>NC_143166.1:19807500-24807500 GCF_047325235.1 Durio zibethinus
AATAAATAATAATAATAATAATAATAAAATAATAAATAAATAAATAAATAAATAAATAATAAAAAAATGAAAAAAAAACCCTGAGAACGTCTCGGCTCGGCTCGATTTGAGGAAGAAAAAACGGCTTGAAGACGCGACTCGGGTGTAGACGGCTCAGCTCGACTTCACACTCGGGTCACATGCGGGTTGACGCTTGGGTCGGGTCGATCTTGGCAAAACGCACGGATCCTGTAGTTCACTAACACAAAAACGATGTTGTTTTGGGGAGGGTATATAAGGCTGAAGGTCAATTTTTTTTCAGACTTCCCTTCTCCTCTTCTCTCTCTTCCCTTCTTTTCCTCTCCCCTCTATCTTAATGGATGAAGAACTTCGGTTAAATCTCGTTGGATTCTGAAAATTTTCACCAGAATCTAGGTTTTTCACCTACAGTTTGCCAGAAAGCTAGTCGATTTCTGGAAATAGTTGTCAAAAACTGGGTAGCTGACCGAAAAATTCAAACTTGGTCGAAAAAGTCACCGAAAAATTTAAACTTTGTCAAAAAATTCAACCGAAACCTGAAAATTTTCTAAAAATTTCCAGAAAAAAAATTCGCCAAAATTTTTAAAAAATCTTGAAATTGATTCTGACCTTTCTGGATGCCTTTCTCTTTCTCTTTTCACTCACTCTCAGCCAGTGTCTGCATTTCTATGTTTTGGTCTTTTGATTCGTGGATCTATTTGTAGGGATTGATCAGAAGAGTTTCTGATCAATCCCAACTCGTCTTTGGATTGGGATTCAATCCTTAAATCCAATATAGACTCTGATTGAATCCCAAATCCACGGTATAATTCCCAAATTCCATCCCAATCTCAGTCGAATAAAAAGAAAAAAAAATCAAATCAAATAAAAAATGTTAATAGATAATTAAAAGAAAATAATTAGATAAATAAAAATATTAATAGATAAATAATAATAAGTGATAAATAATAATATATAAATAGATAACTAATAATAAATACATACATATACTAACAGATAAATAAAAAATAAAAATAAATATATATTAATAAATAGTAATAATAAATAAATAAATAAATAAATAATACAGAAGATATAAAAAAAGAAATATATATAAAATACCAAATAAAAAAAAATGGACCTACCCATTTGGACTAGGCCCAATTGATCCGAGCCTGGACTAAATTGGGTGTTTATAGTTGTCCCTCTTTGCATATTTTCTGTGAAACAAAAATTACGCAAAGACATAGACACCCATTCAAGACTCCACTCGACCTTTTTTTTTATTTTTTTTTGTGTTAAAAATTTGATCAAAACTCCTCTAAGCAGATGCTCAACGACTTTGAAAAACATAAACAAAGCTCTTCTAATCAGAGGCTCAACAACTTTGAAAATAAATGGCTGTTCTAAGCAGAGGCTCAACTGCTTTTGGGAAGTAAATTGCTCCTCTAATTAGAGGCTCTGCGACTTTGCAAAATAAACAAAGCTCCTTTAATCAGAGGCATCACAACTTTGGAAAATAGATTACTCCTCTAACCAGAGGCATCACAACTTTGGAAAATAGATTGCTCCTTTAACTAGAGGCATCACAACTTTGAAAAATAAATTGCTTATTGACAATCATGTCCAAAGGAATTGAAAATTGTGTTTGAAGGAATTTCAGGAGATTATGCCCAAAGGTCTTACAAATCAACCCTGATATCGAGAGATATCCTATTTCAAGGATTAGAAACTTACCTGACAAGCTTTTTTTCAAATTTGAAACTATCTTCACATCTATCTTCTTCTCTATGTAGGATTTTGGAATACCCCTACTTCTTGAATTTATGCACTATATTTTCTTAAATGTAGTATATGCTATGCAATGCATGTGAAATTCAATGCATGCTATGCAAATGTTGGCTAATTGATTCCTATTCAATTATGGTACTCGAGTTTCTCAAGCTCTTTTCTTAAGCCTCGAACTCTTGATTCTTCAAAGGCCAAATTACGCTGCTCTTTTAAGATCGAGCCAATGTAGCTCTCAATCATCTCTTCCACTCACATTCTTCTTGTAAGAAATCTCTTTCAATGTCCTTATCAGAAACTAAACATCTCGATTCTGCCTTTATCACTCTTGACTTCTTCAATGTAATGTAAAAATCTTTCATGCCATTATTCATTTATCAATCATTATTTCAAACTCAATAAGTAAGAATGCATTTGCACATTTCTTTAATTATAGAGTATTAAGAAGAAAAGAATAAGAATGGTTGAGAAATCGTCAATAGAAAAGAGACAAAAAAAGTGAAATAGAATGTCTTTTATTAGCAAAATGTTGGTAAACTTTGGCCAAGGAAGAATTACAAGGATAAGTATGGGGGAAACAAAGCCCACAAATGAACAATCAGACAATCATGATAACACATCTCAAGGTTTTTTTCGAAAACCTAACCTTCTGATACATTTAACAACTTAGAGCTTCTCCGAATTTACTAGCCTCTATGCTAATGGATTTTCAAATTTGATGTTGTATTCTCCTTATCTAAGCTGCCTTTTCAGGTTTTCAACTTAGATAAACCCCCTATGACTCAAACTGTCCTTTTAAGGTTTTCATCTTGACTCCTCATTTTTCATTCACTTTTTTTTTTCATTTTTTTTTCTTTTTCATTTTTCCATTTCAGTTTTTCTCTTTTTTTTCAGCATAATATTTTTTCATAGCATCAAAATTTATAGGATGGGGTAAATCATTTCCATCTATCTCAGTCAGTATCAGCGTTCCACCCGAGAAAACCCGTTTCACCACATACGGCCCTTCCCAATTCAGAGTCCATTTTCTTCTATTAATGTGTGAGATTGAGAGGATTCTCTTCAAGACCAACTCTCCTTCTCGAAAGTGATGTGGTCGAATCTTTTTATCATGAGCCCTCATCATTTTTTTTGATATAGCTGACCATGACATAATGCAATCAATCTCTTTTCTTCTATGAAATTTAACTGTTCATAGCATTTTCGAATCCATTCAGCTTCTTCCAACCAAACTTCTTTTAGAACCCTCAAGGATGGGATCTCCACTTCCACTGGTAGTACAGCTTCCATCCCATAAATCAAAGAAAATGGGGTTGTCCCAGTAGAGGTGCGCACTGATGTTCGATATGCATGTAGTGCAAATGGCAACTTCTCACGCCAATCTTTATAAGTCTCGATCATCTTCTCAAGAATTCTTTTTATGTTCTTGTTGGCTGCCTCAACTACCCAATTCATTTTCAGACGGTATGGTGTCGACTTATGATGCTTGATCTTGTATTGAGCATATATTTTTTGCATCATCTTACTATTTAGATTCTTCGCATTATCTAAAATAATTCTCTTTGAAAGTCCATATCTACATATAATCTCTCTCTTTATGAACTTACAAACCACAGATCGTGTTACACTTGCATATGATGCTGCCTCCACCCATTTTATGAAGTAATCTATCATCACAAAAATAAATCTATGCCCATTAGAAGCCTTTAGGGTAATAGGCCCAATGACATCCATACCTCACATTGAGAATGGCCAAGGTGGTGCCATAACATGTAAAGCAGATGATGGAGCATGGATCTTATTAGCATATATCTGGCATTTATGACATTTATGAGCATAGTCAATGCAATCACTCTCTATTGTCAACCAGTAGTATCCTACTCTCATGATCTATCTCACCATCATATGTCTACTGGCATGTGCCTCACATATTCCATCATGTACCTCTTCAATGATTTTTCTTGCTTCAGCCTTGCTTACACATCTTAATAATACTTTATCATGACTTTCTTTGTACAGAACATCCCATCTAAGAAAAAGATCATAGCCAATCTTTAGATGATCCTTTTATCATTTTTTGTTGCTTGAACTGGGTATTGCTAATCTTTAATATACTGTAAGATATCATAATACCAGGACTTCCTATCTTTCTCCTCTTCTACATTGGAGCAATGAGCTAGCATATCCTTAACATCTAGCCTGATAGGCTAAATGTCAGTATTATCATTAATTCGAATCATTGCAGCCAGAGTAGCCAATGCATCGATAATTAGATTCTCTTCTCGAGGTAAATGGTCAAACTGGATATCTTCAAATTATTTTATCAACTCTAAAATATACTTATGATATGGAACCAGTTTTGAATCTCTCATCTCCCATTCCTCTTTCAACTAATAGATAACTAGAGCTGAGTCTCCAAACACTTTTAATACTTTCACTCTTCTATCTATAGCAGCTTGTAAGCCCATGACACATGCCTCATATTCAGCAATGTTATTTGTGCAATTAAAATTTAACCTTACTGTTACAGGACAATATTGTTCTTCTGGAGAGATTAAAATTGCCCCAATTCCATGTCTCAAGGCATTGGTAGCTCTATCAAAATACATTCTCTAACATTTTTTTTCAAGCTCCCTTTTCTTCAGTTAGGAAATAGTCATTAGATCTTCATCAGGGAATTCCAACCTCATTGGTTCACATTTCAGTAGCACGATCTACAAGGAACTCTGCTATAGCACCCCCCTTTATTGCTTTTTGGCTTACATATATAATATCATATTTCGAGAGCATTACTTACCATCTAGCAATTCTTCCAAACAAAGAAAGCTTCTCGAAGATGTATTTAATTGGATCTAGTTTTACTGTGAGCTATGTGGTATGATAAAGCATATACTGTCTGAGTCTTTTGGTAGTCTACACTAATGCACAACATAGTTTCTCCAATGAAAAATACTTGGATTCATATTCTGTGAACCTTTTACTCAGATAGTAAATAGCTTTCTCTTTTCGACTAGACTCATCTTGCTGCCCCAGCACACATCCCATTGAATTTTCACACACTGTCAAGTATAAAATTAAAAGTTTCCCTAGAACATATAGCATCGACATTGGAGGGTTTGACAAGTATTGCTTAATTTTATCAAAAGCCATTTGACATTTCTCATTCCATTTTCTAGGATTATTCTTATGGAGAAGCTTAAATATGGGATCACATTTGTAGGTAAGCTGAGAGATAAACTGAGAAATGTAGTTCAATCTTCCCAAAAAACTTTAAACTTCTTTTGGTGTACTCAGAGGTGATAAATTCTTGTTTGGATCGACTTCAATTCCTCTTTCACTAACCACAAAGCCTAGTAGTTTCCTTGACTTTACCCCAAAGGTGCATTTAACTTGAGTTTGAACCTTCTTAATCTCTCAAATAACTTTCTGAAGTTGGTGACATGATCTTCATTCTCACAAGATTTTACAATCATATCGTCTATATACACTTCAATCTTTTTATGCATCATATAATGAAAGAATGTTATCATGGCCTTTTAATATGTTACCCCAGCATTCTTTAACCTAAAAGGCATGACTTTGTAACAAAAGGTTCCCCACATAGTCACGAAAGTGGTTTTTTCCATATCATCTATAGCCATTTTTATCTGATTATACCCTGAGAACCCATTTATAAAAGAGAAAATTGAATGTTTAGCCATATTATCTATCAGTGTGTCGATATGCAGTAAAAGAAAGTTATCCTTTAGACTAGCCCTATTGAAATCATGATAGTTTACATGTATTCATACCTTTCCATCTTTTTTAGAAACTTGTACTATATTGGTTATCCATTTTGGATACTTAGCCACTTGTAGAAAACCTGCATCAAACAGTTTTTTCACCTCTTCTTTGACCTTTAGTAGCATTTCAAGCTTCATTCATCTCAATTTCTGCTGGACTGGCTTACATTTTGGCTTTAAGGGCAATCCGTGCTCTACTATTTTCATGCTCAGCCCTGGCATATCTTGGTAAGACCAAGTGAACACATCTATGAATTCTCGAAGTAAATCTGCCAAATGTTGTCTATCTCTTGATGAAAGTGAAGTGCTAATTCTGACATCTTTTTTATTCTCTTTATCCTCAGATTCACTAAGTCAACTATCTCCTGATGAGACTCAGTTGGCTTATTTTCTTGTTCAATCAATCTTATTAGGTCTAGAGGCATAACATATTCTTCAGAATTCTCTTCATTGTCAAGTTCATCAGTGTTAATTTAATTCTCAAAACTTACCTCTTGATTGTTATATAATTATCTTCATGTTCATTTAAGGACCTGAAATTGAATGAAATGGGATATGTTGGTAAGATGTGTTTGAAAAAATGGCAATAATGAAGACACAAGAAGAAATGAATGAAAATGCATCTTTCCTAATTTTTATTAAAATAATAAAAGATAAATGGCTCAAATAAGAAAGATCACCCCAATGCCTTAGGTAATAGCTATTGGGATGTTACAATTACATTGTATTAGTTTCAAAAGTCACAGGTACTTCAATGGCACTCCAATTGTTCAGCTCATAATCTGATGGACAAAAACGGACCCATCTCTTTTGATTAAGCCCCACTTCATCTTCAATAGCATTAGTGGTTAACTGGGCAAAAGCCTTTTTCATGCTTTTTCTTGTATCTAGCTACATGAATCCTTCAGGTCTGAAAGTCTCATACAGGTGTGGGATAACCATTAGTCTTGCTATTTTTCCTGTCGGCCTTCTCTTGATCTTCCATTCTGCTACCTCATAGCCTAGGCCTAACCTTTCACTATTGTCTATCACTGTCGGGGGTTCTTTTATTCCCTGTAAGTTCTTGCCCAGCCCTAATCCTGGATACCAGCCCTTATTGATGACTTGGCTCATTACTATCCTTGAAAAAAACTAATTTTTAAGTCCTTCATCTACATAATTAACTATCTCAAAAGATTGGTAGGAGCATTCTACAGCTTCTTTGGTAGCCTCTACAGATGAAGCATTCAACGATTGGGTCACTAGCATGTCTTTTTCCCTAACTACCACTACTAATTGACCTTCTATGTTAAACTTAATCTTTAGGTGCAACGTAGAGGGCGCAGCTCCTGTCATGTGAATCCATGGCCTTCCTAATAAACAGCTGTATGATGGAAAGATATCTATCACTTGAAACTTCATATTAAAAGTGCATGGCCCAATTTACTAAGGCATCTCAATATCCCCCAAGACTTCTCTTCTGGTCCCATCAAAAACTCTTATGATCATCTGACTATCTTTCATATGAGAGTAGTCAATAGGTAGCCTCGCTAAAATTGACATAGGCATGACATTGATAGCAGGCCAATATCAATAAAGACCTAGGCTATGATATGGCTCTTACACTTGATCATGATATACAAAGCCTTGGCATTTCCCTTTCCCTCCAAGAGAATCTCATCACCGCTGAATGAAACGTGATTCAGCATGACTAGATTTCCAGCCAGGTGGTTCACATATTTAATAGATACATTATGTGCTACATATGCTTGGTTTAATACTTTCAGCAGGGCATTTTGGTGTGGTGTCGAATTTAATAACAGTGATAATAATGAGATTCATGTTGGCATTTTGTTCAACTGTTCAACCACTGAATACTCATTATGTTTTACCAACTTCAAGAATTCACAAGCCTCTTTTTTTGATACCAACTTCGGGTGATCTTCCTCAAGTTCTACTTCAGTGTTATTTCATTCTTCTCTTTCTTTGGCTTTTTCTCTTTTAGCTTTCTCTAATATTTTTGGAGTGTGGCACCTTCCACTTCGGGTAATGCCTCATACACTAGTTATATTAGAAGCATCAGCTTTAGAGCCATCCTCTTCTTGCCCCTAAACTACTATATCACAGCCATATCTCCAGGGTAAAGCTTTATCATCCTTGTATGGGAAAAGAGTCAAAACTTTAAAAGTTATCAGCCTGGGAATGAGTTTATCTATGATTGACTTTGGCTTGTTCCCATAATGAATTGTCACCGACTTTGGAAACAGTCTTGCAGGCTTATCAGTCATGGACACTTCAACACCTTCTAAATCTTCTCTTTTTTAGTAGACCTCAATCTGGTATGAATCTAAGAGCTTTTACACCTTTTGGTGGAACTGCTCATAAGTTTTGATAGAGTGACCCATTGCCCCACTATGGTATTTACAACTAGTGCTAGGTATATATATTCCATAATAGCTGTGTGGACTCACTGGTTGTATCATGTCAACTTTTCATAAAATATCAAATAGCTGACTAAGAGGTGTCTTAATATCTGCCACTTTTTTCTTCAAATGGTGCTCCTGTTTTTCACTTAAAGCATTCAATTATGATTAGGTAATAGATTGCCGCTAACATTTGGTGTAGTCACCCCTCTTGTATCAAAGCTAATCATTCCATCCTTGATCAATCATTGCACTTTGTGTTTCAGGGCGATGCAATTTTTGATGGAGTGATCGGTAATCCCATAGTGATAATCACAATAGGCTGTGGGATCGTACCACTTAGGGTAAGGTGCTTGAGGGGTTTTAACTTACTAGGAGTAATCAAATGACTGTTGTAAAGCTCTCGATATAATTCTTTATAAGTCATTGGGATTAGGTCAAATACAAGTTTTTCACGAGTAGTTCGTTGCTCCTGCGAACCACTTATTAGGTTAGCTGGATGAGTTTAGGGTCTTGGGATAGGTTGAGTGTTAGGACTATATGTGGTATTCTGAGGCCTAAGAAAAGGTTGATATGTTTGAGAATAAAGTTACTGTACAAATGGTTGGTATGGGTAAGGGGAAGTGTTATTTATAGTAGGGTAATATAAAAGGTATCCTTATGGTGAGTAGGGTTGATAACCCTCAAATTGCTATTTATCAAAGCTCATAGCCTGAGCTTCAATCTCTTGCTTCTTCGAGACTCTTTTGCTAGATGCTTCACTTTATTTCAACTTGCCATTCTTGATGGCACTTTTAATAATTTCTTTCGAAATTACCATATCAGCAAAATTTTTGGTTGCATTCCTTATATATTTTCATTATAGGGAGGTTTCAAAATGCTAAGAAACAGCACTGTAGTTTCTTTCTCAGTCAGAAGAGGTTGTACCTGAGAAGCTACATCTCTCAATCTTAGGATGTATTCTTTAAAGGACTCATTTACCTTTTTCTCCAAGTTCTGTAAAGACAAACGATCAGGAGCCAAATCGATAATATGTCGATATTGGCTGATAAAGTCATGAGCCATATCACTCCAAGAATAGATGTGGGTTTTGTCCAGTTGGACATACCACCTGGCAGTAGAGCTTGTAAGGCTATCTTGAAAAACATGCATTAAGAGTTTTTCGTTACGAGCATGGGCTGCCATCTTCCGGCAATACATGGTGATATGAGTTTTGGGGTATTTCATACGATCATATTTTTCAAATTTTGGTACTTTGAACTTTGGTGGAATGACTACATCCAGGACTAAGCACAGCCCAATAACATCAATAGAACCATAAAATCCAATCCCTTCTACAGTCGGTAATTTTTATTTCAGCATACTAATCTTTATATCTTTCTGAGACTCTGTCACTTTTGCTTTCTTCTTATTTTTTAAGTCATCTAGATCAGAAATCGGTTCTACTACCTTTTCAATAAAGACAGGATTTACATAGCTATGTAATGCCCTAGGTTGGAGGCTGATAGCATTCCAGGATATGTAGGATATGTGAAGTGTTGTGGTGGAACCTCTTGTGTAGACTAGGCTTGAGATGGACCAAAACCTGAAAGATACAAAGGGTCAGCCACTTCTTGTAATGGGGAACTTGTTAGCTTGTATTTTCTTCTACTCCTTTTCCTTTGTTCAGCTTATTGAGAGCATCTAGAATCTTGCTTAACTCATTTTCAATCTTTTCCTATGCTTTTTCTAGCTTTTCAAATCTATGAGAGTTTTTCTGCTTTATTTGTCTGGCTCTGGCTCTTGCGTTGTATTGATGGACAGGGTTCTCGCTAGATGAAGCTATCCTTGAACCTTGAGTACCATATCTTAGAATTAGTAAATTTACATGACTATCTCATGGTTATTTTGTTAAGTGTAATGAGTGAGAATGCAATGAATGAGAATGCATGTATGCAAAGAACATTTGCCTTAAAGACGGTATTTAACTAAAAGATTTCATTTATTCTAAAAAAACTTTTATTTACGTTGAATTTATTATCCTAGAGTTATAACCATAAAATTGCTTGATCTGTTCATATTGGGCCTTGGCTTTTTCGATGAAGTGTAACAGACGCTGCCTATGCTCTCTTACTGAGGTCACCATTTGTTTCAATGCCTCTGCCTCTTCCACCATCTCTTTTGCCTTGCATACCCTTTTACAAATTTGGGTCGTTAGGTGCTCAATGTATTTCTGTCTTCCTAAGTTCTTTCTTTTACCACACCAGACTTGTTATGATAACTCTCTATGCTCCCTAACCAATGCAGTAATATGGTCTTCTTGTTCATTCAACTTCTATCTCAGCCTGCTTAGATAGCTATTCAGCATGTTATTCTTTGTCTGTACTTGGGTACTTTCTTCTTCCAATTTAACATACTCTTGCTTTAATCTTGCATTCTCTTCAGTCAGCTCAACAATAGTTATCTCTTTGGCCCTTTCTCTCACAGATAACCTTTTATGTTCTTGGTGTAGCTCTGTTAAGTCATCAACAACTGTATCATGTTCTTTAGCAATCTTATGAACTCTGGCTTCATGATTTTTAGCTCTATCTTTTCACTGGTCTTTTTCTTTTTGAAGCTTCTAGATTTTTTGCTTTAACTTACCCTTTTTAGACTTAAATTCTTTTGTCGTAACTTTAATTCTAATGGTGTCTCTTTAAGCTTTCCTCCTGTTGGTGGTAGAAAGCTTTCATAAGTGAATACCATTTTTTGTCTTCATTTTGCTCTCCAAACCAAATATCCTGGAGTGACTTTAACAGTAAACAATCTAGGACTCACTCTTCAGGGATTTTTCCATGCTTTAATCATCTAATTCATCCTCTGAAATGCTTTCGGCTCATTATAAGAGAAATCTAACTGATGAAGCCCATGCATCATAGAAATGAACTGTTCTGCCCCAAACTACCTTCTCACTAGGAGTGGTGCATAATTTGTCACTCCCCATAAACCCAGAAGTGGGACCATAATATTATCCCTACATTGATACAACACAGGCTCACGATTCATCCATGGGGCCAACCATCTTACTTTGGCACTGGTCAATTTTTGTAGCAAAGTAATCCATTTTTTTTAGACTTTCATTCTGACCACCCATTTTTACAGAATTTCTTAATCAGAGCTCAATTGCGAACATAAAGCTTTGAGAAAGCACCTTTTCCCCATTCGAAATGGCTTTTCATCCATAAGTATAATAACTACATGTAGCCTACAAAGTGCCCTCCATTTTGACGATAGTAATCAAAGATCTGATATTTTTTGCTAATATTACCGTTGAAGGGTTACAGCCATTGATCACACTCTCGAAGAAGTCAACCACCGCTATCTCAATATAACCTAAAACCTTTGGGAAGATCACCATTCCGTATATGGCTAAGGCAAATATATCTAACCCCCGTTCTTCATTGGCATGTTGCACTAGAAACTCATCAAAAAACTTCCAAGGTAGGCAAACCTGTTCTTGTTTTTTCTTTGTATGAGAATCCAAAACTTCTTTGTCTATCCCCATGAGTTGAGCCAAACCCTTATGAGATCCTGACTTGTGTTTTTTGACATATATCTTATCAGGAGCCTTGAGGTGCAAACCCAATAAAATTGAATATTCTTCGATGGTTGGTGTCATATCAACTTCATTGAAGATGAAACACTTGTATGCAGAATCCTAGAATTACGTTGTAGCTCTGATTAGTTGATCGTCGACAACTACTACAAGAAGGTATGCTATATGCCCGTGTCTTTGGTAAAACTGCTATTGTCTTGACGAACTCATCTTTTTCCATATGTCAATCAAATCCTCTAGATTATTTTGTTTGAGGAGGATAGATGTTTCTTAAGACAAAGTAGAATCATATCTGATTGGTAAACAATCCCCCATCTTCAGTTGAATCTTTTGTGACTAGACCCTTACTTCATTGGGTGACTCACAAGGTGCTAATACAGATAAAGAACAAACTAGTCGTTCTATGGAGTCCATGAAAAATTTTGTTGAAGACCGTCTTTCAAGGAAATGTTCTTTATGCAGCTTTATGATATGAGCATGAACCAATGCAAAAGAATGAGAGAAAAGGTTAGTATGCCAAGAAAAAAAAGAATAAATAAATAACTAAGTAAATTAAAACATCACACAGAATAAGAGGAATGAATCCTATGCTTTTGGTCAATTCTAAAAAGGAAGAGTGATGGCTCTATCTATAGGTTAGGCACTCTTAAGGTTCACTATATGTGGTTTAAGGTTAAAGTCTAAAGGTTCCCAAATTACTCCTTACATTATTGTCCATCACAGACTAGTAAGGCACCCTAATCCTCACCCATTACAGGATACAAGTGAAAAAGGTTCAATTTGAGTGGGAGTATTTCACTAGCCACTGCAGAGACATTAAGCCTCATGAAAGCAATAGGTACTTTACTCCCTCCTAGAGGGATGAAGCTCAGGTATAGAGCTCATGTTATGCATATGCATATGAATGACATAATTAAAAAAGTAAATAAACATGAATGAATAAAAAAATCTATACAAAAGGTTCAATTTTATTAGGCTTTTGGATAACACAAATTTATTTTCTGGCTTGACTCTCAGACTTCCCTAGTCGAGTCACCAAACTGTTATAACATCTAGATCTAGAGATCTATCGCTAGACATTGACTTGAAAGAGTCACCACCAATTTTTTATCTAGGTGCAATTGGTCACCTAAGGA
The DNA here is from genome assembly GCF_047325235.1 of Durio zibethinus. Classification (NCBI taxonomy): domain Eukaryota; kingdom Viridiplantae; phylum Streptophyta; class Magnoliopsida; order Malvales; family Malvaceae; genus Durio; species Durio zibethinus. The sequence continues at coordinate 19,820,180 of NC_143166.1, forward strand.
AGCTATCCTTTCAAGGAACACTTAAGCTTAAGGGTCCCTAAAAGAATAAGTTCGGGTCTACTAACCAGAACGGAGTTCGAGAGTTCGGTTACATGTGAGGAAGGTTATAGCACCCTCACAACGCCCATCAAAAGATGGTACCAGCTTAATTTTATGTTATCCAATAAACCTTAAAAGTTTACCAAGTAATTAATTATTAAAAATTATTCTCAATTGACTCTAATACTTTTAGTAAAAAATTAAGAAAATTTCCTCACCTTAAGATTATGCAAAGAGACTATTGTTTCACTTGCAGAAGCTCTATCGTTAGATTATTTAACATTAAAGAAAATTCAAGAAAATAAAAAGAAAAAAATGATTACTTTAGATATAAACTCTTTTCTCTTCAAAAATTCGTTGCTTTTGTACAAGGAAAATTGATACTTTCAACTTTTCCTCAAAAAACCCTTTTTTGAAAACTTATTTTTACGAAAAATTGATACTTTCAACTTTTCCTCAAAAATATTTTTTAGAAAGCTTATTTTTAAGGAAAATTGATACTTTCAACTTTTCCTCAAAAATATATTTTTTTGAATTTTATTTAAAGAAAATAAAATAAAAAAATAAAAATAAAAATAAAGAGAAATAAAATAAGAATAAAAATAAAATAAAAAGTATTAAACAATTCTAATCTAACCAATAAATAATAATAATAATAATAATAATAATAATAAATAAATAAATAAATAAATAATAAAAAAATGAAAAAAAAACCTGGGAACGGCTACGCTTAGCGGCTCGGCTTGAGGAAGAAAAAACGGCTCAAAGATGCGGCTCGGGTGTAGGTGGCTCGGCTTGGCTTCGCATTCAGGTCACAAACGAGTCGCACGCGGGTTGGCACTTGGGTCAGGTCGGATCTTGGCAAAACGCGCGAATCATATGGTTTACTAACGCAAAAATGATGTCATTTTGGGAGGGTATATGAGGCTAAAAGTCAATTTTTTTTTCAAAATTCCCTTCTCCTCTTCTCTCTCTTCCCTTTTTTTCCTATCCCCTCTCTCTAAATAGACAAAGAACTCCGGTTGAATCTCATCGGATTTTAGAAATTTTCATCAAAATCTGAGTTTTTCATTGGAAATTCACCAAAAAACTGGTCAGTTTCTGGAAATAATCACCGGAAACTAGGTAGCTAGCTGAAAATGTCAAACTTGGCCGAAAAAGTAGACGAAAAATTTAAACTTCACCGAAAAATTCAACCAGAATCTTGAAATTTTTCAAAAATTTTCAAAAAAAAAAATTTCACCAAAATTTTTTAAAAATCCTGAAATTGATTCTGACCCTTCTAGACGCTTTTTCTTTCTTTTTTCATTCTCTCTCAGCGAGTGTTTGCATTTCTGTGTTCTGATCATTTATTTCGTGGATCTATTTATAGGGATTGGTCAGAAGAATTTTTGATCAATCTCAACTCCTCATTGGATTAAGATTCAATCTTTGAATCCACTATGGACTATGATTGAATCCAATATGGACTATGATTGAATCCCAAATCCACGGTAGAATTCCCAAATTCCATCCCAATCTCAGTCGAATAAAAAGAAAAAGAAAATCAAATCAAATAAAAAATGTTAATAGATAATTAAAAAAATAATAATTAGATAAATAAAAATATTAATAGATAAATAATAATATATAAATAGATAAATAACAATAAATACATACATATACTAACAGATAAATAAAAATAAAAAAAAATATATTTAATATATAGTAATAATAAATAAACAAATAAAAAATACATAAGATACAAAAAAAGAAATATATATAAAATACAAAATAAAAAATTAAAATGAGCCTGCCCATTTGGATCAGGCTCAATTGATCCAGGCTTGGACCAAATTGGGTGTCTACAGTTATTAATAGAGATGCCTGCCATAATCTAAATACTTTGACCAATTTGATCCAAAATGAATTAGAGATTAGGTTATTCTAAATAGGATTAAGATTTTTGATATATCTTATATCCAAATCTCTAAAATCAATTTTTTAATAAAAAAGTTGTAGTCTTGAAACCAATTTTTATTCTGACATAGAAATGAATCAAGTGACTTCAAGAATCGAACCTTACAAACCTTATAAAAATGAGGATTGACACTCATATCGCTCACACTTTGTAATAAAAAAAAGCCAAATCCATAGACCTAATTAATCTTAGATAGAATTTTTCAAATCCAAGCTTAATTGGAATATATTTGTTCATTAATAAAAATTTATTTTTATTTTTATTTAGTTTATTTTTAATTTTAAAATATATTTAAAAATATTAAAATCAAAATATTTTTAATAATTTTCATCTAATTGGGTTTAATTAGGCAAGTTTGGGTGAGTTTAGTTTAAGTTCACGTGTAGGATTCAAAAGTACCTATTAAGTCTAATTGAACTCATCTCCATGAATAACTTTAATGTCAAATACTAAAAAATCTTACATAAACAATTTTTCATTGCAATCAATTGTAACAATATTTTCAAACTAGACCATTTTAACTATAAAAACAATACCAAATTATGCTCAAATCACATGTTGCACTAACTTTACCTTGCTTAGGGTTTAAGGTTATTTGAAGCTTTAGTAGGTTAAATTTAGCTAAAAAACACCAAGATTGAGCCCACGCCTAATCAAACCATTTTAAGGGATTGATCTACCATCATTTTCTTTGTTAGTTATGAGTAGCTCAACTACTGTTAACTTTTTTTCTTAGTTGCTTTTCTTTCACACTCTTTCATTTTAAAGGATTAATAGTCATGCTTAACATTCTTTGTAACTTTTTTTTAGCAATTATTGAATTTTTTTTTAAGTTGAAGAATTTTTTATTACCGTTATGCTCAATTATTTGTTTAACAATCAACCTAGTCAATGCTTTGTCAATATAGCCATACCTTGAAGTCACCTAGATTAGGCATGCCCAGAGTGCCTTATCATCTATTCATAGAAAATAGCTTGCTTTTTGCCAAAGGAATGACTCGCCCTATACTTCACTAACATCCAATCAAGGCAGTCACTTCAGAACTGACCACATGGCATCCTACTTGCTTGGGACCATTAAATGTTGCCTACACCTACTTGGGATCATTAAATGTGACTCACATCTACCTACGTGGAACTTTCTTGAGCTCTATGGAGACATCCCATCAATTATCAACTATCCTAGTTACGTCATCGCCCTTTGGTGTCATATATAGGGTAAAAGAATGATAAGATACATAAGAGATAACCCTACAAACCCAATCTTCCCACTTTTCTAAAGCTTGTTACACATACTTCACCATCTTCATTTTCCTCCTTTTTTACCCTATCTTAGATAGATCACTAATTTAAGCATCGAGTAGCTATCTTTTTTTCAATCTTATCTCTTCTTCTTTCAGCTAAGACCACCCAAAAACACCATCAACAATTGGTGCTATTTGTAGGAATAACAAACACGTTTCACCAACCACATTTGTCTAAAACTTTTGTTCCACCATTAATTCTACAAATCAAGTTGCAACTGTGACTAATGCAACATCCTTGATACCAATTCTCTTTCAAATCCATCATCAAACATTCTTTCTTGGAACTCTTTGTTCCTCAACAACTCCCTCTCACTAAATGCACAGACTTCGTAACCTTTGGGATTTTATCGAAATATGATGGGAGTCTTATCTCTAAATTTAACATTAACTCCACCATTAGTCCACACCACTATAGCTGGACCCTCAAATCCTGTATCTCAAACACCCATAACACAAATCCAGTTCTCACAACCCATAAATGCCACTTATTGGCAAAACATTTCCCTTACAACTTTCACCATGTATGTTTCACTTCCTAAGCAATAAGGCTATTGTATGCTCTTTTGTGAGCTTGGTAGTTGTGAAGCAAAAACCAAAAAAAAACTTTATGGTAATATTTGAAAAGATTCAATGCCACTATATTGGATATCGAGGACTTGAACACCGAGTAGGCCATCTAGGCTTTTACCTCTTAGGTGAGGTATGACTTTTCAAATACTCATTGATTGAGAATAAACTAGAATAGTTGTATCAACTATATGAAAAAGCTTAGAAATTTGCTAACGCAAAAAAGATTAGAGCTACTGACAGTGATGAATGGCATGAGCAATACCAAGAATGTCTACGAAGTGAGAGTAGGCAGACAGATTCATCAAGCCAATTGTTCCATGATAATCATCAGGCCTATGGTTAGCAAAAAAGAAGAAATTAGCATAACAAAAACAACAAAAACTCCCAAACATAATCCTACTAGCACCAAAACCAAAATAGAACCTTTAATGCCACCACACAACGTCTTGCCCAAAGACCAAACCAAAGAACCAATGAGGTGAGACCCCCGCTTAGACGTCTAGACAACAAATCCCTATTAAAAAGACATTGCAGTTACCATTCAATTGGGGTTCACTCCACTAATGAGTGCATAGCTTTCCAAAATAAGATTGAAAGACTGAAGGGCCTCATTAACACTTAGGCTACCCACCTAACCAATAACCCTCCACTTTGTTCAAACCATGAAACACCTATCCACCAATAGGGCAAGGGTAGGTCTTGCCAAATAGAAAAGACCAACTAGGACAAAGCTACAGGCAAATGCCTAATCTAAAGAATTATTTATGTTATTATAGGGGCTACTGAGGATTAGACAAATAGCAAATCAAAGTGCAAGTCTTATCTATCAGTGTGATAGCCATTGACGTGGCCTTGAAAAAGTAAAAGGTTGAAGATTGGTAGGTGTAATTTTCAAAGAAGGGTATTGACATCTTGATAGACAATGGCAACAACCCCACAGCGGTCATAGTAACTATAGCCAACTACTAAGTGTAGCAAATATTGGTTGATAGTATAAATGTAGTATATCTAATACAGTATCAAGCCTTCAAGCAAATGAGATTCTTAGATGGAGATTTAAGGTCGTCAGGGCCTACCTATGGGTTTGTCAACCATCCTATAGTAGTAAAGGGATCATTTACTCTACTAGTAATAATGGGAGATGACGAGCATATGCTGCCAATGCTGGCAAACTTTTTGGTAGTCTATCAGCCCTTAGCTTACAATACAATCCTTAACAAGCCAATGATGAAGAAGAATAACATGGTAATAGCCATTTATTGTTTGAAAGTTAAATTCCCCATACCTATAGGGGTGGTTATATAAAGATAAACTAGGTACAACTTGTCAATACCATCTTTTAAGCTTTTAACCCACTTAAAAAAAAGACCAATCCACCAACCCATCCTCTCACCAGAGAACCCCAAAACACATTCCTTATCAATCCATGTCCTTAACCCTAACGTTAAGCATCGACAATCTGGATGTAAGATATGAGACTAATTGCACTAAAAATTTAGCATTTTTGTACTTATTTTTAGTGTAATTTCTCTTAATGTTTAGCTTGATCTTTAAAAATTTTGGCAAAATACTCCTAAATGTATAATCGTTGCATGTGTAGGTAAAAATATGAAAATGAGAAAATGTGGAGTATTTGGACTCATTTTGGAGAATTTATGGTGGTAAATGTTGGAAAAGGCTATAACTAGTGTGATTGTTCTATCTTGCCATTAGGGGAGTTATTTTTAAGCTTTCTTTTTATGATTTTTTTAAGCTCAAATGGACTTTATGAAACTTTATTTCTAGACTCAATTCTCATAATTTTCTTTTGGAATTATCTTCTTTAACTCATCAGTGCATTATTACCTTTTTAATATCTTTATACTTACTAAAAAGGTATTAATTGCATTAGTGTAGTTCGAAGCTAATTTCTAATTTGTAATTTTTCAAAATTTTTTTAGTGACTATAATGTAAAATTTGTTCACTTAATGTCTTGAAATTTGGTAGCAAACTGAAGAGGAAAGTTTTTAAAATAGGCATAAAAAAAGAAGTTGCTAAAGTGTAATGTGTCGTGAAGCAAGCTTTATGTGACAAATGTAATGTTGGCGCCACTTTTAGATATTCAAAGAAGACCACTAGAAGTTGCTAAGTTGGCTATTTGAAGGACTCCCATCGGTCATAATCTTGATTTCTTAGAGTGCAATGGATCATGAGAAGAGGGCTTGAAAACAAGAAGAGCTTAAGGAGCCAAATAAGTGAGCAAATGCTATGAAAGAAAGCGAAAAAATGATCTAGAAGATTAGCAACAATTAGATATTTTTACTAAAATTTTATAGGTGAAGGCATTTCCCATTTGCCTATAAATAAAGGTGAAGGGCAAGCCAAATGGAGGTGAAATAGATAAATTTTTAGATTTTAATTTTAAGTTTTCTATATTTACTTTCCTTTGCATTTTTATTTTCTTGCTTTACAAATAAAACTATTTGGCAGCCAATTTTCCTTTACTTTCTATGAAAAGTTAACTTTCTTGCATCAATTTTCAATGTACTTTCATATTTTTTCAATTAAATTTCCAAATTCCCATGTTCTCATCTTCAATTTTCATTGATTTTACATGAACATCAAATTTATTTTTGAACTTGCAATTTTGACCTCTTAATAGTGTTTTGATAGAAACGTAATGAAATCAAGCTTCTTTTGAGCTTTTTTAGATTCCTAGCTCATAGATCTTTAAATCTAAAAAGAAAAATCTAATTCAAATCCCATCTACAAAATTCCAAAAAACAAATCTCTAAAGTTTTGGCTAAACTCAATTGGTAGAGTCAGACTTTGAATAAGTGATAGCATATCAAGGGACTTTCTCTCCATCTTGGCATTTGGTTTGTAATTTCTACACTTTACGCTCTTCAATCTATGTGTTTACTTGTTAATTCTCATTTGATTGCATTTAAATTCATGTTTTTACCTAATGTTTGGATGATTTTCTTTGCAAGTGTTTTGTTTTTCCTGTTTTTGCATTCTATAGGAATTATAGTTCAATAAGCAAGATTTTTCATTATTTGTTGCAATTTCTTTCTTGATCTAGGTAGCAAACTTGTACATCGATGTTGCTATAGTTTAGTTTGAGTTCATTATATCTAGAGAGTTGTAGATCTAAATTGTCTTTTAGGAATAGGTAATTTCTAGAATTCAAAATCAGTTTCAATTTTCAACCTTTTGGTTAGAATTTGCAATCCTTTCCATTGCTTGCACTTTAATTATGTTTTTATCTTAGTTTACTTACTGTTTTTGCAAATTATAGCTTAAGTTCATTCAATATGTAGCCTCTTAGATCTAGGTTTCTTGTTCATATTTGGTTGTTCTAAATTTGCACTTAAGCATTCGATTATGTTGTTCTTCTTAGATTTTGCATTTTTGATACTTCAATTGCATTTTACTCTTTATTTAATCTTCATTTACATTATGTTTTTGTAAATTTTCAGCTTGTTTGGATTATTTCTTTAGGAGTTCTAGATGATTGGAAGTTGAAAGTTAGATTTTTGTTATAGTTAGTTATTTTGGTTATGTTCACTTAGCTACTGTTTTTGTTAAACTTTCTACTTGCACTTTTCAAATTCTTAGATTAGATTTCCATTTTAATTAATGTTTAGTTCATTACATTTTATTTTAACTACTATTTTTGTAATTTCTTGCATTTTACTCAGCTTCATTTTATGCTTACCTTCCGATTGAACCAACTTTAGATAAGATGTGGGAATAAAAGGTATTTAGGATGGGAACCTTGTTAGCTAATCCTTGTGGGATTGACATCTAGGCTTTTTAGTTTCTATTATTACTTATACGGCTTGTGTACTTGCATAAAAGTACTCGAATCAAGTTTTTGGTGCCATTGTCAGGGACTAGGTGTAAAGAGTTTTAAGCTAATATCGTGCTTCACCATGCTCGTCTATAGATTGGTTCACTCCTTAGTTTACATAGCTTTAGTGTAGATAGTTTAGTTGGATAAAGCATAACAAAAATCAAAATTGGAAAGCTACGTAAATGAGAAAATGAACAAGAACAAGAGGTAAATGCATGCTATAAAATGTGAAATACAGTAGCTAAATCAAATTAAAATCAAATTTGAAGTAAAAATGAAGTGATGAAAATGCAACTAAACTTACAAAACCTGTAAAACCCAAAATACAAGCTAGCCTAGACTAGAACATGACTTGCAACAATAAAAAGAACTGTAAATGGCAACCAAGTAAATGATCTGAAGCTTATAAAATGCAAAATCACATAATGAACTAGATGAAAAACAAGTTTGAAATGCAAGAAAGAAGCAAAAAGTGTAAGAATTCAAGTAAGCGATTTAAAATTGTAACTAACTTGCATTGTTGAAAATCAAAGTTTAAGCTACTATTTTATATAAAAAATGACACATGATCAAAAGGAATCTAGCTAGAATTTTACGATCTCTCAAAGAACATTATAAGAAATCAAATTTGAAAAGCAAAGGTTTGAAGAAAAACCCAAAATGGCTAAGAAAGAGCATAAAATTGAAACTAACAATCGTCTCTTTCTTTAATCTTAACATCAAAAAAAAAATTTTGAACTTCAACAGAATGTTCGTCACCATTAAAAATTATTTCGCATAAAAAAAAAATTTCTCTAAAACTTTGCACAAATTTACTGCTACTTCCTCCTCACTTTTCTCGTTAGTTTTTTCTCAAATTTTCTTCTCTTCCTTAAAGACTGCAAATATCTATAGACCAACACTATAGAGATGATTGGCCTTTTCACCCAGGCAATCACGTTATGTGGCACTATAGATCAAGAGACCACTGTTGACATTGAATTTTGTCCGGAATATTTTTAACATGATTGACCCGGGCTCATTTGCAAATATTGGTCGGAACCATTAATATATGACCATTATATAAACCATTTAGGAGGACTATTTACAACCCAAAAAAGAGCCCACAAATTAGTCCATTTGGATACCTAAAGTCAATTCGGGTCAAATTCGATCAAACTTGGTCAATAAAGTGAAAATTAGTCAAATAAAGTTAAAATTGCACAAAACTTATTCAAAATGAATAGAACCTAGGTTAATTCTCAAAATTCACAACCTAATTGGAATCAATATGGTTTAAAATTAAAATTGATGATTTTTAAAACACTAAAAATTTGTATGGCACTTAGAAAATTACAAAATTACTAAAATACCCTTTAGGGGTATTTTCGTAATTTGACCTTCTTGAGCTCAGATTTTTATGAAACTTTTCAGATCTTAATTTGATAATATTTCATGATTTTTTGTGCATTTGAAATCATAGTAGTACCCCAAAAACCATGAAATTACCAAAATGCCCCTTAGGGGTATTTTTGTAATTTGGCCTTTCTAAGCTCGAATTTTCATGAAACCTTTTAGATCTTAATTTAATAATATTTCATGATTTTTGGTGCATTTGAAATCATAGCAGTACCAAGTGGTGTGAAATTACCAAAATACCCCTTATGGGTATTTTTGTAATTTGACCTTATCGGGCTAGGATTTTCATGAAACTTTTTAGATCTAAATTTTATAATATTTCATGACTTTTCATGTTTTAAAATCTCAAAAATGACCATAGGAACATTGATTTTTAAGAAAATGGCTTAAATACTGAAAACTTTAGATTAAGGGTAAAGTGGTCTTTTCATTCGGTTTAGGGCTATAAAAATCCAACCTTCGTAGTGAATAATGTGGACCATTAGATCTCTTATTGAATCTTGATCCAATGGCTAAACATTGCTACTTGAAAAGAAAAAGGAAGGAACTTTAGCCATTGGATGAGATTTGATCTAAAGGTCTATTTTTAATCTCTTAAAGATGTTTTGGTGGATTTATTCTTTACATAAAAGGAAAAAAAAGGGGCTCTTGAAAAAAAAAAGAGAAAATTTTTGGAGTTTTAGAAGAGTATTTGAAAACCAAAAAGAAGAAAGGCATGGAGGACTAGTGGAACGGAAAGCAAGCAAGAAAAAAAGTCACGTTTTTGGAATAAGTTAATAAAAAGGGTAACCTTTTTTTCTTTTCTAGCTTGATCTTATACATGTGACTACTATCAAAATTCTACATTTTCTCTTAGCTCATATGGTTTCACATAAAAATGGAAAACTTTCTTCAAGTTTTGATGAGTTTTTAACAAATGATAGGAAAGAGTAGTGTTCATAGGTTTTTTTTTTTTAAATCCTTTCAATAGTATAAAAGAGCACTATACTACAAAGTATGCCAGCACCTTTGATTTTAATGTCGATTTGGGTAAAAAGTGTATATCAAATTTGCTAAGCTCTAGTGCACATTTGATTGGCCTTATTGACATTTCAAGCTTCTATAAGACTTGCTTTAGTGCTTGATCAGTTAAGGCATGGATCTTGTGGGCCTAAAAGTATGGCCTAAGTTTATTGGCTAAGGTAACCATGGCATAGGCTAATTTTTCTATACTGTTATAGATAACTTTAAGCCTTGTCAATACTTTGCTTACAAAATAGATCGATCATTGTTTTCCCTCTTCTTTTGAGACTAAGATTATGTTGACAGCCTGATCTATACTAGTTAAGTATAAGTACAATGCTTTACCAGTCCTCAATTTTGACAAGATAGACAGGGAGGGTAAAAACTCTTTGAGTTCATCAAAAGCTTTTTGGCATTGAGAAGTCCATCTAAAGTCAGAGACATTCCTAAAAGTTTTGAAAAGTGGTAGACATCATTCTGTCAATCTAGACATGAATCGGTTGAGTATAGCTATTTTGCTTGTTAACCTCTGCAGCTCTTTTATTGAGGTAGACACTTTCATTTCTAGGATCATCTAAACTTTCTTGAGATTTACTTTTATCCTCTTTTGGTTGATCATATAATTGAGAAACTTGCCTAATGTAAACCCAAAAGCACATTTGCTCAGGTTAAGTTTCATATTGTACTTTTTCAAAGTGTTGAAGGTTTCTTTGAGGTCTTCTAGATGCTTAGTCAAACTCTTGCTCTTGGCTATTATGTCATCTACATATACCTCTATATTGCAATTAATTTGATCCTTGAATACTTTGTTGACCAACCTTTGGTAGGTCACACTTGTATTTTTCAATCCAAATGGCATGATATTATAGCAATAACGGTCTTTTTTATCAATAAAAGTTATCTTATCCTCATCCCCTTTCAACATTTTGATTTCATTGTATCTAGAATAAGCATCCATAAAGCTAAAAAAGTCATGCTCGGTACTATCATTTATTAGTTGATCTATGCTAAAAAAGGGGAAGCTGTCTTTCAAACAAGTCTTATTTAGGTTAATAAAGTCTATGCACATTCTTTATTTTTTGCTGTGCTTTTTGACCATGACCACATTGGCTATTTATTCAATGTAGTAGACGTTCCTAATAAAGTCAACTCATAATAATTTGTTAACCTTTTCCTCAATGGCCTGTTATCTTTTAAGGGTGAAAGTTCTTTTCTTTTGTCAAACTGGTTTGACCTAGAGATTGTATGTAGCTTATAGACCATTATTTCAATATCAATCCTAGGTATATCAGATGGTGTCCAAGCAAATAGTTTAGGATTATCTTTTATGATTTGAATTAGTTAGTTTTTATGTTAGAGCTTGGCTTCAATCTACATGTATTTTTGAGAAATGTTGTTTCAGAATGAAATTATCATGAGGTCTTTAGTTGGCTCGGGTCAGTTTGCATCCAAGTTTGATTTTTGATCGATTATCTTTTTTTATTCCATTAGGTCAATATCATTTTCTATGAAAATAGGTTCTGACATTATGATTAGTATATTGAATGATTTGTTGAACGTATTAGTAGAAGTGAAATATGTTCTTCATTTAAGACTATATTACGTGTTAGCTCCATCCAAGTAACATCAATTTTTTACATTGACTTGCAAGCCTGATCATTTCTATTGTTGCCTCAAAAAATTTTAAAAATTGAACAAATTGAACTTTTACAAAGCTTAGAGCAGCTTAAGAGCACACTTGTCTCATATTGGTCTAATGTTCTGTGCTCTTATTGGTAATTTCTACTCTTTGTTAGTTTTTTATTTCAATTCCTTTTTGTCTTTCCCCTCGATATTGGCCCAGTTGCTTGTCTGCTTCCCAATTTTACCCTTCATCATTATGACATAACATTGCTGTACCATAGATTAGACTCCTTAAACTTTCCCAACCCCTATAGGTGTTGGGAATTTCACTTTCAAGTAGGGAGCTAAGCTTATGAACTGCATAACAGACTGGTTAGGTTAGCCTAATATCATGTTATAAGCAAATGGGACATTAACTACCATAAACTCCATGACAATTGTCTTCAGTTTTATCCCTAGAGAGATTAGGAGCTTGCTGCTTCCTCTTACTACCATTTGTTCATTTCTAAACCCCACTAATGTTGTAGTGATTACTTCAACTGATCTTTACTAATCCCTATTTTCTTGAAGTAGTCATAGTACATAACATTGATTAAACTCCCATTGTCAAATAAGAGTTTTTGACCACATAATTATGTACTAAGGCTATGATCACTATAGCAACATCATGTGGGTGTTGGATTCCTTCCAAATCTTTTGAGCTGAGCAAGACCAGTTTATCTCTCTAGTCTTTTTTTTTCTTAGCTGAGGTGCTTATTACAATTATCATGTCTGGTTTAAACTTATTTTTTGCCAAGGTGGAGTTACCCCCTGTGATCACGTTAATCACTCTAGCAATTGGCTTACTATTGTTAGCTTGACCTTTTTCCTGATTTAGCTTTTCTCCTTAGGCATCCCTTCTTCTTTGATTTGATCTACCCTCTCTACTTTGGTGGATGCTCTGTGGTCATTTTTGTAGTCTCTTCTAAATTGGTCTTATCTTCTTTATATGACAAATATTTTTAGCCAACCTCACCTTATTAGAGTTTTAATCTCATTTTTTAGGTCAACATAATCTTCGATATTATGGTCGATGTCTTGGTGGAAGGTGTATCTTTTTATCGGATCTTGCCTTGTGTTCTATCTCAATAGCTTAGGCCATCTAAGGTTGGAATTTCTTTCGATTTGCATGAAAATCTTCTCTCAAAAAGTATTTAGTGTAGTGTAGCTTATTTCTCTATTGGGGCTTCTAACATTGTATTATCTCCTTTTTGGAATTAATCAAAATTTAATTATCATAAGTAGGTGAAAGGAATCATAAAAATTGTATCATTTATTGTAAAATATATTAGAACGTCGTAATACCTAAAAAAAAGTTATGATAATTTCAAACATAATAAAATGTAAGAACAATCGTAAAAAAATATTACTAAAATTTAAATAATTAAATTAGCAATGAAAAATTTTAATTAATTATTATTCCTTAAAATATAAAAATATCTAATAAATAAAAAAGTAGATAACATAAATAGGTGAAAAGAAACGTAATATTTGTATCATTTGGCGTAAAATATGTAAGAAGTATCATAACATAGTAAGAAAAAATTAAAATAATTCTAAACATATTAAAAAGTAAGAACAAACATAAAAATATATTATTGTAATGTAAATAATTAAGATGACAATGTAAATTTTTGATTAATTATTGTTTTGTGTACATATATATATATAAAGAAAATAGTTATGAATTAAAAATAAATTCGTAACATAAACAACTGGGAAGAAATGTAAAATTAATATCATTTGGTGTAAAATAGACAAAGAGTGTCATAACATACTAAAAAAGAGATAACTTAAAAAGAGATAACAATTCTAAACATAATAAAAGATAAGAATAATTGCAAGAAGATATTATTATAACGTAAATAATTATGATGATAACATAAAATTTTAAATAATTATTATTTTTTAAATATATAAGCAAAATAGTTAAAAATCGAAAAACAAATAGATAACATAAAAAAGCAAGAAAAAAAACTAAAATGAATATCATTTGGTATGAAATAGATAAAAAGTGTTGTAACATATTAAAAAAGAGCCATTATGATTCTAAACATAATTAAATGTAAGAACAATTATAAAAAGAAATTATTGTAACATAAATAATTAAGTTGTCAATTTAAATTTTTAATTATTTATTTTTTAACATATAAGAAAAATAGCTAAAACTTAAAAAGATATTAGTAACATAACAAGTCAGATGAAACATAAAAAGGTAAGAATTATCATAAAATTTGTATTATTTGACATAAATTGTATTAGAAGTGTCGTAGTATCTTAAGAGAGAGTTGTAATAATTCTAAACATAATGAAAGTAAGAATAAACGTAGAAAGATATTATTATAATGTAAATAATTAAGTTGACAATGTAAAAGAATTATTACCTTAAACCCAAAGAATAATTCTAAACCAATAAACAAGTGTTAGCGTAAATATGTGATAATAATCGTAAAATTAGTGTCATTTAGCATAAAATAAATTAGAAGTATCATAACATCCTAACAAAAAGTTGTGATAGTTATAAACATAATGAAAGGTAACAACAGATATAAAAAGATATTATTGCAATAAAAAAAATTAAGTTGGTAATGTTAAAAAAATTATCAGAAATAAAAAATAATTTTTAACAAAAAAATTAAAAGTTAATGTAAAAGAGAGAGAATAATCGTAAAATTAATATTATTTGATGTAAAATAGTTACAAGTATCATTATACCTTAATAAAACATTGTTATAATTCTAAATATAATGAAAAGTAATAACAAGTGTAAAAAAAATATTATTAAAATGTAAATATTTAAATTAGTAATGAAAAAAATTAATATTATAAATAAAAATAATCCTACACTAAAAAATAGGTGTTAACGTAAAAAGATAAGAATAATCATAAAATTGATATATTTTAGCATAAAATGCATTAGAATGGTCATAATATCTTAAAAAAAAGTTATAATGATTTAAACATATTAAAAGATAAAAAAAGCATAAAAGATATTATTATAAAGTAATAATTAAGTTAACAATATAAAAAATTTATTATTATAAATAAAAAATAATTCTAAACAAAAAAATATTAATGTAAGAAAAGTGAGAATAAGTGTAATTAGAATAATTTGACATAAAGTATATTAGAAGTTTCGTAACATAAAAAGATAAGAATAGTTGTAAAATTGATGTCATTTGACATAAATTGGATTAGAATTATTGTAGCACCCTAATAAAGAGATGTGATAAATTTAAACATAATAAAAAGCAAAAATAAGTGTAAAAAATATTGTTATAACATAAATAATATTTTTTATAACGTAAAAGAATTATTATTACAAATAATTAATAATTTTAAACAAAAAAATAAGTGCTAGTATAAAAAAGGTGAAAATAATCATAAAATTTATATTATTTGAAGTAAAATAGTAAGAAGTGTCATAACACCTTTAAAAAAAAGTTGTAATATTTCTAAACGTACTGAAAGGTAACAATAAACGTAAAAAAAAAAATATTATTATAACATAAATAATTAAGTTGGTAATTTAAAAGAACTATTATTACAAGCAAAACAATAATTTTAAATAAAAAGTTAAGAGTTAACGTAAAATTGTACGAATAATCATAAAATTGGTATTATTTAGTGTAAAATAGTTAGAAGTATCATTCCACCTTGAAAAAAAATTGTAATAATTCTAAACGTAATAAAAAGTAAGAATAAACATAAAAAGATATGATTGAAACATAATAAATTAGTAATGTAAAAGAATTAGTATTATAAATAAAAAAAAATATTTCAATTAAAAAAATAAGTGTTAATGTAAAAAAGATGAGAATATTCATATAATTAGTATCATTTAATGTAAAATATATTAGAAGTGTCGTAATATTTTAAGAAATTAGTAACGTAAAAAATTAGTAGTATAAATAAAAAAATAATTTAATTAAAGAATAAGTATTAATGTAAAAAAGTAAGAATAATCATAACATAATAAATTGATAACATAAAAAAATTCGCATTATAAATTAAAAAATAATTCAATTAAAAAATAAGTGTTAACGTAAAAATGTGAGAATAATCATAAAATTGGTATCATTTAGCGTAAAATATATTACAAGTGTCATAATATTTTAACAAAAACTAATGATAATTCTAAACGTAATAAAAGATAAGACCAACATAAAAAAATTTTATTGTAATGTAAATCTAAGTTGATAACATAAAAAAATTATTATTATAAATAAAAAATAATTTTAAACAAAAAAATACGGGTTAATGTAAATGTGTGAGAATAATTGAAAAATGAAAATCATTTGATGAAAAATATGTTATAATGTCATACCGAAAAAAAGATAAGAATAGTTGTAAAATTGATGTCATTTAGGGTAAATTGGATTAAAAGTGTCGTAACACCTTAATAAAAAGTTGTGATAATTTTAAACTTAATAAAAGTAGGAACAAGTATAAAAAAATATTATTATAACATAAGTAATATTTTTGGTAACATAAAAGAATTATTATTACAAATAAATAATAATTCTAAACCAAAAAATACGTGTTAATATAAAAAAGATGAGGGTAATCATAAAATTGATATCATTTAACGTAAAATAATTAGAAGTATCATAACATCTTTAAAAAAAATTTATGATTCTCCTAAATATAATGAAAGGCAATAACAAGTGTAAAAAGATATTATTATAACGTAAATAATTAAGTTAACAATATAAAAAAATTATTATTACAAATAAAAAATAATTTAAATAAAAAATAAGAGTTAACATAAAACAATGAGAATAATCATAAAATTAATATTATTTTATGTAAAATAGTTAGAAATATCTTACACCTTAACAAAAAAATTGTAATAATTTTAAACGTAATGAAAAATAACAACAAATGTAAAAATATATTATTGAAATAGTGTAATAAATTTTTAATGTAAAAAATTACTATTATAAATAAAAATAATTCTAAATAGAAAAAGTGTTAAAGTAAAAATATGAGAATAATCATAAAATTGATATAATTTGACGTAAAATATGTTTGACATGTCGTAATACTTACGAAAAAGGTTGTGACAATTTTGAATATAATAAAATGTAATAAACAAGCGTAATAGATTTTATTGTAACGTAAATAATTAAACTGACAATATAAAAAATTATTATAAATAAAAAATAATTCTAAATCTAAAAATAAGTGTTAAGGTAAAAATATAAAAATGATCGTAAAATTGATATAATTTAACATAAAATGTGCTAAAAGTATTGTAACATAAAAATATGAGAATAGTCATAAAATTAGTACCATTTGATGTAAAATAGGTTAAAACTATCGTAATATCCTAAAGAAAAGTTGTAATAATTCTAAACGTAATGAAATATAAGAATAAGCATAAAAAAATTATTTTAACATAAATAATTAGGTTGATAATATAAAAAGAATTATTATTATAAATAAAAGAATAATTCAATAAAAAAATAAGTGTTTACATAAAAATGTGATAATTAAAATGTATTAGAAGTGTTATAACACTTTAAGAAAAAAGTTGTGATAATTCTAAACGTAATAAAATATAAAAACAAGTGTAAAAATATATTATTATAAAATAAATAATTAAAATGGTAACGTAAAAAATTATTATTATAAATAAAAAGTAATTTCAAATAAAAAAATGTTAACATAAAAAAGTAAAAAAAATAAAAATAATCATAAAATTGATATCATTTGACATCATAATACCTTAAGAAAGAGTTATGATGATTTTAAATGAAATAAAAATTAAGAACAAGCGTAACAAAAAATTAAAGTAAATAATTAATTTGATAATATAAAAGAATTGATATTTTTAAATTAAAAAAATTCTAAATAAAAAAATTGTTAACGTAATTAGTTAAGTTGATTTCGTAAAATAAATTGATATTATAAAATTAAACAATATATTATTTTTTATTTATTAAATTAATAAATTAAATAAAATTATTTATATATTTTTTAATGTTTTTCTGTTAACTTATTCTTCTTTTTTTCTTTTTTTTTAAAATTATATTATTCTTATATTTTATTATGATAATTTATGAGATATCATGATATCTCATGGCCTTAGACTAAGGTCGATATATTGCGACGTTATTGTAGACAAACCATTTCCTCATCTTTCTCTCTCTTCCTGACTTTTTTTTAGTGTTTTCTTCATTTTCTATTTCAACGATGAAAATTTAAAAAATTTTAAGAAAAAAACAATCTTTTAAAATAGTTTTCAAAAAATTAAAAATAATATAATAAAACAATATTTTTATTTGTTAATTTTTGACAAATCAATATTGGTGTTAATCAACGAGACAATGTGCTGAATAAAAACAAATTTTAAATATTTAATTATAAATTTTTATTCTTTAAATACTAAATTGAAACATAGTTCAAATATCAATTTAGTATTTAACAATTATCAAAATCTACGAGAGCAGATGATTGCTGATTAGAGATGGGAGAAGCAAAAAGGTCTAAAATGAAAATGTAGCAGATCAGCTGATACAGAGCAAAAGTAGAAGATAGGAATAAGAGAGGAGAAGAGAATACACACTGGAGTGGAATTTGACCGTTTTCATTCATGAATTTCAAGATGTTTACAAGTGGACCATATATGCAGGCCAGGTGTAACCCGTAACAGAATGGTGATACACCCTTAGCTAATACAGACAAAATAGCTAATCACTATTTCAAAAATAACTAACAGCGCTGACTCTTATGCGCCTAGCTAATGATTAGCCGCCATTTTGCTCCTTGTCCATATTCTGCATATCGGCTCTCTCTCAGCTGCATATCAGCTCTGCTTCATTTCCCTCCTGCTCCAAATCATCGTTCTTCAGCTCGACTACAGCTTCTCCCAGTTTCTTTACTTTGCTATGAGGCTCCATTTCCACTTCCTTGCTACGATTGTTTCCCACCACAGCTTCAGGAGTACTTTTACCAGCCATGTTCATGACAGAAAAAAAAAATTCAGAAGAAAACTATTGAACAGATAGGTCCATAAGGTCGTAATGATAACACCTTCTCTAAGAAAACAAGTCCATTTTAAACCTATCATTCTTTTATTTTCCACTTTCCGCTAGAAAAAATTATTAAATAGCTATTACTATCACCTT
This sequence comes from Durio zibethinus, assembly GCF_047325235.1. Taxonomy (NCBI): domain Eukaryota; kingdom Viridiplantae; phylum Streptophyta; class Magnoliopsida; order Malvales; family Malvaceae; genus Durio; species Durio zibethinus. Next base: position 19,839,090 of record NC_143166.1, read on the forward strand.
TTTGATACGTCCAACTAATAATACTAACGTATCTCCTAAATAATAATAATAATATAACACATCTATATAAAAAATCACAAAGTTAAGCTAGGATTAAAAAAAATTTAAAATAAAATTTGGATTCACTTTAAAATTTTATTATTCTAGATTTAATTTCAGTTTAGTTATTATATAGATACATTCGTTTTTGTAATATTTTCGATCCATAAATTGAAAAATCAAAATTATTTAAATAGAATAAAATTGCAGGATTTATTAATTTATATTATTTTTTATTTTTCATAAATAAAATTTCTAATTTTAAGTAATAAACTAAAAATAACATTAAAAAAGGATTAAAATTTTAAAAATAAAACCATAATAGCGATAAAATTGAATTAGGACCAATTCAATTTTTTTATGTACTTAGTTTGGTTTTTGATAAACCGAAATATTGCACATTAATTTTTTTTTACTCAAACTGAAGTTGTATTAAATATTGTTTAAGAGATTATTTGTCATAACATATCGATCCAGGAACTCGATTGCTGGATGTAATAATTAGGAGTTCTCATCAAAATTTTTTGTTTAAATGTGATTAGCCACTATTCTTATCTCAATCTACGAAATTGAAATTGGATTCTGGATTATAGTTACACATAAAGAATGTTATAGCACTTTTATAGCACATGTCTAAAAAGCAGCATTAATTAATTTTATAGGATCCTAAAATGGTCTTGTTCAAATTATCTTTTACTTATTATTTCATCATTTTATTATTGTTATTTGAATATTAAAAATTTTCTATTATTTATGATACTTTTGATATAATTTAATAAATTTTTTCACTTCAAAAGTATTAAAAGAATTATTTATTTCCTTGAAAGGGCTCTATGATCAGATGTAATTTGATATTTTACTAACAAAGCAAATTATAATTATCTTGTCAAAGCATTTCCAAATACCATATCAACATTTTTAGTACAATTTTAAAAGAATTTTTATCTAAAAATTTTGGGGAGAGTCCTAATCTACTTTGAAACAATTACTCATTATTATTATTTGAATAAGTAAACATTTTATTGGTCAAATTCTTAAAAATTTTTCAACACTTTTAATAAAATCTTAAGAAAATTCTTTACCTAAAAAATTTCAATAAAATCACTATTCATGACTTTATTTTAATCTCATTATAGAAAGATTTTACTTATCTTGACAAGTATTTATTAAGTATTATATTTTTTTTATCATTCTATATTTTTTTTATTATTTTTTATTAATTTATTGAAAAGAGTTTCAAAAATTCAACCAACACTTTCAACAAAATTTTGGAAAATGCCTTTCTCAAAAATTATTATTAAAATCATTAGTTGTAATTTTATTTATTTATTTATTTTTTATTATTATTATTATTCTTCTTCTTCTTTTATTTATTTTTTCCTATTTATTTAGAGCAAATATTATTATTTTTATTGTGTTTGAAATTTTCTAAAATATTTCTAACACTTTTAGAATATTTAAAACAAATTTTCGTGTATGAATATTTTCAATAAAATCACCACTTGTGATTTTATTGAAAATATTCATATACGAAAATTTGTTTAAATATTTAATTTTATCATTTTTTATTTATTCTTGTTCATTATTTAGAATTTTGCTTTTATTATTTCATTTCATTTCATTTTTTGTTTTAAAAGTTTTTAGGAGAAAATGATAGTTTCAACTTTTTCTAAGTTCATTTTTTATTCTAAATATGTTTTTTATTATTATTTTTATAATTATTTTAAATAAATTTCAACCAAAAAATATTTTATTTTTCACACAAAATTTTCCTAAATATTCTCCACCATTTCTTTTATTTTCATCAACAAAGTTCACATAAAAATAACATAAAAATATCACAAAAATAAAAATAAAAATAAAAATAATATAAAATATAAAAAATTAAGTAAAAAAAAGCAAAAAATACAAAATTATGAAGAAAATACAAAAATGCCCATGGTCAACGTGGTCATTGACATCTCAACTAAGTTAATGGCTTGGCTGGATAGCTCAAATGGCTCAGCTCAGCTCAACTCAAAAATTGCCTTTGGCTCTAGTGGCTCAATGGTCAAAAAATGGGTTAGGTCGCGCAGATCTCAAGTCAAGTCTTGGGTTGACGTATGGATCTTTTAAAGCAGAAACAACATCGTTTTGGCTAGGGTTTAAATAGCCTAAATCAAAACTTGTCTTCATTTCTCTCTCTTTGTCTCTCCCTCTTTTTTTTTCTCACATTTCTTATCTCTCTAAAATAAAACCCAAAAACGAGCCATTTAACTTAGAATCCGATGACAATTGCCATGCCTTTTGTTGGCTGCTATCATCGATTGCCGGAGAAACCAAAAAGTTTTAGAAATCCTCATTCCGACCTTTTTAGGTTAGATCTAGGCTTAGTTTTTAAAAAACTTGATTTCAAACAACCTTAATCTCAGCTGAAAGTTTTAGCCAAAAAAATAAAATAAAATAAAATTTGATTTTTTTTATTTGCCTTTCTATTTTCTTTGAGTCTCCCTTTAGGGATGTAGCTAATGATAGTTTTTTGTTGGAGACACTATTATGGTGGTGTTTGGTAATGGGTTTCAGTTTAAAAGAAAAAGTTATTTTTTTTGGCCAAATCCCCTCTCTTTGTATGTGATTAAAACTCCATTTAAAAAGTAATTTATAGTGCAAATCCCAAAATTTTTAGGGTTGAAAGAGAAATTTTGAGCTACCATCATGATTACTACTGCAAAATTAAATAGGTGTCAGGGTGGGCAGTGCTGGTAGCTTGAATTCAACTATTCAAAATTTTGTCTTTTTTTTTCTTTTACTTTTGACAAAAACTTATATATATATATTATTTTTAAAATGAAATTAAAATCAAATGGAATAATTAAAAAAGAAATAAAATTAAAAATTAAAATTAAAAAAATGTTTTTTGGCTCAAAAGTTATTTGGGCTTTCAAGCCCGAATATCTTGGACATTGGGCCTTCAAGCCTGAATTATTGTAATTTGATTTATATAGTTCGGCCCATTCAAAGGCTTATTAAATCCAAAAAACTTATCAAGATAATAATTAATTGAAATGTTCAAACTGTCCTAAACCTGGTAGATTCAAGCAAAATGGAAAATGCTTAACAAATTAATTTGGATAAAATTTGGTGTGTATACTAATATTACATGAAAAACATTTCATCTAGTGGAGCAATTTGAAAGGAACCAAAGACTTTGTTCATTGAGTCATTTTCTTTCGCTTCTTTCTTTGAAAATTCTAATCTATCCTTATATTTATTTGGTCGCATTTACGTGAAATTGTTAAAGTGAAGTTTGTGAAAGTATTTATTAGAAATAATTAAATAAAAATTAAAATCGAAAACCAAAACTAATAAATTGAAAGGTCTTGTTATATAGATCTAACGTGCAAAATTTGAAAAAAAAAAATTGATAAAATTTGATAAATTTTTTAAATAAACATTTTCAGTAAAAATATTAATAAAAGTTTTACCATTACATAATTACCAATTAAATTTGAATTATAAAGGACATTTTTAATAATTTTTTACTTATTATTGATCTTCACATTTAATTTTATTAATTTACCAATTTCAATTTTTTATTAAATTATTTTTAGATATGAAATTCACAAACTAACTCATCCAAGTTTTATCCCTTATTGAAAGCCACATCATCATTAATCACCAACTGAAAATTTTCAAAAATTATTTCCATTGCTCATGAAAACAACCTTTAATTACTCCGAGGAGAGAGAGGAATGTTCCACAAAACCCAAAAGACTCAACTTCTTCTTCACATCTCCACGAATTAGCCGTTTTATTATCTCCGCTTGAACCTAACTTTTTCTTTTTCTTTTTGTTACCTACTGCTGATATTGCATGAAGTATAATATCACATGTCGGGGCAACAACATAGTGCAACCTGCATTTGTGGGATAACATTATTAATTAGCATGGCACTGGTCAAGGGACAAACTAAATGTCATAAAAACTACACTTACCAAACAATTAGGGTTGTTCATTGTTTCCTAGCATAGCTTCTTTCAGCCATTCGCAATATTGATCAACCTCACCTGGATGTGGTTCAATGCCAGAACCTCTACACTCATCTGCCTCATCATCAAGAACTTTCAACAAATCAACAAACTCTGGTGAGTGTTGCTTCTGATTTTCTGAAAGTATTGTTGAAGTTACTGCATATGTTGTAGTGTCCACCTCTGCGTTCTGACCAATGATCTCTGTCACAGATTTGTCTGCATTTGGCATTGCACTATATTCTGCCGCCACAAAATCTATACTTTTTTTTGTCTGAGTCGATGACACAAAAACTTGACTCTGATTTACTGAAATGCTAGCAGTAACAGTTGATTCTGGAATAAAATCTAGCTTTTGATGCATATAGGGGAGCATGCTTGGAAGTTCTTGAGTCTGATTCAAAGAACTAATTGAATCAGTTGAATCTAGAGTAACATGTTGCTTTTGATGGATGTTTTGAGGCACATTTGGAAACTGTTGATTCTGATATAGTGAACTGATAGGAGCTGTTGATTCTTGAGGAAAATTTAGATATTGACAAGTGTCTGCTGGAAAATAAGAGAATCACATTTAGAAAATTTTCTTTCTTTGAAGTTTGTGTTCTTATAATAAGATGGTTCCATGCTCATGATCTCATGTCTATTTCAAGTCTCAAAACACGTGGACATGTTTCATTATAAAGTTACCAATAAAAGTATATTGCCAATGTAAACTAGAACTAGTTAAAAAAATATTGTATTACCTCCTATTGAGAAGTTGGGACTTTTGTGTCCTAGATGACTCAAGACTAACTTGTTCTGCTGTGGTATGCAGAAAAGTCCTGGTTTGCCATAAATGCTTGTAGATGCATTGGCAACCGAGGACAAATTGCTGGTGCAAGCTGTGGATATACGCTGGACTTGAGCTTTATATTTCTGCAGGAGTTATAAAAGAAAGCGCACAATCAACGATCTTATGCCAACATAATAGCATGCTACAGGAGAAACATTTTACATACTATAACTTGTAATCTAAGTAGAACTGAAGCATATATAAAAAATTTAGGAGACAAATTAAAGTGTAAAAAGAGTGTAGTAACTGATAAGTGATAGAAGGGAACCTGCAGATGGCTAGCAACTTGGCGATGTGTCAAATTAGGTTCATTCATCATCTTTAATATTAATTTCGGACGAGCATCTGATCCAAAAAAAAGTATATCAATACTTGGTTGAAATTTGTGAAATTAAGCACTTTCTAAGGAAGATAAAGATTGTTGTAAGAGAAAGTAATGTTACTCTTATCGCCTAATGCACTGATGGCTGCTGTAAACTTGTGGTGGAGCTCCTGGCTCCAAACAAGACGTGACTTCCTCACTCTAGAGCAGCTACTTTGGTTCTTTTTCTTTTCTTTCCCTCCCTCTTCACTGGCAGTTTCCCTTTCTTCAGAATCAGTAGGGTGTAGTTTTCTCTTGTCATTTCTTTTTTCTTCTTCATCAGCATATGATCTCTTTGTCTTAGATGAGGATCCTCCATGTTTTAGACCTTCTATGGCTAGTATCTGTTCAATGCGAGTTTTCTCCCCTTTTAGATCATTGGTCGTCGTACTCATATCAATGCCACGGAAATGATCATTTCTAGCGGCTGTAGGCTTAGCGTCAGTGGCCGCCTCGTTCTTCTTTGTAGCTCCAGATTCCTTTCCAAAACTTGCTTCTTTCTTCACAGAGTCCTTATCGGATCGATACACATGTTGCCAAAGGTATTGAAGATCATTTAAGGAAATCGGCTTCTCTAGATGTAAACATGCCCCATAAGCAATGGCTTTTTGGGCAGCATTTTGACTTCTTTCAGAGGACATCACTGCATGCATATACATATGGTAGCCAAAATTAAAGGACAATTAAGGAACTTTATATAAATAATTTAGAAGTTGAAATTAACTCACATATAATAGGGATATCCATCTTAATCAATATGCCCAAAAACGAAACACTGTTGATGTCATCCATGTTAATATTAGCCATAACAAGTTTAAATCTCTCCTTTCGTTCTCGAATCATGGACACTGCAACCGATGTTACTTCAGTCGTTGTCACTGCAAAATAATAGAAATTATACAATTTAAACTAAGCAGTATTTGGAATTTATATCAAGTTTAGTAAGATTCAAGACATAGAATTTCTTCCAAGTACGATAATATAGTGTTATATATACAACAATTTTTGAATTTTACTTTTGAAAAAAATTGAGACAGCTTATAATATAGTTTCTTTCGTAATAGGTTTACGTGAATCATATAGCAATTACTTAAGGTTTACAAGCTTTGGAAAGGAAATATTTGAAAAATGAAAATATTAGAACAAAGTCAAAAAGTATATTTCATAAATATATATATTTGACATTTAAAAGATCTGAAATTCATCCAAATATATATATATATATATATTTAAAAGTATATATTTATCCTTAAGAGGTGACAATCACTTCCCCTACCCTAAGGTTGCAACCTCTTTTATATCAAATATATATATATATATATATATATATATATATATGGATCCACTTAAACTAACGTAATTCATACATTTTTAAAAATTTTTGGATTAAAATTACTAAATTTAAAAATATTATTTTGATTCACATAAATTACAGATTTAATTTACACCTAAGAATCCAAAAAATTATAAAATTACATTAGTGTAAGTGACTTCCTATTCTATATATATACATATTATAACGTTAAAGACATGTATTGTTAATCAAATTAATCGTTATTTTTTCATCCTATATCATACGTATATTTAAAATTAAATAAAAAAAAATATAAATGGAGATAGGATGTGTTAGGATTGTTATTTGTGATCGACCCACTACCTTTTTTATATGCCTGTTTTTTGAGAAATACAAGAATTATCATAGGTTCCGAAACAAAATTTAATCAGTTTAGACATAATAATGAAACAAACTAATTAAATTTAAACATAAAATTTCCTATATCAGTTATAAACATAATAGGAAGGTAAACAAATTTAACAAACCATTTATTGCAAAAATGAATATGGAAATAACGGTGATAAACCAGAAATGTGGATTTCACTTGAGTTTCACTAAACTTGTGAGGTGTGTGTATGGTTTAGAAATTAAATTAGTTTGAGTCAATAGTAGTTCATCAAGTACTTGGCCTTCCGATCTCTGTAAAAAAGCTCACGGGGGCATGGGGCAAAACATTCCTATATACTGTTGGTGTTTTTGTTGTAAAAGAAAAAGCCTAGTTTTTTTTTTTTTTTTTTTATTGGTTTTAGCCACTCATTTATAGAACATGAAATATTAATTAAGCTATGCATAGAAATGGATTTGATGATTTATGTTTGTTCTATGTCAATTACATATAAAACACAAAAATTATTGTCACAATTTTTACCGACATGCCAAAGACAAAAAGTTTTTTTTTTTTTTTTGTGTTTTATTAAACTCATTTATGGTTTTTATCAATTTTAAATCATATTATTTTCACATTTTTCATATCATTTTGTGTTGTGTCTAAAATTATTAGGTTTATATACAAATACTTACAATCATGTAAAATAAATAAGAAAAATTAATATCATTGACTTTCAATATTAAAGATTGCATATATCTTTACATGAACTCAGACTTTCGTTATTAAGTATATATACTGTAATTGATAGGGATCAAGTTTTCTCAAGTTTTCAAGATTTGTTCCTTATCAATAATCAATGAAGGCATGAATTAAAGTTTGTTTTCTCGTATATAAGGGACAAATTTGAAAAAAAAAAAAAGAAGAGAGATTATATAAAATAAATTAAATACCCTGGTAGGAATATTGTTCTAGCATGGATGCCAAGTACATGAGAGATGTTGTGTCATGATCCACCACCAGAATAGGAAGGCCACGAGCACATTCGGGGACCTTGCTTCTTAACTCGTCCATGACTTCCAAATGACTTCCTTTTTCTAATAGAAAATGAAAGAAAATTAAGTAGTGAAGAAAATGATGAGATAAGGAAGAATTAATATCAGACAAGAGAGAAAAAAAGTAGTGAAGAAGATAAAGATGACAGCAAAAAGCTTGAACTCAAAGAAGAAAATCATAAATTGAGAGGGTTGTTTATGATATTTATGTATATGTTACCACTTTGCAGTATATGTAGCATGCACTTTGAGGCTGCCTTGAAATTAAACACAGTAAAACAACAACATATTTATTATTTTTGAAGTTATTGTGGGGCACACTCTAGTAGCCAATGGTTGAGCAACATTAACCAGTATCAGCCAATAGAAATGACTGTGATGAAGTCCGGTAGTGACTTTAGCATTGTAAGTTTTTCTTTTTGAGAATAAAGTCAACAATATGCTTCTAGTTGTTGACTGTTTTAATGAGCACCAGCCCACAGAAATGGAAAGAAAACTATCTACCATTTGTAGAGTGGGGTTTTTGTTACAGTTTCTGAGTTTAAAATTTAAGACTTTCATGTCCTATGGAAAAGAACATATGACTTCAACTTTTTTAATATTAGCATTTGAGACATGCCGTAGTTTCTCCACTATTCTTTATTACAGAGGGTTAAGGTATTAAAGAGCCATTGAACACTAAAATATTCAATATTATGATTTTTAAATTTTAACAATCTCTAATATGATATTTAAATAATAAATTTGTTAACTAATGTAATACTTGGAAGACTATTTGTTAACCATGTATCTTATTTAGAGTTAGTCACATAAGAGATAAGTAACATATATATTAATTAAAAGATTTATAATTCAAGTAACACATTAAAAATCTTTAAAATTTAGTGATCACATAGAATATTTCATTATAATTTAAGAGTTATTCAAGACATTACTCAAAGATTGATTATGAAAAAACCATGACTAAGACAAAATACATTATATAAATGAATCATCATATAGTGAAAATGAAAAATAAAATAATAATCTGATATTAATGTTTTTTTAAAATCTAGATATGTAACATTAGTATTTGTTAATTTTCATATATAATTTTGGTGAATTCTTTTAACTTTTATTGATAAACATAGATATTTTATTAAACTATATAAATTATGTTCCTCATGTATTAATTTCATTTAATAGTTTTTAAAAATAGTTGAAAAATAAAAAAAAAGTTTTTCTCAAAAAAAGGATAAAAATTTAAGAAACTATTAATGAGTCATACTTGGCCCGATACAACATGAAGAATTGTGTTGTGCTAGGCACGACACAACTTATAAAAGCTGTGAGCTATGTGTTGTGTTGGGCCATACTCTCAATTTTCACGAATCATGCCAACATGGCACGTTAAATAATAGTGTTGAGTTGACACGAAACATTAACGCATGGACTAATTTTTTAATGAGCCATGCCAACCTAATACCATCTATTTGTCACCTCTAATAACTATTTAAGTAGATTTTTTATTACAAACCCAAGTAGGTAATTAAAACATAGAGCAATTATTAATAACAAAAGAATTAATAACTGGACTAATTGTTAATATTTTGAAAGAATTTAATTAATTTGTAGTTTAATAATTATGAACTAATAAATAAATATTGTCTCACCTTTATTTTTCTTTTTTTCTTAATTAGGAAGTTTAAGTCAAGTTTAAATAGTCAAACTTTGTTAACTCTCGTGTGTGTGTATATATATATATATATATATATTTATATTAAAAGATGTTAGATTCATATATACATTTGATTTATTATTTTTTTGAATTTAGAAAAATTGACCAAAATGATATATTAAAAAATTGTTAGATTTATATATTAAATTTATTCATCATTGTTGATAAGGGAAAGAAACACCCTAAATATTCCTTTTTCGATTCTTCATCATCTCTTGTTTCTTTTTTTTTTAATCAAAGTCCACCAAATCTATTTAATTAAACTTTAATCTAATTCTAAAACTCAAATAATTTTTTGGCTAAAAGCTCTTTTTGCCATTCTAAAATAGTAAATAAAAAACCTATGAACCCAGAAAAAATTGTTACATTTAGAAATGTGTTTAATCTTCAAAAAATTGTAGATTTGTTATTTTAATTCTAGGATATTTTATTTTATTATTTATTTTAAAATTATTTTCTATTTACGGATAAAATGGTTATTTTATAATATGACAAGAGTAAAATAGTCATTGTTTAATATTGAACATATGTCAACAAATAAACACCTTAGGAAATAGTTTTAATATATAACTACATAAAAGTATAGATCTTTCATTGTTGTTAAAAAATTAATGGGGTAATATGGTTATTATATAATATAAAAAGAGTAAAATAGTCATTATTTAATATTGGACATATATCAACAAATAAATTCTATAGGGGATAGTTTTAATATGCACTAGTGTAAAGACGCACACGATGTTGCAGATTTGTTTTAGTAATGGAAAAAAAGGTTGTTACTCATGAAAGAAAGGTGAGAAATATAGTAATTTGAAGTCAAAATCTAAAAATAGTTCAAAAAGAACAAAAGATAATAGATAATGTTTAAAACAATTCTGAAAAACAAAAGATAATAATAATGTCAAAGTTACAACATAGTAACAAAAAAGTTTATTCACAATTAAGATAGATAATTACTTTAAAAGCATTGTGTGCAATCATGGCAAATAGAAAACAATTGCCAACCTTCAAGTATTTATCATTAACAAATTTCTTCAATCCTCTATCCACAAATAAAATAAAACATGTTTACCTTGGTAAATGATTAGAAAAGAGACTACCTTGAAATGTCATCTCACTTCCATCATAGAACATGTATTTTAAATAGAGAAAAGTGGGAGACTCATATCAATTCCAAGTAATCAATACCTTATTGGATCCTATGGAAGGCACCCTTTTTTCTTGTTAAAAAGAAAAGGCACCTTTTACAACTATGTGCCTAAGGTCTACCCTTACATCATTTGCTTTTTTTCTTGTTAATGTTTTGGGTTAAAATGGGGGGTATTTGGTGTCGAAAAATATGACCTTATTTGATAAAGAAAAAGCATGATTAGAGCATTTAAGGTTAATAAGATAACAATGGTATCAAAGAAAAAACATATAAAATAACTGTAATAGCTTAGACACATTATTTATTCCTTTTAGTGGCTCAGCATTGTAGACTTGATCCCAAGTACATCTAGATGATCAAGATACTAAACACCTTGATTGGTGAAAATGCATTTGAATCCTTTTGCAACAGCCCTTGGACAAACCCCAAGGCCTAACCTACAGCAACAAATAAAATCATTCATGCTTGTAATACGAAAAGTAAAACTTCTTGCATGATAATCTTACAATTAAAACTTAAAGAGCTTAAAACCCACCAGTTATGCACCAACGTCCATGGATTAAAATTTGATGCAAATGCATTAAAGGTCTCTTCCTTGAGATGAAGAATATTTACATTTTTCATATATTAATGTAGTTTTAAGGAATAGATAAGTAAATATTTACAAAAAATGGAACAGTTATACAAAACAATATATTGATAGTTGATTTTTCTATTTACTTTTGTGGGCCACATATGTTTTCTAAATATTAGGTAATTTACTTTATATTAATTTTGCTACATCCCACAACTTTTAAGAAATCTTGTTGAGAACATAGTGAGAATAAATAAGGCTAGACCTAACAACTTGCCATGCAAGAAAAATCCAAAAGCAAAGTCATGCTTAGAACATTAATAGCAATTGTAGTGCATGGATAAAGGCATTCCTATTGATAGGTGTCTAGTCTTTTAAGATTGCCATTTCTTAAGCCTTGAGTACAAAATATTGATATACATCCTTAGCAGTCATATTGAGATCATTGAGCATGCAATTGTTTTCATCAGATTAATTGTTTATAAGATGGCATAGCTTATATTAAAATGTTATAGCTTAACCTCTAGCATAACAACAATGTTAAATGGCTATGTTACTATTATCCTCATCAAGCTTGATTTATGTAGCAGTTATTTAGAGATCATGAATCATCATATAAGAAGTAAAGTCGAACCATAAAAAGAGTAAGGCATGTACCATTGCTCACATGTGGAGTTGAAGTCTAGCGATCTGTCAAAAAATAATTAGCGCTAGTGTTAATAAACTTTGAAAGGGTAGTATAGAAAACTATGCTTCCAATTTAGAAAATGGGAAGCACATAGTTGCATATTTTAACAAAGAGAAGACACATATGTCTCTTAGCAAAAAGAAAACCACTCTACCAACCTGTATTAACCTCATCACCACCCAAGTAGAATAGCCCAAAGGGGAAAATTTTTTTGATATCTGTAAAAGATAATTTGATTATATTTGATTAAATATTTTGTTAGTACCTAAGCATCTAAACTTTAAATTTTGCTAATGTACAGTACGTAGTAAAAATCACTTTTATTATTTACTTTGAAATTAAATACAACAAATTCTAATTCCATGCAATGAATAGCAAAACCTTGGCTCAAACTCATATTATTCTAATTCTAGCAAAATCAAAATACGAGTGTCCTTAGTTTAACATTTAAAGCTTAGTTTGGTAATTATTTTTATAAAGAAAGGAACTTAACTTAAAACAATAATGTAAATACTTATATTGGGGATATATGCTTCAGATTATCAAGATTTCAAACGTTCTTATTTGATGGATAAAGGCAATGGATACTCACATGGTCATTTAGGTTTCTTGATTGTTCCAAGTAGATTGTGTGAACATTAGAAACCTTGAAAAAACCTGTGCTATATGGATATGGGTATAATGTTGGTTGCCTAGTCTTGTATGGTTCATGCGAAGTTTTTGTTTACTAATTCATTAGAAAATTTGATGAGTTTCATTAGACTTGTTGGATAATCTATATGATTTAACCATAAGAACTTTTTGAAGACTCTATTGTTAAGGTTAACTACTATTTCATTAGGCTTGCTGGATAATCTATAATGTTTTAACCATAAGAATTAAGGTTAGACATAGACACAATAGCATTAGCATTGCAAATAGTAACATAACAATTATCAATGAAAAATTAACTTATCATATGAAAGGAATACCTAGAAGACAAATAGTAAAGGTAACAAAAATACATTTCCTTCTCTCTCTTTCTAATTAACTGAAATTGTTAAGATAATTGCTATAATCTAATTAGAAGTCATTATTACTTTGAATATTAGCAATCTTAGGGGAAAAGCTTTGCATCTAGGTATATTCAGGTTTTACCATACTCTTTTTTGAGGAAAAATTGTATTCTTTTGTAGACTCTTAGAAACACCAAGCTTGTTGTTGTGCTTAAAAATTAATGTGTTAAAAAAAATTTTAAAAGACTGAAATGAAAATTTTGACTTGAATTAATTAAAAATGTTTACATACCATTTGCATTATATTGGTTGATGATAAAAACATGCTTGAGGAAGAGGTGGTAAGCCTTGGCTAGGTTTGGAAAGAGAAATTAGAGTAGTTATTTTTTCCTATTTGACATTTTGTTTGTTGCTTCCAAAATTGGATTTCCAATCGAAAGCTTGAGTTGGAAATGTTCCAATGGTAGGAGACGGTAGAACAGGTGGCACTAATAATGGATCTGAAAATGGCAGAACATGTGACACCGACAATGGATCTAGAGTAAGGCTTTTTGGTGGTACATCTAATTTTCTTCATAGTTTCTTAGTCAATGTCCTAAAAGCATGTAAACAACATGGAAATAAATAAGTGATTGGGCATGCAAAAAATAAAATACTAATGGTAGTCATTTTTAATCCAATCATGGAAATCATGTGATTTTGCTATTGAAAACAAGAAAAAGTAACTGTTGATCCTAGATAAGTTAGTACTGAAACAACTAAACTTGCATGTAGCTAAGACTAATCAATAGCTTTAAAGAAACATTTAATATCTCAAAGCTTGGATTAAATCATAAATTTACTTTTTAATAAGTAAAAATATGGATCTTATAGATAGTCACTTAAAATTTTCAATTATTTCTAGTAACTCTTTGGTTCATAAAAGGGATTTCTAAACTACCTTAATGCACAAAGACTTGGAAATAGAAACTAAGAGCCTTTACAAAATAAACTTTCTTGAATACACTGTTACAAAGTTGTACTCCACCTCAAGTTTTCTTTCATGGAACAAAAATATACAAATCTATACAATAACAGGAACATGTAATGTTGGAAGCATTTAATAAGAACTAGTTAAGATTATTTAAAAGCTACATACCTAAAGTCCCTATTATCATGGAGAGATTCAATAGATATTGGTGCCATTGTATTTGCACTTAAAATTTATTTTGTGTGCTTCACCTGTTTTTTCAATTTAGCCATTACCTTGGGATACTTCCTAACATCAACCCCATTTCTAACTTGTTTATTAAACTTATCTGTAAAGTACTCCACCAGTCGTAATTCCATGTTTGGTTTTCCTAGTTTTGAGTCCTATCCAACATCCTTTACCTAAAAAAGATATTAAATGTTAATTATCATGATAATAATAAACGGTTATGGTGCAATGTGATATTAAATAGTGCAATTGATTTGAACAATAGGCACCAGTTAGTTTGTTATAGTTATTTGAAAGATAGTATAAAGAGCAATTGATTATTATCTTCGGTGAAGATGAAGCACTCTTCTTTTAGGAATAGTTATTAGTTGAAAAGCATTTCCAAAAGTGATGGGGTTGTGAAAAAAAGTTCTTGTTAAGTGAAAACATAAGCCAAAAATAATGAGTATATGGATTACAATGATGAAATTATAGCATTTTGTAATCTTTTAACAATTTTTTGGTACGTTTAAGCTCAACTAGACTCAAGTTCTTCTCATTATGAAAGGTGCTTGTTCAATTTTTATTCTTTTTATACCAAACAAACATGATCTTTGCTTACAAGTCACTATCTAGATATAACTATTGTAATGTTCTTAATGAAGTAAGCTTTGTAATGCTAAAATGCTGATACTCACCTTTTTTATATTGCTTTTTATACATGGTTGTCCATGTAAGTTTTGATAGCTTCAAGCAGTTGTCAAAGTACCTCTTACATGTTCAATTGGAAAAGAGGAAAACCTAAAAAAAATAAATGAAAAAGACTATTTATTGCTAGTGTAACAATATAAAATCAACAACTTCAAATCATAACTGGATGAAAATTTACCTAAGAATCAGAGTAAACAATTTTGATGCCTTTCCTAGGTATATCTTGGCACCACTAAACTAGTAAATCTTTGTCCTAAAGTGTAAGGTTTTCAATCAAATTCAGTTTTTAATCAAAGAAAAGAAAAATCAATGATTAAGTTTTAGGTAGGTTGACTAAAATAAAATGAAAGGTAAATCCAACACATAAATGATTTTTTTTTTCTAAAATGAAAGGAATGTTTTTTCAAGATTAGATCATGAACTCTATCAAATGTGCTTGGAATATTCAAAGAAAACATTTAGAAACCATATGATTTTCTTTTCTTGGTTAAGCTTCAATAACCTTCTCAAATGAGGAAAGATTAAGCTGTTCAGGCATCCTTTTAATAATTAAGGATTGTGCCCCATTCAATTTCTCAAGTGGCTCACCTTTTCTATTCTTCAAACATAATAAAAGTATCAAAACATAAAAGATGAATTGCAACAAACGAAAAGCTTAAAAATTCAAATAAAGAGAAAAAACCTTGAAAAGCCAATATGATAAACCTTGTGTGCTTTCTTCAACTTCCCTTTGGCTTCAAAGAAATATGCATACTACTTATAAAGTATAGAATGTCTTATATATATCTCATTCTTCTTCAGTTCTCTAAAAATACTTTTGAAATCTTTATTGCCTTCTAATTGAAAAAAAAAAAACCATAAAATTGAGTTAATGCAAATATTTTGACCCTAATAAACTTATGCATCAAAGGTACCAAAACCACATAAAAATTGAAAAATTACTTACAAGTATGTAAAAATTTTTAAATGTATGCAAAATTCAAGCAATGCTAAAATGCAAAAGCAATAACTCAATTAAACCATTTAAGTGATCTGAACCCTAAAAAAATCCATTACAAACATGATTGCACATATTGAAAAAAATTCTAATACTCTCTCTCTATAAGGACATATAAGCTCAAACTATATAAAATTATATAAAACATGGACAATTAAATTAAACCCATCAATTGATTGACCATCTACCTCAATCAATTATAGCAATATCCTCAACCTAATTCTAACATTTTAAAATTTACAAAAGCCAAAGCAAACTACAAGAGAAAGAGTAAGTAGATATAATTATGTAAATGAACCAATCTTGAGAAATTTGAGGTTGTTTTGGTATTAGGCACTATGCTTGAAAGTAGAGATACAATCTAATAAAAATTCATCAAGATCTACTCAAGTGTGATTCCCTAAGTACCATTTGTCTGACATTTTCTTTATCAACTTAGATTTGTAACTGTTTAGCAAAAAAACCAAATTTATAGCAAACAATTCATAGAAACCTAAGTTCTAAGAAAATGAAAGAGAAAAAAATGTAAGAGCCATGGAAGAGAGGGTTGTGATGAAAAGAGTAAAAAAAATGATCGTACTTGATAACCATGGCTACTGCACTTAGCTATTGCTTTGTTCCTTTATTGTCAAGAACGGAAGGAAAGTAAAAGATTTTAAATGATTTTCAAACCCTTAAAACAAATAGCTGGAGACAAGAGCAAGAACCAATTGTAAATCAAACTTTTTATGCCAAATTTAATCTTCAACATTTTTTATGACATTAGGCAATCATATCAGTGAGTAAATAGGGAAAATCCAAAAACTAATAAAAATTAGGTACCTTTTTTACATGCAAGTCCTTAGAAGACGATTTGAGCACTTTCTTCACCATCCATAATGATTCACTCATTTTCCTTGCAATCCCTACTCAAAACATGAGCTTTAACAATTTTAAAACCCAATTAAAGAAATAGTAAAAAAACCCCAATCTAAACAATCAAACCTTTAACTTTATCAATTAATAATCAAAACTCATTTAAAAAAGTTATAAAAAAATGAACAATGAAAACCAAAATTTTATGACTTAATAATAAAAAATCTATATAAGAATAGTAATAAAAAAACTTGAAGAAAATGATAAAATCAAGTCAGAAATATAGAAATCAACTCAAAACCAAGTCAAAAAAAGACTTATAAAAAAAAACCCAGATTTTGGCATATTCATTAAAGGTCAATTTGTTATCAAGAGAAGCCTTATGGTTTGATAAAGTGTTTGAGAAAAGCCATATGCAAGAATTGAGCAGAGATGAGAAGAGTTAGAGAGGATGCTAGGAGTGAACCTTCTAGATCTGTTTTATTATAAAATTACTCGTCCAATTCTTTTTTAAGATGTTGTTGAGGTGCATTGGCAATATAAAATTAGGGATAGTTTTTATTTATAGTTATAGACTAGACTGCTACCCCTTTTTGACTTGGGGATTATTTTTATAAAAAATAATTTAAAAAATTTATCTTTTTGGTTCTTACATATTTTAGATTTAAAGAAAAAAATTGGAAAAACTTATTTCTAGGTTTTTTTATATGGTTGTTTTGTTGATTGGTTGTAATTAATTTTTTTCTTTTGAAATTTATTAAAAAATCTCAATTTTAATGTCTTTAGTTTTTTAATTTTATTTTTTGTTTTATGAGACAATATTTTTTATATGAAATTCTAGATTTGGTAAAATTTTGAAAAAATCTTTTGTGAGCTTTCTAGTTGATTTTTGTGTAGGGTTTTTTTTTTTTTCAATTGATAATTGTTTTATTTCTATTTTTATGTATTGAGAAGTAATATGCTAGTCTTAAGTTTTTTGAGGTCGATTTTTTCATTGATGAGTTGAATATGTTTTTAAGGATTTTTTGTTATTATTTAGATGTTTGGTTTGATTTTTTTTTTTTCAAAAAATTTAAAGCACTTTGTGATTGCCAACAATAATTTCTTTTCTCTCTATTCATCTTTTCTTTTTTATTATAAATTATAATTATAATTAAGCAAATAAAAAATATTTTAAAAAATTAAAAATGCCATATGGCTAGTAAAAAGTTCACCACATGTCACCATACCAACCCTTAAAAGATTTTCAAAAATTATTTTTTTAAATTAAAAAAAAGATGACACATGACAAGCAAAGAACTTGTCACATGTATTACCACATGTCACCATACTATCCCTTAGGATATAGTTTTAATCTATAGTTATAGAAGTAGATAAAAGTATATACATTTTTTAATGTTGTTAAGTAAAAAACTAAAGGGTAGAATGGTTATTATATAATATGAAATTAGTAAAATAATCATTATTTAATGTTAGGCACATGTCAACAAATAAATTAGTTAGGAGATAGTTTTGATATATAAGTATATAAAATCATAAATTTTTTAAATATTGTTAAAAAGGTTTAAATGGTCACTATATATCATTAAATTGATCCTTATTTTGAAAATGACAAAACATTAAGCTAAATAAGATTGATCAAGATTTTGAAAAGAAATTATTTGGTACATGTTCTTAAGTTTTATATTTTGATACTGAATAAATAATATGTTTTTCATAGTGTAAACAAACCTTTCTTTGTTTTCATATTTCTCAAACCAAATCTATCTTTAAAGATTATTTATTTGAGCTTAAATGAAAGTCCAATTGTTGTTTTCAAAGTGAACTTATTCATTTTGGACTTACTACAATTTTAATAATTTTGGTTTTGAGAAATAGATTAACTTAAGAAAGTTATTTTACAAGAACAAAGTTTTTCAACATTGAACTTGTTTTATTTTTTTTGTATTAATGCACAAAGCTTTAATAGTTGAAATTTATATGGTGGGAAAGCTCTTTGAGTCTACTTTTTAATGGATTAAACAAAATTAAAATCTAAATTTTCTAAGAAAGAGTTTGAATTTTTACTAGACACTTTGCAGTTGTCTAAAAATTGCATAAGGGCTAGCTTTGAAAATTCACTATAATTTGTATACAACGAATTAGGTGATGAATTTTATATGGATAGAAAGCCCTTTAAGTCTAGTTTCTCAAACGATTTTTGATTTAGATTTGTATAACTCAATATATGATCAAATTAGTAAGTAGAGTGTAAAATAAGAGACAACTACCCAGTTTTGACAGGATCGATCCCTTCAATAAGGGGTTGATTGATTTTTTACTTAGAACACATCTTTATGCTCCAGGTTGAAGAAGGGATTAATCACCTTATGTAGGGGATCAATCACCCCCTTGACAGGATCAATCCCCTATATAAAGGGATCGATCAAGTCATGCATTTACAAGGCGTGAAATGGCATAAAACATGAACCAATCGATCCCTTCGGGAAGGGATCGATCGGGTCTACCCAAAAACTTCTACAATAGCTAGTTTATCAAGCTTCAATAACTATTTTCTTTTTCCAAGCTTCCTTAATGGCTAGTTCTTCAATTTCTCTATATATTGGCCACTCCAACACACCAAAGAGGTTGTGAATCAAGAGAGCAAGAACCAATAAGCTTATTTTCATTCTCTCAATGAAATCAAGAGTTTCAAAGCTTTAAAGTCTATATCTTTTTATTTATTATATCCAAATATATTTGTTGCTCATTCATCATTTTCTTGTACTTAAACTTAGCAAACACTTAGCCTTAAAGAGGTTATTCTATTGTTTGCAAAATTACCTTTGATATACAAGGATGGAAAAGAACAAGAGGTGAGGTATCCTCTTGAGAGCTTTGTAGTGAGATTGGTTAAAACACTACAAAGGGTAAAGGTTTCTATCTTAAGCCATAGAGAGAAAAAAAATAAGGTAGTATTTTCAATTCAAGATTAGTGGATTGAAGTCTTGGTGTGAACAACCAAGAAGAGAGGATGTAGGTGCCTTATGAAGAAGGATCGAACCTTTATAAATCTTTGTGTTTAATTTCTTTATACTTATCTCTTTATTTTCATTGTTGATTATATATACTTCTAAATACATCAATTTATTGTTATTTGCATCATATTTTGATATTGATTTTAATTTCCATTCAATTATTTTGAAATCATTGTTTGGGAAGAATTTGGAGAAATCCAATTCACCCCTTCTTAGATCACCATTTTGCCTAAAAGGCTAACAATTTTCTATTTTTATTATAAATTATAATTATAATTAAGCAAATAAAAAATATTTTAAAAAATTAAAAATGCCTCATGGCTAGTAAAAAGCTCACCACATTCACTATACTAACTCTTAAAAGATTTTCAAAAATTATATTTTTAAATTAAAAAAAAAGGTGACACATGACAAGCGAAGAACTTGTCACATGTCTTACCACATGTCACCACACTATTCTTTAAGAGATAGTTTTAATCTATAGTTATATAAATAGATAAAAGTATATACATTTTTTAATGTTGTTAAAAAAAACTATGGGGTAGAATGGTTATTATATAATATGAAATGAGTAAAATAGTCATTATTTAATATTAGGCACATGTCAACAAATAAATCAATTAGGAGGTAGTTTTAATATATAAGTATATAAAATCATAAGTTTTTTAAAATATTGTTAAAAAGGGTAAAATGGTCACTATATCATATGAAAAGGTTAAAAAAATCATTGTCTAATGTTAGATATATGTCAACAAATAAACTCCTTACGAGAAAGTTTTAATATATACAAGATTATATTCCATGCATTGTTGTGAGTATTAATTTGCATTTCTTTTCGAATTATTTAACAAATTGACATACAGAAAGGTAGGAATATAATAATAAATAAAACAAAATAATAGTAATCTCAACTTTTTAGTAAGAAAAGAAGATAGACATAAGCATAGGATTACTAGTCAAACAATTGTTCTTTGATAAAAAAAAAAAATTCTTTCATATTATAAAAGCATACACATTATATTGAATTCCCCATATTTGAAATTAATTGTCATAATTGACAATTATAAGTAGTTTTACAATTTAAAAAAATTACATTTTGTTTACTTTTATAGGACCAATTGTGGCATTGCACATGGCCTAAAATATCTTTTAAATGGTCATAATGATCCATTTACATTCCAATGACATAAAATGGCTATATGAAATCCTACAAAGATCATGGCATGTTCAGTTATCTTTATGTTAGATACTAGGTCATTTTTGGTGTATAGGATGATGAATAGGATAGGATGATAATCACCTTATATCATGTTTCGTTTGCATTTAAAAAAAGGGATAGGATTGCATGGAAGATTAATCATCCTCTTGGCATAGGATGATTCAATCCTCCCTAAATGGAGAGGATTATTTTTAATTCATGAGATTAAACTTATATATCCAATTATACCCTTAAATATTATATCAATAATTTAAATTATAAAAACTTTGAGGAAGGATAATTTTAAGAAATAAATAAATTATTCTATCCTAATCCTTACATACATCAAATAAAAAATAGGATGACATTATTTAATCTAATCCTAATCATAATATCATCTTATCTTAACATAATCTTATCACTAAGTATTGTTATAGCTAAGCATATACATTTGATGCCCTCTTATCCATATTTATAACTGCTATTCTAACTCTACTTTTATACCTTGAGAAATATGACTGAAGTCTATTAGCAATAAAGAGTATGAATAGTTCTTTTAGTTATTTGACTATAAGGTTAACAGTAGCTTAGCATAAATTTTATTACTGTTTGTTTCTTATAATACATTCTTTGTAAATTAAAGGAGTAAACAATAGTTTTATTGGCTAAAAAATCAAATATATATGTTTTTAGCATTGGGACACATTAATTATCATAGTATATTATTAAAAAAAGACACATTAATTCATAGATTTGGAAATATATTACATTGTAGTATCAAATGTGACATACAAAAGAATTAGTCTTACCAAATCAAATGATAACAATAGTTGAGGCATTATTGTATAACTTATATATTGCTTCAATTTCTTTAGACACCTACAGTTAAAGAGCAAAGGTTTTATCAAAAGACAACTACACTAAAGTTAAAAGAACAATAGTAGTGTAAGCAAATATAAAGATTATGCTATTTTGCATGTTTATATTAGATTAGATAACAATGCACAATAATCATTTTTCTTGAAAGTCATAATACAATAAAGATTCATTAATCAAACAATTAAAGTTATATAGAAATGTAGATTAATTTTACATGTAAGACATTATTTTTTAAAGTGACTTGCAATTTATCAAAATATTTAATACAATCAACATATGGGAGATTGAAAACCTACACTACTTCTAGTAAAATTGATTAAACAATTTGACTAAAAGCAGTACATTTGAATGCAATTTTATAAACCAAATTCATAATATGATTATGTATGTAGTGAACAATCTCTACAATCTAGAGCATTCAAAATAATTTCTATTACATAAAGAAGTGAAGGCAATTGTGAGTAGGAATTGGTTATTAAATAAGTAAAAACATAAAATTAAACTCTTTCATTTTATAGAAGCATACAAATTATGTTGGATTCTACGTGTTAGAAAAATATTTGAAACAATCAACAAAGGTAAATAGTTTTACAATTAAAAAAAAAAACAATTTGTTAACTTTCATAAGACCAATTTGGTCATTGCACATGGCTTAAAAGATATATTAGGTGCTAATAAAGGTCCATTTACAGGCTAATGCCATAAAAGACTAAATGAAATCATAACAACATCGTACCATCCTCAATTATCTGTTAGCTAAGTTAGGCTTTTTAACTATTGTCATAAATTACTATATGTATTACATGCCCTCTATCAATACTTGCCTACTAACTATAGAACACATGTCATTGTTGACACATATTTTTAAGAAACATTTGTGTTTGTATAGAATAAATACAATAAAAATTATAATTCCATTATTATAAAATCGATAACTCTTCAATGAATGATCACATATGTAGACACCTCATTTTGTCTGGGAATCTTTTTAATATAGAACACATGCTCAATTATCTCTTAGCTATGTTAGGATTTTTAAATATTGTTGTAAATTACTATGTGTTACATGCCCCCATCCATATTTGCCTACTAACTGTAGAACACATGCCATTGTTAACACATATTTTGAAGAAACATCAGTGTTTGTATAGAATAGATACAATAGAAATAATAATTCCATTATTATAGAATAGATAACACTTCAATGAATGATCACACATATAGATAGCTCATTTTGTCCGAGAATCTTTTCGATATCAAAATGGGCATTCGATTGTAAATTGGGCTTTGATTGGAAAGTTTTGGGCCTAAGAATTAAAAGCCCAAAAATTTTAATTTTGATTTTGATTTTAATTTTGAGTTTAATTTTAATTTTAGTTTTAGTTTTAATTTTAATTTTGAATTTAATTTAATTTTATTGGTTAAAGTAAAAAAAATTTGAAAATCAAGAAAAGAAAAAAAAAAGGTGGGATTTTGCAAAAGAGAAAATCTTGGATTCGGTTTGGTCTTAGATTCAACCTCAGACTTGCAATTGATTGATTAATTGGTTATGGGAAACTTGAATGCCAATCTTCATGCAAAAAGGAAAGTGCACAAAGGAAATCAAATCTTGAAAAAAATCCTAGATTCTATAGGAGTTTAAAAAGGGAATAAATCCTTATAAAAAAACACACCAATCAATAATCATAGATAATAAGAATTACAAGTAGACAGACAATAATCAAATTAAAGTAATTACAAAAGCATAAAAACTTTTTTAGGATTCAGTTCTGAGTTCTTAAGTTTCAAATTTTTGGTGTTTGGCTTTTGAATTTTGGGGTTATTTTAAAGTTGAGTGGTTTATAGATTTTAATTTTGAAATTATGGCCTTTTTGGGATTGTTTTAGGAATTTTGAGTTGGCTAGGATATTTTTGGAATTTATAGTGAATTTGCTAGATAAAAAGCCATCTTAGTTTTGTAAAATAATAAAAATAAATATTAAAAATAGAACATAATAAATATGGTCCACTATGGTCTATTTTTTTTGTTTTTACTATTATTTATAGTGAGCATAATGTTCTATAAAATTAAAAAATTAGAATATAGTGAATTTTTACTTTTCCAATATGGTCTGAGCTTGCTAGGACCTTTCTAGAATTTGCATGATAAAAAACCATTTTTGACCAAGGCTTAGGTAAGATAACATGTGACTAATATGGCACCAATTTGAGGTATAATGGGGTGCTAAAACCTTCCCTGCATGTAACTGACTCCCGAACTTAGTTCTGTTAATGTAAACTAAAGCTTATTCTTTTAGGATCGCTTAGTTTAAACTTTGGATAATCTTAAAAAGGGTAGATTTACATAGCTAGCCAATCACACCTAGGTAAAAAAGATTGGTGATGACTCCATGAGTTTTGTATCTAATGGGTAGGTTCTTAGACTTAAATGTTATGATAGTTTGGTGACTTTGTAGACACCCATCTGTGTTTGGGGCTAATCGAGATCAATTCCCCTTGTATATATTATTATAGTAGTAAAGTATAACATTATAGTAATATAATATTATATTAATATAATAGTATTATTACTAGTATTAGTATTATTATATCATATTATATAATATATTATATTATATCATATATTATTAATATTGTAATCCATTAGTATTATTATTTATTTTTATTATTATATTTACCATATTATATTACTATTACAATTATATTATTATTATTGTTATTATTATTATTATAATTATAATTTTTTCTTTTTCTTTTCTTTTTTCCTTCCATTCCAATCTACACATGAATAAGGAAATCAGGATTTCAAATAAGAATCCATCAACATAGTTAAAGTTTTAATGCAAAATTGAATCAATATAATTGCTGAAATTAATTAGGACCAAGATTGTGCTCAGATAGAACCCAATCCCAGGATTCAAGCCTGGGATGACTTTTTTTGTTTCTTAAAGATGCTTCTAATGGCTACCTATAAATTGAACTAAGAATCGAGGTACAGGACATGGCGGAGCAGTGGAAAATTGCTAGTGTTAAGATTTCTAGCAATGAGGTTTTGGGTTTCGATGCTAAAGTTCTTTAGAATTCTGGGTTGATATTTAGGTTCTGGGAATTTTTAGGCTCGAGATTTTAGGTAATTAGGAGGTTTGGGTTTCTAGTTTCTATATCAGATTATTAGGATTGAAGTTTTGAAACTTTAGAATCAAGGTCAAATTTTTGGAATTTTTTAGGTTATGGAAAAATTTGGGAAAATCTAGGCTTGGAGATGAATTTTTGAACTTTTTAGTGGAATTTTTTTGTGAAGGTTGAATTTTTCGATGGGATTTCAAAGACCTTTCTAGAAACCAGTGGGTTTTCCATTTTTTGGTTAAACTTTCTAATAAGTTTTCCAAAAATCAATATGTTTTCCAAGTTTTGGTTGAACTTTCAGTGCTATTCTTAGCTATCCTAGAGAGAAGATAGAGAAATCTAAACCTAGAGAGAGGAGGGAAGCTGGGTTTCTAGAAGGAAAGTATGAAGATTGGCTTATATACCCATCCTAGAATGACGTCATTTTTGCAAGCCTATATCTACGCATAATTCGACTGGGATCCTCTTATTGCTTTTGGTCTAACCTGACTCGATCACAGGTTTTCCCTTTTCCATTTTAAATCTATTTTTTTATTTTCATTTTTTATGTATTTTGATTTTATTTTACTTTCAATTTTCATATTATTTATCTTATCTTACTAATTTTTTATTTTATTTAATTGTACTAAATGATTTATATATCAAATAATTCTACAAAAAATATATTTTTTCAAAGAAAAATAAAAAGGGAAAACAAAAAAAAATATTTTCAAATAAATTCATGAATCCTACCAAACAATTGGAGAATTTTCATGAATTAAATTTTTATGAAATCCACCAAACTATTAAGAAATTTCATAAACTATTTTAAAAAAAAAAAAAAAAACAAAAAATAATAATGATTTTCATACTCTAAATTATTGGAGGATCGCTTTTTAAAATAAGTCGTACCAAACTATTGTGAGACTTAATGAATTTTCCTCAAAAAAGTAAAATTTTTATAAACATTTCCAAATAAAAATCTCACCAAACTATTGGGAGATCTGCTTCAAAATAAGTCCCACCAAACTATTAGGAAACTTTACTAATTTTTTTGAATAAAATATTATAATGATCCGACAACGAAGCCTATGCAAAGTGGGACATTAGTCTCTATGAATACTCCTAAGGTGAGAGAATTATCCTAAATTGTTGCCAAACTACTAAGACAATTTTAAGATTAATTCTCAATATTAAATATTTTAGTAAATTACAAACATATTTTAAGGCTTGGATAATTTGAAATCAAATTGGTACCATCCTTTGGATGTGTGTTGTGGGGGTGTTATAACACTCTCTATGCATAATTGCACTCCCGAACCTAAAATCTGGTTTTATAGATCAAAATCTACTATTTAAAGATACCTAAATCAATTTTGGAACTCATCTTTAAATGAGATAGATTCGATTAGATGGTCAATCATACTAAAACAAAAAAGATTGGTGGCAACTCCTCTAATCCATGTCTAACAGTAAGTCTATGGATCTATATGTTATGATAGACTCTATGAGGATTTAGAAAATTAAGCCATTAGTTAGTTATGTGTTATCTTAAGCCTTGCTTTGAGGCTTTTTATTTTGTGATTATTTATGATTATGTGCACTAACTCTTTTGTTTATTTTATAGATTATGATGTTTTTCTTTACCAATTTATCTATTTATTTTGTAGATCTTGATTTGATTATTTGGATTGGCATGTCTTTTTACACACATCACATTTACGTATATGCATATGTTTTAGACTTATGCTTCATCCTTTAGGAGGGAATATAATTCCTATGCTTTCATGAGATTTCACGTCTCTGCATGGGCTACCAAAATAATCTCACTCAAACTGAACCTTTTTCATTGGTAGCCTATTATAGGTGAGGATTAGGGTGCTTTAACAGTCTATAATGAACGATGATGTAAGGAACAATTTGATATCCTTTAAATTGTCAAACCTATGAACTCAACATGTAAATAAACCCTAAGGATTCAAACCTAAGATAGAGCCCTGCTTTCCCCTATGTTAGAAAATCCTAAATATGACACATGATAGGACATTTATTACTGTTCTGCTTGTAAATTTATATATTGTCCCATTTATATATTATGTGCATGCGAACCCTTTTTCTTTTCCTATATATGTATGCATCATTAGACTTATCTTAAGGAGTGATTGCCACAAAATGATTTTAACGAAAAGAATCTTATTTACATCCATGGAGAGCCTAGCAAATCCCTTACTAGCTAGGAAAAAAAAGCTAAGAGTTGAAGCTTGCTAACAAAAGGCTAAAAAGGGAGTTAGAGGGAAAGATGGATAAAAAAATACAAGCACTTAGATAAGAAAGGGATGGATGGGAGAGTCTATTTTTTGATCTTAACATAACACAGTCATCCACCAATCAAGAGTTAGCTCATCTCTTGAAAGAAAATAGACACTTGCAAGTGAAAGTGCAAGAAGGTGATAAGGCACTCCTCAAGGCACACAAGCACATTCATATGTTAAATAGGGTTGTTGTAGAAATTGCAACACAAATAGGGGTTGTGAATGAAGAATGTGAGCAAGCAAATGAGGCATATGTGAGAAAGTATGACCAATTAGAGTGCTTTCTTGACCAAATCACTATGGTTACCTACAAAGCTAAAGACATGGTAGAAAAGGCTGATGAATGGAAGACAAGGGTGCCACCAATTGGAACACATGGCCAAGAATTGCTACATTTCCTTAATGAAGTGTAAAACCAATATCGACAAGTCAGGGATTTATTTCCACAATAAACTTTAGACTTTTCATGTAATATTGGATTTGGTTAGAAATAACTTTTAATTCAATAAAAATTTTTTTTTAACAATTTTTATGTGGTAAATCCTCTTTATTGCATTCATGCATCCATGCATTCAAAAATTTGCATGATAAAAGTCATCTAAATTTTAAAAATTATGGTAAATCAAGGTTCAAGGATAGTTCAATCTTCAAACAATCTGAGGTGCTATAAAACTAGATACCAAGCAAAGACTATAGAAAAGGAAAATACTATTTGCTTTCAAAAGCTTAAAAGGGATAGGATGGATTGAAGGGATACTAGAAACCATTACTGAGTTGCTAAAGAATATGAATAAGGGGAAAAAAGTGTTAAAACAAGTTGGTAGTCCAAAACAATATTGACCTATTATATCCTATTGGTTTTGGCCTATATATAGCACCAGCATCTTAAGGGGCCCAACACCAAATGCCATTTACTACAAGCCAACTTTATATGCAGACTAACATGCCAACAACTACTACTCCTGCTCCTATTACCCTTGTTTTTAACATTAAGACATCTAATCCTACACAACTTTCAAATTTTGATGACCCAAAAGAGAAAGAAAAACTAAAGATAGGTCCACTGTAAACTAAAGAAAGCTCTGAAACTCCAAAGATGGACCTTATAGAAGAAAAACTTAGAGCTATTGAGGGAACATATTTTTGTGAGTCAATGAATGTTGTTGGACTCTACCTCATCCTTGATGTGATGATCCTACCAAAGTTTAAAGTATATGAGTTAGAGAAATATGATGGGACTAGGTACCCTATTACATATGTGACAATGTATTATTGCAAGATGGCTGCATATGTGCATAATGACAAGTTGTTCATTCATGTCTTCCAAGATAGTCTCACTTGTTTAGTCGCTAGATGGTATGTACAACTGGGTAGATTTTGTATCCCTGGATGGAAAAAGCTTGCAAGGGCTTTCATTGCACAATATAAACATATTATAGACATGGCACCAGACTGTATTTCTCTCTAAAGCATGGAAAAGAAGGTAAGTGAAAGCTTATAAATTTATGCTCAAAAGTGGAGGGATATGGCCACCTAAGTTCAACCTTTATTAACTAAAAAAGAAACTATAAAACTATTTGTTAATACTTTTAAAAGCTCTTTACTATGAGAGAATGATTAGGAAATGCCACCAAGAACTTTACTGATATGGTAATCTTTGAAGAGATCATCGAAAATACTAGTAAGAATAAAAAACTAGAAGGGGGTGAGTCATCTAATGCAATTAAGGGAACTGCACCAAAGAATAAAGAGATTGATAAAGTACAAGGTGCAACATCTTATTAAGGCTAGTGTGTTAAATTTTGATACCTTAGGTGCACCAAACATCAGTGGGAATCCTCTACTAAATCATATTGGGCGGACTAATGCTATAAATGGGGATAAAGCTTGCTACATTAAAAAAAATGTTAATGATGTCAAGACTCCATTGGACCAAGTCTTTGAAGCTTTGATAAAGGTTGACATAATCCATCTAGTACATTTAAGTCACAAAGTTCACTGTGATAAGCTTGATTTGAACTAGTCTTGCAAGTATCACATGAATGTTATAAGATACTCTATTCAAAACTGTGATGCTTTTTGACAAGAATTGCAAAGATGATGGATGACTCCTAAATTGATTTTTATAAGAAGGTTTAAGGAATTAGGTTGAATGTAAAATGGAAAGAATCTGTGAATAACGATGCAACTAAAGATCAAGAAGAAAAGCCATTTATGTATATTACCCTACCAGACACTGAAGTGAAGAACTCAAAGATGATAAAATTACTTGCTATTCTTAAACCTCTATAAAAGTAATGTAGTGAGTCAAACCTACCTACTTAAGCCTAAGCATTAGGGGTATCTCTTATGTAAGGGCTAATTAACTCATTATTATTCCAATAAAATGACTTGTGAAATGCATTATCATATTTCCTCTTTCAATTTTTTATTCTTTCATTCTTTTGCACATACACTTGCCCATATCTTTCCATTACACCTATTGTTTAGGTTTTCAAATAATGAAGGGTAAATTATACAAATAGTCACTTAATTATAGGGGTCATTTTAAAATGGTCGCTAAAGTATTAATTTTTTCAATTTCCTTACTAACATTTGAATTAGTGTTTTTTTAGGTTACTAAACTGTTAAATCCTAACATTTATTTGATGTGGCTTGACACATCATTAGAAATGGTAAATCTCATGTCAAACTTTTTTTTCATTAATTTAGGGTTAAAAATTACAACCTTTTTTTAATTTCTTTCTCCCTTCCCTATTTTTTCCTATTCATTCCCTTTTTTTTTTTTTTTTACTTCTTCTCCTTTATTTCTTCTCCTCTAGTTAAGGATGGAAAACCCTAATGTGATGAATGAAAACATACGAAACTTGCAACAATTTTGAAGAATGTCATGGGATATCTTTTTCTTAAATTCAAACTAAAAAGGCTTACTTGCAAAGCAGTAGTAATTAATTACTAATATTCTAACTTCTAATAGATTATGCTTGAGCTTTTCGTGGTTCATTATGTTGGAAATCTGAAGGAACTATATGTGCTTGTATGCTTTATAATTGCATCATGAGAAAAATATTTTTAGACTTAGGATGTTATTGTCTAATAATTGGTGTATCTATCAACCAAGCTAAAAAGGGTTGGATTGAACTCCTTACTCTAGCTTTAATCCAAAGAGAGAAAATGGGGGTGGTTGGGGCTCGTTTTGCACCCCTTTTATAAGGATAGTTAGCCTACAATGTTTTTGTTATCTACTTTTAGACATAATTCATGATTTACATCTCCACAAAAAGGAATGCATAAAAAAAAAACTAGAAATTATGTGTTATAGCAAAATGAAGACCAATATCAGCTATTCTCTGGGATATATGCTATTAACCTACATTGTAGTTGACATCAGGACACTATGGCATAAACCACAAAAGCCAAGTTTTTGACATAAGTAAGCAGGCAAAAGGTAGTTTTGTAGAATAACTCATGATCAAGAAAAATTACTGACTATCCATAAAAAAAAAAAAAAACTTCCAAAGTAATAAATTAAGCAATTGCTAAAATCAATTTCGTTGTCAATATGCAAGATACAATTGTAATTGCTAGAGCCAACACTGGTTTGTGACACATTCTCCTTAACAAATAGCCACAAATGTAGGAACAATTACTTTGGTTGCATATGTTAAAATGAACCCAAAAAAAAATCAATACAATTTATATCTAAACTATGGCAATTATGAATTGGCGTTCATTATTAAGGGTTCCTATACTACTCCTCCAGCCTTTCAGTTTTCATAAAATACCTATATTAGATGCACATCTGACTTCTTAAAGTGGGCTATGCTTATCAAGAATGATCCTTCATGTGTAAGGGAAAACTAGGTATAAAATTAAATGGATCCAAATCCCAATTTTATCACTCACACCTAAATCCAAGCAACATAAGTTAATCACATAATTAAAACTCAAAAAAAGATCATGCATGAATGAACAAATAAACAAAATAAAATGAACATATAGATAATGAGTGAAAAGGTATTGGGGTCTCTAATAAGACAAATCAAAAAATCCAAATATTTTGTATATCTGCCCCTAGTCAAACTATTGCTAACTTATATGTTTTTAGTTTAAACACTAAAAGAAGTAAAAGAGAATGGTGACTAGATAATTTCAAATCTTGAAAGTGGTTAACTTATGTGCCAAGTGCAAATGTCCTATAAACTAAAAAACATCATAAAAAATACCTAGCATATATTTCATGTTGAAATTTGAAATTCCAAATCAATGAAATGATTCATAGGTATGTCCTACACCATATGCCTCCATATCAACACTAATTATAAACTTCTATACCATAAAAATGGTAATGTAGATAGTCATTATCTGGTGATAAAAGTGCATAGCATTTTTCAATGGGTATTTTGAAAGAAGTCACTTACAGGCCAAATCTTAACATTTTCTAACTGTTTAAACAAACAACTTCAAGAGCAAATGCATGGTTAGTTAATGGATGTAAATTGTCATTCTAAAAATAAAAGCATTGAGACAAGCAAATAAAAAGAGAATGAGGGGTATCACAGATACCATAAAATACTTCAAGTGCATAAAATAGACATTCATCCAGCATGCATGTGAAATATAGTAAAAGTTGATAGATTATGTAAGGAAAATTTAAGTGATAAAAGAGAATTCCCCTTAAAATTTTAGTAATTCTTAAGTAAAACTAAATTTCAATCTTGAGACTCCTTTCTTATAGGAATACATGTGTATGTTCAAATGATACAATCTTTGTTTCATTAAAACTTTTAAAACTGATTCATGTTACTTCAAAAAAGTTTTGCCTTTTTTTTGCGTGAACATAAAAGAAAGCAAAGAAACCAACTACATAAAATTACATTAGGGATTTCCATCCTTAATGAAGGAAAAGTGATTACACTAAAATGTTAGCTTTTTTATGCTTAGTTTTGGTGCAAATTTACTTATATTTTGGCCTGCTCCTTGGGTTTTTGGTAAAATTACTCTTAAATGCATAATTGTCTCATGTGTGGGTGCAAATAAAGAAAATGAGAAATTTTAGATAATTTTTTATGCAATTTGGAGTATTTTTGGTGCAATTAGTGCAAATGGCTTCAATTAGTTTCAATAAGCTATATTGCCTTTTAAGAGAGTTTTCTTGATCCTTAGTTCTATGAATTTTTTTAATCTTAATTTCCAAAATGTTTTTAGTGATTTTAATGTTAAAGTTGTTCATTAAATGTCTTGACTTGTTGGCAGCCAAATGAAGAGAATGATGCATGCAAGTGGCACCAAGACTACAAGGGAAAATGCTATTATCATGACTTCAAGAAGCTTTAAGTGGTGTATTGCTTTGGCGTCAACACTTTGGCATTCAAATGAGACCTTAAAGGGATGATGAGCAAGCATTTTGGAAGGCTTTCATTGGTTATAATATAAAGTTCTTGAAATGGCAAAATGCATGAGCAATAGTCTTGCAAATTAAAGGGACTTTAAAGAGGCCAATAGCTAAGCACTAGTGATGAAGTAAGGATGAAGGAACACTATAGAAGACCACTTATTTGTAAATATTTTAGAGAGATTTTTTGGGGCTCAATTCACCTCTCACATGCTTATAAATAAGAGGAAAGCTGGCCATTTTAGGAAGACTTTAGCTTAGGATTTAAATTTTTTGTTCTATAAATTTTTGCATATTACATTTTCTTGCACTTTACTTTCTTGCATTTTCTTACTTGCCAAACAGTTTTAATTCCAATTTTTTGCATTAATTATTGTTGTAATTTTACATTTCTTGAAGTATTTTTCAATGTTCTTTATGATTTTGGCAATGAAATTTGTAAATTTAATTGAGTTCCAGCTCATTTCTTTAAGTTTTCTCATTGATCTCAATCTATTTTTGCATCTTTGCATTTGACCTAGTTTATCAAAACTTAATCATTTTGTATTTATTCTCTCCAAATTTTTTTTCACAATTTCTTAACTCATTGGGCTTTAATATAGTAAAAATTTAGCTTCAAATTCACACCACATTATTCTAGATCTAATTTGGAAGTCAATGTTGGAAGCAAGTGATAGTGTAGTCTAGAGTAATTTTTTTCCAAAAAATTCCAGATTTATTTTTTTCTCTATTGACTTGGTAGTTACTAGCTCAACTTAGTTTCAGTTTTTTTACCTTTTTTGTTGATTTATGCACTATCTTTTTAGGTATTGTTCTTTAAATTAGTTTTTCTTATAGTTCTTTTAATGTTCTTTCAATTTCCAATACATTTTCATGTAATTTTACTCAAGTTAGGTTCAGATTTATAGCTTGATCATGTTGTTTCAAAATTTTGCTGTACTTTTGGTTTTCATGTTCTAGCTTAGATTTTGCAATTTTTTTGTTGCTTGCATTTTGAATATGTTTTTACTTTGAATCATGTTTAGTCCATTGCATTTCAATATACCTACTATTTTTGCATTTAATTTTACTATACTTTGTTTACATTTTGCAACTTTACACCATACTATACTTGCGTTACATGTTTTAGTTGATTTTATTTTTTTTAGTGAGTTTAATGCCATGTTTTTCTTTATTTGATTAAGCAAACTTTAGAAGGGTATGGGTATAATAGGTATTTAGGTTAAGAGTTTCTTTACCTAATATCTATGGGACAATATCATGATCGAAAGGTCACTATTATTCCTTATATGGCCTGTGCACTTACAAATTTGTCCAATCAAGTTTTTAGCATCGTTGTTAGGGTTTAGGTGTAAGAAGTCTTAGGCTAATATCATGCTTCACCATGCTCTTCTATAGATTGGTTCACCCTTAGTGTACTTTTATTAGGCTAGTTACTAACTTGCCTTATTTTTGTTCCTTAGGTTTTACACAATTAACTTTCTTTGCATAGGTTTTTATTTAGGATTCATTTTATTTTCGCATGTGGGAGTCTAATTCTTATGAGGTAACTAAGCACCATATAGACCATGCTAGACCTTATTATTTTAGTAACTACCTAGAACCATGGCCTAGTGAGGAAGACTAAGCCAAAAAAAAGTCAGCCCTTAAAACTTTATCTAAAACTTTAGACTCTTTAAAAAATCAAGTAAAGGCCATTAGAGCTAGGTATAATCCTAAGCTAACATCTGTCCATAATTTTCCAAGTTTATATGATAATGGTGAAGTGTATGGAGGAGTTTCCATAGTGATAGGTGTACCTTTGACCAACACTTCTAATCTTACATAATCACCTACACTATTCAAACTTAGGAGGGTCATTTTAAGCACATGTTGGATACTAGTTTGGGACATTCCTTTAATTCACTATCTAATTACACCTTAACTTATCCTACTGAACATTCATTTCCCTAATTCTCTCCACCACCCCAATATTCTTCACCATCACTACAAGTCCCTCAAGTGCCGCACTATGTTTCACCATAACAATAGTTTTCTCCATCACAGTGCCATTAATTTTCACATCATTTTTCATTCACACTATATTCACCTTCACCTCTTACACAAGAAAAGAAACCATCCCTTAAGGAGATGCTCATTGAATTGCTCCAAACTTAAGAAAAATGCTAACAAAACCTAAAGGCATGCATTAGGAATTCTAGGCAATATGATCAAATTACACATACTTTAAATACTTGTCTTTTCGATCGTATGCCTAAGACTATAAAGTCAACACCTTGTTAAAAAGAGAAAAAGCATACTGTAGGGGATCATTTAAGGAAAAGAGGTTTGAGATGGATTAATGATGATGAAAAGCCCACTATGATGAAAGTGCCATATTTGTTAAAGTTATGAAGGAAGAGATAGTGGAGGTAAATGACATGTTTATTGTTAGGAACGTTGATGATGATGGATCATTTAGGGGAGTTAAGATAGAGGATAACATTTAAGAAGAAGTTGAGCTTAATATTTCACTCATGCCATTTCTTGAGTTTCTTGAAGATCACTTACTTGATTGTGTGGAAAGGCATGAGGTGGATATATATGTTGATAAGGCAAGCTTACTAGACAAATAACTTAAGCCTTTATAGACATTCTTTCTTGAATCTAGTATTGAGATTAAAGATAAAAAGGAATTCATTAGTAAAGAACTTACTTGTCTAGTAGTTTATCTCTTGCATGATCATATGCCCAAAGCTTTAGACATGTCATTCTTTAAGCTTCATCAAAATAGACCATTCATAGAGAAAAAGGTGAGTGAAAATGATTTTGGAGAGAATGGCTTAATTCCCTACCTTGAGTTTCTATAAGGTCTTAGCAATGGTCCTAATCAACAAGAAAGTGAACCTCATAGCATAACCATGCCATTTCCTTAGTTTTTCTAGAATCCATTATATGATGAGTTAGAAATGCATGTGTTTGAAAATCCACTGTTTAACGATTGTGATAAGGGTTATTCGATTCCATTGTTGTGACCTTGTTGATCTTACACTTATACCATCCATAAAGGAATATTTCATTACAAAGCCGAAACTCATATTCTCCATGGTGGTATCTCATTCATTTGTACTAAAGCCAATGACCACCTTTATTTTGTTAGATTGCAATATGCTTAGATTATTCATAAAGGTGGATTACAAATCTACTCTCAAGTACTGAGGTCACTTAAAGTTTATCATTGCATAATTGATTCAAAAGAAGAGAATGAAATGGGTAAATGCAAGAAGGAAAAGTGGTGTGATTCTCTAACAACAATTAAAGTCAAGCTTTTAACTTTAAATAAAGTGCTTCTTGGAAGGCAACCCAAGCTTTACATTTCATGTTTTGTTCATTTGCTTATTTTGTTGTTTTTATGTTTTACTTATCTTTTCTTTGTACATATTGATGTAGTTTCTTTATGTAGTTGTTTCTTTGTTTTGTAGGTTGAATAAGAGCTTAAAAAGGATGCACTAGTTTTAGCCAAAGCTTTGATGGAAGATTTAGCCATCATACCTCCATGTTGATAAGGGAGTTCTTTTGTTTCTTTCTTTTATGTTTTATTGCTTGATGCTTAGATGTTAAGGTCAATGTGTTGTTTAAGTTTGTGCTATGGTAAAATTCCATAAAATTTGAATTTTTTTTTTAATTTTCCTTGAGTTTTGCGTTGAAATTGGGCTTGACTAGTGGTAGCTTGAATCTTGAATCATTAGTATGCTTACTTTAGTTAGTTCTTTATGAAGCTAATGATAGGTAGAGATTGAAAATGAATATAGCTTTAGGAAAAAATTGAATATGTGTGAAATATGAGATGTTGCTTAGTTTTAGTGAATTCTTGAATATGTGTTTTCATTGTGAGTTGACACTTTGATCATTGAATTGTATTTTTTATCTAGTGATTAATTATTTGAGCATGGGATTTTTTTTTCATTGGTCTTTGAAGTTGTGTTTCATGTTTTAGAATTTGTTTTGATCATCTCTCGAGGTGAAATCCTAGAAGATACATTATTAAGGAAATGATATAGGCTATCTTTGGATCATTTGAGCCTTTTTAAGCCAACCTTGATACAATTCTTTCATAGTCACCCCATTTGAACCTTATGATGCCTTTTCTTTATTTTGAAACCACATTACAAGCCATAGCCTTGATTTGCTTATTTCCTATCTTTTTAGTCGCTTTTCCTATATGCATTTAGGACATTCATGCACCATTTGTGAGCTATGCATAATTAGTGAAGAAAGTGGACTTTGAAAAAAAAATGAGAAAATGACAAAAAATTTGAAAAGAAAAAATGAGAAAAAAATCAAGCTAGCTTGCAAAAGAGAAAAAGAAATAACTGAAAGGAAAAGAAAATAAAATAAAATAAAAAATAGTGAAAAGCAAAGAAAAAAAAAAAAAGGAAAATGGGCAAAAATAAAGTTTGATAGTGATTCTTTAGTCAAGCTTAGCTTTCTTACCTTCGAAGCTCAATTATAAATGACATTAAACAAGCAATGCATTGTTAGGGTACTTAAGCCTAAATATCTTTTATCAAACCTTGACCCTAGTCTTACATTACAAGCATATTAAAATTTTAAGTGATCCTTGGTCAAGTGTTTATCTACATTAGTGGAGAGAGATGTGATGAGCAAACTTATGAAACTTGACCACACTTTATTGATCTTTGTTATTGAAGTTTCATGTATTGCATAATATTACTAGATTTCATGCAAGGATACATAAGAGGTGTTGCTTGCTTGTGAAACCATAGTTAGGAATGATCTTAATTTTGATTGATTCTTGTATATTAGCACTTGTTCCTGATTTTGTTTTAGTTATATCCATTGATCGATCCATTAGGCATTTATGTTGAATGGTGAATTGAAAGTATATTATGATTCTTGCTTAATCTTGTTTTGCTTGAGGACAAGCAAAAACCTAAGTTTGGACATTTGATTGCACCAAAATTTTAGCTTTTTCATGATCATTGTTAGTGCAATTTTACTTATATTTTGACTTGTTGCTCGAGATTTTTGGTAAAATTACTACTAAATGCGCATTTGTTTCATCTGTAGGTGCAAATAAAGAAAATGAGGAATTTTGGATTATTTTTTATAGAATTTGGAGGATTTTTTGCGTAACTTGTGCAAATGGCCTAAATTGGTTTCAATAAGTTATATTGCCTTTTGAGGGAGTTTTTTTTATCCTTGCTTCTATGAATTTTTTGAGCTTAATTTCAAGCATTTTTCTAGTGATTTTAATGTTGAAGTTTTTCATTGAACATTTTGACTTGTAGGCAACCAAATAAAGGGAATGAAGCATGCAATTGGAGCCAAAACTATAAGGGAAAATGCTATTATCGTGACTTCATGAAGCTTCAAGTGGTGCATTGCTTTGGTGCCAACACTTTGGCAGTCAAATGAGGTCTTAAAGGGATGTTGAGCTGGCATTTGGAAGGCTCTCATTGGTTATAATATAGGCTTCTTGAAATGGCAAAACGCATGAGAAATAGATTGCAAATGAAAAGGAGTTTGAAGAGCCAAATAGCCAAGCACAAGTGATGAAGCAAGGATAAAGGAAAGCTTTAGAAGACCTTTTATTTGTACATATTTCGGAGATAGTTTTTGAAGCTGAATTCACCATTTCCTAAAAAATTTTACTTTCTTGCATTTTCTTACTTGTCAAATAGTTTTAATTCTAGTTTTTCTCATTGATTCTTGTTGTAATTTTACATTTCCTGAAGTATTTTTTTAGTGTTCTTTATGATTTTGGCAATGAAATTTACAAATTTAATTTATTTCTAGCTCATATCTTCAAGTTTTCTCATTGATCTAATATATGTTTTTGCATTTTCACACTTGACCTATTTGCAATATTTGAACTAGAACTCAATCATTTCATTTTTTTACCAATTTTTTTTCATAGTTTCCTAATGTTTTAGGCTTTAACATAGTAAAAATTCAGCTTCAAATTCACACCACAAATTTTAGATCAAACTTGGAAGTTTTGGTTAGATGCAAGTGACAGTGCAATTCTAGACCTAAGCAACCAATTTGACATGGATATTCTTTTTTCTAGGCAATTTGTTTGTTTTTTTTAACCTTTGATCTCTTAGATTTAGTTGTTCTCTTGCTTATTTTCATTTTTTTTTCAATCTATTACATGATTTTGTTAGTTGTTTGGATGATTTGTTCATTTACTATTTTGTTTTTCTTTATTTTGAGTAGATCTTGATTTGCTTGTTTGTTGAGCTATTTTTTCCTTATTTTGCTAGGAACTTTCTGTTGAATTTTATAGTAAACATGTTGATGAATGATATCTTAGCTTAGTTCAAGTTTGTTAGCCTTTTAGGTGAGTTGATGATCTAAGAGAGGGGGTGAATTGGATTTCTCCAAATTATTCCCAAACAATGATTTCAAAACAAATGAATGGAAAATTAAAATTAATATCACAATATAATGCAAATGACAACAAATTGATGAACTGGAAGCAAATATAAACTATAATCAAAGTAAAGAGATTGGGATAAAGAAATCAAACACAATGATTTATAAAGGTTTGATCCTTCTCTACAAGGCACCTACATCCTCTTTTCTTGGTTGTCCACACCAAGGCTTCAATCCACTAATCTTGAATTGAAATTACAACCTTATCTTTTTCTCTCTAAAGCTTAAGATAGAAACCTTACACTCTTTACTTTCTAGGCTAAGTGGCAACCTCTCAATCTCACAAATTCAAGAGGATACCTCACCTCTTGATTACAAAATCACTTAATAAAAATGCAAACTTAAAACACTTTTCAAAGGCTAAGTGTTTGCCTAATGAAGTACAAAGAAATTTGATGAATGAACAACAACAATAACTTGGATACAACAAATACAAAGATGTAGACTTTTAAGCTCTAACAATTCTTGATTCTTTCAAAGAATGAAAATATAGCTTTTCAACTCTTGTTTTCTTGATTCATCAACCTTCTTGGTGTATAGGAATGCCCAATTTATAGAGAAATTGAAGAACTAGCCATTGGAGATGCTTTAGAGAAGAAAATAGCCATTAAAGCTTGATAAACTAGCTATTATAGTTGTTTTATGGCCTACCCAATCGATCCTTTCATTGGAGAAGAAAATAGCCACTGAAGCTTGATAAACTAGCCATTGGAGTTGTTTTAGGCCTACCCGATTGATCCCTTCCCTGAGGGGATCAATTGGTTCAAGTTTTGAAAGCCATTTTGCACTTGAAAATGCATGACCCGATTGATCCCCTACATAGGGTGATCAATCCCTTCTTCAATCTGGAGCACAAAGATACACTCTGGCTAAAAAATCAATTGATCCCTTCCCTAAAGGGATCGATCTTGTCAAAGCTGGATGGTTATCTTTTGTTTTGCATTCTACTCACTAATTTGATCATATCTTGAGTTATACAAATCCAAATAAAAAACCATTTGAAGATTTAGAAACTAGACTTAAAGGGCTTTCTATCATATCAATTCATCACCTAATTCATTGTGTATGAATTATAGTGAATTTTCAAAACTACCTCATTTACAATTTTTAGACAACTACAAAATATCTAGTAAAAATTCAAAATATTTTCTTAGAAAATTTGGTTTTTGATTTTGTTTGATCCAGTTTGATCCATTAGAAAGTAGACTCAAATAGCTTCTAACCATATAAAATTCAAATATTAAAACTTTGTGAATTAATACAGAAAAATTAAACAAGTTCAATGTTGGAAAACTATGTTCTTGTAAAATAACTTTTTTAAGTTAATCTATTTCTCAAAACCAATATTATTAAAATTGTATTAAGTCCAAAATGAATAAGTTCACTTTAAAAGCAATAATTGGACTTTTATTTAAGCTCAAATAAACAATCTTTAAAGATAGATTTGGTTTGAAAAATATGAAAGCAAAGAAAGGTTTGTTTACACTAAGAAAAATATATTATTTATTTAGTACCAAACTTAATAAAATTTAAGAACATGTACTAAATAAATCTTTTTCAAAATTTTATTCAAGCTCATTTAGCTTAATGTTTTGTCATTTCAAAACAAGGATCAATTCAAGGCTAACAATCTCTCCCTTTTTGATATGACAAAACATAAAGATAAATTTGCTTGATGAAAAACTTTCTTTGATACATTTAAGATTTTGGAAATCATTTTGAAAAACTCCCCCTTAAACAATGCATGGCAAAACTCCCTCCAAATTTATGCATCCTAATCCAACACAACTCAACTAACGTATATCAGAGCATATATATCAAATAAGCATAATCAAACATATACATGTCAAACATAAGCAAATTTGTTCATATAATATTTCTCTCCCTTTTTTTCATAGCAAAAAGGCTTGAGCAAATAAACACAAAGAGGCATCATTAACAAATATATTCATGAAACATTTCTCCTCCTTAATCATTAACAAATATATTCATGAAACATTTCTTCTCTTTTTTGTTTAAGCTCTTTATACCAAATGTTTAAGCTTCTATATCAATTGTTATAAGCATACAAGAAGAAATATCTCTAAACTCTCTCCCCCTTTCTATCATTTCAAAAGAAAGAGAGATCAATTCAAGACATGGGACAAAATGCTAGATACCAATAATATCAAGAGTATTTTGAATGCATGTAATCCAGTGTAATATGCACAATAAAGTTCACATACATGTATTCAAGCACAAAAGCATAAGTGTATCCAATTAAAATGTTATAGCACAAAATCATTCATTCAACCTAACCACATGAAATTTATCAAGAAATGGATAATAAATGATATGCAGTGTACTTATAAATCAAGTTATCATGAGATGTGTTTAGAACATAAAAAATCAATAGCAATTAAGCATAAATGCAAGCACATGCATACAAGCTTATACCAATTGTTAAGGATGCCAATTGTTAAAGATTTGTTATCATAAAGCATACCAATTGTTACCACAAAACAAATCAAGCAAAATTCTATTCTAAGATTGCTCTTCATTTCAAAATATAGATTAATCAATTTAAGGCACACACAATTTTGCATGAAAGGTATAAGCTATATCAAGCATAGGCACATAAATAAGCATCTATGAAAGTTAAAAAATCTTTAGCAATTTTGATACCAATTGTTAGCAATTTTATTCAACAACTTTCATGAAGCACACATACTTCAAACATATGAAAGATTCATTCAATACATGCATAAATGATAATAGTAATCTTTCATAAGCTATCCTATCCAAAGAAGAACCAAAAGCTCATATGTATTTAATAAAGCATGAATACTAACAAGCAATAAGGTTCAATTATCATGATGTCATAACAAAGATTATTTAAGCATTTTCCAAACGTGATGAACACATAAGCTATAGCAAAGAAATAATAAAAATATAATTATTCAAATATATTTCAAATTATTCAATGCAAAGCAATGAACTTAATCTAAACATATGCTAGTATTTAAATATATATTTCAATCAAAATCATACAAGTATATGCAAAAATATTTCAAATCTCATCTAGCAATATACCAATAAAGATACAAACATTTAGACATAATGTGGTACATGCTATCTTAATGATCTCAATCAATGAACAAGTATATAAATTTCAAATTTATAATTCATAATCTATGAGTCAAATTAATTTAATGATTAAGAAATCAACATAGCGAACTCATAGCTATGTGCAAAGATTCATCTTAAACAAATATTCATGCAAAAAACAATTATTAATCCCATCAAGGCAATCAAGAACTAGGCATGAATATCAATCAATCCAAGCATTTACCAAAGTTAAGACACATTCTATCAAGTAGCCTAGTGATTAATTTGTGCAAAGTGTTAACAAATTCAAACACAATTTTTGCCCATATAAAAACAAGCATTTATCAAATCATGCATTAAACATTATAAATCATAGGCACATAGCATAGATTCAATACAATTACCTCCATCCTTATCAAGCAATGTTGTTGTGCTCATTGTAGTTAAATGAGGCTTTGAATTCTCCATTCCTCATCATTTGAGCTAAATCTTTGATGTATTTGGGCTTGATTGATGAAGATGATTTGGTTTGTTTGTTCCACTTAAAATCCCAAAAATGTTAGTTCATTCATGCTCATTTCAAGTTTGCCTAGCATAGACTTAGAAAAATTTCTTGACAAAGGATTTTCATTAGAAGCATCAAGAAAATCAATTGATAAAAATTATACCAATTGTTAGAAAATAATTCCATATTCAAAGTCATTATAGCCAAAGAAAATTTTGCTCATTAAGCACAAGTTGCCAATAGCAAAAGAGATATATACTTACGGTAGAAGCCATATATCAATTTAAACATCAAATATTCCAAGAATGGCACTAAAGCAAAAGTTCTCATGTAATATGCAAAAATCAAACCTTTTAGATCATTCATGAACACAAAATAGACATATTTAATATTCATGTATATTTAAGAAATCACCAAAGAATATGTCAAAATAAATTTTAGGCCATATGATAACTAAAAACTCAAGGAAGACATATTTATCATCAAAAACATATTCAAGAAAATTTAGCACAAAAGCATAAATATGTCTACACAAATTATAGGCCATAATCAATAATGACTTAAGCTAATAATAAGCATCATAAGAAAAACATTTACTTAAGTCATATTGCAACCATGTCAAGTCAAGAAAAATCATATTTATCATATATGCACACACTTGACAAGAACGATAGATGAACTAACAACACATATCATTAAAGACAATTAGTTCATAAATACTTAATCCTAAACTAAAAGATAAGTCAATTATACACAAGTTCCAAAATATTTCACAAAATTAATGAATCAATTTACCACAAAAGTAAGTATATTTAAAAATATTTTAAAAATCAATAGATAAAAGATTTAATTATTTTCAAATCATAAGCATTAAGGTCAAGTTGAATTAATGATCATACGAGCACATATTTTGACCAAAAACATTGATGAACAATGAATCAATATATATTACTTAAGCACATAAAGTTCATAAATTCATCAACATAAGAGAAGAAATAAATCTTGAATTAATAAGGATAAAGAATTAAATTATATTTCAAGATTATTTCATAAGAAGTGAAGAGATGAACAATCAAACATCAATATTTATTATTTAAGACAAGATGATCATCAATTTCTAAAATTACAAATCAAGAGTTAAAACAATTATGTATAACAAAATCAAGTTTAAAGAATTCACAAAACAAATTGAGCAATTTTAAACATCATGGTCATATAGGCATGTTTAACAATCACAAATCAATATATATAAAAATCACAAAATCATTTCCATCATGCCAAAGTCATTCAAACAAATATATTTATGCAAATACAATAAATCATTCAAAGCTCAATATTTCCATGATTTTTATTTTTTATATTTTGAAGCTCATTTTTGCTTGAAAAAGATCTTAATAAATCTCATAACTTGTCAAGCTTATTTTTAACCAACTTGAACCATTCCAACAAATTTCAAATGACTAAACAAAGTTGTTCAAGTGATCATTTGGCATTAGAAACAAGGAAATTAAAGTATCAAC
Source organism: Durio zibethinus (assembly GCF_047325235.1). Taxonomy (NCBI): domain Eukaryota; kingdom Viridiplantae; phylum Streptophyta; class Magnoliopsida; order Malvales; family Malvaceae; genus Durio; species Durio zibethinus. The sequence goes on from NC_143166.1 coordinate 19,883,368, forward strand.
TCTTAATCCCATATTTCCTTGAAAATGGATATTAAGATGGGCAAATATGTTTAAACACACATTTAAGCTCTTCAAACCATTTAGAAAAGCTTTATATCACACTTTGAAAAAGTTCAAAGGGTTTTTATGCCCATAAATGTTTAAAAACAAGATTTGATATTTTAAGCTCCACAATCCTTTGAAACTTGCATGTAGCACTTATGAAAAATTAAAACTATTGCAAGTTATCAAGTTTTCTTTGTTTGATCAAGTTTAAATCATTGAATTCAAGATATTCAAATTCATTTTACAATTAAAAGCTTGCCAAAACATAATTTCATATTTTAAGGCCTGACTCTAGCAAAAATAATTTTCAAAGCAAAACATAAATTCTCAAATTCATTAAGCTTTGAGTGCTCCTCCTAAGTTTGTGCATAAATAGAAAAAAAAATTTGCATACAATTAATCACATCAAGTACCAATAACAGTTTCACAAATAATATTTAAATATCAAGATCATTCATACAATCCCAATATAAAGAGCATTCACATGTAATCCCATAAATTCATTAGAGCATTTATGAATTCTCCTAAAAACTTATCTCAAGCAAATAAATATTGAACACAATATCAACAAGAATGAGGAATATATTAAAATCATACATTCAAGAAAAATAATTGCCTACTCAATTCAAGCTCACATATATAAAATAAAATTGGTATACTCAAGATATATCAATAAAGCATATACCAATATTTATTAACCACTCAATGTCCAACAAGAATAGGCAACCAATTTCATATTCACTTAAAATAAATGTTTAGAGATTACCCATCTCCATTTTGTGTCTAGAATATTCAATCTTCAAAGTTACAATGTAACTCCTTACTCTAGCACACCTATAAGAGACATTTTCATTTGATTTTTGGTACCAAAATTGTTTTGGCTCCTTGAGAGTTAGTTACCAAGTCTCTTATTCCTTTAGGAACCCATACTTGTCTAATTCTAAATGGGACTTTTCTACTAATAGGACAAGTAGGTATAGTTGGACCATGAAAATGAAAAAAATTGCATAATCATTTTAGTAGTTAATGAACTCTTTAAAGGCTTTTGTTTTTCATTCATCAATTTATAAAATTTCTTTTTCAAAACAATATTTTCTTTTTCTAAGAATTCATTTCTACTTTGAAAGGTTTCAAAATCTATTTTTAATTTTTCATTTTGTTTTTCCAAAATATTTTTGTATTTATCAAAAGATCATTTTCAACATTCAAATTTGAAATCATTTTCTTATATTTCCTCTTCATTAATTCACATTCAACATATAGCTCATTATAAGCATCTTACAATTCATCAAAAGTATATGAATTTGAATCAATAAAATTTAAAGTTACCTCTGGATCTTCAAGAGCCATAAGATATGATGCATTTTGGTTGGATTGTTGTCTTTCATGTATTTTATCTAGCTTCTCTCATATCCCATTTGAGGTTAAGCACTTTTGATACCATGTTAAAGTTATGGGAGTTAAAAGCTCCATAGATTAAGCACTTTACCTTGGCATCATTTGTCACTTACCTCATATAATTTGCATCATTTGAAGGAGTTCCAAGCCTGTTCTCTATCACATTTCAAGCTTTAAAATCATGGGCCATTATGAACATCTTCATCCATATTCTCCTTTCACAAAATTCATATTTATCAAACATGGGAACTTTGAGGATTTTTTCACCATCTTGGAACCTAAATTGAGCTATAGGATCTTTACTTAAGATGGCTAAACCTACAAAAAGAGACCAAAGCTTTAACACAAATCATTAGCTTTTTAGGTGAGATGGTGATCCAAGAGGGGGTGAATTGGATTTCTCAAAATGCTTTCCAAACAATGATTTCAAAACAATTAAATGGAAAATTAAAATCAATATCACAATATAATGCAAATGACAACAAATTGATGAACTTGAAGCAAATATAAGCTATAAGCAAAGTAAAGAGATAGGGATAGAGAAATCCAACACAATGATTTATAGATGTTTAGTCTTTCTCCACAAGGCACCTACATCCTCTCTTCTTGGTTGTCCACACTAAGGCTTCAATCCACCAATCTTAAATTGAAATTATAGCTCTATCTTTTTCTCTTTAAGGCTTAAGATAGTAACCTTACACTCTCTACTTTATAGGCTAAGTAACAACCTCTCCATCCCACAAATTCAAGAGGATACCACACCTCTTGATTACTAAATCACTAAATAAAAATGCAAACTTAAAACACCTCTTAAAGGCTAAGTGTTTACCTAATGAAGTAAAAAAAAAATTGATGAATGAACAACAACAATAATTTGGATAAAAAATTACTAAGATGTAGACTTTTAAACTCTAACAGCTTTTGATTCTTTAAGAGAATGAAAATATAACTTGTTGACTCTTTCTCTCTTGATTCATTAATCTTGTTGGTGTGTTGGAATGCCCAATTTATAGAGAAATTGAAGAAATAGTTGTTGGAGATGCTTTGAAGAAGAAAATAGCCATTGAAGCTTGATAATAAACTAGCCATTGGAGTTGTTTTAGAGCCTACTCAATCGATCCCCTCCCTGAAGGGATCGATTGGTACAAGTTTTGAAAGCCATTTTGCACTTGAAAATACATGACCTAATCAATCCCTTTATGTAGGGGATCGATCCTATCAAGGGGGTGATTGATCCCCTACATAGGGTGATCGTTCCCTTTTTCAACCTAGAGCACAAATATGCATTTTAGGTAAAAAATCAATCGATCTCTTCCTTGTGGGGATTGATCTTGTCAAAACTGGATGCTTGTATCTTGTTTTGCATTCTACTCACTAATTTGGTCATATCTTGAGTTATACAAATCCAAATCAAAAACCATTTGAAGATTTAGAAACTAAATTTAAAAGGCTTTCTATCCATGTAAAATTCATCACCTAATTCATTACGTATGAATTATACTAAATTTTCAAATCTACCTCTTTTGCACTTTTTAGACAACTACAAAGTGTCTAGTAAAAATTCAAAAACTTTTCTTAGAAAATTTGGATTTTGATTTTGTTTAATCCATTAAAAAGTAGACTCAAAGAGCTTTCCAACCATATAAAATTCAAATATTAAAGCTTTGTGAATTAATATAGAAAAATAAAACAAGTTCAATGTTGGAAAACTTTGTTCTTGTAAAATAACTTTTTTAAGTTAATCTATTTCCCAAAACCAATATTATTAAAATTGTATTATGTCCAAAATGAATAAGTTCACTTTAAAAACAACAATTGGACTTTTATTTATGCTCGAATAAACAATCTTTAAAGATAGATTTAATTTGAGAAATATGAAAGCAAAGAAAGGTTTGTTTACACTATGAAAAGCATATTATTTATTTAGTACCAGAAATAATAAAATTTAAGAACACGTACTAAATAAATCTTTTTCAAAATTTTATTCAAGCTTATTTAGCTTAATGTTTTATCATTTCAAAATAAGGATCAATTTAAAGGTAACAATTTGTTTTTAGGATTAAGTGCTTACCACTACACAAAAAGCTATAGCTGATAATGAAAGCACAACTCTATTTCCTTATTCTTTTTGGTAGTGCAGAGCCCCATACTAAGCTACAAGTGGACATAAAGGGCTTCGTAAAGCCTTCTTGGGATACCTTACCAATTGGGCCTCAACAGATTGGGTTACCATACATCAAAATCCTATCCACCATGGGATATCTCACCTAGATGAGCCGACATACCAAGTCCTTAAAGGAGACTGCTAGGCCCCATAATCCAATAATCTCCCCTTAGTGGCACATAGAGGACTCAAACTTGCATGACAGCAAAATGTCACACATCTTACAACTTGGGATAAGACTAAGGAGGACTTATCTAAAAATTAAATGGGCCTATCATTGGTCCAAATCTACTAAATAAATACAAAAATAAGGTGGGCTGAAATAAGGAGATTGTGTTCACACTAACTAAAAATGAAGAGCATGAATATGGATAAGATTATGGTTAGATTCATTATTATGTAATCTATAAGAGTAAATAGGTTCTCATCCAAATCTTTTCATTTTAGGCACGATTCTAGCAATACAATCTAAAAGTTCCCATGCTTGGAGGGATGTTCCTAGCTTATATATTTTTTATTATTTTTTGGTAGAAAAGAGAATAGAATTTTCTTTATCCTTAAGCAATCTTTTAGATTGTTCTTCAAGTTTTGTATCCTTAAGTGGATTTCCTAGAGTGGTGAACTTCTATTGTTTCGTATCCTCGATTAGAATTCTATGGTAGTGTTTCTATATCCCTTAGTTTCTAGTCTTGGTGGTCAACTTTTATCCCTTTTAATCCAATAATCATATTTTGCCATTATTCAAATTTTTGTGAGTTATCTTTTTTATGAGTTTTTTTGTTTGCAATTGATCTCCACATCTCAAGCATCAATTCTCGACGTCAAATTGGTATAAAAGCTATGGTAGGTAGTCATCATCAAGCACTGGTAGAAGAGATTGAAGCCAACATCGATGTTACAGCAAGTACCAATATCGACCCAAAAGATGCAACAATAAATCTTTCAACTACAACATCAACTGCATATACAGGAAAAAAAAAGATAAGGAGGCAATGAAATAGGAATGAAGAAGATGAAAGAAAAACCAATCTGTACCATGGAAACAAATGTTATTCTGATGATAGCATCCTATATCACCCACAGTAAGTTAGAGACTGTATACATAGAAACCAACTTCAACCTAGCATATTTAATTAAAAGATAGAGATTCTCGAGTTTGAGGGGAAGATACAACCTAAAGAATTCCTAGATTGGCTACACAGATGGAACACATATTTGAATACCATGATGTCCTTGAACATTGCAAGGTGAAGCTAGTGGCCATCAAACTCAAAAAGCATGCATCCTTTATGTGGGAAAATTTGAAAAAAAAAAGAAAAAAACAGGTAGGAGAAAAATTACAACTTGGGAAAAGATGAAAAGAGAGTTGAAGAGAAAGTATCTCTTAGAATACTTTTCACAAGATGTTTTCCTTAGGCTCTATAATTTAAAGTAAAAAGATCTCTTAGTAGAGGAGTATATGGTTGAGTTTGACCACTTTATGTTAAAATGCGAATTCGTAGAATAGGAAAAGCAAACTATTACTAGACATCTTAGAGGATTGAAGATTGAGATAGCTAATGTGGTGCAGCTACAACCCCATTAAACTTTCAATGATGTAAGCAAGCTTACCCTTAAGATGGAAAGGCAAAAAAAGGAGGCCCATGGTAGGAACTTGAGATTTAGGTCCTGAGAAAGCTATATCAATAAAGGTGGCTCATTCAAGATCATTGTTCCTTCTAAGCCCATTCCAAAGTACCTTTAAAAGAAAGATGGAACCTCAACAAGCAAGCTTCAGTCTAGTACATAACCCAGAAAGTATTTTAAATGTGAAAGGCTTGGACACATTGCTTCAGAATACCTAAATAAGAAGATTATGACTCTAGTAGAGGAAAACTTCAAGAAAAATGAAAAGAAACTGGCTGAAGAAGATCAAAACCTTAAAAAGGAAGAAAAGATAACATGTGGTGATTATGGAGCATCCTTAGTCATACAATGCAGCTTGAGTACTGTACCTACTAAAAAAGAAGATTAGTTACGTAAAAATGTGTTCCATACTCGGTGTATTGCCCATAGAAAGGTATGTAATGTTATAATTGATAATGAAAGTTTTGAAAATGTTGTTTCCACCTTTATGGTGTAGAAATTAGGCTTTAAGGCAGTAGATCACTACTAACCATATAAGCTATCTTAGCCACAGAAAGAAAGTGAAATCAAGGTTAGTAAGAGGTGTTAGGTTCTTTTTTCCGTAGGAAAAAATTATAAAGATGAAGTGTGGTGTGATGTAGCTCTAATGGATATTTGCCATTTACTATTTGGAAAACCTTGGCATTATGATATGAGGGTTATTTATGATTGTTACCGTAACACTTACACATTTGTGAAGGATGGATGCAAAATCATCCTAGACCTTACCAAGCCCATGGTGATGTCTAAACCAACCAAAGGGAAATGAAGCAACTTATTTACCAAGGCCAGTTACAGAAAAGAAATTAAGAAAAGTAGTACTATACATGCATTGATGTTGATGAAAAAAATAAAGACAGTGAGGAGTGATACAAACATTATTAGCAAAATTTTAAGATATTGATAAAAAAGAGTTACCAGCTGGTTTACCATCAATAAAGGACATTTAACACTACATAGACCTTATCCTAGGATCTGTTTTACCTAATAAGGTAGCCTATAGGATGAGTCCTAAAGAGCATGTGGAGTTGCAATGCCAAGTTGATGAATTGGTGAGAAAGAGAATGGTGCATGAAAGCATGCATTCTTGTGCTATCCCAATCCTTTTGGTGCCTAAGAAAGATAGATCATGGTGCATGTCTACGAATAGTAAGGCAATCAACAAAATCATAATTGACTATCACTTTTCTATTCCATGCTTAGATGACTTGCTGAAGCAACTACGTGGAGCAATTATTTTCTCCAAGATAGGCCTATGCAATGGTTATCATTAAATCAGAATGAGGCCTAGAGATGAGTGGAAAATAGCCTTCAAAATAAGGGATGGTCTATATGAATGGATGGTAATACCTTTTGGTTTATCCAATGCTCTTACTACTTTCATGAGATTTATGAATTATATCCTTAAACCTTATGTTGGTAGATATATAGTAATATATTTTAATGATATTTTGGTGTGCAACAAAAATGAAGACCAACACTTGAATCATCTATACCAGCTATTTTGCATATTAAGGGAACAAAAACTATATGCTAACCTTAAAAGGTACATATTTCTTTACTTCTTGCCTTGTGTTTCTAGGGTTTATGGTATCAAAGAAAAGAATAAAGATGGATCCTAATAAGGTTGAAACAATTTTAAATTGGCCAACACTAACATCTCTACATGATATCCGAAACTTCCATGGCCTTGCATCTTTTTAAGGTGCTTTATTAAGAGTTTTATCTCCATTATGGCTCCTGTCATTGAATGTTTGAAGAATGAAGCTTTTAAATGGACCAAAAAAGCCCAACATAGCTTTGAGCTCATCAAGACCAGGATCATTGAAGCTCTTATCTTATCCTTACAAGACTTTGATCAAGTGTTTGAAGTGGAATGTGATGCATCCAATTTTGGAATAGGTGTTGTTTTAAGTTAAGGAGGAAAGCCTATAGCATTTTTTAGTGAAAAGCTTAATGAAGGCAAGAGGAAGTATTCAACCTATGACAAAGAGTTCTACGCCATTTATAGGGCTTTATTCCATTGGACTCAATATCTCTTCCCTAAGCCATTTGTCCTATATTTAAACCATGAGGACTTGAAGTTTATCAATACCCAGCACAAGTTCAACCAAAGATATATAGCTTGGGTGGAGTTCTTTCGAGCCTATGACTTCACTATCAAACACAAATTGAAAACTCAAAATATGGTGGTAGATGCTTGAAGTCGAAAGCACTCTTTATTAGGGACTATGGTTGTTACAGTTATTGGATTTGATGTGATCAAAAGGCTCTATGAGAGAGATCTTTATTTTGGTCAAATTTAGGAAGAATGCAAGCAAGGATCACACAACTAGTTTTTATTGCATGATGGATATCTTTTCAAGGCTAACAACTTTTACATTCTTTCATTTTCTTTGAGATAGGCCTTAATTAATAAATCTCATGATGGTGCACTAGGTGGACATTTTGGAAAGGACAAGACACTTGCTCTTTTGTAAGATAGGTTTTATTGGCCAGGAATCGAGAATGATGTGATGAAACACCTTAAACAATGTAGAGTGTGCCATATTACTAAGAGTCATGGTCAAAACACTAGATTGTAGCCTAATGTTCCATAGAAGGATGTTAGTTTGGACTTCGTAGTTAGACTACCTAGAACTCAAAGTAACAAAGACTCTATTATGGTGGTTGTGGATCATTTTTCCATATGGCCCATTTCATTCCTTGTACCAAAACTATAGATGCTTCTCATGTTTCTAATTTGTATTGTAGGGAAATTGTGAGGCTACATAGAGTTCTTAGATCCATGGTGTCTGATCAAGATTCCCAGTTTTTTAGTCATTATCGGCACACTTTTTGGAAAAAGTTTAGCACCAATCTCAAGTATAGTTCTTCTCATCATCCTTAAACAGATGGTCAAACAGAGGTAACCAATCATAGTTTGGGCAACCTTCTAAGAAGTTATGTGGGAAAAAATATCAAGCAGTGTGATTTTATCTTACCTTAAGTAGAGTTTGCCTACAACCGCTCACCAAGCCAAACCACTGGTTATAGCCCTTTTAAGATGGTGTATGGTAAGAATTCAATCAGCCCTTTAGATTTAGTTCTTCTCCCTACTAATCAACAATTCACTGGAGATGTAGAAGAAATGGCTAAGGGTATCAAATGATTATATGAACAAGTAACAGCTAAGATTTTACAATAAAATGAGAAATGTAAAAGGCAATAAACAAGCATAAAAAATATGTGGAGTTCAAAAAAAGTGATTTGATGTGGATTAACTTGCAAAAAGAGAGATTTTCTTCAAGGAAGTTTAGCAAATTATAACCTAAGGTACATGGTCCATTTAGAATTCTCTAACACATTTGGGAAAATACCTACAAGATAGAGCTTCCTGACACTTATGGAGTATTTTTCACCTTCAATGTTGCTGATTTGTCACCCTACCATGATTAGAAAACTAATTCAGACTTAAGGACATGTCTTTTCCAATAAGAGGAGATTGACATTGGAGTGTCAGCACATCTTACAACTTGGGCTGAGACTAAGAAGGATTTATCCAAAAATAAGATAGGCCTATCCTTGGTCAAAATCCACTAAATAAATGTAGAAATAAGGTAGGCTAGAATATGGAGATTGTGTTCATACTAGCTAGAAAAGAATAGCATGAACATGAATGGGATTATGGCCAAATTCATTATTATGTAATTTGTAGGAGTAAATGGGTTCATATTCAAATCCCTGGATTTTAGGCACGATTCTAGCAATGCAATCTAAAAGTTCCCATGCTTGGAGGGATGTTCCTAGCCAATATGTTTTCTATTATTCTTTAGTAGAAAGGAGAATAGAGTTTTCTTTATCCTTAAGCAATCTTTTAGATTGTTCTTCAAGTTCTGTATCTTTTAGGTGGATTTCTAAATGTGGTGAACTTCTATTGTTTTGCATGCTTGATTAGAATTCTTAGGGTGGTGTTTTTGCGTCCCTTAGTTTCTAATCTTGGTGGTGAACTTTTATCTCTTTTAATCCAATAATCATATTATGCCATTATTCAAATTCTTGTCAGTTGTCTTCTTTGTGAGTTTTTTTTGTTTGCAATTAATCTCTACATCTCAAACATCAACTCCTAGCATCACTGCAACCTCGCTCGAGTACTAGTTTTTAGGATTAAGCACTTACCATTATACCAAAAGCTATAGCTGATAGTGAAGGCATAACTCTATTTCCTTATTCTTTTGGTAGCGCAGAGCCCAATACTAAGTGACAAGTGGACATAAGGGGCTTCGTAAAGCCTTCTTAAGATACATCACCTATTGGGCTTTAACAGGTTGGGTTGCCATACACTGGAATCCAATCAACCATAGGATAGCTCACCCAAATGAACCGACATATCGAGTCCCTAAGGGAGATCGCTAGAAGTTTTTGTTGAATTTTATAGTAAACTTGATGATGAATGATATCTTAGCTTAGTTTAAGTTCAGTTTTAGTTTTTCTACTTCTTTTTGTTAATTTTGTACTTTCTTTCTTGTTCCTGTTTTTTAAATTAGTTTTTGTTGTAGTTCTTTGAATATTCTTTCAATTTCCAGTGCATGTTTATGCAATTTTACACAATTTAGGTTCAAATTTGTAGCTTGATCATGTTGTTTCTAGATTTTGTTATAATTTCGATTTTCATGTTCTAGCTTAGATTTTGCAATTTTTTTATTGCTTGGATTTTAAATATGTTTTTACTTTAAACCATTTTTACTTTATTGCTTTTCAATTTACCTACTATTTTTGCACTTTATTTTACTTAGTTTACATTTTACAATTTTACACTATACTATACTTGTGTTACATGCTTTGGTTGATTTTTTTTTAAATTAGTTTAATGCCATGTTTTTCTTTTTTTAATTGAGCTAACTTTAGAAGGTATGGGGATAATAGATATTTAGCTTAGAAATTTTTTTACCTAATCTTTGTGAGATGATATCTTGACCGAAAGATTACTATTATTACTTGTACAACCTATACATTTACAGATTTATCCAATCAAGAAGAAACAAATAAGAAAAAGGAAAAAAAAAGAGGTAATGAATAGGAATGAACAAAGAAAAAAAGGGGAAAAGGGAAAGAAATAAAAAATGTCTATAATTTTTAATCCTAAATTAATGAAAAAAAAATCTAACTTAGAATTTACTATTTTAATGTGTCAAGCCACATTAAATGAACATTAGGATTTAATGGTTCTATGACCTAAAAAAACACTAATTCAAACATTAGTGATGAAATTGAAAAAATTAATACGTTAGTGATCATTTTAAAATAACCCTTATAGTTAAATGACTATTTGTGTAATTTACCCAATAATGAATATGAACGCAATCATGATAATAATCCCAGATTTGACTTTGAAAATTTTATTCATACTGATGAACTTGGTAACGAAAAAGCTTAAAATGACTATACTTTGCCTTTTAAATTAATGAGATTAATGGAACAAGAGAAGAAAGAAAAAGAACCACATCAAGAAGCTCTAAAAATGATTAACTTAGGGGAAGAAAAAAATAAGAAAGAAGTTAAAATTGACACAACACTATCACCAGAAGATAAGAAGAGGTTAATAGATCTACTCATGAGTATGTGGATGTATTTGCATGGTCCTATAAAGATATGCTAGGCTTAATATTGATATAGTAGAGCACAAGTTGCCCTGAAACTTGAATGCAAGCTAGTGCAATAAAAGCTAAGATACATAAAGACTGAATGCTATTGAAAATAAAAAAGGAGGTTAAAAAGCAATATAATGCTGGTTTTCTCAAAGTAGCCAAGTATCCTGAATAGGTAGTTAACATAGTTTTAGTTCCCAAGAAATATGGTAAGGTCAGAATGTGTGTAGATTATCAAGATGTGAATAGAGCAAGCCCCAAAGACAACTTTCCAGTACCACGTATCGACACACTAGTGGATAGCATTGCTAAGCATTTAATGTTTTCATTCATGAATGGTTTTTCAGGTTATAACTAGATTAAGATGGCTCATGAAGACATGAAATAAACCATAATTGTAACAATGTAGGGAACTTTCTACTACAAAGTAATGCGCTTTAGATTAAAGAATGCTAGAGAAAAATATTAAACAACAATGGTAACTTTCTTCCATGACATGATGCACAAAGAGATTGAGGTGTATGTTGATGATATGATTGCCAAATCTTGAGAAAGAGAGGATCATGTCACCAATATCAAAAAATTGTTTAAAAGATTAAAAAAATTCCAACTCAAGCTCAATCTTGCCAAATGCACATTTGGTGCAAAATCTGAGAAACTATTGGGATTCATAATCAGTGAAAGAGGAATGGAGATGGATCTAGATAAAGTGCAAGCTATTTAGAATCTATCTCCTATATGAACACAAAAAGTAGTCAAAGGCTTTCTTGGGAGATTAAACTACATTGCTTACTTTATCTCTCAACTTTCCTTGAAATGTGATCCTATTTTCAAACTACTTTACAAAAATAATCAAATTGAGTGCAATGATGAATGTTAAATGGCTTTGAAAAGAGTCAAAGAATACTTATCAAGCCCACTAGTGTTGGTTCCACCAGCCCTAGGAACGCCCCTAATATTATATTTAACATTGAATTAGAATTCCACAGGAAGTTTATTGGGGTAACATGATGAGTCAGACAAGAGAGAATAAGCCAACTACTATTTGAGCAAGAAATTTACTGACTATGAGTCAAGGTATTGGCCTTTAGAGAAAATGCGTTATGCACTAGCTTGGATAACTCATAGACTCAAGCAATATATGTTATACCATACAATATGGCTTCTTTCAAAATTAGATCCTCTCAAGTATATTTTTAAGAAGCCTTTGTTATCTAGGAAACTTGCTAAATGTTAAGAAATGCTCTTAGAATAATGACATTGTTTATGTGACCTAGAAATCAATTGAATAAAGTACAATAGTTGAGTTCTTGGCTAACTGAGCCACTGATGATTATGAGCCAATAAAGCTTGATTTCCTTAGTGAAGACTTAATGACTGATGAAAAAGAGGTAACTATAGAAAAGTTATGGAAGATGTTTTTTTTTTTTTTTATGGGGTTTCAAATGCTTTGAGACATAAGATTGGGGCAATCTTGATATCTCTAGATAACCATTATTATCCAATCATAACTAGATTAAATTTTAATTGCACTAATAATGTGGCTAAATATGAAGTATATGTAATGGGACTACAAGTTGCAATTGAAGAGAAAATTAAGGTCCTAGAAGTATATGGAGATTCAGCCCTAGTAATTTATTAATTGCATAAAGAATGGGAAACAAGAGATGCCAAACTAGTTTGATATTAGAAATACATCTTTGAATTAATCAAGCAATTTGAAAGGATGCTAATGTATTGGTTACATTGGCTACTATGATGAAAGTAAGTGATAATTCTGAGATTCAACCAATCAAGCTAGAGGTAAAAGATTCACCAATGCATTGTGCAAGTACTAAAGAAAAAATTGATTGGCAACCTTGGTACTATGACATTATGTAGTACTTGAAATGTCAACAATATCCTGAGCATGCAATAGAAAATGACAAAAGAATCATTCAAAAAATGGCAATGGGATTCTTTTTTGATGGAAAAATGCTTTATAGAAGAAGTTAAGACCAAGTTCTTCTAAGATGTGTAAATGCCATTGAAGCAAAAAGAATGCTTGAAGAAGTACATAATGGAGTTTTTATGGAGCCCATGCCAATGGTCATATAATGACCAAACAAATAATGAGGGTAGGATATTACTAGCTATCAATGGATAATGATGGCATTAACTATGCAAAAAAGTGCCACAAATATCATATCTATGCAAATAAGATTAATGCTCCTCCAACAAATCTACATGTTTTAACACCTTTATGGCCATTCTCAATGTGGGGTGTTGCAATGTCTCGGGACTCGGGGGTGGGCTGACCCAAAAGCTGGACGAATGGGATATTTTGAAAAAATAAGGGATTAAAAATATTTTCAATAAAAATAATAACAAGGAGTCACCATCAATCTTTTTGGGTGTGATTAGCTACCCAAAAAAAATTTGTTCTTTTAATAAACATTTTAAAATAGGTTTAAAAAGTTTTAGAAAAGAACAAATTTATGGTTTATGAAATCAAAGTTGAGTTTGTGAGTCAGCTATGCTTGAGGAAGGATTAGCACTCTCACAGCACCCATCGAAGACAATACCAAGTGATTGCATGTTATCCTTTAATTTTGGTAGAAATTATCTTATTTTACTTAATGTTTAAAATTAATTCCATTTTTTTAAACAAAAAAAAATCAAATTTAAAACAAAACTCTTTTTTTTTTTTAATTTTGAATAAAAGTGAAAATACTTTAAATATCAAAACACTTCTTTCACTCTTCTATAAGTAGGTATAGTTTCAAAAATATTCCTAATTTAAAAGTTTTTAAGTTGCCTCATAAAAACCAAGATAACACCTCTCATAAATAATAATCATCAAAAGTCTCTTCTAGTTAGGCAAGATCTCGATGATTATATTTACTTGAGATATTATCTTATTTCAAAACATTTTTCTTTTGAAAACTAATTTTTAAAAACAAATGCATGAGATTTGTGAACATAATAAAATGATGAATGCATGATAATATAATATGAACACATGACAATATAATATGAATGGTAGATATTAAATGCACGGCAATAAAAATGCTTGTGATGATAAGGTAAAATGAAATGCAAATGCATGATTGATTTAGGGTTTGACGGTTGCTTTAGGGTTTAGGTTATGGTTTAGGGTTAGGGTCTATTTTAGAGTTAGGTTTTGGGGTTTCGATTTAAGGTTTGGATTAGGTTTAGTGTTTGGTTATGTTTTAGGGTTAGGGTTAGGGTTTTAGGGTTTTGATTTAGGATTTGATGGGAAATTTGGGGTTTTAAGTTGGGATTTCAAAATTTTTTTTGGGTTTTATGGAAATGGGTATGAAATAAATGCAAATTACAAAAATGCTATTAATGAATGCATTTGTCAAATGCATGACCTAGAAATATAATTACAAACTAAGGTATTTTCAAACTTAATATCATAAACATGTAATGCATGAAAATTCAAGAAAAAAATAGATCAAACATAAAACATTTACAACTTTTGAAATGTTCCACCATTTTTCTTTTGTGTTCTTCAAAATTCAACCAAACAACATCAAAACTTACCAAAATCAATCATCAAAACAACATTTCTTTCATTGAAAATTCAATCTCAGCACTTGAAAAACATGAAAAATATAACATATACACAATCAAACACATAAAAAATAAAGCAAAATCCATCCCAAATGAAGCAACGAGGTTTGGCCAACCCATAGAACTTCCATGGCCAAACTTTCATGGTATCTCTATACTCACATTCTCATTCCATTATGCTGAGGCTTACATTCGACAACAATAAAACCAAGAAGGATTTTTCTTTAAGAAGGATTTATCAAACCTATAACATACTAAAATAGTAAAAAAAATCATATAAACAAAAATACAAGCCAAACACCATCGTATATCACAAAACTAGCTCATAAACTAAACATGTAACAAATGACCAATCAACCAAGCATACATAGGTAGCAAAAAAAGCAAGGAAAATATTTGGAGAAAGGGCCAAGAAGAGGTTTGACCATGGAAGAGGAGGTTGGCATTCACCTTCCTGATGTGATCTAATAGTCTAGAATAAACACTACCAAAGGTATGATTTTCATAGCCATTAAACCTAATGAAAAGATCATTTTACCCTTAGTACAAAGTTTTCGATCTTTAGGCCATTTTATTAGGAACTAATGTTCACGTGCTCATTTTTGTGATTTTAAAGCATATAAAAATCATGAAATATTATGAAATTAAGATCTAAAAATTTCATGAAAATCTGACCTTAAGAAAGTGAAATTACAAAAATACCCTATAAGGTATTTTGGTAACTTCACACCTCTTAAGATACTGTTGTGATTTGGAATGCACCGAAAATCATAAAATATTATAAAATTGTGATAAAAAAGCTTCATGAAAAATTGACATTGGGAAGGCCAAATTACAAAAATACCCCTAAAGGGCATTTTGATAATTTCACACCTTTCAAGGTACAATTAAGGTTTTCAAAATTCTAAAAATCATCAAATATTATAAAACCAATATCTGGAGCTTCTTATAAAATTTTGACCTTGAGAAGGTCAAATTATGAAAATATCCCTAAGAGGCATTTTGGTAATTTCACATCTCCCAATGGTGATTTGAGCTTTCAAAGCATAAAAAATCATTAAAAAAAATTCAATTATGATATGAAAATTTTCACAAATTTTGACTTCAAGAAAGCAAAATTACGAAAATAACTGTAAGGGGCATTTTAGTAATTTTACACTTTCCTAATTGCAATTTAACTTTTTGGTGCTGATGCTTTAAAAATCTCCAATTTCCATTTTAAACCACATTGATTTTAATATGGTTACTACTTTTCAGGATTGACTCAGGTTTTATCCATTTTGATCAAATTTTGTGCAATTTTGACTTTCTTGATCAAGTTTGACCAGATTTGACTAGATTTAAGTAGAATTGACTTTGGGGCATTTTTGTTTAATTGGTCTGAATTTCAATTTTAAAACCTTGTAAAAAATGAAGAGATAAGGGATTTGAACTAGGTTGGATTTTAAGCACTTCACAAATGGCCAAAATATTGTCTAGACAAAATTAAGTATTTACAACCACCCTTCTTTATATATTTTTTAGAATTAAAAATAATGCAAAGACTAAAGACAACAATTTTGTTTGGCACTAAGGGTTGAAGGGGTTGTGCTTGTATGTGCCCTTTTGTGTCAAGGGATTTTTTTTTGTTGTTAGAGATTTTTGAAAATTCTAAAATCTTAATCTTGAAAATTTAAAAAAAAAAATTATGTCAGGAGAACTTACAAATCATGACACTAAAAATAGATTTAGCTTGGAAGACTTAAGGATTATGCCCATATGACTTTGAAATTGTGCCTAGAGGACTTTGGGATTGTGCTTGGAGGACTTTGAAATTGTACCTAGAAGACTTTGAGATTGTGCTTGGAGGACTTTGAGATTGTGCCGAGAGGACTTTGAGATTGTGTGAAAAGGAGCATGGAATTGTGCCCAGTTAAATATTGCCCGAAGGTCTTAGAAGTCATTTGAAAATTTAGAATATTACCCAAATGTCTTAGAAATCTTTTATAAATTTAAAATTTTGCTCAAAGGTCTTTGAAAATTTTTCAAAAATTTAGAATTTTGCTCAAAGGTCTTGGAAATCATTGAAAAATATAAAGCCTTGCCCAAAGGTTTTGAGATTCATTCAAAAATTTAAAGTTTTGCCCAGAGGTCTTGGAATTTATTCAAAAATTCAAAGTTTTGCTTGGAAGTCTTGGAATTCTTTCAAAAATTTAAGGTTTTGTTTGGAGATTAGGGTAAACTCTACAAGTGCACAGGCTATACAAATAATAATAGTGACAAAAAGGTCAAGATGTTGATCCCACGAGGATTAGCTAAAGAGGTTCCTAAACTAAGTACCTTTTACTCCCATACCCTTATAAAGTTGGCTCAATCAAACAAAGAAAAACATGATATTAAACTAACTAAAAATAAAATCAAATCAAATAAAGCATGTAATACGAGTATAGTATTGTGTAAAATTGCAACAAGTAAACTAAGTAAATAAAATGTAAAATAGTAGGTCAAATAAAATGCAATGAACTAAACATGAATCAAGATATAACTCTAAACTAAGAATGAAAAAAAAAAAGTAAAAATTGAAACAAAAATAGTTACCAAAACAAATTAACTGAATTAACTAACTAAAACTAATTATCGCTAACAACTCAATTTCTATGAAAGATGCTAAAACAAATACTCAAGAAAATTTCCAAAAAACTGTAGATTTACAAAAAAGTAGGTTAACTAGTGTAAAAACGAAATTAAAGTGAAAATTATGAATTAAAAATACAAAATACAAATGACTAAGCAAAAACCAAAAATTTCAAGCTAATATCGAACCATGACTTCAAGATGGCTTCTAACTTTAAATCATGAAAGATCAAATGATTATGAACTGCAAATTGAAAGAACACTAAAAGAAAAATATGAGAATTCAAATTGAAGAATAAAAACTAAAAGAAATTGCAAAATTCAACAAAAGAAAATAGAAATCAAAACTGATTTTGTAAGCTGGAAACTAACAATTCATGGAAGAAAAATTAGATCTACAATTCCCTAGAGGGAATGAACTAAAACAGAGCTAATGAAAGCTAGGTCTATGAGTTATCTGCCTAAATTAACAGAAAATAACATGAATCAATAGAAAAATCAGCTCAATGAACTCAAATGCAAAAATAGTGCAGAATCTAAAAAGACAACCTCATCAAAGAAAATGAACCAAACAGTAATGAAAAGAGTGAAATAAATTGCTCAAAATTATACTTAACAAGGTAACAAGTAGAAACAAATATCTAAAGAAGAAAAGAATGCAAACAAATTGCCAAAGTGGATAGAAGTCCACGCCAAACTGGTTGCTCAAAACTGGAACTGCACTGTCATTTGCTTCTAACCGGAAATTCCAAGCTTGATTTGGAATGTTGTGTTGTGAGTTTGAAGCTTAATTTTAACTATGTTGTAGCTAAGTGAATTAGGAAATGGTAAAAAATAAATTGAACAAAAACAAGTAAGATTTAATGGAGATATCATCCAAAAGCCACAGATATGTCAGAACAGGCAGATTCAAAACAGTTTTGCATATCAATGAGAAATTAGTAGATTTGAGCTGGAAAACGAATTCAAATGAAAATTTTATTGAAATATTCTTAAAGAACACTGAAAAATACTTAAGAAACAATAAAATTGCTATGAAATTCAAAGGGAAAATGCTGGAAAATAATGTTTGGAAGCTAAGAAAATGTAAAGTGCAGGAAAGTAAAGAAACAAAATTTTAAATCCCAAACTAACTCTCTTTCAATGGCCAGCCCTCTCCCCATATCTATAGACAGAGGGGATGAGCTAAAGGTATACAGAAATTCTAGAAAATTCTTCATTTGGCTGGTGTTCTGGAGCCTTCCTCTCCTGGTGCTGCAGCGCCAGTTGCAAGACTGGTGGTCTGGTTGTTTCTTCAATAGCTTTGCAAATTGATTTCACATGTAATTTGCTCCTTCAAATGGTCAATTTAATAGCCAATCAAAGCCTCTAAAAATGCCACATCATCTTCTTTCTTTGATGCACTCAAACCCAGCTTGTAATGCCATTTGCTTGCCCGTTCTCCCATGCACCCATGCACTTCCATGCCTTTCTTGCGTGCTTCATTCATTTTTTTCTTTCTTTTGTTTTCTACAAACAATTCCGAACACTTGATGAATTTATTTATCCTAAATTTTACTAAAAAAATTATGAAAATAATACTAAAAAAATTTCAAGAAAAGTAAAAATAACTCCCTGAGTGTCAATTTTACTTATTGACACTAGTTTAGGCCATTTATATAAATCGTACCAAAAATCCTCCAAATTTATATAAAAAAAAATCCAAAATTCCTCAATTTCATAATTTACACTTCTACATCAGATAAATGTGCATTTAGGAGTAAATTTGTTGAAAATCATAAGGATCAAGCTAAAATATGAGTAAAATTGCGCAAAAAATAAGCATGAAAAAGTTAATATTTAAGTGCAATCAAACACTCAAACTTAAGCTTTTGCTTGTCCTTAAGCAAAACAAGATTGAACAAGAATTATACTACACTCTCAATGCTTCATTCAACATGAATGCCTCATGAATTGATCTTAACAGATATAAAAAAAAAAAGTGAAATCATGAACAAGTGCTAATATACAAGAATCTACCTAGGCTAAGATCATTCGTAACTATGGTTTCACAAGCAAGCAACACTTCTCATATTTCCTTACATAAAATCTAGTAATGTTATGCAAAACATGAAACTTTAATAACAAGGATCAATAAAGTATGCTCATGTTCCATAAGTTTGTTTATCACATCTCTCTCCACTAGTGTAGATAAACACATGACCAATGATCATTTAGGATTTTAATAAGCTTGTAATGTAAGGTTAAGGTCATGGTATGATTAAAGTCATTTAGGCTCAAGTACCCTAACAATGCATTAGTTGTCTATGATCATCTATAATTGAGCTTTCAAGGTAAGAAAGGTAAGATTGACTAAAGAATCACCCCTCAAACTTTGCTTGTGCCCATTTTTCTTTCTTTTCTTATTTTCTTTGCTTTGTCACCATTTTATTGTTTTTGCTTTTCTTTTCTTTTTCTTTTTTTTTTCTTTTGCAAGCTTTTTTTTTCTTTTTTGTTTTTGTTTTCAAAATTTTTTCAATTTCCCATTCTTTTTGCAAGCTTCACCTTTCTCTCTAATAATGCATAGCTCACAAATGGTGCATGAATGTCTTAATGCATATAGGCTAAAGGACCAAAAAGATAGGAAATATACAAAATAAGGCTATAGGCTTGTAATATGGTTTCAAAACCAAAAAAAAAAAAGGATATCATAAGGCTTAAATGGGGTGACTATGAAAATATTATATCAAGGATGGCTCGAAAGGCTCAAACAATCCAAAGATGGCCTATACCATTTCCTAATCATGTGTCCTCTAGGATTTCACCTTGAGAAATGATCAAAATAAATTCTAGAATCATGAAACACAACTCCAAAGACTAATGCAAAACTAATCTCATGCTCACATAATCAATACTAGATAAATAATGCATTTCAATGTTCGAAAGCATCAACT
Source organism: Durio zibethinus (assembly GCF_047325235.1). Lineage (NCBI taxonomy): Eukaryota > Viridiplantae > Streptophyta > Magnoliopsida > Malvales > Malvaceae > Durio > Durio zibethinus. The sequence continues at coordinate 19,903,392 of NC_143166.1, forward strand.
CACAAATGAATACCATATTCAAGTATTCACTAAACGTAAGGATCATCTCATATTTCACACACATTCAATCTTTTCCTAAAGCTATATTCATTATTAATCACTAACTATCATTGGCTTCATGAAGAACTAATAAAAAAAGGTATAATAATGATTCACATGTTAAGCTTAATTTTAAGGTGAAAATCAAGGAAAATTCAAAAATTTTTTCTAATTTTGAGCAGTTTTCCCATGCCCCCAAACTTAAACAACACATTGTCCTAAATGTGTAAACATAAAGCAATATAACACAACAGAGAGGAATAAAAAAACTCTCCTATCAACATGGAGACATGGTGACTGAATCTCCTATCTAGCTTTGGCTGAACTAGTGCTTCTAGCTTTTAAGCTCTTATTCAACCTACAAAACAAAGAAAATAGCTACACTAAGAAACTACATTAATATGTACAAAGAAAAATATACGCAAAACAACAAAATAAGTAAATGAAATATGGTTGCCTCCTAAGAAGCACTTTATTTAAAATTAAAAGCTTGACTTTCACAAGTGTTAGAGAATCACACCACATTTTTTTCTCGAATCTACCCATTTCATTATCTTTCTTTGCACAAATGTGTAATGGTAAGCTTTGAGTAACCTCAGCACTTGAGGGTAGATTTATATCCCACCTCCATGAATATTCTAAGTATATTGTAATAATGACCAATAGAGGTGGTCATTAGCTTTAGTACCAATGAATAAGGTACCATCATGGAGAATATGAGTTTAGGCTCTAAGATGAAAAAGTCCTCCATGGATGGTATAAGTGTATGCTTAACAAGGGTTATATCTAATGATGGAGTCAAATAACCCTCATCACAATCATTAAATAGTGGGTTTTCAAACACATGCACTTCCAACTCATCATATAATGGATTCTTAAAAAACTGAGGAAATGGTATGGTTATTCTATGAGGTTCACTTTCTTTTTGATTAGGACCATTACTAAGACCCTTTTACAAATCAAGGCAAGGAATTGAACCATCCACTCCAAAATTCATGTCATTCAATTTTCCATCATGGATAGTTTATCTAGAGGAAGCTCTAAGAATAAGTTGTCTATAGCTTCAAGCATAAGATAAGGAAGGGAAAAGCTACTGGACAAGTAAGCTCTTTCCTAATGAGTTCTTCCTCATCTTTAAGCTTGAAACTAGATTAAAAAAATAATATGTCTAATGGCTTAAATGATTTATCTAGTAGACCTGGCTTATCAACACATATATCAACCTCATGCCTTTTCACACAATCTGGTAACTGACCATCAAAGAACTCGGGAAATGGCATAAGTGGAATATCCAGCCCAACTTCTTCTTGAATGCTATCCTCTGTTTCAACTCCCTTAACGATCCATTATCCTTAACTTTTCTAGCCATAAGCATGTCTTCTACCTCTATTATCTCTTACTCTATAACTTTTACAAAATATGGTGTCTTTAATACACTAGGCTTTTTAATCATCATCAATCCATCTTGAACCTCCTTCCTCTTTCTTCTCCCAATAAGGTGTTGACTCTATAATCTAGAGCATAAGATATAAAAGGCAAGTATTTAAGGTATGTGTAGTTTGACCATATTGCCTAGAATTCCTAATGCATGCCTTTAGGTCTTGTTGGTATTTTTCTTAAGTTTGGAGTAATTCAGTAAGCATTTCATTTAGGGATGGTTTCTTTTCTTGTAAAGGAAGTGGTGGTGAATATGGTGTGGATGGAAAGTGATATGAAGAGAAATGGTATTATGATGAAGGAAAATGTTGCTGTGGTGGAGCATAGTGTGGCACTTGAGATGCTTGTAATGATGGTGGATAATATTGAGGTAGTGGAGGGTATTGTGAAAGTGAATGCTCAATAGGATAAGTTGAGGTGTACTGAGGTGGTGAAGTGAAGGAATGTCCTGAACTAGTATCCCATATGTGCTTAAGATGACTATCCTAAGTGTGAGTATTGTAGGTGTTTGAGTAAGATTGTAATTGTTGGTGAAAGTTACAACTATCACTATGGTAAACTCCACCATACACTTCACCATTTCCATATTGGCTTGGAAAGTTATGGACTAAACTAGGCTTGGGATCACTCTTAGCTTTAATGGCCTCTACTAGGTTTTCTACAGAGTCAAATTTTTTTATCAAATCTTTTATGGCCAACTCTATTTTGGCATTATCTTCCTTACTAGGCTGTAGTCCTAGGTAGTCATCAAAATAATAAGGTTTACCATGGTCCAAATGATGCTTGGCTACCTCATAAGTATTGGAATCCCACATGTTAAAAAAAAAAGCAATCCTAAACAAAATCTTACACAAAGAAAGTTAGTTGTTTATAATCTAAGGAAACAAAAACAAGGCAAGTTAGTAACTAGCCTAACAAAAGTACACAATGGGTGAACCAATCTACAGAAAAGCTTGGTGAAGATTGATATTAACCTAGGACTCTTGACTCCCAATCTTCGGCAATGGCACAAAAAACTTGATTCGGGTGAACTTTGTAAATGCATAGGCCATACAAGTAATAATAGTGACTAAAAGGTCAAGATGTTGAGCCCACAAGGATTAGCTAAAGAGGTTCCTAAACTAAGTACCTTTTATCCCCATACCCTTCTAAAGTTGGCTCAATCAAACAAAGAAAAACATGGTATTAAACTAACTAAAAATAAAATAAAATCAAACAAAGCATGTAACACGAGTATAGTATGGTGTAAATTTGCAACATGTAAACTAAGTAAAGTAAAATAAAATGCAAAAACAGTAGGTAAAATAAAATGCAATGAACTTAACATGAATCAAGATATAACTCTAAACCAAGAATGAAAAATAACAAGTAAAAATTGAAACAAAAACAGTAACTAAAAGAAATTAACAGAATTAACTAACTAAAACTAATTATCTCTAATAACTCAACTTCTAATGAAAGAAGCTAAAAAAAAACTCAAGAAAATTCCCAAACAAACTATAAATTTACAAAAACAGTAGATTAACTAGTGAAACAATGAAATTTAAATCATCCAAAAATTTCAAGCTAATATGGAACCATGACTTCAAGATGGCTTTCTAACTTTAAATCATGCAAGATCAAATGATTATGAACTGTAAATTGAAAGAACACTAAAAGAACAATATGAGAATTCAAATTGAAGAACAAAAACTAAACAAAAATTGCAAGATTCAACAAAAGAAAGTAGAAACCAAAATTGATTTTGTAAGCTGGAAACTAACAATTCATGAAGAAAAATTAGATCTACAATTCTTTAGAGGAAATGAACTAAAAATGAGGTAAAGCAACCTATATATATGCGTTATCTACCTAAATTAACAAGAAAATAACTTGAATCAACTGAAAAATCAGCTCAATGACCTCAAATGCAAAAGCAGTGCAGAATCTGGAAAAACAGAACCTCATCAAAGAAAATTAACCAAACAGCTTTGAAAGGCATGAAATAAATTGCACAAAATTAAACATAACAAGTTAACAAGTAGAACCAAAGATATAAAAAAGAAAAGAATGCAAACAACTCTCCAAAGTGTAGAGAAGTCCACGCAAAACTGGTTGCTCAAAACTGAAACTGCAAGGTCACTTGCATCCAGCTGGAAATTCCAAGCTTGATCTGAAATGCTATGGTGCGAGTTTGAAGCTGAATTTTTACTATGTTGTAGCTAAATGAATTAGGAAACTGTAAAAAAAAATTGAACAAAAAAAAAAGATTTGGTGGAGATATGATCTGAAAACGCAAGTATGTCAGAACAGGCAGATTCAAAACAGTTTTGCATATCAACGAAAAATCAATAGATTTGAGCTGGAAAACAAAATTCAAATGGAAATTTTATTGAAATATTTTTAAAGACCACTGAAAATTACTTAATAAACAGTAAAATTGCAATGAAATTCAAAGGGAAAATGCTGGAAAATAATGTTTGGAAACTAAGAAATTGTAAAGTGCTGAAAGGAAAGTGCAGGAAAGCAAAGAAAAAAAACTTTAAATACCAAACTAACTCTCTTTTTATGGCCAGTCTTCCCCCTCTATTTATAGGCAGAAGGGAGGAGCTTAACGTCCATAAAAATTCCAAAAAAATTCTTCATTTGGCTGGTGCTTCTGGAGCCTTCTTCTCCTGGTGGTGCAGCATCGGGTGCTTGGCTGGTGGCCTGGTTGCTTCTTCAATGGCTTTGCAGATTGATTTCACATCTAATTTGCTGCTTCAAAATGTCAATTTAATAGCCAATCAAAGTCTCTAAAAATGCCACATCGTCTCCTTTTTTGATGCACTCAAACACAGCTTGTAACGCCATTTGCTTGCTCACTCTCCCATGCACCCATGCACCTCCATGCCTTTCTTGCATGCTTCATTCATTTTCTTTTCTTTCTTTCTTTTTTTCTGCAAACAATTCCAAACACTTGATGAATTTATTTATCCTATATTTTACTAAAAAAATATGAAATAATACTAAAAAAATTATTCAAGAAAAGTCAAGAAAACTCCCTAGGTGTCAATTTTGCCTATTGACACTAGTTTAGGCCATTTGCAAATTCTACAAAAAATCGTCCAAATTTGTATAAAAAAATCCAAAATTTCTCAATTTCCTAATTTGCACCTGAACATGGGCCAAATGTGCATTTAGGAGTAATTTGGCCAAAAATCCTAAGGAACAAGCTAAAATATAAGTAAAATTTCACTAAAAATGAGCTTGAAAAAGTTATAATTTAAGTGCAATCAGAGGTCTTGGAAATCATTCGAAAATTAAAGATTTTGTCTGAAGGTTTTGGAATTCTTTTCAAAATTTTAAGATTTTGCCCGAAGGTCTTGAAAGTTTTTGTACTCATTCTCTCAATCATAATCTTCTTTAGAGTTTGAAAATTTTCACTTTTTTTTCCAAAAGTTTTTTTTTTCTTGTTTCAAAAGATCTTATCTTTTTAGATTTAGAAATGCTCAATATTCCATCTTTGTTACAACCCTTTTTCTTTCCAGAAGTGCTTTAAAATATTTTTTAAGTGTTTTAAAGGTTCAAAGAATAAATTTCCTCTTTCTTATTTTACCATCTAAATTTGGCAAACATAGCCATGATGCAAAAGGTGATTGAAATGATCATGCAAATGCAGATTTTCCAATTCATGCAAAGGTGCAAATAAATGCTCTATGTGAACATGCAAGTGTCTTTTTCCTAATGCAAAATAAAAATGTCTTTTCTTGATGCAAATGATCCATACAAATGCAAGTTTATGTCATAGCAATGCAGACGTATTATGATGATGCAAGTGTGAAGACCTTTTTCATGATACAAATATGAGGAAGGAAATTTAAAAAAACCTTACCATGATGAAAATGTATACTCTTTTATAATATGCAGGTGTCTACATAAAAATGTAAATGCTAAGATTTTGTTTCATTTTTTAGATTTCTTTTATGCTGATTTTTTCTTAGCATTTCAACTTCCTCCCAAAAAGGTCTCTTTTTCTATTTTCTCATGTTTTTTTCTTTATTCCTCCACCTATCTTCCTCGTGGTCACTTTACCAATTTTTGTCTTTTTATTTTTCCATCATGTTTTTTCTTGATTTTCCTTTCATTTTCAACAATCATTCATGCAATATGAAACACTTAATATGCAACATGTGTTTGGACTTTTCTTTTTTAAAAATATTTTTCTTTCTTTCTTTTTTTTTTTTTTCTTTTTCAACAATTAATTATTCCATGAAAAAAAACCCTTTTCTTTTCTGGAATACAAATTGGTCTAAAGGTTCTTATAGTCCAATGATTTTCTTTTACCAAACATGATTTCCTTATTTTTCACAAAATGTGTGATTGGTTTTTTAAAAAAACTTTCAAACTATTCAATAAAATTTGCCCTACATAATTAAATTTCCTAGTCAAGAATAGTTAAATATCTGAACAGATGTGGCTTTAGGAGTCTTTTGAAAGTTAGCATTCCTTATTAGAAATGAAAGAGGTGATGATTTTTCTTTTCAAATGGGTTGGATGGTTTAGCTTGTGAGGGCTTTAGTTCATTTAAAGGGACTTCACTATTTGAAGGAAATAAAAATGATGTATACTTTTCCATCCAAACTCACAAATGAGACAAAGTTTTCTTTAAAATATGAATCCTATGAAAACTAAACAAATTTGGCACTTTCTTTAGTATTTGAATGTGGCATTTTAATAAATGTTAAGGTCAACTATGATGGGTTTATGTTCTAGATGGCCTTTTAAGGAAAAGGAAAAAAATCTCAAATTTTCAAAATCAATATCTTTTTATGTATTTCAAAGCTTTCAGGACCTTAGTATCTTTAATTCTTTCAAAAAGGTTTGGGCTACTTTTGGTCGGTATCAAAAGTGGCTTTGAAGCTTTTGATATTTACTCTAGATTGCCCTTTTGCTAGGTTTTCACCCTAAAGCCACATTCATCATTCATCATTTTTTTTGTTTTTTTTTCTTGCCTTTTTTTTGTTATTTTCACCATGCACTTAAGAATTCAAATTTATCCAAAATGGATTAAAGGTCCAAACAAGTAATTAAGTAGTAAAGGAAGGCAAAAAGGGTTCATAAGTTATGGTTGTTCCTCAAAAGATGCTCTTTAACTTTAACCATCCATATTTGATTAAATATGGACTTTTCTAATGATGTAATGTAGGCCAAGGCTTTAGGTTGCCAAAGAAAAGGATAGACAAGCCGAAAATAAATGTTTGAGGGTGATTTAAACCAATGATCATTCTTTCTTTGAAGGATTCATTTTGGGGTATTTATCTTTTTATCAAATATTTTTCCCTAACATATAAGGTTCATTCTTAGACATCACAAGACTTAACCCTTTCAATGCACCATTTTATCCCCCAGTGCAGAGGGTGATCCTTGGTTATGACTCATTTTGAAAAAATTTTTATCATGCTCAAATGAGTAGCAATGGATAAATTTTTATATTTGTAAATAAAAGATGAAAGATGGTGATTTATCATTTCACACATAAGTCACTTAAATTTGAATAGTAATTTTTTTTAGAAAAAAGGTTTGAAGGAAGGTTTTTTTTTTTTTTTAACTCTTTTTTGAACTTTTTGGTTTTCTTTCACTGATTTTTCATGAATTTGTTAAGACCTTTTTGCTTTTGGATTTATTTGAATGTCTCGAGTGCATGATGTCAAAATCAAAATTTTCTTTCTTTTTATTTTTTCTTTTTATTTTTTCTTTTTTTCTTCTATTTTTTTTCCTTTTTTTCTTTGCATGCTTCATCCACTATTCAAGAAAGATATCATATTTTGACAAGCTACTTGTAATGAAGGTTAATGTGGGAAAATGGGTCATGCGGAGTGAACTCATTTAAGGTGTCAAGAAAGCCATGTTACTCCACTGCAAGGGTTTATCACAATTCAAGTTGCCTTAAGGGCAACAAAGTTATTCTTTTTGGCCAATGTGCCCTAAAACACCAGATAAGGACCATTTTAGGGTATATGAGTAAAAAGTTGTTATGTTTGGCATTATTTTAATGGATTTGGGTGGCTTTGGTTTTGGGAATAGTGTAACCTTGACATTTATCAAATTATTATATCCAAATTCTAAAAAATGTTATATTTACTTAATCTTCTAAGAATTTTAATTTTTCTCTTTTTTTCCTTTTTGTTTGGTTTTTAAAAATTGGTTGCTTATTACTCATTGCCTAGGAAAAGAGTAGCATGCTTTTATATCACAATATTATTAGGTGACGACAAGGTTCACAAATTCAAATTCGTGCTTTTTGAGGGATTATGGTTGATGAGTGAAAGCATTTGGGTGATTTAAGACATAAAAGTGTTTGCAAAAGATGTGAAGGCATTTAGTGAGTTTATTTGTAGTTGAGAGCACCAACTCTTTCAAGACTCCTTCCATCTTTTATTACAAAAGAAAACTTTTTTTTTCTCTTTTTTTTTCATTTATTTTTTCAAGGCAATTTTTTTGTATGATTTTGGAAATTAATTATGTGGGGCTTTATTCAAACAATTGCATAAAAGCAAATTTCATAGAAAAACTCTAAAGCATCCATTTCTTCCAAATGAACTTTAACAAAATTGATCCAAATAACTTTTAAACACACTATATGCATGTCATGAACAAAATAAAAATGGTCAATGGTTTAAACAAAAATCATCTTGTATTGATCTTTCAAAACTTGGGACTTCTTTCCATATTTCTAGTTCCTTATATTTTGCAATTAGATAGAATCGACTTTCTTTATTTCATAAGTTTTGAAGTCAAAATACTACTCTTGATGAGATCCTTAACCTTTTTCTTCAGTTGTCTGTATTTTTTAGCTAAGTGACCAATTACCTCCATATGATAATCACACTTGCCATCAGGATCATAACTCCTTTTTGATGGATTTGTGTTGTTTTTGAAAGATAAGAATGAGGTATTGACCTTCTATTAGTAAAGGCAAAAGGTGAGAAATTAGGATTCGAAGTTTCTTTTGATCATTTCTTGGTTTTTACTAGTTCTTTGTTGGCTAGGTGGTAGGTTTAAGTGTAGGAACAAGTTTGTGAATGGTTATTTGATGATAGGGATTTGCTTGAAAGCTTAAATGCTAGCTTGGTTAACAAAGATATGGACATTAAGAGATATTTCCTATGACTAAGAAGTGGGATTGATGAAGACTATAAAGATTGATGGGATGAAGTTCTTGCATAGATATCCCTTAATTGGGGATGTTTATGCTTTCCTTAGGTTCTTTTTCAGTTTACCACCCTCTTCAACATTAGTTGTATCTTTTAACTTAATTTTCCTACTCTTAATCACATTTTCTATCATTTTTTGAAAATCACCATGTCTGTGAAATTTTGGAGATATTATTTATCATTCTTTCGTAATAGGGAGTGTTTAGGGAGTTGACAAATAAAATAGTGATTTTTTTGTCAAAGGTAGTTGTACCTGTGCTGCCATATCTTTCCATTATTGTAAATATTGATTAAAAGTTTTAGTAACCTTTTTCTCCATATTCTATAAAGTCAACCTATTGGGCGTCATGTCTAACACATGTTTATATTGTACTATAAAAACCCTAGCCTGATCTTTACAAGAATGAATCTTACTAAGATATACCTAGGCATACCACCTTGCTACAAACCCAATAAGACTATCTTAAAAATAATGGATCAATAACTTATCATCATGAGTGTGGCTCATCATCTTTCGATAGTACATGGTGATATGTGTCAAAAGGCATTATAGTCCATCATATTTTTCAAAATCTAGCGTTTTAAATTTTGATAGAATGACAAGATTAGGCAATAGACTCACTGGCATTAACATTCCTATATATATTATGGCTTTCAATTGCATTTAGTCTTTCTTTCAACAAGTCATATTTGTCCTTCTTTACTATGTCTCATGATGAATCTTGCATCCTTTTTAGTTTCTCCCATTCTTAAGGATCATCCAAATTAGGCTTAGTAATGGGATCATAAAGAGTAAGCCTGAGATTGACATTTATTTGAACTAAAGGCAATTTGGCAAAAGTGCTAGTATAAGGTTAATGGGTTACTAAGGGAGCTTATGGCATATAAGGGTCTTAAAGATATGGATATGAGAACCCTGGTGGATATCAATGTTCTTTAACAGTTGTTTCCTGCCTTGCCCCATGTGTTTCAACAATCCCTTTTCCTTTTGTCAGGTGTACTAATATTTGTTTCAATTTTGCCAACTATTTGTTCATATTCTTTTACATTCCTGTAACTGTTTCCCTGGTTTCTCCTTAGGCTCTTTCCATTATGTCCATCCTACTTGCATTTTCATTTCCCATAATTCTTAGGATGCACTATCCTTGAATCTTTTATTAATTCCTAAAACTTGAAAACATATAACGTGAATTTTGTTATTAGCCTTAAGAGATAGTTTAAAAATCCTTTAATATTTAGGTAAGACCTTTAACAATATCTTTCAACTTCGATGGTTTGACAAAAGTATGTTTACAATCACCATTCATTGTCTTTTGTTGGCATAAAAACAATGAATTCAAACAAACGATGCATGATATGCAAGTCAGATTTTCTTATTATTGTTGAGAAGGAGCTTAAATTCCCTCATATATTTAGGCAGGGTTTTTTAAAGGTATTCCCCTTCACCTCCAATCGATTTCCCATTTTCACCCTTCGATACATGCTTCTAAGATATTTTATTTTAGGGATTTTGTCTAAAAGTCTATAGTGTTATTCTTATGAATGGATGCCACCAAACAAATGCTAATTTATATGACCCACAGAACATATTTATGAATACATTAATATGATGATAATGTTAGAAAATGTCATGAAATACCAAAATGTCTGAGACAATGGAATTTCATAAGTACAAGGCCTTAAATGATCAAACTTCCATCACCCATGAATGTGTATGTAAGGAATGTAATGTTTTGTTGCCAAGGATGGTGGGATATGATATGCAATGTATGTTTTATGAAATCTTATTATTCATAAATCCATATGCATGAAATGCATTGACACACTTTATTAATAATGAAATGTATAGCTATGACCAATGCAACATACTTATTTGAAATGTCGTGACATATTATATGCTTGAAACATTTTTACATGAAATGCAATGCTTGTGTTATGCTAACGTCATGTGGTTGATGCTACTTAAGATATGCAATAAGGTGGAGTGCATGTGCTACCTATTGATGTGGATGGGATGAAATGCATGTATTATCCTATTATGATGTGCATAAGATGGGTATATGCATTATCTTATTATTTCCAATCATGATAAAAATGTATGAAAAAATTAAATGCAAAACATGAAACAACATTAAAACTCAAAGCCTTTTCTTAGGAGGAAAATTTCAAAAAGCTCACATGAAATGCAATCACACATAATAACTAGGATTCAAAGATTTTTTTTTCCATTTTTGTTTTTTTTTATTTTTTTATTTGTATTTTTTTAGTTTAGAACAAGGAAAAATTCAGGAATGCAGAAATAATCACACAAAATTGACTAAGATTCAAATTTTTTTTTTCATTTATTACTTTTATTATTAAGCCAATAAACAAATAACTTGAGAAAAACCCTTCATTTGTTTTTTTTTTTTTGCCAATTTTGGACACAAATCAAATTATTTGAACTCTATAAAAGAAGAAATTTTACTGGAAGTTTTTTTTCTTTTTCTTTTTTTATTTTTTTAAACACCAAGGATTATTTTTCTTAATGATTCTTTTCTTTTCCTTTTTATTAAAAAAAATACAAATTATCAAATTAACAAAAAATCAAACAAGAAGGATAAAGGGTCTTCCTTCATGTAACTTATTTAGGTTAATTTATATAGAGAGAGTGAAATATAGCTTTACCTAAAGCTGCCTTCCTATAGGCCGACTATATGTTGGGTCAGGAATTGACACATCTAATGATTCTTAAATTGTTCCTTACATCGTCATCCATCACAAACTAGTGTGGCACCCAGATCCTTACTCATTAAAAGCTATGTGCAGAAAGGGTTTAATCTAAGTGAGAATGTTTCACTAGCCATTGTGGAGGCTTACACCTCACTAGGGCATAACTACTGTACTTCCTCCTAAATAGGGTTAAATCAAAGTGTAAAATTTATAGCATGCAATGCAATATGAGTGTGTGTAAAGGAATAGACAAACCTTTCACATTCTAAAATAACCATATCCTTAATGTTCCACAAATATTAAGAACAAAATAAAGAATAACATTATATAATAAATGACACAATTCAAATACACATAAAATGACATAATTAAAATATGCATGATATGTAAAACACAATTTTTTTATTATTTTAAGTTTTTTTCTAAAAACAAAGAATTAAAATCAAAATTTTTTTTTTTTGAAAACAAGGAAATTATTTTTTTTTTTAAAACAAAATTACAGTCTTCGAAATCAAAGTTGAGTCTAGGAGTTGGTTACATATAGGGAAATATTAGCACCCCCACAATGCCCATTGAAAACGATACCAATTGATTGCATGTTATCCTTTAATTTTGGTAGAAATTATCCTATTTTACTTAATGTTTAAAATTAATTTCTTTTTCTCTTTTTTTTTTGTTGTGTTTTTTTAAACAAAAAATATAATTTAAAACAAAACTTCTTTTTTTTATTATGTATCAAAGTGACAATATTTTAAATATCAAAATATTTTTTCACTCTCCTATAACTTGTTAGAGTTTCAAAAGTATTCTTAATTGAAAGGTTTTCAAATTGTCCCACAAAAATTAAGATAACACTTCTTATGAATAATAATCATCGAGAGTCCTCTTATAGTTGGGCAAGATCTCGATGACTATATTTACTTGAGATATTATTTTATTTCAAAACATTTTTTGTTTGAAAACTAAATTTTAAAAACAAATGCATGAGATACATGAATATAATAAAATGATGAATGCATGACAATATAGTTTGAATGACAGATAATGAATGCATGATAATAAAAATGCATATGATGACAAGATAAAATGAAATAAAAATGCATGATTGATTTAGGATTTGAGGGTTGGTTTAAGGTCTAGGTTATGGTTTTGGGTTTTGGGGTTAGGGTTAGGGTTAGGTTTTAAGGTTTTGATTTAGGGTTTGGACTAGGGTTTAGGGTTTGGGTTTAGGATTAGGGTTTAGAGAATTTAGGGTTTAAGGTTTGATGGGAAATATGGGGTTTCAAGTTCAGGGTTTCAATTATTTTTGCGTTTTATGGAAATGGATATGAACTAAATCCAAATTACAAAAATACCATTAATGAATACTTGTGCCAAATGCATGACCTAGAAACACAATTACAAACTAAGGTATTTTTAAACTTAATATCACAAACATGTAATACATGAAAATTCAAGAAAGAAATAGATCAAACATAAAACTTCTCCAACTTTTGAAATGCTCCACCATTTTTCTTTTGTGTTTTTCAAAACTCAACTAAACAACTTCAAAACTTACCAAAATCAACCAAAACGACATTTCTTTCATTGAAAATTCAATCTCAACACTTGAAAAACATGAAAAGCATAACATATACATAATCAAACACAAAAAAACAAAGCAAAATCCATCCCAAATGAAGTAACAAGGTTCAGCCAACCCATAAAACTTCATGGCTAAACCTTCATGGTATCTTCATACTCACATTCTACTTCCATGATGCTTAGGCTTACATTGGACATCAATAAAACCAAAACTCAAGGCTATTTATCTTTTAAAAGGATTTATCAAATGTATAACACACTAAAAGAGTAAGAAAATCATATAAAAAAAATACAAGCCAAACACCACCATATATCACAAAACTAGTTTATAATCTAAACATATAACAAATGAAAAATCAACCAAACATACATAGGCAGCAAAGGAAGCAAGGAAAACATTTAGGTAGGGAGGCAAAATGAGGTTTGACCATGGGAAAGGAGGTTGGCTGAACCTCCAACTTGGTTTTTTAATGGTGGATTGCTTCATTTTTGTTTGTTTTCTAACTTCACTCCAACTAGAAAGGAGGTTGGCTGAGCCTCCAACTTGGTTTTTTAATGGTGGATTGCTTCATTTTTGTTTGTTTTCTAACTTCACTCCAACTATTTATTAGTTGGATGAAGTTGGATTCAAACTTTAAACAAGAAAATAAACTAAAAGCCTTTAAGAAAATCAATAAAGAAATGAATGAAACACAGTGAAAATGCAATAAAAATGAAATGAGAATGCAAGAAGATGCAAAAATGGAGGTTGACAAAGGCTACCCTTAAGCAAGCAAGCAACAAAAATTTTTTCTTCTTTCTTTTCTCACATTTTTCTCTTTGGTTTTTCTTTCCTCTAGTTTGAATGCTAGCCATTAGATTAAAAGCTCATCCAAGGGTCCATATTTCATCTTTGCTTGTGGTTGTAAGGTGTGACTTTTCACCATTGGATTAACCTTCCTAATATAATCTAAAAGTCCAAAATAAACATTGCCAAAGGTGTGATTTTTACAGTCATTAAACCCAATGAAAAGATCATTTTACCCTTTGTATAAAGTTTTTGATCTTTAAGCCATTTTCTTAGAAACCAATGTTCCCGTGCTTATTTTTGAAAATTTAAAGCATAAAAAATAAAGAAATATTATGAAATTAAGATATAAAAATTTTCATGAAAATTTGACATCGGGAAAGTCAAACTATGAAAATACCTTTAATGGGTATTTTGATAATTTCACACCTCCATGGTACTGCTATGATTTCGAATGCACCAAAAATCATCAAATATTATAAATCATGATTTGGAAAGTTTTACAAAAAACCAACCTCAATAAGGTTAAATTACAAAAATCCTTAAGGGGCATTTTGTAATTTTACACCTCTTAAGGCATAATCAAGGTTTTCAAAATTCTAAAAATCATCAATTGTTATAAAATCATGATTTGAAGTTTTTTTTAAATTTCAACCTCAAGAAAGTCAAATTACGAAAATACCTCTAAGGGGCATTTGATAAGTTCACACATCCCAAGGTGGGATATGAGTTTTTAATGCATAAAAAATCATTAAAAAAATTCAATTATATCTAAAAATTTTCACGAAAATTCAAATTTAAAAAAGTCAATTTATGAAAATACCCTTAAGGGGTGTTACAATAATTTTACACTTCTCAAAGTGTTATTAAACTTTTTGGTGTTTTAAAAATCACCAATTTCCGTTTTAAACCACATTGATTTCAATTTGGTTGTGAATTTAAGGATTGACCCAAGTTCTATCCATTTTGACCAGGTTTTGTACAATTTCAATTTTTTTTCACTAATTTTGACTTTGTTGATCAAGTTTGACTAGATTTTATCAAAGTTGACTTTAGGACTTTTGGGTCAAATTGGTCTAAATTTCAATTTAGAATCTTGTCAAAATTAGAGATGTTGGATTTAAATCGAGTTGAATTTTAAGTACTTCACAAATGGCTAGAATTTTGCTCAAACAAAATTAGGTGTTTATATGGGGCATGAATGTGATTGGACCCATTACTCCAAAGGCTTTAAATGGACATTGATTTTTCTTTGTGATGATAGATTATTTCACAAAATAGATGAAGCATCTTTATATGCCAATGTTATAAGAGCAATGGTGTGTAAATTCTTAAAGAAACTGATAATATTTCGATATGAACTATCAGAAAGAATCATCTCTAACAATGCCAAGAACTTGAATAGCATGATGATGAATGAAGTTTGTGCTCAGTTCAATTTTAAACATCATAATTCTACATTTTATCAACCAAAGATGAATAGGATAGTAAAGGCTGCTAATAAGAACATCAACATAATTTTGGAAAAGATGATTGATACCTACAAGGATTGGCATGATAAGTTGTCTTTTACCTTGCATGCTTATAAGACTTTAGAGTGAACATCTACTAGAGCTACTCCATTTTCACTAGTTTATGGTATAGATGCAATGTTACAAATTGAAGTAGAGATTCCTTCCTTGAGGTTCTGATAAAGGTTGAAGTAGAATGGGTTAAGATCGCTATGGACAACTAAAGCTCATTAAAGAGAAAGAATGATAGCATTTTACCATGGCCAATTGTATTAGAAAAGGATGATGAGATCACATGATAAGAAAGTTCATTCTCAACAATTCCGAGAAGGAGAATTGGTTCTTAAAAAAATCCTTCCAAACTAACCTAACAATTAAGGGAAGTGGACACCAAATTAAAATATTCTACATATGGTGAAAATAGCATTTTCTGGTAGGGCTTTAATTTTAACAAAAATGGATGGTGATGAATTGCCAATTTCAATCAATTCTAATATTGTGAAGAAATAATTTACTTGAAAAAAGCAAAAAATGAAATAAGAAAAAAAAAAGACTCAAGGTGAAAACCCAAAAAGGTTAGTCTGAATCAAAATGGGGGCATCTAAGTTGAAAACCTAGAAAGGTGGTTCAGATGTAAAAATGGAACAACATCATAAGATCTCACCACACAAGAGTAAAATTAGCCTAATAATGCTCTTTATGACTAAGAATGTTAATGGAATGGGCTTTAAGAAAATAATTTTGGATTAGTTTGCTTAGGATTGTTGGAACATTCATTATATGGATACTTGATACCCATTCAATTATCAATTAATCATTCTCCTTTTATTTTCAGTATTTGGATATTTGATACCCATTCAATTGTTAATTGACCATTGTCTTTTTGTTTACCAAATTTATTTCTTTCAATAAATACCCTTTTAACCTCTCATATTGCTTTATTTCTTTCAATTTTGATTGAGGAAATACATGATTGCATCATGTTTGTTGTGATATTGTAATAATGATGAGTAAATGAACAAAATTGCATAAATGATATCCACGTTGCTTTAAAAAAAGACTAAGAATAGTAAGGATAAAATGGAATGATAAGAAAACCTAAAAAATGTCAATCCCTAGCAATTCAAAAAAATTTTAAAGATCACATTGAAAAAGAAATCTTGGGATTTAGATGATAAAATGGATGAGATTACTGGACAGTGTATGATAGCCCATATTGAAAATTACAACTGTTGAAAAATAAAAGAAAGTGAGAAGATATAGAAAGAGCTTTGGAGAAATCTTTGATTTACCACAATTGAAAAGATAAATGAATTGCATACATTGCATCCACTGCATTCATTGCATTCACTACATTCACTACATTTATTCATTGCATTCACTGCATTCACTACATTCATTGTGCATGATCAGAAAAGAAGAAAAATTAAAGTTTAAGTTGCCAAATCAAATTTGGAAATTTTGTGAAAATATTTCCATTCATTTGTAGGCGTTCATTTCATATACTTGGAAAGTAGGAAGGAGAAAGTAGATGTTGAAATAATTTTGAGAAAAGACATCAATGATGATTTAGTTGAAATGAAATATATACTTTAAGGTAAGAATTTTTAAAATTTCAATGCATATGTTAAGGAAGAGCTTTTTCAAAAGTAAGAATGATCTATAAGACCTCAGGATATGATATTGAAAGTCCCATATATCTATTTTATTTTTTGAAAGTTTTAAACCTCTATTATGGGGAGCATTTTAATTTTTAAAAGTTTCAGGGCCTCAGTTATGGGGGAGCATTTTATTTTTTTGAAAGTTCTAATACCTCAATTGTAGGGGAGCATTTTATTTTAATTTTTTTAAAGTTTCAAAACCTCTGGTAGAAGGAGTATTTAGAAAAAAAAAATTTTGAGGAGAAGTCTTTGTGATTTTCTTTCTCAAATTTTCTTGACCCAAACAAAATGGATGTATTTGTCTGTAACAATTCCTATTTCACAAAAATGTGCAAAGAGAAGCAACTACAAACACCCCATTTTGTTCAGGAATCTTTTCGGTATCAAAATGGGCCTTTGATTGTAAATTGGGTCTCGATTGGAAAGTTTTGGGCACAAGAATTAAAAGCCATAAAATTTTGATTTTGATTTTGATTGTGGTTTTGGTTTTGGTTTTGATTTTGGTTTTGGTTTTGATTTTAATTTTAGGTTTGATTTTAATTTTAATTTTGAATTTAATTTTATTCTATTGGTCAAGTAAAAGAAAAAAGTCATAAAATAAAAAAAAAAGAAGAAAAACATGAGATTTTGCAAAAAGGAAAATCTTGGATTTCATTCAATCATAATTCAACCTTAGAGTTGGAATTTATTCATTAATTAGTTATGAGAAACTTGGATCCTAATCTTTTTGCAAAAAGAAAAAAGCACAAAGAAAAATCAAACCTTGAAAAAAAATCCTATATTTGGTAGGATTCCATACTTTCCAAACCAAAAGGGATTAAATCCCTATAAAAGAACACTCAATTAGTAATCACAAACAACAAGTAATACAAGGTAACACACAAGAAGCAAATTGAAGCAATTACAAAAGCTTAAAGTATTTTTCTAGGTTCAATTCTAGGTTATTAAGTCTCATATTTTTTGGTGTTTGGATTTTGAATTTTGGGGTTATTTTAAAGTGGAGGCATTTTTAGAATTTAATTTTTAATTTTGGTAATTTTGGAATTGTTCTGAGAATTCTGGGTTGGCTAGGACATTTCTAGAATTTATATTGAGTTTTCGGGTTTTTATTTAGGTTTTTGGAATTTTTTTAGGGAGGCTTGAATTTTTTATTAAAAGTTTAAAGTTTTTAGTGGTTTTTATGGTGGTCAGAAGAAATTTGTGGTGGTCAAAATTTGGGTTTTGGGATTTTTTAGGTTTCCTTTGAATTTTTTGGTACCGTTTGAATTTTTCAATGTTGGTTTCTGGGATTTCTTGTTAGCTTTTGGATTTTGTTGAATTTCATAGTGGAAATTCTAAAAATAGGCAAAGCAAAACTAGCCTACAGAAAAAGAGAAAGGAAATTTGAAGAAAAGAACTTTTTTTTTTAGTTTTATACTTAAGCCGGATGACATTGTTTAAGAAAGCCTGGGATCAGCATCCTAACCCAAATTAAATCTGTGCTCCAACCCACTTAGACTCGACTTGAATTGCAAGTTTCTTCTTTTCTTTTATTTTTTATTTATTATGTTCTATTTTTACTATCTATTATTTTAATTGTATGATTGAATTAAAGTGATGACATTTGCATGATATTCTTAAGAATTTATTTTTTGCTTGATATTTATTCTTGCATGAATTTAATTTATCTATTAATTGTATGATCATTTGCATGATTTTTTATTAATTGCATGATTATATATATTTGCATGATTATTGATTATTTGCTTGATTATATACATATTTGCATGTTTATTGATTATTGGCAAGATTATGAATACATTGCATGATTAAGTTTTGCATGATATTTTATATTATTGCTTGATATTTTATATTTTTGCATGATGATTTAATAATATTGCATGATTTAATATTATTGAATGAATTTGATTTAATTGCATGATTTAATATTTTGCATGATATTTTGCACATATGTTGCATGGTTTAATTATATTATTTTGAATTCTTAATTATAACATATATTTGGCATAATGATGATTTTTATTTGACATGATATTTATGATAGTTGCATGATTGTATGTTTGTATGATTTTTTATAGAATTTTTGTATAACAATGTTGTGTAAATAAATAAAAAGAATTGGAATTGATTTTATTTGAATGATAAAAAAACCATCTTTGACCAAGGCTTAGGTAAGATAATATGTGACTAATGTGGTACCAATTTTGGGCGTAATGGGGGTAATAAAACATTCTCTACACGTAACCAACTCTCGAACTTAATTCTATTGATATAGATCAAAACTTATTCTTTTTACGGTCCTTATTTAAACTTTGGATAATTTTAAAAATGGTATATCTACATAGGTGGCCAATCACACCTAGGTAAAAAGATTGGAGAAAACTCCATGATTTTTGTATCTAATGGATAGGTTCTCAAACTTAAGAGATATGACAACATAAATGCTAGTATAATTGCTTTATGCTATATTGAATTAACAAGCTCAAAGTATTATGATGTGTTAGCTTTTTAAGTGAGATGGTGATCCAAAAGGGGGGTGAATTGGTTTCTCTAAATTCTTCCCAAATGATGATTTTAAAATAATTGAATGGAAAATTAAGATCAATTTCAAAATATAATGCAAATAACAATAAATTGATAATCTTAAAACAAATGCAAAGTAAAGAGATAGAGATAGAGAAATCAAATACAAGAATTTATAGAGGTTCAATCCTTTTCCACAAGGCACCTACATCCTCTCTTCTTGGTTATCTACACCAAGCTTTAATCCATTATTCTTGAATTGAAAATACAACCCTATCTTTTTCTATCTAAGGCTTAAGATAGAAACATCTACCCTTTATAGTATTTTACCTAATCTTACTATAAAGCTTTCAAGAGATACCTCACCTCTTGCTCTCTTCCCCGCCTTTCTTTTATATCAAAGGTAATTTTGCTAACAATAGAACAACCTCTCTAAAGCTAGGTGTTTGCTAAGTTTAAGTACAAGTAAATGATGAATGAAAAACAAATATGATTTGGATACAACAAATACAAAAGATATGGATTTTTAAACTCTAACAATTCTTAATTCTTTGAGATAATGAAAATATAGCTTGTTGGTTCTTGCTCTATTGATTCATCAATCTTCTTGGTATGTTGAAATGCCCAATATATAGAGAAATGAGGAACTAGCCATTTAGGGATGGTTTGGAGTTGAAAATAGCCATTAAAGCTTGAAAAACTAGTTGTTGGAGATTTTTTGGGCATAGGGATCAATTGGTTTTGATAAGGGATTGATCTTGTGCCTTACCTAACTGATCCCTTCTTGTAGAGGATTGTTCACTTTTAGTGTTTTTCAAATCCATTTTGTTTTTGTAAGAAAAATCAATCAATCCATTTCAAGAGGGGATTGATTGGTTTAGCTAAGGGATCAATCTGGTCAAGCTGGGCGATTGTCTCTTATATTGCACTCTAATCCCTAATTTGATCACATCTTGAGTTATACAATTCCAAATCAAAAAACATTTGAAGATTTAGAAACTAGACTTAAAGGGCTTTCTATCAATATAAAATTCAAATATAAAAACTTTGTGAATTAATACAGAAAAATAAAACAATTTCAATGTTGAAAAACTTTGTTCTTGTAAAATAACTTTTTTAAGTTAATCTATTTCTCAAAACCCATATTATCAAATTGTATTGAATCCAAAATGAACAAGTTTACTTTAAAAACAATAATTGGACTTTCATTTAAGTTTAAATAAATAATATTTAAAGATAGCTTTCATTTGAGAAATAAGAAAACATAAAGAAAGATTTGTTTAAATTTTGAAAATCATATTATTTATTTAATACCAAAAATAATAAAACTTAAGAACATGTACTAAATAAATCTTTTTCAAAATGTTAATCAAGCTTATTTAGCTTAATGTTTTGTCATTTCAAAATATAGATCAATTCAAAGTTAAAAATATAATCAAATAAATATCCACAATGCATACCTTTTTTAATTTAAAAATATTATATTATTATTCTTTTTTTTTAATTATTGAAAATTTAAGGTCAAATTCAAAATCAATGTCAAAGGTAAAAAATGTGTAACATAAGCTTGGCACATGTGATTCCAACCCATTTGAATAGCCAAAATGAATTTGGTGGCATTTTGCATGAACGGAACAATTGCCTCCATAAAGGGATTTATCCTATCCTTGGGGTGATCGGTCCCCCATGTAGGGTGATCGATACTTTCTTGCTTTATGAAACCAAATTTGCTTTTTCACCAAAAAATGAATCAAACCTTTAAAGAGGGGATTAATCACTTTTTCTACTAGAGTAATAAAACAGTAAAAAAATTACAGCTTTTTTATTCCAAATCTAAGATTTTGATTTTTTAGTCAAAAATAAAATTTAAACATGTTAAAAACATCATTTTAGACTTGTAGAAATAAGGCATTTGGATAAAAAACATTTTGAAATAAATTTTTGCCATGATTTTGCAAATGTTCTAACTTTACCTCTTTTTGCAACTCAAGTATGAAAATGTGTTTAAACAAAGTTTATGCATTGAAACCTCTTCAAACAAGTTTGAAATGATTAAAGAAATATGTTAAAAGCACAAATATTCAACAAATGAATATATTTCAAATTTTCAATAGTCCAAACCCTATTTATGCATGAATATTACCCAAAACGCCCTTAAAATATTTAAACCTTTATGACTTCCATTCATAAAAACTTTGGAACAAGTTTGTAAACATTTTTCATAAAAAAAAAACTTGTTTTAATTATAAAACGTGTGCAATATGACCAAATTTCTCAAGCAAGCTTTTTAGGCCTTAGACTATTCAAGGATCAATATATGCCACACAAAATGTACTAAAGCCATAAAAATCATATTTGTATCACCAAACTCATGTAAGAAAATTCATTTATGCAAAACAAAATATAATGAACCATTCAAAGCTTAATATGTCCAAGATTTTAATTTTTGTAAAATTTATAGCTTATTTTTGCTTGGAAAAAACCTTTAAAGACCTCATAACTATTGAAACTCATTTTTAACCAACTTGAACCATTCCAACAAATTTCAAATGATAAAACAAAGTTGTTCAAGTGATCATTTGGCATTGGAAACAAGGAAATCAAAAAATCAACTCTTAATCCCCATATTTCCTTGAAAAAGGCTATTAAGATAGGCAAATATGTTTAAATGCACATTTAAGCTCTTCAAACCATTTAGAAAAGTTTTATATTGCACTTTGAAAAAGTCCAAATGGTTTTTATGCCCATAAATATTCAAAAACCAGATTTGGTATTTTAAGCTCCACAATCCTTTGAAACTTGCATTAGCACTTATAAAAATTTTAAACTATTTCAAGTTATCAAGTTATCTTTGTTTGAGGAAGTTTAATTGTTGAATTCAAGATATTCAAATTGATTTCTATGTAAAAACTTGCTAAAACAATATTTCATATTTTAAAGCTTGACTCTAGCAAAAATCATTTTCAAAGCAAAATATAAAATTTCAAAATCATTAAGCTTTGAGTGCTGTCCCTACGTTTGTGTATAAATATAAAAACAATTCAGCACACAATTAATCACATCAAGCACCAATAAAAATTTCACAAATAATATCCAAATATCAAGATCATTCATGCAATCCTAATATCAAGAGCATTCACATGTAATCTAACAAACTCCTTAAAGCATTCATGAATTCTCCTAAAAACGTATCTTAAGGAAATAAGTATTAAACATAATATCAATAAGCATGAGAAATATATAAAATCATACATTCAAGAGAAAAAATAAATAAATACCTATTCAATTCAAGCTCACATATATCAAATAAAATTGGTATAGTCAAGATATATCAACAAAGCATATACCAATATCCATTAAGCATTCAATGTCCAACAAGAATAGGCAACCAATTTCATATTCACTTAAAATAAAAGTTTAGAGGTTACCCATCTCCATTGTGCGTCTAGAGTATTCAATCTTCAAAATCACAATATAACTTTTTCCTCTAGCATACCTACAAGAGACATTTTTCATTTGATTCTTTGTACCTAAAATGCTTTAGGTCTTTGAGAGTGATTGACCAAGTCTCTAGTTCTTTTTGGAACCCACACTTGTCTAATTCTAAATGGATATAGGGCAAGTATGTGTAATATGACCATGAAAATTACAAAAATTGCATTTTGTCATTTTAGCACTTAAATGAGTCTTGAAAAGATTTTGTTTTTCATTCATCAATTCATCAATTTTTTTTTTCAAATCAAAATTTTCTTTTTCTAAAAATTTATTTCTATTTTGAGAGGTTTGAAAATCTATTTTCACCTTTTCATTTTCTCTTTCCATAACATTTTTTGCATTCATCAAACATTTATTCTTTACATTCAACTTTAAAATCATTTTTTATATTTTAAGTACATATTTTCAAACTCAATTACTAACTCATTATAAAATTCTTGTAACTCATCAAAAGTAAAAGAGTTTGAATCACAAGAGTTAGAGGTTGCCTCTAGTTCTTCAATAGCCATGAGACATGTCAAATGTTGGTTAGAAATTTATCTTTCATGTAGCTCACCCAACTTCCTCCATTTCTCATTTAAAAGTGGAGCAATTTGAGACTAAGTTGAAGTTGTAGGAGTCAAAAGCTCTACAAAGTAATCACTTGGCCTTCGTATCATCCATCACTTGCTTCAAATAGTTTGCATCATTTGAAGCAATTCCAAGCCCTTTTTCTATCACATTTCAAGCTCTAAAATCTTGGGTCATTTTAAACACCTTCATCCTTATTCTTCATTCATAAAATTTATATTTATTAAACATGGGAGCTTTGAAGATTACCTCATCATCTTGGAACCTAAATTAAGCCATAGAATCTTTATTCAAGTCGGTTAAACCTACAAAAAAAGGTCAAAGCTCTATTACCAATTGTTAACTTTTTAGGTGAGATAGAGATCCAAGAGTAGGTGAATTGGATTTCTCAAAATTCTTCCCAAACAATGATTTTAATATAATTGAATGGAAAATTAAGATCAATATCGAAATATGATTCAAATAAGAATAAATTGATAATCTTAAAGCAAATGCAAAGTAAAGAGATAGGGATAGAGAAATCAAACATAAGGATTTATAGAGGTTCGATCTTTTTCCATAAGGCACCTAGTCCTCTCTTCTTAGTTGTCTACACTAAGGCTTCAATCCACTAATCTTGAATTACAAATACAACCTTATTTTTTTCTCTCTAAAGCTTAAGATAGAAACCTCTACCTTTTATAGTAATTTACCTAATCTCACTACAAAGCTCTCAAGAGATACCTCACTTCTTGCTCTATTTTTTTTATATCAAAGGTAATTTTGCAAACAATATGATTTGGATACAATAAATACAAAAGATATGAAATTTTAAGCTCTAACAACTATTGATTCTTTGAGAGAATAAAAATATATCTTGTTGTTTCTTGCTCTCTTGATTCATCAATCTTCTTAGTATATTAGAATCAATGGTTTGGAGTTGAAAATAGCAGTTGAAGCTTGAAAAACTAGCCATTGGAGTTTTTTAGGACATAGGGGATCAATTGGTTTTGATAGGGGATCAATCTTATGCCTTACCCAATTGATCCCTCCTTGTAAAAGATCGATCCCTTTTGGTGTTTTTCAAATCTATTTTGTTTTAGTAAGAAAAATCAATCGATCCATTTCAAGAGGGGATTGATTGGTTTAGCCAAGGGATCGATCCTATAACTAGGGTATTAATTCGATCAAGCTGGGTGATTGTCTCTTGTTTTACACTCTACTCACTAATTTGATCATATTTTGAGTTATACAATTCCAAATCAAAAACCATTTAAAGATTTAGAAACTAGACTTAAAGAGCTTTCTAACCATATAAAATTTAAATATTAAAACTTTATGAATTAATACAAAAAAATAAATCAAATTTAATGTTGAAAAATTTTGTTCTTGTGAAACAACTTTCTTAAGTTAATCTATTTCTCAAAACCAATATTATCAAAATTGTATTGAGTCAAAAATGAATAAGTTCACTTTTAAAACAACAATTGCACTTTAATTTAATGTCAAATAAATAATATTTAAAGATAGTTTTGATTTGAGAAAGAAGAAAACATAAAGAAAGGTTTGTTTAAACTTTAAAATTTATATTATTTATTTAATACCAAAAATAATAAAACTTAAGAACATGTACTAAATAAATCTTTTTTAAAATCTTAATCAAGCTTATTTAGTTTGATGTTTTATCATTTCAAAATAAATATCAATTCAAGGCTTACATGATGAATCTAAATATAAGCAAATAGTTGTAGGTTGATAATAGTGAGAAATTGCATAAAGTTTCTTTTATGGGTAACCACACTTGTCATGTCAATTTATTTTAGTAAAAGAAAAGATAATTAGATTAACCATGAAAGATATCAATTGAGCACCTAACAGTGAGGTAAGAAAAGATAAAATAGGAAACACATACTAAGTTTCTTTAGGACTCTAAGGCATCAAAAAAACTTCTTTAGATCAATTAGAATCACGTTATCTTGACTTTGGTTCATCAAACATGAGACAATTGTAGATTTGATAAGATTAGGATTCATCTTGGAAATGGCCCTTTAAAGACCTATTAAAATTCACCATAAACTTTTGTTAAACACATTCATCTTCTAAAAAATCAAAAAACAAAAAAGCCACATTGAAACATATTCACAAAGCTTTGATGATGATAGAGGAACTTTTAGAACTGAGATTTGCCAGAATTCTCTTTCTCCAATTCAAAGAATAGATAAAACTTGCTTTAAACAAAAATGACAATTAAAATTTAAACAAATACAATTAAAATGGAAATATTTAGCAAGCATTGAAAACATTTTTACCTAAGTAAAAGAAAAAAAGAAAACCTATATATAATATAGATGCATTGAGTCAATGACCTAGGCAAAAGAACACATACATAAATCTTGAATGTAAGGTAAAAAAAGAAAAGATTCTTTAAGGACTAAAAATAATTGATTTATGGGATAGATTACTTTCCCTTTATTCTATTACAAATCAATTTCTTCTTGGATTGGAAAAATATTTTAGCCAGTTAAATGGGATAAAGAAGGATTTTTTTTTCATGCAATAATGTTTGAATGACATTAGTATAAGGGTAGAAGATTAAGTTTTTTTAGGGATTTCAAAGGACTTGTTGGAATTAATCTTTCCTTATTTTGGGGAAAGATGTTCATCATTGTTATTTTTTTTAGGAAACCATAAAATTTTTTACAAAAAAGTTGAAACAAGAGTGTAAAAGGGTAAAATTTTGAAATCTGATGAATGTTTTTCCTCTAGTATGAATATCTATGTAACATGGGGTTTAATGATTCATTAAATGTTTAAACAAATACTTTTTGCTCTAGTTCAATGTTTTCATCCAATTAAAAAAGAAAAAAACATTTTTAAATCATAAAAGGATACGTGAATTGAAAAAAAAAATTGCCTTGCAAATTCATTAAATAGTGTTTATTTGTATATAGAATTAATGAACAAAAAAACCTAAAAGACAGCTAAATAAATTTTTTTACAGGGAACTTTTTATAAAAAAAAAACACAACGCATCATGTCAAGAATCTGCAAATAAAAATAATATATTGTTAGATATAAATAAAAAAAAACCTAAGTAAAAAATTAAAATTTTTAAAAATATTGTTTAGAAAAAAAACACTTGACAACATACAATCCCTTAAGGTAATGTATGGTATCATTTTCAAGATTACCAGGGTATTATAATCATTGAGGTGATCTTATTATCAAGGTAATCTTGTCAGTCGTTATTTGAAATTATTTTATTTGGTTAACAATGATTAATTCATACAAATTAAAATTCATTATGTTTGGTATTATTAAAAATCAAACATTATTTTATTTAAAAATACAAAAATAATCATCATGATTATAATAGTTATATAAGTTAATAATTTAAATATTATTTAAAGATATAAAATATAGTAATATTTTATTTATTTTAAATTAAATAAATTAAATTGTTACATTAATAAATACATTTATTTATTAAGTAAACTTATTTTTATAATATAAATTATGTAAAAAGCATTTTGAATTTAAAAATAAAACTAATATATTAAAATCATAATAAAAAAGATATTATATTATATATAAAACATTAGAAAAGGTAAAAGAAATATATGAATTATTTTTTGAAAATATAAATTTTATAATATAAAATAATTATAAGTTTAAGAAATATAAAATTTTTAATTCACATGTTAAATGGGTAATATTAATTATTATTATTATTATCATGTATCACTTCTTCTTAGTGATAAAAGTTTTTTACCCTTTTGGATGGAAATTAGATCATTCTCCAATATGGTGATTTGATCACTTTTGATGATGAAATATCACTGCTATTTAACATCATTAAGTGTTTACCAAATATGGTGTTCTTATCACCATGTATAGATCATTATAATTTTTGTAATGATCACCCTATACCAAATACTATCTAAAGGATTACTTGCAATAGATATATAGATTCTTAAGTTGGTAACTCTGATAAAGTTGTCCCACAAATTATTTTGCTCATATGAACTTTATTTTGTTTAAAAAGAGTTTTATAAATGTGTCATTATGCTACAATAAGGCAATTAAAAAAAACCAACACAAGAATGTAAATAAAAAAAAAGAATCAAAGAAGAAAATAATAATTATCAAACTTATTTTTAAATAATTAAGTCAAAATTATTACATTATGGTATATTTGACTAATGAAATTTAAATTTAGTAATTTTTTTTACAATACTGTTATACTGATGTTTCAATTGTTGAAAAAATATTTTAAAAAACAATTATAGTGCTTTTACATACACATAATTTGTGAAGGAAGCTCTAACTTTAATTTTCTAAAGAATACTATTCATTTAGACAACAAAATTACTAGTGTAGACAACCCATTTTGTTTGAAAATTTTTTTGGAATCAAAATGGGCTTTAACTGTAAACTAAGCTCCATTAGGAAGTTTTAGGCCCAATAAGATAAAAGCCCAAAATTTTTAATTGTAATTTGATTTTAATTTTAATCTTGATTTTAATTTTAATTTTATGATTTTATTTTGGTTTAAAAAGAAAAAAAAAAGTCAAAAGTAAAAAAAAAAAAGAAGAAAAAGAAGTAAAAAGAAAATAAGGAAACCAAAAAAATAAAAAAGAAAATGTAGGAATTTTAGGATTTAATTCAATCTCAAATTTGATTCTGAGTTTAATGGTTCATTGATTTTGGCATCAATTCATGCAAAAATGGAAAGTCAGAGGGAATTGAAATGATTCAGAAAAAAATCAAATCACTATCAAATCTCATATTCGATTGAATTGATTTCCAAAATAAAGGGATTCAATCTCTATAAACAAAACACAAAACAAACACAAGAGAGAATCTACCACATAGAAATCATAAAGAGACAATAAGCATATGAATTCCAACAATTAGTTTTCTGGGTTTAGTTTTTAGTCTTGGGAATTTTTATTTTCATTCTGGATTTTGGGTTTTTGTCAAATGGGTTTTCATTTTTGATCTTGGGATTCTGGGTTAATTTTGTTGAAATTGTTTATGAATTTCTCAAAATTTTAAATTTCTAGATTAGGGTCATTTATGAAATTTTTGGGTTTTCTAGGATTTTCTTGGAAGTTATTTTGTAATTCTTGGTTTTGATTTGGCTTTGTATTTTGTTTGTTTATTTGATTTAGGTTTGTGATTTAAATTTTCAAGGGAAATTTCAATTTTTGTGGGTTTAGCTTGAGTCTCCAGGTTTTTAGGAGACCGTTTGGAAATTTTGTTTGAATTTTGGATTTTCTACTTGAAGGTTTGAATTTGTCGATGATTTTCACAGTGGCTAGAAGGATTTGTGGTGGCTAAATTTTGGAATTTCTAGGGTTCTAAGTTTTGTCAAGATTTCATTTAAATATTTTGATTGCTCATTGAATTTTTTGGCAAATTTGGTCAAAATCTAGAGGGACTTTGAATTTTTTTAGTTGAATCTAGAGAGAGAAGTAGCTGAAGTGATGAAGAAAAATTAAAATTTTTTTCTTTTATATAGGTTGTAAATGAGGTCGTTTTGCCCATTAGGATCCACACATTGACCAACAACATGCTAACCCTTTTGTAACCCGTCCATTTCACAGGTTTTCCTTTTTTTTTTGTTTATTTTCTGCTATGATTTTTTTGTTTGATTCTTATTTTTTATTTTATTTTTCTATTTTTTATTTTTTTATATATTATATATTATTTTTATATTTATTATTTTCAATGGTTGTTTGAATTAATGTGGTGAGAAAAGAAAAACAAAAAGAAATTATTTTTGTGTGATGTTTTTATAAATTTATTTTTTAATACTTATTTTAGCAATGAGTTTAATATATTTAGGTAATTTTTTTAATATCTAATTGCATATTTTTATATTTATTGTGTGATTTATTAAATATATTTTGCATAATTGCATGATTATATTTAATTGCATGATAATAAATATATTTGCATGATTATTGTATGATATATTATATCATTGCATCATATATTATATTATTTACATAATATTATTTGCATGATAATTTTTTACTATCTTAATTGATTTTTTTTGTTTTAATTTTAAAAATGGTTTTTTCAAAAAAAAAGAAATCATATCCAACCAAACTATTGGAGGATTTAAATTTTGAATTAAATCTTACCAAACTATTGGAAGACTTAATGAATTTACTTGAAATAAATAAATTTTCAATCCTACCAATATATTGGAGGATAACTTTTGACAAAAAATCTTACCAACATATTAGAAAATATTTTTTAAAATAAATTATTTTTACAAATAAGAGTTATTTTTTACAATATAAAAATTAAATGAATCCGACAATGAAGCCTCTTCAGAGTGGGATACTAGTTTCGATGAATGCTCTTGAGATGAGAAAATTATCTTAAATTGCTATCAAACTATTAGAGTAATTTGAAGATCAATATTAAATAATTAAATTATTTGGTAAAATTACAAAGGGACTTTATGGCTTGGATAATTTGAAATTAAATTGGTACCATTTTTTGGATAGGTGCTGTAAGGGTGCTATAACCTTCCTCACTCATAACCACACTCCCGAACTTAAATATGGTTTTATAGACTAGAATTTACCATTTAAAAATACCTACGTCAAGCTTAAAACTCTTTTTAAAATGGGATAGATTCAGTTAAGTGGCCAATCATACTTAAACAAAAAAAGATTGGTGGCGACTCCTAAGTTTGTGTCTAACGATAGGTTTATGGATCTATATGTTATGACAAATAGGATAAATAAATATAGACAACATTACTCTTTCATACTCTAAACCACTTTATTAGTTTTAGCAGATTTTCCTTTTTTACCATAATTGATGGGATTTTGTGAAAATAATCTATAATTTCCATATTGAATATTTTGCTAACTTTTGTCTATTATCTTAATTACTCTTATTCCCTTTTATACTTTTATTGTTCATAAACAAAATGACATCATTAAAATTATAGACACTTTATTTAGTTCCAAGTCTTTCAAATTTAGAAATTCATTTTGGATCCAATGAGCTTGCAATTGGACTTCAGGACAACTCATTTGATTTGAATTCTAATTTGACTTTAGATTGTTCTATTTTAGATTTTATTGGATTTTATTTAAATTAGGCTTTTTTATTTAATTGTTTTTATTTCACTTTTAGGAATTTTAAAAATAACAAAAATAAAAAAATAAAAAAATGATTTTCCTCCCTTTATCTTTGTATTTTATTTATTTATCTTTACATTTTATTATTTATCTTTATATTTTTCATTTTTATATCGTTTATTTATCTTTACATTTTTATCATTTGATATTTTATTTTTAATTATTTTTAAAATAAAATAAGAAGTAAAAAGCAAAGTCAAAAAGGAAAAGAAATGCAAAAATGCAAAACAAAAATAAAAAAAAATGAGAAACTTATTTTATCATGAAATCCAAGTTCATATCAACCTTGATGAATATGAAATTCTTTCTGGGATTAGGATAAAATTTTTAGCATAATTTCAACATTTTTCCTAAAATGAAATCCTTTTTTTATTTACAAACTTATTGCAGTCGGTTTGATCTTCTATAAATATCCAAGTACGAATTGTAATCAACACACAACAATTATGCAAAGAAACAAAAAGGTAGCAATACACCAAAAATACTAGCAATTAGTGTTCGAAATAGGTTTTTAGGTTTTTGTGCAGAGAAGTGTTTTGGTTTCAAGTTTAGATCTAGGCAATTTGGAAAGGCTTTCGATGATTCTAGTTTAGTAAAGGTATGGAGTGGAAAAATGATATTTTTCTCATGACTTTGGTTGATTTTCAATGACCGATCAATGAAAGTCAATGGTAGTCAACAGCAAAAAGTGGCAGTCAAATTCTAGGTTCAAGGCTTTTTTTAGAAATTTTGAATTTTTGGTTTAAGTTTCGATAAGAGCTTAAATATCCTGATGGCTTATTTGCATATTCTTATGCTTATTTGGAGAGAAGAAAGATAAGCAAGTCTAGAGAGAGAAAAGGTTAGGAGAAGTGAATAAAAGATTAGATTTTTTACATTTATATCAAGCTAGGAATGATGTCATTTTTGGTTATTAGGATTTGTGTATACCCGACTTCAACCTGCTATCAACTTAACCTAATCATATAGGTCTCTTTTTTATTTTTTTATCTTTTGTTTTAATTGTGGTTTTATTTTATTATTTAGTTGTATTTTATTTTATTTATAGATTTGGGTTTATATTTTAAATTAGAATAAATTTTAGATTATTTAATAAAGTTCATAGGTTAGTTAGATAATTGTTAAAATTTTTCACCAAAAAATGTATAATTTTCTTCATAAAAATTTTTTAAAATAAATTAACAATAAATAAAAAATAATTGTTGTTAGCTCAAAGTATTGAATAAACCAAGAAAAAGGGTGAATTGATTAATTATAAATTTTGACAATTTGATTACCAATGTAAACAATAATCACAAATATGAGTTTCTAAACTAATAAACACAATATATATATGCTCAACAAAAATAACATGAAAAATTAAAGAATAAAGATGGAGAATTAAACCCTGAAATTTATAAAGGTTCGGTTATTCCATAAGGCATTTACATCCTCCCCCTTAGCCTCACTTACTAAGAGCTTAATCCACCATGTAAATGTTAATTGTTATAACTAGCTCTTCCAAAGTTTGATACAATCAACAACTAAACCTCTCAAGGTTACACTCCCCCTCACATTTACAATCTCAAATCTCAAGTGTTTTTGCAAATTTAAAAATCTCTCTAAGATTTGGTGTTTGCCAATTTAAAGTTCAAATAAAATATAATGAATGATAACAAGAGGAAATGAATACAAAATGGAAAATTATACTCTTTTACACTTCAATCTTGCTTTTTAATGCTTAAAGAAGATGAATGATGATAACAATAAATTCTTTTAGGTCTTGATAGCCTATAATAAGGTGAAATGCCTCTTTTTCTATGTAGAAAAAAGAGAGCCATTGCCTTTATTGAATGCTTTGAATGCTTTGCAAAAAAAAAAAAAAATGTAATTGTTTGAAGCTATTAAGGTCCAACCAATCATTCGATTTTTAAGGGGATCAACTAGTTTTAGTCTTTCAAGCCAAAATGTGTTTTTGTAAAAAAAGAACCAATCGATCCCTTTTAAGAGAGGATTGATCCATTTTACAAATTTTGAAATCAACATGTTTTCTATATAAAAGAACAAATCAATCTATTTTCAAAGGGAATTGATCCATTTTGCCAGTTTTAAAATAAATTGGTTTACTGTATAAAAAACAAATCGATCCATTTTCAGAGAGGATCGATCCATTTTTTCCATTCTCAAATTCAAGATCATTCTGTATAAAAAAAAAAACAAGCGATCCATTCATAGAATAGATCGATCCATTTTAGGTTTTAATCAAAGCTTCTTGATTTTGTAAAGAGGGATTGATCTTATCCACAAGGGGATCGATCCTTCTTTCCCAAATTTGTATAAAATATGTTTTCAATGAAGAAAGAAGTTTGTTTTTAGTATCACCTCATTTTTCACTTGAGAAAATTACTTACAAAATTTTCTTTTTGAGTTCAAAGCAATTTATTCCAAGTTTTAGATATATTGTTTTTTCATTTTAAAATAATTATCAATTCAAGGCTAACAATCTCCTCTTTTCAATATGATGAAAGCTAAGATAAATTTGCTTTGAAAAATTCCCTTTAAAGAAAATTTCTCCTTTTGAAAAATATAAACTTCCTTTAAAAATAAGCATAAATGAGACTTTACTAAAGCCATTTTTCACCATATTTGTAACACAAGCATACTTAGCAAAACCATCATATTCCATCACATTCTTAGCATAATAATCACTTATCTCCATTTTCACACATTGAACATAAAATCAAGAGCATATAGCTTAAGCACATGTAATCCCACAAATCCATCAATAGCAAATTTCCTATAAATTCCTCTAAATTCTCCTTTTTTTTTTACAAAAAAAATTCAAGTCACACAACAAATTCATGACATATAAGAATAATCATCAATGCAATAGCAATCCAGCACAATACCATATAAT
Organism: Durio zibethinus; assembly: GCF_047325235.1. Classification (NCBI taxonomy): domain Eukaryota; kingdom Viridiplantae; phylum Streptophyta; class Magnoliopsida; order Malvales; family Malvaceae; genus Durio; species Durio zibethinus. The sequence goes on from NC_143166.1 coordinate 19,936,930, forward strand.
GAAGAAAGTGATGCCATGTACTATAAAATGTGCATGGTGCAAAAGTAAGAGTTACAAGAAAAACTTGTCCAAAAGAAAAATTAAATGCTTAAAAAGACCTAATTATAGCAAATCCAAGTTAGCTAGGTAATAATAGGTGGTCATGATGAAAGAAGAAAAGGTGGAAAATGTTGAAAATGTTACTCCATACTCTCTTGAGTAGTCCTTATTTAATAATTTGATCAACTATCTCATTTTGTGTAAGCTCCATGTTCTTAAGCCTATTGTTCATATTCCTAACCATTAAACTAGTCATTTTCTGCCATAAGAACTTGTAAAGCTCTTTGAGTATCAAAAGGTGGACTAAAGGGACCTTTTTAAGGTTCAACATTATCTTTAAGTTTTTTTTCTTGCTCAAGTGCATCCTCATTCTTTCTAATCTATACACCATTTGCATTTTGTATGTAGCCCATACTATGAAGTGTATGTATGCCTAGAACACTACAAGGATCATTGGACACAATCTCACAATCACTTTTACTATTGATACCTAATTTCTTGAGTAGGTTGTTAATTGCTATCCCATAAAACCAATGTGTATTCCCTATTTTGAACAACCCTCATCATATCATCGAATATAAAGTGCACAAGGTTAGGTAGTTTTCTATGCTTGATTTTATACATCCATCAATAATCTTATTTTTTAATGGTGGAGTATTGGGTTCTAAAAGGTGTTAACACATAGGTAACAATAAGATATAACAACCTATTTTCCATGGACAACCTAAAAGCTTGAGTTGGGGCAACCATCATGGAATCATCTTAAAAGATATCTTATGCTAGTCTAACTGCATTACATCTAGTGTTTGTGTCTCCTTGATCTTTTAGCATGAAAGTTTCAACCAAAAGTTATTTGTTCACAATAATTTCTTTACCTATCATATAAGTTCTAAATCTATCAGCATAATATCTATTCCTTTGACCATCAATTTCAATGCAAGTAGCACTGCTATAAAATACCTTAACTAGGTTCTCAAACACACTTCCTTCTATACTTAAATAATTAATCTAGCCAAATTCCTCAAAAACATTAATATATGAAAATTCAATAGAACAAAGGAAGTTAAGATTGATTACCTTTCCTATCTTGATGTTCTAGTGACCAAATTCCACCTCATAATGATCTTTAGCCGTTGAGTTTCAAAATTTTGGTTGAAGGATGGTTTTAAGGCATGCTAAAGGCTTCCCTAGGACAGTTTCTATGTCTAGCTAATGAGGCAATAGTTGGTCTAGTATTGGGTAACATAAAAAGACCTTGAGTATTTCGTTTGAGAAGATATAGGTGAGATTTTGTGAAATTGATGGAATAGTTGATAAATATAGGTGATAAATGGGATTATATGTTGAAGATAACAAAAAATAACGAGTGAAAGTAGGTTTTTAGGTAATGGCACAAAAAGGATCATGTTATAGATAAAGAAAAAAAAGAGATGATTTTGTGGTGTTTTGAAGAAATTTGAAGAAGAAATAGCAAGAAACCAAGTATGTAAGAAGAATTTTACAAAGAAATTTAAATGAAAAAGATGATTTTTGGAGAGACTTGAAGAGTTGAGATTTTAGGGTTTGAGATGAAAAGATGAGGAAGAAGAAGATAAAATTGGGTCAGCTAAGAATAGAATAAAGTAAGAGAAGGATTTTTAAGGTTTAAAAGGGTCGTGACATCAGCTAAAACTAATTGATTGGTTCCTATAGAAGGTTGATTAGTTTATGTTTTCCAAAATAATTTTTGCTACAAGTTGCTAAATCAATCAATCTAGTCCATAAAAAGATCGATTAGTTTTGCAATTTTGCATTTTTTTAAGCAAATTTTTTAAGAAAAATGTATGCAATATGATTATTACTTTAAACAAGTTTTAAATAATCACACAAACATGATCACATAAAAAAAATTCTATCATCATTTAAACAAGCTAACAAGTATCCAAAAATACAAACAAACTTGTTCAAATCACAAGTATACCAACAACAATGAGGAACTCATCATATATGCATTTCAAGGAGTATTCATTAAGCCTAATTCACCTTTAAATATGCAAAATCTATCTTTATTAAGAACCTTTGTAAAAATGTCAGCTAATTGATGCAAGGTATCAACATATTCAAGTATAATGTCACCTTTTTTAACATGATCTCTAATTAAATAATGCCTTATATTAATATGTTTTGTTTTGGAGTATTGAATTGGATTTTTTGTTAGATTTATGGCACTAGTATTGCTACATTTTTAATGGGAATGTGATTCATGGTTATTCCAAAATCCTTTAATTGTTGATTAATCGACAATACTTGAACACAACAACAACTGGTGGCCACACATTTGGCTTCGATTGTAGATTGAGCAACACTATTTTCTTTTTTGGAGAACTATGATATGGGCATATTCTCAAATAATTGACAAGTACTAGAAGTGCTTTTTCTATCTATTTTACAACCACTAAAATCCACATCAAAATAAGCATGCAAGAAAAAAGATTAGCCTCTTAGATACATAAACCTATACTGGGGGTGTCCTTTAAATATTTAAATATACATTTAACAGCAAGTAAGTGTGATTTTTTAGGAGATAATTAAAATCTAGCACATAAGCACACACTAAAGATTATATTGAGTCTACTTGCAGTAAGATAAAGTAATGAACCTATCATAGACCTATATAATATAGAATTAACGTATTTTTACCTCCTTCATCCTTGTTAAACTTTGTTGAAGTGCTCATAAGAGTTGACTATGGTTTTAAGTTATCCATTCCAAACCTTTTAAGCAAGTTTTTTTGATATATTTGGCTTGATTGATGAAGATGTCATCTTTTGTTTGCTTCACTTGTTACCCTAAGAAAAATGTGAGTTCTTCCATCATGCTCATTTCAAATTCACCTTGCACGGTCTTAGCAAATTCTTAGCAAAAAAAATTCATTAATTACACCAAAAATAATATCATCAATATATACTTGTACTATGAGAATATCTTTACCTTTCATTTTAATAAAAAAAAAGTAGTATCAACCTTCCCTTTATTAAAACTATTCTCAACAAAAAATTTTGAGAATATTTCATACTAAGCTCTAAAAGTTTGTTTCAAACCATATAAAGCTTTTGTCAATTTAAACACATGGTTTGGAAAGTATGGGTTTTCAAAACTAAGAGGTTGTTTTACATATACCTCTTTATATATGAAACTGTTTGGAAAAGCACTTTTGACATCCATTTGAAAAAGGTTGAAATTTTTAAAATATGCAAATACTAGTAGCATCTTAATGGCATATAATCTTGCAACTGGGGTATAAGTCTCACTATAATGTATTCCTTTTTCTTGGTTGTATCCTTAAGCTACTAATCTAGCTTTTTTTCTAACAACATTCTCATTTTCACCCATCTTGTTCATAAAGACCCATTTGATGCCTATAGTGGGATGACTATTAGGTTTAGGTACTAGGTTTCATACTTGGTTTATTTCAAATTGTTTCAATTCCTTTTGCATAGCCAATATCCAATGATCGTCTCTAAGGCTTCATCTATGTTTTGGGTTGAATTTGTCAAAGAAAAGCTACATAATTACATATATTATAAGAAAATCTAGTTTTTACCCCTTGAGATGGATCACCAATAATCTCAGTATTTTTGACATACCTCTTTTATCTGAGAAGATTAGGTTTCTGTTCAATTTGTTGTTGTTCTAGGAATTTATCATCTTCCTTTTGATTGTTTTCCTCAATGTCATAAGATGTATATCAATATTTTTGAAGTATATTTACATCATCATCATCAAAAGAAACCTTTTTCAAAGGAGAATTGGATTCATCAAATATGACATGTATAGATTCCTCAACAATCAATGTTCTTTTATTAAAGACTCTAGAAGATTTTGAATTCAAAGAATACATAGGAAAATGCCTTCATCATTTTTTACATCAAATTTGCCAAGATTGTCTTCTCCATTATTCAAAACAAAGCATTTACAACAAAAAGGGTGAAAATTAGGCTTTTTGTGCTTAAAAAATTCATATAGGGTTTTCTTCAAAATTGGTCTAATCATAGCTCTATTTATGATATAATAAGAAGTATTTATGGCTTCCACCTAAAAATATCTAGGTAAATTATTTTTACAAAGCATGATTCTAGCCATTTCTTCTACAGTTCTATTTTTTCTTATTACCCTATTTTGTTGAGGAGTTCTAAGAGCCAAAAAATTACAACAATACCATTTCACTACAAAACTCATTAAAACCAAGATTTTCAAATTATTTTCCCTAATCACTTCTAATACAAAAAATTGAATGTCCCTTTTGATTTTGTATTTATATGCTAAAAGTGATGAATTCTTCCAAAACTTCATTCTTAGAATGCAAAAAGAAAACCCATGTATATCTAGTGCAATCATCAACAATAACAAACCCATATTATTTACCACCAAGACTCATTGTAATTATAAGACCAAAAAGATCAATGTGAAGTAATTGAAGTGGTCTAGTAGTTGAAATATAATTTTTAAGTTTAAAATAAACTTTTTTATTTTTTCTTTTAGCATATGCATCACAAATTTTATCATTTTCAGACTTCAATTTTGCCAACTATTAAATCATTTTGAGAAAGTTTTGAAATCACATGCATGCTTGCATGTCCAAGTTTTCTATACTACATCCAACATTCATTTTCTTTTTGAGCCATAAAACAAACATTCCTAGAAAGTAAGTCATCTAAATGAACTAAATAAACATTTCCTTGGTGATTTCCATGATTGCTTCTATTTATATCACCTGCAAGTGCCTAGGCCACAATCAAGTAATAAATGAGTAAGTAGAGTATTGTCCCATGAAGATTATATATTACAGAGTATTTTCTCACAAAGACAGTACCTATTGATTGCATGTTATTCTTTAATTTTAGTAAAAATGGTCATATTTTCCTTAATGTTTAAAATTAATTCTTTTTTCCTTTTCTTTTCTTTCTTTTCCTTTTCTTTCTCTTTTTTTCTTTTTTGAAACAAAAACAAATCAAATTTAAAACAAATATTTTTTAAAAAATTTTGGATAAAAGTGAAAACACCTTAAATAGTGAAAACACATCTTTCACCTTCCTATAACTAAGTAAAGCTTAAAAAATATTCCTAATTTAAAGATTTTCAAAATGCCATACAAAGTTGAGATAACAACTTTTCATAAATAATAATAATCAAGAATCCCCCTATAATTGGCAAGATCTAGATGACTATATTTACTTAAGATATTATTTTATTTTAAAACATTATATTTTGAAAACCAATTTTTGAAAACAAACGCATGAGATGCATGAACATAATAAAATATGGTGAATGCGTGACAATATAATATGAATGACAAAGTATGAATGCATGGTCATATATAAATGCAAGTGTTGACAAGATATAATGAAATGAAATGCATGATTAGTTTAGGGTTTGAGGGTTGGTTTTGGGGTTTAAGTTGGTTTGGGGTCTAGGTTAGGGTTTAGGGTTTAGAGTTAGGGTTTAAAGTTTAAGGTTTTAGGATTAGGGTTTGGTTTGTGGTTTGGGTTTAGAGTTTAGGATTTAGGGTTTATGGTTTTAGAGTTTGGAGTCTATGGATAGGTTTCTATGATATTTGGGGTTTCAAATTTTGGGATTTTTATGAAAATGGACATGAAATAAAAGCATTTTACAAAAATGCCATTAATGAATACATGTGCCAAAAGCATGATCTTGAAAAATAATTACAAACTAAGTTATTGTCAAAATTAAATCACAAGCATATTATGCATGAAAATTCAAGAACAAAATGGATCAAACATGAAAAAACTTTGAAGCTTGTTTGAATGTTCCACCATGTCTTCTTTGAATACTCAACCAAATAAACTAAAAAAAATCACTAAAATAACCTAATAAACCAACATTTATTCTTTGAAAATTAAACCAAACACTTTGCAAACTTGAAAAACATATTAATAAAATAATACTCCAAATGGATTTAAGCAACATTTTGTCACAAAATGATGAACAACATTCAACCAAGCATACTTCTACCAAATATATTTTCATTCATTTCACTCAAGCCATCACTTACTCATCAAACCATCACATAAGACATTAACATCATAAGAAGAATTCTATCAATATAAAGCAAACTAAAAATAGCGAAAAAATCATCAACTACTAAAACATAAACCAAACACTACCATATACTACTAACCAACCAAGAATCATATAACACATCAATAAATTCATCATCTACACATCATAGGCAACATTTTGAAGCAACCAAACATCAAGAAAGAGCCAAGAGGAGGTTCAGTCTTGGTGGAGGAGGTTTGGCTGAACCTCCAACTTGATTTAATGGTGGACTTTGAATTTTTTTTTGTTACTTGATTTTTTGATTTCAATCCAAACTATCATTTAGTTGGATGGATTTTTTAACGAAAATTGGATTAAAAATATGAATAAAAAAATGGAAAATGAATATGAAAATGCCATGAGAATGTGATGAAATGTAACAAAATACAAGAAATGAAACTAGAAAATCTACCACCTCCAAGCCTCTTTCAAAGATTTTTTTTCTCTTTTTTCTTTTACGTTTTTTTCTTTCTTTTTCTCCCTTGTTTTATGTGTTTCTCCAACCTTTCTCTAGTTCTTTCAACGTGAATAAACAATGAAAAAGATGAAAAAAAATATCCTTCAAGATTGAATATTGGCCTTTGGATCAAAAACCATCTTGTGGCTCACTTTTTTTCTTTTCTTTTCATTTCAAGGAGCTAACTTTCACAATTGGATCCACCTTTCCAAGATGATCTAATGGTCTAGATTATTTACTACAAAGGTTGTATTTTTATGGCCATTAAAACTAAGTGAAAAGAGCATTTTGCCCATAATACAAAGTTTTTTATCTTTAGGCCATTTTCTTGAAAATCAATATTCTCATGCTCATTTTTGGGATTTTAAAGCACCCAAAATCATGAAATAATATGAAAACAAGATCTAAAAATTTTTGTAAAAATCCAACCTTGGGAAGGCAAAATTATAAAATTACCTTTAAAGGGTATTTTGATAATTTCATACTTTTTAAGGTACTACTGTAGTTTTGAATGCACCCAAAATCATCAAAATATTATAAAATCATGATCTAAAAACTTTTGCAAAAAAATTGACTTGAGAAGGTCAAATTACAAAATTACTCTTAAAGGGTATTTTGGTAATTTCATATTACCTAGGTACAATTAACGTTTTCAAAATTTAATAATTAGCAAATAATATCAAACCATGATCTAAAGCATTTCACCAAATTCCAACTTTGAAATGATCAAATTACAAAAATACCTTTAAGCATATTTTTGTAATTTCGCACCTTTCATGGTGTGATATGGGTTTTCAATGCATAAAAAATCATAAAATGTATTCAATTATTATCTAAAGTTTTTACGAAAATCCAACTTCAAAAAGTACAAATTATGAAATACCCCTAATGGTATTTTAGTAATTTACACCCTAAAGTATAATTAAACTATTTAATGCTTTAAAAATCACAAATTTCAATCTTAATTCACATTGATTCCAACTTGGTTGTGAATTTTGAATGTTGACCCCGAATTCTATCCATTTTTACCAAGTTTAACCAATTTTGACTAAGTTTGGCTAATTTTAACTTTTGTTTGACAGATTTGATCAGAGTTGATTTTAGGGCATTTGGATCAAAATGGTCCAAACTTTGATTTTAGAAACTTGTCAAAATTAAATAAATACTGGTTTTAAACTGGGTTGAATTTTAAGCATTTCACAAATGGTCAAGATTTTATCTAGATAAAATTAGATGTCTATGGCTACCCCTCTTTACATATTTATGAGAATAAAAAATAATGCAAACATCAAAGATACTGATTTTGTCTAAGGCCAAGGGTTGAGAGGCTTTGCTTGTATTTGCTTGTTTGTTTTCATATTGAATGAGGGTTTTTCTTTTATTTTTGTGTTGTTTTTTTTAATGAGAATTAAATATAGAGTTATTTTAAGGGTGTGGGATTCATATCGAAGGTCTTTAAGATTCTTATTAAAGGGCTGGGATTCACACCAAAAAATTCTTTAAAAGTTCAGGATTCACATTGAAAGGTTAGGATTCATAAAAAGATTCTTCAAAAGGTTTGAGATTCACATCGAAAGGTTGAGATTCACACTAAGATTTTTCAAAGGTTCGGGATTCACTCTAAAAAAGCTAGGGTTAGCACTAGGATTTTTTAAAGGTTTGGGATTCGCATCGAAAAGGCTGAGATTCACATTGGGATTTTTCAATAGTTTGGGATTTACTCCAAAAGGCTAGGGTTCACACTAGGATTTTCCAATAGTTTGGGATTCACACCAAAAGGGCTAGGGTTCACATCAAGATTTTTCAAAGGCTTGGGATTCATATTGAAAGGATGATTCATAGTTAAAAGACTTTAGATTCACAATTATTGATAGTTGGAAGACTTTGGATTCATAATAAAGGTAATGATTCATTGTTGAAAGACTTTGGATTCACTATAGAGATAATGACTCATAGCTGAAAAGCTCTAGATTCACAATAGAAAAAAGATCCATAGTTTGGATGACTTTGGATTCATAACAAAAAAATGGTTGATAGTTTGATGGACTTTGGATTCACAACAGAAAAAATATTCATAATGTGGATGACTTTAAATTCACAATAGAGAAAAGATTCATAGTTGGAGGATTTTGGATTCATAATAGAGAAAATTTACAGTTTAGAGTGCTCTGGATTCACAACAGAGAAATGGTTTATAGTTTGAATGACTTTTAATTCATAACAAAGTAAACGATTCATAGTTTAAAAAACTTTAGATTCACAATAGAGAAACAATTCATAGTTTGAAAGACTTTGGATTCACTACAGAGTAAATGATTCATAGTTTGGAGGATTTTGGATTCATAACCGAAAAAACAATTCATAGTTAGGATGGCTCTAGATTTAAAACAGAGAAATTGTTTACATTTTGGAAGACTTTAGATTCATGTCAAAGTAAATGATTCTTAGTCTTTAAAGATTCACAAGAGTCAAGGGTTCGTAAATTTCAAAGTTTCATAACAAGGGTTAAAGACTTATAAATTTTAGAGTTTTGCAAAAGCCAATGATTTCAAAGATCATAAAAAGGGGTTAAAGATTAACAAATTGCAAAGATTCATAAGAGTTAAAGGTTCATAATTTTCATAAATTTGAAAAAGTCAAAAACTTGTAAATTTCAAAGTTCAGTATGTGATTTCAAAGATTCACAAGTTTCAAAGATTTGTAGACATAAATGATCAATCATTAAGATGGGGAATGCCAATGAGATATACTATGATGTAAATGCATGTTGTCCCTAGGCAAATGCAAATGTTTTTTCTACAATTTACATGCAATATACAACATACAACATGTAACAGGCAATAGGCATTTTGGATTTGATTGTGAAAACAAGAAAACAAACCATTATTTTTGGAAACATTTTTTCATTTTTCAACAACAATTATTTCACAAAAAAACAATTTTCTTTCTTGAATAAAAATAAGCCTAAAGATTCTCACGTGATTTCTTTATTTTGTACAAAATGTGTGACTGGTTATTAAAAATTTTTCCAAAATGGTCAACAAAATTTACCCCACATAATTAAAGTTCTAGATCAAAGAGAAGTAAAATATCTAAACAAATGTGATTTTGAAAGTCCCTTGGGAATTGGCATTCCCTATTAAAAATGAAAGAAGTGACAATTTTCTTTTCAAATGGGTTAAATGGTTGCACAAATCAAGGTTTCAATTCATTCAAGAAGGTTTCATGACTTGAAGGGGACAAAAAAAGTATATATTTTTCACCTAGGCTCACAAATGAAACATAAGTTTTTTTTTTTTTTTAAATTGAATCCTCTGAAAATCAAACATGTCTGACATTTATTTAGGATTCAAATATGGCATGTGATAGATGTTAAGGCTAGCTATGGTGGGTTCAAAGTTTTGGAAGGTCATTTAGGAATGAGAAAAGAAAGCTCAAATTTTCAATATCAAAATTTTTTATGCATTTCAAGCTTTTGGATCCTTTAAAAGGGTAGGGGTTGTCTTTGGTTAGTATCTATTTTTCTTAACATTAGGAATGGCTTTTAGGCTTTCCTAGATCACTTTAGATTGCCTTTTTGCAAGGTTTTCACCATAAAGCCACATTCATCTTTCTTTCATTTCTTTCTTTTTTCTCTTATTTTTTATTTGATTATCACATCATGCATTCAGGAATGCAAACTTATCCAAAATGAGCTAATGATCCAAATAGGTAGTTAGGTAAGAAAATGAGATAAAAAGGTTTGTAAGTTTTATGGTCATTCTTTAAAGAAAAGCTATTCAATTTTAAGCACCCGTACTTGATCCAATCTAGATTTTTGTTGGGACATAACATAAGCCAAGGTTTGGGGTTGCCAAAGAAAAAGATAAATAGGTTTAAAATAATTGTTTAAGGGTTTGAACCAAGGATCATTCTTTCATTTAAAGAATTCACATCAGGGCATTTGTCCTTTCATTTTCCCATGCCTTACATTTAATCATTATTTTTTTTTCTTTTTTTTCTTCTCATTCTTTTCTGTTATTTTTCCATTTTTTGTTTTTTGTTTTCTTTTTTATTTTCCCTTTTAGTTTCATTTTCTCCTTTTCTTTTTTCTTTCATTTTCTTTCCCTTTTCTTAGTTTCTCCTCATGGGGAAGTCATCAAAATCTCACTGGAAAACTTGATTCTCGTCGAAAAATTCAACAAAAAAATTTAAGTTCTTCAAAATTTTCCATAAAATTGTAGAAAATTTGCAAAAAAACTTCTTTTCTTTACAGAATTCAATCCTTCAACATCATTCTAACTTTTAATTCTTCAAAAATCTTCTAGAAACACTTTAAAACTTACACTCTTCTAATTTTGGATTATCCTCACTATGTTTCTCTTTAATTGTTTGTGTGTTGTGTAAATTGTTGTGTGTTTTGTTGCTTATTTATAAGAGATGATCAAGAGAATTCCCGATTATTTAGGATTCAGATTTCTATTTTTTGCATTATCTCAAAAAAATTCACAGAAACTCAAACTCAAATCCAATTGTCACAAACTCAACCTTATCATTCAATTTTCACACCAATTACTTTTCCCAATTGATTTTCAACCAATTAATTTTTTCAATTATCTCTTTGCCTTTTTTTTTAAAAAAAGCATATAATTAAATAAGATAAATAAAATTCAAGCTAGGGATAAATCATAACAAGAATTTAAAATAGATAAAAAAGAATAAAAATAATAAATAAATAATGGGATGAATAAGATAAATATGTACATATATAAGTACAATAAAAGTAAAATATAAAATAAATAAAAATAAATAAATAATAAATAAAGTAAAAAAATAATAAAGGAAATTCAATATTGGGCTTGAATTGGGTCAAGCCCAATTGGTTTAAGCTTGAAATTAAATCGAGCCCAATTAACTTAGACCTAAGACTAAATGGGGTGTCTACATGCACACAAAGTCAAAGTTTCACAAATTATTAATCATGCACTATAGTATAATATAAAATAGTTATAAATATAGTTAATAAGAAACTTATTCAAGAGCAAGCTTTCAATATCATACAACTTTTATGAATGTGAAGTCAATCTATCTTTAATCTATGTATACAATCTAAGCAAAAAGCATGCAAAGTATGCCATCACATATCAACTTAAAGATAAAGTGCCTTCATATGTTAACTTTCCTTATTCCCTTTCCACTAATGCAGACTTAAATACTTGACTCAAGGACAGAAGGTTTTTTAGACTTATAATATAAAGCTTGGGTTAAGGTAGGGAAAAGGAAAATTTTAGGCTCATAAACCTTTTGCTTACTTTTTCAACTTTTGGACTTGAAAACTTTGACACTTTTCAAGGTAAAGGTATTTTTATTTTTATTTTTTATTCTTTTTTCTTTTCTTTAGCCATTTTCAACTTTTTTTTCATTAGCCATTTTGGCTTTTATTCATTGCTTTTACCTTGCCTTACTATGCACCTCCCTTCCTCCCAAATACATTTTATTCTCTTTTCTTATCCCTAACATATGCATAAGCAATATGGGTTGGGTAAAAATAATAAAAAGGATAAATCATTGAAAAGGTTTTGGCTTATTATTCTAGTTAAACATAAAAAAAAATGCATTATTATAGGTGGCATTAAAAGACTCAAATGGTTTTAAAAATGCCTAAATCATTTCTTGAATCAAATATATTCTAGAATTTCACCTCGAGGCTTGAGTAGACAAATTCTAAAGTTATACTCATGCTTCAAATCTTTAGGAAACTTTTATACTCATAATCTTTTTACAAAATATTGATGCATATCAAAGATCAAGATCAAAATGCACAAAACATAAAAATCACAAACGAAAGAATAGCATACTTAAGAATTCATTCCATGCTTCACTACATTCATGCTTGTCTTAATATCATACATAAATAAGTCATGAACAATTTATGAAAAATCAACTAAGTCAACATTGTAAAGATTATAGCATGTTAACTTGGCTTGAAAATAAAGATTTTTAGGTTAACTTTAAACAAAATTGAAAACAATTTAGCTCAAAAAGCTTTCCTTCCCTACACTTGAATTATATAATAATTCATATGAAATAACGAAGAACTAAGGGTAAAGAAACACTCCCAAATCTTTGCTTTCTTTAAGGCTGAAATTTGTATAGGCTCCATTAGGCATCTCTTTGCATATCTTCATTCCTAAAGAAAACAAATTCAAAAAAAAAATCAAAGCATACATGTCCTAACAAAAATAAATAACCTAGAAAATGTAAAACTTACAAATAAATGTAAAACTTGGGTTGCCTCTCAAATAGCTTTAGTTTTGGTCAAGCTTGACCATACCTAAGAATCTAAGGTTATACCATTTTCATTTAAAAGGAAGTTTCCCTTATTATTTACATTTTTGTGGTATCACATACACAAACTTAGCTTTAGGAGGTAAACTATCTTTTTTAATAGGGATCACATAAACAGGACTTAGGTTCAATCTTGGGTCTTTTGAAATTAGACTATGGGAATGGGTTTTAGGCTTGCATAGAGTTGGATTTTTAAAGTTGGCTAAGTGGGTTTTCGAAATTGACTTTTGGACTGCTGCATTCAATTAAGCTTCCTAACAACATGTTTTTCCTTTACTTTAGACACTCTTCGATCATCTTCATCATTCCTAAAGATACCTTAACCTTAACTTTTTAAGGTTATCCTTTTGTTTTTGAATCTTAATGTAACCTCATAATTATAAACATAAATTAAATCCCTAGAGGTTATAAGAAAAGGTCTACCTAACAATATAAAAGCTTCACTATCTTTCATATTTAGCATAGCAAAATTAATGAAAAAGGTATATTTAGCTATTTTTACAAAGACATTCTCCAATACTCCTTATGATTTTTTTATAGATTTATCAGCAAATTTGATGCTAAAGTTTAAACATTTCAATATACCAGCTCCCAATTGCACAAAAATATGCAAAGACATTAGATTTATACTAGAACCTAAATCACATAAAGCTTCATCAAAATACAAGTCACCAACAAAGCAAGGTATGGTAAAACTCCTTAAATCATCTTGCTTTGTTAGAAGAATTTGTTGAAGTGTAGGATTACACTCATCACTAAATTTAATAATCTTCAGCTCCTTCAGTAACTCTTTTCTTTTAGGCATAGTATAGATTGTGCTATTTCAAATGGCTTTCTTTGATTTGACATCTTTAGATTTATCTTAACCCTTTTAACTTAATGGTTCTCCTTTTGCACTTTCTCTATTTCAAGTTGTATACTTTTTAAAAGTGTTATTCCTATCGGTATAAACTTTTTATCTTTTTTTGCTAAATTCAAATACTTTTCCTCTTTTTAAATTTCCTCCTCAAAGTCCTTTTCAATTTCATAATTCCTATCCACCTCTTCACCTTCAAAATCTTTATCTATTTCCTTAGTCTACTATTGGGTTAAAACTTGAAAGAATCTTTTACCAAACCGAAGTAATTACTCTTCATTCATTGTCATTTCTTCTTCTATATACTCCACCTCAAGCCGTTTCACAAAGCTTGACAAATTGACCACCATAGGTGATTGTTGCTTTTTGTATAGAGCCTACAAGTTCATAGATCAAGTAATAAAGTGGAGTATTCTAAGTATAGTCACTTTAGGGATTACAGAATGTAGTGTTATGTAGTTCACAAGTACCAAAGTTGAAAGGCTAAGATCCTATATCTAAAAAAATGAATACTCAAGGTTCTAGGTTACAAGGTTTAAATAAACACGAATCAAGTAAAGGTTAAAGGTAATGTATGGCATCTAAACTTCACCAATTGTCACTTGGGAAGCAAAGATTAATGCAAACAACTAATCCTAAAGCTAAAACTCAAAAAGATTGCAAAGTAAATAAAAATAGACTGCTAGCCAAATGCTTGTAAAGAAAATAAGGATTGCATGAAAACAACTTAAAGAATCATGAAAGAAAAAAGTGATGGTCGAATCTTACAAAGTAAATAAAAGAACTTGGATCTTAAAAATTAAAAATTGTTTCATCTTAATAGTAAAGAAGACAAGAACAAGATTTTGTAAATAAGAAAACAAGAAAAGAAATCTTTGAATGAAAATACTTTTGATTGAAAAAGATTTAAAGAACAAAAATCTTAGTAATTGATAAATTTGTTACCTAAGCCAATACTTTAAATAAAGAACTAAATAACTAAAGAAAAAAAAGAAAAAAGAAGAGAAATGAGCGATGGGATGTGTTACAAATGAAGAGGCCTAGCCTATTTATAGAGATAGATTAGGCTAATAAGGGGATTGGGATTGCAATGTCCTTCTCCTATCTAAACTCTAATAAATAAGTCTATCTTGATCTTTAAAGGAGTTGGCTAAACATTGGAGTCTTTGTGTGGTCGAATAGGATTCCTTGATTGGTCCTTCATACTTATGTGTCTTAGTATATCATTATTATCTTGAATTCAAATGGATTTTTAGCTTAAGTGAATATCCAAGAGCTTATCTTCTTAAAGTAGTTGTGTTAGGTTAAAACTCTTAAGATAAATCTTCAAGAATCCTTTTTGAGTAAAACTTTTATTTTTATCTTTTGTAGAAGTATTTATCTTGCCTAAAAACTCTTTTAAAATAATAAAAAATCCTTACTCTATAAGATTTTTATTTGGTTGAATAGATGTAGGAATCTTTCTTGAATCTTACTCTATCTTAATTCACTTTTTTAGTGTTCTTATTGGAGTCAAACTCTTTTAAGATAAACAAAGAGTCTTCTTACCGTTATAACTCTTTTTTAGCCCAATTCATCATGACATTTTCTTGGCTAAGTGGTCCAGTGATAAACTCTAATATATAACCAAATATTGCATGGTTCATGCTTTTGGTTGAATATTGTACCATCTTGTATGAATTGTATGGCTTTCATATCCCATGTGTATTATACCTAAAGATCAAGAAAATAAACATTAAAGGCACCATATTCAATCAATTTCATAATTTTTGCATAAAAAAGACTTGTAAAACACTATATATTTTAGTGTTATCACACCTCTACACTTAAATCTTTGCTTATCTTCAAGCAAAATCCTCAAATATACAAAACTAAAACCATTATACATACTCACAAAGTCAAAATTTACATAAAATTCCCATCATTTTTTATTGCATAATACAAAGATAAACATAAATTCAGAGTTACAAGAAATTCTTTCAAAAAGAAGCTCCCAATATCTTATGCTCTTTACACATATGCATCTACTCAATCATTAATTCATGCATATAACTAAAGTAAAAAGAATGCAAAAATATTTCATCACATTTCAACTTAAAGACAAAATATGCTTCATATGTTCACATTCCTCTTCCCTCCCCACTAATGTTAGACTTACATACTTGACTCATGATCAAAGTTTTTTTAGGCTCGTAATGTAAGGCTTGGGTCAAGGTAGGAGAAAGGAAATTTTAGACTCATAAACCCTAAACTTACTTTTTTTGAACTTCTAAGACTTTGAACAAGTGTGAGCTATTTTTAAGACTTTGACTTATGAGGCATCACTTTATTCTTTTCTTTTATTCATAGCATTTTTTCCTTTTTTTCCTTTTTTCCAAAATAATACTTAGCCATTTTGGCTTTTTTTTAGGCTTTGGCTTTTCTTTTTCCATTTTTTTCTTTAATTTCATTCTTTATGCCTCATTTCCTTTCAAAATTATAAACCAATAAGCACAATTGGTTAGGTCACCAAAAGAAAGGAAAATAATAATCAAAGAAAAAGCTTATTGGGCTTGTAATGTGGCTAAAATAAACAAAGAAAAGGGAAAATATATTAGGCTTAAAGTAAAGGTACTAGGGATGCTTTATCATAGAGTGGCTTAGAAAAAGCTCAAATGATCCAAAGAACTACCTATATTATCTCTTAAGTCAAATACAGTCTAGGATTTCACCTCAAGGGTTAAGTAAGTGAATTTTAAAGCACTTATTCATATCTTAAATCTCATGTAAATCCACATCTCACAAACTTTCACAAAAATCATAGCATTTCATGTAAAGAGAATATAAATATATGTATTAAAATCATATCTAAAGAAAAGATATGCTTGAGAATTCTTTCAAGTTCCATTGTATCCATACTTAAACTCCATATCATACTTTAGTCAATCTAGGAAAATATATGCAACTTCAACTAAGTAAGCATCATAATTATATTTAGTATGTCAATTTGGTTTGAAAGCAAAAATGGGATCATAATTTTCAAAATTCTTTTAAGTTTAAAAAGCATTCTTTTTTCGTCACACTTTAATTGAACAATATATTAAACAACAAAGGAAAAAGAAATACTCCCCAAATTCCTTTCAAGGCCAAATTCCATTTGCATGAGACATCATTCTTGCTTCACTTCATCCTAAAAAACAAAATAACTCAAACAAAAACATTAAAAACATACCTATCCTAAGAAAAGAAAAATTAAGAAAATAATAAGCATAACAGTTAAAGCAAAACTTGGGTTGCCTCCAAACAGCACCAGTTTTGGTCGAGCTTGACCATAACTTTATCCATTGGGTTACACAGCTACCCTACACTTAACACTAGAATCTATCCACTTAATTGTTTTTTTTCTTACCACATCTTCATCAATAGACTCTAACTAGTAATAAGGGTCACTTATTGTGGTAAAAATTTCCCACTTCTAGCAATGTCATTAATGTAACTAGACTATGATAAGTGGACACTAGCTTCAGTACCAATGAAAGAGGTATAACCATAGAAACTATAAGATTGGTTTCTAAGGTTAAAGGTTCTTTCATGGTAGGTTTCATTAGAATAACTAGTGTGTTGCCATTATTTTCCTTAGGCTTAATGGGGGTGTTTCTAAAGGTTTGAGCAATTCAACAACCAAACAAGCCCCATCAACTGGCTTATCCACCTTATTCAATTTCAAATCAGGATTCTCATAAACTTGAGGAATTGGCAAAGACAAACATTAAGTCACAGGCTCAACTTTAATGGAACTAATACTTTGCCTTTCTTGAGGTTCAAATTTTACATTTGATTCATCATCCTTAAAATTTACCACTTAACAAATTTTGGCATATTTATCACAATTGGCTCCTTATTATCTTGCTCTTCTTTGGGATTTTTTTCAATTTCATACTCTTCTTATAGTTTATCTTTAACAGGTTGTATACTTTTCAAGAGTGCTTTTACAACTAGCATCAACATCTTGCCTTTTTCATTTAAATCTTCCATGAACTCTTTAAAGTCTTATTCTTAAATATACTCATTAGGATCCTCCTTATGTATTTCATAAAGCTAGGTAGGTTCACCACCATCGGCTCATCCATCAGGTCTTTATCATCATAATTAGCAACATAAACTTTTTTTCTTTTCTTTTGATAATCTTTTAATATGCACTCCACTACTTTCAACCAACTTGGATCTACATGTTTGTTAAGGCTTTCAAATTGGTAATTTAGGTTTTAAGGAGGCTGGATTAATTCTGGATGAATTTTACGAAGGATTCATTAAGGGAAGAGTTTGTTTCTTGAAGAAAATATGGTGGGTAATATGAAAAAAAATATTGTGGTGATGGATGATATTGGTAAGGTGGATTATATAGTGAATGAGAGTATTGTTGAGATAAAAGGGTTCATAAGGTAGGTTAGCGTATACATAGATCATGGCTTTTGACTACTTCCCCATTGGTAATTCAGATGATCCTCAAAATCTTGAGTATAGGTATTTAGATAAAAATAAGATTGATTATCTTAACACCTATCACTATAATATTCCCCATTATAGACATAATAGCTTTAAACTGAATAAATATGATTAATAGTACACCTTCTTTCAACAATATTTACCTTTTTAGCTAATGATGCAAATTGTGAGGATATGGTTGTAAATGAATCTTCATCATACCGTTCAAAAGTGTTCCATGGTTAAGAAGTTCATAATGGTGGTTAGACATGGGAATACTTAAAAGTCGGCTTGTTATAATCCCTAAAGTGCTAGCCTCATTGCAATAGAAGTCGTCGTAATACAAAAGATAGAAAAAACACATTATAGCAAATATATATATAAATGTTTAGATTATAAAAGTTTAAAAAATCTTTATTAATATTGAAAACATCACTATAATCTCTGATAATAGTACCAAAAACTTGATTGCTGCTTTTGTATAGAGCTTACAAGTACACAGATTAAGTAATAAAGTGAAGTATTCCAAGTATCATCTCTTCAATGATTATAGAATGTAGTGTTAGGTAGTTCACAAGTACCAAAGGTGAAAGGCTGAGATCCTATATCTAAACAAATGAATATTTAAGATTTTAAGGTTACAAGGTTTAAATAGACACAAATCAAATAAAGATTAAAGGTAAT
Source organism: Durio zibethinus (assembly GCF_047325235.1). Taxonomy (NCBI): domain Eukaryota; kingdom Viridiplantae; phylum Streptophyta; class Magnoliopsida; order Malvales; family Malvaceae; genus Durio; species Durio zibethinus. Next base: position 19,955,856 of record NC_143166.1, read on the forward strand.
ATATGATAGGGTTATAAACTTCACCAACTGTTATTTGGGAAGCAAAGATTAATGCCAATAACTAAACCTAAATCCTAAACTAAAAAAAATTGTAAAGTAAATAAAAATAGAGTAGTAGCCGAATACTTGTAAAAAAATAAGATTGCATGAAAACAACTTAAAGAATCATGAAAGAAAAGAGTGATGGCCGACCCTCACAAAGTAGGTAAAAGAACTTGGATCTTGAAAATTAAAGATTATCTATGTCGAATAGTTAAGCAAACAAGAACAAGATTTTCCAAACAAGAAAATAAGAAAAAAATTCTTTAAATGAAAATACTTCTCGATTGAAAAATATTTAAAGAACAAAAATCTTGGTAATTGGTAAATCTGTCACCTACGTCAAAACCTTACAAAAAACTAAAGAACTATAGAAAGAAAAAGAGAAGTGAGGGATATGATGTATTTTAAATAAGGAGCCTTAGCCTATTTATAAAGGTAGATCAGGTCAAGAAGGGGATTGGGATTACAAAGTCCTTTTCTTATCTAAACTATAAGAGATAATTCTATCTTAACCTTTAAAGAAGTTACTGAACATGGGAGTTTTTGTATGGCCAAATGGAATTCTATTGTTGGTCCTTTATAGCTTATCTCCTTAAAGTAGTTATATTAGATTAAAACTTTTGAGATAAATTTTCAAGAATCTTTCTTGAGTAGAACTCTTATCTTTATCTCTTGTAAAAGTATTTATCTTGCTTAAAAACTCTTTTAAGATAATCAAATAAGCCTTGCTCCATAAGATTTTTTCTTAACCGAATAGATGTAGAAATCTTTGTTGTATCATAACTTTATCTTTATCCTCTTTTGTAGTGTTCTTCTTGGAGCAAAACTCTTTTAAGATAAACAAAAGGTTCTTTTACCATTACAACTCTTCGTTAGCCCAATTCATCATGTTTTTTTTTTGGCTAAGTGGTCTAACTATAAACTCTAATATATGGTCGAATATTGCATGGTTCATGCTTTTGGCCAAATATTGCACCATCTTGCATGAATTATATGACTTTCACATTCCATGTGCATTATATCTAATGATCAAGAAAAAAAAAAACATTAAAGGGGCCATATTCAATTAAATTTCAAAATTTTTGCACAAAAAAAGACTTGTAAAACACTAGATATTTTAGCATTATCAATAGGCTTATCCATAAAATCGTCCTCATCTTTAGTAAAATAAGTCCCTTCTCCCTCATAGGAATATACAATATTGCACACCTCTTTGCCTTATTTATTGGGGTTTGATTTAATGTTACTAAACAAGGTTCTTAAGGGGCATTTGGCTATGGCATTCACCAATTGGCCTACTTGGGTTTCCAAGTTCCTAATGGATGTAGCTTGGCTTTGAATGGTTGAATTTTGGGTTTGCATAAGCCAGGTTAGCAAATTCTAAAGGCTTGACTTCTTTTCATGGGGTGGATGGTATGGTTGTTGGTTTGGGTAAAATTTTAGGTTTTGGGTAGTGTTTGGGTTTGGGCAATTTTTTTATATTTTTTATTTATTTTATTATTATTATTTTCTATTTTTTGTTTAATAGCCAACAATAGGCCATTAACAGGCTTTGAGGAATGGGCCTTTATTGAGCCCTTATTGATCCAATTAGGCATTCATTCAAGCTAATGCAACAGGCCTCCCTTTGGGGCCCATATTGATCCTCATTCTTAAGCATTTGAAAATGGACCATATAATGGACCTGAAAAGTTATAGTTAGGCCCAATTACAAAATTGAGCCTGGGTCAATATGATAAAATGTTCTGGATAAAATTGGGTATTTACATATATAAAAAATAGGTCAATCCATTTTCAAAGAGGATTAATCCATTTTAGGTTTTAATCGAAGCTTTTTGTTTTCTGTAAAAGGGGATTGACCCTATCCATAATGAGATCTATCCTTATTTCTCAAATTTGTATAAAACATGTTTTTAATAAGGAAAGAATATTGTTTTTTTGTCTTAAATCATTTTTCATTTGAGAAATTATTGGCAAAATTTTATTTTTGAGTTCAAATCAATTTGTTCTAAGTTTTAACAATATTGTTTTGTTATTTCAAAATAATTATCAGTTCAAGGCTAATAATTCTAATGATGATATTCTAAAAAATAAGAATGATTATTTTTTAGAAATTTTTAGGTGAGGAGTTTTCTTCTATTTTTTCCATGTGAAAAGTTTAGTTGAAAATTTTAAAAAAAAATTCATTTATTTTCAAATAAAAGAATAATAAATATAAAATCAATTAAAAAAACTCTTAACAATTGGAAATAAATGATAATTATTCCAATGATGGAATTCTAAAAAATAAAAAATGATTAATTTTTTTTACAATTTTTAGATGGGGAATTTTCTTCTAAATTCTCCATAATGGTGGAAAGTTTAGTTAAAATTTTCAAAAATAAAAATAATTTTCCTTTATTTTCACATGAATAACAAAAAAATTAAATAAAAAATAAAACCTTTAAATTTTTTAAAATGAATGGAAATTATCCAATAAATTCTAAAAAACAATAATGGTTGATTTTTTAAAAATTTTTAGATGATAAATTTTCTTTAACTATTTCTAAAATGATAAAAGTTTTAGTTAAAATTTCAATAATGACAATTGACATTTGTTTTCAACTATTACAAAATAATAATAAATTTCTTTGAGAATTTTGAAAATGAATGAAAATTATTCACTAATAAAATTCTTAGAAATCAAGAATGGTTAATTTCCTAAAAAATTTTTAGGTGGAAAGTTCTTATTTTAATTTCTTTGTAATGGTGGAAAATTTAGATTAAAACTTCAATATCAATAATTGACATTTATTCTCAAATAAAAATTTAAAATTTAAAATTAAATCTTTCCATAAAACACTTAATAAATATGATGATAAGCTTATTCAACAAAATGAATTGGTTATTTGAATATTTTTGCTCCTCCCAAAACCTATCTCCTAGCCTTCTAAATGGTGAGAAAATATCCCGTGCAAATGAATGTAAGCTCTTAGATCAAAACTTCAATTGAGATCAATTGATTCCTCTTATTTGTTTACAACAATAATTTTTTTATTTGAAAATATCAATTCTTTTATATTATCAACTTAACTATATATTTTACAATAATATTTTTTTATGTTTGTTCTTACTTTTCGTTAAATTTAGAAATTTCACAACCTTTTTTAGCGTTATGATACTTCTAACCAATATTACTTTAAATGATATAAATTTTACAGTTTCTCACCTATTTATATTAATAATTTTTTTGATTACTTTTTAAATTTCAATTCTTTTATGTAATCAACTTAATTATTTATTTTATAATAATATATTTTTATATTTGGTGATATATTTTATTACGTTTAAAATTATTACAACTATTTTTTAATGTATTTAGACATTTCCAATCCATTTTATATCAAATGTTATAATTTTCACAATTCCATTCTCTTATATATGTTATTAATTTGTGATTTTTTTATTTTAAATTATCATTTTTCTTTTTTTTTTTTAGATTCTAATATATTTTTAGAATATTGGACTTATCTATTAAAATAAATAATTTTTATAGTTAAACCCCAAAACAACTCTTTTTATTCTTATTCAATATTTGATATTTAATGTCAATTAATTAAAACTAAATTAATATGTTAACGACTATTTGGTTATATATAGAATAAAAATAACATCGATAGTTTATATTAATTATTGTAAATCCGATGGACATTATTTAATAACTTTATGGTAAGATAAAAAAGAAAATTTAAACTTATTGTAAAAGTCATGGCACGGCAATCGCCAAAGGTCAAGTTCTAGTTTAAAAAAATTTTAAATAATCGAATGCCTCCGAGAGCCCCTAATGGGCCTACAAGCGTGAAAAACGGACCACTTTATGTTAGCCAGTCGGCCCAACTGCATTCAAAACACGGTTTATAAATTCCCTTTTCTGATATTAGGGATTTGGAAATTCCGTCCTTTGGACCGGACGATAGTGAGGGATATTCGGATATCGATAATGGTGAAGCTCACTTCCAATTTATAAGTTTTCAAAGGGTTTCATTTTTCCACCATTTTTTTTTCAAGGGAACATTCATTTGTTTTTGCAGGCAGATTCAACTACGGATGATCTTGAGCCCTTGTTTGATTACCGCCGCGTTCAGCCCCTAAATTTCGTTTGCATCGACGGTACCAGAAAAAACCTCCAATTTCTTTTTTTTTTATTTTTTAATTTTTTTTTTCACGAATTTCAACAATATCATGCAATTCGCATATATATTTTTTTGAATTTTAGCTCAATCGTCATTGTACTACACAAATTGTTGTATTAATCGTTTGAGTTACATTGTAGATGACGATTCAGATACTTCACCAGTTCCGTCGCAAAAAAGGAGGAAAATTACTGGTCCTGATGTAAGTTTTTTTGTATCTTTTCATTTATATTGATATATGAAAGTAAATTTGCATAATATGAATATGTATATATTTTTAATTTTTATGAAAATTGGCGATGGATTAGGTTGTGAAAGTAAATGAGGATGAGGATGTTGAAGTGATCAAAGTGGTGAATGTAGAAGAGGAGGATTGGTTGGCTCCTCCTCCTATGGTTTCAACTGATGCTTATAGTAAGATTGGTGAGGATTCAACCATAAAGGAGTTGAGGTATTGTACTTGCATTTTCCAGTTATGAATTTGTGGTTTTTTTTTTTTTTTTTGCCAACAAAATATGTGGTTTTTCCGGTTATGAATTTGTGGTTCTCTTGGAAGTATGGAGCTTTTTTATTTTTTTTCTAGAAATTTCTATTTTGTGTATATGCGGTTAAAATTTTTATTTTTTTCAACAAATCATGGTGTTTTGTTATTAGAGTGCGGGATTATCAAATATCAATTCTTATTTTCTCGCACTTGCATTTCTTTTTCTGTTGGTTTCACCTTTCTTCTTCCCTCTCATTTCTGAGATAAAATAATTAAATCATTTCAGTATGGGAATATCATTCTTGTAATAAACATTTCTAGAGAATTATGATTTTTTGGAAACTGAACCTACTTCTTATTTGGCTGTCATTTGCAATATTGATATAGACAATTGCCCTTAATTATATGAGAGAAAACTATCTTATACCTGTTTTTAATATTCTGGTTGTGTTTAAATTGTCTGACTACTTAACTGGTAATCTATCATTCATCAACTGTTATTTTGTGCATGAGAATTGTTGCCGGTGCTTGTTAACCATATTAGCTATACATGTTAGTTTCCAGTCACAAGATTTAAGAGCTATAAAAGAAATTAAAGTTCAAAGAATGTTGGGATATTAAGGGATGTGCACCATACAGTATGGTGGCTATTTTCTGGTATAATGCTTTAATTTAAGTTTTTTTCTCTTTAAATGTCTTATTCTGTGGAGGTTGCTTTTCCTTTTATAATATCAAATGATGTATGCAGGCTAAGGAAGCAGGAATTGGTTTCATTTGCGCAATCTGCAAAAAACATGTTGCTAGAAGTGCAGGAATCTGCAAAAAGAGAATTGAGTGGTTTGTTGAAACCTTCTTTAGATGTTGTAGCTGAGCAACCAAATAATCCTGCCTCTGAAAGGGTGAAAATAGTTATTTCAATCCAGAACAAGGATGAACTCAAGCAATTTCGTGTATACATGGTATAGTTTTGTGCTGCACTTTGACCTTGTATGTCAGTATTGCATTGCAGTCCTGGCTAGGGAATAAGAGAATAAAAGTTTAGCTCTCTGCTTTGCATTTGCCAGATAGAGAATAGAAATAACTATAGGGCAAGATCCTTTTATATCATAGTGTTAAAATTTATATAAAATCCCTAGCTACAAGCCATGGAGTTTTCAAGTTGTATTCAATTCTGTGGTTTATGTAATTGTTTGTAAAGAAGGCTAGAATAGTTGCACTTAGTAAGTTCAAAGAAACTGCTATAGCTGGAATTTATAATTGTCAAGACATGGTGAAAGAATTATAGGGGACTGGGACAACTACAAATCTTATTGAAATGCATTATGCATTCACATGGGGAAGACTCAACATTCCCAGTTTAAATTTCACCTTGAAATGACATGTGCTCTAGTTTCTTCTCTTATTTATGCTTGGAGAAAATAAGATATATGCAGTTCTAGATTTACAAAATAAATAATTCTTGGACGGGATTATTAACTTCTAAAAGTTAATTCTGTTGCATCTATGAAAATGTAGCTAGAAAAGCAACTTAAGTTGGTATCTTGGCATTCGTGCATGGTTTGTGTCATATTTTCCTTATTTTCAAAGGTTCTTCTGTGAACTTTTCTTTTCTTGATTGGGGGAAATCTTTCCAATGAATCTTCCTTCCTTTCATGATATAGAATAAAGAAAACTTGCAAGAATTTGTCCCACTTACTGAGTGCACAAATACTCTGTTCTTCAGGTCGACAGCCGCTGTCACTGTACCACTTCTGTAATCAGGATAATGTTTCATGGAATACGAAAATGTAAATATGATTAAGTGGTATAACCTCTGAACCAACATGTTTAATCCATTCACATCTTCAACATCTAATGTTGATATTGTGCTAGCTTGAACTAGCCCTTAGGGTAACTACATTTTATGAGACCTGTTTTGGTGGATTTTCATTTATCATTGAATGGTTAGGTTTTGTGTTATATATTGGCCTTTTCATGTAATAATTGTTATTATTTTTCATTTTGAATATCAAGTATCTCTTAGACGATATATGTGACTTGTTTGTTTTACAACAACGTGAGTTGAAGAGTTTTTCCATTTTAATAGGATGACAAGTTTGAGAGGCTCTTCAGCATGTATGCAGATAAAGCTAAGCTTGACCTGCAAAGCTTAGTATTTTCTTTTGATGGTGATAAAATTAGTCTGGCTGCAACCCCTGCAAGTCTTGGAATGGAGGATGATGACATTATTGAGGTGCATGTGAAGAAGAGTTGATTGAGGTGTGTTGCTGCTTTATTATGCAAAAGCATTTAATTTTGAAATATTTGTTCCAAGCCTATGTTTGGTTTCTCACTTTGACACAAGTAGAAAAATTAGAAAAAAAAAAAAAGAATTTCTGAATTTGGTATACTGTGTACCGTGATGAACAAAGTGGTGTGGGGAACATTAATAGCGTATGGATGGTTTTGGTTTTCTATAAAAAAATAAAAAATAAAAAAAAAACCAGTAAAGTAGCCCTCAATGCCATGATGAGCGAATCATATAACTAATATCAGTTCTGTTTAGGAGGCTTTTAGAGCTTAAACTAAGTGTGCAGTTTGCTGGTGTGGATTTTGTTGACTTGTGGATTATGACTGCTACCTGAACTGGGATAGTGAATCTGCAATTAATGCAGACATGCAAAAGGACTCTGGATAAACTATTGCTAGAGCCTCCAACTTTTAGTATGTAACTATTGTGGTCATAATTGATTATTGGGTCAGTGCATATTTCTTATTCTTTGCCATGGAAAATCATTGTCTTTATTTGCATCAACTTGGATTGCATGTACCAATGATTACAAAGATTGGCTTGCTGATTTTAGAGAATAAACCAAGTTCAAGCAAATAAACTTCTCATGTCTGATGGAGTAAAGAAAGAGTACTAATGGACAATAAGTTTTCATTATATATGAGTTGTTGGGGACTGTATATTTATCTATGATTTATGGTAGGAATGCATGTTAAAAGTGAGCAGATTCCAAACCAGTATGACAAATGCTGTTTAAGATTATGATTTTATGAAAGGATAATGTAAATTTAAGAAATTCCAATGTGGCCATTGTGGTGGTTGAATTGGGAAGGCTTACTTTGATTTGTTTCCCGATCAATGAGATTTCACGAGGTTGATGCAAAATTTTATTTAAGAATGTTAAAACCAACAATGCTGAGTAGAGGTGGCAGTTTGATTGGAATGTATTTAGGTTGGATCATTTTGGGTTTTGACTCTTTGGCTGATTCAGGTATTAGGGCATTACAAGTTCAACTTATTTCAGATTTAGGATATCAAATTTTCTGAGTCAATTTTAGCAATTTAAATTGGCTGCTTGGATTCAAGTGGACTTTTGCCACATTTATTCTACTAACAGTTAGCAATGGATTCAGGCTGCTAATTTTCAAGTGAATTTTATTTGTTTTGTATTGAGTTTCAAGTGGTTGTGGAATCAAGATTTTGCCAGCTTTGAAATTTGATTGTGGTAGTATATTGTTTCATTAATAAGGGATGTATTTTGGACATATCATTATAGTTTATATTATTTAATTGAGGTTTGGACTAAAAGGATCAACCTACTACATTGGTTTTGGAAGTGAGAGATGAGAGAAGGGATGACCCTCTCTCCTCCCCGTCTAGATCTATGTCTCATACTTTATCCTTGTGCATCAGCAAAATTCAACTAACTTCCATCCAAATACAATTTTTATTCTTGGTTTTCTTTATGGCAATATTAATACCTTTATTACTTACTAGTGTAAATGCACTTATGTAGTTGGGTTGAAGAAATGGATGAGAAAGGGTGAGTGATAAATGTAATCAAGAGGAATGTAAGTTGAGATGCATTTGAACGTTCAAATGATAAATTAAGTTAAATGTACAACCAGAACTCGTATCTTTATTAGCAGGGAAGAGAAATAATTAATTTATCTCTATTTTTTTATGGTTTTACTAGTATTACTGTTTTTTTAGTAATTTTACTGAATGAGTTGGTGCCAACCAAATTAGTTGCTTTATATTTTTGTATAAACTGTTGTTTTCTAACGTTATCATCCTTTGATAAAAAATAATTATTACTAGGTTGAAGCTTTTGATTTTTGTTTTGGTATTAAGCTTCACAAGTGGTCCTTGTTTGGTATATTTGGTACTCACCTAAGGCTTATCCTTTCCAATTGCTTACGCCTCTGCCATGCTTCAGGTTTTTGTTTCAGCTATAATGCTGAAGTAACTTTGCCTGTCCGTTCTACACTCTAGTTTTCTGGATTAATCTCAAAGCTGTGCGCACTTTCAATTTCCTTCTTTTGGCGAAGTTTGTTGTTCAGAATTGTACAGTGAGATGCAAATATTCTGAAAAATATCTAGGAGCAACCATTGTCTATCATGCTTTTCTACAGCCATTGTGCGAGGAAATGATGTATACATTCTCAAATGTACTCATGACTGCCTTGATAAACTCGTTTTTGTGAAGCCCTTTGGAGTACCTTTTGGCTTCTTGGATGTGTATATTTTGGGTTATTTACCTCTCATTTGATTTTGATATAATGAAGTTTTCATTTCGGTTAGCACACCATTAATGGCATCATATTCTGCTGCTACAGCTAGCGGATGTGAATTGAAATTAGTGTTCACACGAGCATTCAGTTGAGTCAATATGCACTTGTGCACAATTGCTTTTTTTGCATTTTTTGTGTTGTGTGTGTGCTTGTTTTTCTAGTTCTCTTGCCTGTTTAATTTTGAAAAACAAGTGAGGTTTTTTATCACCGCCAATTTGCCTATTCTCGAACTTATAGCTTCAAATTACGCACACTAAGAGTTGGTTTTATTCATAATAATAATGTCACTATGGTTCTTCTGTAATTTCAGCAAATATTTTAGGTTTAATAATACGCTGTGATATGAATCAATTACAAACTTACTGGAAAATGCCATTCTGTCCGCCAAAAATAGATAAATCATGCTTGTTTAAAACAAGCGTTCTCTCATGATCTAATTTTGACATTACTGGTAAAAAATAAATGCTGAATAACACTGTAAAGAAGTGCTTGCAACTAAATTTTGTCAATTATGAAAATGATACAGAAAAAAAACACAAAAATGGTAATTTAAAAACTTAACAAATAATTATGTATGAATTTAGTGAAAACAAAAATATGTTTCATATTTAATATATTGACTCGAATTTTGACATGATAATTTTTATATTTTATATGTATTTAACACAAAATAAATAAATATAAATATACGAATTATTAAATTTACTCACAATATCTATCATTTATAATGCTAAAAATGGCTAACTTTTTACATATGTGATGTTAAACATGTCAAATGAATTGAAAGAGTTTGAATTGGATTATTCCATATTGTTTTCAAGTTTAAATTATTTTTGGATTCAATATATTTTAGATTCTGATCATTTCAGATTAATTTGTTAAACTTTAAAGTTAAAATGAGATTTGATTTGCACAAAATATTTAAATTAAATCAAATTTTATTAGTCTTAATTATATTATTTAAGGTCATGTTTTCATCAACTTGTGATCAGTGAATAAACCACTTGCTACTTATCACACGTAGTGTGGCTCCCAATTTAATTTTTGATATCATTAAAAATATTTTCTTAGCATAAGATTTTATAAAAAAATAAACGAATTAAAGTTATTTGTTTGCAAATGTACGATGTACAGAACTTGTCATTGGGAGTGCCATGTGATTGTTTTCTGGTTTTCCTTTTTTTTTTTTTTTTTGCTTTGCAGAAATATATGAGAAAAAAAAAAAGAGAGGTACCTGTTCTTTGATTTAACCAAAAAAAGAATGAAAGATGGGTGGGTGGAAGGTTTAGGTACTTCTTGTTGTAGCTTTTCAAATATTGATTTGGGGTAGCTGTTAAAGAAACAAATGTAGTAGATGATTGCAGTTTTATATTTTATATATATTTTTTAATTTTAGCAAAATATTGACTTGGGGTAGATGTTAAAAGAACAAACATTGTAGATGATTGTAATTTTATGGTTTTGAATTTTTTTCCTTTTAATTTTAGCAAGCATTGCATTTTTTATATTTGAAACGTAGTTAACCAATTAAAATAATAAAAAAAATAATAAAAATATTTTTTTATCAATAATGTTTATAATGTGAGAAACATAGTAATTGATGTAATTTTTAGAAATATAGTAATTGATTTAATTTTTAAAAAATTATTTATGATATTTAAAAATGTAGTTTTTGATGACAAAGATCACATTTTTTATTTGAAAATGTGGTTGATAATTTATTGAAGATCACTTTTTTTTATTTTAAAATGTGGTTAATAATGAACAAAAAAGTTAAATTTTAAAATTAAATACTAATTTGGGATAGCTATTAAAAGAACAAATATAATAGCTGATTGCAGTTTTATGGTTTTGAATTTTTTTTTTAAATTTTAATAAGCAATGCATTTTTTTTTATTTAAAACGTAGTGGATCAATTAAAATATTAACAAATAATATTGATACATAATTTTAAAATTGTTTAGACTATGTTTTCTATGTTGAAGACATATTTGAATGACTTTTTTTTTTTTATATATATATATCAATGGCATTTATTATGCGAGAAATGTAGTAATTGAAGTATTTTAAAGAAAAATATTTGTAAAGCTTAAAAATGTTTTTTTTATAAGCAAAGAATATATTTATTAACTTAAAAGCATGGTTGATAAACATTTTTTTTTGTTTTAAAATGTGGTTGATGATGAATAAGAAAGTTAGGTTTAAAAAAATGTTTCGACTATATTTTCTATGTAGTAAATGTAGCCTTTGAGCCATAAATATCACGTTTCTTATATAAGAAAATGTAGTGCTTGATATAAAAAAAAAAAAAAAAAAAAAAGAAAAACATGTGTTAAAACTTTTGCTATGCTTTTTTTTCTTTAGTTTTTTGCTTTCTTTTCTCATTCGTTAGTTTTTCATTGTTTTGTTTCCTGCTCTTCTCTCTTGATGCTCGTTTGTTCTTTTTTTTATTATTTTGTTTTTTTATATATATATGATGATTGTTTCATTTTTCTCCTTTGAGAATTTGTTTCTCATTATGTTATTTTCCATCAAAATCTCAGTTTTTATTGGATTTTTTTTTTTGCGAATGTCTTTTTTGATTTATTGCTTTTTCCTAATTTTTTTGCTCTTTGTAACTTCTCTCTTTTCTTTTGTTTTTTGGGTTATTATTGATTTTTCATTTTCTCATAACTCTATTGTCATTAATCTTTGTAGCATTTGTTTCTCACGATTCTATTGTTTTTCACCCTTTTTGTTTTTTTTTTTTTTGGGTTGCTGGGTGATTCAGTGGATTTAATATGTGTGGTCGTCAAGTTTTATTGTCCTTTATGTATTTTATGATTTAAAAAGATGTAAGGATTGAAATGGTTTCCATGTTTTTTAGCTTTTCTATGGTTGCTTTGAAGTCAATTTTTCTGACAATTTACATTTTTTTCCCATTCTTTGAACTGTAGCTGATGTCTTATCCCGTAAGCTAACGGATACTTTGTTACCTAGTTCTCTTCATTTTTAGTTTAGTTTTTTCTTTTTTGTATTGAATGTTTTCATTTTCATTGTTATTTTTGCCTATGGGTTTCTCTGGTGTTGCATTTCTTCAATCTTTCACTGTTGTCCAATTTATTGTTCAGTTGGTTTGCTAGGTATGTGCATTTTTTTTTCTTTTTGTTTGCTTTTTTGCTTCATTGATAAATTTGGGTTGGTTTGAGCATTTATGAATTGTTTTTGATTATTTGTTATGCATTTACTGTAAACACCCCATTTTTTTAAGAAAAATTTGACAAGATGGAAATGGGTCTTGATTGTGAACTAGATTTTAATAAAATGTTTTAGGCCAAAGGTTAAAAACTCAAATATCTTAATCTTAATGTTAATTTTAATTTGATTTTAATTTTAATTTTGATTTTGGTTTTGATATTAATTTTATTTTAGTTTTTGTTTAAGTTTGGGTCAAAGTCAAAAGTAACAAAAAAGTAAAAAATAAAAGGAAACAAAAAATAAGGGTTTTTGAAATTGGCATAAAACTTTGGACCCTTCAACCTTGGATTCAATCATGGATTCATCTCTATAGTTTGAGATTCAATTATGGAAATCCTTGGTCCTTAAGTCATTAAAATAAAGGAAAGATCATGGAACATTTCAATCTTGAAAATCTAGTTAGATTTAGTGAAATCTTGGGTTTTTCAAGTAAAATTAGGATTTAATCACAATAAAAGCACCCCCAATCTGTGAACAAAGCACGGGTAACAAGCAATAAAAAAGGAACAATCAAGCATGTACAGAAAAGTAATAAGCATAAGTAGATTAAAGAAATCAAAGTGTGAAAATCTTTTGGGTTTTTGGTTCTCGGTTCTTAGTGTTCTTGAAATTGGTTTTAGGGATTTTTAATAACTTAGGGTTTGATTCTTGATTTCTAGGTTTTAGGTTAAATTGGTTGAAATTGCTGGAGATTTTTTATTTCTGGGATTTAGGAGTTTAAATTTCTAAATCGTGAATTGATTTTAGATTTTTGGTTTGATATTTTGGAATTCGGTTTAATTTTTAGACCTCTAAATTTTTTTTTTTTTAATTTGGTTTGGAAATTTGAGATTTTTTGGAAATTTTTTAGGTTTTTCTTTGAATTTTTCTATGAATTTTTAATTTTTTAGTGAGGTACATAGCAACTAGAGCAATTTCATGATGATTGGATTTAGGGTTTTTGGTTGTTTTATGGAAAAGTTGAATTTCATGATGGTTTGTTGAATTTCCTAGAACCAGTTTCTAGGATTATGGTGGGATTCTGTAAGCGGTTTGAATTTTTTTTGTGAGAAACCTAAAGAGAAGACATAGAAAATTTGTTTAGAGAAAGGAAGAACAAAGCAAATTTGAAAAAAAGAACTAATTTTTTGTTTTTATATTTGAGCCAAACAACACTGTTTTGGGATCCATCATATTGCTATTTTGTGTTCAATGAGGTTGATATGATGCCAACTATTGAAGAATATTCAACTTTTCTTTGCTTGGATTTTTGTGATCCTGATAAGGTATATTGGGAAAAATAAGAAGACTGGTTACCAAAAAAAGCTTGCTCAAATGATGGCTGTAGATGTCCAAACTATTGATACTTAGGTAAATGGAAAAGGTGAAAGTGCTGGTACTTCTTGATCCATTGTTTATGACTTTATATATTAGTATTTTGGCATTGAAAGGAGAATGAATCTGATGGCATTGGCTCTATATGAGATAATGGTATTTCTAAAAGTAATTAGGTATATTGATGTTGTAGTGGTGGATTTCTTTAATCAATTTGGTTATCAAATCAAGCTTATTCCTATGATCTTGGCTGAGACAATTAGATTTTTAAACCATTGTCGTCAAAATAGAGAAAGGCATTTTATTGGATGTGTTTAATTGCTAACTATTTGGATGAAAATTCATATTGAAAACAATGAGGTAAATTTCACAAGGCATATTTTACAACAAGCACTCTCATCAAAGAATTATGTGAGAATGAATGGCCTGCATAAAAATCTAAGGAAGTATGGATCTCATATCTTCGCAAGCTCACTAACCAAGATGTGATATGAAAAGTCTTTTTGATACGTTATGGACCAGTGTTGTATGGTTTTGAAGATAAGTTTTGGGTTCTTCTTTAGGCCTTTGGGGTGCAGTGAGTTATTCTCCCATCATGGTATAAAGATAATATGGCTATGAACAGTTTATCCTAGCCATTTTTAGATTTAGCAAAATGAAATTCTCGTATGCTAAAGTTGATGCCTCCATGAAGACAACCAAAGTCCTGCAAGCTAGGAAGATAGAAGGAGATGCTTAAATGAGGTTACCTCTAAGTACTTTGTGTGGCATGCTAGGCAAAGTAAAGACATTACACTCATTGAGGAAACAACTTTAAATGGCCCAATGAAATCACCACCTCTTGATCCTTTATTGATAGTGGAAAATGCTAAAAAAAAGCTTCAAGTTGAAAAAGATGAATTGAAGCTTGAAAACAAAAGGCTAAAAAGAGAGTTAGAGGGAAGAATGGACAAAAAGGTTCAAGCACTCAAATAAGAAAATGATGAATAGAATAGTCTATTTTCTGATCTCAATATAACACAATCTTTTACCAATCGTGAGTTAGCCCAACTTTTGAAAGAAAACAAATAATTGCAAGCAAAGATGCAAGAAAAGGATTAAGCACTCACCTAAGCATAAAAGCACATCTAAATGCTCAATGGGGTAGTGATCAAAATTGGAACACAAATGGGTATTGTGAATGAATAATGTGAACAAGCAAAAGACGTATATGTGAGAAAGTATAACCAATTATAGTGCTTGCATGACCAAATAACTATGGCTATTTAAAAAGGCAAGGATATGGTAGACAAAGTTGAAGAATAGAAGACAAGGATGCTACTAGTGGGAGCACATGGCCAAGAGCTACTACATTTCCTTATTACATTCATGCATTCATGCATAAATATCTTTCTAAAGTGCATGATAATAAGTAAAAATTATGGTAAATTAAGGTTTAAGGATAGCTCAATTTTCAAATAATCTGAGGTGTTACAACATTAGATATCAAGTAAAGATAATGGAAAAAGAAAATACTCTCCGCTTCCAAAAGATTGAAAAGGCACAAAAAGAATTGAAGGGGCAGTTGGAAACTCTTACCAAATTGTTGAAAAATATGAGCAAGGAGAAAAAAGTGGTGGAAGAAGTGGTGATTTAAAATGAGATTGATACACTATAGCCTCTTAGCTTTAGCCTATATTCAGCACAAACATCTAAAGGGGCCCAGCATCAAATGCCATTCACTATAAATTATCCTTATATGCAAACTAACATGCCGATAACTGATGCTCATACTCCTGCTCCTATTACCCCTGTTCATGACATCAGGATATTTGATCTTACACAAATCTTAAATCTTGATGATCCCAAGGTTTAAACATTTAATTTTGTCCAAGATATTTTATTTTTTAATCGAGGTTTATTTTTTGAAATTTAGGCTTTAATCATTATTTTTCAAGCCCATTTAATGGTCCTTTTTAAATGCTCAATGATGAAACTTAACGTAGGCTCCATAATGAAGCTGTTGCATGAGCTAAAATAAATGCCTAATATGGGCCAAATAGCTAGACCCGATAACCAAAATAAAGTCTAAAAAAATAATAAAGCAAAAAAAAAATCATGAGAGCCCAAAAAAATGAAAGAAATTCCCAAAACTAGCCAAAATAATAATAATAAAAGCCCAGGTGGGTCATAAATCAAGGCCATAAGTCCTAAAGTATTGGTTTCTTTTAAAGCCAAAGTGGGCCACAAATGGGACCACTCGTCAGCTTTATTTGGAGGCTAAACTCACGTAAACGAAAAAGAGAAAGAAGAGAGGAACCCAGCCAAACCATGCATGGTCTACATGAGGCTAAAAGCCACTTGAAGAAATTAAAAAAAAATGGAAACTGTATGAATGGTGGCTTAAGAACGTGGATGCATAGGACGTGGGGCTCCTGGAGGCATGAAGGCAACAAAAAGACTGGAAAAGGAAACTGCGAGGGACGTGAGGCACGTTGACAGCAAAAAAATGAGGAAGAGAGAGGCTTTGGCATGAAAGGAATGAAACTGAAAACACAAAAAAAAAAAAAAAAAAAAAGAAAAAAGGCATTCGGGCAGTAGGAGGAACAGAAATGAAGAGGTTTTTAAAAGGGAGAGCAAGAAAGGGAAAAGGAAGAAAATGGATGGCAGTTCGTGATGAACTAGAGGTGAGCAACAGAAAAAAACCAAACAGAAAAAGAAAAAACACTGGGCGGTGAGCAAGCAGCAGCAGAAAAGAGAACAAGAGAAAGGTGAAAACCAGAACAGGCAAAAAAAAAAAAAATACTGAGCGTAAAAACCAACTTATAGCAGAAAAGAGGAGAAAGAAGAAACAAGCAGAAGAAGAAAAAGAATCAAACGGCAGCAGAAAAAGAAAAAGAAGCAGTGGCGTAAACTGGAAAGGCAGCAGAAAAAAAGAAAAAGAACTAGTAGCCAGTCAAAGTAGGCAGTAGTAGAAGACTAGTAGCAGAAAAAGCCAAGACCAGGAAAAGAAGAATAAAAAGTAAACAGGAGAAGAAATAGGTAATCTGCAATGGTTTTTTTTTTTTTTCTCTTTTTTTAAATAGGCTTCATACTTGCGTTTTTCTTTCTACGCATTGCTTCTGTTTTTCTTTCTACGCATTGCTTCTGTTTTTCTTTCCTTTGGTTGTTACATGTCCTAGCTCACATCGTGTCATTCTTTGCTTAGGTTGTATGTGATGTTTATTGGTAGTAACTTCTAAAAAAAAAGAAGAGGAAAATTCCAAAACAATGAAAGGAACCTTCTTTTCATTTTTGAAACTGAAACGCTCATGGAAACTTGAGGAGAAAAGGGCCATAAACAGCTATAAGAGTTAAAGTTTGTGTACTTTTCTTCTCTTTTAAACCAGTCACGTTTTTTTGTTGCATGAAGGGCTTAAAGCTTGTTTTTTTTTTTTTTTTTTCACGTTCATTGTCCTTGCGCAGTGATTCTTGCAGGAGTATAAGACTTCATCTTGCTCTGCATGTTGTTCTTTCCCCTTTCCTGCGTGTTGGTTGTTTGTGGAAACTTAACAGCATCCTTGGTTCACATCTGTTGATGTTTATTGCATGGGTTGAAAGTTTGTTTTTAACTCAATTAAGAGTTTGGGTTGGGACAAAGTCAGGATGTATGCAAGGGAATTGGTGGGGGGATGGGTTTTTGCCGTTTACATATTGCTCATATTGGGTTTTAAACATGACACCAGTAGGCCAAACTAATGGATTTGGTTTTTCTTACTAAGCCCATGCATATTCATCTTGGAATTAATTATAGTTTAATTTTATACATTTTATTTTCCTTGTTACTCATTTTAATTGAAATGTAATTTTATCTTTTATGCTTTAAATTTCAATGTCATTAATTTTGCATATATTTTTAAAGTTACAAAAATAATAATAAATATATAATAAAAATAATAAAAAATTTTAACATCTCTACCTAGATGTTGGAAGGAGGTAAAAATCATGTTTTTTAAATAATAATAATAATTTCACCTAAATGTTTGCAAATTATTAATTAATAAAAATAAAATAATGAAAGGCAAATAAATAATAATAATTTTTAATGAAAAAGGAAAATATGTAAAAATATAAAAATTTATTTTTTATAGAATTTGGAAAAATGAGATTGCTCTAAAAATCTACCTAGTTGTTAGACATTTTTAAAGAGGTTCATAAATAGCAATACCCTAAAACAAAATCCCAAAATGAAATCCTGAAACAAAACCTTAGGTAAATCCCTAAACCCTAAAGAAAACCCCGAAACCTTAGTTTAAATTCTAAATGAAAACCTAAATCCTAAAGTCCCAAAACTCTAAATCATCCTAGATTTTTAAGGGTTTGTATGAAAACCTTTTGTGAAATAATAAATAGGATATTTAGAAAATTTTATTTCATTATGATTTTTCATATAATTCCTCAATCAAAACAATAATAAGATTAGATAAAAAAATATAAATAAAATAGGATCTTAAATAAAAATAGTCGTACTCAAACTCTACCTAGAGGTTAGAGAGTCTTTTTATATTTTCGGATTCGATTCCAAAGTCATATCTCTTCATCATTTAAGACACAATTGCATATATCCCATTTTAGATTAATGTTTGCACTCATTACGCACATATATTTATTTTAATTATTGATATTTGTGGTTAATTATAACATTTTCCATTTTTACTACATAAATTTTTTTTCAAAAAATTATTTTAGAAAAAAATAATAAATATAATTAATAAAATTAAAATAACATGCCGAGGAAGATAATCTTTGATACTCTGCCTAGATGTTGGAGAATTGCTAATAATTATCGTTTGCTTAGAATGTTATTTTTATTTTTAAGGAATGTTGTGGCAAATTGTAGACGAAAACATTATTTTTGGATTCTACCTATATGTTGGAGAATTATAAGGTATTCTTTTAATCTAAAGATTTTCACAATATTTCTTAATAAAGATTTTTTTTTTTAAATTTGATTTTCTTTTTTCAAAATGAAGGGAATTATTATTAAATCTTAAATTAAAACCATTTTTTAATCTAAAATTATAAATAGCGCATGGATAATTGGTATCAATTGTTATGGGCGTTGTGAGAGTGCTAATCATTTTTCATACATAATTGACTCCCAAACCCAATCTTGTTTTCATAGACCAAAATCATCTTTTTAATAAATTTTAAATATGTTTTATTATTTTATTGAAAATATAATATTTTTGGGTGGCCAATCACATCTTGAAAAATATTGTTGGTGACTACCTTTTTTTATTCTCGATTTCAAATATTTACGTCTAGCAATCGAATCTCCAAACTAATACGTTATGACACAAGGAGCAAGAAAAGTTAAAGATGACCTATATTGAAGCCAAAGACAGCTCTGAAACTCAAAAGATGGATCTAATTGAAGAAAGGCTTGGAGCTATAGAAGGGATAGATTTCTATGGGTTAATGAATGCTATTGGACTATACTTGGACCTTGACATGGTGATTCCACCAAAGTTTAAAGTGCCTAAGTTTGAAAAGTATGATGGACCAAGTGCCCCATTACACATAATGATGTATTTTCGTAAGATGGCTACATATTCTCATAATGAGAAGTTGCTCACCCATGTTTTCTAAGATAGTCTTATTGGTTTAGCTATCTATGGTATGTGCAACTGGATAGATGTCGTATCCATGGATGGAGAGAATTTGTAAGGGCTTTTATTGCATAATATAAGCATATTATAAACAAGGCTCTAAATCGTATGTCTTTCTAGAATGTGGAGAAAAAGGCTAGTGAAAATTTCAAAGAATATGCTTAAAAGTGAAGAGATATGGCTGCCCAAGTTCAACCTCCACTAATTGAAAAAAAAACCATAGTTCTATTCCTCAATACTCTCAAGACTCTATACTATGAGAGAATGATTAGTAATGCTACTAAGAATTTTACTAATATGGTAATCTCTTGGGAAATCATTGAAAATGCTATCAAGATTGGGAAATCAAAAAAAGTGAAACATTTAGTGCAAAGAAAGGAGCTATGCCAAAGAAAAATGAGGTTGATGCTTAGGCTATATTTTGTGAAGGACCATAATTCAAAGGGCACCTTCAATATCCTTCATACCTTATGTACCAAAACCATTACCATTCCACCCATAGCATTTCACCAAATACCTATCCTTACCATTATGCACCATCTGCTTATTAGCCTAGTTTTTTACCTATAACCTTTCTGCTTGGCTTTGCTCTTTTTCCCACTGCCTAGCCAAATACACAAGCAAAGATCTGAATTTATCACATCCCTATGACCTACACTGAGCTATTTTTTCATTTAGTAAAAGGCCATCTTATAACAACTATCCATTTGGCACATTTAAAGCTTTCTTACCCTAAATGGTATGATGCTAATGCTGGATGTGATTTCCCTATTAGAAATATAGGTTATTCAACTGAAAATTGCCATACTCTAAAGTACAAGGTGCAACATCTCATTAAGAATGGTGTGTTGCATTTTGATATTTCTGAAGGACCAAACATCAATGGAAATCTTCTACCAAATCATGCTGGGACTACTAATGCTATAAATAGTGATAAAGCTTGCCATATTAAAAAAAGTGTTGACAATGTCAAGACTCCATTGGAGCAAGTCTTTGAAGTTTTAGTCAAGGTAGACATGATTCATCCAGTATCCCTAAGTCACAGAGTCCATTGTGACAAGATAGATCTGAACCAATCTTGTAAATATCATAAAGAGGCTGTAAGACATTCTTCTTTTTTGCTTAGCATGATTTCTTATCATAAATGCTAGGCATGGATATGGACTAATAGTAGATTCTATATGTCCTCTTTGTAAAAGTTTAATAATTCGTATATCAAATTCATCTATATCTTGTTTAGAACATATAATTGGTTTTACCATAAATGCGGGGCATGAATATGGACTAGTAGTAGATTCTATAAGTCTTTTTTGTAAAAGTTCATTAATTTGTATATCAAATTCATCTATATCTTGTTTAGTATATATTATTGGTTTGACCCTAATTATTTTCTTTGAATCAAGAATTTTTAAACTATAGAATCGAGGACTTTTAAACCATAATTTTAATGGTTCTTCACTAAAGTTTTCTTTTAAGGTTTTATATAACCAATGTGTTTCACTAATTGATTTAATTTCAATTTGCTTAATCTCAGGTCAGAAATCAGAGTCACATATATGTTTAAGACTTTTTACTAATTTTATTTCTATAGATTCTTTATGTATAGTAAATAAATATTATTTGGATTTAAACATAAAGGTAAAATTATTTCTTAATAACATGTCACCATGCATAAAAGGAAAACATAATATTTTTAGAATTATGGATTTTTTATTCATAAAATAAATAGAAACATCTTTTGCGTTATATCATATTATAGTTTCTTTTCCATCAATTCCTATTACTACTTTAGGATGTTTCATTGGTTCCCATTTTTCTCATGGTAAAGCATTCTTTTTACAACTACATATAGTTTCTTCAATATTTATTAAAACATTTAAAAAGTATAGTTTATACTGTATAAATCTAAATTCTGCTTCAACATAATTGTAATACCTTTTTGGTTGTTTTTTGAAAATGTAATTACTTCATCATTACCTATTTTATATTGGTTGATTATAGCTAAACTTCAAATATCATCTCTTCTAGTATTTCTAAAATAAATTGCATTTAAAACTAAATTTATTGAGTTGTAAATCAAATTATCTTGATTTTGACTACTTGTATCTCTTAGAAAAATAGGAATATTCATATATTTTGTACCTATTAATTAAGGTTGAGAAAGAAAAGATTGCCTATGTGAAATAAATGATTGTTCACTAGCAATACTTTCAGCATCTTCATTTTCTCTATTTAAGAATGAAGGTGTTGATGAGGGTAGTGGTAGAATTAGATTGTTACTAGAACTACTTTCTCCATGATTTTTAAAATACAGGTTATTTCTTGATGCAAAGAATTTTATAGGTTTCATTTTTCTATTAAAAAGAACAAGTTCTATACATTCTAATAACCACCTAATTAGTACTGACAGAACTCTAAGATTCATTAATTTTGGTTTAATTTTTGAATTAAAAGTTATGGGTTCAAATATTTCAATAATATTAGAATATATTTCTTTAATAGATGTGAAAGTATGATTAGTAAATTCATTAATAGCTATCCAGTTTATAGGTAGATCATGAGTCACATTTCTAATTTATAACTTTTTTGACATTATTCTAAGGCAATTTTCTATTATTGGGTCATTAATGGAAATAAAATAGTTTAGGTTTACTTTAAAACAAACAGTGTTGGATACAAGATTTGATTGTATTCCTTCTATTAGTGCTTTAATAGGATTTTGAAATCTTTTATCTACTAATATTGCCGTTATTGGTATATCATTACCAATTTTGAATAATGCTTTTATAGTTATCATAATTATTCTAAAGGTATAATCTAACTTCAAGATATTTTTGTTTAATTGTCCTGATTTTTGCTTTAGTGAATAAAGGAATATCTATAAATCTTTGATTAAAATTAATAGCTATGGTATTGCCGCTAAACTTTTCTATATGTCATTATGTCCATGGTTTGAATTTTGAAAAGATAAATTAGTTTACATATTTCATCTTTCTTTAATGATTATAGTTTTTCTTACAGTTCATATGAAATAGTAACATCTTATCTTAATACATTACATAATTTTGTTATCCTTTGATCTTCAGTATGTATATCTTTAGTTTCAAAACTAAGTTGATTATTAACTTCTAATATAGAATTATTACTAGAATTGAGTATGAAAGTATACTAATCATCATTTGAATCAGAATCTGTTTCAGAAATTAATTGATATATAATTTCTTTTTTAAAAACTTTTTCTCCAAAACAGACTTGTAAATCTCATTATTCAAGAGTTTTGATAACTTTTTTTAGCATTTTTTCCTTTGTTAGGACATTAGGGTGCAATATGACCTTTTTCATCACAAACAAAACATTTACATTTAGATTTCCTGTTAGAAGTTTTTCTTTTAACAAAATTTTTCTTTTGGTCAAATTTATACTTTTTAGGCTTCCATTTGACTAGGTTATATCTTTTTTTTTTTTGGTATTTTTTAGAATAGGTTTTAGATTGAGATTTACATCCAAATTCTCATTCATTTTTTAATATTTTTGTGCATTGTTTATCATTTAATCTACTTTTAACTTATTTAACAGCCTTTGTTTTAAGGCAATGTTCTATAATTTGTTTAGAACTCTATTTTGTATATAATCGAAATAATCTATATTTTCTATTGTAGGGTTATGGGGGTTCCAAATATTTGGGATATTGTTGATTACAGAGTTCATCCCAAGGTGATGGTAATTTATGGAAAATTTTCTTTCCAAAATTTTGAATGTGATTCATCCAATTTTTGGTATTCATGAATATATTTTTTAGAAAATTTTTCCAAATGTCTTATATTACATAATTTTATCTTGGGTAATACATAACTTGCTTCACTGTTTTGATCAACTGGTTCCATTCTTCCACAAAATTTATTTTTTAGTAGACTTGTAAGTTTTTTTTTTTAACAAATCTAGTATAGTAGTAATTTGGTTTAGAGAGGTTCTTTTTGGGCTCTTCCTACTTTTGAATTTTCTCATTTGTGTAAAAATTGCAAAACATTTTCTTGAAATGTTTCACAAAAATAATTTAAAATTTTTCTTTAGACCAAATGTCTTTGTAATTGTTTTCTACAATAGTCATAGATTATGCATATAGATTATGCCCAATCTTTTATAGTTTTTCCATAGTCATTTATGAAGATTTTTGAAAGATCTAAATATGTTCCTCTTTAAGCTACATTTCTTTTGTTTAAAGGTTCTGTAAAACTAGACTGTGGTATAAGTTCTATAATAGTTCCAAAAGATATTCCTGTTTGTTTTATTTCATCTTTATAAATATCATCTTCAATTCTATTTTCAAACCTACTTTAATCATTTGTTTCTTGATAAAAAATTTCTCTTACTTTTCATTTTTCCTTATCAATTTTTGTTGATTTAGATCCATAAGTGTAGGTTTAGTATCAATATCTTCGTCTACTTCTTCAAAAGATGAAGATTTTGTACTATTAGATTTTTTTTTTACTATTAGATTAGTAGTTAAGATTTTATCTTTTTCTTTATCTTCTTCATATGAGCTACTCTCATTGGTAATATCATAATTAAGCATATAATGATAATTAAATTTTTTAAAAAGTTCTATATGTGTTTTATATAGTTCTTTTATAATATTTAAATACTCAATCATTTCTTTAGGAATAGTTGCTTTTTCCATTTTATGCTTAAGATATTCTATAAGACTTTTATAGGATTTAAAATCTAATTGCTTTGCTTTAAAAACTTGGTTGGTTGAGAAGATAATGGTTTATCATCATTAAGAGTAAGAATATCATTACCATAATATAATGGACCAAAGTCATTTGTTTGATTTTTATCTACTTTTAATAATTCTAATTTTTTATTAATATTTACTAATAATTGTTTAGATTCTTGGTTTAAATCTAAACTAGTAATTCATCCTAAACTATTTATTTTTTATTCTAATATATCAACTCTATTTCATAATTTTTTTTTAAAAAGTAGTAGATAAATCGACTAAATCATTGATACTATTATTGATTGCAGGTAAAAGATTTTCTAATTAAGGATCCACATACAGACTATAATTTTGAAGTTTTTCTAAACAAACATAGTTTTCAACTTCTTGCTCTATATTTTTGTACCTAAAATTGATTGTATAACATACCAAGATCTTTAAAGCTAGATTAAAAGACAACAACAATGTCACAACACTAGTACAGAGATAGTAAATAGATATATGGGTTTGAAAACATAAAGTTAAAAATTAAAAGTTGAGAAAATAAAGAAATACTTACAAGGATAGTTGTAAACTAGAGATCTCAACAAGTATATATATATATATATATCAACTTTGATTTATGCAAACTAGAAATAAATAAAGTTCTTTTGATCTTAGAAAGGCTCTAATACCAATTACAAAAGAAAAAGGAGTATACAAGAAAAATAAGAAAGATGCAATAGAAAATGTAAGAGAGAGAAGAGATCTTAGAGTTACCTTTCTCTAATGGTTCTATTCTATTAAATAACCATTACATTTATGATTTTGGGAAGAATAGTAACCTAGTAGAATAGTAACCTATGTTAATAAATATTACATTTATAATGTTAGATAACTTATTATCTACACTTATCTTCTTCTGTTAAATCTCTGCCTTTGGTTTTGGCAAATTGTTTGATTTATTGGTAGTCTAGCTATTTAGTAAGCAAGCTGATCTATCAGCAACAAATATTGACTTTTTATCCTTTTCTCCATCTTGAATATTCATAAGATTTGTAGCTTTATCATCTTTTGGATTAAAAAAAGCTAGTGAAGTCGATTTGTTCCATTATTCCCATTTTTCTTTGATACTAGAGTAGTAAAAAAAATTTGATAATCTAGGCCTTCCATTCTAGATAGCTTTAGAAGTTCAACCACGTGAGGCTTTGTTCTAGATTGTTTCTATCATAAAAGTTTTTCACAAAAACCCTTTTACCATTTGTTGTAGTAGTGATATTCATCATTTTTGACAAAAAAATTTTTTTTTTATTTGATAAAGGCAGAAAAATGCCTTTCAAATGAAAAGATAGATTTTAGAAAGTAATTATACCTACAAAACCTAATTCGATACTAATTATATCGTAAGAGTCATGATCTAGTCAGACTTTATTTTTAGAAAATTATCCTAAAATTCCTTGATTTTCTAGATAAGTAAATGAAAAATATTCCTAAAATTTTTCATGAAGTAGATGATCTACTTCATCTCTTATTGAATATTTATTGCTATTAAAAAGTTCATCAGGTAAGACTTTGTTAGCCTTTCCATATAAAAGAATTTTTTGAATCTTTAAAAAAGAAGAAAAAATTATTTGTTTTTCTATAATAAAATCACAAATATTTAAGGGATTGTTTATCTCTTCAAGGGAGTATTCTTTTTCATCAAGTTCAAAAATTTTTTATTCTT
This sequence comes from Durio zibethinus, assembly GCF_047325235.1. Classification (NCBI taxonomy): domain Eukaryota; kingdom Viridiplantae; phylum Streptophyta; class Magnoliopsida; order Malvales; family Malvaceae; genus Durio; species Durio zibethinus. The sequence goes on from NC_143166.1 coordinate 19,981,723, forward strand.
CCTAGTCTCTTAAAGTTAAGCTTTTTAAAATAATATTTTGAAAAGTTTGGAATCTATTAACTTGTTTGGTTAATGCTTCTACAAGTTTAGTCATATTTGTTCTAAAAGTTGATTTACTATCTTGAAATTGGGCTTTCCTAACTTCATTTACGAGATAATATAACTCAGGGGGTAATCCTGAGTTATAAAAATCTTTAATTTTTGGAAAATTTTGTTGTGGTTTCAACAAATTTTTTGTTTTTGAAGAATTTTAGAGTATGACATTAAAGTCTAATGATTTGTATCATGAGAAAATTGAGATAACCTATAGGGTTATATTACTTGTTATGATGGAATTTTTGATATTTTCATGCACGGTTGTGGCTAAAAGAAACATCCCAAATTAGGATATGAAACTAATAGTTATGTAAGGCATTGAAATCTTAATCCTTGGTTAGGATTAACATGTTTAAAAGAAGAACCTTGTTTGGGTTGCTTCTTTTTTACTATAGTCCATTCACCAATTTGTTCTAAAGAACTTTTACCTTGATCCATTAGGCTTGTTTAAAAAATTAGTATGAACATTGTTAGTTCCTTTAATAAATTCAATAGAAAAATTATATTCACATAAAAAATTATCTCATCTAATTTGTCTAGGATTAGGTTCTAATTTATTATTTTTTTAAAAATCTTTTACTGCTTGATTATCAATTCTAATAATAAAATTTTCAAGTGCTAAATAAAAATGAAATCTAGTTGCAAAATTTTTTATGGCAAGTAACTCTTTTTCAAATATAGTATATTTTAATTCATTTAGTTTAAACTTTCTTGAATTATAACCACAAAATTAATTCTTGATTGTATACCTTAGATTTAAGTACATATCCCCAATGTTAGTTTAAATTAGTTCTTCAATTTTTAGTAAAAACAAAAGAAAATTAAAAATAAAAAGAAATGAATAAACAGAAAGGAAAAAGAGGACTTTGCAGTCCCAAAAGCGAATGGAAAGGCTCTGTTCCTAAATTTGAATGGTCTTATCATCGCTACAAGAAGTAAAAATTGAGGGAACACTGATTCACGACAAGGAAGAGGGGAAGAGATGGAGAAGAGTGAGAGAGTGTGGGGTTTAGGGATTTTGCATTTAAGGAAAATTTAAAGTTTCATGATTTGGTAATTGAGGTTTAAATTTCTTTTCATTTTTTGATGGATTATCGACGAAAATTTGATTGATAATTGACCAGTTATTTTTTTTTTGTTTTCAAAATTTTTTTTCCAATGAAAATTTTCTATCGGTAATTTTCATGGTAATTCGAACCAAATTTTTACCTACGGATTACTGATGAATTTAATTTCGTTGGTAAATTTCACCAATATACTGTTAGTATTCTGTTGATGATGAATGTTTTTTTTTACAATTATATTTTGTTGGTAATCTATTGTTAATTACCAATGAAAAATTTTCATCGGTAAAATTCTATCGATTATGCTTTGTTTTCTAGTAGTGATTGCTCATTTTTTGCTTTTGTATTATGAGGAATACTAAACACATGATCCCATCTATTTGTTTGGTTTATCATCATGATTGTTTTGTTCTTTTCTTTTTTTTGGCTCTTTTGTTAATCTTTAATGAAGAAAGAATGGTTAATAGAATTGAATTTGTTGGCAACTCACAAAGCAATTGATATAATCATAGCATAAGATTTTTGTACTTAAGATGATGAAGATTTGGTTTAGGAACAAAAAACAATTTCAAAGTAGAGAAGTTAAGCAATATTGTAAAAATATCATCATCATGAAATGAATTAATCTTTTCATGTATAATTTTTATGCATAAATAATTGATTATATCTTATATGTATATTTTATATTTTTTTCAAACTAAATTTGTGCATGTAAAAATATTACATCTATGTAAATGTTACACACTACATGTTCGTGTATGCAAAAATGTACTTTTTATTTAAAAAATTTTACAAAGAGAATGTTTTTTAAAGTAGAAATAAAAATGTTCTCATTGATTTAAAAAAGAAAATTACAAAGATTACATTTTTAAAAGTAAAAATTTATTCTTTTATTAAAAAAATAACAAAGACTACGTTTTTGTGAGTAAAAACATAGTATTTGATTGAAAAAAGAAATTTTACAAAAGCTATATTTGTAAAAATTGATATGTAGTGTTTGATTGGAACACATTACAAATACTATGTTTTGTAAAATTCATTAAAAAACTCCCTTTTTTGCTTTGAAAATGTTTTTGATGATAAGTAAAAACTAATAAACTAACATTTACATGATATAACCTGTTTTTGTAACCTTAATACCAATTGATCAATTATCAAAGGGGATGAATCGATTAAAAAAATCAATTTATCCATTCATAGAGTTATATATCAATTTTAAGTTTTTATTAAGATGTTTTGTTTTTGTATAGGGGGATTGATAGTGTCCACCAGAGGATTGATCCCTATTTACCAAATTTGTGAAAAAACATGTTTCAAATAATGAAAAAGGTTCATTTTATTTTCTTAAATCATTTTTTATTAGAAAATATTGTTGGTAAAATTTTCTTTTTTACTTCAAAGCAATTTATTCTAAATTTTGGCAATATTATTTTCTCATTTGAAAATAATTATCAATTTAAGGCTAGTATATATCAAACATATGCTGAATGTGAATATGAGTTGCATATGAATTTGAATATGACTTACATGTAAACATATATCATATTATTTCTTTACAAATTATTTATAATTAATTTACATCAATATACAAATTTACATAAACAACAAAAAGAAAAGTGGGTTTGTCCTTATATCCTCATTATATAAATCTACATATATACTCATACCATTCATGACACACTTCATTTATTTTCACTTTTACGGATGCGTCTTTTCTAACCCATTAAAAAAAATTGAATGAATGTTAATAAATAAGCATTTTATTATTGTGTTTAATATAGAAACATGTATTTGTATTTTATACTAACCTTATCTAGTGTGCTCATTTATTGCAAACAATTTCTTTCATAAAACGAAGGATATAATATCCACATTTTAAGGTTTTTGGTTGATAAAGAACCTGGAAATCATTGATGGGTTATCAAGTCAGTTATCAAGTGCCATCAATATACAATTTCTAAACAATTGAAAAAAAATAGAATAAATAAACTTACCGAAAATGTAACCCACTTTATTTTCTTATTTTTATTACAAATATTCAACCCCTTAAAAGAAAAAAATATTGTAAATCTAACATTTTACTAATAAATAAATCATAAACAAAATATAAATTATTTGATATAATTAAGATATATATACCTTTTTATCACATTCGTTAGTTATTGTACTAGTTTTGGGTTACGTTGTCCAGAATTAAAAAAAAAAAAAACCTTATAGGTTACATATTCAATTACAACCAATTGCCAATGACCCTTGAATAAATAGCATCAAGATCCATGTAAGAATGTAATGCTTTGAACAATTATCAAATCTGTCTAAATGAATATAAAATAATTAACAAACTAAACAATAAACATATACCCATGATTATAAGGTGTGATAAAGTATTGTACCTTTTTTTCCATTGCAGATGCTAGAGCAATTATACGTTCACTTATTTTGCCTACGACACTTGATATATAATTTGGGTCAATAAATCTATATACATTGGTCGTCTTTCTCACCTTAATGTCTTTGTATAAGAGACTACATGATAAATTCAAATTAATTATAATACTAGTATATACTACATATAAATTTTAGGTAATATATATATTTAAACAAACATATAAGCTAACCTCATATATGCCAAGACTTCAATAATTGATATCTCTTTCATTGAACAAAATCTTATTATCTCATCTTGACCAATCCATCTCATCAATTGATAATTAAATAATTCATCTTTGATTTCTATGTTTATTTGTGATCCATTAAGTAAATCTTGCTTCACATAATTATAAAATGTCTCCATGCTAGATTCCATTGGTGGATTTTTTATGATCTCAGTTTTGAAAACCTATTACTTACAAAAATGTATTCATATAAAATTAAATCATGCCTAACAAATAATTGAATTAATTAATTTAGAATATCTATTACCTGAGAAGAAGATTGGTCAAAAACTTCATCCACCAATTCATTTTCCTCATTCTTGATAAATGATTGACGAATTAGGTTAGTTCCCATGGTTGCCAATTTTGCTCCCTATTCAGCAATTCATTGATTTTGCTGAGCTATTATTGATAAATATTCAATAATCTTGGATGTGTGAAATTTAGGTTTTATTTTAAAATAATTTGTTGGAGTAACAAAACCCCAACCCCTTAACATAACCGGGTTTATCTTTTGAACCAAAAGCTAAGTGAACACATCTGCACCATCACTAATTTGAATTTTACTTGTGTATCTTGTAGCTATATTGTCCTAAAACACAAATGTTTGCATAAATAAACATAATATATTAACATGTACAAATAATCGATATTATCAAACAATATATAAATGCAATATACATTTACCATCTTTTTAGCCATTTCTTGGTTGCTTCATTAATGTACTCTCCAGTTTTTTATGCATGTGCTTTTTTCTAAACATCTTATCTTGATACTTTATTGCTTGATCCATATATTTCCTATATCTATATAAAAACATAAGTTTGGAACTTTAAAGTAATTGAATTTTATATTCCTAAAACCTAGTAGATAATACATAATAAAAAAATACTTATAAGTTCACCTTGGTATTTGCATATTACCCTTTATTTTTTGTTAAGCTTATTTTATTTTCTGTGAGACCAACAAATTCAAAAACATATGAAACAAAAAATTTTAATAACACATGAAACAAATAACTTAACTTTAATAATTATCCACAAAAAACAAAAAAGGTTGTTATACATACACTGAATTCATTTGTCAGTCCAGCTAAAACAAACTTTGTCCACTCTGTATCAGTAATTACATCTGAATATATGGTTATAGGATGAGGCGACAATTCAGAATTATCAACATCAAGTAATATATACTTTGGAATCAATCTATATTTAAAGTCTATAAATTTTAGTCTAGCAAATTGTAATATAACCTTTTTATATTAAGTTGGAATGTCAAATTATTCCTATAAAGAATAAATTAAAACATTTGAGTAAGGCAATGTAGCTATATTCAATAAACAATAAACATGAACAATCAATAATTTGAATTTTATTAATATAACTAACTACAATTGATTTCCATATGTAGTTATTTTTATCCATTAGAACATCCCTCCAGTTGTTGTAGTTAATAGATAGTCTCTTGAATGAGACATCCAATGTGGCTAGACAATAAATATTAACGTTGGCCATTAGTGTTGAATTCAACATGTTTTCTCTTCCCAATTGCTTCAAACAACTTGGATCATCCTCTACCTTTTCTCTTTTTTTTCAATGATGATGAATCAACTAAAGTTTCTTCTTCATGTTCCATTGAAGTACATATGTGTTCTTCAGAATCCATTATATCAAGTAATCTATACAAATAAATATGCAATGAACTACTTAAGCAAAATAACATATTAAAACATAGTTACACCAAGATAATAACTTACAATGGTAAATTTAATTTAATAATGCATGAAATATGGTAATATGATAAACTCAAATAAATGGAGCAATATAGGCTAAATGCGAGGAAAAAATCAAGTGAGCAACGTAAGTAAGTTAGTAAAATGCAATATGACCTTAAAAGGATCGAAACATGGAATCTATTTTTTTTTTTTATTTCATAACATAAGCCAACTAGCATGAAATTAATTGTTACTTAAAACAATGACAAAAAAGATAGCAATGATTGTGTTAATGATGGTGGTAACAAATGTGATCTTTACTACTCAGAGGCAAATCAATGTTGTAAGGTTTTTATTTTTGGTTTGTTAATTGGTTTTTAGATGATTGAAACCCATAAAATAAGTTTTAAAATATCAACTGAAGACTTCGTTTCTAATGGAAAACATAGTTTTCACTAACTTTTTTATTTCAATTAATTTTTTTATACTTGAAAAAACATTTTTTTTTGTAAATTTTTTTACAATTAAAACCTACACTTCTATTTACAAAATGTAGTATTTGCAAATTTTTTCAATTAAATACTACATTTTTGCTTCAAAAACATGGTGTTTGTAAATTTGTATTCAATCAAAAACTACGTTTATACATAAACAAATGTAGTTTTTATAATTTTTTTCAATCAAATACTACGTATCAACTTTCAAAAATATAGTTTTATAAATTTTTTTTCAATCAAAAACTATATTTCTACATATAGACATGTAGTAATTGTAAATTTTTTTTGTAAAATAATTATAACATTATTTGGGACTTAAGTGATGCTATTTTAACTTCTAATTATATAGTAAAACCCAACAATGTAATATTAAACTTTTTTAAATTGTTCTTAAACCCAAATCCAAATTGTTAACAGTTTATGTATCTTTTCCCTTTTAAAGAAACCTTAAAAACTCATTATCTCCATTCATAAACCTAGGTTCACTTCATCTTATTCTTACTTTCTCCTATCATTCAAAACAACTATCAATTTTTTTTCCAAAGATTTACACTATAACATGGTCAATCAAAAAGAACTAGTCAACCCAAACTCTCCTATATCAAATAACATTTTCAAAGTCATGCTTCTATCCTATATTTCAAGAGATTCAGTGATAATTTTTTCCAAAACTTTTAAACTTTTGCAAAAAAATATATATATAAATATATTTATGTATTCAAATATTTACACCATATTGAGTTTATATGATTGCTATTTCCTTTTTTTATTCAAATGTTTATCTAAGTTTTTAGTTGCTGTAATATTTACAAAAGAAACAATCTATCTTACACAACGACAAGGGAACATAATGCAAAACTAATGTTTACACCATATTAATCTATTTCAATTTAGCTATCTAACTTTGAGTGTAAGTTAATATTATTTTATTGGTATGTAATAAATGTTATAAAAACAACTACATAAAGACATAATGCAGGATCAAATTTTGTTTTTTACCCTACATTGAATAATAATGATTGTCTTTATAAAAATATAGAAAATCTATTGGTGTTTGTAAATTTTTTTTTTCAATGTGATAAACCCATCTATTTTTTTTGTTTTGAATCTATGTATTTAATATGTTAAAACTATACTTGCATATATATATGTTTGTTATATTCCTATGTAATTACTGTAAAATTACTTTTCAAACAATATCAAAACTATCTATTCTTTGGAGTTCATATATGTTTTTTTAATATATCTCCCTATTCTTAGTGTCTATCAAAAATGTTTGTAACCTAATATATGCTAGACATTCAAACTCAAAGAATCACATACCTCAAAGGTTTGATACAAATTCCTTTTACAATGGATTTGATTCATATCAATAATAACATTTACTTAAGGAATGGATGGAAAAACTTCATCACTACCCATAATGTTGAATATGGAGATTTTCTCATTTTCAAGCATAATCATGATTTATATTTAATGTTTACCTATATGGAAGAACTACTACTCTGCTTACACATGTTGATATCCAAATGAGGAAAGGAATAATGTTATTTACTAAGATTCATATATATTATAACTCAAAATATATGACATAACTCAAAATGAGTGATGAAACTTTTTGTTTTATTGTTATAAAAAGACGACAACAACCACCTCTTGTAGTTATCCAAATTGAAGATCCAAGTTCAGATTCAGACACATACACTTAACTTTTACTCTTTCAATGCATGCTGACTACAACAAATGTTCGAACATCTTACATTTTGGTAAAAAAAATGTTTGTTATACTTCAATCCTTGTAGTCAATTTTATTATATATATTAATAATTTAATTATAGATATAAAAAAATATAATGCTTCAATTTACCTTATTGATTTATCTAATTGATACTAATGCAATCCCTTGTATAGCATGTTTTTCTGCAATATTTGCTGAAGAATATCTTTCAAATCCTCTGGATGATCTCATTCTTGCTATTCTAGAACATGAACTAGAACTCCTAATTGACAACAATGACAACATGGAAGAAGATCCAAATGAATGGTTTGTCCATTATATTTGCACAAACAACAACAAAGCTTTCTGAAGTAGTTGGAGCCATTTTGCTATTGATAACTACTTCAATCCTAGTGATCAATATATATTCTACAAGGTTTCATAATGCAAGTTCAATGTTTTCATTTACCACACCAGCCAAACTTTAAAAAATTGATTTTATCATTTTATATAACTTTTTATCAATTGTAGTCTCAGTAGATGCTCCTACTTTTGTTAGACTTATTTAAAATTTATAACTATGGAGCATCATTTTTTGCATTTTCAATTAAAAGCCAAGTTTCTACATATAGAAATATAGTATTTGCAATTTTTTTCCAATTAAACACTAGATTTTTACTTTTAAAAAATGTGATCTTTGTAAAATTTATTGTTCAATCAAAGACTATGTTTATACATTGACGAATGTAGTCTTTATAAATTTTTATTTGATGAAATACTAGGTATTAACTTTCACAAATGTACTTTATACAAATTTTTTTTCCCAATCATCAAATTTTATTATTCAAAACATATATTATTGATATAACTATATCAATATTAACATTTGAATTAATATTTGTTAGCTCAAAGACTTGGAATAAACCAAGAGGGGGGTGAATTGGTTTTAAAAAAATTTTCAAAGATAATATTCAATAACCACAAATTATCAAAACAAATAAGCACAATAGATGAATATAAACAAGAGATAAGGTTAGAGAATTTAACACCAAGATTTATAGAGGTTTGATCTTTTCTTAGGCACCTATGTCCTTTCTCTTAGCCTCTCTTACTAAGGAGTTCAATCCATTATTAGATGAAGATTACAACTAAGCTTTCACAAAGCTTTACAAACTCAACAACATACACTTTTAAAGGTTATCCTCCCCCTTAAGCTTACACACTCATAATACAGAAATTTAAAAGTGTTTGGCAAACTTTAAGAGCCTCATAAAGGTTAGGTGTTTGCTAAGTTGAAGTACACAAAGGTATAGATAAGAAAGTAGAGAAAATTTGATATGAATTCTGTACTTTTTCTCTTTTTACAGCTTTGAATGCTTGAGCAGATTAGTAGGTGAATAGCAATAAGTTTCTTTAGCTCTAGTTGCACTTAGTCTGCAGTGGAATGCTTAATTTATAGTTAAGAAGAAGTTGAGAGCCATTGGAATGCATTTAATGCTTCAAACCTATAGAAATTTTAGCAAAAAAATAGCCGTTGGGAGTTTCTGACCTTCAGAGGATCAATCCCCTCCCTTAGGGGATCGATTGGTTCATGTTTAAGAATGCCCGATTTTGTGCCTGTTTTGCCTTACTCGATCGATCCCTTGCTTTAGAGGATCAATCCGTTTTTTAAGTGATCAATCCCCTATGTGGGGGGATCGATCCCTTTTCTGGGTTTCAACACTTGGGAGCTTTCTATTTGAACAACCGATCGATCCCTTTAAGAGGGGATCGATCCGTTGACTTAGGTGATCGATCCCTTATGTAGGGGATTGATCCTTTTTCTGAAAAATTTCTCGAAGAAAGCATTTTGTATGAAAAAGTGATCGATCCCTTGATTGAGGGGATCGATCTGGTCATCTTGCAACCTCAACCAATTGATCCCTACAGGAAGGGATCGATTGCTTTTTGCCAAAACTTGAAGGATTTTCGATTCTGAAAGAAAACAGGATCGATCCCTTTTGCTAGGGGATCGATCTGGTAAAGAGTGGATCGATTCTTTCCCTTAGGGGATCGATCACTTCCATCATAGCTTGCACTAAACATGTTTTGTTCTGAGAATTTGACATATTTTGGTTTTCAAATTGATTTTGGCAAGATAAAAGGGTGGAAAAATGTTCAATTCAAGCCTAGAAAAGGTTAATTCAAATTAGGCAAATTTTTATTTTTTCAAATCAAAATTCTTGATTAATTCCAGGCCAACAATATTTCCCATTCAAATCATTTATATTTCATAATATAAGATATTCTATACATTTATGTTGGTAATTACTTTAAAATATATTATCATCACTCATAAAAAGAATTTCTAAAACAAGTATATATTGTAGTTAAAAATATCCTTTATAAAATTATATTAAGAATTAAATTTTAACATTTTATCATTTAAAACATATATCTACCATTATTTTTTTCTTTTTCAATTTTAATTTTCTTAGATTTTTTAAATGGTGTACGTTTGAGTAAAATAGTTTTCTTTAAAAAAAATAAATAATGATAACTTAAAAGTAATTTACTTTTAATTTCACAAAAAAAAATCAATTTTATTAAAAACACATCCATTATAACATTGTCCTAATTCAAACTAGACTTATAAAATATTATCCAATTTAAAACCCAACACTATTAACTCAATTTAAGCCCACCAAAAAAAAAAAAAGATGAAAACCCAAAAAAATGATCTTATACATTTCTAATGTTTTTCTTTTTAACACCATGTGAAACCTTATTTCAAAAATTGAAAAACCCTGAAAACAAATTCTTTCAAATGCTACAAAAAATAAAAACTTTAAAAACTACCAGTGTTTCACCCAATTATAACCAACAGAAATCATCCCTTTATTCAAAAGTTTAGGAACATCGATCATGTTTCACCATTTTTCAAGATTTTAAATCTTAAAGATGTTATTGAAGATTTCACGGTATTATAGATTGTTTCATTTCCATTTTGTCTTTGTATATTTTACATTTTTTATATTTATAATTATTACAATTTATAGAAGTATATATAATTTTAATTCCTTTTTTGCATGACACTTTTACTTTGGGTTTCTATTTGATACTTTGCTATCATCTTTTCTTCTTTCTTATTTATGCTATTTTATTAATTGACAATACTAATGCATTTGTTTATCCGTATATTATTTACATGTATATTTGAAAGTAAGAAATTGTGATAAAGACAATTATAGATTTTATAGTTTTTAAACTACTTTCATTATCTTTATTTTTTTTTTACAATTTTCTATCTATTACAATATATAATTAAATTTTTATTGCTTATAGTCTTAGTTAAGTAAATAATTTAAGTTCTTTTTTTTTATATATGCACATATATATTCATTATATATCAAAATTTTGTGATTGATTTTATTCTATTTTACTCAACATATATAAAAAATTTCAGTTAATTATTGATTGATCACTATTTTGCTGCCTATTGTTTTAATGTTGATACATAAAACTTTGTATATTTTTACATACAAATAGTTTGTATATAAAAAAGATGGATTCTTACTTTGCATTTTATATGCAATTCTTAAACTTATTTTGTCATGTAAATTTATAACTAAAAAGACTCGAATTCATTGATTTTTTATATTTGTTGTTTTTTGTTTAATTTTTTATTAAATATTAACTCTGAACCAACATTATTATTGTAGAAACTTTCGGAAGTCTGCATGGAAACTCAATTATCCCACATCATAACTCCCATGACTATGCATCTTACAAGTTTGCTCCCTAGTAAATTCAAAGTAGATTTGATTAACGTAAATGTTCAACTATATTTCAAAAATGGATGAAAAAAATTTGTACATGCACACTTTTTGCAATGTGGTGTTTTATTTACCCTAATGTAATGCAATGATTGCATGTTTCATCTTTTCCTATATGTTGCATTTGGTACTGTTATCACAGGAGACATCCTATAAAAAGAATGATTAATACCTTTATTTAAAATGTTTTTTCTTTATAAACTATATAGTTAAGTTATATTATCTTTTTCACCTTCATTTTTTATTATCATAGCTAAAAAACAACAAATGAATTAGGCATCCTCTTTAAAGAGTAAACAAGTAAAACTTGATGAATCGATGAAAAAAGAACCCAATGTTACACAAATTATTTATATTGATAATTCAAGTTCTGGATCGAATCATCATGTCAAAATTGGCTTTCATGGGAATGCTTACAATGAATAGAATAACAATGGTTCTTAATATCCATCATTTGAATGTACTATGAAGAAGACAAATGTTCACTCATCATATGTACTGGTAATGTAACATATATAAATATTTGTTGTGCAATTTCTTATCATTGAATTATATAAATATTTGAATGAGAAGTTCCTCAATAATTTAATCCCTTATTTGTGCTTTCTTGAGTCACCTTTTTCAATTCCTTTTTATCCGTAACATATCCCCAATGCATTCTACAAGAAATACCTCTCACAACATGATGTTCATGTCATTTTGATGATACTAGAAAAATGCATATTTTGGACTATCCAATTCAAGTATCTTACTCATAATAAAACTTTCTTGGGTGGTTGGAGGAAATTTGCAGCAAATAATCATTTAAACCCAAGTAACCATTGTGTTTTGCAAATGGTAGAAGAAGGAATATTCAATGTAATTATTCTTCATGCTTGAGAATGCAAGATGTTGACAATTTCACTTAAACTTTTTCTTTAAACTGTTATGTGACTTATGGCTTTTGTTTTGGCTCCTTTTTGTTTCTTTTTAGTTTACAATTTTTAGCAAACATAATTTGATGTCCAAAATTATTAACTACTTATCTTCTAAATCTTTTCTATCCTTTAATTATATATTATTATATTTACTTTATAATAGCTGGAAATTATTATCTTTTTCTAATGATCATCTAAATCTTCATTATTTAACTTTTTATAAATTTACTGTCACATTTGTTTTGTAGCTTAAATCTTTAACTTTTTTTCCTATCTTTTTTGTATTATTGCTTACCTAATTTGTATTAAACATCACCATCTTCTTAACTTTTGTTTTATTTCTACTAGTATATAACATGATTTTTACATTTGTCTAAAGAAGGATTCTTTTTTATGATTTCTACTTTTTTTATATCATTTACATGACCTTTTATTCAAACAAATTAACCAAACTATTTGTTTGATATATCCATATATTCTTTTTATATTCATAACTAAAAAAAAAGCAAATCATGTAACTTCTTTAAAGACCAAATAACAAAAATGTAATGCATCAATTGTTGGAAAAAATATGGCCACTAAAGTTATTTATCTTGATGATATAGTTTATGAGTCAAATCATCATATCAAAACTAAACTTCATAAGGATGCTAATACTAAAACTAACAACGATGATTCTAACTATCTGTGGTTTGAAGATACCATAATAAAAATAAATGTTCAATCATTATACATGTTGGTAATATAGCATATGTAAATTGCTTTCATATGATTTTTCTTACATTTAAATGTTTAAATTTTAAATGACACATGAATTTATTTGATTTCTAAGATATTGTTTAATTTGCTTTTTAAATTGTAATCTATATTAAGAATTAAAACTATCTTCTTAAGTTTTGAAACACTGATTTAGGAATAGGAATTCAATATTTTTTGAAAGAATTCAGAATTAGATTTGGCAATAAAAACTATAAGATTATTGTATTTATTTATTATTTGTTTATAGATATTGTTTGTATTTTAAAAGAGTAGAAGGTTTTTTTTTTTGTATAAAAAATGTTGGTTTAGGGATAAAATGGTAGTATTCAATTGAAATTTTTTTTACACAAAGTATGTTTTTTAAAGTAGAAATAGAATCGTAGTCCTTAATTGAAAAAAAAAATTTACATAGACTACATTTCTGGACATGCAAATGGAGTCTTTGATAGAAAAATATTTTTCAAAAAGCATGTTTTAAAGTAAAAGAACAAATACTATGTTTTTGTAAGTAGAAATGTAGTCTTTGAATAAAAAATATATAAAAAAATATGTTTTTAATGTCAGAAATAGTTTTTGAAAGATTAAGACCATTTTTGTGAATGAAAACTACATTTTGACTGAAAAAAAGGTAATTTAAATGCTAACAAATGCTATCTTTTTTTTTTCTTTTAAAACGTAGTGTTTAAACACATTATTAACACTATGTTTTGTAAAATTCATTCAAAGACTTTTTTTTTTTTTTGCTTTAAAAATGTGGTTGATAATGAATTAAAAAGAATAAACTAGTATTTAAACATGGTATAACCCTTTTTTGTAACCTTAAAATAGATCAAAATATTATAAAAAAAGATCAATTTTGATCACAAGAGGATCAATCTTTTTTTTTTTTTTTTTGTATAAGGGGATCAATCTAATCACAAGAGGATTGATCCCTCTTTCTCAAATTTGTAAGAAAGATGTTTGAATTGAGAAACGATGTTTGTTTATGATCTTAAATTATTTTTTATGAGAGATATTGTTGGCAAAATTTTCTTTTTGAATTCAACGCAATTTATTCCAACTTTTAACAATATTGTTTTGTCATTTCAAAACAAATATCAATTCAATACTTATATATATCTAATATATGTTGAATTTGAACATTAACCATGTACGGTTTTGGACATGAGTTACAAATTAATATATATCATAAATAAAAAAATTTTAGATTTTATACAAATTATTTGCTTTAAATTTAAATCAATATACAAATTTATATAAACCAATAAAGAAAAAAAGTAGGTTTATCCTTATGTCTTCACTGTACAATATGGATATAATCACACCATTCTATAAGCACTTCATCGATTTCCTATGTTTGTGAATAATTCGTTTGCAGCCCATTGAAAAAATTTTGAATAAATGTCAATCAATATGCATTTTGTGCTTAATATAGAAGCATATAACTATAATTTAAATTTATGCTAACCTTATCTAGTGTGCACATAAAATCATTGCATTTCCTTCATGAAACGAAAGACATAATACCCACATTCTGAAGTTCCTCGTTGACAAGGAACTTGCAAATCATCTTTAAGTTGTCAAGTGGGTTGTCAAGTACTTTTAACTAAACCTTAAACAATTGAAGAAAATAAAATAAACAAATTTACTGCAAATTTAACTTGTTTCATTACCTTATTCTTATTACAAATATTCAATCCCTCAAAACAAAACAAAAATCATTGTAAACATAACATTTTACTAATAAAAAAACCATAAACCAAATATAAATTATTTGATATAACCAAACAAATACCTCTTTATCACATTTTATTAATTCTTAAGATGGTTTGGGGTTACTTTGTGCTGAATCAAAAAAATAAACTATGTAGGTTTCATATTCATTAACAACCAATTGCCAATGACTTCTAAATACATAGCATTAAGATCCATGTAAGAATATAATATTTTTAACAACTATTACTTTCATTTAAAACAATATAAAATAATTAACAAAGTAAATAATAAACGCATACCTAGGATTACAAGGATCAATAAAATATTGTGCCTCTTTTTCCATCATAGATACCAAAGCACATGTAAGGCCACTTACTTTGCCTATAACACTTGATATACAATTTGGGCTAATGAATCTATAAGTATTGATCATTTGTCTCTCCTCACACGATTATATAGGAGATTGTATGATAAATACAAATTAATTTAATACAGGTATACACTATATATGAATATTACATAATATTATTTAAATGAATATATAAACTAATCTTATATATGCCAATATTTCTATAATTGATATCCGCATCATTGAATAAAATCTAGTAATCCCTTTTGCCCGATCCAAGTTATAGATTGATAATTAAAAATTCCATATTCAATTTTTGCATTTATTGGCAATCCATTAAGCAAATTCTATTCGCATAATTTTCAAGTACTTGCATACTAGATTCAACCATTGGATTTTCAATAATCTCAGTGTTGAAAACTTGATAGATACAAAAGTTTATTCATATAACACTAAATCACACTTATTAAATCATGGAATTAATTAATTCAACACATGTATTATTGGGGAAGAAGATTGATCAAAAACTTCATGTACATATTCATTTACTTCATTCTCAATGAATGACTGACCCACTGTGTTAGTTTTCATAGCTGCCAATTTTGTCTCCAATTTGACAATCCATTTTCTTTGCTGAGTTATTATCGATAAATATTCAGCAATCTTAGGTGTGCGGGATTTAGGTTTTGTTTCGAAATAATCTGTTGAAGTTATAAAACCCCCCACATCTCTAACACAATTGGATCTCTCTTTTAAACTAAAAATTAATGTCGGTGCATCTACATCATCATGCATTTCAATTTCACCAAATGTGCATCTCATAGTTATGTCATCCTATAACACAATGCTTATACAAATAAACAAGATATATTAACATGTATAAATAGCTGAAGGTATAAAAGAAGATATAAGCCCAATATGAATTTACCATATTTTTAGCCATTTGTTCAATTGCTTATCACTATACTCTCTAGTTTTTGAAGCATGGGTTTTTTTCCAAACATCCCATCTTGATACTTTAGAGGTTGATCCGGATGTTTGCTATATGCATATGAAAATATAATTTTGGAACTTGAAAATAATTAAATTTCATATTTCTAAAACCATTGTATAATACAGTATAAAAAATATTTACAAGTTCATGTTTAATATTTGCGTAACCCTTTCTTGATACTCGATGGTGATACTTCTTTTGGGCCTTTATTTTTTGTTGAGCTTGTTTTATCTTCTATCACTAACAAATTCAAGAACATATGAAACAAATAGTTTTAATTACACATAAGACAACCAACTGAACTTCAATAAATATCCATGAAAAATAAAAGATATATACATTGAATTTATCTGTGAGGTGAGCTAAAATAAATTTTGTTCACTCTTTATCACTAATTACATCAAAATAGATATTTGGGGGATGAGCCAATAATTCAAAATTGTCAATATTAGATAATATATACTTTCAAGTCAATTTACTGTTAAAATCTCTGAATTTCAACCCGATAGATTATAATACAATCTTTTTATATTCAGTTGGGATATCAAATTATTCCTATAAAAAATAAATTAAAACACCAGAATGAGACATTCAAACTATATTCAATAAATAATAAATATCAACAATCAATTATTTTAATTTTATTAATGTAACTTACCAAAATTGATTCCCATACATACTCTTTTTTATTTGCTGGAACATTCTTCCAATTGTCATAATTAATAGATATTTTTTCTCAGACAGGACATCTGATAAGACTAGCCATCTTTGATGCACTACTTAACATAAGCTAGCCATTAGCATTGAATTCAATATGTGTTTTGTTTCTAGTTGTTTCAAGTAACTTTGATTGTCCCATGCTTATTCTTTTTTTAAACAATGATTGATTGATCGAATGTTCTTTTTCATGTTCACTTGAAGTAGGCACTTGTTTTTAAGGATTCATTATATTAACTAATCTATATAAACAAATATGGAATGAACTTCTAAAGCAAATAATATATATAAAAACATACTTTCGATATGATAATAACTTACAATCATAAAGTTAACTTAATAATGCATGAAATAGTAGTATGTTAAACTTAAATAAATGGAGTGACGTAAACTAAATGTCAGAAATAAATCAAATGAACAATGTAATGAAGTTAGTCAAATGCAATATGAACTAAAAACCATCAAAACATGGATTTTTTTTATTTTTTTTTAGTTTCATAACATAAGACAATAGTATGAAAATAATTGTTACCTGAAATAGCATTGACAAAAACGACAGCAACAATGGTGGCAATGAACATGTTGGTTACTACTTGACATTGAGTTGAAGATGTAATATTTTTGCTCTTGAGTTTTTATTTTTGATTTGTTGATTAGTTTTTGATGACCTAAACCTTGAAAAAAAATTTACAAATATTGATTGAACACTGCGTTTTTAATTTGAGAAATGTAGTAATTGATAATTTTTTCAATCAAACACTACCTTTATACTTTAAAAAATGTAGTGCTCATAAAAGTTTTTGCTAATTAAAATTACATTTCTACCTACAAAAATGTAGTATTTGGAAATTTTTTAAAACTGAACACTACATTCACTTTGAGAAACATGATGTTTATAATTTTTTTAATCAAAAGCTATGTTATACATAAACAAACATAGTATTTGAATTTTTTTTCAAACAAATATCATTGTATTTAAAGCATATTAAAACCCCATTAAAAATTAAACAAAATAAATGCTACATTTATGCAT
Organism: Durio zibethinus; assembly: GCF_047325235.1. Lineage (NCBI taxonomy): Eukaryota > Viridiplantae > Streptophyta > Magnoliopsida > Malvales > Malvaceae > Durio > Durio zibethinus. The sequence goes on from NC_143166.1 coordinate 19,999,765, forward strand.
ACACAAACATAGTGTTTGAAATTTTTTTCCAAATAAATATTCTATTTAGTAAAACACTAGAAGTAAAAAGCCTAAAATCATAATGTTTGTCTTTGCTACTTCTTCTTTGAAAACAATTGGACTCCAACTTTTAACAAATTATAATTTTATTTAAAATCTTAACTTTATCTAAAACTCTTCCTTATACTTAAAACTCTTTTTTTGTAAATAGAATAAATCATAAACCCAACGTTTTAAATTCTATAAAAAACCAAAAGTTGTATTCTATTAACCCTTTCGTTGAAAATGATAAACCCAAAAGATGAACCATTGGAAAATCTTACCAACCTTGACCTTCTTCTAGATTTTTCATATTTTGTGTCAAGAGGATATCTTCGAAGATTTCACAATAATTGAATTGTTTCACGATAGTTTCTTTATTTTTCTACTTCTTATATGAACACATATTTTATCTTTTTTTATAGCCTTTATTTTCATTTGATATTTGAATCAAATACTCTGTTATATATATTTTTATTATTTATCATTGTTTTCCTCTACATGTCACTCTCTTTTATTAAATTATTGTATAAATTGTATATATATTTTTAAAAATAGTTTGTTGATTGTATAAAACTTATTTAGCTTTTATAAATGACATGTTCCTTTTTTCTTTTTTTTTTCCTTGCACTTATTATCTTCATGGCATCAATTTTTTTTCATTAATTTAACACCCATTAAACAATATAATCAAAATTCTTTTTTTGTCTCATTTAGATGACATCTCATTTAAAGAAATCAATAAAATTGTTAGTTTAATATACTTTTTCTAGATATATTATCTCATTTAATGATTTGTTATCTTAATATGATACAATATAATTATACATATTTTAATTTTGTTATTGCTCTCTAAATAAAATAAAAAATTTTTTTTAGTCTTATATTTGTATAGTTTACATCTTTATATTAATATATACAATCAATTTAAAAACCAACAAATAATAATTTTTTTATGATGATTGGTATAAAAAAAACAAATTAATTCTTATTAACTATATATGTAAATCTCTATTCAAAACTATATTTGACAAATTGTTTAAAATAAAGCTATGGTTGTAGAAACTTCCAATAGATTCTATGTAGACACACTTACAATATGTCAAAACTCCACTAATTATAGTCTTTAAAATTTTACTACCTACTTGATTCAAAATGTGTTTAGTTAAGATCACTGGTCAACTATACTTTAAAGATTGTTGGAAAGCTTCCAATAGATTCTATGTAGACACACTTACAATATGTCAAAACTCCACTAATTATAGTCTTTAAAAGTTTACTACCTACTTGATTCAAAATGTGTTTAGTTAAGATCACTGGTCAACTATACTTTAAAGATTGTTGGAAAGCTTTTGTTGATGCATACTGCATGTAATATGGCGATCTATCACTTTGAAATACAACAACAATACATATTTTCATGCTTGTTTATATGTTGAGAGTGATATTATTATCACATGAGACATGCTTCAAATTAGAAGAGGTAACACTTGATTTCAATTTTCTTTAATTTATAAAAAATATGATTATCTTATGATGTTTTCCTTAAATTCAAATTTTTTCATATTCATAACTGAAAAAAAAAAAAAAAGCAATCCAAAGCTACTTCTTAAAAAAAAAAGAAAACAAAAGGGTGATAAGTTAATCCTTGAAAAAATGATGGCTACCAAAATTATTTATCTTGATGATACAGCTTTTGAATTAAATGATCATGTCAAAACAAAGCTTGATAAGGTTGTTGATACTAAAAATGACAACGGAGGTTTTGACTATTCAATATTCAAACATACCATGACAAAAGCAAATGTTCAATCATCATGCATCATGGTAATGCAGTATAAATAAATTGCTTTCATATAATTTCTATTGCATTAAACCAATTTAAAATTTTAATGACATGCATTAATCATTGTTAACCATTTTTGTATCCATATTGATTCAAATTCTTTGACTTGTTGGAATACAACATATTCTTTTTGCATTCTACAAAAAAGTACCTTTTTGCACATGATGTTGATGTTATCTTAATGATCCTAAAAAGTCATGTAGGATGGCCTGTTCAATTCAAATACTCGGTAAAAAAAAAAGCTTTTGTAAGTGATTAGAGAATATTTGTGGTAAACAATCATTTAAACCTTGGTGATCATTATTTCTTTCAAATGGTTGAAAATAGCATGTTTTATGTCTTGATTAACTATAATTAAATATGTAGAACTTAATATATTTTGCTTGATATTTTGGATAAACTTCCATATGACTTTTTAGTCATTGAGATTTTGTTCTTCTAGAATGGTTTACACCTATTGTTTTAGCTATGTTTTAATTTTATTTTGTACCCACAGCTTTAAACAAGTATAGTTTAATATCTAATCTCTTAACAACTACTTTATATGCTATATATTTATTCTACTTTTATTTTGTTGAATCTAAATTTTTTCAACAAAGAGGAATCTCGTAACATAGCACAGGCAGAACTCTAGTTATATAAAAAATTAACAAATTATTCTCAGAAAAGTATTACTATTTTTTTATTGATTGACATGAAAATAAAATGTTTAAAAGTAGATTATTTTTTATTAAATTATTGCCAATTATTTTTTTATTTTTAAAGTTATTATTTATCTATTTATTTATCTCATTAGAGTAAAAAAAGTAAAAATCTTTTATTTATGATGCATAAAAATTGAATTCAATCATAACAAAAAAAATGCTTAAATATATAAAAAAACTCTTAAACAAAAATTAAATAATTACTAAAGCCCCTATCCACTACCAAAAAATGGGCTTTACTAATGGAACATTCCTTTGATAAAAGCTAATTTTTTGTCGGTAATAGTATTACTAACGGATTTACCAACAGAAAAATCATGTTGGTGTTAAATAAGTTGGTAATGCTATTCCATTGGTAATAAACAAAATTCGTTGGTAATTATTGATGGTAAAATCTGTTAGTAATATTTATTTTTCAATTATATCTAATATATTTTATTTATAATTTTTGTTGTTTTATTTTAGTTTTTTAATTTGTTTTTAAAATATTTACATGAATACTAAATATAAATAAATAAATAAAATGCTTCATTTTATTTATAAAAGAATGTAAAATATTTTGCAAAATTGTTTATGAATTTTGTTAAATTAAAATAGAAAAAATACATATATTTTACAAATTTCCTACAAGCATTTGGTAATACATGCAAATCAATAAATAAGTACTTCCAATATACAGTACTAAAAATATCTACAAATATATGAATGTTGACAACCTTTCCTTCTGTTACCCTCACCTTCACTTGGAAATAATACAAATACAAATTTATAAATTAGGAGTTTATTTGAATTATTGCTTAAATAATTTAGAAAAAAGATATTTTATGTAACGAGTTATATTTATATAACTGGATGAGAGATTTGTGCAAACATATATCTATCCATATGTATGTATACCTTGTCTCATATCTCGTATGAGTTCTACATCCAAATGCAAAGAAACAAAGGCCTAGCATATAAACATGAAGAACAATGTTTGACTAGAGATGATGAACCAAATTCTAGAACATGAACATAGCTCCACAACAATAAAGAGAAACAAAAAAAATTCTACATTCACTAAATACCGTGCAACTCAATGATCAAGACACAAATAAAAATCTCATAATCCAATAGTCACCAACTCAAGAATTCATCTCATATTTGTACACTATTCATTCTTTTCCATAAGCTATAATCAATCTTAATAATAGTTCATATCATTAGATTATGAAAAATCAACCAAAGTAAGCATCATATTGACTCAAAGCAAAAACATTAAGCTCAATTTCATTAATAATTTCCAAATTAAAAAGAATTAAAAAAATTAAAATATGTCAACTCATAATACTAAAATTAAAAATTTTTATTCAAATCCTAAAATTCAAAAAAATAAATTCCAAATACATCTATTTAATATTATAAATTTAACTAACCTTTTATCAACACAAAAATACCATAATATTTCTATAAATTATTAATAAATTTTAAAAAAATATCAAATATAAAACTTTTTCAAAACAAATATAAATCTTATTCCACATTAAAACCAAATTTACCATCAAATCAAGATAATTTTTTTAATTTCTATAATTATTATTAAAATTTTAAAAATATTAAATATAAAACATCCAACAAAACAAATATAAATCTTAATACACATCAAACCGAAATTTACCAACAAATCAACATAAATCTTACACATCTAAAAGTTAATAAATCTATAAAAAAAAAACCCAACAAATTTCAAAAAATACTCAACAAATAAAAAAACTCAATAATACTAAAAATTAACAATACTTAACAAAAAATCCAACAAAAATTAACTACAAGTTTAACACAACAAAAACTCAACAAATATATAACAAAAAACTAACAAAACTCAACAAATCTATAATAAAAAATTTAATAGTAAACTCAACAAATAAACAATAAAATAACTTGAAAAAAATGAAGAAGTAAATTAATTACCAATGGAAGAGGGAGATATTGGCCAACTAGCAACTACTCACGGTGGAGAGAAAGGGAAAGGGAGAGGGAAAAGGAGAAAAGGATTGGAGATTTGGGGGGAAACTTTGGGGATAATGCTTTTTTTGATTCTAGGAAGGAAGTTTGAATTTTATTAAGATTTTTCGATAGATTATTGATGGAAATTCCATTGGTGATCTTCAAATTTTTTTAAAGTTTTTTTACCTAAGAAAATTTTTTGTTTGTAAAATAACTACCAACGGATTACAAATGAAAAATTTTTAATAGTAATTTTCATGCTAAATGGCCCTATTTATTTACCTATAGATTACCAATGGAATTAAATTTGTCGGTATTTTGTTTATGGTAGTTTATTTTTTTTTTCAACTACATTTCTTTGGTATTCTGTTGATAATCCATTGGTAATTACTGATGAAAAAATTACGTTGGGGATGTTTCTTATTCTGGTAGTGATCATTTTATTGTAATCAATTGAAATCTCAAATATTTATTTTCATTCGGTTGAGTCCTTAAAACAGTTTTTTCCATCTATTTGTACCCTCAAACATCTATTTTTATCGAATTGAGCCCTTGATTGGACAAAAATGGATTTGGTAGTTAACCATTTTTTATTTAATAAGGGTTTAATTAGTGAAAATAAATATATGAGATTTAATTAATTACAATAAAATGATAAAGACTTTGAATGATTATTTAATTTATTAGTTAAAAGGCCGTTTTACTTATGCTTAATAAAAATAATCTATTTATTTTTAATCATGATTAAGATAGATAATATCTAAAAATTATATCAAAATGTAATTATAAAGAAAAGAGATTTCAAAAAATAATTTAAAGTTGCTAAAATTTAATAAATTGAGAGTTTATATTGTATTTGTTATTTTTAATTAAAATAATATTTTTAAAAAATAAAAATTATATTCAATTTAATTTCAAAATAAAGTTTTAAGTAGTTTGGAATCAAGATCATTTAAAATTTAAATTAATTCGAGTTTAAATTAAAAAATTTCATATTATTGATTTTATGAACAAATCAAGTTGATTCGAATTTAATGCATTCAACAAAATTTAATTTTGGAGAATTAGATCAACTTTGATAATTTAAATGTGACACCAAATGATATGTACACAATTAAGTTTAAATTTTGAATTGTTTTTATGAATTACTTTTTGAACTATTCATTAAAGTCGATGATGAAAACTAGTAGAATTTCATAATTTAAATATACCTCAATGATTTTGCTATTAATTATAAAATCATAATAAAATAAGACTGTCATAATGGAAGGATCAATTATTATCATTTTATTCGAACATGAAAATTAATTGATAATATATAGTATAATCCAACAATACAAACAAAAAGGTTAAATGTTGTTGACTGATCTCATTCCAGAAGCTTCCATGGGCTGAGCATGGGTGGACTCATGCTGGGCTCCAAATGGGCTATATTTAAATACTTAAAGTGCTAATTTTGGCATTCTTCGTATACTATTTAATTTTTTGTTATTTAAATAATAAAATAAATAAGTAAATACTTATCTCTAGTTGGATTAGTGTGAGTTTGAAATTAATATATTTACTCAGCTTAGGCCAAAGCTAAATAAACTAGTACATAGTTTGGTCCTTACAGGTTACAAAAGTCTAGTCCAATTAGTGGCTTTGTAAAATTAATAATAATAGTAATAATAATAATTAATAATAATATTCATATTCTTTAAATTTTAAATTAAATTTTATTTTGATCTATAATTTTTAAAATTTTTAATTAGATCTTCAATTATTTAAAACTATTTTATTTTAGTTCTTTCGTTTGTAAAACTATCTAAATTGACAGTAAATATCAATTGGTATCACATGAATGACATTAGTTGATATCTCATATGATAAAAAAAAAAAAATCAAAATAAAGTTTTACTAAAAATTTAAGGACCCAAGATACTATATTTTGAAAATTTTTTATAATTCAAATATATATTTTATAAAATATTAAATTTAAAATAATATTTTTATATTTTATTGTAATAAAATTATTAATTAAATATTTTTAATAAAAATATTTTTTTCAAAATTAAATATTAAGTTAAAAATTTTAAATCTTTTTTTAAAAAATTCATACCATTTGAAAAACTAAAAAAATATTTTTTCTCTTAAAAATATTATTTTACTTAGAAATCATAAAGGAAATATTATTTCCTACCCAAAAAATCTATTTTTATTAAAATATTAAATATCTCTTATTTTTCTTTTTCAAATATATTTTTAAAGAAGGAAAAAAGGAAAAATAAAAGAAAATAAAAATAATTAAAGAAAAAATTTATTGTTATATTTAAAATATTTTATTTTTCAAATATATTTTATGAAGTATTTTTAATTTATAATATTTTTTATTTTTATTATGTTATTATTTATCAATAAAAAATATTTTTAATAAAAATAGATTTTAAAAATTGAAAATTAAGTTAAAAAATTCTAAATTATTTTTAAAAAATTTTATACTTTTTTAAGAAATAAGTAAAAAATTAAATAAAAAACTTCATATCATTTTAAAATATTAAGTAAAAAATTTTATATCATTTTAAGAAATAAATTTGCTACTCTATTCAAAAATCTATTTTCTATTACAAATTTATATTTAAATAAAATAAAATAATTATTTTTGTTAACCTAATTTCTTTCCTTTACTAGATCAGCAACGGTAACGATCATTCAAATTACCTTGTTTTTGTCTTCTAAAAATATGAGGTTTTAGTAATGAATAGATTGAAAATAGTTTTTTTAATAGAAAATATTTATGAATAGACTAATAAATCAATTTTTAATAACATAGAAATTTTTACTTATTATTTTAAAATGATATGAAATTTTTATTGAATTATTTTAAACCAATATATAAATGTTTACTAATTTTTTTAAAATGACAAGGAATTTTATCAAAACGATTTTGAAAATTTTAAATTAATTTTAATTTTTTCAAAATTTATTTTCTATTAAAAATAAAAAATATTTAACTAACAAAATATGTTACAATAAAAAATAAAAATATTATTTTAAATATAATATTTTATAAAATAATATGAAATATAAACAAAAATCAAGATACTAAATCAATTTTTAATAACATAGAAATTTTTACTTATTATTTTCAAATGATATGAAATTTTTATTGAATTTTTTTAAACCAATATATAAATTTTTAGTAATTTTTTTAAAATGACAAGGAATTTTATCAAAACGATTTTGAAAATTTTAAATTAATTTTAATTTTTTAAAAATTTATTTTCTATTAAAAATAAAAAATATTTAACTAATAAAATATGTTACAATAAAAAATAAAAATATTATTTTAAATATAATATTTTATAAAATATATATGAAATATAAACAAAAATCAAGATACTAAATCAATTTTTAATAACATAGAAATTTTTACTTATTATTTTAAAATGATATGAAATTTTTATTGAATTTTTTTAAACCAATATATAAATTTTTAGTAATTTTTTTAAAATGACAAGGAATTTTATCAAAACGATTTTGAAAATTTTAAATTAATTTTAATTTTTTAAAAATTTATTTTCTATTAAAAATAAAAAATATTTAACTAATAAAATATGTTGCAATAAAAAATAAAAATATTATTTTAAATATAATATTTTATAAATCTATATGAAATATAAACAAAAATCGAGATACTAATTATTAGCTTTTTAGGTGAGATGGTGATTTAAGAGGGGGTGAATTGGACTTCTCCAAATACTTTTCAAATAATAATTTTAAAACAATTGAATGAACAATTAAAACAATAAACTCCTTAATGAAAAATATGACACAAATAGCAATAATTAATAAGCCTTGAAATAAATATAAACAACAATAAATGTAAAAAGTATAGGGATAGAGAAATCAAACACAAAGATTTTTAGAGGTTCAATCTTTCTCTTCAAGGCATTTATGTATTCTCTCTTGATTGTTCTTACCAAGGCTTCAATCCACTAATTGAAGAAAAATTACAACTTTATCTTTTTCCTAAACCTTAAATAGCAATCTAACACTCTCTACTTTCTAGGCTAAGTAGTAATCTCTCAATCTCACCAATACAAAAGGAAATCTCACCTTTTGATTACAAAATCACTCACTTGAAATGCAAACTAGAATACTTTACAAAGGCTAAGTGTTTTCCTAATGAAGTACAAGGATATTGATGAATTAATACAACAACTATGGAATTTTGGCTTTAAAGCTCTTGATTTCTTTGAAAGAATGAAAATATAACTTGTCGGTGCTTGCTTTCTTGTTTTTTCAACCTTCTAGGTGTGTTGAAATGCTCAATTTATAGAGGAATTAAGGAACTGGCCATGGTAAAAGCTTGGGAAATGAAAACACATGATTTTCTCCTTTGAAACTAGCCGTTAGATCTTGTTTGGGATGAAGGGATCAATTGGTTTTGATATGGGATCAATTAGTACTTGAATTTCACTCAATTTTGGACTGTTATAGCTAAAGGGATCGATTGGTTTTGGTACCAAATTGATTGGGTCAATCAGATTTTGGATACTAAATGATTCTAAATAAACGGTGCCACTGGTTGTCTTCTATTTTGTACTTTATTCACTTATTTGATCATATCTTGAGTTATACAAGTCCAAAGCAAAAGCCATTTGAAGATTTAGAAAGTAAACTGCATGGGTTTCTATCCATATAAAAGTCATCATCTAATTCAATGTATAAAAATTATAATGAATTTTCAAATTTACCTATTATGCAGTTTCTAAAAAATTACATAATCTCTAGTAAAAATTAAAAATATTTTCTTAGAAAATTTTGGATTTTGATTTTGTTTAATCCGTTAGAAAGTAGACTCCAAGAGCTTTCCAACCATATAAAATTTAAATATTAAAACTTTGTGAATTAAAAAAAAATAAAAGAAGTTCGATGTTCGAAAATTTTGTTCTTGTAAAACAACTTTCTTAAATTAATCTATTTCTCAAAACTAATATTATCAAAATTGTATTGAGTCCAAAATAAATAAATTCACTTTAAAAGCAACAATTGGGCTTTCATTTAAGCTCAAATAAATAATGTTTAAAAATAGTTTTGATTTGAGAAATAAGAAAAAATAAAAAAAAGGTACGTTTAAACTTTGAAAATCATATTATTGATTTAGTACGAAAATAATAAAACTTAAAAATATGTACTAAATAAATCTTTTTCAAAATCTTGATTAAACTTATTTAACTTAACTTTTTGTCATTTCAAAATAAGGATCAATTCAAAACTAACAATCTCTTTCTTTCTGATATGACAAAACTTAAAAATAAATTTGCTTGATGAAAAACTTTTTTTAAGACATTTAAGATTTTTGAAAAACTTTTTGAAGAACTCTTCTTAAACTTTGCATAGCAAAACTCCCCCTCAATTAATGTATTTTAATCCAACAAAACTCAACAAAAATATGTTATTCAAATATATCAAATAAGCATAATTAAACATGTGCTTGTTAAGCATAAGTAAATTTGTCCATATGATATTTCTTTCCCTTTTTGTCATAGCAAAAAGGTATAAGCATATTAATGAGCAAATAAACACAAAGAAACATCATTAACAGATATATTCTTGAAATATTTCTCTCCCTTTATTTTAAGGTCTTTGTACCAAATGTTAAAGCTCTTATACCAATTACTACAAGCATACAAGAAGAAATAGTCATAAACTCTCCCCCTTTTTGTCATAGCAAAAGAAAGAGAGATCAATTCAACGTATAGGACAAAATGCTTGATGCCAATAATATTAAGAGTATTTTGAATCATGTAATTAAGTGTAATATCCATACTAAAGTTTACATACATGTATTCATGCATAAAAGCATAAGTGTATTCAATTTAAACATTATAGCACAAAATCATTCATTCAACCAAGCCACATGAAATTTATAAGCAAAAGGATAATAAATGATATGCAACCTACTCATAAATCATATTATCGTAAGATGTGCTTAGAACCTTGTTAGATTTATAGGTGAAATGGTGATCCAAGAGGGGGGTGAATTGGATCTCTCTAAATTCTTCCCAAACAAATGATTTCAATATAATTGAATAAAAATTAAAACAATAAGCACTTTTGATGAAAATATAATGCAAACAATAATAATTAATGAACCTAAAATCAAATATAAACAACAATGAATTGTAAGGAGATAGGGATAGAGAAATCAAACACAATGATTTATAGAGGTTTGATCCTTCTCCACTAGGCACCTACATTCTTTCTTCTTGGTTGTCCACACTAAGGCTTCAATCCATTATTGAAGAAAAACTCTTACAAAATACAAACCTATCTTGTACTAAATCTCTATCTTTTTCTCAAGGCTTAGATAGTAACCTCTACCCTTACAATATTAAGAGGATACCTCACCTTTTGCTTACAAGATAACCAAAATAATTTTTGCAAACTAAAATACCTCTCAAGGTTGAGTGTTTGCCTAATGAAGTACAAAGAAAATGATGAATGAAACACAACAATATTTTGGATACAAGAAATACAAAGGATATTGAATTTAAGCTCTAAAAACTCTTGATTCTAAGAGAAAATGAAAATATAACTTGTTAGCACTTGCTCTCTTACTTCATCAATCTTCTTGGTGTGTTGGAATGCCCAATTTATAGAGAAATTGAGGAAATAGGCATTGGGAATGCTTAGGAAATGAAAATAGCCATTGAATGGTTGATAAAATAGTCGTTGAAGATGTATTTTCCCAGACCGGATCGATCCCTTCCATGAGGGGATCAATTGGTTCATGTTTTGAACCAATTTACCTTTGAAAATCATGACCTCATCAATCTTTTCCGTGAGGGGATCGATCCTATCAGTGGTTGGGTGGTTATCTCCTATTTTGCACTCTACTCACTAATTTGATCATATCTTGAGTTATATAAAGCCAAATCACAAACCATTTAAGATTCAGAAACTAGACTTAAAGGCTTTCTATCCATATAAAATTCATCACTTAATTCATTGAGTACGAATTATAATGAATTTTCAAATTTACCCCTTGTGCAGTTTTTCTGATAATTACAGAGTGTCTAGTAAAAATTCAAAATCTTTTCTTAGAAAATTTGTTAATTTTGTTCAATCCATTAGAAAGTAGACTCAAAGAGCTTTCCAACCATATAAAATTCAAATATTAAAACTTTGTGAATTAATATAGAAAAATAAAATAAGTTCAATGTTAGAAAACTTTGTTCTTGTAAAACAACTTTCTTAAGTTAATCTTTTTCTCAAAACCAATATTATCAAAATTGTATTAAGTCCAAAATGAATAAGTTCACTTTAAAAACAATAATTGAACTTTCATTAAGGCTCAAATAAATAATCTTTAAAGGTAGATTTGGTTTGAGAAATATGAAAACAAAGAAAGGTTTGTTTAAGCTTTGAAAATCATATTATTTATTTAGTACGAAAATATAAAACTTAAGAACATGTACTAAGTAAATTTTTTGAAAATCTTGATCAAGCTTATTTAGCTTAATGTTTTGTCATTTCAAAATAAGGATCAATTCAAGGCTAACAATCTCCCCCTTTTTGATATGACAAAACTTAAAGATAAATTTGCTTGATGAAAAACTTTCTTTGAAACATTTAAGATTTTGAAAGACATTTTGGAAAACTCCCCCTTAAACAATGCATGGCAAAACTCCCCCTTAATTTATGCATCCTAATCCAGCATAACTCACCAAACATATGTTAGACCATATATATCAAATAAGCATAATCAAACATATGCATATCAAGCACAAGCAAATTTGTTCATATGATATTTCTTCCCCTTTTTGTCATAGCAAAAAGACATGAGCATATTAATAAGCAAATAAACACAAAGAGACATCATTAATAAATATATTCATGAAACATTTCTCCTCCCTTTTGTTTATGTTCTTTATACCAAATGTTTAAGCTCCTATATCAATTGCTATAAGTATATAAGAAGAAATATCTCTAAACTTTCTCCCCTTTTTTGTCATTTCAAAAGAAAGAGAGATCAATTCAAGGCATGGGACAAAATGCTTGATACCAATAATATCAAGAGTATTTTAAATACATGTAATCAAGTATAATATGCACACTGAAGTTCACATACATGTATTCAAGCACAAAAGTATAAGTGTATCCAAAATTTAGCATTTTAGCAAAGTCATCAAATGCACTACATAAAATTTATGAGCAAAGGATAATGAATGATATGCAATCTACTCATAAATCATGTTAGGATAAGATGTGCTTAGAACCTAAAACATCAATAGCAATTAACCATAAATTCAAGCACATGTAAACAAGCTCATACCAATTGTTATCATAAAATAAATCAAACAAAATTGTATTCTAAAATTTCTCCTCATTTTCAAAATAAGGATTAATCAATATAAGGTACACACAATTTTGTATGAAAGGTACAAGCTATATCAAGGATAGGCACATAAATAAGCATGTATGAAAGTTTTTTAAAAAAAATCTTTATCAAATTTGATATCAATTGTTACCAATTTTTAGCAATTTTATTCAACAACTTTCATAGAGGACACATACTTCAACCATATGAGAGATTCATTCAATACATGCATAAATGATAATAGTAATCTTTCATAAGCTATCCTATCCAAACAAGAACCCAAAAGCTTATATGGATTTAAGAAAGCATGAATACTAATGAGCAGTAAGGTTTGATTATCTTCATGTCATAACAAAGATTATATAAGCATGATTTTCAAACATAATGAGCATCTAAGCTATAGCAAAGAAATAATAAAAGTACAATTATTCAAATATATTTCAAATTATTTCAATGCATAGCAATGAACTTAATCTAACATATGCAAGTATCTAAATATATATTTCAATCAAAATCATACAAGCATATGTAAAAACATTTCAAATCACATATAGCAATATACCAATAAAGATACAAACATTTAGACATAATGTGGTATATGTTATTTCAATATTCTTAATTGATGAACATGTTCAAAGAAATCAATCAATTTAACTCATATTCATGTTTAAGAATTCATGCATTGACCAAATATTCATGATTAAAACTTTTAACCAAAGCAATCAAGAACTAAGCATGAATATTAATGAATCCAAGCATTTAACAAATTTAAGACACATTCTATCAAGTAGCTTGGTGATTAATTTGTGCAAAGTGTTCACAAATTCAAACACAATATCTCATTTTTGATATATAAAAGCAAGCATTTATCAAATCATGCATTAAACATTATAAATCATAGGCACATAGCATAGATTCAACACAATTACCTCCATCCTTATCAAGCTATGTTGTTGTGCTCATTGTAGTTGAGTAAGGCTTTGAATCCTCCATTCCACATCATTTGAGCTAGTCTTTGATGTACTTGGGCTTGATTGATGAGGATGACATGCTTTGCTTGCTATACTTGAAATTCCAAAAATGTAGGCTCATTCATGCTCATTTAAAGTTTTCCTAGCATAGACATAGAAAATATTCTTGACAAAGGATTTTCATTAGAAGCATCAAGAAAATCAATTGATAAAAATTATACCAATTGTTAGAAAACAATTCCATATTCTAAGTCATTATAGGTAAAAAAAAATTTATTCACTAAGCACAAGTTGCCAACTGCAAGGGGGATATATCCTTAAGCTAGAGGCCATATATCAATTTAAACATCGAATAGCACAAGAATGGCACTAAAGCAAAAGTTGTCATGTAATATGCAAAAATCAAACTTTTTAGATTAATCATGAACACAAAATAGACATATTCAATATTCATATATATTCAACAAATCACCAAAAAATATGCCAAAATAAATTTTTGGCCATATGAAAACTAAAAACTCAAGGAAAACATATTTATCATAAAAAAATATATTTAAGAAAATTTTAGCATAAAAGCATAAATGTCTACACGAATTATAGGCCATAATCAACAATGACTTAAGCTAAAAATAAGCATCATAAGAAATTCATTTACTTAAGTCATGTAACAACTATGTCAAGTCAAGAAAAACCACATTTATCATATATACACACACTTGACAAGAACAAGAGATGAACCAATAACATATATCATTTACAAGCAAGTAGTTTATCATATTCAAAATAAAAAATCAAGAGATATATCAATTAAGCACAAGATCCAAAATATTTCACAAAATTAATAAAACATTTAAGCACAAAAATAAGCTTATTTCACAAAAGTATTTCATAAATTAAAAAAAAAAGTAGACAATTTAAGCACTTTCAAATCACAAGTATTATGGTCAAGTTGAACTAATCATCATATGAGCACATACCTTGACCAAAAACATAGATGAACAAAGAATCAAAATATATATTTTTAAGCACATAAAGTTCATCAATTCATCAACACAAGAGAAGAAATAAATCTTGAATTCATAAGGATAAAGAATTAAAGCATATTTCAAGATTATTAAAAAAAATTAAAAGATGAAGAATCAAACATCAATATTTATGATTTAAGCACAAGATGATCATCAATTTCTAAAATCACAAATCAAGAGTTAAGACAATTATGTCTAACACAATCAAGTTTAAAGAATTCACAAGGTTCAAACATTATAAACAAATTTGAGCAATTTTAAACATCATGGTCATATAGGCGTGTTTAACAATCACAAATCAATAAAAACTTTATCAACAAAAGTATGCTCAAGCAATTTAACACCACAAACAATTTCAACAAGCATCTCAAACATACTTAAGAGCAAAATAAATGCAAATTCAATTCATGCTCACATATATCAACAAAGCATATACCAATATCCATTAAGCATTCTATGTCTAACAAGAATAGGCAACCAAATTTTGCATAATCATTCAAGCATTCATTTCATCAAGAATAGGTAACCAAATTCAAATACTCTTCAAATAAAAGTTTAGAGGTTACCCACTTTCATTGTGTGTCTAGAGTATTCAATCTTCAATCTCACATTGTAGCTCCTTGCTCTAACACACCTACAAGAGATAATCTCATTTGATTTTTGATACCCAAATTACTTTGGGTCCTTGAGAGTTAGTCAACAAGTCTCTTGTTCCTTTTGGGACCCATACTTGCCTAATTCCAAATGGGACTTTTCTTCTAATAGGACAAGTATGTATATATGACCATGAAAATTACAAAAATTGCATTTAATCATTTTAGCACTTAAACTCTTATCTAAAAGCTCTTGTTTTTCATTCATCAAAATATCAAATTGCTTTTTCAAATCAAATTTTTTTTTCTAAAATTTCATACCTAATTTGAGAGGTTTTTAAATCTATTTTCAACTTCTCATTTTGTTTTTCCAAATCATTCTTTGTATTCATTAAAAATTTATTTTCAACTTTTAATTTTGAAATCATTTTCTTATGTTTCAAATGTATATTTTCAAATTCAATTACTAAATCATTGTAAGTATCTTGTAACTCATCAAAAGTATAAAAGTTTGAATCATAAATATTAGACGTTACCTTTAGTTCCTCAATAGCCATGAGACATGATGCATTTTGGTTGAAAATTTATCTTTCATACAGGTCATCCAACTTTCCCCATATCTCATTTGAGGTTGAGCATTTTGAGACCAAGTTGAAGTTGTAATCATCTAAAGCTCCATAAAGAATGCACTTGGCTTTTGTATCATCTATTATTTGCCTCATGTAGTTTGCATCATTTAAAGGAATTCCAAGCCCTTTTTCAACCACATTCCAAGCTTTAAAATCTTAGGCCATTATGAACATCTTCATCCTCCTTCTCCATTAACAAATTCAAATTTATCAACCATGGGAGCTTTGAGGACTTTTTTACCATCTTGGAACCAAAATTGAGCCATAGGATCTTTACTTAAGGTGGTTAAACCTACAAAAATAGACCAATACCGATCATTTATAAAGGTTCGATCCTTATCTATAAGATACCTACATCCTCTCTTTTTGGTTGTCCACACCAATGCTTCAATCCGCTATTGAAGAAAAACTTTTACAAGATACAAACCTATCTTGTACTAAATCTTTATCTTTTTCTCAAGGCTTAGATAGCAACCTTTACCCTTACAATATCAAGAGGATACCTCACCTCTTGGTTATAAGATAACCAAAATAATTTTTGCAAACTAAAATAACTTTCAAGGTTGAGTGTTTGCCTAATGAAGTACAAAGAAACGATGAATGAAACATAAAAATATTTTGGATACAAGAAATACAAAAGATATTGAATTTAAGCTCTAAAAACTCTTGATTCTAAGAGAAAATGAAAATATAACTTTTAGCACTTGCTCTCTTGCTTCATCAATCTTCTTGGTGTGTTGAAATGCCCAATTTATAGAGAAATTGAGGAAATAGCCGTTGGGAATGCGTAGGAAATGAAAGTAGCCATTAAATGGTTGATAAAATAGCTGTCGGAGATGTATTTGCCTAGACTCGATCGACCCTTTCCATGAAAAGATTGATTGGTTCATGTTTTGAACCAATTTGCCATTGAAAATCATGACCTGATCGATCCCTTCCATGAGGGGATCGATCCTGTCAGTGGCTGGGTGGTTATCTCATATTTTGCACTCTACTTACTAATTTGATCATATCTTGAGTTATATAAATCCAAATCACAAATGGTTTGAAGATTTAGAAACTAGACTTAAAGAGATTTCTATCCATATAAAATTCATCACCTAATTCATTGAGTACGATTATAGTGAATTTTCAAATTTACCCCTTGTGTAGTTTTTTTGACAACTGCAAAGTGTCTAGTAAAAATTCAAAATCTTTTCTTAAAAAATTTGGATTTTAATTTTGTTTAATCCATTAGAAAGTAGACTCAAAGAGCTTTCCAACCATATAAAATTTAAATATTAAAACTTTGTGAATTAATACAAAAAAATAAAATAAGTTCAATGTTGAAAACTTTGTTCTTGTAAAACAACTTTCCTAAGTTAATCTTTTTCTCAAAACCAATATTATCAAAATTATATTAAGTCCAAAATGAATAAGTTCACTTTAAAAATAACAATTGGACTTTCATTTAAGCTCAAATAAATAATCTTTAAAGGTAGATTTGGTTTGAGAAATACGAAAACAAAGAAAGGTTTGTTTAAGCTTTGAAAATTATATTATTTATTTAGTACGAAAATATAAAACTTAAGAACATGTACTAAATAAATCTTTTTCAAAATCTTGATCAAGCTTATTTAGCTTAATTTTTTGTCATTTCAAAATAAAGACCAATTCAAGGCTAACAAACCTAAAACATCAATAGTAATTAAGTATAAATTCATGCACATGCATAGAAGCTCATACCAATTGTTAAAGATATGTTATCACAAAGCATAACACTTGTTATCACAAAACAAATCAAGCAAAATTGTATTATAAGATCTCTCCTCCTTTTCAAAACAAGGATTAATCAATTTAATGCACATACAATTTTGCATGAAAAGTACAAGTTATATCAAGGATAAGCACATAAACATGTATCCATGAAAGTTCAAAAATTCTTTAGTAATTTTGATACCAATTTTTAACAATTGTTAGTTATTTTGTTCACAAACTTTCAAGGATCACAATACATTTCAAGCATTTGAAAAGTTTAATCAATACATGCATAACAACATTCTTTCATAATCATATCCTATCCAAAACAAATATTTAATCATCATGTTATAGCAAAGAATTATACAAGCTTAATTTTTCAAACATGATGAACAAATATTCCAAATAATTAAAACATAATTATTCAAATATATTGCTATTTATTTCAATTCATAGCAATGAACTTAATTTAAACATATGTAAGTATCTATATTTCAATCAAAATCATATAAGCATATGCAAAAATATTTCAAATCACATGTAGTAATATACCAATAAAGATACAAACATTTAGACACAATATGATATATACTATTTCAATTATCTTAGTCAATGAACATGTTCAAAGAAATCAATCAATTTAACTCATATCCATGTTCAAGGATTCATGCATTGACCAAATATTCATGCATTAAAACTATCAATCTCATCAAAGTAATTAAGAACTAGGTGTGAATATTAATCAAAGTGAATTAATCAATCCAAGCTTGTAACAATGTTAAAACATATTCTATCAAGTAGCTTGGTGACTAATTTGTAAAATGCGTTCATATATTCAATTATAAAGTCATATATTTGCACATATCAAAATAAGCATGTATATGTATTTAAACTTATACATTATAGGCATAAAGTCAATGCATTTACCTCCATCCTTTTCAAGCTTTGTTGTTGTAATCATTTGGCTTTAAATTCTCCATTCCATTTCATTTGAGCAAAATTAGGCTTGATTGATGAGGATGACATGCTTTGCTTGCTATACTTGAAATTCTAAAATTGTAAGCTCATTCATGCTCATTTCAAGAGCTCCTACCATAGGCTAAAAAGGTATTCTTGATAAAGAAATATTCATTAATAGCATTAATAATAGCAATTGATAAAAATTATACCAATTGTTAGAAAATGAATTTCATATTCTATGTCATAATAGGAAAAAGAAAATTTTATCATTAAGCACAATTGCCAAGAACAAAGGAGACATATGCTTAAGCTAAAGGCCATATATCAAATTAAACATCATATATCACAAGAATGGCACAAAAGCTAAAGTTCTCATGTAATGTGTGAAAGTCAATTTGTGAAAATAATGAACACAAAGAAAACATATTCAATATTCAAAATTATTCAATGAATCACAAAAGAATATGTCAAAGGCTACATAGAAATTGAAAAGCTAAAGAAAGACATATTTATCATCATCACAAAAGCATAAGTATATCTATGCAAACAATAAGCCATAATGGACAATGATTTAAGGTAAAAGTAAGCATCATAAGAAAATCATTCACTTAAATCACATTCTAATCATATGAACTCTAGGCATAAAAATTCAAATATCAAGTCAAGCTAAATCATATTTAGCATACACTTGACAAGACAATAGATCAACCAATAATATATTTAATTTAATATCAAGTAGTTCATCACATATCAAATTTAAAAGCAAAATTCCAAAAATAAGTCAATTAAGCATAAAATAAGAATATTTAAAAACTATTAAAAAATTAACAAATAAACAATTTACGCATTTCAAATCAAGCATTTTGACCACATAAGCATTGCATTAAAAAATTAATTTCATCTATATATGCATATGAGATTTATGAAAGTAATAAAATTGAATTTCAAATATAAGAAATAATAAATCCAAGTATTGCAAGCAAATTTCCAATTTTAGAATAAATACTTGTTCCAAGGTAGCATTTAAAAATATAATCAAATAAATATTCATATGCATACCCCTTTTAATTCCAAAAAATAATTTAAAAAATTTACTGAAAAATTCAAGATCAAAGTCAAATTTGAAAGTCAAAAGTCAAAGGTTAAAAAGTCAAAGAGATGTAACATAAGCTTGGCACGTGTGATTCCAACCCATTTGAATAGCCAAAACTCAATTTTATAGCATTTGCCAGAATGGATCGATTGCCTCCATGAAGGGATTGATCTTGTCATTAGGGTGATCAATCTTTCATGTAGGGTGATTGATCTCTTCTTGTGCTTTTCAAGTCCATTTTACTTTTGGCTAAAAAATCAATTGATCTCATAAAAAGGTATTGATCTCTCTTTTTGCTGGAGTAATGAAACAGTGAAAATTATAACTTCTCATTTCAAATCTAGGATTTTGATGTTTTTAGTCAAAAATAGAATTTATACATGTTAAAAACATTATTTTAGACTTGTGAAATAAGGCATTTGGATTAAAAAAAAAATTTTTGAAGCAAATTTTGACATGATTTTGCAAATGTTCTAACTTTATCCCTTTTTGCAACTCAAGTAGGAAAATATGTTTGGACAAAGTTTATGCACTGAAAGCACTTTAAACAAGTTTGAAATGATCAAATAAATATGATAAAGTAAAAATATTCAACAAATGCATGTGTTTCAAATTTTCAATGGTCTTAATCCCATTTATGCATGAATAGTGCCAAGAACACCTTGAAACACTAAACCTTTGTCACTTTCATTCAAAAGACTTTGGAACAAGTTTGTAAACATTTTTCATAAATAAGAAAACTTGTTTGAGTCATAAAACATGTGCAATATGAATAAATTGCTCAAGCAACCTCTTTAGGTCTTATACTATTCAAACATCAATATATACCACACACACACAGTGCTTTAAGACCATGAAAATCATTTTTGTAGCATAAAATCATGTAAGGAAATTTATTTATACAAGACAAAATAGGATAAATCATTCAAAGTGTAATATGTCCAATATTTTGATTTTTGACATTTTAAAGCTCGTTTTTGCTTTAAAAAAGACCTTAAAAAATCTCATAACTAGTCAAGTTCATTTTTAACTATCTTGAACCATTCCAACAAGTTTCAAATGATAAAACAAAGTTGTTCAAGTGCTCATCTGGCCTTAGAAATAAGGAAATAAAAAAGTCAACTCTTAAACCCTATATTTTAAGTGGTCATGGGCAAAAATGTTAGAAATATATTTTAAACTCTTCAAACCATTTAAAAAAGTTTTATATGGATTTTATGCCCAAAAATGTTCAAAAATAAGATTTGATCTTTTAAGCTCCGAAAACCTTTGAAACTTGCATGTAATACTATGAAAAATTAAAACCAATGCAAGTTATTAAGTTTCTTTTTTTGAGCAAGTTTAAAATATTGAATACAAGATATTCAAATTCATTTTACACTTGAAAACTTGCTAAAACAAAATTTCATATTAACTATAACATAAATCATTTTCAAAGCAAAACATACAAATTCAAAATCATTAAGCTTTGAGTGCTCCCCCTAAATTTGTCCATAAATATATAAAAAAATTAAGCACATAAATCACACTCACCAAGCATATAACATCAATATCAACCATTAAAGCAACAAATATACACAAATGGTCCTCAAAATAAGTATAAACATATCTTAAGCATTTAACAATTAAAATCAAGTTCAACAAGCATATAACAATTTAGCACTTAATATTCTATCAAGAATAGGCAACCAATTTCAAATTCATAAAAGTTTAGAGGTTACCCATATCCATTGTGTGTCTAGAGTTTCATCCTACAAAAGCACATTATAGCTCCTTATTCTAGTACACCTACAAGAGACATTCTTCATTTGATTTTTGATATCTAAATTACTTTGGGTCCTTGAGAGTTAGTGACCAAGTCTCTAGTTCATTTGGAACCCATGCTTGCCTAATTCTAAATGGAACTTTTCTCTTTATAAGACAAGTATGTGAAGTATGACCATGAAAAAGACAAAAATTGCATTTAATCATTTTAGTACTTAAACTATTATTTAAAAGCTCTTATTTTTCATTCATCAAAACTTAAAATTTTTTTCTCAATTCTAAATTCTTTTTTTCTAGCATTTCATTTCTCTTTTGACAAGTTTCAAAATTTATTTTCAATTTATCATTTTCTTTTTCCAAATCATTATTTGTATTTATCAAGAAATCATTTTCAACATTCAATTTTGAAATTATTTTCTTGTATTTCATTTTCATTGACTCAAATTCCATAACTAACTCATCAAAGGCATCTTACAATTCATCAAAAGTATATGAATTTGAATCAGTTAAGTTAAAGGTTACCTTAAGTTCTTTAAGAGCCATGAGACATGATGCATTGTGGTTGGAAATTTATCTTTCATGTAGCTCATCCAACTTCATATCTCATTTGAAGTGGAGCAATTTGAGAACAGGTTGAAGTTTTGGGAATTAAGAGTTCCATATAGTAAGCACTTGGCCTTGACATCATCCATCATTGGCTTCAAATAGTTTGCATCATTTGTTGGAATTCCAAGCCCTTGTTCTATTACATTCCAAGTTCTAAAATCTTGGGCCATTATGAACACATTCATCTTTATTTTTCATTCATAAAATTTATATTTATCGAACATGGGAGCTTTGAGGATTACCTCACCATTTTGGAAACTAAAATATGACACAAACAACAATTAATAAGCCTAGAAACAAATATAAACAACAATAAATATAAAAAGTGTAGGGATAGAGAAATCAAACACAAAGATTTATAGAGATTTGGTCATTCTTCTTAAAGCACCTACATCCTCTCCCTTGGTTGCCCTCACCAAGGTTTCAATCCACTAATTAAAGAAAGATTACAACTTTATCTTTTTCCTAAGACTTAGATAGCAACTTAAAACATTCTATTTTCTAGGCTAAGTAGCAACCTTTCAATCTCACAAATACAAAAGGATACCTTATCTCTTGATTACAAAATCACTCAATTGAAATGTAAACTAGAACATCTCTCAAAGGCCAAGTGTTTGCCTAATGAATTACAAGGATATTGATGAATTAATACATAAAAAATGGCTTAAATACAACAAATAAAGAATTTTGGCTTTAAAACTCTTGATCACTTTGGAAAAATAAAAATATGATATGTTGGTACTTGCTCTCTTGTTTTTTCAACCTCCTTGGTGTGGTGGAATGCCTATATAGAGGAATTGGGGAACTAGCCAATGGATAAGCTTGGGAAATGAAACACATGATTTTCTCATTTAAAAGTAGTCGTTAAAGGTTCTTTAGGATGAAAGGATCGATTGGTTTTGATAGGGGATCGACTGGTTCTTGAATTTCACTCAATTTTTTATCGTTATAGTTGAGGGGATCGATTGGTTTTGGTACCCGTTTGATTGGGTCAGCCAAATTTTGGATACTGAATGATTTTGGATGAACGATGCTGCTGACTATCTCCCATTTTGCACTCTACTTTGTGATTTGATCTTATCTTGAGTTATATAAGTCCAAATCAAGAAACATTTGAAGATTTAAAAACTAGACTTAAGGGGCTTTCTATCCATATAAAATTTATTACCTAATTCAGTGTATAAAAATTAGAGTGAATTTTCAACTTTACCCCTTGTGTAGGTTCTAAACAACTACATAATCTCTAGTAAAAATTAAAAACCTTTTCTTAGAAAATTTGGATTTTAATTTTGTTTGATCCATTAGAAAGTAGACTCAAAAAGCTTTCCAACAATATGAAATTCAAATATTAAACTTTGTGAATTAATACAAAAAAATAAAACATGTTCAATGTTGGAAAACTTTGTTCTTGTAAAACATCGTTCTTAAGTTAATCTATTTCTCAAAACCAATATTATCAAAATTGTATTGAGTCCAAAATGAATAATTTCACTTTACAAGCAACAATTGGACTTTCATTTAAGCTTAAATAAATAATGTCTAAAGATAGTTTTGATTTGAGAAATAAAAAAACATAATAAAAGGTTTGTTTAAACTTTAAAAATCATATTATTGATTTAGTACCAAAATAATAAAACTTAGGAACATGTACTAAATAAATCTTTTTCAAAATCTTGATCAAGTTTATTTAGCTTAATGTTTTGTCATTTCAAAATAAAGACAATTCAAGGCTAACAGTAACATCATTGGTCCTTAAACTTTGAGGGAAATTCTATTTTTGTCTTTTCATTTGCCATGTGAAATGCCAATAGTTGCCATCCACGAGGCACCGACTAGTGCTTACCATTAATTTAGATGGTTCCATAGATGAAAAGATCAAAATAGGACAACTTTGGGTAATTGAAAATTCAATTAGAACTTTTTAAAAATTAAGAACCAAAATATAATTTGGTTCATAGTTTAGGGATTATAGATGCTATTATCCTGTAAAAAAATCTAATGTTTTATCACCTAATTTAAAATACAAATTACTTGAAATAGCTAAAAGCACTAACTTTTTTTTATACCATAAATAATTTTTTAAAATTAAAAAATGAACCTTATGCTTTTTTAATAGTGGATAATGCATTTATCAATAAAGGGATGACATTATATTTCATCCATGTATTATACAAAAATTTTCAATGTGATTCTTTTATTTTAAAATATGTAATGTGACATCTTTATTATTTTTTTCTACATGTTAATATGA
The DNA here is from genome assembly GCF_047325235.1 of Durio zibethinus. Lineage (NCBI taxonomy): Eukaryota > Viridiplantae > Streptophyta > Magnoliopsida > Malvales > Malvaceae > Durio > Durio zibethinus. The sequence continues at coordinate 20,024,337 of NC_143166.1, forward strand.
TGCTTGGGATTAACATTGTTAAATGTGACTATTGATGTATCACATAATTATATAATGACAAGTGACATTTTATATCATGTCATCTTGCAAGAATAAATATCATTACAATGTATATGTGGCATCCATATAGCAATGATGTGGAATGGATGCCACATATTGTATTTTTAAAAAATATATAAAATATAATTTTTTTTAAAAAATAAATTCTTACTTTCTTTCCTCTCTCTTTTCTTTTCTCTCTTTGGATCTTATTCTCTCCCTCTTTATCTCTTTCTTGGTATCATTTTCTTCTTTTACCTTTCTCTTTCTACACATCTCCCTCTTTTTCTAACCTTCTTCTCTTCAAGATTTGTCCTTGCCCTTTTTCAAATCCTGCTATTTTTCATTATTGTTGTTATTGCTACTTGTTAGCGACAACCTCACTTATGAGTAAAACAAAAAAAAATTTCTTGACTCTTTTTTCCCTTTTCGATTTAAAAATTGTAAAAAAAAAACCGAAACTCATAGATCTAAATCCAAAGTTAGGCTTTGTCACAGCCTAAAAAATCTCCTTGATGCCATCCAAACAACCCCAAATCATAAAAAAGAAAAATCCTCTGTTTCTTCCCTATGTTTATCGATCTGAAACTCTAAAATAGACCATAAAATCCCTTCAACCAAAACCCTAGAAAATCCCTTTTTATTTTTGCTGAATGATTGTATATTGCTAATTGTTGACTTGTGTGTTGGGATAGCAATGGGCTGAGTCAAGTTGAAATGGGTTTAAGCTCACTTTGACTTTGACTTTGACTAGCCTCTTTAATACTTTTACCTGACTTAATCCTAACAACTATTGAATTAGTATTTTTTATACCTAACTTGAGACATAAATGTATAACTTGCATATGATTTGATTTAACTTAAATTTAATTCAATGGTTTTAGGTTAGTATAGCATTCATAAAAACCATATTGTTTTAATATAAATTACTTTTTAATTATTTATAAAAGTAGTATTTTTATTAAGTTAATTTCTTAAATTAAGTTATTAAATATAATTTTAATAATATAATACATATAAATAAATCTAAAATTCAATAAATAATAAAATATATTATATACACCCTAAGGTAATATAGGGCTGAGCAACTTAAACCTACCTATTATCCAACGTTGATTTTCAAAACAAAAATGCACTTATCAGATTGGGACAAATTGAAACTAGTTGGGTACAAGTTGTTTGGCATCCCTAATTGTGTGTCACGTGTTATGGGTATATTGTTGTTTATATATGGGTTTTCTCATAAAAAATTCAAAGGTTCTTATCAAAAGGAAGATCGAATCTACAACAAAATCTAAATTTTTTACTTTCATTTTTTTATTGATTTCTTGAAAAAGATTCAGATTTCTTTCCTTTTCTCTTGATTTCATAATTTTCTATTTTTTTATGACTAAATACTCAATTTATGATTTAACATTTAGAACTTTTTCAATTAAGGATATTAACTTTAATTTGGTTCAATTAAAAATTAAACAATTTTTGGATTAGCTCAAATAAAGACATTTTAATGGGATTGAGTTGCACACATTTTATGAGAGAATAATACATAGCCTATGAGGGAAAAATAAGGTTAAATTCTATTTCTAGATGGTGTTGAGTGTAAGAATCCTTAAACTTTTTTTGTTACCAAGCACTCTTATTTGGTCATCTACCAAACTCAAACTAAACATTCAAACATACACACCTATGGGAAATCTCTTTTAGACCCATGAAATGCCTCCCTCGTAAAACTCTAAAACTTTCTTTACATATTGTTGTCATACATAGCCCTATTAAAATATCAATTGTTTGCATAAGCCTACTAACTTTCCCATAAAAAAATTTTTTCCTCCTAGAATTCTTGCCTTATAAGTCTTATTATCTATCAAGTAATATCTAGTCAATTCAAAAAAAAAAAAAAAGGGAACGAATATATTACCAAATCATTTGGAATTTGAGTCAATATTCTTAACAAAGAAAATTCATATTTCTTTCCTTTTCTTTTGATTTCTTTATTTTTTCAATTTTCTCATGGCCAAATGCTCAATTTATAATTTAACATTTGGACATTTTCTCAATTAAATATATAACCTTTAATTTGGTTTAATTAAGAATTAAACGTTTTTGGATTAACTCAAATAAGGGCTCAATTTTTTTTTGCAAAAAATTTCAAACATTTTATTAATATCTTTAACCTATAATTTAGTAGAAAAAACTATAAAAATAATACTAAAACAAATTTGCTAGAAAAAGTGAAGAAAACTCTTTAATTGTCAATTTTGCCTATTAATACTAGTTTAGGAGGCTATTTGCAAAAATTGAACAAAAGATCCTTCAAATTTGTATAAAAAAAATCTAAATTCCAATATTTTTATCTACACATGAGATGAATGTGCATTTAGGAGTAATTTTGCCAAAAATGCCAAGGATCAAGCCAAAATATGAATCATAATGCACTAAAAATAAGAATGAAAATACTAAAATTTTAACGCAATCAAGGACATTTCGATGGGATTGAGTTACACACATTTTATAAGAGCACACATGGTTGAGGAAGGGAAAATAAGGGTAAATTCTATTTTTAGATGGTGTTGAGTGTAAAAGTCATTAAACTCTTTTCGTTGCACAATTTCACCTCCACTCCACTACCAAACACAAATCAATGTCAATCCAATCTATGATCAGTCTTGCTTCGTCATCTATTAAACCAAACAAAACATTCAAATATAAACACCCATAGGCACTCTCTTTTAGATCTATAGGGTGTCTTCCTTGTAAAACTCTACAATTCTCTTTACATTTTTCTCTCATACTTAACCGTATTGAGATTCTCACTATTTATAAGAAGGTGGCGACTACAATGGGTGAAAGTGTAGATTCAATATTAGTGTGTGATAAAGTAATAGTTGTTATATCTTGCCATATCAATTTTTATTGTTGATGACATGGGTTACTGGCAACTAAGAGGAGTAAGTGGTATAGAACACTTTACATTGATCGAGACTTCAAAATAAGGATCAAAATGAAAGGAAAATTGAAAGAAGTAGAACAAATTTCTTTATTTGTTATCAAATAAATAAAAAGCAAAAAAGTGGAGAAATAATAGTCTTATTTTTTTATATTTTGCAAGGTAAAAAGTCCTTTATATAGATGGAAGGAAAGATAAAAAGTAATAAAATTTAATTTTCCTCTCTACACCAAAAAAAAGAGAAAAAACAATTTCCCTTTCATTTATTCTTAGTTGTCCTTTTTAGTCTTTTATATCCATACAATTAAATTTACTAACATACAACTCTTCAAAATGATGTGTGGTACATCCTTTTTTTATTTTTTTAAATATTTAATAAATATTTTTAAAATTATAAAAAAATATTTTTTCTTAAAGATTTTATTTTTTATGTGTAGGATCCAATTATACCAAAGTTTCTTTTCTTTGCTTTTTTTTTTATCCTTTTTAACCTTTTTCCTTTGTAAAAATATTTAGTAATATTTTTTAAAATTAGTTTAAAATATATATTTTTAAAGATTTTATTTTTTATGTGTGAGCCCATTATATCATACTTCTTTTTTTTTGCCTTTCCTTTTTTACCCTTTAAATTTTTTCCATTCCTAAAAAATATTTAATAATATTTTTTAAATTATCAAAAAAATATTTTTAAAGATTTTATTTTTTATGCATGAGATCCACTTATACAAAACTTTTTTTCTTTTTTTTACCTTTGTTAACTTTTTCCCTTTTAAAAAATATTTAATAAAGGTTTATTTTAGATTTTATTTTTTAAAACTCACTTGATACCAATGGTATGTCACATGCTTGTTTTTTATATGTTTAATAAATAATTTTTATTTTATTTTTTTAGAGCTACTTGATATTAAGAGCAAGAGCATGTCACGCATTAAGTCATTTGGCTCCTTTTTTTTCTTTTTTTATTTAATTTTTCTCATTTTTAACAAAATATTTAATATTTTTAAAAATATTTTAAAACTTCTTTACTATGGAGTTCATTTGATATGATTATTTAAAATATATATTTTCCTTTTTTATTATTTTTTCTTTTTTACATTTGATGATTTTACAGAAAAAAAATTGGTAGAGGTGAGTTGCCACGCCTAGATTTTTTTTTTCCTTTTTTTATTTTTTAAAATTCATTATATAAATTTCAAGAAAAATTCATCATTGCTAATATTGTATGGTAACTCAACTTTTTTCCTCTTTTTTTTTTGGATTTCATTTTTTTTCTTTCTTTTTTTAAATAAGATCTAGAAAAAAAAGCAAAAAACAAATGAATGTGAATACATGACATCTTGTTTTTATTATTTATTAAAATTTTTAATTAAAAAAATTATTGTTTAATAGAATAATTTAAAAAATTAATACTTTCAATTGAATTGAGATGTTCATATAGCACCTTAAAAACTCCTTTCTCCTTTCTTTTTTTTTTTTTTTCGTTATGCATTTTTTATTATACTAATTTTATTATAAAAATTATGACAATAGAGATATTTTCGTAGTATTCCATTTATCTTTTTTCATCTTTTGTCTTTTTTGTATTTTTAATTTGATAAATGTTATAACAAAATGTGCCAATTAATAAAGATGCCAAAACAATAGGTATCTAGTAGGTTTTAATCTATTTTAATTAGATGGGTGGTGATTTTTTTAAAATCAAGATTGAGTTCGATGGGTTTTTTTTTATAAGATATGATATTGGAGCGAAAACATATTTAAGGTATTTTATCCCAACTCATTTTATGGTATATATAGAATAATATATTTTGTTATTAATTTAATTTAATTTAATTTATATATGTGTATTATATTAATAAAATTATTGTTTAATACTTTAATTTTAGAAATTAATATTTTAAATTTAATTGGGGTGTCTATGTGACATATTCTATGAACTTTTTTTGTTTTTTTTTTCATTTTTTTACTTTTTATAATTTTTTTTGCTTTAAATTTTTATTTTTGTAATTATATATATTGTGATAATAGGAGATAAATTTAAATATCCACATGTCATTCCTATTCAGCTTTTTTTTTGTTTTTTAATTAGATAAATTTTGACAAATAAATAGTTAATAGAAATGGCAAAACAAGAAAATTTTAGCCTGTAACATTTTTGTTTGATAAAAAAATCAATATCCGATAAGTTTTGATTAATCTAGATTCGGCATGTACAATTTTATAAAAATTAGCATTGAATCAAGTTGGGTCTATTTGTTATAGAGAAGCGAGGACAAGTCTAAAGCGAATTTAGAATGCTTTGCTCGAGCCATCCATGATATTTATAAAAGTATATATATTTTATTATCTATTTAATCTAAAATATAGATTTTGCTAATAGACTATCAATAGTAAATTATCCTTGGATTGTCACATGTATTTTTTATGTTTTTACTTTGTTTCCTTTTATTTTTATTTGTTTTAAAAAACTTTCTTTTAAAATATTTAATGAATGCTTTTTAAAATTATAAAAAATATATTTTTAAAGATTGAGATCCATTCATACCAAACATTTTTTTTACTTTTTCTTTTTTACCCTTTTAACATTTTTCTTTTTTTAAATATTTAATAAAATTTTTTGTATATATTTTTAAAGATTTTATTTTTTATGCATAGAATTCCTTTATACCAAACTTTTTTTTTGCCTTTTTTTTCATTTTTTTTGGCTATCTAAACTATAAATCTTACTCATGTATATTAAATAGTAGCTCATCATGTATGCTCCACATGGCGCTCCCTCATAATGTTTTTTTTCTTTACTTTTTGAATTTTTTAAATTTTCCCATAACTTTTTTTTACAGATTTATTAAAGTTTTATAAATATTTTTTAAAGATTTCAAAATTTTTAAGGTTGAATCCACTTTACCAATCTTTTTTTTTCCTTTTTCTTTTTTTTATCATTTCTTATTTTCTAAAATCTTTTTATTAGATAAATTTTGCTCTTATACAAAGCTTAACCCATGTATCATGTGGGACTCTCATTTTTTTCTTTTTTACATTCTTCTTTATTTTTTAAAACTTTTTATTTTTACTTTTTTATTGCTTTTTTAATTTTATGTTTACTTTTTTCCAAGATTTCTTTATATTTAATAAATTTTTATTTAAAATTTTTAAAAGTTGAACCCCACGTTATTTTAATCTTTCTTTCTTTTTCTTTTTAAATTTTTTTAAAAATATTTTTAAAGATATTAAATTTTTATATGAGATCTACTTGATAACAATGGTATCTAACATGTTTTCTTTTTTTTTTTCATTATTTTTATATATTTAATAAATATTTTAAAAATTTTAAATAATTTTTTGTTACCCATTTAGTACCAAGGATATGTCTCTTGTTAAGTCATTTACTTCTTTTGTTTTTCTTTTTTCTTTTATCTATTTACTTTTTCTTTCTTTTCATTTTCTTTTTCTTTTCTTTTTTTATGCTTTTTTAAATTAAATTAATTTTATGAAAAAGAAAAGGCCAATGAAAGTTTCCATGTGGCACCCTTATATGGATTTTTTTTTATATTTTATATTTTTAATTAAATAAATATTGTAATAAAAAGTTTCAATTGATAGAGATGTTAAAACAATTCATATTCGATAGATTCCAAACTATTTCAATCTAATATGGGGCAAATTTTTTAAAATTGAAACCATGTTAAAGCTGGTTAAGGTTTTATAAAGAAACTATTTTTTATTTAAATAAAATTTTTATGAAAAAAAGGCTAATTAAAATATCTACGTGTCATCTTTTTTTGGCTTTTTTTACCTTTTACCCTTTTTTATCTTAATTAGATAAATTTTACAATAAAAAATTGATAAATAGAGATGACAAAACAGAAAATTTTGACCTGGACCAACGCATTGGTATTACGCTAGTTTCCATAAACTTTACCCAAATTGATTAAAAAAAATCATAATTTACCACTTGTAAAACATGAGTTGTTTAGATATTTAGTAAGTTAATTAAAAAAATTAATGGTTAAATTAAAGAATTATATATATATATCTAAGCAAACTAAAAATTTGATGACAAATATGTGACCTTCAACTTTTTAAGGACAAAAAATATATTTGAGTAAAATTTAAGAAACAATGGTTGTAATTTACTATACATTAGTGTCAATATTCTTTTCTTGTTCTATGCAATGAGAATTATAATTTTGTAAAAAATATAAAGTAATTTGTCAAATTTTTATATTTAGTAATAATTTAAAAATAATAATAATAAATTTTCAATTTTAAAAATTATAAAATTTCAAGTTTAACATAAAAATTTTAATCTTGTATATGAATTATTAGATAAAAATAAAGATTATGTTTTTAAATAAAAAATAAAGGTTATTATTTCATAAATTGTTGATAAAATTTTTATATTTTATAAAGATGTTTAAAATATTATCATATTTATTTTATTAATTTATTAAATATATTGCAATGGTAATTTTCTAATTTTATTGATAAAACTAGGTTTTTTCATTCTTGTGTTCTAAATGGCTAATTTTATTATTAGGTAGCATTAAAATTTATAAAATTTTGATAATTACATAATTTTATATTACATCATCAATATTATACTTATTTATCTTTTTCAATATTTTACTTGAATTTTAGATATAAACATGTAAATCCCAATAATAAGATAGAATAAATTGTTCCCTTTGCCATAACAATTTAAATACAAATGTTAGTTTTATTGTTCTTTTAGTTATTTGATGTCTGAAAAATGTATTTTTTGTATCACACATTTGTTTGATTTAAATTTTATTTTTTTAGATAAACATCATGTTTTATTTATCTAAAAAGAGGATAATATCTCATTACTATTCCAAAAGGTACAAACTATATATTGAAAAATACAAATGCAAAATTAAGTATAAAGAATGTTAGTTAAGATATCATGTTAATTTAAATAAGACCATGCATTATGAATTCTTACAAACTATCATTGCACTAAATTTATTTTTTAAAGGATTTACTTTTAAGGAGTTGAATCTAAGAAAATTCACTCATGCTAATCATATTGCATTTGAATTCATTATAAAAATATTGTTAAAATTAAAATTCTTTAAAATTGGTTTTATATTAGTTATATTTAAGTGGTTTTGCTCTATTAAGATTTAATCTGAATATTATTTTTAAAACTTCTAATCAAATTACATCTTATACATAAAAGTAAAAATAAATAGACATTAATAGAATAATATAATTTGCATATTAAAATTTATTCAAAAGAAAATTTCACTACTATTGGAATATAATGCCAAAAAATGGGTGGTTAGATGATATCATTTCATATTGAGCTTTGTGACCGTGAATAATCCCATAGTTCACTTTGTCTATCTTAAATGCCAAGTGAAAGTCTTGTTGAATATGTGAAATCAAGTAGAGCTATGGACTTAGGTTAGATATTAGGAGTATCTAAACTATCACCTGTATAATATTGATATCTAATGATAAAGACATATGTTTCATGGTAAAAGAAGAGTAATGCTGTAGCATGTGTTTCATAGCACATGTACATTATTTGACCAATAAAGGTAATAAAAGAATAGATCCCTGTTTCTTGTTATGGATGATTCTATCTAATGGGACATATTTGGATAGCAATTGATTTGCAATGGAAAGATTCTAGAAAAAGAAAGATCAATCTAGTGTTATATTCAGTTGTATTCATAAGTGGCCAATTATGTTTAAGATGTTGAACATAATTGTGAATACATAAGTATATCATGTAATATGACAAAAGAGAGATCCTGATGAACTTGAAATGTGACTTAATGGATTTAGAGTGTTTCAAAGTGGGTGGTTAGAAAATGTAAATTGCCTTGGGTGGTTAAAATGGTGTGGTTCAATTAAAAAAAAAAAAAAGACCACCGATTACCTCTTTCATGAATCATGGCATTCAGCCATAGAAAATGAAAATGAAGATGGCATTTTCGATTACTGAAGTCTCTTCCTTTTTCAAACAAATCATGGCTTTCATACATAATGAAACATGACGAAAGAGTATTCATCTAATGTGTTAGATAAGTCTTATTCATATGTGGGACTTATGACATAGAGAATAAGAGAGGAAAAAAGAGAGATTGGTAAAGTAAAGGAATAAGACATTTCTTGCGAACTCTATAAGGAATCTCATGTTCAGTGTTTAAGGACTTATGTTATGAATAGTAGACAATTTTCAAATGCGTGATATTGTCTTTAACCAGTGAATTAAGTTAGCATTGCTTCTGCAATAGCTTATAAAAAACACTTTTGTATGCTTCTACAAATCAAGTTTTTCTCATTTTTTTTTTATATATGATATGTTTGTATATTATCCTTCAACTACACCTCACATAAAATTTGATTTTGTGAATTATATCCTTGAATTTGCAATTCCAATGCTCAAAAAGACATATTACTAAATTATTAGTTAAAAACTAAGATAAAATATTTTTATTTTTAATTCAACAAGTATGAGACTAAACTTTATGAAATCTAATAAAAAGTTTAAAGTGAAAAATAAATAGAACAAAAAGCATTTATCATTATTTGCAAATAAATTAATCAAATAAAAAATTATTGAATCTAATTACCAATTAAAACAACAACAACAAAACAACAAACTAAGCCTTATACCCATAACTTCGGGGTCGACTGTATGAAAGGCTAAAAAGGAATCATGTTAGGTTCTAGTTTTGAATCTTTTTGTGCCACTCATTTCTAGCAAAAACAACATTTTCATTTACTTTCTTAACTCTTATATCATTTTTTTATTACTTGCATCTATGTCTTTCATGGTCAACCTCTATAAGCTTTGGCCTCTTCTAAATCTAGAAGCTTATTTATCCTAACTGGGCACAATTAGGCCTATGTTTCACATGTCCAAACCATCTCAAATGACCCTCTCTCATCTTTTCATCAACTCAGACTACTCCAAATTTTTCTCAAATTTCTTCATTTATGATTTTGTCTCTTTTAGTTTAACCATACATCCACTTAAGCATCCTTATTTCAATTATGCTCATTTTCTTCTCATGTTATCTCTTAATGGCCCAACACTTAATTCTATATAAAAATGCAAGCTTGCAATTGTTTTATATAGCTTCACCTTTAACTTTAAAGGCATGCTACGATCACACAACACACCCAATGCACTTGTCACCTCATCCATTTTGCTTGAATCTTATGATTTACATCCCTTTCTATCTCAATGTCACTATGAATAATTGATCCCAAAAATAAAAAATGACTATTTTTTGGTACTACCTCACATCTAACTTACTCATATTAGCACTTGCTTTCTTATGACTACAAACTTACATTCTATATATTTAAGATCACTATGAATAATTGATCCCAAATATAAAAAATGACGATTCTTTAGTACTACCTCACCATTCAACTTAATCACATTAGCACTTGCTTTTCTATGACTACAAACTTACATTCCACATATTCAGTTTTATATCCATTCAATTTAAATCATCGAGACGCCAATGATTGCTTCCATAATGCTAATTTTGCATTAAAATCATCACTAGTTTTAGCAACTAAGACCTTATCATCGGCAAATGACATTCATTACAGCACCTTATCTTGGATATACCTAGTGAGCTCATTCATAACTAATGCAAAAAAAAATGGACTTAGTGCTAAGCCTTGATGCAATCTTGAAGTAGTGGGAAAGCTATCAGTTAAGGCCTTAAACGTCTTTACATTCGTTATAACTCTTTCAAACATATCTTTAACTATATTAATGTACTTTAAAGGAACTATTTTTTTCATTAAGGCCTACCAAAACACGTGCTAAGGAACTCTATCATATGCTTTCTCTAAGTCGATAATTACTATATGTAGATATTTCTTTCTCACCCAAAAACCTTCTAACAAAAACCTCAACAGGTGAATTGCTTTTGATGTGGAATGTCCTAGTATAAACTAAAATTAGTTTTCAAAAATAATGACCTTATGTCGTAACCTACATTCAATTACTCTATCCTAAAGTTTATAGTATGACTTATAAGTTTTATTCTTTAATAGAACATTTTTGTATATCACATTTATTCTTGTATAAATGCACTTAGCATACTTTTTCTCTATTCTTCTAGCATTTTTTGAGTATGCCAAATTTTGTTGAAAAAATCTGTCAACCATCCTACCCTTATTTCACCCAAGCATTTCCAAACCTCAATTAAGATTCCATCTAGTCCTGCTACTTTCTTTGGTTTCATTCTTCTTAAAGCCTCTTTAACTTCATACTTTTAATAATACATTTAAACATATGATTTATACCTTAAAAGTTATGTTAAGCTCACCTATATTATGCTCAAAATTGCCATTAAAAAGACTATCAAATAATCTTTCCATCATTTCTTAATCTTTTTATCCTTCACTAAAACTCTTTCATCCCCGCTTTTGATATGCTATTAAGATCCATACTCTTTTTATCCTTTATCGTGGCAATTTTGAATAACTTTTTTTCTCCATTTCTTACCTCTAATTTTCTATATGATTCCTCATGGATCCTAGTCTTTGAATCTCAAATAACCTTTTGGCTTCCTTTTTTGCTATCTTATGTTTTAGATAACTCAACTCGTCCCTACTTCTCCTTAAATTCTTATAACACTCCCTCTTAGCTTTAATTTTCATTTTCACATTCTTGTTCCACCACCAAGATTCCTTTCCTAATGTTGCATGACCTAGATTCACAAACTGTCTCTTTAGCAACCTTTTGAACTCTAATAGAAGTTTTTTCCCACATTACTTCACATTTTCATTAGGTTTCCAATCAACTTCATTTACTAGTCTATCCCTAAAAGCTAACATTTTATCCCTCTTCAACTAAAACAAATAAAAAATAATGTAAACAATATAATTCTTAATATAATTTCATGAATTATTAGAGGATAAAATTAGAATATATATACAAATTTTAATTAAAAAATTGTTACCACACATTAGAAATTCTTTGATACTTTAATTTTGTACAAACATTCAAATGAATTTGTTACATATAATAAAAATTTTAAAATATTTAGAGATAAACAAATTACTTATACTTTTAAAAACACCTTTTAAATTAATGAATTTGTCAATAAATATATTCATTAATTATAATAAAATTAATTGTATAATACATTTCAAATAAATTTTAATAATTAATTATGATAATTGTTAGCTCAAAGTAGTGAATAAACCAACAGGGGTGAATTGGTTAATTAGAAATTTTGAATATTTGAATGCCAAAGTAAACAATAATCACAAATATAAATTTCTGTGCAAAAAAAGTCAAAATATTTGCATAGCAAAATAACTTGAAATGTAAAGTAGAGATGGGAAATTAAACACCAGAAATTATAAAGGTCGGTCTTTCCACAAGGCACCTACATTCTCTCTTTTAGCCTCACTTTCCAAGGAGCTCAATCCACTATATAAGTTGAACGTTACAACTAACCCTTCCAAAGCTATTGATACTATCAACCAATAAACCTCTTAATGAGCTTTCTAAGTTTCTTAAAAAATCACTCAAGGGTTATACTCCACCTCAAGCTTACTATCTCAAGGCTAGACATAAGCATTTTTGTAACCTTAAAAACCTTGTTAAGGCTAGATGTTTGCTAATTTGAAGTACAAATAAAAGATATGAATAATAGCAACAAGATTTGAAAACAAGATGAGAAGTTATGCTTGTTCACACTTCAATTTGCACTTTACTGCTTGAATAAAATGAAAAATGGATAGCAATAAATTCTCTTAACTTTTAATAGCTCATAATATGGTGGGAGAAGTCATTGCCTTCATTTAATGCCTTAAATGCTTTGCAAGAAACAAGAAAATATAATAGTTTGAGGCTATTAAGGCCGAACCGATTGATCCATATTTAGAAGGGATCGATTGGTTTTAACCATTGAGCCAAAACGTGTTTCTACAAATGAATAACTGATCAATTCATTTTAGGAGGGAATCAATCCATTTTGGCCAATTTTGAATTAATGAAGTTTTTGTAAGAAATAATGATCGATCCATATTTGGAGGGAATCGATCCATTTTGCCATTTGCAAATTTGAGACTTATTTTGTATAAAAAATCGATCAATCCATTTTATAATGGATCGATCCATTTTTGCAATTTTTAAGTTAAGACCTCTCTATATAAAAAACTAATTAATCCATTTTTTAATGGATTGATTGCTTTGGCTTTTAAGCAAAATTCTCAGTTTTTATTTAGGGAGGATTGATCCTATCCTGTCCACAAAGGGATCAATCCCTCTTTCCTAATTTTGTATAAAACATGTCTTTAATGCAAAAAAATTTGTTTTGGTCTCTAAGCCATTTTTCATTAGAAAAATTATTGGCAAAAAAATTTTTTTTTGTTTGAGTCCAAAGCAATTTATTCTAAGTTTTAGCTTTAATATTTTGTCTTTTCAAAATAAATATCAATTCAAGGCTAACAATCTTTCCCTTTTGATATGATGAAACTCAAGATAGATTCACTTTGAAAAAAAAAAAAACTCTTTTAAAAGAAATTTCTCCTATTTTCAAACCAAAATTTCAATATAAGCTCCCCCTAAATATAAGCACAATTGAAATTTCATTAAGGCCATTTTTCACAATTTTCACCATATTTCCAACACAAGCATACTTAGCATATCCATTACATTCTTAACATAATAATCACTTAACAAGCAAATTTTGTTCATTTTAGCAAATCCATCACAATATCAAGAGCATACATGTATATGGCTAAGCACATGCAATCCCATCAATAACAAATTGTTTCAACAAATTCTCTTCCTTTTTGTCATAGCAAAAAGGATCAATTTAAGGCACATAATATCAAAATACATCAAAACACTTGACATGAAAGAGTAATAAAATCACCAACATATAAGACACATAAAGCAGCAATTTAGCACAATATCGCACAATCAACCATAAATTGAGCTGCAAAATAGAGAAAGTCATGCCACTGATTATAAAGTACATAGGTGGGAAAGTTAGAGTTACAAAACAAATTGTTGAAATGAAAAATTAAATGTTTAAAAAGAGTTGATATGTAAGAAACCCAAGGTAGCTAGGCAATAAGAATATGTCATGATGGAAGAGGAAAATGTGAAAAATGTTGAAAGCGTTCTTCCATCTTGTCTTGAGGAGTCCTTAAATGGCAAATTTGATTAGTGATCTATTTTTGTGTAGTCTCCATGTTCTCAAGCCTAGTGTTGATGTTCCCATCCATTGAATGTAAGCTATTCATTTATGCCATAAGAACTTGTAAAGCTCTTTGAGTATAAAAAAGATAACTAAAAGAACCTTCTTGATGATCAACATTATCCTCATGTTTTTTTTCTTGCTTAAGTTAACTTCATGCTTTCAAATCTATACACCATTTGCATTTCTTGTATATCCTATATTTTGAAGTGTATATATCCCTAGAATGCTGCATGAATCATTTGAAACAATCTCATGATCACTACTAGTATGATACCCAATTTTTTTAATTAAGTTGCTAATTGCTATCCCATAAACCATTGTCTATTCCCTATGTTGAACAACCCTTATCAGATCAGAATATAAAGTGCACAAGGTTGGGTAGTTCTCTATGTTTGATTTTATACATCTACAAATAATTTGTTTCTTAATGGTGGAGTAAGGATGCTAACACATAGAGTAAGGATGCTGACACATAGGTAACAATGAGATATAACAACCTATTTTGCATTAACAACCTAGAGGCTTGAGTGGGGGCAACCATCATGGGATCCTCTTTAAAAAGATCTTATGCTGAGCCAACTACATTGCATCTAGTGTTTGTTTCTCCCTTACCCTCTAGCATGAACGTTTCAGCCAAAAGCTATTTATTCATAATAATTTATCTTCTCATCACATAAGTTCTAAATCTATCAACATAAAATCTATTTTTTTGACCATCAATCTCAATACAAGTAGCATTGTTATAAAATTCCCTAGCTAGGTTCTCAAATACATGTCCTATGCATAAATAATCAATCCTTCCAAATTTTTTAAAGGCATTAATATGTGGGAATTCAATTGAACATAGAAAGTCAAGATTAATTACCCTTTCTATCTTGATGTCTCAGTGAGTAAAATTTGCCTTATAACTATCTTTAGCTACAATGTTTTCAAAATTTTGGCTAAAGGAGGGTTTGAGGGCTTGCTAAAAGTTTCCCTAGGAGGATTTCTACATCTAGATAATGAAGCAAGGGATGGTCTAGTTTTGGGTGCCATGGGTAAACCTTGAAATATATGTATGAGGAGATAAAGATAGGTTATTGTGAAATTGATGAGAAAATTAATAGATATAAGTGATAATGGAGACTATATATTGAAGAAAGCCAAAAATAGTGAATGAAGGTAAAGATTTGGGTGATGGCACAAAAGGGATTGCTTTTTAGAAAAAAAAAAGAGGGTTGAATTTTTTTTATGGTGTTTTGAAGAAATTTAAGGTTGAAAATGCAAGAAATCAAGTGGGTAAAAAGAAATTTACAAAAAAGCTTTAAGTGGCAGAGGATGAATTTGTAAGGATGTGGGTTGAAGTTTTAGGGATTTGAGAGAAGGAGATAGGAAAGAAGAAGAAGGAAGATTGTTGACTAAGATAAAAGAGAAAGTGTTGAGGATTTTTCACATTTAAAAGCCCTATGACCTTCTACCTAACAAAAATTGATCAATCGTGTCCCATAAAGGATCAATAGATTTTGGGTTTTGTTTTGTTATTTTACTGTTGTAAGCAAAATTGATCAATTAGGTGAAATACAGGATCGATCGGTTCTACTATTTTTTCATTAAAACAATATTTTTTTAAAGAAATAAAAGCATATATATACATATAATTTTTTATACAAAAGTGAATAGAAACATTTTTATTAATGCAATATGACCACTTCTAACAAGTTACAAATAACCACACAAACATGACCACAATGCATTACTTCATCAGTTACTTATGAATTTATTTTCATTCTATCATTATTTGAGCTAGCTAATAAGTATATTCAAGTATGAACAAACTTGTTCAAGTCACAAGTATACCATAAACATTTAAGGAAACCAACATATATGCATTTTTAAAAGCATTTGTTAAGCCTAATTCATCACTAATTGTGCAAAATCTATTTCTATAAAGAGGCTTGGTGAAAATATTAGCTAATTGATGTAAGGTATCAACATATTCAAGCACGATGTCACTTTTTTTTAACATGATCTCTAACAAAGTGATGCCTTATTTCAATATGTTTGGTTCTAGAGTGTTGAATTGGAATTTTCGTTAGATTTATGGCACTAGTATTATCACATTTAATGGGATTGTGATCCATGGTCATTCCAAAATCCTCTAATTGTTGTTTAATCCATAATACTTAAGCATAACAACTACTGACAACTACATATTCAGCTTCGATTGTGGATTGAGCAACACTATTTTGTTTTATGGAAAACCACAAATAAGTATATTCTCAAATAATTAGAATGTACCATAAGTGCTTTTTCTATCTATTTTATAACCACTAAAATTCATATTGGAATAAACATGCAAAGTAAAGGTTGATCTCTTTGGATACCATAAACCTAGACTATGAGTGTCCTTTAAGTATCTAAACATGCATTTAACCGAAGTAAGTGTGATTCTCTAGGGGATAATTGAAATCTAGCAAATAAGCACATACTAAACATTATATCAAGTCTACTTGTAGTAAGATAAAGCAATGAACCTATCATAGACCTATCTAATTTAGAATTGACACATTTACCTCCTTCATCCTTATCAAGCCTTAATGAAATGCTCATAAGAGTTTATTATGGCTTTGATTTCTCCATTCCAAACCTTTTGAGTAAGTCTTTGATATATGTGGCCTGATTGATGAAGGTGTCATCTTTTGTTTGCTCACTTGTAACCCTAAAAAAATGTGAGTTCTCCCATCATGCTCATTTCAAATTCACCTTGCATGGTTTTAGCAAATTCTTGATAAAAATTTCATTAATTGCATAAAAAATAATATCATACTCATATATTTGTGCGATAGGCATATCTTTACCTTTCATTTTAATAAAGAGAGTAGTATCAACCTTCCCCCTATCGAAACCATTCTTAATGAAAAACTTTGACAATATTTCATAATAAGCTCTAAGAGCTTATTTTAAATCATATAAAGCTTTTTTGAATTTGAACACATGTTTTGAACATTATGGATTTTTAAAACTTGAGGGTTTTTCTACATATGCCTCTTCATTTATGAAACCATTTAGAAAGGCACACTTGACATCCATTCGAAAATGTTTGAAATTTTTGAAACATGCAAATGTTAGTAGCATTATAATGGCTTCTAAATTAGCAACCAAGGCATAAGTCTCATCATAATCTATTCCTTCTTGTTAACTATATCTTTGAGCTACTAATCTAACTTTTATTTCTAACAATATTGCTATTTTCATCCATTTTGTCTCTAAAAACCCATTTGGTGCCTATAGTGAGATGATCACTAAGTCTAGGTACTAGGTTTCATACTTGGCTTTTTTCAAATTGATTCAATTTATCTTGCATAGCCAGTATCCAATGATCATCTCTTAAGGCTTTATTTATGTTCATGGGTTCAATTTGTGAAAGAAAAGCTACATAATTACATACATTATAAGAAGATCTAGTTCTTAACCTTTGAGATAGATCACCAATAATTTCACTATCTTTGACATACCTTCTTTATCTAGGGAGACGAAGTTCTTATTCAATTTATTGTTGCTCTAGGAACTCATCATCTTCCTTTTAATTATTCCCCTTAATGTCATGAGATGTATGATCAATATTTTTTTGAAATATACCTATATCATCATTAAAAGAGACTTTTCTTGTAGGAGGATTAGATTCATCAAATATGGCATGTATAAATTCATTAAAAATCAAAGTTCTTATATTAAAGACTATAAAGGCTTTTGAATTCAAAGAATACCTTATGAAAATGCCTTCATCACTTTTTGTATCAAATTTGCTAAGATTGTCTTTTCCATTATTCAAAACAAAGCATTTACAACCAAAAGGGTGAAAGTAGTTTATGTTGGGCCTCTTACCTTTGAAAAGTTCATATGGAGTTTTTTTTTTTTTTTCAAAATTGGTCTAATAAAAGGGTGAAAGTAGTTCATGTTAGGCCTTTTACCTTTGAAAAGTTCATACGGAGTTTTTTTTTTCAAAATTGGTCTAATCATAGCACTATTTATGATATATAAGAAGTATTTATGGTTTCCTTCCAAAAATATCTAGGTAAATTATTATCACAAAGCATAGTTCTAGCTATTTCTTCTAAAGTTTTATTTCTCCTTTTCTACTACACCATTTTGTTAACGAGTTCTAGGAACTAAAAAATTATAGCTAATACCATTTTCACTAGAAAACTCATTAAAACCAAGATTTGCAAATTCTTTTCCATGATCATTTTTAATACTAAAAATTGAATATCCTTTTTTATTTTGTATTTTTTTGCCAAAAGTGATGAGTTTTTTCCAAAGCCTCATTCTTAGAATACAAGAAGAGAACCCATGTATATCTAGTGAAATCATCAACATTAAAAAACCTATATTGTTTACCACCAAGGTTCATTATCTTAGTAGGACTAAAAAGGTCAATGTGAAGTAATTAAAGTGATTTAGTAGTTGAAATACAATTCTTAAGTTTAAAAGAAACTTTTCCATGTTGTCCTTAAACACATGCGTCACAAACCTTATCATTTTCAAACTTTAATTTTGGTAAGCCAACTACTAAATCATTTTGAGATAGTTTTGAAATCACATGCATGTTGCATGTGTAAGTTTCCTATGCCATATCCAACTTTCATTTTCTTTTTGAGCTATAAAACAAACATTTCTAGAGGATAAGTCATCTAAGTGAACTACATAAACATTTTCTTGGTGATGTCCAATAAAAATAAATTTGTTAGTTTTGACATCAATCACTTGAGAACACATAAATTCAAAAATAACCTTAAGACCTTTATCACACAGTTGACTAATACTAAGCAAGTTACCTTTGAGTCCTTTAACAATTGAGACATTCTTAAAATTAGTGGAAGAATTGTTAC
The DNA here is from genome assembly GCF_047325235.1 of Durio zibethinus. Classification (NCBI taxonomy): domain Eukaryota; kingdom Viridiplantae; phylum Streptophyta; class Magnoliopsida; order Malvales; family Malvaceae; genus Durio; species Durio zibethinus. The sequence continues at coordinate 20,043,413 of NC_143166.1, forward strand.
CAAAGGAACCGATTTCTTCAATTTAACCTTTGGAGTTGTCCCTAAATGTAACTTCTTTTCCACCTTTAGGCTTTAAATCCTTGAATTGACTATTTTCCTTGATCATGCATTTTGAACATCTACTATTAAGATACCATGGATTGTTCTTACTTAAATTTACCTTGTAGCAATGCTCATCTACCTATAAGTACACAATCAAACTTTTGTTTTGGGTACCTAAATTTTCTTAAGTCCTTGAGTGTAAGTACTCATAATTCTTGTTTCTTTTCGAATCCACACACTCCTAATAAGTTTCCCTCTACGAGTAACTTTCTTTAAAGAATAATATTGCATGGAATGACCCAATTTATAACAATATACACATGTACTAGATGATTCAGTTAAATCATTTGATGTTACAAGAAAGTTCTTCAAGTGAGTTTCTTTGTCACTACCATTATTTCCTAATCCATTTTTATCAAAGAATGATCTTTGACTTTTAAGCATGTCCTTTAGTTTTTGATTCCCATATAGGATCTAAAAAAATGTTTTGTAAATTCACATTTTTCTTAGTTAAATCATCAATATTGAATTTTAAAACCTCATTTTCCTTTCCCAATTCATTCTTTGCCTTAGTTAAGAACTCATTTTCTACTTTTAATTTGGAAACCATTTTCCTATACTTCATGTTCATTATTTCAAATTCCATGGCTAAGTCATCAAAAACATCTTGCAATTCATCAAATGTATATGAATTTTAATAAATGGAATTTGAAGTTACTTTAGGCTCTCATAAAGAGCCATGAGACATAGGTTGGTCACTTTCTCCTTACTTGATTCTTTTTCAAAAAGGTCACTGTTACTCCATGCGACAATCATTGCTTTCTTTTTTGGCTTCATTGTATTTTACCTCTTTTACAAAAGGCAATTAAAAATTGATATAACTCGATTTATTGCACTCATAGTAAAGAATTTGATCACTTTCTCTTCGATTAGGTTCTCTCTTGATCATTTCCTTTTGTGATCTTCTTTTATTTGAAAACTTATTAATCTTCATGAATTTATTGAACCTTTTTGCAAACATGGCCACTTCTTTATTCTAATCACCTTCATCTTGTTTGATCTTTTCTTCTTCTTCTTGAATGGTTGATTTGAAGGTGTTAAACTTTAATTGATCCTTATTTTGAAATCATAAAACATTAAGCTAAATAAGCTTGATTATGATTTTACAAAAGATTTATTCGGTACAATGATCTTAAGTTTTATTATTTTTGTACTAAAATGTATAACATGTTAATAGAAATGATATTTCGTTGACTAAAACTTGGAAAACTTGGAAAATGTCTTCAACTTAAAATGAAAAGTTTTGCTAGCTATTTTTCAAGTGGAAAATATCTTAAGATCCAAAAATAACTTCTTTCTTTCCTTGAAAATATTTTATGCAAAGTTTAAGAATGGATCAATCCCTTAAGTTATAAGATTGATTGGTTTTTTAGGTAGAAAGCTTTCAAATTTGATCTTTTACAAAATGGATCAATCCCTTATGATATAGGATCGATCAGGTCTAGGGTTTAGTAAAATGGGTTGATCCCTTAAAGGAATGGATTGATAGGTTTTTTGTCCAGAAAATCACGAGATTGTAGAACAACCAAAAGGGATCAATCCCTTATAAGAGGATCAATTGGGTCCAAAAAAAGATCGATCAATTCTTGCTATTTCAGTTCAAATAAATAGTTTTTCAAATGTTCAATGGGTATTTTCTTATCCAATCAATCCCTAACGGCTACAAACTTATTTTCTCTATAAATTAGGCATTCCAACACACCATTGATAAAGATGAAACAAGAAAGCAAGCAACAACAAGCCTTACTTTCATTCTTTCAAGAATTCAAGAGTTTTAGAGCTTAAATTCAATATCCTTTGTATTTATTATATCCAGACTATTTTTTTGTTGTTCATTCATCATCCTTTTTACTTCATTAGGCAAACACTTAATCTTTGAAAGGTGTTTTTAGTTTACAAAACATTTGAGCTAAATTGTAATCAAGAGGTCAGGCATCCTCTTAAAAGGTTTTGATAGTTTTTATAAGAATTCATTATGTGAGATTAGAGGTTGTTACCTTAATCTAGAAAGGTAGGGAATTTGAGGTTGCTACCTTAGCCTAAAAAGGTAGAGAATTAGAGGTTGCTATCTTGAGGCTAGAAAAGATAAGGATTGTATTTTGCATTTCAGTTAGTGGATTAAATTCCTTGGTAAGTGAAGCTAAGGAAAAGGATATAGATGTCTTTGGAAAAGGACAAACCTCTATAAATCCTTTAGTTTGATTTCTCTATCCCTACTCTCTTTAATTTCATTATTGTTTTTATTTGCTTTAAGATCATTAATTGTTGTTAATTGCCACATATTTTCATCAAAGAGCATATTGTTTTTAATTTCTCATTCAAATATATTAAAATCTATTTTTAGAAAAAAATTTAGAGAAAATACAATTCACCCTCTTCTTGGATTGCAATCTACACTTGAGCTTGCAATTGGTATCAGAGTTTGGACTCTATTTTTGTAAGTCTAACAACCCTAAGGAAAAAATCTTACTATAGACACATAATTTTGTCCGAATATTTTTTTTTATCCTCATTGGGCTTTGAATTTTGACTTGATTGTGTAATTGGGTCATAATAATAAAAAAAAAACATATTTTGAACCCAAGAATTAAAAGCCTAAAAATTTTAATTTTGGTTTTAATTTTGATTTTAATCTTAATTTTGATTTGGGTTTTTAATTTTAATTTTTGGTCAAAAAGTCAAAGAGTCAAAAGTAAGAAAAAAGAAAGAAAATCGAAAAAGAAAACATAGGATTTTGCAAAAAAGAAAATCTTGGATTCCAATTCATTAGATTTGATTTTGCTCTTGGATTCAACTTTAGATTCGAATTTATTGATGAATGATTTGGAAAATTTAGGACCTAATCTAAGTAAAAAAAAAAAAATCGCAAGGAAATCAAATCTAAAATATTTCTCCCAAATTCAATGGAATTCAAGGATTTACAAATTTAAAGGGATCCAATCCCTATATAAAGACCACAAATCTATGAAATAAGGGGAGGAGGGCAATCAAGCATAAGCAATTAACAAGCAATAGTAAAATTTTTGGGTCTGGGTTTTCAAAATTACTTGGTGATCATTGGGTTCTTTGTTTGAACCTTTAGTTCTTTGTTTAAATCCAGGAAATTCTGGCATTTCTAGGAATTTGGAATCATTCCTTTTAGATTGTTTTGGACTTCTAGGGTTTTGGGCTTTTTTTGGAATTTTGATTTTTGGTTGATTTTTAGGATCCTGGATTTGTTGTTTGTTTCTAGATTTTTATTAGGATTGTAGTTTTAGATTGAATTTTTGTTAATTTTTGAAGTTTTGGGTTGAATTTTGAAAATTTTTTAGGTTTGAGTTTGAACTTTTCTGGTGGCTTTTGAACTTTTCAATGGAATCCACGATGGTTAACGGTGGCCAGTATTTGGGCTAAGAAACTTTTTTGGAATAATCTAGGTTTTTTTTTTTTAATTTTTCAACATTGTTTGAATTTTTTTATGTTGGATTCTACAAATTTTGGCTAGTTTCTAGATTTGTTTGATTTTCCCGATGAGTTTTTCTTAAAAAAAAAAAAGCTAGAAAGAATTCAAGCTAGATGGAGAATGAGCTAGGCAAGTTTGAGGGAAAAAAATCAAATTTTGGCTTCTATGTAACCATAAAACGACGTCATTTTGAAGGCTACTTGGCTTGTGTGAAGTTCCAAAACCCATGTGTTGACCCAAATTTCAACCCACCTGATCATAGGTTTTTTTTTCTTTTTCTATTCTTTTATTATATTTTCTATTTTATGATTATTTTTTGTTATTTTATTATTTTAATTATGTGTTTCAATTAAAGATATGAGGAAAAGAAAAAGGAAAAACCTCTGGTAAAATATATTTGCATAGGTAGACTAAAACCTATTCTTTTTAGGAATTCTTAGTTTAGGCTTAGGATAACCTTAAGAAAGATAGATTCACATAGGCAGTCAATCACACCTAGGTAAAAAAAAAAAAAAGATTGGTGGTGACTCCATAGTTTTTGTGTCTAATAGGTAGGTTTTCCCAACTTGGATGTTATGATAATTTGGTGACTCCACTAGGAACTTAGTGAAGGGAATTATGTATCATTATCAAAGATAAAACAATTAAATTTTAAAAAAATTTTAATTCTTTAAAGCCAAGTGTCGTAACGGTTTTAGGGATCGTTAGATGAATTTGGAAAAACAAAAGAAATAGAGTCGCCACCAATTTCTTTTAGGGTATGATTGGCCACCAAAACTTTTATCCTTTTAATAAAATAATAAATCTTGTTTAAAGCTTTATAAAAAAGATAATTTTTAGTCTACAAAAACAGATTGGGTTTATGAGTCAGTTACACGTGGGGAAGGATTAGCACTCGCACGATGCCCGTTTAAAACAGTACCAATTACTTATGTGTTATCTTTTAATATTGACAAAAATTATCTTAATCTTTGTATTCAAAAAAATTAATTTTTTTTTAAAAAAATGATTTATTTAATAAGCTTTAAAATAAATAAGAACCTTATATTGAAAAATTCTTAAAAATATTCCAATACACTATCAATATTAAGAAGAACCATCTCACCTAAGGAATTTTAAGAATCACTACTCGAAATTCTCGAAAATCCTATCCTCGATGGTTCATATTCATTTTCACTAGTTATTTAAAAATATAAATTAGTAAGTAATTTTAAAATAAATAATGCTTTTCAAGGACTTTTTTTGAAAAATGAAAAATATCTATAAAAAATTAATCTAAATGCTCTAATATGCTGGCAGCATTTTAGATACATTTTCTTACCTAAAGATTCCTAAAGAATCACTACTTGAATTTTTATATGATCTTATCCTCAAAGATTTTTTGTTTGTTCTTAAAATTTTTTTTAAATCACGTACTAATATAATAATCCACAAATATATTTATTATTATCTTTTTTTAGAAAACATTTTCCTATTTATTAAGAAAAACCATCCAAGTTAAAAGAAATGGTTATAAAATGGAAAATTTTCATATTGATAAGAAACTTTTAAATATTCAAATACTTTGACAATTTTTAAAAGACTTTTCTCATTTAAGAAATTCTTGGGGATTACTACTTGGACTTCCTAGAGTCCCATCATCGAAAAAAAATTTTATTTAAAAAATATGTAATGCAAATAATGGAGTAGAATATGAACATGAAAAATATATTCATTAGAAACATTCTCTAAAATATCATCAAATTTTGAAAGGACTAGAGGAAATAAAATAGAATTATATAATATGAACAATCATGCATACAAGACAATATATTGATCATGCCTTAATAATCTTAATTATTTCCCAATTAACATGTTCGGAAGGAACAAAGTAAATAAAATTTATTGAAAATTTTCCTAGATACCCCGATACTTTGGTGGTATTTTAGAAAAATTTTCTCACCTAAGGATTTCTTAGGAATCTCTACTTGGACTTCTTTAGAATCCCATCCTCAAAAAATTTTATTCATTTTGTTCTTTTTTACTTGGTTATTTAATTTTCCTTTTAAACTTTGATCATATCAATTTCATTACCAAGGGAATCAATTATTAATAACATCAATCAAAATTTTAGAAAAAAATACAAATGAAACTTTTTTATATTGAATATTTTCCTAAATGTTCCATTACTTTGGTAACATTTAAAAAAAAAAAATCCTTACCTAGATATTTTTAGAGAATCACTACTCGGACTTCTCTAAAATGTCATCATTGGAAAATTTTATTCATATTACTAGTATATTCATGGAAAATGTATCAAGTATATAAATATGAGATAAAAAATTAAAACAAGCATGAGAATCTAAACAACAAAGAAATTAATAGTGCATAAAATTAAACTTATAATAAATTTAAACAATCATAAACAAATTGCAAGAATTTAATTAAAATCAAACACACATAAAAAATAAATAAACTTTATTAAAAATAACCCCTAAGTGTTATATTTTGAAAATTGTTTACTATAGTATTCCAATTAAAGTGATTTCCTAAACTAGTATTCTAGCTTTATTATTATTCATGTCAAGATAAAAATAAACACCAATAGCTTTGTCCATGGTCCCTACATTTTGGGCTTTCATATATGTTTATACATTTTTTTTATATCAAAAGAACCCCATTTTTTCACTGCCAGCACCATGAAGTGCAATTGAAAATGAGGCAAGTGAAAAAGGCCCCACATCTTGACTCTTCCATTTATGTTCATTCTTTTGTTTGTCAAAATGGTGCATATGACCCACATGCCATGAATCTCCACGTAGAAACAAAATCTATGAAAGGAAAAGAAACCAATATATTTTGAATAAGAAACCATGCATGAAAGTGAAGCTTCAACCTTTCATAATCCTCTATTCGCAACAACTATGAAACAACAAGTTTGTGATGGGATACTATGTGAAGAAAGATGGAAGAAGTAAGCAAAACTCACAACAGACTAGGAAAATGTGAAATAAATAAACAAACAAGCTTTTAGTCTTCCTCATTCAATAAGCAACAAAACTGGTTTGCTTAAACTTCCTTTTTGTCTTGAACTTTTTTTTCTTTGAAACCTTTATAAAACTAGTTTTTTTCTTTTTTTCGTCAAGACCTCTTGTTTCTTCTTACTCAAGCCTAGCAAAACTGTTTACTTTTCCATGGAATAGAGCATGAATTCTTAACTAAATATAAATTTCGTATGCATTCAATACATTAAGCAAACTCATGAAGCTACAAGGAAAGGAAAGAAGACTCATGTTCCATGCTTCTTTTTGTTTTGGTCAACATCTCCATTGGTTTCTGCTTCCTCTTGCTTTCTTTTGCTAGTAACTTCTTCTTCATTTTCCTTTGCCAACTTCTTTTTCTTTTTCTTTTGAAAGCTTCTCCCCCTCCTTCTTCTCTATTCGATTTTTTTCTTTTTTTTTTGTTCAACAGCTTTTCCTTTCATGTTTGGCTCCCTTTCTTTCTTTTTTCTTCCAAAAACTCTTTGCCCCATTTTTTTTCTTGATCGAAACCCCTAGCCTCCTTAATGTTCAGGTAAGAAAGAAAAAAAATATTGATCTTGATAAACATGGACCTTTGGATGAGATTTCATCCAATGGTCAAAGCTTGCTCTTTTATTCCTTTAAAGGGGTCATCTTTGACCATTGGATCAGGATCAAATAAATATTTAATGGTCCATATTAATTACTACAAAGATGATATTTTTATGCCCTCCAAATGTGTGAAAAGACTATTTTACCTTAGTTGCAAAGTTTTCGGTATTTAAGCCTTTTCCTTGGAAATCAAGGTTCCCATGGTCATTTTTGGTATTTTAAAACACCAAAAATCATGAGATATTATAGGAGTATGATCTGAAAAATCTCATGAAATTTCAAGCTTGAAAAAACTAAATTACGAAAATACTCTTATAAAGGTATATTGTAATTTCACACTTCTCGAGGTATTGTTATGATTTCGAGTACACTAAAAATCATGAAATATTATAAAACTAGGATTTGGAAAGTTTCATGAAAATTCAAGCTCGAGAAGGTTAAATTACGAAAATAAAACCATAAGGGTATTTTGGTAATTTGGCCTTTCTCGGGGTATAATGAGAATTTTAGTATTTGAAAAAATTCAAAATTCAATTTGATAACACCTTGATTTTGATGAGGTTTTGAAGTTTCAAAATTAACCCGAGCTTTATTCATTTTGACCAAATTTTACAAAATGTGACTTTGTTTGACCCATTTTGACCCGAGTTGAGTTTAGACTTTGAATAGGCAAATTTATGAGGTCTTTACGGGTCTTATATGGTTCTCATAAATGGTCTTGGCCTTTTGTTTCCAAATAAGCCCTAGATCAGTCATGTTGAAAAATATCTTGGATAAAATTTAGTATCTACAGCTGTCATTCTTTGCATACTTTTGAGGATCAGAAGTAATACAAAGACGTAGATGGTAATTTTGTCCAAATGATGTTTTTCGAGTGAGTCAAACCCTTGCTTTTTCTTTTCTTCTTCTCTTTCTCTCTTTTTTTTTCTCTCTTTTTTTTTTAATTGTGGGTTTTAGAGATTAAATCTTAGAAACTTTTTGAATGCTCTTCCAATCAAAGGCCATGAAACTTTGAATTTAAATTGTTTTACGTATCATAAAACTTTTGAATGCTCCTACAATCAATGGCCATGAAACTTTGAATTTAAAAAGGTTCACCTGGAGGTCTTGAAGATTGTGCCCGGAGGTTTTAAAGATTATACACGAGGGTTTTAAAGATTATGCTTGGAGGTTTTAGGAATTTCAAAATCTTTGAATGCTCATCCGATTAGAGGCCATGAAACTTTAAAAATTTTAAAAAGTTCACCCAGAGTCTTTGAAAATTATGCTCGAAGGTCTTAAAGATTATACCCAGAGGTCTTATAAATCTCAAAATATTTGAATGCTCATTCAATTAGAGGCCATGAAACTTTAAAAATTTAAAATGTTTTACCCGGAGGTCTTAAAAATTATGCTTGGAGGTCCTACAAATCTTAAAATCTTTGAATGCTCCTCCAATAAGAGGCCATAAAACTTTAAAAATTTAAATTGTTTTGCCCAGAGGTCTTGAAAATTATGCTTGGAGGTCTTAAAGATTTTAAAATCTTTGAATGCTCCTCTAATCAAAGGCTGTGAAACTTTAAAAATTTAAAAAGGTTCACCCAGAGGTCTTGAAAATTAGGCCCAGAGCTCTTAAAGATTATACCTAGAGGTCTTACAAATCTCAAAATCTTTGAATGCTCCTCCAATTAGAGGCCATGAAACTTTAAAAATTTAAAAAGGTTCGCTCGAAGGTCTTGAAAATTGTGTCTTGAAAATTAGGCCTAGAGGTCATAAAGATTATACCCGAAAGTCTTACAAATCTCAAAATCTTTGAATACTCCTCCAATTAGAGGCCATGAAACTTTAAAATTTTAAAAAAGTTCACTTAAAGGTCTTAAAAATTATGCTCGGAGGTCTTAGAGATTTTAAAATCTTTGAATGCTCCTCCAATAAAAGGGCATGAAACTTTAAAAATTTAAAATGTTTTCCCCAAAAGTATTGAAAATTATGCCTGAAAGTCTTAGAGATTACGCTTAGAGGTTTTACAAATCTCAAAATCTTTGAATGCTCCTCAAATTAGAGGCCATGAAACTTTAAAAATTTAAAATGTTTTACTCGAAGGTATTACAGATTTCAAAATCTTTGAATACTCCTCCAATCAAAGGCCATGAAACTGTAAAAAAATTAAAAATGTTTTTCCCTAAATTAGAGGTTTTGAAGCTCAAATATCTTGTTTGAAATTGGCTCTTTCCAAATAGAAATCTTGTTTAAAAATGGTTTCTCTTAAATAGAAGCTTTGAAACTTTAAAATCTTGGTTTTTTCTTTTCTCACACTCTCTCTCTCTCTCTCTCTCTCCTTTTATTTTGAAATTGGTTTAAAAATGACTCATGTTGTCATGGCTCAAGAATTTCACAAATTGTGATTGTTTCAAAATCATTTTTCATAACTAAATTATTTATTTGAATGATTTTTCCTTGAAAAACAAAGTTTAAATTTTTTTGGAGAATATATTAAACATGATTCATGAATGCAATGGATGTAACCAATATGACGCATCCAAATTGTGGTAAAAGGTTCTTTACATCAATTTTTCATTCTTTTTTTTTTTTCATATTTACAAAGTTAACAAACACAATTCTGATTCAAATGTCTGTCAAATGATATGAATACAAATGTTAATAAAAAAGCTTGATACAAATACAAATGACTTTTTCACAATGCAAATAACAATGTTCCTTTCACATAAATGCCCTTACAAATACCTTTTCTTAGGATGCAAATGCAAATTTCTTTCTTATGGTGAAAATGTAAATGCCTTGGTTAAGATGCAGATACAAGTGCAAATACAAGTGATGCAAACATGAATATCTTTCTTGTGATGCAGATGCAAGTGATGCAAATGCAAATATCTTTTTTTCTTATGATGTAGATGCAAGTGATGCAAATGCAAATGTCTTTTTTTCTTATGATATAGATGCAAGTATGAATGCAAATGTCCTTTTTTGTGATGTAGATACAAGTAAGGCAAATATTTTTTTTTTTTTGTGATGCAGATGCACAGGGCTTAATATTTCATCTGAGGGCCAACTCATCTAGGCTTAATTCTTTCTTTGAAGGCTAGCTAAACTAGGCTTAAAATATTCTTTGAAGGCCAGTTAAACTGAGCTTACATTCATTGGAGGCTAGCTTATCTGGGCTTAAAATCTTCTTTGAAGGCCAGCTAATTTGGGCTTACATTCATTAGAGGCCAACTAATCTAGGCTTAAAATCTTTTTTAAAGGTCAGCTAAACTGAGCTTACATTCATTAGAAGCTAGTTAATCTAGGTTTAAATATTTCTTTGAAGGCCATTTAAATTGGGTTTAATATTTCATCAAGGGCCAGCTAATCTAGGCTTAAAATCTTCTTTGAAGGCTAGCTAAATTGGGCTTAATACTCAAGAATCAGCAATCTCTATTAGAAATGAAAGGTGAAGATTCTTTCCAAATGGGTTGAATAGTTCTATATATGGAAATTTCTGTTTATTCAAAAAGGGTTTTAGCACCTACAAGGGATAAAAAGGTATATACTTTTTCCATTCAAGCTCACAGATGAAACATAAATTTTTCCAAAAGCATGAATTCCTTAAAAATCAAACATGTTAAACACTTTCTTTAGTCTTCAACGTGATATTTGATGTATGTCAAAGTTAGCTGCAAAGGCTTAAGATTTTGAAAGGTTATTTGAAAATGGACAAAGGTTGAGATTTTCAAAATTAACTCATCTCAAACTTCTATGACTTTGATATTTTAGATCTTTCAATAAGGTTTGGCTTATCTTGGTTTACCACATTTAGCATTAGGAGTGGCCTTCAAGGTTTGCTCTAGAGTACCCTTTTTAAGGTTTTCACCCTAGAGCGACTTGTATTTCTATTTTTTCTTTTTTTTTTGGTTAATGCACCATGCTCTTCAAAAATTCAAAACTAATCTAAAAGAGGAAAAAAAATTTTTTTTGAAAGGGGTTAACAGTCCAAATAGGAAATTATATAATAAATGGGGACTCAAAAGATTCATGATCATTCTTCCAAGAGAAACTCTTCAATTTTAAGCTTTCATACTTGATCTAATATAGACCTTTTAAAGATTGTAACATAGGTTAAGGTTCAAGGTTGTCAAAGAAAAGGATAAAAAGGCCCAAGACAAGTATTTAAGGGTATTTAAAACCAAGGATCACTTTTTTGTTTAAAGGATACACCTTGAGGTCTATTCCTTTTTGCTTTCCACCCATTCATTTCTTTTTCTTTTTTTTTCTTTATTTTATTCTTCCTTTTTTTCATTTTTTTCTTTCCCTTTTCTTTTTTTACTTTTTTTTTCTTATTTTTTTCTTTTGGATCTTGTCATTAAGTGGATTCAAAACTTTTGTGAACTTTTATATTGAGCCTTTGGCCAACATATGGGATTCCATTTGGACATCCCCATTCTTAACCCGTAGAGGTGTTCCTTTTTGCCCTTCAATGTGAAAGGTGATCTTTAGTTAGGGTTTATTTTGAAAGAAATCAATCAAGCTCAAAAGGGTAACAAAGGATCAATTTCTACATTTGTGAAAGGATAATGAAAGACAACCATTTGTCATTTCAAGTACAAACACTTAAATTGAAGAGTAGTTCCCTTTAAGAAATGATCTCAAAGAAAAGTTTTCACTCTAACATTTTTTTTGTTTTTTGTTTTGGTTTTTATTTTTTTGGGTCTTTCTGGTTTTTTTTTTGTTTTAGTATTTTTTATTTTGGGGTTTTTTTTTCTTGTCCCCTTTTTTAGAAGTTTGAATTTGTCATGACTTTATTGAAATTTATTTGAATTTCCTAAATGCATGATGTCATAACCATTTTTCTTATTTCTTTTCTTTTTTTTATTTTTCACTTTTTTTTCATTTACTTGGATTTTTTTTATTATTATTTTTTGACATGCCCCCTAAATTCCTTTTGTCAACAACATGTTTTATGGAAGATACCCCATTTAGCAAACCATCCTTAATGAAAGTTATTACAAGAAAGGGTTATATGGAATGAAAGAGAAAAGGTCATATAAAAATGAACCCATTTGAGGTATTAAATGATCCATGTCACTTTAACAAAAAAAGAATGAATGGCTTGATCATAGATCAAATTGTCTAAAGGGTAATGAGCTCTTTCTTTTCTAATCGATGTGCGCCTCAGACACGTAGTTAGGTCAATTTTAAGGTAAAAAACTGAAAGGTTGGTAAGTTTCATGATCAACATAACCCTGATGACATATTGGTCAGGCCAACTTTTTGGGTAAAGGGGCTAAAAGGTTGGTAAATATAAGCAACATGCATCGAAAACAAATGAGCTAGGCAAAACTTTGGGTAAAGGATTGAAAGGTTGGTAAATCTGAGGTCATTTTATAGAATTTGGGTTAACCTTGATTTCAAAAATTTTTGGAACTACAACATAATATTGACATATCAAATTACCACATCTGAATCTTTATGAAAAATGTCATATTTGCCTGATCTTCTTGGAATCCAAATTTCTTTTTTCCTTTTTAAACTAAATGTTTCATGTTCATTGCCTCGGAAAAGAATATCACCTTATAACATTTTTGGGTGAAAGCAAAGTTCACAAATCCAACTTTATAGCTTTTGAAGGGTCATGGTTGTTGAATGGAATCAATTGAAAGACTTAAGAAAGAGAGTTTAGGTATTTGAAAAATCCCTAATAATGATCACCAACTCATATGACATTCAAAATTGTCTTTTGTTTTTGCCTTTTTTTGTTTATATTTTTTTGTTTTGTTTTTTTTTTTCTTTTTCTATAGTACTTTTTTTTCTTAACCTTAGGACCTAACTATGTAGGGCTTTATTCAAATCTAACATTTTCCCATTTTTTACCAATTATAAGTCCAAAATTTAATAGAAATTGAAATTATCAAATAATGATGTAAATCCTTGAAACACTTTTGATGCACAAGATCCATTCATGCAATGCAAACACTCAAACATGACCCTAAAAATTCATATTCTTAATAATATTCTTGAGATGACACTCAAACCTACAAACAAAGGTTTCTCATTTGATGATTCAATTTTAGCATCATTGGCCCATGACGCAAAGATGGTATTCACATTAGGCATTAGGATCATACCATTTGGGAAAAAGTGGTTTAAGGGGTTCGATAGAGGCAGAGACAATAGGGTAGTTTTCCCAGAGCTGTGGGTATACATCTGTATAGGACATGGGTATTGGGTCAATAGAGATTTTTTCTTTGGTATTGCAAGAGTTTTTCTATTATATGGTTGGTCTACTTTGCTAGAAAAATGGTGGTCTAGTTGGTCTTGGAGTGAATTGGGAAACTCTAGGTCTAAAATTGGGTTGAGAATGTGGTGATGGGATAACATGCTGAACAAGTGTCTATGAAATGTAAGGTGGTGGATTTGAATTCAAGCATGAAATTCTTGGAGGTTGTATAAAGTTTAGGGGCCTAATCCTAGGTGTTTGAAGAGGTGGTTGAAAGTAGTTATGGAAAGGACTTAAGTATAGGTTTGGATTTAGGATAGTTGGTGATGGTTGTTTGAAGCCATGTGACTCCATCTTGGAAATTAATCTTTTGAGTTCAATCATTTGTGTGGCCAATTCACTTATTCCTTTCTCGAGGTCACCCAAACTTTGGTCACTATTTGGATCACCTAATGCCTTAGTATACTCGAGAAAAGTGCCAGAACTAACAGGAGCCTGTTGGTTTTGATTTAGTGAAATTGGAAGTGACAACGATTCTTGAGGAGCAACAAATTAAATCTGACCACTACCTTTAATCATTTCCATCAATTAGGCCATCTACTATTTTATCTCCCGAAGCTTGAGCCAAAATTTCTCTTGATTCAACTCCAATGTACTAATCCTTGCTTCCAATTGATCTCCCATTTTCGTCATTCTACTTCTCACCAAGACAATCTTTTTATTTCGAGATTTAGACCTTAAAATTCTATATTATTACCCTTATTGAAGCCACAAAAGTAATGACACATAGAACATGTTTATGAATACATGAATATGATGACTAAAGAATGTCATGAAATGCATATATGCCTAAGACAAGGGATTTTTTATATAAGGCCCCAAATGGTAAAAGTTTCCTCACCCATGCATGTGTATGCAAGGAATGTAATGAAATGCAATGCATGTTCTATAAAAATTTACCATTCATGAATCCATATGCATGAAATGCAATGACATACTTGCATAGGTGATGAGATGTACCTTTGCAATATACTTGTATGAAATGCATGGACTTACCATTTGCATGACATATGTCTATATGGAATGCAATGCATGTGTATTGGCCTAATGAGGTCAACACTGCCTTAAGATATGCAATGAGATAGAGTGCATGCACCACCTGTTACGACGAGCACGAGAGGCATGTATCATTTATCAACATGTGCATAACATGGGATGCATATACTATCCATCAATATGAATGGGATACATGTACTATCCATTGATGTGGATGGGATGCAATGCATGTATTATCTTATTATAATGTAATCAGATGGGATGCATATACTATATCTTAGGATGAATGGGATGGGACGTATATACTATCCAATTATTATTCTTTATTTTTTTTAAACATGATGAAAAATGTATGAAAATGTGAAAGATGAAACAATATTCAAACAAAATTTTTTTTTTGTTTTTCAAAATGAAAAACACTTTTGTTTTTCACAGAATAACTAAGACTTGAAAATTAATTTTATTTGGCAAAAGAATTATTTTTTTTTAAAAAAATTTGTTTGTTTATTTGTTTGTTTGTTTGTTTTTTTTCTTTTTTTTTTATTTGTTAATGCTAAAACAAAATTCACTTTATTTCAAAACATTTTCTAAAAATGCAAATTTTGGTTAACCACAAAATGAATGAACTTTATGTTAAAATTTTTTTTCTTTTAATTTTTTTTCTTTTTTCTCTCAAAAAAAGGTTTTTTATTTATTTTTCAAAACTTTACATTTACTTGCACCATAATTGTTTTATTTACACCATTCATACACCTAAATACAAATTGTATTGAAATGTTTCTTTGTGCCCTAGTTCAAGTAATTTTCTACAAAAAAGATTGGCATGGCTCTATCTAAGGTTGGTCCCTTAAAGTTCACAATATGCTGAGTGAGCATTTCGATATCTAAAAGGTTCTCAAATTATTCCTTACTGGCACCCACTGTAGACTAGTAAGGCACCTCGATCCTTACCCATCATAGGTTACAAACAAAAAGGGTTCAATTTGAATGGAAGTATTTCACTTGCCATTGCGAAGGTTATCACCTCACGAGAGCATAGGTACTTTACTCCCTCTTAAAAAGGTTAGAGCCCGGGTATAGAAATCATGCATGATGTGAATGCATCATCGTGTGTGTGAGAGAAAAAAAAAACATCACAATCTTTACCCTATATGCCTCACAATTTATTGAGAATAACATATACATAAAATAAATAATGAACAAATGACATAATTAAAATGAAATGCATGTAAATTTTATTATTATTGTTAATTACAAACAAAATCAAAATCAAGAAAATTAATGTTAAATATCAATTAAGACCATTAAAGCAAAATTAAAGATAACACATTATTAACTTTTGGCCTAACTTTCTAAAAAAATTTGATCTCCAACGGAGTTGCCAAGCTGTCATAACAGTTTTGGGATTGCTAGATGAATTTGGAAAAATAAAAGAAATGGAGTCACCACCAATCTTTTTAGGGTGTGATTGACCACCAAAAATTTTATCCTTTTAATAAAACAATAAAACATGTTTGGAGCTTTATTAAAAAGATAATTTTAGTCTACGAAAACATATTGGGTTTGAGAGTCGGTTATGCATGGGAAAGGATTAGAACCCCCACGACGCCCGTTTAAAATGGTACCAATTAATTGTGTGTTATCTTTTAATAGTGACAAAAATGGCTTAATCTTGGTATTCAAAAAAATCAATTTTTTTCTAAAAACATTTGATTTATTTAATAAGATTGAAAAACAATAAGAACCTTATATTAAAAATTTCTTAAAAATATTCCAATACACTGACAATATTAATAGAAACCATCTCATCTAAGGAATTTTAAGAATCACTACTCGAAATTCTCGAAAATCCTATCATCGGTGGTTTATATTCATTTCCACTAGTTATTTAAAAACATAAAGTGGTAAGTAATTTTAAAATAAATAATATTTTTCTGAGACTTATTTCTAAAAAATGAGAAATCTTTAAAACAAATTAATCTAAATGCTCCAATACACTGGCGGTATTTTAGATGGATTTTCTTACCTAAAGATTCTTAAAGAATCACTATTCGAATTTCTTTAGGATCTTATCTTTAGAGAATTTTTGTTTATTCTTAAAAAAAAAAATTTTAATCATGTAATAATATAATAATCCATAAATATATTTATTATTTTTTTTAGAAAACATTTTCCTATTTATTAAGAAAAACCATCCAAGTTAAAAGAAATGGTTATAAAATGGAAATTTAAAAATCTATAATGCAAACAATAGAGTAGAATACGAACATGAAAAATATATTCATTAGAAACATTCTCTAATTATCATCAAAAATTTGAAAGGATAAGAGGAAATAAAATAGAATTATATAATATGAACAATCATGCATACAAGACAATATATTGATTATGCCTTAATAATCTTAGTTATTTCCCAATTAACATGTTCGAAAAGAACAAAGTAAATAAAATTTATTGAAAATTTTCCTAGATACCCCGATGCTTTGGTGGTATTTTAGAAAAATTTTCTCACCTAGGCTTTTCTTAGGAATCTCTACTTGGATTTCCTTAGAATCCCATCCTCAAAAAATTTTATTCATTTTGTTCTTCTTACTTGGATATTTAATTTTCTTTTAAATTTTGATCATATCAATTTCATTACCAAGGGAATCAATTATTAATAACATCAGTCAAAATTTTAGAAAAAAATACAAATGAAACTTTTTTATATTGAATATTTCCCTAAATGCTCCATTACTTTGGTAACATTTTTAGAAAAATATCTTCACCTAGATATTTTTAGAGAATCACTACTCGGACTTCTCTAAAATGTCATCATTGGAAAATTTCATTCATATTATTATTATATGCATGGAAAATGTATCAAGTATGAATTTAAACATGAGATAAAAAATTAAAACAAGCATGAGAATCTAAACAACAAATAAATTAATAGTGCATAAAATTAAACTTATAATAAATTTAAACAATCACAAACAAATTGCAAGAATATAATTAAAATCAAACACACATAAAAAATAAATAAACTTTATTAAAAATAATCCCTAAGTTTTATATTTTGAAAATTATTTACTACAATATTCCGATTAAAGTGATTTCCTAAACTAGTATTCTACCTCTTTTATTATTCATGTCAAGATAAAAAATAAACTCCAATAGCTTTATCCATGGTCCCCACATTTTGGGCTTTCATATATGTTTATACATTAATTTTTTTATATCCAAAGAACCCCATTTTTTCACTGCTAGCACCATAAAATGCAATTGAAAATGAGGCAAGTGAAAAAGGCCCCACGTCTTAGCTCTTCCATTTATGTTCATTCTTTTGTCTGTCAAAATGATACATATGACCCACATGCCATGAATCCTCACATAGAAACAAAATCTATGAGAGGAAAAGAAACCAATATATTTTGAATAAGAAACCATGTGTGAAAGTGAAGCTTCAAGCTTTCATAATCCTCTATTAGCAATAGCTATGAAACAACAAGTTTGTGATGGGATCCTATGCTAGGAAAGAAGGAAGAAGTAAGCAAAACTCATAATAGACTAGAGAAACATGAAACAAATAAACAAACAAGCTTTTAGTCTTCCTTATACAACAAGCAATGAAACTGGTTTGCTTAAACTTTCATTTTGTCTTGAACTTTTTTTTCTTTGAAACCTTTATAAAACTAGTTTTTTTTTCCTTTTTTTGTCAAAACCTCTTTTTTTTTTTGTTTAGTAACTTCTCTTTTTGTGTTTGGCTCCCTTTCTTTCTTTTGCTAGTAACTTTTTCTTCCTTTTCCTTTCGCAACTTTTTCTTCTTTTTCCTTCAGCAACTCCTTCTCCTTTTCTTTTTCTTTTTTCTTCCTCTTTTTCCTTCTCTATTTGGTTTCCCTCTTTTTTTTGGTTTAGCAACTTCTCCTCTTGTGTTTGGCTCTTTTTCTTTCTTTTTCTTCCAGAAACTCTCTGCTCTCTTTTTTTTTTCTTGACTGAAACCCTTAGCCTGCTTAATGTTCAAGTAAGAAAGAAAAAAAAATCTTGATCTTGATAAACATGGACCCTTGGATGAAATCTCATCCAAGGGTCAAAGCTTGCTCTTTTATTCCTTCAAAGGGGTCATCTTTGACCATTGAATTAGGATCAAATAAAAATCCAATGGTCTATATTAATTACTACAAAGATGATATTTTTATGCCCTCCAAATGTGTGAAAAGACTATTTTACCCTTAGTTGTAAAGTTTTTGGTATTTAAGCCTTTTCCTTGGAAATCAAGGTTCCCATGGTCATTTTTAGGATTTTAAAACACCAAAAATCATTAGATATTATAGGATTATGATCTGAAAAATTTTGTGAAATTTCAAGCTCAAAAAGACTATATTACGAAAATACCCTTATGAAAGTATTTTGGTAATTTCACACTTCCTAGGGTATTGCTATGATTTTGAGTGCACTAAAAATCATGAAATATTATAAAACTAGGATCTAAAAAGTTTCACAAAAATCTAAGCTCAAGAAAGTCAAATTATGAAAATACCCCTTATAAGGGTATTTTTATAATTTGGCCTTTCTTGGGGTACAATAAAAATTTCAGTGTTTTGAAAAAATCTCAAATTTAATTTGATAACACCTTGATTTTGATGAGGTTTTAAATTTTCAGAATTAACCCAGGCTCTATTCATTTTGACTAAATTTTATAAAATTTGATTTTGTTTGACCTATTTTTAGCCAAGTTGACTTTGGGTTTTGAATAGGCAAATTTATGAGGTCTTTATGGGTCTTAAATGGTTCTCATAAATGGTCTTAGTCTTTTGTTCCCAAAGAAGCTTCGGATCAATCATGTTGAGAAATATCTCGAACAAAATTCGGTGTATGCACCAAGATCAATCAATAAAACTATACAAACAACATATATATAGAAGCACGCATAGTTTCAGCTAAGGTGTTACCATAAATGTTGTAAATCCCTAGGTGCAATTTAGTGATCTCCCAAATAGATTCCCTGCTAAGAAGTTGTCTAAGTGTTCAACTTTTAATGGTGATCCACACAAACTATTGTGAAAGAACCTTTAGTATGGTTTGGTGTACTTAAAGCCACACTATAGCTAGTAAGTGCTTTTAAGGCCTCTTGTATTTTCTTGAGTGAAACTTTTTTCTTGTTTCTTCTCTAGATCTTTCCTTAAAAGAGGGGTCGGCTTGATGTTCCTTTTATAGGGGGAAGCATTGGCCATAGTAGGTTTAATGCTTGTAATACAAATTTCCACAATTAACCTTATGCTAGTCGAATGTATCAAACAAGTGAAACTCTCTATCTTGATTTTATTTCCATTATTTTTAGTCATACCAAAATTAAATTAAGTCCAATTTAATTTGTCTAAATTTTAATCTTTCACCATTGTCTTATTGTGTGTGTCCTATTAGGTTTTCTAGCATGTTGGCAATAAACACTTGGATTGTCTTCATCATCAATTCTCCAATTAGCCAATCTTATGTTTATAGATCATGATTAATGCTAGCTTTATTGCCATAACCCCCAATTGCTAAAGAAAAGTCAATATGGCTTGACAACTTATCCATGAATGGTCTTAGTGTATAATTAATATCCATTAATCACATAGTATCTTATTTGAACATTGAGTATGGTTTAGTGTCTACTTAATCTTGTTAAACCATGTTATCATTGACATTAACTCACAAATAAGTTTTAAAAAAATTCTAAAATCTTATTTCACTTTGGTCAAAGATTTCTCAAGTTAATTCAATCAAGACTAGTTAAGATACTTTCTTGATAACACAAGGAGATGAATCTCATCTTGATTACTTCATGTATCTTCATATACCTCATGTTATCTCCAACAATACTTGATTGGACCATTCTTGGTTAGAACCATAAGTAAAGTCAAAGTACAAGATTCATCATATAAGATCATAAGTAACCTCAAGTTAAAGGATCATTCATACAACCATCACATGAGAATATAGCTATAAATAATATTTCAACAACCATATAGCATTCTCATATCAGGTCATTTTTAATGAACTTACTCTTGTAACAAGCACCCATATGTTAGTTCAAGTTTACCCAAACTTTAACCTATGAGATAGATTGCTTGCTTCATAAGCATAAGCATAACCATGTGCTAGTCTTAACAGCTTTTATCAATGTCCTCATATTGATAAAGCATTGACTAGGAATAATTTTAGAACATATAGCTTTTATGCAATAATGATCTCATAATTACAATCTCATTATAATTCCCTTAGAAAGCTTCATTTATATTTTGAGGACTTTATCATATAAGCATCAATATTGAAATATATGTATACAACCTCAATAATAAAGAAATAAGAACTTTATAAGATATCAATTATCAACGTACTACAAATATGACAATATCTTAGTCAAAATATGTTTGGGCTTGAAGAGCAAATACCAACAATTTCCCACTTACACTAAAGCTAACCATTTATGTATCTAATACCATATTTGACTACAATCTTATCATGTTTTTACTAGGACATAACTTTAGTAAAAGGATTAGCAATGTTATCCTTAGTGGGTACTCGTTTAATTTTAATATAAACTTTAGAAACAAAGTCTCTAATGAGATGATATCACCTCAATACATGTTTGGATCTTTGATGAGACCTTGATTCTTTAGCTTGGTAATGGCCCTATTGTTGTCATAATAGACTATTACCGGATCAACAATGCTAGGAACAATGTTTAGTTCAATTACAAACTTCATAATCCAAATGGCCTTTTTTGCAACCTCAGAAGCAAAGATGTATTCGACTTTGGTTGTAAAGTCTACAATTGTACTCTATTTGGAACTTTTCTAACTCACTGTTCCACCATTCAAAGTAAAAACATAGCCACTTTGAGACTTGCTATCATCCTTATCAGATTGAAAGCTTGCATCACAATAGTCCTCAACAAAGAGTTCTGCTCCATCATAGATAAAAAACATATCCTTAGTTCTTTTCAAGTACTGAAAGATTGTTTTCATGGCCTTCTAGTGACATTCACCTAGATTTGCTTGATATCTACTTGTTATGCTTGAAGCATACAAGATATCAAGCCTTGTACATAGCATTGCATACATAATGGATTCAACTATCAAAGTATATGGAACTTCATTCATGCCATCTTTCTCAATTTGTGTCTTAGGACACATCATTGGAAAGATTTATGCTATACAACACTAGCAAGAATCCTTTTTTGGATTCTTCCATGCTAAACCTTTATAGCACTTTATTAATGTATCCGGATTGTGAAAGACCAAACAACCTCTTTGATCTATCTCTGTAGATCCTTATGTCTAGCACATATGTTACTTCTCCCAAATCCTTCATGGAGAACTTATTTGATAACCAAATCTTGGTGATTGTAGCATGGGTATTTCATTTCCTATAAGCAATATGTCATCCACATATAGCATTATGAAAATGATTGAACTCCCAATTGTCTTCTTGTATACACAAGATTCATTTACGCTTTTAATGAATCTAAATTTTATAATTGCTTCATTAAAATGTATATTTCAACTCCTTGATGTTTGCTTAAGTCCATAGATAAACCTTTGAAGCTTACACACCATGTTGGCATTCTTTTTGGATTCAAAACCTTTGGGTTGCGTCATGTACACATCCTCTTGCAAATTCCTATTAAGGAATGTCATTTTGACATCCATTTACCATACCTCATAGTCATGGTATGTGGTAATAGCAAGCAAAATCCTAATGGATTTTAACATTGCTACTGGTGAAAAAATCTCATCAAAATTAACTCATTGTTTTTTATTATAACCTTTTGCAACTAGCCTAGCTTTGTACGTTTGTACATTGCCATATGTGACAATGTACAAGTTAGGGCTTTTACCTTTTCATATCTTATATGGCACCTTGTTAATGGAATTAGATGGAACTATATTTAGAAAATAAGTAGCTATTTCAAATGCATAACCTCAGAAGAATATAGGAAGGTTTGAATTGCTTATCATGGATCGAATCATGTTCGACAAGGTTCTATTTCTCCTTTTGGAAACTCCATTGTGTTGTGGTGTTCTAGGTGGAGTCCATTGTGAGAGAATCCCATTCTCTTTTAGATAACCTAGAAAATCATAACTTAAGTATTCACCCCATTGATCAAATCTAAGTGTCATGATATTTTATCAGTTTTCTTTTCAACCTCTATTCTAAATTCTTTGAACTTTTCAAAGGATTCATACTTGTGTTTCATTAAATACACATAACCATATCTTGTATGATCATCAATGAATATGATGAAATAAGAGAATCCTCCTCTAGCATTTGTGTTCGTTGGGTTGAATACATTTGAATATATTAGTCTGAGAACCACACTAACTCTTTCTCTTTTTTCCCATATGATTCATAATCAAAAGGATCAAAATATCCTTGTTATGTAACTTTGTGATTCTTGTTTCATTGATGTGATCGAGTCTACAATGCCATAAGATTGATTTGATTTATTTAGTTTAGCTTTCTTGACATTTATATTAAAAACGTCATTGTTTAATCTAACATATAAGCCACTATCATACATTCCCATAAGGTAGAACACATTATTTAAATAAAAGGAACAACAATTGCCTTTAATATTAAATAAGTATCCATCTTTCATACTTAAATAAGAAGCTGAAATGATGTTTCAAGTTATGACAGGAACATAATAACAATCTTTTAGTTCTAAAACTAAAATAGAAGGTAAAGGTAAATAATAAGTCCCTGCAGCATAGGCAAAAACAAATGTGCCATTTCCAAATGCAAGGACACCTCTCCTTTCATTAGGCATCTATTCCTTTTTAGTCTCTGTATGTTATTACATAAATGAGAACCATATTCAGTATCCAACATCCAAGAAAATGTGTCAAAAAGAGATAGATTGATCTCAATCATAAACATACCTAAATTAGAAGTCTCTTTAGACTTCTCCTTCAAGCTTGCCAAGTAGACCTACAATTCCTCTTCCAATGAACTTTTTTACCATAATGGTGACATGCACCCTTGTCCTTCTTGATGTTGCTAGTAGGCTTGATAGCCTTTTTTACATCCCTTTTTTTTATCAACCTTCTTACTTTTTTTTTTTTGGTTGACTTTTTCTTGGCCTTGGAAGAAGAAACAAGAAGAGCCTCAGGCTTTTGATTCTTAATGGATTTTTTAGTAGTGTTAAGCATGTTCATCAATTGTGGCAATGTTACTTGCATCTTATGCATATTAAAATTCATTACAAATTGTGAAAAGCTAGAAGAAGAGATGATGAGATCAAGTTAACACTTAACTCATGATTCATCACAACTTCTAACTGTGCAAGTTTCTCAATCTAATTGATCATCTTAAGATAATGCACTTTGACCAAAGTGCTCTCAAACGTTCACTATTCGAAACAATTTCTTAGAGGTCTTAAACCTCTTAGTCTACCCTTGTTTATCAAATAGGTCTTTAAGATGTATATTGATTGTCAAACATTCCAGATTTTCATGTTACCTTTGTAACTCAAGGGTCATGCTAGCCACCATAATACATGCAGCTTAATCAACATGGTCTTTATAGGTTTCATAAAACCATTGCACTACATTAGCATTAGCATCTGGTTTTGTTGGAATTGGTTCATCAAGAACATAAAGCATTTTCTCTTACTTTAGGACAAGCTTCACATTGCAGTACCAATCATTGAAGTTAGGCCCTGGGAGCTTGTTAGCATCAAATATGCTACAAAGTGACAAATTATAACTCATTTTGCAACCTATAAAATTGAACAAGTATTAGCCATATTGTTCAATACCAATATAGATGAGATCTAAATCTATAGATTGGTTGCTCCCACTATTTTAATCAAATCAATAGCCCATACTATCAATTCAAATAAATCTTATTTTTCTAGTAGGCTAGGATCCCATTTAGTTTACCATAATCTTGAGGTTTGTCTCAACAAGCCATGATAAGTAAATTAGGTAGATAACTTGCTTATCAATCACATGCCCATGTGACTCCTAGATCAATTGGGTAAAAAGTCCTTGTCTAATCACATCTTATGTGATTTGCCTAATCATTGCCTTTATCATTATATGATCAATTTTTTCACATCTGAACAATACAATGATAGTTAAGTAAGACCCATTAACCATAACACAACCTTATTTCGAATAATAAATGTCTTGAGTTTCATCTAAACAAGCCCTAGTAGTAGAAAGTTCAATTGTTTATGTTAGTGGAAGGCATCAAGACTTAATAATTTTTATGAGGGATTTTTTATTCATCATAGGTCTCATCAAGCATGTAAAAGAATTCATCATATATCCAATACATGTAATCTTATCATGCACTTCACAATTATACATGCCATTTATCACATATAAATTCTAGCTTGTATAATAATAAATCAATATAACATACATGGTATTTATCTTATAACTAACGTGCATACTACAAAATCATCATGTTTGGTTCAAATTCATGATCTTGCACATCTATTCTTTGAATCAATATCAATATCATATATCAATTATCAATCCAACTCAATGTGATATAAGGCATAAAAATATTTAGCTAGCATGGCTGAATATATCTAACTATTATCTTAGGAACATGTAATTTACAATCATAATTTCCTAAACAACTTAGGAATGTCAATAAACTAAAATCAAGCCAAATTACATGCATTGGGATTTTCCTAATCCAACTAGTTATTGTAGTGAAATACTTTCTTGTTAATTAGAAGTTTTAAACAATTTAGAAAGTGCAATTCAATTTTGATTTTATATGAAATCTTATTTCTCAAACCCAAACTATTTAGGAATCCAAATTCAACAAGAAATAACACCAATCTAGGGCTTGGTTGAAACCCATCCAAGAAAGAAAGCAAGTTGCGGCTAGGGTAGCTTTTATGGAAACTAGGTAGCTTCAGCCATCTTTTGCGGTGCCGCCCCTACTAGCCACCATCCAAGACATCTAAAATCTTTCCCATTCTTTCTTATGCTTTTGTTCATGATTCTTGAATCACAAGTAACAATTACTTTGACTTTTATAAAAATGGTCCACTAAACTTTGTGATCAAGAAAGCAAATCTTCAAATCTTGGTGAACAAGTTTTCTAAGATTCCCAATATTGATTACCAAGTAGATTTTCATTAAAATCTTAATGAGGAAGTTTTTAAAGTCTCTTAACTTTTAAGACTACCAGCTGCATCAAGAAAACCAATTACCATAATCATATTAGGGTAACCATGCATTATATGCAAATTTTACATGCCTAGCCACCACAGGCAGATTTCTGGGCTGAAGTTATCATCAACTTTTGAATGACCAAATCAACTCCAAAAATTCTAAAATTTTTACACAATGATCATCATTATTTCTACTTTCATGTGTTAAAATTTCATAGCCAAATAATATCCCTAGAGTGAGAAACAATTTTCGTAATATCACTACAACAAAATTTTCCTGATACAGACAGATTGCAAACAAAATGTTCACTGAGCATGCAAATGATATCCATAAATTATAAAATTTAACTCCAATCATCCTCAGTCATCATGCTTTGATATTCTGAAAGAATCCAATCAAAACAATACAGAAAATATTAAATTTTCAGCCTTTACATTACAACAACAGACTGCAATCAAAACAGTTTTGATATCTTGAACAACCAGACAAACTTCTATTTTGTATAATCTATATTGACAAGGCTCTAATACCACATGAAGGGAATTTTTCAAAAAATTTTAATTCCCTAAAGCCAAGATCAATAAATAAGATATGCAAACAACATACATATACAAGCATGCATAGTTTTGGTTAAGGTGTTACCTTCAATGCCAAAATCCTTTGGTTCAATTTGTTGATCTTCCAATTAGATTCCAAAAAGCTGTTCAAGTGTTCAGACTCTAATGGTGACCCACACAAACACTTGTGAAAGAACCTTTCTAAGGTTTGGTGAACTTAAAGCCACACTATAGCTAGTAAGCATTTTCAAGACCTCTTGTATTTTCTAGAATGAAACTTTTTTCTTGTTTCTTCTCTAGATCTTTCTTTACAAGAAGAGGCAGCTTGATGCTCCTTTTCTGGGGGAAGCATTTGGCCACATTAGGTTTAATGCTTGAAATATAAATTTTCACAATTAACCCTATGCTAGCTGAATGAACCAAACAAGTGAAATTCTTTCTCTTGTTTTTATTTCCTCTATTTTTGGTCATACCAAAATCAAATTAAGTCTAACTTAATTTGTCCAAATTTTAATCTTTCACCATTGTCTTATAGCGTGTGACCCATTAGGTTATTTAGCTTGTCAGCAATAAACACTTGCATTGTAACCCTTAGTATTAGGCTAAAGATGAAACAAACTTTTTATCTTCATCACCAATTCTCCAATTAGCTAATCTTATGTTTATAGATCATGATTAATGCTAGCTTCATTGCCATGACCCCTAATTGCTAAGAAAAGTTAATATGGCTTGACAACCTATCCAGAATTATCTTAGTATATAATTAATATCCTTTCATTACATGGTATCTCAGTTTAAACAATGAGTATGGTTTATTGTCTACTAAATCTTATTCAACTATGTTAAGTCTTGTCCATGACATTAACTCACAAATAAGTTTTAGAACAATTCTAAAATCTTATTTCACTTTGTCCAAATATTTCTCAAGTTAATTCAATTAAGACTAGTTGAGATACTCTTAATCAACAAAGTGATGAATCCCATCTTGATTGCTTCATGCATCTTTATATGCCTTAAGTTATTCCCAACAATACTCGGCTAGAGCATTCTTGGTTAGAACCATAAGTAAAGTAAAGTCAAAGTATAACATTCATCATATAAGATCATAAGTAATCTTAAGTCAAAGGATCACTTATACAACCATCACATGAGAATGTAGCGATAGACACAATGTGAACTACTATATAGCTTTCTCATATCGAGTCATGTTTAATGAATTTTTTCTTGTAACATGCACCCACATGTTAGCTCAAGTTTACCCAACTTAAACTTGTGAGATTAGTTGCTTGCTTTATAAGTAAGAGCATAACCATGTATTAGTCTTAACAACTTCTATCAATGTCTTCTTATTGATAAAGCATCAACTAGGATTTTGAAACATATAGTTTCTATGCAATGACAATCTCATAATTATAATCTCATTATAATTCTCTTGCAAAGCTTTATTTATATTATAAGGATTTTATCATATAAGCATCAACATTAAAATATATGTATATAAGTTCAATGATAAGGAAATAAGACCTTTATAAGATACAAAATATTAAAGTACTACAAATATGATAATATCTTAGCCAAAATATGATTCGGCTTAAAGGGTAAATACCAACACTTAGAGAGTCAAGCCATTAGTTAGTTCTATGTATCCTAAGCCTAGCTTTAATGGTTTTTATTATGTAATTATTTATGATTTTCATGTGAATTAACCTTTTTGTTTATGATTTCTTATTTTCTTTGTTTTTGCAGATTTTATTTTTTGTGTATCAATTTATTTGATTACTTGCCATGTCCTTTAAAACACACCACTCTTGCATTCATGCATAAGCTTTACACTTGATCTTTGATCATTTAGGAGGGAGTAAAGTACTCATGCTCTGTGGGGTGCTAACCTTCGATATAGCTAGTGAAATACTCTCACTCAAATTGAACATTTTCCACTAGTAGCCTATTATAGGTAAGGATTTGAGTACCTTACTAGTCTATAATCAACGATGATGTAAGGAGTAATTTGAGAGCCTTTAGATTGTCAGACCTTTGAACCCAACATATACAAAAAACCCTAAGGCTCTAAATGTAAGTTAAGGCGCCACCCTTCACTGTGTTAGAAAATCCTCAATAAGGCACATGATAGGACATTAATACTATTCTACTTGTAAATGTATATTGTTTCTTATATATATTATGTTCTTACTAACCTTTTTCTTTTACTGTATATGCATGCATCATTAGATTTATCACAAGGAGTGATTGTCACAGAACAATTGTAACAAAAAGAATCTTAATTACATTTGTAAAAAGCTTAGCAAAGTTTCTTATTGGCTTGAAAAAAAAGTTTGAGGATTTGAAACTTACAAACAAAAGGCTCAAAGTGGAAATCCAAGCACTCAAACAAGAAAGGGATGAATGGAAAATTTTGTTCACTGACGTTAACACCACACAGTCATCCACAACTAATGAGTTGGCTCAACTTCTAAAAGAAAATAGACAGTTGCAAGTAAAGTTACAAGAAAATGAGGAGGCACTCTCTGAGGCACAAAAGCATATCTAAATGTTGAATGGGATTATTGTTGAAATTAGAACACAAATATGGGCTATGAATGAAGAATGCAAGCAAGCAAATAAGGCATATTTGAGAAAACATTATCAATTGGATTGCCTACTTAACCAAATCACTATGGCTACTTTTAAAGCCAAAGACATGGTAGAAAAGGTCAAAGAATGGAAGAAAAATGTGCCACTAGTTGGAACATATGGCTAAGAACTACTAGATTTCTTTAATGAAATGCAAAGTCAATATCGACAAATAAGGGATTTCTTTCCAAAATAAACTTTAGACTTTTTATGGATGTAATATTGGATTTGGTTAGAAATAACTTTTAATTCAATAAAGATTTTCTTTGTTAACAGTTTTTATATGGTAAATCCTCCTTATTGCATTCGTGCATTCATTCTCATGCATTATTGGATGATTTCATAAATATCTCTAAATATGTACCCTAATTGTGGTAAATCAAAGTTTAAGGATAACAATCTTCAAAAAATTTGAAGCGCTACAACACTATATGCCAAGCAAAGATCATGGAAGAAGAAAATACTTTTCACTTGCAAAAACTTGAAAAGGCACAAGAAAAATTGAAGGGATAGCTAGAAACCACTATTAAGTTGCTAAAAAATATGACTAAGGGGAAGAAAGTGGTGGAAGAAGTGGTAGTCTAAAACAAAACTAACCCATTATATCCTTCTGGCTTTGGCCCATACATTGCACAAGCAACTTAAGAGGCCCAGCCCTAAATGCCATTCACTGAAAGTTATCCCTATGTGCATGCTAACATGCTAACAACTGCTATTCCTACTCCCATTACCCATGTACTTGACATAAAAACATCTAATCCTATACAAGTTCTAAATCTTGATAACCCAAAGGAGTAAGAAAAACTAAAGATAGGCCCCATAAAAACTAAAAAAAAGCTCTAGAAAATGGATCTCATTGAAAAGAGGCTTAAGCCATTGAAGGAACAAATTTCTATGGGTTAATGGATGTTGCTAGATTATGCCTAGTTCTTGATGTAATGATTCCACCAAAGTTCAAAGTGCTTGAGTTTGAGAAATATTATGGAACTAAATACCTTATACATATGTGACAATGTATTGTCACAAAATGGCCGTGCATGCACATGATGAAAAGCTACTTATCCATGTTTTTCAAGACAACCTCACTAGTTCAGTTGTTAAATGGTTTGTACAATTGGATAGCACTCGTGTCCATGGCTAAAAGGAAGTAGCAAAGGCCTCTATTGCCCAATACAAGCACATCATAGACATGACACCAAATCATCTATCCTTATAAACTATAAAAATGAAAGATACTAAAAGTTTCAAAGAATATGCCTAGAGATTGAGAGATGCTGGTGCCTAAGTTCAACATTCATTGATTGAAAAGGAGACTACACTTCTACTTGTTAATATTCTCAAAAGCTCATTACTATAAGAGGGTGATTGGCAATGCTGCCAATAACTTTATTGATATAGTAATTTTTGAAGAAATCATTGAAAATGCTATAAAAAATTGCAAGCATGAAGGTGGTTATGCAGTTAATGCAAAGAAATGGGCTATATCAAAAAAGAAAGAAGAAAATGGTCAAGCAATAATTCATAAGGGGCAATAAGTGGGAGGCTTCAACCTATATTATCCTTATCTAATGTACCAGTAAACAACATCTTTCGAAGGTCTCATGCTTATCAACCAGTCATGTAGCCACCCTATAAATCATCCAACTGCTCAACCCAAGAACTAGGTGAAAAGGGAAAAAGCTTCCATAAATTCAATCCTTATAACATACAATGAGCTACTCCCTTAACTCCTTAAGAAACATTTGCTTGCACCAATTTATTTGGAACCCTTTAAACCTCTTAACCCAAGTGTTATGATGCTAAATCTACTAGTGACTATCATCTTCAAATTAATGGGCATTCTACAAAAAATTGCATAGCATTGAACTATAAAGTGCAAAGTTTGGTCAAAGCTAGATTGGTGAATTTTGATCAAGAAGCATGGACAAGTGTCATTAGGAACCTTTTGCTTAACCATACTAAGGCATAATCTTGAGAAAGTCTTTATGAATACCTGTCACTTTAGGAACTTTAGGAAATAATGCCAGTCTGTATAAATATTTAAGAGTTTTTTATGTTAGTATTTTATCTTTAATCATTTCAATAAAATGACAATTGAATTTTCATTACATTTCCTCCTTTATTCTATTTCCTTTTTATATGCCTTTCATATTTCACCCACCCTATGTTCTAAATAATGAACTTTCAGACAATCATGAAAATAATTCAGTATTCAATATTGAAACTATTATTCATGTTGATATGATTAATAAGTTAAGACTCCTAGTCTATCAGGATTGTTGAATTAAAAGAGGATAGATTTCATGAAATGAGCAAGGAGTTTCAATCATTGAAATATGAAAGTGATGCAGTATGTGGTTTTATGATGATTCATTCACAAGTTTGCTCTTAGTCAATAAATGTTCTTCATAGAGAGTATTCATGTTTAAAATGAAAAATGGTCATCTTTCTTCTACCCTTCACACAAAGAGTAAAATTATCTATTCGTTACCCCATTTAAGCCTATTGATTTCAAAAAACCCTAACCAAGGATCACTTCCCACACTAGAGGTAAAGTTTGAAAGAAAAAAAACTGAAAAAATGAAAGCCTCTAATGACTTCAAGGGTAAAACTCTTTTGTGCTTGGATCTTTCTTGAAAAATGATGAAAAAAAAAACCAAAAATGAAAGAAAAAATGTGAAAAAAAAAAAGAAAAGAAAGAAAAAAAGAGCATTCATGAAGAATGGGGCAAAAAGCCAAAGTACTCTACATGATGAGAAATGATCCTTTAGTCTATAATCCTTCAAATACATTTTAAGCTTATTTTATCCATTTTTTTCATAAACTCCTCAACTTAGCCTACGTTACATCATTTAAAAGTCTATTTTGATCAAATATGAATGCTCAAACTGAAAAACCAGGAATTGAACTAGGATAGACTTGTAATGGGTTTGTTTAGGATTTTGATCAAAATGTCATTGATGAATCAAAAGGAAAGGAAATTGAAAAAAGATGTAAACAAAAAAGCAAAAAAATAAAAGTGCAAAAAAATAAAAAAGAGGAAAAAAAAAAGACTTAAACTAAAAACCCAAAAAAGCAGTGTAGATACCTTATTTTGTCTGGGGATTTTTTGAAAATCATTAGGCTTTAATTTTTCATTTTGATTAAGCAATTAGGTTTAATTGAAAAGTGAATTTTGGACCCAAAGATTATGCCCTAAATTTTATTTATATTTTAATTTTTTTTCAGTTTAATTTTTGTTTTTTTTTTTTGTCAAAATAGCCAAAGTTAATTGGTAAAAAAAAAAGAGTAAAAAATAAAAAAGAAAAATGTGAGATTTTGCAAGGAAAATTTAGATTCAATTCAACTCTTGGATTCTATCCCAGCTTTTAACTTTAATGGTTGAATAATTTTGGAAAGACCTAGGGCTCAAGTTATTAAAAAAGGAAAGATTGCATAGAGAATAAATTTTGGACAGAAATCCTAGATTCGGTTGAATTAATTTCTTCCAAATCAAAAGGAATTCTATCCCAATATAAGGACCTTGAATCAAAATTAAAAGGAGGGACCTCATAGCAATTGACTTCAAGATCAAAAGAGGTTATTGAATAAAGAGAAAATTTGGGCAAAGTTTTGAATCAACAAGGAAGAAGCATCAAGCAAAAATTTTTTGCAAGAAGATCCAACTGGAACTTTTAGAAAGAAGGTTATGATTTATAGTAGAAAGCATCAGTTTTTGAAAGGAAAATAAATTATTGGAACCTGTGATCCATTAAGGTAATGTGTGCTTTTCTTCTTATGTGATTTTTACTTAACTTTTATAATATTTAATTGCTTACTCTTATTTTTATATTTATTACGTGGTATTCATTTTTGCATGAATTTGCATGACTAATATTATATTTACATGATAATTTATTTGCTTAATATTTTATTTGCATGATTAATATATTTGTCTGATTTATTAAAATATTTGCATAACTATTAAATTATTTGCATGATTATCAAATTATTTATTTGTGTCATTGCATGATTCTATATTTCCTTGCATGTTTTAAATTGCTAATTGCATGATAATATATATATATATATATTTGCATGATTATATTGATAATTGCATGATAATATATATATTTGCATGTTTTATATTTTTTAATTGCATGATTATATATTTAATTGCATGATTTATATATTTAAATGCATGATCATATATTTAATTGCATGTTTTACATTGTTAATTGCATGTTATATATTTAATTACATGTCAATTTTGTATGATTATTAATTTATTTGTTTATGTGATTGTATGATTATTAATATATTTGTTTTCATGATTTTATATTTATTGCATGATATGATGTTATATTAATTTTGAATGATATCTAATTGCATGTTTCTATAGTTATTGTGTGCATAATTGCATGATTATATTACTAACATATTTGTATGATTATATTCGATTTGCATATTTACATGATTGTTATTATTGCATGATAATTAATATATTTGCATGACATTCTTACATGAATATTTTAGCATGATCTAGGCATGATGTTAGCACATGATATTTGGTATGATTTATAATATATTTGCATTATAATTTTTGCATGGTATGATTTAACATTAATTGCATGATTGCATGATTTCTTGATATTCTTGATAGAATTTTTTGTATCACCAAGTTTTATAAATAAATAAAAGGATAGGAATTGATTTATTTGCATGATAAAACTATCTTTGATAAGGCTTAGGTAAGATAACACATAATTAACTTGGTACAAATTTTGGGCTTAAAGGGATGCTAATACCTTCTATGCATGTAACCGACTCCAAAAACTTAGTTTTGATGATGTAGACCAAAACCTATTCTTTTTAGGGACCCTTAGTTTACACTTAGGATAACCTTAAAGAAGATAGATTCACATAGGTAGCCAATCACACCTAGGTAAAAAAAGATTTGTGGCGACTTTATAGTTTTTGTGTCTAATGGGTAGGTTCTCCCAACCTAGACGTTATGATAGTTTGGCGACTCCACTAGGAACATTAGAGAGTCAAGCCATTAGTTAATCATGTGTTATCTTAAGCTTTGCTTTACTGGTTTTATTATATAATTATTTGTGATTTTGATATTACTAACTTATTGGTTATTGTTTTCTTGTTTTGCAAATTTTAATTTTTTATGTGCATTAATTTATTTGATTATTTGGTATGTCCCTTTACACACACCACATTTACATTCATGCATAAGTGCTATACCTAAACTTTATCCTTTATTAGAAAGGAGCAAGTACCTACACTTTCATGAGGTGATAACCTTCATGTGAGCTTACGAAAACTCCCATTCAAATTGAACCCCTTTCATTTAAGCCTATAATGGTGGGCAAAGATTGGGGTGCTCTATTAGTCTATAATGGATCATGATGTAAGAAACAATTTGGGAGCCTTTAGATTGTCAAGCCTTTAAACCTAGCATATACATGAATCCTAAGAATCCAAACCTAGGTTAGAGCCCTGCCCTCCTTTTGATAGAAAAAAAACCTAAATAAGATACATGATAGGATAGTTATTATTCTTGTAAATTTGTGTTATTCCTTGTATATATTTTTACATATTAACCCTTTATATTGTTCGTTGTATATATTCCTTGTACATGTTAACTAACCTTTTTCTCTACTTTATTTTGCATGCATCCATCATTAGATTTATATAATGAGTGATTACCACAAAATAATCTTAACAAAGAGAATCTTAATTACATCTATGGAGAGCCTATTAAAGTTCTTTATGAGTCTGAAAATGAAGTCCAAGGAATATGAGCTTAAAAAAGGTGATTGTTTGCCAGTCAATTATGTAACTACTCTGCCTGCCAAAATCCATCTCAATCTTAAATGAAATGATCTTAGCGATTTAGTTAGTATTTGGAACCAATGGAGTGTCACTGCTAATGAGACTTTCCAAAAGAAGTTTGGAGACCTTGCATTACTTCTTTTATTCCTTGTGGATGATAAGCTTATTAAGGCCATAGTTCAATTTTAGGACCCTTCATATCACTACTCTATGTTCAATAAGGTTGACATGGTGCCAACTATTGAAGAATATTCAACTCTCCTTCGCTTGGATCTTCTTAATCCTGACAATGTATGTTAGAAATATACAAAATTGGTTATCGCAAAATGTTTGCTCAATTGATGGCCGTAGATGTCCAAACTATTGATAATTGGGTAAAAGGAAAAGGCAAAAGTGTTGGTATTCCTTGGTCTATTGTTCGTGACTTTATAAACAAATATTTTCACATTAAAAAAGGAATGGATTTGATGGCATTGGCTTTATATAGGGTGATGGTATTTCCAAAATTAATGGATTATATTGATGTTACAGTGGTGAATTTTTTTAATCAACTTGGTTACCAAATCAACCCTATTCTTGTAATTTAGTTGAGACTATTGGACCTTTAAATCATTGCCGTCAACATGAAGAGGGTCATTTTACTAGATACGCTTAATTGTTAACCATTTGGATGAAAAGTCATATTAAAAATAATGGTGGTAAATTTTGTAAGCCTTATTTCACTACAAGCACTCCTATTAAGGAATTCTTTGAGAATAAATGGCCTACACAAAAATCCAAGGGAGCATGGATCATGTTTTTATGCAAGCTCACTAGCAAAGATGTGATATGGAAAGCTTTTTGGATGCCTTATGATCAGTGTTGTATGGTTGTGAAGATAAGCTTTAGGTTCTTCTCTTAGGCCTTTGGGGTGCAGTGAGTTATTCTCCCACCATGGTATAAAGACAATATGGTTATGAATAGTTTATCCCAGCTAGTTTTGGACTTAATAAAATAAAGTTCTCATATGTTGAAATTGATGCCTCCATAAAGATAGCCAAAGCCTTGCAAGCTTGGAATTTGACTTAAAGGGAAGATAGAAGGAGACACTCAAATGAGATTACCTCTAAGTACTTTGTGTGGCACAATAGGTGATGAAAAGATATTAATATCCTTAAAGAAACAATTCCAAATGGC
Organism: Durio zibethinus; assembly: GCF_047325235.1. Taxonomy (NCBI): domain Eukaryota; kingdom Viridiplantae; phylum Streptophyta; class Magnoliopsida; order Malvales; family Malvaceae; genus Durio; species Durio zibethinus. Next base: position 20,079,175 of record NC_143166.1, read on the forward strand.
CTAATGAAATCACCACCTCTTGATCCCCTACTGGCAGTGGAAACTATTAAAAGAAAGCTCCAAGTTGAAAAAGATGAATTAGAGCTTGAAAAAAAAAAGGCTAAAAAGGGAGTTAGAGGGAAGAATGGACAAAAAGGTTTAAGCACTCAAACAAGAAAGGGATGAATGGAAAAATCTTTAATCTGATCTCAACATTACAAAATCATCCACCAATCATAAGTTAGCTAGACTTTTGAAAGAAAATGACAATTGCAAGCAAAAATGCAAGAAAAAGATAAAGTAGTCACTAAAACACAAAAGCACATCCAAATGCTCAATGGGGTAATAGTCAAAATTGGAACACAAATGGGCATTATGAATGAAGAATGTGACCAAGCCAAGGAAGCATATGTGAGAAAACATAACCAATTGAAGTGCATACTTGATCAAATCACTATGGCTACTTATAACACTAAAGACATGGTAGAAAAAGTAAAAGAATGGAAAACAAAGGTACTACCAGTGGAAACACATGGCCAAGAGCTACTAGCTTTTCTTAATGAAGTGCAAGGCCAATATCGACAAATTAAGGATTTCTTTCCATAATAAATTTTAGACTTTTCATGAATGTAATATTAGATTTGGTTATAAATAACTTTCAATTCAATAAAGATTTTCTTTGTTAATAATTGTTATGTGGTAAATCCTCCTTATTGCACTCATACATAAATATATTTCCAAAGTGTATGATAATAAGTCATCCTAATTTTTTTAAAAATTATGGTAAATCAAGGTTCAAGGATAGCTCAATCTTCAAACAATCTAAGATGTTACAATACTAGCTATTAGGCAAGGCTTATGGAAGAAGAATACACTCTCTGCCTCCAAAAGCTAGAAAAGTCACAAGAAGAACTGAAAGGGCAGTTGGAAAGATTACTGAATTGTTGAAAAATATGAGCAAGGGAAAAAAAGTGGAAGAGATGGTGATACAAAAAGAGGTTGATCCATTATATCCCTCTGGTTTTGGCCTATGTTCAACATAAGCATCTTAAAAGGCCCAACACCAAATGCCATTCACTATAAGCTATCCCTATAAGCAAACTAACATGCCAATAACTGTTGCTCCTGCTCCCTTTACCCTTGCTCTTGACATCAAAATGCTTGATCCTACACAAGTTTTAAATATTAATGATCATAAAGAGAAAGAAAAGCTGAAGATTGGCTTTATTGAAATTAAAGAACAATCTGAAACCTAAAAGTTGGACATTATTGAATAAAGGCTTAAAGCTATCAAGAGGATAGGTTTTTATGGGTCAATGGATGCTACTAGACTCTGTTTAGTCCCTAATGTGGTGATTCCAACAAAATTTAAAGTGCATGAGTTTAATAAGTATGATGGGACTAAATGCCTTATTACACATGTCAGGATTTATTATCATAAAATGACTACATATGCTCATAATGAAAAATTGCTCATCCATGTTTTTCAAGATAGTTTTACTAGTTCAGCAATTAGATGGTATGCGCAACTGGATAGATCTCACACCCATAGATGGAGAGAACTTGTAATTACTTTTATTGCACAATATAAGCATATTATAGACATGGCACCAGATTATATGTCTCTCCAAAAAATGGAGAAAAAGGTAAGTGAGAGTTTCAAAGAATATGCTCAAAGGTGGAGGGATATGGTTGCCCAACTTCAACCTTCATTAACCAAAAAAAAAAAACCATGATTTTATTCGTCAATACTCCCAAGCCTCTATGAGAGAATGATTAGCAATCCCACCAAGAATTTTGTTGATATAGTAATGTCTAGGGAAATCATTGAAAATGCTATTAAGAATGGGAAGCTAGAAGGTGGTGAAACGTCTAGAGCAAAGAAAGAAGTTACACCTAAAAAAAGGAGGCTGATGTTTAGTTTGTATTGCGTAAAGGGCCATAATTCAAAGGGTACCCTCGATATCCTCTATACCCCACATACCAAGACCTTTACCATTCCACCCATAACATTTCACCAAACACCTATCCTTACCACCCCACACCACTTATCAACCTAATGTCTAACCCATAACCCCCCTACTTGGCCTCCCCCTTTTCCTACCACCCAGCCAAATGCACAAGCCAGTTATTCAATGGTGCCTTAAGCTACCTAAGAAAAGATCTAGATTGATCCTATCCCTATGATCTATACTAAACTATTCCTTCAGTTAGTAGAAGGTAACCTTATAGTACTGTACCACGTGGCACCATTAAAGCCCCCTTACCTTAAATGGTATGATGTTATTGTTAGATGTGACTATCATGCAAGAAATATAGGTCATTCAACTGAAAATTGCCTTACTTTGAAATACAAGGTGTAGTATCTCATTGACCAGGGTGTCTTAAAATTTGATACCTTTAGGGGGACCAAACATCAATAGAAATCCCTTACCAACTCATGCTAGAATAACTAATGCTATAAATAATGGTAAAACTTACCATATTAAGGAAAGTATCGATGATGTCAAAACTCTATTGGAAAATTTTTTAAAGTTTTGGTTAAGGTAGACATGATTTGTCTAGTACCCTTAAGTCACAAAAACTGTTGTGACATGATGGATTTGAACCAGTCTTGCAAATATCATAAAGGGGCTTTAGGGCATTCCATCTAGCATTGTGATACTTTTCATCAAAAGCTACAAAAGATGATGGATGTCTTTTAAACCAAGTTTTATAAGGAAGTTAAAGAAGACATGGTAATGCAATAGGGGAAAAAAAACCTTACAGGCTTGGGACAAACCTCTCACAATTTATTGTATGCCTATTTAGAACCTATGAAGCCTCCTTACCCCGAAGGGTATGATGCTAATGCTATTTGTGACTATCATCTGGGATTGCTGACCATTCTACAGAAAATTACACTGCATTAAAGTATAAAGTACAAAGTTTGGTCAAAAATGAATTGGTCAATTTTTATCAAGAAGCATGGACATATGTCATCAAAAACCCTTTACTTAACCACACTAGGGCATAATTTTGCAAGAGTTTTTATAAATGTCTGTCACCTTAGAAACTTTAAGAAATAGTGCAAGTTTGGAACATTTGAGTCTTTTATGTCAATTTTTTATTTGTCTTTCATCATTTCAACAAAGTGACGATGCATTTTCATTACATTTTCTCATTTGTTTCATTGCTTTGATATACATGCCTTTTATATTTCACCCACGTCCATGTTTTGAATAATGAATATTCATACAATCATGACAATAATTTAGGATTCGATTTTGAAAGAATCGTCCATATTGATTGGATTGATAAGTTAAGACTCTTAATCTATTGGGATCATTGAAGTAAAATAAAGCATGAAACTAGCATGGAATTTCACTCATTCATAGATGGAAGTGATGTAGTATATGGTTCCTTTTTGTGATAGTTCACTCACAAGTTAGCTTTTAGTCAATAAATGTTCTTCATTGAGAGTATTTATATTTGAGATGAGAAATAATCATATTTTTCTACCCTTCACACAAGAAGTAAAATTATCCATTTGCGATCCCATTTGAACCTGTTGAATTTTTTTTGGAAAAACCCCTAACCAAGGATCACCCTCCACACTGGGAAACAAAGTTTGAAAAAGGCTTGATCACAAAAAGAAAAAAAAAGAAAAAAAAAGTGAAGGTCCCTAATGATTTCAAAGGCAAAAGAAAAAAACTTTTTGGTGCTCAAATCTTTCCTGAAAAAAGATAAAAAGTGCAAATAAAAAAAATATTAAGAAAAAAAAAGAGAAAGAGAGAATTAATAAAGAATAGGGCAAAAAGCCAAAGCGTTCCTCGTGATGAGAAATGATTTTTTGGTCTATAACCCTTTAAATACATTTTGAGCCTATTTTATCCATTTTTTACATAAACCCCTCACCTTAGCCTACGTTATATCCTTTAAACATCTATTTTGATCAAATATGAATGCTCAAATTGAAGAACTATGAATTAAACTAGGATAGACTTGTACTAAAATTTTTGGAATTTTGATCAAAATGTCATTGATGAATCAAGAGGAAAGGAAATGAAACAAAGAAGTAGAAAAAAAAAAGAAATAAAAAATGTGTAAAAAAATAGAAAAAAGGGAAGAAAAAGAAAAAAAATAAGACTTAAACTGAAAACTTGAAAGGGTAGCGTAGACATCTTATTTTATTTGGTAATTTTTTGAAATTCATTAGGCTTCGATTTTTTATTTTGATTGTGCAATTAGGTTTAAATGAAAACGTGAATTTTAAAGCCAATGATTACGCCCTAAATTTCATTTGTATTTTAATTTTTTCAGTTTAATTTTTATCTTTTTAGTCAAAAGAGTCAAAGTAAATTGGTAAAAAAAATTAAAAAAAAAGTAAAAAGAAAAAAATTGTGAGATTTTGCATGAAAAATCTTGGATTCAATTCAAATCTTGGATTCTATCTCAGATTTCAATTTTAATGGTTGAATAATTTTGGAAAGACTTGGACTTAAGCTATTGAAAAAAGGAAGATTGCACAAAGAATAAAATTTAGAGAGAAATCCTAGATTCAATTGAATTAATTTCTTCCAAATCAAAAGGAATTCAATCCCAATATAAGAACCTTGAATCTAATATCAAAAGGGGAGCCTCATAGCAATTGACTTTAAGATCAAACAAAGGTTATTGAAAAGAGAGAAAATTTGGGCAAAGTTTTGAATCAACAAGGAAGAAGCAATCAAGTAAAAAAATTTTACAAGAAGATCCAGTTGGAGTTTTTGGAAATGAGGCTAAGATTTATAATATGAAGCATCAATTTTTGAAAGGTAAAAAAAAAAAATTGTTGGTACTTGTGATCCATTGAGATAGTGCTTGCTTTTTCTTTTTGTCATTTTTACATAACTTTTATAATATTTAATTGCTTACTCTTATTTTTATATTTATTACATAGTATTCATTTTTGCATGAATTTGCATGACTAATATTATATTTGCATGATAATTTATTTGCTTAATATTTTATTTGCATGATTAATATATTTGTCTTATTTATTAATATATTTGCATGACTATTAATTTATTTGCATGATTATCAATTTATTTATTTGTGTGATTACATGATTAAATGTTTACTTGCATGTTTTATATTGTTAATTGCATGATAATATATATTTGCATGATTATATTGTTAATTGCATGATAATATATATATATATTTGCATGTTTTATATTTTTAATTGCATGATTGTATATTTAATTGCATGATTTATATATTTAATTGCATGATCACATATTTAATTGCATGTTTTACATTGTTAATTGCATGATTAGATATTTAGTGGCATATTTTACATTGTTAATTGCATGATTATATATTTAATTGCATGTCTATTTGAATGATTATTAATTTATTTATTTGTGTGATTATATGATTATTAATATATTTATTTGCATGATTTTATATTTATTGCATGATATGATATTCTATTAATTTTGAATGATATCTAATTGCATGTTTCTATCTTTATTGTGTGTGTAATTGAATGATTATATTACTAACATATTTGTTTGATTATGTTTGATTTGTATATTTACATGATTGTTATTATTGCATGATAATTAATATATTTGCATGATATTCTTACATGAAAATTTTAGCTTGATCTAGGCATGATATTATCACATGATATTTGGTATGATTTATAATATATTTGCATGATAATTTTTGCAGGGTATGATTTAATATTTATTACATGATTGCATGATTGCTTGATATTCTTGATAGAATGTTTGTATTACCATGTTTGTAAATAAATAAAAGAACTGGAATTGATTTATTTGCAAGATAAAGCTATCTTTGATAAGGCTTAAGTAACATAACGCATAATTAACTTGGTACCAATTTTGGGCGTAAAGGGTTGCTAATACCTTCCATGCACATAACTAACTCTCGAACCTTAGTTTTGATGATGTAGACCAGAACCTATTCTTTTTAGGGACTTTTAGTTTACATTTAGGACAACCTAAAAGAGGATACATTTACATAGGTGGCCAATCATACCTAAGTAAGAAAGATTGGTGGATTCCATAGTTTTTGTGTCAAATGGATAGGTTCTCCTAACCTAGAAGTTATGATAGGCAGTTTAAGTAAAAATGGAGACTTGGGAAAATAGCTTTAACAAGGATCCGATGAAATATGTATAATGTCTGGATTAATGAGCTTAATGATCAATGGTATCAAGGGAATAATCTTTTGAAAAAGAATTCAAAATTAATTTGTTTAGAAATGTCTGAATATTCATAATCTTAGATGTGGTGAACCTTTCCTAGCATTTATCTTAATGATTTACTTCGGAATGATTCATTGGCCTATTTGTTCTTTACCAAACTTGTTTTTGTAATGAATACCCTTATTTGATTTTTCTTATTCTTCACCATTTTTTCCCTTTCTAGGTTGAATTGAAGAAATGTGATGGATTACATTTGTCATTACATTGGAATAATGATGAATGAACAAATAACTAATATAAAAGACCCTTCCATTATTTCTAAAAAGTTAAAGATGATTGGGGCTAATAAATAATGAAATGAGAATGATCAAAGAAGTTTAAAAGCATGTTGATCTTTGTGGCTTATAAATAGAAATGGTACATTCTAAATGTTGAGATCAAATGATGAAACTAATTTTCTATCAAATCAATTGACACGTTTACTAGTTAGTTCTAAAAAATATGAAGAAAAGCATAATAAAAAGCTGAAAATGAGAGAAGACATGAAAAAAAAAATCTTTGGATTTGGATGATAAAATGGGTGAGACTACTTAATAGCCCATATTGAAAATTACAAGTGTTGAAAAGTTAAAGAAAGTGAAAAGATATGGAAAAAGATTAAGAACTCTCTGATTTACCACAATTGAAAAGATAAATGGATTGCATATTGCATTCATTACATTCACTGCATTCATGCATTGCACTTATTGCATTCATTATGCATGATCAAAAAAGAAGAAAATTTAAAGTTTGAACCTTGAAATTGAATTTCAAAATTTTGGAAAACAAGAAAGAAAAACTAGATGTTGAGATAATCTTGAGAAGGGACATTGGAAGATGATTAATGATGATCTAGTTGAAATGAAAGAAATCACTTTAAGGTAAGAATTTTTCAAGTTTTAATGCCTCTATTAAGGAGAAGCATTTTTTAAGGTAAGAATAATCTATAAAGACTACTACCTTAGCTTAGAAAGGTAAGGAATTGGAGATTGCGATCTTAGATTAGAAAGATAAAGAATGAGAGGTTTATTGCATTTCAATTAGTGGATTGAACTCCATGGCAAGTGAGGCTAAGGAAAAAGACATAGGTGCCTTTGGAAAAAGACTAAACCTCTATAAATCTTTGAGTTTGATTTCTCTATCCCTATTCTCTTTAATTTCACTGTTGCTTATATTTGCTTCAAGATCACTAATTGTTGTTAATTCCCTCATATTTTCATTAAATAGCATATTGTTGTTAATTTCTCATTTAAATATATTGAAATATATTATTGGAAAAGAATTTAGAGAAAATCCAATTTAGCTCCTCTTGGATTGCTAACTCTATATAGGGTTATTCCAATTTTTTTGGTTGATTCTTGTCTACGTTTGATCTTCATCTCATAGGTTAAAAAAGAACTAATGAGTACATCCAATAAAAGTGTATGGGGATCTTTTAACTTTTCAATGGCCATCAATTTGCCTCCCAACTCTTTGGTAGAATATTCAAGATTTTTTTCACCATTATCACGTTAGAACATATCTTTCTAAGAGCCTTCAATCTATTGATGATGTTGACAAAATGATTTGACATCTCATCAATGTTCTCTTCCAATTTCATCTTGAAAAGTTTATAGTCATAAACAAGCATGCTAATCTTAATTTCCTTCACTTGATTTGTACCTTTATGAGTGATGGTTAATTTGTCCTAAATTTCTTTTGCATTATAACATAAGGAAACTTTATTATATTCACTGGGACCCAATGCATAAAAAAGTATATACATTGCCTTAGCATTGAGTTAAGCCATATTAAAATCATTTGCATCTTATTGGCTTGTTTCTTTGATGACTTCTTTATCTTTCACCTTTTTCTTTAGGATGAGAGCACTATTTAAAATTACCCTCCATACTTTACAGTCATTAGCTTGAATGATTAGTATCATCCTAATTTTCCAATAAGAATAATTGTCACCAACAAAAGAAGATGTCTTAAAATAGAATGACCTTTATTACCAAAGGATGTGGCAATTATTTTAATTGCCATGAAACATACTGCTTATTGATCTTCATTTTGATTGAAGCTTATTGATGGTTTTTTTCCACTCATCACAACATTACTTTGAACCATTTGGATCACTCCTTGGTTGTTAGACCTACAAAATATAGTACTAGCTTTGATACCAATTTTTAGCTCAAAGTATTGAATAAACCAAAAGGGGATGAATTGGTTAATTAGAAATTTTAACAATTTGAATACCAAATTAATCAATAATTACAAAAATAAATTTATAAGCAAATAAAGACAATATATATGATAGCAAAATAAATTGAAAAGTAAAAGAGTATAGATGGAGAATCAAACATAGGAAATTATAGAGGTTTGATCTTTCCACAAGGTATCTAGGTCCTTTCCCTTTGCCTCACTTGCCAAGAAGCTTAATTTACTATATAAGTTAATGCTACAACTAGCCCTTCCAAAAGCTATTGGTACAATGAACTAATAAACCTCTTAATGGGTTTTCTAAATGTGTCAAAGAATCACTAAGGGATATATTTTCCCTTAAGCTTACAATCTCGAGGCTGGACATAAGTGTTTTTGCAAACATAAAACTTCTCTAAGGCTGGATGTTTGCTAATTTGAAGTACAAATAAAAGATATGAATAATAGCAAGAACATTTGAATATAAAATGAGAAGTTATGCTTTTTCACACTTCAATTTACTCTTTAATGCTTGAAGAAGATGAAGAATGGATAGCAATAAATTCACTTGGCTCTTAATAACTCATAATATGGTAGGAGACCTCTTTATATATGTAAAAAGGAGAAAGGAGCTATTGCCTTCATTTAATGCCTTAAATGCTCTGCAAAATATAAAAAAATTTGATCGCTTGAGGCTGTCAAGGCCAAACCAATCGATCCATTTTTGGAAGGGAACAATTAGTTTTGGCCATTCGAGCCAAAACGTGTTTTTGTAAAAATAACCAATCGATCCATTTTTATGAGAGGATCAATCAATTTTGGCCAATTTTGAATCAGTGAAGTTTTGTAAAAAAAATCGATCGATCTATATTTGGAAGGGATTGAACCATTTTGCTAGTTTCAAATTGAAGACTTATTTTATATAAAAAAATTGGTCCATCCATTTTTGTAATTTTCAAGTTTGAGACCTCTCTATATAAAAAAAACAAATCGGTCCATTTTTAAATGGATCATTACTTTTGGGTTTTAAGTAAAAGTCTTAGTTTTTGTTTGGGAAGGGTCAATCCTATCCATAGAAGGATCAATCCCTCTTTTCTAATTTTGTATAAAACAAGTCTTAAATATAGAAAATTTTTGTTTTGGCCTCTAAGTCATTTTTCATTAGAAAAAATTATTGGGAAAATTTTCATTTTGAGTTCAAAGCAACTTATTCCAATTTTTAATTTTAGTGTTTTGCCATTTCAAAATAAGTATCAATTTAAGGCTAACAATAATTAATTTTTTCAAGCATTCTTTACCTTTTCATTTTCTTCATTTTAAAAAATAATATTATATATTAATTGTGTCTTTTTTGCTTTCTTTACCTTTTCATTTTCTTTGATTTTAAAAATAATATTTATCTATTAATTGTGATAATTAATTATGTATTTTTTTATCTTTTTTATTTCTTTAGTTTTAAAAATAATATTTATCTATTAATTGTAATCATATGTTATACCTTATGGGTTTTCTTTTCTTTTCATTTTTATAATATTGAAGAAAATATTCACATATTTAAAATTAGATTAATTATAATCACGGATAATGTTTTTAGGTTTAATTTACATTTTTATTTTTTGATTTTAGAATAATGTGTATTTATTAATTATGATAATTGATTGTGCTTTTTTTTTTATCTTTTGATTTTCACTATTTAAAAAAGATATATATTAAATTGATTGTGTATTACTTCTTCTTTTTTTTTTTTTTTTTTTTGCCTTTTGATTTTACCTTTTCATTTTTTAAACTAATATTTATCTATTAATTTTGATAATTTATTATTTATTATTTATTTCTACCTTTTCATTTTTCTAATATTTAAAAATAATATTTATTTATTAATTATAATAATTGATTGTGTCTTTTGGGTTTGTTGTCTTTTAGTTTTTCATAATTTTAAAAATAGTATTTATTTATTTAAAATTAAATTACTCATAATCATTGATTGTGTTTTTTGAGCTTTATTTGCCTTTTCATTTTTTTATTTTAATAAAATAATATCTATTTCTTAATTGTGATAATTGATTGTATTTTTTTTATTTTCCTTACCTTTTTATTTTTCACCATTTTAAAAAGATATATATTATATTAATTGTGTATTGCTTTCTTTGCTTATTGGCTTTTAACAATAGGCATATGTGTATATATATATATATATATATATATATATATATGTTTTTAAGCTTCATTTAATGAGATTTTTATATATTTATATTTATATGTATTTAATAATTTTTTTAACATGAATAAAAAATGCATAAACTTGCTAATGGATAGAGAGATATATTTACAATAGTATTCCTACAAATATAAATTTCATTATAATAATTTATTTAATATATGGTATTTATAATTTTGCAGAGATATATTCAAATTTTAATTCTAAATATATATTAAAAAATTGATTTTGCAACACAGGGGTTAAAAAAAACCTAGTTGAGTAATAAAAAATATTTATAACGTTGGAATATTATTAAAAGTATTCTTCTACATGGTATATATTTTTATTTGTTATAGACTAAATTTTGTTTAAGAAATTTTTATGGATGTTGAACATTACCAATATTAGAATTTAACTCGAAGATTGATCAACTTTTAAAAGAATGAGATACAAGCAAATTTAAAAGAAAAATATAAGAGATTTAATAAATAAATTATACTTATATAATGTGAAAAGATAAAAAAATTCATTATTCAACTATTAGATTTATTTATTTTTTAAATATAAAAAACAATCCCTTTAATGAAAGTATTAATCTCATAAGAAAGAAGAGATCAATGCCTAATAGGTAGAAAAGTTTTCTTAGATTACTTTTTCACTAGGTGTTTTATTTTATTCTAATTAAAACTATGATATTTAAATGATGAAATTTATAAATTTGACATTAATCTCTAGTGTTCATTTGACTTCAAATTTATTTTAATAGGAAAATTTATACTTGTGCCTTTTATAAATGAAATTTTATATGCAAATTTGTAGTTCAAACCTAAGTTTTAAGTCATGGATGTGGAGGAAAATTGTAAAAAAAAAATTTCTTCTTACTAGTTAATAAAAACATAAATTACCTAGAAATACAAGATATTGAACTTGATTTTATACCCATTAATCAATGCTGCAATGAGAAAGAACTATTCTCATTAACAAATTTAATAGCTTCTTTCAAAAAAGTTGACTTGAGAAAGAAATAAAAAAAAGTTAATAAATTTAGTCCATGTGGGTTTTATGAATTAAAATTAAACCCTAATAATTGATCCAATTTCACATATAATTATAATATTAATATTTTTATGTTGCCATTCTTTATATTTTTTAAAGTAGGAATTCAAATGAAAGCTTTATTATGAGAAGTTATCACTCTAATTTGTGTTTTCAACTACGAGTGTAAGGGAAAAAAATAGAAAAAAAAATATTTAAGAAACTGTTTTGATAAGAATTAATTTACAAATGAAATATGAAAATAAATAAATAAATTTAACTAACCATGAGATTTTTTAAATTGGCATTAAACCTTTATAATTCAATCGAGTTTGTATATACCTAATATAAATATTATCTATCTTTTGTTTTGCTTATAATAGTTTTTACTATATAAATTATCGCTCTAACTCACATTTTAATTAAAAATAAATGCATAAAAATAGAAATAAAAACATTTATTAATCAAGTTAAGATATTGTTTTATGAATAATAAATTGCAAAGAATACGTGTAAGCTTTGAATTGATCCTTGTTTTGAAATGACAAAACATTCAAGCTAAATAAACTTGATCAAGATTTTGAAAAAGGATTTATTTAGTACATGTTCTTAAGTTTTATATTTTGGTACTAAATAAATAATATGATTTTCAAAGTTTAAATAAACCTTTCTTGGTGTCATATTTCTCAAACCAAATCTATCTTTAAAGACTATTTATTTAAGCTTAAATGAAAGTCTAATTGCTGTTTTTAAAGTGAACTTACTCATTTTGGACTTAATACAATTTTGATAACATTGTTTTTGAGAAATAGATTAACTTAAGAAAGCTGTTTTACAAAAACAAAGTTTTTCAACATTGAATTTTTTTTTTTTTTTTTGTATTAATTCATAAAGTCTTAATATTTGAATTTTATATGGTTAGAAAGCTCCTTGAGTCTACTTTCCAATGGATTAAACAAAATCAAAATCCAAATTTTCTAAGAAAAAATTTTGAAGTTTTACTAGACATTCTATAGTTGTCAGAAAAACTGCACAAGGTGTAAATTTGAAAATTCACTATAATTCGTACACAGTGAATTAGTGAGAAATTTATATGGATAGAAAGCACTTTAAGTCTAGTTTCTAAATCTTCAAACGGTTTGTGATTTGGATTTGTATAACTCGAGATATGATCAAATTAGTGAGTAGAGTGCAAAATAGGAGATAACCACCCAACCACTGACAGGATCGATCCCCTCATGGAAGGGATCGATCGGTTCATGATTTCAAAGGAAAATTGGTTCAAAACATGAACCAATCAATCCCCTCATGGAAATGATCGATCGGTTTTGGGTGAAAACACTCTAACGTCTATTTTTTGGTGCTTTTAACGGTTATTTTCTTCTCCTAAACACTTCTAATGGCTACCTCTTTAATTTCTCTACAATTGGGCACTCCAACACACCAAGAGGATTGATGAATTAAGAGAGTAAGAGCCAATAAGCCACATTTTCATTCTTTCAAAGAATCAAGAGTTTTTAGAGCTTCAAAGTCCATATCTTTGTATTTATTGTATCCAATTTTTATTTGTTGTCCATTCATCATTTTCTTGTACTTAAACTTAGCAAACACTTAGCCTTATAAAAGTTGTTCTATTGTTTGCAAAATTATCTTTGATATACAAAGGTGGAAGAGAACAAGAGGTGAGGTATCCTCTTAGAGCTTTATAGTGAGATTGGATAAAATACTACAAAGGGTAGAGGTTTCTATCTTAAGCCTTAGAAAGAAAAAGATAGGTTGTATTTTCAATTCAAGAATAGTGGATTGAAGCCTTGTTGTAAACAAGCAAGATGAGAGGACGTAGGTGCCTTATGGAGAATGATCGAACCTCTATAAATCATTGTATTTGATTTCTCTATCCTTATCTCCTTACAATTTATTGTTGTTTATATTTGATTTTAGATTCATTAATTGTTATTGTTTGCATTATATTTTCATCAAAAGTGCTTATTATTTTAATTTCCAGTCAACTATATTGAAATCATTTGTTTAAGAAGAATTTGGAGAAATCCAATTCACTCCCCTCTTAGATCACCATCTAACCTATAAAGCTAACAATTGGTATCAGAGCTTTGGTCTCTTTTTGTAGGTTTAACCACCTTAAGAAAAAATCCTATGGCTGAATTTTGGTTCCAAGATGGTGAGGAAGTCCTCAAAGCTCCTATGGTTTATAAATTTGAATTTTGTGAATGGACAAGGAGGATGAAGGTATCAATTATGGTCCAAGATTTTAGAGCTTGGAATGTGATTGAAAAAGGGCTTGGAACTCCTTCAAATGATGCAAAATACATGAGGCAAATGATTGATAATGCCAAGGTCAAGTGCTTACTATATGGAGCTCTTGACTCTCACAAATTCAACTTGATATCAAAGTGTCCAACCTCAAATGAGATATGGGAGAAGTTGGATGAAATACATGAAAGATAACAATCCAACCGAAATGCATCATGTCTCATGGCTCTTAAAGATCCAGAGGTAACCTCTAATTCTATTTATTCAAATTCATATATTTTTGATGAATTGCAAGATACTTATAATGAGCTATATGTTGAATGTGAATCAATGAAGAGGAAATATAAGAAAATGATTTCAAAGTTTAATGTAGAGAATGAGTTTTTAATGAATGCAAAAAATGCTTTGGAAAAAGAAAATGAAAAATTGAAAATAGATTTTGAAACCTCTCAAAATAGGTACGAAATTCTAGAAAAAGAGAATTTAGAATTAAGAAAGAAATTTGAAGTTTTGATGAATGAAAAACAAGAGCTTTTAAACAAGAGTTTAAGTAGTAAAATGATTAAATGCAATTTTTGTAATTTTCATGGTCATACTACACATACTTGTCCTATTAGAAGAAAAGTCCCATTTAGAATTAGGCAAGCATGGGTTCCAAAAGGAACAAGGGACTTGGTGACTAACTCTCAAGGATCCAAAGTAATTTGGATACCAAAAATCAAATGAGATTGTCTCTTGTAGGTATGCTAGAGCTAGGAACTACAATGTGAGATTGAAGATTAAATACTCTAGACACACAATGGAGATGGGTAACCTCTAAACTTTTATTTGAAGAAGATTTAAATTTGGTTACCTATTCTTGATGAAATTTGGATGCTTGATTGATTATGCAAAATTTGGTTAACATTGATTACAAGACATATGTTGCATAATCTTGAGAAAATGTGAGCTTGCATTCAATATGCATTTATTTTGCTCTTAAGTATGTTTGAGATGCTTGTTGAAATTGATTGTGGAGTTAAATTTCTTAAGCATACTTTTGTTGATAAATTTTTTATTGATTTGTGATTGTTAAATATGCTTATATGACCATGATGTTTAAAATTGCCTAACTTGTTTATAATGCTTGAATCTTCTGATATATGATTTAAACTTGATTGTTATATTTTAAATTATTATAACTCTCGATTTATGAATTTATGAACATCTTGTGCTTAAATTATAAATATTGTTGTTTGATTGTTCATATTTTGATTTCTTATGAAATAGTCCTGAAATATGCTTTAATTCTTTATCCTTATTAATTCAAGATTTATTTCTTCTCTTGTGTTGATGAATTGATGAACATTATGGGCTTAAGTGATATATATTGATTCTTTGTTCATTTATGTTTTTGGTCAAGATATGTGCTCATATGATGATTGGTTCAACTTGACTTTAATGCCTATGATTTGAAAATACTTAAATTTTTTATCTCTTGATTTTCAAAATATTTTTATATACTTGCTCTTGTGCTAAATTGATTCATTAATTTTGTGAAATATTTTGGATCTTGTGCTTAATTGATATATCTCTTGATTTGTGATTTTGAATATGATGAACTACTTGCTTGTAAATGATATGTGTGATTGGTTCATCTATTGTTCTTGTCAAGTGTGTGCATATATGATAAATGTGATTTTTCTTGACTTGACATGGTTGCAACATGACTTAAGTAAATGAATTTCTTATGATGCTTATTTTTAGCTTAAGTCATTGTTGATTATGGCCTATAATTTGTGTAGACATATTTGTGCTTCTATGCCTTGAATATCTTTTTTATGATAAATATGTCTTCCTTAAGTTTTTAGTTTTCATATGGCCTAAAATTTATTTTGGCATATTCTTTGGTGAGTTCTTAAATATACATGAATATTGAATATGTCTATTTTGTGTTCATGAATGATCTAAATGGTTTGATTTTTGCACATTACATGAGAATTTTTGCTTTAGTGCCATTCTTGTGCTATTTGATATTTAAATTGATATATGGCCTCTAGCTTAAGTATATATCTCCCTTGCAATTGGCAACTTGTGCTTAGTGAATAAATTTTCTTTTGCCTATAATGACTTAGAATTTAGAATTGTTTTCTAACAATTGGTATAATTTTTATCAATTGATTTTCTTGATACTTTTAATGAAAATCTTTTATCAAGAAAATTTTCTAAATCTATGCTAGGAGAACTTGAAATGAACATGAATGGGCCTACATTTTTGGAATTTCAAGAATAGCAAGCAAAGCATGTCATCCTCATCAATAAAGCCTAGTTTTGCTCAAATAAAGTGGATTGGAGAATTCAAAGCCAAATGAGCACAACAACAAAGCTTGACATGGATGGAGGTAAATGTATCAACTTTATGATATGATGTCTGAGTTTGAGTACATATACATGCTTGCTTTAATATGTGCAAATATATGATTTTGTTGTTAAATATATGAACACATTGCACAAATTAATCACCAAGCCACTTGGTAGATATTATTTTAACATTTTTAAAAGCTTGGATTGATTAATTCACCTTCATTAATATTCATGCCTAGTTCTTGATTGCTTCGATTAATAGTTTTTATTGCATGAATATTTCTTTGAATTTTTGGACATGGATATGAGTTGAATATATTGATTTTTTTTTATCTTTAAATTGCCTTGACTCATGGATTATGAACTTACAAATTTGAAATTTATATGCATGTTCATTGATTGAGATCATTGAGATAGCATGTACCACATTATGTCTAAATGTTTGTATCTTTATTGGCATATTGCTATATGTGATTTGAAATGCTTTTGCATATGCTTGTATGGTTTTGATTGAAAAATATGTTTGAATTTTGAAATAATTTGGATTATAATTGAATAATTATGCTTTCATTATTTCTTTGCTATAACATATGTGCTCATCATGTTTGGAGAATCATGCTTATATAATCTTTGTTATGACATGATGATAATTGAACCTCATTGCTCATTAGTACTTATGATATGAGCTTTTGGTTCTCGTTTGGATAGGATAGCTTATGAAAGATTACTATTATCATTTATGCATGTATTGAATAAATAATTCATATGCTTAAAGTATGTTTGTTCTATGAAAGTTGTTGAATAAAATTGCTTACAATTGGCAACAATTGGTATCAAAATTGCTAAAGATTTTTTTTTTTTACTTTCATAAATGATTATTTATGTGCCTATCCTTGATATAGCTTGTACCTTTCATGCAAAATTGTGTATGCCTTAAATTGATTAATCCTTATTTTGAAAATGAAGAGAAATCTTATAATACAATTTTGCTTGATTTGTTTTGTGATAACAATTGGTATGTTTCTTGATGACATATCTTTAACAATTGGTATGAGCTTGTATGCATGTGCTTGAATTTATGCTTAATTGCTATTGATGTTTTAGGTTCTAAGCACATCTTATGATAACATGATTTATGAGTAGATTGCATATCATTCATTATCCTTTGCTCATAAATTTCATGTAATAAATTTGATAACTTGTGCTAAAATGCCAAATTTGGATACACTTATGCTTTTGTGCTTGAATACATGTGTGTGAACTTCATTGTGCATATTATACTTGATTACATGCATTCAAAATACTCTTGATATTATTAGTATCAAGCATTTTGTCCCATGCCTTGAATTGATCTCTTTTTCTTTTGAAATGACAAAAAGGGAGAGAGAATTTAAAGATATTTCTTCTTATTGCAATTGATATAGGAGCTTAAACATTTGGTATATAAAGCATAAACAAAAGGGAGAAGAAATGTTTTATGAATATATTTGTTAATGATGCCTCTTTGTGTTTATTTGCTCATTAATATGCTCATGCCTTTTTAGTATGACAAAAAGGGGGAGAAATATCATATAAACAAATTTGCTTGTGCTTGACATGCATATGTTTGATTGTGCTTATTTCATATATTTGACTAGCATATGTTTGTTAAGTTGTGTTGGATTGAGATGTATAAATTGAGAGGGAGTTTTGCCATTGCATTAGGATGCATAAATTAAGAGGGAGTTTTCCAAAATGTCTTTCAAAATTTTAAATGTTTCAAAAAAAGTTCTTCTTCAAGCAAATTTATCTTTAAGTTTTGTCATATCAAAAAGGGAGAGATTGTTAGCCTTGAATTGATCCTTATTTTGAAATGACAAAACATTAAAGCTAAATAAACTTGATCAAGATTTTGAAAAAGGATTTATTTAGTACATGTTCTTAAGTTTTATATTTTGGTATTAAATAATATGATTTTCAAAGTTTAAACAAACCTTTCTTAGTGTCATATTTCTTAAACCAAATCTATCTTTAAAGATTATTTATTTGAGCTTAAATGAAAGTCCAATTGTTGTTTTTAAAGTGAACTTATTCATTTTGGACTTAATACAATTTTGATAATATTGGTTTTGAGAAATAGATTAACTTAAGAAAGCTGTTTTACAAAAACAAAGTTTTCCAACATTGACCTTATTTTATTTTTCTGTATTAATTCACAAAGTCTTAATATTTGAATTTTATATGGTTAGAAAGTTCTTTGAGTCTACTTTCTAATGGATCAAACAAAATCAAAATCCAAATTTTCTAAGAAAAGATTTTGAATTTTTACTAGACACTCTGCAGCTATCAAAAAAACTGCACAAGGCATAACTTTAAAAATTCACTATAATTCGTACATAGTGAATTAGGTGATGAACTTTGGATAGAAAGCACTTTAAGTCTAGTTTCTAAATCTTCAAACGGTTTGTGATTTGGATTTGTATAACTCAAGATATGATCAAATTAGTGAGTAGAGTGCAGAATATGAGATAACCACCCAGCCACTAACAGGATCGATCCCCTCATGGAAAGGATCGATCGGTTCTGGGCGAAAACACTTCAATGTCTACTTTTTAGTGCTTCTAACGGCTATTTTCTTCTCCCAAACACTTCCAACGATTACCTCTTCAATTTTTCTATAAATTGGGCACTCCAACACACCAAGAAGATTGATGAATCAAGAGAACAAAAGCCAACAAGCTATATTTTCATTCTCTCAAAGAATCAAGAGTTTTTAAAGCTTCAAAGTCCATATCTTTGTATTTATTGTATCCAATTTTTATTTGTTGTTCATTCATCATTTTCTTGCACTTAAACTTAGCAAACACTTAGCCTTAGAGAGGTTGTTCTGTTGTTTGTAAAATTGTCTTTAATATATAAGAGTGGAAGAGAATAAGAGGTGAGGTATCCTCTTGAGAGCTTTGTAGTTAAATTGGGTAAAATACTACAAAGGGTAGAGGTTTCTATCTTAAGCCTTAGAAAGAAAAAGATAGGTTGTATTTTCAATTCAAGAATAGTGGATTGAAACCTTGGTGTAAACAACCAAGAAGAGAGACGTAGGTGCCTTGTGTAGAAGGATCGAACCTTGATAAATCATTGTGTTTGATTTCTTTATCCCTATCTCCTTATAATTTATTGTTATTTATATTTGATTTTAGATTCATTAATTGTTATTGTTTGCATTATATTTTCATCAAAAGTGCTTATTATTTTAATTTTCATTCAACTATATTGAAATCATTTATTTGGGAAGAATTTAGAGAAATTTAATTCACCCTCCTCTTGGATCACCATCTAACCTATAAAGCTAACAATATGTAGAAAATAATTTGTAGGATTTATTAACGTTATATTAAACCCCTAGCTTCCATTCAAGTTCATATGTTTTATAAACACTTTTTCAAATAGTTTTTATATGCATTTTTATCTTTTTAGAAGAAAAAATTATATAAAAATTTTCTTATTAAATCTTCTTTTGAAGCCCATGTTTTAAGCAATTATTATACAAGAAAATAAATATATTTATTTTTCTTAATCAAGTTAAATTATTGTTTTGATAAAAATATTAAATTTAAAAATAATAAAGTAAAAAAAAATTCAACAGCAAGATTTATGAACCTTATAGTATTTGATATTAATATTTTCACTTTTCCTTTTTATATATATGTGCCTTTTAAAAGCAAAAATTTATACATAAAAAAAAGTTTTATTATTATAACTAAATCATTATCATTCAATACCTGTATTTAACAAAAGAATATAGTGAAATGAAGTAAAAATAATCATAAATATTTTGGTGTAATTTTTTTTTATCTAACAAATCTCATCCCCTTATTATAAGAATTAAGAGAAAAATGTGTAATTGAGACATGAAAGATACTCATATAATTTTCACCCTAAAGAGATTAAAATTATAAGTCACAAGAAAATCAAAAATAAAATATATAAATATTACAAAATCAAAGACTTAAATAAATTTTAACAAATAATAATTTTAAAGAAAATGAATATTAGAAAATTAAAAATCAATAATCCAAATAAATATTAGACAATTAAAAGTTTATTATGTTTTATGTAATAAAATTATGATATAAATTTAGAATTTATGTAAAAACGACTTGACATTTATAATTAAAAGTTGATAATCTAAATAAATGTTGGACAATAAAAAATTTATAGTGTTTTATGTAATAAAATTAGGATATATAAGTTTAAATTTTATGTAAAAAAAATTTGTTGTTTATTGTAAAATATTTGAGTTTTATATATAATGATGAAGATTATTTTAAAATTGTATGGATGATGTATTAAATAATTGTTATTATAGAGAATAATATGGTTATTTAATTTTTAATAATTTTAAAAAGAGAGAAAATTAAAAAGTACTCTCTCTATTCTTTTTTTTTTCATTTTTTTAACTTTTAAAGTTTTTTTTATTTTTTAAAATTATATTTTATGATTTTTTATTTTTTAATATTAAAATTCATAAAATTTTAATTTTATAAAATATTTAATATTTAATATTAAATATATTAAAATAAAAAAAAATTAACTCAATAAAAATGAATAAATGACATATTTTGCGCAAAGGGCGTATGTACTTTTGTTGCTGCGTAGCTCGCAGCCGTAATTGCATAGAAACCTTCGAACACGCGTCAATGGACGATTGCTTAACGGGTAACTTCTGGATCACATGACATGGGAAACGCCAAATTAAACAGCTTCAACAGCACATAGATAACGTTGGTAGGTCCCGCAATCGACGACGTGTTATATCCACGTCAGCAAAAGTTAACGTTCTCAACGTACACGTCAGCCCAAAGTAAAGACAGATAGATGGAGAGAGAAAGAAAGAGCAAACCAAACCAAACAGGAAGAAAGAAAGAAATGCGAAGATAAATGAGAATTAATCAGAACGGAAGCTCAAACTCAAAAGGCTGACCATTTTTTTTCTCTTTTATATAGAATTTTCTTGGAATTTCAATTTCCTGTTTTCTTTTTCTTGGGAAACTAGCCGAAGGTACTTGTACCGTTCATGGATTTGTCAAATTTGGATCTTTGCCTCTTAGATCTCTTTGTATAATTGATCAGCTGAATAAATGTATAGAGTTAAATTTGAGGTTTATCTGCGTTCTTATATTTAGATTTTCTTTTTTGTTAAAGATTACTTGGTTGTGCTTAGGTTTGATTCTGCTTAAGGATTAGGGAGAATTCTTAAAAAAAAAAGAAAAAAAGAGTTGATCGAAAAAGAATAATTCTAATTAGTTTCTCCTGAATTTGTCAGATTGGTGATTCTTATTTTTTCCATTTTGCTGTTTGAATTAATAGAAATTAAAGTTCTTGAAGTTATAATTGCAATATTTATTTATTTATTTATTTTTACAAAAAACAAAAAAAAGTGTGATGGTTCAAACCTATGAAGTCTACCCAAACCTGGGGTCAGGAGGTTTTTCTTGTTGAGTGACAAGTTTTACGTTTCTTTGGTTAAAGTAGAAATCAGTGGATGCCACTGGCTTTTGTCCAAAGTTAGCCGATTTTTAGAAGTTGAAGGAAAGCAAGCATTTCTAGTATTTGGGATCTCTTTGACGCTTGAAATATGCTCTTATGCTGGTCATTCTTTATCAGGCATAACCATAAATTAGAATCATCTCATCCTCTGTTCCCCGGTCTTTTTGGTTATTTTATTTGAAACTTCCATACTGTAAGGTGTCTTTGCTCTTAGATTACATATGCAAGCATTTAGATGTCTCAGTTGTTATCCTGAATTTTTGTAGATCCTGGAAAGTGTAGCTGGAGATTGCTTCATCAAAAGAACAGCATCTTTTTCTCAATTATCAAGCTCATGAATTTGAAGTGATAATTTGAATATTTACGAGAAGACACTTTGGGATCTTGGAGTTTACTTTGAAATGGAGAAAATCTGTGAATTCTGCACAACTTCAAGACCAGTTGTTGATTGTAAAGCTGATGCAGCACATCTGTGCCTTTCCTGTGATGCAAAGGTCCATTCAGCCAACGCACTTTCCAACAGACATCTTCGTACCCTTCTATGTGACTCATGCAGATACCGCCCATCTTATGTTTGGTGTTTGGATCATTGGCTGTTCATGTGTCGAGGTTGTGACAAAAGTGTCCATGATGTTTCTTCCCAGCACCAGAGACATGCAGTTAGTAGTTATTTAGGGTGCCCTTCTGCTAAGGATTTTGCAGCATTGTGTGGTTTTGAATTGAATGAGGTTGAAAACGACGTTATTCAAGATCATTCTTTATCCAATTCGCTTGTTTCTATGATCCCCAATGCAGT
The DNA here is from genome assembly GCF_047325235.1 of Durio zibethinus. Taxonomy (NCBI): domain Eukaryota; kingdom Viridiplantae; phylum Streptophyta; class Magnoliopsida; order Malvales; family Malvaceae; genus Durio; species Durio zibethinus. Next base: position 20,101,744 of record NC_143166.1, read on the forward strand.
TAAACTGGGTAATCTAAGACAGTCTTGTTCCCGAAAAGGAGTCTCTTCAAGTAAATCCAGTGTGACTTCAATCCCTGCAGCAGGACGTAATGTTGGATCAAACAGTCAACATATCAAGGTTAGTTGGCAGGATTTACTAGTTTTCAAGTAGATCTATATAATTTGTTACTATTCTGTTTAACTGCTCTATTGGTAATCAGCTATTATTATGCAGGCACCGTTGACATTTTTATTGACAACTCGAGAGTTTCCCCCAACATGATGTCAGCAATGTGCGGCAAGCTTATGTAACCCATTGTTAGCTATCCCAAGTATTGGTAAAGATCCTAGATATCAAAAAGTTCCTCCCTCCTAAAGATTTATGCGTTTTAGCTTAATAATTAGTAAAATTTCAAATCTAGTAGAGTTTTGTCTAAAATTTTCTAAGTCGTAGATTAGGTCTTTCTGTAAACCTGTAGGATCATCCTGAACACTGAACTAGTTTATTAGACTATCAGTTATAAGTTTTAATGCCACACTCACATATGTTAGAAAGATAAAGCTATTTGCCCAGATTACTTATTAATTGCTTCCAATATACCGCTTTGGTCAGAATCATTTAAAGCAATGTCAACTAGTAATATTTGAACAACTTAAATTAGATAGCCTGAAGTTCACCCTTTATATAGCTTTTCAAAATGTCCTGCCTTAAACTTAAAATTGTATTAAAAGAATCGTACCTAAAAGCTTGCAAAAAAAAGACAGATTTATCACTCTAAAAATGGAATGACTTGAAAAATGAGTTTTGAAATAGCAACTGAAAATTTTTGAAGGGTTCTCGCCAGCCTTTGGCATAGAAGGGATTTTTGTTTTCTACCTAGGGCCTAATCAAAATTGATGTGTTGAGTATTTCTAGCTAGTAGCTACTTGTCCTTTATTTAGTCAGCAAATCAGTTTATCAGTTAGTGCATTGAATGGAGGTGCCTGCCATGTGATAGCATCGAGAGGAGGAGCTGATTCTGCAAACCTACTGAAACAAATTAGCCATAATATACTCTGCTGCTGCTTAGCTTGTGGTGCAATGATGACAGGGCTTCATTTTCAAATATATACCAGTAGCAAAAGACCAGTGCATAGTTGATACATCATATACCAGAAATGTTCAACATTATAGCAATGCATTTCTTTTCATTCTTTTTCAACTACTGTTCTCTTCATTTTCAAATATTATTTTCTTTTCTCCCACATGTTGATCTTTCCATTTATAAAGTGTTTGATCCACTTTGATTTTTTTAGTTTTGGATGTGGAATAGATTTTTCATTTCTTGCTCAGATAACATAAGGCATATTACAACCAATGGTAATTGGTAGGTTTCGAAATGTATTCAGATGATTTAAACCATGATAACAATTAGGTCAGTTCAAACTTGGAGTTCTTGCTGATCTCAGGAGTTTGTTATTAATTCTAGTAAATTAACCTCAAGCTATTCAGGGTATGTAATATAATTTTATTTATTAAAAACATTCACTTCATGGTTCCTAAGGGCGAAGCTTATTACTCTTCTTAGTGTGTCCTTGTTTTATTGCAGGTTATGAACAAAGGTCAATGTCAGTAAAACACTTCCTTTATTCTTCAACAGATTTTTGACCTGAAAAGCTTCAGCTCACTGAGGGACATAGCCATTTACCTATTATTGGCGGCCTGGAACAAGCTGACACATCTTCTTCAATATGTAACTGTTCAAAAAATCCTGATGGTAAAATAGTCCAGGAGATTGGTACCAATCTCCACCATAAGTGACAATTCACTCGAGGAATTGCATGCAGATCCTCTGCCTTTGTCATTTACTTATCTGGAGAATTTATTGTCATATTCATCTTATGGGATGCCTTTATATGGAGAATCTTTTTGGCAATGCAGAAGTCCAATTCATAGTAGTCAGGTTTGTTCCACTGATCACAAATTATCAAAATGGATTGTTAATTGTAGATCATTAGCCATATGTTCAACTTTAATACATCATTCATAGAACATAGGAGTTCCTTGACGACAGAAAGAAGTCTTCTTTTATGATTGGCAAATGCACTGGGTATCAGACTAGTGCTGAGCTATTTGACTGTTATAGTTCTGTTGTAGCCTACTTTCTTGTTAAATTCCATATCATGTTAGTAAGTTACTTAGTTCACATATGTGATCACTTGAGGCAATTTTCTAAACCCAGGATGAATTGCGGTTATGTTGACTGCAAGCTATGGTTTATTAATTTGGCCGAGCCATTGGACCCTTTCAATTCACTCAGATGCAGGCTTTTGTTTATGAGTGACTCATGCATAAGTTGTTTCCGTAAGCTGGACACTGTTATGGGAAGGGAAAAAAAATATAAATAGACCATTAAAACTCCTAATAACAATTTGGGCAATAACCATTCTAGAACAAATAACTTCTTTTCAATTTAAATTAATTTCTTGCTTTTTGAAAGTTACCCTAAGTCATAAGGCACCGTTTCTTTGATGTTTTTGCTACTTTTTTTTGTATTATTTGGAAAAAAATGAATAGAAAGCAAAAGGCCAAAATTAAAAAAATGAATACAAAACAAAAGGCAAATAGCAAACACCATATATCAAAAGCATCAACCAAATGGAGCCTAACTTTTTCTGGCTTTGATGTTAATAAGCACAAAATTACTGCTGCTCTGGTTATCACTTTAATGCTATGGACACTTTTCTTATTTCTTTGTCACCCTTGTAACAATATAATTGAGATTGTGAAATTGATTTCCTGAAAGCAACAAGAATTTAAGAGTATAATAACACAAACAAAAAGATAACCACTGCTTTTTTTCTGGGTACAAGAATAGTAAATAAATATTGGGGAAAAGGTCTGACTATCAATTACAGAAACAGAATTATTGTAAATAAAATAATCATAAAAAGCAAATACTAAATTCCTTGCTGTACAACAAAGAGGCAGAAAGTTCTTATGGAATTTGATCTGGGTTTAGGTCTTCTCATGCATGGTTACTTTTAAGCATTTACTGTGGTCTCAAATTTTTTTTAGTTTCTCATTCTGTGGTCTTTACCTTGTACATATAAAAAGATTTTCCTGTTCGTGTAATAGTAACGATTATATTGTAGGAGTGACGACAAGTATGAGTTTTGAACATGATCAGTCTTTGAAGTGAACTGTGTTCATTAATTGAATTTCGCAGTTATGGTCTCAAAATATGCAAGACCTTGGAGTTTATGAAGACATTTTTTACAAAGATGATTTTAACATGCCTGATATTGATTTAAGTTTCTGGAACTTTGAAGACCTTTTCGGTGGTGATCAAGATCCAACCAGGGCACTACTTGGTGATAAAGATTTCTGTTGTTCATATATGGAGAAGGATATGTCCTTCAATAAATCAGATAATGGTAATGCTAGAGCAATGAAGGTTAGGATCATGGCACTCTTTTTATCTTATGACTTGCTAATGCAGATATTTTGCTAGGAGGCCTTTATAAAGGTATAAGAAGCTTCAAGAGCAATTAGACTTTTTAACCACATTTTTTCATATGAATGACACTGAAGAATTTGAAAATATGTATAGAAAGAAAATACAAATTAACAGAAGAAGTTGCATGGTTCTACCCTGCTATCAGTAGCGGATCTAGGATTTTTTCCGGAGGTATTCAGGATTTATCCACTAAAGAACTACCAACGGATTTATCAATTCTGTCAGCGAAAAGGGAATATAAGAAAAATTTTTGGGGTATCCAAAAGAAAACTTTCCTTGGAATTTTTTTGTTTTCTAATCTTTGGAGGTGTCTATGGACACCCTACTAATACACATGGATATCCTCTGCCTGCTATTACTTTAGGATTTGAAAATGTTAGAATTATCACATTCAAAGATCCAGTAAATTGAAGGGAAATGCAAATACTTACATTTAACAACTATTACTCTATTCATGCTTCTACAAGAGTCTAAAGATAATTTTTTTCAACAAGCTACATTGAGAGATTGTTGTTCAGTCTTACAAGAATAATGATTAAATTCTAAACACATCTGTTTTCTTGGTTTTTTTTTTTTTTCCTTCTTATTTCCAAACTAAACACATAAGTAGAAGAAATAATCAGTTAATAATTTAAGTTGTGTATTATGTGAATGATAATATTTTATTTTTTCAAAATAATTTGTAAAGAAAGGAATTGTTAGACGGACAGACAGGTTAACACTTTTTTCAGCATATTTTTTTTCAAGAAAAAGAACATTGACACTATAAAAATAGAACAGAAATTTGAATAAAAGTAATTATATATTATTTTCCATACTACCTGACTTTCAATGTATACTTTTGTGTACTCTCACTATGTGTCGTCCATGTTAAAGAATTCCTCTTATATTTATAGAAAGAGAAAGACACACACATGCACACAACTTTTATTGCAGAGAAAAACCTCTGCAACTGTGTTTTCAAGTTGAAGAGTACACCTTATCTTCAAGTTATCTCAAAATCAGATAGAAGTTTACGTTCTCTTATACCGACTTATATTTGCTTTGCATGTGGAAAGTTGAAACTAGAGCAGAAAATTTTGAAGTACCTTTAAATCTTTCATTTATGTGTACCTTTCAAGCCAGGATGCTTCTGTGGCCTCATCTGTTTACGTGGTTCTGTATGCTCACACAGAAATTAATATGGATCCTTCTGACCACATTCATAACTTACAGGGGATCATTGGTTCTCCTTGCACAATTCGACCATCTAATTCAACAATGTCCTTCTCTGTTTCAAGGTTTGGTGCTGAAAGCAGTGGTACTGAATGTCTTGATACTAGATTTTCACCTATCGCACAGGGGGAAGCATCATGCATTTCAGCTGACTTAGACAGCTTGCATTCAGAAGCCAGAGAAAATGCCATGATGAGGTACAAAGAAAAGAAGGCGGCCCGACTCTGAGTATCAGGTTTCTCTTTTCTTGCAGATTTTATATTCTTCCACTGCTGTTTCCACAAGTTCAGTGGACTTTTTTTTTTCCCCCTAGTACTTAAAAGTTGCTGCACCCACTAGGAACCAAAATGAATAACTTGTGGTTTTTAGCCTCAGCCTTATTTCCATCTTCCTGAGCACTTCAAAAAATTTCAAAATCCTACCCTCTAACAGGTAAATCCAGAAATAGGTTACCACAAGTTTGTACTGCAAAATGACCTCTTGATCACTTTATCTTACAATTTATAATGTTGTAGCTTTATGATATTATAAGAAGCTAAAACACCAGCAGGTCACCTGAAATATGTGCTAATCTTGAGAATTAATATCAAGTTTGAACCTGAAAATTTGTGAAGACGCCATTACAACAGTACTTTCTCTATATCTTCACTGGTGGACAAAGTATTTTGGGGCATTGAAGCCTTGAATTCAGTGGAAGCAAAATATACCAGTGTTCTATTGAAAATTAGTAAGTGATATTCCTAGTTTTTTCAAGCTTCAAGTCTTGTACAAAAAGTGTGTGGGCTTTGCAAACATGCACATGCCCAGTTACCAACTTTTAAATATGGTGATGCACCAGAAAATAAATGCTGATAGACATATTGCCACTGCCCCCCACCCCACAAAAGATAAAAGGGGCAGATAAAGGGGCTAGCTATCTCTTTGATTAGTCTTTCTTATAGCAGATGCATCACCTATGTTCAGGCATGAAAGACAAATTCAATCTGCATCTCGGAAAGCTAGAGCTGATGTGCGAAAGAGGGTAAAAGGACGATTTCCTAAGACGTAGGGCTATGATTCTGACAATGCTAATGTGACAAGGAGCTATTAGGTCCTCTGTATTTATATTGTACATAGTACCACTTCTAGATTCAGTTAGTTCCACATGTTAGTCACGCTTCTATTTAAACTCGACCAATTCTTTCAGTGCAATCTATTTATAGCTCTGATCCTAACAGGAAAAAAAAAAAAGGCTTTTGTATTCATGAAAATTGCATACCAGATTTATTTTAAAAGGTTTTCTAAACTTCAACTGTCATACTAAAACGCTGTAGATATAGCATCTTCTCTTGTGGAAGTTGATATTGTCTGTTAATTGTCTTTGAAGTAATACCGTCCTTAACAAACACCCGAATATGTGCATTGGTTGTTAGTTGTAATGATTTAAGACTCGTGCTGATGCGAGTGATACTTTAATGTGTATGTATCTCAAGGAAGTATTTGGTGAAAAACCCTTTGATTAAATTGGATATCTGATCTGTGACAGCCACCCAAATTTATGGTCTTTGAGTTTAATTCTTATAAAATATATAAAAAAAAAAACTTTTGAGTTTTGTTGGTCGTATATATTACAAAAGAATTGGATTTTTTTAAAAAAAAAATTTTGGACACCAGCTTTTGATGTGAAATAAGAGATCCTGCTAACGTTTTTTAGCTATAGAGCAGCTGTGTCATCCGTCAAGTTAGCAGGTTGATGAGTAAATAAAATATGGAATGGACCACACTCTCATAATTGAAACTTGGGATGGTGATTAGGAAAAATACCATAATCCTCTTCTCATCTCACAAAACTTCACTGGAGGGACGCCGTTTGGCCCTTTGCCTGATAAATGCCCAGCAACAGCTACGTGGGCAAAGAGCGCAAGCATTGGCATGGCCGAACTGAAATGAAAATGAAAGACAAACCTAAATGTTAATTAAAAATTAAGGGTCTACACACAAGAAATGTATGGCTAACTTAACAACCATGACAATAGCATAAATGAGTTTTTGATTGGAAGATTTCGTAGTTTTTTTTTTTTTTTTTTTTAAATTCACGAAAGAGTTTGAAATTAGATCTAATATAGCCTAAGGAAGAACAATTGGACAAAAAGAGGTAGTTATAGTTGTGAGAATGAAGCAAACTCTCTCTCTCTCTCTTAGAAAAGAATGATGGCTTCCCTCTTCCCAAATGACCTTCTTGAAAATTTTGTAAAACTCCTTACAATCAATTAACTTCAATTACAAGCAAATTATTATATAATGAAATGCGTCTCTAACAGCAACCGGGCCTTAGCATTTCATATATCTTCTTCACAGTAACTAATTTCCTTTCCTTTTCAAATGGAAAACTTTGTTAAAAGAAAAAAAATATATGATTATTAGCTCAACTTAATTGAAATGAAATTTCTTTCATTATTTAATAAAATTTAAATTTATTATATAAATTCCTTTCATTTAAGGTAAAACAATGGGGTCCCTTATGTATATATTTGTTTTTTTATTTATGTCATGAAATTTTAAATTTGGAATGATTTATATTTATTAAATTGGGTCCTATAGCTGAGAAAATTATAATAACCGTTGGATTTAAACGATTATGATCTGACGATGATCACCCCCTCCCTTGCTCTAGGCTGGGACAGGGTCCGGCTCCATGTCAAAAACTCCAGGAAAGAAAAAAAAAAAAAAACACTTATGGGGTTAACCCTGGCAGATATAATCAAACCAAGAGGATATTTACGCCATTTCATTATGATCTGAATCGTGCGTTGCTGCAATGCAGGGGCTTTTTTCTCTGCTGCTGCATGCAAAATCGCAAATGTGATTGCGGACGGGGTTAACTCACAAACGTGAGCTGGACTCTCTCTCTACGATGAATCTCTATAAAGTACTAAGAGTGTTATTTCCATTAAAGCTCGTACACCATTCAAAATATCTTGATCGAAATCAAACGGTCCACATGATCCACGACGTTTCATCTTCCAGCCCAGAGAATTAGAAAATAATTCAGATTAATCAAATGACTTAAATGTCCTCAACAGAGTGATTATAATCGGTTGTAATCGAGGGGCGAACTGAGTAAAAAGGTGTAAAAGTGGACAAAGGGCAATTCTGTTATGCGTTTGTTTTAACGGTTTTCAGAATTCTTTTTTCTTTCTTTCTCTTCACTTCACTGTGGCCCACTTGTTTCCCTCCAATTCCCTCTTGTATAAACCACTCTTGTTCTTCCTCCATTTCTCAAATTATCTCCTCTCCCTTTTTTTTCTCTCTCCAAACAAAACAAAAAGAAATCCCTCTCGCTGCTCTCAGAAGAAAACCAGAGGTGTTCTCCGAAGGTTCAGGTGAAAGTCAAATTTGCTTGATTGCAATGAATTTTACTCACTTAATCGCTGTTTTCTAGGGCTTTGATTCGAGACTTCTTCATTTTTCACTCATTTTCTGCTTTCTGTAAAAGCCTTTTCAAGCTTCAGAACATTCATTCGCAAATGCAAAACGACAACTGTTCAACTGTCTATGGCGACCTCGCAGCCAAACAACAGAACGATGACCAGAGCGATGGAGTTTACTCTTCCTCCACCACCTCATCCTCCGCTGCCTCTGCCGCCGCCTCTCTCTTCGCTCTGTACCATCCCCGCCTTCTCATGCAACAACATCAAGACATGATCAACCGCCATAACCTCTGCCTCACACGTCTCCGCGAAGCTGCAAAAGAAGCCGAAGCACTCCGCCAAGAGAATACCTCTCTGCGGTCAGTCAACCGCGATCTCAACAAGCAACTCAGCGCACTGATCCAAGCCTCTGTGCAGAACCACTTCGCATCGTCCGATTACAACACGACGCCGTTCGATTTGGTGAATGCGTTACGAGGACTTTGTCTCAGTGGTGGAGGCGTAGGGGAGGAAGAGGTATCTGATGAGAGTCCAACAAGCGTGATGGAAGGTGCGGTGGATGTGGAGAGGGTTATGTTGCCTAAGAGCATATCTGTTAGGTCAAATGGATATCTAAAGATGATGAATCAAGCTGGAGCGAGTCATCGTGGAAAAACTCGGGGACCAACTCGGCCTGGAAATGCGTCTCAGCTCAGTGGAGCGGTGAGTTTATTTTTCTTTTTCTTTTAAATTTTTTTCTTACTTTGTTGTAAATGTAAATTGGTAATTGTAATATATATATATATATATATATATGTGTGTGTGTATATATGTATAAATATTTATTTATTTATTTATTCCTAGAGCTATGTTTATTTTCTTTTTAGTATTCCTTTTTTTTTTAATGAAAGTCTTCGTTAGCAGTTAGCACTGTGGCTTGGCAATGAAGCAACGAACTAACTAAACTTAATCATGTTAGACGCCGAGTGCGATTATATCAGAGGACGACATCTGTTTTTTTTTTTAGTTTTTCTTATCATTAGGGGCTTTGGGGAGAGCACAGTTGAAAGGACTCGGTGATTGGCCTCTATTTTAGCACCATAAGATGATTATTGCATTGCTTTAGTTTAATTTGACAGTTAAAAGAGAATGAACTGGGCCTCACATTTTTCTGTCTGGTCAGAAATCAAACTCTTTTATTTCCTATCGCTAAATCCATTGGCCCTTTAAATGTGTCAGATTTGTATATTGTTGTTTGTATGGCCAACCGTTTGTTGCCACCGTAAGAATGTGGAATGAAAATATTATTTATACTAATAGTAATAGGTTTACAGTTGATGATCTTCTTCTTAGTACTTAATGAAAGGGCTGAGTAAATCTTTTTAGGTGAACGTGCAGCAGAAGGTGTACGTGCAAGGAGGGAAGAAGGAGGAAGAGCCACTTGAACTGGAAGTGTACAACCAAGGCATGTTCAAGACTGAACTCTGCAACAAATGGCAAGAGACTGGTGCCTGTCCTTATGGAGATCACTGCCAGTTTGCTCACGGTATTGAAGAGCTTCGCCCTGTAATCCGCCACCCTCGCTATAAGACTGAGGTTTGCAGGATGGTCCTTGCTGGTGATGTTTGCCCCTATGGCCATCGATGCCATTTTCGGCATGCACTTACTGAACAGGAGAAGTTCATGGGCCACCTCAAGCCCAGTACCAGGTAAAACTTGAGCCGGTGGTCATCATATTGGTTGGTTTCTGTAGAGACTAATGTTCAAAATTTCTTAAAGATAATATGCTTAATGTAGGAAGGTTATAGGTATGGTGGACGTATATAAAATTGGAATAATGAGAATCATTAAAAATAAAAATAAAAAGTTAGCAAAGATGGAGATTGGTAGAAGGTTTGTGGTCCCGGAAGGTGGGAGATTTGTTGAGGTTATTAGAGATTTTCACTCTTGTTTTTTGCTTTGTTTTTTAATATTTTTGTTTCTTCAAGTATGACATTAAACCATGATAAACTTGCTTGGATGTTTGGTGAGCTCATACCAAGCAAAAGTCCAACACCAAAAAAAAAAAAAGAATCAGTAAAACATAAATTTGTAATGATGTTCTTTGCTTCTGGGAAAGTAAGAAACATGTGTTTGTTTGGAGTGAATTTTGATGTGATTAGCCTCATTGAAGTGTTGTTGAAGGAGCATTTGGGTCTATGCCTGATGATGCGGCATAAACATACATATGATGTATGCTTTTTTACGTTCTCTTTTAAGCATTTAATATATCATTTGGAGTAAATGACAGTTGCCACAGCTGTCTAATTTGTTACAATGTAATAAATTAATTAATTAAAGAAATATCCTCTCTGTGTCTGGACAACAAAAAGGCTAGCGTGCTCCAGTGGAGTACTGAAACCAAAGATGATTAATTGAAACCACCTCGCATATTTGTACAGAAAATAATAGTGTGCATAGAATATGTTTTCACTCACAGGATGAACCAATTTATCAATCATTAAGAATTTTCGCCACATTAGCATTGCGTATTGTAATAGTTTAGATCTACATGTTAGTAATAAAAATTTTCCACCTTTAATTAAATATCCATTTATGTACGTGTTGATATGCCAACTTTTCTTTTTTCTTTTTTTATTTTTTAAAAATCAATCGTCTATCCTATTTGGTTATAAAAACTTTGTATATTATGCCACCGTGAGTTCGTGTTGAATAGTACCCTTATCTTCAAGTTATCTTAAAAATTTTCATTTGCTAGTATTACTACGATTGCTTTATCACTTTCTATTATGTGGCACTGCATGCATTTTGGTTGTCAATTGTTATGACAAATGACACTTCTTTATATGTTTCTAAATTTTAACCAAGTGATGAGAGAATTAGGAAATTTTTCATGATAAGCATTTTCATTTGTTATTTAATAAAATCAGTAAGAGTTTAACTTAAAGAATAAATAACATAAAAAAATAATAAACGAATGAAAATCCACCAAAAATTAATTTTTTAAAAAAATTGAAAAATAATAAAAGGTTTCAATCATTTTTTTAAAAATATATATTGAATGAATTTAACGACATAATCTCTTTTTAAAAAATAAATAATTTTCTTGAATACTTTTATTGTGAAATTCTTTTAGATCTCACCAAACGTGTTGGTAGTTGGCAAGACCTTTGAAAAATCTCTAAAATTTAAATAATGGAATAAAAGAAAAAATGGTGATAATAAAAGAAGTTAAAGGAGTTAAAAGTAAATATAAAATAAAAGATCATTTTTTGACACTATAAAAAATAACATATAATTAGTTGACATCATCCCTTGAATAAGCATCACGATAATGCTTTATCATGCATTAAGGAACCTAAGGATTTTCAATACAGATATATTTAATTTAGTGATCAACCGTTCTTAGAAAAAATAACAGTGATGATTTTTTTAAAAATAATCAAACAGTTAAATTTTTGAATTCACTCACTACTATTGTGTTTTAAAAATATATATTTTATATAATCTACTATTTTAGTATTATTTTTATGATATAAAATAGAAACTGAAAATATATTACAAATTAACAAATGTAATATTAAATAACTTAATTAAAGTAGATAAAATCTAACTCGACTCAAATGATCGATTATACCTAACTTAATTTGACTTTAAAAGTCAAGTTCTTGAACCCATATGATCTTAACCTTAACCAACCTATCCAAATGAACTTCTATATCGAGGAAAACATATCTTTAAAGCTTAAAAAGAGTTTGTTTTTAGATACTGATAATAGAATTTTTTTTAATTCTATAAAAATAGTTAAAAGATTGTCCTATGTATGTCCTATTTGTTTGTTTATTTTTTAAAATTTTTTATTATATCCTAAAGGATATGTGACTTGATAATAAGATTTCAGTGGATTATTCGTTTTAAAATTTTTACTATACCCTAAGCTCACTTGTGAAAATTATAATTGTCCGTCACTTGTTTAATCATTTTTTTTAAACTCCCTTAGTTGCTTACATGTTCAAGGAAATATGAAATATTTCCAAACAATGTAAACGACTACGAGCACCTTAACCACCAAGCAGTGAGGTCCATCCGCGGCTGTTTGAGGATTGGATTATCTAAGAAACCTGAAGTTCGGTTAATAGAGGCTGGAATGGGCTGAATATGAGGTCCAATTATCAGACGAGTCCATAAAAATACTAATGCAATATCTAGATCTGACCTAAACCCCGCCCCAACCTTATCCATTAAAATCTTTAGGCCCAGTCCAACTGTCTCCGCTTTGTTTGTCTTTACTGATTCTTGCAATTCCAATTGTCCTAGAGCGCAATGAACCTAAGAATAATAAAGTGCGCGCAGTTGGAAACAAATTTGGTTGCCAGTGTGACGATGGAAATATTTCCACCTTAGCATGAAGAGCTTTTAGATAGATTTCTCTCTTTTGCCTTTTCGACATAAATAAAACTAGCAAGTGACCATTGCTATGAGGCAGGGTTAGACATAAATAATTAAACAAAATAATTTTATATTTTTCTATATTTAAAATTGCCAATAATTGAATCTGAACACTCAAATTAAAAATCTAACATACTAACAATATACTACATATATAATTATTGACAAAACAAAACAACTGTCTCCTTTATTAAAATTCGTCAAAAGATACAGATCACAAATAAAAAGAAAAAATGTAATTAATGAAATATATATATATATATATATAAAATCATAAGAGTGGAGACAAGTGTTAGTAAATTTAATAATACACTAAGAGTGTGCTTGGTAGAGTGAAAAAGTAGAATGATGGATAGATGAAAATGGAAAAGTGAAAAGAAAATGAATTTTGAGGGTGTTTGATAGAAAAGAAAAATGAGAGGGAAGAAAATAAAAAGGATGACCCTTGTCCACACTTATTCATAAATACAGATTATTTCAAATTGAAAAGAAAAGATGAAAGAAAAAGGGAAGGTGTAAATATAGATTATATATTTACAAGATTGTTTATCATATTTAAAATTTTCCTTTTCATCTCAATTTACAAAAAGTTATAATAATAAATAATATAATTTTTTTCTTTTTATTTTTTAACTCTTATCAAAATAATAGATGAAAAGAAAATTACATTTTGTTCAACTTTACCATCTTTCCAACTAAGTTCAATAATGGAAAGAAAAAATTATATTTTCCATCTTTTCATTTTTCTTCTCTTCCAAGTTTTCATCTTTCCATTTTTCTATCTACCTACAAAGCAAAGCAAAGCCTTATATATATATATATATATATATATATATATATATATATATATATATATATCTACCTACAAAGCAAAGCAAAGCCTTATATATATATATATATATATATAGAGAGAGAGAGAGAGAGAGAATTTGAAAATATAAAGAAAATCAAACACCAAAATACACAAAACCAAAATAAATACAAAAAATTCCATGTGTTCATCCTCAAATCTATATTATAAAAGTTTAAGGCAGAATCAAATTTTATTTTTAAAATATCAAGTCCAAAATATTTTTAAGGTCTAATAAATGTGTAATTATCTATCCCTCCTAATTATCTATCCCTCCAAATTATTGATAAGTTTTAAATATGGCCATGGTCTAGCAAATGTATTAGTATATTGACTGTCCATCACATCAACATGTTTAATTTTTTTAATATAATCCAATTGACGAATAGGATAATTGATATGATAGGTTAATAATCATCTTATCTCAAATTTTAAATATTGTCATGGTCTAGCAAATGTAGTAGTATATTGACCATCCATCACATCAATATGTTTAATTGTTTTAATATAATCCAATTGATGTATAGGATAATGGATATGATAGGTTAATAATCATCTTATCTCATGTTTAATTTGTATGTAAAAGAAGGAATTGAATTGTAAAAAAAATTAATCATCATCTTAATATAGGATTATTTAATCCTAGATTATACTTTAAAGGTCCCATTTATTTTTTTAAATATACCTTAAAAAATATGTCACTTTTTTAACTTATTTGCATAATTAAAATTTTACACTGACAGTATCAAATACCAATTCTTATTTTTAATCCATGCTATTAATCTTACATATTTTATTATACTTTTAAAAATTACATTAATATATTTAAACTATATAAATTTTAAAGAAAAATAATTTTGACCAATATAAAAAATTTATTCTCGGATAATATTTACATACATTAAATATAAAATACGATAACATTATTTAATTTAATTTTATTCATAATATTATCTTATCCTATCTTATCATAATTTTATATACCAAACATATTCTAATAATATAATTATATTGTTCATCCTAAAGAGTCATCAAATTGAAAACAATGAATTAATCCAATACTCGAGCAATAGAGCATGCCAAGGTCCAAAGGCCAAAAAAAAAAAAAATCTACGTCCGCAAGCTTCAATGATAGCGCTGCCAAGGTTCGAGTTGGGTCAAGACTGCGAATTGGGCAGACAGCTTGATTCATTGACAAGCCTATTCAAAGCCAGCTCAAGATTTCTAATGCTTTTGACTTGCCGTTGATTTTTTAGGTTAATTTTTTGAAATCGATTTTGAGCAAATGGATATCCAAGAAAACTAATTTCCCTTGCAACTTCCTTTAAATTCCATCATTGATTAGATTTTCATTTACTTTGATAAATTAAAAAAAAAAAGCCACAAATGCAAATAAATAAGCAAGATCCGAATGCTGAAAATTATTTACAAATTTAATTTCCATTTTTTATTATGGATGTTGTTTGATAAATTAAATAATTAAGTTTTAAAAAATAAAGTACAGAATTTTTAGTACTAAATTTTATAAGTAGTGAATTTAAATTATAAAAATTGATTGATATTTTTAGTGAAAAATTAAATGCTAAATATAAATATATTGTTTGATAATGGTAAATGTTGAATTATAGAAATAATTTATTTAAAATTTTTACTCTTATTTTTAATTGCATTTTTTTCTTATTTAAAAAAAAAAAACAAAATTCTTAATGATAATTATTTTTTAATACAAATATGAAACAGTAGGAATGAAATATAACTTTTAAATATAAAAATATAACAAATCCAAAAAATGTTTAAAGGCAAAATTAACGATAATATAATAAAAATACTTAAATTTAACGATTAAATAGTTGATTTACTATTTACTCTCTTAAATTAATCATAAAAAAGCTTTTATTATTATTAGAATTTCTCCCGGCTTTGCCGCGAAGCAAATTTTTTGTTATTTCATTTTTATAAGAAAAAGACGTAAGTGGTTTTTTACGTGTTTTAATGTGCTACAATATTTTTTATTAGTTAAAGTTTTTGAAAAACAGTTAGTTTTTTACGTGTTTAATATATGCTGGAATCAATTGTATGCGACCATCTCTAGGAGATTTGTGAATATGATTTAAAAGGCACGTTCTTGGTGAAAAAGGCCACTGAAATGATGAATTCTGCAACTGACACACGCACACACTAAATTTACAAATCTTCTGATATTAATAATCAACAATTAACAATAAAATAATAATAAAGGTACACTAACATAAAACAGACTTTGCAAATGGATTTCATAAAATAAAATATAAAAACCCAATCCAGATTAAAGCTCTATTTATGATTTCTCAAATGATTTTAAAGAAAATCAACTAGCCAAGAAACTGAACGTTTAAGAAAAAAGTTTGTTAACTCACCCATCTTGCCAATTCTCCTTTTTTCTCTTAATCTCCATAGTGAAAGTAGGGGCCTACACAATTTCTTACCCTGAATAGAAATCTAAATCTATAAACTTCTAATGCTCTACCAAAGGTCAACTTAGAATGAAAAGGTATCAGCAAAGATATTTCAGTTTGTTTAAGTGCTTAAAACTTAACAATCAGATATAATAACCATCACAAAATTCACTTCAAATTTTCTTCAAGTCTAAATGTATTTGAAAATACATGTAATGATTATCTAGTAATATAAGGTTCATTTACTTACCTTTTTTTTTTTTTTTTTTTTTTTTCATATTCTCTTCATAATGCAGCACAAAAGAATGACCAAGATAATCATGCCAGGAATGACTGAAAGCAATATGGTGATTTTTGTTCTTTATCATAAGCTAATACTGAAACAGACAAATGTCAAAAAAATCATATACCTTTTTATTTCTTTTAAAGGTCGCTAAACTCCCACCTCACCACTTCATCATGTAAATTAAAATACAACTTTCTACTTAAAACTTTGAAGAAAAACAAAATCAGCGATGTCAAAAATATATTCTTGCCTCTTTTCCATATTTTTGCAGTGTAAGACAGAATACTATGCCCAAGATAATTATTTCAAAAATGATTGAAACTACCATAATGATCTTTACTTGTTTCTTGTCATCTGAAACATGGAATAATCCTCAAAGAGAAAATGACATCTACAAACAATAATTATCTTAAAATAAATTAACAATTTCATTTTTTATTTACTTTTTTTTTCAAAAATGCTAATCGGTAACATATGGACATTTGCTAAAGCATTCTTTAGCCCTAGCGCCTTTCTTAAAGATTGTTTTCCTGATATAGAATAACATACAATTTTTCTGTTACTTTCAATAAATGTTGCTGGGTAGGCATTATGATATAAATTTCCAATATTATGTTCATATGCTGAGTTTATTAAGCTAAAACAACTGGTTTCTTTCTAGAACAAAGCAAATGATCAGGTTTTATGTTGCAAAATACTATTTGCAAATGGAATGATGCAACAAAAGATTCTTAAAAGAATCATTTAAATCAAGCAACTTTTAAAAGGTGGTTTAAATGAAGCATGAAACATGCATAAACATTGTTTTTTTCGTTATTTACCTTAAATCCTGAATATATATATATTTTGTTTGCCAAATGCATGTTGTTCCACTGAACTTTTATTATAGGAGTTGTTAATCTAACAACTCTTATCACATCTAGGAAATTAAAAGACAAAAATTTAAATTATTGGTAAGTGGAATATCAAACAGCAAGCAACTCGTAAAGTTCAATCAAATCCATTGAATTCATAAATAAATTCATTTCTGTCTCCAAACTTCTCAAGTCTTGTAACCCTATTTATCTAACTTAATACTACATTAACATGCATCTTCAATAAATATATACATATGTATAATTTAAAACACATAACAATCACAAATAAAATATGTATAAACAATAATGTAATGAAATAATAAATATATAAACAATTAACAATCACATATAAAATATGTATAAACTGTAATGTAATGAAATAATAAATATATAAACAATTGACGAAACAATAGATCTCAAAGCTAAATCAAAGACATTGAACCCATCGATTAATTATCAAGTATTTGCTAAAACTTTTCCTTGTTTGCTGTTTACATTAGGTTACTTAAGTGGTCACACTCTTTGTTGGCTGATTGCAGTATCTAATTTTTTTCTTTTTAGTTCAACAAACACTGATAAACTTGATAGTGGCCTGAATCAATTTGGAAAGTATATGAAGTTCACTAAGAAAATGAAAATTTTACATAGTCAATGAATTCCATTTTATGATAAGAGTTGAATAATACAAATGTTATGTACGGTAAAACTTTCACACCCAATTCACTCTTAGGCCAAAATGGGATAAAAAGCTAATATAATTATTTATTATGAAACTGGATTCATATTATGTTTCCTTTTCTTTGATAATTTCAAATTATTATTTGTGTATAGAGGAAAACAAAAAGAAGCCTTTTGAGTTTAAGTGTGCTCATGAATAAAATATTTAAAATTATCTCCACGATGAGATCAGACAATAAAAATCTAACTTCTTGCTTAAAGAAATTGGCCCTACAGAGGCCAAAACACATAAAAAGTTTTAAAAATTTATGGAAACATATTTTATTGCCTTGGAGCAAATAGACAATGAGATAGGTCATACATAGTAAGCCAAAATCATTTACAGTAAGGCACAGGTAGATTGTCATTTATAAAACAATAATGAAGTTTTAAAGGCCTACAATAATTTTATGATACTACTCTTGTGGCCTATTTTGTCATAAAAAACATAATATAAAGTAAAAGTAAAATGCTATGCAAGATAGGGAGTATGGAATGAGCATAGACATTGTAAACACCTAATTTAGTCTAGGCCAGGATCAATTGGGCCTAGTCTGATGGGGTAAATAATTTATTGATTTTTTTATCCATATTATTTATTTTTGTTTTTATTTCATATCATTCTAAATTTTATATTGATTATTTATTTATTTATTATTATTATTATTATTTTAGGAGATTGAAAAAAAAAAGAAAGAAAAATGCAAGGAATCTTGCCTTGAATGGGGCTAGATAGAATCGTAGTTGGACCTAATTCTTATAAGATAAGTCTAATGGTTTTATGATAATACAGAATTCTGATCAATGGAGGACTTAGAATCGATCAAAAACTCTTTTGATCACAGCTTATAAACACCCACATTGATCAGAGGCAAAAGGCATAGAAAAGCTCATACAGAAACACAGACACACAGAAATACTACAAGCAGAGAAAAAGAAAAAAATTTCAAAATTTTTTTGGGGAAAAAATTTTTTTTTTGAAATTTTTTGAAAAATTTTCAGATTTCGATGAAAATTTTCAATGTTAGTTGAATTTTTCGGTGAGCTTTTCGACATTGGTTAAACTTTTCGACAGGTTTCCCAGAATCCAGCATAGAGTCCAGCACCAATTGAATTTTTTGGCAAACTTCTAATGAACTAACCTAGATTCCGGTGATATTTTTTAGAATCCGACGGAGATTCAACTAGAGTTCATCTAGTTCTACAGAGAGAGGAAGAGAAAAGAAGGGGAAAGAGAGAGAAGGGGAATGGGAAATATGAGGAAAAAGATTGGAAGCTACCTTTTATAGTAGCTCCAAAACGACGTCATTTTGATATTTTAATTCAACCTAGGATCCGCACTTTTTTTCACTAGGCTACCTGAGCACTTGACTCGCTTCAACCCGTGTCATTGCCTTTGGCTCCAGTCGAGACGAGTTGCAAGCCAGCCTCCAAGCCCTCTTTTGAATCTAAAGCTAAGTTGATTTGAACCGTTTCTTTTTTTTGGCATTTTTTTATTTTATTTAATATTTAATTTATGTGTTTGTTTCTTTAGTTTTTTAATTAAATTTGAAAAAATAATAAAAAATAAAAAAATATTTTTAAGAATAAGTATTAATTATCCAATGATGGAATTTATAGAAATTTCAAATGATAAATTTCTATAAAATTCTTAGGTGAAAAATTCTGTCTAAATTTATCCCAAATGGTGGAATAATTTAGATAAAGTTTCAATAACAATAATTAATATTTATTTTCATAAAAAAATAATGAAAAATAAAAAAAATAAAAATTTGGGTGAAAATATTTGATAATTATCCAAGGATGAGATTCTTAGAAATTTCAAATGGTAAATTTTTAATAAATCTCTAGGTGAGAAATTTCTTTAAATTTATCCCAAATGGTGGAAGAATTTAAATAAAATTTCAAGAAAAATAGTTGTCATCTTATTTTCTTCTCAGAAAAAAAAAAAGAAATAAAAATAATTTTTAAATAGGCTCAAATGGTGAAAAATTTAGAAATTCAAAAAAAAATATTTCTAATTTGGCCCAAATGGTGAAATAATTAGATATATTTTCAACAAAAAAATAATTAAACTTTTTTTCAACAACGGAGCCTCTTCAAGGAAACAAATGAGATCCTTGAATACTTTTAAGGTGAAGAAATATTTTTAGAAATTCTACCAGATTGATGGAAGAATCTTATAAATTATTTCCAAAATTTAACATAAAAAATTGAAACCATTAGACTCAATACCCTAGGATAAATTTAAAATAAAATGGTACCATCATTTGGATGGGCATGTGGGGGTGTTATAACCTTTCCCATATGCAACCGAACTCTTAAACCCTGTTCTGGTTAGTAGACCCGAACCTATTCTTTTAAGAACTTTTTGCCAAGCTTAGGAGCTCCTTAAAAGGATAGATTCCTTAGGTGGCTAATCACACCTAGATAAAAACAATCGGTGGTGACTCTATTAATTTATTAAGTCTAGCTATAGATTTATAGATTTATATGTTATGACAGTTTGGCGACTCCATTGAAGAGTGCTAGATAGTCAGGCCATAAATTTTGAATTTATCCTATCTTTTAATCTAATGGTTGTAAAGTGTATATTTATTTACTAACATTTTTCCTTTTCTATTTCTCACTTGATTTTTAGGGCATGAAACCTATATGTTCCTTCACACATATTATCACATGCATTTATATTACATGAGCTATATACCTGGGCTCCGTCTTTTTTAGGAGGAAGTAAAGTACCTACGCTTTCGTGAGATGATAATTTCCACAATGGCTATTGAAATACTTCCACTCAAATTGAATCATTTTCATTGATAGCCTATGATGGGTGAGGATTGGAATGCCTTACTAGTTTGTGATAGAATACGATGTAAGGAACAATTTGGAAACCTTTAGTGGTCAAAGTCACCTAACCCTGCATATAATCAATACCTAAGAGGATCAGTTTTAGGATAGAGTTCTTCCTACCCAGTGATAGATGTAACTTGAAGTTAGGATACAAGAATGAATAGTTTGTGATCTAACTATTTTGTTTGTTTGACTTTGTGCATTTGCATTATCATGTCAAGCATTATTTTCATTGTCATACGTAACACTGTGCATTTGCATCATTTTTATATAAGATTTCATCCATGAAAATGTACATTCCATTCATGCATCAACATACCAAACATAAAGCATAGCATATCATTTTTTATCGTAATTGTGGTATTCAAGGTTCAAAGATAACTTCACTAAGCAAGAACCCAATTCACTAATACAACATAATTGCTTGAACCAGATAGATGGAACAAGAAATTTTCAATCTTCTTGAAAGGATAAAAAAAACCAAGAGAAGCTTGAAAGGGAATTGAATAGGATTCTAGAGGCTTTGAATAAGTTAAACAAGGGAAATAATGTCAAAGAAAATGCTAACCAGCATGATCATCAATCACAAGAGGTGACTAGCCCTTTGTACCCTCCTAGTTTTGGGTCGTATCAAGCCCAGTCCACTCAAAATCCACCACCATAGCAATTCATATATCCAGTAAGATATACATACCTTAGAATGCCATCGGCTTCAAATCCAGAGTAGTATCAAAGTTTTGTAAATCCTGTCTTTATTGAGAAAGCTATAGAACCAATACTAGTCCCTAATTTGGATGATCCAAAAAAGAAAGAAAAACTAAAGCCCAAGGAAAAAGAGACTTTAGAAGCCTCAAAAGCTGAATAGAAGATGAACTTCCTAGAGGAAAGGTTACAAACCATAGAGGGCATTGGTTTTTATGGTTCAATGGATGCTGTTAGGCTTTATTTAGTTTCGGATGTTGTTATTCCTTAAAAGTTCAAAGTGTCGAAGTTTGAAAAATATGATAGTACAAAGTGCCCAAAAACCCATGTTACCATGTACTATCAAAAAATGGTAACCCATGCTAATAATGAAAAACTATTAATGCATATGTTCTAAGATAACCTTACTGGCTCACTACTAGATGGTATGTCTAGTTGGATAGGACCCGCATTTGTTCTTGGAGTGATATCACCCATGATTTCATTAATCAATACTGACATATAATAGATTTAGCCCCAAATCACCTTTTTTTTACAGAATATGAAAAAGAAAGTTACTAAATCATTTAAAAAGTATGCCCAGAGGTGGAGGGATATTGCTTCTCAAGTGTAACTTTTTCTGATTGAGAAAGAAACCATAATATTGTTTGTCAGCACTTTGAAATCTCCCTATTATGAAAAGATGATAAGAAATGCAACAAAAAATTTTGCTGACATGGTGATCTCAGGCAAAATCATTGAGAATGCCATTAAAAATGACAAGTTGAAAAGAGAAGAAATCAAGAAGACACCATAGAAAAAGAGACTAAAGCTCAAGCCGTGAGCTTTGACAAACAGTTTAGGGGATATCAACCTTATCCACCACAAGGTTACTCCCCATACTATCTTACTGTGAAAAATATCTCACCTTACCCTTACCAACCATATCCACAATCAGCTTACTCACCAACTTACCAATAAGCCTTTCAAGTACCTACATCAGCTTCAAAGCCTAACAACCAAGTAAGTGGTTTAAAGAGATCTCGAGATAACCAAGAAAGAATGAACATCGACCCTATCCCTATGACCTATACTGAATTATTTCCAGAACTGGTCAAGAATAACTTGGTATCTCTAATTATTTTAGAACCATTAAAGCCACCCTATCAAAAGTGGTATGATGCTAATGCGACATACGATTATCATAATAGAAATATGGGTCATTCTATTGAAATCTGCCTTACTTTCAAACATAAAGTGCAAAGTTTGATCTGAAAATGCTTAGTGAGCTTCAACAAATTAGAGGGACAAGATGTTAATAAAAATCTTTTACCTAATTGCATAGGGGCATAATTTTAAAAAGGGTGTTAAGGCTGATTGGAAGCTGATTATCATTTTAAGATTTCTTTCATAGTAATGTTAGGAATTCTTTAATACAATAAGATTTCATTTGTTATCATTTCAATAAAAGACAAGTTGATGCATTTCATTACATTTTCTCTTTCATCCAAGTCATTATTCCATACTTTGCTATTTGCCACATCTTTTTATTCCCATTTTTAAATTTCAAATGATGAATGTTTAGAAAATGATGATAATAATTATGGGATTTAATTTTGAAAACTTATGCACATTGATCTATGAAGACTATTTGAGCAAAAAGAAGCAAGCTGATGTGAAATAGAAATGTCTTAAAGATGTGCAGTCATTTATAAAAATCCATGAGCTTGTTTTTGTTCAATAGATGATGTTTAAGGAAAGCATTCATATTTGAGATGAAAAATGATCATCTTTCTTTTACTATTTGAAAAACCATTCATTGCTATCCCTTTAAGCCTATTACGATTTTTTTTTCTACAAAACTCCAACCAGGGATCACCTTCCACACTGAGGGGTATTTTTGAAAAAAAAAAAAGAGCAAAAGATAGTAAAAGGTCTCAAAGACAGAAAGCAAAAAAAAAAAAAAGCAAGAAAGAAGAAAAATGAATGCCATGAATGATTTGAGGTAAAGTAATGAGAATCTTTTTATGAGAAATGAGATGAATGAAAAAGGAAAAAGTAGTGAAATGATGTAAAATGCCAAGTTACATCAAATGATGAATGATCATTTAGTTCTAAACCCTTTAAACACAAGTTTTGAGCCGCTTATATCCATTTTTTTAATGACCCCTTCACCATTACCTACATTACAACCTTTAAAAGTCCTTTTGGATCAAATGTGAATGCTCGATTGAATGATCATAGTTGGGCTAAGACATGATCATGATGGAATAGTGGAATCATACTACATTGCTCTAGAGATTGATGTGTGAGAGATATCATGAATAGATGAAAATAAATAAATAAATAAATGACAAAAGAGAAAGAGAAAGAGAAAAAAAAGAACAAGGTAAAAGAAAAAAAATGGAAAAAATAAAAAAATGGAAAGGAGAGAAAAGGAATACTTAAATTGAAAACCTAAAAGGGCAATTTGGGTAAATCTTTAAATTGAGAGTTGAATAAACAGTTCACATGGATGAAAGGTAAAAGACATCCAAAGATCTCTCAAAGTTGGGATAAAGCTCAATGAGCTCAAAATGACTCCAAAAGTCATTGGAATGAGTTTTTAAAAAATTATGGATTAATGTTAAGAGTTGTCTAAGTATTCATTGTTTGGACATTATGGTATCATTCAATACCATCCCTATTGATATGCTTTGAATTCATTTCTTTATCTATTTGTTTTATACCAGATCCATTTCTCATTGATTATATTTTCCCTGCTTCACTTTGTGCTCTTTTATTCTTACATCCCTAGAATGAATCAAGAAAATGTATGATTGCATTGTATTTGTCATGATTTGAAATGATAATGAATGAATGATAATGTGCATAAAAGATTCTTGCATTTATTTTTAAAAAAATCCAAGATGATAGGGGGCAAAAAAAAAAGCACTGACACATGTATGTTGATGGATTGGTTGACATAATTTGTGAGATGTGGTCAAATGATGAAAATGATATGGGGTAATGGATGAAATTTATTTTGGAATAGCTAGTGCTGAGAAATCTATTAATGGTGATCAAGTGATTAAAATAACATGGATCAGAATATAAAATTTATTCTAAAATGACTAGTGCTGAAAAGCATATGAATTATGATGGAAATAGTATGGATCAATGGATAAAATTTGTTCTAAAATTGCTAGTGTTGAAAAGCCTGTGAATTGCCATCAAGTATCAATTAATGAAAGTTGTTCTAAATGGCTAGTGCTAAAAAGCTCAAAATAGTGGAGTCTTGAGATTTATGTTACCACATTAGAATTTCATTGACATCCGCATTACATGCATTACATTTGCATTGTTGTTTGGAGAAAATTTGAAACTTTGGTTTGGCTTGTATTATCCAATAAACATTTGAATCATGGTTGAGAATATAATATTATAAGGATCTCAATTATTGCACTTGCATCATTAAGAAATCATTTGCATCATTGATCATGACATTCACTACATACTAAATTTTGAGTTTGAAAGTCATATGAGAAAGAAATTTTGAATCTTTGGTTAAAGTCTTTTAAGATAAAATTGTGAATCCTCAAATGATAATCTTTGAGTCTTAAATAAGAATCTTTAAGAAATCTTTAAATGAGAATCTTTAAGAAATCTTCAAATGAGAATCTTTAAATCTTAAACAAGAATCTTTAAGAAATCTTCAAATGAGAATATTTTAATCTTAAATGAGAATCTTTAAAAAATCTTTAAATAAGAATCTTTAAGTCTTAAATGAGAATCTTTAAAAAAATCCTCAAATGAGAATCTTTGAGTCTTAAATGAGAATCTTTAAGAAATCTTCAAATAAGAATCTTTAAGGCGCCCTTAAATGAGGATCTTTGAGTCTTAAATGAGAATTTTTAAGAAATCCTCAAATGAGAATCTTTAAGAAATCTTCAAATGAGAATCTTTGAGTCTTAAATGAGAATCTTTAAGAAATTCTCAAATGAGAATCTTTGAGTCTTAAATAAGAATCTTTAAGAAATCCTCAAATGAGAATATTTGAATTTCAAATATGAATATTTGATTGTCAAATGAGAATCTTTGAGATGTGAAACCCTAAAGTTCATCGAATGTGAATCTTCAAACTAGAATGAAAAGTTTTGAACTTTTAAATGTGAATCTCCAAAATTCAAATGAAAAGCTTTAAACTTTTTAGGTACGAATCCCAAATTTAGGTGAACCTTTGAATTCGAATGAGAATCTTTAAATGTTGGATATGAGTCTTGCAATTTGCAAATGCGAATCTTGAAATCTTACAAATATGAATTCTTGCATATATGTAATTTTATGAATTAAATTCTTGTGAGACTGAAATTTTGAGAATCAAATTTTAGTGAATTCTTGCGAGGTTGAAAGGTTCTTGTGAATCTGAACCTTTGAATTTTGAACTCAAATTATGAATCTTTGAGTTTCCATTTCATTAGACTTGATCTATGACTCCTTTAGACATGATTGTCAATGAGCCTTTTATTTTTTAAAGTTGTTGAGACTTTGATTAGAGGAGCTTTTATTTTTCAAAGTTGTTGAGCCTCTGTTTAGAGGAGCTTTATTTATTTTCCAAAGTCGTTGAACCTCTGTTTAGAAAAACTTTGTTTACTTTTTCAAAAAAAAAAAGATGAATTTATTAGGGTGATCATATGTGGGGTGTCTACGTCTTTGCACAATTCTTGTTGCATAAGAAATGCAAAAAAAAGGGCAACTATAGACACCTAATTTGATCCAGGATTGAATCAATTAAGTCTTGTCCGATAGGGTTAATAATTTATTGATTTTTTTATTCATATTTTTTTTTGTTTTATTTCATTATCATTTTGAATTTTATATTGATTATTTATTTATTTATTTTTTATTATTATTATTATTATTATTTTAGGAGATAATGATGGTGAAAAAAAAAAGAAAGAAAAAAGTAAAGAATCTTGTTGTGAATAGGGCTAGATAGAATCATAGTTGGACCTAATTCTTATAGGATAAGTCTAATGGTTTTATGATAATACAAAATTCTGATCAATTGAGGACTTAGAATCGATAAAAAATGCTTCTGATCACAGCTTATAAATACCCACATTGATCAAAGGCAAGAGGTACAGAAAAGATCATACAGAAGCACAAACACACAGAAATACTGCAAGCAAAAAGAAAGAAAAAAATTTTGAAGTTTTTTTAGGGAAAAAAATTTTTTTTGGAAATTTTTTGAAAAATTTTTAAATTTCGACAAAAATTTTTGACCCTAGTTGAATTTTTTGGCGAGTTTTTCTACTTCGATTGAACTTTACGATAGGTTTCCCAAAATTTGGCACAGATTCCAACATCAATTAAATTTTTTGATGAACTTCAGATTAACCAACCTAGATTCCGATGACGTTTTTCAAAATTTGACGAAGATTCAATCAGAGTTCAACTGTTCTAGAGAGAAAAAGAGAGAAAATAAGGGGAAAGATGAGAAAGGGAAGGGGAAATCTGAGGAAAAAGTTGAGAGCTACCTTTTATAGTAGTTCCAAAATGATGTGATTTTGGTATTTTAATTCAGCCCAGGATCCATGTGTTTTACCACTAGGTGACCCAACCCATGTCCTTAACCCACCTCAACCCATATCCTTACCTTTGGCTCCAGTCAAGTCGAGCCACAAGCTGAGCCTCCAAGCCATTTTCTAAATCTGAAGCCAAGCCGATCTAAGCCACTCTAGCCAAGCTACTTCTTTTTTTTGGTATTTTTTTAATTTTATTTAATATTTAATTTATGTGTTTGTTTCTTTAGTTTTTTTATTAAATTTGAAAAAAAATAATAAAAAAAGAAAATATTTTTTAGAATAAGTATTAATTATCCAATGATGAAATTTATAGAAATTTCAAATGATAAATTTCTATAAAATTCTTAGGTGAAAAATTTTATCTAAATTTATCCAAAATTGTGGAATAATTTAGATAAAGTTTCAATAACAATAATTAATATTTATTTTCATAAAAAAAATGAAAAAAATAAAAATTTGGGTTGAAAATATTTGATAATTATCCATGGATGAAATTTTTAGAAATTTCAAATGGTAAACTCTTAAGAAATCTCTATGTAAGAAATTTCTTTAAATTTATCTCAAATTGTGGAAGAATTTAAATGAAATTTCAAGAAAATTAATTGTCATATTATTTTCTTTTCAAAAAAAAATAAAAAGAATTTCTAAATAGGCCCAAATGGTGAAAATTTTAAATTTTCAAAAAACAATTCTAATTTGGCTCAAATTGTGAAATAATTAGATATATTTTCAACAAAAAAATAATAAAATAAAAATAATTAAACTTTTTTCCGACAATGAAGCATCTTCAAGGAAACAAATGGAATCCTTGAATACTCTTGAAGTGAGGAAATATTTTTAGAAATTCTACCAGATTGATGGAAGAATCTTATAAATTATTTTCAATAGTTAACATAAAAATTTAAAACTTTAGACTCAATACCCTAGGATAAATTTAAAATAAAATGGTACCATCCTTTGGATAGGCATATGAGGGTGCTATAGCCTTTTTCACATGTAACTGAACTCCCAAAACCTATTCTAGTTAGTAGACCCGAACCTATTCTTTTAAGGACCTTAGTCAAGCTTAGGAGCTCCTTAAAAGGATAGATTCTTTAGGTGGCCAATCACACCTAGATAAAAAAGATTACTGGCAACTCCATTAATTTGTTAAATCTAACTATAGATTTACATTTTTATATATTATGACAGACATTGAGTAAAAAGAATCCACTCTAGTACTATTTTAGTGAGATTAAAATTCTACAAACCTAGATTTTGAAAAAAGGAATAATAAAGACCACAAGCATTGAGTCATGAGTTGTGAAATTATATGCCAAAATTCATACTATCAACATATAAGGATGGAAGGAGATGAGGATGAACTATTATGTTATGGCCTACATATAAATCAAAGCAAAATTTCTTTAAAGTGATCTTACTGTCAATTTATTCAAACCAAATCATTTAACATCTTAAGCAATGTGAACAAAATAATAGACAAACAATATATTAGAAAAGGTGGGTTACCTCTCTATGCGAGTTAAATTGGCATCCATCCATTCTCCTTAGATTGGAATAATATTCCCAAAAACTTTAACCTTTATAGCTATATTTGCCACAATAACATATTTATTTCCATTGTAAATATGAGATGAAAGGGCCATTAACTATAATGGTATTGTCTAAAATTCTACATTTTCCACATTCCCTTCTCCTAATTTTATTTGGCAACATATAACACCATTAATTATTGCATTAGAAAATCAACATTAATTATCAAACTTTTAAGTTCAAACTTCTAAGTAATTGTTTGTGCTACATACTTGTAAGTTACAAACCTATCAAGCTCAAATTCTCCTTTAAAAGAAGTTATTCATCTGCCAATATTTGTGATAGCCCTTAGTATTGTATGGAATCAAATTTACATACAAATAAATTAAGCATCATAAGAAGTAAGTAAAATTAAATAAAAAAAAAACTTTCATGTTCCTGTTGACCTAGGCTTGATGTTGGGAGATTCAAATCAAACTTAGTTTTTTTATTTGAAAGAAGAGAAGAAAAAAACATAATAGAAACGTTATTCTAAATTTTTAAAAAATCTAACAAAAATCCCCACCCTTACTCATATTACAACAATTACACTGAAAATGGAAACTTTAAAACTCTAAAAAAACCCATTTTTGAATCTTTGAGTGAAAAGAAGAAGAAAGAGATAAATATAATACAAAAAAGCAATAAAAGAGGAAAAATAAATGAAATCACACTTATAACCGTCATTTCATCTTAAAATAGAGTGATTATTTTTTACTTTTTTCTTTTTTTTTCTTCGGTTACATCATCGACTAATAGACATCACATTCTGCGTTGCAGGAAATTGATATTCCCTAACAATCACCATTTCGACGAAAAAGGCCAGATCAAAAACCAACTTCACTCACTTTCTCTCCCCTTTTCCTCTTCTTACTTCTTTTTTTTTTTAATTTCTCCTTTATCTACTTCCCGATTAGGGTTGGCAACGAGTTGGGTCGGGGCAGATTTTTGCTGGTCCCGAACCAGACCCAAATTTTTAAAAATTTTTTTCATTTTGAACTCGACCCGACCCGACCCGATAATGTATAAATTGTACCCGACCTAAAATTAATAAAATATTATTTTTTAAATATAAAATATTATTTTTTAAATTATAAATATTTAAATATATAATTATATAAATATATATAAATAAAAAATTAATTTAAAAAATTATTTTTATATAATATCAGATCGGGTCAGGTTGAGTTTGTTTAAAACCCGAACCTGACCCGACCCCGACCTCTTCTTAGCATTACCCGACCCGACTCGATCTGAAATCTGATTTTCAAAAAAAAAACCCGATCCTATGGGCTCAGTCGGTTTGGAACCCGTCAGAGGTGGGTGGGTTGCCCACCTTATTCCTGATCTTTCAATTTCTTTCTTACTGTTTATCTAACTTTTGAAAAAGAAACAAAGGACAAAATAAACAAGAAAAAATGAAAAGTTAATAAGCTACCCACCAAATATAAAAAGAACACAAAACAAAAGAAACGAGAGAAGAAAGAAGACAAAATGAAAAATTAAATGAAAGAGTAAATAAAGCCAAAAAAAAAAAAACAAAAGAAAGATTTGAGTACCACATGACGCACCAACTTTCTTCCATTTTCTACTCTCATAGCCTTGGTCGTTCTATATATCTATCATGGTGCTGATTTAATTGAAGAATATTTATGATGTAATAAGTAAAATGGGGATGAAACATGTACACAAAAGAAAACATCAAATAAAATAAATATTTAAAAAGAATTATAAAATAGGGTAAATAATATAAATATTTACTATTTTATATTATTAATAAAAAAAGAATTTGAATATTTAAAATATTTATTACATATTGTATTATGATAAAAATAATTAATTAAAAGAAAATTTTAATATAAAAAAATTAATAGAAAAGAATATGTACAATTAGTTGTTAATTATAAATTGATAAAAGATTACAATTTTATATTTATTATTAAATATAAGAAAAAATATTAAAATAAATTAACTATCAAACATAATTTTTAAACATACATATTTATCTTTATTTTTTAGGTTATTGACATTCATTTATTATACGATAATTTTATATAATTTTTTAAATATAAATATAATATGTTTAGTATGCATATATTATAATTTTATTTTCAATTAAATATGAGTGTATATTTTTTATTAATTAAAAATTTTGACATTTTTTCATTAATCATTATTTGTTATGACATTAATTGATAAATAATCTTATTGTAATACCTTATTTTGTAATTATTTCAAAAATCTACTTTCGTTAGTCATTTTTTATTGAATAAAGGAAGAAAAATTTTTGGAGATAAAAGACAGTTATTAAAAAAAAAAAGGGTTGAAGAGGTGGGAAGCTATGACATATGAATAGCTAAAAAACAAGTCGGATTAAAATACTGGCTGGAAAAGAGAGTTGTTTATGTGTTGAATGTCAAAATGTGGTTTGGTTAGTTTTGATTTGATGGTGGAAGAAAGGAAAAAAGAAAAAAAAGAAAGAAAAGATAAAAATGTTGTTGATTTTGAAGATAGAAGCCTATGGGAAAAAAAATTTATGTTTGGCATTTTTTTAATAAATGTTTGATATTAATTTGATTTAAAAAAATGAGGAAAAAAAAAACTCAATCGAATATCACGTGATAGTTTCAACGAATTTTAAAGTCTAAAATATATAATTCATATTTGATTTGAATTGGCAAAAAATAAATTTAATAATTTTTATTAAGTATAATGATAATAAAAATATTATTTTTTAATATAAATTACATATGAATTATGTATAAATATGTTTTTTAAAATAATATATTAAATAATAACTTTATTAATATAACATATAATATAAATTTAAGTAAATAATAAAATATATATTTACATATTTAGGATGGAATATGATGCCCTAAACCCATATCTTATTCAGACTTGATATAAAAAATTTGATTTGATCTCAGATTTTAAGGAAAATGCATTTATTGGATCAAGATAAATTGAATCCTATCTAATAAGGTTTTGTTATCAACGTCAAATCTATTAACATTTTTTTAAAAAAGTTATAAAAAATAAAAAGGTTTAAAATGGAAAAAAAACCCTAAAAAGATTTTAAAACCACAAAAAAAAAAAGTAAATTACAACGCAAATACTCTACCCATGCAAGAAATTCACAAAATTTATTGTATGGATTATTTTTTAATAAATGGCATCTTAATTATCTATAAATATATAGTATTTTATTAAATTATGATATTCAATAATAATTTGATTAATATAATATACATATATAAAATAAAATAAATAATAATATATAAATATATTTTCATGATGGAACATTCTAAACCCATTTTCGGTTTGCCAAATTTTCAATAACAAAATCTCAACCCGATATCGAATTAAATAAAAGCACTTATTAGATTACAATGAATTGAAATTTTTGGATGCATCTTTGAATCCTGAATTATTATTATGATTATCTAAACATTCGTTATTCAAAACATTGGAGTGCATGAAATAAGAAAAGCATATATAAAAGGTAATGGAATAAAAGAAGAAATGTAATGAAAATGCATTTGTTATTTTATTAAAATGATGAAAGATAAATAAAAAGATTAAAATGGTATTCAACCCATTTAGCTTGTTAAAACTCACCACACCTACTCTAATCAAAGCTTTGCACTTTGTGCTTGAAAGCAAGACAACTTTCTATGGAATAGTCCACATTACCATTATGATAATCACATGTAGCATTGATATCATACCATATGGGATAGGGCAACTTTAGAGGCTCTAACTAAATAGGTATGACTAGGTGATTTTTAACAAGCTTCGAAAATACCTCAGTATATAACATTGGGATAAGATCAATACGAGCTCTTACAGATTTTCATTGTTTTATAAGTTTCATGGTCAATGTGCCTTTATTGATGAGATCTTTGATCTTATTTTTCAGTTGTCTACACTTTTTAGTTAAGTGTTCAATTGGCCTATGAGATAATCGAATTTACCATTCGGATCATAGCTCGTGTTGATAGATTTATAGTTGTTTTCAAAGGCTCAGAGGTGAGGAATTGGTGCTTTATTAGCAAAGGCAAAAGGTCAGAAATTAGGATTGGAATTCTCTTTTGATTATTCCTTAATTTTGTTTGATTGCTCAATGGTTGGGTAACGAATTGAATGGCAATTGTTTAGAGATAAGGATTTTGTAAAAGTTAGTTTATAGAAAGGTAATATGATGGGTACATCAGATAAGGTCAAGATGAGATGAAGCCTTTAGTCTGTTGCCTCTCACAAATTTTAGCATTTTGTTCCTTTTTTTTTGTATAACCTTTTTCTTTGTATTAACACCGTCAGGTTTTTCATTCTTAATGGCATTTTCAATTATCTCTCTCGAAATCATTATATTAGTAAAATTTTTAATGGCATTACTAATCATTATTTCATAGTATAAGACTTTAAGAGCATTGACAAATAGAACTATAGCCTTTTTTTCAATGAACAGTGGTTAAACTTGGGCAGTAACATCCTTCCATCTCATAGTATATTCTCTAAAGCTTTCAGTATCTTTCTTCTTTATGCTTTGTAAAGATAGATGGTTTGGTTCCAAATCTATGTTATGTTTATCATTAGGCAATAAAAGGCATTTGCTAATTCCTTCTGCTCATAGATGCAAGTCCTATCAAGTTGGTCATACCATCTAATAGCTGAACTAGTAAGACTATCTTGGAAAACATAGATGAGTAAATTTTTATCATGTACGTACACTGCTATTTTATGATAGTACAATGCCATATATGTTATAGGGCAGCTCTATCATATTTTTCAAATTTTGGTACTTTGAACTATGGTGAAACCACCATGTTAGGAACCAAGCATCATTCATTAACATCTATTGATCCATAAAAATCCATCCCCTCATAACTCGAAGCCTTTCCTTAATTAAATCTATCTTTCATTGAGATTTAGGGTATTTTTTAGCTTTTTTTATTTTTTTAAATCATCCAAATTAAGAAGTTTAGTCTAATTAGGAGCTTTTATATTAGGGATATGGGGCATGTATCCTTAAGAGTGAGTATGGGCAATTGTTAAGGGCATGCTAGAATGTATATAAGGATATCCTTCTATGAATGGCATTTAAGGTTAGGCCTTTTGAGATATTTAAGCTTGGTATGGGCCAAAACTAGGTGGGTATAGTGGATAACCAATCTTCTTAGCCAGTTCTCTCCTTTTGTTTAGATTCTTTAGTAATTCAACTATATTTTCTAATTACCCTTCATCTTTTCTTATGTTTTTTCGATCTTTTGAATATGAAAAGCTAATTCTTTTTCCATGATCTTTGCTTGGTATTTAGTGTTGTAGTGCCTTAGATTTCTTGAAGATTGAGCTATCTTTGAACCTTGATTTACTACAATTTAAAATTTAAGATGACATGTTATCATGCACTTCGAAAAAATACTTATGAAACAATCCCAATTTTATATATGTATGCATGCATGTAATAAGGAGGATTTACCATATAACAATTGTTAACAAAAAAAATCTTTATTGAATTAAAAGTTATTTCTAACCAAATTCAATATTACATCCATGAAATGTCAATATTGGCTTTGCACTTCATTAAGGAAATCTAGTAGTTCGTGGCCAAGTGCTCCCACTGGTGGCATCCTTGTTTTTCATTTTTCAACCTTTTCTACCATGTCATTGGCCTTGTAAGTAGCCATAGTGATTTGATCAAGCAAGCACTCCAACTGGTTATGCTTTCTTAAATATTTCTCCTCTACTTATATTTTTCATTTACAACACCCATTTGTGTTCCAATTTCAACCTCTATCCTGTTGAGCACTTGGATGTGCTTTTGTGCTTCGATGAGTGCTTTTTTTTTTCTTGCATCTCTACTTACAATTGTCCATTTTCTTTGAAAAGTTGGGCCAACTCATAATTAGTAAAGGACTGTGTTATGTTGAGATAAAAAAAAAACTCTTCAATTCATCCTTTTCTTGTCTAAGTGCTTGCATTTTTATGTCCATCTTTTCTTCTAGCTCTATTTTTAACCTTTTATTTTCAAGCTCTAATTCATCTTTTTCAACTTGAAGCTTTCTTTTAGCAGTTTTCACTACCAATAGAAGATAAAAATGTGGTGATTTTGTTTGGCCATTCAGAGTTGTTTCTTCAGAAAGTGTGATGTTTTTACCTCACCCAATATGCCACACAAAGTATATAAGGGTAACTTTATTTAAGCACCGTCTCTTATCTTCCCTTCAAAGCAAATTCCAAGCTTATAGGGCTTTGGCTATCTTCATGGAGGCATCAACTTTAGCTTATGAGAATTCCATCTTGGTAAGTTCAAAGGTGGCTGGAGTAAACTGTTCATAACCATATTGTCTTTGCACTATCATGGAAGAGTCACTCACTATGCGCTAAAGGCTTAAGAAAGGAACTTAAAGCTTATCTTCACAATCGTATAGCACTAGTCCATAAGGCATCCAAAGGGCTCTCGATATCACATATTGGCTAGTGAGCTTGTATGGAAATGAAAACCATGTTTCCTTGGATTTTTTCACAGGTCATTCATTCTCATCGAATTCTTTGATAGGAGTGCTTATAATGAAGTATGGTTTACAAAATTTACCTTAATTATTTTTGTTTGACTTTTCATCCAAATGGTTAGCAATTTAGCACACCTAGTAAAATGCCCTTCTTTTATTTTGATGACCATGGTTCAAAGATCTAATGGTCTCAGCCAAGATTGCAGCAATGCAATTGATTGGATAACCAAGTTGACCAAAGAAATCCATCACTAAAACATCAATATACCCAATTACTTTTGAAAATGCCATCATCTTATATAGAGCTAATGCCATCAGATCAATTCCACTTTTAATGTTGAAATACTTATATATAAAGTCACAAATAATGGACTAGGGAATACTAGTACTTTCAACTTTTCCTTTTACCCAAGTATCAACAGTTTGGACATCTATGGCCATCATTTAAGCAACTTTTTTCAGTAACCAATCTTCTTATTTTTTCAATATATCTTGTCAGGATTAAGAAGAAACAAGTAAAGGAAAGTTGAATATTTTTCAATAGTTGGCACCATATCAACCTTATTAAAAACAAAGTAGTGATATAAAAGATCACAAAATTGAACCATGGCTTTAATAAGCTAATCATTAATAGGGATTGGGAGAAGTAATACAATATCCCCAAACTTCTTTTGAAAGGCCTCTTTGGCAATGATACCTCATTGGTTCCAAATACTAACCAAATAATTAAAATCATTCTGTTTGAGATTGAGATGAATTCTGGCGAGCATAGTAGACACATAATTGGTTGGCAAGCAATCACTTTTTTAAGCTAATTTTCCTTAGACTTCATTTTCAGGCACACAAAGAACTTTGATAGGTTCTCCATGGATATAATTAAGATTCCTTTTGTTACGATTGTTTTGTGACAATCACTTTTTATGATAAATTTAGTGATGCATGCACACACATAAAGTAAAGAAAAAGGGGTTAGTCAACATAATATATACAATGAACAATTTATAAATTTACAAGCAAAATAATAATAATTGTCCCATCATGTGTCCCATATAGGTTTTTCTAACAAAAGGGAAAGTAGTGCTCTAACTTAGGTTTAGATCTTTAAGGGTTTATGTACATGCTAGGTTCAAAGGTTTAACAATCTACAGGCTCCCAAATTGTTCCCTACATCATCGTTCCCTCAGCCACGATTATAATTCAATTTGAGTGAGAGTTTTTGCTAGCTCACACGGAGGTTATCACCTCACGAGAGTGTAGGTACTTGCTCCATCCTAATAAAGATAAAACTTATGCATGAATGCAAGAGTGGTGTGTGTAAAAGGACATGCCAAATAATCAAATAAATTGGTACAAAAAATTAGAATATGCAAAACAAACAAATAGAAAAACAAAACAAACAGGTTATTGCACATGAAAATTTATAAATAATCACAAAATAAACCATCAAAGCAAGGGTTAAGATAGCACACAACTAACTAATGGCTTGACTCTCTAATGTCTTCAATGGAGTCACCAAACTATCATAACATTTAGGCTGAAAGAACTTACCTATTAGACATAAAATTATGGAATCGCTAGCAATCTTTTTTATCTATGTATGATTGGCCACCTATGTGGATCTATCATTTTTAAGGTTATTATAAGTATAAATTAAGGGTCTCTAAAATAATAGGTTCTGGTCTACATTAATAGAACTAAGGTTCGAGAGTTGGTTACATGTAGAAAAGGATTTAGCATCCCTTTATGCCCAAAATTGATACCAAATTAATTTTGTGTTATCTTACCTAAGCCTTATCAAAGATGATTTTTTTTATAGGCAAATAAATTAATTCCAATCCCTTTTATTTATAAATTATGGTCATACAAAAATTTTATCAAGAATTAAATCATGCAATTATGCAATAATTAAACCAATATAAAAAAATCATGCCAAGATATTATGCAATGAATATAAAAATCATACCATGCACAAATCATACCAAAATATCCATTCAAAAATATCATGCAGAATATT
Organism: Durio zibethinus; assembly: GCF_047325235.1. Classification (NCBI taxonomy): domain Eukaryota; kingdom Viridiplantae; phylum Streptophyta; class Magnoliopsida; order Malvales; family Malvaceae; genus Durio; species Durio zibethinus. The sequence goes on from NC_143166.1 coordinate 20,138,620, forward strand.
AATAACCATACAAATAGATTAACCATGCAAGTATAATATTAATCATGCAAATATAATATAATCATGTTATTAGATAGTAATAAAATATTATGCAATAATATAAAATATCATGCAAATATCACCATCGTGCAAATATATTAATAAATCACACAAATAAATATATAGTCATGCAAATAATAAATATTAATAATCATGCAATTATATGAACAATCATGAAAATAATAATATATCATATAAATAATAATATAAATCATGCAAGTAATAATATAATCGTGCAAGCAAACTAAATTCATGCAAATAAATTGTAAAATATTACCAATTTTTTTTTCTTTTTTCTCTTCAATAATTAAATAACAATTAAATAATAAATAATAAAAAATAAAAAATAAAATACAAACCAAAATCGAAAATAAGAGAAAAAGTAAAGCCAAAACCTATAATCAAGTTAGGTTCCAACTGGGTTTGTGTGCGGATCTACTTCAGGTCTAAGTGTGAGTTAGGCAGCCTTCAAAATGATGTCGTTTTATGGTTCTATAAAAGCTAAAATTTGACTTTTTCTTCAGACTTGCCCAAGCTCTTTTGTCTCTACAAGTGAAAAATCCTCTACCTTTTCTCTAAGTGTTCAACCAAAAAAAATACCTTTTTAGAATCCAACAAGAAATCCCAGAAATTGGCTAAAAGTGCAAATTTCAGTGCCAAAAAATTTAATCAATCGCTAAAAAATTCAAATTTTTTAAAAGCAACCAAGAACCAAAAATCGATAATTGTCTTTTCCCCACTGTAAATGCTAGCAAAAAATTCAAACAATCATAAAAAAATTCAATAGAAAAACTTATAAATTTCCAAAAAACACAAGAAAAATCCAAAAATCCTAGAAAATTCAACTAAATATTCCAAAATTCAAACAAATTTCCTTTGGCCCAAAAAAACCCAAAATTCAAAAAAATCAAACCTAGAAATGAAAACAACAATTCAAACTCCCAAAATAAATTCCCACACTAGATTCCCAGAAACAAGGACAAACCTAGAAACTTAAAACCCAAAAATTGAAAACTCAAATCCCAAAACTAGAGACCAAGAAAATTTTGATTGCTGTTGATTGCTTTATTGCTTGATTGTTTGTTGTGTTCTTTATTACTTGTTGTCTATCAATTGCTTCTTATGTGTCTCCTCTATGATCACTAATTATTTTTATAGGGATTCAATCCCTTTCATTTTGGAAAAAATAATCACTTCCACTGAATCTAAAATCTTTTTGTGATTTTATATTCTATGTGATCTTTCCTTCTTTGCATGAATTGGTGCCCAAGAAATTCCTAAAATCATTAAATCATTAAGTTTCAGAATATGCTAAACCAGAACCAAGATTTCTTTTCAAAATCCCATTTTTTTCTTTTTTTTTATTTTTTTTTATTTTTTACTTTTTTGTTTGACCTTTTTCTTTTTTACTTTTTTGACTTTGACTCAAGAAATTAAAAATCAAAATTAAAAATCAAAATTAAAAATCAAAATCAAAATCAAAATTAAAATTAAAAAAAAATCAAATTTAAATTTAAATTTTAGGATTTTAATCTTTGGGCCCAAAATTCATTTCTTGATTTAAAACCCAATTTACAATTGAAACCCATTTCAATCTTGAAATTTTTTTTGGATAAAATGTTGTGCCTATAATTATATTTGAATAGAAATAATTATTATATAACAAATGGTCATAACTATCTAAATATGAATAGATTATTATTCATATAAGTCTTGATTATACAAATGATTATAACCATTTGAATAAAATTTTATGTCAGTTCATTTATTATATATAGATTTTTTAGTATAATCATTTTCATTACTTCTAATCGGAGAGTTTAAGGTTTTTTTTTTATCCTATAGGTATAATTGCCTTTAAGAAAGTGTTCTTCACACTTTAAAGTCAAAATTATTATTTTTTATTATTTATTTATTTATTTTTCTAACATCTTCTCCCTTATATGGTTTTCATTTTAAATAAAAATAAAAGAATGGAAAGGGAGTTGAGCATCCCATTTTTTCCATAAAAAGCTTCAATTTTTAATTACTTCAAATTGGGAGAAAATCTAAGGAAATGAGCAAAAATTTTTTAAATATAAATTCATACTCTCAATTTTCAAAAATGTATTATAAACTTGACAAGTTATATTAAGGTTCCGTTTGTTTTGCGAAAAATGACTTTTAAAAAATTATTTTCATATTTTCATGTGTTTGTTTGGTTAAAAATTGATTGGTCAATGAAAAACAACTTACTAGTCAATGAAAAATAAGGACATTTTTTTGGAAATTTAATAATAAAAATTTTAATATATTTTAATAATAAATAAATTTTAATATTTTAATTGTTATATTAATATTATTTGTAAAAAATAGATTTTTTAAAAAATAACCAAACAACGAAAAATATTTTTCATTAACTTATCCAAACAATAGAAAACTTCTTTCAATTTAAAAAATATAAATAATTTTTAGAAATCATTTTTCAAAAATTACTTTCTACGAAATAAATGGAGCCTAATATTAACTTTTTTTTTTATCAAATTTATGTAACTTAATATTGTCCATAAAGAATAAATAATCATATCTTTTAGTTTTTTTTTTAATATATGTTGGGTCTTATTTATTTTGATAGTTTTTTATTATTCATAAATTTTGAAAAAAAAAGAAAAAAATATATGTACTTAAAGTACATATAATTAGAGAAATTATGCTTATAAAAGCTTGTTAAACTTGTATAGAAATATTAATACAAGTTTATAATTAATTTTATTTACTAATATATATTTAGATTCTTAAATTTTTTTCATTGGAATTAATTTTGAAGAATATAATTGTATAAAATTAATTCCAAACCTATATTATTTTTGGATTAATTAAAAAAATAATCTCTTTTATTGAATTTTTTATTTTTTAATTTAAAATAATTAAAATTTAAATTAGTCACATGATAAATGAAACATTTTAAGATATAATTAGAAAAATATTATAATGAATTTTTTTTTTATTTTTAACCAAACAATGATTATTAAAATTGCTTTTCTTATTTTTTAATTAATTTTAACTATTCAAATAATAGATATTTGTATTTTTTTAACTTTGATTTTATTTTATCTTCTTTTACTAAATATGTATTCTGTAAAATCTTAGAATGAAATATCTAACTTCTCCTTTGCAACAAATTTATAAAATGACTGAAACACTCACGTGATACTGCTACTGATATCTTCCGTGACTTCATTGTGTATTATGACAATCTATGCTATTGTTTTTTTATACAAGAGAATCTAAACTTTAATAATGTAGTGGACAACTTAAATACACATTCAGATGTCCAAAGGGTATTACTCGAATCATTGCGGGGTGATGTCAGAATGCTTTTATCAATGATTTGGAGTTGTGCAGTTGTGTTAACCAAAAATCATTTTACTTCTTTTTCAACTAAAAAAAGCAACATTGGCAAGCTAAATTTAAGTACATCAAATTATGCTAGTCAAAACTTTTAAAAAAAATTCTTTAAGTTTATAAAATTTTAAAATAATAATAATAATAAAAATAAATTGATAAATTAATAGAATTAACATGAAAATTAATAATTTATAAAAATTATTAAAAATATTATTTATAATTTAAATTTAATCAATATTTATTTAATGATAAAATATCTTAAATAATTTTATTAAAAATATTTATCTAAAAAATATATCAAAATTTATTAAAATTTTTATAGTATTTTTTTAATTTTACACACTTAATCTATATAATTAGTTTTTTAATATATTGATTTTAATAAAAAATTTACAAATTTTACTTAAAAACTTTATTTAAATATTTTCCATTGTACCTCCTAAGAAAAAACTCCTCCTTCGTTCCATTTAAAGGTCAGCATGCAAAGAATTCCATATTCTTTCACTGATCTCTAATGCCTTCCAGCTCATTTGGTAATATTTTATCATAGCTCATTAGGAGAATTTCAAAATCTCATTCAGGCGACGATGAGGCATTCCACCAAAACACTTATCATGTACGTGAGTAGACTTAAAACGCTAAAGCCCCTTAATAGCAAATAATATATAGAACGATCTTAGCCAACTAACAAATTATATAGCAATTAGCAGAGGAACGAAATTCAGCTCCAATGGCAAAAATTAAAATTGCTATCTCTAACAGTGTCCTGATTCAAACCTCTTAAAGTGATTTACAACCTCATCGAAGCTTGCTTTAGCCTCCAAGGGCTGGATTCGTCCCCTTGGGGTCAATTTCAGCATCATTGTTGCAAGCTTCGGCCGCCATGCTAGATTTGGATTGGTTTGTGGAGGCCCAACATCGTATTCGTCGATGCCTTCCTTTCCTGGCTTGGTCAGATCTGGTTGCATTTCTTGCTAACTGGCAATCCTTTCTTTATTTTAAAAATTTTTATTTGTAACTTTATTGTTTTAAAAAAATAGAATTAAAGCTCACAATTAAAAAAATTTGATATAATAACTTTTAAAATACAATTAATTAAATTAAATGTGTAATATTAAAACTGTAAAAAAGTATAATAATAATTCTAGTAACTCTTATAAAAATGTCTAATCTGCCCTTATTTACTCGAAATTAGAGTGAAAAATAGTATTCTATATAGACATAAATTTAATGAAAAATCAAATTAACTTTTTACTTCACTCAATAAGACTTTGATGAGACTTTAAGTTTCCAACCAACTTCCAAATTTTTTTTTAACCTACTACGCCTTATTATTTTCATATAATTTTTTATTTTTATTTATATTCTAGATTTCTATCTTATGTATCTTATAATTTTTTCAAAACAAAAGTCAGATTGTTGTGATCATTTTATAAAAGATTAAAAAACATCATAATTTTTAACATCAAAGTTTCAATTTTCTTTTATTTAAAGTATATTTAATTACTTTTCTTATTTTGGTGAAAAAATATTTAGCAATTAAATTATTTATATTTTAATTTTAATTTTATGTTATAAAAATTAAAACAAATCATAATTGATTGAAAGTTTGCCTGATTACTAGTTGTGCCGTTAATTTGAAAGTATTGTTTTTTTTTTAAGTTAATATTATCATAATAATTTTTTTAAAATTATCATAATATATAATTTTATGAGTTTTTTACTTCCTAGTGTTATAATGTTTGCATATATAATATATTATATTAATACAGATAATATGATAACTCTTATAAAAAGATATAATATAATATTATTGGTTGCAAAATCAAACGTTTAGATCTACCACGGGGTAACATTCATAGAAACAAAATATTTATTTATTTATTTATTTTAGAAATAAGATAGAAGCACTTTTGTTTTTACTTGGGAAGAATACTTGACACTCAGCAAAATTTTACATCCAAAGGCCATAAAAGACGCATCAGATGACGGGCTTACAAGCAAAGATCGTAAATAGATATAGTAACGAACAGACGAACCGCACTATAGTCAACACGCGTCAGCACGTACCGTCTTACAAACTTAATTTAATATTTAAATTTCACCTTTTCTTATAAAAAACAAATGCCGACTAAAAAAAAGGGAAAATACAAATTTGGCCTTACAATTTCCATACAAAATTGTGGAGTGGTACTAGGGCATTCGTCAGCATTTCTGACCAAAAAAAACAGCATTTGTTACTCGTAGCTCCTATTTTAAAGGTAGCTTAAAGGAAGAAAAGGCTCCGCAGCACAAGGAGTAAAAGGGGAAAGAGGGAGAGAGAGGAAGCTCGAGGAAGTCTTCGGCTGAGGTGGATCGGCAAGAGAAATAGAAGCTATACACCATGCTTTTTAGTTTTTCTTGCCGATTCCCCCCATGCCTATGATTTCCTTAAGTTTCTCTTTCTCCCCGCTTTACTCTCACCGAAAACCCTCTGGCTAGATCTCTGCTTATTTTGTGGTTAAAAGGTGCTGAGGAGGGGAAAGGAGAGACAGTTACTGGAAAATTTTGGAAGTGGGGTGAGTGGAAAGATTTTTAGTCTCTTGATTTGCGCAAAACCTTTTTTTTTTTTTTCTTATTTTTATTCTTTGAAGAAAGAAAATAAAACAAGGGATAAAGAAAATCTTTCCAACTCCCCCCATTCCACTGATTTCCAGTTCTCCCTCTCCATTTTCTTACTTTTGTCAATTCTTTGTTCCATCCTTGTTTACGCCTGCACTTGATATGTTAAATCGGTAAACCTTAGCTAATTTTCTTACTGTTCTTTTCATTACATAGATCTGTATGTAGTTTCATGAATAAACTTTTTTTTCTCTGTTCTTTACTGTGAATATATGTCATCTTCCGTCGATCTTATGAGATTTCAATAGACAAATCTTTTTTTTTTTACAATTTCGGAGATGATTTCATATGTGGATCTGCTTTTGAGTTAAGCTTTTAGTCATTTTTTAAAGTCGATTGATAATTTTAGGTAAAAGGGAAAACTAAGAAAAGAAAACCTGTCAAATGCTTAAATATGGTATAAGAAGAATCTTGAATTTCTTTAGTTATATCTAAAACTATAAGCTAGTTGTTTTTAACAAACTCATCTCTGATTAGTGAAAATTCTGGATCTGTCGTTGGGCAGGTGAAACTAGATCTGACGATTGTGTGTGGTAAAATATTGTCAATTTATATATTTTTATTATGTTTTAAAGGAAAAGTTTGTGTCATAATTTTAATCAATATATTTTTAGGTGTTTGGTTTTTAGAGAGTTTTTCGGTGTTTCGTAATTTATATATGATTTATTAAAATTTTATTTATTGTTATTCTTGAGTTGTATTTTAAATTATCAGATAAATTCAGGTGAAAACAATCAAAATTTGATATTTTTTTCTCCAAAAGAAATAATGATGAAATAATGACGGAGATTGAAATCAATAACACGGTAATATGAATTTGGAATGTGACTTTTATTCATATATTCCTTTATGCATTTATTATCTATTTACTAAATATAAATTACTTTTCATTTTGCTTACTTATTCATGTAATAACTAGATTTATGTATTTATTGTGTATGTTGTTTAATTTTTTTATGCATATATAAATATAATTTTCGAGCAGCCTAATATTGGTTATCTAATCGATTATATGAAAGGATTGCAATTTATGAACATTATTAATGCTGTTAATAATAAGTAAAAGTGAGTTTTGGAAGGAAAATAAAAAAGAATATGACATCATTATTTCATTTTAAAAGGGAAAATAACATTATTTTTTATTGGTTAGTGATGTGAATGAATCGAACAAAAATGAATAAATATATATTTCTGATTTGTTTATTTATTTTTATTTATTTTTAGAAGTGTTTGGGTATAGCTTATGTTTGATAAAAAAAATTATTTTGTTTATTTGATTTTAGTTTATTTAAATGATAAGATATGTATATTCAATTTGATTAAATTAAATGAATTTTTTTTATAATCATGTTTAGGCATATATATAAACAAAATATTTATGAATAATAATTAAATTATAACAAAAAAATTTAAAACTAATATCAACGAACGAATGGATATAAATGAATTTTAAAATAAGATTAGAGTAAAAAATATAATTTTATTATTATTATTATTATAAATAAAAATAAATTAATAATAAATAAGTTTTAAATGTTTTTAAATAAATCTATTTATGAATAAATGAATTAAATATATTTATATTCGAATTCAAAGGATGGATATAAAAATATTATTTAAAATTATTTTTTAAATTTAATAAATGAGTTTAATAAATAAATAGAAATTGGTCTTTCACATTTTAATAAATAAATGAGTTTAATGGCAACGAGACTTTCGGTTTTAATATCGTCATCCTTTTCTTTTTTTTTTATTTCTTTTAAAGACTTTGTCTTTCTATTAAAAAAAAAAAAAACAGAAATTGAGAATGTCAACGAATAAAAATTAAATTAATATATTCACAAATAATTCATTGGTTGAAAGGGTTTTTTATGCATTCTATTATGATGAATAACGAGTACTTAATTACCAACGTTAGAATTTTTAAGACAGGTGTCGATGGGCACCTAATAAGCATCAATAGGCGAGCCCTTTATTTATTTGTTAAGAGTTAAAAAAAAAAAAAAAAAGCTGTTATACAAGTCAAAGATAAAAAATGCCAATAAAGGCCAAGAATTGCAATTGTTATGAAGGGCCATTTTTATCAATTCCTATGTTTTAGAGTGGGAGGATAAAACAAGAGTGAAATATTATTTAGTGTGTGGACGTGTATTAAGAGCATATAAAGTCGTATGGATAAATGTTTAATTGAAATAATGGACATTATTTAAAGGTACAATTAATACTAAATTAATAAGAATAGAATGTGATAATAATACATTTGCTAGTGTGTCTTGTGCTCTTATTTATCGACTGCCTATATTAAGTAATCTTTTGTGAAGGTAATTGATCTTTTCGTTGGTATTAGACTGTAGATTATGTACAAGAAAATTGTGACAATAATAGATTGGTGGGTTGAGATAGTCAACGTTTAGCAATTATGAACTCTCATCAATTTTTTCGGTTTTAGTTTTTCTGGCAGCTCTTCTTTTTCTTAACCCTATTCTTTACTCAGAATATCTCCTCTTTTGGATTAGATTTTTTATGATATGAGATAAATTATATTCTAGAAGGAAGAAAATCCAAGAAATAGAACTTATTTTTGTAAATCACTATAAAGTTTTTTTTTTTTTTCAAACAGTCAACTTTTTTTGGACATATCCATAAAAATTATTCTCAAACACAAACCTAAGTTTCAAAAGAATATCTTAAGGTTTATAGTTTGACCAATGCATACTCTCAATAGGCATCTATGATCATTTTGTTACTTTTCAAATCCCTTCAAAATTTCGTAAACAATGGATAAGTCAAGGATTCATTTACATTTATTTTGGTGCTATTAATTATGTTAAACTTTCATGTATACGATGATATCCTTGTTTGTATTAGAATGGCTTTGCTATATACCATATTCTAGAAATATAAATATGTTTGGTCTTGGAATCATTGAGACAATTCTTAATGCAATAATCGTTTTCTTCATAGTTTTCAGGTTTAAGTCCAAATTGTTGAAACACAATTGAAAAAAATATAAAGCAACACTCAATTACTAGATGGTGTGCAAAAACCATAACCATGTCATAAACTTATCAATATGTAACTTTGTTGATATTGTTTTTGTCAATCTTAAAGTAGTAGACAAAATACCTATATGCATCCACATCTCAAAATAAATCCTAATAGTTGAACACTTTGTCATGATACTTGAATCATAGGTAAAATTATATGAAAGACTTTGAGAACAGTATGAACCCATTCAAAAGTTTGATCCCACCTACACCATAAATGCAAAAGGAATTGTCACCATCAAATTTAAACACAAAAGAAACACCAATCCAATAAGCTCTTTTTCTCACTGTAGATAGTTAATTTTGGTTACTAATATTTTATTCTTTTAAATTTCTCTAAAGTTTTTAAAATTGAGAATAAGTCAAAACATGTGTTAAGGTAGTTTCAGTGAAGGTTATTTTACGGAACAAATGATAAAACTAGTTTAGTGAAGAATAATTTACAAAACAGGTGATAAGACTATTTTGGTGAAGGTTATTGTATGAAACAACTATTCATGGAACCTTTTTTACAAAATAACTGTTTACAAAACAACCATTCAAGAAACAACTCTTTAATGAAACAGCTGTTCTTAGAATTACTTCCTCAAATAACAAAAGCAACACTTTTATCGAAAACTCTTGAAACACAAGTTGCTTCACTAAGAGTTATTCCATAAAAGATGCTTTACCAAATGTTATTTCATTGAAAGAAAAAGTGAAAATAATCTAGGAATATGGTAAGGTTTTGGGGTTAATTTTATTATTGAGATATTTTGAAGAGTTTGGTTTGGTGGATCAGATATGGAGATAGTTAAAAGGTTTTCTCTTAACCATTCCTTAAAATATGAGTATTTCTTTTCTTTTATACCAAATAGTGAACTTTTATGTTTACCATACATATCACTAAAAGCTAATTATACTCTCATTAACCAAAACATTAATACTTTTGTAACAGTCAATTCTCTCATTATTCATCATTATTCCTATTCAATACTCAGTAACTCCTATTCTTGAAAACTTATAAATATGAGTTTTCACAATTTATTGGGGGACTTTTGGAGACTTTTACCAAACTTACTTATTTATCTTTGTAATTCTCTTTTCCTAAATCTTTTTTTAATCTCATTTTCTTTTTTACTCAGCGTTATTTCACCACTTATTGCTATTTTCAATACTTTAAGGTCTACTTCAATCTTTCTCTCTGTCATTTCTCGCACATCCTATTTTACTTCTTTGCAATGCTTTCTCACCTCAGCAAATAACCTGTTTACATTTTGGTGACTCCACTGAGGAGGAGTGATTGCTTTAAGCAAAATAATTTTTGATCTTGCTTTGTCGAAAAAAAAAAAGATTTTATCAGAAACCAAAATGCTCAGACCCTTGCTTACATTCAAGAATTGATGAAGATGATTCACAGTTCCCAAGAGAGGATGCAAATGTCAGAGAAGACTATCTCCTAACTCACATCTTTCAAGCCCAAACTATTACTAGTGGGAATGAAAATACTTCTAATGGAGTTATCCTTATGGTGAATGGCAATGGAGAAAACATTACAAATATGCCAAATCTTGGTGTTAATGAAAATCCTGGTGTGAAGAACATCTTAGTTGCTAGTACTTCCACTATGATTTTTTCTCCAACCATAATTCAGGGTTTTGTCATGAAAGAAAAACTTCAAAAGTTGCTTGAAGAGATGAACAAGAGCTTGAACTTTTTTAAATTTGATCTTAAATTACCATATCTTGCTAGTGTGGTTGCTAAATCATATCCCAAAGACTATACTAGTCCTAAATTTAGGCAATTCAATGGCAAGATTGGAGATGCTCGTGAGCATGTAATGAAGTTTGTGGAAACTCTTGGAGTAGTTGGATTGGATAATGATTTGAAGTTGAAGGAATTCTCTAAGTCTCTTACGAAAAAGGCATACACTTGGAATATCAATCTTACACCTGACTTTATTGAATCATGGAATCAGATGTGTAGAATGTTTAGAGAAAAGTTTTGCTCTACCCAAGAAAAGATTACTTTGATTAACTTGGGAAGAGAATATCAGAAGTCACGAGAAGATCTTATGAAATACATCCAATGGTTCAGGGAAAGACTGTTGGACATTCAAGATTCTAATGATGAGAAAGAACTAGTAAAGGTATGTATCTAAGGAATGTTTGATGAGTTATCTAATCTAAGGAATATATAGTGCATTTGGAGAAATTATCTTTTTCAACCTTTGCTACTTTGGTTAAAGGTATAAGAAAAACCAATATTACGGTTCTTAGGCAATAAGGAGCCAATGATTTCATTAGATCAAATGATTCTAAAATGAATGTAATTCAAAGAGGAGAAAGAGAAAAAATGGGACCTTTTCATTTTAATAGCGTCCTAATAGAAATAATCAAAGAAAAAGACAAGATGATGATACTGACTTTCCATTATTTTCAGTTTCAATGGACAAAGAGAAAGCACTACTTCAGGAATGGATTAGAGATGGAAATGTGAATCCTCTTATGTTTAACAACCACCAACAGCAGAAGAAAAGTCCAACCCAAGGTATTGTAATTATTATTGAACAGTTGATCATCTACTTGTTGAATGTAGAAATCTTCGTAGAATATTTTATTGATAGGTGTAAGCAAGAAAAGTGTTTATTGGAAACAATGGAATTCAAAATAATCCATTTCCAACTCATCAGAATCCTTAAGGGTATGTGAATGCAATAATTCATGCTGACTATGACGATCTTTATTCTCATTGAAAAATTTGATATATCAATTATTCAATTGAAAGTTATCAAGTCTCAAACACTTTTAGATTTGTTAGTACATTTTCAGTCTTAGTAACAAGAAAAAGAGGTTGGAATAGTTCTTATCCCATCAAGTAAAGAAGTTGATTCCTCAAAAGAGAGTATTTAGTTAAACTCCTCTTATTTGGGTAGAAGAGACATCTCTTTAGATCAAGAGGCAAAAAAAAAGATGCTAATTGATTTGAGTTTAGAGTTAAACTCACTAGAATCAGGTAGAGAGCCTATCTTTTATCTTAAACTATATTGAAAGCTTTTTTAATTGTACATAAGATTAATTTTCAAAATCAAATTGAGATACAAAGTTGATAAGGCCGTTGTGTAGAATCCACTTTTATTGGTTGTAATTTAACACTTCCTACTTTGAATCAAATTAATCTCTTTAGTACTAAGTTGAGAAAAAATTATCTGCTTAATACATAGTAAAGTTTAATCTCTTTCTTTCTGGGTTGAGAATTCACCTCCCTAGTATGAAATTGAGAATCACTCATTGGCTGCAGCTTTATTGCTTATTTTTTTGCCGTTATTCTATTGCTAATACTTGCTATCAAATGAACTTCCTTAGTACAAAATTGAGAATTATCTTCAAATTGAAAATTGTTTTTTGGCCACAATTTATACTTGCTATCAAATGAACTCCTTTGATACCAAGTTGAGAATTATCTTTTTTTTATAAACTGAGAATATAATTATTGGCCGTAGCTTTATCACTTATTTCTTAGCCTTAATCTCTTAAGTATTATGATGAAAATCATTTTTCTTGATCCTTTTGATTGCAATTTTAATGCTTTCCAAAGGGGCTGAATTAATCTCTTGAACATTAAGTTAAGAGATATATTTTTTTTAATGTAAGATTGAGAAAAAATTCTTCTTGGTTGTATATAACTAGAAATGAAGAAAAATTACTAGCAATGGAGAAATAAAGAAAATATGTCAATATAAAAAAAGGTTTTAAAAAAATGTTGAAGTAAATAAACAACAAAAGAAGATTTGATTGACTATGTAGCTCAATGGAGAAGAGTTAGCCTTGCTAAATTGAGAAATAGCTTCCAACTTTTTTCATAACTCAGTCTAATAATATCTTTGCAGCTCTAATTCTTTTTAAAACAAGGTAATCTTTTTTGTAATCTCTTTCAATTTTGTTTCTACTTTAGTTTTCTCAGCTCTTACAGAAAGAAAAGCTTTGGCTTTAGACATATATGTGTCAATACACTTAAGTCTGAATTTGGCTTTCAAGGCATCATCCATAAATTACAACATCAATTACAATCTTTTTGAAGAAGTATCAGATAATGGAGTATCTGTAATTAACAAAGCTTTTCCTAAAATATCCAAAGTGCAATAGATGAATTTTTCACTCTAAAAGATACGGGTATTCCAAAATTTGCCATCTTTTTGATAAATATAGTTTAAATATTTCACATACTTTGATAGAATAGAAAAATCATGAAAATCCATTCTAGCTAGAGCATTCCCAAAATGTGTTTCAAGTGCATCAAAAGCATTAATAGAATCTTTGTGTCCTAACACTAGAGAGTAAAAAACACGAAAAGCAATATCATAAACAACAACAATATGAACAAGTTGAGTCTGAATAGTTTGAGCATTAAAATATCAACTAAGGTTCTTGAATTATATACTTAGGCATTTTCAACATTAGCTTCACCTTTATTTTTTTCAACATTATCATCAACATTAGGAAAGTATGGACCATCAGTCCTATCATCATGTTCATCATCACAAGACTTTCACCATCACTAATAATAAGTTTTTCCTTCTGAATAAGTTTCCCCTACAAAAACATAACATAAATATGAAATACACATCTTAAAAAAAAAAGAACAAGAAAGAACAAGAAAAGTGAGAAGAACTTTCTTTATGATAAGACATATATTTCTCTTTTAATTGGCATGAAGCATGAGAAGCAGCAATACTAGTGATTTTTTCATCTATCTGATTCTTACATGTTTTTTCTTTTTCCTTGGATGAAACATGTATCAAGCATAAAGATATATCACTTCGAGCAATATTAAGAATTGAGAGATGTTTCTTAGAATTATACAACAGTATGCAAAAGGTTTTTCAATAAAAAATACACTCATCCTAATAAGCAAACCATTCAGGACTGCAGTAGCTAACAATATTAAATGTTGGCACAATATAATGTCTAACCTCTTTACATTTCTTCTGAACCTCATAAAAAGGGAACTCAAAAATATAAGAGGAGAAATCTTCATCCAAAGGTGTAAGAGGAGTACACGAAATCATTTGATAATACCCAAATTAATATGCAACTCAACACATTGAATATACTTAAACGAAACGTGAATCTCTATCATTGCCAGCATTAGTACTGTCTATCATACAAGGCAGCACAATACAGTTGACCCAAAAATAGAACTCAATTTCTTGCTGGCTTAATGTTTGAGAATAAGATTGGCTTGGAGTACCATAGTAAGAAATAGGATCATCATAGCCATTTTTCATTTGTAAGTATGGGTGCCAAACAAACCCCTTAGCTATATCTAACACTTCAAGAACATTTCTCTTTGTAGTATGATTATGCTATGCTCAAACTCTATAATTATTTTTGAAGAGAAAGCCAGATGAATAAGTAGTAAGTGGAGGGTGTGGATTATGTATTAGAGCACAAACACTAAATCTTTTCCATAAGCACAATTGAATAAAGGAAATATTGATATATATCAGAATCTTATACCTACCAATTGATGTTTCATTCTTGGAAAGATATAAATCCAATCACTTATAGAGTGATCCCAAATAGAAAAAAGCTAATAAGAAACACATACCTTTAGCAATTTTAATAGCTATAGGAATGAGGCTAGACTAATTCCATCATTTGGATATCCTGGAAATACATGTTGAGCTACCCTCATCATTAATAGTGCTTCCAATTCATACTTAGGATTAGAAAATTAAAAAGAGTTACTTTCACCTTCTTTTGGTTTGAATTTATTAAAAAAGAGTCCAACCCAATTAGAGAATCAAGCTGCCTTTGATTTCTTCATCCAACACTTGAGCAAATCACAAAAGAAATTACAAATTTTCTCCTCATTTTTAGACAATTGAATAGTACAAATATTATGTCTCCTAAGACAAAGAAGTTCAAGAAGGACACATGCATCTTCAAGAGTACAAATGAACTTTCCCTAAGCAATGATCATAATATGAGAAAAAGTACTCCATCTAGCAACAATAACACGGCATACATTTATTCTACCTTTCCTACAAATACAAAGTTTGAAGGTAACTCATACAACATTAAACATTTCTACTGAAGACAAAACTTTTGCATAAGTTGGCTTTTCAATTACTTTGTTCACCCAATCTTTCCAACCTTGAGCAGGTTGCTAATTTGAACCAAACTTAGTAATAGAAAGTCGAAATTCTCCACGCTTAAACTTGAATTTTAGAATAAAAGAGCCTAGAATATAAACTCTATAAGTCAATGCTTCAGAACCAATACTTCGCCAATAATAGCCAACAAAAATGCTTTGAT
Organism: Durio zibethinus; assembly: GCF_047325235.1. Taxonomy (NCBI): domain Eukaryota; kingdom Viridiplantae; phylum Streptophyta; class Magnoliopsida; order Malvales; family Malvaceae; genus Durio; species Durio zibethinus. The sequence goes on from NC_143166.1 coordinate 20,154,053, forward strand.
AAAAAGAAAATTTTTTCTCATGCACTTATTCCCAAAAATGATCTTTTCCTCCTTTTCTAATGATTTTATCTGACCAATCTTTAGGAATAGAAAGAAGTACACAATTCTTTCCAATGTGAAGATGTACTTTCTTTTCAAGATGTGTTTTTGGAATAGAATATTCTAGAATATTATTTTTTCTTTTCCTCATAAAAGCTTGAGCAGTGTGGGAAGGTTGGCTATAATAGATTCTTAGCATTGAAAGTGAAGAATACCTACAAAAAATCGACAACAAAATTTAGATAAGTTTTTCTTAAACAGACGCAATAATTTTTTATTTATTCTAAAAAAAAATCGAATAGCTTAAAAAAAATAGTCAAATAGTAAAAAAAAAAAGAGACGAATACATGTTCACAAGATCAAAAATTTTTTCAGAGGAATTAGACTTTCACTTAACTTTGAATTGAAAAGTTTCTCAAGTTAAGAGAATCAAAATTTTTTTATTAACAAATATTTATTTTCCTTATTTAAAAAGAGTTTTAATAAAATCTTTAAAATTTTAATTTTATTCTTCAAACTTCATTAAATTTTATTTTAAAAACATTTTAACACTTTCTGATATCCTATACAATATTTTACTATACTGTTATAGAAATTCCTTTCAAGAATAAGATTAATTTCATTATCTATTTAATTATTTTACTTATTTTATTTTTTCTCAAAATATGTGCCATAAGATTTCAGATAATGCTCCATATTCTTAGTTTTGAATCTAAATCAATTATAAGTAGTAATAATAATAATAATAAATAAATAAATAAAAATAAAAGAAGTCAAAGATTCTCACCAATCAATCCTAACATCAATCAGTTAAAATTGGCCTTATTCTTTTTTGTTTCAATGTAAAGAATTCTTACAAAGACATCAAAACGTGTATAATATATATTTTTGATGTTGAGGCATATATTGACTTAAACATATAATAATTACCTACACAGATTTAGCATTTTCATAAATCATGAAGATTTATTTGTTTTACTCATGATTTTCTTTCAGGGAAATGGTGTAAGAATAAAATAGAACAACTTCATTATTTGTTATTTTATTTTATTTTACTTTTGAGAAACATTTTTATTATCTATTCTTTTTAATAATTTTTCTATTTTTTAAGGTATCACTCCCTTACTTATTCCTTTTAATAATTCTTTTATTTTTTAGAGAAACACTCCTATTATCATTTATTTTTATTAATTTTCTTATTTTTTAAGGAAACACTTTCTTACCTATTCCTTTTAATAGTTCCTCTATGTTTTAGGGAAACACTTTTACTGCTTATTCTCTCTTTTTTTTTTTTTAAAGAAACACTTCCACTACTTATTCTCCTATTTTCTTTAGAAAACACTCTCACTACTTATTCCTTTTTTTTTTTTTTTCTTTTAGAGAAACACTAATGTTATGCCCTACACTTTCATACATTACTTGTCTAATATGTAACTCTTTGATTTACAACATTAAAATTTTCTTGTTCTGTGCATGAAACATTCTTTAATTTTCATCAAACAATTTTCATGTAGGGGGCAATGAATCCACACATATACAATCACAAATATGTGTATATAATTTTTTTCTTTCATTAAACTTATGTATACATCTTTAAATTACAAGAATAAATATATTTTATTTTCATATTTTTTTGCTTTTACTCTTTCATTATTCTAGTGCATGAAAACTTCTAATACTATGAATTCTCATATAGGGGGCAAAATGTAGATTGTTGATTTTGGTTACTAATATTTTATTCTTTTAAATTTCTCTAAAGTTGTTAAAATTAAGAATAAGTCAGAACATGTGTTAAGACTATTTTAGTGAAGGTTATTTTATGGAACAGTTGACAAGACTATTTCAGTGAAGGTTACTTTATGGAACAACTATTCATAAAACAACCCTTTTATAGAATAGTTGTTTACGGAACAACTATCCAACGAATAACTCTTTCACGAGACAGTTGTTCTTGAAACAACTTTCTTAAAGAACAAAAGCAATATCTTTATTGGAAACTCATGAAACACAAGTTGCTTCACTAAGAGTTATTTCACAAAATAAGCTTCATTGAATGTTACTTCATTGAAAAAAAAAATGAAAATAACTTGGGAATATGGTAGGGTTCTTAGTTTAATCCACTATTGGGATGTTTTGCATAGTTTGGCTTGGTAGATCAGATATGGAGATAGTTAAGGCATTTTTTTTAACCTTTCCCTGAAATATGAATGCCTTTTTTTTTTTTTTTTCAGAATAGATAGTGAACTTCTATGTCTATTATACTTATCACTAAAAGCTAATTAGACACCCATTAATTAATACATTAATACCTTTTGTAATAGTCAATTCTTCCATTATTCACCATTATTCTTGTTCAATACTCAAGATATGTAACTCCTATTCTTGAAGACCTATAAATAGGAGTTTCCACAATTCATTGGGAGACTTATGGAGACTTTTGCCAAACTTACTCAGTTCTCTTTATAATTCTCTCTTCTTAAGTCCTTTTCTTAATCTCATTCTCTTCTTTACTCAGCTTGACTTCACCACCTACAACCACCTACCGCTATGCTTAATAGTTTAGGGTTTGCTCCAATCTTTTTTTTTACCTTTTCCCAGCACATCTTGTTTTACTTATTTGCAACGCTTTCTCACCTCAACAAAGAACCCATTTACACCCACTTAATTCATGATGCATCTTGTTGAGCCAAATGTAGCAATAGAACATTTTAGGCCTATCGGACAACTTGTATATGCATACATATTTTCAAAATGATATTGGTACTAAATATTGATTGTACTTGCGAAAGATGTCAAAAAGACCATTGTAGAGAATTCTTTGATGACTACCAACCAAGAAAGGAGAAAAAAAAATTTTTAGCAATAACTTAAAGAAAGATATCAAGATAGGGACATTGAAGTTGATTTCTTTTCTTTACTCTTCTTGCAAATTAACTAGACTTTAAAACAATAGAAAAGTGGATAAACAAAGTCAGAGAAAAACAACCAATTAAACACAAGCCTAAAAAAATTATAGGATACCCTATCAATTAAAGCCAAAAGTGACATCTATCTTAACACTTCATTATGTTTCAGATACCACAACAAGAGCTTCTTTGAACATTTTTCCCACACTTTTAAAATAAATGGAATAAGGTAATCTTCCTTATTTACGGGAGGATAACCTTATCATCAAAATGGATGAGTTAGATTCATTTTTCACTATGTTTTTTGAACCATTTTTTATAACACAATGGAAACAATTCCTGAGATATTTCTTTTTGAACGATTGTTGAAATGCCATAAGATAACTATGAAGTTCACGACCTTGATCCAATGCAAGCAAATCATGTGCTCCTTCTTCAAGTGCATAATCATTCATCTTCAACAAGATTTTTAGTCTTTACTATTAATGACATCACTCTATCATAACGGCATAGATTTCAGGAATTCCTAGTATGTGGATTAATTGAACTCAATTACAATTCTAATTTAACATTGTAAATGGTATGAATCTGTTTTGCATCAAGATTAGTTGGAACCTTGAAAAATGTTTAGGATAGCATAGCAAATATAGGCAATCAATTTTCTTATAATGTGTCACACTTATAAAAGCTATCTCTATTCTTAGCTATATTATGTGGACAAGAAACTCCTTAAAATTGACAAGATTATAGAGCAATTTTGCCAACCCAAATGTTTTCTTCTACAAAATATCTTTGATCGATATTATCAACAGTTTTTACAATATTATTATCTTTTTAGAGGTAATGGTAATATTAACCTTAAGCAAGCTTTCCTCGCTTTAGTTCATGAAGAACTTGGTCAACATAAACAAATTCAACTTAATATTAGATCTTTTGATTTAAATACTTAGAATGTCAATGACATTTAAAAGCTTACGCTAAAAGCCTTTGAGAAGACTTTTACATTTCTAATTTGGTGAATAACTCTCAAAAATAGAAAAACCACATGCATATCCAACAAATTGCTTACAAGTTAAATGTTTCTCCAAGATTCTTCTTGTCGATATTGTTTGTAGAAGAAAAAGAAAAATTTTAGAAAGTTTCATTTGTCCACTCGAGCTAGAGATTTCCATTTTTCCAAGCATAGAAATAATTTCAGAGTGAAAGTCGAGAAGATTCAAAAAATTTAAGTTTGGTACAAAGAAGCATGACTTAAAGAAGAAATCCACCAATTGTTTTCTTTACAGACAGCCAGGACATAATGCTAAATAGTGCTTAAACTTTGACAAAAAATCTATTAAAATGATACAAGATATTGCTAATATTTTGGGTATTAATCTTTTAGATATGATCTTGAATTGTTATTGTCCCTTGATGATGAACAACCTCATAATCACTATTTATGATCCAACAATATGTGGATAGTGATTTTGACTCCTTAAATATAACTTGGATGAAGAAAAGCATGATTATATGGTAATCCAAGAAATTCAACGTACGAAGACCTGTTTTGCCCTTGTTCATATATTTTTGGATGATCATTCACTTTTAGTTCAAGTGAAAGCTTTCTTTAACACAAGCAATCTAGACAATTGCAAACCCCTTTGTTTTAACCCGTTCAATCCTACTTTATGATCATTAATGAAAATGTGTTTTCTATAATTTTTATTAACAAACCATTCATTTTTTTATGTACAATTACACAAAAAGTTTTAGGAACTAGTTGTTGGTGTTGATATCATTATTGCCAAATTAGGTCTTAAGCTTAGTTGTACAAGAATTTAGTTCAAACATTTTTTTCATGGAAAATACCAAACTTTTTTACTATATATTCCTATTCAGCTTCATTTTTCATGGAATTAAACAGAAGTTAATATGGACTTAATGTGCAAACATGCATTCATAGTTCTTCAAAAAATTTAAACACCCATTTTGGCAAAGCTTAAAAATTTTCATAATCTTTTCTTTCAAGAAAAATGAGAAAATCCGACAAAAGCTAGTTATTCATGTATGAATCCACAAGACTTGAAGTTACCTATTGAAAAATGCTCTAGTAAGGAATCATTGAATCTAATTCTTTTCCATGGCATATAAAGCATTTTACGTCAACAAAATATCATAACAAATTTGTAAAAAGATTAAGACTGATTGTTAATTATAAGTCTTTTAATCTTTTTCTTAACAACGATAAATTTTCCCTTTAAACAAAAAATTTTTTTTTGTAATTTTGTCTTAGGTAATATTATTCTTGAAATTTGATCTTAAAGAAAGGTTTTTGGCAATTAGGTATCCATCCATCACAAAGATAGAAAATAACTTTCTACATCCCACAACATCATTTTCAATGGACAGTTTTGGCTTTTGGATTAAAAGTAACTCCTTCAATGTTCCAAAAAGCAATGTTAGAAATCTTTGCTATTATCCTTGCTAATGCTTTCATATATATACATTGATGATATCCTTCTATTTTTTTTTTCAAAGGATTATACTCATGCATAGTTACTTAATAGTTTTCAATGCATGGTTCGACAATATAGAATCATGTTGTCAAAAAAATGACAATAGAATCATGTTTGGTAATTCGTTATAGAGGCAACCAATCTTGTTGATATTAGAGCCAACATGACAAAAATAAAAAATAAAATTGTGATACTATTTGACTGCTAGATTGAGATAGTAAGTCCTAACAATCATGAATCCATATCAAACTTCTATTTTTAGTTGCTCTTATTTTTTTTCTTTATCCTCTCCTGTACTTAGAAAATTTTCAACTTTTAAATTAAATTTCATTTATGAGATTGATTGTGCTCAAATTTTAGCTTTTTCATGCTTGTTTTTAATGCAATTTTACTTATATTTTGGCTTGTTCCTTAGAAATTTTAGCAAAATTATTCCTAAATGCATATTTTTCTCATGTGTAGGTACAAATAATGGAATTGAGGAATTTTAGACATTTTTTATTCAAAATTGGAGGATTTTTTGTGCAATTTATGCATATGACCTAAACTAGTGTCAATAGGCCACATTAACATTAAGGGAGTTTTCTTGATTTTTTTAGCATAATTTTTCAGTATTATTTTCATAGTAATTTCTTAGTAAAATGTAGGATAAAAATGTTCGTACAATGTTTGAAATTTTTTTGCAAAAAAAAAAAGATGTAAGACACATTGGTATATGGGTGCATTGAGGATCAAGCAATTACAAGGTTGCATAAACTGGGTTGGATAGCAGCAAAGCTAGGAGCTAAGTTAGCATTTTGGGAGGCTATGATTGACTATAATTTTGACTTTATGAATCATCAAGTACACATGAAAGAAGCTTGAAATTCTATTAAGAATAATGAACAAGCACCGGTATGCACTAGACCAATCTTGAACACATGGAAAGGATGAAAGCTCTAGAAGCCAAGCCAAGGAGAGATCTTTCTGGATTTTTTTAGGCATGAAGCTCCTCCCCTCTGACTATAAATAGGGAGAGAGGCTAGCCCTAGAAAGAGAGTTACTTTAGGATTTAAATTTTTGTTTTTTTTACTTTCCTACATTTTCCTTTCTATATGTTACATTTTCTTAGTTTCCAAACAATTTATTTTCAGCATCTTACGTTTGAATTTTATTCCAATTTTACTATTTCCTAAGTGTTTTTCAGTGCTCTTTTCAATAAAATTTAAATTTGAATTCATTTTTTTGCTAAAATCTACTAATTTTTCATTCATACTCAAAACTATTTTTGAATTTGTTTGCTTTAACCTCTCTGTTGTTTTTGGATCATATCTCTATCAAATCTTGCTTGTTTTAATCAAGTTTTTCTTTTATAGTTTCCTAAGTCTTAGAGCTACAACATAGTAAAAATTAAGCTTCACACACACACGACAACGTGCTTGATCAAGCTTAGAAATTTTGGCTAGATGCAAGTGATAATGTAGATCCAATTTTGAACAACCAATAGGGCATGGACTTCTCTCCACTTTGGCAATTTGTTTGCATTTTTTTCTTCTTTAGATTTTTGTTTCTACTTGTTACTTCATGCTTTTCATTGCTGTTTGGTTAATTTTCTTTAATGATGTTTTGTTTTTCTAGATTCTACACTATTTTTGCATTTGAGTTCATTGAGCTGATTTTTCTATTGATTCATGTTATTTTCTTGTTAATTTAGATAGATAGCTCATAGATATATGTTTATTTAGCTTAGTTTTAGTTCATTTCCTCTAGAAAATTGTAGATCTAATTTATCTTCCACGAATTATTAGTTTTTAGCTTTCAAAATCAGTTTTAGTTTCTAATTTCTTTTGTTGAATCTATCAATTTTTTTTTTTTAGTTTTTGTTCTTCATTTGAATTATTGTATTGTTCTTTTAGTGTAATTTCAATTTATAGTACATAGTCATTTGATCTTGTATTATTTAAAGTTAGAAAGCCATCTTGAAGTCATGGTTCCATATTAGCTTGAAATTTTTGGTTTTTGCTTACTTGATTGCATTTTGTGTTTTTAATTTATAATTTTCACTTTAATTTCATTTTTACACTAGTTAATCTATTGTTTTGTAAATTTACAGTTTGTTTGGAAATTTTCTCTAGAATTTTTTAGCTCCTTTCATTAGATGTTAAGTTGTTAGTGATAGTTAGTTAATTCGGTTAATAAGTTTTAGTTATTGTTTTTGTTTCAATTTTTACTTGTTATTTTTCATCTTAGATTAGAGTTATATCTTGATTCATGTTTAGTTCATTTCATTTTATTTTACCTACTGCTTTTGCATTTTATTTTACTTAGTTTACACGTTGCAATTTTACATTATGCAATACTTGTGTTAGATGTATTGTTTGATTTTTATTCTTTTTAGTTAGTTTAATGTCATGTTTTTCTATGTTTGATTAATCCAACATTAGAAGGGTATGGGGATAAAAGGTACTTAGTTTGGGAACCTTTTTAGCTAATCCTCATGGGATCGATATCTTGACCTTTTGGTCACTATTATTACTGGTACGACCTATGTACTTACAGAATTGTCCAATCAAGTTTTTGGCGCCATTGCTAGGGATTAGAAGTCAAGAATCCTAGGTTAATATTAATCTTCACCATGAGCTTCTGTAGATTGGTTTACCCTTTGTTTACTTTTGTTAGGCTAGTACTAACTTGCTTTGTTTTTGTTTCCTTAGGTTGTACACAACTAACTTTCTTAACGTAGGTTTTTGTTTAGGATTTGTTTTTTATTTTCACATGTGGGATTCCAATACTTATGACATATAGAGCATCATGTGGGCCATGCTAGATTTTATTATTTTAATAACTACCTAATACTATGGCCTAGTGAGGAAGACAATGCCAAAATATAGTCGGCCTTTAAAGATTTATTCAAAAAATTTGACTCTATAAAAAATAAAGTAGAGGCCATTAAAGCTAGGTATGATCCTAAGCCTACTTTTGTCGATAACTTTCTAAGCTAGCATGATAATGGTCAAGTGTATGGTGGAGTTTACTATAGTGATAAGTGTCCATATAACCAATACTTTCAGTCTTACACAAACACTTATATTAGTCACACTTGGGAGGGTTATCCTAAGAACATGTAGGATAATAGTTTAGGGCATTTATTTAGTTCACTACCTCAGTACACTCTGATTTATCCTACCAAGCATTCATTTCCACAATACCCTCTGCCACCCTAATATTTTCCACCATCATTGCAATTCCTCAAGTGTTACATTATGCTCCACCATAGCAACATTTTTCTCCATCACAACACCATTCATCTTCACATTACTTTCCATCCACACCATATTCACCACCACTTCCTCAATAAGAAAAGAAACCATCCCTTGAGGAAATGCTCATTGAATTGTTCCAAACTCAAGAAAAATACCAACAAGACCTAGAGGCATACATTAGGAATTCTAGGCAATATGGTCAAAATGTGCACATCTTTAATACTTGCCTTTTAGATCCTATGCCTAGTACTATAAAGTCAACACCTTCTTGAGAGGAGAATTAGGAGCATACATTAGGAAATCATTTAAAGGGAGATAATTCCAGACAGATTGATGGTGATGATGAGCCTAATGTGTTGAAGTCACCATATTTTGTAAAAGTTATGAAGGAAGAGATAGTGGAGGCAGAAGACAAGTCTAGGGCTAGTGAAGTTGATGATGATGGATCATTTAGGGTAGTTAGGATAGAAAATAACATTCAAGAAGAAGTTAATCTTGATATTCCACTAATGCAATTTTTGAGTTCTTTGATGATCACTTACCCGATTATGTGAAGATGCACGAGGTAGATAGATGTGTTGATAAGGCAAGCTTACTAGATAAATCACTTAAGCACTTAGACACATTTCTTCTTGAATCTAGTATTGAGCTTAAGGATGAGGAGGAACTAATTAGGAAAGAACTTACTTGTCTAGCAGCTTTTCTATTCCATAATCCTATGTCTAAAGTTATAGACACCTCATTCCTAGAGCTTTTTTTAGATAGACCATCCATGGAGAAAAATGTGAGTAAAAATGATTTTGGAAAGGACATCTCAATTTCCTACCTTGATTTGCAAAAAGGTCTTAGTAATGGTCCTAAACAAGAAAAAGTGAACCTTATAGTATAACCATGCTATTTCCTCGATTCTTTGAAAATTCATTGTATGATGAGTTATAAATGCATGTGTTTAAAAACTCTCTATTCAATGATTGTGATTAGGGTTGTTTGACTCCACCATTAAATACAACCCTTGTTAAGCTTACACCTATATCATTTATAGAGGATTCTTTCATTGTAGAACCTATATGCATATTCTCTAGGGTGGTACCCATCTCATTGGTACAAAAGCCAATGACCACCTTTGTTGGTCCTTATTGCAATATACTTAGATTGTTCATAAAGGTGGAACATAAATCTACTTGTGTGTACTACATTCACTTAGAGTTTGTCATCACATATTTGGTGAAAAGGAAGAGAATAAAATAGGTAGATTTGGGAAAAAAATGTAGTGTGATTCTCTAACACTTGTGAAAGTCAAGCTTTTGACTTTAAATAAAGTGCTTCTTGGCAACCCAAGCTTTACATTTCATGTTTTGTTTTCATATATTTTGCTTATCATTTCTTATACATATTAATGTAGTGTGATAGGTAGAGATTGATAATTGATATAGCTTTAGGAAAAGATTGAATGTGCGTGAAATATGAGATGATGCTTAGCTTAGGTTTAGTGAATTCTTAAATATGGTTTTCATTTGTGAGTGATGTTTTGAACATTGAATTGCATTTTTTTTTTATCTAGTATTGATTATGTAAGGATGAGATTATTTTTATATTGGTCTTTGGAGTTGTTTTTCATGATTCTAGAATCTGTTTTGATCATTTTTCGAGGTAAAATCCTAGAGACACATGATTAGGGAAATGATATAGGCCTGTTTTGGATCGTTTGAGCCTTTCAAGCCAACCTTGATAGAAATTTTTCATAGTCACCCCATTTGAGTCTTATGATGCCTTTTCTTTGTTTTGAAACCACATTAGAAGCCTATAGCCTTATTTGAATATTTTCTATCTTTTTGGTCCTTTACCTATATGAATTAGGACATTAATGTAGCATTTGTGAGCTATGCATTATTAGGGAGGAAATGTGGAGCTTGGAAAAAAAATGGAAAAATAAAAAAATTTGTAAAAAAAAAAAGAAGACAAAGAAAAAAGTTATGAAAACAAAATAAAAACAAAAGCAATAAAGTGGTGAAAAAGCAAATAAAAGAAGAAAAGAAAAAAATATAGGCAAAATCAAAGTTTGGGAGGGTGATTCTTTAGTCAAGCTTACCTTTTCTATCTTGGAAGCTCAACTATGGATGATCCTAGACATGTAATGCATTGTTAGGGTACTTGAGCCTGAATGACTTTTCTCATACTATAACCCTAGCCTTACATTACAAGTTTATTAAAGTCCTACATGATCCTTGGTCATGTGTTTATTTACATTAGTGGAGAGAGATGTGATGAGCAAAGTTATAGAACATGAGCATACTTTATTGATCCTTGTTATTAAAGTTTCTTGTTTTGCATAACATTACTAGATTTCATGCAAGGATATATGAGAGGTGTTGTTTACTTGTGGAACCACAATTAGGAATGATCTTAGCCTAGATAGATTCTTTTATATAAGCACTTGTTCATCATTTTACTTTGTTATATCTATTGATCAATCCATGAGGCATTCATGTTGAATAAAGCATTGAGAGTATAATATGATTCTTACTCAATCTTGTTTTGCTTGAGGACAAGTAAAAGCTTAAGTTTGGGGGTTTGATTGCACTTAAATTTTAGCTTTTTCATGCTTAATTTTAGTGCAATTTTACTTATATTTTGGCCTATTCCTTAGGATTTTTGGCAAAATTACCCCTAAATGCACTTTTTTTCATGTGTAGGTGCAAATAATGGAATTGAGGAACTTTAGACATTTTTTATACAAATTTGGAGGATTTTTGGTGTTATTTGTGCATATGGCCTAAACTAGTGTCAATAGGCCACATTGACATTGAAGGAGTTTTCTTGATTTTTTTAGCATAATTTTTTATTATTATTTTCAATGTCATTTTTTAGTAAAATGTAGGATAAAATGTTCATAAAATGTTTCAATTTTTTTGCAAAAAAAAAAAATAAAGAAAGATGCAAGACACGTTGGTGCATAGGTGCATGGATGATCAAGCAATTGCAAGGCTACATAAGTTGGGTTGAGAGCATTAAGCTAGGGGCTGTATTGGCATTTTGGGAGGCTATGATTGGCTATAATTTTGACTTTATAAATCATCAAATACACATGAAAGAAGCTTGAAATTCTACAAAGAAGAATGAACAAGCCTTAGCGTGCACCAAACCAGTCATGAACAAATGGGAAGGGCACAGGCTCTAAAAGCCAAGCCAATGGGAGATCTTTTCAGACCATTTTAGACTAAGTCTCCCCCCTCTACCTATAAATAGGGGGAGAGTGCTGGCCATAGGAAGAGAGTTAGTTTAGGATTTAAATTTTTGTTTCTTCACTTTCCTGCATTTTCTTTTCTGCATTTTACATTTTCTTATAGTCCAAGAACTTTATTTCCAACACTTTGCCTTTGAATTTCATTGCAATTTTACTATTTCTTAAGTTTTTTTTAGTGCTCTTTCAGAATCTTTCAATAATTTACATTTAAATTCATTTTCCAACTCAAATTTACTGATTTTTCATTAATACTCAAAACTATTTTTCAATCTATTTGCTCTAACCTATTTGCGGTTTTTGGATCATATCTCTATCAAATCTTGCTTGTTTTTGCTCAAGTATTTTTTTCATAGTTTCCTAAGTCATAAAGCTACAACATAGTAGACATTAAGCGTCAAACTCACACGACAACATTCCAGATCAAGCTTGGAAGTTTTAGCTGGATACAAGTGACAGTGCAATTCTAGTTTTGAGGAACCAGTTTGGCATGGACTTCTCTCCACTTTGGCAAATTTTTTTGCATTATTTTCTTCCTTATATCTTTGTTTCTGCTGGTTTCCTTGTTATGTCTAATTTTGTGCAATTTATTTCATGCTATTTCTTGCTATTTGGTTAATTTTCTTTGATGAGGTTCTATTTTTCCAAATTCTACTCTATTTTTGCATTTGAGTTCGTTGAGCTGATTTTTCTATTGATTCATATTATTTTCTTATTAATTTAGGTAGATAACTCATAGATCTAAGTTTCTTTAGCTCAGTTTTAGTTCATTCCCTCTAGAGAATTGTAAATCTAATTTTTCTTCCATGAATTGTTAGTTTCTAGCTTACAAAATTAGTTTTGGTTTCTACTTTCTTTTATTGAATCTTGCAATTTGTTTTTTAGTTTTTGTTCTTCAATTTGAATTCTCATATTGTTCTTTTAGTGTTCTTTCAATTTCTAGTTCATAATCATTTGATCTTACATGATTTAAAGTTAGAAAGCCATCTTGAAGTCACCATTCCATATTAGCTTGAAATTTTTGGTTTTTGCTTAGTCAATTGTATTTTGTGTTTTTGATTCATAATTTTCAATTTAATTTCATTTTTACACTAGCTAATCTATTGTTTTTGTAAATTTCTAGTTTGTTTGGAAATTTTCTTAAGTATTTTTTTTAGCTCCTTTCATTAGAAGTTGAGTTGTTAGTGATAGTTAGTTATAGTTAGTTAATTCGGTTAATTTGTTTTAGTTATTGTTATTGTTTAATTTTTTCTTGTTATTTTTCATTCTTATTTTAGAGTTATATCTTGATTTATGTTTAATTTATTGCATTTTATTTTACCTACTATTTTTGCATTTTATTTTACTTAGTTTATATGTTGCAATTTTACACCATACTATACTCATGTTACATGCTTTGTTTGATTTTAATTTTTTTAGTTAGTTTAATACCATGTTTTTCTTTGTTTGATTGAGCCAACTTTAGAAGGGTATAGGGATAAAAGGTACTTAGTTTATGAACAATTTTAGCTAATCCTTATGAGATTGACATCTTGACTGTTTGGTCATTATTATTATTTGTACTACCTATACACTTGCAGAATTGTCTGAATTAGAGATAAATTATGTTAAAAAAGAAAGCAAAATTAAAAAAAAACCAAAACTTCCTCTTGTAAATCTCTATAATGCATTTTCTAAACAACCAACTTCTTTTGTTAAGTCCATAAAAGCTCTTCTTACACACAAACTTAAAGCTTAAAAAAGTATGTTAAAGCCTCAAAGTTTGGTTAGTGTATACTTTAAAAAATACCTAAAAGCACTTTATGACTATTTAAACTCCTCCAAAATTTCTTAATAATGAATAGTTCAAGGATATATTCATTTCTACTTTGGTGCTATCAGAATTACATTAAGTTTACGTAGACATCATGGTATTCTTGTTTGTACTAGAATATCATTGTTAAACATAAGATGTAAAGAATGCAAACATGTTCTTGAAATTGTTGAGACAACTCTCAATGTAAGGATTATTTTCTTTATAGTTTTCCCAAATTATAGCATGTCTTTTTGTGACCTTACACTTGTTGATGTTTTAAAGGTCCAAGTCTAAAATTGTTGGTGCATAGATGAAAGGATATAAAGCAACAGTTTATTACTAAATGGTTTATAAAATCCAAAACCATGCTATAAACTTACCAATGTTCAGCTTTGGTCAAATTGTTTCTACCAAGCTTAAAGCGTTAGATAAGTCCTTAAATGTATCCACATCCCAAAACATATCCTAGCAAATGAACTTACTGCCCTGATTCATGAGTCATGGCTAACAAGATATGAAAGACTATGGGAATATAATGAACCTATCAAAAACTTTGACCCCACTTACACCATAAACACAGATGGAACCATCACCATCAAATCAACCATAAAAAAGACATACCAACTCCACTACCATTTTTCCCATCCATTTCATGATACAATCATGAAATACAGGAGCCAAATATAGCAATTGAGCATTTCAAGGCTAATTGACAACTTGTATATGCATATAGATCTTTGAAAGGACATTGCCACTGAGACATCAATGTACATGCAAGGCATGCCAAAAACAACTTTGCAAAGAATTCTTTAGCAATAATGATGTCCAACCAAATAAGAAAAAAGGAAATCTCTTCACCAATAGTTTAAAGAAATATATAAAATAGAGATCTTGAAATTGATCTCTTTGGTGAATCCTTAGGTTAATATGATTTCTATGTCATTTATCCAAATTAAAAAAAAAACTAAAAGCAACCCAAATAACCCAACTAGATAAAAACCCTTCAAGCTTGATCTACAACTCATAAACCCAAAGCCTTTACCTTGTTATGCAAAAGAAAAAGTTGAATACAAACCTTCAAAAACTCAAAAACCTAAAACCAAACCTTTAAAATTTTGCATACATTGTAAAATAAAAGGTCTTTTTGCAAGCAACAAGCTCAAAACATTGTTCCTTAAACACCTCTTCAAGTTTGCTTGATGCAAACCTTTGGATCATCATATTTTATTGAATTTCCTTTGCTGCAAGAATTTTAGAAAGATCAAATCATACACCTGCCAAAAATCCCAAATCCCATGGGCTAAGATGCAAAAAAAAAAAAAAAAAGACTTTTTGACGAGAAGCAATGTTAAGATTTTTAATTTTATTAAGTTAGGTTTGGATAACACAAATTTATTGGCTTGACTTTCGATGTATTCCAATGGAATAGCCAATCTACTATGTGTATAGATTCGTAGACCTATCGCTAGCACAACTTAGAAGTCGCCACTAATCTTTTTTTGTTTAAGTGTGAGTGGCCACCTAACAAAATCTATCTTTTTTTAAATAAAAGATCCGAAACTCGACTTAGATATCTTTGAAAGGTAAATGCTAGTCTACAAAACTAAGACTAGGTTTGAGAGTATGGTTACGTGTGAGGAATGTTATAGTACCCTCACAACGCTCATCCAAAGGATATACTAGTTGATTTCATGTTATTCAAAGCTTTAAAAACATATTTGTATTGTTACCAATTAAATTTAGCATTGAAAATAAACCTTAAAATTACTCAAATAGTTTGTTAGCAATTTAAGAGAATTTTCTCACCTTAGGAGTATTCATGGAGACTAGTGTCCAACTCTGAAAAGGCTTCGTTGTCAGATTCATTAATATATTTTATTTTATGGGTTTATTATTTTAAAAATGATTAATAAAATCTTCCAATATTTGATAAGATTTTATTTTGATGCATATCCCTAAATAGTTTGGTGGGATTTTTATTCAAAAATTTATTCATGAAATTTAGAAAGATTCATTAAATTTTCCAATAGTTAGGTAAGATTTAACTCAAGATTTAAATCTTCCAATAGTTTAGTAGGATTGAAAATTTTTATTTTTCATAAAAATTTATTAAGTCCCTCAATAGTTTGGTGAAACTTAATTTAGAAATTTAAATCCTCCAATAGTTTGGTAAGATTGAAAAAAATTTATTTTTCATAAAAATTCATTAAGTCCCCTAATAGTTTGGTAGCACCTAATTTAGAAATTTAAATCCTCTAATAGTTTGGTATGCTTGAAAAATTATTTTTTTTATGAAATTTTATTATGAAATCCTCCAATAGTTTGATAAAATTTATAATTTTGAAATAATTTTTAACCTATGAAATTCCACCAATAGTTTGGTAGAACTTATGAATTTATTTTTAAAATTATTTCTTTTTTTAAGTAAAGAATCAATTAAAATAAATAAAATTTAAATCAAATAAATTGAATAAATAAAATAAATAAAAAATTTCACAAAAATGGTGTCAGCTGGGCTCAACTTAGCTTGTGGCTCAGCTATAGGAACAATATAAGGCTGGAGCACTTGGATCTCAGCTCGACTTGGCTCAAAGTGCCTACTAGGAAACCTGTTGCAAGTTAGGTCACACAACAGGTCGGGTTAGGTAAACAACAAAATATGTAGATCCTAAAAGATTTAAATGCTTAAAACAACACCATTTCAATTTGGTGTAAAAATAAAACAATTTTTTTCTCTATATATTGTTTTTCTCTCTTAGTTCCCTTCTACTTTTCTCTCTAAATAAGGAAAACTTATGGCTGGATTCTACAAATTCCCATCGAGAAATTCTTTTGTCATCAAAATTTGATCAAGATCTAGGTTTCCTGCTAGAACATCGACAAAAGCTAGAAATTCTTGCTAGAAATTAGAGATCTCGCTAGAATCTCATAAGAAAACTTGAATATTGTCAAAAAATTCAATTGAAAAATTTTAATTTTTTTAAAAAATTTCCAAAAAAATTCAAAAAACTTCTTTTCTACATAATTCAATCTTTTAACGTGATTCTTTCTTTTACTTCACTATAATTTTAAACAACAATTTTCAAAAACACTTCTCTAACTAAAAATCTCCACTATATTTTAACTCTTTGACTTTTTCATATTTTTTCATTCTAATTTTTGTCCTTTTCTGTGATGATTGTAAGTTTATTTATAGGATGAATTGGTAGAGCTCTTGATCACCTAGGATTGAGTTTTCAAAATTTTTATATTATCATAAAAGAAAATTATCATTTATCTTTGAGAATTTAAACCTAAACCAATCTCATCACTGACCATTTATCCCCTTTTATTTTTAGCCATTCAACTATTTTTTTCCAATTATCTTTTATTTTTCCTTCTTTTCTAAAATAATCAAATAATTTAAAAATAAGATAAATATAAAGAAATTGAATAAATAAATATAGCTAAAGATAAACAACAAATAAACAAGATAAACAATAAATAATAAAATAAAATAAAATAAGTAAGCGAAGATAAATAGGATAAATATATATAGAAAAATATAAAGTAAAAAACATAATTTGACAATTGGACTTGGATCAAGTCTGAACCTAACCAATTTGAATCTTGGACTAAATAAGGTGTTGACATATATTTTTTGCTACCCAAAGCCCTCTTACTCGTCCAATTAAGCACCTAGCTGGCTGATTTGGTTGTTATATCCATATAAAGTTGCCATGTCATTTGTCACACTATAAATAAATTTATAGTCGTTAATGCATCTATCTTTTACAACTAGTCAATGATGCATCTCTTGACAAGTTATTCTCATTTGCCATATGTCTTTCTTTGATTGGCTTGTATATTTTGAATGTAAACAATGCCCCCAAATACTTTCATTTTTGCGACGCATAAAAGATGGTATTTTAAATTTCAATGCCATTTTCATTTTTTACTATAATTACCTTTTGAGTGGCCAATGTAAGCATAAAATTTTACACCTTCATAACATATTATTTCAAAAGTTTTTAGGCACTTAAAATCATTTTTAGACCTTGGTAATTTTTGGCAAAAATCAAAATTGATGTATTGCTAATGTGTTAAGGTTTATTTTGAAATCATGTAGCGAACTTTTACCTTAATATTTATGTTGTCTTATTTTACATTTCATAACTTTTTAGATGCTTTAAATTATTAGACAAACTTTATGTTTTTGGAAAAAGCATTCCATTCCTTTTCTTTTGATGTATTATATGCTCAAATATGATTAAAATTAAATTAAGATAGACTAAAATACAAAACATATCCTAAAATTTCATGTACTTTTAGTATTTTTATCATATCTTGTAAAATACTTTGAATTTTTTAGTGAAACTAATTTCACTAGAATCTAGAATTTTTAAGCTTTCCAAAAATATAAAGATCACTCAATTCAGATATTGGATGAGAAAGTTATAGCCATTTGAATTTAGGCATGTGACACTGAAAATAAAGTGCCAATTGGCAATTACAAATGCTAATTGATGCACCTTAATTTTATTCAAATTTCATGATTAATATTTTATTTTCAGAATTTATGCTTACAAAATGAAATTAGCATATGATAATTAACTTTTTGGGGGATAAAAATCTAAAATAAATCCCATAAGGAGATAATCTAGCTATAAATATGATTTTCCTAAAAATATCTCTTGAAAATTAATCCCTAGAATTATCCTCTCATCTTATAGAGTCTAACTTTGATCTGCAACACTCAACCCTTACTATAAATAGCCCCCCTAGTTTTTCATTCAACACACTTCAAGTATTTCTCTTATCTTTTCCTAATAAACTTAGTTTTAAGCCTTCCTTAAGTTTTGCAAAATTAATAAGGAATCCTTTTAATTTCCATCGTTTCTAGCCTTTATTATGTGCTTTTCAACCATCCACAATCACCAAAATAGCCTTAAGCCTTAGCCTAAACCTATTTTTTGTCTTGAATCTTTGCTTGATGATATGTTAAAACCTTAAAAAACCTAAAATAAAACTTCAACCGATTAGCACACTCCTTAGTCAATCAGCACCAACCTTTTGAGATGCCATCTTACCTTTATTTCATTAGTTCCTTCTATACCAACATAGGCCTTATCCCCACCACTTCAAGACATCATCCACTACTTAGACACCCAACCAAAACTTGCTTAAAAGCTCTAGTCTAATCAAAACTTTCAGTCCAACCAAAATTTTTCTTTAAAAGTCCTAATTCCACCAAAGCTCTTCTTAAGAGTCCTAATTCTTTCAAAACTTAATCTGAAGAGTTTGCATCCGACTAAAATTCTTTCAAAGAGTTTTGATCGACTAAAGCTTTACCCAATGATCTAGAGAGCCATAGTCAAGGAGAAACTCTACTAAACCTTGCTCACTGTCCCAAACCTACAGTTATCATATTGGATCTTGTATTAAATTGATCTACTCAAATATAATTCCTAAAAACCTTTAGATATTTTAATTCTCTCATTAAATTATGATCATGTTGACATATCACCCATGATCATGCCTTATGTAGTCTTAGCAATACATGATGGTATGCCATACAATTGAAAATAAAGTTTATTTTACTATTAAAGATTATGAATATTTTTCATGTAAATCCACATTCAGTACATCATGCATTAATCTATCATTTATATTAAGTAAAAATATAATGGTATATTAAATTAATATCCTTTTAAGGAATATTTTATATAAACTGTCATTATGATATGCCATTTAGATTAAGTTGCACTTCGTAATTCTCTAGTTACACTTTCACCCCATCCTTTCGCACCCTAGCATTGGTAGGGACCCTAAAAGTTGCCTTTGCTTTTGGTGTTCTCTCATAGATTTAAATATTTCACCCTTACACACAAAATTCCCTTCTCCTTTGTCTCACTCAAATGAATTGGTTTCTAGAGCATTTCGCCCATTTTTGGAGACTTATAGAGTTAGAAAAGTTAGCTTTGGCATAAGATCTGGATTGGTATTTTCAAAATGAATTGTTATTTTTAAATATATATTTTTTGATAACACGGTATTTGCATAATTTAACAATTGATAAATCACTCACATGTTTTTTTTTTAGATGTATACATGATAGCACATGACATATAAAATTATACATATCTCATTGCTTGCTACTAGGTACAAAATGAAGAGACATATTCTTTAATTTGTAAGCTTATCAGGGTGTTAGTATTGGATAAATAAAGTATGGGTTTATCCTAGATAGCTTTTGGAGTTTTAACTCCTATAATGTCATGTTTACAATATCTGAATCAAGTTATTTGGTAAAGATGAGACTATGACTTTGAAATTGGTATCGATTTTTAGGATATAAATAAATTGATTGTTGACTTCTAATCAGACCTAGGATTTCAACATTGAAATGAGCACTGGGGATGAAACTAGCACAACTCCAATTAATGACTATTAAAGTCCAAATAAAACTCCAATTAAGCCATTAGAATCTAACTTTTTTTTTTTCACAATCTTTATTTCCTTCTTTCTCTTTCCTTCGTGATTCTACTTCTTATCTTCAATTTTCCTTAAAACATAAATTCTTCCCAATTCTTTCATAAGATCATGGCTAACATGCTTTCTACCATAGATGAACTAATATAACTCTCATCAATCACAATTAATTAAAAGAGCACTATCTACGATTAAGGCTTCTACCATTAATACTTTCCCTTTTAAGAGGCAAAAAAGTGATGGTATTTTAAATTTCAATGCCATTGTCATTTTTTACCACACTACTACTTGATTGGCTAATTAATGCAATTAGAGTGCAAATAAAACTCTAATTAAGCCATTAGAATTCAACTTTTTATTCATAATCCTTAATTTTCCTTTCAATTTCTCTTTCTTTCTTGATTATACTTTTTCTCTTCAGTCTTACTTTAGAACTCAAATTCCTCCCAACCTTTTCTTAAGAACATGGCTATTATGCTTTCCACCAAAGATGAACTAATGCATTGATCATGATTAATTGCTACAAAAAATCACTATCCATGATTGATGCTTTTATAAAAAAGAAAAAACAACTTTAAAGATGAGAAAATAATTTGCTTTTTTTAAAATTCCATTCATCATCTTCTTTATTCAACTTTAATTTCTACAAAACATGATCCCTTCTACAATCGATGTAGATGACTAGGAGATGGATGTTTTCGCCAACATTGCCCAGTTGTTGTATCAACCCATAATCGAACCACAGATGAAGAAACAAATCATCCAATAGTGAACTTTAGCATTGTTCTATAATGAAATTATAGGATATTAGAAAGGTGACATAATGTTAGGCATAAAGGAGGCTAAGTTGATTAAAGATGTGGGATAGCAAAAGGAAGCTAAGCTGGCTAAAGCTTTTGGAAGTTCTAAAAGGACCATATAGGTGGCACTCACTACAAAAAATAATTAAGGAAGTGGTATAACGGTTACTAAGTTAGCATGATTAACCAATTAGTTATATGGATGGCTACTAATAATTATTGGTTGAACAACTATCCTAGTTTTAATCATTTTAGCCCCTTATTGTTAGCATCGTGATGTAAGCAATGAGAGAATATAAACCATTGTATACACATATTAAAGTATGAATGAAAATTTGTGAATTCTTCTCTCAACTTTTAGTCTATTATTTCTTCTCTTTTGATATTCTATTTCTTCTTTTTGTTACATCATAAATTGGTATAAGAGCTTTTTTAGATCCATTAATGCTACAAAAGAGTAAAAAAAAACAAAGCTCCATGGTAAAAGGTACCAAGTTCAATGTACTTCAAGAGCAGATGCAATCATTTCAGGGGCAGATGTAATATTTTCAAGGGTAGTTGGATTCCATTTGACCTTTAAAATCACTTGTTCCTAAATGATGGGAGGAGCAATAGAAAAACCTTAAACCTAATCTTAAAGCTAAGCTTAAGGCTAAGTTTGCTGTAAATCAAGAATACACCATTCAAGTGTTTAATCTACTAATGCCAAAAGAAGCTACTCAAGTTTAATTGGAACCAAGAGAAGTTTCTAATGCTGCCAACAACTAAGTAAACATAGCTTTTCAATCTAAAAAGTTAGGTAAAGCCCTTATCAAAGTAATAATAGTGGATGATCAAGGGAAATGCACTTTTAATTTTAATGCACTTGGGCTATTAACTAATAATCAGCTTGAAACTAGTGGCTATTTTTCACCAAACTATGTTGGAAATACTTCCTGTACTATGGCAAATGCTTTCTCTCCCAAACCAAAAATAGAACTATCAAATTTTTATGGGATATCCTAAAGGTTAACTTAAAAAATGTCAAAAATATTTTGCCACTTTTCTATCTTTAATCATAATAAATTAGAAATAGCTACTATGTATCTAACTTGAAAAGCTGAAGTATGGTTTGATAGGTATGTCATGTAACAAGGCAAAGTAACTTGGCAAGAGTTTTCCACTAATTTATGCCATAGGTTTTGTGATCGAACCTATTTAGATATAGTGGAGGAATTAAAAAGCTAAAATGTGGTTTGATAGGTATGTCATGCAATGAGGCAGAGTAACTTGGCAAGAGTTTTCCACTTATTTATGCCATAGGTTTTATGATCAAACCTATTTAGATATAGTGGAGGAATTTAACAAACTAAATCAAAAGGCATATGTAAAGGACTATAAAAAAAAAGTTTAAGGAGCTTAAACCATACATGTTATAGTATAATCCTTATTTGACTAAAGATTCTTTTGTTTTCAGTTTCATCAATGGTCTCAGAGGAGAAGTGAAGCTCAGGGTTAAAGCAAATGAACTAAGCTCCCTTTCTACTACCTACAAACAAGCCAAATTATAGGATTTATCCTTTGAATTTGAGAATAAAAGACACAAACTGATTCCTAAGCTTGTATTCACCTTAAACATTGGCCCTTATCCAAAACCTATCCATTCTTTAACCAACCATCAGCTTATGGAGCAAATGAAGGCTCAAAATTTATGCTTTATATATGGAGACAAGTTTGTTCCAAGTCATGTTTGTAAAGCTAAACAACTTAATGTCCTTACAATTGATGAATTAGATAAAAATGAGGAATAAGAAGTTGTAGATGAAGAAAGTGATTAGTTGATAGCTAAATGGAAAAATGATCTTGACAATATACAAATATCTATCAATGTTTTTATTAGTAACCTCAGTCTTAGCACCCTAAAAATTGAAGGGAATATCATAGGTAAATCTCTTAATATCCTTATAAATAGTGGTGGCACTCACAATTTTGTGACTCTAAGATAAGCAAAAGATGATGTAAAAGTCAAGCAAACCCATCCTTTAGCTATTGCAATAGCTAATGGAGATAAACTCTTAACTAATGTAAGGTGCAAAAAGTTACATTGGGTGATGAAAGGGCATGCATTCTTACATGATTTGAGAGTTTTGCCAATGAGAGGTAGTGACATGGTTTTTGGTGTTCATTGGATAAAGAAATACAACCTTCTGATATTTAACATCAATAACTTATCTACTACATTTCAAAGGGAAGGACAGCCAATTACCTTTAAGGGTAATTAGAAGCAAATTGACCTTAAACTAATTTCAAGTAAAAGGTTACAAAAACTAGTTAGCAAGGAGCCTAAGCTACCTGGGGAACTTTACATGATCAATATGGATAGTGAAAGAGAAAGAACACCACTAGAGTTATAAGATTTACTCTTAACCAATTTGGACATATTCAAAGAACCAACCAAATTGCCACCTAAGAGGTCTTACAATCATAACATACCTCTTAAAGTGGGGACCCAACCTATCAATCTCAAGCCTTATAAGTTTCCCTATCATCAAAAGGTTGAAATAGAGAAATAAATTTTAAAAATGCTAGCTTCTTCTATCATTCAAACTAGTAAGAGTTTCTTTGGCTCTCTCAGCCTACTGGTTAAAAAGAAAATTGGCTTTTAGAGACTTTGTATTGATTATAGATAACTCAATGCAATGACAATTAAAGAAAAATTTCAATTCTAGTGGTAGAATACTTGTTAGATGAACTTAAAGATGCCAACTATTTCTCAAAATTGACTTAAGTTCTAGCTATTGGCAAAGTTGAGTCAATAACAAGGACATTCCAAAAATAATCTTCAAAACACATCATGGGCACTATGAGCTCAAGGTAATGCTCTTTGGGCTTACAAACGCACCAGCTACTTTTCAGCCAATGAGGAATGATGTCTTTTCCCTTTACTTAAGAAAATTTGTGTTAGTATTTTTTTGATGATATACTTGTATATAATGTTACATTAGCAAACCATGTTTCACATTTGAGGCTTGTTTTTCAAATATTGAGATCTGCCCAGCTATTTGCCAAGAAAAAATAAGTTTTTTTTTTTTTTTGCCAAAGATAGGTGGAGTACCTTAGTCATATTTGATTTGTAGAGGGAGTGGCTATTGATCTAGCCAAGGTGGAAGCTATGATGAATTGCCACTACCTAAAAGTATAAAGTTCTTGAGAGGATTCTTGAGCTTAAATGGTTACTATATGAAGGTCATCAAAGGGTATAGAGTGATAAGCCAACCACTAACAGCCATGTTAAAGAAAGATGGTTTTGCTTAGACTTTTGATGCATTGATAGCTTTTCAACATTTAAAGGAAGCGATAAATAAAGCATCAATACTAGCATTACCTAATTTCTCAAAGCCCTTTTGCTTGGAAAGAAATGCTTGTAAGGATGTCAATTTTACCCATACCTAATGGAAACCTAATTTTTTACCCGAATGGGAATAGGGATGGAGATGAGTATGATTTTAAATTTTTTACTGAGTACAAAGATAGGGATGGGTAATATAGCACCCTCCTTGTACTCGTACTTGTGCCCATACTCTGCATATATATTTATACATATATTTAGTAAATAAATTTTTTATTAAATAATATAAATTATTATTTTAAATTAATTAGAACTAATATATTTTTATTTAATATATATATATATGAATATATTTATAAAAATTACATAAATATGCAAGATAAAAAGTTTTAAAAAAAGTTAAAAGAATACATTTTGGTTTTTATTTTTTAAAAAACCTATAGATACAAAGATTATCCATACATATTAAATACCTACAGGGATGAGG
Organism: Durio zibethinus; assembly: GCF_047325235.1. Lineage (NCBI taxonomy): Eukaryota > Viridiplantae > Streptophyta > Magnoliopsida > Malvales > Malvaceae > Durio > Durio zibethinus. The sequence continues at coordinate 20,178,860 of NC_143166.1, forward strand.
ATGGGGATAAATTTAAAATACACATTAGGCATGGATATATGGATGGATAGGATATAACAATTTGGGGATAAGGATGGGGAATACTTTACCCACCCCATATCCTGCCTATCGACATCCCTAGATGCTTATGCTACAAGAGCTAGTACAATCTTATCATAAAAAGAAAGAGAAATGGCTTACTTGAGTAAGGTTTTGGGACCAAACCATGTAGACTTGTCTACCTATGAGGAAGAGTACTTTTAACCATTCTAATAGCTGTAGCATAGTGTAGACACTATTTTGAAAGGGGTCTTTTATCATCAAAACTAACCATGAAGCTTTAAAACATTTGTTGGAACTGAAGCTATCAACAACCATCCAAAAAAAGGATTGACAAAACTATTGAGGCTAAACTATTTAATCTAGTATAGAAGGGGCAAGCTAAATGTAGTCTCAGATGCATTATCTAGACAACATAAAGAGGAAGAGAAGTTACAAAGTTTAGATGCTACTATTATTATGCCGAGATAGGTCATTGAAATTGAATAGAGTTATAAAGGGGATGAAATGGTTCAAGAGAATATCATAACTCCCATAATCAACCCTATTAGGGACTCTCAGTGCTTATTCACTAATGGGATACTCAAGCTTAGGAGAAGAATTTACTTGGAAAGTCAAGGACAATTGGGGACTTAGATTTTACAACTACTTAATGACTCTCCTCAAGGTGGCCATTCAGGGATACAAGCCACTCATCACATGCTCAAACTTATCACATGCCCAAACTTTATTTCTACTAGCCTAATATGATGAAACAGGGGCAAGAATACATCTAGCAATGTGAGGTTTATCAAAGGAATGAGGATAAGCATATTGTTTATCCAAAAGTCCTATAATTGATTCTAGTTCTAAAACAAGCATGGGAGTTAATCACTATGGATTTTGTGGAAAGACCACCTAAATCTTAGAAGTTTACTATGTTATGGTAGTCACTGATAAGTATACTAAATATGCCTATTTTTTAGCCTTATCTCATCCTTATACTGTCCTTAACTAGCCAGATTATATTTGGATCAAGTTTATAAGCTTCATGGAGCCCCAAAAGCTGTAATTTCAAATTGAGATAAACTTTTCACTAGTGCTATTTGGCAAAAGCTCATAAAGTTATCATCTTGAGTCTAATAAATAGTCTGAATGACTTAATCAATGCTTAGAGTAGTATCTACGATGCATGTGTTCATACAAGCCAAGAACTTAGGCTTTAGTGGTTACCTTTAGTTAAATGGTGGTATAACACAAGTTACCACTAAGTTTTTAAAATGACCCCTTTTTAGGCTTTATATGGGTATCAACCACTTGGATTTTTTTAGGATGCTAGTAGTAAAGCTAGAGTCTCCATTATTGAGGTACTATTAAGAGATAAAGAAAGGTTGAGAAAATTGCTAGTGGATCAATTAGAAAAAAGCTCAAAGTAGAATGAAGTACTATGTTGACAGTAATAAGACTAAAAGAGAGTTTTAGGTTTTGATGCATTATATTTGAAGCTCCAACCTTAGAAACAACCTTTCGTAGCACTCAAAAAAAACTTAAAATCTCTGTAAGGTTTTATGGACCCTATCTTATAATGGCAAAGGTTGGTAAACTAGCTTATAAGCTTCAGCTACCTGAGTCTTCAAAGCTACATCTAGTCTTCCATGTTAGTCTTCTAAAGAAGAAAGCTGAAGCTATGGTTATTCCTAACATACCCCTATTTGAGGTAGGAGAGGATGGATAACCCCTGGTTTACCTTGTAGCAATACTGGATAAATGGATGGTTAAAAGAAACAACAAGGTAATCAATCAATAATTGATAGGATCATCAAATTTGGGTCCAGAGAATGCTACATGGGAATATTTTTCAGTTTTCAAATCATAGCTTCAATATTTTAATCCTTGCGACAATAATTGTTTCAAGGAGAAGGTAATGTGACAAAATTGCAGGCATATCCTAAAGGTGACATGACGTTGGGTATGAAAGAAGCTAAGCTAGCTATTGAAAGATGTGGGAAAGTAGAAGGAAGCTGAGTTGGATAAAGCATCTAAAAGTTCTGTAAGAATTATACAAGTGGCACTCGTTATATAGAATAATGTAAGAAGTAGTGTAACGGTTACTAAACTGGTAGGATTAACCAATTAGTTATAAGGATGGTGTTTGATGATTGTTGGTTGTACAGCTGTCCTAGTTTTTAATTGTTTTAGCCCCTTATTGTTAAGATCATGATGTAAGCAATAAGAGAATATAAACTAACAAATGCATAAATTAAAAGTATGAATGAAATTTGTGAATTCAACTTTCAACTTCTAGTCTTTTATTTCTTCTATTCTAGTATAGTATTTCTTCTTTTTGTTACATCACTTGTACCATTTAAATGTTGACCTCACCAAAGCCATGGATATCTTGAACAAATTCATAAACAAAACCCTTAATAAAGCAAGCAGTGTCTCTAATCGATCACCATTCTTGTAGCTTCCAACTCTCCCAGAAAAGATACAAGTCTATCTATTGAGTAAAGGCAGTATAAAAAACTAAAATATCCTACAAATAGGTCTAGAGCACTTGAGGTGGAGAATAGTGAGCCAGCCCTAACTCAGGTACACAGATTTGATTAATCTCTTTTTTTCCCTTTTAATTTATTTTCAATACCTTTCCAAAACAATGTGTTCTTCTATAATTAAAAACTAAAATTTAAAAACACCCTTTCATTTTCTTCTATCTTTTTCTATCTCTACTTTCTTTTTTTTTACACTCCCTCTTTCCTTTATCGACAAACCTAAACCTAAATTCTAATAATAAAAATATATATAGAATCAATTGTTTATCATCATTCACTACCATTTGTTGGCAACCAAACATTACAAAACATTTTTTTTTAAATCTTCTCCACTTCCCTACATTTCAATTGCATTAGATTTTTCAAAAACTCCTCACCAAAAAATATACTCAATACCCCTCACTGCCAATTTTGCCTTTTTCATTAATTAAACAAACCGAAACCACCCTGAAACCTCAAAAAGCTTTTTTTTTTTTGTAGATATTGCCTTTTTCTCACTTTTTTTTTGGTGAATAATGTGTTTTCTTGAATCAATGTATGTTTAATGGCTATCCTTTGCTAATCAATTTGCAAAAAAAAAAATTTAGGGCTTCATAATGGAAAAGATCGAAGCTATTGACATATTCGATTCTAATTTTTCTTCTCTTTTATTTTCATTTTATTTCCTTTGTTTTTCCAATCTTTTCCCCCATTTTTGTTGTTTTTTCTATAATTCCTATTTTGATTTCATTCTTGTTTCCATTTCTCAGTTCTGATTTCTTCCCCTTTCATTTTCTTTGTTTTTTTTTTTTAGATGTTTTCATAATTTTTTCAAATATTTTCTAATTTCCAGATTTTTTTCATTTTTTGATATTTTAATTTTATATTTTAAATTTAAAATAGACTAGATAAATAAAATGAAAAGAAGAGATTATTTAATTTTTTACCAACCAACATACATTCAAGTTCTAAAGCCTAATTAGCAAATTAAACTTCAAACCATTAAATAAACCATAAAATAAATTATCTAACGTAATAAAAACATTCATTATAAACACAACTTTCAAATATAGTTTTGATTCGAATCAAAGCAAACTTGAATTAAATCCAAAAAGCCTAAAAAATTGGACTAATATTTCAATTTAATTTAATTTGAATTGTTAAAAAAACTATATCGACGAGCGTAGACAATATGAGATGTTCATTAAGTGGCTTGAATTTTTTTTAACATCTTTTGATTTTCAAATCAAATAAATTCAAGCATTAAAATTATTTAGATAATAATATTTTAATCTCACTAGTAAAATCCTAACAATGATTTATATAAGAAAATAATTAAATCTGTATTTTATTTATCATATAAATTTATTAACTTTCTAAAATATAATCTAGTAAATAACAAGTTTTTCTAATTTTATTTGTTATATTTTAAAGGATAAATGCGTAATTAAGGATGTAATGTTTAAATATTTTCTCAATTAAAGATATCATCTTTATTTTGGTTAAGTATGCGAGTAAACATTTTTGAATTAGTTCAAATAATGTAAACCATGTATGTTGAAATTGAGTGAAACAAATTATATGTTCTTACTTGGTAAGAAAATAAAGGTAAAATTGCTTTTTTCCTTTTAACTTTTTTGCTAGGATTGAATAAATTTAAAAAGTCATAATTGAAATAGTAAATTAAGTTAAAGAGGTACTATAGTACTAGATCTTTTAAATAAATTCAAAACCAAGTTTTACCTTTTAATATAACTACAACCACCGTACCAAAAAACAGCAACCTAAATTGCTCAAGCCAACTTTTCTTAAAAGTTTAAACCTTAAAAAAATTACTTTAAATCTATGTTAATTTAGCAGTATAAGGATTCTCAACAAAATCAAAGTATTCAAAATAAAAAAAAAATCAAGAGAGAAAAAAAAAAGGCATGGAGGAAGGCTCAGGTATGGAATAATATTAGGTAAGAGAAGTTTTTTTGTCCGTTAGTGAATGATGAAAAGATAAAGGAAAGGGAGAAAAAGAAAAACAACATTGTCAGAGATGCTTTGCTAGTGGCAGCTCATTATGGCAAAAAAAAAAAAGTTTAGGGTAATTTGAAATGGTCAAAGTAGAGGAAAAGTGGAAAAGAAAAACATAATGAAAAACAAGAAATTTGAAGCAATGAAGGTGAGATTTTTTGGGATTGAAATCATGAATCTTCTTCATAGATTTAGGCATTTTCAATTTTTTTTGTTGAAAATTTATTTAATTAATGTGAAAGAGGGTCAAGATGGATCAATGGATAAATTTTAGGCTTATTCCAACATTGATGGTTGATGATGTAACCTGATAGAAACAATGATGTCTAATAATACCTAAATTTATAGTATTTTACAAGTTAAAATGGGTCTAAAATTTTAAATTTTAGTTGAATTTGGTGCTGTTAATGTTATTTTCTTGATTTTTAAGGTTTAAGACTATGGAACATGATTCATATGCAATCTATGCATGCAAGCATACAAGCATACAAGCATACAAGCATACAAGATAGTAGTCGGCCATGCAATAAGGATGACTAGCTGAAATCACCCTATTCAATACATATAACCCAGGCTGGCAAAATCACCCTTTCTTGTAATCAACCTAACCACCAACCCACCAACCAAAACAAGTTTCGGCTTAATCCACAAACCTATAACCTACCCTAAGAAAAGAGACCAAGTTTTCAGGAAATGTTAATCCAACTGATGCAAGCCAACAATGCAACCATCCAAAGCAAATCTATATCAATAAAGAAGCTTGTAAACTAAATTGGTCAACTTGCACAAGTCATAGCCAATCAACCTATAGAAACTTTGCCCAACAATACTAAGTCAAACCCTATGAGACAAGGTAAGAAAGCATGCGATGCTATATGCTCCTTTAGGGAAGATGGAATGGATGAGGATAATGTAAAAATTATGGATGACCCAGTGGTGGCAAATCTCCATAGTTTTGTTAAGCAACTTGAAGTGGACTTTGTAGGGATAGATGATCCAATAGAGGATGATGAGCTATTAAGGTATGGAAGAGAAATTTTGAAAAGTTTTAGTCATATGGCACTTGAAGCACCTAAAAGTATTGAACCCTATAAAAAGATAGAAAAAAAGTTTGAAATGGAAGAAGATCCTGAAGAATATGAGGAGGATCCTAAAGAATTCATTGAAGGATTAGTTGAAGAATGAGAGATGTTTATGCAAGTAGGAAGAGCACTTTTGGAAAGCATTCAACTTGAGAAGGAGTAAGAAGAAATTCATAAAACCAAAAAGCTAAGATCGACGCCAAGAACTATCACTCAAAAACAAGAATTTGAAATAGCACTACCAACAAAGACTATCCTAAAAATGCTACTCAAAGAGTTGGAGAATGCCTCTTTTGTTAAAGATTGCAGTCCTGAACTTTAACAACTCTTTCCAAAAAAGCAAAAAGATCCAAGGAGTTTCACTATCTCTTGTAGAATTAGTCATCTAAAATTTGATGAAACTCTTTGGGATTTAAGGTCTAGTATCAATCTAATGCCTTTAAATATTTTTATGTAGCTAAGATGTGAAAAGCAGAACTTTCAACATGTACCTTCAAATTTACTAATAAATTCGCCAAGAAACCATAAGGAATGCTAGAGAATGTTTTGGTGAAAGTTAGTAAGTATGCTTTTCCTGTGGATTTCATAATTCTATATATGGAAGATAATGAAGCTCTTTTGCTATTAAGCAGATCCTTTTGATTAACCTTCAAAGCTTTAGTTGATAAGTATGACTATGACCTTACCCTAAGATTTAAGGATAAAAAGATATAGTTTGTAACTAGTTGGTATGGCATTCTAAGAGATGAAGATGATGCAAACTTAATAACCAAAGTAAAAGTAAAAAAAACACCCTTAGAGAGTTGGATTTGACTTATAAACCTCATTACCCATTATCATCAGTCCACCTGGCAAGATCTTTAAACGCCAGCCATGGTAAGCCTAAAACCAAAACTCTTATAGTGAATGCCAGTCCAATTTATATTATCCCTACAAAGAGAGTTACTACACCTTCTTAATCTAGTTCCACTTATGTCATACCACAAGGGAACATGTAGTAAGGAAAACTCCCTCTTGAAAAGAAGAGATGACTTTTAGATTTAGGGATGGTCAAGCTTGACCAAAACTAGCGTTACTTTGGAGGCAACCCAAGTTTCACTTTAATGGTTTATGCATTTATTTTTTTTTTGTTTTATTCTTAGGATTGGTATGCTTTGATATGTTTTTGTATTTTAATGCTTTTGTAAGGTGATGCAAGGAGATGATCCATGAAGAACACAAAGATGATTCAGCCTTAAAGCAAAATTTTAGGGGAGTATTTCTTTTTCCTAAAGGCTTAATAGATTTGATTTAAAATAGTGCTTAATGTAAGTGTAAAGGAAAATAATGCTTTTTAAACTTAGATGATTTTTGAAATCTTTACCCTTATTGCTTCATTTTCAAACCCAATTGGCATGCTAACTTCTTTGTTATACAAGCTTAGTTAATTTAGCATGAACTTTTCAACATTGACTTAAGTATGATATGAGGATAATTGTGAATGTGGTTAAGCAATGAAATGAATTCATAAGTTTGCTTTTCTTTGGATACGGTTTTTATGCATATGTCTTTATTCTCTTTCTATGAAATGCAATAATTCTTGTAAAAAGTTTTATGATGTTAAGTTGCAAAAAAATGTGAAGATAAGACTATTACTTTAGAATTCACCTACTCAACCCTTGAGGCAAAATTCTAGACTATATTTGACTTAAGAAATGATCTAGTTATTTCTTTAGATCGTTTGATCCTTTTTCAAGCCCACTATTATTGATGCATCCCTAGGAACTTTTATTTTGAGCTTTATAAATTATCATTCCTTTGTTTATTTCAGCTATAATAATAAACCCAAGCCTTTTATTTTATTATTATCACTTTTTTCTATTTTTACCTACCCAATATTCTTACATGTTTTTGGACATTGTTTATTTAGAAGGAAGGCACAAGGAATGAAAACCAAAATTGGCAAAGGAAAAGGAAAAAGCAAGGCAAAAGCCTATAAATAAAGCTGAAAATGGCTAGGTGAAAAAAAATAATACCAAAAATAAAGTAATGCCTCAAAGTCAAAAAGTTCTTAAATGTTCAATCTTTAGTCAAATAATTTCAAGAAATAAGCTAAGGGTTATTGACCCTAAATTTTCTTTTTCGTACCTTGACCCAAGCCTTACATTACAAGCCTAAAAGACCTTTTGATCATAAATCAAGTATGTAAATCTAATATTAGTGTAGAGGAAAGGAGAAAATGAACATATGAAGTTTATTTTACTTTGAGTTGAAATGTGATGAAATATTTTACATTCTTTTTACTTGATTTATATGTATGAATTAAAGATGGGGTAATTTCATATGCATGGAGATTATTAGATATTGAAAGCTTACTTTATGAAGGAATTTCTTATGAATCTATGTTTATAGTTTACTTTGTATTATGCAACAGTACATGAATGAAAGTTTATGAAATTTTGACTTTGTGAGTATATATAATGATCTTTAGTTTAATTGATTTGAGAATTTTGCTTGAGGACAAACAAAGACTTAAGTGTGGGGGGTGTGATAGCACCTAAATTTATAGTGATTTTACAAGTTAAAATTAGTGCAAAATTTTAAATTTTGGTAAAATTTGGTGCTATTAATGTTGTTTTCTTGATTTTTAAGGTTCTAGACCATGGAACATGATTCATATGCAATCCATGCATGCAAGCATGCAAGATAGAAGTTGGCCATGCAATAAAGATGACTATTTAAACATTATTGGCCTTCCATTCGGCCAAGAGATGAATTTTACATGCATGAGGTCTTTGCATCCATTCAAGTAGATCACTTCTAAGAAGATGTGATGTACATTTGAAGAATTTCACTTGCATTAGGACACACTTTTAGAAAAAGAAAGAAGCATTCAACACCACTAATACCTACTCCTATGGTAAAGGCAAATAATGAAAGGCAAAGAACTTTAAGGTACTATGTAGTTTCTAATGTAGATGTTTTTTAGCCATTCATCCGAAGGCCAGCTATTCAAACCAATAACTTTGAGATAAAGCCTTCAATTAAAGAAATGGTCCAAACTTCTATGCAATTTGGAGAACTACCAAGTGATGATCCAAATTTACATCTTTCTAATTTTCTTAAACTTTGTGATACTTTTCATTACAATGGTGTTTCTGATGAGGCTATTAGACTAAGATTGTCATCTTTTTCTTTCAGGGACAAAGTAAAAAATTGGTTATCTTCTTTACCATGAGGCTCAATTACAACATAGGATAATCTAGTTTAGAAATTTTTGGCAAAGCTTTTCCCACCAACAAATACTACAAAGTTAAGGAATGAGATCACCACTTTTCTACAGGCTAATGGTGAAACCTTATATGATGAATGAGAGAGATTTAAAAATTACATAGAAAATGCCTATATCATGGTTTACCTCAATGACTCCAAATTCAAATATTTAATAATGGTCTCACACCACCCATGAAAACCACTTTAGATTCAGCTACTGGAGGGGCTATAATGAGCAAGGCTCCTGAGGTGGCTAATGAGCTAATAAAAAGATGGATGCCAGTAATTACCAGTGGGGCATGGAAAGAAAGGTTAGTAAAAAATTTACTGGTTTATTTGAAGTTGATCTTATTACTTCCATTAACTTTCAATTGGCTATCCATACAAAAAAAGATTGAAGCCCTAAGAAACTAAACACAAGCCAACCCTATTAATGCCATACAAAGTCCTTTTGTATCTTGTGACATATGTAAAGGTCCTCATTCCTCAGAAAGATGCCAATATAAGGCAGAATCTATCTACTACATCTAACAAAACAAATCAAGTAATAATCCATATAGCAATAACTACAATCCTAGCTGGCAAAACCACCTTAACTTTTCTTAGAATCAACCAAACCACCATGCCACCAACAACTAAACCAACAACTACCACCCCAATCCACCATACTATAACCCACCCTAAGAAAAAAACTACTTTTGAGGATATGTTGACTCGGTTGATACAAGCTAATAATGCCTACATTAAAGCCAACCTACATTCATAAAAAGCCTAGAAATCAAATAAGTCAAACCATAGCCAATCACCCAGTAAGTACTTTACCTAGTAACACTGAAACTAACTCTAAAAAAAAAGTAAAAAGGGATGCAATGCAATATATTCTTTAGGGGATGTTACGATAGATGATTTTGATGAGGAAGATGATGAACCCATAGTTGTCAACCTACCCAGCTTTGTAAAACAACCTGAAGTCAATTTTATTGGCAGGGGGATATTTTGGAAGATGAAAAGCTTGTAAGACTTGGTAGAGAAATCTTGGAGGTTTTGACCCTATGTCATTAAAAGCCCCTGAAGCTATTGAAACTTACGAGATGGCCTATGGGAAAGATCCAGAAGCATATATTGAAGGGTATCCTTAAGAAAAACAAATAATACTACAAGTAGGGAAAGCATTAGTAGAAAACATTTTGCCTAAAAAGATAGCCCAAGGTGCACCTATCCAAAATAACCAAGGAAAAGGGGTAATGCAATAGGAGGACCCCAAATAAGAAGATCCTAAAGAATAATAATAAGAAGAAATTAAAAAAAAAAATTAGCAAAGGCCAAAGATGACTGCTAGAATGTACATGTAGTGTTTCAATGTTAACCTACCTACCCCAAGGCCTATTCCTAAGGAGTTACTTAAAGAACTAAAATAAACCATATTTTTAGATGATTACAACCCTGAGCTTCAACAACTCTTACCCAAAAAGTTAAAAGATCTAGAGAGTTTTACTATACCTTGCACGATTGGATTGAAATTCTTTGATGCACTTTGTGATCTTAGTTCAAGCATAAATTCAATGCCTATGAATGTTTTTATGCAATTAGGTTGTGGAAAGTTGAAACTTTCTATATTTAACATTAAGTTTACTGATCAATTTACTAAGTTACCATAAGGGATGCTAAAAAATCTCTTGGTGAAAGTTGAAAAATATGTTTGCCCCATAGATTTGGTTGTTTTAGACATGGAGGATGAACAAGCTCCCTTACTTTTCGGTAGACCTTTCCTATTCACTACAAAAGCCTTGATAGATGTGTAGAAGGCTAGCATTACCCTTAAGTTTAAACATAAGAAAATGTAATTTATATTTGCAGGGTATGGTGTGATAAGAAATGAAGAAAGTTTTAGCACAATTAGGGAATTTAAGGAAACCCTAAAAGAGTCTAACCTATTAGTAAAACCTCTTGACTTTCTGAAAAACTTAGCAAACCCTAGCTCCAATATTGTCAACCTTTCCAAAAAGTTAAGCTCAGTTTAATCCCTACTAGAAGAGTCAACCCACCTCTTTAAACTAAGTCTCTTTATGTTATACCGTAAAAAAAAAAAGACAACAAGGAAAATTCCTTCCTAAGGGATGAAAAGATTTGAGGATGGTTAAGCTTGAACAAAAGTAGCACTCCTTGGGAGGCACCCAAGTTCTATTTTAAAGGTTATGATTTCTTGATTTTTTTTTAGGACAAGTATGTTTTAATATTTTTGTTTGAGTTTTTTTTTATTTCTTAGGGATGAAGAAAAGCAAGGAAGATGCATCATGGATATTCAACCTTAAAGAATTTTAGGGAGTATTTCTTTTTCCTTTAAGTTTCTTGATATATGATTCCATTTAAATGTAGGGGAAAAGAATTAATTTTTTTATTTTAACTCATCTTTGCTTTCAAAAGCAAATTGACTTTCTAAGCTTCATTATGGTATTCACTTAGTTGGAAATTATATATATTCTCTTGAATGACTAAAGTATGATATGGAGTTTAAGTATGGATGTAGTGAAACTTGGAAGAATTCTTAAGCATGTATTTACTTTGAATATGATTTTTATGCATGCATCTCTATTATCATTATATGGAATGCTATAATTCCTATAAAGTTTTGTGAAATATAGATTTGTATGAAATTTAAGATTTGAATAAGTGTTCTACTCAACCCTTTAGGCAAAATAATAAACTGTATTTGACTCAAGAGATGATCTTGGCAGTTTTTTGGATCGTTTAAGCCTTTTTCAAGTCTACCTTATGTTTATGTATCCTTACTACCCTTATTTTGAGCCTTTATATTAATCTTTTTTTTTGTTTATTTAACCACATTACAAGCCCAATAAGTTTTTTGTATTATTATCCTTTCTTTTATTGTCCTTACCCACTATGCTTTACTTGTTTATCATAGACATAGTCTTGTATTTAAGAGGTAAAAAAGTGCAAGGAAAGCATGAAAATTGGCAAAAGTAAAAGTAAAGCCTATTAAAGCCAAAAATGGCTATCATTAAAAAAAAAAAAAGAGAAAATGTAAAAAATACAAAGCAATAAAGAATGCTTCACAAGTCAAAGTCTCAAAAAAAGTTCTCAATTGTTCAAAGTCCAAGAAGTTTAAAGAAAAAGTCAACTTAGGGTTTTAAGCCTAAAATTTCATTTTTTTCTACCTTGACCCAAGCCTTACATTATAAGCCTAAAAGACCTTTTGATTTTAAATTGAATATAAAGGTCTAACATTAATAGAAAGGGATGGGAAAAATGGACATATGAAGCCTATTCTATCTTTAAATTGAAATGTGATGAAGTGTTTTACATTCTATTTGCTTGAGTTGTATGCATGATTTAAAGATGGAGTAGATTTGTATGTATGATTAGCATGAGTCACTGAAAGCTTGCTTTTGAAAGACATGCTTGTGATTCTATATTTATTCTTAACTTTGTATTATGCAATAGTACATGTTAAAGAGTTTTGTATAATTTTTAACTTTGAAGATGGTTATGATGTTTTTAGTTTTATTGATTTGAAATTTTACTTGAAGATAAGCAAAGATTCAAGTGTGGGGGTGTGATAGCACCAAAATATATATAGTTTTTACAAGTTAAAATACTGTTAAAATTTAAAATTTTAGATGATTTTTGGTGCTTTTCATGCTATTTTCATGGCTTTAGGTTTTTCAAGCATAAGACTCATTTTCATATAAGCCATGCATGTAATCATGCAAAACTCACATTCAACCTAACTATGCAAGCACAATGCCACACACCATTGGTCCACATTCAATCAGCCTAAGCCCAATTGAATCATAATCCATTTGGCCAAGGTGGATTTGCAAGAAAAATGTGTTTGTTTGATAAGCCATGAAATGATTGACGTGCATAATGATAGTATCACATTTGACTAAGCAAGAGGGACAGAGAATTTGTAGACCATGAACTCCCTAAGCTCAATCCATTTGGCTAAGAGGTGTTGGAAGCCAATCATGATACTTTTTCTTTGTCTTAAAGAGTTTTGACAAGATGAGAACTTTGTCACTTTGATGTTCAAGAGTTTGAATAAAATGTAACTTATCTCCTTTTGAAATCTCATCTTAGACAAACCTAAGAAGGAAGCTTGATCAAGATTACATCATATGAAGATCAAGGGCCAAGATCATTCCATTCAGCCAAAGCATTTCAAAAATGAAGAGTTTGATTTTTGTATGCAACTTTAAAGATTAAGATAGAGCTTTATCTCCTAGTTTTGGAATTAACTTCAATCACTTGTAAAGCCCACCATTTTGGCTGAACCTATGCCTATAAATAGGCAAGGCCATTCACTTGTTTCATCGATCCCTTTCCTCACTTTTCCTCTTTCTTTTAGTTTTTTTAGTTCTTTATTTCTAGAGTTAAGGTATTGGCTTAGGGGACAAATTTGACAATTACCAAGATTTTTGTTTTTTAAATCTATTTTAATCAAAAAGTTTTTTCATTAGAAGATTTATTTTATTATTTTCTCATTTAAAAAATCTTATTCTTGTTTTCTTTACTATTCGGCGTAAACAATCTTTCATTTTTGTAGATACCCTAATCGATTCGGACCCAAACCCATTAGGCCTGGTATAACAGGATTTGGGCCTAAGTCCATTAAGCCCAGTTCAATGGGGATAAGTATTTAGGCCTAGGTGTTTATTATTTTTTTTTATTTTTTTATTTTAGGATATTAACAAAAAAAAGGGAAAAGATAAAATTTTGCTGTGTGAATGCATGTTGGTTTTTTTTGAAGGGATTGAATTTGTTTAAGGAAAATCTGAAGTTTCAAATAATATCAAAATCTTGTCAAAGGTTGAGTTAATCAGGGATTTTTCTAAATTTTCCTATAAAATTGGCAAAAAGATTACAAAAAGATTACACGAGGCAAAGAGATCATATAGAACAAAGATACAGGAGGAAAAAAAACAAAACAGATAGATCAGAAACACATAGAGAGAGAAAATTAGAAGTAGAAAAGATAACAGATAGATTAAAAACATAGCAAGCAGAGGGAAAAAATTTTAGAGTTTTGTTAAATAGAAAAAAAAATTTTTGGAAAATTTTCAGATTTCGATGAAATTTTTTTACGTCGGTTGAATTTTTTGACAGGTTTCCTAGAATCTAGCCCAGATTCCAGTGTCGGTAAAATTTTTTGATGACATTTCGATGAACCAACCAAGATTCCAATAACGTTTTTCAGAATTAGGTGAAGATTCAACCAATGTTCATCCGAGTAGAGAGAGAAAGAGAGGGAGAGGAAAGAAGGGTGAAGAGAGAGAAGAAAGAAGAATTATGCTGAAAAAGCTGAGAATTAACCTTATATACCCATTGAAAATGACGTTGTTTTGGCCTTACTAATCCCATAGGATCCGCGCATTTTCAAGCGGGTGACCCGACCTGTAGCGTAACCCGAACCAGCAACCCGCGTCCCTGCCTAGGCTCAAACTGAGTCAAGCTGCAAATTGAGCCGCCAAGCCGCACCTCTGAGTCGGTCTGTATGCCTCAAGCCAAGCCGTTTCATTCGTTGAGCCGAGCAACATCAAGGTTTTATTTATTTATTATTATTATTACTATTTTTGCTTATTGACTAAATTATAATTATTTGGTATTCCTTATTTTTTTAATTTTAATTTTAATTTTAATTAATTAATTATTTATTTTTGTCAATGATTTTCCTAAAATACTAATTTCAAAAAATATATATATTTTTGGGAAAAAGTTGAAAATATCAATTTTCCTTATAAATAAATTTTTTAAAAAATATTTCTAATTTCTAAAAAATATTTTTGAGGAAAAGTTGAAAGTATCAATTTTTCTTGACAATAAAAATTTTTAAAAAATATTTTTTAGGAAAAGTTGAAAGTATCAATTTTCTTTAAAAATAAAATTTCTAAAATAAAAATTTTCAAAAGCATTTTAAGGAAAAGTTAAAAGTATCAATTTTCCTTGAAATTAAAATTTCAAAAAAATATGTTAAAGGAAAAGTTGAAAGTATTAATTTTCCTTGTATAAAAGCAATGAGTGTTTTTTTTTCTTTATATATAAAACAAAAAGAAAAATATTTATATGAAAAGTCGAATCATTATTATTATTTTTTTCTTTTTTTCTTTGAAAAATTTTTAAATGTTAAATAATCTGACGATGGAGCCTCTGCAAGAAAAATAATAGTTTTCTTGTATACTTTTGAGGTGAGGGAATTTTCTTAATTTTTCTACCAAAAGTATTGGAGTCAATTAAGAATAATTTATAATAATTAATTACTTGGTAAATTTTTAAGGCTTATTGGATAACACAAAATTATGCTAGTACCATCATCTGATGGGCATTGTGAGTGTGCTATAACCTTTCTCATACGTAACTGTACTATCGGACCTAGTCTTGGTTTCACAGACATTGAATTTACCTTTTAGAGATACCTAAATCGAACTTAGGATTCCTCTTTAGAAGAGGCAGATTCAGTTGGTGGCCAATTGCACCTAAATGAAAAAGATTGGTGGCGACTCCTCAAGTCAATGTCTAGCGATAGGTTTATGGATCTAAACGTTATAACAGTTTGGTGACTCCACTAGGGACAGCCGAGAGTCAAGCTAACAAATAAATTTGTGTTATCTAAAAAAACCTTATAAAATTGAATTCTTTGTAAGGATTTTTTTTTTCTTTTTTTTCTTTTCTATTCATTTTATTTATTTATGTTGCAAACTATGTCATTCATATGCATATGCATAACATGAGCTCTATACTCAAGTTTTGTCCCTCTAGGAGAGAGTAAAGTACATATGCTTTCGTGAGGTTTTAATGCCTCTGCAGTGGCTAGTGAGATACTCTCACTCAAATTGAATCATTTTCGTTGGTAGCCTGTGATGGGTGAGGTTTAGATTACCTTACTAGTCTGTGATGGACGATAATGTAAGGAACAATTTAGGAACCTTTAGTGGTCAAAATTGTCTAACTCAACATATAGTGTACACTTAAAAGGCCAACCCTAAGATAGAGCCCTTCCTACCCAATGATAGATATACCCCGAAACTAGGACACAATAAGGAATAAGTTATGTTTATGTAACTGTTTTGATTGTTTGACTTTGTGCATTTGCATTATCATGTCATGCATCATTTTTATTGTCATATGTAACGTTGTGCATATGCATCATTGTCATATTAGATTTCATCCATGAAAATGTACATTTCATTCATGCATTAAAATATCATACATAAAGCATAGCATATCATTTTTAATCAAAATTATGGTGCTCAAGGTTCGAGGATAGCTCCACCAAGCAACTTTACTCATCAATACAATATAAGAGCTCAAGCCAGACAAATGGAATAAGAAAATTTCAATCATTTCGAAAGGATAAAGAAAGCTCAAGAAAAGCTAGAAGGAGAGTTGAATAGGTTTTTGAAGGCTTTGAACAAGTTAAATAAGGGAAAAAATGTAAAGGAGAATACCAGCCAACAAGACCATCCCTCACAAGAGGAGGATGACCCACTGTACCTTTTAATTTTTGGGCCACATCAAGCCCAACCCGCACAAGTCCACCACCACAGCAGTTTATCTATCTTGCAGGGTACACATACCCTGGAATACCATCAACTTCAAATTTAAGGCAATATCAGAGTTATGTAAATCCTATCTTTACTAAGATTGTAGTAGAACTAATACCAGTCCCTAATTTGGATGATCTAAAAGAAAAAAAGAAGCTGAGGCCCAAAGAGAAGGAGATTTTAAAAGCCTCAAAAGCTAAACAAAAGATAAACTTGTTAGAGAAAAGGTTACAAGCAGTAGAAGGCATTGGTTCTTATGGTTTAGTGGATGCTGCTAGGCTCTGTTTGATCCTAGATGTTGTTATTCCTCAAAAGTTCAAAGTGCCAAAATTTAAAAAATACGATGGCACAAAATGTCCGAAGACCCACATTATCATGTATTGTCAAAAAATGGCTGCCCATGCTAAGAATGAGAAACTATTAATGCATGTGTTCCAAGATAACTCACGGGCTCTGCTGCTAGGTGGTATGTCCAGTTGGATAAGACCCACATTTGTTCTTAGAGTGATATGGCCCATGCCTTCATTGGTTAGTACTAACATACTATAGACTTGGCCTCTAATCACCTGTCTTTGCAGAATATGGAAAAGAAAGTGACTGAATCATTCAATGAATATGCCCAGAGATTGAGGGACATAGCCTCTCAAGTGCAGCCTCTATTAACTGAGAAAGAGACCACAGTATTATTTGTCAGTACTTTGTAATCTCCATATTATGAAAAAATGATAGGGAATGCCACAAAAAATTTCATTGACATAGTGATCTCAGGTGAAATCATTGAGAATGCCATTAAAAATGGTAAGTTGAAAGAAGGGGAAACCAAAAAGGTGCCAGAGAAGAAAAAGATTGAAGATCAAGCTGCGAGCCTTGATAGACAATTCAAGGGATACCAACCCTATCTACCACAAGGTTATGCCCCATACTATCTTACTGTAAACAATATTTCACCTTACCTTTACCAACCATATCTACAATTGGCTTACTTACCAACTTACCAATCAACCTTTCAAGTACCTGCATATGATTCTAGTCATATCACTATAATAGTTTCAAAGCCTAACAACCAAGTGAGTGGCTCAAAGAGATCTCGAGATAATCAAGAAAGGGCACATATTGACCCAATCCCCATGACTTACACTGAGTTATTCCTAGAACTGGTCAAGAACAATTTGGTATCTCTAATTATGCTAGAACCATTGAAACCACCTTATCCAAAGTGGTATGATGCTAATGCGTTGTGCGATTATCATAATGGGAATGTGGGTCATTCTATTAAAACTTGCCCTACTTTTAAACATAAAGTGCAAAGTTTGATCCATAAAGGCTTAGTGAGTTTCGATGAATTAGGGGGGTAAGATGTTAATAAAAATCCTTCACTTGATTATACAGGGGCATGATTTTAGAAAAGGATGTCAAAGCTGGTTGGAAGTTACGTGTCATTTTAGGATTTCCTTTAAAGTAATGTTAGAATTTCTTTTATGCAATAAGATTGCATTTGTTATCATTTTAATAAAAGGCAAGGATAATCCATTTCATTACATTTTCTCTTTTATTCAATCACTGTTCTATTCTTTGTCACCTTTCATAACTTTTCGTTTCCATTTTTGAACTCTGAATGATGAATGTTTAGATAATGATGCTAACAATAATTCTGAGATTTAATTTTGAGAACTTATTCACATTGATTTGAAGTGATTATTTGAAAAAAAGTTACTAACAGATATGAGATGGATATATCTTGAAGATGTAATCATTTATGAAGATCCATGAGCTTGTTTTTGTTTAATAGATGATCTTTAAATAAAGCATTCACATTTGAGATGAAAAATGGTTATCTTTCTTTTACTATTCGAAAAACCATTCATTGCTATCCCTTTGAGCCTATTATGATTTCTTTTTCTAAAAAACCATGACCAAGGATCACCTTTTACACTGGAGGGCATTTAAAAAAAAAAGGTAAAAAAAAGAATCATAAAAGGTCTCAAAGATAGAAAGAAAAGAAAGAAAGAAAAGCAAAACAAAGAAAAAAGAGAAAAAAAAAAGGAAATGAATGCCACAAATGATTTGAGGCAAAATAAGGGGAATCTTTTTATGAAGAATGAGATCGATGAAAAAAGAAAAAGTAGTGAAATAATGTGGAATGGGGCAAAATGCCAAGTTGCATCAAATAATAAATGATCCTTTAGTTTTGAAACCTTTAAAGACATGTTTTGAGCCTATTTTATCTTTTTTTTATGATCCTTCACCATGGCCTACATTATAACCTTGAAAAGTCTATTTGGATCAAGTATGAATGCTTGAATTGAATGATCATATGTTAGGCGAAGACATGCTCATGATAGAATAATGGAATCACGTTATATTGTTCTAGAGAATAATGTGTGAGAGATATCAACAATGGATGAAAAAAGATGAAAAAGGAAAAGAGAAAAAAAAGGGAAAATGGATGAAAAAAAAGAAAAAGAGAAAAATGAAAAAATAAGAGAAAATAAAAAAAAAGATGAAAAGAAAAAAGAAGACTCAAATTGAAAACCCGAAAGGGCAATTTGGGTAGACAAATCTCTAAGCTGAAAATTGGATGAACAATTCAAATATATGGAAGATCAAGGCATCTAAAGATCCTTTAAAGCTAGGGCAAAGTTTGATGAGCTCAAAATGATTTCGACAGTTAATGGAATGAGTTTTCAAAAAAAAATCTTGAATTAATGTTCAAAATTGTCAGAATATTCATTTGTCCTAATGACATACATCCAACTTGTTTCTTTTCCCCATTTACTTTTGTACCAAAACTCACTCCTCATTGATTGCTTTTCTCCTACTGCACCTTGTGCACTTTTATTCTCACTTCCCTATAATGAATTGAGGAAATGTATGATTGCATTGTGTTTGTCAAGAATTGAAATGATAATGAATGAATGAATATGTGCTTAAAAGGTTCTTGCATTCTTTTGAAAAAAAAATCCAGAATGATCGGAAGTAAAAATGATGAAGAGATGGTAGAAACTTGAAAAATGACACATGGGATGGCCAAATGTTGAACATGGTAATGGATTGCTTAATAAGATCTAAAAAGATGATGTGATCAAGAGATGAATATAGTGATAGATTGATCGACATAACCTATGTATTGTGATCAAATGATGAGAATCAATGGACAAAATTCATTTTAGAATGGCTAGTGCTGAAAAACCTGTGAATGGTGATCAAGCGATGAAAATAGTATAGATCAATAGACAAAATTTGTTCTGAAATAGTTACTATTGATAAGCCTATGAATGGTGGTCAAGTGATGAAAATAATAGTGATAAGTTGATAAAACTCATGAAATGTGAGATGGTGGGGTCTTGAGAACCATATTACCACAATTTCATGACATTTATCTGCATTACATGTATTATGTTTGCTTCGTCATTTGAACAGTACATGTACATGATTTGGTGAATATTTAAAATTTTGTTTGGCCATGCATCAGCTAGCAAACATTGAAATCATGATTTAGGATATGGCATCTACATTATTATGTGAATCCATATTGTTGCATTTGCATCCTTAATCATGACATATAAAATTTTGAGTCACCGAAAAAGAAATTGTGAATCTTTTGATAAGTATCTTAATTTCTTAAATGAGAATCTTTAAGAAATCTTCAAATGAGAATCTTCGAGTCTTAAATGAAAATCTTTAAGAAATCCTCAAATGAGAATCTTTGAGTGTCAAATGAAAATCTTTGAATTTCAAATGAGAATCTTTGAGTCTTAAATAATAATTTTTGAGATGTGAAACCCAAAATTTATCGAATGTGAATCTTCAAATTCAAATAAGAATCTTTGAATTTCAAATGAAAATCTTTGAGATGTGAAACCCTAAAGTTTGTTGGGTGTGAATCTTTGAATTAATGAAAAGTTTTGAACTTTCGGATGTGAATCTCCAAAATTCAAATGAAAAGCTTTGAACTCAACTTTTGGATGTGAATATCTAAATTTTTGAGTGAGAAGATGTGAAACTCTAAGATTTCTTAAATGTGAACTTTTTGAATTCAAACGAAAAGCTTTGAACTTTTGGATAAGAATCCACAAAATCTGAATGAGAATCTTTAAATGTTGGATGTGAGTCTTGCAAATGCAAATCTTAAGATCCTACAAAATTGAATTCTTACATAGTTGAAATTTTGAGAATCAAATTTCAGTGAGTTCTTGTGAAGCTGAAAGGTTCTTGCGAATCTGAACCTTTGAATTTTGAGTTTGCATGACAAATTTCATCAGGTCTAATCTACGATACCTCTGGACATGATTGTCGAGAAGCCTTTTATTTTTTCAAAGTTGTTGAGCCTCTGATTAGAGGAGCTTTGTTTATTTTTCTCAAAGTTGTTGAGCCTCTAATTAGAGGAGTTTTATTTATTTTTCCAAAGTCATTGAGCCTCTATTTAGAGGAGCTTTGTTTACTTGTTAAAAAAAAAACAAAAATAAAAAAAATGAAAAAAAAAGTGTTGGGGTGATCATATGTGGGGTGTCTACGTTTTTACACAATTCTTGTTGCATAGGAAATGCGCAAAGAGGGGTAGCTGTAGACACCCTAATCAGTCTTGACCTAAACCCATTAGGCTTGGTCTATTAGGATTTGTGCCTAAGCCCATTAGGCCTGGTTCATTGGGGCCAAGTAGTTAGGCCTAGGTGTTTGTTATTTTATTCTTATTTTTTTATTTGTGTTATTTTATTATTTATTTTATTTTAGGACATTAGCTAAAAAAAAGGGGAAAAGATAAAATTTTACTATGTGAATGCATGCTGATTTTTTTTAAGAGATTGAATTTTTTGAAGGAAAATCCAAAGTTTCTGATAATATCAAAATCTTGTCAAAGGTTGAGTTAATCAAGGATTCTTCTAAATTTTCCTATAAAATTCACACAAAGATTACAGAAAGATTACGTGAGGTAGAGAGATCACACAGAACAGAGATACAGGAGGAAAAAAAATAGAATAGATAGATCAAAAACACATAAAAAGAGAAAATCAGAAGCAGAAAAAAGAACATATAGATTAGAAACACAATAAGCAGAAGGAAAATTTTTTTGAAGTTTTGTTAAATAGAAAAGAAAATTTTTTGGAAATTTTTTGGAAAATTTCTAGATTTCGATGAAATTTTTTGACGCCGATTGAATTTTTCAGTGTCGGTTGAATTTTTTGACAAGTTTCCCAAAATGTGGCCTAGATTCCAGTGTCGGTTGAATTTTTTAGCGACATTCCAATGAACTAACCCAGATTCTGGCAACGTTTTCTAGAATTCGATGAAGATTTAACTAGTGTTCATCCAAGTGAGAGAGAGGGAGACGAAAGAAGGAGGAAGAGAGAAAGGGGAAAGAAGAATTCTGCTGAAAAGGTTGAGAATTAGCCTTATGTACCTATTGAAAACGATGTCATTTTGGTCCTACTAATCCCAAAGGATCTACGTGTTTTCAAGCGAGCGACTCGACCCGTAGCACAACCTGAACCAAGATCTCGCATCCCTGCCTGGTCTACAGTCGAGCTGAGCCGTAACCTGAGCCACAAAGCGGTACCTTTGAGTCGATCTTTGTGCCTCAAGTCAAGCCGTTTCAGCCGTTGAGCTGAGCCGCGTCAAGGTTTTTTTTCATTTATTTATTTATTATTATTTTTTTTTATTGACTAAATTATAATTATTTGGTATTCCTTGTTTTTTTAATTTTAATTTTATTTATTTATTTATTTATTTATTTTTGTCAATGATTTTTCTAAAATAAATTTCCAAAAAAAAATATTTTTGGGGAAAAGTTGAAAGTATCATTTTTCCTTAGAAATAAATTTTCTAAAAAATATTTCCAATTTCTAAAAAATATTTTTGAAGAAAAGTTGAAAGTATTAATTTTTATTGATAACAAAAAATTTTAAAAAACATTTTTTAGGAAAAGTTGAAAGTATCAATTTTTCTTAAAAATAAATTTTCTAAAATAAAAATTTTCAAAAGCATTTTGAGAAAAAGTTGAAAGTATCAATTTTCTTTGAAATTAAAATTTCAAAAAAATATGTTTAAGGAAAAGTTGAAAGTATCAATTTTCCTTGTATAAAAGAAATGAGTTTTTTATATATATATAAAATAAAAAGAAAAAGATTTATATCAAAAGTCAAATCATTATTATTATTTTCTTTGTTTCTTTGAAAAATTTTTAAATGTTAAATAATCTGAGGATGAAACCTCTATAAGAAAAACAATAGTTTTCTTGTATACTCTTGAGGTGAGGGAATTTTCTTAATTTTTCTGTCAAAAGTATTGGAGTCAATTAATAATAATTTTTAATAATTAATTACTTGGTAAATTTTTAAAGTTTATATGATAACACAAAATTGAGCTGGTACCATCATTTGATGGGTATTATGAGGGTGCTATAACCTTTCTCACACGTAACCATACTCCCGGACTTAGTTTTGGTTCCGCAGACATTAAATTTACCTTTTAGAGATACTTAAGTTGAACTTAGGATTCCTCTTTAGAAGGGGCAGATTCGGTTAGGTGGCCAATCACACCTAAATAAAAAAGATTGGTGGTGACTCCTCAAGTCAATGTATTGCGATAAATCTATGGATCTAAACGTTATAACAATCTTCAAGATCCAAGTTCTTTTATTATTGATTGCACAAAAATTTTAGTTTTTTCACATTCATTTTTAGTGCAATTTAATTTATATTTTGGCTTGTTCATTAGGATTTTTGACAAAATTGCTCCTAAATGCACATTGATCTCATGTGGAGGTACAAAAGGAGAAATTGAGGAATTTTGGTCAAATTGGATACATTTTGGAGGATTTTTTGTGTGAAATTATGCAATTAGCCTAAACTACTGTCAATATATAATATTAGCACTTAGGAATTTTGTTGATTTTTCTTGCTTGATTTTTTTAATATTATTTTTATAGTTTTTATATATAATGGATGATAAAAATATTCACAGAATGTTTGGAAATTTTGCAAAAAAAAAAAAAGGAAAATAAAAAGATATATGAAGCATGCAAGAAGGACATTGGTGCATGGTGCATGGCAGAAGCACCAAAATTTCAAAATGTTTCAAGCTATTTCAAGAGCACCAATTAGAGGGGTTGATGTGGCATTTTCAAGAGCTTTGATTGGTCATTAAATTGACTTATTAGACCACCCATTACACATCAAAGAAGAGCTTGCAAAGTGTTAAAGAAAAAGCCAAACAGCCATGCACCAAATGCATAAGCAAGGAGGAATTCTCTAGAAACTTACCTCATTATAGATATTTTGGAGAGATTTTTTGAGGCTTCATTCATCACTCACCTAACTATAAATAGGAGTGGAGCCAACCATTTTAGGGATACTTTAGCTTAGGATTTTATTTTCTTGTTCTTTAACTTATGCACGTTCCTTTACTGCATTTTACTTTCTTAGCAACCAAACAGACCTTGATCTTCATGTTTTTCTATTGATTTGATTGTACTTTTACATTTCCTCAAGTATTTTTCAGTTTTCTTAACGATTTTGGCAATGAAACTTGCAAATTTTATTGATTTCTAGCTCAAATCTACTAATTTTTCATTGATACTCAAATCTGTTTTTGAATATGCCAGTTTTGACCTATCTACGGTTTTTTCTTCATATCTCATTCAAATCATACTTGTTTTTGTTCAAATTTTTTCATAATTTCCTAATTCAATTAGCTACAAAATATTAAAAATTCAGCTTCAAACTCACATCACAACCTTCCAAATCAAGCTTGGAAAATCTGGCTAGATGCAGTGATAGTGCAATTCCAATTTTGATCCAGCAAGTTTGGCATGGAATTGCTCTTTCCTTAGTGAGTTGTTTGCCTTCTTTTCACTCTAAATCCTTGGTTTTACTTGTTTACTTGTTGATTCTTACTTGATTTAGTTTACTTCTTTACATTTCATTGCTGTTTGGATCATTTTCTTAGATGATGTTCTGATTTTCCAGATTTTGCACTATTTTTGAAATTGATTTTGTTGAGCTCATTTCTTTATTGATTCATACTATTTTCTTGTTGATTTAAGTAGTTAACTGGTAAATCCATGTTGTTCTAGCTTATATGAAGTTCTTTTCCAACATATAATCACAACTTGAATTTTTTTTGTTTTTTGCAATATTCATTCTGCTCCTGCACAAATAGGGTTTGGAGTTAGTTTTTGTGCAATGTTTGTGTAATTTTCTGCATGTTTTCTTCTTCAATTTTATTTTGCATTTAGTCCTTTATCCTCTCATACATATTCCAAGTTAGGTGTAGCTTTACTTGTGCACTAAAAATCTCAATCGTGAAATGAAAATTTTGTTTACAGCTTGTGTTTACTGTTTCTTGTTTGCTGCAATTCTTTCTATTTGACTTTTCTTTTACATTTTGTTTAGTCATTATTCTTAGATTATGTGTTTATAGAGGCTAGTTAATAGCTGCTTCAAAATCTGTTTAGATTCAAGAATCTCTTCATACTTAGCTTTAGTTACAATTGCAACATTTAGCTTTCATTTCATGATCATGCTAGGCGTCATTTCCAAGCTCTATGTGGTGTCATTTCCATTTTCCTTAATTCGAGAATTTAGGTGTTATTTCCATGTGAATTTTGTATTTGCGTTTCACTCATGATTTTCACTTTTTCATTTTATTTTAGCTCTTACTTGCTATTGCATTTTAGGACTAGTTATATTTTTTTTCTTTTGCATTTTGTTCATTTTTTATCATGTATTTATTTCTTAGTTAGTTTTAGTTGATTGCTTGAATTTTTTTAGTAGAATTTTAAATGTTTCATAGATATTTTTTTTATAGAACCAACTTTAGAAGTGTATGGGGATAATAGATACTTAACTTAGGAATGTCTTTAACTAATTTTCGTCGGATAGACATCTAGACTTTCATAGTATCTACTATTACTTGCACGGTATGTGCACTTGCAGAGTTTCCTCAATCATTTACTTTGCAAGATTCTACCATTACTTTTTTCTTTCATGATTTTTTAAGTTGTTTTCATGCAATCCTCATTTTCTTTACAAGCATTCGGCTACTACTTCAATTTTATTTTCTTTGCAATCTTTTTTAGTTTAGGCTTTAGGATTGGTTGTTAGTATTAATTTTTGCTTCCTAAATGACAGTTGGTGAAGTTTAGAACCTTGCCATACATTACCTTTAATCTTTACTTAATCTATGTCTATTTAAACCCTATAACCCTAAAACCCTGAATATTTATTTGTTTAGATATAAGATCTTAGCTTTTCACCTTTGGTACTTGTGAACTACCCAATATTACATTTTATAATCCTAGAGGAGACGATACTTCGAATACTCCACTTTATTACTTAATCTATGCACTTACAGGCTTTATACAAAAAGCAACAATCATACATACATCTGACTAAATCAACTTCAAAGAGGATTGCAAGCACACCTAAAGAAGTTCAAGCACACAAGGACACTAAAAGCATTCAACCAAAGGTGTTTGAATTTAACCATGACTCTTTGATAACCTATTTAAAGAGTTGTGATGGAAGAAGAACTCTAACAAGGTAAATCTCAAAGAAAACTGAAGGAAAATCAAATATCTTGTCTTATATCCCAACCCTTAGCCGAACCTATTATCGCGACGTATCAGGAGCCGAGGGTAGGCTAACTCGAAAGCCAGACAAATGGAAAAAATTTGAAAAACAGGGGGATTAAAAATATTTTCAATAGAAACAAAATTGAAAGAGTCACCACTCATTTTTTTAGTGCATAGTTGGCCACTCAAAAATTTTTTATCGTCTTAATAAAACATTTTAAAATGGGTTTAAAAGTTTTAAAAAAAGAACAAATTTACGATTTACGAAATTAGAGTTGAGTTCGAGAGTCGATTATGCGTGAGGAAGGATTAGTACCATGATAATGACTGTCAAAGACGATACCAATTGATTGCATGCTATCTTTTAATTTTAATTTAAATGATCCTATTTACTTAATGTTTAAAATTAATTCCTAAATTAATTCCTTTCCTTCCTTTATTTTTTCTTTTCCTTTTCTTTCTTTTTCTTTTTTTGAAATAAGAAATAAATCAAATTTATAACAAAATTTTTTTTCTTTTTTTTTCAAACAAAAAGATAAGTCAAATTTAAAACAAAACATTTTTTTATTTTTGGAACAAAGAGAAATAAATTTAAGTATCGAAATACTTTTTCTACTTTCCTATAATTAGGTAGAGTTTAAAAAATATTCTTAATTAAAAAGTTTTCAAACTACCCCATAAAACAAAGATAATATCTGTCATAAATAATAATTATCGAGAGTCCTCATATAGTTAGGCAAGATCTCAATGATTATATTTGCTTTGGGTATTATCTTATTTTAAAAACATTTTTCTTTTGAAAATTAATTTTTAAAAACAAATGCCTGAAATGTATGACTATTATAAAATGATGAATGTATGACAATATAATATGAATAAAGTATAAATGCGTGATCATATAAGAATACATGGGATGACAAGATAATCTGAAATGCAAATGCATGAATGATTTAGGGCTTGGGGCGTTTGGGGTTTAGGTTAGAGTTAGAGTTTTAGGTTTTGGGTTAGGTTTTAGGGTTTGGGTTTATGGCTTAGGTTTAGAGTTTAAGTTTAGGGTTTAGGGCTTGGGTTTATGATTCAAGATTTAGGATTTTTGATTTAGGGTTTGGGGTTTAGGGTTTAGGTTTTAGGGTTTTGATTTAGGATTTCGATTTGAAATCTCACAAAAAAAAATTTTTTTTGGGTTTTATGGAAATGAATATATAATGAATGCAAAATTACAAGAATGCCATTAATGAATGCATGTGCCAAATGCATGACCTAGAAACTTAATTACAAAATAAGGTATTTTCTAACTTAATAACACAAACATGTAATGCATAAAAATTCAAAACAAAAATGAATCAAACATGGAAAACTTTAAATTTGGTTTGAATGTTTCACCATTTGTTCATCATTAACCCAACCAAACAATATAAAAAATTCATAAAAAATAACCATCAAGCAACATTTTTTTAATGAAGCTTTTGTTCAAACATGTTAGAAATTTTGCCAAACACCATAAAAACATAATATAAAGCATGAATCAAAGAACAAAACATCTATAAAACTAAAAAACATGGTTTGGCCAACCCAAAGCCTACCGTGGCCGAACTTTTTGATCTATTTCCCAAGCATTTTACTTCATCTCATTTCATCCAAACAAGCATGATTCATGTGAAAATCAAAGTAACAATTTCATCAAAGACAAAATGAACTAATGTAAATTGAAGACCTTATGAACAAATATATCATCCAAACAACAATAAAATCCTCATTAGAAACATGATCTAGCCACATGGAAACTTGGAACTCATAGCTAAAACATCTTTTATTAACCATGAATCAAACAACACATATTGGTTAAAGGGAGAATTTTCAATGGTCAAACATCCCTTGGATTTTTTTTAAGCATACTTTGATTCTATTCAATCCAACCAAGATTCATTTGTTTATTCATCCATCTTACAAAGCATTAGGAGCAACAAAACATTTATCAAACATGAAGTAAACTAAAAAAACCTAAAAAAAAAATTAAAATCAAACATGAACCAAATATCCATATATTTCTTTCACCAAACAAAATCTATATAAGATTCAAACTAACCAATCATTTAAACATCACAAGTAAGATTAAAAAGCAAGTGAAACAATCAAAGGAGCCAAGAGGAGATTTGGCCAACAAGGAGGACACCATGACCTTACTTTCAACTTGGTTGTATCAACGGTGAATTTTGATGTTTTTGCTTGGTTTTCAACTTCAATCCAACAATTATGGATTAGTTGGATGAAAATTGGTTTAAGCTTTATGCAAGAAAATAAACCTAAACTATTAGCTTTATAGGTTAGATGGTGATCCAAGAGGAGGGTGAATCGGATCTCTCCAAATTCTTCCCAAACAATGATTTTAATATAGTTGAATGGAAATTAAGACAATAAGCACTTTTGATGAAAATATAATATAAACAATAACAATTAATGAACTTAAAATCAAATATGAACAACAATAAATTATAATGAGATAGGGATAGAGAAATCAAACCCAATAATTTATAGAGGTTCGGTCCTTATCCACAAGGCACCTACGTCCTCTCTCTTGGTTGTCCACACCAAGGATTCAGTCCACTAATTAAAGAAAAATTCTTACAAGATATAAACATATCTTGTACTAAATCTTTATCTTTTCCTTAAGGCTTAGATAGCAACCTTTACCCTTACAATATCAAGATGATACCTCACCTTTTGTTCTTTTCCATCCTTGTATATCCAAGGTAATTTGCAAACAATAGAACAACCTCTCTAAGGCTAAGTTTTTGCTAAGTTTAAGTACAAGAAAATGATGAATGAACAACAAATATAATTTGGATACAATAAAGACAAAGATATAGACTTTGAAGCTCTAAAAACTCTTGATTCTTTGAGAGAATGAAAATATGGCTTGTTGGCTTTTGCTCTTTTGATTCATCAATCTTCTTGGTGTGTTGGAGTACCCAATTTATAGAGAAATTGAAGAGATAGCTGTTGGAAGTGTTTGGGAGAAGAAAATAGCCATTGGAAGCACCATAAAGTAGCCGTTGGAGTGTTTCTGCCCAGAACCAATCAATCCCTTGCTTGAGGGGATCGATTGGTTCATGTTTTGAACTATTTTTCACTTGAAAATCATGGCCCGATCGATCCCTTCCATGAGGGGATCGATCCTGTTAGTAGTTGGGTGGTAGTTTCGCGTTTTGCACTCTACTTACTAATTTAATCATAACTTGACTTATACAAATCCAAATCATAAACCGTTTAAAGATTTAAAAACTAGACTTAAAGGGCTTTCTATCCATATAAGTTCATCATCTAATTCACTGTGTACGAATTATAGTGAATTTTCAAAGTTACGCCTTATGCAGTTTTTCTGACAACTACAGAGTGTCTAGTAAAAATTCAAAATCTTTTCTTAGAAAATTTAGATTTTGATTTTGTTTAATCCATTAGAAAGTAGACTCAAAGAGCTTTCCAACCATATAAAATTCAAATATTAAAACTTTGTGAATTAATACAGAAAAATAAAATAAATTCAATGTTGGAAAACTTTGTTCTTGTAAAATAGCTTTCTTAAGTTAATCTATTTCTCAAAACCAATATTATCAAAATTGTATTAAGTCCAAAATGAATAAGTTCACTTTAAAAAAAAAAATTGAACTTTCATTTAAGCTCAAATAAATAATCTTTAAAGGTAGATTTGGTTTGAAAAATATGAAAACAAAGAAAGGTTTGTTTAAGCTTTGAAAATCATATTGTTTATTTAGTACCAAGATATAAAACTTAAGAACATGTACTAAATAAATCTTTTTCAAAATCTTGATCAAGTTTATTTAACTTTAATGTTTTTTCATTTCAAAATAAGGATCAATTCAAGGCTAACATAAACGTTTTGAAAATCAAACAAGAAATCAATGAAATATGATGTAGAATGCAATAAAAAAAATGAGATGGAGATGCTAGAAAATACAAAGGATGAATATGGAATGGATACCTTCAAGCCAAGCACCAAAGATTTTTCCTCTTTTCTTGACATTTTTTCCTCTTTTTTTTTTTTTTTTCATGTTTTCTTCCCCTCTTCCATGCAGCTAGAAATCATTGCCCTTGAATGAAGAAAGCTAAAAAAAAATAATAATAAGATTGAATATAGGCCTTAGGATCAAATCCCATCCAAAGGTCAAAATTACTCATTTTTTTCAATTTAAAGAGCAATATTTAACCATTGGATCAAGATTCCATTTGAAATCTAATGTCCATATTGTTTACTGCAAATGTGTGATTTTTAAAGCCCCTAAACTAATAAAAAGACCATTTTGCCTTTAGTATAAAGTTTTGAGTGTTTAGACCCTTTTCTTGGAAATCAATGTTCTCATGCTCATTTTTTGAATTTTAGAGCACCAAAAATCATGAAATATTATGAAATTATGATATAAAATTTTTTGTGAAAAACGAACCTCGAAAAGATCAAATTACAAAAATACCCTTAAGGATATTTTTGTAATTTTGCACTTCTTGGAGTATTGCTGTGATTCTAAATGCACTTAAAATCATCAAATATTATAAAATTATGATTTGAAAAGTTTAATGAAAAACTAACCTCGAAAAGGTTAAATTATAAAAATGCCCCTAAAAAGCATTTTGGTAATTTTCTCAACTTTCAAAGTACAATTAAGATTTTCAAAATTCTAAAAATCATCAAATATTATAAAATCATGATTTGGAGTTTGTCATGAAATTTTGACCTCAGGAATGTCAAATTACAAAATATTCTTAAAAGATATTTTAGTAATTTTACATCTCCTAAAGTACAATTTGGATCTTTAGTGCATAAAAAATAATAAAAAATTATTAATTTATAATTTGAAAGATTTTATGAAATTTGAGTTTGAAAAAGCTAACCCCATCTATAAATAGGGAAACTAGTTTACATTTCAAGCATCCCATCTCATTCCAGACGCTCTTCTTTTCTTTTTTCTTTAGTTCTCTTTTAGTTTTTAGTTATTTAGCTTTCTTTGTAATTGGTTTAGGTAACAAATTTGCCAATAAAACTTTTTTCTAAATTCTTTTCTTTAATGAATGTATTCTTTCATGCAAATTCTAGTTTTCTTTAAAGCTTTCTTACACTTTTTTCGGTTTTGTAATATTGTTTACAAGTTCTTATAGTTTCAACAATCTTTCCCATCCTATTCTTTTTAGTTTTTAATCAAGCAATCCTACTTCCTTCATTTATGTTTTGGTTCATGCAATCTTGTTTTATGTTCTATAATTTTCAACCTTTCTTAATCTTATTATTTCCAAATTTCAATTCTTATTTTCTGTAGATCGTGTTCATTTAGACACGATCCTATTACTTACCAAGTAACAGTTGGTTAAGTAAGATATAGGCCTTTCTTAGTTTATATATAAAGTTTAATCTAAGTTTATATATAAAGTTTAATCTATCACTTTTGGTACTTGAATCCACCCAACAATCAATTTTATAATCCTTCTAGAATGATATCTGATACTTATCACTTTATTAATTGATTCAATATGTACTTATAAATATTGCGAAAATAGGTAAATAGTACTCTATTGCCAAATTTTGGGTTTGTGAGGTGCTATTGGTTTGGGCTAAATAGGAGGAAGAAAGTTTGTATACAATGAGAAACAATGAAAGATGAATAATGAAAGATTTGAGCAAATTTTTAACTTTATAATATGAATTTAAATTAATAAAAAACAAAAGAAAAAGAAAAGAATGAAATTAGACATGACAATCTACGATTCCAATCCATTGATCCTAATAGGAATCTAAAGCATTTTTTACTAATAAAATATTTTATGGTAAAACAAATTTAACAACAGAGTGCAATTTATTATCGTTAAGTAATTTTCTTTTGAACACATAAATTAGACTTAATTAAAAGAGATATTTTTTATTAAAAACGTTACCAACCGTTAAATTCTTTATTAAACATTTAACTTCTTTTAAACTCTTCAAAAATGTATTTGATAATTTTTCAAAAAAATTATCTATTTCATTATTATAAAATTTATTACTTTCACAATTGCTATTGAAATATTATTTGATTCTTTTATTTTTTATGAGTTTGATTTTTTATTTATTTATTATAAGATTAATGTCAAAATATACTCCACTTATTTATAAGAAATTTTAATATAATATTTAAATCTAAAAAATTTATAATATTATACTTAAATTATTAATTAATAATCATTAATTAATGTGATATTTAAATAATTATTATTTATCCGTCAAACCAGATTACAAGCAAAGGGTACGAATAAAACATTAAAGATTTTAATGTACAGATAACATTAACGCTCCATTTGTTTCGTAATAAGTAATTTTTTAAAAATGATTTTCACATTTTCATGTATACTCATTTGGTAAAAATTTCACTAATCAACAAAAAAATAAATTATCGATCAACTCAAAATCATTTTTTTGAAAATTATATTACGAATTTGAGAATGAGAGACATTTTGTAAAAAAAAAACTAATTATGAGTAAAACTATTCATCAATACTTTTAAATATAATTTTACTTTTAAATAATATTATATTAATAAATAATATTATATTAATAGATAATATACTATTAATATAATATATTAATAAATAATATAAAAATAATAAATAATTTTATTTTAATTATATTTATATTAACATAATATTTTAATATTAAATATTATTAAAATATAATTATTTGTAAATATTAATAATTTTAATAATAAATAATTTTAACATGCTTTAAGAATAAATAATTTTTAATATTTAAATAATTAACTAATATTATTTTTTAAAAAATAATCAAATAAAAATATTTTTTATTAATTAATTTAAATATTAAAAAATTACTTTCAATTCAAAAAATGTAAATATCTTTAAAAATTATATTTCAAAAACCATTTTTCGCCCGAAACAATCGAAACTTAGATATTAATGTATTGTAGAGGTTATTATGGCATTGACGCACAAATTCCAGTCACCGTTTTGAATTTAAGCCCATATTGCTCTGTTTCTGTCCAGACGTACTACATCTATCAACAAAATATATGATCTATTACAAGCTTCCACAGATCTTGAAATCTCGAGCAGTTGTTGCTATTCTCTGAAAATCACAACGTTATCAAATACCTATTATTTATCTTGCAATTGAGACATTTCCGTGCATGAATTCCAAGTCCTCGAATAAATCAATCATTTAGCAAAATACTGGTAAATTATAAAAAGTTTAAGCAAGAAGAAGAAGAAAAATTAAAACCAAACTTGAAGGAAGCTACCCAAGACAGGACAAGGTAGGGAAGGTGAGCAACGGTTGGAAATCAAGGGTATGGGAGGTGTGGGGAAGAATTGCACCTCTTTGATTAAAAAAAGGTCATAATTCTGCCCAAATCCCCCATACCTATAACTCACAACACCACTCCCTTTCCCTCCAACTCCTTTCACTTTCGGAAGTTTCATATATGAAAGAAACAAGGGATAGAGAGAGATAGAGGAAATGTTTGGAATGGGCGGAGTCGGTAGAAGAGAAGAATTGGTGTATTAAAAAAAAAAAATGTTTTGCCAATCCACCCATCTCCAAAAACTTCCGATATCAATCTCTACCCCTCTCTCTCACGTATCAGATGATTGACTGTTGAAGGATGAGTGAGCATTGAGCATGGCAGTAAATATAAAGGGAGAAAACGAGTGAGGTAGTAGGCTTCTTTTTTTCTTTTTCTTCTTTACGAAAGGAAACCGCGTTGTGTTGAAGTCACATGGAAAAGCAAAGGAAAGTGAGAGGAAGGTGCAGGCAAGGCTGCAGATGTGGAAATGGGATGACAACTTTGGAGATAAGGACAATTTACCCACCCATACGACAACTGCCGTCATTAGTTTTTTTTTTTTTTTCGTTTTTTACAAACGTCTATAACAAGTTTAAATTTTTTAATTTTTTAATTCTTTATTTATAATAAAATCAGTAAATACTAATTATTAGTTTTATAGAATTAAATATTAATTATTGATTAAATCTAGAATAAAATAAGAGAAAATTTGTTTATCAAATAATAAGATTTTAAAATAAAATTTATAAAATTTTATACAAAATTTAAATAATTTTCACTTTGTATAATAGTTTTTATTTTCCACTTTATTACATGCTTATAAAATTACTTAAAAATAAAAAATAAAATATTGTTTTTAAAAACATTTAATATAATTGATATCTTTTAAAATACCTAAAAAATATTATAAAATAAAAAATAATTCTAAAGAATTTTTAAAATATTAAAATAAAAATTCTTTCAAAGAAAAATTAAATTAAAAATTTTATATTTTAAAATAAAAATATAAAAATTGTTAACATAATCAAATGAGAGAAATAATCAAATTTATATCAATTTATATAAAAATATGATGAAGTGTTGTACCACGGTGAAAAAAAGAATTATAAAACTTTTAAATATAGTTGAATGTAAGAAAAAGTATTAGAAGAAGTATTTTAAGGTAAATAATTAAATTACCAATATAAATTTTAAATTAATTGTTTTTGTTATAAATATATAAGAAAAATAGTTAAAAAATACTTTTAAGGATAAAACAAATGTAAGGTAATGTTTAGTATGAGATAATCACTTTAAAAATCATAGTGATTTGCACGTAGTGATGTAAATATTGTGTTTGGTAAGCATTTGATGATTTTACGTGGTGGTGATCTTAGATAACTGAGAGTGATAAAATTATTATCTTGAAAGGTAATTTAATTCATATACAAAAAGATTAGAAATTTTTATCAACGAAGTGAAGTAATGTATAAAATTAATAATAGTCAATATTATCTATTTAATATGTGAATTAAAAACTTACTTCTTCTTAAAATTATAATTATTTTATATTATAATTTTTTTATATTTTCAAATTAATATTTATTGTAACAAATTAAAAAAAATATGTTTTCTCTTTCATTTTTTAATACTTTATACATAATTTAATTTTTTTTGTTTTTCTTTTATTATGAATTTAATATTTTTTTTATTTTCTAATTCAAATATTCTTTACATAATTTATATTATAAAAATTAATTTATTTATCAATAAATATATTTAATAATTTAATAATATTTTATTATAGAATAAATAGAATATTACTAATTTTGACAAATTATTATCTTTAAACAATATTAAAATTATTAATTTGTATAACTATTATAAAATACATGATTTTTCGCACTTTTAAATAAAATAATATTTGATTTTTAGTAATACCAAACATATTAATATTTAATTCCTAAGAATTAGTTATTGTTAACCCAAAAAAGTGATATCAAGTCATGAGTGATAATAAAATTATCTCGATAATTACATTATCATGATGATCTTACAAAAGATACCAAAAGCTACTAAAAAGAAATGATATTTTGGAATAAAAATATTAATAAAAAATTTATTAACTTAAGCAAGTGAAAGAAACCATAAAATTCATATCATATAGCAAAAAATATGTTAGAAGTGTTATCACACCTAAGAAAGAGTTATAATAATTTTAAAAGTAATAAAATGTAAGAACAATAGTAAAAAAAAAAATACTATTGAAATGTAAATGATTAAGTGAGTAATGTAAAATTTTAATTAATTATTATTTTTATAAATATATAAGGAAGATACCTAATAAATTAAAAAAATACAGGCAATGCAAATAGGTGTGAGGATGTGTACCATTTTAAGAAAAATAGGTAAGAAATGTCATAATACACTAAGAAAGATCTATGACAATTCTAAATGTATTGGAAAATAAACAAGTGTGAACAAACAAAAAATTAGAATAATTTGGTGTAAAATGGGTAAAAGGTGTCATGAGACACTAAGAAATGTTATAACAATTTTAAACATAATAGAATGTAGGAATAGCTATAAGCCGATAGTATTGTAACATAAATAATTATGTTGGTAATGTAAAATTTTAACTAATTATTATCTTTTAAATATATAAGAAAAATAGCTAAAATTGAAAAAAAAAAAAAAAGTAACGTAAAGAGTGAGAAAAAATGTAAAATAAGTATGATTAGGTCTAAAAATGGATAACAAGTGTCCTAACACACTACGAAAAAATTGTTATAATTCTAAAGGAAAATAGATAAAATTGAAAAACAAATAAGTAATGTAAAAAGCGAGAAAAAACATAAAATAAATATCATTAGGTCTAAAAATGGATAAAAAGTATCCTAACACACTAAGAAAAAGCTATTATAATTCTAAATGTAATTAAAGGTAATAACAATCATTAAATAAATTATTGTAATGTAAATAATTAAGTTACCAATATAAAATTTTAATTAATTATATTTAAACATATATGAAAATAGCTAAAATTTACAAAATAAGTTGGTAACATAAACAAGTAAAAAGAAATGTAAAATTAGTAACATTTAGCGTAAAATGAGTATAAATTGTTGTAATACACTAAAAAGAATTATGACAATTTTAAATGTAATGGAAAGTAAGAACAATCATAATAATATATTATTGTAACATAAATAATTATTTTGGCAATGAAAAATTTTAATTAATTATTATTATGTAAATATCTAAGAAAATAGTTAGAAATTAAAAAGTAAATTGGTAGCATAAACAAATGAGAACAAATATAACATTAGTATCATTTGACATAAAATGGGTAAAAAGTGTTATCACACATTAAGAAAATATTATGATAATTCTAAACAGAATGAAAAGTAAAAACAACCTTAAGAAGATATTATTGTAAAATAAATAATTATGTTGACAAGATAAAATTTAATTAATTATTGTTCTACTACAACAAAATTACGATATATTAATGCTAAAAAAAGTCGGTATAGCTCAATAAACCTTATACCGATGATTAAAATGCCTGTTCCAATGACATTTTAGTCATCAATATGTCTCTTGTCGATATGGGTTTATACCAATAGATTTTTAACTGTCAAAATAGAGATATATTGATGGCTTGAGTCCATTAATAATTGTATAGCTATTTATATAACATCTACAGTGTGTTTCTGACATTATACTTTTTGTTGGCCTTGAATTGATTAAGAGTTTTGATTTGACAAAATAAAAATTTGCCAAACTTGTTTCAATCTTAATCTTGTTTAAGCTTAAATTGAACATTTTTCCACCCTTCTATCTTACCAAAATTCATTTGAGAACCAAAACAACTCAAATTCTCGGAACAAAACATGATTTATACAAGTTTTGATAGAAGGGATCGATCCCCTCAATGAAGGGATCAATCCCTTCCATTACTAGGGATCGATCCTATTTTCAACCAGAACCGAAAGTTCTCAAGATTTGGTAAAAATTGATCGATCCCCTTCCTGTAGGGATCGATCCCCTCATTTAAGGGATCAATCACTTTTTCATATAAAATGCTTTCTTCACGTAATTTTCTAGAAAAGGGATCGATCCTCTTACATAGAGGATCGATTACCTAAGGTAAGGGATCGATCTCCTCTTAAAGGGCTTGATCGGTTGTTCAAACAGAATGTCCCCAAGTGTGAAAACCCAGAAAAGGGATCGATCCCCTCACATAGGGGATCAATCCCCTCACATAGGGGATCGATCACCTAAAAGAACAGATCGATCCCTTTAAACAAGGGATCGATCGGGTAAGGCAAAATAGGCATAAAATCAAGCTTTCTCAAACATGAACCAATCGATCACTTAAGGGAGGGGATCGATCCCCTGAAGGCCTGAAACTTTTAACGACTATTTTCTGTCCAAAATTTATGCAGGTTTGAAGCATTAAATGCAATCCAACGGCTCTTAACTTTTTTCTAAGTATAAATCAAGTATTCTACTATAGATCAAGAGTAACAAGAGCTAAAGAAACTTATTGCTATTCACCTACCAATCTACTCAAGTATTCAAAGCTATAAAAAAAGAAAAAGTACAAAATTTATATAAGTTTTTCTCTACTTTCTTATCTATATATTTGTGTACTTCAACTTAGCAAACACCTAGCCCTTGTGAGGTTCTTAGAGTTTGCCAAACACTTTTGAATTTTATGTATTGTGAGTGTGTAATCTTAAGGGGGAAGATAACCATTAAGAGTGTATGTTGTTGAGTTTGTAAATCTTTGTGAAAGCTTAGTTCTAATCTTCATCAAATAGTGGATTGAACTCCTTAGCAAGAGAGGTTAAAGGAGAGGACGTAAGTGCCTAAGAAAGGACCGAACCTTTATAAATCTTGATGTTAAATTCTCTAACCCTATCTTTTGTTTATATTCATCTATTGTGCTTATCTATTTTGATAATTTGTGATTATTGAATGTTATCTTTGAAAATTTTATTAAAACCAATTCACCCCATCTTGGTTTTTCAAGTCTTTGAGCTAACAATTGGTATCAGAGCTAGTACTCTTTCTATAGGTTTAACAGCCCAAAAGTGATCTTGAAAATAGGTTAAAGAAATATGGCAATCAATGTGGAAAAATCATCCTTAAGCTATAACAACTATACCTACCAATAAGCGATGTGCCTCATGACAAATGAAACAGTTGTAACATCTCTTGGAAGTTGAAGGCATTCAATTGTTAGACCTCCTCTCTTTGCTGGTGACAACTACTCCTATTGGAAGACTAGGATGAGGCTGTTTATTCAAGCAAATGATTATGAAGTCTAAAGGGTCATTACAAATGGTCCTAAAATTCCAATGAATATGGTGGATGGTAAGGAGGTGATAAAGCTAGAGAGTGAATGGGATGTCAATGACATGAAGATGGCTCAACTCAATGCCAAAGAAATGCACACATTCTTTTGTGCATTGAGACCATGTGAGTATAATAGAGTCTCCTTATGTGAGAATGTAAAGGAAATTTGGGATAAGTTAGCTGTCACCTATAAGGGTACAAACCAAGTGAAAGAGACAAAAATAAGCATACTTACTCATGATTATGAGTTGATCAAGATGAAATCTGATGAAACCATCAGTGAGATGTCAAATTGCTTCACCGACATCATTAATGGTTTTAAGGCTCTTAGGAAGACATTCAAATGTGGAGATGGTAAAAAAAATTCTCAATAGTCTACCAAAGAATTAGAAAGCTAAAGTGACATCCATTGAAGAGTCCAACGATCCTCATACATTTTTTTTGGATGACCTAATGGGCTCTCTCCTCACTTATGAAATGAAGATAAAAATGAGACAAGAACCAGTTAAAAAAGGTGACATTGCTCTCAAATCTACCTTTCAAAAGGATAAAGAAAATTTTGCTCAAGAGGAGGATGATGAAGATGAAGAGATGGCCATGTTTGCAAAGCGATTCAAGAAGTTCATGAGAATGAACAAGTTTTCAATTAGGAGAAGACCATAAAGGGAGATGACTAAAGGAAAATCAAGTAGAAGAGAAAAGGATCAAATTATTTGCTATGAATGCAACAAATTAGGTCACATTAAACTTGATTGTACTTTATGAAAAAAGCAGAACATGACCAAGCCAAAGAAGAAAGCTATGGTAGCAACATGGAGTGATAGCGACTTTTTCGATGATGAATCAACAAGAAGAAAGTAGCCAACCTATGTCTCATGGCTCTTGATGAGCTCAAGGTAACCTCTAATCCATGTGATTCAAATTCATACTCATTTGATGAACTACAAGATGCCTATGATGAATTAGCTATAGAATTTGAGAACATAAGCATGAAATATAAGAAAATGATCAGTAAATTGAAACTAGAAAATGAGTCATTGACTAAAGCAAAAGAAGACTTAGAAAAGGAAGTTGAGCTCTTGAAGGTAAATGTCAATGACTTGACTAAGAAAAATGAAAAACTGCATAATTCATTTTTTAGATTTTATATGGGTCATCAAAAACTCAACGACATGATAGAAACACAAAGAGCTTTCTTTGATAAAGATGGACTAAGTTATAATGGTGACAACAAAGAGACTCACTTGAAGAAAGTCACTTATAGAGGTAAGCTCATTAGGAGAGTGTGGATTCTAAAAGGAGTTAGCACATCTCAAGATGAGGCTACTAAAATGAAGTGGATTTCAAAAGGCACAAAAATTATTAGTACTAACTCTCAAGGACCCAAGAAAATTTGGGTACCCAAAATAAAAATTTAATTATGTTTTTGTAAGTGGATGAGCATTGCTACAAAGCAAATTCCAGCAAGAACAATCAATGGTACCTTGATAGTGGATGCTTAAAACACATGATCGGAGATAAAACTCTCTTTAAGGACTTGAAAGCAAAAAGTGGAGGAAATGTTACATTTGATGACAACTCAAAAGGCCAAATTGAAGGGATTGGCTCCATTGGTAACAATTCATCTACTTTTATTGAAAATGTTTTACTTGTGAAAGGTCTCAAGCATAATTTACTTAGCATTAGTCAATTATGTGATAAAGGATTTAGAGTTGTGTTTGAATCCATGTGCTGTCAAGTAATTGATATCAAAACTAACAAGCTTGGTTTTGTTGGACACCGTCAAGGAAACATTTATGTAGCGCATCTAGATGACCTATCCTCTAAAAATGTTTGTTTTATGGCTCAAAAATAAAATGAGAGTTGGATTTGGCATAAAAGGCTTGGACATGCAAGTATGCATGTAATTTTAAAACTTTCTCAAAATAATTTGGTTGTTAGTTTGCCAAAGTTGAAATATGAAAATGACAATGTTTGTGATGCATATGCTTAAGAAAAACATAGAATAATTTTTTTCAAACCTAAGAATTGCATTTCAACTATTAGACTTCTTCAACTATTGCATATTGATATTTTTGGCCCTACTAGAACAATGAGTCTTAGTGGAAACCAATATGGGTTTGTTATTGTTAATGATTTCACTAGATTCACATGGGTTCTCTTTTTGCATTCAAAGAATGAGGCTTTGGAAAAATTCATCACTTTTAGCAAACAAATACAAAATGAAAAAAGTTATTCAATTACTAGTATTAGAAGTGATCATGAAAAGAAATTTGAAAATCTAGGCTTTAATATACTTTGTAGTGAAAATGGTATTAGCCACAATTTTTCTTCTCTTAGAACTCCTCAACAAAATGGGGTAGTAGAATGAAGAAATAAAACTTTAGAAGAAATGGCTAGAACCATGCTTTGTGAAAACAATCTACCTAGATATTTTTGGGCGAAAGCCATAAATACTTCTTGTTATATTATAAATAGAGCTATGATTAGGCCAATTTTGAAAAAAACCCCTTATGAACTTTTTAAAGGAAAAAGGCCTAACATAAGTTATTTTCATCCTTTTGGTTGCAAATGTTTTATTTTGATAAATGAAAAAGATGATCTTGGAAAATTTGATGCAAAAAGTGATGAAGGAATTTTCGTAGGATATTTTTTGAATTCAAAAGCTTATAGAGTTTTCAATAAAAGAACATTAGTGGTGGAAAAGTCTATGCATGTTATTTTTGATGAATCTAACCCACTTTTAAGAAAGGTGTTTCTTGATGATGATGATGTAAGTATACTTCAAGAATGGATCAATGATGAACCTTATGACATTGAGAAAAAAAATCAAAAGAAAGAAGATAAGTTTTTAGAAGAGCCACAACACATAAAGAGAGAGCCAAATCATCTTAGAGAAAAGAGGTATGTCAAAGATAGTGAAATCATTGGTAATCCAACTTAAGGGGTAAGAACTAGATCTTCTTTTAAAGTGTGTAATTATGTTACTTTCCTATCTGATATTGAACCTAAAAATATAGATGAAGCATTAGGAGATGATCATTGAATTTTGGCCATGCAGGAAGAATTAAACCAATTTGAAAAAAACCATGTATGAAATCTTGTACCTAGGCCTAGTGACCATCCCACCATAGGCACCAAATGGGTCTTTAAGAATAAAATGGATGAGAATGTGAATATCATTAGAAATAAAGCTAGATTGGTAGCTCAAGGGTATAGGTAAGAAGAAGGAATAGATTATGATGAAACCTATGTTCCGATAGCAAGGTTAAAAGCCATAAAGATGTTACTTGCATTTGCATGTTTTAAAAATTTTAAGCTTTTTCAAATGGATGTTAAGAGTGGATTTCTTAATGGTTTTATAAATGAAGAAGTGTATGTAAAGCAACCTCTCGGTTTTGAAAATCCAAAATTTCCAAATCATGTTTATAAATTGACAAAAGCATTATATGATTTAAAACAAGCTCCTAGAGCTTGGTATGAAAGATTGTCAATTTTTTTTATTGAAAATGGTTTTAATAGAGGAAAGGTTGACACTACACCTTTTATTAAAACAAAAGGTAAGGACATTCTCATAGTGCAAATTTATGTTGATGATATTATATTTGGTGCTACTAATGAAATTCTTTGTCAAGAATTTGCTAAGATTATGTAAGGTGAATTTAAAATGAACATGATGGGAGAACTCACATTCTTCTTGGGACTACAAGTAAAGTAAACAAAAAATGGCACCTTCATTAATCAAGCCAAATACATCAAGGATTTGCTTATAAGGTTTGAATTGAGAGAATCAAAGCCTTGTTTAACACCAATGAGCACCTTAACAAAGCTTGACAAGGATGAATGAGGTAAATGTGTTGACTCTAAACTATATAGGTCTATGATTGGTTCATTGCTATATCTTATTGCTAGTAGACTTGATATTATGTTTAGTGTATGTTTATGTGCTAGATTTCAATCATCTCATAGAGAAACACATTTTTCTACTATTAAAAGGATTTTTAGATACCTTAAGGACACCCTAAATTTAAGATTATGGTATCCAAAAGGCTCTTCCTTTGCTTTACATGCCTATTCGAATGTGGATTTTGGTGGGTGCAAAATTGATAGAAAAAGAACTTCTGATATTTGTCAATTGTTTGGAAATATGCTCATATCATGGTTTTTCAATAAACAAAATAGTGTTGCTCAATCTACAACTGAAGCTGAATATGTAACGGCTGGAAGTTGTTGTACCTAGGTTTTTTGAATTAAGCAACAATTAGAGGATTTTGGAATAATCATGGATCATATTCCCATTAAATGTGACAATACTAGTGTCATCAACCTCACTTAAAATCCAATTCAACACTCTAAAACCAAACATATTGAAATTAAACATCATTTTATTAGAGATCATGTTCAAAAGGGTGACATTGTACTTGAATATGTTGACACCTTGCATCAACTAGCTGATATCTTCATAAAACCTCTTGATAAGGATAGATTTTATGCAATGAGAGGTGAACTTGGCATGATGAATGCTCCTTGAAATGAAATTCTTGATGTTATCATGTATGGTGCACTTTTGATTGATTAAATGTATGTTTTTCTGAATTTTTCTTTGGTTTGTGCATGATTGTAAAATGCTTGTTTGAATGATCATATTGCATGGTTTTCAACATGCTACAGCAAAAACCAATCGATCCATTTTGGAATGGATCGATTGGTTCTTCACCCCGTAACCAAAGTAAAAAGAAAACATAGGGAACCAATCGATCCCCTTTGGATAGGATTGATCGAGTGTAAAGGCAGTGGCCAATTTCGTTGAACCCAGGCAAAACCGATCGATCCCTCTTGGGACAAGATCGATTAGGTGTGAAGGCAGTAGCCAATTTCACTAAACCCAAGAAGAATCGATTGATCCCCTCTTTGACAGGATTGATCAGGTATTCAACCAGTAGCCAAAATGACTTGGAAAGGTGCAAAACTGATCTATCCCCTTCAAACCCAATCGATCGATTTCATGCAAAGGTAAAAAATTGATCGATCCCCCACTTCACCTGATCGATTGATTCATGAATTTTGGGCATGATAAATTCAGGTTCTCACCTGTTTGGCCGATCCTTTCATCTTTCCTTTCCTATTCATCTTCTTTCCCAACTTTTTCTCTCTACACTATACATATTCCCATTAAAAATTGACTCATTCTCTTACAAATTTCTCTTGTAAACTCACTACCCACTATTTCTTACTTATCAAACTCATTTCCCATGGCACCCAAAATGAAAGTCATGGCTGGACGACAAAACCCTCCAAGAAAGGCTTCAAGCTCCACCATGAAGCCTTTTTTCAACCAAAATTTCAACAATCCCGATGCCAAGGAGTGGTATGAGACACACTTTGCTCATCGGGAAGTAAAGCCTGAAAGGGTAATCTCGTTAGACTTCCTTCAATCAATAGAGTTTTCCTATTTGCATACTTTTGAG
Organism: Durio zibethinus; assembly: GCF_047325235.1. Taxonomy (NCBI): domain Eukaryota; kingdom Viridiplantae; phylum Streptophyta; class Magnoliopsida; order Malvales; family Malvaceae; genus Durio; species Durio zibethinus. The sequence continues at coordinate 20,223,046 of NC_143166.1, forward strand.
TCTTTTGGATGGATGCCTTACTTGTGTATAGAGAGTCACTTATTTGAGAATCTAGTAAGAGTGTTCTATAGTAATGCTAGCTGTGTTCAAATTGAAGGAACAAATAGGCATTTCCTTGATAGGTTCAAAACAAATGTAAAGGGGAAGAAAATCTTAGTTACAAAATAAGTGCTAGCTGAGGCCTTTACATTAGCTGATAAAAGGGAAACAAATCCTAGATGTGATATGGTGCAACTAGCTCAAGATATCTTTAGGAATCACAATTTATAGGTTGCTCTCACACAAGCCTCTAGGTTACCCATGCATGATCGATTGCTACACCTTATTATAACCCATGTGTTAGCCCTTTTTGGGACCCAATACTCTACCATTAAGAAACAAGATTATTGGTGGATGTACAAGACCAAGCATGAACAGAAACCAAATTTGATACACTTCATTTTTAGTGACATGATGAGTATTGTCCGGAATAAAGATGTTACTCTAGTATATGGGTATGCTATAAGTAATCTTTTAAGACATTTGCAAGTAAACACTAGAGGTGACAGAGAGATGCACATCAATGACCCATTTAGTATTCTTGGGCCTCTTACATTGCATAGTATGGGGTATGTTGAAACTCCAGCTGGCCAATGGGTTAAAAAGAGGGATATTGGTGTTGCACAAGAGGAAGAGGAAGAGGAAGAGCAAGACCTTGTAGATATGCCTGCACCTCAAGGAGAACCCCCTAGCAGACGTTTTGACACTTAAGGTGCCCTAGAAATGCTCTTACTTCATATGAACAGCCTACACTCGGTGGTTGGCACTATGAGTACTAGATTGGAGTCCATGGAGGAAACTTAAAATGAACTTGTGGCACAAGTCCAGCATTTTTGAGCTGATATTGAGCATATGAGGTCTACTCCTCAGTACATGGGACAATCTTGGCATTACTCTCCTCTTCCACCTCCATCTTTTCATTCTCCACCTCCACCTCAATGAAGCCTTTTTACTGCCATCTTTTATGTTTTCCCACATTTTCTTTATATTTTGTAAATATAACTTTGCATTATGGTTTGTAGACTTTGATCTTTATATTAATGCAACTTATCTTTTATTCTCTTGTGGCTTGTGACTTTGTGGCTTGTGGCATTGTTGTGTGTTTTCATGTTTAAAGTGATCTTGGGTGGCCCTGAATTGCTTAATCCCTCATTTTGATTTACTTCATTTAATATTTTTGCTATGACAAAAAAAGAGAGAAATATTGGTATGAAAATTTGATGATGTATGAAAATCTGATGATGTTTTGATATTGATAATGATATTGATGGATATATTGATGGTTATGGTGATATTACTCTTGTTTAGTTGCCTTAAATCTTATGCCTAAATTCAGGGGGAGCTTTTTTTCAAAAGGAAAAATGTTTTTCATGCAAATTTTTCATTTGATTTTGTCATATCAAAAAGGGGGAGATTGTTGGCCTTGAATTGATTAAGAGTTTTGATTTGACAAAATAAAAATTTGCCAAACTTGTTTCAATCTTATCTAAGCTTAAATTGAACATTTTTCCACCCTTCTATCTTGCCAAAATTTATTTGAGAACCAAAACAACTCAAATTCTCGGAATAAAACATGATTTATGTAAGTTTTGATAAAAGAGATCGATCTTCTCAAGGAAAGGATCGATCCCCTCCATTACCAGATCGATCACCTAGCAAAAGGGATCGATCTTGTTTTCAACCAGAACTGAAAGTTCTCAAGATTTGACAAAAATCGATCAATTCTCTTCCTATAGGGATCAATTGGTTAACAGAATGGATCGATCCCCTCATTTAAGGGATCAATCACTTTTTCATACAAAATACTTTCCTCGCGTAATTTTTTAGAAAAGGGATCGATCCCCTCACATAGAGGATCGATCACCTAAGGTAAAGGATCGATCCCCTCTTAAAAGGATCGATCGGTTGTTCAAACAGAATGTCCCCTAAGTGTGGAAACCCAAAAAAGGGATCGATCCCCCCACATAAGGGATCGATCACCTAAAAAAACAAATCGATCCCCTTAAGTAAGGGATCGATCGGGTAAGGCAAAATAGGCATAAAATCGGGCTTTCTCAAACATGAACCAATCGATCCCCTAAGTGAAGGGATCGATCCCCTGAAGGCCTGAAACTTCCAACGGTTATTTTTTGTCCAAAATTTATGCAGGTTTGAAGCATTAAATGCAATCCAATGGCTCTCAACTTCTTCCTAACTATAAATCAAGCATTTCACTGCAGACCAAGAGTAACAAGAGCTAAAGAAACTTATTGCTATTCACCTACCAATCTGCTTAAGCATTCAAAGCTGTAAAAAGAGAAAAAGTGCAAAATTCATATAAGTTTTTCTCTACTTTCTTATCTATACATTTGTGTACTTCAACTTAGCAAACACCAAGCCCTTGTGAGGTTCTTAAAGTTTGTCAAACACCTCTGAATTTTCTATATTGTGAGTGTGTAAGCTTAAGGGGGAGGATAACCTTTAAGAGTGTATGTTGTTGAGTTTGTAAAGCTTTGTGAAAGCTTAGTTGTAATCTTCATCAAATAGTGGATTGAACTCTTCAGCAAGAGAGGCTAAGGGAGAGGACGTAGGTGCCTAAGAAAAGATCGAACCTCTATAAATCTTGGTGTTAAATTATCTAACCTTATCTCTTGTTTATATTCATCTATTGTGCTTATCTATTTTGATAATTTGTGATTATTGAATATTATCTTTGAAAATTTTATTAAAACCAATTCACCCCCCTCTTGTTTATTCCAAGTCTTTGAGCTAACACTTTTTACTGATAGTTAATACCCATTGATATAAACTTTTATGTTTTGAATTTTCCTATCTATACCAATAGTTTGTCTAATGTTATATCTTTTATCAATGGTCAATGACTATCGATACAACCTTATGCATTTTTACCTATACTGATAGTTTGTCTAACATTTTATTTTTACCGACGTTAAGACTCGTTGATATAGCATTATTTGTTTTTACCTATATCGACGATTAATAAGGTGGTAAAGATGTTAAAGCATTGTTAAAAAAGATTTCTTTTTTAATTATTAATATTAATTTATTAATAATCTTATAATACGATATGATTTCATAAAAGTAAAAATACACAATAAAGTACAAGATATTTGATAACATTTGAAATTAAATTACAAACAAATTGTTTTATAATCAACAAAACTAAGAATAGGCCAATAACTAAAGTCATTGTAAGAAGTCTAGGTTAAAACAATCATCATTGAGTGTCTACAAACATAATGCTTGAAGTAAATAAATAATTACCTGAAATAACTAATCCCATCATAGGTTTTTATGGAGCAACATCTGTATAAAATAAAAAACATAATTACTTACTTAAGTTAAGAACAAAAAAATTAGAGTAATTTTAAAAATGATTTATATGAAACACTAAATACCAAAATATTAGTATGTAAACAGTACTAAACAACATTTATGTTATTTTATTTAAATTAAATGTCCAGCAAAAAATTAGAGTAATTCTAGGTACATATAGTATACAAAACTCAACCTAATTGCTATTAATGATAGATTTTACACACAAAAGACAAATTTTAATAAATAGATAAAGGAACCAAAATAACAAAGTAACTTAAAATGGTATTGCATAAATAACTCAATTCCAATTTCAATGAGCAAAAGAACATTATATACATATATAAAGATAGGCATGAAAAAAATTGTAATATTTACAATTGAATGTATCATCTCTTACCAACGTGATTCAAAGAAAAAGCAAAAAAAAATAATTGTATAACTCCAAATAGTATATGAAGGTAGACTTAAAAGACCAATTTCATATATAATAATCAATAAGAAATTTTAAAACAAATAGCATTTTAAATAAGATTGTTGTCTAATGCCAAAGTAGGTTCGCTAATATAACTTGTGCAATGTTAAATGCATACCATACAAAAGTGTGCACTACATAAGTCATAAGCCACTTATTTAACAAGGAAAAGCATAAGGTAATGGTAATCAGCCATAGTATATTACAAGGATACTAAATAATTATGACAGCCAAGAGGCACTTCTCGACCTTTTGGTAAAAATTGGAGCACATGATTAGGAGTAAAAAATTTCATGATGCCAAATGCAAAAATTATTCCATAGGCCTATACAGTTATCAATAAATATTTTTAAATATACGTTATCAATAGGAAATAGCATATATTATAAGACATTGCTTAAATTAAATGTTACTTCATATACCATAAGAAAATACCTAATTAATGAGCAGGGACATTGTATGATTATTGAAGTCCTATCACTTCACAAACTTAAATATAAAATGATAGATCAACAATTATTTTCTTAGATATAATAGATCCACGTCACAATTGGAGTAATGTTTCTATAATCCAAGTGGAGCTCTACTTAGGACTTTTGCAAGAGCATATAAGTGCGAGCATATAGCATTTTACAATACAAATTAGTGGGTTTTCAGTAATTCTTGAAGCATAGGCATTTTACCCTTTTTCTCCTTAACCGTGATCATGGGGCATGCCTAAGAATTTTGGGTGATCATTGATTAGTTCATTTGTTCTATTCAAGTATTTTAGAATTGTGGGAAGTTTAACCTCTCTTAGTTGACTAAATAAAGTTAGCCATAGTTCTGGTTGATTTTTTACTAGTCAGATAATATTAAATCCACAAATGAAAGGCAATATAAAAAGGCTTGCATGAGTGAGTGAACATATATAATCATCTAGTAACTTGCGTATCCTACGTGGATTATTCAACTTAGTCAATAAAATAATGTGAGAGCTTAAAAGCCAAGTTCCAATTTGTTAACTTGCATTTTCTCTTACTATGGCTTGCGAGTTTACAATTATGGCTATATCAACGGTCATCAAAGCTTTATTTTTATCTTTTTTTTTAACTCAAAAACAAAAAATCTTAATAGTTAGTGCTTATTAATCTAGTATTAGTGACAAATTAGTATCCGTTAGTTCAAAAACTTTGAAATTGAAACAATATCAAAACATGATGCTTATGTACTATTAAAAAAACCCCAGGATGCAAGCATTAAATCAATTTATTGTCAAGAACTAGGCTAGGCTAAAAGAAGAAACCCAACTGTTATGAACAAGGACTGGCAACTACATATAGCATACGATATCATTCCACACATCAAATAAAGGCTCTCTGACAATTTTCAATTTTTTTCAAGCTTAAGAATTCTAAATGGAGACCTAGGTTGTAAGCCATTCTAAACTTTTTAAGTCTTGACAATTTTATTCCTATGTTATTCTTTTCAATTGTTTCAAAAGCTCCTTAAGAATCATAATATAAATTCTTTAGATGGCAATCATAATGGTTAAGAAACTTGCTTTTTTAATAAATTCTTTATTCTGCCTAATAGATACTAATTTAAAAAAAACTGCTAATTTAAAAAAACCTGTAAGCTATTCCCAAAAAATTAAGAAAATTGTAAATGGTAAGGCAAAAATCCCAACCTACCCATTATCTCTAATCGGGGACTATCAGTTAAGGGGACGTAGCAGCAATAGAATGGCTTTCACGAATTGATTCATTTAACAGGACATGGCATCAACAGACTGGCTTTCATGATTTGAATCGGTTAAAGGTACATGACAGCAACAGAGTAGCTTTCATGGTGGAAAAGCGTAAAAACTGAGAACATGGCAGTCAGAGAACTCACCTCTGAGAAACAACCAAGACGAATTGTCAGTTGGAGGGGACTACCGGTGCCAACTATAGCAACGACCATGACAGCAATAGAGCTTAGGAAAAGGATTGTGGTTTTAATGGTGGCAGCGAAGATAAGGGGTAAAGGGCTTGTTTATTTAAGAGGAAATACACAGCTTATCTCAAAATGAAAAGAAACAATACATAAAATATAAACTCTGACTTTTACCAACTGTCATAAAAAAATAGAGCATCAGTATTTTTTTCCCTTTTTTTGACGGGAATAAAAATCTATCAGTATAGATGGATAATTTTTTTATTTGAAATTTATACTGACAAATACAATAATATTCATCATTATAAAACATACTTATGCTGATAAATATTTATAAATTATCAAAAAAATTTAGTTATATTGACGACTTAACAAAGTATTGATATATGTATTATATATTTTGATAGTTTTAAAAATTCATCTATATAAATCATTTTTACTTCTGCAATATGACTATCAGTATAGTCAATTGTCAGTATATGAAAGATTTCTTATAGTGTTGCTATAAACATATAAGAAAAAAAAGCTAAAAATTTAAAAACAAATTAATAATATAAAAAAAGTGAGAAATGTAATATTAGTACCATTTAGTATAAGATATACAAGAGGTGATATAATACACTAAGAAAGAGTTATGACAATTCTAAACGTAATAAAATGTAAGAATAATCGTAAAAAAAATCATTATAATATAAATAATTATGTTGACAATGTAAAATTTTTTCTAAATATTAATATTTAAATATATAAAGAAAATAGGTAAAAATTGAAAAAAAAATAGGTAATGTAAAAAGTGAGAAAAATGTAAAATTAGTATAATTTGGCCTTAAATGGGTAAAAAGTATTGTAACACACTAAGAAAAAAGTTATGACAATTCTAAGCTTAATTAAGGTAAGAACAATTATAAAAAGAAATTATTGTAATGTAAATAATTAAGTAGTCAAAATAAAATTTTAATTAATTATTTTTTGTAAATATATATAAAAAGATAACTAAAAATTAAAAAACATATTGGTAAAGTAAACAAGCAAGAAAAAACATAAAATTAGTATAATTTTGTATAAAATGGGTATGAATTGTCATAATACGCTAAAAAAGAGTTATGATAATTTTAAATGTAATAAAAATTAAGAATAACAATAATAATATATTAATGTAATGTAAATAATTATATTAGCAATGTAAAATTTTAATTAATTATTGTTTTGTAAATATCTAAGAAAAATATATAGAAATTAAAAAATAAATTGATAATGTAAATGAGTGAGAACAAACGTAAAATTAATACCATTTGGTGTAAAATAGGTAAAAAATATCATAACACATTAAAAAAAAGTTATGGTAATTTTAAACATAATGAATAGTCAAAACAACCATAGGAAGATATTATTGTAAAGTAAATATTATGTTGATAATATAAAATTTTAATTAATTATTGTTCTTTTAAATATATAAGAAAAATATCTAAAAATTGAAAAACAAATTGGTAACATAAACAAGTGAGAAATAATAAAAAATTATTATCATTTGGAGTAAAATGGATAAAAAGTGTCGTAACGTACTAAGAAAAAGTTATAACAATTCTAAATGAAATAAAAAGTAAAAACAACCATAAAAATATATTATTATTGTAATATAAATAATTATAATGATAATAGAAAATTTTATTTAATTATTATTATTGTCTATAAATAAGAAAAATAGATAGAAATTAAAAAATAAATTGGTAATATAAAAAAGTAAAAAAAAATGTAAAATTAATATCATTTGACGTAAAATAGATAAAAAGTGTTGTAACACACTAAGAAAGCGCTATAATAATTTTAAACGTAATGGGAAGTAAAAACAATTGTAATAAGATATTATTGTAATGTAAATATTTAAGAAGAGAATAAAAAAATTTTAATTAATTATTGTTTTTATAAATATATAAGAAAAATAGCTAATAATTTAAAAAACAAATAGGTAATGTAAACAAGTAAAAATATAAAATTTGTATCATTTAGCGTAAAATGAGTAAGAAAGAGTTATGCAATTCTAAATGTAATAAAAGGTAAGAAAAATTGTAAGAAAATATTATTGTAACATAAATAATTAAGTAAATAATATAAAATTTTAATTGATTTTAGTTTTTATAAATATATAATAAAAATAGCTAAAATTAAAAAACAAATAAGCAACATAAAAAAGAGAGAAAAATGTAAAATTTATATTATTTGCTGTAAAATGAGTAAGTGTCGTAATACACTATAAAAAAGTTATAATAATTCCAAATGTAATCAAAAGTAAGAACAATTGTAAAAAAATATTATTGTAATTTAAATAATTAAGTATCCAATGTAAAACTTCAATTAATTATTGTTGCTGTAAATATATAAATAAAATAGCTACAAATTAAAACAAATAAGTAAACTAAACAAGTGAGAAAAATAGTAAATTTTGTATTATTTGGTGTAATATAAGTAAAAAGTATTGTAACATACATTAAGAAAAAGCTATAACAATTCTAAACTTAATAAAAAGTAAGAATAATTGCAATAACATATTATTATAACATAAATAATTAAGTAAGTAACATAAATTTTTAATTAATTATTATTTTTGTAGATATATAAAAAATTAAAAATTAAAAAATAAATAGATAACATAGACAAAAAATAGGAAGTATAAAATTTGTATCATTTAACGTAAAATGAGTAAAAAATGTCATAACACACTAAAAAAAGTTATGACAATTCTAAACTTATTGAAATGTAAGAATAACCATACGAAAATATTATTATAATATAAATAAATAAAAAAATATGAAAATTAATTATTATTCATGTAAATATATATATATATAAGAAAAATATCCAATAAATAATAATAAAAAGATTTGATAACTTAAACATGCGAGAGAAAAAATAAAATTTATATCATTTTGTGCAAAATGTGTAAAAAATATGCTAGCACAATAAAAAAAAGCTATGAGAATTCGAAATGTAACAAAAAATAAGAACAATTGTAAGAAAATATTATTATAAAGTAAATAATTGAGTCAGTAATATAAAATTTTAATTAATTATTATTTTTATAAGTATGTAAAAAAATAATTAATAAACAATTAAAAATTTATTAGCATAAATAAGTGAGAGGAATAGTAAAATTTCTCTTATATATGAAAGTCATTATTATACCATTTTTAGTCTTAAAAATTTATTAACATAAATATTTATATAGTAATTTTATTTTCCAATTCATAGTAAAAATGTTTATGTAATAATAAAAAATGTCACATCTTAATTAAATGGCGTTTTGAATATATTGAATTTTTTTAATAAAAAGACATCAAAATTTACAAGCAAAGTTTCCATGAAAGAAAACTTATACAAATAAAATGGTACAATGGTAGATTTCTTTTTTACGATTTATGTTAATAAATTTTCAAGACTAAAAACAAAAATCATACAAATAAAATCATAAAATATATAATACAAATAACTAAAAATAATTTAAAATTAAAATAATTGATATTTTAAATTCAAAAATAAAATTATTAAGATGAATAATAAAATTTGTACTAATTATTTTTGTAGTATTGTTATATAGTTAATGTAGACACCCAATTTGGTCCAGGCCCGGTCAATTGGGCTTGGTCCAAATAGGTAAGTCTATTTTCTTTTTTTTTTAATTTTTTTTTGTATTTTACATTTTTATTTTTATTTTTATTATTGTTTTTTTATATATTTTTTTCTTTTATTTTTATCTTAGGTATTTACTTATTTATTAATATGTATATATCATTATTATTATTATTATTTTCTGTTAATAGTTATATGTATTTCAGATTATATGTTATATGTTATTTAATTTTAATTTATCTGTTAATTTTTTATTTATTTAATTTATTTGATTTATTTGATTTATTCGACTGAAATTGGATTGAGATTCAATTAGAAGAGTCTACGTTGGATTCAATGATTGAATCCCGATTTAAAGAAGAATTGGGATTGATCAGAAACTCTTCTAATCAATCATTATAAAAGGGATCCTCAAGAACAGAAGAAAACATAAAAAATAGAGAAAAAAGCTACTGACTGAGAAAAAAACAGACAGAAGATTTTTTAAAGCTAAAAAGGGTTTAGAGGCGTTAGAATAGCTTTAGGAATCGGGGGGAAATTTTTGGAGATTTTTTCTGTGAATTTTTTTGGAAATTTCTAGAAAATTTCCAGATTCCGGTGAACTTTTCAGTGAAAGTTGAATTTTTCGGTGACAATTCTGGCCAAGTTTGAAGTTTCTGGCCAGCTGTCCAGTTTTCGGTGAAGATTCCTAGAAACGGACTAACTTTCTGACGAACTTTCGGTGAAAAACCTAGATTCTGACCAATTTTCCAGAATCCGGTGAATATTCAACTGGAGTTCTTCAGAAGTTTTAGAGAGAAGGGAGAGAAAAGGAAAGAAGAGAGAGAGAGAGAAGAGAGGGCTTCTGCTGAAAAAATGAAAGAACCAGCCTTATATACCCTCTCAAAATGATGCCATTTTTACATTAAATAACCTAAAGGATCCGCGTGTTTTGCCAAGATCCGACCCGACCCGAACGTCGACTCGCGTGTGATCTGCCTTCCTGAGCCGTCAGTCGAGCTGAGTCGACCTTTCGAGTCGCGTTCTCCGAGCCGTTTTTCTTCCTTAACCCGACCCGAGCCGAACCGTTCTCTGAGCCGCTCTAGGTTTTTATTTATTTATTTATTTACTTATTTATTCATTTATTTTTATTATTAGATTAGGTTTATTTAATATTCTTTTATCTTTATTTTATTCTTATTTTTGTTTTACTTTTCTTTATTTTTTTATTTTTTATTTTCACTTTTATTTTGTTTTATTATTTTGTTTTCTTTAAATAAAATCTAAAAAAATATTTTTGGGGAAAAGTTGAAAGTATCAATTTTCCTTAAAAATAAAAGGTTTTCTTTGAGAAAAAGTTGAAAGTATCAATTTTCCTCGAAATTAAAGTTTTCCAAAAAAATATTTTTGGGGAGAAATTGAAAGTATCAAATTTCCTTAAAAATAAATTTGAAAGTATCAATTTTCCTTAAAAATAAATTAAAAAAAAAAGATTTTGAGGAAAAGTTGAAAGTATCAATTTTCCTCAAAATTAAAATTTTCAAAAAAAATATTTTTGGGAAAAAGTTGAAAGTATCAATTTTCCTCGAAATTAAAGTTTTCAAAAACAAAAATATTTTTAGGAAAAAGTTGAAAGTATTAATTTTTCCTGCACAAAAACAATCATTTTTTTATTCTTTTTTATTTTTTTTAATGTTAAATAATTCGACGATGGAGCCTATGCAAGTGAAACAGTAGTTTTCTTGCACACTCCTGAGGTGAGGGAATTTTTTCAATTTTTTGCTAAAAGTATTAGAGTCAATTGAGAATAATTTCTAATAATTAATTACTTGGTAAAATTTTAAGGCTCATTGGATAACACAAATTTAAGCTGGTACTATCTTTTGATGGGCGTTATGAGGGTGTTATAACCTTCCTCACACGTAACTGAACTCCCGAACCCTGTTCTGGTTAGTAGACCTAAACCTATTCTTTTAGGAACCCTTAAACTTAGGTGTTCCCTAAAAGAACAGATTTTTTAGGTGGCCAATCGCACCTAGATAAAAAAGATTGGTGGCGACTCCCTTAAGTCAATGTCTAGCGATAGATCCCCGGATCTAGACGTTATGACGGCTTGGTGACTCCACTGGGGACTTTGAGAGTCAGGCCAGCAAATAATTTGTGTTATCCAAAAGCCTAATAAAATTGAACCTTTTTGTATATATGTGTTATTATTCATTCATGTTTATTTACCTTGTTAATTATGTCATTCATATGCATGTGCATAACATGAGCTCTACACTCGAGCTCTGTCCTTCTAAGAGGGAGTAAAGTACCTATTGCTTTCATGAGGTCTAATGCCTTCGCAGTGGCTAGCGAAATACTCCCACTCAAATTGAACATTTTCCGTTTGTAGCTTGTAATGGGTGAGGATTAGGGTACCTTACTAGTCTGTGATGGACAAGGATGTAAGGAGCAATTTGAGGACTTTTGGATTTTGACCTTAAAATCGCATATAGTGAACCTTAAAAGCGCCTAACCTATAGATAGAGCTATCACTCTTCCCTTTTAGAATTGACCAAAAGCATAGGATTCATCCCTTTTACTCTGTGTGATGTTTAAATTTACTTAGTTATTTATTCTTTTTTTGGGTATACTAACCTTTTTCTTATTCTTTTGCATTGGTTCATATGCATATCATAAAGTTACATAAAGAACATTTGCTTGAAAAACGGTTTTCAACAAATTTTTTCATGGACTCCACTAAATGACTAGTTTGTTCTTCATCCGTATTAGCACCTTGTGGGACACCCAATGAAGTAACGGCCCAGTCAGAAAAGATTCAACTAAAGATGAGAGCTTGCTTGTCAATCGGGTATGATTCTACTCTGTCTCAAGAAACATCTATCCTCTTCAAACAGAATAATTTAGAGGATTTGGTTGATATTTGAAAGAAGATGAGTCTGTCAAGACAAGAGCAGTTTTACCAGAGATATGGGCATATGCACACCTAGTAGTAGTTGTTGATGATCAACTAATCAGAGCTGTAGCACAATTCTGAAATCCTACATACAAGTGTTTCATCTTTAACTAAGCTGATATGACTCCTACCATCGAAGAATATTCAATTTTGTTAGGTTTGCACCTCAAGGCTCCTGACAAGATATATGTCAAAAAACACAAGTCAGGATTTCGTAAAGGTCTAGCTCGACTCATGGGGATAGACAAGGAAATTATGGATTCTCATACAAAAAAGAAACAAGAACAGGTTTGCCTACCTTGGAAGTTCTTTCATGAGTTTTTGATTCAACATGCCAATAAAGAACGGGGGTTAGATATATTTGCCTTGGCCATATACGGATTGGTGATCTTTCCAAAGGTTTTGGGATATATTGAGATAGTAGTGGTTGACTTCTTCGAGAGTGTGATCAATGGTTGTAATCTTTTAATGGTAATATTAGCAGAGACTATCAGATCTTTGAGTTATTGTCGTCGGAATGGAGGGCATTTCATAGGTTGCATACAATTATTGTACTTATCGATGAAAAGTCATTTTGAACAGGGAAATGGTGCTTTCTCAAAGCTTTATATTCGTAATCGTGTTTCGATCAAAGAATTCTGTGAAAGTGGGTGGTCCGAACGAAAGTCTAAACAAGAATGGATAACTTTCCTACAAAAGTTGAAAAGCGCCAAGGTGAGATGGTTGGCCCCATGGATGAATCATGAGCCTATGTTGTATCAATGTGGGGATAGTACAGTGGTCCCACTTCTGGGTTTATGAGGAGTGACAAATTATGCACCACTCCTAGTGAGAACGCAATTTGGGAGAGAACAATTCATTCCTATGACTTATGGGCTTCGTCAGTTAGATTTCTCTTACAGTGAGCCTAAAGCATTTCAAAGGATGAATGATTGATTAAAGCATGGAAAAATCCCCGAAGAGTGAGTCCTGGATCATTTACTGATAAAGTCACCCCAGGGTACTTGGTTTGAAGAACAAAAAGAAGATAAGAAATGGTATTCACTTATGAAATCTCTCAACCACTAACAGAAGAAAAACTCGAAGAGACACCATCAGAATTAGAGCTGGCAACAAAAGAATTTGAGTCTGAAAAAGGCAAGTTAAAGCAAAAAATCCAAAAGCTTCAAGAAGAAAAAGCCTAGTGGAAAGATAGAGCCGAAAGTTATAAAGTTAAAGTTCACAAGATTGCTAGAGAATGTGATACAGCTATTGAAGATCTAACAAAGCTACACCAAGAGCATAAAAGGTTATGTGTGAGAGAAAGAGCCAAAGAGATAATCATTATCGAGCTGACTGAGGAAAATACAAGATTGAAGCAAGAGTATGCTGAATTGGAAGAAGAAAGTACCGAAGCACAGGCAAAAATTAACATGCTAAACAGTTATTTGAGCAGGCTAAGTCAAAAGTTGAATGAACAAGGAGACCACGTTGCTGCATTGGTTAGAGAATATAGAGAATTATCATACCAAGTCTGGTGTGGTAAAAGAGAAAACTTAGGAAGGCAGAAATACATTGAGCACTTAATGAACCAAATCTATAAAGGGGTATGCAAGGCAAGAGAGATGGTGGAAAAGGCAGAGGCATTGAGACAAATGGTGACCTCAGTAGGAGAATATGGACAAAGTCTGTTGAACTTCATCGAAGAAGCCAAGGCCCAGTATGAACAAATCAAACAATTTTATGGCTATAATTCTAGGATGATAAACTCAATGTAGATAAAAGTTTTTTTTTGGAATAAATGAAATCTTTTAGTTGAATACCATTTTTAAGGTAAATGTTCTTTGCATACATGCATTTTTCATTCATTGCATTCTCATTCATTACGGTTAACAAAGTAACCATGTGATAGTCATGCAAATTTACTAATTCTAAGATATGGTACTCAAGGTTCAAGGATAGCTCCATCTAGCGTGAACCTTACCCATCAATACAACACAAGATCCAGAGCCAAACAAATAGAGCAGAAAAATTCTGACAGATTTAAAAAAATAGAAAAAGCACAGGAGAAGATGAAAAGTGAGTTGAGCAAGATTTTGGATGCTCTTAATAACCTGAATAAAGGAAAAGAAGTTGAAGAAAATGCAAGCCAACAAGTTCCCCTATTGTAAGAAGTGGCTGACCCTTTATATCCTCTAGGTTTTGGCCCACCTCAAGCCCAGTCTGCTTAAGAGGTTCCACCGCAGCACTTCACATATCCAACATATCCTAGAATACCATCAGCTTCCAACCCAGGGCATTATAATAGCTATGTAAATCCTGTCTTTACTAAAAAGGCTGTAGAGCCAATTCCTAATCTAGATGATTTAAAAGAGAAAGAGAAAAAAAAGATAAAAGTGGAAACTCAAGAAAGTTTCAAGATTAGTATGCTAGAGTAAAGGCTACGGGCTGTGGAAGGATTTAGTTTTTATGGGTCAGTTGATGCTGCTGGGCTTTGCCTAGTCCCTGATGTGGTCATTTCTCATAAGTTCAAAGTACCAAAATTTAAAAAATATGACAGTACAAAGTGCCCCAGAACTCACATCACAATGTATTACCAGAAGATGACAGCTCATGCTCATGATGAAAAGCTATTAATGCATGTCTTTTAGGATAATCTTATTAGCTCTATGGCCAGATGGTATGGTCAGCTGGACAAAACCCGCATTCACTCTTGGAGTGATATGGTACATGACTTCATCGGTCAATATCGACATATTATCGATTTGGCCCCTGATCGTTTGTCTTTACAGAATCTGAAGAAAAAGGCAAACGAGTCTTTTAAAGAGTATGCCCAGAGGTGAAGGGATATTACTTCTCAAGTACAACCTTCTCTGACTGAGAAAGAGACTACAGTGCTATTTTTTAGCATTTTAAAACCTCCATATTATGAAAAGATGATAGGGAATGCAACGAAAAACTTTACTGACATGGTAATTTCGAAAGAAATTATTGAGAGTGCCATCAAGAATGACAAGCTAGAAGGAAATGAAGCATCTAGCAAGAGAGTCTTGAAGAAGAAAAAAATTGAAGCTCAGGCTGTGAGCTTTGATAGATAGCAATTTAGAGGCTATCAACCCTACTCACCACCAGGATATCTGCCATATTATCCTACTATAAATAACACTTCCCTTTACCCATACCAACCATTTGTACAATCACTATATCCCCAAACATATCAAACCCCTCATAGGGCTCAAAATACCATGTATAGTCCTAACAATCAGCCTACCCCAAGACCCTAAAATCGCCCAACTAATCCCATTAGTGGTTCACGGGAGCAATGAACTACCCGTGAGAAACCTGTGTTTGATCTAATTCTAATGACTTATACAAAATTATATAAGGAGCTTTACAATAGTCATTTGATTGCTCAAAGTAAATTGGAACCCCTCAAGCCACCTTACCCCAAGTGGTACGATCCCACAGCCCACTGCAACTACCATTATAGGATTGCTGGTCACTCCACAAAAAATTGCACCATCCTGAAACACAAAGTGCAACGATTGATCAAGGATGGGATGATTTGCTTTGATATGGGAGGGGTGACTGCACCGAATGTTAGTGGCAATCCTTTGCCGAATCATAATGTGAATGTTATAAGTGAAGAACAGGAGCGCCATGTGAAGAAAAGAGTGGCAGATATTAAAACACCTCTCAGCCAACTGTTTAATGTTTTACAAAGAGTTGGCATGATATGACTAGTAAGTCCACATAGCTATCATAGAGCATATATAGCTGGTACTAGTTGTAAGTATCATAATGGGGTAATAGGCCATTCCATTGAGACTTGTGAGTAGTTTCACCAAGAGGTGCAAAAATTCTTGGATTCACATCAGATGGAGGTCTATGAAGAAAGATAAAATTTAAAGAATATTGAGGTGTACATGATTGATAGGCCTGTAAAGTTGTTTTCTAAAACCAGTAACAATTCAGTGTAGGAACAAACTGAAGTCAATCATAAACAAACTCCTCCCCAAGTTGGTAACTTTTAAAGTCCCGACTCTTTTTTCGTACAAAGATGATAAAGCTGTACCCTAGAGATATGGTTGTGACACTATAGTTCAAGAGCAAGAAGAAGATATCCCTAAAGTTGATGCTTCCAATATAATTGGTGTAGGAGGTATTACTCGAAGTGGGAGGTGTTACACTCTAGAAATGTTAAAAAAGGCTAGAAGGGAAAAGGCTAAAGAAAGAGAAAGATGGAATAATCTTGAAATAGAACCTGAAGAAGATCTTCCAAAGCCAGTATCAAAAAGAGAGGTTTGTGAATTCCTGAAGCTGGTAAAATATAATGAGTATTCAGTTGTGGAACAGTTGAATAAAATGTCAACTCGAATCTCATTATTATCATTGCTGTTGAACTCAGACCCACACCGAAACGCCCTGCTGAAAGTGTTGAATCAGGCATACGTGGCACATAATGCATCTGTTGAATATGTGAGCCACCTGGCTGGAAATTTAGTCATGCCAAATTATATTTCATTCAGTGATGATGAGATTCCTTTGGAGGGAAAAGAAAATGCCAACGCTCTGCATATCACAGTCAAGTGCAAGAGCCATATCATAGCCAAGATCCTTATCGATAATGGCTCTGTTTCAATGTCATGCCTATGTCAACTTTAGTAAGACTACCCATCGACTACTCTCACGTGAAGGACAGTCAGATGATTGTGAGAGCCTTTGATGGGACTAAAAAAAAAGTCTTGGGGGATATCGAGATGCGCTTACAAATTGGGCCATGCACTTTCAATGTAAAGTTTCAAGTGATGGATATCTTTTTATCTTACAGCTATCTGTTAGGAAGACCATGGATTCACATGGCAGGAGCTGTGCCCTCTACTTTGCATCAAAAGATCAAGTTTAATGTAGAAAGTCAATTAGTAGTGGTAGTTGGAGAGGAAGACATGCTAGTGACCCAACCATTGAACACTTCATATGTAGAGGCTGCCAAAAAAACATTGGAATGCTCCTATCGATATTTTGAATTAGTTAATTCTGTAGGTGAAGGATTTCAAAATCAGCATTTTTCAAGGATAGTGATGAGCCAAGTCATCAATAAGGGCTGGTATCCAGGACTAGGGCTAGGCAAAAACTTATAGGGAATAAAGGAACCCCCGATAGTGATAGACAATAGTGACAGGGGAGGTCTAGGCTATGAGATGACAGAATGGGAAGTCAAAAGAAGGCCATCGGGAAAGACAGCAAGACTAATGTTTATCCCACACTTGTATGAGACTTTCAGACCTGGAGGATTCATGTACCCAGAGACGGGAAAAAGTGTGGAAAACGCTTTTGCCCAGCTAGCCATTAATGCTGTTAAAGATGAAGTAGGGCTTAATCAAAAAGAGTGCGTTCGCCTTTGTCCACCAGATTATGAGCTGAATAATTGGAGTGCCATCAAGATGCTTGTGACTTTTGATTCTAATACAATGTAATTGTAACATCCCAATAGCTATTACCTAAGGAATTGGGGTGATCTTTCTTGTTTGGGCCATTCATTTTTTATTATTTTTAATAAAAAATATGAAGGATGCATTTTCATTCATTTCTTCTTGTGTCTTCATTATTTCCATCTTTTCAAGCACATCTTGCCAACATATCCCATTTCATTTAATTTCAGGTCTTTAAATGAACATAAAGATAATCATGATAACAATCAAGAGGTTAGCTTTGAGAATTCAATTAACACTGATGAACTTGACAATGAAGAGAATTCTGAAAAATATGTCATGCCTCTGGACTTAATGAGATTGATTGAATAAGAAAATAAGCCAATTGAGCCTCATCAGGAGGTAGTGAACTTAGTGAATTTGAGAGATGAAGAGAATAAGAAAGAGGTCAGAATGGGCACTTCACTTTCATCAAGAGATAGGCAACGATTGGCAGACCTACTTTGAGAATTTGTAGATGTATTTGCTTGATCTTACCAGGATATGCTAGGGTTAAGCACAGAGATAGTGGAGCACAGATTGTCCTAAAGCTAGAATGTAAGCCAGTTCAGCAGAAACTGAGACGGATAAAGCTCAAATGCTACTAAAGATTAAAAAAGAGGTAAAGAAACAATTTGATATAGGTTTTCTATAAGTGGCTAAGTATCCAGAGTGGGTAGCCAATATAATCCCAGTTCCTAAGAAAGATGGGAAGGTACGAATGTGTGTAAACTATCGGGACTTGAATAAGGCTAGCCTAAAGGATAACTTTCATTTACCTCATATCGACACACTGGTAGATAACACGGTTAAGCATTCGATTTTCTCTTTTATGGATGGTTTCTCAGGGTATAATCAGATAAAGATGGCTGCGGATGATATGAAAAAGACTACTTTTGTGACTATGTGAGGAACCTTTTGCTACAAAGTCATGCTTTTTGGGTTAAAGAATGCTCGAGCAACATATCAAAGGGTTATGGTAACACTCTTCCATGACATGATACATAAAGAGATCGAGGTATATGTAGATGATATGATTGCAAAGTCGTGTGAGGATGAAGATCATGTCACCAGCCTCAGAAAGTTATTTGAGAGGTTGAAAAAATTTTAGCTCAAATTAAACCCAGCCAAGTGCACCTTTGGGGCAAAGTCAGAAAAGTTGCTAGGCTTTGTGGTCAGTGAAAGAGGAATTGAAGTTGATCCAGATAAGATACGGGCCATTCAAAATCTATCACCTCTCAGTACACCAAAAAAAGTTTGAGGTTTTCTGGGGAGATTGAACTATATTTCTTGGTTTATCTCTCAGCTTACTTACAAATGTGATCCCATATTTAAGCTTCTTCGCAAGAATAATCTTGGAAAATGAAATGAAGAATGTCAGAGGCGTTTGATAAAATTAAGCAATACTTATCAAACCCTCAAGTATTGGTGCCACCTGTTCCAGGGAAACCTTTAATTTTATACTTAACTGTATATGAAAATTCAATGGGATGTGTACTGGAGCAGCAAGACGAGGCTAGCCGAAAGGAAAGAGCTATTTACTATCTGAGTAAAAAGTTCACAGAATATGAATCTAAGTATTCTTCATTGGAAAAAATGTGTTGTGCATTAGCATGGACTGCTAAAAGACTCAGACAGTATATGCTCTATCATACTATATGGCTCATAGAAAAATTGGATCCAATTAAGTATATCTTCGAGAAGCCTTCTTTGTCTGAAAAAATTACTAGGTGGCAAGTAATGCTCTCGGAATATGATATTATCTACGTAAGCCAAAAAGCAATAAAAGGGGGTACTATAGCAAAATTTCTTGCAGATCGTGCTACTGAAGAGTATGAGCCAATAAAGTTAGAATTCCCTGATGAAGACCTAATGACTATTTCCTAATTGGAGGAAGGGAAGCATGGAGAAAAATGTTGGAGAATGTACTTTGATGGAGCTGTTAATGCTTTGAGGCATAGAATTGGGGTAATTTTAATCTCTCCAAAAGAACAATACTGCCCTGTAATAGCAAGGTTAAATTTCAATTGCACAAATAACATCACTGAATATAAGGCATGTGTCATGGGCTTACAAGCTACTATAGATAGAAGAGTGAAAGTACTGAAAGTGTTTGGAGACTCAGCTCTAGTTATATATCAGTTGAAAGGAGAATGGGAGACGAGAGATTCAAAACTCGTTCCATATCATAAGTATATTCTAGAGTTGATGAAATAATTTGAAGATATCCAGTTTAACCACTTACCTCGAGAAAAGAATTTGATTGTTGATGCATTGGCTACTCTAGCTGCAATGATTCGAATTAATGATAATATCAATATTCAGTCCATCAAGTTAGATGTTAAGGATATACCAGTTTATTGCTCTAATGTAAAGGAAGAAGAAGATGGAAAGCCCTGGTATTATGACATCCTACAGTATATTAAGGATCAGCAGTACCCAGTTCAAGCAACAAAAAATGATAAAAGGGTCATCCAAAGATTGGCTATGAGCTTTTTCTTAGATGAGGATGTCCTGTACAAAAAAAATAGGGATAAAGTATTATTGAGGTACGTAAGTAAGATTAAAGCGAAGAGAATCATTGAAGAGGTACATGATAGAATATGTGGGGCACATACCAGTGGACATATGATGGCGAGATAGATCATGAGAGTAGGATATTACTGGTTGATGATAGAGAATGATTGCATTGACTATGCTCGTAAATGCCATAAATGCCAGATATATGCTGATAAGATCCATGCTTCACCATTTACTTTACATGTTATGGCACTACCATGGCCATTTTTAATGTGGGGCATGGATGTCATTGGTCCAATCACCCTAAAGGCTTCTAACGGGCACAGATTCATTTTTGTGATAATAGATTACTTCACAAAATGGGTAGAGACAGCGTCATATGCAAGTGTGACATGATTTGTGGTTTGTAAATTCATAAAGAGAGAGATCATCTGTAGATATAGGCTTTCGAAGAGAATTATTTTAGATAATGCCAAGAATCTAAATAGTAAGATGATGCAAGAAATATGTGTTCAATACAAGATCAAGCATCATAATTAGGCACCATACCATCTGAAAATGAATGGGGCAGTTGAGGCAGCCAATAAGAACATAAAAGGATTTTGGAGAAAATGATCGAGACTTACAAAAATTGGCATGAGAAGTTACCATTTACATTACATGCATATCGAATGTCAGTTCGTACCTCTACTGGGACAACCCCATTTTTTTTGGTTTATGGTATGGAAGTTGTACTACTAGTGGAAGTAAAAATCCCCTCCTTGAGAGTTTTAAAAGAAGTTGAGTTGGAAGAAGCTGAATGGATTCGAGAACATTATGAGTAGTTAAATTTCATAGAAGAAAAGAGATTGACTGCATTGTGCCATGGTCAATTATATCAAAGAAGAATGATGAAAGCTCATGATAAAAAGATTCAGCCCCGTTACTTTCGAGAAGGAGAGTTGATCTTGAAAAGAATTCTCTCAATCCAGCACGTTAGTAGAGGAAAATGGACTCCAAATTAGGAAGGACCGTATGTGGTGAGACGGGCTTTTTCAAGTGAAGCACTAATACTGACTGAGATGGATGGAAATGATTTATCCCATCCTATAAATTTTGATGCTGTGAAGAAATACTATGCTTGAAAAAAATAAAAAAATGAAAAAATGAAAAAATGAAAAAATAAAAAAATGAGAAAAGAAAAAAAGTGAATGAAAAAAGAGGACTCAAGGCGAAAACCTTAAAAGGGCAGTTTGAGTCATAGGGGGTTTTTCTAAGTTGAAAACCTAAAAAGGCAGCTTAGATAAGGAGAATACAGCATCAAATTTAAAAGTCCGCTGACATGGAGGCTAGCAAATTCAGAAAAGTTCCAAGTTGTTAAATACATCAGAGGTTTGGGTTTTCAGAAAAAACTTTAAGATGTATTATCATGATTATCTGATTGTTCATTTTGGGCTTTATCCCCATACTTATCATTGTAATTCTCTCTTGGTCAAAATTAGCCAACATTTTGCTAATAAGAGACATTCTATTTTCATTCTTTGTGTTTTTTTCTGGTGACTGTTTCTCAACCATTCATATTTCTTTCTTCCTAATACCCCACCACATGAAAGAAATGTGTAAATGCATTCTTACTTTTTGAGTTTGAAATAATGATTGATGAATGAATAACAACATGAAAGATTTTTACATTACATTGAATAAGTCAAGAGTGATAAAGACAGAATCGAAATGTTCAATTCTTGATTAAGACATTGAATCTGGGAAGAGATTTCTTACAAAAAGAATGTGAGTAGAAGAGACAATTAAGAGCTACACTGGCTCGATCTTAGAAGAGTAGTGTAATTGGATCTTTGAAGAATCAAAGGGCTTGATGCCTAAGAAAAGAGCTTGAGAAACTTGAGTACCATACATTGAATAGGAATTAATTAGCCAACATTTGCATAGCATGCATTGAAATTCATATGCATTGCATAGCATATACTATTTTCAGGAAAGTATAGTGTATAAATTCAAGAAGCAGAGGTGTTCCAACATCCCATATAGAGAAGATAGATGTGAAGATATTTTCAAATTTGAGAAGAAACTTGTCAGGTAAGTTCCTAATCCTTGAAATAGGATGTCTTTTGGTATCAGGGTTGATTTATAAGACCTTTGGGCATAATCTCCTGAAATTCCTTCAAACACAATTTTCAACTCCTTTGGACATGACTGTCAAGGAGCAATTTACTTTTCAAAAGTTGTGGTGCCTCTGTTTAAATGAGCAATTTACTTTTCAAAGTCGTGGTGCCTCTGTTTAGATGAGCAATTTACTTTTCAAAGTCGTGGTGCCTCTGTTTAGAGGAGCAATTTACTTTTCAAAAGTCGTGGTGCCTCTGTTTAGAGGAGCAATTTATTTTTCCAAAGTCGTTGAGCCTCTGATTAGAGGAGCCATTTATTTTTCCAAAGTGGTTAAGCCTCTGATTAGAGGAGTCATTTATGTTTCTCAAAGTCATTGAGCCTCTGCTTAAAGGAGCTTTGATCAAAAACAAAAAAAACACAAAAAAAACAAAAAAATAAAAAATGTCAAGTTAAGTCTTGACTGGGTGTCTACGCCTTTGCGCAATTTCTGTTTCACAGAAAATATGCAAAGAGGGGCAGTTGTAGACACCCAATTTGGTCCAGGCCCGGATCAATTGGGCCTAGTCCAAATAGGTAAGTCTATTTTCTTTTTTTTTTTGTATTTTACATTTTTATTTTTATTATTATTATTATTTATATTTTTTTCTTTTATTTTTATCTTAGGTATTTACTTATTTATTAATATGTATATATCTTTATTATTATTATTATTATTATTGTTAATATTTATATGTATATCAGATTATATGTTATATGTTATTTAATTTTAATTTATTTGTTAATTTTTTGATTTATCTGATTTATTTGATTTATTCGACTGAAATTGGATTGGGATTCAATCAGAAGAGTCCATGTTGGATTCAATGATTGAATCCCGATCCAAAGAGGAATTGAGATTGATTAAAAACTCTTCTGATCAATCCCTATAAAAGGGATTCTCAGGAATAGAAGAAAACACAGAAAATAGAGAAAGAAGCTACTGGCTGAGAAAAAAAGCAGACAGAAGATTTTTGAAAGCTAAAAGGGGTTTAGAGGCGTTAGAATAGCTTTAGGAATCGAGGGGAAATTTTTGAAGATTTTTTCTGTGAATTTTTCTGAAAATTTATGGAAAATTTCCAGATTCCTATGAACTTTCCAACGAAAGTTGAATTTTTCAGCGACAATTTCGATCAAGTTTGAAGTTTTCGACCAGCTGCCCAGTTTTCAATGAAGATTCCTAGAAACTGACTAACTTTTCGGTGAACTTCTAGCGAAAAATCCAGATTTCGGCCAATTTTCTAGAATCCGATGAATATTCAACCGCAGTTCTTCAAAAGTTTTAGAGAGAAGGGAGAGAAAAAAAAAGAAGATAGAGAGAGGGGAGAGGGCTTCTGCTGAAAAAACAAAAGAACCAGCCTTATATACCCTCCCAAAACGACATCGTTTTTGCGTTAAATAACACAAAGGATCCGCGCATTTTGTTAAGATCCGACCCGACCCGAGCGTCGACCCACTTTTTGACCCGTGCATGATCTGCCTCCTCGAGCCGTTAGTAGAGCCTAACCGACCTTTCAAGCCGTGTTAAATAACACAGAGGATCCGTGCATTTTGTTAAGATCCGACCCGACCCGAGCGTCGACCCACTTTTTGACCCACGCATGATCTGCCTCCTCGAGCCGTTAGCCGAGCCTAGCCGACCTTTCAAGCCGTGTTCTCCTAGCCGTTTTTCTTTCTTAAACTGAGTCAAGTTGAGCCGTTCTCCGAACTGCTTCAGGTATTTATTTATTTATTTATTTGTTTTTTTATTATTAGATTAGGTTTATTTAATATCTTTTATCTTTATTTTATTCTTATTTTTGTTTTACTTTTCTTTATTTTTTTTATTTTTTATTTTCACTTTTATTTTGTTTTATTATTTTATTTTCTTTAAATAAAATCCAAAAAAATATTTTTGGGGAAAAGTTGAAAGTATCAATTTTCCTCGAAATTAAAGTTTTTCAAAAAAATATTTTTAGGGAGAAGTTAAAAGTATCAATTTCCCTTAAAAATAAATTTTCAAAAAAGATTTTTTTGAGGAAAAGTTGAAAGTATCAATTTTCCTTAAAAATAAATTTTTAAGAAAAAAGATTTTTGAGGAAAAGTTGAAAGTATCAATTTTCCTCTAAATTAAAAGTTTCCAAAAAATATTTTCGGGGAAAAGTTGAAAGTATCAATTTTCCTTAAAAGTAAATTTTCAAAAAAAAAGATTTTTGAGGAAAAGTTGAAAGTATCAATTTTCCTCGAAATTAAAGTTTTCCAAAAAAAAAATTTTTGGGGAGAAGTTAAAAGTATCAATTTTTCTTAAAAATAAATTTTCAAAAAAGGTTTTTTTGAGGAAAAGTTGAAAGTATCAATTTTCCTTGAAATTAAAAGTTTTCAAAAAAATTTTTCGGGGAGAAGTTGAAAGTATCAATTTTCCTCGAAATTAAAGTTTTTCAAAAAAATATTTTTGGGGAAAAGTTGAAAGTATCAATTTTCCTTAAAAATAAATTTTCAAAAAAGGTTTTTTTGAGGAAAAATTGAAAGTATCAATTTTCTTTAAAAATAAATTTTCAAAAAAAAAAGATTTTTGAGGAAAAGTTGAAAGTATCAATTTTCCTCGAAATTAAAGTTTTCCAAAAAAATATTTTTGGGGTGTTGAAAGTATCAATTTTCCTTAAAAATAAATTTTCAAAAAAGGTTTTTTTGAGGAAAAGTTGAAAGTATCAATTTTCCTCAAAATTAAAAGTTTGCAAAAAATATTTTCGGGGAAAAGTTGAAAGTATCAATTTTTCTTAAAAATAAATTTTCAAAAAAAAAGATTTTTAGGAAAAGTTGAAAGTATCAATTTTTCTTAAAGATAAATTTTCAAAGGGATTTTGGGGAAAAGTTGAAAGTATCAATTTTCCTCGAAATTAAAGTTTTCAAAAACAAAAATATTTTTAGGGAAAAGTTGAAAGTATCAATTTTCCTTGAAAATAAGCTTTCCACAAAAAAATATTTTAGGGAAAAGTTGAAAGTATCAATTTTTTCTTGCACAAAAACAATAATTCTTTTCTTTCTTTTTATTTTTTTTAAGTTAAATAATCCGACGATGGAGCCTCTGCAAGTGAAACAGTAGTTTTCTTGCATACTCCTGAGGTGAGAGAATTTTTTTAATTTTTTGCTAAAAGTATTAGAGTCAATTGAGAATAATTTCCAATAATTAATTACTTGGTAAAATTTTAAGGCTCATTGGATAACACAAATTTAAGCTGGTACCATCTTTTGATGGGCGTTGTGAGGGTGCTATAACCTTCCTCACACGTAATCGAACTCCCAAACCCTCTTCTGGTTAGTAGACCTGAACCTATTCTTTTAGAGACCCTTAAACTTAAGTGTTATCTGAAATGATAAATTTTTTAGGTGACCAATCGCACCTAGATAAAAAAGATTGGTTGCGACTCTTTTAAGTCAATGCCTAGCGATAGATCCCCGGATCTAAACGTTATGGCAGTTAATAATGAAGAAATAACAAAATATTATTTATTAAAATAATATATGACATAATTATAGTTGAATTTTTATTTTAATGTCATTGTTTATAAAATAGATGAAAATAAGTATAAAATATGTAATTTATAATATTTTTTATTTGTTAGATAAATAAAATAAAAAAAAATATTTTTATATTTGTTATAGTTAACTTGTTAACCTATTCTGTCATTTTTCATTACTTTTTTTAATTTACATATATTTTTTAACTTTTCAATAAAATATCGTGATATCTCATGACTTTACAATAAAATCAATAAATTGTGATCTTATTATAAACAAATCCTATTTTGTAAATTATTATTTAGGGGGAATTAGAAAAAGATGCCTGTTAATACAAAATGTTTATAAACTGGTACTACAAAAAGAAACTATTACTTGGAAAGAAAATGATAAAATTTTAATTTTTATGAAGGAAATTGTTTTTACTATACTCACCCTATTTAAAGGAATAATGAACATTTTTTCTTTTCTCCACTCCATGCCCGTTCCTTAACCTTTTCTCCTTTTCTTTCTTCCCTTTCCTTATCAGCATATGAATGTCGATTGAAGGCAATATACTTTTGTAATATTTTTGTTAGACTTATTGTTTATTACTCTTTTGAAATTTTGATTTCTGTTACTATTATTTTTTCTTTTTTTTTTTATTTGGGATTTTGTTTTTTCCTCATCTAACTAGAATCAAGTTAGGTTTTTACTAAATCTCTTATTGTTAATGAAATTTTTCTAGTTTATTAATTAGATTAATTATGATTTAGTTGTTGTAAAAATCAATAATTAAGTTAGTGAAGGCCCTCTAGAAACCGATTGGTTATTTATTAGAAAGAATAAAATGTGCTAAATGTACGATAAGAATTAAAAATAAAATAAATTTTGAGTTTGATGGTAGAAGAAGGCGATTAATTGTTGAATACATTGGACATGAAAGTCTGCTTATGCATCTTATATTAGATTGATTACCTTTTTATATTCTGGTAAGGATATAAATATATATATATATATATATATATATATATATATAACAATGTAGCTTATTTTCGTAATTTTTTATTATGAAGGTGTGTTAATTTGAGGAAAATTCAATCTGAGTTCAATCTTTATTTATTGTCACCGTGGGTTCAACATGCATGTTATTTTTAAGCATTTATCTTAAAACCAATTGACAATAAATGGAGAGAATCAATTTGAATATTAAATTATAAGCTATTAAAAATTTATTATATGTGGAATAAACCACTTTAACAGTTATTTTTGTCGCTAATTACAGAGCATAAGAATAAAGGAAAGACATAATAAAGTCAAGCCAGCTCTTCCTGATCTGGACATTAAGATTAATTGTATTTAAGTAATTGTACTTATTGAGTTACTGTTTTAAATAAAATTTGTAGGCCAAAAAGATAAATTTTAAATATTTTATAGTTATATAAATGACAAAATTAATACTCAAATATTTAAGGGGATAAAGAGCATATTTGCCAATATTTTAAGGTGAATATTGAATTTTGCAACTCTAGCATGATGTCATTGAATTTTACTCTTGTATTTTCATATCGCATTAAAATTTTGTCACTATATTTTCATTTTTTGGTGATTTCTGAATCAAAACTAATGAAAATAGAATATTTTGTAATATATTTCGTTAATATATTTAAAATAAAATTTTAATAAAAGATATTATATGATGTAGATATTTCACTTCCGGCAAAAATAAACACTTAGTGTGCTAAGTTGGAATAGGTTTTTTTTTTTTTTTTCTATACAATTTTATATGAGAACAAATTCTTTTCAAATATTAGATTTAAAATAACTAAAAATAATAATTTTAATTTCTCAAACAGAAAGTTGTTCGACAAAAAAAAAAAAAAAAGAGGACAGTTAAACAACTAGGTTTGATAAAGAAGTACATGAATGTAATCGGGTTTTATAAAAACTATTCACATTAGTTTTACCAAACTTAGTTACTCTCTTTGTGTCCTTCTATTTTTTGGTTGAATTTTTTTTATTTGATTAGAATTATTTCATATGTAGTAAAAATATTAGAATTATTTTATATGTAGTAAAATTATACATATGGAGTGACACGTTCGAAGAATTTATTATTTTTTTTATAAAATTTAATTCTAAAATAAATATTTTCAAATTTAAATTTAAAATATTTTTCATACTATGTTTTATTCAAAACTTATTTTAAATATACTAATGTAATATTTTGTGAAATATTCTATTCTTATTAGTTTGATTAAAAATAAAAATACGAAAGTACATTGGTAAAAGTTCGATGAGAAATGAAAGTACAGTTAAAAAAAATTCCATGAAACCAAAGTAGAGTTGACAAAATTCAATTGATACCAAAGGTGACAAAATTCAGTTTTCACCTATAATACATTAACAAGTTTGCCCTTTATCCCAATATTTAAGTATAAAATTTTCACCAAAGAAATATTCATTCTTCATTACCAACGTCTAAATCTGATCAAAATTTAATTAATAATATATCCATAACTTTAAAATATTATTATATTAGAGGTAAAACCAATTAGTCTATCAATTAAACATTGAGATTTACCAAGTCATTTTAAATCACTATAATAGATGCCTTATTTTTTAAAATTTTTTTATTAATGTCCAAATCATCAAATTTTAAAACAAATCAATATTATCTTAATAAACTTTAGAATTAATAGCACGCGTAATCCCTAAATTTTAGGTCAGATTTTATATTGGTCTTTAAATTTTGAAAAATTTAATTAAGTCCTCAATTATGCAAACATATGTCAATATGGTTCCTCTGTCTGTTAGACCGTTTTAAATTAATGATAAATCCTATGTAACATGACACATAATCTTCCAAACTTGTATTATGTGAAAATTTTTTGTTGTTTGAACATATTACGTGGAGGAAAATGCTTGCAAGAATGATTACTTAAAAGCCCTTTTCTCTTTTTGCCTTAGCCCTTCCCCTAATTGCACGACAAACCTTGCCATGCAACTTGCAAATGGATGATTCTCTAAAAACTTGTTTTCTCTCCTTTCTATTTTTTTTTTCTCTCCACTCTCCTCATTTCATCACCAAAGTTTCCTATCTCAATCAAATCCCCACCAAGCTCTGACCTTTACAACTTCATAAGTTTCTTTATCAAAGGCCAAAACTTTGATGTCCAAATCTTTATCGAAGGCCACAAGTATCTTCTCCCCACTCTTCTCATTATCTAAGTAGTGGTTTTACTACTTCCTTACATCCAAAGTAACCAATTTCAGGAATGCAATCAAAGGCCAAAACTTTCATGTCTAGATCCTTGGATTTTAACAAAGTTAAAATTTTGAGAATTTCCCCATTACTAATAATTTCATCCACAAAATGGGAGATTTAGTAAACTCAATAAGCTCACACAAAACTTTCAGGCAATGGGTTGATCTCATGTCCAAAAGTGCGTGAATTATACTTCTCATATTCACTTACTCGATAAAGACATCTTTGTTGAATAAGAGCAAAGCAGTTATACAAAATGTTGTGTTGTCTCAAATCTATTTTGTATAATTCAGGTCATAAAAGGTTGACCATGAAACTGAAAAGGCTTTTGATTTTAAGACTAAATTTGGCGGTAACTCGCGATTAAACCTTTTTAAGACTCGGTCCTCGAATTAAGCCAGTAATTGAACCAACTCTTTCTCACTCTTCCATTACTCTTTCAAACCCTTTATCAAGCTCTCGATGCTCTCATGTTTGATCTAGACTTGAATCTTGTACTCAATCATATCGATGACGTAGGAGATGAAGTGAGTCGAGACATAACGAGTCAGGAAGCTTCAGAGGCTGTAACCATGAGTTTTTTATGAAGGTTTTGAGAAGCGTTTTCAGGTCAGCAAGTCATTGGAAAAGAGTAAACAACTGTGAATTTTTAGAGAGGATTGAATTGAACTATTTTTCAAGTTTAATGAGGGCTTTAATGGTAGATAAGTTGGAGTGGGCCGAGTTATAAGTTGGATAAGCTTGTAACTCATAGGAAGCTTGTTTTAGAGCTTCAAAAACCTTAAAAACTCCTAGATTATATTCCTTAGATGATAGGTGGTCAAAGTTTATTTTTTTTAATCTTTTGCTTTTTTTTGTTTTATGATTTGTTTAAAAACCATAAAAAATTTCAAGTAATCTGTGCAAACAACAAAAAAAAATTCCATGTAATACAAATTTGGAGGATTATGTGTCATGCCATATAGGATTTACCATCAATTTAGATGGTCTAGTAGATAGAAGGGCTACATTGACAAATGTTTGGGCAATTGAGGACTTACTTCAAACTTTTCAAAGTTTAGGGACCAATATAGAATTTGACCCAAAGTTTAAGGACCACGAGTGCTATTAATTCTTAAATTTAACTATCATGATTATTGATTTTCTGATCTTGCAAACTTAAAGAATGTTATACAAACTAATTAGACAATTATATTTATTAAGTTATTATTTTGGCTAAAGCATTTTTATTTGTTTATGCCATCATACCACGATAAAATGTTAAAATTAGAACAATATTATATCAAATTGTTTTTAGTGCATGTTAACCCCATAAAAGCTAGTCATTCGAGAATGAATTCAAAATACTTGCCGTTAGTTATTAAAGAATGTTCTTAGCTCCAATAAAAAAAAAAATCTTTCAACCCACTTCTTTTTCAAGGGCATGTGGAGCATTTTATGCCAATAAAAAGTCAGAACAAGTTCGTGAAAAATTATGATTGTTTATTAATTATAAGCCTCTTAATCTTTTCCTTGTAGATAACAAATTTCCCCTTTTAAACAACGAAAACTATTTTTTCCAATTTGTCACTTCAATAAATCTGGCATTTGTGACAATTTTTTAAAGTGATGCATTATATTTCATCATGCAAAGTACGTAAAAGGTGACGAATAATATACTTTGTGACACTTTTATATTGTTTTGATATTTTATATGATGATATATAAAATCATCACATGATAACATTACCAAAATCTTGTTGCCAAATTTTATTGCTTAAAAAGATTTGGTGGGAATTTTTTGGTGACATTTTTTATTTTAGGCGACATTATAATTTTGTTTCTAATTTAAAATTTTATCTATGATGAATTTTTTTTGATAAATTTTAGGTGATGTTATTAATTTTTGTCACAAATTGAACACTTTAATTAACTCTTAATGATATTACAATTTCATCATGTTAATTTATGGTATTATATGATGATAACATAAATATCACAAACTTTTATCGCCAAATTTATTTTGTGAAAATTTTTTGTGACATTTTTTATTTTAGGTGACGTTATAATTTTGTCACCAATTTAAAATTTTATTTGTGATGAATTTTTTCTTATAGATTTTAGGTGACATTATTGATTTTTATCACAAATTGAATAGTTTAGTTAATTATTAATGACATTGCAATTTCATCACGTAAATATATAGTGTTATATGACGATAACATAAATGTGACAAACTTTTACCACCAAATTTATTTGATGAGCAATTTTTTATGATTTTTTTATTTTTTATTTTAGGTGACATTATAGTTTTATCACCAATTTAAAGTGTTATTTGTGAGAATTTTTTTCTAATAGATTTTAGGTGATGTTATTAATTTTTGTCACAAATTGAACACTTTAGTTAATTATGAATGATGTTGCAATTTCGTCACATCAATGTATGGTGTTATATGACAATAACATAAATGTCACAAATTTTTATCTCCAAATTTATTTGATGGGAAATGTTTTTGTGACATTTTTTTATTTTAGGTGATGTTAAAATTTTGCAACCAATTTAAAGTTTTATCTATGACAAATGTTTTCTGATAGATTTTAGGTGACATTATGAATTTTTGTCATAGAACACTTTAGTTGACTATTAATTACATTTCTATTCTGTCACTATTATATGCCGATAATATAAATGTGACAAACTTTTGAATGATGTTATGATATTATTTATCCATCACTAGTAAGTTCAAATTAATGTATAATTTATAAATGATGATTTTACTCAAATTATATATCTAAATAGAAAAAAATTTAACTACAGTTAACCATACTAGTAACTTTCAAGTAAAAAATGAATTTTAAATAGTTAATAATATCCATACAAAAAAAAAATTTCATTGAAGTTTTCTTAAACTATACCATAAGAAAAATTATACTAATTGATATAGACATAGAATTGTTTGGTCCTTAAAAGCCTAAAAGGCCCTAATGCCATTTTGACATTTTCTCAACCCATGACAAGTTCTTAAGAGTATTGGGATGATGCTTAATCGGAACTAGATATTAACTTACAATCCTGCTTCACTATTTAATAATTAATGGAGTACTACTATAAGTAACTGTTTTGGTGTGTTGGCACTGTCTTACCAGTTTATTCCTTAAATTTTATCAATATTCAAATGCTTAATTAAAAATTTTATAATTTTGGTTTTTTATAATTAAAATTAAAATTTTAATAATTTATTAACAAATTACATATTGTTAGTTAAAAAATTACGTTTTTCATATATGACCCTTAAATATTATTTATTTTAATATAATCTACTGCTAGAAACTATTGAAAAAGAAAAGAGAAAAATATAGGGTTTGAGTTAAGCTAAGTATGTATTCATATATGAAAATTTTTTAATTAAAAAAATGGAATAAATATTACATATAATAAAAATTTTAAAATACACATTTTGGTTATAATTTTAAAAGAAATTTTAAAATTTTTAAAAATTTTAATTTAAAAATTTTGTGAAATTTTTTAAAATAAAAAATGAATTTTAAATAAAAATTTTTAACTACATACTAGTAACTTTTATGCAAAAAATAATTTTAATTCAACTTTACCCTAAACTATACCGTTTAGATTTTTTATTAGGTTTTTCACACTTCTTCCAAAAGATATGCTAACAATCTAGTGTATGTGTGTTTGTATGTGTTTTTTTTTTTTTTTTGTTGCCAAAATCGTCTCATTTTCAAACTCTTCTATGCTCTTTTCTTTGGTTAATCATGTTGAAACCGTTCTTTTCTTAGCTCTCTTATGCTCAAACAGGTGCTGCCACTTTCTTTTATTTTTCTTAAACCTTTTTCATATGCTCTCTAGTTAGATAGCAAATTTAGTCGACTTTGATCGACTAGAAGCTCAAGGTTGTATTCGATCTTAACTCTCCATGAAATATTTGTTTGTTCATGTTAATCTTTTGATTTATTATTTGTTTTGAATGGAAAGAATTTGTGTTACCTATTTTTGTTTGAAAATCCAAATAAGGGATAAAGGGTTTCTAAAAAACAATTCTAGTTTAGGAAAGCTTCTGTTCTGATTGTATGAAAGAAAATTTTTGGCCGAGTTAATCTTCTGTTCTGGTTTGTCCTTATTTTTGTTAAAAGTTGTTATTTAATTCAAATTGCTCAAAACTTAATGAATTTCTAAAGCATAGCCGTTCGTTCTTGATTTTTGTTATAGGATGTTCTCAGCATGTTGGATTTTTCCTCATGGGAGACATTATTGAAATGGTAGTAGCATTAACCCTTCGTCTTGATCTCCTAAGTGGGCAGCTTAAGTTAAACCCCATGCTTTTACATGCTATATTTAACCTTTGAATCTGTGTAAAAAAAAAAAAAAAAACCCCTCATGGCTAGATTAATGAAGATCATCAATTAGATGATTTTAAGTTAATTTAAGTAGTGATATAGTATATGATTAAAGAAGACTTACAGATAAATTTCACCAATGCTTCTGGTTAGACAATGTTTGCTAGTGGGGCAATCACGATAGAAAAAAGTTCATTGATTCTCATTAAGCTTTAGGATTAGTATATATTTTAGTACTTGACATGGATTGTCTTCAAAATTACTCCTATAGTCCCTAAGCATTGAATAATCTATTTACTGGAACTTGGAATATTGGATACTAGAGCCAATTGAAAAAATTTGAACTTTTTTTTTGCTAAAATAGATTATATGAGCTACTTTGCTTTTTGATTTTTTTATAATTAAAATTAAAATTTTAATAATTTATTAACAAATTACATATTGTTAGCTAAAAAATTACATTTTTCATATATGATCCTTAAATATTATTAATTTTAATATAATCTATTGTTAGAAACTATTGAAAAAGAAAAAAAAAATATTAGGTTTGAGTTAAGCTAAGTACGTATTCATTTATGAAAATTTTCTAATTAAACAAATGGATTAAATATTACATATAATAAAATTTTTAAAATACACATTTTGGTTATAGTCTTAAAAGAAATTTTAAAATTTTTAAAAATTTTAATTTAAAAATTTTAATTTAAAAATTTTGTTAAAAAATATTTTAAGTAAAAAATGAATTTTAAATAAAATAAATTTTAACTACATACTAGTAACATTTTTGCAAAGAAATAATTTTAATTCAAGTTTACCCTAAACTATACCATTTAGATTTTTTATTAGGTTTTTCACACTTATGCCAAAAGCCATGCTAACAATCTAGTGCTTTTTTTTTTGCCAAAATTGTCTCATTTTCAAACTCTCATATGTTTTCCTCTCTGGTTAATCACATTGGAACCATTCTCTTCTTAGCTCTCTTTTACTCAAATCAGAGCTACTACTCTCTTTTGATTTTCATAAACCATTTTCATCTATTCTCTGGTTAGATAGCAAATTTAACCCATGTTGATCGACTAGAAGCTCATGGTTGTATTCGATCTTAACTCTCCATAAAATATTTGTTTGTTCGTGTTAATATTTGGTTTTAGGCTTTGTTTTGAATGTAAGGAATTTGTATTACCTGATTTTTATTTGAAAATCCAAGTAAGGGATAAAGGGTTTCAGAAGAACAATCCTAGTTTAGGAAATCTTCTGTTTTGATTGTATGAAAGAAATTGTTTGGCTGAGTTAATCTTCTGTTCTGGTTTGTCCTTAATTTTTGTTAGAAGTTGTTATTTAATTCTAATTGCTTAAAGCTTAATGAATTTCTAATGCATAGCTATTTGTCCATGATTTTTGTTATAGGATGTTCTCAGCATGTTGGATTTTTCTTTATAGGAGACATTATTGAAATGGTAGTAGCATTAACCTTTTGTCTTGATCTCCTAAATGGGCAGCCTAAGTTAAACCCTATGCTTTTACATGCTACTTAACATTTGAATCTATGTGAAAAAAAAAATCCTCATGGCTAGATTAATGGAGATCATTGATTAGATGATTTTAAGTCAATTTAAGTAGTGATACAGCATATGATTAAAGAAGACTTATAGATAAATTTCCCCAATACTTCTGGTTAGACAATGTTTGCTAGTGGGGTAGTCATGACAAAAAGAAGTTCATTAATTCTCATTAAGCTCTAAGATTAGTATATATTTCAGTACTTGACATGGATTATCTTTAAAATTACTCCTACAATCCCCAAGCATTGAATAATCTATCTACTGGAACTTAAAACACTGGATGCTAGAGCAAATTAAATAAATTTGAACTCTTCTTTGGCTATAACAAATTATATGAACTGCTTTGTTTGAAGAAACAGAAATATTTTATGGTATTATTTATTCAGGACAAAATAATAGATATTAGCATTAGATCTGTGTTTTTTTTTCATGCTTTGTATCCATAAAATTTTCATTATTTATTTATTTTTTTGCAAGTCTTGTTTAGTAGTAGATATACGGATGAGATAAAATGTATTTATAGAATCCTGACCTATAAGTAAAAGATATGAAATAGTATAGTTTGCTTTAGAAGAACACTGGTATCTTGTTGGTGATATTTGTGCTAATGATGACTTAGTTTTCTTTTCTTTTCTTTTCCATTGCCATTCTGGCCTAAATTATTTAACTTGTTTTTGCAGTGACACTTTCTACCAAAATGAAAATTCTAATTTGAACCATTTTTTCTCTTGGTCTTTGTAGTTTCTTTACATGTGGCTTTATGTAATGAATTAAAACCAGATGGGTGTACTATATTCTTTTGTTTATTTTTCTAGGTAACATGATCCATGAAATAGATCATGCATAGACAACTAAACATGTTAGCTCCTAAATAAATAATAATGCTACCAGAAATCTTTTTAGGTGGAAAAGTAGAGAGTAGAACCTTTTACAGCTGGAAGCTATGTGGACTCTTTCACACATACAAACACATGCAAGCACATAAGAATGTTTTTTCAAGTTATTGCCTTATTCTCCAGTGTTCATTTCCCTAATCTAGTTTATTAATATCCTCTCAGCTATGATTTATTACTTCTCCCTCTTCCAAACTTCCATTGGTTAGCTTTCTATCATTACTTGATATCATTACTTGATATGAAGAGCTGATTGTTTTATGATTGATCAAATTTATATCTTTTGCATCTTAACTTTTGATGAAATGGAGGTGTCTTGTGTAAGAGTTGATCTATTTTTCCTACTTTTATGCTAAAGGAAAATTTTTGTTTGTTTCTACTTTAAAGAAAAAGGGATAGGCTGCATATGATCTCTATTTATTCTTACCCATTCTTTGTATAAAATTATGTTGTGTGAACTATGTGCACAATCTGATATAACTAAAGTTATTCTTGAATTGATCATAGAAAATGTAATTCAAGTATAACCACAGAATATATTAGAAACATATGCCATTAAAATATACTAGATTAGATTTAACTATTTATAAAGTCAAAATTTATAATATAGGAGTTTCATTTAATTAAACAATTGCATCTTTGGATTGAAAGTGTTAATCTAATAAATAATCATAAAATTGACGACAAAATTCTCATATCATAGAACGAAAAAGTTTGAATATAATGAGACCATAGTTTCATCATAAATTAAAGTTTGAAAAAAAAGAATGCATATAGCAAAGTAATTTCATCTAGATCTAAAATATTAGTCATTAAGAAAGGAATTAGATGTCTGTTGCAAATAACACCATAATTTCAAGTATTTAATATTTGTTTCTAGACAAATTATTAGCAGATTTTATAGATTGGAAGTTGGATGATGTAGACTATAGTTAAGCAATGTTCTGTAGTTCTTACTTATCCAACCAAATCTTTAGAAAAAACAATCTATCTAGAAAAAATAATCTACCAATTATTATCACTTTTTTTTAGCTCCCAAGAGGCTGCTCTTGTTAATAATTACTATTTTAAGTGCTTTATCTTGATATTAAGCTGAAACTCCTAAGCATTATGCTTAACTTTAGATTAGTGCATTTATCAAGGACATACTAGACTAAGTGCTATTGGTTTTCCCCAAGCATTGAATCATCTATATACTGGAACTTGGAACACTGGATACTAGAGCCAATTAAATAAATTTGAACTCTTCTTCAGTTAAAACATATTATATGAACTGTTGTTATATATATATAGTGTCACATTGAATTGTTGCTTTTATTTCAATGGAAATTAATGTTGACTTATCACCCTTTATTTTCAGTACTTATAACCATGATTGTTGGTCGTAGTTTTATAAGACCACATATATATATATATTTGAAAGTGATGAAGATTATTTCCACACATCACAAAAAAATATTTATTGGCTTTTAAAATAATAGGCTTAGATCAGTTGTAGGCTTCTAAAAAGAGAAAAGTCACATAGTTTCAGGATAAAGACTCATGATTGGTAAATTATTAAGCTATATATATGATAACCACAAACTGCTCAATATATCACCTGCTAAACTTACAACGTAGTCTTCATTAGCTCAATATTTCTTGTTGAAGTTTGTCTTTCAACTTCACTTACTAATAAAATTACTCTGCTCTTCAAAAAAAAAAAAAAAAAAACTATTCTGGCTTCCTTGGTCCTTGATCATTTTTCTTATCATTATTATTGTGCCTAGCATTCTACACTTGGACAAAGCTTAAGCGAGATCAATGATCTCAAGAGAAAACATAAAAATCCTTCTCTTTTTAGTGTGTGACCTAACTTTACAGACATGGATATTTTATGTTACTATTTGCTATAGATTAGCTAATTGGGGCATTTGATTAAAAAAAAATTCTTCCTTTTTAATGTGAATTTTGATATCCTTTTTTAAAATGTTTTTTACTCATTTATTAAGAGTTCTTATCTATGTTTTTAACTTATCTCTTACTAGATTTTAATCAATACATAGGATATTGTTAATTAATTGAATTTTTTTATTTAGTTTAGTTATGAAGCAATCTAAATAGTCTCCAATTGTACTTTTGGTTTGCAACAATGAAAACAAGTCTCTCCTTGGCTTGACCATTTGAAGATTGTCGAAAACAAAAACAAGTAAAAACAAGTAAAAGCATG
The DNA here is from genome assembly GCF_047325235.1 of Durio zibethinus. Taxonomy (NCBI): domain Eukaryota; kingdom Viridiplantae; phylum Streptophyta; class Magnoliopsida; order Malvales; family Malvaceae; genus Durio; species Durio zibethinus. The sequence goes on from NC_143166.1 coordinate 20,261,204, forward strand.
TATATATGTAGTTATACTAATCCAATTATATCATGCTTGCTTGAGATTGAATTATTATGAATGTTTCACATGCTTTGTCACTAGATTTTTTTGTTACCTAATTTCAAAAGGTAATTTTGTTTGGTGTTCAAATTCTTTAGGAACATATGATTAATATGGATAAAAGTTGGATGATGGAGTTTAAGTATTTTAACAAGTATGTTGTCATAGTTTTATTTTTTATGGAATTTGTATGTACCAATATAGGAAAATAATATAAAATTCATTGTCCTTATCGAGTTTGCTTAAATGTATTTACTAAATGTCAAGATAAGGTAGAGATCATTTGCTTTTGAAAGGTATATCAGAGAGCTAAACTAAGTGGATTTATCATGGTGAGCAATCTGATTTCCTAATTCCAAATTTCAAAAATTAAGCTATTAAGAGTAATAGTTACTACGAAAGAACAATTGTTAATGATGAACCTTTGGATGATGGTATGTATGATCTATTAGAAGATGTATGAACATGATCATAGTTTTAATTCTAATTTGGGTGAGGAAGAAGTTGAAAAATTTAGCAAACTTTTGAATAAGGCACAATATGGACTATTACTAGAATACACCAACATGTCTAGGTTAGAGTTTATTATAAAATTGTTGCATATAAAGGTTTACTGTCAAATGAGCAACAAGGCAATAAATATGATTTTAGGACTATTAAGGTAGGTTTTTCTTACTAGTACAATTTTTTTGTCATATTATGAGCCAACAAGAACTTTAAGAGATCTTGGACTTAATTATATGCCAATTCATGTATGCAAATATGATTGTGCTATATTTTGGAGGGAGTTCAAAGATAAACAAGGTTATCCTACATGTGAGACATCAAGGTGGAAAGTTGTTGACAAGCAAATTTCTTGGAAAGTTTTACGCTATTTTCCCACAAAACTAAGACTCCAAAGATTGTTTGTATCTAAGAAAATAGTTGAGGATATGAGTTGGCATAAAGAGAAGTGTGTTGATGATAATAAACTGAGACATCTAGCAAAAGGGGATGCTTGGAAAGAATTTAACAAGGAGAATGACTAGTTTGTACATGATGCATAAAATGTTAAACTTGGTTTAGCAACTGATGGCTTTAACCTTTTTAGGCTTATAAGCTCTACCTATAGCATGTGGCTCACATGGTTTTACCATATAATCTTCCATCTTGAAAATGTATGAAGTAGCCTTTCATGATGATGTCATTACTTATTCCTGGATGAAATTCACCAGGAAAAGATATTGATATATACGTGAGACCATTGATAGATGAGTTGAAAGATCTATGGTAAAATGGGTTGAGGGCTTATGATGTTTGCAAAAAAGAATATTTTCAAATACATATTATAGTTCTATAGACTATAAATGACTTTATAGCTTATAACGATTTGTTAAGTTAAAGTACAATAGCATATTTGGCAAGTCCAATTTTTAATGATGATGTTGCTTCATGAAAGTTGAGAAATAAAATCTATTACATGTATCACTATCATTACTTGCCTTATGACTATGTCTGGCAAAAAGAAAAATGTTTGATGGTAAGACAGAAAATAGGCCAAAGCATAAGGAGTTATCCAGGAGTGAGTTGTCAGAATAGTTAGAGATTGTGAAATATATCAATTTTGGAAAGCATCCAAACAAAAGGAAAAGGAAGTGAACCCCTGAAGAATTGAATTAGACTAAAAAAACATATTCTTTGAGTTGCCTTATTAGCAAACATTAAAGTTATAACATAATGCTGATATCATGCCCATTGAGAAAAACATTTGTGATAATGTTTTAGCAACATTGTTGAATATTGAAGGAATGACAAAGGATACAATAAGTTCTAGGTTAGATTTACAGGATATGAAAATAAAGAAAGAACTACACTTGAAAAAACTCTCAGATAATTCTTATTTGATGCCTCGCATGCTACACTTTATCAAAAGATGAAAGGAAAACATTTTGTGACTTTTTGAAATCAATAAAGATTCTAGATGGATATGCTTCGAACATCTCATGATGTGCTAATGTAAGTGATGGTAAGATTTTAGGGTTGAGGACTTATGATTATGATATTCTTTTGCAAAGACTACTTTTGGTTACTATCAAGAAGTTTGTACCAACAAATATCTTTGAAGCATTGGATGATCTGGCAATTTCTTTCTAAGATTATGCTATAAGACATTAAAAAAGAAGGATGTAGAAGAGTTACAAGTAGACATTATCCTCATTTTATGTAAGTTGGAAAAAATTTTCCTCTAGCATTTTTTGATGTGATGGTGTATTTGGTTGCACACTTGCCACATGAGATCATGCTTAAAGCACCTGTTCATTATCGATGGATGTATCCCATTAAAAAGGTAGGCAAAATTTTTACAAATTTAACTATAAAAATGTTTAAAGAGATAATAAAATCTAATAAAGTTTCATTTGTTTACTAGTAGGTTCTTAGGTAAACTTAAGACATATGCATAAAATAAAGCTCATCCAGAAAGATGTATAGCTAAGGCATATATTTCTAGTGAAGGCTTAACATTTTGTTCTATGTATCTTTTTGGGATTGAGACAAAATTTAATTGAGAAGAGAGAAACTATGCAGGAGGCAATCAAGTGAATAAGAAAGGGCTAGTTGTTTTTTTAAAGAAGTTTTTACCCTTTTGGAGCATGAAGATATGATGTCTTGTCACAAGAAAAGTTTGAAATGATTTAAAGGTATATATTGAACAAATGTGATGAAATCAAACTATATTTGGAGTAAGTTTGTTGTTTTTAATAATGAATTATTTGTGTAAGTTAAACTTTTAGTTCAATTAAGCTAACTTCCATTTTAATTATTTTTACTGTGTTATAAAAAACATAAAATAGAGCTTGAAATGCATAAAAGCTAATCTATCAAAAAAAGACATAAAGAGCAATTCTTTTATGGTTTAAAAGACACGTAAGTAAATGATATTTATTGAATCATAATAAACATTGTAAAATCATTTTAATAATATTTATGTTGAGTTTATTTCTTTAAATGATAGGTTACGTGGTTCAAGATTAAGGTTTTGAAGAAATTTATGATGAATTACTTTTATTAGTTTATGGTCCTGATAGAGGTGTTCAAAAGTTTATAGGTTCCTTGTTAATAGAGTGAGGTATCACACGAAAGAGCTTGATTTCCTCTTGAAAAGTTAGAATAGTGGTGTGATGGTTGAAGGCAATCATGAAAATGAGCAAATTGACTTTTATGGTTTTCTTATTGATATAATTCAATTAGATTACATAAAAGATTATCAAGTTGTTTTGTTTAGGTGTGAGTGGTTTAACCTTGATAGGAAAAGAAAAAGAAATCATAAAAATGATCATTTAGTAACATCAATGTTAATAAATGTTGGTATGAGAATGACCCATTTATTTTATCAATTCAAGCAAAGCGAGTGTTTTACTTAGATGATACTAAGTTAGGGAAAGATTAGAAAGTAGTGGAAAATTTTCATCATAGGCACTTGTATGATGTTTCAAAGATACAATATGTTGAAGTTGGTGAAATGATTAATATGGATGAAGATCAAATTGATCAAGAGAATGAAATGTTTGACAGTGATAAGATAATGCAAATTGATGAACATGAAAGACCACTGGATAGGGATGATATTGCTCTTAATGTCATTAAGTCAAATTTAATGAAAAAAACAAATGAAATATTTAATGATGTGTCTATGGAAAAATCTGATCAAAATGGTGAAGAAGGGTTTGACGATTGTAGTGAAGAATCCCAAGCAAATTTTTTTTGCAAAATTTGATTTCAAGTAAGATTTTGGTAGTTTGGTATTCATCCTAAAAAGGATACAAAAAGTCTTTTGTGTCGTGCAACACCATTTTTAGTGTATAGTTATGCTTTTTAGATTAAAAATAGCTTTATCATTATTTCAGAGAGTAATGACAAAGATATTTACTTATATCCTAGAAAATACTTTGATATACAATGATGATATTCTTCTATTCTTTGCTTGTAGACACATAATTTTATCTAAATAGAATCTAGCTAGTTGAAAAGCCTTTGAAATCCAACCCAATTTGAATCCAACATTTCTTTAACTTAGGTAAGTTTTCAAAATCGAATTTAGAACGAATTTAACCCAAATGCCTCAGGGTCAAACTTGGTTGAACAAAGTCAAACTTGGACAAATTTGATCAAAATCTACTAAACAGATCAAACTTGGGTCAAGCCTTAAATTTCATAACTAAATAGGATTAACAAGGCTAAGGATTGAAATTTATGATTTTCATGCACTAAAAACCTTGATTGCACTTCGAGAAGGGTAAAATTATCGAATATTCCTCAAAAGTATTTTTGTAACTTGACATTCTCAAAGTCGGTTATTCGTGAAAACTTTTAGATCATGATTTGACATTATTTAATGATTTGTGGTGCATTACAAACCTTTATCACACCTCAAAAGTTATGAAATTACTAAAGTACCCTTAGGGGTATATTATTTTATTATTTTTAGTGTATTAAAAATCTTAGTCACACCCGAAAGGTATGAAATTAATAAAATGCCATTTAAGGATATTTTTGTAATTTGACCTTCTTGATGTTTGTTTTTCATGAAATGCTTCAGATTATGTTTTAAAATTATTTTATGTTTTTGATGCATTAGAAACCTTGATCGTATTTCGAAAGGTGTGGAATTACCAAAATACCTTTTAAGGGTATTTTGATAACTTGATCTTCCTGAGGTCATTTTTTACAAAAACTTCTAGATCATAATTTCATAATATTTTATGACTTTTAGTGCATTGAAATCACAAAAATGAAGAAAGGACATGGTTTTCTAAGAAAATTATACAAAAAGGTCAATTTTAAAAAAGGCAAAATCATTTTTTCACACTATTCAGTTACACCAAAGGCCTTATTTTATGCTGAATTCATCATGAACCATTGATCTTCAAAGGCCTTGTTCCAAAGGTGAAAGGTGATTGCTTGGCAAATAAACCAAGAGAATAATGTGAGCTATTGGATAAAAGTTTAATTAAAGGCTCCCATGCATTTGCATGGCCTTTATAATGATCATTAAGGGCTGGGAGTTAAGGGGAAGGTAGCATAAGTAGTGGTGGCAATCACTAAAAAAGGAAGAGGAAAAAGTTGTAAGAAAATTGGAATAGCTTGGAAGTTGTCAATTTCTCTCCTTTTTATGCATTTCCCATTTCCAACTCATTTTGCTTTTTATAAAACTTAGTCTAATAAGCTATAGGCCAAGAGATTTTTCTCCATTGCTAAAGCTCCCCCATTCCCTTTTTTATGTCTTAAATGCTTCGCTTGTTAGTATTGATGAGTTTGTGATGATATGGCTTTATGATGGTTTTATTTACTTAGTTTATTTATTTGTTTAATTTTCTTTTGGGTGAGTAAACTATCATTCTATGTTTTTTTCTTTTTATTTTATATAGTTCTCTAAATGTTTGCTAAATTATTTATGTTATAAAATTATCATGTAGTGAAGTTCATACATCATAGTAAATCAATATCTTGCATGTAGTTAGATTTCATATTTAATTATTAATTGTCACACGTCATAAATTTCCTGCATGCTTGTTTTTGTTTCTAGTTAGAATTTTTATGTTTTCCATGTGTTTGATAAAATTCCTAAAAGATAAAAATGATTGAATAAGTGATTTTTCTTAGTATGTTTAACCTTGTTTTTATGTGTTTGATTTGAAAAAAAAATGGTGGAAACATTCTTTCTAGTGTTTGGCCAAAATAATGGTGCCTAAAAAATGGCCTTGTGAGTTTTAGTCTAGCCTTATCCATGGCTTGGCCAAATACTCCTTCCCTTTGTTCTTGATGTGTGATTTCATTTTGGCTAGGTTTGTAGCATATATGTTAGTTTATGATGTGTTTGTAAATAAGCATAAGTCTTGGTTTCCATATTCATTCTTAACTTGTTAAATGCATTGTCCCATGCATCCACCATGTAACTTCTAAATCAAAACCTTAAACCCTAAACCAAAACCCAAAACCCAAACCCTAAACCCTAAACCACATCTTAAATCCTAAACCCCAAATGTATCCCTAAACTTTAAACCTTAAACCAAACCCTGAACCCCTCAACCAAACCATAAACCCTAAACTAAAGCCTAAGCTTTAACCCAAACCTAGACCCCAAACCAAACTTGAAACCCTAAACCAACCCCAAAACCCTAAACCAAATCCTAAATCGAACCAAACCAATCGTAATCCCTAAATCAAACCCTACACAAACCCTAAACCTTAAACCCAACGAAACTAGCCTCAATTTTTAAACCCAAACCAAGTCTCCTCCATAAACCATAACCCAAACTAACCTCAAACCCTAAAATTCCAATCTAACCCCAAACCCTAAAAACCAACCCTTGATTCCTCCCATGCATTTGCATCTCATTTTACTATATTGTTACATTCATTCTTGAATTGTCATGCATTTACATTTTGTCGTTCATGTTTAATTATCATGCATATTATATATATTATTGCATTCATGCATACCATTAATATGTTCTTTAACTAAGGTTTCTTTTTAAAGAAAATGTTTTTTAAAAATAAATAAAAGTAATATTCCAAGTAAAAATTACCTTTGAGATTATTTACAGGGAAGTAGAGGATGTCTTGGTCAGGGTAGAGAAATTCATTTTTCTTGTTGATTTTATTATGTTGGATATAGAGGTAGATCGAGAGATCCCAATTATTTTAGGGAGACCATTTTTAGCCATAGGGAAAGCATTGATAGAAGTGTACAAGGGTGAATTGACTATGCGAGTACAGGATCAGGAGGTCCAGTTTCATGTTTTTAAGGTTGTGAAGTATTTGGATAGTTTTGAGGGGTGTTCTAAGAAGGAGGTAGTAAATAGCTTAGTTCATGATGTTTTTCACCTAAAGCATTCGTTATTGCAATTTAAAGATTCTTTTTTTATCGATGAGGTAAAGGATATTGATTTGCACAAGGATGATGATGATAATGGAATTTTGATGATCTTTATCGGTCGATATGCACCACTTCTTATTGTTGAGCCTTTAGTAGACATAGATTCTTTCCTTGGAGTAATTAAACCTTTTGTGGTGGATCCATTAGTTTTGGAGCTTAAATCATTGCCCTCACACCTTAGGTATGCTTACTTAGGTGAAGATTACACTTTGCCTATGATCATAGCAACATCCTTGACTGTAAATTAAGAGGCATGACTTTTTTTGGTTTTGTGTGATCATAAATTACCTATAGGTTGTTCCATTACTGACATTCGAGGTATTAGTCCATCTTTTTGCACACACAAGATTTTGTCAAAGGATGGATTTAGGCGACTATAGAGATTCAATAGAGGTTGAATCTAGCCATGAAAGAAGTGAAAAAGAAGATTATAAAATGGTTGGATGCTAGGATCATATATCCATAGTGCATGGGTTAGCCTGATTCAGTGTGTGCCTAAGAAAGGTGGGATAACAGTGGTACAGAATGAGAATAATAAGATGATTCCCACTAGGATTGTTATTGGATGGTGGGTTTGCATAGACTACAAAAGCTAAATAAGGCCACAAGGAATGACCATTTTCCTTTGCTTTTGTTGATCATATGTTGGACAGAGTATTCGGACATGAGTATTATTATTTCTCGGATGGATATTATGGATACAAACAAAGAACTATAGCACCTGAAGACTAGGAGAAGACTACTTTTTGTAGACACCTTATTTTATTTGAGGATTTTTTGAAATTTATTGGGCTTCAAATTTTAGTTTTGATTGTGCAATTGGGTCTTAATTGGAAAAGTGAATTTTAGGCCCAAAGATTAAGCCTTAAATTTTATTTGTATTTTAATTTTTTAGTTTAATTTTTGTTTCTTTAGTTAACAAAGTCAATGTCAATTGGAAAAAAAAAAGGGTAAAAAATAAAAAAATATGGGATTTTGCATAGAAAATCTTGGATTCAATTTAACTTTAGATTCTATCTTAGATTTTAACTTTAATGGTTGAATAATTTTGGAAAGACTTGGGGCTCAATATATTGAAAAAAGGAAGATTACATAGAGAATAAAATTTAGAGAGAAACCTTAGATTCATTTGAATTAATTTCTTCCAAATTGAAAGGAATTCAATCTCTATATAAAGTCCTTGAATCTAAGATAAAAAGAGGGTCCTAGCAGCAATTGACTTCAAAATCAAATAGAGGCAATTAAAAAGAGAGAAAATCTGGCAAAGTTTTGAATCAACAAAGAAGAAGCAATCAAACAAAATAATTGCTTACAAGAACATTTGGACTAAGTTTTTTGGAAGGAATGTTAAGATTTATAGTTGGAAGCATTAGTTTTTGAAAGGTGAAAAATTATTTGAACCCATGATCTATTGAGGTAAAGTTAGCTTTCTTTTTTTTTGTGATTTTTGTATAACTTTTATAATATTTAATTGCTTACTCTTATTTTTATATTTATTGCATGGTGTTTTTATTTTTGCATGAATTTTCATGACTAATATTATATTTGCATGATAATTTATTTGCCTAATATATTTGTTTGCATGATTAATATATTTATTTGTATGATTATATTAAATTTGATTGCATGATTATTAATATATTTAATTGCTTAATTATTAATATATTTATTTGCATGGTTATATATTTAATTACATGTTTATTTGCATGATTATTTTAATTGCATATTTTACATGGTTTATATATTATTATTTGCATGATTATATATTTAATTGCATATTTATTTGCATGGTTTATATATTTTTATTTACTTGATTATATATTTAATTGCATGTTTAATTGCATATTTTACATTGTTAATTGCATGATTATATATTTAATTATGTAATTATTAATTTATTTATTAGTGTGATTGTATGGTTATTAATATATTTATTTACGTATTTATTTATTTATTTATTATTATTAGTATTGCATGATATGATATTAATGTTATTGCATGATTAATATTATATTTGAATGATATTTAATTGCATGTTTCTACATTTATTGTGTGTATAATTGCATGACTATATTTAATTGCATAATTAGTAATATATTTGTTTGATTATATTTGATTTCATGATTATATATTTGCATGAATGGTTATTAATATATTTTCATGGTATTTTATATTACTGCATGATATTATATTTGCACAATATTATATATTTATATGATTATTATTTTTGAATGATAATTAATATATTTGCATAACATTCTTGCATGAATATTTTAGCATGATCTAGGCATGATATTGTTACATGATATTTAGTATGATTTTTAACATATTTGCACGATAATTTTAGCATAGTATGATTAAATATTTATTGCATGATTGCATGATTTGATTTTGATAGAATTTTTTTTTATGATCATGTGGTGTAAATAAATAAAAAGATTGGAATTGTTTGATTTGCATGATAAAACCATCTTTGATTAAGGTTTAATTTAGATAACACATAATTAATTTGGTATCAATTTTGGGCATGAAAGGTGCTAATACCTTCCCTACATGTAACAGACTCCTAACCCTTAGTTTTGTTGATGGAAACTAGAACCTATTCTTTTTAGGGACCCTTAAGTTAGGCTTAGAATAACCTTAAAAAGAATAGACATGTGGCCAATCACACCTAGCTAAAAAATATTGGTGGTGACTCCATATTTTTGTGTCTAATTGGTAGGCTTTCCCAACCTAAATGTTATGACAGTTTGGTAACTCCACTAGGGATTTGATAGTCAAGCCATTAATTAGTTATGTGCTATCTTAAGTCTTGGTTTGATGGTTTTAGTATGTAATTATTTGTGATTTTCATATTACTAACCTATTTGTTTTTGTTTTCTTGTTTTTTAGATTTTAATTTTTTATGTGCATTAATGTATTTGATTATTCGACATGTCCCTTTGCACACACCACACTTGCATTTATACATAAGCTCTATTCCTAAGCTTTGTTCTTTTGTAGGAAGGAGTAAGTACCTACACTCTCATGAGGTGATAACCTCCATGTGAGCTAGCAAAAACTTTCACTCAAATTGAACCCTTTCTGTTTAAGCCTATAATGGTGGGCAAGGATTGGGGTGCTTTACTAGTTTACAATGGATGATGATGTAGGGAACAATTTGGAAGCCTATAGATTGTTAAGCCTTTGAACCTAACATGTACATGAACCTTAAGGATCCAAACCAAGGCTAGAGCCTTGCCTTCTTTTTTATTAGAAAAAACCTAAATAGGACACGTGGTGGGACAATTATTATTCTTGTAAATTTATGTTATTCCTTATATATATTTTTGCATACTAACCTTTTATATTTTGTTATTCTTTATATTATGTTAACTAACTTTTTTTTTCTCTACTTTATTTTGCATGCATGCATCATTAGATTCACAAAAGGAGTGATTGCTACAAAATAATCTTAACAAGCAAAATCTTAATTACATCTATGGAGAGCTTATAAAGATTCTTATGTGTCTGAGAGAAGGTGATTGTTTGCTAGCTAATTATGTAATTACTTTACCCACCAAAATCCATCTTAATCTCAAATGAAATGATCTTAACGATTTGGTTAGTATTTGGAACCAATGAGGTGTCACTGTTAAGGAAACCTTCCAAAAGAAGTTTGGGGACCTAGCATTAGCTTTTTCTATCCCTATTGATGATCAGCTTATTAAGGCCATGGTTCAAATTTAGGACCCTTTATATTATTCCTTTGTGTCAATGAGGTTAATATGGTGCCAACTATTAAAGAATATTCAATTCTCATTCGCTTGGATCTCCCTAATCCTAGTTAGGTATATTGGAAAAATAAATAGATTGGTTACCAAGAAAAGCTTGCTCAAATTATGGCCATAAATGTCCAAACTATTGGTATTCCTTGATCTATTGTTCATGACTTTATATACAAATATTTTGACATTAACAGAGGAATAGATTTGATGGCATTGGCTTTATATGGGATAATGGTATTTTCAAAAGTAATTGGTTATCTTGATGTTGTAGTGGTGGATTTCTTTGATCAACTTGGTTACAAAATCAACCTTATTCCTACAATTTTGGTTGAGACTTTTATATTTTTAAATCATTATCTTTAAAATGAAAAGAGGCATTTTACTAGATGTGCTCAGTTGTTAACCATTTGGATGAAAAGTCATAAAAAATAATGGTGGTAAATTTTGCAAGCCCTATTTCACTACAAGCACTCTCATCAAGGAATTCTATAAGAATGAATGGCCTACACAAAAGTCCAAGGAAGCATGGATCTTATTTCTACATAAGCTCACTAGCCAAGATGTGATATGGAGAGCTTTTTAGATGCCTTATGGACCAATGTTGTATGGTTGTGAAGATAAGCTTTGGGTTGCTCTGTTAGGCCTTTGGGGTGCAGTGAGTTATTCTCCTATCATGGTGCAAAGATAATATGGCTATAAATAGCTTATCCTAGTCACTTCTAGACTTAGTAAAATAGAGTTCTCATATGTTGAAATTGATGCCTCCATAAAGATAGCCAAAATCCTACAAGCTTGGAATTTGCCTTGAAAGGAAGATAGAAGGAGATGCTCAAATAAAGTTACCCCTGAGTACTTTGTGTGGCAGATTAGGCATGTTGAGGACATTAAAATCCTTGAAGAAACAACTCTAAATGGTCCAGTAAAGTCATAACCTTTCGATCCCCTATTGGTAGTGGAAAACACTAAAAGAAAGCTCCAAGTTGAAAATGATGAATTGGAGGCTAAAAAAAAAGTTAGAGGAAAGAGTGGACAAAAAGTTCAAGCACTTGGACAAGAAAAAGGATGAATGGAAGAATCATTTTTTTGATCTCAACATCACACAATCATCCACCAATCATGAATTAGTCCAACTTTTGAAAGAAAATGGACAATTGCAAGCAAGGATACAAGAAAAAGATGAAGCACTTATCAAAACACAAAAGCACATCCAAATATTTAATGGGGTAGTGGTTGAAATTAAAACACAAACTAGTGTTGTGAATGAAAAATGTGAGTAAGCAAAATAGGCATATGTGAGAAAGCATAAGAAGTTGGAGTGCTTGCTTGATCAAATTACCATGGCTACTTACAAAGTTAAGGACATGGTAGAAAAAGTTGAAGAATGGAAGACAAAGGTGCCACCAGTAGGAGCACATGGCCAAGAGCTACTAGTTTTCCTTAATGAATTACAGGGCTAATATTGATAAATCAAGGATTTCTTTCCATTATAAACTTTAGGCTTCTCATGGAAGTAATATTAAATTTGGTTAGAAATAACTTTCAATTCAATAAGGATTTTTTTTGTTAACAATTGTTATGTGGTAAATCCTTCTTATTGCATTCATGCATTCATGTATTCATATATAAACATCTATCCAAAATGCATGATAATAAGTCATCCTAATTCTTAAAAATTGTGAAAAATCAAGATTCAAGGATAGCTCAATCTTTAAACAATTTGAGGCACTACAACGCTAGATATCAAGCAAAAATCATGGAAGAAAAAATAGTCTTTGCCTCCAAAAGCTAGGAAAAGCTTAAGAAAAATTGAAGGAGTACTTAGAAACTATTATCGAGTTGCTAAAGAACTCGAATAAAGGAAAGAAAGTGGTGGAAGAAATGGTGATACAAAATGAGATTGATCTATTATATCATTTTGGTTTTGGCCCATATTTAGCACATGCATCTCAAGAGGCCCAGCATGAAATGCCATTCACTACAAACTATCCTTATATACAAATTGACATGCTGACAACTGCTACTCCTACTCCCATTATCCTTGTTCTTGACATCAAGACATCTGATCATACACAAGTTTCAAATCTTAATGATCTTAAGAAAGAAGAAAAGTTGAAGATAGGCTCTATTGAAACTAAAAAAAGCTTTGGTTCTTAAAAGATAGATCTCATAGAAGAGAGGCTTAGAGCCATTAAAGGGATAAGCTTTTATGGGTTAATAGATGTTACTAAATTATACCTAGTTCTAGATGTTGTGATTCCACCAAAGTTTAAAGTGCCTAAGTTCGAAAAATGTGATAGGACCAAATGCCCAATTGCACATGTTACAATATATTGTAATAAGATGGTTGCATATGCTCCTAATGAAAAGTTACTTATTTATGATTTTCAAGATAGTCTTACTAGTTTGGTTGCTAAGTGGTATGTGCAACCATATAGATCTTGCAATAGTGGATAAAGAGAAGTTGAAAAACTTTCATTGCACAATACAAACACATTATAGATCTAGCACCAGATCGCATGTCTCTATAAAGCATGCAAAAAAAGGATACTAAAAGTTTTAAAGAATATGCCCAAAGATGAAAGGATATTGCTATCCAAGTTTAACTAGCGCTCACTGAAAAAGAGACCACAATCTTGTTTGTCAATACTCTTAAGGTTCTTTACTACGAAAAGATGATTAGAAATGCCATTAAAAATTTCATTGATATGGTAATTTCTAGAAAGATCATTGAAAATGCCATAAAAAATAGAAAGCTTAAAGGTGGTGATGCAAAGAAAGAGGTTATGCTAAAAAAAAAAGAAGGAGATGCTTAAGTTGTAATTTATAAAGGGCAATAGGTTGGAGGCTTCACCCCATACTATCCTTGCCCAATGTATCAACCTTACTACCCAACCATCATCAACATCTCCCCAAGTCTTTATGCTCGTCAACTAGTCATATAATCATCCAACTCTCAATCAGTTGCTCAACCTAAGAATCGGGTGAATATAGAAAGAGCTCCTATAGATCCAATTCTTATGACATACACTGAGCTACTCCCTTAACTCTTTGAGAATTATTTAGTCGCACCAATTTATTTAGAACCTATGAAGCCTTCCTACCCCAAGTGGTATGATGCTAATGCGACTTGTGACTATTATCCTAGAATTGCTAGCCATTCTACACAACATGGAAGTATATAGTGCAAAGTTTGGTCAAAAATGGATTGGTGAATTTTGATTAAGAAATAAGGACATGTGTCATCAAAAAACCTTTGCTTAACCACATTGGGGCATAATTTTGAAGGAGTTTTTATAAATGTTAGTTACTTTAAGAACTTTAAGAAATAATACAAGTTTGAAACATTCAAGTTTTTTATGTTAGTCTTTTATTTATCTTTCATCATTTTAATAAAGTAACAAATGCATTTTCATTACATTTCTTCATTTGATCCATTGCTTTTATATACATGCCTTTCATATTTCACCTTCCCTATGTTCTAAATAATGAATGTTCAAATAATCATGACAATAATTCAAGATTCAATTTTGAAACCATAATTCATATTGATGGAATTGATAAGTTTAGACTCTTAATCTATTGCAATCATTGAAGTAAAAAAGAACATGTTTCATGAAATGAAACTAGAATGGGATTTTACTTATTCATAGATGAAAATGATGTAGTGTGTCGGCTTTTGTGATGGTTCACTCACAAGTTTGCTCTTAGTCAATAAATGTTTTTCATTGAGAGTATTCATATTTGAAATAAGAAATGACTATCTTTCTTCTACCCTTCACACAATTAGTAAAATTATCCATTTGTTATCCCATTTGACCCTGTTGAATTTTCTTTGGAAGAAACCCTAACCAAAGATCACCCTTTACACTGGGACAAAGTTTGAAAAAGATTTGATCACAAAAAGAAAAATAAAAAAAAGTGAAGGTCTATAATGACTTCAAAGGCAAAAAAAAAAAAAAAACCCTTTTTGGTACTCAGATTTTTCCTAAAAAAGGATGAAAACTACAAATTGAAAAAATGTAAAAAAAAAAAAAAAAAGAGAATTGATGAAAAATGGGGCAAAAAAACAAGCTGCTCTATATAACAAATGATCACTTGGTTTAAACCCTTTAAATTAATTTTAGGCCTACTTTATCCATTTCTTTCATAACTTCTCACCCTAGCCTATGTTACGTCTTTTAAAAGTCCATTTTAATCAAATATGAATGCTCGAAGTGGAGAATCATGAATTGAACTAAGGAAAACTTATAATTGGAATATTGGAAATGTTGATCAAAATGTCACTGATGGATTAAAGAAAAAAGTGAAATAAGAAGGAAATAATGTGAAAAAAAAAGCAAAAAAAACAAAACAAAAAAGCCAAAAAATTAAAAAAAGAAAAAAGAGAAAGAAGGAAAAAGGAAAACTTAAACTAAAAACCAGAAAAGGTGATTTAAGTAACAAAAAGGAAACCTAGAAAAATAGCTTTGATGAGGATCCCAAAGAAATAGGGATAATGCTTGAATTGATGAAAGATCAAGAATATCAATGGAATGAGCTTTTGAAAAAGAATTCAGAATTAATTTGTCTAGAGTTGTCTGACTATTCATTATCCTAGATGTTGCATACCCTTCCCAGCATTTATCTTGATGATTCATCCTGAAATGATTTCTTTGTCTATTTATTCTTTACTATACTTGTTCTTATAATGAATACTATTTTTTTTGTTTTTCTTGTTCTTCACCATTTATTTCTTGCCATGATAAATTAAAGAAATGTGATGGATTACATTTAGCATTGAATTGAAATAATGATGAATGAATAAATGACTGTTATGAAAGATCCCTGCATTAATTCAAAGTGACTGGGACATATCAAAAATGAAATGTGAAATATGAAAGAAGTTTAAAATGATGTTGATTTTTATGGCTTACAAATGAAAAGAAACATTCCAAATGTTGAGATCAAATGATAAAGATAACGAAAAGGAATTTTGAGTCACAAATCAGTTAATACATTTATTGGCCGGTTCTAAAAATGTTGAAGAAAAACATGATGAAAAGCTAAAAAAAAATGAAGAAAAGCCTGAGATCCCATTGAAAAAAGGAAACTTTAGATTTGGATGATATAACAGATAAAACTACTTGATGATGCATGATAGCTCATGTTGAAATCTACAATTGTTGATGAGTTAAAAGTAGTGAGAAGATAAATCAAGAGTTTTGAGAACCTTCTAATTTGCCACAATTTAAAAGATAAATGAATTGCATAGCATACATTGCATTCACCATTTGCATTACATGCATGCATCATACTGAGAATATTGCACTCATTCATGGCATTCATCATGCATATTTCAAAAAAAAAAAAGTTTAAATTTTGAAATTAGGTAGGAATTTTGCATATATGCATTCTATTCACTGCATTCATTACATGTTGCATATATCATCGCATTTATTGCACTTATGCACTTCATTTTTGGAAAAGAAAGATCAAAGTTTGAGTTGTGAAATTAGGATGGAATTTTGAAAAATCTTTGGTTCATGCATTCATTGTATGCATACATTGCATTCATCGTATTCATCTCATGCATCATGCATGTTTGAAAGGAAGAAAAATTAAAGTTTGAATCTTGAAATTGAATATGAGAATTATGTAGAATCTTTGCGATCATTGCATGCATTCATTGCATATGTTTGGAAAGCAAGAAGGAAAAACTAGATGAGGAAATATTTTGAGAAGAGACATTGGAAGACAATCAATGATGATTCAGATCAGATGCAGAAACTTAATTTAAGGTAAGATTTTTTAAAGTTTCAATGCCTTTATTAGGGAGGAGCTTTTTCGAAAGTAAAAATGATCTCACTTTATTTTCCAAAAGTTTCAAAGTCTCAGTTGTGAGGAGCATTTTATTTTTCAAAGTTTTAAAGCCTTAGTTGTGGGGGAGTATTTTATTTTTCAAAAGTTCCAAAGCCTCAGTTATGGGGGAGCATATTATTTTCAAAATTTTCAAAGCCTTAATTGTGGGGGAGCATTTTGTTTTCAAAAGTTTCAAAGCCTCATTTGTGGGGGAGCATTTTTCAAAAAAAAAAAAAGGTTTCAAGCCTTTGAGGAGAAGCCTTTTCAATTTTCTTTTTTGATTTTTCATAACCCAGACAAAATGGATGTCTTTTGTTTTTGTACAATTCCTGTGTCATAGAAAATGCACAATGAGGGGCAACTGTAGACACCTTATTTTGTTTGAATATTTTTCAAAATTCATTAGGCTTCGAATTTTAATTTTGATTGTACAATTAGGCCTTAATTGGAAAAGTGAATTTTGGGCCCAAAATTCAACCCTAAATTTTATTTGTATTTTAATTTTTTTTTTAGTTAAAAGAGTCAAACTCAATTGATAACAAAAACTAAAAAAAGGTAAAAAAATAAAAAATATATATGGGATTTTGCATGGAAGATCTTGGATTCAATTCAACTCTTAGATTCTATATCAGATTTTAACTTTATTGGTTGAATAATTTTGAAAGGACTTAGGGCTCAATCTGTTAAAAAATGAAAGATTACATAGAGAATAAAATTTGGAGAAAAATCCTAGATTCAATTGAATTAATTTCTTTCAAATCGAAAGGGATTCAATCTCTATATAAAGACCTTGAATCTAAGATAAAAAGAGGGGGCTTAGTAGCAATTGACTTCAAAATCAAATAGAGGTCATTGAAAAGAGAGAAAAACTTGGCAAAGTTTTGAATCAACAAGGAAAAAGCAATCGAACGAAAATTTTTTTTGCAAGAACATTCAGTTTGAGTTTTTTAGAAGTAAGGTTAAGGTTTATAATAGGAAGCATTAGTTTTTGAAAGGTGAAAAATGATTGAAACCCATGATCTATTAAGGTAATGTTAGCTTTTTTTTTTTGTGATTTTTACATAATTTTTATAATACTTAATTGCTTACCCTTATTTTTATATTTATTCCATGGTATTTATTTTTGCATGAATTTGCATGACTAATATTATATTTGCATGATAATTCATTTGCCTAATATATTTGTTTGCATGATTAATATATTTATTTGTATGATTATATTGAATTTGGTTACATGATTATTAATATATTTAATTGCTTAATTATTAATATATTTATTTGCATGATTATATATTTAATTATATGTTTATTTGCATGATTATATATTTAATTATATGTTTATTTGCATGATTATTTAATTGCATATTTTGAATGGTTTATATATTATTATTTGCATGATTATATATTTAATTGCATATTTATTTGCATGGTTTATATATTTTTATTTGCATGATTATATATTTAATTGCATGATTATTAATTTATTTATTTGTGTGTATGGTTATTAATATATTTATTTACCTAGTTATTTATTTATTTATTTATTATTGCATGATATGATATAATAAGTTATTGAATGATTAATATTATATTTGAATGATATTTAATTACATGTTTCTACATTTATTGTGCGCATAATTGCATGACTATATTTAATTGCACAATTGCTAATATATTTGTGTGATTATAATTGATTTCATGATTATATATTTGCATAAATGGTTATTAATATATTTGCATGGTATTTTATATTACTACATGATATAATATTTGCTTAATATTATATATTTATATGATTATTGTTATTGCATGATAATTAATAAATTTGCATGACATTCTTGCATGAATATTTTAGCATAATTTAGGCATGATATTATTACATGATATTTGGTATGATTTATAATATATTTGCATGATAATTTTTGCATAGTATGATTTAATATTTATTGTATGATTGCATGATTTGTTTTGATTGAAATTTTTTTTATATGACCATGTGGTGTAAATAAATAAAAAGATTGGAATTGTTTAATTTGCATGATAAAACCATCTTTGATTAAGGTTTAATTAGATAACACATAATTAAAATGGTATCGATTTGAGGCGTAAAGGGGTGCTAATAACTTCCTTGCACATAACTGACTTCCAAACCTTAGTTTTGTTGATATAGACCAGAATCTATTCTTTTTAGGGACCTTCAGCTTAGGCTTAGGATAACCTTAAAAAGGATAGACTCATATAGGTGGCCAATCACACCTAGCTAAAAAAGATTGATGGTGACTCCATGATTTTTATGTCTAAAGGATAGGTTTTCCCAACCTAAATGTTATGACACTTTGACCTGCTTTTTGGTACCTTTGCCTTTAGGAGAATGCCTTTTGGACTTTGTAATGCACCAGCTACTTTCAAAGGTGTATGATAATGATTTTTTCTATTATGGTAGAGGATTTCCTTGAGGTGTTCACGGATGATTTTTTGGTCTTAGATGATAGTTTTAACGATTGTCTTGATCATTTAGCTTATGTTTTGACTAGATGCAAGGAAACCAACCTAGTGCTGAACTGGAAGAAATGTCATTTTATGGTTAGAGAAGCAATAGTGCTAGGCCATATGGTTTCTACTACAAGTATTGAGATTGATAGAGCTAAGATCGAGGTAATAGAAAGATTGCCACATCTCACTATAGTCATGGGTATTAGAAGTTTTCTTGGTCATGTAGGATTTTACAGGAGATTCATTAAAGACTTTCCCAAGATTTCTAAACCCTTATGCAAGTTGTTAGAAAAGGAGGTGAAATTTAAATTTGATGATGATTGCTTGCATGCTTTCCAAGTGTTTAAAGAAAAATTAGTTTATGCTTCGACATTATAGCATCCGATTGGTCTATACCGTTTAAGCTTATGTACGATGCTATTGACTATGCTATAGGAGTTGTTCTAGGCTAGAGGATAGGAAAGCAATTTCATGCTATATACTATGCAAGTAAGACTTTGAATGGTGTTCAGTTAAACTATGCTACTATTGAGAAAGAGCTATTGTCATAATGTATAGATCCGTAGACATATAACTAAACACATGCTAAGGAGTCACTACCCATCATTTTTTTGTATAGGTGTGATTGGTCACTTAGGTGAATATATCTTCTTAAAGATGTCCTAAGCTTGATTATGGAACCCTAAAAAAATAGGTTCTTGTCTGCATTTCAGAACTAAGCTTAGGAGTTCGGTTATCTATGGGGAAGGTTATAACACCCTCCACAACGCCTATCCTAAGATGGTACTATTTAATTTAAAATTATCCTAATAATCATTGTGGTTTTAATGGTTTTTATTTTAATGTTTAGCTATTGAAAATAATTTTTAAGATTTCTTTATCAATCTGACAGAATTTTTAAAAATACTTCCTCACCTCAAGAGTATTCAAGAATCCCTTTTGTTTTCTTGAAAAGGCTCTATCATCAAAAAAATTTAATCATTTACCTTTTGTGTTAAAATTTTGTTTTATTGATTTAAATCTAATTTTCCCACCATTTGGGCCTAGATTAGAAATATTTTCTCACCTAGAAATATCTTAGATAATCATCCATTTGCGATTACTAAGAATTTCATCCTCAAACTTTATTTTTTATTTTATATGTTTTATTTCTAAATCTTTCACCATTTGGGATTATTTAGAAAATATCTTTTTTAGAACCTAAACTTCTTTTTATTTATCACTTGCTTCTTAATCCTTAGGAAGAAAATAATATGACAACTATTTTTTAAAATTCTCATATAAATTCTTCCACCATTTGGGTTGAATTCAAAATATAGACTCTCATTTAGAAATCTCACAGAAGTTTAGCCATTTGTAATTTTCCTAAGATTTCATCCTTGGATAATTGTTAAATATTTTCTTGCAAATTTTTAAGTTATAATTTTAATTTTTTAATTTTTTATTTAGGTAAGAATACAATTAATTTTATTGAAACTCTATCTAAATTATTCCACAATTTGGGTCAAATTTAGAGAAATTTCTCACCTAGAGATTTTTTGAAAAATTCACCATTTGAAATTTCTAAGAATCTCATCATTGGTGAATTGTTAATTCAATCACAAATTTATTAAATTTTTATTTTTATTATTCTTTTTTTAAAATTAAAAATAAATATTAATTATTGTTATTGAAATTTTATCTACATTCTTCCTCCATTTGGCTTAAATTTTGAAAAAAAAAAATTCTCCCCTAGAAATTTTCTAGAAATTAACGATTTGTAATTCCTCAAATTTTCATCCACAAAAAAATATTATTTACTCTCCAAATTTTATTAAATTTTATTTTATATTTTATTTTATAGTTTTCTTCTCTAATTTTTCCTAAAATATAATCATGCAAAATATTTTTAAAAAATAAATAAATAACATAAAACATAAATAAATAAATAAAAACCATAAAAACAAATACCAAAATAAAGAATTAGCTTGGCTTGGCTGGAGAGTTGGCTCGGCTGTAGGGATGACAAGTGGCTTAAGCGGCTTTGGGTGGTAGCTCCACTTTGCTGGAGCCAAGGAAATCGGAATGTGGGTTAAAGATGGGTTGTGCACTGGCTTGGGTTGGGTGACAAAAACATGCAGATCTTGGGAAAAGTTAAATGTCAAAATGATGTCATTTCAATGGGGTATAAAAGCCAAATATTTTGCTTTTCTCCTCAGATTTCCCCAACCCTCTCTTTGCCCTCTTTTTTTTTTCTTTGATCTTCTCTCTAAAAACAGATGAACTATAACTAAATATGTGTTAGATTTTGGAAATCCCTACTAAAAGTTCACCATAATCTGGGTATTATTATCAGATATAAAGAATGGTCATCAAAAGGTCTTCGAAATATGGGTTTCTTACCAGATATTCGGAATGGTCATCAAAATTTGGGCTTCTTGCTAGAAACTCACTAAAAATTTTAAATTTTCATCTAAAAATTCAAATAGATTCTAGAAATTTCCAAAAAACATTAATGTGGAATTTCAAAGCTTATTGAACCCCTTTAATAGCACTGTTTACTCTAGATTAAACTAAATCCATTCTAACAAGTCACTAAACTTCCATAAAAACAAAAAATTTCTTCCAATCTCAAATCTCTCTGCTAAACTAACCTATTTTTTATTGTTTCTATAATCACCCTTTTATCTACTAATTCCTTTCTATTTTTGCTGCTAATTTTTTTTATGTATTTCCTCCTTTAATTCTTCTATGTCTTTCATTATGATAATTGGAACTATTTATAGAATAGATTTGTCATTCCACCAAAAGAAGAAGTTTTTACATGATATTCGGTATTAGGTATGGGATGAGCCTTATATGTTTAGACAATGTAAGGATTATATTTTAAGGTGATGTGTCTTGGTGGAGGAAATTGATGATATATTTAGACATTATCATGCTTTTGATTATGGTGGACATTTTGGAGGTAAAAAATTGCAACTAAAGTGCTTTAATCAAGATTTTATTGGCCCATTTTGTTTGAAGACACACATTTATTTGTTTAAAAGTGTGATCGATGTTGAAAAGTTGAGAGCATATCTAGGAGACATGATAAGCCCTTGAACCCAATTTTAGAGGTTGAGATCTTTGTTGTATAGGGCATAGACTTTATGGGACCTTTCATTTCTTCTTGTGGGAACCATTATACATGATGGCTATTGATTATGTTTCAAAATAGCTTTGCCTATTGGTGATGCTATGGTGGTACTTAACTTTTTGAGAAAGAATATATTTTATAGATTTGGAACCTCTAAAGTCATCATTAGTTATGAGAGATCCCATTTTTGTAATAAGGTGTTTAGTGCATTAGTAGCAAAGTATAGGGTCATTCATAAGGTTGCCACAACTTATTATCCACAGTGTAGTGATCAAGTAGAAGTGTCAAAGAGGAAAATCAAGTGCATATTTCAGAAAGCTATGAATCCAAGTTATAAGGATTGGTCTAGGAGATTGCATGATGCATTGTGGGCATATAGGACCATCTTTAAGACTCTGATTGGGATGTCACCCTATTAGCTTGTATATAGGAAAGCTTGTTATTTGCTAGTAGAGTTAGAGCAATAGACATATTGGGATATTAAGAATTTAAACTTTGATGTAAATGCTGTAGGTGAGAAATGACTTTTACAACTCCACAAGCTTAATGAGTTTCGCTTGCGTGTTGTGATAATGCTCGGTTGTTTAAAGAAAAGTTGAAAAAGTGGCATGACAATTGAATAATGGTAGAACATTTAAGCCCAGTCAACATGTGTTGCTATTTAATTGTCACTTAAAGCTTTTCCCAAAGAAGCTTAAGTCGAGATGGATGGGCCTATTTATGGTGACACAAGCATTTTCCTATGGCACTATTGAGATTATGGATGAAGTGAGAAAAATTCCCTTTAAAGTGAATGGGCATAAATTGAAGCATTATTATGGAAGAGAAGTTAGGGAGCGATAGAAGTAATTTATTTTCAAGATTGATTCTCTTGAGCCCTTAGTCTAAGCTTTTGACTTTAAAGAAAACACTTCTTGGGAGGCAACCCAAGTTTTTTCTTTTCATGTTATCGCTTTTTATGCATGTTGTTTTCTTGTACATAATTGGGTTTTATAGTTTCTATATAGTTATTTTTGTGTTCATTTAGTTTTTGTACGTATTGATGTAGTTTCTTGATGTAATTATTTTCTTTGTTTTTTAGGTTGAATAAAAGGTTAAAAAGGAAGCACTAGTTTGGCCAAAGCTACATGGGGGATTCGGCCACCATGCCTCTAGGTTGATAAGGGAGTTTTCTAGTCTCTCTCTTTTTGTTTTATTATTTGATGCTTACACATTGAGGACAATGTGTTGTTTAAGTTTGGGGGTATGGGAAAATTGCACAAAATGTGAAATTTTTTTTTAAATTTTCCTTGATTTTTGCCTTTAAATTGAGCTTAACATGTGGTAGCTTGAATCATTATTATACTTTCTTTGATTAGTTCTTCATGAAGCCAATGATAAATAGTGATTGATAATGAATATAGCTTTAGGAAAATATTGAATGTGAATGAAATATGAGATGATGCTTAAGCTTAAAGAATTCTTGAATATGGTATTCATTTATGAGTTGATGCTTTGAACATGGAAATGCATTTTTTTATCTAGTAATGATTATGTGAGCATGAGATTAGTTTTGCATTTGTCTTTGGAGTTGTGTTTCATGATTTTAGAATTTGTTTTGATTGTCTCTCAAGGCAAAATCCTAGAGGACACATGATTAGGGAAATTAGTAGGCCATCTTTGGATTGATTGAGCCTTTCGAGCCATCCTTGATATAGTATTTTCATAGTCACCCCATTTAAGCCTTATGATATTCTTTTTTTTGTTTTGAAACCACATTACAAGCCTATAGCCTTATTTTGTTTCTTTCCTATATTTTTGGTCCCTTATCCTATAGGCATTATGACACTTATGTACATTTTTTAGCTATGCATTATTAGGGAAGAAAGGTGGAGCTCAAAAAAAGAATAGGAAATTGAAAAAAAAAAAGAAAAGAAAAAAAATCAAGCTAGCTTGCAAAAGAAAAAAATTGTGAAAAATAATTTTGAAAAAAAAAAACAAAAACAATAAAGTGGTGAAAAGCAAAGAAAAGAAAGAAAAAAGGCAAAATTCAAAGTTTGGGGGGGTGATTCTTTAGTCAAGCTTAACTTTCTTACCTTGAAAGCTCAATGATGAATAATCTAGATATGTGATACATTGTTAGGGTACTTGAACCTAAGTGACTTTTATCATACCTTACGCCTAGATTTACATTACAAGCTTACTCAAGTCCTAACCCAATCATGTGTTCATCGACATTAGTGGAGAAAGATATGATGTGCAAACTTATGGAACATGAGCATGCTTTATTAATCATTATTATTAATGTCTCATGAGTTGCATAACATTACTAGATTTCATGCAATAATATGTGAAAAATGTTGCTTGCTTGTGGAACCTTAGTTAAAAATGGTCTCAACCTAGGTAGATTCTTGTGTAATAGCATTCATTCATGACTTTACTTTAGTTATATTTATTGATCAATCCATGAGGCTATAATGTTGAATGAAGTATTGGAAGTATAATGTGATTCTTGCTAAATCTTATTTTACCAGAGGACAAGCAAAAGTTCAAGTTTGAGGGTTGATTGCATTAAAAATTTTAGCTTTTTAATGCTGAATTTTAGTGCAATTTGACTATTATTTTAGCTTGTTCTTTGGTATTTCTTAGTAAAAATCTCCTAAAATCACAATTGTCTTATATGTAGGTACAATTGAAGAAGATGAAGAATTTTGAACATAAAAAGGAGGATTTTAGGGCTAATGGCCTTCATTAGTGTCATTTGGTCGCATTGATATTAAGGGATTTTTTTTTTACTTTTCTTGTTTGAATTTTTTTAGCTTTATTTTTATAGATTTTTTTGGTAAAACTTGTGATAGTAATACTCATTAAGTGTTGAAATTTTTTACAAAAAAAATATATAGATGTGCATGAAGGATTAAGCAAGTACTGTGTTCAATTGAAAGGCTGATGTGGCATTGTTAAATGAAATGATTGGCATTTTTAAATGAGATGATTGGCTAAATGATTGAAAATAAATATTAATTATTGTTATTGAAATTTTGTCCAAATTCTTCCTCTTTTTGGGTTAAATTTAAAAAAAAAATTCTCACCTAGAAAATTTTTAGAAATTAACCGTTTGCAATTTTTAAAAATTTCATACTTGGTTAATTATTATTTACTCTCCAAATTTTATTAAAGTTTTATTTTATATTTTTTATAATTTTCTTTAATTTTTCTTAAAATTTAATCATGCAAAATACTTTTAAAAAATAAATAAATAACAAAAAAAAATTAAATAAATAAAATCCATAAAAACAATTAAAAATAAATACAAAAAAAAAGAACTAGCTTGGCTTGGCTAGAGCACTAGCTCGGCTGCATGGATGACAAGTGGCTAAAGTGGTTGGGAGTGGTGGCTTAGCTCGGTTTGGAGCTAAAGAAACTGAAACTTGGGTCAAATTTGGGTTGTACGCGAGTGTGGGTTTGGCAACAAAATATGCAAATTTTGGGAAAAATTAAATGCAAAAATGACATCATTTCAATAGGATATGAAAGCCAAATATTCTATTTTTGTGCTCAGATTTCCTCGGCCCTCTCTCTCCTCCTTTTTTCTTTGATCTTCTCTTAAAAATTGATGAACTCCGATTAAATATGCATTGGATTTTAGAAATCACTACTAGAAATTTGTCAAAATCTGGGTATTATCGTCGAATACTAGAATGGTCACTGAAATTTGGGCTTCTTGCCGAAAACTTATTGAAAATTTGAAACTTGCACTGGAAAATTCAAACAAAATTTGGAAAATTCCAAAAAACAATAATGTGGAATTTCTAATCTTCTTAAACCCTTTTAATAGCACTATTTACTCCAAATTAAACTGAATCCACTCTAACAAATCACCAACTTTCACAAAAACAAAAGAACTTCTTTCAATCTAAAATCTCTCTGCCAGACTAACTTTTTTTTATTGTTTCTGCTATTGTATTTTTTCTGCTAATTCCTTTATATTTTTGCTACTATTTTTTTGTGTATTTCCTTAATTCCTTTAGGTCTTTCACTATGATAATTGGAATCTATTTATAGAACAAATCCTTAATCCAGTTAGTGTTTTAATGGAAATAATATTCTTTATGAATTCCAATTTATCAAAAAATTAGGCTTTATCCCAAAAAAAATATTTTCCTAATTAATCTCGAATTAAAGTTTGAATTATCCTAAAAAATTCAATCTCCAACTTTCCTGCCATTCTATTTTCCATTATCTCTTTTTTTTTTCTTTTTAATTTAATTTTTAATAATTATTCCTTTTTATTATTATTACTATTATCTTATTATTACCTTAACACCTAACCTAATAATAAAAAAAACTAAAGATAAATCAATAAAAAAATTTAAGATAAATAAAAACTAATAACAAATAAATAAATGAATAATCAACATATATAAAAAATAAAACAAAAAAAGAAAATAAATAAATAAATAAAATGGGTATTTAGGCTTGAATAAATTAGCCTCAATTGGTTTGGGCCCAGATGAAATAGGATGTCTATAGCTATTAGTAGTTGTTTTGCATTTGATAAGTTCCCCTCTTATCTCATAGGCTCCAAAGTTATAGTTTACACTAATCATGCTATAATTAGATATCTCATAACCAAGAAGGATGTAAAGCCTAGGTTGATTAGGTGGATTCTCCTTCTATAAGAGTTTAATTTGAAGATTAGAGACAAGAAAGGATAAAAAAACCACATGGCTTACCATTTTTATAGGTTAAATAATGGTGGCATTTGCAGTGATCTGAGCACTGGTAAGACTTTTCCTAATGAGCAGTTGATGACATTTAAGCATGATACTTTGCCTTGGTATGTTGATTATACCAATTTCATTGTTGGTGGAGTTTTACCCCTAAACTATCATTCCACCAAAAGAATAAGTTTTTGCATGATGTTTGGTATCATGTATAGGATGAGCTGTATTTGTTTAGACAATGTAAGGATCATATTTTAAGGTGATGTGTCTCAGTGGAGGAAATTGATGATATACTAAGACATTGTCGTGCTTCTAATTATGGTGGACATTTTGAAGGATGAAAAACCATAGCTAAAGTGCTTTAATCAAAATTCTATTAGCCTACTTTGTTTCAAGATGTTAATTTATTTTTTCAAAAGTGCGATCAATGTCAATGAGTTGGGAGCATATCTAGGAGACATGAAATACCCTTGAACATAATTTTAGAGGTTAAGATCTTTGATGTATGTGGGTATAGACATTATGGGACCTTCCATTTCTTCTTGTGGGAACCACTATATATTGATGGCTATGGATTATGTTTCAAAATGGGTTAAGGTAGCTATTTTGCCTACTAGTGATGCTAGAGGGGTACTTAACTTTTTGAGGAAGAATATATTTTCTAGATTTGGAAACCCTAGAGTCATCATTAGTGATGAAGGATCCTATTTTTGTAATAAGGTGTTTGATGCATTAGTAGCAAAGTATGGGGTTAGTCATAAGATTGCCACAACTTATCATCTAGTATAGTGGTCAAGTAGAAGTATCAAATAGGGAAATCAAGTCCATATTTCAAAAAATTGTGAATTCGAGTCATAAGGATTGGTCTAGGTGATTACATGATGCATTAAGGGCATATAGGACCAACTTTAAGACTCTAATTGGGATGTCACCCTAGCAGCTAGTATATGGGAAAGCTTGTTATTTTAGAGCAAAAGCATAATGGGTTATTAAGAATTTGAAGTTTGATTTACATGCTACAGGTGAGGAATGACTTTTATAACTCCACAAGTTTGATAAGTTCCACTTGTGTGCCTATGATAGTATTTGAAAGACTTACGAATCTTGCACGAAGAACTTTGAATAGAGTATTCAAAAACTTAAAGGATGTACCCAAAAGTTTGAAAAAGTATTACCTGAAGGTTTTCAAAACTAATACTCAGAAGTTTTAACAAAATACTCTAAAGTAAAATTTCATTTGTTGCTATCATCAAAGGTTTCTTAGCTTAAAAAAAAAATCTTTCCTTGCAAAGTTTTCTTTTCTCAATTAAAGTTTCAAACTTGTGCTTCTATCTTTCCTATCTGTGGAAAGTATGCAATAAGTGCAATAAATGAATAATGTGATGCATATAATGCATGACATACTTGCAATGAATGTAATGCATGAAATCAATACCATATGTCTTTAATTGTGGTAATATGATTCTAGAAACTTTCTTTTCTTTCCATCTTTCCATGACATAGCCTCTAGACTGGTTGACAGGTTCTTTCACAAAGTGAAGCAAACATTCTCAAAATTTTTTTTACTCAAACCCTATCTTTCTCACTAGTGTCCCTTACTTTTAGCATTCACCTTGCCCTAGAAAGATCACTTGTATCAAAATATTTCTTGAACATTTCCCAAAATTTTTCAAAAATAGCAATGGAAATTGCCCCATACTACTATCTTCTAAAAATAAATAAATTTTTCACATGTAATCAACTTTTAAAAATTAGTGATTACTATCTAGAATGAATGTGGTGAATGATGATTTGGTCTTTTCAAAAAGATGCAAAGGTTTGGCACATCATTATCTTAGTTATCATAGGGAACTTTGCTACTAAATGAGAAAGGGAATATTAATGTCTCTTCATTTAGGCTCACAAATAAAGATGATCTTTTAAAGCACAATCGATTTTGGTACTCTTTTTAGTTCTTGATATATAGTAGTTTAATAAATGCCAAGACTAGTCGGGCAAGGCTTAAAGTTTTTGGGGAATAAAGAATAGGCTCATGTTTAAAAATAATTCATCAAACAGTGATTGATCTTAAATTTTCAAAAGTCTCCAATACATTAAAGATTATTTGAAAATGCCTATTTTTTTAATGCCTTTTGCATTAATCAATTTTGTGTGTTGCTTTCAAATTTTCACTCTTGCTCTAAACCACCTTTTTAGATTTTCACTAGAGAGCCTTATTTTCTTTTTTTTTCTCTTCTTTTCTCTTTTCTTTTTTTTTATTCTTATTTTTTTGTTCTATGATTATTCCATCGTGCATTTGAGTACTCAAAATTCATCTAAAACCAAATTGATGAATTCCAAAGAAACAAGCTGTCTAACTTAGATATTCATACATGATCAAAATGGACTTTACAAAAGATATAACATAGGCGAGAGTTTAAGGTTCAAAAAGAAAGGATAACAAGCCCAAAATACATGTTTAAAGGTAATTAGACCAATAATCGTTTCTTTACTATAAGGACATTTTCCTTTCCTTAAACCATGTCTTTTCATCTTTTCCTTTCTTTTTTTTCTTTTTATTTTCAATTTGATTTTCACTTTTTTTTTTTGCAAGAGTTCAAAATTTTTGGAAGTTAACTTCCATCAAACTTGCCCCCTAACAGAAAGTAATATTTCCTATCTCTCAACATAAGATCAGATCCCTCTTACTGAAATTCCCTTTTTTTTTAACTTGCCACCAAATTTAGAGGATGGTCCTTGGTTTAGGTTCGGAGAGAAAAATTGACAAGCTCAAAACGGGTAGCAAAATGATATTTTCTTTTTTTGTGAAGGGAATTTGAAAGATGGCCATTTTTTCATTTCAAGTATGAATACTTCCATTGAAAAAGTATTTCTGAAGGGATGACTTTTTTCTTATTTATTTTAGCTTCATTTAAATGTCTTACATGCATGATGTCACAATCATCTTTTTCCTTTTCCCTTTTTTTTTTTAACTCACACTCATGATACATAATTATGTTTTCATTTTTGCAACCCATAATCAAAATGAGTTCTTTGGGACATCAAATAAATTTGGCTTTTTCAGTAAGTTTGTCCTAAGATAAGATTGGAGGATTACTGGTGAAGAACTGAAAAAAAGAAGAATGTTGCACAAATTAAGATATTGAACCACTTGAGAAAATATGAGAACTTGGAATTTAAAAAAGAATCTTGGTGATGAAGTGTCTGAAATAGCTTTGTCATTTATTAAATCACCAAAATCCAAAAGCTTAAGAGAATGCCTAAAAAGATTTACAAATTAAACAACCATCCCATTGCTCATAGCCCAAATGAATATCAATGATTTTTAAGGTTTGTCATGGTCAAGTGAAGTGAAGCTTCCATTCCTAAAAATTTTCAAGGTTCTTAATCTTCCAATTGAAATGAATGAAATGTTAGGAGAAATGGCTCATGATGTTCATCTTAATAGTAATCACCAAAATTTTTTTGAGATTTTTTCACATGTATTTGAAAAATTAATTATGTAAGAATCCAAACAATTAAAATTAAAAAAAATAAAAACTTGTTACAAACTTCTAAAATTTTCCCACAATGCATGTTCAAGACATCAACCTATGACAAAGCAGATTTCCATTGCTCAAAAAGTTCTTGGGTCAAGGTACCACTATGAATGAGACTTTTAGTTTTCTCTTTTCTAAATTTCTCAGTTGAATGCCCAATTGCCCTTATGTGATAATCGTATTTACTATTTGGATCATAACACTTTGCTGATGGATTTGAAATTGCTTTCAAAGGTATTGGGGTGAGGTACTAGTACTTTACCAACAGAGACAAAAGATTAAAAATTGGAATTAGGATTTTTTCAAGAATGTTTCTTGATCTCTTTTTCTATTAAATGGTTAAGTAGTAGACTGGGGATAAGGACTTGTATAAGGAATTGATTGTTGGGCTAGTTGGTGAAAGTAAGGATTTTGAGAAAGGTTATATATGGCAGGGTAATAAGGTTGGTTGGTAAGGATGGTATAGAATAAAGTCTCTAACTTGTTCCCCTTCATAAAATCATAGCTTGAACATCTACTCTTTCCATTCTTGGTGCACCAACTTCTTTCATATTGTCTATATTATTTTTTTTAAACTTTCTATTTTTGATGGCATTATCTATTATCTCCCTCGATAGGACCATGTCAGCAAAGTTCTTAGTTGCATTTTTTATCATCCTCTTATAATATAGAGCTTTAAAAGTATTGACAAATGGAACTATAATTTTTTTTTATTAAAGGTGGTTGAACTTGGGCAGAAGCATCTTTCTAGGTTTGAGTATATTCTTTGAAGCTTTCAACATCCTTCTTCTCCATGCTTTGTAAGGGCAACCTATCTGGGGCCAACTTCACAATGTGCTTGTATTGGGTTACAAATACCTTAATAGTTCTTTGCACGAAGTGATATGAGTTCTGTCCAACTGAGCATACCACCTAGCAGTAGATTCTGAAAGACTGTCTTGGAATACATGAATCAAAAGCTTGTCATCTCGGGCATAGATAGCCATCTTTCTACAATACAAGGTGATATAGGTCATTAGGCATTTAGTGACATCATATTTCTCAAAATTTGAGACCTTGAACTTGGGAAAAATAATAACATCTGGCACCAAGCAAAGTTCCAATGCATCCATAAATCCATAAAAATCTATTCCTTTAATAGCTCAAAGCCTCTCCTCTATGAGATCCATCTTTTTTTGGGAACTTGAATTTCTTGTTGCTTGAAATGAACTTTCCTTTAATTTTTTTTTTTTTGCTTTTTAGGATCATCAAAAACTGAAACTGGTGCAATTATTAAAGGTATTCCGGGATAAAAGTATGCCCCAAAAAATGGTGCTTATTGTGATTATGCACCTTGAGATTCTAGTATGCGGACTTTTTCCACTTTTTTCAAAATCTTTAGCATTTTCATTATCTGTGCCATATCTTTTCTTATTTCATCTTGAGCCTTTTCCATTTTCTCAATTTGGCTATGTTGTTCTGGCTCGATGAGTGACAAATAGATTACCTTAATGATCATGCTCTTGAACCTTTATTGTTACATTTATCAAATTAAGATGATGTCTAACTATGATTTTATGCAAATAGAAAAGATTTATATAAGTGATTGGATGCATTGAATGCTATCACATAATAAGAAAGAGACAAAAATCTTTAATTAAAAAAATTATTCAAAATATCCAAACATTTCTAAAAATCCTATATAGTATGTCCCAAAAAGTGGTGCTTATTGTGATTATGCACCTTGAGATCCTAGTATGTGGGCTTCTTCCACTTTTTTCAAAATTTTTAGTATTTTCATTATCTACGCCATATCTTTTCTTATTTCATCTTGAGCCTTCTCCATTTTCTCAATTTGGCTATGTTGTTCTAGCTCTATGAATGACAAATAAATTACCTTGACGATCATGCTTTTAAACCTTTACTACTACAATTATCGAATTAGGATGATGTCTAACTATGATTTTATGCAAACAGAAAAGACTTATATGAGTGATTGGATGCATTGAATACTATCACATAATAAGAAAGAGACAAAAATCTTTAATTAAAAAATTATTCAAAATATCCAAACATTTCTAAAAAAATCCTAAAAATCTATTACTTGGTCTTATATTTCAACTTCAAGGTCATGGTATCACCATGAATAAACTCTTCAGCCATTATGATTAGGTAATGACCTCATAATAATCTTATGCTTTCCATCTTCCTCAAAACTTAATAGGCTAAAATTGATCAAATTTTGCACCTTTTGTTTAATGGCAAGATAATTTTCTACCAAATGGCTCATTTTTCAGTAGTGATAATCATATTGAGCCTCAACATCATAATACTTAGGATAAGGAGGTTTTAATGGTTTTAAAGAAACTAGTGCGATCAATGGTTTTGTAGTGAGAATAGCTCATAGTAGGTCACAAAGATTAAATCAATGATGGCTTTCTCTTTCTTCTACGATTTCTTCAGTTGAGCCATGGGTGGGTTTATAGATGTAGGTCTTAAAGTAGACATGGGTATATAAGGTTGAGGGTTCATTGGGAAATTTGATTACTAGATAGGCTGATAAGCATTTTTCATAACTAGGCCATAGTATGGATTTGGGCCAATTAGTGGGGGTTGAATAGGAGCAAGTTTTGTTTGCGATGCCAAAAAAGGTTGTTGAAGTTAGGGATAAGGATTTGGGTATGAGCCAATCTGTGAGGTTGGTACGAAGTTAGAAAGCCTTATTTCTTTTTTGACTTGATCTTTTCTTAGGCCATCAGATGCATTGGCATGACTTAGACTAGCATCAATATTGTGAGAGGCTTTTTGATCTTGAAAAATTGGTTGCTTAATGTATACATAAATTGGTGAGGACTTTTTAGAATGGGCTACTTCAAGATTTTCAGCCCTTTCCACTAGCTTGGCAAGTTGCATTTTCACTCGTAGGTCATGACCTAGTTCTTCGTGGATAAGTTCCAAGGCTTGGATCCGTGTTTCTAAATGATCACCCATTTCTTCTAAATTGTTGCCTCAGATAAAGTAAAAATTTTTGTATTATGCAATACTATGATGGATATATTACGTGAATGATGATGCTTTATGAATGAATGAGAATCAAACAAACAAACAAATAAAATAACTATGACTCTTGTAAACAGGGAGTACCAAATAAGAACATAGTAAGCATCCAATATGAAAAAAGAAAAAGATGAACAGGTTAGTGCACAACTTAAGTATAACAAAATGTATATGACCTAATTTTGGATCATTCCTACAAAAGGAAATGGCTCTGCCTATAGGTTATGTCTATTACGGCTCACTATATATGGTTTGCGATTGACTCTATAGGTTCCCAAATTGTTTTTTTCATCATCGCCCATCACAAGCGGCCAATGGAAATGATTAAAATTGAGTGAGAGTATTTTACTAGCCATTATAGAGATTATCATCTCATGAGAGGATAGGTACTTTATTCCCTCTTAAGAAGGATGGAGCTCGGGTATAGAACTCATGTAATGCAAATGCAAATGCATGTGATAATGTGTGTGAATGAACATATAGAGTTTTCAACCCTAAAATTTTTTTGTGAATCCAATAAAATACAAAAACAAAGGAAAAAAATGTTAGTAAACAAATTACATTGTCATTACACTTGAAGACCATTAAACCCAAGGTTAGAATAAATTTAAAATTGTATGGCTCGACTCTTTATTTATCATCAGTGGAGTAACCAAAATGTTATAATGTATAGATCCATAGACTTATAGCTAGACATATGAGAAGGAGTTACCACCAATCTTTTCTTCGATATGTATGATTGGTCACCTAGGTCAATCTATATCCTCTTAAAGATGCCCTAAGCTTAACTAAGGATTTCTGAAAGAATAGGTACTGGTATGCATTTTAGAACTAAGTTTGGCAGTTTAGTTACGTGTGAGGAAAGTTATAGCACCCCCTGCAATGCCCATCCTAAGATGGTATCATTTAATTTTAAATTATCCTAACAATCATCTCGGTTCTAATGGTCTTTATTTTAATGTTTATCTATTGAAACTAATTGTTAAGATTTCTCCATCAATCTAGCAGAATTTTTAAAAATACTTCCTTAGCTTAAGAGTGCTTAAGAATCCCATTTGTTTTCTTGAAGAGGCTCTATTGTTAGAAAAATTTAATCATTTACCTTTTTTTTTGTTAAATTTTTGTTTTATTGAAAATATATCTACTTTTTCCACCATTTGGGCCTAAAGTAGAAATATTTTCTTTTCTACAAATATCTTAGAAAATCATCCACTTGCGATTAGCAAGAATTTCATCCTTGAAATTTATTTTTTACTTTATAAGTTTTATTTCTAAATTTTTTACCATTTGGGTCTATTTAGAAATATCTTTCTTATAACCTAAACTTCTACTTATTCATTACTTGCTTCTTAATCCTTAGGAAGAAAATAATATGATAACTATTTTTTTGAATTCTCATCTAAATTCTTTCACCATTTAGGTTGAATTTAGAATATAAATGCTCACCTAGAAATCTCATAGAAGTTCAGCCATTTATGAGTTTCCTAAGATTTCATCCTTGGATAATTGTTAAATATTTTCTCACAAATTTTTAAGTTATATTTTTAATTTTTTAATTTTTTATATGGGAAAGAATACAATTATTTTTATTAAAATTTTATCTAAACTGTTCTACCATTTGGGTCAAATTTAGAAAAATTTCTCACCTTGAGATTTTTTAGAAAATTTATTATCTAAAATTTCAAAGAATCTTATCATCGATGAATTGTTAATTCAAT
Source organism: Durio zibethinus (assembly GCF_047325235.1). Lineage (NCBI taxonomy): Eukaryota > Viridiplantae > Streptophyta > Magnoliopsida > Malvales > Malvaceae > Durio > Durio zibethinus. The sequence goes on from NC_143166.1 coordinate 20,296,377, forward strand.
CCCAAATTTATTAAAGTTGTATTTTTATTATTCTTTTTTAAATTGAAAATAAATATGAATTATTATTATTGAAATTTTATTTAAATCCTTCCTCCATTTGTGTTAAATTTAGAAAAAAAATTCTCATCTAGAAATTTTCTAAAAATAAACCACTTATAATTTTTGAAAATTTCATCCTTGGATAATTATTATTTACTCTTCAAATTTAATAAAATTTTATTTTCTATTATTTTATAATTTTCTTCTTTAATTTTTCCTACAATTTAATCATGCAAAATGCTTTAAAAAATAAATAAATAACATAAAACAAAAATAAATAAATAAAACCATAAAAACAAATAAAAACAAATACCAAATAAAGAATTGACTCAATTTGGCTGTAGAGCTGGCTCGGCTACAAGGATGTCGAATGGTTGAAGCGGCTTGGGGTGGGGCTCGGCTTGGCTGGAGCCAAGGAAACTAGAATGTGGCTCAAAGATGGGTTGTGTGCGGGCGTTGGTCGGGCAACAAAAACACACAGATCTTGAGAAAAATTAAATGCCAAAATGATGTCATTTAAGTGGGGTATAAATCAGATTTCCCCAGCCTTCCCTCTCTCTCCTTTTATTTCTTTGATCTTTTTATCTAAAAATAGATGAACTCCGATTAAATATGCATTGAATTTTGGAAATCCCTATTGAAAGTTTGTCGGGATCTAGGTATTATTGCCAAATACTTGGGAATGATCATTGGAATCTAGGCTTCTTGTCAGAAACTTGTTGAAAATTTTGAATTTTCATCAAAAAATTCAAACGGATTTTGGAAATTTCTAAAAATTTCTAAAAAACACTAATGTGGAATTTCTAAACTTCTTGAACCCCTTTAATAGCACTGTTTACTCCAGATTAAATTGAATCCACTCTAACAAATCACTAAACATCCACAAAAAGAAAAAAAAAACTTCTTTCAATCTAAAATCTCTCTATTAGACTAACCTTTTTTTTGTATTGTTTTTGCAATCACCCTTTTCTCTGCTAATTCCTCTCTATTTTTGTTGTTGATTTTTTTTATGTATTTCTACCCCTAATTCCTCTATATCTTTCACTATGATAATTGAAACCTATTTATAGAAAAGATCCCTAATCTAGTTAGTGTATTAATGGAAATAATATTCTTCATAAAGTTCACTTTATTACAAAAATTAGGCTTTATCCCAAAAAAATCTTTTCCTAATTAATCTCGAATTAAAATATGAATTATCCTAAAAAACTCAATCTCTAACTTTTTTGCCATTCAACTTTCCATTATCTTGCTTTTTCTTTTTTAATTTAATTTTTAATAATTATTCCTTTTTATTATTATTACTATTATCTTATTATTACTTTAATAGCTAACCTGATAATAAAAGAAATAAAGATAAATCAATAAAAAAATCCAAGATAAATAAAACTAATAACAAATAAATAAATGAATAATCAACATATACAAAAAAATAAAACCAAAAAAGTGAAAATAAATAAATGAAATGGGTAATTGGGCTTGAAGAAATTAGCCCAAATTGGTTTGGGCCCAGACCAAATAGTGTGTCTATAGTTGTTAGCAGTTGTTTTTGCTTTTGATAAGTTTTGTTCTTATCTCATAGGCTCCGAAGTTATGGTTTGCACTAATCATGTTGCAATTAGATACCTTATGACCAAAAAGGATCCAAGGCATAAGTTGATTAGGTGGATTCTCTTCCTGCAAGAGTTTGATTTGGAGATTAGAGATAAAAAAGGATTGGAAAACCATATGGTTGACCATCTTTCTAAGTTAGATAATGGTGGGATTGACAATGATCTGAGCATTGGTGAGACTTTTCCCAATGAGCAGTTGATGACATTTCAGCATAATACTTTACCTTGGTATGCTAATTATGTCAATTTCATTGTCGGTGGAATTTTATCCCTAGATCTATCATTCCACCAAAAGAATATGTTTTGCATAATGTTCAGTATTATGTATGGGACAAGCCTTATTTGTTCAAACAATGTGAGGATCATCTTTTGAGGTGATGTGTTCTGGTAAAGAAAATTGATAATAAACTGAGGCATTATCATACTTTTTATTATGGTGGACATTTTGGAAGATAGAACATCATAGCTAAAGTGCTTTAATCAAAATTTTATTGGCCCACTTTGTTTCAAGATGCTCATTTATTTGTTCAAAAATGTGATCAATGTTAAAGAGTTAGGAGCATAACTAGGAGACATGAGATGCCCTTGAACACAATTTTGGAGATTGAGATCTTTGATGTATGGGGTGTAGACTTTATGGGACTTTTCATTTCTTCTTATGGGAACCATTTTATATTGATGGCTATGGATTATGTTTCAAAATAGGTTGAGGTAGCTGCTTTGCCTACTAGTGATGCTAGGGTGGTACTTAACTTTTCGAGAAAGAATATATTTTCTAAACTTGGAACCCCTAAAGTCATCATTAGTGATGATGGATCTCATTTTTGTAATAAAGCGTTTGATGCATTAGTAGCAAAGTATGAGGTTAGTAATAAGATTGCCACAACTTATTAGCCATTGTGTAGTGGTCAAGTAGAAGTATCAAATAGGGAAATCAAGTCCATACTTAAGAAAACTATGAATTTGAGTCATAAGGATTAGTTTAGGTGATTACATGATGCATTGTGGGCATATAGGACTACCTTTAAGACTCTGATTGGGATGTCACCCTATCAGCTAGTAAATGGGAAAGCTTATTATTTGCTAATGGAGTTAAATCACATGGTATATTAGGCTACTAAGAATTTGAAGTTTGATTTAAAACTATAAGTGAGGAATGACTTTTACAGCTCCATGAGCTTGATTAGTTTCACTTGTATACCTATGATAGTGCTCAGTTATTTAAGGAAAAGGTAAAGAAGTGGCATGACAAGTGAATAATGGATAGAACATTTGAGCCTAGTTAGGATATGTTGCTATTTAATTCTCGCTTAAAGCTATTTCTTTGGAAGCTTAAGTAGAAATGGACGGGCTCATTTATGGTGATACAAGTTTTTCCTTGTGGTACTATTGAGATTATGGATGAAGTGAAAAAGGTTCCTTTTAAAGTGAATAGGCACAAATTGAAGCACTATTATGGAGGAAAAGTTAGGGGAGTGATGATAGTAATTCATTTTCAAGATTGATTCTCTTGAGCTCTTAGTCTAAGCTTTTGACTTTAAAGAAAGCACTTCTTGGGAGGCAACCCTAGATTTATTTTTCATGTTATCTCTTTTTATGGATGCTTGTGTATATATATGTTGGCATATTGTTTTCTTGTACATAACTAGGTTTCATAGTTTCTACTTTGTTGTTTTTGTGTTCATTTAGTTTTTGTACATATTGTTGTAGTTTCTAGCTATTTTCTTTATTTTGTAGGTTGAGTAAAAGCTTAAAGAGGAAGCACTAGTTTTGGCCAAAGTTACATAGGAGATTCGACCATCATGCGTTTATGTTGATAAAGGAGTTTTCTACTCTTTCTCTTTTGTGTTTATTACATGATGCTTACACATTGAGGACAATGTGTTATTTAAGTTTGGGGGTATGGGAAAATTGTGCAAAATTTGAAATTTTTTTTTAATTTTCCTTGATTTTTACCTTAAAATTAAGCTTAACATGTGGTAGCTTCAATCATTATTATACTTTCTTTGATTAGTTTTTCATGAAGCCAATGGAAGATAGTGATTGATAATGAATATAGCTTTAGGAAAGATTGAATGTGTGAAATATAAGATGGTGCTTAGGCTTAGAGAATTCTTGAATATGGTATTCATTTGTGAGTTGTTGTTTTGAACATGGAAGTGCATTTTTTATCTAGTAATGAATATGTGAACATGAGATTATTTTTGCATTGGTCTTTGGAGTTGTGTTTCATGATTTTAGAATTTTTTTTGGTATTTGGAAAATGATATAGGCCATCTATAGATGAATTAAGCCTTTTGAGCCATCCTTGATATAATATTTCCATAGTCACTCCATTTGAGCCTTATGATATTCTTTTCTTTGTTTTGAAACTGCATTACAAGCCTATGGCCTTTGTTTATTTTTTATCTTTTTGGTCCCTTATCCTATATGCATTAGGACATTCATGTACATTTGTGAGCTATGCATTATTAAGGAGGAAGGGTAGAGCTAGAAAAAAGAATGGGAAATTGAAACAAAATTGAAAAAAATAAAAAAAAAAGAAAAGAAAAAAATCAAGCTATCTTACAAAAAAAGAAAAAAATTTGAAAAAAAAGAGAAAAAAAAAAAGCAATAAAGTGGTGAAAAAGCAAAAACAAGAAAAAAAAAGAAAGAAAAATGGGCAAACTTCAAAGTTTGGGGGGTGATTATTTAGTCAAGCTTACCTTTTCTTACCTTGAGAGCTCAATGATGAATGATCCTAGACATATGATGCATTGTTAGGGTACTTAACCCTAAATAACTTTTATCATACCTTAGCCCTAGCTTTACTTACAAGCTTACTCAAGTCCTAAGTGATCCTTGGTTATGTGTTCATCTAAATTAGTGGAAAGAGATGTGATAAACAAACTTATGGAACATAAGCATGCTTTATTGATCATTGTTTTTAATGTCTCTTAAGTTGCGTAACATTACTAGATTTCATGCAAGAATATGTGAAAAGTGTTGCTTGCTTATGGAACCTTAGTTAGGAATGAGGTCAACCTAGGTAGATTCTTACGTAATAGCATTCATTCATGATTTTACTTTAGTTTATATTTACTGATCAATCCATGAGGCTATAATGTTGAATGAAGTATTGGAAGTATAATGTGATTCTTGCTAATTCTTGTTTTGCTTAAGGACATGTAAAAGTTCAAGTTTGGGGGTTTGATTGCATTAAAAATTTTAGCTTTTTAGTGCTTAATTTTAGTGCAATTTGACTATTATTTTAGCTTGTTCTTTAGAATTTCTTAGTAAAATTACTCCTAAAATCACAATTGTCTTATGTGTAGGTGTAAGTGAAGAAGATGAAGAATTTTGAACTTAAAAATGAGGATTTTAGGGCTAATGGCTTTCATTAGTGTTATTTGGTCACATTGATATTTAGGGTTTTTTTTTTTTACTTTTCTTGTTTGAATTTTTTAGCTTTATTTTCTTAGATCTTTTTTACTAAAACTTGTGATAGAAATACTCATTAAGTGTTGAAAATGTTTACTAAAAAAAATGGAAATGCGTGGATGTGCATAAAGGATTAAGCAAGTACAAGGTTGATCAAGTTAGGTTGGAGTGTGTTTAATTAAAAGGCTGATGTGGTATTTTTAAATGAGATGATTGGCTAAATGAATTGACTTAGTTGATACATGTGAAAGAATGAAATAGCAAAGCTAGACCCAAGCACCAAGGAGAAAATCAACCTAGGCGTGCACACTAGTGTTGATGCACCTACAAAGAAAAAAATCAATCTACAGTTGCACCATCCATAATTTTCAGCACCAAAGGTCCCTTCCCTCTTGTAAATAAGGGAGGGCCAACCTTAGAAAGGAGTTTTTATTTTTAAGCTTAGGATTTTATTTTTCAAATTTTTTCTCTGCATTTTCCTCCCTATTTTCTAAGCTTCCAAACAATTTCAATTTCAACTTTCTTGACTGCATTTTACTAATAAATTTTCATGATTCATTGTATTTTCACATGATCTTACCAAAGCTTGCAATAATTTTTGAAAAAGTACATGTTTACTAGATCAACCTTGTGCACATATTGACATTTTCTTACTTGTTTGATGAATTGTTTAAGTTGAAAATTTTATTTTTTTGCTATAGTGGAACCTATTAAAAACTAGCTAGATCTTGTTGAGAGTTTGTTTTTACAGGTTATTAAGATTAAAAAATTCTTCATATCTTAAACCTAGCTAGAAATAGAAGCAATCAAATCCATATTCAAGCTGAAAGGTGCCAAGCGTGGAAATTGATTTTTCTGTTGGTGCGATTCTATCTTCAGCATGAAATTCTATTTATCTTCTTTCTCATTTAATCCTTAATCTTAAATGTTACTAGTGAGATTTTGATTGAATGCCTTGATTTTACTTGCCGTAGTGATTGTTACGATAGAAAGTGTGTGAATATGTCTTGTTTGTGGTTTATCAGTGCACTGTTTGAAGTTTAAAGGTTTGATATGGTTTTAGGTTTATTTGTTATTATGTTCCTACAAAGATTGGTGGAGTTTTTGATAATAAAATTGATCTTAGCTCTTGGAAATATATTTTGAAGTTGTTGATCATGTATATTGAAATTTTTTTAGCTTATGTAAGAGTAAGTTCTACATGAGTTCTACATGAATGGCATAAGACTTTTACTTAGCAGTTTGTGTTCCTCTGTGTTTCACATTTATTGTTGCATTTTAAATTTCCTTTTTAATTCTTCATCTATTCATGAAAAAGTTCATCTAAGTATAGGTTTATTCATAGAAAATTAGAGTTTAAAAATTGTGAAGTTTCAGGATATAGTTTTCATTTTCTTTGCATGCAAAGCAAGTGAAGGTATTAACTGCAAGTATTTTTTTTTGTTTTGTACATGCTCAATTGTTATGCAAGTATCATGTTGCAACTCTAATATTTTATCAGTTTTTTGAGCTATGGATTTATGGAGTTGAAGTTGTGTCAAGTGAAAAGTGAACCTTGTGAACATTTTCTACAATTTTCTTTCTTGTTTGCAGCTGTATTTTTTTAAAGAATAGTGATTTGTGGATTTTCAAATTCTACTTTGATAGGTCACATTTTCCCTTACTATTCCAAGTAGTCTGTTAATTAGTTCTATATTAGGTTTAAGTAGAAACTCATTTTAATAGCTTAAGTATCATATAAAATCAACTTTAGAGAGGATTGTTCTTTGCGGTTGTGACATGCTTTTTTTGTTGAATTGAATCTTCATCATTTACATTCTGTTCATGCTCTTCTATAAGTTCCTTGTGCTTATATGTGTTGGGTAATTTTCAATGCATGATTATAAAGTTTTACATGTAAGCCTTGAAAGTCAATTTTTCCTGTTCAGTTTTTTTTTTCTTTTTAGATTCATGTCATGTCTTTCTTCTAGGTTCATATCGTATGTGTTTGCATGTATTTCAAATTTGACTTACAAGAAAACATGTAGGTATTATATTTTTGCATATTAGGATTAGTCATCCACAATTTAGTGATCACTAAGATTTTTAGTGGCATTTTAATTTTTTTTACTTTGTTAATTCTGTCTTAGCATTTTATTTTTCTTAGTAGTAATTCATTTTTTTATGAATTTTTTTATTTGATTTTTTTATCCTTTTGTAGGAATTAAAAAAATTTTTTAATTGACTAAACCAACTTTAGATAAGGAATGGGGATCAATTATACTTAAGCTAGGTATTTTCTTTAGCTAATTCTCGAGGGATCAATACTCAGACTTTACAATCTCTATTATTACTTGACGGCCAGTGCGTTTGCAGAGTTTCCTCAATCATTGACTCCTATAACTTCAATTTGGTCTCAAAGTGCTCAACCTCTAAGGAGATATATGAAAAGCTGGATGAATTACTTGAAAAACAACAATCCAACCAAAATGTATTATGTCTCATGGCTGTTGAAAAGCCCAAGGTAACCTCTAACTCAATTGATTCAAATTCATATAGTTTTGAAGAATTACAAGATGTATTTGATGATTTAGTTATGAAATTTGAGTCAATGAGGTTGAAATAGAAGAAAATATTTCAAGATTGAATGTAGAAAATGATTTTTTGATGAATACAAAGAATGTTTTGGAAAAAGAAAACAAAATTTTGAAAAAAGAAAATTTTGATTTGAAAAAGAAATTTGATGAGTTAATAAATGAAAAACAAAGAGTTTTAAATAATCCCTTTCATATTAAAATGACCAAATGCATTTATTGTAAATTTCATGGTCATTCTATATCTACTTGTCATATAAGAAAGAAAGTCCCATTTAGAATTAGGCAAGTGTGGGTTCCAAAAGGAACTAGAGAGTTGGTCATTAACTCTCAAGGACCCAAAGCAATTTGGATGCAAAAAATCAAATGAAGAATATCTCTTATAGGTGTGCTAGAACAAAGAGCTACAAAGTCTTTTATTGAAGATTGGATACTCTAGACACACAATGGACATGGGTAACCTTTAAACTTTTATTTAAAGTGAATTTGAAATTTGGTTACCTATTATTGATTGAACTTTATGTGCTTTATATGTACATGATCTTGAAAGAACGTGAGCTTGAATTGAGTATGCATTTATTTTTTGCTCTTGAGTGCATGATTATGATGGTGAAATTGATTTTGTACATTATTAAGATATATTTAATTTTGAGAACTTATGCTTAGGCATGAATTTATTTATGAATGTTTGATATTGTTGATATCATGATTTATGGAATTATTATTGTTGCTTGGTTTGGGTAATTATATGCTTAATTGTTTTATATTTATGCACAAACTTTGGGGGAGCACTCAAAGCTTAATGATTTTGAAATTTTATGTTTTGCTTTGAAATGATTTTTGCTAGAGTCAAGCTTTAAAATATGAAATTTTGTTTTAACAAGTTTTCAAGTGCAAAATGAATTTGAGAATCTTGTGTTCAATGATTTAAATTTGCTCAAACGAAGAAACGTGATTAACTTACAATGGTTTTAATCTGTCATAGTGTTACATGCAAGTTTAAAAGGATTTTGGATCTTGAAAGATTGAATCTTGTTTTTGAGCATTTATGGGCATAAAAACCATGTAGACAATTTTAAATTGTGATATAAAACTTTTCTAAATGGTTTAAAGAGCTTAAATGTGAATTTTAACATATTTGCCCATCTTAGACACTTTTTTCAAGGAAATATGGGGTTTAAAAATTGACTTTTTGATTTCCTTGTTTCTAAGGCCAAATGACCACTTGAACAACTTTGTTTTTTCATTTAAAATTTGTTGGACTGGTTCAAGATGGTTAAAAATGAGTTTTACTAGTTATGAGATTTTTTAAAGGTCTTTCTAAGCTAAAATGAGCTTTAAGGTGTCAAAAATCAAAATCTTAGAAATATTAAGCTTTGAATTATTTATCCTATTTTGTTTTGCTTATATAAATTCGTTTAAATAAGTTTGGTGCTACAAAAATGATTTTTATGGTCTTAATGTATTTTGTGTGGTATATATTGATGGTTGAATAGTATAAGGCCTATAGAGCTTACTTGATAAATTTGTTCATATTACTCATGTTTTATGACTCAAACAAGTTTTCTTATTTATAAAAAAATCTTTCCAAACTTGTTCTAAAGTATTTTGAATGGAAGTCATAAAGGTTTAAATGTTTCAAGGGTGTTTAAGATACCATTCACAACATAAATGAGGTTTGGACCATTGAAAAAATTAAAACATATGCATTTGTTGAATATTTGTGCTTTTATCATATCTATTTGATAATTTCAAACTTGTTTGAAGTGGTTTCAATGCATAAACCTTATCCAAACACATTTCCATAACATGAGTTTTGAAAGAGGTAAAGTTAAAACATTTGCAAAATCATGCCAAATTTGTTTTAAAATGTTTTTGATACTATTGCCTTATTGCCATAAGTCTAAAATGATGTTTTTAACATGTTTAAATTTTATTTTTGACTAACAACATCAAAATCTCAGATTTAGAATAACAAAACTATATTTATTCACTATTTTATTACTTTAGCAAAAAAAGGGATTGATCCCCTATTTTACCCGATTGATCCATTTTTCCTATAGAAAGTAAAATTGGCTTAAAACCCTAAAAGGGATCAATCACCTATTTGACCCAATCAATCCCCTTTTATTCCAAAATGAAAATTTTGCTTAAAACATTTGATAGGATCGATCCCATCTAGGAGACAATCAATCAATTCTTGCAAAATGCACCAAACTTGAATTTTGGTTATTCAAATGGGTTGGGATCTCATGTGCCAAGCTTATGTTACACCATTTTGACCCTTTGACTTTTGACTTTCAATTTTCACTTTGATCTTGAATTTTATAATATTTTTTAAAAATAAATTTTTTATTAAATAAAGAATATGCATTATGAATATTTATTTGATTATATTTTTTTAGTGCTACCTTGGAACAAATTTTTGTGTTAAAATTGAGAATTTCCTTCAAATGCTTGAATTGTTATTTCTCGTATTTGTAATTCAATTTCATTACTTTCATCTATCTCATTTGCACATAGGAATGAAATTAATTCTTGATGCAATGCTTATATGGTCAAAATACTTGATTTGAAAATGCTTAAATTGTTTATTTCTTCATTTTGTGAAATATTTTTGAAACTTGAATGTTTTATGCTTAACTGATTTATCTCTTGATTTGTGATCTTGAATTGTTGCATGATGAATTACTTGATTGTAAATGAAATATATTGAGTTCATCATTGTTCTTGTCAAGTGTACGCTTATATGATAAATATGATTTAGCTTGACTTGACATGCTTGCAAAATAACTTAAATGAATGAATTTCTTAAAATACTAATTTTTACCTTAAGTAATTGTCCATTTTGGCCTATGATTTGTGTAGACATAATTATTCCTTTGTGCTAAAATTTTCTTAAAAATGCTTGGATGATAAATATGCCTTCCTTGTTGCTTTAAATTTTCTATATGGCCTGAAATTTGTCTTGACATATTCTTTGGTGATTTCATAAATACATGAATATTGAATGTCTGATTTGTGTTCATTATTTCTATATGGTCTAAAATGAATGATTTTTGCACATTAGAACTTTTGCTTTTGTGCCAATATTGTGATATTTGATACTTAACTTGATACATGGCCTTTAGCTTAAGTTTATATAAATATATATCTCTCTCTTACAATCAACAACTTATGCTTGGTGAATAAATTTTCTTTTGCCTATAATGACTTAGAATATGTAAATAATTTTCTAACAATTGGAATTTTTTTTTTATCAAGTGATATTCTTGATGCTTCTAGTGAACATTTCTTGTCAATAATTTTTCTAAGTCTATGCAAGGAAAACTTGAGATATGCATGAATGAGCTTATATTTTGGGATTTCAAATACAACAAGCAAAGCATGTCATCCTCATCAATCAAACTCAAGTACCTAAAGACTTGCTTAAATGATTTGGAATGAGGGATTCAAAGTCTTACTCAACCAAAATGAGTATAACAACAAAGCTTGACATGGATGGAGGTAAATTTATTGACTTTACAATATGATGCTTGAGTTTGATACATATACATGGTCGCTCTGATATATGCAAATATATGACTTTTTGGTTGAATATAAGAACACACTGCACAAATTAGTCACCAAGCCACTTAATAGATATTGTTTTAATATTCTTGAAAGCTTAGATTGATTAATTCACCTTCATTGACATTCATGCTTGGTTCTTAATTGTTTTGATGAGATTAATAATTTTTAATGCATGAATATTTGCTTTAGATAAAATCTTTGAACATGGCTAAGAGAATATATTAATTTCTTGAATTTTAATTATTTTTACTCATAGATCATGAATTTATGATTTGAAATTTTATACATATTCATAGATTGAGATCGTTGAGATAGCATGTACCATATTGTGCCTAAATGCTAGCATATCTTTTTGACTTGGGTATATTGCTATATATAATTTGAAATGTTTTTACATATGCTTATATGATTTTGATTGAAATATATATTTGAATAATTGCATACATTTGGATTGAATATCTTGCTTTGCATTGAAATAATTAGGAATATATTTAAACAATTATGCTTTTATTGTTTATTTGCTATAGCATATGTGATCATCATGTTTGGAAAATCATGAATGAATAATTTTTTGTTATGACATAATGATCAATTGAACCTTATTGCTCATTAGTACTTATACTTCATTACATACATATGAGCTATGGTTTTTATTAAGAATTTGTTTGGATAGGATATGCTTATGAAAAATATGCTTATCATTTTAGATTTATTGATTGAACCTTTCATATGCTTGAAATATGTGTGATCTTTGAAAGTTGTTGTACAAAATTGCTAAAAATCTTTTGATCAGTCATGGATGCTTGTGTATATGCCTATCCTTGATATAGTTTGTACCTTTCACACAAAATTTTGCGTACCTTAAATTGATTAATCCTTATTTCGAAAAAGTGTAAAATCTTATAATACAATTTTGCTTGGATTAAAATAATTTATTTTGTGGTAACAACTGGTATTCTTTTTCATAACATATCTTTAAGAATTGGTATCTTTAACATTTGGTATGAGCTTAAATATTTGTGTTTGAATGTATGTTTAAAAGATATTCATGTTTTATGTTCTAAGCACATTTACAATAACATGATTTATGAGTAGTATGCATATTATTCTTTTATCTTTTTGCTCATAAGTTTCGTGGAGTAAATTTGAATGACTTTGTGCCAAAATGTTTAATTGGATACACTTTATATTTTTATGCTCTTGCGATTGAATACATGTATGTAAACTTTATTGTGCATCATGCTTGAATACATGAATTCATTATGCTTTTGATATTATAAGCTTATGCTTTTTGTCCCATGCTTTGAATTGATCTCTTTCTTTTGGTATGACAAAAAGAGGGGAAATATTTTTTGTAAATAAATTTGCTTGTGCTTTCATTTACATATATATGTGTGTGTGTGTGTGTGTGTGTGTGTGTGTTTATGCTTAATTGATATACATGCTCTAACATATATATATATATATATATGTTGAGTTGTGTTAGATTAAGTTGAAGAATGCATTAGTTAAGAGAGAGTTTTGCTAGAACACATGCATTGTTTAAGGGGAAGTTTTCTAAAAGTAGTTTTCAAAAATCTTAAATGTTTTAAAGAAAGTTTTTCATCAAGTTAATTTATTTTTAAGTTTTTTTATATCAAGAAGGGGGAGATTGTTAGTCTCGAATTAATCATTATTTTGAAATGATAAAACATTAAATTAAACAAGCTTGATCAAGATTTTGAAAAAAATTTATTTAGTATATATTTTTAAGTTTTATTATTTTTTGTACTAAATAAATAATACAATTTTCAAAGTGATATTTGATTTGAAAAATATCTTGGAAATTTATTTTAAAAGATTGGTCTTAATGTTTATGTTAAAAATACAAATTTCCAAGATTGATAATTTTTTGTAAAATGTTTTTCAAAGTTTAAATAAACCTTTCTTTGTTTGCATATTTTTCAAACCAAATCTATCTTTAAAGATTATTTATTTTAGCTTAAATTAAAGTCTAATTGTTATTTCCAAAGTGAGACTATTAATCTTGGACTAATTACAATTTTGATAATATTGGTTTTGAGAAATGGATTAACTTAAGAAAGTTGTTTTATAAGAACAAAGATTTCCAACATTGAACTTGTTTTATTTTTTTTTTTGTATTAATTCACAAAATTTTAATATTCAAATTTTATGTCGTTGGAAATCTCTTTAAGTCTACTTTGTAATGGATCTAACAAAATCAAAATCCAAGTTTTTTAAGAAATGATTTTAAATTTTTACTAGATACTATGCAGTTATCTAAAAACTACACATAGGATAGTTTTGAAAATTTATTATAATTTGTATACAATGAATTAAATGATGAATTTTATATGGATAGAAAGCTGTTTAAGTTTGATTTTTAAATATTCAAACAGTTTTTCATTTGGAGTAATGTAACTCAATATATGATCAAATTAGTAAGTAGAGTGCAAAATAGGAGATAACTAATGGTATTGTTCATCCAAAATCATTTTGTATACAAAATCAGCTTGACCTGATTGATCCTTTAATATACCTAGTAGATCCGATCTTTTGTAATAGTATTTAAGTGAAATTCAAGAGCTAGTTGATCCCATAATGTATTGGATTGATTCCCCATGCCCAAAAATACTCCAACGACTAGTTTTGAAAGAGAAAATTGTGTATTTTCATTTTCTAAACATCCCAAATGGCTACAAACTCATTTTCACTATAAATTGAGACTCCAACACACCATTGAAGATAAGAGAAAGAGGAAAGAAAGCACTAACAAGTTCTATATTCAATTTCTCAAGGAATTAAGAGCTTTAGAGTCAATAGAGCTTAAATTCTATATTCTTTACATTTGTTGTATCCAAGATATTGTTGTTCTTCATTCATCATTTCCATGTACCTAAATTAGGCAAACACTTAGACTTTGAGAAGTATTTCATAGTTTGTAAAAGCCTTTGTACTTAAAGGGGATTAGAGAGCAAGATGTGTGGTATCCTTTTGGGGTTAGAGAGTAAGAGGTGAGGTATCTTTTCGAGAGTTTTGTGGTGAGATTAGGTATAATCCTACAAAGGATAGATGTTGCTATCTTGAGCCTAGAAAAGATAAGAATTGCTTCTTGTAAGAATTTCTTCAAGTAGTGGATTCAACTCATTGGCAAGTGAAGGTAATGGAAAAGACGTAGGTGGCTTTGGAAAAGGACCAATTTTTTTTAAATCATTATGTTTGATCTCTTTATCCCTACACTTTCTACTTTAATTATTGCTTATAATTGCTTCAAGTTCATTAATTATTCTTAATTGCATCACATTTTCATAATAATTTTAGTTTTCCATTCAAGTTTATTGAAATCTATTTTTGGGAAGAATTTGGAGGAAATCTAATTCACCTTCCCTCTTGGATTATTATCTATGCTTGAACTAACAATTATCACTCATGCATTGCAGCCATTTATAATTATTTTTTTGTTTTTATCACATTAGTGTATGAATAAGTCCACTAACTTTAAAATTGTGGTATATAAGGTTTAAGGATAGCTCAACCATCCAAGAATCCTGCCTAGCCAACTTGCCATCTATACCATAAACAAGTCCAAGCTAAACAAATAGAGTAAGAAAATGCAAATCATTTTGAAAAGATAGATAGAGCCCCAAAAGAGCTTAGAGGATAATTGAGAAAAACATTAAAAGCATAAATAAGTTGAATAATGGGAAAACCATAAAAGAAAATGCCAACCCTAAAGATTATCCATCATATGATATTGTCAACCCTTTGTATCCTTATAGGTATGGCCTATATAAAGCCCAGTCCACCCAAGGCATTCTTTCACAACAGTTCATATTCCTTGCAGGGTATGCCTATCTAAGAATGTTGTTCATATCAAATCAAGGGCATTTCAGAGTTATGTTAACCTTATTTATACAAAAAAAGTAGTTGAGCCAGTTCAAGTCCTTAACCTGGATGATCTAAAAGAGAAGGAAAAGTTAGAACTGAAGCCAATCGAGTCTTTAGAGGACTCAAATTTTGAACAAAAGATGGATCTACTAGAGGAGAGGTTATGAGCCATGGAAGGAATTGACTTTTTTAGCTCTATGGATGCTGTTGGGCTTTGCTTAGTCCAAGATGTTGTGATTTCTCTAAAATTCAAGGTTTCGAAGTTTGAAAAGTATGACAGTACTACATGTCTGATCACACATGTCTATGTACTATTGAAAGATAGTTGCCTACACCAATAATGAGAAGTTGTTAATCTATGTGTTTCAAGATGCCTTCACTAGTTCAGCTGTAAAGTGGTATGTCCAGCTAGATAGAACATGCATCCACTCTTGGAAGAAGTTCATTCAAAAATTTATTAATTAGTAACACCACATTATAGACTTGGCTCCTAATTGCCTTTCTTTGTAGAGTATGGAAAAAAGAAGAAGATGAAGTCATTCAAGTAGTATGCCCAAAGGTGAAGGGACATAATTGTTCAAGTCTATCCACCTTTAATTGAGAAAAAAAACTACAGTGTTGTTTTTAAGCACCATAAAGTTGCCCTATTATAAGAAAATGATACGGAATGTGATAAAAATTTTTTGTTGACATGGTAATCTCAAGCAAGATTATCGAGAATGCCATAAAAAATTACAAGCTTGAAGGAGGAGAGATTGCCAGCACTAAGAGAATGCCTAAGAAGAAAGAAAGTGAAGCTTAAGCTTGAGTTTTAAAGGGTAACAATTTAGAAATTATTCCCTTTATCCACAACTAGTCTATCCCATGTATTACGCAACTGTTAATAACACTACATCTACCCCATACCAACTTGTTCCCTAGCTTTTTTACCCATTTTCCTGTCAATTAGCCTTCAAACCACCAACTAACATGTATAGCCCTAATACCCTACCTGCTGAAAGAAGCTCATCGCAACTAGCTAACCTAATAAATGGTCTATAATGGACACAAAATAACTAAGAAAAGCCCACTTTTGACACCATGGCTATAACCTATACTAAGTTATTTCAAGAGCTTGTAAAATACCATTTACTTGCCTCTTATCCCAAGTGGTATCATCTTATTATTTATTATGACTATCACTTTAGGAATGATGGTTATTCCATCAAGAATTACACTGCTGTAAAACATAAGATGCAAGGTCTGATCAAAGCTGGGCTAATTAACTTTGATGGAAAAACAGCACCAGATGTCAATGGCAATCCGTTGCCTATCCATACTATGAATGCTTTAGATGAGGGGTGAGAGAATCATGTACAAAAAAAGGTTGAAGAAATCAAAACACCTTTCAAGCCGATTATTTGATACTTTACATAAGGTTGGTATGATTCACTTGGTGGACCCATATAGTTATCATGGAAATTATGTATTGAATTAGATATGTAAATACCATAGTGATGCCTTTGGCCATTCTATCAAGATAGGTATGCAATTTCACTAAAAGGAACAAAATTGATGAATTCTTACCAAATTGAAGTTTATGAAAAGGGAGAAACTTCGAGGAGTGCTGAGGTGTCTACTACTGACACACCAATAAATATAGCACCAAAATCTATGACAATCTATTACGATGAGAAACTGAAATCAATTATGGACAAGCTTGTTCCTAAGCCATTAACTTTCAAGGTCTCTACCCCTTTTTTATACAAAGGCGAGAAGGTTGTGCCATAGAGATATGGCTATGTTGTTACTATCCAAAGGCAAAAACAAACCATGTCCAAAGCAGATGTTATCAATATAACTAGTATGGGTGGCATAACTCAAAGTGTTAGATGTTACACTCTAGAGATGCTAGAGAAAGTAAGAAGAAAAAAGCTAAAGTTGGAAAAATGTGAAGAGCAGAATAAGCCATAATAGTTCCTGAAAAAGAATGTGGAAAGCAAGTAACAGAGAATGAGGCATGTGAATATTTAAAGCTGTAAAACATAGTGAATACTTAGTTGTAGAATAGCTAAATAAGATGTAATCTTAAATCTCATTGTTCTTATTGTTTCTAAATTCTAAACCCATCATAATGCCTTATTAAAGGTGTTAAATTAAGCTTATATGGCACAGAATGTATCTATAGAGTATATGAACTATTTGGCTAGAAACTTGGTGGTGTCACATTATATAGCTTCAACGATGACGAGATTTCTCCAAAGGGAAAAGAAATGACCAAGGCATTACATATCACTATTAAATGCAGAAGCCATAATGTAGCCAAAGTTCTTATAAAAAATGGCCCTACAATCAACGTCATGCCTATGTTGACCTTGGAAAGGCTTCTTATAGTTATATCCCACATGAAGAGTAACCATATAATTGTTTAAGCCTTTGATGGTACTAGGAGGGAAGTCTTGGGAGATATTGAGATGCCTTTACAATTGGACCTTGCACATTAATGTGAAATTTTAGGTGATTGATATCTCTCCATCTTATAGCTGCTTATTAGAATAGACATGGATCTATATGACAAGTGTTGTTCCTTTTTCCTTACATCAGAAAGTCATGTTTAACATAAAAGTTTAACTTGTGATTGTGTTTGGGGAAGAGGATTTGTTGGTGACCTAGCCCATGAATGTCACTTATGTAGAAGCTATTAAAGAGTCATTAAAGTGCTTGTATAGGTCCGTTGAGATTGTCAATAAAACCTAACTAGGTGAAGGATCTAAATTATGCCAGCCATGTTTCACAAAGATAGTGGTCAATCAAGTTGTTAAAATAGGTTGGTATCTGAGAGTTAGATCAAGTAAGAATTTGTAAGGGATAAGAGAACCTCTAACAATAATGGACAATAATGATAGGTTGGGCTTGGGATATAAAGCAGAAGGATAGGAAAGAAGAAAGATTCAAGTAGGAAAGAGAGGAAAGAGAATCATAAGTCTTAGAGGATGTGAACCAAAAACCATGCTGATGGTTATCCCACACCTTTATGACACTTTCAGATCTCGATGGTACATATGTCTAGGTTCAAATAAAGCTATAGAAGAAAAGCTTGAGTTGAGCATAAAGGAAGCTTTCATCGAATTATCCATCCAAGCAATAGGCGAAGAAATTGAAAAGGGCTGGGAATTAGAAGTATTAGTCTATCCATGTCCTTCAAGCTATTAGTTGAACAATTGGAGTGTCATCGAGATGCTTGCTATCCTTGAAACTGATTCAATGTAGCCCCCAATTGCTTTTGCCCAAAAGCATTGGGATGGTTTTTTCTGTATAGGCCATTTATTTTTTATTATTTCATAAATGATTAGAAAAATGTATTTTTCATTAATTTTCCATTTCCAATTTTGCAAGCTAATACACCTCGCTAATACTTCCCATTTCATTCATTTTGAGGTGTCTACATGAATCTAAAGGTAATCATGGTAAACTAGTAAATTTATGAAATGAGAATTAAAAAGAAGTTAAAATTGGCACATCACTTCTATTGGCTGATAGGCAAAGGTTATAAGATCTACTTTAAGAGTTCGCGGATGTGTTCACTTGGTCTTATCAAGATATGCCAAGGCTTAACACTGAGATAAGGGAACATAAGTTCCCTTTGAAGCCAAAATGTAGACCAATCAAGTAAAAATCAAGAAGGATGAAGCCTGAAATGTTATTGAAAATTAAAAAAAATGAGAATAGACAATTTGACACAAGTATTTAAAATTCACCAAGCATCCAAAATTGGTAGCCAACGTAGTATTGTCCATAAGAAAGAGGGGAAAGTCCGGATATGTGTTGATTATTATGATTTGAATAGAGCTAGTTTAAAGGATAATTTTTCCTTTACCTTATATTGACACTTTGGTGGAAAATACGGCTAGGAATGCCATGTTTTCCTTTATGGATGGGTTTTCAAGGTATAGCCAAATAAATATGGCCCAAAATAATATGGAGAAATCACTTTCCTAAACATTTGGGTACCTTCTGTTACAAGTCATGCCCTTTGGATTGAAAAATATTGGGGCCACTTATCAAAGAGCCATGGTGACAATTTTTTATGACATGATGTATGAAAAGATCAAAATGTATATGGATTATATGATAATGAAATCTTGTGAAGGAAAAGCTCATCTTGCCAACCTTTTGTAGATAGCTAATTTTATCTAAGCAAAATTCAACCTTTTATAAGTTTTTTAAAATCCAACTTTGTTCAAATCCAATATTTCTTCAATTTTGAAAAGTTTTTTAAAATTAAAATTTGGACCAATTTAACCCAAATGCCCTAAGGTAAAATCTAGTCATTATCAGTCCAACTTGATCAAATAGAGTCAAACTTGGTCAAAATTTATCAAAAACATTAAAAATGATTACAACTTGGGTTAATTTTCAAAATTCACAAACAAATTAGGATCAATGGGGTTTTAAACTAAAATTTTTTTTAAAGCATTAAAAAATGTTCGCACTTTAAAAAATGTAAAATTACCAAAATACCCTTAAGAGTATTTTTGTAATTTGACCTTTTTAAAGTTAGATTTTTGTGAAAACTTTTAGATCATAATTGAATATAGTTTAATGATATTTGATGATTAAAAACCTAGATCACACCTTGAGAGCTATGAAATTACAAAAATACCCTTAAAGGTATTTTCTTAATTTGACCTTACCAAAGTCAAGATTTCACAAACAAATCTACATCATGATTTAGTATTATCTGATGATTTTTGGAATATTGAAAGCCTTGATCATGCCTTACAAGGTCTAGAATCCCCAAAATATCTTTTAAGGGTATTTTGGTAATTTGATCTTCTCAAGTTTGATTTTTCATGAAAGTTTCTAGGTCATACTCTTAAAATATTTGATGATTTTTTGTGCATTCCAAATCACAACAATACTTTAGGAGGTGTGAAATTACCAAAATAACCCTTAGGGGTAATTTTGTAATTTGACCTTTGTTTAGGTCGATTTTTCATAAAAATTTTTAGATCTTCATTTTATATTATTTCATGATTTTTGGTTCTTTAAAATCACAAAAATGAATAAAGAAGCATTGTTTTCCAAGAAAATGGCCTAAAAATTGAAAACTTTCTAATGAAGGGTAAAAAGGTCTTTTCACTTGGTTCTAGTAGCATAAAAATCCAATTTTTGGCAGTGAGCATTCACAACCATAAGACGATCTTGAGGGGTTAAGTCCAATGGTGAATGGTGGCTCTTTGCAAAGAAAATAAGGGAGAGTTTTTAACCATTAGATAAGCTTTTAATCATAGGGCTTGCATGCATTAAATGAGCTTTTAACCATTAGATAAGTGTTTTCTCTTCATGAAGGCTAGGAATTCACATTCAAAAAGAGAAGAAAGCTTGGGCAATAACATGAAAACAGTAGAGAAAAAAAAAAGAAAAAAATTTTGTGAAGAAAGCCTAGAAAAGGTATGATCCTTGCATTCCATTACATTTTCACTACATTGTCATAGCATTTTTATATCTGTTTTCTTTATTTTTTTGTTTTCATTGAAAAAATTTATATTTATTTGTGCTCTTAGCTTCAAATTTTATTTGATATCTTAATCAACTAATCCATAGCTTGATTTGAGACAAAAGATCAAAGAAATAAAAAAAATCAATCCACCATTGACCATTTAAAGGATCGACCAAGCTTGAATCCTCTATGGCCGAACCTTTTTGTGGTTCATTTTGATGATTACCTTGCTTTTAAGTGAAGATCATGGTGATTGGATGGCGAGTTTGCTTGTATTTTGAATGAATTTTGGTTAGTTAATGATATATGTTTGGTGTTTTATTCATGTTTTGTTTTTATGTTTCCTTACTATTCTAGTTTGCTACATGTTTAATGGAATTCCTCTTGTGATTGGAATGCTTTTATATGATAAATATGTTGATGTCTAATGCATGTTTAAGTTTAAATGAATGAATGAGTGATGGTGGGAGGTCATGGAAGCATTTGGCCAAGCCTCCCATGCTTCAATTGAATCTTTTCATTGATCTCCATGGTTAGATGTTATTTGGTTCATCTTTAATTATCTGTGTTCTTGCTTTGTTCTTCAAATTTTGAATGTTTTTTATTTAATTTTTACGAATAAAATGTTGTTTTGGTAGCTTGTTTGGTAATATTTATGTTTGTTTGCATGAATTTTCAAAAGGTAAAAAAAAATGGTGGAGCATATTTTAAGAATTTAAAAACTTTCTTGTTTGATCCATTTGCATCACATTTTCACATGCACATCTAGTTTGCAATATAGTTTTTAAAATGCCATATTTATAATTAGTTTATTCCTTAGTCATGCATTTTTCATGCATCAATATTTACATTATTACGAATAGCATTCTTGTAATTTATTTTTATCACATGTATCCATGGTTAGATGTTATTTGGTTCATCTTTAATTATCTGTGTTCTTGCTTTGTTCTTCAAATTTTGAATGTTTTTTATTTAATCTTTATGAATAAAATGTTGTTTTGGTAGCTTGTTTGGTAGTTTTTATGTTTGTTTGCATGAATTTTCAAAAGATAAAAAAAAATGGTGGAGCATGTTTTAAGAATTTAAAAACTTTCTTGTTTGATTCATTTGCATCACATTTTCACATGCACATCTAGTTTGCAATATAGTTTTTAAAATGCCATATTTATAATTAGTTTATTCCTTAGTCATGCATTTTTCATGCATCAATATTTACATTATTACGAATAGCATTCTTGTAATTTATTTTTATCGCATGTATAATTCCTTGAAATCCTAAATTCTCATGAAACCCTAAATTTTAAACCCTAAACCCTAAAACCCCAAACCTTAAAGCCTCAAAACCCTAAACCCGAAACCTTAAAACCAATCCTAATCCCATTCATGCATTTACATCACATTTTACTTTGTTACATGCATTTTTAAATTGCCATGCATTCATATTATGTCATTCATGCATTCCTTCATTTTATTATGTTCATGCATATAATGAATTGTTTTCAAAATGAGTTTTCAAGTAAAACATTTTTAAATAAGGTAATATCTTAAGTAAATATAGCTATGGAGATCTGGCCCAACTATAGGAGAACTCTCAGTGATTATTATTAATGCGAAGCGTTATCTCAGGCTTTATGGGCCAATTTGAAAACCTTTAAATTAGAGATATTTTTTTAAACTCTACCTAAATACAAGAGAGTGAAAAATGTGTATTGATATTTAAAGTGTTTCACTTTGATCCAAATAAAAATGTTTTGTTTTCAAAAGATTGATTTGTTTTCAAAAAGAAGAGAAAATTCAAGTTTTTGGAATGAAAAAGGGAATTAATTTCTAGACACCATAATAGGACCATTTTTATCAAAATTCAAGGATGACATGCAATCAATTGGTATCATCTTTGACGAACACTATGGGGATACTAATCCTTCCCCAAGCATTAGTGACACCTGAACCCTGAATCCAATTCGTAGACTACAAATTTGTTCTTTTTACAAAACTTTTGGGTGGCCAATTACACCCTAAAAAAGATTGGTGATGACTCATTCTTTTGATTTTTATCGAAAATACTTTTTAAGCCCCCTGTTTTTCTCATTCTCCATTCTTCCAGTGGTCAGGGCACCACCCTTGATCTTGAAATGTCACGACAGCTTGATGACTCCACTAGGTATATATTTTTAGAGAGTCAAGCCATAGATGTTATCCGAAATTTTGATTTGATGGTTCTAATTAGTGTTTAATCTTAATTCCTTGATTTTATTTCTTATTTTCTTAAAAAGTGAAAAATATAGAAAAATAAAAAATTCCAAAAAAAGTTTGTGATTTCCTTATTTCAAGAAAATAATAAAAAAAGGATGTGCATGCATTTTACATTTCATGCATGTGTTAATTATGTTATTTATTTTA
Organism: Durio zibethinus; assembly: GCF_047325235.1. Classification (NCBI taxonomy): domain Eukaryota; kingdom Viridiplantae; phylum Streptophyta; class Magnoliopsida; order Malvales; family Malvaceae; genus Durio; species Durio zibethinus. The sequence goes on from NC_143166.1 coordinate 20,319,365, forward strand.
AATTGTCATTATTTATCCTATTTTTAATAATTGTGGAGAATTTAGGATAGGGTTATTTTAAGAAAATGTGAAAGGTTTGTATGTTCATTTACAAACACGCACATCTACATTACATGCATAAACTCTATACTCGAGTTTTAACCCTATTTAGGAGGAAGTAAAGTAACTACGCCCTTGTGAAATGTAAACCTCCATAATGGCTAGTGAAATGCTCCCATTCAGATTGAACCCTTTTTGCTTGTAGCATTTAATGGGTGATGATTGGGATGCCATACTAGTCTATAATAAACAATGTTTTGGAAACCTTTAGACGCACCAATTCTCAACCCAACATATGGTGAGCTTTAGGGAGCTAGCATTAGATAAGCCATGCCCACCTCCTCCATAGTAATTACCCTAAATAAGTTACATGAAGGAATATTCTATGTATTTAGAGGTAATAGTGGTACGAATAAGACTGAAATTTTGAAAAAAAAAAAGAATTTTTTAAAACAAAAAAAAAAGAATCTTTTGACATATAATTTGATTCATTTGCTAGTTGTTCAAAATGTACATATTTAGGAAGAATTTTAAAATAATATTTCTTTTCTTTATCAAAAAAAAAATTCAAAAGCAAAATAGCAACAAAAACAAAATTTTTCAAAAAAATAAAAAAAAAAGGGAAAAGAAAAAAATACAGAGAGTTTTTCTTAAATTTTTTGTTGACCAATAAAAAACAAAAATGAAAAAAAAAATTTAAATCCTAGTCATTCTATGTGGAATAAGAAAAATGTGTGTTCTTGAATTTTTCACCTTTTAGAAAAAAAAATTGATAATAAAGAATACAACCCGAGTTAATCCTCAAAATTCATGACCAATTTGAAGTCAATGTGGTTTAAAATAGAAATTGGTGATTTTTAAAACACCAAAAAGTTAGATTATACTTTGGGAAGTGTAAATTTACTGAAATAACTTTAAGGGTACTTTTGTAATTTGACTTTCTCAAAGTTGAATTTTTTTGAAAACTTTCAGATCATAAAGAATTCTTTTGATGATTTTTTATACACTAAAATCTTATATCACACCTTATGAGGTATAAAATTATCAAAATACTCATTAGAGGTATTTTCGTATTTTGACCTCCTCAAGGTTAAAATTTCACAAAAAGCTCTAGATCATGATTTTATAATATTTGATAATTATAAAATTTTTAAAAACCTTGATTGTACCTCGAGAGGTATAAAATTATCGAAATGTCCTTTAAGAGTAAATTCGTAGTTTAACCTTCTCAAGGTCGATTTTCTATGAAACTTTTCAAATCATGATTTTATAATATTTTATGATAGTTGGAATTACGATAGTATCCCAAGAGGTATGAAATTACTAAAATGCCCCTTAGGCTTATTTTAGTGATTTGACCTAACTGAGGTCAAGTTTTTGCGAAAATTTTCAGATTTTAATTTCATAATATTTCACGATTTTTGGTGTTTTAAAATATCAAAACTGAGCACGAAAATATTGATTTCTAAGAAAATAGCTTAAAGACCAAAAACTTTGCATTAAGGGCAAAATGGTCTTTTTATTAGGTTAAGGGGCTGTAAAAATCAAACCTTGGTAGTGTTTATTCTAGACCATTAGATCATATTAGGAAGGTAAATCCAACAGTGAAGGCTCACACCTTACAACGAAAAAACAAGGATGGAATATGGACCATTGGATGAGCTTTTAATATAAGGGTTAACATCGATTTGAATGGGAGATATTTTCAACATTTTCTTAGCCACCATTCACATTGAAAACCAGAGGAGAGACGGCTAAAAAAAATGTAAAATATAGGGGAAAAGAAAAGAGAAAATAAAAGAAAAGGAAAAAACATGAAAAAAAGAATGAGAGGAAAAATTTTTGGTGCTTGAATTGAAGTTATCCATTCCATATTCATTCTTTGCATTTTCTAACGTCTCCATCTCATTTTTTTTGTTGCATTCTGCATTATATTTCATTGATTTCTTGATTGGTTTTTCAAAAAAGTTTTAGTTTACTTTCCTTGCATAAAAGCTTGAACCAATTTTCATATAACTAATCCATCGTTGGTTTGAAGTTGAAAACCAAACACAAACATTAAAATCCACCTTTGATATAACCAAATTGGAGGTTCAGCCATGGTGTCCTCTTTGTTGGCTAACCTCCACTTGGCCTCTTTGATGTTTTGGTTGTTTCTCAATCTTGCTTGTGTGTTTAAATGATTGATTAGCTTAGATTTTGTACAGATTTTGTTTGGTGAATGAAATATGTGGATATTTGGTTCATGTTTGAGTTTCATATGTTGTCTTTAAATTTTTAGTTTAGTTCATGTTTGATAAATGTTCCTTGGTAATCCAAATGCTTTGTATGATGAATGCATAAGTAAGGGAAGCTTTATGGATGAAATAGAATGAGAGCTTGCTTAAGTAAAATCCATGGAAAGTTCGGCCATTGCATTTTTTTCTCTAACCGAATATGCTTGGCTTGTTGAATATATGTTATTTGGTTCATAATTGATATATGATCTTTTAGTTAAGGGTTCCAAGTTTCCATGTGGCTAGATCATGTTTCAACTGAGCATTTTATTATTGTTTGGATGATATATTTGTTCATAAGGTCTTCAAGTTACACTAGCTCATTTTTTGTTTGATGAAATTGTTACTTTGATTTTCATATGAATCATGGTTGTTTGGATGAAATAAGAATGGAAAAAAAATTTATTAAGAAAATATCATGAAGGTTCAGCCTTGATTGCTTTTGGTTCTTTGATCTACTCCTTTTGTTATGTTTCTATGATGTTTATCAATTTACTCACATGTTTGAACAAAAGTTTCATTGAAAAAATATTGTTTGATGATTGATTTTGGTGGATTTTTTAAGATTGTTTGGTTATGATAAATGATGACTAATGGTGGGACATTCAAACCAAAATTTGAAGTTTTGTATGTTTGATCCATTTTTATTTTGAATTTTTTGCATTACATGTTTCTGTAATTAAGTTTGAAAATATTATATTTTGTAATTATGTTTCTAGATCATGCATTTGGCACATGCATTCATTAATGGCACTTTTGTAATTTTGCATATGTTTCATGTCCATTTCCATAATACCCCAAAAAAATATTTTTGTGAAAACCCAAATCTAAACTACAAACCCCAAATCTAAACCCTAGATTCAAACCTTAAACCTCAAACCTCAAATCCAAAACCTAAACCCCAAATCCAAACGCTAAATCCAAACCCTAACCCCAAATCCTAACCTTAAAACCTAAATCTAAATCCAAAAGCCTAAAAACCATAACCCTAGCCTAAAACCCTAACCAATCCCCAAACTATAAAATCACTCATGCATTTGCATTACATATTATCCTGTCATCACATGCATGCTTATATGATCATGTATTCATATTTTATTCATATTATATTGCCATGCATTTATCATTTTATTATATTCATGCATCTCATGCATTTTTTGGAAAAATTAGTTTTGAAAGGAAAAATGTTTCTAAAATAAGATAATACCTTAAGTAAATATAATCATCCAAAATTTTGCCTAATTACAGGAGGACTCTCGATGATTATTATTTATTAGAGGTGTTATCTTTATTTTGTAGGATAATTTGAGAACCTTTAAATTAGGGATATTTTGGAAGCTCTGCCTAATTATAGAAAAAGTATTTCGATATTTAAAGTATTTTCCCTTTGATAAAAAAAAGTGAAGTTTTGTTTTAAATTTGATTAGATTTGTTTTTTTTTTTTTAAGTTTTGATTATTTTGAGTGAAAAAAATGATTAAGAAAATATCATAAAGGTTAGGCCATGGTAGGATTTGGTTTGGCTGAACCTTGTTTCATGCGTTGATTGCTTTTGGTTCTTTGATCCATGCCTTATGTTATGTTTCTATGATGTTTATCAATTTACTCGCATGTTTGAACAAAATTTTCATTGAAAAAATATTGTTTGATGATTGATTTTGGTGTATTTTTCAATATTGTTTAGTTTTGATAAATGATGAACAATGGTGGGACATTCAAACCAAAATTTTAAATTTTCTATGTTTGATCCATTTTTGTTTTGAATTTTTATACAGTATATATTTATGTAATTAAGTGTGAAAATACCTTAGTTTATAAATATGTTTCTAGACCATGCATTTATTAATGGCATTTTTGTCATTTTGCATGCATTTCATATCCATTTTCATAAAACCTCAAAAAAGTATTTTTGTGAAACCCCCAAATCTAAACCTCAAACTTAAATCCAAACCTTAAACCCCAAACCCAAACCTTAAACTCCAAACCCTAAATCCAAACCCTAAACCTAAACCTTAATCCCAAACCCCAAACCCTAAACCCTAAACCCTAAATCTAAACCTAAATCCTAACCTTAAACCCTAACCCTTAAACTTGACCATACATTCTAAACTTTAAAACCCTAACACTAACCTAAACCCCAAACCAATCTCTAAACTATAAAATCACTCATGCATTTGCATTACATATTATCTTGTCATCACATGCATTCTTATATGATCATGCATTCATACTTCATTCATATTATATTGTCATGCATTCATCATTTCATTATTTCATGAATCTCTTGCATTGTTTTTTAAAATTTAGTTTTCAAAGAAAGATGTTTTTAAAATAAGATAAAAACTTAAGTAAATGTAATCATCGAGATCTTACCTAACTATGAGAGGACTTTTGATGATTCTTATTTATGAGAGGTGTTATATTTGTTTTTTGGAATAATTTGAAAACTTTTAAATTAAGGATATTTTAGAAGCTCTACCTAATTATAAGAGAGTAGAAAAAATGTTTCAATATTTAAAGTGTTTTCGCTTTAATTCAAAAAAAAAGTTTTGTTTTAAATTTGATTTTTTTAAAAAAAATTTGTTTTAAATTTGATTTATTTCTTATTTCATAAAAAAAAGAAAAAAAAGAAAAGGAATTAATTTGAAACATTAAGTAAATAGGACCATTTTAATTAAAATTAAATGATAACATGCAATCAATTGGTACCATCGACATGGTTGGTGCTAATCCTTCCCTATGCGTAACTAACTCCCAAACTTAACTTTGATTTCACAATCCACAAATTTATTCTTTTTCTAAAATTGTTTAAACCCATTTTAAAATTTTTTATTAAAGGTACAAAAAATTTTTGGTGGCTAATCACACCCTAAAAATGATTGGTGGTGACTCCTTATATTTTGTTTTTATTGAAAATATTTTTAATTCTCTATTTTCATAAAGTTTTCCCATTCGTCTGGCTTTCAGGTTAGCTTCCCGAGACTTGAGATGTTGCAACAGCTTGGCAACTCCACTAAGGAGACATTTAAAGAGCAGGCCAAATATTGTTTGCATGTTATCCTTAATTTTGGTTTAATTAATGATCCTAATTAGTGTTTAACCTTAATTCCTTGATTTCTTAAGAAAAAATGAAGAAAATGGAAAAATGAAAAAAATGAAAAAATGGAAAAGTGAAAATGAAAATTTTTGAAAGAAGTGTATTTTACATTTCATGCATATTTTAATTATGTCATTTCATGCATATTGTAAATATGACATTTCTTGTATATTTTAAATATGTCACTTCATACATATTTTTAATTATGTCATTTTATGCATATTTAAATTATGATATTTATTTTATATTGCTATTCTTTATTTTGTTCTTAATATTTGTGGTGCATTTAGAAGAAGGGTAGTTTAGGAAAATGTCAAAGGTTTGATTGTTCCTTCACACACACTGACATTTGCATTTCATGCATAAGCTCTATACCTAGGCTCTAACCCTAATTAGGGGGAAGTAAAGTAGCTATGCCCTAGTAAGGTATAAACCTCCGCAATGACTAGTGAAATACTCCCACTCAAATTAAATCATTTTCGTTTGTAGCTGTAATGGGTGAGGATAAGGCTACCACACTAGTTTGTAATGGATGATGATGTGAAAAGCAATTTTGGAACCTTAGATGTGTCAATTCCCAACCCAACATATAGTGAGCTTTAGGGAGCTAGCCCTAAGTAGAGCCAGGCTGCACATTCTCCATAGAAATTACTCGAAATAGGTCACATGAAAGAACACCTCCTACCTTTCTTATATTCATGTTGCTATTAATTTGATAATTCCATATTTGTTGCTCTTAATAAAAGAAATGAAATCACTAGAAATGAAAAAATTGAAAAAAGAAAAAAAGAAAAAAAGAAAAATCTTTAAGTCACTAAAAATGTGGAATAAAAGAAATTGTTTGTTAATTGATTTTTTGTATTGCATTCTTTAAATTTTAGTACTAATTTTTCTATGTTTTTGTGTTTTCTTTGTTTGTTTGTTTGCTACATGCGTCATCCTTTAAAAATAAACATAAGGGATATACATTCTAAATAATTTGTCAATAGAAGTTCTCATGGCATCTCAAGAGTCTCGAGTAGGATTTTTGACAAGTAAAACATTTTGAAAAGTCAAGGATCAGTCAAAAAACATGTAAGAAATAAAAGGAGACTATTTGACAGATGGGTATGGTTCAAAATTACCAAAGTTGGTTTATCTGGATTTGATGAGAAATGATATGATGGATTTAGAGGGTATTTGGAATTGGTGGAGTCTGAAAATGAAGTAGTCTTCATAGCAAAGTTTGGAAATATTACTCAATTAGTACCATTAAAACCCAATGATTAGATGTTGAAAGCCATTATAAGGTTATAAAATGCAGCATATCGATGTTTCACATTCAACAAAAAAGACTTGAAACCTACCATAGAAGAATATTTCACCTTGTTATGCTTGGAGCTTCCCAAGCCCGATAGAGTATAATGGAAAGCACAGAAATTGACTAATATATGAAAAAATTGGCAAAGATAATAGAGGTCGAGGTATAAGTGATTGAAAAAGAAAAAAGGATCCGACGAAGGGGTACTATGGACTTTTCTCTGAGATATCATACTTTAGAGTTTAGATGTACACTAAGTTATGGATTTGTTTACTTTGGCTATTTATAGCTTGGTGATATTTTTGAGAGCTTTAGGATATATAGATGCATTTATGGTGGACTTCTTTGTGTAGTTGGAACAGAAGATTAGCCCTTCACCAACAATTTTAGTAGAGACCTTTAGATCTTGGAATTATTAACAAAGGAAGGGAGAAAAAAGATTGATGAGTTGTATTCAACTATTGTATATATGCATTCAAAGCCTTTTTAGAGTACGATTGAGCTCCATTGTTGATTTATACAAGATCCTTAGCACTGCTAGCTGAGTTCAATGCCAAATAGTTTCCTATAATCTTTTGAAGGAATAGTGGATGGTTTTCTTTTGAAGCTTAAAAAGAGATAAGGTGACCTAGAAAGCACTATAGATGCCTCAAGTTTCTATTCTGTACAATTATGGAGATCAGTCTTAGTATCCATTGCCTTGTATTTGAGGAGCCATTAATTATGCACCATTTATGGTTAAACGATAGTATGGGTCCCAGCAATTTATCCTAGTGACTTGCGAATTGGATCAGATAGAGTTTGACTATGACACAAAAGATTGTATGGCAAAAGAGCGCATCGCCAAAGCTTAGAGGCATATGATAAGGTCAAAATTATGAAGAAATACAAATGATGTGATCTCGAGATGCCTAGTTTGATAGCCAAGTGAGTCAATGATTGATCTACTAGCAACATCAAATCATTGACTCACTTGGCTATCAAACTAGGCATCTCAAGATCACATCATTTGTATTTCTTCATAATTTTGACCTTATCATATGCCTCTAAGCCACCACTATCAAATTTACTAAGAGGGAATTTAAGATTGAGACAAAAAAAATTAAAGAAAGAAAAGCAAAGGCTGTGAGAGAAAATATGTTAGCTTAAGTATGGAGAAGGTGTGTAAAAGGACATGTTAGAAAAGATGACAAATGAGAGAGATTTGGCTTAGAGTGACTTTAAAAACTACGCTCAGAAAACTAAAGGTTGAAGGCTTAGTTAAAAGACAAGGTATAAGAAGGCAAAGATTGTGATGAGATAGAGTGGTTTCAGGATGAAGTTCATAACCGGAGGTGTAAGGCTTGGAATAGCAATGACAAAATCAATGTGACAGTATGAGAAAAAAAAGATTCACACAAAGCCATCGCAGCACATAAAAGGGAATTAAGCAAAACCCAAAAAGAGAATAAAGAATTAAAGGAATAGTTAAGAAGTGAAAAAAAAGGGCATTTGGATACTCAAGGGGAAAAAGATGCACTTGGAATAGAAATCAAGGCCATGGAGATGTAATTGCAGGAAAACAAAGATTACATTGCTCGTCTACATAGAGAATGGCAAGAAAAAGAATTTTAATGGAAATAAGCATTCAACCAAGAGGTTGAAGCCCATGAGTATGGCTAAGAGTCAAAGGAGATAGATGTATATTGACCACCTTAATACTCAGATCAAAAAGGCAATCAGACAGGTTGAGGTAATGATAGAAAAGGTAGAAGCTTTGATTCAAAAGGTCATCCTTACTAACATTCATAGTTAGCTTCTTTTAGACTTTTTAGAGGAAGTAAAGGGACAATATAAGTAAGTTCAACATTTTTATGGCCCTAGTTATAAGAAAGTTCATAATGTGTAGAACTTGAAATTTTTGGAATAAATGAGAACTTTTGTTATTTAAATTATCTTGAAATGAATATCCCTACTTATATTTAAAAGTATGCTTAAAAGTGCTGATAAAAAAGAATGATGGCTGTGAATATTGCTTTCATTAAACTATTGAGGCAAAAAGAATGCCTTTAAGAAACCTTGCCCAAATATAGGATAGAAATTAAATTCCTTCTTAACAATACTTAAAAAACTAAAATTGCATTGCATGCATCATTTATCTATATTCATTGTTTTCAATGTTAGCTAAGGACATGGAATGGTGATTGTAAGCATATTTTTGTCAAACCTTTGAAGTAAAAAGATGTTGCTAAAGGTCCTACCTAAATATAGAAAGATTTTTAAACTATCTCTTAAGGCCAATAATAAGAGTCATATCACATGTTTGTAACTTTTAAGAATCAATAAAAGGTTCAAGGATAGGGCATCCTAAAAATCATGGAGAATAAGCATGCTAATCAGATTAGAAGGGTAGAAAAGGCATATGAAGAAACAAGGGAGATAGTTGGGTAAATATAGCAAAACATGGATAGGCAAGTCACAAAATTAAAATAGTTACTAGAAAGATTGACCATAGGACAGGGATTATTGAAACATATGGGGCAAAGAAGGAAACATATGTCAAGAAACCATTGTATGCACTTGAGTTCACATATCCACATGTTTAAAGCCCTCATATGCCACAGGCACTCCCAGTACCTTATACTAGCACTTTCGCCAAGTTACCTCTAGTTCAAATAAATGCTAATCCCAGGCTAATTCCTCTTAACCCTATTATTATGCCTAACCTAGATGATCCAAAATAATAGAGAAGTTACAAGGGGTACTAGAGTTGGTAGAAAATACAAAAATGAAGAACAAGTATGATTTGTTGGAAGAAAGATTAAAAGCCATAAAAGGGCATGATATGTATGGAAGTATCAATGCTAGTGAATTAAGTTTGGTACTTAATCTAGTCATTTGGCCAAATTCAAGGTTTTAAAATGGAACTGGGTGCCTTTAAACCCATTTAGTTTAAAAATGGTTATGCCCATGATGAAAAATTACTTATTCATGTTTTTTAAGAAACTTTATCTGAGGTAGCAACCAATTGGTATTATAGTTTGAAAAACAGCTACATTTGTACTTGGATGGATTTATCTCGAGCATTCTTGTAGCGATACCAACACATGTTAGAGACAATCCCATATTGATTAACCTTTCAAAACATGAGAAAGAGCCCTAATGAGAGCTATAAAGAATATGCCACTAGATAGAAAGAGGTAGCATTGCATGTACAACATCCCCTTACTAATAACGAGATTCCTTACTTATGGATAGCCTTTCGTCTCCTTATTATGATATATTGATCGGCAACTTTTCTTTAGAGTTTGCAGACTTACTATTCATCAAAGGTAGAATTAGGGACTGGATAAAAAAAGAAAGATTTATGGATATTGATGCAAAAACTCATAATAAAAAAAAGGGAGTTATTCTTGGTAAGCACACCCAAGAAATAACTATTGAAGGGTAAAATTAGGGAATCCTCAGCGTAATGCAATACTATTTAGTAAATACTCATTTTCACAGATAATCGCATCTATCACAACCTTGTTACAATTTGACACCTCAAGCTTGTGGTTTTCCCCAACCATTTCATCCTTATATCCCAAAGTCCATATCCCAAATTCCTTCACCATGGATAATCACAAAATGAAATATCAACTTAGTTCATCCATAGAGCTGTAAAAAAAAAAAAAAAAAGAGCCAAAACACACCTCTCACTTCCAATGTCCTACACGAAGGTTTTCCCTCTGCTTGTCAATAGTAATATGATTTCCCTTATCCCTGCAAAGCCTAGAAATTAAAGCTTCCTTATCCAAAGTGGTACAATCCTAATGCTAAATATGAATACCATAATGGGGTCAGAAGACATTCCATAAAAGATTGCATTGCTTTCAAAGATACAATTTAGTCATTGATTGATACAAAACCTACAAAATTTAAAGAACTGGTTGGTGGCTATGACAATTGATGAGAATGGAGTTAAGGGTTAAGATTGTATGGTTGAGGTGCCAAGTAGAGGACTTTTTCTTGATTAAACTTATATATCATCTTGAGAGAACCATTGAGAACAATAATTTGTAGTTGGGTTTGAATATTTGTTTTGAATGAATGGATATAGTGCATTACATTGTCTCATTGCATTTGTGAATATAGTCATTTGAAGTTTTAATTGGTTTTAAGTCTTAGATTTTTAAGATTTTTCCTAAAAAAAAAAATAAAAATAATATAAGAGGAAAATTGTTGGATTTCAAAAGTCCCACATAATTAATTTTGAAAGTCATAAAAAAAAAAGCAAGTAGAGGAAGAAAATGCCTTGAAAAAATAAAGAAAAGAAGAAGAAAGTTTTCCTTTGTAATAAAAAATGAAATGAGTCTTGGAGGAGTTGGCATTCACTATTCTTCTACATCTTTTTCAAATCAACTAATTTCAGTCATCAATGATAACCTTCAAGAGGCATGAACTTGAATTCATGAACTTTGCCTTCACTTAATAATATTATGGCATTCTTTTCTTAGGCAATGAACAATGAAACAGCCAATTTAAAAAAATAAATAAAAAAGAGAAATTGGATTCCAAGAAGGTCAGGCAAACACTGCATTTTTCTTAAGAATTTGTATGTGGTAATTTGATAAATGCCAAGGTTGCACTATAGCTTCAAAATTTCCAAAAGCCAATGCCACCCAGATCTTTTTTAAATGTCCATAAACCTACCTACCTCCTAGTTTTCTATCCCAAAATTGTCCTTATCTAATAATTTGGGGCATATTTTCCAAAAGGAAAATTTTCATTGTCTTTAAGAAACTAAATTGTGATAACAGCGATTCCTTAACACCTTAAATGAGTTCATTTCACATAACCTTTTTTTTTTCTCATTTTAACCTTCAATAAGAATGGATTTCTAGAATAAGATATCTTTCTTGAATGGTGGTGGAGGGCATGCAACGCAAAAAAAAAAAAGAACAAAAAAAAAAAATTATTTTGACATCATGCACTCAAAACATTTTAATGAATCTAAAAAATAAAGAAATCTCAAATAAATTCACAAAGAAACCAATGAGAGAAAATCAAAGAGTAAAAAAAAAAAATCCTTCAAATCCTTTTGCAACAAGAATTGCTTTTCAAATTTGCATGACTTATACTTGAAATGATAAATGGTTATCTTTTATCATCCTTTCACAAATATAAAAATTTATCCTTTGCTACCTTTTTGACCTTGATAAATTTTTTTCAAAATGAACCCTAACCTAGGATCACCCTCCATATTAAGGGTAAAAAGGATGTATTCAGAATGTTAATGTCCTAAGGGGAACCCGATAGGTTGAAGGCAAAACTCCAATAAAAGGTTCCTGAAAGTTTTGAATCCACTTATACAAAAAAAAAAAAGAATAAGAAAGAAAGCAAAAAATGAAAAAAGGAAGAAAATGGAAAGAACTGAAGAAAAGAAGAGAAAGAAAAAAAAACAAAAAAAAAAGAAAAATGAAGAAAAGGGGAGAAATAGAAGAAAAAGGACAAGAAAAGAAATGAATGATTGAGTGGAGAATATGGGAAAATAAAAGGACATATGCCACAAATTGAATCTTTTAAATAAAAAAATGAATAATCATTGGTTTACTTGCCCTCAATCACTTATTTTCGGTATATTTATCATTTCTTTGAAAACCCCAAACCTTGGCCTACATTAGCTCCTAATTAAAGTCTATATTTGATCAAGCATGGGTGCTTAAATTTAAAAAGTTTTTCTTTAAAGAATAACCATTAAACTCATGAACCTTTTTTGTCCACCTTTATTACCTAATTACCCATTTGAATTATAAGTTCATTTTTCTTGAGTGCATGGCATGATAATAAAAGAAAAAGAAAAGAAAAAAAAATGAATGTGGCTCTAGGGTGAAAATCTTGTAAATAGGCAATGTAAAGTAAACTTGGAAAATCTTAAAACCATTCCTAATGCTAAGTAAAACAGATGTTAACCAAAGGCAACCCCTACCCTTTTGAACAATCCAAAAGCTTGAAATGTAAAAAAAAAAAAAAAAAAAAAATTGATTTTAAAAATTCAAGCTTTTTTTTCTCATCCTTAAAAGGCCTTCCAAAATTTTTAAGCCCACCATAGCTAACCTTGACATCTATTAAACTGCCAAATTTGAATGCTAAAAAAAATGTCAAACTTTTTTTATTTTCAAGGGATTCAGGTTTTTTGAAAAAATTTATGTTTTATTTATGAGTTAGCATGGAATGAATAACACACTTTTTTTTTTTTATCTTCCTTAAGTGTTGAAACCTTTTTTGATTGAACTGAAACCTTTACATGTTGAACCATCCAATCTTTTGAAGAGGAAAATTTCACCACTTTCATTTCTAATAGGGAATGCCAACTTCCAAGAGACTCCCAAAGTCACATTTGTTTAGATATTTCATTTCTCTTGGGCTAAGGAATTTAATTATATGGGGCAAATTTTGTTGACCATTTTGAAAATTTTGAATGATCAACCACACATTTTGCAAAAAAATTAAGGAAGTCATGTTTGTTGTAAAAGGAAAGTTGTTGAATTATGACAATTTTTAGACTAGTTTGAAGTAAAGAAAAAGAAAATTGCTTTTCATTAAAAATGTTTCCATATGTGATGGTTTGTCTTCTTATTTTCACATTCTTATCCTAAATGCATGTTGTATATTGCATATTGCATAGTTGTGTGTCAAAAATACAAACAAAAAAGAGAGCATGTTGAAAATTAAAGGAAAATCAAAATAGAAGGGGGATACTATTAAAGAAACAAGGTGGAAAAGGTGACTAAGTATAAGAATTGAAAGTTGAGATTATTTTGGGAAGAAGTTGAGGTTAGATTAGATAAACAGCTAAGATAAGCAAAATTGGGATAGAATTTTCGTTGAACAAAAAAGTGTGTTCCCAATGTTTGCATCCAAATTGGGGCACATACATCATGAAGTTTTTGCATTTACATGTGCATTGGCATTTTTTAAATGAAATTCCACATTTGGCATTGGCATCCCAAAAAAAAGAGAGAGAGAAAAAGAAAAAAAACTAGAAATGATACCAATGAGGACATCAATTTGGATGGGAAGTGAATGATGGCTAAACAAAGGATAATTGATGATGGAGAAATAGAAATGATGACTAAAAAATGAGAAAACAAAAAAAAAGAATGACGAAGGCAAGGGAAAAAAGGGAAAAATGCTTTTGGCAGAATTCCATAACACAACCACCAGAGAAAAGAATGACTTCAATTAGAGGAGTTCAGATTGACTGCTGATGACCTAGCCAAAACTATAAATTTGAAGAATATGTTTGATCATGAAAAACTTGTTTCCATAACCACAAGTGCATGATATGAACAAAATTTAAAGTCATACTTCTTTAATTGCATTCATCACATACATTGCATACAAAATGAATTTGATCTTAAAAAAATGCATTTGAAGGATAAACCCTTTTGTTAAAAAAAAAGAAAAAGAAGAAGACCACAACAACAACAACAAGCAACAAACAACCAAAAATGAGAAAGAATCCTTTAAAAAAGATCAAAATCCATTTCAAAGCCTATGCAACCTAACTTTCCAAAATGAGACTTTTCAAACTTTTTTTAAACCAAATTAGCCCTTTTGAACACCGACCTATGTTTATAGGATCTCCTCTTAAAAAAAAAGAGAGAGATAGAGAAAAAGAAAAAAAAAAGGAAAACAATGAAGGAGTTGCTAAAAAAGTGAATGAAAAGATGATATATGATAACTAGATTGAGTTTGTAGAAAGAATGAATGTCAAGAAATTTGAAAAAGATAAGAATTAAGCCTAGTCTAGCTAGCACAAGGAAAATTAAAACTAGTTTAGCTAGTACTAATGAAAATTAATCTTAGTTTAGCTGGCATAAAGAATAATTAAGCCTAAATTAGCTGGAACCAAAGAGAATTAAGCTTAGTTTAGCTAGTGTTGAAGAAAATTAAGCCAGTTTAGCTTGCACTAAGAAGATTAAGCCTAGTTTAGCTGGCACTAAGAAAAATTAAGCTTAGGTTAGTGGGCACCAAAGAGAATTAAGCCAAGTTTAGCTTGCACCAAGGAGAATTAAGCCTAGTGTAACTAACACCAAGAACAATTAAGCCTAGATTAGTTGGCACCATACATAGATTTTTTAAAGTTTAATCTATTTTATAAAAGCCTTTTTTGGATAGATTTTTAAGACTAGATTAATTGGCACCATACATAGATCTTTTAAAGTTTAATCTATTTTATAAAAGCCCTTTTTGGATAGATTTTTAAAGTTTAATGCCTATTTTATAGGAGCCCTTTTCTTAATAGATTTTTTAAGTTTAATGCCTATTTATAGGAGCTCTTTCTAGATAGATTTTTTAAGTTTGATGCCTATTTTATATGAGCCCTTTCTAGATAGATTTTTCAAAATTTGATACCTATTTATAGGAGCCTTTTCTAGATAAATTTTTAAAGTTTGATTCATATTTTATAAGAGCTATTTCATATAGATTTTTTAAAGTTTGTTACCTATATTCATAGGAGCCCTTTCCAGACAAGTTTTTTAAAAAGTTCATTGCCTATGTTCATAGAAGCCATTTCTAAATAGATTTTCTTTAAAGTTTGTTGCCTATGTTAATAAGAGCCTTTTTCAAATTGATTTTTAAAGTTACCTGCCTATGTTTATAAAAGCTCTTTGAAAAAAAACAAAAAAAAATTCCTCTAACATGAAAGCAAATAACCAATACAAACAAACTTTCCCTCGGCCCTTAGTATGGGATAAAATTGGTGCCTCTAGTCTTTGCATTATTTTTTATTATCAGAAATATGCAAAAAAAGGTAGTTGTAAATACTTAATTCTTTTAGGCAAAATCCTAGTCATTTGTGAATGTTTAAAATTTAATTCGGCTCAAATCCAACATTTTTTCAAGTTTCTTAAAATAGGAACTTAGAGGAATTTGCCAAAATACCCTAAAGTCAACTTTAGTCAAATTTGATCAAAATTGGTCAAACAAAGTCAAATTTGATCAAAGCCAATAAAAATGGATATAACCCAGTTAATCTTCAAAATTCATGGCCAATTTGAAGCCTCTATGATTTAAAATTCAAATTGGTGATTTTTAAAGCACTAAAAAGATAGATTGTATTTCAAAAAGTGTAAAATTACCAAAACACCCTTAGGGGTATTTTCATAATTTAGCTTTCTCAAAGTCATATTTTTGTGAAAACTTCTAGATCATAAATGAGTATTTTATGATATTTTTATACACTAAAGACCTAGATCGCACCTTGGTAGGTGTAAAGTTATAAAAATGCCCGTTAGGGGTATTTTCGTAATTTGACCTCTCTAAAGTCAAAATTTTGTGAAAGTCTTCAGATCATGATTTTATAATATTTGATAATTTTTAAAACTTTCAAAACCTTGATTGTACCTTAGGAAGTGTAAAATTATCAAAATACTCTTTAGGGGTAATTTCGTAATTTAACCTTCCTGAGGTCGTTTTTTGTGAAACTTTTCAGATCATGATTTTATAATATTTAAAGATTTTTTGTGCATTCAAAATCACAGCAATACCCGAATGCTGTGAAATTATGAAAATACCCATTAGGGGTATTTTCATAATTTGACCTTCTTGAGGTTGGATTTTCACGAAAATTGTTGATCTTAATTTTATAATATTTAATGATTTTTAGTGCTTTAAAATTTCAAAAATGAGCATGAAAAAATTGACCGCTAAGAAAATGGCCTAAAAATTGAAAACTTCAAACTAAGGGCAAAATAATCTTTTCATTGGGTTAAAGGGCTATAAAAATTCAACCTTGATAGTGTCTATTTTGGACCATTGGATCATATTAGGAGGGTGAATCCAATGGGGAAAGCTCACACCTTGCAACCAAAAACAAAGATGGAATATGGACCCTTGGATGAGGTTCTAATCCAAAGGTTAACATTGATTTGCATGGGAGATATTTTCATCATTTTCTTGGTTGCCATTCACATTGAAAACTAGAGGAGAGGGGGCTAGAAAAAATGCAAAAGATAGGGGAAAAGAAAAGAGAAAAAAAGAGAGGAAAAATGTGAAAAAAAAAAAGAGGAAAACTTTTTGGTGCTTTGATTGAAGGTATCCATTCCATAGTCATTCTTTGCATTTTCTAGCATCTCCATCTCTTTTTTTTTTCATTGCATTCTACATCATAGTTCATTGATTTCTTGATTGGCCTTTCAAAAACGTTTTAGTTTACTTTTCTTGCATAAAGCGTGAACCAATTTTCATCCAACTAATCCATAGTTGGTTTAAAGTTGAAAACCAACCAAAAAATTAAAATCCACCATTGATACAACTAAGTTGGAGGTTCGGCCATGGTGTCCTCCTTGTTGGTCAAACCTTCTTTTAGTCTTTTTGATGTTTTGGTTGTTTCTCAATCTTGCTTGAGATTTTTAAATGATTGGTTAGCCTAAATTTTCTATATGTTTTGTTTACTAAAAGAAATATGTGGATATTTGGTTAATGTTTGTGTTTCATATATTTTCTTTAGATTTTTAGTTTACTTCATGTTTATTAAATGTTCCTTGGTAATCCAAATGCATTGTATGATGAATGAATGAGTAAGGGATGCTTTGTGGATGAAATAGAATGAAAGCTTGCTTAAGGAAAATTCATGGAAGGTTCGGCCATTGCATTTTTTTTCTCTAACCATATATGCTTGGCTTGTTGAAAATATGTTGTTTGGTTCATTATTGGGGTGTGATGATTTAGTTAAGGGTTCCAAGTTTCCATGTGGTTAGATCATGTTTCTAATGAGGATTTTATTGTTGTTTGGATGATATATTTGTTCATGAGGTCTTCAAGTTATATTAGTTTATTTTGTGTTTAATGAAATCGTTACTTTGATTTTCATGTGAATTGTCGTTGTTTGGATGAAATGAGAATGCAAAAAAAATTATTAAGAAAATATCATGAAGGTTCAACCTTGATTGCTTTTGATTCTTTGATCCATGCCTTATGTTATGTTTCTATGGTGTTTATTAATTTACTCACATGTTTGAACAAAAGTTTCATTAAAAAAATATTGTTTAATGATTAATTTGGTGGATTTTTGAAAATTGTTTGGTTATGATAAATGATGAATAATCATGGGACATTCAAACAAAAATGTGAAGTTTTCTATGTTTGATCCATTTTTGTTCTGAATTTTTATGCATTACATGTTTGTGTAATTAAGTTTGAAAATACATTAGTTTGTAATTATGTTTTTAGATCATGCATTCAGCACATGCATTCATTAATGGCATTTTGTAATTTTGATACATATCATGTTCATTTTCATAAAACCCTAAAAAAATATTTTTGTGAAACCCAAATCTAAACCCAAAACCCAAACACTAATTCTAAATCCTAAATCCAAACCCTAACTCCTAACCTCAAATCCAAGCCCTAAACCCTAAACCTTAAATCCAAACCACAAACTCTAACCCTAACCTTAACCTTAAACCCTAAACCCTACAATCCTAACTTTGACCTAAACCCTAAACCAATCACCAAACTCTAAAATCACTCATGCATTTGCTTTACATATTATCTTGGCATCACATGCATTTTTATATGATCATGCTTTCATTTATTCATATTATATTATCTTGTCATTTTTATTATGTTCATACATCCCATGCATTGTTTTTTAAAAATTAGTTTTCAAACAAAAAATGTTCTAAAAATAAAATAATACCTTAAGTAAATATAATTATCTAGATCTTGCTTAACTTTAGGAGGACTCTCGATGATTATTATTTATGAGAGATGTTATCTTTGTTTTATGGGGCAATTTAAAAACCTTCAAATTAGGGATATTTTGGAAGCTCTACCTAATTATAGGAAAGTAGAAAATGTATTTTGATATTTAAAGTGTTTTATCTTTGATCCATAAAAAAAAAATGTTTTCTTTTGAATTTGATTTTTTTAAAAGTTTTGTTTTAAATTTGTTTCATTTCTTATTTTAAAAAAAAAAAGAAAAAAAAAAGAAAAGAATAGAAAAAAAGGAATTAATTTAAACATTAAGTAAATAGGACCATTTTAATTAAAATTAAAGGATAACATGTAATCAATTGGTATTATTTTCGACGGGTACTATGGAGTGCTAATCCTTCCCTATGTGTAACAGACTCCCAGACTCAACTTTGATTTTGCATAACACAATTTTTTTTCTAAAATTTTTAAAGTCATTTTAAAATGTTTTATTAAAGGGAGAAAATTTGAGGTGGCCAATCACACCCTAAAAAAATGGTGGCAACTCCTTCATTTTTGTTTTTATTGAAAATATTTTTAATTTCCTAATTTCCCAAGTTTTCCTCCTTCGTCCGACTTTCGGGTAAACCCGCCCTTGGCTCTTTAGATGTCAAAACAACATTTTAATGGTAGAGTCATCCTCATTAGGTTTGTAGGACACAAACATTGCATTTCAGGTAGACATATCTCAAGCATATAATATGCCAGTGCATCTCATATAAGTACGTTCCATCAGTCATAGGTATACATGTTGTTACTCATGAAATATGTCACTGTATTTCATCCATAAGGATCCATCAATGGTAGGATGTTATAAAACATGCATTGTATAAATTGCATTTTATGATAATATATCCTACCACCCCTTACCCTTGTCGTTTGATTTTTTGATAATTCTATAATTTGCTTCTATTGTTTTCAATTAAAAAAAAGAGAGAGAAAGTCATTAGGAGTAATAATCTTTTTGTTTAAATAAAAAAGAAAAAATAGTGGAAAAGAAAAGAAAGAAAAAAAAAGGGAAAAGAAGGCAAAAAGTGATAAAAAAAGTATATCATGGGAAAAGAAAGAAAAATAAGAAAAAAAATAGTTTGATAAGAGGCAATTAGGATATAAAAGTTCGAAAAGTTGGAAAAAAAATCTACAAAACAGAAGGGGTTGCTGAAGAATGAAAGAAAATATAAGATATAATAACAAGTTGAGTAAATGTCAAGAACTTTTTTAAAAAAAGGAAGAGATTTAAGCCAAGTTTAGCTTGCACTAAGATAAGATTTAAGCCTAATTTAGCTAGCACTAAGATGAGATTTAAACCAGATTAATTGGCATCAAAATGAGATTTTAGCCTAGTTAGCCGGCACCAAAATGAGGTTTAAGCCTAGATTGGCTAGTGTTATATGAGATCTAAATCTAGGTTAGCTAGTAACATGATGAGATTTAAGCCTAGGTTAGTGATAGCACCTAATTATTTAGTGTTTTTACGCATTAAAAATGGTGTTAAATTTTAAATTTTTGATGATTTTTAGTACTTTTTATGTTGTTTTCATGATTTTAGGGTTTCAAGCTTATGGCCTTCATTTTCATGTAAGGAGCATTTTCGGCACTATCTTGGAAGCCCATAACCAAACCACATTGATCTAATTCATCCATCCATGCAGCCAAGATAGAGTTCTACTTGCATAAAGACTTTCCCATAATGCATCACATTCAGCCACCACCATTCTAAGAAGGATTGCATCCAAGTTCAAGTTCACTTGGACTCCAACATATTTGGCTAAAAGAGAAGTGATCCATGAGTGACTCCTTTGCTTAGCCATGGAGGAATTTAGCTTGCTAAGGACTTCATGCATTCAGCTAGCTCACTTCCAAGAGAAGATCAAGCAAACATGTGATTCAAGTATAGAAAAACACTTCCTTCTCTATCCATTCGGCCATTTCAAATGCAATAAGAAGATAATCATCATTTGAAGAATTGCAAGCTCCTATGGACCTTAAACCATTTAGGCAAGAAGAGTTTGAAGTCCACCATGAGTCTTTTACTTAGCCTTAAAGATTTTTGCTTGAAGGAGGACTTTATCCTTTTGAATTTCAAGAATTTGGATAAAAAGCAATTTATCTCCTCTTGAATTCCATCTTAGCTAAATGTAAGGAGGGGATTTTATCAAGATTGTTCAAAATAAGATGAATTTCCAAGATCGCTTCTTCAAGACCCTATTCGGCCAAACATTTTCAAGAAGCAAGAGTCTATCTATTTAATGCAACTTTGAAGATCAGGATAGAGTCTTATCATTAAGTATTTGAATTTGAAAACACATCCTGTAATCCCTACCCTTTCGGTTGAATCCCTCACTATAAATAGGGAGGCCATTCACCCCATTCCATCATCCCATTCTTCATTTCTCTTCTCTCTATTAATTCTTAGTTTCTAGTTCTTTTATTTCTTTAGTTTAGTTATTAGCTTAGGTGACAAATTTGCCAATAACAAAGCTTTATGCTTCAAAATTCTTTTTCAATTTAAGAAGTATTTTTTCTAGGATCTTTTCTTTCATTGTTCTAGTTTTAATTCTTGTTTTTACAATCTCTATTTTTGCAAAAGCATACTTTTTATTTTAAAGTTTGATTTCTAATCTATTCTACTTTCTACAAGTTTCAGCCATTATTCTTTTAATGATCTATAAGTTTAAGTTTTATGCAATCATTCTTTTCTTTGCAAGCATTCAACAATCTCCATTTTTCTTGTTTTGAAATCTTCAATTCTTGTTCTTTTAGATTTAGGTTTTTGCTATATTCATTTACTTCCTAAGTGATAGTTGGTGAAGATAAGATCTAAGCCTACAATTGCTTTCAATCTTTTCTCTACTTTATTTTGCAATCAATCTTTAATCTTTCATTTATTTAGATATAAGATTCTAAGAACTCGCATTTGGTAATTATGAGTTACCCAATATTATAATCTATAATCATTTAGGAGATGATATTGGAATACGTCTACTATTATTACTTGATTTGTGCACTTGCAAGCTATACAAAAAGCAGCAATCAAGTTTTTGGCATTATTGCTAGAGATTATAGCAGGTTCTCAATATCAATAAAGATTTCTCAAACTCTTATAATCTAAACCTTTTCTTTTACTTACTTTTATTTTTTTCTTTGATCTTGTCTTGTTTGCATGCACAGATCTAAAAGTGTTAACCTAGCTCTATTTGATCAAGAAATTGAAAGAACATTTAGAAGAAGAATAAAAAAGCAATCAACACCACTGTACTAACACCCATGGTTAATGTAAACAAATAAGGGCAAAGAACCTTAAGGGACTATGTAGTTCCCAATCCAAATGGTTTTCAACATCCATTAGAAGGCCAGCTATTCAAGCACACTTTGAGATCAAGCCTTCAATAGTACAAATGGTCCAAATTTTTGTGTATTTTGGATGGTTGTAAGTGATGATCCTAATATTCACCTTTCTAACTTTATTGAATTATGTGATACTTTTCACTATAATGGTGTTTCTTATGAAGCTATTTGACTAAGATTATTTCATTTTTCTCTCTGGGACAAGGTAAAAAAGCTAGTTAACATCATTACCACCTAGTTCAATCACCATATGGGATTATTTGGTATAGAAGTTTCTAGCAAAGTTTCTCTAACCAACAAAAACAACAAAGCTAAGGAATGACATCACTAGATTTTTGCTAGCAAATGGTGAAACACTATATGATGGATGGGAATGATTCAAGGAGCTTTAATGAAATGCCCACACCATGGATTAACTTAGTGGTTTCAAATATAGATCTTTTATAATGGTCTCACACCACCCATGATAACCACTTTAGACTCAACTATTAGAGGGGTAGTTATGAGCAAGACTCTTTAAAAAGCAAATGAGCTGATTGAAGAGATGGCAACCAATAACTATCAGTGGGGCATGGAGATAAAGGTAAGTAAAAAGTCTATTGGTTTATTTGAAATTGATGTTATCATCTCCATCAATTCCCAGTTAGTCACATTTACCAAAATTATTAAAACCTTAGGAAACCAACCCCAAGCCAACCATGTAAATGCAATTCAAAACCCTTTTATGTCATGTGATATATGTGAAGGTCTCCATTCCAGTAAAAGATACCAATTTAAGATAAAACCTGACCAATACATCCAGCAATCTAAGCCAAACGACAATCACTATGGTAATACTTATAACCCTGGATGGGAAAACCATCTTAAATTTTCTGGGAACCAATCAAACCTCTAACCCACCAATAACCAAAACAATAACTATCGTTCTAGTCCATCAACTTACAACCCACCCCAAGAAAAGAAACCAAGTTTTGAGGATATGTTAACCTAATTAATGCAAGCTAACAATGCCAACATTCAAAGAAAAGCTATATCAATTAAAAACTTAGAAAACCAAATAGGTCAACTAGCCCAAGCAATAGCCAGCCACCCTGTAGGTACCTTCCTTAGTAACATTGATCCAACCCTAAAAGACAAGACAAGGCAAGGAAGGATGTAATGCTATTAATTTTTTGAGAAATTATGGGATAGAGGATTCTTATGAGGATGATTTCATGGATGAACTTACAGTAGTAAACCTCTCTAGTTTTGTGAAGTAATCTGAAGTAGATTTTATAGGAAAGGAGGACATATTAGAAGATGAGGAACTTTTAAGATTTGAAAGAGAAACTCTACAAAGGTTTGATCCTATGGCACTAGAAGCCCTTAAAAACATTGAGCCATATGAAAAAGACCTAGAAGAAGAAATGCTAAAATGGAATATAAAAAAGATTTTAAAGATTGCATTAAAAGGTCTACTGAAGAAGGGTACTACAAGGAGGAAGAACATTATTACAAAAAATTCAGCCTAAACTTGAAAAAATAGTCCAAGAGGGGTAGCCTAAGAAAAAGATCAACAAGAAGAAAAAAAAGAAGAATACGAATAAGAGAAAGAAGTCCAAGAGAAAGTACAAATAAGGCCAAAGATGACTGCAAGAATGTATAGGTAGCATTTCAACAAAACACTACCTACCCCAAGGCCTATTCCAAAAGAGCTACTTAAAGAGTTAAAGGAAGTCACATTTTTAAAAAAATGTAGCCTTAAACTTTAATAAGTTCTGCCTAGAAAGCAAAAAGATCCAGGGAGTTTTACAATTCCTTGTAAAATTAGACATTTAAAATTTGATGATACTCTTTGTGATCTTAGTTTTATTAGAAATCTAATGCCTTTGAATACTTTTATGCAACCAAGGTACAGAGAGCTAAATCTTTCAAAAGTATAACCTTAAGTTTGCAGACTAGTCTGCCAAGTTACCATAAGGGAGATTGAAAAATGTGCTTGTTAAAGTTTGTAAATATGCTTTCCTTATGAATTTTGCTATTTTAGACATTGAGGATGATAAGGCTCCATTACTATTAGGGAGACATTTCCTATTGGTTACTAAAGCATTAATAGATGCCTAGAACTCTAGCTTTACCCTTAGATTCAAAAATAAAAAAGTAGTAGTTTGTGATTGGAAGGTATAGTGTACTTGGAGATAAGGATGATGTAAATACAATCAAAGTGAAAGAAAAACCATAGAGAGTCTAACCTAATAGATAAACCTTTTGACCCCATGATTTAAAACCATTTGGCAACCCCTAGCTTTAGTAATGTAATCCCCATAAAGAATTCAAACTATATTTATATTACCCCTACTAGGAGAAATAATAAACCTCTTAAGACCAAGTCTATTTATGTCATTCCATGAAGAATGAGGCAACAAGGTAAGCTTCTTCCTAAAGGGACAAGATGAGCCATACATTTAAAGATGGTCAAGCTTGACTAAAATTGGCATTGTTGCAACCCAAATTTTATTTTCATGGTTTATTATTTTTATTATTTTCTTAGAACATGTATGTTTTTAATATTTTTGTTTGTTTAAGTTTTCTTTAAGGATGAAGTGAAGCAAGGATGATGCCTCATTCAAATGAAATTCGGCCTTGAATTAAATTTGGAGAGTACTTTTTTTTCTCTTGCTTTTTATTTTGATATATTGTTTAATTTAAGTGTTGAGGGACAAATATGCTTTTTGAACTTAAATGTTTTTTAAAATTGTAATCCCATCTTTGCTTTTAAACTAAATTAACATACTAAATATCATTATTATGCACACATAGTTGATTTGACATATATTTTCTAAGATTGATGAAAGTATGATATGTAGTTTAATTATGAATATGCTGCAACCTAAAAAGAATTCTTAAGCATGTTTCTCTTTAGATATGATTTTTATACTTATACTCCTATTCTCTTTTAATGAAATATTATGATTTTTGTAGAAGTTTGTGAGACTTGGATTTGTATGAGATTTGAAGATATGAATAAGTGCTTTGGAATTCACCTCCTCAATCATTGAGGTGAAATCCTAGACTATATTTGACTTAAGAGATGATTTAGGTTGTTTTTTAGACCATTTTAGCCTTTTTGAAGCCACCTTGTTATGATGCAACCTTACTACCTTTATTTTAAGCCCATTATATTTCCTTTTATTTGTTTATTTTGCCACATAATAAGCCAATAAGCCTTTTTTTATTATTATCATTTCTTTTCTTTTACCAAACCATTGGTGCTTACTTATGTATTATAGACATCTCTATGATTTTGGGAAGAAAAGAGGCACAAGGAATGAAAGAAAAGAAAAATGACAAAAATCAAGGCAGAGCCTAATAAACACCAAAAATGGCTTTATTTTTTCCAAAAACAAAATGCCATGAACACAAAAATAAAGTGATACCTTACAAGTTAAAGTTTTAAAAAGAGCTCTCAATTGTTCAAAGTGCAAGAAATTTCAAAAAAAGTAAGCTAAGGGTGTTAAGCCTAAAATTTCCTTTTTCCTACTTTGACCTAAGCCTTACATTATAAGGCTAAAAGACTTTTTAATCTTGAGTCAAGTATAAAGTCTAACATCAATGGAGAGGGAAGAGAAAAATAAACATATGAAGTCTATTCTATATTTGAATTGAAATGTGTGAAGTGTTTTGCACTCTTTTGCTTGAGTTATATGCATGAATTAAAGATTGAGTAAATTTATATGTGTAATAAGCATAAGATATTGAGAGCTTGTTTTTAAAGGAATTTCTAGTAATTCTATGTTTATACTTTGCTTTGTATTATGCAATAGTGTATGATAGGAATTATATATAATTTTTTACCTTATGAGTATGTTTATTGATTTTTAGTTTTGTTGATTTCAGATTTTGATTGAGGACAAACAAAGATTTAAGTGTGGGGGTATGATAACACCAAATTATATAGTGTTTTTACATGCTAAAAATGGTACTAAATTTTAAATTTTGGATTTTTTTGTGCTTTTTATGTTGTTTTCATGATTTTAGGGTTCCATGCTCATAGCCTTCATTTTCATGCAAGCCATGCATGCAAGCATGCAAGGAGCATTTTTTACCCTATCTTGGAAGCCCATAACTAAACCATATTAATCCGCATTCATCCATCCATGTGGCCAAGATAGAATTTTACTTGCACAAGGACTCTCCCATGATACATCACATTTGGCCTCCTTCATTCTAAGAAGGATTGAATGCAAGTTCAAGTTCACTTAGACTCTAACATATTTGGCCAAAGAAAAAGAAAAGTGATCCAAGAATGTCTCCTTTCCTTGGCCATGAAGGAATTTAGCATGCATAAGTCCCATGCATTTGGCTAGCTTACTTCCAAAAGGAGATCAAGCAAACATGTGATTCAAGTATATAAGAACACTTTCATCTCTATCCGTTTTGCCATTTCAAATGCAAGAAGAAAATAATCATTATTTGAAAATTTTCAAGCTTCTATGCACTTTACACTATTCAGCCAAGAAAAGTTTGAAGCCCACCATGAGTATTTTGCTTAGCCTTAAAGATTTTTACTTAGAAGAGAACTTTATCCTTTTGAATTTCAAGAATTTGGATAAAAAGCAATTTATCTCTTTTTGAATTCCATCTTAGCTAAACCTAAGGAGGGGATTTTATCAAGATTGCTTCAAAACAAGATGAATGAACAAGATCACTTCTTTATGACCCCATTTGACTAAACACTTTCACGAAGCAAGAGTCCATTTTTTTTCATGAAACTTTGAAGATCAAGATAAAGTCTTATCATGAAACATTTGAATTTAAAAACACGTCTTGTAATCACTACCCCTTTAGCCAAATCCTTCATTATAAATAAGAGGTCATTCACCCCATTCCATCATCCCATTCATCACTTCTCTTCTCTTTTTTAGTTCTTAGTTTCTAGTTCTTGTATTTTTTTAGTTTAGTTATTGGCTTAGGTGACAAATTTTCAATAGCAAAGCTTTGTTCTTGAAAATTCTTTTCCAATTCAAGAAGTATTTTTTCCAAGATCTTTTCTTTCATTTTTCTAGTTAAAATTTTTGTTTTAACATTCTCTATTTCCATAAAAAGCATACTCTTTATTTTAAAGTTTGATGTCTAATCTATTATACTTTCTACAAGTTTTGGCCATTTGTCTTTTAATGAACTACAAGTTTAAGTTTTATGCAATCATTATTTTTTTATAAGTATTCGAGAATCTCCATTTTTCTTGTTTTCAAATCTTCAAATCTTATTCTTTTAGATTTAGTTTTTGGCTATATCTTTTTACTCCCTAAGTGACAGTTGATGAAGACAAGATCTAAGCATATAATTACTTTCAATGTTTTTTTTTTTTACTTCATTTTGTAATCAACTTCTAATTTTTCATTTGTTTAGATATAGTATTCTAAGATCTCACCTTTGGGGATTGTAAGCTACCCATCATTACAATCTATAATCTCTTGAAAGACGATATTGGAATACTTTCATTATTGTTACTTGATCTGTGCACTTATAAGCTATACGAAAAGTAGCAATCAGTTAGCTGGCACTAAGATATGATCATTAAACCCAGTGGAATTGGCACTAATTGGGAAAAAAAGGTGCAATCCTCAAATTGATGAGATAGGCCAAAGTCTGCTAGAAATTGCTTTCTTGAATTTTTATCAAAGGTTACTTGGATTTCCTTTTATGTATGATGCATTTTCGTAGTATCTCTATTTTCATCCACTTGAATAGTTATTTTCTTTTACATATATCTCTTTTAATCTTATATTCACTCTCAAAGGAAAAAATGCTTTTTGGATTTTTGTGAGATTTTGAATATTGGAGAATAAAGCCTCACATAACTAATTTCCAAAATAAAAACAAAAAGAAAAAAAAGTGCCTTAAAAAAGGGAGAGAGAAGAAAAGAAAAGGTTTTCTTTTGTAATAAATGGTGAAAAGAGTCTCGAAAGAGTTGTTGATCACTTTTAAAAATGAACTCATCAAATAACTTTACACATTTTTCAAATTAGCTAATTTCACTCATCAAACATAACCCCTTAAGAGGTGTTTTCTTTTGTAATAAAAGGTGAAGAGAGTCCCAAAAGAGTTAGCAATCACTATTAGAAACAAACCCATCAAATATCTTCACACACTTTTCAAATCAATTGATTTCACTCATCAATCATAACCTTAAAGAGGCATTAACTTGAATTCATGGACCTTACATTCACTTGATAATGTAGTGATATAAAAAAGTGATATTCTTTTCCTAGGCAATGAACAATAAGATAGCCAATTTTGAAAAAAAAATTTGAAAGTTTCGAAACTAAGGCAAAGATGTCACTTTTTTTAAGGATCTAGATGTGGTAATTTGATGTGTGAAGGCTATGCTCCAAAAATCACCAAGATTGAAGCCATTCGAATTATTATAAATGACCACAAACATATTAGCCTCCCAGTTCTCTATCCTAAAATTGTCTTTGTCTAATGTCTCGAGGCATATTTTCCAAAAAGAAAAAACCTTATTGCCTACAAAAACAACTTGAATTATGATAAACCCATTCTTTTTCTAGAGCGACATGAACCATTTGACACTTTAGGCAAGCTCATTCCACAAGACTCATCTATTCACTTTAACCTTCAATAAGGGTGGTTTGTCATAGCAAGGTATCTTTCTCAAATGGTGGAGAGGGCATGCTAAAAAGAAAAAAAAAAGGAAAAAATGAAATAAAATGAAAAAAGAAAATTTTTTTGATTATGACATCATGAACTTGAGGTTTTAAATGAATCCAAGAATGAAAGATCTCAATAAATTTATAAAAGATACCAATAAGAGAAAACCATAAAGTACAAGTAAAGTTAAAAACCAAGAAAACCCTAAATAAAGAAAATTTTGAAAAAAAAAACCCTTTATTCTAACCTTTTTCCAAAATTATTTGCTCTTCAAATTTGAGTAACTGTTTTTAAGATGATAAATGGTCATCTTTCATCATTCATTCACAAATATGGAAATTTATCCTTTACAACCCCTTTAAGCTTGGTAAAATTCTTTCAATGTAAATCCTAACCAAGGATCACCCTTTACACTGAGGGGCAAAAAGATATGCATTTAAGGGGTTAACTATGGTAATGTCCAAGAAGGAACCCTATATGTTGGGGGCCAAAATGTCTAATAAAAGGTTCCCAAGTTTTAAATCAACTCAAGGAAAAAAAAAGAAAAGGGAAGAAAATAAAAGAAAGAACAAAAAAATGAGAAAGAAAAAGAAAAAAAAAGAAGTAAAAATAGAAGAAAAGAAAAAAAAAAGAGAAAAATGAACAATTGAGTGAAAGGCATGAAAAAATGAATGGACAAATGCCTTAAAGTGAATCCTTTAAATAAAAAAATGATCCTTGGTTTAATCACCTTCAAACACTTATTTTGAACCTAATGATCCCTTTCTTTGAATGTTTTGAACCTTGGCCTACATTACATCTTTAGGAAAGTCTATATTGGATCAAGCATGGTTGTTTAAAATTGATGCGCTTCTTTTCAAAGAATGGCCATAAAACCTATGAACCGTTTTTGTCTTCTTTTATTCCCTAATTACCCATTTGGATTGCTATCTCATTTTAGATAAGTTTGAATTCTTGAATGCATAGTGTAATAATAAAAAGAAAAAAAAAAGAATAAAGATAGATGAATGTGGCTCCAAGGTGAAAACCTGCAAAAAGGTAGTCTAAAGCAAACCTTGAAAGCCTTAAAACTACTCTAATTTTAAGTAAGATAAATGCTAACCAAAGGTAACCTAGACATTTTGAAAAATTCAAAAGCTTGAAATGCACAAAAAGGGATTGATTTTGAAAATTTGAGCTTTCTTTCTTCATCCCTCAATCACCTTCCAAAAATTTTAAACTCACCATAGTTGACCTTGACATCTATTAAAATACCGCATTTGGATACTAAAAAATATGTCAAACATGTTTGGTTACCAAGGGATTCACCTTCTTAAAAAAAATTATGTTTCGTTCATTGGCCTATATTGAAAACTATACACATTTTTTAAGCCCTTCCAGTGATAAAGCCTTTTTGACCAAATGGAACCATTGATGTGTTAAACCATCTAATCCATTGAAAAGAAAATTGTCATATATTTTCTTTCTAATAGGGAACTCAAATTCCCAAGAGACTCTCAAAGTCACATTTGTTTAGATATTTTATTCTATTTAGTTATGGAATTTAATTATGTGGGACAAACTTTAATGATCACTTTGAAAAAAAATTTGAATAATTGGTCATGCATTTTTGTGTAAAATAGGAAATCATGTTTGGTGTAGAAGAAAATTATTAAATTGTAAGAATCTTTAGACCAGTCTGGATTCAAGAAAGAAAAATGTATGGCTTATCTTCTTGCTTTCACAATCTAGCTTGAAAAACATATTGCATGTTGTATGTTGTATGAAAGCATGTTAAAGCTGAAAAGAAAATCAAAAGAAGGTAGAAATTGGAATAGATGAAGAATTAGGAAAATGGTGAGTTGAGATCATTTTGTGAAGAAATAGAATATTCAATTGAAGAGGAAACAGAAGATAAGCAGAATTAAGAAAGAAATTTTCCTTTATAAAAAAAAAAAAACATTTTTGTGTTTGCTTCCATGCATCTTTTCTAGGTACGTTTGTGTCATAAAAAGAAATTTGCATTTGAATTATTGTAAAATCATCTACATAGAAAGAACATTGGCATCTGTATTATCAAAAAGTCACTTGCATGTTGTCATCATAAAAAAGTTTTGTCATAGATCCTTGCATTTTGCATGAAGATGCATTCGCATCACTTGTAGAGACTTGACATTTGTGTCATTGTTGCTTTTGTCAATTTTCTAAATATTAAAGAAAGAGAAAGAAAATAGAAACACTTGAAGTCAAGAAAAAGTAAAATTAAAAAAAAATGAAAGTTTTAGGAAAAAGGTTTTAACTCAAAAACAAAAAAAAAAAAAAAGAGGGGAAGAAAAAGTAAAAAAAAAATTGAGAAAAACAAGAATGAATGCAAAAGTAGTGAATAGCAATTCTTAGAAAAATTTGTCAATATTTTTTATTATAATGGTGGTGATATCCAAGCATTTAAGTTTGAATTTCATTAAAACTTTCTCGATGATGAAATCTAACTTTTCATTAAAACATTCTTGATGGTGAAATTCAACCTTTTTTTAAAACTCTTTCCCGAAGATGAAACTTGACTTTTCATTAAAATTCTCCTGGTGGCGAAATCTAACCTTTTTGTCAAAATTTTCTTGGTGGTGAAATCCAACCTTTCATTAAAACTCTTTCAGTGGTGATATTCAAAAATTTTCAAAATCACTAAGTGGTGATATCTAAGCATTCATGTCTAAATATATTTAAATATTTTCAGTGGTGAGATCTAAGTATTCAAATTCAAATTTCTTAAAAATTTTCTCTATGGTTAACCTAAACTTTTTCAAAATTCACTTGGAGGTGATATCTGAGTTCTCTTCAGTGGTGAAATTCAAAGTCATTTGCATTTACTTGGTGGTGATACCTGAGTATCTTTCTTAGTGATATCTGAAGTCATTTAAGTTCACTTAGTAGGATATTCAAGTACCTTTTGGTGGTGAAATCTTAAGTTATTTGCATTTACTCATTGATGATATTTGAGTATCTAAGTTTGAATTTGCATTCCTCTTTGGTGGTCATATCCAAAATCATTTCTTTTCAGTGATGATATTCAAGGTCTTTTCGGTAGTGATATTCGAAATTATTTCTTTTTAAAAAAAAGACAAAATAAATAACTAAAACACAAAACTAAAACAAGTGCATAGTGTGAACATAACTATTTAAATGACATACACTATGTGCCTTGCATTTATCACATACATTGTATGAAGAATGAATTTGATTTTGAAAATAGCAAACATACCATAAAAAAATGAACACTTTTCAAGAAATAAAAGAAAAAACCAAAGAAAAGAAAGAAATCCTTTTCAAAGCTTCAAATGCAACCTAACTTTCAAAGATGAGACTTTCAAACCTTTTAAAAAAGAGATTTTTAAAATTTATTGCCTATTTTCATAGGAGCCCTTTTCAAAATGAGATTTTTAAGTTTGTTGCCTATCTTTATAAGAGGCATTTTCAAAATTAGATTTTCAAAGTTTTGTTACCTATCTTCATAGGAGCCATTTAAAAAAAAAAAAAAAAAAGCCTCTTCCAACATGAAAATAAACAAACAAAACCCTTTAGCCTATGTTCTTGAACAAAATTAGTGTTTTTTATTTTTACATTACTTTTGATTCTCAGAAATATATAAAGAGGGAACAATTGTAGAAACATATTTTGTCTGGAAAAAATTTGATCATTTAAGAAGTTTTTAAAATCCAACCCAATTCAAATCCAACATTTCTTCAATTTTGATAAGTTTTTAAAATTAAAATTTAGACGAATTTGACCCAAACACCCGAAGGTCAAATTTGGTCAAACAAAGTCAAACATTGTCAAAATTGGTAAAAAAATGGTCAAAATAGTTAGAACTTCAGTCAGTTTTCAAAATTCATAACCAAATTGGGATCAATGTGGTTTTAAACTAAATTTTTTTTTTTAAAGTATTAAAAGATTTTCACTCTTTGAAAAGTGTAAAATTACTAAAATGCCTTTAAGAGTATTTTCGTAATTTGGCATTTTTTAAGTTGGATTTTTATCAAAACTTCCATATCATAATTGAATATAGTTTAGTGATTTTACATGGATTAAAAACCCAAATCACACATTAGGAGGTATGAAATTACAAAAATACCCTTATGGGTATTTTCATAATTTGATCCTTCCAAGGTTGAAATTTTTCAAAAAGCTTCAAATCATGATTTAATATTATTTGATGATTTTTGGAATGTTGAAAACCTTAACCATAGCTCGAAAAGTGTGAAATCACCAAAATACCCATTAGGGGTATTTTGGTAATTTGACCTTCTTATGGTTGATCTTTTGCAAAAATTTCCAAATCATGCTTTTAAAATAATTGATGATTTTTGGTGCATTCAAAACCATAGAAGTATCTTAAGAGGTGTGAAATTATGAAAATACTCCTTAGAGGTAATTCATAATTAGACCTTTTTGAGATCCATTTTTAACGAAAATTTTCATATCTTGATTCCATATTATTTCATATTTTTTTATGCTTTAAAATCATCAAAATAAACAAGAGAGCATTATTTTTCAAAAAAATGGCCTTGAAATCGAAAACTTTCTAATGAAGGATAAAATGATATTTTTATTTGGTTCTAGCTACATTAAAAATTCAATTTTAGCAGTGAGCATTCTCAACCATAAGATGATCATGAGGGATTGGATCCAATGGTGAAAAGTGGCTCCTTGCAAAAAAAACAAGGGAGAATTTTTAACCATTAGATGAGCTTTTAACCTAAAGGCTTACATGCATTAAGGATGGGATATTTTTCTCTTCATGAAGGTTGGGAATGTACATTGGAAAAGAGTATAAGGTTGGACATGAAAAAAATATGGAAAAAAAAGAGAAAAAATTTTTTTCTGAAGAAAGCTTCTAGAAGGTAGAATCTTTACTTGTATTCCATTGCATTTTCACTACATTATCATAGCATTTTCATATTTGTTTTCTTTATTTTTCTATATTTGTTGAAAAAGTTTATATTTATTTGTGTTCTTAGCTCCAAATTTGATCTAAAAGCTTAATCAACTAATCCATAGCTTGATTTGAGACAAAAGATCAAAGAAATTAAAAAAATCAATCCACCATTAACCATTTGGAGGTTTGGCCAAAGTTGAATCTTCCATGGCCAAACCTTCTAGTGGTTCATATTGATATTCCCTTGATTTTAAGTGAAATTCATGATGATTAGATATTGAGTTTACTTGTATTTTGCATGAATTTTGGTTATTTAGTGATATATGTTTGGTGTTTGGTTCATGTTCTTATTTTTATGGCTTCCTTACTATTCTATTTGTTACATGTATGATGAAATTCTTCTTGTGGTATAAATGCATTTATATGATGAATATCTGAATGTCTAATGTATGTTTGAGTTTAAATGAATGAATGAACGATGGTGGGAGGCCATGGAAGAATTCAGCCAAGCCTCTCATGCTTGAGCCAAATCTTCCCTTTGATCTTCATGGTTAGATGTTGTTTGGTTCATCCTTAATTAATTATGTTCTTGCTTTGTTCATCAAATTTTCAATGTGCTTGATTTAATCTCTATGAATAAAATGTTGTTATGGTAGCTTGTTTGGTAATTTTTGTGTTTGTTTGCATGAATTTTCAAAAGACAAAAAAAAATAAAAATGGTGGAACATGTATTAAGAATTTAAAAACTTTAGTGTTTGATCCATTTGTATCACATTTTCAAATGCACATCAAGTTTGTAATATAGTTTTTAAAATGCCTAGATTTGTAATTAGTTTATTCCTTAGTCAAACATTTTTTATGCATCAATATTTACATTTTTACCAATAGCATTCTTGTAATTTATTTTTGTCACATGCATTATTCCATGAAATCCCAAATTTGAAACCTTAAACCCTAAAACCCTAAATTTGAAACTCTAAACCCTAAACCCTAAAACCAATCCTTAACCTCATTCATACATTTACATCACATTTTACTTTGTTGCATGCATTTTTAAATTGCAATGCATTCATATTATGTCATTCATACATTCCTTCATTTTATTATTTTCATGCATATCATGCATTTATTTTCAAAATGAGTTTTCAAAGTAAAATGTTTTTAAATAAGGTAACATCTCAAGTAAATATAGTTATCAAGATTTGGCCTAAATATAAAGGGACTCTTAGTGATTATTATTTATACGATATGTTATCTTAGTCTTTATGGGGTAATTTGAAAATCTTTAAATTAGAGATATTTTTTAAGCTCTTCAAAAATATAGGAGAGTGAAAATAGTGTCTTGATATTTAAAGGGTTTTCACATTGATCCAAAAATAAAATGTTTAGTTTTCAAAAAATTAATTTGTTTTTTGAAAGAAAAAAAAATCAAGTTTTTGATATGAAAAAAGGGAATTAATTTCTAAACACCATAATAGGACCATTTTTATCAAAATTCAAGGATGACATGCAATCAAATAGTATTGTCTTCGAAGGTTGCTGTAGGGATACTAATCCTTTCCTATGCGTAACTAACCCTTGAACCCTAAATCTAATTTTGCAGACTATAAATTTATTCTTTTTATAAAACTTTTAAATCTTTTAAATGTTTTATTAAAAAGACAAAACTTTTGGGTGGTCAATGACACCTAAAAAAGATTAGTGGTGACTCTTTGTTTTTATTTTTACTGAAAATGCTTTTTTAAGCCCCCCGTTTTTCTCATTCCCTATTCATCCGATGCTTAGTCACCACCCCTGGTCCTAAAACGTTGCAACACCTCTAAAAATTATTTGAGACATTGAGAAAGTTCCAACTTAAGCTGAATATGTCTAAATGAACATATGGGGCTAAGTTAGGAAAGCTACTAGGCTTTGTGATTAGCTAAAGAGGAATTGAAGTTGATACAGATAATATATATGCTATCTAGAACTTGTCTCCCCTGAGTATGCCAAAACAAGTTCAAGGTTTCTTGGGTAGATTAACCTATATCTCCTGTTTCATCCCTCAACTTACCTCCAAATGTGATCCCATCTTTAAACTTCTTTATAAGAAATAATCATGCCCAATGGAATGAGGAATGTTAAGATCCTTTTGATAAAGCCAAGCAATACTTGTCAATTCCTCTCATGTTGGTGCCATTTATTTTAAAGAGGTCATTAATTTTTTATTTGACAGTATGCGAAAAGTCAATAGAATGTATGCTGAGGCAATAAGATGAAACTGGTAAGAAAGAGTGAACTATTTATTATTTGAGTAAAAAATTCATAGAATACGAGTCCAAATAGTCTTCATCAAAAAAGATGTGTTGT
Organism: Durio zibethinus; assembly: GCF_047325235.1. Lineage (NCBI taxonomy): Eukaryota > Viridiplantae > Streptophyta > Magnoliopsida > Malvales > Malvaceae > Durio > Durio zibethinus. The sequence goes on from NC_143166.1 coordinate 20,355,066, forward strand.
GCATTAACTTGGATTGCCTAAAGACCCAAACAATACATGCTCTACCAAATCGCTTGGCTTATAGCAAAATTAGACACAGTAAAATATATATTTGGAAAACCTTCATTTTCTAGAAGGATTGCAAGGTGGCAAATGATGCTTTCAAAATACAACATTATGTATCTAAGCCAAAAAATAATTAAAAGAAGTGCAGTAGTCAAATTCCTCATAGATTGTGCTATTGAAAACTATTAGCTGATGAAGTTTGACTTCTTTAATAAAAATTCAATGGCTACCTCCCAATTTGATGAAGAAGTGCATAATAAGAAATCTTGGAGAATCTACTTCGATAAAGCTTGTAATGCCTTGAGACATGGAATTAAGGCAATTTTGATATTCCTTAAAGAACATTGTTATCCCATTTTGGCAAGGTTAAACTTCAATTACACTAATAATGTGGATGAATATAAGGCCTATATTATTAGTTTGCAAGTTGCTAGAGATAGAAAGATTAAGGAATTAAAGGTATTTAGGGATTTAGTCTTCATCATTTATCAATTAAAAAGATAATAGGAGACAAAAGATTCAAAGCTTATTCTATATCATAAATATATCTCAAAGCTAAACAAGTAGTTTGAAGCAATCCAATTTGAACATTTGCCTTGTGAAAAGAATCAGATTGTTCATGCCTTGACTACTCCACAATGATCCATATTGATGACAACACTGAGATTCAACTTATTAGATTAGACGTCAAGGATATGCCAATGGATTGCTCTAATGTTAAAGAAGAAAATGATGAAAAACTATGGTATTATCATCTTTTAAAATATATTAAGAATCAACAATACTCAAACTAAGCAACTACAAATGATAAAAGAGTTATTAAAAGGTTGGCTATGGGTTTCTTCTTAAATGGAGATTTTCTCTATAAAAAAGGCCAAGATCAGGTGCTACTAAGATGTTTAAAAGCAATTGAGGCAAAAAAATTCTGGAAGGCATGTATAATGAGATATATGGGGCACATGTGAATAAACATATGATGGTGGGGCAGATCATAAGAATTGGATACTACTAGTTGACAATGAAAGGTGGCTGCATTGGTTACGCTTGAAAATGTCATAAGTACTAAATCCATGATGAAAAAATCCATTCTCTATGCATTGCTTTACATGTTTTGGCACTACCATAGCCATTCTTCATATGGGGCATAGATGTTATATGTTTATCACCTCAAAGGCATCAAATAAGTATGGATTCATTTTTGTGATGATAGATTATTTTGTGGTATAGATAGCCTCATATGCTAATGTGACACGATCAGTGGTTTGCAAGTTTGTAAAAAGGAAGGTAATCTACAAACACGGACTTCTATAAAGGATTATCTTAAAAAATGCCAAAAATTGAAATAGTAAAATGATGAATGAGGTATGTGCCTAATTTAAGATCAAACACCATAACTCATCACCTACCATCTGAAGATGAATGAGGTAGTAGAAGTCGCAAACAATAATATTAAAAATATTCTAAAAAATATGATTGAAACCTATAGAGACTAACATAAGAAGTTATCTTTTGCTCTATATGCTTATCAAACATTAGTACACATTTCTACTAGGACAACCCTATTTGCTTTTATTTATGGGATGGAAGCAGTTTTATTGATGGATATGAAAATCCCATTTTTAAGGGTCTTAAGGGAAGTTGGGTTAGAATAAGTTAAAAGGATCCGAGAGCACTATGAGTAATTAAATTTCATTAAAAAAAAGAGATTGATAGCATTGTGCCATGGTCAACTATATTAGAGAATGATGATTAGAGCTCACGACAATAAAGTCCAACCTCATCATTTTTTAGAAAATGAGTTGGTTTTCAAAAGAATTCTCCCAAGTCACTACAATAATAGAGAAAAGTGGACACCAAATTTGAAAGGTCTATATGTTGTGAAAAAAAGGCTTTTTCAAGCGAAGCACTAATTTTGGCAGAAATGGAGATGATTTGGTCCAATCCCATAAATTTAGATGCTGTAAAGAAATACTTCACTTGAAACAAAACAAAAAAAGAAAAAAGAATGACCTAAATCAAAAGCCCAAAAGGGCAGTTTGAGTAAAAAAAAGGTTTATCTAGTTGAAAATCTAAAAAGACAACTTAGAAGAAAAGAGTATAGTATCATTTGGGAATTCATCAACATGGGCGCTAGCATGTTTTGATGAGCTTTGAGATGTCAAGTGCATCAAGTGGTTGAATTTTTTAGAAATAATTTAAGATATGTTGTCATGATTACCTGATTATTCATTTTAGGTGCTTTGTCCTAAATATCCATCTTTGTATTTTTCCCCTTTACATTGTTTAGTTGCCAAAATTGTTCCATTATTCCTTTTCAAATAAAAGATATTTCATTTTCATTTCATTCCTTATTCTTTTCTTTTTAATGCTTATGTCTCATTTTCATTCCATCCATTCTCTTTTCCTTTTAAATGCCTTGCAATGTATAGAAGAAAATGTATGATTGCATCTTATATATCTTGAAATTGAAATAATTAATTGACAAATGAATAATAGCATGAAAGACTTTTACATTACCTTAGGAAAGTTGAAAATGACAAAGGCAAAAATGAAATATTCAAGGCCTAGTAAAGACAATGACTTTGGAAATGAAAAAGAAAGATATGGGTGCCAACATTGAATAAGAGAGATAATTAAGGATCGATTTGATTTTGTTCTCATTGCCTAAGACTTGAAAGCTTGGAAATGCATTAATTGATGTTTGCATTACATGCATTGCATGTAAAAACACCTAGTGTATGCATATAGAAAATAGGGATATTGCAAGATCCAGCATGGAGAATAGGAGCATGAAATTTTTTCAATGAGAGATTTCAAATTTTTGATTGAGAGGAAATTTCTAAGGTCAAATTCTAATCATTGTAAGAAAATACATTTTAAGAAAATAAGTTATTGTTAAGAAAGAATTTTCAAAGTTTTAAAGTTGTGGAGCCTTTGTTCTAAAAGAGCATTTTTCAATGCTAGAAATGATTTGTAAGAACTTCAGACTTAATCTCCTAGTTTCTTTAGATGCGTTGATGAGACCACTTGGCATGATCATTAAAACCTTTAGGTATCATTCTTAATTTTTTAAAGTTGCATGCCTTAGTTTAAAGGAACTTTTAATTTTTAATGTTGTGTGTTTTCGTGCTGAAAAAGCCCTTAATACTTAAAGTTGTGTGCCTTCATGTTAAATAAGCCTTATTTTTAAAAGTTGTGTGCCTTTGTGTTGAATGAACCTTTAATTTCTTTTTTTAAGAAGTTGTGCGCCTTCATGTTGAAGTAGCCTTTAATTTTTAAAGTTACGTGTCTTCATGTTCAAAAGAGCCTTTATTTTTTAAAATTTGTATATCTTTGTGTTAAAGGAGTCCTTAATTTTTAACGTTACATGCCTTCGTATTCAAGGAGCCCATAGTTTTAATGTTTATCTTCACACAGTTCCTATTTCAAAGAAACTGTGTAAAAAGTGGCAATTGTAAATATCTTATTTAGTTTAGGCTCAAACTGATTAGGCTCAGACTCGATCCAAGCCCAATTGTTAAAATTTTTTTACTTTATATTTTACTTTTATTATATGTATCTATATATATTTATCTTATTTATCTTTTCTACTTTTTAATTTAATTTAATTTTTAATCTTTTTTATTTGTTGTTTATCTTTAGTTATATTTATTTATTCAATTTCTTTTATATATATCATTTTTAATTATTTGATTATTTAAATAAAGGAAAAGAAAAAAGATAATTGAAAAAAAATTGTATGGCCAAAAATAAAAAGGGATAAATGGCTTGATAAGATTGGTTTGGGTTTAAATTCTCAAAGAAAAATGATAATTTTTTTTATGCTAATACAAAAATTTTGAAAATTTAATCTTAGGTGATCAAGAACTTGCCAATTTCCTCTATAAATAGACTTGTAATCATCACATAAAGGGACAGAAAATCAAAGTGAGGAAATATGAGAAGACAAAATGTGAAAGTAAAATGGAGATTTCTAGTTGGAGAAGTGTTTTTGAAAGTTGTTTGAAATTGGAGTGAATTAGAAGAAACAATGATGTTGAAAGATCAAATTGTGCAAAAAAAGAAGTTTTCTAAATTTTTCTAAAAATTTTCTAGAAGAATTTAAATCTTTTGGTTGAATTTTCATGGCTATTCAAGTTTTTCAATGAGATTTTGGCAAGATCTCTAGTTTTCTGCAAGGATTACTAGTTTTTTATGACATTTCAACAAGAAACCCAACTCTTGATCCAATTCCAACAACGAAAAAAATTTTCAATAGGAATTTGCAAAATCTAGCCACCGATTTTAGTTGTTTAGAGAGAGAAGCATAAGGGAAGAGAGAGAAAAGAAAAAAAATCTAAGGAAAAAAAGAATTTCTTTGGCTTTTATAGCAAATTGAAATGGCATCGTTTTAAGCATTTAATCCCTTATGATCCATGTGTTTGCCATTTACCTAATTTGACCCATTGTGCGACCCAGTTTGCAACCCGTTTCCTAGCATCCACTATGACCTGAGCCAAGTTAAGATCCAAGCTGCTCCAACCATGTCATGTTCCTATAGCGAAGCTGAGTTGAACCAACACTGTTTTTTGTGATTTTCTTATTATTTTATTTATTCAATTTATTTGATTTAAATTTTATTTTGAATTGATTTTTTCTTTCTTAAAAAAAGAAATATTTTTAAAAATAAATTCATGAGTCCTACAAAGCTATTGGAGGAATTTTATAAGTTAAAAATTATTTCAAAATTATGAATTCTACCAAATTATTGAAGAATTTCATAGTAAAATTTCATAAAAAATAAATTTTTAATCTTATTAAACTATTAAAGAATTTCATAATAAAATTTCATAAAAAATAATTTTTCGATCATACCAAACTATTGGAGGACTTAATGAATTTTTATGAAAAATAAATCTTTTTAATCCTACCAAATTATTGAAGGATATAAATCTTTAGTTAAATCTTACCAAATTATTGAAAATTTTAACAATTCTTTCTAAAATTTCATGAATAAATTTTTATATAAAAATTTCACCATTATTGGAGAAAATGCATTGAAATAAATTTTACTGAATTATTGAAGGATTTTATTGATCTTTTTTTAAATAATTAACTTATAAAATAAAATATATTAAGGAATTTGATGATGAAATCTTTTTTGACTGGGATACTAATCTTCATGAATATTCATGAGGTGGGAAAATTCTCTTAAATTGTTACCAAACTATTTGAGTAATTTTAATATTAATTTCCAATACTAAGTTTATTTCATAAAAATAAAGATATGTTTTTAAGGCTTTGGATAACATGAAATCAACTGATATCATCATTTAAATGGGCGTTATGAAGGTGTTATAACTTTCCTCAGATGTAATTGTACTCCTGAACCTAGTCTTGGTTTAAAGATATCAAAATGAAATTTGGGATCTTCTTTTTAAAAAAGAAGAGATTTAGTTAGAAGGCTAATTGTACCTAAATAAAAATATTGGTAGTGATTCTTAAATTGTCTAGTAACGAGTTTACGGATTTATAAGTTATGACAATATACAATGACGATTATGAAAGAAATTGTTAGCAACCAAAGAATTTAGGGTAAGAAGGATTAGTTGCTGACTTTGTGTAATGGTTTTTTACTTTACTGTTACTTGAGCCAAAATTGAATTTTTTTCTTTGCTTGATATTTATTTAATTATTGAATCATTCATCCTTTACTTTCATAAAAGCAGGATTGATCACCTATCTCCAGTCAAAATTGAATTACTTGAGCCAAAACTGAATGAGTTAGTTGCTAAGATGAAGGAAGCAAGCGTTGGAAATTAGCTACCAATAGAGGAAGCCACTAGTTGATCTAGGACACATCCCATACTCGACATATTTTAGCTCCAGCAGCTCTTCTTTCTACTTTCAATTTGCCTTAAATTTCTGTTGCATTTGAGAAGCTCCTATGAGCATACTTTTTGTAAATTATATTCTCAACGATAGACTTTTCTGATTTGTTGATTTTTATAAGCTATTGAGCACTTGGTCAATCAACATTTGCTTCTTAGCATCTTCGAATTGAATTCATTCCATATTGACATGATACGGGATAAATCCACTTCTCTAACCTACTCCCTACTCACTAATCCAAATAGTGCATCTAATATTTGCACCAATATGTAATGGCACTCAGTTTTCGTCCTTCCAATTCCAACGTTGTTTTTTTTCACACCAAACCTCACTAACTATATTAAAAAAGAAAACAAAACAAAAGGAGAGAGGCGGAGGATGAGCTTAAACGAAGAATGACCCCATACGGAATCAGATGTTGCGGAGGGTGGTGGTGCCTGCTCCCGGTTGCGTGTTATCTCAGTTATTTTGTGGAATCGTTGGGCTTGAAACGGCTAAAATGTGATAAGCCGCGTTTCTGATTGGTGTTCGAGGCCCATGCGCCGTTCTGTCATTTGTTTGATAGACAGCAAAATGCGGGACAGTAGGAAACTTTGGCACTTTTTGGGATTCGGTTGGGACATTGTCGCGTATATTATGTGGCCGTTGAGTATCCAATCATTGATTTTTTTTTCTATCTGCCATGATTTCAGCTGTACCGTTTCGAAAATTCAATCATCAAGAAGAAAAATACGGGATTGCAGGATTCTTAATACTTATGGGATAAATTTTTTTTTTAAACAACATTAAAGATAAAGTTAATTACAACAACTCTTATAAAAAAAATTACAATAATATTTTAAGAAGAGCTTTTACTCTCTTTGTCTCATTTGAATATGACTAATTCAAGATATTTTTTTTAAAAATGTTTATTTATAATATATATAAATTTTAAAATATTATTGTATTGTTACAATTATACTTGTATTGTCATATTTTGAAAAAAAAACAAAGACAAAAGTACAATATTGTTAATATTACCAAGTATAATTGTATCAATCTAGGTAATTAAACAATTATTCAACCAAAAATAAAAAATTTTATTTCATAAACCACTTTTTATCAAAGCCATAATTGTCGACAGATTTATTAGTTTTATTGATAAAAAATATTCAAGAAAAAGTTTTGGAGGTGCCTAGAAATATTTTCTTTCAATTTTCATTATTTTTTAATTTTTGAGAGTATTCATCCGCATCTTAATGTTATTAGCTTTTATGGTTGCATTTTTTAATTTTGATCTTAATTACTTTAAGTATTTGATTAAAGGTTGATTTTCAAGTCTCTCCAATCATTTTAGACAGCTTTCATTTTTGGATCAATATTTCAATACGTTGCTAATTTTTTTCTCATAAACCAAGTTTATAATTGAATTACATATAATTTTTACCAACAAGTAACTAAACAACATTACTATATGATGCTTGAAAATAATTCATATTAAATTAGCAACTCACTTTTTAATGGCATTCTGATTTAATTTTACATGTATGAATGATGCACCTTTTTTTACTTATTTGAAGAAAAGCAAATGAAATAAACCTCACCTCTTTCCTTTTTGCCATCATCATCAACTGATTGATGACGATTTGATTGATGAAAATCTTTTGCCACTGCATCAACACTTTCGACAACACCCTTTCAATCCCATCCTTCCAAGACAAAATTAGCTTCTTCTTTAGCGGGACTAAGATTTTTTTTTTTTTTTGGTAAGTAAATTAGTTTTTGTAATTCCTTAAATCAATTTTCTGATACTATATAATTAGTCACCATTAATTAATGCAATCAACTAAGAAGTTAGTTGGAATATCAAAGTTGAACGTAAAAGGCTAAAAGTTCAAACAGCCACGGTTGCTTGAAAACAAAGAAAATAGTATAATGATAATAATAAAAAAAAGGTCAATAATATTTCACCCAAAACCCCTTTTGGACTTTGGAGCTGTATTTTCAATAATGTGTTTAATGCTTTTTATAAAATTGAAGATGACAGCTGCTCGCGGAAGTTTTCGGTAATTATACCATAATTTGCAAAAGTTATATGCTGATCTTTAGTTTAATTTCGTTTTTTTTTTTTAATATGCTTTTCATAAAAAAGTTCTCACCTCCCTTAATATTACATTTCTTTTATACTTTGATGTTAAAGGCAAAAAAAAAAAAAAAGATGTAAATGAATTAATGATTTTATTATTGATTATAAAGTGTTAAATTTTTAATTTTAAAATATAAAAAAAAATTGCTAGAAGTTGGCTTTGTAGTTTCATTGTCAAAAGGCATAGTTTAGATTAAAACTTTTGGATAAAATATAACTCTTTCAATTTTTAGAAAATGTATTTATCTATTAATTATATTTAAATAAATTTTTATTCTATGATTTTTATTTCGATAAATTCTTATTTTGATAAAAATTAAACTAGTGATCAAATAGTTTCGTTTGTACAATCGTGATAAATGTGTGGTTGATTGAAAACAATGATTGGCTTTGGTTTTAGGTTCAAATTTGTTGTGTGTGAGTTTGGTGTTCAACTTTATTTTAGATTTGTCAAACAATATTATTTTAATTTGTTAATTAATTATTTAGTGAATTTTTTATATTGATGTTATACTTTATTATGATTATAAATTTATTGCGTGTGAGTTTGGTATACAACTTTATTTTAGATTTGTCAAATAATATTATTTTAATTTATTAATTGATTATTTAGTGATTTTTTATATTAATGTAATACTTTACTATGATTATAATTTTTCTTTTACTTATAATTTCAAAAACAAGGATCGGGGTACGAAAGCTTTCTTACTTATAGTCTATTTAAATGAGTAATGAAAAAGGTTTTGGTGAGATTAAAAATAATAATGGTAGTAAAATTAGTTACAGTAATTATGAAATTAAAATCAACGATAAAATATATAATTAGATGCAAAAATAAAAACTAACCATTACAAACAGTAATTTAAAATAAAATAAAACATTATTTTGATGTATATTTTAATTTTATTTAACATTTAAAATATTAAAAAGGTAATTATTTAAAAATAAAAGTAATATAAGTGTCATAACCTATAAATTCGTAAACCAATTGTTAAACATGGATTAAAAGAGTCACCACTAATTTTTTTTGTTTAGGTGTGATTGGTCATCTAACAGAATCTGTCTCATCCAAAGAGGAGTCTCAAGATTGACTTAGATATCTTTAAATAATAGCTTCTAGTCCAAGAAATTAGATTTTAGGTTCAAGAGTGCAGTTACGTGTGAAAACAATTACAGCACCCTTATAGTGCCCATCCAAATGATGGTACCAGTTTGATTTCAAATTATCCAAGCTTTAAAATATTCTTATAATTTTACCAAATGATTTAATTATTGAAAACTAATCCTAAATTTGCTCCAATAGTTTGGTAGCAATTTAAGATATTTTACTCACCTCAAGAGTATTCATAAAGATTAATGTCTCACTATAAAGAGGCTTTTTCATCGAATTCATTAATATATTATTATTCAAGAAAATAATTAATAAAATTTTTCAATAGTTTGGTAAGATTTACTTTGATGTAGATCTCAAAATAGTTTAATGAGATTTCCTTATAAATTTATTTTTAGAAAATGTATTAAATCTTTCAATAGTTTGGTATGACTCAATTTAAGATGCAAATCATCCAATAATTTAGTAGGATCAAAACAAAATATTTTATTAATAATAATTTTTTATAAAATTATAAGATTCTCCAATAGTTTGGTAGAATTCATAAAAAATTTAAATTCATAAAAAATCTTCCAATAGTTTGATAGGATTCATGAATTTATTTTGAAAACATTTTTTTGTTATTTTTTTAAATAAATAAATAAAATGAAATTCACAAAGGCATTTTAAAAAATAAATAATAAAAATTTCAATTTAAAGTAATGAGTAAAATAATAATTAAAGATAATAATAATAATAATAATAAGTAAAAATAAAAAATCTAAAAATAAAAGGAAAATAAAATAGAAAAAATAAAATAAAATAAAATCAAAACAAAAAATAAGATAAAAAAAGAAAAACCTGTGATCGGATTAGGCTTGAAGTGCAGATCTTCACATGGATCACTGGATTCATGCAAAAACTTTAAACTTTAACTAGAAAATTTATCCTAAACCTAGAAAAACCCAGAAAAGTTTTCTTATTCTTGAAAACCAAACAAAAATCCTAGAATCATAAGCCAACAAAAAACCTTACCAAAAATCTTATAAACTTAACAGAATATGAAATCAAATTCAAAACGAAATAAAATGATAGAACCCAAAAAAAAAAAATCTTAGAATTTGCTTGAATGATTTCTCCCTAAAATTAAAAAAAAAAAATAAGATCCCTAGAATTTTTCTTTTTCCTTCCCCTCCCTCTTTTTTTTTGTGTGGTTATTAGTGTTTATATAGGGTTTTCTACTAGGACTTTTAAGGATTTGCATTAAATGAAAGGAATTACAGATCTAATTATGTTTTGAATTGATTTTTTCATAATTCTCTTTAAAATTTGTTTAATTAATTTATGGAATTGTCTCAATTTTCCTTGATTTTCATAATCCCTTAAAATTTCTCAAATTAAATTTGACTTTGATTCCTTGATTTGATTTCTTTTCAACCTTCCTTTAATATTTAAAGAGATCATGTTTTAGTTTAACTACCGAGATCATCTTTGATTAGTGCTCAAATTACTTCACAAATTTTATTGACATGATTTATGATAAAAATTTAAAATCAGATAAATAAAAGACTATAAGATAGACAAGATATAAAAAAGAAATGTAGGAAATTAGACAATTAAGCTTGGTTTGAGCCCTAGAATAAATATGTGAAACAGAAAATTATGCAAAGATATAGATATCCATTAATTCGCGCCCAAATTATTCAACGTTTTTTTTAAAAGCTTTTCAAAAATGAAGGCACATAACTTTTTTTTTTTAAAAAAAGGATGACACTCGAAGGGTTTGATAATTATGCATGGAGGTCTTATAGATCGCATCCAAAGAGCTTGAAAATTAAGCTGGAGGTCTTACAAATCATTCATTGATAAATTCTCCTTTAAACAAAGGTTACATGACTTTTAAAAAAAGGTACCTGGAATTTTTAAAAAATCATACCCGAAGGTCTTAAAGATTACGCTCAAAGGTCTTACAAATCTCAACTCTGATATAGATTCCGCTAGAAATATTTACAAATCTTACCTGGAGGACCTAGAAATTACGCTTGAAGGTCTTACAAATCTCGATCTTAAAATAGATTTAGCTCGAAAGACTTACAAATCTTGCCTAATGGACTTCAAAATTATGCCTAGAGGTCTTTCAAATCTTGACTCTAAAATAGATTTAGCTCAGAAGACTTACGAATCTTGCCTGAATGACTTAGAGATTAAGCTCGAAGGTCTTACAAATTTTAACTTTAAAATAGATTCAACTCGAAAAACTTATGAATCTTACCTGGAGAACTTGGAGATTATGCCTGAAAGTTTTACAAATCTCTAAAATAGATTCAACTCAAAAGACGTATGAATCTTGCTCGGAGATCTTAAAATTAAACTTCGAAAAAGCTTCTTTAAAATAAATGTTCAAATACTTTAAAAAGAAAAAAAGATATTTGAAGGTTTTAAAAATCATGCTTGAAGCTCTTATAGCTCTTGCTTGAAGGACTTTAACAACAGTTTAACAGTTTTGAAGATGTACCTAGAAGTTTTTTTTAAAAAAATAACTCGAAGGTTTTTTTAAGACCAATACTCAAAAATTTTAATAAATATACCTTAAGATAAAATCTTGTTTGATCAGAGTTTTTTTTTTTTATTAAAAATTTAAGTCGACAGCTCTTTCCCCTAAAAAATATGAATGCAACATATGAAATAGATGTGATGCATACAATGCAAAAAAAACATGAAGTGCAATAAATGCAATACGTGAATTCTATACCAATTGTCCTTAATTATGGTAATAGGATTCTCAAAACTTTTTCTTTTTTCCATCATTCCATGACATAGCCTCTAAATTAGTTAACAAGTTCTATCATGCCCTAAAGTAGACATTTTCAACATTTTCATTCTTGAAAACTATTTTTCTCTTCTAGTTAGTTGTTTTAAAATTGATCCCTTACATTTGGCATTTTTTTGCCCTAGAAAGGTCTCTTATAGCATTCACCTATCTCCTACCATGAGCATTAAGATCCACCATATTTTGAACATTTCTTAAAACTTTCCAAGAATAGCAATGGAAATTGCCCCACACAACTCTCTTCCACACATGATTAGTTCTCTTAAAAACTTATGATTTCTACTTAAAATAAGGATGATGAATCATAATTTTGGTCTTCTAAAAGAATGCAATGGTTTGGCACATTAAGAAAAATCTTAATTACCAAAGGAATTTGGCCATTAAATGAGATCAGGAACATCTTTTCATTTGGGCTCACAATTGAAAATAGTCTTTTGAAGTGCAATCTATTTATCACTCATTTCAATTCTTGATATATGGTATTTTAATAAATGTCAAAACCAACTATGTTAGGCTCAAAATTTCATATTTGAAAAAGAAACAAGGCATAAATTTTAGAGAGAATCTTCATAGTGAGATTGATATCTTTGGGCCTTTAAAGAAAAGTCTCATTGGTGTTACATGAAAAGTCATGAGTTGCTTTCAAAGTTTCAATCTTACTCTAGACTGCCCTTTCGGGTCCTTACCCTAAAGCTTCATTCTTTTCTTTTTTTTTTTTTAAATAATTTTTTATATCCCATCATGCATTTGAGCATTTAAAATTCATTAAAAATCAAAAAGTGATGGTGATTGTCTAAATAAAAGCTCTTCAATTCAAATATCCATACTTGATCAAAATGAACTTTTTAAATGACGTAATGTGGGCTGGGGTTTAGGGTTTTGAAAGAAAGGATAAATAGGCCCAAAAATATATTTATAAGTGATCAAACCAAGGATCATTTATTTTCTAAAGACATCTCAATGCATGCCTTTTCATTTTTTTTCTTTTTTTTCCCTTTTTTTTTTTTACATGATTTCAAAATTTTTGAAACTCATCTTATTTCAAGCTTGCCCCTTAACATAAGGCAATATTTTCTAACCCTTAGCATAAGATCACTTACCATCTTGATGAGATCCCTTTCTTTTTAAACTTGCCCCAAAATTTGAAGGGTGATCCTTGGTTAGCATTCATTCAAAAAGAATAATCAATAGGCTCAAAAAGGATAGCAAATAGATATTTTCTTCTTTTGTGAAAGAAATTTGAAAGATGACCATTTTTAATTTCAAGTATTGATACTTATTGAAAAACAGTTCTGAAGAGACAACTTATTTTCTAATTGACTTTGGGTTCATTTGATTGCCCCACATGCATGATTTTACAATCAACTCTATTTTTGCTTTTTTTTTTCAACTCATTTTCATAATGCATTTTGATAACAAACCCATCTGAATGTTTATCAATTAGAATGGTCAAAATGGTTATTTAAGATATCAAGTAAATTTGGCTTTTTGCCTAAAGTGAGTACAGAGGATCTTGAGAAAGAATTCAAAAAAAAAAGATGAATGTAGCATAAGCCAAAAGATTGAACAAATTGAGAAAATTTGGCTTAAGGAATTCGGGTGGTGATGAAATAACCTGGACATTTATTAAATCACCAAAAATAAAGAAAAGCTTACGAGAGTGCCTTAAAGGATTTTACAAATTAATTGACTATCTCATTATTCATAGCCTAAATAAAGATCAATAAATTTTAAGGTTCATCATGGTCAAATAGGGTGAAGTTTTGAAACTTTCATCCTTAGAAATTCTCAAGTTTTTTAATCTTCTAATTAAAAGGAATGAAATATTCAGGGAATGGCTCAAGATGCCTATTCCTAATAACAATAACAAAATTTTTTGAGATACATTTGTAAGAACCCAAACAATCAAAACGCATCAGAAACTAATGACTTCATGTCCAAGAAATCAATATAGAAAAAATAATCAACTTATGATAAAACAACTTTTCATTGCTTAAAAAGCTTTAAGGTTAAGAAGTCACTATTGATAAAGCTTTCAATCTTTTTTTCAACTATTTGCATTTCTCAGTCAAGTGCCTAATTACCCTCATGTGATAATCACATTTACCATTTGCATCATAACTCTTGGCTGATGGATTCAAAGTTGCTTTAAAAGGTATTTAAGTGAGGTATTGGTATTTTACCAACAAAAGCAAAAGATCAAAATTTGGAATTGGGATTTCTCTAGACTATTTCTTAATCTTCTTTGGCCATTCAATGATCGAGTAACAGATTGGGCATAATACTTATGTGAGGAGCTGATTGTTAGGTTAGTTGGTGAAAATAAGGATTCTGAGAAAGATTATTTATAGTAAGGTGGTAAGGTTGGTACATCATGTGTGGGGTAAAGCTTCAAATTTGTTTCTATTCATACATCACAATTTGAACATCTTTTCTTTCCATTCTTGGTACATGCATATCCTTTATGCCAGGTACATTATCCTCTTTAAGCTTTCCACTTTTTATGGCATCATCTATTATCTCCTCTGATATGACTATGTCAATAAAATTCTTTATTGCATTTTCAATCATATTTCATAGTATAGTGCTTTAAGAGTGTTGACAAATAAGATTGTAGGTTTTTTTCTATTAAAGGAGGTTAAACTTAGGTAACAGCATCCTTCCACCTTTAAGCATATTCTCTAAAACTCTTAACATTTTTTTTCACCATACTTTGTAGAGACAATCAATATGGGGCTAACTCTACAATATGCTTAAAGTGAGTTATGAATGCTCTAGCCAATTCCTTCTACAAAATGATTTACGTTCTATCTAACTGAGCATATCACCTAGTAGTAGATCTTGTAAGACTATCATAGAAGACATGAATCAAGAGTTTGTTATTATAGGCATGGGCAGCCACTTTCTATAGTACATAATGTCATGGGTCATCTGGCATTTAATCCCATCATATTTTTTAAATTTTGAGATCTTAAACTTTGGTGGAACAATCACATCTGGCACCAAGCAAAGCTCAAATGCATCTATTAATCCATAGAAATCTATTTCTTTGATAGCTCAAAGCCTCTCTTCCATAAGATCTATTTTCTTTTAAGCAATTGAATATTTTGTTGCTTTAAATGAACTTTCCTTTAGTTTTATTAGCTTTTCAAAATCATCAAGGACTAGAATTGGTGAAGCTATTGAAAGTATTCCAAAATAAAAGTATGCCCCAAAAGGTGGTGCTTGTTGTGATTGTGCCCCTTAGGATACTTATATGTAGGCTTCTTCCACCTTTTTCTCTCTATTCAAAATTTTTAGCATTTCCATATTTTAGGCGAAATCTACTCTCATTTTCTCAATTCGGCTATGTTGTTTTGGCTCCATAAATGGCAAGGAGATTACTTTAACGATCACGCTTTTGAACCTTATTGCCATAATTAAGAATTAGGACAATGTCTATTACAAATTTATACAAGAAAAGAAAAAAATGTATATATGAATGAATGGATGCATGCATTAAATTCTATCACATAATAAGAAAGAAAAGAAAAAGAAAATCTCTAATTAAAAATTAAAAATTATTTTGACAAAAACATCCAAAAACATTCTTAGGAAAAATCCTAAAATTTATTGCTTGTTCTTTTTCTCTAGCTTTAAGATCTTGGTATTGCTATGGGCAAGTTCTTCAGCCACTATGACTAGGCAATACCCTCTTAACAATCTTGGGCTTTCCTTTATCCCCAAAACTCAATGCACCATCTTTGTTTAAACCTTGCACCTTATGTTTGAAAAGAATGTAAATTTCTATTAAATGGCCCATATTCCCAAAGTGATAATCACATCAAGCTTCAACATCAAACCATTTAGGATAAGGTGGTTTTAGTAGCTCTAGACAAACTAGTATGATTAGATAATTTTTGAATAGTAGCAAGAATAATTTAGTATAAGTCATAAGGATTAGATCAATGATGGCTCTTTTTTTTTTTACTTAATGATTTTTTGAGTTGAGTAGTTTTTTGACTCACAGGTCCAGATCTTGGAGTAGAATTGGGTGTATATGCCCAAAGGTTCATTAGGAAGCTTGGCTGCTGGATGCGTTGATAAGCACCAAGGTTTTGAAAAGCATAATTCAGAACCCAGAAAGTATATGGGTATGGGCCAATTTGTAGAGGTTGAATAGGAACAAGTCTTGTTTGGGATGCCAAAAGAGGTTGTTTAATAATTGGTTGGAGATTTGGGTATGAGCCAATCACAAAACCAATGCAAGGTTAGAAAACTTTATCTTTTTTGCTTTTGTTCTAACTTGATATTTTTCTTAAGCCATTGGATGCATTGACATGATTTAGAATGGCATCAACATTATAAGAGGCTTTTTGATCCTAACAAGATGGTTGCTTAATGGACATATGAATTGGAGTTAATGAGAAATCTTGAGAATGAGCTGCTTCAAGATTTTCCACCCTTTCCACTAGCTTGGTAAGTTACATTTTTATTTCTCATAGGTCATGCCCAAATTCCTCTTGGTTAAGTTCTAAAGCTTGGATCTATGCTTCTAATTGATCTCCCATCTCTTCTAAATTGCTACCCTAGATGAGCAAAAGATTTCCATTATGCAATGACATGATGAATGACTGATGATGATAATTTATGAATGAATGACGTGCACAGAATGAATGAAAATAGACAGACAAACAAACAAACAAATAAATAAATAAATGCAAATCTTAAGGAAGGAATAAACAAGAACAAAGTTAGCATCCAATATAAAGAAAGAAAAAAAAAAAAAACAGGTTAATGCATAACTTAAAAGGTATGTGACCTAATTTGGATTATTTCTACAAAAATGAAGGACATGGCTCTACCAATAAGTTAAGTTTATTACAGCTCACTATATGTGGTTTGGGGTTGACTCTACAACTTCACAAATTGGTCTTCACATCATTGTCTATCACAGACTAGTGAGGCACCCCAATCTTCACCTATTATAGGTTACAAACAGAAAGGGTTCAATTTAAGTAGGAGTTTTTTGTTAGCCAATGTAGAGATATGAAATCTCACCAAAGCGTAGATACTTTACTCCCTCTTAAGGGATAGAACTTGGGTGTAGAGCTCATACATGTGCAAATGAATAATAGATATATATATAGAGAGAGAATGAATAAATAAATAAATAAATAAATAAATAAAATACAAGCAAGAGAAAAATTTCTTAAATTTATTAGGTTAGGCTTGGATAACAAGAAATCATTTATCGGCCTGACTCTCAATTTCTCCAACAGAGTCACCAAACTATCATAACGTATAGATTCGTAGACCTATCACTAAATATGGATTAAAGGAATCGCCATCAAGCTTTTTTTTTTAGGTGTGATTGACTACCTAACAGAATCTATCTCATTTAAAGAAGAGTCCCAAGATTGACTTAGGTATCTTTAAATAGTAGATTCTAGTCCACGAAATCAAATTTTAAGCTCAGAAGTCCAGTTATATGTAAAAAAGGTTATAGCACCCTCACAGCACCCATCTAAATGATGTTACTGGTTTGATTTCAAATTATCCAAGCCTTAAAATATTCTTATAATTTTACCAAATCATTTAATTATTAGAAACTAATCCTAAATTTGCTCCAATAGTTTAGTAACAATTTAAGATAATTTCCTTACCTCAAGAGTATTTATGGAGACTAGTGTCCCACTCTGAAGAGGCTCCATCGTTAGGTTCATTAATGTATTTTTATTCAAGAAAATAATTAGTAAAATCTTCCAATAGTTTGGTAAGACTTATTTTGATGCAGATCTCTTAATAGTTTGGTGAGATTTTTTTGAAAATTTACTTTTAGAAAATTGTATTAAATCTTCCAATAGTTTGGTAAGACTTAATTTAAAATGTGAATCCTCCAATAGTTTAGTAGAATCAAAACAAAATATTTTATTAGCAATAATTTTTTATAAAAATTGATTTATGAGATTCTCTAATAGTTTGGTAGGATTCATGAATTTATTTTTAAAATATTTTTTGTTTATTATTTTTAAATAAATAAAATGAAATTCATAAAGGCATTTTAAAGAAATAAATAATAAAAAATTCAATTTAAAGGAATGAGTAAAATAATAATTAAAGATGAAAATAATAACAATAAGTAAAAATAAAAAATCTAAAAAAATGAAAATTAAATAGAAAAAGTTAAATTAAATTAAATTAAAACAAAAAAAGATGAAAAAAAAAAGAAAACCTGTGATCAGGTTAGGCTTGAAGCATAGATCTTCAGGTGGGTCGCCAAGTTCACGCAAAAACTTTAAATTTCAATCGAAAAGTTCATCCTAAACCCCAAAAAACCTAGAAAAGTTTTTAAATTCTTGAATACATAATAGAAATCCCAAAATTAAAATCCAACAGAAAACCCTAGCAAAAATCTCAAAAATTCAACAGAATATAAAATCAAACTCATAAATTAAAACCCAAATTTTGGAAAATCAAACTTAAAATGAAATAAAATCATAGAACCTAAAGAAAAAAATCCCAAAATTTGCTTGAATGATTTGCCCCTAAAATTAAAAAAATAGAAAACTAAGATCCTTAGAATTTTTCTTTTTTCTTCCCCTCCCCTCTTTTTTTTTTTTTTTTTGTGCGTGTGGTTGATTGGTGTTTATATAGGACCTTCTTTTAGGAATTTTAAGGATTTGCATTGAATGAAAAAGATTACAAATCTGATTATACTCTGAATTGATTTTTCTTGATAATCTTTAAAATTTGTTTAATTTATTTTTGAAATTATCTCAATTTTCCTTGATTTTTAGAATCCCTCAAAATTTCCTAAATTAAATTTGACTTTGATTACCTGATTTGTTTTCTTTCAGTTGTAGATACCAAATTTTGTTTGGAACATTTTTAACATGATTGACTTAGGGTCATTTGCAAATATGGACTGTAAACCATTTAGGAGGACAATTTACAACTCATAAAGAACCAACAAATTAGCCCATTTGGAGGCCCAAAATTAACTCGGGTCAAATTAGATCAAATTTAATCAATAAAGTTAAAATTAGTTAAACAAAGTCAAAATTGCACAAAACTTAGTCAAAATTAATAGAACCCGGATTAATTCTCAAAATTCAAAACCTAATTAGAATCAATGTGGTTCATAAGTTAAAATTGGTGATTTTTAAAGCACTAAAACTTTTATTGCACCTATGGAATTACAAAAGTAGTAAAATGCCCTTAGGGGTATTTTCGTAATTTGATCTTACTGAGCTCGGATTTTTTTAAAAAATTTAGATCTTAATTTGATAATATTTTATGATTTTTTGTATATTTGAAATCCTAGTAGTACCTCAAAAAGTGTGAAATTATCAAAATACCCCATTAGGGTTATTTTCGTAATTTGGCCTTATCGAGCTTGGATTTTCATGAAATTTTTTAGATCTCAATTCTATAATATATCATGTTTTTTGGTGCTTAAAAATCTAAAAAATGAGCATGAAAACATTGATTTCTAAGAAAATGGCCTAAATGTCAAAAACTTTATACTAGGGGTAAAATGGTCTTTTCATGTGATTTAGAGGCTATAAAAATACAACTTTTGCAGTGAATAATGTGGACCATTAGATCTCCTATTGAATCTTTACCCAATGGCCAAAGATTGTTCCTTGAAAAAAAAAAAAAGAAGAAACTTTGGCCCTTGGATGAGATTTGATCCAAGGGCCTACACTCACCAAAAAGAGGATTTTTTTTTTTTTAAGGGTCTTCCTCTTTACAAGGGAGGGCTGCCAAAGAAAGGTTTAAGGGGGCGGGGAAGGCCGAAGAAAAAAGGAAGAAGAGGAGAGGCTGAAAAAAGAAATAGAGAAAGCTTGTAGAAACAAAAAAAGAAACAGAAAAAAATGGAACAAGGGAAGAGCTAGGCAAGAAGCAAAAAAAAGGAAAAAAAAAACTAGGTTGCCAAAGTAGCTAGACTTGTAGAAGAAAATAAAAACTGGTAGCAAGCATTTGCAGAAAAGAAAACCAAAAAGGAGAGAAGAGAAGCGAAAAGGTGTGGGGGACGAAAGAGAAGAGAAGAGGTTCGGGCAACCAAAATAGAATAGAAAAAGGGATAAAAGAGACGTGAACAGGAAAGAAAATTTTGAAAAAAAAGACCAATAGCGGAAAAAGAAAGAATAGAACCATGAAGTTGAAAAGAAAGGAAACAGAAACAAAAACAAGCAACCAGAGGAAAAAGGGGTTGGAACATAAACAAAGGAAAGCAGTAGCGCCAAACAGGAATAAAGATGAGCATAAAAAGGAAAAAATCAGAAAATGAACAAAAAAAAATTGAAGCAGCAAGACCTGAAAAAAGAAGCAGAAAGTTAGACACAATGAAAATGGAGGCAATGGCGTGAACCAGAAAAATGGAAAAAGAGGCAAGCATTTTAGCAAAAGAAAGTGAAACAGAGAAAGGTTCCATTTGCTGTTGTTATAAATGCCTGAAGCCTTTGACTGTGGTCTTTTTTTTCTCTAGTATGCTTTTTTATTTTCTTTATTCACGCTTATGTCGTTCATGTAAACGGTTTGGATATATTTTTTGTTTGTTGTTCTGGTTTAAAACTTTCAGGTAGTGAACAGGTAACTTGACTATATTGTTTGGCGACAATCAAGATGAAAATGGTTAATATATATGTAGAGTCTAAAGCCAAATAGTGGCGGGTTCTCTGTTTGATTGCATCTATCTTCTTGTGATGTATCTTCTCTTCCAATATCAAATAATGCAGAAGAGGAAGTAGGGCTTGCGTCCCTTTTTGGGGCTGCCAATCCCGATCAGTAGTTATCGTGGGTTAAGCTTTTAGAATGAAGAAGAAACATGATAAAAAAAAAAACAGTAGATGTAGGGAAGAGCTTAGTTTCAAAGAAGGTAGAATTTTCTTTCTTTTTAATTAATAAACTAAGGCCATGAATTCATTTGCTTTTAATAAAATTTATTTTTATGCTAATATCATGACATTTACACCATATACATTTTTTTTATGTTGTTTGAGTTCAATTTAAATTTCGTGCATGTTTAATTCTCTTATTAGTTTAATTTTCATGTTTATTTTAGTTTTATGTATTTTAATTTCCATATTGTAAATTACTTTAAATGAATTTATTTTGAATACATTTTTAGTCTATTAATTCCATTATACCCCTAAAAAATATAATAATAAAAGTAAATAATAAATATAATAACAATAACAAAGGTAATATGAGAAATATTAGATTTTGAAATCCTTGCTTAGATATTGGAGGGATTCAAAATCATGTTTAAAAAATTAAGAATTTTGCTTAGATATTGAGAAATTATTAAATATAAAGAATAAAATATTATTAAATTAAATAAATTTTTAATGAAAAAGAAAAACTAAATAAAATATAAAAATACATTTTTAGAAAAACTTATATAAAATAAGTTTATATGAAAAATTTATAAGAATTAATTTTTGAGAATTTTAGAATACGAGCTTGCTACGAAAGTTTGCTTAAATGTTTGAGATTTTAAGAGAAGTTTGTAAATTCTTAAATTAAAACCTGAAGCATTAAATTTTAAACCTAAACCCTAAAGTTAAAACCTTAAATTGAAACCTCAAACTCATTTTAGATTTCTAAGGGTTTGTATGAAAACCTTTCATGAAGTACTCTATTTTCGAATGCTACCTAGATGTTATGGTATTTAGAAAATTTTATTTCATTAAGAATTTTTAAACATTTTCGTAACTCAAAATAAATT
This sequence comes from Durio zibethinus, assembly GCF_047325235.1. NCBI lineage: Eukaryota > Viridiplantae > Streptophyta > Magnoliopsida > Malvales > Malvaceae > Durio > Durio zibethinus. The sequence goes on from NC_143166.1 coordinate 20,376,742, forward strand.
CATTTTGACCACGATTATAAAAATATAAAATAATAAAAATAATAAGACAAGTTTTAAATATAAAAATTCGCACTCAAACTCTACTTAGATGTTAGAAAGTCCAGGTGATCTCTTTATATTTGAAAACCTGATTCTTAAATTCGTATTTGATCATCATTTGCATATGTTTTGTTTTTAAATTAATGTCTTCATTTATGATGCATATATATATATATATATGTTTACTCTAATTATGGATGTTAAATATTAGTTATATTATTTTTTTTGTTTATTACTACATAAAAAGTTTTCTTAAAATTTTTTAGTTTTGAACAAATAAAACTAAAATAACATTTTGTTCAATATAATTGTTAATACTCTGCTTAGATGTTAAAGAGTCATCAATGATTATCATTTACAAATAGTGTTATTTTATTATATTATAAGAAATGTTATGATAAATCTTAAATGGAATGACTATCTTCAAATTTTACATTTATGTAGGAGACTTCGAAGATATTTTTTTAATTTGAAAATTTTCATAATATTCCTCAATAAAGGATTTTTTTTAACTAATTTTATTTCTTACAAACAAAATAAATTATAATTAAATTTTATATAAAAAAATCATTTTATCCAAAATTACAAATAGCACATAATTAATTGGTAACAATTTTGTGGGCGTCGTGGGGTGCTAATCGTTCTCTCATACGTAATCGACTCTCAAATCTAATCTTTTTTCGTAGATTAAAATTATCTTTTTAATAAAGTTTTAAACCTATTTTATTGTTTTATTAAAAAATAAGATTTTTAGATGGTCAATCACATCCTAAAAAAAATTTGTAGTGACTCACCGTATTTTTCACGACTTTTAAATTTTTACGTCTAGTGATCGAATCTATAGACCAATACGTTATGACATCAACTTTCATTTAATATTTGAAGAGATTATGTTTTAGTCTTAACTGCTGAAATTATCTTTGATTAGTACTCAAATTACTTCATAAATTTTATTGACATGATTTATGATAAAAATTTAAAACCAAATAAATAAAAGACTAAAAGATAGTTAAATAAGATAGACAAAATATAAAAATATATATAGGAAATTAAACAATTGAACTTGGTTCGAACCTTGGACTAAAAGTAGTGTCAACAATGAGTAGAAATATAATGTTACTTTTTAAATTTATTAAAATTATTTTAATCTTAATAAATTTAAGTATATGGATAAAATTAAAATTAAAATATTGTTAGGGTAAAAATCTCACTGCACCCCTTTCCACCAACAAAAAATTTCCTTCGCACCGATGCCAATTAAGCATAACCCCATCGTGATGTTACTATCCAAATGATCAATCTCCACACAATTGCATAAAAGATACTGAATTACACCGTGTCATTGCTGCAGTGAGATCTAAATCCAGCCTTAACCAATTTAACAACGTCAGCATCCACATGTATTGAAGTCTAAAGATACCAACTAGCCATAGACGGCGTTTATAGCTGTTACGATCGTATTATAATTAAATTTGACATTCTTTTTCGTTCAAGGACATGGAAGTTTATTTTGATATAATAAAAGAATATAAGCTTATTTGAAAAAATTTAAAAAAAAAATTCAAGAGCTTATTAATATCTTAGCCAATAGAGACAACCCCTTACATTTGGTGGAAAATACATTTATGTTCCATTAGTTTTAAAAATGATAGATTCAAAAAAAAAAAAACTTAAATTATTTTTTTCTCAAAATAAGATTTTTAATAAAAATTAACTTTTCATAAAAAAATTTTTATTTTTTTTCTTGCTTTTTCATTTTTCTTTCTTTCTATAATTTAAATTTAAAAAAATTTATATGTTTGAAAGCTAAACTTATTTTTTAAAAAAAATGGATTTTTCAAAATAATTATTTGTTTTTTTTCAAAAAATTTATAATGATTTTTTCAAAAAAAAAATATAAAATATAATTCTAAAATTTTCTTTCTTTTCTTTACTCTCCCCTTATTTTCTTCTTTTTTGGCAAGAAGAAAAAATAAAAATAGAATAAAATAGAAAATAGAGAAGAAAAAAAGAAAAAAAATGAAAAGTAAGAAGAAAAACTTATAGTTAAATTCATAAATTCAAAATTTATTAGCTAAAAGAAACATATAATTTAAGATAATTTTTATTGCTAAGAATATAAATTTATTTTTAAAAAAAAGTTAATATTAAAAAATCAATTATTTTTAATAAGTAAATTATTTTTCAAAAAAGTAATTTTTATCAAAACTATATTTTTTATTTATTAAAAAAAAAAGAGAAAGAAAGGAAAAAAGAACGAAAAAAAGGGAAAAAGGAAAAAAATAGTTTGAATTAACCAATTAAACAATGAAACTTGTCATCTAATCAAATGTTTAATTTAATTTTTTAATTGTAAGTTTTAGGTGTAAAACAAATAATGTAGAAGCATCTATTATCTAATTTATGACACTTGAAATAATTTTTCTTTATGGGAGGATTGAGTCATCTTATACTAAGAGAATGAAAAAAAATCTTTACAATCCAATCATGTGTTTATGTGAACATCAAATAGGTTGATCATCCTATCCATCCTAGTACAATATAAAATGTCCCTATGGTTTGTGCAATGCTATGCTTTGGTCCTTATACTAAATTTGGAACAAATTAAAATTTAGACTTAGAATTATAATTGTTATCCAATTAGTTGGAGTATTTTTCTATCTTTAAGAATACATACACTAAATCAATTAAGCTAAATTATTAATGGAAAAAAATAACTAATAAGATATACTTTGGTATGTATGAATATATTTACATGCAAAATTAATTTGTTTTGATATTATTGATTTCACCACTAATTTGAAGGAGATTTGCACAAACAACCATAATCTAATTGATAATAGACTGTATTGGCCAAAAACAATTAAAATTTGACTTTAAAATAAATATTCTCTATCTCATTTTCTTTGTTTATCTTTCTTTTTTGGGATGTCCCAAAATTATATCTTATTTCCTTTTTTGAACATTTAAAACTCATACTTTTTTACATTTTAAAATTATTTTTTATGATTTTTTTTTTACTTTTTGACATTAAAAACCATGGAACTTTAATTTTATAAAAAATTTTAAATTTTAATATTAAATATATTAAAGTGTAAATTTTTTTCTTAAACTCTGTGAAAATCAATATATGACAAATATTTTGGAATGGAGGTATTTGTAATGCTAGATGCATTAAACCATATACGATAATTAGTAGTATACCAATAATGAAACATTTTCAAAACAATTATTGGAGAACTTTGTTTATGGTGTATAATCTTGTTATAACAACATAAGTTTGATAATCTATGTTAAACCTTTTATTGATAGTCCTTTTAAGTTATACTCTTGCTGCCCATAAATAATGTATGTGTTGACTTTTTTGTAGTCAAATCTTTTTTATTTTGCCTAATGATATTTTAAATGTTTTATTAAATTACATTTTAACAAAACTATATTTAAAAACCTTTCAATTCAAGATTTTTGAAAAAGTATTGTTCATTTTTTAATTAGTAATATATTTAAAATAAAATAAAGTCAAAGTTGAAAAGTTTGATCATCAAAAGTTAAATTAAGACTATTTATGGGACAAAGGAAGTATATTTTATAAGTTGAAAATACACATATATCACATTTGATTTCTCATTTTCACCATCTGATAATTTTTTTTATATCATATGTAGTAATGTACATCTCATAGTTCCATTTTTACAACGTGATAGATTAAAATGAAAAAAATTATATTTTTATTTACTAATAATTTTTTGAACCCTTATTTACTAATAGTTTAAATATTTTATAAATAAATTTAAATATATAACTTCACTTATTTAATTGTTAACATAAAGTACCAAGAGAGTGAAAAAGCTTTCATCATATGATAAGAGCAACATAAAACAGATTTCACATATCAACGGACTAACGTCATTTATAGTAATTATGTACTAGCACAACACAATACATTAGTACTTATGTGTCATGCTAACTCGTGTGCCATCTGTTAGAATTAGCTCTTAATGGGTCATGTCGTGCTAGCCGAATGGTCCAAAACCAATGGCCTAACATAACATAAGTATATGAGTCATGCTTGGGACTGTACATGATTATAGCAATGGGTTATGCCAAGGACTGAATCGGTAGTGTTATGAACTGCCTAATCCATTTGACATTTCTATCTAAATTCATCCACAAATTCAAAAAAAATATTTTAAGAAAAATATGACGTATTAATGACATAAAATTAAGTGTTTATAACTAGCAACATAAAGGTAACAAACTAATAAAAAGCAAGTGGACATATAGGGGCGATAACAGTTTATTTCGGTTTGGTTATTTTAGTTAATATATATTTAAATTCAAATCAAACTTTCTTTAAAATTGTTTAGGTTCGAATTGTATTATATAGGTTTAGCTCATCAGATTTGACAAATTATTTTTTTAATTTTTTGATATTATTTTAATATAATTTTTAATATATTAAATAGATTTAGATATAAAGTTATATTTTTATTTTATAAAATTTTAAAAAATATATAAACTAATGAAAACATATAATTCGATTTGGTTTGAATATTTTCAATTTTTCATTTCCCGATCCAAAATTAGATTCGAATCTAATAAAAACATTTAATATCCAAACTTAAAATGAGCCAAATAAGAAAAAATTGAACCGAACATTATGATTTTGAATTGATTTTCTACTTTTTCAATTTTTTCACCTTTATTCATATAGACTAAAAACCTTTATTTTTTCTTTTTAAGGAAATCATTTTTGTTTTTGGTCAATGAGATTGAAAACTACCTGAATTGCATGAAAGCTTGAAATCCTTTAGGGATCAGTCTGATTGGGCTTTTTCTTTTGTCAAGAAAAAGCTTGCATAATATTAAAGCATAGAATGATACATCATAAACCCATTAGTCCATTCTAATAAAAGAGGGACACATAAGTGTGTGTTGCAAAAAAAAGTTTCAAAATATGTGAAACTAGCATCATTGCTAAGATTGGCTTTTTCCTTCTCTTTTTTTCCTAGCAAGGCATTAGCATAATAGTTCCCTTCACAAAAAATATGTGTCATCATTGTCTACTAAAAATTCCTTAACATCATCTTGCAATCACAAACTAGAGTATTAAGAAAAGATTTATATGATCTAGATTATTAATTAGGCTGATCAATGCCACAACATCAAGTTTAATTTCAAGCTTTCTAGCCCTAGCCTTGAATGCAAGTTTGAGACCATCCCAAACTACCCATAATTCAGCCTCAACACATGTGGCTCGAGATGATCCTACGACCTAATATCCCTCATGATCACGTAAGACTACCCCTATTCTTGCCCTCTCTAGATTCCCAATTGAAAACCCATTAGTGTTAAGTTTTTACTCTCCATAAAATGATAGTTTGCATTCAACCCCAATGAACGTAGGCACAGGGATTCTTTTAGTTTGCCCAATTATAGCATTACACTCAACTACATGTTCAAGAGCTCAATTGACTATCTTATCTTTGTCTAACTTGCCATCAAAAACCATTTTGTTTCTAGCATTCCATATTTGCTAGAACAAAAAAAAATGAACATGACTTTCCATGGAACCTTATAGGTGTGAACGCAAGTTTTCAATGTAGTAGTAGATTTAATCTAATTCCCCTAAGAAAAGTTGCAATCCTAGTGTGTATAGGCAGGGGGTAGACTTGTGTCTACCATAATTTAACCATAATAAATGTAGACACCCAATTTGGTCCAGGCCCGGATCAATTGGGCTTGGTCCAAATGGGTAAGCCCATTTTTTTTTTATTTTTGTATTTTACATTTTTATTTTATTTATATATATATTTATTATTATTATTATATATATTTTTCTTATGTATTTACTATTATTATTTTTATTTATTATTACTATTTATTAATATATATATATCCTTATTATTTTTTTTTCTGTTAATATTTATATATATATTTATCTGATTATATATTATAATTAATTTATCTGTTAATTTTTTGGTTTATCTTATTATTTATTTATTAATATTTTTTTTATTATTTGATTTTTTTTATTATTTTTCTAATTTCTTTTTTTTTTTCGACTGAAGATTGGATTGGGATTCAATCAGAGTCCATATTGGATTCAATGATTGAATCCTGATCCAAAGAGGAGTTGAGATTGATCAGAAACTCTTCTGATCAATCCCTATAAAAGGACCCTCAGATCAAAGGAAAAAATATAGAGAAAAGAGTTACTGGCTAAGCGAAAAAGGCAGACAGAAGAGATTAGAAAGCTGAAAAAGGGTTTAGAGGCATTATAATAGCTTTAGGAATCGGTGGGAAATTTTTGGAGATTTTTCTGTGAATTTTTTTCTGGAAATTTTTGGAAAATTTCTAGATTTCGGTTGAATTTTTCGGTGACTATTTAGGCTAAGTTTGAAGTTTCTGACTAGCTGCCCAATTTCCGGTGAGAATTCTCAGAAACCGACCAACTTTTCGATGAACTTCCGATGAAAAATCTAGATTCCGACCAAATTTCCAGAATCCGGTGAATATTCAATTGGAGTTCTTCAGGAATTTTAGAGAGAAGGGAGAGAAAAAAAAGGAAGAGAGAGAGAGAGGGAAGGCTCGATATGTTGAAAAAATGAAGGAATCAGCCTTATATACCCTCCCAAAATGACGTCGTTGCTACGTTAAGTAACCTAGAGGATCCGCGCGTTTTGCCAAGATTCGACCTGACCCGTACGTCGACCTGCTTTCGACCCGCGTGTGACCTGCCTCTCCGAGCCGTTAATCGAGCCGAGATGACACCTCGAGCCGCATTCTCCGAGCCATTTTTTTTCTTTAAGCCGAGCCGAGCCGAGCTGTTCCAGGTTTTTTTTTTTATTTATATATTTATTTATTATTATTATCACGTTAGATTTGTTTAATATTTTTATTTTTATCTTTATTTTTATTTTACTTTTCTTTTTTTTTTATTTTCACTCTCTTTTTTATTTTATTATTTTATTTTCTTTAAATAAAATTCAAAAAAAAATATTTTTGAGGAAAAGTTGAAAGTATCAATTTTCCTCGAAATTAAAAGTTTCTAAAAAATATTTTTGGGAAAAAGTTGAAAGTATCAATTTTCTTTAAGAATAAATTTTCAAAAAAGGTTTTTTTTGAGGAAAAATTGAAAGTATCAATTTTCCTTGAAATTAAAAGTTTCCAAAAAATATTTTTGGGGAAAAGTTGAAAGTATCAATTTTCCTTAAAAACAAATTTTCAAAAAAGGGGTTTTTTTGAGGAAAAGTTGAAAGTATCAATTTTTCCCTGTACAAAAGCAATCATTTTTTTTTATTTCCTTTGAATTTTCTTTAATGTTAAATAATCTAAAGATGGAGCCTCTGCAAGTGAAACAGTAGTTTTCTTGCATACTCTTGAAGTGAGGGGATTTTTTCAATTTTTTGCTAAAAGTATTAGAGTCAATTGAGAATAATTTTTAATAGTTAATTACTTGGTAAAATTTTAAGGCTTATTGGATAACACTAAATTAAGCTGGTACCATCTTTTGATGGGCGTTGTAAGGGTGCTATAACCTTCCTCACATGTAACCGAACTCCCGAACCTTGTTCTGGTTAGTATACCTGAACCTATTCTTTTAAGTACCCTTAAACTTAGGTGTTCCCTGAAAGGACAGATTCCTTAGGTGGCCAATCACACCTAGATAAAAAAGATTAGTGGCGACTCCTTCAAATCAATATCTAGCGATAGATCCCTGGATCTATACGTTATGACAGCTTGGTGACTCCACTGGGGACACTGAGAGTCTGGCCAGCAAATAAATTTGTGTTTTCCAAAAGCCTAATAAAATTGAACCTTTTTGTATATATGTGTTATTATTCATTCATGTTTATTTATTTATTAATTATGTCATTCATATGCATGTGCATAACATGAGCTCTATACCCGAGCTTCATCCCTTTATGAGGGAGTAAAGTACCTATTGCTTTCGTGAGGTCTAATGCCTCTGTAGTGGCTAGCGAAATACTCCCACTCAAATTGAACATTTTTCACTTGTAGCTTGTAATGGGTGAGGATAGGGTACCTTACTAGTCTGTGATGGACAAGGATGTAAGGAGCAATTTGGGAACCTTTAGACTTTGACCTTAAACCATATATAGTGAACCTTAGAAGTGCCTAACCTATAGATAGAGCCACTATTCTTCCCTTTTAGATTTGTTCAGAAGCATAGGGTTCATTCCTCTTTTTTTCTGTGTGATGTTTAAATTTACTTAGTTATTTTTTTTTCTGGGTGTACTAACCTTTTTTCCCATTCTTCTGCATTGGTTCATACTCATATCATATAGTTGCATAAAGAACATTTGCTTAAAAGACGATCTTCAACAAATTTTTTTCATGGACTCCAATGAACGACTAGTTTGCTCTTCATCCGTATTAGCGCCTTATGAGACACCCAACAAAGTAAGGGCCCAATCAGAAAAGATTCAACTGAAGATGGGGGATTGTTTACTGATCAGATATGATTCTACTCTATCTCAAAAAGCATCTATCCTCTTCAAACAGAACAATCTAGAGGATTTGGTTGATATCTAAAAGAAGATGAGTTTGTCAAGAAAAGAGCAGTTTTGCTATAGACATGGTCATATAGCACACCTTTTAGCAGTAGTTGTTAATGATCAACTAATCAGAGCTACAGCACAATTCTGGGATCCTGCATATAAGTATTTCATCTTTGATGAAGCTAATATGACTCCCACCATTGAAGAATATTCGATTTTGTTGGGTTTGCACCTCAAGGCTTCTAACAAGATATATGTCAAAAAACACAAGTCAGGATTTCGTAAAGGTCTGGCTCAACTTATGGGGATAGACAAGAAAATTGTGGATTCTTATACAAAGAAAAAACAAGAACAGGTTTGCCTACCTTAGAAGCTCTTTCATGAGTTTTTGATGCAACATGCCAATGAAGAACGGGGGTTAGATATATTTGCCTTGGCCATATACGGAATGGTGATCTTTCCAAAGCTTTTGGGATATATTGAGATAGCGGTGGTTGACTTCTTCGAGAGTATGATCAATGGCTGTAATCTTTCAATAGTAATATTGCAGAGACTATCAGATCTTTGAGTTATTGTCATCGAAATGGAGGGCGCTTCATAGGTTGCATACAGTTATTGTACTTATAGATGAAAAGCCATTTTGAATAGGGAAATGATGCTTTTTCAAAGCTTTATATCCGTAATCGTGCTCTAATCAAGGAATTCTATGAAAGTGGGTGGTCAAAACGAAAGTCTAAAAAGGAATGGATAACTTTCCTACAAAGGTTGACCAGCGCCAAGGTGAGATGGTTGGCCCCATGGATGAATCGTGAGCCTATGTTGTATCAATGTGGGGATAATATAGTGATCTCACTTTTGGGTTTATAGGGAGCAACAAATTATGCACCACTCCTAGTGAGAAGGCAGTTTGGGGTAAAACAATTCATTCCTATGACTTATGGGCTTCATCAGTTAGATTTCTCTTACAATGAGCCTAAAGCATTTCAGATGATGAATGAGATGATTAAAGCATGGAAAAACCCCTGAAGGGTGAGTCCTAGATCGTTTAGTAATAAAGTCACTCCAGGGTACTTGGTTTCGAGAGCAAAACGAAGACAAGAAATGGTATTCACTTATGAAAGCTTTCAACCACCAACAGAAGAAAAACTTGAAGAGGCATTATTAGAATTAGAGCTTGCAATAAAAGAATTTGAGTCTAAAAAAGGTAAGTTAAAGCAAGAAATCCAGAAGCTTCAAGAGAAAAAAGACCAATGGAAAGATAGAGCTGAAAGTCATGAAGTTAAAGTTCACAAGATTGCTAGAAAACGTGATACAGCTATTGAAGACCTACCAAAGCTACACCAAGAGCATAAAAGGTTATGTGTGAGAAAAAGGGCCAGAAAGATAACCATTATCGAGCTGACTGAAGAAAATGTAAGATTAAAGCAAGAGTATGCTGAATTAGAAGAAGAAAGTACCCAAATACAGACAGAGAGTAACATGCTAAACAGTTATCTTAGCAGGCTAAGGCAAAAGTTGAATGAACAAGAAACCACATTGCTACATTGGTTAGGGAGCATAGAGAATTATCATACCAAGTCTGGTGTGGTAAAAGAGAGAACTTAGGAAGATAAAAATACATTGAGCACCTAACGACCCAAATCCATAAAGGGGTATACAAGGCAAGAAAGATGGTGGAAGAGGCAGAGGCATTGAAACAAGTGGTGACCCCAGTAGGAGAACATGGGCAGCGTTTGTTGAACTTTATCAAAGAAGCCAAGGCCCAGTATGAACAAATCAAACAATTTTATGGTTATAATTCTAGGATGATAAACTCAATGTAAATAAAAATTTTTTGGAATAAATGAAATCTTTTAGTTGAATACCGTTTTTAAGGCAAATGTTCTTTGCATACATGCATTTTTCATTCATTGTATTCTCATTCATTACACTTAATAAAGTAACCGTGTGATAGTTATACGAATGTACTAATCCTAAGATATGGTACTTAAGGTTCAAGCATAGCTTCATCTAGTGAGAACTCTACCCATCGATACAACACAAGGTCTAGAGCCAGACAAACGAAGCAAAAAAATTCTCACAGATTTAAAAAGATAGAAAAACCACAGGAGAAGATTGAAAGTGAGTTGAGCAAGATTTTGGATGCTCTTAATAACCTAAATAAGGGAGAAAGAGTTGAAGAAAATGCAAGCCAACAAGTTCCCCCATTGCAAGAAGTGGCTGACCCTTTACATCCTCTAGGTTTTGACCCACCTCAAGCCCAGTCTGCTCAAGAGGTTTTGCCGCAACACTTCACATATCCAACATATCCTGGAATACCGTTTACTTCCAACCCGGGGCATTATAATAGCTATGTAAATTTTGTCTTTACTGAAAAGACAGTAGAACCAATTCCTAATCTAGATGATTTAAAAGAGAAGAAGAAAGAAAAGATAAGAGTGGAAACTCAAGAAAGCTCCAAGATTAGTATGTTAGAGCAAAGGCTACGGGCTGTGGAAGGATTTGGTTTTTATGGTTCAGTTGATGCTGCTGGGCTCTACCTAGTCCCTGATGTGGTCATTCCTCATAAGTTCAAAGTACCAAAATTTAAAAAATATGATGGTACGAAGTGCCCCAAAACCCACATCACCATGTATTACCGGAAGATGGTAGTTCATGCTCATGATGAAAAACTTTTGATGCATGTTTTTCAAGATAGCCTTACAGGCTTAGTGGCCAAATGGTATGTTCAGCTGAACGAAACCAACATTCGCTCTTGGAGCGATTGGCTCATGACTTTATCAGTCAATATCGATATATTATCGATTTGGCCCTTGATCGTTTATCTTTACAGAATCTGGAGAAAAAGGTAAATGAGTCTTTTAAAAAATATGCCCAGAGGTGGAGGGATATTGCTTTTCAAGTACAACCTCTTCTGACTGAGAAAGAGACTATAGTGCTGTTTGTTAGCACTTTAAAACCTTCTTATTATGAAAAGATGATAGGGAATGCAATGAAAAACTTTGCTGATATGGTAATTTCGGGAGAAATTATTAAGAATGCCATCAAGAATGGCAAGCTAAAAGAAAATGAAGCATCTAGCAAAAGAGTCCCGAAGAAAAAAGAGACTGAAGCTCAGACTGTGAGCTTTGATAGACAGTAATTTGAGGGCTATCAACCCCACTCACCACTAGGATATCTGCCATATTACCCTACTATAAATAACACTTCCCCTTACCCATACCAACCATTTGTACAATCACCATACCCCCAAACATGTCAAACCCCTCTTAGGCCTCAAAATACCATGTACAGTCCTAACACTCAGCCTACCCTAAAACCCCAAAATTGCCCAACTAACCCCATTGGTGGTTCGTGAGAGCAATGAACTACCCATGAGAAACTTGTGTTTGACCTAATTCTAATGACTTATATAGAATTATATAAGGAGATTTACAATAGTCATTTGATTGCTCATAGTAAATTGAAACCCCTTAAGCCACCTTACCCCAAGTGGTACGATCTTACAGCCCACTGTGACTACCATTATGGGATTGCTGGTCACTCCACCAAAAATTGCACCACCCTGAAACACAAAGTGCAAGGGTTGATCAAGGATGGAATGATTTGCTTTGATACGAGAGGGGTGACTGCACCGAATGTTAGTGGCAATCCCTTGTCGAATCATAATGTGAATGCTATAAGTGAAGAACAGGAGCGCCATGTAAAGAAAGGAGTGACAAATATTAAGACACCTCTCAGCCAACTGTTCGATGTTTTACGAAAAGCTAACATGATACAACTAGTAAGTCCACATAGCTATCATGGAGCATATATAATTGGTACTAGTTGTAAGTATCATAATGGGGCAATAGGCCATTCCATTAAAACCTATGAGTAGTTTCACCAAAAGGTACAAAAACTCTTGGATTCATATCAGATGAAGGTCTATGAAAGAAGAGAAGACTTAAAGAGTGTTGAAGTGTCCATGGACGATAAGCCCACAAAGCTGTTTCCAAAGCCAGTGACAATTCAGTGTGGGAACAAGCCAAAATCAATCATAGACAAACTTATTCCTAGGCTGGTAACTTTTAAAGTTCTGACCCCTTTCCTATACAAGGATGATAAAGCTGTACCTTGAGGATATGGCTGTGATACAGTGGTTCAGGGGTAAGAAAAGGATGTCTCCAAAGTTGACGCTTCCAATATAACTAGTGTAGGAGGTATTACCTGAAGTGGAAGGTGCTACACTCCAGAAATGTTAGAGAAGGCTAGAAGAAAGAAGGCCAAGGAGGAGAAAGACAGAATAATCCTAAAATAGAATTCGAAAAAGATCATCCAAAATCGATATCAGAAAAAAAAGTTTATGAATTCCTGAAGCTGGTAAAACATAGTGAGTATTCAGTTGTTGAACAATTGAATAAAATGCCAGTTTGAATCTCATTACTATCACTGTTACTAAACTCAGAGCCACACCAAAATGCCCTGCTAAAAGTATTGAACCAAGCATATATGGCACATAATGTATTTGTTGCATATGTGAACCATCTAGCTGGAAATCTAGTCATGTCAAATCTCATTTCGTTCAGCAATGATGAGATTCCCTTGGAGGGAAAGAGAAGTCCTAGGAGATATCAAGATGCTTTTACAAATTAGACCATACACTTTCAATATGAAATTTCAAGTAATGGATATCTCTCTATCTTACAGCTGTCTATTGGAAAGACCATGGATTCATATGGTAGGAGCTGTGCCCTCTACCTTGCATCAAAAGATCAAGTTTAATGTAGAAGGTCAACTAGTAGTGGTAGTTGAAGAGGAAGACATGCTAGTGACCCAACCATTGAATACTCCATATGTAAAGGCTGTCGAAGAAGCATTAGAATGCTCCTATCGATCTTTTGAATTGGTTAATTCTATGGGTGAAGGACTTAAAAATTAGCCATTTTTAAGGATAGTGATGAGCCAAGTCATCAACAAGGGTTGGTATCCAGGACTAAAGTTGGGCAAGAACTTGCAGGGAATAAATGAACCCCCAACGGTGATAGACAATAGCGACAGGTTAGGCTTAGGCTATGAGATGGTAGAATGAAATGTCAAAAAAAGGCCAGCAGGAAAGACAGCAAGATTAATGGTTATCCTACACCTATATGAGACTTTCAGACCTGGAGAATTCATGTATCAAATACAAGAAAAAGTGTGGAAAACGTTTTTGCTTGGTTAACCATTAATGCTGTTGAAGATGAAGTGGGGTTTAATCAAGAGGAATGGGTTCGCCTTTGTCCGTCAAATTATGAGCTAAATAATTGGAGTGCCATCGAGATGCCTGTGACTTTTGAGACTAAAACAATGTAATTGTAACATCCCAATAGTTATTGCCCAAGGCATTGGGGGGATCTTTCTTGTTTGGGCTATTTATCTTTTATTATTTTTAATAAAAAATAGGAAGGATGCATTTTCATTCATTTCTTCTTGTGTCTTCATTATTTTCATCTTCTCAAGCACATCTTGCCAACATATCCTATTTCATTTAATTTCAGATCTTTAATGAACACGAAGATAATCATGATAACAATCAAGAGGTTAGTTTTGAAAATTCAATTAACACTGATGAACTTGACAATAAAGAGAATTTTGAGGAATATGTTATGCCTTCGGACCTAATGAGATTGATTGAACAAGAAAATAAGCCAATTAAGCCTCATCAGGAGATAGTTGACTTAGTGAATCTGAGAGATAAAGAGAATAAGAAAGATGTCAGAATTGGCACTTCACTTTCATCATGAGATAGACAATGATTGGCAGACCTACTTCAAGAATTCGTAGATGTATTTGCTTGGTCTTACTAGGATATGTCAGGGCTGAGCACAGAGATAGTGGAGCACAAATTGCCTTTAAAGCCAGAATGTAAGCCAGTTCAGCAGAAACAGAGACGAATGAAGCCTGAAATGCTACTAAAGATCAAAAAAGAGGTGAAAAAACAATTTGACGTAGGATTTCTACAAGTGGCTAAGTATCTAGAGTGGGTAGACAATATAGTACCCATTCCTAAGAAAGATGAAAAGGTACGAATGTGTGTAGACTATCGAGACTTGAATAAGGCTAGTCTCAAGGATAATTTTCCTTTGCCTCATATCGACACACTGGTAGATAATATAGCTAGGCATTCAATTTTCTCCTTTATGAATGGTTTCCCAGGATATAATCAGATAAAAATGGCTGCAGATGATATGAAAAAAACCACTTTCGTGACTATGTGGGGAACCTTTTGTTACAAGGTCATGCCTTTTAAGTTAAAGAATGCTGGGGCAACATATCAAAGGGCCACGGTAACACTCTTCCATGACATGATGCACAAAGAGATTGAGGTGTATGTAGACGATATGATTGCAAAGTCTTGTGAGGATGAAGATCATGTCACTAGCCTCAGAAAGTTATTTGAAAGATTAAGAAAGTTCCAGCTCAAATTAAACCCAGCCAAGTGCACATTTGGGGTAAAGTCAGGGAAGTTACTAGGCTTTGTGGTCAATGAAAGAAGAATTGAAGTCGATCCAGATAAAATATGAGCCATTCAGAATTTGTCACCTCTCAGCACACCAAAGGAAGTTCGAGGTTTTCTGGGGAGATTGAACTATATTTCTCAATTTATCTCTCAGCTTACTTACAAATGTGATCCCATATTTAAGCTTCTCCGTAAGAATAATCCTGAAAAATGGAATGAGGAACGTCAAGAGGCTTTTGATAAAATTAAGCAATACTTGTCAAATCTTCCGATGCTGGTGCCATCTGTTCCAGGGAAACCTTTAATTCTATACTTAACTGTATGTGAAAATTCAATGGGATGTGTGCTGGGGCAACAAGACGAGTTTAGCCGAAATGATAGAGCTATTTACTATTTGAGTAAGAAGTTTACGGACTACGAATCCAAGTATTCTTCATTGAAGAAAATGTGTTGTGCATTAGTGTGGACTGCCAAAAGACTCAAATAGTATATGCTCTATCATACCACATGGCTCATAGCAAAATTGGATCCAATTAAATATATTTTCGAGAAGCCTTCTTTATTTGAAAGAATTGCTAGATGGCAGGTAATGCTCTCAGAGTATGATATTACATATGTGAGTTAAAAGGCAATAAAAAGAGGTGTTATAGCAGAGTTTCTCGTAGATCATGCTACTGAAGAGTATGAACCAATGAAGTTGAAATTCTCTGATGAATACCTAATGACTATTTCCCAACTAGAAAAAGGGGAGCATGGAGAAAAATATTGGATAATGTACTTTGACGGAGCTGTCAATGCCTTGGGACATGGAATTGGGGTAATTTTGATCTCTCCAAAAGAACAATACTACCCTGTAATAGCAAGGTTAAATTTTAACTGCATAAAAACATTACTGAATATAAGGCATGTGTCATAGGCTTACAAGCTGCTATAGATAAAAGAGTGAAAGTACTAAAAGTGTTTGAAGACTCAGTTCTAGTTATATATCAGTTGAAAGGAGAACGGGAGACGAGAGATTCAAAACTTGTTTTATATCATAAGTATATTCTAAAGTTGACGAAACAATTTGAAGATATCCAGTTTGACCACTTACCTCGAGAAGAGAATTTGATTGCTGATGCATTGGCTACTCTGGCTGTAATGATTTGAATTAATGACAATACTGATATTCAGTCATCAAGCTAGATGTTAAGGATATACCAGCTTATTGCTTTAAGGTAGAAGAAGAAGAAGATGGGAAACCTTGGTATTATGATATCTTACAGTATATCAGGGATTAACAATACCAGTTCAAGCAACAGAAAATAATAAAAGGGTCATCCGAAGATTGGCTATGAGCTTTTTCTTAGATGGGGATGTTTTGTACAAAAGAAGTTAGGATCAGGTATTATTAAGGTGCGTAAGTAAAGCTAAAGCGAGAAAAATCATTGAAGAAGTGCATGATGAATATGTGAGGCACATACCAGTGGATATATGATGGTGAGATAGATCATGAGAGTAGGATATTACTGGTTAACGATGGAGAATGATTGCATTAACTATACTCGTAAATGCCATAAATGCCAGATATATGCTGATAAGATTCATGCTCTGCCATCTGCTTTACATGTTATGGCACCACCATGGCCATTCTCAATGTGGGGCATGGATGTCATTGGTCCAATCACCCCAAAGGCTTCTAATGGGCACATATTCATTTTTGTGATGATAGATTACTTCACAAAATAGGTAGAGGCGACATCATAAGCAAGTGTGACACGATCTGTGGTTTACAAGCTCATAAAGAGAGAGATCATCTGTAGATATTGACTTCTGAAAAGAATTATTTCTGACAATGCCAAGAATCTAAATAGTAAGATAATGCAAGAAATATGTGCTCAATACAAGATCAAGCATCATAACTCAGCACCATACCGTCTGAAAATGAATGGGGCAGTTGAAGCAGCCAATAAGAACATAAAAAAAATTCTAGAAAAGATGATCGAGACTTATAAAGATTGACATGAGAAGTTGCCATTTGCACTGCATGCATATCAAATGTCAGTTCGCACCTCTACTGGGGCAACCCTATTTTTTTTGGTTTATGGGATGAAAGTTGTATTACCAATAAAAGTAAAGATTCCTTCTCTGAGGGTCCTAAAAGAAGTTGAGTTGGAAGAAGCTGAATGGATTCAAGAACGCTATGAGCAATTAAATTTCATAGAAGAAAAGATATTGACTGCACTGTACCATGGTCAGCTATATCAAAGAAGAATGATGAGGGCTTATGATAAGAAGATTCGACCCCATTGCTTTCGAGAAGGAGAGTTGGTCTTGAAAAGAATTCTCCCAATCCAGCACGATAGTAGAGGAAAATGAACTCCGAATTGGGAAGGGTCGTATATGGTGAAACGGGCTTTCTCGAGTGGAACATTGATACTGACTAAGATGGATGAAAATGATTTACCCCATCTTATAAATTCTAATGCTGTGAAGAAATACTATGCTTAAAGAAAAAATGAAAAAATGAAAAAAATGAAAAAATGAAAAAAGAAAAAAAGAGTGAATGAAAAAAGAGAACTCAAGGCAAAAACTCTAAAAGGGCGGTTTGAGTCATAGGGGGTTTATCTAGGTTGAAAACCTGAAAAGGTAACTTAGATAAGGAGAATATGGCATCGAATTTAAAAATCCCCTAGTATGGAGACTAGCAAATTCGGAGGAGCTCCAAGTTGTTAAATACATCAAAGGGTTGGATTTTTAGAAAAAGTCTTGAGAT
Source organism: Durio zibethinus (assembly GCF_047325235.1). Classification (NCBI taxonomy): domain Eukaryota; kingdom Viridiplantae; phylum Streptophyta; class Magnoliopsida; order Malvales; family Malvaceae; genus Durio; species Durio zibethinus. The sequence goes on from NC_143166.1 coordinate 20,394,542, forward strand.
GTGTCATCATGATTATCCGATTGTTCATTTTGGGCTTTGTCCCCATACTTATCTTTGTAATTCTCTCTTGGTCAAAATTTGCCAACATTTTGCTAATAAAAGACATTCTATTTCACTCTTTGTGTCTTTTTTTGGTGACTATTTCTCAACGATTCTTATTCTATTCTTCTTAATATCCTAAAATGGAAGAAATGGACAAATGCATTCTTACTTTTTGAGTTCAAAATAATGACTGATAAATGAATAATGGCATGAAAGAATTTTTACATTACATTGAAGAGGTCCCGAATGATAGAGGCAGAACCGAGATGTTCAGTTCCTGATAAGGACATTGAATTTGGAAGGAAATTTTTTTTTTTTACAAAAAGAATACGAGCGAAAGAGGTGATTGAGAGCTACATTGGCTCGATCTTAGAAGAGCAGCGTAATCTTATTTTTGAAGAATCAAATGGTTCGGGGCCTAAGAAAGAGCTTAAGAAGCTTAAGTACCACAAACTAAATAGGAGTTAATCAACCAACATTTGCATAACATGCATTGAATTTCATATACATTACATAGCATGTACTACATAAATTCAAGAAGCAGGCATATTCCAAAATCCCACATAGAGGAGATAGATGTGAAGACATTTTCAAATTTAAAAAAAAAAGCTTGTCAGGGAAGTTCCTAATCCTTGAAATAGGATGTCTCTTGGTATCGGGGTTGATTTATAAGACCTTTGGGCATAATCTCCTGAAATTCCTTCAAACACAATTTTTAACTCCTTTGGACATGATTGTCAAGGAGTAATTATATTTCCAAAGTCGTGGTGCCTCTGTTTAGAGGAGCAATTTACTTTCCAAAGTTGTGGTGCCTCTGTTTAGAGGAGCAATTTACTTTTTAAAGTTTCGTTGCCTCTGTTTAGAGGAGCAATTTATTTTCCAAAGTTTCATTGCCTCTGTTTAGAGGAGCAATTTACTTTTCAAAGTCGTGGTGCCTTTGTTTAGAGGAGCAATTTATTTTTCAAAGTCGTGGTGCCTCTGTTTAGAGGAGCAATTTATTTTTCAAAGTCGTGGTTGCCTCTATTTAGAGGAGCAATTTACTTTTCAAAGTGATGGTGCCTCTGTTTAGAGGAGCATTTATTTTTGAAGTCATGGTGTTTCTGCTTAGAGAATTCATTTATTTTTCCAAGTCGCTGAGCCTCTGCTTAGAGGAGCTTTGCTAAAAAAAAACAAAAAAAAATAAATAAAAAGCCTCTGATTAGAGGAGCTTTGTTTATCTTTCCAAAATTTGTTGAGCCTCTGATTAAATGAGCCATTTATTTTTCCAAAGTCGTCGAGCCTCTGATTAGAGGAGCATTGTTTATTCATTTTCAAAGTCATTGAGCCTTTGATTAGAGGAGTATTGTTTATGTTTTTCAAAATCGTTGAGCCTCTGCTTAGAGGAGCCTTGATCAAATCTTAAACACAAAAAAATAAAAAAAAAGGTTGAGTTGAGTTTTGAATGGGTGTCTACATCTTTGCGCAATTTTTGTTTCACAAAAAATGTACAAAGAGAGGCAGCTGTAGACACCCAATTTAGTCTAGGCCCGGATCAATTGGGCCTGGTCCAAATGAGTAAGCTCATTTTTTTTTGTATTTTACATTTTTATTTTATTTATATATTATTATTATTATTATATATATATTTTTCTTATGTATTTACTATTTTTTTTATTTATTATTACTATTTATTAATATATATCCTTATTATTATTTTTTTCTGTTAATATTTATATATATATTTATCTGATTATATATTATAATTAATTTATCTATTAATTTTTTGGTTTATCTGATTATTTATTTATTAATATATATTTTTTTATTTTTTTATTTTAATTATTTTTTTGATTTCTTTTTTTTTGGCTGAAGATTGGATTGGGATTCAATTAGAGTCCATATTGGATTCAATGATTGAATCCTGATCCAAAGAGGAGTTGGGATTCATCAGAAACTCTTCTGATCAATCCCTATAAAAGGACCCTCGGATCAAAGGAAAAAATATAGAGAAAAGAGTTACTGGCTGAGAGAAAAAGGCAGACAGAAGAGATTTGAAAGCTGAAAAAAAGTTTAGAGGCGTTAGAATAGCTTTAGGAATAGGTGGGAAATTTTTGGAGATTTTTTTGCAAATTTTTTTCTGAAAATTTTTAAAAAATTTCCAGATTTCGATTAAATTTTTCGACGAATGTTGAGTTTTTCGGTAACTATTTCAGCCAAGTTTGAAGTTTCCAGCCAACTGCCCAGTTTTCGGTGAGAATTCCCAGAAATTGACCAACTTTTTAGCGAACTTCTGATGAAAAACTCAGATTTTGGTGAAATTTCCAAAATCTGATGAATATTCAACCGGAGTTTTTCAGGAATTTTAGAGAGAAAGGAGAGAAAGGGAAGGAAGAGAGAGAGAGAGAGGGAAGGCTTGGTCTGTTGAAAAAAATGAAGGAATCACCCTTATATACCCTCCCAAAATGACGTCATTTTTACGTTAAGTAACTAGAGGATCCGCGCGTTTTGCCAAGATCCGACCCGACTCGAGCGTTGACCCACTTTCGAACCGCGCGTGACCTACCTCTCCGAGCTGTTAGCCGAGCCGAGTCGACACTCCGACCCGTGTTCTTCGAGCCGTTTTTCTTCTTTAAGTCGAGCCGAGCCATTAGCCGAACCATTCTAGGTTTTTTTTTTCATTTTTTATTTATATATATATTTATTTATTATTATTATTATCAGGTTAGATTTGTTTAATATTTTTTATTTTTATCTTTATTTTTATTTATTTTTATTTTCACTTTCATTTTTATTTTATTATTTTATTTTCTTTAAATAAAATTCAAAAAAAAATATTTTTGAGGAAAAGTTGAAAGTATCAATTTTCCTCGAAATTAAAAGTTTCCAAAAATATTTTTGGGGAAAAGTTGAAAGTATCAATTTTCCTTAAAAACAAATTTTCAAAAAAGGGTTTTTTTTTTAGGAAAAGTTGAAAGTATCAATTTTCTTCGAAATTAAAATTTTAAAAAAATATTTTGGGGAAAAGTTGAAAGTATCAATTTTTCCTTGTACAAAAGCAATCATTTTTCTTTTTTTTTAATTTCCTTTGAATTTTCTTTAATGTTAAATAATCCGACGATGGAGCCTCTGCAAGTGAAACAGTAGTTTTCTTGCATACTCTTGAGGTGAGGGTATTTTTTCCATTTTTTGCTAAAAGTATTAGAGTTAATTGAGAATAATTTCCAATAGTTAATTACTTGGTAAAATTTTAAGGCTTATTGGATAACACTAAATTAAGCTGGTACCATCTTTTGATGGGTATTATGAGGGTGTTATAACCTTCCTCACACGTAACCGAACTCCCGAACCCTGTTCTAGTTAGTAGACCTGAACTTATTTTTTTAGGGACCCTTAAACTTAGGTGTTCCCTGAAAGGACAGATTATTTAGATGGCCAATCACACCTAAATAAAAAAGATTGGTGGCGACTCCTTTAAATCAATGTCTAGCGATAGATCCCCAGATCTAGACGTTATGACAATAAACTTCATGAAAAGATGTATTAGTGTTTCACCTTAGGATTGGCATAGTGGATAAAGTTCTTAAAAGTTCATGCCTCATTTTTTTTAGGAAAGTTCTCATTAGAAGGATTTAGTCAACACATTCCTATGTGAAGAACTATAGCTTGGATAAATATGTTATTTCAATATCCATGTCCATAGTTCCTTTTCTTAGAGAGTGATATGGACTTTGGCATTTGATACAAGTTTATAAGCATTGCTCAAAGTGAACTCCCCTAAACTTGAATGATTCCAACATATAGAGTCTTTTCCATTTTCCAATAATGTAAAAGGAACACTGAGAATAAGGTTCAAAATATCTTTAGAAAGAATGAAAAAGATAAATGAGATAGTTTTATGGATTGCAAAATTGTATAGCCTGTTTGATTATGAGGAGTTCTTCATCTTATTTAAGGGGACCTATGATTGTTAACCTAATGCATCCTTATCCAAAAAAATTATCAAGCCAGAAGTTTATGTTTAAACCATTGTGGATAACCTAATTGATTCCCCTGTACAATAATTTTTAACAGATTCTCATTAGTCTCCAAACAACTAGAATGTTAGAGTTTTGGCATTCATTCTTTGTAAATATTTCTTACTAGGGATCTTGATGATGGGATCCATCATAGTGATCTAGTGGAGGTTGATTTAACTCATGATGATGAAGACATGGACCAACCTCAGTTGCATCTATTATTGGCTTTATAACTTGTTTTGGAGTTAAAATGCTCCATTCAACATTTAATCTTATACTTGGATAGATTTTGATTCATGTAGATTATTGCATGGTGAGGAGCTTATAATGGTCACCTTGATCGCTTGTGAAGGTGTTTGAGCACAATTGGGTTATTTCATGCTGTAGACACCTAATTTTGTCTAAAATAATTCAATCATGCATAATTGCATTTTAAAATTAGATGTATCAATTCTAGCCATTTTGAATGTTTTGGGTTTTGTATTAAAATTTGAGCTAATTTTTTCATTAAGACCTTATTTAATTTGATTTTGGGCCAACAAGATTGGAAGGCCAAACATGGGTAGATGTCATTTATTTTTTTTAGGCCCATCGTAAAGTCCAATATAGGGCCTATTTAAAAGCCTATTTTAGAGCCCATTTAGAAAGCCCAAATACAAAAAAGATGATTATGTTGATGAACTCAAGCATAGCCCAAAACAATATCCAAACTTGGCCTAAACATAAAAAATCCAAAAAACAAACCAAAAAAAAAAAAAAGAAATGATGGGAAAGCCTATTCAATTATTGTTGATGTTGTTTTGTATGGGATAGTTGGCCATAAAGAGGGCACGTGAACCATAATAAAATGGAAAAAAAGGGAAGTTGAAAGAAGTTAAGCTGAAATAGCCATCAAAAAAAAGGAAAAGAAAAAAAATGAAGGCCCAAAGGCTTAAATAAAGAAATGAAAAAGCAAGTCCTCCTAAAACCAAATGAAACCTAGTTGCTGATTATGTGAAAAAAAAAAGAAGCAAAACCTACATTAGGGGAACAAATAGACATATTCAACTTGAAATAGGCCAAGGGTTTGTGGGACAAATAACCTATAAAAAAAAAAAAAACAAAGGTTAGTGGCTTGCTAACAAAATAGTGGAAAGGAAAGGAAGAAAACAAAAAGGGATAGGCGTTTTGTTTTCCTACTAAATAAAAAAGGTTGCTAAGAGCTTTAAATGGATGCTGAAAGAAAAAGAAAGAGTTTTTTAGGAAGCAAAAAAAAAAAAAAGAAAAGGAAAAAAGGCTTTTCGGCAATAATAATAATAAAAAAGGAGTTTAAAAGCCAAAAAGGAAAAACAAAAAAAGGGAAGGAAAAGTTTTGGAGTAGTCATAAATAGAGAAAGTATTGAGGGTTTTAATAGCAAAAAAAAAAGGTTTTTTTAAAGCCATAAAAAGAATTGAAAAAATAAGGTTTTTAGTAGCTAAAAAAAAAAAAGCTTTGAGAGAGCGAAAAAAAGGGTAAAAATGTAGAAAAAGGGTGAAAGCTTTGCTAAGAAATAGAAAAAAGAAGATAGCTTTGACAAAACTTGAGAAAAGGTAACCTTTTTACTTTTTGCAACCAACTTACCTGCATAATATAACTGTCATAGCTTTATATGGGTTTAAGATACTACTTGTGTCCATGTTCTCTAGTTTTAACATTAAAAATATTTTCTTTTAATGGAAAATGACTTATAAGCAGGGGAAGGTAATGGCTCACGTAGGTTTGAAAGTTTGAAACATTTTTTAATCATTTTTTATTTTTTGATGATTTGTTTACAAAAGCTTGGATCTTCATCCAATTTTTTACATGTTGGATTTTTTTCCTCCTGCATGGGTTTGAAAGTTTGAAGCTTTGTTTTTTGGGTCATGTTTGCCATTTTGACATAGGGACTATTCATAAAAGCCTAAGGCTTCAATTTGTGTTGTGGTTACTACTTTTTTTTTTCTACATAAAGGTCATTGTGGTCATGGTTTGTATTGTGTGTGGCTCATCCATGGAAGCTTTAAGCTTCGTCACTCCCATATTTGTTATTTGTTTCTTGCATGAACTCTATGTGTTGTCTACTACCTTTTTTGTTCTTGGAAACTTTAAGTTTTAGGTTTTATTGGTTAGTGGGTTTTCCTTTATTGTATGTGGGTTATTGTCCAAACCATACTACATTTTGTTCATTGCTAAGTCTTTTCTATTTGAAGAGTGCATGGAGTCTTGAAAGTTTAGTTTTTGTTTATAGTCATTGGTGCCGATAGGTTCAGTTAAAGTCTAAAGAGCTTAGGAATTTTTATATTTTTCAAAAACAAAAACAATGGTGTCTATAACTTCAAGGACTATTATACTATTATGTCTACTTTCCTCATGTTTTTAGTCGAAATGGAAAAGGGTGGTAGCATGAAAAGAAAGAAGCAAATGTGTTTAATAAGAAAAGAAAGTGGGGATGGTTTAGCTAGTATGGCATGGGGTTTGTCTTTGTTTCTTTTTTTGGCATCCAGTTATTGCATAAGCTTGATTAAAAGTAATATATATATATATATATAAACAAAAATAAAAATAATAATATAAATAATAATAAATAACAATGAGAATGAAAATCTCCATGGATGAGATATTAAGGAAGTTTGAGAAGCAATTCCTTAAAATCTCTAGGTGAGGATATTTTTCTAAAATTACTACAAAAGTAATGGAGTATTTAGGAAAGTATTCAATACAAAAGATTTTTTATTCATTTATTTTCCTAAAAAACATATATATAACTTAATATATTAAAAGAAAAAAGGGAATGATGAAAAGGAAAAATCATTCTTTTTAGTAATAAAATTAATGTAATGATACATAGATATTACTTGTTATGATTAATTATTTTTTTAAAAATAATAACAAAAAATTTAAATTTAAATAAAATAAAATAAAGGAGGAAACAAAATAAAAACCTTCAAGGATGGGATTCTAAGGAACTCCAAGCAAAGGTTCCTAAAAAATCCCTAGGTGAGAAAATCTTTCTTAAATATTGCCAAAATGTTAGGGTTTCTAGAAAAAATTTTCATTAAAAAATTTTCTTTGCTTTATCCCATTTTAGAAAAAAAAAAATAATGATAAAGAAACAACTAGGCAATTAAAATAAAAATAAAATAAGTAACGAACAAGATATAACATAAGGAAAAATAAATAAGATGACTAAAATTTTTAGCACGCGTATCATATTTCCTCTATATTTCATATCATAATCTTGAAAGTAACATGAATTTCTTATGATGGGATTCTAGAGATGTCTGCGTAGTGATTTTTAAGAAATCTCTAGGTGACAACATTTTTCTAAATTATTGCCAAAGTATTTGGATATTTAGGATAATTTTCAATAAACAATTTCTCATTATTGTTCCTTATAAAAAATGAATGAACTTTTATAAAATGCAATAATATTATAAATTAATCCATGTGCATCATATTTCATTCATACACAGTAATTCTCACAATAAATGAAATCTCCAAGAATGAGATGCTAAAAAAGTTTAAATAGTAATTCTTTAAAAATCTCTAAGTGAAGAAATTTATCTAAAATGTTGCTAATGTATTACAACGTTTAAAATAATTTTTGATAAAGATTTCTTGTTTTTTCATTAATAAAAAATAATAAGAAATGTTATTATGAAAAGAAATATATATTTGGGATAAATCATTAATATTTTATTATATGCATTTTTTAATATTATTTTTGAAGATAAATACCAATCACTGAGGATGGGATTTTTGAGAAGTTTGCATAGTGATTTTGAAGAGATCCTTAGTGAGAAAGTTCCTTTAAATATTACCAAAGTATTGGAATATTTTTGAGAATTTTTCAATACATAAGTTTCTTATTTATCTTCCAAGCAAATGATTAAAAAGAAAACAAGAAAATGTTTTAGTTGGAATAAATCAAGGAAATCATTTTTAGATATCAAAATTAAATCCTTTTTGTCAAAATTAAAAGATAACACATGATTAATTAGTGCTAATAATTCCCTATGCGTAATCGTACTCCTGAACCCAGCTTTGATTTTTGTAGAAAAAAATTGTCTTTTTAATAGGTTTTAATTAATTTTAAAATTTTATTAAAAAGATAAATATTTTAGGTGGCCAATCATACCTAGGAAAAAAATATTGGTGCTGACCCCTCCCTATTTTGAAATTTTAAATTTTTGTCTAGTAGTTCCAAAGCTTTGCTTGGGTTTGGATTTTTTTTTAGAGTCAGACCAAAATTAATTATGTGTTATCCTTAATTTTGAGTTAATGGCCTTAATTGATATTTAACTTTAAATTTTTTTATTTTGATTTTTTAACAATAGTAATAAAAAGAAAACACGAAAAAACAATTACATCTCATTTTAATAATGCCATCCATTCATTATTTGCTTATTTAAGATAGGGATTATGATACTCTATTTCCTTACACACATAATGGCACATTCATATCATGCATGAGCTCTATACCCAAGCTCTAACCCCTTTAGGAGGGAGTAAAGTACCTATGTTTTTGTGTGGTGATAACCTTTGCAATAGTAAACAAAATATTCCCACTCAAATTGAACCATTTCCATTTGTAGCCTATCATAGGTGAGGATTGGGATGCCTTGCTAGTTTATAATGGTTGATGATGTGAAGAAAATTTGAGAAACTTTAGATGTATAAATCCCAACTCGACATATAGTGAACTTTAGGAAGCCTATTTTAGGTAATGCTAATTCTTTTTGTAGAATTACTTGAATTTGGACACATGAAGAACATTATGATACAACTTGTATTTAGAGGTACTAATAATGCAAAAAGATCTCAAATTTTGAAAAAAAAGAATTGTTTTAATAAAATTTCTATTGACATACCATTCGATTTGTCTAGTGGTTATCTAAGATTTGCATTTCAAAAAAATGGGTTTTAAAAAAAGGGAAATATTTTCTGAATTTTCAAAAATTTTTCAAAGAAATCCAAAAAATCCTAAAAAAAGAAAGAAAGGATTTTCCTTAATTTCTTTGTCAAACACCAAAGAAAACAAAAACAAAAAAAGTGTGAAAAAGACAAAAAGCCTAAAAAAAAGATTTTACCTTTTTTTTTTCAAACCTAAGTGTTTTTTTGGTCAATTTAAAATCCAGTTGTTTTGTATTTTTGTGTTCTCACATTTAAAAAAATAAAAAAATAAATGAAAGTTTTCGAACTGATCAAGTTATCTAGTAGGCCTTGCAAAAAATGATTTGGCAAAAAGTTCAGAAAAGAATGAAGAAAAAGAAAGAGAGAAAGCAAAAAAAAAAAAGAAAAAAAAAGAAGAGAAAGAAAAAGTAAAAAGAAAAGAGGAAAAAAGAAAAAAAAAAGGTTAGATTTAGGATAGGTATGGAGTTTGTCATCCTTTTCATATTTAATTATTGCATTTTACATTCTTCATTGATATGGTTTTGATATTTTAGGTTTTGTATAAGAAATTCCATTTTTATAGATATATTTGCATCATTATCATATTCATGCATTCATAATCATGTTTTATGTGTCATGAAAGTTAAAATTTATTTTGTGACATTTATTTAGCAAGAGTAATAACATACACTTTTTTTTGTCTAAACCCCTGAAATAAAATGTCAATCTTAATGGGTATCAAAAGCTAAAAATATGAAAGATTAATTGGAGGCTGAAATTAGTGCTTTAGAATAAGAGGAATTTGGACATGACATTCGAAAGATGATACAACAGCTTGCCAAGTTGATAAAAATGGTTGAGAAACTTAAGGAACTTAAGTTGGTTCCTTTTCAAGGGTCCTTACCAATTTTAGCCTAAGCAAGTCCTGAGAACTCATGGAGTTACGATTAACTGATTCTTGTTAAGTGTAGCATTTTTCCTAAGCATAAACATTCAGTGGTTCGAGCAATGATAAAAGCTTGGACAAGATCATGAAAAGAATGAGTTATTTGACCATGCAAATGTTTGAGCTTAAGAATTTGATTTCCAAGATAGTCACTAGGTTCTATACAACCCTTACAAATTATTTTAAACCCAAACCTGAACTTAAACTTTCTTCATGTCTATCTTTAACCTCCTTTCCTAGCACTTAAGACAAGACCTCTAAATTTCATGTAGTTTTTGAGAAGACTACATCTGAACCCAAATCTTCAACCTGTTATGCCCTAACCACCTGTTCAGCCAATTTCTTAACTTCATACCTTTGTACCACCATCTAATACTTGGACTCCTAGCCAATCTATTGTCCAAAAACCACTCAAGAAGAAAAAAAAATACACAATTAGATCTTATTTCCATTTCATGTGGACAACATTTTCCTTATTTGGTTTAGAAAGACCTTGTTGCCCCCATGCTTTTAAAGCCTTTTAAGCTTTCATACCCTAAATGGTTCAAGTTGAACGTAAGATATGAATACCATGGTAGGAATATAAGGTATTCCATTAAGAATTGTAAGGCTTTTCAAACATAAGGTACAATCTCTTATAGATGCAAAATGGTTCGATCTGATGACAATAACAAGCTAAAGATCCAATAACGATCAAAAGGGTTGGGGATGGTGAACATGGTTGGGGTTCTTTCTTTAAAAGGATCTTTGAGCAATAGGTTGCTAGGAAAATGAAATGTTTTTAAAATTTCTTCTATTTTATAAATGTTTAAGAAAAATGATCTCTTATTTTAATATGTTGTTCTTTTTTTAAACTTGAATGTATGGATCATAGCTTTGAAATTCTCTATTTTTTCATTTGTTCCAATTTTTGTACATTTCATCAAAGAGCTTTGTCATTTATGCATTCATTCATTCATATATCCACTCAATAAAATGCAATTCATGTATGCCCTAGAGAGAAAAAGAATTTCTTTGAGAATAATCTTGGTGATTTCTTCTTAGGATTGAGAAAATATCAAATTGATAAAAGGGCAAATGGAAAAACCTATAAAAAACCTTTTTGCTTAAGGAAATTATCAACCCAAAGGATCTAGCTCAAAACCTTTAGGAGTGGACTCATGGGATTTAGATATACAGGGAAGGTATGGCCTTTTAGTAAAAAAGATTTAAGCGATTGAAGGTAGGGATAAATCTTAAGATGCAAAAGAATTCTAACTAGTTCCAAATCTTGTCATTTTGCTTAAGTTCAAGGCTTTAATGTTTAAGAAATATCATGGAGTGAATGTCTTAAGACATATTTGGCTCGATACTATCACCAAATGGTTGGGTATGCTAGTGATGAAAAATTGCATACTTAAGTCTTTCAAGAAAGTTTGATTGGGGCAGCAACCAATTGGTATTATAGTTTGGAAAGTGGCCAGATTCATACTTGGAGGTACTTATCTTGAGTTTTCTTAAAGTAGTACCAACATATGTTGGAGATAGCCCCAGATCGATTAACCATTGAAAGCATATAAAAGAGCCCGAATGAAAGCTATAAAGAATATGATGCTAGATGGAAGGAGATAACATTGCAAGCATAACTACCTTTTACTAATAAAGAGCTAAATTCCTTATTTTTGGATGCTCTTCTTTCTCTCTACTATGATAGTTTGATTGACAACACTTTCTCAAAGTTTACAGATTTATTATTTGTTGTAAAGAGAATTGATGATGGGATAAAAAAAAAGAAGAATTATGGATGCTAGTGCAAAAATTCATAATTAGAGGAAGGGATGTATTTATAGGGAACATGCCTATAAAACAACTTTTGTAGGGTGAAGTGAAGGAAACCTCAATATAATATAAGAAGATTTAGTAAACATTTATTCTTATTGGTTACCATATGTTAATAATTTGTCCCAACCTTTTTACAATTTAACACCTCAATCTAGTAACTTTTCTCAACCATTTTATTATCATGCTTCAATGCCCTTTTCTTATATTCTTTCACCATGAAAATTCATAAAACAAAAGAACAACCTAGGTTGCTCGTAAAGCTACAAGAGAAAGAGAATTAAAATATACCACTCACTTTGAGTGTCCCAAGTGGAGTTTTTCCTAATGCTTATTAATAGTAATATGATTTCCCCTATCCCTACAAAGCCTAGAAAGCCCTCTTACCCAAAATAGGTACAATCCTAGTGCTAAATGTGAATATCATAATAGGGTTAAAAGATATTTTATAGAAAATTACATGCTTTCAAGGATATGATTTAGTCTTTGATCAATGTAGATCTTATGAAATTTAAAGTGTTGGTCAGTGGCTATGATAATTGATAGCAATGGAATTGAGGGTCAAGATTCTAAAGCTAAGGTACCAAGTAGGGGACTCTTTTTCTTCAAAACTTGTATTTCATCTTAAGAGCACTATTGAAGATGTGCATTGTGAATTGGGTTTGAATGTTTGCTTTGGATGAATGGATATTGCGCATCATGTTGTCTTATGAATTTATAGACATTGTCATTGGAGATTTTTAATGTTTTTTAAGTTTTAAATTTTTAAGATTTTTCTTGGAAAAAATAACAAAAGGGAAAATTGTTGAATTCAAATAAAGCCCCACATAATTAAGTCCCAAAACCATAAAAAGAGAATTTCCTTAAAAAGGAAAGAAAAAGAAAAGGAAAAGAAAAGGAAAAAGAAAAAAAGAGTTTTTTTTGGTAATAAAAGAAAAAAAGAGTCTTGAAAGAGTTGGCAATCACTATTAGAAATAAACTCATCAAATACCTTCACATGTTTTTCAAATCACTTAAATGATTTCACTTATTAGCTATAACCCTTTAAAGGGCATGAATTTGAAGTTGTGAACCTTGCCTTCACCTGATAGTATTATGATATAACAGGGTGATAATCTTTTCTTAAGCAATGAACAATGAGACAATTAATTTCAAAAATTAAAAAAAATGGAATTTCTAGAAGACCAGGTAAACATAACATTTTTTAGAATTCGAATATGGTAATATGATGTGCCAAGGCTATACAGTAGCTTTAAAATTTCCAAAATCAAAGCCACCTAAATCCTTTAAAATGATTTTAGACATACTAGCCTCTTAGTTCTCTACCCTAAAATGATCATTGTCTAGTGTTTTGGGGAACATTTTTCAAAAAAAAAAAATCTCATTACCCTTAAGACAACTTGAATTATGATCAATCTATTCTTTTTATAGAATGACTGAACCATTCGACACGATAAGCAAGTTCATTTCACAATTTCTCACATTAACCTTCATTAGGGAAGGTTTGCCAAAGCAAGGTATCTTTTTCGGATGGTGGTAAAAGGCATGCAAAGAAAAGTAAAGAAAAGGAAGAAAAGAAAGGGGAATGAAAAAAAATACAAAAAAGGGAAAAAAAAACTTTTGTTTGTGACAATCATGTACTTAAGAGGTTTGAATGAATAAAAGAAAAAGGATCTTAATAAATTTATAAAGAGACCACGAAGAGAAAACTAGTGAGTTCAAAAAAAATAGAAAGACTAGGAAAATTAAAAAAGAAAAAAAAAAGAGAGAAAAAATAACATTTCTAACCTTTTTCTAAAAAGAGTTGCTTTTCAAGTTTAAGTAACTTTGTTTGAGATGATAAATGGCCAATTTCATCATCCTTTCACAAATATAAAAATTTATTCCTTGCTACCCTTTTGTGCTTGATGAAATTTTTTTCAAAATAAACTTTGGCCAAAGATCACCCTCTATGCTGGGATGCAAAAAGGATGCATTTAGGGATTAAGTATGGTAACACCCAATAAGGAACCCTATTTGTTGAGGGCAAATGTTCAAAAAAGGTTCCCAAGGTTTTGAATCCAATTGAAGAAAATGAAAAAAAAAAAAGCAAAGAAATGAGAAAATAAGAAAAAGGAAAGAAAATGAAAGAAATGAGAAAAAAATTGAGAAAAAAAAACAAAAGAAGAAAGAAAAAAAGGAAAAAGAAAAGAAATGCATGGTTCAGTAGAATGCATAGGAGAATGTAAGGACAAATATTCCAAGGTAAACCATTCAAATGAGAAAGTATGATTTTTGGGTTAAATCACCCTTAAACACTTGTTTTGGGTATGTCTATCCTGTTCTTTGAAAACCCTGAGCCTTGGCTTACATTACATCCTTAGAAAAATCCATATTAGATCAAGTATGAACACTTAAAATTAAATAGCTTTTCATTGAGGAATGGCTAAAAACCTATGAACCTTTTTGTCTTCTTTCATTATCTAATTACTTATTTGAATCATTAACTCATTTTAGATAAGTTTGAATTCTTAAGTGTATGGTGTAATAATCAAAACGAAAAAAAAAAAAAGAAAAAAAAGAAAGGTTCTAAGGTGAAAACCTTAAAAATTCACAGTTTAGAGCAAACCTGAAGACTTTAAAGCCATGCCAAATGCCAAGCAAAATAATAGAGAAATTATTCAAATCATTGAAAAATCTAAGAATATAAGACACAAAAAGTTTGAAATCCATTAAAATGATTGATTTTAAAAATTTGAGCCTTCTTTCTACATCTTTACATAACTTTTTAAAATTTTGAAACCATCACAACTGACCATGACATCTATCAAAGGGCTACCTTTGGAAACTAAAGAAAGTGTTGAACATGTTTGGTTTTCAAGGAATTCATCTTTTTTAAGAAAATTTATGTTTCATTGGTGAGCTTGGAAGGAAAAGTATACATTTCTTTTGTACCCTTCAAGTCATGAAACCTTTTTGGATGAATTGAAACCTTGATGTGATGAACTGTTCAACCTATTTGAAAAGAAAATGGTCTTCTCTTTCATTTCTAATAGAGAACACCAATTTCCAAAAGACTCCTAAACCTTTTGGATGAATTGAAACCTTAATGTGATGAACTGTTTAACCCATCTGAAAAGAAAATGGTCTGCTCTTTCATTCCTAATAGAGAACACCAATTTTCAAAAGACTCCTAAAGTCACATTTGTTTGGATATTGCATTAACTTTGATTATGAAATTTAATTATGTAAGGCAATTTTATTGACCATTTTGAAAATTTTTGAAAGACCAATCACACATCATTGTTTGGTACCAAAAAAAATTATTGAATTATGAATTTTTAGACTCTTAGGATTTAAGCAAGAAAATTATTTTTTTACTGAAAAAATCAAAAAATCAAAAAAGAAAGAAAAAAGAAAATTGGTTTTAGGAATAGTGGTATGTCTTCTTATTTTCACAATCAAGTCCAAAATGCATGTCATATGTTGCATGTCGCATGTTTATTTAAATTAAAAATGAAAGAAAACATGTTAAAAGTGAAAGAAAAATTGAGATAACCTATCTAAAAGTAGAAAAGATAAAAACTGAAAAAAAACATGATGGAATAAGTGAAGCAATAGGAAAATGGTAAAGTGAGATCATTTTAGGAATAAAGTAAAGAATTATTTGAATGGGAATGAGAGACAAGCATAATTAAAAAAATGAATATTTTTACTATTTATAACCACATTAGGGCACATACATCATGAAGTTCTTGCATTTGTATAGGCATTTGTGATATGAAGTTCTGTGGTTGCAAGGAAAACTTGGAAAAAAAGGGCAAAAAATGAAAAAAATGAAAAAAAATTTTGAATTTGCAAATTTGTATCATTGTCATGTATAAACATCAGCATTTCATTAACAAAAGGCATTTGCATCATAAAAAAGAAAATTTTCTAGTAAAAACATTTGTCATGCATTTTCTTAGGTATATTTGTATCATTAAAAAAAAATTGCATTAAGATCATCATAGGATCATCTATATGAAAAGAACATTGGCATCTACATCATGAAAAGTCACTTGTATTTGCATTGAGCATTTGCATTATGCAAAAGTTTTGTCATTACATGAATTCTTACATTTGTATAAAGATATTTGCATTTGCATCACTTGATTGGAAATAGTCATTTGTGTCATTATCACATTTGTCAACTTTATAAATATTAGAAAAAAAGAAAAAAAGAAGAAACGAGAACATTTTAAGTAGTAAAAAAGAGAAAAAAGGAAACAAAAAAGGAAGTCTGTAAAAAAAATCAAAAAAAAGAAAAGATCTCAAGTTCAAAAGAAAAGAAAAGGATAGTCTATCGAAGAAAAAGATAAAGGGAAAGAGTGTGAAGAAAGAGAAAAAAGAAAGGAAAAAAAAAGAAAAAAAAATAAAAGAAGAGACAAAGAAGTATATCATAGGAAAATAGAGAAATAAGGAAAAGAGAAAATAGTTTGATGAAAGATAAAAATGACTAAAAGGTTTGAAGAGTCAAAAAAGAATTTACAAAATAGGAAAGGTTATTGAGGAATGAAGTGAAAAAAATGAGCTATAATAACAAGTTGAGATATTAGAAAGAGTAAATGTCAAGAAATTTAAAAAAAAAATGAAGATTCAAGCCCAGTTTAGCTGGCATTGATGAGAATTAAGCCTAGTTTAATTGGCACCTAAAAGAGATTTAAGCCTAATTTAGCTCACACCTAAATAAGATTTAAGTCTAGTTTACCTGGCACCTGAATAAGATTTTAAACTTAGTTTAGTTGGCACTAAGATGAGATTTAAGCCCAGTTTAATTGGCACCTAAATGAGATTTAAGCCTAATCTAGCTGGCACTAATGAGAATTAAGCCCAATCTGGTTGGCACCTAAATGAGATTTAAGTACAATTTAGCTGGCACTTATGAAAATTTA
This sequence comes from Durio zibethinus, assembly GCF_047325235.1. Classification (NCBI taxonomy): domain Eukaryota; kingdom Viridiplantae; phylum Streptophyta; class Magnoliopsida; order Malvales; family Malvaceae; genus Durio; species Durio zibethinus. The sequence continues at coordinate 20,411,147 of NC_143166.1, forward strand.
AGCCTAGTTTAGTTAGCACTCATATGAATATTAAGCCCTATTTAGTTGGCACTAAGAAGAGATTTTAAGCCCAGATTTGTTGGCACATATGAGATTTAAACCTAGTTTAATTGGCACAAATGTGATTTAAGCCCAATCTGGCTAGCACATATGATATTTAAGCCTAGTTTAGCTAGCACCTAGAAAGATTTAAGCCCAATTCAGCTAGCACCCAGATAAGATTTAAGTCTAACTTAGCTAGTATCGATATGATTTAAGCTTAGTTTAACTGGCACAGATGAGATTTAAGCCCAGTTTAAATGGCACATAGATGAGAATTAAACCCAGTTTAGTTGGCATCTAAGTGAGATTTAAACCCAATCCTAGATTAACTTTATTTTCAAAAGTTATTGAGCCTTTATCAAAAGGTGCTTTTAAATTTACTTACAAAAGTTGTTAAGCCTTTTCCTAAAGAAGCTTTTAAATTTAGTATAAAAAATTGTTGAGATTTTTCCTAAGAGAGCTTTTAGATTTATTTTTAAAAGTTATTAAGCCTTTACCTAAAAGAGCTTTTAGATTTATTTTCAAAAGTTGTTGAGCTTTTAGATTTATTTTTAAAAGTTATTGAGCCTTTACCTAAATGAGCTTTTAGATTTATTTTCAAAAGTTGTTGCGCTTTTACCTAAAAGAGTTTTTAAATTTGCTCTCAAAAGTTATTGAGCCTTTTCCTAAAGTAGCTTTTAAATTTTTTTCAAAAGTTGTTGAGCCATTTCCTAAAGGGGTTTTTAAATTTATTTTCAAAAGTTGTTCAACCTTTTCCAAAAAGAGTTTTAAATTTATTATCAAAAGTTATTGAACCTTTTTCTAAAGGAGATTTTCAATTATTTTTCAAAAGTTGTTGAACCTTTGATTAAAGGAGCTTTTAAATTTATTTTCAAAAATTGTATTGCTTTTAAAATTCATTTCCATAATTTATATGGCCTCTAATGGGAAGAAGTTTTAAAAAAATAAAAAAAACCAAAATGAAAATGAAAATGAAAATAAAAACAAAAACAAAAAAAAAGCAATAGAAAAAGAAAAATATCCTAGAATCATTATCCAAACAAAATTGTTATCTATGTTTTTGCATTATTCTCTATCCTCAGAAATATGTAAAAAGGGCAGTTGTAGACACTTAATTTTATCCAGAGCAATTCAATTAAGCATAATTGCATTTTAAAGTTGGACACATCAGTTCTAGCCATTTTGAGTGTTTTAGGTTTTGTATTAAAGTTCAGGCTTATTTTTGCATTAACTAATGCCCTATTTAATTTAGCATTGGGCCAGTAGGATTGGAGCTCCCAACATGGCTTGATGTCATTTATTTTCTTTAAGCCCATTACAAAACCCAATAAAAGGTCCATTTCAAGGCCCGTTTTAGAGCCTATTTAGAAAGCCTAAATACAAAAAAGATGATTATGTTGATGAACTCAAGCATAGCCCAAAATAATACCAAAATTGGGCCCAAACATAAAGAGGCCTAAAGAAAAACTAAAAAATAAAAATGAAAGGAAAGCCCATTCAGGTATTATTGATGTTGTTTTGCATAGGATAGTTAGCCATGAAGAAGGCACGTGAACCATAAAAAAAAGGGAAAAGAGGGAAGCCAAAAAAAAGAAAGCTGCAATAGCCATTAAAAGAAGGAAAAGAGAAAAAAATCGAGGTCCAAAGCCCCAAATAAAGAAAAAAAGAAGTAGGCCAACCCAAAACCTAATGAACCCAACTACTAAGTACATGAAAAAAACTAAAAAAGCAAACTTGCATAAAGGGAACAAATAGACACACTTGCTTGAAATAAGTTGAGGGTCTAGGAACTAGAAGCCTGTAACAAAAACCAAGGTTAGTGGCCTATCAACAAGACAATAGGAGGGAAAAGAAGAAAACAAAAGAGGCATGTGCTTTATTTTTTGGGATAGGTATTTTGTTTTCTTGCTATAAAAGAGAGGTTGCTGAAAGCTTTAGGGGGAGGCTAAAAAAGAAAAAAAAAGTTTTTTTTAGAATCCAAAAAAAAAAAAAAAAAAAAGCTTTTGGTTAATAATAAAAAAATAGGAGTTTGAAAGGTTAAAAAGCAAAATTAAAAGAACAGTAGGAAGGGTTTTGGAGTAGTCATAAATAGAGAAATATACGAAAGGTTTTTTTAGTAAAAGAGAAAGAGTGAAAGAAAATGAGATTTTTTTAAGAGCTAAGGAGCCAAAAAAAAGAGGTTTTTGATAGCCAAAGAAAAAAAATAGAGCTTTGGGAGGGAGAAAAAAAAAAGGTAAGAAAGTAAAAGAAAAGGTGAAAGCTTTGCCAAAAAAAATAGAAAAAAGAAAATAGCTTTAAGGAAACTTAAAACGAGGTAACCTTTTTACTTCTCTTAACCAACTTACTTGCATAATATAACTATCGTAGTTCATTATGGGTTTAAGGTGCTACTTGTGACCATGTTCTTTAGTTTTAACATTAAAAAGATTTTCTTTTAACATAAAAATGACTTGTAAGCAAGGCAAAGTAATGGTTTGCATGGGTTTGAAAGTTTGAAATAGTTTTTTTTTTTTAAATCATTTTTGCTATTTCTGTGATCTATTTGCAAAAGCCTACATGCCAGCTTTTATTTCTCTTATGTGGGTTCAAAAGTTGAAGCTTTGTTTTTGGGTCACGTTTGCCATTTCAGTGTAGGGACTATTCACAAAAGCCTAAGGCTTCAATCTGTGTTGTGGTTACCGGTCTTCCTTTTCTACATAGGGGTCATTATGGTCATGGTATGTATTATGTGCAGCTCGTCCATGAAAGCTTTAAGCATTGCACTCCTATATTTGCTATTTGTTTCCTGCATCAACTCCATGTGTTGTCTCCTATCTTATTTGTTTTGGAAACTTAAAGTTTCAAGTTATTTTGGTTAGTGGGTTTTTTTTTTTACTATATGTGGGGTTATTGTCAAAAACCAGGCTACATTTTGTTCATCGTTTGCTATGTCCTTTCTGTATGAAGATTGTAGGGAGTCTTGAAAGTTCAATTTTTTGTTTATGGTCGCTAGTGCTCGTAGGTTTGATTAAAGTTTAAAGAGCTTAAGAATTTTGAATTTTTTTGAAAACAAAGAACGATGGGGTCTGTAACTTCAAGGACTATTATACTTTCATGTCCCCTTTTCCTCATGTTTTCTAGCCTAAATGGAAAAGGGTGGTAATACAAAAAGAAAGAAGCAAATGTGTGTCATAAGAAAAAAAAAAGGGAACAATTTACCTAGTATGCTAGGGGGTTTGTCTTGTATCTTTTCTTGGCTTCTAGTTATTGCATTAGCTTGATTAAAAGTAAAAAGTACAAATATAAATAATAATAAGAATGAAAATCTTCAAGGACAAGATATTAAGTGAGGATATTTTTCTAAAACTACTACTAAAGTAATTAAGTATTTAGGAAAGTATTCAATACAAAAGATTTTTCATTCATTTATTTTCTTAAAAAAACATATATATAGCTTAAAGATAATAAAAGAAAAAAAGAAATGATGAAAAGGAAAAATGATTCTTTTAAGTAATAAAATGAATATAATGATACATGAATATTACTTGTGATATTAATTATTTTTGTTTTTTTTCGAAAAAATAATAATAAAAAAAAAAATTTAAATAAAATAAATTAAAAATTAAAAATGAGGAAACAAAATGAACATCTCTGAGCATGTGACTCTAAGGAAGATCGAGTAACAATTCCTAAGAAATCCCTTGGTGAGAAAATCCCTCTAAAATGCTACCAAAGTATTGGGTATCAAGAAAAAAGTTTCAATAAAAAGATTTTCTTTGCTCTATCCCTTTTTAGAAAAAAATTAAATTAATAATAATGATAAAAAAAATTAGGTGATTAAAATAAAAATAAAATAAGTAATGAAAAAGATATAACATAAGGAAAAATAAATAAGATGATTAAAATTTTTAGCACGCATGTCATACTTCATCTGCATTTCATACCATAATCTCGAAAGTCATGAGTATTTCCTATAATGGGATTCTAAAGAAGTCAGAGTAATGATTTTTAAGAAATCCTTAAGGTAAATTATTTTTCTAAATTATTGCCAAAGTAGTTGGATATTTATGACGATTTTCAATAAAAAATTATCATTTACTATTCCTTATGAAAAATGAATGAACTTTTATAAAATGCAATAATGTTATAAATTAATCTATGTGCATCATATTTCATTCATAAACACGAATTTTCACAATAAACAAAATCTCTAAGGATATGATCCTAAAGATGTTTGAATAGTGATTTTTTTGAAATCTTTAGGTGAGAAAATTTATCTAAAATGCCACTAATATATTGGAGCATTTAGATTAATTTTTTATAAAGATTTCTCAATTTTTTCATTAATAAAAAATAATAATAAATGTTTTTATGAAAAGAAAATATATGTTTAGGACAAATCATAAGTATTTTATTTTATGCATTTTTTAATATTAATTTTGAGAATAAATATAGACTGTTAATGATGGGATTCTTGAGAAGTCCGCATAATTATTCTTAAGAGATCCTTAGGTGAGAAAATGCCTCTAAATATTACCAAAAGATGGGAATACTTTTGGAAATTTTTCAATACACAAGGTTCTTATTTATCTTTTAAGCAAATGATTAAAAAAAATGTTTTGGTTGCAATGAATCAAGGAAATCATTTTTAAACATCAAAATTAAGACCTTTTTTGTCAAAATTAAAGGATAACACCTGATTAATTAGATCCGTTTTTAAAATAGGTGCGTGGGGGTATTAATCCTTCCTTATGCGTAACCATACTCCTGAACCTGATTTTAATTTTCATAGACCAAAAATTTTCTTTATAATAGGTTTTAATTAATTTTAAATTTTTATTAAACATACAAACTTTTTGGGTGGCCAATCACACAGAAAAAAGAGAGGTAGTGACTCCCTACTATTTTGAAATTTTAAAATTTTTATCTAACGATCCCCAAAACTATTATGACACATGTTATTTGGGCTTATTTCATGAATTTGGGCCTTACATAATGGGCTATGCACGTAATGGGCCTCACTTATGGGCTTTTTGTGTAATAGGCATTACATAAGGGTTGTTGTGTGTAGAAGATTGATGGCTTGAAGATTTACAGTTGGAAGAATGAAGTTTGAACACTTGAGGCTAGTCTTGGAAGATTATTAGGTTAATTACTTGTAAACTGTCCTCTTTTAGCTTTAGAAAATAGAGATTTTATCTTTCATCAAATCTAGTAAAAGATCTTACTTATTATGAGTATTTTAGATTTTTCTCTTTCCTTAATCAAGAATATATGTTAGATTTTAGGGTTATTATAGAAGGCATTATAAATATGAATTAGTAAAGTAATAGTTGCACATCATTATTGAGAGTAATAACAATAATTACATTCTTGCATTCTTCTTCAATTCTTATCAAAACAATATCTTTATTTTATGGTGAATTACCCATATTCTTATCATTTTTCTACGTTTCTCTTCTAAGAGTGTGGCAAATCAACCCAATGTTTGATTGATTATGGTGTGCAAACTTATCAATTAATCAAACTTTGGTTTATCTTTTTCTTCTTTTCTTGTTTAAGCAGACCCTTACACAAACCACAACTCAACTTTTGTTTTTTAAATGCATCATGTTGGTATCATAACATTGGTTTTTATGGTTTTTGAGTTGAATCTTGATTGATTTGTTGTTATTTGGAGATAAGGCTAAAAAATAAAGAGTATTGAAGGGGATGTCTTTGGAGCAAGCACAAATACTAGGAATCTAGCAAAGGCAAGAAGAGATGATAGAGCAACTCACCTATTTGACTCAAGTTGTTAAAAGATTGACAATACAATAAGCCACAAGACAACGAGAGCCTTATGCACAAAGAGTCTCTACCCATGATTACAAAAAAGATGATGATAAATCTGATATAGATGTTGGTATGGATGAATACCATGGCTAAAGGAGGAGGCATCTTGATTGCATTAAATTTTTAGCTTTTTCATGCTTCTTTTTAGTGCAATTTTCCTTATATTTTAGTTTTCTCCTTGTAAATTATGGCAAAAATACTCCTAAATGCACATTTTTCTCATGTATAGGTAAAAATGGAGAATATGAGGTATTTTGGCCAATTTGGATACATGTTTGGAGGATTTTGGTGCAAATTGTGCAAATGGCCTAACTAGTGTTAATAAACAAAATTGACTTTGAAGGAGTTTTTTTTTAATTTTTCTTGAATTATTTTTTTGTATTATTTTCATAGTTATTTTTTAGTAAAATGAGGGATAAAAATGTTCATAAAATGTTTGAAAATTTTGTAGAAAAAAAATGAATGAAGAATGGAAGAAAAGCATGGACATTGGTGCATGGGTGCATGGGATAGAAGCATGCCTTTGGACATCACAAGCTAGTCCAAGTGCACCAAAGTTGGGGGCTAAGTTGGCATTTTAAGGGGCTATGATTGGCCACTATTTTGAATTTTTATACCAGCCATTACAAGTGAAAAAAGATTGAAAAGTTTGTTAAAGATGTGAAGCACCAATGCTGTAACAACCAAGCTGTGTACCGAGCACCAGAAGAAGAAAGCTCTAAAAGAGGGTTAGGAGACTTTGCTGGATTTTTCTTACACCTCAAACTCCTCCCCTTTGCCTATAAATAAGGTGGAGAGGGCTAGCAATTGAAGGGAGTTAGATTAGGATTTAGATTTTTAGTTCTTTACTTTCCTGCACTTTCTTTTCTATACTTTAAATTTTCTTAGTAGCCAAACACTTTATTTATAGTATTTTCCCTTTAATTTTCATTGCAATCTTACTGTTTCTTAAGTATTATTAAGCATTATTTTAGAATCATTCAATAAAATTGCATTTACATTAGTTTTCTATTTCAAATCTATTGATTTATCATTGATACTCAAATATGTTTTTGAATCTACCTATTCAGACCTAATTGTGTTTTTTAGATCATATCTCATTCAAATCTTACTTGTTTTTGCTCAAATTTTTACACATAGTTTCATAATTCAATTAGCTACAACATATTAAAAATTTAGCTTCAAACTCTCACCACAGCATTTTAGATCAAGCTTGGAAAATCTGGCTGGTGTAGTGATAGTGCAGTTCTAATTTTGATCTAGCAAATTTGGTGTTGACTTCTCTCCATTTTGGCATTTTGTTTGCACTCTTTTCTTCTATAGATCTTTGTTTTTACTTGTTACCTTGCTTATTTTAATTTTGTGCAATTTATTTCATGTTTTTCGTTGCTGTTTGGTCAATTTCCTTTGATGATATACTCTTTTTTTAGATTTTGCACTATTTTTGAAATTAAGTTTGTTGAGCTGATTTCTTTGTTGATTCATATTATTTTATTTTTGAATTAGGTAGTTAACTCATAGATCTAGGTTTTTAGCTTAGTTTTAGTTAATTCCCTCTAGAAAATTGTAGATTTGATTTTTCTTCTATGAATTGTTAGTTTCCAGCTTCAAATGCAATTTTTATTTTCATGTTTTTTTTTAGCTTAAATCTTGCATTTGTTCATTAGTTTTTAGTCTTCAATTTGAATTCTCATATTGCTATTTTAGTGTTCTTTCAATTTACAGCTCATAATCATTTGATCTTGCATGATTTAAAGTTAGCAATCCATCTTGAAGTCATGGTTCCATGTTAGCTCAAAATTTTCAGTTTTTGCTTAGCCAATTGTATTTTGTGTTTTTGATTCATTATTTTCTATTTAATTTCATTTTTACACTAGTTAATCTACTATTTTTGTGAATTTACAATTTTGTTTGGAAATTTTCTTGAGTATTTTTTTTAGCTACTTTCATTACAAGTTGAGTTGTTAGTAATAGTTAGTTATAGTTAGTTATAGTTAGTTAATTCAATTAATTTGTTTTAGTTATTGTTTCTGTTTCAAATTTTACTTGTTATTTTTCATTCTTACTTTAGAGTTACAGCTTAATTCATGTTTAATTCATTGCATTTTATTTTACCTATTGTTTTTGCATTTCATTTTACTTTACTTAGTTAACATGTTGCAATTTTACACCATACTATATTTGTGTAACATGCTTGGTTTGATTTTATTTTTTAGTTAGTTTAATACCATGCTTTTCTTTGTTTGATTAAGACAACTTTTAAGGGTATGAGGATAAAAGATATTTAGTTTAGGAACCTCTTTAGATAATCCTCGTGGGATCGATATCTTGACTTTTTGGTCACTATTATTACTTGTATGGCCTGTGCATTTACAAAGTTTACCCAATCACACTTGAAAATATTCACAATATCAAGATGAAGATCCCAACTTTTAAAAGCTATAGTTCACCTAAAGAGTAGTTACAGTGGGTGCAAAGGGTAGAAAAAGTGTTTGAGTGCCATGAATTTTCTAAATTGAAAAAGTGTAAACTTTTTGCCTTTGAGTTTACAGATTATGCTAACCTATGGTGGAAGAACATCAAGGTGCGAAGGAAGAGTGATGGAGAGGATGAAGTTCAAAGTTGATGTAAGATGAAAAGATTATAACAAAAACAATTTGTTTCAGAATATTACTAACAATAACTCTACATAAAGCTTCAAAGCTTTCAATAAAGGGTTATATACGTGGAAGGCAGTGTCAAGAAATTTGATATGATGATGATGAGGTATGAGTTGAGTGAGCCTCAAGAGCAAACCATTGCAAGATTTCTAGGAAGGCTAAATAGGGAGATTACACATACTATGGAGTTGTAGACTTATGTATTTTTAGAGGAAAGATTAAGCTTTCCATAAAAGTTTAAAAGTAGCTTAAGAGGGGATAAGGCAGATCTAGTGCTTCATAGTTGATTGAGAGCAAGGGGAATGGATCTATTTCTACATCTCCATGGACTATTTCTAAGGAGACTCCAGGAAAGCTAGAAAAAAATTTTTGAGCAAATTGCTAGTTATAATTAAAGGGAAAGACAAGGTGCTTGTGCCTACACCTTCAAAGAGAGCTTGAGATACCGAGTGCTTTAAGTGTCATGATTTAGGGCTTATAGTAGCTAAATGTCCAAAAAAAAAAGGTTATGATTATTTGAGAAGCATAACACACCATTAAAAGCAAGGATAAGATAGATTTTGAAAAAGGAGAAGATGGGTTAGTTGTGGATTTCATGAAACATATAAATGAAAATGAACTCTTTATCATTAGGCAAGCCCTAAATTTACAAGCTAAGGTTAGTAATAAGTAGTGGGAAAGCATTTTTCACAGTAGGTGCACTATCAATCAAAAGTTTATGGTGTGATTATTAATGGGAAGAGTTGTACAAATGTGGCATCCACAACTTTGGTGAAGAAGCTAAATTTAGCTATAATCAAACATCCTTATGCTTACAAGCTACATTGGTTGAATGAGGTGGGAGAGGCTAAAGTTACCAATGAGTGTAAGACATTTTTTGCTAGGGTGGCCATGGTAGTTTGATAAGTGTGCTATGCATGATGAATTCAAAAATACCTATTCTTTCACTAAGGATTGGAAACACATTACGTTAGCACCATTTAGCCCTACAACGAGTGCAAATGGACTAGTTATTAATGAAAAAGGGAAAGAAATAAAGCTTGCTTGCAATAAAGAAAAAAATGGAATGGGCCTTGTCAAATTCTGATTTGGTGTTGATGTTGCTTGTTAAAAAGGTGATTCAAATGGAAGATTATACATTAATGCCATAAGTTGAAAAGTTATTGGGGAGTTTATGGATGTCTTCCTAGATGAGTTATGAATGGGACTACCATCGATTAAGGGGATTAAACATCAAATTGATCTTATTCTAAGGGTTGCTTTGCTAAATAAACTAGCTTATAGATACAATCCCTAAAAGGCCAAAAAACTACAAAAGCAAGTGAATGAACTGTTAAAGAGGGGCTTTATACAAGAATCCTTGAGTCTTTGTTTTCTACCTACTTTGTTGGTTCCTAAGAAGGACATAACTATGTGAATGTGTGTTGATAGTCATACAGTTAATATGATCACTATCAAGTACTGCATCCAATTCAAGTATAGGCAACATGCTTGATGAACTACATGGGTCAAAGTTGTGTTCCAAGGTGGATTTGAAGAGTGGGTATCATCAAATTTGCATGAAGGATGAAAATCACTAAAAGATAGTTTTTAAGATGAAACATGGATTGTTTGGATGGATGGTGATGCCCTTTGGTTTATTAAACACACAAAGCACATTCATGAGGTTGATGAACCATGTCTTACATATGTTCCTTGATAAGTTTATTATTGTGTACTTTGACAACATTTTAGAGTATAGTAAAAAATTGAAAGAACATGTTGATAGCACTTAAAATATAGTGATTTACATGTTCAATTTGGTTGGAAAATTTTAAATTTTGATTGAATTTGGTCTTTAGGTTTTTCTACTTGGAGTAAAATTTCTATTCATTTTCATGTAAGGGATCATTCAAGATTAAGACAAGCTTCATTCTTGTAATATTTGGCCAAGCATGCAAAAATGGAACCGTATTTGACTTGATGTAGGAATTATGATGGCAATATGACTCCCAAAAGCATTTGATTATCCTATATCCAAGACAACTTCATAATGCACATGTGATAATTGAAGAGTTTTGATCAAGGAAGGACTCTAGGAAAGCATTTGGGAAAAGGAGTTTTCACTCAACCTTGACTTTTTTTATCTCCATTTGAAGAGTTAATGATAAGAATAACTTTTGTAAGATAAAGCTCCAAGAATTTGATGAAAACCAACAACATGGTCTTGGATTGCAAGCATTAGCCAAAACTATCAAGATGCAAGATGAAGATGAAGCCATTCAAGATCCAACATCCAATTTAGAATCTCGAGGATCATGGTTGGTCAAGATTCTCCAAAAGTGAACATTCCAAATTCGGCCAACTATTTTAGAGATCAGGATAACTTTTATCATGTTGTGTTTTGATAAGATTGAACACATGAACTTGTATCTACCCTTTAGCCAAACCTACATTTATAAATATATAGGCTAGTTCTTATTTCCATGACATCTCACACCTCACTTCCCATATTCCATTTTTTTTTTCAACTTTCTCTAGCTTTTATTTAGATTCTTAGTTCTTTTTAGGTTTTCCTTATATTAAGCTAAGGTGAAAAATTAGCCATTACAAAAAGCCTTTGTTTTCTTATATCTTGATTTTCAATATAAGTATTCTTTTCTTTCAAAGCTTTCTTATTTTCTATGTTCAAGTTCTTTCAAAGCAATCTTTAGGTTTTCAACTTTTTTTTATTTTTCATAATATTTAGCCATTACTATTTTCTTCAATACAGTTCTCAGTTCTTGATGCATTTTGTTTATTTTCTTTGTTTTATGTTTATCCAAGTTCAGCATTGTTGACTTCTTTACTGCAAGATTTGGTTTTATGAAATATTTGCTTTATTCTTTCTTTTATGCTTTTGATTTATTTGGCAATCTAATATTCTTTGTTATTTAAAGTTTCAATTCTTGTTCTTTAGATCTAGTGCATTTGACCATATTTTATTGCTTGCCAACTAATAGTTGGTTAAGTAGATCAAGGTCTATACAATTTTTCTTTTATGTTCTTGTCTATTTTTATTGCAAATCAAACTCAAGCTTTCATTTGTTTAGATATAAGAGTTTAGCTATAAGAGTTTAGCTATCAACTTTGGTTCTTGAATCCACCCAACAACTTAGTTCTATAATCCTTGTGGGGTGATACTCTACTTTCATCACTACTATTACTTAATTACGATCTATGCTCTGGTAAGCATTAAGAAAAGTAGCAATTACATTTTTGGCACCATTGCCAAGGATCATAGCAGTGTTCAATTCAATCTAAATAAGGATTTTTTACTCTCTTATAATTTAAACATTTACTTTTATTTGCTTTTATTTGTTTTGGTCTTTTCTTATTTGTATATGCAGATCTAGAAGTGTTGACCAAGCTCTACTCGACCTAGAAATTAAAAAGCATCTATGACATTTAAAAAGAGAGAAAATGACACCACCTACACCTACACTAATGGCAAATGCAAACAACGAAGGTCATAGAACTTTGAGGGATTATGCTGTCCTTAATACCATTGGTTTTTGACCATCCATTTGAAGGTCGACCATACAAGCAAATAATTTTGAGATCAAGCCTTCAATTATTCAAATGGTCTAAACTTTTGTACAATTTGGTGGTCTACTAAGTGATAATCCTAACCTTCACTTGTTTAATTTTCTTGAATTATGTGATACCTTTAAATATAATGGAGTTTTAGATGATGCAATAAGACTAAGATTTTTTCCTTTTTCTTTCAAGGACAAGACAAAAAGTTGGTTATCATCACTACCATCTGGATCAATGACAATTTATGAGGATTTTTGGTGTAAAAATTCCTCATGAAATTCTTTCCACCTGTTAAGACTGCGCTAAGGAATGAAATCATTACTTCTATGCAAATGGATGGTGAGAATCTCTATGATACTTAGGAAAAATTTAAAGAGCTATTGAGAAAGTGCCCACATCATGGTCTTCCCTAATGGCTACAAATTCAGATATTCTATAATAGTCATTCTCCATCCATGAGAACCACCTTGGATTCAGTTATTAGAAGAGCCATTATGAGCAAGACTGCTAAAGAGGCACATGAGCTGATAAAAGAGATGGTAGCCAACAACTATCAATGGGGGATGGAACATAAGGTACATAGAAAAATTGTTGGTGTATATGAACTTGATGTTTTTACTTCTATAAATTCATAACTAGCAATCCTGACAAAAAATATTGAAGCTTTAGGAACTTATCCCAAACTGCCCTTATCAATGCCATACAAAACCCATTTTTATCTTGTGAAACATGTGATGGGCCCCATGCTAGCAAAAGATGTTAGTTTAGAATAGAAACGATCCAATTCGCTTAGCAACAGTCCAAGCCTACTTACAACCCATATAGCTATACTTATAATCCAAGTTAGAAAGATCGCCCTAACTTTTTTTAGAACCAACCCAACCAACCCACCAACTAAATAACAATTTTCACCTAAACCCATAACCTTATAACTTACCCCAAGAAAAGGAAATCAATTTTGAGGAGATGTTGACCTAATTGAAGCAAGCTAACAATGCAACTATCCAAAGTCAAGATGCATCAATTAGGAATCTTGAAAACCAAATTGGTCAACTAGCTTAAGGCATAGCCAACTGACCATTAGGAACCTTACCTAGTAACACCAAGTCAAACCCTAAAAGGCAAGGCAAAGAAGCATGCAATGTTGTAAATTCCTATGATGAAGAAGATATGTATGAGTTTGATTCTAATGATATTATGGATGAGCTTATGGTGGTCAACTTGCCTAATTTTGTTAAGCAACCTTAGGTTGATTTTGTTCGAAAAGACCTATTAAGATTTGGTAGCGAAGTTTTAGATAGTTTTGACCAAATGGCTTTGGAAGCCCCTAAAAGTATTAAGCCTTATGAAGAGATGGGTGAAATTTTGAAATAGAGGAAGAACCTAAAGAATATGTCCAAAAGGAAGATCCTAAAGAATTCATTGAAGGTTTAGTTGAAGATGGAGAGATGTTAATGCAAGTAAAAAAAGCACTTCTTGAGAGCATGCAACTTGAGGTAAAGGAATAAAAAGAGAATCATGAAACCAAAACTTTGTAACAAGTTTAATGGGGTTAGCATGAATTATTCTATCTATGATAAAGAGTTATATGTTTAATTTGGGCTTTGGAGACTTGGTAGCATTATTTATTGCATAAGGAGTTTGTGATCCACATTGATCATAAAGCATTAAAGCATTTGAGGAGTCAAAACAAGCTGAGCAAACGGTATGCTCAATGGGTGAAGGTTTTAAAGACTTCTCCTTATGTTATCAAATTTAAGAAGGGAAGCTCTAACTATCATAACATATTAATCAAGAGACTCAATCGCTGGACATAAAAATTTGAAATTAAGAAAAAAATGGGTTGCCACCAATCTTTTTAAAGGAGTGATTGCCCACCTAAAAATTTTATCTTTTTAATAAAACAATAAAAACATATTTAAAGTTTATTAAAAAGATAATTTTAGTCTACAAAAACAAGATTGGGTTAAAGAGTCGGTTACCCATAAAAAAATTGGTACCAATTACCATACACTATCTATAGTTTTGGAAAAAAAAGTGGTTTTTACTTAGGATTTAATAATAATTCCTCTTTTTTTTAAAGAAAGAAAATCAATTAAAAATCTTTGTTTAGGAATATTGTGAAAATCTTTAGATTAAAGAAATATTTTATAATTCTCCAACATCTAGGCATAATCCAAAGATAATCCTTTTCGTCTGAGGTTTATCACAAATTTCTTTTAAAAATAAAAATAACATTCTTTGCAAATAATAATTATTGGTGACTCTCCAACATTTATGCAATGTACTAAAAATTATACTCTTTGCAATGCTATGTTAATTTTATTTTATTTGAAACCAATTTTTTTTAATTTTTGTTATGCAGTAAAAATTGAAAATGCTATAATTAACCATAAACATGAATAATTTAAAAAAACATGTATCTGTAATTAGTACAAACATTAATCTAAAATTTGATATATGCAAATGTATGTCATGAGTAATGAAAATGAACTAGGTTCTTAAATATAAAGAGATCACCTAAACTCTTCAACGTCTAGACAGAGTTTGGGTATGATTATTTATATTTAAGATCCTATTTTTATTTGCTTATTTATTTAATTTTATTATTATTATTTTAATTAAGGAATTATAAGAAAAATCTTAATGAAATAAAATTTCTTAAATACCCCGTCATCTAGGCGACATTTGGGAATAAATTATTTCATAAAAAGGTTTTCATACAAATCCTTAAAAATTTAGGATGATTTTGGGGTTTTGGGACTTTAGGGCTTAGATTTTCATTTAGGGTTTCAACTAAAGCTTTGGAGATTTTTTAGGGTTTCAAGTTTCAACTATAGTTTAAGGTCTCACTTAGGGTTTCGAATTTCACCTAAGATTTAAGATTTCATTTAAGTTTTTATTTTAGGGTTTTATTTTAGGGTTTCACTTTAGAGTTTTACTTAAAGTTTTAGGTTAAGGTTTTACTTAAGGTTCTGAGTTAGGTTTCACTTAGGTTTCCACAAATTTATGAACCTCTCAAAAAATCTCTAATATGTAGGCCGATTTCCAAAACAAGCTCATTTTTCATAATTTTTCTAAAAAATAGATCTTTATATTTTTCATATAGTTTCTTTTTCTTTAAAATTATTATTATTTATTTATCTTTTATTATTTAATAATTTCCCAACATCTAGGCTTTTAAAATATGATTTTTAATTCTCTCCAATATCTAGGCAGAGATTTAAAAATTTTATTATTAGTTTTTATTATCACTTTTACTTTTTACTTTTTTTGTATAAACCTAAAATACATGGGAAATAAATTATATTCAAAGAGAATTAAAACATGAAAAATTACATTGTGTAAAAATTAAAATAAACATTAGGATTTGATCAGTAAAGAAATTGAAAATGCATGAAATTTATTTTGTAATCAAACTAACTAACATAAAAAAAATGTGCATGGTTATGAATATCATGATGTATGCGTACAAGTAAATTTTATTAAAACAAACAAAGTCTTAGCCTTATGTTTTAAAACCTTTGTTTATTAAATTTAAAAATAATAATAATAATAATAATAATAATCCTAACTGTCCCTTCCTTCTTACACAAATAGCCAACACGCAAAGGAAGCCATAAACTTACAAAGCTTTAAACTTTTCCCCATAAATTGCCACCATGTTAGTAAACCAGTAAGCATGAGAAAAGGTAGTTTGAACTTTTGCAAATTTACATGCTAAACAAACAATTAAGCAAAATGTTGTTGAAGCTTTAGACCCTTATGTACAAACTCCAATCAGAAAAAGGTTAACAGGCTAGAATCCTAAGGATACTTCACCATGATAGTAGTCCCACATGCAATCTTTACCGCCATGAAAAAGCTCGAAACTTTGAGCTTGAATAGGACAAATAGTAGGCCTACAAATGATGGAGCCATATGCTCTTGTATTATAAAAACTTTATGCACAAACAATAAGCATAAATAAAAAAAAAAACTTGGAACTTTCATGTGAACCAACACATCATAAACAACTTCAAACCATGAAAGCAAGAGATAAATTAAAACTTTAAGCTCCTATCTCTTTTCTATGCTTCTTCTTCTCATTTTTAATAGCTTTTTCTTATGTTTTCCACTGCTGCTGCTTTCCTTTCATTTTTTCTCCTTGTCTTTCTCTTGTTTCCCTTCTAGTTTCTTTTTTTTTTTCTACTGAGTTTCTCTTTCTCCACTTTTGGTTTTTTGTTTTTCTCTTACTCATGATGCCCTTTTTCTTTTTTTTTTGGCTTTGGTATTGTTGGTAGTTTATAATGTGGCGCATCCCACATTGGATAGAAAGATTTAACTATTGATAAATAAAATTAATTTTATTCATATTTTAAATAATTATGTTTGAACATAAACAATTATCATATGACAAATGTTTATAACTATTTGAATATAAATAGATTATTACTCATAAAGGTCATGATTATACAAAATGTCATAACTATCTGAATAGAAGTTTATGTCTGTTCATTCATTACAAATAAATATTTCAATATAACTATTTTCACTGCTTCTGATTAGAGAATTTGAGGCTTTGTTGTCTCTTAAAGGCATAATTGCTTTTAAAAAAGTGTTTTTCACGCCTCAAAGACAAAATTCTTTTCTATTATTTATCTTCTCTTATTTATTTTTTCTAACAATTTAAAGGCAATTTTGAGAAATTTATATTTCACATAAGGAAGATACAAGGAAAAGAAATTTGTATGATTTGGAGATCAATATTAGAGAAGGTTCAAGGTATCAAAGGATTAATGTTTCTATAGACCAAAATATTAATTAATTTTCATAAAGATCTTCATTAGAAGTTTGTATTTTATTTCTTGCATAATTGTAGTAAAAAGATTGACTGAATGAGATAACTCGTTAACAATTTATTTCATTAGTGTGTAAAGTCAAAACACAATATGCAAAATATTGATTACATTGCATATTTTTATGCATATACTGAAATTGACTCCATAATTGGGTTTAATGAATTGTATTATATTTATTTGAAAAATTGATGCTTATAAAGACTAGGATGGGAAATAGCCTAAAAACATAAAAGAGAAAGACATGAATTGATTTACAACCAAAAGAATTATTACTTGTTATCAAGTAATGAATTAAATTAGGTTCTAATGGAATGGCTAATTGTTTAATTGTCATGTCTTGGTTATATATAGAACAAGCAAATTGTCCCATAGTTTCTATAAAAACAATTACAAATGGGTAAAGGAATTTACCATGAGAAATTAGATGCAAGTAGAGGATATATACAGAATAATAAGATTTGGCTACAAGATATGTTTTATTAATAAATCATGGCACCAAAATTGAGATAATAAGTTAAGTTAAGCTATTTGGATGATTCTATCTTTGTTGGTCATTTATAAATCAAATGTTGATATATATATTTAAAATTTATTATTGATTCACATTTTGACTAGTGTTTAATTTTCATGAAAACCAATTAATATTAAATTGATATATGTGAATAATTTTATTAAGATATGGTGTTTCATGGATTAATTGGTGGATAATAAACTAAATAATGGTTATTATCAGAAACATGGGCAGTGTGACATGTATTTTGCCTACTGGGTGTATTACACTAGAAGTAATTTTACAAAATAAAATTTTATTGTGAACACTCACAAAGTGAAAATCATAAAAAGCTATCAAAGAGTTAATCAATGATTACAAAAAAGCATTGTTGCTTTCCGCGTATGGGATATTAATTAAACAAAAAGGCAAGTCATTAAAAAATATTGAAGTATTTGTTGGTTACTAGCATTTTGAAGATGCTCATCAATGTCTAATTAGGCATGCTTATAAAATAGAAAAGAACATGCAAATTCAATGTTCCAAAGGCACCAATACATGCATATGTTTAATGTTTAATTCCATTTTGTGATGGCATGGAGAATATTGGTGCAGTTTGCCATATATTATGAAAATGAACTGAATGGGATGGAATTTTATTTCTTATACATATAAGAAAAATATGAACTATGGAGATAAAATGCCATCATCCAATTAATACATTATTGGATAAAGACAATGAATGTATTTTTGCTTCTTGTACCTAAAAAATGGCCTTTTGTAATTTGTTAAAATGAAAAATGAACAAGTTTTTGAGGTTTTCAATAGTTTCATGATAATAGCAAAAATGTGGCTGGTTATATACCATATTAACACATAGGCTTAGATAATAATATTGGTTTGTGAAAGCTTTAAGCCTTAGAGTTAGCCAATCAATGATTTAAACAATGCAAATTCATCATGAATTTTTGCATGAAATATGAGTAGAACTCATATTATAATTATTGTCTATATTATTTTCTGAAAATGATTATTTATATTCATGTTTCATGACTTGCATTGATAGAACTCATATTATAATTATTGTCTATATTATTTTTTGAAAATGATTATTTAGATTCATGTTTCATGACTTGCATTGATATGGTGATCTAGATATGAACATATTGGTCACAAAATGATTATGAAAGTATTTGAAATTAGAGTTAAATATACTATGGACTCTTATTGTATATAGGCATATTGGTCCTATGAGTAAAGTTTGAATTTATTATATATCTAAAAATGTTTTAACTAATTAAAAATGGTAAATAACAGAGATATATAGGCTACGCAATGGTGGAGAAATAAAGTTCTCATAAAATTTTGAAATCAAATTTAGAGGTTTTAATAATCATGAACTTGGAATTTGCCATTGAGCAATTACTATATGCATTGAAAACTCATGATAACATTTGAGATAGTTGGTTTTCACTAAAAGCCATCGTTATAAATGAGATAACTTTAATAGCCAAATCTACATGATTTGTAGGCATGAGGTGGATTATTATGGTTGGCTTAGAATAGCCATAGGCCAAAATTGATGCCATAATCTTAATCATACTATGGATTGTACAAATGATTTATCATCTATGGTTTTATATAGTGAAAATTTCAAAGTATATTTACTTTGGAAGCCATGAGTGATTTAAAGATCTTTTGAATTTGAAAACTTTCATAATAGCAAAATTAATGCTATTTGATCCATTTGGGTAATGAAAACGGTTTTGTTCATGGTAATAAAAAATTATTAATAGTGCCCATGATGAAATAGATTCATATAAATATTTATGAATTGACGAAAAGTCTTAAAGGGAAACTATAGAAGCATGATTAGATTTCAAATCTGCTTATTGATGTAAACTTTTATATTGAGTTAAAATATGAAAGTTTTGAAACTTTTATTGAAATATTAAGATATTAGCTAGTTATCTTTCATTAAGGGTGGATTTGGAGGTCTCTTATTTTTTTTTAAAAAAAAGCACCAAATAGTGAAAAGATTAATGAAATGGTAACTTGATTAAGTATATATGATATCTTGATAATTGAATGAGATATTCTTTAATAAAAGAATGCATACTTGCACATGGTGGGGGTCATAAGAATCAAAAGAAATAAAAATTACTAGCATAGTGTTATAAGATTTTAGTATAATTGTATGAGCAAATTATACAAGCTAATAAGTCTAAACACTTATTAAAGTAAAGTTATAAAAAGGTTCTTAAAAATCTTAAAAGGACTAAAATTGTTTGGCTTATTCATTGAGTTTATCCAATTGTACTAGAAGTATAATTGTATTAAAAATATATAAAATTATGGAAATAGAATGGTTGAAACTAATAAATATAGAGTTGTGGCCACAAACAAACCTACTATTTCTTAAAATGATAAAAATGAGGCAACAATATCTAGAGCATATAAATTATATGCAAAATGAAAAGTTAGGACATATTAGCCTAAAGTGATTATATTAAAGATTTAATCTCAATTGGGGGTAATTACCATAAAAAAAATTAAATTCCATAATATTTAGTTAGTAGTACTACAAGTAGAATGGATTTAAACCCTTATTATTAGACACCAATAATGGGAACCCAACTTTGAATTAGTAACCTCTAATTACAAAGTTTAATAGGTAAAAACAAGTTATTATTATGTGTCTGTTAAATACTAGTAAAATCCATCCAAATTTTAAAAACTAGTGTGATCCATTGCATAGAGAGGATGAGTTTTTATACTCTTAATGAAATTTTAAATGTCTAAAGCAATAGAGACATAATGGAAACTCTACCTATACAAACATAGAAGTACTGCTTCAACAAGAAAAATTAGAGTCTTTCTTGTAAATGTTTATGAATAGGATAAGCATATGACCATAATAATGTTAAAAATGGTTATAAACCTATAATAGAAGAATAAATAAGTATTATTTATGTTATATCTTCAATTCTAACAATAAGAGTTGAGGTTTAATCTGTAGACACCATCAACTTCATTAGAATTCTAAGATATATACGCTAATTGAAAGTTTAAATCAAGAGATACCCTCTTATATTCCTAATATTTCTTTATGTGAAAGGTAAAAATTAAGCACTAACATTCCAAACTAGTTGGGATTGTTGGTAGTTTAGAATGCGGTGCATCCCACATTGGATAAGAAGATTTAATTATTGATAAATATAATTAATTTTTATATTAATTTTATTCATATTTTAAATAATTATGTTTGAACATAAAGAATTATCATATGACAAATGGTTATAATTATTTGCATATAAATGGATTATTATGCATAAAGGTCATGATTATACAAATGGTCATAACCACCTAAATAGAAGTTTATGTCTGTTCATTCATTATAAATAAATATTTCAATATAACCATTTTTACTACTTCTGATTAGAGAGTTTGAGGCTTTATTGTATCCTAAAGGCATAATTGCCTTTAAGAAAATGTTTTTTATGCTTTAAAGTCAAAATTCTTTTCTATTATTTATCTTCTTTTATTTATTTTTTCTAATAAGTATCCTTTTCTCTAGTTCTTTTATATGCTGCCTTCTCCACAAACATTTCTTTTTTTTTTTTACTTTTTTTGCAACTAGTTCTTTATTTTTTTTATGAATCACGTTCATAGCTTTTCTTTTTCTTTGCTAGTGGTGTTCCACCCAACTTGTTTGTTTCCTAACTTCTCTTTTGGTACCTTTTTTTTTTTTGCCTTCTTTTGGCCCTCGAATGATTCTTTTGCCTTTTTTTTCCTGTTTATTTTCTACTACTGCCAAAACTTCTCTTTTCTCTCTTGATCAACCACTACTCAAGCAATTCCCTTTATTTCCTTTATGTTTAGTTTTTCTTTTTGTTGCTATCCTCGTTTCTGTTTTTTTTTATTTTTTTCTTCTCTTTTTTCTTTATACTTTTTCTACTATTGAATTTCGCTCCCCATTACCTCCTACATTGGCTGACCACTTCTCCCTCTTTTTATTTTTTATTCAAATTTTGCCTACTGCCAGTTATCCCATGACTCACCACTTTATAATAGGTTTTGTGATTTTTTTTTTCACGTAAGGCTTCATGCATATGCATGAGTGCCTTCATATGAGCTAGATGAGCTGAATGGGCCTTGATCAAGGCGCCATGTTTTTAGGCCTTAATTTGGGCCTACTTCATTTGGTTATTCCTTTTTTTTTAGGCGTTCAAAATTTTTTTGTACAAGCTTTTTGTTGTTTGGCTTTATTAATTTATATATATTTAAAATTTTATTATTTATTTATTTTTATACTATTTTTATATATATTTTAAAATTTTTAAACTTTTTAAAATTTTAAGATTTTTTTATTTTTTTATTTTTGTTTAATGGCTAACAATGCATGATCAATGGGCTTTAAGGATAAATCTCATATTGGGCCTTTTATTGGACCATTTGAGCATTTATTCGATCCTATGCAATGGACCTCACTATGGAGTCCACATTGAGTTTCGTGCAAAGCATTTAAAAAAAATTGTGTATTGGATTCAAAAAATGAAGGTTAAGGCCAATTACGAAAATGAGCTTGGTTTAAAACAATAAAATATCCAAGACAAAATTAGGTGTCTACACTAACATTATGGCAGATGCTCTATCAAAGAGGTGTGATTTGCTTTTTTGGATAAATGTTAAGCTAATAGGGTTTGAATTGATTAAAGGTCAATATACAGATGATCCATACTTTTCTTCTATTTACTTAACTTTTGAGAAAGGTGCTACCAATGGTTATTATCACCATGATTATTATCTTTTTAAGTTTGGGAGGTTTTGTATTTCTTGTGGGTCAATTAGAGAATTATTGGTGTAGGAAGCACATGGTGGTGGATTAGCTAAGCATTTTGGAGAAAATAAGACTTCAAGGATGCTCAAAGAACAATTTTTTTTGCCAGGTATGAAATGTGATGTGTAGCACACTGTTTCTAAATGTGTGACTTGCTAGAAGGCCAAAAGCAATGAAGGTGCACATGAACTATACATGCCATTACTAGTTATGGACCAACCATGGGTAGATGTTAGCATAGATTTTTTGCTTGGTTTGCCAAGAATAAAAAGGGTCTAATGGTGGTTGTTGATTGATTCTCAAAGATGTCATGCTTTATTCCATGCCATAAAATTGATGATGCTAGTCATGTTGTTGATTTATTCTTTAAGGAGATTGTGAGATTACGTGGAGTTCCTAAATCTATTGTTTTAGACCATGATGCCAAGTTTTAAGTTTCTCTACTCTTTACTATGGCTTATCATCCATAAACAGATGGACATATGAAGGTAGTCAAATGAACTCTATCTTCTTTACTTAAAGGTGTTATGTCTAAAAATTTAAAGAATTAGGATGAATGCTTGGCTTTTGTGGAGTTTGCTTACAATAGGAGTGTGTATAATGCTACTAAGCATTTACCATTTGAGGTGGTTTATGGTTTCAATCCAACTATACCACTTGACTTAGCACCACTACTTATTGATGAGAAGAAAAATCACATTCAGCCAGGGAAAGATGACAGAATCCATCATGGTAATCTAATGGATGCTAATTTAGCTCATGATGATAAAGATATGAACCAACACTCAATTGCACCTATTATTGACCCAATAACTCATTTTAGAAAGTTTCATTCAACACTTAATCTTCTACTTGGATACATTTTAGCTAATGTAGATTTATTACATGGTGAGGAGCCTAAGATGGTCACCTAAATTGCTTGTAAAGGTGTTTGAGCACGTTTGGGCTATTTCATACTTTTAGGCTTATTGCATGAATTTAGGCATTACATGTTGGGCCATGCATGTAATGGTCTTCGCTTTTGGGTTTCGCTTGGAATAAACCTTACATATGGGCTATTATTGCATGTAAAAGATTAATGGTTTGAAGATTTACAACTCAAAGAATGAAGTTTGAAGACCTACGGCTAATCTTGAAAGATTACCAGGTTAATTGCTAGTAATCTTTCCTATTTTAGCTTTAATATGTTATTTTTTGTATTTTAGTTTTAGAGATTTTATCTTTGACCAAATTTGATAAAAGATCTTATTTATTAAGAGTATCTTAGATTTTTCTCTTTCTTATATTTTTCTCTTTTCTTAATCAAGAATATATCTTAGATTCTAGGGTTATTATAGAAGACATTATAAACATGCCTTAGTAACGTAATAGCCACACATCATTATTGCGAATAATAACCAGAATTACATTTTTTCATTTTCTTTAATTCTTATCAAAATAGTACCTTTATTTTGTGGCAAATTACCCAAATTCTTATCAATCTTCCTTCTTTATGTTCTAAGAGTGGTGAATCAACCCATTTTTTAATTGATTATGGTTTGCAAACTTATCAGCCAATTACGCTTTGATTTTATCTTCTTTTTCTTTTCTTGTTTAAACTGACCTTTATAGAAAACACAACTCAACTTCCATGTTTGGGGCATATCACTTGACCCTAAGGTCATTTTTTTGATGAACCATTTTCCAACAAAGTTTCATGATAAGTGCTTAATTTTAGAGCTTACAATTCTTTAGACCCAAACTTCCCTTCTTTTTAGGCTTAGTAACCTCAGACCACCTAATTCTATTAACCTTTTTTGAGTCATATTCTTTTCCCCATTGGAATTTTTAATTTATTTATTCAAGTTTGAAGTAGAGATAGGCAATGATCTATACTGCATATAACAAGTGGGGACTCAACCATGGTGGAATGAATAAATAGTATACTTTTAACTAGTGAGAAAAGTTTGAATTTCCATCTTATAAGTTTAGCTCTATTACATCTTTTTAGTCAGTCAACAAAGGTAACCCTCTAGGTTGACAAACTAGCACACACCCTACTGCCACGGCACTTCGCTTCGCCCCTCACTAAAGAAGGGCTCACCCAACACCTCCATTAACATCTTATTGCACTATAATTTTAGTATTTTCATGCTTAATTTTAGTGTAAATTTTCTAATATGTTGGCTTATTCATTGAAATTTGTGGCAAAATACTCCTGAATGTAGATTTTTCTCATGCCTAAGTGAAAATGAAGAAAATGAGAAATTTTGGTCAAACTGGAATTTTGAGAGGATTTTTTTATGCAAATTATGAAAATGGCCTAAACTAGTGTCATTGAGTTACATTGCTTATTGAAGAAGTTTTCTTGACCCTTTTTTAATAATTTTTTGAGCTTATTTCTAGAATTTTCTAGCGATTTTAATGATAAAATTATTTTTTGAATAACTTGAATTCTTGGCAGCCAAATAAAGAAAGTTGAAGCAAAAATAAGTGCTTAAGGAAACAAAGCTTTGTGGCATGCATGATTCATGTGCATGTAAAATTGGCGCCATCCTTTGATGATTTGAAGAAGACTTCAAGCATTGATGACATAACATTATGGAAAGTTCCTCTTGGTTATAACTTGGACTTTTTGGAATGATAAAACACATTAAAGGAAGGCTTGCAACCAAAGAAAGAACAATGAAGCACAACCAGCCATGCATTAGGATGAAGAAATGAGCAAAGAAGTCTCTAGAAAACCTATTATTTCAAGATATTTTAAAGTGATTTTTTTGGGCTCAATTCACCACTCACCTACTTATAAATATGATGGCAGTTGGCCATTTTAGATTGACTTTAGCTTAGGATTTAAACTTTTTGTTCTTTAGTTTCAAGATTTTTCTTTACTGCATTTTACTTTCTAACTTGCCAAATAGCCCTTGATTTCTATGTGTCTCTATTGATTTTGATTGCAATTTTACATTTTATAAAGTATTTTTTTTAGTGTTCTTTACGATTTTGGCTATGAAATTCACAAATTTTATTGATTGGTAGCCCAAAATTTCAAGTTCTCTTGCTGATCTCAATTTTGTTTTTCCATTTGCTCACTTGACCTAGTTGTAATGTTTTCCTTAAAACCTAACGATTTCATACTTGTTTTTGCTCCAATTTTTTTTTCACAATTTTTTAGTTTATTAGCTTTATGATGATAGAAAATCAACATCAAATTCATTCCCTATCAATATAGTTAATTGTTGCAAGTTTACTCTAAAAATTGGAGAATGTGTGGTCTAGTTCATGTGATCCAAGCTTGAGTAAAATTTTTCTCTCCTCTTGGTAAATTGTTTGCTTCTTTCAACCTTTGATTTCCTAGATTTACTTGTTTACTTACTTATTTTGATTTTATTGCAATTTAATTCAGGAGTTTATGACTATTTGGATGAATTGTTCATTTACTACTATGTTTTTCTTTATTTTGTATAGGTCTTGAGTAGCTAGTTCAATGAGCTAGTTTTTCTATATTTTACTGCAATTTTCTTCCTAGATTTTGTAATAAACTTGTTGTCGAATCTTGCCCTCTAGAGAATTATAGATCTAATTTTTCTTCCATGCATTGTTAGTTTCTAGCTTTCAAAATTAGTTTTGGTTTTCTTCTTTTAGGTTAGATCTTGCACTCTTTTTTCATAATTTGCACTTTAATCTTATTTTCACGTAAGATCATTCACTGTTTTACAATACTTCATTCAAGTTCATTCAGTTGGTTCAAGCTTAGATTTAAAATTTAATAGTTGAATTTTAGTTTTTGACTTATGCACATTAGTTTTGATTGTAGCATGGCATTTGAAGTTGGTGTCTTTGCTTCATTAATTTTCATTTCAAACATGTGTTTAGTTAGATTAGTTTACTATATTTTTACCGTTTATATCTTGTTTGGTTCAATTCTTTTGTTTTCCTTTAGTTAATAATGTAGTAGTTGTTGTAGCTAGTTATAGTTAGTTAATTTGGTTACATCACTTTATTTACTATTTTTGTTTCTATTTTTGCTTGCAATTTTACTTGTTTAGGTAGCACATTTATTCTTCAATTGAACCACCTTTAGAAGTGTATTGGGATAATAGATACTTAGCCTAGGAATTTCTTTAACTAATCACAATGGGATGATATCTTTACCAAGAGATCACTATTATTACTTGTACGGCCTGTGCACTTGTAGATCGACCTAATTAAGTTTTTGGTGCCATTGCCAGGGATTAGGAGTTAAAAGTCTTAGGTTAATAGCATCCTTCACCATACTTTTCTATAGGTTGGTTCACCCTTAGTATACTTTTGTTAGGCCTATTAATAATTTGCCCTATTTTGGTTTTTTTTTAGTTGTTCACAAATTAACATTTTTGCATAGGTTTTGTTTAGGTGTTAGCCTACTTTTCATGTCAAATCCCAATCTTTATGAGGTAGCTTAGCATCATGTGGACCATGCTAGACCTTATTATTTTAATGACTACCTAGGACCATGGCCTAGTACGAAAGACCAAGCCAAATAGAGTTGGCCCTTATGCTTTATCCAAAACTTTAGACTCACTAGAAAATCAAATAGAGACCATTAAAGCTAAGTATGATCCAAAGCCTACTTTTGTCCATAACTTTCCAAGCCTACATGATAATGGTCAAAAGTATGGTGGAGTTTACCATAGTGATAAGTGTACCTTTGACTAGCAATTCCAATCTTACTCAAACACCTACACTAGTCGCACTTTGGAGGTTCATCTTAAGCACATGTGGGATACTAGTTTGGGACATTCCTTTTGTTCACTACCTCAGTACACCCCAACTTGTCCTACCGAGCATTCTCTTCCACAATACCTTCCACCACCCTAATAATCTCCACCATCACTACAAGTCCCTCAATTGCCACTCTATGTTGCACCACAACAAATGTTTTCTTTATCACAATACCATTCATATTCACATTACTTTCCATCCACACTATATTCACCACCACCTCTTCCATAAGAAAAGAAACCATCCCTTGTGGAGATGCTCACTAAATTGCTCCAAACTCAAGAAAAATATGAACAAGACCTAGAGGTATGCATTAAAAATTCTAGGCAATATGGTTAAAGTGCATATACCTTAAATACTTACCTTTTAGATCATATGCCTAGGACTATAGAGTCAACATCTTATTGGGAAAAGAAAGAGGAGCGTACATTAAGGGATCATTTGAGGAAAAAAGGTCTAAGATGGATTGATGATGATGAAAAGCCCATAGTGGTGGAAATGCCACATTTTGTTAAAGTTGTGCACGAAGAGACAATGGAGGTAAAGGACATGTTTATGGCTAGCAAAGTTAATGGTGATGGATCATTTAAGGAAGTTGAAAAAGAGGAAAACATTCAAAAAGAAGTTGATGTTGATATTCCATTCATGCCATTTCCTAAGTTCTTTGAAGATCACTTACCTGATTATTTGCAAATGCATGAGTTGGATATATGTGTTAATAAGGCTAGCTTACTAGATAGATCACTTAAACCTTTAAACACATTCCTTCTTGAATCTAATATTAATCTTAAAGATGAGGAGGAACTCATTAGTAAAAAAAACTTATTTGTCTAGTAGCATTTCCATTTCATGTTCTTATGCTTGAAGCTATAGACACCTCGTTCTTAAAGCTTTCACTAGATAGCCATCGATAGAGAAAAAAGTGAATGATATGGATTTTGTAAATGATGGTTCAATTGCCTACCTTAAGCTATATTAAGGTCTTAGTATCGGTCTTGATCAAGAAGAATTTGGACCTCATAGTTCACCCATGCTATTCCTTCAATTCTTTGAGATTCCATTGTATGATGAATTGGAAATATATGTGTTGAAACCCCACTTTTTGATATCTTTGATTAACCTAGTAAAAAGGATAAGAATGCAATAGAGGAAATTTTCAAAGAAATAACAAAAGTTGATAATACTAGATGATGATGATATAGAGAGATTCTCTACTTGTTGAAAAATTTCCCCAACCTTTGATTTTCACTTGATACCTTTGACTTTTTATTCTTTATGCTCACTTGACTTATACCATCCATGGAGGAATTTTTTATTTTATAACCAAAACCTATATTCTCCAAGGTGGTACCCATATCATTGGTACTAAAGCCAATGATCACCTCTATTACATCATATTGCAATATACTTAGATTATTCATAGAGGTGGGGTACAAATTTACCCTCGAGCACCAAGGTCATTTAGAACTTGTCATTACACATTTGGAGCAAAGGAAAAAAATTAAATGGGTAGATTCGGGAATAAGTGTGGAGTGACTCTTTAACACTTGTGAAAGTCAAGTTTTAAACTTTAAATAAAGTGCTTTTTGGGAGGCAACCCAAGCTTTACATTTCATGTTTTGTTTTCATATGTTTTGCTCATCTTTTCTTGTACATATTTATGTAGTTTCTTTGTGTAGTTTTTTTTTTTTTAGGTTGAATAAAAGCATAAAAAGGATGCACTAGTTTGATCAAAGCTAGATGGGAGATTTGGCCACCATGCCTTTATGTTGATAAAGGAGTTTTCTTGTTCCTCTCTTTTATGTTTTATTGCTTGATGCTTACACATTGAGAACAATGTGTTGTTAAAGTTTGGGGGTGTGGGAAAATTGCTCAAATTTTGAAAAATTTTTTGAATCTTCTTTGAATTTTGCCTTGAAATTGAGCTTAACTAGTGGTAGCTTGAATCATTAATATGCTTTCTTTGATTAGTTTTTCATGAAGTCAACAATAGGTATAGATTAAAAATGAATAAAGATTTAAGAAAAGATTGAATATTATTGAATATTATGTGAAATATGAGATAATGCTTAGGTTTAGTGATTTCTTGATTATGAGTTTTCATTTGTGAGTTGATACTCTGACCATTGAATTTTATGTTTTGTCTACTGATTAATTATGTGAGCACGAAAATTTTTTTTATTGGTTTTTAAAGTTATGTTTCATGTTCTACAATTTGTTTTGATCATCTCTCGAGGTAAAAATCCTAGATTCCATATGATTAGCGAAATGATATCGGCCATCTTTGGATCGCTTGAACCTTTCAAGCCAACCTTGATGCAATGCTTCAATAGTCACCCCATTTGACCCTTATGATGCATTTTCTTTGTTTTAAAACTACATTACAAGCTCATAGCCTTGATATGCATATTTATGCATATTTCTTATCTTTTTGGTCCCTTGCCCTATATGCATTTAGGGTATTCATACATCAATTGTGAGTTATACATTATTAAAGAAGAAGGGTGGAGTTTGGAAAAAGAATGACAAAATAAAAAGAAAGAAAAAACTAAAAAAAAAAAAAAAAAGCTAATCTAGCTTGCAAAAGAAAACAAAAAAAAAATAAAGTAGTGAAAAACAAAAGAAAAGAAAGGAAAGAAAGAAAAATAGGCAAAAACAAAGTTTGGGGGTTATTCTTTAGTCAAGCTTACCTTTCTTACCTTGAAAGCTCAATTATGAATGATCTTGAACAAGTAATGCATTGTTAGGGTACTTGACCTAAATTGACTTTTATCATTCCTTGATCCTAACCTTACATTACAAGCTTATTAAAGTCTTAAATGATCTTTGGTCATATGATTATCTATATTAGTAGAGAGTGATGTGATGAGCAAACTTATGAAACTTGAGCATACTTAATTGATTTTGTTATTGAAGTTTCATGTTTTGCATAACATTACTAGATTTGGTTCAAAAATATGTGAGAGGTATTGCTTGCTTATGGAACCATATCTAGGAATGATCTTAACTTAGGCAGATTCTTATATATTAGCACTTATTTATGATTTTGCATTGGTTATTAAGTAATCCATGAGGAATTCATGTTAAATTAAGATGTGAAAGTATATAATGATTCTTGCTCAATCTTGTTTTGCTTGAGGATAAGAAAAAGTTTATGTTTGGGGGTTTGATTGCACTAAAATTTTAGTATTCATACTAATTTTTACTACAATTTTCTTTATATTTTGGCTTGTTCTTTGAGATTTGTGGCAAAAATACTCCTAAATGCACATTTTTCTCATGTATATGTAAAAATAGAGAAAATGATGAATTTTGGTCAAATTGGATGCATTTTAGGAAGATTTTTTTGTGCAAATTACGAAAATGGCCTAAACTAGTGTCATTGAGTTACATTGCTTATTTAGTGAGCTTTCCTAATCTTTTCTTCTATAATTTTGTGGGCTCATTTATAGAGTTTTTCTAGTGATTTTAATGATAAATTTGTTCATTGAATAATTTGAATTCTTGGTAGCCAAATGAAGAAAGTTGAAGCAAAAATAGGTGCTTAAGAAAGCAAAGCTTATAACGTGAATGGTTTATGTGCATGTGAAGTTGGAGCCATCCTTTGGTGATTTGAAAAACACTTCAAAAGATGATGACATGGCATTATGGAGAGCTTCTATTGGTTATAACTTAGACTTTTTGAATCGACAAAATGCATGGAAGGAATACTTACAACTAAAGAGGGAACCAAAAAGCACAAGCAGTCGTACACAAGGATGAAGGAGCAAACAAGTCTCTAAAAGACCTATTATTTTTGGATATTTTTGAGAGATTTTTTGGGGCTTAATTAACCACTTACCTACCCATAAATAGGAAGGGAGCCGACCATTTTAGAGAAACCTTAGCTTAGGATTTTAATTTTTTGTTCTTTAGTTTCTGCATTTTACTTTCTTACTTATAAAATAGCCCTTGATTTATATGTTTATCTATTGATTTTGATTGAAATTTTACATTTTCTATAGTATTTTTCAGTGTTCTTTATGATTTTAGTAATGAAATTTGCAAATTTTATTCATTTTTTGCTCAAATTTTCAAGTTCTCTTGCTGATCTCAATTCTATTTTTCCATTCACGTACTTGACCTAGTTGTAATGTTTTCTTCAAAACTCAATGATTTGATACTTGTTTTTTCTCCATTTTTTTTTTTAGTTTCATGGTTCATTAGGCTTCAACATAGGAGAAAATTAGTATCAACTTCATTCCCACTCAATACTATTAATTATTACAAATTTTAGTTGAAAACTGGAAGAGGTGTGATCCAAACTTAAGTGCGATTCTTCTCTCCTCTTTGCAAATTCTTCTTTTTTCTTTGCAAATTTGCTTCTTTGCAAATTTTTCTCTATTTTGTGTAGGTCTTGAATAGCTAGTTCATTGAGCTAGTTTTATCTACATTTTACTGTAGTTTTCTTGTTAGATTTTGTAGTAAACTTGTTGATAAACCTTGCTTTAGCTCAGTTTTAGTTCATTCCTTCTATAAAATTATAGATATAATTTTTCTTAATTGAATTGTTAGTTTTCAGCTTTTAAAATTAGTTTGGGTTTTCTTCTTTTAGCTTAGATCTTGCACTCTTCTTTTATAATTTGCACTTGAATCTTATTGTCACCTAAGATTAGTCACTGTTTTACAATACTTCATTCAAGTTAATTCAATTGGTTCAAGCTTGATTTAGTATTTAATAGTTGAATTTTGATTTTCTACTTGTTCACACTAGTTTCGGTTGTAGCATGATATTTGAATTTGTTATCTTTGCTTCATTAATTTTCATTTCAAACACATTTTTACTTAGATTAGTTTACTGTATTTTTATCATTTATATCTTGTTTGGTTCAATTCTTTTGTTTTTCCTTTAGTTAATAATGTAGTAATGGTTATAGTTAGTTATAGTTATTTGGTTCGGTCACATTGCTTTAGTTACTATTTTTGTTTCAATTTTTGCTTAGTTTTTCTAATTCTTAAGGTAGCATGTTTACTCATTGATTGAACAAACTTTAAAAGGGCATAGGGATAATAGATAGGAATTTTTTTACCTAATTTCTGTGGGATGATATCTTGATTAAAAGGTCACTATTACTACTTGTATGGCCTGTGCACTTGTAGATTGACCTAATCAACATCCCATTAAGGCATCACTTCAAAATTGAACACTTAGCCTCCAACTTGCCTAGGACCATTAAATGCAGTCCATGCTTGCTTGGAATCATTAAATGTAGTTTGTAGTCACCCATATGGACCCTTCTCGAGCTCCATATAGACTCACCATCAATTGTCAATTGTCTTAATCAAGTCACCACTAGTTGTCTTGTATACAATGTAAAAAAGAGGTCTAGGTACATAACACTTAAGCATTTTCCCTCCATTGTAGATTCCTCCACACACCTCACATTTTTTCTTTCTAAACCTTAGACATTTCACTGACTTGAGCATCAAAGCACGTTTGAAAGAACCAACTCTGACACCTCTTGATTATGCTTTTTTGTTGCAAGTCTAGGTCATTCCACCTTTAATCTTTAACAAGCTTCCATCTAGCTAAGACACCTAAAACCACCATTAACAAGCTCTAACTTTCTCCAAGACAAAATCATAACCCTAGATCCCCAATGTTCCAAATGTTGAGAGAATCACTGATCCATTGCTTTTGTCCACATTTGTGTTATTAGAGAACAAAATTCTTGATTTTCCAAGTAGACTTTTTGTCCTAATTTATCCATAAACAATCAAGAACTTGCTTTACAGTATTTGTTCATTTTTTGTCAGCCTTTAAGAAAATAATAACCTCATTCATGAAGAAAAGGTGTAATAGTTGCAACCCTCTTCTTTACACTTTAACTAGAAACCATTGTTTCTTTTTACAAGTCCCCTAGATCACGAGGTTGAAGTGTTCCATACATAAATGAAAATATAAGGTGAAAGTGGATCTTCTTATCAAAATTCTCTCATTGGGTTAAACTTTTCCAACAACAAGGCTTCTTGACGTAATGCAATTTATAATAAAAAACCCCATATCTTAGGGAAATTGAAACATGTGAGTACTGTCTTCATGAAGCCCCATTCCAAACAATCGTAAGCTTTTTAGAAATCTAACTTTATCACCATATTTTAATGTTGTCCTCTTTTCTTTTTAATTAAGTGCAACATTTCTTGAACAATAATAACACAATCAATAGCTTGTCTTCTTAGTATAAAACTTCATTGGAGAGGAAAAATGAGTTTTCTTAAGAAAGTTCTCAATCTTTGGACTAGTATTTTAGACGCTTGTTTATACATGGTGTTAAAATAGCTAATTGGTCTAAATTAGTTCATAAAAGTGGGTGATTGACTCTTTTGTATCAAGGTGATTAGTGTATTATTCATACTCTCTTGAAGTTCACCACTTCTAAAGAGTTCATATATAGTTTCACAAACTTTAGGTTTCACTTAAATCTAGAAGTGCTGAAAAAAAGGGTAGAGCTCATTTGGGCCGAGGTTTTAAAAGGTTTAAAAGATTATAAGGCATTTTTTATACTTGTTTCATTAATTGGAATTAAAGAATGTTTGCCTCCTCAGCAAGAGCCATCCACTTAAACTCACCAAATGCTTGGATCCTATTCTCCTGAACTGTGGAAGTTGAGAATAAGTTAGTAAAATGATCCATGATAATATTCCCAATATCATCTTTCTATATGATTTAGATTCCATTTTCATCATATAGTCCCTATATTTTGTTCTTGTAATGCCTTACAAAAGTATTAAGATTGAAAAATCTCATGTTTATTTCCCTTTTGATCATCCAATTCAATCTTAATTTATTGCCCATAAAAGTTCTCGATGTTTAACGATGTCTTGGTATTTGCTTATTAATGGTTTTTATAGGTTTAAAAGGAAAGCATTTGGTCTATCAACTAAGGCTTTCTCAATACCACATGGTTTGGCAATGTTTTTTTTTTTCTTTTTAATGATATTGCAAATGTTTCTTTGTTCAAAATTTAAGGTGATCAATGAAGGCAACATCTATATGTGTGAAAGGTTTGTTATTTTTCAACACACTTTGAAAATCAGGTTGGTTAATCCACATTCTTTGAAACCTAAAGGGTTTATTGTCAAAATAGGGATAACTCCCTTTAAAGGATATAAGAATTGGACAATGGTATGATCTTACTCCTGAGATAGGTAATATTGACTTCAAGGTACAAAACTTTCTACTTTGGGTTTGTAAAAAAATCATAAATTTTCTCTTGAATCAAGCATTGGGCATTTCGCAAGTTTGACCACGTAAATTGTGGTACCACAAAACCCAAATCAATAAGGCTATAGGAATTTAAGCATACATGAAATTTATATAACCTACTATAAGGCACAAGTCAACCTTTTTTTTTACCATCATAGGATAAAAACCTCATTGAAATTCCCACTAAAAGCCAAGGCAAGTCTGTTTTGAAACAACAAACTTAAGATTTTCCCAAAGTATTGTTCATTCTTTCAACTTAGGACTAGCATTTATTGTCGAAAAAAACCAAAAAAAGTGTGGAGAGAGCACTTGATAGTTGCATGTATTTCCTATTCAATTTGGAAAAGTTCGTGAATTATGAGTAAATTTCCCCTTGGTAGCCAATTGTCTCTATTTCTTTCTATGCATCAAAAGGTAACCTATTAATGATGTGCTGAATA
This sequence comes from Durio zibethinus, assembly GCF_047325235.1. Lineage (NCBI taxonomy): Eukaryota > Viridiplantae > Streptophyta > Magnoliopsida > Malvales > Malvaceae > Durio > Durio zibethinus. The sequence continues at coordinate 20,445,821 of NC_143166.1, forward strand.
TGTCTCATTCTCTCACTTATTTTAGTTGTTATCGTAATTTAGGGTTAATGAACTTTGGCTAGATCTCTTGTAATCCTTACAAAGTCAAAGTGACGAGCCCTTCTAGAATTCCATATAATGATAGACATGTGTTCACAGAATGTTGAAGGTTAGGAAAACTTCCAGAATATATCCATGTTTAGTTCGTTACAATTTTTTATCCTATTTTTGGCATATCTTTATTTTGTGGAGTAAAGCTTGTATTCCTTGTATTATTAAGGAGCTACCAAACAACTTAAATTAATGTACCTTTTACCCAATTAAGAGCTCATGGTTGAGAGTTAGGTGTTTTACATATGTATCTTTAAGGTTCTCTTTAAGAATAGGGAGACAATTATCTTTATTATCCATTAGGGGATCATTTGTAGGGTTATCAAGGTCTGTCTATATATGTAAGGTGGCATCTTAGAAGAGTGTATGGTTTGATGAAGAAATGGCAAATTATGATGAGGACAAACATATAATGGAAGGGTATTCCACAGCCTTATAAAAGCTTATATTGGTGGTGGCCTCTATACTTCTTGTATTCCTTGTATAATTTCCTATCTCTAGGAAAATCACTTTTGAAACCATTCCTCACACCGATCTCATTAGAGCTTGTTGAAGGGGATTTTGGTTAACACTCAAATAGGCCAAAAGAAAAGTTGATAACATTTGAAGAGACAACCTATGGTTCACTTGCTGCATCTTTCCCCTCTATATCTATCTATTCACACGTATATACATCTTTTAGCTAGCATCAAACCCCTTAAACTTTGGCTTTAGGAAGGGGCATTAATTTCATGGAATGGACATAGTGAACAAAAGTGTTTTCCTCAGGTAAAGGTTATGTTAGTTCAAGTTGATGTGAAGAGGTTATGGTTTCCATCTTTTTATTTTTCAAATCTTGTGTGTTGGTGTTTTAGTGTCTTATCTTATCTAGTTGCATGGCTACCTATAAGGTGTTAAACCTTGCAAATAACTAAAAACATTGCTTTTAGATGCATCACTCAATGCACTATCCAAGCTACTATCTTTTGTCTTCTTTCACCTTGTTTGACACATTACTTTTTTCTTGTTTTATGTTTTATTTACAGGATTTTTCATTTTGGACTGAAATAGCTACTTTTTTCCTACCAATCAATTTTTCTCCCATTGTTATCATGTCATTGTTTTGAAAAACCATTGGTAGTTTACCCTTATGTTTTTCATTCAAACTGTTGTGGGCATTAGTATAAGGTTTTGACATGGATGTATCCTTCCAACACCTATAATCCTTGTTTATTTTTTGTTAGCGTATCTTTTTTTTGCATGGAAAGATTTATGTTATTTTTTTCATGACCATTGGACATTTCTATGTCTATTTGCTTTGTATCAAGTTAGTCTGCTTTTGGCATGTTTATTGACTTTTTCTATTGTTTAGACCTTCTCTTTTAAACCACTATCTAAGGTCCATAGCTATTTTGAACGTTTACTTTTTCTTCTTCTAGTTTCTTTAGCTCTGCTATCTATGACTTCTATAGCTCTTTTTTAGAGCTTCATTGGTGAAATTATGGCTAATCAGGATAGAACTCTTTTTAATGAAAATATAACATCCAAATTACTTCATAAATGTTGGATTGTCTTTTTTCTTCAACATTTACAAACTTATTTAAGCACCTGTCCAAATTAGCTTGAACACACAATCTTGGCAACTCTCTATTAAAAATATTTTCAAAATATGAAAATAGTATAATTAAGTAATTGACTTAATTAAAGAAAAATCATATTAAGTTATTTAACATAAAGTATGGTTCTAAAAATCAAAGATATGATTCTAGATTTAAAAGGAACCAAATAAATGAGTTAAATGCCTTAGGCTTTCAAGAATAGTAGTTGACCATTATTGGCATGGAGTCGACTGTTTTGACAAATAGAAGCTTAATATATATTCTGTATAAAATAGTAGTCAATTGCCAACCTAGAGTAATTGACTGTCATGGTTGGATAATAGTGGAATCGATTCCAAATCTAAATGGAATCGACTGCTATTGTTTAATAGTCTTATGGAAAATGAGCTGTGACTAACATAGTCAATTGCTAATAAAGATGAGTCAGCTACCCTATAGAAGGCAATGATTGGAACTTTTTTTAAAATTGAAAGGAGTTGACTGCTATATGGAGCAATTGACTATTAAAATGAGTCAATTGCTCTAAAGAGCAATCAACTACCCTGCCTTGGATAGTATTCTAGAAATTTGAAAAATAGAGAGACAATTGACTCCCTTCTTGGTGGAGTGGATTGATTTACGTGAAAAATTACAATTTCTTAAAATGTGAAAAATAATTTCTCTTGGATTGAACAATTTAATCAATTCATTGAATCGATTCATCCTTAATTATTTAAAAGGACTTCTTTCTAACAAAAAGAAGTGGTCTTTGATTGAAACAATGCAATCAAAAAGTCACTACCTTTGAATTAAATCTCTATAAATACATATTGTCATGTGTTCATTTGAGATATTCAAGAAAATTCAAAAGCTTTTTTCTTTTAAAATTTTTTACCATCCCTCTTAAATTAAAGGTTTGTTTTTTTGGCATTATTTGCTATAGAAAACCTTGTTAAATGATAATTGTTAAAGTTATAGTGTTTTACTAGTCCATTTTAATTCAAAATTTTAAAAATCTTCTTGAAATTAGTATTTTTAATGTGTGATGTGAAATCTTGATTTTTAGGTTTGGTGAATGTGGATATGAAAGCCATGCAATTCATGCAAGATGTTGCAATATTTGGCTAAGGGCATGAACCTGCAATATTTGGTCATGCATTAGAGTTTATAGTTGAACCATTTAGCCAAGAAAAGATATGATGAATTAGGCCAAAGAGGAGTTGTAGCTACAAGAAGACATTTTGTTTATCTTAAATGAGTTTTACTCTAAGAAGAACACCTTAAAAAGGGATAAAGATAGAGTTATGATGCAACAAACTCTTGAATTTTGATCTGAAAGACTTTGAATTAAAGATAAACAATTCAAGAAGATTAGTCTTGGAATTTTGCGTTAGCAACCTCTATTTAAATCTAAGATAATGACGATATGGCAAGACATATAAGCATAAATGACCAATTAAAGAATCCTATTCGGCCACACAAGCTTCATCTCATCCTTTAAGACTCCCACATTTGGCCAACCTCTATCAAGATCAAGATAACATTGTAATCTTTCAAGTGTTCGAGATAAAACAGGGCTTTGTAAATCTTATGCCCTCTTGGCTGAACCTAGTACTAATAGGCTAGGCATTCCCACTTTTCTTTTTTTCTTTTTGTCTTTTTTGGTTTTTGCTAGTTTTTTTTGTAAATTGGTTAGGGTGACAGACTACCCATAATCTTGTTTTCTCAAGCATTCTTTAATACAAGTTCTTTTTTGCTTTCATTCAAAGATCTATCTTTCTTATTTTCATGCACCCTTTTCTTTTTTGTTCAAGATTCAACTTCTTTTATGCTTTTTTTATATTTGGCCAAATATTAAATTCTTTACAAGCTTTCTGTGTTCCTTTATTTTCTTGTATATTCAGCTTACTTTTAGAACTACCAAGTGATAGTTGGATAACTTGGCATTCAATTATCACATTTTTAGTCTTTTCAATTTTCATTGCTTTTATATTGTCAATCAATCACTCTTTTGATTCGTTTAAATATAAAGTTAGTAAGAAACATCTTTGGTTCTTGGTTTTGCACCCTATACATAATCCTCGTGGGAACGATACTCTATTCACTCACTACTATTACTTGATGTAATTTGTATAGTTGTAAGATATATAAAAAGCAGCAATCATTAAAGATAAGGAATTTTCATTTGTCATCAAATAGTGCTTAATGGTTTGGTTTTTCTAGTGCAAAGCAAACAAAAATAGATTTCAATATATCTTGAAGGCTATTTGATCCAACCTTTACTACATACCATTATTGGTAAAGTGAATTAAGTCTAAAGGAGAGTGGCATTTGCAACATGCCTTGAAGCCATTTCTATGTTATGATTGAAAGTTCCATTTGTTCTACTTAATTGCAAAAAAAAGCTACAAGAATATTACAAATTCTATACTAAAGTACAAATTATTTTTGTATTCTTTTGAGCATCACATTTTCTAACATTCTTAAGCTTTATTTAGCAATATGAAAAAGTTCAATTCCATAAAAGAAATGGCAACCAATTTCCAAATATTGGAATGGTTTAATAGAAGTAGCTTCATAAGGTGGCAACAAAATATGCATATAATTTTCACCAAATCATAGATAACATACGTTCTCACTATTTTAAGGCTGAAAGAGAGAGATGATAAAGTTCATAATGAAACCTGTAAAAGGCAAAAGTGGGAGAATGATGATAATACATACATGGGCTGCATTTTAAATGGTATGTCCCATTCTCTATTTTATACTTACATTACATGCACATCGATAAAAGAAGTATAGGATGAGTTGAATGTAAGGTACATGAAAGATATGCTAAATGATGCTAGCAATGAATGGTTAAGTTATTTAATGCTGATGGATACAGAAACTACAAGGACACTTTAAAAAGGCTTCATAAAAATGGATAATTAATAGAATGGAATCAACTCTAAAACAAGGATTAGTTATTAAATTGCAAGGAACAAAGTTCATTACCAAGAACAATCTTCGAGGGATGCAAAAATCACCACTCTAGTAAATCTCCCTAAGAGATACAAAACTTGAAAAACAACCTAAAAATTACTGAAGGATGAACAAACTTTATTTTGCCTAATACAAACAATAATCGAAAATAAATAGGCATAGAACATCTTTCAAAGCATGAAAACTTCAAAGATTACCTTTTCTGGGTTGTTGAATTAATGGATTACCTTTAGTCTTATATTGCTAAATTGGTGCCATGTGAACACAATAATCTATAGTGTGCATATAATTTGCTGCCCATTAACTCATTCAAATTATAGCCTTTTCACATTGACAATGTGCCTAATATCTAGTGTCAAGGTTTGTACATGAATCTGTCCATAATCTTATCCATTTTCATACTTTTCGTTTCTAACTAGTGTGAACTCAATCTTTCTAGTTTAGCCCGCATTATTTATGCATTTGTTCAGTGGATTAGGACTACGGATAGGCCCATTTTAGCTTTGGATAAGTCCTTTTTAGTTTCAACCCAAGTTGTAAAATATGTTGACACTCCGTTTTCAATCTCCTCTAGTTGAAAAAGATTTATCCTTAAGTCTAAATTAGTTTTCTCACCACGGTAGGGTGATAAATTAGCAACATTGAAGGGTAAAGATACTCCATAAATGTTGGAAAGATCTATTTTGTAGGCATTCTCCCCAATGCATTGGAGAACTCCAAATGGACCATAGGCCGTAGGTTGTAACTTGTCAAACTTCCCTGGTGGAAGCCTCTCTTTGTACAAGTGAATCCACTCCAAATCACTTTTTTTAAACTTCACATGTCTTCAATGCTTGGGTGTTACCCTTTTATATTTCTCATTTTGTTACAAAATCCTAACTCTTACTTGCTCATGCATCCATTTGATACCTTTTACTATTGCTTTGCATCTCTACTGAATTGTTGATTAGTAGGGAAAGGAGCTAAATCTAAAGGGCTAATTAGATTTTTACCATACACCACTTCAAAAAGGCTACAACCAGTAGTTTAGCATTGTAAACAGTTATAGGCACACTCTACTTGAGGTAAAACAAGATTACATTACCTGATGTTCTTCCCCATATAACTTCTTAAAAGGTTGCCCAAGCTGTGATTGGTCACTTTTGTTTTACCATCTATTTAAAGATGGTGAAAAGAACTATACTTGAGATTTAAGCTAAACTTCCTCTAAAAGGAGTGCCAAAAATGACTACGAAACTTGGAATCCCAATTAGACACCATGGATTTAGGAACTACATATAGCATCCTAATTTTTTTGAAATATAGATCAAAAACATGATAAGCGTCTATAGTTTTGGTACAAAGAACAAAACGTGTCATCTTGGAAAACCAATCCACAACCACCATGTTAAAATCCTTATTTCTTTGAGTTCTCGATAGTCCCACTACAAAGTCCAAACTAACATCCTTCCAATGAGCATTAGGTATAGGCAATGAGGTATACAATCCAATGTTTTAACTATGATTATTGGCAATATGGCACACTTTACATTTGTTAAGGTGTTTTACCATATCTTTTTCTATTCTCTGCCAATAAAACCTATTTTGCGAAAGAGCAAGTGTCTTGTCCCTTCTAAAGTGTCCACTTAGTCACCATCATAAGTCTTAGTGATTAAAGTTTGTCTCAAAGAACATAAGGGAAAGTAAAGGCTATTAGCCTTAAAGGTATATCCATCATGTAACAAAAACTAGTTGTACAGTCCTTGCTTATGTTCTTCCTAAATCCAACCAAAGTAAGGGTCTACTTCATAAAACCCTTTGATCACATCAAATCCAATAACTTCAATAGCCATTGTCCCCAATAAAAAACACTTTCAGCTCAAAGCATCTGTCACCACATTTTGAATTCTTGACTTTTTTTTTATAGTAAAGTTGTAGGCTTAAAAGAACTCCAACCAAGCTGCATACCTTCGGTTGAGCTTGTGTTGGCTATTAATAAACTTTAAGGCCTAATATTCTAAATATATGACAAATGGCTTGGCAAAGAGATATTGACTATAATGGAATAAAGCTCTTTATATGGTGTAGAACTCTTTGTCACAGGTTGATACTTTTTATTGGCTTTATTGATCTTTTCACTAAAAAATACAATAGGCTTTCCTCGTTGGCTTAAAATTGCACCTATTCCTAAATTGGATAAACCACATTCCACCTTGAACACTTGATCAAAATCTAGTAAAGATAGGATGAGAACTTTGATGATCCTTATCTTGATGAGCTCAAAGCTGTGTTAGGCTTTTTTAGTCCATTTAAAAGCTTTATTCTTCAAACATTTGGTGATAAAAGCCACAATGGAGCTAAAACCCTTAATAAAACACCTATAAAAAGATACAAGGCCATGAAAACTTTAGATGTCATGTAAATATGCTGGTGTCGGCCAATTTAAAATTGCCTCAACATTGTTAAGATCCATCTTTATTCCCTTTTTTGATATCATTAATCTTAGAAACACAAAGTTGGAAGTAAAAAATCTACATTTTTTAAGTTTAACATAAAGCTTTTGCTCCCTCAACATGCAAAACAATTGATGTAGATAACTCAAGTATTGGTCTCCATCTTTGCTGTACACTAGAATATCATAAAAATAAACGACTATGAATCTGCCTATGCTAGGTTTAAGGATAAGATTCGATTCATAAACTTCATGAAAGTACTAAGAAAATTGGATAAACCAAAAGGCATTACCATCCATTCATAAAGGCCATCCCTTTTCTTAAAAGTTGTTTTCCACTAATCTTTCAATCTTATTTTGATTTGATGATAGCCACTGTGTAAGTTTATCTTGGAGAAAATAGTTGCTCCATGTAGTTGGTCTTGCAACTTATCTAAGCACAGGATAGGAAAGTGATAGTTAATCATTATTTTATTGACTGCCCTTACTATCCACACACATGCACCATGATCCATCCTTCTTAGACACCAAAAAGGCTAGGACTGCACAAAAGCTTATGCTTTTGTGCACCATTCTTGTTTTCATCAATTCATCAACTTGGCCCTACTCATGCTCTTTAAGGCTCATCCTATAGGCTACCTTATTAGCTAAAATAGCTCATATGATGAGGCCTATACAACATTGAATGTCTCTCATTGCTGGTAAACTAACTAGTAACTATTCTTGAATAACATCTTGAAATTCTTCCAATAATGGTTTTGTGTTTGTTGAAAACTCCTCACTATCCTCATTCTCCTTAATTAGCACTAATGCATACATAAAGCCATCATCTCAATCTTTATTTTGCAATTGACCTTGATAAACAAGTTGCTTCATTGTCCTTTGATTAGCATTGGTAAAACTATGGGTTTGGTAGGGCTTAGGATGATTTTACATCCATCATTGACAAATGTGTAAATGTTGTGGTAGTAATTATAACCCTCCTATCATAATGCCAAGGTCTTGCAAGCAGCAAATAAAAAACATCCATAAGAGCTACATCAAACTACATATCGTCCTTATATTACTTTCTTATAGAAAAATGAATTAAACATCTCTTATTAACCCTAATTTCATTTTCCTTTTACAACCAAGATAGCTTATATGGTTAGGGATGATCCATCATTTTAAGGTCTAACTTTTGCACCATAAAAATAGAAACAAAGTTTTCAAAGCTTCCACTATCAACTATAACATCACATACTTTCAACTGGGTAGTACACCAAATGTAGAACTAAATGTGGAACACATTTTTACCTAATTAATCTTTTTTCTCAATAGGTACAATACTCAAGATACATCATATGACTAAGGATGCTTCATAATAACCATAGATTATGCCTTCTTCCTCTTTAAGGTCTTGATTCTTTTCAACTAACTCTTTTTCATTTTCTTCTTAGTCTTCCTCTACCAGTGTCATAATCTTTTAGTTTTGGCATTATAAAGCAATGTGTCTAAACCCTTGACATTTAAAATAGCTTTTGGCTTATGCACTATACTAAAGTTTGTTAGTTGGGACTCCATCTTTCTTTTGAGGTTATATTGGAAGAGGCTTAGAAGAAACAACAATTTTAGATGAGCCACTTCTATTGATAAAGCCTTTTTAGGATCCAAATCTCTAATTGCTACCACCGACCTTCTTTTGCTATCTCTTCACCTTAAAGGTGAGCTTGCTTATGTTGTTGAAAGTCCAACAAGGTTGTAGCTGCACAAAGCTAGATATCTCAATCTTTAACCTTCTAAGATACGACATAATAGTCTACTCCTCTTATTCCACTAATTCGCATTTCAACATAAGGTGGTCAAATTTAGCCGTATACTCATTCACTAAGAGATCTTTTTATTTCAAGTTATAGAGTCTAAGAAAGACATCTTATAAAAACTGATATGGGAGATACTTCCTCTTTAACTCTTTCTTCATTTTTTCCCAAGTTGTAATTTTTTTAGCTTTTTCAAATTTTTCTACCAAAAAAATGCATGCTTCCTAAGTTTGATGGCCACTAGCTTTACCTTACGATGTTCAAGGGTATCATGATATTCAAATATACGCTCTAATCTAAAAATTCTTTAGGCTGCATTTTTTTTCGAACTTAGGAATCTCTATCGTCAGGTTAAACCTTAGGTAAGGTAGGGTGCTATCATCAGAATTGATATTGTTTTCATGGTATGGATTGGCCTTTCTTTTTTCTTTGTTGTTTCTCTTTCTTTGCCACCTTATCTCCTATTTATCTTCTTATATGAGTAGTTGTTGTTATAGTTGAAGGATTTATTGCTCTATCTCTTCTATGAAGGCATCCATTGAGTCGATATTTGAAGCTGCTACAACATTGTTGTCAACTTCAACATATTCTATTGATGCTTGATGACAATGACCTGCCATAGCTTTAATAACAATTTGATGCCGATAATGAGCCATTAAGTTATTTAATGCAAATAGATACAAAAACTACAAAAACACTTTAAAAGGGCCTCATGAAAATGGATAACTAATGGAACATAATGGGTAACAAGGATTAGTTGTTAAATTGTAAGGAACAAAGTTCACCACCAAGAACAATCTCTAAATGATGCAAAAATCACCACCCTAAGAATATTATGCTTGGATATAGAACTATAGAATTTCATTACTTTAGGATATCTCTTTAAGAGATATAGAACTTGAGAATAATCTAAAAGATTACTTAAGGTTAAACAAACTCTAGTCTACCTAGTACAAGCAATAACAAAAAATAAATAGGTTTAAACATCCCTCAAAGCATGAAAACTTTGATGACTGCCTTTTGTAGTTGCTGAATTAATGGGATTGCCTCTAATCATATCTTGCTGAAATGGTGCTATATGAACACAATAATTTGTAGTGTGAACATAATTAGCTGCCCATTAACTTATTCAAATTACAACATTTACACATTGACAATATGCCTAATATCTAGTGTCTAGGTTCGTGCATGAATCTATCCATAATCCCATCCATCTTTATACTATCTTTTTCTAGCTAGTGTGAACTTAATGTCTCTAGTCTAACCCATATTATTTTTGCATTTGTTTAGTGGATTAGGTTCAAAGATAAGCTTATTTTAGCTTTAGATAAGTCCTCGTTAATCTTAACCAAAGTTATAAAATGTGTTGACACTATGATGTCATTAAAAGAAAAAAATTCATAGTTTCAATATGGAACATGTACAAGATGACTGATTCTAAATGGGTTATGGATCAATTCATTGAAATTGAGACCATCTTGAACAAATTCTATAAAAGATAGATGCAGATGAATCTTTCATTGTATCCTTCATAATTGACAAACTCCTACTATCGTGGAAAGATTTCAAGAGATCTTTAAAACATAAAAAGGAAGAACTATCTCTTGAAGAATTATCTCTTGAAGAACTTGCAACACATCTTTGTATAAAAAATCAATATTGCAAAGAGAATGAAAAGGAAAATAGCTTTTCCAAAGTCCATATGGTAGGGGATGTCAAGCAAAATAAATCAACAAAGAAAAAGAAACTATGTTTTAAAGCCAAAAAGTTTAAGAAAAAAAAAAAAAGCTACATGTTTTCATTATGAGAAGCAAGGCTACTTTAAAAAGCATGTCTTGCGATAAAAAAGAAGAAAGAAGCACCAAAAGTAACTAAAGATAACTTTGTTGTTATGATTTTTGAAATTAATGCCATTGAAGACAAAGAGAAATGATGGATTAATTTTGGTGCCACTAAACATGTATGTATTAGCAAAGACCTTTTAATAACTCCCCAAGAGGGAGAAGGCAATGTGCTTTACATGGGGAATTTTTTAGCAATTAAAATCAAAGGCAAAGGAACAATTGATTTATAATTTACATCCAAAAAACCATTAACATTTACAAAGATTTTGTATGTTCTAGAAGTTAGAAAAATTTTGTATCCTCTAGCTTGCTTAATAATAGTATGGTTTCAAATTAATTTTGTCAAATGGTGACATATTTGTGAGAAAGAGTTATGCCTACAATGACATGTTTAAACTTAATGTTCTCTCTATCATTAATAATAATAATAATAATAATAATTCAATGCATTTTAATTATGGACGTTGACTAAATAAATGAAATTAATATATTTTTAGAAGATGAAAGATCTAAAACCTAATTTTAAAATTATAAACAAATATAAAATATTATACAAAAATCATTAACGATGCAATTTAATCATTGAAACCTTAACATTCAATTGGAAAAAGCAAAGAGATTGAGCTACGTATGATCGATCAATAACCATGAATGGCAACAAACTGGCCATGTCATGAAGATCAGACGGCTTTATGAGGTTCCAATGAAATTCAAAATTGGCAAAGAACATGACCAGATGATTAAGACCATTCAAATTATGGTAGACAGGTGTTGCACAATATCACCAATCTCAAAGGGAATTTTTTTGGAACGGAGAGTCAGTAAATGGCAAAATGGAAAAGAGAAAGGAGAATCTAACCGCTGACTTAGGCTAAAGGTTTCAGATCTCTGCTTTTATTTTTCATGCAATGCAAAAGTGATGGAGAGGCTGCTCCCCACTCATTTCCCTTTCTTTGTTTTTACTCAATTACTACTTTAGGCCTTTATTCTTTAGCTTCTTCCTCCATCAAACTTAAAAGGGTGTTTTTATGTCGCAACAAATACGTAACTTCTCTATCCAGCCAACAAGAATCGACAATCACTATTGCCATTATTTCTTGGAATGCAAGTCTCTGTGTACCCCACTACATTTTGACAAAAGTGTGTTATAATTTTCCCTTTTCTTTTTTTATATACTTTTTTACAAATTATTGTTTGATTGTATGTATTTGATTTTTTTAATTGAGTTACATAATCAGAACTCATCAATTATCCACTGCAATTAAGAAATTAGATAAGATTCATCGATCAAATTAATTCAATTGGAAATTGATAATCTATTCAATTCGATAAGAGTAGAAATATCAAATTTATCAAACAAAGGATTGAATTTTGACTAGATCATATTGAATGAGTATCAAACATAACTTAAATATTTAGTTTATTATTTTATCTTTTTAAAAAATTTGTAAATGGCAAACCCTTAATCTTTGATATTTTCATTAATGATTAAATCCGTAATCAAATACATATTTTTGAGAAGTATTTTTGATATTTATCTCATTTGTTTAATAGTAAAATCAAGCAACTAAGATACTAACTCCCATTGGTTGAATCCACTGATTGAATAAGTTGGACGAAAAGCGAGAACCCATGTGATTGAACCTTTGATCCTATTTTGAAAACATTGCTTTCCTTTGTACCTATTCATATCTCAAACATTTTTATCAACGAAAAGACATCCAATCATATAAATAAAAACATTTTTATCAACGAAAAGACATACAATCATATATATATATATATATAAAACTTTACTTTAAACATGTGGATAAAACTTTTTTTAACTAAGGTTGTATTTGATAGATTTAAAAATTAAATACTGAAAAATTAAGTTCTGAATTTTTAATATTGAATTTGATAAGTATTAAATTTGAATTATAAAAATTGTTTGATATTTTACTGAAAACTAAATGTTGAATATAAAAATATTATTTGCTAACTATAATTTTAAAAATTTATCATTTTATATTTTTATCTTTATTTTCATTACAGATAATAAAATAATATTTTTAGGAAATAATAGTAAAATATATTTTAAAAATTTACTAAATATTTTCTGCATTAAGTGATAAATAGGTTTTTATCTACTTATTTTATTCAACAACTCTTTCATTGAAAAAGTTCTATTAAGTAGATTTTAAAATGCATTATCGAATGCATGGAAAAAAATTTTTAATTATTAAAATATTTTATTTTCAATGTATTGAAAATTTTTAATACCTTATCAAACAATACCCAAGTATAGCACTAACTTGTTTGATATTTTAAGTGTCCAACAACTCGCAAATGATATCAAATAATATGAAAGAAATAAAAATAATTTTACAAACATTTAATTTTCCTTAATAATCGGGTATGTTCAAGTTATCGGAAATGTTAACATTTCTCTTTAACTAATTTTTTCATAACTTTTTTGGTAAGATTATTTTTTAAATAATAAGAATGTTTTCCTTTTTCTTCTTGGTGCAGAATAAGTATCTATTCTTCTAATATGGAAAAATTCAAAACTTATTAAATATTGATAAAAAGAATTAACTCCAAGAGAAATTAATATAATCAACAATCAAATCATGAATACGTGCGGCTAATCCATAGCAAGAAAACGCTTGACAGAAAAAATTCTTTTAGATTTGCTTTAACATAATTTATGTCGGCCAATCTGTCACGGCCTCTAAAACCAATCCGTTCTTGTTAATTTCATCGTTTAAGTTCTTTTTTTTTTTTTTAAATCATAATCTAATAATAAAAATATTATAAATATAAATTTTCAAATTTCAAATTTATTAAATAATTTTTGAATTCTTCGTTCCTTCGGCTTTAATTACTTTATTATTAGAAGCACTTTTTAAAATGCCGTCATTGATACATATGTATACGTATCAATTCTCACATTAAAATTTAATCAAACCATTTTCGATCATATACATGTGGGACAAACCTAAAAATATAACAAAAATAAAATGATTCATAGAAGGCTGTTTTTTTCCTTTTTTTTTTTTCAAAGCCACACTTTGGCAGTTAAAAGGCAAGTACAGGATAGTTAGAAGCTGAAAAAAATCTCGTACAGCCACCAAATGATCATCCACAGATGAAACAGTGATCAGGAATTTTAAGAATTGTGACACAACTTACTAGGCTTCAACCCTAGTACAACTCTATCGACCGACAGAAACATTGAAAAACTTGAACAAAACTGCACTTGAACAAAACTGCTCCTTACCTCCACGCCACATAATCATCAACGCCATCCTCCCCTGTTTTGGCCAGAGCATCGGCTAGCCCATTAGCTTCTTTATTTATCTTCTAGAGGCATACATCACACTTTCCACTTAATTAATCAATTTGGTTCAGGATAGGCCACAATTTCCATGGACGAGTTTCATTCCTGGTACACCAGTTGAAGCCAATAAATGAATCAGATTCACCAATTTTGAGTCATATACCTGCTTGAGTTCACATATAACTCGAGAGTTATTTTGAAAGCCATAAGTTTTGTCATATTCGAATAAGGATACCTAAAAGATAAACAAATATTGCTAGCAATTTTGAAATTGAATCTGTTAAAACCCTCCCATATCTAGCTTGTCCTGGCTTCCATCTAGTGGAGCCTTCCACGGTAAATTTCAAAACTCCTTCCTCTAGTGGAGAACAGGCCTGGTAGACCTCTTCATAATAGCACATGCGATCGAGTTTATCCACCATAAGGACTCAAATATAATGATATCTCTTTTTAGGTGGTGTTTGATCTTATTTTTAAGATCACTACCTTATCTAATTATCATGGTGATAAAATAACCAAGGTAATTTGATTATCAATAATATTAAGTTATCATGCTTGGTACAATATTATAAATCACTGGTGCTTTAAATCATTATATTTGGTTTTATGTAAAATGCTTTAAATCATTATATTTGGTTTTTTGTAAAAAAAATAAATCATATAATACATATCCAAAATAACCTGGCAAAAATATATAATATACATTTAACACTTATTGAATAAACAATTTATAAAATAGTTAAACATTATTTCTTATAAAACTACAAATTATAAATAAATTTTGATAAAAATAATTTTTTTAAAAATTATTAAATAAATTCATTATTTTTTCTAGTCAATATAAATTTATAGCAATAAAATCTTTTTAGAATAAGTGATTCAAAAATTGATTTTTAAAATTTTTAGTGGCTAGCTTTTTGGGACAATGTTAACTATATTTTTTGTAAGGATAAATTAGTTAAAAAATAATATTGAAAATTATTTTTCCATGATAAAACTTTTCTATTCTTTAAGTTGGAATTAGATCACTCCTTAAAGCAGTGATCTTATCACTTCTGTGATTTAAAATTATTGCAATGTGGAATTTCTAAATTGCTACCAAATAGAGTGATGTGACTAAATGCAGATTACCATAATTTTTAAATGGATCTCCCTATAACAAACACTCTTTTAAAGCTTTCATCCATAAAATCAATAAGAGTTTAACAAGAAATAACAACTCTCCCACATTCAAATTCTTATTATTAAACATCATTAGGATGGTAAAATAATATGTACCCGACAAGTTTTGATATATCTTTATCCAATAGAATCAATTTTTTTTAAAAAAAATTGGAGGTTGGATCAAGTCAAGTTTTTTTCTCTAAGATCGAGTTCTTATCGTAGTTGGATTTTAGGTGGCATTGGCTTGACCCAACTCGGATATCTATAAAAATATATTTTTTATTAGTTATTTAATTTTATATTTATATATGTATTATATTAATAAAATTATTACTTAATACTTTGATTTAATATATTAACTTAATAAAAATACTATACTTATATAATTAATATATAATTTATATTAAAAATTGTAGTTTATGAATATTATAGTAAATTAAAATTATTAACTTAATTATGGGTTGGGTTGGTTGTGGTTTATGAATATACAAATTGGGTCAAGTCAAATATTTAATATCGAGTCAAATCGATTCGAGTATAAATATTAAGAGGCCTAAGTCAGAGTTAGATCAAACAAAAACTTGCTCTTATTCGAGTCATTGCCATTCCTAAACACCACCTTATTTCTCATCAACCACACTAACCAAGCAACACTAGAACAGGATGCTATCCATTAAGATTTCAATAAGCCATGGAAGGAATACTTTGACTACTAAAAAAGAAATTGATTTATAGATGTAGGTTGACACCAGTTAATGTTCCACCAATCAAGGTAATCACATTAGAATTTATACATTTAGTTGCATGAAAATAAAACATGATTCACCTTTTCAATCTCCAAGTTACACCTAGGATATAAGCATTGAGCATGAGGTAAAGGCAAGCTTCGGTCTTTCAAGAAAGACTTGGTTGGGTTCCTTCCCAAGATCACAAGCTAGAGGAAACAGTGCACTTTGATAAAGATCTTTAATTTTCATAAGTGACACAACTCCTGCACTAATGAGGTATCATTAGATTGCTCTAATAGAATAGACATTTTCCTAAAAGAAAACATTCCCATATTAACAAACTCTTATACAATTCTATCTTTTTTGAAAGAAACTAACTTGATGCCCTTTAAATAGGGCTGCAAATTGAATAACTAGGACTTCTCCCTTTTAAATAGTGCCTTCTGAAAAAATATTTCCAAGAAGGATGAGTAAAATTTCCATTTCAGGTATAGTCTACCACCTTTGCATATTTTTCTACAATAAAAAAGAATAACCTAAGGAAAATTTCACTCAAGGCTTATCCCCACACCACTTGTCAAACCAAAACAATGTATCCTTTCTATCACTTGTACATCATCTATAGCTTTTCGTGCTAATGAACTTCGAAATGGCCTGATCATCTTTTTTTTAAGTTACAATCATAATTATGTATTATATTTATACAACTAACTGAATAATCAACTATTATATCACAATCAAATTATAATCACTGAATAATCAACTAATAACCTAGAATATAACTAAATAACCAAATCTGCACATAGTAGGAGTTGAACCTAGAACTTCAAAGTCGTAGGACCTGCTTATTTTAAGATTAATGGATGTCAATCTATATTTGTTAAGAGTTATTCTGCTATGATAATCATTAATTCCATTAAGATAATAACTAACTTTTGTTATCAAAGTTCCTTAAATAGATAAAATCAAATTTTTGAATCCTAATTTAAATCAACAAGTCTTCTAGTCAGTCTTTGTACATCTTTTAGTGAGGTCAACAGCTACAAATCCAAAATGGCCTGAACCTTTTCAAGGTTAGCTTCTGCCCTTTTTGGTTGATCATTTATCCTAGGAATTTGCCTAACATAATTTTGAAGGCACATTTGCTTAGGTTAAACTTCATATTGTACTTTCTGAATGTGTTGAATGTTTCCTCCAAGTCTCCTAGATGCTCAGCCAAGCTCTTGCTTTTCATAATCATATTGTCAATATCCACTTCAACATTATGGTCAATAAAATTTTTGAACATTTTGTTGACTCACATCTAGTAGGTTGGCCTTGTATTTTTTAATGATTGCTCTTTTTTATGAGGTTGCAAGTGCATAAGTTGCTACTAAGTAATAAAGTATGAGTAGGGTTGTCAATCCCATGAGGATTATGTTGAGGTGCAAAGCCAAGTACCAGAGGAATTTCATTCTAACTTTATATTTAGACAAATAAAAAGATGGATTGGTTGAAAGAAAAACTAAAAGAATGGAAATTATATATATATATAGGCAGAAAGCCAGACTAACCAACTATCATTTGGTAGCTTAAAAGGCAGGCCTATTATACTAAAAAATAAAAGAAAGTTGAAAGCTTGAATGTTGGTCGAAAGTAAAGAGAGCATAAAAGAACAAAGTTGACTCTTAAAAGCTTACCAAAGAAAGTTTTACGTGTAAAGTGAGAAAGGGAGATTTGAGTGAAAATAACTTGTATTAAAAAAAAGAGCTTTGGAAAATAAAATAATGGCTAGTCGTCACCTTAGCCAATAATAAAAGAAATTACAAAAGATCTAGGCTAGTTTGTCACCCTAGCCAATTTACAAAGAAAACTAAGTGAAATCATAAAAGTAAAAGAAAAGAAACAGAGGAAAAGAGTGGGATGTGGAATCCCCTCTATGATTTACAAGTGAGATGTATGGCTTATTTATAGTACAAGGTTTGACCAAATGGGGATAAACCTAGACACTTTTAAATATGGCAGGTGATCTTTTAGAATTCCACTAATTTAGGAATCTTCATGAATGAGATTGATTCTTGTCTCACCAAAATTTACTCTTGTATTTAGCCCAATATTGCTACCTTTTCTTCATTTTTTTATGATTCAAGAGGGAGATTCAACCAAATTGAAGACCATATATGGGGTATTTGGCTAATCTACAATTAAAGTCCATATTTGGGGGATTTAGCAAATCAACATTGAAGACAATATCTCCTTGATTCTATATAGATCATGGGATTCTTAAGAACATCCAAGAATCACTCTTTACATTTAAACCATTGTTTCTCATAAATTGTAATCTAAGAAAGCATTCTATCAATTATTAAAATCCATGATTTGTATGAATTAGCAAATCATCATTAAAATGCCATATCTCATTGATTTTACAAGAATCATGGAATTCATTATGAAATCACCAGAATTATTCTTGTATTCATTCTAGCAATTGATCGAAAATCTTTTGGATCTCTATGGATTCTTGATTCTGATTCTTGATGAGCTGGACTCACCTTGCCACATTTGCAAAGGCTAAATAGGATTTAGTGTTGACATTCAAAGTAATAAATTTCTCCATACAAACAAAAAACATCACCAATTTACATGATTATCGAGCAAATTCATGAAAAATTATAAAATTTTAACTCTTAAATGATATGTAAATATCTATAAATCCTATGGTTATCATTCAACTCGAATAGCATCACCTTATAGCAGTACAAGCTTTTTTTTGTCACAAAAGTTATTTTCTCCTCATTTTTTTTCAACATCTTGATTTGATTTTAACCCAAATATGCATTCATAAAATTGAGCAAATTGTGTTTAGCGTTGTCATCCACTAACCAATCTATACTTGATAAGGAAAAACTATCACTTGGGCAAGCTTTTATTAAGGTTGGTAAAGTCAATATGCATTCTTCACCTCTCATTGTGTTTTTTCACTATTACAATGTTGGCTATCTACTCAAGCTAATATGCTTTCCTGCCTAACATTTGATACCAAAAGTAAAAATGTATTTAGTAGGAGAAGGCATTTTTTTTTTGTTTTAATGTATTTATTAACAATCCTAAAAGAAAGGATAAATTACGCATTTAATCACCTAATTTTAGATAATTTTTTCTTTTGGACATCCCACTATGAAAAGTTACAATTTGTTAACTAAAGTTTATGGAAATTTTTTTCACCCAACTGTTACAAACTAGCATACTAACATAGCATTGCCATGTCATCTATCAAACATTACGTGGTCATGCCAGAAGGTAAAAAGACAATAAATTTTTGATCGCTTAACTTGGCGAGAGTTTCTATTCTGATTACCCAACTTAAAAATTTTCACAATTTGATCACTAACATTTGTGAAATTATAAATATTTTGGTATTCATTGTTTACCTCTTATTGTGAGGTGGCTTTATAACAATTTAAACATAAATGTCTGTGAAATTTAATTTAATAAATTATGTTGTTATTTTTAATATCTATATTTTTATAATTTTGTTGCATGAAGTTAAGATTATGAATTTTTTTATTGAAATTAGAATCTTCACATTAATAAATATCTCATATTTCATTTAAATTTTCTTGGTTGCTTGATATAACTTTTAAGAATTCTTAAATTTTTTTTGGATAAACTGAATGAAAAGTACTTGAAGTAATACTATTTTAATAATTTTGCATTTGAATTTATTCATCCATTTTTTTTCAAATTTAAAGGGTTAATTATAACAAAATAAAAGTTCATAGTTTTAATTCTAAGTAAAGTTTGAAGGTTTATTTGAATATTATTTCAAAGTTATTTCAATATAGATAACAATAATAATAAAATAATTTATTATGTTAAATTTCCCATACGTGGATGATCCAATGGTCGACAATGAGATATTGAAAATAAAGATCAAAATATTAATTAAATTTCACAATTTTTTGTATCTAAAACATAAAATTATCAAAATTGACTGATCACAATTGAAACTCTAAAAAATTAAACGCTTAATAGTTTAATTTATCTTTTTATATTTAATTTAAAAAATGTTACTTTTTTCAAAATTTATAATACCTTATTGAATATGACAAAAGACGTGGTAATATCATGTTAATATACTGTTAGTCTCTAACTATTTGTGACCAAAAAATAATAATAAAAATGTAACATTGTTAGTAAAATAACTAATAGGGTTCGGCTTGAGCCCAAAAATTTATGTCAAGCCAACTTAAGTCGAGCTAGGTTCACGAGCATGGATGGGTGACTTGACAAACCTTTTGACACCTATACACCCACTTAAATAGCACTTGGTATAAATTCTGTCTATGGTATATCTATTTTCTTAGGATGTGTGAAAATGGACGGAAAATTTTACCTACAATTTATTTTATTATAATTATATAATTATATAATTATTCAGCTATAGTAAAAATTATATAAGAATCATTATTTATAAGTGGAAATTTTATAAAAAATTTTAAATGTTTTTATATAATTTTAAAATGTGAATGATTAATTTTAATATATTAAAAAATAATTAATTATAATATAATAATTATAGATGATATATGCTGTAAATAAATGATAGAGTTGCAAGCAATTAAAAATTCATTGATGGAAAAAATTAAAATCTTTAAATCATAAATGAAAATGAAACATTACGTGTAAAAAGGCTACCGGCTAATGGTACGATTTATACTCAACTCCATCTGACGAGGGGTTTCAAAAAACTTACAATGACTTGAACCCAAATGCGGGGAGTAGCGATAGCTGTGGGTAAGACTAGCCTCTAGGGTCACCGTTTGTTACTCCATCATCCAGAAATCCTTCAGCACAAATTAAGATATTTATTCAAAGCAGTTTTGTTTGGCCCAATGGAGGCTTGTGCGCTTCCGATACATATCCATGCACAGCAATCCAGGCAATGACTGGCAATGTACACTACATTTACCCAGCTCTCAATAATAGGGTAATAAAACTAAAAAGTTGGCCATGAAGACTTTTGTCTTAAGCTGAGTGCGACTTATTTTCATTTAGAAATTACAGTCAACAAGCCACGTTCACATACACAGACAAACAAACCCCATCACTGCCCACGTTTTCTCTCGTCCATGAGAATAATTATGAAAAACTCCAAGAGCCTTGGAAATCGAGTTAGTGGAGTTATTTGCATTCCCCACAAACATGCCTTTTACCCCAACTTGGACTGAGAATTTCAACATTCACGTTAACAAAATTATTATAGCTTAACATTTTGAATTAAATTAACAACAATTACTAGGCAAAAAAAAAGAGCAAAAACCTATGATCTCGCCTTTATATTCGACCCATCATGTCCCCTCATGCCTATATCCACTCTTTTCTTTACTAACCTACTTACCGTCTTTGTTTTTGAGCACAAACTATATCGACAT
Source organism: Durio zibethinus (assembly GCF_047325235.1). Lineage (NCBI taxonomy): Eukaryota > Viridiplantae > Streptophyta > Magnoliopsida > Malvales > Malvaceae > Durio > Durio zibethinus. The sequence continues at coordinate 20,467,175 of NC_143166.1, forward strand.
ATATTTTCACTTAGTTCATACATTAATCACATCAAAGATGATTGCCGGCAACCTGCGACGATTTGTTGATATCAGCCGAGGACACAAAGGAAGTGGTGGTTGGTGGTGGTGGCATGGCGACGAATGGTTCTTTTGTAAATATGGGTGAAAGAGAATGGCAACATAAACAAACAAGGCTTTGCAATTGCGGTCTTCTGAGTTTCTAGCCTAGTAAAGAGGCAGAACTGGGAGAGCGGCATCATTGCATTGCGGGGAATTGAGGGTAGCGGTCCGATTTTACTTAACTCTACTCCTTTTAAAAATCCGTTTCTTTTTCTTTTTTTAATCATGAGTCATGTACGCTTCTTTTTTCTTTTTTCTGCATTTTCCGTTATTTGAATTTTTTTTTCTTTTTGTTTATTTAGGATCTTTTAGTGTTAATTATGAGATGAACATGGGATGTAAGAGATGCATACGAGTTGGCTACCTAGCTTGTTTAAGTTTCCTACTTAGAGTGTAGGATTTGGGATTCGGGGTTTTGAATTGGAGTTTGATTTTGGGATTTGGATAGTTTTAAATATAAAATGCTGCTGGGCATGCATCGCTTACATATATCATGTATTTGCTTTGTGATGAATTAAAGATATAACCCCAGTGTTTCTTTTCTCTTTTACACTGGGTATGTTTCTCTGTTTCTTGCTCCGCAATTTGTCATATGAATATTCAATTGGCACTTGGCGTAAACTTCAGGTTCCCATTTTTTTCAATTGGCCGATATGCCTATAGTAATCTCCTTTCCTGTTTCCATCTTAATCATTGGCCCATAAAAGGACAAAGGAAAAAGAAAAAGAAAAAGAAATATGTCTTGGCCTGTAAAGCTTAGTGACTTCTAAGAAAGGAAATGCATAGCAGTGAGACTAGTCTTTTCCAGCAAAGGAATCACTGAGCTAGTTTATAACTGCTGTTATCATTTTATTTTTCCGAAACCTTTTGCAGAAGGATTCATTTTCTGCCCCTTTGCACAGTAGCGCAGAGGGTCAGTCAATCAGGGGTTCTCTGTGGCGGTGGTTTGGAACTATGGAATTCAATGGGTTTCCAGCTTATACTTTTCCAAGCCCATTTTAGATAAATTAAATTAGTAGGGTAAGAAATTGGCCATTTCAGTCAACATAAGGATGCGAGACAGTAAATCCGACCATTTTTCTTAAACCATAAACCCATTGGGGCTTAATATGCTGATAAAGATCATGGGCTTTGGAAACAAGTCCAACCGGAAGGCAGTCGAGTAGCATAACAATGTTCAAAGATTGGCCCCAAAGGTTAAGCAAGGCAGATTAAGTTACCATGGGAAAATGAGGGAGTTACGCGGTTTTCAGCCATGGCCTACAACCATGAAGGAAAAAGCCGATTAGTGCTGCAGTTGGAACATGGGAAACAAACTAGAAATTTCTTCCACTTTGCAAAACTAGGTTCCAAAAACCGAAACCATAAACAGCCGTATGTTTTTCCTCATCATTCTAACAATGTATTTATCTTTTAGCACTTGTTTTACATTTAATCCTTTACTTCCTAGCATTTATCTTAATTTTTAGCATTTGTTTACATTTTTAGTATTTTTCTTTTCTAAACGAGGCTGAAGTGTAAACGGATTAGGGAATAAGAATTTTGCAAGTATTGAGGATGGAATCTCATCTTTGCAAAAATCCACTCTTAAGAGAGATTAGTAACCCATTTGAGCTAAGCTCTAAGTTTCATTTCTAGCACTTTTAAATTCCAAATTTGATTTGCTTTTTCAAGACCTTTAATCTTTATTTGAGTATTAAGCTATATTTTTATCTGAAGGAATATTAGAAGATACAGGATTACCTACTTTAATGCTAACTTAAATTTTCAAGATCAATTTACGAATTCTCACTTCATGAACTTCCAAGGATCTACTTTCTATTCTATTATTTGAACAATTTCTTTAATCTTTCTAGTATATGGAACAACAAATAGAGTTGTTCACAAATTTTCACACTCGAAGTCTTAGGATCTTATGTGGATATTCAAGGATTAGGCAAGAAAGAGTTTTAGAGAGAGAACCTTTCACTATAGTGGTTGGGATTAACACTTTTTATTAATTTTCACAGGTATATGTGCCTATTTATATTGCAGATATTTCTATCCTATTGGGAATATACCTTTAATATTAGGAATCAGATAATACTCATATGGATGTACTAATGGGTTTGAGTTCACTTGACTCAACCCATATTCTAGCATATCTCATTTAGAGATATTAAGCATCAATGTGTACCTTCTTTCAAAAAACTCTTTATAGTCACTACGTTTTATGAAGGAAATGCATATGACTGGATAAGAAAGAATTGGTCAAGTGTTATATCAAGTTACCATCAAACTAACATGACACTATAACTCCATATATATATATATCATCTTGCACCAAACTAATGATATCCACATTAAAATAAAAAATCTCTGATCTTTCATATATAACATATGATAGAGCTATGTTTGATCTCTCATCCAATGTATTTATGCTTATAGTTATATCAAACACTTAGTTCAACATTACTGTCTGCTCAAAAAATCACAAAATAGAAATGTTGAATCAATAAGTTTTTACTTAGTCACTCAATTCAATCCACTTAAACTTGATTGCTTTTTTAGTCATGCTTTGACAAATTAAATCAATCATGACCATTGGATACATGCTAAAGTAGCAACATCAAGCCTTTAGTTCATGGCATAGTTGTAAGTTATAAAGGGCATACATGTAGAGTTGAAATCTACATAGCTCACATAATGATGAAGTAGAGGTCAATTTAGTCACTCCCTAAATATTGGTTGAAATAGCACATGCAATATAATATGACATGTATACTATGGTGAAACTCTTATTATGGACAATGATGAAACTCTTATAATGGGCAATGGTGAAACTTTCATTATGGGCATGTCACATACTTTTACCATAAGAATCTTAACTTAGATGTTTCTAAAACACATAACCTAAGAAACTAAAAACAATTGCTTCATTACAACAAATTCGTAAGAAACTCACATTCAACTATACAAGCTTTATGGAGAAGTGGAACTTCTCCAACATCGATTAATAGTAATAGTATCATTTTGGTCACTTACCAAGGCAACAATCAAAGATAATTATTTTGTTTACTCACTAAGAGCCAACAAGATCACTAGCACCTCACCATTAGCACTATGATGATCATGTGTCATCCTATCCGCCTCAAAGCACCAAGGTGATCATTTGAGTGAGTTGACTAATCTATCTCGATGACATTCTACACCAAGAATATGATAAAATGCACTAATTTAAATTAAAAATTTAAAAGAAAAGATAATTTATATCTTATTAATAAAATTTTGTGCACAACAAAACCTATCAAATCCATATCAAATCCTACATAAACCTAAGCTCCCAACATGTTTAGGAAAAGCATCACAAGGGAGGGGTTTTGTAAAAGAATCTATAGCCATGTCTCTAGTAGATAGAACTAAGGACAATTTATTCTTACGCAATAATGTCTCTTATGAAGTGGTGTTTTTTCACAATGTGTTTGGATTTGGCATGATATTTATGATTCTTTGCATAAGCTATAAATGTAATGGTATCACGATGTATTACAATAGCCTCATCAACATGTGCACGTGAGTGGGATGAGTTTCACCCTTATCACTCTCATTTGGCATTAGGTTTGATTTAGGAGTCATCACCTGGGCATTAAGGCCATTAGTCTCATATTTACCAAAAAATATGGTTGATTGATTAAGGTATGAAATTATGAGGAATCAAAGCTCCTATTATTATTTATGATAACTTAGCCTTTACTACACTTCAAATACAACACCATTAGGCTTTCTAATCATAGGTCGCATCTCACTACTTATTTAAATGCATGCATCCAATTATGATTTGTCATATGCTATCAAGCATGTATCTAAAAAGATATAAGTGGGTTGGTAGCTATGGGTGATCTTTCATATGATGTAAACAAGTATAATAAATAACTTGAAATAAAGAATTCAAAGTATAGAACAAATGTGTTACTGGCAATGTGGGAGTATTGCAAGTGTATGAATTGCCCAAGTAATATAGATTGAAAGTATTTCAAGTTATCGTCTCCTTAAGGATTAGGTTTCTAATCTAGGACAAATTATTGAGATTGGACATCTAGTGCCATAACGTATAGATTCGTGAACATACCACTAGATATAAACTTTAGGAGTCACTACCAATCTTTTTTTTTAGGTGTGACTGGTCATCTAACGGAATCTGTCCCATTTTAAAAAGAAGTCCTAAATTAGATTTTGGTATTTTTAAAAAGTAGATTCTAGTCTACGAAACTAGATTTTAGGTTTGGAAGTACAATTATGTGTGAGGAAGATTATAGCACCCTCACAACACTCATCTAAAAAATGATACTACTTTGATTTCAAATCATCCAAGCCATAAAGTCTCTTATAATTTTATCAAATAATTTAATTACTGAAAATTGATCTTTAAATTACTCCAATAGTTTGATAGTAATTTAAGATAATTTTCTCATCTCAGGAGTATTCATGAAGACTAATGTTTCACTTTGAAAAGGCTTCATTGTCAGATTTATTTGATCTTTCTTTTTAAAAAATTTTTATTTGTGAAAATTGTTTATTCTCAGAAATATCTTCCAATATGTTGGTGAGATTTTCTGTCAAAAATTATACTCTAATATGTTGGTAGGATTTAAAATTTTATTTTTTTTATGAGAACAACTTATTTACAAAAATATCTTTCAATATGTTGGTAAGATTTTTCGTTAATAATTATCTTTCAAAATATTAGTAGGATTTCAAAAACATTTTTTTTTAAAGAAAATTCATTAAGTCCTCCAATATTTTGATAAGACTTAATTTAATATTTAAATCCTCTAATAGTTTTGTAGGATTGAAAAAAATTTTAAACCTTTTTCTAAATTTGAAAAAGAAAAAAAATCAATTAAAATAAAACAGAAATCATCATGCAAATAATACCATGCAATAATATTATAATATATCATGTAATAATAATATGATATATCATGCGATAAACATAAGCTAGCATTCAATGATATAATAGGCAATTAATATAAAATATCATGCAAATATATTAAATTTATGCCAAAGTAAGAATTAAAAATAAATTAATAAAAAAATCATGCAAAAAAAAACTGTTTTTCTGATCACATTAACACAATCAACCCTTTAAAATAATAAGCACTAAAATATAAATATAAAAATAATATATATAAAAAATAAAAAATTAAATTAAATTAAATTAAAACAAAAAATAAACAAAAAAAAAAAGAATACTCGCGTTGCGGGTTGGCTCCTTACCAGGTCAAGGCATGGATTCATGTGGGTCAACCCGTTTTCTGATCACACACTCTTTAGATTTTTTTTCTTTGTTTCCTTTCTCAAAACATTGAACAGAAAATTCAAATTCCCAAAAATCTGGTCAATAACCCAGATTTCAATGCCAAAATCTTCAAATAGCCATCAGAATCTTTAAATGAACCCAGAAACCACCATCTTCGGCTACCATGAACTCACTGGAACATTCCAATATGTCAAAAATTTCAACCATTTTTTGGAAAAATCTAGAAAACTTCTAGAATCTTAAATCTAACCTAAAAAGAAAAACTTAGATACCTAGATTTTAAAAAATAGAACTTCATTCTAAGCCTAAAAACCTAGAATCAAATCTAAAACCCCAAAGTCAAATTAAATACCCAAAAATCCTAAATTATTTTCGAAATAACCTAATGAACCTTTATGAACCCAAAAATTTCCCCTCTCCAGAATCAAAATTCCCAGTTAAAGAACACGAGCCCAGAAGACCCAAAAGAATCTGAAGCCCTTGATATTTTCTAATTTTTTTTTCTATTGTTTCTGTCTATCCCCTTTCTACCTATGTTAGAAAAAGATTTATAGAGGATTGTTAACAAGGATTTTAGGGATTCCATCGATGGTCAAAGATTTTTTGGATTTTCATTGATTGTTGGAGATTGAAATTGTCACAAATGGATTCAATCCCATTAATTGCTTGATTTATTCTATGATTTGATTCCTTTTTACTTAGGTTGAATCCCACGAGCTAAAACCTGATGTTCTTTCCTTTTTTTTCTTTTTAATTTGACTATTTTTTTGGACTTTTGATTTTTTTTTTGGATTTCTTAAAATAACAAAAACTAACATTAGACCAAAAATCAAATTAAATCAAATTAAACATAAAATTGAAAATTTTCCTATTAGGCCTAAAGTTTCACAATCGGGCCAGCTTATGGTCTAAAGCCCATTTTTAATCTCGAAATAATTTCTGGATAAAATGGAGTATCTACATCTAGGATACATTTGGTTAAAGTAAATTAATTAAAATAAACCTACATTAACAACTAATTAAACTTAAGAATTATGCCAAATGAAGCTTTAACCCTAATTACTAACACATTATGAAGAATTGCTAAATTAACCCTAAAACTTACAAAAAGTGAAAAGATACCTAAATTAGAAAGTTGTTAAAAAAAGAAAAGTATCTAAAACCTAACTAAAAAGGTTCTAAATTAAAGCATAGATATTATAAAAGTAAAATATAATGATTAATCATGCACAATATGAAATTAAATTGAACAAAAAGAAATAAAATTGCAATTCACGCTAAATAGTAACTTAAACCATCAATGACATTTAAATACATGAACATAGAGGTAAATGTCATGGAATTAAAATCCTAAAATGAACTAAATGGCATTTGGGCAATGGCATAAACACAAATACATGGAATTATAAATCTAAATTATCATGCAAATTAACAACAATTAAAACCAAATAAACATGTAAATGAAGTTTAATTTCATTAACAAACAAGAATACATGCAAGCATAATTGCAATGGCAAGTTAAAGGCACAAATTAAAGACTAAATTTAGCAAATTTAGGGGCTAGAACAAAACCTAGAACAGCAGCAAAAATTAATCCATAAAACCTAGCAAAACAACAAAAATGCAAAGTAAAACATTTTAGAAATAAACCTTCAATGGACATTGACATTACCCTACCATCCAAGATCCTAAATGCACATGATTTAAACATGAAAATGACCTAAAATGTATCATTTAACTACTGCATCCAGATTTAAAAACTTATCCTAACCAAAAATTTAAAAAAGAAAATGAAAAGATTGAATTTCAAGTAAGCATTTCATCAAACACTTAAAATAGACACATGTAAACAACTAAAAAAAAACAACCTAATCTATATGGTAGCAAATGACATAAAGAAGACTTGGAAACAACCAAAACCAAACTACATAGTACCTAAAAGAAAAATAATAAAATAAAACATAATTGACCATTACATGAATTTATGAGCTATAATGCAAGGAAAAAATAATATGAGATGCATGAAAACATTAAAATAAACATCATGAACTTAAATCAGAATTAAAATGCAACAACAAACCAATAGGAACCAACCTTAAAATTCGGATAGAATAGGGACAAAAATAGTGGTGAAAATGCATCATGAAATGAGAACAACATGGACCTTTCGACCTAAATGCTAGCATAACTCAAGATACATGCATGATATTCTCAATCTAAAGCCTATCTTGAGAGTAAACCTAAAAAAAAAACAAAAAACATGCACATGTGAGCATGTCCAAAAACTGAATAGAAATAGGTGAAAAACTAGGTTGAAAATAGTGCATGAAAATTGAACAATAAAATGAGCTAAATATAGTCAAGCAATTTAAGACCCATTAGATGTTTTTTAAAATTCAAGGTCACTTTAGGCTTTCATCTTCAACCCAAATTTAAGTTCAAACAACATAAAAGTGGTAAAAACTTAAAGAAAAATAAAACTGAATATAGGGGAAAAAGAACAACAAAATAGTGTTGGAAAAAAGTAGCTAAAAACTAAACTTTCATTAACTTAGCTGAGAAAAGATAACAAAGTGTTTGAAATTTAAAATGGAGCTTTAAAACATGAAAGATAACTGAAAGGCAAGTAAATTAGCTAAGAAAAGAACCTAAAACCAAAGCTAAATGAAGGCTAAAAAAGTTTAACCAAACTAGCAACTGCTGCTGTTTGCTTAAGCCATTGCTAACATCAAGAAAAGAACCTAAAAAGAATTCAAAATGTGGCTTATCTTTACAGCCCTAAAATTGTTCTTTTTAAGGATCAAAGCTAGGTTAATTTTTAGCCAGTCAATGGCTTTTAATAATACAACTCATACCTCAAAATTCTAGCCTAAACATGAACTGTTCTGGAGTTGAAAGAAAACTGAAAATGCAAATGCTCTCTTATCCATTTCATTTTTCCATCATGTGAGCTTTTAAGTATAGTCTAATGGAAGGATCCTAATTAGCCATGTGTGAGGTATGTTGGTAGCCATTTAAACTAAAAAAAGTCCAATTTTTAAAGCTTGAACTGTAACTTTATGAAAACTCATAGCAATGGGAAATGCTCATGCACCATATTCCCATTTTCTTGCATTTTACCTCTTTTTCATGTGCCATTGCCACTCAAACTTATTAATCATTTGCATGCTTATGTGCCTTCTGACTTTTACAATAAAAAGCCTTTCCAAAACCCCAAAAATAAGAAGCAACACAATAAGAAATCTAGTAGCACTGGGTAATAATTGGTAGTCCATGGTTTGCTCCTCTTTGTATGTTCTTATGTGAATCATTATGCACTCTTGACATCTAATAAGAGAGAAGGAAAATTTTAAGTTATCTTTGTAAAATTGGCCCTAAAATTCCCCCCAAAATTGTAACTACACAACATTGGCAAAAAATTGCATTCCATGTAACTCATGCACACTCGATTTGGCTTAGACAGTTTCAGCAAGTGACTTCGCATTGGCTTCTGGTCTTGGCAGCTTCTCTAGCTCTTCCGAGTGTCTTCAAGTCCTGAAATTCATCCTTTTCTTATGCAACTTATGGATATATAGCTAGCTCAAACAATAACAAAATGCACAACTCTTGAAGCCAAATAAAATGCTTACTGCTAACCTTATTAAATATGTGACTACCTTGGGTGTGTGCACCAGTTTTTATTCCCCATTTCAACTTATAAAATTATCATTTCAAGCTTGAATAAATGTCTTCAATTGTGACTCAAAGCCAGCTCAAATTCAACTTTAAATTTTTTTCCAAACTGTGACATACAACAAAGAATGTAATGGTCGGCTGTCATTTTCCTTGTGGTCTACATTTGTCTTGTAATGCTATAGTCCTCTCTTGTATCAAGCATAGCTAATCAAGGTGCTTTAAATTTGGCTTCATGTCTTGCCTTTTTTCCTTTTTTCATTTGAGCTCCCAAAGTCAGTTTCAAGTTAACTATTCACTAACACTTATTGAGGGCTTAAGGATAGTTGTTTCTTCTCATTTGTAAGCATGAAGATGTGATACTCATAGGCTCAACTTCCACCAATTTCCTTCCATACTTGAGCCATCAACATTACCATAAAAGATTTCAAATTTACATCAAAGTTTTGAAAAAATTCTCATGAAACCTGTGTGCACAAATGCCACCAACCAAACATCATTTTTTTGAAGAAATTTGGTTGCACGTCTAGCTAGCTTCTCCTCTTTTCTTACATGAACTTAATAGCCTATTAAGTGTCCAACATTCTCCCATAATCAATCATACTATAGCCACTTAAGCACCAAGTCAGCAACACTTTCTTATGTGCCAAAATGAGGAATTGTTTTGATTACAACCCATGTAGATGCTATTACCAGCTCATGCTTTTTTTTTTTTTTATGTTCATGCATAAGTCAAGCGTTCTTCATGCAAAAGTGGCTAGTTGTTTTCTCCTCCTTTCATGCTTACATATGGCAACTTTGGTGTCTCATATCTAATAATGGTTGTCTCCTGCATTACCAAGCATGTCAATTTGTTAATTTACCTACACATAAGGCAATAACCCAAAATTGGGTGAAAATTAAATTTACTAGTTAGGAATCAAGTAAATGATGTAATTGATCAAATAAGTTCATAATAATTCTAAAAAAAAGAACTATCAAAATGCAAGATGGCAAATTAAATTATTAGATGCCTCTATGGCATTATAATATGCTTGACTCAAACCATAGACTTGCTTTTATATGATATATATGAAGAAGTAAAATCAATCATCCACTCATTCTTAATAAAACATAAAGATGAAACCTAGCATAAGATTCTATATAATGTAAGCCTAATAACTTTATAAAATAATAAAGTTATTTGGACTTGTTTTCAATGGTTAAATGAGTTTTTTTTTTGTTTTTTGTTTTTTCTATGTAAGATGTTTTTACTATTAATGTGCTTAATTTGATGATATGTAGGTAATCATGAAGAAAAGAAGAAATTGCTAAATCTTGGAGAATCCTAACAAATTCTACCTCAAATTGGAAAAAATCAACTCACCAACAGTTTTTCTACTTGAAAAAAGATTTTTGATTTTTTCTTGGATTTTTAATTTGACTAGGATATCCCATTTTTATTTGGAATTCCTACCTTGACTAGGAGATCTACTTAGAGAAGTTGACTTAAAGAAGGTTTTCTTATTAAGAAATCCTAAGTTGATTTGGTATTCCTACCCAGGGTAGGATTGCATGATGTAGACAGGTATGGGTGACACACTAAAAAAGATATGTGAAGCCCAAAGTTACAAGCCCAATTCAAGATGGTGTCCAAGGTAAGTCCAATCCAAGAGGTGGTCTAAATAGATACCAAAATACTACAAAAGTCAAGTTTTGGTAGGCTGTTAGCAAGAATGGGCAACCTAATTCTCTTTTATTCAAGAAGTCCTAATCTTAGTCCAAGAAATGATTAAGAGATGCAGGGCCTAATGCTAGTTAAAGAGTGAAAACAACCAAAGGTTTAAAAGTAATTACAACACATAATTTTTTTATTAGAAAAGCCATAACTGCATCATTTTTCAACTTTAGGAGATTTAATTTCAAGAAAAGTTAGCAGCTAAAAACTTCTTCTTAAAGAATTAACCATACAAGATTCTTTAAAAAAAAGTTGCAAGTGACTCAAAGTTAAGACTTTGAGAGATGCTAGAAAAAGCTTAAGAGAGATGGTTGAACCATTATTCTTGCATTTTGAAAGATCACATCAAAATTTTCTTTATCTAGAGCCAACTGATTATTGCTTTTTGTATAGCCTGCGAGTGCACAAATCAAGTAATAAAATGAAAGTATTTCAGTATTGTTTCCCAACGGATTATAGTTTGTATATGTTGGGTAATTCTCAATTACCAAGGCAAAATCGTAAAATCTTTATCTAAATAAATGAAATTTCAGTGTCAATTACAAAATAAAGAAACAAAGAGTAATGTAGGCTTAAAGCTTGACTTCATCAACTGTCACTTGGAAAGTAAAAGAGAATAGCTAAAAACTAGATCTAAAAGAAATAATTGCATTGTTAGAAACAAAGAGAGATTGAGATTATCGTATGCATGTAGTATAAAAGAATGATTGCATAAAACTTAAGCTTGTAGAACATCAAAGAATGATAGTTAAAAACTTGTATTGAAATTAGAATGCTTGAATCAAACTTATAAAATAAGGAGAATGCTTACTGTAAATAAAAAAGTAAGAACAAGACTTGAAATTAAAAGTAATGAAAAAAAATCTTGAATTTAAATAAAATTAATTAAAAGAACAAAGCTTTGTTATTGGCAAATTTGTCATCTAAGCCAATAACTAATCTAAACTATAAATTAAAGAAAAAAACTAAGAAAAGAGAGAAAAGAAGAGAAGTGAAAGATGATGGATCATGAAATGAGGTGAATGACCTTCCTATTTATAGTGAAGGGTTCGACCATAGAGGGATAGGATTACAAGAGTTTGCTGTTAATTCAAATGCTACATGATAAAGCTTAATCTTGATCTTTAAAGTAGGCTTGGTTGATTAGGACTCTTTATCGTAGAGTTGTCTTGGCCAAAAGATCTTTAGGGAAGTAATCTTGGCCTTTAATCTTTCTTGAAGTCTTGAAGTTTATTAAATCACATTTTCATCCTTACATTCGACTAAGGCTTAGGATTAAAAGATCATGTATTCAAATTTAAGCCAACTTCCTTCAATTCAAATCGTAAGAATGCTCATTTTATCATGATTCTTCAAAGAGGAAGCAAAAGAATCCTTGTCCATCACAAACACCCTTAGCATAATGCATCTAGCGTCCTTATTCTTTTAAATTATTTCATGACTAAGTTGAATATATAGAGTCCATATAAGCTTGAAAATGCTTGAAACCTTTTTGAAACATGGTTGAATGGTGTAAGAGTTCTCATGTAAGGAAAACACTTTAAATGTACAAGCAATCTCTTTGTGCTTTTACTTTGGCTGAATACATTGGGGAAGTGGTAGTGTCCTTGTGTATGTAAAACTACTTCTTGGCTATATGGATGGATGAAATTGGGCCAATAGGGTTTGGTTATAAGCTTCCAAGATATGGTCAAATCTGCTTTTGCATGCATTAATGCATGGTTTGCATGAAAATGAAATCAACAAGCTTGAAACCCTAAAATCATGAAAACAAACATTAAAGTACCAAAAATCAACCAAATTTTAAAATTGTAGCATCTATTTTGATATAAAAAAATCGTTATATTTTTAGGTGCTATCACCAACTAGAAGACATCATAAAGATATGAACAAGTCAGCACCTTATCTAGCCATGATTTGATTTACATTCATTTAAGAAATCCAAGTCAGATTTTATTCTTATCTAGAAAACTTTTGCAAAAGAGTTTAAGCTTGGTCGAACTTCAAGAGATCAAATCAAAAGCTAACCCCCCCTTCCTACTTATCTTATTAAGGCTTCTTGTATTTTAGTTCTATAAATAGCTAGGTTTAAAAAAGCATGATTGTTTTTTTTTTTTGAGCGTACAAGTCGTTCAAGTAATAATAGTGACCAAAGGTTAAGATATCATCCTACAAAGATTAGCAAAAGTAGACTTAGTTCAAGTACCTATTACACCCGTACTCCTTCTAAAGTTGATTCAATCGAAAGGTGTATTTAATGCTAAGCTAACAAGAACAAGTGAATAAAACCATAAGCAATACATGTTTCTAACAAAAAAATAAACCTATAACATGTTAACTAGAAAAATTAATCAAAATAGTAGCAAAAGTAAATTGAGTTGAACTCAACATGCTTTGAATGTAGTTCTAAACTAAAAAACTAAAATTTGAAAGCTCAAATATCAGCTAACCAGCAAGTAACAAGTAGTAATTGAAACTAACTAACATGTAATAAAAAATAACTAACTAACTACTAACTTCCAAAGGAAAGGTGATATAAAAACTTCTTAAAATTTATTCAAACAACTTCTTAATTGATAGAACATTAAGTAAACATGGATCAAAACACAATTGAAAGGCAATTAAAGAAGAAAAATCACAAGAACAACAAGAAAAACACAAACCAAAAATGAAATTTCAAATATGGAGACTAATTGAATTGAGAGTAAAATTTAGATCTACACTCTTGAAAAGAAAATGAACTAAAACTAAGCTAAAGCAACTTAGAGCTACAAGATTACTACAAGATTCAATAAAGAGATTGAATGAAACAATGCAAAAACAAGTCAATGAACTTAAACAAAACTAAGTGTAGTAAAGAGAAAAATAGAGCACTAAAGAGAAATTCATCCAAATAGACTTAAAAAACATGAAATTAAGAGCAAGGAAATTGAATCTAAATAAGTAAACACATGAATTAAGAAGTGCAAACTGAGAAAAGAGTAAACCAATCACCTAGCTAGGAGAGGATAATCTTAAAGTGTTGTCATTTACTCAAGCTTTAACTCTACCACTGGATTTCAAATTGCATGAAATTGAATAAGAAATCTTAAAGAACTTTTATTAATTAAATCTTAAAATGAATGTGAAATAAAGACAAGAAAAGTAAAACTTGCTAGAAAATAAATGCAATTTTCTCCCAAATAGCTCTTTAAAAGAATAAGGAATCAAATGTTTGGAGAGAAAAAAAAGTGAAATGCAAGGAAAAGAAAAAAAATGTAAAAACTAGCCAAAGTCTCCTAATGGCAAGCCACTTTCCCCTATTTATAAGCAAATGGTAGGTAGTTGAACCACTAAAAGTGCAAAAAAAATCTAGCGTAATTGTAACTATTCTAGATTCTTCCATCTTAACTACTTTGCCCTATTTGATTCCTTGTTTGCTTCCTTGTTTTCTTTTTCTTGCTTTCTTTTACTTTGAGTTTTCTCCTCTTGATTTTCTGAGTTCCTAAAAGTCAACATTATGTTCAATTAGAAGCCTTTAAATCACTAGTTAAGCAAATCTAATTGGTCCCTCTTTGAATCTCCAAAATGGCACCACAATTCCATGATCACATTGCATATGTATCCAACAACACACCTTGCATCTTATATTCAATATTTGGCACCAATTGTAACAAAATTTTCTTTGAATTCACTAGCAAAGTGTTGACCATTTAATAGGCAATTTATACATGAAAATTTCTTTGAACAATTTAATGAGCTAAGAATAATATTTTCAAATGAAAAATAGTAGTATTAAGGGTTGAAATAAAGTTTAATTAAGCTCAAATGAGCAAATGAAATCATAGAAGAGAAAGTATAAGGAAAAGTCCCATAAGTGGCAATGTAGCACAAGTATGCTAATTTTCACCTTTCATTACTTTTTGCACAAAAAATCCTCCAAAATGAGTCCAAAAGCTCAAAAATGATTAATTTTTAATATTTTCAACTACACACTGAACATTTATGCATTTAGGAGTGTTTTTGATAGAATTTTCAAGGAACAAGCCAATATTCAATAGAAATTGACCTAAAAAGAGATAATAAAATACTAAAATTTTAGTGCAATCAGGTGACAACCTAATCTCTAGTTTATTTAGCTCTTTTTTATTGTTCTTTTACTCTTGTAAGCTTGTTTTAGTTTATGATTGGGTGGCAGACCAATCTATCTAATTGTTTAACTTTCTTGTTGATTTTTCTTTAAGTTTTTATTATTTTTAAAACTCTCTTTAGTTTGATTTCAGTTTATGCAAGTTTACTTTAAGTTTCAAGTTCTATTTTTTAAGCTTTTCCAAATCATTTTCTTGTTCTTGTTTAATTTCAATTACATTCTTGCTTATTGTTTTTAATTCACGCAATTTATATAGTGGTTTCTTTTTAATTTGATATTTGCATGCTTGAATTCATCATAATAGTTTTAGTTTACATGCTTTTAGTTGGTGTTGATCCAATTTACTCCTCTTTGGTAATATTGCATGTTCTTTAGTTTAATTGAATTTAGTTCAGATTTAATTTGATTAGATTGCATGCTATTAGGTTTAATTAATAATCAAATCAATTTAATTAAGTTGGTAAGTTTAAATTTAGTAATTCTTGCAAGTTAATTAGTTTATTCAGTTTTTATTTTAAAAGTTCTAAGGTAAATTTAGTTTAATTAGTTTTAGTTCATAGTAATTGCATATTTTAGGATTTAAGTAAGTTTAATTTGCTTCTGATTGACTACAAATTCAATTTATTGCTTCTATTTGTATTATTGCATATGCACCTTAGTTAAATTGCATGATTCTACATTTAATTAATATAAGTTAAATTTGGTTCTAATTTAAGTCATCTTATTTGATTTGGTTATTGTTAAATTGTTGTATTTACATGTTTAGTTGTTTGCTTAGGTTTTAGCATCAGTTACTTCATAAGTTTTCATTTTTTAGTTAAAGCATATAGTTTGCACTATTAGGGTTCTATTTAGAGTTGATGCATGTTTAAATTTATTTTGTGTGTTTAGTTTTAATTTTAACTTGATGGTTATTTTTTACTTTAGTTGATTGCATCTTAATTCACTTATTTACTTGTTGTTTGCATTAGTTTAGGTTAATTTCATCTTAATTTATTGTTATTGTATGTTTTTAAGTTTAATTGCATTATTTAAGTTCTGTTTTGATTAGTTTACTCAGTAATTGCAATCTTATTTTGATTTCTCCAAATATAAAAAAAATGAGACAATTTTATGATTCATTTCACTCTATTTTAATCTCTATGGGAATGATATTAACTTACTACTTTTATGATCTGTCCTCTTGTAGATTCTCAATCAAAGCCTAAAAAAAGTACATGGTGATTTATATCTTTAATTTGGAATCATCATGGATACCTAAGTTTACATGATGGATGGTTAAGGACAAATTGTGTCACATGCTTAATATATGAAATGGTTTAGAAATGATCAAATTGAATCGATAATAAGATTCAACGTAAAATTCAAGTGGAATTTGGTAGTGTCGAGTTATCTGAAGATGCTAAGTAACTTTTGAACAAGTATAATTAGCTAATGAAAGCTAGGAAACTAGATGATCAGATCAATATTAAACTAAAAAAAGTTAGTATAAATGAAAATAGATTTTATGTAATGGAGTATTTGTCAATTGGCATAAGGGATTGCCAATCAACATAGTGTTGGCTTGGTCAAGCTGATTTATGGTTTATGGAGATTAGGGTGAGGTGTTTTAGAGGTTTTGGAGATAAAGGTTCAATTTTTGTAAGGTTAAGGTAGCTTGTAGGGATAGGATCCTCTAGGAATTATGAAGGAAATCTAAATAACTAATGAGAGAAGTTTTGAATAAGGTTGTCGAAAGGTAGAGATGGTTGAAATCTTTGTAGTATAGCTAGAGGTTTTAAGTTGTGAATGTTCTTGATGTTTTTTCTCCATAAGGGGAGTAGAGGTTTTTATCTATTAGTAAATGTGTGAGAAAATAAGGTTTTGAAAGGTTAAGGTCAAAGATAGAATAGTTTCCTCTCTATATACCTTTTCAATAGTTTGATACTAATAAATGGGATCGAGAAAAGAATCTCACAAAATCTTGGAATAAACTAGATATGTGTTGATCAGTACAAGCTACATCTTTTAGTTTTGTTGTTGTCATTTATTACATCCCAAGTTTACTTATACATCACCAATGTATGTCGATTTTGACAAGATAGTGTCGATTAATTTTAGCATTCTCTATCAGAATTGATTTTTTGAGTTAATTTTTGTTATTCATCAAGTTAAACTTAGTTTAATAGAATTCAATTTTAAGGGTGTGAAATTTGATGCTTATAGTTTGTGTTGGGTTTTGAATTATGCTCATACAACACTCACTCACTGCGAAAGAAAAATTAAATGCATTCATATGATTAGAGTCATACCTTAAGTTAAAGATATTGTAATCTTGAATTAGAACAACCTTTGATTTGCTTGAACACCAAAAAAGCCCAAAACTTAAAGCCACCAAAGTGTTTGGGCTCCAACAATGTTTTAAACAACCATAAGTTTGAATCTTTCTCCAAGTCATAGGGAGAACCTTTGTGTTTGAATGGTGGCTAAAAGGGCTAATTTAAAAGCTCAAATTCTTTATTAGCCTAACTTTAATGGGAGAAACTTGTTTGTCTCTTTCTTTTGGTGTATGGATAGAGAAGAATGTGAAAGGAAATAAAATGCCACCCATTGGCTGTATATCTCCATATGCCCTCATTAGAGTCACTCGACAAAGGCACAAGGTTATGTATATATAAGCGTTGCCATACCTAGGCCCTAATTTAGAACTACAATAATTTTAAATTAGCCCCATTTATTTAATTGAACTTTTCAATTAAGTCTTATTTAATTGAATCCCAATTTCAATCCTGCATTGTGATTATTGTATGAACCTATTAGGCTTCAACCATGTTAGCATTGAATATAAATCCAATCAAATAAGGGTTGAATAAACTATATTCATAGATCATAAGTGACATCTAATAATGCATTATGACCATCCAAATGTTAAAAAGTCAAGATAGTCTTAACATTACCTTCAGTGTTAAGTCTATCAATGTAATTTAGTCCTTCCATCAAATATCCCAAAAGGTCATAACCATGATGTAGTGTTTACCCTTGAAATACTTTCATATCAGTTTTTATAGCTTCTAGTTAACATTTATAAACTTAGCAAGAAACTATTTCTTCTAAATTCAACTTCTTTTGGTTGAAGACTTTATGTGTTCTCTAAAGCCAATAAAAGTTTGATACATCCTTCATATCTCGTAAGATGACAAATTCTCTCTTGACCACTCATGTGCTTCAGACCATATCCAAATGCATTCCTTTTAGACTTCAAACCCCTAGACTTGTAGTGATGAAATCAAAGTATGATAATTCATATACAAGATGACATTGTATACTAAGTCTAAGGACTAATTACATGGCTATGACATAAGAATATTTCATAAACACTTGAGTGAAATAGCAAATGGAGTTCTTATAACGGGCCTTGTTCAGTGAACTTGGTCTCTAATAAGCACCCATATGTTGTCTTAATTGTATCCTAATGCTTCAATTTGTGATACTGATTGCTTATATCATAAGTATGGAAGCTTAACATATACTAGTCTTTGAGAATTGTTGATGCTCTATCTCAACAATGTAATAACCAAGAACAGTTTAGGAACATGACTTTGATGCATAAGGATCTCATAATTGTAACTCTATACAATTCCCTTGTTAAGGTTTTGTGTTTATGAGTTTTATGCAATTAGCACCTTAATAACTCTTTATCCTTATGCTAATGATGAAGAAAAACCTTTTATCATAACTGATAGGAATGCAATAATAATAGTACATCCCTATCCAACTCGATTGGCTCTAGGGCATATACTAATAGTTTGCTCCTATTTGATTGAGCTTTGATAATGAGATCGAAGCTTTAAAAAAAGCAAAGATTTTTCATAAAGGATTTCAAAGGTTTAGTTGCACTTATATTTGGATTATTACATACTCTAAAGATATTACACTTAATTGTAGTTCAAAAAGGAACAATTATGGTAGTTAAAAGAAGGATAAAGGTTCTAGGTTTGCTAAAGGATTTTAGGTTTGTCAAAAAAAGATGATAAGGATTTGAAAAAGATTTTACTTTTAAGGTTGTAGAAGAAAACCTTAGGAAAGCCAAAAAAATAAATAAGGTTTCTAGATTAGAACTCAAGCTATTAGAATAAGTTTGACTTTTAGGGTTGTTAAGATGAAAATTCAAGGTTGGTGAATTCATATTTTAGTTAGGAGGTTAGTGAAGGAAACTTTAGGAATGCCAAAAAAAGCAATTAGATCTTAAGATTGTTGAGAGGAAAATTTTTCAGGGTTGGTAAATTTGGATTTTACTATTAGGGTTGCTAGAGAAAACTTTAGGGAAGTCAAAGAAAAGAAACTAGGGTTGCTAAACCAAAACTTGGGGCTATCAAAACTAGATTTAACTTCTAAGGTTGCTAAGAGAAAAATTTAAGATTGCTGGATTTGGATTTTGTACACGAGATTGCCAAAGAAAACTATGTGGATGAACTCTATACCTTTTACAATTTCTAATGCAATTTCATGGAGTTTTTCCCAATCAAATTGCTAGCATTTCCTTCAATTAAGAAAATGTGTTTGATGGTTTGTTGCACATATAGTCATTGACCAAAACACATTTAGATCTTTTTGAATAGAATCTCACTAATTTGATCACATTGCCATGCTGAATCTTATTTAGAGTAGAAACTTAATTAGCAAAATTTTTCTCACTAAATTTAAATATTACCAGAATTTTAATAGCAATGAACCAATCATTTGGTAGTAATCACCCATTGTAAACTTAGCCAAAGTCATCCTACTTTATTTTATGTTGAAATTGTTTGTCATGGCAAGTATATCAATATAACTTTACCCTTTGGGTGTCAAGTATTATTGTTTGTGTCAAAATTTATGCACCAGCAACTATCTTTTGTGAGGTTAAGTATTTGTAGAGAAAGAAAATAAGCAACCCAAAGGGAAAAAGATGAATTTGACAACAAATGCTATATCTACAAAGCCAAAATATTCAAAAAAGCCTTTTAGTTTAAAGAAATAGAAAACTTATGAGAAATAATAAGAGTTTCAGCATGGAATTGGAAATTATACTAATCAAATTGTTTGAAAAAAGAAAGGCAAGGGCAATCTATTGTTAATTTTCATTATTTGCTTAAAAATGTTCAGCCAATTTAAATCAAGTATTTGAATAATTGTCAAAAACTTAAGAAAAAGAAAGGAAAACCAATATTAGGTTCTAAATGATACATAAGTCAATATCCTTGGATCATTATTAGACCTATAGATGCAAGAAAGACCAACTCTATTGTAATCTATACACTCAATTGACCATCTCATATCAAACCCTAATGTAAGCAATTTCGAGGTTATTTCATAAGGGTAATATGCCTCATTTTTTGAGCTTATACAAACCATTGAAATGACCCTGCAAGTCTTTAGAATGTCATACATAAACAAAATTTATGATACTAGTAAACTCAACTACTTTCACTTGAGCCATTCTCCTTCGAGCAAAGTTAAAACTATTTGTTCAGAGTTGAAAAAAATTCACATATGATCTTTCAAAGATAGTAAGGGATAAGAGAATAGGATTCATTTAGAAAATAGTCATGCTATAAAGAATTCAATAGTAGCACTCATGCTTTTAACAAAGCAAAATGAAGCCCAAAAATCATGGAACTCTTTTTTCTTTCAGTGGCAATAGCAAGTTCAAGTTCAATGTCAACCAAACCTATTATTGAAATTGACATGAACATGAGAATTATTTAAACTCAAACATGGTACTTTGCCATTGGCTAATTTAGGGATATTGTTAGAGCAATTCATGAAATTAGGTTGCCAAAAATTAATTAATGAGGGATATAGCAGGTAACTTCATCCATTGAAAGAGATTTGTAAGAAAGATCATAGCTTCTATTGGCCAAGTTAACATCAATAATTTGAATCTTACAATCATAATTTGAGATTCCTTTGGCATAGTACTTTTTTCTTAAAAATTCATGATGGTTTTATTGTTTTAGAAAAATAGTTGGAAAATAAGATCACTTTAAAAAACACAATCTCTCTAAAGATGAAAAAGGTAGTTGATATTATTAAAATATTCACATAATGAAGAGCAATGTTATAGATTTCATGCATGAAAAATAGGAATGAAAAAAACAAGGTGAATAGAGGAAACATGGCCCCTTAAAAAGTTGCTAAAGTTTTTTTTTGTTGAAACATGAATTGAGCCAAGTTGACCCAAATCCATTAGTATATCCAAATAGGCATTATCTAATTCCTATTATAAGTTGAGTTAGAATTCTATTCCCAATAAAATTCCACATAAGTGCTATTAGAGGTCTATTCCTAATGGAATTAAGATATGTGACATATAAATAAGCACATATACTAGGAAAAATTAGAAAGTAGTAATCTTAATTACTCTAGTAAAAAGTTCTATATCTTCAACTTTCCCTTGCTTAATCCTTTGGTGTCCTCCTAAAACCCTAGGACTTGAAGTGTGAAAACTTGTGGACAACTCTAGTAGATGTTCCATAGACTAGAAAGATTAAATAAGTTGTTGAAAGAGTAAAATAAGTGGATCATTTGAGGTTTATAAAGCAAGCATTAGTAAATTGATCTTGAAAATTCATATTAGCATTTGAGTAGATAATCCTAAATCAACTAATATTCTTTTAGTTATATCAAAGCATTATTATTCTTGTTTTCACCTTTAAGAAGCAACATGCTAGAATATCTTTAAACACTTAGAATGATTTTTAATAGTGAAAATTTGAGCACATGCTTTTAGACCAAATATTTTACAAAAATATATACCCTAGGGTAGTATGAATTTATGGTAAAAATTTGGTATTAAAATCACTTATGGTTTGAGAAAAAAAATCATACTCAAATTGGTTTTAGACCTATCAAAGCATTATTATTCTTGTTTTCACCTTTAAGAAGCAGCATGTTAGAATATGTTTAGAAACTTGGAATGATTTTTAGTAGTGAAAATTTGAGCACATGCTTTTAGAACACATATTTTACAAAAATATATACCCAAAGGTAGTATGAATTTATGGTAAAAATTTGGTATTAAAATCACTTATGGTTTAAGAAAAGCCAAACTTTGATTGTAGATTTTTCTCACATGTTTGACTTAAAAAGTTGAAATTTATATGGTTAGAATCCTTGTCATATAAGCTTTCCCTGCATATATTATTCAAAATTTTTCAATTTGTGGCTAATGAGAATTAAAGATTTAAATTTTTGGAGGGCTATACTAAAAAATCAAAAAAGTTTTTTTTGATAAAAATGTTGTTTTTTCCAGTCATGGAAATGGTGCATAGGTTATGTGTGGTGCTTTCTTGGTAGATTTTAGAACATTTTTTCACCGAACTTGATTTATAATTTTCTAATATTTTCTATAATTTTTCAAAATCATGAAAGCGTATATGTGTAATTTTCTTATAAAATTATATAATTTTGGTATTTAAAATTCACTCTCACACTTTGAAACATGTATATTGGATTTTGGTGAGTGAAAGGTACATTTAGCTACTTAGAAATGAGTGGACTCAATGATATATCTCTAATTAACTAGTTAAAAATTGATTAGTCATAACAAATAAATATTTTTTCAATAATTGATAATCATGGCATTAATATTTAGAATATAAATATATTTTATGGAATATGTTTGTCACCCTACAATCATATCACATGGCATGACATGATTATTTTATTTTATGTATGTGATACAAAAAACAACATAATGTGAATAAAGGGAATTGTCCCTATATTTTATTGTAAATAATTTGACATTTTATTTCATCTCATATACTTATAGATGATTTTATTGTAAAATTTTTTATGTTAGGATCTAAGAATAAATTTGATGGTTTAATTGCTTTTATAATGAAATATTAAGATAAAGTGCCTAATTAAAGTTCTATGCAATGATGTAAATAATGGCAACTTAAAGTACAATAATGACTTTTACAAAAGAAGAAAAAGTTAATGGGACTAATTAGTTAATATATGGCATAGGAAGATTTGATATCTTCTAAATGAAAAAAGGATCTTGAAATTATAACCAATTTCATAGATCCACTTGAGTAAAAGAATATGACCTCACATAGAAAAAACTTAGATGCTTAACAAAGTTGGTTTAAAAAAGATTGTAATGCATTTTTTACTATGCCCAAATACATGCATGATGAGCTTATTTGAGAGTTTGAGACTTTCTAAGCTATTTGTTAGTTTGAGACTTTTTAAGCTATTAAAAAAATGTGGGATCAATTTGAAATGAAATTGGTGGATGAACAACTTCTAAGCTTCATGCATTGAATTTTAAGTTTCACCAATATGTTATGAATCTTTCACACTCTATAGGAAATCACTTAAGGTTGACGTATGCAATGATAAAAGAGTGAAGAGTGGCTAGAGCTGAACTCACTTATGAACATTAGGTTCAATCAATTATAAAGTCATTTTTATGCTTCTTAAGCAAAGCGAAATTAATGCTAACACATAATGATAGTGTGAAAACTTTTGATGATATTTATCGTCATCTTGAGCTTCAATAGGAGTGCAAATAGGCAACCCTATTGCTAATGTAGCTTGTGTTGATTAGTGCAAGGGAAAATGGCACAAGCATAATTAGCAAAATGGATCAAAGCATAAGAATGCTTATAATTTGACACCAAAAAATGACAATGTGGCCAAATGTCAAAAGTTAAGTGCAAAAATAAGAACATTAACAAATTTAAATGCTAGAAAAATGGAAAAATAAGTCACTTTGCCTGTAATTATGTGAAGTAGAAGATGGTATAACCCAAGCCTGGCTCTTGTAGCACTTAATTTGTTCACATGTTCTTATTGCTTGTTTTCTCTTTAGTTGGATTATAGACTCATGTGCAACAAAAAATATAAGTTGAAATAGAGTAGTATTGGTAGATTACAAACTAGTTTCAGTAATTAACCATTATGTTACCATAGGTAATGGATACCAGGTGAAAGTCCTTATGTTGGAAGCTATGAACTGAAGTTGCATAACAGGTGGACCTTACTTTTGCATATATGTTGTATGCACCACGAATTGAATGTAATCTATTTTTAGTTTTAGCATTATTAAAGTTAGATTTCTTTTTCAGTTTGAGGGAAATCATTTGGATACTTATTTAGAAAATAAGTTTTATGGTCATGGTAACTTGAACAATGATTCCTTTACATTGATTTTGAAATATAATAGTAATTATGCTTCATATGTTGAATTTTATTCTGATAATATGTCTAATCTATTAAATGGTATAACAAATTAGGTAATGTCAACCAAGAAAGAATGGGAAAGTTGATTAAAGAAGACTTGTTACAATCTCTTAAAAAGATTAACCTACCTATTTATGAACCTTTCCTTGCAGAAAAAGCATGTAAGAAACCTACTATAAGATAAAAAGGACATATCAATCTTTGGTTCTAATCAATTAAGATATTTATGGACCTATGAATGTGAAAGCAAGCTATAGAGTCTCTCATTTCATTACATTGATTAATGATTGTTAGTCGTATTGATTACTATATTTGTTATCTCATAAATTAGTAGCTTTAAATTATTTTAAATGCATTCTGGCAAAGGTTGAGAATAACAAGAGAGAATAATTAAGATTCTCCATATTGATAGAGGTCGAGAATATTTATCAAAACAATTAGAAAAATTTGTGAGAAAAATGAAATAAGTAGGTAATTAACTATTCTTGATTGATAATTTTATTTTTTTAGAATTATCATGAACGTATTTGTTAATCATATTACTTAATAAATTTATGATAGATTTCTAGCAATTTAATTCAACTATCCACCTAATTAATTTATTTGTCTCATGTTAGAGTTAAAATAAATGGTAAAAGAATAAGGTGAAATTGTAAGGAAATTTGAAGATTAAAAAGACAAGGAAGTGGCATGAAAAATGAAAGAACGTGCATAGGTGAATACATGTACATGAAGAAGATAGAAGTTATAAGATGTCTTTAAAGTAACACACACATTTGGTTGTTGCGTTGGCCTCCTATTTGGACAAAAGATGAAAATTGGCCACTCTTGCATGAAAAAGGAAAGGTAGCAAACTTTTAAAGTTGAGAGCTGCTTGCTTGTATAAATAAGTGAAGAAACTGATAACTATATGTGTCTTGGCTGTAACCACTCTTTGCATGAGATGTAAAAGCCACCAAGTAGCTGTCAAGAGGAACCGGTTGACATGTAGGCCAGTTGTCAAGACCTTGTAATTTGGTTGCATAAAGGCTTGATGAGCTAGTCACATTTGTATGAAGAATAGGACAATGATATGGGGGACCATATTAACAAATGGTTAAAAAGACCTGCTTTACTACATCAATTGCTGTTACGTTTGAGAGGTACTTACTATTAAAAAAAATGCTATTGCTTCCACTATATAAAGTCATGTACTTTTCAAAATAGGGCACAAAATTATCTGTTACCTTAGTAGATAGAACTTAATAATAATGCCCAAAGAGAGAAAACTTGTAGGTTACTTAGCATTTTGGTGCACCCTTATTGGCAATTGCATGATAATTAGATAAAGAGAAAAATGTAACATATTTTGTATTGCATGAAAGGAAACCTCCTACCTGAAATGTGGTCGAGAGTTTTTGAAAGAAGAGCCCAATTGGGATGCCATTACTTGTTGTCATGAGTTAAACTCTATGATTTTTCTTTTTGGTGCATACAATTTGCTTGATTGAGGTGTTGACTTGCCTGCTTCTTGCCATGCCATCGATGCATGAAATGAGGAAAATTAAATTGCAACTAAAAAAAGATGCCTGGCTACTATATGTCATGATTTTAGGGGGAATTTTATAGCCAATTCTACAAAGATGACTTTGAATTTTTCTCCTCTTCCATTAGATGGCAAGAGTGCATAAGGATCCATTCAAGAACATTCAAAAAGAAGCAAACCATGGATTGCCAATTATAAACCATTGCCACTAGATTTCTCCTTTTATGTTGCTTCTGATTTTTAGGGTATTAAAAAGGTTTTTGTTGAAAAAATCAGAGGGCACATTAGCATGCAACTGAAGAATAAGTTTGAATGGCAATGGCACATTAAAAGGAGGAAGAACGCAAGAAAATGGGAATGTGGTGCATGAGCATTTCCAATTGCTACTAGATTTTAGGAAGTTACGATTTAGGAGTTTGAAAAGCTCTAAAAAAATTGGCCTTTATTGAGTTTAAATGGTTGCCAACACCCTCACACATGGCTAATTAGGATCCTCTCAATGGACCACACTTGGAAGCTCACATGATGGAAAAATGACATTGATAAGATAGTTTTTGCATTTTTAGTTTTTTTTTTCAACTCCAAAATAATCCACGTTTGAGCTAGAATTTTGAAGGTTGAGTTTGTATTATTTTTAGCCATTGATTGGCTAAAAATTAACTTAGCTTTGACCTTTAAAGAGAACATTTTTAGGGCTGTAAAAGGGTGACACATTTTTTTTATTTTTTGGTTTTCTTTTATTGGGGTAGAAATGGATCAAGCAGGCAGTAGCCATGGTCGGTCTGGTAGAGCTCTTTTAGCCTCCATTTAGCTTTGTTTTTGGGCTATTTTCTTAGCTAATTTACTTATCTTTCGTTGTTTCTATGTTATATTCTTGGCCAATTTACTTGTCTTCTAGTTATTTTTCATGCCTTAAGCTCTATTTTAAATTTCAAACACTCTGGTTAATCTTAAGTTAATGAAATTTCAGTCTTTAGCTACTTTGTTTCAAGCACCATTTTGTTGTCTTTTTCCATTGTGTTCAGTTCAGTTTTTCTTTAAGTTTTTACCATTTTTATGTTGGTTGAGCTTGGATATGGGTTGAAGATGAAAGCCCATAGTGACGTTGAGTGTGAGAAATCATCTAAGGGGTCTTAGATGGCTTGACTCTATTTTAGCTCATTTTATTGTTCAATTTTCATTCATTATTTTCAACCCATTTTTTCACCCATTTTTTTTTTTTGGTTTTTGAACTTGCTAACCGTGCATTTTTTGTTTGTTTTTAAGTCTTTTTTCAAGATATGGTTTTAGTTTAAGAATATCATGCAGGTATCTTAAGTTATGCTAGCATTTAGGTTGAAAGGTCCATGTTATTCTCACTTTTCTTAATGCATTTTCAACAGTATTTTTGTTCCCATTTTGTTTGATATTTGGGAGTTAGTTCCTATAGGTTTTTTGTTGTATTTAAAGTCTAATTTAAGTTCATGATATTTGTTTTAATGTTTGCATGCATCTCATGTTTTTTTTCCTTGCATTATAGCTCATAGGTTCACTTGGTAGTCCATTGTGTTTTATTTTATTATTTTTCTTTTTTTTTAGGTACTGTGTAGTTCAGTGTTGGCTGTTTCCAGCCCTATTAAATCCATGTTTAGGTTATTTTTCAAGTCTTTTTTATGTCATTTGCTACCATATATGTTAGGTTGCATTTTTTTTTAGTTATTTACATGTTATTATTTTAAGCGTTTGATGAAATGCCTACTTAGAATTCAATCTTTTCATTTTCTATTTTAAATTTTCAGTTAGGATAAGTTTTTAAATGTGGATGCAAAATTGAATGATACATTTTAGGTCATTTCCATGTTTAAATCATGTGCATTTAGGGTTTTGCATTGTAGGGTAATGTCTATGTCCATTGAGGGTTTATTTCTAAAATGTTTAACTTTGAATTTTTATCTTTTTATTAGGTTTTGGGGACTAATTTTTGCTTCTATTCTAGGTTTTGCTCCAATCCCTAAATTTGCTAAATTTGGCCTTTAATTTGTGCCTTAACTTGCCTTTACAATGCTTGTTTGTTAGTCAATTTAAGCTTCATTAATGTTTATATGGTTTTAATTACTGTTAATTGCATAATAATTTAGATTTATAATTTCATGTATGTGTATGCCATAGCCCAAATACCTTTTAGCCCATTTTAGGATTTTAGTTCCATGCCATTTAATTTTATATTCATGCATTTACATTTCAATTATGGGTTAGGTTATTATTCAGGGTAAATTGCAATTTTATTTCTTTTTGTTAAATTTAATTTCATATTATCCATGAATAATTATTGTATTTTACTTTTATAATGTCTATTCTTTAATTTAGAACCTTTTTAGTTAGGTTTTAGATACTTTCTTTTTTTAATAACTTTATATTTTAAGTAACTTTTCACTTTTAGTAAGTTTTAGGGTTGATTTAGAAACTTTTCATAATTTGTTAGCAATTAGGTTAAAGTTTCATTCATCATAATTTTTAGGGTTAATTAGTTGTTAATGTAGGTTTAATTGATTAATTTAGTGTAATTAAACAAAAAATCTCCCCTCAATCCAAATATATCCTAGAGATCCAATCTCAATGATTCACCTTAAACTAGAAACCCAATCCTTATAGAGATGATAACCCGGAATACTTTCAATCTATATTACTTGTGCAGCTTGTATACTTATGATACTTTTGCATAATTAGCAATGAGTTTTTGGCACCATTACCGGGGATTGATGCACTTAGATTAGGGTTAATATTGATACCAAGCATACTAGGATGTAGTTGGGTCACCTTCTTTTGTAGATAGTTGTAAATACTTTTTTTTTATTTTCTTCTTTTAGGTTTTATGATCTACAAATCTATAGTTGGTCCATGCGAAGGAGTAGAACCCTTGATCTGATCCCTCTAAACCCAGAAATAGAAAGAACACTTAGGAAAATTATGAGGAAAAAACAAGAGAATATTGCTCCACCTAAAACCATGGTCAATCCCAATGATAACAAAACCTTGCGGGATTATGTTGTACCCAATGTTGATGGTTTTTAGCAAAGTATAAGATGGCCAACAATCCAAGCAAACAATTTTGAAATCAAGCCTGCCATAATCCAAATGATCCAGACCTTAATACATTCAAACACAATGGTGTATTTCATGATGCCATTAGAATTAGGTTATTCCTTTTCTCTCTCTATGATCAGGTTAAGAATTGGCTCACTTCAAATGCCTTCTGGATCGATCATTATTTCAAACGATCTTATCTAAAAATTTTTGCAAATGTTATTTCCACATGCAAAGACCATAAAGCTTCACAACGACATCACTAATTTCACTCAATATGATTCTAAGTCTCTTTATGAAGCTTGAGACTAATATAAGGAATTGCTTAGGAGGTGTCCTCATCATAGCCTACCCAGATGGCTAAAGGTTAAGACCTTTTATAATGGTCTCTTCAGACACAATAGGATAATCATAGCCGTTGTAGCTGGTGGCACCCTCATAAGTAAGTCTATAGATGATGCCTTCAAGCTCATCAAAGACATGGCTGCCAACCACTATTAGTGGTCATTTGAAAGATAAAACTAGAAGAAGGCTGTCAGATATAAGAGTTAGATGCCTTTAGTGCTATTATTGCTCAGATAGCTAGTTTAGCTAAAAAAGTATAGGCCTTAAGATTCAATTTTGTTCCTACACCTACTCCTATTTCTAGCCTTGTCCAATCCATACAGAGCCCTTTTTTAGTTGTGATATGTGTGGACATGGCCATTCAGTAGATCATTGCCCTATTAGGATAGAGCTTGTCCATTCTGTTGCTCAGCTTAGTAGGCAACAAAGCAATCCTTACTCTAACACTTACAATCTAGGTTGAAAAAATCACCCGAATTTTTCATGAGCAAACAATCAAGGTCAGTGCTTTAATTTTAAAACCCAACACCATCCTAGTTTTTCTCACCCTTTAGCTCCTCAATACCAACCACCACCACTTATTCTTTCTCCACAAGAGAAGAAAAATTCCCTTGAACATTTGTTGTTTTCCATCCTTTAAAACTACAACAACATGTTGCTAAATCAAGTTAACCTTATCCAAGGGCAGGCTGCAACCCTTTAAAGTCAGGCAACTACCATAAAAAACTTAGAGGTGCAAGTCAGATAGATAGTTAGTGCCTTCGATAGCTGCCCTTAAGGTAGCCTTCCTAATAACATTGAAGTCAATACATGAAGGGAAGAAAAGGAACATTGCAAGGTCGTTACCTTTATGAGTGGTAGACAACTAGGTATGATAGCATTGTAGACCCCATATCCTTAATTCTCTAACCTACTTTATTATTGATGAATGAAAGCTGGGAATGGAAAAGTAGTTAAAAGAGAAAGAAAATGAGAAAGAAGAGGGTATGAATCCTATGTCAACTAAGGAAAGTAGTTCATCTGAAGTTACAATCAATAAGCCCAAGTCATATAAACCTCTCATACCTTTTCCATAAAGATTTCAAAAGTAAAAGAATGAGCAGCAGTTTGCTAAATTCCTAGAGTTTTTTAAGAAATTGCATATTAACATTCCCTTTGCAGAGGTGCTAGAGCAGATGCCTAGTTATGCAAAATTTATAAAAGAGATAATTTCAAAAAAGAGAAGGTTGGAAGATTGTGAGACCATTGCACTCACTAAAGAGTTTAGTGGCATCATTCAAAAGAGCATTCCTCTTAAGATTAAGGACCCTGGTAACTTTACCATACCTTGCACTATAGGTAATCTTTTCTTTGATAAGGCATTTTATGACTTAGGTTCTAGCATTAATTTGATGCCCAAATCCATTTTTAGAAAATTATGGTTAGACGAAGTTAAACCCACTAGAGTGACACTTCAGCTAGCTGATAGGTTTCTGAAACACCCTAGAAGCATTATAAAGAATGCTTTAATTAAGGTTGAGACATTTATCTTCCTAACTAATTTTGTGATCTTAGAAATGGAAGAAGATAAGGAAATACCAATCATCCTACGTAAACCTTTCCTTGCTATTGAACAAACCTTTATCGATGCCTAAAAACAAAAACACATAATGTAAGGCCAAGATCAAAAAAGTGACATTCAATGTCTTTCAAGTAATGACATACCCTAGTGACTTAGATGATTGTTATAGGTTGGACACTTTGAGCTGATAGGACATGACACTTTTTTAAATGATCACCCTTATAAACTTCTCAAGTCCTCATTTGATGACAAGTTTTCTAATTGTGTTGAATGGGTTAAACCACTAGTTATGATCCTCGGGGTCAATTTGAGAGTTTAGGTGATACTTTGTTTTCTAGCCCTCTAAAACCTTCAGTAGAAAAGCCACCACCCTTAGAACTTAAGCCTTTGCTTGATCACGATAAGTATGTATTCTTTGGAAAAGACTTTACTCTACGCATCATCATTTTTTTTGGTTTTAACCATGATTAAGAAGGCAAATTGTTAAAAGTTTTTAGAGAGCACATGAAAGTGATTAGCTGGTCTATAGTCGATATTAAGGGTATCAGTCTTTTTGTATGTGTGCACGAGATTTTCTTAAAGGAAGACCATAAAGCAACCATAGAGCACCAGCGTCCCTTAATACTATAATGAATGTTGTGGTGAAGAAAGAAATAATTAAATGGTTTGACATTAGTATTATTTACCCCATTTCTGATAGCTCATGGTTTAGCTTAGTCCAATGCCGAAAAAAGGTAGGATGACTATCATCACTAATGATAAAAATGAATTGATCCCACAAAGACTGTAATGGGATGGCGCATGTGCATTGACTATTGAAAGCTTAACAAGGCAACGAGGAAAGATCATTTCCTATTCCCTTTCACAAATCAGATGCTAGATAGGTTATCCGGTCATGAGTTTTATTATTTTCTAGATGGTTATTCTAGATACAACTAGAAAAAAATAGCCTCTAAAAACTAAGAGAAAACCACTTTCAATTGCCTATATGAAACCTTTGCATTTTGGAGGATGCCTTTTAAATTATGTAATGCAGCTGCTACTTTTTAGCGATGCATGATGACTATCTTTTCTGACATGGCAAAAGATTTTCTTAAAGTTTTCATGGATGATTTCTCTATCTTTAGTGACAACTTCAAACTATGCTTGGTTCATCTCGATTTGGTCTTGAAAAGACGTGAAGAAACCAATTTGGTCTTAAATTGGGAAAAATGCTATTTTATGGTACAAGAAGGAGTGGTGTTAAGCCTTAAGGTTTCTTCTAAGGGAATAGAGATTGATAAAGCCAAGATTGAGGTCATTGAAAATCTCCCACCTTCTACTATAGTTAAGGGATTAGGAGTTTTCTTGGACATACTAGTTTTTTCCATAAGTTCATTAAAAATTTCTTCGAGATCTCCAAACCTCTATGCAATCTACTTGAAAAGAATGTGCCATTCAAGTTTGATGAATATTGCATGGTTACCTTTAGAACACTAAAAGAAAAGTTAATCATAGCTCCCATCATTATGGCTCATGATTAGAATCTTCTTTTTGAACTTATATGTAATGCTAGTGGCTATGTTGTTGAGGCAATCCCAAGCAGCAAAAAGGTAAACTATTCCATGCCATCTGCTATGCAAGTAGAATGCTTAATGATGCTTAATTAAATTATGCCACAATTAAGAAAGATCTATTGGTAGTTATTTTTTCCTTCAACAAGTTTTGCTCTTATCTCATCAACATAAAAGTGATAGTCTACACAGATCACTCTACCATTAAATATCTAATAGCAAAGAAAGTTGTAAAACCAAGGGTAATTAGATGGGTTTTCCTTTTTCAAGAGTTTAACTTAAAGACAAGGGATAAAAAGGGGACCAAGAATTAGGTGGTTGATCATCTTTTCAGAAGGGAAAATAATAGTGTTTGAGACTATCATTAATGAAGCTTTTCTTGATGAGCAATTGTTTGCTTACAATCATACTAGCTTACCCTGGTATGTGAACTTTGTTTATTATCTCGCTGGGAAAGTGTTTCCTCCTAATTTGACATACTAGGAAAAGAATAAACTCTTACATGATGTCAAGTTCTACGTTTGGGATGAACCTTATCTATTCAAGAAAAGTAAAGATCAAATCTTAAGAAGAGGTATCCTTGTGGAAGAAATAGAAGATATACTTAGATATTGTTATTCGTTTAATTATGAAGGGCACTTTAGAGGAGAAAGAACTATAGCAAAGGTGTTGCAATGTGGATTCTACAAGCTTACTTTGTTTAAGGATGCGCACTAGTTTGTTTTGAGGTGTGATCAATGCCAAAGGGTGGGCAACATTTCGAAGAGGCATGAAATGCCCCTAAACAACATTTTAGAGGCTGAGATTTTTTATGTGTGGGGCATTGATTTTATAGGACCTTTCATCTCATTTTATAGTAAACTTTACATCTTCGTAGTGGTTGACTATGTTAAGTGGATGGAAGCAACTGTTTTACCTACTAATGATGCCAAGGTTGTCATAAGCTTTCTTAGGAAAAACATCTTTATGTGATCTGGGACACTTAGAGCCATCATTAATGATGAGAGAACCCATTTTGCGACAAACACTTTGCTGCACTTTTAGTGAAATACAAGATTACCCATAAGGTTGCTATTGGCTACCACCCAATGGCTATGGCCAAATTGAGGTCTCGAATAAGGAAATCAAAAGGATAGTTGAAAAAAACTGTGAATCCCTCAAGAAAGGATTAGTTTGAGAGATTGGACAACTCACTTTAGGCAAATAGGGACGTCACCATACCAGTTGGTCTTTGAAAAAGTTTGTCATCTACTAGTGGAACTAGAACATAAAGCATTGTGGGCTATTAAGAATTTGAACTTTGATCTGAACACAACTGGTGAGAAAAGGTTGCTATAACTCAATAAGTTTGATGAGTTTAGATTGCAAGCCTATGAAAGTTTTAGGCTTTACAAAGAGTAAATAAAAATAAGGCATGACAAGAAAATCCTCGAAATGTGCTTCTAACCATATCAACATGTGATGCTTAACAATTCTTGACTAAAACTATTTCCAGGAAAATTGAAATCCAAGTGGTTTGTTCCATATATGGTGACTTAAGTATTCTTTTATAGTGCAATTGAAATCAACGACGAGAATGTGAAGGAACCCTTTAAGGCAAATGGTTAAGGACTAAAACATTACTTTGAAGGAGCTATTAATCAACTAAAATTGGTCATTCAACTCTCTGACACTATGTAAGCTACAAGCAAATGTCAAGTTGTAGACTTTAATTCAACACTTCTTGGAAGGCAACCCAAGCTTTTTATCTTTCCTTGCTTGTTACTTTTTATTTGTCACTTTGATTTTTTTAATCTTTGCCTTTTTGTGCTGTGTAGATATAAACAAAAGGCATTTTAAAGACTCACATGATGACATCAAAAACAACAGAAGGGTTTTACATTTACTACATTTTATTTATCCTCGAATTCTTATTTATTCTAATTTATGGTTTGTCCATCTTTTGAATACAAGAATAATAAAGCCAATCATGGGAGCTTTAAAGAAATCTTCAATCATGTCAAGGGAGTATTCTACATCCTTTTATGTTTAATTTCTTCCTTACTTGCACATTGAGGAAAATGTGATTTTCAAGTCTTGAGGTAGAAAAAAATGTGCCAAAATTTTGCAAATTTTTGAAAATTTTCAAAAATTTTGCAAATTGATGTGCTAAAATGATTTTGCTATGAGTCATTTGTATGCTTCCCTTGGTTCGTTTTCCATGATGCTATGATAGAAACCATGAATGACTTTGACTATAACTTTAGGAAAAGAGTAAAAATAGTGTGAAGCATAAGATAAAATTTGGAATTTGAGATATTTGATTCTAAGTATTCATTTGTGAGTGCATGCTATAATCATTGAATTACGAGTCATTTAGTGAATATGTTATCATTGGAAGTGCATTTTTTTCTTGTGTGCTTATATTCTAGAATTTGTTTAATCACCTCTTGAGGCGAAATATCATAGACTATGCCAAATTAAGAAAATGATTTAGGCCATCCTTGGATTAATTGAGCCTTTCAAGCCACCCTTATATGCTCATCCATTCACCCTTTTTGAGCCCTATATTACCTTTTCTTTGTTAAGCACCCATATCAAAAACTTATACCTTATTTTGCACTTTCATCTTGGTTGTCACTACCCTATGTGCATAAGGATCATACATGATATAATTAGAGAGTTATGTCACATGTGGGATTTGGGAAAAATAAAAAAAATCAAAAAATAAAAAAAAATAAAAACGAAACAAATAAATAAAGAAATAAAAGTGTTCAAAATAAAGAAAATGGAAAAGATCAAGTTTGGATGTACTAGTAGTCTTGTAGCTTTCTAAATAACCTTAAGATTGTAGTGCATGATTAGGGTACTTGAACTTAAACATTCTTTTCTATCCTAGCCTAACATTACAAGCTATTTAAGACCAAAGGATCTTGGATTTTGTATAAGTCTACACTAGTGGAGAGAGGTGTGAAAAATAAACATATGAAATAGATGCACTCTTTGATTTTGTTATGTTAATTGCATGATTGCATGTTCACAACTAAATAGCATGTGAAGACATGTGATGAAAATTGCACAAATAATGGGACTTTAATTGGATAGAAGCATATTTTCAAAAGATGCCTATGACTTACCTATATTTTATGACTTATCTTAAATTATAGTCATCATGCAATTTTTAAAGCAATAATTTCTAATTAATCATAAGAACGAAATTGACTCATAGCATAAGTTGATTTTGCTTGAAGACTAGCAAAAAGTTAAGTTTAGGGGTGTGATAATTCTATTTTTGTTTAGAATTGTCATAAATGTATTTAATCAATTATATTACTTGATAAAATTTTGCTTGATTCCTAGCAATTTAATTCAATTATCCATCTAATTAATTTATTCGTCTCATGTCAGAGATAAATTAAATGGTAAAAAAAAAAGGTGAAATTGTAAGGAAATTTGAAGATTAAAAAGATAAGGAAGTGGCATAAAG
The DNA here is from genome assembly GCF_047325235.1 of Durio zibethinus. Classification (NCBI taxonomy): domain Eukaryota; kingdom Viridiplantae; phylum Streptophyta; class Magnoliopsida; order Malvales; family Malvaceae; genus Durio; species Durio zibethinus. The sequence goes on from NC_143166.1 coordinate 20,502,820, forward strand.
AATGCAAGAATGTGCATGGGTGAATATATGTACATGAAGAGGATAGAGGTTATGAGATGTCTTCAAAGCAGCATACACATTTGGTCATTATGTTGGCCTCCTATTTGGATAAAAGATGAAAATTGGCCACTCTTGCATAAAGGAGGAAGGCCAGCAAACTTTCAAAGCTGAGAGTAATTTGCTTGCATGAAGAATTGAAGAAAATAAGAGCTATATGTTCTTAGCTACAACCACTTTTTGCATAGGATGTAAAAGCCACCAAGCAACTGTCAAGAGGAACCGATTGACATGTAGGCTAGTTGTTAAGATCTTGTAATTTAGTTGCATGAAGGCTTGATGAGCTAGTCATACTTGTGTTAAGAACATGGAAATGATATGAGGGACAATATTAAAAAATGGATAAAAAGACCTACTCCACTACACTGACTGCTATTGTGTTCAAGAGCTACCTATTGTTTGAATAAAAAAAAAGTGCACTACTACTTCCATTATATGTAGCCATATACTCTCCAAAATGGGGCACAAAATTAGTTACTGCCTTAGTAGATAGAACCTAAAAATAACGTGCAAAAAGAGGAAAATTTTGGGCTACTCGCTTGGCATTTTAGTGCACCCTCATTGGCCATTGGATGTAGTTAGATGAGGAGAAAAATGCCACATTTTCTGCATTGCCCGAAAAGAAGCCAATTTCCCTAAATGCGGCTAAGATTTTTTAAAAGAAGAACCTAGTTGGGATGCCATTGCTTGCTGTCATGGGTTGAACTCCAAGATTGTCCATTTAGGCAGACATAATTTACTTAATTGAGGTGTTGACTGAGCCTCTTCTTACTATGCCATTGGTGCAGAAAATGAAGAAAATTCAACTGCAACTAGAAAAAGATAAAGCAAGCTGAAAACATGATTGGTCCTCTCTAGAAAATGATGCCTAGCTACTATATGTCATGGTTTTAAAGAGAATTTTTAGGCCAACCTACAAATATGACTTGAAATTTTCCTATCCATCAAATGGTAAGAGTGCACAAGGATCCACACAAGAACATGCATAGAGGATCAAACCATGGATTGCCAACTATTGGCCAATGTTACTAGATTTCTCCTTCTATGTTACTTTTGATTTTTGGGGTGTTGGAAAGGTTTTTTGTTGCAAAAATCAGAAAGCACATGAGTAGGCAAATAAGGAATACATTTGAATGGTAGTGGCACATGAAAAGGAGAAAGAATGCATGAAAATGGGAATGTGGTGCATGAACATTTCCTATTGTTGCTAGTTTTTAGGAAGTTATAGTTTGGGAGCTTGAAAAGATCCAAAAAAATTATGTCTTTTGCTGAGTTTAAATGGCTGCCAACACACCTTACGCATGGGTAATTAGGATTCCCTCATTGACCATACTTGGAACCTTACATGATGGAAAAAGGACATGGATAAGAGAGCCTTTGCATTTTCAATTTTTTTTCAACTCTAGAACAATCCATGTTTGAGTTGATATTTTAAGGGTTGAGTTTTATTATTAGAAACCATTGATTGGCTAAAAATTAACCTAGCTTTGACCTTAAAAGAGAACATTTTTAGGGCTGTAAAAGGGGGACACATTTTTTTTTTTATTTTTTGGTTTTCTTTTCTTGGGATAGAAATGGTTCAAGCAAGCAGCAGCCATATTTGGTCTAGTTGAGCTCTTTTAGCCTCCATTTAGCTTTGTTTCTGGGTTATTTTCTTAATCAATTTACTTATCTTTAAGTTATCTTTCATGTCTTAAGTTCTATTTTAAATTTCATACACTTTGGTTAATCTTAAGTTAATGAAATTTTAGTCTTCTGCAACTTTGTTTCTAGCATTATTTTGTTGTCTTTTTCCATTGTGTTTAGTTTGGTTTTTCTTTAAGTTTCTACCATTTTTATGTTGGTTGAGCTTGGATTTTGGCTAATGATGAAAGCCTAGAGTGACCTTGAGTGTGAGAAATCATCTAAGGGGTCCAAGATGGCCTGACTCTATTTTAGCTCATTTTATTGTTTAGTTTTCATGCACTATTTTCAACCTAGTTTTTCACTCATTTAAGTTTAGTTTTTGACCTTGCTCATTTCATTTTTTGATTTTTTTTAAGTCTATTTTCAAGATATGGTTTTAGATTGAGAATATCATGCTAGTATCTTGAGTTATGCTAGCATTTAAGCCGAAAGGTCCATGTTGTTCTCATTTTTCATGATGCATTTTGAACACTATTTTTGTCATCATTCTGTTCAGTTTTTAAGGATTGATTCCTATAGGTTTTTTGCTTCATTTAAAGTCTAATTTAAGTTCATGATGTTTATTTTAATGTTTTTATGCATCTCATGTTATTTTTGTTGCATTATAGCTCATAGGTTCACTTGGTGGTCCATTATGTTCTATTTTATTATTTTTCTTTTTTGTAGGTAATGTGTAGTTTTGCATTGGCTGTTTCCAACCCTATTAAAATTCATCTTTGGGTTATTATTCAAGTCTTGTTTAAGTAATTTGCTACCATATAGGTTAGGTTGCATTTTTTAGTTGTTTACATGTTACTATTTTAAGTTTTTGATGAAATGCCTACATGGAATTTGATTTTTTCATTTTATATTTTAAATTTTTGGTTAGGATAAGTTTTTAAATGTGGATACAATAATTAAATGATATGGTTAGGATAAGTTTTTAAATGTGGATTTAGTAATGAAATGATACATTTTAGGTCATTTTCATGTTAAAGTCATGTGCATTTAAGGTTTTGCATTATAAAGTAATGTCCATGTCCATTGATGGTTTATTTCTAAAATGTTTTACTTTGCATTTTGTCTTTTTATGAGGTTTTAGGGACTAATTTTTTCTACTATTCCAGGTTCAGTTCCAGCCCTAGATTTGCTAAATTTGGTCTTTAATTTGTGCCTTTAACATGCCTTTCCAATTACGCTTGCATGTATGCTTGTTTGTTAGTCAATTTAAGCTTCATTTGCATGTTTATTTGTTTTAATTGTTGTTAATTATGGTTTCATGTATAGCCATAGCCCAAATACCATTTAGTCTATTTTCAGATTTTAGTTCTATATCATTTACCTTTATATTTATGCATTTACATGTCAATTATGGGTTAGGTTATTATTTAGGGTAAGTTACAATTTTTTTTTGTTCAATTTAATTTCATATTATGCATGAATAATTATTGTATTTTACTTTTAAAATGTTTATGCTTTAATTTAGAACATCTTTAGTTAGGTTTTAGATACTTTCCTTTTTTAGTAACTTTCTATTTTAAGTAACTTTTCACTTTTAGTAAGTTTTAGGGTTAATTTAGGAAATTTTCATTATTTGTTACCAATTAGGGTTGAAGTTTCATTTGGCATAATTTTTAGGTTTAATTAGTTGTTAATGTAGTTTTAAATGTATTAATTTAGTGTAATTAAACAAAAAAAAATTTCCCTTAGATCTAAATATATCCTAGAGGTTCAATTTCAGATATTTGCCTTAGAGTAGAAACCTAATCCCTGAGGAGATGATAACCTAGAATACTTCCAATTTATGTTACTTGTGTGACCCATACACTTGTAGTACTTCTATGTGGTTAGCAACACTAATACTCCAGAACAAAATGGCATGGTGAAAAAAAAAAAGAATGGTACATTTTAGACATGGTAAGATTATGATGAAACAAGCAAATCTCCTAATAAGTTTCTAGGTAGATGTTCTTTTAACTACAACTTACATTTTTAATCGAATACCTTTAAAGTTTGTTCTTTCAACATTTTAGCAATTATAGAATTGTGAAAAGCCTAATATGAAAGGTTTGAAAGCTTGGGGTTCGGTTGAGTAAGTTCATAATTCTTTTCATAAACATGGGGAATTGAGTTCTAAAGCAATAAAGCGTATCTTTGTAAGACACCTTGATTGTTCTAAGGGTTATGAGATGTATTATGAATATCTTAAGATGTAGATTTCCTAGAAGAAGATTTCCTGAATTAGTTTTGATGAAGTTTAAAAGGATTTTAAACTATACAAGTTATAAGAACCTAAATAACAAACTCCTAAGAAAGCTATTCCATTTTATCAGGATGAGGGTGGAGATTTTGAAATTCATCCAATGAATGCTTGTAACAATAAGAGTTACCCTTTAGTAAGTGGAAGTAATTTTGATGCTAATGGGAGTATTCCTAGTAGGGATCACTCTCAACAACCAAGAAAGAGCAAGTGTGAAGCAATCCTAAAACATTATTTTAAGATTAAAGATGAAGCTTTCATGTGTACTGTGGATTGTGATGAATGGTTTCCTTTAGGGAAGCTGTGACATTAATAGTTTCTAAAAAAAAAGGTGGATGCAATGAAAAACAAGATAAGCTAAATGGCCTAGAGTGAGATATATGAATTAATTGATCTTAGACTTAGGCGTAAGGCTATTGGAAATAAATTGGTTTTCAAAGTCAAATGTAAAGCAGATGGATTAATTGACAAATACAAGGCTTGATTGGTGGCTAAAGGTTATATGAACAAAAAAGGGTAGACAATCAGGAGACATTTTTCCAGTGGTGAAGTTGTTTCTATTTGTATTATCCTAGTAATAATTGCACGTTTAGATTTGGAATTATTCTAAATAGATGTGAAGATTGCATTTTTCAATAGAGAACTAGATGAAGAAATAAACATGGATAAACTAAAGGACCTTGAGTTCTAAGGGTGATAATGCACAGTGTGCTTTTGAAACACTACATATATGGCCTAAAACAATTGTCTAGACAATGATATCTTTTTTTCCATCAAAATGTTACTTTTGTTAGCTTTGAGATGATGGTAAATGACCATTATGTGTATGTCAAAAGAGTTAACAAAAAGTTTTTAATTATACATATATTACTTTATGTTGATTACATTCTTTTAGTTCGAAATGATATGAAATTAATACTTGTCACGTAGGTGTGGCTATCCTTAACTTTTGAGATGAAGGACATCAGCCAAGCTAACTATATTTTGGGAATTAAGATCTAAAGGGATTATTTTGAGAAACTTTTTAGTATATCTTAGGAGACATATTATGAGAATCTATGAACATTTTTTATTAAAAGATGCCAAACTTGTAAACACTTTAATGGTAAAAGGTCAAATTTTTAATATTGATTAATGCCCTAAAATATAAGAAGAAAAGAAATGAATGACTACAATTCCTTACACCAATGCAGTTGGTTTATTAATGTACGTTGTGATGTGTGATAGGCTAGATATTTGTGTTGATGTTGGAATGGTTAGTAGATATAAATGTAATTTTAGAAATGGTCATTGGATTGCTATCAAAATGAATTTTAGATATTTCAAGGAACTATGAATTATGCTTTATGTTATCATAATGGTAGTCTTAAATTGACTAGATATACTCGTGCCAGATGGTGGAGTTGATAAAGATGAGCATAAATACACATATGACAATGCTTCCATATTTGGAGGTCATGCAACTTCTTGGTATAGTAAAAAGTAAACTTGCGTCTTTTTATCCATTATGGATTTCAAGTATGTTACTTGCACAACAAAAGTACAAGAAGCTATTTGGTTGCAAGGGTTCTTAAGAAGTTTGAGCATTACTACACATGCTAATGAGGCTACTGTATTTCATTGTGACAACATGACAGTTATAACTTATACTAAGATTCCTAATATCATAACAACTTCAAACACATTGAGAAAAGTAACACTTCATAAGAGACATTACTACACAAGGACAAATTGTCCATAGTTATATTTGTACTAAATACATAGTTGCATATCCGTTCACCAAATCGTTCCCTGTGATGTTTTTTGTAAACATGTTGGGAACTTTGATTTATGTAAGACTTGTTATGAATGTACTATTAAACAAAATTTTATTAATGCAATATAAGTTATGCTTTTCTTTTAAATTGTTTATTTTAAATTAGTGCACTTTATTATATTATTATTGTAGAAGATCACAATGCTTAGACTAGTCCTCTCATATGGTGATTGCCTTGATGTTTTAAGGCATGCAAAATGAGACATGTGACTATTGTTATACTAATAGTAAGGCACTAGTGATCTTATTACCACTTAGTGAGTAAAAAAGATAAATAATTATCTTTGATGGTTGCCTTGGTAGGTGACAAATGAGACCATTATTGTTAGTAGAAATTGTAAAAGTTTCACATATCCATAGAAGCCAATTTAGTCAAATGAGAGTTTCTTAGGAGTATGCTGTAATGATATAATTTTTTAAAAATTCTCATGTTTGGTGTTCTAATAACCTTTAATCCAAGATTCATATGATAAAAGTATGTGATAAACACTTAGTTGGAGTTTCACCATAGCATAAATGACAAATTGTATGTGCTATTTCAACCAATATTGAAGGAGTGAATGAATGGATCCTTACCTTGTCATTGTGTGAGCATTATAGATTTTAAATATACATTTTTGCCCTTTGTGACTTAGAACTATTTCATGACTAAGAAAACAATTAAGTTTACATGGATTGACATAAGTGGCTAAGGAAAAATTGATTTATTCCACATTTATGTTTTGTGATTCATTGTTTCAGTGATTATGTTAAACTAATTGTAAACATTTAGTGTATGAAATGGACCTAAAGAAGAAGCCAAAGGTTATGGTTATTTCTCAAACACTTAATGAAGTAACCATGCATGCATAAACTTAAAAAAGTAAAATTTAATGACAATGATCGAGGGAAAGAAAAAGGTTAGGCCAAGCCATGAATATGGCTAAGGCCAAAACCCCCACTGCCATTTGAAACATTTGTTTTGTTGGCCAATTATGTATGACTATGTATTCATCATTGATATTAAAAACAAAAAATTTGAAAACAAGATTAAACCTACTAAAAATCCACTCATTCAACACTTATATCATTAGAAAATTTTAGCAAACAAATAGAAAACATGAATTTTAGCTAAGAAATAAAGCAAGAATGCTTTTAATGTTAACCTTTTAGCCATAAAGAAAGGTGGAAGTTTGGGCCTAGTATTGGGGAAGCTAGGCCAAGAGCTTCATATGGCCTTTCATACCATTATTTCTTTATCTAGGATGTGCATCAAAAACTTGGAAAACTACCTTAAAGAGGCCTTATTGTTAAAGGATTTTTATCAAACATGTGAAGAACTATCACGAATGAAAATGCTAGAAAACATTTCATTGGCCAAACAACCAACATAAAAGACCAAAAATAGTAAATTAACATGAAAGTAACAATCTCCAAAATCACAAGCACACCATTATATTTTAAGACAAGCAAACAAAACACAAGCCAAAGCCAAGGGGAGTCTCAACCAAGCTATGGGAAAACGTTGGCCATGGACTCTTTACGTGGATTTTGTTGTTTTCTTTTTCTTACTTGCTTCAACCCATACCATGAACTTGGTAAGGTGAATATATTGAATCAAGAGTGAAAATAGAGGAGAATAAAACTACTAGAAGAGTTATCTCCTTTTGAAGATCATAAAAGTAAAGAAAAATACATGAATGAATATGAAAACTTGCATGAAAATGCATGAAAGTGAGCAAAAATTATACCTTCCAAGCTTTTTTCAATTTTTTTCTTTTTTTTCTACCTTTCATGTCACTTGGCTACTATTTTTCTCTAATTCCTAGCCCTTTATGATATATTCAAAAACCAAATTCCCATCTCCTAGACGTTTGATTAAACTTCATCTGAAAGGAAAAAGAAATTTAGTTACCCCTCTTAAGCTTAATAATCAAGCTTTCAATCTTGACCCTAGGATTTAAACACTTTTGTGATCCATGGCTATAAAGGAATACATCACAAAACTTGGCTTTTAATGCAATAGTCTCAATAGGAAAACACCATTTTGCCCTTATCAACGCTTTTAGCCCTTTTGCATGATTTTCCTAAAAGCTTATGATCCACTTTTTATTATGATGATTTTAATGCATCAAAATTCATAAAATAATATCAAAACATGATGTAAGGCTTTTCATGAAAAACAACCATCGAGAAGGTCAAATTATGAAAATATTCCTAAAGGGCATTTTGATAATTTCAATCCTTTCGAGGTGCAAGCGGGGTTTTCAATGCATAAAAATTCACAAAATGATATCAAAATATAATATGGAGCTTTTCGTAAAAAATCATCCTCAAGAAGGTCAAATTATAAAAATACCCCTAAAGGGTATTTTGGAATTACAACCTTTCCAAGGTGCAATCAAGGTTTTCAATATATCAAAATTCATGAAATAATATCAAAACATGATATAGAGCTCTTCACGAAAAACTGACCTTGAGAAGTCCAAATTATGAAAATACCCTTAAAGGGCATTTTGGTAATTTTACCCTCATGAGGTGTGATCAAAATTCTCAAGAATCCTTTGTACAAAGGAGCATTTTTCAATATTACAAACAATTTTTAAGACCTTTGGCATAATCTCTTAGTTTTCTTGGACGTGATCTATAAGACCTTTGGGCACGATCGTCAGAACCTTTAGGTGTTTATTTATTTTTAAAGTTGTGTGCCTCTATTAGGAGGAGCTTTTATTTTTAAAAGTTATGTACCTCTATTAAGAGAGCCTTTATTTTTAAAGTTATGTGCCTTTGTCACAATGAGCCCTTATTTTTAAAAGCCATATGCATCTGTTATGGAAAAGTTTTTATTTTTAAAGTTGTGTGCTTTTATTAGGAAGAGCCATTATTTTTAAAGTTGTGTACCTCTGTTATGAAAGAGCTTTAATTTTTAAAGTTGTTGAGCATCTGTTTAGAAGAGCTTTTTATATATTTTTATATTTTTAAAAGTTGTTGAGCTTCTATTGAGATGAGCCTTTATATTTTCAAAATGTTAAACCTCAGTTTAGAGGAGCTTTTATGTTATACAAAAAGTCTAAGTGTCTGTTTTAAAAGAGTTCAAGAAAAAATGTGTCGAGTTGATTATCTGGATATATGGGCTATCTATGTCTTTGGACAATTCCTATTTGACAAAAAGTTCACAAAGAGAGACAATTGTAAACACCCTAATTTGTTTGGGTTGTAACTATTTATTTTTTTAAATGTTAAAAAAACAAAAAAATTAGGAAAGTATAAGGTGATTGAGTTTATCCAAGATTGTTTTTTTGGGACTATAAAGTTAGGTTTGAAATCAAAGTCTAAAGTTTAAATTAAAAAGAAGTTGAAACAGATTTCATAATTTAAACCCTATAAATACCCCATCAGATTCAGAACAAAGGGGAACAGAAAAAAGGAGAAAAGATATATAGAGCAGAAAAGCAAAAAGAAAGAGTCAAAAAATTTATGAGTTCTTTTTATAGTATTTTTTAGTATTTTGGGTTTAGATAATTAGAATTTTTTTTTTGAGAGTTTTGTGTTAGAGAAAAAAATTGAGAAGAAACACAAAAGAGAGACATTCAACAAAAAGTTTTGGCAGCAAAAGTTTTAAGGGTTTTGCAGAAACAAGAAAGAAGACAACGTAATTTCTTTTTTTTTCTTCTTTATTTGCATATTTGTTTATGTTACTTAGTTATTTCATTATCTACTTTATTTAAAATAAATTTTTATAATAAATTTTCAATCTTGCCAAATGATTAAAGGATTTTTTTTTTTTTAATTATGAATTCTACCAAATGATTGAAGAATTTCATAATGGAGTTTAAGAAAAATAAAATAAAATTTTAATCTTACTAAATGATTGGAGGATTTAGATTTCTATTAAATCTTACCAACTATTGGAGGATTTAATAACCTTTATTTTTCAAAAAGTTCTCATAAAAAAATTTTCAACAAAAAATCCCACCCAACGATTGGGGGATATGCATTAATATAAAATCTTGCCAAACAATTTAAGGATTTTATTGATTGATTTCAAAAAAATGATTTCTTAGAAAATATGTTAATGATTCGATGATGAATACTCTTGAGGTGAGGAAATTGTGTTAAATTGCTACCAAACGATTAGAATAATTTTAAGAACAATTTTCAATATTAAATTTATTAGGTAAATTACAAACACATTTTAAGGCTTGGATATTATGAAATCAAATTGGTACCATCATTTGATGGGCGTTGTGAGGGTGTTATAACTTTTTTCGCATGTAACCATACTCCCAGATCTAGTCTTGGTTTTGTAGGCATAAAATCTACCTTTTAAAGATACCTAAGTTAAGCTTAGGCATTCTTTTTAAAAAGGGACATATTTAATTAGGTAACCAATCGCACGTAAACAAAAAGATTGGTAGCGACTCCTAAAGTCAAATCTAGCTATAGGTTTATAGATCTATATGTTATGATAAGTTATTTTCATGCAATCTCCATTTTCTATACAAGTATTTGGTTACTACTCCATTTTATTTATTTTGCAGTCTTTTAATTTTCAACTTTAGAATTAGTTGTTGGCATTAGTCTTTGCTTCTTTGCTTCCTAAGTGATAGTTGGTGAAGTTTAAAACCCTACCGTACGTCACCTTTAATCTTTATTTGATCTATATCTACTTAAACCCTATAACCCTAAAGCCCTAAGTATTTGTCTGTTATATAGGATCTCAACCTTTCACCTTTGGTACTTATGAACTATCCAACATTACTTTCTATAATCCTTAAGGAGATCATACTTGGAATAATCCACTTTATTACTTGATCTGTGCACTTGCATGCTCTATACAAAAGGCAATAATCAGTTTCATTAAATACACATAACCATATCTTGAGTGATCATTAATGAATCTAATAAAATAGAAGTATCCTTCTCTAGCATTTGTGTTCATTGGGCTATACACATCCGAATGTATTAGTTTAAAAACCACACTAGCTCTTTCCTCTTTTCCAGTAAAAGGTGATTTGGTCATCTCTCTAAGTAAACGTAATTCACAAGTTCCACATGATTCATAATAAAAAAGATCAAAGTATCATTGTTTATGTAACTTTGTGATTCTTGTTTCATTGATGTGACCGAGCCTATAATGCCACAAGTAAGATTGATCCTAAGATGGCCTATAATGAGATTATTGTTTAACACAATATTGAAGCCAATGACCACCTTTATTGGTTTATATTGTAACATGCTTAGATTATTCATAAAGGTAGAACACAGTTCTATCCTAGAGCACTGAGTCCATTTAGAGATCATCATTATATATTGGGTGCAAAGGAAGAGAATGAAGTGGGTAGATTCAGAAAGAAAATGCGGTGTGACTCTCTAACACCAATGAAAGTCTAACTTTTGACTTTAATAAAGCACTACTTGGGAGGTAACCTAAGCTTTACATTTCGTGTTTTGTTTTCATACATTTTGCTTATCTTTTCTTGTATATATTGATGTAGTTTTTTTGTGTAGTTGTTTCATTGTTTTGTAGGATGAAAAGAGCTTAAAGAGGAAGCACTAGTTTGGCTCAAGCTTTCATGAGAGATTCATCCACTAGTCTCCATGATGATAGGGGAGTTTCCTTATTCCTTTTTCTCTTGTGCTTTATTATATGATGCTTACATATTGGAGACAATGTGTTGTTTAAGTTTGGGGGTATAGGAAAATTGCTCAAAATTTAAAAAATTTTTCAAATTTTCCATGATTTTTGCCTTGAAATTGAGCTTAACATGTGGTAGCTTAAATCTTATTATACTTTTTTTTATTAGTTCCTTATGAAGCCAATCATAGATAGTGATTAATAATGAATATAGTTTTAGGAAAAAAATGAATTTGTGTGCAATATGGGATGATACTTAGGTTTAGTGAATTTTTTAATATGGTATTCATATGAGAGTGATGTTTTGAGCATTGAATTGCATATTTTTATCCAGTATTGATTATGTAAGCATGAGATTGTTTTTGCATTGGTCTTTAGAATTTTGTTTCATGATTCTAGAATTTATTTGATCATTTCTCAAGGCAAAATCCTAGAGGACACATGAATAGGAAAATGATATAGGCCATCTTTGGATCGATTGAGCCTTTCAAGCCAACCATAGTCACCCCTTTTCAGCCTTCTCATATCATTTTCTTTGTTTTGAAACCACATTACAAGCCTATAGCCTTATTTTGATATTTTTTATCTTTTTGGTCCCTTGCCCTATATATGTATTAGAACATTCCTGCACCATTTGTGAGCTATGAATTATTAGGGAGAAAGAGTGGAGCTTGGAAAAAAAATGGAAAAATTTAAAAAATTAAAAAAAAAAAGAAAAGAAAGAAATGTGAAAAAGAGAAGAAAAACAAAAGCAATAAAGTAGTGAAAAAAGCAAAGAAAAGAAGAAAAGAAAGAAAAATGGGCAAAATCAAAGTTTGAGGCGTGATCTTTAGTCAAGCTTACCTTTCTTACCTTAAGAGCTTAATAATGAATGATCCTTGACATGTGAGGCATTGTTAGGGTACTTGAGCCTAAATGACTTTTATCATAACTTAACCTTAGCCTTACATTACAAGTTTATTAAAGTCCTAAATGATTCTTGGTTATGTGTTCATCTATATTAGTAAAGAGAAATGTGATAAGCAAACTTATGGAATATAAACATGCTTTATTGATCATTGTTATTAATGTTTCATGTTTTCCCTAACATTACTAGATTTCATGAAAGGATATATGAGAGGTGTTGCTTGCTTGTGGAATCATAGTTAAGAATGATCTTAGCCTAGGTAGATTCTTGTATATTAGTACTTGTTTGTGATTTTGCTTTAGTTATATCCATTGTTCAATCTATGAGTCATTCATGTTGAATGAAGCATTGAGGGTATATTATGATTCTTGCTCAATTTTGTTTTGCTTGAGGACAAGCAAAAGCTTAAGTTTGAGGGTTTGATTGTACCAAAATTTTAGTATTTTCATGCTTTATTTTTAGTGCAAATTTTCATATATTTTGACTTGTTCCTTAGGATTTTTGGCAAAATTACTCCTAAATAAACATTTATCTTATATATGGGTACAAATTATAAATTGAGGAATTTTTGACAAATTTGATACATTTTTGGAGGATTTTTGGTGCAATTTGTGCAAGTGGCCTAAACTAGTTCAATAAACAAAATTGACATTGAAAGAGTTTCCTTGATTTTTCTTGCATAAATTTTTAGTATTAATTTCATAATTTTTGCAAAATAAATATATTAATAAAGTTTTGGAAATTTTTTGCAAAAAAATAAAAAGAAAGAAAGAAATATATATATATATATGAAGGATGCTTGAACATGCATGGTGCATGAATTGAACACCAAAAGTGCAAGGAGTCAATTGTGATTAAAGACACCAAAGAGCTTAGCTGAGTTTCCAATTCAAAGAGCTTTCATTGGATATAACTTAGACATTTTGGAAGTGGCAAAAAGCATGAGGAAGGCTTGCAATTGAGGAAGAACAAGGAAGCCTACAAAAAAGCCATGCACCAAGTGTATAAGCCAAGAGGAAAGAAGTCTCTAAAAGCTCACATCATTGTAGATATTGTGGAGAGATTTTTTAAGGCTTCATTTATCACTCACCTGCCTATAAATAGAAGTGGACCCAGACATTTTAGAGAGAATTTTGCTTAGGATTTATTTTTCTTGTTCTTTAATTTCTGCACTTTCCTTAACTGCATTTTATTTTCTTAGCAACCAAACAGCCCTTAATCTTCATGTTTTTCTATTGATTCTGATTGCACTTTTACATTTCCACAAGTATTTTTCAGTGTTCTTTATGATTTTGGAAATGAGACTTGCAAATTTTATTGATTACTATCCCAAATCTACTGATTTTTCATTGATACTCAAATCTGTTTTTGAATCTGCCAGTTCTGACCTAGCTGTAGTTTTTTGATGATATCTCATTCAAATCTTACTTGGTTTTGTTCAAATCTTTTTTCATAGTTTCCTAATTCAATTAGCTAAAACATATTAAAAATTGAGCCTCATACTTGCACCACAGTGTTTTAGATCAAGCTTGGAAGATTCATCTAGATGCAGGTGACAATTGCAGGTCAAATGTGATCAATCAACTTTGGCATGGAACTGCTCTCTCCTTGGTGAGTTGTTTGCCTTCTTTTCACTCTAAATCCTTAGTTTTACTTGTTGATTCTTACTTGATTCAGTTTATTTCTTTGTTGATTCATGCAATTTTATTGTTGATTGAGATAGTTAACTCATAGATTTAGGTTGTTCTAGCTTAGATGAAGTTCATTTGCAATATATAATTGTAGATGTAATTTTTTCTCTTGAAATTCTTGCATTTCCAGTACATACCAGCTGTTGTTTTAGTTTCTTTGTAATGTTTGTGTTTTTTTCTACATGCTTTCTTCTGCCATTTAATTCTTCATTTAGTCTTTTAGTCTTCCATATGAATTCTAGATTAGGTGTTGATTCATTTGTGCAAAGTAAAAGTCCAAAATAATGAAATAAAAAATTAGTTTCCAGCTATGGTTATTCTTTGCATTTCTGGTTTGACGTGATGCTTTGTTCAGCTTTCATTTACATTTTGTTCAATTTTTTCCACTTTAGATAAAGTGTTCATACACACTATTTAGGGGTTGTTTCAAAACCAGTTTAGGCTTAGGAAGTTTTCATATTTAGCTTTCATTTCCATAATGTAGTTTCATGCTCATGTAAATTTTGCAATTGCAGTTTACGTGTGATTTCCATATTTTGCATTTTAGTCTAGTTATTATGTATCTTTGCATTTTAGGACTAGTTATAATTTTTCTTTTGCATTTTGTTCATTTTTTTTCATGTCTTTATTTCTTAGTTAATTCTTGCTGATTACTTGAATTTTTTTAGTAGAATTTTAAATTTTTCATGGATATTTTTTTATTGAACCAACTTTAGAAGGGTATGGGGATAATAGGTACTTAGCTTAGGAATGTCTTTAACTAATCCTTGTGGGATTGATATCTAGACTTTCATAGTCTCTATTATTACTTGAATGGCCTATGCACTTGTAGAATTGTCCAATAAAGTTTTTGGCACCATTGTTGAGGATTAGGATAAAGAGTCTTGGGTTAATATTGTGCTTCACATGCTCTTCTATAGATTGGTTCACCCTTAGTGTACTTTTGTTAGACTAGTTACTAACTTGCCCTATTTTTATTTCCTTTGGTTGTACACAACTAACTTTTTTTGTGTAGGTTTTTGTTTAGGATTGATTTTTCTTTTCATGTGTGTGATTCCAAAACTTATGAGGTAGCCAGGCATCAAGTAGACCATGCTAGACTTTATTATTTCAATGACTACCTAGGACCATGGCCTAGTGAGGAAGACAGTGCCAAAATAGAGTCGGCCCTTAAAGATTTGACAGAAAAATTTGACTTAATAGAAAATCTAGTAGAGGTCATTAAAGTTAAGAGTGATCTCAAGCCTAGTTTAGTTCATAACTTTCCAAGCCAACATGACAATGATGAAGTGAATGGTGGAGTTTACCATAGTGATAGGTGTCCGTATGACCAATACTTCCAATCTTACACAAACACCTACACTACTCACACTTGGGAGGGTTATCCTAAGACCATGTAGGATACTAGTTTGGGACATTCCTTTAGTTTACCACCTCATTACACCCTGACTTATCCTACCAAGCATTCACTTTCATAAAGCCCTCCACCACCCCAATATTATCCACCATCACTGTAAGTTTCTTAAGTGTCACATAGTGTTTCACCATAAAAAAATTTTTCTCCATTACAATGCCATTCATCTTCATATCTTTTTCCATCCACATTATATTCATTATCACCTTCTACATAAGAAAAAAAAAACCATTTTTTGAGGATATGCTCACTGAATTGCTCCAAACTTAAGAAAAATACCAACAAGACATAGATGCATGTATTAGGAATTGTAGGCAATATGGTCAAAATGCCCATACCCTAGGACTATAGAGTTAACACCTTGTTGGGATGAAAAAAAAGAGCATACATTAGGGAATCATTTGAGGAAAAGAGGTTTGATGTGGATTGATGATGATGATGATGAGCCTGTTGTGTTAGGACACTATATTTTGTAAAAGTTGTGGAAGAAGAAATAATACAGATGGAGGACAAGCTTATAGCTAGGCAAGTTGATGATAAAGGATCATTTAGGAGAGTTGAGACAAAGGATAGCATTCAGAAAGAAGTTGAGCTTGACATTCCACTCATGCCATTTTATGAGTTCTTTGATGATCACTTACCTGATTGTGTGAAGATACATAAGGTCGATAGATGTGTTGATAAGGCAAGCTTACTCGATAGATCATTTAAACCCTTAGACACGTTACTTTTTGAATCTAGTATTAAGCTTAAAGATGAGAATGAATTCATTAGGAAAGAACTTACTTGTCTAGTAGCTTTTTTATTCCTTGATCCTATGCCCGAAGCTATAAACACTCATTCCTAGAGCTTCCTCTAAATAGACCATGGATGGAGGAAAATGTGAGTGAAAATGATTTTGGAGAGGATGGCTTAATTCCCTACATTGATTTGCAAGAAGGTCTTAGCATTGGTCCTAATTAGCAAGAAAGTGAACCTCATAGTATAACCATGCGATTTCTTCGGTTCTTTGATAATCCGTTATATGATGACTTATAATTGCATATGTTTAAAAACCCACTATTGAATGATTGTGATGAGGGTTATTTGACTCCACCATTAGACATAATCCTTGTTAAGTTTACACTTATACCTCTATGGAAGATTCTTTCATTGTAGAGCCTATATCCATATTCTCCATGGTGGTACCCATCTCATTGGTATTGAAGCTAATGACCACCTTTATTGGTGTATATTGCAACATGCTTAGATCATTCATAAAGGTGGAACACAATTCTGTTATAAAGCACTGAGGTCAATTAGAGATCATCATTACATATTGGGTGCAAAGGAAGAGAATGAAATTAGTAGATTTGGGAAGGAAATGTGGTGTGATTCTCTAACATCAATGAATGTCTAACTTTTGACTTTAAACAAAGTGCTTCTTGGGAAGCAACCCAAGCTTTACATTTTTTCATATATTTAACTTATCTTTTTGTGTATATATTGATGTAGTTTCTTTGTTTTGTAAAGCTTAAAGAGGAAGCACTAATTCGGCCAAAGCTTTCATGGGAGATTTGGCTACTAGCCTCCATGATGATAGGGGAGTTTCCTTGTTCCTTTCTCTCTTGTGCTTAATTACTTGATGCTTACACATCGAAGACAATGTGTTGTTTAAGTTTAGGGGCATAGGAAAATTGCCCAAAATTAAAAAAAAAATTTAATTTTCCTTGATTTTTGCCTTAAAATTTGTAGACACCTAATTCTATCAAGGATATTTTATTACTTTAACTCAGGCCTCAATTTTGCAGTTAGACTTTGACCATAATTTTTTAGGCTCATTACACAATTCATTTTTAATTCTTGAAGGATGAGGCCCAATGTCCCAATAAAAAGGCCCGATAAAAGACTTATTCTTAGAGCCTATTAATGGCCCATTTTGGCCATTAAACAACAAAGAAAAATACAAAAATCATAAAAAAAAATAAAAATGTAAAAATTATTTTAAAAAATAAAAATAAATAGTTCGGCAAAAAAATCAATCAAAAAAAAAAAAAAAGAGAACAAAATAAAGGAAGCCGTGACAAAAGAAAAGCCCTATTTGGTTTAAACATGGGCATGTCATAGATGGGCTCCTTTTTAAAGCCCATTTGGCTTAAGCATGAGAATGGAAATGAAGGGCATGTATGCCATGAAGGAGACGTGCAAAAAAGTGCTTCTAAAAACTGAACAGGATGCGTGAACCAAGGGAAACACGGCATGGCTTGGGTTGTGGGAAATAGAGACGAGCCAAGAAAACACGTTTCCTAAATAATAGGGGCGTGAAAACTGGCAGGAGGCAGTATAGAAAGGAATCAAAAAAGCACGGCAAAAGAAAAGGTAGCAGAAAACAAAATAGGACAAATAAACAGAAGAGGGCATTCAGTAGAAAGAACAGAAAAGGAGCAGAAAACAAAGCAAAAAAAGCATGCAACGAGCGAAAAGAAAAAACTGGAAAGGCGAGAAACGGGGAGTAGGAACAGGGGCAAACGAGGAGGAAAAGAGGTGAGCGAAAAAACTGAAAATAGGAAAAAGGGAGAGGCAGAAAACGCGTAAAAAACCTGGCAAAGAAGCCAATTGCGAGAATGCAAAAAGAAAAAAAAAAAAAAAAAAGCGGCAAGCAAACAGAAAAAGAGAGAGGCAGGCATTTGGGCAAAAAGAAAAAACAAAAGCCAAAGAAATCAGAAGCAAGCAGAAGAAAAGCAAAAGCTGGAACCGGCAGCGGTGAAAAACAAAAAACAAAGCAGAAAAAGAAAAAAGACAAAGTGGTAGCAAGCAGGAAAAAGGAAAAACAGAAAAAATTAAAGTTGAATAGAAAAGAAACAAGAAGGGGATGCGCCAGTGGCAAAGAAGAGAAAACTGGGCAGCAAAACAAATGCACCAGAAAATAGAAGCAAGAAGCAGGAAAAACCAAGATAAGAAGCAGAAAAATAAGTAAAAAAACAAACCAAGGAAGAAGCCATCAGCAGTGCCCATTAACGAAGGAGGAGAACAGGGAAAGGTAAACCTTCTTTCGCTCATCATGGTTTGTTGCGTATATGAAATCACCATATTTTTCTTTGTTTTGTTTTGTTTTCAGAATCCATGAAAATCACCAATCTGATTCTATACTATATTTCCTATAAAAAGTAATGGAGTTTGAAAGCCATCCTCTTTGGTTTAGATTTCCTTAACAGCCCCCAAACACAGAGCTTGGCAGTGGGGTGCAAAAGAAACCCTTCCTTTCCTGTTTGTTCTTTCTTTTTTGTTGCATTGAAAGCGTATGCTAAGTTTTCAAAGGTTTAAAGCTTCATGACATGTCTATTGTGGCTTAAAGTTCTTCTTTTCCTTCGATTTGCTTCCTTTATATATATATATATGTGTGTGTGTGTGTGTGTGTGTGTGTTTTTGTGTAATCACTTGTTGTCTTGGCTACTTTGGGAAGCAAAAGCTTCCATTGCTTTTGGTTCCAACATCTATTCCGAAGGAAGTGTGAAATTTTGGTTTTATGCTGATTAGCTATGTGCATGAAAAACAAAATAGAATAACTTCACACGTTGCATGTGCATGGTTCTTTATGAATGAAAAAAGTTTTGCTGCCGTTTATTATAAGTTGACCGAATATGGGAAAGGTTGGATTTTTTTGTTGGCATGAATTTGTTGCATAGGTTTAGTTAGGTTTTTTATTTAAAAAATAATAATAATGAAAAAATATATATGGAATAATATGGGATAATAATAAATAGTGATAATAATAATAATAATAATAATGCAGATAATAATAAAATATAGAGAAGGTTCAAATATAATTAAATGTTCTTTAAAATAATAATAAAAAATAAAAATTTTAAAATCCTTGCTTAGATGTTAGAAGGATTTAAAATCAATTTTTAAAAGGTTAAGTTTGTCTAGCTATTAGGGAATTAAATCTTAGTTAAATAAATTTGATTTAAAAAAAAAGATTTTAAAACATTAGAAACATAGAATTAAATCATAAAAATAAATAATAATAGAAGTAATAAATAATAATAATGAAATTTTTTATACAAAGAAGAAAAGAAAAGAAAATAATAAGAATAATAAAATTTTAATGGAAAAGAAAATATATAAAATATAAAAATTCATTTTTATTAAAGAAATTATAAAAAGCAAGTTTGCTCTGAAAATCTGTCTAGATGTTAGAGATTTTAAGAAAGGTTCATAAACATTTAAAAGCCTTAAAAATAAAATCCTAAAATAAAATAAAATCCCAAAAAAAAGCCATAAAAAGAAAGCCCTAAATTTTAGGCAAAATCCTAAACCCTAGATAAATTCCTAAATCCTAAGCAAAACCCTGAAACTTTAATTCAAATCCTAAATAAAAACTAAAGCCCTAAAGTCTCGAAGCTTCGAAACCATTCCTTAATCTAAAATAACAAAATTAAATAAAAGAATAAATAAAAAAGGGATTTTAGGTAGAAAAGTCACACCTAGACTTTGCTTAAAAGTTAGATGTTGAAGAGTCACCAATAATTATCATTTTAAAAGAATATTATTTTTTATTTTTAAGAAAATGTTGTAATAAATCTTAGATGAAAAAGACTATTTTTGAATTCTACCTTTATGTAGGAGAATTTTAAGGTATTTCTTTAATTTAAGAATTTTCATAGCATTTCTAGGTAAAGATTTTTAATTGATTTTATTTCTTAAAAATGAAAGGAATTATAATTAAATTTCATATAAAAACCATTTTTGTCCAAAATAACATATAGTGCATGATTAATTAGTATCAATTTTATGGGCACTATGGGGGTACTATCTTTCCCCACACGTAACCGACTCCTGAACCCAATTATGTTTTCGTAGATCAAAAGTATCTTTTCAATAAACTTTAAATCCATTTTATTGTTTTATTAAAGAGATAAAAATTTTGGGTGGCCAATCACACCCTAAAAAATATTATTGGTGACTTCTCGTGTTTTTACAATTTTAAATTTTTATGTTTAGCGATCAAGTTTTTGGATCGATACATTATGATAGCTTGGCGACTCCACTAGAGCCTTCAAAAGTTAGGCCAAAACTTTTAATCATGTGCTATAGAAAGTTTTGAATTGAATTGGTTTTATTTGATATTTAATTTAATTCCATTTATTTTAATTTTTCAAAAAATATATAAATAAATTCCATGTTGATTATCATCTCGTTTTGATTTTGTTATTTGTAATTCATTTATTTTATTTTGATTGATATACTACTTTGCACATTTTTGCACACTTTTGCATATTCACTTACATGCATGAGCTCTAGATCTAGGTTTCATTCTTGTTAGGAGGAAATAAAGTAGCTATGCTCTCATGAGGTAATAGCCTCCGCATTTGCTAGCAAAACACTTCCACTCAGATCGAACCTTTTTTGTTTGTAACCTGTTATAGGTGAGGATTTTTATGCCTTATTAGTTTGTAATAGACAATGATGTAAGGTTTGATTTGGGAACCTTTAAATGAATAAATTCCAACCTAGCATATCATGAGCCATAGGAAGCCTACCAAGCGTAGAGTTATGTTACCTTTTCGAAAATCTCCAAAAGTTAGGATATTGTATTTATTCTTTTTATTTGTATTATATGGTCATTTTGTTGCTTTTATTATTTATTTGTTTTGATTATTGATTCATTTTATTTGTACAAGCTTTAATTTTGTTGCATGCATTATATAGGCATTATATTTTAAGAGGGTGTATTTGTTATGGGTCAATCATCAACAAATGAAGTTCTCATAAAGCCATCAGTAGTGACAACCTTTTGTAGAAATTATTTAGAAAATTAAAAGCTATGCCAATCTCTTTTGTAAAAATCACCTAAATTAGGATATGTGGGGCACTTTGATACAATTTGTGTTCAAGGGTAATAATAGTGCAAATAAAGTTAGGATAAAAAAAAGATAAAATAACAAAGAGGAAAGAAAGAAAGAAAAAAAAGAGAAAAGTAAAAAGGGAGTCCCAATAAAAAGATAGAAAAAGAAAAAGAGAGATTTAGGATAAGAGTTTGTCATCTTTTTAGAATTTAATCATTTCATTCTCTATTCATCGTTAAGGCAATTTGTATATTTTGGGTTGTTACATTCTTATATATATATACACATATATATCTTTGCATCATTATCATATTTAAGCATTCATAAATATATTTGTATAGCATGCAAATTAGGAATTGTGTCATGCATTCAACAAGAATAATAGCATAAGCATTTTTGGTTTAAACCCTTGAAATAAAACATTTGTTTTAGTAGGTATAAGAAACTAAAAATATGAAGGATCAATTGGAGGCCTGACTCAGTGCATTAGAAAGCAATCAAGAGAAGTTTGGTCATAACATTTAGGGGATAAAAAAATAGCTCGCTAAGTTGACAAATATGATAGATAGGCTCAAGAAATTTATTTTGGTGCTTTCTTAAGGGTCTTTACAGTAAATCCTATGAACTCATGGAGTTACAATCAAATGATTCTTGTGGGGCCCATTACATTTCCTAAGCATGCTAAAGCATTAAGTGGTTTGAGCGATAATAAAGGTCTAGACAAAATCATGAAAGGGATAAGTGATCTGACCATACAAGTGTTTGAGCTCCATAATTTAATTTCCAAAATAGAGTCACCAATTTCCATACTACCTTCACCAATCTTTTCAAACTTGAACCTGCATTCAAATCCTTCCCATGACTGTTTTTGACCTCCTTTCCAAGCTTTTAAGATTAGGCCCCAAAACTTCATACACTCTCTGAGAGGTCCACATCTCTAACCTTCTATTTCCTAACCACCTATTAAGTGAATTTCTCAACTTCAAACTTTTTCACCACCATCAAATTTGTAGACACCTAGTCAATTTGTTGCCCAAAAATTACCCAAGAAAAAGAAACAGTTAGATCCTATTCCCATTTCATATGGAAAACTCTTTTTTTATTTGTTTGAGAGATACCTTATTGTCCTTGTGCCTTCAGAGCCTTTAAAGCCTCCGTACCCAAAATATTTTAACTTAAATGCAAGGTGCAAATGGTGAAAATGTAAGGCACTCCATTAAGAATTGTGAGGGTTTCAAACACAAGTTGCCGTCACTCATAGATGTGAAATAGTTCAATCCAATGACAATAGGGGGTTAAAGATTTAAGAACAATGAGAAATGATGGCATGATGATGAACATAGATGGGATTTTTTAGTAAAGAGGGTTTTCAAGTGATAGGTTGTTAGGAAAATAAAATACTTTACGAATTTTTTCTATTTGGAAAATGTTTCTTTTTATGTTAATATGATGTTATCTTTCTGAACTTAGATATATAAGTTATTGTTTGCTTCTAATTCTTACTCCTATTCCAAATTCCACACTTTCTACGAAAGAGCATTGTCATTAGTGCACTTATTTATTCATTCATTCATCCATTTATGTATCGACTCAATAAAATGCAATTCATGTATGCTCTAAAAAGAAAGAATTTCTTCTAGAATAATCCCTATGATTTCTCTGAAGGATCGAGAGAATATTGATTTGATAAAAGAGATAAAGGAGATTATCGATGGATTTTTTGTTCAATGAAATGATCAACCCTAAGGACCTAGCTTAGGGCCCTTAAAGGAAGAATCATGGAACCAGATGAACAAAAGAAGTATAGTCTTTTGGAAGAAAGGATTCAAGCTGTAGAAAGTAAGGATAAATCTTGTGATGCAAAGGAATTCTAGTTAGTTCCAGATGTGTTTATTTTGCCTAAGTTCAAGATTCCAACATTTGAGAAGTATAATGGAACTGGATGTATTAAGACACATTTGGCTCAATATTGTCACAAAATGGTTGGGTATCTTAGTGACAAAAGTTTGCTTATTCATATCTTTAAAGAAAGTTTGATTGGGGCAATAGCCAATTGATATTATAGTTCAAAAAATAGCCAAATTTGCATTTGGATGGATTTATCGTGAGCATTCTTGTAGTATTACCAACACATGTTGGAGATGGCTCCAGATTGATTAACTTTTCAAAACATGAGAAAGAGCCCTAATGAGGTTACAAAAAATATATAGCTAGATGGAAAGATGTTGCATTGTAAGTTTGAGCACCTTTAACTAGTAAGGAGTTGAATTCCTTATTTGTGGATACTCTTCCTTCTCCCTATTATGACAAATTGATTTGTAATACCTCTTTAAAATTTATGGATTTGTAATTTGCTATGGGCAGAATCGAGGATGGGATAAAAAGGAGAAAAATAATGAATGCCAATGTGAAAATTCTTAATGAAAGGTAGGGGAATATTTTTTATGGATATGCCTAAAAGATAATTGTTGAAGGGTAAAATAAGAGAAAACCTTACCATGATATTAAAAGATTTGATGAATAACTATTCCCAATGATCATTGTATTATTCTCAACCGACACCTCGAGTTGGTAATTTTCCTCAGCCACCTCATTTGTATGCTCTAGTTCCTTTCCCACATATATTCATGAACAAAGGATTAACCTAAGCCATTCACAAGCTGTAAGAGAAAGAGAGTCAAGGTATATCATTCACTCCCAATGTCTTACATTGAGCTATTCACTTTACTTATCAAGAATTATATGATTTTTATCGTCCCTATAAGACCTAGAAAGCCTATATACGCGAAGTGATATGATCCTATTGCTAAGTGTAAATTTCATGATAAAGTCAAAGGGCATTCCATAAAAGATTGTACTGCCTTTAAGGATACAGTTTAGGCTTTGATTGACATAAATCCCATGAAGTTTAAACAACTGATTAGTGGTTTTGATGATTGATAGTGGGGAAATTATAGGTCAATGATGCTAAAGTTGAAGTGCCAAATAAGGAACTTTTGTTCTATAACTTTGAATGTCATCTAAAGAGCACTTTTGGGAATGTGAATTTTTGGGTTTATGTCTGAATCTTTTCATTGAATGAATGGACATTGTGCATCATAGTGTCTTATGAATTTATATTGTCATTTTTTTTTATTTCTTTTAAGTTTTAGAGTTATAGGTTTTCTTTGAAAGAAAAATATTAAAAAAGGAAAAAATGTTAGATTTGAATAAAAGCCCCATATAGTTAAGTCCCAAGATAATAGAAAGAGAAATGCCTTAAAAAAGAAAAAAAAAAGAAAAGAAAAAGAAAAAGGAAAGTTTTAAGTTTCAAAAAAGTTGATGATCAACATTAGAAATTTCTCAAATACTTTTATACCATTTCTTAAAATATTTAATGGATTCCATCCATTAGCTATGACCCTTCGAAAGCCATGAATTTGAATTTGTGAACCTTGCCTTTGCCTGATAATGTATGATATCAAAAGATGATATTCTTTTCCAATGCAATGAATAATGAAACAGCCAAAAGAAAATGAAAAAAAGAGATTGAGATTCCTAAAAGATAAGACAAACATGACATTTTTTTGAAAAATTCGAATGTGATAATTTGATGCGTCAATGTTATAATTTGATAATTTGATGCGTCAATGATAATTTGATAATTTCCAAAAATCAAAGTCACCTCAGGTCCTATAAAGTGACCTCAAACATACCAACCTTTCAACTTTCTATACTAAAATTATCTTGGTCCATTGTCTCGAAAGGGACATTGATAAAAGAAAAAGACCTCATTGCCCTTAAGACAATTTGAGTTATGACCAACCCATATGTTCTCTTTTTGTGAAGTGACATGAACAATTTAACACCTTAAACGGGTTCATTCCATTTGACATTTTGCTCGTTCATTCCACATGGCTTTTTTTCTCACAATAACTTTCATTAAGGGTGGTTTGTTAAAATGAGGTATCTTATATCAATCACATTACTGGCAAGGTGGATTAATGTATGAGTTCTAGGTGGTATAAACAAAAAATGTAAAAAAAAAAAAGCAAAAAAAAAGCAAAAAAAAAAGAAAAAAAAGAAAGAAAGAAAGAAAGAAAAGGTGAAAAAGGAAAAAATGGTTAAAGAAAGAAGGAAAAAAAGGCCAAAAGAAAAAAAGGAAAAAAAAAGTAAAAAAAGCCAATAATTCAAAAAATAAAAAATGAAATGAAATGAAAACCTTTCTTCAAGTTCATTTCCCTAAAAGGACCTACTCTTTAATTTAAATGATCAGGCTTGAAATGACAAATGGTCATTTTTCATCATCCTTTCGTAAATGTAAATTTATTCCTTGTTACCTCTTTGAGCTAGATAAATATCCTTTCAAAATAAACCTAACTAAGGATCTCCCTCCATATTAGGGGACAAAAAAAGATGCATTTAGGGGTTAAGAATGGTGATGTCCAAATGGAATCTAGTGTGTTAGAGCAAAGGCCCAATATAAAAGTTTCTAAAGGTTTTGAATCCACTCAGAGATAAAAAAGAATAAGTGGAAGGACAAAAAGGAAAAGGGGAATAAATGAAAGAAAGAAGGAAAAAAAAAAAGAAAGAAAAACAAAAAAAATGAAACGAATAAGTGGAAACAACAAGAGAATGACAGGAAATGTACCCTAAAGTGAATCCTTCAAATGAAAGAATGATCCTTGGTTTTAATTTCCTGCAAACATTTGTTTTGGGCTTATTCATCCCTTTCTTTGAAAACCTCAAACCTTAGCCTATGTTACATTCTATGAAAAGTCCATATTGGATCAAGCATAGATGCTTAAAAATTGAATAGTTTTTCTTGAGAAAATGATCATGAACATGAACCTTTTGGTCCTTCTTTATTGCCTAATTTTTTGTTTCAACCATTAATCCATTTTGGATAAGTTTGAATTGTTAAAGGCATGATATAATAATTAAAAAAAAGAAAAGAAAAAAGAAAAAGAAATAAAAAAGAAAAAATGAAGGGAAGAAAAACAAAGAAAAGGGAAGAAAGAAAAGAAAATAAAAAAAATGAATGGGTGGAAAACACAAGAATGTGAAAGAGAATATACCTTAGAGTTAATCCTTCAAATGAAAGAATGATCATCGGTTTTAATTGTAGATACCTAATTTTGTTTGGGACACTTTACCTTATAATCTAGGCTTATTTTTTGCAATTAGGCTTGATTTTTTTTTTTAAACTTAATGGATGACCCACTTTCAAAATGCTCTATAGGGCCCAAAATAGCTTGATAAAAGGCCCATTTCTCAAAGCCCATCGAAGGCTCATTGTTGGCCATTAAACGAAAATCTAAATAAATATAAAATATAAAATATCATCAAATAAAAACTAGAAAAAAATTTAAAAAATATAGAATAGTAAAAAATAATATAAAATAAATAATAATTGAAAAGTAAAAAAGAAAAGAGAAGAAGAAATGGGCTTGGCCTAAAATTAAGTAAAAATTTACATGGCATAAGTCTAAGTCTAAGAAAAATTTTTCAAGGCCCAAGAATTCATTTATCTTTACATAAGAAAATACAATAAGTAGTTTACTTAACAGAAAAAAAAAAAAAGGAAAGGGCAGAAAACATGTATGTGTATAGGAGGAAGGCCACATGAAGTTAAAAAAAAATATAGCTAAAGTTGTCCTAGGAATGTGGGGTATTTGAGGGAAAACCTACTACACGGTTTGAGGGGTGAGAGGCGTGATCTGGAGCAAATAGTTGACAAGAGAAAGAGTTCAAAAAAAAAAAACGGCTTGAACGTGAAAACAAAAAAAAGAGTGAAGAGAATTGGGCAGGGGTGGTATTATCAGGCGTGAAAAAGAAAAGCAAAATGCAAGCAAAAAACAAAAAAAAAGGGGCGTAAGGAAAAAATAAAACCAGTGGCAAGACATGGGAGGAGAAAAAAGAAAAGAAAAGAAAAACTACCAGAAACAAACTGGTAGTAACCAAAATAGAAATAAGAAAGGCAAAAAAAATTGGAAACAATGAGAAAACCAAAACTGGCAGCAAAAGACAAAGACGTCAAATAGAATGCAAACTCTAGTGTTTAAGTAATATTTGCATGTGATTTTTACTATTGCATTTTTTTTTTTTACAATTAGATTAGTTGTAGTAAAAATTTAATTTTGCAATTGCATTTTATTTTCATAGTTGTAATTCATTTTTCTTTAAGATTTGTGTTTTCATTTGAATTTTCATAGATATTGATTGACCGAACCAACTTTAAGTAGAGAATGGGGTTCACCAATACTTAAGCTAGGAATTCTTTTTAGCTAATCTTCTAAAGATCAACACTCAGACTCTATAGTCTCTCTTATTACGTATACGATCTATGTGTTAGCAAGATTTCCCCAATTAGAGTCATGGAATCTAGATCAATAGAGGAAGTATAGTATTTTAGAAGAAAGAATTCAAGTTGTTGAACGTAGGGAGAAATCTGGTGATGCAAAAAAATCCCAACTAGTTCCAAATGTGGTTATTCCACCCAGGTTAAAGGCTATGACATTTGAGAAGTATAGTGGAACTGGATATCTCGAGACACATTTGGCTCAATACTATTACAAAATGGTTGGGTATGCTAGTGACAAAAAGCTACTTATTCATGTATTTCATAAAAGTTAGGTTGGGATAGTAGTCCATTGGTATTAGGGGTGTAAAGGAACGGAGCTTTTGACGAACTACTTGTGAACATATTCGATTTCTATTCATTTATGTTCATTTATTAAGCTTAAGAAATGATCTTTAAAAATATTTTTATGTTCATTTGTTAAATGAACCGAACATGAACAGAGCTTTATTCAGTTCGTTTATGTTTGCGAACAAGCTCATTTAATGTTCATAAAAAATTTGATTATAATTTGTTTTAAACATTAAAAGTCAATTATTTTGAGATTTAATATCTTTTATCAATCTACAAATTATCATATAAAATTTATATCATTAAAAATTATATATGATATAGATAAAAATAATTTTTAACTTTTTAAAAATATTATTTTTAAGTAACTTTTTTTAATCTTTAAAAATTGGATAAAAATCGGATAATAACTTTGAAAGAAGTATGAAAGAATTGAAACCTATTTTAAACAATCCCACATCAATAGAGAATCAAAATAAGAGATGGGTAAAGTTTATAAATTCTCATCTTTTGCCTCTACTGTGCATGTATGCTTATACAATGAATCTCATATTGTTTAACAGCCAAAATAAAAGATAAGTAAACTGTATAAATTCCCATCTCCTTCCTTAGCTGCATATTTTGAATCTCACATCACTTAACAACTAAAAGAAAAAGATAGGTAAAGCTTATAAATTCCCATGTGATTCCAGTGCTATATATCTATGCATAAACAAATGAATCTCACATTGATTATGAACCAAAACAAAGGATAGGTAAAGCCTACATATTCCCAACCTCTTCTTTTGCTAGACTTCTAGTTCGACTCAAATGAATCCCACATCACTTAAGAACCAAAATAAAAGATAAGTAAAGCCTACAAATTCCTACCATCTGTTGATGATTTGTTTAACAAAGTCAACAGTTAGTTGTGAATATTATGATTTTTCAACAATGATGAGTTGAAAGTTTAAGTTTGGAACTTAACACTGAAGCACATTGTGTTCGGCTAAAGCTCATTGAGAAAAGGCAAACCGAACTCAAACATATGTTGTGAAGTTCATTAAGAGCTCGTTTATTTATAAACTTATTTATTACTAATCGAACTGAACTTGAACACAATGATACTTGGCTTGGTTCCATTCATTTACAGCCTTAGTTGGTATTATAGTTTGAAAAACAATCAAATTTATACTTAAAGGGATTTATAACAGGCATTTTTTAAGTGGTACCAATACATGTTAGAGATGGTTCTAGATTGATTAACCCTTCAAAACATGAGAAAAAACCTTAATGAGAGTTACAAAGAATATGCTACTAGGTGGAAAGAGGTTGCATCACAAGTTTGACCACTTTTAACTAATAAGGAGCTGAATTCGCTATTTATGAATACCCTTCCTTCTCCTTATTATGATAAGTTAATTGGTAATACATCTACAAAATTTGTTGATTTGTTATTTACTGTGGGTAGAATCAAGGATGGGATAAAAAAGGAAAGAATTATGGATAACAAGGGAATATTTTCTATGGATATGCCTAAGAGATAATTATTAAAGTGCAAAATGAGAGAAACCTCACCATGATACAGAAAGGTTTGGGGAATGACTATTCCCAATGGTCATTGTATTGTTCCCAACTGATAGTTTGGGCTAGTAATTTTTCTCAACCACTTCATTTGTGTGCACCAATTCCATCGCCACAAACATTCATAAAACAAAGGATCAACCCAAGCTATTCAAAAGTCATAAGAGAAAGAGAGTCAAGATGTACCATTTACTCCTAATGTCTTATGCTAAGCTCTTCACCTTACTTATCAAGAATCATATAATTTTTGTTATCCCCACAAGACCCAAAAAGCCTCCTTACCCAAAATGGTATAATCCCAATGTTAAGTGTGAATTTAATGATAGGGTCAAGGGGCATTCCATAGAAGATTGTATTGGTTTTACGGATATAGTCTAGGCTTTGATTGATATAGATGTTATGAAGCTTAAAAAGCTAATTAGTGGTTTTGATGATTGATAGTGGTGGAATCGAGGGTCAACGATACTAAGGTTGAAGCACCAGGTAGGGAACCTTTGTTTTGTAAGTTTGAGTGTCATATCTAGAGTACTATTAGGAATGTAAATTTTTAGGTCAAGTTTGAGTGTTTGCATTGCATGAATAGATCTTATGCATCATTTCATAGATTATATTGTCATTTGATGTTTTCAATTTCTTTTGAATTTTGGATATTGTAGGCTTTCTTTAAAAGAAAATGTGGGAAAAGGGTAAAATTTTATATTTGAATAAAAGCACCATATAGTTAAGTATTGAGGCTATAAAAAAAGGAAATGGCTTGAAAAAAAGAAGAGGAAAAGTGAAAAAGGAAAAAAAAGTGGAAAAAAGGAAAGTTTTGAGTCTTGGATGAGTTGGTGATCACTATTAGGGATTTGTCACATACATAAACCTTCATTTCTTAAATCACTTAGTTAATTTCATTCAACGGCCATGACCCCTCAAAGGCTATAAAATTGAATTCATGGACATTGCTTTCACTTGATAATATTATGATGAAAGGGTAATATTTTTCCCCAAGCAATTAGTAATGAAACATCTAATTAGAAAAAAAAATTAAGATTCCTAGAAAATCAGACATTTGATAATTTGACATTTTTTTAAAGAATTCAAATGTGATAATTTGATGTGTCAATGTTACACTGTAACCTTAAAAAAAATTCAAAAGTCAAAACCACCTAAGTCTTGTAAAATAACCTTAGACTTACCAACCTTTTCAGTATTTTACCCAAAAATTGGCCTAGCTCAGATGTCTCAGGGGCATGTTGCTCAAATTTACCAACCTTTTAGCCTTTTTACCCAAAAAATTTGGCCTAGCCCATGTGTTTCAAAGGGGCATTGATTATGAACCTTATCAATCTTTTAGCTTTTTACCCCAAAATTGACCTAACCAATACCTCTTAAGGCCATGTTGATTAGAAAAGAAAAACCTCATTACCCTTAAGACAATTGGAGCTATGATCAACCCATTTGTTCTCTTTTTGGTAAAGTGACATAGATCATTTAATACCTTAAAGGGGTTTATTCCATATGACTCTTTCTTGTTCATTCCAAATAACCTTTTTCTTGTAATAACTTTTATTAAGGATGGTTTGCTAAAATAAGGCATCTTTCATGAAACGGATTACTGGCAAAGTGAATTTAGGCATGAGTTATTGGAGGCATGTCAAAAAAATACAAAATAAATAAAACAAAGAGAAAAAGAAAAGAGAAAAGGAAAAAATGTTTATGACATTATGCACTTAAGAAGTTGAATAAAGCCAAATAAAGTCCTAACAAGTCTATAGTCAAGGAAAAGAAACAAAAAAAGCTAGATGAAAAAGCCAAGTGAAAAGTCAAGAAAGATTGAATAGAAAATGAAAGACTTTTGAAATGAAAGCCTTTCTTCAAATTCATTTTTTTTTAATTGTTCTTCAATTTAAATGATCATGCTTGAAATGACAAATGGTCATCTTTCATCATCCCTTCACTGATGTGGAAATTTATCCTTTGCTAACCCTTTTAGCTTGATAAAATTCTTTCAAAAGAACCCTAACTAAAGATCACCCTCCACACTAAAAGGACAAAAAAAGATGTTTTTAAGGGTTAAAGAATGGTGATATCCAAATGGAATCCCATGTGTTGAGGCAAAGCCTAATATAAAAATTCCCAAAAGTTCTGAAACCACTAAATGAAAGAATGCAAAAGAAAAAGTGAGGGAAAAAGGGGAAAATGAAATAATGAAGAAGAACAAAGAAAAAGAAAAAAGAAAAAAAAGAGAAGAAATGAATGGGTGTAAAGCATAAGAAAATGAAACGGAATACACCTCATAGTGTATTGTTCAACTAAAAGAATGATCCTTGGTTTTAAATACCTTTAAACACTTGTTTTGGGCCTTTTTATCTTTTTTTTTTATAACTCCGAACCTTAGCCTACATTACATCCTATGAAAAGTCCATATTGGATCAAGTATGGAAGCTTAAAATTGAAGAGTTTCTCTTAGAAAAATGACCATGAATATTTTGAATTCACTTTATTACCTAATTTTCCTATTTGGATCATTTGAAAAAATTATTTTCCTCTTTCAGATTTAAATTCTTAAGTACATGGTGTACTAATAAAAAAAAGTTAAAAAAAAACAAAAAAAAAAAGAATATAGCTCTAGGGTGAAAACCCTACAAGAGAGGCAATTTAGAACAAATCTTAAAAGCCACTCCTAATGCTAAATGTGGTAGATGTTGAACAAATATGAGCTAGACTTTTTTGAAAGATTTGAATATCAAAGTCTGAAAGTTTGAAAAGGGTTGATTTTCAAAAATCTCAGCCTAATTCCATTCTCAAATAACCTTTTAAAATTTCAAGCTATTACAGCTAACCTTGAGATATATCAAAATGTCACATTTGAAAGCTAAAAAAAGTGTTTAACATGTTTGATTTTTAAGGAATTCATGTTTTAAAAAAATTTATGTTTCATTTGTGAGCCTGTATAGAAAAAGTATATGCCTCTTTTATCCCTTTTAGGTGAAGAAACCCTTTTGAATGAAGAAAAACCTCAATGTACTAAACCATTTGGAAAAACTTTTTAATTCTTTCATTTCTAATAGGGATTGCCAATTCTTGAGAATGAAAGCCTAGATTAGCTGGCAATCAAGTTTTAAGCCTAAATTATGTACCAACAATGAGGTTTTAAGTCCAGTTTAGTTGGCGATAATGAAGATTTAATCCTAGTTTAGCTGGAACCTAGATTTTAAATCTAGTTTAGCTGGCACCAATAAGATTTAAGCCTAGTTTAGCTGGCACCTAGGCTTTGAGCCTAGTATTAGCTGGCACATAAACGTAATAATAGTCGGCATTTAAGTCCATATTAGTTGAAAAAATATACATCTTTTTATCCCTTTTTCAGTGTAAAATCTTTTTGAATCAATAGAAATCTTCGGATATTAAATCTTCTAATCCATTAGGAAAGAAAATTTTTCGTCATTTCATTTTTGATAAGGATCATTAACCCAGAAAAATTTAAGCCTAATTTAACTGGCACCTAATGAAAAATTTAAGCCCAATTTAATTGGCACCTAATAAAAGATTTAAATCCAGTATTATCTAGCACCAATGAAAATTAAGCCTAGTTTAGTTGGCACCAATGACAATTTTAACCCAGTTTAGCTAGCACCAATAACAATTTTAGCCCAATTTAGTTGGCACCTCATAAAAAGATTTAAGCCTAGTTTAGCTGGCATTTATAAAAATTTAAGCTTAGTCTAGCTAGCACCCAGTGAAAATTTAGGCCCAGCTTAGCTGGCACCCAATGGAAGGTTTAAGCCCAGAGTATTTAGCCTTCAATGAGATTTAACCCAATTTAATTGGTACCCAAGTTGTAAACCTAGTATTAACTGGCACCAATAGAAAATGAAGCCCCATTTAGCTAGCATAGTTGACTCCTAGGATTTAAGCCTAGTGTAGCTAGCATTCATGAAAGATATAAGCCTAGTTTAGTTGGCCTTTTTGAAAAAATTTAAGCCCAGTTTAGCTGGCACATCATGGAAAAATTTAAGCCCAGTTTGACTGACATCAATGAAACATTTAAGCCTAGTTTATCTTGCACTCAAGAAAAGATTTAAGCTTAATTTAGTTGGCATTCATGAAATTTAAGCCCAATCTAGCTGGCAACTAGTGAAAATTTAAACCCAGCTTAGCTGGTACCGAATAAAAGATTTAAGCCTAGATTACATGACCTTTAATGAGATTTAAGTCTAATTTAACTGACACCCAAGTTTTTATGCCTAGATTATCTGGCACCAATGAGGTTTTAAGCCTAGTTTAGCTAGCATTAATGAAGATTTAAGCCTAATTTGGCTGGCACCAAAGTTTTAAGCTAATATTAACTGGTACCAATGGAAACTTAAGCCCAGTTTAGTTGTCATCTAATGAAAGTTTTTAAGCCCAGATTACCTAGCATCAATGAAAATTTAAGCCTAGTTTAGTTGGCACATAGCCTAGTTTAGCAAGCACCTAGGTTTTAAGCTTAGTATTAACCTACACCGATGGAAATTTAAGACCAGTTTACCTGGCCTTTATGAAAAGATTTAAGCCCAATTTAACTAGCACCTAATAAAGATTTAAGCCCAAATTAGTTGGCACCAACAAAGTTTTAAGCCCAGTTTAACTGGCATTGAGAAGAAAGTTTATCCTTTAATTACTTGATTTGTAATGCTATCCCAATTGTTTGTTATTTCTAACTTGTGGTATTGTCTTTATTGTATTTTATATTTGACTTGCGGTGTTGTTTTAGTCATCCTTTATTTGTGACTTGTAGTGTTGTTATGGTCATTTTTTAACAAAAATAAAAAATAAAAAATAAAAAAGCAAACAAAACAAAACAAAACAAAAACAAAAACAAAAACAAACAAACAAAACAAAACAAAATATTCTCCTTAGGAAGTAACGTTTGAACAAAATTATTATCTATGTCTTTGCATTCTCCGTGATCATTAGAAATATGTAAAGAGTGGTGGTTGTAGATACCTAATATTGTCTAAAATGATTTACCAATCTAGGCTTGTTTTTGTAATTGGGCTTGATTTTCGTTTTTCAAACTTAATAGATGACCCAGTTTCAAAATGCTTTGTAACGTCCAAAATGACCCGATAAAAGGCCCATTTCTCAAAGCCTATCAAAGGCCCATTGTTGGCTAGTAAACGAAAATACAAATAAATATAAAATATAAAATATCAACAAATAAAAAATTAAATAATTTTAAAATATACAATAGTAAATAAAATAGTAAAAATAATACAAAATAAATAATAACTTAAAAGTAAAAACGAAAAAGAGAAAAAGAAATGGGCTTGGCCTAAAATTAAATAAAAATTCACATGGTATAAGTCTAAGTCCAAGCAAAATTTTTCAAGGCCCAAGAACTCATTTAGCTTTACATAAGAAAATACAATAGGCAGCCCACTTGAGAAAAAAAAAAAAAAAAAAGAAGGGAAATAGCAGAAAACATGCATGTGCATGGGAGGAAGGCCACGTGAAGAAGTTAAAAAAAAACTACTGCACGGTTTGGGGGTGAGAGATGTGATCTAGAGCATACGGTTGAGAGGAGAAGGAGTTCAGAAAGAATAAGAAAAGGCTTGGGCGTGAAAAAAAAATAAAATAAAAGAGTGAGGAGAGCTAGGTGGGGGTGGCAATACCAGGCGTGAAAAAGAAAAGCAAAACGCAAGCAAAAGAAAAGGGGGGGCGGCAGGAAAAAAATAAAACCAGTGGCAGGACGTGGGAGGAGAAAAGAAAAACTGCCAGAAACAAACTGGCAGTAACCAAAACAAAAATGGGAAGGGCAGAAAAAAAACTGGAAACAAGGAGAAAACCAGAAATGGCAGCAAAAGACAGAGACGTAAAATAGAATGCAGTAGTACGTGAAAAGAAACGGGAAACGCAACAACCCGGTAGAAAAACAACAGGAGGAGTTTTTCAAAGCTAAGCGAGCGGCATGGCAGCAGGAAACGGAAGCAGAAAGCAGAACCCTGCAGTAGTGAAAAGCTAAAGAAAAAAAAAAAAAACAGTGAACCAGAAAATAAAAGGAAACTAGAAGTATCAGTGTGAGAGGGCTGGCAATGTAAAAAATGGGCATGCGTGAGGCACCTGCAGCAATAAATAAATAAATAAATAAAGCTTGATAGCAGCAGTAGAGACGGGAAGCTGAAAAGAAAATAAATAGAAAATAAAGGCAAGCAACTAGAGGAAGAAGAAGCAGGAAAAGGTAGCGCAGCAAAGAAGGAAAGGCGTGAGAGGAAAAGGAAATAGCTGTGGGTAGAGGTGAAAGGAAAACAAAAAAAGGATAACAAAAGAAACAAAAACAGGAGGGAAAACAAGAGAGGACATTAGCAAAAACAGGTTCGGAAATTTGAAGCCTCCTTGAGTATATATGCTGCTCTATTTTTCGTATATGGTTGTTATAAATACTTAGAGTTTTGGTTTTCCTATCTTTCTTTTGTCTTCGCATGGAGTTGGCATGTAGAAATGTAAAACTTCGTCTTTTTTCACTTTTTTTTATTTCTTTTTTGCATAGGGGTGGATAAGATATGGTATTTTGCATGCAGATTGCATCAAAGTTTCCATCATCACTTCTAATGTTATGTTTTTCCTCCATATGGGGTCAATTTCTTGCTGCTTGCCCCTCCATTGAAATCAAAAGTTTCCTCTTTTCATGTCTATTATCTCATCGCTCATGCATGTGGCTCATTAGTATAGACACCCATCTATGTCCCGGTCAATTGGTGTTTATTATTATTATTATTATTATTATTATTATTATTATTATTATTCTCTTTTTCTTAATCTGTGTTAACAAAAAGGAAAGGAAATCAAATTTGCATTTTAATTCAAGACCAAAACAAAGGGATTTCAATCAAACAAATTTACAAAAATCTAGGCCTAAAATCACATTGGATAGAATTTAATCCCATAATTTAAGCCTAGATTGATTCTGTTCAAACCCTAAAATTGCTACCTAAAACTGGCTATAAATTGAATAGAATCACAGAGAAAGGTAGAGTAGAGTGTTTAGGGAGGAAATATTTATGGGTTTAAAATTTGTGAGTTTCAAATTTATGGGTTTAAAGATTCTAGGTTTAAAGTTTTTGGGTTTGAAACTTTTGGATTGAGAGTTTGAATTTCTGGGTTTAAGTTTAAATTTTTGGAAAATTTGGGAGAATATGGAAAAACTAGGTTTTTGGTTTGAATATTTGAATTTTTTGGTTGAATTTTTCAATCAAATTCCGATAATATTTTTCAGAAATCGACGAGTTGCCTAGTTTCTAGTGATTGGTTTGGAAGAATTTTAGAGAGAAGCCAAAGGAAATTCAAGCTAGAAAGAGAAACGCTTGGGCAGATCTAAAGAAAAAACTAATTTTTGGTCCTTTTATAGGGCCCCAATGCGATGTCATTTTTTAGGGCCTAATATCCGTGTGAACTTGTTTAGGATCCACGCGTCGCCCATAGAACAACCCAATTCGATTGCAGGTTTTCCTTTTTTCTTTTATTTTTTAATTTATTTTGCAATTTTGATTTTTTAAGCTTTTTCTTATTTTATTTTTATTATTTTACTAATTTTAAATTGAGCCTTTTTTATTTTTTTAAATATTTTTTATTTTTATTTTGTAAAATTCCATTTTATTATTTTTGGAAAACAACAAAAAAAATTCTCTTTTCAAATAAATTCATGAATCCTACCAAATTATTGAAGGATTTTTCATGGATTTAAATTTTATGAATTTTACCAAACTATTGGAGAATTTCATAAATAGGCAATCAATAAAATATTTTGTATTTTATCTTATCAAACTATTGAAAGATTGCATCTTAAGTTAAATCCTATCAAACTACTAGAAGATTTAACGAATTTTCTCAAAAATAAAAGTTTATAAATATTTTACAACAAAATCTCATCAAACTATTGAAAAATCTGCATCAAAGTAAATCTTACCTAGCTATTAGAGGACCTTACTAATTATTTTTCTGGGGTAAAATACATTAATAAATCCAACGACAATGTCTCTTTAAAATGGAATACTAGTCTCCATGAATATTCCTTATATGAAAAAATTATCTTAAATTGCTACCAAATTATTGGAGTAATCTTAAGATCAATTTTTAATAGTAAATATTTTGTTAAATTACAAATATGTTTAAGGCTTGGATAATTTGAAATCAAACTGGTAGTATTCTTTGGATGGGTATTGTAAAGGTGCTATAACCTTTCTCATGAATAATTGTACTCATGAATTTGAAATCTGGTTTCATAGACTAAAATCTATTATTTAAAGATACATAAGTCAATCATGGAACTCCTCTTTAAATAGGATAGATTTAACTAGGTGGCCAATCACACCTAAACAAAAAAAATTGGTGGTGACTCCATTAATCCATGTCTAGCGATAAGTCCATAGATCTATACATTATGATAGGTTAGCGACTCCACTGACGACTTCAAGAATCATGCCAGTACATGATTTCTTGTTATCCAAGCCTAACATAGTAAATTTGAGATCTTTTTCTTTTTTCTTTCTTTTTCCTTGCTTATATTTTGTTTAGTTATTCATTTATTCATTTTCATATATCTATCATTCATTTGCATGTGCAAACATGAGCTCTAGACCCAGGCTTTGTCCTTTAAGAGGAAGTAAAGTACCGACACCTTCATGAGAATTCATATCTCTGCATGGGCTAGTGAAATACTCTCACTCAGATTGGACCTTTTCTGCTTGTAACCTATAATGGGCAAGGATTAGGATGTTTTACTAATTTGTGATAGACAATAATGTAAGGAACAATTTAGGAACCTTTTAGAAATAATCCAAGCCATATATAGTTAACCTTAAGAGCTTAACCTATAGGTAAAGCCATGCCCTTCCACCCTTTGTAGTTAATCCAAAATTTAGAGTCATGTTGTTATTTTACTTGCTTTATAGTGTTTATATTAAAGTGACTAACTGATTTTCTTATCTTTTTTTTTTCTTTTCTTCTTATGCAAATTCATAAGCATACATACAGATTGCATAGTATTCCTACCCTAAATATATTTTCAACAAAAGCTTTCATGGAACCCACAGAACATCAAGTTTATGCCTCATCTGTATTCTTCAAATGTGATTCACCAATGGATGTGAAGATAGAGTCAAAAGGAAGTAACGAGAAAAAGGGTATTGTTTACCGCTTGGTTATGTCTCTACCTTACTAAGGAAGTTTGGTTGTTCCTCAAACAAAATGATTTGAAAGACCTATTAGACATATGGAATCACATCGTTCCTTCAAGAGAGCAAGCTTTTTGCCAGAAGTTTAGGCATGTTGCACATCTCTTAATAGTGAGGGTTGAAAATTCACTCATTAAAGCTATGGTATAGTTTTGGGATCCTTTTTATCATTGTTTCATCTTTAATGAAGTCGATTTGGTACCAATAATAGAGGAGTATTCAATTCTAGTGGGTATGCATCTTTAATATCTAGATAGAATATATGTGAAAAAACAAAAATTAGGATATTGTAAAAAGCTAGCTCATATTTTAAGGATAGAAAAGGAGCTCATAGATTCACATATCCAAGACAATGGAGAGCATAAGTGTATTCCATGAGAGTTTCTTTGAGATTTCATTGTCAAACACCTTAATGATGACCAAAGAATGAATGTGTTTGCTTTAGCAATTTATGGGATGGTCATTTTCCCTAAGCTCTTAAGCCATATTGAGATAGAGGTGGTGGATTTATTTGAACATATTAAAAAGGGATGCAATCCTTCACTAGCGATATTTACAAAAACCATCAGATCTTTGAATTTTTATAAACAGAATGATAAAGCACATTTTCTGGGTTGCATACCATTATTATATATATGGATGAAAAGTCATTTTGAATGCAAGAAGAGTGCTTTCTCCAAACTCTATTTTCACAATCAAAATCCAGTTAAGAAATTTTATGAGAGTGAATGGCTAGAAGTAAAAACCCAGAAGGAATGGGAATATCTGCTATAGAAGCTCTCAGTTTGTCAAGTGAAATGGTTAGCTTTATAGATGAACTAGAAACCTATGCTGCATTAATATGGAAATGAAATAGGGGTTCTGCTTTTAGGCTTAATGGGGTTAACAAGTTATGCACCATTGATGGTAAGGAGACAATATAGAGCTGAATAATTCATTCCCATGACACCCAGGCTCAACCAATTTGACTATTTATATGAAGAACCTAAAACATTTCAAAAAATTGATGGCATAATCAAGGCCTAGAAGAAGCCCATATGTCGGACCATTTACTGATAAAGTTACTAAGGGATATTTATCAGAAGAGCCAATAAAAGCAAAGAGGTTGCACTTATGTTCAAAAACCATCGCCAGTCAGTGAATCAAGAGTTGGATAATGTGCCTTTAGAGTTAGAACTTGCAAAAAAGGGGTTTGAAGTCAAGAGAGATAAAATGAAACAAGAAATTCTAAGGCTTCAAAAAGAAAAAGGACAATAGAAAAGACAAGGCAGAAAAGTTAAAAGTTCAAATCCATAAGATTTTCAATGAGCATGATATGACAGTTAAAGATCAACAACACATGAGATTAGAGATTGAGAACAAGACTCTACAGGTTGTTAAAGAGTGTGATAATGCCCTTAAGGAGCTGATGGAGCTGTGATAAGAACATAAGAGGTTGTGCATATAGATGCAAGCCAAAGAAATAAACAATATAGATTTAACTTGTGAGAATGAAAAGCTGAAAAAGAAAATGTTCTCAAATAGAGGATGATTTTATTGAAGCTCAACATGAAAATGAATGCTCAGAGAGTACATTTAGATGTTGAAGCAAAAATTGAATGAGTAGGGAAATCACATCATGGCATTCACAACAAGGCACAGAGAATTATCTTATTAGATATGGTTTGGCAAAAAAAAAAAAAGATTGGGAAGGCAAAGATACATAGAGCATCTTACAACCTAGATAGGCAAGGTAGTAATTAAGGTGAAAAAAATGGCAAAAGAGGCTGAGACATTGAAAACTTTGGTCATATCGAAAAAAGAGTATGGGTAGCAACTACTAAACTTTATTAAGGAAGCTAAGGATTAGTATGAGCAAATTAAGCTCTTTTACAAAGGTCGAATATTAGACTTGATGCAAAATAGACTTTTTGTGGAATAAATGAAAGTTCACTTTTGTTGAAATCTTTCAAAGGGTAAATATTTTTTTCTTTCTTTCTTTTTCATGCATTGCATTATATTCATCATGCCAAATCATGTCAAGATCACTAATTTTATATTGTGGTACTAAGGTGTAAGAATAGCTCAACATTTATATAACACCTAAGCACAAGTTAAGAACATGAAGCGAGACAAGGCAAGCTATGTTTAAATGTTTGGAAAGGCTTAGAAGGTAATCAAAGGGAAACTAAGCAAGATCCTTGAAGCCCTAGATAAGATAAATAAAGGAAAAATGATGGAGGAAGATATTTCTCATGAAGTCACTAAGTCATTATATCCTTCAGGTTACGATCCACATCAAACCCAAGCCACTCAAAGCTTTCAGCTATAACAAACCACATTTCCAAGTTACAACTACTTGGGACCTATACACCTAGTCAAGGAAATGTTTAAAGTGACACTAATCTTGTATTTGTTGAAAAGGCAGTTGAGCTAGTCTAAATTCCCAGTTCAAATGAGGTGAAAGAAAAATTGAAGATGACTACATCCTTGAGGACCCTAAGACTAACACACAATGAACATGATTGAGAAAAGATTGTGGGCTATAAAAGGCATTGACTTCTATGGATCCATGGATGTGTGGGACTTTGTCTGGTGCCAAACATGTTGATACCCCCAAAGTTCAAAGTACTAGAGTTTGAGAAGTATGAGGGTACTAAGTATCCCATTACACATGTCATAATGTATTGTTGTAAGATAGCAACACATGCTGGCAATAAGAAATTACACATGTATGTGTTTCAAGAAAATTTAACCAAATCTATTGCAAAATGATACGTTTAGTTGGATAGGGCTCACATACGATCTTGAAAGGATCTAATTCGATATTTCATCAACCAATATCACCATATTATAGATATGGCTCTTGATCATTTTTTATTGCAAGGTATGGAGAAGAAAGTAACTAAGTCCTTTAAAGAATATGCCGTAAGATGGTGAGATGTCACCATCAAAGTGCAGCCACTATTAATAGAAAAAAATAATAATGCTATTTGTATACACTCTAAAGTCACCATACTATGAGAAGATGATAGGGAACGTGACTAAAAATTTTGCTGATATGGTGATTTTAGGTGAAATTATTGAAAAAGCTATAAAAAATGGCAAACTTAAAGGGAAAAAGCCCTCTGCTACTAAAAAGATACCTAAGAAGAAAGAAAGTGAGACTTAAGCTATGAGTTTCGAAGGGTAGCAATTCGGAAACTACCCTCTACTGGTTTATTACCCTAACATAAGTTATGCTTCCGCTCTCCCTTACCAATCAGCTGCATAACCTCTTTATATATCCATAACAAGATCTTTATTCATCTAACCAACCTAACAAGTAATGCATGAGAATCATGAAATAATTGAGAAAAACTTATATTTGATCTTATTTTTATAAGCTATATAGAATTGTACCAAGAGCTCTATAAAAATCACTTGATTACTCTTATATATGTAAAATAACTTAAATCTCCCTATCCCAAGTGGTATGATTCCACTGCCTATTGTGACTATCATTATAAGGTGGTTGGCTATTTTATTGAAAATTGTATCCCTTTGAAACATAGGGTGCAAATAGTGGAAACACAGCACCCAATGTCAGTGATAACCCATTACCTAATCATACTGTTAATACCTTGAATGAGGACAAAAAACATATGAAAAGAAGAGTGGAAGAGATCAAAATGCCATTTAGTCAGCTATACAAGGCTCTATATGAGGTTGGGATGATACAACCATTAGACCTTACACCTATCATGACAGATGTGTCCCAAATCAAATATGTAAGTATCACAATGAGACTCTGAGGCACTCTATTGAAACATGCAAATATATTCATGACGAGGTGTAAAAGTTAATGCATTCCTACCAAATAGAGTTTCATGAAGAAATAAAAGCCTCAAAACATGCTAAAGTGGCTATGACAGACAAGTGAGTACCAAAGCCAATCACCATACATTGTGATGAGAAGACAAAATTAGTTAAAGACAAATTTATTACTAGGCCAGTGATCTTCAAAGTCTCAAGTCCATTCCCTTACAAGGATGAAAAAGTTGTACCATGGAAGTATGGTTGCAAAGTCACCACCTAAGGATAAAAAAAAGTTATGCCTAAATCTGAGGCTGCCAGCATAATTGATATAGGTGGCATGACCAAAAGTGAGAGATGCTATACTCTAGAAGCTCTAAAAAAAGTAAAGAAAGAGAAAATGAAGGTGATGGAAAAATAGACTGAGCCAAAGTTGATTTTAGAAAAAGACATCCCAAAGTCTGTACTAGAAAAAAAAGCTTGTGAGTTTTTTCAGTTGGTGAAACATAGTGAATATTTTATGGTGAAACAATTGAACAAAATGTCGGTTAGAATCTTTTTGTTGTCACCACTTCTAAATTCAGAACCACATCGCAATGCCTTGTTCAAGGTGCTAAATCAGGCTTATGTAACACATAACATGTTTGTGAAATACGTAAACCACTTAGTAAAGAACTTGGTGGTACCACATTACATATCTTTTAGTGATGATAAGATTACACCCAAAAGTAAGGCAAGTATAAAGGCTTTGCATATTACTATAAAATGTAAAAGTCACATAATAGTCAAAGTCCTTATTGATAATGGTTCAACTATTAATGTTATACCCATGTGTACTCTAGCAAGATTGCCCATTGATATGTCTCACATAAAAAATAGTCATATAGTGGTCCAAGCATTTGATGGTACCAAACGTGAAGTATTATGAGACATTGTGATGCCCATGCAAATTGGACCATATGTTTTCAATATAAAGTTTTAAATTATAGATATTTCTCCATTCTACAGCTGCTTATCAAAGAAACCATAGATTCATATAGCAGGTGCTGTTTTTTTCTCTTTACATCAAAAAGTCAAATTCGGTACGAAAGATCAATTGGTGATCGTGGCCAGAGAAAAAGACTTGTTGGTGACTCAGCCTATAAATGCCTCATATGAAGAAGCTGTAGAAGAGTCATTAGAATGCCTTATTGATATTTCAAACTTGTTAATGTCATGAGTAGAGGACTTAAGGGGCACCAACCAAAGTTCAGTAAAATCATGATTAGTAAGAGGATTAATAAAGGTTGGAATATCTTAATAGGTTTGGGTAAAAGTTTGCAAGGGATAAAAAATGACCAATGATTAAAAACAATAGTGGAAGACTAGGCTTGAGATATGAAATGAAAGGAATACAAGATAATAGAAAGAGGGTAAGAAATATGCCAAATGCCAATGGAGATTAGTAGTCTACAAGTTCATCAAAAGAGAAATAATTTACAGATATGGACTTCTAGAAAGGATCATCTTCGATAATACAAAGAACTTGAACAATAAGATGATGTAAGAAATATGTGCTCAATTTAAGATTAAGTATCATAATTCAGCTCCATATTGCCCAAAGATGAATAGAGCAATAGAGGTTGCAAATAAGAATGTCAAAAGGATTTTGGAAAATATGACTGAATCATATAAAGATTGGCACGAGAAATT
The DNA here is from genome assembly GCF_047325235.1 of Durio zibethinus. Lineage (NCBI taxonomy): Eukaryota > Viridiplantae > Streptophyta > Magnoliopsida > Malvales > Malvaceae > Durio > Durio zibethinus. Next base: position 20,546,935 of record NC_143166.1, read on the forward strand.
GCCTAATGCTTTGCATACTTATCGAACATCAACAAGCACCTTCACTAGGGAAACTTTATTTTCCTTGGTTTATGAGATTGAGGCTATATTGCTAGTGGAAGTAGAAATCCTATCTTTGAGAGTTCTAAAATAAGTGGAGTTAAAAGAAGCTGAATGGATCCAAGAGCGCTATGAGCAATTGAACTTCATTTAAGAAAAAAAATAGCTGCACTCTGTAATGGCTAGTTATACCAAAAAAGAATGATGACAGCTCATGACAAAAAGGTTCGACCTCATTAATTTCGAAAAGAAGAGTTGGTATTGAAAATAATTTTTTCGAGTCAACATGATGATAGGAGAAATGGACTCCAAACTGGGAAGGACTGTATGTTGTGAAAAAGGCCCTTTTAGGAGAAGCCCTAATCTTGTTAAAGATGGATAGAGATGACCTTCTAATCCCATAAATTATGATACTGTGAAAAAATACTTTGCAAAAAAAAAAAAAGAGTTTAAGTTGAAAACCCAAAAGGATGACTTGAACAAAAAAAAATGATAGTTCAAGTTTAACACTCGAAAGGGTGGCTTGAACTAAATAAAGGTTTATCTAAGTTGAAAACCTATAAAGATGACTTGGATAAGGAGGATACGACATCATTCGAGAGGCGCACCAAAATTAGTGAACTTCAAAGAGCTTTAAAGTGCTAAGGGCATTATATGGTTAAGTTTTTTAAGAAATTTGTTGTCATGATTATCTAATTGTTTGTCTTAAGGCATCACTATCCCAAATAGTCATTCTTATAAGCCTTTATTTTGTTCCTTTGTTGTCATCTGTAATTTACTTCTTATCCAAATAAATGATATTTATTTCATCCTATTTATGTTCCACTTGCAATATTTGGCTTTCCTTTTTTATGCTTTGCCATGAATAGAAAAAGTGCATGATTCGCATCTTATATTTTGAAATTGGGATAATGATTAATAATTGAATAATGTCATAAGGGATTATTTATTACTTTAAGAGAATTGAAGTGGACGAGGGCCAAAGATGAAATCTTCAAAGTAAGATAAAATTGTTGATTTTGAAAGCTCCCTTTGGGATAAAGATAAATGCTTATCTTGAGTAACGAAGAATGGTTTGTAATCTCCTTGTGAAAAGTATGCAAAGATGAGAATATAGAAGAAAACTGTTGAAATTTTAGTGCCACAATTGAAGTTTCATTTGTATCCTAGATAGGGCATGCACTTGCATCGTTGCATTATCATTTATCACTTATTTTGATCTTGGCTTGGTTTAAATCATTTTCTGACTCACGTTCAATCCCAGTCATTTGTTTTGATCTCGATTCAATCTAGGTCATTTGTCTGACTCGTAGTTCAATCCTGATCATTCATTTCAATCTTGGCTCAATTTAAGTAATCTTTTTGAGTCATGATTAGACCTCGATCATTCATCTTTGACCTTAACTCGGTCCTTGCTAGTTTAGTTTTTCGACTTGTAGTTCAATCCCAGTCATTTGTTCTAATCTCAACTCGATCAAATTTTATTTTTTGACTTGTGGTTCAATTTTGGTAGTTCATTCTAATCTCAGCTCAGTCTAAATCACTTTTTTGACCTGTACTTTAACTTTAGTCACTCATTTTGATCTCAACTCGATCCAGATCATTTTTTTGGCCAGTAACTCAATCTTGGTCAGTCATTTTGATCACGGCTTGGCCTAGATCATTTAAATTATCTGACTTACAGCTGAATCCTGGTCATTTTTTACTACTGATTTTACTTTCATTTTTGGGCCCGAATAGAGTGGATGTCTAGGCTTTTGCATTTTTTCTATCTAACAGAGATGTGCAAAAAGGGGTAGCTGTAGACATCTATCTATGTTTGGGGGAAACTGGCATTTATTATTATTATTATTATTATCATCATCATCATTTTTGTTTATATATTTTTTTCTTAATCTGTGTTAACAAAAAAGGAAAGGAAATTGAATTTGTATTTCAATTTAGGACCAAAACAAAGGGATTTCAATCGAACAAATTTGCAAAAATCTAGGCCTAAAATCATGTTGGATAGAATTCAATCCCAAGATTTAAGCCTGGATTGATTCTATTTAAACCCTAAAATTTCTACCTAAAAGTAGCTATAAATTGAATAGCATCATAGAGAAAAGTAGAGTAGAGTTTTTAAGGAGGAAATATTTCTGGGTTTAAAATTCCTGGGTTTTGAAGTTTTGGGTTTAAAGATTTAGGGTTTAAAGTTTTTGGGTTCGAAGCTTTGGGATTGAGAGATTGAATTTCTAGGAAATTTTTGAAAAATCTAGGAAAATATGAAAAAACTGGGTTTTTGGTTTGGATATTTGAACCTTTTAATTGAATTTTTTGGTAGAGTTTGAATTTTTTAACTAGATCTCAACAACATTTTCCAGAAACTGATGAGTTGCCTAGTTTTTGGTGGTTGGTTTGGAAGAATTTTAGAAAGAAACTAGAGGAAATTTTAGCTAGAGAGAGAAATGCTCAAGTAAATCTAAGGAAAAACCAAATTTTGTTGCTTTTATAGGGCCCCAATACGGCATCATTTCTAAGGACTCAAGATCCGCGTGAACCCATTTAGGATCCATGCACCACTCGTGGAGCAACCTGACTCGATCGCAAGTTTTTTTTCTTTTTATTTTTTGATTTTATTTTTTATTTATTTTGCAATTTTCATTTTTTAAGCTTTTTCTTATTTTGTTTTTATTTTCACTTTTATTATTTTACTAATTTTAAATTGAGCAATTTTTTATTTTTTATTTTGTAAAATTTTTTTATTATTTCTGAAAAATAGCCAAAAAATTTCTCTTTTCAAATAAATTTATGAATCCTACCAAACTATTGGAGGATTTTTCATGGATTTAAATTTTACGGATTCTATCAAACTATTAGAGAATTTTGTAAATCAGGCAATCAATAAAATATTTTGTATTTTATCCTACCAAACTATTGGAGGATTTTTCATGGATTTAAATTTTATGGATTCTACCAAACTATTAGAGAATTTCATAAATTAGGCTATCAATAAAAATATTTTGTATTTTATCCTACCAAACTATTGGAAGATTGCATCTCAAGTTAAATCTTATCAAACTATTAAAAGATTTAATTAATTTTCTCAAAAATAAATTTTTATAAATATTTTACAATAAAATCTCACCAAATTATTGGGAGATTTGCATGAAAGTAAATCCTAACAAACTATTGGAAGATTTTACTAATTATTTTATAGGGTAAAATACATTAATAAATCCAACAATGGAACCTCTTTAGGGTAGGCCACTCATCTTCATAAATACTTCAGAGGTGAGAAAATCATCTTAAATTGCTACCAAACTATTGGAGTAATCTTAATATCAATTTTCAATAGTAAATATTTTGGTAAATTACAAATATATTTAAGGCTTGGATAATTTGAAATCAAACTAGTAACATCATTTGGATGGGCGCTGTGAAGGTGTTATAACTTTTCTCACACATAACTATACTCCTGAATTTGAAATATGATTTTGTGGACTAAAATCTACTATTTAAAGATACCTAAGTCAATCTTGGGACTCCTTTTTAAATAGAACAAATTTAATCAGATGGCCAATCACATCTAAACTAAAAAGATTGGTGGTGACTCCATTAATCTATGTCTAGCAATAGGTTCACGGATCTATACGTTATGACAATTAGAAGAAGGAAGCCTAAGGTTTGTTTGTTTTCAATAACATTTCATGTACTTTATAGCCTCACATCCATGTGCATTCTTATGTTGGCTAAGATAAATTATAATTCAAATTTCATGAATTTTCAATTCCCTTAGTGTTCAAATTTTAATACTTATCTTTAGTTTCTCTGCTATGTGATTTTTCCATGCTTTGATTTATTTGGAATGTAATATACACCCTTTTTACCCTCTTTAAGTGGTGATGTCTTTTTAAATCAACAGAGACCTCTAGTATTAAACCATTTAATCCATTAGGAAAGAAAATTTTTCCTCTTTCATTTCTGATATGGATCGTTAATTCCTAAATTTTAAGCCTAGTTTAACTGGCACCTAGGTTTTAAGCCCAATTTAGCTAGTATCTAAGTTTTAAGCCAAGATTATCTGGTACTCAATGCAAATTTTAAGCCCAAATTAGCTGACACCCTATGAAAAGATTTAAACCTAATTTACTTGACACCTAATAAAAATTTAAGCTAGATTATCTGGCAACAATGGAAATTTAAGTTTAGTTTAATTGGCACCCAATGATGTTTTAAGCCCAATTTAGTTGGCCTCAATGAAATTTTAAACCCGGTATACCTAGCACCCAATGAAAATTTAAGACTAGATTATCTGAAACCAATGAAAAATTAAGCCCAGTGTAGTTGGCATGAAAGCTAAGTTTGGCTGGAACTTATGAAAATTTAAGCTTAGTTTAGCTGGCACGTAAGCTCATAATTAATTGGCATGAAAATCCAAATTAGGTGGCATGCAAGCCTAGATTAACGATCACTTCATTTGGCTTATGGTTCAAGCTCGATCACTTTGTTTGACCTGTGGTTAATTTTGGTCATTCTTATTTTTCGACTCACAATTTAATGCTAAGTTATCTTATGGAAAAAATTCAAAAAAAATTCAAAAATTTTTTAAAATGATTAAAAAAACAATTTTTTAAAAAACAAATAAACAAATAAATAAAAAAACTCCCTTAGGAAGTAGCATCTAGATAAAAATTTTGTCTATGTCTTTGCATTATTCTTGATTCTAAAAAATCCTGATCTTTTGAAATATGCAAAGAAAAGGTAATTATTAACACCTAATTTTGTTTAGGATATTTTATTATTTTAATTTGGGCTCGATTTTGTAATTGGGCTTTGATCTTAATTTTTTGGGCCTATTACATGATCCATTTTGAATGTTCGAAGGATGAGGCCCATAGTGAGGCCTACTGTATAGGCCCAAATGGTGGGCCAAAAATGGCCTAATAGGAAGGCCCGATAAAAGACTTATGTTTAAAGCCCATTAATGGCTCACTATTGGCCACTAAATGACAAAGAAAAAATATAAAAATATAAAAATCATAAAATAAAAAAAATGTAAAAATTATTTAAAAAAATATAAAAATTAAAAATAAAAAATAAATAGTTTCGCCAAAAATAATAAAAAAAAAAAGAGAACAAAATAAAGGAATCCCAGACAAAAGAAAAGGCCCATTCAGTTTAAACATGGGCATGCCATAGAAGGGCTCTTTTTTAGAGCCGATTTGGCTTAAGCATGGGCATGGAAAGGAAGGGCACGCATGCCATGGAGACGTACAAAAAAGTGCTTCTAAAAACTGAAGAGGTGGCGTGAACCAAGGGAAAAATGGCATGGCTTGGGTTGTGGGAAAGAGAGACGAGCAAAGAAAAAACGGTTGCTAAATGATGGAGGCGTGAAAACTGGCAGGAGGCAGCATAGAAAGGAACCAGAAAAGCACGACAAAAGAAAAGGCTACAGAAAAAAAAAAAAAAAAAAAAAAAACAGAAGAGGGCATTTAGTAGGAAGAACAGAAAAGGAGCAGAAAACAAAAGAAAAAAAAAAAGCATGCAAGGAGCGAAAAGAAAAAACTGGAAAGTGGAGAAATGGGGAGCAGGAACAGAGGGAAACAAGGAGGAAAAGAAGTGAGCGAAAAAACTGGAAACAGGAAAAAGCGAGAGGCAGAAAGTGCGCAAAAAAAAAAAAAAAAAAAAAAAAACTGACAGAGAAGCCAGTTGCGAGAAAGCAAAAAAAAAAAAAAAAAGAGAAGCAACAGGCAAACAGAAAAAGAGAGGCGCGGGCATTTGAGCCAAAAGAAAAAGGAAAAGCCAAAGAAATCAGAAGCAGGCAAAAGAAAAGCAAAAGCTGGAACCAGCAGCAGTGAAAAAACAAAAAATGAAGCAGCAAAAGAATAAAAGACAAAGTGGCAGCAAGCAGGAAAAAGGAAAAACAGAAAAAATACAAGTTGAATAGAAGAGAACAAGAAAGGGATGAGCCAGTAGCAAAGAAGAGAGAACTGGGCAAAAAAATAAAATGCACTCGAAAATAGAAGCAAGAAGCAGAAAAAACCATGAGAAGAAGCAGAAAAATAAGTACAAAGATAGACCAAAGAAGAAGCCTTCGGCAGTAGCCATAAACAAAGAAGGAGAACAGGAAAAGGTGAACCTTCTTTTGCACATCACGGTTTGTTGCATGTATGAAATCACTATATTTCTCTTTGTTTTGTTTGTGTTCAGAATCCATGAAAATCACCAATTTGATTCTATACTATGTTTTCTATAAAAAGTAATGGAGTATGAAAGCCATCCTCTTTGGCTTAGATTTCCTTAACAGCCCCCAAACACAGAGCGTGGCAGTTGGGTGCAAAAGAAACACTTCCTTTCTTGTTTTTTTTTTTTTTTTTTCGTTGCATGAAAAACGTATGCTAAGTTTTCAAAGGTTTAAAGCTTCATGTCTATTGTGGCTTAAAGTTATTCTTTTCTTTCAGTTTGCTTCCTTTATATATATGTTATTGTGTAATCACTTGTTGTCTTGGCTACTTTGGGAACCAAAAGCTTCCATTGCTTTTGGTTTCAACATTTGTTCCAAAGGAAGTATGAAAAATTGCTCCTCTGTTTATTAGCTATGTGCATGAAAAAAAAAAAATAGAATAACTTCACACGTTGCATGTGCTTGGTTCTTTATGAATGAAGAAAGTTTTGCTGACATTTATAAGTTGATCCAATATGGGAAAGGTTGGATTTATTTGTTGGCATGAATTTGTTGCATAGGTTTAGTTAGGGTTTTTCTTAAAAAAATAAAATAATAATAATAAAATATATATGAAATAATATGGGATAATAATAAATAGTGATAATAGCAATGATGTAGATAATTATAAAATATAGAGAAGGTTCAAATATAATTAAATGTTTTTTAAAATATTAATAAAAAATGAAAATTTTTAAAATCCTTATCTAGATGTTGGAAGGATTCAAAATCGATTTTTAAAAGGTTAAGTCCGCTTAGTTATTTGGAAACTAAATCTTAGTTAAAGAAATTTGATTTAAAAAAAAGATTTTAAAACATTAGAAACATAAGATTAAATCATAAAATAAATAATAATAAAAGTAATAAATAAGAATAGTGAATTTTTTTATAAAAAGGAGAAAAGAAAAGTAAATAATAAGATGGAAAAGAAAATATATAAAATATAAAAATTTATTTTTATTAGAGAAATTATTAAAAATGAGCTTACTCCAAAAATCTACTTAAATGTTAGGGATTTTTAAAAAAGTTCGTAAACTTTTAAAAGCCCTAAAAATAAAAAACTAAATTGTAGGTGAAATTCTAAATCCTAAGCAAAACCTCAAAACTTTAATTCAAATCCTAAATGAAAACTAAAGCCGTAAAGTATTAAAGCTTCGAAACCATTCCTTAATCTAAAATAATAAAATTAAATAAAATGATAAATAAAAAAAAGGATTTTAAATATAAAAGGTTGCATCCAAACTTTACCTAAAAGTTGGAGAGTCCAGGTGGTATTTTTATACTTAAAAACTCGTTTTTAAATTTGCATATTTTCATCATTTAAGATGCATTTGCATATATTAATGTTCTTGTACTTGTTATGCATATGCATGTATTTTAATTATTGTTGTTTATGGTTTACTATAGCTTTTTTCATTTTTATTATATAAAAAGTTTCTTTTAAAAATTGATTTCAAAATTGAATAAATAGATTAAATTAAAATAATATTCCAATAAATATAATCTTTGGTACTCTGCCTAGATGTTGGAAAGCCACCTATAATTATCATTTTCAAAGAATGTTACTTTTTTATTTTAAAGGAAATGTTGTGCTCAATCTTAGATGAAAAGGATTATCTTCGAATTTTGCTTTTATGTTGAAGAATTTTAAGGTATTTCTTTAAATTTAAAGATTTTCATAGCTTTTCTAGATAAATATTTTTAATTGATTTTATTTCTTAAAAATGAAAAGAATTATAATTAAACTAATTTTGTATAAAATTATGGATAATGCATGATTAATTAGTACTAATTTTATGACCGTTGTGGGGTTGCTAATCCTTCTCCACACATAATCGACTCTCAAACCCAATTCTATTTTCGTAGATTGAAAGTATCTTTTTAATAAACTTTAAATCCGTTTTACTATTTTATTAAAGAAATAAAATTTTTGGGTGGCCAATCACACCCTAAAAAAGATTAGTGGCAACTCCCTATGTTTTCATGATTTTAAATTTTTATGTTTAGTGATGAGTCTTCAAACCGATACGTTATGACAAAATTGAGCTTAACATAGGTAGCTTAAATCATTATTATACTTTCTTTGATTAGTTCATCATGAAGCCAATGATAGATAGTGATTGATAATGAATATAGTTTTAGGAAAATATTGAATGTGTGTGAAATATGAGATGATACTTAGGTTTAGTGAATTTTTTAATATGGTATTCATTTGTGAGTGATGTTTAGAACATTGAATTGCATTTTTTTATATAGTATTGATTATGTGAGCATGATATTGTTCTTGTATTGGTCCTTAGAGTTTTGTTTCATGATTTTAGAATTCATTTTGATTATTTCTCAACGCGAAATCCTAGAAGACATTTGATTAGGGAAATGTTATAGGCCATCTTTAGATCGATTGAGCCTTTCGAGACAACCTTGATTTAATATTTCCATCGTCACCCCATTTGAGCCTTTTAATATCATTTTCTTTGTTTTGAAACCATATTACAAACCTATAACCTTATTTTGATATTTCCTATCTTTTCAATGCCTTACCTTATATGTGCATTAGGACATTCATTCACCATTTGTAAGCTATGCATTATTAGGGGGGAAGGGTGGAGCTTGGAAAAAATGAAAAAATAAAAACTAAAAAAAGAAGATAAAAGAAGAAAAAAATAAAAGGAAAAAAAAAAGAAAAGAAAAACAAAAGCAATAAAGTGGTGAAAAAGCAAAGAAAAGAAGAAAAGAAAGAAAAATAGGCAAAATCAAAGTTTGAGGAGTAATTCTTTAGACAAACTTACTTTTCTTACCTTGAGACATCAATGATGAATGATCCTTGGCATGTGATGCATTGTTATGGCACTTGAGCCTAAACAACTTCTATCATACCTCAACCGTAGCCTTACATTACAAGCTTATTAAAGTCCTAAATGATCCTTGGTCATGTGTTTATTTGCATTAGTAGAGAGAAATGTGATAAGCAAACTTATGAAATATGAGCATACTTTATTGATCATGTTATTAATGTTTCATGTTTTGCATAACATTATTAGATTTCATGCAAGGATATGTGAGAGGTGTTGCTTGTTTGTGGAACCATAGTTAGGAATGATCTTAGCCTAGTTAGATTCTTATATATCTATTATTCAATCTATGAGGCATTCATGTTGAATGAAGCATTGAGGGTATATTATGATTCTAGCTCAATCTTCTTTTGCTTGAAGATAAGCCAAAGCTTAAGTTTGAGGGTTTGATTGCACTAAAATTTGAGTATTTTTAGCTTATTTTTAATGCAATTTTCCATATATTTTTACTTGTTCCTTAGGAATTTTCGTAAAATTACTCCTAAATGCACATTTATCTTATGTGCAAGTACAAATTATGAAATTAAGGAATTTGGGACAATTTTGAAACATTTTTGAAGAATTTTTGGTGCAATTTGTACAAGTGGCCTAAACTAGTTTAGTAAGTAAAATTGATATTGAAGGAGTTTTCTTGATTTTTACTGCTTATTTTTTTAGTATTAATTTCATAATTTTTGTAGGAAAAATATATTAATAAAGTGTTTGGGGAATTTTTTGCAGAAAAAAGAAAAGAAATATATGTATAAAGGATTAATGAAGACGCTTGGATGTGCATAGTGCATGAATTGAACACAAAAAGTGCAAGGAGTCAGTTGTAATTAAAGGCACCAAAAAGCTGAGCGGAGTTGGCAATTCAAAGAGCTTTCATTGGCTATAACTTGGACATTTTGGAAGTGGCAAAATGTATGAAGTAGGCTGCCAACTGAGGAAGAACAAAAAAGCCTACAAACAAGCCATGCATCAAGTGCAGGAGCAAGGAGGAAATAAGTCTCTAGAAGTGCCCCTCATTGTAGATATTTTGAAGAGATTTTTTGGGGCTTCATTCACCACTCACCTACCTATAAATAGAAGTGGAGCCAACCATTTTAGAGAGAATTTAGCTTAGGATTTTATTTTTCTTGTTCTTTAATTTTTGAGCTTTCCTTTACCATATTTTATTTTCTTAGCAATCAAATAGCCCTTGATCTTTATGTTTTTCTATTGATTTTGATTGCACTTTTACATTTTCTCAAGTATTTTTCAGAGTTCTTTATGATTTGGTAATGAAACTTGCAAATTTTATTGATTTCTAGCTCAAATTCTTTTTTGAATATACCAGTTTTGACCTGCTTGCATTTTTTTTTATGATATCTCAATCAAATCTTACTTGTTTTTGTTCAATTTTTTTTCATAATTTAATTAGCTACAGCATATTAAAAATTCAACCTCAAACTCACACCATAGCATTCCAGATCAATTTTGGAAGTTTCATCTGGACGTAGGTAATAGATGTAGATCAGATGTGATCAATCAAATTTGGTGTGGAACTGCTCTCTCCTCGGCAAGTTGTTTGCCTTCTTTCCATTCTAAATCCTTTGTTTTACTTGTTTACTTGTTGATTCTTACTTGATTTAGTTTCTTTCTTTATATTTCATTGCTGTTTGGATCATTTTCTTAGATGATATTATGATTTTCCAATTTTTGCTTTGTTTTTGAAATTGAGTTTGTTAAGCTGATTTCTTTGTTGATTCATGCAATTTTGTGTTGATTTAGGTAGCTAACTCATAGATCTAGGTTCTTCTAGCTTAGATGAAGTTGATTTGTAATATATAATTGTAGATAGAATTTTTTTATTGAAATTCTTGCATTTCCAATACATACCAGCTGCTGTTTTAGTTTTTTTTATACAATTTGTGTATTTTTTTGCATATTTTCTTCTGCCATTTAATTTTTCATTTAGTCCTCTACTCTTCCATATGAATTCCAAATTAGGTGTATATTCATTTGTGAAAAACATTAGTTTCCAGCTATGGTTATTCTTTGCATTTCTGGTTTGATGTGATGCTTGGTTAAGCTTTCTTTTACATCCTGTTCAATTTTTTCCACTTTAGATCAAGTGTTCATACATGCTATTTAAGGGTTGTTTCAAAACTAGTTTAGGCTTAGGAAGTTTTCATATTTAGCTTTCATTTCCATAATGTAATTTCATGCTAACGTAAATTTTGCAATTGTAGTTTACATGTGATTTGCACATTTTGCATTTTAGATTAGTTATTATGTGTCTTTGCATTTTAGGACTAGTTGTAATTTTTCTTTTGCATTTTGCTCATTTTTTTCGTGTCTTTATTTCTTAGTTAGTTTTAGTTGATCACTTGAATTTTTTTAGTAGAATTTAAAATTTTTCATGGATATTTTTTTATTGAACCAACTTTAGAAGGGTATGGAGATAATAGGTACTTAGCTTAGGAATGTCTTTAACTAGTCCTCGTGGGATTAACATCTAGACTTTCATAGTCTCTATTGTTACTTGAACGGCATATGCACTTGTAGAATTGTCTAATTACTCTTCAAGCATGCATAAGAATTCAATTACATGCATAAGAATTCACTCTAAAGCATTTAGGAATGCCAATCAATTAAAATTAAGCCCAATTACACGCATGGGGATTTTTCTAGTCCAAATAGGTGTTGTAGTGAAATAGTTTTTTTTTTAATTTAAAGTTTTAAACAATTTAGAAAGTCCAGTCCAATTTGGATTTTATATGAAATCTTATTTCACAAACCCAAACTATTTAGGAATCTAAAGTCAACAAAAAATAACACCAATCTAGGGCTTTGTCGAAAACCCATCCAAAAAGGAAAACAAATTACGGCTAGGGTAGTTTTTATGGAAACTAGGTAGTTGAACCATCTTTTACTATGTCACCCTGACTAGCCACCATCTAAGAGTTCTAAACTCTTTCCCATACTTAGGTCTTTGGTCATGATTCTTGAATCAAAAGTAACAATTACTTTGACTTTTATAAAAACAATCCACTAAACTTGGTGATAAAAGAACAAATCTTAAAATCTTGGTGAACAAGTTTCCTAAGATCCTCAATATTGATTACCAAGTAGATTTTCATCAAAATCTTAGTGTGCAAGCTTTTAAAGTCTTTTAACTTTTAAGAATACCAGCTGCATCAAGAAAACCAATTACCATAATCATATTAGGGCAACCATGATTCATATGCATATGTTACATGCCTTGTCGCCACTGGCAGATTTTTGGGCTGAACTTGTCATCAACTTTTAAATGGCCAAATCAACTCCAAAAATTATGACATTTTTACACAATGATCATCAAAAAGTCTATTTTTCATATGTTAAAATTTGGTAGCCAAATAATATTCTTAGAGTGAGAAACAATCACTACAATAGAATTTTCCAAATATGGATAGATTGCAAGCAAAAAATTAATTAAGCATGCAAACGATATCCATAAATCACAAAATTTTATCACAATCATCTTAAGACATCATTCTTTGATATTCTAGATGAATCCAACAAAAAAGATATAGAAAAAATTAATTTCCTAGCCTTTACATCACAATAATAGATTGTAATAAAAATAGTTTTGATATCATGAACAACAAAACAAACTTCTAATTTGTATAATATATATCGACAAGGCTCTAATACCACTAGAAGGGAATTATGTATCATTACCAAAGTTATAGCAGTCAAATTTTTTAAAATTTTAATTCCCTAAGGCCAAGATCAATCATTAAGATTATATAAACAACATATATACACAAGCATGCATAGTTTTAACTAAAGGTATTACTTTGAATGCCAAAAATTCCTTGGTTCAATTTGGTGAGCTTTCAAATAGATTCCAAGCCAAGAAGCTATCCAAGTGTTTAGCCTCTAATGGTGATCTATGCAAACTCTTATGAAGGAACCTTCTTTAAAGTTTGGTGAACTCAAAGCCACATTATATCTAGTAAGTGTTTTTAAAACCTCTTATATTTTTCTCCATTTTTCAATAGTTTCTTACAAGAGGGGCTAGCTTGATGTTCCTTTATAGGGGAGCATTTGACCACATTAGGTTTAATGCTTGGAATACAAATTTCTATAATTAACCTTATGTTAGCTAAATGTACCAAACAAGTGAAACTCTTTCTCTTATTTTTATTTCCTCTATTTTTGGTCATACCAAAATCAAATTAAGTCTAACTTAATTTGTCTAAATTTTAGTCTTTCACAATTATGTTATTATGTGTGACCCATTAGGTTCTTTAGCATGTTGGCAATAAATACTTTCATTGTAAGCCTTAGTATTTGGCTATGAATGAAATAAACTTTTTGTCTTCATCACCAATTATCTAATTAGCCAATCTTATGTTTATAGATCGTGATCAATGTTTGCTTTATTGCTATGACCCCCAATTGCTAAAGAAAAGTCAATATGGCTTGACAATATATCCGTGAATGGTCTTAGTATATAATTAATATCCTTTCATCATATAGTATCTTGGTTTGAACATTGAGTATAGCTTAGTGTCTACTCAATCTTGTTCAACCAGGTTTAGTTTTATCCTTGACATTAACTCACAAATAAGTTTTAAAACAATGCTAAACTCTTATTTCACTTTAGCCAAATATTTCTCAAGTTAATTCAATTAAGACTAGTTGAGATGCTCTCTTAATAACATAAAGTGATGAATCCCATCTTGACTACTTCATGCATCTTCATATGCCTCATGTTATATCCAACAATACTATATTGAAGCATTCTTAGTTAGAACTATATGTAAAGTAAAGTAAAGGAAAAATATAACATTCATCATATAAGATCATAAGTAACTCAAGTCAAAGGATCATTTATACAACTATCACATGATAATGTAGCTATAGACACTATGTGAACTATCATATAGCATTCTCACATTGGTTCATGTTCAGTGAACTTGTTCTTGTAGCAAGCACCCACATGTTAGCTCAAGTTTATCCAAACTTCAACCTATGAGATTGGTTGCTTGCTTTATAAGCAATAGTATAACCATGTGTCAATGTCCTCTTAGTGATAAAGCATTGGTTGGGAACATTTTTGGAACATATAGCTTTTATGCAATGATGATCTCATAATTACAATCTCATTGCACTTCCCTTACTGAGCTTTATTTATATTCCAAGGACTTTATCATATAAGCAACAATATTGAAATATATGTATACAAACTCAATGATAAAGAAATAAGACCTTTATAAGATATCAAATATCAAAGTACTATAAATATACCAATATTTTAGTCAAAACATGATTTGGCTTGAAAGGCAAATACCAATAGTTCTTAGATTAAACATTGATGTTCTCAATATAATTGTCAAGAAGGATAAACTAGATAAATCGAATCAATCTTGCTTCATTGTAGGCTCGATCACATCGATGAAACAAGAATTCACAAAGTTATATAAACAATAATACTTTGATCTTTTTTATTATGAATCATATGTAACTTATGAATCATGTTGGCTTGGAAAGATGACCAAATCACCTTTTACTAGAAAAGCAGACAAAGCCAGTGCGATTCTTAGACTAATGCATTTGGATGTATGTGACCTAATGAACATAAATGCTAGAGGAAGATACTCCTATTTCATTATATTCACTGATGATCTACAAGATATGGTTGTGTATTTAATGAAACACAAGTTTGAATCCTTTGAAAAGTTCAAAGAATTTAGAATGGATGTTGAAAAGAAAACTAGTAAAAGTATCATGACACTTAGATCTAATCAAGTTGGTGAATACTTAAGCATGATTTTCTAGGTTATTTAAAAGAGAATGGGATTCTCTCACAATGGACTCCACCTGGAACACCAAAAGCATAATGGAGTTTTCTGGAAAGAGAAATAGAGACATGGTTTGATGTATGGTGAGCAATTTGAATCTTTGTACATTTTCTAAAGTTATGCACTTGAAACCACCACTTATCTTCTAAAGACAGTTCCATCAAAATCTATTAGAAAGACACCATATGAGATGTAGAAATGTAAAAGACCTAACTTGTCACATATAAGGATTAGAATGTTATGCTTATGTGAAGCATGCACAAGCTGACAAGCTTGGAGCTAGATCAGTTAAATGTGAATTTATGGGATATCCAAAGGAAACAATTGGATATTATTTGACAACTCTGAAGAATAAAAGGTGTTTGTTTCTAGACATGTTGTTTTCTTGGTAAAAAAATTTATCCTTGAAGAGAATAATGGGAGTAAAGTAGAACTTGAAGTAGTTCAAGAAACGCATAGCCAATGGTTAAGGCATTAGATGCATAGTCAAAAGCTCAAAGTACACAAAAACTTTGTAAGTCAAGTAGCATTTGCCAAGCTCCTGAGAGATATGGATTTCTCAAGGATAAAGATGAATGGATCATAGATGATGATATGACTACCTATCAAAAAGCGATGTTAGACATTGATTCTAAGAAATGGCATAAAGCCATGAAATTTGAAATGCAATCTATGTATGCAAACCAAGTATAGACTTTGGTGGAACCACCCAAAGGGATAAAACCCATAGGATGCAAATGGGTTTTTAAGAAGAAAACTAACATAGATGGCAATGTATTAATGTATAAAGCCAAGCTAGTTGCACAAGGTTATAATATAAAATAAAGAGTTAACTTTAATGAAACTTTTTCGCCAATAGCCATGTTAAAATCCATTAGGATTTTGCTTGCTATTATTGCATACTAGACTATAAGATATAGCAAATGGATGTCAAAACAGTATTCCATAATGGGAATTTTCAAGAAAATGTGTACATGACATAACCTAAAGGTAATCCAAAAAGAATGCCAACATAGTATGTAGACTATAAGATATAGCAAATGGATGTCAAAATAGTATTCCATAATGGGAATTTTCAAAAAGATGTGTACATGACACAACCCAAAAGTTTTGAATCCAAAAAGAATGCCAACATAGTATGTAAGTTTCAATGGTCTATCTATAGACTTAAGCAAGCATCAAGGAGTTAGAATATACATTTTGATAACGTAATTATAGAATTTGGATTCATAAAAAACATAGATGAACCTTGTGTATACAAGAAGACAAGCGGGAGTGCAATCATTTTCATAGTGTTATATGTAGATGACATATTGCTTATAGGAAACAATACACCTATGCTACAATCTACCAAGACTTGGTTATCAAATAAGTTCTCCATCAAGGATTTAGGAGAAGCAATAAATGTGTTGGGCATAAGGATCTATAGAGATAGATTAAAGAGGTTGCTTGGTTTCTCACAATCCTAATACATAGACAAAGTGCTAAAAAGGCTTCACATGGAAGAATCCAAAAGGGTATTCTTACCAATGTCGCATAGCATAAATCTTTCCAAGGACATGTGTTGTAAGACACAAATTGAAAAAGATAGCATGAATAAGATTTTATATGCTACAACAATTGGATCCATTATGTCATTACCAATAATATGACTTTTATCGATGGATTTTTCCATCGATAAAGGTTGATTTTCCATTGATAATACCTTTACCAATGAAATTACAGATGAAAAAAAATCTATTACTATTAAGCAAATTGGTAAAGGCCTTTCATCAGTAAAAATTGGTTTTAGTTGATGAAAATTTCATCGGTAATATTACTGATGAAAATTTGTCAATAAAAAGTTTGTTTGTAATCAACAATAGAAATTGGTCACTGAATTAGTCACTAAAATGTCAATTATACCAACTGATAATTTAGTCGATAAAATCCATTGGTAATCCGTTAGTATTTCCATCCTAATTGACCAAAAACGATCACTAAATGATGATTTTTTGTCGGTAACCTGTTAGTAATTCCATTGGTAAAATGTAATTTCATCTATAATTTGATTAATTTCATCTAAAATTATTTAAGAAACCTATAAGTTAAAAAAAAAATATGTAATTATTTAAAAAGCTTATTATTTATATTATTAATAAAAATAAAAATTCCATATATCAAATCGAAATAATAACCATTAAATAAATCCAAATTATAAAGTTAACATCATAACATCTCTAACATCCATAAAATATCATCCACAAAAAAATTCATAACAATCATAAAAATATCCATAACAAACACAAAAGTCCTCAATAAGAACTCACTGTGCTATTGCATCTCTTGCATCGCTTGATCCAGAATCAGTGTTATGGTCGTTGGGAAAAATAATTATGTTCACAAAAATTGTCTAGACCCCATCATCTGTGTCATCTTATCCATGAAAAACCTTAACTGAGTCCTCAAATCATCAATCTATTCTTATATCTTATTTACAAGCACCAATTATATAATCTGTATATACCATAACCAATAAAATGATTAGTTAATGATTAAGCCTTATACTATGTGAAGATAGCAACTGTTGCTTAGATAAACGGTTTATAAATAACCCTAAATATTACAAAAATTGTTAAAACGTCAAGTTTTTCAAGCACAATTGAGAGATTTATGACATTTTTCATAATCAATAACTACCACTAAAGTAAAATTCTAGTTAAAATATAATCTTACTTTCTCTTATTAAAGGAATGGGTTTAGTTAACTGAAGTTCCTTTTATATTACATTTATAGATTTATAGATATAGATTTGAATAATTAGATGAGGTTCTTGAAGAACATGTCCTTATTGATTGCATGTTTCTTTTTTTTTTTTTCTTATTCCCTTGAAGTTCTTCTGCTACAATATAGGTTCAAGAGCACCAGTGTGGCACCAACAAAAGCACCCTATTCTTTTGAATTGTAACCGTCCACTACCCTTTCTCTTAAACCATTAAAACCCTAAATCCTCCATAGTATTCTTGAGCAATTTGCTCCAACTATATTGATATAGCCTAGTTATTTTGCTTCTCTAAAATTTATAGCAACCATAATCCTTAATTGCAACATATTTTAGTTTTTAAAGCCCTACTAGTATGAATCAATATTTTAGATAGAACTCTTTCGTATATAACCAAAAACCATAAAACCCTTTTATATTTTCCAAACCTACAAAATATCTAACACAACTTTTTCATTTCCTACAATAGTGAATGTATTTTGTACCAACATTAAGAGTTGAGATAAAACAAAGTATATCATATAAGTACTCCCTATGTTCCAAGAAGAATAAGTCACTTTTTTTGTTAACTAGAACATTTGCCAGACAAACATTTCAATAATAACACTCTATTAGAGTAAAACAGGCTAGACATGTGAATTAAATTAATACATTACCTTTGTTTTACTATTATAGCAATATTTTTTGCTATCATTTATGGCAACTAGAGCTCAATAAGTTCCAGCCAATTGGTCCTTATAAAAAAGTGACATGGTATTTTAAATGAAAATATGCCAAGATTAAAAGACTTCCTTAACATAGTGCAAGATGAAGAAAAAGAAAGTAAAAACCAAGAAACATGGAAAAAGGTTGGACAATAACATAGTGTTGAAATCCAAGGCCCATCTCAATAGTTTATACATGCCATAAGTCTATGAATCAAGTTTGAGAGTTCATTCAATTGCATTATAAGTAATATAGCATTTTAAGCAATAGATGATGAACTAAAAGCACTTAACAGGATATGTGGAGAGAAAAATATAAAGTAACCATGAGAAACTTTGACAATTAGAACATGAGATTTAAATTTTGGAATACTATTTCTTAATGTTTATATAGATTAAATAATTATAAGGTTTTTAATGCAATAATGCTTAGGGGCGTAAATGATACATTAGTATTCACAAGCTATTCGGGTTCGATTCGATTAAAACTTGAATTCGATTCGATATTTGTCAAGCTGAGCTCGAGCTCGAGTAGCTCGACTTATGGAACGAGCCAAATTCGAGCATATTATTATCTGGCTCAAATAATTCGCAAGCCTAATCGAGTTTTTATATTATATATATTTTTTATTATTTTATTTATAAAATTATTATTTTACCCTTAACCTAAAAAATCCTAAACTTTTATTTTCTTCTTTCTTTTTTTTTCCTTTTTTTTTCCCTCTTTCTTTCTGTCTTTCTCATCTCACAAAAAAAATCCTTTGTGCCCTTTCTTTGGTTTAGACCATAGCCAACTCAAATCCAAGACAAATCAAAGTTGGAAAATCCAAGACAAATTGATTCCACCCAGCATTAACAATGGATTATTGATCATTTAGGTGGGTTGCATTTTTACCCAACTTTAACAATTGGTTGTTTGATAATCGTTATGGTATGTTTTTCGCTAGAAAAACAAAATTTTATTTCTGGTATGATCTTGTTTTTAGTTTTCTATCAAGTTAGATTGTGTTATAGTTGTTGGTAGTGTTTTAGTGAGAAACATGAGTTTTTCTTGTTACACTATTTTATAATATGAGAAAAAAGGAAAGGAGTGTCATTGGAGCTCACAACAAGTAACCATAAGCAATTTAGATAAATTTGAAATATTGGGCCTATTGAAGAAGAAAAGATGAAAAGTTTTATTGAAGTTTATCTTTTATTTCATGTCCATAGCATTTTTAGGTCTTTTATGTTTTCGTATCCACTTGTTATAGATGCTGCTATCAGAAATATTCTGATCACTTATCACTTATTATCAGTTTGATTTACCAGATGCAATTAACAACTGAAGGTATCACACATTGCTAATTAGCAACTCATAAGTACTGAGTTATGGTTCCAATTTGTGTGGTGTTCTCAGACATGGCCCTGCAACAACACAGTGTGTAGCATTTATGAGAATTAACTTCTCTTATCCACCAGTGTGATCCAAGTGTCAACTTCTCAGAATCATACTGCATTTATTTTATAGTCTGGAAAAGTTTGTTACTCATTTCAGTTTGCCATGTTTTTAGTTGACAATAGCATACTTAAGGTGCATTTTATCTAGGAGCCACACATTAGCTTTCACTAGCAGGTGATGTCAATTCTTTGTAATTTCTTATGCATGCTAGTGATTGATGTGGTTATGAATGTTTGATCTAGCTACCTTTGAAAAAGTCAAATGTTACTTGACTTGAATGCTAATAACAGCAGTAAGTGTTATGATTAATAGCAAGGTTGCATTCTTTACCTCTGAGTAAATATATTCAGAGATAATTGTTTAGAGCTACATCCAGTGAATACTACTTGTCATTGACATGGTAGCAAATGTGAATTACAAATACATATATAACATACCATGTAGCAGGTTGGCATGCTTTCCTAATGCATATTTTGGTTGTCTGGGTTTTTAATGCATTGACTGAACAATTAGTGTTGTCTTATGAGAGATTTAACTAAAATACGAGTACCTAAGATGCATTTTTTTGAAGTCTAGACTTAATCACTCTAGTTCTTATTTATTAAACAGCAAAAGTCTTTTAGTGTATTAAGTGCTGGATCAATTGCTAACATCTTGATTTAAATGAAATTTGATAATTAATTTATGAAAATGTGGACCTTACTGAATATTTTCTTGGGATTTGAGGAAAAAGGATTTTTAATGGTAGCAAGCTCTTTATGACCTTCATATATTAAATTAAGGGCAAAAGTGAGCTGAATCTAGGCTAGAAAGCAGAATATAAATTTATGAGTCTGACTTGGTTATATAATGAGCTATGTTAGAGTATGGATAGCCATCTATGAGCTTGCATTGCTGGCTCTGATGACTAATTAGTTTAGTAGGCCTTTGGTTGAAGTCGATTTGCTTAAGTGAAAAGCTTGAAATTGGCAGACTTGAACCAATCTTTATGCTTTGTTGAATGAGCTCAAGTAAGTTCTAATCAAGCTTGGCATGAAACAAGATCATGTTGCTTGATTGTTATACAGCTCTATAAACATGTTTCCTCATGTTTTAACATGCTTTTGTGATCATTGCATTTAAGGCATGTAAAGTTGTACTATTTTGGGAAATGTTATATGTTATACACCTAAATTCCTTGGCGTCATAAGTTTGTGGGTGCATGCATATTTTATAGTTTTTCAATAATGAAATACATGTGTGATCAGGTTATCAAGTGGTTGCCATAATCATATATTGTTTTATGAATTACTTATGTAGGTTTTCACATGTGGAGACAATTCATTTTTTTGTTGTGAACATAGAACATGCTGTTGTGGTGCTGCCTTTCTACATAACTACAAAAGGTTTTTTCATAGTAAGTGAACTTTATAGTTATAGCCATGATTCTTTTTTGTGTCTGATTATGTAATCATCCATGTAATTTTGTACAAAAACTTAATGATGATAAAGTCTTTGAGCATGGTCCACTTCCTCCATTTGTCCTATAGTTCTCTAGTCACTACAACTATTCTTAATTTGTCTAATGAAGCCCCAAAACATAGTTTAAAGAAATATCTAAACTGTTTAGTTTTGTTGGTTTCAATTTGTACAAAACTTGCTATCATTTGAGAAGAGGTGATGGCTTTTGAGATAAGAATAGTGTATATTTCGCTTGGCTTGGTTGAATAAAGGAGAATGGCCTTCTATCTTATTTTCATCTCTGATTTTTTTATGTATGATACCGAAATTGATATTGTCTCTTCATTGATAAAGAAACCTTGGAACTAGTCCTCTTCTTTTGATGTATTAAAGTTCAACGTTGATAGTTCAGTGAGTGGGGTAATGTGCTGATGGTGTTCTTGATAAGTTGAACCAAAAGCGTAGTTTATTGCAAATTTAGAGGTTGTTGTGACAATGTTTTTGGATTCTCAATATATCTATTCCTATGCCTTAATAATCAAAACTGATTATAGTAATTATGAATTCTCTTAGGAATCTCGAGCTCGAGCATAACTAATCAAGCATTTATCGAGTATAAGAATTGAGGTTATTTTTATATATTAATCAAACCTAACCGAACGAGCTCGAGCAGCTCGATTTTGATCATGAATCGAGCTCCAGCTAGAAAAATGAAACTTGATCGAGTTTGAGCCGAGTATCGAGTCACAAGTCAGGAGTCAAGCTCGAGCTCAAGTTTTTTACTGTATCAGCTCGACTTGGCTCGATTACACCCCTATTAATACTGATTAATAAGATTTCAAAAGAATACTATAATAACAAAATATTTTCTTCAATGTCAAAAGACTACTAAAATGTACTTTCATATTCTTAAATAGTTATATTTATATATAAGCTTAAATAGTTATATTTTACAACTCATATGTGATATTCATGTATCATATGCTATTCATGTCCTATTCATGTATCTCTATAAAAATAGCATATCCAATAAATAACAAGTTGTTTTTTGTCTCAATATTGCAAAAATAGCAAGTAATCCCTTTCTCAATTTTGCAAAACAAGCAAGCAAATTTTTTTCTCAATATTGTAAAAATACCAAGTAATCTTTTTCTTAATAATGTGAAAATACCTTGTCTTTCACAAAATCAACAAGCCAAGAACTGAAAATATACCTTTGAAGGGAAGATGAGTCGAGAGAGGAGAGGAGCGGATGGTGGTCAAGGGAAGGAGCTAGTGATTGCCCTAAAATTTTAGTATTTTTAAGCTCATTTTAATGCAATTTGACTTATATTTTCACTTGTTTTAAAGGATTTTTGGGAAAATTATTTGTAAATACCCATTTATCTTATGTATAGGTACAAATAATGGATTTGGGAATTTTAGATTTTTTATACAAATTTGGAGGATTTTTGGGGTAATTTATGCAATTAGCCCAAACTAGTATCGTTGAGGCAAAATTGACATTGGGGGAGTTTCCTTGATTTTTCTTGCATATTTTTTTTAGTGTTAATTTCATAATTTTTGTAGGATAAATATATTTATAAAGTGTTTGGAAATTAAAAAGAAAAAGAAAAAATATATATGAAGGATGAATGAAGGATGCTTGGATGCGCATGGTGCATGAATTGAACACTAAAAGTGCAAAAAGTTAGTAGGTATTAAAGGCACCAAAGAGCCAAGCTAAGTTGGAAATTTATAGAGTTTTGACTGGCTATTATGTTGGCTTCTTAGACAAGCAATTGCACATGAAAGAATGAAATTGAAGGCTATTAAAGAAAGTAACCAAGCAACCAGCATAAGCATACCTATCGTGAACTTAATAGAATAAGAAGGCTTTAGAAGCCAATCCAGTGGAAGACTTTTCTAAAATTTTTTTAGACTTGAAGCTCTTCGTCTCTACCTATAAATAAAGGGAGAGGGCTAGCCATTAAGGAAAAGTTAGATTAGGATTTAAATTTTTTCTTCTTTATTTTTCCTACACTTTCTTTTCTGTAATTTCCATTTTCTTAATAGCCAAATATTATTTTCTAGCATTTTCCTTTTGATTTTCATTGCAGTTTTATAGTTTCTCATTTTTTAAAAGTTTTCTTTTAGAATCTTTTAATAAAATTTGCATTTGGATTCATTTTCTAGCTCAAATCTATTGATTTCTCATTGATACTCAAATCTAATTTTGAATCGACCAATTCTGACCTACTTGTAATTTTTAGAGCATAACTCATTCAAATCTTACTTGTTTTTGTTCAAACCTTTTTCATACTTCCTAATTCAATTAGCTACAACATACTAAAAATTAAACTTCAATCTTGCACCACAACATTCCAGATCAAACTTGGAAGATCTAGCTAGATGGAGTGATAGTGCAATTCTAGTTTTGAGTTCCAGTTTTGATCCAACAAGTTTGATGTTGAATTGCTCTCTCTTTGGCAAGTTGTTTGCCTTTTTTACATTCTAAATCCTCAGCTTTACTTGTTTAATTGTTGATTCTTGCTTAATTCAGTTTATTTCTTTACATTTGATTGCTGTTTGGATCACATTTGTATTACATGCTTTGTTTTTCATGTTTTTAAGTGTTGTTTAGTTTGCTAGCTAGTTCGGTTGTTTTTCCTTTATTTTGCTACAATTTTTTTGTTGAATCTTGTAGAAAACTCATTGTTGAATTTGCTTTAATTCAATTTAAGCTCATGTTCTTTAAAAATTTCGAGATCTATATTTTTCTTTTATGATTTGGTTAAATTCTACCTTAGAGCAATTTTTGTTTGGAGAAATGTTAGTTCCTTCATGTGACTTTTGAGGAATTTTTTATTCTTTTTACTTTTTCATATTGTTCCTTAGTTAAATTTTAAATTTGCAACTCATGTTTAGTTCAAATTGTGTCAATCAAATCTAGTCAGTAACTTTGAACTCAGTTTACAAAATTTTTGTTAGTTTTGGTTTTAACTTTCTTTCATCGATTCTTACAATTTTTCTTTAGTTCTTGTTCTACAATTTAGTTTTTGCTATAATTCTTTTAATGATCTCACAATTTCCAATTTATATTCCTTTAGTTTTATACAATTTAAAATCAGACTTTTAGCTAGAAGTCATGGGTTCCAAGTTGCACTCATGTTTAGCTTTCAAAGACTTAACTTAGGTTTTATAATTTCTTTTCATTAAGTGCATCGTAATGTTGTTTCTTCCTTAGTTCATTTGCTATTTTTTTCACTTTACCATTCCATTTCATACAAATTGCAATACATTAGATTTTCAATTTTTGTTAACTCTCGATTTTTCTAGATTTGCAAGCTTATATTCAATTTTTGCACATCCTTTGAATTGTGTAATTTTGCTTCTTAAATTTTCACCTAAAATTTGTTTTTACTTAGATTAGGATACTGTCATTTATAACTTGCACCTTGTTTAGTCTAATCCTTTAGTATTTTCTTAGTTGAAAGTTGAATTTAGTTAAGGTAGTTAGTGTTTGGTTGTTAGTTAATTTGGTTATGTTTCCCTTAGTTGCTGTTTTCATTTCATTTACTACTTTCTATGTTCAATTCTTAATTAGAATTATACTTTAATTCATTATTATTTGGTGATGGAACCAACTTTAGATAAGGTATGCGGATAATAGGTACTTAACTAATTCTCATTAGATCGATATCTAGTCTTTTTTAGCCTTTATTATCACTTAAAAGGCCTGTGCTTCCCCAATCAGGTTTTTGGTGCTATTTTTAGGGATTTTGTGTAAAACATTTTAGGCTAATATCATGCTTCACCATGCTCTTCTATAGATTGGTTCGCCCTTAATGTACTTTTTAGGCTAGTTACTAACTTGCGTTGTTTTTGTTTCTTTATGTTGTTCACAAATTAACGTTCTTTGCATATATTTTTGTTTAGGATTTTTTTTTCACATGTGGGATTCCAATACTTATGAGGTAGCCGAGTATCATGTAGATCATGCTAGACCTTATTATTTTGATGACTACCTAAGATCATGGCCTAGTGAGAAAGAGAATTCCAAAATAGAGTTGGCCATTAAAGATTTGACCGAAACTTTTGACTCTATAAAAAATCAAGTAGAGGCCATTAAAGATAAGTCTAATCCCAAGCCTAGTGTAGTCCATAATTTTCCAAGCCAACTTGACATGATGAAGTGTATGGTGGAGTTTACCATAATGGCAAGTGTCTATTTGACCAACACTTCAATCTTACACAAACACCTACATTACTCACACTTGGGAAGGTCATCTTAAGTACATATGGGATACTAGTTTGGGACATTCCTTTAGTTCACCATCTCAGTACATCCTGACTTATCTTACCAAGCATTCACTTCCACAATGCCCTCTACAATCCTAATATTCTCCACCATCATTACAAGTCCCTTAAGTGCCGTACAGTGTTCCACCACAACATTTTTCTTTATCACAACACCATTCCTCTTCACATCACTTTCCATGCACATCATATTCACCATCACCTCTTCCATAAGAAATGAAACCATCCCTTAAAGAGATGCTCATTGAATTGCTCCAAACTCAAGAAAAATACCAATAAGACTTAGAGGCATGCATTAGGAATTCTAGGCAATATGGACGAAATGTAGATACCTTAAATACTTGTCCTTTAGATCTTATGCCTAGGACTATAGAGTTAACACCTTGTTTGGAGGAGAAAGATGAGCATACATTAGGGGATCATTTGAAAAGAAGAGGTCTGATATGGATTGATAATGATGATAAGCCCACTGTGTTGAAGGCACCACATTTTGTAAAAGTTATGAAGGAAAAAATAGTGGAGGCAGAAGATGTGCTAATGGTTTGGAAAGTTGATAATGATAGATCATTTAGGGGTTAAGATAGAGGATAACATTTAAGAAGAAGTTGATATTGATATTCCAATCATGCCATTTCTTGAGTTCTTTAAGGATTACCTACCTGATTGTTTGGAGATGCATGAGGTGGATAGATGTGTTGATAAGGCAAACTTAATAAATAGATCATTTAAGTCTTCAAACACATTCCTTCTTAAATCTAGTATTAAGCTTAAAGATGAAGACGAACTTATTAGGAAAGAACTTACTTATCTTATAGCTTTTCCATTTCTTGATTCTATGCCTAAAGTTAAAGACATCTCATTCTTAGAGCTTCCTTTAGATAGACTATCCATGGAAAAGAAAGTGAATGATATGGATTTTGGAGAAGATGGTTCGATTCCCTACCTTAAGTTGATGAAAGGTCTCATCAATGTTCCTAATCAACAAGAAAGTGAACCTTATAGTATACCCATGCATTTTCCTTTATGCTTTAAAAATCCGTTATATGATGAGTTAAAAATGCATGTGTTTGAGAACCCACTATTTACTAATTGTGATGAGGGTTGTTTGACTCTAGAATTAGACACAACCTTTGTTGAGCTTACATATATACCATTTATAAAGGATTTTTTCTTCATAAACCTTACATCCATATTTTGTATGATGGTACCCATCTTATTGGTACTGAAGCCAATGACCCTTTTTATTATGTTATATTATAGTAGGTTAGAACATTCACAAAGGTGGGATACAATTCTACCCTTAAGCAACATATTCACTTAGAGCTTATTAGTACATATTTGGTGTAAAGAAAGAGAATGAAATGGGTAGACTTGGGAAGAAAATGTCGTGTGATTGTTTAACACCAATGATAGTCTAGCTTTTAACTTTAAATAAAGAGCTTTTTGAGAGGTAACCCAAACTTTACATTTCATGTTTTGCTTTCATATATTTTGCTTATCTTTTCTTATACATATTAATGTAGTTTCTATGTGTAGTTGTTTCTTTATTTTGTAGGATGACTACAAGCTTGAAATGGATACACTAGTTTCGCCTAAAGCTAGATGGAAGATTCGATCAGCATGTCTCCATAATGATAGGGGAGTTCTTTTGTTCCTCTATTTTGTGCTTTTATTACTTTATGCTTACACATTAAGGATAATATGTTGTTTAAGTTTGGGGTAATGGGAAAACTGCTCAAAATTTGGAAAATTTTTTTAAATTTTTCTTAATTTTTACCTTGAAATTGAGTTTAACATGTGGTAGCTTAAATCATTATTATATTTTCTTTGATTAGTTTTTCATGAAGCCAATGATAGGTAGTGATTGATAATGAATATAGCTTTAGAAAAAGATAAAATGTATGTGAAATATGAGATGTTATTTAGGTTTAGTGAATTCTTGAATATTTTTTCATTTGTGAGTGACGCTTTTGAACATTGAATTACATTTTTTTTATCTAGTATTAATTATGTAAGAATGAGATTGTATTTGCATTGGTCTTTAGAGTTTTGTTCCATGAATCTAGAATTTGTTTTGATCATCTCTCCAAGTGAAATCTTAAGGGACACATGAATAATATAGGCCATCTTTGGATCGATTAAGCCTTTCAAGCCAACCTAGATACAATATTTCCATTGTCATCCTATTTGAGCCTTATGATATCCTTTTCTTTATTTTGAAACCACATTACAAGCCCATAACCTTATTTTGTATATTTCCTATCCTTTTGGTCCCTGACCCTATATGCATTAGAACAATCATACACCATTTGTGAGCGATGTATTATTAGGGAGAAAGGGTGGAGCTTCAAAAAGAATGGGAAAATAAAATAAAAAGAAAGAAAAAGTTGTGAAAAAATAAAAGAATAAAAAAATAACAATAGAATGGTGAAAAACCAAAGGAAGAAGAAAAAAATAAAAGAAAGAAAATGGGCAAAATCAAAGTTTGGGGGGTGATTTTTTAGTCAAGCCTACCTTTCTTACCTTGAAAGCTTAAATATGATTGATTCTGGATATGTGATGCATTGTTAGGGTACTTGAGCTTAAATGAATTTTATCATACCTTGACCTAGCTTTATATTATAAGCTTAATAAAGTCCTAAATGATCCTTGGTCATGTGCTTATCTACATTAATGGAAAAAGATGTGATATGCAAGCTTATGGAGCATGAGCATGCTTTATTGATCCTTGTTATTATAGTTTCATAGTTTGCATAACATTACTAGATTTCATGCGAGGATATGTGAGAGGTGGTGCTTGCTTGTGGAACCATAGTTAGGAAGGATCTTGGCCTAGGTGGATTCTTGTACATTAGCACTTGTTTATGATTTTATTTTAGTTATATTCATTGATCAATCTATAAGGCAATCATGGTGAATGAAGCATTGAAAGCAGGGTAAGATTCTTGCTCAATCTTGTTTTGTTTAAGGACAAGCTAAAGCTTAAGTTTAGGGGGTTTGATTGCACTAAAATTTTAGTATTTTCATGCTTATTTTTTATGCAATTTTACCTATATTTTGGCTTGTTCCGTAGGATTTTTGGAAGAATTACTCCTAAATACACATTTATCTCATGTGTAGGTAAAAATAATGGAATTGAGGATTTTTGGACATTTTTAATACAAAATTTGGAGGATTTTTTGTGCAATTTATGCAATTGGCCTAACCTAATATCATTGAGGCAAATTTGACATTGGGGGAGTTTCCTTGATATTTCTTGCATATTTTTTTTCATATTAATTTTATAATTCCTATAGCATAAATATATTCATAATGTTTGGAAATTTAAAAAAAAAATAAAAAAATGTGAAAGATGAATGAAAAATGCTTAAACGTGTATGGTGTATGAATTGAACACCAAAAGTGCAATGAGTCAACAGGGATTAAAGGCACCAAATAGCTTAGCTAAGTTGGTAATTTATATAGCTTTAATTGGCTATTATGTTGACTTTTTGCACTAGCTATTGCACATGAAAAATGAAATTGAAGGCTATTCAAGAAAGCAGCCAAGCAACCAGTATAAATGCACCCATTGTGAACCCAACAGAAGAAGAAGGCTCTAGAAGCCAATCCAATGGAAGACGTTTTTGGAATTTTCAATTAGGATTTGAGCTTTAGTTCATTACCTTGTTACCATTTACATTCCATATTATGTTCCAAGTTACGATTTAGTCTAAGTTAGTTGAGAATTTTCAGTTTTGCAGTGTTATTTGTATGTTACATTTTTATCACTTCAATTTTACTTCAAATTTATTTTTTTCCTTGATTTAACTATTGTATTTTACATTTTGTAGCATGTATTTACTTTTTGTTCTTGTTGATTTTCTTATTTACTTAGCTTTATAATTGTTATGCTTTATTCTTTTTTTTTCATAGTTAATTTTCATGCTTATTTTTTTATTTAACTAATTTTAGAAGGGAATGGGGATAAAAGGTACTTAGTTTAGGAACCTCTTTAGCTAATCCTCATGTGATCGACATCTTAACCTTTTGGTCACTATTATAACTTGTACAGCCTATACACTTATGGTATTTTCCCAATCAAGCTTTTGGCATTGTTGCTAGGGATTAAGTGTAAAGAGTCTTATGCTAATATCGTGCTACACCATACTCTTCTATAGATTGGTTCACCCTTAGTGTACGTTTTTTAGGCTAATTACTAACTTGCCTTGTTTTTTTTTCTTTGGGTTGTTTACAAACTAACTATATTTGTATCAGATTTTGTTTAGATTTGGTTTTTTTTTTTTTTTTCATATGTGGGATTCCAGTTCTTATGATGTATCCAAGTATCATGTAGACCATGCTAGACCTTATGATTTTTATGACTACCGAGGACCATGGCCTAGTGAGGAAAACCAAACTAAAAGAAACTTGACCCTTAAAGCTTTATTCGAGACTTTAGACTTTCTAGAAAATGAAGTAGAGGCCATTAAAAATAGGTATGATCCGGAGCCTACTTTTGTCTATAACTTTCCAAGCCCACATGATAATGGTCAAGTGTATGGTGGAGTTTACCATAATGATAGATGTTCATTTGACCAATACTTCCAATCTTACTCAAACAACTACATTACTCACACTTGGAAAGGTTATGCTAAGAACATATGGGACATTAGTTCAAGGTGTTCCTTTAGTTTACCACCTCAGTACACCTTGACTTATCCTACTAAGCATTCACTTCCACACTACCCTTCACCACCCCAATATTTTTTACCATCACTACAAGTTCCTCAAGTGCTACACTATGCTGCACCACAACAATATTTTTCTTCATCACTATAGCATTCCTATTTGCATCACTTTCATCCACTCCATATACATCACCACCTCCTACATAAGAAAAGAAACCATCCCTTGAAGAGATGCTTATTGAATTGCTCTAAACTCCAGCAAAATTTTAGCAAGACCAAGAGGTATTCATGATGACTCTTAGGCAATGGGATCATAATGTATATACTTTAATTACTTGCCTAAGACTATAGAGTTAACACCTTATTCAAAGGAGAATGAGGAGCATACATTGGGAAATCATTTAAAGAGAAAAAGTTTAAGATGGATTGATGATGATGATGAGCCCATCGTGTTGGAGACACCATTTTTGTAAAAGTTGTAAAAAAAGAGACAATGGATGCAGAGGACAAGTTTAAGGCTCGAGAAGTTGATGATGATGGATCATTTAAAGGAGTTGATATAGAGGATAGCATTTAAGAAGAAATTGATCTAGATATTTCGCTCATGTCATTTCCCAAATTCTTCAATGATCACTTATTGGATTGTGTGAAAAGGCATGAGTTGGATAGATGTATTGATAAGATGAGCCTCTTAGATAGATCACTTAAGCCCTTAAACACATTCTTTCTTGAATCTAGTATTAAGCTTAAGGGTAAAGAGGAACTTATTAGCAAAGAACTTACTTGTTTAGTAGCTTTTCCATTCTATGATTCTATGCTTGAAGCTTTAGACACATCATTTTTTTAGCTTCCTCTAGATAGATCATCCATGGAGGAAAATGTAAGTGAAAATGATTTTGGAGAAGATAGCTCAATTCCTTACCTTGATTTGCAAGAAGGTCTTAGCAATGGTCCTAATCAACATGAAAGTAAATCTTTTCGTATAGCCATGCATTTTTCTTTGTGCATTGAAAATCCATTATATGATGAGCCAAAATTGCATTTGTTTGAAAACCTATTGTTTAATGATTGCAATGAAGATTGTTTGACTCTACCATTGACATAACTCTTGTTAAGCTTACACCTATGCCATTTACGGAGAAAGCACAAAGGCACCGAATAGCTTAGCTGAGTTGGCACTTTATGAAGGTTTCATTGGCCATTAAATTGACTTCTTAGACCTCTCATTACACATCAATAATGCAACTTGAAGTTCATTAAAGAAAGTAGCCAAACAACTAGACATGCATCAACATACCAGCAGTATAATGAGTAGTAAGTTGAAGAAGGATTTAGAAGCTAAGCAAATAGGAGAATTTTTTAAAAATTTTTTTAAAGCTGAAGGTCTTCCCCTCTACCTAAAAATAAGGGGAGAGGGCTAGCAAATAGACCAGAGTTAATTTAGGATTTAAATTTTTGTTTCTTTACTTTCTTACTTTTTTTTTTTTGCACTTTACATTTTCTTGGTTACCAAACACTTTATTTTCAACATTTTTCCTTTGAACTTCATTGCAATTTTCTATCTTTTAAATTTTTCTAAATGCTCTTTTAGATTTTTCAATAAAATTTCCATTTGAATTCATTTTCTAGCTCAAATCTATTGATTTCTCATTAATATGAAATTTTATTTTAAATCTGCTTACTTTGACATACCTATGGTTTTTTAAGCATATCTTTATCAAACCTTTATTGTTTTTCCTCAAGTATTTTTTCATAGTTTCCTAGGTCATTGATCTACAACATATTTTAAATTGACCTTTAGATTCACAACACATTGATCCAAGTCAAGGTTGGAATTCATGCATGGATGCAAGTGACATGTGCAGGCCAAGCATGGATACTAACTTTGGCATGGAGTCTTTCTCCACTTTGGCAATTTGTTTGCATTTCTTTCATTTATTTTTGGTTAATTTTCTTTGATGAGGTTCTATTTTTCCTGATTCTACACTATTTTTGAATTTGAGTTCATTAAGCTGATTTTTTTGTTGATTCATGTTTTTTTTTAATTGATTTAGGGAGTTGACTCATAAATCTAGGTTACTTTGGCCTAGTTTTAGTTCATTCTTTCAAGAGAATTGTAGATCTAATTTTTCTTCTATGAATTGTTAGTTTTTAGCTTTGTAATGTAGTGTCTATTTTCATGTTTTTAGCTTAGATCTTGCATTTATTCATTAGTTTTTAGTCTTTAATTTGAAATCTCATGATGTTCATTGAATGATCTTCCAATTTACAGTTTGTATCCATTTAGTTTTACATGATTTAGTTCCATTTTCAATCATTCCATTTGAATTTCAAGATTTTCGCACTTTTCACATTAAATGTTACATTTTTTTATTATTTGAATTTTATACTTTTCTTCACTATAGTCCTTTACTTGATTTTGCCATTTTTTAGCTTTAGTTCATTACATTGTTGCCATTTAGATTCCATATTATGTTGCAAGTTATGGTTTAGTCTAGATTAGTTGAGAATTTTTTGTTTTGCAATGTTATTTGTATCTTGCATTTTTATCACTTCAATTTTACTTCAAATTTTGTTTTTCCTTGATTTAGCTGCTATATTTTACATTTTATAGCATGCATTTACTTTTTGCTCTTGTTCACTCTCTCATTTACTTAGCTATATAGTTTTTATGCTTTATTCACTTTTATTTTCATAGTTAATTTTCATGCTTATTTTTTTATCGAACCAACTTTAGAAGGGTACAGGGATAAAAGGTACTTAGTTTAGGAATCTCTTTAGCTAATCATCGTGGGATTGACATCTTGACCTTTTGGTCACTATTATTACTTGAATAGCTTGTGCACTTGCAGAGTTTTCCCAATCAGTGAGTTGGTTTCCATGAGAAAATAAAACTATGAAGAAAAAAGGAAGCTGCCAAGCCATGCCCAAAAAGTGAAGTGACCAAGTCGTGGGCCACCAATAAGTGCATATGGGAGCTTCTTTTCTTGCATAGGCTAGCTTGCAAGTGAGGAGCTTCAAGCTGACATTAGGAGCTTAAATGAGGAGAAACATCAAGATATCAAGCCAATTTTGACCATAATGATCAACTATGCTAGATACAAGAGATAGAGGACCATAGCACCACAAGACAATTTTGGGACCACTATGAAAGTAACATTTTCTAATTCCTCTTTATGCAATTGATTCTCACAATTTAGAGGGGTTGGAAGTTGTAAAAATTTAGAGTATAACAAGGATACAAGGTGGCATAAGTGCTTGAAGGCCAACTCAACAACAAATTTCTAACTTGCTGCCAAATTCGGTTTTGCACCAAGACAATCCTCCTCATGGCTTATTTTGAAAAGGACCAAGCTACCAATAATTGTCCTAGGTGGAGGAAGTAAAACCCATCATTGATGTAGCTTATCATGCATCACATGGGAAAGGAATTGGATACAAATGTCATGATTTTCAGACCTCTTCCTAGCAATAGAATTCCTTTTAGGTAGCTAGTTTTTTAGTTGGCTGAGATAATTTAACAAGGACTTTTGATTGGTTAAGAAAAGACCTAGACTTGAGCTATATATAGAATTTTTTTAGAGAATGAGAGAGAGTTACAACTTTCATTATAATTTTTACTTTTCTTTTCTTTCTTATGTTCTACTTTCAATTTCCTGAAAATGATGCCACTTGTAAGCAACATTTTTGCTGACCTTTCTATGGCTCTTTAGCTCTTTTTATAACTTGCTTTTACTTCATTGTGATGCTATTTTATTCAATGTTTTTATTTTAGTTTTCCAGCTCTTGCACTTGTCTTCATTTAAACTTTGATTGTTACATTCTTATTAATGAAGTTTTGGTTTCTACCATTTAAGTTTCCAGCCCAGTTTCCTTTAGTTTCTAGCTTATTTTTAATTTTTTTTAAGCTTAATCTTTGTGAGGGAAGTATAGCTTTTGATAGCTAGATGAACTCTTGTTCATCAATGGCATCAAGTTAGCTTGACTCATGAAGGCTTGATTTTATTTTGTATTTTTAGTATTGCTTAGTTTCATTTTTGCCCAGAATTTATTTTTACATTTTGCCTGGTGGTTTTAAATGCTGTTATGGTTAGTTTCTATGCTTGTGAGTTTATTTAAATGATGTTGGGTTTATGTTTAGTTAATGTTTGATAAAATAGCTTAGGCTTAGTTTTGATTTTTAAACATTTTTCGTGCATTTTTTACTAGTCTTCAAACTTGTTTTTCCGCTAGTTTCGATTGTCTTTTCAATTCAATTGAATACACCATTTTTGTTCATTTTCATGTCTAGTTTAAAGTCTTATGTGTAGATTTCATATTGCATAAGAGTATTGTTCATTGTAGTGGCATTTGGTTCACTAGGTGGTCATTTTAGTCCATTATCTTCCTTCCAATTTGAACCCTATGTTATTAACTTTTTGGTCATCTTTTAGAAAAGCTTTCTTGCACATTTTTTGTTCATTTTTATATTTATTTCAATGGCTTTCAATTAGTTTTCTAGTTCATTTAAGTCCTAGGCCAATTCTATAGCATTTAAGTTCATATGTTGTAGTTTTCTTGCATTTACATGTCATGGTTTGTATGAAACTTTTTACACTAGTTTTGGTTAGTTTTCATAAATGTTTTCATGCATCATTTTGGTTCATTATTAGGTCTACTTTAAGGTAGTTCATTCATATTTTATAGTGCCATATAGTCTTAAGTTATTTTCTTAGCATTTTAGCTCATAGGGTTTAGATTCGTGGCCATTACATGTCAAGGTTTGCATTGCACTTTTCTGGTCATTTTACTAGGTTTTTCGTTAATATCCTATAGATTTTCGGTTCATTTTTTAGTTTTTTTTAAGTTACTTAGGTCACATTTAGTGTTTGCATCTAATTAGATCACATTTTCATTTGATCAAGTTATCTATATTGCATTTTAGCTTTAATTAGGTATTTACATTTTTTTTTACTCTAAGTTAGGCATTCTTTTTGCATTCTTCTCATGTCATATTCATGTTCCATACATTTCATAAAAGTTTAGGTTAGGTTAGAATTTTTATTATTTTTCAATTACAAATGCTAACATTACTTTTTATGTTTTCTTAGGTTTAATTTTTTTTTTCAATTTGTTGTTTCTAGGTTTGGATTTCTACCCCTTCTCTTTTTAATTTCAATTTTATTTCATGCTTTTAATTTTGCTTAGTTTGATTTTCATATTTGTAGCTTTCTATTTTTAGTAAACTATTATTTCAAGTAACTACCATTTTTAGTAACTTCCCATTTAAGGCTTTACTTTCCATAATTTGTAGCTAATTTAGGTTTAATTATTTGGTCAACTTTATTAAATTAATTTTAGGTTAGTTAGATCAAATCAAAATTTTCATAGGGCCAGATATACTTGAAGTGCAAAAATTGGTAATTATCACAAGGTCTAGAATTTCCAATCAATGAGGAGACAATAATCCAAAATACTTTCAAACTTTATTACTTATGCAACCCATACACTAGTGGTACTCTTGAAGGGAAGCAACATGTATGCAAACCAAGTTTGGACTTTAGTGGAAGCACCTGAAGGGAAA
Organism: Durio zibethinus; assembly: GCF_047325235.1. Taxonomy (NCBI): domain Eukaryota; kingdom Viridiplantae; phylum Streptophyta; class Magnoliopsida; order Malvales; family Malvaceae; genus Durio; species Durio zibethinus. The sequence continues at coordinate 20,582,725 of NC_143166.1, forward strand.
AAAACAATAAGGTGCAAATGTGTTTTCAAGAAAGAAACTAACATGGAAGGTAATGTACAAACATACAAAACCAGGCTAGTTGAAAAAGGATATAATAAAAAACAAGGAGTTGATTTTGATAAAACCTTTTCACCTATAGCCATGAAAAAAACTATTAGGATTTTGCTTGCAATAGCTACATACCACGACTATGAGATATGCAAATAGATGTCAAAACGGCATTCTTTAATGGGAATTTGCAAGAGGAAGTGTATATGACACAACCAAAAGGTTTTAAGTCTAAAAATAATACCAACATGGCATTTAAGCTTCAAAAGTACATCTATGGACTTAAGTAATCATCAAGGAGTTGGAATATACATTTTGATGAAGCAATTAAAGAATTCGGATTTATCAAAAAGGTAGATGAACCTTGTGTATACAAAAAGACTAGTAAGAGTGCAATCGCTTTCATAATGCTATATGTGGATGACATATTACTTATAGGAAATAATATACCTATGCTACAATCTACCAAGATTTGGTTATAAAAGAAGTTCTTTATGAAGGATTTGGGAAAAGTAAAATATGTGCTAGGAATAAGGATCTATAGAGACAGATCAAATAGGTTGCTTGGTTTCTCATAATTAAGATATATAGACAAAGTGATAAAGAGGTTTAGCATGAAAGATTCCAAAAGAAGATTCTTACCAAGGTTGCAAGGCATAAATCTTTCCAAAAACATGTGTCCTAAGATACAAATTGAAAAACATTGCATGGATAAGGTTACAAATGTTGTTGCAATTGAATCTATCATGTATGCAATGCTATGCACAAGGTTTGATATTTCATATGCCTTGAGCATAATAAGTAGATATAAAGCAATCCAGGTGAATGTCACTGAAAGGCCATAAAAGCAATCCTTCAATACGTGAGAAGAACTAAGGATGTGTTTGTTATCTATGGTGGGGTCAAACTTCATGTTAAGGGTTATTGTGATGCAAGATTTCAGTCTGACAAAGATGATAGCAAATCTAAAAGTGGCTATGTTTTTACTTTGAATGGTAAAGTAATGAGTTGAAAAAGTTTCAAACAAAGCACAACTACTAATTTTACAACTTAAGCCAAATATATTTCTACATCTAAGATTGTAAAAAAGGTTGTTTAGATCAAGAAGTTCATAATTGAATTAGGTGCTGTTCTTAGCATTGTTGATCTGATAACTGTCTATTGTGGCAACAATGGAGAAACTGCTCAAGCTAAGGAATCAAGGTCTCATCAATGGTCGAAACATGAGATTTTATTTCTAAAGGTGATGTTAAAATTGAGCGAGTACTCGCTAAAGATAATATCACTGATCCTCTTACTAAAACATTGACCTAGTAAAAACATGATAAACATGTAATCAAATACAGTGTCAGATACATAAATGCTTGGCTTTAGTGCAATTGAGAGATTGTTGGTATATGTCTTTTAAGCCGAATCAAGTTTTGGTGAAAACATTACCATTTTATGATATTTGATATCTTACAAAGGTTTTGATTTTTTTTATCATTAAGTTTATATATATTTTGTTATTAATGCTTATATGATAAAGTCCTCAAAATATAGGCAAAGCTTTGCAAAGGCAATTACAATGAGGTTGTAATTATAGGATCCTTATTGCATAAAAGTTACATTTCAAAAAGTTCCTAGTTGATGCTTTATCAATAAGAGGACATAAACAAATGCCATTGAGAATAGCACATGGCTCTTATCTTACTCATGAGGCAAGTAACCATTATCATAGGTTAAAATTTGGGTAAACTTGATATAATATGTGGGTGCTTGTTATAAGAACAAGTTCATTAAACATAACCTAAGATGAGAATGTTAAATGGTAGTTCACATCGTATCTATAGCTATATTCTCATGTGATGGTTGTATAAGTGATCGTTTGACTTAAGATTACTTATGATCTTATATGATGAGTGTTATAAATTGACTTGATTTTACTTTATCATGGTTCTAATCATAAATGCTCTAGTCATGTATAGTTAGGTATAACATTAAGCATATGAAGATTCATGAAGTAATCAAGATGGATTTCATCACCTTATGTGATCAAGAAAGTATGTCAATTAGTCTTAGTTAAATTAACTCTAGAAGTCTTTGGCTAAAGTGAAATAAAAGTTTAGCATTGTTTTAAAGCTTATTTGTGAGTTAATGTTAGTGACAAGACTTAACATGGTTGAACAAAAGTTGAGTAGATATTAAACCATACTCAATGTTCAAGCCAAGATGCTTAATGATGAAAAGATATTAATTATACATCAAGACCATGCACGGATAAGTTGTCAAGTCACATTGACCTTTTTAGCAATTAAAGGTTATGATAATGTAGCTAGCATTAACAATGATCTATAAGCATGAGATTGGCTAATTAGAGAATTAGTGATGAAGTCAACAAGTTTGATTCATTTAAGTCTGAACATAAGGATTATAATGCTTGTGTTTATTACCAACATGCTAAGGAACTTAATGCGTCATAGACAATAGGAAAATTGTGAAATATTAAAATTAAGATAAATTAAGTTGAACTGATTAGGATTGAGTTAAACCCAAAGCTAGAGGAATTAACAAGAGATACAATGTCGACTTGTTATAGCAATCAGCATGCATAAAGATTAATTGGGAATTAAGTTACTTTATGCAAACCATAAAGTAGCCAAACCATCCTTTATTTATGGAACATTAGTCAACCCTTTTGTAAGAAGAACAAAACATACACTTTCATCTCATGTGTTGAGAACAAACATGAGATAAAAGTAAAGAGAGGGTTTTAAAATACTTAGTAGCTGGAGTATCAATTTTGTTCCTCCCATTCCTTGGAAAGGTTTTTTCATAGTTGGTCATATAGATCACCATTAAAGGCTGGACATTAGGGTAGCTCTTGAGTTGCTAAAACAAAATTGGTGAGCTTTTGCTAGGTGCTAAGAAACATTGGCATAAGAGATAGTATACTTGATTGCACTAAAATTTTAGTATTTTCATGCTCGTTCCTAGTGCAATTTTCCTTCTATTTTGGCTTGTTCCTTGAAATTTATTGAAAAAATAATCCTAAATACACATTTTTCTTATGTGTAGGTAAAAAATGAGAAAATAAGGAATTTTGGATGAATTAGATAAATTTTGGAGGATTTTTTGTTCAAAATTGTGAAAATGGCCTAAACTAATGTCACTAAGCTACCATTGCTTATTGAGAGAGTTTTCTTGATCTTTTATTTTATAATTTTTTTAGCTTATTTCTAGAAATTTTCTGGTGATTTTAATGATAAATTTTTTATTAAATAAATTGAATTTTTAGCAACCAAATGAAGAAAGTTGAAGCAAAAATCTACACATAAGAAAGTTAGTGGCATGGATTGAAGTTCATGCAACCATAAGAAGTTGGTGCCATTTTTTCAGGATTTGAAAAAGACTTCAAGGCTAATGACTTGACATTATGGAGAGCTCTTATTGGCTATAATTTAGACTTTTTAAAAGTGGCAAAACATATGAAAAGAAGGCTTGTAATCAAAAAAGGAAGGGAAGTTACAACCAATCATGAAGAAAAGAGTGAACCAAGAAGAAAAGAAGTCTCTAAAAGACCTCTCATTTCCAAATATTTTGGAGATATTTTTTAGGACTCAATTCACCACTCACATGCCTATAAATAAGAGTAGAGCTAGCCATTTTAAGGGGATTTTAGCTAAGGATTTTAATTTTCTTATTCTTTAGTTTTATCATTTTTCTTTACTGCATTTTACTTTCTTACTTACGAAATAGACCTTCATTTCTATGTTTCTTTATTTTGATTACAATTTTACATATGTTAAAGTATTTTTCAATTTTCTTTTGCAATGAAATTCACAAATTCTATTGATTTCCAACTCAAATCTTTAAGTTTTCTTGCTAATTTCAAATTGTTTCTACATTTTTGTACTTGACCTAGTTATGTGCTTTCTACAAAACTCAATAATTTTGTACTTGTTTTTGCTCCATTTTTTTCACTATTTTATAGTTCATTAGGCTTTAACATAGTTGAAAATCAACATCAAATTCATTTCCAATCAATACAATTAATTGTTACAAGTTTTAGTTGAAAACTAAAAGAGGTGCAATCTAGTTCTTGCAATCCAAGTTTAAGCATGATTTTTCTCTCCTCTTGGTGAATTGTTTGATTCTTTCAACCTTTTATCTCTTAGATTTACTTGTTATCTTCTTATTTTCATTTTGTAGCAATTTATTTCCTTTTTTTATGACTGTTTGGATGATTTTTGCTGAATATGTTCTGTTTTCCTCTATTTTGAATAGAGTTTGAGATGCTAATTCATTGAGCTATTTTTACTCCATTTTACTACAATTTTTTGTTTGATTTTGAAGTAAAGTTATTGTTTAATCATTCCTTAGCTCAACTTAAGTTCACTTTTAGTATAGAGATCTAGATCTAAGTTTTTCTTTTGCTAATTTAGTGAGTTCTAGTTGCATCTTTACATTTTGTTCGTGTTGTTCTTGCTTGTTTATGTGTTTCCTTTCATTTTTTTTATAGTTTGAATCTTCATTTAGTTATTTAATCATACTTTTAAATTTAAGCTCAAGTCTAATTCAGTTTGTTCATTTTAGCTCTTTAAACCATGAGTTACAATTCATTTATAGATTTGGTAGTTTTTGGTTTTCAACTTGTGCTTTCATTCTTATGCATGATTTTCTTCATTTTTATGTTTCAATTTTGTTCTTCATGATGTTTTCTGTTAGTTTTCTTAAAAATACATTGGTTTTCATTTGATTCATATTCATTTTAGGAGTTATTTGAGCCTTGCATTTTCAGTTTTTCATAGTTTACATGTTTAGTTGTAGTTTGAATTTTCATCACTTTATTTTCCATTCATGATTACTTTACTTTGATTTAGCTACTGCATTTTATACTTTTTTTAGCATGCATTTTACCTATTGTTCTTGTTCATTCATTCATTCATTTACATAGTATTACAATTTTCATGCTTTGTTTGTTTTTATTTTCATATTTAGATTTTATGTTCATTTGGTGATTTAAGCAAACTATAGAAGGCTAGGGTCATAATAGATACTTAGATTAGGAATTTCTTTACCTAATTTTTGTGGGATGATATAGCAATCGAGATGTAACTATTATTACTTGTAAGACTTGTGCACTTGTAAAATTGTCTAATCAAGTTTTTGGCACTGCTGTAGGGATTAGGAGTTAAGAGTTTTAGGCTAATATCATCATTCACCATGCTCTTCTTTAGATTGGTTCACCCTTTTTGTTTACATAGCTTAGGATGGCTGCTTAGTTTACATAGCCTTAGTGTAGATAGTTTATACTTAGCTATTATATCTATGTTTAGGATTTATTTTCCTTTTCATGTGGGAGTATAATCCTTTTGAGGTAAATGAGCACCATGTGGACTATGTTAGACCTTATTATTTTAATGACTACCTAAAATTATAGACTAGTAAATAAGCCAAAAGAGAGTTGACCCTTAAAGCCTTATCAAAACTTTAGACTTTTTAGAAAATCAAGTAGAGACCATTAAAACTAGGTCTAATATGAAGCCTACTTTTGTTCATAACTTTTCAAACCTATATGATAATGGTTAAGTGTATAGTAGAGTTTACCGTAAAGATAAGTGTACCTTTGACCAAAAATTCCAATCTTACTCAAACACCTACACTAATCAAACTTATGAGGGTTATCCTAAATATTAAACATGTGAGACATTAGTTTGAGGCATTCCTTTAGTTTACCAGCTCAGAACACCCTGACTTATCCTACTGAGCATTCACTTCTGTAATGCCTCTACCACTTCAATATTCTCCACCATCATTACAAGTTCCTCAAGTGCCATACCATGTTCCATGACAACAAACTTTTTTTTCGTCACAATACTATTTATCTTCACATCATTTTCCATCCACACTATATTTATCACTACCTCCACAAAAAAAGAAACCATCCTTTATGAGAAGATACCCAATGAAGGGTTTCAAACTATGGAAAAACTCTTACAAGTCCAACAAAAGGCATCCATTAGGGTTTTTGGACACTCTGGTCAAAATGCACATACCTTAAACATTTGCCTTCAAGATCCTATGCCTAGTACTGTAAAATCAAAATCTAGTTAGGTGGATAAGAAGGAGTGCACTTTAAGGGATCATTATAAGAGAGGAAATTTGATATGGTTCGATAATGATGATGAACCCATTGGGTTGAAGATATCATATTTTGTAAAAATTGCTAAAGAAGAGATAGTAAAAATAAAGAACAAATTTATAGCTAGAAAAGTTGACGATAGAGAATCATTTAAAAAAAATTAAGAGAAAAGCATTTAAGAAAAAATTAAGACTCATATCTTATTACTTTGGAAAAGTCCATTGCTATTACTTTGTACTTTGATGTACAATTCCCTTCACAAATGTGGATAAGACTCATATCATCTACCGGCAGTTGTAGACAAGATAAGGCTCCAATAAATGATGGTGATAGTAGTATTTTAAAAATCAAAAGCTAATGCCCGAAATCATATAAAAGTCAGAATTGATGCGACTTGGTCAGCAAGCCACGTTCCGACAAAAGTTTTTGGTCCTAAAAGAAAATCAATATCTTGAAAATTCAAAGTAGAAGTGGCCAAGGCCAAGGGGGAGAGGCCAGCAGTCCCATCCCATTTAAAAATAGAATCGTGGAAGTAGAATGCGGGTAGGTTTGAAATTGATGACACCATAGCAACTTGATAAGAACTTGGGATGATTATTTACGAGAGAGCGTCACGGACAAAAGCAACTTTCATGGTATTATATATCCTGTGTAAAGATTAAAAAATTGTGAGACTTTGTCTACTTCAGTGAATGAGGAAGATGAGAAATAGTTAGCTTTTAGTTTGTCTTTGGTTTCTACCTTTTATGGGATTTCCATTCAATAATAACACGAGAAATAATAAAAAAAAAGAACAAGTATCAATAATAAAACATAACCTTCACTCCTAAAGTTTTTGTTTATTTTACAATGCGGTTCACAATGCGGTCCGTAATTTCAACCGCCAACTATATATTGAAGGTTGTCAAGGTGAGATTTAATGAGTCAAAAATAGAAGTTTCAAAAATTGTTCCTTTGTACATGAAAGAGATAAAGGAAAATATTTTAAAATTTTTATTTTTAAAACCTATTTTTAAATTTTAAAAGTTCTCAAAATAAAATTTTATTTATTTTAAAATTTAAATTAAAATTAAAATTTTAAAGTTTCAAGCTTTAAGCTTTAAGCTTTGTTTGGTTTGTACTTATGTTTCTTAGTTTTTTATATTTGTTTTTAATTTTTAATTATTATTTTTTATTTTATTCAGTTTTTTAATATAAAAAACAAAAAACAAGAAAAAAAAAAACAGTAAGGAAATGAAATCATGAGACGCGTTTACTACATGTCTATCCTAATCATTGACTTGGGGAGGCAGTATTTTTTTTGGCCAAATGAAATAGATTTTATTAGTTTATTGGCTCGTTCATTTTTTTCCATAGCGTTAAACTTGACATGAATTGGCCGATGGAATCGAAAATATAGATATTATATTGCATATTTTTTAATATAATTATATATTTTTCTAAAGTTTAGTAGGTAAATACTATATTATCCCATTTGTAAATAGAAGAATATTTTGATATTAGATAATTAGTTTTTTTTTTTATCGAACAACTAGTGGGGTTTAATATATATTTTAAATAAGGAAGATTTCCATTAAACTAAAGATACATTACATTCGGCCACAATATCATCATGGATGACGTAAGGATATTCCTCTATCAAGCACACATACGCCCTTAGACTAAATGCATATTATGCTAATTTAAGAGCAGCTTCATTCACAATTCGCCTCACATTAACAATTTAAAATTATGAAATCCAGTTCGTAGCATTTGCGCGTTTCCTTCTAATTCTCTCAAGAGTGATGAATCTGGGAGCTGATGCAGATAAAATGGGAATTAATGTAAATGGTGGGATCAGTGCTGAATCAATGATGCAAGTTGATGCAGTGAAGGAAGCTGAGAGCTCAAGGAATGAAGCACACGGGATCAATTAATTACCAAGTGGCTGTACGTGAAGGATATAGAATGAATGGTCTAGTAGGAAAGAAGTGGACACATGAGCTGGCAGACCGTCAGTGTGACAGCTTGTATCTAGCAAATATAGGAGTTAGTTATTTCGGTAGCTGCCAATGATTGACCCATGTAATTAGCGAATAACAAAAAGGCGGTATGTAGACTGTCCGAAACGAGTTGATCATTCATGAATGAATTACCTATTTTCTCTTTTCCCTGTTCTCTTAATTCAGCTCTCTTCTTATTCTTTCATTTCTATTCTCTTCTTAACTATTAAATTTTGTTCAGTTATCACCATTTCACCATTGTAGAATTATCTAGTCTGTTACGACCTATGACCATAAAGGATAAGTTCCCTCTTTTAGTGGTGGAACATTTTTTTGGATGAACTGAGAGGAGCCAAATTTTTCTCTAAGATTGACTTGAGATCGGTTTATTGGCAAATTAGAGTAAGTTTAGAAGATGTTCCCAAACATCTTTCAGGACTTATCAAGGCCACTCCGAGTTCAAGGTAATGCCATTTGGCTTAACAATTGCCCCAGCTACATTCCAAGTTCTAATGAATGATGTATTTGCTAAATACTTTAACGAATTTGTGTTTGTGTTCTTTGCTGACATTCTTGTGTATGGTCATAATTTGACAGAACATATTAAGCATTTACAGACGGTGATTGAAATACTGATACAAAACCAACTCTTTGCCAAGAAAAGTAAATTTTCTTTGGCCAACAACAGATTGAATACCTAGGGTACATTATTTCAGCTGAGGGTGCTTTAATAACCCCACCGTAGTGGAAGTAATGGTGAATTGGCAGTAACCAAAGACCTTGAAGTCATTGAGAGGGCTTTAGGCTTAACAGGCTACCATGGGAAATTTATAAATGGGTATGGCGAGATCAACACGCCATTGACTGACATGTTTGGGAAGGACTTTTAGCAGTTTAAGGAAGCTATGTCTACTACTCCTAGTTTAGCCTTACCAAACTTTACTAAAACCTTTTACCTTGAGACAGATGCGAGTGGTACAGGGATATGAGTGGTATTGTCCTAGAAAGGAAGGCTTATAGCCTATTTAAGTCAAGCATTGAGTTGTAGACACCAAGATTTATCCATTTATAGAAAGGAGTATTTAGCAATATTGTTTGCAGTCTCCTAATGGAAACATTACCTAGAAAGGGGGCCATTTGTTATCAAACTGATCATGAAGCACTGAAATACTTACTAGAGCATAAGTTGACAGCAGCTATTCAAACAAAAAAAAGAAGGGTTAACGAAATTACTAGGGTTCGATTACCTAATCCAGTATAGAAAAGAAAGAATGAATAAAGCAGTCGATGCCTTGTCAAGGCAAATTGATGAGGAGGCAATCGTAAACAACCTAATTTCTACCATTATCATTCCAAAGTGGGTTAGGAAAGTAGAACGTAGTTATGAAGGAAATAAAGCCGTAAAGGATAAGATAACTTCTTTGGTTATCGTACATGTTACCATTCCCTACTGTTCCTAGAACAATGGAATATTTAGATTCAGATGTAGGGTTTACATAAGAGTGCATGGAGAGTTGAGGGAGCAGGTTTTGCAAGTGTTGCATGATTCACCACAAGGGTGCCATTCTAGGATTCAAGCCACCTACTACAAATTGAAACAGTACTTTTATTGGTCTGGAATGAAGAAAAAGGTCCAATAGCATATGCAACAGCGTGACATTTGCCAAAGGAGTTAGACTGAACATGTTGATTATCTTGGGTTGATTCAACCTATTACAATTCCTAAATAAAGCTGGGCAGTAATTACAATGAATTTCATAAAAGTCTTGCCTCAGTCACAGAATTTCAACTGCATCTTAATTATTATTGAAAAATTCACCAAGTATGCGCATTTTTTGGCTCTCTATCATCCTTACACAGCACTGGATATAACCAAAATTTGTCTCAATCAAATTACAAACTCCATGATACCCCAAAGGCTGCTATATCTTACAGGGATAATTAGGTGTTTACTAGCTCTGTTTGGCAGAAGCTGACGAAGCTACTTGGCATTAATGTTTAGCTCAGTACATCTTATCACCTTGAATTTGATGGCCAGTCTGTAAAGCTGAACTAGTGTTTAGAGCAATATTTGTGTGCTTCCTCAAACTCAAACCAAAAGCTTGGGCTAAATAGTTGCCACTAGCTAAATGGTGGTATAATACAAGTTACTATACAGCATAAGGATGACTCCTTTTCAAGCCTTATATGGATATTCATCACTTAGATTCTTTTGGGATATCAGTAATCTTGCTAATGTGTCCTTTATAAAAGAATTAAAGGAAAGAGAGCAATAACGTATGTAGTTGGTCGATCAATTGCAGAAAGCTCAACACAAGAAAAGTTTTATGCAGACAAAAAGAGGAGTAAAAGGGAGTTTAAAGATAGTAATAAAGTTTATTTTAAGTTACAACCTTATAAGCAAAATTCTCTGGCTCTAAGAAAGCTTGAAACGCTCATCTCGATAATATGGACCATCTCCTTTCATTGCAAGAATTGGCTTAGTAGCATACAAACTGCAATTGCCTGCTACATCAAGGTCACATCTTATGTTTCATGTGAGCCTCCTAAAGAAGAAGATTGGAGCTAAGATATTACTCAGCATAGCCTCACTAGAAGGAAAAAACAATGGTCAGCCCTTAGTGTATCCTGCTACTATTATAGACATAAGGATAGTGAAAAGAAATAACTAAGCTATCACATGGCTTTTGGTTGTCTAGACGAACTTAGTACTTGAGAATGCAACTTGGGAGGATTACTCAACTCTTTTTTCACAATTTCAATCTTTTGATCCTTGGGGACAAGGATCGGTTGAAGAAAGGGGTAATGTGATGAATCTGGGAGCTGAAGCAAGAAAGTTTGGAGCTGATGTAAGTAAAATGGGAATTAATGCAAATGGTGGGATCAGTGCTGAATCAATGATGCAAGTTGATGCAGTGGAAGAAGTTGAGAGCTCAAGGAATGAAGCACATAGGATCAATTACCTAGTGGCTATATGTGAAGGACAGACAATGCATGTTCTAGAAGGAAGGAAGCGGAGAAATGAGCTGGGACCATTAGTCTGACAACTTGTATTTAGCGAATATTGCAGTTAGTTATCTCAGCAACTGTCAATGATTGACTCATGTAATTAGCGAATAACAAAATGGCAGTTATGAGCCTATGTAGAAGGTATGTAATGAGTTGGTCGATTATGAATGAATTGCCTATTTTCTCATTGCTCTATTCTCTTCACTCTGCTCTTTTCTCTTTCTTATTATTTCTTCTCTATTCTATTCTTAATTCTTAAATTTTGTTACGTCACATCACCATTTTACCATTATAGAAGAGCTAAATCTTGTAAAAACATTTCACTCAAGAACACGACAACATCATGATTTCTCTCTTCATTAACTTTTAAAAAGATCAAAATGTCTGTGGATTCTAGATTAAACACTTCATTGTTATTGGCGGGACTAGAAACTAGTCACATTGTTGAGTTAGTTTGTTGCACCTGGATCAGTGTTTCCTTTCTTTTTTTTAGTTTGAACCTCAACCTCCATACAAACACGGTCTGAATTATTTTCCTTTTTCTCCCTTTTTCCTAAGCAACACCTGTAATATGCTAAGCACTGCTAGATGCTTGAGCAAGTTTTTTCCGTTTGGCTTTAACAGCATTTATATCCCTTGGATCTACTTTGGCTACTCCATTTGGTCTCTCTCCTGATAAGAGTAAGTGATTATTAAGTATTTCTTGGGCTTTCTTGATTGGCACGTCAGTACAATAATCCAGCTTAGCTTTCTATTTTAAATCGACGTCAGTTACAGATTTTTAAACGGAACTGTCTACCTGCCATCTACCCTTTTCATGCTTTGTTTATCGAGCCTTTTTTTGCTTCATTTATATTTTCCGTAACTATAGGCTCGATTAAATTCTCTTTCAGCCCCTTATCAACATCGGATTTTCCATCATAATTCATTCAGCTTGATTTTTCCAAGAGACCAATATTGGTTGACTTACCTCTATTGGACTCCCTTTTTGTGTCATTCATATTATCCAAAATTTGCATGACACTACTTTGAATGCCTTCTACTATGGATTGGCCTGATTTTTCTGCTCTATTTCAATCCTTTTCCAAACTAAAATTTCTCAGTGATAAAGGATTATATTAGAAAGTTACTCCACGTAAATATAAAAAAATAATTTTAAATAAAATAAATAAATAGAAAAGGGGGAAATATGAAATGTCGTATTAAAATATAATTCACTTGACGACAAAGCTAGCGTCCTCAAAATAAGTGATTTTTTTAATTCCTTTGAAATGGAGGAGATTTTTTAGCTTTCACCAAAATTGTTGGAAAGATCATCGTAAAATCTATAATATTTAAATCATAAAATCAACTAAACAATAATAGCATGGGAAACATAATTAAATAAGACTTTAAGATCATTAAATCATGTCATACAAAAATAATATATCATTAATTGATATCATCCTTTAAATATTTTTTGTAGGATGTAAATACCTTCTCATGTTTAACCTTATTCGTAAATTCAATCTCAGTTTGATAAATCAAAAACTAATACTTTAAAAGAATCTACATCAAACATAAGATTTTTATTGAAAAAAGTAGATTAATTATGTAATAAATCACTCTTAATTGTTGTTTGATAAACTGAAAAAATAAAAAGGAACTTTTAGTATTGAATTTTGTAATCATTGAACTTGTATTTTAAAAATAGTTTGGCATGTTACTAAAAATTTTATACGGAATATAATTATATTTTTTGATAACTATAAGAGTTTAATTTTAAAAATAAATAGTTTTGATTAAACTTAAAAGGGGTAATTTAGTTAAAACATAATTTTTTAAATAAAATTGACAAAATATGTTCTGCATTAAGTGATAAGTAGTTCCTTATCTATTTATTCAATTCGACATTTTTTTTTTGTTAAACATCTTCTATTAAGTAGCATTTAATATGAATCATCAAATAGATTGAAAAATTAAACTGTCGAAGATTTTATTTTGCAATACATTAAAAATTTTCAATGCATTATTAAAAACACCCTTAGACCAAAAAACTTCTCAAAATTATCAAGATAAGATGTGTCTTATCTTGATAGTAAAATCTTTGAACTAACACGTTGCACAATCAAATCTTGGTTAAATAACAAATTTTTTCATCTAGAATGTGGCTGGAGGCCAAAGAATGGGAATCAAGAAAAGGAAGGGAAAAGCAAAGAAGAGAAAATAAGGAGAGAAAGAAAAGGAAAAGAAATAATAAATATGTTAGAGTAATTAGTAAATGATTTTTCATCATTTTGAAAATAAAATATTTTTTAAAAAAATATTTTGTTCAAAATATTTTTTATTTTCTATCATAAAAATAAAATCATTTACACCCTCATTGTTGTCCAAAGAAATACCTCATTAATATTTTTAATCATTGTTCAAAATATTAGGAAATAAAAATAAAATAATGATTTTTAACAAATATTTTGTTCGTTTACACCCTTTATGTTAGCATAAGCCATGCAAGCTAATTGAGATTGCTTATAAAACACTTTATAGTTATTTCATGTAAAATACATTATTGTTCCCGTTAATGTATGAGGTATTTCTTTATATATAAGTTTTACGAACAACATATTATTAATAACTTATAAAGACAAAGCCCTTGGAACATAAAGGTCTTGCAAATGAATTATAATAAGTTATAGATATGAGATCCTTATGCATCATAACTATGTTCTAAAAATGGGATAATAGTGCCCAAAATGAATAATCAGACAATCATGACATGTCTTGAATTCTTTTCAAAAACTCAACCACTTGATGTACTTAATACCTCAGAGCTTATCGAGACATGCAAATTCCCAAATGATGCATTATTCTCTTTATCTAAGTTGTATTTTCAAGTTTTCAACTTAGATAACCTAACTCAAACCACCTCTTTGGATTTTTGACTTCAGTCAGCCTTTTTTTTTTTTCTCTTTGTTTTTTCTTTTTTTTTCAACCAAAGTATTTCTACACTGCATTAAAATTTATGGGATTGGGCAAATCGTCTCCATCCATCTCAATTAAGATTAATGCTCCACCCGAAAAAATTCTTTTCACAACATATGGCCTTTCCCAATTCAAAGTCCACTTTCCTTTATTATAATGTTGATTTAGGAGAATTCTTTTCAAAACCAACTCCCCTTTTCAAATATAATGAGGTTGAACCTTTTTTTCATGAGCTCTCATCATCCTGACATAACTGACCATGGCATAACGTTGTCACTCTCTTTTTTCAATAAAATTCAATTGTTTGTAGACTCTTGAATCCACTCTACTTGTTTTAATCCAACTTCCTTTAAGACTCTAAAAAATGGGGTTTTCACTTTTACCAGCAACACAAGTTCCATCCCATAAACCAAAGAAAATAAAGTTATCCCAATAAAGGTTTGTATTGATGCTCGATAAACATGCACAACAAAAAACAAATTCTCAAGTCAATCTCTATAGGTCTTGGTCATCTTTTCAAGAATCTTTTAAATATTCTTATTTATTGCTTCTAATGCCCCATTCATTTATTAATGGTATGGTGCAAAGTTATGATGTTTGATCTTGAACTGGGCATATGTCTCTTTCATTATCTTATTATTAAAGTTCTTGCCATTATCTAAAATGATCCTCTCTAGGAGTCTATATCTATAGATGATATCTTTTTTTATAAACTGGCAACTACAAATCATGTCACACTTTCATATAAGGCTACTTCTACCCATTTCATCAAATAGTCTATCATCATAAAAATGAAGCTATGCCTATTTGAGGTCTTCTTGGTGATAGAACCAATAACATCTATGCCCTACATAGAGAACAACTAGGATAGTGCCAAAACATGCAAAGTAGTGGGTGAAGCATGGATCTTGTCAACATAGATTCGACACTTATGACATTTTTTAGAATAGTCAATACAGTTATTTTTCATTGTTAACCAATAATACCCGCCATCATGATCTATTTTACCATCATATATCCATTTGTATGTGCCTTACATGTTTCACTATACACCTTCTCAATAATCATCTTTACCTCAGTTGTATTTATACATCTTAGTAGCATATGATCTTGACCTTTTTTATAAAAATGATCCCCATCTAAAGAAAAAATCATAACCAACCTCTTAATAACTCTTTTATCATTCTTCGTTGCCTAGTCTAGATATTATCGATTCTTGAAATACTATAAGAGATCATAATACCATAGTCTTCATTTGTTTTCCCTTTCTACACTAGAGCAATACAGTAGCACATCCTTGACATCTAATTTGATGGTCTGAATATTGGTGTTTTCATCAATGTGGATCATTGTGGCAAAAGTATATAAGGCATTAGCAATCGATTATCTTCGCGAGACAAATGTTCAAATTAGATAGCTTTAAGCTACTTGATCAATTTTGAAATATACTTATGATATGAGATGAGCTTTGAACTCTTATCTCTATTCTCCTTTCAACTAATAGATGACCAAAGCTAAGTCTCTAAATGCCTCAATACTTTAATCTTTTTATCTATAGCAACTTGTAAACCCTTAACAAAAACCTTAAATTCAGCAATGTTATTAGCATAATTAAAATTCAACATTGCTATAATGGGACAATAATGTTTTTTAGGGGATATTAGAATTGCTTTAATTCCATGCCATAGGGCATTGGCAGCTCCATCGATGTACATTCTCTAAGACTTCTGTTTATCATTTTCTTCTTCCAAAAAAACCATTAATTCCTTATTGGAGAAATTAAGCTTCATTGGCTCGTAGTTTTCAGCAACATATTTGCAAGGAATTCGACTACTACACTTCTTTTAATTACTTTTTGGCTCACATATACAATGTCATATTCTAAAAGTATTACTTGTCATCTCACAATCCTTTTAAACAATGAAGGCTTTTTAAAAATATACTCAATTGGGTCTAATTTCACTATAAGCTAAATGGTTAATTTTAAAAACTCACATGCTTCTTTTTTTGTCATTGATTTTTGACACTCTTTGAGAACTACCATAGATTCATTCTGTTCTTTCATAACTTTTGCTTTCTCTTTTTTTGCTTTCCCTAACATCTTTGGAGTATAATATTTTTCACTTTAAGTTATGCCACCCATAACAGTTATATTGGTACCATTTATCTTGTGTGTGATTTTTTTTTACCTTTGGACTGTAACATTACAGTCATATCTCCATGGCATAGCCCTCTAATTCATGTAAAGAAAAGGGCTAAGGACCTTGAAAGTCACTAGTTAGGGAATGAGATTGTCCATGATAGACTTTGGCTTCTTACTATAATAGATTGTTATTGATTTTGATACTAACTTTGATGGTTAGTTGATTATGGATTCCTCAATACTTGTCAAATTTTCTCTCTTATAAAATTCAATCTAGTAAGAATCCATAAGCTTTTATACCTCTCAAGGAAACTATTCATAAATTTCAATAGAGTGGTTAAATCCCTACTATGGTATTTGCATATTTTGTTCAGCATACATTTTTCATGCTAAGTACGTGGGTCTATCGATTGTACCATATCAACTTTATATAAAGCATAAAACAACTAGTTGAAAGAAGTCTTGATTTCTTCCACTTTTTTTTCATATGGCAGTTTCTTTTATCCTGACTTTGATTAGTCTTTACACCTTATGCTTTAAAGGGTGTAGTTTTTAGTAAAATGGCTGACATTTCCAAAGTAATAATCATACTAAAAAATACGATCATACCACTTGAGATAGGAAGGCTTGAATGGCACTATGCAAACATAAGAGAGTAAATGATTCTTGATGAGTTCTTAAAATAACTCAATTTTGGTCATAGGGATGGGATCAAATGTAGGCTTCTCTAAGTTATTCCATGGCTCTTGTAGACCATTTTTTAAGTAAGTTTGATGAACTGGGGTCTTACTGCAAGTTGGGTGTTAGGATTATATATGTTGGTAGATGATCTAAATGTTGATTAGTAAGTAAGTGGGTAGGATGATTTTGGAACTGGTTGATATAGGAAAGATGTGGAATTATTTATAGTAGGGTAGACTGGTAGTGGATAAAGGGGATAGTTTTTAAATTGTTGCCCCTTAAAGCTCACAACCTAAGTTTCATTCTCATTAATTTTGGGCATTCTCTTCAAGTTGGCAACCTTTGCTCTTTCATGCTTGCCATTTTTTATGGCATTTTTTATGATTTCACACGAAATCACCATATCATAAATTTTTTGTTGCATTTCTTATCATATTCTCATAATAGGGCGATTTCAATGTGCTTATAAACAAAATAATTATTTCTTTCATAGTCAAATGTAGGCTTCTCTAGGTTATTCCATGGCTCTTGTGGACCACTTTTAGGTAAGTTTGATGAACTAGGGTCTTACTGCAAGTTGGGTGTTAGGATTGTATATGTTGGGAGATGGTTTAAATGTTGATTAGTAAGTAGGTGGGTTGGATGATTTTGGAATTGGTTTATAGAGAAAAGATGTGGAATTATTTATAGTAGGGTAGACTAATGGTGGATAAAAGAGATAGTTTCTAAACTGTTGCCTTTTGAAGCTCACAACCTAAGTTTCATTCTCATTCTTTTTGGGCATTCTCTTTAAGCTGGCAACCTTCGCTCCTTCATGCTTGCCATTTTTTATGGTATTTTTATGATTTCACATGAGATCACTATATCATAAATCTTTTGTTGCATTTCTTATCATATTCTCATAATAGGGTGATTTCAATGTGCTTATAAACAAAACAATTATTTCTTTCTTAGTCAAGGATGGTTAGGCTTGGGATGCTACATCCCTCTACCTCAAGCATACTCTTTGAATGATTCTATCACCTTTTTCTCTATACTCTACAAGGAAAGACAATCAAGTCCCAAGTCTATAATATGTTGTATTGATTGATGAAAACATGGGCTACCTTTTTCAAGGAATGGATGCAAGTTCTACCAAGCTGAACATACCACCTTATAACAAAATTGGTCAAGCTATCTTGGAATACATGGATTAGTAACTTCTTGTTACTGATGTAGGTTGCCATCTTCTAACAGTACATAGTGACATGAATGATAGGGCATTTTGTACCATCATACTTTTCAAACTTTGAAACTTTGAATTTCGAAGGAATAGCAACATTTGGGATTAAGCAAAGCCTAACAATATCCATAGAACCATAGAAATCAATCTCCTTCATAGTTCGTAACCTTTCTTTGAGCATGTTCATCTCTTTATTAGCTTTAAAGTCCTCAAGGACTCAACAACTTTTAACTTCAATATCTCTTTCTCTTTTAGATCATTCAAGTTAGGGACTCTAACTGGGTCAACTATATATTTTTGTAAAAATGGAGTTAACATAACTCTAGTAATGCCTTTAATTTGATGTAGATGGCATTCCTGGTTAAGTATACCCAATAGGGAATATGAACTATTGTGGTGGAATGTCTTGGGTGGTGTTAGATTATGAGGTCTAGCGATCTCCATTAGGGACTCGAATGTCGATTCATCTGGGTAAGGTATCCCATGGTATATCAAATTTTGGTGTATGACAACCTAACCTGTCGAGCCCCAATAAGTGAGATATCTCATAAAGGCTTTGTGAAGCCCCTTATATCCACCTATCATTTAATACGAGGCTCTACGCTACCAAAAGAGAATAAGAAAATAAAGTTGAGCTTTCACTATCAGCTATAGCTTTTGATGTAGTGGTAAGCGCTTAATCCTGAAAATTGGTATCAGAGTGAGCTTGTAGGTTCGAGTCCCTCAGGTGTCGCTAAGGGGAGATTGTTGGATTATGGGGTCTAGCAATCTCCCTTAGGGACTCGATATGTTGATTCATCTAAGTAAAGTATCCTATGATGGATCAAATTTTAGTGTATGGAAACTTAACCTGTCGAGGCCCAATGGGTAAGGTATCCTATGAAGGCTTTGTGGAGCCCTTTATGTCCACTTGTCGCTTAGTACGGGGCTCTGCTCTACCAAAAGAGAATAATGAAATAATGTTGTGCCTTCACTATCAGCTATAGCTTTTGGTGTAGTGGTAAGCACTTGATCCTAAAAACAAATTTTTAGCCTTGAATTGACCTTTATTTTGAAATGATAAAATATTAAGCTAAATAAGCTTGATCAAGATTTTGAAAAGGATTTATTTAGTACATGTTTTTAGATTTTATATTTTGGTACTAAATAAATAATATGATTTTCAAAGTTTAAACAAACTTTTCTTGGTTTCATATTTCTCAAACCAAATCAATCTTTAAAGATTATTTATTTGAGTTTAAATGAAAGTCCAATTGTTGTTTTTAAAGTGAATTTATTCATTTTAGACTTAATACAAATTTAATAATATCGGTTTTGAGAAATAGATTAACTTAAGAAAGTTGTTTTAGAAGAACAAAGTTTTCCAACATGGAACTTATTTTAATTTTTTTGTATTAATTCACAAAGTTTTAATATTTGAATTTTATATTGTTGGAAAGCTCTCTGAGCCTACTTTCTAATGGATAAAACAAAATCAAAATCCAAATTTTCTAAGGAAAGATTTTGAATGTTTACTAGACACTCTGTAGTTGTCTAAAAACTACACAAGGAGTAACTTTGAAATTTTACTATAATTCATACACAATGAATTAGGTGATGAAATGGATAGAAAGCCCTTTAAGTCTAGTTTCTAAATCTTCAAACGATTTGTGATTTAGATTTGTATAACTCAAGATATGATCAAATTAGTGAGTAGAGTGCAAAATAAGAGACAACCACCCAGCTATTGACAGGATCGATCCTTCATGGAAGGGAATGATCGAGTTGTATTTTTTAAGCATGAAATGGCATAAAACTTGAACCAATTGATCCTCTCATGGAAGGGATTGATCGAGTCTGAGCGAAATCACACCAACGGTTATTTTTTTCATGCATTCAACTGCTATTTTCACTTCCCAGGCTTCCCCAACGACTACTTCTTCAATTTCTCTATAAATTGGGCACTCTAACACACCAAAAGGATTGATGAATCAAGAGAGCAAGAGCTAGCAAGTCATATTTTCATTCTCTTAAAGAATCAAGAGTTTTTAGAGCTTTAAAATCTATATCTTTGTATTTATTATATCCAAATTATATTTGTTGTTCATTCATCCTTTTTTTGTACTTAAACTTAGCAAACACTTAGCCTTAGAGAGGTTGTTTTATTGGTTGCAAAATTACCTTTGATATAAATGGTTGGAAAAGAATAAGAGATGAGGTATCCTCTTGATATTGTAAGGGTAGAAGTTGCTATCTAAGCCTTGAGAAAAAGATAGAGCTTAGTACAAGATAGGTTTGTTTCTTGTAAGAATTTTTCTTCTATTAGTGGATTGAAGCCTTGGTGTGGACAACCAAGAGAGAGGACATAGGTGCCTTTTGGAGAAGGACCAAACCTTTATAAATTATTATGTTTGATTTTTCTATCCCTATCACCTTACAATTTATTATTGTTTATATTTGATTTTAGATTCATTAATTATTATTGTTTGCATTATATTTTCATCAAAAGTGCTTATTGTTTTATTTTCCATTCAATTATATTGAAATCATTTGTTTGAGAAAAACTTGAAAAAATCTAATTCATGCCCCCTATTGGATCACCATATCACCTATAAAGCTAACAATTGGTATCAGAGCTTTGGTCTCTTTTTGTAGGTTTAACCACCTTGAGTAAAGATCTTATGGCTCAATTTTGGTTCCAAGATGGTGAAGAAGTCCTCAAAACTCCTATGGTTGATAAATTTGAATTTTGTGAATGAAAAATAAAGATAAAGGTGTTCATAATGGCTCAAGATTTTGGAGCATGGAATGTGATGGAAAAAGGGCTTAATACTCTTTCCAAAGATGCAAAATATATGAAGCAAATAATAGATGATGCAAAGGCCAAGTGCATTCTATATGGAGCATTAGATGATTACAATTTCAACTTGGTCTCAAAATGCTCAACCTCAAACGAGATATGGAAAAAGCTGGATGAGCTACATGAAAGATAAATTTTCAACCAGCATCCATCATGTCTCATGGTTATAAAGGAGCCAAAGGTAACCTCTAACTCTTGTGATTCAAACTCTTATACTTTTGATGAGTTACAAGATGCATACAATGATCTAGTAATTGAGTTTGAAAATATGCATTTGAAACATAAGAAAATTATTTTAAAATTGAATTTTGAAAATAATCTTTTGATGAATGCAAAAAATGTTTTAGAAAAAGAAAATGAAAATTTGAAAATAGATTTAAAAACCTCTCAAAATAGAAATGAATTTTTAGAAAAAGAAAATTTTGATTTGAAAAAGAAATTTAATGAATTGATGAATGAAAAACAAAAGCTTTTAAAAAGTTCATTAAGTACTAAAATGATTAAATGTAATTTTTGTAATTTTCATGGTTATGCTATACATACTTGTCCTATTAAAAGAAAAGTTTCATTTAGAATTAGGCAAGTATGGGTTCCTAAAGGAACAAAAGACATGCTCACTAACTCTCAAGGACCCAAAACAATTTAGGTACCAAAAATCAAATGAGATTGTCTATTGTAGGTGTGTTAGAGCAAAGGGCCACAATGTGAGATTGAAGATTGAATACTCTAGACACACAATGGAGATGGGTAACCTCTAAACTTTTATTTGAAAAGAATTTGAATTTGGTTACCTATTCTTGATGAAATTTGAATTCTTGATTGATTATGTAAACTTTGATTGACATTGATTACAAGACATATGTTGCATAATCTTTAGAAAATGTGAGCTTGAGTTAAGTATGCATTTATTTATTTATTTTTGAATGTATGATTTTAATATATTCCTCATGCTTGTTGATATTGTGTTTAATGCTTGAGATGTATTTTGTATATGCCTATATGACCACGTCGATTAAAATTACTCAATTTGTTCTTAATGCTTGGAGAGTGTGAAATAATTTTTTTTAAAACTTGATTGTTGTATTCTAAATTGTTTTAACTCTTGATTTGTGATTTTAAAAATTGATGATCATCTTGTGCTTAAATCATAAATATTGATGTTTGATTGTTCATCTTTTGATTTCTTATGAAATAGTCTTGAAATATGCTTTAATTCTTTATCCTTATTAATTCAAGATCTATTTCTTTTCTTATGATTAATGAATTGATGAACTTTATGTGCTTAAATAGAATATATTGATTTTTGGTTCATCTCTATGTTTTTGATCAAAATATGTGCTCATATGATGAATGATTCAACTTGACCTTAATACTTATGATTTGAAAGTGCTTAAATTGTTTATATCTTAATTTGTGAAATACCTTTGTGATATGCTTGCTCTTGTGCTTAAATGTTTTATCTCTTGATTTGTGTTTTTAAATTGATGAACTATTTGTTTTTAAAATGATATGTGTTGTTAGTCCATCTATTACTCTTGTTAAGTGTGTGCTTATATGAATATGATTGAGCTTTACTTGACATACTTGCAATATGACTTAAGTGAGTGATTTTCTTATGATGTTTATTTTTACCTTAAGTCATTATCCATTATGGCTATAATTTGAGTAGACATTTTAGTGCCTCTGTGCAAAATTTTTCTTCAATATGTTTTGGATAATAAATATATCTTCCTTAAGTTTTTAGTTTTCATATGGCTTAAAATTTATTTTGACATATGGTTTGGTTATTTATTGAATATACATGAATATTGAATATTTCTTCTTTGTGTTCAATATTTCTAAATGATCTAGGAAGGATTCATATTTTGCACATTACATGAAAACTTTAGCTTTAGTGCCAATATTGTGATATCTGATGCTTAACTTGATATATGGCCTCTTAAGTGTATATCTCCCTTACAATTGGCAACTTGTGCTTAGTGAATAAATTTTATTTTGCCTATAATGACTTAGAATATGGAATTGTTTTCTAATAATTGGTATAATTTTTATCAATTGATTTTCTTGGTGCTTTTAATGAAAATCCTTGTCAAAAAAATTTTCGAAGTCTATGCTTGGAGAACTTGAAATGAGCGTGAATGAGCCTACATTTTTGGAATTTCAAGCATAGCAAGCAAAGCATGTCATCTTCATCAATCAAGCCCAAGTACATCAAAAACTTAGCTCAAATGATGTGGAATGGAGGATTCAAAGCCGCACTCAACTACAAGGAGCACAACAACATAGCTTGATAAGAATGGAGGTAATTGTATTGAATCTATGCTGTGTGCCTATGATTTATAATGATTAATGCATGATTTGATAAATGCTTGCTTTGATTGTGTGCAAAAATGAGATGTTGTGATAGAACATATGAACACTTTGCATAAATTAATCACCGAGCTACTTGATAAAATTTGTCTTAACATTGTTAAAAGCTTGGATTGATTAATTCACTTCGATTAATATTCATGCCTAGTTCTTTGATTGCTTTGATTAATAGTTTTTATTGCATGAATATTTGTTTGAATCTTTGAACATGAATATGAGTTGAATATATTGATTTCTTGATCTTTCAATTGCCTTGACTCATGGACTATGAACTATGAACTTACAATTTTGAAATTTATATACATGTTAATTGATTGAGATCTTTAAGATGGCAAGTACCAAATTATGCCTAAATGCTTGCATATTTTTTCAATTAGGTATGTTGCTTATGTATTTTGCATATGCTTGTATGATTTTGATTGAAATATATGATTGAATAGTTGCATATGTTTGAGTTAAGTACTTTGCTTTGCATGGAAATAATTTGGATTATAATTGAATAATTATGCTTTCATTATTTCTTTGTTATAGCATATATGCTCATCATGTTTGGAAAAATCATGCTTATATAATCTTTGTTATGACATGATGATAATTGAACCTTATTGCTCATTAGTATTCATGCTTTCTTAAATCCATATGAGCATTTGGGTTCTTGTTTGGATAGGATAGCTTATGAAAGATTACTGCTATTATTTATGCATATATTGAATAAATCTTTCATATGCTTGAAGCATGTGTGCTCAATGAAAGTTGTTGAATAAAATTGCTAACAATTGGTAACAATTTGTATCAAAATTGCTAAAGAATTTTTTTTTGTTTAACTTTCATAGACACTTGTTTATGTGCCTATCCTTGATATAGCTTATACCTTTCATGCAAAATTATGTGTGCCTTAAATTGATTAATCCTTTTTTTTTACAAGGAGGAGAAATTTTAGAATACAATTTTGCTTGATTTGTTTTGTGATAACAATTGGTATACTTTATCATTACATATCTTTAATAATTGGTATCCATAACAATTGGTATGAGCTTGTATGCATGTGCTTGAATTTATGCTTAATTGCTATTGATGTTTTAGGTTCTAAGCACATCTTATCCTAACATGATTTATGAGTAGATTGCATATCATTCATTATCCTTTGCTCATAAATCTCATGTAGTAAATTTGATGACTTGTGCTAAAATGCTAAAATTGGATACCCTTATGTTTTTGTGCTTGAATAAATGTATGTGAACTTCATTGTGCATATTACACTTTATTACATGCATTCAAAATACTCTTGATATTATTGGTATCAAGCATTTTGTCCCATGCCTTGAATTGATCTCTCTTTCTTTTGAAATGACAAAAAGAAGGAGAGAGTTTAGAGATATTTCTTCTTGTATGCTTTATTGCAATTGATATAAGAGTTTAAACATTTGGTATAAACAACATAAACAAAAACGAAGAGAAATGTTTAATGAATATATTTGTTAATGATGCCTTTTTGTGTTTATTTGCTCATTAATATGCTCATACCTTTTTGCTATGACAAAAAGGGGGAGAAATATCATACGGACAAATTTGCTTGTGCTTGACGTACATATATTTGATTGTGTTTATTTGATATATTTGACTAACATATGTTTGTTGAGTTGTGTTGGATTAAGATGCATAAATTGAGGGGGAGTTTTGCCATGCATTGCTTAAGGGGGAGTTTTTCAAAATGCTTTTCAAAATCTTAAATGTTTCAAAGAAAGTTTTTCATCAAGCAAATTTATCTTTAAGTTTTTTCATATCAAAAAGAAGGAGGTTGTTAGCCTTGAATTGACTCTTATTTTGAAATGACAAAATATTAAGCTAAATAAGCTTGATCAAGATTTTGAAAAGGATTTATTTAGTACATGTTTTTAAATTTTATATTTTGCTACTAAATAAATAATATGATTTTCAAAGTTTAAACAAACCTTTCTTGGTTTCATATTTCTCAAACCAAATCTATCTTTAAAGATTATTTATTTGAGCTTAAATTAAAGTCCAATTGTTGTTTTTAAAGTGACTATATTCATTTTAGACTTAATACAAATTTAATAATATTGGTTTTGAGAAATAGATTAACTTAAGAAAGCTGTTTTACAAGAATAAAGTTTTCCAACATTGAACTTGTTTTATTTTTTTGTATTAATTCATAAAGTTTTAATATTTGAATTTTATATGGTTGGAAATGTCTTTGAGCCTGCTTTCTAATGGATCAAACAAAATCAAAATTCAAATTTTCTAAGAAAAGATTTTGAATTTTTACTAGACACTCTGCAGTTGTCTAAAAACTGCATAAGGGGTAATTTTAAAATTTTACTATAATTAGTACACAGTCAATTAGGTGATGATGTTTATATGCATAGAAAGCCCTTTAAGTCTAGTTTCTAAATCTTCAAACGGTTTGTGATTTGGATTTGTATAACTCAAGATATAATCAAATTAATGAGTAGAGTGCAAAATAGGAGACAACCACCCAGCCATTGACAGGATCGATCCCCTCATGTAAAGGATTGATCGAGTCATGTTTTTTAAGCATGAAATGGCATAAAAATTGAACCAATCGATCCCCTCAAGGAAATGATCAATTGAGTCTGGGTGGAATCACACCAACGGTTATTTTTTCATGCATTCAATAGCTATTTTCACTTCCCAAGCTTCCCCAATGGCTACTTCTTCAATTTTTCTATAAATTGGGCACTCCAACACACCAAGAGGATTGATGAATCAAGAGAGCAAGAGCCAACATCCCATATGTTCATTCTCTTAAAAAATCAAGAGTTTTTAGAGCTTCAAAATCCATATCTTTATATTTATTGTATCCAAATTATATTTGTTGTTCATTCATCATTTTCTTGTACTTAAACTTAGCAAACACTTAGCCTTAGAGAGGTTGTTCTATTGTTTGCAAAATTACCTTTGATATAAAAGGTTGGAAGAGAATAAGAGGTGAGGTATCCTCTTGATATTGTAAGGGTAGAGGTTGCTATCTAAGCCTTGAGCAAAAGATAGAGACTTAGTACAAGATAGGTTTGTATCTTGTAAGAATTTTTCTTCAATTAGTGGATTAAAGCTTTGGTGTGGATAACTAAGAGAGAGGATGGAGGTGCCTTGTGGAGAAGGACTGAACCTTTATAAATCATTGTCTTTGATTTTTCTATCCCTATTGCCTTACAATTTATTGTTGTTTATATTTGATTTTAGATTTATTAATTATTATTGTTTGCATTATATTTTCATCAAAAGTGATTATTGTTTTATTTTCCATTCAATTATATTGAAATCATTTGTTTGGGAAGAACTTGGAGAAATCCAATTCACCCCCCTCTTGGATCACCATCTCACCTATAAAGCTAACAGGTGGATTGGGCTTGATATGGGACATAGCCAAGAAGATAAAGAGGATCAACCACATCCTATGATGGATGGTCTTAAGAGCTACCATTTCTTTTATGGCCTTCTCTTTATTCAACTTATTCAGTGCTTTAAAAATTTTGCCCAACTCCTTTCTAAGCTTTTTTTAGGTCCTTTCTATCTTAACAAAACAATTGACATCTTCTTGCTCCATTTGTTTGGCTCGAGCTCAAGTGTTATATTGGCGGTTAATTGATTAAAAGGTGTTCTTGGATGGTTGAGCTATCTATAGGTACAACAATGGTGTGCAATCCAAAAAGCATCCTTTATCATTTCTTCGACAATAGTTCAATGACCTAATAGTTTATGCTAAAATCACTGGTAAAGGATTGCATCCTCTTTGTATTTGCAAAAACAAATCCATCACCTCAATCTTAATATAGCCCAAGACTTTAGGAAATATCACCATACCATACATTGTTAGGGCAAACACATTTAGTCTTTGGTCATCATCCGAATGTTTTGTAATAAAGTCAAGGATAAATTCCCAAGGAATGCCCTTATGTACTTTTTTTTCTTAGACATGTGAATTTATAACCTCTTTGTCGACTCCAAAAATATAAGCTAACTTCTTGCAATACAGAAGCTTCTATTTCTTCACATAAACTTTGCTGGATGTTGGAGATGCATACGTACCAAAATCAAATACTCCTCTATGGTTGCCACTATATCATTTTCATTAAAGATGCAGTAATGATAAAAAGGGTCCCAAAACTGCACTATTGCTTTAATGAGTGGATTTTCCACCTTCATTGACAAAAAGTGTGCAATATGGCCAAACTTTTGACAAAAGGCTTGTTGTCTAGCTGGATGTCTTTTGCATGTCTGTTAGATCTTTTACATCATTTTGTTTGAAAAGCAGCCAAACTTCATTAGGCAACATAGAGACATAGCCAAGTAGTAGGCAATCTCCTTCTTTTTGTTGCATTTTTTCATTCAATCTTTAACTCAATGGGTGATTCACACTTGACGAACATGGATAAGGCACAAACCAGATGTTCAATAGGTTCCGTGAAAGCTATTGTTGAAAATATCTTCAGGCTAGGTATGTTATGCAGTCTATATACATGTTTTATGAATATGCAAAAAAGAAAAACAAACAAAGAAATTAATTAGTTAACTTAATATAAAAAATAAAAAGAAGGATGTTAACACAAAACAAATATAATAATATGATCCTAAATTTCAAGTCAATTCTAAAAGGTAAGGGAAAATATGGCTCTACATATAGGTTAGGTTTATATGGTTAACTAAATGTGGTTTGGGTTAATTCTAGAGGTTCAAAATTATTCCTTACATCATTGTCCATCACAAACTATTAAAGCACTTCAATCTTCACCCATCATAGGCTATAAATGAAAATGGTTTAATTTGATTAAAAATATTTTGCTAGCCCATACAAAGACATGAAATCTCATGAAAGCATATGTGCTTTATTCTCTCCTAAAGGATAGAGCTCGGGTTTAGAGCTCACATTATGCATATGCAAGTGAATGACAATATATGGTATGATTTAAAATAAAAACATAAAATGAAAAACAAAAATTTGTAGATTTATTAAGTTGGGCTTGGACAACACAAATTCATTTACTAACCCGACTCTCAGCATTCCTCAATAGAGTCATCAACTTGTCATAACATATAGATCAATAAACCTATTGTTAGACTTGACTTTAAGAAGTTGCCAATAATTTTTTTTTGGTTTAGGTGCGATTGGCCATCTAACTAAATCTATCCCATTTTAAAGAGATATCCCAAGCTTGACTTGGGTACTTTAAATGGTAGATTATAGTCTACAAAACTAGAACTAGGTTTGGGAGTATGATTATGTGTAAGAAAAGTTATAGGAGCCTCACAACACCTATCGAAGGATTATATCAGTTTGATTTTGTGTTATCCTATCCTTAAAACATGTTTGTATTCTTACCAAATAATTTAATTATTGAAAATTGATCTTAAAATTACTCTAATCATTTGATAGCAATTTAAGATAATTTCCTCACCTTAGGAGTATTCATAAAAATTAGCATCCCAATCTGAAGAAGCTTTGTCGTCAGATTCATTAACATATTTTTTAAGAAATTAATTATTAGAAAATAATTAATAAAATTTTCCAATAATTTGGTAATATTTTATTTTAATATATATCTCCCAATAGTTTGGTGGGATTTTTATTTGAAAACCTTTCCATGAAAAAAAAAAAAAAGAGAGTTACTAAATCTTCCAATCATTTGATAATACTTAATTTGAGATTTGAATCCTCTAATCATTTGGTAGGATTAAAAATTTATTTTTGACAAAATTTCATTAAGTCCTCCAATTGTTTGGTAGTATTTAATCCGATAGTTAAATCTTTGAATCATTTGGCAGGATTAAAAAGAAATTGCATTTCACTAAAATTCATTATGAAATTCTTCAATAATTTAGTAGAATTCATAATTTAAAATTTCTAAACCCATGAAAATCTTCCAATAATTTGGTAACAATCATGAGTTTATTTTGAAAAATTCTTTCTTTAGAAAAAATTTTAAATAGATAAAATTTAAACAAATAAATTAAATAAAAAAGGACCAATTAAAATCAATTAAAACAAGCAAATTTTAAATAAATAAAATAGAACAAAACAAAACAAAAATATCAAAAAAAGGATGGCTCAACTCAACTTGCTTGATGGCTTGACTATAAGAATGGAAACCGACTAGATCGACTTATAAAGTGGCTTGGCTCAACTTGTGGGATGATTGCTGAAACAAGTTGTAAATTGAGTTGAGTGACACAGGTTGGATCTACTTTTAGGGCAATGAGCAAATCTTTTAATTTATTTATGCTCGAAACGACACCATTTTATAAGGGTATAAAACTTCAAAACTTGATTTTTCTTTAGAATTCTGTTGGACTTTCTTTCTCTAAGCTTTTTTTTTTCTTGTATTTCACTCTCTAAATGAGTATGAACACCGGTTGAATCTTCGTTGGATTTTGGAAAAACACATCAAAATCTAGTGATTTTCACTAGAAACTTCAAAGTTGGCCAAAAAACTCAAATGAAAATCTAGAATTTTCAAAAAATTTCCAAAAGTTTTCAAAAACACACCAAAAACACCAATTAGGCTCCTTGGATCTTCCAATTGCCAAATCAAACTTACTACTTCCTAAAATTTCTTAAAAAACTTTTCTACCAAAATGTTTTTCTTTTATTTACTTTTTTTTGCTTTTCTTCTCTCAAATTTTTTTAACTACTCTAATTGCTCTGTACTTGTTATGTTGTGTGAATTGCAAGCCCATTTATAAGACCTTACTCTAGCTTAATCAGTATTCTACATGAAATTAATTTCTTCACAAATCCTACCTTATCACCAAATTGAGATGGTTTTTATCACCAAGAAAAATCCTTTATTAAATTCCAAGTTTAAAAGCACGAATTATCACTTAAGGATAAAATTCAATCCAACGTCATCACCGGCCAATACTCCTTCAATTAAGTTTTGGCCATTTACAATTTCCTTTTCGTTTTTTTTTCTTTTTTTATTAAGGTTATCTCTTTTTTTTTTTTAAATAACTAAACAGATAAAATATGATAAAAATATTTAAAGATAAATGAAATTAAAATTAAAGATAAACCATAATAAAATTTTTTTAAAAATATATAAAGAAAAGACTAAAAATAAATAAATAAATAAATAAGCAAGATAAATAAGATATATATACATGTGGATAAATAATGGTACAATCATAAAATAATAAAAACAAAAAAATGTAAAAAATTAAAATTTTGGATAATTGGGCTTAGATCAGGTCTGAGCCCAATTGTTTTGGTTTCAATTGGTTTGGGCCTCAGACCAGATAGGGTGTCTAGAGCACATCCAATGCAACCATAGAAAAGTTTGTTGCTAGAATTGAAATGAATATGATTCAAGAGAAGGAAGCATGGTGGATTGGTTTTGAAGCTATAACACGTGCATAAACAAAGCCTTATTCATGTCTTACCAAAAGGAAGAAATAGGCAAAGTGCTTTATGTTGGAAACTTTTTAACAACTAAAATCAAAGGCAATGGGACTATAGATTTAGAATTTACTTTCAGTAAAGTTTTAACTCTTACAAATATATTGTATGTATCCAACATTAGAAAGAATCTTGGGTCTACTAGCATGCTAAATAAATTTGTTTTGAAGTTAGCATATGATGGCAAGAAATTTGTATTCTCAAAAGGTGGCACATTTGTGGGAAAATGATTATGCCAATGATGAAATGTTGAAGCTTAGTGTATCCTAAATTACTTTTAATTATAATAAGAATAATGATTCTAGTTATATGGTTGAGATTATTTATTTATGACATTTTAGATTAGGACATGTACATTATAAAAGAATGTTAGAAATGTCTAAAACTAAGTTGGTACCATTTGTGAAAATACATAGTGAAAAATGTCATACATGACTGCTTACCAAAATAACTAGAATTTCATTTCCTAATGTAGAAAGGAGTACTAAGTTACTAGAATTAATTCATATTAATGTATGTGAACTGCATGGTACTCTATCTATAAGAGGAAATAAATATTTTATCATTTTCATAGATGATTTCTCAAGATTTTGTTATGCAAACTTAATGCATATAGAAGATGAACCATTATATATATTCAAAATCTATAAAAATGAGGTTGAATTACATTGTAGTGCTAAGATTAAAGTCTTGAAAACTGATAGAGAAGGTCAATACTATGATCCAAGTTACTTTGAATTAATCGGCATGATTCACCAAGTGATTGTGCCATATTGTCCATAATCTAATGGTGTGGCTAAACGAAAGACTAGGGTACTAACCAAAATGGTAAATGCCATGTTGTGCTACTATGGTTTAAGATAAGGTTTTGGGGGAGAGGTATTGCTAACAGCATGTCATATACAAAATAGAACTCTAAATAAAAGGAATAGGGCTAACCCATATGAATTATGGAAGAAAAGAAAACCAAATTTAAGCTATTTTAAAGTTTAGGGTCGTAAAGCAATTATAAAGGTTCCCAAACCTAAAAGAAATAAATTATGAGAAAAGGGAATATAGTGTATTTTTATTGGTTATGCGCAAAATAGCAAAGCATATAGGTTCATGGTAATGGAACCTAATGATTTAATACCAATTATTACGGTAATAGAATCAAAAGATACTATGTTTGACTATTTTACTTTTAAAATAAAAGATAAATCTAATAACATTGCTCAAGATAGTTCAAATTAAGTATTAAATTCATCCATAATTGAAGAATAAGAAAACCATATGCCTAGAATAAGTAAAAAAGCAAAGAAAGCTAAAGCCTATGGCTTGGATTTCTATATGTTTCTAGTTGAAGGAACAAAAGAAATACTTAATAGCTATATTGAATACTACTTCAATATAGAAGCGAATCCTAGAACATTTAACAAGTCTATGAAATCTCAAGATGTAGCTTTTTGAAAAAAAGCTATAAATGATGAAATGGATTCTATTATGGGTAGCAATACTTGGATTCTAATGGACTTAACTTCATGATGCAAACCAATTGGTTGCAAATGGATTTTGAAAAAGAAAGTGAAAGTGGATGGTACTATAGAAAAATTCAAAGCTAGGTTGGTTACTAAAAGGATTATACAAAGGCATAGAATAGACTATTTTGATACCTATGTACTTGTAGCAAGAATAGCTATAATCAGAATGCTTATTGTATTAGCCTTAATCTGCAAGTTAGAAATTCACCAAATGGATGCCAATACAGTATTTTTAAGTGGTGAATTGGATGAGAAAGTGTACATGGAATAACAGAAATGGTCTATTTTCTGAGACAAGAAAATAAAGTGTGTAAATTTATGAAGTCATTATATGTGCTTAAATAAGCACCTAAACAATTGCATCAAAAGTTTGATGAGGTTGTCCCAGCTAAAGGTTTTAAGATACATGAATAAGATAAATGTGTTCATAGTAAGTTTGAAAATGGCAAAAGTTTCATCATATGTCTATATGTTGATGACATGTTGATCTTTGGTACAAACTTAGAACAAGTTGAAAATACCAACAGATTCTTGTCAAACAATTTTGCCATGAAAGATACAAGTGTAGTAGATGTGATTTTGGGAATAAGGATTATAAAAAAAATAGTTTAGTCCTTATTAAATCAAGTTCCATTGAAAAAATCTTCAAAAAGTTTAATTATTATGGGAATAAGGATTATAAAAAAAATAGTTTAGTCCTTATAAAATCAAGTTCCATTGAAAAAATCTTCAAAAAGTTTAATTATTATGATGGTGCAACAATCACTACACCTTATAATTCTAACTTAAAGTTGATTCTAAATAAAGGAATGTCTATTGCACAATTACAATAAGCGAAAATCATAGGTTGTTTGATTTATGCTATGACATGCACTAGACCGGACATAGCTTTTGCAATTGGAAAGCTTAGTAGGTATACAAGTAACTTAAGTAACTTGCATTGGAATTCTATTTCAAAGGTTTTGAAATATCTAAAGAAAACCTTAGATTATGGTCTTGTCTATAGTAGAGAACTTTCGGTTCTAAAAGGTTACTCAGATGCAAGTTGGATAGCAAACATGGAGGATCATTTATCCATAAGTGGATGGATATTAATGTTTGGTGGGAGTGTGGTTTCTTAGGGATCTAAGAAACAAACTTGTATAATGGTTTCTACTGTGGCATCAGTGTTTGTAGCTTTGACTTTAACTTGTAAATAGGTGGTATGATTAAGGAACTTATTGTATAAAGTTCCATTGTGGCCAAAACCAATGTCCCAATATCAATACATTGTGATAGAGGAGCTACGTTATCAAAAGTATATAGCCCGGTCTATAATGGGAAGTCAAGACGCACTAGTTTGAAATAGTTATGTCAAAGAACTTATCAAAGAAAAGGTGATCACCATATACTTTGTCAAGACGAGTAGGAACTTGGCGGATCCCTTGATAAAGGGACTTTCAAAAGAAAAAGTGTCTAAATCTTCCAAAGGGATGGGACTCAAGTCCATTAACTAAAGTCACACATGATGGAACCTCAAATCAACACTTAGGTAGACATTTAGTGTTGAGTTTTAATGAGTCCAAGTATATCACCTAAATGTAACTACAAGTACTTAAATTAAAACTACCATCCCAACGAAAACAAGTACCCATAACTCATAAATTAAGAGTTGAAATGCTTTTATATAGTGGCATTTCTGATGGAGTTCATTTATATGAGTGGAAGTGATGCCGTTTCTAAGAACTAAGGGCTTGGTTCTAAAGCATTCAGGAAAAGATATAAGAGACATGGCCATAAATGTGTCAAGCATTGCTAAACTACTTTTGTTGAGACATGGTTCTAAAGCTTATGTGTGTTTTGGTGCATGACTAATCACATAGAATTGTTGGTTTAAGGACATAGTTCTACCAAACAATTCCTATTAAGCTCAACAACAACATATCACTAAGGGGAAGGTTTTAAATTAGGATTGATACCTACTCTTATGTATAAGATTTTCAAAAATTTTGAAAATAGTAGGGGACTGTTAAAATTGTTTTCAAAATAAGTGAAAGATCAAATGAAAGAATAACTTAATCAAACTATAAAATGATTTAAATAAAATTCCATTATATAAAGAACTTGAGAAAGAAGACTTGTATAAATAGCAGTCGATTGGTATGCTTAGTGGAACCGACTACTATAAGCTGGCCATAAGGAGCAGTGGACTACCAATGCCAAAACAGTTAACAACCACGCACTTCAAATATGTACTAAAGTCTCAGTATATTTTGATTTTAAAATTACAAAAAAGAAGTCAATTCCTAACCCTAGGGCAATTGATTGCTAAGGGTAGAGACAAATGAATGGTTGAAACATGAAGGTCTTCTGTTTTAGGAAAACACAAAAGCAATTAACTACTGTAAGCTGGAATATACTGTTCTCATGGCTGAAATGTTATGTATTTTCATAGAAGCTGATTGCCTTGAAAAAAGTCGATTTCTTTCGAGTCAGTAGCATTATGGAATTTAGGAAAGTCTACTACCTAAAGGTGGAGTCGACTATCCTACTATGACTAACATTTTGGGATTTAAAGAGGTGTCGATTACCTTACAAGGGAATCAACTACCCAAATGAACGAAACATATTGGAACTGGTAATTACAAAAGAGCAATTGATTGCCCAATAGGAGG
This sequence comes from Durio zibethinus, assembly GCF_047325235.1. Lineage (NCBI taxonomy): Eukaryota > Viridiplantae > Streptophyta > Magnoliopsida > Malvales > Malvaceae > Durio > Durio zibethinus. Next base: position 20,617,713 of record NC_143166.1, read on the forward strand.
AGTCAACACCCTACTGCTAATAGTTATATATTTTGGAAATGAAACACATTGTTTCATTTCAAATGGCAAATGATCTTTCATCAAGTAATTATTCAATTGAATAATTTCCATAATTATACAGAAGGGTGTGTTTCTAATAAAGTAACATAATTTTTGGATTAAATAATACAAATTAAAGAGACATGTCACTTGAACTAAATTTTTATAAATAGATAAGTGTAGAACACATTTGATATACCAATTCATATCTTCAAAATTATTCTCTCTCTTTCAAATTAGAAACAAATTACTTAGACTTCGTTTGCTATAGAAAACTTAGCGTAAGGCTAATATTTTCGATCCTCTACAAAGGTGTTTAGTTATTAGAATCTCACTAGTGCAAAATGATTTCTAATATGATCTTAATTGTATCTCTTAGACAATTGACTACTCCTGTTGCATCTCTCGTATTGGTCGCGGCAAATAAATCTAAAGGAAATTGACTTGTAAAACATGCCTTGAAGGACTCATCTCTCAAGTTTGGTACTCCATTCTTAAAGTTCACCGAATAGGGATCAACATAAGAAGATACATCAACAATTGTATCAATAACACCCATTATGCAGGTCAAGTTACGAATAATTTTTTTTATTTCAATAAATATTAGAAGATGAAAAATATTACATAAAAATTTGTTGGTTTCTACGGTAGTCAAGCAACAATCAAGGAAGTAGTTGGCCCTTAATTACAAACTAGGACAAAGCCACCTTGCCATAATAATTTGTTGATCTTCTTAGTATTTCGTCTCTGCAATTATATCAGTACTGTACGAGGATTTTCTTGGAGTCCAGATTTGTTGACTCTGCGAAATTTTCCACCGTGTCGTCCTTCTATCGCCTAGAGAAGCATTTGTGGAGAATGAAAACAAAAACAACTAGGGGAGCAAGGATGAATCTAAAAAAAATTATCAAACCTACAAAGCAGAGATATATGAATGATGTTTAGTTCAACTGTTAAAGGAAATAAAGCAGTTAAAATTGCAAGAACTGGAAGGAATTTAACTGGGAATCATACCAAATAGGAAGATCGAAAAAAGATAAATGATAGCCCGCCGAATTTGAGTAGCGGAATCTGCAAAAATTCACAATCAATTGAAATTAAACGGTCAACAGATATCGAAAAATTTAGCAAGCAAAGTTTTCGATGGTGTTCGAAAATTAGACTCAGAGATAAGATAAAGCAAATTAAACCAACCTTCTTCCTTTTTACATTGAAACGCCCTTGATTTATCAGTGGGAAACTGGCAGTAACCACCACGTGCCGTGCAATCCCTACACTCAACTGTCCAATTCAGATCAAACCCCAATTGCAGTATCTGCCGGATTGCTTCATAATTGGAAGGGAAGTTAAGCTTATCATCCGGATGATCTGTCAGGACCATGGAAATGATGTTGCAAGAACTTGGAATATCAGGATAATACAATCTGTAGTCAGTGTAATTAACGTAAATTTGAGACGTATTCCCACTCAAACAGGGTACTCTGCTGCTAGCCATATTATTGATTTCCTCGGAACATCTGACAAAAGTGGCATGGGGGTGAAGATACTCACTATTATACCGTCCATCACCCATCACTTCGTCGATTCCCAGAGACCTATAAGGAAGACTGCAGCTTCCGCTGGCTAAGTTAATGTCAACAAGGCGGATTATGCGTTCATCATAGGAAATTCTCTTCACGTAGTATAATCCTGCATGGAAATTCAGGATGGTTTTATTGTTCTCACAATACAGTTCATAGTCTGGATCACCGCAGTCAGCTGGATCTCCCTTGAGGCGAAAGGGATAGCTGATATTTTTTATATCTCCACATGAAGAAGAACATATTTGTGGAGTTTTTCTTGCTTGGATTGGAAAAATGAATAGGAAGATGAAAAGAGAAAACTTTAAAGCTATTGAGAAAGAAAGCAGTTGTGGGTTTCTCATATCTTCTACTGATTAAGAGTAAGCAAAGGGAAAGCTGGCTGAGGCGGTTGCAACATTTGGAGTGTGGAGGCCTGGAATGCTGAAAGCTTAGTTATATGCAGTTAATTCGGTTGACCTTTCAACACGCCGTGTGTCGATAGCTTGAATTTTCTTTCAAGGAAAAGTCCATGTAGTCAGGCCTTTGACAACAAATTTTTGCTATATCCAAACGCGTACATATCATGTAAGGTCTTTTTCATGGTGTAAAGATGTAAAGAAGTAGTCAAATCTGGGGGACTCCGCTGAATTCTGATTTCATCCTCTGTCCAACTCATCCTCACCGATCACATTATTTGCTTTTTATAAGTAAAAGGATACTGTTCAAATTAATTTGAACTTTAAAAAACAAAGGATAAATATTTATTTTTTATTTCAGGAAATTAAAACTATGAATCATTATTTTACTATACTTACAATAAAAAAAATAAATGAATAAAGTCCAATTTCAAGAATTATTTCAATAGCATTCTAACATGTATTTTACTTCCAAATAATTTTAATAAAGCTTTGTTCTTTTAATAAATTATATCAATTAATCAACAAAGTTTTAACAGAATATTTATATTTTGCAAGGTAAGTTTGTCATTGTAATAAAATAAAAATTCAAAATCGTAAAGAGTTTAGTTATTTTTATTTTTTTTACTGAATTTCAATAGTTTCTTTGAATATTACCAAAACAAACATACTAAGTTGGATTTTGTTACACCTAACTTTGTTTTCTTTTCTCTGTTCGTTATTTTCCTTTGCTCCTTTTAGCTTTTATTTTTACATTTTCTATTTATTTTTCTTCTCCTTTTGTTTTAAATTTTCCGTTTTTCATATTTTTACATTTGCTTGTTGCATATTCTACCACTTCATCCAGTCAATCATTATTATTTTATAGAAATTTATCCAGTAAATAATTAGAAAATAATAGAGTGGTTCAAATTTATCACATTACTACATTAAAAGCTTCATAGTTACCATTCTACCTTTTATTTTGGTCCAATGTTATCAATCAATTTTGTTTTTAGGCACAATCTTTCCATTTAACGCTTAAAAAATGGATAGTAATAGTTAAGACGATGACATGACATTTGTTAAAAAATTTTAAAAAAATAAAATAAAAAATTAACGGGTTAGACAATTAAACAAAAAATAGTGACATTTTAAAAAGGAAAAAAGTGAAGAAATTATTTTTCATGTTTTCCTATAAAATATTTTATCTACAAATGTAAGTTTTATTGTTAAAATATAAGAATATTTATAAATTTTTTAGAAATATAACGTACATATTCTGAAAAAAGATATAGGGGGTGATGTTTTCATTTTATAAGAAAAAATCCAATTATTTTATTTTTTTTACATTACAAAAAGAACGAAATAATTGAGATTTTTAACGAAATATTCCTTTTTCATTCTAGTAATAATAAAATTGCATAAAAATAGAGTAGAATAGTAATTATTTGGCACTAAAAGAAGTATAGTGAAAATTTTGGAGCTCCCAAATTAATAGAATGGTAAATTTGACTATTATCACTAAGAAAATATTATTCCTTATAATGAATTTAAGAATAGTACAATTAAATTAGTACTTTTATTATTGTTTTAAAAATACCTTTAAACACTTGTTCTTTTGATCCATGTTTAATTTACACTTTTAAATAAAGGTGACAATAAAAGGAGTTAGGATCATATATAATTCAAGTCATTTGGTTTTGATGTTTTGAGTTATCCGATTTGAATTTTTTTTTTATCTGTGTTAACTTAAAATAAAATAGAATTGGATTTTGATGGTAAATCTATAGTTATCAATTGTAATTAAATTATTTAAAATCATATTTTTGGCAACTTGTGGCATGTATTCATTTTTTTATTTTTGATATAAAAAATAAAATTTTCAAAATTCTTGAATAGTATAAAATGAAAACAAGTGAATTATTACTATTTTATAATTATTTTATGCAAAAATTAATAATTTGCTCTTGAAAAAAAATAGTAATTATTTTTTATTGATAGATATTTAATTTTTGTTTCATTTCAGTGACTATTGCTGGTGATCCTCCATGATTATTGTTACGAAGACTTGCACAGTCAATCATAATCTAAAAGTCAGAAGCGATGTTAATTAGTTTCTCGAATATTAGAATTTTATTGATCAGAAGAAAAAATATATATCGTTTCATTTAATTGTAATAAAAAAATAATTTAATTTGTTTCACTCTTGTGTGAAATGAATTAAATATCAAGATAATGTATCCAAAGTTACATAAAAATGTAAAAGGAAAAAGAGAATTTAAAGTTATTAAATATTAATAGATTCATAGTTTGTATTATATTTATTATTTTTAATTAGATTAATATTTTAAAAAATAAAACTGTAATCATGTTTAAGCTCGTGTTGGGTTATAATTGTAGTTTTGTTTGATTTGTTTATTAATGTAAGAATTAAATAGAGGTAGAGTCTACCCATAATGGGTAACGCGAACATCTCATTAGTGGAAACTGCTTAGAGAGAAGAGTCACAAAAAGGAAGCGAAAACGAGAGACCATTCGAGATAGGCAGAAATGTAATTTTGAGGGAAAATTTTTTGTTTTAGGTGTGAATGATTTAAGTTGTGTAAATGAATAATTTTCATATAATGATTTTATTTAATGATCAGTAATTCAAGTCAAATTTTTGTTTTTGCAAATCAAGTAAGTTTTTCACATTTATTATATATGATCATGTCCATATAGATTATCTTTCATTATTATCAGAGTAGGTTGACTTGAGTTTTAATATGTTTCGTGTGTTCTTATAAAACACGAAAAAAATGTTGATAAGCTCTTGTATGCTTGTGAATATTCATACAAGTTGACACAATTTGTGTGTTCTTAATAAAAATTAATATTGTTGTGATCATTTTTAGACAATTTGAGAAATATCATTATTGTTTATGTCATTTGGAATTTTTTTTTTTTTTTTTGTCTTCGAGATAAGGCATCCGAATGCTCAACTTAGGGTATTTGAATGTCCTAAGCAAATTTTTAAAAATTAATGGTTTTTTTTTTAACAAAAAGAAAGCATTTGAATGCCCCTCTTTTTTTCTTGAAAATATACTTCAATTTAAAAAAAAAAATTTTCTTTTTGAAATTTTTCTGTCCTTAATTAAATTTGAGAGGACATATCACATAAGAATGATTGAGATAAGTGTTAATTATTTTAAGAACTATGTTGACTCATGGATTCATGAATTTTTATCGTATTCATTACAAAAAATCAGACATTTGCTTGAAGACTCTTATCATTATGATGGTAAAAACACAATTTCTAAGTGTAATAAGGCTATTGATGGAATTGATGCAATACCGAATGGGTCCAAATGTTGATATTGATAAGCATATCATCAAGGTTAATAGCATGATCCAAGAATCAATTTGGTGTGATTGCATATGCAGATTAAATATGAAATGTTGAAGGGTACAATTTTAACTCCTAAATAAAAGAATATTTTTCAAGATATATGGATGTTTATGAAGAGCGATCAGAAGTATAAAATATTATTCAAGAATTTGGTGAAGGAACATGTGAGAAATGGGCAAAGAGGAGTCCAACTTGTCTCCATAATGGGAAACATAAAATTCATGAACCTCCATTGATGGGAAATATGAATGCAAAGCTATCAAAAAAAATTTTGAATTCCATCCCTATACTTAAACAAGTCATTCATAAATCACTTAGGGCATAGTTTAATTAACATTTAGTATATATTTTTTATAAACATGTTTATGGATGCAGTATATGCTTTGTAAGATTTGTTTATGCAAAAATCTATATATATGTTGGTAAGCCTATGGTTAGTGGGAGTTCTAAGATAATTTAATTGTGCTATCTTAGAATGATTTATTTTACACAATGAAATAAATTAGTGATAATTAAACACATTAAAAATGAAACTTGATTACAAAACTAGTGACCTTTTGGTTTTTTTTTTTTTTGTGAATGATTGTCATTATTTATTTGTGACAAAATGAGAAGTGTGCAATGCTAGGCATTGATTAGTATATATGTCTCTCGAATATAGAATTATAGATTAAAATAACTTCTACTTTTGAGAATATGATTGTTGAATTAAACAAGAGTGAGAAGTTGAATAGGGATAATTATGAGATCTAGATTATGAGAATTCAGCATATACATGAAGAACAATAGGTTTTTTATGTTCTAAAAAATGTACTTGATAAGCCCGAGAAATGTAATACATCATAACATTGGACCGAAATACTTTTAAGAGTTGAAAAAAAAAAAAAACTCCACTGCCTGCATTACATTACTTAGTAGTATAGATAATGATATTATACGTAAGTTTCAGTCTTATGAAATAGTTAAAGAAATATGGAGTGCCTTGAAAGCAAAGTTCAGTGTAATTACTGAACTAAGGTAGCTTACTATTAAGTTGGACATCTATAAGAGGTGACCTAATTATAATATAAGGTAACATGCCAGATAGATGTCAAAGATGGTAAGCTAGCTGAATAAGACTGGTCACACTCTAATAGATGAACAATAGTTTCAAGCAATAATCTATTCTTTACCACATAGCTGGATGCAAAAATGTGTACCTAACCCACAATGAGAGTAAAAGGACTCTCAGTGACATTTCCCACCATCTTTAATTGGAGAAAGATCGTATGGAAGCATCTAAGCCTAGTGTGCTAATGTTTATATGTAATCATCTAGTTTAAAAGAAGTTTTGGCTTCAAAAGCAAGCCATATGGTGCGAACAAAGAGAACGCTATTAAGATGCCAAAGAGTGTCCAAACTAGCGAAGAATAAAACCCCAAGGCTTTTTTAAGTAGAATAAATTGAGAGTAAAGTACTTTAACTATGGCAAAATGGGTCATTTTACTCATGAATGTAATGGGTCATTTTACTCATGACTGTAATGAGTCAAAGAAGGTACAAACCTTTAAAGTATATTTACGTAATACTGATAGTATTGTCTTTGTTTTTAATACTATTATAATGACTGAATCACATCCCTTATTGATTATAAACTCTAGAGCTACGGGCCATGTAGCACAAGATAAGAATATGTTTGTGGATTTTTGTTAGATTCCATACAGAACAAAATGGATCTATGTAAGAAACATTTATGGATTGAAATAAAGGGGAATTGGCATTTACATATTGTGCATGCATGGTATAAAAACCTTTATCCTACAAGACGTATTGTTTGCTCTTACCATTTGATGAAATTTAGTTTCAGTCACTATTTTTTTTAGTTTAGGATTTGTTTTCAATTTCAACAACATTGGTGTGAATTTATATTTGAATACTAATTATTATGGATTTGGATATCTATTAGATGATTTTATGATATTATATATTATTCTGTATAATAATCTAAGCTTTTCCCTTATAATTGATTATTATGCAAATATTAATGTGAATATTTGGCATGCTAGACTTGACCATATAAGTCAATAAATAATGGATAAATTAGCAAAAGAGGGATTATTACACCCTATTGAAAAGGTTAAACTACCATTGTATAAAATTATTTAGTACGAAAAATGTTAAGAAAACCATTTGATAAAGAAACTAGAACTGAAATTCAATTGCAATTAATACATTTTGACATTTGTGGCTCAATGAATGTAAGGTAATGGAAAGAAGGTTACTATTCATCACATTCATTGGTGATTTTACACACTTCAGGTTTGTTTATTTAATAGTTTGAAGCATTAGAATACTTTAGAAAATATGTGACTTTGGTAAAGAATCAATTAGATAAAAAAAAACGTTAAGGTCTTAAGAACATATCAAGTAGGTGAGTATTTGTCTGATCAATTCAAAAAATTATGTGATGAAAAGGGAATTAATAGGTAGTTGACCATTTCAAAGACTCTACAACAAAACGGTGTTGCAGAGAGAAAAAATAGAACTTTTTTGGAAATGGTCAAGTAACTATGCCATGAGGTCAAAACCTCTAGAATTTCTCTCCCAAATCTCAAAATTTCCTATTTTTCAATATGTTATCCTTTCCTATGAAATCTATTTCAAGTTGTCTTATAAAGTTTGAGAAGTCTACTACTATAGGTTCATCATCCTCCTCACCAAAATCTTTCATCCCAATATCTCTAAAAGAATAAATTGAATTACATCCCTCATTACTGGTAATTATTAGCAGCCATCTCTTCTATGAGCTCATTTGTTTCCTCAGAAATCTTGCTAATAATAACCCTTTCAGTATCTAAATCTAAAGTGGTTCTCATGGCTGGTGTGAGACCATTATAAAATATCTGGATCTAGAGCCACTAGGGTAGACCATCATAGAGGCATTTTTATAGCTGCTTTTTAAATCTGTCTCATCTCTCATACAATGTTTCACCATCAATTTATGAAAATATAGTGATCTTATTCTTTAGCTTTTCTATTTTTACTGGTGGGAAAAACTTTGCTAAGAACTTTTAGAGCAAGTCATCCTAAGTGATGATTGAACTAGATGGTAAAGAAGACAACTAATTTTTTACCTTGTAATTGAAAGAAAAAAGAATTAATCTTAGTCTAATAGCTTCATCAGAAACGATATTATAGTAAAGAGTTTCACATAATTCAAGAAAGTTAAAAGGTGGAGATTTGGATCATCGCTTGGTAACCCTCCAAACTATACAAAAATTTAGACCATTTGTATCATTAAAGCCTTAATTTCAAAATTGTTGGCTTGAATAGCTGGCCTTCTAATAGATGGTTAAAAACCATTTACATTAAGAACTGCATTGTCCCTTAATGTTATTTGCCCCTCATTATTTGCATTAGCCATTAGAGTTGGTGTACGTAGTATTGATTACTTTTTTTTTCTTCTTCTAAAAGTTATTTCAATTTCTTGATCAATAAGAGCCAGTCAATACTTTTGAATTTGCATATGCAAACAAGAAAAGATAAAAAAAAAAAAAGCAAAAGAAAAGTAAATAAACAAAAAAAAAAAAGTTTAGATTATAAGAGTTTAAGAAATCTATATTGGTATTACGAACACTACTATAATCATAGGCAACGGTGTTAAAAACTTGATTGCTACATTTTGTATAACTTGCAAGTACATAGATCAAGTTATAAAAAGAAGTATTCCAATATCATCTCCTTAGGGATTATAGAATGTAATGTTGGGTTGTTTACAAGTACCAAAGGTGAAACCTTTATCTTATATCTAAACAAATAGGAGTTTAGGGTTTGGTTACAAGGAAAAGTATAGATTAAATATGACGTATAGGCAGAGATCTTAACTTCACTAACTGTCACTTGGGAAGTAAAAAAATATTACTAAAAACTAGATCTAAAAAAACAAGATTTAAAAAACTAAAAAGTAAAGAAATTAATTACTAATTGCTTGAAGTCTCGAAACAATGCTTGCATGAAAACAACTTAAAGAACAACAAAGAACATAATGGTTGAATCTTGCAAGAAATAAAGAAAACTTGGATTGATCTCGAAAAGAAAATAAGGCTTGTCGAATTTAAAGAAAACAAACAAGATTTGCAGCTTGAAAACAAGAAAAGAAAGATCTTGAAAATAATCCTTCTTAAGTAAAAGAAATTAAAGAAAACAAAAACTTTGTGCTTATTGGCAAATTTGTTACCTCGGCTAATAACTCACCAAAAGAACTAAAGAAAGGAACTAAAGAAAGAAGAGAGAGATAGAATGAAATAAGATGATGAAAATGAGTAAATGGCTTCCTTGTTTATTGTGGAAGGTTCAACCAAAGAGGGTTAGGCTTTACAAAAGTTTGTTTCTAATTCAAACACAAATGGATAAACTTAATCTTGATCTCCAAAGCTTCATGGCCGAATGGGACTATTCATTCTTAGAGATTTTTGTCGAATAAGGGGTTTGATGGTGCAATCTTGGATCTTGATCAAATCTTGGATAATCTCCTCCATTAGATTCAATTAAGGTTTGGTAATTCAAAAGTAGTTTGATTTTTTTCAAGTCTTGAAATTCAAATGGATAAAATCCTACTCCAAGTCAAATTCTTCAAGGCTAAGCAACAAGTTCCATGGTCGACTTTAAATTCCACTTGGCCAAATGCACCTAGCCTTCATTATGAAAAAAGTACATGGTGGCTCTCTTGAATTGCCTTGGTCGAGCATGATTATGCTTGTAGAATCCATGATCTAGCAAATTGAGCTTCTGCCTTGCATGGTCAAATGAATAGAGTCTTTGTGCAACATATTTTCTTCATGGCTAGGCAAATGAGTCATGCTTAGATCAAACTTCTTTTTTGGCCGAACATGATGGAGTACCAATGCTTGCAAAACTTGATCAAATGTATTGCTTCTTGAAATTGAAATGGTCGAGTATGATGGGGTTGGAGTAATCTTATGCAGTTCAAACACTTGTTTTGCCACATGGATGGATAATGGAAAGCTATAAGGTTTAGCTACTACCTTGCATTGCATGGCCGAATATGCATCTTCATGTATGGATTGCATGAAAATCAAGTCCACAAGCATTAACCCTAAAATCATGAAAATAACATTAAAAGTATCAAAATCCATCAAAATTTTAAATTTAGCACCAATTTTAACATATAAAAACTCTACATAGGAGCTATCAATCCTAATTAAGCATTTTAGTATAAAGTATGCTAAAATTTTATCATAATCATAGGAATACATTAGGATTCAAGGAATAACAGAAAAAAGTTTCAAAGGTCGACAATGTACCTTTATTGCTTATAAATATCTAAGTGGAGAGACTTAATTACTTGTAATTAGTAGGTTAAAAGATTGACTTTATGCTTTGATATAATTTAATTATTTCTTAGAGTGCAATTATAATTTCATACTAGTAAAAATTATAATTAACAAGTTTTTTAAATTTATTTATGAGATAAATAAAAATTATAGAAACTTTGTTAGAGCTAAGATTTAACATCCCCTATTGTGCCTCTTTTATAAATATCTAGCTTAATCAAAATACTATATATATATATATGTTTTACAAGATCTCATCCCTCGTATTATTGAGAGTATTTATATATATATAAATATTCACAAGATCTCATCCCGCGTATTGTTGCGAGTGTTTATATATATTATTTTTCAAATAGTTTTACCTTATTTTGGAAAACTCTATCTTATGACATGTAAGCCAATGCTATACCCAAAGATTTTGGAATCTGTTACAACATTCAATAAAGGGCAATGCATGAAAATTTCAAAGGCAACCATTAGCATTGGCATAATATACAGTTTGCTTAGGAGTATAGGCATTTTCAAAAAAAATAAAAAACTTGTAAATTAGAATAAAAGATAACCAATAATAATGGTTTGAAAATTAAAAATAGCTTATCTTTTGAACAAAATTCCTCAGACAAACATAACAATAATGGTATCAAGATCGTTTACAATGAAAACGACTGCAAAGTGGAATACAAATGCAAGAATATGTGCATAAGAAAAAAGCATGATATTGTTATATGACAAATAAATATTAGTAAATAGCAACTTTTCTATTTATCCTAAGAGTCTGATATCTCTAATTTTACAATCAAATTCTTTCATTCATATTAACAACTCATTGAAGTTAAATTTTAAAATATATAAATGTGAAGAACAAAATATTAAAATATATAAATGAGAAGAATAAAATATCTCATTTACTATTAATTTTATAAAGCATGATTTATCTTTATCCTTGTAGATATCTATCGAGTCTTTTTTTTTTTTTTTTTTTCATCCTGTAAACATCTATTGAATCCTTTTTCTTAAAAGAAAAATTTTTTTCTCATTAGAAAGAATACAAAAGTTATATATTTTTTTAATAGAATATAATTAAACTAGTTAAAAACCTTTGTGCTTGACCAACTCCTAAAATCCAGGAACAGTACTTCATAATAAATTTTACTTGAAACAAAGAAAAACTTATCTCAAACTTGTTTAAATATAGGCTTGGAAAATTTTGAAAAAATTGAAGATACTAAACATCGTATGAACCTAAAAGTATCAACTTACACACACCAAAAAATAATTAACAAAAAAAGATAGATCATTTATACCTTTTAATTCAAATCACGATTTAAAAGAAGTTTTTCATCTGTAAAAAGAGATAAAAATAGAAAAAAGATCTAAGTCAATAATTATATAATAAAAAATAATAAAAAAAAAGGACATGGGTTTCTTTTTTAAATTAATTTTCAAAATATTTAATGACATTTTTTTAAAAATAAAAACCTAGGCAGATTGATCAACCTAAAAAAGTTTGCACTTCCTTTTCTGTCTTAACCACAACTCGTTTTCTCAATACCGACTACTCCACTTCTCAGTATCCAACCAAAACTCTTGACTTCCTCCGTTAACCACCCCCCTTACCTGCCTCCTTGGCATCTTTCTATCTTCAGCAACGACTTTCTCCACTTTGATTCGTTCCTCAACATCCCTGTCTAGATCAAAAGATTTTATATCGACGCCGCTCTGTCCAAGTTCTTGCCCGATGCAATTCCATGGTTCATCGATGTTGATTTTCCAGATTTCTTGATACTCAGTCTTCAAGTGGAAATGTCAGCGCCAGATTCTTTGAGGTAAATCGGAGTTCGATTCTCCTTACTCTTGTATGCAATTTTAATTTTAAAATCAAGTGAAAATTTATTGATTGCGATGTTAAGTACGAAAATCACATGAATTGTTGATGAACATTTTTTCGGTTTTGGATACATATAAAAGAGACTCCATTTTTTGCGCTCTCCATTGATCGATGACTTGTCAATACGTAAAAGTTCATCAATAATGAAAATTGTTGAGATCTATTTAAGCTTTTTTTTTTTGGGGGGGGGGGGGGTAAGGGAGATGAAGGGATTTGGAATTCTGGATAAAATTTTGAGAATGTTCCCATACTGATATCAAGAAGGAAGTTTAATCATTTTTTTTTTTAAAAGCAGGAAAACATTAAAAATGTGGAACAGCTAGATCGTAAAAGTAGCCAGATTCTTTCAAAGAGATGAATGATCCTCCCCTAGTCATCTTTCCTGTCAACAATGGTTTTTTCATTGAATGTCATAAAACAAACCGTTTTATTATGTTTCTTTTGATGTTTCATTCATTTAAGTTTAACAAAGGGCCATCTTCAATTTCTAAAAGCTTAGGAAGAAGAAAGGGCCAATGGAAGGAATATAAAAGAACAAAATAAATGTTAACTATTAATAGCTGATGAAAAATGTAAGAAAGAATTGAAAAAGCTAACTTGACAAATGAAAGAAGCCTATATTGCAATGTCAGATGTCACAATATTAAAAAGAGAGTATGAAAGGGCATGAAATGAAGTTGATGTGGTTGATGCGGCAGCCTCCACATGTCACAATTCTGATTGACAAGGGATAAAAATATATATATAAGTTAGATATGTAAAAATAGAAAAATTAAATTAAATTAAATTAAAATACAAAGTAGCCAGCAAACTTGAATTTTTATTTTTAGAATTGGATTAGTATCCACACGTAAGAAACAAGAGGTAATAGGGAAAAAGGTCATTTTTTAAGTTGCTTTTTTCCATCTTATATGAGCTTTCGATGGCCTTTTACTTTAGTGCTTTATTTAAAAATCATCAAAGTTTCTTTTCTCTGTAATCCCTCAATCTTTGTAATATTTGTTTACATTTAATTAATTTTTTATTTTGATAAAAAAATTAACACTGTTAAATTTTTTATTAAAATTTCTTATAACATCAAGAAAATAAGAGAAAATTTGACACGTAGTACAACTAATACATAAAAATTAAATAAACTAAATTTTTTCCCTTTTTTTCCTTCTTGATTTTTCTTCCTTCTCTCTAGAATGCTTTTAAGTATTTACTTGACTGTAGTGCAGAGATTGATTAATTCAATTTTTCAATATAATTCGATTTTATCCAATTAAAAATTCAATTGAATCAAAATAAAAGATTAGAGATTTAATTAATTATAATAAAATATTAAAATTTAAATGATTAATGAATTATAATTCAAGTTTATTTTTCACCTTTTAACTTAATTTAGTTTATTCTTTATTAAAAGCACTTCTAGTTCAACTTGTTTTGTGGCAAAACTCTCCAGCAAGGTTTGAGATGTGTGGCTAAATTTCTTTTTTTGCTTTCTTGTTCTAATTTAGGGTTTTACATGCCTGGTTTGAACATTTTTTTTAGAATATTTTGGAGATGACTGGTTATAAGTTGACTCCATAAAATCAAGTTGATGGTTATGGTCAAGAAAGGATGTGGAAAATGAGTAAGCAAGCCTTGAGAAAGAGGAATAGCAAAATTGCCTCTGCCTTTGAGGTATTAAACTTCTTTTTGCTGCTTTTGCTAAATGTATTCTATGATTCCTTTTTTCTTTTTTTTTTCTTTTGTTTTTTAAATTCTTGACTATATAATTAGATGTTTTGTTGCCAACTAATAGATAAATATGTGTCAAAAAGAGAATCATTTTACAGATAAAGAGATAACATCATGGATAGATCATTCCACTGTCAGTAAGTATGACTCAAGTTATTGATTTTCTCCTGCCAATTACTCTTATCACTGAGTTAGCTGATATGCTTGGTTTTCTTTCGATGTTAGTGTTCAAGTGATAATGTACATTTATGTTTCACAGAACTCTATTAATGCTTAAGAATCTAGAATTCCATATCCTTGGCTGGTTTTTAATGAGAAAATAAAAGTGAAATCCATTTTCCAATAAGATTCAATAGCAGTCTTCAATGCTTCTCCTATTTGGTGGTAGCATCTCGTAAGGCATGGTTGTAAGATTTTCTTTCCTATTTATAATTGTTACTTATATTTTTTTTTCTTTAAGTCGTTTGTTCTCTATTTGTTTTTTTTTATCATTAAATTTTTTTTTATTGTAGTTTGGTGAAATCATTTGCAGTATATAGTGGTTAAGTGAAATTATGTTCTTGCTCTAACAGGATGGACACTTGAAGATGTTGGTAGAGTTTTTTGGAAATTTTCATACAACTTGCTATTGCAGAAAAATATCAAAGCTTGAGAGAATTTGTTGAACTGATTCAAAATAAAATAAGTTAAACTTAGAGAGATAAACCAGTTTTGCTTCAGCTAGCGTTATTCTTCTTATTTTATTTATGCTTTTTCCTTTATTTCCTATGTAAATTTCCCTTATGCCAAAATCTTTGATTTTCTACTTGAATATAAAAAATTTCCATTTTGGCTAACTTCTATATCTTAACAACTTTAATAAACTTATTCCTGCTAATCAACCATGGTGAATTTGGGTAGTTTTGGTGCCAAACTCCAAACTGAGGGGAAAAACCTTAAAATATAAGGCAAAGAAAGAGAGTGGTTAAAAGCAAAGGCTAGGAGTTTTCCCAAGGTTTATGCTCCAATACTCAAGTCAAAGTTTGGTTAAAGAAGAAAATATGAAAGAGAAAGTAGATAGTAAAATAGTACATGATATCTAGATATTGCCTAGATGGCCTTATTTATAGTTAAGGGTGAAAGGTTTTGGGGTAGGTTAGGTTGCCTATGGTTAGCCCAGTGGTCAAGATGACTTGGTAAGTCGATTTGACCTGAACACCGGTCATCCATTCAAGGAGTGACAAGTCAAGATAAAAAGGGGGGATCTTTTGGGCAAGTTACTGAGATGATTGAGCTGACATGGTAATGTAGATGTTAAGTCAGTCTGACATACCAAGTCAGCGTAAATGTCATAAATGCCTTTAGTTGTTTGCTGGCTGCCTTTAATTAAGGAAATAGATGATTTGGACCATTCATATGGTCCTTCTATTAGCTATATAAAAAGTTCCTTGTGGCCTTTTATCTCACTTTACAGCCTTATTGCTCTCATGTCGAGCTATTTTTTATCGATTTCCTACTTTCCTAATTTCTTTAAACCAACCTTCTCGTCTTCACTTAGATCGTTTCATTTTCTTTCCATTAATTATGTCTTTTGATTTAAATTCTATGAGTTTTAGGGTAGAGCCAAAGGAAGGTTAGCACGGTCACCAAAGATTAGATGATGAAGTATTCTTTGTAATTATGAGAAAGGATTATAATCGAGCTACTTTTTTATTAAATCCAATTTTTATTATTGATCAGCAACGAATTAAAGACAATGCTCATGTTAAAGGAGAGCAAGTCTTTTGTAGAATAGATGAGCTTTTTTCTACAATAGATCATGGTCTTCAAAATCCCCCAACCCCAAGGTTAGAAGTCAGTCCAACTTCTCTAATTGACCTTTATTCCTCAGTTCTTCCTCCTTTTCACCCTCACCCTTCTTCTTTTTCTTCTCTCCCTTACCCTTATTCTTCTTTTGTTCCATTTCCTTATCTTTAAGTCTTTGCTTCTGCTTTTTCTCGAAATCTATCTAAGTCGAACTTAGGCTCTAATCCTAGTCTGACTTCTAAGTCCGAGGAGTCTCCTATCCGTTGTTCATCTTCTTCTTTTGTTGCAATGAGGGAGATTCTTGTCCTTACTTCTGTTTGGGCATTGGCCCCCTTGTTTCCTCAAAAAATGAGTCACCAATGATTAAACTCTGAGGATAAACAGGCTATAGATGAATAGGCCAAAGAGGCTAATCAGGCTAAGGAATAAAGGCAGGTGAAAGTAAGGAAAAGGTCACTTCGAGTGGTGATGCTTATGACCTTGTCTCATTTTGTACCTCTTACGAATTAAGCAGAGCCCCAAAGAACATGATGCAGGGCTTAAGGGGAAAGGCTAATCTTATGACTACCCTAATATGTGCTCAGTGCATCACTCCCGTGGTTTGAAGGTAAAATTTAATCTTCTTAAAGTGAGGTATAGTTTAGTACCATTGACCACTAATGACCGAGCCACTACTTTAGACACCAATAAGGTTTAGCTATACTAAAAGTCCATAGTGGCCGATCTAAGGTTTCATTTACATTTTTTTTATTGTTAACTTTTTTTTTATAATTTAACTATCACTCAGCTCGTCCCAAATTCTTTTTAGTATATTATAGGTTTTATAATTCTTTATAGGGGGCTGAAGTTAGACCCTACCATTCCTTTGTTTAAAAAAATTTTTGTAGTTAAAAGGCATCCCCACGATACGAGCTAGTTCTATGTAACAACGTGGCATGTGGAGAAAATCTTTGCTAATTGTCCGAGCTCAATAAAGGGCTAGAATCTACTCTTCCTATGTATAGAGAAGAAGGATGACTAGGGAAACCGATGTGTGGGAAATAAATAATGGACTTAAGATTTTTTAGGACAATTAGGTCAATTTTTTTATGGCCACAAAATTGGAACTCAGAATGCAATCGTGAACCTTTTCCAGAAGAGGCAATTGGACCTAGATGCGAAAGAGCTAACCTCCCTTTTTGTTATCAAGGAGGTCAAGTTTTAGGGTAGGTCCAAGGTAACTTCACACAATGTATGTTCTCAAAAATTTTTCTAACAAGTAGTTTGGTTTTTTGTGCAGACGTCTCATCTTAAATGTGAGAATTTGAGTTCACACACTTCCTCAATGCCCCAAAGTCCAAGAAAATAGGTAAAGCTCCCATTTAGCTCAGGACCTCTACGAGGGGAGTAAAAATAATCAACCCTACTAGTCAGCCTCTTTCCAGCTTAGCCATGTCTCAAAAGAGGTAGAAACAAACAGCTTAGGGGGAGAAAGCCTAAAAAAAGCAAAGGACTGAGGTCTGTCCTACTGGTCCAAGCACCAAATTGCAACCCACCTCAGAGTAGGTGGCAATAAATGTGGAGTTCAACTTCACCAAAAACCCTTTTGAGGACCTTGAAGTGGACAAAAAGATCACCAGGGTGACCCTTACTAAAAAATGTCAGAGTTTTTGAGTTCAGTCTATTTTTATCTTTATTTAGATATCTATTTTTTCCATAAGTTTAAGCTCGGTTATTATTTTATGCAAGTTTTGAATAACACCCCTCTACTGTTTCTCACACCTCGAGACAAGGTATGCTTAACATTTATTGTACCCTCATGCACTACTATAAGAACGAGTAGGATATGAAAGATTATGCTTAGGATCTGCACCAATCCTAAGAAGCCTACAAGATGACCAAGGCTACTTTAGCCAAGGTTAAAAAGGATAAGGAGGAGACTGGTAAGAAAATAGAGGACTTAACTACCAAATTTGAAGATATGTCTTTGTAGAAAGCCACAGTTGAGTTACTCTTAACAACAGGTTAACCTCAAACTTAACAATGCTCTGGCTGAGGTGGCAAGGCTGAAGTCAGAGTTGGAGGTAGAGAAGAAGAATAGGCAACAAATAAAAAATAAATAACTAAACAAATAAAAAAAATTCCCTAACAATACTAAAAAAAATCCAAAAAAGAATTAGCAATACTCAACTTTAATACTCAATAAAAAATCCAACAAAATTATACAACCAACAAATTTTAACAAATATAAAACCAACAAAAAACTCAACAAATTGAAACCAAAACCCAAATAAATTTCAACAAATAAATAACTAACAAAAACTCAAATACATTGGTAACCAAAGCCCAAAAAAAATTCAACAAATTTATAACAAAAAATTAAACCCTAAACTCAATAAATACATTACATAAAATACAACATAAAATAAAATAATTAAAAAAAAACTTATCGAAGGTTTTAATTATGTAGAATTATGTTAAAATTTTCTTTAATTAGCTTAAGAGCTCAGTTTTGTTGACATGTGTGTATGTCAGCTTAAGAGTTCAATTTTTGTAAAATCACTCAAAAAATTACAAAAATTCTATAACATATACAATTGTGGAGTTTAGGAGCTCGGTGTAATTTAAAAGTGCATTTGTTGTCTCTTCTCGATTTCATGTTGCTTTTTACCCAGGTTATCTTGCTTTGCTTATTTCACTTTCCCAACCTTCACCCCTGTCATATCCTCATTCTATGGTTCTTCTACTTTGGTTAGTCTGTTGGTCTGCTTCCTAATTCATCCTTTCATTGTTGTCACATAACATTGTCGTGCCTCGAATTAATCTCTTATAACTTCTCCGATCCCATTTGGCGTCGAAAACTTGATTTTGAAATGATGAGTTGAGCCAATCAATCTCAAAATAGACTGGCTATGTCCGCCTAAAATCATGTTAAAGGCTAAAGGTACATCTACCACCATAAACTTGATGATCAAAATGATACTTTTTGGCTCAATACCTAATGTAATTGATAGCTTAATAGTTTCTTTTACCAATACCTATTCATTTCTAAAACCAAACAAAATGGTGGTGAAGGGTTTTAACATCTCCTTTCTTATGCCCATCTTCAACATCATGGCATAATATAGCACATTGGTTGAGTTCACACTATCAAATAGAATCCATCTCACCACATGGTTGTACATTGTAGCAGTAACTACAATACATCATGATACAAGAACTGAATCCTTCCTAAATCTTTCAAGCTAAAGGACATTGGCTCGTTTTTCTAGCTTTTTTTTTATTGGCCGAGGAGGCAATAGCTATAATCATCCTTGGTCAAACTTTTTTTTGGCTAAGGTCGAGCTCTTACCAATTATCACATTAATGATGCCCGCAATGGGCTTGTTATCTATATCTCGGGCTTTGTCTTCCTCTTACTCATTTCTCTAGTTTTTTTCACCTCAATTCATTTTCTGTCTTTTTTCTCAATCGTTTTCTGCCCTTTCTCTTTGGTTGTCTTTTCTATAATCTGGCTTGCTCTGACCCTACCTTACTCGATTCACAAACCTGTCCAGTTAACCTTTCCTAATTAGACTCTCCATTTTATTTTTCAGATCAACACAGTCTTTTGTATTATGATTGATGTCTTGATGAAAGGTGCACCTTTTGGTTAGATCTTTTTTTGTATTTTACCTTATTGGTTTTGGCCATTTAAGATTAGGGTCCTTTTCTATATGCATCAAGATCCTCTTTCTGGAGGTGTTCAGTGCTGTATAGTTTCTTTATCTGCTTGGGCTCTCTTTTAGGGGATGATCGTAAATTTCTCTTCCTTTTTTTGGTTGAAAAAAAGGGATGAGCCTTTCTCACTTCAGTTTTTCATTTTAGCTTCAGCATTTATGTATTTTTTTATGACAAATAGCACGTCGGCAGATGTCATTGGCAGTTCTAGGGAAAGTGTAAGCTTTATGTGGTACTTTCTGTTATAGAATTTACTGCTCAAGGCTTCAACTACGGTGATGTATTCTAAATCTTTCACTTGGAAGGCTTTCACTTTAAAACATGTTATGTAGTCTTTCAAAGACTCATTTCTATCTAGGTAAATTGACATTAAGCTCAGGGTAGTTTTTTTTTATTCTTCTGTTGCTTACAAATTGGGACAAAAAAGCATGACTAAGCTCTCTAGAGGTCATGATAGATCTTGATTTGAAACTGCAATACTAGGACCGAGCTATCCTTTGAGTGTGATAGCTAGTCTTTTGCGCATAAGAGCTTCATTCACCCCCTACATCATCATATTAGTTTAGTAAAGTTCTAGATAATCAAAAGGGTCAGAAGTACCGTCATAAGTTTCCAAGGTCGACATTTTGAATCCTTTGGGGAGCATTGTTCTATTAATCTCCTTGGTAAATGGCGAGATCTCTAAGAACTTAAGCTCGTGCTCGAATGCTATAACCTTCGTTTTTTACTTCATGGCTTGCATCCTAGCTTCTTGATTTCTATTTGGCTGAGGTTCTAGGTCAATTTGTTTGGATTTTAAGGTGGTGGCTTATGTTAAGGTGTGAGTTCAATAATGGCTAGCTGGGGTGGTGAGTTCTTCCTCATATGAGGTCGATAAAGCTTTAACATCCTCATAGTTTGGCAGCCTTTCAACTAACAATCTTCTAAGGGTAACCAGGTCAAGTACCTTGGAGGTCTATGAAAGCATGATGCTTTGAATCATCTCATTGAAGGATAGTAACTGTTGGGTCAAGGCTTGGAACTACTTCATTGTAAGACTTACCTGTGTAGGCGTAGATCAATCAAATAGTCGATCGGTGGGCTGGCTGGTATAGGTTTCATTTCCAGCTTAGGTAGCTGGTTCTCCTTCTTCGAGAACTCTCATTCTAGAAAGCATGATTTTAGCTCGATTAGATGGTTAAATGCCTCAATCTGACGTGCCAAATGTTGGTGTTGAGCTGAGGAGCAAAATCCTGAAAATACAAGGCAGAGAAAAAGAGTAGTTAAAAGTATAGGCCAGGAGTTTTCTTAATATTTACATTGTAACGTTCAAGTCAGAAGTCGATTAAGAAATGAAATAAAAAGAAGAAAGAAGAAAGTAGAAAGTAGAAGAGTATATGATATCTAAATAGTACGTAGATAACCTTATTTATGGTTGAGGATTAGGGGTTTTGGGGCAGGTTGGGCTACCCATGATTAGTCCTGTGGTCAAGATGACTTGGCAGGTTGGGCTAACCTAGATGCCAGTCGCCCACTCAAGGAGTGACAAATCATCATAAAAAAAGGGGATCCTTTGAGCAAGTTGGTGAGGTGGCTGAGCTGACATGGCAATGCAAATATCAGGTTGGTCTGATACGCCAAGTTGGCCTAAAAGTCATAAAAACCTCTGGTTGTATTGGCTGCCTCTAATAAAGGGAAAAACAATTTTGTCCTTTGGATTTAAAAATACCCCTAACTGATAGTTACTGAATCCGCAAATAATCTTACATATCATCATGAGCTCATTTCTATAGTATAGTTGTTAGCTTATGAGGATTAGTGTGATGGAAGATTTATATTTGGCCGTCAGGACCTTGAACCATTAAAAATGCCTGTTATGCTGCCACAGCTTTCTTTGATTTCAAGGATACAATGGACCCGAGGGTGATAATTCTAAAAGTCGGCTACAAACACTGCTCACTAGAGCAGGATACGCTGCGCCAACCTATAAAGACAAAGCAACTGAAAAACAATCAGTTCTGAGCCAATGTGGAGTTCAATGGTATGCAAATCATGAGGCAGCCTTGCAACCACAAGAAAACTGCAGAAAAAGATGCTGCAGCTGAGGCTCTGCAGTGTCTTATGGGTGGTGCCCAGACAGGCCATGAATATATCAATCACATGTTGATGTTGGTGAAGAAAAGCAAGAGGGATCACTGAACTACCATTGCTTAGTCTCCTTTTGAGGGTTTTGTGAGGAACAATTATCTCAACAAATGGGGTGTAACCTTAATGTTCTTCTGTCATGGTTATTGTGCTTTTTCCAGGGAAAACGAAATGACTGTATTGCTGCAAGGGAAGCCAAAAGTTTGACCCCAATTTTGAAATTTCCATGTCGCTGCCAATTCATCTTGATGTTTTTACTTACAAAAGCAGACTCATGTTGATGTTTTTGTCTCTGCTTATGACCTGGAGGCAAGCTTACTGACCAAAGGTAAAAGTGTATTTGCTGATCTTAGATTGAGACATTCGATTATGATTAGTCTGTCTGGGACAATATAACTTAGAGAACTACTCGGGGTCAGAAAGTGTATACATACAAGTAGGAAAGTCGGTTGATATTTCTCAGTACTTTATGCTTAGAATCAGTTTTTTTCTTTTTTTGTTACATTTATTATCTGTATATAATTTGATAAGATGTTTTTGCCAGGCTTGATATTCGTTAGAATTAATCATCTCATCATTATTAATTCATTATGTAATTTTCATTATGTGAGAGTCATGCTTCAACGTATTTATTTCCATTTTATGCTGGATTGGTGCCCCTTCAGCTTGTTCACCCAGGGGCAGTCTCTCTCCCTGCCGTGATGTAAGTTTATTTTACACTTGTCTTTCAGCCTCTCAGATTAGAACTTATATCCAATAGGCAACAAACCTTAATGAATTTGATTTGGTAGTCCTAATCCAGAATAAGTGAGGAAAGATGAGTTTTTGTTCTACGTCGTAACTTGGCGTGGTTATAACTTGTTTGTCATTAAGTTTATTGTTGTGGGAATGTGTATGAAATTGCACTGAATTTTGCAGTGGATTCTGGTTAGACTAAGAAAGCAAAGACCCAATCTTGTTTCTCCACATAGCGCTTTAGCATCTAGATGCTTATCTTGTTTGCACGATTGAATGATAAATTTGAAGTCTGATTTGGGCAGTTGGTAAAGGAGATAAAAAGATACGATTGAATTTGACTACCAGAGTTCATTTGTTTGTTTTCTTCCCCCTACCGTGTTCAATTTCTTTTTTGGGAGAAAACTACAAATCACAATTTGGTTATGGGTTTGCGGGTAAGGGATGTGACCCCAAGAGCAAGAAAATTGTGAAATTGGTGGGTCTGAATCATCGGTCAATAATGACTTGCAAAATAAATTCTGGAGTTGTCCAAGCCTTTGTTGGGTTTTCCAATTTTAGATGTTTGGATATTAGAACTTTTGAAAGCTCATTCATATTTTTATTGACTCATTTAAAGGTATAAATGATATATCATTATTAATAAATTATTTAGATTTTATTTTAATAGCATTTAAATTAAGTTCGATTATTATCAAATCGAGTTTGAATAATTTAATTTATAAAATAAATTGAGTTCGAACATTCTAATATTCGACATGAGTAGTTTGTAAATCTAATCAAATTTTTATATTTTAATATAATGTATTTTTATTATTTTGATTAAAAATTTTTATTTTCTCTTTTAATATATCAATTTAAGCTTAAATTTGAATTCAAATATAAATAATCAAATTAAAATTGAGCATAAGAATTGAGTTTATTTTTTATTCAATAAACAAATTTAATTAAGTTTGGATAATTCAATTTTTATCTCAAATTAAGTTTAAACTTAAAGATTAAAATTTGATTGAGTTTTAAATTGAATTTTAAACAATAAATTTTGAATCAAGCTCGAGTTTCTATTTGTATATTATACACTATATTGAACTAAGCATTTTTCAGTAGGTAAAAATTGAATGTGTTTTTTTTATCAATTCAATTAATTTTAAATTAAATTATTCAAAACTAAATTATTTGAATTATATTATTTTATTTTCATTAATTGAATCAAATTTATTAATTTCAAAGATCAACTTAATTCAGGTTCGGTTAATATTTTGGATTAACTAAATAATAAATATATTTAAGTTAAATTATATTTTAAACTCTTAAATTTTTATATTTTAAATAAATTAAATAAAATTATCTAACAGATATTCAAATACTAAAATTTTATATTAAAAATTCTAATAACTTATAAAATAAAATAATACATTTCATATTTTTTTGTTTTTTATCTGGATTTTGTTATATTTTAGTTAATTGGGTTTTTAAATTAAATTAATCAAAAATTTTAATTCATCTAAAATTATTTTTATTAATCGATTAAAATTAATTTAATAATAAATTGATTAATTGAATTAAATTAATTGATTAATTTAATTAAAACCCGATTATAAATGTCCGTTGAAAACCGGAGGGAAACAAAGACAAAAGAGGGACAGCGTACATGTATTATCCGACCCGTGACCCAAGTTGACTCGCATGTCATGTGACTGCCATTAGTAGCAAAATATTTTATTTTGTTGGAGTTAAAAACCGCTGGCAATGAATCTTTGATCATATTTAAAAGGCCCCAAATAAAATTTTGAATTTTACTTCAAATATAAACAAGTTTTTTTATCTTTTATTATATGAAGCTAAAGTTATTAACGTTTATTTTATTATAATTATATTTGTTAAATTTTAAAAATTGATAAATAATATTTAATTGACATAATTTTTAAAATAGTATTATCTCAAATAGTTGTCATCTTACAATCTAAATAAATTTAAGCAAGTATTTTTTACAAATTAAATCATTCAAGTAAAAAAATTAGGCTAAAGGGTAAAAAAAAAAAAATGCTTGAACTATAATTAAAAAATTATTCAAGCTCTTTTTTTAATTACAATGAATTAATCTCTCTAATATTTATTTACATCCAATTAAGTTTTTTTATTTGAATGAAAAAGTTAATACCATTAAATCTTTTTCAATAAAAATAAAATTTCATGCAACACTAATAAAATAGATGAAAATTTACCATGTTGCATAATTAATATAGATGAAAATAAAATAAAATAAAATAATCTTCTTCTTTTTATTTCTTCTTTTTCTCTATTTTCTCTTCCCACTTTTTTTCTAAGATTCTTTTAAAGGTTCAATTGATTGTAGTTTAAGGATTGCTTGATTCAATTTTTTCACGTTACTAGATTTCATCCAATTAAAGATTTAATTAAACAAGAATAAAAAATTAAAAACTTAATTGATTTAATAAAATATTAAAAACTTAAATAATTATTAAAATTATAATTTAAGCACATTTTTTACCCTTTACTCAAAAAAGTATACTAACAAAAATTTAATTACAATAAAATAAAAATTTACAATCTTAATTTCATGTAACAAAAGATCATACACTTTTTTTTTAGTAAAGTTGCATGCTTACTCATTTAGGTATTATCCCTATTTAAAAAATACTCAGGAATTTCCTTCCCAAGGCCAAGTTTTCTATGTCTTTGAAGGAACCATAATGAATATGAAAAACCTTCTTCAAATCAAAGCATACAGTTCTTAAACCTAGAAATCAGACGTTGAATTGAAAGCCCTTTGATATTTTCTACAAAATCCAAGCCAAATCCAAATGCCAATTTATATACATCCCACCGAATTGAATAATGTCTATGTAGTATCAGCAAAAAGTATTAGTATATATTGTTAGCAGTAGTATAATTTAATATATTAATAATAATAATAATAATAAAAAAAGTTCCCCGAAATGTGACATCGATATTGTCTTCGATCGGGATGTAACAATAATAATAATAATAATAATAATTTAGAAACAAGAGGAATCTGGGCATAGGTCATGAGACAGGCTGTGAAAGGCTGCTTCTTGCGCTTGCATGTCCAGATTCCTTAGAACCAAAATTTTGGGCTTCATTATATTACAGACAGAGGAAATTGGAGTCAGAAAGTGAGAGCTGCATGCTGTATGTTATTGTCTGGAATTTTAGATTTTTGTTGTTGTACTTTTGGTGTTAGAAATGTTAGGGAGAACTATAAGAATATTGCCACAAAAATTGATCCCAATGTGACTCCAACAGCGTAACGACGAGTCTTTATCCTGTATTATTGCCGGAGTGTCAACGAATGATGCCAATCCAATTGTTAAATTTAAATTGACTTAAAAAGTTAAATATTTTTGCTGTTTTCTCAACTGGAATTGACATGAATTGTTGGTTTGAGGACCCCCTTTGTTTCACTTCTCAGCTCAATTTGTGCGGATAGTTTTGCGGTTGCAAAATTTTGGGGGAGGCCCTCCCTTGGGCCACCCTTTGTTACTTGAATTGCCGTGGACAATTAACTAGGGCCAAATGCTAGAGTTGGTCAATGTTCGGCACTAAATCCTTTCAACATATGGGGAGCTTTGTCCGGGGAATGTATGCATCTTTGATCTTTCAACCTTGATGGATGGAATTGCTTGGTCACTCTCACTTCGCCGATGTGAACGTGGTTCCTGTTTTCACACAACTGCCTCATCATCCCACTTGCCTTCTTTAACCCACCCTAGTGGCAATGCTTTCAATTTTTTTTTTTAATGCTATTATAATAAAATATTTAATATGATATTCGAATTTAAAAAATTTTTAATATGATATTTAAATTATAAATTTATTATTAACAAGATATTTATACCTAACATGATTAATTTAAAATAACAATATATAACTGATAAATAATTTTTTAAATATTACATTAGTTAATAAATTTATAAATCAAGTATTATATTAAAGATTTTTAAATTTTATATATCAAATTAAATATCTTAATATAATTACAAATCATTAATAAAATCTGTTTTCTTTTAATGCTTTTGGTTAACATCCACCTTGACTTCGGCTTGGAAACCCTTGATAATTGGGCCAAGAAAACTTAGTGGGAGAGTAAGTTTTAAGAGGAAGCAAAGCAAGAGTTTAGGCTTAAACTTAAACACCATTGCATGCATGTGTAATAATTAGAGGCAATTGTTTTTCAAGATAGGGTTGGTAGTCATTGTATTATTCATAATCATTAAAAGAATGATGCGAAACAGTAGAAATCCCATATTGGAAGATGGTAACTTTAAAGCTTTAATTTTGACCAAAAAAAAAGCTTTAGCAGTCAAAGGAATTAATGGAAAGCATCTTATAATTGAAGTCATCATTAAAGATATAAAGCATTAGGAATTTAATTAAATGCTAAAGTTGGAGATGGAATAAAAATTATAGTGATGTGTCAGCTGTAGACGAAAGTGTAGCTAAAAAAAAATAGTTTAATTATTCATACAATTATTTTTTAAATATAACATTAAATAAATTTAAAATTGATATTTCAAAATCTATTATTTCTTTCTTTTTCTCATACTGTACTATGATTTCCTTTATAAAAATTAACTAAAAAAGGGTTTGAAGTTCCTATAGGTGGAGCCCTCCCTCATAATTATTGATCAGGCTTTTTTGACATAATACAGCACAATATTTCGTTCCCCCAGCTGGATTATTCCACCAACATTACTAGGTTTTCCTTATTTAAATTGATCAACATATTCAAGTACAAAACTGAACAGCATATGGGTAGTGTCCCCTAGAGAGAGAGAGAGAGAGAGAGATACATATCCCACAGCCTTATTAATGGGAACATATAAACTTACCGATGATATTAATTGAATTGTGGGTTGACAATTATTGTCTACTTGTGTTTGTCTTTGGTTTCTACTCTCCCCCTATTTTATGTTGTGCCCATTTGTAATTAGGTTGGCCTACTTTCATAACGGTGGAGGACATTTTATCATTACAAAATAATAGTATTCGTGCCTAAAAAGCTTTTTTTTTTTTTTTTTTGCTTTTTATTTTCATATCCTCTCCTGTTTTGTGGCCTATATTCCAACGTTTATCACATTTGATCTTTGCATCAAATTATTTAATTCAGTTATTGATACATGATTTTTATTCAATTTCTTTTTTATTTTTTTAAATTTCAGAATCTATTTTAGGTTTCTTATCCTTTACACTTATGTAATTGAAAAAAAATTTTGTACATGTGTTTTTTCCGAACTCACAGTTTTAAAACGCCAACAAAAAGCTCACGCCTTAAATTCTCTTTCTTAAATCAATTATATGTATTGAGCTTAACTTTTTATCATCATATAAATCTTAATCCTCTCTCGTCAAGATCTCAAGTGAAATCTTTAAATCGAATGTTCCGGCTTACATTATTAGCAATAGCATAACCTGAAAAAAATTTTAGAATTGTCATATATCAATTCATCAATTTATATTACAAAAAACATATATATTACATTAAATCCAAAAATAGACAAAAGAAAACGTATGAACATATTTGTTATACAAATATAAAGAACTTTTTAAGAATTTTTTTGGAACTACATATTACTCATTGTCATTATATAAAAATAGATGAAATTTTTACTTATTTTATCTTTATTTAATTTTAGTGGGATCGAAAAAGAAAACTACAAAAAATCTGCTCTTATATAAGTTTAAATTTTTTAGAGTTGAGTGGAGTCCCACTAAATAATAATATGTGATTGGGTCACTAATTTGAGAATATTGAGATTTCATAAAAGTATGTGAATTTAATCTAATTATTTAAATTTATTTAATTCGTTAATAAATTTGGTTCGCTTTCTTTTTGTTGTGTGAAATATAATATTTATTCAGCTTGATCATAATTGTAATTAATTCTTATTTGTATATATAATTTTATAAAACATAAATTTATAAAACTGTATGTCACCGATTTTGTTAGCGTCAAGAATTTGAGCATCTCTTAGTAATTTTTTTATAAGATTCAAATCAGGTTGAAGATTGCAGTCCCTATCGGTCATTTTTTATTACATCAATCTTAAGTTGCTTTTGATTAGAAAGAAAGGATAAGAAAGTGGGAGATTGAGCATGCATCACAATCTACTTTTATCATCCAAATCTATCTTATTTGTCTGCTGCTCAAGATTCCACATTTATGTGATTGAGAAAGAAAATTAGTGACGGATATAAGAATTTAGGAAGTATTTATTCATAATATAATATATATATATATATATATAAATTATTGATGAATTTGTTAATTTTGTTGAAGAGATAAATGATGAGAAAATTTTAAGGTGTTTAGAAAAGTTTTTTTCTTCAATTTTTTTTTTTTTATTTTTTAATTTTTGAAGTGTTCATAAAAAAATTTTAAAAGTGTCCAACTTTTTTTAATTTTTTAATTTTAAAAATTTTGAAATATTTATGGACATCCTACTCCCCAAAAGAAAACAATCCCATTTGATTCAAATTTGATTGAATATAATATAATAATAATTAAGAAAAAGCTTAGCACATAGATCTCATAATTTTCCCACATGGTTCTATAAACACAAAAGATAGATGCTTTTTTTTTAATTTCCTCCAACAACAACAACAAAAAAAAAAAAAAAAAAAAAGGATTGTATAAAAATTTTTTGTGCTCGGCTGACTGTTTGTGGCCCCTTGTTCCACAGCCATCGTCATCCAATATAACTAAAAGAGATGAAATGTTAACAGTGTTTCTGTCCACGGAGTTAGTAGTTGGGGTAAATTGCTGATGAAACATAAGTTTTAAGTATTTAAGTGTAAATTTTTATTATTAGTTGGGGTAAATTGCTGATGAAACATAAGTTTTAAGTATTTAGTTGTAAATTTTTATTATTTAAATATTAATTTGACAGTAATGATATAGTTTGAAAATCAAATTATTAGTTAAACCTGGTAGAAGATATACATAATGCTTTTAAGACTTTAGAGTAATTAATTTGAGAATTAATTTAACGTTCAATTATAAAAGAAAGTCAAAGGTCTTAAGGTCATGTTTGGTACATAATATTATGATATAATGTATAAAATAATATTATGAATATAATTAAATAAAATAATGTTATCATATTTTATATTTGATGTTTGTAAATATTATGATAGTGTAATTTATTTATTTGTCAAAATTATTCTTCTTCAAAGTTTATACAATTTAAATTATTGATATAATTTTTAATGGTATAATTAGATATGTAAATTTAATCCCATAAATTAAAAATAATTATCTCCACTTTGAAGGATTAAATCATTTTATGCTAAGAAGATATTAATTTTTCTTGCAATCCCTATCTCTCTCTTTAGATACTAATAAAAAATTATATAGAATAATTATCATCATATCTTATCTATCATCTTATACACCAAACATGACCTAAAGATTTTATTTCTTTAATTTATTTTATATTGTTGATATACCCTATAGGATATGTTTCATTCTATTAGTCTTTATGGTGGATATGAAAATTTTATAAAAGATGAATGAGATAACTTTTCTATACATTTATCTATATACTTGATTAATTGTTACCTTTGATTACTTCGTTGGGGGACATTTTTTAATATTTATAAAATTTTTTATTAAATTAACTTTAAAATATAATTTTAAATTAAATAATATTAAATAATATTAATTTATTTAAATGATATTAAATAATAATTGTTCGTTAATAATTTAAGAGTTAAATATGTATAGAAGTAAACAAACAAAAATAAATTATTTATAATAATTAAATAAAACAAATTAAAAATAAAAATAAACAAAACAAACAAGAAAGTCAACATATCAAACTTGAAACTATCAAAATGACGTCATTTTGGATTGGGTATAAATATTCATTTTCAAAATTTTCCCTTCATTTTCTTTATATCCTCTCTCTCTATACTTTTGACCTTCTCTCTCTAAAAACCAAGATCCATCAAAAACTCAACTTTGCCTAAATTTCAGTGATTGGCTACCATGCCAGATGCTATTGACCACCTTCAATCGCTGCTCCTTAACATTGGTTAGCATCCAAAATTTACCAAAATGTTCCTTGTTACTTGTTTTTTCTCTTTTTCAAGCTAGATTTTCCTAAAAACCCTTAGATTCTCCTATATCTATAAAAAGAGTTGAAGATTTCAAACCCTAAAACCTCTAGTTTTGCTACTTTGATTCACATAAAAATATGATATGTTCTCCCATTACCTAGTTCTTCCTCTTAGTGGACTTAAAAGCCCAAAAGCTTTTTTGTCAACGTGGATCACCATCACCAGAACCATCAACCACTATCAATTAGCCACATTCTTCCTCTTTTTTACCTTTTTCTTACTTCAATTTTCCTAATGAAAACCTAAAAGCCCATAAATCTA
Organism: Durio zibethinus; assembly: GCF_047325235.1. Classification (NCBI taxonomy): domain Eukaryota; kingdom Viridiplantae; phylum Streptophyta; class Magnoliopsida; order Malvales; family Malvaceae; genus Durio; species Durio zibethinus. The sequence goes on from NC_143166.1 coordinate 20,648,810, forward strand.
AGCCCTAAGAAAACTAAAATCCCATTACCAATTTTTGATGTACTTTTTTATAGTTTATGTTATGTTGATGTGTGTGGTTGCTGAAAACTTTCATTATGTATGTTGGTATTGAGAATTGTTGAATGAATTACTGAATGAATTATTGAATTTAGATATATTGATTGTATTGCTTGAAATTTGCATTTTGCCAAATTGTTTATTGTGTTGATTGAGATCGTTGTCTCCCTTATTGTTAATCTTTTTTTATTTTTGTTTTTTATAGTACTTTCTGGTTTATTTTTTATAAATATTTTTAGGCTTGAATTAAACTTAAAAAAAATTAGATTTTTTTTCAAATAATTTATATATTTTTTAGTCATAGAAACTTTTAGTTTTTTTAAATGCATTGATTTTTAATTAATGAGTAGAATGATTATTTTATAAGAATAGGCAAATAAGAGTTGAAATGACTATTTTATGATATTGGACAACTGTAAATTGATAAAAACTTTGGAGATACTTTTAATATAAATATTATAGATAAGCTATTGTCCTTGACTTAGCCTAAGCCCTTCCTTTCCCTTTGATTACCATGTTCTTAATTTTAATGATTGCTAAGTATTTGTTAGTTTGTTCATGTCATATTAGTCATGTTAGGGTAATGCCATTCATCATGGTACATTAATTTCATGCATTAGGTTAGTATCATGTTTAATATAAAAATCATCATGCATTGTTAGCCATGCTCACTTACATATTAATCTTTACTTAAGGTATGGAATCATGATTATTAATCTTGCCTCTAAAGTCCCATTAGATATAGGAGATTTGTGAGGATGTTTAGTAATTATGATTTCCAAAATCCTAAACCTACCCAAAACCCTAATTTATCTCACAAAACCTAAGCCTAACCTAAAACCCTAACCTTAGCTTAAACCCAAAACCTAAAGTCAAACCTCAACTTAAAGAGTCAAACCCAAAAAAGTGAACCATTTTTCCAAACCTTAAATCCATATTACATTTCCAAGCATTTGCATTTTATTTATTCAATATAATATGTTGCATGCATTTACATTTTTAATTATTATCAATATAATCTATTTTGTTGCATTCATGCATTTTACTTTACATTCACATTATTTATTTTGTTTCTTTCATATGAATTTTTCATGATAGTTTCAAAAATGAGAAAAAATAATTTAGAAATAAAATAAGATAATATTTCAAGTAAAAATAATTCTTGAGATCTTACCTAAATATTGGAAGAATTCTTAGTAGCTATATTTTATAAAGAATATTATCTTTGTTTGATGCATTATCATGAAAATCCCAAGGTAAAAAAATATTTTCGACATTCCACCTAGATATTAGGGAGTTTAGAAAATGTTTCGATACCAAAGGATTCCATTTTAATCTAAAATAAAACAATTTGCATTTCAAGGAAATACAACATGAGATTTAGGAAAAACAAATGAAATTCAATGAATTAATTTTAAATATTAAATTCAATACCATTTCTATTAATGTCTAAGAATAATATACGATTAATTGATACCATTTTTAAAATAGGCACTATGAAAGTACTAATCTTTCTTATATATAATTATCTCTCAAACTCAACTCTATTTTCGATTATCAAAATTATCTTTTTAATAAATCTTACCTAATTTTAGGATTTTATTAAAAACATAAATTTTATGTACAAATCACACCTAATAAAAAAGATTGGTGTTGATTCTCTGTTTTGATTCTAAAATTTGTTTAAGTGGTTGTGTTGCCATCCCTTCTTGTTATGACACCTCCAAAATGCAAAGCACTTTTTCAATGTTACATTCCAATGAAATACTAAGTATGCCACTTGAGCTTAGCTTAAATAAAAAGAAAAGAGAATTTGGATAAAGATCTTTAAGACTTTTTATTTTTCTATTTCGATGATAGAAGGGTTTTCTAAATGCTGAATTAGAGAATTTATTAAATGTCATTGAGAAAAAAATTAAAAGACATCCAAGGTAATGCTTCAGGATGCACTTTGATAGTTAAGTCAGTCAAGTATATGAGGAGAAAAGAGAAAGCAAATAAGAGAAAAAGGTAATGAAAAAAGTAGCAAAGAATATGTAGAGTAGAAAGTGTTCATGACCGATTTAATTCTCCTTTTTATATATCATGGATTATGACATAGCTAGCAAGACAAGTGGTTGTTTACCTTGACGTCATGTGTGGACATTGATGATGTGGTAACCAAAATGTTACGAGCATAGCCACTCAAGTATAATAGAAGAAACCAAAGTTCCTAATCTCGCTGGAGATACTCTACTATTTTATTTTAATACAACTTTGTCAAACATTCAAATTTAAAAGTACATTTCACCATTTAGTTTAAATCAAGCAAGCAATTGCATGATTGTATGTCCCATGCTATTAAGCATGCATCTAGAGATATATATGTGGGTTAGCAACTTTGGATGATATTTCTATAATTAATTGTGATGCAAAAATAATAATTAAAAAATAACTTGAAAAATAAATGAATAACATATTAAATAAAATAAAAACAAAGAAAAATATGCATCCTAAACTATATGGTATGTTAAAACATGAAACTCATTTATGGCATATTTAACAAAACATACCTAAATTAAATAACATTTTAAAAATTATCTCCAATCATGCTTCTATATGATATGCCATAACAATCAACAAAAAAAAAAATCCATATTAAATATTAAGTAAAAGTAAAACCTATAAAATGGACATGTTATACATATTATGCAACTCTAAAATTAAATTTGTATGCCATGTTAAAATATAAAATTTTCAAGTCAACATGCATACCTAGGTCTATAATGATGAATGTTTCATGGTCATTATATCGAGAAAAGGTTTAGATTTACCAACATGAACATGTTTGTATGTTCAAAACAACACCTTTCTATGCTAGATTGATTTGGGTAGAGTTTTGGCTTTACTCCTTGTTGTAGATTCAGAAGAAAAAATTTACAAAGTTTGGACTATGTTTGGACAATGTTTTGATTTTCAATTAGATGAGATTTGGGTATTACTCAGTAAAATTATCATGAAAAGAATTGGAATCAAATGTACAAGGAACGAGAAAAATTGAAACATTCATTGTAAGGCAAGGAAATAATGTTGATTGGTATTGTAAGTTTGGTTTACTAGAAACAAAATTGGATTTCTAAGAGGCTAGAGGGCGTTTTGAGGTTGTGGAGGCTGCGACTAGCTATTAGGATGCACAAATCAATAGTTGCATATAGAAGACTTCTAAGCATAAAGAATGAATTATGAGAAATTGTATGAAGAATTGGTGTAAAATTATGTCTTGAAACAAAAAGTTGAAAGAGCTATTTATTAGAAAAACTAAGGTTTAGAGAGTTAAGCTTGAAGATAAGGTAACCTCTCTTCAGGTTTTAATAAATGAAGTGGGAGTATTTAGAAGAGAATCTCTCAAGAATAATTTTTGGAATAAACATGTATGTGTCGATCGACAACAAAGGTTATCGACTAGCATTAGTCAGAGAGTCCATGGCTGAAAATCAACACATGCTAAAAATTTTATTGGCATCATGTGATTGTTGATCGATAATAAATAATGCTTATCAATAAAATGAAGCAAATAATTGGCATTAAAAAGTGTTAATTGGCATTATTGTTTGAATTTTTTATATTTTTACTTATTTTTCAAGTTAAAGTAATTTATTAAAATTTGGTTTCAAGGTGCAAAATTTGATGCTTAATTAAAGGATCATTCCAAGAAATTGATAACTTTTTCTTAAAAGCCATTTATTAAAAAAAATTTTAAACAATTCCATAAGGAAGATTGCAAGCCAATTGAGACTCCTATTTCAAAAGGTGAAGGCTTTAGACAAAGAATATATCCTAAAACTCCATGAAAAAAGGAATAAATAACAAAAGTTTTTATTCAATGCTATTGAAAGCTTTATTATGCTATATGTGCACAAGGCCAGATATTTGTTTTGTAGTTGGACAATAAGCTGATATTAATCAAACCTAGGTCAACCCCATTGGAAAGCTGTTAAAAGGATATTAAGGTAACTTAAAAATAATATGAATTATTCATTATCCTATTAAAGAAATGATCTGCATCTTATTGATTATATTGATGCTGATCAAAGAGAAGAATTAGATGGAAAAACACCTACTCTAGCTTATGTTCTTTATTAAATAATGGCACAATCTTTTTGAAGTTATAATAACAAACTTGTATAGCTTTTGTCTATTATGAAAGTTGAATTTGTAGCATTTTCAAAAGTAGTACAAAAAATTGTTTAGCATAAAAGACATTTGAGTATTTTAAAATTTAATAAGGTGTATCAAACATAGTATTGGTGAATTACAATAGTCAAGTAACAATCACATGCACAAAAAGATCCAAAGTATCATTTAAAGGCCAAGTACATAGATAACAAGTATAATTTCATGAAATATATGATTGCACAAAAGGAAGTGAACATCTAGCATATATTTATACATATCCTTTTACAAAGTCCACACTTAAAGATTCATATAATGCCCATATTAAATATCTAGGATTGCATAGATTTGATGTACTTGTTAAAAAGCTTTTCATGAATAATTTGTAATTATTTTGCATCTATGTTAATTTGGTGTTAATTGATAGTGATCTTCATAAATACCTTTTGAGTTTAATACTTTGTTTTACAAATCATACATATATGTTCATGTTAAATACATTGTAAAAGGTATGTCAGATAGAATATTGGTCTCTTCCATAGATAATCACCTTTATGACTTAGTGCAATGGCAAAAAAAAATTAATTTTAAGAATAATATGCTACAAAAATAAGAGAGCTTTAAAAAGAATTCACTTTGATAATAAATCAAAATGAGGTCATGTAATAATGATTTTTGTGTATGAAAATAAATAATCTCATAATTCACTTTTCTATATTTGTATTGTAGGTGAAAGTGGATTTAAATTATTGAGCTTATTTGAACTATTATCTAGATAGTGTTGAAGCTATGATAAAAAAAAATACGTTTTCTATGAAAAAGGAGAATATTATCTTAACATGTGTTTTACTCCACATGTGTGTTAATCAACTAAAAAGCGTAATTAAAGAATTGATCTCTATTATTAAAAAATTTCAATCGAAAGTTTCAGTTTAATGTTAATTATCTTAGAATATTGCTAATAATTATAAATCATTCAATATAATAGGACATATTTAGAGTAGTCAATTTTTGAAATAGAGAGATTCTAAAAAAAAGAGAAAATCATTTTAGTATCACATTTAATTATGTTCACTGGTTGGCCAATTATATTTTATATGGTTAAATATAATTGTGAATACAAAGTTTATTATGTAATTGATACAAGGGAGATTATGAGAAATTTGAAATATGACTGAATGGATCTAAAGTGCTACATACTCTACTTAAATATAAATGTGTCAAATGGATTGTGCTTGGCTAACATGGCTCATTAAAAAATTAGCCCATGTTAATGGGTCATGCTGATTCAATACTATTATTTAATATTTCATGCCAGAACGGTCTATGAAAACTAAAAGCATGACCTAACACTGCTCATGGCCCATAGCTCAAATGGGTCATGCCATACTTAGCATGGTACTATTTTTCATCTATATTAGGCAAAGTATGGTCCATTAATAGTTTCTTAAATTTTTATAATTTTTTAGCAAAATTCTTTTCTTTGTTTTTCAATTATATTTAAAAATTAATATATGAAATTAATACACTAGACATACAATGCATATAGTTCGATAAAATATTTTTATCTATCAATAAAAATAAAAAAAATATACCAAAACAATATGAGAAAATTAACAAATACTAGTATTACATCTTTAAATTTCATAAAAGAAACATAGATATCACGTTATTATTTTAATTTTCATTTTCACTATGTGATAATTCATTTATATCATTTGTTTTGTCTTATTCATGGTTTTTTATAATTAATCTTTAGGTAATATACATTTCATAGTTTTTTTTTCAAAATGATAATCAAAATGAAATAATTATAATTTTATCTACTAATAATTTAAATATTTTATAATAAATTTAAAGATATAATTTAATTTCTATAAACTACTAACATAAAGCATCAAAAGAGTAAAAAAAATCCATCATATGATAAAAGTAACATAAAATTCAACTAAGGACTAATGGAGCAAACTCATTTATAACATTTATGGGCTAGCATAACACAACATATTAGTGCTTGTGTATCGTACTATGCCAACCCAATAAACCCAAAATCTCTAACCCAATATGAGACAAGTATATGAGTCATGCTTGACAAAATTTGTGACTATACGACACGAGCACAATCCATATGATGCCGAATCATGTCGTATCATAAGCTACCTAACACATTTGACACCTTTACTTAAACATTTGAGTTGTTATATATACTTAATAATTGTATAACAACAAACTCTCGAGATTATAAAATAAACTGGTTACACAACCTTTTTTTTTATGAACTTTGCAAAAAGAAGATATAACGTTGTCTTGAAATTAATCGAAAGAGTGTTGTACCTATTATGTGTAAGTAAGTTATGCTACCACAAAGGGAACAATAATCAAAAGTAAAATTCAACACTTGTAGATTTTAAGCTGTGAAATTCCAAACAAAATTTCATAAGTGATTTTCTTGTTGACTAATAAATCAAGCCAATTTTTTTACACTTCAATCTATTTTAATTCCATAATTTTGTTGTTTATAACAATAACTTTCAATTTCTTTTTTGTTTTTGATCATTTTTTTTAAATTTATAATTTCTAGTAAAAAAATTAAGCAACTAGTTTGTGTTTTTTTTCTTAATTGTCCTCACAAAAATTATAATTCTTTCAAATATTATAAAACTATTATATATTTAATTATAACAAATTCAATACTTGCAAAAACACACACATGTATTTGCTATCATAATAATAACTTTTGTTATTATTTTCATACTTTTAAGTTTTCACAGGTTGAGGCTAATAGAAGCATAAAGTGTTAAAGTCATATTTGGTGCATAAGATAATGGATAAGATAGGATGATGATCCTTTTATATTATATTTGATTTGTATCTAAATAAAGTCATAGGATTACAAAGAGAATTAATCATCCTCTTAGTATATGATGATTCAACTCTCTCAAAGTAGATATGATTATTTTTAATCCATGTGATTGAACTTATATATCTTAATATACCCTTAAAAAATTATATCAATAATTTAAATTATATAAATTTGAGAAAAGATAGTTTTGATAAATAAATAAATCAACCTATCATAAACTTTGCATACGTCAAAGACATGATAGTATAACATTTTTAATTTAATACTAATTATAATATCATCTTATCCTATCTTATCAAAATTTTATAAATGAAACACACCTTAAGGTCAACATATTAATTTGGATTTTTTGTTACATTTTGCAAGTTATGCCACATTTTCATTAATATATAAAAAAAATTAAAAACCAATGAACTTAATGACATTATGTTGATTCAATAGGTGAAAAAATTTTGATTCAATTGTCTTTTCTAAGTGAAAAAAATGGCATTACTTTTAGATTAGTCATATGATTTTTTTATTTACAAATAAATTTCAAACTTTTTATATTTTTGGCTTAGTTTAGTATTACTGTTGTGTTTGAAAAAATTTTGGACTAAAAAAAAGTGTTTAAAAAGTATGGTTAGAAATTTTAAGGTGGTGTTTGGTTCATAGAATACTGGATTCCAAGGAAAAAATAATATCTAAGAAAATGTGATTCCCGGGAAAAAGTGTGATTTTCAGAGCATCCCATTCTCAGATTCCTATGTTTGGTTAGGAGGAATATGAGTTTATTAAATCATGTATTTTAACCACAATATCCTTAACAATATAACAAACACAATATTTTGTTAAAAAAATAATCAACAACTAATGCAATATTCGAGCGACCAATTATAAAAAAAATGAAATAGTGATCAATTACTACGTTTATTTTCAAATGAATGCAGTATTTGATATTTTTTAAAAAATTTAAATTATACAATTACTGTATTTATATAAAAAAAAGTAGTAATTTATATTTTTTTTAAAAATACAAATGAACAATTATTCTGTTGTTTTTTTTAAATAAACACAATAATTGATGATGTTAAAAATATTATAATGATCAATTATTGCATAATGAATAAATAAATGCCATAATTGGTTATTTTAAAAAATAACTTGACTCAATTTTTGCATTTTTCTTTAGAAACACAGTAATTGATCATTTAACATATTTTAAAAGATTACAAGGAACTATTATTGTGTTTATTTTAAAATAAATATAGTAACTGATCTATTTAAAAAATTTCTTGACTAAAATACTATGTTTATTTCAAAGAAATGCAATAATTTATATTTTTTATACCATAAACCCTATTCGATTTTAACCATTTTATTTATAATAGTTTAACCACCCTTAACCAATAAACATAGCTCCAAAACTAGAAAACCCTTGACCTATCGTTCGACCACCCTTATTGTTGGGTTTTCATCATGGCCACCAAGCTTAAACCATCACCAACATCGCTAAGCCTAACTCTGGTAAGTCACTTTTTTTCTTTTTTCTTTGTGGTTGGATGCATTTGGTTCACTTATGGCATATGTATTCGCATGATTTAGTATTTCAAACTTCAAATGTATGATCGGTGTGTATATAATTTTAAGCAATGGCACATGTATTTGTATGATTTATATATAATTTTAAACTATGTGTATATTTTTAAGACACTGTGTGAATTTGTATATAAGCAATGACTTATGTATATAAGTATATAATTTTAAACTGTGTGTGAGACATTATGTGGATTTGTATATAAGCTGGATTTAAGTTGTGTGTGCATATAATTTTAAACTGTGTGGATTTAAGCAATAACATGTATATAAGTATGTGTGGATTTGTATATAATTTTAAACTGTGTGGATTTGTAAAACACTGGCTAAGAATTTTCATTTTGGCACCTTATATGTATTTGCCTATGACTTATGTATTCGTTTATGTGTATTTGCTTGGATGGAAATGAATTCGCTTATGGCTTATGTATTATAATGAATTCGCCTACTATTTTGCTTTCTAACATTGTGGTTTTAAGGGCTATCATTTTAGAACCTGTCATTGTTCAAATACTTTGTTTGTGTATTTTTTGTGTATTTCTATAGTTGGCATTGGTAGTATTTTATGCTAATCTCATTTCATAAATAAATTCTTATAGATTTGTTAATATTATGGCTTCAAAAGAACACATGCCTCCCTTTACCAAACATAAAAAAGAACTTTCAATTGACACATCCTCTTTGAAATAAAATCTAGGAGACGTCGTAAAGTGCTTGAAGCAATTGGAAAAAAAATTCATATTGAGTTCAATAAAGATGGATAACCTATGTTTAGTGGAGAGGCAAATATGGCTAGCCACATTGGACGTGTCATCCACAAACAATGTCCATTAACTACCCTAGTTGGAAAAAGGTTTCAGATGATAAAAAAGACAATATATGTGATTCAGTTGTGGTAAATTATAATAATAAAATCCAAACTAATTCATATTTATTGTTCATTATTTATGGAATGTTATTATGATGTTGACATATTTTAATTTAATATTTTATAAATACTGTTTGACATCCCATCTGAGTATAAAAAGCTTATGTTGTAATCTGCTAGATTAAAATTCAGAGAATTTAAACTAGATTGACTACCAAATTTATTTTATTGTCTACTGAGAATGCTGAACTATTGGTTTATCTTTTAAAAACATATTTAGATGTTATCTAATAAGTAGATAGGTCACAATTTGTTTGAGATCGTCTATCAACTAAATTCAATGTATGCATAGCAATCTTTTTTTTTTTATAATATATTGTTAAAGCTAAGATGTTTTTTAATATGTTATTGATTTTATTTTTTGTAGAAAGTCAAAGAAGCCCAAAAGAAGATACGGTCCTAAAAAGTGTATCATATTCGAACATAAAAAAGAAGGTTATGCAAATGTGAAGTATGAACTTATAAGTATTTAAATGCATTTATTATAATCACAGTTAAGATTATGAACTTTATTTAATAAAGATTAGAAACTTATATTTTCATATGATTTCAAGAAACATCTAGTTTAGGCACCAAAATACTAAGATGAGATGTTTAGAAAAAAAAAACATATTAAAAGAGATAGAATGTATGGGAATAAAGCAACTGAACCAATGGCTAAGAAGATTGTAATTTATTTCATTTTTATATCACGTATGCTGAATGGGTTTTTATGCATGAATAATTATTGTCTTTAGTTACATTTACATGTTATGTTTGAAGAGGACTTTGCTACAAGATATGAATCTGATAAGCTGCAAATTGGTTATAGTGAAGATCTTTTGTCCTTAGCTTTAGGTTTAAAAGATAGACCTGATCGTGTTCGGAGGGTTATGATCTTTATTTCTCCAAAATAGTATTTCAAAAATTAACATAAATCCTACATAATAAAGAATGCTAAATATGAAGCCATAATAGAGCAGTAACAACAATAACTTAATGAATAAGAGCAATGAATTAATAAGCAACTACAATGACTTACTACATTTGAGGTAATGTTGGCAGTAATGCAACCTAACATGGCTTGGGGTCAATCTGTTATTGACATTGTTGGAAATGAATTCGCGAATCAAGTGTTAGAGCAAACCCCTTCTCCGATAATCATCATTATGGTATTTTTATGAATTGATTGATTTTTTAATTTGATTTTGGTGATTGATTTTGCAAAAAAAAAAATTTGATATTTGTTTATAACAGGATATTCAACCTCAGATCATCCTACTTATGCAATTTAGTATGATTATGCTATCCATTTATGTGCGTTAGTGTTTAGTATAAGGATTGTGCATTACCTTAGAGGTTAAGTATGGATTATTTAATTATCCCTTGACTATGTGTATAGGACAGCCAGAAATCAATACATTTTGTGAGATGAAGGAGATATTAGTTATTAAAATTGTTTCGTATATAATATTAGCTTATATATTGATTTAAATATATACTATAATTATATTTTTTATATTGCGTATAACGGTATGATAGCGTTATTGATTTTCATTATGCAGCTTCTTGCACAGAGGATTGAAAAAGAGATAATTGACTAATATATACAGATTCATTGACCAAATTGTATCAATCATGGTTCTGGCACTCTCATGGTTTATACTCGTGTTATGGGTCAAGTATTGCAAAAGTAATCTGAATATTTTTTAGCACCTTATAATTTCGAGAAAGTTTAATTTGTAATAATTACTTGACTACGTATGATATCCAACTTTTATAATCGTTACAAGTATTATACTTTAACATTAGATATAATGCATATTATTTGCAAAGGTCATTGGTAGCTAGTTGTCATTTATATGAATAGTTTGACTCCTTACTTATTCAATTCAGGACATGAAGGGTCGAAGCTTAAACCTGAGCTTGCCAATATAATAGAGATATTACATTTACATTTAAGTGAACAAATTTATAAAATGTTTTATTATGTATTTACTATAATTTATGTTTATGAGTTCATTTATGTTGTTTCAAAGGATTGGATAATGTTGATAAAAATAGAAAGTTCAAATAGGTAACATTTCTGGTAAGTGTAAAATATATTATTTTATGTTAAATTTGTTTAAAATCACTTTGACAACTAAATAAATTTCATTTGCAGATTCCTTATCAACTAAGATGTGTAGAATGTGGATATTATGTCTTTCATTTCATGAGAGAGATTGTTATATATGATCTAATGAAAATACTAGACAAGGTTAGCATAAATACAATCTATTAACTTATATGTTTTTATTAAATATATATATTAAATGCAAATTGATTGACATTGAGTCTTTATTTTTTGTTAATAGTGGACGAAGAAGGAACATTTCATGCAAGATGAAATTGATGAATTTTGTCAAAAATGGTGTGACTATATATCCATATTTGCACATTAAGGATTGATGACAACCATTCAATTGTAAATTTATACAAGAGTTCCCAATTCCTTGTACTTCATATAAATGTATAGTTTTAATTAATAAAAATCATATAAAAATCATAATTGTTTCAATTAATACCATTCATAATTGTTTCAATTAAACACTATCACAACCATTGTTTTGTTAATTTATACAAGTAGAAATTGTATCATTCACAAAAGTATGAGTTTTCTTCTATTAATACAAATAACAAAATTGTCATAGATACAAGATTAAATATTACATCAAACATTAGAAATGTATTTAGAAAATGCTAATCTATTTGCAATAAAAAAAACCTTTTTATACTAATTAACTGTATATCAACAATACATAAGATATGAATGCTGATAATATATACTGCGTTCTATATGTTTCTACGAGGAAAAAAGTCAAAGGATAGGCAATAGGCATTACATTTGTTTAACTGTCTTCGTATTTCTAAATACATGTGACAGTGCAAAGAAAAACTTTACTTTATGATTTTTTTTCAATATATACTCACCAATAACAAGCATTTCATCAGTAGAGAAACCATCAAGTTGCATAATTTTATTGAAAAGTGATATTCTTCTATCACTACTATTGATTTTTTTTTCTTGAAAAAAGCTAAAAATACCCTTTATTTTGCCCACAGCCTTAAAATATGTAGCTCTTAGATTACTTATGTGCTCAACCAATTTAGCAATTGGTCTGGCTTCGCTTATACAATGCTTTTTTCTTTACAACGTCCTAGTGGAGGTTGAAGCAACTGAGCCTATTTTTTTTTCGTCCTCTACTCTATCTGCATTTCCTTTATGATAGGGATCAAACTCTAGAGAGAAATAAGCTTCCTCATCAATATTCATTACTTTAAAAGCATTAGCTGTTGTTTTAGCTCTCTAACCTATTGTTTTGTTGGTTCCAAAAATCACTTTAAAATCATCAAAGAAATGGAAATGTTTGTTCTTTAACCCTTTAGCATGTGGATCAGTCTACACAAAAGTTAAAGTAAATACAAATCAAATATAATGAATAGAAAAAACATAAAAAGTAAGTTAAGCGATAGTTTAATGTTAAACACCTTACCTGAACCTACTCATCAAAAACTAGTTTCTTAGTAATGATACATTTGTCTCGATCATTTCACCCAAATCCATTTATATTTTTCATATCACAAATAGTGTAATATTGTCTTTTTAGTAGCTTAACTTTTGACTAAATGTGTGGGGTGGTTTTAAGTTAAGAATGGGAATAAGTTGCTCCAGCATCCTTTCAAGATACCATAGATATCCAACATGAAATATTTCATTATCGACTATGCATATAGGATCATTTGCCAATGCATGTAGGCATTAGACGAGATATGAATCCTTTTTTTTTGTCTATGAATGGTTACCTACCTTTGAGCTTTCTATTCTTCGTTTGGATGGGCCTTTTACAAATTGAGAATGATTGACATGAGTGAAGACTTGTTGATTTTCTAATCACATGGTTAGACATCATGCAACAATATTAATATATAAAATCAAAAACTAAAAAAGATTAAAATGTTTGTATTATGGCATGAAGTAAACCAATATATATGGAAAGAAAACAAAGATTATTGAAAACAATTATCAAATACATTGTACATTCATCAAGAAAAAAAATACATAAATATATATTCAACAAAGGTAGAAAACAAATTGTACACTCAACCACTTTTAGAAATATAAATTAAACCAAGAAAACATGATAACAAATAAACAAAAATCTATAATGTCCTCATCCCTGAGATTGCAACCAATTTGTGAATATCTCTTGTGTCAGATTGTCTCTTAATTGAGTCCAAGCATCAATTGGTTTAAAATGTGTAATCAAATCTTGATGTTCAAATCCATCTGATTGGCTACTACTTACTTCAACAATATTACTTTTAATAGGGTCAATTATCATTTCAAACCTAATAAAATTATGAAGAAGGCAACAAGCAATAATGATTCTATAATATGTTTTTATTGAATAAAATGACTTCTCTCTTAAAATTATCTATCTAGCTTTCAACATACCAAAACATCTTTTGATATAATTTCTTGCATGAAAGTGTTTCATATTGAAATATTTCTGAAGGGTTGTCGGTTGGAGTTTTAGCCTTCAATCATTTAGATGGTATCTTTGACCTCTATAAAGTGCCAAAAAATCTTCTCCATTTATATATCTTACATCACACAAATACCTATTCTAGTATAACAATATTAATACACATAAACAAATGTGTTCCATGCTAAACTAAAAAAATATTAAATCTAATACCTTATGGGATCTTCAACCCATTCCTATGTGTATTAGCATCCCTTAACACTCTATCATTTATTGTAGAACCTTCTCATTTCGGTAGAATATATATGAATTACATTTCTAAGGTGCAAATACCAAGGACATTGGTAATAATTTCATTTTTTAAGTCTTGTATCTAGTATTGTCAACTATGTCTACATTGACCTTGATGTATGTCCCATCTAGATACCTAAACAACCTTTGAACCATTTCATATGTTATCTGTTGAATTCTTTAATATTGATTTGAGTTTTTTAAACAACAGGGTATGTAGTTTTAAAATAGAATTCAACATAGCATGAAATTGCCTACTAATTATCTTTTCAGATTTAGCTACTTGATGTTTCATAACTCTATTTTTTGTATGATGGGTAATGATGTGGAGGAAGCTAATAATCAGTTCTTCTATTAACATATATCTAAATGCTTATATACCATTTCTGTTTGAAGCAAATAACATAATTTTGTAAAAATTTTTCTATCTATTTTAGTATTATCTACACACTGTCTATTGCTTTAAAAAATCATTGCATCTAAATTTAATTCTTTAATATGTAACCTATCATAAAAGGTTCCATTATAAGATACTTTACGTTGTTTTTTAAGTTTTATTGCAATTAATGTCACAACAACAATAAGTAATAGATACAACAAAGTCTCTATTGGTTCAAATGCAAAATAAGCATTGTAACCAATTGCATATTCTTTGTTAGTGATAAACGAGCCATAACTGTTTACAAGAAAGATTCTCGTTAATGTGGAAAACATAACTAAAAAGTAAATCTTTGCATATCATAAATGGAATCTATCGCACATCCAAAACCAAAACATATACCATCAACAAAATATTTGTGGATGAAAGAGCTAAAACCAAAATGAATAACACATTTGATATATCAATATTTTTTCAATCAATATATAAACAAGATCTAAACAAATAAAACAAGAAAAAATTTGAATCAAACAAATGATGTAAAACAGATAATTATGTAACAGATAGTAGACACCATTTATTGAAAAAAATGTAGATAAACTGAATAGCACGAAGATTAAATGATGGACATTGAAGCTGATGTTAGTTGAAATAGAAAAGTATTTGCTTAAAACTCTGTTATGTTGAGATAAAAAACAGAAAGTGGTTTTTGTTATTTAAATATGATGAATACATCAAGTACGGTATTTTTTATGTAAAAACGTTGTAATAGTTATGAAAAAGATATTTTCTGAAATTGATTAGACATTACAATGTTCATAATGTTAGAAACACGATTCTCAAGAAGAAAAAAATTTATGTTTATTTTCAAATAAACGGAGTAATTAATATTAAGAATTACTACATTAAATAAAAATGCAGTATTCTAATTTTAAAATTGAAATAAAAACTTACTGCATTTTTCAAATAAATGCAGTAAATATTATCAATTACTTTGTTTCTTTAAAAAATGCAATAATAGGGTTTGAACAAAAACCACACATTGGATAATTACTGTGTACTTTTTAAAAAATATAGTAATAGAAATAAAAATATGGAATATAAACCACACAAAAAACAAATACTATGTTTTGTTCATTACAAACATCGTAATTGAGTTAAAAAAGTTTTTAATTTCATTGTCAAATGTTGTTTTTCAAAAGGGTAACATAAAAAGAAGTAATTTTTTTATTTAAGTTAAATGTGAAACTTAAGTAACTTTTTATCTGAAATCATAAAATACCATAGAGAGATGTAAGTTTTTAATTCTGAAATTTTTAGGTACTATTGATAATATGACATTTTTTGAAAGAATCAGATAATCCTGAACCAAACGTGAGAATCAGATACACACAATCAAATTTTTGGAAAAAATTTTTTAAATTTCCTTGAACTAAATGTCTCGCAAGTATTTGGCATTACTATGAAAAAGTATTATGAGTAATTAAAATATATAAAAAGATATGTATAAAAAAATATAAATAATAAAATATTAAAAATATATGGATAATAAAGTGATTTTTTTTATTATAAACATATTTTTTATTGTAAAACACATCTCGAAGAGTTTTTTATTTGAGGTTAGAAAACTAAATTTTTAAATTGAAAAGACAATTTTTTTATTGATTAACATTGCATTTGGATCAAATGCAATTTTTTAACGTAAAAATTATTTTCAATAGCAATACTAACGAGGCCTTTATATATTTGAGTTTTAAAACAATTCATTTGAAAACCACTACAGGTACAATTCAATTATGAGCACAAGAAAACTATCCTTTATTAAAAAAAAATTATCTTATACGTCAAGAGGCAGAATTTTGAAATTTTATAAATAAAGTTAAAATGCTGGCATATATTTAAGAAAAGGTTTCATTTAATGTGTTAATAAATATTGATTATAGGTCTAATTGGATGGACATTGTGATTAGTTTTAACGAAAAGAAAATAGTAATGAATGTGAGATTGATTATCAATGGTGAAATTAAAATCAATAATAATATTAGATTGAAAGTTGTATATAATAAAAAATTTAAATTATTTAATATTTATAAAATTTATTTATAATATAAAATTTGTTAATAAATAATAAAATTTATTTAAATTATTTATTAATATATTAAATAATAAAATTTATTTATTATATTAAATTAACAAATTTGTTTTACACCTTTTAAATAAAAATAAAAAATTATAAGGATATTTTTATATAATAATAAATTTTAAAGGATAAAGTTATAAAAAAAACCCCATTGGCCAATCACCAACTAGACCAATATTGGCTTGTTGATGACCGGCCATTTTTCAATTGCACCGAGGTATCATTTGGCTACAGGAGTTGAACCGAGCACAATTTCTCGTTGCTCACTAGCATTTAACACTAATTTTTTTCTCTTAAAATGTTTTAAATATATAGCACTTTTTTTGTCATAAATAATGTTTGAGTTTAATATTTTGTACTTTTTTTTTTTTTTTTACTTTTATTCATGATGTTTTTATTTCAAAAAAATATGATATTTTAAATATTTTATTAAATTAAATATCTATGAAAATATATTTGAAAGTATTCATAAGGTAGACGGAGAAATTATAAAAGAAAAAAGGGGCATTTTAATTTTTTTTTAAAAGAATAAGATAAAAAATTTTGAAGAAAAGAAAAATCAGAAAACAAGCATAAAAAGATCTACTTAATTATTTTCCATCCATAAAACGACAACAAGAATTGGAGTAAAAAGATAGGTTAAATGCAAAAGCATCCCTCTAATATATATATTAGTTTAGTAATTAAAGAAACAACATTTTTGTTTGGTATCCAAATTTTTATTTCTTTTACTATTTTGATACTTTAATTGTTAGTCAACTTATTTATATGGTCTTAATATCTAACAAAATTATGATATTTGGCATAAGTGTTTAGTTTTATTTATTTTTTTGTTATTTAAATAAAAAAATTTATGATATATTTTTAATTCAAAATTTAATAAAAAAGAAAAAAAAAGATTTAAAGAGATAAAAAATAAAAATTTTGGTGACGTAAAGATGGTTAAAAATTTATGACACGTATCATGAATTTATTAAATATTTATATCACATTAATTATTTAATTGATAGTAATAATACGAAATGTAAAATTAATTAATGAAATAATTGATGAAATATCAAAATAAATTTTTTTTTTTTAAATATTAAACTAAAAAAAATATAATACAAGGTATTTTACATGTTAACAGTAAAAAATAAATAAAAAAAAGGGTGTACTTACTTTTTTTTGGCCAATAACCAAAAAAAAGGTGTACTTAAAAATGGGAAAAGGGTAAATTAGGGAATATGAACATTCAAAAAGAAAGCCCAATGGGCAACGGCAATCCGCAATCCCATCTCTTAAAGTGTTTCGTCTCTCACATTCTCACCGTTGCCGTATCTCAACACAAAACATCTTCAACTCTCGCTTTGACCATAAAAAAGTACCATTCAATTCTCTCTCTCTACCTATCTATCTGTCTTTAATATTATATTAATTTTTATTCTTTTAACAAGAAATTTTCATCCCACTGACAGAAAAATAAAAAGACCAAAACCCAAAAAAAAAAAAAAAAAAAAAAAACCTGAAACTCTTTCTTCCTATCTCCCTTTTTTTCTTATTTTTTTAATTTTTTTTTGTGTCTGCTAAAACAACAGTGTATCTATTAGATTGATGTGTTTGAAAGTGTATAAGATTTTATCGGTAGACTTACTGTTTCACTTGTTCTTTACTTTAATCATTTAATTCATTCATTCAACTTTCAATCCTATTCTTTGTTTTTCGTCTTTGTTTTCTGGGGGCTTGGAGAGGGAAAGAGGACGGGATCGGACGGCTGCCGATCTTCTGCTCAGGTCCATCGTACAGTTAGGTCCTTCTCTTTGTCAGCTCTTCTCCCCACGTAAGTCTATCCATCTCTCCAACTCTCCATCTCCAGTTTCCACCACCTGAACTCTGCACAATCAATGGCTAAAAATGCACTTGCCTTTTTAGGCCAACTTTTCATCTCTCTCTTCGCCTTTTCTTTTTCCGTTTTATATTATTATATAAAATTTATTCAATCATTTCCTTATTATCTCTCTTTCTGCACTATTGCTTCTCTCTCGCTCTCTACGTTGTTGTCTTCCTTTAATAAATCTGCTCTTGCACTAATCCGATTAATTGTTTCCATTGCCTACTTACAATTACTTTTCTTTTTGTTTTTAATATAAGGTTTTATTTTTTTTTTCTAATGCTGTTTTTATTGCATGCAATGAAGCTTTCTGAGATTTTTTTTTTGTTATGGGTTGATTTATTTATCAACACTTAAAATTTTCTTGATTAGCTTAATATTAAAGCAACCGTTTTTATTCTTGAATTAAACTAATTTTTTTTTTTATCCTTTAGAAACTTTTAGCATGAGTTTTAAACTGTTATTTGTCTTAAACCCTACAGTACTTTTATTTTATTTTTTCCGAAAAAAAAAAAAAACAGTGTAGCAACTTCTGAGGATCAATGAGTTTATTTATATTTTTAATGGGTTTATAAGTTTAGCTATGATCTGCATGTAAATCGAGTTTCACTTTGTTCAAAAGCTTTTATTTTTTTTCGGACTTAAGATTTGTTGATTCTCTGTATGGAAAGTGATTATCAGAAAGGAATTTGCATTTGTTCTTTTTATACAGTGCGTATGGAATCCTTAGTGGGTGTTATTGCATTTGTTCTTTTCATTTAGTTATTTTTTATGTCTGCTTTGATTTGATATTAATGTAACTTTTATGGTTGTTATCAGGAATGGTTTTAAGCCTAGATTTCATGGTAAAGCTCTTTGCTTTCTCATGGGTTTATTTTTTGTTTGCATTTAAAGTTTTCTAAGACATAAATTGAAGCCTAAATGCCTATTTACAAGCTTGATATTGCTGTTGTGGGTTATGATTTAATGATCTAAAATGTTTCTATTTTAGTTCAATGTGAGGAGTATTCAGTTTTTTTTAAAGAAATGCTGTTAAAACCATTTTAGTGGTCTCCTTGGAAAATTCTCTTCTCAAAAGAAGTTTTTGAGAGGTACCTTAAAGTTTGGATTCTTTTTATCTTGTCGTGCTGGTGAAATTTTTTGCTTTTGATGATTGAAATGACCAATAGCCTTGAATATAATAAGAATATTAAAGCAACTATTTTGATAATTATTATGTGGTAGATAGATTACAATGTAGAATATCACTTTTCTATGTGGGAAAGTGGGTTGTCACATCATATGAACTGGTGTTGTTGAATATGAGTCTCAATTCTTGGGCAAGCTGTAGGCACCACTGCTTTATGGAGGCTTTCCTGGTCTGCTTCTATCCTTTACGTTTTCAATAGACTAGTATACAGTTTGTCTTTCTTAATTGGTCTTGCATTTTGCACATTCCACTCTAAACATGTGGCTTGTCTTGGCTGTCCTGGAAATTAAATTTCTCCATTTTAATGTTTATAGCTTTTGTAGTAACCAAATCATCAGCTGGAGTTAAGATGATATAGAAAACTAGCTGTGCCAACACACCAATAATAATGGTGTGAGGGCTTTTATGTATTTTTCGTTTGCATGATGAGAGATTTATATGTGCAGTTACCTGTAAAAATGATATAAAAGGTTTTGGTTATCATGGGACTTACATTGTGGCTGTACACCCTCCCATTGAATCTGCATGGATTTATGGGGAAAAAAGTACTTTCTGTATATAACTTAAAAAAACATTGCTCAGTAAGAAATAGCATGGTAACTAACTAAAGGGAAACACTCCCTAAAAAGTACTTGAGAGAGAGAGAGCCATATATCCTTAGGTGATATTTACTGAATGTTGAATTATATCATGGTATCAGACTTAAAGCAAGTCCTTTCCAAAGTTTTTTTTTTTTTTTAACAAAAAAAAAAAAAAGAGATGGAAGTACCTCTTTCGGGGAATATATCTGATGGTAAAAGTTTGCCATCTTTTCTCACTTTTTAAAAAAATTTTTTTTATTGAATTTGTTGCATTGAAGATGTTATACTGCTTAGCCTAAGGTTGTCCCCCCCCCCCCCTAAATTTGGTTAATTAAGAATAGTTCTTTTAATGATAGATCTAGTGAATGAATTTATTTTATTTCATATTCATATATGTTATCACCTTCTTTGGGCTTAATATTTTTAGCGCTGGTACTGCTCTTTTTTGTATGTACAGTATCTTATTTAGAGTAGATTTTCTTACTTAGTTGTAATGTCATGTTTAGAAATTCTCAATTACAATTCCCTTAATCTTACGTATGATGTTGTTCTGCAGTGAGCAAGTTGTAATTCTGAAACACTAAGAGCCTATGGAACCTAATGGTGATAGGAGAGTGAGGAGAAGGGATCATCTTGCCCAAAAAAATGGAGATGCTTATTTATCTTGTTCCGTTGATGAACTAGATCCATGGACTGCATGGGCATACAAACCTCGTACTGTTTCATTATTATTTATTGGTGCATGCTTTCTTATGTGAGTGCCCTGCATAATATATACTTTTAGCTGAAATTCAACTGTAAATTCTGCATATTTATCCCTTATTAGATTAGAATACATCTTTTGTATTGTTGGTCACCTATCTTTCCTTGTGCATAGAAACTTCTTTTTGGCTAGAATTTATATCTTTTGGTTTGAATTTATGCATATGTTTTTGTTGCAAATGGATGTCACACTTTTAGATTTCATAAACCATATAATTGTCCACGGGTCCTAATTTTGGAACTTGTTTTTGTTGCATTTACTATGTTGTGGAAAAATTTTGTTATCCTAGATTGCCCAAGTAGAGCTTAATTATCATTTTGAATTAGTTTTTCTGCTAGTCTCCTTCCCTTATAGATATTGTTATTGCTGCTATAGTGTCACCAACATGCCTAGCAAATCAAGGTTTGTGAGCAAGGGGATGGGGTCTGTGTTTTAAAAAGGACACTATGGTTACAATGATGCTATGGTGTTTGAGAGTATTTTAAAAATTTTAAGAAAATATCATGGCAGCCTACATATATGTTTTGAATCTATATCATTAAACAAATGTTATTTAACTATAGTTGTTTCTTTTTCTTTTTCGATTTTTCCCTTATAAAAGGAACTGTTCGGTAAGGCAAACAATTGTTGCATTATCTATTTTTCTAAATGCTGCATCCTGATAATTTTACAGTTTTCTTCCATTTAAATAAGGTAATTTCTTATAATAGTGTTCTATAAATGTTTTCTACCAGGTGTACCCTGTACTGTGTCCTTAAGTTACATATCCCACTCTTTAAATTATTTTTCTGGATACATAGCACAAAACAATAAATAACATGCATATTTCTCTTTCTTTTTTTTTTTTTAAAAGGAATGAACCTCATTCACTTTTATAATTTAAAATTATATTTCAATTCTTATATTAGTATTTATTTGTTGTCTATATTTGTTTACCAGATGGGCAAGTGGAGCTCTTGACCCTGAGATCAGCGAATCTGGTGATCTTGTGACATCTGTAAAAAGGTTTCTATTTGTTTCTAATGGCATTTTACTGTTTTCGCTTTTTTACTTGCTGACATATTTTAAGTGGCTCCTGTGGGCTGTTTTTGTAGGGGTTTATGGGCAATGATTGCAGTTTTTCTTGCTTATTGCTTGCTGCAGGCTCCTTCTACGTAAGTTATTAGTTTGATTTCTTCTGTAGAACTTTGTCCGTTTAATTATTTTCCATTGGATTCTCTAGTTTTAGCGACTCTAAAGATTTTTGCTTGTTCTTGGCTTGTGTATCTAGTGGGAATAGCTATATATATATTTTTTACAGTAAGTCAACTTAGTTTCTAGAGAATTTACAGCTCTTTTGCTTTATATGACGGAAGAAACATTGAGTTCAGTTTTAAAGGAGCCATATGTATCATCTTGTCTCATGGTCCAAGCATCAGATTTTCCTTGTTTATTTGGCCCTTAAAACCATTTTAATAATGTTTGTCTACTTTGTTAACACGGTGCAGACTAAGGTGGTGTAGTCTCCCATTTGACTGAGTAAATTTACCTTGTGCATTTCCTTTGGTTGGTTGCATTAGTAGTAGCAGGTTTAAATCCCCCTATTTGGTATTGATTTTCCTTACAACTCTTTTGGTACATTAAGAAACTTCCTGAGAAAGCTAGAGGATTTATTTTTGTGTAACCTTTTAGAAACATAGAAATTTGAATTTTCCTTATTCAGAATACATATCTAAACAAAACACTCGATCCGTCGGAGGTTTTCATGATAAAGGAAGGTTGAAATTACCCAAGAGAATTGTCAATGACTTTCAGTTGTTTTCTCTAGGCTGTTAAAGCAAATGTGTTGTCTATGTGGCCTGTATATTCTGATGGTTGAAGAACTAAATCATCTATAGCATCATTAAGTGCTTTTACTTTATAAATATTCACAGTTTTATTGCCTGAGTGGCTTTATGTGCATCATTGTTTTACATTTTAAACGTGGTTGAACCTTATAATTGGGGGGGGGGGGGTGGGAGGTGAGATTTAAAGTTGGATTATGTATTTGCATTTCTATAAGATCCCTTTGATCTGTCCTATAAATGGTTTTGATGATGTCATAGCAATTCTATTCTGATTATCCATAAATTTTGTTTATGGACAACTTTGAGTTTAATCTGCATTCTTTTTGTTTTTTATAATCTGTGTTTTAATCACCAGCATGTCATATTAGTGTGGTTAGTGGAGTGTTAGTTTTATTGCTCTAACAGATTAAAATTTTAAACTTCTTTGCAGGGTCCTTATTCGGCCACATCCTGCAATTTGGCGTTTAGTTCATGGAATGGCTGTTGTTTACCTTGTTGCACTCACATTTTTGCTTTTTCAGGTTAATTTCCTTGTGTTCATCTTTGATTTTTTGCATTGTTTATTTATTTTTATATATTACACATGCATATTTGCATTCATCTATGGTAGCTTTTCTATTTTTTGTTGGTCGACATTATGTACTGCACCTGGACTTATAATTGTTAGCATAAACTCTTGCCCCCTTTACAATTTACAGCTTTTGGTACTGGTAAGTGTTAACATGTCATCAGTTAAGAATATCACATGATGCTCACCCTTGTGAATAGGATCTGAGGTGCACTACTTGCAAACATCAAATACATCTCTCTCTCTCTCTCTCTCTCTCTCACTCTCTCTCACACACACACACACACACATGGAAAAACATGGAACATACATGTATATATGCATAAAGGGTTGTAACTCAGTAATGTTCTGGAATGATTCTGTCCACACACAAAAGTACAAGTTGTCATCCAAAGTTGAATTAATGATTAGTGATGGTTGCTCTCAATTCTGCTTTCCAGAAGCGTGATGATGCTAGGCAATTCATGAAGTTTCTCCATCCTGACCTTGGTGTAGGTACTGTGGTTCTGGCTGTGAAACACTTTTAGTTTCATATTTGTTCTTCTATTATAATTCTATTGAAGTTTCTTGATTATTTTGTTTGCATCTTCATGCAGAGCTTCCAGAAAGATCATATGGTGCCGATTGTCGCATATATATTCCTGAAAATCCCTCTAGCAGGTTTAAGAATGTTTATGTATGGATCTTCTTGCACAACCTGGCTACTCTACTTTAGTCTACTTTTTTTAGAATCTTTTTCTTTAGGTAATTTTTTTATAGTGCATGCTTGAGCCTGTGTTTCTTGATGCACTTTACTATGGATTTCTATTTTCACTCTTTTAATTCTCTTATGTTTTAAAAATATTATTTCTAGGAAACGCTGTTTGATGAATTTGTTCTAGCCCACATCTTTGGTTGGTGGGGCAAGGCCATTTTAATCCGCAATCAGCCACTTCTCTGGGTCCTCTCAATTGGATTTGAGTTGATGGAGGTTAGTTTTTTGACTGGACATGCTTATCATTTTTCTTGTTCTGATTTCCCATATAGATGTGTTATTATTGGAAGTCTATGCGCTCCTGTCTGTTTTGCATCAGAAACTAACTACTATGATGGCACATACAGTTTACCTTCCGACACATGCTACCCAACTTTAATGAGTGCTGGTGGGACAGCATTATTCTTGATATTTTGATGTGTAATTGGTTTGGTAAGATCCTGCATTGCCATTTTCTTTTTCCTTTGTTTTTAAATTTTCTTTCCCTTTGTTTAAACTTGTACAGGCTGTGGCATACTAGATTGTCTGCTTTTGAATCATTAAAAGTGATAATGCCATGGATGTGTGCACAAACAACTGAACAATATACATTAGCTGACTGACCTGTTTCTGGGAATACTCTATTTTGAGTTTCATTTTCTATCTTCCAGATGTTTGTTAGAAAGTTTATATGCGGTGTGATAAAATAAAATATTTTGTTGGTAGGGATCATATTTTCTGCTTTGATATTCTCAAGTAGCATTTCCTCCAATTCAGATTAGTTCTGGAGTTCACAGCCCCATTATTTGGTCATTATTTGTTTCTAGCTGTATGGCAAAGGGAATTTTGCAGCCACCCTATTTGTTATTTCTGGTTCTGCTGATTTTTTCATGTATTTGTTGATGCTTCTATGAGAAATGTATAGACTGGATCATGAGGTTATGATGTATCAAGGCATTGAATAGTAGCATATATGTACACTGACTACATGGGTGAAAGAGGGGAAAGTGGAAAGGCAGTGTTTTTTTCTAAGAAAAAGGTAGTTTTAAAACCAAAAAACACTTTAATTGAAATAATAAATTTAAAATGGATTCCAATCATGGTACTTAGGAAGACAGATGACTAATAAAATTCTATTTAAATATGTTATTTTATTCTTTTGTTAGATTTATATGTAATTTTAATAGCTGAATTAGTTTTACTTAGCTACTTACACCAAACTCAGTTACTCCTCAGATATAATAGTATAGATGTGGGTGTGGAAACCTTTATTTAGCCCTACTTATGATTTTAGTCCTCGGTCTGCTTTAGTGTTAATCTCTTAGTTAAGTTTTTCAAAACATGCAATCTAAGTTTGAATAGCAGTTTCTTTATGTCAAGGTTATCAATTATATTGATCCCAAGTGCTTAGTTTGTGCTGCATTTTTTTTTTTGGGTTGGGGGGGGGGGGGGGGTTGAGCTTAGTCCTTGCTGTCGTCATGAATATAGACTTCACTTTATTTTGTTATTAGTTTCTGGTCTGGAAAAAAAGAGTTAATGATAAAGCCTATTTTGACAACATATTTGGTTTGCTTGTAGGTATTTGGGCTGGAATGCATACTGTTAGGTACTTTGACGGGAGAACTTATGAGTGGGTTGGTATAAGTCGCCAGCCTAACATCATTGGCAAAGTATGTTTCTTGTTGTGTAATTACATTTTATAAATGTTAAAACTACTGCAATATTTAAACCTTAGTCTGCTCGGAAGTGGAAATATGGTCACTTTTCCTTTTATGTATGGTTTCTTTTTTTTTTTTCTTTTGACTTCCTGTTTCTTATATTGTTCACTTGGCTTGGAAGCTTAGCCTTGGGCTTCATATTTTAATGTAATTAAAAATTAAAGTCATGCAATGGTCAATGCTCTTTGCTGTTGTTAGGTTAAACGAACATTAGGACAATTTACACCAGCACATTGGGACAAAGATGAATGGTACCCCCTGCTTGGTCCATGGCGATTCATTCAAGTTCTCAGCCTTTGCATTGTTTTCTTGACAGTAGAACTTAATACATTCTTTCTAAAGTTTTGTCTCTGGATTCCTCCTCGAAACCCTGTGATTGTGTATAGGTTGATCTTGTGGTGGCTAATAGCAATACCAACAATTCGTGAGTACAATTCATACCTCCAAGACCGGTACACTCTTTCTTTCTCCATTTGATTTGGATGCAAAAATACATAATGATAGAAAATGCTAATAACCCAATGAAGATATTTCTTGTTTCACCTAAAAACACTAGTCAATTTTTTTCAGAAAACCAGTGAAAAAGGTTGGAGCATTTTGTTGGCTTTCCCTTGCAATTTGCATTGTTGAGCTTCTCATTTGCATCAAGTTTGGACATGGTATGTTCCAATAACATGCAATATTTTAAGATAGTTGGTTTGAATTTATCTTAATAGTTTATATGCTAATGATAATGGTTTCGAGGTTGATTTCTGTTTTCCATTTTCCAGTTGCATTAATCTCTTATATTTTTCATAGGTTTATATCCCAAGCCGATGCCAAAATGGTTGGTAATTTTCTGGTTGTCCATCGGAGCGGCTCTTGTTTTATTCATTCTCATATGGTCTTGGAAACTGCAGCAGAGCTACAGCAAAAAGAGACGATAATTTTGGAAATGCAGAACATTATTCTTTGGTTACTTACTGTTGATGTGAGTACCCCTCAATTGTCTGTAAATGCGAATATCACTGCATAAATTGTAAATGCTTATAACTTAGGTATTGGATCTCAGATTCAAGTTCAAGATATTGATTCTTTGTTGTTAGGATAGTTAGAGAAATGCTTGTATGTTGAAGCTCGCAAGTTCTGACTTTGCCACCATTTACCAATGGGGCAAAATTTTCCGAACTTGTCTTGAGTATCAACTGATTCAGATTTAGAAGCTTTTAATGATGTATTTCTCATTTTTCAGATGCCGTTTATTTTATTGGATTTTGCCACCCTTTCACTTTAAAGGTTTCTGCTGAATTTTCCAACTCTGCAATGGGGTTGTCTTGCAGGTTCCTAGAATTTTCATTTTAGAGCAAATTCATGGCAGATACAAAAAGGAC
The DNA here is from genome assembly GCF_047325235.1 of Durio zibethinus. Lineage (NCBI taxonomy): Eukaryota > Viridiplantae > Streptophyta > Magnoliopsida > Malvales > Malvaceae > Durio > Durio zibethinus. The sequence continues at coordinate 20,676,321 of NC_143166.1, forward strand.
TAGCCAAACTAGATTAATACTGCGGCTAAAATTACAATTGAAAGTAACTTCGTCGTTTAGATACCAAAATATCCCTTAAATATAATTAAAAATTATCATTTCTATTATCTTATTGTAATTAATTGAGGTGATATACGATTATGTACATTCGATTAAGTACCTCCGATAGTGGAAATTTTGATGTCGTTAACTTTCTTTGACAATTAAGAATTTTATCACTGCGAACAAAATTAATGGAGAACAAAAGAAAAAGAAAAAGAAAAAGTAAAAAGGTTGTGTTTAAAATTTTTTTTTGGTAGTGAAGAGCGATCGTATGCTTTACATTATATTAAGCTCGTGGTCTAGACATTTCCTTAAAATCACCATGCAAAAACTCAAGTAAGCCATTTGGAGGAGAACAAAGCAATTCAACTCAAAATTTGCTTTCCTGAGCCATAACTAAGAAATCCGCAAAAAAAAAAAAAAAAAATCCAAACATGTTTCTCTATACACATGCTTCAAAGATCAAACCCAATCCCTTCTCATTAAATTCTTACATTCATGAATCACTTGATAAAGAGAGTTTTTGTTATTTGGCGATTGCAAAATCTTCTGAACAGCTCGACAATGATATTTTTATAACCAAAATCTCAAGCCACCAACGTACCTATATAGATAACATAAATTTCGGTCCTAGTAATTGAACCATGATCCAATCTCCTCGTGAACCCGAAAAGCCAATCACCCCAACTATCCTTTGCATAAACCTCCTGCAGATAATCGACTCGGATTCATTTTGGATGCAGCATCAACATTCTGATTAACAAACCCTTTCGAAAGGCACTGCCAGGCAAATATAACAATTTGAACAAAAATTGATAGCCCTATATCCATAAACCCCTTGATAGAAGAAAAAACTTTTTGGTAAGCATTAGAAGGCTAGATAAAACCATCCTTAAAATTACTTTTATTCCTCCAAATCCATATATGCCAACATACAAAACCCAAAAAGAATAGAATATGACATATTATCCTCCACTAAAACTCCATTTCTACAACAATTAATATTCAATCAGTCTTTTAAAGATTGAGAATTGAAATGATCTAACTTTGCATCCTGCATCCAATGGGCCCGGATGGCTTGACATTCATAACAATCTCTAAGCACATGCAAAATATCTTCCATCTCCGCATCATATCTTGGACACCTAGTTGAATTCGAGTGTCGTTTTTTGACACAAGCAACTTGCTATGCAAAACCAACCAAAGAAAATGTAGGATCCTTGGAAGTAAATCAAGTTTCCACGAGTGCTTCCAATAGGAATCTGAAAAGAAATAACCCTTATGAATAATATGCTGATTTCACAGTGAAAATCCCCTTGGAGAAGCGGTCCAAATTGTTCTATCAACCTCATAGGGAATTGGAGGAATTAAAGAAATTTGATTAGCAACTTCTTTCTGCAAAAATTTTAACTGTGACAAGTCCTATTTGCCATTTACATACAAATAATCGCTAACCATATCATCATTCCTGTGCATCATACACTATTATCCATGCTCTCAGCCAAAGTTCTTCCACCAACCCATTTATCATACCAAAAGGAAGTACTCTGTCCATCACAGATTAAACGTGAATAGCCATTTTTCACCTCTTTACTCGAACAAATACTACGCCATTTGAAAGATGCTGTAACCTTTAAAGAACGTTGTAAAAAAAAAAAAGAAAACTGCCTAACAAATATTTGGACTGTATCACCCTAGCCCAAAGACCAGAATCGCCCTCTTCCAATTTCCACCCAAGTTTCAGCAAGGCAATATTTATATCGGCCGTTTTTCTAATGCCTAATCCACCAACATTTTTAGGTTGACAAACTTTACCCCTTTTCGGTAAAGGAACTCTCTTTCTATCCTCAACAGAACCCGGAGAAAATTCATACTAGGGCATCAATATCATTTGCCATTGAAGCTGGCAATTTCACTGTCTGCACGGTATAAGTGACTATTGTACTAGTCACCAATAGCACCAAGGTAGCCCTTCCTGCTAACTAGAGTTGATTCACTTTCCATGATGACAACCTATTGTTAATTTTCTCCAATGAGTACCGATAATTATTGCTAACAACCCTTTGAGAATGAATTGGCACCCCCAAATAAGTACCAAAATTCGTATAATGTTGCATACCCGAGTGTAGCCGAATCTCGTCCACCAAATCCAAAGACACATTAGGAGATGTAAAAAAATTTAAACTTACCAAAATTCACTTTTTGCCTAAAGATTGAACAGAAGGCATTCAAATAATCAATAATTACCTGGCGGTGCCTCACTAAAGCCTTACCAAATAAAATTAAGTCATCAGCAAAAAAGATATGGGATAATAAGGGACCTCCTCGAGACATCGAAATCGGTCTCCGTTCTCCTCTACCAACCGCCACCTCAATTATATCAGTGATTTTTTACAAACATAAAACAAATAGATATGGAGAAAGAGGGCCACCTTGTCTAAGCCCTCTAGTCAGCTTAAAATTAGATGTCTTCTCATCATTCCACAAAATACTCATCTCAGTAAAAGTAAAATAGAACGTAGTAAGTGCAATAACAGATCGAGGCCCATATTTGATAGCACCCGTCATAAAAAATCCCAATTAACTCGATCAGAAGCTTTTTCTATATCAATCTTCATGATCATTTTGCCCCTTTTCCAATGCTTCCTACACAGAGTGCAACGCCTCTTGGACAATTATAATATTATCAGTACTCCGTCTACCAAAAATAAAGCTGCACTGAGTTGGAGCAATGATATCTAACAAAAAGGTTTGAGTCTACTCACTATAATTTTGGATATTAACTTCACCGAGACATTACACAAACTTATAGGTCTGAACTGCTTCACCCCTTTGGAAGATCCATTTTGGGAATTAAAACAATCTGACACCTTGCTTAGAGATTCATCAAAGTGACCCTTCCTGAAACTCTCCCTTATAAAACTACACACTGAGCTCTTAACCACGTCCCAATTTGACTGGTAGAAACCCGCTTGAAAATCATATGGACCTGGTGGTTTAAACGGAGCCATAGAGCAAAGAACCCTGTGTATTTCCTCATCCTTTGGAACATGCATAAGCTCATTTAATTGATGTTCATCAAAATAAAATTTTGACTTGGGACCATACCTCTTCAAAATTATCAATCAGAGCATCTGTCATGTAAACCTGTTTAAAAATAGTCCGTCACCATTGTATACAACTCCCTCTGATCCGTACACCAAGAGCCATCATCTTTCTTCATCGCCAAGATTCTGTTTTTGTTCCTTCTCACCACCGTGGACATATGAAAAATTTTTGTGTTACGATTCCCGAACTGAACCCAATTCGGCATAGATTTTTGAAACCACATAATCTCCTGTTATAATAACATTGTATGGTATTTAGAAAGAAGCTTCTCCTTCAGTTTGTATAAAAATGGATTCGGTCTCTCCTCAGTCTAACCAGCAGATGTCTTTTCTCGCTTAAACACATTTCCAAAGGCAGAGGAATTCCACGCCTGCACTGCTTCTCGAAATTGACATAAATTGACATTTAAATTATCATTATCTTTCCAAACACCCTGTTAAAAATTAGAAAAGGATGCATGAGTTTGCCAAGTAAACTAAAATCAGAAAGGTCTTGAGCTTGGACGTGGTGTGAATAAACCATGCAACTTCACCAAAACTGGACAATAATCTCCATGCACGCGTGGTAGGTTACGAACAACAGCCTCATCAAAATGAAGTATCCAAGCAGAATTATAAGGAGCTCCATCCAATCTTTTTTTCTTATTATGCTTCCAACCGATTGCTTGTTTGTCCAAGTAAACTTGCAACAATAGCCTACAAATCAATAAGATTACGAGAAGAAATTGTTGGGCCTGAAGTGACAAACACAATAATGTAGAAGCAATATATCGTAATAAACCTACAGTAATAAATAACAATCAATAATTCAAAATATAAGAAAAATAAAGCATACTAAGATTTACATGAAAAACCCTCCAGTGTAGAGAAAAAAAAAACTATGGACTACTAAAAAAATCTTCACTATCAAATAATGGATATGCAAAATTTTTTTCTAACTAAAACTAAATCTAATCAACAACTAGAAAGATAATTGAAAAAATCTCACCAAATAGATGGCTCAACAAATACACTCTAAATTTGTTCTTAAATAGCTTTAAATAGGGTTTTCACTGTTTATAATGTAAAACTATAAATTATAAACTTGTTGACAAAATTTTAGCTCAATAAAACTACGGATCAATTTTCGTTCAACCAGCTCGTAATTCTCCTTTTTCTCTATTTTTTTTGGCTTTTCTATTCCCTTTTAGGTGCACTCTTTCTCACTTTTTCTCATGCCAAAAATAGCCCCTTTTTATTTTAATATGTTGGGCTCTTTTAGGGTAACCTAAAACATAAGGCCCATGGTCTTTGAGTAGTCAAAACCATGGGGCTGGACCTACGTTCCTAACAATTTCCCCCTAACCTCATTAGGAGGAGATTTATCATCACAGCAATTTCATTTGGAACTTACCTTGGCCAAGGAACTCATTTTAGCTAAGTTATTATAGAGCTTAAGCTTTTTCCTAGGAAATGTCTTAGTCAACATATTTGCTACATTCTCATTAATATGGATTTTTTTCAATTACATTTGTTGTTTCTCAATCACTAAACGTAACTAGTGATATCTAACATCAATGTGCTTTGTTTTAACATGGTACATGTCATTCTTACTCAAATCTAAAGCACTCTGGCTATCACAAACACCATATACTCTTTTTTATGCAAACCCAATGCAAGAAGAAAACATTTCATTCAAAGCATTTCTTTATCTATTTCGGTTGCTGTAATATACTCAGTCTCTATAGTTGACAAGGCAACATACTTTTGCAACTTAGACTGCCAAGACATAACTCTTTTTGCAAAAGTGAACAAATACCCTGAAGTAGATTTCTTACAATCAAAATCACTTACTATGTTAGTATCAGTAAATCCTTCTAGAATTGGTTGTAAAATTCCATAACTCAAGCATATTTTTGAGGTGCCCCTCAAATATTTGAAAATCTATTTCACTGCTTTTCAGTGAACCTTTCCTAGATTAGAAAAAAATTTGCTCACTATACCAATTGCGTAAGCAATGTCAGGCTATGTGTAAACTATAAGATATATCAAAAAATCAATTACAGAAGAATAATGAATATTAGACATAACTAGTTGTTACTTTTTAGTCATCAGACAAGATTTATTACTCAAATGAAAATGGTTGGCAAGTGGACTACTAACCGATTTAACATGTTGTATGTTGAATCTACTCAGTACTCATTCAACATACTTTTTTTTGTGATAACCACAACTTTCTAGCTCTCTTATTTGGGATAATATCCATACCACAAATCTGCTTTGCTGGACCTAAATCTTTTATGTCAAAAGACTTAGACAATTGTTCTTTAAACTTGTGAACCATACCAACATCTTGTCCCACAATCAACATATCATTAACATATAATAAGATAATAATAAAGTTACCATCAGGGAATTTTTGACATACACATAAGAATCCACTACCATTCCTTTATAGTTGTGGCTTACCATAAAAAAATCAAACTTTTTATATTATTATTGTAGAGCTTATTTTAAGTCACACAAATTTTTCTTTAGTTTACAAACTAAGTGCTTTTTCCCTTTCACTTTAAAACCATCAGACTGATCCATATAAATGTTCTCCTACAAGTCACCATGCAAGAATGCAGTTTTGACATCAAGTTGCTCAAAGGTGCGGTTCATCCTTTCAACTACATTATTATGCGATAGTGTTTCAAGTTCTATCATCTCATGCCTTGCTTTGAATAATATTCTTCAAAGTCTTTAGATGTGTATTCTTTACCATTATTAGTCTGAATACACTTTAAGGGTAACCCTATCATCATTTTCACCATGGCATGAAATTTTTGAAAGTACTACAATACTTGGCTTTTGTTTCTCAACATATATACTCAAGTCTTTCATAAAGTATTATCAATAAAAGTAACAAAATACCTGTCACCACCCAATGACTTAACCTCAATGAGACCACATACGTCATAGTGAATTAATTCCAATCTATTTTATTTTCTTTGAGAACTCTTACTAAAAGAAACTCTATGATGCTTGTCAAATAAAAAATGATTACATGAATCGAGAGACATATCTTTGGTCAAGATAATGAGAAACTGTCTTATCAAAATCTATAACCCCTTCTCACTCATGTGTGTCAGCCTTTTGTGCCATAAGCATGCTAATGCATTATCCTCGACGGTATTTATTTGGTTGCCGTTCAATTGTATCCATATCTTATACATTTTGCAGTATAGTTTTTCTCTTGCAACTACCATAGATCCTTTGAGAAGTTTCAACTGTCCATTATTTTATTGACTTTCATATCTTTTCTTATCAAGGACATTAATAACAAGTAAGTTTATCTTATATCTGAAATGTATCTGACATCCTTCAAAGTCAACATGTAGCCTATACTAGTTTATACAACAATATTACCAATCTTAACAATATGTGACACACTCTTATTTTCTAACTTGGTACAACCAAAGTCTTTTGCTTTGTAAGTTATAAACTTAGAAACACAATCATATGTTGCTCCTGTGTCAATTATCCACTTAATACTGGGATCATCAACATGATTGCAACCATTATGTATACAAATCAAAGTAACTGAATTACTATTTGAATTATTATCTGAATTCACTACTACAATATTGCCATCATCTAAACTCTTATTTTTTTTTTTTTTTATCTTTTTGCTCTTGTTTCAAGATTTTGTAGTATCGCTTTATATGACCTATTTTACCATAATGGAAGCATTTCATTTTATCTCTAGACTTAGATCTATATTTAGACTTACTATAACCTTTTGAGTTCTAACCTCTGTCGATGTTTCTACCTTTGTTCTCTATAATAAGACCTTGATTCCCAATGTCTAAATCTTTTCACCTTACTTCTTCATAAAGCATACTAGTCCTTTACAATCTCCAATGTTACCTTATAATCAATAGCTAAATTAAGAACAGTCACAATTAGAGTATTCTAGTTGTCTGATAATGAACCCAAAAGAGACAATATCTTCATTTCATTATCTATTTTAAGTTTCATAGTAGTCATCCGATTAAATATATCTTGAAAATCACTCAAGTATTTTGTAACTGATCCTCCATCAATGTATTGTAAAGTTGTAAGTTTTTTAACAAGCATAACTTTATTCATGCATGTTTTCCTCTTACACAATGCTACCAATTTTTCTCAAATAGTGTGGGCATTTGTCTTCTATGCTACAAGATGGAACATGCTGATATCAATCTTTTTGATTGTAGCTAGCGTTTTTCTGCCTAACTTCTTTTAGCTTTTATTTTTTGTATCTGCTAGTTTAACCGAATCACCTAATATTGACTAATACAAATCTTTACAATATAAACAATCTTCTATCATAGACTTTTAAATAGAATAATTTGATGCTATCAATTTTATTATGGAACCTGTATCACTTTCTATGATCTTAAACATAATTTACTTTTGTCCTAGGTTGCTTTTGTATCAATGTCTAAAAAATAACAATCACTCTGATACCACTTATTAGGCCTGAAGTGACAAACACAATAACGTAGAAGCAATATATTGTAATAAACCCACAGTAATAGATAACAATCAATAATCCAAAATGTAGAAAAAATAAAGCACATTAAGATTTACGAGAAAAATCTTCTAGTGTAGAGAAAAAAAAAAACCACGGACCACTAGAAAAATCTTTATTATCAAATAATGGATATACAAAGCTCTCTTTCAGCTAAAACGAGAGTTAATTAATAACTAAAGAGATAATTAGAGAAATCTCATCAAATAAATGACTTAACAAATATATCATAGATTTGTTCCTAGAGAGCTTCAAACTCAAACTTCATCGTTCATAATATAAAATTTTGAATCATACATCTACTGATAAAATTTTAGCTCAATTAAATCACAAATTGACTTTTATTCAATCAGCTCTCTCTTTTTCTTTTTCTCTCTATTTTTTTGACTTTTTTTTTCCCTTTTCGGCACACTCTCTCCCACTTTTTCTCACGCCAAAAATTGCCTCCTTTTATTTGAATACCTAGGGTTCTCTTAGATTAGCCTAAAACAGCTTTTGAATAATCAAAACCATGGGACTGAACCCCACGTTCCTAACAGAAATTACCTCCCAAAAAGGCTCCATGCGCCGAGCTCTTTCTGTCTATCCCCTACTTCTCTAAGCTCTTAATAACTTGATTAAAGTCACCAATAAAAGGCCAAGGTATGAGATCAAATTCATCAAAAGATTTCAAATAGTTCCTCAAGTGCAAGCGATGAGATGGAGTGGGACTTGCATAAACTGCTGTTAACGCCTAACGAAATTCCATTCGATCATTAATTAAAACCAAAATGAACTGGCTACTCTTCTTAAAAACATCAATTCTGCCATTACTCCTTTTCCATAGCACCCAAATTCTCCCTGAAAAACCTTTTAACTTCCACTTTCGTAAAATTATCAAAACCAGCATCTCATAACTCTATCCGCAATCACCCCACTGATGGGTGGCTCTGCTAAAATTAGCACATCAACTTTGTGGACGTTAATAAGCTCTTTAACATTCCTCATAAATTCGGCATTAGCTGCCCCTCTGCAATACCAGAAAAGTGTTGACATGATAAATAAGAAACTAGAAAATAAAATCATCAGAAACGGTTCAAACTAGCTTTGTATGCCACTTGGTAATGCAATAGCATCACCTGGACCCACGTTCTCACAAGCAAAAATTAGCAACCTCAGCAACACTTTCATTTAAAATGGGACCCACATTCTCACAAGCCAAATCAGCAATCTTAGCAGCAGTATCATTTAAAACCAGCCCCACATCAACAGCCATATCAACACTCTGCATTTGAATGGAAGCAGTGGAAAGGCCTACGAAGAATAAACTCGAATCACCCTTACTCAAAAAAGACCCCACATGCATTTCCTCAACCACCATACTGATGTAGGATTTTGTTGAAAAAGAGTTGCTCGACTCGTTATTGAGTTTGTGGCCACCAAACTTGGAGCCTTAGAACCAAGTTGGTTAATAGCAATACCAGGAAAGGAAGGCCTAAAGACCACATCTGAATTTGGCCCAAAAGCTGTCTCAAAAATGTGGCCCCTAGAAAATGACCCAGCCTGGAAGGAGAAACTGACGACCTAACTTTTATCAACCCCAGTTTTCTCCTTAGATGCCTCATGCCTGACTCGACCCTTTCTTCAGCATTCTTATTTTAGTTGACTATTAAAATCCCCTGTAATCTTGGTCTTGCCTTTATTAGTATTAGCCGCCTCATTACTCCTTGCCTCACTAGGAGTCAAAGCTACATCTTGATTTTTCTCCTTACCGTGATCAACAATGATCTCCTCATTCAACCCCGCAAATCTATTCCCATCATTATTCTATGAATCACTCCAATTTTCTTCCTTTCCATTTCCAGCATTGTCCCGTTGCTGCTGTTTCATGTTCCTCCTTTGCACTAGCATCCATGGTCCAAAGTTAGACTCTTCAAACTTTTCAAACGGAACATCAGTGTTAACTGGTTCTGCATCTTTTTCTGTTGCATGGTTGTTAATCAGACTCAGACAACAGTCCATTTTGTGACCAAATCTACCACAATAGAAACATATTAAATGAAAACCTTCATACTTAACCAATTGTGTATGTTTCCTTACAACAAGCTTAGAAACCAAAGGTTTGGTTAAGTCAATTTCAACACATACTCGAGCAACCCCGAAGTTCTCCCTTTGTATTCTTATAAGTTTTTATAACCTTTCCCACACGTGCACCCATTCTTGACAAACCAAGAGAATCGTAGAATTCCATAGGCATAAGGATATCATTGGGTAGGGTATGGGTAGGGTAGAGTATTATCTTCCTTATCTTCAAATTTTTATATTATACTCATCATCGTACTTATACCTTATGAGTATTTTAAATTTATCTATATCTCCATCCCCAAGGATATTTCCAAGGGCATTTAATGGCTATGATAATCCCTGTACCTATAGCTTAAAAACAAAACTAAAAATTAAATTTTTTTAGTTTTATTTTTATTTTTATCTTGTATATTTAGGTAATTTTTTTTATAAATATAGATATTAATATATATTTTTTTAATAAAAAGATATTAATTTTAATTAATCTAAAATAATAATTTATATTATTTAATAACAAATCTATATATTAAATATATATAAATATATGTAGTATATAGGTATGAGGTAAGTGTCATATTATCCATCCCCATCCCCATCCTCATACTAAATAAAATTTTAAAATCATACCCATCTCCATACCATCTCCATCCTAATTCGGATAAAAAATCAGGTTCCCTATTGGGTATGGGTAAGATTGACATCTTTACATAGGCAGATAGAGGAATTGAATCCAAGCAATCACATTGTGGATTTTATCTATAGTAGGATTAAAGTTAGAAGACCATTGTCTCACTATCAAATATTTACCATTGAGAATTGATTGAGACTTTACGAGTGTACATAATCAAAACAAGTAATATAGAATGAGTAGAGTATCGATCTCATGAAGATTGAAATATATGGAAGAGGACTAAGTACTAAAATTGTTCACCTCTAATTATATCTTAAAGATTGAAAACTAGAATAGCAAACTAACTTAAAACTGAATTAAATTAAACCTAGAAATATGCAAACCGAATTAAATTTAATCATTTAAACCTTAAAATAGCAAATTAAAGCAAAAATAGAACTTATGCAACTCGAATTGCAAAGAACATAATCAAACTTAAAGGAAAGTTGCAAATTTAAGATGAATTGGAAGCAAGAATGGAAATTTAAAAAGGCTTGAATTGAATTGAAAACAAAATAGAACTTGAATTTGAAAGAAAACTAAAATTGAACTTTGCATAACTTAAAATAACATGAAAAGTAAAGAAAAAGAAAACTTAAAGAAGGTAACTACTTCAAGTTAGGCTATTAACCCAAATCACACTTCACTTTTTTCCTTAAACAAAAGATAGCTATTTATGGAACAAAAATCCTAAAATTACAAAGATAAGTAAGGGGTGGCTATGGTTTCTTTAAGAGAAAATGCTTTGTAACTACATTTAAACCCTTGCTAGCCTTCTTGAATAAGAACTTTAACTTGGACTAAGCTTTAGCACATCTTGAACCTTTTTTAAATTAGGCTAAATCTTCTTGAATAATAGAATGAATGATTAACCTTTCTTTTTGGTAGCCCAGAATCTTGATATGTTTTCACTTTTCTTAGACAACTTCTTCCATTAGGCTTGAATCTTGAAGTCAATTGGTTTTAGATCAAATTCTTAGATTTTGGACTTATACTTATAGTTGAAAAGTTCTTAGAGAAGAGAGAAGTAAAATTATGAGTATTGTTTTTCGTATGTGCTGCCTCTTTTTGAACTTGCATAACACTACATTTGTTTGGCTACATCATGTCTAAGAGGACTTCATGTCCATGTGTGATAATTGAAGAGTTTCAATCAAACAAGGACACTATGGCATTTGGCCAAGAGAGTTTTTTTTTTTTTTTTTTTTGCAAGAATACCTTTTTTTATCACCATTCAAAGAGTTATGATTGCAAGATAGAAATTAAAGAGTTTATGAAAATCAAATACTTTCTCTTGGAAGTCAAAGCCTAACCAAATACATGATGAATTCATGATCAAGATGAGCTAACAATGATCCAATGTCCAAGATGAGTTCCCAAGGTGGCATGATTGGCCAAGATAATTCAAGAAGGAAGAAACACCATTCAACCATAACTTTTAGCTTGAGTATTTTGATAGAAATGAACTTGTAAGTCTTATAACCACCCATAGCCAAAACCTTTATCATAAATATGGAGGCTAGTTCTTGATTCAATACACATCACATTCCATTCTTTTTCTTTTTTTGATATCTTTCTAGTTTCTCTAACTTTCTAGTTTTCTTATTAGTTTTTTTTTTTTTGTATTAGGCTAAGGTGACAGATTAGCCATTACAAAAACTTTGTTTTCTTAAATTTTATTTGAATACAAATATTCTTTTATTCAAGATCTAATCTTTCAAATCTTTTTTTTTTTTTTTTTTTTTTAAGATCTATTTCTCTTAAAGCATTGTTTTGGTTTCAAGTTCTTTTATTGCCTATAGTATTCGGCCTATGCTTTTAGATTTAATACAAGGTTTGGTTTATGAAAGATTTATTTAACCATTCTTTCTCTTGTGCTTTCATTCTATTTGGCAATCACAATTCTTTCTTTTATTCAAGTTGTAATCTTTGCTTTTAGATCTAGTCCATTTGGCCATAATTTAATACTTGCCAAGTGATAGTTGGTTAAGTAGATCTAGACCTATATAATATTTCTTTATGCAATATTTCTTTCTTTACTTTCGAAAGCAATCTCAATCAATTTCTCATTGCTTAAGATATAAAGGATTAGTTTATCAACCTTGGTAATTGAATCCACCTAACAATTAAATTCAATAATTGTCATGGGATGATACTCTACTTCATCACTACTATTACTTGATTATGATTTGTGCACTTGTAGGCATTACAAAAATAAGCAATCGAGTTTTTGTAGCCATTGTCAGGAATGTTAGCCTTAAATTGATCCTTATTTTGAAATGACAAAACATTAAGCTAAATAAGCTTGATCAAGATTTTGAAAAAGATTTGTTTAGTACATGTTCTTAAGTTTTATTATTTTAGTACTAAATAAATAATATGATTTTCAAAATTTAAATCAACATTTCTTTATGTTTTCTTATATCTCAAATCTAAACTATCTTTAAACATTATTTATTTGACTTTAAATGAAAGTCCAATTGTTGTTTTTAAAGTAAACTTATTCATTTTAGACTCAATACAAATTTGATAATATTGGCTTCGACAAATAGATTAACTTAAGAAAATTATTTTACAAGAACAAAGTTTTCCAACATTGAACTTGTTTTATTTTTTTTTTTGTATTAATTCACAAAGTTTTAATATTTGAATTTTATATGGTTGGAAAGCTCTTTGAGTCTACTTTCTAATGGGTTAAACAAAATCAAAGTCCAAATTTTTTAAGAAAAGATTTTGAATTTTTACTAAATACTTTGCAATTGTATAAAATTTGCACAAAGAGTAGTTTTGAAAATTTACTATAACTTGTACAATGATAGGTGATAAATTTTATATGGATAAAAAGCCCTTTAAGTCCAGTTTTTAAATCTTCAAACAGTTTTTAATTTGGAATTGTATAACTTAAGATATGACCAAATTAGTGAGTAAAGTGCAAAATAAGAGACAATTGCCCAGCTTGATCGGATTGATCCCTTGGGTTATGAGATCGATCCCTTGGCTAAACCAATTGATCCCCTCTTGTAATGGATCAATTGATTTTTCTAAAAAAAAATTGAAAAACACCAAAAAGGATCGATCCTCTATAAGAAAGGATCAATCGGGTAAGGTACATGATCAATCCCTTATGCCTAGAAAAGCTCTGGCGTCTAGTTTTTCAAGCTTCAACATTTTTTTTCAACTCCAAACCATCCTCAATAGCTAATTCTTCAATTCTTCTATAAATTGAGCATTCCAACACTCCAAGAAGATTGATGAATTAAGAGAGCAAGATTAAACAAGTCATATTTTCATTCTCTTAAAAAATTCAAAAGTTTTAGAGCTTAAATTCAATATCTTTTGTATTGCTTGTATACAAAATATTGTTGTGTTTCATTCATCATTTTCTTTTTACTTCATTAGGCAAACACTCAATCTTGAGAGGAATTTAAGTTTGCAAAAATCATTTAGGTTATCTTGCAAGCAAGATGTGAGGTATCCTTTTGATCGTGTAAGGGTAGATGTTTCTATCTTAAGCCTTAGGAAGAAAAAGATATGATTGTATTCTCAATTCAAGATTAGATGATTGAAGCCTTAGTGTAGACAACCAAGAGAGAAGACATAGGTGCCTTGTGGAGAAAGACCAACCCTTTATAAATCCTTGTATTTGATTTCTCTATCCCTATCTCTTTATTTTGATTATGTTTATATTTGCTTATAGTTCATCAATTTAGTATTAGTTGCATCATATTTTGATATTGGTTTTAATTTCCATTCAATTATATTAAAATCTAGTTTTGGAAAAGAATTTGAAAAAATCTAATTCATCCCTTATTGGATCACCATCTCATATAATAAGCTAACAATTGGTATTAAAGCTTTGGTCTCTTTTTGTAGGTTTAATTACCTTGAGTAAAGATCCTATGGCTCAATTTAGGTCTTAAAGATGGTGAGAAAATCCTCAAAGCTCTCATTTTTTATAAATATAAGTTTTGTGAATAGAGAATGATGATGAAAGTGTTCATAACGACCCAAGATTTTGGAGCATGGAATGTAATGGCAAAAGGGCTTAATATTTTTTCTAAAGATGCGGAATATATGAAGCAAATAATAGGTGATGCAAAGGCCAAATGCATTTTCTATGAAACTTTAGATGCTTACAACTTTAACTTGGTCTCAAATTGTTCAACCTCAATGGGATATGGAAGAAGTTGGATGAGCTACATTAAAGTCAAATTTCCAACCAACATACACCATGTCTTATGGCTATTGAAGAACCGGAGGTAACCTCTAATTTTATTGATTCAAACTCTCATACTTTTGATGAGTTACAAGATGTTTACAATGATTTAGTAATTAAGTTTGAGAATATGTATTTGAAACATAAAAAAAATGATTTCAAAATTAAAAGTTGAAAATGAATTTTTAATAAATACAAAAAATGATTTGGAAAAACAAAATGATAAATTGAAAATGAATTTTAAAGCCTTTCAAAATATAAATGAAATTTTGGACAAAGAAATTGTTGATTTGAAAAAAAAATTTGAAGTTTTGATGAATGAAAAGCAAGAACTTTTAAACAAGAGTTTAAGGGCTAAAATGATTAAATGAAATTTTTGTTATTTTCATGGTCATATTATACATGTCCCATAAAGAGAAAAGTTTCATTTAGAATTAGGCAAGTATGGGTTCCAAAAAGAACAAAAGATATTGTAACTAACTGTCAAGAAGTCAAACCAATTTGGGTACCAAAAATCAAATGAGCATTGTCTTTTGTAGGTGTGCTAGAGCAAGAAGCTACATTGTGATTTTAAAGAATGGAACTCTAGACACACAATAGATATGGGTAACATCTAAACTTTTATTTGAAGAGAATTTTAATTTTGTTACCTATTCTTGATGACATTTGAATGCTTGCTTGATTATGCATATTTTGGTTGAAATTTAGTACAAGACATATGTTGCATAATCTTAAAAAAATGTGAGCTTGAATTGAATATGCATTTATTTGTTCTTAAGTATGTTTGAATGCCTGTTGAAATTGATTTTGGTGTTAAATTGATTGAGCATAATTTTGTTGATGAATTTTTTTATTGATGCTTGATGTGATTATTTATGTGCTTAATTATTTTCATATTTATGTACAAACTTAAGGGGAGCGTACAAAGCTTAATGATTTTAAATTTTTTAAGTTTTACTTTGAAAATGATTTTTGCAAAAGTCAAGCTTACAAATATAAAAATTTGTTTTAACAAGTTTTTAGGTGCAAAATGATTTTAAATATCTTGTGTTCAATGTTTTAAAGTTGCTCAAACAAAGAAATTTGATAATTTACATTGGTTTTAATTTTTCATAGTATTACATAAGGTTTTTGGAGCTTAAATGATCAAATCTTATTTTTGAACATTTTTTGGGCATAAAAATCATTTGAACAATTTGAAATTGTGATATAAAACTTTTTTAAATGGTTTAAAGAGCTTAAAATATATTTTTAATATTTTTGCCCATCTTAGTGGCCTTTTTCAAAAAAATATGGGGTTTAAGAGTTTACTTTTTTATTTCCCTATTTCTAAGGCCTAATCACCACTTAAATAGCTTTGTTTATATTTGAAACTTGTTGGAATGGTTCAAGTTGGTTAAAAATGAGCTTGACTAGTTTTGAGATGCATTAAGGTATTTTTCAAGCATAAATGAGTTTTAAAGTGCAAAAATCAAAATCCTAGACATATTAAGCTTTTAATTGATTATCTTATTGTGTTTTTGCATAAATATATTTGTTTAAATGATTTTAGATTGATGAATATATTTCATATTTTTTATGCGCTTTATATGATATACATTGAGTTTTTATTATTAAAAATGCCTCTATGACCATGTTGTTTAAAATTGCTTAACTTGTTGGTAATACTTAGATCTTGTGAAATATTATTTAAATTTGAATATTTTATTCTCAATTGTTTTAAATATTGATTTGTGATTTTAGAAATTGATGATCATCTTATGCTTAAATCATATATATTGATGTTCGATTGTTCATCTCTTGATTTCTTATGAAATAGTCTTGAGACATGCTTTAATTCTTTATCCTTATTAATTCAAGATTTATTTCTTCTCTTGTGTTGATGAATTGATGAACTTTATATGCTTAAAAGATATATATTGATTCTTTGTTCATCTATGTTTTTGGTCAAGATATGTGCTCATATGATGATTGGTTCAACTTGAGCTTAATACTTGTGATTTGAAAGTGCTTAAATTATTTATTTCTTATTTTGTGAAATACTTTTGTGATATGCTTGCTCTTGTGCTTAAATGTTTTATCTCTTAATTTGTGTTTTTAAATTGATGAACTATTTATTTTTTAAAATGATGTGCTGTTTGTTCATCTATTATTCTTGTCAAGTGCGTGGTTATATGAATATGTTGAGCTTTACTTGATATGCTTGCAATATGACTTAAGTGAATGATTTTCTTATGGTGCTTATTTTTACCTTAAGTCATTGTCCGTTTTGGCCTATGATTTGTGATGACATATTTATTTTTTTATGATGAAATTTTTTTAAACATGTTTGAATGATAAATATGTTTTCCTTGAGTTTTCAATTTTTACATGGCCTAAATTTGTCCTGACATATTCTTGGTGATTTATTGAATATGTCTTCTTTGTGTTAATTATTTCTAAACGATCTAGAAAGGATTCATGTTTTGCACATTGCTTGAGAACTTTTGCTTTAGTGGTAATATTGAGTTATTTGATGTTTGATTTGATACATGACCTTTAGCATAATTTTATAAAGTATTTTTGATAAAATATTTCCATGTAGCAATATGAAAAATAAAAACCATTTGCAAGTTTTTTAGTGCCATTCTTGTGCTATTTGATGTTTAAATTAGTATATGACCTCTAGCTTAAGTATATATCTCTTTTGCTATTGGCAACTTGTGCTTAATGAACAAAATTTCTTTTGTCTATAATGACTTAGAATGTGAAATTCATTTTCTAATAATTGGTATAATTTTTATCAATTGATTTCCTTGATGCTTCTAATGAAAATCTTTTATAAAAATTTTTTTTAAGTCTATGCTAAGAGAACTTGAAATGAGCATGAATGGGTCAATATTCTTTTTGAAGTTTTATGTATAGCAAGCAAATCATCTTCATCAATCAAACTCAAGTACCTTAAAGATTTGTTCAAACATTTGGAATGAAGAGCTCAAAGCCAAATGAGCAAAACAACCTAGCTTGACATGAATTGAGGTAAATGTATTGACTCTATGCTTTGTGCCTATGATGAATGAGTTTGAAATGCTTGCTTTGATATGTGCTTAAAAGACTTATTTGTTTTTGAATGCTTTGATTGTGTACAAAATGAGATATTGTGCTTGAACATATGAACACATTGTATAAATTAGTCACCAAGCTATTTGATAAAAATTATCTTAATATTTTTTTTAAAGCTTGGATTGCTTAATTCACTTTGATTAATATTCATGCATCCTTCTTGATTTTCTTGAAGTGATTAATATATATATTTTTACATGAATATTTGTTTAAGATAAATCTTTGAACATGGCTATGAGTTGGCTATGTTGATTTCTTAATTAAATTGATTTGACTCAAGGATTATGAATTATAAATTTGAAATTTATATGCATATTCATTGATTGAAATAATTGAGATGGCAAGTACCAAATTATGCCTGAATGCTTGCATATTTTTTTAATTAGGTATATTGCTTATGCATTTTGCATATGCTTGTATGATTTTGATTGAAATATAAGATTGAATACTTGCATATGTTTAAGTTAAGTACATTGCTATGCATTGAAATAATTTGGATTATGTTTGAATGATTATGCTTTCATTATTTCTTTGCTATAGCATATGTGCTTATCATGTTTGAAAATCACGCTTATATAATCTTTGCTATGACATGATGATTGAATCTTATTACTCATTAGTACTCATGAATCATTACATATTTATAAGCTTATGGTTCTTATTTTGGATAGGTTATGCTTATGAAATATTGGTTTTATCATATTAGAATTATTGATTAAATCTTTCAAATGCTGGAAATATGTGTGATCTTTGAAAGTTGTAGGACAAAATTGCTAATGAATCTTTTAAACTTTTATTGATGCTTGTTTAGCATGTGTAATCCTTGTTGCTTATATCTGTCATGCAAATTTGTGTGTGCCTTAAATTGATTACTCTTTATTTAAAAAAAAGTTTTTAGAATACAATTTTGTTTGGGTTAAAATGAGTTGTTTTGTGATAGCAATTAGTATTCTTCTTGATGACATACCTTTAACAATTGGTATCTTTAACATTTGGTATGAGCTTAAATATATGTGCTTGAATTTTTGCTTAATTGCTATTAATGTTTTATGTTATAAGCACATCTACAATAACATGATTTATGAGTAGGTTGCATATCATTCATTATCCTTTGTTTATAAATTTCATGTAGTAAATTGATGACTTGTATTAAAATGTTAAAATTGGATACATTATAATACTTTTATGCTTTTGTATTTAAATACGTGTATTTGAACTTGATTGTGAACATCACTTGATTACATGCATTCAAAAATACTTTTGATATTATTGGTATCATGCATTTTGTCTCATGCCTTGAATTGATCTCTCTTTCTTATGAAATGACAAAAAGGGGGTGAGTTTAGAGATATTTCTTCTTGTATGCTTAAAACAATTGATATAAGGCTTAAATATTTGGAATAAACAGCTTAAACAAAAAGGGGAAGAAATGTTTCGTAAATATTGTTAATGATGCCTCTTCGTGTTTATTTGCTTATTAATATGCTCATGCCTTTTTGGTATGACAAAAAGGAGGAGAAATATCATATGGACAACTTTGCTTGTGCTTGACAAGGATATGTTTCATTGTGCATATTTGATCCTTATTTTAAGATGACAAAACATTAAGCTAAATAAGCTTGATCAAGATTTTGAAAAAGATTTATTTAGCACATGTTCTTAAGTTTTATTATTGTGGTACTAAATAAATAATATGATTTTCAAACTTTAAACAAACATTTCTTTATGTTTTCTTATATCTTAAATCAAAACTATCTTTAAATATTATTTATTTGATTTTAAATGAAAGTCCAATTATTGTTTTTAAAGCGAATTTATTCATTTTAGACTCAATACAAATTTGATAATATTAGCTTCGAGAAAGAGGTTAACTTAAGAAAGTTGTTTTACAAAAATAAAGTTTTTCAACATTGAACTTGTTTTTTTTTTTTGTATTAATTCACAAAGTTTTAATATTTTAAATTTATATGGTTAGAAAAATTTTTGAGTTTACTTTCTAATGGATTAAACAAAATCAAAGTCCAAATTTTTTATGAAAAGATTTTGAATTTTTACTAAATACTTTGCAGTTGTCTAAAAAATGCATAAAGGGTAGATTTGAAAATTCACTATAATTTATATACAATGAATTAGGTGATGAATTTTATATGGATAGAAAGATCTTTAAGTCTAGTTTCTAAATCTTCAAATGGTTTGTGATTTAAAATTCTATAACTCTAGATATGATCAAATTAGTGACTAGAGTGCAAAATAGGAGATAACCACCTAGCTTGACGGAATTGATCCCCTAGGTTACAGGAACAATCCCCTGGCTAAACCAATCGATCCCCTCTTGTAATGGATCAATTTATTTTTTTTACACAAACAAAATATTTTTGAAAAACACTAAAGGGGATTAATCCACTAGAAAAAGGGATCGATCGGATAAGGCACAAATCGATCCCCTACGCCCAGAAAAGCTCAAATGGCTAGTTTTTCAAGTTTCAACTTTTTTTTTTCAGCTTCAAACCATCCCTAGTGACTAGTTCTTCAATTCCTTTATAAATTGGGCATTCCAACACACCAAGAAGGTTGATGAATCAAGAGAGCAAGATTAAACAAGTCATATTTTCATTCTTTCAAAAAAATCAAGAGTTTTAGAGCTTAAATTTAATATCCTTTGTATTTCTTGTATCCAAAATATTGTTGTGTTTCATTCACCATTTTCTTTGTAATTCATTAGGCAAACACTCAAACTTGAGAGGTATTTTAGTTTGCAAAAATCATTTGGGTTATCTTGTAAGCAAGATGTGAGGTATCCTTTTGATTGTGTAAGGGTAGAGGTTTCTATCTTAAGCCGTAGGAAGAAAAATATAGGGTTGTATTCTCAATTGAAGATTAGTGGATTGAAACCTTGGTGTGGACAGCCAATAGAGAAGATGTCGATGTCTTCTAGAGAAGGATCAAACCTCTATAAATCCTTATGTTTGATTTCTTTATCCCTATCTCTTTATTTTGATTATAGTTTATATTTGCTTATAGTTCATCAATTTATTGTTATTTGCATCATATTTTGATATTGGTTTTAATTTCCATTCATTTATATTGAAATCTAGTTTTGGGAACGAATTTGGAGAAATCCAATTCACCCCCATCTTGGATCACTATCTCATCTAAAAAGCTAAGAAAGGATTATAGCGGTGTTTGATTTAATATCATTAAGGATTTTTTACTTTTTTGTAATCTAAACATTTACTTTTTATTGCTTTTATCTGCTTTGATCTTTTTTTTTTGTTTGTATGTGTAGATCTAAAAGTGTTAACTAGCTCCATTTGACCAAGAAATTTAAAAAGCTCTAAGATGTCTAAAGAAAGACCAAACACCACCTACACCTACACTTACACCAGTGGAAAGTGCAAACAATGAAGGACAAAAAACATTGAGGAATTATGTTGTCCTAATGCTGATGGTTTTCAACCATCAATTCGAGGGTCACCATGCAAGCAAACAATTTTGAGATTAAGCTTTCAATTATACAAATGGTCCAAACTTCTGTACAGTTTGGTGATTTACCAAGCGATGATCTTGAAATTCACTTATCTAACTTTCTTGAATTATGCGATATTTTTAAGTATAACGATGTTTTAGATTATGTAATAAGACTAAGGCCTTTTTTTTTTTCTCTCAGAGATAAGGCAAAAAGCTGGCTATCTTTACTACCATCTGGATCAATCACTATTTGGGAGGATTTGGTGCAAAAATTCCTTGCAAAATTCTTTCCACCTGCCAAAATTGCCAAGTCGAAGAATGAAATCACCATTTTTTTGCAAGTGGATGGTGAAAATCTTTATGATGCTTAGGAGAGATTTAAAGAGCTACCAAAAAAATGTCGACATCCTCAATGGCTACAGATTCAAATATTTTACAATGGTCTCATTCCATCCATGAAAACTACCTTGGATCCAGTTGTTGGAAGAGCCATAATGAACAAGACTCATAAGAAGGCTCAAGAGTTAATAGAGGAAATGGCTACCAACAACTATCAATGGGTATGAAACACAAGGTACACAAGAAACCTATTGCTATTTATGAGTAAGATGCCTTCACTTCGATTAATTCATAGTTACAAACCCTAACTAAAAAGATAGAAGCCCTATGAACCCCATCTCAAACTGTTCATGCTATACAAAACCTTTTTGTTTCTTATGAAATATGTGATGGATCTCATTCTAGCGATAAGTGCTAGTTTAGGATAGAGATGGTCCAATATGCCCAATAATCTAAGCCTACCTACAACCCATACAATAACACATATAACCCAGGTTGGCTAAACCACCCTAACTTTTCTTAGGACCAACCCAACCCCCTAGCCATCAATCAAAAAACAATTTTCACCCTAATAACCCACCCTAAGAAAAGAAAACCAGTTTGAAGAGATGTTGACCTAATTGGTGCAAGCAAATAATGCAAACATCTATAGTCAATTTGTATCAATAAAAAACCTTGAAAACTAGATAGGTTAACCTACTCAAGCCATAACCAACCACCTTGTAGGAACCTTACTAGTAATATTGAGTCAAACCCTAAGAAATAAGGCAAGGAAGCATGCAATGCAGTATTTTTCTATGGTGATAAAGGTATGCATGACTCTAATAATGATGACATTATGGATGAGCTTCTAGTGGTTAACCTTTCTAGCTTTGTTAAGCAGCTTGAGGTGGACTTTGTTGGGAAAAGGGATCTAATGGATGATGAGAAACTAATGAGGTATGGTAGGGAGATTTTAGAAAATTTTGATCAAATGGTATTAGAAGCCCATGAAAGTATTAAGGGCTATGAAGAGGAAAAAAAAATTTTGAAATGGAGGTAGATCCTAAAGAGTATGAGAAAGATCTTGAAGAGTTCATTAAAGGTTCAATTAAAGAAGGAGAGATGTTAATGCAAGTAGGAAGAGCACTTTTAGAAAGTATTCAACCTGGAATGAAAGAAGTTGAGGAAGAAGAAGAAACTTATGATATTAAAAGACAAAGATGACCCCTAGAATGACCACTAAAAAACAAGCTTTTGAAGTAACCCCACAAATGTCGAAGCATATTTCGAAAGTGTTACTTAAAGAGTTAAAAAATGTCACTTTTGTTAAAGATTGCAGTTTTGAACTTTGACAATTCTTTTCGAAAAAGCAAAAAGACCCAAGGAATTTCACTATCTCTTGTAAAATTGATCATTTAAAATTTGATGAAGCTCTTTGTGATCTAAGGTCTAGTATTAACCTTATGCTTATGAATGGTTTTATGCAGCTAGGTTGTGGCGTGTTGAAGTCTTCAACATTCACCATCAAATTTGTTGATAGATCTGCTAAGAAACCACAAGAAATGTTGGAGAATATTTTGGTAAAAGTCAGTAAATGTGCTTTTTTTAAGGATTTTATGGTTTTAGATATTGAGAATAATGAGGCCTACTTGCTTTTAGGTAGACCTTTCCTATTGACATCCAAATACTACAAGAAAAATGCCATATACTGATGCTAAAAAAATCATCGGTAAAACCTAAAAATCCATTGTTATAGCACTATAAACCCTATACCAATGGTCAAAATGTGTATTTCAATGAATTTATAATCATCAGTATATCCCTTATTTGTATAGACCTATACTAATGGTTTTCAAGGTGTCAGAATAGTATAGATGTACTAATGATTAAAATCTGTCAGTAATTATATATTCGTTGGTATAACATCTATTGTGTGTTCTACCATTATACCTTTTATTGACGGTTGATGCCCATCGGTATAGACTTGTATGTTTTAATTTTTTTTATCTATACTAATGGTTAACGTCTATCAATATAGACTTATATGTTTTAATTTTTCTTATCTATACCGACAGTTAGCACTTGTCAGTATAAACTTATATATTTTAATTTTTCTTACCTATACCGACGGTTAACGTCGTTTGTATAGAGTTGTGTGTTTTAATTTTTTTTACCTATACTAGAGGGTTATTCAACATTATATTTTACTAATGATTGGTGACCATTAGTATAGCCTAAAATATTCCAACGATGAAGTGTGTCGATATAAATGTTAAGACATTAGTAAATTTTTTATTAAAAAATTATATTTTCAATTTACATATATATAAACTAAAATTATTTTCACCCCTAGAATTAGTTTCAATCTACATTCATGGCATGACATCAGTAAAATTATTTTTGCTTACTTTCCAATTTTTTGTAGAATATGGATTCCACTCCAAGTTTGTTGTAGTTAATTCTCAAGCACTAAATTGAATAAAATTGCTTAAAGCAAAATATACTTTCAATTTACATATATATATAAACTAAAATTATTTTTACCCCTAGAATGAGTTTCAATCTGCATTCATGGCATGACATTAGTAACATTATTTTTGCTTACTTTTCCTAGTTTCTATAGAATAAGGATTCAACTCCAAGTTTATTGTAGTAAATTCTCAAGTACCAAACTGAATTAAATTACTCAAAGCAAAATATACTCTTAAAACAATAGAAAAGAAGCAAAGGCAATACTAATGTATCAAAATTCCTTGCTCATTATTTATACTATTACCCAAAATATAACAAAATGGACATTGACATAAATATAAAACAACACATTGAAATCGTTTGATCTGTAATAAATTATAAAAGCAGATTTTGGAGCACAAAAAGACTACTAGTTAGCAATTTAAAACCTGTAGAAATATATCTAATACAAAGACTTGGTTGAAAATGAAATGGTAGATGTTTCTATGCAATTTTCATTATCAACGTTCCATTTCTATTTTCAAGATAAAATTAAAAATTTTTCTAAAATATGAATTGCCATCTGAAACCTTAATGAGAGAGCCATTTTGAAGAAAACAAGAATAGAACGTGCATTTGCCAAAATATTATATGTGAAATTCTTTCAGTTTCATTTTGTTTTTTGTTTTTTCTTTTGATTATATGTTATCATAATTTTTTTTCTTTTGAAAAAAAATGCTAAATTTGAGGCCTAGCAAACCCTTATTGAAAGGGAAAAAAACTTGAAAATATAAGCCAAAGAAAATAAAATTTCAAAATTGTTTTATCACCTCTGTCACATTAGCTTTGCCAACAAAGTCCAAGCTCCCCAACTTATAAGTAGTTACATTAAAGCTTTTCAGAAACAATTGAAGCTCTTCTTCAATGAGATTTGATTCTAGCTTGATCCATCTTCTATAAAATTCAATAGTAAAGTGAAATAAAATTAACGAAGAAAAAAAACACCAAACTTTAATAAGAAAATGTTTTTCGAAACTTTGAAATGGTAAAGCATAAGAATCCCACCTTTGAAATAGGACTATATGATGGATCAAACAAATTTGGAGGTAAATTATGAGCCATTTTTGCAACTCTAGGTGCTTTTCTCTTTTTATCTTTCTTATCCAAATCTTCCTTTGCTTGTGAGGAAAGGATTATATTAATCTCCACAATGTGGCGGCAAATTTTCTAGCAAAAACTGAGGCTTTTTTGGTTTTGGTAATAGTCTTTGGTGAACCCTTGTTCGAAAATTTAAAACTTAGCATTGCTAAAGAAAGCAACTTTGTTGTAGCTATTTTCCATGTAGGAATAGGGGTAGTTGATCCTATTGTTTTTCCAACCAAAATTGCATGCTTGAATTTGTATTTTTGGATCAAAGATGATAATGAAGATAAAGAGCAACCTTGTTTTCTAATCTTACATTCCCTTTTACCTATTCCTTACATGTTTTAGTGTTGTTGCCATGACATTGCAAGTTTTATTTATTCCTTCTTTTCACAAGAATTTGGTTTCAAATTTGATGACCCAATTTCAAGCCTTTAATGTATTTTTGGACTATGGATAAGGGATAAGGGACAAGCTTGATGAATGTTGCTATTCAAGACCACAAATACGATTTAAAACTTTTAGGAATTCTATAAAACTGGCTTGGCCATTACTAATATCCTTTAAATGAGTTTTAATTCCAATTATGCATCCAGGATGGTTTTATCCCTAGAGTGAGTTCCTAAAATTCTAAAACGCCAATTTGAATGTCAGAATGTGAAACCAATTAATAAAACTAAAAATTTGGAAATAATTTCAATTAAATTAGAGAAAATAGAATGGCCATGAGAACTATTTAATAATAATTAAAATAGAAATATCACTATATATTTCCTGCCTTTGTTTTTGAAAAGCTTTAAAATTCTTAAAATTTTCACACAAATTTCTACTGATTTTGCAAACATCAAAATATAATATGATAAGTTAGACAAAAATAGTAACAAAATACTATACCTTTATGACATTAAAAAATGAAAAATCAAACTTGAAAAATGATATTTTAGTAGTTTGTAAATAAAAAACTAGATTCAAATTTGAATGAACCTGATTGGTATAGTGCATAGCAGCATCTCGTAACGTTTGGAGAGGTTGGTAGTGAATTGAAACCTTCAAAAATTCAAAGCACTAGTGGGTACTAGCATAATGGACGAAAATGGAGTGGTGAACAATAAGCTAAACCAAATATGATGTTGAAAAGAAAAAAAAAAAGTAGTATTGTTAGAAATTAATATTAAAAAAATTAGAAAAAATTGAAAATAAATAATCAAAAAATAAAAAATGTTATATTACCCTAAATGGCAAGAGGTGGCAAGACCAACAACGAGCTTTAATTGGAGTCTGGGTTTTTGTTGGGTTTTAATTGAATAAGCAAGAAAGAGTGGTAAAGGATGAAGGAAAGGTGGAAGAGAAGAAGAGTATTGAGATTTATCGATTTGGGAAATAACGTTTGTGTTTTTGGAAAATAGGTAATAGGGACTATGGAAGAGGGAGACTGACAGTTGAGTAAAGCTGTGAGAGAGAGAGACAAGCGACATAAATGGTGAGTGAGATGAGGAGACTGTATGAGTGAGATGAGGAATTAACATTTTTTTAGCTTATAATAATGGTTATAATAATCATTATTAGTATATAACATACATATACTGACAAGTAATTATATATCATAAAAAAAAGTTTACCTATACTGATAGTTATACAAAGTATTGGTATAGATATTGTATATTTTGACGGTATTAAAAATCTATTAATATAAATCTCTTTTACTAATGAAATTTGATCACCAGTATAATCAAGCATCAGTATATCCAAAATTTTTTGTAATGTATATACTGACAATTATATCTAATTTTTTATAGTGTATATACGTTAGTATATCTAATGGTTATACTAATAATCAATTACTTTCATCGGTATAAGTGCCATTTACCTATGGATTTTTTTTACTTGTTAGAACTTCTACCGAAATTAAAAAATAATTTGTCAATATATAAATACGTATATAGATGGTTATTTATATACTATTAGAAAAAGATCAATATATACTGACAAAATAATAAAGGGTTGGTATAGGAATTATCTATACTGACAGTAAGAAAAATCTGTGAATGTATATGCTTTTTACTTACGTGATTTGACCATCAGTATAAGTAAGTGTTAGAAAATGTTCATCTATATTGATGGTTGTATGAAGTGTTCGTATAGGTATTGTATATTATGATGATATTAAAAATTTGTCAATATAAATCTCTTTTACTGACGTAATTTGACTGTTAGGATAATCAAGTGTTAGTGTATGGAAAATTTATTGTAGTGAAAGCATTACTTGATGTGTATAACTGTGACCTTACTCTAAGATTTAAGGATAAAAACTGCAATTTGTAATTGGTGGATATGGTATCCTTAAGGTGAGGATGATGCACACTCAATAACAAAAGTTAAGGAAAAGGATAAGCTTAGGGAGTCGAACGTGATTTCTAAACCTCCTAATCCAATGTCACAAAGCCATTTAGCAAAACCCTCAAAACCTAGCCCTTGCAATGCTATAATTGAATTTTCTAACTTGAAATCGAAAGCACCCATGTTGAATTCAAGTATAGCATATGTTATCCCTACAATGAGAGTTAGTACACCTCTTAGATCTAGTTCAGTTTATGTGATTCCATAAAGATGGATGCAACAAGGTAAATTACCTCTTGAAGGGATGAGCTGATTTTTAGATTTAGGGATGGTCAAGCTTAACCAAAACTCGCTCTGCTTAATAGGCAACCCAAGTTTTACTTTATTGGTTTATGCACTTGTTTCTTTATTTTTATTTTAAAATTTTAGGATAGGCATGCTTTGAATTCCTTTTGTGTTTTAAATGATTTTTGTAGGAATGGATGCAAGATAATACCTTATAAAGAACACATGGAGATTCGGCCTTGAAGCAAAATTTAGGGGAGTAGTTCTTTTCCCTAAAGATTCTAAGTATGGTGTAAAATAAGTGTGGGGGAAAAGAATGCTTTTTGAATTTAAGTCATTTTAAAAAAAAAAATTGTTAAACTATTGTTGGTTAACGCTTAAACCAAATTAGCATGCTAAATTCTTTATTATGCAAACTTAGTTGACTATTTCTTGAATTGTTCAAGATTGGCTTATGCATGATATTTAGAGAAGTATAAATGCAGTGAAGTGTGAAACAAGTTCATGAGCAGATTTTTTCTTTAAAATAGGGTTTTTATGTGTATGATTCTATTCTTAATTTATGAAATACATTAATTTGGTAAGAAGTTTGTGATATAATAAGTTGCATAAAGATTTAAAGATAAGAATACTGTTTTAGAATTTACCTACTCAATTTTCAAGGCAAAATTCTAGACTTTACTTGATTTAAGAGATGATTTAAGCATTCTTTGGACAGTTTGAACTTTTCAAGCCTACCTTTTATGATGTATCCCCAATACCTTTATTTTTTAGCCTTATATATATATATATATTTTTTCTTTGTTTATTATAGCCAAATAAAAAGCCAAAAGACTTTTCTTTTATATTATCCCTTTTACCCTAACCCAATGTGCTTACATGTGTTATGCACATATTTATGTATTTAGGAGGAAGGGAGACGCAAGGAATTGAAAAAGAAAAAGAAAACGAAAAGAAACAGCGAAAGAAAATAAAAGCCAAAATGGCTAAAGTTGAAAATGGCTATATAAAAAAAAAGATAAGAAATTGTGAAAATAAAGTGATGCCTTAAAGTTAAAAAAAACTCTCAATTTTTTAATCTTTAGTCCAATAAGTCAAAAGAAAGTAAGTTGAGGGTTTATGCACCTAAAATTCCCTTTTTCCTACCTTGATTCAATCCTTACATTACAAGCCTTAAAGACCTTTTGATCTTGAGTTAAGTATGTAAGTGTAACATTAGTGGAGACAGAAAAGGAAAATAGACATATGAAGTTTACTCTAACTTTAAGTTGATATGTGATGATGTATTTTGCATTCTTTTTACTTAAATTATATGAATGGATTGGAGATGGAGTAATTTCATGTGCATGAAGATTATATAATATTGAAAGCTTACTTTTTTGGATAAGTTTCTTTTGTATGTTTGTAATTATCTTTGTATTATGCTATGGTGCATGATTGAGAATTTATGTAATTTTTGACTTTATGTGCATTCATATTGATTTTTAGTGATGTTAATTTGAGAATTTTGCTTGAAAACAAGCAAAGATTTAAGTGTGGGATTGTGATAGCACTTGAAAATATAGTATTTTGCAAGTTCAATTTGGTTGAAAAATTTTAAAATTTGATTGAATTTGATGCATATAATGTTTATTTTCTTGATTTTATATTTTTCTACTTAGAGTAGGATTTCTATCATTTTCATGCAAAAAACCATGCAAGAATCAGTATAAGCATTATTCTTTGACCAAGCATATAAGGGTGTAATTTAATTTGACTTGGAGTAAAACTACTGAATTTGGCTTCAAATAGGGGTTTTGATGCCATAAAGACACCTATATTGGTTTAGCTACATCATGTACAAGAGGACTTCATGCCCATGTGTGTGATAATTGAAAAGTTTCAATCAAAGAAGGAAACTATGACATTAAGCCAAGAGAGTTTTTATGCAAGAATGACTACTTTGATCACCATTCAACGAGTTATGATTGAAGAAGGATTGTGCAAGATAAAAATTCAAGAGTTTGGATGAAAATCAAATACTTTTCTTATAAGTCAAAGCCCAGCCGAATACATGATGAATTTAAGATCAAGATGAGCTAACTATGATCCAACATCCAAGATGAGTTCCCAACGTGGCATGATTGGCCAAGATGATTCAAGAAGGAAGATGCACCATTTGACCATAACCTTTGAAGATCAAGATAACTTTTAGCTTTAGTATTTTGATAGAAGTGAACTTGTAAGGCTTGTATCCACCATTAGCCAAAACCTTCATTATAAATAGGGAGGCAAGTTCTTGATTCATCACACCTTACATTCCATTCTTCTCTTCTCTTTTTGGTTTCTTTCTAGTTTCTCTAAGTTTCTAGTTTTCTTTTTAGGTTTTCTTTGTATTAGGCTAAGGTGACAAATTAGCCATTTCAAAAACTTTGTTTTCTTAAATTTTCTTTCAATACAAATATTCTTTTGTTTAAGATCTATTTCTCTTTTTCAGTTTTTAAGATCCATTTCTCTTAAGGCATTGCTTTAGTTTCAAGTTCTTTTATTGTCCATAGTATTTGGCCATTGCTTTTAGATTCAATATAAGTTTCAATTTATGCAAGTTTTATTCAACCATTCTTTTTCTTATGCTTTCATTCTATTCAACAATCATAATTCTTTCTTTTATTCAAGTTGTAATCTTTGTTTTTAGATCTAGTTCATTCTGCCACAATCTCATGCTTGCAAAATGACAATTGGTTAAGTAGATTTGGACCTTCATAAACTTTGGTTTAGATATAAGGGATTAGTTTAGATATAAGGGATTAGTTTATCAACTTTGGTAATTGAATCCACCCAACAATTAAGTTCTATAATCCTCATGAGATAGTACTTTACTTAATCACTACTATTACTTGATTATGATCTATGTACTTGCAGGCATTACAAAATTAGGCAATCACCTACCTTTGGTAGGAATACCCATTCAAACTAGGATTTCCTAGTCAACTTAGGAAAACAACTCTAAGTAGAATAACGAAGTGCTCTTTTATTTTAGGTAGGAATTCCAAGTCAAAGTGGGATTTTCATGTCAAAGTAGGATAACCTTCTTGAAATAGAAAAACTAAGGGCTATATGGACTTTTCCAAGTATCGACAGAAGTGCTAGGGTTCATGCCACATACACCTCCAAATCATTTCTCTTAGCTAATGAGAAAAGACTCGCTGCCATGTCATCCATAATAATCCCATGCATGCGTGCCTACATAAAATACCATATACTTGCATTTAACTTGAATTTACTCTTTTGCCCCATATGATGGTTGAACTTCCCTTAGAAAATTCTTGCAAGAAATTTCTGAAATTTTCAACAAGATTCATTAGTTTTAACTCAAATAGCTTTGACAACACTTGTCGTACATAAATTCATCAATCCAACTTTAAGATTTTCAAGAATTAACAAAAAGACATCAAGAAAAGTCCAAGATTCGTTCAAATGTGTCAAGAATCAATTAAGATTGAGCAAAAACTCCAAGATTCTTAGAGATTCACCAAGATTAAATCGTTTCTTCAAGATTTCCTACAAACAGCAAATTAAGCACATTAGGTGTAAAAAGAAGCTCATTTTACCAAAAATAAAGCAAAGGTAACTCATTTATGCATTGAAAATAACTCTATTTCATAGAGTTATCAAACCCCAAAATTTGAACTTTTACTTGTTCTCAAGCAAAATAAAACTTAGTTAAATCATAAAAACATGTTAGAGATCATAATACATGCTTCAAATATCAGATTTTCATATGTTCCTAAAAAATTGCATGATAAATATAACTTAGAGAAAATCATAAGCATAGGTTAATCATTCATGAATAAGTTCCCTTTCAATTGCAAATTTTTGTGTGTGAATAATCTATCTCATATAAATGTAAGATATTCAATTAAAGTTATGCAAACATGAAATCAACATATCACCTCAAAGCATGCACAAATTTCATAAGTTTGCTTTCCACATTTCCCTCCACTAATGTAGGCACAATTAACCAAAGATCGTTAGGTCTTTATTAAACTTGTAATGTCAGGCTAAGTTTAAGGTAAGATAAAGGAAAATTTAAGCACATAAACCCTAAACATGTATTACTTAGGATCGTTTACATTGATGAGAGAGCTTTCAAAAACAAAAATTGCACACCTCCATAATTAGATTTTTGTTTCTTTGTAACTTCGTATTTTTCACCTTTCAATCTTTTCTTTTATTCCTTTTCAAATAGAATTGCATTGGGCTTTCAAATAGATTTTTTTTTTTCATTTTGCTGAATTCTATTCTTTGTTAATTGAAAGCTGTTTTTAGCTTTTCTTTTGCTCAAATAGAACTTTCACACTATTTTCTTTTCTTTTTTTTTTCAAACGCCACCTGTTCCTTCTCAATTAAGCATCGCTCTCTTATGATTTGATTGATCTATAAGCATATAGGGTAACATAAAAAGATAAAGATAATAACCAAAGGTTGGGCTTATATCAAGTAGGTTAAAAACAAAGAAAAGATATATAAAAGGCTTAAAAGTGGTGACTAAGGATAAACATATAAGAGTTAGCATGAAAGGCTCAAACAGTCCAAAAATGGCCTAAATCATCTCCCTAGTAAAGTATAGTTTAGGATTTCACCTCAAGAGATGCTCAAACAAATTGTAAAATTAGAACATAACTTTAAAGATAAATGCAATACCATATCCATATAAACCTTAACCAAACATGCATACATCTAAATGATCAAGACTAATTGCTTAAAAAGTTAAAAATATCACAATTAAACAAAAACTAATTCTAGAAATCATCTCAAGCTTTCGCTACATTCTTTTTTTTTAAAGCTATATTCAAAGTCAATTAAAAATCTATCCTTGGATTATGAGAAAATAAAGAAAGGAAGCAATATAATGAGTCAAAGCATGGCCATTTAAGCTTAAAAACAAAAAATTAAAAAAATTTAAAAAAAAAAATTGCACAAATTTTCTCTCCCCAAACTTGATTGACACATTGTCCTCAATGTGTAAAAAGAAAGCATAAGTACTAAAGGAAGAAGAATACTCCCCTAATTCACCAAGATTGAATCTAAACTTGTAGGATCACCTTTGCAAAAATAACTTGCTATTTTGGTTTTCTTGTTCCAAGTTTTTCAAGTTTCCCTTCCTACAAAAACAAAACAAAACAAATCAAAGCATACCTATTCCTAAAGAAAGAAAAACTAAAAATTAAAGCTTGCTAACAATTTAAAGGTAGAACTTGGGTTGCCTCCCAAGTAGTGCTTTAGTTGTATACTAAAGGAAAAGGAATGCTACCCAAATTCACCAAGATTGAATCTAAACTTGTAGGATCATCCTTGCATCAATAGCTTATTGTTTTGGTTTCCGTGTTCCAAGCTTTTCAAGTTTCCCTTCTACAAAATCAAAACAAAACAAATCAAAGCATACATATTCCTAAAGAAAGGAAAACCAAAAATTAAAGCTTACAAACAATTTAAAAATAGAACTTAAGTTGCCTCCCAAGTAATGCTTTAGCTATAGTCTATAGCTAGGTTACTTCCCACTAGGGTCAAGTGATTACACAACACTTGACACCAGCATCCACCCACTTGATTCTCTTTCTCTTTACCTCTTTTCCATTTGTAGGAACTAAGTGGTGCTAGTGCTTTATAGCAGTTAATTTATTTTCTACCTTTATAAATGTTCTAAGTATATCCTTACATGGGCTACAATATGTTGATATTGGCTTCAGTACTAATGAAAAAGCTATCACCATGAAAAGTATAGGTTTAGGCTTTTATAGCAATATATGAGTTCGAGAACTAAACCACTGCATGTTGGAAAACGAATAAAACACCATTTTAAAAGAAATCAAAACTGAAAAGTCACCGCCAATATTTTTTAGGGTGTGATTGGCCACTCAAAAATTTTATCCTTTTAATAAAATGTAAAAACCATTTTATTTATTATTATTTTTTTTATCACCTTTTTGTCGATCGTCGGCAACTTTGATAATAACTTGTAGCTGCATTGTTAGTAGTTCTAATAGCCATCGATAGTTGATTTCACTGCCCTCAGCCACCCTAGTATTAGGCAACCAAAATCTTAAATTTTTGAGGATTTTGATCTTCATTTTTTGCTCTATAAATAGGGCCATGAAGACCCCTGCAACGAGCAAAGAACCAGAAACCTTGCAAAAAAAAAAAAAATCTAAAAGCCCTACAAAAAAATTTTTTGTAAAAAAAAAAGCCCTGCCATTTTTTTCTTAAGAAAGGTCATCAAATCAAGCAAGCACAAATGAAAGAACCACATCCCCTAGTTACGGGGGGACTCAACGCTAGCATAATAAAAAAAAAACAAAAAGAAAGTAGCAAAACAAAAAAAGGTAGTCTTGGTTAAAACTTTTAGCCCCAATCTAAACCATCCACGGAGTTTTTTTGTAAAAAAAAAAAGGTCATATAAGGACTTAGAAGGCCGTAAGAATTTTTCTAGTGAAATTTTAGGATTTTTCGATCATTGACGATGATGACCGATGACTGATAGCGACGGCGATGGTGATGAGATGACGATCGACTAACACCTTGCCTTTTGTCTAAGAAAGAAAAAAGTATAGAGTTTTATTTTCCAAGAAAGGGAAGAAATGAAGTGAAAAAAAAAATTTAGGCCTTTTATAGAACTGCCTAAAGCCAAAACGACATCGTTTAAGGAAGGACCAAAATGATGTCATTTGAAGGAGGACCAAAACAATGCTATTTTCAGACAGAGGATCCTTGCGTGACCCGTCGACTCAACTTGAGGTCTGTACATTCGACCCAAAGACCCGTTTTTCCATCGGCTTAAACTGGTCCATTTGAACTAGTGATTGAACCACCAAAAACCCATCTAAACTGTTGAACCACCGAACCAGCCTAGCCCAGACCAAACCAGACCATTAAATTGGTGTCAAACTCATTGACCGAATTGTTGATCGAACTGGTTTAGGTAAAAAAAGATTTTTTTATTTTTTAAAATTATTTTTTTATATTATTTTTATTATTTTAAATTTTATTATTAGTATTTATGCATGTTAAAATATTTAAATTTGCTAAAATAAAATTTTGTTGTTTTAATAATAATTAATAAAAAAATAAATAATGAAATACATAATTAAAATTTTTGATAATTTTGTTAAATTTTGGAATAAACCTTATAAAAAAATTGATAAAAAAATTATTATTAAATAAAAAATAATAAAAATGTAAAAAAAAAGAAAATTTTATTTGACGATGAAATTCAAAGGTATTTCGCGTAGTGATACCTATGAAATCTCTAAGTGATAAACTTTTTTGAATACTACCAATGTATTGGAGTATTTATAAAAAGTTTTTAATACAATAAAATTTTTTTTGGCTAAAATAGTAAATAAAAAGTAATTAATTTGTTATAAATAAAATAAAGAATAAGGAAAAAGAAAATATTATCCAAGGATGGGATTTTTAAAGTATTCTGAGTAGTGATACTTTATGAAATCCCTAAGTGAAAAGAGTTTTTTAAATATTACCGGTGTATTAGAATATCTATAAAAATCTTTAATATGATAAAATTTCCTCTTTTCTTCAAATATTTAAATAAAAAAAATAAATAAATAAAAATTTTAAAGGAATAAAATAAAATGTGTGCATCAACATTTTAGCATTTTGCATTGCATGCACAACATAGTTTCTATGAAAAATAAATTTGAACCCCCAAGGATGAGATTTTAAGGTATTTGAAGAAGCGATGCCTAAGAAATCTCTAGAAAATCTCTAGGTGGGAAAAAATTCTTCTAATGTTACCAATGTACTAGAACATTTTAAGAATTATTTCAATAAAAAGGTTCTAATTTATTTTTCTTGAATGAAAATGGAACAATAAATAATAAAAGATATTAAAAAACAAGAAACAAAAAAAACCAAAATTTCAATAAACAAAGGAATTAAGGAAATTATTTTTCAAATACCTAAAATAAGACTGTTTTTATCAAAATCAATGGATAACATGTAATTAATTTGTACCTTTTTAAACGGGCATTATAGGGGTGCTAATCCTTCCCTATGCGTAATTAACTCTCGGACTCAGATTGTTTCGTAGACCCTAAAATTTCTTTTTAATTAATTTTAATTAATTTTAAGATTTTATTAAAAAGATAGGTTTGAGTAGGTGGCCAATCACACCTAGCCAAAAAAGATTGGTGTCGACTCTTGTTTTTCATTTTCTTTATTTTAAAATTCATCGGATAGACACAAAACTATTATGACAGCTTGGCGACTCCAATAGGGATGCTATTTTTTTCGAGGGTCAAGGTAAAATTAACTACGTGTTATCCTCAATTTTGCTTTAAATAGTCTTAATCAATAGTTATTTTTTAAGTTCCTAGATTTTGATTCTCTAAAAAAATTAAAAATAAAAAACAAATTGAAAACAAAAAGAAAAATTCCACACACGTTTCTTTTATTATGCTTTTTATACTTTATTTTTTTTGTATTTATTATTCTCAATAAATTAGGATACATTTGCACACACAATGACATGATGCACCTTATCGATGAGCTCTATTCCTAGGCTTCATCCCTTATAAGAGGGAGTAGAGTACTTATGCCCTCGTGAGGTGATAACCTCCATAATGACAAGTGAAATACTTCTACTCAAATTGAACCATTTCTGTTCTTAGCTTGTAATGGATGAAGATCGAGGTGCCTTACTAGTCCAACATAGACGACAGTGAAGAACAATTTGGGAACCTTTAGATGCATGTTAACCCAAGCCAGGCATATAACAAGCCATAAAAAGCTAACCATAGGTAGAGTTTAGCCCACCATTTTTAGAAAATACCTAAGTCCCAAATGTTTAAGAATACAAAATGAAACAAAATAAAACAAAAAATGAAAAAATCTAAAAAAGAAAGCTTTTTTAGTCTTAAACCACATCTTCACACTAACTCAATTTTTTTTCTTTTTCTTTTTACATTAATCATATCATACAATCTTGTATCAAGGTATTTGCTCTAGGACATCTTTCTCCTAAGAAGTCTTCATAGGTCCCGTAGAACTACAGTTTTGCTCATCATTCATCAATGTCCCATGTGAACCATATAATGAAGTGTATGTTTGGTCAAAGGAAGCCTAGAAAAAAATGGAGATTGCTTGCCTATAGGCTATGTCTCAAAGTTGCTTAAGAAAGTGCATTTGGATCTCACACAAAATGATTTGGAAGACTTAGCCACCATTTGTGGTTAGTTATGTGAAGAAAGGAAAAAAAGCTTTTATAAAAAAAATGGGTAGATTGCATCCATCATTCCAGTAGTGATTGATGAATAGTTGGTTAAGGTAGCTATATAGTTTTAGGATCCATCCTATAGATGCTTCACTTTTAATTAGGAGGATTTGGTGCCAACTGTTGAAGAGTATTTGGTTTTGCTTGGGATAGAACTATAGTGTCCGGATAAAATGTTTACCCGAAAGCTGAACTCAAGTTATTGTAAAATGTTGGCCAAGCTTATAGGGGTAAAAGTAAAAGCCATAAATTCCTTCGTAAAGCTTAAAAGTGAACATCTCAATATTTGTTAGGACTTTCTCTAAAATTTTATTCAAGGGCATCTTAATGATGATCAAGGCACGGCTGTGGCTGTGTTTGCTTTAGCATTGTATGGCATAGTGATCTTCCCGAAGACTTTGGGTTACATCGAGATAATTGTGGTGGACTTTTTTGAGCAAATTAAAACCTAAACAATTAATCTCGCACTAGCAGTCCTAGTCGAAACCATCAGGTGATTAAATTTTTATTAACGAAACAGAAAAGGACAATTTATAAGGTGTGCACCGCTGTTATATGTGTAGGTTAAAAATCATTTCAAGTGTGGAAAAAGTGCATTTTCAAAGTCGTATCTTCAAAAAAAAGCACCAATCGAAGAGTTCTACAAAAGCCAATGGTCGATAATGAAGACCAAGAAAAAGTGGGCTTTATTTTTACGAAGGCTTACCAAAGATGAAATAGAATGGATGGCACCTTGGATGCCTTATGAGCCCATATTATATCGTAAAGGAAACGAACCATGGATACCGCTGCTAGGATTATGGGGTGCTGTAAGTTATGCTCCATTGATGGTGCTTAGGTAACTTGGTGGAAAGCAGTTTGTTCCTGCCACTCATGGCTTGGTCCAAGTAGAGTTCATTTATGGGGAACTAAATCCACCAGGAACTTCAAAGCAGTTGATCCAAGCATAGAAGAAAACATGATGAATGAGATTAGGGCCTCTCATTGACAAAGTCACCCTTGATTATTAGATTTGAAAAGTGAGACAGCTCAGAGATAGAGTGCTCCGTCCTGATAATGACTCATATCCATTAGCTAAACTTTTAGTGAAAGTGCAATTATCAGAAGTCGAGCTTGTTAAAAAAGAATTAGAAGTTGAAAAAGAAAAAATAAGAAGGGAAAGTTTAAGACTTTGTAAGAATATCGGACAGTTGAAATATGAAGCAAAAGTATAAGAGAGTAGACTAGAGAAGGTCATAAAAGAATAGGATGGGGCCAACAATGATTTAAAAGATCTTCATTAAGAAAATAAGACATTATGAGTCGAATTTAAGATTGGAAAAGTCACCAAGTCTTACCTTAGTCGACAACTTGAAATGGATGAACTCTGAAAGGAAATGAACCAATGAAAAGGCAAAGCTCAAGAAAAGCAAAAGGAAGCCACTAGAATTTCTCAAGAATGCCAGAATTGGAAAGGGTTATACTTTATAGCTTTAGTAAGATTGGTGGAATGCCAAAAAGAAAAGGAAAGGTTGAAAGCCTTGCTCAAAAAAGAGAAAAGAAAGCACCTTGAAGTACTAAACAAAAAAGAATCACTTCACCAGGTGATCCAAGGGTTGAAGCTACAACTACAAGACCATAAACACCATATTTCAGCAATAATAGATGAGTGGCAAAGAAAGGAAAAAGATTGGATCCTTACATTTGATTAAGAAAAAGATGCCCACATGATATGAAGAGCAAAAAGTTTAGAGAGGCAGCAATATATAGAGCACTTGACCAATCAAGTTTGTAAGGCAGTGAAGAAGGCTTAGAAGATGGTTGAAAGGTAAAAGCATTAAGAAGAAAAGTCAATCCTGTAGGAGAATATAGACAACGTCTAGTAAACTTTTTAGATGAAGCCAAAGATCATTATGAGCAGGTCAAATGCTTCTATAGATATAATAAAAGTTGTATGAAATTAATGAAAATTTTTAGTGTTGAAATTTGTCTAAGAGCAAATATCTCTCACTTGCATTCATGCATCATGTGCATCATTTTGTTTTTCCAAAAAAATCATAAAAAATGAAAAATAAAATTTCAACACATGGCATTCTGATTTTTTTTTAAATTTTATGGTAATAAAGGTTCAAGAATGACTTACCCACAAAAAATTTTGACTCAACCTACTCGCCATTCATACAACATAAGAGCTCAAACAAGAATCATGGAACAAGAATAGACTAGTTGATTTGAAAGGATTGAAAAGGCTAAAAAAAAAAAAGTAAAAGAGGATCTTAATAAGATAATGGACATGCTCAAGAATCTTGACAAAGGAAAAATGATGGACGAAAATCCTAACTTTCAACACAATCGCTAGACATGGTGGATCCTAATATCCTCCAAAGTTTGAGTCGTGGCCAACCCAATGTTTTCAAGGAATTAGAATTCAAATTCCTACTCTTGGAGGATATTCCAATCCTTATCCAAGAATGACATCTACCCGTGCTCTAGGACAGTTCCAAAAGTTAGTTAATCTTATTATGATATAGAAGCCATTTAAGCCAATCTTGGTTCTATACTTGGATGTTCCCAAAGAGAGAGAAAATCTAGGGACAAAGATACCTGAGAAAGTGAAAGAAACTAATGCCCAGTAGAAGATGAAATTATTAGAAGAAAGACTTAGAGCTGTAGAGGGAATAAATTTTTATGCTTCACGGATGCAACTGAGCTTTGTTTAATCCTATATGTGGTCATTCCACGTAAATTCAAGGTCCCTGAATTTGAAAAATATGATGTCACAAAGTACCCAATGACTCATATCATCATGTATTATCAGAAGATGTAGCATGTGCTTGTGACAATAAGCTATTAATGTACGTATTTTCAAATAGCCTCATGGGATCTATAGCCAGATGGTATGTTCAACTAGACAATACTAATATTCATTTTTAGTAAGAGCTCACAAGGGCATTCATTACACAATATCAGTATGTCATGGATCTAACTCCAAATTATTTATCTTTATAGAGCATGAAAAAGAAGGCAACAGAAAGCTTTAAAAAATATACATAGAGATGGAGATATATGGCTGCATAAGTACAACCTTCCCTTACTAAGAAAGAAATGACTATCTTGTTTGTGAATACCTTGAAAGCACTGTACTATGAGAGACTGATAGGCAATGCAACTAAAATTTTATAGATACGATGTTATTAGGTGAGATTATTGAAAATGCTATAAAGAATGGCAAGCTCGATGTAGTAGAAACAAGTGGCATAAAGAGAAGTGTTGCATCGAAAAAGAAAAAAAATGAAGCCCAAGCAATAAACTTTATGGGGCAACAATTCAAAGGCTATATGCCATACCCCAAACTAGTGTATCAAACCCATTACCTTTCTATAAATAATATTACATCTATCTCTTATCCATATCAGCCATACTAGCCACTACCACTTCCAACTTATCCACCTAATTTCTAGCTATCCTTTTAGACACCCACCTACAACCATCCTGCTGTACCTACTAGACCATATTGGAGGCTTAATTCAAGTAGTGGTCTGAGAACCCTAAGAAATACCTAGGGAAAAACCACTTTTGATCCTATCCTCATGACATACACGGATTTGTACCTTTAGCTTGTTGAGAAACATTTATTAGCCTCTGTTATTGTTGAACCCTTAAAACCCCTATTTCCCAAATGGTATGATCTCAATGCGCATTGTAATTATCATTGTGGAAACACTGGCTATTTTACTAAAAACTGTACTGCTCTAAAGCATAAAGTGTAGGGGTTAATCAATGAAAGGGTGTTAAATTTTGATACCAACCAATGAGGAACTCCAAATATTAATGGAAACCCTCTACCAAACCATATTAGACCATCAATAAATACTTTAATTGATGGGCAAGCAAGCTACGTAAAGAGAGGGACAAATAAAGTTAAGACTTCGATGGCTAACGTGTTTGACGCCTTGGTCAAGGTTAATTATTTGGAGCCAATAGAACCTTAAAATTGCTCCAAAATGATTAACTCAATCGAGAACTATAATTATCATAAAGGTGCTTAGGACATTCTATTGAGAGTTACAACCAATTTTGACAAAAAAGTACAGAAGTTAATGGACGTGAGTCGGATAGAGTTTTACAAAGAAAAAGAAAAATTGATGAAAGTTGAAGTGTCCACCATTGATTCAAAGAATAAGTTTGTGCATAGACTAGTAACTATTTATTATGATGAAAAGCCAACCTCGAGGCTAGAAAAGCCCATTTCCCGACCAATAGTGATAATTAAAGTTCTGCCTCTTTTTCATACCAAAATGATAAAGTAATACCATGAAAGTATGATTGTGATATTGTAGTTAATCTAGATACTGCAAACATAATGGGCATGGGAGGTATGACCTAAAATGGGAGGTGTTATACTTTAGAACTTTAGAGAAAGCCAAAAAAGAGAAGGCAAAAGTGGGAGAAGAAGAGGGAAGTCAAAATAATCCTATTGTAGTCCCATATAAAGAAAGTCAAAAGTCGATCTCTAAGAGTGAAGCTTGTGAATTTTTAAAGTTAATAAAACATAGCGAGTATAATATGATAGAATAGTTGAACAAGATGCCAGCTAGAATTTTGCCATTATCATTATTGCTTAGCTCAGAGTCACACCATAATGCTCTACTAAAGGTGCTTAATCAAGCATATGTGTCCCACAATGTTTTCATTGACTACATGGAATAGCTTGTTGGAAATCTGACGATCTCAAACAACATCTTTTTCTGTGATGAAAAAATTCATCCTAAGGGTCGAAAAAGTACTAAAGCTCTCTACATTACTGTAAAATGCAAAAGTCATATAATGGCTAAGGTTTTGATCGATAATGGCTCATCCATCAATGTTAAACCTATGACTACTTTGGTGAAACTACCTATTAATGGATCTTACATAAAGCCTAGTCATATGATAGTTTGAGCCTTTGATGGGACCTGAAAGAGGTGTTAAGAGATATAAAAATACCATTACAGATTGGTCTATGCACTTTCAATGTGAAATTCCAAGTTATGGATATCTCTCTCTCATACAATTGCTTGTTGTGTAAGCTATGGATTTATCTAGCAGGTGCCATTCCATCTTTATTACATCAAAAAAATCAAATTCATTATTGATGGAAAGTTAACATGTG
This sequence comes from Durio zibethinus, assembly GCF_047325235.1. NCBI lineage: Eukaryota > Viridiplantae > Streptophyta > Magnoliopsida > Malvales > Malvaceae > Durio > Durio zibethinus. Next base: position 20,718,463 of record NC_143166.1, read on the forward strand.
TGGTAGGAGAAGAAGATTTACTAGTAACCCAATCGGTAAATATTCTTTATGTAGAAGTAGTAGATGAAGCCTTGAAGTGCTCTTATCGATCTTTTAAGATTGCCAATGCAACATATATAGCTAAAGGATCTAAATTATATTCACTGCACTTGTCTACGACTATTAAAATGATCATTAAATAGCTTACCGAGATGGGATGGCAACATAGAGACAAACTTGAAAAGAATCTACAAAGAATCTGAAGCCATCGATAATATATGAAAAGAAAGATAGATTCAGCTTGGGTTATAAATTGATAAGAAGGGACAAAATGAAAATGGTGAATAAGAAGAAAGAAAAGAGAATGGCTAATTTTGAAGGATATAAGCCAGAGTCAGAGTTTATGGTCACTTTGTACCTTTATGATTTTTTTCATTTTGTAGGATGGATCTACCCAGATTCATTGGAAGCCCTAAGTACAAAATTGGTGGAAGACTTTTTAGAGCTAGCCATTCAAATGGTGGATGGTGAAGAAAAGAAGAGTCGAGATAAAGGGCTGTTCATGCACCCTTGTCCTCTGAATTTCAAGCTAGATAATTGGAAAGTCATAAAGCTACCTATTGTCTTTAAAACTTCTAAAAAGTAATGTATTGTGACACTTTAAATTTCTAATTGCTCACGATGAGCATTAGGAGATCTTTTATGATGTGTTTATGTTTGTTGTTTTAATAAAAGACCTAGAAAATGCATTTGCATTTCTTCCATTCATTTGTACTTTCATTCATTTGAATCATTTCTCTTTCCATTTTGCCTTAATTATTTTCTTGCCATTCCATTTTTATGTGCCAATATTCTCTTCTTCTCACCCTTTGCAAGGGGTCCCAAATAATGAACATGAAGATAATCATGACAATAATCTTGGATTTGATTTTGAAAAACCTAATTCATGTTGACAAACTTGATAATGAAGAAGATTCAGATAATTATACATTGCCTCCTAATTTGTTAAAATTAATAGAACATGAAGATAAGCTAATTGAGCCCAACCAATAAATTACTGAATTGGTGAATTTGGGTAATGATGAAAACAAAAAAAAGGTTAAAGTTGGTACATCCCTTTTACTAGTTGAAAGGTAAAAGCTAGAAGAGCTACTTCGAGAATATGTTGATGTGTCCGCGTGGTCTTACCCAGATATGCCAAGACTCAACACCGATATCATAAAGCACAAGTTGCCTTTAAAACTGGAATGTAAGCCTATACAGCAAAAGTTAAGGTGCATGAAGCTAGAGATGCTACTAAAAATTAAAAAGGAGGTGAAAAAGTAATTTGATGCAAGATTTTTGGTGGTGGCAAAATATCTTGAATGGGTAGCCAACATAATGCCAGTTTCCAAGAAAGATGGAAAAGTGAGAATGTGTGTTGATTATTGAGACCTAAATAGGGCAAGTCCCAAAGATAACTTTTCTTTACCCCATATTGATACCCTAATGGATAATACTGCTAAGCATTTCACATTTTCCTTTATGGATGTCCTTTTAGGCTATAATCAGATTAAGATGGCCCAAGATGATATGGAGAAGACTACATTTGTGACCATGTGAGGGACGTTCTATTACAAAGTCATGACTTTTGGGTTAAAAAATGCTGGTGCTACTTATCAAAGAGTAATGGTGACTCTTTTTCATGACATGATGTTTAAAGAGATAGAAATATATGTGGATGATATGATTGTAAAATCTCATGAAAAAAAAGATTATATAGTTAATTTCAAAAGGCTATTAGATAGGTTAAAAAGATTCTAGTTGAAGTTGAATCTTACCAAATTTACATTCGATGCTAAATTAGAAAAAAGAAATCGAAGTGGATCTAGATAGATATCTGTTATCCAAAAATTATCCCCTTTTTGTACTTCAAAAATAGTGCGAGGCTTTTTGGGGAGATTAAACTATATTTCTCATTTCATCTCTCAATTCACCTATAAGTGTGATCCCATTTTTAAGCTTTTTAGAAAACATGATCCAGGAGAATGGAATGATGAGTGCCAAGAAGCTTTTGACAAAATCAAAGAATACTTATCAAATCCACCCATGTTGGTGTCACTTGTTCTGGGGAAACCTTTGATTTTATACTTAACAGTGCACAAAAATTCAGTGGGATGTGTGTTGGGGCAAAGAGATGAAACGAACAAGAAAAAATAAACAATCTATTACTTGAGCAAAAAATTCACTGATTATGAGTCCAAGTATTCACCATTAAAAAAGATATGTTGTGCATTGGCTTAGACAACTCGAAAGCTCAGACAATACATGCTTTATCACACTACTTGGCTCATAGCAAAGTTGGGTCCTATTAAGTATATCTTCAAGAAGCCTTCATTGACAGGAAAAATAGCATGGTGGCAAGTTATGCTTTCAGAATATGATATTATTTATGTGACTCAAAAGGCTATTAAAGAGAGTGTAATAGCAGCATTTCTTACTGATCGTGTAGTTGAAGATTATGAACCAATGAAAGTAGATTTTCTTGATGAAGATGTGATAGTCATTGAAGAGAATGAACTTGTTGAGAAGTCTTGGAGGATGTATTTTGATGGAGTTACTAACACTTTGATTCATGGCATTGGGGTAATTTTGATATCTCCTAATGGACACTATTATCCCATCATAACCAAGTTGAATTTCAATTGTACAAATAATATGGCTGAATACGAAGCCTATGTTATGGGTCTACAAGCAGCAATTGAAAAAAAAAACAAAGTGTTGGATGTGTTTGGAGATTTAGCTCTGATCATCTATTAATTACGAGGTGAATGGGAAATAAGAAACTCTAAGTTGATCTGCTATGATAAATACATTTTTGAGTTAGTCAAGCAATTTGAAGAAATTTAGTTTGATCATCTGCCTAGAGAAGAGGACCAATTACTAATGCATTGGCTACTCTAGCTGTAATGATCAAAATAGATGCAAATGCTGAGATACAACCTACCAAGCTAGATGTGAAAAATGTACCAGTGCATTGCTCAAGTGTCGAAGAAGAAGTTGATCGAAAGCTATGGTATCGTGACATTATGCAATATATCAAAGGTTAGCAATACCCGAAACATGCAACAAAAAACAATAAAAGGACTATCAGAAGCTTGGCTATGAGTTTATTTCTTGATAAAGATGTCTTTTATAAAAGGAGTAAGATCAAGTGCTCTTAAGATGTTTGAGTGTAGCTGAGGCAAAAAAGATTATTGAAAAAGTACATGACAGAGTCTATAAGACACATGCGAATGGTTATATGATGGTTAGACAAATTATGAAAGCTGGCTATTATTGGTTGACAATTGAGGGTAACTGTATTGATTATAATAGGAAATGCTATAAGTGTTAGATTTATGCTAACAAAATTCATACTCTACCATCAGTATTACACATTTTGCCTTTTCCATTGCCATTCTCTATGTGGGGCATATATGTCATTGGTCCCATCACTTTAAAAGCTTCGAATGGACATAGATTCATCTTTGTAATGATTGATTACTTCACGAAGTGGGTAGAAGTTGCATCGTATGCTAGTGTAACCCAATCGGTGGTATGCAAATTCATAAAAAAGAAGATAATATGTAGATATGGGCTTTCAAAGATGATTATTTCTAATAATGCCAAAAACTTGAATGGCAAAATGATGAATGAAGTGTGCACTTAGTTTAAGATCTGTCATCGTAAGTTTGCACCGTATTGTCTAAAAATGAATAGGGCAGTAGAAGTTGCAAACAAGAATATCAAAAGAATCCTAGAGAAAATGACTAATACTTATAAAGATTGGCATGAGAAGTTACCTTTTGTCTTGCATGCTTATAGAACATCAGTCCGAACATCTACTGGGGCCACCTCTTTTTCTTTAGTTTATGAAATTGAAGCTGTGCTACCAATCGAAGTAGAAATTCACTCATTGAGAGTTCTGATGAAAATAAAGCTAGAGGAAACAGAATGGGTTCGGAATCGTTATGAATAATTGAACCACATTGAAGAGAAAAGACTTACAGCACTTTGCCATGGTCAATTGTATCAGAAAAGGATGATAAGAGCAGATGATAAGAAAATCCACCCTCGTTGCTTTCAAGAAGGAGACTTAGTGCTAAAAAGGATCCTTCCAAATCAACATGGTAATCGAGGAAAATGGACACTGAATTGAGAGGGCCCGTAAGGGGTGGAAAAGGCTGTTTTCGATAAGGCATTGATTTTGGCAAAACTGGATGGAAGTGATTTACCTAGTCAGATAAATTCAGATGCTATAAAGAAATATTTTGCTCAAAAAAAAGAAAAAAAAGTTAAAAAATGACATATCTAAACTGAAAACCTACAAAAGGTGACTTGGACGTGAAGGAGAAGCAACATCAATAAAAGGCCTTACAATAATGGGGCAAGTGTAGTTTGAGGAGCTCTAAAGAATAAAAAAAGTCATCTGATTCAGTTTTGGAAAAAAATATGGAAATATTTTGTTCATGATTATTTGCTAATCATTACTTGGATACCTTTGTTCCTATCTGGACATTTTTGTTGCTATGTACTTGTTATCAATTTGATGAAATATATTCTTTTTCTTTTAGACATAACATCTATCCATTCTTTTATCTCATTCGATATCTTTGTTCACCTTACAAATGAATAGGAAAAATGTGCGATTGTATTTTGTTTGTCTTAAAATTCAATTGACGAAAAAAAAAAACATGGAATATCTCAGTATTACTTTTTAAAAGTTGGCAATGGCATATGAAAAAGGATGAGAAAAGCATGTTGCAAATTTTTGGAAAAGAAAAATATTGTTAAGGAAGAATACAATGGTTAGACGATAATAATAGATTGGTCATATGGTGATTGTTAGAAATTTTGATAAAAAAAGCAAAAGGCGAGAAATTTTGAGAGCTTGTTTTACCACAATTAGAAATGAATAATTTTGATTGCATTACATGCATTGCACCTAGAGCATTTAGTACCTACATCCATGAATGATTATAACAAGGACAAGAATTTTTTATTCCTTGGTAAAAATAAAATTTTGGTATTCGGGTGAAGATACTAATCAAACAAGAGATTTCAAAAGAAAGGGGTTTGCCTATTTAAGCATGAAAAATCAGTTTTGAGAAAAGATGAAATTTTTAAAGTTGTTTTGCCCCTATTTAGAGGCATCCATTTATATTTTCAAAAGTTGTTCGCTTCTGCTTAGAGGAGCCTTTTTCCAAGATGAAATCTTTAAAGTTGTTGAGCCTCTGCTTAGAGTAGTTTTTTTCAAGATAAATATTTAAAGTTGTTGAGCCTCTACTTAAAAAAACCCATTTATATTTTGAAATGTCATTGAGCCTATGCTTAATGGAGCCTTTTTCCAATATGAATTCTTTAAAATTGTTGAGCCTCTATTTAGAGGAGCTTTTTCCAAGATAAATTTTTAAATTTGTTGAGCCTCTGCTTAGAGAAGCTTATTTATATTTTCAAAAGTCATTGAGCCTCTACTTAGAGGAGCCTTTTTCCAAAATGAAATCTTTTAAATTGTTAAGCCTTTGTTTAGAGGAGCTTTTCCAAGATGAAATTTTTAAAGTTGTTGAGCCTCTACTTAGAGGAGCCCATTTATATTTTCAAAAGTCGTTGAGCCTCTGCTTAGAGTAGCTTTTCTAAGATGAAAAATTTAAAGTTGTTAACCATTTGCTTAGAGGAGCCTATTTATATTTTAAAAAATCAGAGCCCTTTTAAACTTTCAAAGGTCGTCGAACCTTTGCTAATAAAAGCCCTTTTAAATTTTCAAAAAAAAAAGAGATTTTATGCTCAATGTTTATTCTTTCCAAATAAAATGGTTGTCTGTTTGTATTTGCCTTATTCTTGATTTTCAAAAATAGGCAAAGAAGGGTAGCTATAAACACCGTTTTATTTATTTATTTATTTATATTTTTATATTTTTATATTTTTATATTTTTTATATTTTTCTTTTTTCTTTTCTTTTTCTTTTTTTTCCAGCACTTGCAGCTGTACTGCCAGTAGCTTTGACAAGCACCGGTAGCTAATCTGATAGCTGAAGACTACCCTAGTCTTAGGCAACTAAAATCCTAGAAAATCTAAGATTTGATCTTCTTTTTTTGCTTTATAAATAGAGCCACGAAGACCCCTGCAACAAGAAAAGAACCAAAAACCCTGCAAAAAAAAAAAAAAAAAACCTAGAGGCCCTGACAATTAAAAAAAAAAAATCATCAAATCAAGCAAGTACAAATGAAAGAACCACATCCCTTGGTTATGGTGAGACTCAGCGTTAGTATAATAAAAAAAAAAAGGTAGCAAAACAAAAAAAAAAAGTGTAGTTTTGGTGAAAAGTTTCACCCCGATCTAGACCATCCACTGAGTTTTCTTGCAAAAAAAAAAAAAGAACTTAGGAGGCCGTAAGAATTTTTTGGTGAAATTTTAGGATTTTTTTATCACCGTTGACGGCGATCGATGATCAGTAGTAACGACGATGGTGAGGAGATGATGATCGGCTTACACCCTACCATTTGTTTGAGAAAAAAGAAATGAGAGAGTTTTTTTTTTAGAAAAGGGAGAAATAAATGAAAATTTTTTTTTCAGCCTTTTATAGAACTGCCTAACGCCAAAATGATGTCATTTAAGGAAGGACCAAAGCGACACCATTTTTAGACCTGAAGATCCACACGTGACTTGTTGACCCAACCCGAGGTCTGCACATTCGACCTAGAAACCTACTTCTCCATTGGTTTAGACCAATCTAGTTGAACCGGTGATTGAACTGCCAAAAACCCGATTTGATCAGTTGAACTACTGAACCAGCCCAGACTATACCAGACCACTAAACTGGCATCAAACCCGTTGACTGATTTGGTTCAGGTAAAAAGTTTTTTTAATTTTTTTGAATTATTATTTTATATTATTTTATTATTTTAAATTTTATTATTAGTATTTATGCATGTTAAAATGCTTAAATTTGCTAAAATAAAATTTTTGTTGTTTTAATAATAATTAATAATAAAATAAATAATAAAATACATAATTAAAAATTTTGATAATTTTGTTAACATTTGGAACAAACCTTATAAAATAATTGATAAAAAATTATTACTAAATAAAAAATAATAAAAATGTTAGAAAAAGAAAATTTTTATCCAACGATGAGATTTAAAGGTGCATTGAGTAGTAATACCTATGAAATCTCTAGGTGAGAAGACTTTTTTTGAATACTACCAATGTATTGGAGTATTTATAAAAAGTTTTCAATACAATAAAAATTTCTTTTTTTTTTGTGCTAAATTAGTAAATAAAATTTAACTAATTTGTTATAAATAAAATAAAGAATGAGGAAAAAGAAAATATTATTCGAGGATATGATTATTAAAGTATTCCGAATAGAGATACTTTACGAAATCCCTAGGTGAAAAGATTTTTTTAAATATTATCAGTGTATTGAAATATTTATAAAAATCTTCAATATGTTAAAATTTTCTCTAATCTTCAAATATTTAAATAAATAGATAAATAAATAAAATTTCTAAAGGAATAAATTAAAATGTGTGCATCAACATCTTAGCATTTTGCATTGCATGCACAATATAGTTTTTACAAAAAATAAATCTGAGCCTCAAAAGATGAGATTTTAAGGTATTTTGAGAAGCGATGCCTAAGAAATCTCTGAGAAATCTCTAGGTAAGAAAAAATTCTTCTAATGATACCAATGTACTGGAACATTTTAAGAATTATTTCAATAAAAAAGTTCTAATTTATTTTTCTTGAATGAAAATGGAACAATAAATAATATAAGATATTAAAAAAAAGAAAAAAAAACCAAAATTTCAATAGATAAAGGAATTAAGGAAATTACTTTTCAAATATTGAAAATAAGACTGTTTTTGTCAAAATCAATGGATAACACGTAATTAATTGATACCATTTTAAATGGTGCTGTGGGGGTGCTAATCCTTTCCCCTTTGTAACTGACTCTTAGACCTAGATTGTTTCGTAGATCATAAAATTATCTTTTTAATAAATTTTAATTAATTTTAAGATTTTGTTAAAAAGATAGGTTTTAATAGGTGGCCAATCACACCTAGCCAAAAAAGATTGGTGGTGACTCTTGTTTTTTGTTTTCTTCGTTTTTAAATTCATCGGGCGAATACAAAATCGTTTTGACATAAAACATTTAAAACAATTTTAAAGTTTATTAAAAGAGTAATTTTTTTGGTTTTCAAAAAACAAGGTTAGTTTCAAAAGTCAATTACGCTTGGGGAAGGATTAATACCCCACAACACCCATTAAAAATAATACCAGTTGATTGTATGTTATCTTTGAGCTTTTGTGAAAATGGTTCTAATTTTAATGTTTATAAGTTAATTCTATGAATTGTGTTTATTCATTCAAGAGGTTAAATCTTTTCAAATTTTCTTTTGGAAAACAAATCATTTTTTATGTTTAGAAAACTAAACCATTTATTTTTGGATTAAGATGAAAAATCCTAAGTATGAAACCTTTTCCTTTACTCCCCTATATTTAAGCAAAACTTAAAAAAATGTATCTAACTTTAGGAGTTTTCAAATTGCCCTATGAAATCAAGGTAATACTTTACGTAAAGGATAACTGTTGAAAGTCCTCTTATATTTAGGCCACAATCTCAAAGGTTATTTTTACTCAGAGTTTTACTTTATTTTATTATTTAAAAACATTTTCTTAAAAGACCTTATTTGCAAATCTTGTGAAAGGTATGCATGATCACAAAAATAAAACATATGCATGATAGATGAACATGTATGAAAAAATTTAAATGCGTATAACAATTCAAAAGTACATATAATGATAAATTTAAATGAGATGCATGAGAATGGATTAAGGGTTGGCTTTTATGGTTTGGGGGTTGGCTTAAGGTTTATTTAAGGTTTAAGGTTGGTTTGGGTTTATGGTTGATTCAGTTTAGGGTCGATTAGGTTTAAGGTTTATCTTGGTTAGGGTTTAGGGTTGGTTTAGGATTTGGTTTAGGGTTTGTTTTAGGGTTTAGAGTTTGGTTAAGGTTTAAGGTTTGGTTTATGGTTTAGGGTTTGATTTAGGGATTAGGGTTTGGTTTAAGGGTTTGGGTTTTGCATTGTGGTTTGGGGTTTATGGTTTGCATTGTGGTTTAGTTTAAGGTTTGCATGGTGGTTTAGGGTTTGTGGTTTGTATGAGCAATGCACGTGACAAGATATCCAAGATGTCAATTATAAAAATGCAACCTTTAATGCATGAAATCAGAATAAACATGGAAACTAAAACTTAGGCATATTCACAAACACATCATGAACTAACATGCATGCAACAAACCTAACCAAAATAGAATCAAGCACCAATGTTCATGGATGCATGAAAGTTCGGGCCTAGCCATGGTTAATGGTTAGGGTTTAGCTTGAAACCTTTAAGGTCACTTTTAAACGCTATTGTATTGGCCATATAAATGAAAATGTCTCCACCATTTTGTTTTGAGACAAACATATGTGAAAACAAGTAAAACTTACTAGAAAGTTTATTAACTCAACAATTTTATTTTTTGAAAATTTTAGGAAACACATAGAAAACATAGCAATCTAACAAAGGGCATAAGCAAACAACATTAAGTGGTCAACTTCTAGCCACCAAATAAAGATGAAAGTTTTGGCCAAGCAATGGGAGATGCTTGGCTAAATGTTTCCCATGGCCTTTTAACAAGCATTCTATGATTTATTTAGCTAAGACATATATCAAACACATAGAAAACTAACTCAAGAAGGCATTTTATTATCAAAGGATTTTAACAAACATGTAATAATTAAACTACTAAAAAGGAAAGCATTAGAAATGCACATTCTAACAAAACACAACACACAATCCATAAAAGTAGTAAGCTAGCATGCACATAACATTCAATACAACCACATCCTCATCAATACACATTAATCTAAGCAAGAAAAACATATGATGGAAACCAAGGGGAAATTCAACCATGGAAGAGGAGGCTTGGCCGAATGCTCCAAAATGTTTTTAATGGTGGAATGTTGCTATACCTTGATCCTTCTTATTTCAAATTCACTTAGTTGGCTGATTTTAATGGATCAAGCTTGGAGTTATGGAGGAAAACAACCATGGAGAAGGCTATTCCTCTTTGAAAAATTACATAAATCAAATAAAACTAATATGGAAAAGTATGAAAACTAACATGAAAATGCATGAGAGTATAGATAGATTTATACCATCCAAAGCTTCTCCCAATTTTTTCTTTTTTTCCAACATTTTTCTCCCTTTTTATGCCATTTTTCCTTACTGCCTTTTCTTTTGCCTAGCCCTAAATGATGAACATAAAGGCCATTCAAATGCATGCTAGCCTTCGACCACTTTGCCATCCAAGGGCTCCTACCACTCTCGTAAGTTTATTCATCAAGCAAGCACCTTTCACCCATAGATCTAGACTTTTGAAAGATTAATGGTCCATGATGAATTTAACACAAAATGTAACCTTTAGTGCTGATGTAATAGTAGGAAAAAACTATTATGCCCTTTTTATAGATTTAACCTTTTTGTGTGATTTTCTTGGAAACCTATGGTATCTTTTTTCTTGTGATTTAATGTACCAAAAATCATAAAATAATAATTAATCATGACATAGAGCTTTTCGTGAAAAACCAACCTCGAAAAGATCAAATTATGAAAATACCCATAAAGGGTATTTTCATAATTTCACACCTTTCAATGTGTGATTAGGTTTTTAATGCATTAAAAATCATGAAATAATTCCAAAATATGATCTGGAGCATTTTATGAAAAATTGATGTCAAAAAGATTAAATTATGCAAATACCCCTAAAGGGCATCTTAGTAATTTTACACCTTTTGATGTACGATCAAGGTTTTAATGGACCAAAAATCATAAAATACTATCAAATCATGATCTCTAGCTTTCCATGAAAAACCAACCTAGGGAAAGTCAAGTTATGAAAATACCCTTAAAAGGCATTATGGTAATTTCACAGATTCTAAGGTGTAAACAAGGTTTTTAATGCATCAAAAATCATAAATTGATATTTAATCATGATTTGGAAGTTTTAAAACCAACTTCAAAAAGGTTAAATTATAAAAAGGGGTATTTTTAAGAATTTTACCCCTCTCAAAGTAAGATAAGGATTTTTAATGTATTAAAATCGCAAATTTCAATATGAAGGTTTATCAATCCCATTTAGTTATGAATTCTAAGGATTGACCCAAGTTAGATCTAGTTTGACTGATTTTGACTATGTTTGACTTTATTTGACCAAGTTTGACCTTGAGGCATTTGGGTCGAATTGGTTCAAAATTCAATTTTGAAAATATTATTTTGTTAAGAAAATATTGGATTTGAACTAGGTCAGACTTTATAAGCTTCATAGTTGACTAAAATTCATCCGGATAAAATTAGGTGTTTACAGCTTTAAAGCTATGGCCTCTTCCATGAGTGATATAGTCAGGTGAGTGCAATGGATATGATCTCCTCATGCTTTTCACTAGGCTTAACAAGGGGTATTTCTAGAGGTTTAAGCAACTTTTAAAGTAGACAACCCTCATCAACATGCTTATCCACCCCACTTAATTCTAATTAATGTATTTGATCTTCACAAGGTTGGAGAATTGGCAAAGGTGGACTATAAGGCTTAAAAACTCTTTGACCAAGATTAATGCTAACCTTTTCTTGAAATTCAAGTCCCTTAATTGCTTTATCATCCTCTAAAGTTTTTGTAGATCAAGATTACCCAAAATCACTACATAGCGCCATACCATTCCTAGGATCAATATCTTTTCATTACGATTGCTATTCTCATCTTTATATTCCTTTATCAATTGCCTACTGTATTACTTCTCATTTTCTCATAAAGTGTTAGATTTGGTATCTTTAGGTGAGGTTTCTTGAGGGTTTGTGCTAAAGCACTTATTGATTGTTTAACCTGCATCTTAAGGTTTTTAAAAGAAGCTTGATTTTGAAGAGTGGAGGTGGTTTGATTTTGAAAGATTGGTTTAATACATCTTCCAAGGAAAGTTTTTTTTCTAAAGTGCGAGAGGATATTGGGATAGTGGTGGGTGATACTATGTAGGACAAATGGGAGTGGAAGGTTTGAAGGTTTAGTAAGATAAATTGGGTTATACATAGGTGTTGAACTAAAGGATTGCCTTTGACTATTGTGCTGCAAGTAATTAGGATAACCCTCCTAACTTTAATTATAGGTGTTTGAAAAAGAATGTGATTGTTGACAATAAAAACACTCATCACTAGGTGTTTGAAAAAGAATGTGACTGTTGATAATAAAAACACCCATCTCTATTGTAATCCCCATGGTAAACATCATATTGATTCTAGAATGAATAGGTAGAACTAGGGTCATAGTTATCACTAATGGCATCAATCTTCTTTTTAACTAGAATAGCTACTTGTGAAGCTATTTCATTAAGGGTATCTAAATTCAACCCACTAGTAGCTCACCTAACGCTAAGCAATTAGATGACTATTGAGCTTGAGAATTCTCTAAAAAGGTGTATCATAGTCCCCATGGTTCCAAACCTCATATAAATAGACCCTTAATGTAAAAGAACAAATAGATTAGTATAAGAAAATTATGAATTATAAAAAAGGTGTGTTTGTATCAATATTAATTCCCTTTTTTCAATTCCTTGATGTAAACACCCATTTAGTCTAGGGTTTTAGTTAGAGTTAAATTTCTTATTTATTTATTTATTTTACTTTATTAAGTTTTTTTATTATTGGTTGTTTAAAAATGGAGTCCAAAATTATAAAAGAAAAAAGTTGGGATTGAAAATGGATTGAAATCTTTAAAGGTGGCTTTATTTGGATTTTTGAGGTTAAAATTGAGTAAAAATGAAGTTAAGGAAATTATTTTGAAATTTGGACTCCTATTGAAGTTAGGATTGAATCCCTATTTAAAGACCCATAATTAACATAAAGGACAACAATCAGAGAAGAAAAGAAAGAGAGCAAAAAAAAAATTTTTTTTTATAAAAGTATTGGGCAAAAAAAAATTTAGGAAATATGTTTTGGTAGTATTGCTTGTTACTCGCTCCCATTCCTGCAAGTCAAGTCTCTTGTCGAGCCAAGCTGAGTGGCCAAGCCACTTCTTTTTATCTTTATAGTCGAGATGAATCACACTTTTATTGAGCCAAGTCGATTCCTTTGGTATATTTTTAAAATTTTTTTCTATTTTTATATATTTAAATTGATTTTTTAAGATAAAAATTTTATATTGAAAATTTTTTTTTAATCCTACCAAACTATTAGAGGATTTAAATCTCAAAAGGAACTTTACCAAACTGTTAGAGGGTTTAATTATTTATTTTTTTATAAAGGAACATTTTAAAAATCAATCCTACCAAACTATTGAATGATCTAAATCTAAAAAATAAAATTTTACAAAACTATTGAAAGATTTTGTTGATTTTGAAGCAATAAATTATTTGGTAAATTTCAAAAAAGTTTTAAGGCTTTGGATAACACAAAATCAACTAATACCATCCTTTAGATGGGCATTATAGAGGTGCTATTACCTTCCCTGTATGTAATTATATGCCCAAACCTAATTATGGTTTTGTAGATTAGAATCTATTCTTTTAAGGATACTTGAGTCAAGCTTGGGACCTTTTTTTACAAAGGGATAACTTCAATTAGGTGGCCAATCGTGCCTAAATAAAAAGGATTAGTGGCGACTTCTAAAGTTTTGTCTAGTAATTGGTCAACAAACTTATAAATTATGACAGCTTGGTGGTGCTATTGGAGACTTTGAGAGTCAGGCAAACAATTGAATTTTTGTTGTTCAAGCCTAATTTAATCATTTTTTTAAAAGAGACTATTCTTAATATTTTGTTTATTTTCAAGCATTAATTATCCTATTATTCTTATGCATATGATAACATGAGTTTTATATCTTTAGGAGGGAGTAGAGTACCTATACTTCTGTGAGATTTCATATTTCTGCATAGGTTAGTTAAATACTTCCACTCAAATTGAACCCTTTTCACTTGTAGCCTATAATGGGTTTAGGATTGGGATGCCTTACTAATCTATCATGAACAATAATATGAGGAATAATTTGGGAAATTTTAGATTATCATGTTATCCTAAGCCAGAATATAGAAAAACTTAGGAAGCTAGTCGTAAGATAGAGCTATACCCACCCATTATCTAGAAGAACTCAAGTTAGGACACATGAAAAAACTTTTTTAGTTTCATTAAATTTTGTGATAAACTTTAAAAAGTTTAGGTTTATTCATTCTATTATGCATTACATTAAAACATTTATAGATAAGTAAATTGTTATGTTAACCTCGATGTTATAACATATCAGTCTAGAGATTCGGTCGCTAGATGTAATTATTTAAAAATTATGAAAAATATGAGGAGTCACCATCAATCTTTTTTAGGGTGTGATTGGCCACCCAAAAATTATATCTTTATAATTAAACAATAGAATGGGTTTAAAGTTTATTAAAAAAATATTTTTGATCTAAGAAAATAAGATTGGGTCCAGGAGCCAGTTACACTTGGAGAAAGATTATCGCCCCCATAACACCCATAAAATTGGTACAATTAATCATGCACTATCATTGGTTTTGCATAAGAATGGTTTCATTTTAAGGTTTAATAATAACTCCCTTTCTTTTTAAGAAATAAAATCAATTAAAAATTTTTATTTAGAAATGTTGTGAAAATCTATAAATTAAAGAAATATCTTAAAATTCTCTGACATAATGGTAGAATTCAAAGATAATCCTTACCGTCTAAGATAAACCACAATATTTTCTTGAAAATAAAAAATAATATTCTTTGAGAATAATAATTATTAGTGACTCTCCAACATCTAGGTAGAGTATCAAAAATTATATTCTCTGAAACATCATTTTAAATTTATTTATTTTCAAAATTAAAAATTTTTTAAACAATAATTAAATAATTAAATAACTAACCATAAATAACAATAATTAAAACAAACATATATATATATATATAGGCAACAAATGCAAATATGAATGTAAATGTGTGTCCTAAATGACAATAAAATGAGAATTTTAGATCGGGTTCTTGAAAATAAAAAGCCTTCTTGGACTTCCAACCTCTAGGCAAAGTTTGGTGGAACCTTTTATACTTAAAACCCCTTTTTATTTTTCTTTATTTAATTTTATTATTTTAAAATTACAGAATTATATTAAAATTTTTAATAAAAATAAAATTTCCGAAATACCCCATCATCTAGGCCCCATTCGAAAACAAATTACTTCACAAAAGATTTTCATACAAATCCATTTAAAATAATTTGGAGCTTTAAGATTTTAGAGCTTTGGTTTTCATTTAGGATTTGAACTATGGTTTATGGGTTTTGCTTAGGGTTTAGAATTTCACATAGGGTTTCGGGTTTCACCTAAGGCTTTTGGGTTTCACCTAGGGTTTGAGGGATTTTATTTTAAGATTTCACTTTGGGGTTTCATTCTAGGGTTTAAATGTAGGGTTTCAGATTAGGGTTTCGATTTACAAATTTACAAACCTTTTTAAAAATCTCTAACATTCAGTCAGACTTTCAGAGCAAGCTTTTTTTTTATGATTTTCAAAAAATGAATTTTTATATATTTTCTTTTTGTTAGAAATTTATTATTATTACAATTATTTATTTATCTTTTATTATTGTATTTTTAAAATTTAATAATTCCCTAACATTTAGGTGAAATTATTATTATTATTTTAAAAAACATGATTTTTATTCCCTCCAACATCTAGGTAGGGATTTAAAAAAAAAAATTTATTTATTTTTTACTTTTTATAATTAAAAATACATGATGAATGAATCACATTGAAAGTTAAAGTATGAAAGATAGAATTATATTTAAATTAAAAATGAATAACAACAAGAAAAGAAAGAGAAAAATAAAATAATAAAATAAAATAAAATGTATAAAATTCGAACTATTATGAATTCTAAGAGAAATATGCATTGGCTTAGTAAGAAAAATCAAATCCATTAGATTTGCTAACTGGTTTCATAGATAAATCCAACATGGGCAATAGGTAAGAGATTGAAGTATCCCACCAACCCCACATGGACAAATAGCTAGCAAAAATGGAGTCCCTATTATTAAACCACATACAAATCACACACATCCCCACCAGCCCACATACAAGAACGGAGAAACGGCAACCATGAAAGGGGGAAATTTTAGATTTCCTCCCATAAACTATACGCAAGAAGAAGAAAAGAAAAGTGAAAAAAAAAAAAAAAAAACTAATAAGGATGAAGTTTAACTTCAAAGCCATAAAATAAATCTGTACATTTCCATCGAGATATGATATGTAGTTCCATGAAAATGCAAAAAAAAAAAAAAAAACTGGATGAAGTTCGAAGTATGGGTAGCAGCTTAACATGCACCAAACCCAGTGAGCATGAAAATCCCAAAGCATTGAGCTTGAACATAATTAACATCACAGCAAACACTGAAAATAAATAAAAAAAAATCTGAAAGAGGACTGAAAGAAGTACCGTTTTTGGTGTCCTACTTTGGTTCTAGTCTCCTCTTTTCCCAGTTTTCGTTCTTTGTTATTTCCTTTTCCAATTTCTTTCTCTTTTTTGTTTTGCTACGTGTCCCCTACTCACGTTCGTTTCTTGTTTTCTGCCACCAGTTCCCCTCCAGTTTTTCCACGTTCCAGGCCTGCCGCTTTCTACGTCTGAACAATTTTTTTTTGGTTCGCACTTGCCTAGTTTTTCTGCATGTTACTCTAGTTTTCGCATACTGAAACCTTCCTCCTTTCTACGTTTTTTACTGCCTGCTTTTGTCCTCTCTTACTTGTATATATTTTTTGCTTATCTTTCGCCTTCCCTTTTCTTTTCGTTGCTGCATTATTTTTCTGGTATCCCCTTTTCAGTTTCCACTCCACTCTCTCTTACTTGGCTGTTGTTCCTGCTACTGTCTTCTAATTTTTTTATTTTTTTTTTGCTTTGCTTGCTTCTTCCTCTCTTCTCCTCTTCTTCGTTTATGATTTTGGCGCCTTTCTTCTCCCTTGCTTATTCACACCGCTGCCTAGTACCCAGTTTTTCTTTGCTGGGTTTTCTCTTTTTCCGTCTTTTTGCCACTACTCTTCTCTTTCTGGTGCACTTCTTTCACGTTTTGCTGCCCCATTTTTCTTTCCTTTTTTTTTTTTTTTGGTTTTCCTCCCCGTTTTTCAGGCCTTCCTCTCTTTTTTCCTTTTTTATTTTTGCTGTTCAGTCTTCTCCTTTCCGGTTTTCTTTTCCTCTGCTGAATGCCCTCAATGTCCTTGCCTTCTTCTTTTTTTTTTTGTTTGCGTTTCTTTCATGCTTCGTCCCTCACCAGTTTTCCTTTGCCCTTTTTGGAAACCACGTTCACAACGCATGAAAACATGACATCATTCAAGCAACTTGCTGTTTCCGCCTTTTACGCAGTTTTTTTTGGCTTTCAAGTATGCATTCGTGCATATTATTAAACAAAGTGGGCTCTTTCATATTCTTTTTGGATTATCAGATAATTTTTTATTTTTAAGAAAATCTCTAACAGATTGGTTATCTATTCTGATGATAAAATTTTCAGGGGCTAAAAATTTATGAAATTTAGTTATTGCATTTTTTATGGCCAGTAACTCTTTATAAAAAATAATGTATTTGATTTCATTTGGCTTGAATTTACCAAAATTATAACCATAAATTAATTCATCTTTTTTATGAACATTTTTGGCTTTAAGGACACATCCCCAATGTTCATCTGAGGCATCTATTTCTAATATTAAAAGATCACCTTGTTTAGGTAGATAAACTTTAGGAATGGAAGTAAGATAAGATTTTATTGGTTTAATAATATTTGAATCTGTAGAAGATCAAGAAAATTCAACATCTTTTTTGAGTTTTTCTTGTAAATATCTCTCTCTTTTTTAGAGATTTTTGAAAAACTATCTACCATAGTTAAGTAAACCAAGAAATTGTTGTAAATTTTTTTTATTTTCTAATTGTTTTGGAAAATTTTTTATTTTAACAATAATATGATCTTGAAGTGTAAGACCATTATTTGAAAATTTAGTCCAAAAAATTCTATTTCTATTTTTCTAACTAAATCTTTTTTGGATTGAGTATAATTCCATGTTGTATAAATTCTTGAGAGATTTGATTCAGGTATCTCCTGTATTCCTCAAGATTTTCAGAAAATACTAAAATATCATCTATATAAACACAGCAATATTGTTTATGTTTAGAAAATATTCTAACCATCCACCTCTGAAATATCTGAAGGGCATTATGTAAACCAAAAGGCATGACAGTCCATTGATAATGGCCTGTAGGAGCGTTGAAAGAAGTCAATGGTTTTGACTCTTTAGAAAGCATGATTTGCCAAAAACTAGATTTACAATCAAATTTTGAAAAGTATTTTGCATTTTTTGCTAAATTGATTAAAACATCTTTTCGTGGGATAAAATATCCATCAAAAACAAGATTTTCATTTAACCTTTTATAGTTGATTACCATTTGAGGTTTTTCACATTTTTGTTTTGCATGGTTTCTTACCAAAAATGCAGGACTTGAATAAGGACTAGTAGTTGGTTATATTAGTGCTTTTGAGAGGAGATCAAAATTTTGTATCTCAAATTCATCTACATCTTGTTTAATGTAGATCATTGGTTTGACCCTAATGATTTTTGTGGGATCTACTATTTGTAAATCACAAAATCTCAAGCTTTTTGGACCGTAATTTTAGTGGTTCTTCACTAAAATTTTATTGAAGAATGGTATGTAACCAATGTTTTTCATTGATTACTTTTATTCCAGCTTGATTAGCTTCTGTTGAAAATTTTAATCACAAATATCTTTGTGATCTTTTAAAAGAGGAATTTTAATAGGCTGGTTGTCTATTGTTAACAAATAGTATCTGAATAAATAGAAAACGGTAAGTAATTATGAAGAAAATTATTTCCTAAAAGCATGTCTCCATGCATATTTGGGAAACACATAATTTTTGGAATAGTAAATTTAGTATTATTAAAATAAACAGGAATATTTGCTTTAAAACCTATGATGGTTTCTTTACCATCAATTCCTATGATTATAATAGGAGTTTTAAGTTCCCACTTGTTTAATAGAAGAGCATTACTTTTACAACTAGAGATTATTGCTACAATATCTAAAGGTATATGTAGAGAATACAGTTTGTATTTTTGAAAATAAAATTTTCCTTCAACAAAAGTAATCTTTGGGAAGATTTATTTGAAAATTTAATATAATTTGTTTCTTGCAAATTATATTGTTTTATGACAAAAGAGAATTTGGTTTCTTTAATTCTAGTTTTTCTAGAGGAGGAAGTTGCTAAATTTAAAACTGAATTTATTGATTGATAATAAGAGGGTTGAAAAGTTATGAAAAAACTAGTTTGATAAACTTCATCTTTTTGATGAGCTATAATTTCTTCAAAGTTTTTTCTGACTTGGTATGAGTTTTTCTCATAACATTTTTTAAATAAGTCATTGGTTCTTCTGATACTTGATTAGTCGTAGCAGAACTTTTTGATATTGTATCTATGTTAGATACTGCATCATTCATAAAAATATATTATGTTTCACTATCCAAATTATTAGAATTG
Source organism: Durio zibethinus (assembly GCF_047325235.1). NCBI lineage: Eukaryota > Viridiplantae > Streptophyta > Magnoliopsida > Malvales > Malvaceae > Durio > Durio zibethinus. The sequence continues at coordinate 20,738,073 of NC_143166.1, forward strand.
GTTTCAAAAAATATTTCATAAAAAATTTCATCATCTGATAATTCATCTACGAAACAAATTTGAAGATCTTTTTAATCAAGGGTTTTGATCATTTTTTAGCACTTTTTCCTTTGTTAGGACAATTAGGTGCTATACGACCTCCTTCATCACAAATAAAACATTTGCACTTTTAAGGCTTAGAAGTTTTTCTTCTAACTGCAAATTTTCCTTTTTTAGGAATTTTACCCTTTGGATTTTTCCATGTTTTCAAAAAATACTTTTTCTTTTTGAATCGGTATTTATGATGAGTATTTTTAGATGTTTTGTTACATCCAAAATTAAACTCATTATCAAGTATCTTAGTACATTGTTTATAACTACTGTTTCATCAATGATTAGTTGCCAGAATATCAAAATTATCAGCTACTGTTTCATCTTCACTACTTTCACTGGTTATGTCGTAGTTTAACATGTAGTGATAATTGTATTTTTTGAAAATATCTTAATAGGTTTCATAAAGCATTTCAATTTCTTGAAGATATTTGACCCTTTGTTTAGAGTTTGCTGCTTGGTTCATTTTTAGTTTAAAATTTTCAATTAGATATTTGTAAGATTTAAAGTCCATAAGGTCTTGGTTAGACTTAGAGGATGATGATGGTTTATCATCAAAAGCCAAGATAGTATTTCCATAAAATAAAGGTCCAAAATCAGTGGTTTATGATTTTTGTTTTTTTGTTTTAGGAAGATTATCATTTTTTTTTTCAATATTATCAATTTTTACAAAAAGTTTTTAAATAAAGAAGAAGAAATATTAACAAAACAATTTATAGTTCTACTTATAGCAATATTATGAGACTCATAAGCTAGATCTATATGCAAACTATGATTATAAGTTTTATCTTTACAGATACAATTATTTTTTCATTTTGTTTCATATTTTAGGTGCTTAAAACCAATGCCAGTTTCTTTAAATAGTTTCACAAAAGCCAATTAACAAAAGCAACTCCAAGCCACAAATACTAGCAAAGAAACCAAGAAACAAGGTGATAAGAGCTTCAAAACATGAAACAGAAATAAAGAGATAAAGATAAAAGTAAAGAAGACTTACAAAGATAGATTGCTTTGATATATGTATATATCTGAAATTTTTACAAACACACTATATTAATACACAGGCTTTGGTACCATTTACAAATAAAAGAAAAGGATAAAGAGAAAACTCTATGATGCGGAAGATAAACTGAGAGGATGGTGGAAGAAGAAAGCTTATCCTTAGGCCAGATGGGCTTCTAGGCCATGTTTGATGATCATCTTGGGCTTTTAAGTGGGCCATGTTTCATGAACTTTTTTGAATTCATTGTGGGCCAAGCTTATTATTATTATTATTATTATTATTATTATATGCATATATTTATTTTTATTATTTATTTATTTTTGTTATTTATTTATTTTTTTATGTATTTTAATTTATAATATTTTATTTATTTTATAAATTTTTAGAATTTATATATATACTTTATCTTTTATATTTTTCTTCTTATTATTAATATTTTATTTTTATTATTATTTAATGGCCAACAATGGGCTTTTAATAATTGGTCTTTATCGGGCACTTTATCGAGCCAATTAGGATTTCATTCAAGCCAATGCAGCAGACCTTACCATGGGATCTGCATTGGGTTCTCACCCTTGAGCATTTGAAAATAAACCGTTAATGGACCCAAAAAATTGATGATTAAGGCTCAATTATAGAAACAAGTCTGAATTAAAAAAATAAAATATCTTAGACAAAATTAGGTGTCTACAATTGCCTTTTTTTGCATAAGTCTGAAGATTAGGAATAATGTAAAGACATAGATGATAATTTGGTCCGAATACTATTTCCTAAGAAAATTTTTTTATTTTGTGTTTTATTTGTTTTATTCTGTTTTTTTTTTCATTTTTGTTTTCATTTTCATTTTCATTTTCAATTTCTTTTGTCTTTTATTTTTTTGGTTTTTGGGTTTTTTTTTGTTTTTTTATGACGATCGGGATTAAATCGTGAGTCAAAAAATAAAGATGATCGGGATTAAACCGCATGTCGAATGAAATGACCAGGACTAAACCATAAGCTGAAGGGGTTGGCCACTAATCTCGGCTTACATGCTAGCTAATTTAGGCTTTCGTGCCAGCTAATTTGGGTTTTCGTGCAAGGTAATTTTGGGCTTACATGCCAGCTAAACTAGGCTTAAATTTCTATAGGTGTCAGCTAAACTAGGCTCAAATTTTTACTAGGTGCCAACTAATTTTGGCTTAAATTTACATTGAGTGCTAGCTAAATTGGGCTAGAAACTTCATTAGATGCTATCCAAACTAGGCTTAAAATTTTAGTGGGTGCCAACTAATATAGACTTAAATTTTCATTGGATGACAAATAATCTAAGCTTAAATTTTTATTGAGTACCAACTAAATTAGGTTTAAAACTTCATTAGGTGCCAACCAAACTAAGCTTAAAATTTCACTAGGTGCCAGCTAATCTGGGCTTAAATTTTCATTGGGTAACAGATAATCTAGGTTAAATTTTCATTGATGCAAGATAATCTTGGCTTAAAACTTCATTGGATGTCAGTTAAACTAGGCTTAAATTTCATTGAGTGCTAGATAAGCTGAGCTTAAATCTTTTCATGAATGCCAGCTACACTAGGTTTAAAACTTGGGTGGACCTGGATTTTCAAAAGAATTGGCAATCCCTATTAGAAATGAAAGAGAAGAAAATTTTCTTTCCTAATGGATTAGATGGCTATACACTAAAAGATTTATGTTGATTAAAAGAAACCTCACCACTTATAAGGGATAAAAGGGGTATACTTTTTCAACTAATCCAAACATATGTGCTAGCTAATCTAGGCCTATGTGCCAACTAAACTGGGCTTATAGCTTTTCAATGCTAGCTAATACTGGGCTTAAAACCTAAGTGCCAACTAAATTGGGCTTAAATTTTGATTGATGCTAGCTAAACTAGGCTTAAATTTTCATTGGTGCTAGCTAATCTAAGCTTAAATTTTGGTGCTAGCTAAACTGGGCTTAAGACTTCATTAGTGCCAAATAGTTTGGGCTTATAACCTAGGTGCCAGCTTAACTAGGTTTAAATCTTCAATGATACCAGAGAGCCTAGGCTTAAATTCTTTCTCGGGAATTGACAATCCCTATAAGAAATGGAAAAGGTGAAAATTTTCCTTCCAAATAGATTGAATGGTTTAGCACACTGAGGCTTCCGTTCATTCAAAAAAGTGTTTCCACTTGAAAGGAATAAAAAAGGCATATACTTTTTTAGGCAAGTTCACAAATGAAATATAAGTTTTTCTAAAAACATGAATTCCTTGAAAACCAAATATGTTAAACACTTTCTTTAGCATTCAAATGTGACATTTTGATACATGTCAAAGTTAGTTGAAGGGCTTGAGATTTTAAAAGGTTTTCTAGGAATGTAAAAATGTTAAGATTTTCGAAATCCACCTTTTTCAGATGTTTGCAACTTTTGATAACTTGGATCTTTTATAAGGTATGGTATATCTTTGTTTAGCATCCACCTCATTTAGTATTAGGAGTAACCTTCAAGGTTTGCACTAGATTGCCTTCTTATAGGGTTTTCACCCTAGAGCCACATCTGTTTTTTATTTTATTTTTCTTTTTTTATTGATTATTAACCATGTACTTCAAAATTTAAACTTATTCAAAAAAGGATAATGGTCCAAACAGAAAATTAGGCAATAAAAATGGTTCAAATAGGTTCATAAGTTTTATGGGTTTCATGGTCATTCTTCTAAGAGAAGCTCTTTAATTTTAAACATCCTTGCTTGGTTCCAAATGGACTTTTCGTGGGACATAACGTAGCTAAGGTTCAAAGTTTTTAAAGAAAGGGATAGGCAAGCCTAAAATAAATGTCCAAGGGTAATTAAAATCAAGGATCATTCTTTCATTTGAAAAATTCATTCTGGGATATATTCCCTTCCATTTTCTTATGCTTTCCACCCATTCATTTCATTTCATTTCTTTTTTTTTCTTTCTTTTACTTTATTCTTCTTTCATTTTTCCTTTTTTTTTTCTTTACCTTTTTCTTTTGCATTCTTTTACTAAGTGGATTCAAAACTTTAGGAACTTTTATATTGGGCTTTTGCCCTCACACATGGTATTTCATTTGGACATCATTGTTCTTAACCCCTAAATACATCATTTTTGCTCGTCAGTATGGAGGGTGTTTAGTTAAGGTTTATTTTTGAAAGAATTTATCAGGCTTAAAGGGGTAACAAAGGATAAATTTTTACATTTGTGAAAGGATAATGAAAGATGACCATTTATCATTTCAAGTATAAACACTTAAATTGAATAGTAAGTTGCTTTGGGAAAATGAACTTGAATAAAGAAATTTTCATTCCAAAAAGTTTCTTTCTTTTTTTCTTTTTTTATTTTTTTAAATTTTTGGCTCTCTTGACTTTTCTTTTCATTTTCTCATTTTAGGCCCTTTGGTTTTTTCCTTGTTTCTCTTCAAAAATTTTGGATTTGTCAAGACTTTATTTGGATTTCTTAAGTGCATGATGTCATAACCATTTTCTTTGCTCTTTTTCCTTTCTTTCTTTTCTTTTGTTTCTTATTTTTTTTGACATGCCCCCCATAATTCATACCTTTGTCCACTTTGCTAAAAATGCAATTCATGAAAGATGCTTTATTTTAACAAACCCACCCTTAATGAAAAAAAAGGATAATTTGGAGTAAACCCATTTAAGGTATTAGATGATCCAAGTTACTCCACAAAAAGAGAACAAAATGGGTTGATCATAACTTAAGTTGTTTTAAAGGCAATGAGGTCTTTTTTCTCTAATCGACTTACCCTCGAGACAATAGACTAGGCCAATTCTGGTGTACAGAGCTAAAAGTTTGGTATATTTAAGGTCATTTTACAAGACTTGGGGTAACCTTGATTTTAGAAATTTTTACAGTTATAGCATTACATAGACAAATCAAATTATCACATCTAAATTCTTAAAAATATCATATATGCCTGATCTTCTAAGAAACACATTTTCTTTAAATTGGTTGTTTCATTGATTATTGCCTAGGAAAAGATTACCAACCTTTGATATCACAATATTATCAGGTGAGGGCAATGTTTACAAATTCAAATCCATTGCTTTTAAAGGGTCATGATTGATGAAATGGAGTCAATTGGATGATTTAACAATTGCTGTTTAGGTATCTGAGAAATTTCTAATAATGATCGCAACTCTTTCGAGACTCAAAACTTTCCTTTTTCCCTTTTTTGTCTTTTTTGTCTTTTTTTCACTTTTTTTTCATTAAGGCATTTCTCTTTTTATAGCCTTGATACTTTTATTCAAATCTAACATTTTTCCTTTTTACCATTTTCTTTCAAAGAAAACTTACAAGTCCAAAATTTAAAAGAAATTGAAAATATTAAATGACAATATAAATCCATGAAACACTTATTATGCACAAAACCTATCCATGTAATGGAAACATTCAAACCTGACCTAAAAATTCACATTCCCAATAGTATTCTTGAGATGACACTCAAATTTATAGAAACAAAAGTTCCTTACTTGACACTTTAACTTTAGCATCAATCATCAAAATTATGAACCAATTCTTTAAATTTTGTAGGATATGCATTGATCAAAGCCTAAACTGTATCCTTGAAAGTAGTACAATCTTTAATGGAATGCCCTTCAACCCATCATGGAGCTCACACTTAGCATTAGGATCATACCACTTTGGGTAAGGAGGCTTTTTGGGTCTTACAATGATAATAGAGATCATATGATTTTTGACCAATAAAGTGAAAGGCTCAATATAAAACATTAGGAGTAAATAATACATCTTGACTATCTTTCTTTTACGACTTTGTGAATGGCTTGAGTTAATTTTTTATTTTGTGAATGTTTGTGGCAAAAGAATTAGAGCACATAAATTAGATGGTTGAGGAAAATTACTAGCTCGAGGTGTTAGTTGGGAACAATAGGTGACCTTTAGGAAGAGTCATTCACTAAATCTTCTTGTGTCATGGTGAGGTTTCTTTCATTTCACCCTTTAACAATTGTTTTTTGAGCGTATTCATTAGAAAGATTCCTTTGCCTTTCATTAGGAATTTTCACATTGGCATTTATAATTCTTCCCCTTTTATTCCATCCTCAATTCTACCCATAGCAAATAGCAAATTAGCAAATTTTGAGACATATTGCCAATCAACTTATCATAATAATTAAAAAAAAAGTATCCATAAATAGAGAATTCAGCTTCCTATTAGTTAAAGGTGGTTAGACTTGCGATGCAATTTCTTTCCATCTAGCAACATATTCTTTGTAACTTTTATTATGGCTCCTTCTTGTGTTTTGAAATGTTAATTGGTCTAGAGCTATCTCTAATAAGTGCTGATATTACTTTAAGAATGCCTATGATAAATCCCTCAAAGTACAAATTTGGCTACTTTCCAAACTTTAATACCAATTAGCTGCTACCTTAGTCAAACTTTCCTGTAAGGCATGAATAAGTAGCTTTTTATCATTGCATTCCCAACCATTTTGTTATAGTATTGAGCCAAATGTGTCTCAAGACATCCAGTTCCATTATACTTCTTAAATATTAGAATCTTAAACTTGGGTAGATAATCACATATGGAATTAGTTAGGACTCCTTTGCATCATAAGATTTATCCTTACCTTTAATAGCTTGAATCCTTTTTTCCAAGAGACTATACTTCTTCTATTCATCTAGATTCCATGATTCCCCCTTAAGGGTTTGAAGCTAGGTCCTTCAAGTTGATCATTTCTTTGAGCAAAAATTCCTTCGATAATCTTCTCTATTTTTCATTTTCGTATAATATTCTCCTGATCCTTAAAAAAACTGTAAGGATTATTCTCAAAGAAATTTTACTTTTGAAGCATGAAAATGGATGAATGAATGAATAAATGCATGAATGACAAAGCTCTTTTATGAACAGTGTAACAATTGGAATAGGAACAGGAATCAAAAGCAAGCCATAATTCATATATCTAAGTTCAAAAAGACAATATCATATTAACATGAAAAAACATTTTCCAATAAAAAAATTCACAAACCATTTCATTTTGCCAACCAAACTATCAATTGAAATAAAAACCCCATCCATGTTTATCATTATGCCATCCCCTTCTCATTGTTTCTCAATTTTTAACCTCCTATTGTCTTTGGATGGAACTATTTCTCATCTGTAAATGATTGCACCTTGTGTTTGAATCCCTTAAATTCTCGATGGAATACCCCATAATCCCACCATGGTATTCGCATATCACATTTGGTTTAAAATATTTTGGTTATGGAGGTTGTAAAGGCTTTGAAGGCACAAAGGCGACAAGGTGTCTCTCAAACAAATAGGGATTGAGTTTTCCATATGAAATGGGGACAGAATACAACTATTTTTGTTTCTTGGATAATTTTTGGGTAGTAGTTTGACTAGAATCTGAGGATTTGGTGGTGGTGCAAAGGTTCAGAGTTGAGTAATTGGCTGAACAGGTGGTTAGGGAATGAAAGGCTGAAGATTTTGGATTAGATGTGGATTTTAGGAAATTGTATGAAGTTTTAAGGCTTGATCCTAGATGTTTGGAAAAGAGGTTAAAGACAGACATGAGAAGGATTTGAATGTAGGTTCGGGTTTAAAACAATTGGTTAAAGTTGTATAGAACCTGGTAACTTTATCTTAGAAATCAAATTCTGGAGCTCCAAAACTTGGTGGTCAAATCGCTGATCCCTTTCATAACCTTATCCAAACCTTCATCATTACTCAAACCACTGAATGCTTCAACATGCTTAGGAAATATACTAGGCCCAATAGGGATTAGTTGATCATGACTCCACGAGTTTATAAGACTTATTTAGACTGAAATTGGTAAGGACACTTGAAAGGCACCAAAAAAATTCTTTAAGTCTATCAATGGTCTTTGTCAAGTCAGTGAGCTATTTTGTTATCTCTCTAATATCATAACCAAACTCCTCTTGATTGCATTTTAATGCACTAATTCAGGCCTTCAATTGATCCTCCATTTTTCCAGCTTATTATACCCACTAAAACAAATGTTTTATTTTAAGGGTTTAAACAAAAAATGCTTATGCTATTATTCTTACTGAATGAATAACATAATTCCTAATTTGCATGCTACACAAAATTTATCTATGAATGCTTGAATAGGATAATAATGCAAAGATATATACAAAAATAGAACAACCCAAATATACAAATCACCTTAACGATAAATGTAGAATGAAATGATTAAATTCCAAAAAGATGACAAATTCCTATCTTAAGTCTCTCTTTTGCTTTTTATATCTTTTTATTTAGACTTTTTTTGCACTATTATTACCTTTAAGCTTAAACTAAATCAAAATGCCCTAGATATCCTAATTTGGGTAATTTCTACAAAAGAGATTGGCATAGCTTTCAATTTTTTAAATAATTTCTATCGGAGGTTGACACTATGGATGGCTTCATTAGAACTTCATTTATTGATCTTTATCATAAAGTAAATACTTCCTTTTAAAATATAATGCTATATAATGTATGTAACAAAATTAAATACTATATACATAAAAATGAATCAATAATACAAAACAAATAAATAATAGAAATAGCAGAATAATCAAATAACATAATATATACAGTGTCCTAACTTTTGATTATTTTCTAAAAAATGTGGTATGGCCCTACATAGGCAGGCTTTCAATGGCTCACAATATGCTGGGTCGGGATTTATTCATTTAAAGGTTCCCAAATCAACCTTATATCATCGTCTATTATAAACTAATAAGGCACACCAATTTTCACCCATTATAGGCTACAAATGAAAAGGGTTTGATATGAATGGAAGTATTTCGCTAGCAAATGTAGAGGTTATCACCTCACAAGAGTGTAGCAACTTCATTTCCTCCTAATAAGGACAGAGTCTGGGTCTAGAGCTCATGCATGTAAGTAAACATGCAAAAGTATGCAAAACAATATATTAATCAAAATAACCTAAATAAATCACAAATACAAAATCAAAATAAGATAATAACTAACATGCAATTTGTTAATTTTTTTTGAAAAACTTAAAATATTGGAAATTAAATTAAATATCAAATAAAACCGATTAAATCCAAAAATTTCAATAGCATGATTAAAATTTTTGGCCTAATTCTCAAAATGTCTCTAATGAAGTCAGCAAGCTGTCATAATGTATTAGTCTAAAAACTTGATTGCTAGACGTAATTATTTAAAAATTATAAAAAACACGAGAAGTCGTCACTAATATTTTTTAGGGTGTGATTGGCCACCCAAAAAATTAATCTTTTTAATAAAGTAATAAAATAGGTTTAAAAATTATTAAAAATATATTTTTGGTCTACAAAAATAGGATTGGGTTAGGGAGCCAGTAACGTATGAGGAAGGATTAGCACCCCTACAGTACCCATAAAATTAGTTCCAATTAATCATGCACTATCAGTAGTTTTGGATAAGAATGTTTTCATTTTAAGATTTAATGATACCTCCATTTCTTTTTAAGAAATAAAATCAATTAAAAATTTTTATTTAGAAATGTGAAAATCTATAAATTAAAAAAGTACCTAAAAATTCTCCGATATAAAGGTAGAATTCGAGAATAATCCTTGCCGTCCAAGATTTACCATAATATTTCCTTGAAAATAAAAATAATATTCTTCAAAAATGATAATTATTGGTGACTTTCCAACATTTAAGCAAAGTATTAAAAATTATATTTCCTAAAACATCATTTTAAATTTATTTATTTATTTATTTTCAAAATTAAAAATTTCTTAAATAATAATTAAATAATTAAATAACTAACCATAAATATTAACAATTAAAACAAACATATATATATAGGTAACAAATGCAAATATGTGTGTAAATCTATGTCCTAAATGACAATAAAATGTAAATTTTAGATCAATTTCTTGAATTTAAAATGATCTCCTAGACTCTCCAACCTCTAGATAAAGTTTGGGTGTAACCTTTTATACTAAAAATCCCATTTTTATTTTTCTTTATTGAATTTTATTATTTTAAAATTAGGAAATTATATGAAAATTTTTAATAAAAATAAAATTTCCTAAATAATCCTATCATTGGTGGTATTCGGGAATAAATTACTTCACAAAAGATTTTTATACAATTCCTTAAGAGTTTAGAGTAATTTAGAGCTTTGAGATTTTAGAGCTTAGGTTTTCATTTAAGGTTTGAACTATGGTTTCTAGGTTTTACTTAAAGTTCAGGATTTCACATAAGGTTTCGGGTTTCACTTAGGGCTTTCGAGTTTCACATAGGGTTTTAGTTTAGGGTTTCACTTTACTATTTCATTCCAGGGTTTTAATTTAGGGTTTTAGATTAGGGTTTCAATTTACAATATATGAACCTTTCTGAAAATCCCCAAAATTTAGGCAAATTGTTAGAGTAAGCTTTTTTTTTATGATTTCTAAAAGATGAATTTTTATATTGTTATATATTTTCTTTTTTTTTAGAAATTTATTATTATTAGTATTATTTATTTATCTTTTATTATTATATTTTTAATATTTAATAATTCTCCAACATTTAGGTGAAATTATTATTATTATTTTTTAAAAAAACATGATTTTTATTCCTTACAACATCTAGGCTGGGATTTAAAAAATTTTCTTTTTTATTATTTTATTTATTATTTTTTATATTTAAAATACATGATGAATGAATCATATCAAAAATTAAAGTATGAAAGATCAAATTATATTTAAATTAAAATGAATAACAAAAAGAAAAGAAAGAAAAAATTAAAAGAAAATTAAAATAATAAAATAAAATGTATAAAATTTGAACTAGTATGAATTCTAAGAGAAATATGCATGGGCTTAGCAAGAAAAATCAAATCCATTAGATTGGCTAATTAGTTTCATAGATAAAATCCTACATGGGCAATAGGTAAAATATTGAGTATCCCACCAACCCACATGTACAAATAGCTAACACAAATGAAGTCCCTGTTATTAAACCATATACAAATATGGGTTTTTAGCAATGTTTTCTTTCATGTTTAATGAAATTTATAAATGCCACTAAATGATTCATGACATTTGCTAAAACTATTGCTAAGAGCATTTACTATACTTGCATCGAGGAAAATAACTATATTTTTGGAAAAAAGGATGCTAACTTAATAGTGTTTGTTCGCACAATCGCCTCTAAATTTAGCGATATTTTTAAACACAAACGCCATTAATTTTTGAAATTTAATGGCATTTATATTTAAACCGCTGCTAATTTCTATAATTAAGTGGCATTTGTATAAAGAAATGTGCTAAATTAAGAAATTTATTTTTTAATTTATTTCAATATTTATTATTAAAATTAAATAAAAAATATTGAAAAAAGTAAAAACAAATTTAAATTCATACATTGAATATTATAAATATTTAAATATCTAAATACATAATGCATGTAAGACAAAGTTTAATACAATAACATTCCATTTTGCATTTGTTTTTCTCTTGCACATTAACAGACTCCATGGGAAGAAGAGTCACACTTGCTTTAAGTGGAGCCTACAACACGCATTCCTTTTCTCTTGGCTTCCATTGCTAAAGAGAACATTTCTCCAGGAACTTAAAATGTGCTATTAGAAATGCATCACAGTACATTTCATTTATCTTCTCCACAACTTCATGTCCAAAAAACTGATGAACACGTGTTCTATCTTGATTGAAAATGTCAATGGGTAAGCTATAAAAAGTCCCACAAAATCTGTAAATGCAAGACAAAATACAAGGAAGTTATACAGATTTCATTGTTACATACATGTGAAAATAACAGAGAAACATATTTAACCAAAGCAACAAACTAAGATATATTTTTTGGCCAATGATCAAGATAAATGTACAATGGAAAATGATATACACTCCCCCTCTAAATGCATTTCATGAAAATGCCTCTCACAATCATAGTTCCTCCATTTTGCATATTTCATTATGAAATTGCTGGACTTGAAATGTAATGCTATATAACTTGAGGGAAAAATAATATAAGAAAGGTTGAGAGATAGATCTTCAATGAAGTTCAAGTTTGATTGCATTGGAAAAAGATAAGGATTATTTGACTCCATGAAGTTTATAAAATAAACCATTTCAAATCATATTTTCAGCTTGTAAATAAATTCATAGAAATAAATGGATTCAAATGCTTCATTCATTCTTTAATTAATTCCTCTGTCTATTATTCACTTAAGATATTTCAATAATTAGATGAATGCCAATCCTTCAAAATAAAATGACCATGCAATAAAGTTTCAAGAGAGAAATGCAAATTGTGTAATGGATAAGTCAACTATGCAGTACCTTGAACTTCTGGTACAGCTGTGTCTATAAAGATCAATGCTTTTTTAGACTTAGCAGAAGTAAAAACTATAGAATGGAATATCAGAAAGTAATTGGAAAGAAGAATAAATGACCAATCCAAGTTGCTAGGTCTACAATACGCATCTTTCAACTGCAAAGGCTTCATAATGAAACCCAAAATAACAAATAGAAGCTTTACAATAGCTTCCACCCAGAATGCAAAATGCCAATTTAAATGACTGCCAACCTGTTAGTTAGTTATCTCAGATTATTTTGTGAGCAAAGCATAGAGCATTATACTATATAGATAGTACCAAAACTTGGCATATTTGAAATAAGGATGGTTCTTTTATTCCTAAACTAGAAAGGAATTAAGGAGATCATTTCAACAAATACCTTTAAAAGAGCTAGAAAAGAAAACTTACCAGTCCACCATAAACACATCCAAATGCATATCTAATTGGCATACACATGTAAATATTGCTAGCCATTCTATTTTCTGATACAAAAGTAGGAGAAGAATAAGATTCAAGGGGATGACATCAACAAAAAGTTTTCTAATTGAAGGAGTTATAAACACCAAAGGCAAGTTGTTGATCTAGAACTAATTGATGCTAAAACAAGTGATCATAAACTAAAATTGAAAAAATCAATTAAGGAACTAGAAGGAAAATTGATTTAAAGAACAAAGAGTGCAAGAAAATACAAGAATTAACTAGAAACAACTAAACAAAATGTGAAATCGAACAGAAACTCACTGAGTGGATGAAATAAAAAATTAGGTCTAGAAGCTTATAATGAAAATGAATTTGAAATGAGCTAAGAAACAATTCTTCTATTTTTGTCTTTTGGATCCAGCCTTAAATTTGAAGAATTAACTGTACTTGCATAGATTGAATTTGAATATGAATTTTTACTGGATTATAGTCTTATGAACTAGGAATCTAGGAAAAAACTTTTAAAGGAAATCAAGCTAGAATTCATTGAGTTTTGATCAAAAGGTTGAAGACAAGTTAGGTGCGTGATTTTGGAATCAAATTTGAGTTCAACATGAATTCAACAGAATTTGAAAAGGAAATCATGAGAATTTGCAAATTTCATTATAAAAATCTTAAGGAACATTGAAAAATAGTGCAGTAAACTTAAAATTACTATAAAATTCAATCAAGAAAATTGAAATTAAAACCTATTTGTTTGGAGAGAAAATGAAAATGATAGTAGATTAACTTTTGACAAGAAAAATGAAAGGTAAAATATCAGTGTTGTGTTCTAAGTTGCACCAGCAAAGATATATGGAAAGCATCAACTTCTTATAAGACAACAGATAGTCATAAAATATGGCTTCAACAAGGTTCAAGAAAGTATGAACAAGCATAAACAAATATCATATAGACATTCATGTGAAACCATGGCCTCCCACCCCAAGACCCTTTAGCTTCTAACAAATCATTAAAAGTTCTTTTTGTAATAGAATACAATATTCAAGTACATTTAGTCATCATGAATTTATAGTTTTATATAGTTCTCTTGATTCAAAAGATCTTCTTTCAAAACAATTACGTTTCTCACTTCCTCTCACATTCACCCAAGCACATTCAACATATTAAATTGAACAGCAAGTAGAGATTTCTATATAAAAGCAGTAGAGATAGAGAAAGAATAAAGGTAAAACATTCACATATAGATATGAGATAAGGGAGAGCAACCTTATGTTGGAGTACTCAAAGAGCTTTTTAGCTACTGAAAAGACTAGAAGAGCTATCTCAGCATCGCAAAAACTCATGAGCTTTCTTGAAAAGTCCTCTTCTCCTCTTTGTTAAAGTCACTTGCCTCACCACTACATTATGTATCAATATGAAGAATTGAGCTAGAGTGGAACATTATTGTGGAATAGAATAATATTACAAAGAATTTTAACACTATTACATTTAGAGTATAAATTTGGCTTTCGCAAAAGGTCCTAACTCAACCAAGTTTACCCGATTGATGTAGTTCGTACCATATCTTATAGTTTATGCTTATACCCTTGACATGAAAGAGGAAAGATTTCTGTTGTAAGAAAGGAACTGCTACCACAATAACTTGAAAACTACCAATGAATTGAAGTTATTTTTTCCTGTCAAACAAGTTCCACAGCATTAGATTATTTTTCGAAGCATTTAGGACAACAATGGTAGTACTAAGAAAGATGAGAAGAAAATGAAAAAGGAATCCTAACAAGGCTAGAAGTTTTCATTATGCTAAGTATGATTATTTCTTATAATATATGGTTTCTGATCATAAACAAGAAATCTATATACTCAAGAGTATGATATATGGATTATGGATGGTGGAACACAATTCACGGATATGGAATGTTCAAGGCACTTATTGTTGGTTTTGGAAGAGCATCTTTTTCAATTTAAAGTACACAAATATGGTACATTAAACATAAATTATAAATGGTTTTCCTTCACTATAAAAGAAGAACCTTTCAAAATGATTTCAAAACCTTAGAAATAACATTTTTTTTATAGTTTGTGTATTGTAGTAACATTACGACTTTCATAGGAAACAATGTTTCCCTTGGGGGAATTTTGCACCACTGACACAGTCCTGACTACTTAGTCTGGCAATAAATCTTTAATATCTCATCCTTTATAAAAATTGAGTTCTTAAAGGGATTGAGGTAGAGATTTTGGAATTGGCTCATTCAAGCTACCATATGGTCAATTAGACAACAGCGAAGGCAATGAATACTTCTGCTAAGTAAACAACATTCATCTTTTTTCAGGTCTTTCCATCTGCTTTTGCAAACTACTTTGTGTGTTCCTATGAAGGCACTACTCACTGGCCTCTACAACTTCCAACCAACTAAAACCAAAATTAGATATCAAATTAATCTTCACGCATATAAGAAGACTAAAAAAAATATGTTTCATATACTATAAAATAGAGTTTTCTAAAACTTTCAAACTTTTCGTAAACAATCCAATGCCATAGTTACTCATTTTTCTCTGTGAGCAATCATAGATGAGGTAGAAATGATGTACACATCAAGAACAGCCAAATACATGAGGATATCATGAATGATTCATGAACACAAAAAAAAATATATAAAAATTAGCTATAAAACCTACTTATTCTGAAACTATTCTTCAATTTTCTTTTAAAATGGTAAGGAAACATTGAATCTATGTATCAAACTTTGAGAGAACCATCTGCAAGTTCCAATAACTTTTGAACTAAACTATTATACTCCAAGATCGAAGGAAGAACCTCTTTCTTAGTTCTGCAAATATAGATTACAATACAACTAAAAGTTTTGCAAAAAAGAGATCCACTCCTTTCTAACAAAAAGAGCTTAAAAAATACATGTCCCTAATTTAATAATTAGGATTTTATCAATGGTTAAACTTAAAAGGTTAGAAGTATAAATATGATCCTTTTACTATCTCAATCCTATTGATTTAGTCCAACTTCTATATTGTTAATGTCCACATATTTTTATGAACAATAATTTTTTTATATATTTTCCATTTCATTGTAAAACAAAAAGCTATGTTTAAAGGATAGAATTAAGGAACCTTTTATTATGAAATAAAAAAAATAATCATGAAAATAAATCACTTGAGCACTGGATTTAATAGTATGTGAATGTTCTTCAAATAAGTAGCACATAATTGCAAAATGATGTATGCTTGATTTTTAGGCATTCTTTTTGTTAACAAATTAACATGAAACTACTTCAAACTTGACCCTTCAGTAGTGTAGGAATGTAATGTAAGGTATGTGGGCTATTTTGGGCCACTTTAGTCCTTCATCCTTCTTGCATCGTTGTTTTAACAATGGACAAAAAGAAATTTTTAGTTGCAAAAGTGAGTCAAACATCTCATTTTCCGAGAGGAATTTAAGCTTGAAGCAACTTTGGATATTCAATGATTTAAGGGATTTGAGATTTTGAAAGCCCTTGAAGGATAGAGTTTCTAGGATTGGAAAACCTAAGATGATGAGAGTGTGAGGCAAAAGCATTTCCTCACATGGGAATGCCACCACGTCTAAAGAAGCGCTATTGATGGACAAATGTTTAAGAGAGGTGAGTTTGTCCAAACCCTGCTCGAGCTAATATTAGGTTACGAGGGCTAAGGCTGAAGGCTCCAACAAAGAAGAAGATGGATGAAGGAACAATATTTTTGAAAAGTGCTTTTGTTTTCAATCCAAACCAAAATCAGAATTTAAAAAAAAAAAAGTCGAAACAAAAATCAGTTCATATTATATTTTGCAAAGGAAAAGGAAATGGGAAAAAAGCTTAGAAAACAAAGGAAATTGTAGAGAAGAAATAGGGGGTTTCAATTTTGGGGAAAAAGTTTTAGCCATGCAATTTCTTGACAATAACGTCATTTACATAAAAAAATGCTACTATTTACTTTTTAATAGCTGCATTTCTTACTTAAAATGCCACTAAATATATATTTTAAATTTTAGTTTGTGGCATTTTTCATTAAAAAAATCCACTAAAAATTTTATATTTATAGTTAATTAATTTTTAGATTTTATTTTGTGGTGTTTTGAGGTTAAACATTGTTAATTTATTATTTTAGTGACGTTTCAAAATACAAACGTTGCTATTAGAATATTTAGCAATGCATTTTAACAAAATGCCATGAATTTTATAAAAATGCAAAAGTTAACGACGTTTTTAAATGAAACGTTCACTAAAAAACTATCACTAATCTTTCATTTTCTTGTATAGAAATTACACACGTCCCAACCAGTCCTCATACAGGAATGTAGAAACGGCAACCATAAAAGGGGGAAATTTGAGATTTTCTTCCATAAACTATACGCAAGAAGGAGAAAAGAAAAAAGAAAAAAAGGGAAAAAAACTAACGAGGATGAAGTTTAACTTCAAAGCCATAAAACAAATCCATAAAATTCCCATCCAGATATGATATGCAATTCCAAGAAAATGTAAAAAAAAACAAAAAAGATGAAGTTTGAAGTATGGGTAGCAGCTTAACATGCATCAGAACCAGTAAGCATGAAAATCCCAAAGCATTGAGCTTAAACATAATTAACATCAAAGCAAAAACTAAAAATAAAAAAAAATCTGAAAGAGGATTGAAAGAAGTACCGTTTTTGGGGTCCTTCTACTACGGTTCTAGTCTCTTTTTTTCCCAATTTTGGTTATTTGTTACTTCCTTTTCCGATTTCTTCCTTTTTTTGTTTGCTATATGTCTCCTACTCACGTCCCTTTCTTGTTTTCTACCACCAGTTTCCTTCCAGTTTTTTCACGTTCCATGCCTGCCGCTTTCTACATGTGAACACCTTTTTTTTGGTTCGCACTTACCCAGGTTCTTTGCTTGCTACTCCAATTTGTGCTTGCTGAAACCTTCCTCCTTTATACGTTTTTTACTATCTGCTTTCGTCCTCTCTTACTTGTATATATATTTTGCTTATCTTTCGCCTCCCCTTTTCTTTTCATTGCTGCATTCTTTTTCTGCTATCCCCTTTTCAGTTTCCTCTCCACTCTCTCTTTCTTGGCTGTCGGCATTCTTACTGTCTTCTATTTTTTTTTTTTGCTTTGCTTGCTTCTTCCTCTCTTCTCCTCTTCTCCTCTTTTTCGTTTTTGATTTTGGTGCTTTTCTTCTCCCTTCTTTATTCACACCGTTGCCCATACCCAGTTTTTCTTTACTGGGTTTTCTTTTTTCTTCGTTTTTTTGCCACTACTCTCCTCTTTCTAGTGCACTTCTTTCACGTTTTGTTGCCTCATTTTCTTTTGGTTTTTCTCCTTATTTTTCAGACTTTTCTCTCTTCTTTTTCATTTTTATTTTTTTTGTTCAGTTTTTCCCTTTTTCACGCCATCCATGCCCCACGTCTTCTCCTTTCTAGTTCTCTTTTCCTCGACTGAATGCCCTCCCGTGCTTGCCCTCTTCTGTTTATTTTTTTGTTTGCGTTTCTTTCACGCATCGTCCCTCACCAATTTTCCTTTGTCGTTTTTTGAAGCCACGTTCACAACGCATGAAGGCATGCCGTCTTTCATGCAACTTGCTGTTTCCGCAGTTTACACAGGTTTTTTTTGGCTTTCAGGTATGCATGCATGCATATTATTAAACAAAGTGGGCTCTTTCATGTAAGCTTACCCTTAGGCCATGTTTGATAACCATCTTAGGTTTTTAAGTGGACCATATTTCATGGACTTTTATGACTTCATTGTGGGCCAAGCTTTTTTTATTATTATATATATTTATTGGTTTTTATTTTTCTTATTTTTTATATATTTTTTAATATTTAATACTTTATTTATTTTACAAATTTTTAGAATTTATATATATACTTTATCTTTTATTTTTTATATTTTCCTTATTATTATTATTTAATGGCCAACAATGGACTTTTAATAATGGACCTTTACTGGGCCCTTGATCGGGCCAATTAGGCATTCATCCGGGCTAATGCAATAGGCATCACCATGATGCCTACATTGGCCCTCATCTTTAAGCATTTGAAAATAGACCGTTAATGGACCCGAAAAGTTGATGATCGAGGCCCATTTACAAAAATAAGCTTGGATTAAAAAGATAAAATATCTTAGACAAAATTAGGTGTCTACACTAGGTAGCCATTTGTTCATTCATACATCATTATAGGGAAAATATTAATTCATGCATCCATTCGTGTAGTCATTTATCAATCTATGCATTAGTAAACTATTATGTGCATGCATTTATTTATCCATTCATGCATTATTGAATTGTTATGTGCCACATTCAAAAGGTTGGTTCTTGGCATCTAGTAACATGTTAGGATGATTCTTGGCAATGTTATCCTGGTTGTGGTAAAAAGGTTTATGGATAGCTCAATCGTTAAAGAATTTGGGCAGCCTACAACCACTGTTATAACATTCGCATTCAAACAATGCTTATAGAGCAAGAATAGGCTAACTAAATTGAAAAGGATGAAAAGGCCCTAATAGAAATCAAGGAGTTGGAAAAGATTATAGAAGTGCTCAACAAGAGAAATAAAGGAAAAGCTATAGAGGAAACTCATGCTTTTTCAGATTGTCCATCCTAAAGTGTTGTGGACCCTTTATACCCTCATGGTTATAGCCTATATACCAGGCTCAAACATCTTAAGGGGCACAAGTACAATAACTTCTTTTTTCTAGGTTATATGCATGCAGATATAATAATGTCATCTATAGCTCCTCAAGGATCCTTTTAGTTTTAGACTTATACTAATCCTACATTTGGTGAAAAGGTATTTGATCTTGTTCAAGTTTTTGATTTGGATGATCCAAGGAATAGGAAAAATTAAAATAATTACCTCTAAGGTAGTAAAAGACCCAACCTCTTCAAAGATGAATCTAATAAATGAGAGACTTTGAGCTGTTGAAGGAATGAACTTTTATAGGTCCATGGATGCAAATGAATTGTGTTTAGTGCCTGATGTGGTAATCTTACCTAAGTTCATGGTCTTAGAATTTGAAAAATATGATGGGACTAAATGCCTTATAACTCATGTCCCTATTTATTGTTGCAAGATTGTTGTAAATGATTATGATGAGAAGCTTATGTTTTATGTGTTCTAAGACATTCTAACAAGATCTGCCACTAGATGGTATGTTTAGCTTGATAGAATTCGCATATGCTCATGGAAGGAATTGCTTAGGGATTTATCACCCAGTATAGATATATCATAGATTTGGCTTTTGGTCGTTTGTCTTTACTAAGTATGAAAAAGAAAGCTACTAAAAACTTTAAGGAATATGCCTGGAGGTGGAGAGATGCTTGATTGTTGCTTTTTGTATATAGCTTGCAAGTGCACAGATCAATTAATAAAGTGAAGTAGTCTAGTATCACCACCTCAAGGGTTATAGAATAGAATATTGGGTTGCTTACAAGTACCAAAGATGAAACCTAATAGCTTATACCTAAACAAATGAAAATTTAGGGTTTGATTGTAGGGATAAGTAAAGATTAAAGGTAACATGTAGGTGGCTCTTAACTTCATCAACTATCACTTGGGAAGTCAAAGATTGTTGCCAAAGAGTAGATCTAATAAAACAAGAATTAAAAGATTGGAAAGTAAAGAATTTATAGATTGTCGAATGATTAAAGAAATCTTGAATCAAAGATTGCATGAAAACAACTTAAAGAACAAGAAAGATAAAGATGGTGGAATCTTGCAAAGAAATAAAGCAAGCTTTGATCAATCTTGAAAATAAAGTAATGCTTGTTAAAAATTAAAGAAAAGAAAACAAGATTTGCAACCTTGAAAACAAAAAAAAAAAAAAGATCTTGAAAATAATGCTTTTTGAATTAAAAGAATTTAAAGAAAACAACAGCTTTTTGGTTATTGGCAAACATGTCACCTAAGCCAATAACTCACATAAAAAACTAAAGAACTAAAAGAACTAATAAATGAGAGAAGAGAGGAGAAGTGAGGGATGATGAAAATGAGTGAATGGCCTCCTTATTTGTAGTAAAGGGTTTGACCAAAGCGGATAGGCTTTATAAGTGGTTGATTTCAATTCAAATACAATGGGACTTTCCATGCTTGAGTGTTCTTGGTCGAATGGTTTCTTGGTGATTCAATCTTGGCCCTTGCTTGCATCTTGATCAAATATTGGATAATCCCTTCCATTGGATTTTGCTAAGGCTTGGAGTTTCAAGAGCAAGTGGAATTTTATCAAAGCCCTAAATTTTAAATGGATAAAATCCTACTCCAAGTGAATTTCTTCAAAGCTAAGCAACAAGCTTCATGGTAAGCTTTAATTTCATTTTGGCCACATGCACCTAGTCTTCATTGTGAAAAAATATATGATAAGCTCTCTGGAATTGCTTTGGCAGAATAGATTGAGCTTGTAGAGTCCATGATTTTGCAATTAATTCTTCTCCCTTGCATGGCTGAATATTTAGAGTCCTTGTGCAACTTATTTTCTTCATGGCTAAGCAAAAAAGGCATATTTGATCAAACTTCTTTCTTGGCCGAACATGATGAAGTCTAAATAGCTTAGAATTGCATGAATATGGATCTAAGTGGATGGCATTGATCTTCCATAATTGGGCCGAACATCTCCCTTACGTGCTTGCATGCATGGTTTGCATGAAAATGAATTCCTAAGCTTGAAAACCTAAAACCATGCAAATAACATGAAAGGCATTAAAAATTATCCAAAATTTAAATTTTAGCACCATTTTATCATGTAAAAACTCTATATATTTTGGTGCTACCAATATTGCTGCTTAAGTTTAACCACTTCTTACTGAGAATAAGACTACTATCCTATTTTATCAATACTTTGAAAGCCCCATATTATGAAAAAATGATTGGAAATGCTATCAAGAATTTTACTAATATGATGATCTCTAGAAAGATAATAGAAAATGCCATCAAGAATGGTAAACTTTAATAAAGTGATACTTCTAATGTAAAGAAAAAGGATAGGGTATCCAAAAAGAAAAAAAGAGATGCCAAGTTGTGATTTAGGAAGGATAACAAGTTGAAGGCATTACTCATACCATATTTCTCTTTACCTTATGTACCCATCTTACTACTCGACTATGAATAACATTTCCCAAAATCTTTATACTTATCATCCAATTGCATAACCAAGTGTGCAAACAAAGCTTCGAGCACCAGCACTTAATCCCGCATCTATATTTCAACCAATTTCTCAACCCAAGAGCTTGGTGAGTAGCAAAAGAGGGAAAACCCCCATTGACCCAATTCCCTTGATATATACAGAGTGACTCATTTAGCTCATTAAGAACCACATGGTTGCACTAATTTATTTGGAACCTTTAAAGCCTCCTTACCCTAAGTGGCATGACGCCAATGCTACTTGTGACTATCATCCTAGGATTGCAGGCCTTTTCATAGAAAATTTCACAACATTGAAGTATGAGGTGCAAAGTTTGGTCAAGGCTGATATGGTAAATTTTGAAGATAAGGAAGGGCCAAGTGTCACTAAAAATCCTTTTCCTAAGTATACAGAGGCATAATTTTTAAAAGATTTCTTGTCACTTTAGGAGTTTTTAGGAAGTAATGCAAGTCTTTCCATAAGATGAACATTAAGAAGGTCTTCTATTTTTTTTTCATTTTTAATAAAATGGCAAGTGCATTTTCATTACTAATTATTGCTTTTTATAGTGCCTGCAAGTGCACATATGTAATCAAGTAACAGTAGTGAGTGGCTAGAGTATCATCCCATGAGGATTATATAGTTGAATTATTGGGTGACAACCAAGTACCAAAGATGATCAACTACAAGCATTATATCTAAACTAATGAAAAGATAGATTGATTTGTAATTGAAAATAAATAAAAGAAAAAAAAGAATGAAATCCAAATCTTGCATTGGCCTAAACTCAACTTATCCAATTACCACTTGGAAAGTATAAGATCATAGCCGAATAGATCAAAAAATAAAATAACTAAAAATTTTGAAAAGAAAAAAGGATTGATGTAGGCCAAAAGTTTAAAAGCATGAAAAAAAAATTAAACACTATTGCATATAACCGAAACTTAGAATAGAAATATTTCTAAAACTAAAGAAATATTGTGAATCAATATTTAAGAACAAGAATAGCAAATTGTAAAGATTGCAAGAAAGCTTTAAAGAAAGATATCTTGAAAATAAAAGAATGCTTTGATTAAAAAGAGAATTTAGAAAACAAGTTGTATTGACTAATCTATCATCTTAGCCAAACTAAAGAAAAATAAAAGAGAGCTAAGAGAAAACTAAACTAAAGAATTAAAGAGAAGAAAGGGGAACTATTATGTTTTAGATACAAGATAGAGCCTCCTATTTATAGTTATGGGTTTGACTATATTGGGGCTTAAGATTAGAAATTCTATTTCTATCCAAATTCTATGTAATAAAGCTTAGCTTAATCTTCAAAGTATTTGGTCAAACAAAAAGGTCTTGCTTCTTGGAATGCCCTGGCCGAATATGACTTCTTTAGGTTGATCTTGATCATTCATTTGTATTGCCATCTTAATTTTACATCTTTAAGAGTGGTTAAGCTAAACATGGTTAATCTAAGACCATGTATTTATGTTACATTTAAACTCTTAAGATAAAATTTGTAAGAGTCCTTCTTCTATAATAACTCTTATAAGATTGATCAAAGAGTCATTGTCTGATAAATCTCTCATTGGCTGAATATCATTAGAAGTCTTTATCCAAGTGTACTTATTCAATTCTCCAATTGTATGTAGGATTCCTCTTCAATATGAGATAGTTGAATGTATGTAGAGTTATAGTTCAATTAGGATTCCTTTTATCCAAGTGAAATTAGGATTCCTAATGCCAATAGGATTTGACTTAATGTTCTTCTTGCATGGCCAAGCATTACAAAGAATAGGCTTGACCAAATCTTGCATGGAGTTTGCATGAACTTGCATGAAATTCACTTCCAATATACATTAAACCTAAATAACAAGAAAACACACATTAATGGTACCAAATTCAATCAACTTTCAAAATTTTTGGACTAAAAAGAACTTGTAAAACACTATATATTTTATTGCTATTAATTATATGTATCTCTTTTCATCCTTGCTTTTACACACCTTTTCATACTTTACCCATTCCCACATTTCAGATAATGAATGTTCAAATAATCATTACAATAATTCAAAATTCAATTTTGAAAATCTCATTTATATAAATGACATTGATGATTAAGATCCTATTCTATTGAGATTTTTGAAAGTTAAAGGAGATGAATTTATGTAAAAAAAGTAAACTTATATGCTACTTTCACCCATAGAAAGACAAAAGTAGAGTTATGAGTATGGCGTTTTTTGTTTGGTTGAATTATCCATAGCTTTGTTCTTATTCAATAAAAGTTTTTCAATAAGAGCATTTATTTTTTAAATGAAAAATGGCTATCTTTTTTTTTACCTTTTGCAAAAATGAAATTGTCCATTTGCTACCCTTTTGAGCCTATTATGATATTTTTTAAAAGAAACACAACCAAGGATTACTTTCTACACCGAGGGGCAATATTTAGGAAAAGACCGATTCGCAAAAAGAAAAAGCAAAGGTCACAAAAAGGTCTTAATGATAAATTTTGAAAAAGTTTTGTTCACAAAAAGAAAAAAATGAAAGTCAGAAATAATCTCAAGGGCAAATAAGAAAGATACCCTTTTGAATTTGAACTTTTCTTGAAACATGAAAAGAAAAAATAAAATGAGAAGATGAATAAGTTAAAAATGTGGTAACGTGAATGTATTTTGTATGAGAAAGAATGATCCTTGGTTTAATTACCTTCAAACACATTCTTGGGCCTTTTTTATTCTTTTTTCATAACCTGTCACCATAACCTACGACATGTGCCTTAATAGTTCACTTTGATTAAATGTGAATACTTGGATTGAAGAATCGTATATAGAATTAAGGCATGCTTGTGATATAGTCAAAGGCCAATGTGATTGTGATCTTTTCTCATATTTTAGGATTAATTATGGGAATGACTATGGTGAATGAAGCAAAAATGATGAGTGAAAGAAAAATGATGAAAAAATGAGAAAAAGAAAAATGAAAGATGGAAAAAGATGAAAAAAAAAACTTAAATTGAAAACCTGAAGGAAGTTTTATGCAAGAAAAAGATAACTGGGTTGGAAGCATGTAAAGATAGCTTTGCATTGAAAAGACGATATTATTTAAGAATCAATTAGGATGGGGGCAAGATTTGGTTTGATGAGCTCAAAATATGAAAGGCATCAATAAAATGAGTTTTTGAGAAAGATTATGGATTTGTGTCTAAAATTGTTTGAAAATTAATTATTTAGATATTGTTATAGTATTCAAACATTTATCCCAATAATATGCTTTGAAATTGTTCATTTGCTTATTTATTCTTTAGACTTGATATCATATTGATTACCCATTTCTTTCAATTTACCTTGCTTTTCATTATTGTTGCTTCTTGATAATTTTATTTTTTGTTATAGAATTATCATGTACTTAATTGGTTATTTTGAAACTTACTTGATTTATTTTTGCTTGTTATGGACCTAAATTTTCCAAATTTCACATGTAAGGAAAATCAAAACACCTTGCCTGCACCTAGTGTCATTATGCAAGCATTGGTTAAATCTAGTCAAAAATTAGCCAAGGCAATGCAAGGGCCCTTAGGAGAGGAAGTGAGTTGATTTTCATGAGAAAATAAAGCCATGAAGAGGAAGAGAAGATGTTGTTGCATGCCTAAGAAGTCTCAAGCCATGAGCTACTTAATGAGTGCATGTGAGAGCTTTCATTCTTGCATTGGATAACTTGCTAGTTAAGGGCTGGCTTTAGAAGCTACCAATTGACTTTGAAAGCTCAAATAAAGAGAAAAAAAAGTAAGACATCAAGTTAATTTTGGAGCATTTTGATCGATTATGCTTGATACAAGAAAAAGGGGGACCATTCACATTACAAGACAATTTTGGACCATAATGAAAATGACATCTTTTAGTTTAATAGTATGAAAAGGATACATTGTGGCATTTTAGTGGAAAATGATTTGAGAGGCAAGGGAACTCAAGCAAGGTGGCACAAGTGAATGAAGGCCAACTAAGCAACAAGCTTCTAGCTTGTTGGCATATTGGGTTTTTACATCAAAACTAGCTACCAAATAGGCTCATTTTAAGGGGGGCCAAGTTGCCAACAATTATCCTAGGTAGAGGAAGTAAAAACTCTCATTGGCTAGCTCATCAAACAACACATGGGGGGGGAAGTGCTTATAAAGTTCATGATTTGAAGGCCTCTTGCTAGCGACAAAATTTTTTTTAGCCAGCTAGCTTTTTAAAAGGGCTATAATTGATTAATAGAAGCCTTTGTTTGGCCATTTAAAGACCTAAAACTAGGCTTTGAATAGAAAACTTTATAAGAGGAAAGAAGGGCAGTAAATTTTCATCATATATTCTTTCATTCTTTTGTGTCTTGCTTTGAACTTTCTAGTATTCATGTCATTGGTAGGCAATATCTTTTCTAACCTTGCTGTACCTTTTACCTCTTATTTTTACTTGTTTCCTTCATTATAATGCTTTATTATTTCTTGTTTTTATTTTAGTTTTCTCGCACTTGGACTTTGTCCTCATTTAGACTTTGAAATCTTCCTATATATTTTCTTTTGTAGCAGTTAGCCCACTAGGTTTTCATTTTAGGCCTTTATTTTGTTTTTGGTTTGAACACTATTTTGTTCATCTTTTGGTTAGGTACCAATTTCCTACACCTTTTGGTTCATTTTAGTCTAATTTAAGGTAGTAAAATAGTTTTTGCAGATTCCTTCAGTAAGGTCACATTTACATAGCATTTTAGGTCATAGGTTGCATGTAGTGTACATTTTCAAGTTTGGTTTTGTATTGTATTTTTCTACTCAATTTGGTTCAGTTTTTGCATTAGCATCCTATATATTTTTTTGTCTTAATTTGAGTCTAGTTTAGGTTAATTAAGTCTCATTTAGAGTTTTCATCCATTTAGGCCATAGTTTTATTTGGTTAAATAGTGTAGGTCACATTTTTGCTTCATTTAGGTGTGTTATCATTTTCATTTATTTTAGGTAGTTTTCCAAGCACTCTTTCCATGTCATTTTCATCTAGTTTAGCTTAGACATATTTATGGTTTTATGCATTAAAGTTAGGATCATTATTTTAGAGGTTTGCATGTAGTATACTGGGTGTTCGATAAAATGACTCAATGAAAATTAATGGCTTTACATTAGGATTTTAGCATAGCTTTTAGGTAATCTTTAAAATTTGTTTTTAGGACATTATTTCATGCATTCCCATGTCATTTGCATGTTTAACTTTTGTGATTTGCATTCATGCATTTTAGACTAGGTTTGGATTTTAATTAAGTTAGTTTTACATTAAAAATGATAAATTTTTTTTTTTTTTATGTTCTGTTAGGTTAATTTCAATTCTTATTGTTGCTTCTAGGTTTTTCTTTCTATCTCATGTCTTGTTAATTACAAGTTTATTTCATGCTTTGAAATTTTGCTTAGTTTCATTTTTAGTTTTATAGCTTTCTATTTTTAGTATTATGCCATTTTAAAAAACTAATATATTTTTAGTAACTTTTCATTTAGGCTTTTACTTTCCATAATTTGCAGGAATTAAGGTTAATTATTTCGTAATTTTTTTATATAATTTTAGGTTAATTAGTTCACTTCATAAATTTTCATAAAGCTATATATACCCTAAGTGTTAAGATTGGTAATTACCTCTAAGTTTAGAACTCCCAATCTCTGAGGAGATGATAATCTAGAATACTTTTGATTTTTATTACATTTGAGACTTATACACTTGTGGTACTCTTGAAAGATAGCAATAAGTTTTTGGCACTGTTGTTAGGGATTGGCCCTCTTAGGTTGGGTTAATGTCAGTTGAGACATGTTAGGGTATAGTTTGGTATTTTTGTAAATATTTTGTAGATATTTTTATTTTTAGTTTAGTATTTTTGTTTTTCATTTATTTTATTTGTTCCCCTATAATTCAAATGTTGGTACATGTGTAAGACTAGGATCCTCAATCGTTTCCCTTTAGACCTTGAAATAGAAAGAACCCTTAGGAATCTAAGAGAGAAAGATTAAGAAATCCTCCTATCCCTACCCCACCCACTTGATCATAGAATTTTGTAGGATTACATTGTGCCCAACATTGATGGTTTTAAAGCCAATATTAGGAGGCCAACTATCCAAACAAATACCTTTGAAATTAAGCCCGCCATAATCTGGATGATCCATAGTTTTGTCCAATTTGGCAGTTTAGCTAGTGAGGACCTAAACACCTATCTTGGGAACTTTCTTGAAATTTATGATACCTTTAAGCACAATGGTGTTTTTGACGATGCCATTCATCTTAGGTTGTTTCCATTCCCCTTAAGAGATAGTGGTAAGAGCTAGCTTACCTTTATGCTTCTAGGATTGATCACCACATGTGATGATCTCACATATAACTTCATGGCAAAGTTCTTCCCTTCTGTAAAGATAGTGAAAATGAGGAACAACATTACTACCTTTCCCCAGTAGGAGTTTGAACCTTTGTATAAAGCATGAGAGAGGTATAAAGAGTTGCTTAGGAGGTATCCCCATCACAGTTTTCCACCATGGCTTGAGATTTAGATTTTTTACAATGGACTTTTAGGACACCATCGATCCATTATAGATGTTGCTGCTAGCGGAGCTTTAATGAGCAAATCTGTTAAAGACACTTATGAGTTAATTAAAGAGATGGCCATGAACCACTATCAGTGGACATTCGAGTGGCAGAATCCTCAAAAGCCCACTGACATGTATAAGATTGATGCTATCACTTCCTTTACTGCTCAGATAATGGCTCTAACTAAGAAAATGGACAGTTTAGGATCTAGCCATACTTAGAACCTAATCCATTCTGTCTACCCAGTCCATGCCATTAATCCATTCTTTAGCTATGAGATGTATGGGGCAGGCATTGATAGCACCTTAAAATATAGCATTTTTACATGCTAAAAATGGTGCTAAATTTTAAAATTTGGATGATTTTTGTTACTTTTTATGTTGATTTCATGATTTTAAGGTTTCAAGCACATTGACTTAACTTTTATACAAGCCATGCTTGCAAGCAAGAAGGAGCATTAGCCAAACCACATTGATCCAAAATCATCCATCTATACCACAAAGATAAAGTTCTACTTGTATAAGGACTCTCTAATGATGTATCACATTTAGCCACCTTTATTTTAAAAAGGATTGCATGCCGGTTCAAACTCACTTTGGACTCTAACATATTTGACTAAAAAAGAGTTGATTTAAGAGTGACTGGTTTGTTTAGCCATGAAGGAATTGTGCTTGCATAAGGGCTTTACATACATTTGGGTAGCTCACTTCCAAGAGGAGATCAAGCACACATGTGATTCAAGCATACAAAGACACTTCTATCTGTATGCATTTGGCCATTTCAAATGCAAAAGAGATAATGCATCATTTGGAGAATCTTAAGCCTAAAAGGACTCTAGATACATTTGGCCAACGGAGATTAAAGTCCACCATGAGTCTTTTGCTTAGCCTTGAAGAGTTTTGCTTAGAGGAGTACTTTATCTCTTTGAATATCAAGAAATTGATAAAAAGCAAATTATCTTCTCTTGAAATCCATATTAGTTTAACGTAAGGAAGAGATTTAATGAAGATTGCATCAAGGTAAGATAAATAGCCAAGATTTTTTCTTCAAGACCACATTCAGTTAAGGCATTCAAGAATGAAAAGTCCACCTTTGTCATGCGCCTTTGAAAGATTAAGATGAAGCTTTATAACATAATATTTGAATTTAAATTCAACTCTTATAATCCTTACCCCCTTGGTTGAGTCTCTCATTATAAATAAGGAAGCCATTCACCCCATCCATCATTCCATTCCTCATGTCTCTTTTTAGTTCTTAGTTCTTTAGTTTAGTTATTGGCTTAGTGATAGATTTGCCAATAACAAAGCTTTATTCTTTAAAATTCTATTTCAATTCAAAGAAGTATTAGTTTCCAAGATTTTTTCTTTTATTGTTCTAAATTTCAAATCTTATTTTTCTTTTCTTAATTTCGACAGGCATACTTTTTATTTTAAAGTTTGATTCAAGCATTCTTTTACTTTCTACAAGATTTGGCTACTACACTTTGATGATATACAAAGCTCACTTTTATGCAATCTTTCTTTTCTTTACAAGCATTCAACAATCACTCTTTCTTGTTTTCAAGTCTTCAAGTCTTGTTCTTTTAGATCTAATTTTTGGCTATATTCTTTTGCTTTCCAAGTGACAATTGGTGAAGTCAAGATTCAAGCGTACACTATGTCTTAATCTTTTCTTTACTTTGTTTTGCAATCAACCCCTAATCTTTCATTTGTTTAGGTATAGGAATCTCAGATCTCGCCTTTGGTAACTGTGAACTACCTAACATTACAACCTATAATCCCTTGGGAGATGACACTAGAATACTTTTATTTTCTTACTTAATCTCTGCACTTGTAGGCTATAAAAAAAGTAACAACCAGTCATTTAGTAGATTGTTGTCCTATTAGGATCGAGTTTGCCCATTCTATTACTTAGCCTCATAGGCAACAAAATAATCTTACTCCCCCACATATAACCATGGTTGGAAAAACCACTCAAACTTTTTATGGACAAACACTTAAGGTCAATCTTCTAGCTCTATACCAAGTTTGCTCATAGTTTTTCATAGCATCTAGTTCCTTAGCACTTACCACACCCACCCCCACTTTAGGAAACGAAAAATTCTTTTGAAGACATATTCTTTTCCATTATCTAGAACCAAAATAATATGTTGATGAATCAAGCCAATCTCATTCAAGGGCAGTTTACTACCTTTCAGAGTCAGGCAACTACTATTAAGAACTTAGAGGTATAGATGGGATGATTGCTAATGCCTTCAACAATCACCCCAAGGTATCCTTCCTACCAACATCAAAGTCAATCCAAAAGGGGAAGAAAAAGAACATTGCAAAGTGATCTACCTCAAGAGTCATAAAGAGGTATATAGTGGTATCAATAGAACCACCCCCATAGTTGTACCCATAAAGCCTGCTATAGTGGAAGAGAAGTTGAAGAAAAAGGAGAAGATAAAAAATGTAGTCATTCAATCTGCTAGTGCTGATGCCAGTTGTTCATCTAGGCTTAGTACTACCTCATTTGATCTTTATAGGCCACTCATCCCATTTCCTAAGAAACTTAAGTAGCAGTGAACTTTTAATTAGTAAATTTCAAAATTTTTGGAAATATTTAAGAAGCTACATATTAACATTCCTTTTACGGATACTTTGGAGCAGATGCCCAACTATACTAGATTCATGAAGTGAATTTTGGCAAAGAAGCATAAGCTAGTTGATTATGTGACTGTGGCACTTAATGTGGAGTATAGTGCCATTATTCAAAGTAAGATTCCATCAAAGTTTAAGAACCCTAGTTGCTTTACCATTTCTTACACCATAGGGTGATTATTCTTCGATAAGGCACTTTATGACTTAGAAGCTAGTATTAATCTCATGCCTTTATTGATCTTTTGATAGTTAGGCTTAAGTGAGATTAGGCCCACCACTATCACTCTTTAGCTTGCCAACAATCAGTCAATCAAGTATCCCAAGAGAGTGTTAAAGGATGTACTTGTAAAGGTTGTTCAATTTTACCACCCTACTAATTTTATGGTTTTAGAAATGAAGGAGAACATTGAGATGTCTATCATTTTTAGGAGACCATTTTTAGCCACAAAAGGTGCAATCATCGATGTCAAAAAAGGGAGCTTTTATGAGAATGGATGATAAATAAGCAAAATTTAGCATTTACAAGCTTAGTAACTCTTCCAAGAGCATTGGTGATTGTTTGTTCATTGATAAGGTTAAGGGTGGAATATTGATTGATATGGTGATTGATGAATTTTTGAAAGGAGAAACACCATGCCCCATATTTGATAATGATGTGATTGATGAGTTCTTACAATGACAATTGGATGATGGGAAGATTTGCAAAGGATGCTTGTAGGAACACAAGTGACAGAAAAAGAAATAGAAGCATATTTGCTTGATGTAGCATGAAAAAAGATGCCAACTGAAGAGAGTGGTGACATGGAAAGATTCGAGGTTACCTAGCTTTTTCCATTTATTTTTATTTTTTTGAGCCCATAGCGAGGTATTTATTCCTTTCTCGACACTTTTAGATCATGAGATGATCATGGAGACACCATTGACCCTAGTGCTTAAATCGTAACTTATATATCTCAGTCCTTTAAATAGGAGACATGAGATTTTTTTACGGCCTACTTTCCACCACTACCACCACAGCACCCATTGATATGCTCTAGCCTACCACCAAGCTTTTCATGGATGATGTTATGAAAAAAGAAATGATTAAATGGCTAGATGCTGGAATCAAGTGCGGTATAATCACTATGGCCACGATTAATCATATTTGAGTATACGAGATGGTCAAGTTGTAAACTATAACTCAACACTTCTTGGGGGACAACTTAAGTTTTACTTTCTAGTTATTTTCTTTATGTTATACTTTTAGTTTTCTCATGGCAGCTTATTTATTTTGTTTTGTTCTATTTGAAGGAAAAATAAAAGTTGATCATAGGAACTTCAAGGAAAGCCTCAGCCAATCAAGGGAGTGTTGGTATTTGCCTTTCAAGCCGAATCATATTTTGACTAAGACATTATCACATTTATAGTACTTTGATATTTGAAATCTTATAAATGTTTAATTTATTTATCACTGAGCTTGTTTATATGTATTTCATTATTGATGCTTATAAGAAAACATCCTTGGAATATAAATAAAGCATTACAAAGGAATTAGAATAAGATTGTAACTATGAGATCATCATTGCATAAAAGCTATATGTTGCACAATAGTTCCTTGTTAATGCTTTATCAATAAGAGGACATTGACAAAGTTGTTAAGATTAGCACATGGTTACGCTCTTGCTTATGAAGCAAGCAATCGATCTCATAGGTTGAAGTTTGCAGAAACTTGAGCAACATATGGGTGCTTGTTACAAAAAAAGTTCATTGAATATGACCCAATAAAAGAATGCAATATGTTAGTTTACATAGTGTCTATAGTTACATTCTCATGTGATGGCTGCATAAGTGATCCTTTGACTTGAGATTACTTATGATCTTATATGATGAATGTTATACTTTGACTTTACTTTACTTATAGTTCTAACCAAGAATGCTTCAATCATGTATTGTTGGGTATAAAATGAGGCATCTAAAGATACATGAAGTAATCAAGATAAGATTCATCACCTTGTGTGATCAAAAGAGTATCTCAATTAGTCTTACTTTAATTAACTTGAGAAAACTTTGGCCAATGTGAAATAAGAGTTTAGAATTGTTCTAAAACTTATTTGTGAGTTAATGTCAAGTACAAGACTTAAGATGGTTAAACAAGATTGAGTAGATACTAAACCATAGTCAATGTTCAAACTGAGATACTATGTGATGAAAGGATATTAATTATACACAAATTATACACGAATAGATTGTCAAGCCATATTGACTTTACTTTAGCAATTGGGGGTCATGGCAATGAAGCAAGCATTAATCATAATCTATAAGTATAAGGTTGGCTAATTGGAGAATTAGTGATGAAGACAAAATAGTTTGTTTCATCCATAGTCGAATGCTATGGCTTACAATGCTTGTGTTTGTTGTCAACATGCTAAAGAACCTAATGGGTCACACACAATAAGACAATTGTTAAATATTAAAATTGTGACAAATTAAGTTGGACTTAATTTTATTTCGATATGACCAAATATGGAGGAAATAAAACAACAAAAGAATTTTCTCTTATTTGGTACATTCGGCTTGCTTAGGATTAATTATGGAAATATGTATCCCATGTATTAAACCTAATGTGGCCAAATACTTCCCCTATAAGAGGAACATCAAGCCATCCCTTTCTTGTACTATTATTATAAGAATAAGCAAGATTCACTCAAGGCAAAAACAAGCTAAGAAAGTCTAGCAAAACTTGAAAGAATACAAGAGATCTTGGAAACACTTACTAGCTAGTGTGTGGCTTTGAGTTATACCAAACCTTAGAGAAGGTTCTTTCCCAAGAGTTTGTGTGGATCACCATTAGAGACTAAACACTTAGGTAGCTTATTTTCTTGAGAAACTATTTGGAAGGTCACTAAATTCAACCAAAGGAATTTCAACATCCAAGATAACCACTTGAGTCGAAACCCAACACGCATATGAAGTTGTATGTTTTTCTATAATCTTGTTGACTAATCTTGGCTTTAGGGAATTAAAATTTTAAAAATTTCACTACTTTAACCCTATTTATTGATGTATAACTCCCTTCAAGTGGTATTAGAGCCTTGTCAATATAGATTGTAAAACTTAGAAGTTTGTTTGGTTGTTCATAATATCAAAATTATTTTGATTACAATGTATTATTGTGATGTAGAGGCTGGAAAATTAATATTTACATAGTGTTTTGATTGAATTATTTCAGAATATCAAAATATGATGTCTTAGGATGATTGGATATGAATTTCAAGATTTTTGGATATTGTTTGCATGCTCAATGAATTTTTTGTTTGCAATTTATCCATATTAGCAAAATTCTATTGTAGTGATATTGCAAAATTGTTTCTCACTCTAGGGATATTATTTAGCTAAAAAATTTTAAAAATGAAAATAGACATTTTGATGATCAATGTGTAAAAATTTTAGAACTTTTGGAGTTGATTTGGTCATTGAAAAGTTGATAAAAATTTAGCCCAAAAATTTGCCAGTGGTGGTTAGGCATGTATAATTTGGTCATTCTTTCTTGGATGCGTTTTTGGCCAAGCCTTAGATTAGTGGCAATTCTTGTTAAATTTGGATTCCTAAATTGTTTAGGTTTGAGAAATGAGATTTCATATAAAATCAAAATTGAATTGGACTTTTTAAATTGTTTAGAATTTCTAATTAACAAGAAACTATTTCACTACAACACCTAGTTGGACAAGGAAATTCCCTAATACATGTAATTTGGCTTGATTTTAATTGATTGACATTCCTAAATGGTTCATAGTAATGTTGACCATGTTACATTAAAATTTAAGTAAAACTATAATTCCTTAATTGTTAAGGAAATTATGATTACGAATTACATACTTCTAAGATAATAGTTAGACATATTCAGCCATGCTAGCTAAACATGTCTATGCCTTACATCACATTGATGGATTGATGATTGATATATGAAATTGATAATGATTCAAAGAATAGATGTGCAAGATCATGAATTTGAGCCAAACATGATGATTGTTGTAGTATGCATGTTAGTTATGAGATAAACACCACGTATGCCTTATTGATTATTATT
This sequence comes from Durio zibethinus, assembly GCF_047325235.1. Lineage (NCBI taxonomy): Eukaryota > Viridiplantae > Streptophyta > Magnoliopsida > Malvales > Malvaceae > Durio > Durio zibethinus. Next base: position 20,773,285 of record NC_143166.1, read on the forward strand.
ATACATGCTAGAATTTATATGTGATAAATGCCATGTGCAATTGTGAGATGCATGATAAGATTACATGTATTGGATGTATGATGAATTCTTATGCATGCTTGGTGAGACCTGCGATGAATAAAAAATCTGTCATAAAAATATTAAGTCTTGATGCCTTCCATTAACATAAGCAACTGACCTTTCTACTAGTGGGGCTTGTTGAGACTAAACTCAAGGCACTCATTAATCAAAATAAGATTGTGTTATGGTTAATGGGTCTCACTTAACTATCATTGTATTGTCCAGATGTGAAAAACTTGATTGTATAATGATAGAGGTAATGGTTAGGAGAGTCACATAAAATGTGATTAGACAAGAAGTTGTCAACCAATTGATTTAGGTGTCACATGGAGATGTGACTGATAAGCAAGTTATCAACCTAATTTACTTATAATGGCTTATTGAGACAAACCTCAAGTTTATATAAACTAAATACAATCTAGCCCATTAAAAAAATATAATTTTTTTGAATTAATAATGAGGGCTACTGATTTGATTAAAATAGTGGGAGCAACCAATATATAGATTTAAACCTTATCTATAGTGGTTTTGAAAAATATGACTAATACTTGTTCATATTTTATAGGTTGCAAAAATGAGTAATAATTTGTCACTTTGTAGCATACTTGATGCTAACAAGCACAGAGGGCCTAACTTTAATGATTAGTACTACAATCTAAAGCTTGTCCTAAGGCGAGAGAAAATGCTTTACATTCTTGATGAACCAATTCCATCATAATCATATGCTAATGTTGATGACACAATGTGGTAGATTTATGAAACCCATAAAGACCATGCTAATCAAGCTGCATGTATCATGGTGGCCAGCACGACCCTTGAATTGCAAAGGCAACATGAGAATATGGATGTTTTGATAATCATTTTGCACCTTAAAGAATTGTTTGACAAACAAGGGTGGACTAAAAAGTTTAAGACCTCTAAGAAATTGTTCTGAACAGTGATGTTTAAGAGCATTTCGGTCAAAGTGCATTGTCTCATAATGATCAATTGAATTAAGAAACTTGGATAATTGAGATTTGTGATAGACCATGAGTTAAGTGTTGACTTGATCTTATCATCTCTTTTTAGTAGCTTTTCACAATTTGTAATGAACTTTAGTATGCATCAAATGGAAGTAACATTCCTACAATTGATGAATATGCTAGAAACTATTGAAATGTCCATTAAAAATAAAAAGCCTGAGACTTTTCTAGTTTCTTCATTTAAGGCCAGGAAAAAGTTGGCTAAGAAGAAAAATGGTATGAAGGTTGATAAGAAAGGGGATGTAAGCAAGGCTATCAAGCCTGCTAGCAATATCAAGAAGGAAAAAGGTGCATGTCACCATTGTGGCAAGGAAGGTTATTAGAAAAGGAATTGCAAAGTCTACTTAACAAGCTTGACAGAGAAGAAGTCTAAAAAGGACTTCTACTTTAGGTATGTTTATGATTGAAATCAACTATCTCTTCTTGACACATCTTCTTGGGTATTAGATATCAAATGTTGTTCTCACTTATGTAATCACATACAAGGATGAAACAAGAGTAGATGCCTAAAAAAGGGAGAGGTGTCTTTGAATGTTAGAAATGGTGCAAGTGTTGTTGCCTATGTCGTGGGACTTATTGTTTGCCTTTACCTCTTGGTTTAGTTTTATAACAAAAAGATTATTATTTTATTCTTGTCATAACTCAAAACATCATTTTAGTTTTTTATTTAAGCATGAATGATGGATACTCATTTGATATTGAAGGCAATTGTTGTTTCTTTTATTTAAATTATGTGTTTTATGGCATGGGAATCTATGTAATGACTTATATATTCTTAGATCAAACAATGATGTTCTCAATATAAATATTAAGAAGGCTAAACTAGATAAACAAAATCAATGTTACTTGTGGCATTGTAAGCTCGGTCACATTAATGAAACAAGAATCACAAAGTTACATAAACAAGGATACTTTTATCTTTTTTATTATGAATCACTTGAAACATGTGAATAATGTTTGCATCGAAAGATGACCAAATCACTTTTTACTAGAAAAGGAGAAAGAGCTAGTATGGTTCTTGGACTAATACATTTAGATGTATTGGCCTAATGAAAACAAATGCTATAGCAGGATACTCCTATTTTATTATATTCAATGATGATCATACAAGATATGGTTATGTGTATTTAATGAAACACAAGTCTAAATCCTTTGAAAAGTTCAAAGAATTTAGAATAGAGGTTGAAAAGAAAACTAATAAAAGTATCATAACACTTAGATCTGATTGAGGTGGTGAATACTTAAGCCATGAGTTTCTAGGTAATCTAAAAGAGAATGGGATTCTTTCATAATGGACTCCACCTAGAACACCACAACACAATGGAGTTTTCAAGAGGAGAATTAGAACCTTGTTAGACATAATTCAATCCATGATGAACAGTTCAAATCTTCCTATATCTTTTATAGGGTTATGCACTTGAAATAGCCACTTATCTTCTAAATATAGTTCCATCTAAATCTGTTGACAATATGCCATATGAGTTGTGGAAAGGTAAAAGACCTAGTCACACATAAGGATTTGGGGATGAGATGTTTATGTGAAGCATGCGCAAGTCGACAAGCTTGGAGCTAGATTGGTTAAGTGTAAATTTGTGGGATATCCAAAGAAAACTATTGGATATAACTTCTACAACTCTGAGGAATGAAATATGTTTGTTTCTAGACATGCTATCTTCTTGGAAAAGTAGTTTATCCTTAAAGAGAACAGTAGGAGTAAAGTAGAACTTGAAGAAGTTCAAGAAACACAAATTGACATGAGGATGGAACTTAAGGCAATGGCTAAGGCATTAGATGAGCACTCAAAAGCTCAAAGTATAAAAGAACTTCGTAGGTCAAGTAGGACTCGCCAAGCTCTTAAGAGACATAGATTTCTCATGGACAAGGATGAGTTGATGATAGATGATGGTCCATGATTTTGACAAAATAGCATTAGGCAATGAAATCTAAAATGGAGCTCAAGTATGCAAACTAAGTATGGACTTTGGTGGAACCACTTGAGGGATAAAACCCATAGGTTGTAAGAGGGCTTTTAAGAAGAAAATTGACATGGATGGCAATGTACAAACATAAAAAGCCAAGGTAGTTGCTAAAGGTTGTAATTAAAAATAATAAGGTGATTTTGATAAAACTTTTTCACTAATAGCCATGTTAAAATTCATTAGGGTTTTGCTCGCTATTGCCACATACCATGACTATCAAATATGGCAAATAGATGCCAAAATGGCATTCCTTAATGAGAATTTACAAGAGGATAGGTACATGACACAACCCAAAGGTTTTGAATCAAAGGAAAATATCAACTTGTTGTGTAAGCTTCAAAGTTCTATCTATGGTTTTAAGCAAGCATCAAGGAGTTGGAATATATCTATTGATGAAGTAATTATAGAATTTAGATTCATCAAAAATGTAAATGATATATAAGAACACAATTGGGAGTGCAATCGCTTTCGTAGTAATATATGGATGCCGTATTGCTTATAGGAAATTATATACCTATGCTACAATCTATTAAGATTTGGTTATCAAAGAAGTTCTTCGTGAAGGATTTGGGAGAAGCAACTTATGTACTGGGCATAAAAATCTATATAGATAGATCAAAGAGGTTTCTTGGTCTCTCACAATTTAAATGCATAGACAAAGTGCTAAAAGGTTTAGCATGGAAGAATCCAAAAAGGGATTCTTTTGGATTCTTATTAGTGTCACATGGCATAAATCTTTCCAAAGACATGTCCTAAAATACAAATTAAGACAGCATGAATAAGGTTCCATATGCTTCAGCAATTAGTTCCATTATGTATGTAGTGTTATGCACAAGGCCTGATATCTCATTTGCTATAAGCATAACAAGTAGATATCAAGCAAATTTAAGTGAATGTCATTGAAAGGCCATGAAAATAATCTTTAAGTACTTGAAAAGAACTAAGGATGTTTTGTTTATGATGGAGTCAAACTCCTAGTTAAGGTTATTATGATGCAAGCTTTCAATCTGGCAAGGATCAAAGTGGCAATGTTTTAACTCTGAATGGTGGAGTAATGAGTTGGAAAGTTCCAAAAAATGTACAATTGCAAACTCTACAATTGAAGTTGAATACATCTTTACATTTGAGGCTACAAAAGAGGCTGCAAAAAGAGGTTGTCTAGATTAAAAAGTTTGCAACTAAACTAAGTGTTATTCCTAGCATTTTTTATCCAATAGCAATCTATTATGACAATAATAGAGCTATCACTCAAGCCAAGGTACTAAGCTCTCATCAAAGATCCAACATGTATTAAGGCAATATTTCATTAGAGGCTTGTTTCTAAAGATGATGCTAAAATTTAACACGTACCTACTGAAGATAACATTGTTGATCCTCTTACTAAAGCTATTATCGATCATTTTACTAAAGTTATGTCCTAGCAGAAACATGATAAACATGTAGTCAAATATGGTATTAGATACATGAATGATTAGCTTTAGTGTAAGTGGGAGATTTTTTGTATTTGCCTTTTAAGCTGAATTATATTTTAGCTAAAACATTGTCATATTTGTAGTACTTTGATATTTGATCTTATTTCTTTATCATTGAGGTTGTTTACATGTATTTCGTTGTTGACGCTTATATGATAAAGTCATCAGAATATAAATAAAGCTTTGTAAAGGAATTACAATGAGATTGTAATTATGAGAACATCATTGCATAAAAGCCATATGTTCCAAAATAGTTCCTAGTCAATGTATTATCAGTAAGAGGACATCGACAAAAGCTATTGAGAATAGCGCATGGTTATACTTTTACTTATAAAGCAAGCATCCAATTTCATAGGTTGAAGTTTCAAAAAATTTGAGTTAACATGTGGGTGCTTGTTACAAGAACAAGTTTAGTGAACATGAACCAACATGAGAATGCTATATGGTAGTTCACATAGTGTCTATAGCCACATTCTCATGTAATTGTTGTTTAAATGATCCTTTGACTTGAGATTACTTATGATCTTATAGGATGAATGTTATACTTTAACTTTACTTTACTTCTGGTTCTAACTAAGAATGTTCTAGTTGAGTAGTGTTGGGTATAACATGAGGCATATGAAGATGCATGAAGTAATCAAGATGGGATTCATAACCTTATGTGATAAAAAAAGTATCTCAATTAGTCATGATTGAATTAATTTGATAAATCTTTGGCCAAAGTGAAATAAGAGTTTAGAATTGTTCTAAAGCTTATTTGTGAGTTAATGTCAATGATAGGACTTAACATGGTTGAACAAGATTGAGTAGACACTAAATCATACTCAATGTTCAAACTAAGATACTATATGATGAAAGGATATTAATTATATACTAAAATCATTCACGGGTAGGTCATTGAGCCATATTGACTTTTCTTTAGCAATTTGAGGGTCATAGTAATGAAGCTAGCATTGATCATGATCTATAAATATAATATTGGCTAGTCAAAGAATTAGTGATGAAGACAAAAATGTTTGTTTCATCCATAGACGAATACTAAGGCTTCTAATGCTTGTGTTTATTGCTAACATGCTAAAAAATCTAATGGGTCACACATAATAGGACAATTGTGAAAGATTAAAATAAGGACAAGTTAAGTTAGACTTAATTTGATTTTTGTATGACCAATTGTAATGGAAATAAAACAAGAGAAAGATTTTTTTCCTTGTTTGGTACATTTAGCTAGCATAAGGTTAATTATGCAGATATGCATCCTATGTATTAAACCTAATGTGGTCGAATACTTCCACTATAAAAAGAACATCAAGCTGCCCCTTTCTTGTACTACTATTCTAAGAATAAGCAAGATTCACTCAAGGCAAAAACACGCTAAGAAAGTTTAGCAAAACCTTGAAAGAATATAAGAGATTTTGGAAACACTTACTAGTTTGAGTATGCCTTTGAGTTCTACCAAACCTTAGAGAAGGTTCTTTTACAAGAGTTCATGTGGATCACCATTAAAGGCTGAACACTTAGGCAACTTCTTGGCTTGGAAAACTATTTGGAAGATCACTAAATTCAACCAAAGGAAATTCGACATCCACGGTAACCATTTAAGTCGATACACACGCATGCTTGTGAAGTTGTATGTATGATCTTATTGATTGATCTTGGTTTTAGGAAATTAAAATTTAAAAAAGAAATTGATGTATATTGATGTATAATTCCCTTTAGGGAGTATTCTTTACCTCTTATGCTTAAATTCATATTTCTTTACACATTGAGGACAATGTGCATTTTAAGTTTGAGGGTGGAAAATTTGAACCATACTTTAAAAGATTTTCAAACTTAGGCTTAATTGATTGTTGTTATGAGTCTTTAGTATGCTTCCTTTGGTTGTTGTTATTGATCCTATGATAGAAACCATGATTGACTTTGATATGTTCTAATTAGTGAATTGCATGTCATTTAGCAATTGTCTATGTTGATCATAGGAATTGCATTTCATTTTTGAAGTTGTGCTTATGTCTAGAATTTGTTTGATCACTTCTCGAGGTGAAATTCTAGGCTGCACTAACTTAGAGACATGACTTAGGCCACCATTTGATCGATTGAGCCTTTCAAACTAACTTTAATGCATATATCCATAGTCACCTTTTTTAAGCCTTATTTACCTTTCTTTGTTAAGCACTCACATCAATAAACTTAGACCTTATTTTGCAATTTCATTCTTGTTGTCCCTACCCTATGTGCATAAGGATCACACATGATATAATTAGAGACTTATGTCAAATATAGGAAATGAGGGAAATAAAAAAAAAGGAAAAAAGTGAAATAAAAATAAGAATAAAAATAAATAATAAATAAATAAATAAAAAGAAACCAAGAAAGAAATAAAAGTGTGTGATTGCTATTTTTTGTATAGCCTATAAGTGCATAGATCAAGTAATAAAATAAAAGTATTCCAGTATTATCTCCCAATGGATTATAGATTGTAATTGTTTGGTAGTTCTTAAATACCAAATTTGAAGTCTTAGACTCTTATATATAAACAAATGTATTAAGGGTTGGGTTGCAAAATAAGAAAAGAAATATTGAAAAGCAATGTAGGCTTACATCTTAACTTCACTAACTATCACTTGGGAAGTAAAAAAGTGTAGCCAAACTAGATCTAAAGACTTAAAAATAAAGATATCTTGTGATAGCCGAACATGTAAATAGAAAAGAAAGTGATGAAAATTAAGATTTCTTAGAATCAAAATTTGAGTAGAAAAATAAAAAGTGATTGCTAAAATTTGTAGAGAGAGAAAAATGAAAGATTGTCACAACTTGTCGGTAATAAAAGAAGTTGTAAATCAAAATTTTGTAAAGATATAATGCTTGGAAAGAAAGAGATCATTGAAAATAAACACTTCTTAAGTATTAAAAAAACAACTTTGTTATTGGCAAAGTTGTCATCGAAGACAATAACTTAAAGAAACTAAAAGAAACCAAAAACTAAAGAAAGAATGAAAAAAAGAGAAGTGAAAAGTAAGAGATGACAAAATGAGGTGAATAGCCTCTCTATTTATAGAGGGGGGTTCAGCCATTGGGGGTAAAGATTATAGGAATTAAAATTTAAATTAATTGCTAAAGGATGATGGCTATCCTAATCTCTATAGAGCTTGGCTGAACTTGGACTCTTCATGGTTGAGTTGTCATGGCTGTGTGATCCCTCTTGATGCAATCTTTATTCATACTCCTTCCTTGATTTGACTAAGAGAGAGATTTCTATATAAGATAACTACTTTTTATCTAATCTCTTGAAATTCAAAGAGATAAAGTCCTTTTCCATTTAAAATTCTTCAAAGCTAAGCAAAAAGGTCTTTCTTGGAAGAAACCATCTTTGGCCAAATGTACTAGAGTCCATATTAGCTTGTAAGTGTGAAGTCTTCTTCGAATGGATTGGCTTCCGGTGCTTGCAAAACTTAATCAAATGTGCATTATCCTTTTTTGCAATTGCATTGGGCGAACATGATAAGGCTTGAAGAGTTCTTAATCTTGCAAACTTCTTCAAATGAGCTTTTTTTTTTCTTGCATTTGCATTGGCAAAATACCATGGGTGAAGTGGAAGTGTCCTTATGCTTGTAAAATTCATTCTTGGCCACTTGGATTGGTGGTAATTGGACCAATGGCGTTTGGTTGTATCCTCTTTTGCATGGCCAAATGTGATCTTGCATGCATGGATTGCATGGTTTGCATGTTCAAAGGCTTTAGACCCTAGCCTAACATTACAAACTAGCAAAGACCTAGGGATCTTGAGTTTAGTGTTAGCCAAGATTAATGAAAAAAAGTGTGAAAGACAAACTTATAGAATGTCTATGCATTTTGATTTTGTTGTGTTAATTTCATGGTTCCATATAACTAGATGGCATGTGCTGATATGTGATGAATGTTGCACACAATGAAACTTCAATTAAGTAGATGCACAATCTATGATAATTTTTATGACTAGCCCTTGTTTAGGATTTACCTTAAGCCATAATCATTATGCAACTTTTGAGAAAACAATTTCTAATTGATTGTAGAAAGTAAATTTGACTCATAGCATAGTTGATTTTGCTTGAAGACAAGCAAAAAGTCAAGTTTGGGGATGTGATAATTATTTTTTTATAGAATTATCATATACTTAATTAGTTATTTTGTAACCTACTTGATTTTATTTTTGTTTGATTATCCACCTAAATTTTCCATAATTCATGTGTAGGGAAAACTAAAACACCATGCCCGCACCTAGTGTCATTATGCAAGCAATTGCAAAATCTAGTGGGAAATTTGCCAAGGCAATGCAAAGACCCTTAGGAGATGAGTCGAGCTAATTTTCATGAGAAAATGGGCCATCAAAAGGAAAAGAAGATGCCATTGCATGCCTAAGAAGTCCTAAGACATGAGCCACTTAATGAGTGCCTGTAAGAGCTTACTTTCTTACATAGGATAGCTTGCTAGTGAGGGGCTAGCTTTAGGAGCTGCAAGTTAACTTTGGAAGCTTAAATGAAAAGAAAAAAAAGCATGTTAGCTTTATAGGTGAGATGGTGATCCAAGAGGGGGGGTGAATTGGATTTCTCCAAATTCTTCCCAAACAATGGTTTCAATATAGTTGAATGGAAATTAAAACAATAAGCAACTATGATGAAAATATAATGCAAACAATAGCAAATAATGAACCTAAAATCAAATATAAACAACAATAAATTGTAAGGAGATAGGGATAGAGAAATCAAATACAATGATTTATAGATGTTTGATCCTTCTCCACAAGGCACCTATGTCTTTTCTCTTGGTTGTTCACACCAAGGCTTCAATCCACTAGTTGAAGAAAAATTCTTACAATATACAAACCTATCTTGTACTAAATCTCTATCTTTTTCTCAAGGCTTAGATAGTAACCTTTACCCTTACAAATCAAGAGGATACCTCACCTCTTGCTTACAAGATAACCAAATAATTTTTACAAACAAAAATAGCTCTTAAAGTTGAGTGTTTGCCTAATGAAGTACAAACAATAATATTCACAAATATAACAAGGAATAGAAAAACTCCTTAGATCTTTTAGCTTTGTTGACAAATGCTTTTGGAGCATAATACTACACTCATCCACAACTGTAGCATCCAATGGTGGCTCTTTAACTTGTTGTGTAAGATTGAATTGCAACCCCCTTATTGTAAACATTGTTGTAGTAAGTTTCATTGAATTTTCCTTTGCCTTTTTCCTAATTACAATTTCCTTACTCTTAGTTTCCTCCTTCTTAGCTAGTTTTACCTCCTCAATCTCAATTGGTGCATACTCTTCATCATTATCATCTCCATCATCTTCAAGCTCAACTTCACTAAGATCATTTTTAATATAATCAGCCATAGGCTTATTCCCCATCTCCTCTTCTATAGACTCATCAATAAACTAAATTGCCCCCATTACCCTATTTGGCCCCTCATATTTTTTTACATTGAAAATGCTATTCACTTGCTCCTTACCTTGTTTCTTTGGGTTTTGCTTCATAGCGTTGGGTAAGGTACCTTGAGGGCAATTATTAAAGGCATTTACAAGCTGTCCTACTTACACCTCTAAGTTCCTTATAGATGTTGCTCGATTTTGTAAATTTTGAGAAAACATCTCTTCAATAGACAGTTTCTTTTCTTGTGGTAGTGGAAGTGGATGGTAATGTTATGGTTGGGAAACCAAGTGGGTTAATAAGTCTAAGTTATTAAGGGCATTTGCAAGCTATCCTACTTGCACCTCTAAGTTTCTTATAGATGTTGCCTACTTTTGTAAAATTTGAGAAAACATCTCTTCAATGGATGGTTTCTTTTCTTAGGGTGGTAAAGGTGGATGGTATTATTATGGTTGATGGAAACTAAATGGGTTAATAGGTCTATTGTAGGAATTAAAAACTTGCCCCTAGTTATTTTCCCATGAAAATTTTGGATGTTGCTTCCACTTAGGATTATAGGGAATAGAGTAATGGATATACGGTTGCTTGGGTTGAACAATATAATGGATTGGCTCTACTTTAATTGGGCACCTATCTAAGGAATGGTTCCCCTTACAATTATCACAAGAAACAAAAAGGCTTTGGGCGGCATGTATATCACTAGGCATAGGGTTTGAACATAAGTTTTCAATCTTTTTTGCTAAGGTTGAAACTTGAAAAGTTAAACCAGTTAAGGCATCAAGCTCATAAGCCCCGATAGGTTTCTTAGGAACTAACCTATCATTGGTCTACACATAATTGTTAATGGCCATCTCTTTAAAAAGATCATATGCTTCATCAATGGCTTTTCCTACTAAAGCCCCACTAGTAGCAGCATCAATGGTAGTCCTCATTTGCCCCCTTAAACCATTATAAAAGATTTAAACTTGAAGCTATTTAGGTAAACCATGGTGAGGGCATTTCCTTAGCAATTCCTTGTATCTCTCCCAAGCATCAAAAAGAGATTCAGCCTCTATTTGCTTAGAAAAAATGATGTCATTGTGCATTTTGGCTATCTTTGACAAAGGGAATAAATGAGCTAAAAACTTTTGAACAAGACCATCCCATGTTGTAATCGAACCAAGAGGTAAAGACATCAGCTAGCTCTTTGCTTTGTCCCTAAGAGAACAAAAAAAATCTTAGTTTAATGGCATCATCAGTAACACCATTTTGCTAAAATGTATCACAAATCTTAAGGAAATTAGAAAGATGCAAGTTAGGTTCATCACTAGCTAACCCACTAAACTAAACAAAATTTTGAATCATGTTGATAATGGATGGTTTCAATTCAAAATTATTAGCTTGAATGGTCGGCCTATTAATACTAGGTTGAAAACCATCTAGTTGAGCACAACATAGTCCCTAATTGTTCTTTGATTATCTTGTTGCTTAGCCATAACTAACTCATGAGTTACTTGCTTTTTACCCTTTTTTTTTTTTTATCTTTTTAAGTTTTTTCTCAATCTCTTTATCTAAGGGTACTAAACTGGCACTCACAATTCTTGGCATACAAAACAAGGCTAACCAAAATAAATTAAAGCACGAAAATAAAATCTAAGCTATAGGTAAAGATATTAGTATTGATGTTGTGATTTCCACTCAATTCCTGGCAATGACACCAAAAACTTGATTGATAATTTTCAAATGCACAGAGTCAACACAAGTAATATAATGATAAGTAAACTATCGTTCTCGTGAGGATTGAAAAATAAAAAACTCAAGCACCAAAATTCTATGCCCTTAAATCTGTACTTAGAAAAATCATTTAAAAGATATGAAAACCTAAAAACATGCAATACTATGAATCAATACCAAAATAAACTAAATAATCTATAAATAATTAAGGACATCCAAAATAGAAACCAGTCTAACAAAATAATCAAAACTCAAAATCAATTAAAGCTAAATACTAGAACTAAAATCCAATCAACTATAAATAGCATAAACCAAAAGTAATAATGTAAGAAAACAAGCAATACCAATCAAAAGAACCAAAATAGAAACCTATAAGAATCAAATATGCAATACCAAACATAAACCCTAATGAACTAACATGCAAACCATGTAAACAAAAACCTTAATTAACTATAAATCATATAAGTATCTTTATTTTAATTAAATAACATGCAATTAAACCAAATTAAACTTGAACAAAAATTAGATCAACTCACTATGCAAAACCAGAATCATATAAACCCTAATCTAAAATAATTCATGCAAACCCTAATCAATAAGTACTAAATCGAATTGAAACAAGACTAATTAAATGCAGAATTAACTAATTATTATTACCCTAAAAACCAAATCAGAAACAATTGAAATAAAAACAACTACACCCAAATTGTAATTATATCAATTTTTTAACCCTAAATCATACAAACCATACAAGCATGTGATAATTAAACTTAAATCTTGCCCTAACAATATAACCTAAATGCTTAAAGATGGTTTAAACATGTAATTGAATGAACTCAAACAAATTAGAACATGAACCACATGAATTAAAAAAGACTTAAAGATAGAATCACAAATAATAAAGATAAAATCCAAATTGATTGCAACTAACATCTTTTAAACCAATTTGTACAAAAACTAACTAAAACGGAATAGAAAGAAAGCTTTAAGCCAAAATTCAATTGAAGTAAACTTAAAATAATGTGCATAAATTGAATTGAAAAAGCATAAAACTAAAAGAACAAGAAATGTATGAACCAAAAGTTTAAATGCTAAAGAAAATTGAAAACAATAAAGCTATGGGTTGGTCTGTCACACCAACCCTTTTACACCATTTTCCTAACATTTAAATCACTTATTTATTGGCCTAAAAATCCCCTAGAGTGTTCAGTTGAAGATGGGATTCAAAGAAGACTTTTCATAGTTTTGGTTGGACTTAGTCTCTTTAATCCCATAATGCTTCTTCAATAAAAACTCTGTTAGCTTTTTACATAAGATGGTGATCCAAGAGGGAGGAGAATTGGATTTCTCCAAGTTTTTCCCAAACAATGATTTCAAAATAATTGAATGAAAAATTAAAATAAATATCAAAATATGATGCAAATGATAACAATTGATATATCTAGAAGTATATATTATCAACAATGAAAATAAAAAGATAGGGATAGAGAAATCAAACACATAGATTTATAGAGTTTTGGTCCTTCTCCACAAGGCACCTATGTCCTCTCTTCTTAGTTGTCCACACCATGACTTCAATCCATTAATCTTGAATTGAAAATACAACCCTATCTTTTTCTCTTAAAGGCTTAAGATAGAAACCTCTACCTTTTGTAGTATTTTACCTAATCTCACTGCAAAGCTCTCATGAGGATACCTCACCTCTTATTCTTTTCCACCTTTGTATATCAAAGGCAATTTTGCAAACAATAGAGCAACTTCTCTAAGGCTAAGTGTTTACTAAGTTTAAGTATAAGAAAATGATAAATGAAAAAAAATGATTTGGATACAATAAATACAAAGATATAGACTTTAAAGCTCTAAAACTCTTGATTTCTTTGAAAGAATGAATATATGGCTTGTTTGATCTTGCTCTCTTGATTCATCAGCCTTCTTGGTGTGTTGGAATGCCCAATATATAGAGAAATGAGGAATTAGCCATTTGGAGACTAATTGGAGTTGAAAATAGCCATTGAAGCTTGATAAACTAGTCATTAGAGTGTTTATGGGCATAAGGGATCGATCCATTCTTGGAGGGGATCGATCCATTCTTGTATTTCATTTCATTTTTTACCATTACAACTGAGGGGATTGATTGGTTTTGATAGGGGATCGATTATGTGCCTTATTCGGTTAATCCCTTCTTGTAGGGAATCAATCATTTTTGGTGTTTTTCAAATCTATTTTCTTTCTATAAGAAAAATCAATCAATCTATTACAAGAGGAGATTGATAGGTTTAGCCAAGGGATCAATCTTGTAACCTAGGGGATCAATCTAGTCAAGCTAAGCAATTGTATCCTACTTTGCACTCTATTCACTAATTTGATCATATCTTGAGTTATAAAATTCCAAATCAAAAACCATTTGAAGATTTAAAAACTAGACTTAAAAGGCTTTCTATCCATAGAAAATTCATAACCTAATTCATTGTATACAAATTATAGTGGATTTTCAAATCTATCCCTTGTGTAGTTTTTAGACAACTGCAAAGTGTCTGATAAAAATTCAAAATCTTTTCTTAAAAAATTTTGATTTTGATTTTGTTTGATCCATTAGAAAGTACACTCATAGTGCTTTCCAACCATATAATATTCAAATATTAAAAGCTTTGTGAATTAATACAAAAAAATAAAATAAGTTCAATGTTGAAAAACTTTGTTCTTGTAAAACAACTTTCTTAAGTGAATCTATTTCTCATAACCAATGCTATCAAATTTGTATTGAGTCCAAAATGAACAAATTCACTTTAAAAACAAAAATTGGACTTTCATTTAAGCTCAAATAATTAATGTTTAATAATAGTTTTAATTTGAGAAATAAGAAAACATAAAGAATGGTTTGTTTAAACTTGGAAAATCATATTGTTTATTTAGTACCAAAATAATAAAACTTAAGAATATGTACTAAATAAATCTTCTTCAAAATCTTGAACAAGCTTATTTAGCTTAATGTTTTATCATTTCAAAATAAAGATCAATTCAAGGCTAACATATATCCCCCTTTTTGATATGACAAAACTTAAAGATAAATTTGCTTGATGAAAAACTTTCTTTAAAATATTTAAGATTTTTGGAAAACAGTTTGAAAAGCTCCTGTTAAACTTTGCATGGCAAAACTCCCTTTCAATTAATGTATCCTAATCCAACACAACTCAACAAACATATATTAGTGAAATAAATTAAATAAGCACAATCAAACATTTGCATGTCAAGCACAAACAAATTTGTCCATATGATATTTCTCCCCTTTTTTATCATAACAAAAAGACATGAGCAAATAAATATAAAAAGAAGCTATTAGCAAATATATTCATGAAACATTTTCCCCTTTTTTTGTTTAAGCTATTTATATAAAATGTTAAAGCTCCTATACCAATTACTATAAAATACAAGAAGAAATATTTATAAACTCTTCCCTTTTTTTCATTGTAAGAAAAAGAGAGATCAATTCAAGGCATGAGACAAAATGCTTGATACCAATAATAACAAGAGTGTTTTGAATGCATGTAATAAAGTGTAATATGCACAATGAAGTTCACATACATATATTCAAGCACAAAAGCACAAGTGTATCCAATTTAAACATTATAGAACAAAATTATTCATTCAACCTAACTACATGAAATTTATAAGCAAAAGGATAATAAATGATATGCATCCTACTCATAAATCATGTTATCGTAAGATGTGCTTAGAACTTAAGACATCAATAGCAAGCACAAATTCAAGCATATGCATACAAGCTCATACCAATTGTTAAGGATACCAATTGTTAAAGATATGTTATCACAAAACATACCAATAGTTATCATAAAAAAAATCAAGAAAAATTGTGTTCTAAGATTTCTCCTCTTTTTCAAAATAAGGATTAATCAATTTAAAGCACACACAATTTTGCATGAAAGGTACAAACTATATTAGGGGTAGGCACATAAACAAGTATCCATGAAAGTTCAAAATTCTTTAACAATTTTGACACCAATTGCTACCAATTGTTAGCTATTTTATTCAACAACTTTCATAGAGTACACATACTTCAAGCATATGAAAGATTCATTCAATATATGCATAAATGATAATAGTAATCTTTCATAAGCTATCCTATCCAAACAGGAATCAAAAGCTCATATGTATTTAATAAAGCATGAATACTAATGAGCAATAAGGTTCAATTACCATCATGTCATAAAAAAGATTATTCAAGGATTTTTCAAACATGATGAACACATAAGCTATAGCAAAGAAATAATAAAAGTATAATTACTCAAGTATATTTCAAATTATTTCAATGCAAAGCAATGTATTTAACTCAAACATATACAAGTATATTTCAATCAAAATCATACTAGCATATGCAAAATACATAAGCAATATACCTCATTAAAAAAATATGCAAGCATTTAGGCACAATTTGGTACTTGCCAACTCAATGATCTCAACCAATAAACATGTATATAAAATTCAAATTTATAATTCATAAACTATGAGTCAAATCAATTTAAAGATCAAGAAATCAACATAGCTAACTCATAGCCATGTTCAAAGATTCATCTTAAACAAATATTAATGCAAAATATGTATATTAATCACATCAAGGCAATCAAGAACTATGCATGAATATTAATGAAAGTGAATTAGGCAATTCCATCTTTTTAAAAAAATATTAAGACAATTTTTATCAAATAGCTTGGTGACTAATTTATAAAATGTGTTCATATGTTCAACCATAAAATCATATATTTGCACATATCAAAGCAAGCATGTATATGTATTCAAACTCATACATCATATCATAAAGTCGATATATTTACCTCCATCCATGTCAAGCTTTATTGTTGTGTGCATTTGGCTTTGAATTCTTCAATCCACTTCATTTGAGCAAAACTAGGCTTGATTGATGAGGATGATATGCTTTGCTTGCTATAGTTGAAATTTAAAAAATGTAGGCTCATTCATGCTCATTTCAAATTCTCCTAGCATAGACTTAGAAAATATTCTTGACAAAGAAATATTCATTAATAACATCAAGAATATCAATTGATAAAAATTATACTAATTGTTAGAAAATGAATTTCATATTCTAAGTTATTATAGGCAAAAGAAAATTTTGCTCATTAAGCACAAGTTGCCAATTTGCTAGCAAATCATTCAATATTAACTAAAGCTATAGAGCATTCATCATAATAAACATCATATAGTACAATGGTGGCACTAAAGCAAAAGTTCTTAAGTAATGTGCAAAACATCAATCTTTCTAGATCATTTATGAACATAAAGAGGATATATTCAATAATCATGTATATATAAGAAATCACCAAAGAATATGTCAAAATAAATTTTAGGCCATATGAAATCTAAAAACTCAAGGAAGACATATTTCTCATCAAAAACATATTCAAGAAAATTTTAGTACAAAAGCCTAAATATGTCTACACAAATTATAGGCCATAATCAACAACGACTTAAGCTAAAAACAAGCATCATAGGGAATTCATTTGCTTAAGTCAAGTTGTAACCATGTCAAGTCAAGAAAAATCACATTTAGCATATATGCACACACTTGATAGGAATAATAGATGAACCAATAACACATATCATTTAAAAAACAAGTAGTTCATCAATTTAAAAACACAAATCAAAGAGATATAACATTTATGCACAAGAGCAAGCATATGAAAAAAGTATTTCACAAATTAAGAAATAAACAATTTAAGCAATACCAAATCACAAACATGAAGGTCAAGTTGAACCAATCATTGTATAAGCACATATCTTGACCACAAACATAGATAAACAAATAATCAATATATATCTTTTAAGCACATAAAGTTCATCAATTCATCAACACAAGAGAAGAAATAAACCTTGAATTAATAAGGATAAAGAATTAAACTATATTTTAAGACTTTTTCATAAGAAATCAAGAAATGCAAATCAAACAATAATATGTATGACTTAGGTATAAGATGATCATCAATTTCTAAAATCACAAATCAAGAGTTACAACAATTGAGAATAAAACAATCAAGTTTAAAAAAATATATATTTCACACTATCCAAGCATTAAGAACAAATTGAGTAATTTTAATCAATATGGTCATATAATCATTTTAACAAAAACAAATCATATATGTCATACAAAATGCATAAAAATCATATTATTCAATCAAATGTATTTATGCGAAACACAATAGGATAAATCATTGAAAGCTTAATATTTTCAAGATTTTGATTTTTGACATTTTTAAGCTCATTTTTGATTGAAAAGACCTAGAAAATTTTCAAAAATAGTCAAGCTCATTTATAACCAACTTGAACCATTCCAACAAATTTCAATTAACAAAACAAAGTTGTTCAAGTGGTGATTTAGGCTTCAAAATAAGGAAATATGAAAGTCAACTCTTAAACCCCATATTTCCTTAAAAAAGGCTACTGGGATGGGCAAATATGTTAAAAATTCACATTTAAGTTCTTTTAAATTATTTGAAAAAGAATATGAAGATGTCCAAATGGTTTTTATGCCTATATATGTTAAAAAATAAGATTTGATATTTTAAGTTCCAAAATCCTTTATAACTTGCATTTAACACTATGAAAATTTGAAACCATTGCAAGTTAATCAAGTTCTTTTGTTTGAGCAAGTTTAAAACATTTAACTTAAGGTTTTCAAAATCATTTTGTACTTAAAAACTTGCTAAAAAAAATCATATTTTAAAGCTTGATTCTAGCAAAAATCATTTTCAAAGCAAAACTCAAAATTTTGTAATCATTAAGCTTTGTATGTTCCCCCTAAATTTGTGCATAAATATGAAACAATTAAGCACATAAATCAAACACACCAATCACCAATAATAATTTCACAAAGCATGATATCATCAATATCCAACACTTATATACACAATCATACTTCAGCACAAGTTCTCAAATTTAAAGAAATATATATCTCAAGAATCAATTTTACCAACCATAAGAATATATCAAGATCATGTACACAATCCCATTATCAAGAGCATTCATGAATTCTCCTAAAATATATCTTAAGCAAAGAAGCATCAAACATACTTTTAACAAGCATCACAATCATGCACTTAAGAGAAAAATAAATGCATACTCAATCAAGCTCACTTATTACTCAAGATCGTGCAATTTATAACATGAAATCTACTTCATCCAAATTTGCATAATCAATATAGCATATGTGGGCATATATTTTCTTCAAAACAATTTAGAATCAATCAAGATATATCAATAAAGCATATAGCAATTAAGCATTTCAACATTCAACCAAGAATAGCAACCAATTTCAAATACTCTTCAAATAAATATTAGGCTTTGAAGTTACCCATTTTCATTATGTGTCTAGAGTATCTAATCTTTAAAAGCACATTGTAGCTCCTTGCTCTAGCACAACTACAAGAGACATTCTCATTTGATTTTTGGTACCCAAATTGCTTTGGGTCTTTAAGAGTTAGTGACCAAGTTTCTAGTTCCTTTTAGAACCCATACTTGTTTAATTCTAAATGAAACTTTTTTTTTATAGGAGAAGTATATGTAGTATGACCATGAAAATGACAAAAATTGCATTTAATCATTTTATTACTTAAACTCTTGTTTAAAAGCTCTTGTTTTTCATTCATCAAAACTTCAAATTTCTTTTTCAATTCTAAATTCCCTTTTCCTAGCATTTCATTTCTTTTTTGATAAGCTTCAAAATTAATTTTCAATTTATAATTTTCTTGTTCCAAATCATTCCTTGTATTTATCAAGAAATCATTTTTAACATTCAATTTTGAAATCATTTTCTTGTATTTCATTCTGATTGACCCAAATTCCATAATTAACTCATCAAATGCATCTTGTAATTCATCAAAAGTATATGAATTTGAATCAATTAAGTTAGAGGTTACCTTAGGCTCTTCAAGAGCCATAAGACATGATGCATTTTGGTTGAAAATTTGTCTTTCTTGTAGCTCATCCAACTTCCTCCATATCTCATTTGAAGTGGAGCAATTTGAGACCAAGTTGAAGTTGTGGAGTCAAGAGCTTCAAAGAGTAAGTACTTGGCCTTAGCTTCATGCATCACTTGGTTCAAATAGTTAGCACCACTTGAAGGAATTTCAAGCCCTTTTTTTATCACATTCCAAGCTTTAAAATCATATGGTATTATGAACACTTTCATCTTCATTCTCCACTCACAAAATTCAAATTTATCAAACATAGAAACATTGAGGACTTTCTCACCATCTTGGAACCTAAATTGAGCCATAGGATCTTTACTCAAAGTGGTTAAACCTACAAAAAGAGACCAAAGCTCTGATACTAATTGTTAGCTTTTTAGGTGAGATAGTGATCCTAAAAGGGGTGAACTGAATTTCTCCAAGTTCTTCCCAAATAATGATTTCAAAATAATTGAATAGAAAATTAAAATCAATATCAAAATATGATGCAAATGCTAACAATTGATATATCTAGAAGTATATATATAATCAACAATGAAAATAAAAAGATAAGAATAGAGAAATCAAACACAATGATTTATAGAGCTTCAGTCCTTCTCCACAAGGCACCTATGTCCTTTTTTCGTGTTGTCCATCCCATGACTTCAATCCACTAATCTTGAATTAAAAATACAACCCTATCTTTTTTTCCCTAAGGCTTAAGACAGAAACCTCTACCCTTTGTAGTATTTTACCAAATCTCACTACCAAGCCCTTAAGAGGATATCTCACCTTTTGTTCTCTTCTACCTTTCTATATCAAAGGTAATTTTGCATACAATAGAAAAACCTCTCTAAGGCTAAGTGTTTACTATGTTTAAATACAATAAAATAATGAATGAACAAAAAAATGATTTGGATACAATAAACACAAAGATATAGACTTTAAAGCTCTAAAACTCTTGATTTCTTTGAGAGAATGAATATATGGCTTATTTGATCTTGCTCTCTTGATTCATCAACCTTCTTAGTGTGTTAGAATGCCCAATATATAGAGAAATGAGGAACTAGCCATTTAGGGATGGTTTGGAGTTGAAAATAGCCATGAAAGCTTGATAAACTAGCCTTTAGAATGTTTTTGGACATAGGGGATTGATCCCTTCTTTGAAGGGATAGATTGGTCCATGTATTTCACTTCATTTTTTACCACTACAACTGAGGGGATTGATTGGTTTTGGTAAAGGATCAATCCCATACCTTACCCAATCGATCTCTTCTTACAATGGATCGATCCTTTTTTATGTTTTTCAAATCAATTTTGTTTTTGTAAGAAAAGTCAATCGATCCATTACAAGAGGGGATCAATCTTGTAATCCAAGGGATCAATCCGATCAAGCTGGGTGATTATATCCTATTTTGCACTCTACTCACTAATTTGATCATATCTTGGGTTATACAATTCCAAATCAAAAACTCTTTGAAGATTTAGAAACTAAACTTAAAGGGCTTTCTATCATACAAAATTCATCACTCATTGTATATGAATTATAGTGAATTTTGAAATCTACCCCTTGTGCAATTTTTAGACAATTGCAAAGTATGTAGTAAAAATTCAAAATCTTTTCTTAGAAAATTTTGATTTTGATTTTGTTTGATCCATTAGAAAGTAGACTCAAAGTGCTTTCCAACCATATAAAATTCAAATATTAAAGCTTTATGAATTAATACAGAAAAATAAAACAAGTTCAAAGTTGGAAAACTTCTTGTAAAACAACTTTATTAAGTTAATATTTTTCTCAAAACCAATATTATGAAAATTGTATTGAGTCCAAAATGAATAAGTTCACTTTAAAAACAACAATTGGACCTTCATTTTAGCTCAAATAAATAATGTTCAAAGATAGTTTTGATTTGAGAAATAAGAAAACATAAAGAAAGGTTTGTTCAAACTTTGAAAATCATATTATTTATGTAGTACCAAAATAATAAAACTTAAGAACATGTACTAAATAAATCTTTTTCAAAATCTTGATCAAGCTTGTTTAGCTTAATGTTTTTTCATTTCAAAATAAAAATCAATTCAAGGCTAACGGACTCTTAAAAAGAAAGCTTTCAGATCTTTATATACGAAAACTTATCATGTAGCAACTCATACCATACATAACTTAACAAAAATAGAATCTTGCCAAATCAAGAAAGTATATTTTCAACCATACTATTATATTTAGCCTCCACAAAGTTGCTTCAAATCCTTCCATCTTGGTCTTCATCTTCTCTCCCATGCCTTGGCTTGAATTTTTGAAGAAAAATAAAAAATTAACTTCATCCGCAAAGTCTCTTAAATGCTCATACAATGTGTATTTATAGCCCATGCAAAATCCTAATCTAAGTAGAATTAGGAATACTTCACTACTAAGAAATGAATTCCAACTCCAAATAGGAAAAGAAAATAGAATTGCCACCTCATCATGCCACAACATCTTCCTTAGTTAATAAGAAAACTCTTAAGATGTCGTGTCATCCCAAAGTAATCCCATGCATGTGCACCTACACAAGCTACCATGAACTTGTAATCATATGAAAGTACAATTCTGCCCCTATTCATTACTGAAATTCCAACTTAAGTTCTTGCATGAATTTTCATCTTCTTTCCTTAAGATTCATCATCTTCAACTCCATAACACTTGCCAAAGCCAATCTTGAACATTTTTCCCATTCATGAATTTCAAGATTTCCAAGAAAATCTAGAACTTTTAAGAATATCTCAACTATCTTGAATACTATCAAGAATCATTCAGATATCATCAAAAAATTGAAGAATTACCAATAATCTTCTTTTTTTCAAGAAAACCTACAAAATAGAAAATTCAACCATTTAGGAGTAAAAGGAACAATATTTTGCTAAGAACTAAGCAAAAATCAACCATAAAAGCATTAACAATAACTCTGTAAAATAGAGTTATCGCTATCTGTGAATGGTCATTGTGTATAATTAATATCATTTCATCACATAGTATCTCGATTTGAACATTAAATGTGGTTTAGTGTTTACTTAATCTTGTTCAGCCATTTTACATCTTGCTTTGATATTAACTCATAAATAAACTTTAAAATATTATTAAAATCTTGTTTCACTTTAGCTAAAGATTTCTCAAGTTAATTCAATCAAGATTAGTTAAGATACTCTTTTGATCATACAAGGTGATGAATCCTATTTTGATTACTTCATGCATCTTCATATACCTTATGTTATACCCAATAATACTCAATTGGAGCATTCTTGGTTAAAACCATAACTAAAGTCAAAGATTAATGTTCATCATATAAGATCATAAGTAATCTCAAGTAAAAGGATCACTTATACCGTCATCACATAAGAATATAGCTATAGATACTATGTGAACTACGATATAGCATTCTTATATCAGGTCATGTTCAGTGAACTTGTTCCTGTAACAAGCACCCATATATTTGCTCAATTTTACCCAACTTCAACCTATGAGATTAGTTGCTTGCTTCATAAGTAAGAGTATAACCATGTGCTAGTTGCAACAGCTTTTGTCAATGTCCTCTTATTGATAAAGTATTGAGTAGGAACAATTTTTGGAACATATAGCTTTTATGCAATGGCGATCTCATAATTACAATCTCATTATAATTCCCTTGCAAAACTTTATTTATATTCTAAGGACTTCATCATATAAGCATCAACATTGAAATATATGTATACAAGCTCAATGATAAAGAAATAAGACCTTTATAAGATATCAAATATCAAAGTACTACAACTATAACAATATCTTGGCCAAAATATGATTCGGCTTGAAAGGCAATTACCAACAATCTCCTACTTACACTAAGCCAATAATTCATGTATCTAATACCATATTTGATTACATGCTTATCGTGTTTCTGCTGGGACATATCTTTAGTGAGAGGATTAGCAATATTATCCTCAGTGGGTACTCATTTAGTTTTAGCACCACCTTTAGAAATAAAGTCTGTAATGAGAAGATATCACCTCAATACATGTTAGGATTTTCGATAAGAACTTGGTTCCTTGGATTGAGAAATAGCTTCATTGTTGTCACGATAGACTATTATTACATCAATAATACTAGGAACAATGTTAGTTCAGTTACAAACTTCTTAATCCAAATGACTTTTTTTAAGCCTCAAATGCTTAGATGTATTCAACTTCAGTGGCAAAGTCTATTGTTGTACTCTATTTGAAACTTTTTCAACTCATTGCTTCACCATTCAGAGTGAAAACTTAACCAGTTTAAGACTTGCTATCATCCTTGTCAGATTGAAAAGTAGCATCATAATAGCTTTAAATAAGGAGTTTGGCTCCACCATAGACAAAAAACATATCTTGAGCTCTTCTCAAGTACTTAAAGATTGTTTTCACAGCCTTCTAGTGACATTCACCTGGATTTGCTTGATATGTACTTGTTATGCTTAAAGCATACGAGATATAAGGCCTTGTACATAGCATTGTATACATAATGGATCCAACTATTGAAGCATACAAAAGTTTATTCATGCTATCTTTCTCGATTTATGTCTTAGGACACATGTCCTTGGAAAGATTTATGCCATACGACACTAGTAAGAATCTTTTTTTGGATTCTTTCATTCTAAACCGTTTTAACACTTTGTTTATGTATCCAGATTCTGAGAGACCAAGCAACCTCTTTAATCTATCTTTATAGATCCTTATGCCCAGCACATATGTTATTTCTCCCAAATTTATCATGGGAAACTTCTTTGATAACCAAATCTTGGTAGATTGTGGCATGGGTATATCATTTCCTATAAGCAATATGTCATCCATATATAACACTATGAAAATGATTGCGCTCCCACTTCTTTTCTTGTATAACACGATTCATCTATGTTTTTTATGAATCCAATTTCTATAATTACTTCATCAAAACATATATTCTAATCCCTTAATGCTTGCTTAAGTCCATAGATAGACCTTTGAAGCTTTCACACCATGTCGGCATTCTTTTTGGATTCAAAACCTTCGGGTTGTGTCATGTTCACATTCTTTTGCAAATTCCCATTAAGGAATGTTGTTGTGACATCCATTATCCATATCTCACAGTCATGGTATGTAGCAATAAAAGGCATAATAACATGGGTACTAGTGGAAAAATTTCATCAAAATCAACTCATAGTTTTTTATTATAATCTTTTGGAACTAGCCTGGCCTTGTACATTGTACATTGCCATCCATGTAGGTTTTCTTCTTAAAAACCCACTTGCACCCTATGGGTTTTATCCCTTTGGGTGGTTCCACCAAAGTCAATACTTTGTTTACATACATGGATTCCACTTCAAATTTCATAGCCCTATGCCATTTTTTAGAATCAATATCCAACATTGCTTCTTCATAGGTAGTAGGATCATCATTTATGATCAACTCATCCTTGTCTATGAGAAATTCGTATCTTTCAAGAGCTTGGCGAGTCTTACTTGACCTATGACGTTTTGGTGTACTTTGAGCTTTCAACTACTTATCTAATGCCTTAGGCATTGGCTCAAGTTCCATCCTTGTCTTAGCATATGTTTCTTGAATTTCTTCAGGTTTTACTTTACTCCCATTGTTCTATTCAAGGATAAACTCTTTTTTCAAGAAAATAGCATGTCTAGAAATAAACATTTTTTGTTCCTCAATGTTGTAGAAATAATATCCAATAGTTTCCTTTGGAAATCTCACAAATTTACACTTAGCCAATCTAGCTTTAAGCTTGTCGAGTTGTGCATGCTTCTCATAAACATTACATCCCCAAATCCTTATGTGTGACAAGTTAAACCTTTAACCTTTCCACATCTCATATGGTGTCTTATCAATGGATTTAGATGGAACTATATTTAGAAGATAAGTAGCTATTTCAAGTGCATAACGCCAAAAGGATATAAGAAAATTTGAATTGCTCATCATGGATTGAACCATGTCCAACAAGGTTATATTCCTCATCTTGAAAACTCCATTATGTTGTTGTGTTCTAGATAGAGTCCATTGTGGGAGAATCCTATTCTCTTTCATAACCTAAAAAATCATGACTTAAGTATTCAGCACAATCAGATCTAAGTGTCATGATACTTTTACCAGTTTTCTTTTCAATCTCCATTCTAAATTCTTAGAATTCTTCAAAGGATTCACACTTGTGTTTCATTAAATGCACATAACAATATCTTGTATGATCATTAGTGAATGTACTGAAAGATGAGTATTCTTCTTTAGCATTTATGTTCATTAGGCCACATACATCTGAATGTATTAGTCCAAGGACCATACTAGATCTTTTTCCTTTTCTAGTAAAAGGTGACTTCGTCATCATTCCAGGCAAACATGATTCACAAGTTCCATATGACACACAATCAAAAGGGTCAAAATATCCTTGTTTATGTAACTTTGTGATTCTTGTTTCATTAATGTGATTGAGCCTACACTATCACAAGTAAGATTGATTTGATTTATCTAGTTTAGCCCATTTGACATTTATATTAAAACATCATTGTTTAATCTAAGAACATATAAGCCTTTATCATATATTCCTATGCCATAAAAGCACATCATTTAAATAAAAGGAACAACAATTGCCTTTAATTTTAAATGAGTATCCATCATTCCTAATTAAATAAGAAACTAAAATGATGTTTTGAGTTATGACAATAACATAATAACAATCCTTTAGTTCTAAAACTAAACCATAGGTAAAGGTAAATAGTAAGTCTCCATGGCATAGATAGCAATGCTTATTCCATTTCCAATAGCAAGGACACCTCTCTCTTCTTTAGGCATATACTCTTCTTTAGTCCTATATGCCATTACATAAGTGAGAACCACATCTGGTATCCAATACCTAATAAGATGTGTCAAGAAGAGATGGATTGATCTCAATCATAAACATACCTAAAGTAGAAGTATTTTTAGATTTCTTCTTCTTCAAGGTTGCCAAGTAGACCTTACAATTCCTCTTTAATAACCTTCTTTACTACAAAGGTGACATGCACCTTTGTCCTTTTTAATGTTGCTAGCAAGCTTGATAGCCTTATTTACATCCTTTTTCTTATTAACCTTTTTACTTTTGTTCTTCTTAGCCAACTTTTTCTTGGCCTTAGATGAAGAAACTACAAAAGCTTCAGGCTTTTAATTTTTAATGGATTTTTTGGTAGTGTCAATCATATTCATCAATTGCGGTAATGTTACTCCATCTAATGCATATTGAAGTTCATTACAAATTATGAAAAGCTACTAGGAAAAAATGACAATATCAACTCAACACTTAACTCATAATCCATAACAAATCCCAATTGTCCAAGTTTCTCAATCCAATTGTTCGTCTTGAGATAATGCACTTTGACCGAAGTGCTCTTATACATCACTGTTTTGAATAATTCCTTAAAGGTCTTAAACCTCTCAGTCTACCTTTACTTGTCAAACAATTCTTTAAGGCATAAAATGATTGTCGAAGCATCCATATACTTATGTTGTCTTTGCAACTTAGGGATCATGCTAGCCACCATGATACATAAAGCTTGATCAGCATGGTTTTTATGTGTTTTATAAACCTGCCACACTGCATCAATAGCACTAGCATTTGGTTTCGATGGAATAGGTTCATCAAGAACATAAAGCATTTTCTCTTACCTTAGGACAAGCTTTAGATTGCAATACCAACCATTGAAGTTAGGCCATGTGAACTTGGTAGCATCAAGTATGCTACGAAATGACAAGTTATTACTCATTTTTGCAACCTATAAAATATGAACAGGTATCAGTCATATTGTTCAATACCAATATAGGTAAGGTCCAAATTTATATGTTGGTTACTCCTACTATTTTAATCAAATCAATAGCCTTCACTATCAATTTGAAAAAAATCATATTTTTCTAATGGGCTATGATCCTATTTAGTTTACCATAACCTTGAGGTTTGTCTCAACAAGCCATGATAAGTAAATTAGGAGGATAACTTGCTTATCAATCACATTTTGATGTGACTCTTAGATCATTTGGGTGACAACTTTTTTTTTTAATCACATCTTATGTGATTCGGCCAATCATTGCCTCTATCATTATATGGTCAAGTTTTTTGCATTTGGACAATACAATGATAATTAAGGAAGACACATTAGCCATAACACAATTTTATTTCGAATATGAGTGAGTGCCTTGAGTTTTGTCTCAACAAGCCCTACTAGTAAAAAGTTCAATTGTTTATGTTAATGGAAGGCATCAAGACTTAATATTTTTCACAAAGGATTTTTTATTCGTTATAGGTATCATCAAGCATGCATAAGAATTCATCTCCAATACATGTAATCTTATCATGCATCTCACAATTATACATGGTATTTATCATATATAAACTCTAGCATGTATAACATCAAATCAATATAGCATACATGGTATTTATCTCATAACTAACATGCATACTAAAACAATCATCATGTTTGGTTCAAATTCATGATGTTGAACATATATTCTTTAAATCAATATCAATATCATATATCATTACCAATCCAACTTAATGTGATGCAAGGCATAGACATGTTTAGCTAGCATGGCCGAATATGTCTAACTATTATCTTAGGAATATGTAATTTGCAATCATAATTTCTTAAACAATTAAGGAATTATTATTTTAGTTGAATTTTAATGTAACATAGTTGACATCACTCTAAACCATTAAGGAATGCCAATCAATTAAAATTACATGCATTGGGATTTTTCTAGTCCAACAAGCTGTTGTATTGAGATAGTTTATTGTTAGTTAAAAGTTTTAAACAATTTAGAAAGTCCAATTCAATTTGGATTTTATATGAAATCTTATTTCTCAAACTGAAACTATCTAGGAATCCAAATTCAACAAGAAATAACACCAATCTAGGGCTTGACCTAAAACCCATCCAAGAAGGAAAGCAAATTACAGCTAAGGTAGTTTTTATGGAAACTAGGTAGCTTTGGCCATCTTTTGCTATGCCACGCCTACTAGCCACCATTCAAGAGTTCTAAACCCTTTCCCATGCTTTCTAATGCCTTTGGTCATGATTCTTGAATCATAAGTAACAATTACTTTGACTTTTATAAAAATAGTCCACTAAACCTAATGATCAAAAAAGCAATTCTTGAAATCTTGGTGAACAAATTTTCTAAGATTCCCAATATTGATTACCAAGTAGATTTTCATTAAAATATTAGTGAGCAAGTTTGTAAAGTCTCTTAACCTTTAAGAATACCAGCTACATCAAGAAAACCAATTACCATAATCATATTAAGGCATCCACCATCATATGTATATTTTACATGCCCAACTACCATTGGCAGATTTCTGGGCTGAATTTGTCATCAACTTTTGAATGACCAAATCAACTCCAAAAATTCTGAAATTCTCACACAATTATTATCAATATGTCTATTTTCATATGTTAAAATTTTATAGCCAAATATTATCCCTAGAGTAAGAAACAAGTTTTGTAATATCACTACAATAGAATTTTCTTGATATGGACAGATTGCAAACAAAAACTTTGTTGAGCATGCAAACGATATCCATAAATCATAAAATTTAATCCCAATCATTGTAAGACACCATGCTTTGATATTTTTAAAGAATCCAATCAAAAAATATAGAAAAAATTAATTTTCCAGCCTCTACATCACAATAGATTGCATTCAAAACAGTTTTGATATTATGAACAAACAAACAAACTTTTAATTTGTATAATCTATATTGATAAGGCTCTGATACCATTTGAAGGGAATTATGTATCATTATCAGAGTTTAAGTAGTGTAATTTTTAAAATTTTCATTCTCTAAAGCCAAGATCAATTAATAAGATTATACAAACAACATACATATACAAACATGCATAATTTTGGCTAAACGTGTTACCTTGAATGCCAAAAATTCCTTGGTTCAACTTGGTGATCTTCCATATAGATTCCAAGCCAAAAAGCTGCCTAAGTGTTTAGCTTCTACTGGTGATCCACATGAACTCTTGTGAAAGAACCTTCTCTAAGTTTGGTGAACTCAAAGGCACATTATAGCTAGTAAGTGTTTTCATGACCTCTTATATTTTCTTGAGCTTTTCTCTAGATGCTTAGTTGGGTTACTAGAGGGGGTGGTTTGATGTTCCTTATGTAGGGGAAGCATTTGGCCACATTAGGTTTAATGCTTGGAATGTAAATTTCCACAATTAACCCTATGCTAGCTATATGCACCAAACAAGTGAAACTCTTTTTCTTGTTTTTGTTTCCTCTATTTTTGGTCATACCACAATAAAATTAAGTCCAACTTAATTTGTCCCAATTTTAATCTTTCATAATTGTCCTATTGTGTGTGACCCATTAAGTTCTTTAGCATGTTGGCAATAAACACAAGCATTATAAGCCTTAGTATTCAACTATTGATGAAACAAACTTTTTGTCTTCATCACTAATATTCCTGTTAGCCAATCTTTTGTTTATAAATTATGATCAATGCTAGCTTTATTACCATGAACCCTAATTGCTAAAAAAAAGTAAATATGGCTTGACAACCTATCGTGAATAGTCTTGGTACTATTAATATCATTTCATCACATAGTATCTCAGTTTGAACATTGAGTATGATTTAGTGTCTACCCAATCTTGTTCAACCATGTTAAGTTTTGTCCTTGACATTAACTCACACATAACTTTTAGAACAATTCTAAAATCTTATTTCACTTTGGCCAAAGATTTCTCAAGTTAATTTAATCAAGACTAGTTGAGATACTCTCTTTAATCATAAAAGGTAATGAATCCCATCTTCATTACTTCATGCATCTTCACATGCCTCATGTTATATCCCATAATACTCTACTAGAGCATTCTTGGTTAAAACCATACATAAAGTCAAAGTATAACACCATCATATAAGATCATGAGTAATCATAAGTCAAAGGATCACTAATATAGCCATCACATGAGAATGTAGTTATAGAAACTATGTGAACTACCATATAGCATTCTCGTATCGGGTCATGTTCAGTAAACTTGTTCTTGTAACAAGCACCCACATGTTAGCTCAAGTTTACCCAAACTTCAACCTATGAAATTAGTTGCTTGTTTCATAAGTAAGAGCATAACCATGTGCTAGTCTCAACAGCTTTTGTTAATGTCTTGTTATTATTAAAGCATAGACTAGGAACAATTTATGGAACATATAGTTTTTAAGTAGTGGAACATATAGCTTTTAAGCAATGATGATCTCATAATTAGAATGTTAATGTAATTCCCATGCAAAGCTTTATTTATGTATACATTGAAATATATGTATACAAGCTCAATGATTAAGAAATAAGACCTTTATAAGATATCAAATATCAAAGTACTACAAATATAACAATATCTTAGCCAAAATATGATTCGACTTGAAGGGCAAATACCAAAATAAACTAGAAAAAAATGTAAATGCATGCCATAAAATGAAAATATAGTAGCTAAATCAAAGTAAAAACAAATTTGAAGTAAAATTGAACTGATAAAAATGCAAGATACAAATAACATTGCAAAATTGAAAATTAAATGCATGCCATAAAATGAATATATAGTAGCTAAATCAAAGTAAAAACAAATTTGAAGTAAAATTGAAATGATAAAAATGCAACATACAAATAACATTGCAAAATCGAAAATTCTCGACTAACCTAGAATAAGCCATAACTTGCAATATAATATGGAATCTAATTGGCAATGAGGTAAAGAACTAAAGCTTAAAAATTGCAAAATCAAGTAAAAGACTATAGTAAAGGCAAGTATGAAATTCAAATAATAAAAAAAAATGCAAGATTTAACATGAAGAGTGCAAATCAAAATCTAATACCAAAATCTAGAAATTCAAAGGTATTGACTAAAAATGGAATAAATCATATAAAACTAAATGGATACAAGCTGTAAATTGGAATAACACTCAATGAATATCATGAGATTTAAAATTGAAGACTAAAAACTAAAGAACAAATGCAAGATCTAATGAATTCAAGCTAGAATTGTACTTCATGAAAAATCTGGAATTGAATTTTAAAACTACTATTTTAGATCTAATTAATGCAAATTGAACTAAACATAAGCTGAAAATTTAAAGTTCAACTAAAGAACAAAATGAGATATTAAAGAGAAGATGAAAAACTAAAGAAAAATTGCATGAAGAAACTAAAATCTCTCCTAACAAAAATTGTTTTAAAGCAGAATTTAAACAAATCACAAGAAGAAAATCCTGATCCAAAAATTTTTGAAGAACATGAACTTGAATTGAAATAAAGTAAGATTTAACATCAATTTTTATACAGATTTCAATAGAAAATTTGCATAAAAATAAAGGAAAAATAGCTCAACAAACTAGTAAAACAAAATGTACTCTAAATAGGGAAAAACATAATAGTAAATGAACAAATCATTCAATCAACTATCAAAATCATGAAATAAATTGCAAAAAAATGAAAATAAGTAGGATAATAGGTAAATGTAAGAGACAAAAAGTTTAAAGCAGCAATCAAATCACCTAGAGGAGAGAAAAACCAAGCTCCAACTTGAATTGCACACCTGATCTTCACTTCCTCTAAGATTTCAACCTCAAATTATGAGAATTAAATGTATGATTGGGAATGAATTTGAAGCTGATTTTTTACTATGTTTAAGGTCAATGAGTTGTAAAAACTATGAAAAGAAATTGGAGCAAAAATAAGTATGAAATGATTAAGTTTTAATTAAAACATTGCAACTAGGTCAAATGCAAAAATACAAAAATAGATTTGAGATCAATAAGAAAACTTGAAGATTTGAGCTGGAAATCAATCAAATTTGCTAGTTTCATTGCCAAAATCATAGAAAACACTGCAAAATTCTTCTAAAAATGTAAAATTACAATCAAAATCATTAGAAAAACATGAAGATCAAGGGCTAATTGGTTGCAAGGAAAGTAAAATGTAGTAAAAGATAATGCATAAACTAAAAAACAAGAAAATTAAAATCCTAAGCTAAAGTCTCCCAAAAATGGTTGGCTCCACTCCTATTTATAGACAGGTGAGTGGTGAGCCCTAAAAATTCTCTCTAAAATATTTGGAAATGAGAGGTCTTCTAGAGACTTCTTTCCTCCTTCCTCACTTGATACAAAGCTGGTTTTGGCATCTAAGTGCTTAGCTGTTTGCAAACTTCTTCATCTTCATGTGTTTTTCTTGGTCCAAGAAGTCAACCTTCTAACCAGTGAGAGCTCCCCAAAATGCCAGCTTAGCTACCCTTTGAAGCCTCATTTGAATCCTAGCTTGTGGTGCAAAAAACAAAAGCATTTGAAGCTTCATTCCATGCATGCAACAAGCAACTTTTATTTCTTTTTGTGTTGTCATTTCTTACATGAACTGTGCTCTTCATTTTTGCTACAAAATGCAAGTCATTACATGAACAAATTTAGCATACAATTCATTAGAAAACTATAGAAATAATTCTAAAAAAATATGAAAGAATGATAAAGAAAAACTCCTTCAAAATTGATGTAGCTTAATGACACTAGTTTAGGTCTTTTTTCATTATTTGCACAAAAAATCCTTCAAATTGTATCAAAAGTAAGAAAAATTCCTTAGTTTCTCTGTTTTTGCCTACACATGAGAAAAATGTGCATTTAACAGCATTTGTGCCATAATTTTTAAGGAACAAGCCAAAATATAAGTAAAATTACATTAAAAATGAGCATGAAAAAACTAAAATGTTAGTGCAAACAATGCCCTAAACTTAAGATTTTGCTTGTCCTTAAGCAAAATAAGATTGAACAAAAATCATTACATACTCTCAATGCCTCATTCAACATGAATTCCTCATAGATTTATCAATGAATATAACCAAAGCAAAATCATGAACCAATGTTAATTTACAAGAATTCACCTAAGTTAAGATCATTCCTAATTATGGTTCCACAGATAAACACACCTTTCACACCTTTTTGCATGAAATCTAATAATGTTATGCAAAACATGAAACTTCAATAATAAAGATCAATAAGGTGTGCTCAAGTTCCATAAGTTTGCTTATCTCATATCTCTCTCCACTAATGTAGATCGACATATGACCAATGATAAGCTTGTAATGTAAGGCTAAGGTCAAGGTATAATAAAAGTCATTAAGGCTCACGTACCCTAACAATGCATTTCTTATCTAGGATCATTAATAATTGAGCCCTCAAGGTAATAAAGGTAAGCTTGACTAAAAAATCACCCCATAAACTTTGATTTTGCCCATTTTTCTTTTTTTTCTTCTTCTTTTTTTCTTTTTCAACACTTTATTGCTTTTGTTTTTCTTTTTTTTTTTGCATAAATCTTTTTCACAAAATTGTTTCTCTTTTTTTTTTTCATTCTTTTTTTAAGTTCCACCCTTCCTCCCTAATAATGCATACCTTACAAAATGGTGCGTGAATGTCTTAATGCATATAAGATAAGGGACCAAAAAGATAGGAAATATGCAAATCAAGGCTATAGGCTTGTAATGTGGTTTTTAAATAAAGAAAAACTATCATAAAACTCAAATGGGGTGACTATGGAAGAATTATATCAAGGTTGGCTTGAAAAGGCTCAAATGATCCAAAAATGGGCTATATCATTTCCTTAATCATGTGTCCTCTAGTATTTCACCTCAAGAGATGAACAAAACAATTTGTAGAACATGAAACACAACTTTAAGGATCAATGAAAAAATATATCTCATGCTTACATAATCAACACTAGATAAAAAATACAATTCAATGATCAAAGTATCAACTTATAAATGAAAACCATATTCAAGAATTCACTAAACTTAAGCATAATTCATTGCACTAAAATTTAAACTTTTTCCAACAATATGGTCTATGTTTTAAACAAAGATGCCATGCTCAATAGAGTGTTTTGATATGGCTCAGAACTTAACAATAGAGATAACATTGAGATATGATTGAGCATCTTGTTCCAGTAATCGATGATGCTATAGTTGTTATGCGTGATGATTTTAAGGAACTCACAAGCTTTTTTCTCCAATGTTGGCTTTTTAATTTACACTTTGGAATTCATTATAGGTTGAGTTCTTTAATTTTTGTCTACATCCTCTTCTTTTTCCTTAGCTTTACCTTTTCTAGCTTTTTTCAACATTTTTGAAATGTAACATTATCCACTCCTAGTCATTCTTCCTATACTTGTTATATTTGTAGCATTCCTCATGTTTGGATTTTTCAAGGTGGTGTTAGCATTTGGTCCTTAGACCATGACATTAGTTATCATTTTATAAGACCACTTTGTCGCTTTGGTACAAAAACAAGTTAGGAACATAAATTGTCACCATTGCCCTCAGAAAAGAGATAGGTTCTTCTATTATAGGCTCAGGCTTTTCATCATAAAATATAGTCATAGGCTTAAGGATAAAAGACATGTCTAAGAGCTCACCCGCTACCACATTCATGGTATCCTCATCATACTCTTTGTAAAATTCTAATAATGTCAAATTCATTAGACCTTGCAATATTTGTCAAAAGGCTTCATATCCTTGATTGAATATCCAACCATTCCTCTATGATACTCACACATCTGGCTATAGTCTTCATGGTTACCATCAGCATACAAGGATATTGGCCGAATCATCTTATTTTAATTAAATAGTCATATATGGGTCTTTACTTCATCCATGTATCTTTTGACTCTCACACTTTCCCATTATCCACAGTATTAATTTCCCCTTCAATGTAATTCAGAAAAGAGTTCCCACTAACACTTGGCTTGATCTTGGCATCAAAATTTAATAGCCTAGCCTTTATTAGACTTTGCACTTTATATTTCAAGGCAGTACAATTCTAATTACTGCACTTTATATAGATCCTATAAGTGCATAGATCAAGTAATAAAGTGGAGTATTCCAAGTATCATCTTCTCAAGGATTACAGAATGCAGTATTGGGAAGTTCACAAGTACCAAAGGCGAAAGGTTGAGATCCTATACTAAACAAATGAATATTTGGGGCTTTAAGGTTATAAGGTTTCAGTAAAGATTAAAAGCAATGTGTAGACAAGGTTCTAAACTTCATCAATTGTCACTTGGGAAGCAAAGATTAATGCCAACAACTAATCCTAAAACCTCAACTCAAAATATTATAAAGTAAAGATTTAAAAAATTGTAGACAAGATGCCAAATTGCTTTCAAAGTAAATAAATGTTGCATGAAAGAAATTAAAGATCAAGAAGGAACATGTAGTCAAATCTTACAAAAAAAATAAGAAAATTAGGATCAATCTTGGTAAAAAGAATGCTTTGCCAAAATTAAAAAAAAAAAAACAAGGACAGGATTTTGTAAACAAGAAAAGAAATCTTTGAATGAAAACACTTCTTGATTAAAAAAAATGTAAAGAACAAGAACTTGGTAATTGGAAAATTTGTTACCTAAGCCAATACCTTAGCTAAAAAGAAATAAATAACTAAGAAACTAAAAGAAAAAAGAAAAGTGAAGAAAGGGATGATGAAACAAGTGAATGGCCTTGCTTATTTATAGGCATAGGTTTGGCCAATGGGGATAAAATTGAATTTGATTCAAATGCTAAAGGATAATCCTATCTTAATCTTCAAAAAGTCCTAGCCAAACATGGTTTCTTCCTTCTTGGAAAATTTGGCCAAATAAGGGCTCTTAGGAAGCAATCTTCACCTTTGATCTTTGTAGCATTCAATATTGATTCAAATTCCTTCATGTGATTGGCTAAGGCTTGGAATTTCAAGAATAATTTGATTTTTCATCAATATCTTGCACATCTCTTGCTTTATCAAAACTCTTTATTGGATAAGCTAAAAAGTCTATAGTCTTACATCTTTTCCTTCTCCCTCATATAGCAAATATGACAAAGACCAAGTGCAAGTCATTCTCATCATGGCTAAGCAAAGAAAGCATGCTTGTCTCAAAATGCTACCTTGGCCAAATGGATTGGGAGCCAAGTGGGCTTATGCATGCCTAAATTTGGACTAATGGTGTATGATAATGTGCTTGCATGGTTGGACCAAATGTGAGCTTTGCATGGTTAAATGCATGGCTTGCATGAAAATGAATCTTGTGCTTGAAAAACCTAAAACCATGAAAATAGCATGAAAAGCACCAAAATATCCAAAATTTTAAATTTTAGCACCATTTTAACATGTAAAAACTGTATATGTTTTTGTGCTATCACACCTCCACACTTCAATATTTGCTTATTCTCAAGCAAAACCTTAAATCAACAAAACTAAAAAACATCATAACCATCCTCAAAGTAAAAAATTGTACAAAACTCTTTAACACGTACAATTGCATAATACAAAGTTAATAATAAATATAGATTCATAAGAATGTCTTTTAAAAGCAAGTTTTCAATGACTTATGCTAATCATACTTACAAATCTACTACAACTTTAAATCATGCATATAACTTAAGCAAATAGAATATAAAACACTTTATCACATTTTAATTTAAAGTTAGAATAGGCTTCATATGTCCACTTTCCTTATCTCTTTCCATTAATGTTAGACCTACATATTCAACCTAAGATCGAAAGGTCTTGGTAAGAAAATGGGAATTTTTATGTTTAAAACCCTAAACTTCCTTTTTCTTTAAACTTTTTAGACTTTGAATTAATTGGGAGCTCTTTTTGAGACTTTGACTTGTGAGGCATTCTTTATTGCTTTGTATTTTTGACATATTCTTTTTTTTCCTTTTTTTTTTGGAATGATAACAATTTTTGGCTTCATTAGGCTTTGCCTTTGCTTGCCAATTTTCCTATTTTCCTTACACTTCTCTTCCTCTGAAATACAAGAATATGTCCATGGTAAACAAGTAAGTAGAGTGGGTTAGGACAACAAAATAAAAGGATAATAATCAAAGAAAAGGCTTATTGGGCTTATAATGTGGTTAATTAAACAAAAAAAAAAAGATTAATATAAAGGCTCAAAATAAGGGTACTATGGATGCATGATCACAAGGTGGGCTTGACAAAAACTCAAATCGTCTAACAAACTACCTAGATCATCTCTTTAGTTAAATACAGTCTATGATTTCACCTTAAAGGTTCAGTAAGTGAATTTTAAAGCACTTATTCAAATCTTTAAATTTCATGCAAATCCATATCACAAACCTTTACAAAAATTATAGCATTTTATATAAAGAGAATAGAGATACATGCATAAGAATCATATTGAAAGTAAAGACATGCTTAAGAATTCTTTCAATTTTCACTATATTCATACTTAAACTCCATATCAAACTTTAGTCATTGAAAAGAATATATATAATTTCCATCTAAGTGAATATCATAATGAAGTTTAGCAAGTCAATTTGGTTTTGAAAGCAAAGATGAGTTAAAATAAAAAAGTCTTCTTTTCCCCTCACACTTAAATGGAACCATAAATTAAGAAACTTAAAATAAAAAGAAATATTCCCCATAATTCTTTAAGGTTGAATATGCATCCTCCTTACTTCTCTTCATCCCTGATAATTTTATTTTTAATAGAATTATCATAAGGTTTTATATTAAATTGTTACACTTCTATACTTGATTTTTTGCTTAAATTAATCCATTTTCTAACTAAAGGTGTCAATTATCCTAAATGTAGGTAAAATGAAAGATTAAGGAAATTAAATTAAAAATAAACTTGAAAGGTAAATTCAAGGAGAAATGGTTGAATTAAATAGCTAAATGTGGAGGCCAAATTGGATGCAAAATGCTAGCCAAAGACTTTAAGAAAACAAAGCATCAATTGGCATCAACATTGGATGGAATTGAAAATTGATTTTCAAGGCTATTTGCAATGATATTTGCCTTAAGTTTGAGGCTGGTTTTAAGCTAAGTTGGAGCTGTATTTGAAATGTATATTTCAAGTTTAAGTGGCTGATTTGATGAGTTAAATTTGGAAGCAAACATAGTGCAAAAGCTGGTTGGAAATTCAAGCTAAACAAAGGCAGCAGTGGCATTACTTGTGGGCTATTTTTAGGGTTGATTCTTGCAAGACTTGAAGCTATTAAATGGCATGAATTGAAGCTAAAATTAAGCTGCATTGGATGAGATTTAAATGTTCATTTTTACCAAGAAGAATTGGTAAAGAAGAATAGAGCAAAGAAAACAAATCATGAGTCAAACTATAAGTGGGAGCATAATGAAAAATAAAAATCAAGCATGGCTATTGGCTTGCATGGCTCATGATATTTTTTTAAGAAGTCAGTAAATTTTGATTTAATGAAGGCTGGAAAATTTTTTAAGTAGTTAAAAGAGAAATTTTGAACCACTATTTGTCCTATAATTCCTAATTCAATGCTTGTTATATCGAAAGGATCATGATGAAGTTTGACCTTGACTTTTGGAAAAGATTCACCTATTTATGGGTTTTCCAGATAGGTTGAGAAATAATATTCATAAAAATTTTCTTGTAACAATTTTTTTGTTTCAAGAGGAATATAATTTTTGATTTGTAGGAATAATTCTTTGGGTAAGATTATTGCTGCTTTTTTTAATAATAAAACTCTTTTTGGTTTTATTATTTTAGAAGAACTTTTTTTTTTCTCTAAAATTTCACATAGTTTGAGAAAATTATTTATTTCCTCTAAACTATATTGGTTTTCTCTGGTTCAAAAAAGTCTAGATCTTGTTGTTTTAACAAGTTCATAGAACAAAGATTTTCAAAAGCCAAGTTTTCTAAATGTTCATGAATTTTAGCTTGGTTAGCTAAAAATTTAGCAAGTTTCATCATCCCTTTTTAAAATTAGATTTATTTTTCATAATGTGGGATTTCCAAATATTGTCGAGAAGTTGATAGACTATTCCTAATTTACTCAATAGTCTAACCCAAATCTTAAAAAATGAGTTTTGTGGAAGAATGGAAGAAGCTAATCCAAATAGTGAAGCTCAATATATTCTTTTAAAATTAAAACTTTGTAATATTAGAAATTTGGATGATTACTCTAAAAAAATATATGAGTGGGTATCAAAAATTGGATGAAGAACATTTAGCATTTTGGAAAGAACAGTATTTTCACAAACTTCCCTCACCTTGGGATGAATTGTGTTTACTAAGCTATTCTACTTATTTAGAATTATGTATTAAAAAATATGCTGCTACAAGTAGTAGTAACAGTGATATTTCTTCATATGATACTTTAGGTAATAAAGTAAATTATATTTAAAAATATGTTATTGAATACTGTCTTAAACAAAAGGTAGCAAAACAAGTCGAAAGCCAACTTAGTGATAAACAATGAACTAAGATTTTAGAAAATGAATTAGAATCTGGTTGTAAAAAATAGACCAAAAATTATTTTTGAAAAACCAAAAACCAAAGATATATTATGAAAAAATGGAGACCTAAAAACAAGGTTACCAAAAGCAAAAAATTTATTGTTAGTAGAAAAACTTCTAATAAACAAAAATGCAAATGTTTTATATGTGAAGAACCAGGTCAAATTGCACCAAATTATCCTAAAAAAGGAAAAAGTGCAAAAAAGGTTATAAAAACTATCAAACAACAATATTTATCTAATTGTTTTGCTGAAAATATATTTGATGAAGAAATTTTTTATGAACTACTTTGAAAAACTAAATTAGATACTTCTAATAGTGAAACATAATACATTGTTATGATGAATACGTCTTCTAATCAAGAAGAAGCATATGATGCACATCAGTCACTAATTCAGTTAATCAAACTGAAAGCAACTAACTTCATTACGAAATGTTATTGGAAAAACCCATTTATTTTCTTATGAAAAACTTTGAAAACTCCAAATCATCAAAAA
This sequence comes from Durio zibethinus, assembly GCF_047325235.1. NCBI lineage: Eukaryota > Viridiplantae > Streptophyta > Magnoliopsida > Malvales > Malvaceae > Durio > Durio zibethinus. The sequence goes on from NC_143166.1 coordinate 20,813,711, forward strand.
AAGATGATATTTATAAAAAAAATCTTTCAAAAAATTTCAAACATGGGTTCAAAGACATATTGAAAAGGTTAGTGGAGATACCATAGCTAATGATTCTAAACAAGAATTGGTAGAAATTCCTTTATTTACAAAAGAAAAAATTTTAAAATTTTTAGCCAAATATCCCAAAGTTAGATATATTCATATAGGTGTTATTATGACCACCATAAAACCACTATTTATTTCTGGGAAAGACATCCCAATGTTAGCAATTTTAATGGATAAAAGATTTACTAACCCTATAAATACTATAATTGAAGGAATCCAATCTAATCTAGGTATAGAAGCCATTTGGTTTAAAGGAAAACCAAATAATTTTATCTGTATTTATGATCCTTTAATTGAAGATTATCTTAGGTTAAGAATCAAAACAAAAACTTCTGATTTAAAAAAAATAGTACATGACCTTTCAATCAATTAGACTGTTATTTATGAATTAACCAACATTGCTTCAACATCTATCAAATAGATAGATCTAAAAATTATTGAAATTTTTGAACCAAAATCTTATGATTTAGAAATCAAACCCAAATTAATGGATCTAAGAGATCTTTCAGTACCTACTGGATGGTTATATGAAGACATTTTAGAAGAAAGACCTGCACATCATAGAATCAATTCTTTAGAATTTTTTGCATTAGGAAACAACTTGTACTTTAAAAATCTAGAAGCAAGTAGCTCTAAATCAAACCTCGATTTAGTACTAACTTCTTCAATCCCATCATTTTCTAACCAAGAAGATGATACTGAAAGTATTACAAACCATCAATCTTATGATACCCTATTTAGACACTCTTTTTTTGGTTTTCAAAGACAAAACAATGTCAATATTCTTATTTTTCCAAGTGATAATCAATCATAACCTTCAATTTACAACACAGTAAACTTTGTTTTAAACTCAGTAACTTCTACAAAAAAAAAGAAGCTAAAAGTTTAAACATTATCACTCAATATAAAATTGGTGACGATGGATTTATTACTTTTTCTAATAACCAACCAAAAAGGTTTTATAATTATATTAACGGTGAATTTTGGTTCAAAAAGTATAAACCCTATTCTTTGCATAATTTATTAGATACTGGACCAACAATCTCCAACTGTAGAAGTAATGCACTTCCATTAATCAAATAAGAACCCATGAAACATTCATTAGCAGTAATAGGAATAGATGGTAAAGAAACCATCATAGGTTTCAAAGCAAAAAATATTCCATTTATGGCCTAAGAAAAGACTTAGGATAGGGCTAGAAAATAAGACATTTTAAGGAGACAAAAAGGGGAAATCATTGCTTGTAGGATTTTTTCTTCCATTCTTTTCAGTTTTCGTGTCACTGGTAAAGTAGCCTTTGCTGATTTTGTTGTGACTTTTGGGGGATTATTTCAGCTTGTTTTCACTTAGGCTTAAGGGAATGATGGTAGGAAGCTTTCAATTTTATATTTTGCTCTTATTCTTTTTACATTTTTGGTAATGAATTTTCAACTTTCATTTTCAATTTTCCCCAACTTTGGTTCTTTCTATTTTTTGCCTTAGTTTGTTTTATATTTGAGCTTTTGATTGGAAGAAGAAGATGGTCCAAGGTGGCATTGGCTTGAGAAATCTCATAGGGGCCTAAAAGACTTGATTCTTTCTTTTTATTTTCATTTCATGCTCTTTCACTTTATATTAATTTTTGCCTAATTTTCTTTTTGTTTTATGTTCTGCCTTGTGGTTTTGATGCATGTTTTTTAATGATGCTTTTGCACTGATAAGATGATAAAAAAAGATGTTGGTTTATGTTTAGTGATATGGTTAGGAAGTAGTTTTGGTTTCCATGCATTTTCATGCATTTTTCTTTACTAGTTTTCAAAACTATTTTGCATCCATTTTCAGTTCTATTTTGGTATAGTTCCCTTGCATATTTTTATTTCATTTTCATATCTATTTTAAGATTCTAGGCTTAGATTTCATGTTACATTTGTGCATTTTTATTTTGGGTAGCATTTAGCTTATTAGATTTTCATTTTAGTCCTTTATTTTGCTTTCAGTTTGAACATTGTTTTCTCATTTTTTGGTCAGTTTTAGGCAAAGCCTTTCTTCACCTTATTTGCTTCTTTTCATGTCTATTTTAAGGTGTTGAAATAGTTTTTTTAAATTCCTTAGGTAGGATTACATTTGCCAAGCATTTTAGTAGATAGGTCTTAGTGTCCATGCATTCTAGTATTTTGGTTTGCATTTAATTTTTTGCATTTTTTGTTCTATTTTGGGGAGGGGTCATGCATCTTTTTGGTTTATTTTTGAGTCTATTTTATGGTAGAATAACAGTTTTTGCAAATTCCTTAGGTAAGGTCAAATTTGCATAACATTTTAGGCCTTAGGTTGCATGTAGTGTGCATTTTTCAATTTGGTTTTGCACTTTAAATTTTTGCATTTTTTGTTGGTCTTCAAACTTGTTTTCATGCATCATTTTAGTTCATTTTTAGGTCTATTTTGCTTTAGTTCAATTATTTTTTATAGTACCATATAGGTTTAGGTAATTTTCATTAGGTAAAGTAGGCTAGGTTGCATTTTAACTATAATTAAGGTGTTTAGCAATTTTTATTTATTTTGTGTTGTTCTACATTTTTAAATGTCATTTTCATTAAGATTAGCTTAGATTTAATTCTGGTTGTGTGTCTTAGGATTTAGGCTAGTTAATTAAGGAGTTTGCATATAGTATACTAGTTGTTCGATGAAATGCCTCAATGAAAACTAATGGGCATTTCATTTAGGATTTTCGTTTAGCTTTTAGGTAACCTTTAATTTATTTTTTTTTAGGACATCATTCCATGCATTTCCATGCTATTTTCATGTTTAATTTTTATTCCATACATTTCATGCATTCTAGGCCAGATTAGGATTTTTTAAAGTTAATTTTTAAATTAAAATGCTAATATACTTTTTATATTTTGTTAAGTTAATTTCACTTTTATTGCTAATTCTAGGTTTTGTTTTCCATCCCTCTACTCTTAAATTTCAAATTCAAATTTAAATTATGCTTTTAATTATGTTTAATTTAATTTTTGATTTTGTTACTTTTCATTTTTAGTAACCTGCCATTTTAGGAAATTACCTTTTTTAGTAATTTTCCTTATTGCTCTTTAACTCCATAATTTGTAGTTAAATTTAGATTTCAGTTATCTGGTAATTTTATTGGATTAATCTTAGGTTAATTTGATCTTTCTAAAAAAAAATTTATAGGACTAGATATACCTTGTAAGGTAGAACTTAGTACTTATCCCTAGGTTTAGAACTCCCCAATCCCTAAGAAGGTGATATCCAAAATACTTCCAATCTTTATTACTTTTGTGACCTGTAAACTTGCGGTACACCTGAGGGTAGCAACAAACCCTAAAATAAAACCCAAAAAAAAACATTAAAACATACTTGTCTTAAAAAAAAAAAAAATCAAGAAATCATAACCATTAAAGTAGAACTTGGGTTGCCCCTCAAGTAGCGCTAATTTTGGTTAAGCTTATCGTCCCTAAATTTTTGCAAAATCCTTTCATCTCTTAGGAGGGAGTTTTCCTTGTTACCTCTTTCTTTGTGGTATAACATAAATAGACTTAATGTGAGGAGGTGGGCTGACTCTCCTAATAGGGATTACATAAACTGAGCTTGAGTTTCTAGAAGGGTTGACAATACTGAAGCTAGGGTTTGCTAAGTTTTTCATAGAGCAGAGACTTTACTAACAAGTTAGACTCTTTTAAGGTTTCCTTAAATTTCCTAACTATGCCAACACTTTCTTCATGTCTTATCACACCATACCCTATAGATACAATTGCATTTTCTTGTGTTTGAACCTAAGGTCAATGCTAGCCTCATATATATCTATCAGGCTTTTTACAGTGAATAGGAAGGTCTACCTAAAAGTAAAGGAGCCTGATCATCCTCCATGTCTAAAATAGCAAAATCCACAAGGAAAGCATATTTTTCAACTTTCACCAAGATATTTTTTAGCATCCTTGTGGTAACTTAACAGATTGACTAGCAACTTAATGTTAAATGTAGGAGGTTTCAACTCTTTACAACCTAGTTGCATAAAAACATTCATAGGCATTAAATTCATGCTAAAACTAAGATAAAAAAAGCATCAAAGAATTTCAGTTTTCCAATCATGTAAGGTATAGTAAAACTCTCTGGATCTTTTAACATTTTAGGTAAGAGTTGTTAAAGCTTAAGGTTGCACTCCTCTAAGAATGTGCCTGTTTTTAGTTTTTTTAGTAACTCATTTGGATCAAGCATTGGGGTAAGTGGGTTAATATTCAAACACTGCCTATACATTCTAGCAATCATCCTTGGCCTTTGTTGAACTTCCTCTTGAATTTCTTTTTTTGTTTTTAGGATCTCCTTTCGGGGATCCTCCTCTTGCATTACACTTTCTCCTTGGTTGTTTTAGGCAAGCACACATTGAGCTATCTCTTTAAGCAAAATGTTTTCTAGTAATGCTTTCTTTACTTGTAAAAGCATTTGTCCTTCTTAAAAAAACCCTTCAATTTATTCTTTTAGATCTTCTTTACAGTCCATCTCATCATTTTTTTCCTCAGGGTCCTCCTCATTGGTTTCAATAACTTTAGAGGCCTTAATGCCATGGGGTCAATACCCTTTAAGATTTCTCTACCAACTCTTAAAAGATCTGTATCTTCCAAAATATCCTCCATTCCAATAAAATCCATTTCAGGTTGTCTTATAAAGTTGGGTAGGATGACAACTATGGGTTCATCATCTTTCTCATTAAAATCATCCATCCTAACACCCCCCAAAGAATATATTACATTGCATCCCTCCTTGCTTTGTCTTTTTGGGTTGGTTTCAATGTTACTAGGTAGGATACCTACTAGGCATTTTGCTATGGCTTAGGCAAGTTTACCTATTTGATTTTTTAGGTTTTTGATGGATGCAGCTTAGTTTGGAATGTTGGCATTGTTAGCTTGCATCAACTAGGGCAATATGTCTTTAAAGGTAGGTTTCTTTTCTAAAGGTAGGTTATAGTTTAGTGGATTGGGGTGGTAGTTGTTGGTGACTTTGTGGTTTGGTTGATTGCAAGAAAAGTTAGGGTGGTTTGCCAGCCAAGATTGTAGTTATTACTATAAAGATTATTGTTTGATTTGTTTTGTTGGATGTAGTAGACAGGTTCTACCCTATGTTAGCATTTTTCTAAGGAATGGATACCTTTTCATATGTCACAAGATACAAAGGGACTTTGTATGGTATTAATAGGGTTGGCTTGTGTTTCATTTCCTAGGGCTTCAATCTTTTTTGTAAGCATATCCAATTGAAAGTTAATGGAAATAATAGCATCAACTTCAAATAGTATATTATTTATTAACCTTTCTTTCCATGCCCCACTAGTAATTATTAACAGCAATTTCTTCTATTAGCTCATTAGCCTCCTCAGGAGTCTTGATCATTAGAGCTCCTCTAGCAACTGAATCTAGGAATCTAAGGTGGTTCTCATAGGTAGTGTGAGACTATTGTAAAAGATCTAAATTTGGAGCCATTCAGGTAAACCATGATGTGGGCATTTTCTAAGTAATTCTTTAAATCTCTCCCATCCATCATATAAGTTTTCACCATAAGCTTGCAAAAAAGTGGTGATTTCATCCCTTAACTTTACAATCTTTGCTGATGGAGAAAACTTTGCCAAAAATTTCTAATCTTGATCATCCCATGTCATAATTGAGCTTGGTGGTAAAAAAGACAACCAGCTTTTTACTTTGTCCCGAAAAGAAAAAGGATACAATCTTATTCTAATAGCATCATCAAAAAAACCATCGTAATGAAAAGTATCATAAAGTTTAAGAAAATTAGAAAGATGTAAATTTGGACCATCGTTTGGCAATGTTCCAAATTGCACAAAAGTTCAGACCATTTATATACTTGAAGGCTTTATCTCAAAGTTGTAGGCTTGAATAGCTAGCCTTTAGATGGATGGCTGAAAACCATCTACATTAGGAACTACATAGTCCTTCAAAGTTCTTTAGCTTTCATTATTTGCATTCACCATAAAAGTAGGTGATAGTGGTGTTGATTGTTTTTTTCTTCTTTTTCTAAAAGTTCTCTTTATCTTTGATCAACTAAAGCTAAGTCAACACTTTTAGATTTATGAATGCAAATAAGAAAAGATCAAAGAAAAGTGAAAGAAAAATAAACAAAAATAAAAAAGGAGTTTAGATTATAAGAGCTTAGGAATTTTTTATTGATATTGCAAACATCATTATAATCCCCGACAACGACACCAAAAACTATTTCTTGCTTTTATATAGAGCTTGCAAATGCATAGATCAAGTAATAAAGTGGGGTTTCCAAGTATCGTCTCCTTAAAGATTATATAATGTAGTTCACAAGTATGAAAGGCAAAAGGCGGAGATCCTATATCTAAATAAATAAATATTTAGGGTTTTTGGGTCATAGGTTTCAGTAATTGTTAAAAGCAATGTGTAGGCAGGGTTCTAAACTTCACCAATTGTCACTTAGGAAGAAAAGATTTATGCCAACAACTAATCCTAAAGCCTAAACTTAAAAGATTGCAAAGTAAAGATTTAAAAGATTGTAGACAAGATGTCAAATTGCTTTGAAAGTTAATAAATGTTGCATGCAAGAAATTAAAGATCAAAAAGGAACATGTAGTCAAATCTGGCAAAAAAAAAAAGAAATTTGGATCAATCTTGGTAAAAAAAATGCTTTGCCAAAATTAAAGAAAACAAGAACAAGATTTTGCAAGCAAGAAAAGCAAGAAAACAAATCTTTGAATGAGAACACTTCTTGATAGAAAAAGATTTAAAAAACAAGAACTTAATAATTAGCAAATCTATCACCTAAGCCAATAGCTAAAAAGAACTAAAAAACTAAGAAACTAAAAGAAAGGAAAGAAGAGAGGAGAGGGATGATGAAACAAGTGAATGGCCTTGCCTATTTATAGGCATAGGTTTCCCCAAGAGGGACAAGTGTACAAGAAATTGAATTTGATGCAAATACAAAAGGATAATTCTATCTTAATCTTTAAAAAGTCTTAGCTAAAGATAATCTCTTCCTCTTTGGAGATTTTGGCCGAATAGGGGGTCTTAGGAAGCAATCTTGGCCTTTGATCTTTGTAGCATTCAATCTTGATTCAAACTCTTTCATGTGATCAACTAAGGTTTAGGATATCAAGAATAATTTTATTTTTCATCAATTATCTTGATAATTATCTTCCACATCTCTTGCTTTATCAAAACTCTTCATTGGATAAGCTAAAGAGTCCATGGTCTTGCAACTTCTCCTTCTTCCTTATATGGTTAAATATGATAGAGTCCAAGTGTAAGTCATTCTCTTCATGGCTAAGCAAATAAAGCATGCTTGTATCAAAATTCTACCTTAGTTGAATGGATTAGGAGTTAAATGGCCTTGTGCATGCTTGAATTTAGACAAATGGTGGGCGACATTGTGCTTGTATGGTTGGGCCAAATGTAAGCTTTGCATGGTTACATGCATGGCTAGCATGAAAATGAATCTTGTCTTTGAAAAACCTAAAGCCATGAAAATAGCATGAAAAGTACCAAAAATCATCCAAAATTTTAAATTTAAGCACCATTTTAACATGTAAACCTATATATATTTTGGTGCTTTCAAATTCTCAATAGAAAGACCCACATTTCCATAATGATAATCTCACTAGGTATTAGCATCATACCACTTGGGGTATGAAGGTTTCAAGGGTTCCAGGTGAATAAGGGTGATAAGATGAAATTTCACAAGTTGTGGATACAAGTCGGTATAAGACATCAGGCTTAGATCAAGGGGAGTCTTTTCCCAATTGTTGTTTGAACTCCTTTGGTTGTTACTTGACTATTCTTTTAAGTAAAATTAGGTTACTATGGCGAGAGTGTAACTGGGCATTCAAGGGCAAAAACTTGGCTGATTTAATGGTTTTTGAAGTAGTTAGTATGGGTATGGTCCTTAAGACACTTGATTTACAGATAGGTAGTAAGATGGATAAGTTGGATAAGGTTGATATGGGACAAATTATCTTGGTGGTGCAATTTTGTTTAGTTACCTCATAGGTTTCTCCTTTCTTTTTCTTTGAAACTGTCACCTTCTTATTAAAAAAGCATCATGCCTTTTGATCTTACTATTCTTTATGGCATTCTCAATCGTTTTTTTAGAAATTACTATGTTGGTAAAATTCTTAATGTCATATCCCACTAACTTGTTATAATAAGGTGATTTAAGTTTACTCACAAAAAGCATTGTCATTTCCTTCTCTATCAACGGTGGTTGAACCTAAGTTGCTATATTCATCCACCACCAATGGGCATATTCCTTGAAAGTCTCATTAGGTTTCTTTTACATCTTCTGAAAAGAAAATCTATTGGAAGCCATGTTAACCACATGTTTATATTGAGCGGTGAAAGCCTATGCAAGATCTTTCCATGAATCTATTTGACTTTGATCCAGTTATATGTACCATCTGGCTGTTGATCTTGTTAAACTGTCTTAAAAGCTTGTCATTATGGGTGTGCCTTATCATTTTATGGTAGAACATTGTGAAGTGGGCAAAGGAACATTTAGTTTCGTTATATTTGTCAAATTTGAATTTTGCTTGGATAACCAAATTCAGTACCAATCTAAACCCATTAGCATCAATGCTTTCATAGATATCATTTCCTTCATAGCCCTAAGCTTCTGTTCAAGCAAGTGATTCAAGAAATTTGCAAGTATATAGGCCCAACAAATAGTAAAAGTGATCTTTCGATCGGAATGTTGGTCCCACAGAAATTAGGTAGAACTTTCAAAGCTAAATACTAGTTATCACCCTACTCTTGCTAAAATTGGCTCAATCTAAGAATATCCACAAAAAATTAACTAATACAAAATTAATAAGTAGTAACTAAAACTAATATGCAAAATTAAAATTTTTCTAAAAAAATACAAGTAATCAACTAAAACCAAATAAGAACATCAAGACATGGAAAATAGTGAATAAAATGCAAATGAAAAATTATAACTAATCCTAAAATGCAAGGACAATTGATAACTAAAAGAAAATGCATGGTTGATGATAGCATAAAAAAATATAGTGTTTTTACATGTTAAAATGGGTGCAAAATTTTAAAATTTTGTTGATTTTTAGTGCTTTAATTCTTTTTTCTTGATTTTTAAGGTTTTAAGCTAATGAATGAGGAAAACATGCACTCCATGCATGCAAAGGCATATTCAACCATGCAAGACCAAGGGTTGGCCAAACCTTATTGGTGCAATCCCTTCAACCATGCAATAAAAGAAAAGTTTTACTTGTGCATGGACTCTCCCTTGCATTCGGTAAAAGAAATTTACTTCATGAGTGACTCATTTACTTAGCCATGAAGGAATGTTGCATGCATAGGTACTTTACATGCATTCAGCTAGCTCACTTCCAAGAGAAGATCAAGCACACATGTGATATTTGAAGAATTTCAAGCTACCATGGACTCTTGCATGATTGACCAAAGGTGTTTTTATCTGAGAAGAACTCTTTTTTATTGCTCTTGTAAAAGTTAAGCATGCATAACGATTCTTATCTCTTCCATTTGGCCAAGACCAAATTCAAGAAAGACTTCATGCAATTTTCACCAAAATGGAGACTAGATATAGTCATCCAATGAGAGATTTAAAAAGATCATGACACTTTTGTCATGACGTCTCAGGATCCAGGGGTAGGCTAACCTAAAAGCAAGATGAATGGGAAAATTTTGGAAAGTGAGGAATTAAAATTATTTTCAATAAAAACAAAATTGAAGAAGTTGCCATCGATATTTTTTAGGGTGTGATTGGCCACACAAATTTTTTTCTTTTTAATAAAACATTTTGAAACAAGTTTAAAAAGTTTTAGAAAAAAAAATTTACGGTTTACAAAATCAGAGTTGAATCTGAGAGTCAGTTACGCATGGACAAAGATTAGCACTCTCACAACACTTGTCGAAGATGATACCAATTGATTGCATGTTTTCCTTTATTTTGGTGAAAATGGTCCTATTTTACTAATGTTTAAAATTAATTCCTTATCTTCTTTTCTTTTTGCTTTTTTTGCTCTTTTTTTAAACAAAAATAAATCAAATTTAACATAACTTTTTTTTGTAATTTTTGGATCAAAGTGAAAATACCTTAAATATCAAAACACTTTTTTCACTCTCCTATAACTAGGTAGAGCTTCAAAAATATTCCTAATTTAAATGTTTTCAAATTGCCCCACAAAACCAAGATAATGCCTCTCATAAATAATAATCACTAAAAGTCCTATAGTTAGGAAAGATCTCGATGACTATATTTACTTAAAATATTATCTTATTTTAAAATATTTTATTTTTGAAAACTAATTTTTTAAAAACAAATGCATAAAATGCATGATGACAATATAATATGAATGACAGAGACTGAATGCATGATAATATAAAAATGCATGTGATGATAAGAAAAAATGAAATGCAAATGCATTAATGATTTTAGGGTTTTGGTTGATTTGGGGTCTAGGTTAGGGTTTAGGATTTTAGGTTTAGGTTTAAGGTGTAAGGTTTAAGGTTAGGATTTATGTTAAGGTTTAGGGTTTAGGGTTATGGTTTAGGATTTAGGGTTTAGGGTTTTATTTTAAAGTTTTGATTTAGAGTTTGGATTTATGGTTACAAATTAGGGTTTCTTAGGATTTGTGATTTCAAGTTTAGGGTTCAAATTTTTTTTTTTAAACTTTAGGGAAATGGACATGAAATGAATGCTAATGACAAAAATGTTATTAATTAATGCATCTGCAAAATGCATGACTTATAAACATAATTACAAACTAAGGTATTTCAAAATTAAATCACAAACAAGTTAGTCAAGAAAAATCAAGATCAAAATGAATCGAACACAACTTTTTCAACTTTTAAAAGCATGTTCCATCATTTTCTTTTTGTTCTTCAAAATCCAACCAACCAAAGAACTCACTAAACTATCTTTTTTTTTTTCATTGAAAAATTTGTTAAACTATCTTTTTTTTTTTCATTGAAAAATTTGTTCAAACACATTAAAAACTTACTAAACATCATAAAAAACACAATCCCATGCATGAATCAAAGAGTGATCAATCATCAAACAAGGAAACAAGGTTTGGCCAAACAAGAGCTTCCTATGGCCAAATCTTCCAAGCATTACCAAGCTTACCTTTTCATCCCATTTTGCTTAGATATACATAAAGCATCCATAAAACCAATTATTCAATGACATTTATTTCAAAAATGATTTATTAAACATGTAACATATTAAAATAAAAAAAAGAATCATATGAACAAAAACACAAGTCAAACACCATGATATATCATAAAAATAACTTATGAACTAAACATATAACAAGTGAACAATTAACCAGGCATGCATAGGTAGAATAAAAAACTAGGAAAATATTTAGAGTGGGAGTCAAGAAGAGCTTCAGCCATGTGAAAAGAGGTTGGTTGAACCTCTAACTTGGTGTTTCAATGGTGGATTGCTTTGTTTTTGTATGTTTTCTAACTTCACTCCAACTATTGATTAATTGGATGAAGTTGGATTCAAACTTTGAACAAGAAAAATAAACTAAAAACCTTCAAGAAAATAAAAAAAGAAATGGATGAAACACAATGAAAATGCAATGAAAAATGTATAAGAATGGAAAAAAATGCAAAAATGGATGGTAAGGAAAGTCTACCTTCAAGTTTTCTTCACAAGGATTTTCCTCTCTATTCTTTTCAAGATTTTTTTCTTTTTTCTTCCTCTGTTTCCACATTTTTTTCCAGCCCCCTCCTCTAGTTTTTCATGTAGCAAACATCCTCCCTCTTGAATGAAAAAGAAGCCAAAAAAATATCTTACAAGAATGAATATAGGCCTTAGGATCAAATCTCATCAAAAGGCCAAAATTCCTTCCTTATTTTTAATCTAAAGGGTAATCTTTAGCCATTAAATCAAGATTCAATATGAGATCTAATGGTCCACATTATTCATTGCAAAGGTTGGATTTTTATAGCCTCTAAACCAAATGAGAAGACCATTTTGCTCTTAGTACAAAGTTTTTAATGTTTAGGCCATTTTCTTATAAATCAATGTTCTCGTGCTCATTTTTGGGATTTTAAAGCACCAAAAATCATGAAATATTATGAAATTGAAATCTAGAAATTTTTGTCAAAATTCAACCTTAAGAGGTTAAATTACAAAATACCCCTAAAATGGTGTTTTGGTAATTTCACACCTTGTAGGGCACTGCTAATTGCTATTTTTCATATAAAGCCTACAAGTGCACAAATCAAGCAATAAAGTGGAGTATTCTAGTAGTGTCACCTCAATGATTATAGAATTGAATGTTAAGTTGTTCACAATTACCAAAGGTTAAAGCCTAATAGTTGTGATTTTGAATATACCAAAAATCATCAAATATTATAAAATTACAATTTGAAAAGTTTCGTGAAAAATCAATCTCAAGAATGTCATATTATAAAATTACCCTTATGGGGCATTTTGGTCATTTTGCACCTCTTGAGGTACAATCAAGGTTTTCAAAATTCTAAAAGTCATCAAATATTATAAAATCATCATCTAAAGCTTTTTGAGATATTTTGACCCCAAAAAAGTTAAATTACGAAATACCCCTAAAGAACATTTTGATAATTTCACACCTTCCAAGGTGTGATCTGGGTTTTCAATGCATTAAAAATTAATAAAAAATATTTAGTTATAATTTGAAAGTTTTCATGAAAATCTGACTTGAGAAAGTCAAATTACAAAAATACTCCTAAGGTATTTCAATAATTTTACACTTTTTAAAGTACAATAAAAAATTTTTAGTGCTTTAAAAATCACAAATTTCAACTTTAACCACATTGATTCTAATTGGGCTGTGAATTTTGAGAATTGACCAAGTGATTGCACTAAAAGTTTGGTATTTCATGTTCACTTTTAGTGCAAGTTTCCTTACTTTTTGGCTTCCTCGAGAATTCTGGCAAAAATACTTCTAAATGCACATTTTTCTCATGTGTAGGTATAAATAAAGAAAATGAGGAATTTTGGTCAATTTGAATACATTTTTGGAGGACTTTTGGTGCAAGTTATGAAAATGACCTAAACTAGTGTCATTGAGTTACATTGCTCATTGAGGAAGTTTTCTTAATTTTTTCTTCTATAAACTTTTAAGCTTATTTCTAGAATTTTTGTAGTGATTTTAATGAAAATTTTTCTCACTAAATAACCTGAATTTTGGCAGCCAAATGAAGAGGGGAGATGCAAAAATATGCACCAAAGAAAATGGGTACGCTAGTGGCGTGGAATGCAACATTCATTTGCATAAGAATTGGGCATCACATTTTGGCATTCAAAAGAAGATTTCAAAAGGTGATGACATGGAAAATTGGAGAGCTTTCATTGGCTATAACTTTGACTTTTTGGAAGTGGCAAAATGCATGTGGAAGGCTTGCAATTGAGGTAGAACAAAGAAGCCTACAAACAGCCATGCACCAAGTGAGGAAGCAAGGAGGAAAGAAGTATCTAGAAGCTTACCTCATTGTAGAAATTTTGGGGAGATTTTTTTAGGGCTTTATTCACCACTCACCTGCCTATAAATAGGAGTGGAGCCAGCCATTTTAGACAGACTTTAGCTTAGGATTTTATTTTTCTTGTTCTTTAATTTCTGCACTCTTCTTTACTATATTTTACTTTCTTAGCAACCAAACATCCTTTGATCTTCACATTTTTCTATTGATTTTGATTGCACTTTTACATTTCCTCAAGTATCGTTCAGTGTTCTTTATAATTTTGGCAATGAAACTTGCAAATTTTATTGATTTCTAGCTCAAATCTACTGATTGTTGTTGATACTCAAATCTGCTTTTGAATCTGCTAGTTCTGACCTACTTGCAATATTTTTACGACATCTCATTCAAATCTGACTTTTTTTGGTCAAATTTCTTTTCATAGTTTCTTAATTCAATTACCTACAACATATTTAAAATTCATCTTCAAACTTGTAACACAACCAAGATGAAGCTTGGAAAATCCAGCTGGATACAGTGATAGTGCAGTTCTAGTTTTGTTCCAGCAAGTTTGGCATGGACTTCTCTCCACTTTGGCAATTTGTTTGCTCTCTTTCTTCCTTAGAACTTTATTTCTATTGTTACCTTGCTCTGTTTAATTTTGTGCAATTTATTTTATGCTTTTCATTGCTGTTTGGTTAATTTTTTTGAACATGTGCTATTTTTCCAGTATCTACACTTATTTTGAAGTTTCGTTTGTTGAGCTTATTTTCTTGTTCATTTCTATGATTTTTTTGTTGAATTTTGTATTAAGCCTATGGAAGAATGATATATTAGTTCAGTTCAAGTTTATTTTCAATATAGGCTTCTAGATCTGATTTTTCTTTTGTCAACTCAACGGGGTCATGATTTGAATCTCATGTTCTGTTTTTGTATTTCCTAGTTAGCTCTTACATTTTCTTGCATTTTCTAGTTTGCAAATCAGTTTTCCTTCAAGTTCTTTAATTGATCTTCTTAATTCCAATTCATGATCACTTACTTTAGAATCTATTAGATTTAGTTTACCGGATTCAAGTTCGGTTATAGATATAAATTGTTAGATTCAGTTTTGTGCTCTTTCTTTGCTATTTTAGGTTTTTCAAATTTGATTCCTTGTAATGTTCTTTGAGAGATCTTTAAAATTCCAGCTGGATTCCATTTGATTATGTGTAATTTTTTTATATAAAATAGTAACTTAAGCTTTGATTTTCAAAAATGTAAGTTAGTTATGGTTTTAAATTGCCTACTTGAATTTTTACACTTTTTGCTTCTTTGCATTTCAAACTTGTTTTTAATCTAGTTCATTATGTGATTTTGCATTTTATAAGCCCTAGATCATTTACTTGGTGGCCATTTGGAGTTCTTTCTTTTGTTGCAAGTCATGTCTTGGTCTAGGCTAGCTTGTATTTTCAGTTTTACAAGTTTTGTAAGATTAGTTGCATTTTGCAATTTCATCACTTCATTTTTACTTCAAATTTGATTTTAATTTGATTTAGCTACTGTATTTCACATTTTATAGCATACATTTACCTCTTGTTCTCGTTCATTTCTCATTTACTTAGCTTTATATTTTTTATGCTTTATTCACTTTCATTTTTGTACTTAATTTTCATGCTTATTTTTTTATCAAACTAACTTTAGAAGGGTATGAGGATAATAGGTACTTAGCTTAGGAAAGTCTTTAACTAATCCTTGTAAGATTGACATCTAGACTTTTATGGTCTCTATTATTACTTGAACAACTAGTGTGCTTGCAAAGTTTACCCCAATCAAGTTTTTGGTGCCGTTGCTGAGGATAAAAAGTAAAGAGTCTTCGGCTAATATCGTGCTTTTAAATGCTTTTCTATAGATTGGTTCACCCTTAATGTACTTTTGTTAGGCTAGTTACTAACTTGCCTTGTTTTGTTGCCTTAGGTTGTTTATAAATTAACTTTCTTTGTGTAAGTTTTTTATTAGGATTTGTTTTTTTTCACATGTAGGGTTCCAATACTTTTGAGGTAGCCGAGCATCAAGTGGACCATGCTAGACCTTATTATTTTGATGACTACCTAGGACCATGGCCTAGTGAGGAAGACAATGCCAAAACAAAGTTGGCCCTCCAAGATTTGACCAAAAAATTTGACTTTATAGAAAATCAAGTAGAAGCCATTAAAGCTAGGTATGATTTGGAGCCTACTTTTGTCTATAACTTTCCAAGCTCACATGATAATGGTCAAGTGTATGTGGAGTTTATCATAGTGATAGGTGTACCTTTGACCAACAATTCCAATCCCACACAAACACCTACACTACTCACACTTAGGAGGGTTATCCTAAGATAATGTGGGATACTAGTCCAGGACATTCCTTTAGTTCACCACCTAAGTAGACCCTAACTTATCCTACCCAACATTCATTTCCACAATGCCCTCCACCACCTAAATATTCTCCACCATTGCTGCAAATTCTGCAAGTGCCACACTATGTTCCATCACAACAATAATATTCTCCACATGGTGCCACTCATCTTCACATCACTTTCCATCCACATTTACTACCATATCCCTCACAAGAAAAAAAACCATCCCTTGAGGAGATGTTCACTAAATTGCTCCAAACTCAAGAAAAAAACCAACAAAACCTAGAGGCATGCATTAGGAATTCTTGGCAATATGGTCAAAATGCACATACCTTAAAAATTTGCCATTTAGATTCTATGCTTAGGACTATAGAGCCAACACCTTCTTGGGAGGAGAAGAAAAAGTATACATTAGGGGATCATTTAAGGAGAGGAGGTCTGAGATGGATTGATAATGATGATGATGAGCCCGTTGCGTTGGAGACACCATATTTTGTAAAAGTTATGGAGAAAAAGATAGTGGAGATAGAGGACAAGTTTAGGGTTAGGAAAGTTGATGATCATGGATCATTTAGGGGAGTTGAGATAGATGATAGCATTCAAAAAGAAGTTGAGCTTGATATTCCACTCATGCCATTTCCAAGTTCTTTGATAATCATTTACCCAATTTTAAGGAAAGGAATGAGGTGGATATATGTGTTGATAAAGCGGCCTACTAGATAGATCATTTAAGCCCTTAGACACATTCCTTCTTGAATCTAGTTTCAAGCTTAAGAATAAGGAAGAACTCATTAGGAAAGAACTTACTTGTCTATTAGCTTTTACATTCCTTAATCCTATGCCTGAAGCTATAGACACCTCATTCTTAGAGATTCCTCTAAACAGACCATCCATGGATGAGAAAGTGAATCATATGGATTTTGAAGAAGATGGTCCAATTCCTTAACTTGAGTTACAAGAAGGTCTCAGCAATGGTACTAATTAACAAAGAAGTGAACCTCATAATGTATCCATGCATTTTTCTTTGTGCTTTGAAAATCCATTATATAATGAGTTGAAAATGCATGTGTTTGAAAATTCACTATTTACTGATTGTGATGAGGGTTGTTTGACTCCACCATTAGACATAACCCTTGTTAAGCTTACACATATACTATCTATGGAGGATTCTTTCATTGTAGACCCTATCCATATTATCCATGGTGGTACCCATCTCATTGGTATTAAAGCCAATGACCCCCTCTATTAGGCTATATTGCAATATGTTTAAAACATTTATAGAGGTGGGATACAATTCTACCCTTAAGCACCATATTCATTTAGAGCTTATCAGTATATATTTGGTGTAAAGGAAGAGAATTAAATTGGTAGATTGGGGAAGGAAATGCAGTGTGATTCTTTAACACCAATGACAGTCTAGCTTTTGACTTTAAATAAAGTGCTTTTTAAGAGGCAACCCAAGCTTTACATTTCATGTTTTATTTTCATAAATTTTGCTTTTCTTTTCTTATACATATTGATGTAGTTTCTTTGTGTAGTTGTTTTTTTTTTTTGGTAGGTTGAATATGAGTTTAAAAAAGATGCACTACTTTTTGCCAAAGCTTTCACGGAAGATTCAGTCACTATGCCTCCATGATAATAGGGGAGTTCTCTTGCTCTTTTCTTTTGTTCTTTATTGCTTTATGCTTACACATTGATGATAGTGTGTTGTTTAAGTTTAGGGGTATGGGAAAATTGCTTAAAATTTTTAAATTTTCCTTAAGTTTTGCCTAAAAATTGAGCTTGACTTTTGCTAGCTTGAATTATTATTATACTTTTTTTGATTAGTTATTCATGAAGCCAATAATAGATAATGATTAAGAATGAATACAGCTTTAGGAAAAGATTGAATATGTGTGGTATATGAGATGATGCTTAGGTTTAGTGAATTCTTGAATATGGCTTTCATTTGTGAGTTGATGCTTTGAACATTAAATTGCATTTTTTTTCTTTTATTGATTATGTGACCATTAGATTGTTTTGGCATAAGTCTTTGAAGTTCTGTTTCATGTAATAGAATTTGTTTTGATCATCTCTTAAGGTGAAATCCTAGATGACACATGATTAGGGAAATGATATAGGCCATCTTTGGATCGTTTGAGCTTTTTGAGCCAACCTTGATACAATATTTCTATAGTCATCCAATTTGAGCCTTATGATGCCTTTTACTTGTTTTGAAACCACATTATAAGCCTATAGCCTTGATTTACTTATTTCCTATCTCCTTACCATATCTGTATTAGGACATTCATACACTATTTGTGAGCTATGCATCATTAGAGTGGAAGGGTGGAGTTTGTAAAAAGAATGAAAATTTGACAAACAAGAAAAAAAAAATTGAAAATTAAAAAAAAAAGAGAAAAAAGAAAAGAAAAGAAACAAAGTAGTGAAAAAGCAAAGAAAAGAAGAAAAGACAGAAAAATGTGCACAATCAAAGTTTGGGGGTGATTATTTAATCAAGCTTACCTTTCTTACCCTAAGAGCTCAATGATGAATGATCCTTGACATGTGATGCATTGTTAGGGTACTTGAGCCTAAATGAATTTTATCATACCTTGACCTTAGCCTTAGCCTTTCATTACATGCATAATAAAGTCCTAAATGATCCTCGGTCATGTGTTTATCTGCATTAGTGGAGAGAGATGTGATAAGCAAACTTATGGAACATTGTATACTTTATTGATCCTTGCTATTAAAGTTTTATGTTTTGGTTAATATTACTATATTTCATGCAAGGATATGTGAGAGATGTTGCTTACTTGAGGAACCATAGTTAGGACTGACCTTAGCTTAAGTTGATTCTTGTATATTAGCACTTGTTCATGATTTTGTTTTAGTTATATCCATTATTCAATCTATGAGGCATTCATGTCGAATGAAGTTTAAGAGTATAGTATGATTTTTGTTCAATCTTGTTTTGCTTGAGGACAAGCAAAATCTTAAGTTTGGGGGTTTGATTGCACTAAAATTTTAGTATTTTTATACTCATTTTTAGTGCAATTGTCCATACATTTTGGCTTGTTCCTTAAGAATTGTGGCCAAAATACTCCTAAATGCACTTTTTTCTCATCTATAAGTAAAAATGAAGAAAATGAGGAATTTTGGTCAATTTGGAAACATTTTTGGAGGATTTTTGGTGCAAATTGTGAAAATGGCCTAAACTAATGCAATTGAAGGAGTTTTCTTGATTTTTTCTTCTATAATTTTTTGAGCTTATTTCTAAAATTATTCCAGTGATTTTAATGACAAATTTTTTCATTAAATAACTTGAATTTTTGGCAGCCAAATGAAGAGGGGAGTTGCAAAAATATGCACTAAATAAGATGGTATGCTAGTGGCATGGAATGTAACCTTCATTTGCATGAGAATTGGGCATCACATTTTCGCATTCAAAGGAAGATTTCAAAAGGTGATGTTATGGCATATTAGAGAGCTTTCATTGGCTATAACATAGACTTTTTGAAAGTGGCAAAACGCATGAGGAAGGCTTGCAATTGAGGAAGAACAAAGAAGCCTACAAACAGCCATGCACCAAGTGAGGAAGCAATGAGGAAAGAAGTCTCTAGCAGCTCATCTCATTGTAGATATTTTAGGGGGATTTTTTTGGGGCTCTATTCATCACTCATCTGCCTATAAATAGGAGGGGAGCCAGCCATTTTAGATAGACTTTGGCTTAGGATTTTATTTTTCTTGTTCTTGAATTTCTACCCTTTCCTTCATTTTACTTTCTTAGCAAACAAACAGCCTTTGATCTTCATGTTTTTCTATTGATTTTGTTTTTAATTTTACATTTCCTTAAGTATTTTTCGGTGTTCTTTATGATTTTGGCAATGAAACTTGCAAATTTTATTGATTTCTAGCTCAAATCTACTGATTTTTCGTTGATACTCAAATCTGTTTTTGAATCTGCCAGTTCTGACCTACCTGTGGTTGTTTGATGATATCTCGTTCAAATCTTACTTGTTTTATCCCACTTTTTACATAGTTTCCCAATTCAATTAGATATAATATATTAAAAATTCAGCTTCAAAATCGTACCACAGCATTCCAGATCAAGCCTGGAAGATCTGGCTGGTTGCAGTGATAGTGCAGTTCCAGTTTTGATCTAGCAAGTTTGGCATGGACTTCTCTCCACGTTGGCAATTTGTTTGCACTCTTTTCTTCCTTAGAACTTTATTTCTACTTGTTACCTTGCTTAGTTTAATTTTGAGTAATTTATTTTGTGCTTTCCATTGCTGTTTGGTTAATTTGCTGTGAACATGTGCTGTTTTTTCTAATTCTGCACTTATTTTGAAGTTGAGTTTGTTGAGCTTATTCCTGTTAATTTCTACGATTTTTTTGTTGAATTTTGTAGTAAGCTTGTGGAGCCATGATATATTAGCTCAGTTCAAGTTCATTTTCAGTATAGGCTTCTAGATCCAATTTTTCTTTTGTCAACTCGGTGAGTTACGTTTGGAATCTCATGTTCTATTTTTGTTGTTCCTAGTTACCTCTTACATGTTCTTGCATTTTTTGTTTTGCAAATCAGTTTTCCTTCAAGTTCTTTAATTGATATTCTCAATTCCAATTCATTATCACTTACTTTAGTATCAATTAGATTTAGTTTACTGGATTCAAGTTTGGTTACAGATTTAAATTGCTAGATTAAGTTTTGTGCTCTTTCTTAGCTATTTTAGGTTTTTCTTCAATCCTTTGCTTTTCAAATTTGATCCCTATTAATGTTCTTTAAGAAACCTTGAAAATTCTAGCTCCAGCTGGATTCCATTTGATTATATGTCATTTTTTATATAAAACAGTAGCTTAAACTTTGATTTTCAACAATGCAAGTTAGTTACAATTTTAATTTGCCTACTTGAATTTTTACACATTTTGCTTCTTCTTTGCATTTCAAACTTGTTTTAAATCTAGTTCATTATGTGATTTTGCATTTTATAAGCTTTAGATCATTTACTTGGTTGCCATTTAGAGTTCATTTTATTGTTGCAAGTCATGTTTTGGTCTAGGCTAGCTTGTATTTTTGGGTTTACAAGTTTTGTAAGTTTAGTTGCATTTTACATTTTTATCACTTCATTTTTACTTCAAATTTAATTTTAATTTGATTTAGGTATTGTATTTCACATTTTATAGCATGCATTTACCTCTTGTTCTCGTTCATTTTCTCATTTACATAGCTTTATATTTTTTATACTTTATTCACTTTTTTTTGGTAGTTAATTTTCATACTTATTTTTTGATTGAACCAACTTTAGAAGGGTATGGGGATAATAAGTACCTAGCTTAGGAATGTCTTTAACTAATCCTCGTGGAATCGATATCTAGACTTTATATTTCCTATTATTACTTAAACGGCTTATGCGCTTGCAAAGTTTACCCCAATCACTTGGGTTCTATCCATTTTGACCAAGTTTTGTATAATTTTGACTTTATTTGACAAATTTTGACCTTTTCGACTAAGTTTGACTAGATTTGACCAAAGTTAACTTTAGGGTATTTGAGTTAAATTGGTCTGAATTTCAATTTTAGAACCTTGTCAAAATTAGAAAGATGTTGCATTTGAACCAAGTTGGATTTTAAGCATTTCACAAATGGCTAGAAGTTTGCTTACATAAAATTAAGTGTCTACAACTGCCTCTCTTTCCATACTTTTGAGAATAAAAAATAATGTAAAGACCAGAGACAACAATTTTGGTCGGGACAAAGGGTTGAAAGGAAGTTTATTTATGCTATTTCTTTGCTTTCATGTTGAAAGATTTTTTTTATTTTTTTGGTTTTTTTTTTACTTTTTTTGTTTTTGTTTTGTTTTTTTAAAAGAGCTCCTATAAACATAGGCAGGTAACTTTAAAAATCAATTTTGAAATATGGCTCATATTATATAGGCAAGTAACTTTACAAAATCTATCTAGAAAAAACTCAATTAATAATTTTATATCATTTATATTTTTTATAATTTAATTATAATATTTAATAATTATATTCTAATATAATTATATATTAAATTATCATTATATTAATTATAATTTATAAAATATATTAATTAATAATATATATAATTATCCTATTAATTATAAACATTATTCTAATTATATAAATATAATTTAATCAATATATAATTTAAATATTATATATTAATATATAATCTATAATATATAATTCATATAATAATTCATTATAAATACTTAATATATAAAATATATTATTAATAATATCATATAATTATAAATTTAAATATATAATATTATTTAATTAATTATATTAATATACATATTATAATATATAATAAATATAAATATATATTATAATTTTATTTAATATAATTTTATATTATATATTATAATATTATTATTATTTTTATTTATAATTTAAATTTATATATAATTTAATATATCTCTAATATATATAAATTACTATAATTTATAATATCTATACTATCAACATATAATAATAAATAAATATTAATATAAATAAATTTATAATATACTATATAAAATAGGCATCAAAATTTTAAAAATTTATTTGAAAAATGGCTCCTATAAAATAGGCATCAAACTTTAAAAAAAAATCTGTCTGGAAAAGGCTTCTATCAAATAGGCATCAAACTTTTTAGAAAAATGTCTAGAAAAAAGCTTTTATAAAATAGGTATCAAACTTTAAAAAAAAAATCTGGAAAAGGGCTCATATCAAATAGGCATCAAACTTTAGAAAATCTCTATTTGATGCCAACTAATCTAGGCTTAATCCTCCTTGGTGCAAACTAAACTGGCTTAATTCTCCATAGGTGCCATCTAATCAAGACTTAATTTTCCTCAGTGCCAACTAAACTAGGCTTGATTCTCTTCAATGCCAACTAATTTGGATTATTTCTTCTTAGTGCCAACTAAACTGAGGTTAATATTCTTCAGTGCTAGCTAAATTATGCTTAATTCTCTTTGTGCCAACTAACTAGGCTTAATTCTCATCTTTAGTGCCAACTAAACTAGGCTTAATTCTTCTTGTACCAGTTAGATCCGGTTTAATTCTCTTCAGACTAGCTAAACTAGGCTTAATTCTCCTTAGTTTCAAAATTTCTTGACATTCATTCTTTTTAAAAACTCAACTTGTTCTCATATCTCATATTTTCATTCACTTTTTCAACAACTCCTTTTCTTTATAGGTCCTCATTTTTCTTTTCTTTTTCTCATTTTTTTTTTGGTTTTTTATGGGTTTTTAGGAGCTCTTATAAACATAGGCAAGTGACTTTAAAAATCAATTTTGAAAAGGGTGTATCTGGTCTCGAAAAAGTTTAAAAAGTCTCATTTTGGAAAGTTGAGTGATATAGGAAGCTCTAAGATGGGTTTTGATCTTCTTTAAAGGGTTTTTTCTCATCTTTAGTTTTTTGTTCTTTGTTCTTTTTTTTTTTTTTCCAACAATGCATTTTGGACTTAATTGTGAAAACTAGAAGACAAACCATCATTTCTTGAAATATTTTTTCATTTTTCCACAACATCAATTATTCCATAGAAAAACCTTGTTCTTTCTTGAATTCAAACAGGCCTAAAGATTCTCACATGATTCGATACTTTTTCTTGTACACCAAACATGGGTTTTTTTCTTCATAAAAATGCATGATTGGCTATTAAAATTTTTCAAAATGGTTAACAAAGCATGCCCCACATAATTAAATTCCATAATCACACAGAAACAAAATCTCTAAACAAATGTGACTTTAAGAGACTCTTAGTAATTAGTTGTCTTTATTAAAAATGAAAGAGGTGAAAATTTTGTTTTCAGCTAGATTGGATGTTAAAGGCTTTGGTTTATTCAAAAAAACTTTATTACTTGAAAGGGATAAAAGGGGTGTACACTTTTTAATGCAGACTCACAGATGAAACATAAGTTTTTCTAAAAAGATGAATCCTTTGAAAATCCAACATGTTTAACACTTTTCTTTAGCATTCAAATGTGGCATTTGATAGATATCAAGGTCAATTGTGGTGGGCTCAAAGTTTTGGAAACTCATTTAAGGATGAGAAAAAAATGCTCAAATTTTCAAAATCAATATCTTTTTATGCATTTTAAGCTTTTAGTTCCTTCAAAATGACAGGAGTTACCTTTGGTTAACATCTATTTTACTTAAGCTTTTAGGCTTTCCAAGTTCACTCTAGACTGCCTTTTTACAAGGTTTTCACCCTAGAGCCACATTCATTTTTTTTTTTATTATCACACCAAGTACTCAAGAATTCAAACTTATCCAAAATAGGTTAAAGGTTTAAGCGAGTAATTTGGGAATAAAAAAAGACTAAAATAGGTTTATAGGTTTTGCCATCATTCCTCAAAGAGAAACTCTTTAATTTCAAGCATCTTTGCTTTATTGGGATGTAACATAGGCCAAAGTTCGGGGTTGCCAAAGAAAAGGATAAATAGGCCTAAAATAACTGTTTAAGAAGATTTTAAACCAAGGATCATCAATTTTTTTATTTGAAGTATTCAATTTAGGGCATATGTCCTTTTCATTTTTTTCATGCCTTCCACTAATCATTCATTTTTTCTTTTTTCTCCTTTTTTAAAATTTTTCCCTTTTTTTTTCTTTATTGTTTATTTTATTTTTATGTCCTCTCTTTTTTTTTCTTTCTTTCATTTTCTTTCCCTTTCCTTATTTTCTCTTTTTTTCACCTTTCTTTTTTTTTTTCTTTGAGTGAATTCAAAACTTTGGAAACTTTTTATTAGACATCTGCCTTTAGCAAATAAGGTCTTTTCCTTGGACTTCACAATACTTAACCCTTAGATGTATCATTTTTCCCCCAGTGTTGAAGGTGATTATTGGTTAGAGTTCATTTTAAAAGAGTTTTCATCAGGCTCAAAGGGTAACGAGGGATAAATTTTTATATTTGTGAAGGAATAATGAAAGATAGTCATTTATTATCTTAAGCATAAGTCCCTCAAATTTAAAAAGTAATTCTTTTCAGGAAAAAAGGGTTTGGAGGAGTTTTTTTTTCTTTTTTATGAAATCTTTGGTTTTCTCTAATTGGATTTTTTTTCATGAATTTGTTGAAACATTTTTATTTTTGGATTTATTTGAATATCTCAGGTGCTTGATGTTATAACCAAATTTTTTTCTCATTTTTTCCTTTTTTTTCTTTTTTTCTTCTTTTTTTTTTCTTTTTTACTTTGCATGTCCCCCACCACCATTCAAGAAAAATGTCTTTTTTTGGCAATCCACTTCTATTGAAGTTTAAAATGAGAAAAAAAGTTGATGTGGAATTAACTCGTTTGAGGTGTCAAGGAATCACTGTCATCACAATTTCAGTTGTGTTAAAGGCAATGAAGTTTTTCTTTGTGGAAAATGTGTCCCAAAATATTGGATAAGGACAATTTTTAGGTAGAGAACACGAAAGTTTGTATGTTTATAAACATTGAAAAAAGATCTAGGTGGCTTTGGCTTTTGGAAATTTTGAAGCTATAGCGTAGCTTTGACATTTATCGAATTACCATAGCCAAATTCTTAAGAAAAATGTTGTGTTTACCTCACCTTCTTGGAATCTAATTTTTTTTTTTTTTTGTGATTTTGAAATTGGCTATCTCATTGTTCATTGCCTTAGAAAATAATACCACTATATTATCAAGCGAAGGCAAAGTTCAAGAAATCAAGTTTATACCTTTTAAGGGGTTATGATTGATGAGTGAAATCAGCTAATTTGAAAAAGATGTTAAAGTATTTGATGAGTTCTGTTTCTAATAGTGAATGCCAACTCCTTCAAGACTCATTTCATCTTTTATTGCAATGGAAAACTTTCTTTTCCTTTTCTTTTTCAAGGCATTTTCTTCCTCTTCTTGCTTTTTTTATGACTTTGAAAATTAATTATATGGGATTTTTAATCAAATTCAACAATTTTTTTTTCACAATTTTTTTCTTTCAGGAAAAATCTTAAAAATCCAAATTTTAAAAAAAATTAAAAACCTTAAATGACAACATTCACAAATTCATGAGACAATGCAATGCATCATTATTGAAATTTAAAGTCTATTCATTTAGTGCAAATATTCAAATCGCTTCCAACACTTTCAAAGATATACAAACTTTAAAAACTAAGCCATCCTCAAAACTTTGATCTTTGACTCTCCCATTATTCAACTTATCATAGCTACTAATCCTGATTAAACAAAATTAAGCTCCATTACTCCATGAGTTTCAAAGTAAAAATACCATTCTTGATGAGATTATAAAATTTTCCTTAACTACTTGCATTATTGAATGGCCCATTGCCCCATGTGATAAGCACATTTACCATTGGGATCATAATTCTTTAATAATGGATTTGGAACTATTTTCCTCAGTTTTGGCATCAGATATTGGTTTTTGACAAGCAAAGGCAAGAGATTAAGAATGGGAATGGGTAGCTTTCCATGACCATTTTTCAGTACACTTTGATTTTATCACTGGTTTAGTAGTAACTTTGGGTGCCAATCCAAGAATAAAAATACTACTACCAACAGTCATTTGAGGATTTTCTTGCAAGCTAGTTCGATAAAAATAGGAACTTTAGGAAGCACTATCTATGACTAGGTGAGAATGATAGGGATTGCATAGGGTGAGGCCCTCTAATAATTTCTTTCCAAGTGTTACCATTTGCACATCTATTTTCTTTGGCTAAATAGGTGGTCAAGGAGAAACGAGTTGAACAGATGGTTGAAGATTGTGAAATGGAATAGGTGGTTGGGCACATCGATTCAGATATGGGATTCTCGGAGGTTGTACAAAATTTGGGGGGCCTAATCTTAAGTACTTGGAAATGAGGTTGAAAACAAATATAAGAACAATTCAAATGCAGGTTTAGAATTGAGGTAATTAGTATGGGTTGTATAAAATCTGATAACTCAGTCTTGGAAATCAAACTTTGAGTTCATCATTTATGTCATCAAGTCATTCATCACTTTTATGAGCTTGTTCAAACTCTGATCTTCCCTTAAAACATAATGTGCATCATGATCTTTCTAAGGGATGTTAGATCTAGCAAAAATTGATTGATCTTGATTTGATTGAATTGGAAGAGATGAAGACCCTTAAGGAGCAACAATCTTAACCTTTTCTTCACCCTTAATCATTTCCACCAGTTGGGCAATCTATTGTTTCATTGCATGAAATTCATGCCTAAATCCCTCTTGGTTCAAGTCCAATGCACTAATCTTTGCTTCCAATTGATCTTTCATTTCTATCATACTAATACCCACCAAGATAGACATTTTATTTCGGGACTTAGACCAAAAATTCTATCATTACCTTTATTTAATGAATGCCATAAAATAATTTCTAACTTATATGACACACATAGCATGTTTATGAATATGACAATGATGCCTAAAGAATGTCATGAAATACCAAAATGCCTAAGATAATGGATTTTCACATGTACAAGGCTCAAATGATAAAAATCAAATTACTCAAAATATGCATGCAAGGAATGCAATCTTCTATTGCTAGAGTGGTGGGATATGTTCCCATGGAATACAAGGCATGTTTTTCCAAACCCAACCATTCATGAATTTATATGCATAAAAAGCAATGACATACTATATTAGTGAAATAAATGTAATGTTGTAGGAGTGGTGAGATATGTTCACATGAAGTGCAATTTGTACAATGCATGCTTTAAAAACCCTACCATTCATGAATCCTTATACACGAAATGCAATGACATACTTCATGAGTGATAAGATATATACCACTTGTCTAAAATGCACTAACATGTTATATGCATGAGACATATTTACATGAAATGCAATGCTTGTGTTATGCAAACCTAATAAAATTGATAGTACCTTAATATACATAACGAGATGGAGTGCATCTATTATCTATTGAAATGTTCACGAAATGGAATACAGGTACTATCTATTAAGATGTACATGAAATTGAATGCATGTATTATCTATCAGGATGTGCATGAGATGGGGTACATGTATTATCTTGCTATTTCTAATCATAATAAAAATGCATGAAAGAATGAAATATGAAATATGAAACAACATTCAAACTCAAAGCCTTTTTTTTAAGGAAGAAAATTTCAAAAAACACATATGAAATGCATTATCTTATTATTTCTAATCATGATAAAAATGTATGAAAGAATGAAATATGAAACATGAAACAACATTCAAACTCAAATCTTTTTTTTTAAAGGAAGAAAAATTCAAAAAACACATATGAAATGCAATCACATAGAATGGCTAGGATTCAAAATTTTTTTCTTTTTCCATTTCTATTTTTTTGTTTTTTGGTTTCTTTAGAACAAGGAAAAATTTAGGAACATAAAAAGAATCACACAAAATTGATTAAGATTCAAAGTTTTTTTTTTCATTTATGACTTTTATTATTAAGCTAATAAACAAATAACTTAAGAAAAACTCTTCATTCTTTTTTTTTTTTTTTTGCCAATTTTGGACACAAATCAAATGAATTAAACTACATGAAAGAAGAAATTTTAATAGAAGTATTTTTTTCTTTTTTTTTTTAACACCAAAGATTGTTTTCTTAAGTTTTTTTCTTTTCCATTTTATTAAAAGAAATAATACAAACTATCAAATTACCAAAAACTCAAACAAGAAAAGTGAAAGGTGCTCCTTTGAGTGAATTATTTAGAATAATTACTATAGAAATGGTGCTGCATGGCTCTACCTAAGGCTGGCACCTAAAAGCTCACTATATGATGGGTTGGGAATTGATGCTTCTAAGGTTCCCAAATTGCTCCTCACCTTATTGTCCATTATAGACTAGTATCCTCACCCATTACAGCCTTTAAGTGGAAAGGGCTCAATTTGAGTAGGAGTGTTTCCCTAACCATTGCAGAGGTTTACACCTCACAAGGGTATAGCTACTTTAATTCCTCCTAATTAAGGTTAAAGCTCGAGTATAGAGCTTATGCATGCAATGCTAATATGAGTGTGTGCTAAGGACCAAACAAACCTTTCACATTTTCCTAAACTACACCTATCCTAAATGCCCCACAAATATTAAGAACAAAATAAATAATAGCAATATATAATAAATGATATAATTAAAATATTCATGAAATGACATGATTAAAATATGCATGAAATGACATAATTAAAAAATGCATGAAATGTAAGACACACACACACTTTTTTTTAAATTTTTTTGAATTTTTGAATTTTTCATTCTTTCATCTTTTTGGGAAAACAAGAAAATTAAAATCAAAACTTTTTTTTTCATATTTTTAAATATTTTTTTTATTTTTTTCTAATTTTTTCTTTTTTTTTCAACATTTCACTTTTTAAGAAAATAAGAAAATCAAAATAAAAAAATTAAGATTAAATACCAATTAGGACCATTAAACCAAAATTAAGGATATCATGCAATCAATATTTATCATAACTCTCTAAATGTATCCCCATTGGAGTCTCCAAGGTATCGTAACACCTTGAGAGACAGAAGCGGGCTAACTCGAAAGTTGGACGAATGAAAAAATTTTGGAAAGCTAGGAATTTAAAATATTTTCAACAAAAAAATACTGAATGAGTCACCACCAATCTTTTTTGGAATGTGATTGGCCACCCAAAAAAAATTGTTCTTTTAATAAAACATTTTAAAACGGGTTTAACAAGTTTTAGAAAAAAGATAAATTTATGGTCTACAAAATCAAAATTGAGTTTGAAAGTCGGTTACTTGTGGGGAATGATTAGTAGCCCCATAACACTTGTCGAAGACAGTACCAATTGATTGCATGCTATCCTTTAATTTTGGTGAAAATGGTCCTATTTTACTTAAAGTTTACTTAAAGTTTAAAATTAATTCCTTTTCTTCTTTTTTTTCCTTTTTTTTTTCTTTTTCCCTTTTTTGTCATTTTATCATTTTAAAACAAAAAAAAATCAAATTTAAACAAAACTTTTTTTTTTAGTTTTGGATCAAAATGAAAATACTTTAAATATCGAAACACTTCTTTCACTCTTTTATAACTAGATAGAGCTTCGAAAATATTCATAATTTAAAGGTGCATAAAAGAGCTAAATCATGGTTTATATATTTTGATGATTTTTAGAATTTTGAAAACCATGATTGTACTTGAGATGTGTGAAATTACCAAAATACCTTTTAAGGGTATTTTTGTAATTTAACCTTTCTAAGGTCAATTTTTCATGAAACTTTTCATATTATAATTTTATAATATTTGATGATTTTTGGTGCATTCAAAATTAGCAGTACCTTGGGAAGTGTGAAATTATGAAAATACACCTTAAGGGTATTTTCGTACTTTGATGTTTTTAAGGTTGGATTTTCACAAAATTTTTAGATTTTAATTCCATAATATTTCATGATTTTTCATGCTTTAAAATCTCAAAAATGAGCATAGAAATATTGATTTCTAAGAAAATGGCCTAAATACCAAAAATTTTGAACTAAGGGCAAATGATCTTTTAACATGGTTTAAGGGCTGTAAAAATCTAATTTTTATAGTGAACAATGTGGACCATTAGATCTTATAAAGAGTCTTGATATAATGGTAAAGGTGGCTCTTTGCAAAGAAAGCAAAGAAGAATTTTGAACCATTAGATGAGTTTCAAATCCAAGGGTTATGGTTGATTTTTGCATGACATATTTTTCTGAGGGAAGGAACCATTCACATTAAAGGAAGGGGGGAAGGAAAAGCTGAAAAAAATAAGTGGAGAAAATAAAAAAAAGATAGAAAACTTGGAAAGCATTTCATTGCATTTTTCTCATCACATTTGCATAGTATTTCATATTTGCTTCTTTATTTTTCTATTTTTCTTGAGAAAATCCTTAGTTCTTTGTGCTTGTAGCTTCAAATTTGATCTAAAAGCTCAACCAACTAATCCATAGCTTGATTTGAGACAAAAGATCAAAGAAATCAATCCACCCTTAAACCATTTGGAGGTTTGGCCAAGCTTGAATCCTCCATTGCCGAACCTCTTTATGGTTCATTTTGATGATTCCCTTGCTTTTAAATGAAGTTCATGATGATTAGATGATGAGTCTACTTGTATCTTGCATGAAATTTGAATAGATATTGATGTATACTTTGTGTTTCATTTGTGTTCTTGTTTATATGATTTTCTTGTTATTTTAGTATACTACATGTTTGATGAAATTTCTTTCGTAATTAAAATCACTTTACATGATGAATATCTTGATGTTGATACATGTTTGAGTTAAGAAAAATGAAAGCATGTTGGGAAAGGCCTTAGGGAGGTTTAGCCAAGGCATTCACATGCTTGGCCAAAACCTCTAAGTTTGATTATAGCTAGAAGTTGTTTGTTCTATCTTTGATTGTTTGTGTTTCCAATATGTTAGATTTAATTTCCATGAATAAAATGTTGCTTTAGTAGTTTGTTTGGTTATTTTATGTTCGGTTACATAAGTTTTCAAAAGAAAAAAAAAAAAACAAGAACAAAATGGTGGAACATTCAAACCAATTTTCCTTTTTTTTTTCTGTTTGATCCATTTTTCTTTTGAATTTTTATGCATTAAATGATTGTGATATTAAGTTTGAAAATACCTTAGCTTGTAATTATTTTTCTAGGTCATGCACTTGGCACATGCATTCATTAATGGGATTTTTGTAATTTACATTTATTTTATGACCATTTCCATAAAACCCAACAAAAATTTTGAAACCCCAATCCTTTAAACCTTAACTCTAAACTCAAACCCTAAACCCCTGACCATAAACCCTAACCTAGACCCTAAACCAACCTAAACCCTAAAATCATTCTTGCATTTGCATTTCATTTTATCGTGTCATCACATGCATTTTTATATTATCATGCATTCATTCTCTATTATTTATATTATATTGTCATCACGCATCTCATGCATTTGTTTTTAAAAAATTAGTTTTCAAAAAAAATATTTTGAAATAAGATAATATCTCAAGTAAATGTAATCATCGAGATCTTATCTAACTATAGGAGGACTTTCGATGATTATTATTTATGAAATGTGTTATCTCAGTTTTCATGAGACAACTTGAAAACCTTTAAATTAGGAATATTTTTTAAGCTTTGCCTAGTTATAGGATAGTAAAAAAAGTATTTCAATGTTTAAAGTATTTTTACTTTGATCAAAAAATAAAAAGAAAAAAAAGAGAAGAAGGTTTTGTTTTAATTCGATTTGTTTTTGTTTAAAAAAAAACAAAAAAAAAGAGAAAAAGAAAAAAAAGGGAATTAATTTTAAATATTAAGCAAAAAATAAGACCATTTTAATCAAAATTAAGAGATAACACGTAATCAATTGGTATTATCTTTGACGAGCACTATGGAGCTGCTAATCCATCTCCATACATAACCAACTCCCAAACTTAACTCTAATTTCATATATCGCAAATTTGTTCTTTTCCTAAAACATTTTCAACCCATTTTGAAATGTTTTATTAAAAAGACAAAAATTTTTGGGTGGCTAACCACACCCTAAAAAAGATTGGTATCAACTTCTTCAGTTTTGTTTTTATCAAAAATATTTTTAATCCCCCATTTGTTCGACTTTCAGGTTAACCTACACCCAGGTTTTGAGACATCGCAACAATGTCTATATTGACTAGGCTCTAATACCACTTGAAGGGAATTATATATCATTACTAGAGTTAAAACAATGAATTTTTTTTTTAAATTGTAATTCCCTAAAGCCAAGATCAATCAATAAGACTATACAAACAACATTTATATACAAGCATGCATAGTTTCAACCAAAAGTATTACCTTGAATGCCAAAAATATTTTGGTTCAATTTGGTGATCTTCCAAATAGATTCCAAGCTAAGAAGCTACATAAGTATTCAACCTTTAATGGTGATGCACATGAACTCTTGTGAAAGAACCTTCTCTAAGGTTTGGAGAATTCAAAGCCACATTATAGCTAGTAAGTGTTTTCAAAACCTCTTGTATTTTTTTTTGTGAGGCTTTTTTTTTTATTACTTGATCTAAGAGGGGATGGCTTGATGTTCTTTTTATAAGGGAAGCACTTAACCACATTAGGTTTAATATGTGGAATGCAAATTTTCACAATTAACCCTATGCATGCTAAATGTACCAAACAAGTGAAACTCTTTTTCTTTTTTTTATTTCCTTTATTTTTCGTCATGCTAAAATCAAATTAAGTCCAACTTAATTTGTCCCAATTTTAATCCTTCACAATTGTCCTATTGTGTGTGACCTATAGGTTCTTTAGCATGTTGGCAATAAATTAAGCATTGTAAGCCTTAATGTTCTGCTATGGATGAAACAAACTTTTTGTCTTCATCATGAATTCTCCAA
The DNA here is from genome assembly GCF_047325235.1 of Durio zibethinus. Taxonomy (NCBI): domain Eukaryota; kingdom Viridiplantae; phylum Streptophyta; class Magnoliopsida; order Malvales; family Malvaceae; genus Durio; species Durio zibethinus. Next base: position 20,846,923 of record NC_143166.1, read on the forward strand.
TTAGCCAATTTTATGTTTATAGATCATGATCAATGTTAGCTTTATTGCCATGGCCCCCAATTGCTAAAGAAAAGTTAATATGGCTTGATAACCTATCCGTGAATGATCTTAGTGTATAATTAATATCCTTTCATCACATATTATCTTGGTTTGAACATTGAATATGGTTTAGTGTCTACTCAATCTTGTTCAACCATGTTAAGTCTTGTCCTTAACATTAACTCACAAATAAGTTTTAGAACAATTCTAAAATCTTATTTCACATTGGCCAAAGATTTTTCAAGTTAATTCAACAAGACTTGTTGAAATACTCTCTTGATCACACAAGGTGATGAATCCCATCTTGATTACTTCTTGCATCTTCATATGCCTTATGTTATACCCATCAATACTTGACTGGAACATTCTTGGTTAGAAACATAAGTAAAGTCAAAGTATAACATTCATCATATGAGATCATAAATAATCTCAAGTCAAAGGATCACTTATATGACCAACACATGAGAATATAACTATAGACTCTATATGACCTACCATATACCATTCTTATATGGGGTTATGTTCAAGTAACTTTTTCTTGTAACAAACACCCATATGTTAGCTCAAGTTTACCCAAACTTCAACCTATGAGATCAATTGCTTACTTTATAAGTAACAGTATAACCATGTGCTAGTCTCAACAACTTTTGTCAATATCTTTTTATTGATAAAGCATCAACTAGGAATAATTTTGAAACATATAGCTTTATGCAATGATGATCTCATAATTATAATCTCATTGTAATTCTCTTGCAAAGCTTTATTTATATTTCAAGAATTTTATTATATAAGCATCAACATTGAAATATATGCATACAAGCTCAATGATAAATAACTAAGACCTTTATAAGATATCAAATATCAAAGTATTACAAATATGATTATATCTTAGCCAAAATATAATTTGACTTGAAGGGCAATTGTCATCACCCTTATGGATTTCTTTGAGGACCTAGTTTGCCTCCCTTAATCTACACATCTTAGGTAAGGTAAACTGATGGATCTTTTGTACAATTTCCCATTGATCATGGTGTACCGAAAAGCTTTCCTCATTAGAGCAGCTCATATTTTGTCTTTGGGTAATTCACCAATCATCAAGGAAGCTCTGATTGGGGTTATCCATGACTATTTCACCTTAGATTAGCTGACCAACTTTTCATCAATATTTTTCTTTGTTAGCTCTTCCACTAGGACATAAGCTGAAATATCAGTTGCTATTCTGGATGCCAGTTAAGGCAATGAGTTAGCTAAAGTATTCTCGGTATTTTTTTTACCTCAGCCTTGAAAAATATAGCCAAGTGTGCCAATGCCTTGTCCAAATATTTCTTTATTCCTTTTTTTTAAGCCCTAAATTCTCCACTAATCTAGCCAACGAGTAGTTGTGAATCACTATACACAATGTTTTTTACATTCAAGTCGATAGTTAACCTTAGGCTAACAATCAATGCTTTATATTCAACCTCGTTATTCTAAGTTGTGAATCCAAATTTTAATGTATATTGAATCTGTAAATTTTCTAGGCTAATCAGAATTAGGCCAGCTCTACTTCTTTGATTGGTAGCTAGCACATCAACAAAATATTTTCACATTTCTTCATCTTTTAGCTCATCAACTTCTCTAGGCTTTTTGTGGGATTTAGTCAAGGTACATTCAATAACAAAATATGCTAGTACTTGTGATTTAAGAGTTGACCTAGCTAAAATATGCAAGTTGTATTCATTGAGCTCCATTATCCATTTGATCAATTTTCTTGACAACTCAAGCTTTTGTAAAATCTACCTAAGTGGTTAGTCAGTCAAAACATTAATTATGTGAGCTTGAAAGTACAACCTAAGCTTTTTGGCCATTGTGATAATAGCATAGGCCAACTTTTTTATTCTAAAATAGTTCATCTCAAACCCTATTAATACACTGTTCACAAAGTATAATAGTCTCTACCTTTTTTCTTCTTTTTAGATAAATACCAAACTGATGGCCTAATAGGTTGTAGCAATATACAAGTATAGCACATCATTGGAACTTGGTTTAGATAGGATAAGTGAAGAAGAAATGAACTATTTAAGCTTTTAAAAACCTTTCTAACACTAAGGTGTCCACCTGAAATCCAAGATTTTCTTGAAGATTTTAAAGAATGGCAGGCACCGATTGTTGATCTAAACATGAATTTGCTTAGTGTGACAATTCTCTTAATTAACCTTGAAACCTCATTTACTAAGGTCAAAGCTTTCATATCAAAGATGGCTTGAACTTTCTCAAGATTTTTCTTTATCCTTATTTTGTTAATCATATAATTGAGAAATTTTCCTCACATGACCCCAAAGGCACACTTGCTTGGATTGAGCCTTATGTTATATCTTATCAAGCTATTGAAGGTCTCTCATAGATCCTTCATGTGCTTGATTAAGGTTTTGCTTTTCACGATCATGTCGTCAACATATACTTTAACATTTCAATCGATCAAGTCCTTGAAGACTTTATTAACCAATCTTTAGTACGTCATCCCTATGTTCTTCAAATGAAAGGGCATTTACCTTTAACAATATAGGCCTTTTCCAGTTATGAAGGCTATTTTCTCATCGTTTTCCATCAACATTTTGATTTGATTGAAACCTAAGTAAGCATCCATAAAATTGAGTAGGTTGTGCTTGACATTTTCATCTACCAGTCAATTTATGCTAGGCAAAGGAAAACAATCTTTTAGGCAAGCTCTGTTAAGGTTGGTAAAATCTATATACATTTATCATTTTTTTTTGTGCTTCTTCACCATTACGACGTTAGCAATCCACTCAGGGTAATATGCTTCCCTAATAAAGCCTACCTTAAGTAACTTGTCGACCTTTTTCTCTATTACCTTTTGCCTCTCCAAAAAAAGGATCATCTTCTTTTATCAAACTAGTTTTATGTTTAGATCAGTGTGCAATCTAGGACCATGACCATATGATCTATCCTAGGCCTATCAAATAAAGTCCAAGCAAACAAGTCTACATTGTTTCTTAAAAGTTGAATTAACTACTCTTTGTGATCAAGCTTTGCCCAATTTGTAAACAACAACTATAACTATAATAGCATCATCATTTGGGAATTTAATTCCCTTTAGGTCTTCCAAAGTGAATGAGATCGGCTCATCTTTCTAACTTTTTTGCTTTTTAGTCGAGGATCCAATGGCCATTACCATCTCTTGATCAAATTTTTTCTTGGCTAAGGTAGAAGCTCCTCTAGTTATCACATTAATTATGCCTATAATAGGCCAATTATCAATAGCTCATCCTTCATCCTCTTTCTACTCATTCCTAAGATTATCACCACCTCGTTTTCTTTCTTTTTTGTTTCTCTAATTCCTTTTAATCCTTTCTGTTTGGTTGTCCTTATTGAAATCTGATCTACTTTATTCATATCTTATTTGATCAACAAACTTGCTTAGACAACCTTTTCTAATTAAATTCTCAATTTCATTCTTTAGGTAGATATAATTTTGGGTGTTGTGACCAAAGTCTCTATGGAACGCACATTTTTTTGTAGGGGTTTTTCTAGTGTTTTGCCTTAATGACTTTAGCCATCTCAACTTGGGGTCCATTTTGAGATGCATCAAAATCCTCTCTCATGAGATATCCATTGCAATATAGCTTTTATATCTACTCGAGCTTCTAGCCCTAGAGTACCTCAATCTTTTCCCTTTTGAGGGATCGTAGATTCCATTCCCTCTTAGGGGACCATAGACTTTTTTCTCTTTTGGCAAGCCGATGAGGGAGGATTAGCCTTTCTCACCTTGGCTGCTTTTCATTGTAGTTTCAATGTTGATATACTTTTTAGCAATAAGTAGAACATTGGCCAATGTCTTTGGTGGCTCTAGGAAAGGGTGAGGTTGAAATGGTACTTTTTGTCACTAAGTCTACTAGTCAGAGCAGTAACTATGATAACTTGCTCTAGGTCTTTCACTTGAAAGGTTTCCATGTTAAAACATGTGATGTAGTTTTCAAATACTCATTTCGGCCTTAGTAGATCAATATTAAGCTCAAAGTAGTTTTCTTTATCCATTGGCTGCTCACAAATCTGTACAAGAATGAGTGATTGAGCTTTTTGAATGTAGTTATTGACCTCAATTCTAAACTGTAGTAGCATGGCCAAGCTACCCTTTTGAGTGCAGTGGCCAACACTTTACACATTAGAGTTTCATTAGCCTATTACATCGTCATATTAGTCCGATTAAAGCTCTAAATGATAAAAAAAGGTTAGATATACCATTATATGTCTCTAAGGTCGACATCTTGAAGCCATTGCAAGGGTATGGTCCAATCTAGTGAATGGAGATGTCTCCAAAACTCGTCATCAAATGCAAAGGCCTTTCCTTGTAACTTCTTTTCAATGACCTGCATCCGAGCTTTCAACCTTTATTTGGTTCTGTTTGAATTTCTAGGTGGTGGTTTGTGTTAAGGGCCGGGTATGGTAATAGGTGACCAAAGTGGTGTACTCATCATTTTTTGAAGTTGATGAAGCTTTAGCATTATCATATCTCGATAGCTTTTCTACGTGTGAATTTTTTAGGGTGATTAGATCAAGCTTTGGATGTTTGTATTGGGGTGAGGTTTTAAATCATTTCTTTAAAGAACTTTAATTGTTGGTTTAGGGCTAGGAATTGTTTCATTGTGAAGCCTACTGGAGCAAGTCAGTTTATGGGTTGACTAGAATGAGTTTTTGTGCTAGTTGCTATAGTTGGTTCTCTTTCCTCAGTAACTATCTTTCTTGGTAGCATATTGCTTAGCTAGGCTAAATAAGAAGTGTCTCTACTTGGCACACCAAATGTTGGTGCTAAGCTATTCTTTTAAGGGTAAAACACTAAAAACAGAAGAAAGAGAAAAAGAGCTATTGAAGATAAAAGCTGAGAGTATTCCCAACATCTGTGTTCCAACACTTAAGTTAGAAATCGATTAAGAAAAAAAATAGGAAGGAGATTGTAGGGAAGTATAAGAAAAGTAAGGTGGTGAAATGGTATTTGGATGGTGTTATTTATACCTATGAAATGGGGAGTTTTGGGCAATCTAGGCTATCCAAGGTCAATTCTAAAGTTAAGGATGACCGAGTAGGTCGAGCTGAACTAGGTGTTGATCACCCAATTAGGGAATGACGAGTCAACATTCTAGGGAAAGTAGTGAGTAAGCTGGTGAGGTGGCTGAGCTAACGTGGCCTTATGAAGTTAGGTCAGCTTGACACGTCAGCTCAGCCCAAATGTTAAAAATGTCTTTAGTTGTTTGCTGACTGTCTCTAATGAAAGAAAATGATTATTTTGCTCTTTGAACCCAAAAATATCCCTAGCAATACTCATGAGTATTTTTTAACAATACAAAATATAACATTATTTATTCCCAAGGTTTCTTATACAAAGAAGAAAATAGGGGATGGCCTTTTGTAGAAAGACTCTTGTTGAGATGGTTTCTATGATTGGATTTTTTTCAATTGAGGTCTTTTGGTTTTTCCCTATATTATTCGTTTCTTGTGATATATTCGACATTGTTGTTCTCCTTGTTTTTTAGTTGAATTGTTCTGCTCAGATTTTTCTGCTGACACTTTGTTAATGTTTTCAATATTAACTAAAACTATTCAGATTGTTATATAGAAAGGTCGAGAAGGATGAAGGAGAGGACTATATTTTACCAAAAATTTTTATTTTCCTCTTGATTAGAATCTCCTGCCTTTAGTTAATTTAGAATTAGAATCACTTGCCTTTAGTTACCATCTTTAGAAAAAAAAAAAGAATTTTAGTTCATATAATGAAGGCATGCTGTGTAGTTAGGATGAAGTTACCTGAAGAAAACACGCTGCTCTTTCTGTACCACCGAACTGTGTGTCTTCTTTGTTGTTTGATGAGGCTCATGGTGTGGTGCCGTATCATGCTTCCTTTTAATCTATGATATTGCCTTTTTTCGATAAAAAAATGTTTCTCCTTTTATTAAGATATGCATGAGGATATTGATACGGGTCTTACTTCTAAATCTAATTTGGCCAATTGAAATTGCAAAGCAAAGAATGAAACAGCCTTGTATTTTTCTTCCTTGAATTTCTTTCATGAAAAAAGGAGATGAAATGTTAAACATCAAGATGATTTATGTGGGTTATCACAATTCATTCTTTCAGCAGTATAAAAGCAATTATTGTCTTCTATAAGTTTCCAATAAAATATGTGTTTGACTTAATATGTTTGGTTGTTTTTCAAGCTTCATAAGAAGATGATACACAAAGATCATCAATTACAAAAAAAAAAAAAAAAAAAAAAAAAAAAAAAAACTTATTTTCAATTAGTTTGTTTGGAAGCAGTAACTTGAATTTATTCTTAAAACCTGAATTGCCGACTTTATTATTTCAATTTAATATAATCAAAATCTGAGAAAAATATTCCCCCAGATAAAATGTAAAATAGATAAAACAAGAAGAACGCTTTATTAGCTATTTCTTCTTCAGGAGATGGGGCGAGCGTAGGGGATGGCGGACAAAGGCCGGAGGGGAAAGGAAGGTGGTGCGTCTTGGGGTGCTTTGCAGAAGAAACAATAGACATCGAAAACAAACATGATAATTTTAAACAGAGACACAATATAGTGATAAAATTCAAAAAAAAAAAAAATAAAAGTGATACAATTTAAAAATTTTAATTTATGAAAATAAAAAAATGTTATATTCAACATATCAACATGGATAATGACAACAACTTTTGTTTTTTATATTTTACATGAATCTAACACGAAATAAAAAAATGCACAAATTGCAAGTGCCATGTCTAATTGAAAGGATCTGTAAGCTGCGGCTAATAATTTACTTGAAGCATTGCATCAATGGTCAAGTCAACTAAGAAATGATCCACAATCTTCATGGCCATAGACCGCCCTATCCAAGTTCCACAAGAAACACTCGGAAGGCCACACTCCAGGTTCTTATCTAAATAAAGCATAAAGAATTCATGGAATGAATTTCTCCAACCACACATAGACAACTTTTACAAAACTGCATTAAGGAAAGTAATTATTCCATGATTATAGATTTGATATCCATGGCTCCTATCTTGACCTCTCCAGGATTAAAAAAAAAAAAATTATTATAATATTGACAATGTGGCATACAGAATTTAAATTATTGGTGCCACCACTCAAAAATAGGTCCCAATTTTGACAATGCTAGAATATAAGTTATGTGAAGCTACTGGAAGTATGCACTTTTAAAGAAAAAGAAGATGGTGAGGTCGATGAACAAAATGTTGCTTGTAAGGCTACTAGTGGATAGATGAGCTGAGAGTTTTTTCTCAAAGTATGGTGACTGGTAATACAAAAGGAAAATTCCATAAAAAGCCATTTCATCCGTTTAGTTTGATGAAATGAGAGCTAGGTATTGGATAAACAAATCTTAAAGCAAAAATTTTCTTTTCTTTTTCTTTTACATGTGATATTTAAGTTACAAAATGAGAGATCATCCTCTTCCATCTCATAAATCCAACCTCACCATCCAAAAAGTCATAAGCTCTAACCACTTTGGGACAGAATCCTGTGAAAGATGGCTAGAAAGATGAAAGAAAAACAGAAGACATACTGACAAATTATCATAGAAGATTCCTGTCAAATCGAGTACAAGGGAAAGCCTAAATAACATGATACCGAGCTGTGAAAAGACATCATATCCACTGTTTGAAGAGTAAGTTTGCAGAATGTGCACTAAAAAACCTTTAAACTAACAAAGAGCAGATCCAACCACTTTGCTTCCAACCAACTCATTAACTGAAAGATTAAAGGGTCAAAAAAACCCTCAAAGAAAAATTCAATAATCATTGAAACTCTTATCATCTTTTGCAATTAATTAGACCTTCAAACATCTATTTTTATCAATTGAGTTTTTACTAAACGAAAAATTGTTAACCATCAACACCAATTTTCGTCTACCTGAAAGCTCAATTGAATAAAAATAAATATTTAAAAGTTAATCTGGTCTAAAATAGAAAATTTTGGATTTGATTGATTAAAATAAAATGACAGAAGCTTAAATTATTATTGAATTTTGTTCAAGAGATTTTTGACCCTTCTGTCTAACTGAAACTCATAAGGTGCCTTCCTAGAATACTATTTTAAAGGGTCATTATATTTAAATTCGAATGATAGTCAATAGTTATATGGTGGATGCCTAAATTCAGGAGAAGGGATAGCTTAGTGTCCTCAGTAGAAAGTTTCCGTTAAGAGCATAAAATGGGCTCCACTGGGATAACTCAGTTATTCAACGAAGGTAAAGGAATAAGAGAAGCACTACATGACTGGATACAAAAGGTGGAAAATAAATCATACAAACATTGTTGCCATCATTGTTTTCTTGTTATTTACTTTATAACCATATATGATAATATTTTCTGGATGTTTTGTTCCTCACTCCTACCTTGCTCATCCCTCCTTTACCCATCAAAATATTCCATAGTCATATAAAAAAGAGGTGAAAGCTTCTTATTAATGATTTATAATCAATAGAAAATTTGGAGAAACAAAGGGACTATCAAATTTTCACCTGATTAAACATAAATGACCACTATAGAATTACAGAATAGTCAAACTAAACAGACCCCCCCTTCCAATCACACTCTTCTTCTATCTAAAAGTTGTTGAAAGAATGAATAAATACAATATAACTTTATCAGAGATAATATTTTTAACAACTTGATACAGTATGGAATTTCCTCCGTATGCCTGTTGTTTGACTCTTTGCAGCATAGTTTGGCCTCTTTTACAAATGTGACATATGATCTCAATTACTCCCAAGTTGCAGTTAGCCACAAATAGAAGATGAGGATAACAAGGAGATCTGTACATTCAGCTTCATAATCCACCTATAAACAGCAGAGTTGAAAATTGTAAAATTAATAATAACTCAGCAAGTATACATGAAGTATATCACATGCTGTAAACAGTACCCCCAAAAAATAATAATAATAATAATGAGAGAGAGAGAGAGAGAGAGAAAGAGAGCGCAGATGAAGCTTACTCACTGCACGGTTGGGAATTTACAAATGATCATCGGTGTTAACTTTAATTTGAATTTGACAATCTCACCAATGACACGGGTACCCCAAAACTCCTATATCAAGTCATAGCACTACAAGATTCTTCACATTGTAGAATTAAACTGTCAAGGCAACGAACTGCATGCAAATTACAGTCTTTGTCAAGTTCCTTCAAGAGTGCACTGTGTGTGCAAGAATCAGGCAGAACTTCTCTATCTAGCATTTCTTGGTACAATCTCAAGGACTCTTGCCAATTGCCAATGTCACAGTTCTCATTTATTAATATGGTGTAGCTATACTTATTAGGAAGTATTCCTTTTGCTTCCATCTCAGCAAAAAACTTGTAAGCTTGCCCTATTCTCTTCATTTTGCAAAGACCGTTTATCATAGCATTGTAGGTTATTACATTTGGCAGAATACCCTTCTCCTGCATCTCTGAGAAATACATAAATGCCAATGCTAAAAACCCATTAGCTGCATGTGCATGAATTAGCACAGTGTAAGTTACCACGGACGGAGATAAGCCTCTGCTCTGCATCTCATAGAATATTTCTCTAGCTTTCCTTAGATGTCCACTTTCTAGGTAAGCATGAATGATGGTGGTATATGTTACATGATCTGGAGTAAGACCAATGCTAATCATCTTATGCAACAATTCACTGGCTCCTTTGAAATCACACAATTTAGAATGCCAATGCACAAAAACATTATAGATGATCAAATCAGGAGGCAATCCCTTAGCTAACATTTCCTCTTGCAAGCTAATTGCTCTTGCAGGATCGCCAAACTTCAGTTCACCAACTATTTGAGTTGTGTATGCAAAATGATCAGGCTCCAAACCCTTGTGCAACATCTCATTGAAAAATTCCTTCGCCGCAGATAGATTGCCCATCTTGCAAGATCCATTTACCAAAATCGTATAAGTAAAAACATCAGGGAAAATTCCTTGAGTGATCATGGTATCCTTGAGATGCTGAGCGAGGTCCAAGTCCCCCAGTCTACATAGACCATCAATCAAAGTATTGTACGTAACAACAGTAGGAACAAGGTTCCGACATCTTAACTCATCGAACAAGAGAAAAGCTTCCCAAATGTTCCCTATCCTACAATACCCATAAATTAGAGTATTATATGAAACAACATCTGGTACCATATTCCTCCTCAGCATATCAATAAGCTGCTGTCTGGCATCACTCATTCTCCCCCACGTACAAAGGCCATACATCAATGTATTATATGTTGCCACTGTGTGAGCAGCTCCTTTATTTACCATCTCTTGCCCAAGGCTTAAAGCCTCAACAAGCAACCCTTTCTTAAAATACCCACAAATCAAAGGATTATAAGTGTATGAAGAAACTTTAAGCCCTAACTTTAACATCTCCCTAATAAGTCCCTCGGCTTCCTCTAATTTGCAATTCTTTGTCAAACCATTAATTAAAACATTATATGTCACCTCATTTGGAAAACAACGTTTCCTCTGCATTTCTGATAAGAGCTCAATCGATTGTTGCACTTCCCCTTCCTTGCAAAAGGAATCCAACAGGGTATTATAGGTAATAATAGTTGGCTTAATCCCAAATTCCTTCATCATCCTGTAAACTTCCATAGCTTTAGCTACAAGAGATTTATCCCTAAGTATACTAAGAATCCTATTACAATTCTTCACATCTGGCAAAAACCCATTTCTAACCATCTTATCAAATATCCACATACATTGATCAACCATCAATTTCTTGGAATAAACCAACAACAAAAGATCAAGTAACTTAACTGAAACCTCCAATTTCAAGTAGCCACAAATCAAAACGTCAACAATACCATGCATATGAAACGTAACGACCCTTTCCATGACCCAATAAGCTGATTTCATCAAATTATTCTCAACCAAAATATCAAGCATAACAGAAAACGCTAGCTCAGATCTTTTAACAACAGGTTGCATCTCAACCCACCTAAAAAACCTTAAAGCAATTCTGGGTTTTTCTCTAATCAAATTAAGAACTTTGATAAACAAATGGGGATCAACAATAAGAGCATGGAATTGATTGGAAACCCAGTTGGTGTTACAAAATGCCCAGGGCTTTTCTTCAATGGTGTTAAAGATGAGTTGTTTGTAATGGGTTTCGGAGGGTGAGTTGGTTACAGAGGGAGAGATGGGGAGAGAGGAAGGGCAGCTGCGGAGGAGAGAGAAAGAGAGAGGAACGAGGAAACGTACCTTGAGAGTGAGAGAGAGAGGGGTCGGGGCCAACGCTTTTGAAGCTCTTATGCAGAGGGTCATCGAGGACACATAAGAAGATTGTTGTAATACAATACACCCAATCTCTCGCTGCAAGGAAAGAGGGAAAAGGGGAGGTGGGTTTTGGGTTTAGAAAACTAACAAAGCACCATTGGCGGCGTAGGCTAGGCTCTCTCAGTGTTTGGTTTGGTGGCTAAGCTACGGCCGCACAAGAAAGAAAAATATATTTTTTTTTTCTGAGAGACGGACAAATTTCCTCACTTCCAAAGGTCGTAGTATAAGAACTGCCTGTGGATTCCACTCGAACCAACAAAGTCTGAACTTGCGCCCAAAATGTTAATTTTTCTTTTCTTTTTTCGTTTTTTCATGAGCCTTCTAGAAAAAGAAATAAAATATATTTCGGTTTTGTGTTATTTTTTTTCTTATCATTTTAATATCTAAAAAACTAAAATTTTTAACTAATTAATTAATCGTTCATTTTTCATTTATTTTGATATTTCTGAATAATGAATTTAGTCAACTTAATTATGTAGAATTAATATCAAATTTCTTAAAATTTAAAAAAATCTTAAATATTAAAAAAATCCTAAAAAATCTAAAAATTTAAAATAATCCAAAAACTACGAAAATTGAAAATATTAGTTTTTCTGCATTTTTGGGAAGATTTTAATTTTTATATATTTTTTGAAATATTTAGGATTTTTTAATTTTTTTAGATTTTTTTAAATTTGTATTTTAAAATTTTTGCCCTTTTTTATTATTTTTTTAAAATTTTTTTATTTTTATGGATTCAAAATTTTCTTCTTTTTTTGAAAATTCAGAATTTTTTAAATTTTTCATATTTTTTCATTTTTAAAAAAAATTGGTTTTTATTTTAATTTTTTGAATTTTTTTATATTTTATATATTTTTTTCATTTTTCATATTTTTTAAGCTTTTACGATTTTTTAAATTTTTTATTATAATTTTTATTTTATTTTTGTTTATTTTATTTTTTAGAATTTTTATTAAAATTTTTAGATTTTATGAATTTTTCAATGTCCCAAAATTTTTTGAATTTTTAAGATTTTTTGAAATTTTTTAAAAATTTTCTTTTAATGATAATATAGTAATTAATGATATTTTGTTCACTAAATTTTTTTTATACGTATCAATTTTTTATTAGATATTCATATTATATTAATAAATTGAGCAATACATATTAGTTTGAGATATTAAAATAAGTAAAGAAATTAAAATTGAAACATATAATTACAAATTTTATTTTTTTAGATATTAAAATGATATAAAATGTATAGTAAAAATATTATTTTTGTATTTAACCCATAATAAAAGTAAAGGAAGTTTTATTGTTGATGCAAGTAAAAAAGGAAAGGGGTGGTGGGTTTTTGGTTTAGAAAAAGTGCCATTGGCTGTATAGGGTAAGCTCTCATTATTGGATTTGGTGACTAAGCCACGTGTGCAGAAGGAAGGAGTTTTTTTATTTTTTTCTTTTTTAAATGGACAAATTTTCTTTTCAAACTGGTGTCAAAATTGCATGTGTATTCCACTCAAACTAACAACTTTTGAACTTAGACCTAAAATGTTCAATTTTCTTATTTTAATGATCCTTTTCCAAAAATAAGTTATCATAATTTATTTTATGGCATAAGATTTGGATGTGTCAAGAACTCTACCACAAAAATTATAATAAATCATTGGATGGTGAGGTGGTTTTTTTTTTTTTTAATTTTTATGATTTTAGAGGAAAAAAAAAATGGCTGCCTTCACAGCCAGGCTTTTCCCACTAAACTATTAGCAAATTGTTTTCCACATTCATGGTACCCTTAATTTATTGGATGGACCAAAATTTGCATTAAGATTAATTGACAAAATAATTAATTCTTTAAAAAGGCAAAATAGGATAATTATGGCTTGGCAACCAATCGGTTGTAGGTATTACTTAAAAAGGGTTAGTTTTGGGTCCACCTTGGATGAGACAGGTGATTGGATTTGATTTTGGGCTTGAAACAAGCATAAAGAATGACAATTGATTGGCTAATTCCCTAATTGATCAGTTAGGAGTTTGATTGGAATCGAGAATGAATCTAGACAGATTAAAGGTTTCTTTCGAATAAAAAATGAGGTCCCAATTGATTAGCATTATACTTTACAAAATGTCGAAATAATATTTTGGGAACTATCAACTCCAAATGATCAAATCCAACCTCTAAACTCATCCCTTGGCAATGCTCATCTCTCCCTAGCCTTTCCCTATAAATAGGCTCTTTTGATCTTCATTTTTGCATCCATTTTCCTTTCATAGAATCCCTTGAAAACTTGAAAAAAAAGGTTCCCATTCTTCCATTTCTAGCCAAAAGAATACTCTAATCAATCAACCTAACTTCTTTAAACAACTCCTTAGCCTTTACCTAAGCCTTTATTTTATCCTAAACCTTTATTTGATTTTTCTCCAAAAAAGCCTAAATGCTATCGCCAACCGACTAGCTCCAACCACTATCGATCAACTCCACCTAATAGACTCATCCACTACACTTCCTCATTTCATCTTTTCCCTTAAATTGACCTTCTAAATCTTATTTTCTCTACTTTAACCATCATATCCACATTCAAACTACTTACAATATTAACCATAAAACCCTGAATAACTAGATGCTATGCCAATCACTCAGCACCTACCATTGTTAATTGACTTTACTCGTTAGGCTCTTCAACAACACTTCATTGTTTCACTATTTTCTTTAAATTAGTTGATAACTCTATGAAATAAAATTATTTTCAAGGCTTAAATGAGTTAATTTTACTTAGTTCTTGGTAAAATAAGGTTCTTTTTACTCATAATGTGCTCAATTGCCTTTGTGTAGGTAACCTTGAAGAAAAGATTGAATCTTGATGATTGTTTGAAATTCTTGATCAATCTTGATAGGTTCTTAATAAATAGAGAAATTTTCAATTGTTCTTTAAATGTTCTTGATAAATTTTGAAGTTCATGGAAAATATTGGAATGAAAGTGTGATATTTATGTAAGATCAATGATGTCACACCTTAAAGCTTAAGAATGGTTGAATCTTGATAAAAATGAGTGAAATTCATGCATGAATCAAGAAATAGGCCATGATTAGGGGTAGATTTGAAAGTTGTAGGTTTGAGTACAAGTTTACGATATTCTATATAGTGCATAATACATGGGATCACTATGGATGATGTGGTAGTAAGTCTTTTATCAATAGCTAAGAAAGTTAACTTGGATGCTTATGTGGCATGATGACTTAATAGGGATTTAAAATTTGTCCATATTAGAAAAGTCTATACAATCCTTATTTTTCCTATTCAAAAAAAGAATTCCTACTTTGACTTGGATTTTTCCTATTCCCTTTTAAGGTAGGATTTGTTTGAAATTTAAAGAAAGGATTCAAAGTTAAAATTTATGTCTTCTTTCTCTAAGAAAACTTCAAGTTGAAACATAACTCTAAAAAGAGAGAATTCCAACTTTAACTTGATGATCACATTCTAGAAGATTGCCTAGAAGTTCAAACCAACTTAGCAAACTATTTCTCTCTTAAAGAACTCTACTGGCACTTTTATCTTTTACTTTAAGAGAGTTAGTCTTCAAGATCACATCAAGATGAGTTTTGAAAAGAGCCTATAAGGAAGTTCTAATAGAATCAACTTGTTCTCACTTCAAAAAGGCAAGTTGGACTACTCTTATCTTTTAAGAAATCAAAGTTAGCAAGACACCATCAACAAAGCCAAAAAGAGCCACGTAAACAATTGTTCAATATTTTTCAATCAAAATTCAAAAGAGATTCATTTTAGCATAGCAAATATTCAATTTAAAAAAACCTCTACACTTCAAGAAAATAAGCAAGATTGAACCAAAACTTTTCAAGATCAGAAGTTCAAAGCTATTAGCCATAGTTTAGAGTTTCTTTGTATTCTTGTTCTATAAATACATAGGTTTAGCTTTAGGAAAGGCTTAGTTAGGGTGCCAGACCAATCTATCCAAATGTTTAGCTTTTTTTTTTTTTTTCTATTTTAAGTGTATTTTAGTTCATGATTGGGGTGATAGGCCAACCTATTGTATTCTAAGCTTTCTTTAAGTTCTCTTGTTTTAGTTTTTCTTTAGTTTTCATGTTCTTAAGGTTTTCTTTAAATTGTTTTTAGTTTATTTAAGTGTCAATTTAAGTTTTAATGCAATTTAGGTTTTTGTGTTGTTTTCATTTTCAATTAAAGCTTTCTTAAATTCTATTCTTGTTCTATTCAAGTTTAATTTCCATTTTCAACTTAAGTTTGCTCTTATTTCATGCAATTCATGTTCTTTACTCGTTGTTCTTAATTTAATTTGAGGTTTGAAGTTTAATTCATTAAGTTTAAGTTGTTTGCACTCAATTGAGGTTCATTAAATTTTGTTTTATTCATTTAAGGTTTAAGTTAATTTAATTAGTTAAGTTTAAGTTGTTAGATTAAAGTTAATTAGTACTTGCAAGTTTGTTAGGGTTTAATTAGTTAAATTTAGCTTTTGATTATTATGATTTCAAGTTACGCTATTATTTAATGTCATTGCATGTTAGTTTAATTTGAATGCTAGTAAGTTTTTTAAGTTTAATTAAGTTAATTTTGTTTTAGTTTAACTTAGTTTTTGCATGTTTAATTTGAGTTTTTAGGATGTTGCATTAATTTAATCTTCAAATTTAGTTTTCAAGTTAGCTAAAGCATATATATTTTCATATTTTGGTTGATGTTTAGAAATTTTGCACTATTGCTTATTTAATTTGAAATTGCATGATTTAATTTCACTTTTATTATGTTGTTTGCATTAAGTTAGTTGTGTTTTAATGTTGTTTCTATTAATGCATGTTTAAATTTGGTTTATAGGTTGTTAGCTTGTTTTATTTCATTTTGCATTAGTTAAATTTCTGTTTTACTTAGTTAAGTAATTCAAGTAGTTTCTTGCATATTAATACTCTAAATATAGTCAAAAGTGAGACAATTTTCGGTACTTGATTTACACTTTTTCAATCTCTAGGGGAACAAACTTTACTTGTACTTTATTACTTGTTACAATTCTTTGCACTTATAGAAACTCAATCAAGTTTTTGACATCATTGTTGAGAATTAGCATAGTTTATTCAATATTGATACTAATCTCTTATATTGTAGTTCAAAGTTTATTTTTTTTATTTTAATTTATTTAGATTCTTTTTCTTTTGCATGTATAGATCACTATAACAATTAAGATTTTTAGTGGTGATTTTCTTGTGACCGTGAACAATTTTGCCACAAATATTAAGTTTTTTGTGACGAAACTTTTCTGTGACACTATTAAAAGAAATAATTGTGATGTATTTTTATTTTGTCACTAATATATTAGTAATTGTGACGATTATTTCTTTTTCACAATTAAATCATCATTATAAGTATGTTATTGTGACACAAAATAATTTGTCACCACAAAATCATCAATAATAAAGTGTACAAATTGGTGGCAAGTGATTTTTGGTGAGAAGTAATGTACTAGTGACAACATATAAAATTGTCACTACTATTAGATATTGTTGTGACGAAAAATATAGTTTGTTACATAATACTATAATTTTTGTTTCAATAATTTTTATCACCATTAAAAATAATATATTTCTATCGATTATATGTCATCACTATTACAAATTTATAACTGTGATTGAAATAATCACTATTGAAAATATTATAATTACTAGAAATTGATTTGTCATAATTTATATTGACAAATTTAAGAAATTAATTTTTTATTGCAATAATAAATTGTGTATTATTAAATTTATTTTTTATTGTGATAACAATTGTAAAAGGTTTTTAAATATAAATATATTCAAACTACTAATATTGAAAATCCATTACTAATGTTTAAATATCATATATAATATTATATTACAACATATATAAAAATCTGATAAGGTTTGCTTACGTGAAAACATAATTTGATGGCTTCTTTTTTTGACACGTAGGAAAATTTCTAAATTTTCTATTTTATAATGACATATAAGATATTTTATAATTTTAAGATATTTATAAAAAATATATATTTAAAATTATTTAATTATCCAAAACTTTTGTTTAAGTAGAAGGACAATTCAATTATTTTTAAATTACTAGTAACAAATTTTAATTTAAATATGTTAGCCTTGAATTGATCCTTATTTTGAAATGACTAAACATTAAAGATAAATAAACTCGATCAAAATTTTGAAAAAGATTTATCTAGTACATGTTCTTAAGTTTTATATTTTTGTACTAAATAAATAATATGATTTTCAAAGTTTAAACAAACCTTTCTTAGTTTCATATTTCTCAAACCAAATATATCTTTAAAGATTATTTATTTGAGCTTAAATGAAAGTCCAATTGTTGTTTTTAAAGTGAATTTATTTATTTTAGACTTAATACAATTTTGATAATATTGGTTTTGAGAAATTAACTTAAGAAAGCTCTTTTACAAGAACAAAGTTTTTCAATATTGAACTGATTTTATTTTTCTATATTAATTCACAAAGTTTTGATATTTGAATTTTATATAGTTGGAAAGCTTTTTTAGTCTACTTTCTAATGGATTAAACAAAATCAAATCCAAATTTTCTAAAAAAAGATTTTGAATTTTTACTAGATATTCTGCAGTTGTCAGAAAAACTGCACAAAGGGTAACTTTGAAAATTCACTATAATTTGTACTCAATGAATTAGGTGATAAATTTTATATGGATAAAAAGCCCATTAAGTCTAGTTCCTAAATATTCAAAATGGTTTGTGATTTAGATTTATATATCTTAAGATATGATCAAATTAGTAAGTAGAGTGCAAAACAAAAGACAACCACGTAGCCATTGATAGGATCGATCCCCCATGGAAGGGATCGATCAAGTCATGTTTTTTAAGCATGAAATGGGATAAAACTTGAACCAATCGATCCCCTCTAGAAAGGGATCAATCGGGTCTAGGCTAAATCACACCAATGGCTATTTTTTTTATGCATTCAATGGTTACTTTCACTTCCTAAGCTTCCCCAACAACTGCTTCTTCAATTTCTCTATAAATTGGGCACTCCAACACACCAAGAGGATTGATGAATCAAAAGAGCAAGAGCCAATAAGTCATATTTTCATTCTCTCAAATAATCAAGAGTTTTTAGAGCTTCAAAGTCTATATCTTTGTATTTATTGCATCCAAATTATTTTTGTTGTTCATTCATCATTTTCTTGTACTTAAACTTAGCAAACACTTAGCCTTAGAGAGGTTGTTCTATTGTTTGCAAAATTACCTTTGATATATAAGGGTGGAAGAGAACAAGATGTGAGGTATCCTCTCGAGAGCTTTGTAGTGAGATTGGGTATAATACTACAAAGAGTAGAGTTTTCTATCTTAAGCCTTAGAAAGAAAAAGATAGGTTGTAATTTTCAATTCAAGAATAGTGGATTGAAGGCTTAGTGTGGACAACCAAGAAGAGAAGACGTAGGTATCTTGTAGAAAAAGATCAAACCTCTATAAATCATTGTATTTGATTTTTCTACCCCTATCTCCTTACAATTTATTATTGTTTATATTTGATTTTAGGTTCATTAATTGTTATTGTTTGCATTATATTTTCATCAAAAGTGCTTATTGTTTTAATTTCCATTCAACTATATCAAAATTATTGTTTGGAAAAAATTTGGAAAAATCCAATTCACCCTCCTCTTGGATAACCATTTCACTTAAAAAACTAACAATTGATATCAGAGCTTTGATCTCTTTTTGGAGGTTTAACCACCTTGAGTAAAGATCTTATGGCTTAATTTTGGTTCTAAGATGGTGAGGAAGTCCTCAAAGCTCCTATGGTTGATAAATTTGAATTTTATGAATGGAGAAAGATGATGAAGATGTTCATAATAGCCCAAGATTTTAGAGCTTGGAATGTGATTGAAAAAGGGCTTGGAACTTCTTCAAATGATGCAAACTACATAAGGCAAGTGATGGATGATGCCAAGGCTATGTGCTTATTATATGGAGCTCTTGACTCTCACAAATTCGACTTGGTATCAAAGTGTCTAACCTCAAATGAGATATGAGAGAAATTGGATGAAATACATGAAAGACAATAATCCAACTGAAATGCATCATGTCTCATGGCTCTTGAAGATGCGAAGGTAACATCTAATTCTATTGATTCAAATTCATATGCTTTTGATGAATTGCAAGATGCTTATAATGAGCTATATCTTGAATATGAATAAATGAAGAGGAAATATAAGAAAATGATTTCAAAGTTGAATGTAGAGAATGAGTTTTTAATGAATGCAAAAAATGTTTTGGAAAAAGAAAATGAAAAGTTGAAAATAGATTTTGAAACCTCTTAAAATAGGTATGACATTTTAGAAAAAGAAAATTTTGATTTGAAAAAGAAATTTAATGTTTTAATGAATGAAAAACAAGAATTTTTAGATATTAAGTGCTAAAATGATTAAATGTAATTTTTGTAATTTTCATGGTCATACTATACATACTTGTCCTATTAAAAGAAATTTTTCATTTAGAATTAGGCAAGTATGGGTTCCTAAAGGAACAAGAGACTTAGTCACTAACTCTCAAGGACCCAAAGCAATTAGGGTACCAAAAATCAAATGAAAAATGTCTCTTGTAGGTGTGCTAGAGCAAGGAGCTACAATGTGAAATTAAATATTAAATACTCCAGACACATAATGGAGATGGGTAACCTTTAAACTTTATTTGAAGAGAATTTAGTTACCTATTCTTGATGAAATTTGAATGCTTGATTGATTATGCAAAATTTGGTTGACATTGATAACAAGACATATGTTGCATAATCCAAATATATATATATATATGAGCTTGAATTGAATATGCATTTATTTTGCTCTTAAATATGTTTGAATAACTTATTGAAATTGATTGTGGTGTTAAATTGCTTGAGCATAATTTTGTTGATGAATTTTTTATTGATGCTTGGTGTGATTATTTATGCGCTTAATTATTCATAATGTTACATGCAAGCTTCAAAAGATTGTTGAACTTAAAAGATCAAATCTTGTTTTTGAACATACATGGGCATAAAAACCATTTAGACAATTTCAAAGTGTGATATAAAACTTTTCTAAATGGTTTAAAGAACTTAAATTTGTGTTTAAATATATTTGCCCATCTTAATAGCCTTTTTCAAGGAAATATAGGGATTAAGAGTTGACTTTTTCATTTCCTTGTTTCTAATGCCAAATGACCACTTGAACAACTTTGTTTTGTCATTTGAAATTTGTTGGAATGATTCAAGTTGGTTAAAAATGAGCTTGACTAGTTTTGAGATTTATTAAGGTATTTTTTAAGCAAAAATGAGTTTTAAAGTGCCAAAATCAAAATCCTAAACTTATTAAGCTTTGAATGATTTATCCTATGGTATTTTGCATAAATATACTCCTTTAAATGATTTTAGCATGATGGAAATGATTTTTGTGATTTTTGTACATATAGATTTGTGATTGTTGAACATTCCTATATGACCATAATGTTTAAAATTGCTTAATTTGTTTATAATGCTTGGATCTTGTGAAATATTATTAAAATTTGATTATTTTATTCTCAATTGTTTTAACTTTTGATTTGTGATTTTAGAAATTGATGATCATCTTGTGCTTAAATAATATATATTGATGTTTGATTATTTATCTCTTGACTTCTTATGAAATAGTCTTGAAATATGTTTTAATTCTTTATCCTAATTAATTGAAGATTTTTTCTTCTCTTGTGTTAACAAATTGATGAACTTTATGTACTTAAAATATATATTGATTCTTTGTTCAATTATATTATTGGTTAATATGTGTGCTCATATGATGATTGATTTAATTTGACCTTAATGCTTGTGGTTTAAAATGCTTAAATTGTTTATTTCTTGATTTGTGAAATACCCTTGCAATATGCTTGCTCTTGTGCTTAAATGTTTTATCTCTAGATTGGTGTTTTTAAATTGATGAACTAATTTTTTTTAAATGATATGTGTTATTGGTTCATCTATTACTCTTGTCAAGTGTGTGCTTATATGAATATGATTGAGCTTTTCTTGACATGTTTGCAACATGACTTAGTGAGTGATTTTCTTATGATGCTTATCTTTAGCTTAAGTCATTATTGATTATGGCCTATAATTTGTGTATACATATTTATGTTTTTGAGCTAAAATTTTCTTGAATATTTCTTTTCATGATAAATATTTCTTGACTTTTTAGTTTTCATATGGCCTAAAATTTATTTTGGCATATTCTTTGGTTATTTATTGAATATACATGAATATTGAATATGTCTTTTTTGTGTTCAATATTTCTAAATGATCTAGAAAGGATTCACGTTTTGCTCATTACATGAAAACTTTAGCTTTAGTGCTAATATTGTGACATTTGATGCTTAACTTGATATATGGCCTCTAGCTTAAGTGTATATCTCCCTTGTAATTGGTAACTTGTGCTTAGTGAATAAATTTTTTTTTTGCCTATAATGACTTAGAATATGGAATTGTTTTCTAACAATTGGTATAATTTTTATCAATTGATTTTCTTTGTGCTTCTAATGAAAATCCTTGTCAAGAAATTTTTCTATGTCTATGCTAGGAGAACTTGAAATGAGAATGAATGAGCCTATATTTTTGGAATTTCAAGCATAGCTAGCAAAGCATGTCATTTTCATCAATCAAGCCCAAGTACATCAAAGACTTAGCTCAAATGATGTGAAATGGAGGATTTAAAGCCTTACTCAACTACAATGAGCACAACAACATAGCTTGATAAGGATAGAGGTAATTGTATTGAATCTATGCTATGTGCCTATGATTTATAATGGTTAATGCATGATTTGATAAATGCTTGCTTTGATTGTGTGCAAAAATGAGATGTTGTGCTAGAACATATGACACTTTGCATAAATTAATCACCAATCTAATTGATAAAATTTGTCTTAACTTTGTTAAAAGCTTGGATTGATTAATTCACTTCGATTAATATTCATGCCTAGTTCTTTGATTGCTTTGATTAATAGTTTTTATTGCATGAATATTCATTTGAATTTTTGGACATGGATATGAGTTAAATAAATTGATTTCTTTGAACATGTTTATTGATTGAGTCCATTGAGATATCATGTACCATATTGTATCTAAAAGTTTGCATTTTTTTTGGTATATTGCTATACATGTTTTGGAAATGTTCTTGCATATGCTTGTGTGATTTTGTTTGAAATAAATATATGTTTGATTACTTGCATATGCTTAGATTAATTATATTGCTATGTATTGAAATAATTTGGATAATAATTGAATAATTACGCTTTCATTATTTCTTTGCTATAGCATATGTGGTCATCATGTTTGGGAAATCATGCTTATATAATCATCGTTATGACATGATGATAATTGAACCTCATTGCTCATTAGTACTTATGATTTATTATATACATGAGCTTTTGTTCTTGTTTTGATAGGATAGCTTATGAAAGATTACTATCATTTTATGCATGTATTGAATGAATCTTTCATATGATTGAAGTATGTTTGTTCTATGAAAGTTGCTAAATAAAATTGCTAACAATTGGTAATAATTGATATCAAAATTGCTAAAGATTTTTTTAACTTTCATAGATGCTTATTTATATACCTATCCTTGATATAGCTTGTACCTCTCATACAAAATTACATGTGCCTTATATTGATTAATCTTTATTTTAAAAATGAGGAGAATCTTATAATACAATTTTTCTTGATTTGTTTTGTGATAACAATTGGTATACTTCTTCATGGCATATCTTTAACAATTGGCACGAGCTTGTATGTATGCGCTTGACTTTATGCTTAATTACTATTGATGTTTTAGGTTCTAAGCACATCTTATTCTAACATGATTTATGAGTAGATTGCATATCATTCATTATCTTTTACTCATAAATTTCATGTAGTACATTTGCTGACTTGTGCTAAAATGCTAAATTTGGATACACTTATGCTTTTGTGCTAGAATACATGTATGTGAACCTTATTGTGTATATTACACCTGATTACATGCATTCAAAATACTCTTGATATTATTGGTATCAAGCATTTTATCACATGCCTTAAATTGATCTCTCTTTCTTTTGAAATGACAAAATGGGGAAAGAGTTTAGAGATATTTCTTTTTATTGCAACTGATATAGGAGCTTAAACATTTGGTATAAAGAGCATAAACAAAATGGAGGAGAAATGTTTTATGAATATATTTGTTAATGATGCCTCTTTGTGTTTATTTACTCATTAATATGCTCATGCCTTTTTGCTATGACAAAAAGGGGGAGAAATATTATATGGACAAATTTGCTTGTGTTTGACATACATATGTTTGATTGTGCTTGTTCGATATATATGCTCTAACATATGTTTGGTGAGTTGTGTTGGATTAGGATGCATAAATTAAGGGGGAGTTTTGCCATGCATTGTTTAAGGGGGAGTTTTCCAAAATGTCTTTCAAAATCTTAAATGTTTCAAAGAAAGTTTTTCATTATGCAAATTTATCTTTAAGTTTTGTCATATCAAAAAGGGGGAGATTGTTAGCCTTGAATTGATCCTTATTTTGAAATGACAAAATGTTAAAGATAAATAAACTTGGGGAGATTGTTAGCCTTGAATTGATCCTTGTTTTGAAATGACAAAACATTAAAGATAAATAAACTTGATCAAAATTTTGAAAAAGATTTATCTAGTATATGTTCTTAAGTTTTATATTTTGGTACTAAATAAATAATATGATTTTCAAAGTTTAAATAAACCTTTCTTGGTTTCATATTTCCCAAACCAAATCTATCTTTAAAGATTATTTATTTGAGCTTAAATGAAAGTCCAATTGTTGCTTTTAAAGTGAATTTATTTATTTTGGACTTAATACAATTTTGATAATATTGGTTTTGAGAAAAAGATTAACTTAAGAAAGTTGTTTTACAAAAACAAAGTTTTCCAAATTATTTTTGTTGTTTATTCATCATTTTCTTATACTTAAACTTAGCAAACACTTAGCCTTAGAGAGGTTGTTCTATTGTTTGCAAAATTACCTTTGATATACAAGGGTGGAAGAAAACAAGAGGTGAGATATCCTCTTGAAAGCTTTGTAGTGAGATTGGGTATAATACTACAAAGGGTAGAGGTTTCTATCTTAAGCCTTAGAAAGAAAAAGATAGGTTGTAATTTTCAATTCAAGAATAGTGGATTGAAGCCTTGGTGTGAACAACCAAGAAGAGAGGACGTAGGTGCCTTGTGGAAAAAGATCGAACCTCTATAAATCATTGTGTTTGATTTCTCTACCCCTATCTCCTTACAATTTATTGTTGTTTATATTTGATTTTAGGTTCATTAATTGTTATTGTTTGCATTATATTTTCATCAAAAGTGCTTATTGTTTTAATTTTCATTCAACTATATTGAAATCATTGTTTGGAAAAAATTTGGATAAATCCAATTCACCCTCTTCTTGGATCACCATCTCACTTAAAAAGCTAACAAAATATATTTTTTATATTTTTATGTTTTTAATTTTTAATTAAAATTTTTAATTTTATTATGTTTTGATATCTTAATTATATTATTTGTAATTTACATATATATTAAACATCTAAAGGATTAAATAATATTAATTTATATATTTAAACACATTTAAATAAATAAAGATAAACTGTGCATTACATGGATAACACACTAGCAAATGTATATAATACAAACGATAAAGATTAGAAAAAGTGAGCTTTAATTCCCTAATTAAAACAAAAGTAATTGCTGATAAAAAAATGTTAAAAACTTTTTAAACTTAAAATCTTTTTCCACTTTCTAAACTTGTTCTAACTTGGTGTCTTTTTCCACTTTCTAAACTTGTTTTTTTTCATTCCAAAAACACCCCCAACCATGTAAAGAATAGCCCAAAAACTTATATATGACAACAAAGTAGCCCAAACCATTGAACGATCCAATGTAATCAATGATATTTTTTATTGGAAAATATCAATATTTCAACAAACTCAAATAGAAACTGAAAAACATAAATTGATGGCAAAGCCAAGTTCTAGGAAGACTAATCAGTTGAAAAGAAATATGGGTTCCGTCATAAAAAAGGATTGCAAAAATACTTGTTGCAACTTCAACATCACCCTTTGAGAACTAAAGCTTCCTTTCTATTATTTATTTTCTTTGTTTCCTTTGAAAAAGGTTTGAGATTTATAGATTACAAAAAAGTTGAAATTGATCAAAATTGAGAAAAACTTGTGCAGGCAATTATTGTTCCAATTTTGTCATAGATTAGAGACATCATTTCTCATAAGCTTTTTGGAATAGCAAAACTTCAACTAAGATGTATTCTTTTTAAAATGGTAAAAGTTCATCTTTTTATTTTGTTTATTATTCCCTTCATTTTTACTATTTAATTGTATTCAAAGTGGTTGATTGTTTGATTTATTCTTTTTAAGATGTTGCTCTATTTTAAAACATTGAGTTAAATGATTTATTTTTTCTTAAGAGATTAACGATTTCTTAATGGTGCAAAAAGCTTGGGAGGGTTTTTATATATTGACAGTAATACAGTAATGATAGATCATTTGAGATTTTGAGTGAATATACTCTTAATTGGTCTATGCATGATATTGAAAAGGTGCACAAATATTATTGTAGTTAAGTTTTCATAATTTATTATTCTAAATGGATTAATGGTTTAATGTTAATTAATATATCCAGAAGTTTAAAAAGGAGGTACAATTTGACTTTGATGAAAAATGTGTTGACAACTATTATGCAAGCTTTTTTCTTTGCTACAATAATAAATAAGGACATATATAAGTTTCCTTATTTCCTCAATTATAATAATAAACAAACTAGATTGGTTGCTTTACTTCATATTTTTAAACTAATTACAAAGAGGCCATTAAATCAATTATTGGCCATAGAGGTGATCATGCGTGTATGTTGTATGGCCTGAATTCTTCTTACCTTTTCTTTTTAAATTTAATGGTGTACATTAAAGAAGCTAGGGAATAATATAACATTGGTGGAGTACATTCTAAACCTATTAGATAGGAACTTTTTAGCAAATACCAATTTGAGTTTTGTCTTTTTTTGAACCAATATATTTATCATATTTTTGAGTCAGAAAGTATTAACTTTTTTATTTAAATTCTAAGGAGTTGACTTTTTTTGGCTCTTTTATAGTAATTATTTTTATTACAACTTCAACTAATCAATTTAATATATGAAAAATAAAGATTTATAGTCAAGAAAAAATTTTGTACTTAAATAAAAGACTTAAACTTAAACTAAAAAGATAAATTATAGATAGTTTTTCTAACCATCATCATCATCAGCCTTAACTTCACTTATTAGATTTATCTCATCATTATCATCAATAAAAATAAATTTGTCATGATCTGATTCATCATCTTCTTTTGCAACAATGAACATATCAAGATTTAATTGACTTTCTGCAACTTTGTATTAGCTAATTCAAGCCTATCCAAAGAGATCATATTATCACCATCCTCTGCATTAGATTCATAGAATTTGAAACCTAACTCATTTTCTTGGCATGGCTCTTCTTCTACTTTTTCAATAGGCAAATTATATGAATCACAAGATTTTATCTTTACTACAACTAGCCAATTTGTATCTTTAATGTCTTTTACATAATAAACTTGTTTAGCTTAAGAAGCTAAAATATATGGTCATCAGTTTTCAACTTACGAGTCATATTGACCATAGGAAACCAAAACATGTCTTTTTAAAACCTTTTTTATGATACACATCCCACCAATCACCCTTAAATAAAATGACACTATTTTATCTAGGATAATTTAATTGTATGATGTCTATTAACACACTAAAATAATCTAAGTCACTTGTATTCTTATCCCCTTCCACAAGATTTTATGATTTCAATTGCAAGTCTCATTTTTTTATGTTAAACCTCCAACCATTGATAAGGAAGCTAGTGTTGCGAAAAACTCATTTATCATGCCCAAGAGCCAGATTTAGTAACTTATCATTAACCAATTCAATTTTTTCATCATGTAGTTGAGTGACTTGTGATAAATGATAATCATTAAGTATCAAAAGTTGGACATTAAAAAATGATATTTAAAAACATATTCAATACTTACATATTTCTTAAACCACTAATGAAATTCCTTTGTGTCTTTTCTCTACATTTCTAGGATTCTCCTTCTTGAGTTCTTCTTTATGCATGCTTCACATTTTATAAGAAATAAAATAAATGTAGATATTTAGAAAAAAATATAAATCATAAACAAATTACATAATAATTAACTATAAAGGTTAGATCACTTACTTAACAAATTCTCTGATCTTTTCACAATTTTCTAAAACATACATTCTAGCTTGAACCCATTCAATCAAACCTAACTCTTGATAATTTTTTCCAAGCAATGGCTTGCTAGCTTGAGATAAAACATGTATCCTTGTATGAGTAAAGTCACCACTTCACTTGTAATTCCTTCCAGCCCGATTCAATCCAACATTAGTTTCAAGTAAATATCTTGAACAAAAATGCATGCATTCTTGCATGATGTATACTTCAACAATTGATTCTTCTAGATGTGCTTGTTCGAACATATGATTTTAGCTTACATAAAAATCGCTTAATTGGATACATCCATCAAAATTGTACTGGCCCAGCAAGTTTTGTCTCCTTGCTAAATGAATTGTTAAATGCACCATTACATCAAAAAATGAAAGAGGAAATATCTTCCCTAACTTACACAAAGTTAATGGAATTGATTGCTCAAGTCACTCTAAGTCATCAACAATCAAGCTTTTAGTATATAACTCTCTTAAACAAGTACTTAACTTGATTAATGCTTCAAATACCTCTTTACCCAACAAATCATGTAGAGCTAAAGAAAGATACTGGTGTAAAGATATATGACAATCATGGCACATCATCCTAAAAACCTTGCAATCATTAAAATTCATGTAGTGACAAATATTGGAAGAATAGTTGTCAAAACTTTTAGATTAAATAAAAATCGACAAAATGCTTATTTTTCATCTGTTGACATCATATTACATGTAGTGTGAAAATACATACCTGCCATCATTTATGGGAGTGGCATAAAGCTCAAGTCGTATACCTATGCACTCTAAATCAAAACGAGCATTGCCATTATCTTTTTTCTTAATGTGCATGACATTTAGATTATGTCACAATTTTAGCATTCTCTAATACGGCAACTGAAAAAAAAAAATTTTTCTCCAATTACCAAATAATAGAAGCTTTCCATGCTTCTTTTTTCTTGAAGTTTTACCAAATGTCACTTGTTTAAGAAAAAAGATTTACCAAGCATAGAGTTTGAATATTACTGTGGTGAGAATATAATAATATATTAAAATTAAATAATTAAAAATTAAAAAAATTTACCTAAGAAAATTGCTTTTATTGTTCAAATACATCATCCTTTGATAAATTATTTTGGTGCACACCACTTTTCTTTTATACCATCAAAGGCTTTAGCATTGTTTCTCCAAGAATGATTAAGTGATAAGAGATGACAATTAGCTAGAAACATGTTTGACATCCATTTT
This sequence comes from Durio zibethinus, assembly GCF_047325235.1. NCBI lineage: Eukaryota > Viridiplantae > Streptophyta > Magnoliopsida > Malvales > Malvaceae > Durio > Durio zibethinus. The sequence continues at coordinate 20,875,823 of NC_143166.1, forward strand.
GAAGCTTGTGAGATGATGTATGCATATTGCAAGTAGGACTTGCTAATTTGTTTTTGGTGTTTTATCTTGATAGAATACCATAAGCAAAAAAGTCATTTATGGTTCATAAAATAGCTACACCTAGTTAAAAGTTATTTTCTAAATATGCATCATAAGTCTCCACACCTTTCTTCCACAACTCTTTCAACTCATTTACCAACGACTCTAAAAACACATCGTTATCATTTCTAGGAGATTTAAGACCAGGAATGAGTAGCGAGATCATGAAATAAGGATCTTTCATGCACAACCATGGTGGTAAATTATAACAAACTAATACAATTAGTCGTATACTATAAGAAGTGCTCATATTCCTAAATACGTTAAAGCCATCACTTGTTAGGCCAAGTCTAACATTACGTGGATCTATTGCAAAAAAGGGGTGTAATGAGTCAAAGCTTTTTCAAGCTGAAGAATACGCTGGATATGTCATTAACCCATCATTAGAAGGTTTTTCCTTCTACCACCTCATTTCTAAAACAATCTTTGATGACATGTACAATATTTGCAAGCATGGAGTTAATGGGAAATATTGTAAAATTTTTTACACAAATCATTTTTCTAGGAGCATGTTGGTTAGTCATCTTCCCATCTTTTCCATCATTTTCCATCTAGACTTACCACAAGTTGTATAAATTGAGCATTTTCATATTTCTTTCTATAAAAGATACAATCATTTACATAAGCATCTATCTTTACATATTCAAGTGCTAAAGCTTGAACAGTCTTTTTTACTTTTAGAGAATGAGCGAGAAACTTTATTACCTTTAGAAAATGCTTTTGCTAGTATTTTAAATAAAGCATTAATTGTTTTTTTGCTACACCATGAGACACTTCAAATTCAATATTCGAATAATGAATGATAGCTTGGAAAAATCCTCCCAACCAAGATGTAACTGTTGTTCTACTTCCTATAATAATCTATAAAACTTAGCATCTTTCTTTTTTAGGGTAGTGAAACTAACTCTGGTAGCTTCTTCGGCTTCTTTATTGAAAGCATTGGGGCTAACTTTGATAGCCTCATCATCACTCATTTAAGCATTAAATTGTTGAGCAAAGTTTGTATTAGCATGTCTAAAATCATACACCATGTCATGCATGCCATAATCAATACTTTCCTCACTCTCATAAGTGATCTCATTATTGCTATCTTCATCAGAATCGTACAAATGCTCTACATGATAAAACCATTACTTATAGTTTTTCTTTATCCCATGTATGATCAAGTGTTCATAAATAGACTCACGTATCCTAATTAAATTGTTGTTACACTTCTTACATGGACAATGAGCTATTCTTCCATCATCAATATGTCTGAAAGCAAATTTAAAAATTCATTAGCTCTTTTTTTCACATTGAGGTAATCATTTATCAAACATTTCCATCCAACTTTTATTAATGGCCATTTATCTTGCACCAAAATACTATACATGACTTAGCCAATGATTTTACTTTTAATCAAAAAAATAATTTGATATCTTTATCAAAAATTAAAATTTTCATGATATAAGTGGGAATTGAAACTTTTGGAATCCTTTAACATAGAATGTAAAACTTGAAATTCATGGAGCTCCCATTTAAACATAAACTAAAGTTCATAATAATAATAAATAAAATAAAATAAGAGTATTAAGTAATTGGAGAATGAAAAGAACTCACCATTTATTTGACAAGTCCAATAATGTAAAACCTAAAAAGACATCAATTTATTAACAACTTTGGGGATAATGAGGATTTAGAACAAAAGAGTTTGAAATAGGGTTTTTTACAATCTCAGTACTAGGTTTTTATAGTATTGTTTTGTGAGTTATGATGCTAGATGGGTCGGATTCAGGTGGACTATTCTAATTCAAGTTATGGGCCTCTCTTTTAAAGGATGCAATAAGCTCACTTAACCTATCCCATGTCAATGAATTGTAAAGGCTTATGCAATAATGTGTCCATTTTCTTGAAGGTTTTGTTTCATTGAAATAATTGTAAAGGCTCACCTAGCTTTTTCATATTGACTCAAACAATGAGATTAATTGAGGAAAGGATATAGATAGATAGCTATAACTATTGACTGTTTGAACGAAAGTGCCTAGAGCTTGCTTTTATGTTGTTCTAAGTCCAACCCTAGTTAGGCTAATTTTGGATTTATTTTCATTCAATATGGCCCATAATATCATATGTTAGATTCACTTTACTTTGAAAGAAAATTTATATGAAATTGTCACTATAGGCCATTATGTGTATTTGAAATTATGCATTATTGAAGTGTTTGATTGCACAAAAAAATGTTGCAAGTTAAGAATCAAATTATTTTAAGGAAAAAAGAGCATGGCGTTTAGTTGCATGGCCTGGATTTGCAACATCATGAAGGCATACAAACTAATGGAGAATTTAAATCTTAATAGGATGGAATTGTGATCACAAATTTTGTGCTAATGATGTGAAAATACATGCACCTTGCATTGGTTTGTTACTTTTAGCATACTTCATAGTTCAAAATTTTATTTAAGATCCATAATTATGTAACTAGAGATCAAACTTGATTCTTCTATACTATATGTAAAGGTCAAAGCATCAAAATTAATGCTATAGAAATTCACAAGTTTCTATTTATCTACTAAAGTAAGGATAAATACAAATTTATTATCGATTATCTTTATAAAAAGTCAATTGTGAAATCTTTTTTAGGTGGCAAAATCTTATTTTTGATTAGGGTGGAGAATTATTTTCCTGCCTAAAAATTAGGGTTTTATTAGGTGGCAAACTCTTCTATTAATGCTATAGAGTTCACAATAAATAAAAGACAAAGAAGCACAATGCAAAATAAAATAAAATAACCCTAGCCATCAAAACCTATTAAAAAATAATTCTTTTTATTTCTATCTTAGCAAGGAGTTGTCAAAGTCTATTGTAGCCTTTGTTATAAGGCCTTATTTCCTTTTATTACATAAAATCTTGTCTCTAATATGATTAAAATATTCATACTTTAGTTTTACTTTGATTTAGACAATTGATTATTTTTCTAGGAAATTATAGTTTATGATTTTTATGATTTAAAAATATGAATTTGAGATTATGTAGAATTTATTTGAGCAAGAGTCCATTTAAATTTATCTACCTTTATGTGAGTTTTTTTCCTTATTAGAACATCCTTATTTTAGATCTCTTTTTTAAGGTTAATGGTTGATATTATTTGATTTTTTTGAATAACATTTTTTGGTGTTCTTGTACCAAAGAATTCAATGTTAATATAGAAACCTACTTCTTGTATTTAGTTATTTAGTGGTTTTCAATAGTCTCCATTCTTTTCTCACCAACCTCTAGAGCATAATCAAGAAAAAATGCTTATGATTTTAAGTTGTTACATTTGTGATAAGTGAAAATGGAATGGTTTCTTTTGTTATTTTCATCATAATTTTACAAGCATAAGATGTTGCTAGTAAAAAATAAAATATAGACACTTGATAAGATGAAGATTCATATATTAAGGAAAAAAAATAAGACATTGAATCATCATCCCACATCCACACTTAGGGATACATCATAAAGAGGAATATTGGGCAAATATAAAAACTTGATGATGCTAAAAATAAACTTTGCCCAGGAAGATTACTATCTCTAGCACTAGCCACTTTAGGGTAAGATTAGCAATTTGTTGAGTTATTGATGTTATGTCTCGTTCTTAAAATTGAAAACTTAGCTGCTAGGTGTTATGAAAGTGTTGAGGTAGAACTCCCATCTTCAGGGTTAAAGTTTCAGACATGGATGATTGCTAGACATGAGATTTAGTTAAGTTGCCCTAAAGATGAGTAGCCAACAAGATTTATGTACGTTAAATGCAAACTTATGGTAGAATCCTTTTCATGCAAGTTTTGCATTATGGTAAATTATTGTTTAAATTTCAAAGTATACTGACTTATGAGGGGAGCCTAGATTAATAATTAAAAATGTTAAGACTTAAGAGAAAATCTTTGCTGCTATATTTTAATGCGCTTAGACATCGTGACTTAGCAACAAACTAAACATTGTCACAGTGTTAGATATTCAAATTAGAAAAGACAAAAGTAAATTATTACAAGCCATCTTTCACCGGGTATTAAAAATTTTATTAAATTGACTTAAGTAGGCTTAACTCTATTTTTTATACCCTTGCTTATTTATTTATCTCAAATAAGTTAAATTTAAAATTATTAAAGGATACTGTACAACTTTTGAATTTTATGAATTATTATTATGCATCTTAATTGAAATATTAATTAGTTTTCAAAAAAAAAAAACTATATTTTTTATACCCTTGCTTATTTATTTATCTCAAATAAATTAAATTTAGAATTATTAAAGGATACTGTACAACTTTTGAATTTTATGAATTATTGTTAAGCATCTTAATTGAAATATTAATTAGTTTTCATAAACAAATATATTTAATATTTTATGACACATAAGTCTTTGGTAAATTCAAGTGATGCAAAATGTGATAATCTCCACACAGTCAATGAGTTTCAAGTTGCCCATGTGCCTAATCAACTACCTAATACTTTACTTGAGAATTCAAATACCAAGATAAGTTTGGAAAGACAAGTTGTTACTTCCACAGGTTATGTAATTTCAAAAATTATATGCAACAATGTTTTTATTAAGTGAAAAATATAACTGTATATGATGTTATATGTTTTCTAATTGTAATTTTTTTTAATAGGGAATGGGATTTCTAATAAAAGAGGAAAGGGAGCAACTAAAAATATAAAGCTAGCCAAAAAGAAAGCCAAAAGTAGAAAAGCTTGATATTCAATTTCCTCCTCTGTATTATAAGGTTTGTGGTAAGGATGCCAACCTCTTCATGGTAGAAGTAATAAATTGCATTCGGCAAAATGCACCTCTTCAAGTCTCTAGTTGGAAAAAAATTCCTTAAAATGATATTAAAACAATGTGGATCTTTTTAAAGGTTTGTTACATACACGTACATTTAAAGTTTTTGTTATTTTATGAATACAAAATTTAATATGATTAACAGTTGCTAGTTTTTGTGAACTTGTTTCCCTTTATATAAATTATGCATTTTATGGTTCATATAGCTAAATAAATCCAAATGAGCTTTATATAGTTTTGTATTATGTTTTCAATGTTATATTATTCTAAATTTTTTTATTTGAATTGTTGGACAAGTTTACTTTCTTAGATGATGTATATCCTTATGTGATGAAACAAGTTCAAGCTCAATAAAACAATCGCCATTACCATTTGTACAAAAGCTCTTTCAAGAGCAATAATTGTCTAATTGATATGGATCCAAATGATTGGCAACGGCTAATTGCCAATAAGTAGACTACAAATAAATTTAAGGTAGTTCGCTTATTCAATAAGTTTAACTATATTTTATTTTTTATGGTATAAAAATACTTTTTTTTACCATAATGTGCTTTCAAAGTGAATGAAATAGAGGTAATAAAGGAAATCAATAGATAAGCTTTATTGTCAATGCAAAGTCAATTGTTGAAAAGGCATAAAAGATGGTACAATCAATTTTAATATAATATAAAAAGCCAACTTCATGCTTATTTTAGATCAATTTTTAAATTAACTATGCTTATATATTTTTTTTATTTTCAAAAAGATAAAAATTTTGAAAAATGGCCAGATGCTATAACACTTTGGAAGGCAACATGAATGAGACCTAATGGAACTTGGTCTGAGCCATATAGAGAAGAAATAATGGCATAGAAATTATTTAAAATTTTGTTTGTGATTTAATACTAAATTTATTAATTTGAAAATTTTTAAATTATTATTCATACCATGTAGAACAAACTTTAAAAAATAAGGTGAGAAAAATAAGAAGAAAATTTTATCTACACTAATACCTTTAGTGGAGCATTTTGCTCTTGTTTTGGGAACAAAGTTAAATTACTCATGTGGTGTAGGTGTTGGAGGGATCACTTCAATCTTTCAAAAAAAAGTCACATTATTGTAGAAGCTAAGGCTATAAAGAAACGTGCAAAGAAAGAGGTTGAAAGGCTTATTGAAATCATAAAAAAAAAAAAAGAGGCCAATATCCAACTTAAAAAAAAATATGGAAGCTTAAGATGAAGGACTTATAGCTCAATGTAGGGCTATTGAGAAACAAACCTTGGAATTGAAACAAGTGAAAAATGTATTTGCACGTTTAGCAGGTGATGGATTAATTTCTATTCTGTTATCCGATGCATCTACATCAAATTCTCCAAATAATGATGTAAGTACAATAGTTAAATAATTAATGTCACTTATTAATATTATAATAACAATTATATAAGATAATTTTTTTACTATTCATTGATTTATTTTTCTATTTTTATTTGTTTTGTAGGAAAATAATGAAGAGAAAACTTTACTGGGATCAACTATGGACTTTTAACTTGAATTTCCACTTGAACATTATCATATTATTGGCTAAAACTTTTTTTTAGTAATTATTTAGTTTTTTGGTGGAAAAATACTAGTATGGTTTTATTGATAATTGTATTTTGGATATTACTTTTGAGATTGGATTTAGGAAATTAAAAACATAATATTTTTTTTGCTATTTTATTTATAATTATTGCCATAATTTTCTTTTATTTTTAAAATAGATGAAGTGGCCACATTTTTATGTTTCTATAATCATATTTTATTTTGAAACAATTTTTTAGTGACTAATACTTTGTAATTACAAGTGTAATTTTTTGTGACAATTTATTTTTTATAGTCACTAATGATAGTTTTTTCTTTTTAAATTGATAAATCTATCGTGACAATAACTAATTATTAGTGACAATAATTATTACAAGAAATAATTTTAATATTTGTAACATAATTCATTTGACACTATTTCGATGAATACTAGTGTGGAAAATTTTTCCACTAATAAAAATAAAATAAGTGACGATAGTTTTGTAACTATTGTAATACTTTTAGAGTCAATATTATAGTCAAAAGAAAACCAACTTATTGTGATAACTTTTTTCATCACTATTTAAATTTTTTTAGTCACAATAAATTGAGCTATTGTGACACTTATTTTAGTCACATATTCTAATATTTTTAGTGTCAAAACTTGAGTCACAAAAAAAAAAAGAAAAAGCTATTGTTACAACTTAATAAATATCATCACTAAAACAATAGTGACAGAGTTATTTGTGATGACAATTGATGACTTTAAAATTGGTCACTATAATTTTAAGTGACTAAATTTTATACTTTTAGTGACAATTTTTTTCCACTAAAAATACTATTTCTTGTAGATATGAAATTTTAGGTTTAATACCTTTAGGCAAGGAAATTTAGAAAACCTTAAAGAAAATTTAAAAAAAGAAGGAAAAAACAAGGAACTTTTAATAATTCTGTGGCTAAACAACAAGAGGATCAAAGAACCTTAAGGGACATGTTGTCCCACTTTTAAAGGGCTTTCAACCTAGCAAAAATCAGGCCAATACCATCCAAAATGATTTTCACTCCATACAAATCTTGAGATATAAATGGGTCAACTAGCTAATACACTCACTAACTACCCTTAAGGTACCTTGCCTAGTATTATTGAGCAAAATCCAATGAGGCAAGGTAAGGAACAATTTAATTCTTTATCAACTCATAGGATAAGCACTTGAATAAAAGATGTGAAGGATGATGATTCTTATGATTCTAATGATGATTTTGTGATGGAAAGCCTGCTATAGTAAAAATGCCTAATTTTGTCAAGCTTGTGTAGAAGAAAAAGTGGTAGAAATTGAGGATGATCCTAGTAAAGATGAGTTCGTGAAAAAAGGCATGGTTATGAAGGAAGATATCAAATAAGATCTTATAAAGAAAAGAGTAGGAAAAAGAAGATGTTTTAGATGATGTAGTTAAGGAAAATTTAGAGGTTGGAGAAAAACTATTGGTAAAGAGTAAGTCAACTACAGAAGTGGTTATAAAAGAAAATCACATTGAAGAAGAGGCTAAAATTGAAAATTTCAAGATTCATGACAAGGCAAGGGAAGAAAAAGATTAAATGAAGCTTACTCCATGAATGTCCATTCCATATAGGTGACCATTCATTATTGTGTAAGAAGTCAAAAAGCTTAACTTGGATTGTTTACTAGCAGAATTGTAAAATGTTACACTCACTAAGGAGTATAGTACCATGCTTTAAAGGAATTTTCCAAATAGTTCAATGATCTAGGAGTTTTCCATTCCCTATTCGATTGGTAACATTTTCTTTGATAAAGCTTTATGTGATCTTGGTGCAAGTACAAATCTAATGCCTTTATTTATTTTCAAAAAATTAGGGATTAGAGATTTGAAGCCTTTAAGAATGTATCTACAATTAGCTTATTGATCTATAAAGCATCTTAAAAGAGTGATAGAGAATGTTCTTGTGAAAATTGACAAGTGTGCATTATAGTTGATTTTGTAGTTCTTGATATAGTTGATGACAAAGATACCCCTATTATTTTTAGGGAGGCCATTTTTAGCAACATCAAGATCTTTAATTGATGTTTACAATTAGGGAGTTGATTATGCGATTCTAAGAGATACAATGTATTTTAGAAAAGTGACCTTATTTTTCTTAAGGATGGTTTGAAAGAAGTTTTTTAAAAGAATGAGAATGCAAAGTTGGTAAAGGATGAGTTCCTAATGATGAATCTAAAGCCAACATATAAGAGTTGAGCTACAGAGAAACATAAGATGGTGGATACAAACTTAGTGAAAAAGAATAAGTTAGCTAGTTTGAAGATGCCATCAAAGCCTCTTAATTTGAATCTAGCAAAGAAAAGAAAAGAAAATATGACATTTGGTTTGGGGAAAGTTATATACCCATTATTTTATAGCACCATCCTAAGAATGTAAGGAAAAAAAGATGGTTAAGTGATGGATGCTTTTACTAGGAAGGGTGTGTGATTATTGCTTTTTTAATGCATGCAAGTGCACAAATCATAATCAATAAAGTGATGAGTAGAAATCATTCCTATGAGGATTATGTGTGAAAAGGAAAGAATGCCAATTACCAAAATTTTACCTTTTAACTTTATAATCAAAAAAAGATTATTTGAGGTTTTGAAAGATGTAAAAGGAACAAAAATTAAACTAATATTTGCATAAAACATGAAATCAAATGCAAACATAAATATAACTGGTCATAACCAAAATGTAGAAACATGTGGAAACATAAAACAACTGCATGTAATAACTTAACTAAACATTATAATGGTGGGTGCAAATGCATTAAGCAAGTAAACATGAAATCATACTTAATAAGAAAGCATTTAATTAATCTACTATTGCATGAGTCATGGCAAAGTATGTTCCAAGATTGAAATCAATGACATAAGTCGAATGTGATGCAAGATATATATTCATGACAAAAATGAACCAAACATTAAATCTAAATGACATACCTGTGAATGGATGAAATATCATGAAAAAATAATCATACACTAAACATGGAAGCTTAAAAACTAAATTTCTACATGCCTTAAACTAAATGAAACATCAAATAGACAAGGTACAAAAATATAAAATTAAAGCATGGCTTGGCCGAACATAGAACTTATACTTAGCTTTGCAACTTTACCAACTTCATCGTGCTGCATCTCTAGAACATCACACAAGTGCCTATGATGAAACTTTTGCATTGCTCTCCAATCTTTCCCTAACTTGATATCATCCAAGTAAAACACTTACTTTGCTTGAATTGAGAAAATAAATGGGTCATTCTCATACCAACATTTATTAACATTGATACTTATTAAACGACCATCTTTATGAATTCTTTTTCTTTTTCTTTCAAAGTCAAACCACTTACAACTAAACAATACAACTTGACAATCTTTTATGTAATCTAACTTAATTATATCAATAAGAACACCATAAAAGTCAATTTGCTCATCTTCATGATTGCCTTCAACCATCACACCACTATTCTAACTTTTCAAATGGAAATCACACTCTTTTGTGTGATACCTCACCCCATTAACAATGCAACCTGTATACTTTTGAACACGTCTATCAAGACCATAAGCTACTGAAAGTAATTCATTAGAAATTTCTTTAGAACTTTGATCTTGTAACCATGTAACCTATCATTTATAGAACACAAGTCAACATAAATATTATTAAAAGTATTTTACAATGTGTATTATTATTCAGTAAATATAATTTACTTACGTGTCTTTTAAACCATAAGGGAAGTTGCTCTTTATGTCTTTCTTCGATAGATAAGCTATTTTGCATTTCAAGCTCTATTTTATGTTTTCTATAAAATGATAAAAATAATTGAAATGGAAGTTAGCTTATTGAACTAAAAGTTTAACTTACTTGAATAATTAGATATTGAAGACAACAGACTTACTCCAAATATGGTTTAATTTCATCACAATTGTTCAATATATACCATTCAATCTTTTCAAACTCTTGTTGTGACAAGACCTCATATTTTGATGCTCCAACATGGCGAACACTTCTTGAAAAAGTAAATAGCCCTTTTCATTCACTTGATTACCTCCGTCATAGTTTCTCTCTTCTCGATTAAAATTTGTCTCAACCCTAAAAAGATACATAAAACAAAATGTTAAGCATTCACTAAAAGTAATGCCTTAGCTATACATTCTTCTGGATAAGCTTTATTTTGTGTATACTTCTTGAGTTTACCTAAGAACCTATTAGTAAACAAATAAACCTTTATTAGATTTTATAATCACTTTAAACAATTTGAAAATTAAATTTGTAAAAATTTTGTCTACCTTTCAATAGGATACATCCATCGACAATGCATAAGTCCTCCAAGCATGATCTCGTGTGGCAAGTGTATAGCCATATGCACCATCACATCAAAAAATGTTTGAGGGAAATTTTTTTTTGATTTACACAAAATAAGGACAATGTCTACTTGTAAATCTTTCGCATCTTTTTACTTCAATATCTTTCAGCATAATCTTAGAAAGAAATTGCTAAGATCATCCAATGATTCAAAGACATTTTTTGGTATAAACTTCCAAATAGCAACCGGAAGTAGTTTTTGTAAAAGAATATGACAATCATGACTCTTCAATCCTGAGATCTTACCATCACTTATATTGGCACATCGTGAAATGTTCGAAGCATATCATCTGGAAACTTCACTGATTTCAGAAAGTCACAAAATGTTTTCCTTTCATCTTTTGATAAAGTGCAACATGCATAAGGCATCAAGTAAGAACCATCTGAGAGCTTTTTTAAGTGTAGTTCTTTCTTTATTTTCATACCCTGTAAATCTAGCCTAGCACTTATTGTATCATTTATCTTTCCTTTAATATTCAATAGTGTTGCTAAAACATTATCATAAATGTTTTTCTCAATGTACATGACATCAAGATTATGTCGTAGCTTCAATGTTTGCTAATAAGGCAACTTAAAGAAGATACTCTTTTTACCCCAATTCAATTCTTTGGGAGTTCACTTTCTCTTCTTTTTGTTTGGATGCTTTCTCAAATTGGCATCTTTCACAACCTCTAACTATTCTAACAACTCACTCTCAGATAACTCTTTAGGCCTTGGCCTATTTTTTGTCTTACCATCAAATATTTTACATTTTCACCAAATATGATCAAAAGAAAAATAGCGACTGTGATACATATAACAAATTTTATTTCTCAACTTTTGCGAAGGCGCATCATCATTACAAATTGGACATGCCAAATTCCCTTTTGTACTTTAACCTGACAAATCCCTATAAGTTGAAAAGTCATTTATAGTCCATGGAATTGTAGCATGCATTTGAAAATATTCCTTCTTGTAAGCATCATAAGTCCTTAACCCATTTTCCCATAAATCTTTCAACTCATCTATCAATGGTCCCAGGTGTATATCAATGTCTTTTTTTTGGTGAATTTCACCCTAAGAATAAGTAATAACATCATCATAAAAGGCTCCTTCATATATTTCCAAGGTGGAAGATTAAATGGCATAACCATAATGGGCCATATGCTATAGGTAGAGCTCATGAGCCTAAAATAGTTAAATCCATCAGTTGCTAGGCTAAGTCTAACATTTCATGCATCATGTGTGAACCAATCATTCTTTTTGTTAAATTCTTTCCAAGCATCCCCATTTGTTGGATGTCTTAGTGTATCATCGTCAACACACTTCTCCTTATGCCATCTTATATCCTTTACTGTTTTCTTAGACATAAACAACCTTTGGAGTCTTGGTTTTACGAGAAAATAACGCAAGACTTTCCAAGGAATTTGCTTGTCAACAACCTTTCACCTTGACATCCCACAAGTAGGAAAACTTTGTTTATATTCAAACTTCCCCTAAAATAGAGCACAATCATATTTGTATACATAAATTGGTACATAATTAAGTCATAGGTCTCTCAAAGTTCTTGTTGCCTCATAGTATGATGAAGGAATTGTACTAGTAGGAACAACCTCCCTCAATAGTCCCAATATCGTATTTATTGCCTTGTTGCTCATTCGGTAATAAACCTTTATGTGCAACAATTTTACAATACACTCCAACCTAGACATGTTGGTGTATTCTGGCAATAGTCCACATTGTGCCTCATTCAAAAGTTTGCTAAATTTTTTAGCATCTTTCTCACTCATATTAGAATTAAAACTATGTTCATCTGCAACCACTCTAGGAAATACATCTTCTAACAGATCATTCATACCATTATCCAAAGATTTATCATTAACAATTTTTCTTTCGTAGAAACTAGTACTCCCAATAGATTGATTACCAAAAGTTGGCATTATGAAATCAAATTGGTTACCATGATAAATCCACTTGGTGTAGCTCTCTGATATACCTTTCAAAGGCAAATGATTTTCTACCTTATCTTGACTTCTAGTAAATACATTTAAGCAAACTCAACAAGTATAACACAATTTACATTTGGCTCCTAAATTTCTATGTACAAATTCCATAAAAGTTGAAACTCTGACAGCATACTCGTTAGAGTACTTAGATTCTATCATCCAACTTTTATCCATGTCAATCATATGTTCCTAAAAACTTTAAACACCAAACAAAATTACTTTATGAAATTAGGTAACACAAAAATCTAGACACGAAGCATATGAAACATTCATAATAATTCAATCTTAAAAAGAAATAATGCAACTCAAAACTATATTAAAATTCCTACTTGTTTTTGCTTTTGACAATCTTTAAGTGATCCAAGCCAAAAAGAGAACTTTTTTTTACAATCTATGCAACAAAGAAACATGTTGGAAAATATCAAACATTACAAACAACAAGTATAAGTAAAAGTAAAATTGAGAAACAAAGGCAGCATAGGCAGAACAAGTAAGGAGTAGAGAACATTCTTACTAAAATCAGCTTGCCCAAGCAATTCAAAACAAAACCAAATAAGGAAGTGTTAACTGAAGAACTCTATGGCTAAGCATGCAAATGGTTCATGCACTGCCAATAGATTGTCTTAGCAAGGTTATTAGTGCATTATCTTAGCAATTGCATAGTATTACAATTCAAAAAATATAACCAGCACCTACAACTCACATGAAGTGTGAGCATAGCATTTGGATTTTTTTTCTATCAAGCCAACAAAAAGGATATAAAGGCACATTAGATATATAGTTATAAAGGCACATTGGGCAGTAGTAATGATGGAAATGAACAATGGGCTCCTAAAAATGTGAAGAAGGCTTTGCCTAAAGAATGTTATCAAGCAGTTAAAGGGCTGGGTACAGTGAAAGCCAAAGCAAAGCTAAGTAGGTACAAGAATCCCCCAAAAGTGCTTAGACCATAATCAAGAAAGTATGGGCTACGATTTTGGGTATTGGACCTACCTTGAGAGCTGTTGCTTCTATGAATGGGTTTAAACTAAATTAAAAAAGTAAATTAAAACTAATGTAGAACCTAAAAACAAAACCTACAGCAATGCAAAAAAATAAATTTGTGTAAAACCTAAGGCAGAACAAAAAAAAAAAATAGAATTACATCTATATATGAATAAATAAAAATTGTGGTTGCAAAATTTAATTTACTAATATAGTAACTAAACTAAAAACAAATTTGAAAACTATTATACAGAAAACTGAAATTGTAATGTAGAATTAATTTAATTACCTAATATAGCAGCTAAAATTAAAATTGTAAATTAAAACATAAACCAAAGCTAATGTAGAATTAAAACTCCTAATCAAAACTAATGCAAAAATTAAATTAGACTATACAGTGATGAAAACTAGAAATTTTAAAATAGAACATTATGCATGAAATTGGAAAACAAAAAACTCAAAAATTGGAAAGCAAAATAGAATCGGAACAAAAAATTAGACTAATAGAGAAACTAAAAGTAGAACAAAGTAATAATCTTCTTCTAGGCTTCAAGTTTTCAAGTTTGGGAAATGATTTCAATTAGGGGTAGAGGTACTTTTCGTTCTAGTATAATACATGCTTCACTATATATAAATATATAATAATGTACATAAAGTAGAATAATGATGCAACATTTCTATGCACTTGGCATATATATCCAATGAAAAGGAACTTTTTACTTTAATTAATTTTAAAATATATAATGCATAATGTTTTGTTAAAGATGAAATTCAAGATTTCTAATTAAACTCATCTCTAAACTGATAAATAATTATTAAAGGTTAATGAATTGAAACTTGTAGCTAATCAATAAAAATTAGACAAAAGTAAATATGCAATAATTTTGGTGCACTATGATCAGTTTTCAAGTAACAAAAGTCAACTTCCTCTTCCCTTTTAATTTGATTACATCATCCATATTTGTAGTTGCATAGAAAGGGTAAGAAGGATATCTTTACATCAAATAATCATTCCACTTCCCATTCCACTTAGAAAATCTTATTTAACCATTGTTTTTCCAAAAAGAAAGCTAAGTCACAATCTGATATTCCTTCTAGTTTGTCATTTTTACAATATAAGAAAAGCATTTGTTGAGATCATTAGGTTCATATCCTTTGATGTGATGACATGACATTCCCTTAGCATGTATACAACTTTATTAGTAGCAATAAAGTAATAATCTTACTTTGGAAATTCAAAGCCCAAATTATCATCATTAACTGGTTAATGACTTTGATAAAAATATATGATTGGTTAGATATCATATCTCTAATGGATCAAATGAATAATTTTTGCTGATATCCTTGATTATGTTAACAATTATATATATATGTGTGTGTGTGTGTGTATATGCTAATGCTATAAGCTTTTAAAATTAAGTGACTTTGCCAAAAATGTGAAAGACATGTTCATTCTTTTGGATTAAATATATGTTTTTTGATAGCTACCACAATCTTTGCATCCTCATCAGCTATTGCCAATTACTTATGCTGAACCTAGTACTTTTAACTATTGAAAATGAACCATATATCATGATCGAACTATGAAAATTGAAATCAAGGAAGACAATAACTTTTAAAAACACATTTAGGATTAGGGAATCAATTGCTAGGAATGCATCACCCATTCAACCTTAAACTTAACTAATTTCTCTCCACATAACACTACATTATTGAACACATAAAAATCTCCCTAATATATAGGCAATCAAGGATTAGACAGTCTGATGTAGTCAAGGGTTAGTCATGATTAGATAATGGCTTAGCCAACCTTGCTATAAACAAGATTACAGCCAAACAAAATATAAGAAAATATAACAGCAAAGATACCAAATAGAATAGAACAAAAAAGAGACCAAACAGAATAGAATAGAATAGAATAGATGAAAACAAACTTGGGTGCGCTTCTAGTCGATCAGCAATGGTTGAATTTACTACCAGTCAACAGTGGCTTAAGAAGAGCAGAAGAGAGTTTTAAAGAGGAATGTGTTTGGTAAAACGACAATACACGAGATTGTTAGCATGATTTTGGAAAGAGTGTGAAAAACCTAATAAAATATCTAAAATGGTGTAGTTTAAAAGTTTAAGGGAAACTTGAATTAAAATTAATTTTTATATAAAAGTTACAATTTTTGGTTTAAGAGTCATATGCCAAGGAAATATTTCATTTTTAAATTTTTTTATATAAAAATTACAATTTGTCGTATTTGATTTCAAGGAAGAATTTGATTTACTTTTGTTTCTTAAAAGTTTTATATGTCAAGGAAGTATTTGATTTCCTTCTAGTCAAACAAAAAATCAAGGCGATCAAATTATGACTACATTTGACTATATAAAATTAAGCGTTTTCAAAGCAAAAGACAATAAAAAGACATTAGCTAAGTAACTAATCTACCGATTAAATCTACATTAATTCAACCTATGATCCCATTATTACAACCTTGCTAGTACCAATAAGAATTCTAATAAAATAGTCGATTATTATCTTATATACACTGCTGTGTTGAAGTTTAAAAATTTTAGTTGTGATAAATTTTATAGGTTAATGTTACCTAAATAAATTATACATTATAAAATTATGAACTTGTTTATTGACAAAATGTAATCTCAATAGCATCAATGTCTAATTAGGGATATTACTGGGTAAGATATAAATGAGTAGAGTATCATCCATTCTTAAAGGCAGTGCCTCTAAAAATATTTTAAAAAACTTTTTATACATATATATTTAAAAATAATTTTTAATTTAAAAATTTTCCTTTAACAAAAAATTTAAATTGGTATTTTTTTAATTTTTAAAATTTCTTTTAAAATTATAAACAATATGTGTATTTTAAAATTTTTATTATTGTATATTTAATTCATTTTCTTTAATTATAAAATTTTCATATATGAATACATAAATAAATTATGCTCAATAGGAAAATATATATTCTTAAATAGGTATACTAATAGGTATATATAAGCTAAGTCAAATCGTCACTTATAAATTATGCATTAATTTAAACTTATTAGTGATGGATAAATAACATCACCTAGAATCCAAAATGTTACAAACAATTTTTCATTAAATTAATTTGGTGATAAAAGTTTGTCATATTTATGTTATTGTCATATAACACTAAACATTGATGTGGTGAAATTGTGATGTCATTAATAGTTAACTAAAGTGTTCAATTTGTGATAAAAATTTATCACAGATAAAATTCTAAATTGGTGACAAAATTATAACATCACCTAAAATAAAAAATGTCATAAAAAAATTTTCACCAAATAAATTTGATGGTAAAAGTTTGTGACATTTATGTTATCGTAATATAACATCAAACATTAATGTGACAAAATTATAATGTCATTAATAGTTAACAAAGTGTTGAATTTGTGACAAAAATTAATAACATTACCTAAGTCTATCAAAAAAATTTGTCACAAATAAAAATTTAAATTCGTGACAAAATTATAACATCACATAAGATAAAAAAAAATGTCATAAAAAATTTCCCATCAAATAAAATTGTCGGTAAAAGTTTATGAAATTTATGTTATCATCATATAACACTATAAATTGACATAATGAAATTACAATGTTATTAATAGTTAACTAGAGTATTCAATTTGTGACAAAAATTAATAATGTCACCTAAAATCTATAAAAAAACATTTGTCAAAGATAAAATTTTAAATTAGTGACACTTGTAACGTCACTTAAATTAAAAAATGTCACAAACAAATTTTTCACCAAATAAATTTGACAATAAAAGTTTGTGACATTTATGTTATTGTCATATAATACCATAAAATAAAGGTGATGAAATTGCAATGTCATTAATAGTTAAATAAAGTGTTACATTTATGACAAAAATTGATAATGTTAACTAAAATCTATTAGAAAAATTCATTACAGATAAAATTTTAAATTAGCGACAAAATTTAAAGGTCACCTAAAATAAAAAACATCACAAAAAAATTTTTCACCTAATAATTTTGGCGATAAAAGTTTGTGACATTTATATTATTATCATATAACACCACACATTGATGTGATGAAATTGCAATGTCATTAATAGTTAACTAAAGTGTTCAATTTGTGACAAAAATTAATAATGCCACCTAAAATTTATAAAAAAAAATTCATCACAGATAAAATTTTAAATTGACAACAAAATTATAACATCTCCTAAAATAAAAAAATGTCATAAAAATATTTCCCACCAAATAAATTTGGTGGTAAAATTTGGTAGCAAGATTTTGGTGGCCTTATGATGTGACGATTTTATATATTGCCATATAAAATATCAAAACAAAATAAAAAGGTAACAAAATATATTTTTTGTCACCTTTTACATACTTTATGTGACAAAATATAATGCGCCACTTAAAAAAAGTGTCACAAATTGCTAGATTTGTTGTAGTGCATAAAAATTTCCAAGTAGCTAACTTGATACTTAGAAACTGTAAAGCTAGGAAGCTAGCTAGGGAAATGAAAAAATTGTCACCAAATTGGGAATGACCACATAGAATCTCTGTTGTAATGCTTAGGGGCATGTAGGTTGTAAAACTTAGGTGGTAACCCAATACTGGTGACATGGAATTCCATTTATCTAAAGAAATATTATCTTTGACCACACCCTATACTAGGTTATCAGGTCTCTATATTCTTTTGATTTTTTAGTGATTGTCTTTCATGCATGTATTGTATTTCATTTGTTTCCTTTGTAAGAATTGTATACAAGAATTCTTGATGAAAGATAAAATGGTATCCTACCACTTTATTCCATTTTGTTTTATTTACGTTAAGGCATGTGGGCGAACACAAACCCCACTTTCTTCTAACATGCCAAAAATGCCCCGCATGCTACTTTTGGCATTAAAACTTTCACGACAACATGCCCAACATGCTTATGTGTGCCACTCGTTTAATTTGCGTTAAGGCATATAGGGGAAAACAGATTGTTGGTATTTGCCCTTTAAGCCAAATTATATTTTGGTTAAGATATTGTCATATTTGTAGTACTTTGATATTTAATATCTTATAAAGGTCTTATTTCTTCATCATTGAACTTGTATACATATATTTCAATGTTGATGTTTATATGATAAAGTCATTGGAATATAGATAAAGCTTTGCAAGAGAATTACAATGACATTATAATTATGAGATCATTATTGCATAAAAGCTATATGTTCAAAAAAAAATGATCTTAGTTGATGCTTTATAAATAAGAGGATATTGACAAAAGTTGTTGAAACCAACACATGGTTATGATCTTGTTTATGAAGCAAGCAACCATTCTCATAGGTTGAACTTTGGAACTTGAGCTAACATATGGGTGCTTGTTACAAGAACCAGTTCACTGAACAAGACCAGATATGAGAATGCTATATGATAGTTCACATAGTGCTTATAACTACATTATCACGTGATAGTTGTATAAGTGATCTTTTGACTTGAGATTACTTATGATCCTATATGATGAATGTTATACTTTGACATTAAGTTACTTATGGTTCTAACCAAGAATGCTCTAGTCAAGTATTGTTAGGTATAACATGAAACATATGAAGATGCATGAAGTAATCAAGATCGGATTCATCAACTTGTGTAATTAAGAAAATATCTAAACTAGCCTTGATTGAATTAAAATGAAAAATCTTTGGCCAAAGTGAAACAAATTTTTATAATTGCTCTAAAACTTATTTGTGAGTTAATATTAAGGATAAGATTTAACATGGTTGAACAAGATTGAGTAGACACTAAACCATACTCAATGTTCAAACAGAGATGCTATGTGATAAAAGGATATTAATTATACACTAAGACCATTCATGGATAGGTTGTCAAGCCATATTGACTTTTTTTTAGTAATTGAGGGTCATGACAATGAAGTTAGCATTGATCATGATCTATAAACATAAGCTTGGCTAATTGGTGATGAAGACAAAAAGTTTGTTTCATCCATAGCCAAATACTAAGGCTTACAATGATTGTGTTTATTGCTAACATGCTAACGGGCCTAATGGGTCACACACAATAGGGCAATTATGAAAGATTAAAATTGAGACAAATTAAGTTAGACTTAATTTGATTTTATAATGACCAAAAATAGAGAAAATGAAAACAAGAGAAAAAGTTTCACCCGTTTGGTACATTCGGCTAGCATAGGATTAATTATGAAAATTTGAATTCCAAGCATTAAACCTAATGTGGCCGAATGGATCTCATATAAAAAGAACATTAAGCCACCCCCTCTTGTTACCAAAGAAAAAAAAGGAAAAAAGAAACAAGTAATAAGAAAAAAAGTCACTTAAGAAAATATAAGAGGTCTTGCAAATAATTACTAGTTATAGTGTGGCTTTAAGTTCACTAGACCTTAGTGAATGTTCTTCCACAAGAGTTTATATGGATCACCATTAGAGGTTGAACACTTAGGTAGCTTCTTGACTTGGAATCTATTTAGAAGATCACTAAATTGAACAAAGGAATTTTCGCCATTCAAGGTAACACCCTTAGCATAAACCATTCATGCTTGTATATGTATGTTGTTTGTATAATCTTATTGATTGATCTTGATTTTTGGAAATTTAAATTTTAAAAATTTCATTGCTTTAACTCTAATAATGATACATAATTCCCATTATGTGGTATCAGAGTCTTGTCAATATAGATTATACAAATTAAAAGTTTGTTTAGTTGTTCATGATATCAAAACTGTTTTAATTGTAATCTATTGCTGTGAAGTAGAGGCTGAAAATTTTTTTTTTTGTATTGTTTTGATTAGATTCTTTCAGTATATCAAAGCATGATATCATAGGATAATTGGGATTAAATTTTATGATTTATGATTTATGATTTATTGCAATCTATCCATATTAGGAAAATTTTGTTGTAGCGATATTACAAAAATTGTTTCTCACTCTAGGGATATTATTTGCTACAAAATTTTAAATCATGAAAATAGACATATTGATGATCATTGTGTAAAAATTTCAGAATTATTCAAAAGTTAATGACAAGTTCAGCCTAAAAATTTGCTAGTGACAATTAGGCATGTAAAGCATCATATGATGGATAGTTGCCCTAATATGATTATGGTAATTGGTTTTCTTGATGCAACTGGTATTCTTAAAAGTTAAAAGACTTTAAAAACTTGCTCATGATAGCTTTAATAAAAATCTACTTGGTAATCAATATTGGGAATCTTAGGAAACTTGTTTACCAAGATTTCAAGATTTACTTTCTTGATCACCAAGTTTAGTGGACTATATTTATAAAAGTCAAAGAAATTGTTACTTGTGATTCGAGAATCATGACCAAAGGCATTAGAACTCTTGGATAGTGGCTAGTAGGGTGGCTTAGTAAAAGATGGCCGAAACTAGCTAGTTTCCATAAGCCGCAACTTGCTTTCCTTCCTGAATGGGTTTTCGGCCAAGCCCTAGATTGGTGTTATTTCTTGTTGAATTTGGATTCCTAAATAGTTTGGGTTTGAGAAATAAGATTTCATGTAAAATCCAAATTGAATTGGACTTTCTAAATTGTTTATAACTTCTAATTAATAAAAAACTATTTCATTACAACACCTACCTAGTTGGACTAGGAGAATCCCAATGCATGTAATTTAACTTGATTTTAATTGATTGACATTCCTAAATGGTTTAGAGTGATGTCAACCATGTTACATTAAAATTTAAGTAAAATTATAATTCCTTGATTGTTCAAGAAATTATGATTGCAAATTACATGTTTATAGGTAGTAATTAGACATTTTCGGCAATGCTAGCTAAACATGCCTATGCCATGCATCACATTGAGTTGGATTAATAATTGATATATGATATTGATATTAATTCAAAGAATAAATATGCAAGATCATGAACTTGAACCAAACATGATTATTGTTATAGTATGCATGTTAGATATGAGATAAATACCATATACGCTATATTGATTTATTATTATACATGCTAGAATTTATATGTGGTAAATGCCATGTATAATTGTTAGATGCACAATAAGATAACATGTACTGGATATATGATTAATTTTTATGCATGCTTGATGAGACCTATGATGAATAAAAAATCCCTCATGAAAAATATTAAGTCTTGATGACTTCCATTAACATAAACAACTGAACTTTCTACCAATGGGGCTTGTTGAAACAAATTCAAGGCACTCATTATTCAAAATAAAGTTGACTTATGGTTAATGGCTCGTTCTTAACTATCATTGTGTTGTTCGGATGCAAAAAACTTGATCGTATAATGATACAGGCAATGATTAGGCAAATCACATATGATGTGATTAGATAAGAAGTTATCACCTAATTGATCTAGGAATCACATGGGATATAATTGATAAACAAGTTATCTACCTAATTTACTTATCATGGCTTGCTAAGATAAACCTTAAGGTTATGGTAAACTAAATGGGATCCTAACCCACTAGAAAAATGTGATTTTTTCGAATTGATAGTAAGGGCTATTGATTTGATTAAAATAATGAGAGCAACCAATATATAGATTAAGACCTTATGTATTTTGGTATTAAACAATATGACTGATACTTGTTCATATTTTATACGTTGTAAAAATGAGTAATAACTTGTTTCATAGCATAATTGATGCTAACAAGTTCACAAGGCCTAACTTCAATGATTGGTACCACGATTTCAAGCTTGTCCTGAGACAAGAGCAAAAGTTTTATGTTTTTAATGAACCAATTCCATCGAAACCGAATGCTAGTGCTAATGATGTAGTGTGGTTGGTTTATGAAACCCATAAAGACCATGTTGATCAAGTTGCATGTATCATGGTGGCTAGCATGACCCTTAAGTTGCAAAAGCAACATGAGAATATGGATGCTCTAATAATCATTTTGTACCTTAAAGAATTATTTGACAAATAAGGCTGGATTGAAAGGTTTGAGACCTCTAAGAAATTGTTTCGAGTAGTGATGTTTGAGAGCACTTAGATCAAAATGCATTATCTCATAATGATCAATTAGATTGAGAAACTTGAAAATTTGGGATTTGTGATTACTTGATCTTGTCATCTCTTCCCAGTAGCTTTTTAGAATTTCTAATGAACTTCAATATGCATCAGATAGAAGTAACAATACCACAATTGATGAATATGCTAGACACTGTCAAAAAGTCTATTAAGAAGCAAAAGCCTAATAGCATGTTTGGATTGAGGTAAGGGGAGAGAAAGGAAAGGAATGGAAAAGAAACAAAAGAAAATGGGGAATCCTTTCCTTTGTTTATGTATGACATAAATAAAAATAAAAGGAAGGAAGGTATGCTTAGCTTCCTTTGGTTTCCCTTAAATTTTTTCACTTTTTAATTACCCCAAATTAGGGGAAAAGGAAGGGAATGGAAAAGAATAAAATATTTAAAATATAAAATGACTATTACATCCTTATTAATTTCTCTAAATTAAAAGTATAAGATTTTGAACTCCAAAATTAGATTGAGAATACAAAACATCATTTACCAATAAATTTATGGTCTCTAATTTTTTTCTCTTATTGTTATGAATTTCATAAATTTCATTGATGATTATTTTTATGAAGAAATAAAGGAAAATTGAAAACATGGAATACATTAACGTAAACATATAATGTTATAGTAAAAACAACGATTATCAAAGGTTATAATCGAAAAAAATAATAATAAATCATTTCCTTCCTTTTCCATTATTTAACCAAACAATGGTTGTTAGGATTCATTTACTTTTTTTCCTTTATTAATTTTAGCTATCCAAATTGGGGTACATGTAACCTTTTTCTTTCCTTTAAAAAACCTCCCCTTCATTTACTTTCCTTTCATTTCTTTTATTAATGTTTATCTAGACATTATGTAAGGCTCTTCTAGTTTCTTTATCTATGGTCAAGAAGAAGTTGGCCAAGAAAAAAAAGAGTAAAAAGGTTGATAAGAAAGGGGATGCAAGCAGGGCTATCAAGCCTACTAGCAACATCAAGAAACAAAAGGATGTATGTCACCATTTTGGTAAGGAAGGTCATCGAAAGAGAAATTGCAAGGTTTACTTAACAAGCTTGAAGGACAAGAAGTCTAAAGAAAGTTCTACTTCAGGTATGTTTATGAATGAGATCAATATATCTCTTCTTGACACATCTTCTTGGTTATTGGATACTAGATATGGTTCTCACTTATATAATGACATTAAGAGACTAAAGAAGGGTAAGATGTCCTTACGTGTTGGAATTGGCACAAGTGTTGTTGCTTATGTTGTGAGGACTTATTATTTAACTTTACTTTCTGGTTTAGTTTAAGAACTAAAGAATTGTTAATATGTTCCTATCATAACTCAGAATATCATTCAATTTCTTACTTAATTATGAATGATGGATACATATTAAAGGCAATTGCTATTCTTTTTATTTAAATGATGTGTTTTATGGCATGGGAATGTATGATAATGGCTTATATGTTCTTAGATTAAACATTGATGTTTTTAATACAAAAGTTAAGAACGCTAAACTAGATAAACCAATTCAATCTTACTTATGGCTTTTAGGCTCAGTCACATCAATGAAATAAGAATCACAAAGTTACATAAACAAGGATACTTTGATCCTTTTGATTATTAATCATATGAAGCTTGTGTATCATGTTTGTTTGGAAAGATGACCAAATCACCTTTTACTAAAAAAAAGAGAAAGAGCCAATGTGGTTCTTGGACTAATACATTTGGATGTATGTGGCCCAATGAACACAAATGCTAGAGGAGGATACTCTTATTTTATTACATTCACTGATGATCATACAAGATATGATTATGTGTATTTAATGAAACACAAGTCTGAATCTTTTGAAAAGTTCAAATAATTTAGAATGGAGGTTGAAAAAAAAACTGGTAAAAGTATCTTGACACTTAGATATGATCAAGGTAATGAATACTTAAATCATGATTTTCTAGGTGACCTAAAAAAGAATAGGATTCTTTCACAATGGACTCCACCTAGAACACCACAACACAATAAAGTTTTTGAAAGGAGAAATAGAACCAAGTTGGACATAGTTCGATCCATGAAGAGCAATTCAAATTTTCCTATATCCTTCTAGGGTTATACACTTGAAGTATCTGTTTATCTTCTAAATATACATCTAAATCAGTTGACAAGACACCATATAAGATGTGAAAAGGTAAAAAACCTAACTTGTGACACTTAAGGATTTGGTGATGGGATGCTTATGTGAAGCATGCATAAGCCAACAAGCTTAGAGCTAGATTGGTTAAGTATAAATTTATGGGATATCCTAAGGAAACTATTGGATATTATTTCTATAACTTTAAGAAACAAAAAGTGTTTGTTTCTAGACATGATATCTTCTTTGAAAAAGAGTTTATTCTTGAAAAGAACAGTGGGAGTAAAGTAGAACTTGAAGAAATTCAAGAAACACAATATGACACAAGGATGGAACTTAAGCCAACGGTTAAGGCATCAGATGCATAGTTGAAAGCTTAAAGTACACAAGAACTCTGAGGATAAGTAGGACCTACGCTCCTGAGAGATATGGATTTCTCATGGATAAGGATAAGTTGATCATAGTGATGATCCTACTACATATCAAAAAATAATGTTGGACACTAATTCTGAGAAATGGCGTAAGGCCATGAAATCCAAAATAGAATCCATGTATGCAAAACAAGTATGGACTTTGGTGAAACCACTCAAACGGATAAAACTGATAGGGTGGAAGTGGATTTTCAAGAAGAAAACCAACATGGATGGCAATGTACAAACGTAAAAAACCAGGCTAGTTGCAAAAGGTTATGATTAAAAACAAGGAATTGATTTTAATGAAACTTTTTCATCAGTAGCCATGTTAAAATCCATTAGAATTTTGCTTGCTATTTTTGCATACCATGATTATAAGATATGGAAAATGGATGTCAAAACAACATTCCTTAATGGGAGTTTGCAAGAGGATGTGTACATGACACAGCCTGGAGGTTTTGAATCCAAAAAGAATGTCAACATGGTGTGTAAGCTTCAAAGGTTTATCTATGGACTTAAGTAGGCATTAAGAAGTTGGAATATATGTTTTGATAAAGCAATTATAGAATTTGGATTCATAAAAAAACATAGATGAACTTTGTGTATACAAGAAGATAAGCGAGAGTGTGATCATTTTTATAGTGCTGTATATGGATGAAATACTGCTTATAGGAATAATATACCCATGCTACAATCTACTAAGATTTGGTTGTCAAAGAAGTTCACCATGAAGGGTTTTGGAGAAGCAGATATGTGTTAGGCATAAGGATCTATAGAGATAGATTAAAGAGGTTGCTTGATCTTTCACAATCTGAATTCATAAACAAAGTGATAAAAAGGTATAGCATGGAAAAATTCAAAAGAGGATTCTTGCTAGTCTCACATGGCATAAATTTTTCCAAGGACATGTGTTTTAAGACACAAATTGACAAAGATAGCATGAAAAAGGTTCCATATGATTTGGTAATTGGATCCATTATACATGCAATGCTATGTACAAGGCTTGCTATTTCGTATGCTTTAAGCATAACGAGTAAATATTAAACAAATCCAAATGAATGTCACTGGAAGACCATAAAAACAATTCTTAAGTATTTGAAAAGAACTAAGGATATGTTTCTTATCTATAATGGAGTCGAACTCCTTATTTAGGGCTATTGTGATGCAAGCTTTCAATCCAACATGGATAATAGCAAGTTTGAAAGTGGCTATGTTGATGAATGATAGAGTAGTGAGTTGGAGAAGTTCTAAACATAGTATAACTATGGACTCTTTAACTAAAGTTGAATACATCTTTGCATATAAGGCTATAAAAGAGGCCATTTGCATCAAGAAGTTTGTAGCTGAACTAAACATTGTTCCTAGCACTGTTGATCCAATAATAGTCTATTGTGACAACAATGAAGCTATTGCTTAAGCTAAGGAACCAAGGTCTCATTAAAGATCCAATCATGTATTGAGACAATATCATCTTGTTAGAAACTTTGTTTCTAGAGGTGATGTTAAAATTAAACAAGTACCCACTGAGGATAACATTGTTAATCTTTTACTAAAGCTATGTCCCAATAGAAACATGATAAGCATGTAGTCAAATATGGTATTAGATACATGAATGATTGGCTTTAGTGCAAATGGGTGATTCTTAGTATTTGCCTATCAAGCCGAATCATATTTTGGCTAAGATATTGTAATATTTGTAGTACTTTGATATTTGATATCTTATAAAGGTCTTATTTCTTTATCATTAAGCTTGTATTCATATATTTCAATGTTGATGCTTCTATAACAAACTCTTCGAAATATAAATAAAGCTTCACAAGGGAATTACAATGAAATTATAATTATGAGATATCATTGCATAAAAGTTGTATGTTCTAACAAAACTATTCCTAGTCGATGATTTATTAATAAAAGGACATTGACAAAAGCTGTTGAGACTAGCACATGGTTATGCTCTTGACTAGCACATGGTTATGCTCTTACTTATGAAGCAAGCAACCGATCTAACAAGTTGAAGTTTGGGTAAACTTGAGCTAACATATGGGTGCTTGTTAAAAGAACAAGTTCACTTAGCATGACCTTATATGAGAATACTATATGATAATTCATATATGGTTTATAGCTACATTCTCATGTGATGATTGTATAAGTGATCCTTTGACTTGAGATTACTTATAATCTCATATGATAAATGCTATACTTTGACTTTACTTATGGTTCTAACCAAAATGCTCAAGTCAAGTATTCTTGGGTATAACATGAGGCATATAAAGATACATGAAGTAATCAAGATGAGATTCGTCACTTTGTGTGATCAAGAGAATATCTTAACTAGTCTTGATTGAATTAACTTAAGAAATCTTTGGCCAAAGAGAAATAAGATTTTACAATTGTTCTAAAATTTACTTGTGAGTTAATGTCAAGGATAAGATTTAACATGGTTGAACAAGATTGAATAGACACTAAACTATACTCAATGTTCAAATGAGATACTATGTAATGTATTAATTATACACTAAGACCATTCATGGATAGGTTGTCAAGCCATATTGACTTTTCTTTAGCAATTTGGGGTCATGGCAATGAAGCTAGCATTGATCACAAACTATAAGCATAAGATTGGCGAATTGGAGAATATGTGATGAAGATGAAAAGTTTGTTTCATCCATAGCCGAAAACTGAGGCTTACAATGCATATGTTTATTGCCAACATGCTAAAAAACTTAATGAGTCACATAATGGGACAATTATGAAAAATTAAAATTGGGACAAATTAAGTTACATTTAATTTGATTTTGGTATGTCCAGAAATGGAGGAAATAAAAATAAAAGAAAAAGTTTCATTTGTTTGGTACATTCGGCTAGCACTGGGTTAATTGTGAAAATTTGTATTCTAAGCATTAAACCTAATGTGGCCAAATGCATCCCTTACAAAAAGAACATCAAGCCACCCCTTCTTGTAACAAAAAAAAACCAAGGAAACAAGAAACAAGTAATAAAAAAAAAGTTTCACTTAAAAAAATACAAGAGGTATTACAAATACTTACTAGCTATAGTGTGTTTTTGAGTTCACCAAACCTTAGAGAAGGTTCTTTGACAAAAGTTTGTGTGGGTAGCTTCTTGGCTTAGAATCTATTTGGAAAATCACCAAATTGAATCAAGGGATTTTTGCCATTTAAGGTAACACCCTTAGCCAAAACCATGCATGCCTGTATATTTATGTTGTTTGTTTAATCTTATTTATTGATCTTACCTTTAGAGAATTAAAATTTTAAAAATTTCACTACTTTAACTCTAATAATGATACATAATTCCCTTTATAAACCCCATTTTCTACCAAAATGTCCAATGTGCCCTACACACCATTTTTGCATTAATGCTTTTATGCCAACATGCCTAACAAGCCTTTCTGTACTACTCATGTAATTTATGTTAAGGCATATAGGCAAACATAAAACCCACTTTCTACCAACACACCGAATGCTCCCCAACACCACACTCCTTCTCACATCAAGGCATATAGGCAGACACAAATCCCATTTCCTGCCAATACACCTAATGCTCCCCATGCACCACATTTCTTTTTGCATTAAGGCTCTTACGCTGCCATGCCCAATATGCCCTGTCACTATACAAAACACCGACATTGTTGCCAAAAAGAAACCATACTATGACAAGGAATATTTTACTTGTTGATCCATACACCCACATTGATGTAATATTATCCATTTTTTTCCTTAAAGCTTATACTCAAATGTTGTTACATTCTTTCTAGCATAGCTTTTAAGGCTACAAGTATAATTTCCCTAAGATCTGTTAAGAATATTATAGTCCTATTACATTAAATCTTCATGATACAAAATAGGCCTTTAAAGGCCCACATTACTATCTAACAGACTTATAACTTTACTTG
Source organism: Durio zibethinus (assembly GCF_047325235.1). Classification (NCBI taxonomy): domain Eukaryota; kingdom Viridiplantae; phylum Streptophyta; class Magnoliopsida; order Malvales; family Malvaceae; genus Durio; species Durio zibethinus. The sequence continues at coordinate 20,905,107 of NC_143166.1, forward strand.
GTATTCATGAGAATAGAGAGGTAAACTTAGTTCAAGTTGTGTTAACTTTCACACATACAGAAAACCACTATACAACATTACCCAATTATTGAGACCAAATGAATTTACTGCCATTAAGTCCAAGAAGTAAGCATGTAGAGACAAAATTGCAATTAATAAGAAAAATCTTCTTACTTAGACTATGATGCATAAACTAGCAATCACTAAAGAAAATTTTCCAACTTAAAGTTTTATACGCTAAGTTATCAAATGAAGTCAAAAGGCTTTACCCATAATGTTTAGAATAAAGTCAAACACATGTGCAAATTGAAGGCATAAATAAAGGAAAGAAGAAAGAATTGTTGTATAAGCTTTGAACTTTTATTCATAAAGGAAATGTAATATAAACAATGAAAATTAGGAAATAAAAAATATAAGAAAATTTTCTAAGGAATAATAAGGTTTGGGGAATCATCAGTAAAGATCAAAAAAGGGTCAACTACATCCAATACAATGATAATGGCATTAGCATCACAGCCAAGAGGAGCAGGCTCTATCTTAAAATTGCTTATTTCAAAATTTTAATTTATAGCCAGTAGGACATTCAAGTTAGGCCCCCTAGATATCTTGTCAACCCTTTCTAAAACTCTTACTCTTTCAAGCTAGGCTAGATCTTTTGGGAACTCTACATTCAGGTTGTCAAGTGGCATTCTCATTTTCAAAAAATCTACTCTTCTCATGTCTAGTAGTCTTAGGCACATACTAGTCCACCCATTCTCTTACTCAGCTAGCTTCCTTGAATAATCTTCACGCTTAGTCTCTGACTTAGCCTTCAACTTTGTGATCTCCTCTTTCACTGGATGAGCCTAAGCCAAACTTTGGTCTTTTACAATTATAGCTTAATTAATGCAAGTAGTCCTTCTTGTCATCTCCATCAGCTAGGCATTTCTTTCCTTCACATTCCTCTATAAGGTGGCAGTCAGAATCTCCTAGCCTTCAATCATAGCATCAGTCTCACTAAACAGAGTGTCTTGATCGACCTTGACCTTGGCTTTCTCCTATAGGATCTTTCCCTTACATCATAGATCCTCTACCAATAGCCTCACCTACTACTATAAGCCTGCCTTATTTTTCAGAGACTACACAACAATAAATAATCATAGTCAACAACAACACCTAAGGCTAACCAACAAGTACAAGTTTAAATTTAACTCCATATTTACGTCGACAGCAAGCAGGAGTTTGCTTTGGAGATTGCTAAATATGGGGAATTGAGGCACCCTATCCCTGGTGAAGCATGACAGACTGGTTATGGCCTATAAACAAGCTATCTTAAAAGGTAGGACAATAATTAGCCAATCATTAATAATCTTGAAGTCTCAAGTAGACATCCTATCTAACCTCTCACCAAAATACCCAGTTATAAGTGTAGCAACGCTTAGCGAGCCTTCATCCCTTTTTTGAAAGAAAACAGACATTAAGGCTCACCATTACTGAAGGAATCACTTTAGTCATGGCATAGTTGAAGGACCAATAAAAGTGGTGCTTATGGCAAAAAACCCTAAAAAAGGAGATGTTCATCGTTGCCATAGTAAATAAGTTTGATAGCACGCTTGCTGTACTTGCTAGAGGTACTACCACTGGCAATGGTGTATCAAATGTCCAGACCATAGGCATAATGGATGTTGAAAATTAAACACCACTACTAGGCACTACAACAGTGGACACACTGATTGTACCTATAGCTTGCTTCTTTGTTAGAGGAGGCTCACTTGCAGTGATCTTTTCCTTTTGTTTATTTTATTACAAATTTTTTTAAGCTTAGAGGCATGGTCCATCTCCGTAAAACAAATAAAAATATTAGAATCAGTTCATCATGGTCAAATAACTCAAAGCATAATGTAATTACCCTTATCTATGATCCCAGCATTTGGCATGCATGGTTCTACCATCATCAATTCACCAAACTTGACACCTCACCACTCTCCTATCTTACACCAACACCCTAGGTCCCTAAAAAAATACACTAATCCCTTACTAGCCCCCTCATTCATTTGCTACACGTCACTTATCTTTGGCATACTATTTCCTTGAGAACTAAGGATTTCTTGAGCTTCACTATTGCCCTTTTTAGTGTAAAATCAACACAAGCACACATCAACAACAAGAAACCATTCAGTACACATTTTAGTATGGATAACTTAGCCAAAAACCAATCTATAAACAAATAATAGCTTACCTTTCTTATCTCTCAAACCTTTTTTTTCCTTAGGCATTGGGGTTGGCACTTCTAATTCTTTTCACACCCTTAATTTTCCCCTTAGTTTGGCTCACCTCCACCATACTCTTTCCCTAATCCAACACCTCTTATGTGATAGCAACTAACTTCTAGTCCTTAACTAGGATAAGGTAGCTAATCATAGATGTTCTATAGATGGCCAACAATAAGTATGACAACCTTATTTTTCAGGATGTTCACTTACTTAACCTCATCATCAAGCTTTAGAATTCCCTTCGCCAATGCACTAGCATAAAACCACCTAATCTTGAAAGAAAATGCACATAAGGAGTCTTTGTACAAGCTACAACAAACCTATCTTAGTTAGGGTGGTTATTTGAAGGCAACTCAACCACATTAGCTAGCCTCTAAACTTGAAGATAGTAAAGCCACCCATTGATCTCTCTTAGTGTGTATAACATCAGCACCATGTTCACTGATGGGACTCATTTTCTTAGTTGACAATAAATGAAATAGGTCACTAAGATTCCTCAAGTGTTTGTCGTTAGTTGTGATATTGTCAAATTAAATGTGGCTAACACCATATAGAAAAAGGGGTCTAATGGCAAGTGGAGCCCATGTAAGAAATTATGCAAATAAAACCTTGCTATCCCTTGATTAGCCCCAACTTGATTGATCGTAAACCTTTCCAAAGGTAAAGAAACTAAAAACATCGAGTTCCTTAGGTTATATGCCATATGATCAGCACATGGTTCACAATGCTAGTCATCACCACTAATCGGTACATATCTGGTGGCCACATCTCTAGTTTGAAGTCCTTTGTCTCTTTTACAACAACCACCTTTCTTTCTTTTTTTCTCTTTTCCCTTTCTCTTATTGCCTCTAGGAGCACTCCTTCTAGAGGTTGGAACAACCACCTCTCAAATCACGATGCCACAGTCCCAACCATACCTTTCTTGAGCTCTTTATCCCTGGGCTTCCTCTCCCTTTTTGTAAGACCTACCATCAGTCCCATTGCTAGTAACTGGCTTCATAGCATTCTCTTTGTTACTTAACTTTTCCATTACAATCCTTCTCTTTGATACTACTTTGTAACTCAAAATTAGATGAAAAAAACCACAAACAAACTCAAAAATTTACTTATCCATAAATGCTTTTTGAGACTAATGGTAGACAAGCAACACACAAAGAATTTAAACATAAAAGACTCTTTATGCTTGAAAAATTAATAAAATAAATTCTAATCTCTTTGTTTCTCCTATTTATATGTAACCAAACACTTCAATTGAAAAAGTATGAATTAAAACCCTGCTCAAATTGGTTGTTGAAAAGGTTTGTATTAATTCCCCAATTGATACCAACACTTTAGTTACACTTCTTTTCTTCAGAAACCACAATTGTTCCTTCTTTAATTGAATTGGTACAATTCAAAATCTAAAAACAATAGATGTTACTGACAACCTTACACACTATTACATCATGTGTCCTACAAAGGTGTATAATTCGTAAACATGGGTGCGAGACTCAAAACATGTTTGAAGACATCGATTGCTACATTTTATAATGCTTGTATGTGCACAGATCATAATTAAGTAATAAAATGAGTAACTAGAGTATCGTTCCCATGAGGATTATGTATGGGTGTTGAGACCAAGTACCAAAGGAAGTTCTTTCTAACTTTATATTTAAACAATTAAAAGGGTTGATTGAAAATAGAAAAGCAATGAGATTGTAAAGATTGAAAATGTGATAACTAAATGCATAGCCAAACAACTGTAACTTGGTAGCTTTAAAGGCAAAACAATTATGCAAGAAAATAAAAAAAATAGAAAGCTTGTAAAAGAATTGAATATTGTCAATTGCAAAGAAAGCATAAAATCGATATTTAAAAGCTTGTAAAGAAAGGAAAAAGTGTGCGCGAAGAAAGGGAAAGAGATCTTAGGATGAAAAAAGAAAGAGAACTTGTATTAAGAAAGAGATTTAGAAAACAAAATAATGGTTAGTATGTCACCCTAACCAAGAATTACAAAGGATTAAGAAAATATTTAGGCTAGTCTGTCACTTTAGGCCATTTACAAATGAACTAAGAAAACTAAGAAACTGAAGAAAGAGAGAAAAAGAATGGTACAGAGTGTAGTGGGATTATGAATACAAGAAATAGCCTCCCTATTTATAATAGAGGGTTCGGCTATGGGGGGATTAGGTTTACAAGAGTTCTTTTCTATCCAAAGTTTACATCATAAAGTACATCTTGACCTTCAAAGAGGCAAGGCTGAATAGGGTTCTTCATTATTAGACAGTATTGGCTGAACATGCTTCTTGGAATTCATCTCAGATGTTCATCACACTTGATCTTGAAATCTTAAAAAGTTTTAGCTAAGCTTGCATTATCAATACCTTGTAATTGCTTTTCATCCAAATTCTTAAGATTAATCTTGTAAAAGTCCTTTTTAAAATATAACTCTTTAATAGTCAATCAAGGAGTCATGGTGTAATAAAAACTACTTTGGTCGAATATCATATGGTCCTTTTTTAAATAAAAGTCTTCAAATATCTCACATGTATGTAGAATTCCTCTTGGATTTAGGAAAATTGAATGCTTGTAGAAGTTTAAGTACCATTAAGTCTCCTACTTTAAGCTAAATTTAGAAAACCTACTTCAAGTAAAATTTGGTTACATCCTTAATATGTATGGCTGACCATTATAAGATTTGATCTTCTCTTAAATTTCTATGGACTTTGCATGAAAATGAATAGGAATCCTACTCCAAGAAGAAAAACCAAAAGATCAAGAAAACAAACATTAAATGCACCAAATTCAAGCAAATTTTAAAAATTTTCAACCAAATTGCACTTGTAAATCTCTATATATTTTAGTGCTATTACACACCCCACACTTAAATCTTTGCTTGTCCTAAAGCAAAACTCTCAAATCAACATTACTAAAAATCAATATACATGCATACAAAATCAAAATCACAAAATTCTCAAGAATGCACTATAGCATAATATAAAGATAATTAAAAACATAGATAACAAGAAACTCATTTAAAAGTAAGCTTTCAATATCACGTAACTCTTATGCTTATGAAATTATTCTATCTCTAATCCATACATATAATTTAAGCAAAAAGAATGCAAAATATATCATCATATATCACCTTAAAGATAGAATATATTTCATGTATCTACTTTAATTTTTTCTCTCTACTAATGTTAGACTTATATACTTGACTCAAGATCAAAAGGTCTTTATGGTTTATATTGTTAGGCTTGGGTCAAGGTAGGAAAAAGAAAATTTTAGGCTCATAAACCCTTTTTTCTTACTTTCTTTTGACTTCTTGGATTTTAGAACTTTTAAGTGAGAACTTTGAACTTTCACGACTTTGAGGCATCACTTTAATTCGGCATTTTTTTTCATTAAGCCGTTTTTTACTTTTTATTTTTTCTTTTCTTTTGCTGTTTCTTTTTTTTTTCTTTTTCACTTCCTCCTACCTCATTTCTTGCCAAATATAAAAACTTGTCCAAAAATTATGTGTAAGCAACATTGAGTTAGGTAAAACAATAAAATGGGGATAAATTCAAAGAAAATGGCTTTAGTTTATTCATATGGCTAAAATAAACAAAGAAAAGGATATATATCAAACGCTCAAAATATAAGGTACTAGGAATGCTTCATAAAAGGTAGGCTTAAAAAAAGCTCAAACTATCCAAAGAATGACTAAATTATCTCTTAAGTAAAATATAATTTAGAATTTTGCCTCAAAGGCTGAATAGGTAAATTCTAAAATCATATTCATTCTCTAAATCTCTATGCAACTTAATACATTATATATCTCTTCACAAAAATCAATGCATATCATAGATCCAAACTAAGAAGATAAAACATAAAAATCATACTCAACTGAAATTCTTACTTAAGAACTCATCACATGCTTCACTACATTTATACTTCTCCCTATATCATACATAAGTCAATCTTGAACAATTCATGAAAAATTAACAAAGTTTGTATAATAAAGACTACAGCATGCCAGTTCAGTTTGAAAACAAAGTAAATAGGGTAAAGATTTCAAAAACAAGTTAGTTAAAAAAGCATTCGTTTTCCCCTCAAACTTATATTAAGCAATACTACAAAACAAGGAAAAAGAACTAGGAAAAGGAAATACTCCCTAAATTTTTGTTGTAAGGATGAATTTTACATTCTTCATGAGGCATCTTCATACATCACTTTCATTCCTAAAAAACTCTTCAAACAAACTAAATATTCAAAGCATACCTATCCTAAAAAAATAAACAAAAAAAAGGAAAACAAATGCATATAAATAAACAATTAATGTAAAACTTGGGTTACCTCCCAACCAGTGCTAGTTTTGGTCAAGCTTGACCATACCTAAATTCTAAAATTACCTCATTCCTTTAAGAAGGATTTTTCCTTGTTGCATTCTTTTTTGAGGTATGATGTAAACTAAACTAGATCTAAAAGGTTTACTAACTCTCCTTATAGGAATAGAGTATGCTAGACTTGGATCAATGGTGGGAGCATTAAGCTTAGGGTTGGGGTTTTGATTTTGAGCTTGCAAGGATGGGTGCATTTTGGGCTAGTTGAATGGGATTGAAAGATCAAGTTCAACTCCATAACATTAGGTTTTTCCTTTTCTTTAACTCTAGTTATTGCTTGAACATCTTCATCATCTCTGAGGACACCATATCCACCAGTTATAAATTGAATTCTTTTGTCCTTAAATCTTAAAGTAAGATCGCAGTTATACACATCAATTAAGGCTTTGGATGTTAATAGGAAAGGTTTACCTAAAAGCAAAAGGGCTTTATTATCCTTTATATCTAAGACAACAAAATTAACAAAAGGCATACTTATTAACTTTTATTGGAACATTCTCTAACATTCCTCATAGTTTCTTAATAGATCTGTTAGCAAATTCAATACTGAATGTTGGAGGTTTTAGTACACCACATCCTAGCTGTGTAAAAATATTCATAGGCATAAGATTAATATTAGATCTAAGATTACAAAGAGCTTTATTAAATTTTAAATGACCAATTTTATAAAAAATAGTGAAACTCCTTAAATCTTTTTGCTTTTTTAGAAGAAGCTATCAAAGTGTAAGACTACAGTCATCAACAAAAATTGTATTTTTCAACTCTTTAAGTAACTCTCTTGGTATAGGCCTTGGCATTGGTGGTGCTACTTTAAAGGTCTGTCTTTGGGTAGACATCCTTGGAGTCATTTTCATCCTCTTTACTTTTTAAATTTCTTCTTCTTACACTTTCTCCTCTATCTCCTCTTATATGCTTTCAAGGAATGCTTTCCTAACTTGCATTAACACCTCATCTTTTTCATGCAAAATTTTAATATACTCCTCAGAGTCCTCCTCTTAAATGTATTTATCAAGATCTTTTTTTAATTTTAAAATTTTCACCCATATCCTCATATGAGTCAATGCTTTTAGGAGCTTTTAAAACCATTTGATAAAATTTCCCTACCAAATCTCAAAACCCCTCATCTATCATCACATTATCCTTCATAACAAAATCTATCTTAGGCTGCTTGAAAAAACTAAGCAAGTTTACCACCACTAGCTCATCAAAGCTATCATCAGCATCATCAGAATAAAATATATCATTCTCACCCTAGGAATACACAGCATTACCTGCTTTCTTACCTTGATTCTTAGGGTTTGACTTGGTATTACAAGGCAAGGTTCATAAGGGTTGGTTGGCTATGACTTGAGCTAATTAACCTATTTGGTTTTCAAGGTTTTTAATTGGTGTAGCTTCACTTTGTATGGTTGCATTATTAGCTTGCATCAATTGGGTCAACATTTTTTCAAAACGAGGTTACTTTTCTTAGGGTGGATTGTATGGTTATAGGTGAAAGTTTGTGTTTTGGTTGGTGGCTTGATGGTTATGATGGTTCTAAGAAAAGTTAGGTTGGTTTTTCTAACCTGGGTTATAGATTTTGCTATAGGGAATGTAAGCATGCTTGGATTATTGAGCATATTGGATCATTTTTATCCTATATTAACACTTTTCAATAACATGAGGTCCATAAATAATTTCACAAGGCACAAATGGGTTTTGTATGGCATGAACAGGGGCGATTTGGGATAGATTTCCTAAAGCTTCAATTTTTTTAGTAAAAATTTCTAGTTATGAATTAATGGAAGTAAAAGCATCAAGTTCATGCACACCAGTAGTTTCCTTATTTACCTTATGTTTCATACCACATTGATAGTTGTTGGCTGCAGTTGTTGGCTGCGGTTGTTGGCTGCCATAACTCATATGCTTCCTCAACAGTCTTGCTCATAATGGCTTATCCAATAGTTGAATCTAATGTAGTCCTTATGTGTAGATACCCTAATTGGTCTGCGCCCAAGTCCATTGGGCTTGGTCCAACAGGGTTTGGACCTAAGCCCACTAGGCCCAATTCAATGGGGCCAAATAGTTAGGCCCAACTGTTTGTTATTTTATTTTATTTTTTATTCTTATTTTTTATTTTGAGTTTTTATTTTAAGATAATATCATATTAGTTAAAAAAAAGGGAAAAATGCAAATTCTGTTGTGCATAGGCACTGGTAGAATTGCAATTGGTTTCAATCTCTCCAAGATAATTCTCAAGCTTTCTAATAATGTGGAAATCCAATTGAAGGGGGACTCCTAACTTATCAGAAACTCTTCTGATCTAGTTCTATAAATACATACACAACCACATAGAAACAAAATAGAAAAGAGAGATCACAGAGAAAACATAAAAAATAAAAGCATCAGAAAGTGTTTAGAAGAGCATAAGCAATCTTAGAACTTTTAAGAATTTTTTTAGAATTTTTGGCATTTTTTCTTTGGAAATTTTTTAGAAATTCTAGATTCTGGCGAACTTTTTCTGATGAGATTCATATTTTTTGTGCATATTTTCTAATTTTCAACATTGTTTCCTAGTTTTTGGTAAAATATTCAATTGAATTTTTGGGTGATAAAGAGAGGGAGAGAGAAAAAAGAAGAGGAGAGAGAAGGGGAGGGGAAATTTCAAGGGAAAAACAAAAATATTTACCTTTTATATCACCACAAAATGACATTGTTTTGGCGTTTAAAAGAATCCAGGATCCACACATTTTGCCAGTGGAGCATCCAACCCGATCATGACCTGGTCTATTAACCTACGTCCCAACCAAAATTAGCTGCTATGTCTTCAAGCTGCTCCTTCGAGCCATGTTCCATGACTGAAGTCGAGCCACATTGAATTCCCAATCGATTTGTTTTCCTATTTTGGTTTTTTTTTTTTTGGTTCTTTTATTTATTTTATTTTATTATGTATTTTTTGCATGAATAATTTCAAAAAATAAAATAAATAATAAAATAAATTTTGGAAATAAATATTAATTATCCAATGATGGAAGTGATAGAAATCTCAAATGGTAAATTTCTATAAAATTCATAGGTGAGAAATTTTCTCTAAATTTGTCCCAAATGGTGAAATAATTTAGATAAAATTTCAATAAGAATAATTAATATTTATTTTCAATCCAAAAAAAATAAAAAAATAAAAATTTTGGTTGAAAATATTTGACAATTATCCAATGATGAGATTTTTAGAAATTTCAAATGGTAATTTTGTAAGAAATCTCTAGGTGAGAAATTTCTTTAAATTTGTCCCAAATGGTGGAAGAATTTAAATGAAATTTCAAGAAAAATAATTGTCATATTATTTTCTTTTTAAAAAGAAGTTAAATAAAAAGAATTTCTAAATAGGCCCAAATAGTGAAAAATTTAGAAATTTCGAGAAAAACAAATTTCTAAATTGACCCAAATGGTGAAAAATTTAGAAATCCAACAAAAAAAAAAAAGAAAGAGAGAATTTCTAAATAGGCCCAAATAGTGAAAAATTTAGAAATTCAAAAAGAGAAAATATTTCTAATTTGGCCCAAATGGTGGAATAATTAGATATATTTTCAACAATAAAAAAATAATCAAATAAACTTTCTTCCAATGCAGAGCCTCTTCAAGATATCAAATGAGATTCTTGAATACTCTTAAGGTGAAAAAATATTTTTAAGAATTTTGCTAGATTGATGAAAAGTCTTAAGAATTATTTCCAATATTCAACATAAAAATTTGAAACCATTAGAACCAAGACCTTTGGACAAATTTAAAATAAAATGGTACTATCCTTTGGATGGGCATGTGGGGGTACTATAACCTTCCCCACATGTAATCGAACTCCCAAACCCTATTCTGGTTAGTAGACCTAAACCTATTCTTTTAGGGACCCTTAGTCAAGCTTAAGAGTTATTTAAAAGAATAGATTCCTTAGGTGGCTAATCACACCTAGTAAAAAGATTAGTGGCGACTCCATCCATTTTGTCAAGTCTAGCTATAGATTTCTAGATCTATATGTTATGATAGTTTGACGACTCCATTAGGGATGCTATAGAAAGTCAAGCCATAACATTTCAAATTTATCCTATTCTTTGATCTGATGGTTTTAAATTGTCATTATTTGATTACTAATGTTTTTCTTTTTTTGTCTTGTATTTTATTTTTGGGGTATGAAACCTATATGTTCCTTCACACATACTATCACATGCATTTGCATTACATGAGCTCTATACCCGAGCTTTGTCCCTCTTAGGAGGGAGTAAAGTACCTACACTCTCATGAGATGATAATCTCCGTAATGGCTAGTGAAATACTCCCACTCAAATTGAATCATTTCTGTTGGTAGCCTATGATGGGCGAGGATTGGAATGCCTTACTAGTCTATGATGGACTACGATGTAAGGAACAATTTAGAAGCCTTTAGTGGTCAAATCACCTAACCCTGCATATAATCAAACACCTAAGAGGACCAGTTTTAGGATAGAGCCCTTTCTATCTAATGATAGATGTAACCCGAAGTTAGGACATAAGAAGGAACAGTTTGTGATCTAACTTTTTGTTTGTTTAACTTTGTGCATTCGCATTGTCATGTCATGCATCATTTTTATTATCATATACATCTACATCATTTTCAGTTAACCCATGAAAATGTCTATTTCATTCATGCATCAACATATCATGCATAAAGCATAACATTTTTTATTATAATTGTGGTACTTAAGGTTCAAGGATAGCTCCACCAATCACGAATCCCACACAATCAACTCACCAATACAATACAAGAGCTCGAGCTAGACAAATGGAATAAAAAAATTCTAATCATCTCGAAAAAATAGAGAAAGTTTAAGAGAAGCTAAAAGGGGAGTTGAGTAAGATTTTGGAGGCTTTGAATAAGTTAAACAAGGGGAAAGGTATAGAAGAAAGTACTAGCCAACAAAACCATCCATCATAAGAGGTGGATAACCTACTATACCTTTCTAGTTTTGGGCCACATCAAGCCCAACCCTTACAAGGTTCACCACTATAGCAGTTCACATATCCAGTAAGGTATACATACCTTGGGATGCCATCAACTTCAAATCCACCACAGTATCAAAGTTATGTAAATCTTGTCTTTATCGAGAAGGTAGTAAAACCAATACCAGTCCCTAATTTGGATGGATGATTCAAAAGAGAAAGAGAAGTTGAGGCCCAAAGAGAAGGAGACTTTAAAAGCTTCAAAAGTTGAACAAAAGATGAATTGTTAAAGGAAAGGCTATGAGCAGTGGAAGGAGTTGGTTTTTATGGTTCAGTGGATGCTGCTAGGCTCTGTTTAGTCCCAGATATGGTTATTCCTTTAAAATTCAAGGTTTTGGAGTTTGAAAAGTATAATGGTACAAAATGTCCAAAGACCCACATTACCATGAACTGTTAAAAAATGGCTGCCCATGCTAATAATGAGAAGCTATTGATGCATGTTTTTCAAGATAACCTTACAGGCTTTACTGCTAGGTGGTATGTCCAATTGTATAGGACCCGCATTTATTTTTGGAGTGATATAACCCATGCCTTCATTAATCAATACTGACATATTATAGACTTGACCCTTAATCGCCTTTCTTTGCAGAATATGGAAAAAAAAAGGGAATTGAATCATTTAAGGAGTATGTGCAAAGGTGGAGGGATGTAGCTTCTCAAGTGTAGCCTCCTTTAACTAAAAAAGAGACTATAGTGTTGTTTTTTAGCACTTTAAAATCTCTCTATTATGAAAAAATGATAGAGAATGCCACAAAGAATTTCACTGATATAGTAATCAATGAGAATGTCATTAAAAATGGCAAGTGAAAGGAGGGGAAACCAAAAGGGTTCCAGAGAAGAAAGAGACTAAAGCTCAAGTCATAAGCCTTAATAAACAATTCAAGAGATATCAACCTTATCCACCACAAGGTTACTCTTCATATTATCCTGCTGTGAATAATATCTCACCTTACCCTTACCAACCATATCCATAACTAACTTACTCACCAACTTACCAGTCAACCTTTCAAGTACCTGCATATGATTCTAGTCATATCACTACATTAGCTTCAAAGCCTAACAACCAAGTTAATGGTTTAAGGAGATCTCAGGATAACTAAGAAAATGGCACATATTGACCCTATCCCCATGACTTACACAGAGTTATTCCCAAAACTGGTCAAGAACAACTTGGTATCTCTAGTTATTCTAGAACCATTGAAGCCACCTTATCCAAAATGGTATGATGCTAATGCAACATGTGATTATCATAGTAGAAACATGGGTCATTTTATTGAAACCTGCCTTGCTTCAAACACAAAGTGTAAGATTTAATCCGAAAAGGTTTAGTGAGCTTCGATGAATCAGAAGAGCAAGATGACAATAAAAATCCTTCACCTGATTACACAGGGGCATAATTTTGAAAAGGATTTTAAGGCTGGTTCGAAGCTGCTTGTCATTTTAAGATTTCTTTGATAGTAATGTTAGGAATTATTTCATGCAATAAGATTTCATTTGTTATCATTTTGATAAAAGACAAGTTAATTACATTTTCTCTTTCATCTAAGCCATTATTACATACTTTGTTATTTCCACATCTTTTTATTCCCATTCTTAATAATGAATGTTTAGACAAAGTAACAATAATTTTGGGATTTGATTTTGAAAACTCATTCACATTGATTTGAGTAGACTATTTGAGCAAAATAAGTCAGCTACTAGCAGATGTGAAATAGATATGTTTTGAAAATGTGCAGTCTTTTATAAAGATCCATGAGCTTGTTCTTGCTCAATAAATGATGTTTAAGGAACACATTCATATTTGAGATGAAAAATGGCCATTTTTTTTACCATTTGAAAAACCATTCACTACTACCGCTTTGAGCCTATTATGATTTTTTTTCTAAAGAACCCAGACCAAGGATCACCTTCCACACTGAGGGTAATTTTTGAAAAGAAAAAAAGGTAAAAGATCACAAAAGCTCTCAAAGATAGAAAGTAAAAAAGGATAAGTAAGAAAAAAAAAAAGAAGCAAAAGAAAAGACAAATGAATGCCATAAATGATTTGGGGTAATGTAGTGGGAGTCTTTTTGTGAGAAATAATGTGAATGAAAACAAAAAAAGTAGAGAAATGATATGGAATGGGCCAAAATGCCAAGTATGAGAAATGATCTTTTGGTTTTAAACCCTTTAAACACATGTTATCCATTTCTTGCATGACCCCATACCATGGCCTACATTACAACCTTTAAAAGTTCGTTTGGATCAAATGTGAATGCTCGAATTGAATAATCATATGTTGGGCTAAGTTATGTTTATGACAGAATGATAGAAACATGCTTCGTTGCTTAAGAGATTAATGTAGAAGAGATATTAATAATGGGTGAATGAATGAATGAAAGAAGAAAAGAAAAGAGAAAATAAGAAAAAAAGATGAAAAAAAAAAGAAAAAAAAAAGAAAAAATGAAAGAATAAAAAAAAGATGAAAAAGAAAGGAAAGAAAAACTCAAATTGAAAACCCGAAAGAACGATTTGGGTAGAAAAGTCTCTAAGTTGAGAATTGGATAAATAGTTCACATAGATGAAAGGTCAAAGACATTTAAAGATCTCTTAAAGCTGAAGCAAAGTTCAATGAGCTCAAAATGACTTCGAAAGTCAATTAAATAAGTTTTTAAGAAAGAATTCTGTATTAATGTTAAGAGTTGTTTGAGTATTCATTGTTTGGATATGATTACTCCATTTGTTCAATACCATTCCTAAGGACATTGAATTTGTTCCTTTTCCCATTTATTTTTGTACTAAACTCGTTCCTCATTTATTACCTTTCTCTCAAATCACCTTGTGCTCTTTTATTGTTGCATCCCCAGAATAAATCTAGAAAAGGTATGATTGCATTGTATTTGTCATGAATTGAGATGATGATGAATGAATGATAATGTGCATAAAAGATTCTTGCATTCCTTTGAAACGAAACTAGGATGATAGGGGGTAAAACAAATGATTAAGAGATGGCAAAAACTTAAATAGATGATTTTAGAGGACACAAAGTGTGACTAAATAATGAATATGATGATGGATTGGTTGACATAATTTGTGAGATGTGGTCAAATGATGAAAATGATATGGGGCAATAGACGAAACTTGTTTTGGAATGGCTAGTGCTGAGAATCCTGTGAATTACGATCAAATATCAATTGATGGAACTTGTTCTAAATGGATAGTGCTGAAAAGTTGAAAAAGAAATATGAGAGATGGTGGAGTTTTGAGAACCATATTAACACAATTAATTAGAATTTCATGATATGAACATCCGCATTACATGCATTACGTTTGCATTATTGTTTGGAGAATATTTGAAACTTTGGTTTAGCTATGCATTTGCATTATGCAATAAATATTTGAATCATTGTTAAGAATATGACATTGTGAAAATCTAGATTATTATATTTGCATCATTAAGAAAGCATTTGCATCATTGATCATGACATTCAGTACATATAAAATTTTGACTTTAGGAAAAGTTTAAAGCCCATCTGGAAAAGAAATTTTGAATATTTTGATGAAGTCCTAAATTTTCAAATGAGAATCTTTGAGTTTTAAATGAGAATCTTTAAGATGTTTTCAAATGAGAATCTTTGAGTCTTCAATGAGAATCTTTAAAATGTTTTCAAATGAGAATTTTTAAGACTTAGATGAAAATCTTTAAAATATTATTTGAGTCTTAAATGAGAATCTTTAAGACATTTTCAAATAAGGACTTTTGAGTCTTAAATGAGAATTTTTGAGATGTGAAACCTTAAAATTTGTCGAATGTGAATCTTCAAACATAAATGAGAATCATTGAGATTTTAGATGTGAAACTCCAAGTTTTATTGAATGTGAACCTTTAAACTCAAATGAGAAGCTTTGAACTTTTAGATGTGAATCTCTAAAATTCGAA
The DNA here is from genome assembly GCF_047325235.1 of Durio zibethinus. Classification (NCBI taxonomy): domain Eukaryota; kingdom Viridiplantae; phylum Streptophyta; class Magnoliopsida; order Malvales; family Malvaceae; genus Durio; species Durio zibethinus. Next base: position 20,920,655 of record NC_143166.1, read on the forward strand.
TGAGAATCTCTAAATGTTGGATGTGAGCCTTGCAATTTGCATGTGAATCCCTGAATTAAAATTTTGGATGAGAATCTCACAAATGCAAATTTTGGAAAAACTACAATTTTGAATTCTTGCATATCTAAAATTTTGCGAATCAAATTCTTATGAAACTGAAATTTTGAGAATCAAATTTCAGTGAATTCTTACGAATCTGAACCTTTGAATTTTGAACTCAAATTATGAATCTTTGAGTTTTTATCAGACATGATCTCTAACTTCTTTGGACATGATTGTTAATGAGCTTTTATTTTTCAAAGTTATGGTGCCTCTATGATGCCTCTGTTTAGAGGAGCTTTGTTTAACTAAAAAAATAATAAAAACAAAAAAAAAGAGAAGTGTCGAGTTGAGTCTTGATTGGGTGTCTACATCTTTACACAATTCCTGTTTCATAAAAAATGTGTAAAAAAGGGCAGTTATAGACACTCTAATTGGTCCGAGCCCAAGTCCATTGGGCTTGGTCCAATAGGGTTTGGGCCTAAGACTATTAGGCCCAGTTCAATAGGGCCAAGTAGTTAGGCCCAACTGTTTGTTATTTTATTTTACTTTTATTCTTATTTTTAATTTTAATTTTTAATTTTATTTTAAGATAATATGATATTAGTTTAAAAAAAGGGAAAAATGTAAATTCTGCTGTGTATAGGCATTAGCAAAATTGCAATTGGTTTCAATCTCTCTAGGATAATTCTCAGGCTTTTTGATAATGTGGAAATCCAATCGAAGAAAGACTCCTAACTAATCAAAAACTCTTCTGATTTGGTTCTATAAATACATACATAGCCACACAGAAACAAAATAGAAAGGAGAGATCATAGAGAAAACACAAAACATAGAAGCAAAAAAAAAAGTTTTTAGAAAAGCAGAAACAATCTTAAGATTTTTAGGAATTTTTTTAGAATCTTTGGTATTTTTTTTTAAAAATTTTTTGGAAATTCCAAATTCTGGCAAACATTTTTCGACGAGATTCATATTTTTCAACCATATTTTCCAGTTTTCAGCATTATTTCCCAGTTTTTTGTGAAATATTCAACTGGATTTTTGGGTGATAGAGAGAGGGAGAAAGAAAAGGGGAGGGAAAATCTAAAGGGAAAAATGGAAATATTTGCCTTTTATATCGCCACAATGATGTCATTTTGGCATTTAAAAGAATTCAAGATCCGCGCACTTTGCTAGTAGAGGATCCAACCCGATCGCGACCTAGTCCATTGACCCGTGTCCCAGTCAAACTTAGCTGCTGAGCCAAGTCGAGCTGCATCTTCAAGCTACACCTTTAAGTCATCTTTTATGCCTGGAGCAGAGTCACGTCGAATTCCCGACTGAGCTGTTTCACTATTTTTCGTATTTTTTTATTTTTTTATTTATTTTATTTTTTATGTAATTTTTTGCATGAAAAAAATTAAAAAAAATAAAAAAAAGTAATAAAATAAATTTTGGGAATAAATATTAATTATCCAATGATGGAATTGATAGAATTTTCAAATGGTAAATTTCTATAAAATTTCTAACTGAGAAATTTTTTCTAAATTTATCCCAAATTGTGGAATAATTTAGATAAAATTTCAATAACAATAATTAATATTTATTTTCAATCCAAAAAAAATAAAAAAAATAAAAATTTTGGTTAAAAATATTTGACAACTATCCAATGATGAGATTTTTAGAAATTTCAAATGATAATTTTGTAAGAAATCTCTAAGTGAGAAATTTCTTTAAATTTGTCCCAAATGATGGAAGAATTTAAATGAAATTTCAAGAAAAATAATTATCATATTATTTTCTTTTCAAAAAAATTGAATAAAAAGAATTTCTAAATAGGCCCAAAGGGTGAAAAATTTAGAAATTCAAAAAGAGAAAATATTTTTAATTTGGCCCAAATTGTGGAATAATTAGATATATTTTAACGATAAAAAAATAATCAAATAAACCTTCTTCCGATAATGAACCCTTTTCAAGATATCAAATGGGATTTTTGAATACTCTTGCGGTGAAGAAGTATTTTTAAGAATTTTGCCAGATTGATGGAGAGTCTTAAGAATTATTTCCAATATTCAACATAAAAATTTGAAACCATTAGAACCAAGACCCTAGGATAAATTTAAAATAAACCGATACCATCTTTTGGATGGGCATGTGGGGGTGCTATAACCTTTCCCACATATAATCGAACTCCTGAACCTTGTTCTGGTTAGTAAATCCAAACCTATTCTTTTAGGGACCCTTAGTCAAGCTTAAGCGTTCCTTAAAATGATAGATTCCTTAAGTGGCCAATCACACCTAGTAGAAAGATTGGTGGCAACTCCATCAATTTCGTTAAGTCTAACTATAGATTTTCGGATCTATATGTCATGACAATATGGATCATGTGAGACCATTGTAAAAGATTTGAATTTATAGCCATTAGGGGAAACCATGATGTTAACACTTTCTTTGTAGCTCTATGAATCTCTCCTAAGCATCATAAAGCATCTTCTATTAAATTGTATAAAAGTAGTTATTTTGTTCCTTAGCTTTGTTGTCTTGGCAGGTGGAAAGAACTTAGCAAGAAACTTTTCCACCAAATTATCCTAACTTGTGATTGATCCAGATGGTAAAGAAGATAGCCAACTTTTTGCCTTGTCCTTAAGAGAAAAAAGAAAAAGTCTTAGTCTATAGCATCATCTGAAACACCATTATATTTTAAAGTATCACATAATTCAAGAAAATTAAATAAGTGGAGATTTGGATAATTGCTTGGTAATCCTCCAAACTATACAGAAGTTTGGACCATTTGAATAACAAAAGAGGTTATTTTGAAGTTATTTGCTTGTATGGCTAACCCTTTTATGGATGGTTGAAAACTATTAGCATAAGGGACAATATAATCCCTCAATGTCTTATAACCTTCATGTTTTGCTTTTGTCGTTCGGATTGGTGCAAGTGGAACAAGGTCAACATTTCTAGATCTGCACATACAAACAAGGCAAAGATCAAAATGATTTAAAACAAATAAAAGTAAATGTTTAGATTACAAGGAAGTAGAAAATCCTTATTGATATTGAATCGAACACCACTATAATCTTCAGCAACGATGCCAAAAACTTGATTGTTACTTTTTATAATGCCTGCATGTGCATAGATGGTAATCAAGTAATAAAGTGAGTAAGTAGACTATCATTCCCATAAGGATTAGGTATGGGTGTTGAGACGAAGTACCAAAGGAAGTTCTTTGTAACTTTATATTTAAACAATCGAAAAGGTTGATTGAAAATATTAAAGCAATGAAATTGTAAAGACTGAAAATGTGATAACTAAATGCACAACTAATCAACTACCACTTGGTAGCTTTGAAGGCAAAATGATTATGCAAGAAAATAAAAGAAAACAAAAAGTTTGTAAAAGAATTGAATATTGCTAATTGAAAGAAAGCATAAAACCAAGATTTGAAAACTTGTAAAGAAAAAAAGAGTGTGTGTGTGTAAATAGAGAAAGAGATCTTAGAATGAAAATAGAAAGAGAACTTGCATTAAAAAAAGAGATTTAGAAAACAAAACTATGGTTAGTTTGCACCCTAACCAAGAATTACAAAAGATTTAGAAAAGATTTAGCCTAATTAGTCACCTTAGCCCATTTACAAAGGAAACTAAGAAACTGAAGAAAAGAAAGAAGAATAATGGTGTGGAGTGGGATTATGAATACATGAAAGAGCTTCCCTATTTATAATAGAGGGTTTGGCTATGAAGGGATTAGGTTTACAAGAGTTCTTTTCTATATAAACTCTACATGATAAAACTCAACTTGATTTCCAAATAGGCATGGCTGAATAAGGTTCTTCATTCTTGGAGAGTCTAGGCTGAATATGCTTCTTGGAATTCATCTTGGACGTTTATCACACTTGATCTCACAATCTTGAAGAGTTTTAGTTAAGCTTGAATTATCAAGACCTTGTAATTGTTTTTCATCCAAATTCTTAAGATTAATCATGCAAAAGTCCTTTTTAAAATACAACTCTTTACTGGTTAATCAAGGAGTCATGGTGCAATAAAAACTCTTTTGGCTAAATATCATAGAGTCTTTCTTTAAATAGAAGCCTTCAAATGTCTCACATGCATGTAAAAGTCCTTTTCGATATAGGAAAACCATGCTTGTAGGAGTCTAAGTACCATTAGGATTCCTATTTCAAGTTGAATTTAGAAGGCATACTTCAAGTAGAATTTGGTTACATCCATAATATGTATGGCTGAACATTACAAGACTTGATCTTGTCTTAAACTTGCAGGATTTTGCATGAATGAATAGAAATCCTACTCCAAGAAACAAAACCTAAAGATCAAGAAAACAAACATTAAACACACCAAATTCAAGCAAATTTTAAAAATTTTCAATGAAATTGAACTTGTAAATCTCTATATATTTTATGCTATTAGATGCTCTTCATTTGCCCACACCACGAGTGCTCTATAACGTATAAGAAAAAAAAATTTTCACTAAGCCCTCACCTGCTGGTCCCTTTGCCTTGTCACAACATGTCATCAACAAGGCTCACCAAGGCAAAGTCTCTCGACTAATAGGGACACAACATTCAATGATTTAGATAGCTATCGCTACGCAACATAACGATCACTATTTTGTAGCTTTTACTCCTCCCAACACCAATATCCATTGCAATTAGGGTGTGAATTTCATTCACATACTTAGCAATCTATTTTAGCCATAAAATAACATGATTGTGGGAATAGTAGGTTTAGCAAAATGTTACAGCCACTATTGGCCCCTATTGTTTTTATTTTTACAAAAAAAAATGCATTATATCAAGCAATACAACTTTTCCAAATTCCAGAATCGAGAAAAATCTCATGTCTAAGCCAATTCAACAAATTAAAGTCTTAATCAAGCCAAAAGAATGAATTAATCAAAGTTTTGAACTCTAACACAAAGTAACTAGTATTGGCATAAGCATTACCAATTTTTCTTCAAAATTTAAGTTTTGGCTTGGTGTGGTGATGTACTAGAGTTTCTCTTTTCCATGGTCATGATAGAGATGAAATAAGATTTGAGAGTTAACAAATTCTTTAGAGTTGAGCCATGAGTAGAGAAATAAAGCAAGGTGGTTTATTGTGGGATGGGCAAGGAAAAAGAACAAAGGCTTGGAATAGTAGAACAGAGATGAAAAACAAAGAGAAAGGGTAGGACAATTAGTGGGTGGGTTGGTGGATGAATGAAGTGATAATGTCACATGTGCTTTAAATATTAATTTTTTAACTTTTACATAAAAATTGAGAGGGAAGAGTGAATAATTGATGCAAAATGGTTAAGAATATTTTATAAATTAAAATTTTTTTATGCAAATTTCAAAGGGGGAATGAGATGTGTGTATGAGTTTTTTTTTTATGTATTATTATTTAGAAATTAATTAATATCAATGATTAATATTTTGAAGTTATTAAATATGTTCTTTTTGCATGTGTTTAATTATAATTAGGTTGCTAGTTGAATTATTTTTTTACTAACAAATAAAGTTTATCATCATAACACTTCTAATATTTATAATCATAGGAATTCATTTATATGTTAATGAATAATTTTTAAATACGCTCATTTAACTATAATAGTTTTTTTTAACAAAAATGTGAACGATCATTTTAATTTTATAAAAATGAATTAAAATATCATATACTACTTTAAATATCATAAAATAAGAGTTTGTGCAATTACAATTATATTTACTTAATTTTACAATAAAGTGTGTAAACATAATAAAAATTCACGACTGTGACAACCGTTACAGCCATTATTTAAACATTTATGCCCACAATCTCAATAAAAGTGACTCGACCAAAAATGCGACTATGATTGCAATTTAAATCCTTGTCATCATCAACAAGCCTCACTAAGGTGAAATCCTTCAACCAACATGGACATGTCATCAATAAAGCTTGCCAAGGCTAAGTCATCAACCAATAGAGACAAGTCATTATCAAAGCTCTCCAAGATGAGGTCCCTCAACTTGAACTTCTTACCAAGACCTTGATGACATGGCTAGACAAAGGTCTAAAGGTGATCACTTTATAACCCTTTAAGACCTGGGGGTAATTTCGTATACACTCGACTACCACATCACCACTAAAGAGGATCAGCATTTAGACTCTTCGTCACAATACAAGCTCGCCCCTACCTCTTCATGCATGGGAAGAGCTCACCCAACTACTACCACTAATGTTCCATCAGTCCATCAATTTGCTTGGAATCATTAAATACAACATACTCTCACTCATGTGACTCTTCTTCGAACTTCATGTGGACTTCCCATTAACTATTACCAACTCTAGTTACATCACCACCCATTGTCTCATATATAAGATAGAAAAGAGGTCCAAGTATAAAATTCTAAACTATTCTTCCTCAAGCTTACTCAATTCTTTTTGTTAATTACCCACTTCTTTCTCTAACCCTAACTTTAAACACTTAATTGACTTGAGCATCAAAGCACGCCCCTAAGAACCAACTCCAATGCCCCATGACCATGCTTTTTTGCTATACGTTCGAACTTTTTTTATACCACCTCCCACATCATCATTAGGGCTTTTCAGCTTACCACATCCTGAAACACCATGAACAACTAGAATTTTATTCACTTTTTTGTTAAGTTTCTTTATCCCTTAGTTCTTTGCTTTTCCTAAAGTTCTAATTACCTCCGTATCCTAATCTTATCATTTGTTTTACAATTCGTCATCTGATTTCTCTTGAGGAAATGTTAAGGTTCTTGTATCGAACTCATTGGTTCTACAATATATGGTAAATTACTATTTTAAAGTCATTTATCTATGTTTGTTTATGGAAAGAAAACAAATGGTTAAAAGTTCTCACCTGTTTCAAGGAATTGACAAATTGTTCTCTAGCTAATTCCATCACTAATACAAAAAAAGGTTCTCACTTATTTTAAGGAATTGATAAATTATGGATGAAGTGCTTAAATAGCTAAAGAAGGAAAGAACATTGAGCTTTTTGGTGAAAAAACAGCAAAACTCTATCGCAATATTAAAAAAGGTTAAAGAGTAAAATGTCAAGGTGACCTGCACTAAAAGCTTAAATAATGGGAATAATACTAGGGCGAAGGTTTCTTGTATGGATTCCTTGTTGGGAGGCAATTATGGCACCTATACTAAGACAAAAGAAGTCCTCAATGAAGACATGGAGGTCTAATCGAAGGAAAAGAAAAGCCAAGATAACGACATTAACAAAAAAAAAAAAACTTCAAGTCTCTTTAAGTAGTAAGAAACATAATAGAGTTAAAGAAAGTTGTGCTCACTCTTTGATTGTTAAAGTCGTTGGCAGAATGGTTGGCTATAAATACTTAGCATTTAAGATTAAACATTTATAGAATCTTCAGGAAAGGCCATGTATAGTTGATTTAAGACATGATTATTTCCTGCTTAAGTTTCAATTGGCAGATGATTATAACTATATCTTTAAAGGTGGTCCACGATTTATTGGTGGTCTTTTTTTAACAATTAGAATATGAGAACCAAATTTTAGGGCATTGAATGCTTCTTTCTCCTCAGTGGCAATTTAGCTAAGGTTGCTTGAGCTACCTATTGGATATTTTGACCTGAAAATACTCAAGAAGATTGGTTGCTTGAGCTACCTATAGGGACCTTACTCCAGGTCAGTGGCCACACTTTGGTAGGAAAGAAAGGGAGATATCCAAGAATATGTATAGTTGAATCTTGATAAACCTTTCCCACGATGTATCAGAGGTAAAGGTAGAAGGCAAGTTATTGTAAATGAAAACATTAGGACCTTGTGTTTTAATTGTGAAAGGTTGGGTCACCATAAGGAATTCTTCCCAAAAGAGAGAGATATCGATCATGATCAATTGGCAATTGATGGCGAACAATAACCACAAGTCAGATGGAAACCAACGTAGAAAGAAAAAATTGGAGAGGAAGATTTTGGGCCACGAACGGTGGTCCGAAAAAGAAGAAACCATACAAAAGCAAACTCCAATGACCCAAAGGAACCAACCAGTGCCTCATTTATGAGGGCTCAAACACATGATGCATCTAACTCAAATGACTCAAGAAATAGAGGCTATAGAGTACAATAGTACAAGAAAAAGACACAAAAGTTTAAGACCCAAAGTGAAGGAAATGCAAAAGGAAAGGAACAAAGATTAAAGAACCACCCATGAATGGAGAATACATGCATGGCTTTGGTAAAGCTTGAGCTATGCAGCTGTCAAAACTGATGGAGCTTAGATATGCACTGCCAATATTAATTGCCCTAACAAATACTCTCAAGGGTTTGATGAGCCAAATGATAATTTGACGTTGGCATAAAAAGTTGCCACTCCAAACGAAAGCCCTCTTATTGCCAAAACCATGCAAAAATAAAACATGTTACCTATTAAATCAAACATGCATGGGGACTTTTTGCAAACACTAACCAAAGTTAACCCATCCCTTGCATTCGAAATCAAATCTATGAGTCATAGAAAAACAAAGTGCAACACCAAAAATGTTCAACCCAACAACCAGCTACAACAAACGTAGCCACTGATGACTTGTTTTCAACAACAAGTCAACCAAACATCAAACTCGATTTGGTTTGGAAAAGAGAAAGAGACTGGAGGTAAGTCATAGGGTGGTCGGATTCCAAAACAATCTTCAAACATAAACAATGGATGTCCAAAACTCACAGAAAAACTAGCAAAATCAAGAACACCATTTACAGGCTTCTCTTTCGACCTTCAGACCCTACCCATTCATTTTTAAAGCTTGAAACATAGCCAGAGGTGACTCCAAAGGTCAATATCCCCAATGGGTAGAGGTAGAAGCCCAATAAGAGAGGGTAGCAAAGAATTTCCAAAGGATAAGGTCGACAACATCATATGTACCATTACTTATCTACTCAAAGCCAATCTAGGCCTTAGAAGACTCTAACTTAACACCATATGGGGATGCATGTTGGACATAAGAAAGACTAAACCCACCATAATGGGTTTATCAATCCAGGAGGTTCAACTAGCAAACACCCTTTGGAAGCAATACTGAATAGCACCTATGTGATAGCAATGAAAACAATAGTCAGCCAACTGGTCCAACAATTCTGAATTTGCTTTAGTTCTTCCATCTTGCTAGGGGCAGGGACCCTAATGCACAAAGTGAAAATGTATCCCAAGCTAAGGAGAATGACACAATGATGGACTCCAAAGAAGACACAGGTTGTCCCCCAGTTTCAAGGCTATCAATGAACTACAACATCAACCAACCCTAATCCATTTAATCATTCTATGAAACTATAGGGGTGCAAGACACCCTGATTTTATTCACATGGTTAAGGAATTTATGGGAATGTATAGGCCTAAAATTATGGTTATTATTGAGACATGTGCACGTAGAGAGGAGGTTCGATTGATAATTGATCAACTTCTTTTTTTATGATTGGAAGGACACTATCATAATCGACTTTAAAGGAGGACTATGGTTTCTATGGCACTCAAACCTAGTGGAAATAAACATGTTTGTCCCACGGAATAGGAAATTCATGCAACTATGCAAGTAAGAAACTCAAATCTTACTTGGTTACTTTCTACTATCTGTGCTAGTCCTAAGTTTAATAAACGTAAATTGCTTTGGGATCATTTAAAAATTGTGGTTGCACACCATAATTACCCATGGCTTATAGTAGGGGACTTTAACGAAGTACTTAAAGTGGAGGATAAAGAAGAAGGAGCCTCGATTTCTATATCTAGGTCTAAAGCCTTATATGAATACTTGAATAAGTGCAATCTTTTTTATCTTGGATTTGTTGGACGAAGATTCACTTGGTCGACTAATAGAAAGGTTATGGATCTCATCCAAGAATGTATTGACATGGCATTTGCTAATACAAATTGGTGTTTGTTAGTTCCGGAAGCTTGTGTCAAACATTTAGTTAAAGCCCATTCAGACCACTAGCCCATCCAAATTTCCTTTAAGGAGAAGAAAGCTCGGAATGGGTTGAAACCTTTCCAACTCCAAAAAAAGTGGTTTGACCACCAAGAATTCTTACCTTTGATCCAACCTAGATGGAACCAAGAGAATAGCTGCTTTGTCTCCATTATCAACAATCAAAAGAAATATTCAAGAATGGAATAAAACTATTTATGGGAATGTGTTTATGAAGGGGAGTGCTAAGGGGATTGAAAAAACGCTTGGCGATTCACCAAACCAATTCCTCCTTGATTTACAACAAGCCCCGATTGACTAGTATAAGCAAAATTTAAAACTGAGGAAGACTTATGGGCCCTTAAGTCTCGTATAAGTTGACTTCTGGATGGAGATCGTAATACTAAGTTCTTCCATGCCTCAACAATCTCGAGAAAACTGTACGACCGCATTGTGTTACTTGAAGGTCAAGAAGAACAGTGGACCTCTAACCCCTAAGACATGGAACAAATCGTGCTAAGTCATTTCAAGAAACTTTACACAATGTCCCAAATCACTGGATGATAGAGATATGAAACTGGGCCAAAGCGTATCATGCAACTAACAGACCATGAGAAAGATGATTTACAGAAGCCTATTTCTGATGTTGAAAGGTGATATGGACGTTCAAGGCCTTTAAAGCCCTTGGGTTAAATAGCCTACATCTTTTTTTCTGTCAAAGGTGCTGGAACATGGTTAGAGAGAAGCTCTACTCAATCGTCAAGAACATATTTGAAAATTCATCAATGATGGAAGCTCTCAACGAGACCATTACATCTTTGATCCCCAGAGTTTCTAGTCCCACACGCATTGGCCAATTCAGACCTATTAGCTGTTGTAACATGCACTTCCTACAAAGTGGTCACAATAATCCTTGTCCAGAGACTTAGGCCATTATTAACTAAGATCATCTCCCCTTTCCAAACTAGCTTTATCCCAAGGAGGAATGGATGCAACAACTGCATAATTGTCCAGGAAATGATACACTCATTCAAGAGATGTAAAGCCAAGAAAGGACAAATTGCTGTGACATTGTGATATATTAGAATGAAGCTTCATAAGAAAGGCCTTAACCTTCCTTAATCTTACAAATCCTTTGATTAATCTTATAATGATTTATATTTCTTCCTCTTCCATTCCTGTCTTATTGAATGGAGGGATGTTGGAGAGCTTTAGACCTTCCAGGGGCATACGGCAAGGTGATCCTTTATCACCATATCTCTTTATCATGTGCATGGAATTCCTAAGCCTGTGAATCCTGGAGGCGTGTGAGGATAAAAGGCGGTTGCCTTGGAAAACCTCTAGGAAAGGATCGGTTTTTTCTCATGTGGTTTTGCTGATGACATCATGCTTTTTGGGAGGGTCGATCGGAAAATAGCTGAAACGATGGAAGTCTTGTCATCCTTTTGTGCGAAGTCAGGCCAGAAGTCAACCTAGAGAAGTCACGTGTTTTCTTTTCTGCCAATACCAATTCTGAGCATCATGCGAGTATGGTTAATATCTTGGGCATCCGCGAGACTATCGATCTTGGCAAGTACTTGGGATTCCCCCTCCACAGAAGTCGTGTTAGCAAGCATGACTATGCATTGATTGTTGACAAAGTTCGAGCAAAGCCGGCAGGTTGGAAAGCTGGACTGATTTCATTGGCAGCAAGACTTCTTATCAAATCCGTCATGAAAGCAATCCCATTGTATTACATGCAATGTTGTGCCCTGCCAGCAAGCATCTGTAAAGAACTAGATAGAATTAACTGGAATTTCTTGTGGGGAGATTCGAAACAAAAACATGAAGTTCATCTGCTGAACTGGAATGAAGTTACCAAAAGTAAACAAGAGAGAGGGCCGCGTCTGAAGAAGCAAAGGTACAGAACCAACCTCAATCAACCAAGCTGGTCTAGAGGTTCATGCAGCAAAAGAGGGACCTTTGGGCTCAAACACTTCATGCAAAATACTTTAACAATGGAAACATCCAAAACCTAGTTCAACTTGTTCGGTTACGTGGAAAGTAATGAGATGGGTAGGGCCCATCTTGGAACAGGGTTTGGGTTGGGTGATCCATGATGGGACAAATACTAGCTTCTGGTATGACAAATGGATAGGAGGGGTTACCATCTGATCATTGATCCAAGGCCTTCTGAACAGAAATGAAAGGGAAGTCAAGGTTTGAAAGGCCTTCCAAGCTTTTCAATCACAAAATGAGGGCCCTATCTCGTTCCATCTTCCTAGGTCAGTGACTGACTCCATTAGAGCCATCCTTTTGCAAACTGTTTGAGCAGAGCAATGACACACCTTATTGGACTGCTTCCAAGAGTGGAAACTTCTCTACCTAGTCGGCCTATGATCTAATCAAAGGACTAGTGATAAGGATTGGAGCTCGCTCTGGAAGTTGAAAGTCCTTCCTAAACTCCAGTTTTTCGTTTAGGAATGCTTATGGAATCCTACCAACAAAAATGCTTCTCATACACAGAGGTTTGAACGTTCCAAGTAGGTGTTGTGTGCTTTGCAATCAAGTTTGCGAGGACATCCAACACTTGCTTAAATATTGTCAATGGATTGCTTAAAGATTATCAATGGACGTGCAACACATGGTTGGGCCAACGGCACGTTATTAACATAAACCCTGTTGGCACAGTTGAGGACTGGATTCGACTAAATGCCATGGATAACAAAAGATCACAACATCACGGTATTCCTCGGAGCCTGTTGTTTATCTAGATCATTTGGGATATTTGGCTTGAAAGAAATCACAAAATCTTTAAGGGTGATGGGAGAAACAGAAACATAGTTGACCGCGCTGTCAAAAGGGAGAGTGAATTCTTTGCGATAAACCAAGGAACGTACAAATACATTCGAGACTCCGTTATCCCTGTCAAATGGAAGCCACCTGAAGTTGGATGGCTGAAACTTAAACACGGATGGGTCCTCCAAGGGTAATCCCGGGAGAGCTAGAGCTAGCGCCATTATTAGGAACTATGAAGGGCAGTGGATTGCTGGATCTGCTAGATTCATTGGCCATAGCACAAATATCCACGTTCAGCGTTAGGCGCTTAGAGACGGCTTTATTCTGGCCAAACAACTCAATGTCACTAGGCTTGAAGTTGAACTTGACGCTGTGGTTGTTATTTCTTTGATTAAAAGTCTTTCTGTCCCTTACCCTATTCTGCAACCTTTGGTTTATGATTGCAGGAAACTACTGGGAGACTTTAACTGCCAACAATTCATGCATGTGTTTGGGGAGGGAAAACGTACTGATGCTCTGGCTTGTTTGGGCAGCAATAACTTAGCTGAAAGTGAATGTAACGAAAACTCTTTTATTTGCTTTGAGATCCTCGATTTTATTAAGCCTCTGCTAGCCTATAATGTGGCAGGGCAATTTATGTACCAAACTATCTTTTGAGCTATCCAAGTCCCTTTTATTACCAAAAAGAAACAAAGAAAACAAACGACTAATAACAGGGTAGGTCTTGGATTGGTAAATGACTAATAACAGGGTGGGTCTAGAATTGTTGATTATGAACAGGACCCGGTTGTATTCCTCTTTCACACTCGAGTAACATCATTAATACATAAATCAAAAAATCCTGGTACATTTGATCCTAAAAAATGAACAGTCCTGTTGCTGGCATTGCCTACACCACCTAGATTATTTTTGCAATTATCCAGGAGACAAGAAAGGTATGTATGGATTAATTAAGCTGCAGATTCCTTGGCAATCTTATCTGCCTTGGCAATGACTTCCTCAATCCCTCCAACCATGTAAAATGACTGCTCTGGAAGGTCATCATACTTTCCATCCAACACTCCCTGCAAAAAATCAAGATTATGAAGAATGCTATCAACAACAGACAATTTAAATGCTGACTCATGTATGATAAATGACTAAAAAATGCACATAGACGGCATGGTAATCAGATAGATTTTCTTGATCAAGAAATGTTTTAACCAAATGGCTAGGAACCTTATCAATGGATTCTCATTAAAAAAAAAAAAAAAAAAAAAGGTTCTGAATAACTATCTAAAGCAAATTCACATGCCATATTCCAGCTTCTTCATATCTATCTAAACTACAAGTTGACACGTGTCAGCCCATAACAACCAAGAAATTAGCATTATCCGTCTAACTGGGATTAGCAATATGGATCACATTGCACTATTTTGCTCTATTTTAAGACAATATTATCCACGTACTGCACACATGGTGAAAATACTTGGGCACGGCACTTCATATAACATCTGCTGATGCATTCAAAAAACTTTTAAATGCTACACTTATTTTAACAAGAAAGGATATCATAACCATGTATCCACCCATTATAAGAAATTAATCAATTACTCGTACATGCCATAACACACTGATACAATAGAAGCATGCTGGGCACAAAGAAAATTGAACCTGGAAACTGGTGATGCTCTCTTTCAACTCCACATACTTGCCAGGGGCACCAGTGAACACTTCTGCCACATGAAAAGGCTGGCTCAAGAATCTTTGGATCTTACGAGCACGAGCAACAGTTAACTTATCATCTTCACTAAGCTCATCCATTCCCAAAATGGCAATAATATCTTGTAAGTTCTTGTAGTTTTGGAGAACCTTCTGCACACCACGTGCAGTATTGTAGTGTTCCTCACCCAAAATATGAGGGGAGAGCATACGAGATGTAGAATCCAAAGGATCCACAGCAGGGTAAATACCAAGCTCAGAGATCTGACAAAACGAAGAGAAACCAAGTGTTATGAGCAGAAAGCAGCGTGTAATCATAATGTAACATCAGATAGAGCACCTCCTCAACAGCTGCATATAAGATGTGTATAATACCTGCCGGGACAACACAGTTGTGGCATCCAAGTGAGCAAAGGTTGTCGCAGGAGCTGGATCTGTCAAGTCATCAGCAGGCACATAAATGGCTTGAACAGAAGTGATGGAACCTTTCTTGGTGGTGGTAATACGCTCTTGAAGAGCTCCAAGATCAGTAGCCAAAGTTGGTTGGTAACCGACAGCAGATGGAATACGACCAAGCAAAGCAGATACTTCTGAGTTTGCCTGAAGCAAAAATAAATAAATAAATAAATAAAATAAAACCATCAGCAACATGCCACATATACTGTAAAGCATTTCAAAAGCTTCAATAATAAGCATCTTACTTGAGTAAAACGGAAAATGTTGTCAATAAAGAGAAGAACATCCTGCCCTTCAGCATCACGGAAGTGTTCAGCCACAGTCAAACCAGTAAGGCCAACACGAGCACGAGCACCAGGAGGCTCATTCATTTGACCATAGACAAGAGCACACTTGCTGTCAGCCTGTAATGACAGCAAAGCAAAATACCACTGTGATGAGATGTAAAAAAAGAGAAATGTTGACAAGATGAATAATTTGGATGGCATTTACCTGCTTGTCACCTAGCTTAATGACACCACTCTCAATCATTTCTCTGTACAAGTCATTACCCTCTCTAGTACGTTCTCCAACACCAGCAAATACTGAGAAACCACCTAAGTACAGAAACAGGTAATATAAGAATAATAAACAGAGTAAAAAGTATGACAAAGCCACAAATACAATGTAAAACCAACCATGAGCTTTGGCAACATTGTTGATAAGTTCCATAATAAGCACCGTCTTCCCCACACCAGCACCACCAAAAAGCCCAATCTTCCCTCCTCTTTGATATGGTGCAAGAAGGTCAACAACCTGTAAAATAAAGCAAGAGAATAAAGTTTTGAACCTAACTAACATACTCTCATCTAGATTCACACAACATAATGTGTGAATTTAAGTTCATTCTGATAGAGCATAGCATCTTTCCACAGAAGGTGAAAGAAAAGAACGGCATAATATCAAAGACATAAATAATTGCAAGCAATAATACCTTAATACCAGTGACAAGGATCTGTTGTTCAGTAGCTTGATCAACAAAAGCAGGTGCTTCTCTGTGAATGGGCAAGAAATGGTCGGTTTCTGATAAACATAAAACTCAGTCAGTTAGACTTTTGCACCAGAACACTATAGAGTAAACTTTTCAAATGATTAAAAAGTTGGCAAATCTCTTACTGAGTTCGCCTTTCTCGTCAATAGGCTCGCCAATAACATTTATGATACGACCAAGAGTAGCTCTACCAACAGGCACCTAAAAAGAACAATGATTACGAAGTTCATGAAAATCAAACACCAAGGTATTATAGGCTAGACAAATACAAAATGGTAAAAAGCCCATGAAAATACAAGGAGTAAAAAAGAAGCAACCCAAAAAGCTAAGAGAGAAAATGACAAGCTCGATAGAAGGAAGAGAAACCTAATTCCTTGAGCAAAATACCCAAATCATGGATGACCCATGTCAAAGCAAAAGCCTTTAATAATTTTTTTTTTTTTTTTACTATTATCAACTCAAAGGGCAACATCAGTTAAAGCATAAATGAATATCATTTGGGTAGTTGACAAAATGATGAATAAGTAATGGATTTTAATTAGATGCATAATAGTTTCCGAAGAAAATTTCACTGAAAATGGACTCTAAAAATGTAATCTTTAGAAAATTTCTCACTTATTACGGATCAGATTCCGATAAAACATAACTCAGATCCATAAAACTAACCAGATATCCATCATCATTTCACTTCATATCCAAGTTTCTAGCTCCCAAACACCAAACAAACCCGAAAAAGAAGAAATCTCCGATAAAATCTCATCATTTCTAATAAAAATAAAACACTTAAAGAGAAGATAATCTTTACAGTGATAGGAGATCCGGTGTTGAGCACCGGCTGCCCTCTAACAAGTCCCTCTGTTCCATCCATAGCAATGGTCCTAACCATGTTTTCACCCAAGTGCTGAGCCACTTCCAGCACAAGCCGGATCGAGTGGTCCATCACTTCAAGCGCCGTCAAAATCGGAGGCAAACCTTCATCAAATCTCACATCGACGACGGCACCGATAACTTGACAAACCTGACCGATGGCTCCTGCTCCTGTGAACTCATCAGTGATCTTACCTCCGCCGCTTTTCTTAGCGGGAGGAGGCTGCGATGGAGCAGGAGAGGCAGGTGCAGTCGCAGATGTGACGTACTCAGCATCGCGTGAGAAAAAGTAGGAGCAAGGAAAAGGGCGGCGCGTCGGGAAAGGAGAAGGCAGGCGAGGGCTAGAGTTTGAAAATTTGGACAAAGATCGGCGAGAAGTGGAGCGGAGGAGAGAAGAGAGGAGTAGACGTGAAGCCATTGATTAAAGGCTTCTAGAAAGAGGCTAGGGTTTGATGAGGAGCCTTTTTTTTAAGTGAGACCAGCTTGTGATTGTGTTTAGGGCCGAGAAACTCGTGGTTTTTTTTTTTTTTTTTTCCTCCTTTGCTGTGTGGAATATTCTTTTGTCTTTTCCTGATATTTACTTCACATTTTCGAATTTTATATTGTCCCCCTTTTTACCGTTTTAATTTATCGCTCTTCTGTAAAAAGACGGTCATGCCCTTGCTTCGTTGTTCCGCCGAATTAGGTGTTTATCACTTAAGTCAAACGATTATTTCGCTCAAACGAAATACCATCTGATTTTGGTGATTTAAAAACTTTTTGAAAGAAAACTTCTAATCAAAATTTTTAAAAAAAAATTAAGGCAAGATTTGGTATGTGATATTCACTTTAAAAATTAGAGTGAGTTATATAT
The DNA here is from genome assembly GCF_047325235.1 of Durio zibethinus. Classification (NCBI taxonomy): domain Eukaryota; kingdom Viridiplantae; phylum Streptophyta; class Magnoliopsida; order Malvales; family Malvaceae; genus Durio; species Durio zibethinus. Next base: position 20,938,287 of record NC_143166.1, read on the forward strand.
AATGATTAAATTGTTGTATTAAACATTTAATGTTTTATGTGGTTATGATCAAATTATTTGTAACACTGATTTTAAATTATAAAAAATAATTAAGCAATATTTTTAGAGAATGATATAATTTACATTCAAAAGGGGTGAATTAATAATATTTAATATTATTTATTTAACATGTGAATTAAATTTTTATTTTTTTATAGTTTTGAATTAATATTCATTGTAACAAATTTAAAAATAATTTATATATTTTTTACTTTTTAATGTTTATATATAAGATAATTTTTTGTTTTTCTTTTATTATGATTTTAATAGATTAATTTTATTTTTTAATTCGAATATTTTTTACGTAATTTATATTACAAAACTTAGTTTACTTAATAAATAAATATATTTATTAATTTAATAATTTAATTATATTTTGTTATAAAATAAATAAAATATTATTATATTTTATAAATTATTATCTTTAAATAACATTAAAATCATTAAGTTGTACAACTATTATAATATTTGTTGTTATTTTTGTACTTTTAAATAAAATAATTTTTCATTTTTCTTAATACTAAATATAATAATGTTTAATTTTTATAAATTAATAATTTTTAACTAAATAAAATAACTTCAAATTACGAGTGATAATATCATTTAATAATAATATCAATACTTTATTATATTGATTTTAAAAATAAATATCAAACGCTTATCTTAAAAAAAATTAAAAGTAGTCAAATTAATAAAGTGATTATAAGGAAAAATAGCCCACGTGAAGACTTTACATGAAAATTTTTTATTGTATTTATATTTTGATACACTAAATATGGAAAAAATGAAAAATGTAGAATAACATGGTTTTGCTTTGTATTAATTATTTAAGGAAAAAAATTTATTATTATTATTAAATTCAATATACAAGCAATATTTGGTTGACATTTTTTTTAAGAAATATTTTATTAATATTTGATTTAGTAAAGAAAAGAGAAATGAAAAAAATATAAAGTTTAAAAGATATGGAGAAAGAAAAAATAAAAAAAAAAAAAAAAGAAAATGCAATGTTAGAAAAAAATAGATAAAAGGTTATCGACTTCTCATTTAAATCATTATTTATGTTTTTTTTATATTTATTATCTTAGAAAAAAGAAACGAGAAAGAGGCAAAAGACGATGGAGATATAAAGAAATGGAGACTTAAACCGACTATTAAAGATCCATATTTATTGCTCAACGCTGATTTAGAAAAAGAAAGTAAAAGAGAGATTGAGGTGAAAGGAAGAAGAAAGATGAGAAATGAGACAAAAAATGAAAAAAAAAAAAAAAAGGTAAAAAGACGAAGGATGGAGAAAAAAATGGAGGAATATGAAATGGTGGCTAAAATCGATAGCCTGAAAGTGTAGCAAAAAGAAACTTTCTCTAATTTTTTTTATTTTCCTCATATATATATTTTGTGTATTTTGATTGTTTAGCTGATCATTAACCATGGTTTTTTTCCCATCTTAGTGTTAGTTTATGCTTTATGATTTTTTAAAGTTTTGTTTTACTCTCACTATTTTTATTTAGAAACTCTTTAAAAAAAATGTTTGAAACAAATACTTTTGGTTTCTTAGGATTGTAAAATTAATATTCAAAAGTTTCTTTTGAAATGCCATTACCTTACACTTAATCAATTGAACCTTAAGCTTGTAGAGTTGTGCATGTTTCACCTAAGCTTCACGTAGCCAATCTGGTTGATCGTACAACTTACACTAATAAATCAAAGGAGGCTTTGATATCATTGTTGGGAATTAAGCATCAAATCAGTGCATAAATGCAACAAATTTTAAAATTTTTAACTCTAAATGAGATGGATCATACAATAATATTGTTTTATACAATTGCTAGCATATAGAAAAATAAATTTTTACCTATGTTTTTTATTGGAACCAGGAATGATAGAATTCTCCAAAAAACTTCAAGAAAATTCTACCTAGATCATAACAAATCTTTAGCTATCCAAATGTTTATGATGTATATCAACATTTTAGAGTGTAGATTTAGGGGGCCTTCTAGATCAATTTTTTTTGGAAAGACAAATCAACACTTATGAGTAAAAAATTTGTTTTTTTTTTTTTCATGAATTATCAGGTCATTTATCTTAAAAATGATAATTATTTCATTTTTATCTAATAAATACTGAAATTTTCATAAAAACTAGATTGTTCAAGTATTTCAATCTCAACCATTCATTCCATTTTACTCCAAATATAAATACCCTTCTCCAATTCACAATTCATTTTAAACCATTACAAAACATTTAAAAAACCATTTCAAAAAAGTTATTTACTCTTTTATATCTCTTTTCTTCATATTCTTTTTAGAATATAAAAACTCCTTAAGTTTAAAGCTTGATGGAAGCTAAACCCAAAAGAGTCGGAGTCCCATCTCAAAAGAGTTTAAGCTCAAAGGATCCCAAAAGCCCAACAAAGTCCAAAAGCTCTAAAAGTCCAAATTTTTATGGAGTCTTAAAGAGTTTTAGTCCACCTACAACTTTGACCAAAAGAGACTAGTGCAACTAAAACTTTGATATAAAAAGTCACAATCCAAATGAAACTCAACCTGACGATAGAGCTTATTAGAATAGTCATAGTCAAGATGTAACTCTACAAAAATCAAATTAAATAAACATAAACATTGAGGTAACTATTATTTTTTTAATAGAAAACTTTTTGCCATTTATGAAAAAGTAGAAATAGTAGTGAGATTATAAAGGAATTCAAGCCTATCCTCTACCTAGCACATGTTCTCAGTAATGTTAAACCCAAATTTAGCTAACTTATGTGCTTTTTGGTTACCAAGTCTATTTGTGTGCATGAAGATACAATTGGAGAAGTGTCTTGCTTTACATCTTGCCTTATCTACAATGACTCTAATTAGTGATAAATCAAGTTCAAGAGATTTCAGCATCTTCATGACACCTAAGGCATCTACATCTATCTCTACTTCTTAGAATCCCATCTCTGCTACAAATGTTACCATTTTTATTACTACTATAGCCTCAATTGTGAAAGGATTAACAATTCTATCCACACTAACAAAAAGTGCTCCCATGGACCTGTCTGCTAAATTTCGAATGATGACACCTATCGCATATTTACTTTCCTTCTTGTCAAAAATACCATCAAGTTCACCTTGTTGATTCCAATACCAAATGGTTTCCAATTTTACAAGACTGTGTGTTATTCTCTTTTCTCTTTCCTTCCCTATGGAATCTCTACTTTTGTCATTCCAAAATGCTTAGGTTGTGATTGCTAGTTATTAAAATTATTGTTGGTTCAAAACCTTAAGGACCTTCCATATCTATTCAATGTCTTCTCATCATCTTCTAAATTATGACTCCAGCTAAAGTTAACCTATTGCCAAACTTCTCTTGGTGCAAGACATGTTTTTAAAGCATAATGAACTATTTATTTTGCTTGCCCACATATGAAACACACACTATTTAAACCTTTTCCTAGCCAAGTCTGGTGTTACCGGTAAACAACCATGGCAAACTTTCTACATAAAGATTCAAATTTTGTTTAGTACTTTAGCAAACCAGATTTTTTTCCATTACGCTTGTATACCATCTTCACTATTTTCTAATATCGTAACCTTATTAATGCATAATAACCAACATCCATTTTTTATTGTATACATCCCACTAAACTCTTTAAATATGTATAGGGCTTGTAAAAAAATTACCTACCATGTAAACATTAAGTTTATATGTCATCATATTTAGATGGGAAGATGATGTATGAGAAATGTATTACATCTATTAGTTAGGCAAAGATAATTAAAAAGAAGCCCATGCATATACTCTCTACATGCTTTTGGGCACAAACAATTAGACTTTAAAGTATTAGATGTTTAAAGACAACATCAACAAAACATCATTTTAAAGTCTGAGATGTTCAAAGACAATAGCAACATAACACCATTTTTAAACTCTTAATTCTAAGAAAGGAAAAAATAATGTCTCTTCTTCTTGTATCTCTTTCATATCTTGTTTAACCTGAATCTGAGAGAAACCTCTTTCATTTCAAGAATTTATTCCTTTTTTCTGTTTCTATTGATCGAGGATAGATATACCTATTAAAATAAAACGTCTCATACAAGTAAGGGAATAACATTTCCCTATTCTTTAAATCATGCCCCCTTGAAGCATGCCATTTTTTCTCTCTTTTCCATCATCATTCTTTTCTTATTTGTAGCAATAGGCTTGAACTAAACCTCACATCTCCTTGTTTTTAATTATTACTGATGCTTTCTTGATTTGTTTTTAATTATTACTGGTGCTTTCTTGATTCTTGGCAAAGATGCTACCAATCCCTAACTAGCTCATCAACCTTTCCTAATGGTCTGCTTAACTACCATGTTTGTGGTCTTTGACAACCAACGCATAGGTATCTTTGACCTTTTTCTAACATATGTAGCACTTACTATCTTAAAGGCTCTAAATGAACACTCGAGTGCCTTTTCAGTAGCCTTATATAAGGAACAGTTAAAGTTTTAGTTACCAGTAGGTTTTTTTCATCATCTAAGCAAACTTGCTTTCTCTCGATAATAAATTTTACCTTTTTATGCAAAGATGAAGGTATAGCTCCCATTGTATGAATCCAGGGTCTTTCAAGTAAACAGATATATAAGGGTGTAATGTTTATAACCTAAAATTGAACATTAAAGGTATACGAACCAATTTGTAATGAAATTTCAATATCACTAATTACTACCTTCTGTGCTCTATTAAAAGCTTTAACTATCATATGGCTATTCTTATATATGACTGATCCACTAATAACTTTGAAACACATGGTTATAGGTATTACATTAATAGATGACCTATTATCAATAAGCACATTGGCCATAGTATGAATCTTACATTTAATCGTAATATGTAAAGCTTTGACACTACCTTGTACTTTTAAGAGGTATCTCATTATCATTAAAAGAAATAAAATTTATGGTTATAATATTCCTCACCATGTGATCCACATTCTTTATAGAAATATTATGCTCAACATAAGCCTGATTAAGCACTTTCAATAGAGCATTCTTGTATGGTTTCGAGTTTAGTAGTAGAGACAACAATGAAATAAAGTTGGCAACTTATTCAACTAATTTATTACACTGTATTCGTTATGCTTGATAACTTTAAGAAACTCATAAGCTTCTTTCTTAGACACAAGTCTTTTATACTAAATTTTTAAGTTTGTTACAATAGGACCAAAATCTCTTTCCATTATGACCTCTTCTCTTTCCTTTGCCTTTCCTTTCCTAACTCTTTCAAGCATTTCAAGAGTATAACAATGACCACTTCTAGTCCTTCCTCCTATTCCTATTATATTTATGGTGTTTTCACTTTCTTGTTCTTTAAAGCTACTTCATTAATAGACCTTTAAACTTTCATTTCACAAATATAGTCTCATGGGATTGAATTATCACTCTTGTAGAGAAAAGAACTAGGAACATAAATTGTCAATGGTGCTTTAAAAAAATGCACAAGCTCCTCCATAATAGGTTTTGTTTTGTCATTATAAAATATAATAAAGGGTTTTGGAATGAAAGGCACTTTTGACCCATCGTTTATCATATTCACATTGCTAACATCATCTTAAACATAGAATTCAATTACCCTTTTATCCATTAGCCACTGTAACACCATCTAAAAATCCTTGGCAGTCTTGAATCATATGCCCTATTTTTTCCATGATAGTGGCAATCATGGTCATCATTTATACTATCGTTACCATCAATTACAGGCAAAATCATGTTTGTTTTGGCTAAATAGTCAAAAACTTTCTTTATTGGGGTCTCTATCATGTTGACCTATCTTTTTACTTTTAACCCTTTTCCATCTAACACTGCATTAATGTTGCCATCAAAATGATTGGGAATAATGTTTTTTACCAATATTAGACTTAGATTTAAAGTTGAAATTGAACAAACCTTGATTTATCAACTCTTGCACCTTACATTTCAAAGCCATGTAATTTTCATCAAAATGACCTACTACACCATATTGATAATCAAATGTGGCATTGTGGTCATACCATTTAGGGTACGACAACTTCAATGATGCTATACTCTTAGGAGCAATAAGGTAACCTCTTATCAACTATGGATATAGACTGGTGTATGACATAAGAATAAGGTTAAACTGATGTTTCTCTTAATTGTTATTATTTTATGGGTTCTCTTAGCTTGACTAGCTGGCTGAGTTAACATTATTAGAGTGAAACTAAGTGGTTGTGGATTTTATTCTGGTCTATATGGTGGTTATTGGGATAGTTGATAGTGGTATGGTAGTTGGGTAACTTGATTTAGTGGTTGAATAATAGGTGAGAAATTATGGTCTTGGATTGTATAGGACCAATGGTTGGAATGATGGATTCCCCATTGACACAACATGCATCTCTTATTTTTTCTTTCTTGGGTTGGCTAACTTTTTGGTATCGAAAGCTTCAAGCCCTTTGCTAGTTTTAAAGGTATTCTCGATCATTTCTCCTAAAAATTTCTCTTGAAATTACCATGTTGGAGAATTTTTTGTAGCATTTCCCACTAGTTTATCATAATATAGGGCTTTCAATGTGCTAATAAACAACATTATAACTTCTTTTTCAATTAGCAGCAGTTGAACTTGAGCTACTACATCATTTCAATGATGCATATACTTCTTAAAGGTTTCTGTTGACTTATTTTTCATATTTTGTAGGGATAGCCTAATTAAAATAGTGTTAATGACATACTTATATTGAGCTAACAATGCTTTACCTAAGTCTTTCCATGTATGGATCCAACTCTGATCTAATTGAACATATCATCTTGGTAACTAATCTAGTTAAATTATCTTAAAAACAGTGTATAAAAATCTTGTAATTATGAGTATGACTTGCCATTTTATGACATAATATTGTAATATGAGTAGATTGACATGTAATTCTAACAAACTTTTCAAAATCGAGAACCTTGAATTTTGTTGGTATAACCAAATTAGGCATAAAACTAAGCACACTTGCATCCATGTTCCCAAAAATGTTATTCCCTTCCATGGCCCTTAGTCTTTTTTTAGTAGCTTATACTAATTTCTCATCTTAATATTCACCATTGGCATAGACATGCCAAGTAGCTTTTTTTATTCAATAAGATCATCTAAATCTAGTACCATGATAGGATCAATAGGATTCGATCTTAGATTGACATTTACATGTACATGGGGATGACTAATAGATGGTCCAGCAAAAGTGAGAAGTTGGGATTGATTAATAAAAGGTCTAGCTAAAGTGAAAGGTTATGTGGTTGGTGGCTACAAATGGATTCCTCAGGGAGTATAAACTTGAGATAGAGCTAATCCTAGAGAATATACTAATTCCTTTATATTATCCTACATCTTAGTCCTTGTGTACTAAAAACTGTTTTAACTCAAACATCTAAGCCTCGATATTTAGTTATATTTCTATCACTCTAACTCAAACATCTATGCCTCGATATTTAGTTATATTTTTATCACTCTTTCTCTTATCTCTTTTTGTACCTTTTGACTCTTTCAATCCTAGCTAAATTTTTTTTTTCATAATTCAAGAATTAAAACAGATATTATACTTATACAGGATAGCTTGAGTTGATTTTTTTGGCTTTGTTATCCTTGAACCTTTAATTATTAATCATGAATTATAATGCATGGCATAATCATTATTGTTATTATTATTAGTATTATTAATAATTTACTTTTATTAATTTACCTGTATGCAATGAATGTAATGTAATGGAAAAAAAATATTGCTTTAGATCAATTTAAGTAAAAAAAAACATTCATTAACCATAAAAATCTTTGTATATCAACCAATCATTTATGCATTAAAACTATAAAAACACCTAACTTGAGCATACTGCACCATAGCTTTATATAAGAAACTTAATAATCGCTGACCGTAACGTTGAGTTGGTAGAACCTCTTGCTCAAGTTCTTCAGCTCTCTCCATCATTTTATTTACTTTTTGCACAGCTTTGTAGATATGAGAAGTAAAATGCTCTATATACTGTTTTCTTCCTAGGTTTTTTGCTTTTCACATTTCTCTACTTCCACTTTCATATTACAAGTATGGGCCCAATAATCTTTCCACTCTTGTCATTCAATCAAAATCTTATCTTTGTGATTCTGATTATCGACCAACTAAAATTTCAAGCTTATCAACTCCTATTCCAAAGCATTTTTCTCTTTTTGCAAACTAGAACTCTTATTTTGTTCTCCTTTCCATCCACTTTTAGCTTCTTATTTTCTTCTTGGCACTCAATTACCTTTGTAGAGACTTGAGAAAGTTTATCTTTCCACATTTCTTGTTCTTTGACAAGTGCAGAGATCACTTTCTTGTTTTATAGGGCTCTACTCTTCCAATACTCTACCATTTTTCTTGATTTTTTCACATTCTTCTTGGATCCTCTTAAAAGTCTGATGTCTATACTCAATCTTTTATTCTTTTAGTAAATATCTTGTAAATCTCCTTTCAAAACTTTTTGCTCCTTAGTCAACTTCTGTAATGTATCATCTTTCATTATCAAATCATACCTTAACTGGTTGACCTAATCTATCATTACCATTTTCTCTCTCTTTTTTTTTCTTTCTTTTCATTTTGAACTCTCGTTGATCAATCTTAAGAGCTGACAATATCGGCTCTAAAGTGGGAATGGACAACTGATATGAAACATCTACTAGTAAGGGCTTAACTTCATTGACTTTCTTTATTCTTTATGCAGGGTACCCTTTTTAACATTATCAACATATCTAGTCGAGTTCATTCGATTAATCAGTTTTCATACATTATCTGCACATCTGACCAAATCCATTAGATCATATTACCTTTGAACTATGAAAGGTACATAACTCTTTACCCCTCATATCCCAAGTAATAGTACCCATGACTCGTCTCTTCAATTATACAAAATGGTTGTGAGAAGCATGAAATCATCCTTCATGTTATATCCTTATTAGTAAGCTTTAGAAAGAATGACATCCAATGATCTTTTATCCAATTGCTTTGCCATTATTTGGTGATAAACTCTTTGATAGGAATGAAATAAATAGAGAAAAGTCAAAACAAAATCTTTTTCTTTCTCTAAAAATGACTTCTAAGCCAAACAAAAAGTAACTGAGCACATCTTATGAATCACCCTTCACTATTCCTTCGATAGAAATTAAGTGATCTAATGGTCTTTGCTAAAATGGTCAGTGAAAGATTTATACCTTTATCCAACTATTAGAAGAAATCAACGATCAATGCCTCTATATGTCCTAAGACCTTAGGGAATATCATCAAACCATACATAGCTAAAGCAAACAAATCTAATCTCCAATCAGTATAATATGCTTCTTTATATGCTCTAACAGAAAGGCTGATGGAATTGTCTCAACCCCATTCTTTTCTTTATTGTGCTTATCTATCTCTTCGACCCTTATTTGACTAATTTTAGCTAACTTTTTTCTATATCCAGTGGTATTTTACTCCTTGTAATAGATTTTGTTTTAACTAGCAGACTCTATCTTGAGTAAAGAGGCATATTCTTCAATTATGGGGGTCAAGTCTTGTTGGTTGAACATGAAACATTGATAAGATGGATCCTAAAACTATATAGCAACCCTAACTAATGCCTTATCAATCTTCACTGATAGGAGTAGTGCCACATACCCTTTCTTTTTTTTTTGAAAAAAACTCCTTTTCTCCTCCCCATTGTTGCCATATGGTTTCTAATTCGGTTTCATCATTCGGACTCAAATCCACATGCACCAATTGTGGAAGTGTAGAAACATAATCAACCCCTAAACAATATCTTTATTTCCTTTGGGTGCTTTTTGATTGGCTTTTGACTTCCAAATAATTCTTGCTAGAGAATGATGTTAATGATGGTTTCATAATTGCTTCATTTACTGTTGATTAACCCTAAACAAATACCCTTCTTAAAATGTAGTATATATATATATATGATGTATACAACAAAATTAAATGTTATACAAATAAAAGAAATCAAAGATCCAAACAAACAAATAATAACAAAAAGAAAACAATCATATCATATGACAAAGATAACAAAATATATACAGTATCCTAACCTTTGGTAATTTTCTAAAAGGTATAATTGCTCTACCTTAGGCATGCTTCCAATGGCTCAGGACATGCTGGGTCGGGATTTACTCGTCTAAAGGTTTCCAAATCAACCCTACATCATTGTCCATTATAGACTAATAAGGTACACCAATCCTTACCCATTACAAGCTACAAATAAAAAGGGTTTGATTTAAGTGAAAGGGTTTTACTAGCAAATATGGAGGTTATGACCTCACGAAAGTGTAGCTACTTCACTTTCTCCTAAAAAGGGTGGAGCTCGAAATTAAAACTCATGCATGTAAGTGCATATGCAAAAGTGTACAAATTGACATATTAATCAAAATAACAATAATAAATCGCAAACACAAAATCAAAACAAAGCAATAACTAACATGCAATTTATTTTATTTATTAACTTATGTATTTTTTTTAGAAATTAATATAAAAGGAATTAAATTAAATATAAAAAACCCAATTGAATCCAAAATTTCTAATAGCACATAATTAAAAGTTTTAGCTTGACTTTCATAATATCCCTAGTGGAGTAGCAAAACAGTCATAATGTATCAATCCAGAGACTTTATCGCTAGATGTAAAAAGTTAAAAAATCATTAAAAACATAAGGTGTTGCTACCAATCTTTTTTAGGGTGTGATTGACCACTAAAAATTTTATCATTTTAATAAAACAACAAGTTTATTAAAAAGATAATTTAAGTCTACAAAAATATATTAGTTTCAAGAGTTAGTTATGCATAGGGAAGGATTAGCACCTCTACAACGCTCATAAAATTGGTACCAATTAATTATGCATTATTTGTAACTTTGGATAAAATGGTTTTTTATATGAAATTTAATTATAATTTCCTTTGTTTTTTTAGAAAGAAAATTAATTTAAAGAAATATTTATTTAGAAATATTATGAACATTTTAGATTAAAGAAATTTCTTCAAATTTTCTGACATAAATGCAGAATTCAAAGATAGTTTTTTCGCCTAAAATTTTGCACAACATTCATTTTAAAAAGTAATAACATAATATTTTTTGTAAATGATAATTATTGGTAACTCTCCAACATCTAAATAAAGTACCAACAATTATATTTTACAAAAGGCTATTTTATTTTTATTTGTTTAAAACTAAATTATTAAGAAAACTTTCTATGCAGTAAAAATAAAAAAATAATATAATTAATATTAAAAATCAATAATTAGAAAAGATATTTATATGCATTATGAATGTGCACATTAATCTAAAAATGAGATGTATGCAAATAATGATCAAATGTTAATTTAGAAATCAGGTTTTCAATTATAAAGAAATCACCTGGACTCTCAAATATCTAGGCAGAGTTTAGGTATGACTTTTTATTTTTAAAATTTTGTCCTATTATTTTTTATTATTTTATAATTTTATAATTGTTATTTTAACAAAACGAATTTATTTTGAATTGCGAAAATGTATGAAAATTTTTAATAAAATAAAACTTCTTAAATATCCCAACATCTAGGTGGCATTTGGGAATAAATTATTTTATAAAAAGTTTTCATGCAAATCCTTAAAAATTTGAAATAAGTTTAGGGTTTTTTGTAGGTTTGGATTTAGCAACGTTGAATTTAAGATTTTGACTAAGGCCTACTTAGGGTTTCGATTTCCCCTAGGGTTTTTATTTTAGGTTTTTAATTTTAGGGTTTCAATTTTAAGGTTTCAATTTAAAGATTTTAAAAAACTTACAAACCTCTTTAAAATTCTCCAACATCTAACAAGGCTTTCAAAACAAACTCATTTTTTATAATTTCTTTAATAAGAAGAATTTTTATATTTTAAAATTTTTATTATTATTATCATTTATTAATATTTTATTATTATTATTTAATAATTTTTTAACATCTAGGCAGATTTATTAATTTTTAAAATATGATTTATAATTCTTTCCAATATCTAGGCAAGAATTTAAAAATCTTCTTTCCCTTATTAATTTTCATTATTATGTTTTAGGAAATTTAAAAGTGCAAGTAACAATTAAAATGCATAAAATATAATCAAAGACCATAATCATGCCAATTAAAAGGCTAATTCATGCACAAAGATATTAAACAATCAAAATCCAATGTAAATTAAAATAAGCATGATTATAATAATAATAATAATAATAATAATAATAATAATAATAATAATAATAATAATAATAATTATTATTATTATTATTATTATTATTATTATTATTATGCAACAAGATATTTAAACGTTCATATAACCTAAAGTTTTATTTATTTATATATTTTATTTATTATATTTTTTGTTTAATCTCGCTTTTTGTTGAGAAACCACGCATAGACTTTCAACCAAGTTAGGGATATTCCTGGATAAGCAAAAACAAAGCCAAAGCATCTAAGCTTCCCTGAAAACAATCCAATTTGGCTTTAGCGAATGCTAACCAAACCAAGGAAGCCTTAGGCTTCCATGCATCAACGAAACTAGTAGCCTTAGTAAATATTAACTAAACCTGGGAAGCTTTAGGCTTCATGCATCAATAAACTAGTATTAAAAAACTTAACATATTGACTCTATATGGTAGAAAATAACCTCTTATCTTAAGGCCTATAAAGAAGATATAATATTCATATCATGCATGGAAACAATCAGAGTATTTTGAATAAAAACGTTACCTTTCCTGCGGTCCTGACAGCCCGTGCTTCCCCTTCTGTTATTTCCACTGGTCTTTCACTGGTTTCCCTCTATTTTCTGCTTGCTTCTTTAGGTTTTTTTTTTTTTTTTTTTTTGGTTACTGCTTTCTTCTTTTTCCTTTCTCTTTCGTGTTTTTCTGCTTCGGTTTCTGCTACTCACCTCTTGTTTTGGACGCTACTGTGTTATGTTTTCTTTTCTTTGCTTTTCTGGTCTTTTTTCGTTCCTGGTTTCTGGTTTTGGATGCCGCCACCACCTTCTGCTGCAACATTTTTTCTACTCTGCTTTGCTTCTTTGCTTCGTCGCTTCTCCCCTTCCTGCTTGCTTCTTTGCATTCAGTTTTTTTTTTTTTTCTGATTTGGTCTCCTCAAACGTCCTCCCCCGTCCTTTCCTTTCTGTTTTATTTCCTTCTTGGTTCACCGCTGGTTTTCTTCCTTTTCCCTGCTTTGCCGCGTCTGGTCCTTCTCGCCCTTCCCCTTTATCCTAGTTTCCTCTTCTGCTCTAAAGCTTTTTTTGCTATTGGCGTCCTTACTTAATTTCCTCTGCTACTACTTTTTTTCTCTTCTTCTGCGTTTTTTCTTCACTTCTTCTACTGGCTTTCTTCCTTTTATTCAGTTTGCTGCCACTTTCCTTTTTACGCCTCATACCCAGTTTTTGTTTTTTTGGTTCCTTGCTTAACTGACCACCTTTAGTCTTTCTTCTTCATTCCCGCATCTCCCATGCACGTTCCTCTCTTCATGCGGTTTAAAAATTTTAGGCAGCCCTCTCAAATGCCCCACGACCCCACGTTGAACTTGCTCTTGTGGTTTTTTAACGGTTTTCTTCTCCATGTCCCATGCAGCATTGTTCTCTCTTTTTTTACCTAGTCATGTATGCCTCTCCCTCATTTTTTACATGATACCAAATTATAAGCCAAGTGAGCTTTCTCCTTTTTTTTTTTTGGCTTTGCTTGATAGCCCCTTGGGTTTTGTGCTTTACCTTTTATTTAGGGTTTTATTTTTTTTTATATGGTCTTTATTTGTGTTGTAAACTTTGGTCATTTGGGCCATTTTTAGCTTCAAACTTATTTTCATTTTTCATTTTTTTTTTTGTTTTGGTTAAGCTCTTTCTCTTTTTACATTTATTTACTATTTATTATTTTTTATTACTTAATATATTTATTTATTATTATATTTATTATATTTATTTTTTATATTTTTATATTCGTTATTTGGTTTTTATATTTAGTACTTTGTTTAATAGCTAATTTTGGGCCATTAATAGGCTTTCACTCGAGCCACGTGGTGAGCCTCACTATAAGGCCCATTTTGGGCCTTATTCTTGAGTATTTAAAAAAAGATCGTGTAACAAGCCTAAAAAAGTATGATCAATGCCAAATTACAAAACTGAGCCCAAGTTAAAACAATAAAATATGTCGGACAAAATTAGACATCTACATACCCTTGGCATTTGGCTATAAATTGCCTTCCTTCATTTTTTATTCAAACACAACTTAAGCAAATACCTTTCTTCTCTCACAAAATTCTTAGCTTTTAGTATTCTTAAGAATTCTCTTTAAGGAAATCCCTTAAAAACTATCATTTCTAACCCTAAAAAACCCTATTCAATTGGCATTATTCTAAGAATAGCTTATAGTCTCAACTAGAAATCCTTTTCATAACCTTAAGCCTCTATTTAAATAGTTACAAAAAAACCTAAAACCCCAAATAGGTCTTAGCGAATCAACATCCACATTTGTAGATCAACTCAAACCTTTTTCCCACATGACCTTCACTTAAAATTTCCCAATCTCCTCCATTTCAACCCCAAACTTTGTCCCAATTATCCTAAATCCTAAATACCACACCAAATTACCTCACTATCACTCTAAACCTTTGCTTATAAGCTTATCTCACTCAATCCTAAGGCAAATTTATCTTTAATGCCTAGTAATAATCTAGTCATGCACATTACGCCATTTTTATCTAGTACTTTGGCCAAATCGCTTCAAAGCCCACACTATTTAAAAGAATCATCCTATACAAGATAAATTCTTAGAAATCCCCTTGAATCACTCCATATGGGTTCCATTAGTCTTAAAATTCCATTTTTAGTCAAATTATTAATGAGAATCGATCAATCTAGACTATTATCGATCTGCCTAGTGATCCCAAAAAAAAAGGTTTAATCGATTGGTCCTACCTATCGATCAATCCACTACAATCCTCCATTGTTGGTTGCTACCCGGCATTATGAACCCAATTGAAACTCACTCACCTTCATCCAAACACCTTTAAGTCTTACACCAGGTGATCCACTTAGATACATGTTGAAGCCCATATTATTTGATAATTTCAAAACTCTCTTATTGTATGAACTAATAAGTTTTCTTAATGATCTCAAAAGTTGAAAAGTTGAATTCTTGGAATTCAAAAGAACAAGCATTCAAGTTGGATGAATTTGGATAAAAAAATGTAACACTATTAACAATATATGCTACCTTTAGATGACACTCAACTATGGAAGGGAAATTCTGCAATAAAGGTTGAAAATGTCAAGGCATTCAACTACCCGTATATGGCACACTACTGCCTAAGACATCTTTTGAAAGAAAAAAAAAAAACTCACCAATGGTCATAGCAATTGATAGCATCTAACTATATAGTGTTTTTAAATGTAAAAAATGGTGCAAAATTTGAATTTTGAATAATTTTTGGTGCTTTTCATGTTATTTTGTGGTTTTAGGTTTTCAAGCTCAAGAGTTTCATTTTCATGCAAGCCATGCATACAAGCATACAAAGGAGTATTTTCAACCCAATTTTGAAAGCTCATTACCGACCCATCTTGATCCACATCCATGTTACCATGGAGTTTCACATGCACAAGAACTCTCCCATGATGTATATGGCTACTCCAACAAAGGTTGTATGCTCTTCCAAGCTTATTTGGACTCTATCATGTTTGACCAAGAAAGAAGTTTAATCCAAGCATGACTTCTTTGCTTAGCCATAAAGTAATTGTGTTGCACAAAGACTCTATTCATTTGGCCACATAAGGGAGAAGCTCAATTTGCAAGATCATGGACTTTACAAGCACAATCCAATTCGGGCAAGACCATTTAAGAGAATTACCATGTAATTTTTTCACAATGAAGGCTAGGTACATTTTTCTAAAAAGAATTTAAAACTCACCACGAAACTTCTTGTTTAGCCTTAAAGATTTTGACTTGAAGTAGAATTTTATTGATTTGACATTCAAGACTTGGATAAAAATCAAACTACTCTTGAAATTCAAAGCCTTAGCTAATCTAATGGAAAAGATTTATCAATATTTGATCAAGATTCAAGCAAGGGCCAAGGCTTAACCATGAAGAGTCCCATTCGGCCATGATGTTTTGGAAATCTAGATTAAGTTTTATCCTTGGTGTTAAAAGTAAATTCAAACTCTTGTAAAGTCTATTCTCCCTTGGTTGAACCTTCAACTATAAATAGGAAGGCCATTTATCCATTTTCATCATCTCATTCACTCATCTCCTTTCTTTTTTCTTTAATTCTTTTCTTTTAGTTCTTTAGTTCCTTAGGTGAGTTATTGGCTTAGGTGACAAATTTGCCAATAATCACAAAATCTTTTGTTTCTTTAAATTCTTTTATTTCAATCAAAGAAGTATTATTTTCAAGATCTTTCTTTCCTTGTTTCAGGTTTCAATTCTTCTTTTCTTTTCTTTATATTTGACAAAAACATTATTTTTCCAAGATCAATCAAAACTTTCTTTTATTTCTTGCAAGATTGTTCTTTAAGTTATTTTTATGCAATCTTTATTTCATGACTTCAAGCATTCGACCTTTTCAAGTTTTTTTTTATTTTTCAAGCTTTCAATTATTGTTTTCTTACATTTGGTTTTTGGCAATATTCTTTTACATCCCAAGTGACAGTTGGTGAAGTCAAGATTCTTGCCTACATATTGCTTTTAATCTTTACTTTTCCTTAAAACCAAACCTTGAATTCTCATTTGTTTAGATATAAGATCTTAGGGTTTTACCTTTGGTAATTGTGAATAATCCAATAATACATTCTATAATCCCTGAGGAAATGATACTAGAATACTTCCTTTTATTACTTGATTTGTGCACTCACAAGCTATATAAAAAGTAGCAATCAAGTTTTTGGTGTTGTTGTCAAAGATTATAGTGATGTTTTCAATATCAATAAAGAATTCTTAATTTCTTATAATCTAAACCTTTTTCTTTTATTTATTTACTATTCTTTTGGTTTTTTTTTTTTTATCTTTTCTTGTTTGCATGTGCAGATCCAAAAGTGTTAACTTAGCTTCTGTTGATCAAGAAAATGAAAGAACCTTTAGAAAAAGAGGAAAAGAGCAATCAACACCACTTGCACCAACACCACTTGCACCAACACCCATGGCTAATGCAAACAATGAGGGGCAAAGAACATTAAAAGACTATATAGTTCCCAATGTAGATGGTTTTCAACCATCCATTAAAAGGCTAGCTAATCAAGCCAACAACTTTGAAATCAAACCTTCAATCATACAAATGGTCTAAACTTCTGTGCAGTTTGGAGGGTTACCAAGTGATGATCCTAATCTCCACCTTTTTAACTTTCTTGAATTATGTGATACTTTTTGCTATAATGGTGTTTCTGATGAAGCTATTAGATTAAGATTATTTCTTTTTTCTCTTAGGAACAAGGCAAAAGGTTGGTTGTCTTCTCTACCACTAATTCGGATAAAATTTATAAGTGCACAAGTTGTATAAGTGATAATAGTGGCTAAAAGGTTAAGATGTTGATCCCACTAGGATTAGTTAAGAGGTTCCTAAACTAAATACCTTTTATCCTCATACCCTTCTAAAGTTGGCTCAATCAAAGATTGAATATGAGGTTGAACTAACTACAAAAATAAAACTAAAGAAAGCATCAAAATGGAAACTTGGTAAAATACAAAGGAACTAAACCAAACTAGCTATAAATGGGAAAATACAGTAACCTATTCTAAATGATATCATATTTGAAGTGAGCATTAAGAACTAAAATCACAAAAGTCAATTAACTAGCCTAAACCTAAACTAGAAGGAAAATCATGAAAATCATGAGTTAACAAACAAAAAAAAAGCTAATTTGCATCAAATTGAATACAATAAAAATTTAAATTGCAAAACCAGTTAAAGACCTAAAGTCAAAACAGATTTGAAATGCAAACAATGAAAGGAAATTGCAAAATTTTGGCTAGAACATGAAAATTGAAAGTATAGCAAAATCTAGAAACTAGAATCTCAAACTAGAAATTTGGATTTAATTCATGTAAAATCAAATGAATATGAATTGAAGATTGACAGTACATTGAAGGAACAACATGAGAAACTAAATTGGAGAACAAAAATTGGAAGGAATTACAAGAATCAATAAGTAAAAGTGCAAAATAGAAACTGCATTTGAAAGCCGGAAACTAACAATTCATGAAAGAAAAATTAGATCTACAATTCTCTAGAAGGAATGAACTAAAAATAAGCTAAAGAAACCTAGATCTATCAGTTAACTACCTAAATCAACTAGAAATAACATGAATCAACAAAAGAAATTAGCTCAATAAACTCAAATTCAAAAATAGTGCAGAATCTGGAAAAATAGAACCTCATAAAAGAAAATTAACCAAAAAGCCTCCAAAAGCGTGAAATAAATTGCACAAAATTAAACTAAACAAGGTAACAAGTTGAAATAAAGATATAAGGAAGAAAAGAATGCAAGCAAATCCCCAAAATGGAGAGAAGTCCACGCCAAACTTGATGGATCAAAACTGGAACTGCACTGTCTCTGCATCCAGCAGAATTTTTCAAGCTTGATCTGGATCGTTGTGGTACCAGTTTGAAGCTGAATTTTTAATATATCATAGATAATTGAATTGTGAAACAATGAAAAAAAAAATTGAGCAAAAAAAAGTAAGATTTGAATGAGTTATGATCTGAAAACCACAGGTAGGTCAGAACTGGCGAATTCAAAAACAGATTTGAGTGTCAATGAGAAATCAGTAGATGTGAACTAGAAAACGAATTCAAATGTAAATTGTATTGAAATATTATGAAAGAATACTTAAAAACACTTAATAAACAGTAATATTGCAATGAAATTCAAACGGAAAATGCTATAAAATAAAATCTATTTGGCAACTAAGAAAAAATAAAATGCAGAAAGCAAATGCTGGAAAGTAAAGAAACAAAATTTAAATCCTAATCTAACTCTCCCCTAATGGCTGGCCCTCACCCCTTATTTATAGGTAGAGGGGAGGAGCTGAAGCTCTTAAAAAATTTGAAAAAGGTCTCCAAAAGGCTGGGCTTCCAGAGCCTTCTTCTTCCCATGGTCTCACGGCTGGTGCACTGGTATGGTTTTATTGGTGCTTTATTGTTTGGATGGTTCTTCTCAACAG
Source organism: Durio zibethinus (assembly GCF_047325235.1). NCBI lineage: Eukaryota > Viridiplantae > Streptophyta > Magnoliopsida > Malvales > Malvaceae > Durio > Durio zibethinus. The sequence continues at coordinate 20,957,496 of NC_143166.1, forward strand.
ATTGCAAGTTGCCTTTCATGTTTAATTTATGGTTTAAGGAGTTAAATTAAAGACCAATCATAACCTCCCAAAGTGCCAGCTCAACCATTCTATTTGGTTTTCTTCAACCCAGCTTTGACACCTTGCAAGTTTAGTGTTCAAGCCTTGCACTTTTACACATCCTTGATTCATGCACGTCTTTCATTTATTTTATTATTTTTTTCTGCATAAAATTCGAAAGCTTTATGAATATGTTTAGCCTACAAAAAATATGAAATTAATACTAAAAAAAATATGCAAGAAAAATCAAGAAAACTCCCTCAATATCCATTTTGCCTTAATGACACTAGCTTAGGCCAATTGCATAATATGCACAAAAAATTCCTCTAAATTGTATAAAAAATGCCCAAAATTCCTCAATTTCATAATTTGCACCTACGCATGAGATAAATGTGCATTTAGGAGTAATTTTGCTAAGAATCCTAAGGAACAATCTAAAATATAAGTCAAATTATACTAAAAATGAGCATGAAAAAGCTAAAATTTATGTGCAATCAACCACCTAGTTCAATCACAACTTGGTCCAAAAGGTCTTAACAAAGTTTTTCTGACTAGCCAGGATGGCAAGCTAAGGAATAAGATCACCACATTTCTGCAAGCTAGTGGTGAAACGTTGTATGATGGATGGGAGAGATTCAAAGAGCTATTAAGAAAATGCCCACATCATGGTCTACCCTAGTGGCTCCAAATCAAGATTTTTTACAATGATCTCACACTACCTATGAGAACCACCTTAGCTTAACTGCTAGAGAGGCTATTATGAGCAAGACTCTTAAGGAAGCAAATAAGCTTATTAAAAAGATGGCTACTAATAATTACCAGTGGGGCATGGAAAGAAAGGTTAGTAAAATGTCTGTTGGTTTATTTGAGGTTGATGCTATTACTTCTATTAATTTCCAACTCGCTGCCCTCACCAAAAAAATTGAAGCCTTAAGAAACCAACCCCTAGCCAACTATGTGAATGTATAGAAAGCCCTTTTATCTTTTGTGATATCTATGAAGGACCCCATTCCTCTAAAAGATGCCAATTTAGAGTAGAACCATTTTAATACATCCAACAAACTAAACTAAACAACAATCCCTATAGCAATACCTACAATCTTGAATGGTGAAACCATCCTAACTTTTCTTGGAACCAATCAAACCACTAATCCACTAACAACTAAAACAATAGCTACTGCCTCAATCCACCAAATTACAACCCCTCGTAAGAAAAAAAACTCACCTTTGAAGACATGTTGACCTAGCTTATGCAAGCCAACAATGCCAATATCAAAAATTAAGCTGCATCCATCAAAAACCTAGAAAACCAAATAGGTCAACTCATCCAAGCCATAACAAACCTCTTTTTAGGTACCCTACCTAGCAATATTGAACTTAACCTAAAAAGATTAGGCAAAAAGGGATGTAATGCAATCTATTCTTTAGGAGATGTTAGGATGGATGATTTGATGAAAAGGATGATTTCATGGATGAACTTATATTAGTAAACCTCCCCAGCTTTATAAGACAACCTGAAGTTGAATTTATAACAAAGAAGAATATATTAAAAGATGATGAACTTTTGAGATTTGGTAAAAATATTCTAAAGGGTTTTAACCATATGGCATTAGAGGCCTTTGAAAATAAATATAGAAAAACCTATGAGGAAGACCTTAGGGAGGAAAATGCTAAAATGGAGTATAAAGAAGATCTTAAAGAGTACATTGAATAGTCTACTGAAGAATGGCAAATGTTATTGTAAATAGGGAGAACATTATTAAAAAGCATTTAGCTTGAACCTTAAGAAATAGTCTAAGGTGAAACATTCTAAAATGATCAAAAAGAAGACCCACAAGAAGAAAATCTATAAGAAAAAGAAGAGGTTCAAAAAGAAGTTTAATCAAGGCCAATGATGACTGCCAAAATATATAGGCAGTGTTTTAACATAACACCACCTGCCTTAGGCCTATTCAAAAAGAACTGCTCAAGGAATTAAAAGAAGCTACATTATTAAAAGATTGTAACGCTAAACTTTGACAACTTTTACCCAAAAAGTAAAAAGATCTAGGAAGTTTTACTATACCTTAAAAAATTAGAAATTTAGAATTTCATAATGCTTTTTGTGTTATTGGTTCTAGTATAAACTTAATACCTATTAATATTCTTATGCAACTAGGTTGTAGAAAGCTAAAGCCTGCCTAATTCAACATTAAATTTGCTAACCAGTTTACGAAGTTACCATAAAGGATGTTGAAAAATGTTTTAGTGAAAGTTAGTAAATATGCTTTCCTTGTAGATTTTGTTATCTTAGGCATGGAGGATGATGAGACTCCATTACTATTAGGAAGACCTTTCCTATTTACTGTCAAGGTTTTAATAAATGTGTATGATGCTAGCTTTACCTTTAAATTTAAAAACAAGAAGCTATAGTTTATATTTGAAGGGTATAGTGTGTTCAAAGATGAAGAAGATGTTAATGTAGTCAAGGTAAAGGGAACCCTTGAAGAGTCTAACCTAATAGATAAACCTCTTGAATCTCTAAATCATTTAGCAACCCCTAGCTCTAAGCATGTCAACCTTATAAGTAATTTAAGTTCTATATATGTGATCTTTACTAAGAGAGCTGGTCTACTTCTTAAAGCTAAGTCTATTTATGTTATTTCAGAAAGAATGTGGCAACAAGGTAAGCTTCCTCTAAAAGGGTAAGATGATTTACATATATTTAGAAATGGACAAACTAGGCCAAACTAGCACTGCTTGAGAGGCAACCTAAGTTTTACTTTAATGATTATGCTTTTTTATTTTTTTTCTTTTACTAGGATAGGTAGGCTTTTAATGTTTTTATTTGAGTTGTTTTTTAAAGGATGAATTGAAGCAATGCAATTGAGATTTGGCCTTGAAAAAAAATTTGGGTAGTATTTATTTTTCCTTTGTGCTTTGATATAATGTTCCATTCAACTGGGGGGGAAGAAAACTTTTTGAACTTAAAAGATTTTGAAATCTTGACCAATCTTTGCTTTCAAACCAAATTGATTTATTAAGTATCATTATGATGTTATAGTTAAAAGTTGCACATATTCTCTAAAAGTGATTAAAGTATGATATAAAGTTTACGTATGGATGTAGTGGAATTTGAAAAGAATTCTTAAGCATATCTTTTCTTTGGATATGATTTTATGCATATGTTTCTATTTTTTTTATATGAAATGCTATAATTTTTATGAAAGATTGTAAGATGTGGATTTCCATGAGATTTGATAATTTAAATAAGTGCTCTAGAATTCGCCTCCAAAGGGCTAAGATGATTTACTTATATTTAAGGATAGTCAAGCTATAACAAAATTGGGCTACTTGAGAGGTAACCCAAGTTTTACTCTAATGATTATGCTTTTTTATTTCTTTATCTCTTGCTAGGATAGGTAGGTTTTTAATATTTTTATTTGAGTTATTTTTTATGGGATAAAGTGAAGCGAGGAAATGCCCCATGCAATTAAGATTTGGTCTTGAAAAGAAATTTGGAGAGTTTTTCTTTTTCGTTTGTGCTTTGATATGATGTTCCATTCAAGTGGAAGGGAGGAAGAAAACTTTTTGAACTTAAAAGATTTTGAAATTTTAACCCATCTTCGTTTTCAAACCAAAGTGACTTACTAAATATCATTATGAAGTTCATTTAGTTGAAAGTTGCATATATTCTCTAAAAGTGATTAAAATATGATATGGAGTTTATGTATGGATGTAATGGAACTTGAAAAGAATTCTTAAACATGTATTTTCCTTTGATATTATTTTTTTGCATATATTTTTATTTTTTTATATGAAATGCTATGATTTTTGTGAAAGATTGTAAAATGTGGATTTGCATGAGATTTGAGGATTTGAATAACTGCTTTAGAATTCACCTCCTTAACCTTTGAGGTGAAATCCTAGACTGTATTTGACTCAAGAGATGATCTAGGTAGTTCTTTGGATCGTTTGAACCTTTTTCAAATTGCCTTGTGATAATACATCCTTAGTACCCTTACTTTAAGCCTTTTATATTAATCCTTTTCTTTGTTTATTTTAGCCACATAATAAGCCAATAAGCCTTTTGATTAGGAAAACTCTGCAAGTGCCATTCAAGCAATAATAGAGGCTAAAAAGCCTAAATTTTGATCCCATAAGAATTAGTTAAAAAGATTCCAAGCCAAAGTACCTATTATCCCTATATCCTATCTAAAGTTGGTTCAATCACACAATAATCATAAATCAAAATGTAATTCTAAACTGGGAATTGAAAATAGTAGTAGAAAATGAAACAAAAATAGCAACTAAGGGAAACATAACCAAATTAACTAACAACCAAACACTAACAACCTTAACTAACTTCAACTTTCAATTAAGAAAATACTAAAGGATTAGACTAAACAAGATGCAAATTGTAGTGACAGTATCCTAATCTAAGTAAAAACAAATTTTAGATGAAAATTTAAGAAGCAAAATTACACAATTCAAAGGACGTGCAAAAACTAAATATAAGCTTACAAATCTAGAAAAACCAAGAGTCAACAAAAATTGAATATCTAATTTATTTCTATTTGTAAGAAATGGAATGGTAAAGTAAAAAAATAGCAAATGAATGAAGAAGAAACAAGAATATGGTGCACTTAATGAAAAGGAATTATAAAACCTATGCTAAATCTTTGAAAGCTGAACATGAGTGCAACTTGGAACCCATGACTTCTAGCTAAAAGTCTGATTTTAAATTGTATAAAACTAATGGAACATAAACTAGAAATTGAAAGACCATTAAAAGAATTATGAGAAAAACTAAATTGTAGAACAAGAATTAAAGAAAAATTGCAAGAATCAATGAAAGAAAGTTAAATCCAAAACTAGTAGAAATTTTGTAAATTGAGTTTGAAGCTATTGATCTAGATCTCATTGATGCAATTTGAACTAACATAAGTTGGAATTTAAAGTTTAACTAAGGAACAATACGAGAAAGTAAAGAGAAGATAAAAAATTGCATAAAAGTCATATGAAGGAACTGACATTTCTTCAAACAAAAATTGCTCTAAAGTAGAATTTAACCAAATCACAAGAGGAAATTGCAAATATGGAAATTTCTAAAGAACATAACCTTAAAATAAACTTAAAAAAAGATTCAATAATGAGTTTTCTACAAGATTCAACAAAATATTTGTAGCAAAATAAAGGAAAAAGAACTAAAATGGCTAGCAAACTACACAACACTCAAAAACGCAAAAAACAAGCATGTGATACAAATATGATCTAAGCAGTAATCAAATGTAAAGAAATAAACTAAATCAAGTAAGAATCAATAAGTAAACAAGTAAAACTAAAGATTTAGATTGAAAAGAAGGCAAACAACTTGACAAAGAGAGAGCAGTTCCATGCAAACTTGCTAGATCAAAACCAAAACTGCATAGTCATTGCATCTAGCCGACTGCCAAGCTTGATCTGGAATGTTGTGGTGTGATTTTGAAGCTGAATTTTTAATATGTTATAGCTAATTGAATTAGAAAACTATAAAAAAAATGAGCAAAAATATTAAGATTTAAATGAGATATCATAAAAAAAACTCAATTAGGTTAAGACTGGTATATTTAAAAATAGATTTAAGTATTAATGAAATATCAGTAAATTTGAGCTAGAAAATGAATTCAAATGCAAATTTTATTGAAATATTTTGAAAGAAAACTTGAAAACACTTGAGAAATAGTAAGATTGCAATGAAAATAAAAGGGAAAATGCTAGAAAATAATGTGTTTGGTAACTAGGAAAATGAAAATTGTAAAAAAAAAAAATACAGGAAATTAAAGAAGAAAAACTTTAAATCCTAGTCTAACTCTCTCTAACTGCCAACCCTCTCCCCTTATTTGTAGGCAAAGGGGAGGAGCTTCAAGTCTTAAAAAAAAATTATAGAAAAGATCTCCAAGCATTAAGGCTTCTAGAGCCTTTTTCTTCTATTAGTTACACGATTGTAGTGCTGGGTATACTAATGGTAGTTGCTTGGCTGCATTCTTAAATAGATTGCCATTTGATTTCATGTGCATTTACTGGTCCATAAAGTCAAGTTAACAGCCAATCATAGCTCTTCAAGTTGCCACATCATCCCCTCTAATTGGTATTTTTCAATCAGCTTGTAACATGCACATCCATGCACCAACTTTGTTTTGTTCATTTCATTTTTTTTCATTTTTTTTTTGCAAAAATTTCAAACATTTTATGAACATTTTTATCCTTCATTTTACTAATAAAAAACTATGAAAATAATGCTAAAAAAATTATTCAAGGAAAGTTAAAAAAAACTCCCTAAGTGTCAATTTTGCCTATTGACATTAGTTTAGGCCATATGCTCAAATTGCACCAAAAATCTTTCAAATTTGTATAAAAATGTCCAAATTTCATCTATTTCACAATTTGTACCTACACATGAGATAAATGTGCATTTAGGAGTAATTTTGCCAATAATCCTAAGGAAGAAGCTAAAATATATGGAAAATTACCCTTAAAATAAGCATGGAAATACTAAAATTTTAGTGCAATCACCTTTTCTTTGATTATCATTATCTTTTCTTTTGTTTTGACCTAACCCGTTGTGCTTACTTACACATGGACATGTTTCTGATTTTAGATGGAAAAGAGGCACAAGGAATGAAATAAAAAGAAAAAAAATGCCAACCATGAAAGGTAAAGCCTAAGAAAGCCAAAAATGGCTATTAAAAAAAAATGACATGAATAAAAAATAAATAAATAAAGTGATGCCTCATAGTCAAAGTTGCAAAAAAAGCTCTTACTATTCAAAGTCCAAGAAATTCAAAGAAAGTAAGCATAGGGTTTTTAAGCCTAAAAATTCCTTTTTTCTTACTTTGACCCAAGACTTACATTATAAGCTTAAAAGACCTTTTAATCTTAAGTTAAATATGTAGGTCTAACATTAGTGGAAAAGGATGGGGAAAGTAACCATATAAAGTCTATTTTATCTTTGAATTGAAATGTAATGAAGTGTTTTATGTTTTGTTTACTTGAGTTATATGCATCAATCAAAGATTGAGTATATTTGTATGTGTGAATAGCATAAGATATTGAAAGCTTGCTTTTAAAGGAAATTCTGTGACCCTATATTTATTTTAACTTTGCATTATTCAATAGTACATGATAGGAGTTTTGTATAATTTTTGACTTTGTGAATATTTAAAATGTTATTTAGTTTTGTTGATTTGAGGTTTTGCTAGAGAAAAAACAAAAATTTAAGTGTAGGGTGTGATAACATCTAAATATATAATGTTTTTACATGTCAAAAATGGTGTTAAAATTTCAATTTTGTATGATTTTTGGTGCTTTTCATGTTATTTTCATGGTTTAAGGTTTTCAAGCTTAAAAACTTCATTTTCATGAAAGCCATGCATGCAAGCATGTAAATGAGTATTTTTGTTACAATTTTAAAAGCTCATTGTTGACCTACTTTGATCCACATCCATGTAACCATAGAGTTTCGCATATACAAGAACTCTCCCATGATGCATTTCACCATATCCAAAAAAGGTTGCATGCTACTCAAAGCTCATTTGGACTCCATCATGTTTGGCCAAGAAGGAAGTTTGATCCAAGCATGACTTCTTTGCTTAGCCATGAAGCAATTGTGTTGCGTAAGACTCTACTCATTCAATCATGCAAGGGAAAAGCTCAATTTGGAAGATCATGGACTTTATAAGCACAATCTTATTCGGCCAAAATCATCCAAGAGAGCTACCATGAATATTTCTACAATGAAGGCTAGGTCAATTTGGCTAAGAGGAATTTGAAGCTTACCATGAAGCTTGTTGCTTAGCCTTGAAGATTTTGACTTGAAGTAGAATTTTATCCATTTGAAATTTAAGACTTGGATAAGAATCAAACTACTTTTGAAATTTCAAGCCTTAGCGAAATCCAAAAAAGAAAATTTATCAAGATTTGATCAAGATTCAAACAAGGCCCAAGACTCAACCATGAAGAGACCCATTCAGCCATAATGCTTTGAAAATCAGGATTGAGTTTTATCCTTAGCATTTGAAGTAAATTAAAACTCTTGTAAAGCTTATCCCCCCTTGGCCAAACCCTATACTGTAAATAGGAAAGCCATTCATTCATTTTCATCATCCCATTCACTTCTCTCCCCTCTTATTTCTTTAGTTCTTTAGGTGAGTTATTGGCTTAAGTGATAAATTTGCTAATAACCACAAAATATTTTGTTTCTTTAAATTATTTTATTTCAATCAAATAAGTATTATTTTTGAGATCTTTCTTTTCTTGTTTCAAGTTTCAATTCTTGTTTTCTTTTCTTTATATTCAGCAAAAGCATTATTTTTTTGAGATCAATCAAAGCTTTTTTTTTTATTTCTTGCAAGATTTAGCCAACCTCTTTCTTTGTTGTTCTTTAAGTTATTTTTATGCAATATTTATTTTAAGACTTAAAGCATTCGGCCCTCTCAAGTTTTTTTATTTTTCAAGCTTTCAATTATTGTTTTCTTAGATCTAGTTTTTTGTAATATTCTTTTACTTCCCAAGTAACAATTGGTGAAGTCAAGATCTTTGCCTACACATTGCTTTTAATCTTTACTTTTCCTTACAACTAAGCCCTAAATTTCGATTTGTTTAGATATAAGATCTTAGGGTTTCACCTTTGGTAATTGTGAATAACCCATAATACATTCTATAATCTCTAAGGAAAAGATAATTGAATACTTTCTTTTATGACTTGATCTATGCACTTGTTGGCTATATAAAAAGCAGCAATTAGTAGTCGATTAGCAATATATAGTATTTGACTGCCCAAATGATGTTTCATTGTAGAAGTCTACAAAGACCATGGCAATTAACTACCATGATTCAATAAAATCATGCTTCTAATGGCTTTTTTTTTTTTTTTAGCAAGTGAACTTTTTTGTTTTCATTGCCCAAATCAAATTCCCAATTGCTAAAAAGTCTTCGTCTGTTATAAACCCATCCAAGAAGTCTTAAGATTCAAAGAGCAATTTGAAAAATCAAGTTCTTAAAACTCTATATTTTTCTTTAATCCTTTTGTGCTTTCATTCTTATTATTTAAGTTAAATTCTACAGTGAGCTACCTTATGTAATTTAATCATTTAAGTTATTTTCTACATTTTCTCTATGTTCATTTGTATCACAGTGTAAGAATACACTTTGAGATTTGGGTGTTGAGCTTGGATAGCTTGGTTTGTAGAATGATTGGTGAAAGCTGCAATTTCACCAAATAGTGAATTCTTAAATCCTTGGCTAGGTTTGTCAAGGTAATGGATGTAAGTCAAGGAGGATTAACCACTGTATATTTCTAAGAATCAATTTTTCTACCTTCAACTATATCAAGGTCAAATAAATCTTTTACTTTGCTTAAAATCATCAATCAATTCAAGTCTTGATTAATATTCATGCAAAGTGTTATTTATTCCCCTCTAGCACATCTCGCTTTTTTTTTTGCAAAGACTAGACTTTATTAATGGGTAAAAAAGAAAGGTGAAAATTAGGGAATCATACAACTCAGAATAGTTGCAAACAATAACAAGAAGAAACAGAAAAAAAAAATCCATTCAACCATATACACATTTAGAAACAATGACCATTTAATCACTAAACTATGAGCATATCAACTCTATCCACTTCTACCTAAGCTCAAGCATCAACCATTAAATTATCTCCTTTAAAAATATTTTGGAATCACCATGTCTTTAGACTTAACAAAAATCTTCAAAACAACTTTAAAGTTTGACTATCTCATAACACCAAGCTTTCTCAACAAGGAATTAATTCTGGAAAAGACATTTCATAGTCGCCATGGTTGACTTCAACCTTTCTACACCAGTTAACAACAATCTTGTAATCAAATTTGATTGTTAACTTTATTCTTCCAATCAATTTGGACAAAACCTTTAAGTAACTTAATGGCTAATAGTTTAGCTAACATTGTAATCTGTAACTCCCCCCAGACCAAAGAATAGAGCCCAGATATTAATGTTAGCATTCCTTGACATCCCATCACAAATAGCTGGCTTTAGTTTACCTTTAGTTAATTTCTTTTCCTACGCCTTGGAAAAGGAAAGTGAGAATAACAAGGGAGATAAGAGCCTCATAGTATCTTAACACCATAATAGAGGCATGGACCCGATAAAAGCATAACATTGAATGCCCAATCTAAGCTTTAATCAAAATTCATAAAATGAATTTTTAAACTAGCCATTATCAAAACAACCTAGAACAACAAATAGTAGCCTATTAAAAAAAATTAAGTACCTAATTAGAATTTTTTGACTTCTGTTCATCATGTTTCATCTTAGTCCTTATAAGTCAAAACTTGACCTTTAATAATTGAACAAAAGGAAACCACTAAATCTATTTTCATCTTTCTGGTCAACGAAATCTTAAATGATTGCATCCCTGCAAATTCATAGGAATCAAATAAACTCAACACAAGCAGCAAATCCTACCACTCCACAAGCATCCATAAGAGAAATATTTTTTCCAAATTGAACTAAAATCTTTATCCCTCACACTACCTTCCCTCAAACACAAAGCTTATAGTTTTTCGATGGATTAATATCAAGACAATCTAAAGACTTAATCACTATCTCAACATATTTTCTCTTAGTTTGAAGCCACCAATTCCTTCCATTTTTCAGCCAGTTTATCATCACAATTAGCAAAAAAGCCTAATAGTTTACCCATGTTTCTATTGAAGTTCTGCACTTCCTTAGTAATCACTTTGTTTCTATATAAAAGATCACTATCCAAAAAAGACTCATTAGCATAACCCCTAACCTAATTCAACCCATTCTTGGTTGAGTTTTCTTGTGTTTTTTACTCCTCATTTTACTTTTATGTGAGATTTTGTTAAGAATCTCATCTTCAACATCTAGGGTTTTAACCTTTTAAGGTCTTGTATTGATTGATGATAGTAGTGTTAACTTTTATTACTTTTTAATGGATTTCACTACACATCTCAATACCTAACTAACCTTTCATAAAACCAATGGCATTCTTGATAACATCCCCATTTTCCATTCCCATAACCTCATTCTTATTAGCATCTCCCTTTTTTAAAACCCCAATGAAAGGCCCTTCTTTATTAGTACATTTTAGAGATATGTCAAGCTTATTGCACCCAATAGTATTTGGGTTCTCAACCAATGCTAGAGTATTCAAAATCTTCTCATTATTCCTAACTACCATATTGTCTATGTTAGGTATTAATTCAAAAATATTTTTTACATTACTCTTTTTATACCTTTATTTTTAAGAACCATGAATGCATCATTAGAATCTACCACATTTTCATCTTATTAGAGACACCTTTTATACCTTTATTTTCAAGAACCATGCATGCATCATTGGAATCTGTCACATCTTCCTCTTCCTTACTCCCAACATCACCTTTGTTGTCCTATTCTTTCTCATTACTATACAGCTTTTGAATTCCTTGTCATTATCTTTATCTAAGAACATACAGTCACTATAATTGATTTGAAAACAAAGCATAATATCTTTTTCTTCTACCTTGAATGAGTTACAATAACAATTGAACAATGTGATAATATTTGATCCCACTTCAGTCATTCAAACAAGGAATAACTTTCCATTGCACTTAATATTAATCACTTCATCAATCTTTTGAACTAATTGGTCATGGTAAAAATAGCACCCTATTAAAATCAATCTAATTTAGTGTTTTTCCATTTATGGAAATAAACTTACCTTAGTTATTAGCAATACTTTGATTGTATTATAACTTCAAACATGAAGAGGCACCTTAAAGGTCATAATCCAAGTGGTTTTATATCTAAAATCAACTAACTCTTAACATAACTTAATTTCTATGAATCACTCCTTAAGCCAAGTTCAACCACTTTGTTTCATCACCTTTTTTGTTTCTTCATTATCTAACTTAATTAGAAATTACCTTTTAAAAATTTTCTTAACATGAATATAAAAAACTACTTGCATCTTAAAATTTTCTTGCAATCAGTTTTCTTTATAATAACCTCTAGTATGCATACACACATTTCTCCAATTTATACATAACCTAAACATCAACCTCTACTTTACAAGCTTTATACTGCAACTTAACAACCTTTCCAATTTCCTATTCAACCTCATTAGTACACCTTTCTTTAACAGCCATCATTTTTTTCCTTATTCTATCTCTCATTTTTTTTCTAGATAATTCTCTTGAATAGCCATGTTAGAAAGAATCCATTCCCTCGTATTTGTTTTGGATTCTCAATAAACTAAGCATGTTTCTCATTCAGACACATTTTCTTCTAATACAATGATGTATCCTTGAATTTAGTAAGATTGACCTTAATTATATGATCCATGAGCCATATGTTGTTCATCCTATCCGTAGTTCCATTTGCACCTTCATAATTAGCAAAACAAATAAAACCAAAGTTTCTTCTTCTTGAACTCTTCTTATAGGAATGACCATATTCATCGAAATGACCATATTCACCACTCTTCCATGGTGTTGAAATATCTATTATAGCCACCTCTAGTGGACTTTTGGTGGAATGTTATTGACAAAAACAAAGAAGACATCCTTTTATTCTTTCTATTATCACCAAATTATGTATTTGTTTATTACTAGGTTGGTGACATAATACAGTACATTTTTTTATGTTTTGGACATTTTTGACAATAAAGAAATGGCTTGTCAACTTGGGACTAACGAGTGGTATTAGAGCTAGTCTTTTGATTTTACTGGCTTAACATCCTCAAGAGAGATCCATGGCATCTTCAAGTACACATGTTAGCTATACTAAAGGATAACCCACAACAAGACCTCCTTCATTTGATGGAACAAATTACTAATATTAGAGCACAAGAATGTCAATCTACATTAAAATAAGTGAGTATAAGATATGGGATGTAATATTGAATGGTCCATTTATTCCAATGAAAGTTTGAAAAGCTTTTAGTGAAAAAGATTCAAAATTACGAAGTGAAGAAGAAGATAGGAAGAGAATACAAATCAATTTCAAGGCAATTAATACATTTCATTGTGCACTCAATCTAATTGAATTCAATCGAATGTCCACCTGTTAATCTATAAAAGAAACTTGGGATAATTTAAAGGTCATTCATGATGGAACATCTTAGGTAAAAAATCTAAAATTACATTTTTATCTAATTAATATGAAATGTTCTAAACGTATTTAAATAAAACCATCACTTCATAGTTTGATCGATATACTATTATCACAAACTAATTGGCACAATTGACAAAAAAGATTCCAAAAGATGAATTGGTGATAAGGTTACTCAAAAGTCTCTCAAGAATTTAGAGTCCTAAAGTTACTGTCATGAAAGAGAAAAAGGATCTCAATTGAATTGTGCTTGATAAAGTTTACGGCTCCTTCTTTAGATATGAATTGCAAATAAAGTAGCTAGAAAAAGATGAAAAAAAAAAATAGCCCTTAACCTAAAAAAATGGATTGCATTAAAAATTAGTTCACTTGAAAATGAGCTAGTTGAAACATCACATGATGATGATAGGGAGGAAACTTCTATGCTAGCTAAAAGGTACAAAAGTTGCTAAACCAAAGGAATAAAAAATTCAAAAAAAAGAATATCAAAAAAGATAAATTCATAAATAACTTTTCAAAGAATTATCAAATTGTGTGCTATGGTTGCAAACAATTGGGACATGTCAAGTCTAAATGTGTACTAAATAAAACGTCTAAGAAGGAAAAGAAAAAGAAGGCTATGATGGTAACATGGTCTGAAAGTGATCCATTTGCTTCATAAGATAAACCAAAAATGGAGGTCAAGGCCAATCTAATGAAGATGAGGTATGTTTTATTCAAATAGATACTTCCTATGAAGATTAAAAGCTAAGTACGAAAATCTTTTTAATGATTTTGAAAAACTTTGACATAAGTGTAAAGATATTTAAAAGAAGATTGCTTCAGTCAATTTGGATTTAAAAAAAACTAAGGAAATTTTGAATAATGTGCTTGAAAATAATTCTTTCCTAAAAATTGGAATTTTTAAAAGAAGAAATCGAAAAACTGAAATTGAAATTAGAAAGCAAGGCTAAAACCTTGAGTGCTACTTAAAATAAAAATTATACTATTAAAATTTCAATTAAAAAGAAATATAATGAGATTTCGAAGGCTAATAAAATTTTTTTCTAAAAACAAAATATATTACTTTCCGAAATAATGCTATATCTATCAAAGAAAAGGTCATCTATCATATGATTGCTATTACAATGTTGGATATACAAAGATTAAGAAAGTATGGGGTTCCTAAAAGTTCTCACATTTTCACTAATCCCTAAGGACCCATTAAAGTATAGGTATCTAAACTTTTAAACTAAATTTTTATACATGTAGGTTGAGTAAGAACAAAATGAGACACGCTTAAAGGCTCAATCAAAAACTAAGAAACCCTATTACTTAGACAATGGATGCTTAAGACACATGACTAGAAATGAAAAATTGTTCAAGGAACTTAACTAGAAGAGAAATGGTAGTGTAACATTAGTGACAACTCTAAGGGAGAAATACTAAGAATTAGGACCATCATAATACTATTCAAACTCAAATTAAAAATGTTTTATTTGTTCAAGGTTTAAAACATAATTTGCTAAGCATTAGTCTACTAGCATTAGTCTACTTTGTGACAATAGATTTAGAGTATGTTTTGATTCTCATTCATGCCAAATAGTTAATTTATCTTGTAACAAAGTCATTTATGTTGGAAATTTTTTTCAAAAGGTTCGTGTTATATTCATTGATGAAATTGACTTTTAAAAGAAATCTTGTTTAATGGTAAATGATTATGTGATAATTGCTTAAGGCATAGAAGATTAGGTCATGCAAGCATGAAAACAATCTCCAAACTTTTGAAAAATGACTTAGACTTTGACCTTCCCAAACTGAAATTTAAAAAAGAAAAAGTTTGTGTTGCATGTTAATTTGAAAAACAAACTAGAAGCTTTTTTAAATCAAAAGATATGATTTCAACCTCTAGGCCACTTGAACTACTTCGTATTGATTTGTTTGGACCATTGGATGTGATGCCTATGGGTGGTAAATTTTATGGCTTTGTAATTGTAGATGATTTTTTTAGATATACTTGTATGTATCTTCTTGGTCATAAAGATGAAGCATTTGGTATGTTTGAAGTGATCGTGGTAGTGAATTTGAAAACAAAGGTTTTGAAAAGTTTTACTCTAAAAAAGTTTTGACTGTAATTTTTCAGCTCTCTTAGAACACCATAACAAAATGGTGTTGTTGAAACAAAAAAATAAAATTTTAAAAGAAATAGCTAGGAGCATGCTTTGTGAAAATAACCTTTGAAGATATTTTTATGTTGAACTCATAAACATTACTTGCTATATTTTGAATAGAATTTCTATAAGACCTTTGCTTGCCAAACCCCATATAAGCTTTATAAAGGAAAAAATCTAAACATTTCTTGTTTAGGGAGTTTTGGTTGTAAATGTTTTGCTTTAATGGAAAACACCCCATTAGAAAATTTGATACCAAACATTTCATGGTTTATGCAAATAACTCAAAGGCCTATAGAATTTTTAATAGAACATCCCTAGTTGTTGAAGAATCCATTCATATTGTTTTTGATAAAATTAATGTTACATAAAGAAAGGTAGTGCTTAAAGATGTGTAAAGTCCATAATGGAAATGCCTAAGGAAAGGAAAGGATGAAGAAGAAGAAGAAGAAGAAGAAGAAGAAGAAGAACCTTATGCAGAAAGTCTACAAACACTATAAGAAATTAGCTTTTTGCATAGTTTTTTTTTTACTATTTAGCAGTGTTTATAAATGTCATAACATGTTAGCATCGTATCACAAAAACACCGCTAAAAACATTAGCTATTTACATGTTAAGAAATTTAGCAATGTTTTTGAAAAAATGTTGTTAAAAATAATGATGTTTTTTAACTTTTAGTAGCGTTGCATAAACACCTAGATATACAATTTAGGAAGGTGAGAAATTTTCATTTAATGGCATTTCTTGAAAAAAAAAGCCATTAAATGGCGAAAGATAGTAGCGTTTGTTTTTTCAAATTCCATTATTTTTCATTATTTAACAGAATTTTTCACAACAAATGTTGCTATATAGAGACATTCAACAATGTTTATTCCAACAAATGACATTAAATTTTGAATATTTATTTTTTATATATTTTTTATTAGGATAAAAAAGGAGCAAATAATTACATTTAACGTCGAAACATAAAATAGGAACATATAAAATTTAATTCAATATTATTAATTAAGTATTATAAAACATTTAAAATACATAAATTGTTTAAGTAAGTTAACAAGTTATTATACAATGAAATTTAACAAAAGCCATCCTTCTTGGAGTTACTTAAAATAACTCCACAAGTTGAACTTTCATTTTCACCTTGCTCAACTTCCTACAAATTAATAATAAATAAGAGAAATCATAGTAATTCCAATAATGAATTTAATTAAGCACAATTTTAGTGCTCAAAACATAAAAACCACTAAATTTTTTCATACAGACCAAGCATAGCAACCAAGTTTAACCATTCAAACAATTGTAACATCATATAATTAATCTATCCAAATTATTAGATCAATAATATATGACCATATTTATGATTTCACCCTTTAACGACATGAAAGTTTGAAAAACACTTATACCACTATCTTTTTGACACAAACCAAGCATGTAACCAAGTTTACTATTTAGACAAATATAACATCATACAAACAAGCTACCTAAATTAGTAAATTAGAAATATATAACCATATTTACTATTTCACCTATTAACAACACAAATGGTTTGAAAAAACACTAACTTTGTACACAAACCAAGTGTGACAACAAAGTTTAACTATTCAAACAAGTGTAATATCATACAATCAAGCTATTTAAATCAGTAAATTAGAATTATATGACCATATTTATGATTCACCCTTTAATGGCATGACAAATTTGAAAAACACTAAAATCGCTAACTTTTTCACACAAACAAAGTTTGACAATCAAGTTTAACCATTTAGAGAAGTATAATATTACAGAATCGAGCTATCTAAATCACTAAATAAAAAATATAGATCAAATTTATAGTTTTCCCTTAAATGGTATGAAAAGTTAAAAAAATAGCATCCTACCGTTTTTCAAAATGTTCAAGAGAGGTACAAAAAGTCTTAGCTACTTTTATCTCACTGTTTGTTCATGTTTTCATGTCTTTCTTCACATCCAACATTTAACAAAACATAAAAAATCTTTTAAAAAAATAAGCAAAATCCATTCTGATCAACAGATGCCTTAAAAGGGAACTTGAAAATTAATGACTTTTTAAATATGAACAAACTTATTTTAATGCCGAATAAAACACTTAAGCTTAATGATGCAAAGATGATGGGTAATTGATAAAGACTAAAGCAACATTTATTAAATACTAAATAGATACAATAGGAAAATTAAATAAAAGATAGGAGGAAAATAGCCTTGAAAAAAATAAAAGTTGGGTTTACTTGATTATTTACCAAGTCTTTAGGTCCTATTTCAATCCTTAAGGAACACCTTGGCATTAGCCTTGTATGAACTTCACTATCACTTGTTGATTTTGTGGATGTCCTTTCATTGATACTATTTCTATTAAATTGATGATGACTTATAAATGTGCAAATAAATTTAAATGCAATTCATTGGTAATATACCTGGTCAACTATGCAAAATTTCATAATTATTGGAATCAATTTAATGGATCCATATTACTAATGTGGACTTTTAAATGCAATTCACAATTACAAACGTTCCCAATTGAGATGAAATTTCATTTTCCTTGGAATCATTGCTCTTATCTCAATTTAATGTTTCCCTTTCTCTATTTGTAAATTCTTAGTCATGATATTAATCATTACTCCTATTGCTAATAGCTAAAACATACTATGCAATGAAAGGCTTTAGAAGTAAAGAAAAGAGAAAAACTATAGCAATCTATTAATAAATTGATTTTTTTTATTGAAGTGCAGAAAAGAATCTTACACTATATGTAAAAGTAGAAACTGCTTGCTATAAAAAAAAAAAGAAACCAATCCAACCATTCTAGATAAGTAATTCATAAGAATATGGAATTATTTTTACAAAAGCCATTGGTTTTCTAGCTTTAAAACTTCATTTTCTTTCTTTTACCTTTGAACTTCATCAAAGGTTGTCTCCTTATAGATAAAAGAAAAAAGATAGAAAAAATCCTTCACAAAAGCACTTGTTCTCACCCATATAGAATTAAAAACATTAGTAACATTAACATCTTCAAACCTCTGTTATGTTATATGTGACTTGGTTTTATGACAAAAAATCATAGTACACTATGGAAATAAGGTTACTTATAAATATAAAGCCATTAAAAAATGAACTTAATAAAGTGAACTTAGTTATGATTAATATCATAACTATTATTTGTAAATTATTAGTCATGAATCTTAAGCTTGACTATCACATTATTTAAGAAAAACTACCTTAACAACTAGCAAGTGATTATTCAAGCAAATATATGAAATGAAAGGATTTTTAGAAGATACCTTGCCACCCTTCCTTTCTCTCTTAGCCTTGTAGCTACAACTACTTATTTGATAACAAGTCTCATTTAACTTTAGAATTTCATTTTTCCATAATTATTGTTTGAGAGGATAAAAGGAATAAAATGACTATGCTAAGCTTATTAACATTTAATTTACTTTAATAACATTAATGAATGGCTAAATGCATAAAATTTTTTTTCATAGATTGCAAGCACACTAGCTCAGGAAAGGGAGTATACATCAAAGATAGAAGTATCACTTTTATAGTGAAATCATAAAGTTTCATATTTACTAGGTATTCCAAGTTATGATCCTAACTTTACTAGGTAAATTTTGCTTAACAATGGAGCTGTTATTTTCAATTGGTTTAATCTGCTTAACATGAAATCAATTTGTATTTATATTTGTGATCTATAAAGCGACTTGCAAATGATTGAATAATGGCTATTGTTAGTATTTTTTGAAAAGCTAATTGACATACCATAGCCATTTTAGCAAACTAGCGACTAAACATTTTCCATTTAGACAAGCTATTGTTTAGGATTTCTAATATTGCTAATCTTTTGTAAACCTTTGAATGCTTGAATGGTTGGTAAAGGCTCAAAAACAAAAAGACAAAAACATTTAGAAGAAAAAGATGAAGTTGTTGGTATTTGCCCTTCAAGCCGAATCATTCTTTGGCAAAGACATTATCATATCTGTAGTACTTTGATATTTAATATTTTATAAAAGTCTTGTTTATTTACCATAAAGCTTGTTTACATGAATTTCATTATTGATGCTTATATGATCATGTCCTCAAAATATAAATAAACTTTTGTAAAGGAATTACAATGAGATTGTAATTATAAGATCATCATTGCATAAAAGCTATATGTTCCTAAATGGTTCCTAGTAAATGCTTTATCAATAAAAGGACATTGAAAAAAGTTGTTAAGCATAGTACATGGTTATTGATAGCACTAAAATGTATAGTATTTTACAAGTTCTTTTTAGTTCAAAAATTTTGAATTTTGATAAAATTTGGTGCCTTTAATGTTTGTTTTCTTGATCTTTAGGTTTTATGTACTTAGACATAAATTCTATGCAAACCCATACAAGATTAGGACAAGCCTAATCATTGTCTTGTTGGGCCATGTTAAATGAAGATTAGCTAAATTTTATTAGTATTTGGTTTCCTAAATTTACGTGGGTTAAGGAATTTTAATGGCACTAGAACTTCTACACGCACTCGATTATCCTATTTACAAGAGAACTCCTATACACAATTAAAGATTAAAGACTTATATTTGAAGAAGGGTTTCTCATTGTATTCAGCTAAGAGAGATTTACTAAGACAATGACTTTTTGATCACCAATGGAAGACTTATTATGGAAGAAAAGACTCTTTGATCTTTTGTTCAAAAGAGTTTGGATTAGATACAACTACATGGTCTTGATAGATTATGTTTAGCCAAAGCATTTTTTATGAATGCAAGATCAATCATACAAGACATTGGATGGATAAGATTGAATCCTAAAATGACCCATTTAGCCAAAACTCTTTAAAATCCAAGGACTCCATGTTTGGCCAACCACTTGAAGATTAAGATAACTTTTATCTCTTAAATTTTGATAGGAAAAGAACTTTTGTAATCCAAATCCCATAGCCTAACCCATTATTATAAACATGGATGCTTTCTCTTGTATTTAACATCCGATTCTACAAATCTCCTCTCTTCTATTTTTGGTTTTTCTTAGTTTTTTGTTTCTTTAAGTTTTTTTTTTATAGTTTAGCTAAGGTGATAAAGTAGCTATAACTAAACTATTTTCTAAATTATTTCCTTCCTTAATATAAACATTCTTTCATTCAAGATCTATTTTTCTTAAAGCTTTATTTACAAGTTTTAGTATTTAAGTTATTTTATTGTTCTTATACTTGATACAAAAATAAGCTAAAAGAAGTTTGAGCAAAAACTTGAGAGAAAATAAGACATTTTGCAAACACTCATTTGCTAGAGTGTAGCTTATGTTTTTCCCTATCTTAAAGAAGGTTCTTTCCCAAAAGTTCATATAGGTCACTATTAAAGGCTACACACTTGGGTAGCTTTTTGAGTTGAGAAACCATTTGGAAGATTAATACCTTGAACAAAAAGAGTTTTGGCACACAAGGTACACTCTATAGTCAAAACCTATATGGTTTGTATATATTATGTGTTTACATAATCTTGTTGATTGATCTTAGCTTTAGGGAATTAAAAAATTTTAAAATTTTTTTGTTTTAACTCTAATTATTGATGCTTAATTCCCTTAAAGTGGGATCAAAGCCTTGGCAAAATAGATTAAACAACTTAGAAGTTTGTTTGGTTGTTCATGATATCAAAATAGTTTTGGTTGCAATTTATTGCTATGATGTAGAGGCTAGAAAATTACTTTTTTTATATTTTTTTGATTGGATTCTTTTAGAATATCAATTCATGATGTCTTAGGATGATTAGGTATGGGTTTTATAATTTTTGGACGTTGTTTGCATGATGTATGAATTTTTTGTTTGTAATCTGTCCATATTAGAAAAATTATGCTATAGTGATATTATGAAAATTGTTTCTCACTCTAGGAATATTATTTGGCTATGAAGTTTATGATCATTGTGTAAAAATTTGATAATTTTTGAAGTTGATTTGGTCATTCAAAAGTTACTAACAAGTTCAATCAAAAAATCTATTAGTGGTGACTTGGCATGTATAATATGCATATGATGCATAATTATCCTAATATGATTATAGCAATTGGTTCTCTTAATACAGGTGGTATTCTTAAATGTTAAGAGAATTTAAAACTTGTTCACTAAGATTTTGATGAAAATCTACTTGGTAATCAATATTGGGAATCTTAGGAAACTTGTTTGCCAAGATTTCAAGATTTGCTTTTTTCTTGATCACCAAGTTTAATAAATTGTTTTTGTAGAAGTCAAAGTAATTGCTACTTGTGATTGAAGAATCATGGCTAAAGGCATAAAGAAGCATGGGAAAGAGTTTAGAACTCTCCAATGGTGACTAGTAAGGGTGGCATCGCATGTTGTGGCCAAAACTACCAAGTTGCCATAAATACTCCTAACAAGTTACCATAAATACTACTCTGGCCGTAACTTAGTTTCCTATTATGAATAGGCTTCAGCCAAGCTTTAGTTTGATGATAATTCTTTTTGAATTTGGATTCCTAAATTGTTTATTACAAAATAAGATTTCATATAAAAATCCAAATTAAATTGGACTTTCTAAATTGTTTGAAACTTCTAATTAATAAGAAACTATTTCACTACAACACCTAGTTAGACTAGGAAATTCCCAATGCATGTATTTTGGCTTGATTTTAATTGGTTGGCATTTCTAAATGGTTTAGAGTGATGTTAACCATGTTCCATTAAAATCCAAGTAAAATTATGATTCCTTAATTGTTTAGGAAATTATGATTGCAACTTACATATTCCTAAGATATTAGTTAGACATATTCATCCAAACTAGCTAAACATGTCTATGCCTTGCATCACATTGAGTTGAATTCATGATTAATATATGATATTGATATTGATTCAAAGAATAGATGTGTAAGATGATGAGTTAGAATTAAACATGATGTTTGTTGTAGTATGAATGCTAGTTATGAGATAAATACCATGTATGTTATGTTGATTTGTTATTATATATGCTAGAATATATATATGATAAATGGCATATACAGTCAATTGGCTATATGGCAAGTTATCTACCTAATATAACATACATTTATGTTGATTTGTTATTATATATGGCAAGTTATCTACCTAATTTACTTATTATGTCTTGTTGAGACAAAACTCAAGGTTATGGCAAACTAAAAGGGATCCTAGCCCATTAAAATTTTTAAAATTTCACTGCTTTAACTCTAATTATTGATGCTTAATTCCCTTCAAATAGTATAAAAGCCTTGTCAATATAGATTATACAACTTAGAAGTTTGTTTGGTTGTTCATGATATCAAAACTGTTTTGGTTGTAATCCATTGCTATGATGTGGAGGGTCAAAAATTACTTTTTTCTATATTTTTTTTATTAGATTCTTTTAGAATATCAATTCATGATGTCTTAGGATGGATACGTATGAGTTTTATGATTTTTGGACACTGTTTGCATGATCTATGAATTTTTTGTTTGCAATCTGTCTATATTAGAAAATTTTTGCTATAGTGATATTACAAAAATTTGTTTTCACTCTGGGGATATTATTTGGTGCAAAGTTTTAACATGTGAAAAATAGACATATTTTATGATCATTGTCTAACAACTTGAGAATTTTTTATGTTGATTTGGTTATTCAAAAGTTAATGACAAGTTTAGTCCAAAAATCTGGCAATTGGGCATGTATAATGTGCATATGATGCATAATTATCCTAATATGATTATAGTAATTGATTTTCTTAATGCAGGTGGTATTCTTAAACGTTAAGAGAATTTAAAACTTGTTCACAAGATTTTAATGAAAATCTACTTGGTAATAAATATTGGGAATGTTAGAAAATTTATTCACTAAGATTTTAAAATTTGCTTTCTTGATCACCAAGTTTAGTAGATTGATTTTGTAAAAGTCAAAGTAATTATTACTTGTGATTGAAAAATCATGGCTAAAGGCATAAAAAAGCATGGGAAAGAGTTTAGAACTCTTGAATGGTGGCCAATAAGGGTGGTATAACATATTGTGGCCAAAACTATAAAGTTGCCATAAAAACTCCTACCAAGTTGCCATAAAAACTACGCTAGCTACAACTTAATTTCTTGTTATGAATAGGCTTTAGCCAAGCCCTAGTTTGATGATAACTCTTATTGAATTTGGATTCCTAAATTGTTTATTAAGAAATAAGATTTCATACAAAAATCCAAATTAAATTGGACTTTCTAAATTATTTGGAACTTCTAATTAACAAGAAACTATTTCACTACAACACTTAGACTAGGAAATTCTCAATACATGTATTTTGACTTGATTTTAATTGATTGCCATTCTTAAATGGTTTAGAGTGATATTAACCATGTTGTATTAAAATCCAAGTAAAATTATAATTCCTTAATTTTTTAGAAAATTATGATTGCAAATTACATATTTCTACGATATTAGTTAGACGTATTCATCCAAACTAGCTAAACATGTCTATGCCTTGCATCACATTGAGTTGAATTGATGATTGATATATGATATTGATATTGATTCAAAGAATAGATGTGCAAGATGATGAGTTAGAACCACACATGATGATTATTGTAGTATGCATGCTAGCTATGAGATAAATACCATGTATGTTATGTTGATTTGTTGTTATATATGATAGAATATATATATATATATATATGATAAATGCCATATACAGTCAGTTGGCTATATGGCAAGTCATCTACCTAACATAGCATACATTTATGTTGATTTGTTATTATATATGGCAAGTTATCTACCTAATTTATTCATCATGGCTTGTTGAGATAAAACTCAAGGTTATGGTAAACTAAATGGGATCCTAGCCCACTAGAAAAATATAATTTTTCCAAGTTGATAGTGAGGGCTATTAATTTGATTAAAATAGTAGAACCAACCAATATATAGATTTGGACTTTATCTATTTTGGTATTGAACAAAATGACTAATATTTGTTCATATTATATAGGTTGCAAAAGATGAGTAATAACTTGTTACTTCGTAGCATACTTGATGTTAACAAACTCACAGAGCCTAACTTCAATGCTTGGGACTACAATTTGAAGCTTGTCATAAGGCAAAAGAAAATGCTTTATGTCCTTGATGAGCTAGTTCCATTGAAACCAGATGCTAGTGCTGATGATGTAGTGTGAAAGGTTTACAAAGCCCATAAAGACCATACCAGTCAAGCTGTATGTGTCATGGTGGCTAGCATGATCCTAGAGTTGCAAAGGCAACAAGAGAATATGGATGCTTTGGCAATTATTTTGCACCTTAAAGAATTTTTTAATTGATTGGGACATTTTGTAAGCACCCAAGTTGTACAAGTAATAATAGTGACCTTTTGATCAAGATATCCATCCCACAAGGATTAGATAAAAAGGTTTCTAGACTAAGTACCTTTTATCCTTATACCCTTCTAAAGTTGGTTCAATCAAACAAAGAAAAACATGGCATTGGACTAACTAAAAAATATAAAATAAAACAAAACTTGAAGCATAAATATAGTAAACTGTAAAATTGCAAAATGTAAACTAAGTAAAATAAAGTGCACAAACAGTAGGTAAATTGAATGCAATGACTAAACATGAATTAAAATGTAATGCTAATCTAAGAATTGAAAATGACAAGTAGAGAAAGGAAGCAAAACAGTAGCTAAGTGAATATAACTTAAATAACTAAATCTAACTACCTTTAACTAACTCTTAACTAACTTTAGCTTCCAACTAAGAAAATACTAGTAAAATCTCAAGAAATAAACCAAACAAGATATAAATTGACAAAAAAAAAGTAGCTTAACTAAGGTAAAAATAGAACTAAAATGAAGAAATATAGAACAAAACCACAAAATATAATTGGACATGTAAAAACCAAATGAAAGATACAAGCATAGAAAAACCGTAATTACAACAATAATGTCTAGATCTAATGTGCTGCCACTTGTATGAAATTAAATGGTAGAGTGAAAAATAGTGAGTGAACTAATGTGGAAACAAATTTGAAATGCAAATGATGCATCAAAATCACAACTTTCAAACAAAAATGTAAAAACAACATGTTGGAAGAAATTCTAGAAACTACCGTTTCATGCATGAATAGTTAGATCTAGATCTATCTAGAAGGAATAAACTTGAATTGAGTTAGAAGTAACTAAATCTACAAGTTTATAACCTAAATCAATAAAAAAATCGCAACAAAAATTAAGATTGAAGCTTTTTGAACTAAGATTCAAACTAAGTGCAAAAACCAATAATTCAAAGCAAGTGTAAGAAAATTCACCCAAATAACAAGTAAATGCAAGAAATTAAATGTAACAAATGAAAATTAATAAGTAAACATCTAAATCTAAGAGTGTAAGGTATGAGAGAAGAAAACTAAACAACTAGAAGGAGAAAGGATCATTATTCATCAAGTTCTCATGCATAGATTATTTCTGCTTTCTAGGTCTAGCCTTAACTTTGAAGAATTAATGGTACCTATACAAATTGAATTTAAAGCCAAAATTTTACTGGATTATAGCCTTATGAATTAGGAATCTAGGAAAAAAACTTTAAAACAAATCAAGATAGAATTCACTTGAGTTTCAATCAAAAGATTAAAGATAGGTCAGGTATGCAAATTTGAAATCAAATTTGAGTTCAACATGAAATCAATAGAATTTCAAAAGGAAATCATGAGAAATTGTAAATTTCATTATGAAAATCATAAAGAAAATTTAAAAAGAATGTAGGAAACTTAAAATTGCAACAAGATTCAATCAAGAAGATTGAAATTAAAAGCTATTTGGCTAAAGAGAAAATGTAAAAGTGCAGGAAAGGAAATGTAAAAAATTAAAGGAACAAAAAGAAAAAACTAAAAACCTAGCCTAAAATTCTCTAAATGGCTAGCACCTCTCTCCTATTTAAAAAGAAATAGGAGGTGTCTTATGCCCCAAAATATCTCCCAAAAATATCTATGTTTGAGTGGTCTTTTAGAGCCTTATTTTTCTGCCTTTTTCAATGGCTGATGCATTATTGTTGGCTCCCTTAAGTTGTTCTTTCTTTCCAAGCCTTTTTCTCTTGAATTATTACAGTCCAAAGAGTCAAAATTATGGCTAATGAAAGTCCTCCAAAGTTCCAAGTTAGTAGCTCCTAAAGACTTTCTTTGAATGCCAAATTATGGTACCAATTGCTAATACTTCATGTAGTCATGACAAGCTTGCACCTTCACTAGTCCTTTTCATTTTTGCTACTAGTTGCATGCTTCATACTCTTCAATGTTGTTGCAAACTTCAAACCATTTAGTGAATAGATTTTTCATTAAAATCACTAGAACAATTCTAAAAGAATCGTAGAAGAAAAGATCAATAAAATTCCCTTAATAAGCAATGTAGCTCAATCACAATAGTTGTGGCCTTTACTAGTATTTTCCACCATAAATCCTCCAAAATATATCCAAGTTGTCCAAAATTTCTCATTTTCTTTATTTTTACCTACACATAAGACAAATGTGCATTTAGAAATATTTTTGCCATAACTCATAAGGAGCAAGCTAAAATATAAGGAAAATTGTAATAAAAATGAGTAGGAAAAGACTAAAATTTTAGTGCTATCATTGACAAACAAGGGTGGACTATGATATTTGAAACCTCTATGGAATTGTTTCAAATAGTGATGCCTGAAAGCACTTCAATCAAAATGCATTGTGTAAAGATGATTAATTGGGTTGAGAAACTTGGACAATTAGGATTTATGATGGATCAGGAGTTTAGTGTTGACTTGATCTTGTCATCTTCTCCAAAAAACTTTTCACAATTTGTAATAAACTTCAATATGCATCAGATGGAAGTAACATTACCATAATTGAAGAATGTACTAAAAACTACTAATAAGTCCATTAAGAATAAAAAGCATAAGGCTCTTTTAGTTTTTTTATCTTAAGCCAAGAAGGAGAAAAGTAAGATAGTTGATAAGAAAGGGATGCAAACAAGGCTATCAAGCTTGTTGGCAACATCAAGAAAGACATGGGTGCATGTCACCATTATGGTAAGGAAGGTTATTAGAAAGGAATTGTAAGGTCTACTGGCAAGCTTAAAATAGAAGAAGTCTAAAAAGACTTCTACTTCGGGTATATTTATGATTTAGATTGATAACACCAAAATATATAGAGTTTTTACATGTTAAAATAATGCTAAATTTTAAAATTTTAGATGATTTTTAGTGCTTGTCATGTTATTTTCATGGTTTTAGGTTTTTAAGCTCAAGAATTCATTTTCATGCAAACATGCATACAAGCATACAAAAGAGATGTTGGGTCCAATTATGGAAGCCCAATGCCACCCACCTTGATCCACATTCCTACAACTCTTAGGTACTTGGTCTCCATCATGATCAACCAAGATAGAATTTTGATCCAAACATGACTTTTTTGGTTAGCGATGAAGAAAATAAGTTGCACAAGGACTTTACAAGTTCAATCTATTTGACCAAAGCAATTCCTAGAGAGCTATTATGTATTTTTTTGCAATGAAAGCTAGGTGTATTGGTTCAAGATGAAATTGAAAATTACCATGAAGCTTGTTACTTAGCCTTGAAGAAATTCACTTGGAGTAGGATTTTATCCTTTTAAAATTTAAGACTTGGATAAAAATCCACTTGCTCTTGAAACTCCAAGCCTTAGTCGAATCCAATGGAGGGGATTATCCAAGATTTGACCAAGATGCAAGCTAGGGCCAAGATTGAACCACCAGGAGACCATTAAACCAAGAACACTCAAGCATGGAGAATCTCATTCACCATAAGGCTTTAAAGATTAAGATGAAGCTCATCCCATTATATTTAAATTGAAATCAAACACTTGTGAAGCCTATCCCTCTTGGCCAAACCCTCTATTACAAATAGGGAGGCCATTCACTTATTTTAATCACCCTCATTTCTCCTTTCTTTTTTCTTAGTTCTTTAGGTGAGTTATTGGCTTAGGTGACAGATTTGCTAATAACCACAAAAGTTGTTATTTATTTTTTTAATTTTTTTTAATTTAAGAAGCATTATTTTGAACTTTCTTTTCTTTATTTTAAGTTTCAATTCTTGTTTTCTTTTCTTTAAATTTGGCAAGCATTATTTTTCCAAGATCAATCAAAGCATTCTTTTATTTCTTGCAAGATTCGGCCTTTATGTTCTTTATTGTTCTTTAAGTTCTTTTCATGCAAGCATTCTTCCAAGTTTACTTCAAGCAATTCAGGAAGTACTTTATTTACTTTTCAATCTTTTAAATCTTGTTTTCTTAGATCTAGTTTTTGACAATATTCTTTTACTTCATAAGTGACAGTCGGTGAAGTCAAGAACTCTACCCACACATTGCTTTTAATCTTTGCCTTCACCTACAACCAAAACCTGAATTCCCATTTATTTAGATATAATCCATTAGGGTTTTACCTTTGGTATTTGTAAGCAACCCAACATTATATTCTATAATCTTTGAGGAGACGATACTAGAATACTCCACTTTATTAATTGATCTATGCATTTATAAGCTATATCCAAAAGTATGAATCAAGTTTTTGGTATAGTTGTTGGGGATTATAACGATGTTAGCAATATCAATAAAGAATTCCCAAGCTCTTATAATTTAAACCTTTTTCTTTTGCTTTTCTTTGATCTTTTCTTGTTTGCATGCACAGATCCAAATGTTTTGACTTAGCTCCTATTGATTATACACATCTAATTTTGTCCGAGGTACTTTACCTTATAATTTGGGGTTGATTTTTGTAATTGGGCCTAATTTTCATTTTTAAGCCTAATTTGTGGCCCACTTTTAAATGCTCCGTATAAGGTCTAAGAATGGCTTGATAAAAGGCCCAATCCTTAAAGCCTATCAATGGCTCGTTATTGGCCATTAAACAAAAATAAAAAATATATAAAAAAACAAAAACAAAATGTAATAGTACATGTAATAATAAATAATAAATAATAAATGATACATAAAAATAATAATAAAAACTATCCCAAATAAGCATTTTTGAAAGCCCATCGCCCAAAAGTAATATGAAACCCAAAATAAAGAATGATGAAGAAATGACATTCAAATTAGGCCCATTTGGCCTTGATTGACCAAGGCATGGGAGGAGGGCCGAATAGAAGGGAATTGAAACTGCCATTCTGCAGTTGCATGGGACGTGCGTGAGGAACTGGACCGGTTATAGCAGAGGTAGTGGGAAAGACTAGGCGAGAGGAGGGGAGGTGAACCCCCCCCCCCCCCCCCCCTTAAAAAAAAAAAGAAAAAGGAGGAGGAAGGCAGCAGGGGAGAAAGGACAGGAAAAAGCACAAGCAGAAAATCTGGCAGCAAATAACAGAAAAATACTGGCAGGGAGAAGGAAAAGAAAACCGAAAAAAAGGAGAGAGGCAGAACTAGAAAATAAGAGAAAGGGTAAGCAGCAGCAGAAAAGAAGTGGAGGCAGGAGAAGAACGGGTAGAAAAAATAAGAGGAAAACTAGAAACTGAAGAAGAAGAATTGGCAGCAACGTAGAGCAGAAAAATAAAAAAGGAAAAGCAGTAGCACGAGCCAAAAAAAAAAAAGAGGTGCAGTGGAGCAGAAAACAGAAAAGGTAGAAACGTGAACAGAACAGCAAAGGGAAACGGCGGTAAAAAAACACAAAAAAAATATAGCAGAGAGGCAAAGAGCGAAAGGGTAAAAACTTTGGAGCAGTAGCGAAAAAACAAAGGGATTTCAGGGGCAACCAAACGTGAGGCTGGCAGCGAAGAAAACTAACCACAATATAGTGGAACCAGAAAGAACGTACGGGAAAGGAGGAAAGCCAAAGAAAAAACCAGGAAAATGAGTCTCGGAAAAATACCAAAAGAGGAAGAAAAATGTATAAACCGAGGGAGAGCTTGCAAAAACATAAGAAAAAGAGGAAGAAAGACTCGAAGCATTTCCAAGTGAAGGGCTTTTTTGAAGAGACAAGAAGAAGCTTAATAAGCAAGAACAAAGGTAAGCCTTTCCTCTTTCCTTTATTTCCTTTCCTTTTACATATAGGCTATATTAAATAAAGATGGCAGTTCAGTTGTTTCTATAATAACATGCGTTGTGTACGAAAAAGAAACTTTTTTCTGTGAATAAAAGAAGAGAGGGACTTTTCCTAAGAAAGTAAACAGCTTTGCTAGGCTTTGTTTTTCATTATTTTATTTTATTTCATGTTCATTGTCCCCGCGTATTGATTCTTGTAGGACTCTAAGACTCCACCTTGTGATGCATGTTGTTCTTTCTCCTTTTCTACGCGTTAGTTGTTTATGGAAGTTTTAAATTGCATCTTTGGTTCACGTATGTTGATCTTTATTGCATGGGATTGATTAGGATCTTGAAAGAAAAATAACAAATATATATATATATATATAGAATAATATAAAAAGTAATAAATATATAATTATAAAAATAACAAAAAATTTTGAAAACTTTGTAGATGTTGGAAGGAATAAAAACCATGTTTTAAAAATAATAACTTTACCTAGATGTTAGAGAATTATTAAATAATTAAAATAAAATAATAAATAAATTTTAATAATAAATTTTAATAGAAAAAGAATTTATAAAACATAAAACTTAATTTTTAGAAATTATTAAAAATGAGTTTGTTCCAAATAGATATAAAAATTATTTTTTAGACAATTATGAAAAACAAACTAGTTTTGAATAAATATAAAAAAATCCAATTTTTAGGAAAATTACAAAATATGAGCTGATTTTGAACATTTGCTTAGATGTTAAAAATTTTTAGAGAGGTTCGTAAATTATTAAGATTGAATTGCTAAATTTGAAACCCTAAAACTAAAATGCTAAAATTGAAACCTTAAGTGAAACCTTAAAACCTAGGTGAATCCTTAAACCTTAAAATGAAACCCTAGGTAAAACTCGAAAGCCTAGGTAAAACCGTAAACCGTAAAACTCAAAACCCTAGGTGAAACCCTAAATCCTAAGTGAAACCATGAATAAGAAACCTAAGCCTTAAAGTCCCAAAACCCCAACCTCATTTTAAATTTTCAAGAATTTATATGGAAACCCTTTTATGAAATAATCTGTTCCCAAATGCTGCCTAGATAATGGGGTATTTATTAAATTTTATCTCATTACGAATTTTCATATATATGTTTGTTGATGTTTAATATTAATTATATTATTTTTTGTTTTTTAATGCATAAAAGGTTTTCTTAAAAATTTTTAGTTTTGAGCAAATAAAATTAAAATAGCATTTTGAAAAATATAATTGTTGGTACTCTGCCTAGATGTTGGAGTCATCAATGATTATTATTTACAAAGAATATTATTTTATTATTTTTAAAATGAATGTTATGATAAATCTTAAATGAAAAGACTATATTTTAATTTTGCCTTTATGTCAGGAAATTTGAAGGTATTTCTTTAATGTGAATATTTTCATAATATTCTTAAATAAAGATTTTTTTAACTGGATTTTTTTCTTTAAGATAAAGGGAATTATAATTAAATTTCATATAAGAACCATTTTTGTCTAAAATTATAAATAGCGTATAATTAATTGGTATCAATTCTACGGGCGTTGTAAGGGTCCTAATCCTTTCCCATGTGTAACTAACTCTTAAACTTAATCTTGGTTTTGTAGATCATAATCATCTTTTTAATAAAGCTCTAAACCTGTTTTATTAAAAAGATGAATTTTTGGGTGGCTAATTACATCCTTAAAAAAAATTAGTGATGACATCTCCGAGGACATTTTAAGAGTTAGGCCAAAAATGTTAATTATGCAATGTTAATAATTTTTGGATTTAATTAGTTTTTTATATTTAATTTAATTCCCTTTATTTTAATTTCTAAAAAAAAAACATAAGTTAATAAATAAAATAAATTGCATGTTAGTTATTACTTTGTTTTGATTTTGTTTCTATGATTTATGATTGTTATTTTGATTAATATGTCACACTTTTGCATATACACTTATATGCATGAGCTTTAGACCCAGACTTTGTCCTTATTAGGAGAAAGTGAAGTAACTACACTCTCATGAAGTGATAACATCTGTATTTTCTAGTGAAACATTTTTACTTAGATCAAACCTTTTTTGTTTGTAGCCTTTAATGAGAAAGGATTGGTGTGCCTTATTATTCTATAATGGATGATGATGTAAGGTTGATTTGGGAACCTTTAGAGAAATAAATCCCAACCCAACATATCGTGAGCCATAGGAAGCTTCCTTAGGGTAGAGCTGTGTTGCCTTTTAGAAAACTACCAAAGGTTAAGACACCATATATATTCTATTATTTTTGTTCTATGATATGATTGTGTTTGGATCTTTGATTTTTTTTATTTGTATAATATTTAATTTTGTTGCATACATCATATCGATATTGCATTTTAAGAGGGGTATCTATTTTAGGTCAATCAATAGTGAAAGAAACAATAATGAAACTGTTATAGCATTAGCTTTCAACAAGAATTATTTGGAAGTCAAAAGCCAATCAAAAAGCACCCAAGGAAAAGAAAGAGATTGTTTAGGGGTTGGTTATGTTTTTACACTTCCACAATTGGTGCATATGGATTTAAGTTAGAATGATGTAGCTAAATTAGAAACCATATGGCAATAGTGGGAAGTAGAAAAGAGGGAGTCTTTTTTGAAGCACTACTCTTGTCGGTGAAGATTGATGAGACACTAGTTAGGGCTACAATATAGTTTTAGGATCCGTCTTATTGGTATTTCATGTTCAACCAATAAGACTTGGCCCCCAGAATTGAAAAACATTCATCTTTACTTCGAATAGTGTTTGTTAATCATGATAAGATTTATTGGAATGAGCAAAAAACTACCAGATATAAAAAAAAGTTAGCCAAGAATATGCAAATAGAGGTTTAGAAGATAGATAAGCTTAAGAAGGAAAAGAATGGGGTCACCATTCTATTAGCCATTTTATTAGAGTATATAAAGAAATATCTTGATACTGATTAGGGATTTGATTTATTTGCTTTGGCCGTGTATGGGTTGAGGATATTCCCCAAGGTATTAAGACATGTAGAGGCATTAGTGGTCAACTTTTTCAAGTAGTTGGATAAAGGTATAAATCTTTCATTGACTAATTTATCGAAAACCATTAAATCGCTTAATTTTTGTCAAAAAAAATATGAGGGTCAATTCATAAGAGGTGCTTAAATGCTTTTTGTTTGGCTCATAAGTCACTTTTGGGAAAAATAAAAAGTATAATTTCATCCTTTCTCTATTCATTTTGTTCCTATCAAAGAATTTGTCACCAAGGAACGATGGAAGGATTAGACAAAAGATCAATGGATGTCGTTCTTTTGAATGCTTACTAGTGATAATGTAACATGAATGGCACCTTGGATACTTCTCACATTGATTTTGTATAATTGTAGAGATGAGTAATGGGTACCATTCTTAGGGCAATGAGGGGTAGTGAGTTATGCACCTTTCATAGTTCAAATGCAATATGATTTTTGTCAGTTCATCCCTATGACTCATGGACTTAGTTCATTTGAGTTACACTATGAGGAACTTGGTTATATGAAAAAGGTTCAAGAGGTCATCAAGGCATGGAAGCTGATTAATCATATGAACCAGGCTAGATATACAGATAATGTTACGAAAAGTTACCTTGCATAGAAAATGAAGAGGGCCCCTACTAGCGGATGTTTCAAATCAGTTGCCCATTCCTACTTTAGAGTCAATATTATTAGCTCTTTAGATCACCCAGTGAGAGTTCAAGATGGAAAGAAAAAAGATGGAGAAAGAAAATATGGCAATGATAGATCATGTCAACTAGTTGATGTATGATTTAATGATGAAAGATGATACATTACAAAAGTTGACCTAATGTTAAAAAGGGATTTGTAAGATCTTCACCAAAAGAATAAAAGATTGAGGAAGGACATCGGACCTTTAAAGGGAACTAAGAAGGATGTGGAAGAACTAAGGAAGATGGTGGATTACTAGAAGAGAAGAGCCTAAGAAAACAAGAAAGTGATCTTTACACTTACCAAAAAATAGCAAACGTGGAAAGATAAACTTTCTAGAGTCTCTGTAAGTGTAGCTAAGTGTTAAAAGGAAAATAAAAAGCTAAAAGCCAGATTGAAAAAGGAAAAGAATAGGAATTCTAATTTGTAAAAAGAAAAAAAGCTTTGGAACAAGAGTTGATGAGCTTGGAAATCCACTTGGTCAACAATTAGAACCACATAGATAAGATATTGATTGAATGGCAAGAGAGAAATGATAATTGGGCTTATACTTGTAATATGGAAGTGGAAGCTTAGAAAATGTGGAAAACAAAAAACCTAGGAAGGCAACAGTTTATAAAGCACGTAACTTCTCAAATTTACAAAGCGGTGCAAAAGCCAATGAAATGGTGGAGAGAGCTGAAGAACTTGAGTGAAAAGTCATATCGACTTAGTGTTACAGTTAACAATTGTTGAGTTTTGTATGTGAAGCTAGGAAGCAGTATGCTCAAATTAGGTGTTTTTCTGGTTTTAATGCATAAGTGATTGGTTGATGTACAAAGATTTCTAAGGAGCAATACCTATTTTGCATTACATTGCATTCATTGCATACATGTAAATTAATAAAAATAAATTAATAATAATAATATAATAAATATAACAATAATGATTGCACCATGCGTTCTAATTCATGATTAATAAAAAAAGGTTTAAGGATAGCAAAGCTAAAGAAGTCAGCTCAAGCTATACCGCATAAGTATAATAGCCGCTCTAATTCTTGAGTTGTGAAAGAAGAAAATTCAGCTAGGTTTGAGAAGGTCAAGAAGGCACAAGAGGAGATAAAGAAAAGAGTGATGATAATAAAGTTAAATATTGAGGCTTAGTTGTCTAAGTTAAGACAATTATTAACTAGCTCCCTAAAAGGAAAAAAAGTTAGTAGCACATAGAGATTAAAAGATGGGATTAATATAGAGGGGTTAGCATATCCTCCAGAATTCACTCAACCTCGAGTTCATATTTTCTAAGGAATCCATTTGCAGCCACCAGCCACACAACATTTCACTTTTGCTGGACCTTTTGTTAGTCAACCCCAGCTTTACATTGGTGTTAAAACTTTTGCTAGTCAACCTTAGGTACATGTGAATGTCAACCCAAGATTTGGTCCTGTCGATCCTATCATTGTACCAAATATGGATGATTCTGTTGAACAAAAAATGTTACATGGCATGTTTATGCCAACAGTGAGTGGTGGGATAAAAAATAAGTATGATCTATTAGAAGAAAGATAAAGCGTTATGAAAAGGAATAGTATTTATGGGAGCATGGATACCAATGTGGAAATTCCTAATGAAAAGCGAGGAAATATCTCCAAAGGATATGCCCAAGAGATAATTTTTGAAGAGCAAAATAAGAGAAACCTCACCATGATACGGGAGGATTTGATGAATAGCTATTCCTAAAGGTCTCCGTATTATCCCCAATTGACATCTTGGGTTGGTAATTTTCCTTAATCAATTCATCCATACCTTTACCATAAACATTCACAAAACAAAGGATCAACCCAAGCCATTCATAAAGCCATAAGAGAAAGAGAGTGAAGGTGTATCATTCACTCCTAATGTCTAACATTGAGCTCTTCACCATACTTATTAAAAATCATATAATTTTTATTGTCCCTACATAAGCCATAAAGCCTTTTTACTTGAAGTGGTATAATCTCAAAGTTAAGTGTGAATTCTATGATAAGGCTATAGAGCATTCCATAAAAGATTGTATTGTTTTCAATGATACAATTCAAACTTTGATTAACTCAAATCTTGCAAAGTTTAAAGAGCTGGTTAGTGCTTTTAATGATTGATAGTGGTGGAATTATGAGTCAATGATGCTAAAATGTCAAGTGAGGAACTTTTGTTTCTATAACTTTGAATGTCATCAGAAGAGCACCATTGGGATTGTGAATTTTTTGTTCTAGTTTGTATGTTTACATTGCATGAGTGGACCTTGCGCATCATAGTGTTTTATAGATTTTATATTGTTATCTTAGGTCTTTGTTTTCCCTTTAAGTTTTGGATATTGTAGGTTTTTTTAAAGAAAATTAGAAAAAAGGAAAAAATGTTATATGTGAATAAAGCCTCACATAGTTAAATCCTATAGTTGTAGAAAGAGAAATGCCACAAAAAAAAAGGAAAAACAAGAAAAAATGAAGAAAAATGAAAAAATGAAAAAATGAAAAAAAAAAGAAAAAGAGAAAAGGAAAAAGTTTTATGATTAAATAAATGTCTTGAATGAGTTAGTGATTGCTATTAGAAATCTATCAAATGCCTAAACTTGTTTTCTTAAGCCTTTAAGATGATTTCATTTAGCTGCCATGACCCTTTAAAAGCCATAAAGTTAAATTCATGAACCTTGGCTTCGCTTGATATGTTATGATATCAAAGGGTGATATACTTTCCCAAGGTAGTGAATAATAAAACATCTAATTAAAAAAGGAGAAAAAAATAGATTCCTAAAAAATCAAGCAAACATGACATTTTTTTAAGAATTCAAATGTGGTAATTTGATGTGTTAATGTTACACTTTAGTTCCAAAAATTTTTCAAAATCAAAGCCAACCCAAGTCTTGTAAAATGACTTCAAATTTACCAACCTTTCAGCTCTTGACCCTAAAATTAGCTTGGCCCGTATGTCTTAGGGGCATGTTGATCACAAAAGAAAGACCTAATTGCCTTTAAGACAACATGAGTTATGATCAACCTATTCATTATTTTTTTGGTAAAGTGATATGGACCATTTGATACCTTAAATGGGTTCAGTTCATATGACTTTTTCCTCCTTCATTTCACTTGACCTTTTTCTTGTAATAAATTTCATTAAAGGTGGTTTGTTAAAATGGGGTATCTTCAATGAATTGCATTACTAGCAAAGCAAATTTATGTATAAGTCATGGAAGGGTTGGTAAAAAAAATAACAAAAAAAAGGAAAAAGAATAAAAGAAAAAAAAGGGAAAGGAAAAATGGTTATGATACTATACATTTAAAAAATTCAAAAAATCCAAATAAAGATTTAACAAATAAAAAATTTTGAAAACGACAAAAATAACCAAGATGAAAAAGCCAAAAAAAAAGTCAAGAATGCCAATAATTTAAAAAAAAAAAAGAGAAGAAAGAAAACTTTTGAAATGAAAATCTTTCTTTAAATTCATTTCTCCAAAAGGAATTGCTCTTCAATTTAGGTGACCATACTTGAAATGACAAATGGCCATATTTCATCATCCCTTCAAATCTTGAAATTTATCATTTACTAACTCTTTAAGCCTAATAAAATTTTTCAAAAATGAACCCTAACTAAGGATCACCCTCCACACTGGGGGCAAAAAAAGATGCATTTAGGGGTTAAAAAATGTGATGTCCATAAGCAATCTTATGGGTTAGGGGAAAGACCCAATATAAAAGTTTCTAAAACTTTTGAACCCATTTAATGAAAGAATGAAAAAAAAAGTGAAGAAAATGAGGAAAAAAGAAAGAAAGAAGGAAATAACAAAGAAGAACAAAGGAAAAGAAAGAAAAAAAGAAAGAACAAAGAAGAACAAAAGAAAAGAAAGAAAAAGAAGAAAAAAAATGAATGGGTGCAAAGTACAAGAAATATGGTAGGGAATATATCCTAGAGTGAATCCTTCAAATTAAAGAATGATCATTGGTTTTAATTACCTTTAAACACATGTTTTGGGCCTTTCTATCTTTTTCTTTTGATAACCCCAAACATTGGCTTACACTACATCCTATGAAAAGTCCATATTAGATTAAGCATGGATGCTTAAATGTTGAAAAGCTTCTACTGGAAAAATGGCCTTGAAACCTATGAACCTGTTGATCCTTCTTTGTCACTTAATTTTTTGTTTAGACTATTAGCCCTTTTTGATTAGGTTTGAATTTTTAAGTGCATGGTGTGATAATCAATAAAAAAAAATAAAAAAAAGAAAAAAAATAGAAAAATAAAAGTGACTCTAGGGTAAAAACCTTAAAAAATGCAATCTAAAGCAAACTTTGAAAGTCACTCCTGATACTAGATAAGGTGGATGTTGAACAAAGATAAATCAAACCTATTTGAAAGATTCGAAATATCAAAGTTTCAAAAGTTTGAGAAGGGTTGATTTTGAAAATCTCAGCTTTTCTTTTCCATTCCTAAATAACCTTTCAAAATCTCAAGCCATTACTGTTAAGCTTGACATTTATTAAAATGTCACATTTAAAGGCTAAAGAAAATGTTGAATATGTTTGGGATTTAACGGATTCATGTTTTAGAAAAACTTATGTTTCATCTGTGAGATTGTATGGAGAAGATATATGCCTCTTTTATCCCCTTCAGTTGCAGAAACCTTTTTGAATTAATAAAAACTTTAATGTGTTTAACCATTCAATCCATTCAGCAAAGATATTTTTACCTCTTTCTTTTCTAATAGGGATCACCAATTCTCAAGAATTTAAACCCAGTTTAGTTGGCACCAACGAAGTTTTAAGCCTAGTTTAGCTAGTATTAATCAAAATTTAAGCCTAGATTAACTAACACATAAGCTTAGAATAGTTTAAAAAGTGTACACCCTTTTTATCCCTTTTAAATGGTGAAGTCTTTTTGAATCAACAAAAATCTTTAGGTGTAGAATTATCCAATCCATTAAGATAGAAAGTTTTCACTTATTTCATTTCTAATAAGGATTGTCAATTCCCCAAAAAAAAAAAAAAATTTAAGTCCAGTTTGACTAACATTAATGAAAATTAAGCCCAGTTTACCTAGCCCTTAAGAAAAGATTTAAGCCTAATTTGGCTGACATCAATGAAAGATTAAAACCCAATTTGATTAGCATTAATGAAAGATTTCAGTCCAGTTTGACTAGCATGAATGAAAGGTTTAAGCCAAGTTTAGCTGGCACTCTTGAAAAGATTTAAGCCTAGCTTAGCTGACACCCATAAAAATTTAAGCCCTATTTAACTAGAATCCCATGAAAAGATTTAAGCCCAGATTAGTTAGCATCCAATGAAAAGATTTAAGCATAGTTTAGTTGGCA
Organism: Durio zibethinus; assembly: GCF_047325235.1. Taxonomy (NCBI): domain Eukaryota; kingdom Viridiplantae; phylum Streptophyta; class Magnoliopsida; order Malvales; family Malvaceae; genus Durio; species Durio zibethinus. The sequence goes on from NC_143166.1 coordinate 20,996,810, forward strand.
CCCAATGAAGTTTTAAACTTGGTTTAACTTGCACCCAATGAAAATTAAGCCTAGTTTATTTGGCACCTCATGGAAAGATTTAAGCTCAATTTATCTAGTACCAATAAAAATTTAAGCCCAGTTTATCTCACACCTTATGAAAGAATTTAAGCCAAGTTGGCTGGCATTTATGAAAAATTTAAGCCTACTTTAGCTGACACTCAATGAAAAGATTTAAGCTCAGATTAGCTGACACCCAAGATTTAAACCTAACATTAACTGACACCACTAAAAATTTAAGCCCAATTTATTTGGCACTTTATTAAAAGATTTAAGCCTAGGTTGGCTAGCACCCAATGAAGATATAAGCCTAATTTAGTTGGCACAAATGAAAATTAAGCTTAGATTACTTAGCCCTCATGGAAACATTTAAGCCCAATTTAGTTGGCACTCAATGAAAGTTTAATCTTAAATTACCTGACACCAAGAAAAATTAAGCCCAATTTGGTTGGCACCCAATGAAGATTTATTCCCAGATTACTTGGCACATCATGGAAAGATTTAAGCCCAGTTTGCTTGGCACCCAATGAAGTTTTAAGCCTAGTTTAGCTGCCACACAAAGCTAATTTATATGGCACCAATTAGGATTTAAGCCTAGTTTAATTGGTACCTAATGAAGATTTAAGCTCAGATTAACTAAGCCTAGTTTAGTTGGCATTGAGAAGAAACATTTTCCCTTAATTACTTTACTTGTGGTGTTGTCTCAGTCATTCTTTATTTCTAACTTGTAGTGTTGTCTCGTTCATCTTTTATTTTTGACTTACGGTGTTGTCTTAGTCATATTTTATTTGTGATTTGCAGTGTTATCCTAGTCCTCCTTTATTTATGACTTGTGGTGTTGTTTCGGTCATCCTTTATTTTTAGCTTGCGTTGTTGTCTCGATCATCCTTTATTTCTAGTTTACGATGTTGTCTTGATCGTTCTTTATTTTTGCCTACAAAAACAAAAACAATAAAAGATAATAAAAAAGCAAAAGCAAACAAAAACAAACAACAAAAGGAAAAAGAAAAACACAAAACAAAACAAAAAAGCAACAACAAGCAAAAAACTAACAAAAAAAAAGCAAAAACAAAAAAACACAAAAAAAGTTTTATGAGGCAGTATCCAGACAAAATTATCATTTATATCTTTGCATTATTTCTAATTCTTAGAAATATATAAAAAGGGGCATTTTAAACACTTAATTTTATTCGAGATACTTTACCTTATAATCCGGAGTTGGTTTTATAATTGGGTCCGATTTTCATTTTTGCCAATTCATGACCCAAGAATTTCCTTATAAAAGGCCTAACCTTAAAGTCCATCAATGGTTTGTTATTGTCCATTAAACGAAAAACAAAAAATATATTAAACAATGAAAATAAAATGTAATAGTACATGTAGTAATAAAATAATAAATAATAAATGATATATAAAAATAATAAAAAGTAATAATAATAAAAAACTATTCCCAAAAAAGTATTTTTGAAAGCCATAGCCCAAAAATAATATGAAACCCGAAATAAAGGATGATGAAGAAATGACATTCAAATTAGGCCCATTTGGCTTTGATTGACCAACCTACATGGAAAAAGGGAAAAAATAACCATGCATAGGCATGGAAGGAGGGTCGAATATAAGGGAATTGAAATTACCATGCTGTAGTTGCATGGGAGGTGCGTGAGGAACTAGATCAGTTATAGCAGAGGTAGTGGTAGAGAGTAGGCAAGAAGAGACGAGATGAACCAAAAAAAAAGAGGAAGAAAAGGAACGCAGCAGGGGAGAAAGGGCAAAAAATTTGGCAGCAAATAAAAGCAAAAATTCAAAAGCGGTCGGATAGTGGTGTAGTGGCCGTTATGTTGTGGTCGCACCACTATTCGCCACTGCTATTAGAGAAAAAATGGGGGAGAATTTGAATCTTGTCTATAGCGGACAAATTGCGACCATGAATTATGGTGTAACAGTGAATAGCATCAATAGCAGTTGCTATTACCTGCTATTACTGCTATTGCCACTATTCCTATTTTCATTCAAAAATTAAAAAAAAAATTCATTTGATTTTGTTTAAAAACTTACAATAAAAACAGCAAGAAAAAAAACATAAATTTACAAATTTAGAAAAAAAACCCATAAAACTTAAACTTTCAAAAATATCAATTCTTCAAATTCAACTTCATTCAAAATCAAGTATATGCAGTTTAAGGTAAGTAATTAATTCAACCCTCAAATTACCTTTTTTTTTAATTTCTAAATTTGTCGTGATTTTGTGTGTTTGGGATTAGATTGGACTATGATACTTTGGTAGAAGGAGATAGGAGTTATTAGGACTTAAAATGAGGGATAAGAGATGAGAGTGAGACTTAAGGTTGACAGAAGCAAGTAGATAGCACACACCAAATAAAAAGAGAACTGAAAGATGAGGATGAGGATGAAGGTTTGGAGAAAAAAATTATTGAATGCAAGGTGAGGGGATGAGAAGTTGTGTAAGTCTATGCAGTTTAGTCAAGAGATAGATGAAGTAAACTAGAGGCTATTATTGTTGAAAATTGCCCACAACATGGAGGCTGCCAAGTTTGATTTACTGTAAGTTCATAAAAAGCAATTCTTTTGACTCATAAATAATAATGCTCTTACTTAATTTATGAATGTCTAATCACTTATTATTTGATTTATGCATAATATAGTTCGGTAATAATTTGATGAGTACGGTAATTAAATAATTAAATATATCATTCGTTATGATTATTTATTTTTCACATGTTTATTTATCTCTTATTATTTTTTAATTAGCATATAAATAATTTTTTAAATATGAATATTTTACTATAAATATTTTTTCTTAAATAAATAAAACACATGATATGATATAAATTACTTTAAAAATTATAAAATAAGAGGTTTTATGATTAATAATTAAAATTATTATATTTTATAGCAAGTTGAGCAAAATTTTTAAAAATTCACAATCACGATAGTCGCAATGACCGCGAAGGTCTCCACTATATTCGCAACCATGACAAACGTGACGCAACTGAAAATGTGACCACTACCACAATTTGAATCCCTGAATAAGAGAAAAACACTGGCAGGGAGAAGGAAAAGGAAAACCAAAAAAAAAAAAAGAGAGGTAGAACTAGAAAGTAAGAAAAAGGGTAAGCAGTAATCAAAATGGAAAGGCAGTAGCACGAGCAAAAAAAAAATAGAGGTGCAGTGGAGCAAAAAATAGAAAAGATAGAAACGTGAACAGAACAACCAAGGGAAATGATAGTAAAAAAACATAAAAAATATAAAAGAGAAGCAAAAAGCGAAAGGGAAAAAACTTTAAAGCAGTAACGTAAGAACAAAGGGATTTCAGAGGCAACCAAATGTGAGGCTGGCAGAAAAGAAAACTAACTAGAAAAAAAATGGAAATAGAGGGAACGTACAGGAAAAGAGGAAAGCCAAAGAAAAAGGTAGGAAAAAAAATCTCGAGAAAAGACCAAAAGAGGAAGAAAAAAGAAGAAACCAAGGGAGAGCTTGCAAAAACACAAGAAACAAATGAAGAAAGACTCGAACCATTTCAAAGTGAAGGGTTTTTTTGAAGAGATAAGAAAAAGCTTAATAAGCAAGAACAAAGGTAAGCCTTTCCCCTTTCCTTTCTTTCCTTTCCTTTTACATATAAGTTATATGAAATAAAGATGACGGTTCAATTGTTTCTATAATAACATGCTTTGTATATGGAAAAAAAAACTTTTTTTCTGTGAATAAAATAAGAGAAGGACTTTTCCTAAGAAAGTAAATAGCTTTGCTAGGCTTAAGTAAGGAGAAAAAAAAAAGGTTTTGAGGTAAAAAAAAAAAACCTAGTTTTATAAAGGTTTTAGTTCCGCTATAGTCCACTGCAAATGAAGGCTTATAACTCCCTTTTCAGTCTTTATCCGTTTGATATGTAATGGAAGGAAACTTTTTTCGTTGTTTGAAATTAGGGATTACTTGAGAACATAGAAAAAAGGTTCAAGACAAAAAGGAAGTATATTTTTTTTAAGCAAACTAGTTTCGTCCTTTATTGTATGAGGAAAACTTAAAGCTTGTTTGATTTTCATTTTATTTCATGTTCATTGTCACCGCGTATTGATTCTTGTAGGACTCTAAGACTCCACCTTGTTATGCATGTTGTTCTTTCTCCTTTTTTGCATGATAGTTGTTTATGGAAGTTTTAAATTGCATATTTGGTTCATGTTTGTTGATGTTTATTGCATGGGATTGATTAGGATCTTGAAAGAAAAATGACAATATATATAAATATAGAGAGAGAATAATAACATAATAATAAATATATAATTATAAAAATAACAAAAATTTTGAAAACCCTACCTAGATGTTAGAGGAAATAAAAATAATGTTTTAAAAATAATAATTCCGTTTAGATGTTGGAGAATTATTAAATGTTACCCTTGAATTGATCCTTATTTTAAAATGACAAAACATTAAGCTAAATAAGCTTGATCAAGATTTTGAAAAATATTTATTTAGTACATGTTCTTAAGTTATATATTTTGGTACTAAATAAATAATATGAGTTACAAAGTTTAAACAAACCTTTCTTGGTTTCATATTTCTTAAACCAAATCTATCTTTAAAGATTATTTATTTGAGCTTAAATAAAGTCCAATTATTGTTTTTTTAAAAGTGAACTTATTCATTTTGGACTTAATACAATTTTGACAATATTGGTTTTGAGAAATAGATTAACTTAAGAAAGCTATTTTACAAGAACAAAGTTTTCCAAAATTGAACTTATTTTATTTTTCTGTATTAATTCACAAAGTTTTAATATTTGAATTTTATATGGTTGGAAAGCTCTTTGAGTCTACTTTCTAATGGATCAAACAAAATTAAAATCCAAATTTTCTAAGAAAAGATTTTGAATTTTTACTAGACATTCTATAGTTGTCAGAAAAACTGCATAAAGGGTAACTTTGAAAATTCACTATAATTTGTAATCAAACGGTTTGTGATTTGGATTTATATAACTCAAGATATCATCAAATTAGTGAATTGAGTGCAAAACAGGAGACAACCACCCAACCACTGATAGGATTGATCCCTTCATGGAAAGGATCGATCGGGTCTACGCAAATACATCTCCAACAACTATTTTATCGACCATTCAACGGCTACTTTCATTTCCTAAGCATTCCCAATAGCTATTTCCTCAATTTCTCTATAAATTGGACATTCCAACACACTAAGAAGATTGATGAAGTAAGAAAGCAAGTGCTAACAAGTTATATTTTCATTTTCTCTAGAATAAAGAGTTTTTAGAGCTTAAATTCAATATCTTTTGTATTTCTTGTATCCAAAATATTGTTGTGTTTCATTCATCATTTTCTTTGTACTTCATTAGGCAAACAATCAACCTTGAGAGGTATTTTAGTTTGCAAAAATTATTTTGGTTATCTTGTAAGCAAGATGTAAGGTATCCTCTTGATATTGTAAGGGTAGAGGTTACTATCTAAGCCTTGAGAAAAAGATAGAGATTTAGTACAAGATAGGTTTGTATCTTGTAAGAGTTTTTCTTCAATAGTGGATTGAAGCCATGGTGTGGACAACCAAGAATAGAGGATGTAAGTACCTTGTGGAGAAGGATCGAACCTCTATAAATCATTGTGTTTGATTTCTCTATTCTTATCTCCTTACAATTCATTGTTGTTTATATTTGATTTTAGGTTCATTAATTATTATTGTTTGCATTATATTTTCATCAAAAGTGGTTATTGTTTTAATTTTTATTTAATTATATTGAAATAATTTGTTTGGGAAGAATTTGGAGAGATCTAATTCACCTCCTCTTGGATCACCATATCACCTAAAAAGCTAACATTAAATAATAAAAATAAAATAATAATAAATTTTAATGGAAAATAATATATAAAACATAAAAAATTAATTTTTAGAAATTATTAAAAATGAGTTTGTTCCAAATAGATATAAAATTTATTTTTTAGAAAATTATGAAAAAAAAACTTGTTTTGAATAAATATAAAAATCTAATTTTTAGGAAAATTACAAAATACGAGCTGATTTTGAAAGTTTGCCTTAGATGTTGGAAAGTTTTTGAGAGGTTCATAAATTACTAAAATTGAAGCCCTAAATATGACCCTAAGTGAAACCCTAAACGCTAGGTGAATCCTAAAACCCTAAAATGAAACCCTAGGTGAAACCTTAAACCATAGGTAAAACCTAAAAGCCCCAGGTAAAATGTGAAAGCCCCAGGTAAAACACTAAATTGTAAAACCCAAAACCCAAGGTGAAACCCTAAACCCAAGGTGAAACCATGAATGAAAAGCCTAAGCCTTAAAGTCCCAAAACCCCTACCTTATTTTAAATTTTCAAGGATTTATATGAAAATCATTTTATGAAATAATTTGTTCCCAAATGCTGCCTAGATGATAGGATAATTAGGAAATTTTATTTCATTAAGAATTTTCATATAAATGTTTGTTGATGTTTAATAATAATTATCTTATTTTTCATTTTTTACTACATAAAAAGTTTTCTTAAAAATTTTTAGTTTTGAGTAAATAAAATTAAAATAGCATTCTAAAAAGTATAATTGTTGGTACTCTATCTATATGTTAGAGAGTCATTAATGATTATTATTTACAAAGAATGTTATTTTAGTATTTTTAAAAAGAATGTTACAATAAATCTTAGATGGAAAGGCTATCTTTGAATTCTATCTTTATGTCATAGAATTTGATGGTATTTCTTTAATTTGAAGATTTTAGAAGTATTCCTAAATAAAGATTATTTTTTAACTAATTTGATTTCTTAAAGATAAAGGGAATTATAATTAAATTTTGTATAAGAACCATTTTTGTGCAAAATTATAAATGGCACATAATTAATTGGTTTCAATTCTATAAGCGTTGTAGGGGTGCTAATGCTTTCTCATGTGTAATTGACTCCCGAACCCAATCTTATTTTCATAGACCAAAACCATATTTTTAATAAACCTCTAAACCCATTTTATTAAAAAGATGAATTTTTGGATGGCTAATCACATCTTTAAAAAAAGATTGGTGCCACTCCTCGTGTTTTTATGACTCTTAAATTTTTATGTCTAGTGATCTAGTTTTTGGATTGATACGTTATGACATTGATCAAGAAATCAAAAGAACCTTCTAGAGGATGAAAGAAAGAGCAATCAACACCATTTGCACCAACTCCAATGGTGATTACAAGCAATGAAGGCCAAAGAACATTGAGGGACAATGCACTTCTCAAATGTAGATGGTTTTCAGCCATCTATTAGAAGGCCAGCTATTTAAGCAAACAACTTTGAAATCAAGCCTTTGATCATACAAATGGTCTAAAATTTTGTACAATTTGGCAGGTTACCAAGCGATGATCCAAATCTACACATTTCTAACTTTCTTAAATTATGTGACACTTTTCGCTATAATGATGTTTCTAATGAAGCTATTAGACTAAGACGGTTTTCTTTTTCTTTAAGGGATAAGGTGAAAAGTTGGTTGTCTCACTACAAAATATTTTCCATATACTAACACTTGGTTATACTAACGGTCAGAATATACCATACTTACACTAATACTTTATTTAACCGTTGATATAAATGAACTTTTTCTTATAGTATATGACTATTTGTCAGTATAAATATCTTATATACTGATAGTTATTAACGTAACCATCAATATAGGCTCAAAATAAAAAAAAAAAAAAACTATTGACTTATAGAAAATTGAATAAGATTATTGAAGGCATTTTTTGCCAAAAACGCCTTCAATAATCAATTCAAAAAATTTTTGGAGAAGGATTATAGAAGGCATCTTCTACCAAAAATGCCTTTAATAATCCATAAAAAAAGGTTTTTCTATGGATTATTTACTGATAGTTAAATTTCGTTAGTAAAAGAGACTTTTACTGAGAAATTTTTAATACTGTCAGAATATACCATACTTATACCAATACTTTATTTAACTGTTGATATAAATAAACTTTTTCTGATGGTATATGACTACCACCAATAGAAATATATTATATACTAACAGTTATTAATGTAACCGATAGTATAAGCTCGAAACAAAAAAAAAAATTATTGGTTTACAAAAAATTGAATGGAATTATTGAAGCGTTTTTGGCCAAAAATACCTTCAATAATTCATACAAAAAATTTTGGAGAAAGAGTATTAAAGCTATTTTTGGTCAAAAACACCTTCAATAATCCATACAAAAAATTTTGTTGAGGGGATTATTAAAGGCATTTTTGCAAAAATGCTTTCAATAATCCCCTCAACAAAATTTGGAAAAGATTATTGAAGGCATTTTTTATTTATAAAAAAATTTGGAAAATGCCTTCAATAATCCCTCATAAAAATTTAATGCGAGGATTATTGAAGGTCTTTTGGCAAAAAATGCCTTCAATAATCCCTCATAAAAATATATTGAGGGGATTATTAAAGGTGTTTTTGGCCAAAAATATCTTCAATAATCTCCTAAATATATTTTTATGAGGTTGAAGGTATTTTTGACCAAAAACACTTTTGATAATCCCTCATAAAATTTATTTAGGGGATTATTGAAGGTGTTTTTAGCCAAAAATGACTTCCATAATCCTTTGAAAAATTTGAAAGGGATTATTGAAGGCGTTTTTGATAAAAAAAACACCTTTAATAATCCTTCATAAAAAATTTTTGAGGGGGTTATTGAAAAACACCTCCAATAATCCCCTGAAAAAAATTTGAAGGAATTATTGAAGGCATTTTTGACTAAAAACACCTTCAATAATTCCTCATAAAAATTTATTGAGGGGATTATTGAAGGTGTTTTTAGGCAAAAATACCTTCAATAATCCTCTAAAAAAATTGGAAAGGATTATTGAAGGTATTTTTTACCAAAAACTCCTTTAATAATCACTCATAAAAATTTATTAAGGGGATTATTGAAGGTATTTTTAGCCAAAAATGCCTTCAATAATCCCTTAAAAAAATTTGGAAGGGAATATTTAAGGTTTTTTTTTACCAAAAGTGCATTCAATAATCCCTCATTAAAATTTATTAACGGGATTATTGAAGATGTTTTTGGCCAAAAACGCCTTCGATAATCCCCTTAACAAAATTTGGTAGGCTTTTGAATTTAAATCATTTTCTTTACCTCCACCTCTCACTGACTCATATACTTAATCTTTACCTCCCACCAACTCTCTCTGCCTTTCACTAACTTTACAAGCTTAAACCTATTGGCATCCATTTTATTTTAGAGCTGAATCAAAGTTAAAACATCATGACTCTCATCATTTTTCAAAGGTATTTTTCATTTTTTGCATTTCAATTTTGTGTCATCGAGCATGCCTTTTTTATTTTTTTTTTGCTATATTGGATCAATCTAGGCTCAATTTTTGTCACCTCAAAAAGTAGAAGAGGGCTTGGAAATGATATTAGTGGTACTATTTTTGTTAATGGAATAACTTCAATAGGAAAATCAGATGAAAACTTCATTTGTTCTACTATGGATTGGTGGCCTCTTGATAAATGTGACTATAGAATTTGTAGCTGGGGAAGTGCTTCTCTTCTTAATCTAGTAAATAGCTTATCCTTAGGCATTTCGGATAAAAATATCATAGAAAAAAATCCTTCTTTATGAAATTTTAATGCCTGCTTTGTTTTTACAGGAATTTCTTAAATAGCAATTTGGCTTATTAGGAAATGAATTGTGTGGTTCTAGCATCAGAACAAGAGTTGTAGCATATCAATATGCATCTAATGTGAACAAGCTTTAAAACATTATTTACAATATATATATGTATAGAGGATTTGAGGTTCAGCCATTAGTAATAGCACCAAAAGGATTTTTTTATGCAAACTTCAAGCACAATATTTGTAGACATTCAATCATAGATAATAATGTTTTTTTTTTTTTTTTCTGGATTTGGTACAATGATGTTAGTTCTAGACTTATTTTAATCTTGTAGATTATAAAACAATTTGGTTATTATTTTATTTCAAATGTTATTAAATATTTTTACTTTTTGGTGTATTTTTACTTTATATGAAACCATATCATATTATGATTATAAATAAATTAATATTAATAATTTAAAATATAATTAGAAAAAAAGTTTTTACCGATGCCTTAAAATTTATACCAATGCCTTTTACTATTGAAATATTTTAGGCTATACTGATAGTGCTCACAGACCATCAGTAAAAGTTAAAATACATAAGGTTATACTAACGAGCATTGACTGTTGGTAAAAGATATACTAACGGAGACATCATCGGTATAAGTTGAAAAAATTAAAACATACAAGTCTATATTGATGAGCATTGATCGTTGGTAAAAGATATACTAATGAAGACATCATCGGTATAAGTTGAAAAAATTAAAACATACAAGTCTATACTGACGAGCATTAACAATTGGTTTAGGCAAGAAAAATTAAAACATACAAGTCTATACTAACGGGTGTTAACTGTCGGTAAAAGGTATAGCAGTGGAACACACAACAGATGCTATACCAACAGATTGATATATAGTAATGGTTTTGAACCGTAGGTATATCTCTATAAGCTATTATGACATCTTAAAAACTGTCAGTATAGGTCCATAGAGGCAAGGGATATACCAACGTTAAAAATTCATCAGAATACACGTTTTAACCATTGGTATAGGATTTATGGTGCTATATTGATGGATTTTAGGGTTTTACTAATGCTTTTTTGAGCGTCACTATATGTTAGATTTCTTATAATGTCTTTTTTACCACCTAGTTCAATCACAATTTAGGATAACTTGGTCTAAAAGTTCTTAGCAAAGTTTTTCCCACCAATAAAGATAGTAAAGCTAAGGAATGAGATTACTACCTTTCTGCAAGCTTATGGTGAAACATTATATGATAAATGGGAAAGATTCAAAAAGCTTCAAGAAAATGCCTACATCATAGACTACCCTAGTGGCTCTAGATCCAAATCTTTTATAATGGTCTCACACCACCTATAAGAACCACCTTAGATTCAGTTGCTAAAGGGTCCATAATGAGTAAGACTCCTAAGAAAGTAAATGAACTCATAGAAAAGATGGTTGCTAATAATTACCAATGGGGCATGGAAAAAAAAGGTTAGTAAAAAATCTACTGATTTATTTAAAGCTAATGATATTTTTCTATCAATTCCCAACTACTTGTCTTTACTAGGAAAATTGAAGCCTTAAGAAGCCATCCCAAGCCAACCCTATAAATTCTATGCAAAGCCCTTTTATATTTTATGACATCTATAAAGGTCTTCATTTTTCAGAAAGATACCAATTTATGATAGAACTAGTCTAATACATCCAACAAACCAAACCAAACAATAATCTTTACAATAATATATACAATCATAGATGGCAAAATCATCCAAACTTTTCTTGGAACCAACCAAACCACTAACCCACCAACAATCGAAACAACAACTACTGCCTTAATCCACCTACCTATAACCCACCCCAAGAAAAGAAACCCATCTACAAGGATATGTTGACCCAATTGACGTAAGCCAACATGCCAATATCCAAAGTCAAGCTGCATCAATCAAAAACTTAGAAAACCAAATAGGTTAACTCACCCAAGCCATAGCAAATCACCTTGTAGGTACCCTACCTAGTAATATTAAATCCAATCCAAAAGAACAAGGCAATGAGGAATGTAATGCAATCTATTCTGTGGGAAATGCTAGGATAAAAGATTTTGATGAGGAAGATGATGAACCCATAGTAGTAAACTTCCCTAGCTTTGTAAGATAATCTAAAGTAGATTTTATAGCAAAGAAGGACATATTAAGAGATAAGAAACTTTATTGAAACTTATAAAGAAGATCCTGAGGAGGAAAATATTGAGATGGACTATGAAGTAGATCCAAAAAAGTAGATTGAAGGGTCTCTTGAAAAAGGGTAAATCCTACTGCAGGCAAAAAGAGCACTATTGAAGAGTATTCAACCTAAACCTGAAAAGATAATCCAAGGTGAGCCAATCTAAAATAATCAAGAAAAAAAGGTAATCTAAAGAGAAAATCTCTAATAGGAAGAAAAAAAAAGAGCAAGAACAAGAACAAAAAGAACAAAAAGAAAAATAAGAAAAATAAAAAGAAAAAGAAAAGGTTCAAGAAAAAGTTGAACCGAGGCCTAAGATGACTGCTAAAATATATAGATAATGTTTTAACATAGCATCACCTACCCTAAAGCCTATTCAAAAGAAGCTACTTAAAGAATTGAAAGAAGTTACATTTTTAAATGATTGTAGCCCTAAACTTTAACAACTCTTACCTAGAAAGTAAAAAGATCCATAGAGTTTCACTATACATTGCAAAATTGGGAAGTTAAAATTTTTTTATACTCTTTGTGATATTGGCTTTAGTATAATCTCATGCTTATGAATATTTTTGTGCAACTAGGTTATGAAGAATTAAAACTTATCCAATTCAATATTAAATTATTGATCAATCTACTAAGTTACCATAAGGAATGTTGAAGAATGAATATGTAAAAGTTAGAAAATATGTTTTCCTTGTAGATTTTGTTATCTTAGACATGAAGGATAATGAGGCTCCATTACTATTAGGAAAACCTTTCTTATTTACAACCATGGCTTAAATAAATATGTATGATGCTAGCCTAACCTTCAGATTTAAAAACAAGAAGTTGCAATTTGTATCTGTAGGATATAGTGCACTAAGAGTTGAAGAAGCCGTTAGTGCCATCAAAGTAAATAACACCTTTAAAAAGTTTAACCTAACAGATAAGCCTTTTAACCCTCTAAAACACTTAGCAAGCCCTAGCTTTAATCATGTCAACCCCTCAAGGAATTCAAGTTCGGTTTATGCAATCCCTATAAAGAGAGATAGTCCACCTCCTAAAATTAAGTCTATTTATGTTATGTCACAAAGAATGAGACAACACGATAAGCTCCCTCCAAATGGGCAAGATGAGCCATAGATTTAGTTTTGGACAAGCTTAACCAAAACTAATGTTGCTTGGGAGGTAACCCAAGTTTTACTTTAATGGTTATGAGTTTTTTTATTTTTTTTAATTTTTCTTTTATTCGAACGTTTTATGCTTTTAATGTTTTTGTTTGAGTTTTTTTAGGGATGAATAAAAGTAAGGAAGATGCCTTATGCAATTGAGATTCGGCCTTGAAAAAAAATTTTGGGAGTATTTCTTTTTCCTTTGTGCTTTTAATATATTGTTCCATCAAGTGTATGGAGGGAAAAGAAAACTTTTTGCTTTAAAGATTTTGAAATCTTAACCCATCTTTGTTTTCAAACCAAATTGACATGCTAAATTTCATTATAATGTTAACTTATTTGAAATTACACATATTCTTTTAGAATGACTAAAGTATGATAAGAAGTATAAGTATGCATATAGTGGAACTTAAAAAGACTTCTTAAACATGATTTTCTTTGGATATGATTATCATGCATATATCTCTATTCTCTTTTAAGGAAATGCTATGATTTTTTGTAAAAGTTCGTAAGATGTGGATTTGTATGAAATTTAAAGATTTGAATAATTGTTCTAGAATTCACCTATTTAACTCTTGAGGTAAAATCCTTGACTGTGTTTGACTCAATAGATGATCTAGGCAATTTTTTGGATTGTTTGAGCCTTTTCAAGCCATCCTGTAATAATGCATCCCTAGTACCCTTATTTTGAGCCTAATATATTTTCCCTTTTCTTTGTTTATTTTAGCTACGTTATAAGCTAATAAGCCTTTTCTTTGATTATTATTATCCTTTCTTTTGTTGAACCTAACTTATTGTGCTTATGTATTATGGACATGTTTTTGTATTTATGAGGAAGAGAGGTGCAAGGAAAGAATGAACGAAAGAAGAAAACGCCAATCATGAAAGGCAAAGTCTAATAAAGCAAAACAATGGCTCAATTAAAAAAAAAGAAATGCCAAAAAAAAGTGATGCCTTACAAGTCAAGTTTCAAAAAAAGCTCCCATTTATTCAAAGTTCAAAAAATTTTAAAAAAGTAAGCTTAAGGCTTTTTAGCCTAAAAATTTCCTTTTTCCTACCTTGACCTAAGCCTTACATTACAAGCCTAAAGGACCTTTTGATCTTGAGTTAAATATATAGGTCTAACATTAGTGGAGAAGGATGGGGAAAGTGAACATATAAGGTTTATTATATCTTTGAACTAAAATGTGATGAAGTGTTTTACATTCTATTTACTTAAGTTACATACATGAATTAAATATTGAGTGGATTTGTATGCATGAATAGCATAAGATATTGAAAGCTTGCTTTTACAGGAAATTCTTGTGACTCTATGTTTATTCTTAACTTTGTATTATGCAATAATACATGATAAGAGTTTTGCATAATTTTTTACTTTAAGGATATTTATATTGTTCTTTAGTATTGTTGATTTGAGGTTTTGCTTAAGGACAAGCAAAGATTTAAGTGTGGGGGTGTGATAGCACCAAAATATATAAAGTTTTTACAAGTTAAAATGGTGCTAGAATTTAAAATTTTGGCTTATTTTTAGTGCTTTTCATGTTATTTTCATGGTTTTAGGTTTTCAAGCTCAAGAATTCATTTTCATGCATACATGCAAGCATGTAAGGGAGAAGTTCAACCTAATTATGGAAGCTTAATGCTTCCTTCATTGTTCCACATTTATGCAATTCTAAGCTACTTGGACCCCATCATGATCGGCCAAGATAGAATTTTGATCCATGCATGACTCCTTTACTTAGCCATGAAGAAAATAAGTTGCATAAGGACTCTATTAGCTCAATCTATTTAGCCAAAGCAATTCCTAGAGAGCTATCATGTAATTTTCCATAATAAAGACTAGGTGCAGTCAGCCAAGTTGAAATTGAAGCACGCTATAAAGCTTGTTGCTTAACCTTGAAAAAATTCACTTGGACCAGGATTTTATCCACTTAAAATTCAAGTGTTGGATAAAAATTCACTTGCTCTTGAAACTCCAAACCTTCAACGAATCCAATGGAGGGGATTATCTAAGATTTGATCAAGATGCAAGCAAGGGCCAAGATTGAACCACCAAGAGACCATTCAACCAAGAACATTCAAGCATGGAAAGTCTCATTCAGCCATAAAGCTTTAAAGATCAAGATCAAGCTCATCCAATTGTATTTGAATTGAAATCAAACACTTGTGAAGCCTATCCCCCTTGGCTAAACCTTTCACTATAAATAGGGAGGCCATTCATTTATTTTCATCATCCTTCATTCTCCTATTTTCTTTTTTTTCTTAGTTCTTTTAGTTCTTAGTTCTTTAGTTCTTTAGCTAAGTATTGGCTTAGGTGACATATTTGCCAATAATCACAAAAGCTTTTATTTTCTTTAAATTCGTTTAATTCAAAAAGCATTATTTTCAAGATTTTTCTTTGTTTTAAGTTTCAATTCTTGTTTTCTTTTCTTTAAATTCGGCAAGCATTATTTTTTCAAGATCAATAAAAGCTGTCTTTTATTTCTTGCAAGATTCGACCATTATGTCCTTTATTGTTCTTTAAATTATTTTCATGCAGGCATTCTTCCAAGTTTACTTCAAGCAATTCGGCAACTACTTTTCTATACTTTTCAATCTTTTAAATCTTGCTTTCTTAGATCTAGTTTTTGACAACATTCTTTTACTTCCCAAGTGATAGCTAGTGAAGTCAAGAACTTTACCCACACATCACCTTTAATATTTACTTTCACCTACAAACAAACCCTAAATTTCCATTTGTTTAGATATAAGCTATTAGGGTTTTGCTTTTGGTACTTGTGAGCAACCCAACAACATATTCTATAATCCTTTAGGAGATGATACTAGAATACTACATTTTATTACTTAATTTGTGCACTTACAGGCTATATACACAAAGCAGCAATCAGAGATCAATTTATCCTTTTTTAGGTTTTAGATATCGGATGTGGTTCTCACTTATGTAATGACATACATGAAGTAAATAATAGTATATACTTAAAGAAGGTAACGTGTCCTTGCATGTTGGAAATAGTGCAAGTGTTGTTACCTATACCTTAAGGACTTATTCTTTATCTTTACCTTCTAGTTTAATTTTAGAACTCAGGAATTGTTATTATGTTCTTATCATAACTCAAAACATCATTTTTGTTTCTTATTAAAGTATGAATGATGGTTTTCATATATTATTAAAGGTAATTATTATTCCTTTTATTTAAATGATGTGTTTTATGACATGGGAATGTATGATAACTGTTTGTATGTTTTTAGATTAAACAATGATGTTCTTAATATAAATGTCAAGAAGGCTGAACTAGATAAACTAAATCAATCTTACTTGTGGCATTATAGGCTTAGTCATATCAATGAAACAAGAATCATAAAGTTACATAAAAATGATACTTTGATCCTTTTAATTATGAATCTTATGGAACTTGTAAATCATGTTTGATTGGAAAGATGACTAAGTTACATTTTAGTGAAAAATGAGAAAAAGACAATGTGGTTCTTAGAATAATACATTCAGATGTATGTGATCCAATAAACACAAATGCTAGAGGAGGATACTCCTATTTCATTACATTCACTAATGATTATACCAAATATGATTATGTGTATTTAATGAAACACAAGTCCGAATTCTTTGAAAAGTTCAAAAATTTAGAATGGATGTTGAAATGAAAACTAGTAAAAGTATCATGACACTAAGTTCTAATTAAGGTGGTGAATACTTAAGCCATGAGTTTCAAGGTTATCTAAAAGAGAATGGGATTCTCTTACAATGGACTCTAATTGGAACATCACAACACATCAGAGCTTTCAAGAGGAGAAATAGAACCTTGTTAGACATTGTTCGATCTTTGATGAGCAATTCAAATCTTCCTATATCTTAATGGGTTTATGCACTTGAAACAACCGGTTATCTTTTAATTTAGTTCCATCTAAATTTGTTGACAAGACACCATATAAGATGTGGAAAGGTAAGAGACCTAGGTTGTCACATATAAAGATTTAGGGATGTGATGCTTATGTGAAGCATGCACAAGCTGAGAAGCTTAGAGCTAGATCAGACAATTGTAAATTTGTGAGATGTCCAAAGGAAACTATTGAATATTATTTCTACAACCCTGAGGAACAAAAAGTGTTTGTTTATAGAAATGATTTATTGGAAAAAATGTTTATCCTTAAAGAAAACAAAGGGAGTAAAGTAGAACTTGAAGAAGTTCAAAAAACACATATTGACACAAGGATGGAACTTAAGCTAATGGCTAAGGCATCAGATACGCAACCGTAAGCTTAAAAGTACATAAAACCTTGTAGGTCAAATAGGATTCGCTAAGTTTTTAAAAGATATGGATTTCTCATGGACAAGGTTGAATTGATCATAGATGATGATCATACTACTAATTGGTATTTTTTGTAATGCTAGCATGTGCATAGATCATAATCAAGTAATAGTAGCAATAAAAGTAGAGTATCATCCCACAAGGATTATAAATTGAGTTGTTGGGTGGATTTCAATTACCAAAAGTGGTGAATTAATTCCTTATTTCTAAATGAATGAAAACTTGATTTGATTTGTAAATAAAAATAACAAGAACATATAAAGAACAATGTAGGCTAAGATCTCAATAACTAACTATCACTTTGGAAATCTTAGATTAGGCTGAATCTAAATAGATTTAAGAATCAAAGATTGTAACTTGAAAATAAGAAAGAATTGTGAAGGTCGAATATATCAAAAACATAAAAGAAAGATTTAAACAAAGTTGCATGAAAACCAAAATTTAGAATGAATAAAAGAGCAACGGCCAAATACTTATAAAGCAATAAAAGAATTTGAAACCGAAAATAAAAGAAACCTTTAAAAAAAATAGAATGCTTGTATTAAAGTAAGGAAAGAATTTTAAAAAAAAATCTTTTATTTGTAATGGCTAATCTGTGACCTTAGCCTAATACAAAGAAACTAAAAAGAAACTAAGAAACTAATAGAAAAAAGAGAAAAAGAATGATGTGGAGTGGGACGTGGGATGGTTTGAGTTACAAGAGAACTTCCTTATTTATAGAGCTAGGATCGGCTAGGATGGGGATTAGGATTACAAGTTTGCTTCTATCCAGACTCTAATTGATAAAGCTTTATTTTGATTTTATAGAATTATGGTTAAACAAGGAGTTTTCAATATTGATTGCATTGGCCAAATGATGCTTCTTGATTGGTCTTGCTATACTTATGGCAGGCTATCTCATCATCATGCAATCTTGCATTAGGTTCAAACTTTCTTAAGATAAATCCCTCTTGAATAGAAACTCTAGCCTTATCTCTTATAAAAGTGTCTTTTTTGGTTTTAAACTCTTGCAAGACAAACAAAAGAATCTTTTTACAATTGTATCTCTTATTGGCCAAATACAACTAAGAGTCCTTGTCCAAGTATAAGTTTTCAATTATCAAGTGCATGTAGGAGTCTTCTTAAATATGAGATCGTTGAACATATGTAGAGTCATAGTTCAATTAGGATTCCTTTTATTCACATGAAATTAGGAGTCTTAATATAAATAGGATTACGTTATTCTTGCTTATTGCATAGCCAAACATAAGCTTGTCCAACTTTTGTGTGGATCTTGTATGAAATACACTTCCCATAGCTTAAAACCTAAAGATCAATAAAACACACCTTAAAGGCACAAAATTCTATCAAATTTCAAAAATTTTCATCCAAAAAGTACTTGCAAGACTCTATATATTTTAGTACTATCACACCCTTACACTTAACTTTTTGCTTGTCCCCAAGAAAAACTGTCAAATTAACTATGCAAATAATAATAATAAATGCACACCAAGTCAAAATCTCACCAATTATAAGTTATGTACTATAGCATAATACAAATATAGTTACACAGTTAATAAGAAACTCACTTAAAAGTAAGCTTTCAATTTCATACAACTTTCATACATGTGAAGTTAATCCATCTCTAATCATACATACAACCTAAGTAAGAAGAATGAAACATATATCATCACATATCAATTTATATATAGAATATACTTCATATGTTTACTTTCCTCACCACCTTTCCACTAATGTTAGATTACATACCTAACTCAAGATTAAAAGGTTTTTAAGACTTGTAATGTAAGGCATGGGTCAAGGTAGGAAAAAAGAAATTTAGGCTCATAACCCATTTTGCTTACTTTCTTTTGACTTCATGGAATTTAGAATTTTGAATTGAGAACTTTGAACTTTCAAACTTAAAGGCATCACTTTATTTTAGCATTTTTTTTTCATTAAGCCATTTTTGGCTTTTTATTTTTGCTTTTATTTTTGCCATTTCTTTTATTTTTTTTTTTTTAATTCATTGTGCCTCGCTTCCTTTCAAATATACAAGCAATATTAGGTTAAGTAAAACAAATGAAAGGGATAATTAAAAAAAAAGGCTACAGGCTTATTAATGTGGTTAAAATAAAATAAAAAAAAGATATATCAAAGGCTTAAAATATAAGGTACTAGGGATACTTCATAAAAGGTAGGCTTGAAATAGGCTTAAATTGTCCAAAAGATGCCTAAATCATCTCTTGACTCAAACAAAGTCTAAGATTTTGCCTTGAGGTTTGAGTAGGCAAATTCTAAAGTTATACTCATATTTTAAATTTCTATGCAACTTGATACCTTACATGCTTTCACTAAGATTTATGCATATCAATGATCAAGACTAAATGCACAAAACATAAAAATCATACATAACCAAAAATCCTACTAAAGAAATCATCTCATGCTTCACTATATTTATAGTTTTTATGGATATAAAAGATCAAGACTAGATGCACAAAACATAAAAATCATACTTAACCAAAAATCCTACTAAAGAAATCATCTCATGCTTCACTATATTTATAGTTTTCCTTTTCTCATACATAAGTCAATCTTGAACAATTCATGAAACCTTAACTAAATTTGTATAATTATGATTATAGCAAGTCAATTCGGTTTGAAAACAAAGCATATTTTCAAAAAACATGTTTTAGCACAAAAGCATTATTTTTTTCCCCACACCTAATTTAGACAATATTTCAAGCAAAACATTTAAAAACCAGGGAAAAATAGATACTCCCCAATCTTTGCTTTCATTTTTTAGGCCAAACTTGTTTAGGGTCCCTTGGGCTATTAGGCATCCTTTGTATCTCTTTATTCCTAATAACACAACCCAAAAACAAACCAAAATAAAAGCATACTTGTCCTAAAAAAAATTAATGTAAACCTAAAAATTAATGTAAAAACTTAGATTGCCTCCCAAGTAGTGCTACCAAGTTTTGGATCAAGCTTAAGCATACTTTTTTTTCATATGTTACATGATTACTCCATATTTTACATGATGCTGAGAATTGATATTTGAAATATAAAGATTAACTGCAAATAGAAAAACTTATAAAGAAAACAACTCACAAGGATTTGAATAATGGCAAAAAATAATTATTGGATTAAAAGGGATAAAAGTTCACCACCAAGACTAGAAACTAAGGGATACAAAAACACCACCTTAAGAATTCTAATCAAGGATACAGAATAATAAAAGTTCACCACTCTAAGAAATCCACTTAAGAGATACATAACTTGAAAAACAATCTAAAAAATTGCTTAAAGACAAAGAAAACTCTATTCTCCCTTTTACCAAAGAATAATAGAAAATATATAGGCTAGGAACATCCCTCCAAGCATGGAAACTTTTAGATTGCATTGCTAGAATCATGCCTAAAATTATGAGATTTACATGTGAACATAATCTACCAATTTACTCCTAAACCTGACCATAATCCTATTCATATTCATGATTTTTTTCAGCTAGTGTAAATGTAATCTCTTTATTCTAGCCCACCTATTTATGTGTGAATTTGGACCAATGATAAGCCCATCTTATTTTTGGATAAGTCTGCCTTAGTCTCAGCCCAAGTTGTATGATATGTAGACACTCTGGTGTCAATCTCCTCTAATTGGAAAAGATTTATCCTTAAGTCGAACTAGTATTCTCGCCATAATAGGGTGATAAATCAGCAACATTGAAGGTGAAAGATACTTCATAAGTATCGAAAAGTTCTATCTTGTAAGCATTCTCCCTAATGCGTTGGAGGACTTTAAATGGACCATTTACCTTAGGTTGTAATTTGCCAAACTTCCTTGGAGGAATTCTCTTTTTTCGCAAGTTAATCCACACCAAATCACCTTTTTTTAACTTCACATATTTTCGATGCTTATTGTTCCATTTTTTATATTTCTCATTTTGCTATAAAATCTTAGATCTCACTTGTTTATGCAATCATTTGATACCCTTAGCCATCTCTTCTGCATCTTCATTAAATTGTTGATTAGTAGAGAGAAGAACTAAATCTAAAGGATTGATTGGATTCTTACCATACACCACCTTAAAAGGACTACAACCAGTGGTTTGGCTTGGTGAGCAGTTGTAAGCAAACTCTACCTGACGTAAAAGAAAATCCCACTGCTTGATATGTTTTCCCACATAACTTCTTAGAAGGTTGCCTAAGCTACGATTGGTTATTTTGGTTTGACCATCTGTTTAAGGATGATGAGAAGAACTATACTTGAGATTGGTGCTAAGTTTCTTCCAAAGGGTGCACCAAACATGTTTAAGAACCTTGGAATCTCGATCAGACACCATGGATTTAGGAACTTTCTGTAGCCTTACAATTTCCCTAAAAATACAGATTAAAAACATGAGAAGCATCTATAGTTTTGGTACAAGGAACAAAATGGGCCATCTTGGAAAAACGATCTATAACCACCATGATGGAGTCTTTGTTCCTTTAAGTTCTAGGCAGTCCAACCATAAAGTCCAAACTAACATCCTCCCAATGTGCATTAGGTACAGGCAATGGAGTATACAATCCAGTGTTTTGGCCATGACTCTTGGCAATGTGGCACACTCTACATCGTTCAAGGTGTTTCATCATTTCCCTCTCTATTTTGGCCAATAAAATCTATCTTGCAAAAGAGCAAGTGTCTTGTCCCTCCCAAAGTATCCGTCCAGTGCACTATCATGAGCCTCATTGATTGAGGCCTGTCTCAAGAAACATAAGGGAATGCAAAGGCTATTAGCCTTGAAGAGATATCTATCATGCAACAAAAATTGGTTGTGTAGTCTTTGCTTGCATTCTTCTCAAATTTGGCCAAAGTAAAGATCTATCTCAGAAAACCTTTTGATCACATCAAACAAATAACTTCAATAGCCATAATCCCTAATAAGGAGTGCTTTTAACTCAAAGCATCTGTCACCACATTTTGAGTTCTCGATTTGTGTTTGATAGTGAAGTTGAAGGCTTGAAGGAACTCTACCCAAGCTGCATGCCTTTGGTTAAGCTTGTGCTGACTATTGATAAACTTTAAGGCCTCATGTCTGAATATAGGATAAATGGCTTGGAAAGGAGATACTGACTCCAATGAAATAATGCTCTATATATGGCATAGAACTCTTTGTCATAGGTTGAATACTTCCTCTTGGCATCATTGAGCTTCTCACTGAAAAATTCTATAGGCTTTCCTCATTGACTTAAAATAACACCTATTCCAGAATTGGATGCATCATATTCCACCTCAAACACTTGATCATAATTTGGTAGGGACAAGATGGAAACTCTAATGATCTTAGTCTTGATGAGCTCAAAGCTGTGTTGGGTTTCTTTGGTCCACTTAAAAACTTCATTCTTTAAACATTTAATGATGAGAGCCATAATAGAGCTAAAACTCCTAATGAAGCACTTATAAAAAAATGCAAGGTCATAGAAGCTTCGGATATCATGTAAAGATGTTGGTGTTGGCCAATTTAAAATTACCTCAACTTTGTTCGGATCTATTTTTATTCCTTTTTTTGACACCATAAACCCTAGAAACACAAGGCTGGAAGTAAAAAAACTGCACATTTTAAAGTTAGCATAAAGTTTTTGTTCCTTCAATATGCAAAACAGTTGGTATAGATGATTTAAGTGTTGGTCCTCATCCTTGTTGTACACCAGAATATCATCAAAATAAACTACTACCAATCTACCAATCTAAGGTTTAAAGATATGATTCATAAATCTCATGAAAGTACTAAAAGCATTGGATAAACCAAAAGGCATTACCATCCATTCATAGAGCCCATCCCTTGTCTTAAAGGCTATTTTCCACTCATCTTCAAGCCTTATTATGATTTGATGATACCCACTACGTAGGTCTATCTTGGAAAAAATAGTTACTCCATGTAATTGGTCTAACAAGTCATCTAAGCGTGGAATAGGAAAGCGATAGTCAACTGTGATTTTGTTAATTGCCCTACTATCCACACATTTGTGCCATGATCGATCATTCTTAGGCACCAAAAGGGCTAGGACTACAGAAGGGCTCATGCTTTCACACACCATTTCTTTTCTCAATAATTCATCAACTTGGCATTGCAACTCCACATGCTCTTTAGGACTCATCCTATAGGCTACCTTATTAGGTAGAACAGCTCATGGGATAAGGTCTATGCAATGTTGAATGTCCCTCATTAGGGGTAGACCAGCTAGTAACTCTTTTTGAACAACATCTTGAAATTTTACCAATAATAGTTGTATCATTGCAGGGGGCTTTTCATTATCTTTATTTTTCTCAATCAATACTAGATCATACATAGAACCACCCATCTTAATTTTCTTTCTATAATTGGTCTTAGTAAACAAATTGTTTCCTTCCCTTTTGGTTAGTTTTGACATCACCATGGGCTTGGTAGGGCCTAGGATGATTTTGCATCCATCATTCACAAATGTGTAAGTGTTGTGGTATCCATCATAAATAACCCTCTTATCATAATGCCAAGGTCTTTTGAGTAGTAAATTGCAAGCATTCATTAGAGCTATATCACACCGCACTATATCCTTGTATTACTTTCTTATGGAAAAAAAAACCAAACACCTCTTACTAACATTGATTTCATTTTTTTTTGCAGCCAAGATAGCTTATATGGTTGGGGGTGATCCACTACTTTGAGGCCTAATTTCTGCACCATAAAGGTAAAAACATCATTTTAAAACTTCCACTATTAATTATAACATCACATACCTTCCCATAGGCAGTACACCGAGTGTGGAACACGCTTTTATGCAACCAATCTTCTTCCTTAGCAGGTGTGGTACTCAAGCTGCATTGTATGACTAAGGATGCTCCACAATCAGCATAGGTTACCTCTTCTTCCTC
The DNA here is from genome assembly GCF_047325235.1 of Durio zibethinus. Taxonomy (NCBI): domain Eukaryota; kingdom Viridiplantae; phylum Streptophyta; class Magnoliopsida; order Malvales; family Malvaceae; genus Durio; species Durio zibethinus. The sequence goes on from NC_143166.1 coordinate 21,021,024, forward strand.
TTCAAGGTTCTAATCCTCTTTAACTAGCTCTTTTTTATTTTCCTTCAAGTCTTCCTCTATTAGGTCACAATCTTTTTGTTTGGGCATTTTGAAACAATGTGTCCAAGCCCTTGACATTTAAAACACCTTATGGTTTATGCACTAGATTGAGGCTTGCTTGTTGAGGTTCCATCTTTTTTTTGGGGTTGCTTTGGACTGGGCTTAGAAGGAACAATAATTTTGGATAAGCCACTTTTATTGATATAGCTTTCTCTAGACCCAAATCTCGAGCTGCTACCTTAGGCCTTCTTTTGTTGTCTCTCCACCTTAAGGGTAAGCTTGCATACATCGTCAAAAGTCCAATAGGGTTGTAGCTACACCACATTAGCTATCTTAATCTTCAATCCTCTAAGATACTAGGCAATAGTCTGCTCCTTTTGTTCCACCAATTCATACTTTAGCATGAGGTGGTCAAACTCAGCCATATACTCCTCCACTGAGAGATCTCTTTACTTCAAGTTATGGACCCTAAGGAATACATCTTGCTGAAAGTTATCTAGGAGATACTTTCTCTTCAACTCTCTTTTCATCTTCTTCCAAGTTGTAATTTTTCTCATGCTTTCTCTTTCCATTTGTGTCTTTAAATTTTCCCACTAAAAGGATGTATGCTTTCTAAGTTTGATAGCCACTAGCTTAACCTTACGATGTTCAGGTGCATCATGGTATTCAAATATGCATTCCACTGTGTGTAGCCACTCTAAGAATTTTTTAGGTTCCATCTTTCCCTCGAACTCAAGAATTACTATATTCAGATTGAATATGCTAGGTTGAAGTTGGTTTTTGCATAGATAATCTCTAACTTGCCATAGGTGAGATAGGGTGTTATCATCATAATCGTTATTATTTCCATGATATGGATTGGTTTCTCCTTCACCTTATTTGTTCCTCTTTCATTGCCTTATTATCTCTTTTTTTTTTCTTGTATATGTAGTCGATGTTGTAGTTAAAAGATTTGTTGCTGCATCTCTTCTATGAAGGCATCTGTTGGGTCAACATTGGTAGTTGCTGCAACGTTGGTGTTAGCTTCAACCTCTTTTCTTAGTGCTTAATGATGATGATGACCTGCCATAGCTCTAATGCCAATTTGATGTTAAGAAATTGATATTTAAAATATGGAGATTAACTACAAATAGAAAAACTCACCAAGAAAACAACTCATAAGGATTTAAATAATGGTAAAATATAATTATTAGATTAAAATGGATAAAAGTTCACCACAAAAACTAGAAACTAAGGGATACAGAAACACTACCCTAAGAATTCTAATCAAATATACAGAGCAATAAAAGTTCACCACTCTGGGAAATCCACCTAAGAGATATAGAACTTGAAAAACAATATAAAAGATTGCTTAAGGACAAAGAAAACTCTATTCTCCCTTTTACCAAAGAATAATAGAAAATATATAGGCTAGGAACATCCTTCCAGGCATGGAAACTTTTAGATTGCATTGCTAGAATTATGCCTAAAATTATAAGATTTGCATGTGAACATAATTTGCCCATTTACTCCTGAACCTGACCATAATCCTATACATATTCACGATTTTCTTTTTCAGTTAGTGTGAACGTAATCTCCCTACTCTAGCCCACCTTATTTATGTATGAATTTGGACCAATGATAGGCCCATCTTATTTTTGGATAAGTCTACCTTTGTTTCAGCCTAAGTTGTTTGATGTGCAGACACTCCAGTATCATTACACCAGCATCCACTCGCTTAATGATATTTCTACTTACCACATTATCAAAATTAGGTTCTAAAGGGTAATGGTGCTCAATTGTTATGGCTAAATTTGATACCTCTAGCAATGTTTTCATTACAGTTGGACTAAGGTAGGTAGGCACTAGCTTTAATACCAGTGAAATAGGTACAACCATAGAAATTATAAGATTGGTCTCCAAATCTAAAGGTTCTTTCATGGTCGATTTAATTTGGGTAAGTGTAAAGGGTGTGTTCTCAACTTTTACTTTAAGCTTAGTGAGAGATGTTTCTAAAGATTCAAATAAGTTTTCAACTTACGAACCCTCATCAACAAACTTCTCCACCATAGTGATCTCCAAGTTATCTTGTAATTAATCTTCATGGGGTTGAGAAAATGGCATAAGTGGAATAAAATATTTTGATCAAAACTAGTGCTATCCTTTTCTTAATATTCATGTCCTTTAGTCGATCCATCATCCTCTAAGGTTTCTATAGACCTAAATTGTCTAAAGTCACTATACATATCCATACCACCTATGGTCAATATCATCTGACTCCTATCATTTTCACTAAGGTTACTACACTATTTTTTGTTTTCCCCTAATGGTTGCTTCATATAATGCTTCTTATCTTCTCACATAGTGTTAGATTCAAAATTACTAGGTAGGGTCATTTAAAGGTGTGTGCTAAGGGCAATTGCTAACTATTGACTCTTCTTTTTAAAGTTCTTAAGAGAGACTTGGCTTTAAAGCATGATGGCAGTTTGATCTTAAAGTATTTGATTTAGCATCTTTTATAAGAAGGTTTCTTTTCTTAAGGTGAGGGAGTATATTATGTAAAGGAATGGTATTGAGGTGGTGTAAAGTCAATAAGATCAGGAGGAGTATACATGGATGTTGCACTATAGGGCTACTCTTGACTATGTTCCCATAGATAACTAAGATGACTTTCCCATCCTTAAGTATAGGTGTTTGAGTAATAGAAGGATTGGTTACTTGACACCTATCACTAAAGTATTCCCCATCATAAACATGAAAATTATGAAATGGGCTTTGTACTAAATACACATGACTATGATTACGATTTTTTTCAAGAGCATCTACCTTTTCAGCTAAGAGGCTAATTGTGAGGTTGTGGCTTTAAAAGGATCTTTTTCATACTTCTCAATAGCACTCCATGGTTTTGGATTCTAGAATGCTGATCGGAGGTGGGAAATACTCAAATAACAACTCAAGATAGTCCCGAAAGGTTCTAACCTCACTAAAACAATAATTAGACATAAAAGATGAGAGAGAATGAACACATTAGAATGAGAAAATAAAGTCTAAATTACAAAGTAGAAAGAGTTGGTATTGATATTGGTCTCTTAGCACTGATATAATCCCTGACAATTAAGTCAAAAACTTGATAGCTATTTTTCATGATGCTTGCAAGTGCATAAGTCATATTCAAGTGATAATAGTGATAAAAGTATAGCATCATCCCATAAGGATTATAGAATTGAATTGTTGTGTGGATTTCCATTACGATGAACAAATTTCTTATATCTAAATTGATGAAAACTTGATTTGATTTGCAAATAAAAATAACAAGAACATATAAAGAACAATGTAGGCCAAGATATCAATATCTAGCTGTCACTTTGGAAATCTTGGATTAGGCCAAACCTAACTAGATCTAAGAATCAAGATTGCAACTTTAAAATACGAAAGATTTCTGAAGGCCGAATATATAAAAAACATAAAAGAAATATTTAAACAAAGTAGCATGAAAATAGAAATTTAGATTGAATAAAAGAGTCATTGCCAAATACTTGCAAAACAATAAAATAACATGAAACCAAAAATAAAAGAAAGCTTTAAAAAGAAATAATGCTTGTATTAAAGTAAAGAGAGAATTCAGAAAATAAAAGCTTTTTTGTAATTGCTAATCTGTCACTTTAGCCTAATGTAAAGAAACTAAGAAACTAAAATAAAAAAAAGAAAAAAAAAGATGTGGAGTGGGATGTGGGATGATTTGAGTTACAAAGAACCTTCTTATTAATAGAGCTAGGATTGGCTAAAATGGGGATTAGGATTACAAGTTTACTTCTATCCAAACTCTAAGCGGTAAACCTTTATCTTTATCTTATAGAAGTATGGCCGAACAAGGAGTCTTCAATATTAAGTGTATTGGCTGAATAGTGTTTCTTGATTGATCTTTGGTGTACATGTAGCATGCTATCACATCATCTTGCAATCTTGGAATTTTAGCTAGATTTCAATTCCATGATCAATTTTCTTGAATTGGTTGCATTAGGTTCAAACCTTTTTAAGATAAATCCTTCTTAAATAAAAACTCTAGCCTTATCTCTTGTAAAAGTGTCCTTGCTTTTAAACACTTACAAGATAAACAAAAGATTCTTTTTACAATTAAATATATGTTTTGGTTAAATACAACTAAGTGTCTTTGTCTAAGTATAAGTCTTTAATTATCAAGTGCATGCAGAAGTCCTTTTGAAAATGGGATGGCCGAACATATGTAAAGTCATAGTTCAATTAGGATTCCTTTTATCCACAAGAAATTGGGAGTCTTAATATCAGTAGGATTCAATATTCTTGCTTTTTACATGGACGAACATAAGCTTGTCCAACTTTTGTATGGATCTAACATGAAACACACATCCTATAGCTTAAGACCTAAAAATTAAGAAAACACAACTTAAAGCCCCAAATTCTATCAAATTTTAAAAAATTTCATCCAAAAAGTACTTATAAAACTCTATATAATTTAGTGTTATCAACCACCTATCAAGAAGCAATGTTGGTCATTGATTCTGAAAAATGACATGAAGTCTTGAAATCCAAAATGGAATCCATGTATGCAAACCAAGTATGGACTTTGGTGGAAGCACCTGAAGGGATAAAACCCATAGGTTGCAAGTAAGTTTTTAAGAAGAAAATTGACATGGATGGCAATGCATAAACATACAAAGCTGAGCTAGTTGCAAAAGGTTATAATAAAAAAACAAGGAGTTAATTTTGATAAAACCTTTTCACCAATAGCCATTTTAAAATCCATTAGGAATTTACTTGCTATTGTCGTATACCATGACTATGAGATATGGCAAATGGATGTTGAAATGCTATCTTTAATGAAAATTTGCAAGAGGATGTGTACACAACACAACTTAAGGGTTTTGAGTCCACGAAAAATGCTGACTTAGTGTGTAAACTTCAAAAATCTATCTATGGACTTAAGTAAACATTAAGGAGTTAGAATATATGTTTTGATGAAGCAATTAAAGAATTTAGATTCATAAAAAACATAGATGAACTATGTGTATATAAGAAGACAAGTAAGAGTGCAATTGTTTTCATAATGTTATATGTGGATGACATATTACTTATAGGAAATGATATATCTATGCTACAATCTACCAAGATTTGGTTATCAAAAAAACCTCTATGAAAGGTTTAGGAAAAGCAACATATGTGCTTGGCATAACAATCTATAGAGATAGATCAAAGAGGTTGCTTAGTCTCTCACAATTTGGATATATAAACAAAGTGCTAAAGAGTTTTACTATGGAAGAATCCAAAAGTGGATTCTTGCTAGTGTCACATGGTATAAATCTTTCCAAGGACATGTGTCCTAAGAAACCAATTGAGAATGATGACATGAATAAAGTTTTATATGCTTCGGTAATTGGATCCATTAAGTATGCAATGCTATGCATAAGGCCTGATATCTTATATGCTCTAAGCATAACAAGTAGATATCAAGCAAATCCAGGTGAATGTCACTAGAAGGCTATGAAAACAATCCTTAATTACTTGAGAGGAGCTAAGGATATGTTTTTTGTTTATGGTAGAGCTCATTTCCTAGTTGAGGGTTGTTTTGATGCAAACTTTCAATTTGACAAGGATGATAGCAAGCCTTAATGTGGCTATGTTTTTACTTTGAATAGTGGAGTAATGAGTTGGAAAAGTTCTAAATAGAGTACAACTTCAGACTTTGTAATTGAAGTCGAATATATCTTTGCATTTGAGGCTAAAAAAGATGGCATTTTGGCATTTGGATCAAGAAGTTTATAATTAAACTAAGTGTTATTCCTTGCATTGTTGATCCGATAATAGTTTATTGTGACAACAATGGAAAAATCGACCAAGCCAATGAACCAAGGTCTTATCAAAGTTCCAAACATGTATTAAGGCGATATCATCTTATTAGAGATTTTGTTTCTAAAGATGTGTTAAAATAGAACGAGTACTCACTAAGGATAATTAGAATGAGTACCCAATGTGGATAATATTATTGATCCTTATACTCAAGCTATGTCCTACCAAAAACATCATAGGCATGTAATCAAATATGGTATTAGATACATGGATGATTGGCTTTAGTGTAAGTGGAAGATTGTTGGTATTTGCCCTTCAAGCCAATAAATTTTTGGCTAAGATATTGTCATATTTGTAGCACTTTGATATTTGATATCTTATTAAGTTATTGTTTATTTACCATTGAGCTTGTTTACATGAATTTCATTGTTGATGCTTACATTATAAAGTCATTAGAATATAAATAAAGCTTTGCAATGGAATTACAATGAGATTGTAATTATGAGATCATCATTGTGTAAGTTCATAGTTGATACCTTATGCCATAATGTATTGGTTTGAAGACTCGATCGCTAGACATAAACATTTAAAATTGAGAAAAAATGGAGAATCATCACAAATTTTTTTTAGGATATGATTAGCCACCCAAAAATTTTATTTTTTTAATGAAACAATAAAATGGGTTTAAAGTTTTATTATAAAGATAATTTGGTCTACAAAAACAAGATTGGGCTCGAGAGTCGGTTAAGCATGGAGAATGATTAGCACCCTTATAACGCCTATAAAAATTGATACTAATTAATTATGCAATATTTATAATTTTGGACAAAATTATTTTTATTTGAAATTTAATTATAATTCCCTTCATTTTTAAGAAATAAAATCATTTAAAAATCTTTATTTAGAAATATTGTGAAAATTTCTAAAAAAAGAAATACCTTAAAATTCTCCTACATAAAGGTAGAATTTAAAGATAGTCCTTTTTGTCTAAGGTTTACCACAATATTTCCTTAAAAATAAAAATAATTTTCTTTAAAATAATAATATTAATGACTCTCTAATATCTAGGCATAGTACTAGAAATTGTATTTTCCAAAATATTATTTTCAATTCATTTATTTATTTACTTTTGAAATTAAAAATTTTTAAACAATAACTAAATAATTAAATAGTTAACCATAACTAGCAACTAAAAATAAACATGTATATAAGCAATAAATGCAAATATTGATGTAAATGTGTGTCCTAAATGATGATGATATGTGAATTAAAAATCAGGTTCTTAAACATAAAAAGACCACTTGAACTCTTTAACTTTTAGGCAGAACTTATGTATGACTATTTATATTTAAGATCCCATTTTTTATTTTTATTTAATTTTATTATTTTAAAATATGGAATTATATGAAAATTCTTGATGAAATAAAATTTTCTAAATACCTCATCATTTAGGTGGCATTCAGGAACAAATTATTTCACAAAGATTTTCACATAAAACCTTGAATTTCGGGATGATTTCAGGTTCAACTAGGATTTTGAGATTTTATTTAGGGTTTATGGTTTTATTTAGGGTTTAGGATTTAGGTTCTCATCTAGGGTTTTAGGGTCTCACTTAGGATTTTGGGGTTTACCTAAGGTTTAAGATTTCATTTAGGGTTTCATTTTAGGATTTCAAAATTTTATGGGCCTTTATAAAAATCTTCAATTTCTAGGCAAATTTTTGAAGCAAATTCATTTTTTATAATCTTTCTAAAAAATTGATTTCTTATATTTTATGTTTATTTTCATTTTCATTAAAAATTTATTATTATTATTACTTATTAATCTTTTATTTACTAAAAGGGGTTTTGGTCTTTAGTGGCATTTTTTTCAACATTTAGTGGCATTTATAAACGCCACTAAAAGATTTGTGGCGTTTGCAAAAAATGCCACTAAGAGTGTCGGCTATACATGCATTGGGGAAAATAGGCATTTTATATAAAATACTGCTATTTTAATAGCATTTTATATCTGGAAAATACCGTTAATTTAGTGGCGTTTGTACCAACAAAATATCGCTAATATGGTAGCATTTATATCATAAGATGCCACTAAGTTAGTAGCATTTGTCAAGACAAATACTGCTAAATTAGTGGCATTTGTAGCACGAAAATGCTGCTAATTAAGTGGCATTTTTATGATAAGAACATCGCTAATTTAGTGGCATTTTTTATAAGAATGCCATTACTTTTAGTGACATTTTATAGAACAAATGTTACTAAATTTAAAATTTGGTAGCATTCTTGAACATGAACGTCGCGAAATTAAGAAATATACTTTTTTTCAAAAAAAATTTCTTTTAATATTTATTATTTTCATTAACAAAAAATGTTAAAAGAAATAAAAATGAACTAAAATTCAAAAACTGAAATTAATAAATACTTAATTCATGTTCAAATATACGTGTAATTAACATAGTTTAATAATTAGTATAATAACATTCAAATTATTTTAATACATTAACAAAAAATTTTAAAATGTACGAAATTGATGACTGCATAAATTTGGAAGACTGCAATTTGATGAAGGAATTTTTTTACCTTGATCACTGGCGTGCTCAAGAACCTACTAAAAAATATCATACAAGTTTTAACACTTAATAGTAAGCTATTTTTTATATTTAAAAATATAAATATTTACTAAATATAATACCTAAGTTGGTGGACCACCGAGATTAGTTCTTGGAAATTGTTGTTGCATAAAATTCATAAGATGATTGAATTGATCATACAACTGCTAAAATTTTGCACATTCTTGGTCCATTCTAGCACATTCTTATTCAATTTTGGCATGCTCCTATTCTCTTTTTGCTTCCATTTGCTGAAAATGTTGTTGCATAGTTTGCAACTCCTCTTTCAATATGGAAATGTCTCATGAAGATTGACTTTCTGAGAATGTAGAATGTTGAGAGCTACATTCATAGTAGGTAGATGCTGTTGGACCCAATCCAAGGCCTCAGACCCATCCATGCCTTTTTTTGCCAGCAATTTTTGTGAAAATTCGATTTTCCAATTCTTGCATATTGACAGAACCATCAGATGCTAATTCAATCTCAGCAGTCATTTTCTTTTTCACTTTCTCATATAAATTAATTAGACAAAGCTATCAAGTTTAATGTTTAATTCATAATATGGTAAAAAGAGTAAATATTTAATTTTTGTTAAAATAGATGTTACAAATTACTACAATTTATTATATTTTGACATTCAAGTAAGATCCATTATTTTTATGTGTGTTAAGCGAAAAGTTTCACACATCCAATTTTACTACCCATCTCAATCTCCTATATAAAAACATATGTTATTGTTAAATACATATCAACCGTAACTTATTCATGCATATCAAGCCTGTCAATCAAGTTCAAAACTTTGAATAAGTTTAATATCATGTATTTAATCTATCTAAATTGTTAAAATAGAAATATAACCATAAAATTATATTTTGGCCCTTTAACAAGACAATAGTCTTAAACAGACATAAATAATAAAAGTATTTTGGCCTTTCACATATATCAATCATGGAAACCAAATTCAATTATTTGGACAAGTTTAATACCATGGATTGAAGCCATCAAACTATTAAAAGCCGTCCAAAAGTTTAATTTGTATTTTTGCCTTTAAAAGGCAAAAATAGTCCTAAATAGATGTAAATGACAACTTTTTCACACATATCAACTGTAGAAACCAAGTTCAATCATTCAGACAAGTTTAATATCATGTATTGAAGCTATCCAAACTATTAAAATAGAACAACAACAACAATTTTGTATTTTTACCTATTAACGGCACAAAAAGTCCTAAATAGACACAATAACTTTTTCATACATATCAACCATGGAAGCTAGGTTCAATACTTTGGATACGTTTAATATCATGTATTGTAACTATCAAAACTATTAAAACAGAATAATAACTATTAATTTGCATTTTTACCTTTTAATGGCACAAAAAGTTCATTCATTCAAGTAAGTTTAAAATCATGAACTTACTATTTCTTTTTGCTTTCTTGCAAAACTTTTTGATCCACTTGTGTGGCTATATTTCTATTGCTTTCTGCTATCAATCCCAATTTGTTCTCTTTTTTGTTATAAACAATAATTACGTATATGGTAGAAATACAAATATTACCAACTTAAAGCATAAAACACTTTGATTATTTAAAACTAATATACAAAGTTATAAATTAGTACCTCTCTTTTTCTTGAGAACCAAAATCTTACTAATTGTTCATATTGCCACCTAATCACATTACGGGGTAAATTTTCCATTGTGGCCTCTACAGTAGTATTTTGACCAAAATACTTATTCTTCAAATTATGTTTATAGTCTTTCCACTTCTTTCTTAATGACTTAAGCACAAATGAAGTTGGTATTTCAAGTACAAATCTTGACTGTAATAATACAATAAGAAAAGTTTGAATCAATAAACCAAATGTAAAATAATTATATTTTTATATGTTTCATAATGAATAGGCAATTTCACTCCATTATGGGCAAGCATGCCTAGAAATCCAGCCAACAATTGAGCCTTTTCACCAATTGGTTGCATATCAAAGTTTGCAGACACTACAATACACTTGTTCGAAGGTGCTGTAAACAATTCCTTCAAAGTTGTCTAGCCTCTGGTCCTCTGTTGACCATGTTATCAACTACAAAAAATAAAAAATCAATTTGTAGAATGCCAATGCTTTAATCATTATAATTGAATTCTAAATATGGGGTATATGATACCTACATTCAAATTTAAAGTAGAATCAATTGATGGGATACTATCTAAACCTAGAACTACCATATTGTCAGATCCAATAGCAGTTAAAGGGTTATAAGTGATTGAGTTAGAACTGATAGTACGTTCATTTCCCTCCAACGGATTCAATCCATAACCAATATTAACAAGTGCCACAAATGGTTTTGAACTAATATATCTTATATGTATTCCTTTCAATCTAATCCTCTGCCTTATAGCTTATCGATATCATAAAAGTGTATTACATTAATTTATTCCTTTAAATCAAAAGATAATGTATGATTTACAATACAATAAATATACAATAATGAATGTGACATTAATTACATACAAACATTTATTACATTATATCTTAAACACTCGAATCACAAAATATAAATGATCCATCATGGTTCATAAATGTCTTTATTAACATCTTCGCAGACCTACCGAGTAGAGGTACTAGAGATATTTTCATCCAAGTTTTGTTTAGCAAAAGGATAACATTCAGTTCCATGTTCAACATCATCTCTAGTATCTAACCCCATATCAAATAAGTTTTTAGGTGTGTTTCAAAGAACAACAAACCAACCCAATTTTTTGAGGTCTTTAGAATAAAAAACTTATTTGACTTGAGATGAAAAAACATAAAGTTCATCAATGAGCTGTTGTCCAGACTAAATTAATGGAGAAAAATTCATAAGTATAAATCCAAACTGATTTTTCTTAATACCTCTCGCACTATTCACATTAGCCCAATCACACCGAAATAAGACAACTTTCCACTTGCCATAATAATCCAACTCAATGATGCATTAATCATGCCATAATAGTCAACATTTCCTTCTAAAGGGTTTATGTCCCTAGCACTAGCATAGCTAGTAGTTGATGAAGTAACAACAACTCTTGAATTTTGTGTACTTCTAAATCTCTCACAGGATTTAGTGTGAAATCTAAATCAATTGATGATGAAACCTTTGTATCATTTCACAATCTTGTTTAGACCTTGTGAAAGACACTTCATCTCTTCGCTAACAAGCCTTCCACTCCAAACCTATAAAAGTGGAATAAATAAATATATATATGTCATTAATGTTAGTTATACCGTAAGCATTCTATGTTGATTTCTCATAATGGGAAGTATGGTATTACTTATAGTTGTTCCTAACCATTCATGAAAGTTTTTGGTGAACAACTTATCAAGCTCTTAAGAGTTTGATCATCGATGTGTACGAGTTCTCAAATTATTTCTATACTTACTGCAAAGCATCATGATCAAGTTTAACAATAACAAAAAATACAATAAATTATGCTTAACGGAATGAATTGTTTCCTTGCAAAAAAAACTTAAATGCAAAATGATTCAATTGAGTCATGATGGAAAATAACATATCAATGTGCGTATGCCAAGATTTATCATCTAACTCCACTATTTCAACTTTGCCTATTGGTTGTCCAAAACTTTCAAAAAGATAACTATAGGCAAAGTCAGTATGCTGCCTACCAACATTTCTTGATGGTCTATTAAATCTATTTTCAACATCTTTCAAATAATGAGAACAAAATGTCATACACTCTTTTGCTAAATATCCTTCAGTAATAGATCCTTTCAGATAGCGTTTATTGCAACAATAAGACTTTAACCTCTCCAAAAACCTATGGCATAAAACATTTGCCATATATCTTTTTAACTAGAGTGACATGATCAACAATAACAACCTAATCAAGCTATTAACAAATAATACATTTCGATAGAATACATCCATCGATAATAAACTGGTCTACCGACTTTTGCTTCATATGGAAGGTTGATAACTAAATGCATCATAATAGTGAAGAAGTTTAGAGGGAAAATCTTCTCTAAATGGTATAAAGTAATCGCAGCTCGATCTTCAAGTTTGTCAAGCTCTTCCATATTCAAACACTTCCCACATAGAGCTTTAAATATGTTACTCAATTCAATTACCATAAAAGTGACTTGCTTTGATATTGATGAACATAAAGTAATGGGAAGCAAGTCTTCGTCAAAATGTGATAATCATGTGACCTTAATGAAGAAAGTTTTTAGTTTTTCATATTTACACATCTTGATATATTTGATGCATAGCCATCGAAACTTTGGCATTTTTCAAAACCTTGCAAAACATATCTTTCTTAGCTTTAGAAATCCCAAAACAGGTAAGAAGCAATTGATATTTGCCATTAGAAAGCAACTTCGAATGAAGGTTAGGGTGAATTCCTATATCAACTAGGTCAAGCCGACTCTTTAAGTCATCTTTTGATCTTCTATTCATATTAAGAATTATCCTGATAAAATTTTTGCAAACATTCTTCTCTATGTACATCAAATCAAGGTTATGACATAACAAATTATATTCCCAATAAGGCAACTCAAAAAAAGTACTTCTTTTTTTCCACAACTCAAACTCATTGGGGTCATCTTCTTCATCATCCTCTTCATTACTTTAAACATCAAGATCACCAATTTGAGTATCAGTATCACCAACTTGCATAATATGAGGCCAAACAACTTCAAAGATGTCTCTCACTCTTTTTCTTGATAGAGTCATTTTTCCATAAGTGAAATTGATATCTTTTAACTTTGACAAGATATTAGACCCACTAATTGGTACAGACGATCTCTTCAACTCTTTAGTTCCATCAAAAAGATGTTTTTAGAATCTAAATCGATGATTATCATCTAATCGTCAATGATGTGCCATGTAACAAAACTTCTTACCATTAGATAACCACTTTGAACATATTTATGTAGCACAAAATGGACAAGCATAATGACTTTTTGTACTTCAACCAAATAAATTTGCATAAGCAAAAAAATTGTTGATAGTCCATAATAAAATAGCATGTATATTAAACTTTTCTTTTTTTTATGCATCATAGGTCTTAACTCCTCCTTATAATTGCTTTAACTCTTTAGTAAGAGATTATAAGTAGATGTCTATATCATTACCCGGACCTTTTTTTCCCATGAATTATCATAGACAAGATAAATGACTGTTGTTTCATAGCAATCCATGTGGTAAATTATACGAAATCAATACAATTGGCTAAGTACTATAAGAAGTACTCATCATTTTGAATGGGTTGAATTCATCATATGCTAATCCAAGCATAACATTTCGAAGATCAGATGCAAAGTCTGGAAACCTAGAATAAAATGATTTCCATGCCAAAAAATTTGTAGGATGCTTTAATGATCCATCATCTGTCCACTTCTCATGATACCACCTCATTAAATCTACAGTTTTGGAAGACATAAAGAGTCCTTGAAGTCTTGGTATTAATAAAAAATAGTGTAAAACCTTAACATGCTTCTTTTTGACAGAGACCTCATTACCAGCCTCATCAACCTTTCATCAGGGTTTTTATCCACCTAATGAGAAATACCACATAAATGACAAGATTCTTGATTTTTTCTATCACCCTAATATAACATGCAATCGAGACAACTATGAATTTTATCATATTCGAAACCCAAATCCTTGATCATCTTCTTTGATTTCTTATAAGATTTAGGGATTTTTGTAAAAGGAAACATTTCTTTCATAAACTCTAATAATAAAGTCAAAGAGTTTCCTTTTCATCCACATAAGCATTTCAAGTGAAAAAGATGAATACAAAAAGATAACCTTGAATGCTTTGATCTCTTCTAAAGTTTTTCATTCATATCCTCAAGCAACTTATAAAACTTTGACGCTTCTCGTCTAGGTTATTGATCACCTACACCTATCCCATTTTACCAAACTCATTCATTTCAACATTAGATTGATTAAATCCATCATTTTGGGGAGATGGATTACGAAAATGTTGGTTATGAATGTTAAAAGCATCTCGTAACATACTTTTAATGTCATCTGCTATAAATGGATCATGTTGGTTTTGGAGAGCTCTTGAAGTTGAAGGAAATATAATGGAGAACCTTGACGGTATAGACCCTTCATGAAAATAGTAATTAGCATATCCTGAGATAAATCCAATACAAATTAAATATTCAAAAACAACTTCACGCATTTGCCAATCGATATTAGCATACTTCACACTTCGGCATAATAACATATTATCTTCACTTGTATTCTCAAATGCAAAATTAAGAAAATTTTTCACTTCATCTCTGTACTCTTGACTTAATCTTGACTTTTGCATCTAACTTTTTATCCATTTAGTACTTATTACATTATTAAACCAAATTTATATAAATAATTTATATCAAAACAAACATGAAAAATACTTAAGTTTACTATGTTTTAAACAAAAAATAATAACAAGACCATTACTTATAAAAGACCAGAACTCCTTGATGTGAAGTATTTTCTCAGCTACCTAATATAAAGCATTTAAAACTCTGCTGCTAACCGAGACATTACCTTAGAGTATTTGTAGTTGGGGTTGAAATAAGGTAAAACTAGTTCAAAGGAAACGCTAAAAAAGATGAAAATGAAAGAGAAAGGGAAATGGATGATGGGTTTTAAATGGGTATTTGAGGAAGGTGGGTTTTGGAGAAAAATTTAAAACCAAAAAGAATAACATAAATTGCAAAAGCCGAAAGAATAGTAGAATGAAGTAAAAGCTAAAGTAAATAACTAAGGAATAGTTGAAATAGGGTTCTAAAAGATAAAGCTCGAATACTAAAAGTTGAAAGAAAGGAAAGTAAATTGTAATTGGCTTGGAAAAAGAAATAGTAAATTAATGAAGATGAAGCTTAAAGTTGTTGATTGGATGCACTAAGTTTGGGGATAATTTTATTGGAGTTTGTAAGACAAACGTGCATACATCTAACAAATATAGGCATTTTCAACAAACAAACATCTTCAATAATCCTTGTAATATTTTTTGGACGGATTATTAAAGGCATTTCCCAAGAAAAATGCCTTTAATAATTTACTCTTAAAAATTTTTTGGGATTATTAAATGCTTCTTTTGTAAAAGCACCTTCAATAATCTATTATTGAAGGCGTGTTTTGGTAGAAAAACACATTTACTTATTTTTTATCATTGAAAGCGATTTTCTACCAAACATGCCTTCGATACTCGTCATGAATTTTGACTACGAGATTATTATAGACATTTTTTTACTACAAACGCCTTCACTACTTACCTCAAATTTTTTATAGCGTATTTATTGAAGGTATTTTTTACATAATACACCTCAATAATCCTCTTAAATTTTAATGAGATGATTTTTTAAGGCATTTTTGACTAAAAATACCTTCAATAATCTCATCTTCAAAATTATTAGAGGCATTTTTTTTTATAAAATGCCTTTAATAATCCTTGTAATGTTTTTACTACGAGATTATTGAAGGTGTTTTTGGCATAAAATGCCTATAATAAACAAGGTATTGAAAAAAAGAACCAGATTATTGAAGGCATTTTCTAAAAAAAAATGCCTTCAATAAATTCTTTTTAAAAGTTTTTTGGTATTATTAAAGGCGTCTTTTAGTAAAAAACACCTTCAATAATCTCATAGTAAAATTTTAAGTGGATTATTGAAGGCATTTTTAACTACAAATGCCTTTACTAATTTCTTCAAGTTTTTTGAAAGAATTTATTGAAGGCATTTTTTTCATAACAAGCCTTCAATAATCCCTTCCATTTTTATCAAAAGAATATTAGTGAAGGCAGTTTTCTACCAAAAACACTTTCAATAATCCACTTTAATTTTTAAAAAAATTTATTGGAGGTATTTTTTTATAAAATGCCTTTAATAATCATCATAATATTTTTGAGCAGGATTATTGAAGGTGTTTTTGACATAAAATGCCTCCAATAAACAAGGTATTGAAAAAAAGGGTCGGATTATTGAAGGCATTTTCTTAAAAAAAGCTTTCAATAAATTCTTATTAAAATTTTTTTAAGATTATTAAAGGCATCTTTTAGTAAAAAATGCCTTCAATAATCTTGTAGTAAAATTTTAAAGAGACTATTGAAGGTGCTTTTGACTACAAATAGCTTCACTAATTCTCTCAAATTTTTTGAAATAATTTATTGAAGGCATTTTTAAACTAATACGCCTTTAATAATCCTTTTGATTTTTATCAAGGGAATATCAATGAAGGCAGTTTTCTATCATTCACTCCCAATGTCTTATGCTGAGCTCTTCACCTTACTGGCTAAAAATCATATAATCTCTATTGTTCTCGCAAGACCTAAAAAACCTCTCTACCTAAAGTGGTATGATCCTAATGCAAAATGTGAATTCCATGATGGGGTCAAAGGGCATTCTATAAAAGACTGTGTTGCCTTTAAGGATATAGTTTAGGCTTTGATCTATGTAGATCTTATGAAGTTTAAAAAAATTGGTTAGTGGTTTCAATGATTGATAGTGGGAAAGTTGTAGGTCAATGATGCTATAGTTGAATTACCAAGTGGGGAACCTTTGTTTGTAAGTTTGAGTGTCATCTCAAGAGTACTATTAGAAATGTAAATTTTTATGTCAAGTTTGAGTGTTTGCATTTTATGAATAGATCTTGTACAGCATAAATGTTTCATAGATTTATATTGTCATTAGATATTTTTAATTTCTTTTGAATTTTAAACTTGTAGGTTTTCTTCGAAAGAAAATTAGAAAATGGGAAAAATGTTAGATGTGAATAAAACCCCACATAGTTAAATCCTATAGTTATAGAAAGAGAAATGCCATAAATAAAAGAGGAAAAAAGGGAAAAAAAACAAAAGACAAAAAAAGGAAAAAACAGGAAAGTTTTAAGTTTCAAAAAAGCTGGCGATCATTATTCAAAATTTCTCAAATACCTAAACCCATTTCTTAAATCATTCGGTTGATCCCATTCATCAGTTATGGCCCTTCAATAATCTTGAATTTGAATTTAAATTTGTGAACCTTACTTTCACTTGATAATGTTATGATATCAAAGGGTAATATTCTTTTCCAAGGCAATGAATAATGAAACAACTAATTGAAAAAGAAAAATTAGGATTCTTAAAAGATTATTAGGTGTACACAACATTTTTAAGAATTTAGATGTGGTAATTTGATGTGTTAATGTTACCCTTAGCTCCAAAAGTTTCCAAAATCAAAGCTACCCTAGTTTTGTAAAATGACTTTAGAAATTGACTAACTTTTCAAGTGTTTATCATAATCCTATAAAATGACCTTAAAAACTTACCAACCTTTTAGTTTTTTACTAAAGATTAGCTTGGTCCAGTATCCTAAGGGCACGTTAATAAGAAAAGAAGGACTTTATTGCCTTTAAGACAAATTGAGCTATGATCAACCCATTCATTCACTTTTTGGTAAAATGACATAGACCATTTAATACCTTAAATGGCTTCATTCCATATGACCCTTTTTTCATTCATTCCACATAACTCTTTTCTTGTAATAGCTTTCATTAAGTATGGTTTGCTAAAATGGGTATCTTTCATGAAATGCATTATTGGCAAAATTAATTTAGGTATGAGTTATTGGGAGCATGTAAAGAAAAAAAACAAAAAAAATGAAAAAGAAAATAAGAGAAAAGAAAAATGGCTATGATATCATACACTTAAAAAGTTTGAATAAAGCCAAATAAAGTCTCAACAAATTCAAAGTTTTGAAAAAGAGACAAGAAAAAAACAAAAGCTCAAAATGAAAATGCCAAAATGAAAAGTTAAAAAAGATAAAATCAGAAAATAAACAAAAACAAAAAATGAAAAAAAAAAGAGAAAAGAAGGAAAAGAGAAAAAAAAATTTAAATGAAAATCCTTTCTTCAAGTTCATTTTTCCATAAAAAACTACTCTTCAATATAAGTGATCATGCTTGAAATGATAAATTGTCATCTTTCATCATCCTTTCACTTGTATGGAAATTTATCTTTTGCTACCCTATTAAGCCTGATAGAATTCTTTCGAAATAAACATGAACTAAAGATCACCTTTCATAGTAGGGGGCAAAAAGAGATGCATTTAGAGGTTAAAAAATATTGATGTCTATATGGAATCCCATATGTTGGGGCAAAGGCCCAATATAAAAATTCCTAAAAGTTTTGAATCCATTAAAAAAAATGAGAATGAAAAAAAAGAAAAGTGAAAAAAAAAGAGAAAAGATGAAAGAAGAAAAGAAATAAATAAAAGCAAAGGAAGAGAAAGAAATGAAAGAAATGAAATGAAATGAATGGGTAGAAAGCATAAAAAAATGAAAAGGAATATACTTCAGAGTGTATCATTTAAATGAAAGAATAATCCTTAGTTTTAGTTACCCTTAAACACTTGTTGTGAGCGTTTCTATCCCTTTCTTTGAAAATTTAAACTTTGGCCTATATTACATCTTATGAAAAGTCCATATTGGATCAATCAATGATGCTTACAAATTAAGGAGCTTCTCTTAGAAAAATACCTATGAAATCGATGAATCTTGTGGTCCTTTTTTATTGTCAATTTCTTGTTTGGACCATTAACCTTTTTTGGAATAAGTTTAAATTCTTAAGTGCATGGTGAAATAATCAGTCAATTAAAAAAAAAGAGAACAAAAAAAAAACAAAAGAATAAAAAAAATGAATGTGGCTCTAGGGTGAAAACCATACAAAAAGGCAATTAAAAGCAAATCTTAAAGGCTACTCCTAATATTGAATGAGGTGGCTGCTGAACAAGGATAAGCTAAACTTTTTTGAAACTTCTGACTATCAAAGTCCCAAAAGTTTGAGAAGGGTTGATTTTGAAAATCTCAGCTTTTTCCATTCCCAAATAACCTTTCAAAATCTCAAACCTTTACAACTAACCTTGAAGTATATCAAAATGTCACATATGAAAGCTAAAAAAAGTGTTTAATATGTTTGATTTTCAAAGGATTCATGTTGTTGGAAAAACTTATGTTTTATCTATGAGCATACATGAAAAAAGTATATGCCTCTTCTATCCCCTTCAAGAGGAAAAACCTTTTTAAATGACCAAAAACCTCAATGTGCTTAATTATTCAATCCATTCAGAAAGAAAATTTTCTTCTATTTCATTTCTGATAAGGATCACCAATTCTCAAGAAAGGATTTAAGTCCAATTATCAATGAAGATTTTAAGCCTAGTTTATCTAGCACCCAACGAAATTTTAAGCTCAGCTTATCAGCATTTATGAAAAGATTTAAGCCCAATTTAGTTGGCACCAATGAAGATTTATGCCCAAATTATCTAGCACCTAATAGAAATTTAAGCCCAGTTTAACTGACATCCTATAAAAATTTAAGCCCTGATTAGTTGGCACCCCATGAAAAATTTAAGCTCAGCTTAGTTGGCACTCAATGAAAAATTTTAAGCTTAACTTAGCTGGCACCTAAAGAAAATTTAAGCTCAGATTAGCTGACACCAAGTGAAAATTTAAGCCCAGTCCAACTGGCTCTAAATGAAATTCAAGCCTAGTTAGCTAGCACTTATGAAAAGATTTAAGCCTAGATTAGCTGGCACTAATAAAGATTTAAGCCTAGTTTATTTAGTACCCAATGAAATTTTAAGCCAAACTTATCTAGCACTCATGAAAAGATTTAAGCCCAATTTAGCTGGCATTAATAAAGTTTAAGCCTAGATTATTTGGCACCCAATTAAGATATAAGCCCAGTCTATCTAGTACCCAATGAAGATTTAGCACTTATGAAAAGATTTAAGCCCAGTTTAGCTTGCACCAATGAAGATTTAAGCCTAAATTATTTGGTACCTGATGAAAATTTAAGCCTAAATTATTTGGCACCCGATGAAAATTTTGGGCCTTTATCTAGCACTTAATGAAAAATTAAGCCCAACTTAGCTAGCATTCAATGAAAATTTAAGCCTAAATTATTTGGTACCAATGAAATTTAAGCTCAAATTATCTGGCACCCGATGAAATTTAAGCCTAGCTTAGTTGGCACCTGATAAAGTTTTAAGCATAGTTGTTAATTTCATTTTGATACCAATTGTACCATCCAGTATGTTACAGTTATACCAAAATACGATACACCTAAGGATGATTGTTCAAACTGAATTTGGTACCAAGTAATACCAGTTGTTTTCATTAGTTTCGACCTGTTTCGATGAATTTTGGTGAAATAGCATGTTTTGGCTAGTACGTGAATGTGAAATATATTTTGTAATTTTTAACTTATCTTTTGTTATTTAACTATTGTTAACGTAATAAAAATAAAATTAATTGACAAAATAATCCTAAAAAGTTGAGTTTCTTTACTTTTTTTATTTTAACTTGTTTTTTTAATACTTTATTTTTTCAAACCAAAGTTTATAAGTATTTCAATTTTTTTTTATGAAAACAATTATACTTTTTTTATAAAGTTTAACAATCATAAAGCTTTGATTAATTCTTTTCATCTCTTTGTTTTTATCTTAATATTTCTATAAAAAATACTTATTTAAATATCATATGATCAAATTAAGTGTTTAAAAATATTATGAAAAATTTATGATATTATTTCTTAAGTTTTCAAACTTACTTAATTGATTTGAATATATTGCATACTTATTTTGTGATTTATTAATAATATTATAATGTACAAGTTCATTCAAGTTTATAAATATATTTGTACTAAATCAAAAATTTTGTAATAATATACCGAATAACTAGTACCGATATATACCATTTTTTAAAAAAAATAAAAATATTAGTCAGTACAATATTAACAACCTTGGTTTTAAGCCCAATTTAGCCGGCACCCAATGAAAATTTAAGCTCAGATTATCTAATACTCGATGAAAATTTAAGCCCAACTTAGCTAGCACCTAATTAAGATTCAAGCCTAGCTTAGCTAACACTCAATGAAATTTAAGCCCAGTTTAGTTAACACTCAATGAAGTTTTAAGCCCAACTTATCAACATCCAATGAAATTTAAGCCTAGTGTAACTAGCACTCAATAAAGTTTTAGCCCAGTTTAGTTAGCATCTAGTAAAAATTTAAGCTCGATTTAGTTGGTACGAAAGCCCAGAATTAGATAGCACAAAAGTCTAGATTAGCTGGCACATAAACTAGATTAGTGGTCACCCTATTCGACCTACGATTTAATCTCAATCATCTTTACCTTTCGACTCATGGTTTAATCATGGTTATCATAAAAAAAAAACAAAAAAAAATTACCTTAGGAAGTAGTATCAAGATAAAATTATTGTCTATGTCTTTACATTATTCTTGATCTTCAAAAATATACAAAAAATGATAATTGTAAATACTTAATTTTATCCGAAATACTTTACCATTTTAATTCGAGCTTATTTTGTAATTGGGCTTGATCTTCATTTTTTTAGCCCAATATACAGTCCACTTTTAAATACTCTGTGTAAGGCCTAAAGTGGCTTGAAAAAAGTCTATTCTTAAAAGGCCTATTGTTGGTCATTAAACACATTAAATATATAAAAAAAAATAAATAACAATAAAAATAATAATAACAATATTAAAATGTTAAAAACTTTAAAATTTTAAAATTTTAAATTAAATTAAAGATTATTCAAACTAAAAAAAATTTAAAAATATTAAACTAATAAATTAAAAAATAAATACAAAACCGAAAAACCAAAAAGGCTTGGCCCAATTAAATAAAAGCCCGAAACAAAAAAAAAAAAAAAAACATGAAAAATGGCCACAAATATGCATGGGACCAACAGAAGGCGTGCTGCATGTGGGGTTTCGAAACCAAAAAAAAAAAAAAAAAAACAATCACATGCTTCATGCATGGTTAAGAAGGAACGTACATGAAAAGGCTGCTGGCGTGCATGGGATAAAGGGGACACGGGTTGAGAAGGAAAAACTGAAGGAAGAACTGCCAAAAAAGGCCTGAGAAAATGGGGAGGAAAAATAACTGAAGGGGGCTGGCACGCAGAGAAGACAAGGGCTGAACAGAAGGGAGAAGGGAAAGTGCATGGGCAACCAGCACGTGGAAAAGAAAAAGAAAACTGGCGCACGAAAAACAGAAGCAGAAACGAAGCCTGGAGGCAGCCGAAAAAAAAAAGAAAAAGCGAGAGGTTTTTCAAGAGGGGCGACCAAGACTATAAGGAGGCATTCGTAGGCGAAAAACTAAAATAGAAAAGGAGAAAGCTGAAGCGCAAAATCAAATACCAGCAGAAGAGAACGGCGAGGGAGCGCAGAAGAAAAGAGAGCTTGCGAAGAAGAAGCAAGGAAGAAACTGACCAAAAAAAAAAGGTGAACCAAACAGAAACAGAAAACGAGGAAAGGAAAGACGCCAGCAAGCAAGAGAGAGGAGGCAAAAAATGTTGAAAAAAATGGCAGAGAAACCAGTTAAGAGAAAACAGAAAAGAAGGAGGAAGCACGCATCAGAGGAAGAAGGTGAAAACTGAAAGGTAACCAGCAAAACGAAAAAGGGGAGAGAAACGGGATCAGAATAGCAGCAGGAAATAAAAAGAATTAGAAAAGAAAGAAAGGACGAGACCAAAGGAGAAACTGACGGCATTGGCAGCAACAAAATATGAAAAACAAAAGAAGAACTTGTGAGTGGACAACTGGGTAAAGCAGCACGTGAAGGAGACTGGGCAACAAGTAGAAACAAAACGGAGAGGAGCAGAACCAGAGAAAAGCAGGAAGGGCGTGCCAACAGAAGCCAGAAACAAAACTGAAAAAAGGGAAAAGGACTCGTAGAAGGCAGTAACCAAAAACGCAAAAGAAAAAACTGGCGGCGGCATTAAAGCAGAAAACTACTGAAAAGAGAAAACAGTAGGAGAAGGAAAAGGAATTAAAAAAAAAAAAATCTGGTAGCAGTATAACAGAATGGCGCACGGCTGGTGAAAAGAGAACTAGGAAAATTGGAACAGAAAAATGGGAGAGGCAGCAAAAAAATGCAGCAGGCGGATGGCAGAAGAGAGAAGAAACGTGCAGAAGAGACATACAGAAACTGAAAACGGGGACCAGAGGAAAAAAAAAGAAGAAAATCGCTTGGAAAAACTGGAAAAACAAGTAGGAGGCCAGTAGCTTGTGCAAGGTTTGCAGCGAAGGTGAGATCCTCTTCCTTTTTCGGGTTAGAAGTTATTCCCTTTTCTTACTGTTTTTCTCATGGCGTCTTTATCACATGGCATGTTGCATATGGGAGCTTTATGACATCCATTTTTTTTCTTTTCTCTAGTTACATGACTAGTTTATTAGTTTTAAGGAACCTTGTTTTTCAAGCCCAACAAAGGCGAGTATTCCAGCCAAAGAAATTATTCAAACCAAATAAAAATGAGAAAACGAAACTACTTGACGCAATGGAAGCTTACCTCATCCAGAATGGATAAGAGTTTTGTCTTCTTGTTCTGCAAACCTTGTCGTTCTGCCAGCTTAAGCACATTGTCAATTTGCATTCCTATTATTGTCAAATTTAAAATTCTGCTTTTGATTGCTAGGGTTCATTTTGGTTCATGATATGTGGTGCTCATGTTCTTTAAAATTCCATATCATTTACATTACTTGTAATTTTCAATTTTTAACAATTTACTTTCATCTATTCAAGTTTATGCAATTTCAAGGTACTTGCTCTTTATTTTCATGTATTTTTTAATTGTGTAGATTATTTAACTGAATAATAATAATAAAAATTCATGTTTTAGATAAATCATGAAAATTGAGCTTGTTTTGAAAATCTGCCTAAATGTTGAAAATTTTTAAAAAAGTTCATAAATTCATAAAACCCTAAAGTGAACCCCTAAGATTAAGACCCAAAATTAAAATCCAAAAATTAAAACCCTAAAGTAAAGTCCTAAATTGAAACCCTTAAATCGAAACCTAAATTGGAACCCCAAAATTGAAACCCTAAATGCAACCTTAAAATCAAAACCCTAAGGGAAACCCAAAACCCAAAAGAGGCCTTAGTTTAAGCCTTAAATTAAACTTTGCAACTCCAAACCTACCCAAAACCCCAAACTCATTTAAAATTTTTAAGGAGTTGCATGAAAACCTTTTTATGAAATAATATATTCCTAAATGCCGCTTAGATGGTAAGGTATTTAGAAAATTTTATTTCATTAAGAATTTTCATATATTTTCGCAACTCAAAATAAATTTGTTTTGTTAAAATAATAAATATAAAAATAAAAAATAATAAAAAATAATAAAATGAATTTTTAAATATAAATAGTTACACCTAAACTCTGCTTAGAGGTTGGAGTGTTTGGATGGTCTCTTTATATTTGAAAACCCAATTTTTAAATTCACATTTGATCATCATTTGTATATATCTTTTTTTTATATGTATATTAATGTGTACATTTACAATGTGCATGTGTGTTTATTCTAATTCTTGATGTTTAACAATAATTATATTTCATTTTTTACTGCATAAAAAGTTCTTAAGGAAATTTTTAGTTTCAAACAAATAAAATTAAAATAGCATTCCATAAAATATAATTGTTGGTACTCTACCTAGAAATTGGAGAGTTATCAATGATTATCATTTACAAAAAATATTATTTTATTTTTTCTAATGGAAGGTTACGATAAATCTTAAGTTAAAAGACTATCTTTGAATTCTGTCTTTATACCAAAGAATTTGAAGGTATTTCTTTAATTTAAAGATTTTCATAACATTTCTAAATAAAATTTTTTAACTAATTTTATTTATAAAAGGTGAAGGGAATATAATTAAATTTCGTATAGAAACCATTTTTATCCAAAATTATAACTAGCGCATAAATAATTGGTACCGATTTTATGGGTGTTGTGGGGGTGCAAATCCTTCCTCACACGTAACTGACTCCCGAGTCCAATCTTATTTTCATAGACCAAAATTGTTTTTTTTAATAAACTTATTATTTTACTAAAAAAAAAATTTTTAGGTGGCTAATCACACCCTAAAAAGGTTGGTAGCTACCCATTGAGTTTTTCACAATTTTTTTTTTAATTTTTTCATCTAGCAATTGAGTTTTTAGACCAATACCCTATGACACTATTATGATTTGCATGAGATGTAGTACATGTATTATCTTAGTCATGATAAAAATGTATGAAAGAATGAAATTCAAAACATAAAACCACATTCAAACTCAAAGATTTTTTTTTAGGAGGAAAAATATTCAGAAAACACATATGAAATGCAATTACACAAAATGACTAAGATTCAAAGTTTTTTTTTTCTTTTTCCATTTTTTTGTTTTTTTTTTTTTTTTTGGTTTTTATTAGAATAAAAACAAATTCAAGAACATAGAAAGAATCATACAAAATTGACTAAGATTCAAAAAAAAAAATTTCTTCATTTTTGAATAAACAAATAACTTAAGAAAAACCCTTCATTTTTCTTCTTTTTTTTTTCCCAATTTTAAATGCAAATCAAATGAATCGAACTACATGAAAGAAGAAATTTTACTAGAAGTATTTTTTTTCTCTTTTCATTTTTTGTTTTTTTGTTTTTTGAAAAAACACCAGGGATTGTTTTTCTTAATAATTATTTTCCTTTCCTTTACTTTTTAAAACAAATAATACAAACTATCAAATTAACAAAAAAATCAAACAAGAAATGTAAAGGGTGTTCTTTCATGTGACTTATTCGATGTAATTACCATACATTGACGGTATTTTAGATAAATTTCTTTACCTAAAGATTCCTAAAGAATCACTACTCGAATTTCTTTTGGATCTCATTTTTAGAGATTTTTTGTTTGCTTTAACGTTTAAAAATCATGTAATAATATTCTTATACCTAAAGTTATTTTTAAAAATGCATATTTTTATATAAAAGGCTACTCAAATTAAAGAAAATAATAATAATATGAAAGTTTTTCATATCGAAAAGAAATTTTTAAATATTCCATTACTTGAATGTGAATGTCTTTCTTTTGATGAAAATGCAAGAAATGCAAATGCGAATGTCATTTTTCTGATGCAAATGCAAATGATGCAAATGCCTCTTTGTGTTATTTTTTTTTGTTGATTTTTTTAAAACTCAAATGAATGTCCACATTGCTTTTTTCACTGTTTGCAAATTTGACAAATGAAGTTATGATGCAAATGTCTAATCTCAAAATGTGAATATCTCTACACCAATGCAAATGATCATAAGTACAAATTTCTCTTCTTGAGATTTACAATGCAAATGATTTCCATGGTGTGAACATACCCTAACAAAGATATGGACACCAAACTTATAACTATAATGTAGGTGTCAATATTGTTTCCATGTGGATGCCCCTACGATGATGTAAATGTAAATTTTTCCATGACACAAATATATTTGATAAAGATGCAATAACAAATTTTTTACATACAAATGTTCATTACCAATACAAATGCCCAAAAGGTATGAATGCAAATTTGCAAATTCAATTTTTTTTTCAATAGTGTAAATGCTACCTACAACTATAAAATTTCATTTCCAAAATGCTGATGCAAATGTAAAGACTTTTAAAATGCAAATGCCCTAACATAGATGCAAACATCAATATTTAAAGTAGTGCCACATTTGTGTGTTAAAAGATGCAAATGCTAAAACACCCTTTTTCCTTTATTTTTTCTTTTTGTAATTTTGTTTATTCCCTATTATCTATCAAATTTAAGTCTTCAACTTCTTTTCTAAAAAAAAAAGTCAGTTGACCCTTTTCCTATTCTCTTACCTATTTTCATCTTGTTTTCTCACCAATTATGCCTTTTTTGCTTTTCAAACATGCTCCATCAATTTTCCTTTCATTTTTTAGCATATTTTCCTTTTTTATTTCATTTTCATACAACATGCAACATGTATTTTGGACTTAGTTGCAAAACTAAGAAAATAAACCACCACATTCCTCTTAAAAAAAATTTTTTCTTTTCTTTTTTAATTCTTTAATGAAAACATTTTTCTTCCTTGAATCCAAACTAGTCTAAAGGTTCTCACAATTTGTGAATATTCTTTTACACCCAAACACAGTTTTCTTATTTTTCACAAAAATATGTGATTGAGCATTAAAAAATTTCCCACAATGATCAGCTAAATTCCCTCATAATTAAAATTTTATGGTCACAAACAATGAAATGTCCAAACAAGTGTGACTTTAGAGTCTTTTGAAAATTGGTATTCTGTATTAGAAATGAAAGAGGTGATAATGGATTCAATGGTTTAGCATGTCAATTTTTCAGCTTATTCAAGAAAAACTCACCACTTGAAAGGAGCATAAGAGATGTACACTTTTCATCTGGGCTCACAAATGAAACAAATTTTTCTAAAAAAGTAGGAATATTTTGAAAACCAAACATTCTAACACTTTTTTTAATTTTCAGATGTGGCATTTTGATTAATGCCAAAGTCAGCTAGGATAAGCTTTAAATTTTGAAAGGTCATTTAGAAATGAGAAAAGATGGCTCAAATTTTTAAAATTAATGCCTTGATAGATTTCAAACTTTTAAAACATTAACATTTTTAGATCTTTCATAAAACTGGGTGGTTTTATATTGGTTTTCCTAATTTCCTATGCATAGGATTGGTTCATGGCTTTCAAACTTGCTCTAGATTGCCCCTTTTGGGGTTTTCACCTTAAAGCCTTATTTTTTTTCCTTTTTTACTTTTGTTAACCTTCCATCGTGCACTTCAGAATTCTAATTTCATCCAAAATGAGTTGATAGATTAAATGGATATTTTGGCAATGAAAATGGAGCAAATGATTCACAGGTATTATAGCGGTTCTTTAAAGAAAAGCTTCTCAATTTAAGCATTCATGCTTGATTTAATATGGACTTTTCAAATGACATAACATAGGATAGGTTTGGGGTTCAAAAGGAAAGGATAAATAGGCCCAAAATATATTTAAGGGTGATTAAACCAAGGATCATTTCACCTCATATACAAGGTTCCTTCTAAGGTTTCTTTTTTTCTTTTTCTTTTTTTATTTTCCACATTTGCCATTCAATCATCTTTTTTTTTCTTTTCTCTTTTGCTTATTTTTGCTTATTTTTTTTTTGCCTTTTCTTTCTACCTTTTTTTTTCTTTGCACACATCCACCTTTTATTTTGTGAGTTAAAAAAAATTTTAAAAACTAATTTTATTAGATATTTGCCCTCAGCATATAAAGTTGTTTCCTAATACCTAGAATAGGACTTCATCATACAAGTTTCTTGAATATGCCCCTTATTTGCTCCTAATGTGAAGGATGATTCCTAATCAGGGTTTATTGAGAAAGAATTCATCAAGCTTAAAGGGGTAGTAAGGAAAAAAAAATTTTTATTTGTGAAAGGATAATGAAAGATGGCCATTTGTCATCTCAAGCACAATCATTTAAGGTGAAGAGCGATTCCTTTTAGGAAAATAAATATAAAGAAAGTTTTTTTTTAAGTTTTTTTCCTTGGGATTTTTCTAATTTTTTGACTTTCTCTTTTGGTTCTATTTTTATTATAGCTTCTTTTGGTTTCCTTTATAAATTTTGATTTTTTTTTATTTTTCAAGTTTTTGTTTGGATTTATTAAACTTCTAAAGTGCATGATGCCACAATCATTTTTTCTCTTTTTGCTTTTTTTTTTTGTTTTTTTTACATACCTTCAAAACTCACCTATCAATCCACTTTGCCAAACACAATTCATGGAAACATCCCATTTCAATGTGACATTTCAAATGATAATGATATTGATGAACTCAAAATGGGTCTTAAATGGTTCTTCTCATTCAATAAAAGAGAAGGCTATGGCACAAATCAAGTTGTCGTAAGGTCAATGGGTGATTCTACTCTTCTAGTTGATTTGCCTTAAAATATAGAATAAAGTAGAGTTAGAATTAGGGCCTTTATGTGTTTGAGGTCATTTGATAAAATTTGGGTATTTTGGTTTTAACACATTTGAGACTATGGTATAGTCTTGACACATCAAATTACCCATATTCGGATTGTAAAAAAAAAAAGTCATATTTGCTTGGTTTTCAAGAAATCCAAAAAGTTTTTATTCTCTTCTTCAAATCAATTGTCTCATTGTTGATAGCCTAGGAACATGATCAAGTGAAGATAAGATTCACGAATTCAAGTTCATGTCCCTTAACGGAATATAGTTGATGAGCAAAATATGCAAGTGGTTTGGAATATAAGAATGTTTAGAGAGAGATGTAAAGGCATTGGATGGGTTTATTTCTAATAGTAAGCACCAATTCTTGTAAGACTCTTGTCATTTATAAAACATATGTTTCCCTTTGAAAAAGGCCTTTTTTTTAAAAAAAATTTTGAGGATCTCAAAAAATGCTTATATAGGACTTTATTCTTAAACAATTTTGAATTAATTTTTTTGAACTTATATCACTCAAGAGTTAGAAAATATAAAAAAATATATCTACAAATCAAATCTGATCAATCAATATGTTATTATTGACAAAAATTCAAAAACTAAAAGCCATTACTTTTTAGAAAATGACAATCTACTTTTAAGAATTGGTACAAAGCCAAAAAGGCCAAATGTTGTCTGTGATCATCAACCATGTTTTTCCACATTGTTATCTTTCATCTTAGGCTTATTCACTTCAAGATGCCCAATCCTCTCCTATATTCAACCTTTTTGACACTCTTGCCAAATTCAAATGAAAAGAAGAATAATTTGAAAAACAAAATTGAGTTTCATCATGATTTTTCTTACAAGAACTTTAGGACCCCCCCTTTTTTTTCACCTATAGGGAGCACTTTTTATTCATTGAATGATGGGATGTTATGAGAATATATGAATGGCATGATGTATCCATGATGAATTTGTGAATGTATGAGGCATACCTCATTGTATTAAAGTTTGATGAAAATCATATTTTTTCTACGCATGTTAACTAAGGAACAAGACATATTTACATGAAATAAAATGTATCTATAATGCGAATACAATGGGAATCATATAATTTTTCATGTGTATGTAATGACCCAGTGTATGAGTGATGAGATATATGCACAATAAAAACCATGTGAATGTGTATGTATAGAATGCAATGCCTTCTTTTATATCATTCATGAATCTGCATGTATGAAAGACAATGACATACTACATAAATAATAGGATGCATGCATATGATTGATGAAATATACTTATATGAGATGCACTAACATATTTTATGCATGGGATACAAAGCATGTACAATGCAAATCCAATGAAATTGACACTAACATTTGGGTATAAGATGGAGTGCATGTACTATGTTTTTATTTTCAAATGTGAAACATAATGGAAATAACCACAAAAAAGAATTAAAAGAACTACAAAGGATAAAATTCAAAATCACAACTTTCCTTTTTTGCAAACTCCTACAAATGCAAATCTTGAACAAACACTAAACCAATAATATGCCCAAAAAAAATTTTATTGGATATGTATTTTTGTTTTAGGTTCTGTTGTTGGGACATTTTTGCAAGGCCCACCAAATAGCTTGATCAATTTTAAAACTTTTTTTTATTTAAAAAAAAATCTAGGAACATAAAAAAAAATAATTACATAAAAACTTTATTCTAAATTCAAAAGAAATTTTGAGTTAGAGCAAAAAGAGTAAAATCTCTCTTTTCTTCATGTTTTCTATTTTTATTTGTTAAACAAAGAAATTAAGAAAACCCTTTTTTGTTTGTTTCTTTTTTCTTTCCTATTATTTTAAAATTTGTTTTTATACCTTTTTTTTTTTTGTAAAAAGAAGTAATAATTCATGAAAACATTTTCTTTGAAAAAACAAGCATATAAGATTAACAACACTTAAGAAAATTTTCTTTTCTTTTTTCCATACTTTTGTTTTTTATTTAGTTAAAGAAACAACAAGAAACCCTTTTTTTTTTAATTTTCTTTTTGTATTTTTGTTTGTTGAAAAATACTAAAAACAATCTTTTCTCTTTTTTTTGGAAAATATTTTTTTAAAAATACAAATTTTGAATAAGCACTAGTTGAATTGAACTACATGTCAATTTATTAAAAGAATAATTTTCTTTTATTTCACCTTTTCTCTTTTTTTTTTTAAATTTTATTTACACTATTCATACACCTAAATATAAATTGCATTGGAATGTTTTTCTCGTGCCCTAATTCGAGTAATTTTTCACAAAAAGTATTGGCATGGTTCTACCTAAGACTGGTCCCCTAACATTCATGATATGCTGAGTGAGGATTTATACATCTAAAAGATTCTCAAAATATTCCTTGCTGGCATCCACATAGGACTAGTAAGGTATCTCAATCCTTACCCATTATAGGCTATGAACAGAAAGGGTTCAATCTAAGTAAAAGTATTTCGCTTGTCATTGCAGAGGTTATCATCTCACGAGAGCATAGGTACTTTACTCCCTCTTAAAAGGGTTAGAGCCCAGGTATAGAGTTCATGCATGATATAAATGTATCATGTGTGAATAAGGGAACAGAGTATTATAATCCTTATTCTAGGTGCTTTGTAATAACAATAACGATACATATGAGACATAAAATAAATGAGCAAATAATAAATGACATGGTTGAAATGAAATGCAATTTTTTATTTTCCTTTTATTATTATTATTCTTGTTGTTATTATCAAACAAAATCAAGATTAAGGAAATTAAGATTAAATACCAATTAGGACCATTAAAGCACAACTAAAGATAACACATTATAAACTTTGGCTTGACTCTCTAAATAATGATGTCCCCAACGGAGTTGCTAAGCTGTCATAATGGTTTTGGGGACCTCTAGGCAAATTTGAAAACAAATGATAAAGTTGACACCAATCTTTTTTGACTAGGTGTGATTGGCCACCTATTAAAACTTACCTTCTCAATAAAATTTTAAAACTAATTAAAATTTTTTAAAAATATAATTTTTGGCTCTGCAAAAATAGTTTGGTTTAGGAGTTGGTTACATATGGGGAAGGATTAGCACCCACCACAGCGCCCGTTTAAAGTGGTACCAATTAATTATGTGTTATCTTTTAATATTGACTAAAATGGTCATAATTTTGGTATTTAAAATTTAATTTTCCTAATTTTCTTTATTGTAAAAAATCATATTTTTGTTTTTTTAGTATTCTTGAAAAGTAATAAGAAACTTACTTATTGAAAAATTCCTAAAAATATTTCAATACTCTGGCAATATTAAAAGAAACCATCTCACCTAAGGAATTTTTAAGAATCACTACTCTGAATTCTCAAAAATCATATCATCAGCTACTCATGTTTATTTCTAATATTTATATTTAAAAATCATAAAGTATAATATCTATAGTTTAAAATCAAATAATACTTTCTCAAAAATCATTTTTAGGCCCAAAAAATGAGAAATCTTTTTCAAAAATTAATCTAAATGCTCTTACACATTGGTAGCATTTTAGATATATTTCCTTACCTAAAGATTTCTAAAGAATCACTACTCAAGTTTCTTTTGAATCTTATCTTCGGAGATTTTTTGTTTGATTTAATGTTTAAAAATCATGTAATAATATTATTATCCTTAAATTTATTTTTTTTAAAATGTATATTTTTATATAAAAAGCTACTCAAATTAAAGAAAATAATGATAAAATGAAAGTTTTCTGAATTGAAAAGAAATTTCTAAATATTCCATTACTTTGATAACTTTTAGAAATATTTTCTCACCTAGAGAATTCTCAGGAATCACTACTCAAACTTCCTAGAATCCCATCATCGAAAATTCTCATTAATTAATTTTGTTATTAAATTTTTTAAAAATATATAATAATATAATTATCTAAAAAATGCAATCTCTTATAAACATAAAAAAAAAATCAAATTAGGGAAAAATAAAATTCTTCATATTGAAAAGAAAGTTTTTAAATATTCCAATACTTTGGTACTTTTTAGAAATCTTTCCTCACCCAAGGAATTCTTAGAAATCACTACTTGAACTTTTCAGAATCCCATCATCGAAGATTCTCATTCTTATTGTTACTATTAAGTTTTTTTTAAAAGTATAAAACCTTAATAAGTAAATTAAGCATGCATGAAGTTGAATTGCAATTAAATATATAAAAAAAATTTTATGAATATAAATGTTATGAAACTTGCATAAAAATAAAACTACTAATAAATAATGTATGGACTCAAGTTTCATGACCTTGGTTTATTAATTAGAAAGGAAGTACTCCAACTAAAATGACACAATCGTCCCTAATTTGTTTGGCAACCCAAAAACCACAAACCTTAACCATGGCTCTTAATGTTTACCCATTTCTTTAATTATGAACTAACCTTCAATCTCAAGGATATCAGAAACTAAAATGACTAGCTATGAAGTCTCAAACTCACAGGCAAATAAAGAAATGAGTAGGGACTGAGGATGAGAACATTGTTACCAACTAAATCGAAACAAAAAAGGATTGGCTTTCTCACAAATAGCCATTTCACAAAAAGAGGTCTGTAAACTAATACAAATTTAAAATCATTGGACTACAAAGAAGACCCATAAACATCTAAAATTTCTAGCTTTTCCTCCTTATAGATTACTTACTATAAATAAATATCATTTACATAAAAAACTAATGAACATAAAAAAGAGGCTTTTCCATGCACATACTACTTATTGAAATGAAAAATGGTACACTCATGCAAAGGATGAAGTTTTAAACATCAATAGACAGATAGCATTCAATAAGGTTTAGTATGTAAAAAAAAAACAAAACTTTAAACTAAACAAAATAAAAAGCATCACACAACTATGTGCAAAAATGAAAAAAAAAAAGGTGAACATGAAGGGATGAAGACAACAGTGTTCATATGAAAATAAACTAAAAAGGAAATCAAGGAACTACATTTTCAAAAAAAAAAGAAAAAAAATCCCCAAGAGTTATAACTTTTTTTTTCCTTCATCAAGCCCTCACTTTTCCTTAAAGTTTTCCTTTTCTTGAGTTTCCTTTAGCTACAATACCTCTTTTGCTTTAGCCATCAAGAAATCTTCTTCGTTTCTTCTTTCTAGTTTCCTCAAAGAAACCTTCAACATATCAAAGTATTTTTTTATTTTTTTTAACCTTTCTTTTTTTTAGAGAAAGCTCATTTTTTTTTAGTTTTCTTTTTTTCCTTTTTCCTCTGAATCCTATTTAAAACTTCCCTCAACCTTCCTCCTCAAGGCTTTAAGATTTTTTTTTCTTACTCCACTAACGTTGTCTCCTTTTTGTTTGTTGTAGGTGCTGTCCCTCCACTTTAGCCTATCAACTTGTTCTTTACTAGATGTTCCCCTGTACATGTATCTTTATGCATCCCTGTAAAGTGTTTTGGTTTGGGCTTCAAATTATTGCTTACTTACTACCTTACTCTTATTTTTATATATATATATGCCTTTGCTTCCTCTTATGACCAAACAGGCAGGCCCATTTTGGACTTTTCTTTTTTTCTTCATTTGTTATACCTATAAAAGCTGCATTTCATTTATGCTCATTTTTCATGTAAATGGGCTTAATAGTAAGCTATAGTATGGGCCCTATTTGGATCTCTTAATGGATTTTTATAACAGGCCATCTATGGACCATAATTAAGTTATGAATTAGGCCCATAATTATAAATAGCCCCCTTAATCAGCTTTTAAAATTTTTTTTATTAATTTTGAACCTTATTTGATGACTACCTTAAGCTTTTAATTAGACTAGAAATTGGGTTCACTAAAATCATTCATTTTGATCTCTATTTTGGTATTTCATAAAACAAGTCTAGTTCAACGGTATCAAACAATTTTAGACAAAATTAGATGTCTACACCAAGGAATGGCCTATAGTGCCAAAATGGTATTCACATTAGGCATTAGGGTCATACTATTTAGGATACGATGATTTGAGGGATTCAACAAGGATAGGGGTAATGATTCATTTTTTGTCAAACCTGTAGGTATAAGTCTGTGTAGGACATGGGTATTAGGTCAATAGAGGTTCTTTCTCTATTATTGGTGGTGCAAAAATTTTTCTGTTCTATAGTTGGGTTGCTTTGTTAGAAAAATGGTGGTATATTGGTGTTGGAGTGAATTAGGGAACTTTGGGTCAGAATCTTCATTGATGTATTGTTTGAAGAGGTAGTGGTGGAATAGCAAGCTAAACAAGTGATTGTGGAATGTGAAGTGGTGGACATGAATTCAGATGTGAAATTCTCAGAGGTTGCATTAAGTTTGGGCACCTAATCTCGGGTGTTTGAAAAGGAGGTTGAAACTAATCATGAGGGAATTTTGAGTGTAGGTATGGATTTAGGATAGATGGTGCAGGTTGTTTGAAGCTTGGTGACTCTATCTTGAAAATCAAACTTTTGAGTTCTATCATTTGTATAATCAATTCATCCATCCCCTCCTTGAGCTTGCCCCAACTTTGATCACTATTCAAATCACCCAATGCCTTAGTATGCTTGGAAAAACTGCTGGACCTAACAAGAACTAGTTGATCTTAATCTAATTGAATCAGAAGTGACAACAACCCTTAAAAAGAAATAAACTTAACCTCATTAGCACCCTTAACCATTTCTATCAACTGAGCAACTTATTGTTTCACTTGTCGAATCTCATGTCCAAATTCCTCTTGATTCAACTCTAATGCAATAATCCTTGCTCCTAATTAATCTCCCATTTTTGCCATTTTGATACTAAAAGAGACAAACATTTTATTCCATAACTAAGATAAAAAATTTTATGTTATTACCTTAATGAATGGATGTCACAAAACAATTTCTAACTTATATGACACACAGAGAATGTTTATGAATATGACAATTATGGCTAAAGAATGTCATGAAACACCAAAATGCCTAAGGCAATGGATTTCCACATGTAAAAGCTCTCAAATGATAAAAATTTCATCACCCATGAATGTGTATACAAGGAATGTAATGTTCTATTTGTAGGAATGGTGAAGTATATTCCCATGGAATACAAGGCATGTTTTTCAAACCCAACCTTTCATGAATTTATATGCATGAAATACAATGACATACTATATGAGTGTAATAAATGCAATATTGTAAGGGTGGTGAAATATGTTCACATGAAGTGCAATTTGTACAATGCATAATTTAAAGATCCTACAATTCATGAATAAGGGTGTAAATGATACATTAGTACTCATAAGCTACTTGGGTTCGATTCGAATAAAACTCGAATTTGGCTCCATTATTATCAAGTCGAGCTTGAGCTCGAGTAGCTCGACTCATCGATCGAGCCGAGTTCAAGTAGCTCGCGAGTCTAGTCGAGCTTTTATATTTAAATATATTTTTATTATTTTAATTAATAAAATATCTCAAACTTGAGCTTGAGCTCGAGCACAAATAATCGAGCTTTTATCGAATATAAGAATCAAGCTTACTTTTACATGTTAATCGAGCCTAATCGAGTGAACTCAAGTAGCTTGATTTCTATCTCGAGTCGAGCTCGAGTAAGGAAAATAAAACTCGATCGACTTCGAGCTGAGTTTCGACCTTTGAATTTTGAATCGAGCTCGAGCTTGATACTGTATCAGCTCAAACTCGATCGATTACACCCCTATTCATGAATCTATATACATGAAATGCAATGACATCTACATGAGTGATGAGATATATACCCATGACTAATGCAACATACTTATATGAAATGCACTGACCTATCATGTGTATAACATATATTTACATGAAATACAATGCATATGTTGTGGTAACCAAATGAAGTTGATACTATTTAAGATATGCAATGAGTTGGAGTGCATGTGCTATCTATTGATGTGGTTAAAATGGAATGCATGTATTATCTTATCATGATGTGAGATGAGGTACATGTATTATTTTAGTCATGATAAAAATGTATGAAAGAATGAAATGTAAAACATAAAACCATATTCAAGCTCAAAGCTTTTTTTCTTTTTTTAGAAGAAGGAAAAATTCAAAAAACACACATGAAATGCAATCACACAGAATAACTAGGATTTAAAGAATTTTTTTTCCATTTTTTATTGTTCTTTTTTTTTTTTTTTCATTTTTTTAGAATAACAAAAAATTTAGGAACATAGAAAGAATCATGCCAAATTGACTAAGATTTGAAATTTTTTTCTTCATTTCTGACTTATTATTAAGCCAATAAACAAATAACTTAAGAAAAACCCCTCATTCTAATTTTTTTTTGCCAAATTTGGATGCAAATCAAATGAATCAAACTACATGAAAGAAGAAATTTTATTAAAACTATTTTTTTCTTTTTTTCTTGTTTTTTCTTTTTTTTTTCATTTAAAAAAAAACCATGAATTGTTTTTTTAATAATTCTTTTTTTCTTTTTATTAAAAGAAAATAATACAAACTATCAAATTAAAAAAAATCAAACAAGAAAAGTAAAAGGTGTCGCTTTGTGTGACTTATTTAAGGTAATTACTATGGAAAAGGTACAGCATGGCTCTACCGAGGATTGGCTCCCTATAGCTCATTATATGCTGGGTTGGGAATTGATGCATCTTAGGTTCCCAAATTGCTCCTTACATTATCATCCATTACAGATTAGTGTGACACTCCAATCCTTAGCCATTACAAGTTACAAATGGAAATGGTTCAATTTTAGTGAGAGTATTTCACTAGTCATTGCAAAGGTTTACATCTTAAGAGGGCGTAGTTATTTTACTTCCTCCTAATTAGGGTTAAAGCCCAGATATAGAGCTTATGTATGCAATGTAGATGTGAAAGTGTGTGACAAGACAAACAAACCTTTGACATTTTCCTAAAACTACCCCTATCCTAAATGCCCCACAAATATTAACAACAAAATAAAGAACAACAATATATTGAAATTTTGACCTTAAGAAGGTTAAATCACAAAAATACCTCTTAAGGGGCATTTTGGTCATTTTACATCTCTCAAGGTGCAATTTAGGTTTTTAGTGTATAAAAATCATAAAAAATATCCACTTATTAGTTGGAAGCTTTCACGAAATTCAACTTCGAGAAAGCCAAATTATGAAAATATCTTTAATGGTGTTTTGGTAATTTTACATTTCTCATAGTGCAATCAAACTTTTTAGTACTTTAAAAATCACCAATTTCAATTTTAAACTACATCGATTCCAATTTGATCATGAATTTTTAGGATCAGTCTAGGTTCTATCCATTTTTATTGAGTTTGACCAATTTTGATCAAGTTTGACTGATTTTATTTTATTTGACCAATTTTGACCAGAGTTGACTTTATGACATTTTGGGTGAAATTGATCCAAAATTTTATTTTAGAAACTTAGAAAAGTATTGGATTTTAATCGAGTTAAGTTTTAAGTGCTCATAGATGGTTGAAATTTTGCCCAAACAAGATTAGTTGTCTATAATGTTTGCTATTGACAATGCAAATGCTTTATTGTGTTTCCACAACACATCTAATAACTTCTCCTCTTTCTTTTTGTTCAATGCAGCAGAGATGATGATTGGGAGGGTAGATAATTGACAAAAAAAATGTGCATATGAGGTAGAATGCTGACGGCTTAGGTTCCAAGATTGTGGGTTTATTACATTAAAATTTTAGTTTTTTCATGCTTATTTTAAGTGTAATTTGACTCATATTTTGGCTTGTTCCTTGACATTTTTGGCAAAATTACTCCTAAATGCACATTAATTTCATGTGTAGATACAAATAATGAAATTGAGGAATTTTGGATATGTTTGATGCAATTTGGAAGAATTTTTTATGCAATTTGTGCAAGTGGTCTATGCTACTGTCAATAGGCAACCTTGGTATTAAAGAAGTTTTATTGATTTTTCTTGCATAATTTTTTAGTATTAATTTCATAATTTTTTATAGGATAAAAATATTATAAATGTTTAAAATTTTTGCAAAAAAAATTGAAAAATACAAGAATCATGTTGCATGGATGTGGATGGGATAGTAACTTAAGTTGAGTCATCATGCAATTACAAGGCATCACAAGCAAGGCTGAAGTGCACCAAAAAAAGAAGTTGATGTGGCACTTTAGAGAGCTATGATTGGTTACTAATTTGATTTCCTGAATTAGTATTTACAAGTGAAAGAATGAAGTTGCTAGTTTGTTGAAGAAGTAGCTAAGCACCAGGTGCGACCTAGCCATGTACCAAGGAAAAGGAAGAAGGCTCTGGAAGCCTAGTCAGTTAGAGAACTTTTTAGAAATTTTTAGAACCTTAGGTTCTTCCCCTCTCCCTATAAATAACAGAAGAGGGTCGGCCATTTAAAAAGAGTTAGTTAAGGTTTTAGATTTTTCTTTCTTTATTTTCCTACATTTACATTTCTATTCTTAACATTTTCTTAGTAGCCAAACACTCTTTTTCTAGTATTTTTTACTTTGAATTTTGTTGTAAATTTACATTTCTTAAATCTTTTTCAGTGCTCTTTAAGATTCAAGAATAAAACTTCCATTTTCAATCGTTTTCTTGCTCATTTTACTTGATTTCTCATTGATGTTCAAAACTATTTTAAATCTATTTTCTCTAATATAGCTATTGTTTTTGGATAAAAACTTTATCAAATCTGCATTGCTTTTGTTCAAGTCTTTTTTCATAAATTCCTAAACCATAGAGCTACAACATACTTGAAATCTAGCTTCAAATTTGTAGTACATCAATCTAAATCAAAGTTGGAAGTCATGGCTAGATGTAAGTGACAGCGCAAGCCAGACATGAAAAACTAAATTTGGCATGGATCTTCTCTCATCTTTGGTGATTTGTTTGGCTTCTTTTCATTGTAAATCTTTAGTTCTACTTGTTACCTTGCCTATTTTCATTTTGTGCAATTTATTTCATGTTCTTAATTTCTATTTGGATAATTTTCTCTTATAATGTTTGGTTTTCTAGATTCTGCAGTTGTTTCAAATTTGAGTTTATTGAGTAGAATTTTTTTTTTGTAATTCATGCAATTTTCTTTTTGATTTAGGTAGTTAACTCATAGACATATATATTTTTCTAGCTCAAATGAAGTTCCTTTTTAGTAGAAAGTTGTAGATTAAATTTTTTCTTTGCAATTTCATGCATTGCTAGTTCAAATTAGATTTGGTTTCATACTTTATTCATTGTTTGATGATTTTTCTCTTCAACTTGGTTCTGCAATTTAAAAATAAACTTAGTTCTTTACTTAGTTCTTCATTTAGCTTAAATAAAGATCCGTTTTTTCATCATTAGGAGTCAAATAAAAATCATTTTACAACTTGTGTTTATTTTTTGCTGTTTCTGGTTTGCTACATTTGATTGGTTGATTTTCCTCTTTTACATTTTGTCCATTTCTTACTTTTTAGATCATGTTTTCATATAGGTTGTTTAGTTTTTGTTTAGAAACTAGTTCATGTTCAAGAAACTCTTCATGCTTAGCTTTAGTTATAGTTATGACTTTTAGCCTTCATTTCAAGATCATACTATCCATTTATTTCCATGCTCTATATGGCGTCATTTATATAGTTTCCTTAATTCCAAAACTTAAGCTTGTTTTTCATATGAATTTTGTAATTGCAATTCACACTTGTATTTCAATTTCACATTTTTTTAGTTATCGCTTGTTTATACATTTAGGATTAGTTATAATTTTTTCATTTGCATTTTATTCATTATTTTTCATATCTTGTTTTCTCATTTGGTTTTAGCTTATTGCTTGTATATTTTTAGTAGAATTTTAATTTCTATATATTTGGTTTAGTAATTTTTGTTATGTTACATATTAGTTTTTTTTTTACTACTTAATTTTGCTTTAGTTAATTTTCATAGATATTCTTTGATTAAACCAACTTTAGTAAGAGTAAGGAGATAACTGGTACTTAACCTAGAAAGTTCTACCTAATCTCTATGGGGTCAGCATTCTAACTGAAAGGTCACATTTACTACTTGTTCAGCTTGTATACTTGTAGATTTGTCATATCAATTTTTTGGTGCCGTTGTTGGGGATTTGTCTATCAAATTTTTGGCACCATTATTGAGGATTGGTTCCTTGTAGTGTACATACTTTAGGCATAGGTTTGCTTTACTTTTAGGTGTATAGATCCTATGTTCCCTTATTGATCATTTTT
Source organism: Durio zibethinus (assembly GCF_047325235.1). Taxonomy (NCBI): domain Eukaryota; kingdom Viridiplantae; phylum Streptophyta; class Magnoliopsida; order Malvales; family Malvaceae; genus Durio; species Durio zibethinus. The sequence goes on from NC_143166.1 coordinate 21,062,416, forward strand.
TCCTTTAGCTGTATATACTTACGTTTTCATTTGTAGGTTGTTCTCTGGGTCTAGTGTTCTTATGGCCCATGTATTCACTCAGCAATCATGAGTTGATCCTTTTAGATCTTTAGGTTGAGGCTAGCCATTGAAGGATTAGAAAAAAAAGAAAATTCAATCCTACTATCATTATGGCCAAACAAGGCACCAGAGCCCTTGGGGATTATGCCATGCTTGATTTTCATGGTTTTCAGCCAAGCATTAGTCGGCCTGCTATACAAGCCAAAAATTTTGATATTAAACCTACAATCATCTAGATAATACAGTAGTTGGTGTAATTTAGTGGTAATTCGAGTAAGGATTCTAATCTCATCTTTGATATTTCTTAAAGATTTATGATACATTTAAACATAATGATGTTATTGATGATGCCTTTAAGCTTAGCTTATTTCCATTTCCCTTTAGAGATAGAGCCAGGAGTGGTTAGCCTGGATGTCACCAGATTCCATCACCACTTGGGATGATTTAGTGTAGAAGTTCATGGCTAAATTTTTTCCTTAGGCCAAGACGGTCAAGCTTAGAAACGAGATCATGACATTTTTCCAACATGACTTGGAGACTTTGTATGAGGCTTGGGAAAGATATAAGGAGCTCTTGAGGTGGCATCCACACCATGGACTACCAAAATAGTTAGAGATCCAAAGTTTTTATAATGGGTTAGTACCTATTACTAGGATACTTTTAGATGCTGCATTAGGAGGTGCTTTGATGAGTAAGACTTTTGACATAGCTTATAAGCTTATTGAGGATATCGCAACTAATAATTGTCAGTGGTCTATGAGAGACATCATCATAGGAAAGTTTCAGGGATGTACAAGCTTAGTGAGCTTACAACATCTAGTGCTAAGGTAGATTCCCTAACCAAATCTATAGAGTCTCAACATTGTAAGGTTAAACCCTTAGAGCCAAGTTCTAGTCATTCTAGGTTGACTCATACCCATAGTTCCTTTACTATTTTTAATGTATGCAAGGTAGGTCACCCAGAAGAGTTACGTCCGAGTACACACTTAAAGATAGTTCAATTTATAGGATAGAACTCAATAACCCCTATGTTCCCACATACAACCCAGGTTGGAGGAATAACCTTATTGCTATCCAATCAATTCAATTACCACAACAGCCTCAATACATTAGACCACCTCATCCACCTAGTTTTCACTTTTTCAGCACTAGCAACCTTCACAATACTACATACCTCTATAACCATCTATGTCACCACTTGAGAAGAAACCCTCAATTGAGGATCTTTAAGATTTTTTTTTATTAAGGTTCAGACATCATCCATGTAGACTCAGAACACCATGTTTCAAAACCAATTTGCATCCATTAAAAACTTAGAGATCCAGATTGGTCAATAGTAACCCTTTTTAGTACTCGACCTAAAGGCACCTTATCCAATAACATAGAGGTCAGCCTTAGGAGGGTAGGGAAAGAACACTGTAAGGCAATCACATTTAAAAGTGAGAGGCAGTTAGCTAATGGCTAGGTCCCAATAGGTTCTCAAGATGTGACAGATAAAGGGTTTGATGATAAATAAGCCTGATAGAAACCTAATTCAAGATGAGGAGTGTCACAATGTCTTAGGACTTGAAAGTGGGCTGACCCAAAAGTTAGACAAATGGAGAAAATTTGGAAAATAGAGGGATTACAAATATTTTCAATAAAAAAATTAAAAACAAAGAGTCACTACCAATTTTTTTTTTAAGATGTGATTAGCCACCTAAAAAATGTTATCCTTCTAATAAAACATTTTAAAATGGGATTAAAAGTTTTAGGAAAAGAACAAATTTACAATTTGTAAAATCAATATTGAGTGCAGAAGTCAATTATGCATGGGAAAAGATTAGCACCCTATAGCACCCATCGAAGATAGTACAATTGATTGCATGTTATCACTTAATTTTGATTAAAATGGTCCTATTTTGCTCAATGTTTAAAATTAGTTCCCTTTATTTTTTTTTCTTTTTTAGTTTTTTCTTTTTTGTAAAATAAAAAAACAAATCAAATTTAAAACAAAGCTATTTTTTAATTTTTGTATCAAAGTGAAAACACTGTAAATATAAAAAACACTTCTTTCACTCTCTTATAACCAGGTAGAGCTTTAAAAATATTTCTAATTTAAAGGTTTTCAAATTGCCCCACAAAAAACCAAGATAACACCTCGCATAAATAATAATCATTGAGAGTTCTCCTATAGTTAGGCAAGATCTCGATGACTATATTTACTTAAGATATTATCTTGTTTCAAAAAGTTTTTCTTTTGAAAGCTAATTTAAAAAAAAAATGCACGAGATGCATATACATAATAAAATGATGAATGTTTGAGATATAATATGAATGCATGACAATATAATATGAATAACGGAGGATGAATGTATGATAATATAAAAATTCATGTGATGACCAGACAAAATAAACTGCAAATGCATGATCAATTTTACGGCTTGGGTTGGTTAGGGGTTCAAGTTAGGGTTTAGGATTTAGAGTTAAAGTTTAGGGTTTTAGTTTAGAGTTTAGGATTAATGTTTAGGGTTTAGGGTTTAGGGTTAGGGTTGGATTTAAGGTTATAGGGTTAGGGTTAGGGTGTTTGAATTTATGGTTTCAAGTTTGGGGGCTTAGGTTTCAAATTCTTTTTGGGTTTTATGTAAACGGACATGAAATGACTACAAATTACAAAAATGCCATTAATGAATCATGTGCCAAATTCATGACCTAGAAACATAATTACAAACTAAGATATTTTGAAACTTCATATCTTAAACATGTAATGCATGAAAATTAAAGACTAAAATGGATCAAACATAAAAACTTATGAGTTTTGGTTTGAATGTCCCACCATTGTTCATCGTTAAACACAACCAAACAACATTAAAAATTCATCAAAAACAACCAACGAACAACATTTTTTTTTAATGAAACTTTTGTTCAAACATATGAAAAACTTTTAAACATCATAAAAACATAATACAAAGCATGAATCAAAGAGCAAATAATCAACAAAGCATGAAGCATGGTTCGGTGAAACACAAATTCCCCATGGCTGAACCTTCTTAATTTATTTTTTAAACATTTTCTTCAGTCCATTTCATCCATATAAGCATAATTCATTTGAAAACCATTGAAACAATTTTATCAAACACCAAATGAACTAATATAGCTCAAAAATGTCAAACAAGAGTATCAACCAAACAATAACATACCTCATTCAAATACCCCTTAAAACAACCCCTTTCATTAAAAGTTTGATCCAGCCACATGAAAACTTGGAAAGAATAACTAAAACATCATCCATCAACCATAAATCAAGCAACAACTAGTCATTAAACCATGCATAAGTTTCAGCCAAAAATACATAATGGCCGAATCTTCCATAATGTTTCTTTAAGCTTCTTTGATTCTATTCAATCCAAACAAGCATCATTTTCTTACTCATCCATCATAGAAAATATTTGAACCATAAAAACATTCATCCCACATGAAGAAAGCTAAAAATGACTAAAGCAAATATGAAAAATTTAAGCATGAACCAAACACCAACATATTTCATAAGAATTAGACAAAGATCAAGCTAACTAGTAATTTATACATCACAACTAAGCTTGACAAGCAAATGAAAAATCAAAGAAACCAAGAGAAGGTTTGGCCAAGAAGAGGGATACCATGGCTGAACCTTCAACTTAGTTTTATCAATAGTGGATTTTGTTGTTTTGGCTTGGATTTCAACTTCAAACCGACTATTAATTAGTTAGATGAAAATTAATTCAAACTTTGTGCAAGAAAAGTAAACTAAAATGTTTTAGAAAATTAAGTAAGAGATGAATGAAATATGATGAACAATGAAATGAAAAATGAGATGGAGATGCTAGAAAATGCAAATGATGAATATGGAGATAAATACCTTCAAGCCAAGCACCAAAAATTTTCTTTTTCCTTTTTTTTTTACCATTTTTTTTTCTTTTCACCTTTGTTTTTTATATTACTTCCTCTAGTTTTATGCAACCAAAAACCTCCTCTTATTGAATAAAGACAAAACCAGAAAAATATCTTACAAGATTGAAGATAAGCCTTATGATTAAATCTCATTTCAAGTTCAAATTTCCTCTCTTGTTTTCAAAATGAGATCTAATGCTCCACATTGTTCACTACAAAGGTTAGATTTTTACAACCCCTAAACCAAATGAAAAGACTATTTTCCCCTTAGTATAAAGTTTTTGGTATTTAGGCTATTTTTTAGAAATCAATGTTTTCATGCTCATTTTTGGCATTTTCAAGCACCAAAAATTATGAAATATTATGAAAGTAAGATCTGAAAATTTTTGTGAAAATCTAATATCAAGAAGGATAAATTACAAAAATACCTCTAAAGGGTATTTTGATAATTTCACACAACTCGAGATATTGCTATGATTTTGAATGCACCAAAAATCATCAAATATTATGAAATCATGATCTAAAAAGTTTTATGAAAAATCGACCTTGGAAAGGTCAAGTTATGAAAATACCCTTAAATGGTATTTTGGTAGTTTTACACCTCCCGATGTATAATCCAAGTATTCAAAATTTTAAAAATCATCAAATATTACAAAATATCTTGAGCTTTTCGTGAAATTCTAACCTCAAGAAGGTTAAATTATAAAAATACCCTTAATGAGTATTTTGGTAATTTCAAACCTTTTAAGGAGTAATCTGAGTTTTCAATGCATAAAAAATTAATAAAAAAATTCAATTATGATCAAGAAGTTTTCATGAAAATACGACAATGGGTGCTTTGGTAATATTATACTTCCCAAAGCACAATCTAATTTTTTAGTGATTTAAAAATTGTCAATTTAAATTTTAAACCATATTGATTCTAATTTGGTTGTGAATTTTAAAGATTGAACTGGGTTCTATATGTTTTTATCACGTTTGACAAACTTTGACTAGAGTTGACTTTGGTGCATTTGGGTCAAATTGATCTAAATTTTTATTTTAAAAAATTGAAAAATTTAGAAAGATGTGGTATTTGAACTAGATTGAATTTTAGGTGCTTCACAGATGGCCACAAATTTTGGCCAGGATTAAGGGTTGAAGGCTCTATTTGCGTGTGCTTGTTTGTTTGTTCTTGTGTTGGAGGAATTTTTTTTTTTGTTTTAGAAGAGCTCCTATAAACATTGGCAAGAAACTTTAAAGATCAATTTAAAAAGAGCTCCCATTAACGTAGGTAACGAACTTTAAGAAAATCTGTCTGGAAAAGGCTCATATAAAATAGGCATCAAACTTTTAAAAATCTAGAAAATGACTCATATAAAATAGATATCAAACTTAAAAAAAATCTGTCTAGAAAAAGGCTCTTATGAAATAGGCATCAAACTTTAAAAATATGTCTTGAAAGGCTTTTATAAAATAGGCATCAAACTTTAAAAATCTATCTAGAAAGGGCTCCAATGAAATAAGCATCAAACTTTTTTTAAAAAATATGTCTAGAAAAGGCTAATATATCTTGGAAAACTTTGAAATGTCTCTTTTTGGAAGGTTGGATGATATAGAAAGCTTTGAAATAGGTTTTGGTCTTCTTTAAAGGATTCTTTCTTATTCATTTTTCATTTTATTTTTTTTCATTCATTCATTTTTTTACAATAAAGGATCCATTCTTTTAAAGCATTTGCTTTTTCAAAGTCAAATTAATCCTACATGCAATGTATGTGATGAATGTAAGAAAAGTAGTATGACTTCAAATTTTGTTCATATCATGTGCTGATGCTTAGGGAAACAAAATTTTCATGATCACAAATATTTTTCAAATTTGCAGCTCTGCCTAAGTCATCAAATCAAACTCATTTGATTCAAGCATGTCTCTTTTTTTCCTCAAATCATTTTGTCTTGATTTCTAGCGGTTGTGTTGTAAAATTCTGCCAAAAGTATTTTCCCTTATTTTCATTTATCCTCATTATTCATCTTTTCTATTTTTCTCCTTCATTAGTCATCATTTCTGTTCCTTCATCATCATTATCCTTTTTTTAGTCATCATTCATTTTCCCCATTCAAATTGATGTTTTTCATTTGGTATCATTTCCAGTTTTTCTTCCCTCACTATCTCTTTTTTCTTTAAAAGTCCTTGTCATTTATCTTGTTATCTTAAAACTTTCTTTGTACATATTTGAAGTTTGATTATGATAATTATCATTCAATATCAACAATATCATGTTAAATGCAATGTTTTTCCAATTAATGATGAACAAATGGTTTGAATGAAAATGATAAAAAAAGGTATTGATTGAAGTTATGGAGATTTGATTCAAAAACTGTATGGCAAAAAAGAAATGAATGTATAAATAAGCATAACAGAAGGTAAACAAATGAAGTAGTGACAAGAAATTATTTTCAAAATTGCCAAATACTGAATATTAGGATAAATCCAGATCATTCACTCCTAATCTTTTTTCAAGAATCTTATCTAATCAATGATTTTCAATAATGCTGACTCATTGGATGGCAATCTTGCCCCTTGACTCGTCAATCAATGATCTATCTCCCATTTTCTTTTCCTTGAATCAAAGATGCTGCCCCCCACTTTCTTTCCATTTCAAGCTTGGAATCCAATTTTCTCATATTTCCTCCTTATACGTAAGCTATTCTTTTGAGTTTTCAACTTAAGTATTTCCCCTTTTAATCCAAATCGCCCATTTTAGGTTTTCAACCTAGATCTTCCCCTTTTTTTCTTCTTTTTTTTCTTCATTTTTTTCTTTTTTCTTTTTTTTCTTCTTCTTTCTTTCTTTTTTTTCAAGCATAGTATTTCTTGATGTAAACACCTGAAAAATTTTATTACTTTAACTCGGGCTTGGCTTTGCAATTAGGCCTTGACTATAATTGTTTCCACTTGTTACACAATCCATTTTTAATGCTCGAGAATGAGGCCCAATGTGAACCGTATAGTGAGGCCGTTGCATAGACCTAAATAATACCCAAAGTAACCCGATAAGTGGCCCAAATTAATGACTCATTAAACAATAAATAATATATAATATATAAATAATAATGAAATAATAAAAATAAAATACATATAAGAAAAAGTTTGTCAAAAAAATAAAAGTGTATAAAATATAAAAAAATGCATATAAAAAAACGTGGACAGCTCAAACAAAAGGGCCAAGGCCTAAAATACTAGTTTCTTGTTGAAGACCCATTTGATGGCCCATAAAATAGGCCCATTTGGCCTAAAACTTGGGCATGAAAATGAGGCCATCCGGCCTAGTTAGTGGTATGAAAATAAGGCAGAAAAAAATTTTTTTGCTTGGAAAGGAAACTGAAAACCACATGGAACGTGGGAACGTGGGGAAAAAGCAGAAAATTTTCTTGCTTGTAGCATATTGGAGGGAGGTTTCAAAGATAGAAAAAAAGGGAGGCTAATAAGTTTTTAGCTAAGTCAATGGAAGACTGCCCTGGGAGGAGGTAAACATTTGTGAGAAGGAACCTAGAAAAATCAGAAAGCAGTAGAAGAAGAAAAGAGAACCTAAAAGACTGGGCAATAAGCAAACAGCGAAAAACTGGGCTACCAAAGTGAACCAGAAGCGGGGTGGCCAGCGGGGTGAGAATTCAACAGCAGCAAGCAGCGAGAAAGGAGAGCGGCAAAAGGCAAAATACTAAAAAGGATCCTAAAAAAATGAAGAGAAGAGAAAGGCGTGGAGGAACAGAAACTAGAGGGTGGCTTTCATGAGTAAGGTGGTAGCAGGCGAGGAGAAAAGAAAAAGGAGAAGCAGGCAGCAAAAAGGAAAAGAAAACTAAAACAAAAAAGGAAACAGGCGGGCAGAAGAGAAGCATTCAGGGGAGAAAGAAAGAGGCCTTTGGTGGGTGGAGAAGTAGCAGAAAACCAGAAAGAGGAAGGCAGCAAAAGGAAGAAAAACTGAAGATGAAAAGAGTGCACTCAGCCAGAAAGGGAGACGGTGGCAGTATACACGCAGCAAAAAGAAAAGAGAAAACAAACCAGAAAGCAAAAAGGACGGCAAGCGGAAGAAGGAGCAGCAAAAAAAAAGAGCGAAAATTGAAAAAACTAGCAGAAAATGAAACCGGTAGAAAACAAGAAACAGACGTGAAGAATGTCAAAACACAAAAAAAAAAAAAAAAAAACCTGGGCAGTGACATTATAAACAAAAAGGAAAACTGGCAGCAAACAGAAAATTGGCAGAAACGGAAAGCAGGAAAATGTTCAGTAGCAAAAAAGAAACAACCAGGAAGCATTCAGCAGTAGCAAAAACACTGAGTGGAAGCAAGAAGAAAACCAACAACGAAACAAAAAAAGGGCAGAAGAAAACCTAGGGGAAAAAAGAGAAACGCAGCTTTCAGTAACAGAGGTTCTTTACTTTTTTCTTACGTTGAAACTTTTTTGCCTTTTTCCGCATGCTTTTGCTTTCCTCTTCTGTTTTTTTTTTTTTTTATACTCCAGAATTTTCATACCAAAACGTGAGCAAGGAACGGGATAACCAGGAAAAGATAGCCCGTAGAAGCAGTAGCTTGTGGAAGGTTTGCAGCCAAGGTGAGATCCTCCTCCTTTTCTTGGTTAGAAGTTATTTCCTTTTCTTATTATTATTTTTTTGGCATGGTGTCTCTATCACGTGGCATGTCGCATATGGGAGCTTCATGGGATCCATTCTTTTGTTACCTGCCTAGCTTATTAGTTTTGAGGAAACTTATTTTTTTAGTTCAGTTGTCAAATCTTTGGACTTGTTTTGGTTTTTTTTTTTTTTTTTGACCTTTTAATCTTTTTAAATGGAATTATACCAAATCATTAGAGAGGTAAAAAAAAAAAAAAAGAGATTCCGTATTGTCACCAAAAAAAATAAAAAATAAAAATGAAATGATGTTTGAAAAATGAAACAATGACGTTTTTAAATAATAATAACTACAAATAATAAAACTTTAGGTCCTATGAATGTTTAAATAAGCCTTTTACAATATTATTAGTATTATTAATATTATCATTATTATTGTTATTATTATTACCATTATATGATTATTTATGCTTATGTTTGATTTTGATTGCTCAATAACTTGGTTTATGCATGAGCCTATTAATCAGCTTACTGGTATTATCTTCAATTATATTCATGCATTTTGAATGATGTTTGCATTTTTTAAATCTCTTTAAGTATAATAATAGAAAATAATAAAAAGACGTAATTGTTTTAAATTACTGCCTAGATATTGGAGAGAATAACAAATCATTTTTTAAAAAATTTTTTGTCTAAATATTGAAAAATTATTAAATAATAAAAATAAAAATAATAAAAGATAAATAATAATGATAAAAGTTTTAGTATAAAAAGAATATAAATAAAAATATGAAATTTTCAGCTTTTAGAAAAATATAAAAAGCGAGCTTATTCTAAAAGTTTACCTAGATGTTGAAGATTTTTAGAGAGGTCCATAAATTCCTAAGACCCAAAAACCCTAAAATAAAACCCTAAAGTAAAACCCTAAAACGAAACCCTAAACACTCAAAATCATAAGTGAGACCCTAAACTATAAGCAAAGCCCTTGTGAAATCTTGAACCTGAAACCTTAACACAAAACTCAAAACCCTAGGTGAAACTCGAAAACCCTAAAAAAACCCTAAATCCTAGGTGAAATCCTAAACCTTAGGTGGAATCCAAAACCCTAAGTGAAGCCCCTTAGTCCACTCAAAAACTTGAGACCATCCTAAATTTTTAAGGATTTATATAAAAGCCTTTTGTGAAATAATATGTTCTCGAATACCAACTAGATGATGAGATAATTAGAAAATTTTATTTCATTAAGAGTTTTAATATAAATCCATATTTTAAAATAAAAATAATTAAATTAAAAATTAAAAATAAAAATATGATTTTAAATATAAAAAATCACACCAAAGCTCTGCCTACAGATTGAGAGTCTAGGTGATCTCTTTATATTTAAGAACCTGATCTTGAATTTACATCTCATCATCATTTAGGACATACATTAGCATTCATATTTGTATTTATTGCTCTTATATATATTTATTCTAATTATTTATATTTATGGTTCACCATTCAAATATCTAATTATTTTTTAACAAAATTTTTCAAGTTTCAAAAAATAAATAAATAAATAAATTTAAAATAATATTCCAGGGAATATAATTTTTGTACTTTTTCTAAATGTTGGAGAGTCACCAATAATTATTATTTTCAAAGAATATTATTTTTATTTTTGAGGAAATGTCATGATAAACATTAGTCTGAAAGGATTATCTATGAATTATGCCTTTATGTCAGAGAATTTTAAGGTATTTCTTTAATTTAGAGATTTTCACAATATTTCTAAATAAAGATTTTTTAATTTTTTAAAAATGAATGGAATTGTAATTAAATTTCATATAAAAAACCATTTTTTTCCAGAGTTATAAATAGCGCATGGTTAATTGGTACCAATTTTTATGGGCATTGTAAGGGTGCTAATCTTTCTCCAAACATAATCAACTCTTGAACCAATAATTGTTTGTAGACTAAAATTATCTTTTTAATAAACTTTAAACCCGTTTTATTGTTTTATTAAAATGAAAAATTTTTGGGTGGCTAATCACATCTTTAAAAGATTGTTGGTGACTCCTCTTGTTTTGATGATTTTTAAATTTTATGTCTAGCTATTAAATCTCCAGACTAATAATTATAACAGCTTGACGACTCCACTAGAGACATCTTGAGAGTCAAGCCAAAAATTTTAAATTAGACGCTATCGAAAGCTTTTGATTTAATCAATTTTATTTGATATTTAATTTAATCCCCTTCATTTTAATTTTTCAAAAAAAAATAATAAATAAATTGCATGTTAGTTATTTCTTCTTTTGAATTTGTTATTTGAAATTTATTTATTTTGTTTTGATTAATATATTGTTTCACACACTTTTGCATATTCACGTACATACATGAGCTTTAGTCTTGAGTTTCATCCTTTGTAAAAGGAAGTGAAATAGCTACACTCTCATAAGGTGATAACCTCCATATTTGCTAGGGAAATGCTTCCACTAAAATCAAAATCTTTCTATTTGTAGCCTGTAATGAGTGAGGATTAGTGTGCCTTATTAGTTTGTAATGGATGATGATGTACATTTGATTTAGAAACCTTTAGATGAATAAATCCCATATCGTGAGTCATAGGAAGCTTCCTTAAGGTAGAGCCATACCACCTTTTAAAAAACTATCAAAAGTTAGAACACTACATATGTTTTGCTATTTTGCTATATTAAATGATTGTTCTATTGGTTTTATTATTTATTTGTTAGGATTATTGACTCATTTTTATTTGTATAGTCTTTAATTTTGTTACATATATTATATAGGCATTATATTTTAAAAGGGAGTATTTGTTTTAGGACAGAGATCAGTAAATAAAGTTTTCATAAAGCCACCAGTAGTGTCAACTTCCAAAAGAAATTAATTAGAAAATTGAAAACTATGGCAATCTTTTTTGTAAAAATTACCAAAATTAGGATATGTGAGGCATTTTGATACAGTTTGTGTTTGAGGGTAATAATACTACAAATAAAGTTAGGATAAAAAAAAGCAAAAAAAGAGAAAGAAAAAAAAAGGGAATCCAAATAAAAGGATAGAAAAAGAAAAAGAGAGATTTAGGATAGGAGTTTGTCATCGTTTTGGAGTTTAATCATTTCATTCTACATTCATCGTTTAGGTGATTTGTATATTTTGGGTTTTTCGATTTTTGTATATATCTTTGCATTATTATCATATTCAAGCTTTGATAGATATATTTTATGTAGCATGCAAATTAGGAATTGTGTCATTCATTCAACAAGAATAATAGCATAAGCATTTTTGGTTTAAACCCTTAAAAAAATACATTTGTTTTAATGGGTAAAGAAGCTGAAAATATAGAGGATCAATTTGAAGTCTGAATTAATGCATTAGAATGCAATCAAGAGGAGTTTGATCATGACATTCGATAGATGAAAACACAACTTCCTGAGTTGACAAAAATGGTTGATGGACTCAAAGAATTTATTTTAGTGTCTACCCAAGGTTCTTTACCAGTTTTAGCTTAAGTAAGTCATATGAACTCGTGGAATCGTAATCAATCGATTCCTGCTAGGCCTAATACATTTCTTGAGCATACTGAAACATTTAGTGGTTTGAGCAATACTAAAGGTTTAGATAAGATCATAAAAGGGATGAGTGATTTGACCACACAAGTGTTTGAGCTCCAAAATTTGATTTCCAAGATGGCATCACTAGGTTCCATGCAACCTTCACCAATCATTTTGAATTAGAATTTGCATTCAAATATTTCTTATGATTGTTTTTTACCTCTTTTCCAAGCATCTAAGACAAGGACCCAAAACTTCATACAATCTCCGAGAAGTCTATATCTAAACCAAAATCTTCAGCTTGCCATTCCCTAACCACCTATTCAGCCAATTGTTCAACTTCGAACCTTTGTACCACTACCAAATCCTTAGACTCCAAATCAATCTATTGCCCAAAAATTATGCAAGAAAAAGAAACAATTAGATCTATCCCCATTTTATATGAGAAATTCTTTCCTTATCTATTTGAGAAACACATTGTTGTCCCTCTACCTTTAAAGCCTTTATAGCCTTCATACCCAAAATATTTTTACCCAAATGCAAGATGCGAATACCATAACCGGATTATAGGCATTCCATTGAGAATTATGAAGGTTTTAAAAGCAAGGTGCAATCACTCATAGATGCAAAATGGTTCGATCCAATGACAATAGGGGGTTAAAGATTTAGGAAAAATGAAAAGGGGATGGCATGATGATGAATATGGATGGGATTTTTTTATTAAAAAAGGTCTTTAAGTGTTTGGAAATGAAATGCTTTGCAAATTTCTTTTGTTTGTGAAATATTTTTTTATGTTAATATGGTGTTGGTTTTTTAAACCTAGATATATAAATTATGGTTTATCTTTAATTCTTGTCCTTTTTCTAATTTTCACACTTTTTATCAGAGAGCTTTGTCATTTGTGCATTCATTCATTCATTATGCTCAAAAAAACAAAAAGAATTTATTTGAGAATAATCTTTATGATTTCTTCTAAGGATTAAAAGAATATTGATTTGATAGGAGAGATGAAAAAGATTATCGAAAGACATTTTACTCGAGGAAATGATCAACCTGAAGGACTTAGCTTAGGACCCTTAAGGGAAAAGTCATGGAAATTGGATGAAGTATAGTCTCTTGGAAGAAAAGATTCAAGTTGTTGAAAGTAAGGATAAATCATGTAATGTAAAAGGATCCCAGTTAGTTCCAAATGTGGTTATTCTGCCCATGTTCAAGGTTTTAACATTTGAAAAGTATAATGGAACTAGATGTCCTGAGACACATTTGGCTCAATACTATCACAAAATAGTTGGGTATACTAGTGACAAAAACCTATTTATTCATGCCTTTTAAGAAAGTTTGGCTAAGGCAATAGCTATTTGGTATTACAGTCTGAAAAGTAGCCAAATTCCTACTTGAAGGGATTTATCTTAGGCATTTTTAAAGCGATACTAGTACTTGTTAGAGATGTCTCCAAATTGATTAATCCTTCAAAACATGAGGAAGAGCCCTAATGAGAACTACAAAGAATAAGTTGCTAGAAAGAAAGAGGTTACATCGTAAGTTTGGCCATATTTAAGTAATAAGGAGTTGAATTCCTTATTTGTGGATGCCCCTTTTTCTCTTTATTATGATAAGTTGATTGGTAATACGTCCTCAGAATTTATTAATCTACTATTTGTTATAGGTAAAATCAAGGATGGGATAAAAAAAAAAGAATTATGAATGCCAATGTGGAGATTCCTAATGAAAGGCAATGGAATACTTTTGAGGAATATGCATAAGAGATAATTGTTGAAAGGCAAAATGAAGAAAACTTTACTATGATATCAGAAGGTTTGGTGAATGATTATTCCCAATGGTCACTATATTGTTCCCAATTGACATCACAAGCTAGTGATTTTCCTCAACCATTTCATTAGTATGCTCTAAATCCTTCGCCGTAAGCATTCACAAAATAAAAGATTAACACAAGCCATTCACAAGGTCATAAGAGAAAAAAAGTGAAATGTATCATTCACTCCCAATGTTTTACGTCGAGCTCTTCACTTTACTTGTCAAAAATCATATGATTTTTGTTGTCCCTACAACCCAAAAAGCTTCCTTACCCAAAGTGGTATAATCCAAAAGCTAAGTGTGAATTCCATGATGGGGTTGAAGGGTATTCCTTAGAATCTTGTATTGCCTTCAATAATATAGTTTAGGCTCTGATTAACACAAATCCTGTAAAGTTTAAAGAACTGGTTAGTGGTTTTAATGATTGATAGTGGTGTAGTTGCAGGTCAATGATGCTAAAGTTAAAGCGCTAAGTAGGGAAACTTTTGTTTCTGTAACTTTGAATGTCATCTCAAGAATACCATTGAGAATACGAATATTTGGGTCAAGTCTGAATGTTTGCACTACATGAGTGGACATTATGCATCACAGTATTTTGTGGATTTATATTATCATTTAGGTCTTTTTATTTCCTTTAAATTTTGGATATTATAGGTTTTCTTTGAAAAACAATTATTCAACAGGGGAAATTATTGAATTTGAATAAAGCCCCACATAGTTAAGTACCAAGGTTTTAGACAGAGAAATGTTTTTTAAAAAAATATAAAAAAAAAAACAAAAAAAAGTTTTGTGATTAAAGGAAAAGTCTCAAATCAGTTGGTGATTGCTATTAGAAATTTGTCAAATACCTCAACACTTTTCCTTAAGCTTTTCAGTTGATTCCATTCAAAAGCCATGACCCTTTAAAAGCCATGAATTTGAACTTGTGGATCTTGCACTTGCTTGATAATGTTATGATATCAAAGGGTGATATTCATTTCTAATGCAATGAAAAATGAAACCTTGTTGAAAAGGAAAAGAAATGTGGTTCCTAGAAGATCAAATGAATATGACATTTTTAAGAATTTAGATGTGGTAATTTAATTTGACAATGTTATGCTATAACTTCAAAAATTTCAATGTCAAAGCCAACCTAAATCCGATAAAATGACCTCAGACATACTAACATTTTAACTCTTTACCCAAAAATTGGCCTAGCCTATATGTCTTAAGGGCACATTAATCAAAAACTTACCAATCTTTTAGTTCTTTATCCTAAAATTAGCCTGGTCTAGTGTCTTGGGGGCACACTGATTAAAGAAGAAAGCCTCATTGCCTTTAAGATAACTTGAGTTATGATTTGCTCAGTTGTTCTTTTTGTGGAGCGATATGAACTATTTAATACCTGAAATGGATTTATTCCACGGACCCTTTTCTTGTTTATTCTACATAACCCTTTTTTTGTAATAACTTTCATTAAGAATGGTTTGTTAAAATGGGGCATTTTCCATGAAATGCATTATTGGTAAAGTAAATTTAGTTATGACTTATGGGGACATGCCAAAGAAAAAGAAACAAATAAAAAAAGGAAAAAGGAACAAAAAGAAGAAAAAAAAAAAGGAAAGGAAAAATGGATATGATACCATGCACTTAAAAAATTTGAATAAATCCAAATAAAGTCTTGACAAATCTAAAATTTTAGAGAAGAAACAAAAAATACACACAAACCGAGAAAAAAAAAGAAAGAAAGAAAAAACCAAAAGCCAAAAATGAAAATAAAAAAGAAAAGTAAAAAAAGCCAATAATCCAAAAAAAATTTTGAAATAAAATTCTTTATTCAAGGTCATTTTCTTAATGGGAATTCTTGTTCAATTTAAGTGATTACGCTTAAAACGATAAATGACCGCCTTTCATCATTCATTCACAAATATAGAAATTTATTCTTTACTAACCCTTTAAACCTGATAAATTTTCTTTAAAAAATTAACCTTAACTAAGAATCACCTTCTACACTGGGAAGGCAAAAAGGGATACATTTAGGGGTTAAAAAATAATGATGTCCAAACGGAATCCCATATGTTTCTTGGAAATCATCTTAGATGTTCATCACACTTGATCTTGCAATCTTGAAGAGTTTCAACTAAGTTTGCATTACCAAGACCTTGTAATTGCTTTTCACCCTAACTCTTAAGATTAATCTTGCAAAAGTCCAAGTATTTTATCAAGTAATATTCTAACTCATACCCTAACTCTTAAGATTAATCTGTGAATGATAGCTTTTTTTTGGACTTTTCTTTCAATAGTCCATTAATAACTATTTAATGCCATTTCCTTTATCAATTTGTAAGCTTCCTTGATAGACTTGCTCTTTAAGGCATCTCTAATAGCTAAGTCGATGGTTGTCCTTATTGGTGTCGCCAACCCTTTGTAGAAAATATATAGTTATAACCACTTTAGTAACCTATGTTGTGGACATTTCCTTAGTACCTTCTTGTACCTCTCCTAAGAGTCAAAGAGTGTTTCTCTTTCAAACTGTTGGAATGTGGTGATTTCATTACTTATCTTAGCTGTCTTGGTTAGGAAAGAAACTTGGCTTAGAACTTTTGCAACAAATCATCTTAAGTTGTGATTGAGCTAGGTGGAAGCAAAGCTAGCCAACTCTTTACGTTGTCCTTAAGAGAAATAGAAATAGATTAGGATTATCATTTGGTAGACTGTTGAACTGCAAGGTTTTTTAACCATTTAGATGATCAATGGCTTTCTCTTAAAGTTGTTAGCTTGGATTCTAAGACTCCTTATGGAAGGTTGGAATCTTTCAAGATCTAGAATAGCATAGTCCATTAATGTTCTCTAGTTTTTTCTAGGATATACCAATGGGATAGGAGTTGTTGATTACTTTCTTCTTAGTCTTCTAGCTAGGATCTACCATTGGGACAATAGTTGTTGATTATTTTCTTCAAGGAGTTGTTGATTGCCTGCGCATGAAAATAAAAGATCAAAAGTGATAATTATAACAAAATAAAATCTAAATTACAAAGAAAAAGAATTCATATTGATATTGGTCATCTTGCACCGAAATCATCCCCAGCAACAACACAAAAAACTTGATTGCTACTTTTAGGCCTGCAAGTTCACAGATTGTTATCAAGTAATAAACTAATGATTGAATATCATTCCTATGAGATTTAGATAAGGAATGCTTAAAAGACCAAGTACCAAAATTGATCTTTTTGACCTTATATTTAAATATTGCAAAATTTGGGACAAGAAAAAAAAAACTAAAGCGATTATCTAAAAATGTATGAAAATGGCATTTACAGTACTTGCATAGATAAATGAAGTATAAGTTAAGAGGGGTGACAAATGGCAAGAGTTGAGCCAAAAGCTACCAAGGCCAAATGGTGCTAAGATGCACTTAAGGGGAGAAAACTAAATATATTGATGCTTTTGGAGGCCGATTGAAGTGCTTCACAAGATGATCAATGCTAGCACTTGAGTTGACCAAATGTAACAAGAGTAAAGAAAGAAAATTTTCAAAGATGTAAAAGAAAGTGAAGGCAAGAAAACTGTAAGATGATTATGACATTAGGAAGGTAAAAGGAAAAGCATAAAGATTTGGAAATAAAACTTGAACTTAAATTGCATAAAAAGTAAAAGAGACCTTGAAAATAACTTGTATTGAAAAGAAGCAAGCTTGAAAACAAAAGTTTAGGCTAGTCTGTTGACCTAGCCAAACATAATAAAAAAACTATAGGAAATTTTAACTAAAGTTGAAGTATAAAGAAAAGAAAAGAATGGATAAAATAGGATGCTCTTCAAGTCAACTTAGGCTGCCTATTTATAGGATAAGGCCATAGGAAGGGGAGATGAACCTAGACAATCCTATCTTGGCCGAAACTCTCATTTAAATTTAAAACTAGTTTTGTTTTAGTGAATCTCAAATGGTGACCGTAGATACCTAATTTTGTTCAAGGTACTTTTCTTTCTGATCTAGACTTATTTTTGCAATTGGATTCGATTTTCATTTTTCAAGCCTAATATATGACCCATTTTCAAAATGCTATAAACGCTTATTCATAAAAAGCTCATTAATGGTCATAAGAATAATAATAGTAATAATAAATATATAAATTAAAATTTAAAAAATTTAAAAAATTTAAAAATTTAAAAATTTTAAAAATATAAAAAATATATAAAAAATTCAAAATTCAAAATTCAAAATATAAAAAAATTCAAAATTAAAATATAAAACAATAACAATAATACATAATAAATAATAAAATAAAAAACATATAAAAGTGGGCCATAAAATAAAACTCAAAGGCCGCAAGTGGAACGTTGTTTTCAAAGCCCAAGATATGTAAAAGGGAAAGGCTTGTTCGGTGGAGCCTGTATGAATGCAAATCATGTAAAAAACGTGGCTGGAATCCACATGCAAAAACATTCAAAAATGCCAAGGAACGTGGAAAAGGGGGCTAAACAAATAAAACTGAAAGGATGGTGGTCAGGAAACCTGGGGACGTGAGAACGTGAAGAGAAGCAAAAGCAAAGCATGCAGAAACGGTACTAGCAGGGAGGGTAAAGCAAAAGGAAAATATAGAGGGAAAGGGGGAGAAGATGAAAACAACTGGCAGTTTTGAAAAAGGAGATTGGAAACCACGAAACAGAAATGATGCAGAAAAAAAAAAAAAAAAGAGACAAAAAAGAGCAGAAGAAAGCAACCAAAAGAGGCTGAACAGAAGAGAAATAAAGCAGAAAAGCTGAAGCCACGGTACTGGCAGCAGGGAGGACGGCAGTTGACGAGAGGCAGTGGCAACCAAAACTGGGCTGATGGTGTGGAAGCAAAGAAGGAGGCAGTAGCAAGCAAAACGGAAACCAGAAATCAAACCAGAAAAAACTGGGCAGCAAGGCAGCACCGGTCGCAATCTATAGCAGGAGGAAAAGACAGAGGAAGAGAGGAGCAGGAAAAATAAAAAAAACAAGCGTGGGTAGCAGACAAGAAGAAACCAACAAAGAATTAAAGCAGAAAGGGGACAAAAAGGAGAGAACCAACAGTAGCAAAAAACCAAAGAAACAGAAGCTGAAAGGGGAGCACCTGAAGTAAAAAAGAAAAGGAAACCATGAAAAAGGCAGAAGGAAAGGAGGAATTTTGCGAAAGAGAAGGTTAAAGGCCGACACTTTGGTGAAGGGCTTGAAAAAGATAATTCGTTTCGGTATTTTCGTGGTTGTTTCTGCATGCAAATACTATCATATTTGTAAGAACAGCTTAAGGTACAAAACAACTCTTATTCGTTCGATATGATGTTTGAAATTTGTGCTTTTTCCTGTATGGTGTGTGCAAGTCATTTAGCCTTTGTTCCATATGATGTTTGAAACTTGTGCTTTTTCCTATACGGTTTGTGCATGTCATTTGGCCTTTTCTTGATCCTGTCTTGGCTTGTTCATGGGAGCTTAAAAGCTTCACTGCCTTTGGCTAATGATTGCTCTAATCGCCTGTAAATTGTGGCGGAGGCTTGGAGCTTCACTTATTTACTTTATTTTATTCTGTTTTGCTAGTCCTTATGGCGTGATATTTGGTCTTGGAGCTTCACTTTTTATTTTATTTTATTTTATTTTGCTAGTCCTTATGGCATGAGATGTGGTTGTAGACGCCCAAAGTTACAACTTTTTCATGGTTTCTGATTTCTTCTGTCAGCATATAGTCTTTATACAAGATCATAAAGCTTTAACATCTTTGTGCATGCTGTTTGTTCTGTTTAAACTCAAAGGTTTGGGTTTTTCATGCTTGCAGGGTCGGATGCATGTTAAGCTATTGTTTATGCTTCAAATCTCATACGGTTTTCTATAATTTGATTTTTTTTTCTTTCTCTATGTATGAGTTGATTAAATATTAAAAAAACTTTTTTGAAAATAATAACAATAATAATAATGATGATGATGATGATGATGATGATGATGATGATAATAATGTTTATTAAATAATAATAATAATAATAGTAATAATAATAATAATAATAATAATAATAATAATAATAAAAGTAATTGTTTTAAATCTCTACTTAAATGTTGGAGGAAATTTTTAAATCAAATGTTTAAAAAAATAATAATAATAATTCTTCCTAGATGTTTGGGAATTATTAAATAATAAAAATATATTAACAAAATAATAATATAATAAATTTTAATGGAAAGGAATATACAAAACATAAAAATTAATTTTTAGAAATTATTAAAAATGAGCTTGTCCCCAAAAATATAACAATTTGTTTTTTAGAAATTATTAAAAACAAGCTTATTTTGAACACATATATATAAGAATTAATTTTTGGAAATCGTAAAAAATATGCTTACTCTAAAACTCTGCCTAAATATTGAAGATTTTTAAAGAAGTTCTCAAACTTGAAAAACCGTAATTGAAACTAAAATTAAAACCTTAACTGAAACCCTAAAATTAAAACCTTAAATTGAAACCCTAAAATCAAAACCTTAAGAGAAATCTGAAACCTTAAATAGGCCTTAGTCAAAATCTTAAATTAAACTTTGCAATGCCAAACCTATCTAAAACCTCAAACTTGTTTTAAATTTTAATGATTTATATGAAAACTTTTTATGAAATAATTTGTTCTCGAGTGCTGCCTAAATGATGAAGTATTTATAAAATTTTATTTTATTAAGAATTTTCATATATTTTCATAACTTAAAATAAATTCATTTTGTAAAAATAAAAAATATAAAAATATAAAATAATAAACATAATAGGACTAGATTTTAAATATAAAATTTTACATCCAAACTCTACTTAGATATTAGAGAGTTTAGGTGATCTTTTTATATTTCAAAACCTAATTTCTAAATTCACATTTTATCTTCATTTGCATACATCTCATTTTTTTAGATTAATTTGTACATTTATAATACGCACATATGTTTATTCTATTAATTAATGTTAATATTAATTATATCATTTTCATTTTTTTACTGCATAAAAAGTTTATTAACAAAAGTTTTAAAAAAATAAAATTAAAATAGCATTCCATGAAATGTAAGTGTTGGTACTTTGCCTAGATATTAGAGAGTTACCAATAATTATCATTAATAAAGAATGTTATTTTATTAATTTTAAAAGGAATGTTGTGATAAATTTTCAATGAAAAAATTATCTTTGAATTCTACCTTTATGTTGGAAAATTCAAAAATATTTTTATCCTAAACTATAAATAGCGCATGATTATTGGTATCAATTTTATAGGTGTTGTGAAAGTACTAATCCTTTCTCATGTGTAACCGACTCTCAAACCTGATCTTATTTTCGTAGACCAAAACTATTTTTTTAATATAGCTTTAAATCCGTTTTAAATGTTTTATTAAAAAGATAAAATTTTGGGGTGGCCAATCATACCCTAACAAAGATTGATGATGACTTCTCGTATTTTTTCATGATCTTAAATTTTTATGTCTAGCAATCAAGTCTGCAAACAGATACATTATGATAGCTTGGTGACTCCACTGGAGACAATTAGAGAGTTAAGCCAAAAATATTAATTATGTATTATTAAAATTTGTTGGGTTTAATGGGTTTTTGATATTTAACTTAATTCCCTTTATTCTAATTTATCAAAAAAAATATAAGCTAATAAATAAAATAAATTGCATGTTAGTTATTATTTTGTTTTGATTTTGCTTTATGATTTATTATTGTTATTTTGATTAATATGTCACTCTGCACACTTTTGCATATGCACTTACATGCATAAACTCCAGACTCAAACTCTATCCTTATTAAGAGGAAATGAAGTAGCTAGGCTCTTGTGAGATGATAACCTCCATATTTGCTAATAAAACATTTCTACCCAAATCAAACCTTTTTCGTTTGTAACATGTAATGGGTGAGTATTGGTGTGCTTTATTAATATATAATGGATGATGATGTAAGGTTGATTTGGGAATTTAGACAAGTAAATCCTAACTCGGCATATTGTAAGCCATGGTAAGCCTGCTTAGGGTAGAGCCATGTCACATTTTTTAGAAAATTATCAAAGGTTAGGACACTGTATATATTTTGTTATTTTTGTTGTATGATACAATTGTTTTTTTGTTGTTATTATCTGTTTGTTTTGATCATTGATTACTTTTATTTGTACAACATTTAATTTTGTTGCTTACATCATATAGATACTACATTTTAAGAAATGTATTTGTTTTGGGTTAATCAACAATAAAGGAAGCAGCATGAAGCCACCAATAGCATTAGCCTCTAGCAAGAATTATTTGGAAGTTAAAAGCCAATCAAAAAGCATCTAATGGAAAGAAAAAAACTACTTAAGTGTGGTTATGTTTCTTCATTTCCACTGTTGGTGCACGTGGATTTGAATAAGAATGACATAACAGAGTTAGAAACCATATGGAAATAATGGTGAGTAGAAAAAAAAAGAATTTTTTTTTTGAAGAAATTTGGGGATATGGCACTACTCCTATCAGTGAAGATTGATGAGGCACTATTTAGGGCTACGATACAGTTTTGTGATCCATCTTATCGACATTTCATGTTCAACCAACAAGACTTAACCCCCATAGTATAAAAATATGCCTTTTTACTCCATATAGAGTCTACTGGTCAAGACAAGATCTATTGCAATGAGCAAAAGACCATTGGATATAGAAAAAATTTTGCCAAAATTATGCAAATAGGGGTCAAGGAGATAGACAAGCACAAAAAGGAAAATAATGGGGTTGAGATAATTCCATAAGCATTTCTATTAGAGCATATGAAAAAGCATCTTGCTATTGATCGGAGATTGGATTTATTTACTTTGGCTGTGTATGGCTTGATGATATTCCCTAAGGTCTTAGGACATATAGAGGCATCAGTGGTTGATTTCTTTGAGTAGTTAGATAAAGGTATAAATCCTTCACGGGCCATTTTACTGAAACCATTAAATTGCTTAATTTCTGTCAAAAAAATGGTTAGGGGTGATTCATAGGAAGTGCTCAGTTGCTTTTTGTTTGGCTTAGAAGTCACTTTTGAGGAAAAGAGAAGATTTCCTTTTAGCCTTTCTCCATTCATTTCATTCCCATCAAGGAGTTTGTCACCAAGGAATGGCAAAGGGATTAGATAAAATATCAATCGATGTCATTCTTTTTAAAGCTTACTGGTGAGGATGTAACATAGAGGGTGCTTGATGCTTCCTATAGATATTTTGTACAGTTATGGAGATGAGTCATAGTTATCATTACTAGGGTTATGAGGGGTAGTGAGTTATACATCTCTCATGGTTTAGAGGTAATATGATTCTCATCAGTTCATACCTATGACTCATGGACTTAGTTCACTCGAGTTTAACTATAAAGCACTTGGTTATATGAAAAAAGTCTGAGAGGTCATCAAAGCATGGAAGCTAATTAATTAGATAAACCCAATTAGATATACAGATAATGTTGTAGAAGGGTACCTTGCATAGAGAATGAAAAAAATTAATGAAGTTAGGCCTCTACCAGTAGATGTTTTAGATCAGTTGTTCACTTTTACTTTAGAGCCAATATTGTCAGTTCTTGAGATTGCTTAGCAAAAGTTTAAGATGGAAACAAAAAAAAAAAGATGGAGAAAGAGAATATGACAATAATAGATCAAGTCAACTAGTTGAGGTATGATTTGATGATGAAAATTGATGTATTATAGAAGTTGACCTAGAAGTGAAAAGTTTTGAAAGAAGATTTACAAGATCTTCACCAAGAGAATAAGAGATTGAAGATAGACATTAGACCTTTAAGGGGATCTAAAAAGGATATGGAAGAATTAAGAAAGATGGTAGAGTATTGGAACAGTAGAGCTCAAGAAAATAAGGAAGTGATCTTTGCACTTACCGAAGAATAAGCATGAAAAGATAAAGTTTCTAAAGTCTCTACAAAGGTAGCTAAGTGCTAAGAAGAAAATAAAAGGCTAAGGGCTGGATGGAAAAGAGAACAAAATAGGAGTTCTGGTTTGCAAAAGGAGAAAAAAGCTTTGGAACAAGAGCTGATGAGCTTGAAAATTCAATTGGTCAACAATCAGAATCACATAGATAAGATTTTGATTGAATGGCAAAAGAGAGAGGATTATTAGGCTCATACCTACAACATGAAAATGGAAGCTCAGGAAATGTGGAAAACAGAAAGCCTAGGAAGGCAATAGTATATAAAGCACTTAACTTCTCAAATCTATAAGTTTGTGCAAAAAGCAAACGAAATAGTGGAAAGAGCTGAAGAACTTAAGCTAGAAGTCATACTAACTCAGCATTGTAGTCAGCAATTCTTGAGTTTCTTATATGAAGCTAAGGAGCAGTACGCTCAAGTTAGGTGTTTTTATGGTTATAATGCACGGATGATTGTTTGATGTACAAATATTTCTATGGTTAATGAATGTTTCTTTTTACTTAGATTGATCCAAAACAATACTTCTTTTGCATTACATTAAATTTATTGCATACATGTAAATTAATAAAAGCAAATTATTAATAATACTAATAATATCAATAATAATGATTATACCATGTGTTCTAATTCATGAGCAATAATTAGAAGTTCAAGGATAGCGAAACCAATGAAATTAGCTCAAACAATCTCACACAAGTATAATACATGCTTTAATTCTTGAATTATGAAAAAAAATTCAGCTAAGATTGAAAGAGTCGAGATGGTACATGAGGAGATAAGGGAGAGAGTGATGGAAATGCAGTCGAATAACGAGGCACAAATGTCCGAGTTAAGACAATTATTACTTAGCTTCCTAAAAGGTAAAAAAGTTGCTAGTACATAAGGGAAGTGGGATTAATATAGAGGAATTAGCATATTCTTCAAGATTCACTCTATCTCGAGTTCATACTTCTCGAGGAATCCATTCGTAGCCACCAACCACACGACCATTCACTTTTGCTAGACCTTTTGTTAGTCAACCCCAACCTTTCACTTTTGTTGGACCATCTGCTAGTAAACCCCAAGTACATGTGAATGTCAATCTAGGATCGATTCCTATCAATGTTATCATGGTACCAAATTTGGATGATCATATTGAATAAGACAAGCTACTTAGCACATCTACGCCAGTGGTGAGTGTTGAGATGAAAAATAAGTATGAACTGCTAGAAGAAAGACTAAGAGTCATGGAAAAGAATGACATCTTTAAGAACATAGATGCAAATGAGCTTAGTTTAGTGCCTGATTTGGTCATACTGGAAAATTCAAGGTTTTTAATTTTGAAAAGTTTGATGGAACTACATGTTTTTTTGCTTATATTACGATGTTTTATCATAAAATGGTAGGTCATACTCATAATGACAAGCTTTTGATACATTATTTTCAAGATAATTTAACTAAATCAATAGCAAGATGATATGTTAAGTTAGATCAAAGCAAGATCCATACATGGAAAGACTTAGCTAAAGCTTCTTTAGCCCAATATAAGCATGTCATTAACATTGATTCAGACAAGCTATATCTATAAAATATAGAAAAAAAAAGTCAACAAAAACCTTTAGTGAGTATATGCATCGTTAGAGAGATGCAGTGGCTCAAGTCCAACCATCACTAACTAAGAAAAAAGTTTCAGTGTTGTTTATTAGCACATTGAAGCCTTGTGTTATGATAAGCTGGTGGAAAATGCTATAAAAAAAATTTTTTAACATGGTAATTTCAAGAGAAATGATTAAGAATGCCATTAAAACTAGCAAAATTGAAAGACCTCAAGCTTTTGATACCAAGAAGTCAGCCAACCCAACCAAGAAAAAGCAAGAGATATATGCTATGTCTATAGGGAATCCCTCATTTTTACTATTTATCCCATATAATCCAAGACCGTAATTCGCCACCTATTATCGAACCACTAATCAAGCTATCCAACTACCATACCACTATCAACCATCCTAACAACCACCATATAGACCAGAATTCAATCCACAATCATCAAGTTTCACTTTGATAATGTCAACTCAATCAACCAGTTCAAGCTAAAAAAACCCACGAAACAACAACAATCAAGAGAAACCTCAATTTGATCCTATCCTTATGTCATACACCAGTTTGTATCTATAGTTGATGAGAGGTTACCTTATTGCTCCTAAAAGTATAGTGCCATTGAAGCCATCATACCTAAAATGGTATGACCCCAATGCCAAGTGTGATTATTATTATGGTGTAGCAGGTCATTATGCTGAAAATTGTACGACTTCTAAATATAAGGTGCAAGAGCTAATAGATCAAAGTTTGTTAAATTTTAACTCTAAATTTAAGCCTAATATTAATGGAAACCTTTTTCCCAATCATTCTAGTGGCAATACTAATATAGTGTCAGATGGAAAAAGGTTAAAAGTGAAACAATGGGTCAGCCAAGTGAAGTCTCCAATGAAGAAAGTTTTTAACTATTTGGCTAAGAATGGGCATGTGATCTAAAACTGCCAAGGATTTTGGATGGTGTTGTAATAGTTAATGGATAAAGAGGTGATTAAATTCTATGTTAAAGATGATGATAGCAACGTGAATATGATAGGCGATAGGTCGAAAATGCCTTTCATTCCAAAACGTCTCATTATATTTTATGAAAATAAAACAAAACCAGCTATAGAAAAGCTAGTGCATTTCCCTAGAGCACTATTGAAAATTTATATTCTTTGTCTTTTTTCCTACAAAAGTGATAAGTTAGTCCCATGAGACTATAATTGTAAAGTGGAAATTCAAGGGCCTGCTGATAAAGTAGCTTTAGAGAAAAAAGAAAGTGAGCACATCACAAATATAATAGGAGTAGGAGGAATGACTAGAAGTAGTTATTATTACACTCTTGAAATGCTTGAAAAAGTTAAGAAAAGAAAGGAAAGGCAAAGAAAGAAGAAGAGGTCATAATGGAAAGAGATTCAGGTCATATTATAACAAGTCCAGAGTTCAGTACAAGAAGCTTGTGTCTAAAAAAAAAACTTGTGAGTTTCTCAAGGTTATCAAACACAGTGAGTACAATGTAGTAGACCAATTGAATAAGTTGCTAGCTTGTATTTCATTGTTGTCTCTACTACTAAACTCAGAACCATACAGAAATGCTTTGTTAGAAGTTTTTAATCAGGTTTATGTTGAGCATAATATTTTTGTAGAGAATGTGGATCACATGGTAGAGAATATTATAGCCTTAAATTTTATTTCTTTTAATGATAATGAGATACCTCCTAAATGACAAGGTAGTGTAAAAGCTTTACACATTACGGTTAAGTGTAAAATTCATATGATGGCCTAAGTGCTTATTAATAATGGGTCATCCATTAATGTAATGTCTATGACCATGCTTTCAAAGTTGCCAGTGGATCAGTCACCTATGAGAAATAGCCATATGAAAGTTAGGGGTTTTGACAAGGCATGGAGGGAAGTAATTAGTGATATTGAAATTTCATTGTAGATTAGTTTGTATACCTTTAATGTTCAGTTCCAGGTTATGGACATTACACCGTCATAAAGTTGTTTACTTAAAATACCTTAGATTCATACAACAAAAGTCATACTTTCATCCTTACATTAGAAAATGAAGTTCATTGTCAAAGGAAAACAAGTTTGCTTGGATGGCAAATAAGACCTACTAGTAACCAAAACCCTAACTACTCCTTATATTAAGACTATCGAAGAGGCACCCGAGTACTTATTTAAAGCCTTTAAAATAGTAAGTGCTACGTATGTTAGAGAAGGGACAAAGATACTTATGCCTTAGTTGTCAAAAACCACAAACATGGTAATTAAGTAGACCATCAGCAAAGGCAAGTGAGTTGGACAGAGTTTGGGAGCATCTTTGCAAGGAATCAAGAAAACATTGTCATAATTGAAAACAAGTAGTGGTGGAGTTTAGGTTTCAAGCCTACTGCTACAGATAAAAGAAGGGTGATGATGGAAAAGAGAGAGAAGAGAATGGCACGTCAAAAGGGGTATGATTTAGAGAATAGGGGAATGGTATTCCTTTACTTGTATGAGATATTTTGTTCTGGCGAGTACGTCTTTTCTAGATAAATAGAAATGAAAAACAGGGAATCAATTCCTAAAATAGAGGAGGCTGTCTCTCATATTCAAAATAAAAAAGATATGACGTAGATACAAAAAGAAAAGACAATCTTTTTTCCTTTTCTAGAATTAACAGTTTCAAAATGGTGTTTTGTTGTTGTTGTCTTTTGAACATCTCAAACCTTAAGTTCCAATTACTTTTGCCTAAAAACATGCAGAGTATACATGTATAAGCTTGTTTTTAATTATCTCAGCCTAAGTAATGGCACAATGCATTTGTCATACATCATTTTCCCATTTTTCTTTTCTTGGTTACTTATATTCTTTTTACTTTTGCTCGATTTGCTTGTATTTCCTTGTGATTATACCTATTTTTAGGTCTTTAAATAATGAGCATTATGGATAAACAAGACAATAATGCCATATTTGATTTTGAAAATTCAATTGACATTAGTGAGCTTAACAATAATGTTGATTTTAAAAAGTATAAGTTACCACATAAATTGTTAAAGTAGATGGAACAAGAAAGAAAAACCCATAGAGCTTCATTAGGAAAGCATAGATCTATTGAATTTGGGAGATAAAGAGAATAAAAAGGAAATCAAAATTCATTCTTCACTACTATTGATGGAAAAATATAAGTTATTGGGGTTGTTAAAGGAGTATGTAAACATATTTGCATGGTCCTATCAAGATATACCTGGACTTAGTACAGATATTGTGGAATATATATTACCTCTAAAGCCAAACTACCGACCAATACAATAGAAGTTGAGGCATATGAAGCTAGAGACGTTGTTGAAAATAAAAGAAGAAGTGAAAAAGTAGTTGGATGCGAGTTTTCTGAAAGTAGCTAAATACCCAAAATGGGTAGCCAATATAGTCTCAATTTTAAGAAAGATGAAAAATGAGAATGTGTGTGGATTATCAGGATTTAAATAAGGCTAGTCCAAAAAATAACTTCCCATTACCACATATTGACACCCTTATGGATAATACTACTCGACTTTTACCTTTCTATTCATGGATGGGTTTTTTGGATATAACTAAATTAAAATGGCTCATGAAGATATGGAGAAAACCACATTTATGATGATGTGGGGCACATTTTGCTACAAAGTCATGCCTTTTGGGCTTAAGAATGCCAGTGCTACATATCAAAGAGCGATGGTCACTCTTTTCCATGATATGATACACAAAGAGATAGAGGTATACATAGATGATATGATAGCAAAGTCTAGGAAAAAAAAAGATCATGTAGCTAACCTCAAAAAGCTCTTTGAAAGGTTTTGAAAGTACCAGCTCAAGCTGAATCCAGCCAAATATAAATTCAATGCTAAATTAAGGAAATTGCTAGAATTTGTAGTCAATGAAAGAGGTATTAAAGTAGACCCTAATAACATTCAAGCTATTCAAAATTTAACAGCTCCATACGTACAAAAAAGTTGATAAGCTTTTTGGGGCGATTAAATTATATTTCTCGTATTATATCTCAACTTATTTCAAAGTGTGATCCAATCTTTAAGTTGCTACATAAGAATAAACATGGCAGTTGGGATGAAGAATATCAAAGTGCTTTTGAAAAGATTAAGGAGTATTTAACAAACTCATCGGTGTTACTGCTACCCATTACAGGAAGGCCATTAATTTTGTATTTAACAGTGCAAGAGAATTCAATAGGGTGTGTATTAGTGCAAAAAGATGAAACTAGCAAGAAAGAATATGCTATTTATTAGTTGAGCAAAAAGTTTATAGAGTATGAAACTAAATACTTCTAGTTAGAAAAATTGTGTTCCATATTGGTATAGACTACCCGTAAGCTTAGGCAGTATATACTTTATCATACAACCTAGTTTATATCAAAGTTAGCTCCTCTTAGATAAATATTTGAGTCATCCCTTTCGGGCAGAATAACTAGATGGCAAGTCATACTTTCGGAGTAAGACATTGTGAATGTGTCACAAAAGTCTGTAAAAAGAAGTGCGATAGTTGATTTTCTTATCGATAAGGCCACATAAATTATGAGCCCATAAAGTTTGACTTCTTAGATGAAGATTTAATGGCAATCTTCGAGGATGAAAAGGGAGATCCTATGAAGAAGTTATGGAAGATGTTTTTCGATAGGATATCTAATATAATGGGGCATGACATTAGGGTACTATTAATATCCTCATAAGGGAATATTATCCTAGCACTGTAAGGCTAGATTTTAATTTCTCAAATAATGTAGCTGAATATGAAGCATGTGCTATGGGATTACAAATGGCCATTGAAAAAAGGATTGATGTATTGGAAGTATATAGGGACTCAACCTTGGTGATCTACCAATTGAAAGGTGAATAAGAAACTAAGGACCCGAAATTGGTGTTATACCAAAAGCATATAGCTAATTTGATTAAGCAATTTAGAGAGATCTAGTTTCAATATATGCCTCGAAAAAAGAATCAGATTGCTAATGCATTAGCTATGTTGACTATAATGTTCAAGTTAAATGCCAATATGGGAACCCAACCCATTAGAGTACAAATTTGAGATTAACTGGCCCATTATTCAAATATGAAGGAAGAAATAGATTATCGACCCTAGTATCATGACAATTTATAGTACATTAAATGTTAAGAATATCCTAAGTAGGCTTCAAATAATGATAAGAGGATATTCAAAGATTATCAGTAGAGTTTGTGCTCCATGGGAAAATTTTATACAAGAAAGGTCAAATCAAATATTGTTGAGATGTGTAGATGCTATGAAAGCAAGAAAGATACTAGAAGAAGTCTATGAGTGAATTTGTAGGACACATGCCAATGCACATATAATGGCCAAACAAATAATGAAGCCAGGTTATTACTAGTTTACATTGGAAAATGATTGCATCAGTTATGCTAGAAAGTACCACAAGTGCTAGATTTACATAGACAAAGTTCATTCCCCTCTAGTCCCTTTGCATGTGTTAGCACCTCCATGGTCATTTTTTATGATGAAAATGGATGTAAATGAGCCTATAACTTCAAAAGCTTCAAATAGACATTGATTCATCTTCGTAGTAACTGATTACTTCACCAAATAGGTGGAAATAGCCTTTTATACTAGTGTGTTCCGGTCTATGGTATGCAAGTTTATAAAAAGAGAGACAATATACCATTATAGGCTCCCAGAAAGAATTATTTTTGACAATACTAGCAACTTGAATAGCAAATGATGAAAGAGATATATGCACAGTTCAAAATAATGCATCACTATTTAGCATCGTATTGCTCAAAGATGAATGGTGCGATAAAGTTTGCAAACAAAAACATAACAAGATATTAGGAAAGATGACTGACACATATAAGGATTAGTAGGAGAAATTATCCTTTACCTTGCTTACCTACAGGACATTAGTTTGAACTTCAATAAGGGCCACCTCATTTTCTTTAGTATACGGAATGGAAGAAGTGTTACCGATTGATGTGAAAATTTCTTTTCTAAAAGTAATGATGGAAATAAAGTTGGATGAAGCAGATTGGATTCAAGAATATTTAGAACAATTAAACCTCATAGAAGAGAAAAAGCTTTCGATACTCTGTCATAAGCATATATACCAAAAGAAGATGATCCAGGGGCATGACAAAAAGTTATGACCTCAATGTTTCATGAAGAAGAAATGGTCCTAAAGAAGATTTTGCCAAATCAACAAGATATTAAAAGAAAGTAAGCACCAAATTGGGAACGCCCCTGTGTAGTGAAGAAAGCATTTTTAGGATAAGCCCTAATCTTAATAGAAATAGATGGGGATGAATTGCCATCTCAGTGAATTCTAATGCTATAAAGAAATATTTTGCTTAAAAAAAACCTAAAAAAAAAGCATTATAAAAAACTAAAAAAAAAGCATTATAAAAAAAAAAGAAAAAAGAAAAAGATTCAAGCTAAAAACCAAAAAAAGGTAGTTTAAACTAAAAGAAGGTCGTTTAGGTTGAAAATCTAATTAGACAGCTTAAACGAAGGAGGAGTTAATGGGAAATCTTATAAAGGCAAAGCGAAATGGTACAAAGTTAGACTGATTAGATAAGAAGAAAAATCTAGGGCAAGTTTTTGTTAGCTACGAGTCATAAGGCAAGGATTAATTATAAGAGTTCAAATTTAGCAAGATCACTTATGTAATGAGTTTCTAAGAAAAGATCTAGTTTGAATTGACTTGGCTTGTCGAATGTTCATTAGCTAAAGAAATGATATTTGAATTCCTTAAATACCCTTTTAAGTTTTTCGGTGTATTTCAATAGCCTTATCTTTTCCTTTCCAAACCAAAATAAATTTCTCGTTAGATCCATATTCCACTTTTGAACTTTGAAATCATTACATTTGTCACAAGAGGTTAGGATAATTATTGATAATGCTCATAGCAAACTTGCGTGTTACTTAAAAAAAGATGAATGGAAGACAATAGCGCAAAAAGGAAAGGATTAATTGATTGGAAGGATGGATGACCAAAGAAAGAATTTGGAAAAAATTCATAGATAAGTAGAAGTCATAGAAGGCATTTATAAAAATTCAATACATCAAAAAAGAAGAAAAGGAAATAAGATGGAAATTTTGGGATAGCCTTTAAAGTTTTGAAAGAGCTGAGCTTGTCTTACACTTAGAATTAATAAGATCAAGAAACATATGGCATAAATTATTGATTGCATTTTTACATTCATATTGTCTCATTCGTCTTTTATTTCTGACTTGCGATGTTATCTCGGTCGATCGTTATTTCTACCTTGTGGTGTTCTTCTGGTCATTCGTTATTTCAGACTTACAATGTTATCTTAATCATCCTTTATTGTAGTCATTATTTATTTTTGACTTATGGTGTTGTCCTAATCATCCTTTATTTCTAACTTGTGATGTTGTTCCAATCATTCATTATTTCTAACTTGTGATATTGTCTCAGACATTCCCTATTTTTTACTTGTGATGTTGTCCTAGTCATTCATTATTTTTGACTTGTGGTGTTATCTTGGTCATCCTTTATTTTCAACTTGTGGTGTTGTCTCGATCATCCTTTAGTTTTGGCTTTTGGTATTGTCTCAATCATTCATTATTTTCTAACTTGCGATGTTGTCCCGGTAGTTTGTTACCTTTGACTTGCAATGTTGTTTCAATTATCCTTTATTATTTGATTCACGGTGTTGTCCCAGCCATTCGTTATTTTTTACTTGCAATGTTATCCCTGTCATTCATTATTTCTAACTTGTGGTGTTGTCCCGATCGTCTTTTATTTTTTGATTTGTGATGTTGTCTTGGCCATTCTTTATTTTTTTATTTGCAATATTGTCTTCGTCGTTCTTTATTTTTAACAAAAACAAACAAACAAACAAACACAAACAAACAAAAAAGGGGTTTTTGAAGGTAATATCCGGACAAAATTATTATCTATGTTTTGGCATTATTCCTGATTCTAAAAAATATACAAATAGGGGTAGCTTAGACACTTAATTTTGTTCCGGTACTTTTCCTTTTGATCCAGGCTTACTTTTGTAATTGGGCTTGATCTTCATTTTTCAAGCCCGGTATACGACCCATTTTCAAAATACTCCATATAAAACCCAACATGATCTGATAAAGGCCCATTCATAAAAAGCCCGTCAATGGTCATAATAATAATAATAATAATAAATTAAAAAATTAAAAAAAAATAAAAAATTAAAATTATAAATTATAAATTATACATTATAAAATAATTAATAACTAATAATATAAAAAATTAAAAATTAAAATATAATAAAATAATAATAATAATGCATAATAATACATAATAAATAATAAAAAATATATAAAAGTGGACCATAAAATAAAACTCAAAGCCCACGAGTGGAAGGTTGTTTTCAAAGCCCAAGATATGTAAAAGGGAATGGCTTGTTCGGTCGAGCCTGTTGAATGCAAATCATGTAAAAAACGTGGCTGGAATCCACATGCAAAAACATGCAAAAATGCCATGGAACGTGAAAAGGAGGCTAAATAAATAAAACTGAAAAGATGGTGGTCAGGAAACCTGGGGAAGTGAGAACGTGAAGAAAAAACGAGAAGTGAATTAAAAGGAAAGCATGTAGAAAGGGTACTGGCTGGGAGGGTAAAGCAAAAGGAAAATATAGAGGGAAAGGGGGAGAAATGAAAACAACTGGCGGTTTAGAAAAAGGAGATTGGAAACCACGAAACACAAACGGTGCAGCAAAAATTAAAAAAAAAAAAAAGACAAAAAACGAGCAGAAGAAAGCAACCAAAAAAGGCTGAACAGAAGAGAAATAAAGCAGGAAAGCTGACGGCAGTTGACGAGAGGCAGTGGCATCCAAAACTGGGCCTGTGGCGTGGAAGCAAAGAAGGCAGCAGTAACAAGCAAAACGGAAACCAGAAAGCAGAATAGAAAAAACTGGGCAGCAAGGCAGCACCGGTAGCAATCAGTGGTAGGAGGAAAAGACAAAAGAAGAGAGGAGCAGGAAAAATAA
This sequence comes from Durio zibethinus, assembly GCF_047325235.1. Taxonomy (NCBI): domain Eukaryota; kingdom Viridiplantae; phylum Streptophyta; class Magnoliopsida; order Malvales; family Malvaceae; genus Durio; species Durio zibethinus. The sequence continues at coordinate 21,096,790 of NC_143166.1, forward strand.
AAAAAAAAACAAGCGTGGGTAGCAGAAAAGAAGAAACCAACAAAGAACTAAAGCAGAAAAGAGACAAATTGTGGCGGAGGCTTGGAGCTTCATTTTTTTACTTTATGTTATTTTATTTTTCTAGTTCTTATGGCGTGATATTTGGTCTTGGAGCTTCACTTTTTAGTTTATTTTATTTTATTTTGCTAGTCATTATAGCATGAGATTTGGTTGCAGAGGCCCAAAGTTACAACATTTTCATGGTTTCTGATTTCTTCCGTCTGCATGTAGTCTTTATACAAGACCATAAAGCTTTAACATCTTTGTGCATACTGTTAGTTCTGTTTAAACTCAAAGCTTTGGGTTTTTCATGCTTGCTGGGTCGGATGCATGTTAAGCTGTTGTTTATGCTTCAAATCTCATCCACTTTTCTGTAATTTGCGGTTTTCTTTTCCTTTCTCTATGTATGAGTTGATTAAATATTGAAAAAAGGTTTTTTAAAATAATAATAATAATAATAATTTTTTAAAATAAAATAATATATAATAAAAGTAATTGCTTTGAATCCCTACCTAGGTGTTAGGTGTTGGAGGAAATTTTTAAATTAAGTTTTTAAAAAATAATAACAATAATAATTCTACTTAGGAGTTAGAGAATTATTAAATAAAATAAGAATGTAATAACAAAAGATTAATAAATAATAATATAATAAATTTTAATGGAAAGGAATATACAAAACATAAAAATTAATTTTTAGAAATTATTAAAAATGTGCCTCTTCCAAAAAAATATAACAATTAGTTTTTTAGAAATTATTAAAAACAAGCTTCTTCCGAATATATATATATATATATAAGAATTAATTTTTGAAAATCGTAAAAAACAAATTTACTTTAAAAGTCTGCTTAGATATTGAAGATTTTTATAAAAGTTCTCAAATTTTTAAAATCCTAAATTGAAACTAAAATTAAAACCCTAAACTTAAAACTTTAAATTGAAACCATAAAATTAAAACCCTAAAAGAAACCTGAAACTTTATGACCCTAAACCTATCTAAAATGTCAAACTTCTTTTAAATTTTTAAAAATTTGTATGAAAACCTTTATGAAATAATCTGTTCTTGAGTACCACCTAAACGATGAGATATTTAGGAAATTGGGATTTTTCTAAGAATTTTTGTACATTTTGGCAACTTAAAATAAATTCGTTTTGTAACAATAATAAATATAAAATATAAAATAATAAAAATAATAAGACGAGATTTTAAGTATAAAAAGTTACACCCAAATTTTGCCTAGATGTTGCAGAGTTCAGGTGATTTTTTTATATTTGACAACTCGATTTCTAAATTCACATTTTATCCTCATTTGCATACATCTCATTTTTTTTTTAGATTAATGTGTACATTCATACTACATATACATGTTTATTCTATTCATTAATATGAAAATTATATCATTTTCATTTTTTTACTACATAAAAAGTTTATTAAAAAAAGTTTTAAACAAATAAAATTAAAATAGCATTCCATGAAATATAAGTGTTGGTACTTTACCTAAATGTTGGAGAATTACCAATCATTATCATTTATGAAGAATGCTATTTTGTTATTTTTAAAAGGAATGTTGTGATATATTTTCAATGAAAATATTATCTTTGAATTCTACCTTTAAGTCAGAGAATTTGAAAATATTTCTTTAATTAAAATTTTTGAATATTGCTAAACAAAGTTTTTTGTTCATTAATTTTCTTTTTAAAAATAAAAGGAATTATAATTAAATTTCGTATCAGAATCATTTTTATCCTAAATTATAAATAGCACATGATTAATAGATACCAATTTAATGGGTGTTATAAGGGTGCTAATCCTTTCCCATATGAAACTAACTCCCAAACTCGATTCTATTTTTGTAGACAAAAACTATTTTTTTAATAAAGCTTTAAACCATTTTTATTATTTTATTAAAAAGATAAAATTTTTGGATGGCCAATCACACCCTAACAAAGATTGGTGGTGACTTTTTGTGTTTTTTCACGATCTTAAATTTTTACGTCTAGCAATTGAGTATCAGGACCAATACATTATGACAATGATGATAAGTGAAATTGTTGAAATGGATGCTTTTATGGTTAAGTGGTGTGCTTGGATTGGTCCATTTCTGCCATTCATGCCATGTTGTCCATGCCATATCACTTGCATTTGAATTTGAAAAGAAAGAGGGAAAAAGATTTGACTAATTTGAATTTTTCTCCTTGATCTCTTAAAATCTTTTACTAGCTCTCAAACTCTTTTTGAATTAAATCTTGACTTGCTCTTGCATCAATGGGCAAACCTAGCTTGCATGGTGAAGTAAGATTCTTTTTAAATTTTGAAATGGCTTTTCTCTTGAAGGAAGCTTCTTCCTTCCTCATTCCACGCATCGGCTCACTTTATGGAGCTTATAAGACCGATCCCTTAAGTGGGCTTTAGGTCTTGGCTGAATTTTGTTGTTACCTTTGCATGGGTTGCATGGTTTTCATTCATGGTCGAATGCTTCAAGGCATTTGAGAACTTGGATGGGCAGTTGCACAAGCAGGCTTTCTAGGTCTTTGGCCAAATGCTAGTCCATCACCTTTGTATAGTTTTTGAATTTCATGTAAGGCATGTAGGCTTTCAAGCATTTTTGGTCCAAATATGCTTAGAATGTCTAAATTCTTCACAACATATAAAACAAGAATTTAAGCATATTATCGATAAAATAGTAGGTATTAAAGATCACTAAAAATTTTAAAATTTTGGGTAAAAGTGACTATGGAAAAACCCTAGTTTTTATAGTTATCTATTTTCAAAATTGAATCCCGAATTATTGTAACTATTGTCTGAACATTCACTAATTAGGAATGGAAAATGGGTAAAGAAATGAAAGGGTTTGTGAAAGCAAGCATAAAAGAAGAGAATGTAATGAAATGCATTTTCTATTTTATTAAAATGAAAGATAAAATATCAACACTTAAAAGACCTCATAATGTTCATGACATCTTAAAAATGACTAGCAACTAAAAAAATCTTCTTAGAATTATGCCCTTATATAGTTAGGCAAAAGATTTTCAACAACACTCAACCTTCATTTATCATCAAAATTTAGCAAACTAGCCATGATGAGACCTTGTACCTACTACATCTATCACAAGTGTATGGATTACACAAGTAATACAAATTGGAAGTACTTCAAACATTGTCTCTTCAGAGATAGGGTGTTCTAGTCTAAGGATAAATACCAATTTTAACACTTTAGGTATACCTCATCCTAATAAAATTTTTAATCTAATTATCTTAAATTAATCTAAAAATTTACCAAATAGTTAAACCTAACTGAACTACCAATTATGAAGAGGAAAGCACTAAATGGAAAGTTACTAAAAGTGGCAGTTACTGAAAATAATAAGTTACTAAAAATAAAAAGCTACAAATCTTATAATTAAACAAAGCAAATGTAAAAGCATGAATTAAAATTGCAATCAAAGAGAAGAGGGTTGGAAAACAAAACTTGAAAGCAACAAATTCAAATGGAAATTTAACTTAACAAAAATACCAAAAAATAATGTTAGCTTTTACTTGAAAATTGACCTAATTGAACTACTAACCTAAAATATCATGCATGAAATGTCTAAAATCAAAATTAAGCATGAAAATGAGATGGGAATGCACTAAATATTGATATAAAGCTACCTAAAAGCTAAGCTATAAAATTGAAAATTAAATGACACAAATTTTTAGTTAGGCATTTTGTCGAACACCTAACGCACTAAACTCTAATCCCTAAAATAACAAGCCTAAATCCTAATCCATGCAACCAAAACTAAATTTAAGATATTTTAAATGAAATTGATATAAAAAAAATGCTAGACATGTCATGACAAGTGAGCCTGAGGAACCCAACTGTAGGACTTGTTTAATGGTAAAAACGGAAGGCTAAAAACCATTTTCAATAAAAACCAAAAGAATGAGTCACCATTAATCTTTTTTAGGATGTGATTGGCCACTTAATTTTTTTCCTTTTAATAAAATATTTAAAACGGGTTTAAATTTTTATAAAAGAACATTTTGTGTTCTATAAAAACAAAGTTGGGTCTGGGAGTCAGTTACGTTTAAAGAAAGATTAGCACCCCCATAGCACCCGTCAAAGATGGTATCAATTGATTGAATGTTATCTTTAAATTTTTTACAAAAAAAAGTCCTATTTTTAATATTTAGAAGTTAATTCCTTAATTTATTCCAAAACTTGAATTTTTTTCTTTTCTTTTAAAAGCAAATCAATTTTTTTTTCTTTTGGAAACAAAGTAATTTATTTTTGGATCAAGATAAAAATGTCTTAGGTATCGAGACACCTCTTTCACTCGCCATATTTAGGAAGAGCTTCAAAAACATCTTTAATTTAAAGGTTTTCAAATTGCCTTGCAAAATCGAGACAACACCTCGCATAAATGATAACCATCGAGAGTCATTTTATATTTGGCCAAATCTCGAAGGTTATTTTTACTTAAGATGTCATATTATTTAACAATATTGTTCTTTGAAAACTCATTTTTGAAAACATATGCATGGTATGTATGAACGTGATAATAATACGGATGTATTAGGGTTTGAGGGTTTTTAGGGTTTAGGGTAGGTTTAAGGTCTAGGTTAAGGAGTGGGGATCAATTTAGGGTTTGGGATTAGAGTTTAAGGTTTTTGGTTTAGGGTCTAGGGTTTGGATGGTGGTCTAGGGTTTGGATGATGGTTTAAGGTTTGGATGGTGGTTTAAGGTTTGGAATGATAGTTGGGGTTCAAATAGTGGTTTAGGGTTTGGGTGCTGGTTTAAGGTTAAGAATGGTGCTTTAGGGTTTAAATGGTTGTTTAGGGTTTGGATGGTGGTTTATAGTATGGAACAGTGGGTTGGGGCTTCATAGAAAATACATGTGATAAAAATAAATAACGAGAATATCATTAGTAAAAATGTGAATATTAATGCATGGAAAATACATGACTATAGAACAAACTTATTACAAACTATGGTTTTTTTTAAACTATATTACAAACTAAATATACATGCAACAATATGATTAAAATGGATCAAACACTAAAATTTTAAAATTTTCAAGACATGTTCCACCGTTTTTTTTATTTTGGAATTCATACAAATAGACACAAAATCACCGAAAAGTCTACTAAACTAACATTTTATTCATTGAAAACTTGATCCAAAAACCAAGGAAATTTGCAAAACATACCAAAAATATAAGCAAACACACATGACACAAACAACTTTTAGCCACCATGCAAGAAAGGGAGGCTCGGCCAAAGCATGGGCAGCTTGGCTGAACACTCCATTTGGCTTCCACAATCATGCTTTTATTTCATTTAGTTTAATCATGCATTAAACATCAAAGTATTCATCATATGAAAGCATTTTTATCATAAGAAGAATTTCATCAAACATGTAAAAACTAACAAATAAGGAAACCATAAAAATAAGAACATTAGCCAAACAGTATATGTAAACTACCAAAATAATCACCAAACATGCATTAATCATACTATACATCACTCCAATCATCCATTAACATTACTTAAAGCAAGAAAAACAATCAAAAAAGACTAAAATGAGGTTCAGCCATTGTGGAATAAGGTAGGATCGAACCTCCAATAGCCAAGACAATGGTGGTTAGTTTTTTTGTTGCTTGAATCCTTTTAATTTCAAACACAATTGATTAGTTGGTTGACAATTTAGATGAAGCTTGTATTTAACAAGATAAATAACTATGAACTTTCATAAAAAAATAAATAAATAAAATGATAAACAGTATTAAAACTATGACAATGGTATGAAAATGCTATAGAATGCAAATGATGAAAGTAATGGAAATTATACCTCTTCAAAGCTTTTCCAAATTTTGTTCCTTTATTTTTTTTCCTTTTCCCCATTATTTTCATGTTCAATCCCCAACTACCTCCTTCCGAAAAAAAAAAACCCTTTTTCCTTCCAGCCTTTAAGAATGAATTTATAAGCCATGCAAAATTCATGCAACACTTCAATTGATTTTCCATCTAATGGCCATCATGTCTCCCTTGTTGCAAGAAAGCACCTTTCACCATTAAATTCAGCCTCTCAAGATCATCCTACAGTTCAGCATGCTCATGGCCAAAAGTTGCATTTTTAATGCTGCTTGAACCATATGAAAAGAACATTTATCCCCCACAAAAAAGTTTTCAATTTTTTTTTAATTTTCTTGGAGTAATACGATCCCTTTTTCATTTTTATAATTTAAAAGCATAAAAAATCTTCAAATAATATGAAATTATGATCTAAAAATTTTTATGAAAGATTGACCTTAGGAAAGTCAAATTACAAAATTTTTTCTTACAGGCATTTTAGTAATTTTACAACTTTCACTATGCGATCAAACTTTTTAATGCACTAAAAATTATTAAATAATATGTAAACATGATCTAAAATTTTTCACAAAAAACCATCCTCGAAAAGGTTAAATTTCAAAATACCTATTAGGGTTTTGTTTTTTAATTTTACAATTTTCAAGGTGCGATTAAGGTTTTTAATGCATTAAAAATCATAAAATAAAATAAAACCATGACCTAGAGCGTTTGGCAAAAAATCAACTTCGAGAAGATCACATTATGAAAATACCCTTGCTATTTTCATAATTTCACACCTTCAGGGTGTCATCAAGGTTTTTGATGCATAAAAAATCATGAAATATTATAAAATCATGATTTACAACTGTCTTCATAAATCCAACTTTGAGAAAGTCAAATTTACCAAAATACCCCTAAAGGCATTTCTATAATTTTACCCTTCACAAAGTACAATCAAGGCTTTCAATGTGTTAAAATAAAAAAAAAAATTTAAGCCCTATTAGTCCTATGTGGTTTCGATTTTTGAAAAATAGACCCAAGTCCAATCCGATTTCACTGGTTTTGACTAGTTCTGATCAAGTTTGACTTTGTTTGACTAGGTTGGACCAAGTTTGACCTGGGATATTTTGGGTCAAATTAGTCCTAAATCGATTTTGAATACTTGTCAAAATTAAAGAACTTTGGATTTGAATTAGGTTGGTTTTAAGAAGCTTCAAGTTGGCTAAATTTTACTCAAAAAAATATGGTGTTTATAACTACCTCTTTTTGCGTATTTCTTAAAATAAAAAATAATGCAAAAACCAAAGACATCAATTTTGTCTAATACTAGGATTGAAAAGAGTGATTGCTTGCTTTTTTTTTTTTTTTGAAAGTTTTGAAAACTAAAGGCTAAAAAATTTTAAAAATCTCATTTAAAAACGCTCTTCTAAACATAGGTAGAAAACTTTAAAAATCTCGTTTTGAAAAAGGCTTATATAAACATAGGTAGAGAACTTTTAAAAATTTCATGTTGAAAAAGGCTCTTATAAACATAAGTAGAGAACTTTAAAAATCTCACTTTGAAAAAGACTTTTATAAACATAGGAAACTTTAAAAATATCTTTTTAAAAAGGCTCTTATAAACATAGGTAGGGAATTTTAAAAATCTCACTTTGAAAAAAGGCTCCTATAAACATAGGCAAGAAACTTTAAAAATCTCATTTTAGAAAAGGTTTTTATAAAGATAAGTAGAGAACTTTAAAAATCTCACTTTAAAAAAAGATTCTACAAGCATCAATAAAAAACTTTAAAAATCTCATGTTAAAAAAGGGCTCTTATAAACATAGGCAAGGAACTTTAAAAATCTTGCTTTGAAAAAGGTATTACAAATTTCATCTTTGAAAGCCTCATCCTTGAAATTTTTGGTTGCATCTGAGGTCTTAAAAAAGGATATCTTTTCTTTAAACATTGTTTCTTCTCTTTAGATTTTTCTTGAAAGGTATTCATTTTTTTATGGTGTGTTTGTTTTTCCAAAATCAAATTCATTGTTTTTCCAAAATCAAATTCATTCTTCATACAATGAAGGTAATGAATGCAAGGCAAACAGTGCATGTGATTCAAACAATTTTGTTCACATCATGAAGGGAATTATGTATCATTATCAGAGTTAAAGTAGCAAAATTTTAAAAAATTTTAATTCTCTAAAGCCAAGATCAATCAATAAGATTATACAAACAAACAACTTAAGAAACATGCATAGTTTCTGACTTAAGTGCGTACCTTGGATACCGAAATTCTTTTGGCTCAACTTGGTGATCTTCCAAATAGATTCCAAGCCAAGAAGCAGCCCAAATGTTCAGCTTCTAATGGTAATCCACTCAAACTCTTATGAAAGAACCTTCTATAAGGTTTGGTGAAATCAAAGCCACACTATAGCTAGTAATTGTTTGTAAGACCTCTTGTATTTTCTTAAGTGAAACTTACTTTCTTATTATTTGTCTTTAATAAGAGGTGACTTGATGTTCTTTTTATAGGGGATGCATTTGGCCATATTAGATTTAATGTTTGGAATACACGTTTCCACAATTAACCCTATGCTATAGTGTGTGACTCATTAGGTTTTTAGCATGTTGGCAATAAACACAAGTATTGTAAGCCTTAGTACTTAGCTATGGATGAAGCAAACTTTTTGTCTTCATCACCAATTCTCTAATTAACCAATCTTATGTTTATAGATCATGATCAATACTAACTTCAGTGCAATGAACCCTAATTGCCAAAGAAAAATCTATATGGCTTAACAATCTATTTTGAATGGTCTTGGTGTACAATTAATATCCTTTCATCACATAATATTTTGGTTGAATATTGAGTATGGTTTAGTGTCTACTCAATCTTGTTCAATCATGTTTAGTCTTGTCCTTCACATTAACTCACAAATAAGCTTTACAACAATTCTAAACTCTTATTTCACTTTGGCCAAAGATTTGTCAAGATAATTCAAACAAGATTAGTTAAGATACTGTTTTGATCACTCAAGGTGATGAATCTCATATTGATTACTTCATGCATCTTCATATGCCTCATGTTATACCCAACAATAGTTGATTGAAGTATTCTTGGTTAGAACCATAACTAAAGTAAAGTCAAAGTATAACATTCATCATATAACATCACAAGTAATTTCAAGTCAAAGGATCATTTATACAACCATCACATAAAAATATAGCTATAGACACTATGTGAACTACCATATAGCATTCTTATATTGGGCCATGTTCAGTGAACTTATTCTTGTTAAAAGCACTCAAATATTAGCTCAATCATGTTTAGTCTTGTCCTTGACATTAACTCGCATATAAGCTTTAGAACAATTCTAAACTCTTATTTCACTTTGGCTAAATATTTCTAAAGTTAATTCAATTAGGACTAGTTAAAATACTCTCTTGATCGTACAAGGTGATGAATCCCATATTGATTACTTCATACATCTTCATATGCCTCATGTTATACCCAACAACATTTGACTAAAGCATTCTTGATTAGAACTATAAGTAAAGTAAAGTAAAGTTAAAGTATAACATTCATCATATAAGACATAAGTAATCTCAAGTCAAAGGATCACTTATATAACCATTATACAATAATGTAGCTATAGACACTACATGAACTACCATATAGCATACTCATAGCGAGTCATGTTCAGTGAACTTATTCTTGTAACAAGCACCCACATGTTAGCTCAAGTTCATCCAACCTTTAAATAATAAGATCGGTTGCTTGCCTCATAAGCAATAGCATAACCATGTGCTAATCTTAATATAATAGCTTTAGTCAATGTCCTCTTGTTGATAAAACACTGACTTGGAACAATTTTGGAACATATAACTTTTATGCAATGATGATCCCATAATTATAATCTCATTGTAATTCTCTTACAAAGCTTTATTTATATTATGAAGACTTTATCATATAACCATAAACATTGAAATACATGTATACAAGTTTAATGATAAAGAAATAAGATCTTTATAAGATATCAAATATCAAAGTACTACAAATATGACAATACTTTGGCCAAAATATGATTAAACTTGAAAGGCAAATATCGACAATCTCCCATTTGCACTAAAGCTAATAATTCATGTATCTAATACTATATTTGATTACATGCTTATCATGTTTCTAATTGAAAATAGCTTTAGAAAGAGGATCAACAATCCTCAGTAGGTACTTATTCAATTTTAAAATCACCTCTAGAAACAAAATCTCTAATAAGATGGTATCCCCTTAATACATGTTTGGATTTTTCATGAGACCTCAGTTCCTTGGCTTGAGCAGTAGCTCCATTGTTGTCATAATAAACTACTATTGAATCAACAATGCTACAAACAATCTTTAGTTCAATTATGAACTTCTTGATCTAAATGGCCTTTTTTGTAGCCTCATAATGCAAAGCTGTATTTGGTTTCGAATGTTAAGTTTGCAGTTGTACTTTGTTTAAAACTTTTCTAACTCATTGCTCCACCATTTAGAGTAAAACCATAGCCATTTTGATACTTGCTATCATCCTTATTAGATTGAAAGTTTGCATCACAATAGCCCTCAATAAGGAGTTCGACCCCACCATAGACAAGAAACATATCCTTAGTTCTTATCAAGTACTTAAGGATTGTTTTCGTGACCATCCAATTACATTCACCTAGATTTGGTTTATATCTTTTTGTTATGCTTAAAGTACATGAGATATAAAGCCTTGTACATATTATCGCATACATAATGAAGCCAATTGCTAAAGCATATGGAACTTTATTCATGCTATCTTTCTCAATTTATGTTTTAGGACACATGTCCTTGGAAAAATTTATGCCAAGTGAGATAAGAAAGAATCCCCTTTTGGATTCTTTCATGCTAAACCATTTTAGCACTTTGTCTATGTATCCAAATTGTGAGAGACTAAGCAACCTCTTTGATCTATCTCTACAGATCCTTACGCCTAACACTTATGTTATTTCTCCCAAATGCTTTATGAAAAACTTTTTTTATAACCAAATCTTGGTAGATTACAGCATGGGTATATCATTTCCTAAAAGCAATATGTTATCCACATACAACACTATGAAAATGATTCCACTTCTACTTGTCTTCTAATATACACAAGGTTCATCTACATTTTTTATGAATCCAAATTCTATAATTGCTTTATCAAAATGTATATTCCAACTCCTTGATGCTTGCTTAAGTCCATAGATAGCCCTTTGAAGCTTACACACAATTTTGGCATTCTTTTTGGATTCAAAACCTTCAAGTTGTGTCAACCACACATCCCCTTGGAAACAACCATTAATGAATGTTGTTTTGACATCCATTTGTCACATCTCATATTCATGGTATGCGGTAATAACGAATGGATTTTAATGTGGCTACTAGTGAAAAGGTATCATTAAAATCAACTTTTTATTTTTTATTATAACCTTTTGCAACTAGCCTGGCTTTGTACGATTATACGTTGCCATCCATGACAATTTTCTTATTGAAAACTCACTTGTACCCTATGGGTTTTATCCTTTCAAATGGTTCCACCAAAGTCAATACTTGATTTGTAAACATGGATTCCATTTTGAATTTCTTAGCCTCATGCCATTTTTTAGAATCAATGTCCAACATTGCTTTTTGATAATTAGTAAAATCATCATCTATGATCAACTCATCCTTGTCCACAAGAAATCCATATCTCTTAGTAGCTTGGCAAATCCTACTTGACTTATGTACTTTGAGCTCTTGGTTGCACATCTAATGCCTTAGCCATTGGCTAAAGTTCTATCCTTGTGTCAATTTATGTTTCTTGAATTTTTTCAAGCTCTACTTTACTCCCACTATTCTCTTCAACGATAAACTCTTTTTCCAAGAAAACAACATGTCTAGAAACAAACATATTTTGTTCCTTAGAGTTGTAGAAATAATATCCAATAGTTTCCTTTGTATATTCCATAAATTTACACTGCACTAATCTGGCTCTAAGCTTATTGACTGTGCATGCTTCACATAAGCATCACATTTCAAAATCTTTATGTGTGACAAGTTAGGTCTTTTACCTTCCCACTTATCTTATGGTATCTTTTCAAAAAGATTTAGATGGAACTATATTTAGAAAATAAGCAACTGTTTTAAATGCATAACCCTAGAAGGATATAGGAAGATTTGAGTTGCTTATCATGGATTGAAGCATGTCCAACAAGGTTCTATTTCTCCTTTTGAAAACTCAATTATCTTGTGGTGTTCTAAGTGCAGTCCATTGTGAGAGAATCCCATTCTTTTTTAGATAACTTAGAAAGTCATGGTTTAAGTATTCACAACCTTGATCAAATCTAAGTGTCATAATACTTTTACCAGTTTTCTTTCAACCTCCATTCTAAATTATTTGAACTTTTCAAAGATTCAGACTTATGTTTCATTAAATGCATATAACTATATCTTGTACAATCATCAATGACTGTAATGAAATAAGCTTCTCGAACATTTATGTTCATTAAACCACATACATTCGAATGTATTGGTCTAAGAACCACACTAGCTCTTTCTCTTTTTCAAGTAAAAGGTGATTTGGTCATCTTTTCAAGCAAACATGATTCATAATCAAAAGGAACAAAGTATCCTTATGTAACATTATGATTCTTGTTTCATTAATGTGACCGAGCCTATAATGCCACAAGTAAGATTGATTCAGTTTATCTAGTTTAGTTTTCTGAACATTTATATCGAGAACATCATTATTTAATCTAAGAACATATTAGACATTATCATGCATTCTGATGCCATAAAACACATCATTTAAATAAAAGGAACAATAATTTCCTTTAATATTAAATGAGTATCCATCATTCATACCTAAATAAGAAACTGAAATAATGTTTTGAGTTATGATAGGAACATAATTATAATCCATTAGTTCTAAAACTAAACTAGAAGGTAAAGGTAAATAGCAAGCCCCACAGTATAAGCAACAACATTTGTGGCATTTTCAACATGCAATGACTCCTCTCCCTTTTTTAAGCATATACTCCTCTTTACTTCTTATATGTTATTACATAAGTGAGAACTACATTTGTTATCCAATACCTAAGAAGATGTGTCAAGAAAGATAAATTGATCTTAATCATAAATATACTTAAAGTAGAAGTCACTTTAGATTTCTTCTCCTTCAAGCTTGCTAGGTAGACATTGCAATTCCTCTTCTAGCGACCTTCTTTACCACATTGATGACATGCATCCTTGTCCTTCTTGATGTTGCTAGCAAGCTTGATAGCCTTGCTTACATCCTCTTTCTTATCAACTTTCTCACTTTTCTTCTTCTTGGCTGACTTTTTCTTAGCCTTAGATGAAAAACCTAGAACAACCTCAAGCTTTTGATTCTTAATGGATTTTTTGACAGTGTCAAGCATATTCATCAATTGTGGTAATGTTACTTCACATATGATGTATATTGAAGTTCATTACAAATTGTCAAAAGCTACTGGAAAAAGATGACAAGATCTAGTCAATACTTAACTCAAGATCAATCACAAACTCCAATTGTCTAAGTTTCTCAATCCAATTGATCATTTTGAGATAATGCACTTTGATCAAAGTGCTCTCAGACATCATTGTTCGAAATAATTCCTTAAAGGTCTCAAACCTCTCAGTTCGCCCTTTTTTGTCAAACAACTCTTTAAAGTGCAAAATGATTATCAAAGCATTCATGTTCTCATATTGTTTTTGCAACTCATGGGTCATTCTAGCTTCCATGATACATGTACCTTGATTAGCATGGTCTTCAGGCATTTTATACACTTGTCACATGGTATCATTAGCATTAGTGTCTGGTTTCGATGAAACCATTTCATTACGAACATAAAGCATAATCTTTTGCCTAAGGATAAGTTTTAGATTATGGTACCAATCATTGAAGTTAGGCCTTGTGAGCTTGTTAGCATCAAGTATGCTACAAAATGACAAGTTATTACTCATTTCGCAACCTATAAAATATGAACAAATACCAGCATATTATTTAATACCAATATAGATAACGTTTAAATCTATATATTGGTTGCTGTCACTATTTTAATCAAAACAATAGCCCTCAATTTCAATTTAGGAAATCATACTTTTCTAGTGGGCTTCGATAGCATTTAGTTTACCATAACCTTGAGGTTTGTCTCAATAAGCCATGATAAGTAAACTAGGTAGATAACTTGCTTATCAATCACAATCTCATTTGACTCCTAGATCAATTAGGTGTGCCATAACGTATTGATCTAAAGACTCTATCGTTGGACATAAAAATTTAAAATCGTGAAAACATCAAGAGTCACCACCAATCTCTTTTAGAGTGTGATTGGCCACCCAAAAATTTTATCTTTTTAATAAAATAGGTTTAGAGCTTTATTAAAAAGGCGGTATTGGTTTATGAAAACAAGATTGGGCTTGAAAGTCAATTACGTGCAAGAAAGAATTAGCACTCCCATAGCACCTACAAAATTGATACCAATTAAATATGCGTTATCATTGGTTTTGGAAATAAATGGTTTCATTTTAAGACTTAAAAATAATTCCCTCTAATTTTAATAAATATAATTAATTTAAAGAAAACTTTATTTAAGAGTATTATGAAAATTTTAGATTAAAAAAATAAATTCAAATTCGTCGACATAAAGGCAAATTTGAAAGATAGCCTTTCATCTAAAATTTATCACAACATTTCTTTCAAAAATATTAAAATAATACTCTTTGTAAATGATAATCATTTATTACTCTCCAACATCTAGGCATAGTACTAACAATCATATTTCACATCATGCTATTTTAATTATATTTTCTCAAAACTAAAAATTTTAAAGAAAAATTTTTTACGCAGTAAAAACAAAAAAAATAATATAATTAATATTACACATCAACAAACATATATATGAATTATGAACGTACACATTATTCTAGATATGATATATATGCAGATGATGGTAATATATGAATTTAAGAATCAGGCTCTCAAATATAAAGAGACCACATGGACTCTCTAATATCTAGGTAGAGTTTGAGTGTGACTATTTATATTTAAAATCTTATTTTATTGTCTTATTGTTTTATTGTTTTACTATTTATTATTTATTATTATTTATTTATTTGTATTATTATTTTAATTATAGAATCATATGAACAATTCAAAAGGAAATAAAATTTATTAAACATCTCATCACTTAGGCGGTGTTCGAGAACAAATTATTTCATAAAAAGTTTTCATATAAATCTTTAAAAGTTTAGGATTTTTTAGAACTTCAAGAGTTTAGGGCCTAGGATTTTAATTTGGGGTTTCACTTAGGGTTTAAGGTTTCACCTAGGGTTTAAGGTTTTGCCTTGGGTTTAGAATTTTACTATGGGTTTCACTTTAGAGTCTCGCATTAGGGTCTCAATTTTAGGATCTCAAATTTTGCCTAGGGTTTAGTTTTAGGGTTTCATATTAGGGTTTTGTTTATGATTGTATTTTAGGGTTTCAAAAATTTACAAATTGCTCTAACAATCTCCAACATCTACGCAAACTTTCGGAGTAAGCTCGTTTTTCATAATTTTCTAAAAAATAAATTTTTATATTTTAAAAATATTATTATTATTTATCTTTTATTATTTAAATATTTAATAATTTCTAAATATCTAGGCGAAATTATTAATTTTTAAAACATGATTTTTAATTCTCTCTAACATTTAGGCAAGAATTTTTTAAAAAATTTTATTATTATTTTTGTATTATTATGTTCTAGAATTTTTTTTAAATGCAAATAACTATTAAAATGCATAAACATGATCAAAGATAATATGAGCATGTCACTTAGTAATTTAATAGCTATGTAAAGCCATAAAACAAGTCCATACAATGCACCGTGTTTTAACAAAAGCATAGCACTAGACTAATTTCAATATCTGAATTGCTTCTCATGAACCATGGATGACAAGCCTAAATTGATTGGAAAGCAAAAATTAAAACCGAAAATCTATGCCCCTACCCTACCTTTTGTTGAGTTTATTATTATTATTATTATTATTATTTAAACGTTCAATCCATGCCTACATATCCCAACCGATTATATATAGCAAAACCAGTATATATATATATATATAAAAAAAAAAAAAACAAATGGGACATAAAGCAAGAGCTTTTAAGAACAAACAAGGACGCTGGGGGCTTGAAAATTCTCCCAAACTAACAAGACAGAAAGCTATGACAATAAAGAGATTCTTTTTCCTGTCCACCTACTTCATACAAATGAACCAGGACTGAGAAAGAAAAGAAAAAAACAACGTAAAAAAGCAGTTTTTTTAAGTTCCTGTAAACAAAATTATCGCAGTGACAATGGGCAGACAGAGCCTGGTTTTCCAATATGTTGAAGAAACTCTCGGCTGGGGGGCTCCATAGACGTTGGAACAAGGTTGAAAATCTCTCTTTTCTGCAGGAGGCGCCTTGTAGGTTTGCCTCTGTTTTCTATTTTTCCAATCAAAAATTTCATCTCATTTATACCAAGCGTAAGGAAGAACTATGAAGTTCTTTTGAGACTCAACTATCGTTAAAAAAAAAAAAAAAAAAAAAAAAAAAAAAAAAAAGGTACCCACGCACAAGAAGAAAAGCAATGGAATGGAAGGAAGCAATTTTCAGGTTTTCATGAAAGGAAAAAAAGTTACAGAGTGCTACCTTTCCTTCTGGTTTTTCTTCCTCTCTGTATCCCTTTTGCTCAAAATGCTTCTTCCCTTCTTTTCGTGTTCAATTTTTTCTTTTCACGCCCATGCACTTGTTTTCCTAGTTTTTTCTTTTTGTTTTTTGCTTCACGTTTTGGTCTGCTACTCGCTGCTCCAGTGCTAGTGTTTCTAGTTTCCTTTTTCTCGTTCAGCTTTGGTGCCACCTCTCTTCTGCTTCACGCCCTTCCTCTCTTTTCCACGCCTTCAGCGCATGAAAACATTTTTCTTTTGCCGCTTTTTTCTTTCCAGTTTTTCTGGTATCACATCTTCTGTTTCAGCACGTTTCTTCTCTCTTCTGCTGTCTGCCTGCTGCTGGATTTTTTTTTTTGCCACCTTCCTCCTTTTTTCTTTTTGTTTTCTTTGGTTCCCTAGTTTTGCCCGTATGCTTCTCCTTTTCCTGCTCGTGTTTGCTTCGCAAGGCCCTTTCCCTTCTGCGTTCCTTAGTTTTCTTCGCAGCCTCCGTTCCTTTCTCCCATTTTCTTTTTTTTTTTGCTTACCTCTCCTTCCTTCTTTTCCTCGGTTTTCTTTGCAGCCCCCGTTCCTTTCTCCCTACTCTTTTCCATGTTTTTCTGCTCGTCTCTTTTTATTTTCACCATTCCGTTTTTCTTTCTTTTATTTTTTATTTCCCTTTCCCTTTCCCTTTCCCCGCACACATGCACTTTTTTCTTTGTTTGTAGGCAACCGCTTCCCACGTTCCATGCCATTTCCTTCACATTTTCCCCTGTTTTTTCTTTCATGGCATGCACGGCATGGCCATTTCACGTGCTAGGTCTTTCTTTTGTTTATTGTTTCCTTATTATATATATATATATATATATATATATATATATATTTATTTATTTATTTATTTATTTATATAATATATATAAATATTTTGGACTTCACCTTGATTACGGGCTTTCAAAAAGTTTTGTTTTATTTTAACCTCAATTGGCCCTCACAATTTCATTTTAGGCCAAGTTATTTTTTATTTTTTATATTTATATTTATATTTAATATTATTGTATTTATATCTTATATTTTATTTTTTTATTTTTTTATTTTTTATTTTTTATTTTTATATTATTATTATTTTGTTTAATGGCCAAGAATGGGTCGCTAATGGGCTTTCATAAATACGGGCCTTTATTGGGCCACTTTGAATATTATTCGAGTTATAAAACAGGCCCTGCCATGTGGCCCTTATTAGGCCTCATCCTTGAGCATTTAAAATTGGACCATTGGTGGACCTAAAAAATTGATAATTGAAACCCAATTGCAAAATCAAACCCGGGTTAGAGTAAAATATTTCGGATCAAATTAGGAGTCTATAACTATCCTTTTTATATATTTCTGAGGATCATGAATAATACAAAGACATAAACAATAATTTTATCCGGATAGTCCAGATACTTCTTTTATTTTTTTTTATTTTTTTGTTTTTTGGTTTTTTTTGTTTTTCGATTTTTTTGTTTTTTTTTGTTTGCTTTTTTTTTAGAACAATCGGGACAACACCGTAAGTTGGGTAATAAAGAATAATCGAGATAATACCGTAAGTCAAGTAATAATGAACGATCGGGATAACATCACAAGGCAAAAAATAAAGAATGACCAAGACAACACCACAAGTTCGAAATAAAGATGACCGAAACAAAATTGTAAGTTAAAATGAAGATTAACCGTGACAAAATCATAGGTTAAAATCACAAATGACTGGGACAACATTGCAAGTCAAGTAATAGTAAAAGACCAAGACACCACCACAAGTCAAAAATAAAAGAGATCGGGACAACATCGTAAGTCAGAAATAACGAATGACCAAGACAACACTACAAGTGAGAAATAAAAGATTACCAAGACAACATCACAAGTTAGAAATAAACATCATAAATATAGGATGACCAAACAATACCATAGGTTAAAAATAAAAGACGACTAAGACAATACCTTAGGTGAAAAAAATGATTGAGACAACACCACAAGTCAAAAATAAAAGAACGATTGGGACAATTCCATAAGTCAAAAATAAAAGACGACCAAGATAACACTGCAAGTTAGAAATAAAGGATGATTAAGACAAAATTTTCATTGGTGCTACTTAGACTAGGCTTAAATTTTCTTTGGTGCCAACTACACGAGCTTAAATCTTTTCATGAGGTGCCAACTAAGTTGGGCTTAAATGTTCATTGGAGCTAGCTAATCTAGGCTTAAATTCTCATTGAGTGCTAACTAAAGTGGGTTTAAATCTTTCATTGGATGCCAACTAAACTGGGCTTAAATTTTTATTGGTGCCAGTTAATACTGGGCTTAAAACTTGGGTGCCAACTAAATAGGGCTTAAATTTTTTCATGATATGCCAGCTAAACTAGGCTAAAATGTTTCTTTGATACCAGTCAAACTAGGCTTAAATCTTTCATTAATACCAGTCAAACTGGCTAAATCTTTCTATAATGTGCCAACTAAACTAGGCTTAAATCTTTCATTGATACCAGTTAAACTAGGCTTAAAACTTCGGTGCCAACTAAACTGAGCCTAAATTTTTTATGATGTGCCAACAAAACTAGGCTTAAATTCTTTCATGAGGTGCCAACTAAACTAGGCTTACAACATGGGTGACAGCTAAACTGGGCTTAAATCTTTCATGATGTGCCAATAAAACTAGGCTTAAATTCTTTCATGGGGTGCCAACTAAATTAGGCTTATATCTTTTCATGAGTGCCAACTAAACTAAGCTTAAATTTTCTTAATGTCAGCCAAACTAGGCTTAAATCTTTTCATGATATGCCAACTAAACTAAGCTTAAGTTCTTCTTAATGTCAGCCAAACAAGGCTTAAATCTTTTCATGATGTGCCAGATAAACTGGGCTTAAATTTTCTTTGGTGCCAAACAAACTAGGCTTAAATTTTTTCATAAGGTACCAAATAAACTTAGCTTAAATTTTCATTAGTGCCAACAAAAATGGGCTTAAATTCTTTCATAAGATGCCAACTAAACTAGGCTTACATTTTTCATGAGTGCTAGCTAAACTAGATTTAAACTTTCATTGGGTGCCAACTAAACTAGGCTTAAATTCTCGAGGAT
The DNA here is from genome assembly GCF_047325235.1 of Durio zibethinus. Taxonomy (NCBI): domain Eukaryota; kingdom Viridiplantae; phylum Streptophyta; class Magnoliopsida; order Malvales; family Malvaceae; genus Durio; species Durio zibethinus. Next base: position 21,116,463 of record NC_143166.1, read on the forward strand.
TGGTGACCCCTATCAGAAATGAAAGAGGTGAACATTTTCGTTTAAACTAGATTAAATAGTTTAGCACATTAAGATTTTTTGTTCATTCAAAAGGGGTTTCTCCACCTGAAGAGGATAAAAAAGTCATATACTTTTTCCATGTAAGCTCACAAATGAAATATAAGTTTTCCTAAAACATGAATCCCTTAAATACCAAACATATTCAACATTTTCTTTAGCATTCAAATGTGGTATTTTGATATATGTCAAGATTAGCTATAAGGGTTTGAGATTTTGAAAGGTTATTTGGGTATGGGAAAAGGCTGAGATTTTTGAAATCAGTCATTCTCAAACTTCTTGGACCTTGATATTTTAGATCTTTTAAAAAGGTTTAGCTTATCTTTGTTTAGCATCTACCACATTTAGCATTAGAATTAGCCTTCAAGATTTGCTCTAGATTGCCATTTTTCAGGATTTTCACGCTATAGCCACATTTATATTTTTGTTTTCTTTTTTTTTTCTTTTTTATCACTATACCATGTATTTAAGAATTCAAACTTAATTAAATGGAGTTAATGGTCCAAACAAAAAATTAGGTAATAAAGAGGGACCAAAAGGTTTAAAGATTTCATGGCCATTTTCTTAAAAAAAACTCTTCAATTTTTAAGCATTCATGTTTGATCCAATATGGACTTTTCATGGGATGTAACATAGGCTAATGTTTGGGGTTGTCAAAAGAAAAGGATAAAAAGGCCCAAAACAAGTATTTAAGGGTAATTAAAACCAAGGATCAAACTCATTTGAAGGATACACTCTGAGGTATATTCCCTTGCATTCTCTTATGCTTTCCACCCATTCCTTTCCTTTTTTTTCTTCTCTTTCATTTCCTTATTTTCTTCATTTTTCATTCTTTCACTGAGTGGATTCAAAACTTTTAAAAATTTTTATATTATGCCTTTGCCCTAACATATGGGATTCCATTGGGACATCACTATTCTTAACCCTTAAATGCATCTCTTTTTGCCTCCAGTATGAAAGATGATTCTTAATTTGGATTTATTTTAAAAGAAAATTAATTAAGCTTAATGGGCTAGAAAAGGATAAATTTCTACATTTGTGAAGGGATAATAAAAGACGATCATTTGTCATTTCAAGTATGATCACTTAAATTGAAGAGCAGTTCCTTTTTGGGAAAATGAATTTGAAAAAAGTATTTCATTTCAGAAGTTTTTTCTTTTTGACGCTATTGGTTTTCTTGACTTTATTTTATAGCCTTTTCAACTTAGGCTTTTGTTTTTGCCTTTCTTTTCTCTAAAATTTTTGGATTTGTCAAGACTTTATTTGGATTCATTCAAACTTCTTAAGTGCATGATGTAATAACTATTTTTCTTTTCTTTTTTTTTTGTTTTTTCTCTTTTTTTTTTGGAATAACCCCCTAAATTCATTTTGCTAGTAATGCGTTTTAGGGAAAATGCCCCATTTTGGCAAACCATCCTTAATAGAAGTTATTAGAAGAAAAAGATTATATCGAATGAATGAGAAAGGGTCACATGGAATGAACTCATTTAAGGTATCACATAGTCCGTATCACTTTACCAAAAAGAGAACAATAAGGTTGATTATAATTCATGTTGTCTTAAGAGCAATGAGGTCTTTCTGCTCTGATCCACATGCCCACAAGACACATGGGCCAAGCCAATTTTGGGGTAAATAGTTGAAAGGTTGATAAATATGAGGTTATTTTATAGGACTTGGGTTGGCTTTGATTTTGAAAGATTTTTGGATCTATAGTGTAACATTAAACATCAAATTACCACATATGAATCCTTAAAAGAATATGTTAGCCTGCTCTTCTAGAAATTCAAATTTCCTTTTTTCTTTTTTAATTAGATGTTTCATTGTTCATTGCCTTGGAAAAGAATATCATCATTTAACATTATAACATTATCAGGTGAGGACAAGGTTCACAAATTCAAATTCAAGCCTTTTGAAGAGTGATGGCTGATGAATAAGATCAACTAAATGACTTAAGAAAAAGTGTTTAAGTATTTGATAAATTTTTAATAGTGATGCCAACTCTTCCATGACTCAAAACTTTCTTTTTTGTCATTTTCTTTTTCTAGTGTTTTTAGGGTATATATATATATATATATATTTATAACCTTGGGACCTAACTATGTGCGGCTTTACTCAAATCTAACATTTTCTCCCTTTTTACCAATTACAAGTCCAAAATTTAATAGAAATCGAAAATATCAAATGATGATATAAATCTATGAAACACTCATGAAGCACAAGATCTATTTATGCAATGCAAACACTCAAAATCTCACATTCCTAATAGTACTCTTGTAAAAACATTCAAACTTAAGATCGAAGGTTCCCTACTTAGTGCTTTAGCTTTAGAATTATTGCCTCTCAATCTTGCCAGCTTTAATCACATTCTCAATCATTTCCCCAAAAACCACCATATTGCAAAAATTCTTTATAGCATTTCCCATAATTTTGTCATAATATGAGGCCTTTAACATACTAATAAATAGCACTGTAACTTTTTTTTTCGTTAACGGTGGATGGACTTGAGCCGCTGCATCTCTCCAACAATGTGTACACTCCTTAAAGCTTTCTGTTAACTTTTTTTCCTTATTCTACAAAGATAACCTATTCAGAACAATATCAATAACATGCTTATATTGAGCCAAGAAAGCTTTAGCTAAATCTTTCTATGCATGGATCCAACTTCGATCTAATTAAACATACCATTTTGCTACTGATCTAGTTAAACTATCTTAAAAATAATGTTTCAAAAGCTTGTCATTATGAGTATGACTTGCCATTTTACAACAAAACATCGTAACATGAGCAGAAGGACATGTAGTTCCAATGAACTTTTTAAAATTGAAAACCTTGAATCTTGTTGGTATAACCAAACCATGCACCAAACTGAGCTTATTTGCATTCATATTCCTAAAGGTGGCATTCCCTTCCACGACTCTTAGTCTTTCTTCTAGTAGTTCACATTTATTTTTAATCTCTACACTCATTACTAGCACATATATGCCATATAGCTTTTTTTGTTCAACAGGATCATTGAAATTTAGTATACTGATAGGATCGATCGGACCCAATCTTGGATTGATTTTCACATGCACCTGAGGTTGACTAACAGAAGGTCCAGCACTAATGTAAAGCTAGAGTTGACTAATAGAAGATCCAAAAAAAGTGAAAAGGTGTGTGGTTGGTAGCTGTAAATGGATTCCTTAGGAAGTATGAACTTGAGGTGGAGTGAATCCCAAAAGATATGTTGACTCCTCTATATTAATCCCATCTCCTAATCCCTGTGTGCTAGCAACTTCTTTGCCTTTTAGGGGGCTAGTTAATAATTATCTTAACTCAAACATCTGTGCCTTGATATTCAATTATATTTCCATCACTCTCTCTTTTATCTCCTATTGTGCCTTCTAGACCCTCTCAAACCTAGTTGAATTACCTTCTTCCATAACTCGAGAATTAGAGCAGGTATTATACGTGTGAAACTATTTAAGCTGACTTCTTTGAGTTTGTTATCCTTGAAACTCTCTTTATTTGTCATGAATTAGAATGCATGGTATAATCATCATTGTTATTACTATTATTAGTATCATTATTATTATTAATTTGCTTTTATTAATTTACATGTATGCAATGAATGTAATGTAATGCAAATTGCTTTGGATTAATCTAAGTAAAAAGAAACAATCATTAACCATAGAAATCTCTACACATCAACCAATCATCCATGTATGAAAACCACAAAAACACCTAATTTGAGCATAATGCTCCCTAGCTTCACAAAAGAAACTCAATAAGCGTTGATTGCAATGCTAAGTCAAAATGACCTTTCACTCAAGTTTTTCAGCTCTCTCCACCATTTTATTGCCTTTCTGCACCGTATTGTAGATCTATGAAGTCAAGTGCTTTATGCACTGTTGCCTTCCTAGGCTATCCACTCTCCACATTTTCCAAGCTTCCACTTCCATGTTATAGGTATAAGCCTAATAATCCTCCTTCTCTTGCCATTCAATCAAAATCTTATCTATGCAATTCTAATTGTTAACCAACTAAATTTCCAAGCTCATTAGCTCATGTTCCAAAAGCTTTTTTCTCTTTTACAAATCAAAACTCCTATTCTGTTCTCCTTTCAATCTGGCCCTTAGCTTTTCGTTTTCCTATTGGCACTTGGCTACCTTTGTAAAGACTCTAAAAAGTTTATCTTTCCATGTTTGCAGTTTTTTGGTGAGTATAGAGATCACTCTTTTATTTTCTCAAGCTTTACTCTTTCAATATTCCACCATCTTTCTTAATTCTTCCACATCCTTCTTAGATCCCTTTGAAGGTCTGATGTCCATCCTCAATCTCTTATTCTCTTGGTGAAGATCTTGTAAATCTCTTTTCAACACCTTTCGCTCCTTGGTCAACTTTTATAAGGCATCATCTTTCATCATCAAATCATACATCAACTAGTTGACTTGATTTATCATTGTCATCTTTTCTTTCCCTATCTTCTTTCTTTTCATCTTAAACTCTCACTGAGTGATCTTAAGAGTCGACAATATCGACTCTAAAGTAAAAGTGGGCAACTAATTTGAAACATCCACTAGCAAGGGCCTAACTTCATTGACTCTTTTCATTCTCCATGCAAGGTACCCTTCCATAACATTATCTGCATATTTGGCTAGGTTCATCCGATTAATTAGCTTTTATGCCTTGATGACCTCTTGGACCTTTTTCATATAACCAAATGCCCTATAGTCAAACTTGAGCAAACTAAGTCCATAAGTCATAAAGATGAATTCATGAAAATCCTATTACTTTTAAACCATGAGAGGTGCACAACTCACTGACCCCTATATCCCTAGCAATGGTACCCATGACTCATCTCTACAATTGTACAAAATGGTTGTAGGAAGCATCCAAGGCATACTCCATGTTACATCTTCACTAGTAAGCTTTAGAAACAATGACATCCATTGCCTTTTCTCCAATCCCTCTACCATTTCTTGGTGATAAACTCTTGATGGGAACAAAATGAATGGAGAAAAGCTGAAATGATATCTTTCTTTTTCTCCAAAAATGACCTCTAAGCTAAACAAAAAGTAACTGAGCATATCCTTTGAATCATTACTCACCCTTCATTCGGTAGAAGTTAAGCGATCTAATGGTCTTCGTTAAAATGGTCGATGAAGGATTTATACCTTTATCCAATTGCTCAAAGAAATCAACCATTGATGCTTCTACATATCCTAAAACCTTAGGGAATATCATCAAACCATACACGACCAAAGCAAATCAGTCTAATCCCTAATCATTATCAAGATGCTTCATTATATGCTTTAACAAGAAGGTCGATGGAATGGTCTCGACCTAATTCTTTTCCTTCTTATGCTTGTCAATCTCTTTAAACCCTATTTGCAAAATCTTAGCTAACTTATTTGTATATCCGGTAGTCTTTTGCTCTTTTCAATAAATCTTATCTTAATTGGCAAACTCTATCCAGAGTAAAGATGAACATTCTTCAATTATGAGGGCCAAGTCTTGTTGCTTAAACATGAAATACCGATAAGATGGATCCTAAAATTGTATCGTAACCCTAACTAGTTCCTCATCAATCTTTATTGATAGAAGCAATGCCATATCCCCATATTTCCTCAAAAAATAATCTTTCTTTTCTACTCCCCACTGTCACCATATGGTTTCCAATTCGACTATATCATTTTAACTCAAATCCATGTGCACTAACTGTGGAAGTGTAGAAACGTAACTGACCTCTAAACAATCTCTTTCTTTTTCTTGGGTGCTTTTTAATTGGCTTTTGACTTCCAAATAATTCCTGTTGGAGGCTAATGCTACTGATGGCTTCGTGAGTACTTCTTCTACTGTTGATTGACCCAAAACAAATACCCCTCTTCAGATGTAATATTTATATGATGTATGCAACAAAATTAAAAGTTATACAAATAAAAGAAATTAAAGATCCAAACAAACAAATAATAACAATAACAAAACAATCATATTATACAACAAAAATAATAAAATATATATAGTATCCTAATCTTTGGTAATTTTCTAAAACAGGTGGCATAGCTCTACCCTAGGCAGGCTTCCTATGGCTTATGATATGCTAGGTTGGGATTTACTTGTCTAAAAGTTCCCAAATCAACCTTACACCTTTATCTATTACAGACTAATAAGGTAAATGAATCCTCATACATTACAGGCTACAAACGAAAAGGGTTCAATCTGAGTCAAAATGTTTCACTAGCAAATGAAAAGGTCATCACCTCACAAGAGAGTAGCTACTTTATTCCTCTTAATAAGGACAGAGCCCAAGTCTAGAGCTTATGCATGTAAGTGAGTATACAAAAGTGTGCAGAGTGACATATTAAACAAAACAACATAAATAAATCACAAACACAATATCAAAACAAGGTAATAACTAACATACAACTTATTTTGTTTATTAACTTATACATTTTTTTGAAAAATTAAAATAAGGGGAATTAAAATAAATATCCAACTAAACCAATTAAATCCAAAATTTTGAATATGCATAATTATGATTTTTGGCCTAACTCTCTTCATATCCCCAGTGGAGTCGCCAAGTTATCATACAGTATCGGTCCAGAGACTCGATCACTAGACTTAAAAATTTTAAATCATGAAAACATAGGGAGTCATCACTAATTTTTTTTAAGGTGTTATTGGCTACCCAAAAATTTTACCATTTTAATAAAACTGGTTTAGAACTTTATTAAAATGACAATTTTAGTCTACAAAAATAAGATTGGGCTCAAAAGTTGGTTATGTGCAAGGAAGGATTTGTACCCCTACAACGCTCACAAAATTGGTACTAATTAAATATGCGCTATCATTCGTTTTGGATTAAAATGGTTTCATTTTAAGACTTAATAATAATTCCCTCTATTTTTAAGAAATATGATTAATTTAAAGAAAACTTTATTTAGGAGTATTATGAAATTTTTAGATTAAAGAAATATCTTCAAATTCCCAGACATAAAGGTAGAATTGAAAGATAGCTTTTTCATCCAAAATTTATTGCAACAACCCTTTTAAAAATAATAAAATAACACTCTTTGTAAATGATAATCATTAATGACTCTCCAACATCTAGGTAAAGTATCAACAATTATATTTCACATAATATTATTTTAATTTTATTTCCTCAAAACTAAAAGTTTTAAAGAAACAATTTTTACTTAGTAAAAATGAAAAAATAATATAATTAATATTACACATCCACAAACATATGTATGAATTATGAATGTAAACATTATTCTAGAAATGAGATATATGCAGATGATGGTAAAATATGAATTTAAAAATTGAGCTTTCAAATATAAAGAGATCGTTTAGACTCTCCAACATCTAGGTAGAGTTTGGGTGTAATTATTTATATTTAAAATCTTGTTTTATTATTTTATTAGTTATTTCTTATTCATTATTTTTTATTATTATTTTAATTACAGAATGATTTGAACAATCCATAAAGAAATAAAATTTCCTAAATACCCGATCACTTAGGAAGTGTTGGGAACAAATTATTTCATAAAAGGTTTTCATACAAATCTTTAAAATTTTAGGATTTTTTAGAGCTTTGGGATTTTAGGGCTTACGTTTTTCATTTAGGGTTTCAACTAGGGCTTTCGGGTTTTGCCAAGGGTTTAGAATTTTACTTTGGGTTTTACTTTAGGGTTTCACATTAGGGTCTCACTTAGGGTTCAATTTAAGGTTCTGCATTAGGGTCTTGATTTTAGGATCTCGGATTTTACCTAGGGTTTAGTTTTAGGGTTTCATACTAGCGTTTTGGTTAGGATTGTATTTTAGCATTCCAAAAATTTATAAACTTCTCTAACAATCTCCAACATTTAAGCACACTTTTAGAGTCAACTCGTTTTTCATAATTTTCTAAAAAATAAATTTTTATATTTTAAAAATTTTATTACTATTATTATTATTATTATTTATCTTTTGTTATTTAAATACTTAATAATTCCCCAACACCTAAGTGAAATTATTAATTTTTAAACATAATTTTTAATTCCCTCTAACATCTAAACAAGGATTTTTTTAAAAAATTTTATTATTATTTTTTCATTATTATGTTCTACAAATCTTTTTAAATGTAAATAGCAATTAAAATACAGAAACATGATCAAAGATAATATGAACAAGTCACTTAATAACTTAATAGCTATGTAAAGCCATAAAACAAGTCCATACAATGCACCGTGTTTTCACAAAAGCATAGCACTAGACTAATTTCAATATCTGAATTGCTTCTCATGAACCACAGATAACAGCCTAAATTGATTGCAAAGCAAAAATCAAAATCGAAAATCTATGGCCCTGCCCTACCTTTTATTGAGTTTATTATTATTATTTTTTAAAAAAAATCAACCCATGCATACATATCCCAACCGAATAAATATAGCAAACTAGTATATAAAAAAACAAATAGGACATAAAGCAAGAGTTTTTAAGAACAAACAAGGATGCTGGGGGTTTGAAAATTCTCTCAAACTAACAAGATAGTAAGCCATGACAATAAAGAGATTCTTTTTCCTATCCACCTACTTCATATAAATGAACTAGGACTAAGAAAGAAAAGAAAAAACACAACCAAAAAGGTAATTCTTTAATTTTCTATAAACAAAATTATGGCTATGACAATGAGCATACACAACATGGTTTTCCAATATGTAGAAGAAACTATTAGGTGGGGGGCTCTATAGATGTTGGAACAAGGTTAAAAATCTCTCTTTTTTGCAAGAGGTGCCTTCTATGTTTGCCTCTATTTTCTATTTTTCCAAACAAAATTTTCATCTCATTTTATGCCAATCGTGGGGAAGAACTATGAAGTTCATGTGAGACTCCTCTGTCATAAAAAAAAAAAAAATCAATGGAATGGAAGGAAGCAAATTTTAGCTTTTCATGAAAATAAAAAAAAATTACAAAGTGTTATCTTTCCTTCTAGTTGTTTCTCTTTCTCTCTATATCCTTTTTGCCCAAAATGCTTCTTCCTTTCTTTTCGTGTTCAATTTTTTTTTTCATGTCTATGCACGTTTTTTTTTGCTTCACATTTTAGTCTACTACTCGCACCTCCAATGATTGTGTTTCTAGTTCTCTTTTTCTAGTTCAGTTTTGACACCACCTCTCTTCTGCTTCACACTCTTCCTTTCTTTTCCATATCTACAGTGCATGAAAACATTTTTCTTTTGCTACTTTCTTTCTTCCAGTTTTTTTATCTCACATCTTCTATTTTGGCATGTTTTTTCTCACTTCTGTTATCTGTCTGCTATTGTTTTTTTTTTTGCCACCTTTTTCCTCTTTTTTTTATTTTCTTTTGTTCCTTAGTTTTGGCCATATGCTTCTCCTTTTCTTGCTAGTGTTTGCTTCGCAAACCCTTTTTTTTTCTATGTTTCTTTACTTTCTACTAGTAGGGCTTATTAAGACAAAACTCAAGGCACTCATTATTCAAAATAAGGTTGTGTTTTGGTTAATGGGTCTTACTTAACTATCATTGTATTATTTGGATGCAAAAAACTTGACCATATAAAGATAGAGGTAATGATTGGGCAAATCACATAAGATGTAATTAGATAAGGAGTTGTCACCCTATAGACACCTAATTTTATCTAGAATATTTTATCACTTTAACTCGAATTTGATTTCACAATTGGGTTTTGTTCATCAATTTTTTAGGTCTATTAACAGTCCATTTTTAAATGCTTAAAGATGAAGCCTAATAAGAGCCCCATGGCAAGGCCTATTGTATAAGCTTGAATAATACTTAAAGTGGCACTAAAAATGGGCCCAATAAAGGCCTATATTTATGAAAGCCCATTAGCGGCCCATTGTTGGCCATTAAACAAAATAATAATAACATAAAAAATAATAATAATAATATAAAATATAAAAATAATAATATTAAAAATAAATATAAAGATAAAATAATAAAAAATAGCTTAACCTAAAATTAAATTGTAAGGGCCATTTGAGGTTAAAAATAAAACAAACTTTTTGAATGCTCATAATCAAGATGAAGCCCAAAATATATAAATATATATAATACGGAAACAATAAACAAAAGAAAGAGCTAACACGTGCAATGGTCATGCTATGCATGCCATGAAAGAAAAAAATAGGGAAAAACATTAAGGAAATGGCATGGAATGTGGGAAGTAGTTGCCTAAAAACAAAGGAAAAATTGCATATGTGTAAGGAAGGGGAAATGGAAATAAAAAAAAAAGAAAAACGGAATGCTAAAAAAAGAAAAAAAAAAGAGAAGCAAATTAATGGAAGGCATCAAGACTTAATATTTTTCATGAGGGATTTTTGATTCATCATAGGTCTCATCAAGCATGCACAAGAATTCATCATATATCCAATATATGTAATCTTATCATCCATCTCATAATTATACATGGCATTTATCATATATAAATTCTAGCATGTATAATAATAAATCAATATAGCACTTATGGTATTTATCTCATAACTAACATGTATACTATAACAATCATCCGATTTAGTTCAAATTTATGATCTTGAACATCTATTCTTTCAATCAATATCAATATCATACATCAATTATCAATCCAACTTAACGTGATGCAAGACAAAGACATGTTTAGCTAGCATGGCCAAATATGTCTAACTACTATATTAGGAACATGTAATTTGCAATCATAATCTCCTAATCAATTAAGAAATTATAATTTTGCTTGAATTTTAATGTAACATGGTTTACATCACTCTAAACCATCTAGGAAAGCCAATCAATTAAAATCAAGTCAAATTCATGCATCGAGATTTTTCTAGTCCAACTAGGTGTTGTAGTAATATAGTTTCTTGTTAATTAAAAGTTCTAAGTAATATAGTTTCTTGTTAATTAAAAGTTCTAAACAATTTAGAAAGTACAATTCAACTTGGATTTTATATGAAATATTATTTCTCAAACCTAAACTATTTAGGAATCCAAATTCAATAACAAATAACACCAATTTAGGGCTTGGACAAAAACCCATCCAAGAAAGAAAGCAAGTTCTAGCTAGGGTAGTCCACTAAACTTGGTGATTAAGAAACCAAATTTTGAAATCTTGGTGAACAAGTTTCCTAAGATTCCTAACATTGATTATCAAGTAGATTTTCATTAAAATCTTATTGTACAAGTTTTTAAAGTCTCTTAACTTTTAATAACACCAGCTACATCAAGAAAACCAGTTACCATAATCATATTAAGGAAACCATGCATCACATGCATGCTTTACATGCCCAGCTACCAGTAGCAGATTTTTGGGCAGAACTTGTTATCAACTTTTGAATGACCAAATCATCAATATTTTTATTTTCAAGTATTAAAATTTCATAGCCAAATATTACCAAATATTATCCCTAGAGTGAGAATTAATTTTTGTAATATCACTATAATATAATTTTCTTGATATGGACATATTGCAAACAAAAACTTTATTGAGCATGCAAACAATATCCAAAAATCATCAAATTTAATACCAATAATCCTAAGACACCATGTTTTGATATTCTAAAAGAATGCAATCAAAATAATATAGAAAAAAATTAATTTTTTAGCCTCTACATCACAATAACAGATTGTAATCAACACAGTTTTAATATCATGAACAACCAACCAAACTTCTAATTTGTATAATCTATATTAACAAGGCTTTGATACCACTTGAAGGGAATTATGTATTATTATCAGAGTTAAAGCAATGGAATTTTAAAAAATTTTAATTCCTTAAAGCCAAGATCAATCACTAAGATTATACAAACAAATAACTTCACAAGCATGCATAGGTTTTAGCTTAGATGCTTACCTTAAATGCCGAAATTCTTTTAGTTCAACTTGGTGATCTTCCAAATAGATTCCAAGCCTAGAAATTGCCAAAATGTTTAGCCCCTAATGGTGATCTATACGAACTCTTGTGAAAAAACCTTCTTTAAGGTTTGCCAAACTCAATGCTACACTATAGCTCGTAAGTGTTTGCATAACCTTTCGTATTTTCTTGAGTGAAACTTCTTTTCTAACTACTTTTATGTAAGATGGGGTGACTTGATATCTTTTTTATATGGGATGCATTTAACTAAATTAGGCTTAATGCTTGGAATAAAAATTTCCACAATTAACCCTATGCTAGTTGAATGTACCAAATAAGGGAAACTTTTTCTTTTATTTGTATTTCCTCTATTTTTGGTCATACAAAAAACAAGTTTAGTCCAACTTAATTTGTCCCAATTTCAATCTTTCTCAATTGTTCCAATGTATGAGATGCATTAAGTTCTTTAGCAAGTTGGCAATAAACACAAGCATTGTAAGCGTTAGTATTTAGCTTTGGGTGAAAAAAACTTTTTGTCTTTATAACCAATTCTCCAATTAGCTAGTCTTATGTTTATAAATCATGATCAATGCTTGCTTCATTACAATGAACCCTAATTGCTAACAAAAACTCAATATGGCTTGACAACCTATCCATGAATAGTCTCAGTGTATAATTAATATCCTTTCATCACATAGTATTTCAATTTAAACATTAAGTATAGTTTAATGCCTACTTAATCTTGTTCAATCATGGTTAGTCTTATCCTTGACATTAACTCACAAATAAGCTTTAGAATAAGTCTAAACTTTTATTTCACTTTGGCGTAAGATTTCTCAAGGTATTTCAATCAAGACTAGTTAAGACACTCTCTTGATCACACAAGGTGATGAATCTCATCCTGATTACTTCATGCATCTTCATATGCCTCATGTTATACCTAACAATACTTGATTTGAGCATTCTTGGTTAGAACCATAAGTAAAGTAAAGTCAAAGTATAGCATTTATCATATAAGATCATAAATAATCTTAAGTCAAAGGATCACTTATACAACCATCACATGAGAATGTAGCTATAGACACTATGTGAACTAACATATAGCATTCTCATATTAGGTCACATTCAATAAACTTGCTCTTGTAACAAACATCTATATGTTAGCTCAAGTTTATCCAAACTTTAACTTATGAGATCGGTTGCTTGCTTCATATGCAAAATATAAACATATGCTAGCCTCAACAACTTTTGTTAATGTCCTCTTATTGATAAAGCATCAACTAAAAACAATTTTAGAATATATAGCTTTTATACAAAGATGATCTCATAATTACAATCTCATTGTAAGTCCCTTGCAAAGCTTTATTTATATTATGAGGACTTTACATATAAGCATCAACATTGAAATATATGTATACAAACTCAATGACAAAGAAATAAAACCTTTATAACATATCAAATATCATTGTACTATAAATATGACAATATCTTAGCCAAAATAAGATTCGGCTTAAAGGGAAAATACCAACAAATCATGTGTTTAACAAGGTTTTCATGACCGCAATTGTCTTCAAACTTTTGGTCCTGGACAGGTCATCAATAGTCAAATCATACTTGTCTGATTAAAATCTTTTTCTTAATTCAAATATTCCTTCTTCTTCTTTTCTTTACCATTTTTTCACTATGATCTCTCCCACAATCCTTATCTCCTATTTCTTTATCATCATTCATCATTTCTGTTCATTCATTCACCCATCATTTTGCCATTTCCAACTTTCTTCAATTTTCATTCCATTCATTCATTTTTCATTCAATCAGCCATCATTTCCATTTCCTATTGACTTTCCTATTCTTTATTTCATCATTTCATCATCATTTTTATTTCATTCATCATTACATTTTTTTCATTTATCATTACATTTTTTTCATTTTTCCCACTTTGCCTTTCTTTCACCCTTTTTTCTTAATTGGTGCAATTTCATTAAGCTTAATGATCTCATCTATATGCCAGCTAATTAGGGCTTAAATCTTATCGCTGCCAGCTAGACTGGGCTTAAAATTCTCTAGTGCCAGCTAAACTGAGCTTGATTTTTCCTTAGTGCTACTTAAACTAACCTTAATTCTCTTCGATGTCAGCTAAATTAGGCTTAAATCTCACTAGTGCTAGCTAGACTGGGCTTTACTTTCCTTGGTGCTAGCAAAATTAAGCTTAATTCTCTTTGGTGCCAACTAGATTGGTCTTAATTTTCTCCCATGCCAACTAGACTGGCTTAATTCTCCTTAGTGCCAACTATACTAGGCTTAATTTTCCTTGATGCCAGCTAGACTGGGCTTAATTCTACATAGCTACTAGCTAAAGTGGCTTAATTTTCCTCAGAGCTAGCTAGACTAGGTTTAATTTTTCTCAGTACTTATAAAATTAGGGTTAATTCTTCTTGGTGCCAGCTAGACTAGGTTTAATTCTTCTCAGTGCTGGCTAGACTAGGCTTAATTCTCCTTGGTGCTAGCTAGACTAAGCTTAATTCTCTATAGGAGCCAGCTAAATTAGGCTTAAATTCTCTTGGTGCTAGCTAAATTGGACTTAATTCTTCTTGGTGCCGACTAAACTTGTCTTAGTTCTTATATTTTTTTTAGAAAATAAATTCTTGACATTTACTCAACTGTTATCATATCTCATCTTTTTCATTTTTTCAACAACCCATCTCTTTTATGGATTCCATTTTCAACTCTTCAAACCCTTACGTAATTTTTGCCTTCATCAAACTATTTTCTCTTTTTCTTTTTTTTTCTTTTCTCATGATAAACTTCTTTGTCTCTTTTTGCTTTCTTTATTTTCTTTTTCTTTTTTTCTTTATTTTTTTCTCCTATTTTTCTAACTCTTTCCTTCCATTCTTTTTCTAGTAGACTCTACTTTCTTGTCTCTTGAATTAGGAGATTATTTTCCTTTTAGATTCTTTCCTTTGACAGACTTCTAGTTTTATCTTATGTTCTTTTTTTATGTTGTTTTTAATACTCACAAAGTTGACAAATGCAATCATGGCACAAATGTTTATTTCCAACAAATGATGTGAATGCAAAGGTCTTTATGCAAATGCAAGAATTCATGTTATGACAGAATGTTTTCATGATACAAATACTTAATGCAAATACAAGTAACGTTTTCATGAAGCAGATGCCAATGTTCTTTTCATGTAGATGACTCTACAATGATATGAATTTTTTTTTTATGACAAAAACATACCTAAGAAGATGCATGGTAAATTTTTTTACTAGCAACTTTCTTTTCCATGATACAAATGCCTCTTATGAAAACAAATACCGATGTTTATGATATGAATGCCCTAAACATATAAATGCATATTTGCAAAATCAATTTTTTTCAAGTACTCCTTGTAACCATAGAACTTCATTTCACAAATGTCAATGCCCATGCAGATGCAAAAACCTCATGATGTATGTACCCTGACATAAATGTAAACATCAAAAACACTCCTTTTTTCAAAAGGGAATTCTTTCCAAATTCAGCTGATCGCTTATTGCCCATCCAATTAAATCATCAATTTTTCCCAAAATGATCTAAACTTACCATTTTGCTATTCCTTCACATATTCCAACTTGTTTCTTGAACAATTTCTACCTATTTACTTTTAGACAAGTCCATTTTTTTTTCCTTTCATTTTCAACATGCTTTCTTTTATTTTTACAAACATACACATGCAACATACAACATGCATTTTGGACTCAATTTATGGAAACAAGACACACCATTATTCCTAAAATAATTTTCTTTTCTCTTTTCTTTCCTTCCTAACAACATTCATTCTTCATTGAAAATCATTTTTTTCCTTAAATCCAAACTACTAATATGATTTCTTTATTTTACAAAAATATGTGACTGGTTATTCAAAATTTTCTTCAAAATGATCAACAAAATTTGCCCCACACAATTAAATTCCTTAATCAAAGAAAATAAAATATCTAAACAAATGTGAATTTGAAAGTCTCTTAGGAATTGACGTTTCTTAGTAGAAATGAAAAAGGTGACAATTTTTTTTTCAACAGATTAGATTGTTTAGCATGTAAAGGTTTCAATTTGTTCAAAAAAGGCTATACTTTTCAATGTAGGCTTACAACTGAAACAAGAATTTTTCTAAAATCATGAATACCTTGAAAACCAAACATGTTCAATATTTTTTTTAGTATCTAAATGTGGCACTTTTATTGATGTGAAAGTTTGCTATGATGGGTTGCAAAATTTTGGAAGGGATGGGGAAAGAAAGCTTCAATTTTTTAAAAATCAATCTCTTTTTGTGTATTTCAAACCTTTGGGGACCTTATTGCACTTAAATTTTAGCTTTTTCATACCTATTTCTAGTGTAATGTTTCTTATATTTTGGCTTATTCTTAAGGATTTTGGCAAAATTATTCCTAAATGCATATTTATCTCATGTGTAGCTACAAATTATGAAAATGAGGAATTTTCGTCAATCTGGATACAAATATGAAGGATTTTTGGTCCATTTTGTGCAAATGGCCTAAATTAGTGTCAATAGATCACATTGAATGAAGTGTTTTTACTTTTCTTGCCTAATTATTTTTCATAGTTTTTTGTAATAAAATGTATGCTAAATAAATTCATCAAGTGTTTGGAATTGTTTGCAGAAAAAAAAAATTTGAATGAAGCATGCAAGAAAGGATGGACGTGCATTTGTGCATGGAAGAGTGATCAAGCAAATGGCGTTATAAGCTAGGTTTGAGTCATCAAAGAAAGTAGATGATGTAGCATTATTAGAGGTTTTGATTGGCTATTAAATTGACTTTTTGAAGTAGCAAATTATATGTGAAATCAATTAGCAAAGCTATTGAAAAAGCAACCAAACCACCAGCCATGCACCCGATGTTGCAACACCAAGAGAAAAAGGCTCCAGAAATGCCTAGCCAAATGAAGAACTTTTTGGATTTTTTTTAGACCTTAAGCTCCTCCCTTGTGCCTATAAATAGAGGGAGAGGGTTCACATTAGAAGAGAGTTAGTTTAGGATTTAAATCTTTGTTTCCTCATTTTCTTGCACTTTCCTTTCCATAATTTACTTTTTCTTAGTTTCCAAACATTATTTTTCCAGCATTTTCCCTTTGAATTTCATTGCAAATTTGCTTTTTCTTAAGTGTTTTTAAGTGTTCTTTCATAATCATTTGATAAAATTTACATTTGAATTCATTTTCTAGCTTAAACTACCAATTTCTCATTGATACTCAAATCTATCTTTAAATATGCCAATTTTGACATACTTGCAGTTTTTGGATGATATCTCTATCAAATCTTGATTATTTTTTATCAATTTTTTTAATAGTTTCCCAATTCATTTAGCGATAACCTAGTTTCAATTCAACTTCAAACTCGCAACACAGCATTCTAGATCAAGCTTAAAAGTTCTGGCAAGATGTAGGTGACAGATACAAGCCAAACGTGATCCATCAACTTTGGCATGGAATTGCTCTCCCCTTGGCGATTTGATTGCCTTCTCTTCACTTTAGATATTCAGTTCTACTTATTACCTTGCTGAATTTCACTTTGTGCAATTTTATTTCATATTTTTAATAGCTTTTTGGATCAAAATTGTTGAATACATTATGTTTATGCTTAGTTGTGTATTGTTTCATTTCCTATCTTAGTGAGCTGATTTTCTTGTTACTTTCTATGAATTTTTTTGTTGAAATCTATAGTAAACTTGTTGTTTGATCTTATTTTAGTTCAGTTTAAGCTCATGTTTGTTAGAAATTTTTAAATCTATATTTTTAGTTTGTGAATCATTAAAATTTTGTTTTAACACAACTGTTGTTTGGTTAATTTTTTAGTTCCTTCATATGACTTTTCTAAAATTTTTTATTTCTCTTTACTTTCTCACCTTGTTCCTTAGTTAAACCTTAAATTTTCAGCCCATGTTAACTTGATTTTGCATCATTTAAAGCTAGAATAGTAGTTTCAAATTCAGTTTCCAAATTCTAGTATACTATTGATTTTCATGTTCTAGCTTAGATTTTACAATTTTCTTTCATTGCTTGCGTTTCAAATCTGTTTTTAGTTTAGGTCTTTAATTGGTTTTGCAATTTAAATTTTGATTGTATTCAATTTGATGCAATTTAGCATTTGTCTTGCTTGTAAACTCACAATTTTTATGATTTTCTTCTAGTTTAGCTTTAGGCTAGTTAATTGAATTTTGTGATTTTAGTTCTTAACGCTCATTCAAATATGATTTCATTTAGAATTGTTAGCTTTATAGGTTAGATGGTGATCCAAGAGAGGGGTAAATTGGATCTCTCTAAATTCTTCTCAAACAATGATTTCAATATAGTTGAATGGAAATTAAGACAATAAGCACTTTTGAAGAAAATATAATGCAAACAATAACAATTAATGAACTTAAAATCAAATATGGACAACAATAAATTATAAGGAGATAGGGATAGAGAAATCAAACACAATGATTTATAGAGGTTCGATCCTTCTCCATAGGGCACCTACGTCCTTTCTCTTGGTTGTCCACACCAAGGCTCAAATCCACTATGTGTTGAAGATTACAAATAAGCTTCTCAAAGCTTTACAAACTCAACACTACACACTCTTAAGGGTTATCCTCCCCTTTACAAGCACACAATACAAAATTTTGAAGTATTTTGCAAACTCTAAGAACTTCTCAAAGGTTGGGTGTTTGCTAATTTGAAGTACACAATGGTATAGACAAGAAAATGATGAATGAACAACAATAAATAATTTGGATACAATAAATACAAAAATATAGACTTTAAAGCTCTAAGAACTCTTGATTATTTGAAAGAATGAAAATATTGCTTGTTGGCATTTGCTCTCTTGATTCATCAATCTTCTTAGTGTGTTGGAGTGCCCAATTTATAGAGAAATTGAAAAGGTAGCTGTTGGAAGTGTTTGGGAGAGAAAAATAGCCATTGGAAACACCAAAAAGTAGTCATTAGAGTGTTTTCGCCCAAAGCTGATCGATCCCTTACTTGAGGGGATCGATTGGTTCATGTCTTGAACCATTTTTCACTTGAAAATCATGACCCAATCGATCCCTTCCATGAGGGGATCGATCTTGTCAGTGGCTGGGTGGTTATCTCATGTTTTACACTCTACTCACTAATTTGATCATATCTTGAGCTATATAAATCCAAATCACAAACCATTTCAAGATTTAGAAATTAAACTTAAAGGGCTTTCTATCCATATAAAATTAATCACCTAATTCATTAAGTATGAATTATAGTGAATTTTCAAATTTAAGCCTTATGTAGTTTTTCTAATAACTGCAGAGTGTCTAGTAAAAATTCAAAATTTTTTCTTAGAAAATTTGGATTTTAATTTTGTTTAATCTATTAGAAATTAGACTCAAAGAGCTTTCCAACCATATAAAATTTAAATATTAAAACTTTGTGAATTAATACAAAAAAATAAAGTAAGTTTAATGTTGGAAAACTTTGTTCTTGTAAAACAACTTTCTTAAGTTAATCTATTTCTCAAAACCAATATTATCAAAATTGTAATAAGTCTAAAATGAATAAGTTCACTTTAAAACAACAATTGTACTTTCATTTAAGCTCAAATAAATAATCTTTAAAGATAGATTTGGTTTGAGAAATATGAAAAAAAAAGAAAGGTTTGTTTAAGCTTTGAAAATCATATTATTTATTTAGTACCAAAATATAAAACTTAAGAATATGTACTAAATAAATCCTTTTTCAAAATCTTGATCAAGTTTATTTAGCTTTAATTTTTTGTCATTTCAAAATAAGGATCAATTCAAGGCTAACAAGAATGGATTATTGTATTTTCCCATTATATTTAGTTTGGTTTTTTATTTGACAATATGACAATGTCTTGGTCAAGAGTTCTCGTTAGCCTTGAATGTGATAATGTCTTGGCCAAAATATGATTCAGCTTGAAGGGCAAATATAGATAGTAATGAAAACAAAAAGTTTATTCCATCTATAGCCGAATACTAAGGCTCACAATGCTTATGTTTATTGCCAACATGCTAAAAAACCTAATGGGCCACACATAATAAGACAATTGTGAAAGATTAAAATCGGGGTAAATTAAGTTAGACTTAATTTGGTTTTAGTATGACCAAAAATTGATGAAATAAAACAAGAAAAAGAGTTTTCTTTTATTTTGATGGATTCGACTAGCATAGGTTTTCTATGGAAATATACATCCATGCATTGAACCTAAGGTTAGCAGGACACTTCCCCTACAATTGGGACATCAAGTAGTCACCCTCTTGTATAATTCTTGTAAGTAATTAGCAAGTTTCGCTTAAGGCTAAAACAAGCTAAGAGAGCCTAAGCAAAACTTGAGAGAATACAAAATGTCTTGCAAACACTTATTAGCTAAAGTGTGGTTTTGAGGTCTACCACACCTTAGAAAAGGTTCTTTCACAAGCATTCATGTGGATTACCATTAGAGGCTAAACACTTGGGTAGGTTCTTCACTCGGGAAACTATTTGGAAGGTCCAAATTGAAACAAAGGAATCCTGGCATTCAGGGTAACACCTTTAGCCGAAATTATGCATGCTTTTGTGTGTGTATATATATATTATTTGTATGATCTTATTGATTGATCTTGGCTTTAAGGAATTAAAAATTTTAAAATTCCACTATTTTAACTCTGTATATGGTTGCATAATTCCCTTGAAGTAGTATCAAAGCCTTGTCAATATAGATTCATATTATCAAAACTATTTTGGTTGCAATCTGCCATTGTGATGTAAAGGCTAGAGAATTGATTTTTTCTATATTGTTTTGATTGGATTCTTTTAAAATATCAAATATGATGTCTTAGGAAGATTGGGTATAAATTTTATGATTTTTGGACAATTTTTGCATGTTTTATGAATTTTTGTTTGTAATTTGTCCATATCAAGAAAATTCACTGTAGTGATATTACGAAATTGTTTCTCACTCGAAGAATATTATTTGGCTACTAATTTTTAATATATGAAAATAGTCATATTGGTGATAATTTTGTAAAAATTTCATAATTTTTGGAGTTGTTTAGTCATTCAAAAGTTGATAAGTTTAGCCTAGAAATCTATTAATGGCGGTAAGGTATGTACAATATGCATATGATGCATAATTACCCTAATATGATTATGGTAATTGGTTTTTTTAATGCAGCTGGTATTCTTAAAAGTTAAGAGACTTTAAAAACTTGTTCACTAATATTTTAATGAAAATCTACTTGGTGTTCAATATTGGGAATCATAGGAAACTTGTTTACCAAGACTTCAAGATTTGCTTTTTTAATCACCAAATTTAGTGAACTATTTTTATAAAAATCAAAGTAATTATTACTTGTGATTGAAGAATCATGACCAAAGGCATAAGAAAGCATCGAAAAGTGTTTAGAACTCTTGAATGGTGGCTAGTAGGGGTGGAATAGCATAATATGGCCGAAACTACTAAGTTGCCATAAATTCTACCTTAGTTGCAACTTGCTTCCTATTTTGAATGATTATTTTGCCAAGCCCTAGTTTGATGATAATTCTTGTTGAATTTGGATTTCTAAATTGTTTGGGTTTGAGAAATAAATTTTCATATAAAATCCAAATTAAATTGGACTTTCAAAATTGTTTACAACTTCTAATTAGCAAGAAACTATTTCACTACAACACCTAGTTGAACTAGGAAATTCCCAATGCATATATTTTGGCTTGATTTTAATTGATTGGCATTCCTAAATGGTTTAGAGCAATGTTAAACCTGTTACATGAAAATCCAAGTAAAATTATGATAACTTAATTGTTTAGGAAATTATAATTGCAAATTACATGCTTTTACAATAATAGTTAGACATATTCAACCAAACTAACAAAACATGTCTATGTTTTACATCACATTGAGTTGAATTGATGATTGATATATGATATTGATATTGATTCAAAGATAGATGTGCAAGATGATGAATTTCAACTAAAAATGATGATTGTTGTAGTATGTATGCTAGTTATGAGATAAATGCCATGTATGCTATGTTGATTTGTTATTATACATGCTAGAATTTATATGTGATAAACTCCTTATATAGTTGTGAGATACATGATAAGATTACATGTATTGGATGAATGATGCATTCTTATGCATGCTTGATGAGACCTATGATGAATTAAAAAAAATCCCTTATGAAAAATATTAAGTCTTGATGCCCTTCATTAACATAAACAACTGAACATTCTACTAGCGGGGCTTATTGAGACTAAACTCAAGGTACTTATTATTCAAAATAAGATTGTGTTATAGTTAATGGGTCTTAGCAATTATTATATTGTTCGATATGACAAAGTTACTTTACCAAATTTACTTATCATGGCTTATTGAGACTAACCTCAAGGTTATGATAAACTAAATGAGATCATAGCCCACTAGAAAAAAGTAATTTTTCTAAATTGATAGTGAAGGCCATTGATTTCATTAAAATTGTGGGAGCACCCAATATATATATTTAGACCTTATCTATATTGGTACTGAACAATATGACCAATACTTGTTCATATTTTGTAGGTGCAAAAATGATTAAGAACTTGTCGCTTCATTGTATACTTGATGCTAACAATCTCATAAAGCCTAATTTCAATGATTGGTTTACCACAATCTAAAGCTTATCCTAAGACAAGGTAAAATGCTTTATATTCTTGATGAGCCAGTTCTATTGGAACTAAATGCTAGTGTTAATGATGAAGTGTGGCTAGATTGTGAAACCCACAACAACCATACTGATTAAGCCGCATGTATCATGGTGGCTAGCATGACTCCTGAGTTACAATGGCAACATGAGAATATGGATGCTCCAACAATCATTTTGCACATTAAGGAATTGCTTGACAAACAAGGGCAAACTGAGAGATTTGAGACTTTTAAGGAATTATTCCAAAGTGATGTCTAAAAGCATTATCTCAAGATGATCAAGAAACTTGGACAATTTGGATTTGCGATAGACCATGAGTTAGGTGTTGACTTGATCTTGTTATCTTTTCCTAATAGCTTTTCACAATTTCTAATAAACTTCAATATTCATCAAATAGAAGTAATATTACCATAATTGATAAATATCCTAAACACTATCAAAAAGTTCATTAAGAATCAAAAGCCTGATACTCTTTTAGTTTCTTCATCTAAAGCCAAAAAGAAGTTAACAAGAAAAAGAAAAGTAAGAAGGTTGATAACCTATCTCTTTTTAACACATCTTTTTAGGTGTTGGATACTGGATGTGGTTTTTACTTATGTGATGACATATAGGGACTAAAGAATAGTAGATACCTAAAGAAGGGAAGGGTGTCCTTATGTGTTATAAATGATGCAAGTGTTGTTGCCTATGCCATAGGGACTTATTATTTGCCTTTACCTTCTGGTTTAGTTTTAAAACTAAAGGATTGTTATTATATTCCTGTCATAACTTGAAACATCATTTCAATTTCTTATTTAAGTATGATTGATGGATACTCATTTAATATTAAAGGTAATTGTTGTTCCTTTTATTTAAATGATGCATTTTATGGCATGGAATGTATGATAATGGCTTATATGTTCTTATATTAAACAAGCATGTTTTCAATATAAATGTCAAAAAACCTAAGTTAAATAAATTGAATCAATCATACTTGTGGCACTGTAGGCTTGGTCATATCAATGAAACAAGAATCACAAAGTTATATAAACAAGGTACTTTGATCCTTTTGCTTATGAATCATATGGAACTTATGAATCATGTTTACTTGAAAAGATGACCAAATCACTAAAAGGAAAAAAAAAGTAGTGTGGTTCTTAGACTAATACATTCGGATATATGTGGCCCAATGAAAACAAATGTTAGAGAAGGGTACTCTTATTTCATTATATTCATTGATGATTATATAAGATATGGTTATGAATATTTAATGAAATACAAGTCTGAATCCTTTGAAAAGTTCAAAGAATTTAGAATGAAGGTTGAGAAGAAAATTGGTAAAAGTATCATGACACTTAGATCAAATCAAGGTGATGAATACTTAAGCCATGAGTTTCTAGGCTATCTAAAAAAGAATAGAATTCTCTTACAATGGACTCCACTTGGAACACCACAACACAATGAAGTTTTCGAAAGGAGAAATAGAAAATTGTTAGACATGGTTAGATCCATGATGAGTAATTTGAATCTTCCTATATCCTTCTAGGGTTATGCACTTGAAACAGCCACTTATATTCTAAATATCTAAATTTGTTGATAATACATCATATGAAATATGGAAATGTAAAAGACCTAGCTTGTCATACATAAGGATTTGGGGAAATAATGCTTATATGAAGCATGCACAAGTCAACAAGCTTAGAGCTAGATCGGTTAAGTGTAAATTTATGAGATATTCAAAGGAAACTACTAGATATTATTTCTACAACTCTAAGAAACAAAAGGTGTTTATTTCTAAACATGTTGTCTTCTTGGAAAAAAGAGTTTGTCCTTAAAGAGAACATTGGGAGTAAAGGAGAACTTGATAAAGTTCAAGAAACATAAATTGACACAAGAATGGAATTTGAGCTAATGGCTAAGGCTTCAAATGCACAGCCAAAAGTTCAAAGTACACAAGAACTCTATAGGTCAAGTAGCAAGACTCACAAGTTCCTGAAAGATATAGATTTCTCATGGACAAGGACGATTTGATAATAGATTATGATCCTACTACCTATCCAAAAGTAATATTGGACATTGATTCTAAGAATGGCATAAGGCCATGAAATTTGAAATATAACCAATGTATGCAAACCAAATATGAACTTTGGAGGAACCATCCAAAGGGATAAAACCCAAAGGGTGCAAGTGGGTTTTCAAGAAAAAAATTAACATGGATGGCAATGTACAAACATACAAAACCAGGCTAGTTGCAAAAGTTATAATCAGAATCAAGGAGCTCATTTTCATGAAACTTTTTCACCAGTAGCTATGTTAAAATCCATTAGGAACTTGCTTGCTATTACCACATATCATGACTATGAGATATGGTAAATGGATGTTAAAGCAACATTCCTTAGTTGGAATTTGCCAGAGGATGTGTACATCACACAACCCAAAGGCTTTGAATCAAAAAATCATGTCAACATGGTATGTAAGCTTCAAAAGTATCTATGTACTTAAGCAAACATCAAAGAGTTGGAATACACATTTTGATGAATTATAGAATTCAGATTCATAAAAACCGTAGATGAGCCTCATGTATACAAGAAGACAAATGGGAGTGCAATCATTTTCATAATGTTATATGTGGATGGTATATTGCTTATAAGAAAATATATACGTCATTACAACAAATTTTGTCTATTAGTAACACATAAAATAATGTCACTAAATATTTGTTTTTCATCACCATATATATTTTGTGACAAAAAATTAAACGTCACAACATTCATTATGTTTGCACCGTCACTAAAGATCTAACATGAAGATACCAAAATATCTTCACCTATTGTAAATTTATCGTGACAATAAGAGTCAAACATCATCTTATACTTTTTTTTTTTGTGACGTTAATTTTTGTCAGTTATTTATGAAAAAAAATGTCATTAAAAACTATAATTGTCACAAAATAAATGATAAAATTTGATATATTTATGACAAAAGATAAATTGTCACAGCATTGGTGATATAATTATCGTCACCAATTATTATAAAATAATGTCAAGCATAACAATAAAAGCAAACGCCGTCTTATACTTTTTTTTGTGATGTTATTTTTCATCGACTATTTATGAAAAAAAAAATGTCACTAAAAGCTATAATTGTCACAAAATAAATGACAAATTCTAATATATTAGTGACGAAAAGTAAATAATCACAATTTTAGTGACCTAATTATTGTCATCAGTGATTATAAGATAATGTCAAACATGACAATAAAATCTAAAATCACCTCGTGTTTTTTTAAGATATTAGATTTTGTCAGCTATCTATGAAAAAAAATCATTAAATGCTATAATTGTCACAAAATAAATGATAAAATAATAATCTTCTTAGTTGAACAAAACTAATAATCTTGAATCCTGCTTCTTGGGCCCGCAATATTTGCTCCAATCTTTTGTGTTTTTCCATTGGTGATAATACTTCAACATACTGCAAGATATCAGAATGATGAATTTCTCAATAGCTCTATAATAAAAGTAACCATTTATTCACAATAAAAAATACTAAACAACTTTTAGGTTCCCAAATCTACATTAAATTAAATCAAGATTAGTAGTAAGAGAGTTCAAACCTGCGTAATAGACTTGTTTGCCACAAGCTCATCAATATTGCCAATGTTGACCTGAATAGGATCTACCAGTAGATCTACTACAATTTTTTGGACTTCCCTTGGCCATGTTGTTGTGTACATGAGAGTCTAGTTGCAAGTAGGCACTTTTTTCGCAATCTTCCATATTTTAGGTTGAAAACCCATGTCTAACATTCGATCAGCCTCTTTTAACACAAGGTAAGAAACTTGATGGAGGCTAATTCTCCTCATCTCTAGAATATCATTTAACCGGCCAGGAATGGCAACCCCGATATCTACTCCTCTCTCAATCTCTCTCAATTGAGGACCTTTTGGTGCTCCTCCATACAAACACTGCACAGAAACATATAAAACTAACATCAGTAAAAAATCATAATTCTACCTTCACCTTTGAAAGACTTCTTTGTTGACATTATTGAAGAAATTAGAAGACAAAAAAATTGAAAAAAAAAAATTTGAACAAATTGAAGTCCTGACTTAAAGAATGGTAACATACTGTGCAACTAATTCTTGATGACTTCCCAAACTTGTGAGCTTCATCTTGTAACTGAGTAGCCAACTCTCTTGTTGGTGACAATACTTACATAGTTGGATCCATTTGAGGATCATTATAGCAATGCTTGAGATGCATAAATCAAGGAATTAGGTAACCCAATGTTTTCCCATAACCTATTTTCGCAATGGCCACTACCTCTACCTTGCAAAGCAATTGGCCATGACTGAGCCTGAAGTAGGGATGGAGTAGAAAACCTAGCATTGTGTACCTGTTAAAACAAAAAAAAAAAAAAGATCCAACAACCTTCGTGAGCAGAAGTATTGCCTTTAATACTTATGGTTTTCTTTTAAAAGTTATAGAGGAGTGGCTTATGTCAGAAGAAGCATCACCCCCTTATGCAAGCAGCCAATGCTTACCGACGCAAGTTGGAACAAAATGAGGCCCCTTCTTCCGTTTGGACATGGCATACTAAATCATCATGTATGGCAATCCTGACCACAAACTTGGGTCATTTAGAAAGCCCTTCCTAAAAGTACATGGTGGAGCCAGTAAAAGGAACGAGAGGATGACACATGAATGAGGCGTGGAGAATGGTGCAGTTACAGGGCTGCCTTGGCTCTGTTTCTAGGTTAACGCAATAATCCTCTATTTTTCCTTTTGGAGTGGGCGTTTTGGTTACAACAGTGGATAATAGGATGGAAGGTTGGTAAGTTGGTAGCTAGTTATTAGCAAGTCACCAAAGCTAACAATACAAAGTGGATTTGTCCATATCTATTTGAAAGACCACAATCAGAAATAATATGAACTTCCAAAACAAGAATATGGATGCAATGTTGTGACAAATATAGGACTAAGAATCAATTATTCATTTAATACAAACTTCAAGTAACCTAAAAGCATATTTTCATTAATAGTTGAAAACCTGCATAAATTAATAACAATACAATTGGCAATCCTGTAAGCTATATTTTGATAGTAGGCTATCATGTCAGTTGAGTACTAATAAACTGTTCTGCACCACCTTATTATGCAATCACTATGCTAAAATAAAACCATGTAAATAAATTACATATGTCATCAGGCTTTAATGGATAACACTATAGCCATGCAGGTTAGGCTTTATATTGTATACTTATTACTAGTAAATATGACATTAAGCATTTGGCTCTCTCTAGTGGCTGCAACAATAATGAGATGAGACTTAGCTTGAAATCCAATAGTTTATTTTACGAACAATAATCTTTGTAAGTCTATCATAACTTACGATGACCAATTCGTAAACACAGACTATCCATCACGTTATAATTCCACACAATCAAAATATTCCATTGTAAAATATTCCATTGTAAAGCACACAATAGGCTTTAACTCTAACAGGTAAACAAGAAAATGTAATTAGCTCTTTCACCATTCACTTTAGAATTCTCCAGCTTCAAGAAAAAAGGACCCTTTAGTTGACTTTGCAATTTGTTCATCAAGAGATTGTATGATACAAAAAGGTTCCCGTAACATTGAGCACATAGAAAAGCATTGATTTAGTCACTTTTTAATGGCATACGTTTTAATGGCTTCTTCACAAAAGTCAGTTATCCATATGAAATTCCTCTCTTTTTATAGCCAGCTTAGTAATGGACATCTATGCAAAACAAAAGCACCTCACCATTTATGCTTTAGGCATCCAAAGTGGCTCAATAAATAGATAAATAAATAAATAAAAACCTATTCCTCCTTACAGAGAGTTATAGGATTGGGACGGCAAGGAACCAAGCATATGTTTAAAAGACATAATTATCATGAAAAACCCTTAAATTTAAATTTTTAAGGGAAAAAAAAAAGAAATTGCATAATCCACAGTGCTTTGTGGTGCTATAAAATTCTAGCATTGAAAGAAAAAGAAAGAACTATAAGAAATTAACATCACCATCCTCATATAAACTCTAGCTATTTCAACAGCAACATAGTGAACTTCAGTCCTAAGTTGCATGCAATGGCCTATCCATAATTAGTGTGAATCTTTAATTTTAACTGTATATTCAATGCAAGACTATAAAAAATGAAAGCCAACTCATTGATCAATGATCAGTCAATAACTATTGAAGGCTTTTATCTCTCACTGTGCTTCATCTTTCTCTCAAGTCATAACATAGCATAACTTTCAAAGAATTTCTTCATGTAATAGAAACTATCTAAACCTAGCAAAAAACTTTGTTGATGTTATACCATCAAAAAAATTTGCAAAATATACATAAACAGTAAGTGTATAGATAGTTTACTGAAAGGATAGTACCTTTTTCTGATGGAATATTTATTATGAATTTGATTAACTACTGCTAAACTGAACTGTGCATATCTACTCCACCCATATTTATTATGAGTCAGCAATATCCAAATACATAGACAAATGATCCGCATTGTTTCCTTTACTAAATATCAGTATTCGCCTAAGGAATTCAAACCAAAAGTATCAATCATCAATAGCTATTGCCAAAAATAGAAAGAAGGAAAGAAAAATGGTACTAGCAATAAGAAGGGAATGAGAAATATAACATTTAAAACAACCGACAACAAAGACTTCGAAGTAATGCTTCTTACTGTTTAACCTAGAGAAGTTATCAATCCTCCAAGTAAATCTTGATGGAGGATCCTCCACTGGTTAATTTTCCACAACATTTGCAGTCTCAGCTTGTGCTACAACAACAATTAAGACATAAATCACAAGAATCACAATCAAATTAAACCCACTATTTTCAGTGCCCAAAAAAATTAACTAGATTTTTCCCAAACGATTCAAAAAAGTAAATTTCTTTAAAAAATTATTGAAAAAGAAAAAGGGCAACTTTCATGGGTTGGTGATTGTCGGTTAAATCAGAGTTTGGGATGAACATTTCCTCATCTTCTTGTTGCTAAAAAATCAAGATAAAAATTCCAAAAATAATTAAATCGGATGAAGTCAAATCCATAAAGAAATCAAATTGAAGAAAAAAAGAACCCTAAAAACCCACCAAAGGCAACAATCAATCAAAATAATTTTTTTTATAAAAGAATTAAAAAAGAAATAGAGAGAGAGGATACATTGATGGGGGCAGGGGTCATGACAGTCATGGCTATAAAATTGAAAGATAAATTTGAAACTAATAAAGAGAGGAGAAATAAAAAATGGGGGAAATTGGAGAAAGATTTTTTTTCTCTTTTTTTTTTTTTTTGTTTGATTCTATTTGGTGATTTATTACAGTGAAGAGCAACGACGAGAGGAAAAGATCATTAGATGGTCGAAACTGAGCGGGAGAAAAAAGGTCTTTCTATTGTCTTTATTTGGAAAATGGGTTTTTTTGGAATTTCAGTAATTTTTTGTACTTTCTACTTCTTTTTGAGAGACACGAACGCATAAAAAGTATATTTAAGTACGTACTATGCACCTTACCAAAAAAAAAAAAAAGTACATACTATGCACATTTAATAATTTTATTTTATCATAAATTTTAAATAAAGTAGTAATTACATTAAAAAAATTAAATTTAATAATATTCGTTTAATCTATAAACACTTTAAAATAAAAGACAATAAAATAGAATCAATAAAAATTTTGATTAAGAGATAATTATGCGTACAATTTTTTTTATTTAAATTTGTAATTGAATTTTGCTAATAATTAAAAATTTTTATCAAATTCAAGCTAAAATTTATAATATCATTAAAAATCAAATGTTATCAAGTAAATCAATTTGGACATGTGATAATTGAAAGAAATGTGATCCTAATTCAGAATATCACATGTAAAAAAGATAGATCAACCACAAAATTAGATAATTTTTTATTATACATACTACTATTTAGAAATTAGAATAATATTTATTAGAAAAATATTAACTTGTTTTATTTTAAGAAAAGTTATATTTATAGTTTTGAGAAAAAATTATTTTTCTAATGATAAAATGCATTGTTAGTATTTTTATAAAAATTAAACCTATCAACTTCAATATATATAATACTAATAATTTATTATGCACATTTAACTCTTTTTTTACCGACTGTATATTCCAATATATTAAAAGTAATAAAATAAAAAAGTTCACATTTGGATTTAACTCATCCTAAATCCAAATGATGCTAAATTAATAATATACTAAATGCACACTTAATACCATATATTAATGTGATGAAATTGTAATATCATTAATATTTTAACTAAAGTATTCAATTTATGACAAAAATTAATAACGTCATATAAAATCTATAAAAAAAAATCATTATAGATAAAATTTTAAATTAGTAACAAAATTATAACTTCAATTAAAATACAAAACTTCACAAAAAAAAATTTTTCCTTCACAAAAAAATTTTTTTCACTAAATAAAATTGATAGTAAAAATTTGTAACATTTATGTTATCGTTATATAATACCATAAAATAAAAGTAACGAAATTACAATGTCATTAATAGTTAACTAAACTATTTCATTTATGAGAAAAATTGATAACATCACCTAAAATCTATTAGAAAAAATTTGTCATAGATAAAATTTTAAATTAGTGACAAAATTTAAACATCACCTAAAATAAAAAAATGTCACAAAAAAATTTCTTACCAAATAAATTTGACGATAAAAGTTTGTGACATTTATATTATCGTCATATACCACCATACATTGACATGACAAAATTGCAATATCATTAATAGTTAATTAAAGTATTCAATTTATGACAAAAACTAATAACGTCACCTTAAATCTATCAGAAAAAATTCATCACAAATAAATTTTAAATTGGTGACAAAATTATAATGTCACTTAAAATAAAAAATATCACAAAAATATTTTCCACCTAATAAATTTAGCGGTAAAATTTGATGAAAAGATTTTGGTGATGTTATCATGTGACGATTTTATATATCATCATATAAAATATTAAAATAATATAAAAGGGTGATGAAGTATATTTTTCATCACCTATTACATACTTTGCATGACAAAATATAATGTGTCACTTAGAAAAAAACATTACAAATTGCTAGATTTGTTGTACCCATGCTACAATCTATCAAGATTTGGTGATCAAAGAAGTTCTCCATGAAGAATTTAGGAGAAGCAACATATGTGCTGGCATAAAACTCTATAGAAATAGTTCAAAAAGGTTGCTCGATCTTTCACAATCCGAATACATTGACAAAGTGCTAAAAAGGTTTAGCATTGAAGAATACAAAAAAGGATTCTTATTAATGTCACATGGCATAAATCTTTCCAATGACATGTGTCCTAAAACACAAATTGAGAAATATGGCATGAATAAGGTTCCATATGCTCCGCTAATTGGATCTATTATGTATGCAATGCTATACGCAAGGTCTCATATCTCATATACTCTAAACATAACTAGTAGATATCAAGCAAATCCAGGTGAATGTCACTAAAAGATTGTGAAAACAATCCTTAAGTACTTAAAAAGAACTAAATATGTGTTTCTTATCTATAGTAGAGCCAAACACCTAGTTGAAAGGTATTATAATGCAAACATTCAATTCGACAAGGATAATAGCAAGTCTCAAAGTGGCTATGTTTTTACTCTAAATGGTAAGCAGTGAGTTGGAAAAGTTTCAAATAGAGTACAACTATAGACTCTACAATCGAAGTCAAATATATCTCTTCATCTAAGGTTGCCATAAAGGTCATTTGGATCAAGAAGTCTGTAATTGAACTAAAGTGTTGTTCTTAGCATTGTTGATCTAATAATGGTCTATAATGACAACAATGAAGCAATCGCTCAAGCCAAGGAACCAAGATCTCATCAAAGATCCAAACATGTATTTAGGTGATATTTTCTTATTAGAAACTTTGTTCTAGAGGTGATGTTACAATTGAACAACTACCCACTGAGGATAACATTGCTAATCCTCTTACGAAAGCTATGTTTAAGCAGAAACATGATAGTTATGTAATCAAATATGGTATTAGTTACATGATTGATTGGTTTTAGTGCAAGTGAAAGATCATTGGTCTTTACCCTTCAAGCCGAATCATATAAAGTCTTGTTTATTTATCATTAAGCTTGTTTACATATATTTTCAATATTAATGCTTATATGATAAAGTTCTCGAAATATAAATAAAGATTTGCAAGAAAATTACAATTAGATCATCATTGCATAAAAAGTTATATGTTTCAAAATAGTTCTTAGTCGATGCTTTATCAATAAGAAGATATTGACAAAAGTTGTTAAGACTAGCACACGGTCATGCTTTTACTTATAAAACAAGCAACCAATCTTACAGGTTAAAGTTTTGGTAAACTTGAGATAACATATGAGTGCTTGTTATAAGAATAAGTTTACTGAACATGATTCGATATAAGAATATTATATGATAGTTCACATAGTGTCTATTCCTACATTCTCATGTAATGATTGTATAAGTTATCATTTGACTTAAGATTACTTATGATCTTATATAATGAATGTTATATTTTGACTTTACTTTACTTATGGTTCTAACCTAGAAAACTTCAATCGAATATTATTAGGTATAACATGACAAGCAAACTAAAAAAGGTAGCTACACTTTAATAGAAAAACAATAGTTTCAAGTTGTCATCCATTCTTTACCACATAACTAGACCACATTAAAATGCACTTAACCCATAATAAGAGTATAACAACTCTCATTATTGTTTCTCATAATTTTCAATTAGAGGAAAATCATTTGGAAGCATCTAAACAACTAGTTCTAAAGGAAGGTTGGGTTGCAAGTACAAATCACATGGTGGGAACAATGAGAGAACTTATAAAAGGCTAAAGAAAGGCTAAAGTTGCAAAAAACAAGGTCCCAAAGGTCATTCTAAGAAAAAAAAAGTTAGAGTCAAGTGCTTTAATTATGAAAAAAATGGTCGCTTTGCTTGTGAATATAACGAGGTAAATTATGTTCAAACTCTTAAAGCATTATTAAGTAATGCTAAAAGTATTGTTTTGATTACTAAATATCATCATTTATGGATTGTAAACTCAAAAGTCATAAACCATTTAGCATGAGATAGGAATGTGTTCATGGATTTACGTCGATTCCACGAGGTATAAAAATGGATATATATTAAGAAATAGTTCATGAATTGAAGTAAGTGGTATTTAAACTATAAGCTATGCATGCATGGTGAAAAAACTCTTATCTTACATAATGTATCATTTGCTCTTAATATTTGATGAAATTTGATTTTTATCATGATTCTTCTTAGCTTAAAATTTGTTTTACACTTTAACAGTAGAGGTGTTAATTTGTATTTAGATACAGGTTACTATGAATTTGGATTTCTATCAAATGATTTTATTTTGTTAGATATTGTTTCATACAATAATTTAAGCTTTTTCCTTATAAATTATTTTGAATCAAATATTAATGTAAATATTTGGCATGCTAGATTTAGTGATATAGGTCAACAAAGAATAGATAGACTAGAAAAAGATGGATTATTATACCCTATTAATAAGGTTAATCTACCACTGTGTGAAAATTATCTATGAGGGAAATTGATAAGAAAACCATTTGTAAATGAACTACAACTAAAATTCTATTGTAATTGATACATTCTGAAATTTATAGCCCAATGAAAATGAGGGCACGCAATGGAGATTAGTATTTGATCACTTTCATTGATGATTGCACGCATTTTGGGTTTATTTATTCGATTTCTCACAAGTCTAAAGCATTAGAGTGGTTTAGAAAGTATGTGACCTCGGTAGAGAATCAATTAGATAAATATGTTAAGATGTTGAGAATGGATTAAAGACATGAGTATTTGTTCGATTAGTTTAGACAATTATGTGTTAAAAAATGTATCAACAAGCAATTCACCATTTTAAGGATTAAACAACAAAATAGTTTTTTTAAGAGAAGAAATAAAACTCTTTTGGAAATGGTTAGGTCTATAATGACCAAGAAAATTTACCAATCACCTTTTAAGGTTACACATTGCTAAGTACAACCTATATACTCAATAAAGAACCATCTTATTAATTGCATCCTCCCTTTATAAGTTATGGATTAAGAGAAAACCCGATCATAGTGATATGAAACCTAAGGGTTATACTACATATATACATAAATTCGCTTATTCACATGGCAAGATAGGTCCTTAAGGCAAAAAGAATATATTTGCAAGACATTTTGAGCATCCAAAGGGATATATGTTCATAGGTGAATAGTCAAGTGGGGGTGTAATTGAGTTTGACTCATGAAATGTCACTTTTTTGGGAACTGAGTTTCTAATAAAGCATGAGATAAACTAGGATAAATTTTTTTATGAGATTGAGGATACAAATGATTTTTTAGTTCTAAATCAGTTAATACATCCAAATGGGAGCATGACTAAAGATGATGAATTTTGTGAATTAGTTTCCCAAGAATTATAAGTCTGGCTAAGTAATTATAAAAACATTCCCCAACATTGTTTTAACAAAAAGAGGAAGCTTTCTTGATTACCCCACAAGAGAAAGAAAAGCTGAGAAATGTTAAAGAAGCTCAAAGAAGCTTTCTTATCTCCTGAAAAAAGGTAAAATAATGTAATGTAAGAAAAGATGGAGTTTATGAAATTAAACCATGTATGGGAATTGGTTGATATTTCTAAAGGAAGCGATTAGGAAACAAATAGGTTATTAAGATTAAGCATAAGTCAAATAAGACAATTAAAAGACTAAAGCTCGTCTGGTAGCAAATGGATAGTCAACAAGAGAGAATTTATTATAAATAGACTTTTTCTCCTATTTGAGATTTACCTCAATACTCTTAATTCTAATTATAACACCAGTTTAGATTTAAAGTTACATTAAATGGATATGAAAACTATCTTTCTAAATGAAGAACTGAAAGAGAAAATCAATATGGAAAAGCACAAAGTATGCAAGCTATTAAGATCGATTTACAATCTTAAATAATGTTCTAGACAACGGTATATTAAATTTTCTCAAGTGATAATTTTATATAATTTTATCATGATTCATGAAGACCATTGTGTGTATATCAAAAAAGAATAAACCAATTTTGTCATTTTGTCATTTTATTTGGATGATATAATATTGGTTCAAACTGGTAAGGAAGACATCACTGAGGTGAAAATTGGTTGTCTTCAAATTTTGAAATGAATAACACAAGTGAAACAACTCATATACTTGGTGTAAAAATTAAGAGAAATCATTTCAAGAAGTTGTTAGCTTTTTAACAAGAGCAAAATGTTAAAAAAATTCTTAAACGATTTAATATGCAAGACTGCAAACCAATTGATACTCTTAAAGCAATGGTGAATGCCTAATGTCTTAAAAACCCATAGAAAAAGGAACAAAAAACAAAAGTTCCTTACTTTAGTATTATTGGAAGCCTTATGTATGTTATAATCTATACAAGGCCAAACATCTATTATGTCATAGGCATGGTAAGCAGATATCAATTCAACCCCGATCAACCCTATCAAAAGTTGTTAAGAGAATATTAAAGTATCTAAAATAGGCATTATGGATTATTTGTGCTATTAAAAAAGTGATCTACATTTGGTTGGCTATACAAACACCAATAGGGAATGAGATTTAAACAAAAGAAATCTACTTCTGGCTATGTTTTCTTTCTAAATAGTGGAGTTATTTCATGGAGCTATCTACAATGAAAGCTAAATTTGTTGCATTTTAAACACTATTGCAAGAAACTGTTCAGTTTAAGAGATTCTTAAATAATTTAGGATTTAGAAGGATAAGTCTAACTCAATGTTAATGTATTGCAATAGTTAAGCTATAATGCATTCACAAAGGATCTCAAATATCATTCAAAAACCTAATACATAGATAGCGAGTATAAGTTTGTGAGAAACATGACGCACAAAAGGAAGTCACCATGCAATACATTTCTACGCATAAGATGATTGTAAATCCATTTACTAAGTACATACATAGAGATATGTTTAATAGTGACATGAAATCTCTATGATTGCATAGATGTTGATGTAAATGTAGATATACAGATTAAAATGTTCTATATAAACAATCTATGATATTTTTCCAATCAAGTTAACTTGTACTGAATACAATTAATACTTTAGTACTTTGTCTTATGATGCATGCACACATATATATGTATATATAAATATACGATATGATTTGAAAGGTATGTCAAACAAATGATTGGCATTGTCACACAAGCAATCACCTCGATGGCTTAGTCTCGTTAGAGATAAGATTAGTTTAAATTGTGGATTGAGAGCACAAACTTAAAAGGAATCTCCTTGATAAAGAATTAAAATGAAGTCACTTGATAATGAGATTAGTGATAAAAAATGAGTAGTTTCATGGTTGACTTTATTTATCCTAAATGCCAGGTGGAAGTCTTATAGATTATGATAAATCAAGTGGAGTTGTGGGCTCAAGTTAGATATTAAAAATATTTGAACATCACATGTACAATATTAATATGATATTGTAGCTTGTTTTATATACCACATATGTATTGTTTGATTAACAAGGGTAACAAAAGAATAAATCTTTGCTTCTTAATTGTGTGAAAGCTTTAAGATCAAAAAGATTTCCTATTTAGTACCTACCTCAAGGACTTTTGACTGTTTCTTTAAGTTTCAGTTTAGTGATAGCTATTTTGAATGCTACCTACCTTAAGGCATATATAGAGAGCAACTGAATTGAAATGGAGAGATTTTAGAAGAAAGGAAGATCATTCTAATGTCAAATTTGATTGTATTCACAAGTTCACCAAGTATTTTTGAGATGCTGAACATAACTGTGAATACATAAGTATATCATGTAATATGATAAAAGATATCGTGAAAAACCTGAAATGTGACTGAATGAATCTAAGGTGTTAGATACCTATTCTTTTTGTGCTTGCGAGTTATTATACATACCAAACAGTTATATAATTAACTAGATGTGATTATGAACTAAAAGTCGTATAGCAACTAGCTTTCAAAGTTTGTTGGCCACATGATTTGTTTCCTTGTATGAATCCAATGTAAGGAATAGAAAAAAGCGTGTTCTTGATTATGAGAGTTTGACACCCATGCTGTACAAGTGGGACATGTAAGAAAAATGGGATGTCAAGTCCGCCTATAATGGGTGACTCGATCTCAATATATTGAATACTACTCTAGGGAGTTTATGTTTTTTTAATTGAATAGGAAACCACCTTAGGCAATTAAAGATATGTTTGAATTCAAAAAGAAATAGATGCTCCCATTGTCTTCTATAAATAAGTGGCATATGACCACATTAAAGGATGATGCAAAACCATACACAAAGAAGGAATAAGGAAGAGTATGTTCAATAGTATAGAGAAAACTCTCACAATAAATTTTTTGTATTTTGGTGTGTGAAGGATTTACACCGTAGAAATGAACAACTTCTAATTATGTGATTTTGTTCACCAATCACCTATTCAAGTCAGATATCACCTTTGCAAATTAAGAAAATCTTCCACATTTATTTATATGATCATGTTTATGTTATCCATCAATAAAAGCTTAATACGTGAAGAGGAACGAATGGGAAAGATGAAAGTTGCAGTTGCTTTTATATGTTGGATGATATCGAAAGAGAGGTCCATGCACCATAGTTTTTACCAAAATTGAATTGCAGTTACATTCTATTATTGGAGGATTGAGTTGGTACTAGGAAGTTTAACCAGCTTTGTGAACCTATGGGGTGTATTTCTTCAAAAATAAATGGTTGAAAAGAGGTGCCTGTTTTGTGCACTGAACTAGATGATGGTTGGCATAAAATAAATTGTGATGGAGCCTTTCAGCTTGACACTCGTAATGCAGGTGTGGAGGTGAATGCCGAGGGAAAGCTAGTTGATGATATTTGTGCTGAAGTTAAGACAAATTGTGCTCTTATTCCTGAATCACTTGCTGTACGAGAGGAAATCAAGCAGAGATGGATTCCTCAATTATTCATTCTGAAATTGTGGATGGAAGGAGGCTTAAGAATTGGAGAATAAGGCCGATTGTAAGCAATATCCAAAGTATGTTGCAAAAGAGCCCTGACAAGAAAATTCTTTTAATTTGGCGAAATGCAAATAATGTTGTAGATCGGGTAGCCTCTCAAGCTATTAAGGGGATGTGCAGAACAGGTTGGGTCAAGCAACCTCCATCCTCTTTGGTACGTATTCTCAGTCGAGATGGGTTGCCTGCCCCTCTCTCATTTTTTTTTCTTAAGTAGTAGCAGAGCAGGGGTGACTTTAGGGGGACTAATTTGCGTGCTTGTTTTACGTTTCATGTTGTCCCATTTGTACTTGAGCATCATATCAACAAAATTCTATCTGTTGCTTAGGTGGCAATTACTTAGAGAAAGGTACGTATCATCTACAATATTTATACGTACAAATTAATTAGCTGTTATAATAAAGCTACTAATTATGGAAGGGATTAGCATGCATGCTTCATTTGCCAGGTCCTACTAGGAAATATTTTTCATTTCCCAAACTGGAATGCAAAACTGGGATAATTAATTTAACCAAAATCCTTAAATTCCAAAGTTTTTTTTTTTTTTTTTAATTTCTAAATTTGCTACATTAATACAATTGGGTCGTGAAAATCGATAGGAAACTAGTATGCTAAATGTTCTTCCTCAATTAACTTTGCTGATCAATATTTGTCTGATTGTAAGGGCGAAAAGGTTTGAGCCCCCACTGGGCTCAAAACATTAAAAAATTATGTGTCTTAAATAAAATTTTAAGACTTTTTATTGGTCTAAACTTATTAGTTGTTGAGCCTAATTTTGATTCTGTTAAGAATAATATTGATTCTATTAATTGCTACTGTCACAGCAAAGACAATATTTCAGCAATAAACATATGAAAGACTCCACTTTTGTAATCTAATAGGAGATAAATAGTTGAATGATATTATGATAGATTAATAGTGTACATTGAAAAATATGTTTAAAAGTATTGATAATTAAATTATCATGTAGTATATTCAAAATATAAAATTATGTAAAAAAATAATTGTAAAATTTTTAATAATTATGACTAAATATAGAAATTTTATTTATTATTATTATTATTATTATTATTATTATTATTATTGTTGCTCTTTCTATAATTTAATATATTTAAACCAAATCTCATTAAAAAAATTTTCTGGCTCCACTAATGCATTTAATGATCACGGTATCCTACCTGCTAAATATTTAAAAACTATCTTTCTCGCTAAAATTAAATGTAGGACTTGCCTTTTTTTATTATTATTATTATTAGAAAGATGAAGCAACGGAAATGCAAGATTTTAAAGCGGGTTTTTATTTTTCTTGGCAATACAAATCAAATTGAAGGCATGTTTAAGTAGAAAATTAAAGTTACACATTCATCTCAAAATTGAAATTCGAAAAAAAAACTTTTATTTCTTAGAAAGTACATTTCTAATCTCAATGATAGTTGTTTAATCTCTCTAAAACTAACAGATATTTATGTCGAAAATCCATCTAAAATTGGTCGGTATTGCTATGACAATAGCAATGGATTTTTGGCAGCGGATAGATAAGAGTTTCTGTATTAAGTGAAAGTTAAATTTCAGAAATTGACAAAATTCAGTAATTATATTCCAAGATAATACTCCAAGAAATATCCAGCTTTCAATCGGGTTGGCAACTTGCAAGTTGCTGGGTTGCACCCGACAGATACCCAAGTTGGATGGAACCCCTAGTAACAAACCTTATTGTCACGGGTCTAATTCACAGCTTACGTAGTAAAGTTGTAGAGGTTTAAGACTCTCAATTTGTTGTCCTAATCGCACATTAATCATGTTTCACACAGCTTCCTAAAAGCCTTTGTCTTCCTATATGTTGTTGTTGAAGGATTCATATATATACATAGTTTTCAACAATGACTCTTCTGGAAATTTGATCTCATAATATTCTCATGTCTTGCTTCAGGCCATAGTAATTTGACAATTTTAGCTTTAAACTCAAGAAAATGGGCTGATATAAAAATTCTCCATGATTTAAATCATCATTAAACAATACCAGGTCAACTTTGAAATCTATACATAATGGTGACTTTTGAATTTTCTTCACCTTGCTTTGTTTCTAGAAATTAAATATATTTTTATTAATTTGATCAGTTACTTGTTTCATGCATCACATATATTAAAATAAACCTTGATATATAGGTATATATATTTATATTTATGTAAAGTATGCGAGTATATGGAATAGCAAGATTTTTATACATGATTGCTTGTATAGTTGTACAAGTTACTATTCTGTCGTATTTTTTTTATCAGGGACAACGTGAGATCAACCCATGACTTCATCTTTATGGTTTTCTTTTTAACAAAAGTACTTTACACCTCGAATTCATGGAGCTTTAGGGGATTCCGATTCATGGAATAAGTTCTCTTTTATCAAAACAGAACCAAGATTAATGAGAGCACCGCTTCTTTTTTAACTTTTCTAGGGCAATGGCAAATGATGCCTAAAGAAAAAGAAAGGGCATTATACATAAATGATTGACAAAGTTTTTTAAGCACCAATTCTTTAACATCACAATTTTTTTTTTTTTTTTTTGCCAGTAACTCTTGTCGCTTCACATCATAATAATTACACAAGGACATTAGGGAATGAAGTTTTCTGTTCAATATTTGATTGTATTACTTAAAGGCAGCTTGAGTGTTTCATCACAATTTTTAGGTTTGAAGAGCTAAGGCCTTCAAGCTAAAATAAAATTTAGTCACAATATGCTGATTGCATTTTTTTTTCCTTGCTAGCGTTTCACATGTATTGCAAGGTTTGATGCTCAACATAGTTTTTATGTCCTCTTTTTCGAAGTAATTTAGTATTATGGGTTGGAGCCTTAAGTTCATAAGTTGTGGATGAAGTAAGTAAAAAGAATAATAAAAAAAATAAGGTAGGAAATGCTTACTCCTGTTACATAATTTACTAATTTAGGCAATAATTTAAAAAAACAAACACTTCCTTCGAATTAGTATAGCTTTTAAATGATTTTTTTTCTCAAGAAAAAAGAAAAGAAAATCCATTGTAGCTAAAAAGCAACTTGTTTAAAACTCTGTTGTTTCTAGTAAGATGTGAAAATGCTAGAAGCCGTAGGTTTTTGTGTAATACAATACAATAGAATGGTATTCAAAGGCTTCGAAGGAGGGCAATCCGAAAAAGATTTTTGAACAGAACCATGTTCCCATTAAAGAAAAAGAAAATAGAGAAAATAGAGGAAGAAAAAGGCCAACG
This sequence comes from Durio zibethinus, assembly GCF_047325235.1. Lineage (NCBI taxonomy): Eukaryota > Viridiplantae > Streptophyta > Magnoliopsida > Malvales > Malvaceae > Durio > Durio zibethinus. The sequence continues at coordinate 21,158,358 of NC_143166.1, forward strand.
CCAAGCTAAAGGGACATTTTTAGAGAGAATTAAAACAAGGGGATTTATAGATTATTTAGAGCACAAAGACATTTCCCACTGAACAACATTTTTTACTCAAAACACAATAATTGCAGCCTTTGACGTCTCTCTCTTTCTCCTTAAAACGCTCTCCAACACCCACACGCAAACTCCTTTGACTCTTTACAAAGAAAAAAAAAAGGGAGAGAGAGAGAGAGAGAGAGAGAGAGAGAGGCAAAAGTAAGCAAAGGAAAGGGTAAGCGAAAATCACAGCCGCAATTTGGCTTTACGAAAGCCGACTTTTCTATTGCACAAGTGGGGTGTGAGCATTTGGTTGGGGAATCTCTTTTTTTTTTTAATCAAATTTTTTTATTATTATTCATTTTCATTTTGCTTCATTTCCAATTCAGTCCTCACAATTTTATAAATTGTGGAAAAGGAGTTTCCCTTCTCCCTACGGAATCAGGCTTCTTCATTTGTCAATGTTTGAGGCTCCGGTTTAACTATATCTCAACTGCCCCACGTTACCCACACTTCCATCTTTCCTTTCTCTCAACTAACCCTACTACTTTGTCATTACTTCAATTCTGCCATTGCCAGTCTATTTCTTTCATATAAATAATTTTGAAGGGGTGCTTGGTACTGTGAGACTGCACTTGTGACATGGGCATCTTATATTTTATGATTGAGTGCTTGAAGCTTTTCTATTCTATATTCCTCTATATATTTTAAAGCAGTGGATGCAATTCAAAGATTTAGATGCCCATACGTGCAACTATTCAACTTGGCTTCTCATATTTTTATTTTATTGCCACATAAAAGTAGAGCTTAGTTTAATTTAATTTCTAATAATACCCACACCATTCTGCATTTATAACTGTTATTTGAAGGCAAAATCATTTCTATGTATGTACATGAATTATATTCAACATGCACTTGCCCAAAAAATTCAACATGCGAAATCTATGAATTTTTGAGAATCATCATCTTGTTTTCTCATTAACAACCAAAATCTTTGAAGAAAACTTCCCATTTCATTTTGATAGTAGCAGCTTCAAAAAAAAAAAAAAAAACCCTTACTCTTGACCCAACAGCACAATTCCTAGCAATTCAAAAATTTTGGTATTGCATCATTTTGTGTAATTTATAGTGCTTAGTGGAGTCCAAAAGGGCAATTTTATAAGGATAATATTATTGTATGGTTAATTTTGTGAGGAACGAAAATTAGGTGGCAAGATAAGAAGAGGCAAAAATTGGGAGGGAAGCAAACAGCAAAGAACTTTGTAAGGGTATGTTTGTCTTTTGGGCCGAAAAGATTCTCAGACGATCTCTCCCAACTTTTCCACCTGATCCAAAGTAGTGAGACAAGAAGATTTAGGAAATCTTGAAATGGGGCATCACTTGAAGGTGGCACTTTTGTCAGTTACCATGAATCCGACGTGGGTGGCCGTCGTTTTGGAGGCAAGTAGGTCCCTTAACCTTTATTCCCTCACCCACCCTCCCCCCACGAGGCCATGACTTCGACCACCCGCATTATGACCCAATTGCCCTTCCCCAATTCAACCAAAATTATTTTTTTATTTTTAATTTGTCTTTTATAAATACTTAATTAAAAATAATATTACACATAAATTTTTTTAAATCAGTAACATTTAATACAAACTCTAATATCATATTACTTAATACAAAAATCATTATTTTTTTTCCATCATCTTAAAAAATATATTATTATTATTATTATTAAAAATAGTTCACGGTTATGATAATATCAATCTAAAAAAATTTGCCAGCCAATGGCCCTTCTTTCTTTTATGTGAAGAATATCCGGCGCATTGTCAATTTCAAGGACCCCTCACCCCAAGGAACAACAACTATCTCTTCTTCTTCATTTTCATCTCTACGAAAAAATCTAGTTTAACACGCATTTTAATGCGTGCACCCTATAATTGCAATTGTTTTACTAATATTCTTCTCTTTATATATAGTATCCAATAAATCTCTATGTTGGAAAATAATACCCCTAGAGGTGAAGATATTTCTTTTGGGGAAGAACGGCTTAGGTTTTTTTTTTTTTTTTCTCCTTTGAAGGATTTCTCCCCTTTCTAAAAGTAACCGTCTTTGCATAGTTTTGATGAACATATTAATTATTATAAAAATCGAGTTTTTGATTCCGGATAAAAAAATTGAAGCATCCCATTTTTTGAAAATTTTCATTTTGCAATTTAATTGTGAATTATTTCATTTTCGTGGGCTTGATGCGGTGGCAAATTTCTTTTAGTATAATATAAAAATAATGAACAGTCAAACAATTAAATTACTCACAAATGATATAAAAATAATAAAGAACAAAGTACATGCACGTCTATTTCTTCTAAAACTAGAAAGCATTTCTCATGTTATCTAAAATAAACTTAACATTTGACTTTGAGCTTTGGCATGTAAAATGTAAATTACGTTTGTAATGTTCCACCAATTAGCTATGTTTTCTTGAGAAATTCAAAAATGAATTCCAATATTTTTATTGTTTTATCATAAAACAACTTATTGATATTGTTGAAAAGTTTAATCCATCTGTTTGGAAATGTAATTTTTCCTGGCATATGAGCTAATGCTTGCAAATTCCCAGTACGATGCAAGCAAGAAAAAGAATAATCATTCAGAGTTTATTTGATTCGGTTGAAATTTTTATAAAAAATCTAGTGAAATAGAATTGCTTTAAAATTACTATAAAAAAATTTTTAAATAGTGTTTAGCAAATTTAATGCATGAGTCATATATAGTGTTGAAAACACTATTTAAGATTATTTTTATATATTTTTATTAAATAAAAAATAAAATTGTTAGCTTTATTAAATTAAATAACAAATTTTTAGATAAAAATAAATAAAATAAAGAGATATTTTTATTAATTATAATAAAAAAAATAAATGAATTTAATAGAAAATGGTCAAAATAAAAAAAAATGTGAAACAATGTAATTTGCATTATAATTTTATAAATTATTAAAGAATAAAGTGAAAATGTAAAAAAAAAAAAATTTAATATTTGTTATTAAAATTTGCACTTGTTAAAAAATCTTTAATTTATAACTTTGTTTAAAAACTCAAATTTACTTTATGCATAAACTAAAATTTTTTTTATGCATAGACTAAAATTTTTAAAATTTTGAGAGTTTTACTTTTACAATTGATAAACTTTTTTATAAACTAGGCTAAACACACATTTATCAACTCACCATCAAAATAACTTCAAAATTCAAAGTGAATTCAAGTCTCCATTGGAATAAAATTTAGCATTGTAATAAGTAGTAGTTAGGGCAATAACCATTAGAATTGGATTTTGTTTTAATTTTTAGAATAATGTATTGTATTATTAATTTTTAAAATTTCATCCAAATTTGAATTAATTTTTTTAAAAACGATTGATCTTAATCAAAATTTGTTCATTGGATTTCATTTGGTTTATTATTTTTTAAATTTTATTTTATTTTTATATTATTTTAATATAGTCATATATATATATTATATTATAACAGACATAGTTACCAGATAATAATTGCTGACGTTGATGCTTATGTGGATAATTTCTTTTTTTGACACATAAGATATATCATAAAACTTTTTATTATGATGACATATAAGATATTTGTTAATTTTAAATTATTCATAAAAAAGGTATTTTAAAAATTATTAAATTATCTAAAATTTAAAATCTTAATTAAAAGTTAATTTCAATTCTAATAAAATTATCTTATCTGTTTATCACTTTATCATAATTTAAAATCAATTTTAAAATAATTTATCACTGTCAAATGCATGATACTAGTATATAACAATAGGTTTGGTGCATGATACAATTTATTGTTTTTCTAATTTTCTCTGTTGAATGAGGTTTTATCATCTTCTGGTTTGTGAATCGAAAATGTAACTACAACTTTTTCTTTGGGACTTTTGTGTTTGCCTTTATTTTTATCATAATTGATCTATTTCATGATCTGTCTCTCCTATGCTCTTTGCAAGAACAGTTTGTTCTTGGCCATGGCAAATTCCAAGGGGTCAACAAACATAAGAAATTTGATGTTCTCTGGAAAGCATGCTTTACTTCCTCCGAAAAGTCCATTTCCTACAATCTCTCTAACATGTATTGATTATGTCCAACAATGTAATTGGATCAAAAGTAGCTCAAAAGCCTAGAGTGGGAAACCACACCACCCGTGCACTTCATTTGAAAGCCTTTTGATAGAGGAGTAACCTTCTTGGCTTGATAATATCCTTAATTAGCCTAAAACTCCTACGTGAAGAAGAGTTCATCGATGTTCATCAAGTGACTTTTTTACATGCATTGATGTATCTAATGCTCCTAAGCTAGATTATGCAGCACATAATGAGTACAGATATAAAAATATGATTTATGCACATTTTTGGGCATTTCAGGAATTTGATTATCTCAGTCACAAAAATGTTCGGCTTGCCTCTTTCTACACCGATGTGAACTTGGTAAAGCAAAAAAATAGGGCATGGTATTCACCTTTGAATACTATAACTTATCCAAGTGGGCTTCCTTCTCTTAGAGAAAACATCATTCTTTTAGGTTTAGGATCATTATATACACTGCAAAAAGTAAAGGGATCTCTATCAATAGCAAGTGAAAAATAAGATTCTGTTGAATCTACCCCTCTTGATACAAAAGCTTTTTCTAAGAAAAAGGATAATCCACTGTTATTATCCTCACCGCCACTGCCTTCTCCGTCGCTTCTAATTCTTTTTCTAATATTTGCATTTGCTTCTGATGCTTTCTTTCATTTTCCTTTCCCATTCTTGAACTTTCCATAAGAGTATTCTTTCTGGGCCCAAAAAAATGAGCTCATTGGTACTAACCAAGCTTGGCTTTGTCCTTCAGTCCATGTAAGGTAACACATCGAGGTCAGAACCATGTCTATGAATGCAAAGAAATTATTTTTTTTTTAATAAAGGAACTTATAGATTGGAGATAGAAAAAAATTAGGGGTATTATAATTTGAATGTTAAATTTATTAAATGTAATTTTTTAAAATTAAATGTATGAATTAATTGAGATAAATTTTGGATCTGCAAATGAATTATTTTATAATTAAAATATGTTTACTATGAGCTCGACAAATTAATATGATTACAATTTTGACAAATTAAAAAATATGATCTACTACTTAATGACAGGAAAATTATCTCATTTCATTTAGGTTTTATTAGGGAGTGACAATATAACATATATCTTTTAAAGTATATTAAAAATAAAAAATTAATTTAAAAATAAAGCATATAAAGTTATTTAATTTAAAAATAGAGCACTATTTTTTAGTTGACTTACATTGAGTTTGGGTCAGATTCAAATTATAGTGAAATTAGTAATTAATTTATAAGCAAATAACTTTTTATCATTTATATTTAACTAATATTCCTAAGAATTAAGTTTTCCTTTTATCTTATTTTTATTCATGAATAAATCTTTTATAAATAATACTATAAAAGAAGTTCTTATCATGTGATCTTTTGTGCTTTATGAAAGTTCAACCTTTTTTATAAACAATTAGAACTCAATGATTACAATTTTTTTTATGAAAGTTCAAGATTGACTGTTACTCATGTTCATGAGATACTTTATATAGAGGAAAGTCAGTATTTACTTAAAAAAAATACAAAAGGTAAATAGTTTAATACATTTCATTAAAACTTTTTGCCAATAATTTTCTTTAATAATTGTTTATAATTTAATATTATTATTTAAAATTTAAAACTATTTTATTTCAGTTTTTATAAAAATATAATTCTATATCAGATGTCAACTTCAAAACAATTCAAATGAACAAAGATTGGTAAAGCTATATAGATATTGAAAATTATGATATTACTGAAACTCTTACAAAAAAAATGTAAACAGGAATAAATTATTACGTATATTATTTAAATATTTAAAATTATTTTTTTAAAATAAATAAAACTTATCTTAAAATTATATAAATTTGTAGGTGTACAAAAATGATAAAAAAAGCTGAAGATGATATAAATTAAATAAAATACATTTGAAGTGATAAGACTTTTAGTTTCTATTTTAATATTTTGTTGGCATAATTAATAATATTTTTTACAATATATTCCAGATGTTTTTTCTTTCTCTAATATTATTTATCATATATTTTAAAGTTTATTAATTTGTTAATTAAAATTTTTATTTTTGTTATGATTTGATACTTTAATTATATTATTTATATTTTATATATATTAAATATATTAATAATTTAATAATATTAATTTAAATTTTTATTTAAATTTAAATAAAATAAAAATAATCCGTGCATCGCAGGGGTAGTTAACTAATTTTTAATATAATTAAATATCAAATAACTATTTTATTTTATAAAAAGTTAAAATCTATATAAAAATAATAAAAATATATAATTTGATTTAATTTATTTATTTTTAATTTAAATTTTGATTTGAACTTAATAAAAATATTTAATATCTAAATTTAAATAAAATTAAATAAAAAATTGATTCAAATTAAATGGAACATTATACTTAAAAAAAAAAATTTTCCTCGTCGCTGTTAGCCCCAGAAGCTAAGGATAGCAAAGTTGGGACAAAGGGCGAATCCAATGGAACTAGTGACATTTCATTGAAGTGTTGGGGACCTGCATCCCCCAACGATTCGCCTAAAGGGGTTTGTGATGGGTACGTGGGCACTTTTATAAAAACACCATTAAAGGCACTTGTGAGCTCCAGCTGTAACCATATGACATAAGGTGACTTCATCATCACGAGGCTGATACCTTTTTTAATCCCAGTGAGTGCAAGTCAGACGAGAACTCAGGAGTTACATAGATTTACCAAAAGGCCCATCCGATATATCCTGACCAACCACCGTCCAAAATTTTCTCGATGAAAGAGGTAATATGGTAATTAGGCAACAATCCAGGCAGGTGAACAGAAGAAGGATATGATGACGAGAGTATTTTATAAAAAAAAAAAAAAATTGTGTGGAAGGAAGGAAAAGAGCTGAAAGGGAGTCTAACAGCTACGGTTATTCCCATACACATTGCGTCGAAGTCGAACAGAACTAGGCTTAAAGTTTAGACGCATTCGGTTCCGTTTAGATTAAAAACTTTAACCTTTTCGAACAAAGCTAATTTAACTTGTTTAAACGTGTTAAAATAGCGTCAAAATAACAGAGAGGAGAAAGCTTAGGGAAGAGCTTGAGTCTAGTTTACGCCAAATGGGTCGTCCTTATTATATTCACCTCTTAAAGATTCCCCTTTAACTTCAACACCCCCGTTACTATAAAGAAGCCACACTTTCCGTCTCAAATACCCACCTTCCCTCTCTCTCTCTCTCATATAACAATTGCAACTTTACCTTTTCTTTTATATCCTGAATTCTTTCTCCTTTTCTTTTCTTTTCATTTCTTTTCTTGTTCTTGTTCTTGTTCTTGTTCCCCTTGTTGATATTCTCTATTACTTTGAGGGAGTATAATAGGGCAAAGTGGGATGCTTGAATTGTAGGCTCAATTGGGTGTTTGAAGACCCTCTTTTTCGTTTTGTTTTGAACCGAGTGTTTCTTCTTGGTTTTCAGCTGCCTTTTGTTTTAGTTGGGTGCCTCTTTTGAAGATGGAGAAGCTTAATTTTGTAAAGAATGGTACGCTCAGATTGCCTCCTGGATTCCGGTTCCACCCTACAGATGAAGAGTTAGTGGTTCAGTACTTGAGACGAAAGGTGCTAGCTTGGCCTTTGCCTGCTTCTATCATTCCTGAAGTTGATGTTTGCAAAGCTGATCCTTGGGAATTGCCAGGTTGGTTACTTCAAACATTAGCACACGAGAGCTCAGCCATAAATTTTGGTTTCTTTAATTAAACACTTAAAGAACAGCTTCAAGTATATTGTCATTTACAACCAAATTACTTTGTTCTATAGCTAGAGCTAACTTCTTGTATCAATTTTGGAACTAGCGTGCTGACATATATCTAAACGTAACAGCTCTTTGAGCTTTTAACATTTTTAAGCCTTTAGGACAAAATTTAGGAGAAAATTAGATGGCCTGATACGTTGGGTCTTTGTTGTGTATATTATCAGGTGATTTGGAGCAAGAGAAGTACTTTTTCAGCTCTAGAGAAGCCAAGTATCCTAATGGGAATAGATCCAACAGAGCCACAATTTCAGGTTATTGGAAAGCAACTGGAATTGACAAACAAATTGTAAATTCTAGGAGCAACCAAGTTGTGGGTATGAAGAAAACTCTAGTTTTTTATAGAGGAAAGCCACCACAGGGATCTAGGACCGATTGGATCATGCATGAATATCGCCTTGTTTGCGCTGAGACAGCAGCCTACAATGCTTCACATAAGAAGAACCAAACTCAGGTCAATTTTTGGTCTTCCTCATTTATATTGCTTTATTTTATGTTACTACTTGTAGTTATTGAGACCGGACCTTCGTTTCACAATTCAAACATCTCCTCCCAATCACATTTCTAAAACCCCGGAGTCTGGCTTCATGTTTTTTTCAACTCGTAGTTAATAATAATTGGCATTACATTGTTACTTTAGTTATGGTCAAGCAAATTAATGATTTGTGTTGCAACTAGTGCAGAGCCATGTGGTGGCGATGGAAAATTGGGTGCTGTGCCGCATATTTTTGAAGAAACGCAGTGCTACTAAAAACGATGACGACAGCATGCAATCTTGCAATGAAAACGTTAGTCGTAAACGAGGGACGACCAGGCCTGTCTTCTATGATTTCCTGACCAAGGAGAGGACTGACTTAAATCTTGCCTCTTCTTCCTCGTCCTCTGGCACCAGTGGGATCACACAAGTTTCCAATAATGACACAGATGACCACGAAGAAAGCAGTAGTTGCAATAGTTTCCCTTATTTTAGAAGAAAACCTTAAAAACACATTTCACACTTTTCCTTTGGTGCCTGTACTAGTAGTTGGGGTTCTGATTAGCCGATCAGAATAACCTTCTTAGAAAAAACAATCTCGTGTTTGGTAATTTAAGTCTTTGGTCTCTGTCTGTGATTATCACGCAGCACAAAGAGATATCAGCACAAAGAAGAAGGAAGATAGAATTCGGCAATAACTATTATATGAAGAGCAAACTCTCATGGTGCGTCTTGTAATGAAAATATCCAAATTTCTAAAGTTAGTGATACTGCCCTCTTGTTGGCATTTTACAAATATTTTCACAGAACATTTTATTGTTCAAGTTAAACGTTGCTTTGCAGATGAACATGCAGAGCAACTTCTTTAGACAAAAGGCAAATGATTTTTAAGAGGCGAAAATACAAGAGGCGCAGAAAAGGAAAGTGAAAAGAGGGAAAATGAAGAGGAAAAAAGAGGGGATATATTAAAGTATTACATCTCTCTCAATGCATTTATGAACTTTGGGCTTTTTGGGGAGCACAAGAATAAGCATAAGATCTTTGCAAATCAGCATTTGCACGAGGTTCCTCACTACTCCCTGGCCGGAAAGTTGTAATCACTTGAAAAGAACCCAATTACCTTTGACACCCACCATTTCACAATGGATCGAATCTCCAAAAAATTCTGAGCAGGCACCAACTTCATACCTCCCTGTACGCTTCATTCTAGCATATCATTGAAAAATGAGCAAACTCTGTACCAATAAACAGACATTCTGGGCATAATTTTTTCAGCACTTAAAACAACCGTCCCACACTTTTCTTTTTTTCAGTACTCACAAAACAATACAAGAAACAGGAAAGAGTAGGTCAAAGGTTGTAGGGAAACAGGGTTAACTAAAATTTGAATTTACAAGACTAGTTGGTGAGATAGGAAGACTAAGTTAAAAAGTTATAGGGACTTCAGCTAGGATGGTGGAGTTTGACAATGAGCTTGGGGTCCAATCCAACTGTCCCTCTAGTCCTGGAAATCGATCTTACGACTTTTTAGTTGTCAAGCATAAGATTTCTTGGAAAATCTTGCAAAGATTAGGCTCTTAATTAAAAAAACACACACACACACACAATATAAGAAGTTAATAATCCATCAGATCACGACTTATTAAGCATTCCTTGTACATAAAGAAATGTAGACCCTCCTCTAACTTCTATCCAATATAAATTATTCTCGCATTTGAAATTTTGTTGCTCAACAGGTAGCAAAGGTATCTAACAGTAAGATTCTCCCGCTATTGTCCACCTACCCTGCAATTTTGACTTCAATAATATGCAAAATAGCATTCAATGTTCCCTTGGTATTATACTTTTCAAATAATGGAGAGGAGTTACATTTATTGTTATGCATAGTACACGTGTCTTGCATGCAAAGGAGCATGTGTCCTTTTATTGCTGACTCACTCCCGATAATTAAACCATAAATCTAAGCCGAAAATACAAGTTATCAATTATGATAATCATCCATGACTTGTTGATTTAGTATTTTATACTGGCAAATGTTAGAAACAAAAATAAAAATAATATTTACTTACATAAGGAGGGTTGTCACTGTACACAAAGGATGTGATATCATAAACCTGAGAGGTTAAAGAGTGGGCCATGGAGCTTTATATGATTGCCAAATGGGCGCCAGACAGACTCTGGACGGCATAGATTATACCTTGATTAACATGCTAATATCGTCCATAATTGAGTAATTTGTTATGCCGTAACAGGAAGGGCAAAAACAAAATTTCAAGTTTTAAAATAATGGATGACGCAAAAAAACACATATATGCCGACCAGAGTTTCTTGTGACAATGGTTTTAGAATCAGCCCGGGCTGTTGGAGTTCTTCACGTCACTTTTGTATATGTATAAATTTCATTTTCAAGAAAAAAGGGAGAGGGAGAAGAAAATTTGGATTGGGTTTGGGGGATTGGTGAGATGGGCTTCAAAATTGCCAATCATGTGGGTAACCCCTCGTGGTGGACCACACCACACGACACAATGAACAGCACCAAAAGTTTGTAGCCTTCACCTGATTGGGTCATTCACTTAACTATCCGAGAAATATACAAAGGCCGAATGTGGGTAAATTTGACATTTTAAAAAGCAAACAACTTGCAGACGGGGAATGTGCTATCAATTATGTATGTTGACCGGTTCCAAAAGAACCAACCACTTTTTTGCGCTGTATGTTTGGATAGATCGAAGTTTTAAAGGGTTGCTTGGTATACCTGCAACAATGACATCTTCAATATTTTAACCACATTCAAAAAATAGTGTTATCATGAAAATATGAATCTAATCTAATCAAAGAAACATTTTTCGAAATTATTGCCTAGTTATTATACTTGAGAAATGAAATGTCTTGACAGCTGAGAACAGTCCTATGATAATTTCAGGCTATTGACCATATCCAAGAGGTTCCACCATGCATTTAAATGCTGAGCTCTTTTCTTTTTTTAAAAGAGAGAGAGAGAGAGAGAGAGAGAGAGAGAGAGAGAGAGAGAGGCCAATGGCATACCTACAACCTCCATGATGGTCGTAAGAGTTTCGAAGCTCAAGAAACTTTTTGAAGAGCAATATGTAAAGGGACATCTTTCAACTTCCTAAAAACGTATTAACATGCCAACTATGTTAACCAACAAAAATTACATGGCAGATGATATTATGAGCAAAATATTGGTAAAGAAAGAAATGTGTGAAGATTATCATGTGATTGTTGAGTGGAAAAATATGAAAACTCAATTACTGGCTGATCTCTTAAAATTCTAGGAGGTATAGAGACGTATAAAAGGAAGAATTGGTAAGTCTATTCTATTTTTCAAATGTCAAAATCAGTCCTCGGACCTTTAGAAAGACAAATAGGAGGGGTTTCCCAACCTTTTCTATAGGTGGTTTTGAGTACACATTTCAATCCAACTTCCACCCCCCTTCTTCAGTACCAAAATGGACCACATCGTCTTACAACAAGATTCAATGTTATCTTTGTATTCGAAAGGGAAAGGTTCTTGAGGAAAAATCATAAGATTCCATCAAGCCTTTAAACAATGATATGCTGTTTCGCCATGGATGTAAAAATCTGCACAGTGTACATCATCAATTTTATTATGAACGTCCCTGTCAATTGCCGAAACAAGCAAACCAGCTGCAGCTGAATTTTAAGAATGTGAACTTTTAAGCCAACTCTTTCTACCATCTCAAAAACTTGATTTACACTAGTAAAGTTTATTGACGATTATCACTGATGTGATCATCTAAGAACAAACAAATGGAAAGTAAAGGGTTAGAAAAACCATATTTCGTCAAGTCGTCATGGTAAAGTTAAAAGATTCACATCGTTAGCAAGCAACTTTAGAATATTTCATTGACAAGCTAGTGCTCACACGAAATTTGCTAGGGATATGAGATTAGTATTGCCTATGTCCAATGACCAACAAGCTGCATACTACATATGCTCATACATGATACAGTAATGGTCTTAAACAAGAATAAAAATACTGGTCACTGATGGCATACAACTAAATTCAAATCTCAAACTGTAAAAATTTTGCACCATGAAGACGAGAATCACCAAAATCCTCCTTTGAGGCTCATGTAATCTCTTCCGCAATTAGCCCATTAAGTTGGCCATTCCCCATCTTTCTCACCAGCACCACCAGCTACAACATCAGTTGTTATTGAAGGAGGTGGTTCAGCACAGGCCCTCAAAACGGCTTCATTCTGAAAGAAATAAACATTTTCAATATCTCAAATATATATATATATATATATAAATTTTGAATGATTATTATATCTAAAATGATTAAGCAAAAAATATAATGATCTGGGAGTCCCACATTATGGGATCAAGACTCTGCAAATTCATTGGTATATAGAGTAATAAAATGGTAAACAAAAGGGGCAATTACATTAACCTAAAAATTTCAGAGTTTTGCAGCATGCAGATGGATGAAAGCTAAAGGTATCATGATTGGATTATCATCAGCCCCTTGAAAAATGGTCATGAGGGACTGTTACTGAATGCAAGGCAAACATTAAAACAGAAGATCCTAGGCTGATTTCTTTCTTAAAATAGTTATAAACTTGTGGCTCTTCAGTTGGAGGAATGGGCCTTAAGGGAAGCAAAACTGGTGACAGGCAGGCTAAGCAGTAAATCTTATCTCTGAACTACTAAATAAAAGCTATGTTAGGTTTCTTTCATATATTGGTTGAAATCATAAGTTTAATTCACAGATAACGAGCATAAAATAGGATTGGAATCCACCATCTAAAGGCCACTGATCTAAAGGCCACTGAAAAAGGTCAAGTACTTACATTTACCAAAAAAACATTTTCTCAGAATATTACAGGTAAAATAACATTTTCTCAGAATATTGGATGGTTGTAATTAAATCGTTTCTTTTTTGCAGAAGGTAAAAACTCAAGGAGTGTTTGGATCCTAGCAGATAGATGAAAGGCCCAGAGACAATAGATGCTGATTCTCTTAATGAGTACCAGCATGTCAACAAATTAATGGTGAGTAGAAAACCTAATGTGAGAAATTTAAACTAGATTATGTTCACGTAGAATCAGTGCAGTCAATGGAGCAACCGAATTATTAGATATACTGTAAAAATGTCCCAGGGATACCTGAATCCCATATCATCCCTTCTTCAGGACTTAAGATTTACTAGCCCTTTCTGAGTGCTCAGTTCTAAGCCACTCAACTCAAGTTCACTGATCAGACACATCTAATGCCAACCTACCTCTATGAGCCCTTAAGAACAACACAAAATGAACTTCAACTCTCAAAACTTGTTCCAAATCCATATCCCCATGCAATTGGCCAAGAGGTGGAAGAACCATTTTGTATGAGCTACAGAAAAGGGAGACATATACAAAACCAAAGAGGAAAACATCACTCCTGAACAGTGAACAGCCTTAAGAGGATATCTAGATCAACAAGACTTTATACCAAATGAAATTAAACTCATTATGCTGTCTTGAGCATGTACTGTGGACACAAAATTCGCAACTAAAATCAGAGTATGAGCCCAAATATACATAGCTCTAAATGTAATAAACTGTCAAATGTTAACTTAAACATTGCTATATGTAGATGACAACCTTCCTCTACAGTTTTATATTTTCCATTGAATTCTAACTACTTCCCAACAACTAACTGAATCAATTCATTAAAAAGAAAATCATCAATTACCAAGGCCAGAAACCCAGGAAGAAGAAAGGATTTGGTATAAAAAAGCTTAAGATTGACATGATAAGAAAATGTGTAAACAAGCCATCGGGGGTAAAATCTTAAAAGCCGCACAGTATTATTATATGAAAACAAGAAAAAGCAGAGAAAATAAAGAGTTTCAGGACCTGCCAAACGCGATGGAGACGCTTCTTGGCGTTGGCTTTGCGGGTAGAAGTGAGCTTAATTCTCTTCCAAAGGAGGCCTCCGGAGTCGTGCTTCTTCACTATCTCCATCACTCTTGTTCCCCAAAATGCTCCTATTCCTCCTGCCATCTCCTTCGCCTCTGCTTCCCTCACCTCTAAATCTTTTTCTATTTTCCAACTAGGCCTAATCCCCCACGCGACCCCTTGCCAACAGGCAAATAAATGTCCAAGGCTGTCTAAATTCTAGATTCAAGCCGATCCACATACAAAGGCCTCGTACAAAGACCCATGCCATGAACCCTCCCAGACTAATTCCCTCTTTCCCCTATTCATAGGTCTTATTTGTACACTTTTAATTATTTCAAAATAATGTCTCATTTAAAAATAAAAATAAAAAAAATCATTTTTAGTTTTCTTTAGTATCTTAAGTTCCATTTGGATAGCCAATTAAATTGAAAATGACGGTGAATATGATATTAACCACTATAATGATGGGATTAATTATTATAATAATAAAATTAAAATTAGATGGGATATATATTTGCATACAAAAGTAATAATGCCTATGAGATAAATTATAATAAAAAAAATTAATGATTAAGTAAATTAGATTAAAATTAGAATAAAATACGAATTTACATGTGTATTTTTTTTATTGTTTATGTAATTATTTATTTTAATTAATTATTTAATTATGAAGATATTTATTTATTATATTAAAATTTATTTATTATATTAAAAAGTAAAATGAAAAAAATAGAAAAGCGAAAACTAAGTCGAATGGACATTTTTGTCCATACACCATATGTTGAAAGGTAAAAAAACAACAAAAATTATGGATAAAATTGAAAAGTTCTGCAGTGATGGAAAAATAAAGGGGAATCCTAAATACATCATACCTTTTTTAAAATTATACTCCACTTTTTTTAAAAGTTTTTTTAAATAAAATTACTTAAATACCTTTCTTGTAAGTTTTCAGATATTCTTCATTTTTGAAAAGTTATTACATTTCTCGAAAATACATTTTCAAAAGTGAAAAAGTGAAAATTTATGAAAAATTACAAAAAAAATTATTTTTATATTAATGTAATAAAAAAGTTATAATTAGAAAAATTATAAATTTTAAAATTAAAAAAAAGTTACTTTTACTATTTTTATTTTAAAGAAAAAATAAAATTTTATGAAGTTCTAATTAAATATTTTATCTCTTGATATTATAAAAAGTGATGAAAGAATTATCAAATCTGATCAATATATAAAAAGTAAAACTTTTTAAAATTCTATAAGTAATACTAGTGAATACTACACAATTTTATCAAAATGCTACAAAATCACCATTGTCATGTCTTCGACTTCATACGAATTTGAAAATCAGTTGGAAGGGTGTTAGAAAAATTAAAATTAAATTGAAATTGAATATTTTCTTTACTAGCATCGCATGCTTATAAATAAAGAGATAATATAAGTAATATTACTGAATATTATATAATTTTGTCAAAATTTAATACGTTTATCGGAGAAATCCATCATAATAAGTAGATGGATGGACTTTTCTAATTAGTTCCTTTTAATTAAAACTATTATAAAATTTTAATAATAGATAAAAAAAATATTTATAAAAAATGATAAATTTTAAATTTATAAAAAAAAATTATGTTTACTATTTTATATTTAATTTAATTAAGATGTCATAAAATAGTTTTTTTCTCTAAGATAAAACTAATAAAAGTAATTTTTTTTATCAATTTTAAATTTTATGATTTTTTTAATAATAACATTTTTCATTACACTTATTTACAAATAATTTTAACAAAATTTCTTTTTTTATAACTTTTCATAAAATTTCAATTCCAGCACTCTCAAAGATGCATTTCGGAGATGTGTTATGATTTTTTAGAAATTCAGTTATAAATTTGTGAGATGAATATTTTATTAATTTTACTTACAAAAAATTTGGAAACAAAAAAGTGAGATGTATAGCAAAAACGTGGATGCATTTAAAATTTCTAAAAAATAAATTTCAACTGAATCTAAAAAGTCCAATGAAAAATTAAAGGTATGGTGCGATTGAAATAGGCCTATATTATCTCACTTCTACCTCATTTAGATAACAAATGGTGGCTTTTGGATGAGATGACACCTAAATCTAGCCTTAATTATAAAGTCAAATTATGTGAGAGATCCCTAAATACTGTAAAAATTTAAAATTTAATTTATGTACTATAATTCATATAAATTTAATTTTTATATTATTTTGATTTGATAATTTTAATCAAATCACTAACTTCATCAATTTTTTGAGTTTAAAATATAAACATAGTCGGTAATTCGATGAAGTAGCGTTAACTTTGCTAACAAAATATTGATTTTGTTGATGTGATAATTTAAATAGATGAAATCAACTGATAAATTATACAAATGACCCTTGAACTCATAAAATTTAAACTTTAATGTTTCTAGTATAATTTTATAAAATCTCCTAGCTCAATATGATAATGTTGATCTAACTACTAAAAAAAATTATTATTTAATTTTTAAATCAAATTTTAATATTTAAAAAAAAATGAATATTCTATTTTTTTTAAATTTATCATAATTTTAAAATATTAAATTTATTTTTAAAAATATTTTAATTTTTAAAATCATTTTTTTAATATTCCAATGATTTTAATTTTTTTAAATCAATATTTTGAATTTTTAAAAATTTTCTAGAATTTTTTTAAAAAATAAATAATAAATTTAAAATTTTTGGTATTTTATTTTTTGAAAGTTTTTGTATTTTTTTCAAATTTCATTTAAACAAATTTTAAATTTTATTATTTTTAATCTTTTAAATTTTTTATAAAATTTTATATATTTTTTAATTTTTATGTTTTTTTATAATTTTAGATGTTTTGGAAAGAATTTATAAATTTTAAAAATTTTCTACATGTTTTTTAGGAAATCAAATAAAGAATAAATTCAACTAAAAAGTTCTTCATGCTTTGATATTACTTTGTTTTATCCTAAATTTTTATCTTCTTGCATCTCAAGTATTCCAAAACAAAACAAATTCTATGGATCTGTATCTTTTTGACAATTTATTTATTAAATTTTCATTTAAATATTAAAAAATATAGAAAATTTCTAAAAAAATAAAACTTTTAAAATATATAGAAAATTTTATAAAAATTCAAAAAATTATATATTGTAATTAAATAAAATATAAAAATTTCAAAAACTAAAAATTAATTTGATTTAAAGAATTAAAATATTGAAAAACTAGAATTAATATTTTTAAAAATTTTATAAAATTTTGAAAAAATTAGAAATATTGAATTTTTTAAAAAACAAATTTTGATTTAAAAATTTTTTTAAAAATGATGTTTTAAAAATTATATTATTTAAAAATATTAAATTTAATATTTTAAAATATGAAAATGTTTTTAAAAATTCAAAATATTGAATTTATAAGAAAATAAAATTTTATTTTAGAAAAAGTAAAAAATATAGTTTTATTAATAATTGGACTAAATTTAACTTATATGAGAACGCGAGTTTTATAAAATTATTTTAAAGGGATAAATTTTAAAATTTGTATGAATATAAAAATTATTTGTATAATTTAATAATTAATTTTATTTATTTAAAGTATCATGTCAATAAAATCAACATTATGTAGTCAATACATACATGATTAAATCCATAATCACGATAATAATTTTAACAATAAAAATAATAAAGTTAGTGATTGGATTAAACGAAATATGACTGAATCAATAATGAAAATTTAAAAAAATTTTCACTGTACCATAATTTATTGTTAATGACAAGAGCATATATAATAATTACAAATAGCTTTTCATTTAATTGGAAAATGTGGAATTTCTTGTGCTTTGACAAGACTCAATGTTACAAAAGTCAAAGAAACGAGCTTAAACAACGCCTAACAAAACATCTAAGCAACAGTTAAAAGGCCATTGGGTTGGCGTGCATCTGCAGATCTTATTCTCTAGTTTCAAAATTTTCAATTTGATAAATGCAAGTTTGTTAGAATATTAGCACTCTTTTTCTTTATAATTGTGAAATTTACAAGTTATTCGCATCATTTTAGATTTTATAATTTATTATAATCACCAACTGTTAATAAGGAATATATATATATGCAAAGAAGATAAGTCTACAGAATGCTAAATGAGTGATATAAGAAATATGCAGTTTTGAGATTGTAACTTATTAAATCTTTTTTGAATCTAAGTTGTTTTATTTGAATCATCGTAATCATGAATATGATTCGTGAACCCTACTTATAGTATTGTTTGGAACTATAATTTTTAGCAATTATGAACTAATTTTACTTGGTTTTGTGAGCAAGTGAAAAATTGAAAGTGAATACTTATTATTATTATTAATAATTTATTGAATCCAAAATTTTTTTGTGATGTATATTTTAGTTATTGAATTTCATGTTTACTTTCATCTTGAAAATTTAACATATATTATTTGATGAATAATATATTTTAAAGATGAATATTTTTTGTGTAGATGGATAATAATTCTATCTATGTATCAGTTATGAGTGCCGCTACTTCAATATTAGCTTTTGAGATTATTGTTGTTGAAAGATCTAGATTTAGGAACCAAATAACCTGTGAACCTTATATCAATCAAGATTATGAAAAAGAAAGTTATATTAATGACATTTTATATGGAGGTAACCAAAAATGTATTGATCAAATAAGGATGCAACCAATTACGTTTTTTAATTTGTGTGACCTTCTCACTAGGAACAATTTGTTATAATCAACTATATTAGTGAATATTAGGAAACAAGTGATAATTTTTTGCATCTAATTGGCCACATTGTAAGGTTGTGAGTGGTTGGATCAATATATTATAGATCAATTAAGATAATTCACCATTACTTTGATTGTGTTGAGAGCTATTTTGAAATTATATAAACTTCTCATTAGATTACCTTAACTAACTCCTTCTAAAATAATAAACAAACCAATGTTTTACCCATACTTTAAAAATTGTGTGGGAACTTCATGCATTTGTGTCGCTTGAGATTCAAGATCGATTTCATAGTCATAAAGGGGGGACAATGTGAAATATATTGGCTGCCATCACTTTTGATTAAAATTTTCATATGTACTTGTTGGTTGGAAAAGTAGTACATATGATTCTCGTATTTTACATGATGCACTTGCACGTCCAAAAGGATTTAGAATTCCAAAAGGTAATAGTTAGAACTAATGAATAATAGTACTTATTTATACTTAGAATGTATTTAGCAATAATTAAATTTTGTAAACTTCTAGGAAAATATCACCTTGTTGATGCTAGATATGGCATTTAGAATGGAATTATATCTCCATATCATGGTGCTCGATATCATTTGAAAGAATTTAGTGATTATTATTTAGAAAATGCAAAAGAACTCTTTAATCTTCATCATTCATCATTGCGAACTACTATTGAGCAAGTCTTTGGATTTTGAAGAGTCATTTTTATGTGTTAGATATTGAACTATTTTGAAATTTTCAGACACAAGTGGATATAATGTTAGTGTGTTTTTGTTATTCATAATCATATAATAGAAATTGATCTTAATAACTCAATTAATCAAGGAACACTTGATGAAGATGAGTCTTCATGGATAAGATCAACTCTTACAAAGTGAGAAGAAAGAGAAGAAATAAGAGAATGGACTACTAAGAGAAAGAAAATCGCACAAGCTATGTGGCCTGATTATATGGCTAGAATAAATTAATTTGGTTTAGATTTGACTTCAAATTTTCAATTTTAAATGTTGTTGTGTTTCAAAAATTTTTTATTTTTTTTATTTGAATGGGATTGAAGTTGTTTGATAGTGATATTGCTGAAATTATTGTTTCTTTCCTATACTTTGTTTAGTATTAATGTTTCTTTTATATACTTAGAGGATTATTATTTCTTTTATTAATGTGTAATTAGAATTATAGAAATGGGCTCATAAAAGCAATTCAATTGGACAAAACTAACGAAGCATATATTTTTGAAAATACTTACTGAGGAGACTCAAAAAGGAAATAAGCCATCAAATACTTTCAAAACACTTGCACTTAATCGAGTGTTATAGCTATTTCAAAAAAATTCAAAGTTGAATGTGAGCGTAATTATGTAGACCATCATCTTAGGATAGTAAAAAATACATGGCAAATTATATGCAAAATTTGAAGAAATAGTGGATTTGGTTGGATGACAATTTGAAGATGATAATGTGTGATATAAAAAACATATGACCAATGATGATAATATTTTAATTTTCTTCTTTTAATAACTTTATATTATTATAGATTAGTTGTTCTTATTGTGTTTATGACTTGAAACAGGCACATCAAAAGTATGAACAATTTTTTAACAAAAAAATTTATATGTATGATGAAATGGCTTTGGTTGTTGATAAAGTTATGGGAAGTAAAAGTTTTGCTAAATTTTTTTGTTGATATTAATTTGGAAGAGGCTAATGAGGTTGACATGATGTCTATAAACTTTAAAATTGAAGTTAATGAAGAGGTTAAAGCAAAAGCATCTTCGTCAATTGGAACTGCACAACCAAGATCTCATCATAAAAAGATTTAAGAAAGTATCGAAAATGAAAAACTTGATAACATGGCAGAGCAATTTGGTGAGATTGCTAATGTCATAAAAAAAATCACCGATGATCAAGTTAACATTGCACATCTTTATGAGCAAGTGATGTAAATAGAGGGATTTGATGAGGAATGATTTGCTACTACCTCTGATTATCTAATGGAGCATAAGAAGCAAGCTAAAGCATTTATGGTTAAAACGAACAATCTTAGGAAACTTTGACTTCAAAAGTTCCTCAAGAATTAAAGATGGAACCTTAGATGTTGGTTGACTGTTTTTATGTGATTGGTAGAATGAAAACCATTTGCTTTGTCTAGGTTAATTATGATTATTGTAGGTTTATCATGTGTAAGAATAATATTAACTATTTTGTAGATCTATAAACTAATTTATTTAAATAAAATCTTACAATTTATATTATTATTGACATGATTTGTAACTTTTGTAGGATTATCTTCTGTGTAAAGACAATATATAAACTATTTGATTATTTTTCTAAATTTGTAGGACCTTATTATAATGATTTTATTACGTTGTGTTTTTTAATATATAAATTGTTATTTTTATATTTATGTTATTGTTGTTATTATTATTTTAGATAAGTGTAAAAATATTATTTAAATAGTTATGTAAAAAATTCTACTCTAATAGAAATACAGATTTTCCAAAAAAAAAATCCAAAAACCAAAAAATGTTTTTCACAAGATCATCCAAAAAATAGAAAATATCAATTTTTTAAAAAATAATTCATTTTCCAAAAATTATTTTTAAGAAGCTATTTTCAACAAAGCAAACGAAATCTTATAAAATATCTAAATATATCAATTGTTTGAGTACATCAACAAGAAATAAATATACAATAAAATTTAAACCTGTTTTCCAACTACATAAAATAAGAAATTCAACAAGTATGAAATTAATGATCGTTGAGAGTTGAAACATTAGAATTAGATAATTGATTTTTTGCAGCAAGATTGCTTTTGTGTTTGAGAACCTACTGAAAAAAGTAAAACATGTGTTTACTATGATAGTAAGGTAGATTAAAAAAAAACACTTATTAAAGTTTATATACTTAAGGTGAGTAAGTTGGTAGACCACCTAAATTAATTCCAAGAAATTATTATTATACAAAATTCATGCTCAATCATATTCTCTTTTGCCTTCTCTTATAAATTAATTAATTAAAGTAATTATTTTTTGAATAAATAACCGTATAATTGAGCTAAAAAGAATGTTAAAATTGTAATTTTTTCACACATATCAATAGTAACAGTCAAGTTTAACAATTCAAACAATTTTATTATCATACAATTAAGCCATCTAAATCACGAGATTATGTATATACAGTTAAATTTATAATTTTACCCTTTAATGGCACAAAAAATCTAAAAAAAAACTTAAATTATAACTTTTTCACTCATATCAATACTGATAGCCAAATTCAACCATTCAGACAAATTTAATATCATATAATTGAGCTATCTAAATCACTAAATTGTATATCTACAATCAGATTTATTATTTCATCTTTTAATGACACAAAAGCTAAAAAAAAACTAAAACCATAACTTTTTCTCATATATCAATAGTGACAACCAAGTTCACTTATTCAGATAAACTTATTATCACACAATCAAGATATCTAAGTCATTAAATCGTGGTTATATCAACCAAGTTCAGCAATTTAGACAAGCTTATTATCACATAATCAAGATATCTAAGTTATTAAATTATGGATATATAACTAGATTTACAACTGCACCATTTAATGACACAAAAAAACAATAGAACTTACCAGCACATTTATTGTCACACCATATGCAATCATAAAAGATGTGTGAGAGATATTAAAATACAATGGTGGTGGGCTGAAGTTGTCCTCATTTCTCCACTTCAGCTATTTATATATGGAACAAACAAACAATTAAAATATGCAAGAACATAGAATGATTATGATAAGAAACAATTAAAATATGAGTTTGAATGATAAGAAAGGACGTTCTTCAAACACAAAGGAGTGAAAATCCTTTATTAATCCAAAATGGAACTCACTTCAAGCTTCCCATAGATGTTTATAAAGATGGTAACAGGTTGGGGTAAGGCGGGTTTTTGCTTGCCCCAAATTGGACCCAACTTCATATACTAAATGCCCCACCATGCGGTTAACATTCTTTCTTTCACATGGTGGTAATGGTTTAGATACTGATTTAGAGGAGCCATATTATTCATGTAATTGGGCATTATTAATCAAAGATGGTTTCCCTTAAAACACCGAAAAACTATAAAATAAGAATGAATGAACAAAAAAAGTTTATAGTTTTAGTAGAAATCTTGCAGCTTTTACACCATATAGAACCCATAAAACATTAAAAAAAAACCAATACTAAATTGCTGAAGATAGTGGCATTTATCATATAAACGTTGCCATGCGAGATTTCAGTGACGTTTTATGTACAAACGCCGCCACTTCATTACCTTAACTATTTTTAACTCGTGCCTTATGCATGATTTTTTGTTACATTTTTTTATAATTTTAATTTTTTTAGTTTAAAGTAAATTTTATATTCTCTTAAGAAAAGAATATACACATTCTAATTGATCCACTATATATAATCATATAATGGTAAATGTTAAGATACAAATATTGGTATAGATATTCTTTAGGATGAAACTTAAACTCACAAACAAATTACTCATAACTCATTTCATTTCTATTTTCTCTTCAATTTTTTCCTTTTTCTTATTCACTATAATAATATAGAAAAAATTGCATAATTTCATGTTAAATTTTTATTATTAAATAAATTAAAATTTGAATGATATTTAGGTTGAATGGTGGTTTGATTACTTAATTTGGACCCTTTTAGCAATTAACTTGATAATTTTATGTGTGATAATTTTTTTTGGTAAATTATATATATTTATTTATATTGCTTTCAATAGTAAGTTATGTTAGAGTAATTTTATCCTATATTTAATAAATATTCAATTTTTTATAATCTTTTATTCAAGTTGGGTACCTTCTTTTATTATCAATTAGTTTTAAGTTAAATGTTTAAATATTAGAACTAAGATTTCTTTTTTCTCTTTCTAAATTTGTCACGTAATAGATTTTTTTTATTTTCGTCTACGCGTCCCACATTTTGTAAATATCTAATTTTTTTATAATATTATATTTAAGTTAGACCCTACAAATTATTTTTAAATTGGATGTTTAACAATTATAGTATCCATCAATGATTGCCGAATCATAAAAAAATTATTCTTAATTTGCTCTTATAAAGAATTAATTAATGAAAAAAAAATATAGTCGAACTAAAATTATGATTTTACTAACTGTTGACAAGAAAATCTTATATTTTTTATTTAAAAAAAATATAATGACGGAAATACTATAACTTATTGTAATTTTAATAAAAACAGAATAATTAAAGTTTAATTGGTTGGTACTTTACTTTTTTTATATTTTTCCTTAGTTTTCAATTTATTTTTTATTTTGTATCTTTCATTTTTTCTTGAAAAAATGTAATAAGCAAAAAATAAAAAGTAAAATCACCACTCAAAAAGAGCCTAAAATAAAAAATATAAATGTGTTAAATAGTTGATTAACTTCTTCAACCTTTTTATTTTTTAATGAATACTAAAGTTTTACTTAAAATAAAAAAGACATCATTCAACAAAAAATTCAATAGAAAATTGAGTATTTTTTAATAATCCAAGAAAGAAAAAGAAAAGAAGCACTAAGATAAAAAAAAAAATCGTTAATCATCTAAATACTAATTATTACTATGTAATTGTCTTGATACTTGTTATGAAACATGACATCAGAAAAATTATGTGAAACTAATTCAATGATCTTCATTCTTATCACCCATTAACTTTTAATGTGAAAGATTGTAAAGTTTTACCAGCTTTATCTTGAAAGGCATAGGTGCATATATTGCCTTTGTATTGTGTTTAGTTGATAGATATGCCACAATATAGCTTTTGTTTTGTTTTTGTTTTTTTGTTTTACTTTTGTAGCCAAACATAGCTTTTTTTTTTT
The DNA here is from genome assembly GCF_047325235.1 of Durio zibethinus. NCBI lineage: Eukaryota > Viridiplantae > Streptophyta > Magnoliopsida > Malvales > Malvaceae > Durio > Durio zibethinus. Next base: position 21,183,333 of record NC_143166.1, read on the forward strand.
GTTAATTTGGATAAATAAAATAATTCTTAGTCATTTATAATTTGTAGTGAAAATCACAACAATCTACTATAAATTATCATAAATGAATCCAAATAAATATTATGCAAGTTTTAAAGAAAGAAACTAAATTGGAAAAAAAAAATTATGCATGCTTAAATAAGTTAAAACTAATATCAACAAATAAAGGAGCATAACTTCTAATTTTGAAATTAAAACTAAATACAAAAATTATTGAAAAAGTCATTTTCTCGTTTGCGATTAAATTTGGCCATTGGTCGAGTTGGGCTAAATTTGGATTAGGACTAAAAATGATATTAACAAGCTTTAAATTTATCCAAACGTAGTCTGACTATAAATATGAGCCTTATTTACTATATACATCTGACTTATTTTTAAAAAAAGTTGTCCAAACTCACATAGATTTTCATTTTTTTAAATAATAAAAATAAATATTATAATAAATATTAACTGTGATAAAATAAATAATCAACAAAATAAAGCCTTAAAATCATTTATTAATTTAATTTTGTGTTTGGGTGAGATTTGATACATATAAGCATAAGGTATTAAATGTATATACACATATTATTTAATTAGTTATTTATTTTATATAATATAATTATAAATATAAAATATATTAATAACTACTAAGTCGAGTTGGGCTTAAATCTTGAATCTTATGTCCAAAGCTCAGCCTATTTTTTAAACAAGACTTTAATTTTACTTTAGATCCAGTTAACAAATCTAATATTCATGTTCAAATTCTTTCAAATTTTGAATTGATTTTCAAATTTGGACGAATAACTTAACCTTTGAACTGGTTTATTTAGAATCACATAAACTCTTAAAAGTATATCTTACTTTAATGTGAAAATTAAGAAGATATGTATACATGCAACCTATTATTTATAAGCTAATCAAAACCTTAATTTTCTTTTTAATGTGAAAATTAAGATGGTATGAATACATGCAATAGGTGAGGAAGAAAGAGATTAAAAAGAAATGGGAGAATGATGATGGGATTTTTAGTTTAAGCTTACATAGCAATAGGTCAAAACTATGTAGTTTTGTAGTTTTGGTTATAGATGTCAATCTTATCTATATTTTAATGGAGAATTCAATTTTTTACCCAAATGAAGATAGAGATGGGTGTTATATTATAGGGATGTGGATGGGAATATGTATGATTTGATATTTTTATCAAGTACAAGGATGAGAATGGGTAAAATAGCATCCACACTTGTGCTTATACCATGCATATATATTTATATTTATTAAATAGATTTTTATTAAATAATATAAATTATTATTTTTGATTAATTAAAATTAATATATTTTTATTTAAAAATATATTAATATGTATTTATAAAAAAATATATTAATGGTCATTTGTTTTATCTCTCTATCATAATTGTTTTTACCAAATACCATTTCATATATATAATTATTTAGTAAATTAATAAATAAATAAATAGTTAAAATAATATATACATAAAATAAATAATCAATTTTATAATAAAAAAATTATTAGTGAATAAAAAATAATAAAATAAAATGTTATTTGTTTTTTTATAAGATGTATAAATATATTAATATTTTTTAAAAATAATTATTATTTTAAAATGAAAATAATCATATAAAGGAAAATAAATATATAATAAAATTATTTATTAAATAAAAGAATCACGTAAATCCACAATTATTTTTAATCTTATGACTCATCCAATTGGATGCTAAATATATGACTATTAATTTATTTTCTTACACTATATTTTCTACCATTAATTTCATCTACTTTACTAATAATTTCACCTGCCACAATAATAATATGTTTGGATTGAGAGGAGAAGAAGAAAAAAGAAAGGAAAATAAAGGAAAGTAATGGAAATAGAAAAACTTTTTCTTTATTTGGATAAACGTTTAATTTAAAAGAAAAGAAAAAGGTGAAAACTCAATAATTTTTGATTTCTTTTGTAATTTTTTTAATACCCCAATTTGGAGGAAAAGCTAAGAAAAAGAAAGTTGAAAAGTTTTTATTTTTATAAAAAAACTATTATATCCATCTTTTTATTAATACTAAAAACTTAATAAAAAAAACCTAACCACATCACAATTATCTTGTAATTTTTTTTAAAGTCATTTTTTTTTTCATTTCACATGTCTCTTTCAATATAAAATTTTTTTATAATTTTTTGGTGATTTGATTTTGATAAATTATTGAATATGAATAGATATATATTTTTTGGATTTATGAGATATCGGACTAGCTCACAATCATCTAACAGTGCATATTTGTAAAATATCTTTATATTTTACTTTATTAAAACCACTAATATAACAACAATTATGAGGTAAAATAAGATAATAAATATATCAAAGTTCATGAATGCTTTAAAATTATAGGCAATGAAAGATTATAATTAAAAAAAATATTATAATGAATCTTTTTTCACTTTTTATCCAAATAATGATTTTTAAAATCTTTTTCCTTTCTTTTCTTTTACTAACTTTAATTATCTAAATAAAAAGATATATATATATATATATATATATATATCCTTTCCTTTCCTTTGCAATTTTTTTTCTTTTCTTTATTAATATTTATCTAAACACAAGGTGTCATAATGTTTAGATCCGTAGATCTATAACTAGATATTTACTTGAGGAGTTGTCACAAATCTTTTTTATTTAGGCACGATTCGCCACTAATCGAATCTGCCTCTTTTTTTAAAAAAAATCCTAAGTTTGGCTTAGGTATCTTTAAAGGTAGATTCAATGTCTGTGAAACTAGAACTAGGTCTGAGAGTACAGTTACGTGTGAGAAAAGTTATAGCACCCTCTCAACGTCCATCAGAAGATGATACCAACTCAATTTCGTGTTATCCGATAAGCTTAAAAAATTTTATCAAGTAATTAATTTAAAAATTATTCTTAATTAACTCCAATATTTTTGACAGAAAATTAAAAAAAATTCCCTCACATCAAGAATATATAAGAAAACTATTGTTTCTCTTGCAAATGCTCCATCATCGGATTATTTAACATTAAAAATTTTTCAAGAGAAGAAAGAAAAAGACAAAATGAGAAAGGAATGATGATTCGACTTTTGATATAGATATATTTTTTTTTGTTTTATAAGAAACAACTCATTCTTTTATACAAGAAAAATTAATACTTTCAACTTTTTCTTAAAAATATATTTTTTTAGAAATTTATTTTTAAAGAAAATTGGTACTTCCAACTTTTTCTCAAAATATATTTTTTTAAATTTTATTTTCAAGAAAAATTGATACTTTCAACTTTTTCTCAAAAGTATATTGTTTTGAAAATTTTTATTTTTTATTTTCAAGGAAAATTGATACTTTTAACTTTTCTTCAAAAATATTTTTTTTGAAAATTTTATTTTCAAGGAAAGTATTTAAAAATGCTTACTTAATAAGTAATTCCAATTTAATCAATAAATAAATAAGTAAAATTAATGATAATAATAATAAATAAATAAATAAATAAATGAAAAAATCTTCACGTGACTCGATTTAGCGGCTGAAACGGCTCAGCTTGAGGTATAAAAGCGACTAGAAGGCATGGCTCAAGCGGTTCAGCTTGGCTGAAGGTTTGGCTGGAACGCGAGTCAACTAAAAACGGGTTACGCTCGGGTCGGGTTGGACAAATAGAAACACGTGGATCCTGAAGGTCTCTTAATGCCCATAAACAATGTCTTTTGTGATAGTATAAAAGGCTGAATTCGATCTTTTTTCACAAGATTTCTCTTTTTACTTCTCTCTCTTTCCCTTCTTTTCACCCCTTATCTTTCTAAGATTTAAGAACATCGGCTGAATCCTTTACTAGATTCTGAGATTTTCAACGAAATTTGGGTAGGGTCAGCAAAATCTAGCCAGAAGTTCATTGATTTCTGAAAAATAGATGCCGAAAATTGGAAGCCTCACTGAAAACTTTGAATTTCGCCAGAAAAGTCGTTGGAAAATTCAAATCTCGTCAAAAAATTGCCCAAAATCTGAAAATTTTCCAGAAATTTCCCAAAAGAAAAATGCCAAAAATTTCAAAAAAATTTCCTAAAAATTTTAGAACTGCTTTTGCATTTCTAAACATTGTTTTTGCTTTTGTTTTCTCTCTATTTGCTTTTTGTATTTTCATGTATTCTCTGGCCTCACTTAGGGTCTCTATTTATAGGATTGAAAGCCAAAAAATCCCTATCCGAATAGGAATTTCAATTTTTGTTAAACTTCACCCTTAACCCTAGCTCAAACCCTACAACCCAATTCCAACCTAAATTCAACTTTTTTTTTTTCATTTTTTAAAGCTTTTTTCATTTTTAATTATTTTTTATTAACAAAAATCAAACGTAGGCCCACAGACAGATTGGGGTGTCTACAGCTGTCCCTCGTTGCGTATTTTTTGTGAAACAGGAATTGTGCAAAGACGTAGATAATCCAATTAACTCAACACATTTTTGTATTTTTTTTGTTAAAAAAGTAAACAAAGTTTCTCTAAACAAAGGCTCAATGATAATAAATGCTCCTCTAAACAGAGGTACCACAACTTTGAAAAAAATAAATTGCTCCTCTAAACAAAGGCACCGTGACTTTAAAAAATAAAATGCTCCTCTAAACAGAGGCACAACGACTTTGAAAAAATAAATTACTCCTCTAAACAGAGGCACCACAACTTTTGAAAAAATAAATTGCTCATTGACAATCATGTCCAAATAAGTTATAACTCATGTCTAAAGGGATTTTAGGGGATTATGCTTGAAGGGCTTACAAATCATTCTTAATATTAAGGAATATCCTTTTTCAAGGATTAAAATCTTGCCTCATAAGTTTATTCTCAAATGAGAATTTGAAACTCTTTGATCGAAAAGTCTTCACATCTATCTTCTTCACGTAGGATCTTAGAACATCCCTACACCAAACTTTTTCAAATGCAATGTATGCTATGCACTAGACATTTAGAAGTGTAATGCATGCTATGTAAATGCTAGTTAATTAATTCTCATTCAATTGTAGTACCTAAGTTTCTAAAGCTTTTTTCTTGGGCCCCAAACCCCTCAATCTTCAAATACTAGGGCCAAATCAATGTAACTCTCAATCATTTCTCTCATTTAATTCTCATTTTTTCCTTTTCAAGAAATCTCTTTCCAAATTCAATGTCCTTATCAGGAACTGAACTTTTCAAATTTGCCTTTATCACTTTCAACCTTTCTAATGTAATGCAAAAATCTTTCATGCTATTATTCATTTATCAATCATTATTTCAATCTCAAAAAATAAGAATGCATTCAGACATTTCTTCCATTGTAAGGTATTGAAGAGAAAAGAGTAAGAATGGCTAAGACATAATCAACAGAAAAGACACACAAATAGTGAAATGAAATGTCTTTTATTAGCAAAAATGATGGTAAACTTTAGCCAATTGAAAAAGAAAGAATTACAAAAATGGGTATGGGGATAAAGTCCAAAAATAAAACAATTAGATAATCATGATAATACATCTTGAAATCTTTTTAAAAAACTCAACCATCCGATGCACTTAACAATTTAGAGCTCTTCATGACATATTAGCCTCATTGCCAATGAAATTCCAAATTTCGATGTTGTATTCTCCTTATCTAAGTTGTTTTTTCAAGTTTTCAACTTAGATAAATCTCCTTTTGACTCAAACTGCTCTTTTTAAATTTTCGCCTTAAGTCTTCATTTTTTTATTTTTTTATTTTCATTTTTTTCTTTTTTTTCAAGTATAGTACTTCTTCACAGCATCAGAATTTATAAGATGAGGTAAATCATCTCCATCCATCTCGACTAATATTAATGCTCCACTTGAGAAAGCTCGTTTCACGACATATGACCCTTCCCAATTCGGAGTCCACATTTTTTTATTATCGTGCTGGCTTGGAAGAATTCTTTTCAAAATCAACTCACATTCTCGAAAACAACGAGGTCAAACCTTTTTATCATGAGCCATCATCATTCTTCTTTGATATAGCTGACCATAGCACAACGCTGTCAATCACTTTTCCTCAATGAGATTTAACTGTTCATAGTGCTCTCGAATCCATTCGGCCTCTTCCAGTTCAACTTCTTTCAGAACCCTCAAAGATGAGATCTTTATTTCCACTGGCAGTACAGCTTTCATCTCATAAATCAAAGAAAATGGAGTTGCCCCAATAAAGGTATGCACTAATGTTCGATATGTATATAGTTTAAATGGTTACTTCTCATGCCAGTCTTTATAGGTTTCGATCATTTTTTCAAGAATTCTTTTTATATTCTCGTTTGTTGCATTAACTGTCCTATTCATTTTCGGACGGTATGGTGCTGAATTATGGTGCTTGATCTTATACTGAGCACATACTTCTTGTATTATCTTACTATTCAGATTCTTGACATTATTTGAAATAATTCTCTTTAAAAGTCCATATTTGCAAATGATTTCTCTCTTTATAAATTTGCAAACTATAGATCGTGTCACATTTTCAAATGATGCTACTTCCACCCATTTCGTGAAGTAGCCTATCATCACAAAAATAAACGTATGCCCATTAAAAGCTTTTGGGATAATAGGACTAATGACATCCATGCCCCACATAAAAAATGGCCAGGGTGGTGCTAAAATACGTAAAATAGATGGTACAACATGAATCTTATCAACATAAATCTGGCATTTATGATATTTTCGAGCATAATCAATGCAATCACTCTCTATTGTCAACCAATAGTATCCTGTTCTAATGATCTATCTTGTCATCATATGTCCATTGGCATGTGCCCCACATATTCCATCATGCACCTCTTCAATAATTTTTTTTGCCTCGACCTTATTTACACACCTCAACAATACTTGATCATGGCTTCTTTTATAGAGAACATCTCCATCCAAAAAGAAACTCATAGCTAGTCTTCAGATGACCCTTTTATCATTCTCAGTTGCTTGGACTGGGTATTATTAGTTTTTAATGTACTGCAAAATATCATAATACCAGGGCTTCCCATCATTCTCCTCTTTTACATTAGAGCAATGAGCCGGCATGTCCTTGACATCTAACCTGATGGGCTGAATGTCAGCGCTATCATTAATTCAAACCATTGCTGCTAAAGTAACCAAGGTATTAGTAATCAAATTCTCCTCCTGAGGCAAATGATCAAATTGAATATCTTCAAACTGCTTGATCAACTCTAGAATATACTTGCGATATAAAATGAGTTTTGAATCTCTCGTTTCCTATTCTCTTTCAATTGATATATAACTAGAACTGAGTCTTCAAATACTTTTAATGCTTTAACATTTCTGTCTATAACAGCCTGTAAACTCATTACACATACCTTATATTTAACGATGTTATTTATGCAATTGAAATTCAGCTTCGCTATTATAAGATAATATTGTTCTTCTGAAGAAATCAAGATTGTCTCAATTTTATGTCCCAAGGCATTGGTAGCTCCGTTAGGAATTTTAATTTCTATTAAACTTCACCTTTAACCCTAGCTCAAACCCTACAACCCAATTGTAACCTAAATTCAACTTTTTTTTTGTTTTTTTTTTTATTTTTTTATTAACAAAAATCAAACATAGACTTTCAGATAGATTGAGATGTCTACATAGGATAAATTAATTTTTTATATCGCCAATTATTATACATTTAGGAGAAGATTGAGTATTTAGCATACAATAACAGGGAGGCATCAAGTTCAATTTCCATATTTTTTAAGATTTCATTGCAATTGAGCATTGAGTAAAAAAAAATTAAAATTAAAAAAAAAATTCATCCGAAGATAAAAAAATCCATCAAGTTCAACGAAACCAGACACTTCGCGGGGTCGTTGGGCACGCTCTCGCCGACTTACCAGTGCCATCATTTCTCTTTTCCCATAGGGTAGATTTCTTATACCCTCCATTTTTTCTTTTTAGATTATTGCTGTTTTTTGTTTTTTTTTTAAAAAAACCTCACCACAAAATTAGTGGGTATTTTTTTTTAAAACAGTGATAATTTTATTTTTATGTAAAATAAATACAAATTATATATTGGACACGTACACTCTGACTCTTAAAGTGTCGCCTTTGTTTCGGCATCTGATTTTCTACACCAACCAGCGGCACCAACCATTCTCTACCAAACATGCCCTTATGTTCCACGGTGCAATGACCACAATATCCCCGAAAATTCATTAAAAATTCCCTAGAAATCGAATTAATAAATATCTCTTTTCTGATTACAACTGAACCGCCCGATTGTTCTCCGATGTGTGCTAAGATTGAATCCTGACCCTTAAATCACTTTGACCGCTGCACACCGGAATGTTCATATATATTTTTTTAAGAATAAGAAAAAGAAAAGAAAAGTGGTTCAAAGGGAATTTAATTCAGGACAGCGGAAGTCTTAGCTTAGCTTAGCTACGCCCCTGACCGCTTCTTCCCCTCTTCATTGTTGTCCATCTCCTTGCCGATTAATTCCCTCTAAAAAGAAACTAAGGTCCAAACTCTAATTTTTGTTTATATTATTGAGAACAGGTATGCTCTTCTTATCCGATTTGATTTTTCATCGATTAGCGTTTGGCTCCCACTTTGCTGCAGTTTTTTTTAAATTATTTCTGATTTAGGTTTCTCGATTTATTTCTAGGTTTGTATATATATAATTTCGTTTTTTTTTTTCTGAATCATTTGTTACTGATATAAGCATCTGATTTACTTTGTTAGAATAGATAATACTCATAGTTAGTATGTTAAACAAGCATTTTACACTAATCAGTGATCTAATTACACTGTAATATTTGTTTTCTGCTTCTTTGATTATATGAAACTGGGATTAGCTTTGCAATTAATGGAATCATTAACAAATATGTCGTTGTTTGGTGATTAGAGAAAATTAAAGTGAAAGAGGAAAGATGCTGGGAACAGTAAGGCAAAAGGTGAGTGCTGGAAACTCTCCTGCTCTCTCATATACCTATATTAAAGTTTAAGTAAATGTGAAGGCTTTTTTTTTTTGGTTTTTCGTAAGTTTATGACTTTTTTTTTTAAAATTTTTTATGCAGTTGTTGGGGCAGGCATTGCAGAAGATTCTGCCTGTTGGGTCGGTGTTGAGAAGTTACTCATCTGCAGCAAAACAGGTAACTTTTTTAACCTTTTTTTTTATCTAATCTTAGTGTAGCTCTACAATTGTTGTGGGTTTAATGTTATTGGTTATCAAATTGCTTACTGCAAGTGTTAACTCGTTCACAATGGAGTAGCTGTGTTTAATCTTAGGAGCTGCTCTGTAGTGTAGGTTACTTGCTTCAATTAACAAATTCTGAAGAAGAGTCTGCATCTCATATTTGCTTGCAGATGCAAAGACACACACGCACACAAATATGGTTATGCTTGTATTTGGGTGTGTTTGTATATAGTTTGCAATTACTTGTAGTTAATGTTAAATGGCTTTTGTTATTGTTAATCTCTGCTAAAGGCAAGGCTTAGCTCTCAAGGAATGTTGATTTTAGTTTTTTGTGTAATGACATGCACAGATGACAGTGAGAGAGGCATTGAACTCTGCTCTTGATGAGGAGATGTCGGCTGATCCAAAAGTCTTTTTGATGGGTGAAGAGGTGAGAAAATGTTAACAGGAACTATTTTTTTGTAATTCTAACCATATTGTTGGCTATTCTTTTTTTAGTCCCATTCTTATGGCTTTTGTTTTTTAAACTTATAAATGCAGGTTGGAGAATATCAGGGCGCATACAAGGTTAGCATTTCTTGGTCAAGAATAAAATTCTTATTTCACCATGTATGATAGAGGCCATAAAAGCATTGTTACATCTGTCTGAGGATTGGCTTTTATTTCCATCTTTTGTAGATATCCAAGGGGCTTTTGGAGAAGTATGGACCTGAGAGGGTTCTTGATACTCCAATTACTGAGGTTATTATATTCCTGCCATGCCTATGCTATTACTCTTTTATTCTTTTTGTGAATTTCATTATTATTGATCTAATGATTAATCTCACACGCTTATCTTATGTGTGTGTATTGATTCTTTTTAGTTTTTATTACATTTTTTTCTCACCACAGTTGTTTATTTCCTGTTTCACAGGCTGGTTTTACTGGGATTGGGGTTGGTGCAGCATACTATGGTCTGAAGCCTGTAGTAGAGTTCATGACATTTAATTTCTCCATGCAGGTTAGAGGATTCTGTTTTAATCTCTTCTTATGTACACTTTTATTAGTTGGTTGTGCTACCATATGTATAAAATTAAAAAATGACTTCTCAATGAATTGAAATGCATGTCATGGAAAAGAAAAAGGAGATAATATATTATCACATGCTTTCTGTTTTAAAGACAAGTGAAGTTAACAATGCTTTTGTAATATGCGGTTGAAATCCTTAGAAGTTTGTATGCATGAAGTATGCATGTTTTGGCTTGAAGCCTGACATACGGAAGAAACATGAGTGATTTATGTGTTCAACCTGTATTTTTGTAAGAAGATACTGGCTGAATAACAAAGGATAAGATAAATTATTGTATCGTTATCTCGATCTTCTCTTTGTATTTTGACAAGACCTAAATACATTTGGTTGTAGATTATTACTGAAAAGTAAAGGACAGAGAATGGTATTTATATTGTGTTGTCAGAGTTGGTTATCCTGTTATCAGTAGTTGGTCCTTATCTTTTGTGGTTCTGGTTAAAGGCGCCAAATCATTTTGTTGGAAAGCAAGTTTGTTTAGTAATAATTGATTCTCAGTTTTTTGTTTCATATATATATATATATTTGTGAATTATGTATTTGGCTAATCATCAAAGAACTAGTGGTAAGACAAGCAAATATATGGCGCTGCAGAAGATTTTTCGGGAAAACCTTCCAAGGAGATGCATTTTGCCAAAATATGGAACCGTTGGACTTCTTGTGGTAGCCATCTTGCTGTGAAAGGTGTCCTAGCTTTTGAAATCATGATTGATTTCCCTCCTGCTCACATCTTACAATCAGATGCTCAAAAGAGCAAGTGATTTGGATGTCCTTTTAGACTGTTTCAGCATTGTATGTGCTTGGACATAAACATTGGTGTTTTCCTCAAGATCTAGATTTAGTCATTGAACGCCAGAATTTCACAAATTTAAAGCTACATTAATGAAAAAGAAATATTGGTTTTTTTAATGGTAGTAAATAAGATAAATGGCTTTGCTTACTCTTAAATGTGTTTTTATCATATTTTTATTCTGATGCAAAATTTTCTTTGATCTGTTTCTGGCTTTTATTGTAGGCAATTGACCATATTATTAACTCTGCTGCAAAGTCAAACTACATGTCTGCTGGCCAGATGTCTGTACCTATTGTTTTTAGAGGACCTAATGGTGCTGCTGCTGGTGTTGGTGCCCAACACTCTCAGGTATGGTTTCTCCTAACTGTTACTTGTCCCGATTATTTGGTTTGTTTACATACATCCACTCTCCTCTGTTCCCCTGAGCTTACTGAGGTTGAAAATTGATTTATTATGTACTGTGTTGTGATTACTGTTTAATTATTTCCATTTTTTAAGAGGTCTAGCTGAGTTTCAATATGGTAAGAGGCTTGTTTGATTATTTTGTCTTCTGTATTATTATCCAGTGTTATGCAGCATGGTATGCTTCTTGTCCTGGGTTGAAAGTGCTGTCACCATACAATTCTGAAGATGCTCGTGGACTGCTCAAAGCTGCTATTAGAGATCCAGACCCAGTTGTTTTCCTTGAAAATGAGTTGCTGTAAGTGAATTGGTAAAATGTGATTCTTATGTTTTGAGCGCCCACTCCTTTGGTCGCCCTTCAATTACAATTTTAATGTCTAGTGTTGCTCTGATATAATCTTTCTGCTTCAGATATGGTGAATCATTCCCTGTTTCTGATGAAGTTCTTGATTCCAGTTTTTGCCTTCCAATTGGAAAAGCTAAGGTAATGCTGTGATGCCCTTGAAATTTTACTCACAAGACTATTATTGTTACTATTATTGATGTTTCCGCAGCCAGTAATTCTGCTGTAGCTCATATCTCACGAAGCTACATTTTAGTGGCTTTTAAATTTACTTTTCGACTGTCTACTTTAACAGATAGAGAGAGAAGGAAAGGACGTGAGTATTACAGCTTTTTCAAAAATGGTGGGCCATGCTCTTAAGGTATGTCTTGTATGCAATATCTGTTTGGATATGCCCATGCCTAATTTTCATTTGAGATAGATTGTAAATACATTTGCTTAAGATTCTACAGATGAGAGATAAAGGAGTAATCTAAAGTAGAACTAATGTTGTGAAAAAAGATTGATTTATAATTAATGGCCACGGACAGTACCAAGTAGTTTGAACTTGATGCGTGATGGTTTTCATTGCTGATAGTGACTTAGGTGGATGCTTCATCTGTCATGTGTACCGCAGGCTCCTGTGTTTTATTTAGATTATCTTTTAATCTGTGGGTTCAAGAATTGCCTAAGATATGGTGTGGCTTAGGTTTAAATATGAGTGCAAATGTTAGGATTAGAGCTTAGTGCACTTGTTAATTGGACATCCAGTATCATATTGGGAATGCTTAGTTCTCTTTTATGGATTTCTTTCTTGTTAGCTTGTTTGTAATTTCCTGAAATTTAATTATATAGCACTAATATGTTAGCTTGTGGAGTTATTAACTAAGAGACTGTTTGTTGTTCAGGCTGCTGAGATACTTGAAAAGGATGGAATTGATGCTGAGGTAAGTTATAAAACAAAGAAGTGCAAGTCCTTACGAGTTGATTTGATCATTCCGCTAAGATGTGCAATGACTGATATTTATTAAATACAGGTTATAAATTTGCGTTCCATTAGGCCGTTAGATAGATCGACAATTAACGCCTCAGTCAGGAAAACTAACAGACTAATAACAGTTGAAGAAGCATTTCCACAGCATGGTGTTGGTGCTGAAATCTGGTTCGAGTTCTTTTCTCTTTAGCCATTTAGTTTCTTCTTACCAAATATTCTGGCACTTTGTATATTTACTCCATATTTCTTTCATAGTGCATCTGTTGTGGAGGAGAGTTTTGCTTATCTGGATGCACCGGTTCAGAGAATTGCTGGAGCTGATGTTCCCATGCCATATGCAGCAAACCTTGAGAGAATGGCTGTGCCACAAGTGATTCCATTTTTTCCCTATTCTTATATTTTAATTAGTTTTAAAAGCTTCTGGTGAAGTGAGGCATCTGACAACTAGGGTCCTCCTTTAATCCATTCCCCTTCTCCTCCTTTATCTTAATACATCCTTTTGTCAAACCAGTTAGTCTGATGGCTGCATGGATGTTATGTTTGTACAATTATCATTATATAGACCATCAGTTAATTTTCTTCATTTATGAATTCTGCAGGTTGAAGATATTGTCCGTGCTGCAAAGAGAGCATGCTACAGATCTGTACCAATGGCTGCTGCTGCATAATTGAACCAATCCAGGTGGGAAACTTTTCCTAATACAGGCTAGTGTCAATATTGACCATTTGCATCATCTTTTTTGAAGTTGTGTTGCTGAGTTGTAGTGATTTTTTAACTCTATTTATTGTCAATTATTAACATAACCAATGAATTTTTTTCAGGAATTACAGGAAACGATTTATAACACTTTTGGGGTGGAGCTGCTTTATTTAATAACTGGGACATTGTTAGAAATGGCTGAAAATTGTGACTTTATTTGTCATGTGAACATAGCCTGTTCAAACCTGGGACGCCAAGATTTATGTTTTTTTCTATTATGTGGTGCACACCCTCTGGAAAGGGATCTGCTACTGTTTCTGAGCTTGTGTTTTAATCTCATTTTTGTTGAGTTTAATGGACTTTGAATGCGCTGATTCGATGTTTTTGAATAACTACATAGTCGGAGAAAGAAATGAAAGATGGCCTAATGGTCATCTTTTCTTAAAAGAATGACAATCGGCCAGCTGGTGAGGGTTGAAAATCGATTCTCCTCTAACCTGTTACCATCGTCAGCTGTAATCTAAAATATTTATTGCATTTCTTAATTAAATGAAATATGTGAAAAAGTTGTGTTAGATGGTTAATTACAGCAGGTATGGTTCAACCTCAAAGGCTCCAAGTCTCGTTCATTGAATTGGAAAGTGACCCTTCACTACTTTTCGCAACCAGTCTTTATTTTTTTTAATATGTTTTTATTCTTTTGGGCACAACTCTTTCTTATATTTTGTCATAAGATTGAAAAAATCTTCAAATAAAAATTTAATAATTATTCAAGTTCATGACTTGACCCGTCAACTGGGTAGCTATTGGATTTAGCATAGCTAATTCATTTTGGTTGATTTTGGACTTAAAAAAAAATGGAATTAATTTTGGATTGAGTCATATCGATTTTGGATTATTTTAGATTTTAGTCATTTAGAATTTGAGTAATCTTTGGTTTAGATTAACATGATTTTTGGTCATTTCAGTTTGGGTATTTTGAGTTTGATACTTGAATTATTTAGATTTAGATCATTTGCATTTGATTATTTTAAGTTCAATTTATTAATTTTTAAAATCACATTAGATTAAATTAAAATAAATTATTTAATCGAGTTTGAGTCAAATTTTATTATAATTTTATTAAAAGATAAAAAATAAAAAAATAATATTTTAAAAAATATAAATATTGTAATTTGTATGTTTTAAATTAATGTCTATATAAATGAAGTTAGACGCGGCAAATTTAAATACCACATGATGACAATATATCGAAATGATATGCGAAAAATTATATGGATTTTAAAAAAATGTGTTTCACATTTAACTATGTTGATACAAATTTTGACACGCATAAAATATAAAAAAATTATTTAAAGAGCATTTGATTCAAAGGAATTTAAGATTTTACCTTGGAATCTAGCTTGTGGGAATGTGATTCTCACGTTTGATTCATGAATATTTGATTTTTGGGATAATTTGATTCTTAATAGTATCCAAAAGTTTTAAAATTTAAAACCTATTTCTCCCTATGATTTTTTAAGATTTTGAAAGAAAAGTTATTTTTGTCTTATATTTGATCTGAATAAAAATATTTTCATTTTATTTATCCTTTTAAAAATTAACCTATGAAAAAAAATTTAATTTTTATTTTTTATTTATAAACGTAATATTAAAAACAAATAGCATAAATACTGTGTTAGTTGAAAGTTTTAACATAGCATTTGGGTACTCTTTTTTTAAAATGTCAAATATGATGTTTTTAAGGAAATAAATGCAATAATTGTATATATTTTTTGGATTTTTTTAATACAACGACGATGTTTTTGATGAATAAAACGCATTATTTGATTTTTTTTATTTTCTCACTCGAATATTGCTTTTAAATGCTTTCAAACGTAGTAATTATGATTATTTGTTGCATTTATTTAAATAGAAACATAGTATTCAAGTATTTTTTTTTCTAATTTTTCATTTAAATACTACGTTTTGAGGCTGTGAAACTTAATAATAGTGTTTTGTCATTTTGGGGTTAATATTGTATTTTTAACATAACAAACATTGTTTTGCTAATAAAATAAAAGCCTATTTTTTTAATAACAAATATGGCATTTCATTGGGTAGAAACGTTAGATTTGAATCTACAACAATAGTGATTTTGATATAAAAAACATTGTATTTGTTAAATAATTTTTTTGAATGACAAAGACTACTTTTTTTCCTTTAGATAACATTGCAGAGCTTAATCAAAGCCTTTTTTTTTTTTGTTTCAACCAACATTAGCTTTAACTTTCATGATTTCATCTTCGTGTTGTTCATTAAATCTTCTATTTATTAATAAATGATGAGTTTACTATCTGTTAAATCATGATCTATTCTGCATTATTTATTTGGTTCAAATATCTTCTTGTTTCATTTGTTTAGATCTTAATTGAAAAGTTGTTGATCTATCATATATTTTCTTGATTTTGATTTTTGTTCTTGATCCATAAATGTTTTGTTATTGGTTTTGTTTTTTGTTGGATGTGTTTGAGATTCCATAAACCAAATGTACATATTTGCTTTTGACGCATGTTTTTAACATTAATAAATTTTTTTTATCAAAACAGTTATAACTCATTTATCAATAAGAAAGAAAATGCAATTAGTAATAGTGTTTATTTTGCAATTGAACCAGATGGAGACTATGTTTCAACTGTTACTTATTGTTGTTGTGACATTAGCTGCAATAAAACTTAAAAAAAGATGTAGACTATCTTATGTTCATAACACTCATGATAGGCTTCATATTAAGGAGTTGAACTTAAACAAAATAGGTTTTGAGAGTGATAGATAGAGTGTAGATAATTGTAGAATTGATAGGAGAGTTTTTGTAAAATTATGTCAATTGCTACAAACACAAGGGGGATTAAAGGCATCTAGACATATGTCAATAGAAACAATGGTTATTAGCTTCCTCCACATTATTGACCATTATAATTATTGCCCATCATACAAAAAATAAGGTTATGAAGTGTCAAGTAGCCAGATCTAGAGAGATAATTAGTAGACAATTTCTTACTATGTTGAATTTTGTTTTAAGGTTGCATTTCTTGTTGTTTAAAAAAACCAAAATCGATATAAAAAAATTTAACAAATGATAAATAACAATAATTCAAGGATTGTTTAGATGCCTTGGATAGAACATACATAAAGGTAGATGTAGACTCAATTGACAAGCCTGAATATAGGATTAGGAAAAATAAAATTACCATCAATGTCCTTGGTTTTTGTACACCAAACATGCAATTCATATATGTGCTACCAGAATGGAAAGGTTCAGCAACAGATGGTAAAGTGTTTAAGAATGCTATTATTTGTAGAAATGGTTTAAGATCCCACAAGGTATTAGCTTAATATTTTGGATTTAGTTTTCCATAAAACACATTTTTTTTTATATGTATTGATATTGTGACACTAGAATAGGTGTTTATTATTTGTGTGATGCTGGATGTACAAATGGGAAAGGTTTTTTGGTACCTTATAAAGGTCAAAGATATCACTTGAATGATTGTAGGCCAGGACACCCACTGATGACACCTTAAGAATACTTCAATATATGAAACACTTTCAAGTAAAAAATTTTATTGAGAGATGTTTTGGTATATTGAAAGCTAGATAGACAATTTTAAGGGAGAAGTAATTTTATCTAATAAAAACATAATGTAGAATCATTTTTGCTTGCTGCCTTATTTATAATTTTATTAGGTCTAAAATGGTAATTAACTCTATTGAAGATAAGGTTGTTGAATTGAGTAATAGCCAACCAAATGTATCTAAGCATTAAGATTTATTAGGTCAAGTGATGCTTAGATTGGGTTTAGAGATAACCTGATACACGAAATGTTCATGAATTGGTTGCAATCCCATGGTTAAGGACGTTGGTTTTTTTTCTTTCCTTTTTAATTGGTTACATTGATGTTTGTATGATATAGTTAAGTGTACAATTTATTTTCTATTTTTTTTATATATATTTTATTTTTTTTTTATGAGTTTATGATGTATTTCACTATTATTTGCAATAATATTTATTTTGTTTCCATGTCTATTGGTTTACTTTTTACACTAATTATATGTTTATCTTTATTGATTTTTTATTTTATATGTATTTTGTTGCATAATATCTAACTATATGATCAGGATATCAAAATGTTTTTATCTACTGCTAAGTAAGAAATACATTAAGAAGAAGAAAAAAAAGCTTATCAATAGGTAATCACACATGGACAAAGGATGAGGATGCAATACATGTCTAATGCCTATATATGTTGGCAGACAGATGATCCTAAATGAAGAGCCGATAATGGAACATTTAGAATTAGCTATCTAGGACATTTAGAAATGATATTGAAGTCAAGAATTTCCTAAGCCTAGCTTAAAGCAAACCCACACATCGAATCCAGGATAAAGCTACTCAAAAGACAATATCATGCTATATGTGATATGATTAAACAAACAAGTGGTTTTGACTAGAACAATTATGACAAATACGTTATTGCTGAGAAGGTTGTTTTTTATGAGTGGGTTTTGGTAACTAGTTTAACATGAACTTAAAAGTTACTTTGATTATTGATTTCTTATCAAAATATTTTATACGTATTTATTTTAACCTTTGTGTAAACTCATCCCATGCTAGAAGGTCGAAGAACAAACTTTTCTCTTACTTTGATGACTTTGTGATAATATTTAGATAGGACAAAACAATTGGTGAAAGACCTGAAATAGTAGTTAATGCAATTGAATCATTTTTGTAAAAAACGAGGATGTTGACTTTGGCTATCATGAGAATGAGCCCAACACTAATCATGAAGGGGAAAGATTAGAGGATGAAAAAGTTAAAGGTTCAACTTGTATGACAACTCCAACCACAACTAGAACATTATTAGGCAAGAAGCGTTCTAGGAGCAACGGTGGATTAATTGATTTGGTTGACCAAATAGGAAATATTTTTGCTGCATATTGTGAGGCAGCAAGCAAAATCAAGGGCATTTCATTTTTCTTGAAGAAAGAAATCGAGAGTAGTGATAGGAGAATGTTGCTTTTCAATGAAATAATGAAACTAGATGGTTTCTCTCGAATGAAATGCTTTCTGTTAGTGAGTATATCTCGATGGATACTTACAAAATTGATTTCTTTTTTACACTGCCTCATGAATTTAGAAATGATTACATACAAAAGCAGTTGCATAAATGTAATGCCTATTGATCATCATTTGATTTTCCTTCTCTAGGATTCATGTGGATGATTTGTATTCTTGACAAGAATTATAATGTTTTGTAATGTGGAGACATATTTTCAATAAGGTAGATAGCTTTAATATTATAATTATAAATTGTAAAGGATCATATCAGTTTATAATTATAATTACATTGGCTTTATGTTAAATTGTTGAGTTATATTTTTTTTTGTAAAATTGTTGATTCGTATAATTTGAACAAATTTAGACTTGTGTAAATGATACAATTTCAATTTGTATATATGATACAATGCACATAAATTAAACATGTATTGAATTGCATTACTGAAAAAAATGAAATTATATGAAGTACAATGAATTGGAGTTCTATAGTTGCATATACAAATTTACATAAAGAAAAATATGGAAATAACTCGATGTCCTCAATGTCATAACGTATTGGTCCAGAAACTTGAGCGTTAGATGAAAAAATTAAACATCGTGAATAACACGAGGAGTCACCACCATTCTTTTTTAGGGTGTGATTAACCACTCAAAACTTGTATCTTTTTAATAAAATAATAAAACAGATTTAAAGTTTGTTAAAAAGACAGTTTTGGTCCATGAAAACAAGATTAAGTTTGGGAGTCGATTATGTGTGAAGAAGGATTAACATCCTTATAACGCTCATAAAATTAGTACCACTAAATTGTGGGTTATTGTAATTATGGATAAAAATAGTTTTTTTATATGAAATTTAATTATAATTTTTTTCGTTTTTAAGAAATAAAATTAGTTTAAAAAAAATCTTTATTTAAGAATATTATAAAAAATTTTAAATTAAAGAAATACCTTCAAATTCTCTGACATAAAAGTAAAATTCAAAGGTAATTTTTCATTTAAGATTTATCATAACATTCCTTCAAAAATATAAAATAACACCATTTATAAATGATAATCATTGATAACTTTTCAACATCTAGGTAGGATACCAATAATTATATTTCATGGAATGCTATTTTAATTTGTTTTTGTTCAAAACTAAAAAATTTTTAAGAAAACTTTTTATGAAGTAAAAAAATGAAAAATAATCTAAATACTATTAAATATCAAAAAACATATATATGAATTATGAATGTACACATTATTTTAAAAATAAGATATATGCAGATGATGATAAAATACGAATTTAAGGATTGGGTTTTCAAATATAAAGAGATCTCTTAGACTCTTCAACTTATAGGCAAAGTTCGGGTGTGACTAATTATATTTAAAATTTCATTTTATTTTTTATTTATTCTTTAAAATTTTTATTTTAAGTCATGAAAAATATATGAAAATTCTTAATGAAATAAAATTTCCTAAATACTCCATCATCTAGGTAACATTTATGAACATATTATTTTATAAATAGGTTTTCATATAAATATTTAAAAATTTTGAAAGTTTGGATGGGATTGTGGTTGCAAAGTTTAATTTAGGGTTTTACTTAGGTTTTAGGATTTCACCCAAGAATCGGTTTTCACCTAGGGTTTCATTTAGGGTCACATTTAGGGTTTTCATTTTAGGATTTCAGATTTTACTTAGGTTTTAGTTTTAGGGTTTCGTATTAGGGTTTTACTTTATGGTTTTCACTTTAAGGTTTCACATTAGGATCTCACTTAGGATTTTAGGGTTTACCTAAGGTTTAGGGCTTACCTAAGGCTTAGGGTTTCATGTTTTAATTTTAAGGTTTCATTTTATAAATTTACAAGTCTTTTTAAAAATCTCTAACATTTAAGTAGACTTTTGGAATAAGTTCACTTTTTATTATTTCTTAAAACTAATTCTTATATTTTTTTTACTTATTTACTTATTTTCTCATTTTCCTTTTCATTAAAAATTGTATTATTAGTATGTATTAACTTTTTATTTTTTTATTATTTAATAATTCACCAACACCTAGGCAAAATTATTATTATTAAATACGATTTTTTATTCTCTCTAACATTTAGGCAAGAAATTTAAAATCTTATTATTATTATTATTATTATTATTATTATTATTATTATATTTTAGAACATTTTAAAAAATGTGATTAACAACTAAAGTGTACGAGTAATATTGATCCTAAATGAACAAAATATTGAGCAAGAAACAAATCAAATCAACACAAATTCATTAAAAGCATGGGACAATAAGCTAAAGGTAGAAAAAAAATGTATGGCACAAGTGCACACTATGAAATTTGGAAATGTAAATTCACATTTACGTATATGTATATGCACCAAACTTGTTATTAAGATTGATGAAAGGTAAAACAAGGTAATGATTTTAAATGTTTCAAAGCACTTTTTTATAGAGCAAAATAAAGCACAACCGCAAGCTTCCAAACTACATTTTATGATCATTAAACTCCCTTCAACCTTCCTTTTTTATTACTTTTGTTATTATAATGAAACGAAAAAATTTGAGCAAAAAATTGTGAAGTTTTTGACCTCTCATGGCATCCATAAACAAGACCACTTCATTTTACCAAACCAGTTTCTCTTTTCCTTTTTTTCAAAACTTCCATACACACCAACGATTTTTGTTTCCAAGTGGGTTTCATTTAGATATTACATAAGTAAGAGAAGATAGAAATCAATCTTATCAAAACATATACCCCACGTACAGCAACCAAAGTAAAGAAGACAAAATCAATGTATAAAAGTACCAAAAAAAAAAAAAAAAAAACGCATGAACTTGGAACCTATTTCAAAAAAAACAAACATGACAGATTACCTTTCTTTTCGTGTTTCTGCTCTGCTAAGCTTTCTTTTTTCTGGTTCACGTTTGGCTTTCCTTTATCTGCTTGGGCTGCTGCTCCTTCCTCCTCTTTCTGTTTTCCTTTTCTTTGTTTTTTGGTTTTTTGTTTCTACTTTTCTCTATGTTTTTTCTGCCTTTATTTCTTCCGCCATTTATCCTTCTCTTCGCTGCTGCACACGTTTGCTGCAGGTTTTACTAGGTTACTGCTCCCGTTTGCTGCTCACGTTCACTTATTTTTCTGGTCAATTTTCACTTGCTTGAACGACCCAATGCTCTCCTTCTTCTGTTCACCCACTGCTCCCTGCCTATTTTCCTTCTTTTTTTTTTTTGTTCACTGCCGCATTGTCTTCTTTATTCATTTTTTTTTTTTTTATTTCTGTTTACAGTATTGCTGCCACCACCTCCTTTCATGTTTTTCTCGTTTGCTTCCCTTCTTTTTTTGCTTCTCTAGTTCTTGTTCATTTTAGCTGTCTCGCTGCCCTGTCCCGTTTCAGTTTCTGCCTTGCTCGAATGCTTCCTTCTTCACGCACTACCTTCTAGGCTTCCAGGTTTTCTTTTGCTCTCTTATTTTCTGCTCGCTGCTGCCTCCCGCTCTTTTTTGCTTCACCTCCTCTTTTCTGGTTTATTTTTGGCAGCGCAGTAGTCGCCTCATGCTTGCAACTTTCTGCTTCTCCCTTTGGGTCTTTAGTTTGGTTTTCTTCCTCCCGTTGCTGCTTGTTCTTTGGCAGCTCAGTCTTCTTCCATTTCTCGTTTTTGGTTCTATCCGTTCTGCCGTTTCCAGCTTCTCCCTTCCCCTCTCTCTCTTCTCCTTCATTCCACTCCCTTTATTTGTCTGTTTTCCTTGGTCAGTTTTTGTTCGATGCCCACAATCTCCACTGATTCCTCACCAACTGCCCAGGCCACTTCACGCCATCTCTCCCTTCATAAACTCCCACAGCCTTTTTCACGTCATTTAAGGATTCAAATAGCGGTCGGATAGCGGTGTCACGGCCGTTATTTCGCGGTCGCGCTACTATCCACCACCACTATTGGAAAAAAAAACGGAAGAGAATTTTAATCTCGTCTATAGTGGATGAATCGCGGTCATGAATTGCGATATAACGATGAATAGCGATAATAGCGGTCCGCTACTGCCCACTATTACCGCTATTGCCGCTATTCCTATTTTCATTCAAAAATTCAAAAAAAAAATCATTATGATTTTCTTTAAAAAACTTAAAATAAAAACAACAAGAAAGAGAAAATAAAATCAATTTACAAATTAAAAAAAAAACCCATAAAACTTAAACTTTCAAAAAAATCAATTCTCTCAAGTTCAACTTCAATCAAAATCAAGTATATGCAATTTAAAGTAAACAATTAATTCAACACTCAAATTATCTTTTTTTTTTTTATTTCCAAATTTGCCATGATTTTGTGTGTTTGGGATTAGATTGGGCTATGTTACATTGATAGAAGGAGGCAAGAGTTGCTGAGACTTAAAATAAGAGACAAGAGATGAGAGTGAAACTTGAGATTTACAGAAGCAAGTAGATAGCACACACCAAATAAAAAGAGAACTAAGAGATGGGGATGAGGATAAAGGTTTAGAGAAAAAATTTTATTGAATGTAAGGTGAAGGGATGAGAAGTTGTGTGGGTCTGTGTAATTTAGTCAAGAGCAAGGGAAGCAAACTTGAGGTTATTATTGTTGAAAATCGCCCATAACATGGAGGCTGTCAAGTTTGATTTACTGTAAGTTCATAAAAAGCAATTCTTTTGACTCATAAATAATAATGCTCTTACTTAATTTATGAATACCTAATCACTTATTATTTGATTTATGCATAATATATTTCGATAATAATTTGATGAATACGGTAATTAAATAATTAAATATATTATTCGTTATGAGTATTTATTTTTCACATATTTATTTATCTCTTTTTATTTTTTAATTATCATATAAATAATTTTTTAAATATGAATATTTTACTATAAATATTTTTCTTAAATAAATAAAACACATGATATGATATAAATTACTTTAAAAATTATAAAATAAGAGGTTTTATGATTAATAATTAAAATTATTATATTTTATAGCAAGTTGAGCAAAATTTAAAAAAATTCACGACCGTAATAACCGTAATGACCGCGAAGGTCTCCGTTATATCCGCAACCGTGACACACGCGATGTGACCAAAAACGTGACCGTTATCACAATTTAAATCCCTGGTCATACCCGTTTCATGCCATGCATGGTTCTAACAAGGCCGATGGGCCCTTGCTTCTAACTATACTATATGGCCCATTCGGGCCTTGGACTATATTTTTTGGTTGTGAGCCCTTTTACTGTTGTTTGGGGCAAGCCTTTTCATTATTATTATTATTTATTTGTTGTTTTAGTTTTGTATCTTTTAAAATTTTTAATTTTTTAAAATTCAAATAATAATAATAATATTAGTAATTATTTATATATATTTTTGTTTAATGGCTAACAATGGATCATTAATGGGCTTTCAAGATTGGGCTTTTATCCAGTTATTTATTGGCCCATTTCGACTTTTACTCAGGCCACCTCAATGTGCTTCACTATGGACTCCACATTGGGCTTAATCGTTGACTATTAAAAATGGACTATGTAATAAGCCCGAAAAATCATAGCTGAGGTCGAATTACAAAATCAAGCTCGAGTTAAAGTAATTAAAATATCCCGGATAAAATTAGGTGTCTACAACTATTTTTTTTTTCGTATATTTCTAAGGAATAGGAATAATGCAAAGACATAGACAATAATTTTGTTCGGATACTACCTTTTAAAACTTCCTTTTTTTTACTTTTTTTGTTTTGTTTTTGGTTTTAAGGTTTAAGATTGAACCACAAGTCAAGTAATTAAAAAATGACTAAGACAACACCGCAAATCAGAAAATAAAGATCGACTGGGACAACATTACAAGTCAAAAATAACGAACGACTGGTACAACACCGTAAGTCAAATAATAAAAAATGACTATGACAACATCGTAAGTCAGAAATAAAAGACGATTAGGACAACATCGTGAGTTGAAATAAAAGACAACCTAGACGACATCACAAGTTAAGAATAAAGGATGATCAGAATAATATCACAAGTTAGAAATAACGAACCACTGGGACAACACCACAAGTTAGAAACAAAGGATGATCGGGACAAAATTTATATTAGTACTACTTAGATTATGCTTAAATTTTACTTGGTGCTAGCTAATTGGGCTTAAATTCTTTATTGAATGCCAACTAAATTGAGCTTAAATCTTCATTTGGGCTAGATAATTTAGGCTTAAATTCTCATTGAGTACCAGCTAAACTGGGCTTAAATCTTTTATTGGATGCTAGCCAAATTGGGCTTAAATTTTCATTGGTGCAAATTAATACTGGGCTTAAAACTTGGTGTTAGCTAAACTGAGTTTAAATGTTTTATTGATGCCAGTCAATTTGGGTTTAAATCTTTCATTAATGCCAGTCAAATTGGGTTTAAATTTTTTTATGAAGTGCTAGCTAAACTGGGCTTAAATCTTTTCATGGATGCTAGCTAAGCTGGGTTTAATTCCTATCATGAGTGCTAGTTAAACTAGGCTTAAATTTTTATTAGTGCCAGCTAAATTGGGCTTAAATTTTTTCATGGATGCCAGCTAAGTTGGGTTTAATTCCGATCATGAGTGCCAACTAAACTGGGCTTAAATCTTTTTATGAAGGGCAAACTAAATTAGGCTTAAATCCATTGGTACTAGTTAATACTAGGCTTAAAACCTAGGTGCCAGCTAAACTGGGTTTAAATCTTTTCATGATATG
The DNA here is from genome assembly GCF_047325235.1 of Durio zibethinus. Classification (NCBI taxonomy): domain Eukaryota; kingdom Viridiplantae; phylum Streptophyta; class Magnoliopsida; order Malvales; family Malvaceae; genus Durio; species Durio zibethinus. Next base: position 21,208,569 of record NC_143166.1, read on the forward strand.
CTAGCTAAATTGGACTTAAATGTTTTATTGATGCTAGTCAAACTGGGCTTAAATCTTTTTGTGAGATGCTAGCTAAATTGGGTTTAAATCTTTTCATAGATGCCGGCTATGGGTTTAATTCCTATCATGAGTGCTAGATAAACTAGGCTTGAATCTTTTCATTGGATGCTAGCTACTATGGGATTAAATCTTCATTAAGTGCTAGACAAATTGAGCTTGAATCTTTTCACTTGGTGCTAGCTAAGTTGGGCTTAAATCTCAAGAATTGGCAATCCTTATCAGAAATGAAAAAGGTGAAAAATTTTTTTTCGAATGGATTGAATGGTTTAACACATTGATGTTTTTTTATTCATTCAAAAGAGTTTCTCCACCTGAAAAGGACATAAAAGGCATATATTTTTCCATGCAAGCTCACAAATGAAATATAAAGCTTTTCTAAAAACATGAATTCCTTGAAAATCAAACATGTTTAACACTTTTTTTAGTCTCCAAATGCGACATTTTGATATATGTCAAGGTCAACTGTAAGGGTTTGAGTTTTAAAAGGTTTTTGGGAATGGAACATGGCAAAGCTTTTCGAACATCAACCTTTTTCAAACTTTCGAGACTTTGATATTTAGATATTTCAAAAAGATCTGGCTTATATTTGTTCAGTATCTACCATATTTAATGTTAAGATTAGCCTTTAAGGTTCACTCTGGACTGTCATCTTATAAGGGTTTCACCCTAGAGCTACATTCATTTTTTTCTTTTTTTTTTGACTTTTTTTAACTCTTTTTTTAAACTTTTTTATTAGTACACCATGCACTTAAGAATTCAAACTTATCTGAAAGAGAAAAATTTTTTTTTCGTAAGGGGTTAATTGTTTAAGTAGAAAAATTAGGTAATAAAATGAACCCAAAAGATTCATGGTCATTTTTTAAAGAGAAACTCTTCAATTTTAAGCTTCTATGCTTGATTCAATATGAACTTTTCATAGGATGTAACGTAGATTAAAGTTTGAGGTTGTTAAAGAAAAGGGCAGAAAAGCCTAAAACAAGTGTTTAAGGGTAATTGAAGCCAATGATCATTCTTTCATTTGAAAGATTCACTCCAAGGTATATTCCCTATCATTTTTTATGCTTTCTATCAATTCATTTCTTTTCTTCTTTTCTTTATTTCTTTCTTTGTTCTTTTTCATTCTTTCTCTTTTTTCTCACCCTTCTCTTTCCTTTTTCATTCTTTTACTTCCTTTTTTTGCCTTAGAAGATTCGAAACTTTTAAGAATCTTTATATTGGGCATGTGCCCCAACATATGGGATTCCATTTGGACATCACCATTTTTAACCCCTAAATGCATATCTTTTTGCCCCCTAGTATAAAGAGTAATCTTTAGTTAAGATTTATTTCGAAAGAATTCTCAATAGAGTAGTAAGTGATAAATTTTTATATTTGCAAGGGTAACGAAAAATGATCATTTGTCATTTCAATCATGATCACTTAAATTAAAGAGCAATTCTTTTTGGAAAAATGAACTTGAAGAAAAATTTTCATTTCAAAAGTTTTTCATTTTTCATTTAGTTTTTCTTGACTTTTTCACTTGGCTTTTCACTTTGGTTTTTTCCTTGTTTCTTTTTCAAAACTCTAGATTTGTTAGGATTTTATTTGGATTCATTCAAACTTTTTAAGTGCATATGTCATAATTATTTATTTTCTTTTTTTGTTTTTTCTCTCTTTTTTTTTTTGTTTTTAACATGCCCTTCATAATTCATACCTTAGTCCACTTTGTTAGAAATGCATTTTATAGAAGATGTCCCATCTTAACAAATTGCCCTTAATGAAAGTTATTATAAGAAAAGGGTCATGTGGAATTAATGAGAATAGGTTGTGTGGAATGAACCTGTTTAGGGTATCAAATGATACATGTCACTTTACCAAAAAGAGAACGAATGGGTTGATCATAGCTCAAATTATCTTAAGGGCAATGAGGTTTTTTTTTTTTTTTTTTTTTCTGATTAACGTGCCTCTGAGATGCATGGGTGAAGCTAAATTTGGGATAAAGAGTTGAAAGGTTGGTAAGTTTCATGATCAACGTGACTCTGAGACATATGGGCCAAGTTAATTTTTTGGGTAAAGAAGATGAAAAGTTGGTAAATCTAAGCAACATGCCCTTGAAACATATGAGCCAGGCTAATTTTTGGGTAAAAGACTGAAAGGTTGCTAAATCTAAAGTTATTTTACAAAACTTGAAGTGGCTTTGACTTTGAAAATTTTTTGAACTATAGCGTAACATTAACACATCAAATTACCACATCTAAATTCTTTAAAAAATGTTATGTTTACCTGATCTTTTAGGAATCCAAATTTCTTTCTTTCTTTTTAATTAGATGTTTCATTGTTCATTACCTTGAAAAACAATATCACCCTTTAATCATAACATTACCAGGTGAAAGCAAGGTTCACAAATTCAAATTCAAGGCTTTTGATTAGTCAAGGCTAATGAAATGGAGTCAATTGGATGATTTAAGAATTGGTGTTTAGGTATTTGAAAAATTCCTAATAGGGATTGCCAACTCATCCAAGACTTAAAACTTTTTTTCTCTGTTTTTTTGCTTTTTTACTTTTTTCACTTTTTCACTTTTTTTTCTTTTTTCCTTTAAGGCATTTATCTTATATAACCTCGGTACTTAACTACTTGGGATTTTATTCAAATTTAACATTTTTTCTTTTCCCTAATTTTCTTTTAAAGAAAACCTACAAGTCTAAAATTCAAAAGAAATAAAAACATCAAATGACAATATAAATCTATAAGACATGCATGATGCACAAGTTCTATTCATGCAATGCAAATACTCAAACCTAACCTAAAAATTTACATTCCCAATAGTACTCTAGAGATGACACTCAAACTTACAAACAAAGGTTCTGCACTTAGAGATTCAACTTTAGCATCATTGACTCACAATTTCACCATTATCAACCAGTAAAAACACTAACTAGCTCTTTAAACTTCATGAAATTTGAGTTAATAAAAGTATGAATCATATCCTTGAAGGCAATGCAATCTTCTATAAAATGCCCTTTAATCCTATCAGGGAATTCACATTGAACATTAGGATCATACCACTTCGGGTAAGAGGCTTTTTAGGTCTTGCAAGAACAACAAAAATCATCTGATTTTTGACTAATAAGGTAAAGAGCTCTGCGTAAGATATTGTGAATGAATGGTACATCTTGACTTTCTTTCTCTTATGGCTTTGTGAATGACTTGGGTTGATCCTTTGTTCTGTGGATGTTTGTAATGAAGGAATTGATGCACACGAATGAGGTGGTTGAGAAAAATTATCGGCCTAAGATGTCGGTTAGGAACAATACAGTGACAATTGAGAATAATCATTCACAAGCCTTATTGTATCCTAGTTAGGTTTCTCTCATTTTGCCTTTCAACATTTATCTCTTGGGCATATCCATTGAAAATATTCCCTTACCTTTCATTAGGAATTTTTATACTTGACAATTTATGTTACCGTGTTGTGTAAACTATTGTATTCGTGTCGTGTTTTACACGAAAATTACGTGTCACAGTTCATGTCGATACAAAAATATAAAGTATAATTTTTTGGTTTTATTAAATTTATTTATGGTTTTTTTTTTTAAATTTTAAGTAGTGTTATCTCCGTGTCCTTTATTCATATCTTTTTCATATCAAGTTTCAAATTGCCAAGTCTAGAAATTTTAATGTTAGCATCCATGCTCCCATAAATGTCATTTCCTTCTATGGCTCTTGATTGTTCTTCTATTTTTTATCTCACCACTCACTACTGGCATAAACATACCATGTAACTTTTTTTGTTCAATAGGATCATCAAAATTTGGTACAGTGATAGGATTTACAGGACCTGATCTTGGACTGACATTCACATGTACCTGAGGTTGACTAGCAGAACGTCCTACACCAATGTAAGGCTGGGGTTAACTAACAGAAGGTCTAGCAAAAGAAAAAGTTGTGTGGCTGGTGGTTGAAAATGGATTCCTTAGGAAATATGAACTCGAGATGGAGTGAATCCAGAAGAATATGCTGATTCCTCTATATTAATCCAATCTCCTAATCCCTATGTGCTAGCAAATTCTTTACCTTTAAAAGAGCTAGCTAATAATTGTCTTAACTTGTACATCTGTGCCTTGATATTCAACTGTATTTCCATCACTCTCTCTCTTTCTCTTTTTGTGCCTTTTTGACCCTTTCAAACCTAGCTGAATTCTTTTCTTCCATAACTCGAGAATTAGAGCAGGTATTATACTTGTGTGAAACTGCATGAGTTAACTTATTTGGATTCGCTATCCTTGAACCTCTTTTTATTAATCATGAATTAGAACACATGGTATAATCATCATCATCATCATCATTATTGTTAATTTACTTTTATTAATTTACATGTATGTAATGAATGTAATGTAATGAAAAAGGGGTATTACTTTGGAATAATCTAAGTAAAAAGAAACATTCATTAGCCATAGAAATCTCTATACATCATCCAATCATCCATGCATTAAAAACCATAAAAACACCTAATTTGATTATAGTACTCCCTAGCTTCACATAAGAAACTCAACAATCACTTATTGTAATGTTGAGTTGGTATGACCTCTTGCTTAAATTCTTCGGCTCTCTCCATCATTTCATTAGTTTTTTGTTTCGCCTTATAGATTTGAAGAGTTAAGTGCTTTATGTACTCTTGTGTTCTTAGGCTCTCTGCTTTCCATATTTCTTGAGCTTCCACTTCCATATTGCAGGTATGAACCCAATAATCCTTTCTCTTTTACCATTTAGTCAAAATCTTATCTATATGGTTTTAATTGTTAACCAACTAGATTTTCAAGCTCATCAACTCTTATTTCAAAACTTGTTTCTCTTTTTGCAAATCAAACCTCTTATTTTGCTTTTCCTTTGATTTGGCCTTTCGCTTCTCATTTTTTTCTTGGCACTTGGCTACCTTTTCAGAGACTCTAGAAAGTTTATCCTTCCATGTTTTCTGTTCTTTGGTGAGTGCAGAGATCACTTCCTTATATTTTAAGGCTCTTCTATTCTAGTACTCCACCATCTTTCTTAGTTCTTCCATATCATTCTTAGATCCCCTTGAAGGTCTGATGTCCATCCTTATTCTCATATTCTTTTGGTGAAGATCTTGCAAATCTCCTTTCAACATTTTTCGCTCCTTAGTCAACTTTTATAATGCATCATCTTTCATCATTAAATCATACCTCAACTGGTTAACCTAATCTATCATTGCCCTCTTCTCTTTCTTGATCTTTTTTCTTTCCATCTTGAACTCTTGCTGAATGATCTCATAAATTGGCAATATTAGCTTTGAAGTAAGATTGGGCAACAGATCTAAAGTGTCTGCTATTAAGGGCCTAACTTCATTGACTCTTTTCATTCTCCATGCACGATACCTTTTTGCAACATTATTTGCATAATTGGCCAAGTTCATATACTTAATTAACTTTTATACCTTGATGACCTCTTGGACCTTTTTCATATAACCAAGTGCCCTATAGTCAAACTCTAATGAACTATGTCTATGAGTCATAGAGATGAACTGACGAGAATCATATTGCTTTTGAATCATAATAGGTACATAACTCACTACCCTCAATATATTTAGCAACAGTACCCATGACTCATCTTCACAACTATACAAAATGGTTATGGAAAGCATGCAAGGTGCCATCCACATTACATCCTTACCAGTAAGCTTTAGAAAGAATGACATCTATTAACCTTTTATCTAATCCCTCTATTATTCCTTGGTGATAAACTCCTTGATGAGAACGAAATGAATGAAAAAAGGCCGAAACAAATCTTTTCTTTTCCTTAAAAGTGATTTCTAAGCCAAATAAATGGTAGCTAAGCACATCCTATGAATTGTCCTTTATTATTCCTTCTAAAAAAATTAAGTGATCTAATGGTTTTCGCTAAAATGGTTGCTGAAGGATTTATACCTTTATTCAACTACTTAAAGAAATCAACCACTGATACCTGTATATGTCCTAAGACCTTAGGGAATATCATCAAACCATACATAACCAAAGCAAATAAATCCAATCCCTGATCAGTATCAAGATACTATTTTATATGCTTTAACAGAAAGGCTAATGAAATGGTGTCAACCCCATTGTTTTCCTTCTTATGCTTGTCTATCTCTTCGACCTTTATTTGTATAATCTTAACTAACTTCTTTCTATATCCGGTGGTCTTTTACTTCTTCTAATAAATTTTATCTTGATTGGCAGACGCTATCAAGAGTAAAATGAATATTTTTCAATTGTTATAGCCAAATCTTGTTGGTCGAACATGAAACACTGATAAGACGAATCTAAAAAATGTATCGTAACCTTAACTAGTGTCTCATCAATCTTCACTGATAGAAGCAGTGCCATATCCCCATATTTCTTTGAAAAGGACTCATTCTTTTCTACTCCCTCACTGTTATCATATAGCTTTTGATTCGACTACATCATTTTGACTCAAATCCACATGCACCAACTGTGGAAGTGTAGAAACATAATGACCCCTCAACAACCTTTTTTTTTCCTTAGGCGCTTTCTAATTGGCTTTTGACTTCCAAATAATTCTTGCTAGAGCCTAATGCTGTTAAAGGCTTCATGAGTGTTTCTTTTACTGTTAATTGACCTAAAACAAATACTCCTCTTAAAATACATTATCTATATGATGCATGCAACAAAATTAAACATTATACAAATAAAAGAAATCAAAGATCCAAACAAACAAATAATAATAATAATAAACAATCATATCATACAACAAAAATAACAGAATATATACAATGTCCTAACATTAGATAATTTTCTAAAAGGTGGCACGACTCTACTCTAGGCAAGCTTTCCATGGATCACGATATACTGGGTTGGGATTTACTTGTCTAAAGGTTCCTAAATCAACCTTACATCATCATCCATTATAAACTAATAAGACACACCAATTCTCACCCATTATAGGTTACAATCGGTAAGGGTTCGATATGAATGAAAGTGTTTCGCTAGCAAATGCAGAGGTTATCACCTTATAAGAGTGTAGCTACTTCACTTCCTCCTAATAAGGAAGGAGCTCAAGTCTAGAGCTCATGCATGTAAGTGCATATGCAAAAGATGTGCAAAGTGACATATTAAATAAAATAACATAAATAAATCATAAACATAAAATCAAAACAAAGTAATGACTAACATACAATTTATTTTATTTATTAACTTATGTATTATTTTATAAATTAATATAAAGGGAATTAAATTAAATATCGATTTTAGGGTCTTAGATTTTACCGAAGGTTTAGTTTTAGGGTTTTCACTTTAGGGTTAAACATTGGGATCTCACTTAGGGTTTTAGGGTTTATCTAAGGTTTAGGGCATACCTAAAGCTTAGGGTTTTAGGTTTTAATTTTAAGGTTCCATTTTATAAATTTACAAACTTCTCTAAGAATCTCTAACATCTAGGCAGACTTTTAGAGCAAACTCGCTTTTTATGATTTCTTAAAATTAATTCTTATATTTTTTTACTTTTTTACTTATTTTCCTTTTCATTAAAAATTTGTATTATTATTATGTATTAACCTTTTATTCCTTTTATTATTTAATAATTTCCCAACACCTAAGTGAAATTATTATTGTTAAACTCGATTTTGTTATTTCCTCCAACATCTTGGCAGGGAATTAAAAATCTTTTATTATTATTATTTTTTATTATATTTTAGAACATGTTAAAAAATGTGAATAACAACTAAAGTGTATGAGTAATATAGATCCTAAATGAACAAATATTGAACAAGAAACAAATCAAATCAACACAAATTCATTAAAAGCATGGGACAATAAGCTAAAGGTAGAAAACAAAATGTATGGCACAAGTGCACACTATGAAATCTGGAAATATAAATACACATTTACATACATGTACAAACACCAAACTTGTTATTAAGATTGATGAAAGGTAAAACAAGGTAATGATTTTAAATGTTTCAAAGCATTCTTTTATAGATCAAAACAAAGCACAACCGCAAGCTTCCAAACTACATTGTGTGATCATTAAACTCCCTTCAACCTTCCTTTTTTATTACTTTTGTTTATTATAATGAAACGAAAAAATTTGAGCCAACAATTTTTGAAGTTTTTGATCTCTCATGGCATCCATAAACAAGACCACTTCATTTTACTAAACCAGTTTCTGTTTTCCTTTTTTCAAAACCTCCATACACACCAACCATTTTTTGTTTCCATGTAGGTTTCATTTAGATATTACATAAGAAAAGATAGAAATCAATCTTCTCCGGGCATATACCCCACGTACAGCTACCAAAGTAAAGAAGACAAAAGCAATGTATAAAAGTACAAAAAAAAAGGGCATGAAAATGGAACCTATTTCAAAAAAACAAACATGACAGATTACCTTTCTTTTTGTGTTTCTGCTCTGCTAAGCTTTCTTTTTTCTGGTTCACGTTGGCTCTCCTTTTTTTGCTTAGGCTGCTAATCCTTCCTCCTGTTTCTGTTTTCCTTTTCTTTGTTTTCTGGTTTTTTGTTTCTACTCTTCTCTATATTTTTGCCGCCTTTATTTCTTCTGCTGTTTATCCCTCTCTTCGCTGCTGCTCCCGTTTGCTGCTCACATTCACCCATTTTTCTGGTCAATTTTCACTTGCTTGAAAGCCCCAATGCTCTCTTTTTCCTGTTCACCCACTGCTCTCTGCCTATTTTCCTTCTTCTTTTCCGTTCACTGCTGCATTGTCTTCTTTATTCAGTTATTTTAGTTTCTGTTTCCAGTGCTGCCACCGCTTCCTTTCACGTTTTTCTCGTTTGCTTCCCTCTTTTGTTTTTTTTTTTTTTTTTTTTTTTGCTTCTCTAATTCTCGTTCTTTTTAGCTGTGCTGCCAGTTTTTTCACGCCCAGCGTTTTCTCGCTTCCTGTCCTGTTTCAGTTTCTGCCTTGCTCGAATGCTACCTTCTTCACGTACTGCCTTCTGCGCTCCAAAATTTTCTTTTCCTCTCTCATTTTCTACTCGCTGCTGCCTCCCGCTCTTTTTTGCATCACCTCCTCTTTTCTGGTTTATTTTTGGCAGCCCAATTGTCGCCTCCTGCTTGCAACTTTCTGCTTCTCCCTTTGGGTATCTAGTTTGGTTTTCTTCCTCCCGTCACTGCTTGTTCTTTGGCAGCCCAGTCTTCTCTCTTTTCTCGTTTATGGTTCTAGCCGTTCTGCCGTTTCCAGCTACTCCCTTCCCCTCTCTCTCTTCTCTTTCATTCCACTCCCTTTATTTTTCTGTTTTCCTTGGTCATTTCTTGTTCGATGCCCACAATCTCCACTGATTCCTCACCAACTGCCCAGGGCACTTCACGCTATCTCCCCCTTCAGAAACCTCCACAGCCTTTTCACGTCATACCCGTTTCATGCTATGCATGGTTCTAACAAGGCCGAGTGGGCCCTTGTTTCTACCTACACTGTGGCCCATGGGGGCCTTGGACTATATATTTTGGTTGTGAGCCATTTTACTTTTGTTTGGGGCAAGCCTTATTATTATTATTATTATTTTGTTTTGTTTTGGTTTTGTATTTTTATAATTTATAATTTATAATTTTTTAAAATTTAAAATTTTAAAATTTAAATAATAATAATAATAGTAATAATAATAATAATATTAATTATTTATATATATTTTTGTTTAATGGCCAACAATAGATCATTAATGGGCTTTTATGATTGGGCTTTTATCGGGCCATTTTTTGGCCCATTTCAGCTCTCATTCAGGCCACCGCAATGGGCCTTACTATAGGGTTCACATTGGATCTAATCTTTGAGTATTAAAAATAAACCATGTAACGGGCTCGAAAAATTATAGTTGAGGTCGAATTGCAAAACCAAACTTGGGTTAAATGATTAAAATAACTAAGAAAAAAATAAGGTATCTATACTTAGTCCTCACTGTACAAATCTGGATACATAGTCACACTATTCATGATAGACTTCATCAATTTCCTCTTGTGTGAATTATTCCTTTTGAGCCATTATGAAAAAAATAATGAAAGAATGTTATTAAATTTGCATTTCATAATTATGGTAAATAAAAATAGGTATTTGTAGTTTAAATTTATGCTAACCTTATCTAGTATTCTTATAAGATCGTTAATAATGATCTTTTTCATGAAACAGATGACATAATATCCCCATTTTATCATTTTGATTAACAAGGTACCTATAAAATATTATTGGGCAATCAAAGTGCTTTTAAACAATTAAAGAAAATAATATGTTTAACATTTACAAAAAATGTAACCCTTTTTCTTTTCATCATGGATAGTCAATCTCCTAAAACAATACAAAAGGAACCCATAAACATAAATTATACTCATAAATACACCATAAACATAACAGAAGTTAGTTCACATAACAAAAATGAATACCTCTTTATTATATTGACAAGCTCAAGTTTAGGCTTCAACATTTTTTTTCCTGAGTCAAAAAAATAAACCGTAAGTATTGCGTACTCAATGACAACTAGCTACCAATGACCCATGTAAATCATATTCATCTCTTCAATGTTAGAATGTAATACTTGTAACAATTATAAAATTCATATATCAAACATAGTCAAGTAATTAACAAAATAAACAATGAATACATATGTAGGATTATAAGGCGCTAGAAAGTATTGGGACTTTTTTTTTTCATCGTAAATGCCAAAGCATTTGCACGAGCATGTATAGAGCTAGCACCGTAACTGATACGATTTGGGTTAAGGAATCTGTACATGTCAGTCATTTGTCACTCTTTCAAATCTTTGTAAAGGAGGCTGCATGATAAAAAAAAAGAATCATTCATCATTCCATTTTATGCAATATATGAAAATATATTCATCGTATATATATATTTAAATGAATATATAAGTTAACCTCATGAATGCCACTATTTCAATAATTGATATCTTCCTCATCTCACAAAATCTAATAATCCTCTCTTGTCCAATCGACGACGTTGAGGGATAATCAAATAGTCTATCCTCTAGATGATGTTAATGATTGATCTTTCTAGTAAATGCTAACTCACATAATTGAATAATGCATCATACTAGATTTCGCATGTGAGATTATTTGAGGCTGAAAAACCTGTTACATAAAAAACTATTTTCGTATAAAATCAAATCACAAAAATCAAATAATTGAATAACAAACATTCAGAACATGTATTATTGGAGATGAAGATTGATCAAAAGTTTATTCCAAGAATTCATTTGTGACATTGTCAATAAATGATTAACCAATCATGTTAGTTTGCATTGCTGCCAATTATGCCTTCAATTCAACTTATTGTTACTACTTTATTTTGGCTATATATTCAATAATCTTGGTGGTGCGAAGTTTAGGTTGAGTTTTGAAATAATTTGTTAGAGAAATGAAGCTCTAATCTCTCTAACATGGCTAGGTTTTTTTTTTTTGAATTAAAAGCTAAGGTCATCACATCTTCACCATCATCAGTTTGAAAATCATTGAATGTGAATCTCATAGTAATGTTGTCTTAAAAAACAAGATGCAAATGTAATAAATGCAAGATATTAACATGCATAAACGACAAAACAGCAAATAAGATATAAATACAATATGAATTTACAATCTTTTTAGCCATTTGCTTAGTTACATCATTCCCATAGTTTTGAAAATTTGACATATGTACTTTTTTCCAAACATCCCATCTTGATATTTTATTACCCGAATTGGATGTATGAAGTCAAATGAAAATATAAGTTGGCAACTCCATTGTAAATGAATTTCAAAATCCTAAAACCATGTGTATAATAATTGGTCAAAAATAGTTACAAGTTTATGCTTAACATTTGCATACCAAGTTTTCGATGCTCAATAGTTATATACTTTTTGGGCCCCTATTTTCTTTTGAGCTTTTTTTATTTTTGCAAAAAATAAAATCAATAACAAATGAATAAACATATCAGCTTCAAAAATGTATTATAAAAATAAAAAAAGATTGCTATGCATATGCTATATTCATATTGTAGACACCCGTTTTTGTCCGGGCCTAATTGGACCCATTTTGGCTCAGGCCCAATTAGGCCCATTTTGGTCCAAGCCCAATTAGGCTCATTTTGGTCAAGCCCACCATAACCCATTTTGGTCCAATTAAATACTTTTACCATTATTATCATTATTATTATTATTATTATTATTTATTTTTTTGTTTTTTTGTTTTTTTTTGCTTAATTTGCACGTGAATGGGGATCAAGATCAGAATCCTTTAAGTCAACATATAATCAAATTAATACCACTAAAATTTTGGACCTAAAATCTCGTTTGGACAGAATGCAATCCTAAGAATCAATCTTGAGATTGATTCTGTCCATTTCTTGAATTGATCCTAGGCTGCCTATAAATTGGATCTAATTTGTAGAACAAGAACACACGGAGAAAGCATAAGGAGAACAGAGAGAATTGTTGGGAAAATTCTGAGAAAATTTTGGCAATAGGGGTTTCTGGAATTTGATCTTTAGGTTTTAGAGTTAATTTGTGGATTCTGGAAATGAATTCAAGTTTCTGGGGTGAATTCAATGTTGTAAAAGGTTCGGAGAGGGCTTAGAATCATCTAAAAATTTTTCTAGAATTAAAAAAATTTTTTTTTTTTGGATTTTTTGGGTTTGGTTGAATTTTTCGGCAAAGTATGAATTTTTTATGAAGTTTTAGGCAACTAGTTGAATTCTTTGATCACATTCTAGCCAACTTCCCAGAAACTGATAATTTTTCAGTTTTTGATTGAATTTTTCAACAATTTTTTTAGAAAACTGATGAATTTTTTGATGGAGATTTCCAAAGAGAAGGCAGAACTTCTTGGTCTAGCGAGAGAGAGAGCAAAAGGGATTCTGAAGCAAAGGCATGGAAATTGGCTTATATAGCTGCTTAGAATGACGTCAGTTTGGTAAGTTAGGATTCGCGCGTTGACCCGAAGACCCACGTGCTGACCCGTATCCTAACCTGACCCAATCGTAGGTTTTCCTTTTTCCATTTTCATTTTATTTTTTGATTTGATTTGATTTTATTTTATTTTTAACCCATTTTCTTTATTTTGTTATTTTTTTAAAACAATATAAAAAATAAGGAAATGTAAAAAAATAAAATAAAAATTACCTCTGCCACTGATATATTTTTTGGCAACATATTTAAAAAAAAAAAAGAAAACTTATTTCTGATAACAAAATTAATTACTCATTATCAAATTATTTGGTAAATTATAAAAATGAGCAAGGCTTGGATAATTCGAAATCAAACTGGTACCATCCATTGGATGGGCATTTTGAGTGTGCTACAACCTTCTTCATGCGCAATCAACTTCCGAACCTAACCTTTGTTTTGTAGATCAATTTCAGGTGGCCAATCACACCTAACCAAAAAAGATTTCTGACGACTCTTTTTCATTTCAAGTATAGTGGTAGGTGCACGGATCTATACGTAATGACAGCATGGTGACTTCATTAGGGACATTATGAGAGAGTTAAGGCAATAAAAGATTTCTTATTATCCAGGCCTTGTCTAACAAATTTGAATTTACTTATTTTCATAGTTTATATCTGCTTTATTACTATTTATTTACTGCCCTATTATTCAGTATTTATATCGGCCTAAATATCTGCTTATTATATCCATCATTCATTTGCATGTGCATAACATAAGCCCTCCACTCGGGCTCTACCTTTAGGTGGGAGTGAAGTACCTATGCCCTCGTGAGATTTTATGTCTCTGCATGGGCCTGAGAATACTCCTACTCATATTGAACCTTTTCCACTTAAAGCCTATGATGGGTGAGGATTACGGTGCCTTACTAGTCTGTAATAGACCGTGATGTAGGGAATAATTTGGAAACCTTTTAAAATTAACCCAAACCACATATAGTTGACTTTAGAAGCCCAGTTGTAGATAGAGCCTAATTTCCCACCCTCTGTATATAATCCAAAATTCTAGGTCATGTTGTTATCTTAACTATTATGTTCTCCCAACTATTATGTTCTCCCAACTATTATGTTCTCCCAATACTAAAGTGACTAACTAATTTCTTTGTCTTCTTTTATTTCTTTTTGCACACATTCATGAACATATTCAAAGATTGCGTAATACTCTTGCCCCAAAGATATTTCAACAAAAGACCTTATGAAGTCCACAGAACGTCAGGTTTGTGTCTCATCGATGCTGTTCAAATGTGATTCTCCCATAGAAATGAAGATTGAATCAGAAAAGAGACAGCTGGAAAAAAGAGATTGTTTGCCACCTAGCTATGTCCCCTACATTATCAGGAGAAGTCCGCTTACTCCTCAAGCATAATAACTTGAAAAGTCTCTCAGACATATGGAATGGTATGACCCCTTTAAGGCAGGAGGCCTTTTATAAGAAGTTTGGACATATAGCATATCTCTTGTCAGTGGAGGTTGACTACTTACTAATCAGGGTGATGATACAATTTTGGGATCCCTCATACCGGTGTTTTATCTTTCATGAAGTTGATTTAGTACCAATAATTGAGGAGTACTCGACTCTGATAGGTATGCATCTATTATATTCAGATAAAACATACATGAAGAAACACAAATCAAGAAGTCATAGGAAGCTGAGTCGATGCTAGGGGTGGGAAAAGAGATTATAGATTCATACATTTGAGAAAAAGTTGATCACAAAGGTATTCCGTGAGGGGGTCCTCCGAGATTTCATTATCAAGCATCCAGATGATGACAAGGGAATGAATGTATTTCTCTAGCCATAAATGGGTTAGTCATCTTCCCCAAGGTCTTAGGACACGTTGAGATAGAAGTGGTAGATCTATTTAAGTAGATTGAAAAAGGCTGTAACCTTTCACTAGTTATTCTGGAAAAAACTACCAGATTTTTGAGTTTTTGTAGGCAGATGGACAAAGCACGTTTCATGGGTTGCAGACCGTTATTATATGTATGAATGAAGAGCCATTTTGAATGCAAGAAAAGTACCTTTACCAAACTTTATTTCCACACTTGGAATTCGATTAGAGAATTCTATCAGAGCACTTGGCCAGATGCAAGAACTTAAAAGAAAAGGGGTGGAAATGTCTACTACAAGGACTCATTGCTAGTAAGGTAAGATGGTTAGCTCCATGGATGGGCAGAGAACCTATGCTATACCATTGTGGAGATGAGACAAGGGTCTCATTTCTAGGCCTACGGGGAATAACAAATTATGCCCCATTATTGGTAAGGAGGCAACATGAAGCTGAATAGTTTATTCCTATAACCTACAAGCTCGGCCAGTTTGACTGCTTATATGAGGAGCCCAGAACCTTCCAAAAAATTGATAGCATAATTAAAGCTTGAAAGAAACCCAAAAGAGTAAGCCTAGGACCATTCACTGATTGATTTACTCAGGGGTATTTGGTTTGGAGAAATAAAGAGGTCAGAAGATTGTATTTGGGCCTCAAGATCATCACTTACTAGTGGGTCAAGAGTTTGATAAATAGCTTTTAAAATTAGAGCATGAGAAGGAGAAATTGAGATAAGAGGCTTGAAGCTGTAGGAAGAAAAGGACCAATTGCAAAATAAAGTGGAGAAACTAGAAGTCCAAGCCCACATAATTTTCAAAGAATGCAGTAAGGCCTAAAAAATTGTTAGAGAATGGGACGAAGCCTTAAAAGAGCTGAAGGAGATACAACATGAGCATAAGAAGTTGTACATATAGGTGCAAGCCAAAGAAATAAACAATATTGAGTTGGCTCGTGAAAATGAAGAGTTGAAAGAGAAGCACGACCACATAAAAAATACTTTCATAGAAGTTGAGTAGGAGAACCAATTGCTGTCAGACCACATCCTGACTTTGACATTGAAGCTAAGAGAACAGAAAAATTATGTTAGGATCCTTACAGAAAAGCACAGGGAATTATCTCATCAAGTGTGGTGTGGTAAAAGAGAAGGGTTAGGAAAACAAAGATACATAGAGCACCTCACCGCTCAGATAAGCAAGGTCGTGATCCAAGCAGGCGAGATGGCAGAAAAGGCTGAGACTTTGACAGCGTTGATCACACCAGCAGGGGAGCATGGATAGAAATTGTTGAACTTTATTGAGAAAGCCAAGGATCAGTATGAGCAAGTTAGGCATTTTTATAGAGGAACAATATTAGGTTTGATGTAAAACAGACTTTTGTGGAATAAATGAAAGTTTTTTTTTGTTGGATTTTTGAAAGGGTAAATATTTTTTTTCTTTTATTTTTTGCTTTCTTTCATTTGCATCACATTCACTCATGCATTCATTATCATAGCATTGTCATTAAATCTTTAATTGCGGTACTAAGGTGCAAAAATAGCTTCTCATCAATACAACACTCGGACTCGAGCTAGAAAAATGAAACAAGATAATATAATTCGCTTTGAAAAGATAGAGAAAGCCCAAGAAGCATTAAAGGGAAAGTTGACCCAAATTCTGGAGGCCCTGGAAAAGATAAATAGGGAAAAATTAGGGAAAAAAGATACTTCACAGGAAGCTACTAATTCGGCATATCTTTTAAGCTTTGGTCCACCGCAAAATCAAACTACATCATTTTTCCAGCCTTAACAAGTGGCACTTTCAAAGTACAACTACCCAGGAATGACCTATGCATTAGGTTATGAGAATCTCCAAAGCTATGATAATCTTGTCTTTGTTGAGAAAGCAACTGAGCCTATTTAACTCCCCACTACAAATGAAGTAAAAGAGAAAGAAAAGCCACAGGCAACTATGCCCTTAAAGGACTCTAAAACTGATCAAGCTATGAATAAACTTAAAGAAAGACTAAAGGCTGTAGAGGGAATAGACTTCTATGGATCCATGATGTAGTGAGACTTTGCCTAGTACCAGATGTAGTAATACCACCAAAATTTAAAATACTAGAGTTTGAAAAGTACGGTGGTATCAAGTATCCTATCACATATATCACCATGTATTGTCGTAAAATTATGGCATATGCCAGTAATGAAAAATTGCTTATGCATGTGTTTCAAGACAATTTGACTGGATCTGAAGCTGGATGATATGTCCAACTAGATAGGACTCGTATCAATACATAAAAAAATTTGACCAGATTTTTTATCAACCAGTATCATTACATCATTGATATGGCTTCCGACCGTCTTTCCTTACAAGCTATGGAAAAGAAGGCATCTGAATCCTTCAAGTAATATGCTCAAAGGTGGCAGGATGTGACTGCCCAAGTATAACCCCTTTTAATAGAGAAGAAAACCATTATGCTATTTGTAAGCACTCTAAAGTCTCCTTATTATGAGAGGATGATTGGAAATGCAACTAAGAATTTTACAGACATGGTGATTTCGAGAGAGATCATTAAAGATGCCATAAAAAATGGCAAGCTTGAAGGAGGTGAGTCTTTCAAGAGAGCACACAAGAAGAAGGAAAATGAGACTTAGGCTGTGAGCCTTGAGGGGCAGTAATTTAAAAGTTACTCTCAGTTTACCTACCCTATATACCATCACACAGTAAGTCATACTTTTGCATTTCCATACCAATCAACTACTCGACCATCTTATCCATCTTTTCCAAGATCCCTTGCTTATCCAGTCAGCACCACAAGCAATACCAGAGAATCACGAACCAAAGGAAGACCAATTTTTGACCCCATACCCATGAGCTATATGGAGCTATATCAAGAGCTCTACAAAAATCATTTAATAACTCCTGTCCCCGCAAAACCACTTGAACCTTTTTACCCTAAATGGTATGACTCCAATGCCTATTGTGACTAACATTTCGGAGTGGCAGGATATTTTACTGAAAATTATGTCCCTTTTAAATATAGGGTACAAAATTTGATTAAGAAAGGGCTGGTAAGCTTTGATACTAATGGAAGTTCTGCACCTAATGTCAATGGAAGCTATCGTAACGTCCAGATCCCCTGATCTATAATTAGATATTAACTTGAAAGAGTCACCACCAATTTTTTTTATCTAGGTGCGATTGGCCACCTAAAGAATCTATCCTTTCAGGGAACACCTAAGTTTAAGGGTCCCTAAAAAAAATAGATTCGAGTGTACTAACCAGAATAGGGTTCGAGAGTTCGGTTACGTGTGAGAAAGGTTGTAGCACCCTCACAACGTCCATCGAAGATGGTACCTACTTAATTTTATGTTATCCAATAAGCTTTAAAAATTTATCAAGTAATTAATTATTAGAAATTATCCTCAATTGACTCTAATACTTCTAGTAAAAAATTGAAAAAATTCCCTCATCTCAAGAGTATGCAAGAAAACTACTGTTTCACTTGCAGAGACTCTATTGTCAGATTATTTAACATTAAAAAAATTCAAGAAGATAAAAAGGAAAAAAAAGAAAAAAAATGATTGCTTTTGTACAAAAAAAATTGATACTTTCAACTTTTTCCCAAAATATTTTTTAGAAACTTTAATTTCGAAGAAAATTGACACTTTCAACTTTTCCTCAAAAATATATATTTTTTAATTTTATTTAAAGAAAATAAAATAAAATAAAATAAAAATAAAATAAAAAGTATTAAACAATTCTAATATAATAATAAAATAATAATAAAATAATAATAATAAATTATAAATAATAAATAAAAAAAACTTGGGAACAGCTCGGCTTAGCGGATCGGCTCGACTTGAGGAAGAAAAGACAGCTCGAAGACATGGCTTGACTTCGAAAATGGCTCACACTCGGGTTGAACACGGGTCAAAAGTGGGTTGACGCTCGGGTCGGGTCGTCTGATTTCAAAACACACGGATCTTTTGGGCATAGTAATGCCAAAACGACGTCGTTTTTAGCGGGTATAAAAATTTAAACTTTGCCAAAAAATTCAATCAAAATCTGAAAATTTTCTAGAAATTTCCAGAAACAATTGACAAAAAATCCTCTAAAAATTCTTGAAATTACTCCTGACCTTTCATGAACACCTATTTTCTTTCTCTTTTCACTTTCTTTGCTGTCAGTGTCCTTTCTCTGTTCTTCTACCACCTATTTATAGGGATTGATCAGAAGAGTTCCTGATCAATCCCAATTCCCTATGGGATTTGGATTCAATCTTTGAATCCAATCCCAAGTCTACTAGCCCCAAAATTTTGCCAGAATTCTAGTCTTTCTAATCCTAATCCCAATCGAGAATCAACCAAGAAAAAATAAAATAAAATAAAAAATATATATTAATAAATAAATGATAATATGTAAATAGATAAATAATTATAAATATATATATTAATAGATAAATAATAATAACATATGTTAATAGATAAATAATAACATATAAGTGGATACATAATTATAAATATATATACAGATAAATAATAAAATATGTTAATAGATAAATAATAAAAATTATATATTAATACATAATAATAATAATAATAATAATAAATAAGTAAATAAAAATAGATAAAAAAATAAAAGTGGACTTACCCATTTGGACCAGGCCCAATTGATCCGGGCCTGAACCAAATTAGGTGTCTACAGCTGCCCCTCTTTGCACATTTTCTGTGAAACAAAAATTACGTAAAGAAGTAGACACCCATTCAAGACTCCACTAGACCTCTTTTTTTCATTTTTTTTTGTGCTAAAAATTTGATCAAAACTCCTCTAAGCAGAGGCTCAATGACTTCGAAAAACATAAGCAAAGTTCCTCTAATCAGAGGCTCAACGACTTTGAAAATAAATGGCTCCTCTAATCAAAGGCTCAACAATTTTGAAAACAAATAAAGCTCCTCTAAACAGAGGCTCAACGACTTTGAAAACAAATAAAGCTCCTCTAATCAGAAGCTCAACGACTTTAAAAATAAATAAAGCTCTTCTAATGAGAGGCTCAATGACTTTGAAAATAAATAAAGCTCATTTAATTAGAGGCTCTACGACTTTGAAAGATAAACAAAGCTCCTCTAATCAGAGGCTCAACAACTTTGAAAATAAATAAAGCTCCTCTAATCAGAGGCATAACGACTTTGAAAATAAATGGCTCCTCTAAATAGAGGCATCAACAACTTTTGAAAATAAATTGCTCCTCCAAACAGATTGCTCCTCTAAACAGAGGTATCACAACTTTTGGGAAGTAAATTGCTCCTCTAAATAGAGGCAACCATGACTTTGAAAAATAAATTGCTCCTTAACAACCATGTCTAAAAGAGTTATAGATCGTGACTGAAGGAATTTTGTAATGGGAACTCAAGGATTCACAATTTGAGTTCAACATTCAGAGGTTTAGATTCGCAAGAATTTTTCAACTTCGTAAGAATTTACTGAAATTTGATTGTCAAAATTTAAGTTCGATTCAAATTTGTAATATCTCGAGATTTGCATTGGCAACTTGTAAGACTCACATCCAGCATTTAAAGATCCTTATTTGAATTTTGGAGATTCACATGCAAAAGTTCAAGGCTTTTCAAAGGTTCTCATTTGGCAAACTTGGAATTCATATCCAAAAATCTAAAGCTTTTCATTTGAATTTTGGAGATTCATATCCAAAAATTCAAAGCTTCTCATTTGAGTTCAAAGGCTCACATGCAATAAAACTTAGAATTTCACATCTAAATTCAAAGGTTCTCATTTAAAACATTAGAAATTCATATCCAAAAAGTTGAAGCTTTGTATTTTGGAGATTCACATCCAAAAGTTCAAAACTTTTCATTTGTTCAAAGATTCACATTCGATGAACTTTAGGGTTTCACTCCTCAAAGATTTTCATTTTGAAACTCAAAGATTCGCATTTGAGTTCTCAAAAATTCTCATCAAAATACTCACAATTTGTTTTTCAAGTGACTCAAAAATTTGCATGAATGAATGTTATGATGAAAAATGCAAATGCCTTCTTAATGGTACAAATGCAACAACCTAGATTCTCATAGCGCCATGCATGTCCCCATAAAGTTTAATTCATCAAATTATGTGCATGTACTATTCAAGCAATGATGCCAACATGATACATATAATACGGATATTAATAATGTCATGAAATCCTAAATAATTGTGGTGATATAGCTCTCAAAACTCCACCATTTTGCATTTCTTCCTTGTTCAATTTTTCAATACTTTGGGACAAGTTTCATCAATCGATCATCACTTGACCATCATTCATGGGCTTTTCAGCACTAATAAATTTTAGAACAAGTTTCATCCACCATCACTGGGTCACTACTCATAGGTGTCTCAACATTAACCATTCCGAACAAACTTCATCGTTTGTCACTAGGTTACACTCATAGGTTCCTCAACCCTAACCACTTTACCCTTGATCCATATTATTTCCATCATTCAATAATAACTCACAAGTCATGTCGACCAATTCATCACTTGGTCATATCACTTCTTCAAGTTTTTTTATTCTCTTCATTTGTTAGCCAACCCATCACCATTTTCATCTTTTGACCACACCACATGTTATCTTAAATCATTTTTCTCAAACTTTTACGATCTTTTCATTTTTCTTTATCATCTTAGATTTCTTTTCAAAGGAATGCAAGACTCTTTTAAGCATATATTCATTCATTATCATTTCAACCCTTGACAAACACAATGCAATCAAACATTTCCTTGATTCACTTTAGGGGTGTGAGAACAAAAGAGCAAATAGTGCATTGGGAGAAAAACAATCAATAAAAAGTGAGTCTTAGTGTAAAAGTAAATGGGGAAAAAAACAAGTTGGCTGTATGTCATTAGGACAAATGAATATTTAGACAATTTTGAACATTAATTCAAGATTTTTTTTCAAAAACTCATTCCATTGATTGTCATTTTTGAGTTCATCAAACTTTACCCCAGCTTTGGAAGATCTTTAAATGCCTTAATCTTCTATATATTTGAACTGTTCATCCAACTTTCAACTTAGAGATTTGGTCTACCCAAATTGCCCTTTCGGGTTTTCAATTTGAGTCTTCCTTTTCCCTCCTTTCATCTTTTTTTTTTATTTTCCCCCTTTTATTTTATTTTTCTTTTTTTCACCTTTCACCATTTTCTTTTCTTTTTTTTTCATCTTTCATCCATTATTAATATCTCTCACACATTAATCTTTAGGGCAATAACATGATTCCATCATTAGTATACCTTTGCCCAACATATGATTATTCAATTTGAGCATTCACACTTGATCCAAATAGACTTTTCAAGATTGTAATGTAGGCCATGGTATGGGGTAATGAAAGAAATGGATAAAATAGGATCAATATATATGTTTAAAGGGTTCAAAACCAAAGGATCATCACTTGATGCAACTTGGCATCCACTTTATATCATTTTACTACTTTTTCCCTCATCACACAAAGGATTCTCATTATTTTATCCCAAATCATGTGTGGCATTTATTTTATCTTTTGCTTTTCTTTCTCTTTCCATCTTTGAGACCTTTTGTGATTTTTTTTTTCAAAAGTTACCCCTCAGTGTAGAAGGTGATCCTTGGTTGGGGTTCTTCAGAAAAAGAAATCATAATAGGCTCAAAAGGGGTAATAATAAATGGTTTTTTGAATGGTAAAAGAAAGATGGCCATGTTTCATCTCAATTGTGAATTCTTTTCTTGAACATCATTTATTGAACGAAGCCCATGAACTTGTATAAAAGATTGCACATCTTTAAGACATATCTATTTCACCTCTGGTTAGAGCTTACTTTTTTACTCAAATCAGCTCCTCATATTAATGTGGATGAGTTTTCAAAATTAAATCCCAGAATTATTGTTATCATTGTCTAAATATTCATCATCTGAAATTTAAGAATGGGAATGTAAAGTTATAAAAGGTAACAGAGCATGGAATAATGGTCGAGTGAAAGAGAAAATGTAATGAAATGCATTAACTTGCCTTTATTAAAATGATAACAAGTGAAATCATATTGCAAAAAGAAACTTAATATTACTCTAAAAAAAATCCTAAAATGACAAGAAACTTTCAATCAGCCTTATCTCCATTCTCCAAAATTGTCCCCCTATGCGATCAGGTGAATAATCTTTATTGACATCTTACCCTTCAATTCATTGTGACTCTTCAGACCCTTTCTGATCAATGTGTTCTTGATTTTCACTCAAAGCATTATGATTTGGTAATGGGTTGCCACTAACATTAGGTGTTGTTACTCTTCCTTGATCCAAACTTACCATTCCATCATTGATCAACCGTTGCACCTTATGCTTTAAAGTAGTGCAATTTTCAGTAGAATGACCAGCAATTCCATAGTGGTAGTCACAGTTGGCTATAGGATCATATCACTTAGGATAGGGTGGCTTGAGCGGCTCCACACGGCTGGGGGCAATCAAGTGGCTATTATAGAGTTTTCGATATAACTTCATATAAGTCATAAGGATTGGATCAAATATAAATTTTTCTTGAGTAATCCGTTGCTCTTGTGAACCACTTGCTGGGTTAGTATGGTGAATTTAGGCTCTTACAAGAGTTTGAATGTTAAGGCTATATGTAAGATCTTGAGTGCTAAAAATTGATCAGTATGTGGATGAATAAGGTGGTTGTGGAGCTAGCTGGTATAGGTAAGATGAGGCATTATTCACAGTAGAATAGTATAAAGAGTAACCTTGGGGTGGATAGGGTTGATAACCCCTGAATTATTGTCTATCAAAGCTCACAGCTTGAGCTTCAGTTGCTTTCTTCTTTGCTGCTTTCTTGGTTTCTCCTCTTTTTAACTTACCATTCTTGATGGCATTTTCAATAATTTCTCCAGAGATCACCATGTCGGTAAAATTCTTTATTGCATTTCCTATCATCTTTTCATAATAGGAAGATTTTAAAATGCTAACAAACAACACTGTAGTTTCTTTCTCAGTCAGAGAAGGTTGTACTTGAGAAGCAATATCCCTTCACCTCTGGGCATACTCTTTAAAAGTCTTATTGGCCTTTTTCTCTAGGTTTTGTAAAGACAAACAATCGGGGGCCAAATCCATGATATGTCGATATTGACTAATAAAATCATGGGCCATATCACTCCAAAAATGGATGCGAGTTTCTGTCTAACTGGATATACCACTTAACAGCAGAGCCAGTAAGACTATCTTAGAAAACTTGCATTAGTAGCTTTTCGTCATGAGTATAGGCTGCCATCTTTCGACAATACATGGTAATATGAGTTTTTGGGCACTTTGTGCCATCATATTTTTCAAATTTTGGTACTTTGAACTTAGGAGGAATGACCACATCAGAGACTAAGCAAAGCCCAGCAGCATTAACTGAACCATAGAAACTAATTCCTTCCACAACCCATAGCCTTTGTTCTAGCATACTAATTTTAGAATTTTCCTAAGCTTCCACTTTTATCTTTTCCTTGTCTTTTCCTTTCAGTTCATCCAGATCAGGGATTTGAATTGGTTCAACTGCCTTTTCACTAAAGACAGGATTCACATAGCTATGGTAATGCCCTGGATTAGAGGCTGATGGCATTCCAAGATATGTAGGATATGTAAAGTGTTATGAAAGAACCTCTTGTGTAGACTGAGCTTGAGGTGGACCAAAACCAAGTGGATATAGAGGGTCAGTCACTTCTTACGATACAGGGCCTTGTTGGCTTGTGTTCTCTTCTACTCCTTTCCTCTTATTTAATTTGTTGAGAGCATCCAAAATTTTACTTAACTTATTCTCAATCTTTTCCTGAGCTTTTTTCAATTTTTCAAATCGATGAGAATTTTTTTGCTCCATTTGTCTGGCCCTGGCTCTTGTATTATATCGGTGGATGGGGTTTTTGCTGGATGGAGCTATCCTTGAACCTTTAGCATCACAATTACAATTAGAAACTATGTATGATATGCAAATGTATGCATGAAATGTACTAATGTTTGCCACATCATCGATATTGATAAAAGAAATCTCCATTTGAAACTTTATTAAATAAAATTTCAAAATTACATCCTAATAAAGTCAAAGCAATATTCTAAAGTCCTAAACATCATTCCTTATTTCTAATGCCTCCTTATAAACTTCCTAGCTTGTCCTCATCTAGGAAATCAAGTAGTTGTTGTTCATGGACTCTCACTGGTTGCACCACAACCTTTAAATCTTTCATTTTTTCTTTCATTTTTGATGCTTTATCTACGGTAACGCATAACTGATCAAACAAATGCCTTAGATGCACTTGTTTTTCTGTGCATATGTCTTTCTATAACTCACTATGTTGAGCTTGTTTCTTGCATTCATCAGACAAAGCTTCTACTTGTGCTGTGCGTCGATCCACTTATTTCTTGCATTCATCAGACAAAGCTTCTACTCGTGCTGTGCGTCGATCCACTATCTCTTGTAGCATTAGGCTATGTCTATGTGCCCTAGCAGTAGCCTTTTGTTCTTCCTCTACCCTCGCTTTTAACAATTCATTTTCTTTTAAAAACCGAGCAAGCTCGGGTGTGACTGACGAATGTGTCATATCTAAATCATTAAATAAGGCTCTCCATTGATCTTTTTACTTGTAAGGCTCTGGATTTTTAGTTCTTAAAGTCATGAACACTCTCTCATTTCTATCTTCAATCGCTTGTTTTCTTGTTCTAACTCATCTTTCTCAGACTGGAGTTTTCTCTTAGCTATTTCTATTTTAAGCAAAGGATCTTGAAGAATGGGTTTTAGGGAATGTCCTAATTGTTCACTGGGAATCACAATATCTTTTCCCCTCTTCACATGCCATACACCATATTTTAGAGTGACGTTATAAGTAAACCTCCCTTAGTTAACCATGGTGGTTTGCCTTCATGCTTTCTTGATCTTTCCAACCATTCCATATGCCCCTTTATCAGTGAATGAGAACTCCCCTTGGTTAAGTCCATAGGTTTCTGGAATGAATTGCTCACACTCGGATTGTCTTCTTCCTAAAGCTGAAGCATAAGTAACAGCACCCTATAGGCCTAATAAAAACACCCATGACTGATTTCCACAACTGTATAACACCGTATCATGATGCATCCAAGGTGCTCTCCAAACTATCCTTTGACTATCAAGGGCTCAAAAATAGAAAACCCATTCCTCTTTTGACTTTGCTTGAAGCCATGTGCTGTAACAGAATTCTTTGATGGGGATATTGGAACGAAGGTATGGCTTACGAAATTGACTTTCTTTACATTCCATGTGACTCTTGATCCATACATAAAGCAACTATAAACATTCATTAAATCGACCTTTACCATTTTTTGTGACAAAAATTTAGAGATCAAATGGTTTTTGCCAAAATAATTGGTGCTGCATTGACCTGATATGCTAACTAATCAACAAAATCCACCACTGCAACATCAACATATCTGATGACTTTTAGGAAGATCACCAATCCATATAAAGCTATAGCCATAGCTACTAATCCCCGATCATCATCTATGTGCCCCTGGATGAAATCTCATAAAAAACTCTATGGAATAGCCTTACTTTCACCCTTTATCTTGACACATAAATTGACTTGAGGTAAACTAAGTCCAAGCATTTGCACTAGTTTTTTTACGATAGCCCACCTCGTTGGCCCAGTAAATCTTGTCTGGATTTGCTAGATCGAAGCGAAATAGGACCATATACTCTTCAATTGTGGGCACCATGTCTGCTTCATTGAAAATAAAACATCTATATGAAGGATCCCAAAACTGAATAATAGCCTAATCAAATTATTATCCACTCGCACCTGTAGCAGTGAAGCTATGTCTCTATATCTATTCTTAAATTCCTTTTGTCTTATTCTATTCATGCATTCTATATACTGCTTAAGTCGGATAAATTATCTTGTTGTAGCTCTAGATGAACGTTTTCGGGTAATGATGAAATAAAATCCTTAGGCAAGCAATTTCCTTGTTTTTTTTTACCCTCATCTGACTTAATTTTCAATTGATGAGCAGACTCATAGTGGACTGATGTAGAATTTGGTTGTATTTGGCTTTCCATGGATGTAAGTGTGAGATCTGATTTATCAATAACTGATATGCGATAAATATTTCCTATATGAAAATGATGCAAACGATAGTGTTAAATATGATCTTGATATGATAATGCTAGAACATGAGAATGAAATGACATATAGATGCACAAAATCAAGCAGACAAAATGGTTAGATAACAAATTGTTCCTTCTTGTGCCCTAATTTTGGGTTGTATCTATTGATGGATAGGAAGGGCTTAAGTTGGTTTCTTAAGGGTGAACTATATGCAGGGTTAGAAAATTTTGACCATTAAAAGGTTCCCAAATTGTTCCGTACATCATTGTCCATCACAGACTAGTAAAGCATCCTAATCCTCACCCATTACAGGCTACAAATGAAAAAGGTTCAATTTGAGTGGGAGTATTTCGCTACCTACTGCGGAGGCATTAAACCTCATAAAAGCAATAGTTACTTTACTCCCTTCTAGAGGGACGGAGCTCGGGTATAGAGCTCATGTTATTCATGTACATATGAATGACATAATTAATAAAGTAAATAAACATGAATGAATAAAAAATCTATACAAAAGGTTCAATTTTATTAGGCTTTTGGATAACACAAATTTATTTGCTGGCTTGACTCTCAAATTGTCCCCAATGGAGTCTCCAAGCTGTCGTAACGTCCAGATCCCCGGATCTATCATTAGACATTAACTTGAAGGAGTCGCCACCAATCTTTTTTTATGTAGGTATGATTGGCCACCTAAGGAATTTATCCTTTCAGGGAACACTTAAGTTTAAGGGTCCCTAAAAAAATAGCTTCGGGTCTACTAACCAGAATAGGGTTTGGGAGTTCGGTTACGTGTGAGGAAGGTTGTAGCACCCTAACAACGCCCATCGAAAGATGGTACCAGCTTAATTTTATGTTATCCAATAAGCCTTAAAAATTTACCAAGTAATTAATTATTGAAAATTATCCTCAATTGACTCTAATACTTTTAGCAAAAAATTGAGAAAATTCCTTCACCTCAAGAGTATGCAAGAAAACTACTGTTTCACTTGCAGAGACTCCATTGTCGGATTATTTAACATTAAAAAAAATTCAAGAAAATAAAAAAAGAAAAAAAATGATTGCTTTTGTACAAGAAAAATTGATATTTTCAACTTTTCCCCAAAATAATTTTTAGAAACTTTAATTTCGAGAAAAATTGATACTTTCAACTTTTCCTCAAAAATCCATTTTTGAAAACTTATTTTTAAGGAAAATTGATACTTTTAACTTTTCCTCAAAAATATTTTTTAGAAAGCTTATTTTCAAGGAAAATTGATACTTTCAACTTTTCCTCAAAAATATTTTTTTTGAATTTTATTTAAAGAAAATAAAATAAAAATGAAAATAAAAATAAAGAAATAATGAAATAAAAATAAAAATAAAATAAAAAGTATTAAGCAATTCTAATCTAATCAATAAATAATAACAATAATAATAATAATAATAATAAAAAAATAATAATAGTAAATAAATAAATAAATAAGTAAATGAAAAAAAAAACCTGGGAACAGCTCGATTTAGCGGCTCGGTTCGGCTCAACTTGAGGAAGAAAAGACAGCTCGAAGACGTGGCTCGGCTCGGATCGGTTCGACTTCAAAAATGACTCGCACTCGGGTTGAACGCAGGTCGAAAGTGGGTTGACGCTTGGGTCGGGTCGCCCGATTTTGAAATGCGCGGATCCTCTAGGTATAGTAACGCCAAAATGACACCGTTTTCAACGGGTATAAAAGGCTATCCCTTTTATTTTTTCAACAGACCGATCATTCCCTCTCTCTCTCTTCCCTTCATTTCTCTCCCTTCTCTTTAAATCGACGAAGAACTCCGATTGAATCTTGTCGGATTCTAGAAAATTTCGTCAGAATCTGGGTTTTTCGCTAAAAGTTCATCGAAAAGTTGATCAGTTTCTTGAAATAGTCGTCAAAAACTGGGAAGCTGATCAAAAAATTCAAACTTGGTTGGAAAAGTAGTCAAAAAATTCAAACTTCACCGAAAATTTCAATCGAAATCTAAAAACTTTCTAGAAATTTTCAAAAAAAATGCACAAAAAATCCTTCAAAAAATCTTGAAATTGCTCCTGACCCTTCCTGAACACTTATTTTCTTTCTCTTTTCACTCTCTTCATTGTCAGTGTCTTTCTCTGTTCTTTCAGCACCATTTATAGGGATTGATCAGAAGAGTTTTTGATCAATCCCATTTTCCTCTGGGATTTGGATTCAATCTTTGAATCCAATCCCAACTCTACTAGCCCCAAATTTTTGCCAGAATTCCAACTTTTTAATCCTAATCCTAATCGGGAATCAACCTAGGAAAAATAAAATAAAATAAAAAATATATATTAATAGATAAATGATAATATGTAAATAGATAAATAATTATAAATATATATATTAGCAGATAAATAATAACAAAATATGTTAATAGATATTTAATAACATATAAATAGATAAATAATTATAAATATATATACAGGTAAATAATAAAATATGTTAATAGATAAATAATAAAAATTATATATTAATACATAATAATAATAATAATAATAATAATAAATAAGTAAATAAATAAATAAAAATAAGTAAAAAATAAAAATGGACTTACCCATTTGGACCAGGCCCAATTGATCCGGGCTTGGACCAAATTGGGTGTATATAGAAACCTTTTGCCTAGCCATATAGTCAATGCCTTGGGCACAAGTGAGAAACATGTGAAAAAGAGGGTAGATAAGCTTAAGATGCCATTTGACCAGCTATATAAAGCCTTATATATGGTTGGGATGATACAACCTATGGTTCCATATGCTCATATAAGGAAACACATCCCAAATTAAATGTCTAAATATCATAGTAAGGCACCTAGTCATTCGATCGACGTTTGCAAATAATTTTGTGGTGAAGTTCAGAAACTGATGGACTCTTACCAAGTAAAGCTGTATAAAGAGTCAAAAGTTTTAAAAGACACCAAGGTGGTTATGACAAATAGGTGGGTGCCAAAACCTATCATTATACGCTGTAAAAAGAAGTCACCATTGGCTGGGAATAAGTTTGTTCCCAAACCAGTAGCCCTCAAGGTTCCACACCCATTCCCTTATAAAGATAACAAAGCAGTGCCTTGAAATTATAAATATAAGGTAACAACTCAAGGACAACAAAAGGATGTGCCAAAAGCTGAAACTACTCATATAATAAGAATAGGGGGCATAACTAGAAGTGGGAAATGTTACACTCCAGAGACCTTGAATAAGTTAGAAAAAGAAAAGGAGAAGCAAATTGAACTAGAAATCCTAGAGAAAGATACATCAAAACCTATGCCTGAAAAAGAGGCTTGCGAGTTCTTGAAGCTAGTTAAACACAGTGAGTACTCAGTGGTTGAGCAATTGAATAAGATGTCAGCCAGAATTTCTCTGTTATCATTTCTCTTGAACTCTGAATCGCATCGCAATGCCTTGTTAAAGGTATTGAATCAAGCTTATGTGGCCTATAATATCTCTATGGAGTATGTGAATTATTTGGTAGGCCATCTGGTAGTGCCACACCATATCTCTTTTAGTGCTGATGAGATTCCACTAGAAGGTAAAAAAAACACCAAGGTATTGCATATCACTATTAAATGCAGAGGCCATATATTAGCTAAGGTCCTTATTGATAGTGGGTCAACTATCAATGTTATGCTTATGTTCACTTTGGCAAATTTACCATTTGATATGTCTCATATCCAGAACAATCAAATGGTAGTTTGAGCATTCGATGGGACTAGGCAAGAAGTGTTAGGAGATGTTGAACTACCCATACAGATTAGCCTATGCATTTTCAATATAAAATTTCAAGTTATGGATATCTCTCTATCATACAACTGCTTATTAGGAAGACCATGGATCCACAAAGCAGGCACTATTCCTTTTTTATTACACCAAAAATCAAGTTCAATGTAGAATGGCAATTGGTGATTATGGTCGGGGAGGAAGATTTGCTGGTAACCCAACCCATAAATGCCTTATATGTAGAAGTGATAGAAAAATCATTAAAGTGCTCATACAGATCCTTTGAACTTGTTAATGCAGTGGGTGAAGGGCTTAAATTCAATCAAATTATGATTAATTAAATGGTCAACAAGAGTTGGAGTATTAGGTTTGATCTAGGCAAAAACTTTCAAAGGATGAGAGAATTCCCAAAGCTTAAGGATAATAGCGGTAGAATAGGATTAGGTTATAAGATAAAGAGAGTACCAAGCCTCAACAATAGGATAAAGAACGAATTAACATTTGTTCCCCACTTAAATGAGATTTTCACTCCTAGAGGATACATGTTTCCAAAAGCTGAAAGGGATGCAAAAGAGGAACCAAAGTGGGAGGAAGCTTTTGTCAAGCTATCCATTCATATGGTGGATGATGAAAGCCCGAATGAGGAAGCCATGGTTTACCTTTGCCTGTCGGGATATGAATTACAGAATTTGAGGGTCATCTAAATGCCTATTGTTTCTAATTTTCCTTCAATGTAATCACATATCTTAATCGCTTATGCCCAAAAGCATTAAGATGAAATCTCATGGTTGAGCTTTTTATTTTTCATTATTTCAATAAAAGTAGGAGCATGCATTTTGTTCATTTCTTCCATTCCATTCATTCCATCATCAAAATCTTTTGCTAATATTTCCTATTCTATTAACTTTCAAGTCCCCAAATGAATGTGAAGATAATCATGATAATGATTTGGGGTTTAACTTTGAAAATTCAATTAATATCGATGAACTCAATACTAAAGAAGATTTTGAGGAATATACTTTGTCTCCGGATTTGATGAAGCTAATTGAACAGGAAGATAAATCCATTGTGCCTTATCAAGAAGTGGTCAAATCGATCAATTTGGGTGATCCTAAAAATAAGAAAAAAGTCAAGATTGGTACTTCACTCTCGATTTTGACCGACAGTGGTTAGAGGATTTACTCCGAGAATATATGGATGTCTTTGCTTAGTCTTACCAAGATATGTCTGGACTCAGCACTAAAATAGTGGAGCATAAGTTACCATAAAGCTAGAATGCAAATCGATACAACAAAAGCCAAGAAGAATGAAATCGAAGATACTATTGAAAATAAAAAAAAAGTTAAAAAATAATTTGATGCAAGCTTCTTGCAAGTGGCCAAATATCCCGAATAAGTGGCTAATATCATACCTATTCCTAAAAAGGATGGTAAGGTATGGATGTGTGTAGACTATAGAGATTTGAATAAAGCTGGCCTAAAGATAATTTTCCTTTATCGCACATCAATAGTTTGGTGGATAATATGACCCAACATTTGGATTCTCTTTCATGGATGGATTCTTTGGGTACAATAAGATAAAAATGACTTCGGATGACATGAAAAAACTACTTTATCACCATGTAGGGGATCTTTTACTACAAAGTTATGCCCTTTGGGCTAAAAAATGCTGGGGTAACTTATCAAAGGGCTACGGTAACACTCTTTCACGATATGATGCATAAGAAGATTGAGGTGTATATGGATGACATGATTACCAAGTCTCTGAAAAGAAAGGATCATGTAATTAACCTCAAAAAGTTATTTTAAAGGTTGCAAAAGTTACTCAAGCTGAATCTAGCTAAATGTACATTCAGAGCCAGGTCAGGGAAGTTACTGGGATTTATAGTCAACGAAAGAGGGATAGAAATAGATCCAGACAAAATCCAAGCCATTCAGAATCTATCTCTACCAAGTACACAAAAGGAGGCTCATGATTTCTTGGGCAGATTGAATTTTATTTCCTGATTTATTTCTCAACTCATAATTAAATGTGACCCTATTTTCAAACTCTTTCGAAAAAATAATCCCAGAGAGTGGAATGAATAATGTCAAAAAGCTTTCGATAAGATCAAGCGATACTTATCAAACCCTGTAATATTAGCACCCCTATCTCAGGAAAACTACTAGTTCTATACCTAGTGGTACAAGAGTGCTTGATGGGATGTGTGTTGAGCCAACAAAATAAATCCAGTAAAAAAGAAAAAACTATTTAATATTTGAGCAAGAAATTCACAGAGTATGAGTCCAAGTATTCATAACTAGAGAAAATGTGTTGTGCTTTAGCTTAGACGGCTAAAAGGCTTAGGCAGTACATGTTATACCATACTACTTTCGTCATAGCTAAATTGGATCCCATCAAATATATCTTCGAGAAGCCTTCACTATCAAGAAGAATCATAAGATGGCAAGTGTTGCTTTTTGAATATAACATAGCATATGTAAGTCATAAAGCCATCAAATGAAGTGTCATTGCTAAATTCTTCACAGAAAGAGCCGCTGAAGATTATGTGCCCATGAAGTTTGATTTCCCAGATGAAAAATTAATGGCCATCTTAGAATTAGAAGAAGATGATGATGAAGAAGGAACATGGTGGATGTATTTCAATGGGGCTGCTAATGTCATGGGAATTGGGATTAGGGCAGTTTTGATATCTTCAACGGAGCATTACTATCCTGTTATAGCAAGATTAAATTTCAACTGTACCAATAATGTCACTGAGTATGAAGCTTGTGTCATGGGGCTACATGCAGCTTTAGACAAGAAGATTGAAATATTAAAAGTGTTTAGAAACTCAGCTCTAGTCATTTATCAATTACAATGTGAATGGGAGACAAGGGATTCCAAACTCATCCCTTGTCAAAATAAATTTTAGAGTTATGCAAACAGTTTAAAACAATTCGGTTTGAACATTTACTTTGGAAAGAAAATCAAATTACAGATGCTTGGCTATCTTGGCCACCATGGTATGGATTGGTGATACCTCTAAAATCCAGCCTATCAAGTTGGATATCAAAGATATGCCAATACATTGTGCCAACTTGGAAAAAGAGAAGGATGGTCACCCTTGGTATTATGATATCATATAGTATTTAAAAAATCAATAGTATCCAAACCAAGCAACAAAAAATGATAAGAGAGTCTTACAAAGATTGGCCATAGGATTTTTTCTATATGGGGAAACTTTGCACAAAAAAGGTAAGGACCAACTGTTACTCTGTTGTGTAAATATATCTGAAGCCAAAAGAATTGTTGAAGAGGTGCACAATGGTGTATGTGGGGCACATGTAAATGGACTTATGATGGCGAGACAAGTTATGCGAGCTGGATATTATTGATTGATGATGGAAAAAGACTGCATCAATTATGCTCGAAAGTGCCATTAATGCCAGATTTATGTTGACAAAATTCATGCTCTACCTTTTGCATGTCATAGCACCACTTTGGCCATTTTTTATATGGGGCATGGATGTCATTGGCTTTATCACACCAAAGGCTTCCAATGGGAACAGATTCATTTTTGTGATGATTGACTGCTTTACCAGATGGGTCAAGGTAGCCTTCTTCACAGTAGTGACTAGATTAGTGGTCTGTAAATTCATCAAAGAGAAATAATTTATAGATATGGGCTTCCAAAAAGAATCATATTTGATAATGCAAAGAATCTAAATAGTAAGATGATGCAAGAAGTATTTGCTCAGTTCAAGATCAAGCACCATAATTCAACACCATATTGCCCAAAAATGAATGAGGCAGTGAGAGCGACAAACAAGAATATTAAAAGAATTCTGAAGAAGATGATTGAAATGTACAAGGCTTGGCATGAGAAATTACCTTTCGCTCTACATGCGAATCGAACTCTCGTCTCTTTAGTTTATGGGATGAAAGCTGTATTGCCAGTAAAAGTAGAAATCCCATTTATAAGGGTCCTAAGAGAAGTGAGATTAGAAGAAGTTGAATAGATTCAGAACGCTATGAACAATTAAACTTTATCAAAGAAAAAAGTTGACGATCTTTTGCCATAGCCAGTTATATCAAAGAAGAATGATGAGAGCTCATGATAAAAGGTCAGACCTTGACAGTTCCGAGAGGGAGAATTGGTGTTGAAAAAGATTCTTCCAAGTCATTATGATGATAGAAAAAAATGGACTCCAAATTGGAAGAGGCTTTATGTCATAAAAAGAGTTTTTTTTTTTTGGAGCCTTGATCTTGTCGGAGATGGATGGAGATGAACTTTTTGGTTCTATCAACTTTGACATAGTGAAGAAGTATTTTGCTTGACTTTCCAAAAAAAAGAAAAGAGAAAAAGGTCAAATTGAAAACTCGAAAGGACGGTTTAAACCATAAAAAAAAAAAAGAGAGAGGTTTGAGTTGAAAACCTAAAAGGGCAACTTCGAACTAAAGGATGGATTAGAATTTTAAAAGGCAATTGAATTGGCATATCAGTGATGGTAAATTTTGAAGAACTTCAAAGTGTGGGGGCATCAAGTTTTTATTAAGTTTTTAAATAAGATCCAAAATTTATTATCATGGTTATCTAATCATTTATCTTGGGGTATTGTTACCCAAAAATAACCACCCCTGTACATTCTTCTTCCTTCACACCATTATTTGTAACTGATTATCCAAATAAATGAAAACCATCCTATCATTCTCTAAATCTTATACATTGCTCTTTATGTCTTGCCATAAATGGAATAAATGCGTAACTTGCATCCTCATGCTTTGAAATTGGGGTAATGATTAATAATTGAACAAAATCATAAAAAAATGTGTTATTCTAAAAGATTGAAAAGGATAAAGGCAAAAGATAAGCCCTACAAAAAAAAGGAAGAAATTTAACTTCCATGGCTTTCTTTAACAGATAGACAGATGAAAAGGTTCATTTGCCAAAAACATGCCTTCAGGCTAATAAAAAATAGTTTCCCTGCATGACTTTAGACTAATGAAAAATGGTTTTTTTGCCAAAAATGCACCTCCAGGTTAATGAAAAATAGCTTCTTTGCCAAATGAAGAGATATTTTTCTGCTATAGTGCACAGTAAAGGTGAACATGTAAAATGATATCCTTTGATTTCTCTACTAAAGGTGTACATAAACGAGAATACAAAAGCCTTAGTACCATAATTAATGGTTCATTTGCATCCTAGATAAGGCATGCTTTTGCATTATCTCACTCACTTGATCTTGGATCTATCCAAATCATTTCATATGATTCATGGTTCATCCTGATCATTCATTTTTTTACCTCAACTCGATCTTGGTAATTTTATTTTGACTCGTGGTTTCATCCCGGTCGTTTGATCTTGGCTTAGTCCAGATCATTTCTTATGATTCGTGGTTTCATCCCGATCATTCATTTTTGACCTCGACTCGATCCTGATCATTTTATTTTGACTCGTGGTTTCATCTCGGTCATTTGATCTTGGCTCAATTCAGATGATTTCTTATGATTCATGGTTCTGTCCCGATCATTCATTTTTGACCTTGACTTGGTTCTGGTTGTTTTATTTTAACTCATGGTTTCATCTCGATCGTTTGATCTTGGCTCAGTCTAGATCATTTCTTATGATTCGTGGTTCTATCCCAATCATTCATTTTTCGATCTCGACTTAATCTTGTTCATTTTATTTTGACTTGTGGTTTCATCTCGGTCGTTTGATTTTTGCTCAATCCAAATAATTTCTTATGATTCGTGGTACCATCCCGATCATTCATTTTTTACCTCGACTCGATCTTGATCGTTTTATTTTGACTCGTGGTTTCGTTTCGATTGCTTAATCTTGGCATAATCCAGATCATTTTGTATAATTTTTGGTGCCATCCCGATCATTTATTTTTTACCTCGATTTAGTCTTGATCATTTCATTTGACTTGTGGTTTAATCCCAGTCACTTGACCCTAGTTCAGTCCAGGTTGTTTTTCAAAATTAAGGCCAGGGTGGGTGTCTAAGTCTTTGCAGCATCCTTGTCTAACAAAGATGTACAAAGAGGGACAGCTGTAGACACCCAGTTTGTCTAGGCCTAATTGGGCCCATTCTAGCTCAAGCCCAATTAGGTCCATTTTGGTCTAGGCCCAATTGGGCCCATTTTGGTCCAATTAAATACTTTTACTATTATTATTATTATTATTATTATTATTTTGTTTCCTTTCTTTGCTGAATATGCATGTGCAGAAGGATCAGGATCATAATCCTTCAGTTAACACAAAATCAAATTAATTCTGTTGAAATTTTGGACCTAAAATCTTGTCTTGACAGAATGCAATCCCAAGAATCACAGAATGCAATCCCAGGAATCAAGCCTAGGATTGATTCTATCCATTTCCTGAATTGATCTTAGGCTGCCTATAAATTAGACCTAATCTACAGAGCAAGAACACATAAAGAAAATACAAGGAGAATGGAGAAAAAATTGTTAGAGAAATTCTGAGAAAATTTTGGCAGTAAAGGGTTTTTGGGATTTGATCTTGGAGTTTGGAGTTAATTTATGGATTCTTGAGGTGAATTCAAGTTTGTGTGGTGAATTCATGGTTGTAGAAGGTTCGAAAAGGGCTTAAAATCATTTGGGAATTTTTTTGGATTTTTTTAATTTTTTTGGAGTTTTTGGGTTTGCTTGAATTTTTTAGTGAAGTATTAATTTTTCGATGAAGTTTGCAACAATCGGTTGAATTTTTCGATCACTTTCCAGCCAACTTCTCAGAAATTGGTTGTTTTCCAGTTTTCGATTGAATTTTTAGGTAACTTTTCTAGAAATTGATGAATTTTTTTGCTCCAATTGAAGTTTTCAATGGAGATTTTTAGAGAAAAGGTAGAGCTTCTCGGTTTAGAGAGAATGAGAGTAGAAGGGATTCTGAAGCAAAGGAGTGGAAATTGGCTTATATAGCTATCTGGAACGATGCCATTTTGGTAAGCTAGGATCTGCGCATCGACTCGGAGACCCGCGCGCTGACCTGCATCCTAACCTAACCCGGTCGTAGGTTTTTCTTTTTTTATTTTCATTTTATTTTTTGATTTTATTTTATTTTTAACCCATTTTCTTTGTTTTCTTTTAAAAAAATAAAAGAATAAAGAAATGTAAATAAAAAATAAAAATTACCTCTGCCACTGATGTCTTATTTGGAAACATATTTAAAAAAAAAAAAAGGAAAAATTCTTTCTAATAACAAAATTAATTACTCATTATCAAATAATTTGGTAAATTATAAAAATGAGCAAGGCTTGGATAATTCGAAATCAAATTGGTACCATCTTTTGGATGGGTGTTTTGTGGGTGCTACAACTTTCCCCATGCGCAATTGACTTCCAAATCGAACCTCTGCTTTGCATATCACTTTCAAGTGGCCAATCACACCTAACCAAAAAAAATTTGTGGTGACTTCTTTTCATTCCAAGTATAGCGGTAGGTCGACAGATTTATACGCGATGACACGTGATAAACAAGTTGAAACAAATTTCATCCACTCTGCATCACTGATAACATCTGAATATGTGGTTGAAGGATAAGCCAACAATTCAATAATGTCAGCATAAGGTAAAATATATTTTGTTGTTAATCTGCGTTTAAAGTATCTGAATTTCAGCCTAGTAAATTGTGACACATTTTTTATACTCAGCTGGGACCAAAAAACATTCCTATAAAAGATTAAATAAAATGATGTGAATAACTGAGCATAATTTCATTTCATAAATAATAGACGTAAATGATCAATAAGTTTCAATTTGATTATTATAATTTACCACAACTAAATCTTATAGATGGTCCTTTCAATCTGTTAGAACGTTCCTTCAACTATTGTAGTTAATGGATTTTGTCTGCCAAATGAGACATCTAATATAGCTAGCCATCTTCGATTCACCACTTAACATAGGTTGTCGATCCGTATTGAACTCAACATGTATTTTTTTTCCTATTGCTTTAAGTAACTTACCACATTCCCTAACTTTTCTTTTTTTTTTTTTCGAAAAGGATGTGTCAACTAAATATTCTTCTTTGTATTCAGTAGAGGTAGATATATGTTCTTTAGAAGCCATAATATCAACTAATCTATATGAATTTAAATATGAAATGAGATTAGCATAAAATACATATATTGAATATATCAATTCATAAGAAAATTAAAGAACCAAAATTTTGATATAGTGGCATAATTTCTATACCCTTAGGCATTCTAAATATCAATTATTTTGATATAGTCGATTGAATATACCAATTTTTAATGGTTGGTTCTATTAAAATCTTGCACACAAAAAGAACATTATAATTAAAATAATATTCATGTACTTCAAGAAGAATAAAATGTCCAACAATGTTTCTTATAAAACATGTATGCATGATGCCAATTTATAAATTTCCCCCCTAAATTATTATTTTTTCATTGTTTTGATTACAAAAACAATTAAATGTTGGATTAGGGACATGTGCCTATTCAATTCATTAATAATAAAAATTAAAAATTTTTTATATGCTGTGATTGTTGTAGCTCACCTTATTGTCCCAAAATCTAGGAAAATGTTTATATCAGATTGTAATCAAAACAATTGTAATAAAAAGTTTTATTGTCCCAAAATCAAGCAAGAATGCTTTTCTTAAAGGTTTTTTTCACATTGTTTATCTATCAAAACTCACAAATACTTCAATACCTATGTACTTTTCCTACAAACTGAATGTTGTCTTAAAGATTATCAAGAACCTTGAAATTATTGAATTATAATTTTTTTATAGAAAAATGTACATTAATTATGCTATATCTTGAAATAATAATCAAAATTGTAGTTGTAAGAGATTAAATTTTATTATTGAAATTAAGAATTTATCAACTGATTACATGACTTTTTTTTATTAAGCCAAATAAATTTATTAAGCAACTAAGATGTTAAAAAATTAGTTGAAGCTAACAAAGCATCAAATGTTGTTCGAAGCAAATTCAAAGACAAACTAATTGAAAAACCAATCTAAAAGCCCTAATAACTTATATCACCATTTCTTAAGGAACTTAAACATGAAACAAATTCTAAAAACTCATGTCAATCAGACCAATCAAAACAATTACAAAAACACAATACCTAAATCTTAAATATCAAAATAATATTGTATGAATATTATTAAAAAAATTGGTTTTAGTAATAATCTTACTGGTGCCTACAATCAATGTTGAGAGGAATGACAATAGTGATAGCAACAACGACACTTACAAAGCAAAAAGAAATTCTTCGACCAAGAGTTTTAAGGTTTAAGGTTTATCTTTTGTAGAATAAAATTGATTTTAGGTTTCTGCTAAAGATTATAAATAAAGCACAAATAGTACGTTTCTTTGAAGCTAAACATAGTATTTGAGTACACTTTTTTTTTCAATTGAATACTACATTTGGAGGCTGTGAAATGCAATAATTGTGATTATTTACTGCATTTCTTTAAAGCTAAATGTAGTATTTGAGTAAGTAATTTTTTTTTAATTTCCTACTCAAATATTGTGTTGACTTTTTGAAACGCAGTAATCATAAATTATTTACTGTATATCTAGGAAGCTAAATGCAATATTAGATTTTAACCTTTTTTTTTAATTGTTCACCTAAATATTACGTTTCTAGGCTTTAAAATGCAATAATTGTGAATTATTTCCTATGTTTCTTAGATGAGCAAAATGCAGTAATTGATTGCTTTTTTTTTTTTTTATAATTGGCCACTTGAATACTGTGTTTATAGGATTTGAAATGCATTAATTGTAGATTTTTTTTTGACAAATACATTATATTTGTTATGTAATGAAGGACATTATAGTAAAAATACTTGATTAAGTAATTTGATTTTTCTCCAACTAAATACAAGAATTTAACAATCCCATGCCATGAAGAATCACCTTTTACTAGAAATCCACACATTCCTAAGCATTACTTTCCCTTTTGAAATCTAACATTATGTGAAGCAAATACCCCTTAATTAAATCATGCCATGAATACACGTATTAGATATGGGAAACATGTTTGTCACATTTTGACACATTTAATAGTTTTTTTTTTATAGTTATTTTAATTGATTATAAA
This sequence comes from Durio zibethinus, assembly GCF_047325235.1. Classification (NCBI taxonomy): domain Eukaryota; kingdom Viridiplantae; phylum Streptophyta; class Magnoliopsida; order Malvales; family Malvaceae; genus Durio; species Durio zibethinus. The sequence goes on from NC_143166.1 coordinate 21,249,302, forward strand.
TATATAAAAAATATTTTTAACTTTTAATTATAATACACAATTACATATTTCATAAATCATAAAAAACTATTCTAAATATTTATTTATGATACACATTTAATATGCAATTATTTTTTTAATAATATAACTACAATATAAATAGTCATTTTAGTATAATTGTACCTCATTATTTAATAGTTTATTATTTTGGATTTTAGTATAATTATAACTCATTATGTAATTTATTCTAAATTACATGATTAAAAATTAATAGTATAATTTATAACATAAACGTAGCATATATGCACAAATTAATGACTTGTCTTATATACTTTATTTTAAATCATATGATAGTTGATACTAATGTATAATTATAAGAGATTATATAATTTATTCCAAATTAATACATTGATATGCATACCCATTATAATTAAAAATACATAAAATTTATTTTAAATCATATTATAATTATAAGAAATTTTATAAGTAATATAATATATATAAATTATACTAGTTTGATATTAAAAATATATATTAATTTGATATTTTCAATAATTTTAATAAATTATAATTTGTGTTATATTTATTATTTTTATTTACGTTATATTTATTATTTTTAATAAATTAGTATTTTTAAATAAAATTATACTTAATTTATCTCAAGTTATTTCGGGTTAATTTTTAAGTCATTTCGATTTCGAGCCATTTCAGGTTTGGTCCATTTTGATTTTGAGTCATTTGAGTTTAGATATATTTGGGTTTGGATTGATTTGGATTCGTGTTGTTTTCAGTTTCGATTGGTAGTTTGAATTGTTGACTTTTATGATCAATCGGGTAGGATTGAATTCAAATTCGGGTGAATTGGGCGAGTATTTTGGGTTCGAATCAGACATTTTATTACAATCAATCGAATGTTACATCTTCTATTTTGATTTAGTTGATCCCTTAAATATATATTTTTTATCAATTGGATCTTTAAACATCTATTTTTACATAGTTACGCCTTCGATTGTATGAAAACATGCAATCATTTTTTTAATAAAAACTCAATTGAGAAAAATAAATATGAGTGTTTAATTAATTGAAAAAACAATCAAAACTTAAATAATTTATTTAATTTTAGTTCAATGATTTTTTTTACCCTTTTCTCTATGGCAATTGTTTGACTTATTTTATTTAAAAAGTTTTTGCCCTTTCGTTTATAGGTAACGGTGTTTGATTATTCTTGCAAAATAGTGGAGTCGCAAGCCTGCATTTCTCAAGAATTTTTTCTCTCTCTGTATACAAATGCCAATTTCATTGGATATCTATGTCTCAGTCCCTAGGATTCATGCAATAATGATTTCTATCTAATTATTGCACTTTTTTTCTTTAATTAATTATAGCAATACCAAACACATAAATTTAACATTTTTCAAAATTTGTCAAGTATAATAATTTAAGAAAAAATATTCCCTTTCAAAAAATTAAAATTCACAAACTAAATGTTCTCTAAAAAGTTGTGTGATTTTACTTTCAAAATCATTACTTAGGCTTAAGCAATGATTTTGAAAATACTCATTCACCACACTACAGGGGTTTAGATTTTTAGTGATGTTTTTTTTTTAACATTGAGCGGTGTTTATAAATATCACTAAAAGATTTGTGGCATTTGCAAAAAATGTCAATCAGAGTATCAACTATACGCGCGTCGAAAAAGATAGCAGCATTTTCTATAAAACGCCACTATATTAGCGATATTTGTATCTTTGAGACACCATTAATTTAGTAGTGTTTTTATCAGAAAAATGCTGGTATTATGGTGGTGTTTATATGATAAGACACTACTAAATTAGCGGCGTTTGTATCAAAATAACGCCGCTAATTTAGCGACATTTTTTGATAAGAATGCCATTACTTTTAGTGGCATTTTATAGTACAAACATCATAAAATTATTCATTTAGCGGCATTCTTGAATGCAAACACTGCGAAATTAAAAATTTTAATTTTTATTAATAAAAAATTTATGTTAATATTTATTATTTTCATTAATAAGAAATGTTAAAAGAAATAAAAACAAACTTAAATTCAAAAACTGAAATTAATAAATACTTAATTCATGTTCAAATATGCATCTAATTAACACAAAGTTTAATAATTAGTATAATAACATTCAAATTTTTTTAATACATTAACAAAAAAAATTAAAATGTATGAAATTGATGATTGCATAGATTTTGAAAACTGCTAATTGATGAAGGAATTTTTTCACCTTGGTCACTAGCGTGCTTAAGAACTTACTGAATAATACCATATAATTTTTAACACTTTATATTATGCTGTTTTTATATTAAAAAAATATAAATATTTACTAAATATAATACCTAAGTTGGTGGATCACCTGGATCAGTTCTTAAAAATTATTATTGCAAAAAATTTATAAGATAATCGAATCGATCATACAACTGTTGAAATTTTGCATGCTCTTACTCTATTCTAGCACGTTTTTCCTCAATTTTGGCACGCTCTTGTTCTCTTTTTGCTTCCATTTGCTAGAAACATTGTTGCATAGTTTGCAACTCCTCTTTCAATATCAAAATGTCTCGTGAAGACTGACTTGTTGAAAATGTAAATTGCTGAGCGCTATGTCCATAGTAGGTAGATGGTGTTATACCCAATCCAAGGCCTTAGACCCGTCCATGCCTTTCTTTTTTAGCAACTTTTATGAATATCCGATTTTTCATTTCTTGTATGTTAACAGAACCATCAGATGCTACTTCAATCTCAGCAGCCATTTTCTCTTTTGCTTTCTCCTGTAAATTAGTCATATACAACTATCAAGTTTAATGATTAATTGATAATATGTTAAAAAGAGTAAATATTTACTTTCTATTAAAATAGATGTTACAAATTACCTAAATTTCTTGTGTTTTGACATTCATGTAAGATCCATATTTTTTAGTGTGTTAAGCAAAAAAGTTTTGCACGTCCAGTTTTACCACCCATCTCAATCTCCTATACAAAAACATATGTTATTGTTAAATACATATCAACCACAACTTATTCATGCATATCAAGCTGTCAATCAAGTTAAAAAATTTTGAATAATTTTAATATCATGTATTTAATCTATCTAAATTGTTAAAATATAAATATAACCATAAAATTATATTTTGACCCTTCAACAACACAATAATCTTCAACAAACGCAAACAATAAAAGTATTTTGGCTTTTCACATATATCAATCATGGAAACCAAATTCAATTATTTGGACAAGTTTAATATCATGGATTGAAGCCATCCAAACTGTTCAAGGCCATCCAAAAGTTTAATTTGTATTTTTTCCTTTTAAAGGCAAAAACAGTCCCAAATAAACATAAATGATAACTTTTTCACCCATATCAATCGCAGAAACCAAGTTCAATCAATCAAATAAATTTAATATCAAGTATTGAAGCTATCCAAATTGTTAAAATAGAACAATAACAACAAATTTGTATTTTTACCTAAATAGATGTAAATAATAACATTTTCATACATATCATCCGTGTCAACCAAGTTCAATACTTTCGATAAATTTAATATCATGTATTGAAACTATCAAAACTATTAAAATAGAACAATAAACTATTAATTTGCATATTTACCTTTTAATGGCACAAAAAGTTCATTCATTAGAATAAGTTTAAAATCATAAACTTACTATTTCTTTTTGCTTTCTTGCAAAACTTTTTGATCCAGTTGTGTAGCTATATTTCTGTTGCTTTCTGCTACCAACCCCAATATTATGTAGGAATACAAATATTACTAACATAAAGCATAAAACACTTTCATTATTTCATTATACTATACAAAGTTATAAATTAATACCTCTAATTTTCTTGAGAACCAAAATCTAACTAATTGTTCATATAGCCACCTAATCACATTATGGGGTAGATTTTTCATCATCGCCTCTACAGTAGTATTTCGATCAAAATGCTTATTCTTAAAATTATGCTTATAATCTTTCCATTTCTTTCCCAATGACTTAAGCACAAATAAAGTTGTATTTCAAATATAAATCTTGACTGTAATAATACAATAAGAAAAGCTTGAATAAGTAAACAAAATGTAAAATAATTATTGTAGACACCCAATTTAGCCCAAGCCCGGATTAATTGGGCCTGGTCCAAATGGGGCCCATTTTTATTTTTATTTATTATTATTATTTTTTTTAGTATCATTTTCATTTTTTATTTTCTTAGTTTCTTGGTTCTGAATTCTATTTTAAAATATTATATATATATAATTTTCTTTCTTTTCTTCTAGAAGATGGAGAATTGCTGAAATTTGGGAGTGGTAGGATTGGACTAGGATTCATAATCTTGAATCCTAGTCAAAGAATGAATTGACATTGATCAGAAATTCTTCTGATCAATGCCTATAAATATAGGTTTAAATATAACCAAAGGAACACACACAAAAAACAGAGAGGGAAAACAGAAAGAAAAGGGGTTTGGAAAAGCATAGACAGGTTTTTTGAAATTTTAGGATTTTTTTGAATTTTTGGGCAATTTTTTTTTGGAAAATTTCTGAAATTTCCAGAATTCGATCAATTTTCTGGTAACTTTTTCGGCCACGTTTGAATTTTTCGGTGATATTTTCCAATTACCGACATCTTTTTCTAGATTTTAGTAGAAATTAAACCAGAATCTGGGATTGTTTTAGAGAGAGGGGAGAGAAAAGAAAGGAAGAGAGAGAGGGAATAAGGGAAATCTGAAGAAAAAAATGGATTACTGCCTTTTCTACATGTGTAAAACGACGTCATTTGGTGTTAGTAAAGCCAGAGGATCCGTGCATTTTTGCTTCGACCAACCCGACCTGAGCACAACCCGCTTTTGGCCAATCCGCGTTCTAGCCAACCTCAGTCGAGCCGAGCCAAGCCGTTTTCCCTAAGCCGTATTCTCGAGTCAATATTTGTGCCTGGAGCCAAGCTGTGCCGAACTCCCAACCGAGCCATTTTCAGATTATTTTGGCAATTATTTATTTATTTTATTTAAGTATTTTATTTATGAATTGGTTTTTCCTTAGCATTTTTTATTAAATTAAATAATAAAAGATGAAGAAAATAAAATTTTGGGAATAAATATTATTTATCCAATGATGAAATTTATAGAAATTTCAAATGATAAATTTCTATAAAATTCTTAGGTGAGAAATTTTATCTAAATTTATCCCAAATGGTGGAATAATTTAGATAAAGTTTTAATAACAATAATTAATATTTATTTTTAAACAAAAAAAATTAAAAATATAAAAAATATAAAAAAATATAAAATTTTTGGAACTAAATACAATTTACCCAAGGATGAGATTTTTAGAAATTTCAAATGGCAAATTCCTAAGAAATCTCTAGGTGAGAAATTTCCTCTAAATTTGGCCCAAATAGTGGAATAATTTAGATGAAATTTCAATACAAATTTTCAAATAAAAATTTGGATTGAAAATATTTGATAATTATCCAAGGATGAGATTCTTAGAAATTTCAAATGGTAAATTTCTAATAAATCTCTAGGTGAGAAATTTTCTCTAAATTTGTCCTAAATGGTGGAATAATTTAGATGGAATTTCAATAGAAATAATTGTCATATTATTTTCTTTCTAAGAGAAAAAAAAAAAGAATTTCTACATTGGCCCAAATGGTGGAAAATTTTAGAAATTCAAAAAGAGAAAATATTTCTAATTTGGCCCAAATGGTGGAATAATTAGATATATTTTCGATAAAATAATAAATAAATTTTTTTTATGACGGAGCCTTTTTAAGAAATCAAATGGGATTTTTTAATACTTTTGAGGTGAGGAAATATTTTTTAAGAATTCAACCAGATTGATGGAAGAATCTTAGGAATTATTTTCAATATTGAATATTAAATATTAAAACCATTAGACTCAAGACCATAGGATAAATTCAAAATAATATGGTACCATCCTTTGGATGGGCATGTGGGGGTTCTATAACCTTCCTCATATTTAACCGAACTCCCGAACCTCATTCTAGTTAGTAGACTCGAACTTATTCTTTTAGAGACCCTTCGTCAAGCTTAGCAATTCCTTAAGAAGATAGATTTCTTAGGTGACCAATCACACCTAGTTAAAAAAGATTGATGACAACTCTATTCATTTGTTAAGTCTAGCTATAGATTTATGAATCTATATGTTATGATAGATTGGCGACTCCATTGGGGACGCTATAGAGAGTCAAGCCATAATTTTTAGATTTATCTTACCCTTTGGTCTAATGGTTTTAATGATTTGTGTTTACTAACATATTTCCTTTTTTGTCTTTTATTTTATTTTTGGGGCATGTAACTTATGTGTTCCTTCACACACACTATCACATGCATTTACATTACATGAGCTCTACACCCGAGCTCCATCCCTCATAGGAGTGGGTAAAGTACCTACGCTCTTGTGAGATGATAATCTCCACAATGGTTAGCAAAATACTCCCACTCAAATTGAATCATTTTTGTTAGTAGCTTATAATGGGTGAGGATTAGACTGCCTTACTAGTTTGTAATGGACAATGGTGTAAGGAATAAATTGGGAACCTTTAGTAGTCAAAATCACCTAACCTTGCATATAATTCATCCTTAAGTGGCTAACCTTAAGATAGAGCCCTTCCTCCCCATTCATAGATACAACCCAAAATTAAGACACAAGAAGGAACAATTTGTATATTGCTTATCTAACCCTTTTGTTTGTTTGATTCTGTGTATCTGCAGCATTTCATATCATCATTTCATTTTATGGGTCATTCTCATGTTCACATTATCATTTGTATCATTCTCATATAGGAAGTATTTGCCACTTATCAGTTATTGATAAATCAGATCTCACACTTATATCCATGGAAAGCCAAATGCAATTGAAGTTCGCATCAGTTCATTATGAGTTTGCTCATCAATTGAAAATCAAGTCAGAGGAGGGTAAAAAAAACAAGAAAATTGTTTGCCTAAAGGGTTTATTTCATCATTACCCGAAACAGTTCATCTCGAGCTATAACAAAATAGTCTAGCTGATATAAGTAGTATTTGGGGATGCATGAGTAGAATAAGGCAGGAGGCATTTGAAAATAAATATGGAGACATAACATCACTACTCCAAGTGAAAGTGGATGATAATTCGATTAGAACCATCATTCAATTTTGAGATCTTTCTTATAGATGTTTTGTTTTCAATGAAGTAGACATGGTGCCCACAATTGAAAAGTATATAGTCCTACTTCGTTTCAATTTGCCAAACCCAGACAAGATTTACTGGTCTAACAAGGTAGGCTATCGTAAAAAGCTGGTGCAAATGCTTGGACTTAGCCTACCTCAAGTCGATGCATGTGTCAAGATAAAAGGTGAAAGTAAGGCTATTCCATGGAGTTTTTTGCAAGATTTCATCTAGGGACATATAGATGATGATCAGGGGTTAGTGGCTATGGCTATAGCTTTATATGGACTAGTGATATTCTTAAAAGTCATCGAGTATGTTGATGTCACAGTAATAGATTTTACGGATCAGTTAGCATACTAGGTAAATGCAGCACCAACCATTTTAGCAGAAACCATTCGTTCTTTAAACTTTTGTCACAAAAATGGTAAAGGTCAATTCAATGGGTGCTTACCATTGCTTTATGTCTGGATGAAGAGTCATATGGAATGCAAAGAAAGTCAGTTTTGCAAACCATACCTTCTTTCCAGCATCCCAATCAAGGAGTTTTGTTGTAACACATGGCCTCAAGCAAAGTCAAAAGAAGAATGGGTTTCTTACTTTCAAGCCCTTGATAGTCAAGGAATACTTTAGAGAGCACCTTGGATGCGTCATGATACAATGCTATACAGTTATGGAGATCAGCTGTAGGTTTTCCTATTAGGCCTATGAGGTGCTGTTACTTATGCTTAACTTTAGTTAGAAGACAATCCAAATGTAAGCAGTTCATTCCAGAAACTTATGAACTTAATCAGTGAAAATTCTCTTTCACTAATAAAAGGGCATATGGAATGGTCAAAAATGTTAAAAAGGCATAGAAGCAAACTACCAGGGTTAACCAAGGGAGGCTTACTTATGACGTCACCCCAGAGTACAGTGTGTGGCTCGCGAGGAAGGGAAAGGACATTGTGATTCCTAGTGAACAGTTAGGGCATCCCCCAAAACCCATTCTTTAATATCCTTTGCTTAAAATGAAAATAGCTAAGAGAAAACTCTAGTCTAAGAAAGACAAGTTGAAACAAGAAAATAAGTGATTAAAGATAGAAATGAAAGAGTGTTCACGACTTCAAAAGCTAAAAATCCAGATCCTTATTGAGCAAAAAAATCAGTGGAAAGCCTTATTTAATGATCTAGATATGACACATTCGTCAGTTGCACCCGAGCTTGCTAGACTCTTAAAGGAAAATGAATTGCTAAAAGTGAAGGTGGAAGAAGAACAAAAGGCTATTGTTAGGGCACATAGACATAGTTAGATGCTATAAGAGGTAGTGGATCGACGCACAGCACAAGTAAAAGCCTTGTTTGATGAATGCAGAAGGCAAGCTAGGCATAGTGAGCTATATAAAGACAAATGCACAGAAAAACAACTGCATTTAAGGCATTTGTTGTTATGCATTATCGTGGACAAAGCATCAGAAGTTAAAGAAAAAGTGGAAGCTTTAAAGGCTATGGTGCAACCAGTGGGATCCCTTAGTAGACAATTGCTTGATTTCCTAGATAAGGCATAAAATCATTACCAGAAACTAGGAAATTTGTTAGAAGGCATTAGAAATAAGGAATGATGTTACTTTGACTTTATTAAGATGTAATTTTGAAATTTTATTTAATAAAGTTTCAAATGGAGATTTTTTTTATCAATATTGACGATGTGGCAAAATTAGTATATCTCATGCATACATTTGCATATCATACATAGAATTCATAATTTCTAATAATCATATAATTATGGTACTCAAGGTTCAAGGATAGCTCCATCCAGCAGAAATCCCACTCATCCATACAACACTAGAGCCAGAGCTAGACAAATGGAGCAAGAAAATTCTCATCGATTTGAAAATTTGGAAAAAACATAGGAAAAGATTAAGAATGAGTTGAGTAAAATTCTGGATGCTTTCAACAAGCTAAACAAGGGGAAAGAAGTAGAAAAGAACATAAGCCAACAAGGTCCTACAACACAAGAAGTGATTGACCCTCTATATCCACTTGGTTTTGGTCCACCTTAAGCCCAGTCTACACAAGAGGTTCGCTAAAATAATTCACATATCCTACGTATCCTGGAATATCATCAGCCTCTAATTTAGGGCATTACCATAGCTATGTGAATCATGTATTTACTGAAAAGGTAGTTGAACCAATTCAAGCTTCTAATTTGGATGACATGAAAGAAAAAGAAAAGGAAAAGGCGAAAGTGGTTGAATCTCAGGAAGACTCAAAGATTAGTATGCTTAAACAACGGTTGCGAGTTGTAGAAAAAATTGGTTTTTATGGTTCTATTAATGCTGCTGGCTTTGTCTGGTCCCAGATGTGGTTATTCCTCCTAAGTTCAAGGTACCAAAGTTTAAAAAATACGATAGTACAAAATGCTCGAAGACTTATATTACCATGTACTGTCGAAAAATGGTAGCCCATGCTCACAATGAAAAACTATTAATGCATGTTTTCTAAGATAGTCTTACTGGCTCCGCTGCTAGGTGGTATGTCCAATTAGACAAAACTCGCATCCGTCATGGAATGATATGACCCATGATTTTATTGGTTAATACCAGTATATTATGGATTTGGCTCCTGATCGATTGTCTTTGAAGAATATAAAGAAGAAGGCAAATGAGTCCTTTAAAGAATATGCCCAGAGGTGGAGGGATATAGCCTCTTATGTGTAACCTCCTCTAACTGAGAAAAAATTACAGTGTTATTAGTTAGTACTCTGAAATTGCTCTATTATAAAAAGATGATAGGGAATGCAACAAAGAATTTTGTCGACATGGTGATCTCTGGCGAAATTATTGAGAGTGCCATCAAGAATGGCAAGTTAGAATGATTTCATTGGAATCAGCCTTACACACCATAGAGCTATTCTTAAAATTATTCTACTGTGAATAATGCTTTCCAGTACCAACCAAATCTGCAGCAACTCTACCCTCAAACCTATCGATCTCTTTTTAGAACACAGATTGCCATATATGACCCCAACACTGAACCTTCTCCTAAACCTCAAATTCGATCAGCTAATACTACGAGTGGTGCACGAGAGCAATGAACTACTTGTGAAAAATTGATATTTGATCCAATTCTCATGACATATACAGAGTTGTATCGAGAGCTCTATAACAATAATCTAATTACTCCTAGCCGAATAGAGCCACCCAAGCCATTATACCCCAAATGGTACAATTTCACAGTATATTATGACTATCACTATGGGGTTGTTGGTCATTCCATAAAAAATTATACTACTTTTAAACATAAAGTACAATAATTGATCAATAATAGAATGCTCAATTTTGATACAGGGAGAGAAACTGCACCAAATGTTAATGGTAATCTTTTACTGAATCATTATGTGAATGCTCTAAGTGAAGAATAAGAGCAGTATCTGAAGAAAAAAGTAGCAGAGGTCCAAACCCCTCTCAGTCAACTATTTGATGTTTTGTGAAAAGCTGACATGATACAGCCAATCAGTCTATATGCTTATCATTGAGCATATATAGCAAGCGAAAGCTATAAATATCATAATGGGGCATTTGGCCACTCCGTTGAAACTTGTGAGTAATTTCGCCATGAGGTGCAAAAGCTCATAGATTCATACCAAATTGAATTCTACAAAGAAAGGTATGGTTCAAAGAACTTTGAAGTGTCTATGATCGACCAATCATCGAAGCTATTCCCAAGACCATTAACAATTTTTTGTGGGAATAAGCCAAGGCCAACCGTGGACTAGTTTGCCCCTAAGCCAGTAACTTTTAAAGTCCCTGCTCCATTCCTTTACAAGATCAATAGGGTTGTGCCATGAAAATATGGTTATGACACAATAATCTAGGGCAAGAAGAGAATATCTCTAAGTCTGATGCTGCCAATATAACTAGTGTAGAGGCATCACTCGAAATGGAATGTGCTACACTCCAAAAATGTTAGAAAAGGCTAAAAAAGAAAAGGTCAAGGTAGGTGAAGAATGAAATAACCCAGAAGTGGTACTTGAAGAGGACTGCCCAAAATCGGTGTCTGAAAAAAAGGCACGTGAATTCTTAAAATTAATAAAATACAGTGAGTATTCAGTGGTGGAACAAGTAAATAAGATATCAGTAAGAATCTCATTATTATCATTGCTATTGAATTTAGAACCACATCAAAATACCTTGTTGAAACTATTGAACTAGGCATATATGGCAAATAATGTGTCAGTTAAATATGTGAATCACTTGGCTATAAACTTGGTCATGTCGAATCAGATATCCTTCAGTGACGATGAGATTCCTCCAGAAGTAAGGGGAAGCTCTAAGGCTTTATTATAGCTAAGGTCCTCATCGACAATGATTTTGCTATTAACGTCATGCCTATGTCAACCATGGTGAGGTTACCTATTGATTACTCACACATGAAAGATAGCCAAATGGTTGTTTGAGTATTTTATGGGACTAAACGAAAAGTTCTGAGAGATATAGAGATGCCCTTGCAAATTGGGCCTTGTACTTTCAATGTAAAATTTCAAGTGATGGACATCTTCTTATCTTATAGAGCTGCTTGCTGGAATGACCATGGATTCACATGACAGGTGCTGTTCCTTCTACCCTACACCAAAGGATCAAGTTCAATGTAGAAGGGCAGTTGATAGTAGTGTTTGAAGAAGAAGACATGTTGGTAATTCAGCTTTTGAATGCTCCATATATGGAAGCTGTTAAAGAAGCAATGGAATGCTCTTATCGATCCTTTAAGTTAGTCAACTATGTAAGCAAGGAACCCAAACACCAACAATATTCAAAGATAATGATGTGTTAGGTTATCAATAGAGGCTGATATCCCAAAGTAGGATTGGGTAAAAATTTACAAAGGATAAAGGAGCCTCCAATGATGATAGATAACAGAAAGAGACTGGCCTTGGTTATGAAACTGAAAACTGGGGAATTAAGGGGAAACAAGCCATCAAGACAACATGGATCATCCCACACTTATACGAGATTTTCAGGCCTAGAGGATTTATCTACCCAATTATGGAGGAAGATTTGGAACAAAGCATGGAAAAGATATTTACTGAGCTGTCCATTCATGCGATTGGAGATGAAAGTGGGTGTAAGCCAGAAACATGGGTTCATTTTTGCCCACCAAGTTATAAGCTAAACAATTGAAGCATTATCGAAATGTCTACTATCCTTGAGACTAATTCAATATAATTAAACATCCCAATAGCTAATGCCCAAGGCCTTGGGATGGTTTTTCTTGTTTGAGCCATTTATCTATTATTATTTTAATAAAATTAGGAAGGCTGTATTTTTATTCATATTTTCTAGTACTTTCTTTTGTTTTTCCATTTTTTTCTATACATTTCACCAACACATCCCATTTCATTCAATTTCAGGTCTTTAAATAAATAGGAAAATAATAATGATAATGCTCAATGGGTTAATTTTGAAAAATCAATTAACACTGATGCACTTGATAATGAAGATGATTATGAAGAATATGTTATTCCTCCAGAGCTAATGAGATTGGTTGAGCAAGAAAGTAAACCCATCGAGCCTCATCAAGAGACAACTAACTTGATGAATCAAGAGATTAGGAGAATAAGAAAGGTCAAAATTAGCAATTCACTTTCATTGGGAGATAGGCAACGTTTGGAAGATCTACTTCGAGAATTCATAGACGTGTTTGCTTAGTCTTATCAGGATATGCCAAGGCTTAGTACAGAGATAATAGAGCATAAACTGCCCCAAATGCCAGAATGTAAGCTAGTCCAATAGAAACTAAGGTGAATGAAGCCTAAAATGCTACTAAATATAAAAAAAGAGGTGAATAAGCAATTTGATGCAGGTTTCTTGCAAGTGGCTAAGTATCCAGAGTGGGTAGCCAACATTGTACCAATTCTTAAAAGGGATGGAAAAGTATGAATATACATAGATTATCATGATTTGAATAAGGTTAGCCCAAAAGATAACTTTCCTCTACCTTATATTGACACACTGGTGGACAATACGGTTAAACATTCAATGTTCTATTTTATGGATGGGTTCTCAAGGTATAACCAAATAAAGATGGCTACGGATGATATGGATAAAACCATTTTCATGACCATGTGAGGAATGTTTTGCTACAAAGTCATGCCTTTTGGTCTAAAGAATGCTAGAGCAACATACCAAAGAGCTATGGTTACATTTTTTCATGACATGATGCACAAGGAGATTGAGGTGTATGCAGATGATATGATTGCAAAGTCTCAAGAATATGAAGATCATGTCACCAACCTCAAAAAGCTATTTAAGAGGTTGAAAAAATTCCAACTAAAGTTGCACCCAGCCAAGTGCACCTTCGGGGCAAGGTTAGGAAAGTTGTTGGGCTTTGTGGTTAGTGAAAGAGGGATTGAAGTTGACCCTGACAAAATACAAGCCTTTCAAAATTTGTCGCCTCCCAACACACTAAAAAAAGTTTAAGGATTTCTAGGTAGATTGAACTACATTTCTCAATTCATATCTCAGCTGACCTACAAGTGTAATCTTATATTTAAGCTTTTCCATAAAAATAACCTTAGAGAATGGAATGAGGAATGCTAAACAGCTTTTGATAAAATTAAGCAATACTTGTCCAATCCTCTAGTGTTAGTGCCACCTATTTCAGGGACACCATTAATCCTATACCTCACGATATATGAGAATTCAATGGGATGTGTACTAGGGCAATAAGATGAGTCTAGCCGAAAAGAAAGGACTATTCATTATCTGAGTAAAAATTCACAAAATACAAATCCAAGTATTCCTCTTTGGAGAAAATATATTGTGCATTAGCTTGGACCACTAAAAGACTTAGACAATACATGTTCTACCATACCACCTAGCTCATTGCAAAATTAGATCCAATTAAATACATCTTTGATAAACCTTTTCTGTCTAAAAGAATTACTAGATGGTAAGTAATGCTCTTAAAATATGATATCATATATTAAATCAGAAGGTAATAAAAGAGAGTGCCATAGTTGAGTTTTTCATAGATCGTGCTACGAAAGATTATGAGCCGATGAGATTGGAATTCTCTGATGAAGATTTGATGGCTATGTCCTAGTTGGAAGAGGAAGAGCAAGAAGCAAACCATTGGAAAATGTATTTTGATAGAGCTACCAATGCCTTGGGACATGGAATTGGGGCAATCTTAATCTCTCTAGAAGAACAATATTATCCCATAACAGTGAAGTTGAATTTCAATTGCACAAATAACATCGCTGAATATGAGGCATGCGTCATGGGTCTACAAACTACTTTAGATAGAAAAGTTAAAGCATTAAAAGTATTTGAAGACTCAACTCTAGTCATATATCAGTTGAAAAGAGAATGGGAGATAAGAGATTCAAAACTCATCTTATACTGCAAGTATATCCTAAAGTTGATCAAACAGTTTGAAGATATTCAGTTTGATCATTTGACTCGAGAGAAGAATCTGATTGCTAATGGTTTAGCTACTTTAGCAGCAATGGTTTGAATTAATGATAGTGTTGACATTCAGCCTATCAAGTTAAATGTTAAAGATATAACAGCTTATTACTTTAATGTAGAATAAGAGGATGATGCGAGGCCCTGGTATTATGATATCTTACAGTACATTAAAAATTAGCAATATCCTGCCCAAGCAATAGAGAATGATAAAAGGGTCATCCGAAGATTAGCTATAAGTTTTTTCCTGGATGGAGATGTTTTATACAAAAAGAGCCATGACCAAGTATTATTGAGGTGCATAAATAAGGTAGAGGCTAAAAATATTATTGAAGAGGTACATATGGGATATGTGGGGACATGCCAATGGACATATGATGGCAAGACAAATCATGGGAGCAGGATATTATTGGTTGATAATGGAAAGTGATTGTATTGATTACGCTCGAAAATATCATAAATGCTAAATTTATGCTGACAAGATTCATGCTTCGTCATTTGTTTTGCATGTTTTAGCACCACCTTGGCCATTTTTTATGTGAGGCATGGATGTCACTGGCCCTATTACCTCGAAAGCTTCTAATGGGCATAGGTTTATTTTTGTGATGATAGATTACTTCATAATATAGGTAGAAGTAGCATCCTTTGGAAGTGTGATACGATCTATGGTCTGTAAGTTTATTAAGAGAGAAATCATCTGCAGATGTAAACTTTCAGAGAGAATCATTTCAGATAATGCCAAAAATCTGAATAGCAAAATGATGCAGGAGATGTGCCCAATACAAGATTAAACACCACAATTCGACACCATACCGTCCAAAAATGAATGGGGTAGTTGAGGCGACAAACAAGAACATAAAAAGAATTCTTGAAAAGATGACTGAGACCTATAAGGATTGGCATGAGAAGTTACCATTTACACTGCATGCGTATCGAACATCAGTGTGCACCTCTACTGGGGTAATCCCATTTTTTTTTGTTTATAAGATTGAAGCTGTATTATCAGTAGAAGTAGAGATCCCATCTTTGAAGATCCTAAAAGAAGTTGAACTAAAAAAGGTTGAATGAATTTGAACGCTATAAACAGTTGAATTTTATTAAAGAAAAGAGACTGACAACATTGTGCCATGGCCAGTTATATCAAAGAAGGATGATAAGGGTTCATGATAAAAATCTTCGACCTCATTATTTCCAGGAAAGAGAGTTGGTCTTAAAAAGAATTCTCGCAAGTCAACACGATAATAGAGGGAAATGGACTCGAAATTGGGATGAGCCATATGTCGTGAAACGAGTTTTCTCTGGTAGAGCATTGATATTAGCTGAGATGGATAGAAATGATCTACCTCATCTTATAAATTGTGATGTTATGAAGAAGTACTATGCTTAAGAGGAAAAAAAAAAGAAAAAAAAAAAAAAATTAAGAAAAAAAAAAAAAGAAAAGAAAAAAAAGGACTCAAGGCAAAAACCCCAAAAGCGCAATTTGAGTCAAAATGGGGTATTTAAGTTGAAAACCTAAAAATGCAGCTTAGATAAGAAAAATACAACATCATATTTAAAAATTCCTTGGTAAAAAAGCTAGCAGGTTCTGAAGAGCTCTAAGTTGTTGAGTGCATTAGGTGGTTGAATTTTCGAAAAAGATTTCAAGATATGTTATCATGATTGTTTGATAGTTTATTTTTGGGCCTTATCCTCATACCCATCTTTGTAATTCTTTCTTTGCCAATTGACCAAAGTTTGCTATCATTCTAATAAAAGACATTCCATTTCATTCTTTATGTGTCTCTTCTGTTGATTTTTTCTTAGCCATTCTTATTCCTTTCTTTTCAATACCTTACAATAGGGAAATGTATGACTGCATTCTTACTTTTTAAGATTGAAATAATGATTGATAAATGAATAATAGCCTGAAAGATTGTTACACTACATTGGAAAGGTTAAGATCGAGAAAGGCAAATTTGAATTGTTCAGTTCTTAACACGGATATTGAATTTTTCGAAAAAGAGAAGATGAAAATTAAATAGGAGAAATGTTCTAGAGTTACTTTGATTTGGCCATAGTACTCAAAGGTTAAAGGGGATTTGGGGCCCAAGGAAAAGACTTGAGAAGCTTGAGTACCACAAGATCTCATGACATTATTAATGTTTGCATTCTATACATCGTATTGGCATCATTGTTTGAATAATACATGCACATAATCTGATAAGTTAATACTCTATTTGGACATGTATGGCACTATGAGGATCTAGGTGGTTGTATTTACATCATTAAGAAACCATTTACATATTTCATCATGACATTCATTCATACAAAGTTTTGGGTCACCTGGAAAAAAATTATGAACTTTTTGATGAAAATCTAAGAATTTCAAAGGAGAATATTTGAGTTTCAAAGAAGAATCTTTGAAGTGTAAAACCCTAAAGTTCATTAAAGGTAAATCTTCAAACCTGAATGATAAGTTTTGAACTATTGGATGCGAATCTCTAAAATTTTGAGTGAGAACCTTTAAACTTAAATGTGAAACTCTATGGCATGTGAGCCTTTGAACTTGAATGAAAAGCTTTGAACTTTTGGACGTGAATCTCCAAAATTCAAATGAGACTATTTGAATATGGATGTGAGTCTTATAATTTGCGAATGCAAAGCTTAAGATCTTGCAAAATTGACTTCTTATGAAAATGAAATTTGGAGAATCAAGTTTCAGTAAATCCTACGAAGTTGAAAGGTTTTTGTGAATTTAAGCCTTTGAATTTTGGACTCAAATTATGAAACTTTGAGTTTCCATTACAAATTCCATCAGACATGATCTATGACTCATTCGGTCATGATTGTCAAAAAGCCATTTATTTTGTCAAAGTTTGTTGCCTCTATTTAGATGAGCCATTTATTTTTTGAAGTTCTATTGCCTCTGTTCAGATGAGCCATTTATTTTTTGAAGTTCTATTGCCTCTATTCAGATGAGCCATTTATTTTCCAAAGTTCGTTGCCTCTGTTCAGAGGAGCCATTTATTAGTTCTGTTGCCTCTATTCAGAGGAGCCATTTATTTTTCAAAGTTCTGTTGCCTTTATTCAAATGAGCCATTTATTTTCTAAAGTTCTGTTGCCTCTATTTCGAGGAGCCATTTATTTTTCACAGTTCTGTTGCCTCTGTTAGAGGAGCTTTGCTTACTTTCTTTTCAAAAAACAAAAAAAGTGTTGAGTTAAGTCTTGAATGGGTGTCTACGTCTTTGCACAATTTTTGTTTCATAAAAAATATGCAAAGAGGGGCAGTTGTAGACACTCAATTTGGTCCAGGCCTGGATTAATTGGGCCTGGTCCAAATAGGGCCTATTTTTATTATTATTTATTATTATTATTTATTTATTATCATTATCATTTTTTATTTTCTTGGTTTCTTGGTTCTGAATTTTGTTTTAAAATATTTTTTATATATAATTTTCTTTTCTTTCTTCTAAAAGATGGAGAATTGTCAAAATTTGGGAGTGGTAGGATTGGACTAGGATTCATAATCTTGAATCCTAGTCAAAGAAAGAATTGGCATTGATCAGAAATTCTTCTGATCAATGCCTATAAATATAGGCTTAAATAGAACCAAAGGAACACACATGAAAAACAGAGAGGGAAAATAGAAGGAAAAAGGGGTTTGGAAGAGCATATGCAATTTTTTTGAAATTTTAAGATTTTTTTGAATTTTCAGGCATTTTTTTTTTTGGAAAATTTCTAAAATTTTCAGAATCCGATCAATTTTTCGACAACTTTTTCGACCAAGTTTGAAATTTCTGGTGATATTTTCCAGTTACCGACATTTTTTCCAGATTTCGGTAGAAATTAAATTAGAATCTGGGATTATTTTAGAGAGAGGGGAGAGAAAAGAAGGGAAGAAGGGAAATCTGAAGAAAAAATTGGATTACTGCCTTTTATACATGCGTAAAATGATGTCGTTTTGGTGTTAGTAAAGCCAGAGGATCAGAGCATTTTTGCTTGGACCAACCCGACCCGAGCGCGACCCACTTTTGGTCGACCCACTTTCTAGCCAACTCAGTTGGGCTGAGCCAAGCCGTTTTTCCTAAGCTGCATTCCCGAGCTGATATTTGTGCCTAGAGCCGAGTTACGCCAAACTCCTAACCGAGCCATTTTCAGATTATTTTGGTATTTTCTTATTTATTTTATTTAAGTATTTTATTTATGAATTGGTTTTTCCTTAGCATTTTTTTATTAAATTAAATAATAAAAGATAAAGAAAATAAAAATTTTGGGAATAAATATTATTTATCAAATGATGGAATTTATAAAAATTTCAAATGGTAAATTTCTATAAAATTATTAGGTGAGAAATTTTATCTAAATTTGTCCCAAATGGTGGAATAATTTAGATAAAGTTTTAATAACAATAATTAATGTTTATTTTCAAACCAAAAAAATTTAAAATATATAAAATATAAAATTTTTGGAATTAAATACTATTTACCCAAGGATGAGATTCTTAGAAATTTCAATGGCAAATTCCTAAGAAATCTCTAGGTGAGAAATTTTCTCTAAATTTGGCCCAAATGGTGAAATAATTTAGATGAAATTTCAATACAAAAAAAAATGTATTCTTTTCCAAATAAAAATTTGGATTGAAAATATTTGATAATTATCCAAGGATGAGATTCTTAGAAATTTCAAATGGTAAATTTCTAATAAATCTCTAGGTGAGAAATTTTCTCTAAATTTGTCCCAAATAGTGGAATAATTTAGATGGAATTTCAATAGAAATAATTATCATATTATTTTCTTTCCAAGAGAAAAAAAAAATTTCTAAATAGGCCAAAATGGTGAAAAATTTTAGAAATTCAAAAAGAGAAAATATTTTTAATTTGGTCCAAATGGTGGAATAATTAGATATATTTTCGATAAAATAATAAATAAAATTTTTTTTTATGACGGAGCCTCTTCAAGAAATTAAATGGGATTCTTGAATACTCTTGAGGTGAGGAAATATTTTTTAAGAATTCAACCAGACTGATGGAAGAATCTCAGGAATTATTTTCAATATTGAACATTAAATATTAAAACCATTAGACTCAAAACCATAGGATAAATTCAAAATAATATGGTACCATCCTTTGGATGGGCATGTGGGGGTGATATAACCTTCTTCACATGTAACTGAACTCATGAACCTCGTTCTAGTTAGTAGACTCGAACCTATTCTTTTAGGGACCCTTCGTCAAGCTTAGCAGTTCCTTAAGAGGATAGATTTCTTAGGTGACCAATCACACCTAGTTAAAAAAGATTGATGGCGACTCCATTCATTTTTTAAGTCTAGCTATAGATTTACGGATCTATATGTTATGACAATTATATTTTTATATGTAATTAATTATACTAATATCTCAATAAAATTTAAAGCATCAGCATTAACTTCTGCTGGAACTTTATACCATGTTTCATAATGAATAAGCAATTTCATTCCATTACAGGCAAGCATGCTTAGAAATCCAACCAATAGTTGAGCTCTTCACCAATTGGTTGCATATCAAAGTTTCTATATGCTAT
Source organism: Durio zibethinus (assembly GCF_047325235.1). Classification (NCBI taxonomy): domain Eukaryota; kingdom Viridiplantae; phylum Streptophyta; class Magnoliopsida; order Malvales; family Malvaceae; genus Durio; species Durio zibethinus. The sequence goes on from NC_143166.1 coordinate 21,269,452, forward strand.
AATACGCTCGTTTAGAGGTAGTGCAAACAATTCCTTCAAAGTTGTCCAGCCTCTAGTTCTCTATTGACCATTGTTATCAACTACAAAAAATAAAAACTCAATTTGTAAAATGCCAATACTTTAATCATTATAATCGAATTCTAAATATGGGGTATATGATACTTGTATTCAAATTTAAAGCATAATCAATTGATGGGATACTATCTAAACCTGGACCTCCCGTATTGCTAGATCTAATAGTAGTTGAAGGGTTAAAAGTGACTGAGCTAGATCCAACAATACGTTCATTCCCCTCCAAAAGATTCAGTCCATAGCCAATATCAATAGGTGCCACAGATGGTTCTGAACTAATATCTCTAATATGTATTCCTTTCAATATACTCTTTCGCATTATAGCTTACTTGCATCATAAAAATGAATATATAAAAGGTATTAGTTTAGAACATATATAAAGACATTGAGAAGTTAAGAAATCATAACCTTTGATATATAAAGAATATATTGATTTAATTAAATCAAAAGATAATATATGATTTATAATACAATAAATATACAATAGCGAATGCGATATTAATTACATACAAGCATTTACTACATTATGTCTTAAACACTCGAATTACAAAATATAGATGATCACCATGGTTCATAAATGCCTTTAGTAACATCTTCATAGACCCACTGAGTGTAGGTACTAGAGTTATTTTCATCCAAGTTTTGTTCAGTAAAAGGGTAACATTCAGTTTTATGTTCAACATCATCTCTGGTATCTAATCCTATATCAAATAAGTCTCTAGGTGTGTTTCGAAGAACAACAAACTAACCCAATTCTTTGGGATATTTAAAATAAAAAACTTGTTTGACTTGAGATGAAAAAACATAAGGTTATGAGCTGTTTCACAAGTGTAAATTAATCGAGAAAAATTCACAAATGTAAATCTATACTAATCTTTCTTAATATCCCTCACATTATTCACATCAGCCCAATCACACTGAAATAAGATAACTTTTCACTTGCCATAATAATCCAACTCAATGATGTCATTAATCATGCCATAATAGTCAATATTTCCCTTTAAAGAGTTTGTGTTCTTAGCACTAGCATAGCTAGTAATTGATGAAGTAACAACAACTCTTGAATTTTGTGTACTTCTAAATCTCTCACTAAATTTAGTATGAAATGTAAATCCATTGATGATGAAACCTTTGTATCATTTCACAATCCTGTTCGGACCTTGTGAAAGACACTTCACTTCTTCACAAACAAGTCTTCCACTCCAAACCTATAAAGGTGGAATAAATATATATATGTTATTAATGTTAGTTATACCATAAGCATTCTATGTGGATTGCTCATAGTGGGAAATATGGCATTACTTACAGTTGCTCCGAACCATTCATGAAAGTTTTCGACAAACAACTTATCAAGCTCTCGAGGATTTGATCGTCGATAATGTGAAGAAGCTCTCAAATTATTTTTATACTCACTATGAAGCATCATGATAAAATATTAATAATAAAAAATAAAATAAATTGTGCTTAATGGAATGACTAATTTCCTTGCTAAAAAACTTACGTACGAAATAATTCAATCGAGTCATGATGGAAAAGAACATATTGATGTGCTTGTGCCTAAGATTTATTATCTAACTCCACCATTTTAGCTTTACCTATTAGTTGTCCAAAACTTTCAAAAAGATAACTATAGGCAAAGTTAGTATGCTGCATACCAATATTTCTCGATGGTTTATTAAATCTTGTTTCAACATCTTCCAAATAATGAGAACAAAATGTCATACACTTTTATGTGAAAATATCCTTCAACAATAGAACCTTTCGGATAGCATTTGTTACGACAATAAGACTTTAACCTCTCCAAAAATCTATCATATAAAATATGAGTCATATATCTTTTTAGCTAGAGTGGCATGATCATCAATAACAACCTAATCAATCTATTAACAAATAATACCTTTTGATAGGATACATCCATCAATAATAAATCGACCCATCGACTTTTACTTCATATGAAAGGTGGATAACCAAATGCATCATAATAGTGAAGAAGTTTAGAGGGAAAGTTTTCTCTAAATGACATAAAGTAATCATCACTTAATCTTGAAGTTTGTCAAGCTCTTCCACATTCATACATTTCTCACATAGAGATTTAAATATGTTACTCAATTTAATTACCACAGAAGTGACTTGCTTTGACATTGATGATTGTAAAACAATTGGAAGTAAGTCTTGCATCAAAATGTGATAATCATATGACTTCAATAAAGTAAGTTTTCACTCTTTTAGATTCACACATCTAGATATATTTAATGCATAGCCATCTGAAACTTTGAAATTTTTCAAAACCTTGCAAAACACATCTTTCTCAGCTTTAGAAATCCTAAAACAAGCAAAAGGCAATCAATATTTGCCATTAGGAAGCAACTTCGGATGAAGGTTAGTGTAAATCCCTATATCAACTAGGTTAAGCATACTCTTTAAGTCATCATTTAATCTTCTATTCGCATTGAGAATTGTCCCGATAAAATTTTTGCAAATATTATTCTTTATGTGCATCAAATCAAGGTTATGACATAATAAATTATATTCTTAATAAGGTAACTCAAAAAAGATACTTCTTTTTTTTCACAACTCAGACTCATTGGGGTCATCTTTTTCATCATCCTCTTTATCACTTTGAACATCAAGATCACCAACTTGAGTATTAGTATCACCAACTTGCGTAATATAAGGCCAGACACCTTCCAAAATGTCTCTTACTCTTTTCCTTAATAGAGTCATTTTTTCATAAATGAAATTGATATCTTTTCATTTTGATAAGATATTAGACCCATTAATTGGTAAAAGAGATCTCCTCAACTCTTCAATTTTATTAAAGAGATGTTTTGGGAATCTAAATCAATGATTATCATCTAACCATCAATGATGTCCCATATAATAAAACTTCTTAGTATTAGGTAACCACTTAGAACATGTTTGTGTAGCACAATATGGACAAGCATAATGACCTTTTGTACTTCAACTAGATAAATTCGCATAAGCAAAAAAATTATTGATAGTCTATAATAAAGCAGCATGTATGTTGAAGTTCTCTTTTTTTGATGCATCATAAGTCTAAACTTTTTCTCATAATTGCTTTAACTCTTTAATAAGAGGTTGTAAATAGATGTCTATATCATTACCCGGATCTTTTTCCCTAGAAATTATCATAGACAATATAAATGATTATTGCTTCATAACAATCCATGATGGTAAATTGTGAGGAATCAATACAACTGGCCAAGTACTATAAGAAATACTCATAATTTTGAATGGGTTGAATCCATCATATGCTAGTCCAAGCATAACATTTTGAAGATTAGATGCAAAGTCTAGAAACCTAGAATGAAATAATTTCCATACCAAAGAATCTATAGGATGCCTCAATGATCCATCATCCATTTACTTCTTATGATGCCACCTTATTGAATCTATAGTTTTGAAAGACATAAAGAGTCATTGAAGTCTTGGTATTAATGAAAAATAGCATAAAACCTTAACAAGCTTCTTTTTTACATAGACCTCATCACCATCCTCATTCAACCTTTCATCGGGGTTTTTGTCTATCCAATGAAAAATACCACACAAATGACAAGATTCTTGATTTTTTTTATCACTCTAATACAACATGCAATCATTGGGACAACTATGAATTTTCTTATATCTGAGACCCAAATCTTTGATCATCTTCTTTGATTCCTTACAGGATTCAAAGATTTTTGCAAAAAAAAAAAATATTTTTTTCATAAACTCTAATAATAAAGTCAGAGAGTTTTCCATCTATCCACATAAGCATTTCAAGTGAAAAAGACAAACACAAAAAGGTAAACTTGAATGCTTCAATCCCTCATACAATTCTTCATTCATCTCCTCAAGCAACCTTTAAAACTTTGATGCTTCTCTTATAGGTTATTGGTCACCTACACTTATCCCAAGTTCACTAAATTCATTCTTTTCAACATTAGACTGATTAAATCCATCATTTTTGGGAGACGGATTATGGAAATATTGGTTATGAATGTTAAAAGCCTTTCACAACATGCCTTCAATGTCATATGCTATAAAAGGATCATATTGGTGTTGTGGAGCTCTTGAAGTTGAAGGAACTCTAGTGAAAGACCTTGATTGTACAAACTCTCCATGAAAATATCAATTAACATATCTCGAGACAAATCCAATACAAATTAAATGTTCAAAAAAAACTTCACACATTTGTCAATCAATATTAGCATACTTCATACATGGGCATAATATCATATTATCTTCACTTGTATTCTCAAATGTAAAATTAAGAAAAATTTCCACTCCATCTCTGTATTCTTGACTTAATCTTGACTTTTGCATCCAACTCTTATCCATTTAGTACTTGCTACATTATCAGACCAAATGTATATAAATAATTTATATGAAAATGAACATGTAAAATACTTAAGTTTACTATGTTTTAAACAAAAGATAATAACAAGACCAGTACTTATAAAAGACTAAAACTCTTTGTTGTGAAGTATTTTCTCACCTACCTAATATTAAGCATTTAAAACTCTGCTGTTAACGTAGATAGTACCCTAGAGTATTTGTAGTTGGGATTAAAATAAGGTAAAATAGGTTTAGTAGAAACCTCGAAAAAGAAAAAAATGAAAGGGAAAAGGAAGTGGATGATGGGTTCCAAATAGGTATTTGAGGAAGGTAGGTTTTGGAGAAATTTTTAAACTAAAAAAAATATCGCAAATTGCAAAAGATGAAGGAATAGTAAAATGAAGTAAAACTAAAGTAAATAACTAATGAATAGTCAAAATAAGGTTCTAAAAGACAAAGCTCGAATACTAAAAGTTGAAAGAAAGGAAAAGTAAATTACAGTTGGTTTGCAAAAAGAAATAGTAGAATAATGAGGATGAAACTTAAAGTTGATGATTAGATACGCTAAGTTTAGGGACAATTTAATTGACCGAATTGTTGAAGGCGTTTACTAAGACAAACGCCTTTAATAATTTCTCTTAAATATTTTTTGGGTACATTATAGGCACCTGTAATAGAGTCATAGTAAAATTTTAAGAACATTATTAAAGGCATTTATGCCCAAAAAATGCCTTCACTAATTTTTTCTAATTTTTAGGGTGTATTTTATTGAATTTGTTTTTTGCATAATATGCCTTTAATAATTTCTTTATTTTTATCAGTGAATATCAGTGAAGGTAATTTTCTACTAAAAACACTTTCAATAATTCACTCCAATTTCTAAGAGAAAATTATTTGGGATTATTAAAGGCGTCTTTAAATAGAAAACACATTCGATAATATACTAGTAAATTTTAATGGGTTATTGAAGGTATTTATTCTAGAAAAACACATTCACTAATTCGTTCTAATTTTTGAAGGAATTTTTTAAAGGTGTTTTTTGCATTCTACGCCTTTAATAATTTTAATAATTTTTGTAGAGAATTATTAAAGGCCTTTTTTGAGAAAAAATCCTTCAATAATTTTCTTTTAAAAGTTTTTTGGGATTATTAAAAAAGTCTTCCAATAAAAAATGCCTTCAATGTTCTACTACTAAAATTTTATCATATGCTTTTAATAATTTTTGTAGAGAATTATTGAAGGTGTTTTTTTAAGAAAAAACACCTTAAATAATTTTCTTTTAAAAATTGTTTAGGATTATTAAAGGTGTATTCTAATAAAAAACACCTTCAATATTTCATTACTAAAATTTTAAGACGGTTAGTGAAGGCATTTATTCCAAAAAAATGCCTTCACTAATTCGTTCTAATTTTTGAAAGAATTTATTAAAGGTATTTTTTGTAGTATACGCCTTCGATAATTTTTGTAGAGAATTATTAAAGGTGTTTCTTGAGAAAAAACATCTTCAATAATTTTTTTAAAAAAAATTATTTGGAATTATTAAAGGTATCTTCTAATAGAAAATGCCTTCAATATTCCACTACTAAAATTTTAAGACAGTTAGTGAAGGTATTTATTCTAGAAAAACACAATCTCTAATTCGTTCTAATTTTTGAAAAAACTTATTGAAGGCGTTTTTTGCATTATACACCTTTAATAATTTTTGTACAGAATTATTGAAGGTATTTTTTAATAACAAATCCCTTCAATAATTTCTTTTTAAAAATTGTTTGGAATTACTAAAGGTGTCTTTTAGTGAAAAATACCTTCAATATTCTACTACTAAAATTTTAAAGGGATTATTAAAGGCGTTTATTTCAGAAAAACGCATTTACTAATTCGTTCTAATTTTTGAAAGCATTTATTGAAGGCATTTTTTGTATTATACGCCTTCAATAATTTTTGTACAGAATTATTGAAGGTGTTTTTTTAGAACAAATGCCTTCAATAATTTTCTTTTAAAAATTGTTTGAGACTATTAAAGGCGTCTTCTAGTGAAAACACATTCAATATTTCACTACTAAACTTTTAAAGGGGTTATTGAAGGCATTTTTTGCATTATTCACCTTTAATAATTTTGTTTAAAAAATTGTTTGAGATTATTAAAGGTGTATTTTAGTATAAAACGCCTTCAATAATTTTAAAGAGATTATTGAAGTTTTTTTTTTTTTAAAAAAAAAATGCCTTCACTAATTTGCTTTAATTTTTTAAAGGAATTTATTGAAAGCATTTTCTGCATAATACGCCTTCAATAATTTTCTCCATTCTTATCAAGGGAATATTAGTGAAGGCAATTTTCTACTAAAAATGCCTTTAATAATTTTTGTTCAGAATTATCAAAGGTGTTTTTTAAGGAAAAACTCCTTTAGTAATTTCCTTCGAAAAGTTTTTTTAGGATTGTTAAAGGTGTCTTTTAGTAAGAAATGCCTTCAATAATCTTCTATTAAAATTGTAAGGAGATTATTAAAGGTGATATTTTTAGAAAAATGCCTTCACTTATAAGTTTTATATTCATTCCCCTGTCTTGAACATTGGAATCACAAACTACTAGTACAGAAAATAATTAAACATTGTGTTAATCAACCAAACCAAACCTATAAACACATTTCTATCAGACTTTTGATTTTTTTTATCTTTATCATGGCCACTAACCTTCAACAAACCAACGACGTGCACCTCTATGTTTACTGGTATATCTTTATTTTTTGTTTACTATATTATTTATATTATTCGATAGAGGTATTTTTTTTGGTTCTTTACTATTTATATATGCATATATTTTTTTATTCATTTCACTGTAACCATAGTCGTCTAAGCATCTTTCATTATCTGTACGCTGTTTTTCTGCAGTTTTCTTTAAGTATATTGGTTTGCTGAATTGTATTGTGTGATATTGTTTTGTTGAATGATATTAGATGATATTGGTATGCTGAATCGTATGCTGAATGGTTTGTTGAACGGGTTGCTGAATGGTGTTTCTGAATGGTTTGCTGAAGGGTGTTTCTGAATACATTGCTGATTGGTTTGCTAAATAGTATTTTTGTACGTAGTATGATATTTGTTGTATTTAATTACATATAGTGTTAAATTTAAATAGTCATTTTAGTGTATTTAGTATAATTATGATCAAAATCGTAGGTATTATTGATTCTAAACAACATAAGTCTCCTTCTGTTGAACATGCATAAGACATACCTATTGGCCAAAAAAGAAAAGAAAGGGGATGAAATAAGCAAATTAAAGTGAGTGACACAAAAATTCACATTGACTTCAATCAAAGTGGGTAGCCTATGTCTAAAGGAGGTGCCAAGTTGGCTACTCATATTGGTGCCATCGTCTGTAGTAGCATTTCAATTACATACACCAATTGGCGACGAGTTCTTGATGCTCTAAATAATGTTATATGGTAGTTGGTTGTGGAATGTTTATTCAACTATTTTGTAAAATTTGTTAAATGGTCATTTAATTGAAATTCAATATGTTCATACTAATCGTGTTAAATTGTTTAGGAACGGTTCGACGTCCCAATTGATTGTAAAAAGATTGTGTTGCAATTTACTAGGAAAACATTCAGAGACTTTAAAAGCATATTGACAACTTAATATATTTTACCGCTAGCTAATCAATTTAATGTATTGGTTGATCCACCTACATCATATGTAGATATAATAAGTGTTGAAGATTGGAGAAATTTTATTCGAGATCGGTTATCAAAAGATTTTTTAGTATGCAAACCCATTACCAAAAAAATGTTTATAAAATTTTATGTAATATATTTGATATCTTCATATGTGATTGATGTAATTTTTTTCTTTTGTAGAAAATCAAAGAAAACCAACAGAACATTCGGGCCAAACAACTATATCACCATTAGACAGCGAGAAAAGGGATATGCAAATGTGAAGTATGAGCTTGTAAGTATTTGCACACTTATTTTATACTCATTAATGAATATTTATGAACATTCATTTCATATATTTTGATTCTTATATTGCAGTAATTTAATAGGAATCAACGAGCTCTAACATCGAAGTTTTCAGATAGGATGTCTGGAAATAAGGACATCTATGAAAGAATGGATCTTTTACAGATGAAGCAACCGAAGAAATGGCTAAAAAGATTGTATGTATAACTGCTTGTTTAATATCATATATGATTGGCATTGTGGTTGTATGCATGACTTTATACTAGCTTGTATAGATTTATTGGTATAGCCCATCTTATTACTGTCTTTTAAGATGATTATGCTGCCAAAGTTAAATCCGGTGAACTGGCAACCCAATATGGCAAAGTTCTATTGTCTTTAGCATTAGGAGCTAAAGAAAGACCTGGTTGAGTTTGTAGGGTTGGTAAATTTATGTTGCCATCAAAGTTTTTTAATAATCAACCCAAAACCCTACAAATGATAAATGCATAATATGTAGTAATTATTGAGCAACAACAACAATGACTTGATGACCAGGAGCAACGCCTCAATGAGCAATAACAAAGACTCACTACTTTGAAGGCCATGTTGGTAGCAATGCAGTATAGCATGCCTGTAGGCCAATCGGATAGCATCGTCCAGTAGGATAAGCTTCCGTTGCAAGTCAGGCAAGGAACCCAACCTCTGCTACCAGCCATGAAGGATGATTTTGTTTATAAGTTTAATATTAATTTGCTTATTATATTTATTGATTTGGTTTTAATACTTATATTTTATTAAATATTATAGCAGGATGTTGGGATTCAGAGTATGATCCTTACTTAAGCTACCTTGGATGAGTTATCTAATTCACTCGAGCATGTTTATGAAGGAAACTGTATAACCATTGAGTTTGAGGAAAGGTTATTTGATAAACCATCATTTTCTTGCATTGGTATGGATAAGGTTAAAGAATTTTATGGACTAGATGAAATATCAACTGTTGATATTATTACTTATATGATGTTAGCTTATATATACAAATATACACACTCGATATGTATTAATCTATATTATGATATAATAATAATTAGTATCGTTAATTGTTATCATACAGCTTTCTATATAGAAAGCTCAAAGCGAGATAGTTGACCCACAGATTTAGATTCGTTGACCTCAACTTCATTAGTGAGTAAAGTGGCACAGTTGCTTATCATGCTAATAATATGATTGAATGCATGAAAAGACTGGTTGATTATTATTTGCTTCCGTATAATGCACAATAAGTTATATTCATACAAATAATTATTCTAACCTTACCTGAATCTGATATGATGCCTAATCTGAGTATATCATTGTTATTATTTTGCAATTGTCATTGGGTGCTTATTATGATTGATACCAAATCCTTAATGCCATACTTATTTAATTCAGCTAATCTAACAGCGATACCTAACCCCAAAATTCAAACTTTTTATAAAAAGGTATTACATTTTATTATATTATATATCTTTTATTTCTTCATAAGTAATTTTATTTATGTATTAAGTAATTTTTTTCTTTTCAATTTAGGGTAATATTTGTATTCGATAAGAAGATAAAGAAAAATACGTGTCATTACCAGTAAATGTGAAATTTATTCTTTTATGTTGAGTTTGTGTAGATAAATGTTTTCTAAACCCATACAATTTAATTTTTAGGTACCTCGTCAACCCGAAAATACTGAATGTGGATATTATGTCCTTCGTTATATACGGGAGATAGTTTTATATAATTTTATGACCACACCATTCAAGGTTCATATAAATTTCATAAAGTCATTATATCTTCAAAAAAATAAAAAGCTAAATTATGTTCTCATTTATTAACATTTACTTTTAATTTTTTTTAGTGGGAGAGTAAAGAAAGCTTCACGGTAGATGAATTGGATGAAGTACGTAAAGAATGGTGTGAGTATATATTATCATTTATTGATAAAACCTTGAGGTTGGACATTATTGGTTGAATGTAAATATATGAGAAACAAATTGTTATAATGTTTTTAACATGCTATGTTGAATGAATAACTTAAGTTTGTAGATTGGGGTATTATTTTAATATTATTGGTATATATTTGTTTTATATGAATACACTATGTGTACTCAATATATTATTGAGTACAATTATTTGAAAAAAGTATATTAAAATGGCAATGTTATCAGTTTTAAATTCGGCTATGTAGTCAATTTATTGAAATACAACAATATTCATAATGTAAATTTCAAAATATATTTTGTAGTATCACATATATAAACCAAATATTCTCTGGACATAAATCTACAACTGACTTTAAATGTTTTCTATGCATAAATCTACAACAACTTCACATATATAATTAAACTAAAGTTTTTTTTATGGGATTACTGAAGGTGTTTTTAGTCAGAAAATACCTTGAATAATCTCTAACAAAATGTTATTGAAAGCATTTTTTACCAAAACTGCCTTTAATAATCCTACCTAAAAATTTATTGTGTGGAATATTAAAGGCGTTTTGGACCAAAAATTCATTCAAGAATCCGTTCCAACTTTTTTGTATAGATTATTGAAGATATTTTTGACAAAAATCACTTTTAATAATTCCACTTAAATTTATTAATTAGATTATTGAAGGCACTTTTGACCAAAAATACCTTCAAGAATCTTTTCATATTTTTCCTACAAATTATTAAGGGCATTTTTCTGCCAAAAATGCCTTTAATATTCTCTCTCCAAATTTTTTAAAATTGATTGGTGAAGGCGTTTTTGTCCAAAAAATACATAGAATAATTCATTACAAATAATCCCTACAAAAACTTAAAAAAGGCTAAAGGAAGGGATCGAACTTACCACCTTATGGTTAATATCTGTATGATCCTTAAATTTTGATAGGATATTTATTGAAAATGTTTTTGACTAAAAACAACTTCAATAATCCTATGAAATTTTTTCGTGAAATTATTAAAGGCATTTCTTGCAGAAAACGTCTTAAATAATTGCATATATTTTTTTATAAGGGGATTATTTAATGCATTGTCTACCAAAAATGCCTTCAATAATCCCTTATCAATTTTTTTAATTGGATTATTCAAGTCATTTTTTTCAAAAATGCCTTTAGTATTTACTAAAATTTTTAAGACAGGATTATTCAAGGCGTTTTAATCGATAAATGCCGCTAATATCAATCTTGGATGGTGTTTATAAGTAAAAACATCGCTATTTGAATATTTAATGACGTTTTGATAATAAACGTATTAAATTTTATAAAAACACGAAAGCTAACAACGTTTATAAGTGCAATGCCGCTATAAAATTATCACTAATCTTTCATTTTTTTGTAGTGTCACCCATTCAATTCTTCTCGATAAGTCCAAATTTAATTTATTTTGCCAATAAATCCGATCCTTGAATGTTAAACCCGAATAATTCCAAATAATTCAAACTTAAAATAAATTAAAACCGAAATGTTTCAACCTAAAACTGCCATACTTCTTTCAATCCTAAGTGATCAGACTCGATCCGTGCAATTAATGACTCTAACTATAACTAGGGAGAAGAGAGATGAAATTTTACCGAGAATGTCTGCTGTCCTTTTTATACTGTTTCGAATTCTCAAGCTCCAAGTATGGATGCTCAAGATGCTTAAGTGCAGTGATCTCAATAAAAACCCTTTCCAAAACCTATAGATGACGGGCCCAAATAGATATTGTTTAAAAGGCTATTATGAGGCTATTACTAACAACATGAGGGTATAAATATACATCAACAATATGACGGGAACACTAATTAAATAAGTGAACTCTAACAATAACTACAATATCTAATGCTCCCAAGAAAAAATTAGTAGAACTTTCTTGTAAAATCAGCAAAATTTATTTTTTGACACGTGATATTTTATTAAATTTACGTCATCATAAATTTTATTAATAATTAATCAAAATATTATATCGAAAAAATCAAAAATCATGTCAACAAATCAACAAATACATTAATAAAATTGATAAATAAAATTTAACAAAATTAATGATTGAATTAAAATTATTAGTTAAATTAATTTATGACTATATTTATTTGAATTACACTGTAGAGACAGATGGAATAATTTCACTTAAAATCTACGGTTTTTGGAGAGTAGAATGAGTTAAAGCGCGACAAGAGCCAAAATTTTGGACCGCTTTTGCATTTCTCGAAGCCAAGCCACAATTCAATATGCAAGTTAATCCCCACTATATTTTACAAGTTGAAAAGATGTTTTCCCAAAAGATAATCGGCCTGCTGAAAGAATTTCAGACAAAAAAAAGGTGGTCAGAACTTTCAGTTAGATCGCTTTCTATGACGACTGGCGTCACATTAACAGGTTCCTGTAAGACTGGAACCGCAACATGGAGAAACTTGAAACTCTTTCCACAATATAACATTCTGTTTCCTAGAGCCTGAGCTGTTGCAGCACACTGGCACCATTTCAGGAATGAAATAATATATAAATACCTCTCAAATCTGAAATCATACCACTTGTATAAAAAATAAAATCGATCCTTCACAAATAAATTTAATATTCAGTTGATTAACCTCTTAGTTTCTATGAAACAACTATCGTAAATTCTTGTTTTTTTTTTTATTTTTTGAATTTTGAGGATGGTTATTTTAGAATATTTTTATTGTTCATCTCGTATTGTTACTTTCCTTTTGCTTCATAGTACAATTATTAAATTTCATGGAGTTTGAAGTACAGCAACACATATATACTTGTGATTGTGAAAACAGGATTAATTGAGGAATATTATTCATTTCCCATGCGTGATTAAGAAGGTGGAATCCTAAAAGCAAGCAAGCAAGCAAGCTATAGCAAATGTGAATACGAAACTAAATCTTACAGCTGCCAAAACAGTATTGTGAAAATATATTTGGAACTAGAAAAAGAAAACAGAAGTCCTAGACTTGTGCCCCAAGAAACACGTTTTCTTGAATCTTGACCAAACAAATTTTCTCAGTTCTCTGCTTCCTGCTTTTGTATTTTTCCTTTTACTAGTTTTCGTGCTTTTAGGTTTTAACTGTAATAATAAATTAATCATATGGTACCTGAATAGACTTTGAAAATTTCGCACTGCTATGTGGATTTGCAATAGGAATATATATTCAAAGCAACCATGAAAAAAAAAAAATGTTTTATGACCAGAGCCAAAGGAGCCAAATTAAGAGTACAGCTGAGTGTCCTTTTTTGGTACCTAACCCCGTCGTAAATTATTGAAGCCTTAACGGAATGATCGCGACAACCTTCGGAAGGTCAAGATTTTGGCAGCAAGAGGAAGGATCCTTCTGGCAATTATACATGAAATTTATGGGAATTTGAGGGTCAAAATTCTGAAAGGCTACCTTTATTTTCTATGTTTGGAGTAGTTGGATTTGGTGTTTTATTTATAAATTATAATAATGGTATGATACTGTTCCAAAATTTTGACTGAAATTAACAATATGATTGGTCCTCCTAGGGTCAAAGTTTAAAACAAAATACTATTTGTGTATAAGAAAGAATGATACCATAAAGCTTCATTTTTTAAAAAACACCTCATCTTCTGAACATAAAAAATATCTCGTAAAAAACCTTACATATAATTTCATTTGAGGCAGTTGGATGAGTGGAATCGATTTTGTTTGAATAATTTTAAATTTTAAAATTTAAAATTTGAAACGTAAATTGTTTAAATTTGGTATTATTAAATTCAAATTATTTTAGATTAAAATTATTAAATTTTAAAATCAAATTAATTTAATTTCAAAATTTTAAATTAAATTTCATGATTATTTGATTTTAATTTTAAATTTAAATTATATATATTTTTTATCAAATGGAATCCAACCAAATTTAAATATATTGAACAAATTTTCAAATTTCACGCTATACTTTCTTAATAAAGAGAGATTTTTCTGATATAAATAAATGTCCTTGTAACCTGAATTTGAATTCAATGGTAAAAAGAATTGCAGTAACGAAATAGTTTTTTTTTTTTTAATAAAAAAATTGTCTTGATAAAATTAATTGTACAATACGAGTACAGGCTAGTTAGGTCTTTAAAGTAAAATAACTAAAAAGAAATCTAAACTTAATATAACATAATCATTAACCTTATTGCAAGCAAATCTAACTTTTGCTTTAAAAAAAAAAAAAAAGAAAAAAACTAACAAAGGCATCATAATCGCACGATTATACTGAATTCATTATTATTCATTAAAAAAGAGATTATTGACTTTTGACCTTTTACTCTCTCTCTCTGTGTCTGTTTCTTCATCGTCCAGTTTGGCATTTGGTGTTAGTTTTATTAAATAAAAAAAGAATTAAACTGGTGTTTATTGGGATAAGAATAAGATTACGAGTGTATAAAATTTCCGTAGTTGATGTAATTACATGACGTACTACTAATTAATTAATTAATTAATTAATAAAAGAAATGAAATGATTACATTAGAAAAAAGGGGAACAAGGAAGAAGTGAAGAAGGAGCAAATTCTGAAATTTCTGGTTCTCTAAAGAAAACGTATGTCGGTCAGTGTATGACCCTCTTCTTTCTTTCTTTTTTTATTAAAAAAATTTTTTTTTTATGTAGTTGACGTAACCATACCATATCATATATTCATAAAAGAAAGAAGAAAGAGGAAGAAGGGGGGATTTTGGCTTGGAAGTCTGTTGTTGTTCGGAAACAGAAATCACGTAAATATTGTGCGAGCGAGAGAGAGAAAGAGGATTTTTATTGTTTTAAGGCGGACGAAAATGAAGACTTCTCTGAGAAGATTGCGAGGGTTTGCCCTTCACAAGCACGGTGGGGAAACCAAGGACCGAAAAGATGTTCGACCTTTTCCTCAATTCGACGAGCTCGCTCAGGCTTCTCAGGTCTCATTTCATCCTCTCTTTGGTTGCTATAACAACTCCAAATATACATATATATATATATGTATATTTATATATTTAAAAAATTTTCAATGGTCATTTCGATTTCCTAATTTTCATTTGTCTTTCCATTATTCAAACGTTCAGTGAGGGTTTTCTCTATGCTTTGGTAAGTCGATTTATGAATTAACTGGATTTCTTTAAGGAAAGATTAAAACATTATATTTCTTCTTCTTTTTCTTTGTTTTCTTTCTTTTTTCTTTTCATTTAATTTCATTCACTGAAACTTTCCAGGCTGGTCATGGAATAATACCTTGCTAAAATATGTCAATTACTCCAAAAAATGAGTCCTTTTCAGCTTTAATTAATTAAGCACTTCTTGATGTAAAGGATTAGGCTTAAGAGTGCTTTCACCTATAAAAGTTGCTCAAAGCTGTGGCTTGAGATTTTCACCTAGTGGGTGTATTGTTGGGTCAAAGGTGATTTATCTATGGTTTTGTATGATTTGTAGGATATGCAGGATATGAGAGATTGCTACGACAGCTTACTTTCTGCAGCTGCAGCAACTGCAAATAGTGCTTATGGTAATTTATTAATGTTTCGTTTTTATTTGTGCATTTGTTGTATTTCTTATTTATGCGTCACTGAAATGATTTTTTTATTTTTTTTATTTTGGTTTTATGAGATTCATTTAAGCATGTTCTAAGTCTTCATTCATGTAATGCGTTTAGAAGGTTCATCTTTTTGTTACATGCTGCATGTTCGGTTGTTTATCCATGTATGGTTTTATAGGCATCATTAAATTATTTCAAGCTCTTTCTATGATTAGATGATTTGTTCATTTAATGGTAACTAATGCATGGAGTTCAGCTTTCGCATTATTATTATTAAAATTCTTAAATACATGTTTCTGCATAATGCGAATGTCATTGTTGAATTTAAGTTTTCTTTTCAAGTCCTGGCCCTGGAGATTGACAATTTTATAAATCTAATGGTACAAATAGTTGATGTAAGAATGATGGCATTGGTTCATTAATGGTATTTTTGTATGTTGGTTCAAGCTCAAGCTTGATGATAAAATATTAGTTGTCTGGTCTCTAATTTTTGGTATGGAAGACTTTGTACGCCTTTTCAATCTTGAAATCTCTCATGTAGTCCCGCTTATTCTCAGAATTCTCAGAGTCATTGCGGGAAATGGGTGCTTGTCTTCTTGCAAAAACTGCTTTAAATGATGATGAAGAAAGTGGTAAGTAGATATATATTGTTATATTATTGTGCTCAATGTTTGCTAGTTAGCATAATCAAATAACGGATGACTTTCCATGTAAGACTTTACATTTGTACTCATTACCTTTCCGTTTAATAAGTTTTTTCCACCATAGATTGCCCAGTTTCAAAGTACTTCTTGTGTTTTAGTTGTCAACTTTGATTTAAGAGTTAATAAGTTTTTTCCACCACAGATTGCCCAGTTTCAAAGTACTTCTTGTGTTTTGGTTGTCAACTTTGATTTAGGAGATGAATCAAGTAAAACTCAAAATTTTGCAGCCAGTTGAATTTTAGCTTATTCACATTTAGTATATTCGACACTTGTAATGCATCCTTAATGTTGTTACCTTCAATCTCTCAAGTGAGAAAAAATGCAAATTTTTTTTCTAAATCTTTTAGAATAGATACTATTTTTACCCACTTTGGCACATTCGGATAGTAGTACCTGGCTTTAGATGCATCATAGTTGTTTCTTCATCAGAATGTATACTCTGTTATATGTAGCACCAAACCATTTCAAAAAGGGATGTGTGAAAATAAGCTGCTTTTGTTCCTCTGCAGGTAAAGTACTACTAATGCTTGGAAAAGTACAGTTCAAACTCCAGAAACTTGTTGACAGCTATGTGAGTATTTTTTGTTACAACCTGGAAGCTCTCATAAAAGTTTGTCTTCTTTACTGTGCTTATGAATTATTACTTTGCATCCTTCAGCGGTCTCATATATTCCAGACAATCACTAGCCCATCAGAGTCCCTTCTTAATGAACTTCGAACAGTTGAGGTTTGTTCTTATGGAATATTTCTACCAATTATTGGCAAGTTCTATTTGGTTTTTTTTTTTTTTTTTTCTGTACTAATTTTTCTAATTTTGATCATTCTATCATGTGAAGATTATCACTTACAGTTTGGCTTCTTGACTCTTCTTGTTAATGTAGTGCTCAATTATTTGATGGTAATTGCTTTTTCTTTTAAATGTCCTTTACTTTTCTACTTTCTGGACATGTACATATCAAGATAATGGCTAGCAAAGACTAACTCTTGAAGATTCAGTGATTAGGTGTATAGTTTTGTCATGTTAACATAAACAATTTTGAAAGTTTGGAACCTGGAAATTGTCTGTAACAGTGAACAACAGCGGGGAAAAGAAGACTTTGTTATATTTGTTTGTTTGTTATTTCTTTCAAGTAATAGAACTTATTCACCAATCAATACCAAGAAATTCCTCTGTATTCCACTCCCTGTTTTCTTTAAAACATATGAACGCCTTGGGATGGCATCCAAAATGTTTTTGAAAGGCTTACCCCTTGAAAACTTGCTTTATATGTTGTAATCATTATTGGCTTAAGTTCATTCAAACGTCTTAAGGGCTCACATAAGAATCCGACATTGGATACAGGATTTATGTGGGATTCCGTAGTATCTTGACTTGTATGTTATGGTTTTTTTTCTTCAGAAGCGTCGACGTATCATCATTTTCTTATGTATTATGCAAATATTATCAACAAAAGATTAAACTTTTATTGGTGAATCACATTGTTTTAGTTACACAAAATTTTGCATTATGTATTACAGAGCCAGTTAAGCATTTAAATGAGGTAATTTTGAGTGACTTTTTCCTCTGTGTTGATACAGGAGATGAAGCGGCAATGTGATGAAAAAAGGTCCAAGTTTTATTTTTTATTATTTCTTCTTTCAACAAATAGGCAGACACAAAGTTCATCCTTCAAAGATATTGGTTTCTGATATTTGTTGTGTTATCTATAGAAATGTGTACGAGTACATGGCAGTGAGACACAAAGAAAAAGGAAGATCAAAAAGTGGGAAAGGGGAGAATTTCTCCATGCAGCAATTACAAGTAGCACATGATGAATATGATGAGGAGGCAACCTTATTTGTTTTTCGGTTGAAATCTCTAAAGCAAGGACAATCAAGAAGCCTTCTCACTCAAGCAGCACGACACCATGCTGCTCAGGTTTCTTTTCTTTCTTTTCTACTTTGTTGAACTTTTTATTCCCTCTGTTGTTGGTTATTGATCTATTTCCTTTTGCTTGAAAGCAGCTGTGCTTTTTTAAGAAGGCTCTTAAGTCTCTTGAAGAAGTAGAGCCACATGTGCAGAAGATCACTAAACAACAGCATATTGATTACCACTTCAGTGGACTTGAAGATGATGACAGAGACAATGGTGAAGATTATGACAATTATGAAAACGATGATGATGATGACAACAGTGATGATGATGATGATGAGGATGATGGTTATGACCATGATGATGGGGAATTGAGCTTTGACTATGGACAAAATGAGCAAGATCAGAACATGGTTCCCACTTCACAACACTCAATGAAGGTGACTATTTAACATTCTATTTCTGGCTAAGACAAGCTAACTAATTTCTTCCTTGCTGAAATGCAATTGTTGTTGTTGTTGTTGATGTTGTTGATGTTGTTTCTTTTGTGTATGTGTAATGGATTTCACTCTCCTGAGTGTTGTAAAGAAAGTTGTATGGACCTTGCATGGGGTTGACATACATAAAATAAGAATTAATTCTATTTGTGCCTCTAAATGCATTAATTGTATGATTTCCATGTGATTTTTGCAGTTGGATCAAGTAGGCCTTACATTTCCCCAAATTGCAATGGGGGAGGCTGCAAAGGTAAAGAACTTGTTATATTATTAATTATTGTTCACAATATGAGGCTAGATTTTGCAAATTTGTGTTATGTAAATGCGCAAAACCTGTCAAGTGAGCAGTTCCTGATAATTCATTCCATTAATTGCAATCTATGTTATATATCCTTGATCTGCTGAAAAATGATATTGGCTTTTAACGTGTAACGGTTTTATCTGGGTCACATATTCCTCTTTCGGATTTTACCATCAAATATTTTGAAATTAATCATCCTATTACATATCAGGTTTAGCTGGACTATATAATTAACCGTAAAAGTTTATTAACTGAGTCTGATTGGTCAACAGATTTATATGCATTGACTTATGCTGAACACAAAATATGTTATCCTTCCAGTGAAGCAACTTTATAACCTCAAAATTTGCATATTTTCCCCCTTTTGCTGCAAACATATACTTTATTGCTAGTATATTTTACTGTTCCTTATGTTACAGGAAAATCTAGAAAGAAGCCGCTGTCATTCTTTTTCATTTAGAGCCGAAATAAGGAACAGCAGCCAATCAGCCCCTCTTTTTGCTGAGAATAAATTTGACCCTTCTCAGAAAATTCAACCATTATTGGCACGGAAGTTCAACTCATATGTATTACCTACACCGGTTGCTACTAAAGGTTCTACTGGATTAGGTAATCCAGCTCCTCTATCTTTCAAAACAAGTTTGAATGAGCATTCAAACAATTTATGGCATTCATCTCCGCTTGAACATAAGAAATATGAGAGGATTTTGGGAGATAAGAAAATTTCTGGATCTGGCACTATGTATGCACAGTCAATACTGAGAGAGAGCAATAATGCTGCTTCTTCAACTCGACTGCCCCCTCCTTTGTCTGATAGGGTTTTATTTTCGCGAGTTAGTCCAATTGCTGCTTCTGATTCCAAGAAAATCAAACGACAAGCCTTTTCTGGCCCATTGACAAGTAAACCGTGGCCTACCAAACCTGTTTCAGTGGAACATCCACGATTGTTCTCTGGGCCAATTGTGAGAAATCCAATGCCACAACTGCCATCAACATCTCGGAAAGTATCACCCAGTACTTCCCCTCTTGTGTCCTCACCAAAAATAAGTGAGCTTCATGAACTTCCTAGACCCCCAGCCAGTTCAGCCTCCAAATCTTCAAGACCTTTAGGCTTGGTTGGTTATTCAGGCCCCTTGATGCCTAGAGGTCAAGTGCTTTCTGCTACAAATCAATATGTGGTGTCAAAAGCAGCCTCTCCTCTGCCACAACCACCACAGGTTGTTACACGCAGTTTCTCCATACCCTCAAGTGCTCATAGAGTGACATCATTACCAGTGTCCAAGCCACTCGAAACTGCTATCAGTTCAGGGATGTCTCAAGGTGTTGCCTCACCTCCTTTGACACCAATATCTTTTTCTCAAACCCAGCCATCATCAACTAGTTCAGAGACTGCTGATAGGTAATCAGAAAGCAATGCTTTTGTTTCCTTTGATCCATTTAAAATACTTGTGCCAAAATGATTAAAATTCCAGTAAGTTGGTTATTACCATCCAGGGAAACAATGGATGGGATGACTTTACCAGTTGATTGATCATTGCTTGTTGTGCAAGTTTCTTTCTCAATATATATACTATATCACTTTTCAGATACTTCTTAAAAAATGAATATGGCTCAAAATGTGAAAATTTGAGCATTTGTTATGAAGACCGTGAATAAAGACCGAGTGCATCACAATTTTCTGTAGTGCTTGGGAGTGGATGCGTTTGATAGCTTATTCATGACAACCATGCAACTCTAATATTTTTTATATAGAGTGCAGACTTAGAAGTCAAATATATGCTTTAAATCCAGCAAATTCAAAAAATAAAATTTTCAGTTCTGCCTGTCCAGCCCCCAAATGCAATGCCACAATACTTTTGTTTATTTCTCCAAGTTTATTGAGGCTAGTTGATGTTTTGAAGCAGTATTGGAATTTTTATGCCATACTGGCACCTTTATTTTGTTGTTCCCTGTAATTTTTTAACAAGCAACCGTTTTAGAAACTTATGTTGCATTAGGTTATTCCATTAGTGGTCCTCTTATTTGGAATTATCCCTCGCATGCAAGGTCTATAGTTCAATAGCATGAACAATTGTATATTATGCATTCTGGTGAGCTTCTATGTATCTTTTTTTCTATTTCTGACTGTTGGTATGTGATTGATGCAGGAGCTGATTGATTATATATAATTATAGTAGTGATTTCAACTCCTGGCTCGTGGGGGCTACAATTGTCTTTACCATATCATACAGGTGCAGATATGTGAATATACCCTTGTCTATTAATTTTTCCTATATTGTTGTTTTATGTTTCAGCCAATCCTTGTCTATTATAATGCACACTTGGCATGAATCAGTGAAATACTTGCCACATGTTCCATCATTTTTGAGAAATTTTGTATTTTCTTCAAGGCAATAATATAATTCAATTCTTTTATACTATGCAAATTACTATAGTAAATAATATTTGGCAGTATAGGTGGATTGATTTGTCTTTATGATATCTTATATTCATAAGTTTATGACTGTTTTTCTAAAAAGAGAAATATTGATTTTTAACACATCCAATGAGCATGTTTATAGAGCGCTGACCCTCTAAATATATGAAAATACATAAACACATAAATTGAACATACTCCGACTAACATAGAGTTTATGAGTTATTCCTCTAGGCCTGAACCCTCCACATCCATAACCCTACCACAAAAAGATAGATTCAGCATTCATATAATCTAAATATAATTTACTTTGCTGCTGATGTATTAAGAATTTGGTTAGAAACAGGACTTTTATGGTGCTGTATGAAATTAAGAATAGTAAGTTTTGTCAATGAGATACTCAAAAATCTTGCTTAAGAGCATTTGCTTTCGATGAACATGTATAATTGGAATGGGCAAAGTGACATGTTTTCCACAAATGTGTAATATATATATATATATATATATATTTATATATATATTGTCAACTTCAGTGTTTGAGTGAAAGGTGGATTACTGCCATTGCTAGACAAATAAGGTTCCTTTTGGTTGCAAATTTAGTTTCTCAATGCAGAAGGTAATAATTAGATGGGGACACATCTGGGTGATTTTGATTCAATGCCCATTTATCTTGCCTGGATTGATTTTATTGTTTATTTGCTTGCCTTCCTTTTAATCGAATATATATACTCCTATCGTTTTGCCGTTTCATTTCTTTTGTATTTTAAAAATGTAACACCAAACAAAACCTGTGTATATGTACACAACATGTTATTGTGTCTAATGAGCTATGAGTTGTTACCTTGCTGTTCTAAATATCTAAGTATTTATTTGTGATGGAGGATTAAGATCATGCTTGAGTATCTTTCCCTATATTTAACCTGTTCAAATAGTTATATAGGACAATTTTATCATTTTATAATTATTTTCACTTCTAAAAATGACTTGAGTAGAGAGGAAAACCTTGTCCTTTGAATGTCGTGAATTAATTTTGAAATATTTAGTCACCGTAATTTAGGCAAAAGCACGAGAGCATTTAGAATGTCAAGTCCTTTGTTCTTATATATATTTATATAAATGTCTAAGAATCCGAAGCATTTTCCAAGTATTATATAGCCAATGCCATTAACTTCCAAGTATATTTACTGCAAAAGAAGATGCAATTTGCTCGGACGTCACTTCTAAAGATGTCGATTAGTAGCCTTTTTTTTTTTTTTTTTTTAAATCTTTAGTGCTATTATATAACATGGCCGAGATAATATGTGGAATGGGCAATAGTTATTCGTTGCTGCGCATCATCATGTACACCTCCTATATCGTATCTCACAAATCCCATCAGCTCCGGTCCTTCCAGTCTTGACTTGTTCGTAAAACTGTATAAAAATAAAATAAAATAAAACAACCGGCAAAAGAAGAAGAAACAAACACAGAATAGGAATTGAAGCCTTCGACATTTTGAAGCAGAATCGTTACTCATTCATTACTTTCCTCCGAAAACTTAGAGAAGGAACCCGAGGTAGGGATTGTGCACACAAATCGTTTTTTGATACGTCACTGCTCCACAACAGTAGTGTTAAATAATGATGAGGGAAGGGAAAATAAAAATACTACTAATGTCGATGAGACAAATCCAAACCATGACCCACAGGATCTTTAGATTTCCAAGTTTTGTAAGTTGTCTTGGAATTCTTCCACTCAATCTGTTACTATTCAGTCGCCTGCATTCAATGGATATCAACAGAGCTCAGTTTGTGATCCGTCCAAAGGTTTTCATGAACATTAATGACTGACCATCATCATCAGTTTAACTTTACAATTAGTGAAAAAGGAAAAAAAACTTTACAGGAACTTGAGATCGGAGAGCTTAGAAAGTGAAGCTGGAATGGACCCAGCAAGGTTGTTGTGGTAAAGATCCAAGCTCACTAGGCTTTTCAGTTCTCCAAGTTCCTCTGGTATGGAACTCACCCAAGTTGTTCATGTACAGCTCCCTGTAAACATTACATGCAACAGCCATGTCATTTTGCATTAAATACAGCGTCCGTCGTATCATCAACCATGAAAATAATATATTTTCAAAATCAAAATCAGCCAGCCTATGATCGGAGGGTGACACCATCACCGGTTAATATGGTTGGTGAGATCAATCACAATGTTAGTAGCAGGTATGAAACACATGACAATAACTTTTAATTATCCAAAATCCAAGTATATTTAATTTAGCTGCCAGCAAATACCAATATTGGATTTGCTTACGGTTATTGAAGACGCTCAAGCATTCCCAACTCGGGTACTAAACTACCCCACAGCTTTGCATTCCCAAGGTCTCTGCACATATTTGGCTACTCCAATAGTTATTTCTTCTATAGTCTACGTAATCCAATCCATATATACTACTACTAGTGCCAGTGAGTGCTATTTCATTTTCAATTTGAATTTTGCACAACAATTTCATACTTGTTTTCCTCACCAATGGCTTGAATAGAGTAAACAACAAGAACAACTTGAACTAGGGTACGGATTGCCATTAGCAACAGCTAGCGCCTGGAAGTTGTTTAATTTATGGTTACGATCAGAGAGGAATGAGCGGTATATATTCAGATTTCAGACAGAGGGAAAGACAGGGTGAGTGGGTTTGTGGAGATACAGCTTACTAATTTGTTAAAAGCATCGGAAGCAAGGAATCAAAAAATTGGTTGGAAGAATTTATAAGAGCCCACAAAAGGACTGCTACTGCTGTCTATGTAGCGTAAACAGTAGCCACAAAGGCCAGTCCCATCCTTTCTGTTTAGTTGCTTTTGCCATCTTCTGCTTCTCCAAAAATACCCTCATTCATTTTTCTTTTTTCCCTCCACCAATCAGATCAAAGTCATGTGGATTGTGAGGTGGCTTCCCCAGTGCAATGTAACGCACTCCCCAATTGACGCATCAGAATTTTGCTTTCTTGTTTAAATAAATTGACAGGCATCAAAATTAAAATCAGAGAATGTAGAATATATAAATTTTAAAAAATGGCATCCAGATTGCAGAGGGTTGTGTGCATGCATATCTTTCCAACTCTGTCGGAGCCCCTGTCATCTCTGGACTGACATTTGTCTATTTTTAACCCGACTATGTTCTTCAAGTGCTTAAAAAAATTGAAACAATAGCAATGTAAATTATAGTATTTTTTATGTTTTAAAGAGCATTGTCAGAAGAGGAGAATATAAATGGAAATTCTTCAATTAATAAATATTTTCATTGACTGTCTCTGATAAAATGTTATCTTTGCAGATTGTGTTTCATCTTTTTACTTGAGTTTATTTATTACTATATATATATATATATATATTATAGTTCTTAGATTCGGTATTGAGAGGCAGAAGCCTTGGTTCAAAAGCAGCAAAATTCTTTCAAGTCAACCAAAATGTTGCCAAGGATTGGAGCCATCCCATCTTGTTACATAAATTTCTGTTTACAGCCTCACGAGTTGCTCTGACAGATGGGGCTGATATGCCAGCAACAATATGATGGAGCATCTAAACTTGGGATAGGGTCTTGGTAGTTGGCCTGATCATAAGGAAAAGCAACAAAAAATGTATACATGACTGAAATAATCTTTTCCTACAAAGGACAGCTATAATGCATGTGGCATTGAATGTCGTGTGAATGTGACTTGTGACTCAGAATGTATGGTTAAATTAGAACAAGGATATATCAAACGCCATTACCGATTCCATTTTTGAGTTTTTGTTGACTTTTTGTGGGTGCCCAACTAGTTGAAATTTAATAAAGTTCAAACTTGAAATTAACCAGCACGGAACATTGTCAAATGATCACGTTGGTTTACACTTTGACAGGGGAATGCAATATTGCAACTGAGGAGGGGTTGGAATTAGACAGGAACATATGAAAGGGGTGATTATTGGCATATTACAGCTGAGTTGGAGGAGGTCGAAAGTGGTGATTATTGGCATGTGAAACTCGTCTTTTAATGTTCTGATGCTCCAGTTGTTTTGAGTTATTGTCCATGTGCGTGTGTTGTGTTGGGTTTCGTTTTGCCTAGAGCAATTCATGATTAGACAGGTACGTGGCACTCGCACATAAAACTCTTTTGAATCTTGGGTTGCATTAAATATGATCACCACTTTCTCCTGGAAAAGAATGATTTGACTAGGTCAAATTTAAAGCACCAACATAAAATTAATTTTGATTTATAATATTTTAATTTTAATTTTAATTTTATAATTATAATTAAATCACATGAAATTTTCGTGATTTTTTTTTATAAAAACCAAATCCATTATACTCGAACTAGTTCCATTGTCCTTTCTTCAATTCCTAGTAGATTTGAAAAAAGTTGGAACAAACTGTAAAAGCCACGTTCTTCATCTTCTTCTATTTATTTAATTTTTAAAACGAAAAATGAAACAACAGAAAGTTTTCAAGTTCAATGCAAATAATTGGGAATCCAATTCCATTTATAAAACGAGAAATATTGGAGATGATATGAACCTGTTGGCATGAAGTTTATAAAGAAGGTGGCAATGTTGAAACTGCAGCTAGATTTGGAAAATTTGCGGAGAACACAAGAAATCCTGGAAAAAGGTGGCAAATGTTAGATAGGCGAAAGATGAAGATGATCATGAGTTGGTATAAAGCGAGCAAGAGCAAGGATGCTTCATTGCGCAAAATGTAAAATTGACAAGTTCCCCACTGCTTTCTTTTTCCTCCATATATTCAAATTAAATCTGGTTTTAAAGCTTGTCTTTGACAATTAGTTGTCTATTGCCATAAAGAGATTCACAATTTTCTTCTTTTCTATATTATATTTGGTCAAATGCTACGAAAGCCAGCAGTAGCCAGCAGTGGAGCAAGATAAAGAGTCATTATAACATCATTCATTGGTCATGAGGATATTCTTAATAATTAACGAACTCTGACCCTCCACTTTTTATTGTAAATTTTAAATCAATATTTAATTTAAAATTAATTGATAGTAAATAAAGATATTATTATTATATTTATGTGCTGAGAATATTTTTAAGGGGTGTTTAGTTTGAGAGAATTCATAAATTTTCTTTTAAAATTTTACTGGTGGGTATTTGATTCTAATATTTAGTTCAGAATACTCTAATTTCGGGAAAAGTGACAGATTTCCAACAGTGCTCAAAGTCTCAAAATCAAAAACCTATATTTCCCTGTAATATTTTAGGATTCCGAGAGCAAAGTTGTATTGTTTCAAAATTTGACCTGAATAAAAAATTATAAAATAATCATTATCATTTTAAAAAGTATGTTTGGAAGTGATTGCAAATCAATTATAGGTTTCTGCTGCAAAATTTTTTTTTATATTATAATTAATAGCGTTTGGCATGAAAAACGCCTTAAATCAACCATTATTCAAATAAATATTGGGTTAAACAAACATCTTAAAAGATGATTATTTAAGGCGTTTCTTAGCGTTTTCCCAAAAACACCTTAAATAATAATAAAATATGGCATTTTCTTCCCACGATGCCCCAATTAATTCTTACATCAATTATTTAAGGCATTTTCCTAATTGAAAAGCCTTAATTGATAATTAAAAACTAATCTTTTTATGTTCATAAATCAGAGTGTTATGACATGATCTTTTTTCATATACGCTTATAAATATATGATTAATGCATTTGTATGAAAAAACGCCTTAATTGGTTATCAATTGTGGCATTTTTTCTTACAACCACCTTAATTGTCCCATATTAAATTTTTTCTCTCTAGATGATCGTGTTATGACAATATGAATGTTCTAATGTCTAATCGTAAAGCAAAAGAGCTTATAAATATAACTATCAAAATGGCGTTTGTATACATGGAACGTCTTATTCGATGTCTTCATCATGTTTCAATAACCAATATGTTTTTTATTTATATTTCAACAAATCTTAGCTCATAGCATTTACTTTTTTCTTTGAAAAAATTTTAGCTTCATCATTCGTCATTTAATCTTCGTCTTGTTAAAGTTTATTATCATTTTTTACACAAAACAATGTGTATTCTTTTTTATTGATAGTGTATAATCCATGTTACCTTCCAATGAACTTATTTTTTATTTTTTTAGATGTAGTTTAGTTCTTGATTAAAGGCATTTTCGATATATATTATTTGTTTTGTGGATAAATTGTTTTAGCTCATTCTAATCTTTCAATGTTTTTTTGTGATTTATATTTTATTTGATGATGTTTGGGGGATTTCATCTACCATATGCTAAGATTTGCTTTCCATTAAGTTTTCAACTTTAACGATATTCTAAACAATTATGGCTAGTTTTTCACTGAGAAGAAAGATACGATTGGTTACATTACTCATGATGCAATTGAGCTAGATGGAGACTTTGTTGCATTTGTTATGTTTTCTTGTTGTAACTTTATTAAATATTAACGTAAAAAAATGATGTAGACTATCTTATGATGGAACATCTTATGATAAGCTATGCATTAGTGAGTTAAACGCAATGGTCTTTTAAAACAGTATGCAATATCTAGATCATACTAGAATGGACATGAGAGTTTTTGCAAAATTATGTCATTTGTTTAAAATAGAATGGGGGTTATAGTCATCTAGACATATGTCAATAGAAGAACTAGTAATTAGCTTCCTCTATATTATTGCCCATCATACAAAAAATAGGATTATGAAGCGTCAAATGGTCAGATTTGGAGAAACAATTAGTAGACAATTTCATTTTGTGTTGAATTCTATTTGAAGATTACATATGCTATTGTTTAAAAAACCCAAACTCATACAAAAAAATTCAACAGATAATATATGGAAATGGTTTAAGGGTTGTTTGGGTGCCTTAGATGGGACATACATCAAAGTCAATGTAAATACAGTTGACCAACCTAGATACAGGACTAGGAAAAATGAAATTGCTTCTAATATCCTTAGTGTTTGCACCCTAGATATGCATTTCATATATGTTCTACCGAGATTGAAAGATTCTACTATAGATGACAGAGTGTTAAGGGATGCCATTACATGTAGAAAATGGGTTGAGGATCTCATCAGGTATTATTTGTATAATGTTTGTGTAATGTTAATAATGATGTTGCTTATTTCCATATTAGTAATGTTGTTGAGCATTCTAATAGGTAATTACTCTTTGTGTGATGTCAGATATACAAATGGGGAAGGATTCTTGACACTTTATAGAGATCAATGATATCATCTTAGTGATTAGGGGGCAATACTCCAACTGACGACCCTAAATGAATACTTTAATATGAAACACTCTCAAGCAAGAAATTGTATGGAGAGATGTTTTGGTATATTGAAAGCTAGATGGGCAATTATAAGGGAGAAGTCATTTTATTCAATTAAGACACAGTGTAGAATCATTTCTGCTTGTTGCCTTATCCATAATTTTATTAGGTCTGAAATGGTTTTTGACCCTATTGAAGGGGATATTGCTGAAGGAAGTATTTCCTAACCAAATGAATCTGAACATAAGATTTGATTACGTATGTTGAGCCATCTGATTATTAGACTCAGTTTAGAGATTATCTAGCTAATAATATGTTCACTCATTGGTTGCAATCCCAAGGATAATAACCTTATAGATATGTTTTGCACTTTATTATTTGTTTACCTAATGGTTTTTATTTTATGTACCATATAGTTGAGTGTAGAATTTACTTTATATCAATGTTGAATATATGTTTACAATATATTAAGGCATTTTTGAATGCCCAATGAATATTACAATTTTGAGTACACACTTTTCTACTTTATTTCCATGTGTATTCGTTTATTTCGTTCCCTTGATTTTTTTTATTTACTATATTGATATTGTTTTATAATGTCTAACCATGTGATTTGGAATTGAAATGTCTTAATTGCATGCCAATTCATTGTAATCCATTCGAGGCATATCCAAAAGTAGATTGGACAATTTAGACTTTGGTAACCATTCATGGACTCGAGAGGAGGATTCGTATTTGGTTCATTACCTATATTCTTTGGCTGAAGATCCTAGATGGAGAGCGGATAATGGGACATTCGCATTGGATATCTAGGTTATATTGAACGAATGCTAGAGCAAGTCATTCCGACTTCACAACCTAAAGCTACTTCCCACATCGAATCTAGGGTTAAGTTGCTTAAGAGACAATATCATGCAATTTGTGATATGAAAAATTCTAGTGGATTTGGGTGAAATGATCAAGAAAAATGTATCATAGCTAAGAAAGAAGTATTTGATAAGTGGGTTCGGGTAAGTTTTTTTAGATTATATTATGGCTTATCATCTTTTTGACCTTTTTTTTTTGTATGACTTTTGTTTGATTCATCTTTGTTTGAACTTTTGCCAATCACACCCACATGCTAAAGGGTTACGAAACAAACCTTATCCTATTTTTTGGTGATTTTAAAGTGATATTCGGATATGATAGAGCAACCGATCAACGAGTCTAAATAGAAGCTGATGCGATTGAATAATTAAATGCTAATGATGATGCTTACTTCTCCTATAAGTTTGATATCAATGTTGAAAGAAATGCAGAGAGGAGACAATGAAAATGAAATTGGTTTTGCTGTTCTAATCAATGCTAGGATGACGTTGTCAGATAAAAAGCATTCTAGGAGCGAGGATAGACCAATCGTTGCGTTGGTGCATTAGATTGGCAATATTGGTGCTTTATATGATCGGGTTATGAATGTAATGGAAGGTATTTTAGCTTACTTCAAGACAAAAGTTGAGAATACAGATAGAAGAAAAGTCACTTTTCAATGAAATAATACAACTCGACAAATTCATGCCTAATGAAATACTCATTATTGGTGAGTATATGTTGAAAGAAAATCACAAAGTTGAATTTTTCTTTATGATGCCAACTATGTTTAAAAGTAATTAAATTAAGAAACAATTAAATGAATGTAATGCATATCACCCATCATTTAACTTGCCTTCTCTTGGACACATGTAGACCACACTACATTTTGTATACAGATTCATTGTATAATTTTGGAAACCTATTTATTTAATTAAGGTAGGAAAATGAAGCTTGTAAATATGCAAATTTAGCTTCGCATGTTAAACATGGGTTTATTTATATCGAATATCATACTTATGTGAATCAAATACATATTTGTAATACTACAAATTAAAATTTTGAATTTAAAATATGAACATCGTAAGACTTCAATATTACGCCACACATCCAAATTTATAACTGATAATGTTGGGTATAAAAATACTTTTTTCAAATAATCCTAATCATTATATGTGTATTCATATAAGTTGCCAATTTATATAAAATAAATACATACCAATAATATTAAACTAATACCTCAATCAAAAAGTCAAAATTATCCAATCAACATGGCATGTTAAAAAAATTATAATTAATGTAATGCATATATTTACACCCAACCAACATTCTCCAACCTCAAGGTATAGTGAATGATAATACATAATTAGATCATTCTTTATGCACTTCATCAAGTTCGTCTTTCGCAAAGCATCATTTACTCTCTTACTATAAAAAATAAGAAGTAAATGTTAATAAACGAGCACAAAGTTTAGCTTTTCTTATTGAAAGATATTACTATTGTATGGAATTAATACTAACCTTGAATGGTGTGGTCATAAAATAATATAAAACTATCTCTCTCAGAAAATGAAGGATATAGTATCCACATTCAGTAACTCCTAATTGACAAAGTACCTAAAAAATAAATTTAGTGGATTTACGAAAATTTATCTAAACAAACTCAGTATAAAAGAATAAATTTCACATTTATCGATAATGATACCTAATTTATCTTTACTTTCTTATCAACTGTAGACATTCCCCTAAATTGAACAAAAAAAAAGTAGTTAATACAAATATAAAAGTAATTATGAAGAAATACAATATAATCTAATAACATGTAATACCTTTTTATTAAATTATAAATATCAGGGTTAGTGATCGCCATTGGTTGAATAGAGTTAAATAAGTATGGCGTCAAGGAATTAGTATCAGTTACAATAAGTTGCCAATGATGTTTGCAAAATAATATGCATTATACATAAAAATTAGGCATCATCTTAGATGACATCAAGGTTGGAATAATTAGTTGTACGAATATAACTTATGCAGCATTATACAACACCAAAAAATAATCGGCCCACTTTGTGTGCATTGACCCATATGACGACCAAGAATAATGAAAGTGCCATTCACCTTACTAATCACATTAGGGTCAATGAATTTGAATCTATGGGTCATTTGTCTAGTATTGATCTCTCTATATAGAAAGCTACACGATACCAATCAATAGTGTCGGTTAGTAATACACCCTAATATAGATTAATAGATTTTGACTTTGAATTTTTAAATTTATAAGCTAAACTCATATAAGCAACAATATCAGAAGTTGATATTTCATCCATGGTACAAAATGCCTTAATCTTAGGCCCCCAATGTAAGAAATTGATGGATGGTCAAATAACCAATCATTGGACTCAATGGTAATGATGTTTCTTTTGGATAAATAATCAAGTGCATAATTAGATAATGCATCAATGGTAGTCTCAGCAAGGGTCATCCTTTGAGTCCCAACATTCTGCTACAATATATAATAAAATATAAGTATTAAAGCCAAAATCAATAAATATAAAATATAAATAAATATTAAGTGAATAAACAAAATAAAAATAATGAGTGATACCAGAGTTTGGGTTTGCTATCAAACATGAATTACGAAAGCTTGTCCCTGTTGGATATTGGTAATTGACTACCCTCCAAACATGTTAGGCTACATTGTTGCCAACATCGCCTCCAAAGCTACGAGTCATTGCTATTGATTGTTCAGGCATTGCTTTTGCTCATCAAGTCTTTGCTATTGTTGTTAAATGATTGCTTCATATTCTCCATTCTTCATTGGAGGGGGTTTGGGTTAATTACTAAAGAACTTTGATAGCAACACAAATCTACCAACCCCACGAACTCAACTATGTCTTTCTTTCAATCCTAATGCTAAAGACAAGAGATCTTTGCCATAATCAGTTGCTAGTTCACAGATTCAAATTTAGTAGCAAAATCATCTTGAAAGACAATAATAAGATGGTGCGTAACAACAAAGTTATACAAGCATATAGTCATACATACAAGCACAAAGCCAATCATACGTGATAAATTGATCAGTTATACATACAATTTTTTTAGCCATTTCTTTGGTTGTTTCATCTACGAACAATCCATCTTTTCACATACGTCCTTGTTTCCACACATCTCATTTAGGAACTTCGATGCTAAAGCTAAATGATTCTTGATAAATTAACACGATATGAGAATTAGAATATATTGAATGAATGTTCATAAATATTCGCATATGAGTATAAAACAAGTGTGTGAATACTTACGAGATTATGCTTGACATTTGCATAATCCTTTCTTGATGTCCAATGGTGATATACTTATTTGGCTTGAATATTCTTTTGTTGTTCTTTGATTTTTTTGAAAAAGAAAGAAATAAGGTATATCATATATTAATATATCGAATATATTATATAAAATTTTATAAACAATTAACATAATGGGTATGCATATCGAGAATTCTTCTGATAGTCAATTTCAAACAAATGCATCCATTTTTTAGAATTGATAACATCTGCATTGGCAATGGAGGATCAGCCAACAAATCACTATTATCAGTGAATAGTAAATTACAATGGGTTATCAATTTACTTTTAAAGACTTTGAATTCTTTCCCAGCCGACTACAACACAAGTCTTTTATACTCATTTGGGACATCAAACCATTTTTAATAAATTTAAAACAATTAATATGGACACATTGCATTTCAATTAAATGATCATTTAATAAATTTTATCAAACTTTTGAATAAACATACCATAACTGACTCCCATATATGATCATTTTGATCATCAATAACTCATTGTCAATTATAGTATGTAATAGAAATGCTACTATGGATGATCGCTCCAATGTGACTAGCCAACTTGGTAGCTTCATTGGACACAAGTTGCCCACTTTGACTGAGTCGACATGAATTTTTATGTCAATCACTTTAATTTGTTTACCAGGTCTCCTTGTTTTTCTTTTTTTCACTACGGGTGTGTCTTCTTTATGCTCAGTAATAGGAAACATATGTTCTTTGGATTTCATAATACCTATGATTTTTATCATAATTATACAAAATATACCAAACTATCTCTCTAAATTTCACACAATAAAAAAAATCAATATCCACTACGGTTACTAGACTAATATACATAAAACATCCTACAACCAATAATATTTTATAGGTAAAAGTCATACTGTGATCCTACCTTAAATAAGAGTTTCATTCAAAATAAATGATGTGTACAAAAATAATCTTAATTTGCATAAAACCATTCAGCAAATCATAATACTTAAACCAAATAACAAAGAAATACTATGCATGCAATTAATAGACGTTGGGTGATGAAGGTGACGGTGGAATATGAATAAAAAACAATATATATAGTAAGGAAAGAAAAATAATACTTATGTCAAAGAATATAAATAATACAAGAAATAGATAAAATATGCACATACTAGTAAAAGAGAGGAGCGATGGCATTGACTTGTTAATGGTCGATGACGATGAGAAAGATGAAGAA
This sequence comes from Durio zibethinus, assembly GCF_047325235.1. Classification (NCBI taxonomy): domain Eukaryota; kingdom Viridiplantae; phylum Streptophyta; class Magnoliopsida; order Malvales; family Malvaceae; genus Durio; species Durio zibethinus. Next base: position 21,303,738 of record NC_143166.1, read on the forward strand.
ACCAAGAGGCAAACTAATTGGGTTGATGGTTTAGGGGTTGATTGCAATACAATTTTTTACCGTTCACTGTATTAGCCATTTGATTTTTCAAAGTTCAAGAACGGGGAATTAATCTTTAAAAATGATCATTTAAGGCATTTTCTTAAAAAAAAGGCTGTAAATGATTTCCTTATATTATAAAAAAAGGATATTTAATGTCTTTTTTGTCAGAAGATACCTTAAATAATCTCTTAAAAAGAAAATATCTTAAATAATTTTCTACAAAAAATTGAATGGGATTATTTAAATCTTTTACAAAAAATTAAATAGGATTATTTAAGAGGTTTTTAGCCCAAAAATGCCTTAAATAATCCTCCTTTATAAAAAATTTGATGAGATTATTTAAGATGTTTTCTAATAAAAAAACCCTTTAAATAATCTTTTAAAAAATTTGAACAACATTATTTAAGGCATTTCTGGCTAGAAATGCCTTAAATAATCATTTTTAATTTTTTTAGAGGATTATTTGAAGTGTTTTTGACAAAAAAATACCTTAAATAAACCCCTATAAAAAATTAAAAGGGATAAGGCGTTTTTGGTCTTTCTGACCAAAAACGCCTTTAATAATCCTTAAAAAGTTGAAGAGCATTATTTAAGGCTTTTTTTTGCCATAAACACCTTAAATAATCATTTTCAATTTTTAAGGGATTATTTAAAGCGTTTTTATCCAAAAATACCTTAAATAATGTCCTATAAAAAATTAAATGGAATTATTTAAGGCCTTTTTGCCTTAAATAATCTCCTACAAAAAATTGATTAGAATTATTTAAGGCATTTTCGGCCATAAAATGCATTAAATAATCCCTTACAAAAAATTAAATTGGATTATTTAAAGTGTTTTTTAGTTAAAAATGCCTTAAATAATCTCCTAAAAAAATTGAAAAACATATTTAAAGCATTTTCTAACAAAAAATGCCTTAGATAATTCTATTCAATATTTTTAAGAGATTATTTAAGGCCTTTTTTGGCTAAAAAATATAATAAATAATCCCTTACAAAAAATTGAATAGGATTATTTAAGGTGTTTTCTCACAAAAAATGCCTTAAATAATCCTCTAAAAAAATTGAATAGCATTATTTAAAGCATTTTTTGGCCAGAAACACATTAAATAATTCTCATCAATTTTTTAAGAGATTATTTAAAGTATTTTTGCCAAAAAATGCCTTAAATAAACCCTTACAAAAAATTGAAAGGGCAAAAAATATCTTAAATAATCCTCTACAAAAATTGAACAGGATTATTTAAAGCATTTCTTAGCCCAAAACGCCTTGAATAATCTTAGTCAATTTTTGTAGGAGATTATTGAAGGTGATTTTGGCTAAAAAATACCTTAAATAATCCAATTATATCAATTTTGTTACTCAAACAAAAAATAAAATGCCTCAATTTATAGTATTTTATAAATAAAAACATTAGTCAAATAAAATGTCTTCTTTTGCTGTAAAAGGCATCGTTTGTCATTTGGTTATTTATTATTAATAAAATGTAATGAAAAGTTACCATCATAAATGTCAAGGGGATTATAGTAATTATTCAAGAATTACTATACATGGATTCTACCATCCAAATAAGTGAATATGAACATGGGATGCCCTGAAAATAAAAGAAAACCTTAGGTATCGCATTTTCTCGGGGATCACTCTTTCTCTCGAAATGAAAGATTCCATGAACCAAACACCCTTTTAATATAATATATTTGAGATTTACTTTATCATCATTTTTATAATCCTTTCATGTAAGAATATAATAGACTTATTAAGTAATATGAACTTCATATATAATTATGACAATTTTGTCTTCTAACATGAAATTCATCATGCCATAGGCATAACACACTTGTCATAGAGGCCTATTAGATTTATTGCCTCACAATAAGCTCATTATATGCCTATATGTGAAATTCATATTTGTTTGTGCCGGGTTTAGACCTTAGGGCATTCTTGGAAAAATAGAAGAGAAGGGTAGTAAGAGGCAAAGGTAGGGTGTATTCCTTGTATTTGCACTCTGACGCATAAGTCAGATAGAATAAGGTCGAAAAAGAAATAAGAAAGAGGAAATGGGTCTAGGATCAACTTACTTTAATTTGCTTAGACCTTTATATTTATTGGTGAGTAATAGGGGACCATCAAGGACAATAAGGATAGTGTCGAGCTGATATGACACTAAACATGTCAAACTAACTTGGCATATCAGGTCAGTACAAATGATAAAAATACCTCTAGTTGTTTACTAAAGGCTTCCAAGAGGGAAAAAAATCATTATGCGTTTTTGACCACCAAATGCCCTTAATATTTTGTTCCTTACTAAGTAGTTTGAGTATCAGGCTGCTGAATATTTGATCGATGCATTTAGTGTAGGGTAAGTGGGAAAAAAAGAAATGATGTGAAATTTGATTCTTCAAGGCCGATGTCATGGAGAAGATTGGTATCGGGAGATAAATAATCTTAAGTCATGATCTGATTTGGTGAGGATATGATCTTGCACATGTGCCTTGAGCTGAGTGCATGGCTAGCTTAAAGATTGTCGAGGTGTAAATGATTAGGAGTGATTCAAAATTAGTGGTAGAGCTTGTCTAGTCAACATGAGACTTATGTTTTATTTTTGGGGTTTGAGTTTAAGCCTTTACTTTGAACTCTAGTGACGAGCTGGCCATTTCATCCATTTTGAATAGTTATCTAGTCTGGTTGATCCAAACTAAGATTTGTCCAGTTTGGCTGATCTAATAGCATTAAATGATAATAGAGGTAATTTGAACAAGAAAATTTAGACAGGGAATATGAAGAAACATTTGCCTGTTTTCACTCAACGCATGGTATGATTTGCACCATTCGTATGATTTGTCACATGGCTATATAAAAAGGTGTTAGGGCTCCAATTTTTCACCTTTCTACTTTCTTTACTCTGGATCCGATCTAAAATTTTTGACCTTAAAAGCTTTCTAGCCTTGAAGTTTTTTTACACTTTTTTTTATATGTATTCTTAATTATGTCTTCCAATGTAAGTTCTGGGGAGGCTGAAAGTTATCAGGTAGAACCTAGGAGAGGTCAGCACGGGTAAGACAATGATGATTTGATTCCACCATTCATTGAGAATCGTAATTATGAGAAGATGGCCTTCAGGTTCAATCCTATGTCCAAGGAAGGGTAGTAGTGAAACAAAAAAAATACTCGAGTAAGAGGAGAACGGATCTTGAGCATGGAAGAGCTACGTGTTCAAATAGACTTAGACCTACAAAATCCATCACCTTTCCTCATATCTTAGGTCGGTCCATCTTCTATGGTTGACATTCCTTCATCTTTGGTTGTTTCTCCTTCTAGGGTTCAGTCACATCAATTTTCTTCTACTTTTACTCTTTCCCCCATCAATGCTCTCGTTGTCACTTCCATTCCACACCAGTCAATTTTTATTGAGATCTCTTTCTTTCTTGAGGGCTCTCTACGTCATACGTTTTCCTTTAGAGTTGAGTTGCTCTTACCCATAGTTTCATATCGAAATCTTGGTCTTCCTCATGAGTCAAAGTCTTTTGATGGTAAAAATTTTGATAAAGAAAGTTTCAAGGATGAATAAAAGAAGGGGAGTATCTCATTTAGAGAAAGTGGCGATAAGGAAATGAGTCTTATGGGATAGGATAAACTGGTCGAAGTTCTTGTATATACTTTCTGTGACCTCGACATGATCCTTAAGGACTTGATGAGCAAACTAAAAGGCAAGACAAATCCTGAACACTATCCTAACATGTGTTTAGTTTATCAAGTCCATGCTCTAGCGATGACTTTCTTTTTTTCTAGAAATAGATACAGTATAATAATGCTAAACTCCTTATATTGGGTTATTGATAGACTTAAGCCATATTGGCTCATATATATTAGGATTCTTTTATGGCTAATCTAAGGTTTCTACTTTATTCTTTATTTGTTTTGATTTTTAATTATTATAATTTAAGTATGACTCAACTTATTTCTAATTATGTATGATACAACTTCATCTTTTTTTGTTAGCATTTAAACATTATTCCTTCTTTCCCCTATTCAGAGATTTTTTTTCTTTAAAAAAGTACCTATTGCTTGTAGGTGGTATTGCATAACAGCTCGACCTAGTAGAAAATTATTTATCGATCGCCTAAGCTCAATAAAAAATTGAAAGTTGCTCTTCTTTTGCCTGAAGAAGCAAAAAATAAATAAAGATGGTAAGCCCGTAATTGAGGCTACTCCTGAAGTTGAGGCTTGAGAGATAAAAAGTAAGCCTGATGCTTTTGTAGATGCACCGATGGCTTTTTTCATTATGGATCTATTAATTTGAGACAAAATTTTAGAGTACACCTGTAGGGAGAGCTCGTCATTGATGCCAATGAGCTAACCTCCCCTAACGTAATAAAGAAGATGTAGTACTAAGGTAGGTTCAACGTAACCTCATAGAAATTTTTTTTAAACTGATTTTATCTAACTATTAGTTTGATTTTGCAAAGATGACAGCAATGATGACTTTGACTTTAGGTTATACTAGCACATTCTTAGATCTAAAAGGGCCAAAAGAAAATTCAGCTTGGGGCCTTGTCTTGTAGGGGAGACAAGGTTGTTAATACGACACTACATTGCTCTCCTATAACTTGGAAAACAAAGGCTAAGGCTGGTTGTCATCTATCCTCAACATTAGCACCAACACCTCCTCTTATAAAAAAACCATGAGTGGAGATCTCCTTTTCCACCCTTGAGAACTTTGAAGCTAGGGTATTAAGGTCCAACTCAGAGAAAATCTCGACAAGGTTGGAGTATGCTTTAATCGATGACCCTGCCATGAACCTTGATGTGGCGAGAAAGTTTTACAAGATTGTGGTCTCTTCTCTTGGTGAGTACTTTTTGACTTTAACTCGGTTTCTTATTGTTTTTTATTTTTCTAAGTTTGAGTTCTTTTTGTGTTGTCTAATAAAAGTTTCCTTATCAACCCCTGGAGAACACCAACAAAGCATTCCACCATGCCTACCTTGTCATGTGCCCCATGTTAAAGGCCAAAAAAGACATGATTGTCTTGATCGAAGAGCACAAAAAGAGCTTGAATGTGTTAGGCAATGTCAGGTCCAATCTCGGTGTGTCTTACAACAAGGAGGCTGAGTTGAAGAAGAGGAACAATGAGCTAACAACAAAGCTAAGGGCCGTCTCAATTGATAAAACTTTATTGAGTCCATAAAAAAATAAGCCCATGGCTTAGGTCTGAGCTGAAAACCAATGAGATGAGGAAAGAAGGGCTAAACATAAAGTCTATGAAAGAGTTTAAGGCTTCTAACAAGTGCCTTAAATGAAGGTGAAATTCTCTAAGAATAACATGTTTGGTACCTTCTAGTTGGCCAAAGATGAGGAATTATTTAAAATTTTCACCTTCAATGTTGACCTTTTTTATATTGATATCAACAATATCAGATCGAGGCTTTTTCTAAATCAACATGAGGAGAAAGAAAAAGAGGAAAAAGAAAAAGAGGTGATGATGAGGCCATGGACACTAAGCTCTAGATCGCTCTAGATGCTGGGGACAAGGTAAAAGAGGTTAGAGAGGTTGAGGTTGTCGTTGATATTCCTACTAATGGGCATGTTGTTTTGCTACTACTAACACGTGATTCTTTTTTTATTTTTAACTTTTTGTAAATTTTTGGTTATGTATGAGGTTGGTTTTTATAATGACCTCAAATTTTGATGACCTGTCTAATAAACAACTCTTGTACTTAATAAAAATGAAATAGAAAATATTTTGTTCAACTGAATCCAAGTTTTAGCTCAGTTCTATTATAATTTTTCTTTATTTGCACAAGTTTAAGCATGGTTAATAAAAGAAATTTGAGTCTGGTTAACTGAACTAAGGATTTACGTAATCACTTGGATTAAATTAACATGAGAATCCATATAAGTTCTAGGTTAGATTTTGTTAGATCGATTAGGCATAAGCTCATTGAGCATAGTTTAATTTTCTACATTTAAGTACAATATACAAGTGTGAGCTTGACCTATCGAAAATTGACCTTTAAATTATCTGTATTCGATGTCCTTGGGATGATGTTACCATTTATATCCTATAGCTTGTAGGTTAGATCATGGACGATCTCTTTAACTACATATGGTCCTTCCCAGGTCGGGGCTAATTTTTAACTTCGATCATCTATTATTGAGGTTTCAACTTTTCTAAATACCAAATCACTTTTCCTAATATGCTTATGTTTGACCATTTTATTATAATAACTGGTTACTTTTTATTGATAAATTGCTATCTGTGTTAGTGCTATATCCCTTTGTTCTTTGATGAGGTTTAGGTTGACCCTAAACGTTTCTTCATTTTCTTCTTCTAACACTAATTCAACTTTTAAGCTAAGAAGGTCGATCTCAATAGGTACTACAGTCTTTGTTTCAAATACTAATTGGAATAACGTTTTACCAGTTGGTACCTTCGTGGTTGTCCTCAGGGCCTATAGCACCTCTGGTAGCTCATCGACCCACTTCCCTTTTGTTGTGTTAAGTCTTTTCTTTAGGGCTTTTAACATTATCTAGTTCGTAGCTTTAGCCCGCCTATTGGACTAAGAGTGGGCAACTAATGTAAACCTGAGATCGATATGAAGGTTTGAATACATTTCTTGAACATTGAGTTTTCGAATTGTTTACCGTTACTATTATTATTGACCGAGATAAGCCAAATCTAATGACTATATTCTTCCACATAAATTTTTTAACTTGGACTTCTATAGTAATGTCTGAGGCCTCAGCTTTAAAATATTTTATGAATTAATCTATTGTTACTAGACAAATCTCGTCTGGCCCGTGGCTAGGGTGAACAGTCCGATGACATCCATTTTTTACTGCATGAAGAGCCACAAACTAATGATAGGGATGAGCTCCATTGAGGGAAGATGTTGCACGTGAGTAAATCTTTGATATTTATCATATCTCTTTACCAGTTTGGTTGCATCCTTTTCTGATAGTGAACCAATAGTAGTTTTACTTAAGCACTTTGTATGTTAGTGGCCGACGTCTGAGATGGTTTTCACATATCCTTTGTGGATTTCTTTTAAGACATAGTCTGCCTTTTCTTTACCAACACATCTTAGATAAGGCACACTAAAAGACCTTTTATAATAATTTTTTCTTAATCATTATGTATCGATGAGTTTTCCTTATTAGTGTTTTAGCTCAAATTCTATCGTTTGATAGTGTTCCCGTAGTTAGATATGCCTTGATCGTATCCTTCAGGTTACTTTTTTTGTAATCTATCTTACAAACTTATCCTCAACACTTTTGTATGTTAGTTCTTTTACCAAGATTTGGTTCATACTTTCTATTGTTATTCTTAAGGTCTACTTAGATAAGGAGTTTGCTAACAAATTTTTTAACCTTGGTATTTTCTTCACATAGGCTTTCTTGAAACTAGCCATTAAAGCCAGCACCTTCTCCATATATTTTTGAATTTCATCATTCAAGTTTTGAACTCCCTATTTATTTGGCTGACCACTAGTTGTGAGTCATTATATGCAACTATATATTCAACATTGAGCTCGATGGCCAACCTCAAACCAACTATTAGTGCCTCATATTTCACCTCATTATTAGAAGTCTTAAACTTGAATCTCAAAGCGTATAGGTATTGTAACCTTTTAGGCTGATCAGAATAAGATCAACTCTTCCACTATGGTTCATGGTCGATCTTTTAACTAAAAGCTTTTAGTTTTCTTTATCCAAGGTATTTATTTTTTCCTCTAGTTATCTTTCACGGTGGTTCGAGGTGAGTTCTATGACGAAATCTATTAGCACTTAAGATTTCATTGTCAACCTGGGTAAAATGTGCAGGTTGAATTTGTTGAGCTCTATTACCCATTTGATTAGCCTTTTTAACATTTTGAGCTTCTGTAAACCTACCTTAGTGGTTGATCAGCCAACACGTGGATCTCATGGGCTTAAAAATATGGCTTAAGTTTTTTGGCCAAAGTGAAAACCACGTAGGCTAATTTTTCTATACTGTAGTAGTTGATTTCTAGCCTTGTTAATACTTTGCTTATAAAATACACCAGTCTTTGTTTCTCTTCTTTTTTTTGGACCAAAATCGAGCTGATGGCTTGGTCTGTGATGGCTAAGTATAAGTATCAAGTTTTGTCAGATCTCAACTTAGACAAAATGGGTGAAGAGGATAAGAATTCTTTGAGTTCTTTAAAAGCTTTTTAACACTGAAGATTACACTTAAAGTCAAAGGTATTTTTGAGAATTTTGAAGAACGATAGACATCGTTCTGTCAACCTGGACATGAATTGGCTTAGGGAACTATTTTACAAATTAACCTCTATACTTCTTTTACTGAGGTAGATAGCTTTATGCTTAAGATTGCCTAAACCTTTTCTAGATTCGTGTCTATCCCCCTTTTGTTGATCATGAAAGAACTTACCTGATGTGACCTCGAAATTCATTTACTCGAGTTAAGCCTTATATTATACTTCCACAAGGTGTTGAAAGTCTCTTTGAGGTTTTTCAAGTGCTCGATCAAGCTCTTGCTCTTAACTATCATGTTGTCCACATATACTTCCATGTTGTAGTCGATTTGATTTTTAAACTCCTTGTTTACCAGCCTTTAATAAGTCATCCATGCATTCTTTAATTCAGAAAGCATTACCTTATAATAGTAAAAGCTTTTCTCAGTCATAAAGGTTGTATTTTCCTTATTGTCCTTTAACATTTTGATTGAGTTTCAATTATAATAGGCTTCCATAAAACTAAGAAGGCCATGCTAAGCACTATCATCCACCAGCTAATCTATGCTAGGAAAAGAAAAGCTATCTTTCAGGTAGGCTTTGTTAAAATCAGTAAAGTAAACTTACATCCTCTATTTTTTACTATACTTTTTTACCATGACCACGTTGGCTATCCATTCAGGATAGCAGACATCCCTAATAAAGTTTGCTCGTAATAATTTGTTGACTTCTTTCTCGATAGCTTGTTGTCTTTTTAAGGTAAAGATTCTCTTTTTTTACCAAATTGATTTTAATTTAAGATTAGTGTGTAACTTATAAACGATTACCTCGGTATCAATCCTAGGCTTATTAGATGGTATCCAGGTAAACAGGTCGATATTATCTTTCGGGAGTTGAATTAATTGATCCTTATATTGAAGTTTAGTTTCGATCTGCATATATTTTTTGGGGATGCCCTCTCAGAATAAGACTGTTACAAGATCATTGGCTAACTCAAGTCTATTTTGTTTGAATTCAACTTTGATCAATTATCTTTTTTTGTTCAATTAGGTTAGGACCATTTTATGTGAAAACAGATCTTGACGTGATGATTAGTATATTATAGATAACTTGTTAAATATGTATGTAGTGAAATTGCTATGTATTTTTCATTTCATAATGTATTTTGGCCACATATTAGCTCAGTCCAAATAAACATGCGATCATTTACGATGGCTTAAAAGCTTAGTCATCTTTGAAGTTACCTTAAAAAATTAAAAAATTAAAACAAAAAGTTTTTTTTTGTTAAAGCTTAAGAGCTTGAAGCAACTTAAGAGTGTGTTTTTGTCAAGTTGGTCTTATGTTCTATTTTTTTGCTTATGGCTTCTTATTTCTTATTTGGCTTTCGTTGTTTGCCCCTCATCAATGCATGCATTATTGGTTAAACTGTCAATTTGTTTCCTAATCTTTCCTTTCATTGTTGTAACATATCATTGACATGCCATGGACTAGTCTCCCTTAACCTCTCTAATCCCATTATGCATTGGAACTTTTACTTTCAGATGGGAAGCTAAACTTATAAGCCACATAATAGACTAGCTAGGTTAGCGTAATATCATATTGTAGGCCAATGAGATGTCCACCATTATAAATTATATTACCAAGGTGATTGTCCTGGGTTTTGTCCCTAAAGAGATTGGTAGTTTGATTTCTCCTTTCACAGGTACCTATTTATTCTCGAATCCCATCAATGTTATGGTGATCAGCTGTAATTGATTTTCACCAATTCTCATCTTTTTTATGGTGCCGTAGTACATGATGTCGGTTGAGCTCCCATTGTCAAGCAGGATTCTCTTGACTTATAATTGTATACTATGGTCGTGATCACTATAGCATTATCATGAGGGTGCTGGATTCCTTTAAGGTCTTTCAAGTTGAATGAGATCGATTCATCTTTGTAATCTTTTTCTATCTTTGCCATGGTGCCCATTACCATGATTATGCCTGGGTTGGACTTCTTTTGGTTAAGGTAGAGCTACTTTTAGTGATCACATTAATCATTTCGATGATCAGCCTGTCATTATCAATTTGACATTTTTCTTAACTCGCCTCATCTTCTTAGTATTTTCTTTTTCTTTTTTTTTGGTTTTTTTTTTCTCTACCTCGAATGGGCTCTGTTCGATATTGTCTATAATCTGTTATGGGCTAGCCTTGTCATTGCTGCTCCATAAACCTTCTCAGCTGACCACTCATTATCAAAGCTTCAATTTCATTTTTCAAGTTAACGCAATCTTCAATATTATGGCCTATATCCTTATGAAAAGCATATTTTTTGGTCAAATCCTTTTTTTTATTCTATCTTAGTGGCTTTAGCCATCTGAGGTCAAATTTTTTTTCAATTTGCATTAGAATCCTCTATCAAAAGGTATTCAGTGTAATGTAGCTTCTTTCTCTATTAAGCTTCTAGCCCTACGTTGTCTCCATTTTAAGGAAGGATCATAGAAATCTTTGCTTTTTTTATAACTGATGAGGGGGGATGAACCTGTCTCACCTCAGTTAGTTTTCATTGTAGTTTTGGTACTTATGTATTTTTCGGTTATCAATAAGACATCGGCCAGAGTTCTAGGTGGTTCTAGTGACAAAGTTAACTTTAGGTAGTACTATTTGTCGTTTAGTCCACTTGTTAAAGCAGCCACAATGGCCATTTGCTTTAGGTTTGCTCCAAGTCTTTAACTTTTAGAGCTTTCACGTTAAAACACATAACATAGCTCTTTAGAGATTCATTTTGACCTTGTTGGATTGATATCAAGCTCAAAGTTATCTTCTTCACTCTTCGACTACTGACAAATCGAGATAAAAAAGAGTGGCTGAGCTCGTTGAATATGGTGATTGACTTTAATTCCAAGTTGTTGTACCATAACTAAGCTATGCCCTTCAATATGTTAGCCAGGCCTTTGCACATTAGAGCTTCATCTATGCCTTGCATCATCATGTTAGTCCTATAAAGTTTCAAATGATTGAAAGGGTCAAAAGTACCACCATATGTTTCCTAAGTAGGCATTTTAAATCCTTTGGGAGGCATGGCACTGTCAATTTCTTCAATAAAGGACAAGGTCTCAAATAACTTGAGCTCATCCTCAAAGGCTACTAATTTTATTTTTAGCTCTTTTTTCATGGCTTGCATTTGAGTTTCTAAATCTCTATTAGATTGGGGTTCGAGGTTTGTTTGTTTGGATTTTTGGGTCATAGCATATGCTAAGTTATGGTTGGGGTTGGTGGACTGGGGTGGCGTGCTTCTCTTTTTTGAAGGCCGATAAAGTTTCCACCTCTTCATAGCTCAATTGTTTAACAATGGCTCATTGGCCAAGGGTAATTAGGCTAGGCACTTTTAAAGCTTATGGTGGGGTTGTGGTTTGTAACATCTGCTTGAGAGCTTGTATCTGTTTGGTCAAAGCTTAAAATTTTTTCATGGTCGGTTTTGCCTACAGTTGGATAGGTCGAACAAAATGTTGGCCGTGATAGGTTTGTATTCTAGCCATGACGATCGTCTCTTCTTCCTCTAAGGTTCTCTTCCTTGGTGGCATTACTTTGTGCTTGACTAATGAATGGAAAAAGGCCTTCTACCTGACGCGCCAAATGTTTTGTCAAGCTTTAACCTCAGGATGTTCCTGGAAAAGTAGAAGAGAAGGGCAGTAAGAGGCAAAGGCAGGGTGTGTTCCCTGCATTTGCACTTTAACATGCAAGTCATACAGAATGAGGTCAGGAAAAAAAGTAAGAAAGAGGAAATAAGTCTAGAATCAACTTACTTTAGTGGTGCCAGGACCTTCATATTTATAGGTGAGCAATACGGGATTATTAAGGGACAATAAGGATAATGTCGAGCTGATGTAGTATCGGGTATGTCAGACCGACCTAACATGTTAGGTTGGTACAATGACAAAAATACCCCTAGTTGTCTACTGAATACTTTTAAGAGGGAAAAAAAATTACTATGCTCTTTTGACTACTAAATGTCCCTAACAATATTGTATGATAAGTTCATTGTCCTTACGTAGGCATTGTATTAAAGTGATGATAAAATGAATCTCACACCAATTACATTAAGAACATCTTAGGTATATAAATATAATAAAAATCTTTATTTATTATCAATTGATTTTTATTAGATGTTTATTTAAAATTTAATAATCAATTTTAACTTATATAATTTTTTGTGTAAATTGAAAGGAAAAATTATATTATGCACTCGTAAATCATGTAAAAATTCACTTTATAGCCAGGATTTTCTTGCTTTGAATGAATTAAATGCTTTTATACAAAAAAAAAAAAGGCAAAAAAGCTTAATTACCATTAATATCTATGTATACTCGTCTACATCATAATTAGAAATTTGCTCACTTGTTACTGTAGTAGAAAATATTTTATTAAATAAATAATTCTTTAAAATTTTGAATATTATTTTTTATGCTTTAAAATATATTTATATCAATCTAATCGAATTTTATTAATAATCATAGTTTTCATTTTAAAAGACAATATATCAAGCACGTAATATTAAAAAATCAAATAATAACTGCTGGAGTACATAAAATGAAAACCCTATCCAAGATAATTCATGCAGCAACTCTTGAATATATAATTACAATTATTTAAATTCTATTAACATTTACTTTTTAGCGTAAAAATTATTTGTGCTTATTTTACAACTTTATAAATTTGTCACAATAAATATTGATAAATTATCAAAAATATTAATAATGAAAATTTTTAAATTTTACAAATAGAGTTGCGAAAATGACAAATACCCCTTATAATATATTTGAAAAATATAAAAATTAATTAAAAGTAAAAATAAGACATTTATCATTCCTAAATATTTATTATTTATTTTACCTTTCATAACTCCCTTAAAAACCTTTTTTTTTTTTTTTCTCTCTCTCAAATTGTAAGACAAAAATATCGTAGAATAAAATAAAATTATAAAATGTCAAAAATGTCTTCTTACCTTTTTCCTCCACGGTTCCTTAAGTTTCTTTTTTATCTCTTGCGTAAGTATAACAACCGAATTTAAATGGACACTAATTAATAATTAAGAAGTTGAACGCATGTAAAATACACAAAACTATTTTATGGAGGGTAACATTGTCTCATCCAAGAACAGCAATGGGATAGTTTTCGACAATGGACGAGAATTTGTCAAAACCGCCGGTCCATTGCGTTTACCAAATTTAATTGCAGAAATAGCCTTTGATGCCCCATTTTCGATGAATCAAACCTAACCAAACTTTTAAGATGGAAAATTATGAAGCCTACCATATTCGCAGAGCAATCCGGTTTTAAGATTATTGCTCTAGACCTGAAGCATTAAACAAAAATTTTGAAGCTTCACTTAAGCTTGAGAAAGTATATGGTACAAGTTTATCTAGCTAAGCTTGTACTGCCTATTGTTTAAATCAGCTCTATTACTTAATACTGAAACACTTAACCAGTAATGGACCTAAAAAAAAAGCCCTTTTTTTTGTGGTGGTGGTGGGGGGGAGATATAAACCAAGTCATGACCCTGAGTTCCAGGCCGAATATCAAAGTCTCAGGCCCATAATCTGCTTCAGGCAACTTCACTGCAGCCAGCCCTCAAAGCGCTTCAAGAAGACAAAGCCACAGGCCCAAACATCCTCCACCTGCCTCTGCCCTACCATAATTCAAAACACCCCTGTTTGCGTTGTTAAGAGGAGATGATAAAATTTTGAATTTGATGGAACCAGTATAATCAGAAAATGCGAGAAATATGGAATGCTATTACAAATAAGAAATATATACAACAAACGAGGCAGATCACTCTAAGTACAGCTTTAATCATCAGCAGCTTCAGTAGCCTTCACAAATCGTCCTTTCACTCGCTTCCTAGTATCAGCTCTTGCCTTCCTCGATTCATAGCGTATGTGTTTATCATATCTATTCATGGGGTGCGACAAATTTTAATAATCAAATCATTTTGATAAACCCGTTATTAGATGATAACAAGGAAACCTGCACTAAGGAAAAAAAGATACCTTCGTGTTTTCTTCTTCTCTTTGTACCGTTGCATGGCATTACCTCTGTTCTGCGCCAGCAACTCGAGATCAGCCTTGCTAGGTGCTGCTAGCCTTGTTTGGTCACACCTCACAAGGAAAGATTGTTCCATTAAGTGAACATTGTTAGAACTGCTAGTGCCCTTGAGTTTGCCAAAAGCTGAAACTGATGATGGCTTTGCTGTTGGTAGGTTGTTGCTCTCAGATGTGGCTGGTCCCAGACTAGCTGCAGGATTACTAGAATTGTTCTGCATTTTCAAGCCCCACAAAAAAGTCTTTTATTTGTTGGCAAAACAAAGCTACCCATAATGCATCTACTGGAGGAGATTGCTAAGTCATATGCGCAACAATTTGCAATCAAATTTCTAATTGTTCTGACCTAATCCTACATATATCAAACAGAGAGAACATGGAACAAATAAACCATCTAAATAACCAATCAAACAGTAAAGTCAATAAAGGTTATTGGTTGAGTTTATGCTGACTTCCTTGTCTCAAATTCAAAGAAAGATCAAAGAAACACTGCGGCTGTGCTATAGATAGATAATACACTTTTCCTCACTAAATGAACAAACAAAAAGCATACTAAAACAATTAAGAAATTTTCTAAAACGGCAGAGATATTAACAAGAAAAGTGAAAACAGTGAAATGGTGAGGAACATACATTGATTGAAGCCATATCGTCTTGTGAAGGAGGGTAGCTGATGCTGTACTTATCTCCGACCAATTTGGCATTAGTCAAAGGCTCACTGAAATTGTTAATCATGAAACCAGCATCACTTCCAACGTATCCAACGTCTTCCAATTGGGCTTGGCTACACTCTTCCTCACCCCTCAACCGCCCTAGCTTAAAATCCCATATCTGTAGCAAATTCTAAACTATTTTAAAACTCTACTGTTACTAAGATTTCTCATAAAATCAAATCAAATCAAAGTACCTGAGGAGTCTGACCATTTGGATTACCATTCCACAACGCATCTCCTCCATCCATAATGCGATCTATCTCTTGCGTTTGCATCCTAAGCAAACAACTAAACGTCGTTTGCGTTTGCTGTTGCTGCTGCGGCTGTATAACTTCTTGTGTACCCAAAAAGCTGCCGTTTGCTTCCACATTTGGCACCAGATTCTCCCCACCTCCACCGCCCACGAAATCTCTCTTCATCAACTCTACAAGCTGCTTGAAAATAACCTGCTTGCACTTCCCACCCCCGTGATTCTGCTTCTTCAACATCTCTCCGCCGCTAAAACTCTCGTACGGTACCATCATCTCTTGCAAGTTCGTTTTGTACACCCACGATTGCACAGACGGCGCCACCAACTCTTCGTAACACCTGTTCCAGCTCCGATCCGACGGTTTCTTCTCGTCGAGATCGAATCCCCAAGCTGAAGCCAGCTCCAAGGCCGACGGACAACCAGAAAACCCTTCCACAGGGGTACGATCGTGTGCGGCCGACGCAGAGCAACTAGCATGCCCGTCCCAATCACACTCTTGACAAAGCACCAAATTATCGGTTGCGCACCGAACCGAAACCGGTTCAGTGCTACAATTATCGCAGATTTGAGAGCGGAGGTGCTTACGGGAAAGTAAGTTCGCAGAGTGCACGCGCTGATCGCAGAATAAACAGAGTTTGGCGGAGTCAGCTCGGCAGTAGAGAACCGCCATTTGCTCATTGCAGAAATCGCACGGCACCGTTTCCCTACTCTCCGGTTTTGGACTAACCATAGTTTCAGGAATTTTGTTAGCAACTTTTTTAGGGTAGATATTTGGTTATCAATTTGAAAATGAAAACCCTCCCGGTGAGGTTGAGCGCGCAGAGCTAAGGATTTAGGGTAGGCGAGGGGAAGGGATGACAAGCAGTGAGCGATACAAACGGGACTTTTTTCAGCTTTTTGATGATTAATTATTTTCTATTTTTGGAGGGTAATGGCTTAATGTAATGGGCACATCACAAGTACGGTCAAGTTGGCAATAATCAACGTTTAACTAATTTGGGTAATTTTGATTTCATTTATCTAAAATTTAATTAATTAATTACATTATTTTATCTTTTTTTATTCATTGAATCAATAATTAACCTGATTTAATTGGCTTAATTCGAATTAACATAATAATAAACTGTATTTAAATTAAATTATATGTTAAAATTTTATATTTCATATTTGAAATAAATTAAAAAAAATCATTTAATTAAATATTCAAATGCTAAAATGTTAAACTAAAAAATTCTAACAATTTATAAATGAAACGATTTATTTTACATATTTTAATTTTATTTTTGATTTTTTATATTTTAATTAACATTTTGATCAATTCAATTTGATAATTTAATGATTTAAATGAAAATTAAAATATTTTTAAAATTATTTTTAATAATCAATTAAAATTAATTTAATAATTAATAAAAATAATTCAATTGATTAATTTAATTAAAATAAAAATATGAACATCCTCCAAGTTGATTTAAGTTTTGCACAGAGAGAGAGAGAGAGAGAGAGAGAGAGAGAGAGAGAGAGAGAGAGAGAGAGAGAGAGAGAGAGAGAGAGGTAGCTATGATAAAATAAATAAAAATTGCAAAATTTGTTGTAAGCACAACGAAGCAGTAGTAATTCTACGAAGAACTTTTGTCAAGGTTTTTGGATGTAAAGTTTATGGAACAAGTTCTGAAAAGGGGAAGTGACAGGATCGACGGTCCATCAGAAATATTTAGTAGTTGGTGTTGTAATCACAAATAATTAGTGCGAATGAAATATCTGTATATAAAATTAAAAATTAAAAATTAAATTAAAATACTTTATAGACCTCAATATTTAATGATGCAAAATCTACTATTACAAGCCATTGTTATGTGGAAGACAAATTATATGTACATTTAATAAAAAAATACAATTAATGAGATTTTAGTTTAATAGTAAGGAAAAAATTTTAAAATTTTTAAGTCTTAAGTTCAAATTTAATTGTGTATGAACTTAATTAATTAAATTATAATTTATTTTTAGTAATTATTTAGTGATGTATTAATAATTAATTATATAGTTTATATATAAATATAATATTTGATTATAATTTTAAAAAATAAAAAATATGTATGATTAATTGAGAATAAATATAAATTGGTAAATATTCAATATCTTATATTTATTGATGAATATTTGAAGTTTTTTTTTTTTTTTTTGCCAGTAAAGATAAACTTTCATTCATGATTGAAATATGCATCAACTGTTATAATGGTTTGGACACAAGCAGGACATTCCTCTATCCAGTAGGTAGCCTCTGTAGATTCTAACCCAGCTCTAAGCGATGAGCTGTTTCGTTAGCTTCTCTCTTGATATGATTAATGGAAACTGATTTAAAGCACTGCATCTTTGTCCTAGCTTCCTCGATAAGTGTTCCAACAATAGAGAAGTCAGGTTCTGCTCCTCTTAGTTTTGACATCACAGTAATGCTATCTCCATCTAAGGCCACCTCTGCAAACCCCATCTCTCTTGCAAAATGCACAGCCTTCACTATCGCTATAGCTTCGATTGTTAAGAGATCGTTATCCTCGGCCAGTTAGCAGTGTTAAAAAAAAAGGTCCAGTTTCGTATAAATGATTTTGGATCAAGTAAAGATCATAAGCTTTAATTTTTTATTTTACATAGAATCTTAGTTACTTAATAAAAAAAAAGTAGAGTTGTTTTAGATATATGTCGAAAATCAAACAGAAAAAAAAAAGCTAAAAAAAGCAGAGAGAGAAAAATAAGAAGGAAAAATTAGTTAAACGGAAGTCGATCCGTGGTCCGATTGAGTTAGAACCTTATCAAGAGGTTTATGATTCAGAGTTCTACATTCTGAACGGTGAAGATCGGGTTTGAAGCTCTCTAGAAACAAATCTAGAGTGTATTTGTTGAGTCACTTATTTGGTGAGATTTCTCCAATTGTTTCTCTAGTTATTGATTAGCTCTAGTTTTAGCTAAAAAAGAACTTTGTATAACTATTATTTGATAGTGAAGATTTTTCTGGTGGCCCGTGGTTTTTTCTCTCTACATTGGAGGGTTTTTCACGTAAATCTTGGTGTGCTTTATTTTTCCTGCGTATTTGATTATTGATTGTTGTCTATTGCTTCTGTATTGTTGTGATTATTGCTTCAGGCGCAGCAAATGGTATTAGAGCGATGGTTATTTTGAGACATCGATACAGAAGCAACCCAGGATAGAAGTAAATTCTGTTTGAGATCATGGAAGGTGATACAGGTTCCATGATAAAATTGACAACATCGAATTATTCAATTTGAAAGCCTATGATAGAGGATCATCTATACTGCAAAGATTTGTTTGAGCCAGTATTGGGTGATTCGACTAAACCAGCAGATATGAAAGATGAAAGCTGGAAGAAGCTAGGTAGAAAGACGCTGGCTACAATTAGAAAATGGGTTGATATCAGCGTGTTCCATCATGTAGCGCAGGAGTCAGATGCTCACATTGTTTGAAAAAAATTGGCAGCATTTGTATGAGAGAAAAATATGTATGAATAAAGTTATGCTTGTTAAAAAAATTGTAACTTTACAGTACACGGATGGACGATCTGTTACAGAGCACTTGAGTGATTTTTAAGATATATTTAATCGGATGACTACTATGGAGCTTAAGATGGATGATGAAATGAAGGCATTATTTTTTTTTGGTTCATTACCAAACAGTTCGAATACTCTAGTTATGACTGTTCTTAATTCAGCTCCTGATTATAAGGTGACATTGGAGATGGTAAAGGACAGTATGCTTAATGAAGAAGCAGGGCGAAAATATGTAGACCCTGGGAATCAAGGTCTAGTCACAGAGAACAGGAGTAGAAACATCGACAGAGGTCAGGACTCAAAAGGCCGTGGTAAGTCTAAATATAGATCCAAGTCTAGAGGTAAAGTGAAGTATTTCCATTGTGGTAAGGCGGGTCATATAAAACAAAACTGTAAAATCTTGAAGCAAGAGCGAAAAGATGAGAAAGGTAAGAGTTCAGATGATAGTAATGTTGCAGCAGTGAATTCAGATAGTGATTCAGTTACTTTAATTTGTACACATGGTGATTGCAATCATGTTAGTGATCTCGGCATTGAATGGATAGTTGACACAGGAACGGCATATCATTGTGTTCCTAAGAGAGAGTTATTTATAACTTACAAAGCAGGAGACTTTGGTTGTACCAAGATAGGAAACAAGAGTGTGTCGCAGATTGTTAGAATTGGTGATATTGTTGTACAAACTAGTACAGACTGTATGTTGACTTTGAGGGATGTCAGACACATTCCAAATATGAGAATGAACTTGCTTGCTATTAATGTCCTTGATAAGGAGGGATATGAAAGCTGATAAAAGAATGGACAACGGAAGCTTCTCAAAGGATCTATGGTAGTTGCAAGGGGAAAACTATGCTGCACAATGTATAAGACATGGATGCAATTGAACGGTAACCAGGTAAATACCGTTGAAAATGATGCTTCAGCAAACTTGTGGCATAGGAAGCTGGCACACATGAGTGAAAAAATGTTACAGGTTTTGGCAAGGCAGTCTCTCATTCCCTTGACAAAAGGTATGTCTCTCGATTCATGTGATTATTGTTTGTTTGGTAAGCATCATAGGGTTTCTTTTCGTAAAAGTTCTCAGAGAAAAGAAAATAGATTTGAATTAATTTATTCTGACGTATGTGGTCCCATTGAGGTTGAGTCATTAGGTGGTAGCAGATATTTTGTTACTTTTATTGATGATGCTTCACGTAAGACTTGGGTGTATATGTTGAAATACAGAAGTCAGGTACTGCAGTATTTTCAAAAATTTCATGCCATGGTTGAGAGGATGACAGGGTTACCCTTGAAGTGTATTCGAACTGATAATGGTGGGGAATACACATCTAAAGACTTTGAAGAGTATTGCTCAAAGCATGAGATCAGGCATGAGAAGACAGAACCTAGAACACCGCAGCATAATGGTATAGCTGAAAGAATGAATCACACCATTGTGGAAAAAGTCAGATGTATGTTGAGGATGACAAAATTACCAAAGCCATTCTAGGGTGAAGCAGTCAACACAGCTTGTTATTTACTTAACAGGTCACCATAAGTTCTTTTGGGCTTTGACATTCCAGAAAGAGTGTGGACATGAAAAGATACTTCATACTCTCACTTGAAAGTTTTTAGGTGTAAAGCATTCATGCATGTGCCGAAAGAGCAGAGATCAAAGCTTGAAAGTAAAGCTATACAGTGTGTGTTTGTAGGATATGGTGATGAGGAATTTGGCTACAGGGTATGGGATCCAGTAAAGAGAAAGACAGTCAGAAGCAGAGATGTGGTCTTTCATGAAAAAGAAACCATAACAGACTTTAAGAAAAATGAGAAGACTACACAGGTTACTATTGAGTGTGATGTTTCAACACCGACAGGGATTTCACAGGAAAGAGCCACAGATGGTGAAAATGAGCAAGAAATAGAACTTGGGGATATGAATGAGCCAGCTACAGTTGGTGATGAGCCAGATGCTATTAGTTTTGAGCAGGGGGAGCAATCTTCTCTACCTGAGAGTGTTGAGTAGGGGGAGCTACCTTCGGCATCAAGTGATGTAGAGTCTCGCCCAGGAGATCTACTAGAGAGCGCAGGCCATCTACCAGGTATCCAAGTTCAGATTTTATTTTAGTTACCAGTGAAGGGGAGCTAGAAAGCTTTCAAGATGTGCAGGCTACTCCGGATAGAGAGCACTAGTTAAAAGTAATGAAAGAAGAGATGGAGTCATTGCGAAAGAATGGTACTTATGATCTTGTTAAACTTCTTAGGGAAAAGCTTGAGCTTTGCAGTAACTTAGTCGAAATGAGTTCCCTGGCAAGGTAAGTTCCAAATGAAACTGCTATGGTAATGAATCTCCTCCTAATGGGGCTGGAGGGGGAGATTGTTAGGAAAATGGGGTCCAGTCTCATGTAAGTGATTTTGGACCAAGTAAAGGCCATGGGCCTTGATCTTTTATTTTACATAGAGCCCTAGCTACTTAATAAAAAAGAGGTGGGGTTGTTTTAGGTGTGTGTCGAAAACCAAGCAGAGAAAGAAGAAAAGCCAGAAAAAATAGAGAGAGAAAAAAGAGAAGGGAAAGTTGGTTAAACAGAAGTCGATCTGTGGTCCGATTGAGTTAGAACCTTGTCAAGAGGTTTATGATTCAGAGTTCTACATTCTGAACAGTGAAGATCGGGTTTGAAGCTCTCTAGGAACAAATCTAGGGTGTATTTGTTGAGTCACTTATTTGGTGAGATTTCTCTAATTATTTCTCTAGTTGTTGATTAGCTCTAGTTTTAGCTAGAGAAGAACTTTGTATAACTATTATTTGATAGTGAAGATTTTTCTGGTGGCCCGTGGTTTTTTCCCTCTACACTGGAGGGTTTTCCACGTAAATCTTGGTGTGCTTTATTTTTCCTACGTATTTGATTATTGATTGTTGTTTATTGCTTTTGTATTGTTATGATTATTGCTTCAGGCGCAACAAGCAGTGCATGCTTCCATCATAAGTCCAGCATAGTTCCTGATTATTACACCAATCCCTTATTTCTTCTGTGCCAGGTTCACAGCACCTTCGAAATTTACCTTGCAAGCACTACTTGGTGGGGGTTCCCATCTTTGTGTCCTCGATGTCTACATGCATAAAGATTGCTGCTGGGCATTGTTAAACTCCTGCTGGTATTGTTTTGCAAACCTCGCTAACTCGGTGGGGTCCCTTCTCTGCTCACCATGCAAAGCATTGTTTCTGTAATTCCATATCACCCAAGCAGTTATGGTCATTAGCTGGGCCTGCTCTTTTGGTATGTTTTCCAAAGCTTCTCCACTCGTTCTGCCATATCTATGTTTCCTCTGATCCCATCATTCCATTGAAGATCCAAAGCCCTCCATACATCTTTTGCATGAGTACACTTAATGATAGCATGAATCATTGTTTCATTGATGTCCCCACATCGAGGGCAGTGCGGACTAACCTACATTCTTCTCCTTGGTAGGTTCTCATGACCGGTAGGATATTCCTACACACTCTCTACGTGAAAATCTTCATCTTCATTGGCACCTTTGTTGACCTGATTCTGCCCCATATAGTCGATGAACTCTTCCTTGTTTGATTTCCTTCTCCATTAGCTTCATTCATGTCCATTGTTTTGCATAACATTCTATACGCACTCTTTACTGTGAACACCTTAGAATTGTCAAAATGCCATACCTACCTGTCTGGTAATCCAATTTTGCTAAGTGGAATGTATTCACTACTTTTGCTTCTTCTAGTGAGAACCTTTCTTGGAGGGCTGACCAATTCCACTATCGTGTTTGATAATCAATAAGTGTTACCACCCTTTTGTTTTCATCCCAACTCCCCTCGGTGATCTCGGCCTGAAGTTTTCTGTGGATGGCATCCGGTTATCTTTCCAAATTCGTATTGTTTCCCCATTTCCAATCCTCCATCGTACCCCCTTTTGGACAACTGTCTTTGCTGCCCATACACTTCTCCATGTTAGTGAAGGAAAGTTTCCCAGTTTAGACTCCATAAAGGGTTCATTAGGGAAATATTTGAATTTTAATACCCTGTATAGCAGGGTGTCCGTATTCATCATTAATCTCCACCCTTGTTTGGCCAGGAAGGCTTTTTTGAATAATCCCAAGTCTTTAAACCCCATCCCTCCTTCTCTCTTTGGTTGACATAATTACTTATATATATTAAATCTAATGCATTCCTTTTTGTTCTTTCCTACACCCCCACCAGCAGTGGCTCAATAGACTATTCATTTCTTCGCACAAGAAGACTGGCAGCAGGAAACAGTTCATCGTGTTCGTGGCAATGACTTAGAGAATGGATTTTATAAAAACTTCTTTCCCCCCTTGTGACAACGATCTATGGCTCCATCCGCTCAGCCTTGAGTTTATTCTGTCCTTCAGCTTATTGAATGTTCTTCTACGATCTCTGCCTACCATTGATGGGAGTCCCAAGTATCTCTCCAAATTGGTTGTAGATTGGATTTCAAACAAATCATTGATTATGTGCTTCTGGTTCTCCTTCATGTTTTTGCTAAAATACAAGGCTGACATTTCAAAATTTATATACTCTCCTAAGCACTTTTCATAATTTTGTAGCACGCTCTTCACTCTCTCGCTTTCGCTTTGGTTTGTCATTGCAAACAATAAGCTGTCATCACATTATAGGAGATTAGGTTTTTAGTGACATTTTTTTTTCACGTTTAGCGGCGTTTATAAACGTCACTAAAAGATTAGATGCATTTGCCAAAAATGTCACTAAAAGTATTAGCTATACCTACATTGAAAAAAATAGCGGTGTTTTTCTAAAAACGCTATTAACTTGGCAATGTTTTTTAGCACAAGTGCTTCTATATCTAGCAGCGTTTGTTTTCATAAATGTTGCTAAATGTTGCTGAATTTAGCGATGATTTTATTATAAAATACTGCTAAATTTAGTGACGTTTGTTCTTAGAAATACCGCTAAATACTAAATATAGCGGCATTTGTAGTAGAAAATATTACTAAATTTAGTGACATTTATAATAGAAAGCGCCGTTATATTTTGACATTTAGCAATATATTTGACACAAATGCAGCTAAATTAACAAAAAAAAATTTTAAAATTTTCTTTTAATATTGATTATTATTATTAAATAAAAAAATATTAAAAGAAATAAAAATAAACTTAAATTTATAAACTGAATATTATAAATACATAATTTGTTCCAATATGGATGGAATACAAAGTTTAATACATGCAATAACATTTTAATTATTTTAGTACATTAACCAAAAATTTAAAATATATGGAATTGATAACTGCATAGATTTGAAACACTACCATTTGATGAAAGATTTTTTCCACCTTAATCATTAGCGTGTTCAAGAACCTATTGAATAAAGTAATACAAGTTTTAACACTTAATAGTAAACTAGTTTTTATATTAAAAAATATAAATAGTTACTAAATATAATACCTGAGTTGGTAAACCATCTAGATTAGTTCTTGAAAATTGTTGTTGCACAAAATTTCTAAGAGTGTTGAATCAATCATGCAACTACTGGAATCGATCATGGAACAAAGATAACATCAACAAAAAATTTTTACAAATTTTAATCGAATGTTCATACATCTAGAAACCTACAGTGTAACAGAAGAAGATTAAGTATATGGCAAATACTTTATTTTGCGGTATTCACAAATGACTGTAGATGTCTTTTTTTAGTTTTTTTCTATCTTCTATTGCTGATGGTTTTCATGCACAAAAAATCCTTTCAAGTAAGATTAAGTTGTTTAATCAAATACCATAATCTAGAAAATGCAAAGTACTTTATAAGAACCCTCCAAAGGTCTACCTATTTCCTTTTGAATTGAAGATGTAAAGTTCAAGTATATGACATATACCAAATGAAAATAACAAATATTGGAATGGTCTAGAAATTGAAGGAAAATACTAAATAATCAAATTGAATATGGTAACACGTAACATTAACATGAAATCAAGAAGACAAGCACATGTATACTATCAGACATGCATATACATGCTAGTATTTGCATACGTCTATTTGTAAACATGATTGCTAGTTTTGGCAATTGGCGGCATTGGCTACATAAGGAAAAAGAAATCCTATATTAACAACTTTAGTAAAAGAATAAACTTCTACCGAGAAATGACAGGAATGACAAATAGATAATGCACAGAATTTGTAAACTGCAAACAACACAAACACCTCTTTGTCCTTGGACGAGGGATAAAGCTTAAAAGCACTCAACAACATGCTTTATATGAACATTTTGCCAATTAGGGATCCATAAGTCCAGGTAAATATCTAATACATGTTTCGGTTTACATAATTCAATAACAATTTCAATAAATTACCAGCAAATAAAGATAAAAAGAAAATAGTAAAAGAAGCAAAATTGAGTTAAAAATACTTGTATATTGTAATTTGTAAGAAAGTGATACAGATCCAAAAAAAGGGCTTTTGTTACTAGGTTCATACATAATAAGGATTGATAGACTAAGAGCTATTTCTTGATTCTATGGGTGGTGGTGCATGACCATTCTTAGTTGGTGGAGTGATTCATGTAGTTAATTTTGTTAATGAACAAGACCTCAGCCTGTTAACTAGCTACGCAAAGGTGTGGCTAGCTTCTTAAAGGAATTATGGCCGCTTAGGCCAAGGAAGTTTGAAGCAATAACAGGTCTATGATGTCCATAGATTTTTGGGCAACATGTCATTACATTGATATATTCAACAAGTTTATAGCCTTGGCTGACAGGCTCAGGTAATCTTTGAAATTTCATCATGATAGGTATAGATCATTGCAATTGTTGGTCTTCAATGAGCAATTTCTAGTAAGCATAAGTCATCAGCTCATATTGACTACGTCCCTGCCTTTTATACACATTTTCTATCACTCCTATTAATTGAATGGTTTGATGAAGCATTCAAATCATAACGATGTGGATGGTTCACTGCCCATGACATCGGGGTAAGTTCACTGAACCTTATCTTTTTGAGGAAAGAGAAATTGTAACAAGGTTTTCATAGGTGAACCTATAGAAGGATCATTGTTGAAACCCACTCAAAGAGTGACTTATGAATGCATTAATGAAACACTGAGAAGGTGAGTGTACTTCTAAATCCCAAGCCCCTTCTAGCCCAATTGTGCACGATAGTCACTCTGTTCCACCTCTCAAGCAGGTGAAATAATCACATTGTTACCTATAATTGAGTAACAAACCACTAGCATGAATCATGCCAAGGAACAAGAATGAAAAAGAACCTGTGACCCATTGCCATCCCATACACAGTGCATACATGAGTGGCACCATGACTCTTTTTGTCGTGAAAAACCAAAATGACTCTTGGCAATGGATATCTCAGCTTTCACATCGATGATGAATGTAGCAAAATATGATACTTGGTGTGAATTGCATAATCTAATTAACCATTGAGTCTTTGAACACAAGTTGCATCCCAAGCCATTAGGTTGAGGGAATACCTACCTGGGGTCGTGCGTCATAGCCCCCTCTAACCCCCTACCCATCGAGCTCTAGGTGAGAGGGCAGGAGATGGCCTCCCATGATCTCGTCAGTCAAGGTTGGCACAAAAGTGAGTCCCTAGCAATGATAGCACTATGATCATTGAGGGTAAAGCTTCTAGCATGCCTTATCTCCAGTGACGTGCACTCCTTGTTGATTTGGACCCTTCACATCATTTGGTGCATCATGACCCTAGGTTAGGCGGGATTACCCATTGAGTTTAAGCATATCAATAAGTGGAGGAAAAGAAACTTACCAAGATTCCTTTAGTAATGTGCTAGCGAATCAGGAAGAGCCCAACTTGAGAATTGGGTGCCTCCGGCATCTGAATTGCAATCTAGAGAAGTGTCATTAGCAGTGGATCATGCCCAAGTCCCTTGGAAAGGGGCACCAAAAAGGGTAAGGCCCTATTGTACCTAGATCCTATCGCACCATGAGGCACTATTTGCTAATTGGGTTATTTGAGAATGTAACCTAAATCAGGCAGTAAATTTTGTCCAAGGTTGAATACGAGTAAGAAATTGATATTAAGTACCGCAAGCGAAAGATGAGAAAGACTTTGAAAAGAAAGTCCAAGAGTGCTTGAAATTATTGAGAGGGAAGCAGATGGGGGTTGATGATATGCCCTAGTCAGATGTGGAATGGCGAGAGCCAGTTCATCGATTGGCTTAAGGCATGGACTAACATGGGTTATGATGGCAGCCCAAGCTAAGGCTTTCGATATGCCCATGAAGATGTCATCATTGTGATTGTAGAATGTAGCACACACTGTCTCAGTGAGCCTTGGCACCTACATGCTCTCAACATTAGCCTGTGGGCTCTCTATCTAGCCTATCTTGAAACACAGACCAATGAATCTAACATCTGTGTGAGTTGGGCTAGAAAAACCATAAGGTGCAAGGAAGCTGATTGGTGGGATCCCTCGCTAGTGCACCACTAACTGACCTTGATCTTTTGAGAAAGGTTCAAGTGTGAGCATGCTTGTCGGGACCCAAAATATGGTGAACCATGCTTGAGTGAGGCAAAGCCAAAGGAAACTTTGGTGGAGGCCCGCAGTGATACTGACGTGTAAGTTATTTGTCTGACTTGGGTATAGGGGTAAAAGGCTAATTGAAATGTCTAGTAGCTGGTCCCATGAGAACCACACTTGCACATGGGTTAGTCGATCCTAAGAGATGAGGGAAGCCCATCTAACAGTGCATCTAGCATAAGCTTCAAAAGGGAATTGGGTTAAAATTCTTGAACCGAGACACGGTGGTGAATGGAAATGTTAGGGAGTTTGGAGATATCGGTAGGGGCCTCGAAAAGAGTTATATTTTCTATTTAATGGCCTGCCCATCCTAAAAATGGCTTAGCCAAAGGTAGAGTCTAGTGGTAGAAAAAGCACTAAATGTTGCATGGTGCCCGGTACACCCTTAGTGGCCCTTGAAACTTTGAAGGATCGACTACCATCCATGCTCAATCGTACTCATAACTGCATCAAGTTTCCAAGGTGAACGGTCTCTAGTCGATGGAACTATATAATCAAGGGAAATTGGTAAAATGGATCTGTAATCTTAGGAAAATGATTGGCTCTAAGGGCTAGGCATAGAGGGTCCCAATCTTAAACCCATTAGATGCCAATACATTGCTCGAGCCACTCTTGCAATAAGAGTAGGTTGTCACATATTGGTCAAGGGATGGATTAGGAACGGCTTGGAGACCTTCTCTAAACGATGAACAATCGACTCAAAACTGGTATGGAGAAGGGGAATAAGACTATTTAATTAAAGCAAAGCATTGTGATGGTCCCTACAAATGTTTACACAATGTGATTTTTACCCAGTGCTCTGAATGTCAAAATGAAGAAATTCAACCAAGTGTAGGTAAATGGTGAGAGTAACTATGACTCTTTTAAGGTAGCCAAATACCTTATCATCTAATTAGTGATGCACATGAATGGATTAATGAGATTCCTACTATCCCTATCTACTATCTAACGAAATCACAGCCAAAGGACTGAGTTTGGTGGAATTAATAGGCAAAGAAGACCTTGTTGAGCTTGACTCTAGTTTGACTTTGTGAAATGACTTGAAAGGTGTAGGATAAATGGGAGCCTTCAGGTGAAATTAAAATACCATTACTTTTAACATTACTTTACTTATTTCATGAATCAGAGGTACGGCATGACCCTTTCTTTTGGACCTAAGGTTGACCTCGATCGACTAACTCCAGTGGAAGACATTTTTATGTAGGGAGTTTGGCTAGGGCAACACATCTGTTAAAAGATAATGCATGTGACCTAAGATAAGCTTAACAAGAACAGAAATCTCACGTGGAACAAAAAGTTAAAAGCTCCTTTGATTTTGATTTCCAATACGAATATGAACCATGAAAGCATAGCTAATTGATCCTTTAGATGCTCAAAATTTGAAGCTTGAGTTGTTAGAAAAGTTACCACATGGATAACTAGCTTGTGGCAACCAAGTATTCATAATGACATTGCATTTTGATCCTTCAATGTTGGCTTTTCCTATCATTATAAAGCAGAATTCACTAAGTGTTGGATTGTTTACCCACTAATAAAGAATGTGGGGAGGGTTTAAACTGTCATGAGACAAGTTTGTTTAACCTTACTAATGGCAGTGTTGCAATAGTAATTCAACCTAGTATGAGAGGAACCTTTGATTCACACAATTGGCCATCACGCTTCGTTGAAAAGCTAGTAGTGTGAAGCTACCATTTGTTAGAATATGACTAAATGCCTTTAAGTTAGAATCTAGGCTAGAAGTGATGCATGCACCCATCACTTGATTGCCAACCCATAGTAAGGGCCCATGGCCCCTAAGGGCACGTGTCATAAGTGTAGCCCCTACAATGAACAAGCCATGTGGGCTTCTTTGGAGATGAATTCCCGCCTAGCAGCGAGTAGAATCCATTGTAGATAACTTAAATATCTGACAGGGTATTGTAAGTGCTAGAGTGGCTTGCTGCCATGATCTATTAAATTTAGCCCTTTGTCACTTGAGTCACCTCTCTTCCCCTCATGCACATTGAAGCCCTCTCACTTCATTTTCTTACACCATACCTCTCTAGGGTTAGGGATGAATAATGTTCTCCATTATAGCTGATTCGGCTAAGTGATGACATCCCTCCCTTAAGCGTCCAAGTAAATGATAAACAAATGCCCTTGAAATTTGTTGCAAGGATGGGCTCACCTTTGGTGCGAGCACTTGCCTTAAACTCTATTAGCATACACTGGCCCCTGATGCAGGTTATTGCCTCAAATTTCATTAATAGCATATGGTCCTTGGTTGGTGTAGGCAATCACATCCAATACCATTGGTAGATGCTGGCCCAATATTACTTCAAACACTATTAGGAGGTGTTGGCCTCTTGGTGTAGGATGTTGCCTTAGACACCGTCACTAGATGCTGGCACTTCATGCAAGCACTTACCTTAACCACCATTAGCATAAGTGGGCCCTTAGTGTGGGTTATTGCCTCGAACACTTCTTTGGTGGATACTTGGTGCAACATGTATACCATGACCTTCCCCCCAAGGCACTTGTCTGCCCCTCAATCACCATCAGCACCAAATGACACTCAGTGCATGAGTCATAGGCTTCGGTCTTAAGCCAAACTCTGTGTGGCCTTAGACAGGGAATTGACTATGTTTTCCTAAATCAACCTACAAAAATCAAATGCTTAGTATAATTTTAGCTTGTCAAAGATTATGCTACAATACTGAGCCTTTTAGAAGCCCATAAATCTGATCCTCCTAAGACTATGTTTAGGTATGGTTGCACCTGCATCTGATCGTGTGCTCTCGTATTGCTGACCAGCACCTACACCTGGACCTAGCTAACTTTTGCTAGACTTTAACATCATGCTTGAGCCTCTGGAGTCTTGATCACTACCCACTGTTTTAAGCTAGTTTCTCATGACTTGGGCCTTTAGTCAGCCTCAAGGCTAGATCTCTTTGGCTATCAGACCCTATCCCACTAGAACTAGAACTGTTCCTTAATTCACAGAGAACCCTTAGGCCTAGACTAGCTTGTGGACCATGCATGTGCACATGCCTCGACCATCATCGAGAAATGTTAGCCTTGGGTCTTAGCAAATGGTTCGACGACCATCAACACATGTTGTCCCTCTGTATGGGTAGTTCCCTCGAACACCATCAGTACATGCTGGGCTGCATACCATGTATGGGTATACTGGGTGTGGGTCATGCACCAAGGACACCATGACATTGTAGTAGGTGGGTTTAGGCACATATTTATATTTTTCCCATGCCAATGCCATTTTTATGGCTTGTAAATTCATATAAGTGCTCACCAGTGCTCGCACCTAGACCTGGCTCAATTTTGCCATACCTAAACACTGTGCTTAAGCCTCTAGAGTCTTAATCATCGCCCATACCACTGTTTTGGGCTAGTTCCCCATGACCTAGGCCTCCAGTAGGCCTCGAACCCTGGTTTTCATTACTATTTGAACCTATTCTTCTAAAACTAGAATTGCTCCTTAACTTGAAGAGAACCTTTGGGCCTATACCAGCTTACGGTCTATGGCACATGCGCATGCCTTGAGCACTATCGGGACATGTTACCCTTTGGTCTTGGTACATGTTTTAACCACCATTTGCACATGCTAGCCCTTTGTGCAAGTAGTTACTTCAAACACCATTGGCATATGTTTGGCCATACACCAAGTATACCATGACCAGGCAATATATTGGTTTAGGCACATCTCTATATTTTTGCCACACCAATGCCATTTTTCAGGCTTGTAAATTCATATAAGTGCTCACCAGTGCCCACACCTAGGTCTAACACAATTTTGTCAAACTTGAACACTGTGCCTGAGCCTCTAGAATTATGATCACTACCCATACCATTATTTTAGGCTAGTTCCCTATAACTTGGGCCTCTAGTAGGCCTCAAGGCCTAGTTCTTCTGGCTGTTAGACCCTATCATACTAGAATTGGAACTGTTCTTTGACTCGGAGAGAACTCGTAGGCCTAGACTAGCTTGCAAACTATGGCACATGGACATTTCTCGACCACTATTGGGACATGTTGGCCCTTGATCTTTGCACATTCTTAAACCACCATTGGCACACGTTGGCCCTTTATACAAGCAATTACCTCGACCACCATCGGTACATGCTAGGCTGCACATCACGCACAAATATCCTGGGCTTGAGTCATGCACCATGCACACCATATCAGGCAGTAGGTGGATTCAAGCACATTTTTATATTTTTGTCATGTCAATGCCATTTTTATGGTTTGTAAATTCATGTAGGCACTCACTAGGGCCCGTAGCTAGGCCTAGCTAAATTTTATTGAACCTGAACATCGTGCCTAAGCCTCTAGAGTCTTAATCACTACTTGTACCACATTCTAGGCTAGTTGCTTACCACCTAGGCATCCAATACACCTCAAGGCCTAGTCCCCTTGGTTGCTAGACCCTATCCCATTAGACCCGGAACTACTTATTAACTCGAAGAGAACCTTTAAGCTTGGACCAGCTTGCGTACTGTGACACATACACATGCCTTGACCACCATTGGCACCTAATGATCCTAGGTGTATGTGTCATGGTCAGCGAGAAAGACCAGGCCGAAGGGTTCCCACTAAGGCAGAGAGTGATTCTAAGGCAGTCGAGACCAAGTTAGAATACAAGGGAGTCTAGGTCTATAGGTGCAATGGAGGTCTTAGGGTTAGGACCATAACCCGAAATGGATGCATGGGCACTAAAACAAGCTCCAAGAGTTAGGGCTAGAGGATCCAATATGTTAACTTTTAGATTGACCCAAGTGCAAGCATAAGAGTTAGCCTAGATATGGGTAAAACTATCTAGGCATGGGCCCAAGAGGGGCTTTGCATGGGCATTGGTGATGATGGAGTCCAACCTAGTTCAAACTCCTTTCCTGAAAGAGTCCATGTAAAATTACAACTCTCCAATGTAATCCTATAGTAATCTTTTATATATATTT
The DNA here is from genome assembly GCF_047325235.1 of Durio zibethinus. Taxonomy (NCBI): domain Eukaryota; kingdom Viridiplantae; phylum Streptophyta; class Magnoliopsida; order Malvales; family Malvaceae; genus Durio; species Durio zibethinus. Next base: position 21,336,069 of record NC_143166.1, read on the forward strand.
GACTCTTTGTGAGCCCTAAGATAGGAACAATGTTAACGAATGATTCAAGAGGGCTTTATCTATAAATTGGAGATACCCTCACACTCATTGTACACACACCATAACTTAAGTAATACAAGTTTACTTTTGCCTATCTCTATTGTTCTCTTTAGCTTTCTACTAAACAGTTTATGTGCAACCTTGTCTAATAGCAACTTGGGCTGATTGGCCTTGAAGGTTCGAGTGTTTGTGCACCAGTTCGATTGAAGGCTAATTTGGGATGTTGGTTAAGTCAATTCTTAGGTCTTGGAGCTACACGAGTTAGAGCTTGAGTATCAACCTATGATAAATTGTATCAGAGTAGGTTTGGAGCTAGTTGAGAGTTAGTAGAAGTTGGTCTAAAAGAGGTGATTAGTGTTGGGTGCTGTTGGAACTAGAGTTAGGAGGTTTGAATGTGTTGGTGCAGGCATTCAATTGTGTGGCGTGAGCATTCTAGGTTGTTTTTGTGCTCGTGTCCTGGTGATACACCCCCTAATACACAAAGGGCAGGTGTGCAAAAGTGCAAAACAAGTATTCAACCAATTGCTATTAGAGTGCTATAGGAGTGCTGAGTGTGTTGTGTAGGTTGCAGACTAGTGCCTAACCGAGAGTTCAGGTGTGTTAAGCCAGTATGTTGATTGGTGTGTGAATATGTGTATGTGTGTGTGCGCTGTTGTGCTATGCTGATAGACAGGCATGGTAGTTTGTTGGAACTAGGAACGATTCATTGGAATGCATAAAAGGTTAAGGTAATCTCTTTGGTTTTGTGCATTTGTGACTAATAGAGTGTGTGGGGTTATGGCACGGCTAAGGTAAACTAGACAAAAGGCCAAATCGAGGGCCTTGATGAGTGCCCAACTACAAGCAAGGTAAGTGAGGCTAGATCAAGGGACATGGTGATGTTCCTAGACACTTGAACATAAAATTATGAGGTGACCATTGCTAATTTTAGGGACAGGTTAAAGGATAGGTTAGAGGACAACTAGTGAGGCTCAGGGTTGATCACACTGCATTGCAAGCTACTGTAGTTACTGGTGTCAGCTTAGGACCCAAGGTGGCAATGCCTAAGCATTTTTTAGATAGTCAAAAGATGGGAGTAAAGATCATGCTACAATAGAATGGCATGTAAGAGTTGAGTTAGGCCAGTGTTGCTATAGAATCATAGACTCAAGTTGAGTGCACCAAGTCTCCAAGGCCTAAGGGGAACAGCTAGGGTGAGGGGTGTTTGTCAGAGAAGAAAAGGGCTGTGGGAAAGCCTAGATTTTACAATGAAGTTAGTGTCACCAGTAGGGGCAAGAAGAAGAAACCCTTGAGTTTCTTTTTGTATGGTGGTCAACATAGGGTCAAAGAGTACCCAAGGCATGCAAAGCTTTCAACCATCAACTAGGCAAAGAAGTTGTCCATGGGCAAGAGTAATAGTGGTGATGAGTACCAGGAAGAGCCCAAAGCGATACGACTTGGTGCTTTTCAATTCTGCCAAGAGGGCAAAACCTTTCCAAGAGATAAAGGCAAAGTGACAATGGAATGCCATAATATGAGTCCCAAGGTGCAACAAGATCTTTCCAAAAATAGTATGTAGTGGGTAACTCAAAAAAACCAGAGGAAACATTAGACGTGGAAGCAAAAAAGAATAATGCAGCATAAGGCTAACGATACTCGGGAGAACACCTAACAGAGTACTTGTTCGAGTATGGGATTGACATATGGGAAATCTAGTTTGAGGGGTAGAAGAAAAAGCCAACGTGCATAGGGGTATGTAATTCGGGCATATCATCCCCCTAGCAATGAAGGCATTGCTTAAATAAGTAGGGGAAAATGTCATGATCTACAGGAAACACCAGGCCCAACGGTTTTCATTGAGATAGAGAGTGGTTTTAAGGTAATTGGGACCGAGTCAGAATGCAAGAGAGACCAAGCCTAAAGGTGCAATAGAGGTTTTGGGGGTAAGAGCATGACCTAGAATGGGTGTGCAGGTTTCAAATAAGTGTAAAGAGCTCAAGCCAAAGGATTTGCTTTGGTAGCTTTTAGATAGACCCAGGCATGGGCAAAAGCGATCCACGCGTAGGCTCAGAGAGGGCCCTCGCACGAACATTACTAATGAAGGATTCCAACCTAGTGCAAACTCCTTTCCTAATAAAGTCCATGTAAAATTAGAGCTCTCCAATGTAATCTTATTGTAATCTCCTTTATATATTAGACTTTTTGTGAGCCTTAGGATAAGAACTATGTTAGCCATTGATTTAAGGAAGCCTTAGCTCTAAATAGGAGGTGCCCTTACCCTCATTGTACATACCACAACTTGAGTAATACAAGTTTACTCTTGTCTATTTCTATTATTCCTTTAGCTTTCCATTAAACACTTTATGTGCAACCTTGTCTAATAGTAGCATGGGATGGCTGGCCTTAGAGTTTCAATTGTCTGTACATCAATCTAATTAAAGGCTAATCTAGGATATCAGATGAGTCAATTCTTGAGTCTTAGAGTAGTATGAGTCAGAGCTAGAGTCTCAGCCCATGATACATACATATAGTTGATGTTACCCAAGACTTCAAGAACAAATCCCTGAATCAGGCAAAATCCCTCTATAGTGGTGATAATAGAGTTTGCATGTGTGTTCCCAGCTAACCCCAGCATTGGTGGTGTCATGCCATTGTTGCTTATTTAATGGCTGAGGCAATCTTATGATCATTGCTTCTATTTTTCCTATGCCAAGTAGGTGTGGCATGGCCTTGTGCATCATTTCCTTCGCTTAATCGTTGAGTAATTAATTAGGTAGGTTATGTACAAGTGTGCATGGATGTTGCCAGTTATATGCAATGGGCATATGAGTGGTGTTATGGTTGTGTGTGTTGGCAGGCTCTATGTTCGATGCATTAAACTATCGATCCATCATCTTTTTTAATCTTTCCCCATATTGGTCATCATACCATAAAGGTGCAATCAGGATCCTATGCTACATACCTAAATTGATAGAAACTAGATGTCTTGCCATCTTATATCTGTCTTATGTCTTTAAGGGCTACGGGTCAGACCTTAATTGCACCACGTGTGCCACCCAAACCTCTATGTTCACATTGGTGCACTGGTGTTGGATCATGCTTTTGTATACAACAAGTTTTATGGGTGCACACTCTTGACCCTTGTTCATCCGATGCTATGCATTTTATGTGCTCGACATACATGATGCTTGTGCTCTATATTGGCTCTCTCTGCCATTCAGTCGATGCATTAAAGCCCATACAGTGCCAACATCCTAAAGGAATGCTGCCTGGTTGATCCTACCAGTAGTTATATGCTTGTCTCAAAGATTAAGCCATGCATGTGTAAGTATGAACTAATTCAGATTGTAAAACTGTGAATGGCTCTTTAAATCAGTTATAGTTTGTTTAATGGTGTCTATTACTTGGATAACCATAGTAATTCTAGAGCTAATACGTGTAACAAACCCTAACTTCTAGAAGGGATGCATTCATTTGATAAAAGATTGATACGAGCTTTGCCCATTACTTTGATGATTCACGATAACTTGATAGATTACACAGCCTTTATATTGATGACGCATCATTCAAATTTTTACCTTGTAACTTTTGATGGTAGTGGTGGTAGGTGATGGAGAATTAGGGTTCGATTTCAAAGAAGGAGCCTGATAAACAACTAGCACATCCAAGGAAAGCAACAGGCACGCAAATTACCCAATCCTACCAACAGAGGTAGTGAAAATGAATAACAATACCAGGCTCTATGAGTTTGATAATTGGAATAAGTACATTTTAAATCCCTTAATGAGGATCCATGGGAGGGCAAGTCTAGTGTTAGCAAAGTAGCTATGGTAATTCCAGCACTAATAGTGAATATTTAAATTGTTGCAATTAAAAAGCTCATAGTTAAAACTAGGATTGGGTTGTTTGGTTTGCTTCATAGTAAGCATTGATCTACTTGTCCTTATTACCGACAATGTGCTCCTGGCCTTAACTAGCCAGGTCATTCCTTTGGCATTGTTACTTTGATGAAATTAGAGTGCTCAAAGTAGGCTTATAGTTATATACATTAGCATGGGATAACATCATTGGATTTTGTCCTACTATCTTCGAGATCAAAGTAATGATTAACAAGGATAGTTAAGGGCATTCGTATTTTATATTCAGAGGTAAAATTCTTGGATTTGTGAAAGATGAACAACTACAAAACTAGTTGCCATGGATATTTTCATTAACCTAGAATGAAAGTTTTGGGCTTGAAGATGATCAGATACTATCCTAGTCTCAGCCATAAATGATGCTAAGCAGGGATCGACAGATGTTACTTTTAGGACTCTATTGGTACATTATGAGAAATCAAAGTCATTAAGTTTTTGGGGGAGTATGGTTACAAGGCTAAAACTTAAAGGAATTGATAGAAGGGCACCACCAAGAGTGAAGCCTATAGCTTAATTTGACTCAACATGGGAAAACTTACTTGGTCCAAACATAGTAAGGATTGATAAACTGAAAGCTCTTTCTTGATTCTATGGGTGATAATGTGTGGCATTCTTAGTCGGTGGAGTGATTTGTCTAGTTAATTCCACTAACAAATGAAACCTCAGCCTGCTAACTTGCTACAAGAAGGTGATCCTTCATGGCTAGCTTTTTAGAGGGATTACAACCACTTAGGCCAAGGTAGTTTGAGGTAATAACATGTCTGTGATGCCTATAGATGTTCTGGGCCACACGTAAGCTACAATGATGTATTTAATAAGTCTATAGCCTCAGTCGACAAGCCTAGGTAATCTTTGAAATTTCATCACGATGGGGATAGATCATTGCAATTGTTGGTCTTCAATGAGGAATTCATAGTAAGCACAAGTCATTAGCTCGCATTGACTATGTCCCTACCCTCTGTACACAATGCTTGTTGCTCCAACCAATTGAATGATCTAGTAAAGTGTTCGGATCATAATAATGTGGATTGTTTGCAGCTCACAACATTGTGAGAAGTCTATTGAACCTTATCATTTAGAGAAAAGGGAAGTCGTAACAAGGTTTTTGTAGGGGAGCTTATGAAGGGATCATTGTCGAAACCCACTCAACGAATGACCTACATATGCATTAGTGAAACACCGAGGGTTAGAAGGTGTGTCGATGCCCTGAGCACCTTTTGGCCCTACGCATGCATGACAGGCACTTTGTCTCACCTCTCGGGCAAGTGATATAGTTGGCATCATTGCCTATGGCCGAATAACAAACCCTAGGTGTCAATCATGCCAAAGATTGAATGAAAAAGAGCGCGTGTTCCGTCACCATCCTATTTGTGGTGCATGCATGTGTGTACCATGACTTTTTTTTTCATGAAAAAAGAAATGACTCTTGGCAATGGATATCTTAGCTCTTGCATTGATGAAGAACGTAGGTGTGAATTGTAGAATTCCATGAACCATCGAGTCATTGAATGCAAGTTGCACCCCAAGCTTGAGAATTAGGAGCCCCCAGTGTCTAAATTGTAGTTTGGAAAAGCATCCTTAATGGTAAATTGAGCCAAAGTCCCCTGGGAAAGGGTGTCAGAGAGAGTGAGTCCCATTGTGCCTAGACCCTACCACACCACGAGGTGTTGTTTACTAGCATGGTTGTTTGGGAATGCAACCGTAATGTGGCAGTAAATTTCATCCAAGGTTGAATACGAGCAAGAGATTGATAGCAAACAAGTACTGTGAGGGAATGATGAAAAGGACTTTGGAAGAGACTTAAAAAATGCTTGAAATTGTCAAGAGGGAAATGGATGGGAGTGACGATGTGCCCTAGTTGGATGTGGAATGACAAGAGCTAATCCATCAATCAACTTGGGAAATAGACCAACGTAGGTCATGGTAGCAACCCAACCTCGAGCTTTCAATATGCCCATTGAAACATCATTACCATAATCATGGAATGCAGAACACACCATCTCGATCGATGCTTGGTTGGCACTGATGTGCTCCTTGCATCAGCCTGCGAGCTCCTTATTTGGCCTATCATGAAACACAAACCAAAGAGTTTGACATGTATGTGAATGAATGGGCTAGAAAACTCATAATGCATAAAGAAGCTAATTGGCAGGATCCCTCATGGCTGCAGGATCCCTCACAGGTGCACCATCGATCGACCTTGATCTTCTGAGAAGGGTTCAAGTGTGAGCATGCTTGTCAGGACCCTTAAGATAGTGAACTATGCTTAACTGAGGTGAAGCCAAAGGAAACTCTAGTGGAGGCGTACAGCAACACTGACATGCAAATCACTCATTTGATTTGCTTATAGGGGTGAAAGACTAATCAAACCATATAGAAGCTAGTTCCTTCTAAAGTTTCCCTCAGGATAGCTAGAGCCCTTAGCAAATTCTGTCATGCAAAGCCAATGATTAGAGGCATCGAAGGTGCAATGCCCTTGACCTATTCTCAAACTTTAAATAGGTAGGATGGCACGGCTGATTTATTGAGTCGCACCATGTAATCAAGAGCTCCATGTGGGCCATTTTTGTTAAGCAGAACTGGCAATATGTGATAAACCAAAAGTCGAGTTATAGTGCCTAACTGTGTGCTAACCTATAACCCATAAAGGGTGTTGGTCTATTAAGATAGCAAAATGATGGTCATGGAAGTCAAAATCAACTTAGGAATGTGTAAAACTCACCTGCCGAATTAGCTAGCCCTAAAAATGGATGGCAATTAAATGTGTAAGCTATACTTGTTCATCGGGGCAAGGGCTAGGCCCTGATGAGTAGGAAGGCATCGCGGTTGTTGCAAAACTCGAGTTGCAAGCTTGAATGGAATGACCGTTGGTGCAGATCTTGATTATTGTAGCAAATATTTAAATTAGAACTTTGAAGGCTAAAGAGGGGAAAGGTTCCATGTGAATGACACTTGCCCATGGGTTAATCGATCCTAAAAGATGGGTGAACCTATCTGATAGCGCATCCAGTACAAGTTTCAAAAGGGACTTGGGTTAAATTTCCTAAACTGATATGCATCGACTAACTCTAGAAATAGCTTAGCCAAAGGTAAGGTCTAAAAACCAGAAAAGCACTACATGTCATGTGGTGTCCATTGCACCCCTAGCGGCCTTTGAAAATCTAAAAGATTGAGCATCGTCTACACCCAGTTGTACTCATAATCGCATCAGGTCTCCAAGGTGAATAGCCTTTAGTTGATGGAATAATGCAAGCAAGAGAAGCCGACAGAATGGATTCGTAAACTTAATAAAAGGATTTGCTCTAAGGGTTGGGCATGGTGGTCCCATTCCCAAACCCATTGGCTATTGGTGCATTGCACAAACTACTCATATGATGAACGTGGGTCATCACATGTTGGTTGGGGTTGAATTGGGAAAGACTCTCTCAGTGGCCTTCCCTCGGCGATGAACAGTCAACTTAGAACTAGTACGGACAAGGGAAATTTGACTATTTAATTGAAACAAGGCATTGTGATGGTCCCTAGGGATGTTCATGTAATGTGATTTCTGCCCAGTGCTTTGAATGTCAAAGTGAAGAAATTCAATCAAGTGCGAGTAAATAGCTACAGTAAATTTGACTCTCTTAAGATAGCCAAATGCCTTGTCATCTAATTAGTGACAGGCATGAATGGATTAATGAGATTTCCACTATCCCAGTCTACTATTCAGCTCAACCATTGCCAAGGGAACAGGCTTGGTGGAATCAATAGGGAAAGAAGACCCTATTGAACTTGACTCTAGTTTGACTTTATGAAATGACTTGAAAGGTGTAAGATAAGTGGAAGCCCTTGGACAAAATTGAAATACCGCTACTTTTAATGTTATTTTACTTCATTCATGAATCAGAGGCAGGGCATGACCTTTTTTTCGGACCTAAGGCCAGCTTCGATCTGTTGATTCAAGCAAAAAACATTGTCAGGTTGGGAGTTTGGCTGGGGGTAGCACATCTATTAAAAGATAACATAGCCCTCTGAGTGCTAGGTAGAATCCTTTGCAAACAACTTAAATATGTGATAAAGTATGAAAGTGGTAGAATGGCCTTACTACTAAGATCCATTGAAATTCAGCCCTTCACCATTTCAATTCTTCCTCCTCCCCACACCCACCAATGTCCTCTCACTTTATTTTTTTACACCACACCCTTTTGGGGTTGGGGACAAATGGTGTTCTCCATTGCAATTGATTCAGCTGGGTGATAACATCCCTCCTTCAAGCATCCAAGTAAATGACAACCAAATGCCCTGGGGATTTGTTACAGGGAAGGGCTTGCCTTTAGTGTGAGCACTTGCCTCGAACTCCACTAGCACACACTGGCCCTCGGTGTATGTTGTTGCCTCGAACACCATTGAAGCATCTAGCCTTTAGTTGGTGCAGGCAATTGCATCCAACACCATTAGTAGATGCCTTAGACACCATCAGTAGATGCCGGTCCCTTGATATGTGATGTTGCCTCAAACATCATCGCCAGATGCTGGCACTTAGTGCAGGCACTTACCTTGACCACCGTTGGTGCAAGGGGGCCTTTAGTCGATGAATGTGTAAGCACTTGGTGTGGCATGTGTACTATGTCCCTTCCACCCAAGGCACTTGTTTACCCTCAATCGCCATCGACACCAAATGACACTCGATGAATGTGTCATGGGCTTTGATCTTAAGCCAAACTCCATACAGCCTTAGACAAGGAATTGACTCCGTTTACCTATGTCAACCTATAAAACTCAAGTGCTTAGCATAATTCTAGCTTGTCAAAGAATGTGATGTAATATTGGGCCTTCTAGAAGCCCACAAAATTAATCCTCCTAGCATTGTTTTTAGGTGTGCCCACACCTAGGTTTGACTGTGCACCCACACCTGGGTCTGACTATGAGCCTGTGTATCACTCACTATCACTCACTATCACCTACCCTAGGCCTGGCTTAATTTGGCTAAACCTAAACACCATACATAAGCTTCAGGAGTTTTCCTCACTAGCCATACCACTATTCTGGGCTAGTTCCCCATGACTTGGGCCTCTAGTACACCCCAAGCCTTGGTCCCCCTAGCTGTCAGACCTTGTCCCCTTAGAACTAAAGCTATTTCTTGACTTGGAGAGAACCCCTAAGCCAGGACCAATGTCATGGCCCATGCATTCTTTGTACTAAAACCACGTGTCAGTACTCTTAGTTAACATCAATCTTTCTTGAGTCCATTTTTCCATGAACAGATCATTTTCAATCCTTTAAGAGATTTCCCAACCATCTTACCAAGAATGGAAGACTATTTAAAATGGCAACACTTTTTACCCCAACCATCTTAGGGCCTTTCTTCATCCAACTCAGAGCCTAATAACCTTTCTCTTGGTCACCAAGATTCTTAAATTCTTCTCGTTGCTCCATCAACCCATTCGAGGATGCCCGCACATGACTTTGGCTGACAGTGCTTGATAAGCTACCTACCTTGACAGGCTCAACCTTTGGCTTGCATTTGCCCGTGCATCTTAGGGACTAGGGCTTACACCACCCACACACACTCTCAACATCATGGGCATACACTACTCGCACATTGCTTTAGGACCATATCTTAACCACACGACCTCATATGCTTTTTAGCTCGGGGTCAGTCATGGTAGGACCAAGGCACACCAGGGCTTGACCATGACACTCTCTCCCACTTACTATGTTGATGCCCTCATCGACACCAAGACCAAACCTAACTCTCTTGTTGCACACAATTGACATTTTCTCATAGGTCCCTCTCCTGCGCCCACAAAGATTGGGTAAAGATCCCATCACGTGGGGCACTACCCATAGTACTCATTCATTGCTGATGTAGATGGGTCTTATCCAAGCTCCACTACACCTCATGCCATTTTCATTTCCACCTATTAGACTCAATCTCAGTTTCTCATTAAGTGCTGCTACACTGCTTCACCCATGATCACACCAAGTTGTGACCTCGAGGCACCCTTGTCCATTGTGACCCTCACTCAAATGAATGGCCACCTATTTTGCCACACATTGGTGCACCCAGCTAGGCATGACCCATTACACCAACCCCACGCCTATGGCACTGACTCTTTGATGCGCCCCTCTGGACATGGTGCTTAGGTCAACCGCACTCATGCAGCACCAACCATAATAGACCTTAACACGATGGCATTCAAACACTTCGATCATCTCATAACTTGGGTCCTTTTGATTCCTCTAAGGTCACCTCTCTAGGTGTGGCCCTCTAGCCAACCACCTCATTGTGGCACCTTAACGCTTGCTATCTCAAACTCAAACTCAATGCTCAAATATCTAATAAGCTCAATAACCTTGGCTCAATACCACAAAAAATAACAAGTCCCCCCACTTTTACTTGAACTCAACTTGGCTTTACATACAAGCATATCTCCATGATGGTTCCATAACTCATCTACCTTGACTCTAGCATAGCTCATAGGGCATCTCAAAGCCCACTCGGTGGTCAATGATCCACTAATCCAACTCTAAACATAAGGTTTGCTAACCAGCTCAATCTTAGGGTTCACCAACCCACTCGGTACTCAAGGTCCACTAGCTTACTCAAACTCATGGCAATCCCATTGGTCGTATCTACTGAAAGACTCCATATTTGGCTCAACTTAATCTGCTGACCAAAAGCAAACTCGAATGCCAATACCATTAGCTTTGCTTAACTCAATTGGTCCTCTGACCCACACAACTCAAGGCCTTGTCAACTGGCCAATTCTTGCTTGCTTGCTTCATTGAACTGCATACTATCGTAGTCCACTGACTACAACATCTCATAAAGCCTTCTCTCTTGGCCAACACAAGCATGGTCTACTAACCAGCACATTCTTATAATCCTCTAACCATGAGAACTCATGGCCCATTGACCATCACAAACTCAAGGCTTCAATCCTCAACCAACTCAAACTCCTCTGCCTCTATAGAATGGCTCTATGCTTGGACCCTAATACTTGGCTTATACCCCCACTAGGGCACCTACACCACACAATAAGTGCAGACATTAGTAAATGATCTTAATGCACATGACTCATGTCCCTCAAGACAAAACTCATTCGGTCTACATGGCCTTACTCAAACACCATTTCAAGGTGTAGCCCATTTTTGTATTTTGATCTCAACATGATTTTTCCATCCAAAGGGCATCGTATACCTATACAGGCCAACACCTTTCTCTACGTAAGGTTAAACTTCTGTGCCCTTTCACTAGGCATCCAAGAGCCTACTCGAGGGCATTTCACCTAGGCCACTTTTTCCCATGTATTGCCTCAATGGTTCATTCTCGAGCCCACATTTCCATGACATTGCAATCTTACTTCAATAGCTCTCTTTGAGCTTTACACCACCTCAATAGCTCTGATACCAACTATCATAGGCCATGCATTCTTTGTATTGAAACCATGTGTTCGTGTGAAACCAAGACTACCCTTAGTCGAGGTTAGCTTTTATCGAGTCAATTTCTCCATGTATAGATCATTTTCGATCCTTCAAGCTATATACTCATGAGCCCTTCTTGGCTTGAACCTCGTAAGACCGTATGTAATATTCCCAAACTCGATAGAGAGGAACCCAACTCCCATTATAATAATCAACCCATGATTCTTAGGATAGCCTCAAACACCCATCTCTACCTACAAGCATCAAGGTCCCAAGCATCGACTTGCTTGGCTCATAAGGGCACATAGCCTTGGTTATCATGATATTATCTCATTCTGGCATGGGGAGAACCCAACCCTATGCCCGTCTGCATTGTACGCAAGTTCTTATGTCTTGAATCCAAAGGCACAACACAAAAGCTAGTCAATGACTAGCCTAGAGCCACATTAGGCTTGTCCCCATCCCACAAAACTCATATCTTAGGGCCTTAGCCCTTAGCCTCATTCTAGGCTGCCCGTACGCATGATGGATACTTAACATCATGCCCATCCTGCTTCGAGGAACTCAAGTGTGCTACCTCAGCCATAACCCACCTTGATCGATTGCCATAAGGGTCTAGCAATGTGCTTGCTTGCTAGTCTAATCATCCTTTAAGCTTGATGGTGCCCCTCTTATGCAAACACCATCCATGATCCTTGGTTATTGATTAAACCAGCTCTAGGAGGGGAAACTAAGGGGTATAGTCAATGCTAATGTCTAACCATATGGTTTAAAGCAATGGCACAATATGACACCCGCTGGCCTTAATCGTCCTTAAGTTTATCATGATCTAAGGAGACACATGCCAAACTTATGACCTGATGATGCTCCTTACCTACACACCACATGTGCCTAAGAGTAGCTTACTTCAGACTAGTCAGGCCTTTGCCTGTCTACTAACTAAGGGGGTGGTGGAGAATCGACACTAGTCATCCTCTATAAAGAGCATAAAAGATTTCTTATCCATCCTACCAAGAATCGAAAGATTATCTAAAATGAAGACATTTTTCTCCCTAGCCATTTCAGGGCCTTTCTTCATCCAACTCATGGCCCAGTGACCTTCCTCTTGGTCACCAAGATTCTTAGTTTCTATTCATTACTCCACTAACCCTCTCAAGGGTGCCTGTGCATAACTTTGAGTGATAGCACCTGACTGGTTACTTGGCTCATGAGTGCCCACCTACTGGCTTGCACTTGCTCATGCATCTTAGGGACTAGGGCTCACACCACTTGGACACATTATCAGTAACATGTTCATGGGCTTACACTATCCACGTGCAACTTTAGGACCACTATCCTGACCATAAGGTCAGCCATGGTAAGATTGGGGCACACCAAGGCTTGACCATGATAACCAACTTGCAGATTGTGACACATACGCTTGTCTCGACCACCATCGAGACATGTTGACCCCTAGTCTTGGCAGATGCTTCAACCACCATAGGCACATGTTGGCCCTTTGTGTGGGCAATTCCCTCAAACACCATCGATATATGCTGGGTTACGCACCATACGTGAGTATTCTAGGCCTAGGTCATGTACCATGCATACCATAATCAAGCAATAAGTGGGCTCAAGCACATCTTCATATTTTTACCATTCCAATGCCATTTTTGTGGCTTGTAAATTCATATAAACGCTCACCAGTGCTCATACTTGGGCATGGCTCAATTTTGCCAAACATGAGTAGCATGCCTGAGCCTCTAGAGTCTTGATCATTTCCCATACCATTGTTCTAGGCTAGTTCCCCATGACCAAGGCTTTTAGTAAGCCTTAAGGCCTAGTCCCCTTAGCTTTATGGACCCTATCCTGCTAGAACTAGAACTACTCCTCAACTTGAAAAGCCTAGACTAGCTTGTGGACCATGACACATTCATATGCCTCAACCATGATCAAGATATGTATCCTTTGGTTTCGGCACATGATTCAACCATTATCAGTACATGCTAGGCCTGGCACCACTCATAGGTATCTTGGGCCCAAACCATGCACCATGTGCACCATGACCAAGTAGTAGGTGTGTTCAAGCACATCATCATATTTCCACCGTGCGAAAGCCATTTTTATGGCTTGTAAATTCATATTAGCGCTCACCAATGCTTGTATCTAGGCCTGACTCAATTTAGCTAAACATGAACACCATGCCTAAGCCTCTGGAGTCTTGATCGCTGCCTATACCATTGTTCTAGGTTACTTCCCCACTATTTAGGCCTTCAGTAGGCCTAAAGGCCTAGTCCCCCTAGCTGTTAGACCCTGTCTTGCTAGAACTGGAACTGCTCCTTAACTTGGAGAGAACCCATAGGCCTAGACCAACTTGCGGACCATGACACATGCATATGCCTCGACCACTATCGGGATATGTTGGCCCTTGGTCTTAGCACATGATTCGACTACCATTGGAACATGATGGGCTATGCACCACTTATCAGTATCCTGGGCCAATGCCATGACCATGTGCACCATGTGCACCATGACCTAGTAGTAGGTGGGCTTAGGCACATCTTTATATTTTTACTGTGCTAATAGCATTTTTATGGCTTCTAAATACATTTAAGCATTCACTAATACCTACACTTAGACCTGGCTCAATTCTACCGAACATGAACACTGTGCTTGAGCTTTTAGAGTCATGATTACTACTACTATTATGGGCTAGTTCCTTGTGACTTGGGCCTCTAATAGGCCTCAAGGCCTGTCTCTCTGGTTTGGACCTTATTCCATTAGAACTGGAATTGTTCCTCGACTTAGAGAAAACCCCTAAGCCTAGACTAACTTATAGACCCTAACACATACACATGCCTCGACTACCATCGGGACATGTTGACCTTTAGTCTTAGCATATGATTTGACCACTATTGGCACATGATGGGCCGTGCACCACATGTAGGTATTTTAGGCCCACGCTACGTACCATGCCCACCATGATCGAACAATAGGTGGGTTCAAGCATACCTTCATATTTCTACTTGCCAAAGAGTTTTTTATGTCTTGTAAATTCATATAAGTGCTCACCAACACCTGCACCTAAGCCTAGCTCAATTGTGCTAAACATGAACATCGTGCATAAGCCTTGGAGTCTTGATCACTACCCATACCACTATTTTGGCCTAGTTCTCCATGACTTGGGCCTTTAGTAAGCCTCAATGCCTAGTCCTCTTGATAGTCAAAACTTATCCTACTAAACCTAGAACTGCTCCTTGACTCGAAGAGAACCCTAAGGCTTGGACTAGCTTACAAACTATACCACCATTGGGATATGTTGGTCCTTGGTCTCGGCACATGATTCGACCACCATTGATAAATAATGGCCATCCACCATGCACTCCATAATCGAGTAGTAGGTGGGCTTAAGCACATATTTATATTTCTACATGCCAATGCCATTTTTATGGCTTGTAAACTCATATAAGCACTCACAACTAGGCCTGGCTCAATTTTGCTAAACATGAACACCGTGCTTGACCCTTTGGAATCTTGATCACTACCCATACCATTATTCTAGGCTAGTTCCTTATGACTTAGGCCTCTAATAGGCCTCAAGGCTTGGTCCCTTTGGTTGTCAGACCCTATTACTAGAACTAAAATTGCTCTTCTACTTGAGAGAACCCTTGGGCTAGGACCATCTTGTGAACCATGACACATGCACATATCTTAACCACTATTAGGGTATACTGGCCCTTGGGGTCAACACATGCTTCAACCACTATCACCACATGTTGGTAGTTCCCTCGAACACCATTAGTACGTGCTAGGCCATGCACCACGCATGGGTATCTTGGGCCTAGGCTACACACCATGCATACTAGAATTGGGCTATAAGTGGGTTTAGGCACATCTTTATATTTTTACCATGCCAATGTCATTTTTATGGCCTGGCTCAATTTTGTCAAACCTGAACGTCATGCTTAAGCCTTTGGAGTCTTGCTCACTACCCTTACCATTGTTTTGGGCTAGTTCCTTAAGATTTAGGCCTCTAGTATGCCTCAAGGTCTAGTCCCCCTAGCTATCAAAACCTGTCTTACTAGAACTAGAACTATTCTTCGACTCGAAGAGAACCCTTAAGCTTGGACTAGCTTGTAGACCGTAGTACATCCATATGCCTCAACCTCCATTGGCACCCAATGACCCTCGATGCATGGACATCCCTTGACCACCATCAAGACATGTTGGCCCTTGGTCTCAGCACATGTATCGACCACTATCGACACATGCTAGCATTGGTGTAGGTTTTTACCTTGAGCATCATCGGTATATACCCTTTGGTGTAGGTTGTTGCCTTAGACACTATCATTAGATGTTAACACTTGGTGCAGCATGTGTACCATAACCTTTCATCCATTTTTTGTCATTCCCAAGGCACTGGTCTACCCATAAAGTGCCATTAACACTAAATGATGCTTGGTGCATGTGTCATGTGCTTCTATCTTAAGCCGAGCTTTATATGACCTTAGACAAAGAATTGACTCTATGTGCCAAAGTCAACCTACAAAACTCAAGTGCTAAGCATAATTCTAGGCCTTTTAGAAGCCCCTAAATCTAATCCTCTTAGGATTGTGTTCAGGTGTGCCTATATTAGGGTCTAACCATGTGCCGACACCTTAATCATCAGTGCCTTCGCTTGGGTCTGACTATGTTCCTATGCATTGCTCACCAGTACTCACACCTAGGCCTATCTTAATTTTGCCAAACATGAACACTGTGCCCAAGCCTTTAGAGTCTTGAGCACTACCCATACCATTATTTTACGCTAGTTCCCCATGACCTAAGCTTCTAATAGGCCTTAAAGCTTGGTCCCCTTAGTAGTCAAACTTTGTTTTACTATAATTGCAACTATTCCTTGACTTAGAGAGAACCCTTAGGCTTGTACCCACTTATAGACTATGACACATGCACATGCCTCAACCACCATTGGTACCGAATGACCCTTGTTGCATGCATATACATCAACCCCCATTGGGATTTGTTGGCCTTTTGTCTCGACACATGCTTTGACCACCATTAGAACATTCTAGCCTTTGGTGTGGGTGGTTTCCTTGAACACCATCGGCAAATGTTGGGCTATGCATCATGCACCAGTGTCCTAGGGTCAGGTTATGCACCATGATCAGGTAATAGGTGGGTTCAGGCACATCTTTATATTTCTGCCATGCCAATGCCATTTTTATGGCTTGTAAATTCATATAATGGCCCCTTAAGCCTTCATTTCAAGTTTCATGGCAAGATGAATCATTTTTTATTTTTCACAAATTTAAAAATTTTTTATAGTCCAACATTGTTTGAAAATTTTTTAGGAGTTTTATCCCTAAATTTAGTATGTGAAATCCTTGTATTTTTGTTGGCATCCACAAAAAAATTCAACTAAAAAATCAAAGTGTAGAAGATTTTATGACCATTTGAAAAAAGTATCCTTATTTTAAACATTTGAAGGGCTATAGATTGTGAACCTATAATCTTATGCTTTTTAAGGGAGTGTGAGTTCTCAAGGTTCCTTGGGGGATAGGAGGCCAATATAAGGGCTAAGAACTAGCATCCATCACATATCATGTGTGCACACTGCCCAACCTCTACCCCTAATTGCTAGAAACCCTAATGCATCGATTAGGTTCTTTAACGATGATCTACTAATGGTGCCCTAGGTAGAAAAATATGGCACTAGCATATGCTTAAGCCCAACATGTGCCCCATGGCCCAGAATTGAACTTCGACCAAGGCCTCAACTATAAATGGCACATGCTAGTGCGTGGTGTAGGCACATGTCTCAACCATCATCGGCATAAGCTAGCTATTGGTATGGGCACTTCCCTCAACCATCATTAGAACATGTTGGCTTTTGGTATGGGTACATGTCTCAATTAGCATTTGCATAATCTAAACTTAGTACAACCACATGCTTTAATTAGCATCAACAAAGATTGGTCTTGGTGCGAGTGGTTGTCTTGAACACCATCAACACATATTGGCCATTGGTGCGAGCAGTTACCTCGAACACCATCGGCACATGCTGGGCCTTGGTGCGAGCGCATGCCTTCACCACCATTGGCACCTGTGGACCCTTGGTGTGGGATATGTTTGTTTGAAAAAAGTGTCCCCATTTCAAACACTTTAATGTATACTGCTCGCATCTTTGTAAAATCTCTTATGCTCTTTAGAGGGTGGTTATCCGAGCTCCCTTTCCTTTCATGAGAAGAGTAGGTGTATGTGATAGACCTTTCATTACGTATATCTATGACAATGTCATTGGACCAAAATCTAAACTATGCATGCCTTCTAGCCATGTTGTTTGATGGCTGGTTGCTCTGGTGACTTGTAGGAACCCATGGCCTCAATCGACTAGTATACATGCAAAAAAAAAGGCTTAATTGTGCTAAGCTCAAGCCCTTGCCTGTAGCTAATGTTACCTCAGACCCCAGACCAAGTCCCTGAATTGAGTAACGACTCTTTAAGGTGGTGAAAGTAGAAGATACAGACACAGGCTTGGTCTGGTCAAGTCTCTCAGGTATTTGGTTGTCTCATGGTCCTTTCTTGTTGACCATAAAATTGCCATGGCCTGGCCAAGCTTGTACATGCAGTCGATGTCACCCAAGACCTTAGGAACAAGTCCCTATATATTAGGTAACATCCACTTGGGGTGGTGATGTGGAGTTTGTGTGTGTGGTCTTAGCCAAACCAAGCATTGGTGGTGTAATGTTGTTGTTGGCTTTTGGATGCCAGGGGCAGTTTCATGGCCCTTGCTTGTGTTTTTCCCATGCCAAATGATTGTGGCATGGCTTCATATGTCATTTCCTTCACTCACTCATCAAGTAATCAATTGGGTAGGTTATGGATCAGTGTGCATGAATGCTATCACTTGTATGCAATGGGCATATGAATGGTGCTATGATTGTGCATGTTGGCAAGCCTCATGCTTAATGCATCAAACTACCAACCTATAATCATTTTCAATCTCTCTCATGTGGCCATTGTACCTTAGAGGCATAATCAGAAACCTATGCTGCATACCTAAATTGATGAAAATAGAATGTCTTGCCATCCCTCATCCATCTTGTTTCCTTAAGGGCTATGGGTCAGACCTCAATCATGCCCCGTGACCCAAGTGTGCCACCCAAACCTCTGTGGCTATATTGGTGCACTGTGTTTGATCATGTTCGTGTAGAATGTTTTGTGGGCTCGAGCTCTCGGCTTAATCATCTGTTGCTATGCATTTTACATGCTCAATATACACGATGCTTATGCTTCATGTTGGCTTTCTCTGTCACTCAATCGGTGCATGGGGCTTATACGGTGTCAACATCCTAAAGGAATACTACCCGGTTGATCCTACCAGTAGTCATATGCTTGTCTCAAAGATTAAACCATGCAAGTGTAAGTATGAAATAATTTAAACTATGAAATTGTAAATGGCAAATTAAATCAGTTATAGTTTGTTTGATGGTATCTACTACTTTATAACTGTAGTACTTCTAGAGCTAATACATGTAACAAATTGGAAGGGATGCATTTATTGGATAAAAGGTCAACGGGAGGTTTACCCATTGCTCTAATGATTCATGATAACTTGACGAATCACATAGCCTTTATGCCAATATGCATCATTCAAATTTTTGCCATATCAAATTTCAATAGTAGGATAATGGCCTACTAGGGTGGTGATAGGTGGCAAAATTAAGGTTCAATTCTAGAGATGGAGCCTATTAAATGCCACCATATCCAAGGAGGCAACAGGTGCACAAATTAACTAATCCTAACATATAGAGGTAGTGACAATAAATAACTATACTAGGCTCTATGAGTCTGGTAATTAGAATGAGTACAATTTAAATCCCTTAATAATGATTCATTAAAAGGCAAGTCTGGTGTAAGCAGCCATGGTAATTCTAACTCAAATAATGTATATTTAAGTTGTTGCGATTAAAAAGCTCATAATTGGAGCTAAGGTTGGGTGGTTCGATCCACTTCACGGTGAGCACTAGTTTACTTAACCTTACTACCGATGATGCACTCCTAGCCTTATCTGGTTGGGCCATTCCTTAGGTGCTATTACTTTGAAAAAATTAGAGTGTTTAAAGCAAGCCAATGCTTGCATACATTAGAATGGGATAACATCATAGGATTTTGGCCCTATTGTATTAGCTTTTGAGATCGGAGTAATGATTAACAAGGACAATCAGGGGCATTCATATTACATAGTCAAAGGTGAAATTCTTGTATTTATGAAAGATGAGTAATTGCAAAAGTATTTACCAAAGATGTTTTCATTAATCAAGAACAAAAGTTGGGGCCTTGAAAATGATCAGATACCATCCTAATCTTAACCATAAATGATGTCAACCAAGGATTGATAGATGTTAATCTTAGGACTCCATCAGAACATTATGAGAAATCAATGTCATTAAGTTCCAGGGGGAGAATGGTCGTAAGGCTAAAACTTAAAAGAATTGATGGAAGGGCACAACTATGGTGGAGCCTATAGCTTAATTTGACTAAATGTAGGGAAACTTACTAGGTTTAAACATAGTAAGGATTGATAGACTAAAAGCTATTTCTTGATTCTATGGGTGGTGATGCATGGCCGTTCTTAGTTGGTGGAGCAATTTTTCTGGTTAATTCCATTAACGAATGAAACCTCAGCCTACTAACTAGCTACACAAAATTGATCCTTTGTGGCTAGCCTTTTAGAGCGACTATGGCCACTTAGGCTAAGGAAGTTTGAGGCAATAATAGGTCTAGGATGCCCTTAGATATTCTGGGCCACACGCGCACTACACTAATGTGTTCAATGAGTTTATAGTCTTGGCTGACATAGGTAATCTTTAAAATTTCATAATGATTGGGATAAATCATTGCAATTGTTGCTCTTCAACGAGGAATTCCTAGAAGTGCACATTATTAGCTTGCATTGACCACGTTCTTACCCTTTGTATACATCACCCATTATTTTTATCGATTGAATGGTCTGATGAAGTTTTCGGATCATAGTAACAATGATGATTCATAACCTGCAATGTTGTGAGAAGTCTATTGAACCTTATCATATAGAGGAAGGGGAAGTCATAACGAGGTTTTCATAGGTGAACCTGTAAAAGGATCATTGTCAAAACCCACTGAATGAATGACCTGCAAATGTATTAATGAAACACCGAGGGATAAGGGTGCCTTCATTGCTCGAGCCCCTTTTAGCCTTGAGCATGCACGATGGTTGCTTAATTTTGCCTCCTGGGTAAGCGAAATAATCAATATCATCACTTGTGGCCAAATAATGAACCCTCAACATGAATCGCACCAAGGAACTAAAATGAAAAAAAGCATATGCGCCATCACCATCCCGTTCATGGTACATGTGTGGGTAGCACCATGACTCCTTTTGTTGTGAAAAACCAAAATGACTCAACAATGGATATCTCAACTTTCACATCGATGAAGAACGTAGTGAAATGTGATACATGGTGTGAATTGTAGAATCGCATGAACCATTGAGTCCTTGAACACATGTTGCGCCTTAAGCCATTAGGCCAAGGGCACACCTGCTTAAGTGTCATGCATCGTCACCCCCTCCAACCCCCCACCCATCGAGCTTTAGGAGAAGGGCCTCCTGTGATCTCATTGGTCATGGTTGGCCCAAAAGTGAGTCCTCAACAATGATAGTGCTATGACTATCGGTGGTAAAACTCTAGGCATACCTTGTCTCTGGTTACATGTGTTCATTGCCCATCTGGACCCCATCAAATCCTTGTATCACTCATTAGATGCTCACATCATGACCCCAAGTCAGGTGGGATTACCCTACTAAGTTTAAGCATATCAATAAACAAAGGAAAAAAAACTCACCAGGATTCCCCTAGTAATAGCAAGTGAACCGAAAAGAGTCCAGCTTGAGAATCAAGTTCCCTTGACATCTAAATTATAGTTTAGAGAAGCATCTTTAGTAGCAGACCAAGCCCAAATCCCTTAAAAAAAGGGCACCAAAGAGGGTGAGGGCCTCATTGTGCCTGGATCCTATCACCTAACGGGGCATTGGTTACAAGTCAAGTTGTTTGGGAATGTAGCCCCAATCCAGTGGTAAATTCCATCAAAGGCTAAATACAAGCAAAAGACTTATAGCAAACAAGTACTATAAGGGAAAGATGAAAAGAACTTTGAAAATAAAGTCAAAGACTACTTAAAATTGTTGGGAAAAAGTGGATAGGGACTAATGATACACCTCAATTGGATGTGGAATGGCAAGAGTTGGTCCACCAATTAGCTTGGGGCATAGACCAACGTAGGTCATGGCAACGGCCTAAGCTTGGGCTTTCAATATGTATGCAAAAAAATCATCGCCGCGATCATGGAATGCAACATGCACCACTCAACATGCCTCAATATTGGCATGCTCCTAGCATCAGCCTGTGGGCTCCCCATCCAGCCCATCTTGAAACATGGACTAAAGAGTCTAACAGATGTATAAGTCAATGGGCTAAAAAACTTGTAAGGCATAAGAAAGCTGATTGGCAGGATACCTCACCGGTGCACTACCAACCAACTTTAATCTTCTAAAAAAGTTTGAGTGTGAGCATGCTTATTGAGACTCGAAGGATGGTGAACTATGCTTGAGTGAGGCAAAGCGAAAGGAAACTCTAGTGGAGGCTTGTAGCGATACTAACATGCAAATCATTCATCTGACTTGGGTATAGGGGTGAAAGACTAATCAACCATATAGTAGTTGGTTCCCTTTAAAGTATCTTCAGGATAGCTGGAGCTCTTGTTAGTTGTATTAGGTAAAGCCAATAATTAAAGGCATCGGGGGCACAATGCCTTCAACCTATTCTCAAACTTTAAATAGGTAGGATGCCATGGCTGCTTCATTAAGCCACTCCACAAATTTGACAGCTCTAAACAATTTTTGTAAACAAAACTGGCAATGCTAGATGAACTCGAATTCAGGTTATGGTGCCTAACTGCATGCTAACCTAGAACCCATAAAAGGTGTTGGTTGATTAAGACAAAAGGGATGGTGGTCATGGAAGTTAAAATTCACTAAAGAGTGTGTAACAACTCACTTACCAAATCAACTAGCTCCAAAAATGGATGGTGCTTAAGTGTGCGACCTTTACCTGGCCATTAAAGCAAGGGCCAGGCCTCAATGAGTAGGAAGGCATGACAGTCCCTACAAAACCAAAGGCGCAAACTCAGGTGGAGTGACCATTGTTGCAAATCTTGGTGGTAGTAGTAAATATTTAAATGAAAACTTTAAAGGCTGAAGAAGGGAAAGTTGGTATCATGTCCAGCACAAGCTTTAAAAGGGAATTAAGTTAAAAATCTTGAATTAAGATGTAGAAGCTAATGGTAATGTTAGGGAGTCTGAAAGCATTGCAAGTGCCTTGAGAAGAGTTATTTTTTCTATTTAATGACCTTCCCACCTTGGAAATAGCTCAGCCAGAGATAAGGTCTAGTAGTCAAAAAAACATCACACATCACATAGTGTTTAGTATGCCCCTAGTGGCTATTGAAAATTTGAAGGACTAGGTGCCATTTATGCCCAATCATACTCATAACCATATAAATTCTCTAAGGCGAACAGCCTTTGCTCAATGGAACACTGTAGGTAAGGGAAGTTGAAAAAATGGATCCATAACCTTAGGAAAAGGATTGGCTCTAAGAGTTGGGCATGGGGGTCCTAGTCTCGAACCAATTGGTTGCCAGTACACTACTTGAGTTGCTCCCATAACAAGAGAGGGTCACCACATGTTGGCTGGGGGAGAAACTAGGAACAGCTCCTTTAGGTGTTTTCCCTAAGTGATGAACAATCGACTCAAAACTAGTATAGACAAAGGGGATCTGACTATTTGATTAAAACAAAGGATTGCTCACACAATGTGATTTCTAACCAGTGCTTTAAATTTGAAAGTGAAAAATTCAACCAAGTGCGGGTAAACGATAGGAGTAACCATGACTCTCTTAAGGTAGCCAAATGCCTCGTCATCTAATTAGTGATGCACATGAATAGATTAACATGATTCCTACTATCTCGGTCTACTATCCAATGAAACCACAACTAAAGGAATGAGTTTGGCAGAATCAATGGGGAAATAAGACCTTGTTGAGCTTGACTCTAGTCCAATTTTGTGAAATGACTTAAGAGATGTTGGATAAATGAGAGCCCTTAAGGGAAATTGAAATACCATTACTTTTAAAGTTATTTTACTTATTTCGTGAATCGAAAGTGGGCACAACCCTTTTTTTAGACCTAAGGCCAGCCACAGTTGGTTGATTTAGGAAGAAGACATTGTCAAGTGGGGAGTTTGGATGGGGTGGCACATCTATTAAAAGATAACGTAGGTTTCCTAAGAAGAGCTCAACGAGAACATAAAATCTCAAGTGGAAAAAAAAGGCAAAAGCCTATTTGATTCTGATTTCTAGTACAAATATGAATCATGAAAGCATGACTTATTGATCATTTAAACCTTTGAAATTTGAAGCTAGAGGTGTCAAAAAAGTTACCACAAGGATAACTGGCATGTGGCAACCAAGCATTCATAGGGATGTTGCTTTTTGATCCTTTATTGTCGATTCTTCCTATCATTATGAAGCAAAATTCACTAAGTGTTGGATTATTCACTGGCCAATAGGGAATATAAGTCAGGTTTAGACCGTTGTGTGATAGGTTAGTTTTACCCTACTGATGGCAATGTTGCTATAGTAATTCAACCAAGTACGAGAGGAATTATTGATTCGCACAATTGGTCATTGCACTTGGTTGAAAAGCTAGTGGCGCGAAGCTACCGTGCACTAGATTATGGCTAAATGCCTCTAAGTTAAAATTTAGGCAGAAATAATGCATGCACCTATCACTCAATTTTCAACCACAATAGGGGCCCATAGACCTTAAAGGCATGTGTATAGGTGTAGCCTTCGTAGTGGACAAGCTGTGTAAGCCTTTTTGGAGCTCAATTCCCACTAAGCAATAGGTAAAATCCTTTACAAATGACTTAAATATGTGATAGGGTATTGTAAGTGGCAGAGTAACTTTGCTACCACAATCTATTAAAATTTAGCCCTTTGTCACTTTGATTTGTCCCTCCCTTACCCCACACCCACTGATGTCCTCTCATTTTATTTTTTTACATTGCAACCCTCTAGGGTTGGGGATGAATGGTGTTTTCCACTGTAACTAATTTAGCCAGATGAATACATCCCCTCAAGCATCCAAGTAAATGACAACTGAATGCCCTTGGTATTTGTTACAGGGATGGGCTCGCCCTTGATGTGAGCACTTACCTCAAACTTTATTGGTACACGTTCGCCCTTGGTGTAGGTTGTTTTCTCATACACCATCGACAACATCTGGCCCTTGGTTGGTGTGGGCAATTGCATCCAACACCATTAGCAGATGCTAGCTCATTATTGCCTCAAACACCATCAATAGATGTCGACCCCTTTGTGAGGGCCCTTGGTGCAGGTTGTTGCCTTGGATACCTCTTTAGTAGATGCTGGCATTTGGTGCATCATGGGTACCATGACTATCATAACATTTAGATGAGGAGAACCTACCCATTAGACACAAAAATTATGGAGTCATTACCAATCTTTTTAGCTAGGTGTGATTGGCCACTATGTGAATCTATCCTTTTAAAGGTTATCCTAACCCTAAGCTAAAAGTCTCTAAAAAGAATAGGTTCTGGTCTACATCAGCAGAACTAAGGTTCGAGAGTCGGTTACATGCAAGGAAGGTATTAGCACCCCTTTATGCCTAAAATTGTTACCAAGTTAATTATGAGTTACCTTACCTAGGCCTTATCAAAGATGGTTTTATCATGCAAATAAATCAATTCCAATCCTTTTATTTATTAATAAAACATGGTGATACAAAAATTCTATCAAAATATCAAGTAATCCTGCAATCATGCAATAAATATTAAATCATACCATATAAAAATTATCATGCAAATATAATAATATAAATCATACCAAATATCATGTAATAATATCATACCTAAATCATGCTAAAATATTCATGCAAGAATGTCATTCAAATATATTAATTATTATGCAATAATAACAATAATGTAAATAGATAATATCATACAATAATATTAAATACCTTGCAAATATATATATTAATAACCATTCATGCAAATATGTAATCATGAAATCAAATATAATAACACAAATATATTAGTAATGATCCATAATCATGCAATTATGCACACAATAAATATATAAGCATGCAATTAAATATCATTCAAATATAACATTAATCATGTAATAACATATAGTATCATATCATGCAATAAATATGAAATCATGCAATAATAATAAATAAATAAATAACTATGCAAATAAATATATTAATAATCAAACAATCACACAAATAAATAACTTAATAATCATGCAAATAGATATATAATCAAGCAATTAACAATATAAATCATGCAATTAAATATATTCTTATGCAAATAAACATGCAATTAAATATATTCTCTTGCAAATAAACATGCAATTAAATATATTATCATGCAAATAATATATAATACTAATTATAACAACATGCAAACATAATAAACTTACAAATATCATGCAAAATAAATATAAAATACCAAAATATTTTTCAGCATACATTAATATTAAAATTAATAAAAAAATCAAATCAAATAGAAAATCAAACCAAACAGAAAAATAAAATCAACCTAACAAAAAATAAAACCAAATAAAAATAAAAATAAAATAAATCAAAATAATTAAATCAAAAATCAAAAAAAGAAAAGGAAAAACCTGTGGTTCGGGTTGAGTCGAAGTCGGGTCAACACATTGATCGCAAACGAGTTGGAGTGCAGATCTTGAGCCATTGAAACAGTGTCATTTTGGCTCAGTGTAAAAGGAAAAAAAATGATTTTTCTCAAAAATGCCAAGAGCTGTCTCTCTCTAGTTTGAAAACCTTTGCCTTCTATCTAGGCTATTTTCCCAGAGGTTCAAACTAATGCAAAAACTAGAGCCGAGAAATTCAATCGATGTCAAAAAATTCAAAGAAAACCTAGAATCAACTATAAATCTTAGATCCTAACCATCATGAGCTATCTCTGGCTGTTGTAAGTTCACTGAAAAATTTAAATTTCGCTTGAAACTTCAAGCTTAAACCTAGAAAACCTAAAATGTTTAGAAAATCCCAAATCTCTAAACTAGTTCCAAAATCTAAAGCTCTAAAGATCTAGCTGAATTCCCAAAAGAATTCACCAAAACCCAAATCAATTCAAGATTTAGGGATTTAAAACTTAAATTTCAAAAACTTTATCCTAAACTCGATTCGTAAAAAAATAAAAACCCAAGGCTTGCTTCTATGTTGCTTCTAATTGCCTATTATTTTCATTGCTTCATGTTATTGCCTCTATATGTTGTGAATCCCCCTTTTTTGTTCACAAATTGGAGGTGATTTTATAGGGATTTAATCTTTTTTGGTTTGAAAACTAGGAAATCCTATAAATCTAGGATTTGCACAATTTGATCTTTATTTCCCTATGATTTTCCCTTTTTCACAAAGATTAGGATCCAAAATATTCCTAAAAAAATCATTCAAATTTGAACAAAATCATAGAATTAAATGAAATACTAGGCTAATCAGCGAAAAAGAATTTTTTTTTTTACTTTCTCTTTTTTTGACTTTGTTGACCTTAACTTTTGACCAAAATAAACTTAAAATCAAAATTAAAAATCCAAATAAACAATAATTAAATAAATAATTAAAATCAAAATTAAAATCAGCATGTTTTTGGGCTTTTAATCTTTTAGGCCCTAATTTTTGTATTAAAGCCCAATTACATGATTGAAACCCATTTTATTATTGAAAAATTTCTCGGACAAAATAGGGTGTCTATAATTGCCTTTTTTTGTGCATTTTTTATGAAACAGGAATCGTACAAAGATAAATTGCATCCATTTTGTTCGGGTCAAGAAAAGTAAAAGAAAAAAAAAGAGAATTTGAAAAGCTTATCCTTCTTTTTTTTAAAAAAAAAAAAGCACTTCTACAACTGAGGCTTTGAAACTCTTGAAAAATGAAATGCTCCCCTACAACTGAGGCTTTGGAACTTTGGAAAATAAAATGCTATCCCATAACAGAGGCTTTGAAACTTTTGAAAAATAAAATGAAATCATTTTTACCTTTAAAAAAGCTCTTCCTTGATAAAGGCATTGAAACTTAAAAAAATCTTACCTTAAATTGAGTGTCTATATCTCATCTGAATCATCATTTATTGCCTTTCAATGTCTCTTCTCAAAATTATTTCCTCATCTAGTTTTTCCTTCCTATTTTCCAAACATATGCAATGAATGCATGCAATGAATGAAAATATTCTCCACAATTCTCAAATTCAATTTTAAGATTCAAACTTTAATCTTTCTTCCCTTCAAACATGCATGATGCATGGGATGAATAAAATGCTCTCAACATGATGTATTTAATGCATGTGGAAAAATGTAAGGCTTGCCATGCAATTCATTTATCTTTTCAATTATGGCAAATTAGAGGGTTTCAAAGCTCTTGATTTATCTTTTACTTTCTTTAACTCTTCAACACCTATGGTTTTTCAACATGAACTATCATACCTTACCAAGTAATCTCATCCATTTCATCATCCCAATACAAAGATTTCTTATCAACATGGGTTATAATGCACGATGTACATCATGCACTATTAAATGGTCTCATCCACTTTATTGACCAAATTCAAAGATTTCTTATCAACATAGGTCATCATTCATGATCCTTATGGACCTCATTTACTATCAAATAATCTTATCAATTTTATCATCCAAATACAAATAGGGATATCAAAGATTTTATTCTAAATTATTGAGGATTAACATTCTTTTAGGTTTTTTTATTACCTTCACTACTCTTTTCTCTCTTCTAAAGCAATATAGAGATCTTTCATGAATTTTCATTTCTGCATCATTATTACAATATCACAATGAACATAATGCAATCATGTATTTCCTCAACCAAAATGGAAAGAATAAGGCAATGTGAAAGGTCAAAAGGATATTTATTGAAAGAAATGGATTTGGTAAACAAAAGACAAAAGTCAATTAATAATTGAATGGGTATCAAAATATCTAAGGGAAAAAGGACAATTTTCAATCAATAACTAAATGGGAAATAAAATATGCAAATAATGAATGTTCTAACAATTCTAAGTAAATAATCCAAGTTCTTCTCTCAAAGCCTATCCCATCAATGTTTTTTATCATGTTGAGCTTTATTAAACCAACTCTGCCCCTCCATGGTTAGACTTTCATGATGATGATCCATCCTTAAATCTAAGCCACCTTTATAGGTTTTCAAATTAAATGCCCTCTTTAGACTTAAACTACCCTTTTTAGGTTTTCACCTTAAGTTTTTTTTTTCTTTTTCATATTTGTTTTTTGTTTTTTCAGCAAAATATTTCTTCACAACATCAAAATTAGTTGGGTTTGGTAATTCATCCCCATCATTTCATTTAGAACTAATGCAACACCAGAAAAAGCTTTCTTCACCTCATATGGCCTTTCTTAATTTAGTGTCTATTTCCCTCAATTTTCAAGCTAGTTTAGAAGGATTTTTTTTTAAACCAATTCCTTTTCTTGAAATTGTTGAGGGTAAACCCTTTTGTCTTGTGCTTGCATCATCCATTTCTAATACAATTGACATGGCATAAGGTTGTCATTCTCTTCTCTTCAATCAGGTTCAGTTGCTCATAATGATTCCTAATCTAATATGTTTTTCCTAATTCCACCTCCATTAGAACTCTTAAGGAAGGAATCGCTATTTCAATTGGCAATACTGCTTCTATACCATAAACTAGTGAGAATGAAATAGCTTCGATGGATGTTCGCATTAAGGTTCTATAAGCATATAGGGCAAATGGTAGCTTATCATACCAATCCTTGTAAGTATTAGTCATATTTTCTAAGATCCTTTTAATGTTCTTATTAGTAGCCTCTACTATCCCATTCATCTTTGGTCAATAAGGTGTGAAATTATGATGCTTGATTTTGAAATGAGCACACACTTCTTTCATCATTTTGCTATTCAAATTCTTTCATCTTTTTTAGAAGTGTACATCAACATATTATCTCTTTTTTTAAGAACTTGTACACCACTACCTTTGTGACACTTGTGCATGTGGTTGCATCCACCCATTTAGTGAAATAATCTATCATCATAAAAATAAATCTAGGCCCATGTGAAGCCTTTAGAGTAATAGGTCCAATCACATCCATGCCTCACATTGAGAATGGCCATGCTGGTGTTAGAACATACAGGTTTGTTGGTGGAGCATTAATCTTATCTGCATAGATCTAACATTTATGGCACTTTCTCACATAACTGATGTAATCATTCTCCATCGATAGCCAATAATACCTTACCCTTATTATTTGTTTGGCCATCATATTACCATTAGTGTGGGCACCATAAACTTTATATGTACTTCTTCAAGTATTCTTTTAGCTTCAATGGCATTCATACATTTTAAGAGCATGTAGTCTCAACTTCTTTTGTAAAGTACTTTTCCATAAAAAAAGAACCCTATTGCCATTATTTGAATGATTCTTTTGTCATTTTTGTTGCATGATACTGATACTATTAACATTTCAAATGCTATATGATGTCATGGTACAAAGGTTGCCTATCAACTTCTTTTTCAATGTTTGAACAATGTGTTGGTAAGTCTTTTACTTTCAACTTGTTGGGTTAGATTTCACAATTCTCCTTTACTTTCATCATAATAGCCAAACTAGCCAAAGCATCAACAATTTGATTTTCTTCTCTAGGTAAATGCTCAAATTGAATATTCTCAAATTGCTTGATCAACTTAGAAATGTATTTTTGGTAGTGAACTAGCTTAGCATCTTTTGTTTCCCATTCTCTTCATAATTGATAAATCACCAAGGTTGAATCCCTATATACTTATAAAACTTTAATTTTTTTTTTTAATTGTAGCTTGTAGGCCCATTGCATATGCTTCATATTTAGTTACATTATTAGTGCAACTGAAATTCAATCTAGTAGTGATTGGGTAGTAATGGTCATTTGAAGATATCAAAATTGCCCTAATCCTATGTTCGAAAGCAATTGAAGCCCTATCAATGAACACCTTCCATGGCTTTTCTATCGATACCTCTACTTCAACAATCATCAAGTCTTTATCGAAGAAGTCAAGCTTTATTGGTTCATAATCATCAGAAGCTCAGTTTGTCAAGAACTTAGCTATTGCACTTCTTTTGATCAATTTCTGAGTCACATAAATAATGTCATATTCTAAAAGCATAACTTGCCATCTATCTAGTTTCCCAGATAGTGAAGGCTTTTCAAAAATATACTTGAAAAGATCTAATTTTGTGATAAGCCATGTTGTATGGTATAACATACACTGCTTGAGTCTTAGAGTCATTTAAGCTAGTGCACGGCACACTTTCCACAAAGGTGAGTATTTTAACTCATAATTAGTGAAATTCTTGCTTAAATAGTAGATAGCTTGTTCTTTCTTGCATGATTCATCATGTTACCCCAATACACTTCCCAAGGAATTTTCATTCACTATTAGATACAATATCAAGGGTTTTCCAAAGACTAGTGGTACTAATATTGGTGGGCTTGATAAGTATTCTTTTACTCTTTCGAAAGCCATTTGACATTCCATATTCCACTCATTTGGATTGTTTTTGTGAAGCAGTTTAAAAATGAAATCCCATTTTAAGGTAAGTTGAGAGATAAAATGAGCAATGCAGTTTAATTTCCCAAAAAAATCTCACTTGTGTTTGAGGAGGAGATAGATTTTGAATAGCTTGTACTTTATCTAAATCCACCTCTATCCTTTTTTCATTGATTAAGAATCTTAACAATTTTCCAAATTTTGCCCCAAATGTGCATTTGGGCTAGATTAAGCTCGAGTTGGAACTTTTTTAATCTTTCAAATAGTTTTCTAAGATTGGTAACATGATGCTCTCTTTGCGAGATTTGGCAAACATACCATTGACATATACTTCAATCTCTTTATGCATCATGTCATGGAAAAGAGTTACCATTGCCCTTTGATTTGTGGCTCCAACATTCTTTAATCCAGAGGGCATTACTTTATAGCAAAAAGTTCCCCACATTGTTATGAATATGGTTTTCTCTATATCTTTAGGGGCTATCTTAATTAGGTTATAGCCTAAAAAACCATCCATGAATGAGAACATAGAGTGCTTGACAATGTTATCCATAAGTGTATCATTATAAGGCAGAGGAAAATTATCTTTGGGGCTTGCTCTATTTAGATCTCGATAGTCCACACACATTCTGACCTTGCCATTTTTTTGGGGACTAGGACTATGTTAGCCACCCATTCAAGATATTTGGCTACCTTAAGAGAACTAGTATCATATTGCTTTTTAACCTCTTCCTTGATTTTTTACAATACTTTAGGCTTTATACTTCTTAGCATTTGTTGGACTAGCTTGCATTCAAACTTTAAAGGCAGCTTGTGTTCTATTATATCAATGCTAATCCCTGGCATATCTTTATAGGACTATGCGAACACATCCACATACTCATAAAGTAGATCATTAACATCTTCTTATCATTTGGTAATAAGGTTGTGCCAATTTCAACTTCATTCTAATTTTTTTCTTTCCCAAAATTAACCATTTCTAGAGCTTCTTAATCTAGTTCAACTGGTCTCTTCTCTTGTTCCATTACTCTCATTAATTCAAGAGGTAAAGTATAGTCATATGAAGCTTGTTCATTATCAAGTTTATCAATATAAATAGAATTTTTGAAGTAAAATGTTGAATCATTGTCATGATTGTCTTCACATTCATTATTTGGAAACCTAAAAAATAGGTGTAATGAAAAGATGTGGGCAAGTGTTTATGCAAAAGGATGATAGAATTGAAAGAGGAAATGTAATGATAATGCATTATGCAAATCATTTTATTGAAATAATAATAAGTAAATTAGACCATACATAAAATGTTTGAGCTTAAGCAGTTAGGGTTTGACTAACTACATTAGTTTTTTAGGGGTTCAAGGGTAGCATGTAACTTCATCATCTTTCAATTTTTCACATCGTTTCCTAGCAGGGTGAAATACATAAATGGCTTCTCTTCTTGATCTTCAGTAGCTTCATCATCCACCATCATAGTAGAGAACTTAAAAAAGATCTTCCCAAGATTCCATGCCATATCCCCATCGGTAGCTTGAGAGGACTTAGGATACATGCATCCTCTAGAATGAAAGGTATCATAAATCTAGGGAATGACTAACTTTTCATCTTTAGGTTCACATCCCTTGAGATTAGTTTTTTTTTTTTTTTTTGCATTAGCTATTTTCATCTTTTCTATCCTTGTTGGCTTGTATCCTAGACCACTTTTGTCCTTGTTATCTAGTATCAATGGAGGGTGTTTTACCCCTTACAGATTCTTTCCCAATCCTTTCCCAAGGTGCCAACTCGTTTTAATCACTTGTTTGATCATCATGCTAGCGCTTGCAGATAGTTGAGGGGTATAAGTTTAGATCCTTCCCCTATATATGTTGTATTGATTATTTCAAAGGATTTGAATGAGCACTCCAATGTTTCATCAGCTACTTTTAAATATGGTGTGAATATGGAGTGTGTTACAAGCAAATCTTATTCCCCATAATACAAACCTAATATCCATCAACAATAAATTTGACTTTTTGGTGTAGAAAGAAAGGAACAACACCTGTCACGTGAATCCATGGTCTTCCTAGTTGGTAGCTATAGGCTGAAAAGATGTCCATCACTTAGAATTTGACATTTAAGGTACAAAGACCAATCGATAATGGTATCTTAATATCTCTGCTCATTTCTCTTCATGAACCATAAAAACCTTCACTATCATGTGGCTAGCTTTCATATAGGATTTGTCGATTGGAAGTTGGCCAAAGTACTAGTAGGCATGACATTTATCAAAGAGCCATTATCAATCAAGATGTTGGCAATGGTATGACTCATGCATTTTACAGTGATGTGAAGAGCCTTTGTTCTTCCTTGTCCTTCAGGGGGTATTTCATCATTATTGAAGTTTATGTAATTAAAAACCACCAAATTTCTAGCAATGTTGCCAACTTCTTCCACAGATATGTTGTGAGAGACATAAGCTTGGATTAGTTTTTTCAACAAAGTATTCTTATGGGATTTTAAAGAAAGAAGTAATGAAAGAAGCCAAATCCTTATAGGCATCTTATTCAATTGTTCCACCATGCTATATTCACTGTGCTTGATTGATTTCAAGAATTTGCATGCCTCTTTCTCAGTGACTGGTTTTTGGTATCCTTATTAGGAATTTCAATAGGTTACTTTAGTTACCTTCTTTGACCTCTTTGGTTTTTTCTTTTCTAGCCTTATCCAACATTTCAAGTGAATAGCATCATCCATTTTTTGTCATGCCTCTTACTCTAGCCTTGTAAGGTCTTTCTTCCCCTACTGCATTTACCATGTCTTTTTCAGTGTCATCATAAAACTCAAATTGAGAGGCATCCATCCTCTTTTGTAGTTTTTGGTGAAAAGCATCACAATGTCGGATAGAATGCCCTAAAGCCCCTTTATGATATTTGCAAGACTTATTTAAATCTATATTGTCACAATAGTTTTTGTGACTTAAGGGTACTGGACACATCATATTTACCTTAACCAAAGCTTCAAAAACCTGTTTTGATAGAGTTTTATGTCAATGACACTTCCCTTAATGTGGTAAGTTTTACCACCATTTATAGCATTAGTGGTTCTAGCATGAGTTGGTAAGGGATTCCCACAAATGTTTGGTCCCTCAAAAGTATCAAATTTTAACACACCCTGGTCAATGAAACACTGCACCTTGTATTTCAAAGCAAGGCAATTTTTAGTTAAGTGACCTATGTTTCCAACATGATTGTCAGATCTAGCAGTTGGTTCATACCATTTAGGGTTGGGGGTTTAATGGTGCTCCATAACGAGGTACTGTAAGGTGACCTTATACTAACTAAGGGAATAGTATAGTATAGGTCACAGGGATGGGATTAATCCATACCTTTTCTTAGGTAGCTTGAGGAGCCCTTGAATAATTAGCTTGTGCATTTGGCTAGGCAATGGGAAAAGGGGCAGGGCCACACATGGGGGTTATGGGTTGGAAACTAGGTTGATAAGTAGGTGGTACAGGGTGGTAAGGATAGGTGTTTGGTGAAATGTTATGGGTGGAATGGTAAGGGTCTTGGTACATGAGGTATAGAGGATATTGAGAGTAGCCTTTGATTTATAGCCATTCATGAAATATAGCATGACCATCGGCCTCCTTCTTTTTAGGTGCAACTCTTTTTTTGCACTAGATGTTTCACCCCTTTCTAGCTTCTTATTCTTAATATCATTTTCAATGATTTCCCTAAAGATTACCATGCCAACAAAATTCTTAGTGGCATTATCAATTATTCTCTCATATTAGGAAGCCTTGAGAGTATTGATGAATAGAACCATGGTTTCTTTTTTGGTCAATGGGGGTTGAACTTGGGCAGCCATATCCTTCCACCTTTAAGCATATTCTTTGAAATTCTCACTTGCCTTTTTCTCCATGCTTTGGAGAGACATGATTTGGCACCATATCTAAAATATGCTTATATTGTGCAATGAAAGTCCTTGCAAGTTCTCTCCATCCATGAACACAAGATCTATCCAGTAGCACATACCACCGAGCTGCTGAACTAGTAAGACTATATTGAAAAACATAAATGCGCAAATTTTCATTATGCGTGTATGCATTCATTTTGTGACAATACATCTTGATATGTGTAATAGGGCATTTGTTGCCATCATACTTCTCGAACTTAGGAACTTTAAATTTTTGGTGGAATCACCACATCGAGGACTAGGCAAAGCCAGTAGTATCCATTGATCCATAAAAATCAGTCCCCTCGATAGCTCTAAGCCTTTCTTCAATAATGTCCATTTTTTAGGGTTTGAAGTTTTCTTTAATTTCAATAGGACTGATCTTTAGCTTTTCTCACTCTTTGGGATCATCAATATTTGGAACTTGTGTAGGATTATGTATCTTAATGTCAAGAGTAGGCATAAGAGGTGTAGGAGCAACAGTTGTTGGCATGTTAGTCTGCACATAGGGATAGTTTGCAGTGAATGGCATTTGGTGCTAGGCCCTTGAGATGCATATGCTAAACATGGGCCAAAACCAGGGGGATATAATAGATCAACCTCATTTTGTATCACCACCTCTTCAACCTTCTTCCTCTTGCTTATATTTTTCAACAATTCAGTATTAGTTTCCATCTACCCTTGCAATTCTTTCTGTGACTTTCCTAGCTTTTAGAAGTGAAGAGTGTTTTCTTCTTCCATGATCCTTGCCTAATATCTAGCATTGTAACACCTCAAATTGTTTGAAGATTAAGCTATCCTTGAACCTTGATTTACCATAATTTTTAAAGAAATTAGGATGACTTATTATCATGCACTTTGAAAAGATACTTATGTATGAATGAATGGATGTATGAATGCATGGATGTATGAACCCAATAAGGAGGATTTACCACATAACAATTGTCAAAAAATAAAATCTTTATTGAATTGAAAGTTATTTCTAACCAATCCAATATTACATCCATGAAAAGTCTAAAATTTATTGTGGAAAGAAATCTCTAATTTGTTGATATTGGCCTTGCACTTCATTAAGGAAAGCTAGTAGCTCTTAGCCATGTGTTCCCACTAGTGGTACTTTTATCTTTCATTCTTCAACTTTTTTCTACCATGTCCTTGGCTTTATAGGTAGTCATCATGATTTGATCAAGCAAGCACTCTATGTTTTCTCACATATGGTTCCTTGGCTTGTTCACATTCTTCATTCACAACACCTATTTATGTTCCAATTTTGACCACTAAACAATTGAGTATTTGGATGTACTTTTGTGTTTTAGTGAGTGCTTCATCTTTTTCTTGCATTTTTGCTTGCAATTGTCCATTCTCTTTCAAAAGTCAAGCTAACTCACAATTGGTGGATGACCATGTAATGTTGAGATTAGAAAAAAGATTTTTCGATTCATCCCTTTCTTGTTTGAGTGCTTGAATCCTTTGGTCCATTCTTCCCTCTAACTCTTTCTTTAGCCTTTTGTTTTCAAGCTCCAATTCATCTTTTTCAACTTGAAGCTTTCTTTTAGTCGTTTCCACAACCAATAGGGGATCAAAAGGTAATGATTTTCATTAGGCCATTTGGAGTTGTTTCTTTAGGGATTTTAATGTCTTTGACTCTCCTAATGTGCCACACAAAGTACTCAAGCATAACCTTATTTGACCATCTTATCCTATCTTCCTTTTAAGGTAAATTCCAAGCTCTTAAGGCTATGGCTATCTTTATGGAGGCATTGATTTCAACATATGAGAACTCCATTTTATTAAGTCTGGAACTGGTTGGGATAAACTGTTCATAGCTACATTGTTTTTACACCATGGTAGGAGAATAACTCACGCACCTTAAAGGCTTAAGAGAAGAATGTAAAGCTTATCTTCACAACCATACAACACTAGTCCATAAGGCATCCAAAGAGCTTTTCATATCACATCTCAGCTAGTGAGCTTGCATAGAAACAAGATTCACACTTGGATTTTTGTGCAGGTCATTCATTCTCACAGAATTCCTTAATGGGAGTGCTTGCAGTGAAATAGGGCAAGTTAAATTTACCACCATTATTTTTTATATGACTTTTCATCCAAATAGCTAACAATTGAACACATCTAGTAAAATGACCCTCTCTATTTCAACGACAATGATTTAAAGATCTAATGGTCTTAGCCAAAATTGCTGGATAAGGTTGATTTGGTAACTAAGTCATTCAAATAAATTCACCACTACAACATTAATATAACCCATTACTTTTGGAAATACCATTATCCCCTATAAAGCCAACGCCATCAAATCTATTCCTCTGTCAGTGCAAAAATATTTGAATAAAGTCATGAACAATAGACCAAGGAATATAAATACTTTCACTTTTTTCTTTTACCAAATTATCAATTGTTTGGACATTTATGGCCATCATTTGAGCAAGCTTTTTGCGGTAACCAGTCTT
This sequence comes from Durio zibethinus, assembly GCF_047325235.1. NCBI lineage: Eukaryota > Viridiplantae > Streptophyta > Magnoliopsida > Malvales > Malvaceae > Durio > Durio zibethinus. The sequence goes on from NC_143166.1 coordinate 21,373,506, forward strand.
TTTATTTTTCCAATATACCTTGTTAGGATTATGGAGATCCAAGCGAAAGAGAGTTGAATATTCTTCAATAGTTGGCACCAAGTCAACCTCATTGAACACAAAGCAATGATATGAAGGGTCCTAAAATTGAACCATGGCCTTAATAAGCTAATCATCAATAGGGATTGAAAGAAGTAATGCAAGGTCCCTAAACTTCTTTTGGAAAGTCTCCCTAGCAGTGACACTCCATTGGTTCCAAATACTAACCAAATCGCTAAGATCATTTCGTTTGAGATTGAGATGGATTTTGGTAGGCAGAGTAGTTACTTAATTGACTGGGAAATAATCACCTTCTTTAAGCTAGCTTCCTTGGATGTCGTTCTCAAGCTCTTTGTGAACTTTGATAGGCTCTACATGGATGTGATTAAGATTCTCTTTGTTAAGATTGTTTTGTGGCAATGACTCCTTATGTAAATCTAATTATGCACGCATGCAAAATAAAATAGAGAAAAAAGGTTAATTAACATATAAAAGGAGTAACATATTATATACAAGGAGTAATATAAAAGGTTAGCATGCAAAAATATATTCAAGGAATAACATAAATTTACAAGAATAATAACCGTTTCATCATGTGTCTCATTTGGGTTTTTTCTAATAAAGGGAGCACAAGGCTCTAACCTAGGTTTAGATTATTAGGGTTCATGTATATGATGGGTTCAAAGGCTTGACAATCTAAAGGCTCTCAAATTGTTTCCTACATCATCATCCATTATAGACTAGTATGGCACCCCAATCTTCGCCCACCACTATAGGCTCAAATGGAAAGGTTCAATTTGAGTAGGAGTTTTTGCTAGGTCACATGGAGGTTATCACCTCATGAGAGTGTAGGAACTTACTCCTGATATAGAGCTTATGCATGAATGCAAATGTGGTGTGTGTAAAGGGACATACCAAATAATCAAATAAATTAATGAACATAAAAGATTAAAATTTGCAAAACAAGAAAACAATAACAAATAAGTTAGTAATATGATAATCACAAATAATTACATAATAAAACTAGCAAAGCAAGGCTTGAGATAACACATGACTAACTAATGGCTCGACTCTCTAATGTCCCTAGCAGAGTTGCCAAACTATCATAACATTTAGGTTGGGATATCTACCCATTAGACACAAAAACTATGAAGTCGCCACCAAACATTTTTAGCTAGGTGTGATTGGCCACCTATGTGAACTATCCTTTTTAAGGTTATCCTAAACCTAAGCTAAGAGTTCATAAAAAGAATAGGCTCTGGTCTATATCAATAGAACTAAGGTTTGGGAGTCAGTTACGTGTAGGGAAGGTATTATCACCCCTTTACGCCCAAAATTGATACCAAGTTAATTATGTGTTACCTTAACTAAGCCTTATCAATTATGATTTTATCATGCAAATAAATCAATTCCAATCCTTTTATTTACTTACAAAACATGGTGATACAAAAATTCTATCAAAATATAAAGCAATAATGCAATAATGCAATAAATATTAAATCATACCATGTAAAAATTATCATGCAAATATAATACTATAAATCATACCAAATATGGTGTAATAATATCATGCCTAAATCATGCTAAAATATTCATGCAAGAATGTCATGCAAATATATTAATTATCATGGAATAATAACAATCATGTAAACATATAATATCATGCAATAATACCATGCAAATATATATATATATATATTAATAACCATTCATGCAAATATATAATCATGGAATCAAATATAAGCACACAAATATATTAGTAATGATATATAACCATACAATTATGCACCCAATAAGTATAGAAACATGTAATTAAATATCTTTCAAATATAATACTAATCATGCCATAACATATAATATCATATCATGCAATTAACAATCATTATGCACCCAATAAGTATAGAAACATGTAATTAAATATCTTTCAAATATAATACTAATCATGCCATAACATATAATATCATATCATGCAATTAACAATCACACTAATATAAAATCATGCAATAATAAATAAATAAATAACTATGCAAATAAATATATTAATAATCGTACAATCACACAAATAAATAACTTAATAATCATGCAAATAGATATATAATCAAGCAATTAACAATGTAAATCATGCAAATAAACATGTAATTTAATACATAGTCATGCAAATAATAATATATAATCAAGCAATTAAATATATTCTCTTGCAAATAAACATGCAATTAAATGTGTTATTAGGCAAATAATATATAATACTAATTATAATAGCATGCAAATATAATAAACATACAAATATCTTGCAAAATAAATATAAAATATTGAAACATTTTTTTAGCATACATTAATATTAAAATTAATAGAAAAATAAATTAAACCCAACAAAAAATAAAACCAAATAAAAATAAAAATAAAATAAGATAGAAAAGAAAATAAATAAAAATAATAAAAAAAGGAAAAACTTGTTTTTTTGGGTTAGGTTAAAGTTGGGTCAGCACGCGGATCTCAGACAAGTTAGAATATGGATCTTAAGCCCTTGGAACGGTGTTGTTTTGGCTAGTATAAAAGGCAAAAAACACTAATTTTTCTTAGAAATGCATGAGCCTTTTCTCTCTAGTTCCAAAACCTTTGCCTTCTCTCTAGGCTATATTTCAAAAGGTTCAAACCAATGCAAAATCCGGCATTGAAAAATTCAAATGGCAATAAGAAATTTAAAGAAAACCAAGAATCAATCATAAATCTCAAATCCTGACCACCATGAGCTATCTTGGACCATTGTAAGTTCACCGAAAAATTTAAATTTTGCATAAAACCAAGCTTGAATCAATAAAACTAAAAAATTTTTAGAAAAACCCAAATCTACAAACCAATTCCAAAATCTAAAGCTCTAAAGATCAAGCCAAAATCCTAAAAGAAATCAACAAAACTCAAATTAATTCAAGATTTAGGGATTTAAACCCCAAATTTCATAAACTTTATTCTAAGCCTAATTCCCAAAAAAATAAAAACCTAGATCTTGCTTTTATGTTGCTTCTAATTGCCTGTTATTCTGATTGATTCCTATTATTGCCTCTGTATCCTGTGAATCCCTTTTATTTGTTTGTAGATTGGGGGTGCTTTTATAGGGATTTAATCCCTTTTAGTTTGGAAGCTAGGAAATCCTATTGAATCTTGGGTTTGCATGATTTGATCTTTATTTTCCTATGATTTTCCTTTTTTCATGAAGATTAGGATCCAAATTATTCCAAAAAAAAATCATTCAAATCTGAGCAAAATCATAAAATCAAATGAAATACCAAGCCAATTGGAGAAAAGGAATTTTTTTTTTTACTTTGTTAACCTTGACTTTTGACCAAAACAAACTTAAAATCAAAATTAAAAATCCAAATTAATAATAATAATAAATAAATAAATAAATAAAATTAAAATTAAAATCAACACTTTTTCAGGCTTTTAATCTTTTGGGCCCAAAATTTTATATTATGGCCCAATTACATGATCGAATCCATTTTATTACTAAAAATTTTCTTAGACAAAATATGGTGTCTATTGTGACCCTCCCACCCAAGGCCCTTGTCCACCATTCAATCACCATCAGCACTAAATGATGCTCGGTGTATGAGTCATAGGTTTTGGTCTTCAGGCAAACTCTATATGGCGTTGGATAGGGAATTGACTTTGTCTACCTAAGTCAGCCTATAAAACTCAAGTGCTCAGTATAATTCTAGCTTATTAAAGATTGTGCTACAGTATTGGGCCTTCTAAAAGCCTATAAATCTAATCCTCATAGAATTGTGTTCAAGTGTGCCTGCACCTGGGTTTGACCTTGTGCCCATACCTCAATCATCAGTGCTCGCACTTGGGTTTGACCATGCACCCACACCTTGATCATTAGTGCCTACACTCAGGTCTAACTGTGTGCTCGCACATCAATCACTAGCACCCACACCTAGGCCTAGCTCAAATTTGTCAAACCTGAACACCATACCTAAGTTTTTAGAGTCTTGATCACTAATCATACCACTATTTTGGGCTCGTTCCCTATGACTTGGGCCTCTAGTAGGCCTCGGGGCCTAGTTTCCCAAGCTATCAGACCTTATCCCACCAAAACTAGAACCACTCCTTTACTTGGAAAGAACCCCTAGGCTAATACTAGCTTGCAAACTGTGACACAAATACATGCCTTAACCACCATCAGGACTTGTTGGCCTTTGGTCTCAGCATATGTTTTGACCACCATCGACACAAGCTAGCCCTTTGTGCGAGTAGTTCCCTTAAACACCATTGGCACATGCTGGGCCACACATCATACATGGGTATCTTGGGCTCGGGCCATGCACCATGCACACCACAATTGGGTAGTAGGTAGGCTCAAGCACATCTTTGTATTTCTACCATGCCAATGCCATTTTTATTGCTTGTAAATTCATATAAGCATTTACCAGCTTCTGCACCTTGGCCTTGCTTAATTTTATGAAACATGAACACCATGTCTGAGCCTTTAAAGTCTTGATCACTGCCTATACCACTATTTTGGGCTAGTTCCCTATGACCTGGGCCTCTAGTAGGCCTCAAACCTGGTCCCCTTATTGTCAAACCCTATCTCGTTAGAATTGGAACTACTCCTTGACTTAGAGAGAACCTCTACGCCTGGACCAACTTATGGACCGTGACATATGCATATGCATCGACCACTATCAAAACATGTTGGCCCTTGGTTTTAGCATATGATTTGACCACCATCAGCATATGGTAAGATGTGCACCATGAGTAGGTATCCTTGGCCTAGGCCATGCACAATGCACACCATTATTAGGTAATAGGTGGGTTTGAGCACATCTTCATATTCTACTGTGCCAATGCCATTTTTATGGCTTGTAAATTCATATATGCACTCACCAGTGTTCACACTTAGGCCTGGCTCAATTTTGTTGAACATGAACTCCATGCTTGAGCCTTTAGAGTCTTGATCACTATCTATACCACAGGTTTGGGCTAGTTTCCCATGACTTAGGCCTCCAATAGTCCTCAAGGTCTAGTCCCCCTAACTTTTAGACCCTATTCCACTAAAATCGGAACTACTCCTCATCTCAGAGAGAACCCTTAGGTTTGGACTAGCTTGTAGACCATGACACATACACATGCCTCGACCACTATTGAGACATGTTGGACCTTGGTCTTAGCACATGCTTCAACCACCATCGACACATGTTGGCCCTTTGTATGGGCAGTTCCCTTGAACACCATCAGCACATGCTAGGCCATACACCACATACAGGTATCTTAGGCCTGAGCCACCACCATGCATATTATGATCGAGCAATCAGTTGGTTTAGGCACATCTTCATACTTTTGTCATGCCAATGCCATTTTTATGGCTTGTAAATTCATAGAAGCGCTCACCAGCACCCATACATGGGCCTGGCTCAATTCTGCCAAACTTCAACACCATGTATGAGCCTTTAGAGTCTTGATTGCTACCCATACTATTGTTCTGGGCTAGTTCCTTATGAACTGGACATCTAATAGGCCTCAGGGCCTAGTTTTCCTTGCTGTTAGGCCCTATCCCACTGGAACTAGAACTGCTCCTCAGCTAGGAGAGAACCCTTAGCTTGGACTAGCTTATAGACTAGGGCACATGCATATGCCTCAACCACCATCGAGACAAGTTGGCCTTTGGCCTCGGTATATGCTTCGACTACCATTGGTACATGTTGGCCCTTTGTGTGGATAGTTTCTTTGAACACCATTGGCACATGTTGACCATGCACTATGTACAGATATCTTAGGCCTGGGTCATGCACCATGCACACCATGACTATACAGTAGGTGGGTTTAGGCACATCTACCTATTTTTATTAAGTAGATGCCACTTTTATGGCATGTAAATTCATATAAGTGCTCACTAGCACCTACATCTAGGCCTGGCTCAATTTTACCGAACTTGAACACCAAGCTTGAGCCTCTAGATTATTGATCACTACTTGTGCCATTATCTTGGGCTAGTTCCTCATGACTTAGGCCTCTAGTACACTTCAAGGCCTGGTCCCCCTAGCAGTCAAATCTTGTCCCGCTTGAACTGAAATTGCTCATTAACTTGAAAAAAACCTAGTTTGTAGACCGTAGCATATGCATATGCCTCATCCATCGTTGGCACCCAATGATGCTTAGCACATCATATGCCTTGACCACTATTAAGACATGTTAGCCTTTAGTCTTAGCACATGCTAGCCCTTGATATGGGTAGTTCCTTGAACACCATCACCAAATGCTGGCACTTGGTGTGACATGTATCCTGTGACCCTCCCAGCACTCTTTTATCCTTCATAAGGCACTTGTTTACCCTCAAACACTATTGATACCCAATAATGCTCAGTGTACATGTCATAAGCTTTGATTTTAAGTAAAACTCTATGTAGCCTTAAACAGGGAATTGACTATGAGTGCCTAAGTCAACCCTATAAAACTCAAGTGCTTAGCATAATTCTAGCTTGTCAAAGATTGTGCTACAGTACTAGGCCTTCTAGAAGCCCACAAATGTGATCATTCCAGGACTATGTTCAAGCATGCTTGCATCTGGGTCTAATCATGTACCTATACCCTAATCATCAATGCCCTTATTTGGGTCTGATTATGTGCTCGTGCATTGCTCACTAGCATTTGCACTTAGGCCTAACTTATTTTTGCTAAACCTGAACATCGTGCTTGAACCTCTGAAGTTTTAATCACTACCAATACCATTATTCTGTGCTTGTTCCCTATGACCTAGGCCTCAAAGCCTAGACTCCTTGACTATTAGACCTTATCCCGTTAGAATTGGAATGGCTCATTGACTCGGAAAGAACCCTTGGGCTTGGACTAGCTTGTGAATTGTGACACATGCACATGCCTTGACCCTCATTAACACTGAATGACCCTTGGTACATGTGTCACAGTCTGTGCACAAGTTATAAGCCAAGTGGGTTAAGAGACAACTTGTTCAAGTTACTGTAGGTGAGGGACCAAAAAGGATTGAGACCAATGTTTGAAAGGCACATACAAGGCTCGAGTGTGCAAACCAAGACGTAGGCTAAAGTGTGAGAGCTTGGCAAGGTGAGTAGCTTAGTATTAAGAATGGGGATTACTCATTGAAAGGATCTAGAATGTCCAAAAGAGTGGCATGGGTAGTCAAGCACCAAAGGCTCTAGATTACCCTAGAGACAGGCCAAGTGTATGGGCATAGAAGAGTCTATATAAGCTTGGAGGGTAGTTAGGTGTGCAGGCACTAAAAGTTCTGGAAGGGCCTGGTGTAGGAATAGTAATAGGTATTGTAGTGCCCAAATGAGAAAGGCTCTGAAAGCCCTAGTTATGGGTAAAGCAATGACCAGATGAAAAAGGCTTTGAAACTCGTTAAGCATAGGCACGCAACAAGAGTGCTTAAACTTTCCCAAACCTAAGGCTCAGTAGGGAACCTAGAACAGCTAGATTTTGAAAAGGCCTTAGTGGACCTAAGAAGTGTCTAGAGACCATGAAAGGGTCTAAAAGGCCTATAAGGGCCACACACTTAGATCAATAAGGGCCATATGTGCTAGAGAGGCTCAAGTATAAATAGAGGCACTCTCTCTTATTTGTAAGCAACAAGAGAAAAGTAAGAGAAACCAAGTCATAGACTTAGCCATACTAAGAGACTTGGGAATAGACATATGAGTCATTGTAAGGGCATTAAGCAATATTATATAGCATCAAGTAAATAGAAGTTATAATTGCTTGAACTCTCTTTCCTAGCTTTCTTCCATGCTTTTTAAGAACCAATGGAATGCATGACATAATTGCTTGACATAGAGTCAGTTAAAGGTTGACTTAGGCATATAGATGGTAGTTTCTTGCCTAAAACCACATGGGTGATGGGCTTAAGGCGATGGCCTATGATAGTTGGTATCAAAAGCTAGTTCTAATCGAAGTTGGTATCATAGCTAGTTTTAATCGAAGTTGGTATTAGAGTACGTTTTGAAGCTTTGTTACAACTAGAATTGATGTCAGTTTAGTTGAATGGGTAGCTTATGTGTTAGTGTGTCGATTGTGCTATTGACTTATAATGAGAAGTTTTATGTAGGTGATTACTAGTTGTAGGTGCCAAGAGTTAGCCAATAGGATGCTTGAGTGCTCTTTAGGATGTGTGAGAGATCTTTAGTTCAAGCTTCATATTTGTGGTTGAGTGCATAGGTGTTGTGCAAGAAAGCCGCCCATCCACATACAAGGGGAGAAAAGCTAGTTCAAAAAAGAGATTGTCATCTATGAAAACCTGTTTGATGGCACCAAAGATCGCATACGAGTATTAGACTCCACATGGAAGGAGCCTAAAGAAGGGTAAAAACTATGGGTAAGAGTTGAATGAAGCACTAGGGTACGAGACTTGAAGCAAGCCTATTACCATTATTGAGTTGATGGTCGAGGTTGAATGCACTAAGTCTCCACAGCCTAAGGGTAAGGGCTTTAATGGGAGAGACAAGAGTCACAGTTCCTTAAGGGAAAAAAGAGCTAATGAAAAACCATAGCGATAGAAGGTAAATACTAAGTGTTCAGTGTAGGACAAAGGTATAGTACCCATGTCTTATAACTATTTTTTATGCTCAAAACCATTTAAGGACAGGGAATACCTATAGTAAAAAAGCGCAAACCCATTGTAAGGACTTAGAGAGAGTCTAATGGCAAGAGTCAAATGGTGGTTGAGCCAAGATGAAAGAATCTTTCATGCTTCTAAGGATGGTAAGGTGAGTGTGGCTGTAGAGAGCCATCACCCCCTAAAGTGGATGGTTTATCAAAAAAAGGGTAATGGCCTAGACATGAGCACTATATGCCCTACATATGTGTGCACTACACACCTTGAAGGGCCTAATGAGTGCAAAAAAAAGGTAAAGATGCCATGGTGTAGAGAAAAGGGTAATGGCACATTAAACATAGAAGCACTGCACGTTTTGACAAGCTAGGATCATGGAAGTCTACAAAACATGAGCACTGCATGGCCCAAAAGGCCCATTGACAATGAGAGGGTAATGGCATGCCACTAATTAAGGCACTACTTGTTTTGATAAGTATTGGTTTCATGGGAATTGTATGGGATCGTGACTGGAACAAGGGATGATTGGGAAGGTGCATCGAGATCCACATGTTCCAAGAACCATTATATGCCAAGAACTTTCAGGATGAGAGTGGGACATCGATCTGGCTTGTGTGTATGGTAAAGAATTAACATCCCCTAGCAACAAGGGCATTGCTAGAATGACTAGGAAAGATTGTCACTATTTATGCATAAGTCCTAAGCTAAGTGGGTCGAAAGACATAGCTTGTTTAAGTTGGTGCAAACGAGGGACCATGAAGGGTCAAGATCAAGGTTCTAAAGGCATATATAAGGCTCAAGTGTGTAGACCAGGGCCTAAGCTAAGGTGCGAGAGCATGGCGAGGTGAGCAGCCTAGTGCCAAGAATAGAGGCTGTCATTGAAAGGATCTAGAATGCCCTAGAAGAGTGGCACAAGTAGATAGGCACAAAAGGCTCTAGATTATCTTGGAGATAGGCCAGGTGCACAAGTGAAAAAGTGTCTAAAGAAACCAAGAGGCCAGCAAGGTGTATAGGCACTGAAAGTTCTAAAAAGGCTTGGCATGGGAATATTAGTAGTTATTGTAGTGCCCAAAAGAGGAAAGCTTTGAAAGGTCATAGTTACAAATAGAGTAGTGAGTAGGTGAGAAAAATTTTGGAAGTAGCTAGGCATAACACCTAGTATGAGTGCTTGAACTCTTCTAGACTTGAGGCTTAACAAGAAGCCCGAAAAAAGCTAGATTCTGCAAAGGCCTTAGTAGACCTATGAAGTGTCTAGGGACCATGAAAGGGTCTAGAAGGCCTATAAGGGCCACACACTTAGATCAATAAGGGCCATATGTACTAGGGAGGCTTAAATATAAATAGGGGCCCTCTCTCTCATTTGTAAACAACAAGAAAAAAGTAAGTGGAACTAAGTCATAGACTTAGCCATACTTAGAGACTTGGGGATAGACATAGGAGTCATTGTAAGGGCATTGAGCAATTGTATATACCATCAAGTAAATAAAAGTTACAATTACATTAACTCTCATTCCTATCTTTCTCCTAAGCTTATAGGGAACCAATGGAGTGTATGGTACAAGTGTTTAAGACAAAGTTAGTTAAAGGTTGACTTAGGCATACAGAAGGTAGTTTCTCACCTAAGATGGCACGGGTGCTAGGCTTAAGCCCTTGGCCCATGACACATGCTTATGCCTTAACCACTATCAAAACTTGTTGGCCCTTTTGTCTTGGCACATGCTTCAACCACCATCGACACATGTTGGCCCTTGGTGTGGATAGTTCCCTCAAACACCATCAGCACATGCTAGGCTACACACCACATGTGGGTATCCTGGGCTTGGGCCATGCACCATGCATACGATAACTATATAGTAGGTGGGTTAAGGCACATCTTAATATTTTTACTATGCCAATGCCATTTTTATGGCTTGTAAATTCATATAATGGTCCTTTAAGCCTTCATGTGAAGTTTCATGGCAAGATGACTCATTTTGTATTTTTCATGATTTTTGGAATTTTTCATGGTTTGGGATTTTTTTGAATTTTTTAGAAGAAGTTTTGGCCCAAATTTGGTATATGTGATCCCTATATTTTTTTTGGCACCAACAAAAAAATTTAGCTAAAAAATTGAAATGTAGAAGATTTTGTGGCCAATTGAAAAAAGCATCCCTATTTCAGACACTTGAATGGCTATTAGCTATGAACATGCAAAAGCTCCTATGCTCTTTAGTGGGGTGTGAGTTGTCGACATTCCTTGGGGCATAGAGGGCCAATATAAGGGCCATGGATCGGTACCTATCACACATCATGCGCACACACCCTTTGGCCCTTCACTCCAAATCACTAAAACCCCCAATGTCACTGGTCAGGTTTTCTAGTGATGCTTCGATCATGGAGCCTTAAGTGCAAAAATGTGGCACCAATACATGCTTGAGCCTAGCATGTGCATCATGGCCTAAAATTAAACTTTGGCCAAGGTTTCAACCATCAATAGCACATGCTGGCATACAATGCAACCACATGCCTCGACCATTATCAACATAAGCTGGCTTTTGGTATGGGCACTTGCATCAACCAACATTGGTACATGTTAGCCCTTGGTTTGGGCATATGCCTCATTAGCATTAACATAATTTAGGCCTTGTACAAGCATAAACGTTGATCAGCATTAGCAAAAGATAATCCTTGGTATAGGCAATTACCTTAAACACCATCATCATATGTTGGCTTTTACCGTGAGCACTTACCTTGAACACAATTGACACATGCTGGGCCTTAATGTAGGCATATGCCTCGACCACCATCAACACCAGGATCATGAAAGCTTATGTGATGTGAGTGCTGCACACCTCAGAGGGCCCATTAAGCATGAGAAGAGGGTAATGGCACATCACCAACTATGGTACTACTTACTTTAACAAGCATTAGTTTCGTGGGAACCACATGGGGTCATAATTAGAAGAAAATATGACTGAGAAGGTGTACTGAGAACCATCATGTACCAAAAACCATCATGTATGAAGGATCGTTAGGATGAGAGTGGGACATTGATTAAGCATTTGCATGCAAAGAAAGAATGACATCCCCTACAATAAAGGTATTGCTAGAAGAAGCAAGAGAGAATGTCACAGTCCATGCACAAGTCTTAAGCTAAAAGGATTAAGAGATATAGCTTATTTGAGTTAGTATGGGTGAAAGATCGGGAAAGATGAAGACCAAGGTGCTAAAGACACATACGAGACCCAATGTGCAAACCAGGGCTAAGGTTAAGGTACGAGAGCATGGTGAGGTGAGCTACCTAGTGCCAAGAATGAAATGTGCTCATAAAAAAGATTTAAAATACCCTAAAAGAGTGGCACAAGTAAATAGGCATAGAAGGCTCTAGATTAACCTAGAGATAGGATAGGTGCTTAGGTGTAGAAGAGTTTTAAAGAAGCTTAGAGACTGGTCAGGTGCATGGGCACTGAAAGTTCTAGAAGGGCCTGGTGTAAGAGCAGTAATGGGTACTATAGCACCCAGACAAGGAAGGCTTTGAAGGCCCTAGCTACAGGTAAAGTAGTAACTAAACGAGGAAGGTTCTAGAACCCACTAGGCATGGGCACTCAATAGGAGTGCCCAAACATTTTCAGACTTGAGGCTGAGAGGGGAGCCTAGAACAAGCTGAATTCTAGAAAGGCTTTCATCAACCTAAGAATTATTTAGAGACCATGAAAGTGTTTAAAATGCCTATATTGGCCACACGCTTAGACCATTAAAGGCCATATACAGTAGAATGGCTCAAATATAAGTAAAGACCTTCCCTCTCATTTGTAAAATGTAAGAAAAAATAAGAGAAAAGTAAGAGGAACCAAGTTATAGACTTTACCATACTTAAAGACTTAGGGATAGACATAGGAGTCATTGTAAGGTCATTGAGCAATTGTACATAGCATCATGTAAATAGAAATATAGTTATTTTAACTCTCCTTCCTAAATTTCTCTCAAGTTACTAAAGAGCCAATGGAATGCATGACACAAGTGTCAACATAAAGTTGAAAAAAAAGTTGACTTGGGCACATGAATGGTAGTTTCCAAACTAAGGCCACACAGGTGTTAGGCTTAAACCCTTGGTCTTGTGACATACAATATCAAGTTTTTCATGTGAAAATGGACTCATGAAAAGCTAATCTTGACTATAAGTACTCTTAATGGCACACAGATAGGAGGTTTCGATCTAAGGAATGTGCGAGCAATGAGAACCAGCTGACAAATCATGACAGATGCACATCACCATTAGGACATGTTGGCCCTTAGTCTTACACATACTTTGACCACCATCGATACATGCTTACTTTTTGTGTATGCAGTTTTTTAAAAAACCATCAACACATACTGGGTTAGGTGCTACACATGAGTATTATGGGCGTAAATCGTGCACCATGCATACCATGATAAGGGTACGAGTAGGGATAGGTATGAGGTGTGAGGTATAAGGGGTAAGGGGTAGGGGTTAGGGTAGGGGTACTAGTAGGGGCAAGATAAGGGGTAAACTGTAAGCGGTAAGGGTTATGTAATGGGTAAGGTTAAGGTGTAAGGGTAAGAGTAGGGTAGGGGTCTAGGAAAGAGATGGGGTAAAGGTAGTGGTTGGGTATAAGAAAGGGTAGGGGTAAAGGTAGTTTTATATGTAAGGGTAAGGGGTAAGGGGGTAGGTGTAACGGTAGAGGTAAAGGTAAAGGTAAGGGTAGGGATAGGTATGAGGTAATGGGTAAAGGTAAGGGGTAAGGGTAAAGGTAGAGGTAAGGTTAGAGGTATGATATAGGGTAATGTGTATGGGGTAAGGGGTAAGGGGTAAAGAGTAGAGGTAAGGTGTAAGGATGAGGGGTAGAGGTCGGGGTCAGGGTAGGTTTAGGCGTACAATATGGGGTAAGGTGTATGGGTTAAGGGATAAGGGTAAGGTGTAGGCATATGGGGTAGGCGTAAGGTAAGGGTAAATTTGGGTTAAGACGTAAGTATGGGGTAAGGGTAAGGGTAGAGGTAAGGCTAGGGGTAGGGGTAGGGTAGAGGTAGGGGTATAGGGGTAAATGTAGGGGTGAAGGTTAGGGTAAAGGTTATGGTTGGTGTAGGTATAGGGTAAAGTATGTTGTAGGGGTAGGGGTAAGGGTATGGGTATAAGAGTAAATGTAGGGGTGAGGGTTAGGGTAGAAGTTATGGTTGGTGTAGGTATAGGATAAGGTATGTTGTAGGGGTAGGGGTAAGGGTGGGAATAAGGGTTTGGCTACTGGTGAGGGTAGGCATGGGGTAAGGATGGGGGTCAGGTGGGGTAAGGTTGGGAGTAGGGTAAAGGGTAAGGTGTAAGAGGTAAGATTAGGGTGTAGAGGTAAAGAGGTATAGGTTGGGTAGGTATTAGGTAAGGGTGAGCGTAAAGGTAGGGTAAGGATATGGGAAATGGTAAGGGTGAGGGTAGAGGTGTAGTAAAGTGGGTGTAAGGGTGAGGGTAGGGATGGGGTAAGGTATAGGGTAGGGGTTGGGGTAGGGGTGGGGGTAATGCTAAGTGCAAGGGTAGAGGTAGGGGTATGGGTGGGGGTATGTATAGGGTAGGGGTGGGGTAAAGTTAGGGTTAAGGTAGTGGTAGAGGTAAGGTTTGGTGTAGGGTAGGGGTAAGTATTGTGATAGGGTGCAGGTCAGGGGTAGAGGTAGGGGTAGGGGTCAGATAGGGTTAAGGAAAGGTCTCGATAGGGGTAAAGGTCAAGTAAGGTTAAGGGAAGGTCTCGGTAGGGGTGAGGGTAGAGGTCAAGGTAGGTATGGGGTAAGGTATGGGTTAAAGGTAGGGGTAGGGAGGGGGTTAGGGTAAGGATAGGGGTAAAGGTGGGGGTAGGGCTAGATGTAGGGGTAAGGGTAGGTATGGGGTAAGGGTAAGGTAAGGTTAGGGTAAGGGTGAGGACGAGGGTGAGAGTAAGGGTAGGGGTGGGGGTAGGTATGGCTTGGGGGTCGAGGTGGGGGTAGGAGTAGGGGTAAGGGTAGGGGTAGGGTTGGAGGTAGGGGTAAGGGTCGGGGTAGGTATTTGGTAAGGTATAGGGTAGGGGTAGGGGTAGGGGTAGGGGTGACGGTAAGGGTGGGGGTAGGTATGTTGTAGTGTTAGGTTAGGGGTATGGGTAAAAGAAGGGGTGGTGTAAGGGTATGGGTAGGGATAGGTATGAGGTAAGGGTAGCGGTAAAGATAGGGGTAAGGGTAGGTGAAGGGTAGTGGTAAGGGTATGGGTGGCGTAAGGTGGGTGTTGGGTTAGAGGTTGACATAGGGGTAGGGGTAGGGGTAGGGGTAGGGTAGGGTAGGGCTAAGGGTAAGGGTCGATATTCGTAAGGGTGGGTGTAGGGGTAGGGGTAGGGGTAAGGGTAGGGCTATGGCTAGAGGTGTGGCATGGTGTTGGTAGGGTTAGGGTAGGGTTAATGGTGAGGCTAGGGGGTGGGGTAGGTGGGTGTAGGGTTAGAGGTTGGGGTATGGCTAGGGGTGGGGGTGGGTAGGGCTAAGGGTAGGGGTCAGTATTCATAGAGATAGGGTAGGGCTAGGGGTGCATTAAGGTGTTGGTAGGGTTGGAGTAGGGTTATGGGTGGGGGTAGGGGTTAGGGTAGAGTTAGGGGTTAGGGGTAGGGGTAGGGATGGTGTAATGGTAGGGCTAAGGGTATGTATGAGGTAGGGGTAGGGGTTATGGTAGGGTTCAAGATAGATATATGATAAGGTATGGGTTCAGGGTAGGGGTAAGGGTAGGGGTAGGGGTTAGGGTAAGTATGGGGTTAGGTATGAGTTAGGGGCAAGGGTAGGGGTATGGGTGGGTTTAGGTATGTGGTAGGGGTGTGGTAGGGTTAGGATAGGGGTGAGGGTCAGGGTAGGTATAGGGAAGGGTGGGGGTAGGGATAGGGGTAGGGGTAATGGTTAGGGTAAGCGTGGGGTAGGGGAGAGGTAAGCTGGGGGCAGGGGAGGGGGAAGTGTTAGGGTAAGGGTATGGATTAAGGTTGGTATGGTGTAAGGTATGGGGTAGGGGTAGGGGTAGTTATAGGTGCAAGGGTAGGGGAAGGGGTGGGGGTCGGTATGAGGTTGGGGTAGAGTACTGTTTGGGTATGGGTAAGGGTAGGGGTGGGATGAGAGGTAGGTATAGGGTAAGGGTAGGGGTAGTGGTAAGGATATGTGTAAGGGTGTGGGTAGGTGGGGGTAGGTGTACAGGAGTAGGGGTGAGGGTCAGTGTCGTGTTAGGGGTGAGGGTAGGAGCAGGGGTTGTGGTTGGGGTAAGTATAGGGTAAGGTATGTGGTAGGGGTAGGGGTAAGGGTAGGGTTAGGGTTAGGGTTAGGGATTTGGGTGGAATAGGTATAGGGTAGTGGTTAGGTAAGGTTAAGTTAAGGTGACTATAAGGATGGGGATGGGGATAGGGTGAGGGTAGGGTAAAGGTTAAGGTGTAAGGGGTAAGGGTAGAGTGTAGGGGTAAAAGGGTGGGTTTGGGTAGGGGTAGGGTCAAGGGTAGGAGTGGGGGTTCATATGGGGTAGGGTTAGGGCAGGGGTATGGGTAGGGTTTGTGGTAGGGGTGGGAATAGGTTTTGGGTAGGGGAAGGGGTTCGTATGGCGTAGGGTAAGGGTAGGGTTATGGTAGGGATATAGGATGGGTTGTGGTAGGGGTGGGAATAGGTATTGGGTAGGGGTGGGGGTAAAGGAATGAGTAAGGGTAGTGGTAGGGTTAAGGGTGGGGTAAAGGTGCGATAATACAGGGGTAAGGGTAGAGGTAGGGTTAGGGGTAGGGTTAAGGGTGGGGCAAGGTATGGGGTAGGAGGTAGGGGGTAAAAGGGTAGGGTTCGGGGTAGGGGTGGGGGTAGGTATGGTGTAGTGGTGGGGTAGGGTATGGGTTAGGGTAGGGGTTGTGCTGGGGTCGGGGTAGGGGTCAAGGAAAGGGTAGTTATGGGATAGGGGTGGGTTTAAGGATAGTTGTTGTGGTTGGGTAGGGGTGGGGTAAGGTGGGGTAGGGGTTGGGGTAAGATTAAGGGTGGAGTCGAGGTAGGGATAGGTATGGGGTAGGGTTATGGATTAAGGTGGGGTAGTTGTAAGGGTAAGGGTAGGGGTTTGTATAGGGTAGGAGTGGGAATGGGGGTAGAAGTAGGTGTAAGGTTGGCGTAGGGGTAGGGTATTGTAAAGGGGTAAGGGTAGGGGTGGGGGTTGGTTTAGTGGTAGGGGTGGGGGTAGGTATGAGTTAGGGGAGGGAAAGGGTTAAGGTAGGGTTGGGGGTTAGGGTTAGGGTGGCTTAGGGGTAGGGGTGGGGGTAGGTATGTGGTGTGGGCTAGGGTGAGGGTGGGGGTAGTGGTAGGGGTGGGGTGAGGTGGGGGTGGGGTTAGTAGTAAGGGTTAAGGGAGGTGCAGGGTAAGGTATGGGGTAGGGGTAGGGGCGAGCAAAGGCGTTGGGGTAGTGGTGGGGGTAGGTATGGGATAGGGTTAGTGTAAGGGTCGAGGTAGGGGAGGAAGTGGGGTAAGGGTATGGGTAGGGATAGGTATGGGGTAAGGGCTTGGGTAGGGGTACGGGTTAGGGTTAGGGTGGGGTAAGGTGGGGGTAGGGGTAGGGTTAGGGGTGAGGGTAGGGGTAGTGGTGGGGGTAGGTATTGGGTAAGGTTGGGGTTAAGGGTAAGGCTAAGGGTAGGGGTATGGGTAAGAGTAGGGTTAGGGGTGCGTTAAGGTAGGGGTATGGGTGGTGGCAGGGGTTGGGGTAGGGATGGGGTAAGGTATGGGGTAGGGTTAGGGTGGGGGTAGGTTTGGGGTAGGGGTCAGGGTGAAGGTGAGGTAAGGGTGGGGTATGGGGTAGGGGTTGGGGTAGATAAGGGGTATCGGTGGAGTAGGGCTAGGGTAAGGGTGGTGGTAAGGGTAGGTATAGGGTAGGGGTTAGGGAAGGGGTATGGTAGGGGTCGGGTTAAGGGTCAGGTAGGGGTTGGGTAAGGTGGGGATAGGGGTAGGGTTAGTAGTCGGTATGGGGTAGGGTAGGGGTGAGGCCCCCTACCCCACCCCACCCTTACTCCCACCCCTACCATATACCTATGCTTACCCCTACGCCTACCCCTACCCCTATCTCATAAGTCACCCTTTCTCACCCCTACCCCTTCCCCTACCCTTACTCCTACCCCTAAGCTACCCCTTACCCCTACCCCTACCTTACCGCATACCTACCTCGACCCCAACACCTACTCCTACCCCGCCCTTACCCCTTCCCACCCTCACACCTCTGCCCTTAAACTAACCCCCACCCCTACCCCTACCCCACACCTACCTCCACCTCTGCCCTTAAACTAACCCCCACCCCTACCCCTACCTATTCACAATACCCTACCCCAACTTCTACCCCCACTCCCACTCCTACCCTATACCAACCCTTACCCCTACCCCCACCTTACCCCACCCTTAACCCTACCTTCCCCTACCCTAACCCTAACCTTACCCCACCGTTACCCCATACCTACCCCCACCCCTACCCCTACAGTGGATGAAGTTTGAACTAGTTGAATGACTAACTTTCAAACCAAAGAAAATGAAATGAAAAGATGTTTTTTTATCAATAAATGAATGCAACAATATCTTGTATCATAATGGGAACTATCGATTTTGTTTGGTACTTTCCAAAAATTCTTATACTTTTACAATGGTGGAAGTTTGAATGAGTTGATGGACTAGCTTTGATATCGAGCAAAATGAAATGGAGAAATGCTATTTTGGTAAACGAAAATGAAAATATCTTTTATCCCTATAGAGACTATCTATTTTGCTCAGTTCTTCATGTAAAGAATAGATTTTTCAATAAAGGGGCCAAGTGTAGTGGTAGAGGTAGGGATAGGTATAAGGTAATAAGTAAAGGTAAGGGGCATGGGTAGGGGAAGAGGTAGGGGCAGGGATGGGGGTACGGTATGGGATAAGGTGTTAAGGGTAAAGGTAATGGTAGGGTGTAGGGATAAAGGGTTGGGGTGGGGGTATGCGTAGGCATGGGGTAGGGGGTAGGGGGTAGGTTTGGGGCAAGGGGTTTGTATGGAGCAAGGGTAAGGGTAAGGGTAGGGGTAGGATAGGGTACGGTAGGGGTAAGGGTGGGGGTAGGGATAGGGTACGATAAGGTATGGGTAGGGGTAGGGTTGGGATAGGTATGGGGTAGGGGTGGTGGTAGGGTAGGGGTAGAGGTAGGGGCTGGGTTAGGGGTACGAGTGGTGTAAGGTGGTGGTAAAGGGTAGGGTTAAGGGTTGGGGTATGTGGGGGGGAAGGGTTTGGATCGGGGTTGGGATGGCGTCGAGGTAAGGGTGGAGGTAGATATGGGGTATGGTTAGGGTAAGGGTGGGTGGGGGTAGGTATGGGGTAAAGGTCGAGGTAAGGTTAGGTGTAGGGGTAGTGGTGGGGTAAAGTGGGGGTAAGGGTAAGGGTAAGGGTCAAGTTAGGTATGGGGTAAGGTATGAGGTAGGGGTAGGGGTGGGTGTGGGGTAGGTATTGGGTAACTGTAGGGTAGGTTTAGGGTACGGGTAGCGATGGGGTAAGGGAAGAGGTGTGGTTAGATATGAGGTAAGGGTGGGGGTGGTGGTAAGGGTAAGCATAGTGGTAGGGTAGGGGTAAGGTGGGGGGGGTGGTGGTAAGGGTAAGCATAGTGGTAGGGGCAAGGTAAGGATGGTGGTATGGAAATAGGTAAATATGGGGTAAAAGGTAAGAGGCGGGTCTAGGGTAGGGGTAAGTGTAGGAGCAAGGGTGGAGTATCTATGAGGTAAAGGGTATGGGGTAAGGGCAATGGATAGGGGTAAGGGTAGGGTTGGGGTAAAGGTAAGGGGTAAGAAAGGGACAAGGATATTGTGTAGGGGTAAAAGGGTGGGGGTAGGGTTAAGGGGTTGGGGCAAGAGTGGGCATGGGTTAAGGGATAGGTATGTATTAGGGGTAAGGGTAGGGGTAGAGTTGTAGATAGGGTAGGGGTAAGTTAGGGTGTAAGGGTAAAAGGGTAAGGATAAGGTAGGGTGGGGGTGGGGGTGGGGGTAGGGTAAGTATGAGGTAACGAGAAAGTTTAACGGGTAGGCGTAGGGTTGCAGTAGGTGGGGGTAGGGCCTAACCCTTACCTCATACCTACTCTTTACCCTACCACCATCCCTACCCCTACCACTATCCTTACCTTAGATTCTTAACCTTACCCCAACCCTTACTCCTACCTCTACCTCCACCCCTACCCTTACCCCTAACCCACCACTATCCCTACCATTACACCATACCTTACCCAGTACCTACATCTATCCCGACCCCTACCCTACCACCACCCATAACCTTTCCCCCACCCATACCCCTAGCTTACCTCACCCTTACCCCAGACCTACCCCTACCATTGTCCCTACCCCAACCCTAACCCATCCCCATACAAACCACCACCCCACCCTACCCCTACCTACCCCTACCCCTACCCCTACCCCTACCCATACCTTACCCCATAGCTACCACGACACCTAAACCTACTCATAACCCCACCCCTACCAGCACCTTACACCACCCCAACCAGACCCTTACCCTTACCCTTACCCCTACCCTTACCCGAACCCCTGCCCCATATTTACCTTTACCCTCACCTCTACCATAACCCTACCCCATCGCTACCCCATATCTACCATAACCCCTACCTCTACCCTATACCCCACCCCTACCCCTACCTTTACCCCTACCACCACCCTTACCCCATCCTTACCACAACCCCTACCCCGACCCTTGCCCATAACCATAACCCCACCATACCACACCCCTACCACAACCCTTACCCAATACCTAACCATACCCTTACCCCTACCCCACCTCTACCCCTATCCCCACCGATACACCTACCGTAACCACCACCCCTTTCCTTGCCCCTACACCATACTTACCTCGACCCCTACCCCTACCCCCACCCTTAACCCTACCCACACACCGCCCCCACATTACCCTATCCTTACCGTAACCCCCACCCCTACCATAACCCTCCCTGACCTCTACCCCATAGCTACCCCCACCCTTACCTTTACCCTTACGCAATACCCCACCCCTACCCCTACCCTACCCTTAACCCCAGTCCCACTCTTACCCCATATCTGCCCCTACCCTTACCATCACCTCAACCCTTAACCTTAACCCATACCCGCCCTAACCCTGACCCGACCCCTAACCCAACCACAACCCCTACCCCACCTTACCTCACCTTTACCCGACCACTACCGCGATCATTAACCCTAAACCCACCCCTACCCCCACCCCATACCTACTGTCACCCATACCCTTACCCCACCATAAGCCCTACCCCCACCCCTACCCTAACCCGCACCCTACTTGACCATTAAACCACACATAGCCCCACCCCAACACCTACCCCTACCCCTACCTTTTCTCCCATCCCTACCCGTACCCTCACTTTTTCCCCTACCCCACCCCTACCCCAACCTTACCACACCCCTACCCCAACCCTTACCCCTACCCCCATCCCTACCCATACCCTTACCCAACCTCTACCTAATACCTATCCCCACCCTTAACCCAACCCCACCACGACCCCTACCTGCACCCCTATCCTAACGCTACCACATAAGTATCCCCACCACTACCCCTTACCCTACCTTAGCCTCTATAGCATTACCCCTACACCGTACTCTTACACCTTACACCTTACACCATAACCGTTACCCTACCCCTTCCCATACCCTTACCATATCCGCATCCTTACCCTCAGCCCTACCCCCACCCTACTCGTATCCCTACCACCACCCATATTCTTACCCCTATCCCTACCCCATACCTTACCCCAAACCTAACCCGACCACTAGCTCTGCCCCTACCGCTACCCCCACCCCTACCCTGACCCCTACACTCACCACTACCCCAATCCCTACCTCTATCCTTGCCCACACCACAAACCTAACCCTTACCCCATCCATACCCACACTCTTACCCCTACCCCCACCCTTGCTTTACCCTTACCACATACATTACACCATACCAACCTTGATCCATACCTCTACCCCTACCCACACCCCTAACCCTTCCCCCTCCTATACCTCCAGCTTACCTCTCCCCTACCCCAAGCCTACCCATACCACCACCCTAACCCCTACCCCCACCCCTATCCATACCAACCTTCACCCCTATCACTACCTCACCCACACCACTAGCCTTACCTTAACTCTAACACACAGCTACCACATACCTAAACCCACCCCTACCATTACCCAACCCCATATCTTACCCAAAACCTACCTTGACCCCTAACCCATTCCTTACCCCATACCTATCCTGACCCCAACCCTACCCCAAACCTTAGGCCTACCTATACCCCACACCTACCCTCAACCTTACCCCTACCCCACCCAAACCCCTACCCCCACACCTACCCTAACACTACCTTACTACTACCCCTTACCTACCCACCCCTATGCCTACCCCTACCCCCTAACCTACCCTATACCTTACCCCATCCCTACCCCAACCCCTACCTCGACCTTACCCCCACCCTTACCAAAACCTTACCGCACCGTTATCCATACCCCCACCCCCACCCATACCCCTACTCTTACCCCAACCCTTACCCTTACCCCTACCTCTACCTATCCCTACCCCTACCCCTACCCCTACCCCCACCCTAACCCTACCCCCACCTTACCCAACCTATACCCCTACCTATACCCCCATACCTACCCTTGCCCCTATCCCATACCTATCCCTATTAATACCCTATACCACCCCCTTCCCTACCTTTACTCCTACCCTAACCCTACCCTATACCTACCCCTACCCATACCCTTACACCTACCCTCATCCCTACCCTTACCAATACCCCATATCTAGTCTAACCTAGACCCCTACCCCATACCCTACCACATACCTACCCAACAACTAACCCTACCCTTGCCCCCATCTTACCTAACCCCTATACGACCTTTACCCTTACCGTTATCCCTACCATTACCCCTACCCCACCCAAACCCTTACCCCATACCTACCCCTACCCCCAACCCTGCCCTAACCTAACCCCAAAGCTAACCCTTACCTATACCAACCCCTGCCCCAACCCTTACCTCTATGCCTACCCCATACCCTACCCCCACTCCTATCCCGTACTTACCCCATACTCCACCCCTATCTCTGTCCCCACTCCTACCCCAAACCTACCCCCACACCTACCCCTACCCTTACCATGACCCTCACCACATACCTTGCCCCATCCTCACCCTAACCCTTACATCGACCCCCCCATACCTCCACCTTACCACACCCTTATCCCCACCCTTACCCCTACCCCAACCATTATCACCACCCTTACCCAAAAACTACCCCCACCACTACCTCTACCCCTACCCCACCCACCTCTACCCATGCACCAACCCCTAACCTACCCCCACCTTACCCAACCCATACCCACACCCCTACCTGATACCTACCCGCATCGTTACACCTAGACCTACCCTCACCACTACCCCAACCCCTACCCTATACCTTATCCCAAATCTACCTTAACCCACACCCTCACCCCTAACCCTACCCCCACCACCACCCCAACCTTACCCTACGCCTACCTCTAGACTATCCCTCACCCGTACCACATACCTACCCTTGCCCCTACCCCTAACCCACACCCACCCTTACCCCACTCGTACCACTACCCTGCCAAAACCCCCACCCTAACCCATACCCCTACCCAACTTCCCTCACCCCTACCCTATACCTATCCCAACCCTTTCCTTTACAATAACCCCACCCCTACCACTACCCCAACCATTGCCCATACAACAACCCTACCCCTACTACTACCCTAACCCAATACCCCACCCCTACCCCAACCATACCCTTTCCCTCACCCATACCTCCAGCTTACCTCAGCCTTACCCCAACCAAACACCCTACCTATACCATTTCCTCTACCCATACCCCAAGCTTACCTCACCCTTACCCCATGCTTAACCTTATAACTACCCCAACCCCTACACACATCCATCAACATACCCATCCTTACCAATACCCTACCCCTATAATATATCAAACCCACCCTTACCCCGCCAACTAACCTTACCCCAACCCCCACCTTACCCTACCCTTATACAACCGTTACCCCTACCGTTACCCCTACCACACCCTAACCCTTACCCTATACCTACCACTACCCCTAACCCTACCCTAACCCAACCCCACAGCTACCCTACTCCTACCCCAACCCCTGCCTCTACCCCAACTCTTACCTGACCCCTACTCCTACCCCATACCTAACCCCACACTTACCCCTACTCGACCCCTACCCCATATACCCCCACTTCTACCCTGAACTCGACCCCATCATTACCACCACTCTTACCTAAAACCTACCCCCATCCTTACCCCTACACTAACCCTTAACCTTACCCCCACCTTACCCAACCTATACCCATACCCCTACCCATGCCTCTACCCCTACCCCTACCCCTACCCCAACCACATGCCACACCTATCCCTACCCATACCCTTGCCCCACCCCCTCTTTTACCCCTACCCATACCCTAACCCTACCTTTTACCTACTCGCGCCATCACACCTACCCCTACCCTTACCATTACCCCTACTCCTACCCATACCTTACCCCATATCTACCTCAACCTATACCCCTACCACTACCCCCCACCCTAAACCTACCCTAACCTTACCCCACCCCTACCTCTATCCCAACCCCCACCCGCACCACATACCTACCCCCACCCATACCCTAACCCACCCTCACCCTAACCTACACCCCTACCCTAACCCTTCCCTACCCCTATCCCATACCTACCCTAACACTTACCCCTACACCAACCCCAACCCAATACCCCCAATACTACCCCACCCCTACCCCCACCCCTAACACTACCCCCACTTTGACACCACAACTACCATTACCTCAACCCCTACCTCAACCCCTAACCTTACCCCATACCTACCTTGACCCCTACCCTTACTCCTACCCAAAACTTTAACCCCATCGTAATCTCGCCCCCACCCTACCCCACCCCTACTTGATCCTTACCCAATCTCTACCCTTACTTTATACCTATCCCCACCCCTACCTCTACCCTTACCCCTACTCCATACCATACCTCATCCCTACTTAGACCTCTACCCCTACACTTAAACTTGCCCTTCACCCTGCCCTCACCCTATAACCACCTTGCTGCACCTCTAACCCTATTTTTACACCTACCCCTACCGCTACACATGCCTTTACCCTCACCCCCGACCCCACCCTACCCCTACCCTACCCTACCCATATCCCTTCCCCTACCCCATTCTACCCCTACTTTAACCCCACCTCATATGTACACCCACCCCTACCCTTACCCTACCCCCACCCCTACGCTTACCCCTACCCCTAGTTTTACCCTTAACCCTCCCTCCACCTTACCCTACCACTACCTGATCCCTTACCCCTACCCCTTCCCCAACCCTTAACCCTAGCCCCACTCTTACCCCATACCTATCCCCAGCCCTAACCCTACATTACAAGCTCTAACCCCATACCTACCCCAAGCCATACCCCAACCCCATCCCTACCCAAACCCTATCGCATCGTTACCCTATACAAACCCCTACCCCTACCTCTATCCATATCCCCACCAATACCTTTACCCGTACCCCAACCCCCTACCCTCACCCCAACCCCCTACCCTCACCCCTAACCCTAACCCTAACCCAACCCCACCTCTACCAACATCTTACCGTAGCCCTACCCCCAACCTTACCCCTACCCCTACCCTTACCTTTACCCCCACCTCTATCAACACCTACCCTACCCTACCCAACCCTTACCTTCACCCCTAGCCCTACCCCCATCTTACCCAACCATTACCCTCACCCTAACCCCTACACTAAATCCCACCTCTACCACTACCCATACCCCACCCTTACCCCTACCCCTATCCCACCCCCACTCCTACCCCATACCTACTCTTACCCTTACCCCTACCCCTACCATACTGCTACCTCAACCCATACCCCCACCACATACCTACTCCCCCCCTACCCCTAACCCACCCCCATATTTACCTCCACCCCTACCCTAACCCTTCCCCACCCTACCTATACATACCTTCACCCCTACCCCTACACCAACCCTAACCCTAACCCCTACCACTACCTTCACCCCCACCCTCTCATACCTACCCTTACCTATACCCCAAACCAACCCCTACCCTTACCTTCACTTCAACCCTTAACCCTACCCCATACCTACCCTAACCCCTACCCTTTCTCCTACCCCCACTTGGACCCTACCTCAACCCTTACCCCACCTTACCCGACCCATACCCCAATCCCTACCCCTACCTCTAACTGTACCACCACTTTTATTCCAAACCTACCCTCACCCCGACCCTTACCCTACCACAACCCATACCCTCACCCCTACCAAAACCTTAATCCTACTCTACCATTGCAGCATACCTAATCACACCCCTACCTCTACCTCTAGCTTGACCCCTACCCCTACCTCTACTCCCTACCCTTACCCAATACGATACTCTATCCCAACTCCGACCCCTACCCCAACCCTTAAACCCTACACCTACCCATACCCATACCCTCACCCCTACCCAATACCTACCCCTACCCCACCCCATCCTTACTCTAACCCTTCCTCATACGTACCTTACCCTTACCCCTTACACTACCCACACCTCTACCCCTACCCCTACCC
Organism: Durio zibethinus; assembly: GCF_047325235.1. Classification (NCBI taxonomy): domain Eukaryota; kingdom Viridiplantae; phylum Streptophyta; class Magnoliopsida; order Malvales; family Malvaceae; genus Durio; species Durio zibethinus. The sequence goes on from NC_143166.1 coordinate 21,399,752, forward strand.
CTACTCCTACCTCATAGCTACCCACAACCCTACCCATATCGTACCCTAACCTCTACTCCCACCCCTACCCCAACCCTACCCCATTACTACCCCATACTTTCCCTTACCCCACCCCTACCCTTACCTCAACCCCAACCTTTACCCCTACACTTACCGATTACCTTACCCTATCTCTACCCCTTATCAACACTTTATCGCACCTTACCTCAACCCTTATACCTACTTCTACCTTTACCCTCACCCCTACTCCTATGCCTACCCCTAACCTTACCCTCACCTTATCCTACCCATACCCCCACCCCTACTTGTAAACCTACCCTTACCCCTACTTTTACCCCCATCTTTACCCCTATTCTTACACCCATCTTTACCCTATACCTATCCCTACTCGTACCTTGACCCCATCCCTACTATAACCCTACCACATACCTAACCCCACCCCTACTCTTACCTCTAAACTTACTTCTATCCATGCCCTTACACCCACCCTTACTAATACCTACCCTTACCCTACCTCCATCCTTCACCTTACCCCCACCCATACCCTACCTCTACCCCTACACCTACCTCAACCTCTACCCTTACCTCGACCGCTACCTCATACCTATCTCTACCCATACCATTACCTCACCCCTACCCCTACCCTTACCCTAACCCTACCTCATACATACACCCACCGTAACACTTACCCCTAACCTTACCCTTACCCTAAGCTCTACCCCATACCTTACCTCACACCTACCCTGACCCCCACCAATAACTCTACCCCACTTTACCCAACCCCTACCCCTACCCCATACCTATCCCTACCCCTACCCCATACCTATCCATACCCCTACCCCTACCTCTACCCCCATTCCCTCCTTTACCCCTTCCCCTACCCTAACCCTACCCTACCCTTAACCCATACCTACCCCAACCCTACCCGTGCCCCTACCCTCACCCCTACCCTACCTTCACCCTTAACCCTACCCTTACCCCTACCCCACCACTACTCGACCCTTGCCCCTGCCCTTTCCCCTACCTCAATCCAATACATACACCCATGCCTACCCCTACCCCACCTCTAACCCTACCCATACCACTACCCTTACACTAACCTCCCCCCCCACTATAGTATACCTACCCCCACCCCCACCCCCACCCCCATCCCAACCCCTACCTATACCCTTACCCCTATACCTTACCCCAAGCCTTCAGTCTTAAACCAAACACCATGTAGCCTTAGACTGAGAATAAAATCCATATGCCTAAGTCAACCTACAAAACAAGCATACGAAGATTAAACCAACTATAGAGGTAAAATACACAAGCCAAGAAAATAAGAGAATGTAATTACAAATTCAAATTTAAAATATAGATTACATCATATCACATCTTGATCCTAAGGATTGACTAGGTCTTCCATTATGTGCTATAGATCCTAGAGGCTTTTAAATGCTTATAGGTCAGCCACGCTTTCTTAGGCTCACCTGGGTATGGTGCAGGCATGTTACGGGCCTAGCCCTAGTGCTACAGATAGACTTGACTATTGGGTAGGCGATCTGGATACTTCTACCATGCTTATTGCACAATGCCCAACTCTATCACTGGTGCTCGAGTTTAGATTGCTGGGGTGCAGTCTTCGACCCTTGGTGCACCTACCTAAGGTGTGCACTTCTAGAAACCCACAACAAAGCGTAAAACCAAGACTATGTTCAGGGCACCTGGGTCTAACCACGTGCCCATACCTCGATCATCAGTGCCTTTATCTAGGTTTAACTATGTGTTTGCAAACCTCTCACTAGTGCCCACACCTAGGCCTAGCTCAATTCTATCATACTTGAACACCATGTTTAAGCCTTTAGAGTCCTGATTACTACCCGCACCACTGTTCCAATCTAGTTCCCCATAACCTGCACCTCAAGTAGGCCTCAAGGCTTAGTTTCCCTGCCTGTTAAACTTTATCCTACAAGAACCCTTGGGCCTATCAAAGCTTGCAGACCATGACACATGCACATGCCTTGACCACCATTAAGACATCCTAACCCTTTGTTGGGCAGTTCCCTTAATCACCATTGGCATATGCTGGGTCAAGCACTAAGCATGGGTGTCCTAGGTGAAGGCCACACACCATACGTATCAGGACCAGGTAGTAGGTAGGTTCGAGCACATCTTCATATTTTTGCTATGCCATTACCATTTTTATGGCTTAAAAATTCATATGAGCACTCCTTAGTGCTTGCATCTGAGCCTGGCTTAATTTTGTCACACATGAACATCGTGCTTGCCTCTTGAGTCCTAATCACTACCCTTACCACTATTACGGGCTAGTTTCTTGAGACATTGGCCTCCAGTAGGGCTCAAGGCCTAATCCCCCTGGTTGTCAAACCCTTATCTCATTAGAACACCTGGGCTTAGACCTACTTGCTTACTGACTGTGACACATGCACATGCCTTAACCACTATCAGGACATGTTAGCCCTTAGTCTTGGCATATGGTTTGACTAGCATTAGCACATGCTGGCCCTTTATGTGGGTAGTTACCTTGAATACCATCAATACATGCTGGGTCATGCACTACACTTAGGTATCCTGAGCTCGAGCTAAGCACCATATGTACCATGATCAGATAGTAGGTGGGTTTAGGCACATCTTTATATTTCTACCATGCCAATGCCATTTTTATGGCTTGTAAATTCATATAATGGTCCCTTAAGCTTTCACATAAGGTTTCATGGCAACATGACTCATTTTTTATTTTTCATGATTTTTGAAAAATTTTTTAGTTTGAGATTTTTTTAAATTTTTTTAGAAGGAGTTTTGGCTCCAAAATTGGTATATGTGATCTTTGTATTTTTTTTAGCATTTACAAAAACTTTTAGCTAAAAACTCAAAGTGTAGAAGATTTTGTGGCCATTTTAAAAAAGTGTCCCCATTTGAAACACTTGAATGGCTACTAACTGCAAAATTGTAAAAACTTTTATGCTCTTTAAAGGGGTGTGAGTTGTCAAGGTTCCTTAGGGGATAGGTGGCCAATATAAAGGCCAAGCACCAGCACCCATCGCACATTATGTGTGCACACCCCTTGGTCCCCTACCAGTAATTATCAAACCCCACGATGCTGCCAATCAAGTTCTCTGGTAATGTTGTGATGATGCTCCGATGATGGTGTCCTAGGAAAATAAATGTGACACCGACACATGATCGACCTCAGCATGTGCACGGTGGTCCAACATCGAACTTCAACCAAGGCCTCAACCATCAACGAAACATGTTAGCATATGGTGCAAGCACATGCCTCAATCATCATCGATATAAGCTGGCCAATGGTATTGGCACTTTTTTTGACCACTAGCAACACAAGCTAGCACCTAGTATGGGCACTTACCTCGATCGACATTGGTAAATGCATGCCCTAATCAACATTAACAGAAGATAACTCTTAGTGCTGGTGGTTGCCTCAAACACCATCAACAAATATTGGTCCTCAGTGCAGGCAGTTACCTCAAACACCATCGGCATATGCTAGGCCTTCCTGCAAGCACATATCTTGACCATCATTAGCATAAGTTGACCCTTGGTGCAGGTGTCACCCCCTAAACAAGCACACCAGACGCACAAACCTCAAGCACCAATGATAGTTGTAGGGGTTGGAATGATATGCATGGGAGATAAGTTCAGACTACCCGCACAGCTAGGACCAGGCCTACAACATGCCTAAACCACACCTAGCTGGACCCAAAAGAGCTGGGTTGATCCAGAATCTTCTAGGAGCATCCAAGATCAATAGTATTCAGTAGAATGATCTATTTGACCCTAAAAATTATGATGAGCCTTCTATATTAATGTGTAATACCTAATTTTTAGGAATCTTATAAATCATTTTATTTTAGGAGCTAGCCATAGTTAAAGCTGGGCGCCTAAACTATAACTAAAGGGTTGCCCTACCCTCATTTGTACATCATCAAACACATTATTCTTTGGTGATACACTACATTTCTAGCATTCCTCGTGTTCTCTCTAACATGCATATTTTACCTTTCCAATTTGTTTTTAGGCTGACTTAGACCTAAGGAACACATCCCTAGTCTAAGGCCATAGAGATTCTGAGTCAAAGGTCAGAGCTCGTGATAATTGGTATCAGAGTAAGTTTTATGCAGGTTCTGTGCAATGGTGTTCAGATCGTACTCAAGGCATTCATGAAAATGGCATCCTAGAGTGATGTTGCTATCCAACAACCAGAGGCCTAGAAGCAAGGCTATGGAAAGGGTAAGAAAGCTAGTTTGAGAGACATATGGTCTACCCTAGAGAGGCATGTGGCTAAGGTGGAAGGGACCATGGGCAATGTGAAGGAGAAGCTTGACAAGGTAGATGCTTACTTTGAGGTGATAGATTACATGGAAGAAAAGCTTAAAAGGGAGTTGCAAGCTATTTTGAATGAGGGTATCAACATGATCACCCAACAGAATACAACCTTGGAGGCCTAGATAGAAACCATGCATGAGGAGATGAAAGAGCTCAAGAGCGAGCTTATTGCTTGCAAGATTACTAATGGGAATGGCATGTTCATTGGAATGTCTAAGACCCATGTAGAGATTCTCAAGCCTAAGGAGTTCAAAGGGACTAGGGTGGCTAAAGAAGTAAACAACTATCTATGAGGGATAGAGCAATACTTCTAGGCCATGGGTATGCAGGACGATGCTATTAAGGTAAGCACTGCTTCAATGTATCTTATTGATGCTGCCTTATTATGGTGAAGGTGCATGTATGATGATGTCAGGTGTGAAAGCACCATGTTTGAACCTATGATGAATTTTAAAAAGAGTTCAGAGAGTAATTTTACCTGAAATATACCAATGATGAGGCACGAACAAAGTTACATGACTTAATCAGTAGGGGGACATAAGGGAGTATGTCTAGAAGTTTTTTAAATTGATGCTTCAAATTTTAGATTTGAGTTAGACTAAGGGTCTATTTGCCTTTATGGATGGGCCTAAGCCATGGGTGAAGCACGAGCTACAAAGGTAGAGAGTTCATGAGTTTACCAAGGTCATAACCACCACTAAGTCTTTGGTGGAATTCAAGCTGTAAAACAAGTTAGAGTTTACCAAGCCCAAGGGAAAAGGTAGGGACAAGAGAAACCAAAAGAAACAATCCAAGGGAAAAGACTGTGATTGACAATCTAAGGATAGAGACTGAAATAATTCAGACAAAAGTGTCCAAGGTCAACCACCAGCAAGGAAATGAAAGGCTAAGAGTGACCGAGAGACAATCTCATACTACCTATGTGGAGAAGACCACAAAGTGTAAAATTACCCACGGAGGGGCAAGCTAGCTACCATAGACAAAGAATCAGATGAGGAGCCAGTGGCTGAGATAGCAAAGCTTGGGTCGCTAGTGCTTAATGCTGTCTAAAGTAAAGGGAATCGTAAGCCAAAGGGCTTGATGTTTACAGATCTAATGGTTACAAGTAAGAAAGTGAGTGCACTAGTGGACACAAGTGCCTTGCATTTGTTTATTTTAGGTGATGGAGCCTACAAACTCAGCCTGAAGGTGCACAAAGGGACTGGTACCATCAAGACACTAAACTCCAAGGAGGTTTCAGCCATTAGAGTAGTGCGATGAGTGGAGTTATAGCTTAGAAACTAGAAGGGCAAGAAAACCATCGAGGTAATACCCTTAGATGATTATGAGTTTGTGATTGGGTTAGATTTCCTTCTTCGGATTAATGCACTTCTTGTGCCTTTTGCTAACTTTATATGTATTCTGGATGCTCAGTGCCTATGCCTTGTACCACTAAAGCACAAGTCCAATATTGGGTCCAAGGTGTTATCGACCATTCAATTTGCCAAGGTGGTGATCAGGGATGAAAACACCTTTTTGGCTGCCTTGAAGTATGAGAAATCGAGGAAAAAAAATATTGACACCACTTTAAAGGTGCTATAGGTGCTGAAGACCTTTACTGATGTGATGCTTACAAAGTTACCTAGCAAAGCTACCACCCAAGAGAGAGGTAGACCATAAGATCGACCTAGTGCCCGAGGCCAAGCTACTAGTTAGAGCCCCTTACCAAATGTCCCCACTAGAGTTAGAGGAGTTGAGGAAATAGATTAAGGAATTGATTGATTTTAGCTTCATCAGGCCATCTAAAGTGCCATATAGTGCCCTAATTCTATTCCAATGCAAGCATAATGGGTCTTTGCTATTGTGTATTGACTACCGAGCTTTAAACAAGCTGAACATTAAGAATAATTATCTTATCCCACTCATTGCAGACTTTTTCGACCAACTTGGAGGTGCAAGGTGGTTTAGCAAGCTGGATTCAAGGTCAGGTTATTACTAGGTTAAGATCACAAAGAAAGATGAGCCCATGATAGCATGTGTCACCCAATATGGCTCTTATGAGTTCTTGGTCATGCTATTCAGACTCGCCAATGCCCTAGCAATATTTTGTACAGTCATGAACAAGGTACTTCAGTCAATCCTTAATCACTTTGTTGTGGTTTATCTTGATGATTTTGTGATCTACTGCCAAACATTAGAAGAGCATGTAGACCACTTGAGACAAGTGTTTAAGGTGTTATGGGCGCATAAACTATATGTCAAAAAGGAGAAGTGCTCATTTACCTAGCAAGGGGTACCATTTTTAGGCCACATAGTGGGAGGTGGCAAGATACGCATGGATGCAGGCAAGGTCTATGCCATCCTGGAGTGGAGCCAACCAAGGTCACTGAGTTTGGGTCAATCTTTGGGCTGGTCAACTACTACAGGTGCTTCATCAAAGTCCACTTAGCCATAGTTGCACTATTGACAGATTTGCTCAAAAAGGAAAGAACGTAAGAGTGAAGCATCGAGTGCCAAGAGGCCTTTGATCGGTTTAAAAAGGCAATGATCGAAAAGCCAGTGTTGGCGTTACTAAACCATGCCAAGCCATATGAGGTGCATATAGATGCATCAAACTTTGTGATAGAGGCAGCGTGACGTAGGAGAACTATCCAATTGTGTTTGAGAGCAAGAAGCTTAATAAGATTGAGCACAGGTACATGGTCCAGGAGAAAGAGATGACAGCCACAGTGCACTGCTTGCGCACTTAGCAACATTACCTATTACGGTCAAGGTTTGTGGTCAGAACGAACAATGTGGCAACTAGCTATTTCTAAACACAGAAGAAGCTATCCCTCAAGTAGACCCATTGGCAAGATTTTCTTACAGAATTTGATTAGCGGTTGGCATATAAGTCAGGACGGGCGAACACAGTGGCTGAGGCCCTGAGCAGGAAGGCAAACCTTACTAACATTAACCAAGCAGAGGGGTTTTTTGTGTAACACATCAAAGAGGGGCTTGTGCATGATCCTATAGCCAAGGCTCTCCTCGAGAATGCCAAGCTAGGTAAGACTAGGTAGTTTTGGTTACAGGATGACTAGTTGTACACCAAGGGCAGTAGGTTGTTTGTACTGCAGCATGAAAAGCTCTACAGGGAAGTTTTGCAAGAGTTCTATGATTCAAGGTGGGCTGGACACCAATGGGTGAGCTGCATCATAGCCTTGCTAGAGAATCGGTACTATTGGCCACACATGAAAGATGATGTGGTAATTCTTAGAGAAAGAATATAAACAAGCAAAAGACTTTTCATACTTTTTTCATCATAGCTAACCTAATTGCCAGGAAGAATTTGTTCTTTTTTACAAATTTGATGTTGATAAATCCACAGATCTAGAAATTCATTTCAAACACTTGAACCTTTTTAAATTATTTCTTTTTAAGAACCAAAAGGATTTGTGCAAAGACAATAGATGCTAAGAAGAACGAAAGGCCTTGGACACGTAATGGATCTTGAAGTACTATTTTTGCATCCCCTTGACCAAATCAACCCACATTAGGATTGCTTGTTAGAGGCCTATGTGAAAACTTGTTTTGTGTGCCAATAGGATAAGATGGAGCTTAAAAAACTAGGTGGTCTCTTAGAGCCATTGCCAATACTAGAGCGACCATGGGAGAGCATCACTTTGGATTTCATAGTCAGTTTACCAAAGGCAGAGGGGTTCAAAAGCATCATGGTAGTGGTAGATGGGTTTTCCAAGTATAGGATTTTCATTCCAACAACCAAGGAATGCCCTAGTTTGTTCCTGAAAAACATCATGAAGTAGTAGGGAGTATCGAGGACCATGTTAGTGATCGAGATGAGCAATTCACAATGAGGTTCTAGACTGAGTTGTTCAAGCTATTTGGGTCAAACTTAAACTTTTCCACCAGCATGCATCTGTAAACCAATGGGTAGACTAAATGAGTGAATGGACTATTAGAGGTCTACCTCAGCCACATTTGTGAGTGCCACACAAAGGAACTAGCCAAAGCTATTAGATGTTGCCTAATTTTAAAACAACTTACAGATGAGTGAAGCAACAAATCGGAGTCCATTTGAGATTGTGATAGGTCAGTAACTACGAACACCCAATTCAATTATTACAGGTTATATAGGGCCTAATCAAGTAGCATACAAGTTTGCCAAGGCTTGGTTGAAGCAAGCCGACTTGGCCAGAGTCTATCTACACAAAGCCATAAGAGGTCAAAGAAGTGAGCAGACCAAAATAGGGCAGATGTGTAGTTTCAAGTAGGAGACTTGGTTTTGGTGAAGCTACACCTGGTTGTATGCCACAAAGGGTTGCACAAAGGGTTGCACAAAGGTTTAGTCTAAAGGTACAAAGAACCTTTTAGAGTTCTAAATAGGGTAGACAAGGTTACCAACAAGCTGGATATGCCACCCAAGCTGAGGCTATACTCGATGTTCCTTGTTAGCATGCTTAAGCTGTTCCATGAGGATGAGGGAAATCTAGGATGGTAGAGTCAAAACGTGCACCATTGGAAGCTAGGGCCTCATATGAAAAAGAGGTCCATAGCATTCTTGCTAACCGAAAAATGAGACAAAAGAACTACAAGCCAAGGCAAGAGTACTTGGTATGCTAGAAGGGACTTCCAAATAATAAGGCGAGCTGGGAAACAGTAAAAGACTTATTATAGTTCCAAGACTAGATCAGGTAGCTCCATGCCAAAGATGCAATGAGGGTGTCATGCAATCAGGTGAGGGAGAATGTCACACCCTGGGTGGGTGCACTAGGCACACAGGCTTGAGCGCTAAGGGCCAAGGCTTGAGCACCAAGGGCCAAGGCTTGAGCACCAAGGATAGTTGTAGGGATTGGTGCAATATGCATGGGAGATAAGTCTAGACCGATCGTACAGCATACAAGCCTACCTACACTACCAGGACTAGGCTCGTAACATGCCTACCCTGCACCTAGGTGGACCTAAGGGAGTTGGGCTAATCTAGAATCTTCCAAGAGCATCCAGGATCGGCAGCATTCAGTAACAGGATCTAGTTGACCCTGAGAATTAGGGGGAGCCTTTTGTATTCATGTCTAATCCTTAATTTTTAAGAATCTTGTAAATCCCTTTATTTTATGAGCTAGACATAGTTAGAGTTAGGGTTCTCAACTATAAATAAAAGGTCACCTACCCTCATTTGTACATTATCAGACACACTGTTCTTTAGTGATACACTACATATTCTAGCATTCTTTATGCTATCTCTCACTTGCATATTTTGCCTTTCCAATTGTTTGTTTGTCCTCACACTTAGTTTTTAGCCTAACTTAGACCTAAGGAACACATCCTTAGTCCAAGGTCGCACAAATTATAAGTCAGAGGTTAGATCCTATGATACGGGCACATGCCTTGATCAACATCGATAAAAGATAGCCCTTGGTGCAAACAGTTCCCTCAAGCACCATCGACACATGTTGGCCCTTGGTACAGATAGTTGCCTCGAACACCATCGACAAATGTCGGGCCTTGGTGCATGCATATACCTTAACCACCATTGGCATAAGCTAGCCTGTTGTATGGGCACTTACCTCAATGACCCTTGACACATGCAAACCTCAATCAACATTGGCATAAAATGACTCTTAGTATAGACAGTTACCTCGAACACCATCAGCACATGTTGGCCATTGATACAGGTAGTTGCCTCAAACACCATCGGCTTATGCTGGGCCTTGGTGCAGGCACATGCCTCAATCAACATCAATAGAAGATTATCCTTAGTGTGAGTGGTTACCTCAAACACCATCGGCATATGCTAGCCCTTGGTGTGGGTAGTTACCTCAAACATCATCGGCACATGCTAGGCCTTAGTGCAAGCACATGCCTTAACCACTATCGGCAGAAGCTGACCCTTGGTGTAAGTATATGCCTTGATTAGCATTGACAGAATATGGCCCTTGATGCAGTTAGTTACCTTGAACACCATTAGCACATGCTAGGCCTTGGTGTGGGTATCACACCCTAGATGGGCACACCAAGCACCCAAGCCCAAGCACCCAAGCACCCAAGACCAAGGCTTGAACATCAGGGACACTTGCAGGGGTTTATGCATTAGGCCTTGGAGAGGAGTCCAGACTGCCTGCACAGTATGTAGGCCTGCCCACACAGCTAGTGCCCGACCTGCAAGATGCCCGCATCACACCTAAGAGGGCCCAAGGGAGTAGGATCGATCCAAAATCTTTCAGATGTAGCCAAGATTGGCAGAAGCCTCCAAGAAGATTTGGTTGACCTTAAAAATTAAGAAGAGCCTTATATAATCTATATAACAATGCATAATGCCTGATTTTTAGAAGATCTTGTAATCCTTTGATTTTAAGAGTTAGAAATAAGTAGAGCTAAAGGCCTCAACTGAAAATAGAGGGTCACCCCACCATCGTTTGTACATAATCAGACACTTTGCTTTAGTAATATATAGTGCATATTCTAGCAACTCTCTTACTTTTTCAAACTTGTGTATTCTACCTTTCCAACTGTTCTAGTGCCCGCACACTTGCATATTAGGCTAATTTAGGCTAAAAGGAGTTAATTCCAAGCCTAAAGCTACATGGATTCTGAGTTTTAGGTTAGAGCCCATGATAGTTGGTATCAAAGCAAACGTAGTCCAGGTTTTGCATGTGTTTATGTGCAGGTTAGATCATAGTTGAGGAGATGGCATCCTAGAGTGATGTGGCTAGTCAACAACTAGAGGCTCGGAGCAAGGCCGTGGAAGAAGGAAGAAAGCCAATTCGAGAGACATCTAGTCTACCATAGATGAGAGGCTGTCCAAGATGGAGGTGACCATGGGGAATGTAAAAGAGAAGCTTGACGATATGGAGACTCACATTGAAGCACTAGACTTCATGGAGGAAAAACTCAAGGGTGAGTTACAAGTTGCTCTCAATAAAGGCCTTGACATGATTACCTAAAGGAATAAAATCTTAAAGGCCCAAATGGAGACCATGTGTAATAGGATGGAGGCCATGCACAGAGAGATGGAGACACTCAAGGGGGAGCTCGCTGCTTGCAAGACTACCAATGGGAATGACATGTTTGCTGGAGTGTCCAAGAACCATGTTAAGATTCTCAAGCCCAAAAAGTTTGAAGGGACAAGGACAACTAAGGAAGTAGACAACTACCTATAAGGGATGGAATAGTACTTCCAGACCATAGGCATGCAAGACGATGCTACCAAGGTAAGCACTACTTCAATGGATTTTACTGATATTGCCATATTATGGTAAAGACGTAAGTGTGATGATGTCTAGCATGAAGGCACCATGATTAAAACTTGCAAGAAGTTCCGAAATGAGTTCAGGTAGCAGTTTTACTAGGAGTATGTCAATGATGAGGCATGAGCCAAGTTACATCGACTTAGCCAGTAAGGGGACATGAAAGAGTACATCTAAAACTTCTTTGAACTAATGCTTCATATTTCAGATCTGAGTGAGGCAGAGGGTCTATTTGCCATCATGGATGGGCTAAAGTAATGGGTGAAGCATGAGTTACAATGGAAGGGAGTTTATGAATTGGCTAAAGCCATGACTACTATTGAGTCCTTGGTGGAGTTTAAACCACAAAACAAGTTCAAGTCTTCCAAGCCCAAAGAGAAGGGTAAGGACAAGAGGGACCAAGAAAGATAGTCCAAGGGAAAGGATTGTAACCAATAGTCCAAGGATAGGGATTAAGACTATTTAGACAATGCTAGCTAGAGGAAGCCACCAACAGGGAAATAGAAGGCAAAGAGAGACCATGAGCCAATCCTAGGCTACCTATGTAGTGAGGGACACATAGCATGCAATTACCCAAAGAGAGGCTACCGTAAACAATGAGTCAGATGAAAAGATAGAGATAGGGATAGCAAAGCATGGGTCGATAGTGCTTAGTGCTATTTGAGGTAAGGTAAAGCACAAGCCAAAGAGACAGATGTTCATGGATCTATTAGTTGCTGGTAAAAAGGTGAGTGCCCTAGTGGACACAAGGGCCTTACGCTTGTTTATTTCAGGTGAAAGAGCCTAAAAACTAGGCCTAAAGGTGCAAAAGGGGGCTAGTACCACCAAGACAGTGAATATCAAGGAGTTTCAACCATTAGAATGGCTCGAGAGGTAGATCTATAACTCAGAGATAGCAAAGGCAAGGAGACCATCGAGGTAATACCCTTAGATGACTATGAGTTTATGATTGGGTTAGATTTCTTTGTTCAGATTAATACCCTCCTTGTGTCTTTTGCCAATTGTTTATACATTTTGGATACATGGTGCCAATCCCTTGTACCATTAAGGTGAAAAGTAGGGCTTGAGTCTAATGTGTTATCGACCATATGGTTTGCCAAGGCAGTGAGTAGAGATGAAGACATCTTTTTGGTTACCCTTAAGTATGATTAATCGAGGGAGGCAAGGTCCGACACCCCCTTAGTGGTGCTAAAAGTGCCAAAGGCCTTTAGCAATGTGATGCCTGCAAAGCTACTATATATGCTACCACCTAAAAAAGAGGTGGACTATAAGATTAAGTAAGTGTTCAAGGCTAAGCCACCAACCAGAGCCTCTTATCAAATGTCTTTTCTAGAGTTGGAAGAGTTGAGGAAGCAATTTAAGGAGCTGATTAATGTAAGGTACATTAGGCCATCCAATGCCCTATATGGTGCACCAATGTTGTCCCAACATAAGCATAATGGGTCACTGTAGTTGTGTGTAGACTACTGGGCATTGAACAAGCTGACTGTGAAGAACAAGTATCCTATCCCACTCATTACGGACTTGTTTGATCAACTTGGAAGTGCGAAGAGTTTTCTAAGCTAGATTTGAGGGCGGGTTACTATCATGTTAAGATCACAGAAGGAGATGAGCCCAAGATAGCATGGGTCACCCATATGGTTTGTATGAGTTCTTAGTCATACTAATCGGACTCACCAATGCTCTAGCCATATTTTGCACTCTAATGAACAAGGTACTTTAGTCATTCCTTGATCATTTTGTTATGGTTTATCTTGATGATATTGTGGTATATAGCTAGACATTGGAGGACCATGTAGATCACTTAAGATAGGTGTTTGAGGTGTTGTGGGTGAATAAACTATATGTCAAGAGGGAGAAGTGCTTATTTACTTGGTAAAAGATCCCATTTTTAGGCCACAAAGTGAGAGGTGGTAAGATACGCATGGATAAAGGCAAGGTATGAGCCATCTTAGAGTGGGAACCGCCAACCAAGGTCACTAAGTTAAGTCATTCATTGGGCTAGTCAACTACTGCAGGTGCTTCATCAAAGGCCACTTAGCCATAGCCACGCCATTGACTAACTTGCTCAAAAAAAAGAGAGCATAGGAGTGGAGCATAGGGTGCCAAGAAACCTTTGATTAGTTAAACCAAGTTGTAACCATGGAGCTAGTCTTGGCCTTGCCAAACCATGCCAAGCCATATGAGGTGCATATAGATGCATCAAACTGCATAATATGGGGCATGTTGATGCAAGAAGATCATCTAGTTGCATTTGAGAGTTGGAAGCTCAATAAGACTAAGCATAGGTACACAGTCCAAGAGAAAGAGATGATAGTAGCAGTGCACTGCTTGCATACATGGCACCATTACCTGTTAGTGTTGAGGTTCATGGTTAGGACAGACAATATGGCAACCAGCTACTTTCAGATACAAAAAAAGCTATCCCTCAAGTAGGTGAGCCCTTAAGCATTCGAGTAATCGAATGCCATCAGTATTCATTACGAGGAAGGCTCACCCTTGGTTGGTGTGGGCACTTACCTTGAACTCCATCGTCACACACTAGCCCTAGGTTGTTGCAGGTCATTACCTTAAACACCATAAATAACATCTGGCCTTTGGTTGGTGTGGGCAATCGCATATAATGCCATCGATGGATGCTGGCCTATTATTACCTCAGACACCTCCTTGAAAGGTGCTAGCCCCTCAGTTGCGTCGATATATTGCCTCGGTATATTACCTCAGTATGTTGCCTCAGACACCTCTTTGGTAGGTGTTTGGCACTTGGTGCAAGTTGTTGCCTTGGACACATTTTTGGTAGATGCTGGTGTCATGGCCTCTAGTATTAAACTAAACACTGTGTGGCCTTAAACTGGGAATGAACTTCATATGCCTAAGTCAACCTACAAAATAGGCGTGTGGGCACTAAACCAACTAGAAAGGCAGAATACGCAAGCTAAGAAAACAACATAATAAAATTTCAAATTCAAATATCCAACGATTACAAATTCAAATTCAAATTCAAAATATAGATTTCATTAGATCACATCTTAATCCTAAGGATTAGTTAGATCCTCCTCTGTGAGCTATAGATCCTAGAGGCTTCTAGATGGTTTTAGGTCAGCCAAGCTCTCCTAGGCTCACCTGGGTGTGGCACGGGCATGTTAGGGCCTAGCCGTGGTGCTACGGGTAGGCCTAACTATCAAGTGGGTGGTCTGGATGCTTCTACCATGCTAATTTGCATAAATGCCTACCTCTGTCCCCAGTGCTCGAGTCTTCGCCGTTAGGGTATGGTCCTCAGCCCTTGGTGCACACGCCTAGGGCGTGACACAAGCACTTTGTGCCTTCTATAAGCCCACAAAAAAGCTCTGAACCAGGACTATGTTTAAGGCACTTGGATTTGACTATGTGCTCACACCTTGATCATTAGAGCCCGTACCTAGGAATGACTATGTGCCCATGCACTGTTCAACAGCACTTGCACCTTAGCCTGGCTCAATTCTACCAAACCTGAGCATTGTGCCTGAGCTTTTAAAGTCTTGACCACTACCTGAACCACTATCCCAATCTAGTTCCCCATGACTTGCACCTCAAGTAGGCCTCAAGGCCTAGTCCCCCTATCTGTCGAACCTTATCTTGTTAGAACCCTTTGGCCTATCCCAGCTTACAGAGTGTGACACATGCACATGCCTCAACCACCATCAAGACATGTTGGCCCTTGGTCTCGACACTTGTTGGCCCTTTGTGCGGGCAGTTCCCTTGAACATCATTGGAACATATAGGATCAGGCACCAAACGCGGGTATCATAGGCCAAGGCCACACACCAAGACCAGGTAGTAGGTGGGTTTAGGCACATCTTCATATTTCTATCATGCCAATGCCATTTTTATGGCTTGTAAATTCATACGAGCACTCCTCAACACCCACACCTAAGCTTGGTTTAATTCTACCACACATGAGCACCACGTCTACCTCTTCAGTCCTGATCACTACACATATCATTGTTACAGGCTAGCTCCCTGAGACCTTGGCCTCCAGTAGGCATCCAGGCTTTGTCCCCTAGGTTATTAGACCCTATCCTACTAGAACACTTGGGCCTAGACTAGCTTGTTTGCTAACTTTGACATATGCACATGCCTCGACCATCATCAGGACATGTTGGCCCTTGATCTTGACACATGGTTTGACCAACATTAGCATATGCTGGCCCTTTGTGTGGGTAGTTCCCTAGAATACCATCGGCACATGCTGGGCCATGCACCATCCATAGGGATCTTGAGCCAAGCTAAGCACCATATGCACCATGACCAAGCAGTAGGTGGGTTCAAGCACATCTTCCTATTTATGCTATGCCATGCCATTTTTATGGCTTGTAAATGATATAATGGTCCCTTAAGCCTTCATGTGAAATTTCATAACAAGATGACTTGTTTTTTATTTTTCATGATTTTTAAAAAAAATTTTGATTCGAGATTTTTTAAAATTTTTTTAAGAGTTTTAGCCCCAAATTTGGTATACAAAATCCTTGTATTTTCATTAGCTTGCACAAAAAAATTTAGCTAAAAAATTGAAATGTAGAAGATTTTATGGCCATTTGAAAAAAGTGTCCCAAATTTAGACATTTGAATGGTTATTGGCTGCAAACCTATAAAAGCTCTTATGCTCTTTAAAGAGGTGTGAGTCGTCGAGGTTCATTGGGGGATAAAGGGCCAGTATAAGGGCCAAGCATCAATACCTATTGCACATCATGTGTGCACACCCCTTACCCCCACCCCTAATCCTCGAAACCCCCAATGTTGTCTATCAAGTTCTCTGACAACACTGTGACAATGCTCCGGCAATGGTACCCCAGAAAAAAATATGACACCAGTACATGATCGAGCCCAGCATGTACACTATGGCCCAAAATCAAACATTAACCAAGGCCTCGACTATCAACAAAACATACTGGCGCATGGTATGGGTACATGCCTTGACCATTATTAGTATAAGCTGGCTAATGGTATGGGCACTTGCCTTGACCACCATCGGCACAAGCTAGTCCCTAGCGTGGCACTTATCTTAACCACCATCAACACATGCGTGCCTTGATCTGCATCGATACAAAATAGCCCTTGGTGGGGGTGGTTTCCTCAAACACCATCCATACATGCTAGCCCTTAGTGCAGGCAATTACCTTAAACACCATCGGCACATATTAGGCCTTGGTGTGGGCAATTGCCTTAACCACCATTGGCACAAGCTGGCCCTTGGTGTGAGCACATGCCTCGATCAGCATCAGTAGAAGATGGCCCTTGGTGAGGGCAGTTGCCTTGAACACCATCTACACATGATGGCTTTTAGTGTGGGCAGTTACCTCAAACACCATCGATACATGTTAGGCCTTAGTGCAGGCACATGCCTTGACCACCATTAGCACAAGCTGGCCCTTGGTGCGGGTGTCACACCTAGGGTGGGTGCACCAAGCATCGAGGCTTGAACACTCGAGGCCAAGGCTTAAGCACTAAGGACACTAACGGGGGTTTGCATATTAGGCCTTGGAAAAAAGTCCAGACCACCCACACAGCATGCATGCTTGCCTGCACAGAGGGCTAAGCCCATAAGATGTCCACACCATGCCTAGGAGGGCCCAGATGAGTAAGACTAAAGTAGAATCTTCCAAAAGCAACCAGTATTGATATGAGCCTCTAGGAGAACTTGGTTGACCTTGAAAATCAAAATGAGCCTCATGTAATCTACGTAATAATGTGTAATGCTTGATTTTTAGGAGACATTGTAATCCCTTCATTTTAAAAGCTAGCCATAAGTGGACTAGGGGCCTTAACTATAAATAAAGGATCACCCACCCTCATTTGTACATCATCAGACACTTTACTTTAGTAATATACAATACATATTCCAACAATTCTCTTGCTCTCTTAAACTTATGTATTTTACCTTTCCTGTTGTTCTAGTGCCTACACACTTGTGTATTAGGTTGACTTAGGCTAAAAAGAGGTGATTCCAAGCCTAAGGCTACATAGATTCTGAGTCTTAGGTCAAAGCCTGTGACAGTTGGTATCAAAGCAAGCTCAGTTCAGGTTCTGCTTATGTTTGTGTGTAGGTTAGATTGCCGTAGAAGAGATGGCATCCTAGAGTGATGTGGTTAGTCAATAGCCAAAGGCCCAAAAGCAAGGCCATGAAGGGGAAAAAAGCTAGTTTGAGAGACATCTGGTCTACCATGGATGGGAGGCTATCCAGATCAAGGTGACCGTGGGCAATATGAAGAAAAAGCTTAATGACGTGGAAACTCACGTTGAAGCGCTAGACTCCATGAATGACAAACTCAAAGGTGAGTTGTAAGCTGCTCTTAATGAAGGTCTCAACATGGTCACCCAAAGGAATGAAGTCTTGAAGGCCTAGAAGAAGACCATGTGCGATGGGATGGAGGCCATACACAAAGAGATGGAGCAGCTCAGGGAGAGCTCGTTACTTGTAAGACTACCATTGGGAATGGCATGTTTGCTGGAGTGTCTAAGACCTATGTGGAGATTCACAAGCCCAAAAAGTTTAGGGGGATAAGGGTGGCAAAGGAAGTAGATAACTACCTATGGGGGTTGGAGCAATACTTCCAAGCCACGGGCATGCAAGATGATGCTACCAAGGTAAGCACCACTTCAATGAATCTTACTAATGTTGCCTTATTATGGTGAAGGCATAAGTGTGATGATATCCAATATAAGGGTGCCATGATTATGACCTAATAGGAGTTTTAAAATGAGTTTAAGCAATAGTTTTACCCAGAGTATGCCAATGATGAGGCATAGGCAAAGTTATGTTGGCTTAACCAGTAAGAAGACATGAGAGAGTACATCTAAAAATTCTCTAAACTGATGCTTTAAATCTCATGTTTGAGTGAGACAAAGGGTCTATTTGCCTTCATGGATAGGCTAAAGCCATGGGTAAAGCATAAGCTACAACGGAGGGGAGTTCATAACTAGGCTAAAGCCATGACTACTGTTGAGTCCTTGATGGAGTTCATACCATAAAACAAGTTCGAGTCTTCCAAGCCCCAATGAAAGAGCAAGGATAAGAGGGACTAAGAGAGATAGTCCAAGGGAAAGGGCCATGACTGATAGTCCAAGGATAGGGATCAAGACCATTCAGACAAAGATGGCCAAAGAAAGCCACCAATAGGGAAGTGGAAGGCAAAGGGAGAGCGTGAGCCAATCTCATGCCACCTATGTGGTTAAAGATACATAGCATGCAATTGCCTAAAGAGGGGCAAGCTAGTACCATAGGCAAAGATTGGATGAGGAGCCAAAGATGAGGACAGTAAAGCTTGGGTCAATAGTGTTTAGTGCTATCTAAGGTAAGGCAAGCCACAAGCCAAAGAGGTAGATGTTGGTGGATCTGCTAGTTACAGGCAAGAAAATGAAAGCCTTGGTGGACACAAGGGCCTTACACTTATTTATTTGAGGTGAAAGAACCCATAAACTAGGCTTGAAAGGGTAGAAGAAGGCTGGTACCATCAAGACAGTAAACACTAAGAAGGTTCCAACCATTGGACTAGCTTGAGGGGTAGAGCTACAACTCAAAGATTGGAAGGGCAACGAGACCGTTGAGGTAATACCTTTAGAGGACTGTGAGTTTATGATTGGGTTAGATTTTCTTGTTTGGATTAAGGCCCTTCTTGAGCCTTTTGCCAATTATTTATGCATTTTAGATGCACAGTGCCAATGGCTTATACCATTGAGGCACAAAGCAGGGCTTGAGTCCAAGGTGCTATTGGCCATACAGTTTGCCAAAGTGGTAAGTAAGGATGAAAACACCTTCTTAGCTACCCTCAAGTATGATGAACCAAGGAAGGCAAGGTCCAACACACTTTTGGAGGTGCTAAAAGTGCTAGAGGCCTTTAGAGATGTGATGCCCACAAAGTTGCCAAGTAGGCTGCCACCTAAGAGAGAGATGGACCATAGGATTGAGCTGGTGTCCAAAGCCAAGCCATTAGCTAAGGCCTCTTACCAAATGTCTCCCCTAAAATTAAAGGAGTTAAGGAAGCAGCTCAGGGAGTTGATTGATATAAGGTACATCAGGCCATCCAAGGCCCTATATGGTGTTCCAGTGTTGTTCCAACGTAAGCATGATGGGTCACTACAGTTATGTATAGACTACCAGGCATTAAACAAGCTGACCATGAAGAACAAGTATCCTATCCCACTCATTGCGAACTTGTTCGATCAACTTGAAAGTGCAAGGTGGTTTTCCAAGTTGGATTTGAGGTCGAGTTACTACTAGGTTAGGATCACGAAGAGAGATGAGGCCAAGATAGCATGTGTCAGCCGCTATGGTTCATATAAGTTCTTGATCATGCCATTTGAACTCACCAATGCTCTAGCCATATTTTGCACTCTAATGAACAAGGTACTTTAATCATTCATTGATTGTTTTGTTATGGTCTATCTTGATGATATTGTGGTGTATAGCCAAACATTGGAGGGCCATGTAAATCACTTGAAACAAGTGTTTGAGGTGTTATGGGTGAACAAACTATACGTTAATAGGAAAAAGTGCTTATTTGCCTAGTAAAAGATCCCATTCTTAGGCCACATAGTGGGATGTGGCAAGATATGCATGGATGAGGACGTGGTGCATGCCATCCTAAAGTAGGAACTACTAGCCAAGGTCACTAAGTTGAGGACATTCCTTGGGCTAGTTAACTACTAAAGGCACTGCATCAAAGGCCACTTAGCCATAGCCACGCTATTAACTGAGTTGCTCAAAAAGAGGAGAGCATGGGAATGGAACATAAGGTGCTAGGAAGCCTTTAATTAGTTGAAGCTTGCTATGATCGAAGAGCCAATCTTGGCCTTGCCAAACCATACCAAGCAGTATGAGGTGCATAAAGATGCATCAAACTATGCAATAGGGGGCGTATTGTTGCATAAGGATCATCCAATTGCATTTGAGAGCTAAAAGCTCAATAAGACTGAGGGTAGGTACACAATCCAAGAGAAAGAGATGATAGCAATGGTGCACTGCTTATGCACATAGTGCCATTACCTATTGGGGTCGAGCTTCATGGTTAAGATGGATAATGTGATGACTAGCTACTTTCAGAAGTAAAAAAAGCTATCCCTCAAACAAGCGAGATGGCAGTATTTTCTTATAGAATTTGATTACAAGTTAGAGTACAAACCTAGGTGGGCAAACCTAGTGGTTGATGCATTGAGCAAGAAGGCAAGCCTAGCTACCATTAGCCAACCAGAGGGGTTTTTAGTGCCACACATCAAGGAAGGGCTCATGCATGATCCTACAACCACAGCTATAATCGAGCATGCCAAGCAAGGTAAGACTAGACGATTTTGGGTGCAAGATGATTTATTGCTTACCAAGGGTAGTAGGTTGTTTATGTCATATCATGGGAAGTTTCACAAGGAAGTTTTGCACGAGTGCCATGAGTCGATGTGGGCTAGACACCCAGGGGTGAGCCATATTTTGGCTTTGCTAGAAAATTGGTACTATTGGCCACACATGAGGGAAGATGTGGAGGCCTATGTGAGGACTTGTCTTGTGTGTCAACACGACAAGGTAAAGCTCAAGCCACCATGTGGTCTCTTTGTGTGGCACTCACATAGTGGCTTTAGCTAGTCCCTTTGTATGGCATTCACATAGTACCTGAGGTAAATCTCTAATAATCTATTCACTCGTTTAATCTGCCCATTGGTCTATGTATGCATGCTAGTGGAAAAGGTCAAGTCTAATCCTAACAACTTGAACAACTTAGTGCAAAACATCCCCTTGAATTACCCATCTCAATCACTGACAATGGTCATCGATACCCCCTAGTACTTCACCATATTCTTTAGGAGCAATCGAGCTACTTCATTGCCTGGGTATTCCTTAGTTGCTATAATGGAAATCCCATATTTGGAAAACTTGTCCACCACTACCATGATGCTTCCAAACCTCTTTGTCTTGGGTAGACTAACTATGAAATCCAAAGTGATGCTCTCCCATGGTCGCTCTGGTATCGACAATGGCTTTAAAAGACCACCTGGTTCTTTAAGCTCCACCTTGTCCTATTGGCACACAAGACAAGTCTTCACATAGGCCTCCACATCATCCTTTATGTGCGACTAATAGTACCGATCCTCTAGCAAGTCTAAGGTGTGGCTCACCCCTGGATGTCCAGCCCATCTTGAAACCGCCTAGTCTTACCTTGCATGGCATGCTCGATAAGAGCCTTGGCTATAGGATCATACAGGAGCCCTTCCTTGATGTGTGGCACTAAAAACCCCTCTGGTTGGCTAATGGCAACAAAGTTCACTTTTCTGCTTAGGGCATCAGCCAAGGTGTTTGCCCGCCCTAGCTTGTACTTTAACCTGTAATCAAATTTTGTAAAAAAACTTGCCAACAAGCTTGCTTTGGGGATAGCTTCTTCTATGTCTGAAAGTAGCCAGTTGCCATATTATTCATTCTAACCACGAACCTTAACCCTAATAGGTAATGCTACCATTGCTATCATCTTTTCCTCTTAGACCATGTACCTATACTCGATCTCATTGAGCTTTCTACTCTCAAATACACATGAGGGATTTAGATTGTACGCATTCTAATTACCAGACTCATAGAGCATGCTATTATTATTTATTGTCACTACCTCATCGTGTCAAGATTAGGTTATTTGTGTGCCTGTTGCCTTTCTTTGATATGGTAGCCATTTTTCAGACTCTTTCTTTGGAATCAAACCTTAATTCTCTGTTATCAATCACCACCATAGTAGGCCACTATCCTACCATTGAAAGTTGATAGGGAGAAATTTGAATGATGGGCCACCGACACAAAGGTAATGTGATCCGTCGAGTTATCACGAATCATCAGACCAATAAGCATAGCCCGCATTGACCTTTTATCTAATAAGTGCATCCCTTCTAGAAGTTAGGGTTTATTTCACATATTAGCTCTTGAATTACTATGGTTATCCGAGTAATAGATACCATCAAATAAACTATAACTGATTTAATGAGCCATTCATAGTTTCATAATCTAAATTAGTTTATTCTTACACATGCATGGCTTAATCTTTGAGACAAGCATATGACTACTGGTAGGTTAACCAGGTAGCATTTTTTTGAGACATTGGCATTGTATGGGCCTCAATACACCAATTGAATGGTAGAGAAAGCCAACGTGGAGCACAAGTGTCATGCGTATCAAGCACGTGAAATGTATAGCATTGAATAACCAAAGGCTGAGAGCCCCACCCATAGAATGTTTCACATCTGAGAGCATGATCGAGCATCAGTGTACCAATACAGCCATGACGGTTTGGGTGGCACACTTGGACCATGGGGGGCATGATTAAGGTTTGATGCATAGCCTCTAATGACACAAGATTGATAAAAGATGGCAAGACATCTGGTTTCCATCGATTTAGGTATACAGCACAAGATCCTAATTGTGCCCCCAAGGTACAATGACCATATGGGGGTAGATTGAAATGGATGATAGGTTGATAGTTTGATGTATTGAACATGGAGCCTACCAACACACACAACCATAGCACCACTCATATGCCCATTGTGTACAAGTGGCAGCATCCACACACACCAGTCCACAGCCCATCTGATTGATTACTCGATGAGCAAGCAGAGAAAATGACATATAAGGCCATGCCATAACCGCTTGGTAAGGGAAAAACATAAGCAAAGGCCACGAGATTGCCCTTGCCATCCAACATGCAATAATGGCATGACACCGCCAATGCTTGGTCTGGTCAAGACTACACATGCAAACTCTATTGTTACCACCCCAAGGGGTTGTTGCCTAATTAAAGGACTTGTTCTTAAGGTCTTGGGCAACATCAGCTATGTGCATGGCCTTATCAAGGCCAAGGCATTTTTGTTATCGATGAGAAAAGACCACAGGAGCACCAAATACCTGAGAGACTCGGCCAAGCCAAGCTTGAAACTATAACTTTTGTTTGCACCACCCTAGGGAGCCATTGCTCGATTCAGGGACTTGGTTTGGGGTCTAGGCCAATATCAGCCATAGGCACGAGCTTAAGCTCAACTCTCCTTTTTTGCATGCACACAATCAATTGAGGCCATGGGTGCCTGTGAGTCACCAAAGCAACCAATCATCGGACAAAATGGTTAGAAGGCATGCACAGCTTGTATTTTACTTGAGGGACATTGTCATGGATGTATATGATGATAAGCCCATAATGCACACCTACTATCCCCTTGAGAGGGAGAGGGGGGCTAAACAACCACCCCCTAAAGAGCATTAGAGATTTTATAGATATGCTAGCAGTAGATATTAAAGTGTTTGAAATGAAGACACTTTTTTCAAATAGGCATATCCCATACCTAGAGTCCATAGGTACCAATGGTGGTCGAGGCATGTGCCTGCACCAAAGGCCAACATGTGCCAATAGTTCGAGGCAACTACCCATGACAAGCCCTGGGTGGGTGCACCAGGCACACAAGCTTGAGCACCAAATGCCAAGTTTCGAGCACTAGGGATAGTTATGGAAGTTAGAGCAGCAAGCATGAAAGATAAGTCTAGACTACCCGCACAGCATGCAGGCCTACCCACATAGTCAGAACCAGGATCGTAACATGCCTGCACCATACCTAGGTGGACTCAGGGGAGTTAGGCTAATCCAAAAACTTCTATGAGCATCCAAGATTGGCAGCATTCAGTAGTAGGATTTGGTTGACCCTAAAAATCAATGGGAGCCTTTTGTATTAATGTGTAATCCTTAATTTTTAAGAATCTTGTTAATCTTTTTATTTTAGTAGGTAGCCATAGTTAGATTTAGGGGCTTCAACTATAAATAAAAGGTCACCCCACCCTCATTTGTACAACAATAGACACACTATTTTTTAGTTATACACTACTTATTCTAACATTCTCTGTGTTCTCTCTAACTTGTGTATTTTACCTTTCTAGTTGTTTTTTTGCCTACATGCTTGGTTTTTAGGCTAACTTAGACTTAAGGAACACATCCCTAGTCTAAAACCACATGGATATTGAGTCAAAGGTTGAAGCTCATGACATGAGCACATGTCTCAACTACTATTGTCACATGCATGCCTCAATTGACATTAGCACAATCTAGAACTGGTGTGGGCACATGCCTCAATCAACATCGATAAAAAATGGCCTTTGGTGTAGGCAGTTACCTCAAACACCATCAGCACATGTTAGCCCTTGGTGCAGTTGTCACACCAAGCGCTTCAAGGTACTCCAATCCCATATCAGACATGAAAAGGGGGTCATTATGGTATAAAAAGGTTCACACCACCTCCTCCTTGTAAGGCACCTTTTGTGGGACAAAATCATGAGGCTAGAGGGGCCAGAGGAAGCAAAGCAGACAATACCTCACAAGGGTATGAATCTTGGTAGATAGGCTAATTTGGAATGTCAGATGAGTACATGTCCAAGTCTTGGAGCCGTACAAGCCTCAAAGTTGAGTATCAACCCATAACAAGTGATATCAAAGCAAGCCTTGGATTATTGACCCATGCCAAACACCTCGAAAGGGTAAGCAAGGTGGCGACCTTGGTGATAAGAGTGTCATGAGGTTGAGCGAGAGAGAATGTCACGCCAAGCACTCCAAGAGAAAGTAGACAGGGTACTCTAATCCCATATCAGACATAAAAGAAAGGTAGATAGGGTATTCCAATCCTACCTCAAGGCACTATCTACAAGTCAGGTTGTGTGGAAATGCAGCCTTAATCATGCGATAAATTTCATCCAAGGCTGAATCTAAGTGAGAGACTAATAGCAAACAAGTACCATGAGAGAAAAATGAAAAGGATTTTGAAAAAAGAGTCAAAGAGTGCTTGAAATTGTCAAAAGAAAAGTGGATAGGGGTCAACAATGCACCCTAGTCAGATGTGGAACAATGAGAGTTAGTCCACCAATCTGCTCGAGATGTGGATTGACATGGCCCATGGCATTAGCCTAAGCCTAAGTTTTCAATATGCCCATGGAGACATCATCACTGTGATTATGGAATGCAACACACACCATCTTGTCATGCCCTAGCATCAGTGTGCTCTTAGCATCAACCTACAAGCTCTCCATCTGACCTGTCTTGAAACACGAACCAAAAAGTTTGACATATATGTGAGTCAATAAGCTAGAAAACCCATAAAGCATAAAGAAGTTGATTGGTAGGACCTTCATGGTGCATTATCGACTGACCTTGATCTTCTAATAAGGGTTCAAGTGCAAGCATGTCTACCCAGACTTGAAAGATAATGAACTATGCCTAAGTGGGGCAAAACCAAAAGAAACTCTGGTAGAGGCCCGTAGTGATACTGACGTGCAAATCGTTCATCTGACTTGGGTATAAGGCTAAAATACTAATCGAATCGTCTAGTAGCTAGTTTTTTTTTTAAGTTTCCCTTAGGATAGCTAAGCCTTTAGAGAGTTTTATTGGGCAAAGCCAATGATTAGAGGTATCAGGGGAACAATACCCTTGAACTATTCTCAAACTTTAAATAGGTAGAACATGATGCTGCTTCATTGAGCCCCACCATGGAATCGAGAGCTTCTAGTAAGCCATTTTTGGTAAGCAAAACTAGTGATGCAAGATGAATCGAAAGTCGGGTTATAGTGCCTAACTACACGATAACCTAGAACCCACAAAAGGTGTTGGTCGATTAAGACAGCAAGACAGTGGTCATGGAAGTTAAAATTTGCTAAGAAGTGTGTAACAACTCACCTGCCTAATCAACTAGCCCTGAAAATTGATGGTGCTTAAGTGCATGACCTATACCCAGCCATTAAGGTAAAGGTTATACCTCGATGAGTAAGAGGCATGATGGTCATTGCAAAACCCAAGGCACAAGCCTGGGCGAAGTGACCATCGATGCAAATCTTGGTGGTAGTAGCAAATATTCAAATGAGAACTTTGAAGGCCAAAGAAGGAAAAGGTTCCATGTGAATGGCACTTGCACATGGGTTAGTCAATCCTAAGAGATGGAGGAAGCCTATCCGATAGTGCATCTGGCGTGAGCTTTGAAAGGGAATCGAGTTAAAATTTTTGAATCAGGACATGGCAGCTAACAGCAACATTAAAGAGTTCAGAGACATCAGTAAGGGCCTTAGGAATAGTTATCTTTTCTATTTAATGACCTACCTACCCTTGAAATGGTTCAGCAAGAGGTAGGGTCCAGCAGCCAAAAGAGCACTACATGTCACATGGTGTCTAATGTGCCCCTGGTGGTGCTTGAAAATTCAGAAGATCGAGTGCCATCCATGTCGAGTCATACTTATAATCGCATCAGGTCTTCAAGGTGAATAGCCTCTGGTCGATGTAATAATATAGGTAAGGGAAGTCGACAAAATGGATCTGTAACCTTGGGAAAAGGATTGGCTCTAAAAGCTGGACATAGGGGTCCTAATCCCAAACCCGTTGACTGTTGGTGTACTACTCAAGCTACTCCTATGATGAGAGTGGGTCACTACATCCCGATCGAAGGATGGACTGGGAATAGCTCCCTCGAGGACCTTTCTTGGGTACAAATAGCCAATTCAAAACTGGTATAGATAAGGTGTATTCAATTGTTTAATTAAAACAAAACATTGCGACGATCTCTGCGGATGCTCATACAATGTGATTTTTGCCTAGTGCTCTGAATGTCAAAGTGAAAAAATTTAACCAAGCACAGGTAAATGGCATGAATAACTATTACTTTCTTAATGTAGCCAAATGCCTCGTCAACTAATTAGTGACGAGCATGAAAGGATTAACGAGATTCCCACTATCCTTGTCTACTATCCAGTAAAACCATAACCAAGGGAATGAGCTTGGCAAAATCAGTAGGGAAAGAAGACTCCATTGAGCTTGACTCTAGTCTAACTTTGTGAAATGACTTGAGAGGTGTAGGATAAGTGGGAGCCCACGAGCGAAAATAAAATACCACTACTTTTAACATTATTTTACTTATTTCATGAATCAGAGGTGGGGCACGACCTTTTTTTTTAACCTAAAGCCAACTTCGATCGGTTGATCCAAGTGAAAACATTGTTAGGTGGGGAATTTGGCTAGGGTGGCACATCTATTAAAAGATAATATAGGTGTCCTAAGATGAGCTCAACAAAAATAGAAATCTCATATAGAACAAAAAGGTAAAAGCTCATTTGATTTTGATTTTCAGTACGAATACAAACCATGAAAGTGTGGCCTATCGATCTTTTAGACCTTTAAAATTTGAAGGTAGAGGTGTCAAAAAAGTTACCTTAGGGATAATTGGCTAATGGCAGCCAAGCGTTCATAGCAACGTTATTTTTTTATCCTTCAATGTCAACTCTTCCTATCATTGTGAAGCAGAATTCACCAAGTGTTGGATTGTTCACCCACTAATAGAGAATGTCAGCTAGGTTTAGATCATTATGAGATAGGTTAGTTTTACCTTACTGATGGTAGGGTCTTAATAGCAATTTCATCTAGTACAAGAGGAATCATTGATTCGTACAATTGGTTATCACACTTGGTTGAAAAACCAGTGGCACAAAGCTACCGTGTGTTGGATTATGACTGAACACCTCTAAGTCAGAATCTATGCTAAAAGTGATGCACATGCCCGTCACTCGATTGTCGACCCATAGTAAAGGCCATGGCCTTCAAGGGCATGTGTCGTAGGTGCAACCCTCACAGGGGACAAACTGCACAAGCCTCTTTGGAGCTTAATTCCCACTGAGCAACAGGTAGAATGCTTTGCAAACAACTAAAATATGTGAATGGGTATTGTAAGTGGCAAAATGGCTTTGCTACCATAATCCACTAAGATTTTTGTCACTTCGATTTGTCCCTCTCCCTTCATACATACCCACCGAAGTCCTTTCACTTTATTTTTTACACCGTACACCTCTAGGGTTGGGGATGAACGATGTTCTCTATTGTGACCAATTCGACTTAGTGATGACATCCTTCCCTTGAGTGTTTGAGTAACCAAATGCCATCAGTATTCATTATGGGGAGGGCTCACCCTTGGTTGGTGCGGGCACTTACCTTAAATTCCATCAACACATGCTAACCCTTGGTTGTTGTAGGTCATTGCCTCAAACGCTAGCTAGGCTTGCAAGATGCCCATATTGCACCAAAGAGGCCTAGGGGAGTAGGACAGATCCAAAATCTTTCAGAAATAAATAGGATCAGCAAGAGCCTCTAGAAGGATCTAGCCTAAAAATCGAATGAGCCTTCTGTATTATTGTGTAATCTATGTAATCCTTGATTTTTAAAAGATCTTGTAATCCCTTGATTTTAAGATTTAGCCATAAGTAGAGTTAAGGGCCTCAACTATAAATAGAGGGTTGCCCCACCCTCATTTGTACATCATCAAACACTTTGTTTCAGTAATATACATGCATATTTCAACATTTTCTTATCTTTCTCAAACTTGCACATTTTGCCTTTCCAGTTGTTCTAGTGCCCGTACACTTGCATATTAGGCTAACTTAGGCTAAAAAGAGATGATTCCAAACCTAAAAATTTATGCATTTTACCTTTCCAGTTGTTCTAGTGTCAGTACGCTTGCATATTAGGCTTACTTAGGCTAAAAAGAGATGATTCCAAACCTAAGGTCGTATAGATTCTGAATCTTAGGTTAGAGGCCTATTATAAGTGGTATTAAAGCTAGCTTTATAGGTACAAGTGATGTACCACCGAGGACAGTGGGCCTCCATTAGAGTATGAAAAGCTTCACCCCAAAGGAGAATGTCATGTCAAGCACTTCAAAGAGAGTAGGAAGATACTTCTATCCCATTCATTACAGA
Source organism: Durio zibethinus (assembly GCF_047325235.1). Classification (NCBI taxonomy): domain Eukaryota; kingdom Viridiplantae; phylum Streptophyta; class Magnoliopsida; order Malvales; family Malvaceae; genus Durio; species Durio zibethinus. The sequence continues at coordinate 21,429,080 of NC_143166.1, forward strand.
CTTGTTCGACCAACTTGAAGGTGCAAGGTGGTTCACCAAGCTAGATTTGAGGTCAGGTTATTACCAGGTCAAAATTGTAAAAGGAAATGAGCCTAAGATAGTGTGTGTCACCCGATACGACGCATAAAACTTGATGCAATTATGAGTACAACCAAACACGAATGGTATTCGATCCCTTAGAATTTCAAAGGCCACTGAGGGTGGATAAGATATCGTATGGCCTGCAATGCTCTTCTTATTATTGGACCCTACTTTTGACTGAGCTGTGTCTTAGGTGTGTAGGTTCTTAAATAGAAAAGATAACTCTTCCCGAGGCCCCCTTAACATTTTCAGACTCCTTAATGTTATCGTCTGCCATTGTGTCTCAGTTCAAGAATTTTAACCTAATTTCCTTTTGAAGCTCACACAATACATACTGTCAGATGGGCTTTCCCTGCCTCTTATGATCGACTAACCTATGTGTAAGTGTTATTCACATGGAACCTTTCCTCTTTTTGGCCTTCAAAGTTCTTATTTGAATATTTGCTACTACCACCAAAATCTGAATTGATGGCCACTCTGTCTAGGCTCATGCCTCAAGTTTTATGGTGACCGTCATGCCTTCTTACTCATTGAGGCATAGCCCTTACCCTGACTATTGGGTATAGGTTACACACTTAAACGCCATCTATTTTTAGGGCTAGTTGATTTGACAGGTGAGTTGTTACACACTTTTTAGTAGATTTCAACTTCCATGACCATTATCCTCCTATTTTTATTGACCAACACCCTTTGTGGGTTCTAGGTTAGCACGTAAATGGGCACCATAACTTGGCTTTCAGTTCATCCTGCATCACTAGTTTTGCATACCAAAAATGGCTTACTTAGAGCTCTTGATTTTGTAGTGAGGCTCAATGAAGCAACCGTGCCATCTTACCTATTTAAAGTTTGAGAATAAGTCGAGGGTGTTGCACTTTCAATACCTCTAATCATTTGCTAAGGGCTCTAACTAACTTGACGAAAACTTCAAAAAGAATCAACTACTAGATGGTTCGATTAGTTCTTTGTCTCTATACCCAAGTCTGACAAATGATTTCCATGTCAGTATCACTATGGGCCTCAACCAAAGTTTCCTCTGGCTTCACTCTGCTCAAGCATAAATCACCATCTTTTAGTCTCAACAAGCATTACTCGCACTCGAACCCTTCTTAAAAGATCAAAATTGATTACCAGTGCACCTATAAGGGATCCTGCCAATCAACTTCCTTACACCTTATGGGTTTCCTAGCCTAATGACTCACACACATGTTAGACTCTTAGGTTCATATTTAAAGATGGGCTGAATAGAGAGCCCGCAAGCCAATGGCGAGAGCACGTAAGTGTCAAGGCATGCTAAGATAGTGTGTGCTACATTCCATAATCATAGCAATGATGTCTTCTTGGGCATATCAAAAGCTTAGGCTTGGGCTACTGTCGTGACCCACGTCGATCCATGCCTTAAGCGGATTAAAAGACCGGCTCTCGTCATTTCACATTTGATCAAGGTGTATTCTCAACCCTTATTTGCTTCCCTCTCAACAATTTAAAGTGCTCTTTGACTTTCTTTTCATCTTTCCCTTGTGAAACTTGTTCGTTATATGTCTTTCACCCATATTTAGCCTTGGATAAAATTTACTGCCAGGTTAGGGCTGTATTCTTAAAAAACCTGACTTACAGATAGTAGCTTATAGTGCGATAAGGTCCAAGCACAATGGACTCTCACCCTCTTTAGTGCCCCTTTCCAGAGCACTTAGGCTCAGTCTATCACTGAGGATGCTTCTTCAAACTACAATTCAGACGTCGAAGGCCCCTAATTCTCAAGCTGGGCTCTTTCCAATTCACTCACTATTACTAGGGAAATCCTAGTAAGATTTTTCTTCCTCCACTTATTGATATACTTAAACTCAGCAAGTAATCCTGCCTAACCTAGAGTCATGATGAAAGCATAGATTAAGTCATGTGAGGGGTTCGATGGGGTCCAAATGGACAATGAACTTACGTCACCAGAGACAAGGCATGAAGTGAGCTTTACCATCAAAGGTCATGGTGCTATTGTTGCTAGGGACTTGCTTTTGGGCTAACCACTATCAATGAGATCATGGGAGGCCATCTTCACCCCTAACCTGATGGGCAGGAGGTTGGGGTAATGATGCATAACACCCAGGTAAACGTGCCTTCAACTTGGTGGCTTAAGGTATAACTTGCATTCAAAAACTTAATGGTTCATGGGATTCTGCATTCACACCAAGCGTCATATTTCACTATGTTCTTCATCAATGTGAGAGATGATATATCAGTTGCCAAAATTTATTTTTGTTTTTTATGAAAAAAATAGCCATAGTGCTACCTGCGTATGTACCATAAATGGGATGGCAATAGCACACACGTTCTTTTTCATTTTGATTCCTTCGTGCGATTCACATAAAAGGTTTGTTATTCAACTACGAGAAATGATGCCAATCATTTTGTCTACCTAGGTGGTAGAACTAAACAATCATCTTGCACACCTAAGGTCGAAAAAGGCTTAGGGCACGAAAATACCCTCACCCACTCAGTGTATTGTTAACACATTCGCAGGTCATTCATTGAGTTGGTTTCAATAATGATCCTTCTGTAGGTTCACCTATGAAAACCTTGGTACAACTTTTCCTTCTTCTAAATGATAAGGTTCAATGGATTTCTCACGATGTCACAGGTGGTGAACCATCCACATCATCGTAATCTGAACACTTCACCGAACCATTCAATTGATAAAAGTGACAAGTAATGTGTACAAAGGGTAAGGATGTAGTCAACACGAGCTGATGACTCGCACTTACTAGGAATTCCTCGTTAAAGACTAATAATTGCAATGATTTATCCCTATAATGATGAAATTTCGAAGATTATCGAGCTAGTCATCCAAGGCTGTAAACTCATCGAATATGTTAGTGTAGCACGTGTGTAGCCCAGAACATCTAAAGGCATCATAAATTTGTTATTGCCTTAAACTTCCTTAGCCTAAGTGGCCATAGTCCCTCTAAGAAGCTAGCTATGAATGATCACCTATACGTAGCTAGTTAGTAGGCTGAAGTCTTATTCGTTAATGGAATTAATTAGACAAATTGCTCTACCAACTAAGAACGACCATGCACCACTACCCATAGCATCAAGAAAGAGCTCTTAGTCTATCAATCTTTACTATGTTTCAACCTAGTAAGTTTTCTCGTGTTGAGTCAAATTTAGCCGTAGGCTCTACTCTTGGTGGTACCCTTCCATCAATTCTTTTAAGTTTCAACCTTGTGACCATAACCCCCTAAAACCCATAGAGTTCTGATTTCTCATAAGGCATTGACAGAGTCTTAAAAGTAACATCCTTCAATCCCTAATTGGCATCATGTATGGTGGAGACTAGGATGGTATCTATTTGTCATTGAGCCCCTAACTTTCATTCTTGATTAATGAAAATATCCTTGGCAAATGCTTTTACAATTGTTCATTTTTCATAAATCTAAGAATTTCACCTCTGACTATGAAATACAAATAATGCCCTTGACTGTCTTTGTTAGTCATTACTTCGATCCCTAAGGCTAACACAATAGGATCGAAATAATATGATGTTATCCCATACTAATGTGTAAAAGTGTAAGCTTGCTTTGAGCACTTTAATTTCTTTAAAATAACAGCATTAGAGGAACAACCCAACTAGTTAAAGCCAGAAGCACATCACCAACAGTAGGGATAAATAGATCGATGCTCACTGTGAGGCAGACTAAATGACCTAGTCCTAGTTTCAACTACGAGCTTTTTAACTGCAACAACTTAATATAAGTGATCAGAGCTAGAATTATCATGGCTACTGGCACCAAACTTGCCCTTTAATGGATCTTCGTTAAAGGATTTAGATTGTACTCATTCTAATTACTAGACTCATGGAGCTCAATATTGCTATTTATTGTCAATACCTCTCCGAGTCAAGATTAGGTAATTTGCATGCCTATAGCCTTCCTTGGATGTGGTAGTCATTTCTTAGGCTCTTTTTTCTAGAATCTAACCTTAATTCTCCATCACCCATCACCACCATAGTAGGCTACTATCCTACCATCGAAAGTTGATAGGGCAAAAATTTGAATGGCACGTTGTTAGCACAAAGTTTATGTGATCCATCGAGTTATCATGAACCATTAAAGCAACAGGTAAAGCTCGTATTGACCTTTTATCTAATAAATGCATCCCTTCTAGAAGTTAGGGTTTGTTGCACGTATTAGCTCTAGAATTATGACAATTATCCAAGTAGTAGATACCATCAAACAAATTATAACCGATTTAATAAACCATTCGCAGTTTCACAGTTTAAATTAGTTCATACTTACACGTGCATGGTTTAATCTTTGAGACAAGCATATGACTACTGGCAGGACCAACCAAGTAGCATTCCTTCGACTCTTTTGGGATGTTGGCATCGTATGGGCCTCAATGCAGGGGCTGTACCCATAACACATGCCCTTGGGGGCCATAGGGCCCAACTATGGGTCGACAATCGTACGGCAAGCCCATGCATTTGAAATTGTTTATTAATATAAAGACAATTAATTAGTAAAAGATTTAAAAAATAAATCTGTTCTCTGAACAAGTTCAAATCTTTATCATGATTTGAACAATTATTTATTTCAAATTGCTATGACTCTTTATTTTGTCACAAAACAATTGTTTTCTATTTATATAAGCTTATTTGGATTAAAATAATATTAATTTATTAATATTTCAACAATTAATAAGTAAAAGATTTTAAAAATAAATATGTTTTATAAACAAGTTCAAATAGTCATGACGATTTGAATAATTATCTATTTCAAATCATTGTAACCTTTTGTTTTGTTATAAAACAATTGTTCAAATAGATAATTATTCTAATAGTTTTAACTATTTGAACTGATTCGAAAAATAAATTTATTTTTTAAATCTCTTATTAATTTTTAAAATATTATTTTAATAATAGTAATTTAATAATAGTTCAAAAATTAATAAGTAAGAGATTTAAAAAATAAATTTGTTTATCAAATCAGTTCAAATGGTTAAGACCATGAGAACAATTATTTATTTCAAATCATTTTAACCTTTTATTTAGTTATAAAACAATTGTTTCAGTTCATACAAGTTTATTCAAAATAAATTAATATTAATTTATTAATATTAAAAAAAAGAGATTTAAAAAAATAAATATGTTTACCAAATAAGTTCATATAGTTATTACTATTTGAACAATTATCTATTTAAAACTTATAACCTTTTAATTTGTCATAAAACAATTGTTTTAGTTAATACAAGTTTATTTCAAATAAAATAATACAAATTTATTAATATAAAGATAATTAATAAGTAAAAGATTTAAAAAATAAATATGTTTACCGAACAAATTCAAATCATTATGACTATTTGAGCAATTATTTAATTCAACTTGTTATGACTTTTTGTTTTATCATAAAATAATTGTTTTTATTCATACAAACATATTCAGATTAAAATAATTTTAATTTATTAATATTTTGATAATTAATAAGTAAAAGATTTAAAAAATAAATATATTTGTTGAACAAGTTTAAATAGTCATGACTATTTGAATAATTATCTATTTCAAATCATTATGACCTTTTCTTTTGTAATAAAACAATTGTTTCAATTCATATGAGCTTATTTGAAGTAAAATAAAACTAATTTATTAATATTTCAAAAATTAATGAGTATGAGAATTAAAAAAAGAATCTGTTTATCGAACAAGTTCAAATAGTTATGACTATCTAAACAATTATCTATTTCTAAATATTATGACGTTTTCTTTTGTTTTAAAACAATTGGTTCTATTTATGCAAGCTTATTTAGAATAAAATAATATAAATTTATTAATATTTCAAAAATTAATAAGTAAAAATTTAAAAAATAAATCTGTTTTCTTAACTCATTTAAATAGTTATAACTATTTGAACAATTATCTATTTCAAATCATTATGACTTTTTATTTTGTCATAAATTAATTATTTCTGTTCATACAAGTTTATTTGTAATAAAATAATATTAATTTATTAAAATTTCAAATGTTAATAAGTAAAAGATTTAAAAAATAAATTTGTTTACCAAGTGAGTTCAACTAGTTATGATTATTTGAACAGTTATTTATTTCAAATCATTATAAACTTTTGTTTTGTCATAAAACATTTGTTTTTGTACTCATACAAGTTTATTCAAAATAAAATAATATTAATTTATTAATATAATAAAATTAATGAATTGGAAACTTAAAAATTAGTTTGTTTATCGAATAAGTTCAAAAAATCATGTCCATTTAAACTATTATCTATTTCAAATTGTTATGACATTTTGTTTTATCGTAAAATAATTATTTTTATTCATACAAAATTATTCAAAATAAAATAATATTAATTTATTAATATTTCTAAAATTAATGAGATTTAAAATCTAACTCTGTTTACTAGATCAGTTCAAATTGTTATAACTATTTGAACAACTATCTATCTCAGATTGTTATGATCTTTATTTTATCATAAAACAATTGTTTCTATTCATACAAACTTATTTAGAGTAAAATATTGCTAAACTAATAAGATTCTAAAATTAATAAGTAATAGATTTTAAAAAATTGTGTTTACTGAACCAATTCAAATAGTTAAGACTATTAGAACAATTATTTATTTCAAATCATTTTGACTTTTTGTTTAGTCATAAAATAATTGTTTTAGTTCATAAAAGCTTATCCAAAAGAGAATAATACTACTTTATTATTATTTCAAAAGTTAATATGTAAGAGATTTAAAAAATAAATCAGTTTACTGAATAAGTTCAAATACTTACGGTCATTTGAACAACTATCTATTTCAAATTGTTATTACCTTTTGTTTTGTCATAAGACAATTATTTTTCAACATACAAGTTTATTCGAAATAAAATAATACTAATCTACTAATTATTCAAAAATTAACAAGAGATTTAAAAAATAAATCTGTTTATCAAACTAATTTAAATAGTTTGACTAGTTGAACAATTATCTATTTCAAATTGTTATAACTTTTGTTCTATAATAAAACAATTATTTTTGTTTATACAAATTTATTCATAAAAAAATAATACTAATTTAGTAATATTATAAAATTAATAACTAAGAGATTTAAAAATTAAATCTGTTTGTTGAACCAATTCAAACAGTTAAGACTATATGAACAATTATTTATTTCAAATTATTATGACCTTTTATTTTGTCATAAAACAATTATTTCAGCTCATACAAGCTTATTCAGAATAGAGTAAAACTAATTTATTAATATTTCAAAAAATTATAAGAGATTTAGAAAATAATTCTATTTACCGAACCAGTTCAAATAATTATAACTATTTGAACAATTATCTATTTCAAATCATTATTACTTTTTATTTTGTCATAAAATAATTGTTTTTATTAATATAAGTTTGCTCAATATAAAATAATATGAATTTATTAATATTTAGAAAATTAATTAGTAAGAGACTTAAAAAATAAAATTGTTTACCAAACCATTTCAAATAGTTTTGACTATTTGAATAATTATCTATTTTAAATCATTATAATATTTTATTTTATCATCAAACAATTGATTCTGTTCATACTATTTTATTCAAAATAAAATAATATTAATGTAATAATATTTCAAAACTTAATAACCAAAAAAACTAAAAAAAATCTAATTGTCAAGCAAATTCAAATAGTTGAGACTCTATGTATTTCAAATTGTTGTAATGTCATAAAACAATTATTTTTGTTTATAATGGTATCCCCAAAATGTTTTGTTAAGAATAAGGATCCATCATGTACGTGAAAAAGTCTTGTTCTACAGTGAATAAATGATGTGAAAATGCACCGCTTTTTACATGCTATTCAGATTGATGGCCTAGGTTTTTACCGTACTATTTTGTACGAACATGAATTGGTGCTTGGTTTTCAACTCATTTAGACACCCCAAATGGAACCAAAACTTGTTGTCAAATCGACAGAGAGAAATGGTTGCACTTAATTAGTGAAGAAATGAAAACATTGAGGCCATAACAGTACATTTGTAGTAGTACAGCAAGAGAAATTGTGATGCAATTAATGTGGAACGAGAATGGAGGCATCTCTACAAGTATATCTTCAAGAACTTATTGGTAAGTGAAGGAGGATCAAATTTCTAATCTAATAGAGTATTAGTTGCCTATGGAATTGCAGCAAAGTGTTCCCATGCAGCTGAGCTACCCTACAACATTTAATCTAAGGCTTACCTTATGGTCAGTAGGATTCCCAACTGCCTCTGCCATCAAAATTTTAGGTCAAATTCAATGTTTAATTTCTACTATGTAAAGATTCTTCAGAATTTCACAATGAAAAGTAATTAACTTATTTTTTATTTAACTAATAATATATAAAATATATTCATTGTCAATGCATCAAATATAATTTCACTATACATGAACTATATGATCTTCAAAAACTATAATTTCACTCTAATTTTTCATTTGTGATCATCTACCACAAAACGAAACAATTTATAAATCTCATAATTTCATGAGCACAAATGGTTGGGAAAGACTTTAATTGTCTTAATATTATTAAATTTGTTATTTTTTTAAACTCTTGCTTATTAATTTTTGAAATATTAAGAAAATAGGATTATTTTATATTGGATAAGCTTTTATGAACTAAAAAAAATTATTTTATGTCAAAACAAAAGGTCATAATGATTTTAAATAAATAATTATTCAAATAGTCATAACTATTTGAACTTGTTTGGTAAACAATTTTTTTTTTTTTAAATCTTTTGCTTATTAATTTTTCTAATGTTAATAAATTTGGATTATTTTAAACAACAATTATAACTATTTGAAATAAATAACTATTGAAAATTTGAATCTTTCCAATTTTTTCTAATTTTTTGCATTCAAAAACAATTGTTTGAGATAGATAATTGTTCAAATAGTTATAAAAAACAATTGTTAAGTTGTTGTATATTGTTTTTCTTGATACAAGCTTATTCGAATTAAAATAATATAAATTTATTAATATTTTGTCAATTAATAAGTAAAAGATTTGAAAATAAATATGTTTACCAACCAAGTTCAAATAATCATAACTATTTGAATAATTATCTATTTCAAATCGTTATGACCTTTTGTTCATTATAAAACAATTGTATTAGTTCATATAGGCTTATTCTAAATAAAATAATACTAATTTATTAACATTTTGAAAATTAACGAGTAAGAGATATAAAAAAATGAATCAGTTTACCGAATAAGTTCAATTAGTTATGACTATTTGAACAATTATCTATTTCAAATCATTATGACCTTTTATTTTGTCATAAAATAATTGTTTCTATTCATACAAGCTTATTCTAAATAAAATAATTAAATTTATTAATATTTAAAAAATTAATAAGTAAAAATTAAAAAAATAAATCTATTTTTTTAAACCATTTAAATAGTTATGACTATTTTAAAAATTATCTATTTCAATTAGTTATAACCTTTTATTTTGTGATAAACTAATTGTTTCTATTCATACAAGCTTATTTGAGATAAAATAATACTAATTTATTAATATTCTAAAAATTAATAAGTAAAATATTTTTTAAAAAAATAAATATGTTTACTGAGTAAGCTCAAATGGTTGGGAAAGACTTGTCCTCAAATAAACTAATGGTTTGGTAAATAGATTCACTTTTTAAATCTCTTATTGATTAATTTTCTAAATATTAATAAATTAGTATTATTTTCTTTCAAACAAATTTATGTTAACAAAAACAATTGTTTTATGAGAAAACAAAAAGTAATAATGATTTGAAATAGATAATTGCTCAAATAGTTGTAATTATTTGAACTAATTCAGTAAATAGAATTATTTTCTAAATCTCTTACTTATACATTTTTGAAATTTTAATAAATTAGTTTTATTCTATTTTGAATGCACTTGTATGAGCTAAAATTAAAGTCATAACACTTTGAAATAAATAATTATTCATATAATCTTAACTGTTGAATAAAAGGTCATAACAATTTAAAATAAGGAAATGTTAATAAATTAGTATTATTTTATTTTGAATAAGCATGTATGAACTGAAACAATTATTATATGACTAAATAAAAGGTTAAAATGATTTGAAATACATAATTATTCTAATAGTCTTAACTATTTAATTTGGTTCAACAAACACATTTATTTTTTAAATCTCTTATTAATTTTCAAAATATTATTAATTAGTTTCATTTTTATTAGAATAAGCTTGGATAATCATAAACAATTATTTTATAAGAAAATAAAGATCATAATGATTTGAGATTGGTATTTGTTCAAATAGTCATAAATTTGAACTAGTTCGAAAAATAGTTCTAGTTTTTAAATCTCTTACTTATTAATTTTTGAAATATTAGTAAAGTAGTATTATTTTATTTCAGATAAGTTTTTATGAACTAAAACAATTATTTTATGAGAAAACAAAAGGTCAGAACGAATTTAAATAGTCAAATCTATTCAAACTTGTTTGGTAAATATTTTTTTTTTAAAACTCTTGCTCATTGATTTTTTGAATGTTAATAAATTAGTATTATTTTTCTCTGAGTAAGATTATATGAATTGAAATAATTGTTTTATGACTAAACAAAAGATCAAAACGATTTAATATAGACAATTGTTCTAATAGTCTTAACAATTCGAATAAATTTGTATGAAAAGAAACAATTGTTTTATAACAAAATAAAGATCATAACGATTTGAGATAGATAATTATTCAAATAGTCATAACTATTTGAATTGTTTTGGAAAACAGATTTAGTTTATAAATCTCTTATTAATTTTTAAAATATTAACAAATAAATATTATTTTATTTTGAATAATTTTGCATGAATAGAAACAATTGTTTTATGACAAAACAAAAAGTCATAACAATTTGAAATGAATAATTCTTCAAATGGAAATGACTATTTGAATTTGTTCGATAAATAGATTTATTTTTTAAATATCCTACCTATTAATTTTTAGAATATTAATAAATTAATATTATTTTATTTCAAATAAAATTGTATGAATAAAAACAATTATTTTATGACAAAACAAAATATCGTAACTATTTAAAATAAACAATTGTTCAACCTATCATAACTATTTGAACTTGCTCGATAAATAGATTTATTTATTAAATCTTTTACTTATTAATTCTTGGAATATGAATAAACTATTATTTTATTTCGAATATGCATGTATGAACAGAAACAATTGGTTTATGACAAAATAAAAGGTCATAACTATTTAGAATAAATAACTGTTGAAATAGTCATAATTATTTAAACATATTTTATGACAAAATAGCCTTAACTATTTGAACTAGTTTGGTAAACACATTTATTTTTTAAATCTCTTACTTATTAATTTTTGGAATATTATTAAATTAATATTATTTTAATCCGAATAAGCCTGTATGAAAGGAAACAATTATTTTATGATAAAATAAAGATCTCAACGATTTGAGATAGATAATTATTCAAATAGTCATAACTTGAATTGTTTCAGTAAATAGATTTAGTTTTTAAATCTCTTCTTAATTTCAAAATATTAATAGATTAGTATTATTTTATTCTGAATAATTTTTCATGAACAGAAACAATTGTTTTATGACAAAACAGAAGGTAATCACGATTTGAAATAGATAAATGTTTAAATGGACATCACTATTTCAACTTATTCGGTAAGCAGATTTATTTTTTAAATCTTCTACCTATTAATTTTTAAAATATTAATAAATTAGTATTATTTTATTCTAAATAAACTTGTGTGAATAGAAACAATTGCTTTATGACAAAACAAAAGATCATGACTATTTAAAATAGATAATTGGTCTAACAGTTATAATTATTTGAACTTATTCAATAAATAGATTTATTTTTTAAATCTTTTACTTATTAATTTTTGGAATATTAATAAAATATTATTATTTTATTTTGAATACACTTGTATGAACAAAAACCATTGGTTTGTGACAAAACAAAAGGTCATAATTATTTGAAATAAATAATTATTTAAATAGTGATAACTATTTGAATGTATTCATATTAGTTTATTCTGAATTGTGCGACGACCAATTATGTGATGACCATTATTTACGACAAAAGACAATGTTTGTCATAAAAAGATTTCATCCATTCATACAAGCTCATTTCAAATAAAATAATACAAATTTATTAATATTAAGACAATTAATAAGTAAAAGATTTAAAAAATAAATCTGTTCACTAAACAAGTTCAAATTGTTATGACCATTTGAACAACAAATTGTTATGACTTTTTGTTTTATCATAAAACAATTATTTCTGCTCATACAATCTTATTGGATTAAAATAATATTAATTTATTAATATTTTGACAATTAATAAGTAAAAGATTTAAAAAATAAATACGTATACCGAACAATTTCAAATAGTCATGACCATTTGAATAATTATCCATTTCAAATGATTGTAACCTTTTGTTTTGTAATAAAACAATTGTTTCGTAATAAAACAATTGTTTCAATTAATATAAGCTTATTTGAAATAAAATAATACTAATTTATTAATATTTCAAAAATTAGTGAGTAAGAGAACTAAAACAATGAATTTGTTTACCAAAAAGTTCAACTAGTTATGACTATCTAAAACAATTATTTATTTCAGAACATTATGGCCTTTTATTTTGTCAAAAAATAATTGGTTCTATTCATCCAAGCTTATTTCAAATAAAATAATATAAATTTATTGATATTCCAAAAATTAATAAGCAAAATTTTGAAAAATAAATTTGTTTTCTGAGCACATTCAAATAGTTATGAATATTTGAACAATTATCTATTTCAAATCAGTATGACCAATTATTCTGCCATAAACCAGTTGTTTATATTCATACAAGCTTATTTGAAATGAAATAATACTAATTTATTAAAATTTTAAAAATTAATAAGCAAAAGATTTAAAAAATAAATCTGTTTACCTAGTGAGTTCAATTAGTTATGACTATTTAAATAATTATTTATTTCAAATCAATATGATTTTTTGTTTTTTCATAAAGCTGTTGTTTCTATTCATAAAGGTTTATGTGGAATTAGTATTCTAAAAATTAATAAGTTAGAGATTTAAAAATTAAATCTATTTACCGAATAAGTTCAAATAGTCATGTCTGTTTGAACTATCATCTATTTCAAATCGTTATGAAATTTTGTTTTATCGCAAAATAATTGGTATTCATACAAAATTATTTAGAATAAAATAATACCAATTTATTACTATTTTGAAAATTAATAAGGATTTAAAAAATAAATGTGTTTGCTGAATCAATTCAAATAATTAAGCCTATGAGAACACTTATCTATTTCAAATCATTCTGACCTTTTATTTGTCATAAAATAATTGTTTCAGTTCATATATGCTTATTCAAAATAAAATAATACTAATTTATTAGCATTCAAAAAATTAATAAGCAAGAAATTAAAAAAAATAAATCTGTTTATTGAACAAGTTCATTTAGTTATAACTATTTGAACAATTATCTATTTAAAATTGTTATGACCTTTTATTTTTATCGTAAAGCAATTGTTTCAGTGCATAAAAGCTTATCCAAAATAAAATAATATTACTTATTAATATTGCAAAAATTCATAAGTTAGAGATTTAAAAAATAAATTAGTTTATTGAATCAGTTCAAATAATTATGGCCAATTGAACAATTATTTATTTCAAATCGATATGAACTTTTGTTTTGTCATAAAATAATTGTTTTTCATCATATAAGCCTATTTGATATAAAATAATAGTAATTTGCTAATATTTCAAAAATTAATAAGTAGGAGATATAAAAAATAAATCTATTTATCAAACCAGTTCAAATAGTTATGAATATTTGAACAATTATATATTTCAAATTGTTATAACCTTTTGTTATGTCTTAAAACAATTATTTCTATTTATACAAGTTTATTCAGAATAAAATAATACTAATGTAACAATATTCTAGAAATTAATAACTAAGAGATTTGAAAAATAAATTTATTTGTTAAACCAGTTCAAATAGTTAGGGCTATATGAACAATTCTTTATTTCAAATTATTATGACCTTTTGTTTTGTCATAAAATAATTTTTTCAGTTCTTAGTTACTTACTCAAAATAAAATCAAACAAATTTATTAACATTTCAAAAATTAATAAGTAAGAGATTTAAAAAATAACTATATTTGTCGAACCAGTTCAAATAATTATGACTATTTAAACAATTATCTATTTCAAATCGTCATTACCTTTTATTTTGTCATAAAACAAATGACTTTTTTCATATAAGTTTATTTGGAATAAAATAATATTAATTTATTAATATTTTGAAAACTAAGAAGAGATTTAAAAAATAAATCTATTTACTAAACCAGTTTAATTAATTATAACTATTTGAATAATTATTTATTTCAAATCATGATGACCATTTGTTTTATCATAAAAGAATTGTTTCTATTCATATAGTCTTATTTGGAATAAAGTAATACTAATTTATTAATATTCTGAAATTAATAAGTAACGGATTTAAGAAATGAATTTGTTCGTCTAACTAGTGCAAATAGTTATGATTGTTTAAATAATTATCTATTGCAAATCATTATGACCTTTTGTTTTATCACAAAACAGTTGTTTCTATTCATACAAGCTTATCGAAAATAACATAATTGTAATTTATTAATATTCCAAAAATTAATAAGTAAGAGATTTAAAAAAAGAATCTGTTTACCGAACAAGTTCAAATAGTTATGACTATTTAAACAATTATCTATTTCAAATCGCTATAACCATTTGTTTTGTCATAAAATAATTTTTTCTATCCAAATAAGTTTATTTAAAACAAAATTATACAAATTTATTAATATTCAGACAATTAATAAGTAAAAGATTAAAAATATAAATCTGTTTATCGAATAAGTTCAAATTGTTATGACTATTTAAACAATTATTTATTTTAAATCGTTATGACTTTTTGTTTTATTATAAAATAATTGTTTTTCTCCTTTCAAGCCTATTCAAATTAAAATAATATTAATTTATTAATATTTCATTTATTAATAAGTAAAAGATTTTAAAAATAATTATGTTTACTGTACAAGTTCAAATAGTCATAACTATTTGAGTAATTATCTATTTAAAATCATTATGACCTTTTATTTCATCATAAAATAATTTTCTTAGTTCATATAAACTTATTCGAAATAAAATAATACTAATTTATTAATATGTCATAAATTAATTAGTAAGAGTTTTAAAAAATTAAACTATTTACCTAACAAGTTCAAATAGATTTTTTTTAAATATCTTATTTATTAATTTAATAAATTAGTATTATTTTCTTCGAAATAAGCTTGTATAATAAAAAAACATTTGTTATATGACCAAACAAAAGGTAACAACAATTTGAAATAGATAATTATTGAAATGGCAATAATTATTTGAATTGATTTAGTAAACAAATTCACTTTTTAAATCTCTTATTAATTTTTGAAATATTAATAAATTAGTATTATTTTATTTCAAATAACCTCGTATGAACTAAAACAATTGTTTTATGACAAAATAAAATGTCATAACAAGTTTAAATAAACAACTATTTAGTCGTAACTATTTGAATTTGTTTGATAAATAAATTTAGTTAAACTTTTGCTTATTAATTTTTGAAATATTAAGAAATTAGTATTATTTTAATTTGGATAAGCTTTGATGAACTGAAACAATTGTTTTATATCAAAACAAAAGATTATAACAATTTTAAATAAATAATTATTCAAATAGTCATAGCTATTTGAATTTATTCGATAAACAGATTCATTTTTTCAAATCTTTTGCTTATTAATTTTTTGAATATTAGTAAATTTAGATTGTTTTGTTCCCAATAAGTTTATAAGATATGAAACAAATATTTTATGACTAAACAAAGGGTCAAAGCAATTTGAAATAGATATTTATTCTAATAGTTTTAACTATTTGAACTGATTCGACAAGCACATTTATTTTTTAAATCTCTTATTAATTTTTGAAATATTATTAAATTAGTATTATTTTTAACCGAATAAGCTTCCATGGTTATAAATAATTGTTTTATAACAAAACAAAAAGTTTTAATGATTTGAGATTGATAATTGTTCAAATAATCATAACTATTTGAATCCGTTCAATAAACAGATTTATTGTATAAATCTGTTACTTATTAATTTTTGAAATATTAATCGAGTAATATTATTTTATTTCAAATAAACTTGAATGATTAAAAACAATTGTTTTATGACAATAAAAAAGGTCATAATGATTTGAAATAGATAATTATTCAAATGGCCTTAATTATTTTAACTAATTTGGTAAACATGATTATTTTTTAAATTTATTACTTATTAATTTAGGAAATATTAATAAATTAGTATTATTTTATTCCATCTAAGCTTGTATTAATTGAAACAATTGTTTTATGACAAATCAAAAGGTCATAATAATTTTAAATAGACAATTATTAAAATAATAATAATTATTTAAACTTGTTCAGTAAATATATTTATTTTTTAAATCTTTTTCTTATTAATTTTTTGAATGTTAGTAAATTAGTATTAATTTATTCTAAATAAGCTTGTATGAACTGAAACAATTATTTTATGACTCAACAAAAGGTCCAAAATAATCTTTTGCTTACTAATTTTTGAAATATTATTAAATTAGTATTATTTTAATCTGAATAAGTTTGTATGAACAAAACAATTGTTTAACGGTAAAAGAAAAAGCCATAACAATTTGAAATAGATAATCATTCATATAGTCTAAACTATTTAAACTAGTTTAGCAATTAGATTTATTTTTTAATTTTCTTGGCTATTAAGTTTCATAATATTATTAAATTAATATTATTTTATTCCAAATAAAATAGTATCAACAGAACCAATTGTTTGATGACAAAATAAAAGGTTATAATGATTTGAAAGAGATAATTATTTGAATAGTTAAAACTATTTGAAATAGTTTGGTAAGCATATTTACTTTTTAAATCTTTTACTAATTAATTTTTTAAATATTAATAAATTAGTATTATTTTATTTTGAACAAACTTGTATTAACAAAAACAATTGTTTTATGACAAAACAAAAAGTAATAATGATTTAAAATAGATAATTGTTCAAATAGTTATAATTATTTAATTGGTTCAGTAAATAGAATTATTTTCTAAATCTCTTACTTATAAATTTTTGAAATATTAATAAATTAATTTTATTCTATTTCCAATAAGCTTATATGAGCTCAAATAATTGTTTTATGACAAAACAAAAGTAATAACAATTTGAAATAAATAATTATTCATATAGTCTTAATTGTTTAAACTGGTTCAACAAACAGATTCATTTTTTAAATCTTAGTTATTAATTTTTTGAATATTACTAAATTAGTATTATTTAATTCTGAATAAGCTTGTATGAACAGAAATATTTTTTTATGATAGAACAAAAGGGTTATAATAATTTGAAATAGATAGTTGTTCAAATAGTCATAACTATTTGAGCTGGTTTAGCAAACAAATTTATTTTTTAAATGTCTTATTAATTCTTGAAATATTAAAAAATTAATATTATTTTATTTCAAAAAAGCTTATATGTTGAAAAACAATTGTTTTATAACAGAACAATAAGTCATAACGATTTGAAATAAATAATTACTCAAATAATCATAACTATTTGAACTAGTTTAATAAATTGATTTATTTTTTAAATCACTTATTAATTTTTGAAATATTAATAGATTAATATTACTTTATTATGAACAAACTTATATGAACAAAAATATTTATTTTATGACAAAACAAAAGGTCATAACGATTTAAAATAGATAATTATTTAAATAGTCATAATTAATTGAACTGGTTAGGTAAACAGAATTATTTTTTAAATCTCTTACTTATTAATTTTTAAAATATTAATAAATTTATTTTATTTTATTCAAAGCTAGTATGAATTCAAAAAAAACTTATTTGATGACAAAATAAAATGTCATAATGATTTGAAATAGATACTTGTTCATATAGTCTTAAATATTTGAACTAGTTTGACAAAGAAATTTATTTTTTAATATTCTACCATAACAATTTCACTAATTGTTAATATAGTCTTAACTGTTTTAATTGCTTTGGCAAACAAATTTTATTTTTTAAATCTCTTACTTATTAATTTTTGGAATAGTATTGTTTATTCCGAATAAGCTTATATGAACTGAAACAATTATTTTATAATAAAACAATAGGTTATAACAAAAGTTGGGGGCTCGAAAACAATCAGATATCATACTAATCTCAACCATAAATGATGCTGACCAAGGATTGATTGATGTTACTTTTAGGACTTTACCGGCACCTTATGAGAAATCAAAGTCTTTAGGTTTCGAGGGGTGTAATAATAACTATTAGTACTAGTGTTATGAAATTAATGGAGAACAAGTTATTGTTATGTGTTTGTTAAACAGTAGTGAAATCCATTCAAATTTTAGAAACTATTATAATCCATTATGTGAGAAGGATGAGTTTTTATACTTTTAATGGAGTTTATTATTTAAATGTCAAAGCAATGGAGACATAATAGAAACTCTATCTATATAAGCATAGAAGTGATGTCATTTCAACAAAAAGAATTGGGGTCTCTCTTATAAATATTTATGGATAAGATAAGCACATGACCATAATAGTGCTAAAACAGTTATAAACCTCTAATAAAAGAATAAATAAATGTTATATGTATTATATTAGAATAATTATTTGTTTCAAATTGATAATTAGAATAATTGGTTCAATGTGTAAAACCTTATTTTAAAAATCAAATTGCCTTTCAATATGTTGGCAAGGCTTTTTGTTATATTAAAATAATTTATTGAAAATTTGAATCTTTCCAAATTTATTAGGGATACCTCCTTTGCACCAAAACACAATAAGCAAGAGTTTAAAAAAATAATTTTTTTTGCCGAATAAATTCAATAGTTACGATTATTTGAACTATTATCTATTGAAAATCATTATGACCTTATGTTTTGTTACAAAACAATTGTTTCAGTTCATACAATTTATTTGAAATAAAATGATACTAATTTATTAATATTCTAAAAATTAATAAGTGATTTAAAAAATGAATCTATTTACCAAGTCAGTTCAAATAATTATTGGTATTTCAATAATTATCTATTTCGAAACTAATATAAGTTTATAAAACAATTTATAAAACAAATAAATATGTTTGCTAAACAAATATGTTTTACCTATTATAACATATTAATTGTCAAAATTTAGCTCATTTTATAACAAGTCTATGATGCCCCAGACAATTCTTTCTATTTGTATAAACTTATTTGGATTAAAATAATTTTAATTTATTAATATTTTGACAATTAATAAGTAAAAGATTTAAAAAATAAATATATTTACCAAACAAGTTCAAATAATCATGACTATTTGAATAATTATCTATTTCAAATCATTATGACCTTTTTTTTTTGGTAATAAAACAATTGTTTCAATTCATATGAGCTTATTTGAAGTAAAATAAAACTAATTTATTAGTATTTCAAAAATTAATGAGTAAGAGAATTAAAAAAAAGAATATATTTACCGAACAAGTTCAAATAATTATGACCTTTTGTTTAAATAGTTATAAAACAATTTTAATTAAACAAACTAATATAAGTTTGTTCAAAATAAAATAATACTAATTTATTAATATTTAAAAAATTAATTAGTAAAAGATTAGAAAGTAAATCTGCTTACCAAACTATTTCAAATAGTTTTAACTATTTAAATAATTATATATTTCAAATCATTATAACCTTTTAGTTTATCATCAAATAATTGGTTCTGTTAATACTATTTTATTTGAAATAAAATAATACTAATTTAATAATATTTCGAAACTTGATAACCAAGAAAATTAAAAAAATAAATCTAATTACCCAACCAGTTCAAAGAGCTAAGACTATATGAATGATTATCTATTTCAAATCGTTATGACATTTTCTTTTGTCATAAAATAATTGTTTTGTTCGTAGAAGCTTATTCAAATTAAAATAATACTAATTTAATAATATTTCAAAAATTAATAGTAAGAGATTTCTTCTAACCTTTTGTTGAGTCATAAAACAAATGTTTTAGTTCATAAAAGCTTATTTAGAATAAATTAATACTAATTTACTAACATTCAGAAATTTAATAAGAAAGAGATTTAAAAAATAAACCTATTTGCTAAACAAGTTTAAATAGTTATTATTATTTTAACAATTGTCTATTTAAAATCGTTATAACCTTTTTATTTATCATAAAATAATTGTTTCAGTTAATACAAGCTTAGACAGAATAAAATAATAGTAATTTATTAATATTTCCTAAATTAATAAGTAATAAATTTAAATAATAAACATGTTTACCGAATTAGTTAAAATAATTATTGCCATTTGAATGATTATCTAATTCAAATTGTTATTACCTTTTTTATTGTTACAAAACAATTATTTTTTATCATACAAGTTTATTTGAAATAAAATAATATTAATGGATTAATATTTCAAAAATTAATAAGTAACAAATTTAAACAATAAATCTGTTTATTGAACCGATTCAAGTAGTTATGATTATTTGAACAATTATCAATCTCAAATCATTAAAACCTTTTGTTTTGTTATAAAACAATTATTTATAATCATAGAAGCTTATTCAGTTAAAAATAATACTAATTTAATAATATTTCAAAAACTAATAAGTAAGATATTTAAAAAATTAATGTGTTTGCCAAACCAGTTTAAATAGTTAAAACTATTAGAATAATTATCTATTTCAAATTGCTTTGAACCTTTGTTTAGTCATAAAATATTTTTTTCATATCTTACAGACTTATTTGGAATAAAATAATCCAAATTTATTAACATTCAAAAAATTAATAAGCAAAAACTTTAAAAAAATGAATCTGTTTACCGAATAAATTTAAATAGGTATGACACTCGAACAATTATTTATTTAAATCGTTATAACCTTTTGTTTTGATATAAAACAATTGTTTCAATTCATCAAAGCTTATCTAAATTAAAATAATACTAATTTCTTAATATTTCAAAGAGTTTAAAAAACTAAATTTGTTTATTTAACAAATTCAAATAGTTATGACTATTTGAACAATTGTCTATTAAAAATCATTATGACCTTTTGTATTGTCATAAAACAATTGTTTCTGTTCATAAAAGTTTATTTGAAATAAAGTAATGCTAATTTATTAATATTCTAAAAATTAATAAGTGATTTAAAAAGTGAATCTATTTATTTATTTCAAATCGTTATGACTTTTTGTTTTGTCATAAACCAATTATTTCTGTTTATACAAGTTTATTCATAATAAAATAATATTAATTTATTAAAATTTCAAAAGTTAATAAGTAAAAGATTTAAAAAATAAATCTGTATACCGAGCGAGTTCAACTAGTTATGATTATTTGAACAGTTATTTATTTCAAATCATTAAATTTTTATTTTGTCATAAAACAATTGTTTCTACTCATACAAGTTTATTCAAAATAAAATAATACTAATTTATTAATATAATAAAATTAATGGGATGGAAACTTAAAAAATTAGTCTATTTATCGAACAAGTTGAAAAAGTCATGTCAATTTGAACTATTATTTATTTCAAATCGTTATAACATTTTGTTTTGTCATAAAATAATTATTTTTATTCATACAAAATTATTCAGAATAAAATAATATTAATTTATTAATATTTCAAAAATTAAAGATCGTAAAAACTTGAGATAGATAATTATTCAAATAGTCATAACTATGAATAAGTATTATTTTTTTAATATGGTTTTAAACATTTTCGGTACCTTTATGTTGACTATCCTATAAGCCACTAACTCACTTTTGTTTTTTTCCTCTGCAGGTACCTTAATAATAAACCAATAGCCATAACTACCAAATGACAAAAGAGTATTTCAAATCGAATGTGATGGATTATTATTTGATAAGGTCTTTTCAGACTTTTTAAATCACTTTCGTATTTTCAGAATATTAATAAATTAGTATTATTTTATTTCAAGTAAGTTTGTATGAACTGAAATGGTTGTTTTATGATAAAACAAAAGGTCATAACGATTTGAAATAGATAATTATTCATATAGTCTTAACTATTTGAACTGCTTCAGCAAATAGATTTATTTTTTAAATCTCCTAGTTATTAATTTTCAAAATATTATTAAAGTAGTATTATTTTATTCTAAATAAGTTTGTATGAACTAAATTTTACAATAAAGCAAAAGGTTATAATGATTTGAAATACGTAATTATTCAAATAGGAACCAGTTTGGTAAACAAATTTATTTTTTAAATCTTTTACTTATTAATTTGTGAAATATTAATAAATTAGTGTTATTTTATTTTGCACAGACTTGTGTGAGGAAAAGTTTTTTGACAAAACAAAAGTTCATAATGATTTGAAATAGATAATTATTCAAATGGCTATAATTATTTTAATTGACTCAGTAAATAGATTCCTTTTTTAAATCACTTTTTTATTAATTTTTGAAATAATAAAAAATTATTATTATTTTATTTCGAATAAGCTTTTTTGAACTAAAACAATTATTTTATGATGAAACACAAAGTCATAAGGATTTTAAATATACAATTTTTCAAATAGTCATAACTATTTGAATTTATGTACAAAAAATAGATTTTTTTTTTTAAATCTCTTTCTTAGTAATTTTTGAAATATTAATAAATTATTTTTATTTTATTTGGGATAACCTTTTATGAACTAAAATAATTGTTTTATGACAAAACATTTACAAGAAAGTGCCAAATGATTACTAACAATGCCCCATGGGAGCTTGAAATTACGAAAACACCCTTTTCATTGCATGATAAAAAAATTAACATGTGGCCATATATACTACAATGCCCTCATATCATAATTATGAAAAGACCTATTTTCTTATACATAGTGTTGTTCCCTTAAGTTCTTGGTAGTGGAGGGTTTTAATTAAATTTGGAAAAATGATCCATAACCACCATGATAGAGTTTTTGTTCCTTTAAGTTCTCGGTAGTCCTACTACAATGTCTAAACTAATATCCTCCTAAAGAGCATTAAGCACGGGTAATGGAGTATACAATCTAATGTTTTGACCATGACTCTTGGCAATGTGGCACACTTTACATCGTTCAAGGTGTTTCATCACATCCCTCTTCATTCTCAGTAAATAAAACCTGTCTTGCAAAAGAGCAAGCGTCTTGTCCCTTCCAAAGTATCCACCTAGGGTACCATCATGAGCCTCATTGATTAAGGTTAGTCTCAAGAAACATGAGGGAATGCAAAGGTTGTTAGCCTTGAAGAGGCATCCATCATGCAACAAAAACTAGTTATGTGGTCCTTACTTGCATTTTTCCCAAATTTGGCCAAAGTAAGTGTCTACCTCATAGAGTCCTTTAATCACATCAAATCCAATAACTTCAACAGGTTACAATAATTTGAAATAGATACAAACTCTTTTTTTTTTTTTTGTGCAAAGGAGGTATTCCCAAAAAATCAGTTCAAATAATTATGTATGTATTAGTTTTTTAAATTGGCATGCTTATATCATTTTTTATCATGTTTATAATAAAAGAGTAATAAATAATAATAAAATTTTTAATGAAAAAGGAAAAAGAAATACAAAAATACAAAAATATATATTTTTAGAAATACTTATATAAAATGAGTTTTTATTAAAAATGTATAAGAAATAAAATTTGAAAATTATAAAAATGAGCTTGCTCCGAAAGTCTGCCTAGATGTTGGAGACTTTTAGTGAGATTCGTAAATTCTTTCAAGTTTTAATCCAAATTTAATTAAAACCCTAAACTTGTTTTAAATTTATATGAATTTGCATGAAACCTTTTATGAAGTAATCACTATGTTCGCCCACCCAAGCTTATACTCCAATTTGTATAGATAGGAGTAAACATGGCAAAACTATCCATCTTATGTTTATAAAGTGAGAGGGGAACCTACCTCACCAATAGATCAACATCACCAACTCCTAACATCCTTACTGCTAGTAATCCTGCATTGGTAGCATTGTTTACAGCATCTGTTGCAACTGATACACCCATTGGCTTCTACATCATCAAAATATGAATAAACATCCTGCATTCGAAAAATGTAATCTCACTTACAAGTTAGAGCATACCTATACAATTGATTAGAGGGAATCGATTTCGTCTAATGTAGAAGCACGAACAGGGACACCGATAATAGGTAAAGGTGTAAGTGCAGCTACCATACCTACAATTCAAAACAAACCTTATTAATGTCATTGAGACAGCTGACCTTATCTTATGTAAATGTTAGAAAAGAAAATAAAAAATCAATAATCTGCTTGATTTTTAATTATTCTGTAATTTTATTTATAATATTTTTAAATATTTTTATTAACCGAATATTGACTTAAATAATCCAACCGATAAAACCATTTGACCCAAAACTCAAAGCAAAAATTCTCATCCATTAAAGCAAATTTGTAGTTTTCTGTTTTGAAAGAGATTGTTCGATTTAGTGTAGCTAAATATAGGTAATAGAAACTAAGAAAAACGTCAAAAAGAAAGGAAAATAAATAATCATAGGACTTAATTAATTGATTAACTATGTTACAATCATTAATTAAATTATGTTGGTTTAGAATAGGCATATGAAGATAAGTAACCATATACTAATATGTGCACATGTATAATTGATCATTTTTTTTTTCATTTGATACCACACATAACACAACGTGCTTTTACAGAATATAGAACAATTAATTTGATCATATTGGTATGTAATAAGAAGTTTCTTTACTTGATAATTTACACAAGCTAGTTTAAAAGTATGGATAAAAGAACTAAATTATTATTATTGTATAGTTTTGGTTAAATTGATTTTAGAAAGTGCAAACAATATAGAAAGTGTGATGTCATTCTTATTTAGTCATAGAGCTAAAATAGAGGGGCAAGCTGGTTGCCGTAGACTAACTTATTCATCTCTTGTTCATTATGTGTTAGGCCTTGGTGTAGGCATATGCCTCGACCACTATCGACACCTGCAGACTCTTGGACGAGATATGCTTGTTTGAAAAAAAGTGTTCCCATTACAAACACTTTATTGTCTACTCAATATTTGAACAAAAACTCCATCTTGGATTTTGTTCCAGGGATGTTGCCATAGATGCATGGAATAACAGGCCCATCACGTACATCTACTCCCCTCGGTGGGGGGGGAGAGAGGGCCCCAAAGAACCACCCCCTAAAGAGTATAAAAGATTTTTTAGATATTTCAATTAGTATTATTTTATTAGTTTGTTAAACTAAAATTGTTTTATAACTATTTGAACAAAAGGTGATAACTATTTGAACTTGTTCGGTAAACAGATTTTTTTTTTAATTCTTTTACTCATTAATTTTTGAAATATTAATAAATTATTTTATTTTGCTTCAAATAAGCTCATATGAATTGAAATAATTATTTTATTTTAGAAAAAAAGGTCATAATGATTTGAAATAGATATCAAATACTCATGATTATTTGAACTTGTTCGGCAAACATATTTATTTTTAAATCTTTACTTATTAATTGTCAAAATTATTTTAATTCAAATAAGTTTGTATGAATAGAAAGAATTGTCTAGAGCATATAGACCTGTTATAAAATGAGCTAAATTTTGACAATTAATAAGTAAAGATTTAAAAAATAAATATGTTTGCCGAACAAGTTCAAATAGTCATGACTATTTGATATCTATTTCAAATCATTATGACATTTTCTTTTGAAATAAAATAATAGATAATTATTCAAACAATTATAACTATTTGTACTAGTCAGGCCAATAGATTCTTTTTTTAAATCCGTTACTTATTAAATTTTAGAATAATAACAAATTAGCATTACTTTATTTTGAATAAGATTGTATTAATAGAAACAATTGTTTTATGAAAAAACAAATGGTCATAACAACTTGAAAAAATAATTGTTCAAATTGTTATAACTTATTAAAATGGTTTGGTAAATAGATTTATTTATTAAATCTCTTATTAATTTTAGAAATATTAATAAATTAATATTATTTTATTTTGAACAAACTTATATGAATAAAAACATTTGTTTTGAGACAAAACAAACCGTTAGAGCGATTTACAACAAAACTATTAGAATAATTATTTACAATTCAAAATAAACTAATCTGAATATGTTCAAATAGTTTGGGGATACCTCCTTTGCACCAAACTAAAGCTAGTGAAAAAATTGTTTTATGACAAAACAAAAATGACTTGAAATAGATAATTGTTCATGTAGTCTTAAATATTTGAACTGGTTTGGCAAACAAAATTATTTTTTAATTTCTTAGTTATTAGTTTTTGGAATATTATTAGATTAGTATTATTTTATTTTGAATAAGCTTATATGATCAAAAATAATTGTTTTATGACAAAACAAAAGGTTATAATGATTTGAAGTTTACAATTGTAGTCATAACTATTTGAATTAGTTCGGTAAACACATTTATTTTTTAAATCTCTTATTTATTTTTGAAAGATTAATAAATTAGTATTATTTTATTCATTATAAACTGTATCATCAAAAACAAATGTTATATGACCAAACAAAAGGTAATAGTGATTTAAAATAGATAATTGTTGAAATAGCCATAATTATTATGAAACATAAATATTGTTTATTTTATTTCTTTAAATATTACCAATTACAACTTGATAAATGTCACTCAATAGCTTAGACTAAGAAGTTAGAAACTAATGGTAGTTGCGACAAGCTGAGGCAAGAGGAAGATTGTTAATGATGTAATTGGTACTTAAGAAAGTCAAGTTCTTGCTTCTTAAAGAAATAAGGCTAAACACAAAATTTGAGAAGTTGATATTCTGTTCTGTTGACTATTGTTGCTAGCTACTGATGTTAACTGTATTTTTTTCTTGTTAATTTTGTAAGAACACATTCTATTCAGCCTTCTATTGGCTGAATGTTTTTTGCGCTAAATGTTGTGTAAGAACACTTTATGTTGACATTCATTAAATTGCTTTGTTATAAGATTGCCTATATTATTAGATTGCCTTATATTACTTTCTAGTTGCATATTGCAGTTGAATGTATTGCACTAAACCACATTTTCACAGCCAATAACATAAAGCAACAAAAGTCACTACTAATAACATTGCTAATAATGCCTTAAAGGAGCTTGAAATTACGAAAACAAAAGGTTACAGTGATTTGAAATAGATAATTATTCAAACAGTCATGACTATTTGAACTTGTTCATAAAACAAATTTATTTTTTAAATCTTTTACTTATTAATTGTCAAAATATTAATAAATTAATATTATTTTAATCCAAAAAAGCTTGTATAAATAGAAATAATTGTTTTATGATAAAATAAAAAGTCATAGTAATTTGAAATAAATAATTGTTCAAATAGTGATAAAGATTTGAACTTGTTTATGAACAGATTTACTTTTTAAATCTTTTACTTATTAATTGTGTTTATATTAATAAATTTATATTATTTTATTATAAATAAGCTTGTATGAATAGAAAAAATCATTTTATGACAAAACAAAAAGTTATAGCGATTTCAAATAGATAATTATTAAAATAGTCATAATTATTTATACTTGTTGGGTAAACAGATTCATTTTTTAAATCTCTTAATTATTAATTTTTAGAATATTAATAAATTAGTATTATTTTATTTTGAATAAGCTTATATAAACTGAAATAATTTTTTATGATAAAACAAAATGTCATAACGATTTCAAATAGATATTTATTCAAATAGTCATGACTATTTGATCTAGTTCAATAAACATATTTACTTTTGAAATTTTTTACTTATTAATTATCAAAATATTAATAAATTAGTATTATTTTAATCTTAATAAGCTTGTATGAACTTAAACTATTGTTTTATAATAGAAAAAAATAACAATTTGAAATAAATAATTGCTCAAATAATCATAACTATTTGAATTGGTTTGGTAAACAAATTTACTTTTTATATCTTTTATTAATTTTTGAAATATTAATAGATTAGTATTTTTTATTCCAAACAAATTTATATGAACAAAAACATTTGTTTTATGGCAAAACAAAAGATTATAATGATTTAAAATAGATAATTGTTCAAATAGTCATAATTATTTAAACTAGTTAAGCAAAAAAAATTATTTTTCAAAATATTAATAAATTCATTTTACTTTATTCCAAATAGCTAGTATGAATTGAAAAAAATTGTTTATGACAAAACAAAATAGATAATTGCTAATATTGTCTTAATTATTAGAACTAGTTCAACAAACAAATTTATTTTTTAAATTTCTTAGTTATTAATTTTCACAATATTATTATATTAGTATTATTTTATTTCAAATAAACTTGTATGAACATAAATAATTGTTTTATGACAGAATAAAAGATTATAATGATTTGAAGTATATAATTATTCAAATAGTTATAACTATTTAAATTGGTTCGATAAACATCTATCACTTATTAATTTTTGAAAGATTAATAAATTACTATTATTTTATTCCAAATAAACTTGTACGATCAAAAGCAATTGTTATATGACCAAACAAAAGGTAATAATGATTTAAAATAGATAATTGTTGAAATGACCATAATTATTTAAACTCACTTGGTAAATAGATTCACTTTTTAAATCACTTATTAAATTTTTGGAATATTAATAAATCAGTATCATTTTATTTCAAATAAACTTGTATGAACTAAAATAATTGTTTTGTAACAAAACAAAAGGTTATAACGATTTTCAATAGATAATTGTTCAAATAGTCGTAACTATTTGAAATTGTTTGGTAAAAAATTTTATTTTTTAAACTCTTACTTATTAATTTTTGAAATATTAAGAAATTAGTATTATTTTATTTTGGATAAGCTTTTATGAACTGAAAAAATTATTTTATGTTAAAACAAAAGGTCATAATGATTTTAAATAAATAATTATTCAAATAGTCACAACTATTTGAACTTGTTTGGTAAAGAGATTTATTTCATCAAATTTTTTGCTTATTAATTTTTCAAATGTTAATAAATTTGGATTATTTTATTCCAAATAAACTTAATAAATAGTTATGACTATTTGAGCAATTATTTATTTCAAATCGTTATGACTAAACAAAAGGTCAGAACAATGTGAAATACTCCCTTAAAGAGTATAAAAGCTTTCATTTACTTTTTCCTTTTTTATTTAGTTTTTATTCTAATCCTAATTTTTCATTTAATTGTGAGATTCATAAATTGTTAGGCTTGTGGTGAATGATCACAAATGAAAAATTAGAGTGAAATTATAGTTTTTGAAGATCATATAGTTCATGTATAGTGAAATTATATTTGATGCATTGACAATGAATATATTTTATATATTATTAGTTAAATAAAAAATAAGTTAATTACTTTTCATTGTGAAATTCTGAAGAATCTTTACATAGTAGAAATTAAACATTGAATTTAACCTAAAATTTTGATGGCAAAGGCAATTGGGAATCCTAAGTTTAATTGCATCACAATTTCTCTTGCTATACTACTGCAAATGTAAAGCTATGGCCTCAACGTTTTCATTTCTTCACTAATTAAGTGCAACCATTTCTCTTTGCCAATTTGACAACAAGTTTTGGTTCCATTTTGGGTGTCTAAATGAGTTGAAAACCAAACACCAATTCTTGTTTGTACAAAATAGTATGGCAGAAACTTAGGCCATTAATCTAAATAGCATGTAAAAAAAGGTACATTTTCACATCATTTATACATTGTAAAACAAGACTTTTTCACGTACTATGATGGATCCTTATTCTTAACAAAACATTTTGGGGATACCATTATGAACAAAAAAAATAGTTTTATGACAAAAAAAAAATGTTGCAATGATTTGAAATAGATAATCATTCATATAGTCTCAACTATTTGAACTGATTCAGTAATTAGATTTATTTTTTAATTTTCTTGGTTATAAGTTTTGAAATATTATTAAATTAGTATTATTTTATTATAAATAACATAGTATGAACAACACCGATTGTTTGATAACAAAATAAAAGGTTATAATGATTTGAAATAGATAATTATTCAAATAGTCAAAACTATTTGAAATGGTTTGGTAAATAGTTTTACTTTTTAAATCTCTTAGTAATTAATTTTCTAAATATTAATAAATTAGTATTATTTTATTTTGAACAAACTTATATTAACAAAAACAATTATTTTGTGACAAAATAAAAAGTAATAATGATTTGAAATAGATAATTGCTCAAATAATTATAATTATTTGAACTGGTTCAGTAATAAAATTATTTCCTAAATCTCTTATAAATTTTTGAAATATTAATAAATTAGTTTTACTTTATTCTAAATAAGCTTGAATGAGCTGAAATAATTGTTTTATGATAAAACAAAAAGTCATAACAATTTAAAATAAATAATTATTCATATAGTCTTAACTGTTTGAATTGATTCGACAAACAGATTTATTTTTTAAATCTTTTAGTTATTAATGGCATAATATTACTAAATTAGTATTATTTTATTACGAATAAGCTTGTATAAATAGAAACAATTGTTTTATTATAGAACAAAAGGTTATAACAATTTGAAATAGATAATTGTTCAAATAGTCATAACTATTTAAATTGGTTTTGTAAATAGATTTATTTTTTCAATCTTTTATTAATTCTTGAAATATTAGTAAATTAGTATTATTTTATTACAAATAAGCTTGTATGTTGAAAAATAATTGTTTTATCACAAATCAAAAGGTAATAACAATTTGAAATAGATAATTTTCAAATGGCCATAATTATTTGAACTTATTCAGTAAACTGATTTATTTTTTAAATCTCTTACATATTAACTTTCGAAATAATAATAAAGTAGTATTATTTTCTTTTGGATAAGCTTTTATGAACTAAAACAATTATTTTATGACTAAACAAAAGGTCAAAATGATTTGAAATAAATAATTGTTCAATAGTCTTAACTATTTGAACTGGTTTGGTAAACACATTTTTCAATCTATTACTTATTAATTTTAGAATATTATTAGTTTAGCAATATTTTACTTTGAATAAGTTTGTATGAACATAAACAATTGCTTTATGACAAAACAAAGATCATAACAATTTAAGATAGATAATTATTTAAATAGCCATAACAATTTGAACTAGTCTAGTAAATAGAGTTAGTTTTTAAATCTCATAGTAATTTTTGAAATATTAATAAACTAATATTATTTTATTCTAAATAATTTTGTATGAATAAAAACAAATGTTTTATGACAAAACAAAATGTCATAACGATTTGTAATAGATAATAGTTCAAATGGATATGACTTTTTGAACTTGTTCAATAAACATACTAATTTTTTAAGTTTCCAACTCATTAATTTTATTATATTAATAAACTAGTATTATTTTATTTTGAATAAACTTGTTTGAAAAGAAATAATTGTTTTATGACAAAATAAAAATTTATAATGGTTTGAAATAAATAACTGTTCAAATAATCATAATTAGTTAAATTTGCTGGGTAAACAGATTTATTTTTTTAAATCTTTTATTTATTAACTTTTAAAATTTTAATAAATTAATATTATTTTATTACGAATAAACTTGTATGAACAGAAACAATTTGTTTATGACAAAACAAAAAATCATAATGATTTGAAATAGATAATTGCTTAAATAGTTACAACTATTTGAACTAGTTAAGAAAACATATTTATTTTTTAAATTTTTACTTATTAATTTTTGAAATTTTAATAAATTTATATTATTTTATTCAACATAAGCTTGCATAAATAGAACCAATTGTTTTAAGACAAAACAGAAGGTCATAATGTTTTGAAATAGATAATTATTTAGATAATCATAACTATTTGAACTTGTTCGGTAAACAGATTCTTTTTTTAATTCTCTTACTCATTAATTTTTGAAATATTAATAAATTAGTTTTATTTTACTTCAAATAAGCTCATATGAATTGAAATAATTGTTTTATTATAAAAGAAAAGGTCATAATGATTTGATATAGATAATTATTTAAATAGTCATGACTATTTGAACTTGTTCGACAAATAAATTTATTTTTTAAATCTGTTACTTATTAATTGTCAAAATATTAATAAATTATAATTATTTTAATCCAAATAAATTTGTATGAATAGAAACAATTGTATTATGACAAAACAAAAAAGTCATAACAAGTTGAACTAAATAATTGCTCAAATAGTCATAATGATTTGAACTTGTTCGATAAACATATATTTTTTTAAATCTTTTACTTATTAATTGTCTTCATATTAATAAATTTGTATTATTTTATTGAAAATAAGCTTCTATTAACTGAAACAATTATTTTATTACAAATCAAAAGTTTATAAGATTTTAATAGACAATTGTTCAAATAGTAATAACTATTTGAACTTATTCAGCAAACAGATTTATTTTTTAAAATCTCTTTCTTATTAATGTTTTGAATGTTAATAAATTAATATTAATTTATTTTGAATAAGCTTGTATGAACTGAAACAATTGTTTTATAACTAAACAAAAGGTCAAAATAATTTGAAATAGATAATTATTCTAATAGTCTTAACCATTTGAATTAATTTGGTAAAATTTATTTTTTAAATCTCTTACTTATTAACTTTTAAACTATTATTAAATGTGTATTATTTTAATCTAAATAAACTTGTACGAACAAAACAATTGTTTTACGAAAATATAAAAAGTCATAACAATTTGAAATAAATAATCGTTCATATAGTCTTAACTATTTGAACTTATTCGACAATTAAATTTATTTTTTAATTTTCTTGGTTATTAAGTTTTGAAATATTATTAAATTAGTATTATTTTACTACGAATAAAATAGTATGAATAGAACCAATTATTTGATGACAAAATAAAAGGTTATAACAATTTGAAGTAGATAATTACTCAAACAGTCAAAACTATTTGAAATTGTTTGGTAAATAGATTTACTTTTTAAATCTCTTACTGACTAATTTTTTAAATATTAATAAATTAGTATTATTTTATTTCAAATAAACTTACATTAACAAAAACAATTGTTTTATGACAAAACAAAAAGTAATAATGATTTGAAATTGAAATAGTTATAATGAATTGGTTTGATAAATAGAATTATTTTCTAAATCTCTTATTAAATTTTTGCCATAATAATAAATTAGTTTTATTCTATTCTGAATAAACTTGTATGAGTTGAAATAATTATTTCATGACAAAATAAAAATGTCATAACAATTTAAAATAAAAATTGTTCATATAGTTTTGATTGTATGAACTGGTTTGGCAAATAATTTTTTTTTAAATCTCTTAGTTATTAATTTTTAGAGTATTACTAAGTTAGTATTATTTTATTATGAATAAGCCTGTATGAATAGAAATAATTATTTTATGATAAAACAAAAGATTATAACAATTTGAAATAGATAATTGTTCAAATAGTAATAACTATTTGAACTAGTTCGGTAAATATATTTACTTTTTAAATCTCTATTTAATTCTTTAAATATTAATAAATTAGTATTATTTTATTTCGAATAAACTTGTATGTTGAAAAGCAATTATTTTAAGACAATAAAAAGTAATAATGATTTAAAATAGGTAGTTGTTCAAATGGCCACAATTATTTGAACTGTTTCAGTAAATTGATTTATTTTTTTAAATTTCCTACTTGTTAACCTTTGAAATATTAATAAAGTAGTTTTTTTTTTAGATAAACTTATATAAGCTGAAATAATTGTTTTATGATAGAACAAAAGGTCATAATAATTTGAAATAAATATTATTTATATATTCTTAATTGTTTGAATTGGTTTGGCAAACATATTTAATTTTTAAATTTCTTAGTTATTAATTTTTAGAGTATTACTAAATTAGTATTATTTTATTTTGAATGAGCTTGTATGAATAGAAACAATTGTTTTATTATAAAACAACAGGTTATAACAATTTGAAATAGATAATTGTTCAAATAGCCATAACTATTTGATCTTATTCAGTAAAAAGATTTATTTTTTAAATCTACTACCTATTAATTTTCAGAATATAAATAAATTAGCATTATTTTACTTCAAATAAACTTGTATGAATAGAAACAATTGTTTTATGACAAAACAAAAGATCATAACTATTTTAAATAAATAATTGTTCAAACAATCATAACTTTTTGAACTTGTTCGATAAACAAATTTAATTTTTAAATCTTTTACTTATCAATTTTTGA
This sequence comes from Durio zibethinus, assembly GCF_047325235.1. NCBI lineage: Eukaryota > Viridiplantae > Streptophyta > Magnoliopsida > Malvales > Malvaceae > Durio > Durio zibethinus. The sequence goes on from NC_143166.1 coordinate 21,463,491, forward strand.
AATATTAGTAAACTAGCATTATTTTATTTTAAATATGCTTGCATGAACAAAAACAATTAGTTTATGACAAAACAAAAGGTCATAATTATTTGAAATAGATAATTATTCAAATAGCCATAATTATTAGAATAAGTTCAAAAGACTTATTTATTTTTAAAATTTTTACTTATAAATTTTTGAAATATTAATCAATTTATATTATTTTATTCAAAATAAGCTTGTATGAACAGAAACAATTGTTTTATAACAAAACAAAAGGTCATAATGATTTTAAATAGATAATTATTCAAATAATCATAACTATTTAAACTTGTTTAGTAAATAATTTTATTTTTTAAAACTCTTACTCATTAATTTTTGAAATATTAATAAATTAATATTATTTTATTTCGAATAAGCCTATATGAATTGAGACAATTGTTTTATAATGAAACAAAAGGTCATAACGATTTTAAATATATAATTACTCAAATAGTTATGACTATTTGAACTTGTACAGTAAACATATTTATTTTTAAAATCTTTTACTTATTAATTATCAAAATTTAATAAATTACTATTATTTTAATCTGAATAAGCTTGTAAGGAGAAAAACAATTATTTTATGACAAAACAAAAAGCCATAATCATTTGAAATAAAAAATTGTTCAAATAATCAAAATTATTTGAACTTATTTAGTAAACAGATTTATATTTTTGATCTTTTACTTATTAATTATCTAAATATTAATAAATTTCTATAGTTTTATTTTATATGAATAGAAAAAATTATTTTATGAAAAAACAAACAGTTATAGCGTTTGAAATTGATAATTGTTTAAATAGTCATAACTATTTAAACTTGTTTAGTAAACAGATTTATTTTTAAATCCCTTATTCATTAATTTTTGAAAGATTAATAAGTTAAAATTATGTTATTTCAGATAAGCTTGTATGAATAGAAACAATTGTTCTGTGATAAAATATAAGGTCATAATGATTTGAAATAGACAATTGTTCAAACAGTCATAACTATTTCCATTGGTTAGGTTAACAAATTCATTTTTTAAATCTGATACTTATTAATTTCAAAATATTAATATATTAGCATTACTTTATTCCAATAAGACTGTATGAACAGAAACAATTCTTTTATGATAAAATAAATGGTCATCATGATTTGAAAAAAATAATTATTCAAATAGTTATAACTAATTAAACTGGTTTAGTAAATAGATTTATTTTTTAAATCTCTTTTTAATTTTTAAAATATTAAAAAATTAACATTACTTTGTTCCAAATAAACTTATATGAACAAAAGCATTTGTTTTATGACAAAACAAAAGGTAATAACGATTTGAAATAGATAATTGTTCAAATAGTCATAATTATTTGAACTGGTTCGGCAAACTGAGTTATTTTTTAAATTTCTTACTTATTAATTTTTTAAATATTAATAAATTTATTTTTTTTATTCTGAGTAAGTTACTAAGAACTGAAAAAAATTATTTTATGACAAAACAAAAGGTCATAACAATTTGAAATAAAGAATTGTTCATATAGCGTTAACTATTTGAACTAGTTCAACAAATAAATTTATTTTTCATATCTCTTAGTTATTAATTTTCAGAATATTATTACATTAGTATTATTTTATTCTGAATAAATTTGTATGAATAGAAATAATTGTTTTAAGCCATAACAAAAGGTTATAACAATTTGAAATATGTAATTATTTAAATAGTCAAAACTATTTGAATTGGTTTGATAAACAAGTTTATTTTTTATATCTCCTACTTATTAATTTTTGAAATATTAGTAAATTACTATTATTTTATATTGAATAGGCTTGTATGATGAAAAGTAATTATTTTATGACAAAACAAAAGTTCATAATGATATGACATAAATAATTCTTCAAATTGCCATAATTATTTGAACTAATTCGATAAACTAATTTATTTTTTAAATCTCTAACTTATGAATTTTTGAAATATTAATAAGTAATATTATTTTATTTTGAATAAGCTTTTATGGATTGAAAAATTGTTTTACAATAAAAATAGAAGGTCATAATAATTTTAAATAGATAATTGTTCAAATAATCATAACTATTTGAACTTGTTCAGTAGACAAATTTATTTTTTTTATTTTTTTCTTATTAATTTTTTGAATGTTAATAAATTAGTATTATTTTATTTCGAATAAACATGTATGAATTGAAACAATTATTTTATGATTAAATAAAAGGTCAGAATAATTTGAAATAGATAAGTGTTGTCATAGGCTTGTTCGACAAACACATTTATTTTTTAAATCCTTATTGATTTTTGAAATAGTAATAAATTGATATTATTTTATTCTAAATAATTTTGTATGAATACCAATTATTATGAATAATTGGTATTATTTTATGATAAAACAAAATATCATAACGATTTGAAATAGATGATAGTTCAAATGGACATGACTATTTGAACTTATTCGGTAAACAGATTTAATTTTTAAATCTTTAACTTATTAATTTTTAGAATATTAATAAATTAGTATAATTTTATTCCAAATAAACTTTTATGAATAGAAACAAATGCTTTATGACAAAACAAAAAATCAAAACGATTTAAAATAAATCATTATTTAAATAGTTATAACTATTTGAACTCGCTTGGTAAGATAATTTATTTTTTAAATCTTTTACTTATCAATTTTTGGAATTTTAATAAATTAGTATTATTTCATTTCCAATAAGCTTGTATAGAGAGAAATAATTGGTTTATAATAAAACAATTGGTCATACCGATTTGAAATATATAATTATTCAAATAGTCATAAATATTTGAATGTGTTTAGAAAACAAATTTATTTTTCAAATTTTTGCTTATTAATTTTTGGAATATTAATAAATGTATATTATTTTATTTGAAATAAGGTTGGATGAACAGAACCAATTATTTTTGACAAAATAAAAGGTCATAATATTTTGAAATAGATAATTGTTTGGATAGTAATAACTATTTTGAACTTATTTAGTAAACAGATTCATTGTTTTAGTTCTTTTACTCACTAATTTTTGAAATATTAATAAATTAGTTTTATTTTATTTCATATAAGCTTATGTTAACTAAAACAATTGTTTTATTACGAAACAAAAGGTCACAATAATTTGAAATTGATAATTATTCAAATAGTCATGACTATTTGAAATTGTTTGGTATACAGATATATTTTAAATCGTTTACTTATTAATTATTGAAATATTAATAAATTAATATTATTTTAATTTGAATGAGTTTGTATGAGCAGAAACAATTGTTTTATGACAAAACAAAAAGTCATAACAATTTGTTGTTCAAATAGTCATAATAATTTGAACTTGTTTGGTAAATAGATTTATTTTTTAAAATCTTTTACTTATTAGTTGCTTCATACTAATAAATTTATATTATTTTATTTGAAATGAGCTTGTATGAACGGATGAAATCTTTTTATGACAAACATTGTCTTTTGTTGTAAATAATGGTCATCGCATAATTGGTCATCACACAATTCGGAATAAAACTAATCTAAATATATTTAAATAGTTATGACTATTTGAACAATTATCTATTTCTAATAGTTATAACCTTTTGTTTTGTCATAAAACCAATTGTTTTTGTTCATACAAGTGTATTTGAAACAAAATAATACTATTTTATTAATATTTCAAAAATTAATAAGTAAAAGATTTAAAAAATAAATCTATTTACCAAGTAAGCTCAAATAATTATAATTATTTGAACAATTATTTATTTCAAATAGTTATGATCTTTTGGTTTTTCATAAAGCAATTGTTTCTATTCACACAAGTTTATTCAAAATAAAATAATACTAATTTATTAGTATTTTGAAAATTAATATGTAGGAGATTTAAAAAATAAATTTGTTTACCAAATAAGTTCAAATAGACATGTCCATTTAAACAATTATCTATTTCAAATCATTATGACCTTTTGTTTTGTTATAAAACAATTGTTTCTATTCATGAAAAATTATTTAGAATAAAATAATACTGAACTATTAATATTTTAAAATTAATAAGAGATTTAAAAACTAAATCTATTTACTGAAATAGTTCAAATAGTTACAATCAAATAGTTTAACTATTTGAATAATTATCTATCTCAAATCTTAAGATCTTTATTTTATCATAAAACAATTGTTTCCTTTCATACATGCTTATTCGGATTAAAATAATACTAATTTAATAATATTTCAAAAATTAATAAGTAAGAGATTTAAAAAATAAATGTGTTTGCCAAACCAGTTCAAATAGTTAGAACTATTTTGTCATAAAATACGTTCAAATAGTTATGACTATTTAAAGAATTATTTATTCCAAATAGTTATGACCTTTTGTTTTATTATAAACCAATTGTTTCTGTTCATACATGCATATTCGAAATAAAATAATACTAGTTTATTCATATAGTAAAAATTAATAAGTAAAAGATTTAACTAATAAATCTGTTTACCAAGCAAGTTCAAATAATTATGACTAGTTAAACAATTATTTATTTCAAATAGTTATGATCTTTTGTTTTCTCATAAAATAATTTTTTCTATTCATACAAGTTTATTCAGAATAAAATAATACTAATTTATTAATATTCTAAAAATTAATAGGTAAGAGATTTAAAAATTAAATTTGTTTACTAAACAAGTTCAAATAGTCATTTCCATTTGAACAATTATCTATTTCAAATTGTTATGATCTTTTATTTTGTCATAAAAAATTGTTTCTATTCATGAAAAATTTTTCAAAATAAAACAATATTTATCTGTTAATATTTTGAAAATTAATAAGAGATTTAAAAACTAAATATACTTTCCAAAATAGTTCAAATAATTATGACTATTTGAATAATTATCTATCTCAAATCGTTATGATCTTTATTTTGTTATAAAACAATTGTTTCTTTTCATACAAGTTTATTCGAATTGTTAAGACTATTAGAACAATTGTCTATTTCAAATCATTTTGATCTTTTGTTTAGTCTTAAAAAAATTATTTCAATTCATATAAGCTTATTTAGAGTAAAATAATACTAATTTATTAACATTCAAAAAATTAATTAGCAAGAGATTTGAAAAAATAAATATGTTTATCAAACAAGCTCGAATATATTTGACTATTTGAACTATCGATCTGACTATTTAAAGTCGTTATGACCTTTTGTTTTGTCATAAACCAATTGTTTCAGTTCATAAAAACTTATTAGAAATAAAATAATACTACTTTACTAATATTTCAAAAATTAATAAGTAAGAGATTTAAAAACTAAAATTATTTTTTGAACTAATTTAAATAGTTATGACTATTTGAACAAATACCAATCTCAAATCATTATGATCTTTGTTTTCTCATAAAATAATTGTTTCTAATTATCCAACCTTATTTGACTAAAAATGATACTAATTTAATAATATTTCAAAAGTTAATAAGAGATTTAAAAAATAAATGTGTTTACCGAACCAAATCAAATAGTTAAGATTATTAGAATAATTATCTATTTCAAATCGTTAATAATTGTTTCAGTTCATACAAGCTTATTCAAAATAAAATAATACTAATTTATTAACATTTCTTTATTTTAAATTGTTATGACCTTTTGTTCAAACAGTTAAGACTATATGAGCAATTATTTATTTCAAAGTGCTATGACTTAAATTTCAGCTCATACAAGCGTATTCGGAATAGAATAAAACTAATTTATTAAAATTTAAAAAATTTATAAGTAAGAGATTTAGAAAATAATTCTATTTACCAAACTAGTTCACATAATTATAACTATTTGAACAATTATTTATTTCAAATCATTATTACTATTTGTTTTGTTATAAAACAAATAGTAATAATGATTCTTTATTTTAAATTGTTATGACTTTTTATTCAAACAATTAAGACTATATGAGCAATTATTTATTTCAAAGTGTTATGACTTTGATTTCAGCTCATACAAGCGTATTCGGAATAGAATAAAACTAATTTATTAAAATTTCAAAAATTTATAAGTAAGAGATTTAGAAAATAATTCTATTTACCGAACTAGTTCAAATAATTATAACTATTTGAATAATTATCTATTTCAAATCATTATTACTGTTTGTTTTGTCATAAACAATTGTTTTTGTTAACATAAGTTTGTTTGAAAGAAAATAATACTAATTTATTAATATTTATAAAATTAATTAATAAAAGATTTAAAAAGTGAACTTTTACCAAACCATTAGTTTATTTGAGGACAAGTTTTCCCAACCATTTGAGCATACTTAGTAAACATTTTTTTTTTCATATTTTACTTATTAATTTTTAGAATATTAATACATTAATATTATTTTATTTCAAATAAGCTTGTATGAATAAAAACAATTTGTTTACGATAAAATAAAAGGTCATAACTATATGAAATAAATAATTTTTCAAATAGTCATAACTCTTTGAATGGTTTCAGAAAATAGATTTATTTTTTTAATTTTTACTTATTAATTTTTAGAATATTAATAAATTTAATTATTTTATTTAGAATAAGCTTGTATGAATAGAAACAATTATTTTATGATAAAATAAAAGGTTAAAATGATTTGAAATAAATAATTATTCAAATAGTCATAACTAATTGAACTTGTTCGATGAACGGATTCATTTTTTAAAATCTCTTACTTGCTAATTTTTAGAATATTAATAAATTAGTATTATGCTATTTAGAATAAGCCTATATGAACTGATACAATTGTTTTATAAGGAAACAAAAGGTCATAACAATTTGAAATGTATAATATTCAAATAGCTCTAATTATTTGAACTTGTTTGGTAAACATATTTATTTTAAAATCTTTTACTTAATTGGTAAAATATTAATAAATTTATATTATTTTAATCCGAATAAGCTTTTATGAAGAAAAACAATAGACAACAACTTAACAATTGTTTCTTATGACTATTTGAACAATTATCTATCTCAAATAATTGTTTTTGAATGCAATGAATTAGAAAATTTTGGAAAGATTCAAATTTCCAATAATTATTTATTTCAAATAGTTATGATCTTTTGTTTAATATAATCCAAATTTATTAACATTTGAAAAATTAATAAGCAAAAGATTTGAAAAAATAAATATGTTTAGCAAATAAGTTCAAATAATTATGACTATTTAAATAACTATTTATTTAAAATCATTATGACCTTTTGTTTTGACATAAAATAATTTTTTCAGTTCATAAAAGCTTGTCCAAAATAAAATAATACTAATTTATTAATATCTCAAAAATTAATAAGCAAGAGTTTAAAAAAATAATTTTTTTTACCAAACAAATTCAAATAGTTATGACTATTTAAATAATTATCTATTAAAAATCATTATAATCTTTTGTTTTGTTACAAAACAATTGTTTCAGGTCATACAAGTTTATTTGAAATAAAATGATATTAATTTATTAATATTCCAAAAATTAATAAGTGATTTAAAAAGTGAATCTATTTAGCAAGTTAGTTCAAATAATTATGGCTATTTTAATAATTATCTATTTGGAATCATTATTACCATTTGTTTGTTCATATAACAATTATTTTTGATCACACAAGTTTATTCTGAATAAAATAATATTAATTTATTAATCTTTCAAAAATTAATAAGTAAGAGATATTTATCGAATTAGTATAAATAGTTATGATTATTTGAATAATTATATACGTCAAATCATTATAATCTTTTATTTTGTCATAAAATAATTATTCATGTTCATATAAGCTTATTTGAAATAAAATAATACTAATATAATAATAATAATAACAATAATAATAATAACAATAATAATAATAATAAGTGATTTAAATTTCATTTTTTAACCCTCTTAATTACTAATTTTCGAAATATTAATAACTTAATATTATGTTATTTCGAAAAGCTTATATAAACTGAAATATTTTTTTATGACAAAACAAAATTAAAAAGAGTTTAATTTTTTAAATCTCTTATTAATTTTTGAAATATTACTAGATTTGTATTGTTTTATTCTGAACAAACTTTTATGAACAAAAACATTTGCTTTATGAAAAAATCAAAGGTCATAACAATTTGAAATAGTTAATTATTCAAATAATCATAATTATTAAAACTGGTTAGGTAAACATAATTATTTTTTAAATCTTTTACTTATTAATTTTTAAAATATTAATAAATTCATTTTATTTTATTTTGAAAAAGGTAGTTGAATTGAAAAAAATTGTTTTATGATAAAACAAAATGTAGTAACAATTTTAAATAGATAATTGTTTATATAGTCTTAACAATTTGAACTAGTTCGACAAACAATTTAATTTTTCAATCTCTTAGTTATTAATTTTTGGAATATTATTAGATTAGCATTATTTTATTTCTAACAAGCTTGTATGACATAAATAATTATTTTATAATAGAAAAAAAGGTTTATTTTGTAAATAATTGATTAGAGGTACACAATTATTCAAATAGTCATAGCTATTTGAACTGGTTCGATAAATTGATTTATTTTTTAAATCTTACTTATTAAATTTTGAAAGATTAATAAATTAGTATTATTTTATTTCAAATAAGCTTGTATGATAAAAAAACATTTGTTATATGACCAAACAAAAGGTAACAATGATTTGAAATAGATAATTATTGAAATGACAATAATTATTTGAATTGATTCGGTAAAAAAATTAACTTTTTAAATCACTTATCAATTTTTGAAATATTAATAAATTAGTATTATTTTATTTCAAATAAGCTTGTATGAACTGAAACAATTATTTTATAATAGAACAAAATGTCATAATGATTTTAAATGGACAATTATGCAAATAGTCATAACTATTTGAATTTGTTTAGTAAACAAATTTATTTTTTTAAACTGTTGCTTATTAATTTTCAAAATATTAAGAATTAATATTATTTTATTTTGGATAAGCTTTAATAAACTAAAACAATTATTTTATGTCAAAACAAAATGTCATAATGATTTTAAATAAATAATTGTTCAAAAGTCATAACTATTTGAACTTTTCGGTAAATAAATTTATTTTTTCAAATCTTTTGCTTATTAATTTTTTAAAATTTAACAAATTTGGATTATTTTATTCTAAATTATGCGATGACCACAATGAACGAAAACAATTGTACAAGTACAAAGAATCAAATAACATTTGTCATGAAGTCTTGCTTTCATGAACTTAGATAGGATAGTCTATACATCCTCAGAGTTTATTTGAAAAATGTAATTGGGTCAATGTGTAAAATAAATAAATAAAAATTTCAAAATAACAGTGGACATTTAGAGAAAAAAAAAAACTTAATAAGTAGGAGGGTTAACGGACGTTGATTTATTTCGAATTGCTCACAATTTAATCTAAAAATTTATTTATTTCAAATATGCCTTGAAATCATTATAACTTTTTATTTTGTCATATAACAATTATTTTTTATCATACAAGTTTATTTGGAATAAAATAACAGTAATCTAATAATATTCCAAAAATCAATAACTAAGAGAATTAGAAAATAAATTTTTTGCCAAATTGGTTCAAATATTTAAGACTATATAAACAAGTATCTATTTCAAGTCATTATGACCCTTTTTTTGTCATCAAATAAGTTTTTTAGAATTCATACTAGCTTATTTGGAATAAAATAAAATGAATTTATTAAAATTTCAAAGATTAATAAGTAAGAGATTTAAAAAATAATTTTGTTTACCTAATCAATTCAAATAATTATTACAATCTGAACAATTATCTATTTCAAATTGTTATGACCTATTATTTTGTCATAAAATAAATGTTTTTATTCATATAAGTTTGTTTAGAATAAAATAATAGTAATCTATTAGTATATCAAAAATTAATAAGTGATTTAAAAATAAATCTATTTATTAAACTAATTCAAATAGTTATGACTATTTAAGCAATTATTTATTTCAAATCATTATGACTTGTTGTTCTGTTATAAAACAATTATTTTTTAACATGCAAACTTCTTCAAAATAAAATAATATTAATTTTTTAATATTTGAAGAATTAATAAGATATTTAAAAAATAAATTTGTTTGTTGATCCAGTTCAAATAGTTATGACTATTTGAACAATTATCTATTTCAAATTTTTATAACCCTTTTGTTCTATCATAAAAAAATTAATTTTGTTCATACAAGCTTATTTGAAATTAAATAATACTAATCTAGTAATATTTTGAAAATTAATAACTAAGATTTAAAAAATGAATCCATTTGCCGAACCAGTTTAAATAGTTAAAACTATATGAATAATTATTTATTTCAAATTATTATGACCTTTTGTTTTGTCATAAAACAAGTATTTCAGCTCATACAAGCTCATTTGAAATAAAATAAAATAAATTTATTAATATTTCAAAACTTTATAAGTAAGAGATTTAGAAACTAATTCTATTTATCGAACCAATTAAAATAATTATAACTATTTGAACAATTGTCTATTTCAAATCGGTATTACTTTTTGTTTTGTCATAAAATAATTGTTTTTGTTAATATAAGTTTGTTCAAAATAAAATAATACTAATTTATTAATATTTAAAAAATTAATCAGTAAAAGATTTAAAAAGTAAATCTACTTACTAAACTATTTCAAATAGTTTTAATATTTAAATAATTATCTATTTCAAATCATTATAACCTTTTATTTTATCATTAAACAATTGGTTTTCTTAATATTATTTTATTCAGAATAAAATATTACTAATTTAATAATGTTTTGAAACTTAATAACCAAGAAAATTGAAAAATAAATCTAATTGCCCAACTAGTTCAAATAGTTAAGACTATATGAACGATTATGTATTTCAAATCGTTAGGACATTTTTCTTTTGTCGTAAAACAATTATATTTTTCGTACAAGCTTATTCGAATTAAAATAATACTAATTTAATAATGTTTAAAAAATTTAATAAAACAATTGTTTCAGTTCATACAAGCTTATTTAGAATAAATTAGTACTAATTTACTAACATTCTGAAAATTAAAAAGAAAGAGATTTAAAAAATAATCTGTTTACTGAATAAGTTCAAATTGTTATTATTATTTTAACAATTGGCTATTTAAATTTGTTATAACATTTTGATTTGTCATAAAACAATTGTTTCAGTTAATACAAGCTTAAATGGAATAAAATAATACTAATTTATTAATATTTCCTAAATTAATAAGTAATAAATTTAAAAAATAAACCTGTTTACTGAATTAGTTAAAATAATTATGGCCATTTGAATGATTATCTATTTCAAATTATTATGACCTTTTTTATTGTCATAAAACAATTGTTTTTGGTCATACAAGCTTATTTGAAATAAAATAATATTAATTGATTAATATTTCAAAAATTAATAAATAAAAAATTTAAACAATAAATCTATTTATCGAACCGGTTCAAGTAGTTATGATTATTTGAATAATTATCAATCTTAAATCATTAAAACCTTTTATTTTGTTATAAAACAATTATTTATAATCATAAAAGCTTATTCGATTAAAAATAATACTAATTTAATAATATTCTAAAAATTAATAAATAAGAGATTTAAAAAATAAATATGTTTGTCGAACTAATTCAAATAGTTAAAACTATTAGAATAATTATATATTTCAAATTGCTTTGATCTTTTGTTTAGTCATAAAATATTTGTTTCATATCTTACAAACTTATTTGAAATAAAATAATCTAAATTTATTAACATTCGAAAAATTAATAAGCAAAAGATTTAAAAAAATGAATCTATTTATCGAATAAGTTCAAATAGTTATTGAACTATTTGAATAATTATCTACTTCAAATCATTATAACATTTTATTTTGTCATCAAACATTTGGTTCTGTTAATACTATTTTATTCGGAATAAAATAATACTAATTTAATAATATTTTGAAACTTAATAACCAAGAAAATTAAAAAATAAATCTAATTGCCCAACTAGTTCAAATAGTTAAGACTATATGAACGATTATCTATTTCAAATCATTATGACATTTTTCTTTTGTCGTAAAACAATTGTATTTTTCGTACAAGCTTATTCGGATTAAAATAATACTAATCTAACAATATTTAAAAAATTAATAAGTAAGTGATTGTTTCTAACCTTTTCTTAAGTTATAAAACAATTGTTTCAGTCATACAAGCTTATTTAGAATAAATTAGTACTAATTTACTAACATTCTAAAAATTAAAAAGAAAGAGATTTAAAAATAATCTGTTTACTAAACAAGTTCAAATTGTTATTATTATTTTAACAATTATCTATTTAAATTCGTTATAACATTTTGATTTGTCATAAAATAATTGTTTCAATTAATACAAGCTTAGACGGAATAAAATAATACTAATTTATTAATATTTCCTAAATTAATGAGTTATAAATTTTAAAAAATAAACATGTTTACTGAATTAGCTAAAATAATTATGGCCATTTGAATGATTATCTATTTCAAATCATTATGATATTTTTTATTGTCATAAAACAATTGTTTTTGATCATACAAGCTTATTTGAAATAAAATAAAATTAATTGATTAATTTTCAAAAATTAATAAATAACAAATTTAAACAATAAATCTATTTATCGAACCGGTTCAAGGAGTTATGATTATTTGAACAATTATCAATCTTAAATCATTAAAACCTTTTATTTTGTTATAAAACAATTATTTGTAATCATAAAAGCTTATTCGATTAAAAATAATACTAATTTAATAATATTCTAAAAATTAATAAGTAAGAGATTTAAAAAATAAATATGTTTGTCGAACTAGTTCAAATAGTTAAAACTATTAGAATAATTATATATTTCAAATTGCTTTGATATTTTGTTTAGTCATAAAATATTTGTTTCATATCTTACAAACTTATTTGAAATAAAATAATTTAAGTTTATTAACATTCGAAAAATTAATAAGCAAAAGATTTGAAAAAACGAATCTATTTATCGAATAAGTTCAAATAGTATTGAACTATTTAAATAATTATCTACTTCAAATCGTTATAACATTTTATTTTGTTATCAAACAATTGGTTTTGTTAATAATATTTTATTGGTAATAAAATAATACTAATTTAATAATATTTCAAAACTTAATAACCATGAAAATTAAAAAATAAATCTAATTGTCGAACAAATTCAATTAGTTAAGACTATATGAACGATTCTTTATTTCAAATTGTTATGACCTTTTGTTTTATCGTAAAACAATTGTTTTGTTTGTACAAGTTTATTCAGATTAAAATAATACTAATTTAATAATAGTTCAAAAATTAATAAGTAAGAGATTTAAAAAATAAATTTGTTTACCAAATCAGTTCAAATGGTTAAGAAAATTATAACAATTATCTACTTCAAATCGTTTTAACCTTTTATTTAGTCATAAAATAATTGTTTCAGTTCATACAAGCTTATTCAGAATAAATTAATATTAAATTATTAACATTCAAAAAATTAATAAGAAATAGATTTAAAAAAATAAATCTGTTTATCGAATAATTTTAAATAGTTATTACTATTTGAATAATTATCTATTTAAAATCTTAAAACCTTTTGGTTTGTCATAAAATAATTGTTTCAGTTAATACAAGCTTATTTCAAATAAAATAATATAAATTTATTAATATGAAGACAATTAATAAGTAAAAGTTTAAAAAAATAAATATGTTTACCGAACAAGTTCAAATCATTATGACTATTTGAGCAATTACTTATTTCAACTTGTTATGACTTTTTGTTTTGTCATAAAATAATTGTTTTTATTCATACAAATTTATTCGGATCAAAATAATTTTAATTTATTAATATTTTGACAATTAATAAGTAAAAGATTTTAAAAAATAAATACATTTACCGAACAAGTTCAAATAGTTATGACTATTTGAATAATTATCTATTTCAAATTATTATGACCTTTTTTTTGTAATAAAATAATTTTTTCAATTCATACGAGCTTATTTAAAGTAAAATAAAACTAATTTATTAATATTTCAAAAATTAATGAGTAAGAGAATTAAAAAAAATTCGTTTACTGAATAGTTTAAATAGTTATGATTATCTAAATAATTATCTATTTCAAAATATTATGACCTTCTGTTTTATCTTAAAATAATTGGTTCTATTTATGCAAGCTTATTTTGAATAAAATAATATAAATTTATTAATATTTCAAAAATTAATAAGTAAAAATTTAAAAAATAAATATATTTTCTTAACTCGTTCAAATAGTTATAACTATTTGAATAATTATATATTTCAAATCATTATAACTTTTTGTTTTGTCATAAACTAATTATTTCTATTCATACAAGTTTATTCATAATAAAATAATATTAATTTATTAAAATTTCAAAAGTTAATAAGTAAAAGATTTAAAAAATAAATCTATTTACTGAGCAAGTTCGATTAGTTGTGATTATTTGAACAGTTTTTTATTTCAAATCATTATAAACTTTTATTTTATCATAAAATAATTGTTTCTACTCATATAAGTTTATTCAAAATAAAATAATACTAATTTATTAATATAAAAAAATTAATGAGTTGAAAACTTAAAAAATTAGTCTGTTTATCGAACAAATTCAAAAAGTCATATCCTTTTGAATTATTATCTATTTCAAATTATTATGACATTTTGTTTTATCATAAAATAATTATTTTTATTCATACAAAATTATTTAGAATAAAATAATATTAATTTATTAATATTTCAAAAATTAATATGAAATTTAAAAACTAACTCTGTTTATTAGACCAGTTCAAATTGTTATGACTATTTGAACAATTATCTATATCAAATTATTATGATCTTTGTTTTATCATAAAATAATTGTTTTTGTTCATACAAACTTATTCAAAGTAAAATATTGCTAAACTAATAATATTCTAAAATTAATAAGTAATAGATTTAAAAAATAAATATGTTTACCAAACTAGTTCAAATAGTTAAGGCTATTAGAACAATTATTTATTTCAAATCATTTTGACCTTTCATTTAGTCGTAAAATAATTATTTTAGTTCATAAAAGTTTATTCAAAAGAAAATAATACTACTTTATTATTATTTCAAAAGTTAATATATATGAGATTTAAAAAATAAATCAATTTACTGAATAAGTTCAAATAATTATAGTCATTTAAACAACTATCTATTTTAAATTGTTATTACCTTTTGATTTGTCATAAAATAATTATTTTTCAACATACAAGCTTATTCGAAATAAAATAATATTAATTTACTAATATTTCAAGAATTAATAAGAGATTTTAAAAATAAATCTGTTTATCAAACCAGTTTAAATAGTTATAACTATTTGACTAATAATCTATTTCAAATTGTTATAACCTTTAGTTCATAATAAAACAATTGTTTCTGTTTATATAAGCTTATTCACAATAAAATAATACTAATTTAGTAATATTATGAAATTAATAACTAAGAGATTTAAAAAATAAATCCATTTGTAGAGCCAATTCAAACAGTTAACACTATATGAATAATTATTTATTTCAAATTATTATGACTTTTTATTTTGTTATAAAATAATTATTTCAGCTCATACAAGCTTATTCGAAATAGATTAAAGCTAATTTATTAATATTTTAAAAATTTATAAGAGATTTAGAAAATAATTCTATTTACCCAACCAATTCAAATAATTATAACTATTTGAATAATTATCTATTTCAAATCATTATTACTTTTTATTTTGTCATAAAATTATTAATATAAGTCTATTCAAAATAAAACAATACTAATTTATTAATATTTAGAAAATTAATTAGTAAGAGATTTAAAAAGTAAAATTGTTTACTAAATCATTTCAAATAGTTTTGTCTATTTGAATAATTATTTATTTTAAATCATTATAACATTTTATTTTGTCATCAAACAATCAGTTATGTTCATACTATTTTATTCAGAATAAAATAATACTAATTAATAATATTTCAAAACTTAATAACCAAGAAAATTAAAAAATAAATCTAATTGTCGAATTAGTTTAAATAGTTGAGACTATATGAATGATTATCTATTTCAAATCGTTGTAACATTTTCTTTTGTTATAAAACAATTGTTTTTATTCAACATCCATTATGTTTTTATTTTAAAAACATTGTCTTTGTTAAAATTTCAAACTTTCAAAAATAAAATTTTAATATCTACTATATTTTTTATCTAAAAATGTGGTCTTTGTTAAAATTTTAAAATTTTGAAAATATAGTTTTAACATTCACTGTCTTTTTAAACTTAATATTTGTTAAAAGTATAAATAAAAAAAATCATATTTATTTTATAATTTTAAGAGACTAGAAAATAATAGTCTAAAAAAGCAATTGAGGGTAAATGAGATAAAATTTTTAATTTCTTTCTAGAATCTAAAAAAACTCAAGGAAAGGAAAATTTTTTATTCTCCTAATTTTTCTTTTTTGACACTATTAAAAATTTTAAAAAATTTTAAAAATTATATTTTGTAAACCAAACTAAAAAATTAAATTACTAAAAATAAAATTTCAAAAAAAAATCTTATTTTATTTAAATCGAACGTTAGCTAACGATGACCAGGCTAAGGCTTAGAACCAAACTCATGTGGTCTTTGCATTTTGTTTTCATTGGTGGGCCTTACATCGAGAAAATCCATAATCACATACGGTTAAGAATTTTGATATCCCAAGAGTGGGTCCATTAAAAAAGTAATAAAATTTTAATTTTAACGATTAAAATTCAATTCTCCATAATTTAATTTAAAATCTAGAATTTTTGGACTTCATGTATCAGACCTATTTACAAGGTTAAATGTTGAGATTCTAAAAAAGCAAGGTCCTACGCGCCAATGGTTTTCGACCACTAGTGGGACTTAGGATGAGGTAGACTACTTCTAGGTGACAACCAACCATATTTCCCACATAGCTTAGGAACTGAACACTAAAAATTTTCATGTATACAACAATCGTTCTGGACATCGATAAAATTGAAAGGATAGAGAGAAGATTAGCATACCCTTACATAGGGTTGACATACACAAATCGAGAAATGGTCCATATTATTTTCAATTTTTTCCCTTAATTTTTCTGCCTCCTTTTTGGCCATTTTACCTGTTCTGTTTCCATCTTTTCCCTGTTTTCTTTGCATTTTATGTGTTCAATACTTTCTAATACTTTAGGTCCTAGAATTTGCTAAAATTCCTTTGTTTTTATTGAATTAGAAATAAAGATTAAACTATTTTTTTTTTGTTTTGGGTTACTGTGGGAGCTTATTACATATTAAACTTCAAGAATTTAGCTTCAGATATTGCGAGAAAATCAGGTATTGCTGAATATTAACTGATAAACTAGCTCATGCTACTTTAAATTTAGTTAGGTCTGAAATGGTTGATGTTTTGTAACGATTCGAGGTTAGTCCATCTGTTTATTATGCATAAAATTTTTGTTTTGCTTGAATATTAAAGGTTATGGTCGATCCATAATACATAATCTATTCTTTTGCAACTGGTGCAGTAGCTGCTGGTTCTAAAACCTCGCATTTTCTTTGACTATTAAAGTTTTCGTGTTAGAAACTAGATTAATTGTAAAATGGGAAATGATATATCTTTCTAACCATGTACTCTTTCTTTTATTCTTTGTATATATGGTCTTGGTTCTTGAGTTGAATTCTTGTAAATAGCGTTTAATAGCCTATATTTGCTAGCATGGTTGAAAACTTATGTTGCTAGAATTAATTTGGAGCCAATGATGATTCAGTCTAAGATACTGCAGCTTCTTTAAATGGAAACTAAATCTATTAGATCATCGATGGCGAGTCTTATGTTTACATACTCTGAAAAATTGCATCAAAACGGAGCTTTTCTCCCTCTTCGGTGCAAGCTGTGCTTATTTTTGGTGCATTAAGCCATTAACACACTCTATCAGTTCACTTTTTGTAACCAAGTAAAACTTTCACTTCAATCCTAGTGAAGACATGATTGAGTCTTCAGTTCTCAGATTACGGATAATTTATGCACTATATTCTTTAATAGCATTCTTTTTTGTAGTAGTTGGATCTGCAATGTATTTTTGCTCACCCAGGCATGGATTCTTAATGACCTGAAGAGAGGATGCTGTTCTTTAACCAGCATTAGAGAAAGCATCAAGACAAATTTTACATATTGAGAAGGCAAGTTTACTCTACTTCTTTTGAACAGTCACTTTAATAAGAAACTAAAGTAATTAAGCCAGGTTGGAATCCATTATTTTGTTTCCCTTAGAAAATATGTGCTGTGTTGTTGACATAGATTATAGATATATGATATGCATTACAGCATGTGTTGTCCCTTAGTTACAGCTTATACATTAAGTTTTTTTTTTTTTTTTTCCCCTACAAGATATGATTGTCTTGTAGCATGTCATATTTTTCCTGTTGCAAACAGTGATCTTAATGAGCTATTTTTTCAACTTTCCATATCTATCCATATTTCATTTGATGTTTCCCTTATTATAAATCCCATGAGTCATGATTTATCTGGGAAAAAAAACATAGAGAAAGAAAAAACAAGTATAATTATATTACGTCATGTTAATATATATATATATATATATGGTTTGGAAAGGATCATTCATAAAAAGAAATCATGGTTCGGTACAACATTGTCCTAGTAGTCTCGGCTACAAACAAAGATAAAAGGAAATTCGAAATAACATTAAACAGATTAAGAAAAAGATAATCAGCTAACTGTAGAGGGACATAGATGTTCCCTTCACTGTCTCGTTTAGTAAGAGCATCAACGCGTCTATTTCCCTCACAGGAAATATGTTGGATCGTTGTCTACTGAAAGTTCTTCAACATAGTCTTGTAATCTTTAATAAGAGTGTTA
Source organism: Durio zibethinus (assembly GCF_047325235.1). Classification (NCBI taxonomy): domain Eukaryota; kingdom Viridiplantae; phylum Streptophyta; class Magnoliopsida; order Malvales; family Malvaceae; genus Durio; species Durio zibethinus. The sequence goes on from NC_143166.1 coordinate 21,482,381, forward strand.
AGATGGTTGTAATTTATCTTTGGGTTTTTTTATCAAGTCAATCACAGCAATAGAATCCACTTCTCTAGCCAAGTTCCTTATCCCAGCTTGAATGGCCAAGTTAAGATTGTCTCTAAGGGCCCATAGTTTGGCTTCAACAATTGTAGCTCTAGGAATGTGTCTGGATGAACCCAACGCCCGTCGTCCCTCATGATATTTCAGAATAGTTACTGCCCCTGCTTTGCTTGGATTTCCTAAAGAAGACCTATCAATGTTGAGCTTGTGCCAATCATATGGTGACCATTCTGTATGAAATTCTAGGCACTGACAACTAGGTATTTATGGTTACATTGAATTTAATCAAATCTTCCCATTTTATGCTGGTGCTGAACCTAGTGTAAGCTGCATAGTTTCTACGCTCCCACCAGGCTCATAATAGGACATTCAGCAAACAGATTTTGAATTGTTTCTTCCTACTTTTGGCAAAATGGACACTCTGTTGGGACAGTCATACCTCTATTTCTAAGGAGGCATCTCGTTTGAAGAATTTTGCAAATGTATTCCCAAATGAAAAACTGCAGTTTAGGAGGTACCTTTGTTTCCAAATCCATGTCCACTGTTCTTTTCGTCCCTGCTGATTGGGAAATTAGCATTGGTAGCAAGTTGATAAGCACTGCTTAAAGTAAACTCTCATAAGTTGGAGAAATTCCAGTATATGAAATCATTCCCATTAGCCAGGCAGGTGAAGGGAATACTTGTGATACACTGTGTGAGGTCCACAAGAAGGGCGATAGATAAAGAAGCTTGTCCTATGGTTTCCTAATCAATCTTTAAATTGATTCATCGTGAGAGAAGTTTCTTCATGTTGAAAGGGCTTTCAACCAAGGACCTAATACAGCCTTTACCTATCTAGTTATCATTCTAAAAGTTTATTTTTGTTCCATCCTTTATAATCCACCATATTCATTTTTCTTAAAGATACTGGTACCTTTTCGTGGATCTTTGAACAATAGATATGTAAGACTTAGTCAACATTTGTTTTTTAAAGGTACTTGTGGCTGAGGACTCGAACCCAGAGATCATTCTGATTGTGAATCATGTTGGGATTTGCCTTGAATCTCAGAATCCCACATCGAAAGTTAAGTAAGTTTGAATTTGTCTTGTATCCCACATCGGGAGTTTAGTAAAGGTATAAAGGGTTTCACCCTTATAAATAAGATGTTTTGGTTTTAGTTTAGTAACCCCAAAGAGTTAGACACCAAGAGAATAGCTAAGTGAGTAGGCTATTAAAGGGTGTAATTGGGTTTTGGGTTAAGTTTTGAGTAAGTAGTTTTAGGAGACTTTTCTCATTCTAAAAGTCTCACAATTGTAAAGATTTATTTGATAGTGGATTAGATTTGGAGTAGGCCATTTTGAGTTGGGCTGAACCAAATATATTTGTGTTTTTTTATTCTTAATTTGAGCTTGTTATTTTGTGTGTGGTTGCTGCGCGTGGGTGTTGTTTTTTCTCAACAAGTGGTATCAGAGCGAGGTTCGAGGTTCGTGGGTCCAAGAGATCGTGAAGCAGTGTTTGAAGATGTCTGAAGAAGGTATGTCTGGTATGTCTATGCCTAAGTTTGAGATTCCGTTATTTGATGGAAAGAGTAATTTTATGTTATGGCAAAGTACGATTCAAGATCTATTAGTACAACAAGGGTTGGATCAAGCATTAGAGAGTAGTAAGCCTGAGGGAATGTCTGATGCTAATTGGAATAGGATTCAAAAGAAAGCCGTTAGTACTATTAGATTGGCGCTAGCTCCAGAGGTAAAATACAGTGTGTTGACTGAGAGTACTCCGAAGAGTTTGTGGGATAAGCTTGAAAGTATTTATGCTTCGAAGTCGTTGACTAATAGATTATGTTTGAAGATGGATCTGTATTCTCTGAAGATGGAAGAAGGTATGAGTCTTCATAATCACCTGAATGAGTTTAATAAATTGGTTTCTCAATTGTTAGCGATTTCTGTTGATGAGTTAAAAGATGAAGAGAAAGCTTTAATTTTGTTGTCATCTTTGCCCAAGTCTTATAGGCCTTTAGTTCAGACTGTGTTGGTAGACAGGTCTACTTTGAAGTTGGATGATGTGACTGCCCTGTTGCGTGAGAATGAAAGGTTTATGGGAGCTCAGAACTCATCACCTGGAGGGAGTACACTAGCTGTAGAGGGTTTTGATCGAGGGAGGACTCAAAAGAGGATTGATGGATCGAGATGGAGATCCAAGTCAAGAGACAGAGATTACAGTGATGTAGAATGTTATTATTGTGGTGAGAAGGGACATATCCAAGTGCGCTGCAGGAAGCTGAGAAGGGATATGGCTGCTTTCAAAAGGGCGAATGATGAGAAGAAATCAGATGAAGAAAAGAGTGATACTGCTGCTGTCGTGTCTGATGATGATGATGTTGTTTTGACAACTTGTGTAGATGAGACCCAGACTTTGAAAAGTGATAAAAGTTGGGTTTTAGATTCAGCTGCTACAGTTCATGTTTGCAATGATAGAAGCTGCTTTGTGGAGTTGAATGAGAATGAAAAGTATGGGGATATTGTGGTTGCTAACAAAGAAAAGGTGCGGATTCAAGGCATTGGGAGTGTTCGCCTTAGATCTCACAATGGTGTTATTAGGACACTTCGTCATGTAAGGTATGTACCAAATTGTCACTACAATTTGATTGCTTTAGGTGAGTTATCTTCTCGGGGATACACATTTTATGGTAGTAATGATTGGTTGAAAGTGTATAAGAATGATAGTGTGATTCTACAAGGGAATATGGTCAATCACTTGTACATGTTTGATGGAGGCTCAGTTGCTGGAATGCCTGTGATGAAAGAAAAGAAGAAAGGTAAGCATGTTAGCTTTGCAGATACTGTTGAAGTGTTTGGAGATTCAAGTCAAGGGAGGATTTGTTGGGATTTGCCTTGAATCTCAGAATCCCACATCGAAAGTTAAGTAAGTTTGAATTTGTCTTGTATCCCACATCGGGAGTTTGGTAAAGGTATAAAGGGTTTCACCCTTATAAATAAGATGTTTTGGTTTTAGTTTAGTAACCCCAAAGAGTTAGACACCAAGAGAATAGCTAAGTGAGTAGGCTATTAAAGGGTGTAATTGGGTTTTGGGTTAAGTTTTGAGTAAGGAGACTTTTCTCATTCTAAAAGTCTCACAATTGTAAAGATTTATTTGATAGTGGATTAGATTTGGAGTAGACCATTTTGAGTTGGGCTGAACCAAATATATTTGTGTTTTTTTATTCTTAATTTGAACTTGTTATTTTGTGTGTAGTTGCTGCGCGTGGGTGTTGTTTTTTCCCAACAAATCACTCTCCAATAGAGTTTGGTGATGAAAGCGTGGTTGCGAGGCATACTCTTCCTCAATCACAAACCTCCTTTATCCTTAGATTTGGTGACTTCATCCTAATAATCCTGAGGAATTTTTGGTTGATTTTGTCAAGAGTAGTGCAAATAGACATAGGAAGCGCTCTGCATTGCATAAAATATGTAGGGATCGCTGTTATACTTGACCGGATAAGAACCATGTTGTCGGTAGGGGAAAGTAAATTTGCTTTCCAACTTGCTAGCTTAGATTTAACCTTCTCTACGATGAACTCATGTCTTGCTTTCTCACTCATTTGTTATGCACGGGAAACCCCAAATATTTTCCAAACTCTTTCATTGCTTTGATGTTTAGACAACTTGTAATCCAATCCCTTTGTTCGTCCTTGGATTTTTTGAGAAAAGAATTCTTGATTTCTCCAGGTTGATTCTTTGTCTAGATTCACACATGATTCCTCCAGCACCTTTTTTATTGTGGTAGTGGATTTCTTATCCATTTTATAGAACAATATTACGTTATCCGCAAAAAAGAGGTGGGATAGCTATGGACCTCCCCTTGAAACGTGGATTAGGCACCATTATTTCTTATCATAAAGCCTCCTTGATGGTAAGGTTGAGATACTCCATACATAAATTGAAAATGTATGGCTATAACGGATCAGCTTGGCGAATGCTTTTTGAAGGATGGAACTTTCAAGCTTACCTCCATTAGCCGCTATTGTTAAACTTGAAATGATAATACAGTTCATAATCAAGTTAACCCATGATGTTAGAAATTTGAAGAACATGAGGATCTTTCTTATAAAACCCCATTCAAGTCAATCATAGACTTTTTCAATATCAACCTACAAAGTCATGATCCCACGTTGACCTTTTTTCTTCTTCATCAAATGGAGGACTTTTTGGACAATGATGACACTTGCAACCGCTTGTCTTCCTGATATGAAGCTCCCTCGCAGGGGTGATATGAATTTGTTCAACAAGGGTTGTAACCTCTGGACCATTATGTTAGTCACAATTTTATATAGTGGTAGCTAATGGGACGGAAGTGGTTTGTGGAGGTGGGTGCTTGGTTCTTTGGAATTAAGGTGATCAACATTTCATTCATACCTCTCGATAGTTTTCCAGTGTTAAACGTTTTGACAATGGTCTCACATATTTTTTATTTTACCTTGGACCAACACGGTTGAAAGAAGAAAGGATGAAGACTATCAAGGCTCAAGGTCTTAAATGGTTTAAGAGACTCTAAGGCCTTATAAATATCAACATCAAAAACCGTTGCTTGGAGCTGGTCCGCAAAAATCACCTTATGGATATCAACATGCCCACTTAAGGTGATTTGGCTCTTGGTTCCTGACTTCATTCACGTTGGACGTGGAAAACAATTTCATGATCATTGCTTTCACTCCCTCATGATCAGTGATCCAAACTCCATTGACATCATACAAGCCACCGATTTTATTTCTATATCTTCTTACAAGAGTTGTAAAGTTGGAAGAATCTTGTATTTCTCTCCCTTTTTATCCTCCAACTCACTCTTGATTTCATAGCCCATAAAAGCTCCTCATGTTTAAGGATTTCCTTGATAGTCTCCCATCAAGGTTCTTTGAAGATTAAGTAAGAAATCATTTGGTCTGTTATCACGGGCTTCTTCAATGCCCTTCAATCTAGTAATAATTTTACATTTCTTGTGGTAGATATTGCCAAAGGTCACTTTATTACGGGCTTTGAGATACTTGATGAAATCATCGATAGTCTGGTTAAGTGGAAGGTGATTTGGAGCCCATTGGTTAGCCATAGCCTGGTGGAAGTCCATATGTCTATCCACATGCATTGAAAACGAAATGGTTTTTCTTCAAAACTAGGAAGGTAAGGGGTTTGGCATGAACAATTTTATGTTCCATTCCATCGCTTCTTCCTGATTCATTCGTGGTAAAATTCCACTTTATGCAAGAGAGTCTCCAATCCTTGGATCACTAGGGAGCTGGTATTTATCTTGATTGTGCTGCTCTGTCCACTAGCAGTTTCATCACTGACACTTGCGTAAACCTCATGTGGACTTCCAACATTCTTTCTGCTAAGGAGGAGACTAGGACCGTTTCTCTCTGTTAAGGAAACATCTCGAAGTTTCGCTGATGCTACCTGTTCAAGTGACTTGGAGTCTCTGAGAAGTGTGAGCTTTGATGAAGAAATGGCAAAACAGGAGGCGAACAGATTAGTAGAGGTAGGTTGCTCCAGAGTCTGGTAGATGGTGTCAATATGGTCTTCCTTGCTTCGTACATCTTGTGGATAACCTCTCTCCTTTGGGGAAATTGATCTGCAGAATCTTCCCTTTCGTTGATCTCACTTGGAGCTTGTCACAGAGGATCCTGGTTTACACCTAGATAGGCCAAAGAAGAAGTTGATGAAGTTTGTGGAGAAGCTCTGCGATTTGCTTGCTATATCCTTTCCCTTCTCAAATGCCTGTTCTTGCAGATTCTCATGTGTTGGCTGGCAATGAGTTCCCTGAACTTTGGTTTTTAGAGCTAGTGTTGATTCCATGAGGAGGCCATTGTAAGTTACCTTATTTGGTTTTGGAAGATTTTGTGTTTTATGCAGTTGATGAATATTCGCCATATACTTGTCCTCTTTTCCTTGTAAACAATTTGAAAAACCTACTTGGGGTCTTGTCTTTTCAGTCTGCATGGTTGCATGCTTAGGGCTGCTAACTTTTATTCAAAAAGAAACATTGTTTCTTGGAGTGTATTTATTCCACTAATGTTGTTATTATTTTTTTGCCTTAAATCCCTCATTGTTTCTATCTTGTTTAGCATTTACCTTGTTTACTTCTCCTTTTTAAAACATGTCATTATCTTTTTTATGTCAGTCAACACCTTGTTTGGTGTTTGCCAATGGAAGTATTCCCCTTTGTTTTTCACTCAGGTTTCTTGACAATAACCTTTCTTTGATTCCTTATATATCTCTTTGATTTTGTGACGGCGATTCTTTCATTTGTAGGGAAAGACTTGTTTTGTCTCATTCTTGACAGCTCCCTTTCTAGTGAAACTGAGCTCTACAGCCATCGACCCTACCCTGGCCATCGGCGTGGGCTTCAACTTTTGTCTGTTCCGTCCCCTTTGGACCAGCATCCATGGGCCATAATCCCTTGCTCAATCTTTTTTTCCTCCATGTTGATTGGTTCCTTTGGTTTCTTGATCTCTGTACTCCCTTCCTAGGTTTGCACGGAAGGGATTTTTAAATTCTCAAGACAATATTCTTTCTTATGCCCGATTTTCCCACACTGCAAGCATAACATACCGATCCCGTCATAAATATGGACTGTTGTTTTCCCTTCAACAGAAATAGATCTCTTCAATGGCTTGTCCAGGTTAGCTTGAATACATAGCCGTGCTAACTTGCCTCTTTCTTCAGAGAGAATATGGCTATCCACTCTAAGTAGACAACCTATGCTCTTTCCTATTCTAGTGAAGATTTCAGTAGCATAGTATTCTATGGGTAATTTGGGGAGTTTAACTGCTACCGATGAGAAAGATGCTTAGGAGTCCAATTTCAGATAGCCAGAAAATGTCCATCCATAAACCAGGGGCCTTTTTTTATCACATAATCATAATCTTTAGGATTCTGGAATTTAATAAAAAAGTAATCACTACCATGATCAATAACAAAAAATTTACCTTGTGTCTTCCATATCTGAATTAATTTAAACACCAGGTACTGGTGACTAACATTTCTTTCGAGCATCTTTAACTATCAGTGTCTTGGCCCATCCACTCTTGACTCTAGTTTTCTCCTCTTTTGTATTAAGCATGATGTTAATATCGTCGGAGTGGCTGATCCTGGAGTTCCTCTTGCGTATCTGTTTCCATGCTTTCCTTTTCTTGGTCGAAAAAATATTGTTCATACGCGCCGTATGACCCTTCAAGGAGAGAATCTTTTTAAGAAATGATTTTCGTACGTGTTGTCATCTTTGAATCAGACGTGAGAGCATTACTGCGAGCAGGATGTGACTCCTTGATCTTCTTGGTGCTTTGATGCAGTTCTTCTTCTCCTTCTCGAGAGAGTTGCAATACAACCAAGCCTTTTTTTTTTTTTTATAATTGCATAATGTTGATATTGAGTTCAATGTAAAAAGTTTTTACAAAATTTCACAGCTGGTTGAGCTAGACTATGAAGAAAATGAGGAGAAAAATTTACAGTCCAAATTTACTTGAGTTAGGCTGCAGTACCTTCTTGGGAGGTGAGCCAATGAAGGCATCTATGCTTGGGTTTGGAAATGGTATATGATGAGCCCAACCAAACGGGGCGACTTTGTAATCTAAACTATAGAGAACTTGGGAGGATTCAAAGGTTAGATGAACGAATCCCTTTCCTATGAAGCTTTTAGGATTTTAAAGGGTATACTGGCAAATTATATGGTAGTATCTAACGGAGGCAGATCTGTTGATAACTTATGCTGAATTTTAGTAGAAGTAGCTGAATTATAGATAAAAAAATGGAGATCATATCCCATTCCAAGGCATGATCAATTTCTATGAGTAGCAATTATTTCTCACGCAAAAATATGTGGTATTAGCCATTAGGTATGCCATGATATTCTTTTTTTTTAGTAAAAAGCTTTATCTAAAGTTGACCATAAAAATGTCTTATATCAATCCGAAAACAATGGATCTTTTCAAGGTGTTTGAACCATATACATGCTATAGCCTAACTTAAGTCTTACTCAAGGAATAATCCAAACGAAAAGGATGTATATTCACATCTATCATAGTATATGAACATGACAGAGGTTTCGAATCATTTCAGAGGATAGAGATAAAAGTGATGCAAAACTCTTTCAGTGAAAAAACCAGCTCTCTCATGCGAAGAAGAAGATGCTCTGCAATGTAGCACGAAGAAAATTAAAGAGTCCCATTCTAAGAAAGTTCAAAACAACGGGAAAAGTTCTATTAAAGGCATCCAAAAAAAGATGGTTTCATATCCCGACTCTCTCCTAGGAGCTGATTATGGAGGCTTGGATCATTACAGTGTGGAACCAAGGATGAAAACATAAAAACCAAATCGGAGGAGGGTTTCCTTGACTAGTTGAATACTGCGAAAACAGATGTAACAAACATCACACTCAGCACGAAAGAGAGGAATGGAACCAGGATCAAATGGGCCAAAAAGCTTATTGTTAAGGTCTTTGGTAGGAATGTGGGATATCCATATCTTGTCTTCAAGCTAAACCAAATTTGGAAGACACAAGGTAAATTTTACGCCATTGATCTAGGTTGTGATTATTTTTTAATTAAATTTCAAAACTTGGATGATTATGATTATGTCATCAAAGGGGGGCCATGGTTTGTGGGAGCTTATTTCTTAGCTATCAAAAAATGGTCACCAGACTTTAGAGCTTTAGAAGGATCTTTCTCTTCCATGGCAGTTTGGGCCAAACTTCCTGAGCTATTCATAGAATACTATGATTTTGGAATCTTGACTAAAATAGGTAAACATAAGGGTTGACAGCCACACCCTCATTGGGGAAAGAGGAAAATTTGTAAGACTTTGTGTTCAGGTCAACTTGGACAAACCTTTAAGGAAATTTGTCATCGTTGAAGGAAGAAAACAAGTCATTATTTAAAAGGGGATAGGTCATGATGTTTTTCGGATGTAGAAAAATTGGACAAAAAAGATTTTTGTCCGGACATGCCATCAGGGTTGAAGAAGCTAGTAACCTCGCCCTAAACCTCTTCAAATTCTTCTTTGGGTTATCTAAGATACAACAACGACCCTCTTCGCGAAGCACTAAGCAAGATTAACGTGACGGAAGATTCAACAGATCGATCTCTCCAAGGGAATGTAGATACTAGGACATCATATATGCCCGCTGTAAAGTTATGGACCACCTTTCCACTCCTGGTATATCCCTCACCTGTTTTGGCTTTCCTCCATCCATCAACCCACTCCCAAGAATGCTGGAACCTCCCCAACCCATCGTACCAGTAAAACCCTCGAGGAGGGACACAATGGACAGTGGACATTCCAGTGGCCCCACTACAAAAGAGAACGGTGGAAATGCACTTTAAGAGCACACAGCTTGCTGCTATGAAGCTGGTAGCGGACAGAGCAGCTCATCAATTCAAAATCTTTGCCAGCTCCTTGGTGATACAAGGAGTAGAGAGCCTGTATCACAAGATAGAAGTTATACCGAGGGTGGACCCAGATTCGAACCAAGAATGGAGCATGAACTTGTTCTTGAAGTTTCCCAATCCCCACCAGCCTTGTGATCCTATGTCTATTGTTTTTTGGAATTGTCGTGGAGCACGTCACCCAAACTTCATTAGAATTGCAAAGGATTTGGCAAACTACCATCAGCCACTTATCATGGTGATAGCAGAAACACGTGTGCGTGGAGAGGATGTCCGGCACATCATTGACCAACTTCCATTGATCCCTGGAAAGATACGGAGACCATTGGCTATCAAGGAGGCATTTGGATGTTGTGGAGATTGGATCTTATCACAGTTCATGAGATCTGCCACACTACACACGAAATTCATAAGGCTAAATGCTCAAATTAGATCAAATGTTTAGATGGTTGCTCAATTTAAGATCAAACGTTATTGATTTGTAATAATCTAAGATTTATTTCAGTGGTAAGAGGAATGTACATCTTATGCGTCGCTAAATAACCTACGTATAAAAATTATGACAGACAAAATATGACGTGGAATATAACGTGAAATTAATTTATCTACGTATAACAACAGTTTCAACTTATTATGGTTGTTTTTTAAGTTTGTTCTTTTTTTTGGCTTTCTTCTTTATATTTGTTGTCTATGAGAAAACTTTAGCTTAGGGTTTACCTCGTTTCTTCTCATTTTCATCATAAATTGAGAAAAATTTTCTGTTGAAATAACATCTGAATATAATATCTTCTTCAAATATTAGTTCATCTAGTAGTGTAAATTCAAGGTTGATATAAATTTTGGGTTTTTCTCATACTTTAATTTGCTCTGAATTTATTTTGCAAAATATTAAAATTGTAGGGTTTCTAGATGAGGGTCTTATGATATAAACACGTATAAGTTAATTTCAGCTAGTTATCCTATAGAATGAAACTTCAAAGGAGAATTCATTTTCTGTTACTGCAATATAAAGGTAGCTATATGGACTTCATAGACGAATTGCAATCCTGGTAGAAGATTTTATGGATGTCCACATTATTTGATAAATTCACTAGTATTTATTTGGTATTTTTCTAGGTATTTTCTTTGGTGTTTTTGCTGGTATTTATTTTTTGATATTTTCTTGGAATGATTGTAGGTCGGTAAATATACTAGTATTTCTGGAGTGTTTTTATTGGAATTTATTTACTGATATTTCTTTGGTGTGATTGTATAGCACCGTTTGTGGATTTCATTTATGGCATGATCCTAAAATTTTTGAAAGAGCAAAAGAGATTATTTTGGAGCTAAAAAAAGGGAAAAATTTTTATATAGTCAAGTTCAAAGTTTGAAATATGAAGTTTCAAAGTGGAAAGAAAATGTTGGTGAAACTAATGTTACCATAGAGAATATGCAGCTAAGGAGAGAAGTTAGTTTTTTGAAGTTAAAATTGAAAAAAAGCAATAAAATTGTTGGAGGTAGACTTGGTAGAGATGGCAATTGAAAAATAATTTTGCTTATCTTATTCTTTTTTATACTTGTGTTTTGTGTAATCTTTTTTAATCCCAACAAAAATTTGAAAACTTAATTTATATACTTGATAGTGGTTTAGGATTGTTATGGAGGGTCTATAAATGTTTGTTAAAACTCATTTTATATCAATGAGCATTTCACCTTGTGAATTTTGTTGCTTTATGTTATTAGTTGTGAAAATATGGTTTAGGGGTGTTCGGTTTTTAGCCAGAAACACCTTCAATAATCCTATTAAAAATTTTTTCGAGATTATTTATGTTGCTTTTTACAAAAAACGCCTTAAGTAATAAAGTCATAAAAATTTATGAAAGGATTATTAAAGGTGTTTTTGGCTAGAAACACCTTCAATAACCCTATTAAAAAATTTTTCGAGATCATTCAAGGTATTTTTGTCAAAAAACACCTTGAGTAATTATATCATAAAAATTTATAAGGGGATTATTGAAGGTCTTTCTGGCCAAAAACGCTTTGAATAATCACTTCATATAATTTTATGAAGGGATTATGGCCAGAAATGCCTTCAATAACCCTATTAAAAATTTTTATTATTATTCAAGGCGTTTTTAGCCAAAATTACCTTGAGTAATCCCCAAAAAAAATTTTATGATGTGATTACTCATGGTGTTTTTGCCAAAAATGCTTTGAAAAATCTCAAAAAATTTTTTTAATGGGGTTATTAAAGGCGTTTCTGGTCAAAAATGCCTTCAATAATGCCTTCAATAATCCCTTCATAAAATTTTATGACGTAATTACTCAAGGCATTTTTTGCCAAAAAAAAATCCAAATCAACATGATTTTGCCTAATCAGTCATATTCTATTATTTTTATGTGTTATAACGATGTGTAAGATGCATATTTCTTTTACTGTTGAAATAAATCCTACATTGTTACAAATTGAAAACGTTTGATCCTTATTTGTATGAATTAAAACGTTTATTCTTGAATTGAGCAATCACTCAAAGGTTTGATTATGATTTGAGCATTTAGCCAATTCATGCTTTAGTTAAGGTAATGTCTTCTAACCTGTCTTGGTTATTTTCTGTTGTATATACTAGCCTTAGAATAAAGGAAAGGAAATTATTGTGGGATAACCTTAAAATAATGGCCACGAACCATGATTTGCCTTGGCTAGTTGCTGGAGATTTTAACAAGGTTTTATTCTTTGATGATAAGAGAAGGGGCACTCCAGTTTCAAGTCACAAACTAACAAAATTTTGTGCCTACGTAAATGATTGTAACCTCTTTGAACTTGGGTTTAAATGACCAAAATTTACTTGGACAAACATGAGAGGGGTTTAACACCTCATTCAAGAGTAGGTGGACTATGTTCTCTCTAATCCTACTTGAAATATTTTGTACCCTAGAGCCATGGATCTCACTTTCCAAAAACAAGATCGGATCATTACCCTATCCTTATATCCTTCAAAACTTGCAATCCCTCATTTGATGATAAACTTTTTTGGTTTCAGAAAATGTAGTTAGATCACCAAGAATTTCCTAGAACTCTCGGCTTTCTCTTTCATTGCCTCTGAACCTAACCATTGAGCAATTCACCAAAAACTTAAAGATATGGAATAGAGAAACTTTCGGTAATGTTTTTCATAATAAACTAAAACTTCTAGCTAAACTGAGAGGCATAGAAAAAGACTTCGAGTAGAGACCTAATAACTTTCTCTTGAACCTTTAGAAGGTACTCATGAGCAAGTACCAATTCATCTTTAGAGAAGAGGAAACCCTCTGGACTATGAAATCCAAAATAAAATGGCTTATTGAAGGGGAAAGAAACATTTCATTCCTCCATGTTATAGACACCCCAATTTGTCTAGGGGCCTATTAGGATTAGTTCTGTTAATAAAAAATAAATAAAAACCAAAAAAATAGGAAGTTGAGTTTGATTGGGATTATGTGGTTGAATTTGAGTTGAGTTATAATTTCTATTCGGATTAGGGCTTTGATCCTATAAATGATGTGGAATGGGGCAAAATTCCAGCTTGCATAAAATAATGAATGATCCTTTAGTTTTGAACCCTTTAAATAATATGAGCCTATTTTATCCATTTTTTTCATGACCCTCACTATGGCCTACATTACAACCTTGAAAAGTCCATTTGGATTACATGTGAGTGCTTGAATTAAATGATCATATGTTGGGTTAAGGCATGCTTATTATGGGGTAATCAAATTATGTTATGTTATATGTGTTAGAGATTGATGTGAAAGAGATATCAATAATGGGTGAAAAATGAAAGAAAAAAAATGGAAAAATGAAAAAGATGAAAAAAGAAAGAGAAAGAAAAATGAGAAAAATTGAAAAATGGAAAAAAAAGAGAAAAAATGAAAAAAAAAAGAAAAAGATAAGAGAAAAAAAGAGAAAAATGAAAGAATGAAAAATAAAAGATGAAAAGGAGATAAAAGGTAGACTTAAATTGAAAACCCGAAAGGAAGATTTAGGTAGACAAATCTAAGCTGAAAGTTGAATGAACAATTCAAATATATGAAAGATCAAAGATATATGAAGATCCTCCGAAGCTGGAACAAAGTTCAATGAGTTCAAAATGATTGTGAAAGTTAAAGGAATGAGTTTTTGAAAAAAAATCCTAGATTACTGTTTAAAATTGTCTGAATATTCATTGTTTGGATATACCATTCGTCCCAATGACATGAATCTAACTTGTTACTTTCTCCATTTGTTTTTGTACCAGACTCACTTTTTATTGATTGCCTTTCTCCTAATTCACCTTGTGCTCTTTTATTCTTACATCTCTAGAACAAATCGAGGAAATGTATGATTACATTATGTTTGTCAACAATTGAAATGATGATAAATGAATGACAATGTGCATAAAAGATTCTTGCATTCATTTGAAAAGAAATCTAGAATAATATGGAGCAAAAAAAATAAAGAGTGTAGAAACTCGAAGATGATTTGAAATGACACGTGGTGTGATCATGAAATCAATATGGTGATGGATTGGTCAACATAACTTATCAGTTGTGATCAAATGATGGAGATTGTGTGGATCAAGAGATGAAATTTATTCTGTTAGTGTTGATGAGCCTATGAGTTGAGTGATGTAAATGAATGTGGATCAATTGATGAAATGGCTAGCGCTAAGAAGCTTGTGAGTGGTGACCAAATGATGGAGGCCAAAATTTGTTCTAAAATGGCTAGTGGTAGGAAGCTTGTAAGTGGTGACTAAATGATGAAGGGCGAAACTTGTTCTGAACTTGTTAATGCTAAGAAGCCTATGAATGATGATCAAGTGATGAACATGATGAGGATCAATTGATAAAACTTGTTTTAAAGTGCTGAAAAGCTAAAATGGGAAAATGCAAAATGGTGGAGTCTTGAGATCCATGTTACCACATTAGAATTTCACAACAGTGACATCCGCATTTCATGCATTGCATTTGCATTATTGTTTGGAGAATATTTAAAACTTTAGTTTGGCCATGCACTTACATTATGTAGCAAACATTTGACTTATGGTTGAGAACATGGCATTTTTAGGATTGTGAGAATCTAGATTGTTGCATTTGCACCATTAAAAAAGCATTTGCATTATTGATCATAACATACAAAATTTTGATTTTGATAAAAGTTTGAAAGTCATCTGGAAAAATTTTTTGAATATTTTGATGGAGTCTTTTGAGATAAGATTGTGAATCTTCAAATGAGAATCTTTAAACTTTTAAGTTCTCAAATAAGAATCTTTGAGTCTCAAATGAAAATCTTCAAATTTCAAATGAAAATCTTTGAGATGTGAAATGTGAGTCTTTGAACTCGAATGAGAAGCTTTGAACTTTTGGATGTGAATCTCCAAAATTCAAACAAAAAAAGTTTAAACTTTTTGGATGTGAACCTGAAATTTGTCAAATATGAACCTTTGAACTCAAATGAGAAGCTTTGAATTTTTGGATGTGAATCTTCAAATTTCAAATGAGAATCTTTAAATGTTGGATGTGAGTCTTGCAATTTGTGAATGCAAATCTGGAGATCTTGCAAATTTGAATTCTTGTAAAACTGAAATTTTGAGAATCAAATTTTAGTAAATTCTTGCAAAGCTGAAAGGTTCTTGCGAATTTGAGTCTTTAAATTTCAAACTCAAATTGTGAATCTTTGAGTTTTCATTACAAATTTCATCAAATCTGATCTATGATTCCTCTGGACATGATTGTCGATGAGCTTTTTATTTTTTAAAAGTTATTGTGCCTCTGCTTAAAGGAGCATTTTATATTTTTTAAAGTTGTAGTGCCTTTGTTTATAGGAGCATTTTTTCAAAGTTGTGGTACCTCTATTTAAATGAGCATTTATTTTTCAAAGTTATGGTATCTTTGTTTAGAGAAGCATTTATTTTTCAAAGTTGTAATGCCTCTGTTTAGAAGAGCATTTTATTTTTCAAAGTTGTGGTGCCTCTGTTTAGAGGAGCATTTTATTTTCAAAAGTTGTGATGCCTTTGTTTAGAGGAGCATTTTATTTTTCAAAGTTGTGGTACCTCTGTTTAGAAGAGCATTTTATTTTACAGAGGAGTATTTTATTTTTCAAAGTTGTTATGCTTATATTTAGATGAGCATTTTATTTTTCAAAGTTGTGATACCTCTATTTAAAGGAACATTTTATTTGTCAAAGTTGTGATGCCTCTGTTAAAAAGAGCTTAATTTATTTTTCAAAAAGTTGTGGAGCCTCTATTTAGAGGAGCCGTATTTATTTTTTCAAAGTTGTAAGCCTCTACTTAAGGGAGCCTTATGTCATTCAGTAAGTTATAGTGTATGGTTATCACCAAAAAAACAAACAAACAAAAAAAAACATGTGAGTTGATTGGGTTATCTATGTCTTTATACAATTCTTGTTTCACAAAAAATATGCAAAGAGGGACAGTTGTAGACACCTCAATCTGTTTAAGGATCTATTAAGATTAGTTCTGTTAATAAAAAATATTAAAAAACCAAAAAACCAAAAAAACCCAAAAAATATAAAGTTGAGTTTAATTGGGATTATGCGGTTGAATTTGAGTTGAGTTGGAATTTTTGTTCGGATTAGGGCTTTGATCCTATAAATACCCACACAAATATAGGCATCTAATTTGGTCCAAGTCCGGATCAATTGGGCTTGATCTAAATGGGTAAGCTCATTTGCATTTTTATTTTTGTTTATTTATTAATAATATTATTTATTTATTTATTTATTATTATTATTATTTTATTATTTATCTGTTAATGTTTATTTTATCATTTATCTATTAATATTTCTTTTATTTATCTATTAAATTTTTATTTATCTATTATTATTTTTTTTACTTTGACTTTGACTTTATCCTTTTTCTTGATTGATTCCCGGTTGAGATTAGGATCAGAAAAAATTGAAATTTTGGCGTGAATTTGGGGCTGATAGAGTTAGGATTAGATTCAAAGATTGAATCCAAATCCCAGAAGGAATTGGGATTGATTAGAAAACTCTTCTAATCAATCCCTATAAATAGGTGTTGAAACATACAGGAAAGGGACAGAAAATACACAAAGAGGAAACAGAAGCTAAAAAAGGTTCTTGTGTGTTAGAAACAACTTTAGGAATCTGTGGGAATTTTTTTTAGAATTTTTGAAGTTTTTTTTCTGGAAAATTTTTAGAAAATTTTCAGAATCCGACAAATTTTTCGACGAGATTCAAGTTTTCCGGTGAGATTTCCTGCCAACTTTGAACTTTCCGACAAGTTACCCAATTTTCGACATAACTTTCCAGAAACCAACCAATTTTTCAGGGACTTTTCGATTAAAAACCCAGATTTCGACAAGAATTTTTAGAATCTGATTAAATATCAATTGGTGTTCTTAAGGGGGTAGAGAGAGAGGGAGAGAAAAAGAGAAATAGAGAGAGATGGAGGAAAAGGATTCTGCTGGGAAAGGCTAAAATTAGTCTTTTATACCCTACTAAAACGACGTCATTTTTGCATTAGTAAACCCAGAGGATCCGCGCATTTTGTCAAGATCCGACCCGAACCGTAGTGCACCCGAACCAACGACCCGTTTCTCCGCTTGGGTTCCAACCAAGCCAAAACTCTAAGCCGCATGTTTTAGCTGTGATTTCTGTCATGAGCCGAGCTGTTTTCGAATTTTTTTTGGTATTTTCTTATTTATTATTTAAGTATTTATTTATTTATTTATTTGTTTTTTAATTATTAAATTAAAAATAAAGTAAAAATAAAAATTTTGGGAATGAATATTAATTATCCAATGATGGAATTTATAAAAATTTCAAATGGTAAATTTTTATAAAATTCTTAAGTGAGAAATTTTATCTAAATTTGTTCCAAATTGTGGAATAATATAGATAAAATTTTAATAACAATAATTAATATTTATTTTCAAATTAAAAACATAAAAAGCATAAAAATATAAAAAAATTTTGGAATTAAATATAAATTACCCAATGATGAGATTCTTAGAAATTTCAAATGGTAATTTTTTAAATCTCTATGTGAGAAATTTTCTCTAAATTTGACCCAAATTGTGGAATAATTTAGATGAAATTTCAATAATTGTCATATTATTTTCTTTCCAAGAAAACAAAAAGGAATTTCTAAATAGGCCCAAATTGTAGAAATTTTAGAAATTCAAAAGAGAAAATATTTCTAATTTGGCCCAAATTGTGGAATAATTAGATTTATTTTCAACGAAAATTGATAATAATAAATAATAATAAATAAATCATTTTCCAACGATGGAGCCTATGCAAGAAATCAAAGAGGATTCTTGAATACTCTTGAGGTGAAAAAATATTTTTTAAGATTCTTAAAAATTATTTCCAATATTTAACATAAAATTTGAAACCATTAGACTTCGAACCTTACGATAAATTTGAAATAATATGGTACCATCCCTTGGATGGGCATGTGGGGGTGCTATAACCTTTCCCATATGTAACCGAACTCTCGAATCCTGTTCTGGTTAGTAGACCCGAACCTATTCTTTTAAGGACCCTTAGTCAAGCTTAGGAGTTCTTTAAAAGGATAGATTCCCTATGTGACCAATCACACCTAATAAAAGATTGGTGACGACTTCATTCATTTGTTAAATCTAGCTATAGATTTTCGGATCTATATGAATGTTTAGACAATAGACACAGAGAAAACAAAAATAGAGAAAAGCAAAAAGCAAAAAAAAAAATTTAAGAGGTTTTTTTAGGTAAAAAAAAAGAGTTTTTTGGAAATTTTTTGGAAATTTTCTAGATTTTGACGAAATTTTTCAGCGCCGGTTGAATTTTTCTATGAGTTTTCTGATACCGGTTAAATTTTTCGACAAGATTTCGGCTACATCTCCAGTTTCCAATAGAGCTCCCAATTTTCGACATCCATTTTTCAAAAATCGATGAACGTCCAGCCAGATTCCGACAAACCTATTTAAATTTCGACAGCAATCCTAGATTTCGATTAAAGATTCAACATGTGTTCTTGGGGTTTAAAGAGAAAGGGAGAGAAAAAAGGAAGTAGAGAAAGGGAGCAAAGGAGATCTAGCGAAAATCGGCTAAATTTGGGCTATTTATACTCTCACTGAAACGACGTCGTTTTGGCATTAATAACCTATTAGGATCTGTGCGTTTTTCATTCGGGCAACTCGACCCGTAGTGCGACCCACATTTGACCCTCACATCAATCGATCCCTTGAGCTGAGCCGAGCCAACAAGTCGCATTCTCGATCCATTGTTTCTGTCTCGAGCCAAGCCAAATTCCGACTACAAGCCGAGCCGTTTCATTTTTTTGGTATTTTATTTATTTATTTATGTGTTTATTTTTTTTAAGTATTTTTGCATGATTTAATTAAATAAAAATAAAATAAATTTTAGAAATAAATATTAATTATTCTATGATGGAATTTATAGAAATCTCAAGTGATAAAGTTTTATAAAATTCTTAGATGAGAAATTTTGTCTAAATTTGTTCCAAATTGTGTAATAATTTAGATAAAGTTTCAATATCAATAATTAATATTTATTTTCAAACAAAAAAATAAATAAATAAACAAATAATAAAGAGTTCCTAAATATGCCCAAATTGGGACAAATTTAGAAATTCTAAAAAAAAAAAAATTTTAAATTGACCCAAATGGTGAAAAATTTAGAAAATCCAAAAAGAAATAAAATAAAAGGAAAAGAATTTCTAAATAGGCCCAAATGATGGAAAATTTAGAAATTCAAAAGATAAAATATTTCTAATTTGGTCCAAATGATGGAATAATTAGATATATTTTTAACAAAAAAATTTAAAATTCAAAATAATAAAAATTAAACATTTTTTCTGATGATGGAGCCTCTTCAAGGAAACAAATGGGATCCTTGAATACTCTTAAAGTGAGAAAATATTTTCTAAGAATTCTACCAGATTAGTGGAGAGTCTTATAAATTATTTTCAATATTCAACATAAAAATTTGAAACAATTAAAATCAAGACCTTAGGATAAATTTAAAATAATATGGTACCATCCTTTGGATAAGCATATGGGGGTGCTAATCTTTCTCTACATATAACCGAACTTCCAAATCTTATTCTGGTTAGTAGACTCGAAGCTATTCTTTTAGGGACTCTTAGTCAACCGTAAGAGCTCCTTAAGATGATAGATTCATTAGGTGACCAATCACATCTAGTTAAAAAATGTTGGTAACAATTTCTCTATTTGTCAAGTCTAGTTGTAGATTTTCATATCTATATATTATGACACATCTTTCAACATTTGATAGAAGGCAAAGAAACAAAATTAGAGGATGCAAACGGAGAATGGATTATGAACAACACTAGGGTCAAGAAAATTGTTATGGAGCACTTCACATCCTTCTTCACAATCTCCGAGGTGATGGAGTCTCAGGGAATTGACCTATAAGGCCTTAAATGGTTTCTCTCAATGAAGATGAAATCGGCCAACTCCAACTACCACTCCAAGACAAAGATATCCGCAGGGCTCTATGGAGTCTTAAACCTTTCGAAGCTTTGGGTCCAAACGGTTTTCACCCAGGCTTTTACCAACATTGTTGGGACAAAGTCAAAGGCAAAATTTGTGAGACCATTCGGGAAGTTTTTGTAAGTGGAAGGCTTCAAGAGGCTATGAATGACATGCTTATCTCCCTCATTCCAAAACGCCAATCTCTTTATTTAATTAGTCAATATCGCCCTATAAGCTTGCTTAATACCACTTACAAAATTGTCTCTAAGATTTTGGTGCAAAGGTTACGCCCTTTCTTGAACAAACTCATATCACCACTCCAAGGAAGTTTCATTCTGGGGAGACAAGCTTTTGACAGTGTGGTTATTGTTCAAGAAGTTCTTCATTCCATGAAAAGGAAGAAAGGAAAGCATGGGACTATGGTGATCAAACTCGACCTAGAAAAGGTGTATGATCGCCTTGAATGGGGCTGCATCAGAAAATTCCTCTACTTCTCCTCCGAAATGGATTCATTTAATCATGAATTGCATCATATCCTCCTATCTCGCAGTGATCATTAATGGAGAAAGGATGGAAAGGTTTCAAACTTCAAAGGGCATTCGATAAATTGATCCTCTCTCCCCGTATATATTCATATTATGCGTAGAGTACCTTAACGCTTTGATTCTGGATGCTTGCGAGACTAGAACGTGGTTCCCAGTTAAGGTCTCTAGGAAAAGTCTACGTCTCTTACACCTACTCTTTGCAGATGATGTTGTTTTGTTCTCAAGAACCAACAAAAAATCTGTCATCACCATTAGCAAGATCTTGGATAGATTCATGGAAGAATTAGGCCATAAGGTGAACTTGGAAAAATCCAGAATTGGTTTTTCCGGGAACACCAAGAGATATTAGCAAGATTGGATAACCAAATTTTTTAATATAATAAGTACTGATGAACTTGGAAAATATCTTGGTTTCCCTATACATAGCAGAAACGTAAGAAATTAAGATTTTGATTTTATCATTGAAATAGTTAATTCCAAACTCGTAGGCTGGACAGCTAGTCTCTTATTCCCCCGCTGGTAGAATGGTTTTGATCCAGTCTACTATGGAAGCTCTCCCAACTTACTACATGCAATGCATGGCCCTCCCTGCTTCGTCATGCTCTGAATTGGATAAAATCAATAGAAGATTTTTATGGGAAGGAGGAAGTAACAGGAAGAAACTTCATAGACTTAAGTGGACTGAAGTGACTAAAGCAAAGGAAGAAGATGGCCTCGATCTTAAATTGAGCTGAGCCATAAACCAAGAATTACTATCCAAACAATGTTGGAGGATGCTACATAACCAGAGTGAGCCGTGGGTTAGGGTGCTAAAGGAAAAATATCTTCTCAACAATGATAATAGGGGTAAGGTCTCGGATATGTCTGTCACTTAGAGATCTCTCAAAGGATGACATCACATTCTTGACAAGGGCATTAGATGGACAGTCCATGATGGTGCTAGCACGAGCTTCTGGGAGGAAAACTGGACAGGTCTTGGCAAGGTTAGGGCCTTGGTTATTGGTCCTCTGAAATGCGAAGATGAAAACATCATAGTTAAACAATTCAAGCAAAGGGTGGATTCTGGCAACCAACACCCTGTTGCCATTGATCTCCCCTTGGAAGTTTTGCAAGCCATCCAAAGTGTTCCTTTAGCCGTCTTGATGTTAGTAATGACTCCATGTGCTGGAATTATTCTAACTCTGGAGAAATCGATTTGAACAGTGCATATAAACATGCCCTCAACCATGACATGCAAGGTGGTGGAAAAGAAAGAGACATGTAGACCTGGATTTGGAAACAAAAAGCTCCCCCTAAGCTCAAATTCATTACATGGGAGTGTGCAAGAAAAGTCCTTCCCACCTGTGATTTCCTTTTAGCAGGGGATCGAATGTCCAGAATAGGTGCCCTTTGTGCAATGATCAAGATAAGACAATAATACACTTGTCTACTGAATGCCACATTATGAAAACCTGGAGGCCACCCTTAACTGCCCCGTCTGACCACTATCACCAGCATCGCTTCGTGGCATAAATGGCTCAAGGACAACATCATCGACAAAACATGGCTGGCTAATAAATGAGCCTCCTGGAGCACGGCTTTTGTTTTCATGTTGTCGAAAATTTGGAAAACTCGAAACAAGATCATTTTTGAAAGGAAACCTGTGAACTCCAGAGTGGCTGATAATGCTATCAACCATGGTACTGAATTTATTGCTTCGACGGGTCAAGTGAAAAGAGGACCTTTCCCTTCCACCATTGTTGTCCAGTGGAGACCACCATCCCAAGGTTGGCTTAAACACAACACCGATGTTCTTCAAAGGGCAATCCAGGCAAAGCGGGGGCAGAGGTTATCATAAGCAATCACGAAGGGAAATGGATCAAGGGGATGGCCAGATTTATTCCTAGAGCCACAAGTGTAGAAGCTGAATTATGGACCCTACGAGATGGCCTTGACCTGGCTAGGAAGGAAGGAATAACAAGGCTGGAAATAGAGTTGGATGCGATCGGAGTGATTAACTTGATTAACAACACTAGCATTTCCAATCGGCGTCAAATACTCTTATTTCTGATTGCAGGACTCTCTTCAGGAACTTTCAACAGATCAGGATAAAACTGTTGGGAAAAACAACAATACCTACGCGCAGCAACCACACACAAAATAACAAGCTCAAATCAAGAATAAGAACACACAAATATATTTGGTTCGGCCCAACTCAAAATGGCCTACTCCAACTTAATCCACTATCAAATAAATCTTTACAATTGTGAGACTTTTAGAATGAGAAAAGTCTCCTAAAACTCCTTACTCAAAACTTAACCCAAAACCCAATTACACCCTTTAATAGCCTACTCACTTAGCTATTCTCTTGGTGTCTAACTCTCTGGGGTTACTAAACTAAAACCAAAACATCTTATTTATAGGGGTGAAACCCTTTATACCTTTACTAAACTCCCGATGTGGGATACAAGACAAATTCAAACTTACTTAACTTTCGATGTGGGATTCTGAGATTCAAGGCAAATCCCAACAAATCCTCCCTTGACTTGAATCTCCAAACACTTCAACAGTATCTGCAAAGCTAACATGCTTACCTTTCTTCTTTTCTTTCATCACAGGCATTCCAGCAACTGAGCCTCCATCAAACATGTACAAGTGATTGACCATATTCCCTTGTAAAATCACACTATCATTCTTATACACTTTCAACCAATCATTACTACCATAAAATGTGTATCCCCGAGAAGATAACTCACCTAAAGCAATCAAATTGTAGTGACAATTTGGTACATACCTTACATGACGAAGTGTCCTAATAACACCATTGTGAGATCTAAGGCGAACACTCCCAATGCCTTGAATCTGCACCTTTTCTTTGTTAGCAATCACAATATCCCCATACTTTTCATTCTCATTTAACTCCACAAAGCAGCTCCTATCATTGCAAACATGAACTGTAGCAGCTGAATCTAAAACCCAACCTTTGTCACTTTTCAAAGTCTGGGTCTCATCCACACAAGTTGTCAAAACAACATCATCATCATCAGACAAAATAGCAGCAGTATCACTCTTTTCTTCATCTGATTTCTTCTCATCATTCGCCCTTTTGAAAGCAGCCATATCCCTTCTCAGCTTCCTGCAGCGCACTTGGATATGTCCCTTCTCACCACAATAATAACATTCTACATCACTGTAATCTCTGTCTCTTGACTTAGATCTCCATCTTGATCCATCAATCCTCTTTTGAGTCCTCCCTCGATCAAAACCCTCTACAGCTAGTGTACTCCCCCCAGGTGATGAGTTCTGAGCTCCCATAAACCTTTCATTCTCACGCAACAGGGCAGTCACATCATCCAACTTCAAAGTAGACCTACCTACCAACACAGTCTGAACTAAAGGCCTATAAGACTTGGGCAAAGATGACAGCAAAATTAAAGCTTTCTCTTCATCTTTTAACTCATCAACAGAAATCGCTAGCAATTGAGAAACCAATTTATTAAATTCATTCAGGTGATTATGAAGACTCATACCTTCTTCCATCTTCAGAGAATACAGATCCATCTTCAAACATAATCTATTAGTCAACGACTTCGAAGCATAAATACCTTCAAGCTTATCCCACAAACTCTTCGGAGTACTCTCAGTCAACACACTGTACTTTACTTCTGGAGCTAACGCCAATCTAATAGTACTAACAGCCTTCTTCTGAATCCTATTCCAATTAACATCAGACATTCCCTCAGGCTTACTACTCTCTAATGCTTGATCCAACCCTTGTTGTACTAACAGATCTTGAATCGTACTTTGCCATAACATAAAATTACTTTTTCCATCAAATAACGGAATCTCAAACTTAGGCATAGACATACCAGACATACCTTCTTCAGACATCTTCAAACACTGCTTCACGATCTCTTGGACCCACGAACCTAGAACCTCGAACCTGGAACCTCGCTCTGATACCACTTGTTGGGAAAAACAACAATACCTACGCGCAGCAACCACACACAAAATAACAAGCTCAAATCAAGAATAAGAACACACAAATATATTTGGTTCGGCCCAACTCAAAATGGCCTACTCCAACTTAATCCACTATCAAATAAATCTTTACAATTGTGAGACTTTTAGAATGAGAAAAGTCTCCTAAAACTCCTTACTCAAAACTTAACCCAAAACCCAATTACACCCTTTAATAGCCTACTCACTTAGCTATTCTCTTGGTGTCTAACTCTCTGGGGTTACTAAACTAAAACCAAAACATCTTATTTATAGGGGTGAAACCCTTTATACCTTTACTAAACTCCCGATGTGGGATACAAGACAAATTCAAACTTACTTAACTTTTGATGTGGGATTCTGAGATTCAAGGCAAATCCCAACAAAAACATACTTACCGTGAAGGAAACCGGTGTGCTGGTGCATTGGCTGGATATGGCAGTGACGAAACTAATTTTACTTTATGCTCTGCGTCTAAAGACTCGTTTGTTGTTATGTTTAATGTTGTTCCTAGGTGTATTGCCGCTTTCATCTTAGCTGAGGCTTGTGGGGCCGTTATGTATCGGACTACGTGATTATCTACGCATGAATTTTCTTTCCGGATAAAAAAAAATTAACATGACAGACCCCATTGAAAAGGATATAGGTTTTTCCAAAGCGTTAAGAATGAAGGAAACAAATGGTTTTCAGTTTTCTAACCAACCTTACCTAAACTCAGGCAGGAAAAATTTTCCACCATTTTTCGATTTTTGCAATTAATTCAGAGACGGAAAATATTGCAAGTTTTTCTAACCTACCTTTCAATTCTTCCTGCAAGCTTCCCATTGCAAAAATAGTCTAATTGCAGCTTTTATAGAAATTAATTGGAGTTGCCTAAGCCATTTGAGTAACTACATGGAAATGAGGTTTCTGAATTTTCTGATTATTATCTACTGTTTCCTAGTTTTCTTTGAATTGTGAAATGCAAGTTGCGTAGGGCCAGAGGAATGCAGCTTTGTCACACAGAAAAATGGGGTGGAATAGCTTTTTTGTTTTTTTAACTTGCAAGCTATGTGCAAATGAACATGGTGGATTAAATCAATCTTTTTAAAAAATATATAATAATTTAGTTTAATAATCAAACTGAAATTGCAATTCTAATATTTTTGGCAGATATTGATTGTAATTAATTAGTTCTTTTTTCTTGTAGCTGATTGCATTTTAAGTCCAAAATCTAGTCAAAAGGTTTCAAAATTTATCTTATCCACTTTTTTTAAATTTTTTCTACACATGAATAATTTAAATAAATTAGAGAAGAAAATTAAATTACTCCGCCAAAAACAAAGCAAAAATCACACATTTAAGTACCAAAAATAACCTTATTCTATAGAGTTATCACTTATAATTGATTATATGCATACGACGTATCCCTAAATCAAAATAATAAGATTTAATTGTCAATAGTTACATTATTATTTTTATTTTACATGATTCTTAAAATATTTGATTGGGGGTATTGTTGCGACCTTAAATTAGTTGTTTTGTGAAAGGTGGTTAAGAGTTTTTAATTGCAATATATGTTGATATTCTACTTTCTAATAGTTATTTTTTGTTGATAAAAAAATTGAAATCTTTTTATTAAAAAGAAATGTGATTTTTTTTTATTATAATTGTAAGTTCAAATTTTGGATGTTTGCGTGACTTGATGCATCGTTCTTAGAATTCAAAAAATTTTGTTTATCTAATTTTAAGATTTGAAGATCATTTTTTATTTTATTCTATATTGTTTGAATGTTGTATTGCTTAATTTAGTTATTTAACATTTTTGGTTAATCCGAATTAGTTCATATTTGATCACGGATTGAACAAGCTAATTATCATATTTGAACCTACTTTGCCAGCTCTAGTCGTGGGTCAACTAATAAGCAACTTACAAACTTTTTTCATCATGCCATCGAATTCCATGGCTTGTGTCTGTTTTTGTGTGACATGTTGATTAACATCGTTTGTTCGTATTCTCTCAATTTTTTTCAATTGTTTTATAAAGCATAACCTACATTCAAAGGAAGCAATTCCCGCTAACTGAAGGCGAAATCGGCTTCTCTTTTTTCAAAACTCCCACTCCCACAATAACAACTTTTAAGTATTTTTGGTCTTTCATAGTACTTACATTACTCGCTATCTGGTTTATTTATGGTAAGGACGATAAAACTAAACCAGGCTTGAAAACCAGAAAATTGTTATGAATGCTAAATCCACTAAAAAGTATTCCATCTCCCTGATCCAAAATCCAAAAAA
Source organism: Durio zibethinus (assembly GCF_047325235.1). NCBI lineage: Eukaryota > Viridiplantae > Streptophyta > Magnoliopsida > Malvales > Malvaceae > Durio > Durio zibethinus. The sequence continues at coordinate 21,509,127 of NC_143166.1, forward strand.
ATCAAATATATTCACACCGATGCCTTCGCAAAATGACTCTTGCTACAAATGAAATTGAATTACAGTTCTTTGGAATCAAACGAATCACTATTAACTCATTATGTGCTAGTCCCAGCAGACTCAAAAAAGTGGTTCACTTGTTGGCAATATAGTCGGAACACTTGTTTCCTGGTTATCTGATATCACAGATGATATATCCACCTTATCTGCCAAAGTTGCATATGGTGCTAGTGTGTCACCGATAGATGTTGCCAGATTACTTTCTGTTGAAACAATCATATCTGGAATGCTCCCTAATGATGAATTAAGAGCTTTATCATCTGAAGTAGGTTCAGTTGCTTTAGATGTAGGTGGTGATGCACCTATTACTACGGCAACTGGTGCACCAGGAGGTGGTGCTCCTATCAGTGTGCCTAGTGTTGCGGTTGGTGCATCAGGAGGTGATGCTTCTATTGGTGTGCCTGGTGCTGCGACTGAAGCACTGGGCTGCACCTATTAGTGCTTCAGTTGGTCCACCAGGAGGTGGTGCTTCTAATGCCAATGTTTTGCCTGGTTGTTGCAGCAAAGTCTGTGTTGCAGGAGCAGGTTTTTTCTTAATGGTAATTGAAGCAGAAAGTGTTGCCATCCCAACAGGAAAGATTTCAATCGGTGGTTTCTTCCCTGCCTTTGACAAACTCTAAAGTTTGGGTTCCTTGAGAGAAGCCAAAAATGCAGTTATAGCATCTGTCTTTGCCGATGGTGTGGGCTCCACCTCTTCCTGTAACTCCGTTCCAAGCCTCAACCAAGTTCTTTAACGTTGGTCGCCCAGGAGCCTGAAACAAATTTTAGACTGGTCAGAAGGCAAAAATTATGCTTTGGATCAACAACAAATTGTCCACATGAACCAAGTCATACATGTGCGTGTAACATAGCCTCGGAAAGCATTCCAGTAACCTGCCATGCTTTCTCCATAAGAGCATTGTCTCCCAACACTACAGCTGAAAATGCTGCTTCACGTCCCAATCCAAACGAGATCAAGTTATTTACTAAACCTGGTAATCAAACACAATTTCTTTTACCAAACAATAACCAAATAAAAAACATCAAGTACAAAATTGTTAATTTTATCATGCAAAAATAATTTGATAAATTGAATATTCTCAATTAGGGGAGTAATCAATCGAGTTTGAGTCGATACAGTATCAAACTTAACTCAAGCTTGATTCGAAATTTGAGACTCAAAACTCGACTCAAACTTGATGAAGTTTTATTTTTTTAGCTCGAGATAGAAATCGAACTACTCAAACTCGCTTAATTAGACTCAATTAACATGTAAAAATAAGTTCGATTCTTATATTTGATAAAAACTCGATTATTTGTGCTTGAGTTCGAGTTCGAAATATTTTATTAATTAAAATAATAAAAATTATTTAAATATAAAAGCTCGATTAGGTTTACGAGCTTATCGAGTCAGGTATAATAATACTCAAACTCGACTTGATCGATGAGTCGAGCTACTCGAACTTAACTCGATAATAATCGAGCCGAATTTGAGGTTTATTCAAATCAAACCTGAGTAGCTTACAAATACTAATGTATCATTTGCACTTCTATTCTTAATGACAATGACTAGCAAGGCAATAATTCCTTTGCAGTAAATATGATTAAAAAAATCAAACAAAAAAATTAGTAAACTCATTTGAACTATTACCATATTTTCATTCATTAAACAACTTAAAAAACTACCGAAGACCTTTCTCATAAGAGAAAACTAATGGCAGTAAATGTTTCAATTTTTCCCTGTAGCATTATAGATGCAATTATAGAAAAAAAAAAAAAAAAAAAAGAAAAAAAAAAGGAAAGTTGTCTAAAGATATTATTTTTAATACTTAATGCAATTATCCATTAAAAATCTAGGACTAATCTAATACAACTAATTTAGGTTGCTTTTGGGACATATGATTAGTAAAAAGATAGGATACTAATCATCTTACCATATGTTTGTTATACACTTAAATAAAAGGATTAAATTATCGAAAGCATTAGATATCCTATGTCAATAGGATAACTTTATCTCTTGAAAAAGTAAAAGATTGTTTTTAATCTATAAGATCAGATAATTTATCAGAATTTTTAAATAATTTAAAAACCTAAAATTTAAATTATCAAATATTAGAAAATATTCTCCACTTTTCAAATTTTCTTCAAAATAAACAAGTAATTTGTAATTCAAACTTTGATATTTTTTTAACTATAAGCTATAAGCTTTTTAATAATTTTTAAATATAAAATAATACATAATTTTATTTAAATTTAAATTTAAATTTATTTATTATTTATTTGATGTATCTATTTGTTTATTATGATGTATTTCTTTAAGCCACAATTATTGAAGGAATTTATCAATTGATAAAGTATTTAGGCAACTTTTAATTAATTAATAGATGATCTCTAAAAAAATAATTGAGAAATTATATCATTTATGACTACATAAAAATTTAATTAATATATAAAGGATAATTTTGACCAATAAAAAATATTATCATATCTTAATCTTAATCTTAATCTTGCACATAACAAACATGATAAATGGTAAAATAATATTCTATCTTGTTCTTTATCTTTACACACCCCAAACTTAACATAAGAGGATATAATTTAATCTAATCATATTTATACTATTATATTATTCTATCCTATTACAATGTTGTATATCAAATATAGCCTTAATTTCAATTGATAGCTTTAATTCACTTCAACTAGAAAATTGCTTTACAATGAGGATACTAAGATAGATATTTTGGTATACAAGAAACCATTAGAAATAGCACCAATTAAATACAAAAATAAGGGTTGGTCAAAAAATGAAAAAAAAAAAAAAAAAGGAGACATAATTAAGATGGTTTGGACATGTGAGATGAAGGCCTGGAACAGAAAGTTTTAAATAATAAAAAAGGTTAACTGGAGTTAAGTACTTATGTAGCATAAAATTCTTAAAACCTTTTAGCAAGCATCAAACAGCTCAAATAACCAGTTTGAAAAAGAGGATATGAACATTGCAACTTACACTCAGGTGTGTCAACTCTCCATGATTAACAAGGCGAAGAGCAGTCCTCTTAACTCATGACCTCGTAAAGCTCCTTTCACTGAACCTGCAGTAGCTAACCTTTTAAGAGCTTCACAAGCAATGTCAGCCTGGGCGTAGCATCAGCTACATCAACAAGGTCCAAAAACTCCTTCACAAATTTTACTGTTCCTTGAACAGCCTCAACCAGATTTTCCTTTTTAGCTATCAAATTAAGGATATCATTCAAATCAAGCTTGGGATTATCCTATCCTATGTCCTTGCTGTTGCTCATTGTAAGAAGACATTGTAGAGCTCTTTTCAAATCATTACTTTTCATGGCTAAATCAAACTCCAACTTGTAAAACATAGAATAGCAATGTAATTGAAGAAACCATGGATCAGAATGCAATGCAAATAACATAGGACTCTTGCTGCAATCTAATTGGCATAAACACAAAAAACTGCATAATATACTTATAAAGAATGCTTTAATGTAAACCCCAACAGGCATATAGCACTTCCACCATCAACTTTCTTCCCTTACTTTCTTGAGCAAACAGTGGGATTCAATGATGGAGAAGAACTTATAAAAATGCAATTTTTCAAATTCATTTTTCATGATGCTACTTCTGTTGGCTAAAATAGACTTCAGAAATTGGAGATGATAAACTAAAAGAAAAGCACAATGGTAGGTTGATAACCCATAACTATTTTTCCTTGATTACGAATTGATTTTGCATATGATTGCATTCCACCATAAATTCAACATTAGAGTCAATTTTAATATCTACTAATGCAAAAATAAACGACAAAAAGAGAAAGCCACAGGTTCACGTTAATGTGGATGCAAATGATGATGGTGGATAATTGCTGTTGATTTATAGCCACTGTAGAGAAAAAGTAAAAGCAATGGCTTTTGAGAAAATTTTAATGAAAGCTATGGCAGATTATGATGAAAGTTCTGATTATAAAGGTTAGTCAAGGCCACAAATCAAGTACTTGATGAAAATTTTGGTTGCAAGTAGCACATGTATTATTGAAAATAGAAAAAGAAAGAAGGGAAAAAAAAAAGGGAAGGTGAAAGGAAGAAAAGAAAAAGACAAAGAAAAAAAGGAAATATATATGCACTTATTATATTTCAAACTCAATTGACACAACATTTTTTTTTATTAAGAATTTATGTTGCCAAAAAACAAGTGTTCCTTTTGTAAGACATACATTACTTCAAATTGAGATAACAACAACAATACAACATTAAACAAATATTATATATATATAAACATATATGTTTTTGGATAAATAAATATTATATAATATTTTATAACATTTGTTATATATTATTAATTATAATTCCATTAATTTTAAATAAAAATTGAGATAATATGCAATAAAAAGCTTTTCAAATTTGATAAATATCTTAAGAAAATATTTTATTTTCACAGTTTCTTCATGTAAATTTATTATTATACACATACAATTATTGAGTTTGCATACGTCTGAACTTAATCTAGCCCAATAGCTTTTAGGGTTAAAAATTGTAACTTGATAATTAACCTTTTAATAGTTTCCTACCAAAAGTCCATTTGATCCCGCCTAATATTATACTTTAGTGGCCTACAATAAATATCATTTTCTTCCTTCAACTCCCAGGATCCCATCATCTCCAACTAACTTTTCACCTCTAACTTGAGTGTCAACTACATAGATCAATATGACAATTTATTTTTTGAATTATTTTTCTGTATCCATGTGTATCCGACATGTTTCAAGCAATGTCAAACAAGTATGTGTTCAACACAAGTCCAATATAAATACATGTGTTAGACCCATGTGTGGACACCAAATTTGTCCGGGCTTGTGAATTGGATCTTGATTTAAAATTTGTTAAATGTATCGGGCTCCCAAGCCCAAAGCCTGATTTCATTTTAACTGAACCCAAGACCCGATTTTGATTGAGCCCAAGATCTAATTTCGTTTTTAATCCTAAAGCCGGTTTATCTTTTATTTTATTAATTTAATTTTTTAACTAAACAAAATACACAAAAAAATGAAAAAAAAAAAAAAGAAAAAAACAAGCAAAGTACTACAAATGAAGGAAAAAAACAAAAGGAGAGGGGGGCTGGTGCATGGTGCCGTGCACAGCACCACTGGCACTGCCCACCCACGCTAGGCAGATTAGACAATATAGAACGATAATGGGGCAGAGAGGGGGGTTGATGCTTGGGGTACCGTACACGGCACCCCCTTCTGCCAAACCCTCTACCAAGCCAGGCATAAGGCATGGCCAGAGCTCTATAAATAGAGCTTCGTGCCAGACTAAGGGAGAAGAGAGGAGATCCTGCAAAAAATAAAATAAAAAAAAGAAATTTCCAAAATAAAAAAATCTTCTTACTAAAAAAAAAAATCATTCAAATAAAAAATCACAGTCTCATAGAACGAGGAACCCAGTGCCAAAAGCTTTCTTGCAAAAAAAAAATCAGCTTACTTGTTCTAAAAAAAAAAAAAAAAAGAGGTTTGACCGAACCTTTAAGGTTCGATCTAGGGCATTTTAGTGAGATTCAAGCAAAACTAGGCCCAGATCTGTGTTTAGGGAGTCAAGGAGAATTTTTAGGGATGATCCCTGAACGACAACCTTCGGTCGGTCATCGTTCGTTGCTTCGGTTGCCTCGGAGTCGGATTTTTTAGGGATGATCGCTGAACGACAACCGAAGCAACGAACGATGACCGATCGACCGGTCTAGAGAGAGAGGGTCTGAAAGTGTAGAGAAAGAGGGAGAAAAGAAAATGAGAGAAAAAAAATCTTGACTTTTATAGAAAGCTGAAAGCCAAAACGATGTTATTTCATTAAAGGGTCAAAACGACGTCGTTTTGAGCTGAAAGATCAGCACGTCAGCCCTTGACCCACCCCGGGGTCCGCGCACCTGACCCAACGACCCACTTCACATTTAGCTTCTAACCAATCCAACTGCGCCAGCAACGAACCGTTGAACCCAATCTAGACCAACCCCGTACCATTGAACTTGAGCTGAACCAGTTTCGAATCGCTGAACGAGACCAAATCGCCAAACCAACGTTGGCCAGACCATTGATTGATCCGGTTCAAGTAAAAAATTTTATTTTTTTATTTTTTTTAAATATTATTTTTGTTACTTTAAATTTTATTATTAATATTTATACATATTTAAAATTGCTATAAAATTGCTATAAAATTTTTTTTTTATTTTATAATATTGTTAAAATTTTTATAATTATGTTATTTTTTAAAAATAAACTTAATAATAATGCATAATTAAAAAAATGTATGAAAAAAAAATTTTTATCCGACGATGAGATTTAAAGATACTCTGAGTAGTGATACCTATGGAATCTCTAGGTGAGAAGATTTTTTTAAATACTACCAGTGTATTGAAGTATTTATAAAAAATTTTTAATACGATAAAAAATTTTTTTGTTATAAAATAATAAATAATAATAAATTAATAAATTAAGAATAAGTAATAAAAAATGAGAAAAAAAAATTTTATCTAATAATGGGATTCTAAAAGTATTTCGAGATGCTTTAAGAAATCTCTATTTGAAAAATTTTTTTTAAATATTACTAATGTATTGAAATATTTATAGAAAATCTTCAATATAATAAAAAATTTCTCTTTTTTTTTCATTTTTTAAAATAAAAATAATAATAATAATTAATAAAATTTTCAAATAAAAATAAAATGTGTGCATTAACGTATTATCATTTGCATTGCATGCACGGCATAAAATATTTTACGAAAAATAAATTTAAACCTCCGAAAATGAGATTCTAAGATATTCCGAGAAGTAATGCCTAAGAAATCTACAGGTGAGAAAAAGTTCTTTCAATGTTACTAACGAATTGAAACATTTTAAGAATTATTTCAATAAAAAAATTTTAATTTATTTTTCTTGAATAAAATTTGAGCATCAATAAGAAAAATAATTTCCAATAAATAAAAAAATCAAGAAAATTATTTTTTTCAACACCAAAAATGAGACTATTTTTTATCAAAAAGATAATACGTAGTTAATTGGTACCATTTTAAACGGGTGCTGTGGGGGTGCTAATCCTTCCCCATATGTAATCGACTCTCGAATCCAAACTGTTTCACAAAACATAAAATTATCATTTTAATAAATTTTAATTGATTTTAAAATCTTATTAGAATGATAAATTTTAATAGGTGACCAATCGCACCTAGCCAAAAAAGATTGGTGGCGACTCCGTTTTTCATTTTTTTTTTTTCGTTTTCAAATTCGTCGGACAAACACAAAACCGTTACGACAGCTTGACGACTCCACTAGGAAAACCATTTATTTTCAAGAGTCAAGCCAAAATTAACTACGTATTATTCTTAAATTTTGATTTAAACAGTTATAATCGGTTTCTTAGATTTTTATTTTTCATTTTCAATAAGAAAAAAAGTCATAAAAAAAAAAACAAATCGAAAACAAAAAGAAAAATATTCACACATGTTTCTTTTACTATACCTCTTATGCTTGATTTTTCTGTATATATTACTCTTGATAAATTAGGAAATATATACACATACAATGACACAATGCATCTCATGCATGAGTTCTATACCCGGGCTCCGTCTTTTATAAGAGGAAGTACTTATGCATTCGTGAGGTGATAACCTCGGCAATGACAAGCGAAATACTTTCACTCAAATTGAATCCTTTCTATTCGTAGCCTGTAATGGGTAAGTATCGGGGTGCCTTACTAATCCAACATGAACAACAGTAAAAAATAATTTGAAAACCTTTAGATGCATGTCAACCTAAACCAAGCATGTAATAAACTTAGGAAGCTAACCTTAGGTAAACCTTGCCCACCCTCTTGTAAAGAATACCTAAGTCCAAAATGTATAAGAATAAAAGTTGTGTATAATATAAAAACAAAACAAAACAAAAAAAAATCTCAAAACTTTTTTATCTCAAACCACTTTCTCACATTAACTCAATTTCGTTTTGTTTTTCTTTTTAAATTAATCATATCATACAATTCTGCATAAAGGTATTTGCTTTAAGATATGTTTCTCCCGAGAAGTTTTCATGGATCCCATAGAACTATAGACTTGCTTAAATCTCTGAAGAATTTTTAGTGTTGAAATTTGTCCAAAGGTAAATATCTCCCACTTGCATTCATGCATCATGTGCATAATTTTTATTTTTAAAAAAAAAAATGCAAAATAAAATTTTCACCACATGGCATTTTAATTTTAAAAGAAATTTGGTGATGAAGGTTCAAGAATAGCTCGTCCACCAAAATTTTTTGACTTAACCTACTTGCCATTCATACAATACCAGAGCTTAAACAAGAATCATGGAACAATAATAAGTCAATCGATTTGAAAGGATTGAGAAGGCTCAAAAAGGACTAAAAAAAGATCTTAATAGGATAATGGATATGCTCAATAATCTGGATAAAAGAAAAGCAGTGGAAAGAAATCCTAGCCTTCAAGAACAATTGTCAGACATGGTGGATCTTACATATCCTTCAGGGTTTGAACCACGGCCAACTCAACATTCTTAAGAAGTCAAAATTCAAATTCCTACCCCCGGAGGATATGCCAATCCTTATCCAAAGATGACGTCCACACCTGTTCCAAGATAATTTCAAAATTTTACTAATCCTATCATGGTAGAAAAACCATCTGAGCCAATCCTGATTCCAAACTTGGATGATTCCAAAGAGAGAGAAAAGCTAAAGATAGAGACATCTAAGAAAGTAAAAGATACCAATGCTCAACAAAAGATGAAATTATTAGAAGAAAGACCTAGGGCCATAGAGGGAATAAATTTTTATGGCTCCACAGATGCAACTGAACTTTGTTTGGTTCTAAATGTGGTCATTCCACCCAAATTCAAGGTCCCTGAGTTTGAAAAATATGATGGCACAAAATATCCAATGACTTATGTCATCATGTATTATCGCAAGATGACGGCACATGCTCATGACGAAAAGTTGTTAATGCATGTATTTTAAGATAACCTTACGAGATCTGTAATCAGATAGTATATTCAACTAGACAAAACTCATATTCATTCCTAGCAAGAGCTCTCAAAGGCATTCCTTACACAATACCGACATGTCATGAATTTAGCTCCAGATCATCTATCTCTACAGAACATGAAAAAGAAGGCAACCGAAAGCTTTAAAGAGTATGCACAGAGATGAAGAGATATGGCTGCACAAGTTCAACCTCCCCTCACTAAGAAAGAGATAACTGTCTTATTTGTGAATACCTTTAAAGCACCGTACTATGAGAGATTGATAAGCAATGCCACTAAAAACTTTGTAAATATGGTGATATCCAGTAAAATAATTGAAAATGCCATAAAGAATGGTAAGCTCGATACAGAAGAGACAAGCGAAGCAAAAAAAAAGTGAAGCCCAAAAAAAAAAAGAGAATGAAGCCCAAGCAACGAACTATGTGGGACAACAGTTCAGAAGTTTCACTTTACACCCTACACCAATATCCCAAACCCATTACCCTTCCATAAACAATGTCACATCTATCCTTTATCTTTGTCAACCGTATCAATCGCTACAATAACCAGCTTGTGCACTTATTTTCAACCATATTTACAGATACCCAGCTATTCATCCAACCATTTCGTTGCACCTACTAGATTAGAACAAAGATCCAATACAGGTAATGGTCCAAGAGCCCCAAGAAATACCAAAAAAAGAACCATTTTTTACCTTATTCTCATATCTTACATAGAATTGTTACCCCAACTTATCCAGAATCGACTTTTGAAACCTATACATCTAGAACCCCTTCAACCTCCTTACCCAAAATAGTACGATCCTAATGCAAAATGTGATTACCATAATGAAAATTAGAGTCACTCAATAGAGAACTATCCTACACTGAAATATAAGGTTAGAGATCTCATTAAAGCTGAGAAAATAGAATTGGAAACTAATAGTGATTATCGTCTTATTGAAAACTCTCTACCTTGATATATTGGAAAAGAGATGAACTAAAAGTATTAAAGCACTAATGTGATAAACAGATAAGGAATTGGAGAATGATTCTACGACTTTTCTTAGGAAATGATGGATACTTCATTTGGTGTTGCAAAGAGGTGGATTGATTCAAAATAAAAAATGTGCCCCTTTCATTTCCTTTTTCACTTCTATATTAGACATGTGTATGAACTTCATGACTTGTATAAAAGTTAAATCTGAATGCTAAAAGCCTTATTTTTTTCTTTTTTGTCTCAAGTTTAAAAAAAAAAATTTCTCTTCATAATAAAGTCTCAAAAAATTTGGTGGTCATTATTATGAACTTACCCGAATAAAATATTCCCATGTCCATTTCATATCTCAAAATCACTTGAAAAAAGATGAAATGGCACAAGATGAAAGCTTTAAGCCCAATCTAGCTGGCAAAAAAGTTATTAACCTAGTGAAATCATCAATCAAGGAAAATATTATGATAAATTGTTTTCAAAATTCTTAGTGGTGATATCCAAGTATTAAAGTGTGAATTTCATTTTCTTAGTGATGATATCCAAGACATTTTCAAAATTAATCGATGGTGATATTCAAATATTAAAGTATGAGATGCATTTTCTTGGGGGTGATAGCCAAGACATTTTCAAAATCACTCAGTGGTGATATCCGAGTTTAAAGTTTGAATTTGCACTTAAATTTTCTTGGTGGTGAAATCCAAGACATTTTCTAAATCACTTGGTGGTGATATCTGAGTATTAAAAAAAAGTCATTTGCATCTTCTCGATGGTGATATCCGAGTATTAAAGTACGAGTTACATTTTCTTGGTAGTGATATCCAAGACATTTTGAAAAACAATCGATGGTGATATCCGAGTTTAAAGTTTAAATTTGCACTTGCATTTTCTTGGTGGTGACATCCAAGACATTTTCAAAATCAATCGATGGTGATATCCAAGTTTAAAGTTTGAATTTGCATTTGCATTCTCTCGGTGGTGATATCTGAGTATCAAGGTTTGAATTGTATTTTTTCGATGGTGATATTCGAGTTTCCTTCAATGGCGATATCCGAAGTCATGTGCATCTTCTCGGTGGTGATATCGAGTTTAAAGTTTAAATTTGCATTTGCAAGCTTTCGGTGGTGATATCCGGGTATCAAGGTTTGAATTACATTTTTTCGATAGTGATATTCGAGTTTCTTTCGGTGACGATATCCGAGTTTAAAGTTTGAATTTACACTTGTATTTTCTTGGTGGTGAAATCCAAGACATTTTCAAAATCACTCGGTGGTGATTATCCGAGTATTCAAAAAAAATCATTTGCATCTTCTCGATGGTGATATCCAAGTGTTAAGGTTTGAATTGCATTTTCTCAGTGATGATATCTGAGTATTAAGATTTGAATTGCATCTTCTTGATGGTGATATCCGAGTATTAAAATTTGAATTGCATCTTTTCGATGGTGATATCCGAGTATCGAGGTTTGAATTGCATTCTCTCGGTGGTAATATCCGAGTATCAAGGTTTGAATTGCATTTCTTCGATAGTGTTATTCGAGTTTCCTTCGGTAGTGATATCCGAAATCATTTACCTATTCTCGGTGGCGATGTCCGAGATTATTTATCCTTCGATAGTGATATTTGAAGTTATTTTTTTATGAATTTCTTTAAAGTTGTTAAGTCTCTGCTGATATGAGATTTTTTCAAGATAAAAATTTCTTTAAAGTTATTGAGCCTCTGTTGAGAGAAACTTTTTTTAAGATGAGATTTTAAAGTTGTAGAGCCTCTGATGAGAGGAACACTTTTCAAGATAAGAATTTTTAAAATTGTTGAACCTCTACTAAGAGAAGCCCTTTTTAAGATGAGAATTTTTAAAGTTATTGAGCCTCTGCTGAAATAAGCCTTTTTCAAGATGAGAATTTTTAAAGTTATTGAATTTCTACTGAGATGAGCCTTTTTCATATTTTAAATTTTCAAAAGTTGTCGAGCCTCGAATAAAAGGAGCATTTTTTATTTGATGATAAAAGCTTTCTGATTAGTTTGTATCAATTAAAAAAAAATTTTAACTCAGGACAAATTTGTTGTCTTTGTCTTTGTCTTTGCACTATTCTTGATTCTCAACAATGCCTAAAAAGGAATAGTTGTAGACACTAAATTTATCCGGACTTGTGAATTGGATCTTGATTTAAAATTTGTCAGATGTATCAAGCTCCCAGGCCCAACGCCCACTTTTATTTCAACTGAACCCAAGACCCGATTTTGATTGGGGCCAAGGTCTAATTTTGTTTTTAAACCCAAAGTCGGTTTATCTTTTACTTTATTAATTTAATTTTTTATTAAAAAAATACACAAAAAATGAAAAAAGAAAAAAACAAGCAAAAGACTACAAATGAAGGAAAAAACAAAAGCAGAGAGGGGCTGGTGCATGGTGCCGTGCACGACACCACAGGCACCGCCCACCCACGCTAGGCCCTGTGCCATCTGCTCAGGCACAAGGTCAAGATTAGACAATATAGAATGATAATGGGGCAAAGAGGGGGGTTGATGCTTGGGGTACCGTACACGGTACCCCCTTCTGCCAAATCCTTTGCCAACCCAGGCACGGGACATGGTTGGAGCTCTATAAATAGAGCTCCGTGCCAGATCAAGGGAAAGAGGGGAGATCCTGTAAAAAAAATAAAAAAAAAACTTCCAGAATAAAAAATCTTCCTACAAAAAAAAACTATTCAAATAAAAAACCATAGTCCCCTAGAACGAGGAATACAACGCCAAAAGCTTTCTTGCAAAAAAAAATCAACTTGTTCACAAAAAAAGAGGAAAAAAATGTTTGAAAGGTTTGGTCTAGAGCGTTTTAGTGAGATTCAAGCAAAACTAGGCCTAAATCTGTGTTTAGGGAGTTAAAAAGAATTTTTTGAGATTTTTTGAGATTTTTTAAGATTTTTCAACCACCGTCTCAATGACGGCAGGCGGTCGATGACCGGTGAACGACAGTATGAGCGACAAACGATGATTGGTCGATCAATCTAGAGAGAAAAGGTCTGAGACTGTAGAGAGAGAAAGAGAGAAAGAAAATGAGAGAAAAAAATTAACTTTTATAGAAAACTGAAAGCCAAAATGACGTCATTTCATTAAAGGGTCAAAACGATGTCGTTTTGAGCCGAAGGATCCGCACGTCAGCCCTTGACCCTACCCGAGGTCCGTGCACCCGACTCGATGACCCGCTTCGCATTTAGCTTACGAGCGATCCAACTGAACCGACAACGAACTGTTGAACCCAATCCAAACCGACCCTGAACCGTTGAACCTAAGTTGGACTGACCCCGAACCGCTGAACGTGACCAAACTGCCAGATCAACGTTGATCAGATCGTTGACCGATTCGGTTCAAGTAAAAAAAGTTTTTTTTTAATTTTTTTTAAATATTATTTTGTTACTTTAAATTTTATTATTAACATTTATGCATGTTTAAATGTTTAAAATTGCTATAATAAATTTTTGTTGTTTTATAATACTGTTAAAATTTTTATAATTATGTTATTTTTTAAAAATAAACTTAATAATAATACATAATTAAAAAAATGTATGAAAAAAATATTTTTATCCGATAATGAGATTCAAAGATACTCCGAGTAGTGATACCTAGAGAATCTCTAGGTGAGAATTTTTTAAAGTATTTACAAAAAATTTTTAATACAATAAAATTTTTCTTTTGTTATAAAATAGTAAATAATAATTAATTAATAAATTAAGAATAAGTAATAAAAAATGAGAAAAAAGAAAATTTTATCCAATAATGAAATTCTAAAAGTATTCCGAGTAAAGATGCTTTAAGAAATATCTATGTGAGAAGTTTTTTTAAATATTACCAGTGTATTGAAATGTTTATAGAAAATCTTCAATATAATAAAAAATTTCTCTTTTTTTATTTTTTAAATAAAAATAATAATAATAATTAATAAAATTTTCAAATAAAAAATAAAATGTGTGCATTAACATATTATCATTTGCATTGCATGCACAACATAAAATTTTTTATGAAAAATAAATTTAAACCTCCGAAAATGAGATTCTAAGATATTCCAAGAAACGATGCCTAAGAAATCTCTATGTGAGAAAGAGTTCTTTCAATGTTATCAACGAATTGAAATATTTTAAGAATTATTTTAATAAAAAAGTTTTAATTTATTTTTCTTGAATAAAATTTGAGCATCAATAAAATAAAATTTCCAAAAAATCAAAAAATTTATTTTTTTCAACACCGAAAATAATACTTTTTTATCAAAATTAAAAGATAACATGTAGTTAGTTGATACCATTTTAAACGGGTGCTGTGAGAGTACTAATGCTTCCCCACTCGTAACCAATTTTCGAACCTAAACTGTTTCACAGAGCATAAAATTATCCTTTTAATAAATTTTAATTGATTTTAAAATCTTATTAGAATGATAAATTTTAATAGGTGACCAATCGTACCTAACCAAAAAAGATTGATGACTACTCCGTTTTTTGTTCTTTTATTTTCGTTTCCAAATTCGTCGGACGAATACAAAACCATTACGACACCATGTATATACTTCATATATACTAAAATTGAACCAATTTCAAGGTGGATGGTAAACCTAAAGCACCAAGATAAGTAGAATGGTAATTTGATCCTTTCCACATCAATAATTGCTCTTATATCATCACATCATTTGCCTCAAAAGAATGAACTTCTCTAATCACTTTATTGATACACTATTGAATTTTCTTACCTAGGATTAATTAAACTCTTAATTCCCTAATACAATAATTTTTATTCTATTTTACTTAAATGGGGCATTTTAAGTCACATCAACACCTTGTCATATTTTAAAAAGATCAAAATGTTTTTATTTTGATAGAAACCAAATACAATCTCTGTTTAACAATTAATTTAGAGCATCAAAGTTCATATTAAGAAATTCTTCTTTTGCTCCATATCTCCATAAATCACTTTAATTGAAATTTTTCAAATGAAGTGCACTCAAGGATACTATCAGTCTCGACAAAAAAAAAGATAAAAAGAATGCAAATTGAAGGTTGCTGAAATTTAAGTATTAAATTTTTAGTTCTAAAAAATTTAAGCACTGAATTTATGATATAAAAATTGTTTAGCATGCTATTGTAGATTAAATGTTTAGTAATTTTCTTATTAATCTTTTATAAATGAGAAATACAATTTTATAATTATTTTCAATAGGTAAAGGTTAGAAAGAAAAGAATAAATAGTTAAAAGGAAAGAATATAAGATTAATGTAATTAAATAATATTTTTTCCTTGAATGAATTGATACATTAAGTAGATAAAAGCTATTTAGCATTTTCAATACTTTTATTGAAAATCTTCCATTAAGTGATTTTTAAAAATGATTTATCAAACACATTGAAAAAACTAAATCCATAAAAAATTTTAATTTTCAATGGCTTATCAAACACACATTATTGGTTGTTTGGGTTGGCAGAATCTCACAAGGAAAAAATTGGTTGACAAAGAAAGTGGAAGAAGTCTTGACTTTAGCAATAAAAGAATAAAAGATTTGGCAAATGGATATCTAACAGATGAAGTTCCCAATGGGTATAGATTAGTCCTTGAAGAAACTAAGAGTCTGCTCAAGCCTTTTGACTTGATTGCTAATTGCAGTGGAATCAAATTTTGAATAAATTAAAAAAAGTTTTCTTTATGGGCTAAACCCAATTGGAGATATGTAGTGTTTGTCCATAATGCTAGTAATGTGGTTTGTTTTAATTCCATATCCAGGAGTTAATAGGTGGTTGTTAGTACGTTAGGTGCAAGGTAGTTGCATCTTTGCCAAAGAAATGAGGTTGTTAAAAGTAGGGAAATTCAACAGAATTAAAATTTGTACAAAAGAAAAAGTTTTACTGAGTCAATTTTTCAGAATAAAGATGACGGCAAGACCAGGTGATTCAACAGCATTTGCTAAGGAGTTGCTTTTGGTGCTAAGGAAAGAAGATAAGTTTCACCATAGACAGCCAAGGCAGTAAGCAGAGTGCCTCTGTGAGTAGGTGCTTATAAACTTGATACAGATACGATTAATAAACTGGGACTGTCGATGCTTCAGCTCAAGGTTTACTACACAGCCATGTATCAATTATTAATATTTTTATTTTTTAAAAGAAAATCGGATGTGGCATTGACATGGTGTTCATGTGCCTTGAAATACCTTATTTAGGGAAATGAGATTAAACATACTTCCACAACCAAATAAGATTTTAATTTCTCTAGTTGAAGAAAAAACTCCACGGTACTTCAGTCCTTGAGACAATGGCTTTTCTATTTTTCTAAACCACTCTGATTCCTTGTCCAAAAACTACCACACCCTTAGTGCTTGAATAAAATCAACTCAAAAGAGCAGAAACCATACATCTCCAACTCATTGCCTGCTATTACATTTGAGTCATTCAACAATTGCCTATTCTTGCACATGATGCCTCTAGTTTTTTTCCTGCTATTTCATGTAAAATACCCCATTCAACCCGGTCCCCTCTAACCAAGAAAAATACCCTTATCAATGTGTGTGTGTGTGTGTCTATGTGTTTGTGTGTCAATACAATGCAAAAATACAAGCATGTATGATGCATGGACTTGTAAAACTCCATTGTATAGATAACAATGCACAAAGAATAGCAAATAGAAAGCAAAGGCATGCGTGTGTGAGTAAGAGAGAGAAATCTAACAAAAATTTTTTATGATAGAAACAGAAGCTTATTTCAAAGTTGCAATTGTAAAAAAAACAGCCATAGGAATCATATCCATAAAAGAAATCAAACACAAAATAGGTAGAGCAAACCTCTTAGATATGCTAGTTAAATGAAATGCTTCAATGGCATAGCCCATTCCAAGCATAAATTGTGCTAAATCATCATGATGCTCTCTGTCAAGCCGACTTGCCCTGCAAAGGAAAACAATATGAGATTGCACAAAATTATAATCCCATTTGAAGTAGAGAAGAAAACTTTTATACCATTTCACTGCACTAATAGCATCTTCATAAGCAACGAGACACCGTCAACGAATGCCATGATGGCTCAGGGACAACATATGCACAGTCATGTAACTACAAACAATAATATAAATGTAACGAAAACCCATATTTGATAATATAAATTGCAAGTTTGGATGACTATAACTGAGTTTTACAATAATATAGGGCATGACACGAAAATAACTTAGCATTTCTAATCAAGAAACCACCCCAAGGAACATGTTCTAATATGCATAACTTATATAATCATGGAACCACAAATTATAGGCCTTTAAGGTATATACATCAATTCCCAATATCAAATTGGTATTAAAGCTATGACAAGTCATCATCTTCAAGCAGCAACAAAAGATGTTAAAGCCAACACCGACGTTGCAGCAGCTACAAATGCTAACCCAAAGGATGCCCTTATAGAGGAAATGCGGCAACAAATCCTTCAACTACAACAATAGTTGCATATGCAAGAAAAGAAAAAAGAGATAAGGCGGTAAGAAAAAAGGATGAAAAAGGATGAAAAAGAGGCTAATCCATACCATGAAAACAACAACGATTTTGACAATAACACCCCACCTCACCCACGGCAAGTAAGAGACTACCTACGCAAACACCAACTTCAACATAGCATGTTTAACCGAAAAATAGTGATTCATGAGTTTGTGGGGAAAATGCAACTTGAGGAGTTCTTAGATTGGCTACACATAATGAAGTGCATCTTCAAATACCATGATGCCCCTGAACATCGTAAGGTGAAGCTAATGGCTATCAAACTTAGAAAGCATACATCCTTTTGTGGGAAAATTTGAAAAAGCAAAAGGAAAGAGAAGGCAGGAGTAAAATTACAACTTGGAGAAAATGAAAAAAGAACTGAAGAGGAAGCATCTTCCAAACAACTTCCAACAAGATGTCTTCCTTAAGCTCCATAACTTAAAGCAAAAAGATTTTTCAATGGAAGAGTATACAGCTGATTGTGACCATCTCATATTGAAATGCGAATTAGTGAAACAAGAAGAGCAAACTATTGGCCGATATCTTGGAAGATTGAAGATTGAGATAGCTAATGTGGTATAGCTGTAACTTTATTGGACTTCAAACGATGTATGCAAACTCACCCTTAAGGTGGAGAGACAACAAAAGGTGACCCATGGTAGCAACTTAAGATTTAGGTCTAGAGAAAGCTACATCAATAAAGGTGGCTCATCCAAAACTGTTGTTCCTTTTAAAGCTCATTCCAAAACAGCCCAAAAAAAAAAGATAGAACCTCAACTAGGAAGCCTCAATCTAGTGCACAAACCAGAAGGTGTTTTAAATGTCAAAGGCTTGGACACATTGCCTTAGAATGTCCAAACAGGAAGATTGTGACTAGTAGAGGAAAACTTTGAGGAAAATGAAGAGGAGCTGGTTGAGGAGAATCAAAACCTTGAAGAGGAAGAGGTAACCTATGACGATTGTGGAGCATCCTTAGTCATACAATGCAGCTTAAGTACCGCACCTGCTAAGAAAGAATATTGTTGCATAAAAACATGTTTCACACTCGCTGTACTGCCCATGGGAATATATGTGATGTTATAATCGATAGTGAAAGTTTTGAAAATGTTGTTTCCACTTTTATAGTACAAAAACTAAGCCTTAAAACAATGGATCACCTTCAACCATATAAGCTGTCTTGGCAATAAAAGGAGAATAAAATCAAGATCAGCAAGAAGTGTTTGGTTCTTTTCCTCTTTTTTTAGGAAAGTAATACAAATACGAAGTATGATACGATGTAGCTCTGATGGATGCTTGTCATTTACTGCTTAGAAGACCTTCGCATTATGATAGGAGGGTTATTTATGATGGTTACCATGACACTTACACATTTGTGAAGGATGGATGCAAAATCATCCTAGGCCCTACCAAGCCCATAGTGATATCAAAACCAACCAAAGGGGAAGGAAGCAACTTGTTTACCAAGGTCAATTACAAAAAAAAAATTAAAATGAGTGGCACCATGTATGCACTAGTGCTGATTAAGGAGAATGAAGATAATGAGCAACCCCCTGCAGTCATAAAATCATTGTTGGTAGAATTTCAAGATGTTGTTCAAGAAAAGTTACCAGTTGGTCTACCACCAATGAACATTAAACACTGCATAGACTTTATCCCAGGAACTATTCTACCAAACAAGGCAGCCTCTAAGATAAGTCTTAAAAAGCATGAGGAGTTGCAACACCAAGATGAAGTGGTGAAAAAATGAATGGTGCACGAAAGCATGAACCCTTGTGCAGTCTCACCCTTTTAGTGCTTAAGAAGGATGGATCACGGTGCATGTGTGTGCATAGTATGACGATCAAAATGTCACGATTTTTCTATCCCTCACTTAGATGACTTGCTAGACCAACTACATAGAGCAAATATTTTCTCTAAGATAGACCTATGAAATGGCTATCATCAAATCAAAATGAGGCTTGGAGATTAGTGAAAACTAGCCTTCAAGACAAGGGATGATCTCTATGAATGGATGGTAATGCCTTTTGGTTTATCTAATACTCCTAGTACTTTCATGAGATTTATGAATCATATCTTTAAACCTCATTGGTAGATATGCAGTCGTATATTTTGATGATATTTTGGTGTACAACAAAGATGAGAACCAACACTTGAATCCTCTACATCAATTATTTTGCATATTAAAGGAACAAAAACTTTATGTTAACTTTAAAAGTGCAGTTTTTTTACTTCCAACCTTATGTTTCTAGGATTTGTGGTGTCAAAGGAAGGAATAAAGATGGATCCTAGCAAGGTTGAAGCAATTTTAAATTGGCCAACACTAGAATCTTTGCATGATATCCGAAGCTTTTATAGCCTTGCATCTTTTTATAGGCGCTTCATTAGGGGTTTTAGCTCCATTATGGCTTCCATCACCAAATGTTTGAAAGATGAAGCTTTTAAATGGACCAAAAAAACCCAACACAACTTTGAACTCATCAAGATGAGGATCACTGAAGCTCACATCCTATCCTTACCATATTTTGATCAAGTGTTCGAAGTGGAATGTAATGCATCAAATTCTAGAATAGGTACTGTTTTCAACCAAGAAGAAAAGCTTATAGCATTTTTCAGTGAAAAGCTCAGTAAAGCCAAGAGAAAGTATTCAAACTATAACAATGAATTCTACGCCATACATAAAACTTTATTCCATTGGAGTCAATATCTCACTGCCAAGCCATTTGTTATATATTTAGACCATAAGGCCTTGAAGTTCATCAATAGTCACCATAAGCTCAATCGAAGGTATGCAACTTGAGTACCTTTAAGCTTACAACTTCACCATCAAGCACAAATTGGGAACTCAAAATGTGGTGGCAGATGCTTCGAGTCGAAAGCACTTCTTATTATGGACTATGGCTGTTGAAGTTATTGGATTTAATGTGATCAAAGGACTCTATGAGGCAAGCCTTTACTTTGGCTGAATTTGGGAAAATTGCAAGCAAAGACCACACAACCAATTTTTGTTGCATGATGGATGCCTACTCAAGGTTAACAGCCTTTGCATTCCCTCATGTTCTTTGAGACTAGCCTTAATCAATGAGGCTTATGATGGTACCCTAGGTGGACACTTTGGAAGAGATAAGACACTTGCTCTTTAGCAAGACAAGTTTTATTGACCGATAATGGAAAAGAATGTGATGAAACACCTTGAACAATGTAGAGTGTGCTACATTGTCAAGAGTCATGGTTAAAACATTAGATTGTACACTCCACTGCCTATGCTTAGTGCTCTTTGGGAGGATGTTAGTTTAGACATTGTAGTAAGACTACCAAGAACTCAAAGGAACAAAAACTCCATCATGATGGTTGTAGATCGTTTTTCCAAGATGGCCCATTTCGTTCTTTGAACCAAAACTATAGATGCTTCTCATGTTTTTGATTTACATTTTAGGAAAATTGTAAGGCTACATGGAGTTTTTAGATCCATCATGTTTGATTGAGATTCCAAGTCTCTTAGTCATTTTTTGCGCACTTTTTAGAGGAAGCTTGGCACCAATATCAAGTATAGTTTTTCTCATCAACCTCAAACAAATAGTTAAACAGAAGTTACCAACCGTAACTTGGGCAACCTTTTAAGAAGTTATGTGAGAAAGAATATCAAGCAATGAGATCTTATTTTACCTCAAATAGTGTTTACCTACAACCACTCACCAAGCCAAACCACTGGTTATAGGCTTTTTGAAGTGGTGTATGGTAAGAATCCAATCAACTTCTAGATTTAGTTCTTCTCTCCAATAATCAACAATTTTGTGAAGATGCAAAAAAAATGGCTAAAGGTATCAAACGATTGCATGACTAAGTGAGTTAGGATTTTGCAGCAAAATGAAAAATAAAAAGGCAACAAACAAGCATCGAAGACATGTGGAGTTTACAAAAGGCGATTTGGTGTGGATCAACTTACGAAAAGAGAGATTTCCTCCAAGAAAGTTTGGCAAGTTACAACCTAAGGCAGATGATCCATTTAGAAATCTTCAACGCATTGGGAAAAATGCCTACGAGATAGAGCTTCTTAACACTTATGGAGTATCTCTCACTTTCAATGTTACTGATTTGTCACCCTACCATGATGAGAAAACTAGTTCAAACTTGAGGACCAATCTTTCCCAACCAGAGGAGATTGACACCGAAGTGCTAACACACCTTACAATTAGGCTGAGACTAAAGAAGACTTATCAAAAAATAAGATAGACTTATCCCTGGTCCAAATTCACTAAACAAATTTAGAAATAAAGTGTGCTGGAATATAAAGGTTATGTTTGCACTAGCTAGAAAAGGAGAGTATAAAGATAGATAGGATTATGATATGGATGAACCTAGACACCAAATATTAAGCACATTATCAATGTGCAAGGCTGTAATTTGTAAGAGTAAATGGACAGATAATTGTGTTCACACTATAGATTATTATATTCACATACAAATCCCATAATTTTAGGAAACATTTCAACAAAACAAGATTAAAGGCAATCCCATCAATTTAGCAATCCAAAAAAAGGCAATATTTGAAGCTCCCATACTTTAAGGGATGTTCCTAGCTTATTTATTTTTTGTTATTATTTGTAGAAGGCAGAATAGAGTTTGTTTTACACTTAAGTAATTTTTTAGATTGTTCTCAAGTTCTATATCTCTTAGATGGATTTCCTAAAGTGGTGAACTTTTATAGTTTTGTATCCTTAATTAGAATTTCTATAGTGATCTTTCTGTATCTCTTAGTGTCTACTATTGATGGTGAACTTCTATCATTTTAATCCAATAACAACATTCTATCATTATTCAAATTCTTGTGAGTTCTTTTCTTTGCGAGTTTTTCTATTTACAATTAATCTTCAACAACTCACCATCAATTTTCAGCATCAAAACCTTCCACCGTGCATGGTTGTCATTCCTATCTACAACTTTTAATAGCCCCAACCCACAACCCAGCTTCTCCAAAAGAAAATCACAAAAAAAAAATCTAGCAGAAAACATTTGCAGAGAGAGAGAGTCACCAGCCAAAAATCCATCACCACCAAACTACCTAATCCTACCACTACTAAAATCACCCAACAGCTCAATTACTATATTTAGTATCACAAAATCATAACCATCCCACACCACTAGCAAACCTACCATCCTAGACTCAAGATATTGCAAGATAACGCACAAAATCAAGCAAGTAAAAAAATCCAGCTTCAAACAAGATACAAGCCCAAACACCCATTACCAAAAGTCAATTAACCAAAAAATACTTAAAACCCAAAATATCTGAAACCTAATAATAGACAATCAAAATACAAAAAGCAACACTCAACCTAAGATCAATTACAATAAGCAACAAAAAAGGCAGTGGTGGTTGTGACTCACGTTAACGGAAGCAATGATCAAAGAATAGGGTTCTAGGTGCAGGATTCTTGATTGGAATTTTGAGGTTAGAGAAAGATGACACCGAAATATCTGCACATCATACAACTTGGGCGAAGACTAAGGCAAACTTATCCAAAAATAAGATGAGCCTATCCTTGGTCCAAATTCGCTAAATAAACATAAAAATAAGAAGGGTCGAAATAAGGAGATTGTGTTCATACTAGCTAAAAACGAAGAGCATAAAGGTGGATAGGATTATGGTTAGATTCATTATAATGTAATCTGCAGGAGTATATGGGCAGATAATTACATTCACATTACAGATTACTATATTCAAATGCAAATCCCTTGATTTTAGGTATAATTCTAGCAATTCAATCTATAAGTCTCTATGCTATGAGGGATGTTCCTAGCTTATTTATTTGCTGTTATTCTTTGGTAGAAGGCATAATAGAGTTTTCTTTATCCCTAAGCAATCTTTTAGATTGTTCTTCAAGTTTTGTATCTCTTAGGTAGATTTCTTAGAGTAGTGAACTTCTATTGTTCTATATCCTTGATTAAAATTCTTATGGTGGTGTTTTTGTATCCTTTAGTGTCTAATCTTAGTGAACTTTTTATCCCTTTTAATCCAATAATCACATTCTGTCATTATTCCAATTCTTGTGAGTTATTTTCTTTGTAAGCTTTTTTCATTTGCAGATACTCTTCAATATCTCAACCATCAATTTTCGACATCAATTTGGCATCAAAGCTATTGCAAGTCATTGTCATCTAGCATCAGCAAAAGAGATTAAAGCCAACACCAACGCTGCAGCAACTACCAATGTTGACCCAAGGGATGCCTTCATAGAGGAGATACAGTAATCAATCCTTCAACTACAACAATAGCTGCATATATAAAAAAAGAGAGAAGAGATAAAGAGGCAAGGAAAGGGGAACAAAAAACATGAAGGAGAAGCCAATCCATACCATGAAAACAACAGTGATTCTGATGATAACACCCCACCTCACCCATGGCAAGTTAGACACTATCTACGTAAAAATCAACTTCAACCTAACATATTCAATCCAAAAATAAAAATTTTTGAGTTCGAGAGGAAGCTGCAACTTGAAGAGTTCTTAAATTGTTTACACTCGATTGAACGCATATTTGAATACCATGAGGCTTCTTAACATCACAAGGTGAACCTAGTGGCCATCAAACTTAGAAAGCATGCATCTTTTTGGTGGGAAAATCTAAAAAAGCAAAGGGAAATAGAAGGCTGAAAAAAATTACAAATTGGGAGAAAAAATAGAGTTGAAAAAAAAATATCTTCCAAACAATTTTCAGCAAGATATCTTCCTTAGGCTTCATAACTTAAAGCAAAGAAATCTCTCAATGGAAGAGTATACGATTGAGTTTGACCACCTCGTGTTAAAATGCGAATTGGTGAAACAAACGAAGCAAACTATTACCCGATACCTTGGAGGATTGAAGATTGAGATAGCTAATATGGTATAGCTATAACCTTATTGGACTTTCAATAATGTATGCAAGCTTACCCTTAAAGTGGAGAGACAACAAAAAGAGGCCCATGAAAACAACTTGAGATTCGGGTCCCGAAAAGGCTACATCAATAAAGGTGGCTTATCCAAGACTGTTGTTCCTTCTAAACCTATTCCAAAACAGCCCCAAAAGAAAGATGAAACCTCAACAAGCAAGCATCAGTTTAGTGCACAAACCAAAAGGTATTTTAAATGTCAAAAGCTTGGACACATTACCTCAGAATGCCCACACAGGAAGATTGTGGCTCTAGCAGAGGAAAACTAAGGTCGGTAAATTAACCCGAAATCGTCGAGTTTCGACCCAACCCGATCATTTAGGGTCAAGTCTTTTTTTTTTTTGAAAAAATGAGTTTCGGGTAAGGTCAGGTCGATTTTATTTTTTGAAATGTCAATTTCAGGTCGAGATCGGGTTTATATGAACCCAACTCGAAATATTTACCAAAATACCCTTAATATATATGTAATTTTTTTTAAGGTTTTTGAATTTTGATTTCTTTCGGCCTCATTGTTTTTCATCCATCTAGCCATCCCACCTTTCTCATCTCTTCTGATCTCTTTAAAATTTCTCATCCACCCATCCCACCTTTTTTCATCCATTTAGCTTTCTTCCTTCGAATCTTTCCTCTATTTCAGCAAAGAAAGCCTTCAAGCTAGATAAAAGAAAGTCAACAGGACAGAAAAGAAAGGTAGACAAGCCAACCATTAGTACCTAGAAGCGATCGTTTTCCCTTTTGAGAAACAAAAACTGTAACAGCTAAACCTTCCTTTGAGTAATCTCTATTAGTACCAGCAGTTCTAAGATAAGTCAAAACCATCTCCTTTATAGATCTTATTTACAAGTATCAAATTTTTTTTAACGGTAAATCAATCTCTTCATTTTCATTTAACAAGATTTGATCTTTGATATGAACTCATCAACTCTTCTCAAAAGGCAAAAGCTCTAAAAAATCCTCAAACTTTTTTGTTTTCCATCAAAGTTGCCCAAAACCCTGAACCCTCCAAAACCCATGTGCTCAGATACAAAACCTTTTAAGAGTTTTAAGGGTTTCTCAATACTCATCTCAATCCACCAAGTTCCCTGAGTACGAAATGCCCTGTCACTTGGGGTGTTGTTCAAGGGAAAAAAGAGAAACAAGTTAACCATGTCAAAATATGTGATTATCTTAAAATCTTAGGAATAATCCCTGATGAATTAGAGAATCTAAAATTACCCTCTACTGTTAAGGTTATGTCTGAGCGTGTTGAGTTTTTACAAATACTTGGATTAACTATTGATGATATCAAACGAATACCCTTTAATGCTTGGTTGTAGTGTGCGTAAAAACATAATACTTATCTTAGGTTACTTGGAAAAAATTGGAATTCCTAAGTGGAAACTAGGGGAGTTTGTTAAGAATTATCCGCAAGTGTTGCAGGCAAGTGTGGTTGTTGAACTTGCTTCTGTTATCAAGTTTCTTAGGGCACTTAATTTGGACTGTCCATGACTAAACACGTGATATGGAACATATAACAAGAACCTATAAGAAAAATGCACAAACAAAAAACTTACTAGGTCCTCTTATAAGATCTTTCTCTCTTGAGTGCTTAACCTCCTCTCCTCTGTTTGTTTTGAAATGGTAACTTCAGCCTAAAAAGGAAATTACCTATAGTGTTACTGAAACTTTATAGTGCAGCATGACAACAGATGTGAATTAATGATGACAAAATATAATTCAAACTTATTTTTTAACTGTCAATATCAAGCATCATTTTTTGTCATAAAAACAAACTTACATCGCCTAGCTTAGATTCAAGGTAATTTAGTTTTGATTTCATTTCCTCCACATCTTTAGCGAACTTTATCTCCTCCACAGTTTTCAATGTTTTCACCTCGCCATCCTTCAATGCATTGAACTCTTTTTCCTTCACTGACTTCAATTCCTCAGTATTAAGAATATCCTCCACTGACTTTGATTCCGCATCTTTCACTGGCTTTGACTCCTTGCTATTGAAATTATTATTCTTTGGCTTCAGCTCACCGCCTTTTGCTAATTTTAAGTCCTCAACATTAACATCATTCTTCACTTCAATGTCTTTTCAATGTCTTTTGTTAATTTTAAGTCCTCAATATTAACATCATTCCTCAACTTCAGCTCTGCATCCTTTGTTGGCTCTTTTGCAATTAAAGCATCATAATCTATTCCCTAATTCATTGTCCCATTAATTGGTGATGATACTGGCAAATGAGGAGGGCTGACAAGGGTAACTTTAAGCTTGTTCTCTTCAATATGTCTTCCACTGTCCTTGACAAACTGTCAAGCAAAACAATGAGCAAAAGTCACTTACTATTATTATCAATTAAGCACAAAAAGAGCAGAAAAATCACTTACTGTGGCAA
Organism: Durio zibethinus; assembly: GCF_047325235.1. Classification (NCBI taxonomy): domain Eukaryota; kingdom Viridiplantae; phylum Streptophyta; class Magnoliopsida; order Malvales; family Malvaceae; genus Durio; species Durio zibethinus. The sequence continues at coordinate 21,535,975 of NC_143166.1, forward strand.
ACGTAATGTCTTCATCGGTTGTTTCTACTAGGACAACTGTGCTTTGAATTAAGAACTTATCTCTGTATATTATATCAGGAAAGGCTTCACACTGAGCTTGCATGGTAACTAAATGAAAAAAAAAAAAGTGAGAATATATAGCATAGCACAAGGGAGTAAAGAAAATGATAGAGACCATAATATGAGAAATTCAATACTATATTTTATTTCTAAGTTGCATCACTAGCTTTGATTCACTTGTCTAGCTAGACAACACAATGGCAGACTATCCTAAGGATTAAGGCTGTCAGTTTTGTCAAATATATAATTTTTGTTTCCTCAATAAATTTGTACTCTCAGGAAATTAATCATGAATTATCAGATGCAATAGAAACCCGTTACTTTAGAGGAACATGTCCTAAACATAAAGCACCTGAAAGGCTGGGAATTTTACCCTTATCAACTTATCCCAATCCTTTCCTTATCCCAGATGGCAAAATCATTGAAACGTGTATGGTCCCTCGGTCAGGTGACCTCATATCTACTAACACTATCTTAATTTTCTTACATCATTAGTTGTGAGCCATTACAAGGCCACTTAAGCTTTGAAATTCATTCATTACATGCACACATATCAATATACAATCCTAAACCATTTATGCCCCTTGGAAATATCCTGGTTGTAGAAATCTATTTTTTCTACATTAGTGAAAACAAATAAAGACATTTTAACTTGTTTTATATGTTAATTAGCCTCTTTATTTGGCTAAAGGTGCATGCTAAATTGTACATGATAGGATCTTCTACTTTTTTTTTTATGGAATGAACTTTTCTAATTTTTTTTATACTTAGATTCTAAGTTTGTTTTTTAATTGTTTTAGTAGAATTAACTCTAATTTTTCTTTTTTATGAATGAAGGTAAAATGTCTAATTTGGAAGATAATTCGTGTTCCCCAACACATCTTACTTCTACCTCACATTCCAACATCTAATGAAAATACAACTCCATCACTAAGTGTGACTAACGAAGGTGCTGAAGTTGATGATAATGGGTATAACTCAAGTAAGCTAAAATCAGAAGTATGGAAACATTTTAAAAAAGAGAAGATCAATAATGAATGGAAGGCAATATGCAATTATTGTAAGAAAAAACTTGGTGGTGCTTCTAAGAATGGGACAAGTCATTTGCGTAAGCATTTAGAAAGGTGTAACAAACGATTTCAAATGGATATTCGTCAACAAGTGCTGCTAGCAAATCAAAGGCAGATGAAAAAATAACACTAAAAAACTTTTCCTTTGATCAAAATGTCACAAGAAAGGAGCTTGCCAACATGATAATCATGCACGAATATCCCTTATCAATGGTTGATCATGTCAATTCAAAAAATATTCTTACAGTCTCCAACCTTTGTTTGCTATGCCTTCTCGAAATACTATAAAGAATGATATTTTGAAAATTTTCAAAGATGAAAAGGCAAAAACAATATCCAAGTTAGAAGCTAATGAATGGAGAATTGCTATCAAAACTGATATGCGAACTGTTGATCACCAAAAAAGAGGATACATGACTGTCACTGCTCATTATATCGATAATCAATGAAACTTACAAAGACGCATCATCAGGTATATTTTATTAAATTGTCTTATTTTGATAGTGTTCATTTTTTATTAAGTACTTATTACTATTGAATTAATTATTAAACTAATGTAAATAATTGATTGTTTAATTAAGTTTGAATATGTGCCAACTTCACATACGAAAGAGGTCATTGCTTCAAGTTTGATGAAATGTTTATTAGATTGAAATATTAATAGAAAACTTGCATCTATTACAATGGATAATTGTAGTGTGAATCATGGTGTTATTGAGTTGTTAATTGATAGAATTAGTTGTGTTTTCACTTTTGCTTAATGGGGCTTTTTTTCATATGCATTGTTGTGCACACATCTTGCATTTGATTGTGAAAAATGGATTGAGTGTGATTGGAGATGGAATTGAAAGAATTCGTGATAATGTCCTTTTTGGGGGTACTACACCAAATAGGTGAAAAAAATTTAAAGAGGCAGCACGTCGATTGCGTATTTCAACTTTAAAAAAGTTGTGTTGATGTTAAAACACGATGAAACTCTACTTGATGTTTCGAACAGCTTTGTTTTATAAAAATATTTTTCCTCGTTATGTGCAATTACATGGTGATCCTTTGTATAAATATTTACCAATTGAAAATGATTGGATCATTGCAACTAAGGTTTGTGAGAAGTTGAAATTGTTTTATGATATCACTTAATGTTTTTCTAGCACAAAATATGCTACTGCAAATCTTTATTTTTTTAATATTTACAAAATCATATTGGCATTGAATGAATGGATTATGCATTCCAATAGAATTATTTCATGTATGGTTGTAAGCATGTTAGGCAAATTTAAAAAATATTGGAATGATGTGCATGGTATAATGGGTGTTGCCACAATTTTAGATCCAAGATACAAAACAGAATTGTTGGAGTATTACTTTGAAAAGATTTATGAAAAAAATGCTGAATTTGAAATTGAAAGGATTGTACAAATATATCAGGATTTGCTTAAGGAGTATGAGAAAAATTTGACTTTGGAAAAGGAAAAAAAACCTTCTATTTCAAGCTTTTCATTTTTATATGATGTTGGTGCTACTGAATTGGGAAATTTGAGAGACTATGATGATTGTTTCAAGGAAAAAAAAGAAGAAATCAAAAGTAAAATCAGAGTTAAATCGTTGCTTGAATGAAAAAGTCATACCGAGAAAAGGAAATTTTGATATATTGAATTGGTGAAAGCTAACTAGACCTCAATTTTCAATCTTACAACTTATTGTTAGAGATATTTATGCCATACCAGTTTTTACTATTGCTTAAAAATCTACTTTTAGTACTGGAGGGAGGTTGATGAGTGCGCAACGTAATAAACTTCATCCATCCACTATAAAAGCTTTAACATGTTGTCAAAATCGATTATGGGCTGAAGAAAAAAGTACAATAATGCATATTATACAATTTTATTCTTTATTTTAATATATTGTTAGTCATTATATTTTGTTGTTATATATTATTTGTTAATATTTTATTATTTCATTTGTAGGGTCAATTTCATTAGAAGAAAAATCTTTCTATGAAGACATTGATGAGAGTGAGACTGAAGAAAAGATAACTAGTTTGGTAAATAATATTATCTTTTTTAGCTAATTCATTTTTATATTATTATTTTTAAATATATTATTTTATGAGATTTATTTATTCATCTTATTGTTTTATTTTATAGGACTAGTGTGGTTAGAAGAGAATAAAGATATAGAGCTTAGTGATGATGAAATGATTTGTTGTGATCTGGGCAAAAGGTAAACGACACTCCTATTGCTATTGGTCATGCCGATGAACTCGATCAATGTTGAATAGTGTATCACATCTTGCTTTACTGTTTTAGCCCTTTTCTCATTATTTATTGGCAATCTAAAAACTGATCATGCACTTCTATTAGTTTGTTGACAATAAATGGTGTGCATTCTCCTTTTGATAATGCTTAAGATGAGCTTTATTTATTTTCATATTTTTTAGGAATAACATAATATTTTTAATAACAATATTCTCAAAATTGTTAGTTTATTGCAGAGAAGGTGTTCTTTGGATGATTGGATGGAAAAACTTTTATCAGATATTAATATTTCCAAAAGTGCCTCAGTGACAACATTTTTTGAGTTGGAAGCTGTTGTGTTTGAGCTTAAAGCTGTGGTGAGGTCTTGTAAGTGTTTCCTTGATGCCTTTTGTAAATGGATGAATATATACTTATACCTTTAACTACAACCTATTTTTAAAGTTAGAATTTGACTGTAAATCCATATTAAATTATGCTCCATGGTCTAAACGTGTTTGTCTATTACAGATGCTATTTCATCTGAAAATTTAAATTGGTAATAAACTGAATTCGGGTCGGATCGGGTTGGATTCGATAAATAATATTCTTAACGGGTCGAGATTAGGTTTTTCCACTAGAACCTCCGAACAAGGACAGGTCGGGTATCGAGTAAAAGCATTAAGGCTTCGGGTCGAAGGCAAGGAAAGCAAAAATCCGACCCGCCTCGCCCCAATGCCAACTCTAAGGAAGACTTTGAGGAAAATGAAAAGGAGCTGGCTAAAGAGGATCAAAACCTTGAAGAGGAGGAAGAGTTAACCTATGGCGATTGTGGAACATCCTTAGACATACATGCAATTCAAGTACTGCACCTACTAAGGAAGAAGATTGGTTGCATAAAAACATGTTCCACACTTGGTATACTGTTCATGAGAAGGTATGTGATGTTATAATTTATAGTGTAAGTATTGAAAACATTGTTTCTACCTTTATGGTGCAGAAATTAGGCCTCAAGGTAGTGAATCACCCCCAACCATATAACCTATCTTGGCTGCAAAAAGAAAATAAAATCAAGGTTAACAAAAGGTGCTTGGTTCCCTTTTCCATAGAAAAGCAATAAAATGATGAAATGTGGTGTGATGTAACTCCGATGGATACTTGCCATTTACTGCTAGAAAGACCTTGGCATTATGATAGGAGGATTATTTATGATGGTTACTATAACACTTACACATTTGTGAAGGATAGATGCAAAATTATTCTAGGCCTACCAAGCCCATGGTGATGTCAAAACCAACCAAAAAAGAAGGAAACAGGTTGTTTATTAAGGCCAATTACAAAAAGAAAATTAAGATTGGCGATACTATCTATGCACTAGTGTTGATTGAAGAGAATAAAGATAGTGAAAAGCCCTATGCAATGATACAACTATTATTGACAGAATTTCAAGATGTTCAAAAAGAGTTACCAGCTGGTCTACCACTAATAAGAGACATTCAACATTGCATAGACCTTATCCCATGAGCTGTTCTACCCAACAAGGCAATCTATAGGATGAGTCCTAAAGAGCATGCAAAGTTGCAACGCCAAGTTGATGAATTGGTGAGAAAAGGATTGGTGCACGAAAACATAGGCCTTTGTGCAATCTTAACCCTTTTGATGCCTAATAAGGATGTATCATGACACGTGTGTGGATAGTAGAGCAGACAATAAAATCACAGTTGATTATCGCTTTCCTATTCCGAGCTTAGATGACTTGCTGGATCAATTACATGGAGCAATTATTTTTTCCAAGATAGACCTACGCAGTGGTTATCATCAAATCAGAATGAGGCTTGGAGATGAGTGAAAAATAGCCTTCAAGATAAAGGATGATCTCTATGAATGAATGGTAATGCCTTTTGGTTTATCCAATGCTCCTAGTACTTTCATGAGATTTATGAATCATATCCTTAAACCTTGTATTGATAGATATGTAGTAGTATATTTTGATGATATTATGGTGTACAGCAAAGATGAGGACCAACACTTGAATCATTTACACCAACTATTTTGCATATTGAGGGAACAAAAACTTTATGCTAATATTAAAAAGTGGTTTCTTTATTTCGAGCCTTGTGTTTCTAAGGTTTGTGGTATCGAAGGAATAAAGATGGATCCTAGCAAGGTTGAGGCAATTTTAAATTGGCCAACACCAGCATCTCTACATGATATTCAAAGCTTCCACGGCCTTGAATCTTTTTATAGGCATTTCATTAGGAGTTTTAGCTCCATTGTGTCTCCCATCACCGAATGCTTGAAGAATGAAGCTTTTAAATGGACCAAAGAAGCCCAACACCATAGCTTTGAACTCATCAAGACCAGGATCACTAAAGCTCACATCTTGTCCCTACCAACCTTTGATCAAGTGTTAGAGGTGAAATGTGATGCATCCAATTCTGGAATAGGTGTTGTTTTAAGCCAATGAGGAAAGCCTACAGCATTTTTCAGTGAAAAGTTCAATGAAGCCAAAAAAAAGTATTCGACCTATAACAAAGAGTTCTATGCCATATATAAAGCTTTATTCCATTAGAGTCAATATCTCATTCTCAAGCCATTTATCCTATATTTAGACCATGAGCCTCGAAGTTTATCAATAGCCAACACAAACTCAACCGAAAAGATGCAGCTTGGGTGGAGTTCCTTCAAGCCTACAACTTCACTATCAAACACAAATCGAGAACTCAGAATGTGGTGGTAGATGTTTTGAGTTAAAAGCATTCTTTGTTAAGGACTATGGCTATTAAAGTTATTAGATTTGATGTGATCAAAGGGTTCTATGAGACAGAGCCTTACTTTGATCGAATTTGGAAAGAATGCAAGCAAGGACCACACAACCAGTTTTTGTTGCATGATGGATATCTCTTCAAGGCTAACAACCTTTGCATTCCCTCATGTTCCTTAAGACAGGCTTAATCAATAACGCTCATGATGGTACACTAGGTGGACACTTTGAAAGGGGCAAGACACTTGCTTTTTTGCAAGACTGATTTTATTGCTTGAGAATGGAGAGAGATGTGATGAAACACCTTGAACGATGTAGAATTTGTCACATTGCCAAGAGGCATGGTCAAAACATTGGATTCTATACTCCACTGCCTTTGCCTAATGCTCATTGGGAAAATGTTAGTTTCTACTTTGTAGTTTGACTGCCTAGAACTTAAAGGAACAAAGACTCCATTATGAAAGTTGTGAATTGTTTTTTCAAGATGGCCTATTTCGTTTCTTGTACCAAAACTATAGATGATTCTCATGTTTCTGATCTATATTTAAGGGAAATTGTAAGGCTACATGTAATTTCTAGATCCATGGTGTCTGATCAGGATTTCAAGTTTCTTAGTCATTTTTGGCACACCCTTTGGAGAAAGCTTGGCACCAATCTCAAGTATAGTTCTTCTCACCATCCTCTAACAAATGGTCAAATGAAAGTAACCAATCGCAGCTTGGGCAACCTTCTGAGAAGTTATGTGGAAAAGAATATCAAGCAGTAGGATCTTGTTTTACCTCAAGTAAAGTTTATCTATAACTGCTCATCAAGCCAAACCACAGGTTGCAACCCTTTTGAAGTGGGGTACAGTAAGAATCCAATCAGCCCTTTAAATTTAATTTCTCTCCCTACTAATCAACAATTAGTAAAGATACAGAAAAAATGGTTAAGGGTATCAAACGATTGCATGAACAAGTGAGAGCTAAGATTTTACAATAAACTAAGATATATAAAGGCAGCAAACAAGCATTAAAAATATGTGAAGTTTAAAAAAGATGATTTGGTGTGGATTAACTTGCAGAAAAAGAGTTTTCTCCAGGGAAATTTGACAAATTACAAACTAAGGTAAATGATTCATTTAGAATTATCCAACACATTGGGCAAAATCCCTATAAGATAGAGCTTCTTGACACTTATGGAGTATCTTCCACTTTCAATGTTGCTGATTTGTCACCCTACCATGACAAAAATACTAGTTCAGACTTGAGGACAAGGCTTTTCCATCCAGAAGAGATTGAGACCAAAGTATCTACATATCATACCATTTGGGCTGAAACTAAGGCAAACTTATCCAAAAATAAGATGAACTTATCTTTGGTCCAAATCTATTAAATAAATGTAGAAATAAGGTGAGCTAGAATATGAAGATTGTGTTCACACTAGCTAGAAAAAAAGAGTATGAAGGTGGATAGGATTATGATCAAATTCATTATTATGTAATTTGCAAGAGTAAATGGGCAAATAATTGCATTCACACTACAGATTACTATATTCACATACAAATCCCTTGATTTTAGGCATAATTCTAACAATTCAATCTGAACGTTCCCATGCTTGAAAAAATGTTCTCAGCCCACTTATTTGCTGTTATTCTTTGGTAGAAGGCAGAAGAATCTTCCTTATCATTAAGCAATCTTTTATATTGTTCTTCAAGTTCTGTATCTCTTAAGTGAATTTTCTAGAATGATGAACTTTTATTGTTCTATATCCTTGATTAAAATTTTTAAGGTGATATTTATATATCCTTTATTGTCTAATTTTGGTGGTGATTTTTTATCCCTTTTAATCTAATAATCATATTCTATCATTATTTCAATTCTTATGAGTTATCTTCTTTACAAGCTTTTTCTATTTGCAGATACTCTTTAACATCTTAACAATCAATTCTTGGCATCAAAAGGAAAAAGCAAAAAAAGAAAAAAGAAGGTGATGGTTACAACCTACGATGGCGACAGTGTTGATGATGCACCCGAATCTAGAAAAACCCATCGATCTTCTTAAGGTTAAGTTTCTTGATTAATTATATAGATAGAAAAAGATAAAAAAGAAATTGTAAAAGAAAATGAAGAAAAAAGCATAATTATTTTTTTGATAATTTGTCCTAAAAAATAATAATGAAAATAAAAATAATTTCAAAACTTTGAAAAAAGTTAAAGAATCAATTTTCCCTAAAAGTAAAAATTTTCAAAAAAAATTTGACAAAAAATTGAAGTATCAATTTTCTTTAAAAATAAAAATTTTCAAAAAATATTGAAGAAAAGTTGAAAGATTAATTTTCCTAAAATAAAAAATTTTAAAAGGTGTTTTGAGAAAAAATTGAAGTATCAGCTTTCCTTAAATAAATATATTTCAAAAATATTTGAGCAAAAAGTTAAAAATATTAATTTTTCCTTAAATAATGCACCCATTTTTCCTAAAATTAAAAAAAAAAAAAACTTAAGAAAAAGTTGAAGTATCAATTTTTTCTTGGAATTTAAACTTTTCAAATAAATATTAATTAATCCGATGATAGAGTCTCTACAAAAGAAAATAGTTTTCTTGTATACTTTTAAAGTGAGAAAATTCTCTTAATTTTCTGCCAAATGTATTGAAGTTAATTAAGAACAATTTTCAATAATTAACTCTTTTGTGAGATTTTTTAAAGCTTAATGGATAACATGAAATCAAGCTGGTACCATCCTTTGATGGGCGTTGTAAAGGTGCTATAACCTTCCTCACACATAACTGTACACTCGAATCTAGTTTTAGTTTGGTAGACATTGAATCTACCTTTTAAAGATACCTAAGTCAAGCTTTAGACTTCTCTTTAAAACGAGACAGAATTAGTTAGGTAGCCTATCGCACCTAAATAAAAAAGATTGGTGACAACTCCTTAAATCAATATCTAGCAATGGGTCCACAGATCTATACGTTATCACAGTTGTCAAAAGTGCAAGGTGCACTCTACATGCTAGGAGGAAGTTTTCATCACTTCCATCTTTGACAAAATGTTGTGCATCAATAATATTATTTAATTTTTTATTAATGTAAATACAACTGATTTTTTTTTTAGTATTCAAAGAATATCTAACAAAAGAAATTAAAAACTAAAGAAACAAAGGACACTTTAAAGTCGGGTGTGCTTTTTCTACTCCTTTCACCTTGAAAAAAAAATGCTTAGACACATAAGGCATGTGCCCGATTAAAGGCGCTCCTCTAAAAGAGAACAAGGCTCTTTGCTTGTTGTACACTGTGCTTAGAGCCTAGGCGCCTTGACAACATTAAAAGGAAGTATGCATAATAGTCTAACACCACCTCCACTAATGACAGCCAGCAAAAAAAAATTATAAACAAGTGATATAAGAATTTTGACCTGCAGCATAAGTGGTCTCAATGTTATTCTTTATTGTGTAGCAATTTGGGGACCTTTTACGATGATTAGAGCCAACTCTCCATGCTCAGCAACTACTCTTGCTTGTGCTTCTTTTAGTTTCATCTCTTCTTTCTTGTTTCTATGTCTATGGGTGCAACTCCAGCATCCACAAAAACACATCTGAAAAACACAACCCAAAAGATACGCATTGCACAATTATTGCTCAGCTTGTCTGCACTCTTGGCATTCCAACAACTTAAAAAAAAAATAATAAGGAATAAGTGCATTAACCAGCAAGAAAAGGCCCTCTTATGAACAACTTTCAATGCCTTGAAGGACTTAAAGACTTTAAATTAGTGTTGATGGTGTTGATTCCATTATATCGCTCAAAGAAGGAAATGAGGGGGTAAATTAATAAAAGTGGCAATATAGCTTTTTATGCCGTCAATTGTGACCCTAGAATAGGTATTAATCAAGGAATTCAATTCTATTTAGAAATACCACTCATAAAAGGGAAAAGATTAGTAAGAAAAACCAATTATCCCATGCAGTGGGTAGTGCAATCTCTAATTGAAATCAATACATGAAATAATTCAAAATGAATTAAGTAGTATCATGCAATGAGAACTGTTGCAAATACATTCCCAACACTTCTACCATTTATTCAGAGTAACTAATAGTACAATCTTATCAAAATTAAATTACACAATGAAGATATTATATTAGCATGTTCATCTTATCAAAATTAAATTACATGATAAAAATATTATATTAGCATGTTCTATGTAAAATTAGAAATTACAAACAAGTTATACAACACAACTAGAAAGATGTACTTGATATATATATTTGGTTGTTTTAAAATACTTCAAAGCAATAGATGTAGTAGTTTGACATAAAACTTTGATCTAGGACATATCAAGGGGAAAATTTTTTTATTTCCTACTTATGGTTTATAAAGGTTTTGGAATTTTAGGGTTTACAGCTAATAGTAATTAGGATTGGGGCTTAGAAGTAAATAAAGTTTCGATTCCATTGAGGTTTAACCTAAAAAGAGAGCTAGACGGGAAAGGAAAGGTGGCAAGGATTGTGGCTATTATTCTTGTGCTGCAAACTATAAACTCCATGAACAACCTAATTCCAACAAAGCTACTCTTGGGTGGAGGAGTTTACAGAAATTATAATACTGCACCTTTGTAATGAAATACCTTCAAATCATAATATCAAATTCTACATAGCAAATGTTGGAACTGCATAATGAAGCATGAAGAATAAAGTCTTTCACTGCCTCCATCAGACATGAGAAGCCGAATTGCAAAATTTTATATTCCATTATTCAGCAAACCAATGTAAATCTCAACTTAATTAGTAACATTCCATAAACTTATTTGTCCATTTAATCACTTCCATTTCAAAGAGGGCCTATAACTAGAGTAAAGCATATTTTCATAAAAGAAAATTTACAGAAATATGCAGAAAATAAAAAGTGAAGAAAACCAGGAATTTCAATTTAATGTAAACAAATTTCTAAACAAGTAACTATATCATACTCAATTGTAGTTGGTGTAGCCAAAAACAATTGTCTCCGTTGCCAAACAGCTCCAGTGCCATAGGCAATTGCAACACCTCCAAGGTATCTATACTGAGGGCACAAGGAACAGATGACAATATAACGCTGATAAGCAAGAGCACAATACTCAACAGTTTGGTCCCATGCAGTCCACTCTGGCTGAGGGAGAAGGCCACCTACTGCTTGAAAAGTCTCCCAACTGCACATTATAACTTCAATCAATTGTTATGTTGACAAAAAGGAAATGGCATATTATCTTTGTCATCAGATGGTAAAATTAAAATACACGTAAAAGTGCAGTAGATATTAGGCAACACAAATTTCCCAAAGCACTCATTCAGGACTAGGCTAACAAAACCTTTGGAACTGCTCCTATAAAATTTATATGCACACACATACAATATGTACACAAAGACTGGTTCAGGAGTTCAGTTTGAACAAGAGTTCATGGTAGCTGGTTCAGGACTCTAAAAAACTTGTATGACAAATTAACAAAAATATCTAAATACATCCCAGCCATAAATGTCATTTGGGTTCGTATCACACATATTCTCTTACACAAAGATAGATGGTGAAGTAAGATCGACTAAGTCCAGCATTACATTTACATATTTTGTATACAAACATTTTAAAATTCCACAAATTAGTCTCACAGGCTTGATGATGCAGACAACCAAAATGTAAGAAGAATTCAAACATAAATGTCACAATAAAATTTAAAGAGTCAAGCCTATGCTGTAAATTGATGGACAGAATACAGAAACACTGCCAACTTTCAACCTTAGGCATACCTTCTACTTAAAGGAGTTTTTTTAAGTCAGTTTTGCTAATTTCTTATCTTGGATCTCAAGCCCTCATAGGTATATATAGGATTAACAGCTCTGAACAAAAGCATCTCAATCATTTCAATTGATGGAGGACAATCTCACAGTTTCAGCAATTATGCTTTCTTTATGGAAGTTTGAATCCTAAAAAAAGTTATGCTACCCAGTATTCAACTAGGTTCAGAGAAGAGTAAAGTAGACTAGTTTTCAAAGTCAACTATTTCTGCACCAAGTGTAAGCTCTCAAAACTTAAGCCATACATGATGCTTGGAAGCCCAACCAAAAGCTGTACTATTATACCAGACAAAATTATGTTAATGGCATACAGGCTACATAATAATTGTTGTCACCTGAAAAGCTTAAAGTTTTGAGGCACTGCCTCAGTAGGAGATCTCTGAGCAGAAAATCCATCATCAAAAGTAGCAAAAGATCTGCTACTTTCAAATCCTGACAACGGCATAGACTGAATCGTTGATATAGCTGTTGCTGCATAGGGCTAACCCTACGAGATGTCTGATAGGCAACACCAAGTCAGGCCCCTCCATGCAGGCTGATGACCTAGTAGAGAAACTTTTAAGTTAGGAGAGGAGTCTAACCATGCACAACGCAGCAAAAATGGAGAGTACTAAGAAACACATCCAAATCTAACAATATGAAATCTTATCAGTGCTATTTAATGCTGGAACTATAAATTTTTTCAGCAAGCCATTGAAAATCCCAACAACAGTTGGCAGCAGCCTAAAATATCATCTATCCAATTATTTTTTCACAGATAATAAACACGCCTAACATGATCTAGAATTTCTCCCCTAGTGAAAAGAAAACAAAACCATTTGTTGAAAGAGAACATAATTTGTGGAAAAGATTGTTACAAATAACTTGGCACTAAGAAACCATCTCTCCTCATATTTGAAGAACCAATGCATCAAGAATTGAGTCTAATTCTACTGAAATGAAGTAACAGTATACACTAAGCAAGGAGATTAAAATATCGATTCACTTAGGCTACCTATGGACCCCATTAATATGTTTGAAGTTCCATCATCCAGCAAAACGCAAACTTGGACATTAGCAGAAGCAGCAGTAGCAGCTGCTGCTGCAGCTGATTTTGCTTTTCTTGATGAACTTCTCTTGGGGAGAATGGGCATTCTAGGAGGTAATGCAGACTCTAATATAGCAAATCTGTCACAACATGTATCCCAAGCCAGAAGCCTTGCACTTCCTGAATCAACAATGGACCAATCGCTAACCTTGCAGATTGAGAAATAAGGAATATCAGGCCAGACAATTGCAAGATACCTGCACATAAGTTCTTCAGTAAGAATGATGCCTGTTATAAAAGTACAATGGTAAAATTGCTCAGTATGAGAGTTAACGGATAGAGCATATTCCAGCTGAAATTTCTCTCTCCAAGCATAACATATGTGCATGCACATGGGAAAGTAGGAAGTACTTATAGCTGAATGGTACAAGAGCATAGATGTTCTTTGTCTCTCTTCTAGGCTGGGAGGAGAGAAGAGGAGGAACTAACAGTCCAAACTAGACGTGAAATAGCTTGTAAACAAACTCCAAACAAATTTAATGTATGTCTACATCCAAAATCATCTACTACACTTATTGTTGAACTTGGCACTCAGTAAAGCAACAACAATTCAACAATTGTGTTGAAGCAAAAGAAAGAGTACTTACTTTCCAGAACTGCTTACTGAAGGAACTGAATATGAATAATGAGGAACGGGTGTACAAATGTGCTTTTTAATCTGCTTCACATGCAAGGGTTCAAGTGAATCTCCCTTCAACTTTCCTGCTTCAAATAAAGAGCCATTATTTCCAAGTGATGGATTTGCTGTTTTGGACAGCTGAAAGTTTAACAGTTTCAATTCCCTTTCGACAATGTAGACAGCAGAATGTTCTCGACTTCAGGCTGGCGTTGGGGGAGGAACTACAGGAGGAAGAGATCTAGCATCAAATTCACTGACAATAATACCAATATTGGTCCCAATAGCAACAAGATGAGGCCGTAAAGGATGTGCAACCATACAATAAACCTGCAGTAGAAACTTATAAAAGTCAAAACAAGCAACTGTGGGAAGAGATCAGGTGGTGGGGAGGTAGAAGAAAGGAAAAGAAACATCAAGCTATGTCAAAAAGAATGACAATCATACAAAGGCCAATTTCATGGGCAAAGAATAAATATAATATTTAAATTTCAGAGTAAGCAGTAAATGGATGATATTTTTATGTTTCTAGCACTTTAGTTTCTAAATTTTCAGAGATATTCACCAGGAATTTAAACCCATCTACAAAAACCAAAGTGTAGCTGCCAGAGGTTAGGCCAATGAGGTCCCAACATCTTCTTCTATATCCTTAGTTGAGCTTCTTGTACAAGCAATTAGAATTTACTCAAAGAGCTTGACCATTTTCTTCTCTATGTAAATCTCTTTCTTCTACAGTTCATTAGATTACTGATTTAAGTTTTCTGCAATATTGACACTGAACATAACATTAAGAGCGTATAACATTAAACTAAAACTACTACTTAAGTTTTATAAAAAATAAAATAAAAATAAAATCCCCACCAATGGAGGTTCTAGGATCACAACTACAAAAACAGCCACATAACTTAAGTTTCTTGTTTGGTGCAACTACTTGAGGAGGAACAAGTGAAGACAGATCACACAATGGTCTTGTAAGTGCTGAATAATTTGGGTGCTCAATAACCCTGCAAAAAGGTTAAAATATTAAGTATGATACCCTTGCAATAATTAAACAAATGATACTGCCTCGAATGATCATTATTTAATGCATATAGCCTTCCACCAATATACTGTAACAAAAGCCAACGTATAAAAAAAAGACTGATAGATGTATTTAGTGGGTGCCATTGAGAAAATAAAAAAAAAATTAGCATACCATATATAGGAATCTTTGACGCAAGTCAAAATATCAAGGTTAGGAACTTGAGGATGACACCACGATGCTACACTATGACATGCAAGTTTTGGAACGGGTTTAATTTGCCGTAACTCCTGTAGCAGAGAAGTTAACAAGAATGAAAAGAGAAAACATGCCAACTCTTTACTGCAAAATTTCAGTTACAGGAACTGCTATTCACAACTGTTAATACTTCTCATGGGACAGTACAAAACCTGAAAAGAGATTGTGTCCCATATAGCCAATGTCTTGTCTGCACCGATTGTAATAAGCTGAGCACCTCCAATCACTCTAGAAAGCTCAACAGCAATAACTCCAGCATCACGTACCTATTGATATCATAAAAATGAAAACTTTCTCATAGTAAGTGCATCTATAAAATATGCACACAAATAGGTCCAAAAAGTTTAAGTGAATACATAGAAAAGTTGTCATCACATAGTAGCTTGACGCTTCCTTGACTTACATTTTCAACAAAAGATTGTGAGTAGACTATATTCCCCCAGGATTGATACTGACCTTTTCTAGCCACCATAAACATAGCTAATAAAAGAGATTAAAAACCATAACGACCCAAAGGGTGCAGCAGGCCTTTTATGTGCCCCTCACCTTTCTACGCACAAAAGGCATGCACTTAATAAAAGGCACCTTGCCTGACGGGGTATGAGGCGCTTTAATTGAAGAAGGCAAATCAACAAGGTCACCTCATGCCCGCTACAAGATTATTGTTTTCAATGATAAGAAAAAGTAATCAAAAGTTAGAGAAAGGTAGCGGCAGCAGAAAAACTCAAAACTGAGGAGGCACGCAAATGAAATCAAAATGCTATGCAGGTCATCCAAGGATATGAAATTATTGTTTTCAATGATAAGAAAAAGTAATCAAAAGTTAGAGAAAGGTAGCGGCAGCAGAAAAACTCAAAACTGAGGAGGCACGCAAATGAAATCAAAATGCTATGCAGGTCATCCAAGGATATGAAAAGATGAAAGCATTGGCAGTTAAAGCCAGAAGACAACGTGGAATAGGAAGCTTCAATTGTGGAATTTGGGCTCAGCAAATGATATGACATAAAGGAGTGCATTTTCTTTTCCACAATAATAAATATGAGTGCATAAAATATGGTGATGAAACTGATATTTCAAAAATGAGCAAAGTGAAAGATCACTGACAAGAGAAGCGACTTGTTGTCAAGCTCTTGTTTGGGTACATCAGGGCCACGCATGGTGACCAAGTCCAAAAATATGGCTTTATTTTCACAGCAGATGACAAGAAAATGCCGTCCTTTTGTTGGAGCCGGAGAGGCAAAAGCAGAAGTAAGTTGATTGACAGCAGAAGGAGCCTCCGCAGCTGCAGAACGGTTACGCCAAAGTTGCCAAAACCGCACGTCATCATCCAAAAAGCTCACCTGCTTAACACTTTTAACAATTGATCAAACGGAAAAGGTCGAAATTTCAAATTCACATTTAAATTTTCAATTTGAAGAAAGGAAAAAGAGGGCTAAAAATGCACTACTCCTTATTAAGTACCTACCTCCGCAGATGGCCTCTGTAGGTTTCCCTTTGAGCACTGTGAAGTCAAATTTTTATCAAATCAAATCTAACCTTAAAAAAAAAAAAAGATGAAAATTCCAAATAGAAATAGATTGCGAACCAGATTCGCCCTCAGCAAGCTTCTCCAATTTGGCACCAACAAGACGTCTCTGGTCGACCCCACCGGCCTTCAGCTCGTAAATGACCTGGCGATGCTCCCAGTTCCATACGGAGACGTGATCAGAGGCATCGGCGGTTACCAACCATGGATGAGTCGGATGCACCGCTATCTTCACAATCTTCTCATTGGTCGCGCGAAATGCACTCAGCCGCAGCATTTCTCCAGATCTGATCTAATTGTAAAACAATAAGACAATTACTCTACTATTCACTTGCAACTGCGACCAACAAATCTAAGATCTCAATTCAAATTTCCAATCTTCCCCAGAATTCCAGATCCAGCCACTCTCATCTGCTGAGTCCTGTCCCTACAGGTTTCCAGTTTGCCAGCCCCACGCTCACAATTTTTCCTTTTTTTTTGTTCTCTTTATTTTGTTTTTTTACTTTTAACCAACTAGAAAATATTTAACAATAAAATAAAATACTAAAAAATTCGCATGAATTATTTTTTATGTTTTTAATGTATTTTAATAAATTTTATTTTTTATTATATTTAAATAAATCTTATTTTAAATAAAATATTAATTTATGTTAAAAGTTTATTTAAATATAAATTAAAAATTTTTTATAAATTAAAATTTTAAAATTTATTTATTTCAAATATGCCTTGACACTTCGAATAGTTATAATTATTTGAGTAATTATTTATTTTAAATTGTTGTGATTTTTTATTCTATTATAAAATAATAGTTTATGTTCATACAAACTTATTCGGATTAAAATAATACTAATATATTAATATTTAGATAATTAATAAGTAAAATATTTTAAAAGTAAATATGTTTATCAAACTAGATCAAATAGTCATTGCTATTTGCATAAATATTTATTTTAAATCGTTATGACATTTTTTATCATAAAAAAATTATTTCAATTTATATAAACTTATTCAAAATAAAATAATACTTATAATGACAATATCTTATTATTAAATTAATATTATTTTAATCATAATAAGCTCAAATAGCTATACTCATTTGTACATACTTATTCATAAAATAATTATTTTTTATGAGCTGAAATCAAAGTCATAACAAATTTAATAATATTAAGACAATTAAAGTCTTTCCCAACCATTTGAGCTCATGAAACAGTTTCTAGATTATTTGCTTAAAAAATAATTTAGGTTCCGAAATAAATTAGTATCCATACAAGAGCTCAAAATGGGCAATCATCTAGAAATTGTTTCATGAATTTAGACAAGATAGTCTTTACATTTTTTGCCACTCTAATTCTATATAAGTAGAAAAGTAGCTCTTTTATGCTTAAAAAAACCTATGCAAGGAACATGACAACCATTTATGTTCTAAACTTTACATGAAGAAGCATATCAAAGCTAAAAAAAATGAAAGTGAAGTTATGCATGTGAAATACTTGAAAGAAAGTAAAATAAGCTACCTTTTTTCTGATTTCTAACAATTTTGGCCTTCTTTATTTTCAACAAGGTCTCATCCTTTCTTGGTAAGTTTTTCGTTTCCTTTTTAGACTGGGTTTGTTCTATTTTATTTTTTCTTTTATTAAAATACCTCTATTTTTTTGTAGCTTCCCCTATTTTAAAACTCTCCACCGACCCCTTTGACTTGTCCTTTAAGTTTTTCTATTCCTCTTTTCTTGGTAAGGTTTTCCTTTCCTTTTTATGTTAGGTTTTTTTGTTTTGTTTTTCCTTTGTTAAAGGACCTTCATTTTTTTTAGCTTCCCCCGTTTTAAAACTTTCCACCGACCCTTTTGACTTGCCCTCCAAGTCCTTTCATTTTTTTTTTCTTTTCCACCTTACTATCCTGCTAGCCACTAGTCACTTTTATTTTTTTTCCTTTGTAGGTAGCTTACTAGCTTCTGTTTTCTTTATCTCCCCAACTAATTCCTTCTTCTCAGTTGAATGTCCCCCTTTTTGTCTTACATGTACTCATGCAACCAAAATTAAAACAAACCTTATCCTTGCATAAAGACCATATTTGATTTATAAATAAAATAGCTTTGGGTTTATAAATGGGCCATATTTTGCTACGAATTAGATTATGTAATGGGCTATCTTTGGGCTTTTTTTTTTTGAGTTGTAAAATGGGCTTTAGTTAGGCTTTTAAAATAAGTTGCCTATTAGGCCTTAAATGGGCCATAATTGGGCCGTAAATCAAATTTACAATTGGGCCCTTAATTAGGGTTTTTAAATGGTCTACATAATATACCTAAATTAATAGTTCCAACCCATATTCAAAAATGAGTTTGGGTCTATTATGTTAAAATGTTTAGGATAAAATTCGGTTTCTACAACCACCATGAAACCTAGTGGAGTTTTCTGGTGGTAATAACACTAAAACTTAACTTTCCATTCAACACTAACAACTAAAACAAGAATAACATGACAATATATTTAAAACTCATTCACAGTCAAGTCTAGAAAAAGGTTGATGAATTCACTCTTATCTTTACCAACGAGTTAGCAAAACTATTAGCCTCTCTCTAAACACGCACAAAATCAACTCGTCCTATTACTTGTTTTAGCCAATCAATCTCCTCGAGTTATTTCCATTGCCTCTATGGCCTGTTTTCCTTCTTTAAGATTGAATTTATCACTACCTTTGAGTCTGACTTTATAACCAATACCTTTTGGTTGCACTATAGGGATCTTACAAAATTTTGTAGAACTATTTTGATAGCCTCCAGTTCTGCTGTGTTGGAATCTTGAATCCCTATTAAGCCATAGAAAATACCTCTAATATTACCACCTACATCTCTAAGCACCCCTCCGTAACCTATAGAGCCAATGGGAAGTCGAACGTCGACGTTGAACTGTAGCACATTTTCTCTTGGACATTCCCATTGCACTTATTCCCTACTCCATAGACTCGTTTCCATAACATTTTTTTTTGTAGGTCCTTTCCACCAATCTGTTTCCTTAATTTCTCCTCTTGTTTCCATTGCTTTCATCCATAATAGAGACCTTAGTTTAATTAAAAAAAAAAACCTTTTACCCTTCCCATTTTTTGTTTTGAAACACAGTTCCATTTCTAAGGTTGGCAACCCAACCCGAGCCCGACGGGTTCCGATAATAATAACAGAATGTGTGCACCATCCTTATGCTTATAAAATTAAATTATGAGATTCATAAATTGTTAGGTTTGTGGTAAACGATCATAAATAAAAAATTAGAGTGAAATTATAGCTTTTGAAGATCATATAGTTCATGTATAGTGAAATTATATTTGATGTATTGACAATGAATATAAATAATGTAATTGATAATGACCAAAGCCTGACTTATTTTCGTTAAAGTCAAAGCATGCTAAACATGGCCTGAGTTCAAGCATCTAGATGCTTCCAGATCGATGCCTCACAGTCACATTATATAATACAAAGCGAAAGCTGCTAGAAAAGTAGATTTGCACACAATTGAATTACATTGATCGGTGAAATGACAAGAGGGGTTACAAGATCATGCTATACCAGGCAAAGGGTTCTGATAAAATCTGTTCAATTCCATTTCTATAATTACTGTTTATTGTTTATATTGAATTAATCTTGTAAGTTTCTTTTCTAGTCATGAGCTAATCACATCTCTATTTATTCTTTCCCCAGAAAAGAGAAGATATGAAAACATTGAAATCAAAGATGGTTTTGATAAGCCAAGAACAAAAAGCTGAGAAAAGGTTAGTCGACTGAGAAAAACTGTGAAAACATAATTTGCTTTTGGTTGCATTTTTTTGTCTTTCTTTAGGCTATTACCAAAACCTATAGAGCTCTGTCTTCATTGTAAATTTGGATTGGATAGGTTACATTTTTAGTGTTTTGAATTGTTCAAGACCCAACAAGGTCAAGTTCAATTAATACTTTAAACCAAGATTAACTTAACATGGGAGTACTTGTCTTTGTCTCCCTTGAGAACTTTGATCGATCCATGCCGACCTAACTGGAATAAAAAATGGATGGTAATCGATTTATGTGGGTTCCCAAGCCATACAAGTATAGTAGAAGAATGCTAGCTCCATATGGGGCCTCAAGCCATACAATTAGTTTTAATTTTTACAGAAAATAACATTTTTCTTTACAAAATATAATGTAATTAAGCGTACTATCAACAAGGTCTTTGTTTCAATTACAAGGAAGACAGTGAGAATTTTAAGTCAAAGCGTATTCTTTCTGTAAGATTGGTTCAATCATGGTTTATTTATTTATTTATTTTAATTTGTTCTACTTCATATAATAATTATGTTATATATTTTTATAATTATTTTTTATTCATCTTTTTTTAAGTTACATAATAAGAAATAATTTCTTCTCATATAATAAATCTAGATATTCCCTTATTTTAGAATTCAAATTGAGTTAATATTAATTTAATATTTAACACCACCATCTTATAAGTTAATTAAAGTTCAATTATTTATATTTCAAATTCTATATTAGTTTTTTATTTAATATTTAAAAATTAAAAATGTAATAAAAAACAAATATGACGTGCAACAACACATGATCTCTAATTAATATTCTTTTTGGTCCAATAATCACTAATTAATATTAATAATACAAGACAGGTTTAACAATATCAAATTCTAAATGGTTTTATCTACCTCTTGGAATTCAATCGAAAAATATAATAAGTAATTATTTTTTGGCCAAGGAATTAATTTGAGCATTTCATCAAGTATCCAAACTTAATTATATGGTTTGAGAAGAGGAAAACAAAATCATTAATATGTTTTACGTATAAATTTTTAAATTAACCATTTAAACAAAAAAAATTTAACCTATATTGCATACATACGAGTTAAATTTATATTAGCTTTCAAATCTTGATTTAAATGACTTGATAAAAAATGGGGAAAAGAAGTTCTTAATTTACAAATCAAGTCAAAGCTTAATTTCTACAATAAATCACAAGAGATTAAACCCTAAACTACCCTTTTTTATTGTTATTTTTCTCAAATCAAGTGAAGAAAATAAAATAAATGTACTTTTCTATACATTGTTTTACATATCTATAGCTCCAATCCATACACTTTCAAGTCTTATGGGAAAGAAGGCATGAAAAAGCTCCATTTTCTAGTGGGAAATCATCAGTCCCAATGAGTTTAATTTCTTTCCTCCAATTAACACTATGAAAATTATCGATATTTTCTAAGGATTTCTAAATTTTTAAAAAATTTTATACAAAAACTGTAACTTAAGGATAAAAATATTGTCAGAATTGAAATTTAAATATTTTAATATCATTTTTAAAAAATAATTGCATGAACTAAAATTTGAGATAATTGAACTATCATGGTAAAAAATAGATATATTTAGCAAATTTTTAAGTAATACTTTCAATTTACATTTAATTTTAAAAAATAGTAATTAAAAAATCTTAATTTTATATCTCCATAATCACCCTTAATTTAATAAATATTTCCCAAGTTCTTAATTGTCTAAAAAGAAGACTTTGCTAAGAAGCAAACCTACACGGACTTCGGGCCCAAAATTTTGGTGTCTTTGTCTTCTCTCATATATGTCAAAGTTCTAATAATTAAGGTCTAAATATTAATATGATTTTGTTGTCTTATGTGAAGTTTAAAGGCAAATTACAACATGTAACTTTTTTTTTTATTTTGCTAATAGAAAAACCAAACAAAGTAATAGTAATAATTGTTTGAGTTTTTGATAATTTTAATATAAATTATGTATGTAAAAATTTCATACTAATTATTTTGTTAAAAAAATTCTCTACTCAAGCATTAATTTCTTCTCTGTCTCACTTAAATTTATTTGATGGCCGTTTACAAGCAAAAAGAAAAAGCCCCATAGTTGTTGGAAAGAAGTTGCGACAAACCTAATCCAGGTGCTAGGTTAAGTTGATGAAAGTTAAATTGGCAAAGATGAAAGTGGAGATTAGAGACTCAGCTGAGTCATTATTGACAGCAAATATAGAAGCCAATCAGGATGAGGCTAGATTAGAATTACTGATTACCATAATGAAGCAACCCTAATCCAGATGCTAGGTTAAGTTGATGAAAATTAAATTGGCAAAGATGAAAGTGGAGATTAGCGACTCAACTGAGTCGTTAATGACGACAAATATAGAAGCCAATCAAGACGAAACTAGACTAGAATTAGTGATTACAAGAAGGAATGTGCTGATGGATAACCATTCGAAAATGAAAGCAATTGAAGCTTTTTTTATGTTGGAGCTGGGTTTCCTTTGAATAAAAGAATAGGTTTCATTTGTACATGAAAGAATGGCAATATAAGTTGTGGATTAGCTTTGATAATTTTCATTCGGGGTCAGTCTCAACGATCCATTATTGAGTTTAAGCTTTCTTTTTATCCTGAAATCTACATTTTAGGCCAAGGTTGTTGGTCAAGAAATAATGAGAATGTAGACAGCATGTCTTTATAGCATATCCATATACAAAGTAAAAAAAAAAAAAGACATTTCGAGTTTCACTATCGTAAGACAATTTTAACCTTGTCTAATATTTTTGAATCTGGAAGGAACATGTTAGCCATAAGCCATCACAATTCGAACATATAAGGCACATGTTGAGATATTAGACATCAACTTTCTCTAATACTATAAAGACTCACACCCATTCTATCAGGTATTGTCAGCTATGATTTGAAAATCTCACAATTTTGTCTCACAAAAAGCTCCTCATAGATTTGAATTTAGATCTCTACATATATATCATATCATATTCACACATCTTTCAATGTGGGTTCTATAAAGGCATCACATTGGAATGTTTAGATCTCTACATATATATATATCATATCATGCCACATTGTATATCCCTACATTGGAATGTTTAAATCTCAACATATATCATATCATATCCACATATTTTTTTAATATGGTTCCCACAAAAAGCACTTCACAAAATGTGAAATTAGGGACATCACATTCTTTTGCTTGACATTTGGGTTTAGATCTTTACATATATATCATATTATATCCACACATTCTTTTAATATAAGATTGTGTTTAGATCTTTATATATATATATATATATCATATTATATCCATATATTTTTTTCATTTTTCTAATGTGGGTTTAGATCTATATATATATATCATATCATATTATACATTTTTTCAATATGTGATTAGATTTAGATCTCTACTCTTCTAATATGGGATTGGAGATGTCACAATCTCTCCACCTATAAAACTCGACGTCCTTGTCAAGCCAAATTCAATCACAGAATCAAAATCATACCAAACATTAGGATTTTATAGATGGCTTCCCATCAGTAACACTTAATGACTTTCATGATTGTAATATTTTGTGACTCTCATAATGTAATACTCACATATTTAGGTTTAGATCTTTACATATTATATCATATCATATCATATCCACACATTTTTTTAATTTGAGATTAAGGGCATCATAGATGCATTTACTCATCTTCAATGAAGATGAATATTCTTATCATCACACAAGGATTCTGGTAACTAAGACTAGCAAATGTAGCCGCATTAGTTACCTATTTTGAATAAGAAATGAATTAGACTAACTGGGAAAAGAAAAACATCTTCAAGGCATATTACTTCAGTAATGAGATGACTATTAGGGTTTTAGACATAGATATGATTACATTCACAAATCAAGATAATTAAACTTGTATTGGGTGGGGTGCTCTAGGCCCGAGCTTTAGTGCACCACTTAGGCGACAAGTGAAAACCCTTATAACAAGTTATTGTGGGTGGACTTTCTCTCTAAAAAAATAAATTTAATATCACATGAGTTAATGACCCACATATCAAATATTAAATTGATAAAAATAAATTTTACTCTTGATTTTAGCTAAAAGGTTGAGAAAGGTATGCTTTTGCTCTTATAAATCTACTTCTTTTGTAAGCCTATTCTTGCTCCTTACTTTCCACTTTGTGGTGTAAGATTTAAGTAAACCAACTATAATATGCCAACCACAGAGTGCACATGAAAAGAGAACCCTTCCTAAATAGGGTGTAAGGGCCACTTATTACTTGTTATGGATCAAATTAAATCACAGCCAAAGAAACGTAGAAATTACGGATTAGGTGGTATAGTTGCATCTGGGGTTTGTATGTATGCTCTCCATTATAAAGCTTAAGTGTTTTCTTTTGGTATGAAAACTTCATTCTCAATCATGAGAGTAATTAAGAGATAATGTTCTCTCTTAATCATTGTTATAATAGGCCTAACATGGTTGCCTTGTTTGGAACAATAAAGAAGAAATAGATTTCAAGTTTAGGAGAATTATATTGTTTGTATAGAAGAATCAAGGTCTCTTGGTTGTAAAACACCAGTAAAACATCTTAAATTTAATGTATTAGAATATGATAGGAATGGCAAAATGGTGCACCATAGCTGAGCTGAATTCAATATTGTAGAAATCAAACCAAGTTTATCATAACTATTCATAATGTGCAGATTAATACACAAATTCAAGTGCATTAAGATCATATACAGGCCTTGTTTTTGAAACAACCATTTTTAGTATTAGAGAATATGAAATATCAATCTCCTTTCTTTATCAAGATATTTTATATTAACATTTAAACATGTTTCCATAAATACAACGCACATGTTGAAACGATAGTCTAATTGTTATTCTACCAGAATCGTGACTGAAGGATGTTTCACAAATAATAGTTTTAACTCTTTTTTGTGAAAAATGAAACAAACATCCAAATCCAATGTTAAATAATTTTGTATAATAAAGCATTTTAAAAACCAAATCTATAAGAGGAATAGCTGAAAATCATAAGGAAAAAAAATGAAAAATAGGCAAATAATACATTTGCCTACTTAAAAACCCTACGAAGAGCGATATACAAAGTAGCTGATTCAAATAATGGGCTATAGAGCAAATGAATCTACATTAACCGAGCAACAACCCAATAATAAGTGTTTGAAATTTTGGGTTTATTATCAACTGATAGGTCTGCTTATTTTCCTTGCTAGCTTAGAACATAAAGCCTAAGCCCAACCTAGTTAACAAGCATTTTAAGCATGAGTTTGGTAAGGTGGCTCCAAGCTGGATTCAACATTTGAGAACCTTTATGAGAACTATAATGCAATGGCCAGTAGCAGGCTACCATGACGTTCACATCGACCATCCGGCTCTTTAGAAAAACTAAATCACATGTCATTTTGGACAAAACCCCTATTAAGAATTTAAAATTCAAAGCCATTTTAGCATTGTTATGTTCATCTAATTTCTTATTAGGAGCCAATATCCTTGGTACTATGCCCCTATTCCCAAATGTCACAAAGCACTTTTTTTCTCTCTATATCTTTCTTTGTGTTCTAGCTAGGCTTGTTGTTATTTTGTTAGTTTAGTTTCACTATAGAATATTTAGTATTTTTCCACATTAAATTATGGTATTTGTTAAAGTTTAGTGCCTGCAGGTGAATGATAAACCAAGTTTAGCCGCCAAGGCTTATAAATATAGATATATTACTAAACTTGGGATTGGAAGATATTAAATCTACTAATATTTGTAATTCTTTTTTGGTACAAAAGAGGTTGTAGTTGAAGAAAGAAAGAAAATTTTAAATGTTAATATTTAAATTTAAATTTTGTTATGTTACCATCTAAGAATGATTATACAAATCAATTGAACCAATTTTCGAATTCAGTAATAATCATAGTTTATGATTATGATTATATGTCTTTTTTACCTTGACTATTTATAGTAGCATATGAGTCTACATGCATATATAGGAGGAAGGATCTATTTATAATAGTGTTAAATTTTTTAATTTATATTTTTTAATTATTGATATACATATAAAGAATGAAATTAAATTATTTTAAGGTTTAGCTATAGTGATGGAACACATTTGACTCGATTGGAATTCAAAAATATAAAGCTAATACAACCTTCGTATTAAATTATTTGGTTGTTATAGATTTTTACAAAGTTTAAAAAATTTTGACTTTAATTTATTTAATATTTTAAATTTTCTATAAAATTATAATTTTATGATTTTTAATATCAGAAAATTAAAAAAAATCATAAAAAATTAAAAAATAAATATTTAAAAAATTTTAAAAAGACATAATTTTAAAATATTTTAAAGAAAAATAAAAACAAAATGAGACAAAAGAAGTATTATTTTATGGTTATAACTATATATTTTTCAATACTATTTTTCGGAGCTAATGTGGCATTAGATAATCATAAGAGTAATATTATCCTCAAATACACACACACTATATACATATATATATATATATAGATACACACATTGTATATGTATATATAAACATTACTATGTATGAATGATGATAAGACATGTAGTCACAATCACACTTTTAGACTAATCATTACAAGTAGTTACTTTGACTTCTATGAATTTACCACAATTATTGATCCACAAACATTATTTTGTTGTTACTGTAATTTTTTTTCTAAACAAATTTATTATTAGTATTAAATATCAAAGTAATAGAAAGTAAAATATATCATTTTTTATTAAAATATATATTAATTATAATTATTATATTATAATTAATTAATCACAACTTAAAATTATATAAATTTTAATAAAATTTTATATAAAATATATCACATTTATAAATTAATAAATTTTATATAATTTTTTATTATAATTAAACAATTACAAAATTATAATAAAAATTTACAAATAAAATGTAAATGTTTTTTGTAAACCAATGAAAATTTATCCTTTCTGCTAGGTATAAGACTTTCCAATCAAATTTTATCCTTCATATTATTGCACTGAATTTTTAAAAGAGGAATATCTTATGTGAAATACTAAATTTTTCAAATGAGAAACCTAAAATTTTTTAGGTGAATCTCTAAAGTTTTTGAATGAGAATTTTTGAACTTTGGGGTATGAATTTATAGAATTTTAGTATGTGAAGTTCTAAAATTTATTAAATGTAAATCTTTAAGCTCGAATGAAAATCTTAAAAAATTGTGTGAATCTCTAAAGTATTTTGAATCCGAATCTTTGAAATTTTGGATGAAATCCCAAAATTTTTAAATTAGGAATAATGGATGTGAATTTTTCAAATGCAAAATTGAAAATCTTGCGAATCTGAATTCGTACGAATTTGAGTTCTTGTGAATATTTGAATTAAAATTTGGAAGTGAATTTCTCAAATGCAAATCTTTAATTCTTATGAATCTTTGTATCTTGTGAAATCTTGCGAATCTTTGTATCTTGCGAGCCTAAAAAATTTTGCGAATCTAAGTTCTTATGAACCTGAAAATTCTTGCAAATCTGAATCCTTGCGAATTTTTGTGTCTTACGAACTTGAAAATTCTTGTGAATCTGAGTTTTTGCAAATATAAAATTTTAAAAATCAAATTCTTGCGAATCTTAAATCCTTATGAATATGAAAATCATACGAATATGAAATCTTGCAAATTTGAAAGTCTTGCAAATATTTGAATTACAAACCTTTGATTTTCGAAATGGTGATTCTTTGAACTCAAATTATAAATAATTGAGTTGCAACTTGCATTACTAATTATCGGATTGCAAAGTTCTTGAATATTTCAAATTATGAATCTTTGGAGTTTCGAGATTTTATAATTGTTGTTAAGTTACACCCGACTTAATGGATGTCTATATTTTTACATATTTCTTATTTCACAAAAAATGCACAAAGAGAGGTAGTTGTAGATATCTCATTTCGTTCGAAGTTTAAATTTTATTTTTATTTTATTTATAGTTTATTTATCTTTTCAGTTTAATAAAAAAAAGTTTTGCCATGAGAAAAATATGTGTTACTACAATTAGCGTTGGATTCAATCTGAAGAGGATAAATTCTAGCTTCATGATAATACAAAAATCTTATCAAATATGGAATCATAGTCAATCAAAAACTCCTTTAAGTGTTCCTATAAATTAACCTACAAATCAACAGAGGGGGACACAACGATAGAGAACAAAATTAGTAAGGTTTGAGAAGAACAAAGAAAGAAAAAATCATTTTGGAAGGGAGGTTTGAGAAGATTTTGTCCTTTGAAGCATGTGATTTGTGAGAAATTAGGGTTGTAAAAGGATTCAAGAAGTTTCAAAATTACAAATCAGTGATTTTGGAAATTTTAGCAAAATTTTGGAAAAATCTAGAAAATTTTCAAATTTCGACGAACTTTTTCAGTTTCAGGTGAAGTTTCTAGCATCATCTCTAGTTGCTGACGTTGAATTTTCAAAAATCGTTGACCTTTCGATGACTCAACCCAGATTCCTACTTGGGTTTTCAGAATCTGACAAAGATATTCAATTGGTGCTCCTACCAATTTTCTAAAAAGAGAATAGAAAAAAAAGGATAAGAGAGAGAAAGAAAATGGAAATTTGAAGAAAAAAAGAAAAAATTGGGCTTTTATGCTGTCTAAAAATGACATTGTTTTTGTCTTAATCAATACCAAGATCCGCATGTTTCTATTCAAGCTAACCCGATCCAGGCGCTTGACCCGTTAACCAGTCAAGTACATCGGTTCTCAACAATCTTGGCTCCAGTTAAGCCGCACACTACCTCGAGCTGCTCCAACCATTCATTTATTCCTACAACCAAATTTTTTAGCCATTAAACCGAATTGATTTCCTTTTATTTGGTATTTTATTTTATTTATTTATGGTTTTATTTGTTTATTTATTTTTGTGTTGATTTTTTAGTTTTCTCTACATGATTAAATTTCTAGGAAAGTTATAAAAATTATAAAAAATAACAATAATAGAAAAATAAAATAAAATTTTGAAAATAAATAATAATTATCTAATGATGCAATTGTTAGAAATTACAAATGATCAATTTTTACAAAATTTCCTAGTGAGAAATTTTTTTAAATTTCTCTCAAATGAAAGAAAATTTAGAATATATATGTGTGTGTGTGTATATATATATATATATATATATATATATATATATTACTAAACTTGGGATTGGAAGATATTAAGTCTAGTAATATTTGTACTTTCTTTTGGTATAAAAAGGTTGTAGTTGAAGATAAAAAGAAAATTATAAATGTTAGTATTTGAATTTTAATCTTATTTTATGTTATCACTTATGGATGATTATACAAATTAATTTAATGAATTCTTAAATTCAATAATAATTGTAATTTATGATTATGGTTATGTCTTTTTTACCTTGACTGTTCATAGTAATATATAAGCCTGCATGCGTATAAATAGAGAAGAGAGATTTATTTATATTAGTGTAAAATTTTTTAATTTATATTTTCAATAATTGATTTTAATACATTTAAAAAATAAAATTATTGTAAGATTTAGCTATAGTGATGAAACACACTAGACTTGATTGGAATTCAAAAATATAAAGCTAGTAAACCTTTCGTTTCAAATTATTTAGGTGTTATTGATTTTCATGAAATTTTCTTAAAAAATTGATTGTAATATATTTAAATATTTTAAATTTTTTATAAAATTAAATTTTCATTATTTTTAATGTCAAAAAATTAAAAAAATCATTAAAAAATTAAAAAATAAAAATAAAAATTTTATATATTTAAAAAAGATATAATTTTAAAATATTTTAAAAAAATACAAAAATAATGAGATGAAAAAAATATTACTTTATGGTTATAACTATATATTTTTTAGTATTTTTTTGAGCTAATCTAGAACGAGAAAATGGTAAGAGTAATATCATCACTCAAATACTTATATACATACATATATACATATATATATATATATACACACAAATAGACTCATGTTATATGTGTATGTATAAATATTAACATGTATGTATGATGAAAGGACATGTAGTCACAATCATACTTTTTTACCAATCGTTGCAAGTAGTTATTTGACTTCTATAAATTTACACAGTCTTTTCAAATAGACAAACAATTATTGATCTACATACAGTCTCTCCAAATAGACAAACAATTATTTTTATTAAAAAATATATTATTTATAATTATTATATTATAATTAATGAATCACAATTTAAAATTTTATATAAAATTTTATCACATTTATAAATAATAAATTTTTATATATTTTTTTATTAATTGAACAATTACAAAATTATAATAAAAAATTACAAATGAAATGTTAATTTTTTTTGTAAACCAATGAAATTTTATCCTTTTTGCTAATTTGTTTTGTAAATCAAGGTATAAGACTTTCGGGTCAAATCTTATCCTTTATATTATTGCACCGACCAACTATGACTCTAAGCAACATTTTCTTTTCTAACAAATACAATAAAATTTACAAATTTTTTTCTTTTGTTTTTTTTTTTAATCTTTTACTAGTTTTCTTTGTCCATAACGTATTTTAATATTTTTATCTAAAGTAGATCGCATGATTGAAGGTTCGATTGACAAAAAAAAAAAAGGTCTACTTCTAATACAAGAAAATCAAAGAGCCTCATTTAGCTTTTAATCTAATCAAGCAATCCTCCAAAAAAAGTCACAATTTTTTCTTTCTTTTGGTTATTTTTTATTGAATCTCTCTCAATTCATAGAAAATTTCTTTTAAGCCAAGCTATTTCAAATATCATTATACATTTGTTTTCCAAATGTCCTGAATGAAACAGCATAAAAAAAAAAACAAATTAGGTAAAAGAAAAAATAGTTTCCATTTAGACCTACTTATAGATCGATTTGGATCGGATCAGAATGGATTTGAGCATGATATAATATGATATTTTAGCATTTTAAGTAAATTTAGGTTCGGTCCGACTTAATTTTTTTAAACATTATTTTTTACTTAAATTCGTTTTGATATATATTAATGAAGTTCAAGTCAACCTAAAACATTAGTATTTAAAATTGAAGAAAAGAGTTTTTTTTTTATAAATTATTAATTGAACTAATTTAATTAATTTTAATTAAATTTATAAGTGATTTGAGCTTGAGTTCAATTTAATTTTATTAAATATAATTTAAAATTGGATCATTTTTTATACAAAGAAAAAATTTACTTTATCATATTATAAGTAATGAAACAAATCAATCTTATTTATTATAAAAAAATAAAGCAAATAAACTTTGTCTCATTATAATAAAAATATTTTTTAATTTTTAAACTTATCCGAGCTCCAATCTTAAATGATAAAATCCAAGTCCGATTCTATTTTTTTTATTGGGCTTTATTTATTTATTCAATCTCATTTAATGAGTTTAATATTTTATCCAAATTCTTTAAAATTTTGAACAAACTTTTTAATTTAAATCAATCATCCAACCTATAAGTAGGTCTATTCCCATTCTAATTCTTCTAAATTAAGTATAATACATTTTCTTTTCTAACCAAAAGGTATTATATATAAATAATAGTCCACTTGGATTGGGAGAGAAGTGGCTGTGACTTTTACTTCAATTCAGTTGGATTAATTTCAAGGTAAATGTAACTAATTTGAAAAGGTTGTACAATAAATTTTAGCATTGCTCTTCAAATTCAAGACGCAATTAATATTAGCAAGTTTGGTAGCTAGGAATAAGACGTAATTATTATTATTAGATATAGGTTTGAATCAATAAATGGCATTCAAATTATTATACGTATACTTAATTATGTAACTATAATATTCAAATTTACTAATTACAATTTTAAAAAATGTTATTATGAGTAACGTACACTAGCTAAAATTTTAAATAACATATTGAAAATAAAAAAAATTGAAAAGGTTTTACAAATCAATACACTTGCAAAATCTTTTAATATAATATGCTATCACATTAATTTTCTTGTAGTTATACTATCACATTTATTATCTAAGGTTGATTTTGTTAAAATAGAAAAAAGGTATAAATAAAAGAGGTTATAAATTAGAATATAATGATCAAATTTAATATTGACCTCATTACATACAGATAACTTTGATTTTAATTATTAAAAAAAGTCTAATTTTGAAGTATTCACTAAATAATTTTTTTTCTTCCCCCCTTTTATGATTTGTAGATAACAAAATAAGGAATATTCCAATTGCATTGTTATTTTTTTTTTTTTTGTCTCAAATCCATGCGAGACTATACTGTGTCGTTCGTGTCTCTTTAAGAGAAGTGACACGTCTCACTTGTCCATAGTCAAACTCCAAAAGATGGGTCCCACCTTGGGTGATTACTGACCACATTTATCTAGGCATTTGGCATTTTTTGTCCAGTAAAAAATTTCATTTTTTTGATAAAATTTGTAAAATTTTTTATTAAAAATAATTTAAGAAGATTTTTAATAAAATATTTAAACTAATAAATTAATAAAAAAATTAATATAAAAATTAATAATATGTAAAAAATTATTAAAAATATTATTTATAATTTAAATTTGATCAATATTTATTTAATAATAAAAATTTTATCAATATTTTTATTAAAAATATTTATCTAAAAATATATATCAAAATTTATTTAAATTTTTTCAAGTTTTATACACTTGATCTATGTAATTAGATTTTTTTAATTTTTATTTTTAATTAATCACTTTTAAAAGAAAATTTTATGAAATATCAAAATTTATTAAAATTTTTTTAATTTTACATAATTTATATTATTAAAAATTTTAATTTATTAATTTTAATTTTTATTTAATTACTTTTAAAAAAACTTTACGAATTTCAACTAAATTATTTCTTCTAAATCTTTTCCTTTTGTCTAGTGCTAAAACCCAAACTTAAATCTGCCCTGTTTCTTTCTTTCTCAGCACCGAATCGCACCCCAGTTTTAGCAACTCCTCTCAGCTCACCTTGTCTTTGTGTTGAATCTTTTTCCCAAATGGTTAGATTTCTATTCCTATCATTTCAGTTTCGTCATTTGTTTTTATTCATTTATCAACAATTGTCTTAACTGTTAATGTGGCTGTTAATGAATGTGGTTTTTCCTGCTTTACTTGAATATCTAACAGGCCCCAAGAAGTCATTGCTCTGGCTCTGGAAATGGTGTTGTCAATAGAGATAGAAGAAATGGTCGATGGAAGAATCACCGAGGGCTAATCAACTTGCACTTCAGAAAAAGGTTAGGGAGCATTCCATGCTTAAGAGAAAAAATCATGAAATGCTTGCAAAAGAAGCAGCAAAGAAAAAATTATTGGACGATTGCATGGCTTTCATTGAAGCGAGTGAGAATAACGAGAATGCCCAGAATTTTGATGAAAAGGCAATGATGAAAGCTATTGAAACTATGATGAATTGTGATGACGACGATAATGGAGGATTTACAGACGGTTACGTTAAAAAGAAAAGCGCTGGAAAAATTACTATGTTCAGAACATGGCTGGCCTGGCTAGTTTGATTGGAAATCGATTACTTGTTTTGTACAGAACGCACTATTAAACTCCTTTTATGGTTGTTGTTTATGCAAGAGACACTAGTGTTTTTGGAATCGATCTGGGTCTTGAAGGAAAGACTATGATCAATGAAAGTGTTGCTCTAGTGAACAAAGTTGGCAATTGTAAAGGCTATAATGGAGGATTTTTTGACAATCACGGTAAAAAGAAAGAACTTAAACTGGACCATGCTGGCAATTGAACTAATTGAATAAAGGACGATTAATTGTACGATCGGAAACATATACTTAAATCGATTGCGGTGAAAAAAAAAGATTAAATTTCTATATAAATTTGCTTAGGGTTTTATGATTGTTGTGTGCATGAGAGATTAATGATGCCCCTGATAATGCTCAGAATCATAGTGAGGAAGATAAGAAGACCGCTGTTGATGGAACAAACGATGACAACAATGAAGGCAACAACGCTGGTAGTTATGGCAGCAGTTACAATGGGAACCACTGCAAGTAGGATGACAGTTGGTTCGTTAATAACTTTTATATCATATCATCTACAATTCTCAGTCCTATAATATTATAATTATGCTAATTGCATTATCATATTAAACTACTTTGTGAAAGAAATACTATGTTCATAAAAATTTCACCATCCCTATAAATTGGGATTTTACTATTTTAACAAATACTATTATTTTAATAAAAATTTTGAGTTATACTCAACAATGCATGTTTCAATAAGTTTGGATTGCCTTGAACATTAACTTTAATTAAAACTCACGAGGTGAGTGCTTAATTGTCAAGAATTAGTAAATATTTACCCATTTCAATATATAAAAATAAATCTTCATTTGAAGCATCACATGTGTTTTATGACAAGCTTCAAATATCAACTAGCAAGACTACTTAATATAAACAATATAATAGTTTTGCCTCTATTTTTCAGCGCCAAAATAAAAAACCAAATAATCAATAAAGAATATTAATGAGAAATTAGTTGATGTATCAAAAAAAAAAAAAAAAGAAGTGAAGGTGGATGTTTAATCTTCTCAAGTGAATTAGCTGGTTGGTTGCTATGTATGTATGTACAAAATCTAGCCCTACGTATATATTCGGTGCATACATAATTGCTGAAGGGTTTTTTTGGTCTAAATATTTATATACTAAGACATTAGATACGCAGTCAACTTAAATTCAATGTTGACACTAAATATTGGATATTAGGTTGACAACTAATGATTCCAACATTTATATCAAAGTTTGATTCAAACTGATGGTGGATCTAATATCCAATAATTAAGTTTTTATTATTTTAATTTCAAATTAATGTTAATAATTGAAATCGTATGAGAATTTAAATCGAAATTAAAAGTTTAACACTTTAATAGTATATTGTACGGTTGACTAATTTCAAATTATTTATACAACAAAAAAACATAAAGCTTCACATCTTACTTTTCATTTTTCCAGCCAAAACAGCATAAATATTCAGATCTTATTTTTATTTTCTTGCCTTGTTGAACGTTCATCCAACTGGATTGCTAGCTTTTTAATTTGCTTGTTTTAATATAAATTTATTCATATTTTGTTGTCTGTTCAATACAGGATGATGCACTTAAAGCCATGAAAGCTGTGTTATACAATAATGTGAGAGGAGAAAATAAATGCACTTAAGCAAGGCTAATGAAATTTGAATAGCAGGCCGTGGACTTGCTTTTGGATGACTTCAGTTTAGGAGGTTAAGAAAAGTGTTCGTTTATTGAAACGCATAGTTTTGGTGTGGAAAATAATAGGAGGCATAGTTTAAGCGTGTAAAGGAATATAGGAGGAGGGATGGCGTGGATTATTTACAGCCATAGGTTAGTATTTTAGTGGAATTTTCCATGAATTTTTTATAGTGGGGAGAATGCTCTCCCCTTATAAATACGGCACCCCAAAGCCACGTTCTAAAATTATCTAAGACAAATTTTAAAAAAAATGTAAAAATATATACCAAACTAAATTTAAGTGTCAAACTTATTTTATTAATAAAAAAATACAAATAAAAACATCTCTTTATTAATTAATTTATTAACTTAGATATCAGTATGTAAGAAAAGAGTAACATCTAAAAATTTTAATTGTCAAATAAAAAATAATTAGTGATGTCTGTCAGATATTATTTAAAAAGCATAATCTAAACAGTAAAAACTGAGACTAATTTTTCAACTAGCTATATTATTCTAAAAAACAAATTTATTAGAACTAAATTTTGGGCTAATAAGCTGATCAATGAAATTCGTTGCAAAGTTACATAAGGCTGAATAAATCCCCAGTTCCAAACCAACTCCAATTCCTGCCTACAAACTTGTTGCTTGTGTCAGTTATTGCACCATGCCTGCTCTCCCCTAAAGCACATGTGTTTTGGATAACCAGAAAATGAATTAAGACTATGTCAAAAATATTGGCAGCAGCATTTTTATATTATTAAAGTTGTGAAAAAAAAGTCTCCTAATATAAACCTAAATCATGGCCCCAAGGCTGGGTAAAACCCGTATTGGCCCATGCCGGACTAACTCGAGAATTGTTAGTCCCAGACACAACCTTTATACTTAAATGCTTTGTGAGAGGAGTACCGGATTCATAAAAATTCGCCCATCCCTATAAATTGGGTTAATATCAAGTTATTGTGGGGTACTGGTAAAGAAATAAGGATAATATCAGGTGTCTCAATGGTCCAATGGAGCCATCAACGAGGAATGAGTCAGCTTTTTTTTCACCAATACCATAAATAAATTCTAGCGCCTGCAATTAGCACCAAGTAATACCCTAGAACAGTAGGCTTTGGGTTGGGCCTTGTAACGCAAATCCAAAGAATTTGGAGCAATGTTGGCTTGGACGAGGAACTTGTCCCAACTAGTCAAGAGTATTTCACATATTCTAAATATTTTAATTTTTAATATTTTTTAACAAAAACAAAAATTATAATACTCTATATAATTCGTAATTGTTGAGGCAACTCCTTTTTGAGCGAAAGAGGAGCTTGCTAGAGATTGAAAATGATGATAGGTGCAATCTAAAAAAACTTAATTACTAAACTGGTTTGGCTTCGAACTTTCCTTAATTTTAAGCAAATCTCATTGTTCCCTAATAAAAATGCTTGTATTTATAGTATTAAAATAATATAGAGTTGATTGGGTGGAGCCAAGTCTACAAATAAAATTCATTTAAAAAAATAAACGCACCCTCCATAATTTAAATAAAACTAACCCAAAGAGAAAACAATAAAAGAAAGAAGAAAAAATATATATATATATATATAAATATATATGGAAAAGCGTTTAGTTTTGTTTCGTTAATTGTATATTAATTAGCAATCTCTATGCGTTGTAGGGAAATATATATTTTTTTGAATTAATATTCAAATTTTAATGT
Source organism: Durio zibethinus (assembly GCF_047325235.1). Lineage (NCBI taxonomy): Eukaryota > Viridiplantae > Streptophyta > Magnoliopsida > Malvales > Malvaceae > Durio > Durio zibethinus. Next base: position 21,573,137 of record NC_143166.1, read on the forward strand.
CAAGAAAATATAAAATCTTTAAATTTTAACAATTTAATATTAAACTGTTGAATACTTAATTTGGTATTAAAAATTTATAAGGTCAATTAAAGACTTCGACGAATGGAAGAAAAATTATTTATCACTATGAACAAGCTCTCTTGAGTCTTGAGTAGTGAAAATTGGTCTTCTTTGGGCAAAACGATAATAAACTGCCTGTTTTAAGCCAAAAAAAAAAGGTGTAGCTCGAGCAAATGGCTCTGAATCGTTCGAGAAAATATTTTTTATGTTTATTTTTTTAAAAAATAGTTCTTATTTTTTATTTTTAAAAAAATATATTTGATAAATGAAAATAATATTGTTTTCTAAAATGTAAAAATAAGGAAATAAATAAAATATTTAATAATATTATTATTAATGTCATTTAATTATAAATATAATATATATTTATTAATTAATGACATAAAAAATATTTAAATATGAAAACTTGCAAAACTAAACAAAAAAAGTAATGTGCATTTTTGTTTTCACAATTGAAAACATCTTTTTTTTGTTTTTATATTTCAATTTATTTGTATTTTTGTTTTTTAAAAACTTGTTTTCATTTTCAATTACCAAACACATTTTCAATCATATTTTTTTTATTTTTTTGAAAACTAAAAATAAAAAATAGCTCTATTTTATTGAAACCAAACACTATCTAACTTTGCAACCTTCCCCTATATAAAAAGACTCGTGATACTAATTTCCTCATTCTTAACCCCTTATTTCTTTTCTCTTTTCTTACCATCGATCTAAGAAAAAATTGAAAGAAAAACTACCCAGTTTTTTTATATTGAGAAAGTAGTGTATCTATTGTTTACAAAAAAATCCCTTGTCTAGTTCTAATATAGGAACTTTTTTTCAGGTAAACTAGTTTTCCTTGCAGCGGTTTGGTTGAACCTTGGGAGTTCAACTACTAGCTTATTGCTGCAAAAGTCAGCTTGTCAGCGTCCGCCGATTTTTCGATTTTTTCCTTATTGGGCAGTTTAGACAGTTGATAATGTTTTTTTATCCCACTTAGAAGTTTCATCATTTTATTTTTATTGATTATATATCACAAATACAAAATTATTTTATCTAATATTATTAATTTAATTTTGATATTAATTATATCTATTAGTGCATTTTAATTATATCAAAATATAATATATTTAAAAAAAAAATTTTGTATCATACTTAATATCGAATAGTATCGGTTGTTTTTGTTGATTCAATTAATTTTTATGAATTAACTTGTTTTAATTGTGAATATGAAACATGTTTTATTATTTATTATTTGATTATTTTTAAATTAATAAAATAAAAGTAATTGACAAAATAATTATTGAAAGTTGAATTTATTTTTTTAACAAAAAATTAGTATTTAATTTGATTATATCATAAAATTACCTTTAATAATAACATTCAATAAATTCAAAATTTAAAATTTAATATTGATAATTTTTTTATTTTAAGGCTACATTCTTTTTATATAAAAAAACCCAATGATGAGAATAAAACTTTCGACTTGTTTCCTATCGACTCATAATATAAATTCTAATGCAGGTTTCAAGTGTTTATCATCCTTTTGCTTTGCTCGATGCATGTGCCTATATTTATGATTTATAAGTGAAACTGATAGTGTGATTAACTGTTGCTACATATATGTTTGAATTCTTTTATTTTGATTCTTGATTTTACCAAAGCGTTATTACCTTTAAATTTACAATTTATAAAAAAAAAATGAAAGAGAATGGCAAAGAAAATTGAACTTAGGCCTAGTATTCTGAAGATTCTAGCACTTCAAATATAAATATTCCGTGTCTTTGTTGTTTGAGACAGTTCAGATAGTAAGACAGCTAGTTTTAGAGGTCATGTGGTTCGAAACAATTTAGACGGCTCCGGTTCTCTTGCATTTGATGATTAATATTATTATGATTCCTTGTCCTGGACGAAATCTTTTGTCTTTTACTAAGAAGGATAAAAGCCTTTTTAATTTAAATAATATAATATAAATATGATATGAATATAAAATATAAAAATAATATAATTTAAAATTTTAATAATTATTATATTTAAATTTAATAAAATTAAAATATTTTTATATTTTTATATATATAAATTATAATATATAATTTTTATATAAAATATAATATAAATACATAAATTTTAATATTTTACATTGTTCATAAAATTTATTATAAGTTGCGATCCTCTCTGCATAAAATGATCCTAAAAGAAGTTGGGCCCCATCAACTGTTACTTTAAGCCATATATTAATATTAACCCGCTTCCTTTCTCTTCTCTTTTCTCTCTCTGCCGTTTTCATCCTCTTTCTCTCTTTTATTTTTCCACGTAATCTTATCTTGTGTGGGTCTTTTTCTTAAAAGTTTTGATACCAAAATCACACAGTAACCAAGTAGATTACAAATCTACCTGAGATAAACTATATTTTGGAAGATAAAAAATTTGGAGAAGTTTCAAAGTTTGATCAACGCATAACTTTTTTTATATATACCTTTTCCTTTTTAATAAAATCAACCTTAGATAATAAATGTGATTAGTAATTAGTAAATTTGAGTATTACGGTTGCATGATTAACTATATATATATATAGTAATTTGAATACCATGTATTGATTCAAACCTATGTATAAAATGATAAAGTTTAGAATAATTAATTCTTGTTAATCAATATTTTTTATAGTTTGATTGTGAGTACCTAGAAGCTAATTTGCATAGATTTAATTTTCTCTCTTGACGATCTTAAACACATAATCTCCCAAATTGATATGATGCATTAAGATTTTATTTTTGAAACACTTCCAATGAAGATATATATATGCTACTCCTTTTAAATCCTTATGAATCATACATAAAAAATAATTAATCCTTATGAAACTATTATACTTACATATCCTTCAGTTTTATCTTTTAACCTTGTTTATAATTTTTTTTCATTTATGAGAAATCATTATTAAATACTTTTGATAACAATAATTTTTATTACTTTTTATGTAATTAAGATGTTAATTACTTGATTTTAAGATTTAGACTATGTATTGAAATTAATCTATAATTAAAATTTAAATATCTTAAACAGAGTTGGAAGATAAATGAAACATTAATTAGAAAAAAAAGAGTATGACAAATATTAATTATATATTTATTTAAAAGTAAATGTATCACCTTAAAATTAAGTAGTGAAATAACAAAAAATAAAACAAATAAAAAATTATAATATTAAATTTCACTAAATTATATGTTGATCATATAATATATAGATAAATTTTATTTTAATTCTTAGACTATATTTATTTCACAGAAAATGACATTTGAAAAATAATTTTTGAAAAATATTTACATTTTCGAATTGAAAGAGAATTTCTGTTGTTTAGATAAGTTAATAAAAATTATTTTTCATTGTCTGGTTATTTTTAAAAAATCTATTTTTTTAAATACTATTAATATAACTATTAAAATATTAAAAATTATTTATTATTAAAATATATTGAATTTATTTATTATTAAAATTATTAATATTAGAAAATAATTATATTTTAATAATAATATTTAATATTAAAATATTATGATCATATAAAAAACACTTAAAATAAAACTATTATTATTCTTTATATTATTTATTAATATATTAATATATTATTTATTAATAATATTTATTAATATATTATATTAATAGTATGTTATTTATTAATATTATATTATCTATCAATATATTATTATAATATTTATCAATTAAATTAATAATATTTATTATTATGTTATTTATTACTATAATATTATTTATTATATATTATATTAATAGTATATTATTTATTAATATATAATAATATAATATTATTTATAAATAAAATTATTCTCAAAAGTATTGATAAATAATTTTACTCATAAATAATTTTTTTCAAAAAATGTCTTTTTTTTTTAAATCTGTAAGATAATTTTTAAAAAAATGATCTCATTTTTTACTGATCAATAAATTATTTTTTATTAACTAATTAATTTTTTACTAAACAAATATTTAAAATATAAAAATTATTTTTCACGAAACAAATAAATCACCATATTTAAGTCTAATTTTGAAATGTTCACCACAAATAAATTTTTTCTTTTCCTTTTTTATGATTTATAAACAAAAAAAATGAGGAATATTCTGATTACATTTTCATTTTTTATCTCAATCCCACATGGGACGATACTGTGTTGTTCGTCTCTTTGAGAGAAGTAACACGTCTCACCTATTCCGCAGCCAAACTCCAAAAGATGCCCCCCCCCACCTTGGGTGATGCTGGCCACAAATATCTAGGCGACCTTAAAAACTCACTTTATATCGTTCTTTTTCAGTACTGAATTGTATCTCAGTTTTAGCAACTCCTTTCAGTTCACTTTGGTATTTTTGCCGAATCTTTTCCCAAATGGTTAGATTTCTATTCCTATCATTTCAGTTTTGTTATTTGTGTTTATTCATTTATCAATAACAACAATTTTAACTGTTAATGAATATGGCTTTTTCTGCTTTACTTGAATATCTAACAGGATCCCCAAGACGTGATTGCTCTAGCTCTGAAAAATGTATTGGCAAGAGAAAGAAGAAAAGGCTGATGGAAGAATCACTGAGGGCTCATCAACATGCACTTCAGAAGAAGGTGAGGGAGCGTTCCATGCTTAGGAGAAAAAATCAGGATATGCTTGCAAAGGAAGCGACAAAGAAAAAATTATCGGATGATTGCATGCCTTTCATTGGAGGAATTGCGAATAACGAGAATGCCCAAAATTTTGATGAAAATGCAATAATGAAAGCTATTGAAACTATGATGAATAGTGACGGTGGCAACAATGGAGGATTTGCCGATAGTAACGGTAAAAAAAAAACTCTGAAAATGGCTAGTTTGATTGAAAGCCGATTACTTGTTCTGTACAAAACCCATTATTAAACTCCTTTTATGGTTGTTGTTTATACAGGAGACACTAGTGTTCCCGAAATCGATCTGGATCTTGAAAAAAAAACTACAGTCGATGAAATTGTTGCCCTGGTGAACAAAATGGCAGTTGTGGCGGCGATAATGAAAGATTTTCCAATGATCACGGTAAAAAGAAAGAGCTTAAAGAAAAAATAAATGCTTTGAAAACTGGACGATGTCAACGATTGAACCAGTTGAATAAAAGCCAATCAATTGAATGGTCAGAAACATATAATTAAACCGATTTCGGTGAAAAAAAAGATCAAATGTCTGTATACATTTGCCGAGGATTTTATGGTTGTTGTGTGCAGGAGAGATTAATAATGCCTCTGAGAACACTCAGAATCTTGGTGAGGAAGCCATAAAGACCGCTGCTGATGGAACAAACGGTGACGGCGATGAAGGCAACAACGCTAGTGGTTATGGTGGCGGTTACAAGGGGAACCGCCGCAAGTAGGATGATGATGGGTCCTATTAATAACATTTATATGAAAAGATTTACAAACTACGGCCCGATGTGTTTTGAAATAATTGGATTAAATATTCTATCAATTAATTTATGGACAAGTTTATTGCAAATAATAGTAAGTTGTTGCTACCTCAGTTAGTGAGAGACATTGGAGTTGATTTTAAGGTTGAAACTTTGGAGTTCAAGCTTCGATGGGTAGCTAGAATTTGTGAACTTAAATGAGATTTAGCTTATACTTTGAATTCTTAATGTAATTTTTTTTTGTTTGTTTTTTTTTTTTTTTTCACTTTCATTGATGTGAAAAGGCTAGAAAATTCATGATTCTTTTTCTTTTACAAGTTCATTAACTCCATTATGAATTTATGATGTACTGTGGTTGAAAAACTTGATAATACGAGAGATTAAATTGTTCTAATGAGTAATTAAGGACAACCTAAAACTTGGGTTGATGATATTAACTACACTAATCAAGTGTTTTAGATGGAAGTTGCTATGCCTTGATTAACCTTCTTAGGAGTTTAGAATAGACTTTCTTCAACAGGTATAAAAAAGGAACATGCTCAATTTCAAAGGAAACTTTGTCAAATTTTGTGTGGAAGGCTTTCCTCTGAAATCTTTGACCGTATGAGATAAAAACCAACAGATGGAAACCTAAATATAAGGGATTAGCTAATGAAAAAAATAAATAAATTCACCATCATGTGTATTAACTATATTTACATCCAAAATTTCACAACTCAATCACCTATTGGCCAAAAACTTAACTTTCGTATCTAAAATTTGACCGAACTTCTTGAATCCAAAAAAGGTTCTTATGTCAAAATTTTGAAATTGGATAAAAACTAAAAAATCATTAACTCATTCAACAAAAGTTTTAAACTATCACAAAATTTCGTGTATATATATATGGGTAAAGACTAGAAAGTAATGATCGCAATCATTAAAGCAATTGCACGTTTAAAATGCACTAAGCTGACGTTTATGTGCATGATCTCATGTGGACTCAAATCATAGTAGTAATTCTAATTCCTTCTTTGTCTTTGTCTTCAATTTATTTTCTTGAAATCAAAATATAAATGAGGATTAATTTTTTCTTTTTTTGATATAAAAAATATCATAATTTGAAAATAAAAAATATATTGTAAGTATTATAAAATTATTTAATGTCATTTTTTAAAAATAATTATAAAAATTAATTGAATTGATTTTTTTATTTTTTACTAAAAGAATAATTTGTTTTTTTTAATCTTCTTTTCATATTCAATAATTATAGGACAATGTAAACTATTTATAAAAGAAATTGAGTTACATAAATTTAGTGAAATATTTTTTATTTTTTAATTGGACCTAGTACCGAACGTTAATCTCATTGTATTGTATCTATATATAGTATATACTGCACGAGTGTGGACAAATGTGTTTTTAGTTTATTTATTTTTTTGGGTATTTTATATGTTACCTATAAGTCATTTTTGACTCTCTCTCTCTCTCTCTCTCTCTTTCTTTTTCTTCTCCAATGCATCGACTCTGTTTTTGAGCATCGTCCACAGATCCGTCACATCTATCTATTTCTAGCCCAACTGAATCCTTCGACGAGACTGGCCTTTGTTTCAGTTCTTCTGACTCCCCCTCCGACATTTTAGCAGCATCCACAATCCACGGAGTCAAGGAGCATTAATCGCTCACTGTGAATATTTGCATCTGCTGCTGTATCCACGTGCTTTTCCTGCAAAACATTTAATTCTCTAGTAGGAGTGCTGCTGTGTCCATGTGCTTCCACGGAGTCCAGGGCCTTGTGGCCACAACAAGAAAGGCAAAATACGCGTATACAATGTAAGCAAAAATCGGTTTAAATAGAAAAGATTGGCTAAGATTGAGTGAATTTGATTTAAGTGATTTTGATTATAATTAATTTTTTTAATTAATTAATTTAATTAATTTGATTGATTTTTTATTTTTAAAATTAATAATAATTGAATTAATTGATTTTTAATAAATAAAAATAAAAAATTGAGATAAATATTTTATTTATTTTTTTCTTATAAAATATTATTAAAATTATTAAATTTTTTAATAATTTAATTTGAATGATATTTAAATTTAAATTTTATTAAATTAAATTTATGATTAAATAATTATTTATAATAATAAAATTATAAAAAAATTTAATTATTTAATCGAATCAAATCGACTTTAATTAATTTAATTATGATAAATTATTTAAAAATTTTCAATCGATTTAATTATTTATTAAAAAAATTAATTAAATTAATTATTAATTTTTTCAAATTAAATTGATCAAACTGATCAATTACTTATCCCTACACATCTATCCACAAAAAATGTGCAAAAACGGATAGACCTAAAATTGAATCCTACACTAGAAACCTAAATCCAGGCAAAACAATGTTAATTGCACTACTAGCTTTTAGTACTTCAATAAAAGGAAACAATTCGTAAAAGTATAAAAAACTTAAATTGCAAGAAGATATATAATAAGATTGTTCCAAGGTATCATGACCCTACCATATCTGCTAGCTAAAGGTAAGATCAGTGACCATTAACTAACCTTTGGTTTCAGGGAGCAAGTCAATTGCTGTCTCTCTGACTCTCGTTGGGCTAAATCCACCGTAATTGGCATTCCATGTCCAGCACAAAGCCAACCGTCTTTTGATAATTGTCGAAATATGTTGCAACTTGTTAGGTCACCAATCATAAATGGGTTTCAGGTGAAGTCTTGAACATGATAATTAGTTTGCCATGGTTCAATTGTGACAAACATGTATAATTAACATACCTAATGAACATTATCTAGAACTTTGAATTCTGGTATTTCCAAATTGAAAATAAGATGTTCTAAAAGAAATGAACCCTCTTATTTTTCCACATAATCTTGTCATCTTGTGTGTGTGTCTTTATATTCAAGTTTTGACACCAGAAACACGTAGCAGTCGACAAACATTAATTATCTACTTGCAGATGACAAATTTTCCTGAGATAAACTATTTTTTGGAAGAAAAAAACTTTGAAAAAGTTTCAAAGTTTTATCAACTCATAATCTCTTTTATATATATCTTTTTCCTTTTAACAAAATCAACCTTAGATAATAAATGTGATAGTATAACTACAAGAAAATTAATGTGAGAGCATATTACATTAAAAGATTGTTCAAGTGTATTTATTTGTAAAACCTTTTTAAAATTTTTTATTTTTGAATTTTTTTATGTATAAAAGATATAATAGTTTGAGAATAAAAAATATGTTACAAGTATTAAATTTTGAAATAAAAATTTAATAAATGTTATTTTTTAAAATAATTATATAAATTAATTAAATTAAATTTTGTCTTTATTATTTGCTAAAAGAATAATGTGTTATTTTTCATCTTCCTTTCGTATCTAATAATTATAATTATAGTACAATGAACTAATAATAAAAGAAATTGAGTTATATGGATTTAGTTAAATATGTTTTTATTTTTAATTAAACCTATTATTGAACGCTGATCACATGGTATTATATCTATATATACAGCAGGAGTGTTGACAAATGTGTTTTTAGTTTGTTTATATTTTTGGGCATTTTATATATTCCCTACATGTCATTTGGCTCTCTTCTTCTTTTTCATCTCCAATGCGTCACTCTTTTTGAGGGTCGACAAAGAAAGAATGAAATAATTAATAATTAATTATTAATTAATTCTCTTTTTCCGTCAGTCGGCGAAAAAAAAAAAAAAACTTCGTCCACTTAGTTAATTACTATTACCTCCCTACATTGTCACATCGTTATTACTAAAGCTTAAATAAATTTGATCCCTCTCTGGTCAAAGGAAAAAAAAAAAATAATGAAAAAGAAATGAAAAGAAAAAAAACGAAAGAAAATATTTAAAATGAAATAGAAAAAAGGACATATGGTATACAAAATAGCACAAATGAAAGAAATTAAAAGAAAAATTAAATAAATTAATAAGCTTTTTTCAATAAAAATTTTGTAATTAATGAAAATAAAGATATAAATATTTTGTGAAAGCTCATTCGATATCATGTATTTAATACTAATTCTATTTCTTTTTTATATGATTAAACTTACAAATTAATAATCCAGCAACCTTTTAATGTATAACATTTACCTATATAACACACCTACAGCAAAAAAAAAAAAAATAAAATTATAAGCAACCAAAAAAGTCATTATAATGTTGAACCACAAAACCGAACTTGTATGAAAGGCGTGGTTTGAACTTAAGCTTCAAAATCTCCCCTTTGATATTGACACAAAACGTACGTCATCATCAATGTCATTGTTTTATTTTTCAATTGCACCAATTTAATTATAATAAAAAAAATTTGAAATGATCTTTAGCTTTTTGATCTGATTCTTAAAAAGATTTGAAAGAATATAAAAAGTGTGAATTTGAACCCCCACCCTTCTCATCATCCCCTATTCCCTATATAATAAATAAAAAAAAGGTTTGGATTGCCTTCAACGTTACCTTAATTAAGACTCATGACGTGAGTGCTTACTTTTTCAGAATTAGTAAATTTAATTTTGCTAGTAAATATTGGATATTAGGTCCGCAACTAACTTGAATCTAGTCATTCTCATTTTACTTATAGAAAATTATAAATACAAATAAAAAAAATAAAAAATACTAATACAAATAAAAACATCTCTTTATTGATTAATGTATTAGCTTACATATCATATATTGTAAAAGAGTAACATTTTAAAATTTTGATTGTAAAATAAAAAATAATTAACAAAGTCTCACGTATATATTTTTGATATTACTTAGGGAGTATAATCTGGGCAGGTGGGACCTATGTTATTCTAAAAACACAAAATTATTAAAACTAAATGTTGGGCAAATAAGCTGATCAATGAACTTCGTCATAAAATTACATAAGATTGAGAGAATCCCAAGTTCCAAACTAACTCCTATTCCCACCTACAAACTTGTTGCTTGTGTCACATGGTCATTAATTTTTCCCTGCAAAAATCAGTTATTTCACCATGCCTGCTCTCCTCTGAAGCACATGTGTTTTGAATAACCATAAAGTGAATTAAAACCATGTCAAAAATATTGGCAGGCAACATATTTACCACTAAAAGTTATGAGAAAAGTCTCCTAATAAAAACTTCAATCATGGCCCTCTAGGTCAAATCTATGCAAGCTTATGTAGTAATATAAATGATATATTAATATTCACAAGCTATTTAAATTTGATTAGAATAAAATTTGAATTCGATTCGGTTATTATCGAATCGAGTTTAAATTCGAGTAATTTGACTTATCAATTGAGTCGAGTTTAAATATTTTTATGTCCGATTTGAGTACCTCGTGAACTTAATCAAATTTTTATTTTTAATAATTTTTTATTATTTTAATTAATAAAATATCTTAAACTCGAGCCCAAATACAAATAATTAAGCTTTTATCAAATATAAGAATTAAGCTTATTTTTACATATTAATCGAGCTTAATCGTGTAAACTCAAGTAACTTGATTTTAATATCAAATTTAAAGTCGAGTTTCAAATTTTAAATTTTAAGTTAAGTTTAATTTAATACTATATCGATATAAACTCAATTGATTACACGTTTAAACCCATATATGACTAACTTAAGAATTATTAATCCTAAACACAACCTTTATATTAAAACGCTTTGCCAAAAAAATATTATATTCATAAAAATTCCCCCATCCCAAATTAAATTAGTTTTTACAATTTAAAAACTACTATTATTTTAATAAAAAATTTCATTTATACTCAACAGGCATGTTTCAATCTAATTTTAATTTGTAACTCCATAAATACCCTATTAATTCTTTGTACACCACGACGGGACAAGACTTGAAAAAATTGAGATTTGGATTGTATTGTTATTGGATTGGACAACGGGCCCCCAAATCCAATAGCAAGTTATTGTGGGGTGGGCTCTACTCGTAAAGAAATAAGGTTCATATCAGGTGGGCCCATGGTCCACGAATCATATATTAAGTTGATATAGGAGCTTAGCCTGTATAAATGGAGAAAGGTATACTTTTACCCTTCCAAAGCCCACTCATAATCAAACTTAATCCAAACAAACACTAGCCAAACAAAAATCAATCTCAACTAAATCTATGAGCTTGGTCTCCAAAAATTCTCAAATCAAATACAAACGATCAAACACCAAAAATCAAACTGTCACCACCATCACTTCACTCCCAAAACAAAGCCTAAAATATTTATAACTAGCATATCAAAAGCTCAGTCTACTGCTTTCCTCAAAGCGACCACACCTGATAGAGATTTTTCTTAACTTTCAATATAACAAGAGGAACATATGTGTAGTTGGTGGAATGAAAAGTAAATTTGGAAAATGGGAAAGAAAAGAGAACATGTGGTGAAGGATGATGCATGTAGTGATCTCGGTGGAGGTCGGTTTGAATAGGAGATTTGGCTGGTGGAAAAAACCCTTTGTTTTATGCTTTAAATGAGACAAGGGATACTTTCACCTCTATGATATCAAAGCCCAATTATATGTTATTACATTCAAAAGAAGAAGGTGGATGTTTAATATTCTCTAGTGAGTTAGCTGGATGGCGATTACGAATGTATGTACAAAATCTAGCCTTGGAATATAAGAGGGAAAGAAAAGAGAACAGGTGGTGAAGAATGATGCAAGTAGTGGTCCTGGTGGAGGTCGATTTGAATAGGAGATTTGCTTTCCCCTTTGTCACATCAAAGCCCAATTATATGTTATTACATTCAAAAGAGGAAGGTAGATGTTTAATCTTCTCTAGTGAGTTAGCCGGATGGCGGCTACGAACGTATATATAAAATCTAGCCTTGGAATATAGGAGGGAAAGAAAAGAGAACATGTGGTGAAGGATGATGCAGGTAGTGGTCTTGGTGGAGGTCGATTTGAATAGAAGATTTGGTTGGTGGAAAAAACCCTTTGTTTTATGCTTTGCAGGAGACAAGGGATGCTTTCACCTCTGTGACATCAAAGCCCAATTATATGTTATTACATTCAAAAGAGGAAGGTGGATGTTTAATCTTCTCTAGTGAGTTAGCCGGATGACGGTTACGAACGTATGTACAAAATCTAGCCTTGGAATATAGGAGGGAAAGAAAAGAGAACAGGTGGTCAAGGATGATGCAGGTAGTGGTCCTGGTGGAGGTCGGTTTGAATAGGAGATTTGCTTTCACCTCTGTGACATCAATGCCCAATTATATGTTATTACATTCAAAAGAGGAAGGTGGATGTTTAATCTTCTCTAGTGAGTTAGCTGGATGGCGGCTACGAACGTATGTACAAAATCTAGCCTTAGAATATAGGAGGGAAAGAAAAGAGAACATGTGGTGAAAGATGATGCAGGTAGTGGTCTTGGTGGAGGTCGGTTTGAATAGGAAATTTGGCTGGTGGAAAAAACCCTTTGTTTTATGCTTTGCAAGAGACAAGGGATGCTTTCACCTCTGTGACATCAAAGCCCAATTATATGTTATTACATTCAAAATAGGAAGGTGGATGTTTAATCTTCTCTAGTGAGTTAGCCGGATGGCGGCTACGAACGTATGTACAAAATCTAGCCTTGGAATATAGGAGGGATGCTGTGGATTATTTACAGCCATAGCTTAGTGTTTTACTGCAATTTTCCATTAATTTTTATTTTTTTTTATAGTTGGGAGCATGCTCTCCCCTTATAAGTACGGCACCCTATGCAACTTTTCTAAAATTATCTTAGAAAAAAAAGTAAATTTAAACATAAACTAAATTGTTCTAAATTTAATAAAAATAATATTTATATATATATCAAACTAAATTTAAATGTCATACTCATTTTACTCATAAAAAAATACAAATAGAAACATTTTTTTATTGATTAACATATTAAACTCACATATCAACATATAATAAAAGAGTAATATTTAAAAAATTTGATTGTCAAATAAAAAATGATTAGTGAAGTGTGATATACATATTTGATATCATTTAGAGAGAATAATCTGGACAATTGAGACTGGGATTTAATTTTTTATCAAGCTATATTGTTCTAAGAAACAAATTTATTAAAACTAAAATTTAAGTAAATAAATTGATCAATGAAACTCGTCGCAAAATTATATAAGGCTGAACAAATCTCAAGTCCCAAACCAATTCTTATTTAATTGAAACAATTTTTTAACTCAAAATACAAAGCCTGCAACTTCTTCTTTTATTTCCGAACCTCTTTTGTTAAAAAAAAAAAAAAATTGAATTCCCTCTTCCCTAAATAAAATAAGATACCGATTGCTTTAGTCTATAATCACTATAGTAGTCTCATCATTCTTACCTATTTTCTGCAGATAACAGGCCACAATAGAGGCCCATTTTTACTTGTCCAACCCACATGCTCCTCCTAGCTTAAAATTTGGGAAAATGCAGGTGAAAGAAATCATGGAAAACGGCAGCATTAATACCAAGAACATCAGACACTGTTTTTTTAATTTGTATCAAGATTATCCTTTGTTTTTTGGATTACATAAATCCCATTTACACCTCAAACCAGCATAAGGAAAAGCATAAAAAGAAAGATGATGCCAGGATGTGAAGTGAAATAGAGCCGAAGTCGAGACCGCAACTCGATAATTAACAATTTTGGCCTTGTCTTAGGCCTCCTCTTACTAAGAAGAAAATGTCTTGATAAAGAGTTTGCCATTTCCTTGCACTAAAATGTAAAAAAAGTGTTATTTCCACGTCTATTTCTGTTTGGAAAAAGCAAGGCCTGCTCCTACGACATGCTTGCGTTTAGTTGCAAAAGAGGCGCCAAAATAACAATTTCCTTTTTAAGTACCCTACTAATGTTTTCAGCCTGAAGTACACTTCCACTCACCACACAACCCCATTGAAACCGCCATCTCTTTCTCTAAGCCTACTTTAAACTCTTTGATCTTTGAATATTTTTGTAGTACCCATGGTAAAGTTTCTATCTATAATTTTGTAGCTATTCCAATCTTTTGCGTTTGGTTATTCTGATTGGAATAACTATTTTCTTTCTTTGTTCAATCTGTGATATATATGTATAGTCAGGTGTTTTTGGTGGATCTTGAATAGCAATTTATACAGTTAGGTTATTTTTAGTGGATTTGGAATAGCTATTAATTTGTAGAATTAGATTATTTTTGGTTGATATGAACTACTTTTTCTAAAAACTTCTGAAATAGCTTATTTTTTTTCTGCAAATTTACAAAGACTACTCTGGGTTGGCAAAAATATAATTATTGATTTATTGCCTTGTTGAACGTCCATCCAACTCGCTAGCTTTTCTGCATGTTTTAATATAAATATATATATATATATATTATCTGTCCAATACAGGATCCACTTGAGGCCATGAAAGCTGAGTTGGAAATGATGCGAGAGGAGAAAGTACGCATGGAAGCAAGGCTAATATCTGTGGAAAGTGCACTTGCAGAGAAGAAGAGAGTGCTTTCAGAGTATAAAGCCATGAAAGAATTAAATAATAATTTTCTAGACGTTGTCGTTGAAGCTGGAGGTGATAACGTTAACAAGAATAATAGTCATCAGAATCTTGACGAGGAAACCATGAAGGGCTTGATAGAGGAAGCCATGAGGGACTTTAGTGTAGCGCTGAACGAAGCTCAATCTCGCCGGAGCAGCCCCGAGATGGCCGAAATGGTGGAGGGTATGAAGGCAGTGCTGGTGCAAACACAATCTTGAATCTTGATCATACCAGTGGAACGAATATTAATATTGTGAAGGAAGCTCGCGGTGGCAACCGGGGTGGCAACGGTGGTGGTCAGGCGGGGTAGGGTGAGTGGCTTAAGGGTATACGGGGTTTGGGTCGAGGCTGTGATTTAGCGGAGTTTACAGTGTTTCGTCAACGCACGTGACTCTAGGGCTTTAGGTCAAACTTGGGTCAAACTCGTGGGTTTGGTTACGCCGTTTGGATAATGTATAAATTAATAATGGTTAACTTTACTGTCATGTGTGATGTTTGTGGATTTAGAGATTGATAATGTGAAATACTACTAAATTAAATATATAGTTATATTTATGGAAATTTTAAATTTCGTTACTAATGCATGAAAAATACTAGTCTTTGAATTTAATGATCAATTTTCAATTTGTATCAAATAAGCTACCAAATTAATAAAAAATTGTTAAAATACAAATGAAATTGGGTTGCTCACTTTACACTATATCCAGCTCGCGGACCAGATATTTTCATAAAATCATTATATAAAATATTAAATAAGTCATTTAAAAAAAATAATGAAATAGATGAATTTCAAACTCACTGTTCTCCGTCAAATTTCGCAAGTTAGCTCAAAATTTTATTTCTCTATACATGTAACTGTAGATTAAAAATAAACTAGAATCTTTTTTTTTTTAATAAAAGATGAGTAAAAAGTAAAAAATAATCAAAGACAAATGATAAATAATAATAAAATATATGAAAAGTAAAAATATCTAGCAAACCTAATTTATATAATGAGCAAAACGAAAGTACTGAGATTGAAACCTATAAGAAAAGTGAAAGTCTCTATAAGCCTTGATCAAGACCTTTATAAAGAGAAAAATACAAATAGAAACACCTCGTTATTGACTTGCATTTTGTTAGGTAGTGATATGTGACTAATCTATTAAGCTCATATATCAGTATGTAATAAAAGTGTAACATTTAAAAAATTTGATTGTGAAATGAGAAATAATTAGTGAAGTCTGACATACATATTTGATATTATTTAGAGCGCATAATCTGGACACTTGAGACTGAGATCTAATTTTTCATCTACTTATATTGTTCTAAAAAACAAATTTATTAAAACTAAATTTTGCGCAAATAAACTAATCTATGAAATTCGTAGCAAAATTACATATGACTGAGCTCAATCCCAGGTAGCAAACCAAAACCTGTTATTATCTTGAACTGAAAATTGATAAAAATTTTTCGAAAGGTGTCAAACATCAAACTAAAAAGTGTTTTGGATATCCATAAAACGAATTAAGATAACGTGAAATATTGGCGGCCAGCATTTCTATAATTAAAAGTCACGAGAAAAGTCTCCTAATATTAACCTTAATCGTGACCCAAGGGTGGGTAAAACTTGTATAGGCCCATGCCTGACTAACTCGAGAATTGTTAATCTTAGATAAAACTTTTATATTAAAACTTTGCGAAAAAAATACCATATTCATAAAAATTCCTCCATCCCTATAAATGGGGTTTCTACTATTTAAAAAATATTATTATTTTAATAAAAATTTGAGTTATACTCAACAAGGCATGTTTCATTATAATTTTAATTCATAAATCCATTTTATTTTGAAAATAAAATACCATATTAATTCTTTCTATACTAAAACATTGGATTCAAGATATTCAAATTCATTTTCATTTAAAAACTTACGAAAACATTACTTTCATATTTTAAAGCTTGACTCCAGTGAAAATCGTTTTCAAAGCAAAACATAAAATTTCAAAAGCATCAGGCTTCGAGTGCTCCTCTTATAAACTGCTAAAACAATTTAGCACATAATTAATCACATCAAGCACCAATAACAACTTCCCAAATAACATCCAAATATGAAGGTCAGTCATATGTAATTCCTCAACTTCCTTAGAGCACCTAGAAATGTATCTAAAAGAAAATAAGTATGAAACACAACAAAATATTAAAATCGTGCAATAATTGTGCGAATTGCTTTTATGCCCAAAATTATTCAGAAAGAAAGTCTGATGTTTTAAGCTACAAAATCCTTTTATATAACTTACGCTTAACACTATGAAAAATTAAAACCAATGCAAGTTTTATATGTTTCTTTGTTTGAGAAAGTTTAAAACATTCAATCCAAGATTTTCAAATTCATTTCTATTTAAAAACCTGCTAAAACAATGCTTTCTTATTTTAAAGCTTTGTTCCAGTGAAAATCATTTTCAAAGCAAAACATAAAATTTTAAAAGCATTAGGCTTCGAGTGCTCCCCTTTATAAACTGTTAAAACAATTTAACACACAATTAATCACATCAAGCACCAATAACAACTTCACAAATAATATCTAAATATCAAGATCCTTCATAAGTAATCCCACAAGTTCCTTGAGCACCTAAAATGTACCTAAAAGCGAATAAGTATGAAAAACACAACAAAAAATTAAAATCATGCAAAAATTGTTCGAATGTTTTCTATGCCCAGAATTGTTCGAAAATAAAGTATGATATTTTGAGCTTTAAAATCCTTTCTAAGTTACACTTAACACTGTGAAAATTTAAAACCAGTGCTAGTTTTACCTTGTTTCATTGTTTGAGCAGGTTTAAAACATTGGATTCAATATATTCAAATTCATTTCCATTTAAAAACCTTCTAAAACAATGCTTTCATGTTTTAAAGTGTGACTCTAGAGAAAATCATATCCGAAGAAAAACATAAAATTTCAAAAGCATTAGGCTTTGAGTGCCCCTCCTATAAAACTACTAAAACAAGTTAACAGACAACTAATCACATCAAGCGCCAATAACAACTTCATAAGTAATATCCAAATATCAAGATCATTCAAATGTACTCCCATAAGTTCCTCAGAGCACCTAAAAACGTATCTAAAAGCCAACAAGTATGAGACACAACGAAAAATAAAAATCATGCAAAAATGGTTTTTATGCCACAATTTTGAAATTTTGCAAATGGTTTTTATGCCCAGAATTGTTAAAAAAAAAATTAATAAAAGTATGATGTTTTAAGCTTCAAAATCCTTTATAACTTACGACACTTAACACTATGAAAAATTAAAATCGACATAAGTTTTACTTCGTTTCTTTGTTTGAGAAAGTTTAAAACATTGGATTCAAGATATTCAAATTCATTTCCATTTAAAAACCTACCAAAACAATGCTTTCATATTTTAAAGCTTGATTTCAGTGAAAATCATTTTCAAAACAAAACATAAAATTTCAAAATTATTAGGCTTCGAGTGCTCCCCCTGTAAACTACTAAAACAATTTACCACATAATTAGTCATATCAAGCACCGATAACAACTTCACAAATAATATTCAAATATCAAGATCATTCATATGTAATTCCTCAACATACTCAGAGCACCTAAAAATATATCTAAAAGCAAATAAGTATGAAAAACAAAAAAAAATTAAAATTATGCAATAATTGTGCGAATGGTTTTTATGTCCAGAATTGTTCAGAAACAAAGTCTGATGTTTTAAGCTCCAAAATCTTTTGTAACTTACACGTAACACTATTAAAAATTAAAACCAATGAAAATTTTATCATGCTTCTTTGTTTGAGCAAGTTTAAAATATTGGATTCAAGATACTCAAATTCATTTCAATTTAAAAAGCTGCCAAAACAATGCTTTCATATTTTAAAGCTTGACTCCAGTGAAAATCATTTTCAAAGCAAAACATAAAATTTCAAAAGGATTAGGCTTCGAGTGCCCTCCTGTAAACTGCTAAAACAATTTACCACATAATTAATCACATCAAGCACCGATAACAACTTCACAAATAATATCTAAATATCAAGATCATTCATATGTAATTCCTCAACATCCTCAAAGCACCTAAAAATGTATCTAAAAGCAAATAAGTATGAAACACAAAGAAAAATTAAAATCATACAATAATTGGGCGAATGGTTTTTATGGCCAGAATTGTTTAAAAACAAAGTTTGATGTTTTAAGCTCTAAATCCTTTGTAACTTACATGTAACACTATCAAAAATTAAAACCAATGCAAATTTTATCATGTGTCTTTGTTTGAGCAAGTTTAAAACATTGTATTCAAGATATTCAAATTCATTTCCATTTAAAAACTTGCGAAAACATTGCTTTCATATTTTAAAGTTTGACTCTAGTGAAAATCGTTTTCAAAGCAAAACATAAAATTTCAAAAGCATCAGGCTTCGAGTGCTCCCCTTATAAACTGCTAAAACAATTTAGCACACAATTAATCACATCAAGCACCAATAATAACTTCTCAAATAACATCCAAATATGAAGGTCAGTTATATGTAATTCCTCAACTTCCTTAGAGCACCTAGAAATGTATCTAAAAGAAAATAAGTATGAAACACAACGAAAAATTAAAATCGTGCAATAATTGTGCGAATAGCTTTTATGTCCAAAATTGTTCAGAAACAAAGTCTGATGTTTTAAGCTCTAAAATCCCTTTATATAATTTACGCTTAACACTATGAAAAATTAAAACCAATTGAAGTTTCATATGTTTTTTTGTTTGAGCAAGTTTAAAACATTGGATTCAAGATTTTCAAATTCATTTATATTTAAAAACCTGCTAAAACAATGCTCTCTTATTTTAAAGCTTTACTCCAGTGAAAATAATTTTCAAAGCAAAACATAAAATTTCAAAAGCATTAGGCTTCGAGTGCTCCCCTTTATAAACTGCTAAAATAATTTAGCACACAATTAATCACATCAAGCACCAATAACAACTTCATAAATAATATCCAAATATCAAGATCCTTCATAAGTAATCCCACAAGTTCCTTAGAGCACTTGAAAATGTACCTAAAAGCGAATAAGTATGAAAAACACAACAAAAAATTAAAATCATGCAAAAATTATTCGAATGTTTTCTTTGCCCAAAATTGTTCGAAAATAAAGTCTGATATTTTGAGCTTCAAAATCCTTTCTAAGTTACACTTAACACTGTGAAAATTTAAAACCAATGCTAGTTTTACCTTGTTTCATTGTTTGAGCAGGTTTAAAACATTGGATTCAATATATTCAAATTGATTTCCATTTAAAAACCTTCTAAAACAATGCTTTCATGTTTTAAAGCGTGACTCTAGAGAAAATCATATTCGAAGATAAACATAAAATTTCAAAAGCATTAGGCTTTGAGTGCTTCTCCTATAAAACTGCTAAAACAAGTTAGCAGACAACTAATCACATCAAGCACCAATATCAACTTCACAAGTAATATCCAAATATCAATATCATTCAAATGTAATCCCACAAGTTCCTTAGAACACTTAAAAACGTATCTAAAAGCCAACAAGTATGAGACACAACGAAAAATAAAAATCATGCAAAAATGGTTTTTATGCCACAAATTTGAAATTTTGCAAATGGTTTTTATGCCCAGAATTGTTTAAAAAAAAATAAAAGTCTAATGTTTTAAGCCTTAAAATCCTTTATAACTTACGACACTTAACACTATGAAAAATTAAAATCGACGCAAGTTTTACTTTGTTTATTTGTTTGAGAAAGTTTAAAACATTGGATTCAAGATATTTAAATTCATTTCCATTTAAAAACCTACCAAAACAATGCTTTTAATATTTTAAAGCTTGACTTCAGTGAAAATAATTTTTAAAGCAAAACATAAAATTTCAAAAGGATTAAGCTTCGAGTGCTCCCCCTGTAAACTACTAAAACAATTTACCACATAATTAGCCACATCAAGCACCGATAACAACTCCACAAATAATATTCAAATATCAAGATCATTCATATGTAATTCCTCAACATCTTCAGAGCACCTAAAAATGTATCTAAAAGCAAATAAGTATGAAAAACAATGAAAAATTAAAATCGTGCAATAATTGGGTGAATGGTTTTTATTCCTAGAATTGTTTAGAAACAAAGTATGATATATTAAGCTCCAAAATCCTTTGTAACTTACACGTAACACAATCAAAAATTAAAACCAATGCAAATTTTATCATGCTTCTTTGTTTGAGTAAGTTTAAAACATTAGATTCAAGATATTCAAATTAATTTCCATTTAAAAAGCTGCCAAAACAATGCTTTCATATTTTAAAGCCTGACTCTAGTGAAAATCATTTTCAAAGCAAAACATAAAATTTCAAAAGGATTAGGCTTCGAGTGCCCCCTGTAAACTGCTAAAACAATTTATCACATAATTAATCACATCAAGCACTGATAACAACTTCACAAATAATATCCAAATATCGAAAACATTCGAACAATTTTTGCATGATTTTCATTTTTTGTTGTGTTTTTCATACTTATTCGCTTTTAGGTACATTTTTAGGTGGTTTAAAGAACTTGTGAGATTACTTATGAAGGATCTTGATATTTGGATGTTATTTTGTGAAGTTGTTATTGGTGCTTGATGTGATTAATTGTGTGCAAAAATGGTTTTTATGCCACAATTTTGAAAATTTGCACATGGTTTTTATGCCCAGAATTGTTAAAAAAAAAAAAGTCTGATGTTTTAAGCTTCAAAATCCTTTACGACACTTAACACTACGAAAAATTAAAACCGACACAAGTTTTACTTTGTTTCTTTGTTTGAGAAAGTTTAAAACATTGGATTCAAGATATTCAAATTCATTTCCATTTAAAAACCCGCCAAAACAATGCTTTCATATTTTAAAGCTTGACTCTAGTGAAAATCCTTTTCAAAGCAAAATATTAAATTTCAAAAGGATTAGGCTTTGAGTGCTCCCCTGCAAACAGCAAAAACAATTTACCACATAATTAATCACATCAAGCACCAATAACAACTTCACAAATAATATCCAAATATCAAGATCATTCATGTGTAATCCCTCAACATCCTCAGAGCACCTAAAAATGTATGTAAAAGCAAAATAAGCATGAAAAACAATGAAAAATGAAAATCGTGCAATAATCGTGCGAACGGTTTTTATGCCGATAATTGCTCAGAAACAAAGTCTGATGTTTTAAGCTCCAAAATCCTTTCTAACTTACACGTAACACTATGAAAAATTAAAACCGACGTAAGTTTTTACTTTGTTTCTTTGTTTGAGAAAGTTTAAAACATTGGATTCAAGATATTCAAATTAATTTCCATTTAAAAACCCGCCAAAATAATGCTTTCTTATTTTAAAGCTTGACTCCAGTGAAAATCGTTTCCAAAGCAAAACATAAAATTTCAAAAAGATTAGGCTTCGAATGCTCCCCCTGCAAACTGCTAAAACAATTTACCACATAATTAATCACATCAAAGAACTTCACAAATAATATCCAAATATCAAGATCGTTAATGTGAAATTACTTAACATCCTCAAAGCACCTAAAAATGTATCTAAAAGCAAAATAAGTATGAAAAACAACGAAAAATTAAAATCGTGCAATAATCGTGCGAACGATTTTTATGCCCATAATTGCTCAGAAACAAAGTCTGATGTTTTAAGCTCCAAAATCCTTTCTAACTCACACGTAACACTATGAAAAATTAAAACCGACGCAAGTTTTTACCTTCTTTCTTTGTTTGAGAAAGTTTAAAACATTGGATTCAAGATATTCAAATTCATTTCCATTTCAAAACCCGCCAAAACAATGCTTTCATATTTTAAAGCTTGACTCCAGTGAAAATCGTTTTCAAAGCAAAACATAAAATTTCAAAAAGATTAGGCTTCGAGTGCTCCCTTGCAAACTGCTAAAACAATTTACCACATAATTAATCACATCAAACAACTTCACAAATGATATCCAAATATCAAGATCATTCATATGTAATCCCTCAACATCCTCAGAGCACCTAAAAATGTATCTAAAAGCAAAATGAGTATTAAAAACAACGAAAAATTAAAATCGTGCAATAACCGTGCGAATGGTTTTTATGCCCATAATTACTCAGAAACAAAGTCTGATGTTTTTAAGCTCCAAAATCCTTTCTAACTTACACGTAACACTATGAAAAATTAAAATCGACGCAAGTTTTTACTTTGTTTCTTTGTTTGAGAAAGTTTAAAACATTGGGTTCAAGATATTCAAATTCATTTCCATTTAAAAACCCGCCAAAACAATGCTTTTCATATTTTAAAGCTTGACTCCAGTGAAAATCGTTTTCAGAGCAAAACATAAAATTTCCATTTCAAAAGGATTAGGCTTCGAGTGCTCCCCCTGCAAACTACTAAAACAATTTATCTCATAATTAATCACATCAAACAGCTTCACAAATGATATCCAAATATCAAGATCATTCATATGTAATCCCTCAACATCCTCAGAGCACCTAAAAATGTATCTAAAAGCAAAATGAGTATGAAAAACAACGAAAAATTAAAATCGTGCAATAACCGTGCGAATAGTTTTTATGCCCATAATTGCTCAGAAACAAAGTCTCATGTTTTTAAGCTCCAAAATCCTTTCTAACTTACACGTAACACTATGAAAAATTAAAATCGACGCAAGTTTTTACTTTGTTTCTTTGTTTGAGAAAGTTTAAAACATTGGATTCAAGATATTCAAATTCATTTCCATTTAAAAACCCGCCAAAACAATGCTTTTCATATTTTAAAGCTTCACTCCAGTGAAAATCGTTTTCAGAGCAAAACATAAAATTTTCATTTCAAAAGGATTAGGCTTCGAGTGCACCCCTTGCAAACTGCTAAAACAATTTACCACATAATTAATCACATCCAACAACTTCACAAATGATATCCAAATATCAAGATCATTCATATGTAATCCCTCAACATCCTCAGAGCACCTAAAAATGTATCTAAAAGCAAAATGAGTATGAAAAACAACGAAAAATTAAAATCGTGCAATAACCGTACGAATGGTTTTTATGCCCATAATTGCTCAGAAACAAAGTCTGATGTTTTTAAGCTCCAAAATCCTTTCTAACTTACACGTAACACTACGAAAAATTAAAACCGACGCAAGTTTTTACTTTGTTTCTTTGTTTGAGAAAGTTTAAAACCTTGGATTCAAAATATTCAAATTCATTTCCATTTAAAAACCCGCCAAAACAATGCTTTTCATATTTTAAAGCTTAACTCCAGTGAAAATCGTTTTCAGAGCAAAACATAAAATTTCCATTTCAAAAGGATTAGGCTTCGAGTGCTCCCCCTGCAAACTGCTAAAACAATTTACCACATAATTAATCACATCCAACAACTTCACAAATGATATCCAAATATCAAGATCATTCATATGTAATCCCTCAACATCCTCAGAGCACCTAAAAATGTATCTAAAAGCAAAATGAGTATGAAAAACAACGAAAAATTAAAATCGTGCAATAACCGTACGAATGGTTTTTATGCCCATAATTGCTCAGAAACAAAGTCTGATGTTTTTAAGCTCCAAAATCCTTTCTAACTTACACGTAACGCTATGAAAAATTAAAACCAACGCAAGTTTTTAGTCTGTTTCTTTGTTTGAGAAAGTTTAAAACATTGGATTCAAGATATTCAAATTCATTTCCATTTAAAAACCCGCCAAAACAATGCTTTTCATATTTTAAAGCTTAACTCCAGTGAAAATCGTTTTCAGAGCAAAACAAAAAACTTACATTTCAAAATGATTAGGCTTCGAGTGCTCCACCTGCAAACTGCTAAAACAATTTACCACATAATTAATCACATCGAACAACTTCATAAATGATATCCAAATATCAAGATCATTCATATGTAATCCCTGAAAATCCTCAGAGCACCTAAAAATGTATCTAAAAGCAAAATGAGTATGAAAAAAAACGAAAAATTAAAATCGTGCAATAACCGTACGAATTGTTTTTATGCCCATAATTGCTCAGAAACAAAGTCTGATGTTTTTAAGCTCCAAAATCCTTTCTAACTTACACATAACGCTATGACAAATTAAAACCGACGCAAGTTTTTACTTTGTTTCTTTGTTTGAGAAAGTTTAAAACATTGGATTCAAGATATTCAAATTCATTTCCATTTAAAAACCCGCCAAAACAATGCTTTTCATATTTTAAAGCTTGACTCCAGTGAAAATCGTTTTCAGAGCAAAACATAAAATTTCCATTTCAAAAGGATTAGGCTTCGAGTGCTCCCCCTGCAAAATGCTAAGACAATTTACATCATAATTAATCACATCAAACAACTTCACAAATGATATCCAAATATCAAGATCATTCATATGTAATCCCTCAACATCCTCAGAGCAACTAAAACTGTATCTAAAAGCAAAATGAGTATAAAAAACAACGAAAAATTAATATCGTGCAATAACCGTGCGAATGGTTTTTATGCCCATAATTGCTCAGAAACAAAGTCTGATGTTTTTAAGCTCCAAAATACTTTCTAACTTACACGTAACACAATGAAAAATTAAATCCGACGCAAGTTTTTACTTTGTTTCTTTGTTTGAGAAAGTGTAAAAAATTGGATTTAAGAAAATCAAAAATCATTTCCATTTAAAAACCCGCCAAAACAATGCTTTTCATATTTAAAAGCTTGACTCCAGTGAAAATCGTTTTCAGAGCAAAACATAAAATTTCCATTTCAAAAGGATTAGGCTTCGAGTGCTCCCCCTGAAAACTGCTAAAACAATTTACCACATAATTAATCACATCAAACAACTTCACAAATGATATCCAAATATCAAGATCATTCATATGTAATCCCTCAACATCCTCAGAGCACCTAAAAATGTATCTAAAAGCAAAATGAGTATGAAAAACAACAAAAAATTAAAATCGTGCTATAACCGTGTGAATGGTTTTTATGCCCATAATTGCTCAGAAACAAAGTCTGATGTTTTTAAGCTCCAAAATCATTTCTAACTTACACGTAACACTATGAAAAATTAAAACCGATGCAAGTTTTTACTTTGTTTCTTTGTTTGAGAAAGTTTAAAACATTGGATTCAAGATATTCAAATTCATTTCAATTTAAAAACCCGCCAAAATAATGCTTTTAATATTTTAAAGCTTGACTCCAGTGAAAATCGTTTTCAGAACAAAACATAAAATTTCCATTTCATTTAGGCTTCGAGTGCTCCCCTTGCAAACTGCTAAAACAATTTACCACATAATTAATCACATCAAAAAACTTCACAAATGATATCCAAATATCAAGATCATTCATATGTAATCCCTCAACATCCTCAGAGCACCTAAAAATGTATCTAAAAGCAAAATGAGTATTAAAAACAACGAAAAATTAAAATCGTGCAATAACGGTGCGAATGGTTTTTATGCCCATAATTGCTTAGAAACAAAGTCTGATGTTTTTAAGCTCCAAAATCCTTTCTAACTTACACGTAACACTATGAAAAATTAAAACCGACGCAAGTTTTTACTTTGTTTCTTTGTTTGAGAAAGTTTAAAACATTGGATTCAAGATATTCAAATTCATTTCCATTTAAAAACCCGCCAAAACAATGCTTTTCATATTTTAAAGCTTGACTCAAATGAAAATCGTTTTCAAAGCAAAACATAAAATTTCAAAGGGATTAGGCTTCGAGTGCTCCCTTGCAAACTGCTAAAACAATTTACCACATAATTAATCACATCAAACAACTTCACAAATGATATCCAAAAATCAAGATCATTCATATGTAATCCCTCAACATCCTCAGAGCACCTAAAAATGTATCTAAAAGAAAATCAGTATGAAAAACAACGAAAAATTAAAATCGTGCAATAACCGTGCGAATGGTTTTTATGCCCATAATTGCTCAGAAACAAAGTCTGATGTTTTTAAGCTCCAAAATCGTTTCTAACTTACACGTAACGCTATAAAAAAGTAAAACCGACGCAAGTTTTTACTTTGTTTCTTTGTTTGAGAAAGTTTAAAAACATTGGATTCAAGATATTCAAATTCATTTCCATTTAAAAACCCGCCAAAACAATGCTTTTCATATTTTAAAGCTTGACGCCAGTGAAAATCGTTTTCAGAGCAAAACATAAAATTTCCATTTCAAACGGATTAGGCTTCGAGTGCTCCCCCTGCAAACTGCTAAAACAATTTATCACATAATTAATCACATCAAACAACTTCACAAATGATATCCAAATATCAAGATCATTCATATGTAATCCCTCAACATCCTCAGAGCACCTAAAAATGTATCTAAAAGCAAAATGAGTATGAAAAACAACGAAAAATTAAAATCGTGCTATAACCGTGCGAATGGTTTTATGCCCATAATTGGTCAGAAACAAAGTCTGATGTTTTTAAGCTCCAAAATCCTTTCTAACTTACACGTAACACTATGAAAAATTAAAATCGACGCAAGTTTTTACTTTGTTTCTTTGTTTGAGAAAGTTTAAAACATTGGATTCAAGATATTCAAATTCATTTCCATTTAAAAACCCGTCAAAACAATGTTTTTCATATTTTAAAGCTTGACTCCAGTGAAAATCGTTTTCAGAGCAAAACATAAAATTTTCATTTCAAACGGATTAGGCTTCGAGTGCTCCCCCTGCAAACTGCTAAAACAATTTATCACAAAATTAATCACATCAAACAACTTCACAAATGATATCCAATTATCAAGATCATTCATATGTAATCCCTCAACATCCTCAGAGCACCTAAAAATGTATCTAAAAGCAAAATGAGTATGAAAAACAACGAAAAATTAAAATCGTGCTATAACCGTGCGAATGGTTTTAGGCCCATAATTGCTCAGAAACAAAATCTGATGTTTTTAAGATCCAAAATCCGTTCTGACTTACACGTAACACTATGAAAAATTAAAATCGACGTAAGTTTTTACTTTGTTTCTTTGTTTGAGAAAGTTTAAAACATTGGATTCAAGATATTCAAATTCATTTCCATTTAAAAACCCGCCAAAACAATGCTTTTCATATTTTAAAGCTTGACGCCAGTGAAAATCGTTTTCAGAGCAAAACATAAAATTTCCATTTCAAACGGATTAGGCTTCGAGTGCTCCCCCTGCAAACTGCTAAAACAATTTATCACATAATTAATCACATCAAACAACTTCACAAATGATATCCAATTATGAAGATCATTCATATGTAATCCCTCAACATCCTCAGAGCACCTAAAAATGTATCTAAAAGAAAAATGAGTATGAAAAACAACAAAAAATTAAAATCGTGCAAAAACCGTGCGAATGGTTTTTATGCCCATAATTGCACAGAAACAAAGTCTGATGTTATTTTAAGCTCCAAAATCCTTTCTAACTTACACGTAACACTATGAAAAATTAAAACCGACACAAGTTTTTACTTTGTTTCTTTGTTTGAGAAAGTTTAAAACGTTGGATTCAAGATATTCAAATTCATTTCAATTTAAAATCCCGCCAAAACAATGCTGTTAATATTTTAAAGCTTGACTCCAGTGAAAATCGTTTTCAGAGCAAAACATAAAATTTCCATTTCAAAAGGATTAGGCTTCGAGTGCTCCCCTTGCAAACTGCTAAAACAGTTTAATACATAATTAATCACATCAAAAAACTTCACAAATGATATCCAAATATCAAGATCATTCGTATGTAATCCCTCAACATCCTCAGAGCACGTAAAAGTGTATCTAAAAGCAAAATAAGTATGAAAAACAACGAAAAATTAAAATCGTGCAATAATCGTGCGAATGGTTTTTATGCCTATAATTGCTCAGAAACAAAGTCTGATGTTTTTAGGCTCCAAAATCCTTTCTAACTTACGCATAACACTATGAAAAATTAAAACCGACGCAAGTTTTTACTTTGTTTCTTTGTTTGAGAAAGTTTAAAACATTGGATTCACGATATTCAAATTCATTTCCATTTAAAAACCCGCCAAAACAATGCTTTTCATATTTTAAAGCTTGACTCCAGTGAAAATCGTTTTCAGAGCAAAACATAAAATTTCCATTTTAAAAGGATTAGGCTTTGAGTGCTCCCCCTTCAAACTGCTAAAACAATTTACCACATAATTAATCACATCAAACAACTTCACAAATGATATCCAAATATCAAGATCATTCATATGTAATCCCTCAACATCCTCAGAGCACCTAAAAATGTATCTAAAGGCAAAATGAGTATGAAAAACAACGAAAAATTAAAATCGTGCAAAAACCTTGCGAATGATTTTTATGCCAATAATTGCTCAGAAACAAAGTCTGATGTTTTTAAGCTCCAAAATCCTTTCTAACTTACGCATAACACTATGAAAAATTAAAACCGACGCAAGTTTTTACTTTGTTTCTTTGTTTGAGAAAGTTTAAAAACATTGGATTCAAGATATTCAAATTCATTTCCATTTAAAAACCCGCCAAAACAATGCTTTTCATATTTTAAAAGCTTGACTCCGGTGAAAATCGTTTTCAGAGCAAAACATAAAATTTTCATTTCAAAGGGATTAGGCTTCGAGTGCTCCCCCTGCAAACTGCTAAAGCAATTTACCACATAATTAATCACATCAAACAACTTCACAAATGATATCCAAATATCAAGATCATTCATATGTAATCCCTCAACATCCTCAGAGCACCTAAAAATGTATCTAAAAGCAAAATGAGTATGAAAAACGACGAAAAATTAAAATCGTGCAATAACCGTGCGAATGGTTTTTACGCCCATAATTGCTCAGAAACAAAGTCTGATGTTTTTAAGCTCCAAAATCCTTTCTAACTTACACGTAACGCTATGAAAAATTAAAACCGACGCAAGTTTTTTACTTTGTTTCTTTGTTTGAGAAAAGTTTAAAAACGTTGGATTCAAGATATTCAAATTCATTTCCATTTAAAAACCCGCCAAAACAATGCTTTTCATATTTTAAAAGCTTGACTCCAGTGAAAATCGTTTCAGAGCAAAACATAAAATTTCCATTTCAAAAAGATTAGGCTTCGAGTGCTCCCCTGCAAACTGTTAAAGCAATTTACCACATAATTAATCACATCAAACAACTTCACAAATGATATCCAAATATCAAGATCATTCATATGTAATCCCTCAACATCCTCAGAGCACCTAAAAATGTATCTAAAAGCAAAATGAGTATGAAAAACGACGAAAAATTAAAATCGTGCAATAACCGTGCGAATGGTTTTTACGCCCATAATTGCTCAGAAACAAAGTCTGATAAGCTCCAAAATCCTTTCTAACTTACACGTAACGCTATGAAAAATTAAAATCGACGCAAGTTTTTTACTTTGTTTCTTTGTTTGAGAAAAGTTTAAAAACATTGGATTCAAGATATTCAAATTCATTTCCATTTAAAAACCCGCCAAAACAATGCTTTTCATATTTTAAAAGCTTGACTCCAGTGAAAATCGTTTTCAGAGCAAAACATAAAATTTCCATTTCAAAAGGATTAGGCTTCGAGTGCTCTCCCTGCAAACTGCTAAAGCAATTTACCACATAATTAATCACATCAAACAACATCACAAATGATATCCAAATATCAAGATCATTCATATGTAATCCCTCAACATCCTCAGAGCACCTAAAAATGTATCTAAAAGCAAAATGAGAATGAAAAACGACGAAAAATTAAAATCGTGCAATAACCGTGCGAATGGTTTTTACTCCCATAATTGCTCAGAAACAAAGTCTGATGTTTTTAAGCTCCAAAATCCTTTCTAACTTACACGTAACGCTATGAAAAATTAAAACCGACGCAAGTTTTTACTTTGTTTCTTTGTTTGAGAAAGTTTAAAAACATTGGATTCAAGATATTCAAATTCATTTCCATTTAAAAACCCGCCAAAACAATGCTTTTCATATTTTAAAAGCTTGACTCCAGTGAAAATCGTTTTCAGAGCAAAACATAAAATTTCCATTTCAAACGGATTAGGCTTCGAGTGCTCCCCCTGCAAACTGCTAAAGCAATTTACCACATAATTAATCACATCAAACAACTTCACAAATGATATCCAAATATAAAGATCATTCATATGTAATCCCTCAACATCCTCAGAGCACCTAAAAATGTATCTAAAAGCAAAATAGTATGAAAAACGACGAAAAATTAAAATCGTGCAATAACCGCGCGAATGGTTTTTACGCCCATAATTGCTCAGAAACAAAGTCTTATAAGCTCCAAAATCCTTTCTAACTTACATGTAACGCTATGAAAAATTAAAATCGACGCAAGTTTTTTACTTTGTTTCTTTGTTTGAGAAAAGTTTAAAAACATTGGATTCAAGATATTCAAATTCATTTCCATTTAAAAACCCGCCAAAACAATGCTTTTCATATTTTAAAAGCTTGACTCCAGTGAAAATCGTTTTCAGAGCAAAACATAAAATTTCCATTTCAAAAGGATTAGGCTTCGAGTGCTCCCCCTGCAAGCTGCTAAAGCAATTTACCACATAATTAATCACATCAAACAACTTCACAAATGATATCCAAATATCAAGATCATTCATATGTAATCCGTCAACATCCTCAGAGCACCTAAAAATGTATCTAAAAGCAAAATGAGTATGAAAAACGACGAAAAATTAAAATCGTGCAATAACCGTACGAATGGTTTTTACGCCCATAATTGCTCAGAAACAAAGTCTGATGTTTTTAAGCTCCAAAATCCTTTCTAACTTACACGTAACGCTATGAAAAATTAAAACCGACGCAAGTTTTTTACTTTGTTTCTTTGTTTGAAAAAAGTTTAAAAACATTGGATTCAAGATATTCAAATTCATTTCCATTTAAAAACCCGCCAAAACAATGCTTTTCATATTTTAAAAGCTTGACTCCAGTGAAAATCGTTTTCAGAGCAAAACATAAAATTTCCATTTCAAAAGGATTAGGCTTCGAGTGCTCCCCCTGCAAGCTGCTAAAGCAATTTACCACATAATTAATCACATCAAACAACTTCACAAATGATATCCAAATATCAAGATCATTCATATGTAATCCGTCAACATCCTCAGAGCACCTAAAAATGTATCTAAAAGCAAAATGAGTATGAAAAACGACGAAAAATTAAAATCGTGCAATAACCGTACGAATGGTTTTTACGCCCATAATTGCTCAGAAACAAAGTCTGATGTTTTTAAGCTCCAAAATCCTTTCTAACTTACACGTAACGCTATGAAAAATTAAAACCGACGCAAGTTTTTTACTTTGTTTCTTTGTTTGAAAAAAGTTTAAAAACATTGGATTCAAGATATTCAAATTCATTTCCATTTAAAAACCCGCCAAAACAATGCTTTTCATATTTTAAAAGCTTGACTCCAGTGAAAATCGTTTTCAGAGCAAAACATAAAATTTCCATTTCAAAAGGATTAGGCTTCGAGTGCTCCCCCTGCAAACTGCTAAAGCAATTTACCACATAATTAATCACATCAAACAACTTCACAAATGATATCCAAATATCAAGATCATTCATATGTAATCCCTCAACATCCTCAGAGCACCTAAAAATGTATCTAAAAGCAAAATGAGTATGAAAAACGACGAAAAATTAAAATCGTGCAATAACCGTGCGAATGGTTTTTACGCCCATAATTGCTCAGAAACAAAGTCTGATGTTTTTAAGCTCCAAAATCCTTTCTAACTTACACGTAACGCTATGAAAAATTAAAACCGACGCAAGTTTTTTACTTTGTTTCTTTGTTTGAGAAAAGTTTAAAAACGTTGGATTCAAGATATTCAAATTCATTTCCATTTAAAAACCCGCCAAAACAATGCTTTTCATATTTTAAAAGCTTGACTCCAGTGAAAATCGTTTTCAGAGCAAAACATAAAATTTCCATTTCAAAAGGATTAGGCTTCGAGTGCCCCCCTGCAAACTGCTAAAGCAATTTACCACATAATTAATCACATCAAACAACTTCACAAATGATATCCAAATATCAAGATCATTCATATGTAATCCCTCAACATCCTCAGAGCACCTAAAAATGTATCTAAAAGCAAAATGAGTATGAAAAACGACGAAAAATTAAAATCGTGCAATAACCGTGCGAATGGTTTTTACGCCTATAATTGTTCAGAAACAAAGTCTGATGTTTTTAAGCTCCAAAATCCTTTCTAACTTACACGTAACGCCATGAAAAATTAAAACTGACGCAAGTTTTTTACTTTGTTTCTTTGTTTGAGAAAAGTTTAAAAACGTTGGATTCAAGATATTCAAATTCATTTCCATTTAAAAACCCGCCAAAACAATGCTTTTCATATTTTAAAAGCTTGACTCCAGTGAAAATCGTTTTCAGAGCAAAACATAAAATTTCCATTTCAAAAGGATTAGGCTTCGAGTGCTCCCCCTGCAAACTGCTAAAGCAATTTACCACATAAATAATCACATCAAACAACTTCACAAATGATATCCAAATATCAATATCATTCATATGTAATCCCTTAACATCCTCAGAGCACCTAAAAATGTATCTAAAAGCAAAATGAGTATGAAAAACGACGAAAAATTAAAATCGTGCAATAACCGTGCGAATGGTTTTTACGCCCATAATTGCTCAGAAACAAAGTCTGATGTTTTTAAGCTCCAAAATCCTTTCTAACTTACACGTAACGCTATGAAAAATTAAAACCGACGCAAGTTTTTTACTTTGTTTCTTTGTTTGAGAAAAGTTTAAAAACGTTGGATTCAAGATATTTAAATTCATTTCCATTTAAAAACCCGCCAAAACAATGCTTTTCATATTTTAAAAGCTTGACTCCAGTGAAAATCGTTTTCAGAGCAAAACATAAAATTTCCATTTCAAAAGGATTAGGCTTCGAGTGCTCCCCCTGCAAACTGCTAAAGCATTTTACCACATAATTAATCACATCAAACAACTTCACAAATGATATCCAAATATCAATATCATTCATATGTAATCCCTCAACATCCTCAGAGCACCTAAAAATGTATCTAAAAGCAAAATGAGTATGAAAAACGACGAAAAATTAAAATCGTGCAATAACCGTGCGAATGGTTTTTACGCCCATAATTGCTCAGAAACAAAGTCTGATGTTTTTAAGCTCCAAAATCCTTTCTAACTTACGCGTAACGCTATGAAAAATTAAAACCGACGCAAGTTTTTTACTTTGTTTCTTTGTTTGAGAAAAGTTTAAAAACGTTGGATTCAAGATATTCAAATTCATTTCCATTTAAAAACCCGCCAAAACAATGCTTTTCATATTTTAAAAGCTTGACTCCGGTGAAAATCGTTTTCAGAGCAAAACATAAAATTTCCATTTCAAAAGGATTAGGCTTCGAGTGCTCCCCCTGCAAACTGCTAAAGCAATTTACCACATAATTAATCACATCAAACAACTTCACAAATGATATCCAAATATCAAGATCATTCATATGTAATCCCTCAACATCCTCAGAGCACCTAAAAATGTATCTAAAAGCAAAATGAGTATGAAAAACGACGAAAAATTAAAATCGTGCAATAACCGTGCGAATAGTTTTTACGCCCATAATTGCTCAGAAACAAAGTCTGATGTTTTTAAGCTCCAAAATCCTTTCTAACTTACGCGTAACGCTATGAAAAATTAAAACCGACGCAAGTTTTTTACTTTGTTTCTTTGTTTGAGAAAAGTTTAAAAACGTTGGATTCAAGATATTCAAATTCATTTCCATTTAAAAACCCGCCAAAACAATGCTTTTCATATTTTAAAAGCTTGACTCCAGTGAAAATCGTTTTCAGAGCAAAACATAAAATTTCCATTTCAAAAGGATTAGGCTTCGAGTGCTCCCCCTGCAAACTGCTAAAGCAATTTACCACATAATTAATCACATCAAACAACTTCACAAATGATATCCAAATATCAAGATCATTCATATGTAATCCCTCAACATCCTCAGAGCACCTAAAAATGTATCTAAAAGCAAAATGAGTATGAAAAACGACGAAAAATTAAAATCGTGCAATAACCGTGCGAATGGTTTTTACGCCCATAATTGCTCAGAAACAAATTCTGATATTTTTAAGCTCCAAAATCCTTTCTAACTTACGCGTAACGCTATGAAAAATTAAAACCGACGCAAGTTTTTTACTTTGTTTCTTTGTTTGAGAAAAGTTTAAAAACGTTGGATTCAAGATATTCAAATTCATTTCCATTTAAAAACCCGCCAAAACAATGCTTTTCATATTTTAAAAGCTTGACTCCAGTGAAAATCGTTTTCAGAGCAAAACATAAAATTTCCATTTCAAAAGGATTAGGCTTCGAGTGCTCCCCCTGCAAACTGCTAAAGCAATTTACCACATAATTAATCACATCAAACAACTTCACAAATGATATCCAAATATCAAGATCATTCATATGTAATCCCTCAACATCCTCAGAGCACCTAAAAATGTATCTAAAAGCCAAATGAGTATGAAAAACGACGAAAAATTAAAATCGTGCAATAACCGTGCGAATGGTTTTTACGCCCATAATTGCTCAGAAACAAAGTCTGATGTTTTTAAGCTCCAAAATCCTTTCTAACTTACGCGTAACGCTATGAAAAATTAAAATCGACGCAAGTTTTTTACTTTGTTTCTTTGTTTGAGAAAAGTTTAAAAACGTTGGATTCAAGATATTCAAATTCATTTCCATTTAAAAACCCGCCAAAACAATGCTTTTCATATTTTAAAAGCTTGACTCCAGTGAAAATCGTTTTCAGAGCAAACATAAAATTTCCATTTCAAAAGGATTAGGCTTCGAGTGCTCCCCCTACAAACTGCTAAAGCAATTTACCACATAATTAATCACATCAAACAACTTCACAAATGATATCCAAATATCAAGATCATTCATATGTAATCTCTCAACATCCTCAGAGCACCTAAAAATGTATCTAAAAGCAAAATGAGTATGAAAAACGACGAAAAATTAAAATCGTGCAATAACCGTGCGAATGGTTTTTACGCCCATAATTGCTCAGAAACAAAGTCTGATGTTTTTAAGCTCCAAAATCCTTTCTAACTTACACGTAACGCTATGAAAAATTAAAACCGACGCAAGTTTTTTACTTTGTTTCTTTGTTTGAGAAAAGTTTAAAAACGTTGGATTCAAGATATTCAAATTCATTTCCATTTAAAAACCCGCCAAAACAATGCTTTTCATATTTTAAAAGCTTGACTCCAGTGAAAATCGTTTCAGAGCAAAACATAAAATTTCCATTTCAAAAAGATTAGGCTTCGAGTGCTCCCCTGCAAACTGTTAAAGCAATTTACCACATAATTAATCACATCAAACAACTTCACAAATGATATCCAAATATCAAGATCATTCATATGTAATCCCTCAACATCCTCAAAGCACCTAAAAATGTATCTAAAAGCAAAATGAGTATGAAAAATGACGAAAAATTAAAATCGTGCAATAATCGTGCGAATGGTTTTTACGCCCATAATTGCTCAGAAACAAAGTCTGATGTTTTTAAGCTCCAAAATCCTTTCTAACTTACACGTAACGCTATGAAAAATTAAAACCGACGCAAGTTTTTTACTTTGTTTCTTTGTTTGAGAAAAGTTTAAAAACGTTGGATTCAAGATATTCAAATTCATTTCCATTTAAAAACCCGCCAAAACAATGCTTTTCATATTTTAAAAGCTTGACTCCAGTGAAAATCGTTTTCAGAGCAAAACATAAAATTTCCATTTCAAAAGGATTAGGCTTCGAGTGCTCCCCCTGCAAACTGCTAAAGCAATTTACCACATAATTAATCACATCAAACAACTTCACAAATGATATCCAAATATCAAGATCATTCATATGTAATCCCTCAACATCCTCAGAGCACCTAAAAATGTATCTAAAAGCAAAATGAGTATGAAAAACGACGAAAAATTAAAATCGTGCAATAACCGTGTGAATGGTTTTTACGCCCATAATTGCTCAGAAACAAAGTCTGATGTTTTTAAGCTCCAAAATCCTTTCTAACTTACACGTAACGCTATGAAAAATTAAAACCGACGCAAGTTTTTTACTTTGTTTCTTTGTTTGAGAAAAGTTTAAAAACGTTGGATTCAAGATATTCAAATTCATTTCCATTTAAAAACCCGCCAAAACAATGCTTTTCATATTTTAAAAGCTTGACTCCAGTGAAAATCGTTTTCAGAGCAAAACATAAAATTTCCATTTCAAAAAGATTAGGCTTCGAGTGCTCCCCCTGCAAACTGCTAAAGTAATTTACCACATAATTAATCACATCAAACAACTTCACAAATGATATCCAAATATCAAGATCATTCATATGTAATCCCTCAACATCCTCAGAGCACCTAAAAATGTATCTAAAAGCAAAATGAGTATGAAAAACGACGAAAAATTAAAATCGTGCAATAACCGTGCGAATGGTTTTTACGCCCATAATTGCTCAGAAACAAAGTCTGATGTTTTT
The DNA here is from genome assembly GCF_047325235.1 of Durio zibethinus. Classification (NCBI taxonomy): domain Eukaryota; kingdom Viridiplantae; phylum Streptophyta; class Magnoliopsida; order Malvales; family Malvaceae; genus Durio; species Durio zibethinus. The sequence goes on from NC_143166.1 coordinate 21,610,549, forward strand.
AAGCTCCAAAATCCTTTCTAACTTACCCGTAACGCTATGAAAAATTAAAACCGACGCAAGTTTTTTACTTTGTTTCTTTGTTTGAGAAAAGTTTAAAAACGTTGGATTCAAGATATTCAAATTCATTTCCATTTAAAAACCCGCCAAAACAATGCTTTTCATATTTTAAAAGCTTGACTCCAGTGAAAATCGTTTTCAGAGCAAAACATAAAATTTCCATTTCAAAAGGATTAGGCTTCGAGTGCTCCCCCTGTAAACTGCTAAAGCAATTTACCACATAATTAATCACATCAAACAACTTCACAAATGATATCCAAATATCAAGATCATTCATATGTAATCCCTCAACATCCTCAGAGCACCTAAAAATGTATCTAAAAGCAAAATGAGTATGAAAAACGACGAAAAATTAAAATCGTGCAATAACCGTGCGAATGGTTTTTACGCCCATAATTGCTCAGAAACAAAGTCTGATGTTTTTAAGCTCGAAAATCCTTTCTAACTTACACGTAACGCTATGAAAAATTAAAACCGACGCAAGTTTTTTAATTTGTTTGAGAAAAGTTTAAAAACGTTGGATTCAAGATATTCAAATTCATTTCCATTTAAAAACCCGCCAAAACAATGCTTTTCATATTTTAAAAGCTTGACTCCAGTGAAAATCGTTTTCAGAGCAAAACATAAAATTTCCATTTCAAAAGGATTAGGCTTCGAGTGCTCCCCCTGCAAACTGCTAAAGCAATTTACCAAATAATTAATCACATCAAACAACTTCACAAATGATATCCAAATATCAAGATCATTCATATGTAATCCCTCAACATCCTCAGAGCACCTAAAAATGTATCTAAAAGCAAAATGAGTATGAAAAACGACGAAAAATTAAAATCGTGCAATAACCGTGCGAATGGTTTTTACGCCCATAATTGCTCAGAAACAAAGTCTGATGTTTTTAAGCTCCAAAATCCTTTCTAACTTACACGTAACGCTATGAAAAATTAAAACCGATGCAAGTTTTTTACTTTGTTTCTTTGTTTGAGAAAAGTTTAAAAACGTTGGATTCAAGATATTCAAATTCATTTCCATTTAAAAACCCGCCAAAACAATGCTTTTCATATCTTAAAAGCTTGACTCCCGTGAAAATCGTTTTCAGAGCAAAACATAAAATTTCCATTTCAAAAGGATTAGGCTTCGAGTGCTCCCCCTGCAAACTGCTAAAGCAATTTACCACATAATTAATCACATCAAACAACTTCACAAATGATATCCAAATATCAAGATCATTCATATGTAATCCCTCAACATCCTCAGAGCACCTAAAAATGTATCTAAAAGCAAAATGAGTATGAAAAATGACGAAAAATTAAAATCGTGCAATAACCGTGCGAATAGTTTTTACGCCCATAATTGCTCAGAAACAAAGTCTGATGTTTTTAAGCTCCAAAATCCTGTCTAACTTACACGTAACGCTATGAAAAATTAAAACCGACGCAAGTTTTTTACTTTGTTTCTTTGTTTGACAAAAGTTTAAAAACGTTGGATTCAAGATATTCAAATTCATTTCCATTTAAAAACCCGCCAAAACAATGCTTTTCATATTTTAAAAGCTTGACTCCAGTGAAAATCGTTTTCAGAGCAAAACATAAAATTTCTATTTCAAAAGGATTAGGCTTCGAGTGCTCCCCCTGTAAACTGCTAAAGCAATTTACCACATAATTAATCACATCAAACAACTTCACAAATGATATCCAAATATCAAGATCATTCATATGTAATCTCTCAACATCCTCAGAGCACCTCAAAATGTATCTAAAAGCAAAATGAGTATGAAAAACGACGAAAAATTAAAATCGTGCAATAACCGTGCGAATGGTTTTTACGCCCATAATTGCTCAGAAACAAAGTCTGATGTTTTTAAGCTCCAAAATCCTTTCTAACTTACACGTAACGCTATGAAAAATTAAAACCGACGTAAGTTTTTTACTTTGTTTCTTTGTTTGAGAAAAGTTTAAAAACGTTGGATTCAAGATATTCAAATTCATTTCCATTTAAAAACCCGCCAAAACAATGCTTTTCATATTTTAAAAGCTTGACTCCAGTGAAAATCGTTTTCAGAGCAAAACATAAAATTTCCATTTCAAAAGGATTAGGCTTCGAGTGCTCCCCCTTCAAACTGCTAAAGCAATTTACCACATAATTAATCACATCAAATAACTTCACAAATGATATCCAAATATCAAGATCATTCATATGTAATCTCTCAACATCCTCAGAGCACATAAAAATGTATCTAAAAGCATAATGAGTATGAAAAACGACGAAAAATTAAAATCGTGCAATAACCGTGCGAATGGTTTTTACGCCCATAATTGCTCAGAAACAAAGTCTGATGTTTTTAAGCTCCAAAATCCTTTCCAACTTACACGTAACGCTATGAAAAATTAAAACCGACTCAAGTTTTTTACTTTGTTTCTTTGTTTGAGAAAAGTTTAAAAACGTTGGATTCAAGATATTCAAATTCATTTCCATTTAAAAACCCGCCAAAACAATGCTTTTCATATTTTAAAAGCTTGACTCCAGTGAAAATCGTTTTCAGAGCAAAACATAAAATTTCCATTTCAAAAGGATTAGGCTTCGAGTGCTCCCTCTGCAAACTGCTAAAGCAATTCACCACATAATTAATCACATCAAACAACTTCACAAATGATATCCAAATATCAAGATCATTCATATGTAATCCCTCAACATCCTCAGAGCACCTAAAAATGTATCTAAAAGCAAAATGAGTATGAAAAACGACGAAAAATTAAAATCGTGCAATAACCGTGCGAATGGTTTTTACGCACATAATTGCTCAGAAACAAAGTCTGATGTTTTTAAGCTCCAAAATCCTTTCTAACTTACACGTAACGCCATGAAAAATTAAAACTGACGCAAGTTTTTTACTTTGTTTCTTTGTTTGAGAAAAGTTTAAAAACGTTGGATTCAAGATATTCAAATTCATTTCCATTTAAAAACCCGCCAAAACAATGCTTTTCATATTTTAAAAGCTTGACTCCGGTGAAAATCGTTTTCAGAGCAAAACATAAAATTTCCATTTCAAAAGGATTAGGCTTCGAGTGCTCCCCCTGCAAACTGCTAAAGCAATTTACCACATAATTAATCACATCAAACAACTTCACAAATGATATCCAAATATCAAGATCATTCATATGTAATCCCTCAACATCCTCAGAGCACCTAAAAATGTATCTAAAAGCAAAATGAGTATGAAAAACGACGAAAAATTAAAATCGTGCAATAACCGTGCGAATGGTTTTTACGCCCATAATTGCTCAGAAACAAAGTCTGATGTTTTTAAGCTCCAAAATCCTTTCTACCTTACGCGTAACGCTATGAAAAATTAAAACCGACGCAAGTTTTTTACTTTGTTTCTTTGTTTGAGAAAAGTTTAAAAACGTTGGATTCAAGATATTCAAATTCATTTCCATTTAAAAACCCGCCAAAACAATGCTTTTCATATTTTAAAAGCTTGACTCCAGTGAAAATCGTTTTCAGAGCAAAACATAAAATTTCCATTTCAAAAGGATTAGGCTTCGAGTGCTCCCCCTGCAAACTGCTAAAGCAATTTACCACATAATTAATCACATCAAACAACTTCACAAATGATATCCAAATATCAAGATCATTCATATGTATTCCCTCAACATCCTCAGAGCACCTAAAAATGTATCTAAAAGCAAAATGAGTATGAAAAACGACGAAAAATTAAAATCGTGCAATAACCGTGCGAATGGTTTTTACGCCCATAATTGCTCAGAAACAAAGTCTGATGTTTTTAAGCTCCAAAATCCTTTCCAACTTACACGTAACGCTATGAAAAATTAAAACCGACGCAAGTTTTTTACTTTGTTTCTTTGTTTGAGAAAAGTTTAAAAACGTTGGATTCAAGATATTCAGATTCATTTCCATTTAAAAACCCGCCAAAACAATGCTTTTCATATTTTAAAAGCTTGACTCCAGTGAAAATCGTTTTCAGAGCAAAACATAAAATTTCCATTTCAAAAGGATTAGGCTCTGAGTGCTCCCCCTGCAAACTGCTAAAGCAATTTACCACATAATTAATCACATCAAACAACTTCACAAATGATATCCAAATATCAAGATCATTCATATGTAATCCCTCAACATCCTCAGAGCACCTAAAAATGTATCTAAAAGCAAAATGAGTATGAAAAACGACGAAAAATTAAAATCGTGCAATAACCGTGCGAATGGTTTTTACGCCCATAATTGCTCAGAAACAAAGTCTGATGTTTTTAAGCTCCAAAATCCTTTCCAACTTACACGTAACGCTATGAAAAATTAAAACCGACGCAAGTTTTTTACTTTGTTTCTTTGTTTGAGAAAAGTTTAAAAACGTTGGATTCAAGATATTCAAATTCATTTCCATTTAAAAACCTGCCAAAACAATGCTTTTCATATTTTAAAAGCTTGACTCCAGTGAAAATCGTTTTCAGAGCAAAACATAAAATTTCCATTTCAAAAGGATTAGGCTTCGAGTGCTCCCCCTGCAAACTACTAAAGCAATTTACCACATAATTAATCACATCAAACAACTTCACAAATGATATCCAAATATGAAGATCATTCATATGTAATCCCTCAACATCCTCAGAGCACCTAAAAATGTATCTAAAAGCAAAATGAGTACGAAAAACGACGAAAAATTAAAATCGTGCAATAACCGTGCGAATGGTTTTTACGCCCATAATTGCTCAGAAACAAAGTCTGATGTTTTTAAGCTCCAAAATCCTTTCCAACTTACACGTAACGCTATGAAAAATTAAAACCGACGCAAGTTTTTTGCTTTGTTTCTTTGTTTGAGAAAAGTTTAAAAACGTTGGATTCAAGATATTCAAATTCATTTCCATTTAAAAACCCGCCAAAACAATGCTTTTCATATTTTAAAAGCTTGACTCTAGTGAAAATCGTTTTCAGAGCAAAACATAAAATTTCCATTTCAAAAGGATTAGGCTCCGAGTGCTCCCCCTGCAAACTGCTAAAGCAATTTACGACATAATTAATCACATCAAACAACTTCACAAATGATATCCAAATATCAAGATCATTCATATGTAATCCCTCAACATCCTCAGAGCACCTAAAAATGTATCTAAAAGCAAAATGAGTATGAAAAACGACGAAAAATTAAAATCGTGCAATAACCGTGCGAATGGTTTTTACGCCCATAATTGCTCAGAAACAAAGTCTGATGTTTTTAAGCTCCAAAATCCTTTCCAACTTACACGTAACGCTATGAAAAATTAAAACCGACGCAAGTTTTTTACTTTGTTTCTTTGTTTGAGAAAAGTTTAAAAACGTTGGATTCAAGATATTCAAATTCATTTCCATTTAAAAACCCGCCAAAACAATGCTTTTCATATTTTAAAAGCTTGACTGCAGTGAAAATCGTTTTCAGAGCAAAACATAAAATTTCCATTTCAAAAGGATTAGGCTTCGAGTGCTCCCCCTGCAAACTGCTAAAGCAATTTACCACATAATTAATCACATCAAACAACTTCACAAATGATATCCAAATATCAAGATCATTCATATGTAATCCCTCAACATCCTCAGAGCACCTAAAAATGTATCTAAAAGCAAAATGAGTATGAAAAACGACGAAAAATTAAAATCGTGCAATAACCGTGCGAATGGTTTTTACACCGATAATTGCTCAGAAACAAAGTCTGATGTTTTTAAGCTCCAAAATCCTTTCTAACTTACACGTAACGCTATGAAAAATCAAAACCGACGCAAGTTTTTTACTTTGTTTCTTTGTTTGAGAAAAGTTTAAAATCGTTGGATTCAAGATATTCAAATTCATTTCCATTTAAAAACCCGCCAAAACAATGCTTTTCATATTTTAAAAGCTTGACTCTAGTGAAAATCGTTTTCAGAGCAAAACATAAAATTTCCATTTCAAAAGGATTAGGCTTCGAGTGCTCCCCCTGCAAACTGCTAAAGCAATTTACCACATAATTAATCACATCAAACAACTTCACAAATGATATCCAAATATCAAGATCATTCATATGTAATCCCTCAACATCCTCAGAGCACCTAAAAATGTATCTAAAAGCAAAATGAGTATGAAAAACGACGAAAAATTAAAATCGTGCAATAACCGTGCGAATGGTTTTTACGCCCATAATTGCTCAGAAACAAAGTCTGATGTTTTTAAGCTCCAAAATCCTTTCCAACTTACACGTAACGCTATGAAAAATTAAAACCGACGCAAGTTTTTTACTTTGTTTCTTTGTTTGAGAAAAGTTTAAAAACGTTGGATTCAAGATATTCAAATTCATTTCCATTTAAAAACCCGCCAAAACAATGCTTTTCATATTTTAAAAGTTTGACTCCAGTGAAAATCGTTTTCAGAGCAAAACATAAAATTTCCATTTCAAAAGGATTAGGCTTCGAGTGCTCCCCCTGCAAACTGCTAAAGCAATTTACCACATAATTAATCACATCAAACAACTTCACAAATGATATCCAAATATCAAGATCATTCATATGTAATCCCTCAACATCCTCAGAGCACCTAAAAATGTATCTAAAAGCAAAATGAGTATGAAAAATGACGAAAAATTAAAATCGTGCAATAACCGTGCGAATGGTTTTTACACCCATAATTGCTCAGAAACAAAGTCTGATGTTTTTAAGCTCCAAAATCCTTTCTAACTTACACGTAACGCTATGAAAAATTAAAACCGACGCAAGTTTTTTACTTTGTTTTTTTGTTTGAGAAAAGTTTAAAATCGTTGGATTCAAGATATTCAAATTCATTTCCATTTAAAAACCCGCCAAAACAATGCTTTTGATATTTTAAAAGCTTGACTCCAGTGAAAATCGTTTTCAGAGCAAAACATAAAATTTCCATTTCAAAAGGATTAGGCTTCGAGTGCTCCCCCTGCAAACTGCTAAAGCAATTTACCACATAATTAATCACATCAAACAACTTCACAAATGATATCCAAATATCAAGATAGTTCATATGTAATCCCTCAACATCCTCAGAGCACTTAAAAATGTATCTAAAAGCAAAATGAGTATGAAAAACGACGAAAAATTAAAATCGTGCAATAACCGTGCGAATGGTTTTTACGCCCATAATTGCTCAGAAACAAAGTCTGATGTTTTTAAGCTCCAAAATCCTTTCTAACTTACACGTAACGCTAAGAAAAATTAAAACCGACGCAAGTTTTTTACTTTGTTTCTTTGTTTGAGAAAAGTTTAAAAACGTTGGATTCAAGATATTCAAATTCATTTCCATTTAAAAACCCGCCAAAACAATGCTTTTCATATTTTAAAAGCTTGACTCCAGTGAAAATCGTTTTCAGAGCAAAACATAAAATTTCCATTTCAAAAGGATTAGGCTTCGAGTGCTCCCCCTGCAAACTGCTAAAGCAATTTACCACATAATTAATCACATCAAACAACTTCACAAATGATATCCAAATATCAAGATCATTCATATGTAATCCCTCAACATCCTCAGAGCACCTAAAAATGTATCTAAAAGCAAAATGAGTATGAAAAACGACGAAAAATTAAAATCGTGCAATAACCGTGCGAATGATTTTTACACCCATAATTGCTCAGAAACAAAGTCTGATGTTTTTAAGCTCCAAAATCCTTTCCAACTTACACGTAACGCTATGAAAAATTAAAACCGACGCAAGTTTTTTACTTTGTTTGAGAAAAGTTTAAAAACGTTGGATTCAAGATATTCAAATTCATTTCCATTTAAAAACCCGCCAAAACAATGCTTTTCATATTTTAAAAGCTTGACTCCAGTGAAAATCGTTTTCAGAGCAAAACATAAAATTTCCATTTCAAAAGGATTAGGCTTCGAGTGCTCCCCCTGCAAACTGCTAAAGCAATTTACCACATAATTAATCACATCAAACAACTTCACAAATGATATCCAAATATCAAGATCATTCATATGTAATCCCTCAACATCCTCAGAGCACCTAAAAATGTATCTAAAAGCAAAATGAGTATGAAAAACGACGAAAAATTAAAATCGTGCAATAACCGTGCGAATGGTTTTTACAACCATAATTGCTCAGAAACAAAGTCTGATGTTTTTAAGCTCCAAAATCCTTTCTAACTTACACGTAACGCTATGAAAAATTAAAACCGACGCAAGTTTTTTACTTTGTTTCTTTGTTTGAGAAAAGTTTAAAAACGTTGGATTCAAGATATTCAAATTCATTTCCATTTAAAAACCCGCCAAAACAATGCTTTTCATATTTTAAAAGCTTGACTCCAGTGAAAATCGTTTTCAGAGCAAAACATAAAATTTCCATTTCAAAAGGATTAGGCTTCGAGTGCTCCCCTGCGAACTGCTAAAGCAATTTACCACATAATTAATCACATCAAATAACTTCACAAATGATATCCAAATATCAAGATCATTCATATGTAATCCCTCAACATCCTCAGAGCACCTAAAAATGTATCTAAAAGCAAAATGAGTATTAAAAACAACGAAAAATTAAAATCGTGCAATAACCGTGCGAATGGTTTTTACGCCCATAATTGCTCAGAAACAAAGTCTGATGTTTTTAAGCTCCAAAATCCTTTCTAACTTACACGTAACGCTATGAAAAATTAAAACCGACGCAAGTTTTTTACTTTGTTTCTTTGTTTGAGAAAAGTTTAAAAACGTTGGATTCAAGATATTCAAATTCATTTCCATTTAAAAACCCGCCAAAACAATGCTTTTCATATTTTAAAAGCTTGACTCCAGTGAAAATCGTTTTCAGAGCAAAACATAAAATTTCCATTTCAAAAGGATTAGGCTTCGAGTGCTCCCCCTGCAAACTGCTAAAGCAATTTACCACATAATTAATCACATCAAACAACTTCACAAATGATATCCAAATATCAAGATCATTCATATGTAATCCCTCAACATCCTCAGAGCACCTAAAAATGTATCTAAAAGCAAAATGAGTATGAAAAACGACGAAAAATTAAAATCGTGCAATAACCGTGCGAATGGTTTTTACGCCCATAATTGCTCAGAAACAAAGTCTGATGTTTTTAAGCTCCAAAATCCTTTCCAACTTGCACGTAACGCTATGAAAAATTAAAACCGATGCAAGTTTTTTACTTTGTTTCTTTGTTTGAGAAAAGTTTAAAAACGTTGGATTCAAGATATTCAAATTCATTTCCATTTAAAAACCCGCCAAAACAATGCTTTTCATATTTTAAAAGCTTGACTCCAGTGAAAATCGTTTTCAGAGCAAAACATAAAATTTCCATTTCAAAAGGATTAGGCTTCGAGTGCTCCCCGTGCAAACTGCTAAAGCAATTTATCACATAATTAATCACATCAAACAACTTCACAAATGATATCCAAATATCAAGATCATTCATATGTAATCCCTCAACATCCTCAGAGCACCTAAAAATGTATCTAAAAGCAAAATGAGTATGAAAAACGACGAAAAATTAAAATCGTGCAATAACCGTGCGAATGGTTTTTACACCCATAATTACTCAGAAACAAAGTCTGATGTTTTTAAGCTCCAAAATCCTTTCCAACTTACACGTAACGCTATGAAAAATTAAAACCGACGCAAGTTTTTTACTTTGTTTCTTTGTTTGAGAAAAGTTTAAAAACGTTGGATTCAAGATATTCAAATTCATTTCCATTTAAAAACCCGCCAAGACAATGCTTTTCTTATTTTAAAAGCTTGACTCCAGTGAAAATCGTTTTCAGAGCAAAACATAAAATTTCCATTTCAAAAGGATTAGGCTTCGAGTGCTCCCCATGCAAACTGCTAAAGCAATTTACCACATAATTAATCACATCAAACAACTTCACAAATGATATCCAAATATCAAGATCATTCATATGTAATCCCTCAACATCCTCAGAGCACCTAAAAATGTATCTAAAAGCAAAATGAGTATGAAAAACGACGAAAAATTAAAATCGTGCAATAACCGTGCGAATGGTTTTTACGCCCATAATTGCTCAGAAACAAAGTCTGATGTTTTTAAGCTCCAAAATCCTTTCTAACTTACACGTAACGCTATGAAAAATTAAAACCGACGCAAGTTTTTTACTTTGTTTCTTTGTTTGAGAAAAGTTTAAAAACGTTGGATTCAAGATATTCAAATTCATTTCCATTTAAAAACCCGCCAAAACAATGCTTTTCATATTTTAAAAGCTTGACTCCAGTGAAAATCGTTTTCAGAGCAAAACATAAAATTTCCATTTCAAAAGGATTAGGCTTCGAGTGCTCCCCCTGCAAACTGCTAAAGCAATTTACCACATAATTAATCAAATCAAACAACTTCACAAATGATATCCAAATATCAAGATCATTCATATGTAATCCCTCAACATCCTCAGAGCACCTAAAAATGTATCTAAAAGCAAAATGAGTATGAAAAATGACGAAAAATTAAAATCGTGCAATAACCGTGCGAATGGTTTTTACGCCCATAATTGCTCAGAAACAAAGTCTGATGTTTTTAAGCTCCAAAATCCTTTCCAACTTACACGTAACGCTATGAAAAATTAAAACCGACGCAAGTTTTTTACTTTGTTTGAGAAAAGTTTAAAAACGTTGGATTCAAGATATTCAAATTCATTTCCATTTAAAAACCCGCCAAAACAATGCTTTTCATATTTTAAAAGCTTGACTCCAGTGAAAATCGTTTTCAGAGCAAAACATAAAATTTCCATTTCAAAAGGATTAGGCTTCGAGTGCTCCCCCTGCAAACTGCTAAAGCAATTTACCACATAATTAATCACATCAAACAACTTCACAAATGATATCCAAATATCAAGATCATTCATATGTAATCCCTCAACATCCTCAGAGCACCTAAAAATGTATCTAAAAGCAAAATGAGTATGAAAAACGACGAAAAATTAAAATCGTGCAATAACCGTGCGAATGGTTTTTACGCCCATAATTGCTCAGAAACAAAGTCTGATGTTTTTAAGCTCCAAAATGCTTTCCAACTTACACGTAACGCTATGAAAAATTAAAACCGTCGCAAGTTTTTTACTTTGCTTGAGAAAAGTTTAAAAACGTTGGATTCAAGATATTCAAATTCATTTCCATTTAAAAACCCGCCAAAACAATGCTTTTCATATTTTAAAAGCTTGACTCCAGTGAAAATCGTTTTCAGAGCAAAACATAAAATTTCCATTTCAAAAGGATTAGGCTTCGAGTGCTCCCCCTGCAAACAGCTAAAGCAATTTACCACATAATTAATCACATCAAACAACTTCACAAATGATATCCAAATATCAAGATCATTCATATGTAATCCCTCAACATCCTCAGAGCACCTAAAAATGTATCTAAAAGCAAAATGAGTATGAAAAATGACGAAAAATTAAAATCGTGCAATAACCGTGCGAATGGTTTTTACGCCCATAATTGCTCAGAAACAAAGTCTGATGTTTTTAAGCTCCAAAATCCTTTCCAACTTACACGTAACGCTATGAAAAATTAAAACCGACGCAAGTTTTTTACTTTGTTTGAGAAAAGTTTAAAAACGTTGGATTCAAGATATTCAAATTCATTTCCATTTAAAAACCCGCCAAAACAATGCTTTTCATATTTTAAAAGCTTGACTCCAGTGAAAATCGTTTTCAGAGCAAAACATAAAATTTCCATTTCAAAAGGATTAGGCTTCGAGTGCTCCCCCTGCAAACTGCTAGAGCAATTTACCACATAATTAATCACATCAAACAACTTCGCAAATGATATCCAAATATCAAGATCATTCATATGTAATCCCTCAACATCCTCAGAGCACCTAAAAATGTATCTAAAAGCAAAATGAGTATGAAAAACGACGAAAAATTAAAATCGTGCAATAACCGTGCGAATGGTTTTTACGCCCATAATTGCTCAGAAACAAAGTCTGATGTTTTTAAGCTCCAAAATCCTTTCTAACTTACACGTAACGCTATGAAAAATTAAAACCGACGCAAGTTTTTTACTTTGTTTCTTTGTTTGAGAAAAGTTTAAAAACGTTGGATTCAAGATATTCAAATTCATTTCCATTTAAAAACCCGCCAAAACAATGCTTTTCATATTTTAAAAGCTTGACTCCAGTGAAAATCGTTTTCAGAGCAAAACATAAAATTTCCATTTCAAAAGGATTAGGCTTCGAGTGCTCCCCCTGCAAACTGCTAGAGCAATTCAGCACATAATTAATCACATCAAACAACTTCGCAAATGATATCCAAATATCAAGATCATTCATATGTAATCCCTCAACATCCTCAGAGCACCTAAAAATGTATCTAAAAGCAAAATGAGTATGAAAAACGACGAAAAATTAAAATCGGGCAATAACCGTGCGAATGGTTTTTACGCCCATAATTGCTCAGAAACAAAGTCTGATGTTTTTAAGCTCCAAAATCCTTTCTAACTTACACGTAACGCTATGAAAAATTAAAACCGACGCAAGTTTTTTACTTTGTTTCTTTGTTTGAGAAAAGTTTAAAAACGTTGGATTCAAGATATTCAAATTCATTTCCATTTAAAAACCCGCCAAAACAATGCTTTTCATATTTTAAAAGCTTGACTCCAGTGAAAATCGTTTTCAGAGCAAAACATAAAATTTCCATTTCAAAAGGATTAGGCTTCGAGTGCTCCCCCTGCAAACTGCTAGAGCAATTCACCACATAATTAATCACATCAAACAACTTCGCAAATGATATCCAAATATCAAGATCATTCATATGTAATCCCTCAACATCCTCAGAGCACCTAAAAATGTATCTAAAAGCAAAATGAGTATGAAAAACGACGAAAAATTAAAATCGTGCAATAACCGTGCGAATGGTTTTTACGCCCATAATTGCTCAGAAACAAAGTCTGATGTTTTTAAGCTCCAAAATCCTTTCTAACTTACACGTAACGCTATGAAAAATTAAAACCGACGCAAGTTTTTTACTTTGTTTCTTTGTTTGAGAAAAGTTTAAAAACGTTGGATTCAAGATATTCAAATTCATTTCCATTTAAAAACCCGCCAAAACAATGCTTTTCATATTTTAAAAGCATGACTCCAGTGAAAATCGTTTTCAGAGCAAAACATAAAATTTCCATTTCAAAAGGATTAGGCTTCGAGTGCTCCCCCTGCAAACTGCTAGAGCAATTTACCACATAATTAATCACATCAAACAACTTCACAAATGATATCCAAATATCAAGATCATTCATATGTAATCCCTCAACATCCTCAGAGCACCTAAAAATGTATCTAAAAGCAAAATGAGTATGAAAAACGACGGAAAATTAAAATCGTGCAATAACCATGCGAATGGTTTTTACGCACATAATTGCTCAGAAACAAAGTCTGATGTTTTTAAGCTCCAAAATCCTTTCTAACTTACACGTAACGCTATGAAAAATTAAAACCGACGCAAGTTTTTTACTTTGTTTCTTTGTTTGAGAAAAGTTTAAAAACGTTGGATTCAAGATATTCAAATTCATTTCCATTTAAAAACCCGCCAAAACAATGCTTTTCATATTTTAAAAGCTTGACTCCAGTGAAAATCGTTTTCAGAGCAAAACATAAAATTTCCATTTCAAAAGGATTAGGCTTCGAGTGCTCCCCCTGCAAACTGCTAGAGCAATTTACCACATAATTAATCACATCAAACAACTTCCCAAATGATATCCAAATATCAAGATCATTCATATGTAATCCCTCAATATCCTCAGAGCACCTAAAAATGTATCTAAAAGCAAAATGAGTATGAAAAACGACGAAAAATTAAAATCGTGCAATAACCGTGCGAATGGTTTTTACGCCCATAATTGCTCAGAAACAAAGTCTGATGTTTTTAAGCTCCAAAATCCTTTCTAACTTACACGTAACGCTATGAAAAATTAAAACCGACGCAAGTTTTTTACTTTGTTTCTTTGTTTGAGAAAAGTTTAAAAACGTTGGATTCAAGATATTCAAATTCATTTCCATTTAAAAACCCGCCAAAACAATGCTTTTCATATTTTAAAAGCTTGACTCCAGTGAAAATCGTTTTCAGAGCAAAACATAAAATTTCCATTTCAAAAGGATTAGGCTTCGAGTGCTCCCCCTGCAAACTGCTAGAGCAATTTACCACATAATTAATCACATCAAACAACTTCCCAAATGATATCCAAATATCAAGATCATTCATATGTAATCCCTCAACATCCTCAGAGCACCTAAAAATGTATCTAAAAGCAAAATGAGTATGAAAAACGACGAAAAATTAAAATCGTGCAATAACCGTGCGAATGGTTTTTACGCCCATAATTGCTCAGAAACAAAGTCTGATGTTTTTAAGCTCCAAAATCCTTTCTAACTTACACGTAACGCTATGAAAAATTAAAACCGACGCAAGTTTTTTACTTTGTTTCTTTGTTTGAGAAAAGTTTAAAAACGTTGGATTCAAGATATTCAAATTCATTTCCATTTAAAAACCCGCCAAAACAATGCTTTTCATATTTTAAAAGCTTGACTCCAGTGAAAATCGTTTTCAGAGCAAAACATAAAATTTCCATTTCAAAAGGATTAGGCTTCGAGTGCTCCCCCTGCAAACTGCTAGAGCAATTTACCACATAATTAATCACATCAAACAACTTCCCAAATGATATCCAAATATCAAGATCATTCATATGTAATCCCTCAACATCCTCAGAGCACCTAAAAATGTATCTAAAAGCAAAATGAGTATGAAAAACGACGAAAAATTAAAATCGTGCAATAACCGTGCGAATGGTTTTTACGCCCATAATTGCTCAGAAACAAAGTCTGATGTTTTTAAGCTCCAAAATCCTTTCCAACTTACACGTAACGCTATGAAAAATTAAAACCGACGCAAGTTTTTTACTTTGTTTCTTTGTTTGAGAAAAGTTTAAAAACGTTGGATTCAAGATATTCAAATTCATTTCCATTTAAAAACCTGCCAAAACAATGCTTTTCATATTTTAAAAGCTTGACTCCAGTGAAAATCGTTTTCAGAGCAAAACATAAAATTTCCATTTCAAAAGGATTAGGCTTCGAGTGCTCCCCCTGCAAACTGCTAGAGCAATTTACCACATAATTAATCACATCAAACAACTTCCCAAATGATATCCAAATATCAAGATCATTCATATGTAATCCCTCAACATCCTCAGAGCACCTAAAAATGTATCTAAAAGCAAAATGAGTATGAAAAATGACGAAAAATTAAAATCGTGCAATAACCGTGCGAATGGTTTTTACGCCCATAATTGCTCAGAAACAAAGTCTGATGTTTTTAAGCTCCAAAATCCTTTCTAACTTACACGTAACGCTATGAAAAATTAAAACCGACGCAAGTTTTTTACTTTGTTTCTTTGTTTGAGAAAAGTTTAAAAACGTTGGATTCAAGATATTCAAATTCATTTCCATTTAAAAACCCGCCAAAACAATGCTTTTCATATTTTAAAAGCTTGACTCCAGTGAAAATCGTTTTCAGAGCAAAACATAAAATTTCCATTTCAAAAGGATTAGGCTTCGAGTGCTCCCCCTGCAAACTGCTAGAGCAATTTACCACATAATTAATCACATCAAACAACTTCGCAAATGATATCCAAATATCAAGATCATTCATATGTAATCCCTCAACATCCTCAGAGCACCTAAAAATGTATCTAAAAGCAAAATGAGTATGAAAAACAACGAAAAATTAAAATCGTGCAATAACCGTGCGAATGGTTTTTACGCCCATAATTGCTCAGAAACAAAGTCTGATGTTTTTAAGCTCCAAAATCCTTTCTAACTTACACGTAACGCTATGAAAAATTAAAACCGACGCAAGTTTTTTACTTTGTTTCTTTGTTTGAGAAAAGTTTAAAAACGTTGGATTCAAGATATTCAAATTCATTTCCATTTAAAAACCCGCCAAAACAATGCTTTTCATATTTTAAAAGCTTGACTCCAGTGAAAATCGTTTTCAGAGCAAAACATAAAATTTCCATTTCAAAAGGATTAGGCTTCGAGTGCTCCCCCTGCAAACTGCTAGAGCAATTTACCACATAATTAATCACATCAAACAACTTCACAAATGATATCCAAATATCAAGATCATTCATATGTAATCCCTCAACATCCTCAGAGCACCTAAAAATGTATCTAAAAGCAAAATGAGTATGAAAAATGACGAAAAATTAAAATCGTGCAATAACCGTGCGAATGGTTTTTACGCCCATAATTGCTCAGAAACAAAGTCTGATGTTTTTAAGCTCCAAAATCCTTTCTAACTTACACGTAACGCTATGAAAAATTAAAACCGACGCAAGTTTTTTACTTTGTTTCTTTGTTTGAGAAAAGTTTAAAAACGTTGGATTCAAGATATTCAAATTCATTTCCATTTAAAAACCCGCCAAAACAATGCTTTTCATATTTTAAAAGCTTGACTCCAGTGAAAATCGTTTTCAGAGCAAAACATAAAATTTCCATTTCAAAAGGATTAGGCTTCGAGTGCTCCCCCTGCAAACTGCTAGAGCAATTTACCACATAATTAATCACATCAAACAACTTCACAAATGATATCCAAATATCAAGATCATTCATATGTAATCCCTCAACATCCTCAGAGCACCTAAAAATGTATCTAAAAGCAAAATGAGTATGAAAAACGACGAAAATTAAAATCGTGCAATAACCGTGCGAATGGTTTTTACGCCCATAATTGCTCAGAAACAAAGTCTGATGTTTTTAAGCTCCAAAATCCTTTCTAACTTACACGTAACGCTATGAAAAATTAAAACCGACGCAAGTTTTTTACTTTGTTTCTTTGTTTGAGAAAAGTTTAAAAACGTTGGATTCAAGATATTCAAATTCATTTCCATTTAAAAACCCGCCAAAACAATGCTTTTCATATTTTAAAAGCTTGACTCCAGTGAAAATCGTTTTCAGAGCAAAACATAAAATTTCCATTTCAAAAGGATTAGGCTTCGAGTGCTCCCCCTGCAAACTGCTAGAGCAATTTACCACATAATTAATCACATCAAACAACTTCACAAATGATATCCAAATATGAAGATCATTCATATGTAATCCCTCAACATCCTCAGAGCACCTAAAAATGTATCTAAAAGCAAAATGAGTATGAAAAACGACGAAAAATTAAAATCGTGCAATAACCGTGCGAATGGTTTTTACGCCCATAATTGCTCAGAAACAAAGTCTGATGTTTTTAAGCTCCAAAATCCTTTCTAACTTACACGTAACGCTATGAAAAATTAAAACCGACGCAAGTTTTTTACTTTGTTTCTTTGTTTGAGAAAAGTTTAAAAACGTTGGATTCAAGATATTCAAATTCATTTCCATTTAAAAACCCGCCAAAACAATGCTTTTCATATTTTAAAAGCTTGACTCCAGTGAAAATCGTTTTCAGAGCAAAACATAAAATTTCCATTTCAAAAGGATTAGGCTTCGAGTGCTCCCCCTGCAAACTGCTAGAGCAATTTACCACATAATTAATCACATCAAACAACTTCACAAATGATATCCAAATATCAAGATCATTCATATGTAATCCCTCAACATCCTCAGAGCACCTAAAAATGTATCTAAAGGCAAAATGAGTATGAAAAACGACGAAAAATTAAAATCGTGCAATAACCGTGCGAATGGTTTTTACGCCCATAATTGCTCAGAAACAAAGTCTGATGTTTTTAAGCTCCAAAATCCTTTCTAACTTACACGTAACGCTATGAAAAATTAAAACCGACGCAAGTTTTTTACTTTGTTTCTTTGTTTGAGAAAAGTTTAAAAACGTTGGATTCAAGATATTCAAATTCATTTCCATTTAAAAACCCGCCAAAACAATGCTTTTCATATTTTAAAAGCTTGACTCCAGTGAAAATCATTTTCAGAGCAAAACATAAAATTTCCATTTCAAAAGGATTAGGCTTCGAGTGCTCCCCCTGCAAACTGCTAGAGCAATTTACCACATAATTAATCACATCAAACAACTTCACAAATGATATCCAAATATCAAGATCATTCATATGTAATCCCTCAACATCCTCAGAGCACCTAAAAATGTATCTAAAAGCAAAATGAGTATGAAAAACGACGAAAAATTAAAATCGTGCAATAACCGTGCGAATGGTTTTTACGCCCATAATTGCTCAGAAACAAAGTCTGATGTTTTTAAGCTCCAAAATCCTTTCTAACTTACACGTAACGCTATGAAAAATTAAAACCGACGCAAGTTTTTTACTTTGTTTCTTTGTTTGAGAAAAGTTTAAAAACGTTGGATTCAAGATATTCAAATTCATTTCCATTTAAAAACCCGCCAAAACAATGCTTTTCATATTTTAAAAGCTTGACTCCAGTGAAAATCGTTTTCAGAGCAAAACATAAAATTTCCATTTCAAAAGGATTAGGCTTCGAGTGCTCCCCCTGCAAACTGCTAGAGCAATTTACCACATAATTAATCACATCAAACAACTTCACAAATGATATCCAAATATCAAGATCATTCATATGTAATCCCTCAACATCCTCAGAGCACCTAAAAATGTATCTAAAAGCAAAATGAGTATGAAAAACGACGAAAAATTAAAATCGTGCAATAACCGTGCGAATGGTTTTTACGCCCATAATTGCTCAGAAACAAAGTCTGATGTTTTTAAGCTCCAAAATCCTTTCTAACTTACACGTAACGCTATGAAAAATTAAAACCGACGCAAGTTTTTTACTTTGTTTCTTTGTTTGAGAAAAGTTTAAAAACGTTGGATTCAAGATATTCAAATTCATTTCCATTTAAAAACCCGCCAAAACAATGCTTTTCATATTTTAAAAGCTTGACTCCAGTGAAAATCGTTTTCAGAGCAAAACATAAAATTTCCATTTCAAAAGGATTAGGCTTCGAGTGCTCCCCCTGCAAACTGCTAGAGCAATTTACCACATAATTAATCACATCAAACAACTTCACAAATGATATCCAAATATCAAGATCATTCATATGTAATCCCTCAACATCCTCAGAGCACCTAAAAATGTATCTAAAGGCAAAATGAGTATGAAAAATGACGAAAAATTAAAATCGTGCAATAACCGTGCGAATGGTTTTTACGCCCATAATTGCTCAGAAACAAAGTCTGATGTTTTTAAGCTCCAAAATCCTTTCTAACTTACACGTAACGCTATGAAAAATTAAAACCGACGCAAGTTTTTTACTTTGTTTCTTTGTTTGAGAAAAGTTTAAAAACGTTGGATTCAAGATATTCAAATTCATTTCCATTTAAAAACCCGCCAAAACAATGCTTTTCATATTTTAAAAGCTTGACTCCAGTGAAAATCATTTTCAGAGCAAAACATAAAATTTCCATTTCAAAAGGATTAGGCTTCGAGTGCTCCCCCTGCAAACTGCTAGAGCAATTTACCACATAATTAATCACATCAAACAACTTCACAAATGATATCCAAATATCAAGATCATTCATATGTAATCCCTCAACATCCTCAGAGCACCTAAAAATGTATCTAAAAGCAAAATGAGTATGAAAAACGACGAAAAATTAAAATCGTGCAATAACCGTGCGAATGGTTTTTACGCCCATAATTGCTCAGAAACAAAGTCTGATGTTTTTAAGCTCCAAAATCCTTTCTAACTTACACGTAACGCTATGAAAAATTAAAACCGACGCAAGTTTTTTACTTTGTTTCTTTGTTTGAGAAAAGTTTAAAAACGTTGGATTCAAGATATTCAAATTCATTTCCATTTAAAAACCCGCCAAAACAATGCTTTTCATATTTTAAAAGCTTGACTCCAGTGAAAATCGTTTTCAGAGCAAAACATAAAATTTCCATTTCAAAAGGATTAGGCTTCGAGTGCTCCCCCTGCAAACTGCTAGAGCAATTGACCACATAATTAATCACATCAAACAACTTCACAAATGATATCCAAATATCAAGATCATTCATATGTAATCCCTCAACATCCTCAGAGCACCTAAAAATGTATCTAAAAGCAAAATGAGTATGAAAAATGACGAAAAATTAAAATCGTGCAATAACCGTGCGAATGGTTTTTACGCCCATAATTGCTCAGAAACAAAGTCTGATGTTTTTAAGCTCCAAAATCCTTTCTAACTTACACGTAACGCTATGAAAAATTAAAACCGACGCAAGTTTTTTACTTTGTTTCTTTGTTTGAGAAAAGTTTAAAAACGTTGGATTCAAGATATTCAAATTCATTTCCATTTAAAAACCCGCCAAAACAATGCTTTTCATATTTTAAAAGCTTGACTCCAGTGAAAATCGTTTTCAGAGCAAAACATAAAATTTCCATTTCAAAAGGATTAGGCTTCGAGTGCTCCCCCTGCAAACTGCTAAAGCAATTTACCACATAATTAATCAAATCAAACAACTTCACAAATGATATCCAAATATCAAGATCATTCATATGTAATCCCTCAACATCCTCAGAGCACCTAAAAATGTATCTAAAAGCAAAATGAGTATGAAAAATGACGAAAAATTAAAATCGTGCAATAACCGTGCGAATGGTTTTTACGCCCATAATTGCTCAGAAACAAAGTCTGATGTTTTTAAGCTCCAAAATCCTTTCCAACTTACACGTAACGCTATGAAAAATTAAAACCGACGCAAGTTTTTTACTTTGTTTGAGAAAAGTTTAAAAACGTTGGATTCAAGATATTCAAATTCATTTCCATTTAAAAACCCGCCAAAACAATGCTTTTCATATTTTAAAAGCTTGACTCCATTGAAAATCGTTTTCAGAGCAAAACATAAAATTTCCATTTCAAAAGGATTAGGCTTCGAGTGCTCCCCCTGCAAACTGCTAAAGCAATTTACCACATAATTAATCACATCAAACAACTTCACAAATGATATCCAAATATCAAGATCATTCATATGTAATCCCTCAACATCCTCAGAGCACCTAAAAATGTATCTAAAAGCAAAATGAGTATGAAAAACGATGAAAAATTAAAATCGTGCAATAACCGTGCGAATGGTTTTTACGCCCATAATTGCTCAGAAACAAAGTCTGATGTTTTTAAGCTCCAAAATGCTTTCCAACTTACACGTAACGCTATGAAAAATTAAAACCGTCGCAAGTTTTTTACTTTGCTTGAGAAAAGTTTAAAAACGTTGGATTCAAGATATTCAAATTCATTTCCATTTAAAAACCCGCCAAAACAATGCTTTTCATATTTTAAAAGCTTGACTCCAGTGAAAATCGTTTTCAGAGCAAAACATAAAATTTCCATTTCAAAAGGATTAGGCTTCGAGTGCTCCCCCTGCAAACAGCTAAAGCAATTTACCACATAATTAATCACATCAAACAACTTCACAAATGATATCCAAATATCAAGATCATTCATATGTAATCCCTCAACATCCTCAGAGCACCTAAAAATGTATCTAAAAGCAAAATGAGTATGAAAAATGACGAAAAATTAAAATCGTGCAATAACCGTGCGAATGGTTTTTACGCCCATAATTGCTCAGAAACAAAGTCTGATGTTTTTAAGCTCCAAAATCCTTTCCAACTTACACGTAACGCTATGAAAAATTAAAACCGACGCAAGTTTTTTACTTTGTTTGAGAAAAGTTTAAAAACGTTGGATTCAAGATATTCAAATTCATTTCCATTTAAAAACCCGCCAAAACAATGCTTTTCATATTTTAAAAGCTTGACTCCAGTGAAAATCGTTTTCAGAGCAAAACATAAAATTTCCATTTCAAAAGGATTAGGCTTCGAGTGCTCCCCCTGCAAACTGCTAGAGCAATTTACCACATAATTAATCACATCAAACAACTTCGCAAATGATATCCAAATATCAAGATCATTCATATGTAATCCCTCAACATCCTCAGAGCACCTAAAAATGTATCTAAAAGCAAAATGAGTATGAAAAACGACGAAAAATTAAAATCGTGCAATAACCGTGCGAATGGTTTTTACGCCCATAATTGCTCAGAAACAAAGTCTGATGTTTTTAAGCTCCAAAATCCTTTCTAACTTACACGTAACGCTATGAAAAATTAAAACCGACGCAAGTTTTTTACTTTGTTTCTTTGTTTGAGAAAAGTTTAAAAACGTTGGATTCAAGATATTCAAATTCATTTCCATTTAAAAACCCGCCAAAACAATGCTTTTCATATTTTAAAAGCTTGACTCCAGTGAAAATCGTTTTCAGAGCAAAACATAAAATTTCCATTTCAAAAGGATTAGGCTTCGAGTGCTCCCCCTGCAAACTGCTAGAGCAATTCAGCACATAATTAATCACATCAAACAACTTCGCAAATGATATCCAAATATCAAGATCATTCATATGTAATCCCTCAACATCCTCAGAGCACCTAAAAATGTATCTAAAAGCAAAATGAGTATGAAAAACGACGAAAAATTAAAATCGGGCAATAACCGTGCGAATGGTTTTTACGCCCATAATTGCTCAGAAACAAAGTCTGATGTTTTTAAGCTCCAAAATCCTTTCTAACTTACACGTAACGCTATGAAAAATTAAAACCGACGCAAGTTTTTTACTTTGTTTCTTTGTTTGAGAAAAGTTTAAAAACGTTGGATTCAAGATATTCAAATTCATTTCCATTTAAAAACCCGCCAAAACAATGCTTTTCATATTTTAAAAGCTTGACTCCAGTGAAAATCGTTTTCAGAGCAAAACATAAAATTTCCATTTCAAAAGGATTAGGCTTCGAGTGCTCCCCCTGCAAACTGCTAGAGCAATTTACCACATAATTAATCACATCAAACAACTTCCCAAATGATATCCAAATATCAAGATCATTCATATGTAATCCCTCAACATCCTCAGAGCACCTAAAAATGTATCTAAAAGCAAAATGAGTATGAAAAACGACGAAAAATTAAAATCGTGCAATAACCGTGCGAATGGTTTTTACGCCCATAATTGCTCAGAAACAAAGTCTGATGTTTTTAAGCTCCAAAATCCTTTCCAACTTACACGTAACGCTATGAAAAATTAAAACCGACGCAAGTTTTTTACTTTGTTTCTTTGTTTGAGAAAAGTTTAAAAACGTTGGATTCAAGATATTCAAATTCATTTCCATTTAAAAACCCGCCAAAACAATGCTTTTCATATTTTAAAAGCTTGACTCCAGTGAAAATCGTTTTCAGAGCAAAACATAAAATTTCCATTTCAAAAGGATTAGGCTTCGAGTGCTCCCCCTGCAAACTGCTAGAGCAATTTACCACATAATTAATCACATCAAACAACTTCCCAAATGATATCCAAATATCAAGATCATTCATATGTAATCCCTCAATATCCTCAGAGCACCTAAAAATGTATCTAAAAGCAAAATGAGTATGAAAAACGACGAAAAATTAAAATCGTGCAATAACCGTGCGAATGGTTTTTACGCCCATAATTGCTCAGAAACAAAGTCTGATGTTTTTAAGCTCCAAAATCCTTTCTAACTTACACGTAACGCTATGAAAAATTAAAACCGACGCAAGTTTTTTACTTTGTTTCTTTGTTTGAGAAAAGTTTAAAAACGTTGGATTCAAGATATTCAAATTCATTTCCATTTAAAAACCCGCCAAAACAATGCTTTTCATATTTTAAAAGCTTGACTCCAGTGAAAATCGTTTTCAGAGCAAAACATAAAATTTCCATTTCAAAAGGATTAGGCTTCGAGTGCTCCCCCTGCAAACTGCTAGAGCAATTTACCACATAATTAATCACATCAAACAACTTCCCAAATGATATCCAAATATCAAGATCATTCATATGTAATCCCTCAACATCCTCAGAGCACCTAAAAATGTATCTAAAAGCAAAATGAGTATGAAAAACGACGAAAAATTAAAATCGTGCAATAACCGTGCGAATGGTTTTTACGCCCATAATTGCTCAGAAACAAAGTCTGATGTTTTTAAGCTCCAAAATCCTTTCTAACTTACACGTAACGCTATGAAAAATTAAAACCGACGCAAGTTTTTTACTTTGTTTCTTTGTTTGAGAAAAGTTTAAAAACGTTGGATTCAAGATATTCAAATTCATTTCCATTTAAAAACCCGCCAAAACAATGCTTTTCATATTTTAAAAGCTTGACTCCAGTGAAAATCGTTTTCAGAGCAAAACATAAAATTTCCATTTCAAAAGGATTAGGCTTCGAGTGCTCCCCCTGCAAACTGCTAGAGCAATTTACCACATAATTAATCACATCAAACAACTTCCCAAATGATATCCAAATATCAAGATCATTCATATGTAATCCCTCAACATCCTCAGAGCACCTAAAAATGTATCTAAAAGCAAAATGAGTATGAAAAACGACGAAAAATTAAAATCGTGCAATAACCGTGCGAATGGTTTTTACGCCCATAATTGCTCAGAAACAAAGTCTGATGTTTTTAAGCTCCAAAATCCTTTCCAACTTACACGTAACGCTATGAAAAATTAAAACCGACGCAAGTTTTTTACTTTGTTTCTTTGTTTGAGAAAAGTTTAAAAACGTTGGATTCAAGATATTCAAATTCATTTCCATTTAAAAACCTGCCAAAACAATGCTTTTCATATTTTAAAAGCTTGACTCCAGTGAAAATCGTTTTCAGAGCAAAACATAAAATTTCCATTTCAAAAGGATTAGGCTTCGAGTGCTCCCCCTGCAAACTGCTAGAGCAATTTACCACATAATTAATCACATCAAACAACTTCCCAAATGATATCCAAATATCAAGATCATTCATATGTAATCCCTCAACATCCTCAGAGCACCTAAAAATGTATCTAAAAGCAAAATGAGTATGAAAAATGACGAAAAATTAAAATCGTGCAATAACCGTGCGAATGGTTTTTACGCCCATAATTGCTCAGAAACAAAGTCTGATGTTTTTAAGCTCCAAAATCCTTTCCAACTTACACGTAACGCTATGAAAAATTAAAACCGACGCAAGTTTTTTACTTTGTTTGAGAAAAGTTTAAAAACGTTGGATTCAAGATATTCAAATTCATTTCCATTTAAAAACCCGCCAAAACAATGCTTTTCATATTTTAAAAGCTTGACTCCAGTGAAAATCGTTTTCAGAGCAAAACATAAAATTTCCATTTCAAAAGGATTAGGCTTCGAGTGCTCCCCCTGCAAACTGCTAGAGCAATTTACCACATAATTAATCACATCAAACAACTTCGCAAATGATATCCAAATATCAAGATCATTCATATGTAATCCCTCAACATCCTCAGAGCACCTAAAAATGTATCTAAAAGCAAAATGAGTATGAAAAACGACGAAAAATTAAAATCGTGCAATAACCGTGCGAATGGTTTTTACGCCCATAATTGCTCAGAAACAAAGTCTGATGTTTTTAAGCTCCAAAATCCTTTCTAACTTACACGTAACGCTATGAAAAATTAAAACCGACGCAAGTTTTTTACTTTGTTTCTTTGTTTGAGAAAAGTTTAAAAACGTTGGATTCAAGATATTCAAATTCATTTCCATTTAAAAACCCGCCAAAACAATGCTTTTCATATTTTAAAAGCTTGACTCCAGTGAAAATCGTTTTCAGAGCAAAACATAAAATTTCCATTTCAAAAGGATTAGGCTTCGAGTGCTCCCCCTGCAAACTGCTAGAGCAATTTACCACATAATTAATCACATCAAACAACTTCACAAATGATATCCAAATATCAAGATCATTCATATGTAATCCCTCAACATCCTCAGAGCACCTAAAAATGTATCTAAAAGCAAAATGAGTATGAAAAATGACGAAAAATTAAAATCGTGCAATAACCGTGCGAATGGTTTTTACGCCCATAATTGCTCAGAAACAAAGTCTGATGTTTTTAAGCTCCAAAATCCTTTCTAACTTACACGTAACGCTATGAAAAATTAAAACCGACGCAAGTTTTTTACTTTGTTTCTTTGTTTGAGAAAAGTTTAAAAACGTTGGATTCAAGATATTCAAATTCATTTCCATTTAAAAACCCGCCAAAACAATGCTTTTCATATTTTAAAAGCTTGACTCCAGTGAAAATCGTTTTCAGAGCAAAACATAAAATTTCCATTTCAAAAGGATTAGGCTTCGAGTGCTCCCCCTGCAAACTGCTAGAGCAATTTACCACATAATTAATCACATCAAACAACTTCACAAATGATATCCAAATATCAAGATCATTCATATGTAATCCCTCAACATCCTCAGAGCACCTAAAAATGTATCTAAAAGCAAAATGAGTATGAAAAACGACGAAAATTAAAATCGTGCAATAACCGTGCGAATGGTTTTTACGCCCATAATTGCTCAGAAACAAAGTCTGATGTTTTTAAGCTCCAAAATCCTTTCTAACTTACACGTAACGCTATGAAAAATTAAAACCGACGCAAGTTTTTTACTTTGTTTCTTTGTTTGAGAAAAGTTTAAAAACGTTGGATTCAAGATATTCAAATTCATTTCCATTTAAAAACCCGCCAAAACAATGCTTTTCATATTTTAAAAGCTTGACTCCAGTGAAAATCGTTTTCAGAGCAAAACATAAAATTTCCATTTCAAAAGGATTAGGCTTCGAGTGCTCCCCCTGCAAACTGCTAGAGCAATTTACCACATAATTAATCACATCAAACAACTTCACAAATGATATCCAAATATGAAGATCATTCATATGTAATCCCTCAACATCCTCAGAGCACCTAAAAATGTATCTAAAAGCAAAATGAGTATGAAAAACGACGAAAAATTAAAATCGTGCAATAACCGTGCGAATGGTTTTTACGCCCATAATTGCTCAGAAACAAAGTCTGATGTTTTTAAGCTCCAAAATCCTTTCTAACTTACACGTAACGCTATGAAAAATTAAAACCGACGCAAGTTTTTTACTTTGTTTCTTTGTTTGAGAAAAGTTTAAAAACGTTGGATTCAAGATATTCAAATTCATTTCCATTTAAAAACCCGCCAAAACAATGCTTTTCATATTTTAAAAGCTTGACTCCAGTGAAAATCGTTTTCAGAGCAAAACATAAAATTTCCATTTCAAAAGGATTAGGCTTCGAGTGCTCCCCCTGCAAACTGCTAGAGCAATTTACCACATAATTAATCACATCAAACAACTTCACAAATGATATCCAAATATCAAGATCATTCATATGTAATCCCTCAACATCCTCAGAGCACCTAAAAATGTATCTAAAGGCAAAATGAGTATGAAAAACGACGAAAAATTAAAATCGTGCAATAACCGTGCGAATGGTTTTTACGCCCATAATTGCTCAGAAACAAAGTCTGATGTTTTTAAGCTCCAAAATCCTTTCTAACTTACATGTAACGCTATGAAAAATTAAAACCGACGCAAGTTTTTTACTTTGTTTCTTTGTTTGAGAAAAGTTTAAAAACGTTGGATTCAAGATATTCAAATTCATTTCCATTTAAAAACCCGCCAAAACAATGCTTTTCATATTTTAAAAGCTTGACTCCAGTGAAAATCATTTTCAGAGCAAAACATAAAATTTCCATTTCAAAAGGATTAGGCTTCGAGTGCTCCCCCTGCAAACTGCTAGAGCAATTTACCACATAATTAATCACATCAAACAACTTCACAAATGATATCCAAATATCAAGATCATTCATATGTAATCCCTCAACATCCTCAGAGCACCTAAAAATGTATCTAAAAGCAAAATGAGTATGAAAAACGACGAAAAATTAAAATCGTGCAATAACCGTGCGAATGGTTTTTACGCCCATAATTGCTCAGAAACAAAGTCTGATGTTTTTAAGCTCCAAAATCCTTTCTAACTTACACGTAAAGCTATGAAAAATTAAAACCGACGCAAGTTTTTTACTTTGTTTCTTTGTTTGAGAAAAGTTTAAAAACGTTGGATTCAAGATATTCAAATTCATTTCCATTTAAAAACCCGCCAAAACAATGCTTTTCATATTTTAAAAGCTTGACTCCAGTGAAAATCGTTTTCAGAGCAAAACATAAAATTTCCATTTCAAAAGGATTAGGCTTCGAGTGCTCCCTCTGCAAACTGCTAGAGCAATTTACCACATAATTAATCACATCAAACAACTTCACAAATGATATCCAAATATCAAGATCATTCATATGTAATCCCTCAACATCCTCAGAGCACCTAAAAATGTATCTAAAAGCAAAATGAGTATGAAAAACGACGAAAAATTAAAATCGTGCAATAACCGTGCGAATGGTTTTTACGCCCATAATTGCTCAGAAACAAAGTCTGATGTTTTTAAGCTCCAAAATCCTTTCTAACTTACACGTAACGCTATGAAAAATTAAAACCGACGCAAGTTTTTTACTTTGTTTCTTTGTTTGAGAAAAGTTTAAAAACGTTGGATTCAAGATATTCAAATTCATTTCCATTTAAAAACCCGCCAAAACAATGCTTTTCATATTTTAAAAGCTTGACTCCAGTGAAAATCGTTTTCAGAGCAAAACATAAAATTTCCATTTCAAAAGGATTAGGCTTCGAGTGCTCCCCCTGCAAACTGCTAGAGCAATTTACCACATAATTAATCACATCAAACAACTTCACAAATGATATCCAAATATCAAGATCATTCATATGTAATCCCTCAACATCCTCAGAGCACCTAAAAATGTATCTAAAGGCAAAATGAGTATGAAAAACGACGAAAAATTAAAATCGTGCAATAACCGTGCGAATGGTTTTTACGCCCATAATTGCTCAGAAACAAAGTCTGATGTTTTTAAGCTCCAAAATCCTTTCTAACTTACACGTAACGCTATGAAAAATTAAAACCGACGCAAGTTTTTTACTTTGTTTCTTTGTTTGAGAAAAGTTTAAAAACGTTGGATTCAAGATATTCAAATTCATTTCCATTTAAAAACCCGCCAAAACAATGCTTTTCATATTTTAAAAGCTTGACTCCAGTGAAAATCATTTTCAGAGCAAAACATAAAATTTCCATTTCAAAAGGATTAGGCTTCGAGTGCTCCCCCTGCAAACTGCTAGAGCAATTTACCACATAATTAATCACATCAAACAACTTCACAAATGATATCCAAATATCAAGATCATTCATATGTAATCCCTCAACATCCTCAGAGCACCTAAAAATGTATCTAAAAGCAAAATGAGTATGAAAAACGACGAAAAATTAAAATCGTACAATAACCGTGCGAATGGTTTTTACGCCCATAATTGCTCAGAAACAAAGTCTGATGTTTTTAAGCTCCAAAATCCTTTCTAACTTACACGTAACGCTATGAAAAATTAAAACCGACGCAAGTTTTTTACTTTGTTTCTTTGTTTGAGAAAAGTTTAAAAACGTTGGATTCAAGATATTCAAATTCATTTCCATTTAAAAACCCGCCAAAACAATGCTTTTCATATTTTAAAAGCTTGACTCCAGTGAAAATCGTTTTCAGAGCAAAACATAAAATTTCCATTTCAAAAGGATTAGGCTTCGAGTGCTCCCCCTGCAAACTGCTAGAGCAATTGACCACATAATTAATCACATCAAACAACTTCACAAATGATATCCAAATATCAAGATCATTCATATGTAATCCCTCAACATCCTCAGAGCACCTAAAAATGTATCTAAAAGCAAAATGAGTATGAAAAATGACGAAAAATTAAAATCGTGCAATAACCGTGCGAATGGTTTTTACGCCCATAATTGCTCAGAAACAAAGTCTGATGTTTTTAAGCTCCAAAATCCTTTCTAACTTACACGTAACGCTATGAAAAATTAAAACCGACGCAAGTTTTTTACTTTGTTTCTTTGTTTGAGAAAAGTTTAAAAACGTTGGATTCAAGATATTCAAATTCATTTCCATTTAAAAACCCGCCAAAACAATGCTTTTCATATTTTAAAAGCATGACTCCAGTGAAAATCGTTTTCAGAGCAAAACATAAAATTTCCATTTCAAAAGGATTAGGCTTCGAGTGCTCCCCCTGCAAACTGCTAGAGCAATTTACCACATAATTAATCACATCAAACAACTTCACAAATGATATCCAAATATCAAGATCATTCTTATGTAATCCCTCAACATCCTTAGAGCACCTAAAAATGTATCTAAAAGCAAAATGAGTATGAAAAACGACGAAAAATTAAAATCGTGCAATAACCGTGCGAATGGTTTTTACGCCCATAATTGCTCAGAAACAAAGTCTGATGTTTTTAAGCTCCAAAATCCTTTCTAACTTACACGTAACGCTATGAAAAATTAAAACCGACGCAAGTTTTTTACTTTGTTTCTTTGTTTGAGAAAAGTTTAAAAACGTTGGATTCAAGATATTCAAATTCATTTCCATTTAAAAACCCGCCAAAACAATGCTTTTCATATTTTAAAAGCTTGACTCCAGTGAAAATCGTTTTCAGAGCAAAACATAAAATTTCCATTTCAAAAGGATTAGGCTTCGAGTGCTCCCCTTGCGAACTGCTAGAGCAATTTACCACATAATTAATCACATCAAACAACTTCACAAATGATATCCAAATATCAAGATCATTCATATGTAATCCCTCAACATCCTCAGAGCACCTAAAAATGTATCTAAAAGCAAAATGAGTATGAAAAATGATGAAAAATTAAAATCGTGCAATAACCGTGCGAATGGTTTTTACGCCCATAATTGCTCAGAAACAAAGTCTGATGTTTTTAAGCTCCAAAATCCTTTCTAACTTACACGTAACGCTATGAAAAATTAAAACCGACGCAAGTTTTTTACTTTGTTTCTTTGTTTGAGAAAAGTTTAAAAACGTTGGATTCAAGATATTCAAATTCATTTCCATTTAAAAACCCGCCAAAACAATGCTTTTCATATTTTAAAAGCTTGACACCAGTGAAAATCGTTTTCAGAGCAAAACATAAAATTTCCATTTCAAAAGGATTAGGCTTCGAGTGCTCCCCCTACAAACTGCTAGAGCAATTTACCACATAATTAATCACATCAAACAACTTCACAAATGATATCCAAATATCAAGATCATTCATATGTAATCCCTCAACATCCTCAGAGCACCTAAAAATGTATCTAAAAGCAAAATGAGTATGAAAAACGACGAAAAATTAAAATCGTGCAATAACCGTGCGAATGGTTTTTACGCCCATAATTGCTCAGAAACAAAGTCTGATGTTTTTAAGCTCCAAAATCCTTTCTAACTTACACGTAACGCTATGAAAAATTAAAACCGACGCAAGTTTTTTACTTTGTTTCTTTGTTTGAGAAAAGTTTAAAAACGTTGGTTTCAAGATATTCAAATTCATTTCCATTTAAAAACCCGCCAAAACAATGCTTTTCATATTTTAAAAGCTTGACTCCAATGAAAATCGTTTTCAGAGCAAAACATAAAATTTCCATTTCAAAAGGATTAGGCTTCGAGTGCTCCCCCTGCAAACTGCTAGAGCAATTTACCACATAATTAATCACATCAAACAACTTCACAAATGATATCCAAATATCAAGATCATTCATATGTAATCCCTCAACATCCTCAGAGCACCTAAAAATGTATCTAAAAGCAAAATGAGTATGAAAAACGACGAAAAATTAAAATCGTGCAATAACCGTGCGAATGGTTTTTACGCCCATAATTGCTCAGAAACAAAGTCTGATGTTTTTAAGCTCCAAAATCCTTTCTAACTTACACGTAACGCTATGAAAAATTAAAACCGACGCAAGTTTTTTACTTTGTTTCTTTGTTTGAGAAAAGTTTAAAAACGTTGGATTCAAGATATTCAAATTCATTTCCATTTAAAAACCCGCCAAAACAATGCTTTTCATATTTTAAAAGCATGACTCCAGTGAAAATCGTTTTCAGAGCAAAACATAAAATTTCCATTTCAAAAGGATTAGGCTTCGAGTGCTCCCCCTGCAAACTGCTAGAGCAATTTACCACATAATTAATCACATCAAACAACTTCGCAAATGATATCCAAATATCAAGATCATTCATATGTAATCCCTCAACATCCTCAGAGCACCTAAAAATGTATCTAAAAGCAAAATGAGTATGAAAAACGACGAAAAATTAAAATCGTGCAATAACCGTGCGAATGGTTTTTACGCCCATAATTGCTCAGAAACAAAGTCTGATGTTTTTAAGCTCCAAAATCCTTTCTAACTTACACGTAACGCTATGAAAAATTAAAACCGACGCAAGTTTTTTACTTTGTTTCTTTGTTTGAGAAAAGTTTAAAAACGTTGGATTCAAGATATTCAAATTCATTTCCATTTAAAAACCCGCCAAAACAATGCTTTTCATATTTTAAAAGCTTGAGTCCAGTGAAAATCGTTTTCAGAGCAAAACATAAAATTTCCATTTCAAAAGGATTAGGCTTCGAGTGCTCCCCCTGCAAACTGCTAGAGCAATTTACCACATAATTAATCACATCAAACAACTTCGCAAATGATATCCAAATATCAAGATCATTCATATGTAATCCCTCAACATCCTCAGAGCACCTAAAAATGTATCTAAAAGCAAAATGAGTATGAAAATCGACGAAAAATTAAAATCGTGCAATAACCGTGCGAATGGTTTTTACGCCCATAATTGCTCAGAAACAAAGTCTGATGTTTTTAAGCTCCAAAATCCTTTCTAACTTACACGTAACGCTATGAAAAATTAAAACCGACGCAAGTTTTTTACTTTGTTTCTTTGTTTGAGAAAAGTTTAAAAACGTTGGATTCAAGATATTCAAATTCATTTCCATTTAAAAACCCGCCAAAACAATGCTTTTCATATTTTAAAAGCTTGACTCCAGTGAAAATCGTTTTCAGAGCAAAACATAAAATTTCCATTTCAAAAGGATTAGGCTTCGAGTGCTCCCCCTGCAAACTGCTAGAGCAATTTACCACATAATTAATCACATCAAACAACTTCACAAATGATATCCAAATATCAAGATCATTCATATGTAATCCCTCAACATCCTCAGAGCACCTAAAAATGTATCTAAAAGCAAAATGAGTATGAAAAACGACGAAAAATTAAAATCGTGCAATAACCGTGCGAATGGTTTTTACGCCCATAATTGCTCAGAAACAAAGTCTGATGTTTTTAAGCTCCAAAATCCTTTCTAACTTACACGTAACGCTATGAAAAATTAAAACCGACGCAAGTTTTTTACTTTGTTTCTTTGTTTGAGAAAAGTTTAAAAACGTTGGATTCAAGATATTCAAATTCATTTCCATTTAAAAACCCGCCAAAACAATGCTTTTCATATTTTAAAAGCTTGACTCCAGTGAAAATCGTTTTCAGAGCAAAACATAAAATTTCCATTTCAAAAGGATTAGGCTTCGAGTGCTCCCCCTGCGAACTGCTAGAGCAATTTACCACATAATTAATCACATCAAACAACTTCACAAATGATATCCAAATATCAAGATCATTCATATGTAATCCCTCAACATCCTCAGAGCACCTAAAAATGTATCTAAAAGCAAAATGAGTATGAAAAACGACGAAAAATTAAAATCGTGCAATAACCGTGCGAATGGTTTTTACGCCCATAATTGCTCAGAAACAAAGTCTG
The DNA here is from genome assembly GCF_047325235.1 of Durio zibethinus. Taxonomy (NCBI): domain Eukaryota; kingdom Viridiplantae; phylum Streptophyta; class Magnoliopsida; order Malvales; family Malvaceae; genus Durio; species Durio zibethinus. Next base: position 21,644,136 of record NC_143166.1, read on the forward strand.
ATGTTTTTAAGCTCCAAAATCCTTTCTAACTTACACGTAACGCTATGAAAAATTAAAACCGACGCAAGTTTTTTACTTTGTTTCTTTGTTTGAGAAAAGTTTAAAAACGTTGGATTCAAGATATTCAAATTCATTTCCATTTAAAAACCCGCCAAAACAATGCTTTTCATATTTTAAAAGCTTGACTCCAGTGAAAATCGTTTTCAGAGCAAAACATAAAATTTCCATTTCAAAAGGATTAGGCTTCGAGTGCTCCCCCTGCAAACTGCTAGAGCAATTTACCACATAATTAATCACATCAAACAACTTCCCAAATGATATCCAAATATCAAGATCATTCATATGTAATCCCTCAACATCCTCAGAGCACCTAAAAATGTATCTAAAAGCAAAATGAGTATGAAAAACGACGAAAAATTAAAATCGTGCAATAACCGTGCGAATGGTTTTTACGCCCATAATTGCTCAGAAACAAAGTCTGATGTTTTTAAGCTCCAAAATCCTTTCTAACTTACACGTAACGCTATGAAAAATTAAAACCGACGCAAGTTTTTTACTTTGTTTCTTTGTTTGAGAAAAGTTTAAAAACGTTGGATTCAAGATATTCAAATTCATTTCCATTTAAAAACCCGCCAAAACAATGCTTTTCATATTTTAAAAGCATGACTCCAGTGAAAATCGTTTTCAGAGCAAAACATAAAATTTCCATTTCAAAAGGATTAGGCTTCGAGTGCTCCCCCTGCAAACTGCTAGAGCAATTTACCACATAATTAATCACATCAAACAACTTCACAAATGATATCCAAATATCAAGATCATTCATATGTAATCCCTCAACATCCTCAGAGCACCTAAAAATGTATCTAAAAGCAAAATGAGTATGAAAAACGACGAAAAATTAAAATCGTGCAATAACCGTGCGAATGGTTTTTATGCCCATAATTGCTCAGAAACAAAGTCTGATGTTTTTAAGCTCCAAAATCCTTTCTAACTTACACGTAACGCTATGAAAAATTAAAACCGACGCAAGTTTTTTACTTTGTTTCTTTGTTTGAGAAAAGTTTAAAAACGTTGGATTCAAGATATTCAAATTCATTTCCATTTAAAAACCCGCCAAAACAATGCTTTTCATATTTTAAAAGCTTGACTCCAGTGAAAATCGTTTTCAGAGCAAAACATAAAATTTCCATTTCAAAAGGATTAGGCTTCGAGTGCTCCCCCTGCGAACTGCTAGAGCAATTTACCACATAATTAATCACATTAAACAACTTCACAAATGATATCCAAATATCAAGATCATTCATATGTAATCCCTCAACATCCTCAGAGCACCTAAAAATGTATCTAAAAGCAAAATGAGTATGAAAAACGACGAAAAATTAAAATCGTGCAATAACCGTGCGAATGGTTTTTACGCCCATAATTGCTCAGAAACAAAGTCTGATGTTTTTAAGCTCCAAAATCCTTTCTAACTTACACGTAACGCTATGAAAAATTAAAACCGACGCAAGTTTTTTACTTTGTTTCTTTGTTTGAGAAAAGTTTAAAAACGTTGGATTCAAGATATTCAAATTCATTTCCATTTAAAAACCCGCCAAAACAATGCTTTTCATATTTTAAAAGCTTGACTCCAGTGAAAATCGTTTTCAGAGCAAAACATAAAATTTCCATTTCAAAAGGATTAGGCTTCGAGTGCTCCCCCTGCGAACTGCTAGAGCAATTTACCACATAATTAATCACATCAAACAACTTCACAAATGATATCCAAATATCAAGATCATTCATATGTAATCCCTCAACATCCTCAGAGCACCTAAAAATGTATCTAAAAGCAAAATGAGTATGAAAAATGATGAAAAATTAAAATCGTGCAATAACCGTGCGAATGGTTTTTACGCCCATAATTGCTCAGAAACAAAGTCTGATGTTTTTAAGCTCCAAAATCCTTTCTAACTTACACGTAACGCTATGAAAAATTAAAACCGGCGCAAGTTTTTTACTTTGTTTCTTTGTTTGAGAAAAGTTTAAAAACGTTGGATTCAAGATATTCAAATTCATTTCCATTTAAAAACCCGCCAAAACAATGCTTTTCATATTTTAAAAGCTTGACTCCAGTGAAAATCGTTTTCAGAGCAAAACATAAAATTTCCATTTCAAAAGGATTAGGCTTCGAGTGCTCCCCCTGCAAACTGCTAGAGCAATTTATCACATAATTAATCACATCAAACAACTTCACAAATGATATCCAAATATCAAGATCATTCATATGTAATCCCTCAACATCCTCAGAGCACCTAAAAATGTATCTAAAAGCAAAATGAGTATGAAAAACGACGAAAAATTAAAATCGTGCAATAACCGTGCGAATGGTTTTTACGCCCATAATTGCTAAGAAACAAAGTCTGATGTTTTTAAGCTCCAAAATCCTTTCTAACTTACACGTAACGCTATGAAAAATTAAAACCGACGCAAGTTTTTTACTTTGTTTCTTTGTTTGAGAAAAGTTTAAAAACGTTGGATTCAAGATATTCAAATTCATTTCCATTTAAAAACCCGCCAAAACAATGCTTTTCATATTTTAAAAGCTTGACTCCAGTGAAAATCGTTTTCAGAGCAAAACATAAAATTTCCATTTCAAAAGGATTAGGCTTCGAGTGCTCCCCCTGCAAACTGCTAGAGCAATTTACCACATAATTAATCACATCAAACAACTTCACAAATGATATCCAAATATCAAGATCATTCATATGTAATCCCTCAACATCCTCAGAGCACCTAAAAATGTATCTAAAAGCAAAATGAGTATGAAAAACGACGAAAAATTAAAATCGTGCAATAACCGTGCGAATGGTTTTTACGCCCATAATTGCTCAGAAACAAAGTCTGATGTTTTTAAGCTCCAAAATCCTTTCTAACTTACACGTAACGCTATGAAAAATTAAAACCGACGCAAGTTTTTTACTTTGTTTCTTTGTTTGAGAAAAGTTTAAAAACGTTGGATTCAAGATATTCAAATTCATTTCCATTTAAAAACCCGCCAAAACAATGCTTTTCATATTTTAAAAGCTTGACTCCAGTGAAAATCGTTTTCAGAGCAAAACATAAAATTTCCATTTCAAAAGGATTAGGCTTCGAGTGCTCCCCCTGCAAACTGCTAGAGCAATTTACCACATAATTAATCACATCAAACAACTTCACAAATGATATCCAAATATCAAGATCATTCATATGTAATCCCTCAACATCCTCAGAGCACCTAAAAATGTATCTAAAAGCAAAATGAGTATGAAAAACGACGAAAAATTAAAATCGTGCAATAACCGTGCGAATGGTTTTTACGCCCATAATTGCTCAGAAACAAAGTCTGATGTTTTCAAGCTCCAAAATCCTTTCTAACTTACACGTAACGCTCTGAAAAATTAAAACCGACGCAAGTTTTTTACTTTGTTTCTTTGTTTGAGAAAAGTTTAAAAACGTTGGATTCAAGATATTCAAATTCATTTCCATTTAAAAACCCGCCAAAACAATGCTTTTCATATTTTAAAAGCTTGACTCCAGTGAAAATCGTTTTCAGAGCAAAACATAAAATTTCCATTTCAAAAGGATTAGGCTTCGAGTGCTCCCCCTGCAAACTGCTAGAGCAATTTACCACATAATTAATCACATCAAACAACTTCCCAAATGATGTCCAAATATCAAGATCATTCATATGTAATCCCTCAACATCCTCAGAGCACCTAAAAATGTATCTAAAAGCAAAATGAGTATGAAAAACGACGAAAAATTAAAATCGTGCAATAACCGTGCGAATGGTTTTTACGCCCATAATTGCTCAGAAACAAAGTCTGATGTTTTTAAGCTCCAAAATCCTTTCTAACTTACACGTAACGCTATGAAAAATTAAAAACGACGCAAGTTTTTTACTTTGTTTCTTTGTTTGAGAAAAGTTTAAAAACGTTGGATTCAAGATATTCAAATTCATTTCCATTTAAAAACCCGCCAAAACAATGCTTTTCATATTTTAAAAGCTTGACTCCAGTGAAAATCGTTTTCAGAGCAAAACATAAAATTTCCATTTCAAAAGGATTAGGCTTCGAGTGCTCCCCCTGCAAACTGCTAGAGCAATTTACCACATAATTAATCACATCAAACAACTTCACAAATGATATCCAAATATCAAGATCATTCATATGTAATCCCTCAACATCCTCAGAGCACCTAAAAATGTATCTAAAAGCAAAATGAGTATGAAAAACGACGAAAAATTAAAATCGTGCAATAACCGTGCGAATGGTTTTTACGCCCATAATTGCTCAGAAACAAAGTCTGATGTTTTTAAGCTCTAAAATCCTTTCTAACTTACACGTAACGCTATGAAAAATTAAAACCGACGCAAGTTTTTTACTTTGTTTCTTTGTTTGAGAAAAGTTTAAAAACGTTGGATTCAAGATATTCAAATTCATTTCCATTTAAAAACCCGCCAAAACAATGCTTTTCATATTTTAAAAGCTTGACTCCAGTGAAAATCGTTTTCAGAGCAAAACATAAAATTTCCATTTCAAAAGGATTAGGCTTCGAGTGCTCCCCCTGCAAACTGCTAGAGCAATTTACCACATAATTAATCAGATCAAACAACTTCACAAATGATATCCAAATATCAAGATCATTCATATGTAATCCCTCAACATCCTCAGAGCACCTAAAAATGTATCTAAAAGCAAAATGAGTATGAAAAACGACGAAAAATTAAAATCGTGCAATAACCGTGCGAATGGTTTTTACGCCCATAATTGCTCAGAAACAAAGTCTGATGTTTTTAAGCTCCAAAATCCTTTCTAACTTACACGTAACGCTATGAAAAATTAAAACCGACGCAAGTTTTTTACTTTGTTTCTTTGTTTGAGAAAAGTTTAAAAACGTTGGATTCAAGATATTCAAATTCATTTCCATTTAAAAACCCGCCAAAACAATGCTTTTCATATTTTAAAAGCATGACTCCACTGAAAATCGTTTTCAGAGCAAAACATAAAATTTCCATTTCAAAAGGATTAGGCTTCGAGTGCTCCCCCTGCAAACTGCTAGAGCAATTTACCACATAATTAATCACATCAAACAACTTCACAAATGATATCCAAATATCAAGATCATTCATATGTAATCCCTCAACATCCTCAGAGCACCTAAAAATGTATCTAAAAGCAAAATGAGTATGAAAAACGACGAAAAATTAAAATCGTGCAATAACCGTGCGAATGGTTTTTACGCCCATAATTGCTCAGAAACAAAGTCTGATGTTTTTAAGCTCCAAAATCCTTTCTAACTTACACGTAACGCTATGAAAAATTAAAACCGACGCAAGTTTTTTACTTTGTTTCTTTGTTTGAGAAAAGTTTAAAAACGTTGGATTCAAGATATTCAAATTCATTTGCATTTAAAAACCCGCCAAAACAATGCTTTTCATATTTTAAAAGCTTGACTCCAGTGAAAATCGTTTTCAGAGCAAAACATAAAATTTCCATTTCAAAAGGATTAGGCTTCGAGTGCTCCCCCTGCGAACTGCTAGAGCAATTTACCACATAATTAATCACATCAAACAACTTCACAAATGATATCCAAATATCAAGATCATTCATATGTAATCCCTCAACATCCTCAGAGCACCTAAAAATGTATCTAAAAGCAAAATGAGTATGAAAAACGACGAAAAATTAAAATCGTGCAATAACCGTGCGAATGGTTTTTACGCCCATAATTGCTCAGAAACAAAGTCTGATGTTTTTAAGCTCCAAAATCCTTTCTAACTTACACGTAACGCTATGAAAAATTAAAACCGACGCAAGTTTTTTACTTTGTTTCTTTGTTTGAGAAAAGTTTAAAAACGTTGGATTCAAGATATTCAAATTCATTTCCATTTAAAAACCCGCCAAAACAATGCTTTTCATATTTTAAAAGCTTGACTCCAGTGAAAATCGTTTTCAGAGCAAAACATAAAATTTCCATTTCAAAAGGATTAGGCTTCGAGTGCTCCCCCTGCGAACTGCTAGAGCAATTTACCACATAATTAATCACATCAAACAACTTCACAAATGATATCCAAATATCAAGATCATTCATATGTAATCCCTCAACATCCTCAGAGCACCTAAAAATGTATCTAAAAGCAAAATGAGTATGAAAAACGACGAAAAATTAAAATCATGCAATAACCGTGCGAATGGTTTTTACGCCCATAATTGCTCAGAAACAAAGTCTGATGTTTTCAAGCTCCAAAATCCTTTCTAACTTACACGTAACGCTATGAAAAATTAAAACCGACGCAAGTTTTTTACTTTGTTTCTTTGTTTGAGAAAAGTTTAAAAACGTTGGATTCAAGATATTCAAATTCATTTCCATTTAAAAACCCGCCAAAACAATGCTTTTCATATTTTAAAAGCTTGACTCCAGTGAAAATGGTTTTCAGAGCAAAACATAAAATTTCCATTTCAAAAGGATTAGGCTTCGAGTGCTCCCCCTGCAAACTGCTAGAGCAATTTACCACATAATTAATCACATCAAACAACTTCACAAATGATATCCAAATATCAAGATCATTCATATGTAATCCCTCAACATCCTCAGAGCACCTAAAAATGTATCTAAAAGCAAAATGAGTATGAAAAACGACGAAAAATTAAAATCATGCAATAACCGTGCGAATGGTTTTTACGCCCATAATTGCTCAGAAACAAAGTCTGATGTTTTCAAGCTCCAAAATCCTTTCTAACTTACACGTAACGCTATGAAAAATTAAAACCGACGCAAGTTTTTTACTTTGTTTCTTTGTTTGAGAAAAGTTTAAAAACGTTGGATTCAAGATATTCAAATTCATTTCCATTTAAAAACCCGCCAAAACAATGCTTTTCATATTTTAAAAGCTTGACTCCAGTGAAAATCGTTTTCAGAGCAAAACATAAAATTTCCATTTCAAAAGGATTAGGCTTCGAGTGCTCCCCCTGCAAACTGCTAGAGCAATTTACCACATAATTAATCACATCAAACAACTTCACAAATGATATCCAAATATCAAGATCATTCATATGTAATCCCTCAACATCCTCAGAGCACCTAAAAATGTATCTAAAAGCAAAATGAGTATGAAAAACGACGAAAAATTAAAATCGTGCAATAACCGTGCGAATGGTTTTTACGCCCATAATTGCTCAGAAACAAAGTCTGATGTTTTCAAGCTCCAAAATCCTTTCTAACTTACACGTAACGCTATGAAAAATTAAAACCGACGCAAGTTTTTTACTTTGTTTCTTTGTTTGAGAAAAGTTTAAAAACGTTGGATTCAAGATATTCAAATTCATTTCCATTTAAAAACCCGCCAAAACAATGCTTTTCATATTTTAAAAGCTTGACTCCAGTGAAAATCGTTTTCAGAGCAAAACATAAAATTTCCATTTCAAAAGGATTAGGCTTCGAGTGCTCCCCCTGCAAACTGCTAGAGCAATTTACCACATAATTAATCACATCAAACAACTTCACAAATGATATCCAAATATCAAGATCATTCATATGTAATCCCTCAACATCCTCAGAGCACCTAAAAATGTATCTAAAAGCAAAATGAGTATGAAAAACGACGAAAAATTAAAATCGTGCAATAACCGTGCGAATGGTTTTTACGCCCATAATTGCTCAGAAACAAAGTCTGATGTTTTTAAGCTCCAAAATCCTTTCTAACTTACACGTAACGCTATGAAAAATTAAAACCGACGCAAGTTTTTTACTTTGTTTCTTTGTTTGAGAAAAGTTTAAAAACGTTGGATTCAAGATATTCAAATTCATTTCCATTTAAAAACCCGCCAAAACAATGCTTTTCATATTTTAAAAGCTTGACTCCAGTGAGCAAAACATAAAATTTCCATTTCAAAAGGATTAGGCTTCGAGTGCTCCCCCTGCAAACTGCTAGAGCAATTTACCACATAATTAATCACATCAAACAACTTCACAAATGATATCCAAATATCAAGATCATTCATATGTAATCCCTTAACATCCTCAGAGCACCTAAAAATGTATCTAAAAGCAAAATGAGTATGAAAAACGACGAAAAATTAAAATCGTGCAATAACCGTGCGAATGGTTTTTACGCCCATAATTGCTCAGAAACAAAGTCTGATGTTTTTAAGCTCCAAAATCCTTTCTAACTTACACGTAACGCTATGAAAAATTAAAACCGACGCAAGTTTTTTACTTTGTTTCTTTGTTTGAGAAAAGTTTAAAAACGTTGGATTCAAGATATTCAAATTCATTTCCATTTAAAAACCCGCCAAAACAATGCTTTTCATATTTTAAAAGCTTGACTCCAGTGAAAATCATTTTCAGAGCAAAACATAAAATTTCCATTTCAAAAGGATTAGGCTTCGAGTGCTCCCCCTGCAAACTGCTAGAGCAATTTACCACATAATTAATCACATCAAACAACTTCACAAATGATATCCAAATATCAAGATCATTCATATGTAATCCCTCAACATCCTCAGAGCACCTAAAAATGTATCTAAAAGCAAAATGAGTATGAAAAACGACGAAAAATTAAAATCGTGCAATAACCGTGCGAATGGTTTTTACGCCCATAATTGCTCAGAAACAAAGTCTGATGTTTTTAAGCTCCAAAATCCTTTCTAACTTACACGTAACGCTATGAAAAATTAAAACCGACGCAAGTTTTTTACTTTGTTTCTTTGTTTGAGAAAAGTTTAAAAACGTTGGATTCAAGATATTCAAATTCATTTCCATTTAAAAACCCGCCAAAACAATGCTTTTCATATTTTAAAAGCTTGACTCCAGTGAAAATCGTTTTCAGAGCAAAACATAAAATTTCCATTTCAAAAGGATTAGGCTTCGAGTGCTCCCCCTGCAAACTGCTAGAGCAATTTACCACATAATTAATCACATCAAACAACTTCACAAATGATATCCAAATATCAAGATCATTCATATGTAATCCCTCAACATCCTCAGAGCACCTAAAAATGTATCTAAAAGCAAAATGAGTATGAAAAACGACGAAAAATTAAAATCGTGCAATAACCGTGCGAATGGTTTTTACGCCCATAATTGCTCAGAAACAAAGTCTGATGTTTTTAAGCTCCAAAATCCTTTCTAACTTACACGTAACGCTATGAAAAATTAAAACCGACGCAAGTTTTTTACTTTGTTTCTTTGTTTGAGAAAAGTTTAAAAACGTTGGATTCAAGATATTCAAATTCATTTCCATTTAAAAACCCGCCAAAACAATGCTTTTCATATTTTAAAAGCTTGACTCCAGTGAAAATGGTTTTCAGAGCAAAACATAAAATTTCCATTTCAAAAGGATTAGGCTTCGAGTGCTCCCCCTGCAAACTGCTAGAGCAATTTACCACATAATTAATCACATCAAACAACTTCACAAATGATATCCAAATATCAAGATCATTCATATGTAATCCCTCAACATCCTCAGAGCACCTAAAAATGTATCTAAAAGCAAAATGAGTATGAAAAACGACGAAAAATTAAAATCGTGCAATAACCGTGCGAATGGTTTTTACGCCCATAATTGCTCAGAAACAAAGTCTGATGTTTTCAAGCTCCAAAATCCTTTCTAACTTACACGTAACGCTATGAAAAATTAAAACCGACGCAAGTTTTTTACTTTGTTTCTTTGTTTGAGAAAAGTTTAAAAACGTTGGATTCAAGATATTCAAATTCATTTCCATTTAAAAACCCGCCAAAACAATGCTTTTCATATTTTAAAAGCTTGACTCCAGTGAAAATCGTTTTCAGAGCAAAACATAAAATTTCCATTTCAAAAGGATTAGGCTTCGAGTGCTCCCCCTGCAAACTGCTAGAGCAATTTACCACATAATTAATCAAATCAAACAACTTCACAAATGATATCCAAATATCAAGATCATTCATATGTAATCCCTCAACATCCTCAGAGCACCTAAAAATGTATCTAAAAGCAAAATGAGTATGGAAAACGACGAAAAATTAAAATCGTGCAATAACCGTGCGAATGGTTTTTACGCCCATAATTGCTCAGAAACAAAGTCTGATGTTTTTAAGCTCCAAAATCCTTTCTAACGTACACGTAACGCTATGAAAAATTAAAACCGACGCAAGTTTTTTACTTTGTTTCTTTGTTTGAGAAAAGTTTAAAAACGTTGGATTCAAGATATTCAAATTCATTTCCATTTAAAAACCCGCCAAAACAATGCTTTTCATATTTTAAAAGCTTGACTCCAGTGAAAATGGTTTTCAGAGCAAAACATAAAATTTCCATTTCAAAAGGATTAGGCTTCGAGTGCTCCCCCTGCAAATTGCTAGAGCAATTTACCACATAATTAATCACATCAAACAACTTCACAAATGATATCCAAATATCAAGATCATTCATATGTAATCCCTCAACATCCTCAGAGCACCTAAAAATGTATCTAAAAGCAAAATGAGTATGAAAAACGACGAAAAATTAAAATCGTGCAATAACCGTGCGAATGGTTTTTACGCCCATAATTGCTCAGAAACAAAGTCTGATGTTTTTAAGCTCCAAAATCCTTTCTAACTTACACGTAACGCTATGAAAAATTAAAACCGACGCAAGTTTTTTACTTTGTTTCTTTGTTTGAGAAAAGTTTAAAAACGTTGGATTCAAGATATTCAAATTCATTTCCATTTAAAAACCCGCCAAAACAATGCTTTTCATATTTTAAAAGCTTGACTCCAGTGAAAATCGTTTTCAGAGCAAAACATAAAATTTCCATTTCAAAAGGATTAGGCTTCGAGTGCTCCCCCTGCAAACCGCTAGAGCAATTTACCACATAATTAATCACATCAAACAACTTCACAAATGATATCCAAATATCAAGATCATTCATATGTAATCCCTCAACATCCTCAGAGCACCTAAAAATGTATCTAAAAGCAAAATGAGTATGAAAAACGACGAAAAATTAAAATCGTGCAATAACCGTGCGAATGGTTTTTACGCCCATAATTGCTCAGAAACAAAGTCTGATGTTTTTAAGCTCCAAAATCCTTTCTAACTTACACGTAACGCTATGAAAAATTAAAACCGACGCAAGTTTTTTACTTTGTTTCTTTGTTTGAGAAAAGTTTAAAAACGTTGGATTCAAGATATTCAAATTCATTTCCATTTAAAAACCCGCCAAAACAATGCTTTTCATATTTTAAAAGCTTGACTCCAGTGAAAATCGTTTTCAGAGCAAAACATAAAATTTCCATTTCAAAAGGATTAGGCTTCGAGTGCTCCCCCTGCAAACCGCTAGAGCAATTTATCACATAATTAATCACATCAAACAACTTCACAAATGATATCCAAATATCAAGATCATTCATATGTAATCCCTCAACATCCTCAGAGCACCTAAAAATGTATCTAAAAGCAAAATGAGTATGGAAAACGACGAAAAATTAAAATCGTGCAATAACCGTGCGAATGGTTTTTACGCCCATAATTGCTCAGAAACAAAGTCTGATGTTTTTAAGCTCCAAAATCCTTTCTAACGTACACGTAACGCTATGAAAAATTAAAACCGACGCAAGTTTTTTACTTTGTTTCTTTGTTTGAGAAAAGTTTAAAAACGTTGGATTCAAGATATTCAAATTCATTTCCATTTAAAAACCCGCCAAAACAATGCTTTTCATATTTTAAAAGCTTGACTCCAGTGAAAATCATTTTCAGAGCAAAACATAAAATTTCCATTTCAAAAGGATTAGGCTTCGAGTGCTCCCCCTGCAAACTGCTAGAGCAATTTACCACATAATTAATCACATCAAACAACTTCACAAATGATATCCAAATATCAAGATCATTCATATGTAATCCCTCAACATCCTCAGAGCACCTAAAAATGTATCTAAAAGCAAAATGAGTATGAAAAACGACGAAAAATTAAAATCGTGCAATAACCGTGCGAATGGTTTTTACGCCCATAATTGCTCAGAAACAAAGTCTGATGTTTTTAAGCTCCAAAATCCTTTCTAACGTACACGTAACGCTATGAAAAATTAAAACCGACGCAAGTTTTTTACTTTGTTTCTTTGTTTGAGAAAAGTTTAAAAACGTTGGATTCAAGATATTCAAATTCATTTCCATTTAAAAACCCGCCAAAACAATGCTTTTCATATTTTAAAAGCTTGACTCCAGTGAAAATCGTTTTCAGAGCAAAACATAAAATTTCCATTTCAAAAGGATTAGGCTTCGAGTGCTCCCCCTGCAAACTGCTAGAGCAATTTACCACATAATTAATCAAATCAAACAACTTCACAAATGATATCCAAATATCAAGATCATTCATATGCAATCCCTCAACATCCTCAGAGCACCTAAAAATGTATCTAAAAGCAAAATGAGTATGAAAAACGACGAAAAATTAAAATCGTGCAATAACCGTGCGAATGGTTTTTACGCCCATAATTGCTCAGAAACAAAGTCTGATGTTTTTAAGCTCCAAAATCCTTTCTAACGTACACGTAACGCTATGAAAAATTAAAACCGACGCAAGTTTTTTACTTTGTTTCTTTGTTTGAGAAAAGTTTAAAAACATTGGATTCAAGATATTCAAATTCATTTCCATTTAAAAACCCGCCAGAACAATGCTTTTCATATTTTAAAAGCTTGACTCCAGTGAAAATCATTTTCAGAGCAAAACATAAAATTTCCATTTCAAAAGGATTAGGCTTCGAGTGCTCCCCCTGCAAACTGCTAGAGCAATTTACCACATAATTAATCACATCAAACAACTTCACAAATGATATCCAAATATCAAGATCATTCATATGTAATCCCTCAACATCCTCAGAGCACCTAAAAATGTATCTAAAAGCAAAATGAGTATGAAAAACGACGAAAAATTAAAATCGTGCAATAACCGTGCGAATGGTTTTTACGCCCATAATTGCTCAGAAACAAAATCTGATGTTTTTAAGCTCCAAAATCCTTTCTAACGTACACGTAACGCTATGAAAAATTAAAACCGACGCAAGTTTTTTACTTTGTTTCTTTGTTTGAGAAAAGTTTAAAAACGTTGGATTCAAGATATTCAAATTCATTTCCATTTAAAAACCCGCCAAAACAATGCTTTTCATATTTTAAAAGCTTGACTCCAGTGAAAATCGTTTTCAGAGCAAAACATAAAATTTCCATTTCAAAAGGATTAGGCTTCGAGTGCTCCCCCTGCAAACTGCTAGAGCAATTTACCACATAATTAACCACATCAAACAACTTCACAAATGATATCCAAATATCAAGATCATTCATATGTAATCCCTCAACATCCTCAGAGCACCTAAAAATGTATCTAAAAGCAAAATGAGTATGAAAAACGACGAAAAATTAAAATCGTGCAATAACCGTGCGAATGGTTTTTACGCCCATAATTGCTCAGAAACAAAGTCTGATGTTTTTAAGCTCCAAAATCCTTTCTAACGTACACGTAACGCTATGAAAAATTAAAACCGACGCAAGTTTTTTACTTTGTTTCTTTGTTTGAGAAAAGTTTAAAAACGTTGGATTCAAGATATTCAAATTCATTTCCATTTAAAAACCCGCCAAAACAATGCTTTTCATATTTTAAAAGCTTGACTCCAGTGAAAATCGTTTTCAGAGCAAAACATAAAATTTTCATTTCAAAAGGATTAGGCTTCGAGTGCTCCCCCTGCAAACTGCTAGAGCAATTTACCACATAATTAATCACATCAAACAACTTCACAAATGATATCCAAATATCAAGATCATTCATATGCAATCCCTCAACATCCTCAGAGCACCTAAAAATGTATCTAAAAGCAAAATGAGTATGAAAAACGACGAAAAATTAAAATCGTGCAATAACCGTGCGAATGGTTTTTACGCCCATAATTGCTCAGAAACAAAGTCTGATGTTTTTAAGCTCCAAAATCCTTTCTAACGTACACGTAACGCTATGAAAAATTAAAACCGACGCAAGTTTTTTACTTTGTTTCTTTGTTTGAGAAAAGTTTAAAAACGTTGGATTCAAGATATTCAAATTCATTTCCATTTAAAAACCCGCCAAAACAATGCTTTTCATATTTTAAAAGCTTGACTCCAGTGAAAATGGTTTTCAGAGCAAAACATAAAATTTCCATTTCAAAAGGATTAGGCTTCGAGTGCTCCCCCTGCAAACTGCTAGAGCAATTTACCACATAATTAATCACATCAAACAACTTCACAAATGATATCCAAATATCAAGATCATTCATATGTAATCCCTCAACATCCTCAGAGCACCTAAAAATGTATCTAAAAGCAAAATGAGTATGAAAAACGACGAAAAATTAAAATCGTGCAATAACCGTGCGAATGGTTTTTACGCCCATAATTGCTCAGAAACAAAGTCTGATGTTTTTAAGCTCCAAAATCCTTTCTAACGTACACGTAACGCTATGAAAAATTAAAACCGACGCAAGTTTTTTACTTTGTTTCTTTGTTTGAGAAAAGTTTAAAAACGTTGGATTCAAGATATTTAAATTCATTTCCATTTAAAAACCCGCCAAAACAATGCTTTTCATATTTTAAAAGCTTGACTCCAGTGAAAATGGTTTTCAGAGCAAAACATAAAATTTCCATTTCAAAAGGATTAGGCTTCGAGTGCTCCCCCTGCAAACTGCTAGAGCAATTTACCACATAATTAATCACATCAAACAACTTCACAAATGATATCCAAATATCAAGATCATTCATATGTAATCCCTCAACATCCTCAGAGCACCTAAAAATGTATCTAAAAGCAAAATGAGTATGAAAAACGACGAAAAATTAAAATCGTGCAATAACCGTGCGAATGGTTTTTACGCCCATAATTGCTCAGAAACAAAGTCTGATGTTTTTAAGCTCCAAAATCCTTTCTAACGTACACGTAACGCTATGAAAAATTAAAACCGACGCAAGTTTTTTACTTTGTTTCTTTGTTTGAGAAAAGTTTAAAAACGTTGGATTCAAGATATTCAAATTCATTTCCATTTAAAAACCCGCCAAAACAATGCTTTTCATATTTTAAAAGCTTGACTCCAGTGAAAATGGTTTTCAGAGCAAAACATAAAATTTCCATTTCAAAAGGATTAGGCTTCGAGTGCTCCCCCTGCAAACTGCTAGAGCAATTTACCACATAATTAATCACATCAAACAACTTCACAAATGATATCCAAATATCAAGATCATTCATATGTAATCCCTCAACATCCTCAGAGCACCTAAAAATGTATCTAAAAGCAAAATGAGTATGAAAAACGACGAAAAATTAAAATCGTGCAATAACCGTGCGAATGGTTTTTACGCCCATAATTGCTCAGAAACAAAGTCTGATGTTTTTAAGCTCCAAAATCCTTTCTAACGTACACGTAACGCTATGAAAAATTAAAACCGACGCAAGTTTTTTACTTTGTTTCTTTGTTTGAGAAAAGTTTAAAAACGTTGGATTCAAGATATTCAAATTCATTTCCATTTAAAAACCCGCCAAAACAATGCTTTTCATATTTTAAAAGCTTGACTCCAGTGAAAATGGTTTTCAGAGCAAAACATAAAATTTCCATTTCAAAAGGATTAGGCTTCGAGTGCTCCCCCTGCAAACTGCTAGAGCAATTTACCACATAATTAATCACATCAAACAACTTCACAAATGATATCCAAATATCAAGATCATTCATATGTAATCCCTCAACATCCTCAGAGCACCTAAAAATGTATCTAAAAGCAAAATGAGTATGAAAAACGACGAAAAATTAAAATCGTGCAATAACCGTGCGAATGGTTTTTACGCCCATAATTGCTCAGAAACAAAGTCTGATGTTTTTAAGCTCCAAAATCCTTTCTAACGTACACGTAACGCTATGAAAAATTAAAACCGACGCAAGTTTTTTACTTTGTTTCTTTGTTTGAGAAAAGTTTAAAAACGTTGGATTCAAGATATTCAAATTCATTTCCATTTAAAAACCCGCCAAAACAATGCTTTTCATATTTTAAAAGCTTGACTCCAGTGAAAATCGTTTTCAGAGCAAAACATAAAATTTCCATTTCAAAAGGATTAGGCTTCGAGTGCTCCCCCTGCAAACTGCTAGAGCAATTTACCACATAATTAATCAAATCAAACAACTTCACAAATGATATCCAAATATCAAGATCATTCATATGCAATCCCTCAACATCCTCAGAGCACCTAAAAATGTATCTAAAAGCAAAATGAGTATGAGAAACGACGAAAAATTAAAATCGTGCAATAACCGTGCGAATGGTTTTTACGCCCATAATTGCTCAGAAACAAAGTCTGATGTTTTTAAGCTCCAAAATCCTTTCTAACGTACACGTAACGCTATGAAAAATTAAAACCGACGCAAGTTTTTTACTTTGTTTCTTTGTTTGAGAAAAGTTTAAAAACGTTGGATTCAAGATATTCAAATTCATTTCCATTTAAAAACCCGCCAAAACAATGCTTTTCATATTTTAAAAGCTTGACTCCAGTGAAAATGGTTTTCAGAGCAAAACATAAAATTTCCATTTCAAAAGGATTAGGCTTCGAGTGCTCCCCCTGCAAACTGCTAGAGCAATTTACCACATAATTAATCACATCAAACAACTTCACAAATGATATCCAAATATCAAGATCATTCATATGTAATCCCTCAACATCCTCAGAGCACCTAAAAATGTATCTAAAAGCAAAATGAGTATGAAAAACGACGAAAAATTAAAATCGTGCAATAACCGTGCGAATGGTTTTTACGCCCATAATTGCTCAGAAACAAAGTCTGATGTTTTTAAGCTCCAAAATCCTTTCTAACGTACACGTAACGCTATGAAAAATTAAAACCGACGCAAGTTTTTTACTTTGTTTCTTTGTTTGAGAAAAGTTTAAAAACGTTGGATTCAAGATATTCAAATTCATTTCCATTTAAAAACCCGCCAAAACAATGCTTTTCATATTTTAAAAGCTTGACTCCAGTAAAAATCGTTTTCAGAGCAAAACATAAAATTTCCATTTCAAAAGGATTAGGCTTCGAGTGCTCCCCTTGCAAACTGCTAGAGCAATTTACCACATAATTAATCACATCAAACAACTTCACAAATGATATCCAAATATCAAGATCATTCATATGCAATCCCTCAACATCCTCAGAGCACCTAAAAATGTATCTAAAAGCAAAATGAGTATGAAAAACGACGAAAAATTAAAATCGTGCAATAACCGTGCGAATGGTTTTTACGCCCATAATTGCTTAGAAACAAAGTCTGATGTTTTTAAGCTCCAAAATCCTTTCTAACGTACACGTAACGCTATGAAAAATTAAAACCGACGCAAGTTTTTTACTTTGTTTCTTTGTTTGAGAAAAGTTTAAAAACGTTGGATTCAAGATATTCAAATTCATTTCCATTTAAAAACCCGCCAAAACAATGCTTTTCATATTTTAAAAGCTTGACTCCAGTGAAAATGGTTTTCAGAGCAAAAGATAAAATTTCCATTTCGAAAGGATTAGGCTTCGAGTGCTCCCCCTGCAAACTGCTAGAGCAATTTACCACATAATTAATCACATCAAACAACTTCACAAATGATATCCAAATATCAAGATCATTCATATGCAATCCCTCAACATCCTCAGAGCACCTAAAAATGTATCTAAAAGCAAAATGAGTATGAAAAATGACGAAAAATTAAAATCGTGCAATAACCGTGCGAATGGTTTTTACGCCCATAATTGCTCAGAAACAAAGTCTGATGTTTTTAAGCTCCAAAATCCTTTCTAACGTACACGTAACGCTATGAAAAATTAAAACCGACGCAAGTTTTTTACTTTGTTTCTTTGTTTGAGAAAAGTTTAAAAACGTTGGATTCAAGATATTCAAATTCATTTCCATTTAAAAACCCGCCAAAACAATGCTTTTCATATTTTAAAAGCTTGACTCCAGTGAAAATGGTTTTCAGAGCAAAACATAAAATTTCCATTTCAAAAGGATTAGGCTTCGAGTGCTCCCCCTGCAAACTGCTAGAGCAATTTACCACATAATTAATCACATCAAACAACTTCACAAATGATATCCAAATATCAAGATCATTCATATGTAATCCCTCAACATCCTCAGAGCACCTAAAAATGTATCTAAAAGCAAAATGAGTATGAAAAACGACGAAAAATTAAAATCGTGCAATAACCGTGCGAATGGTTTTTACGCCCATAATTGCTCAGAAACAAAGTCTGATGTTTTTAAGCTCCAAAATCCTTTCTAACGTACACGTAACGCTATGAAAAATTAAAACCGACGCAAGTTTTTTACTTTGTTTCTTTGTTTGAGAAAAGTTTAAAAACGTTGGATTCAAGATATTCAAATTCATTTCCATTTAAAAACCCGCCAAAACAATGCTTTTCATATTTTAAAAGCTTGACTCCAGTGAAAATCGTTTTCAGAGCAAAACATAAAATTTCCATTTCAAAAGGATTAGGCTTCGAGTGCTCCCCCTGCAAACTGCTAGAGCAATTTACCACATAATTAATCAAATCAAACAACTTCACAAATGATATCCAAATATCAAGATCATTCATATGCAATCCCTCAACATCCTCAGAGCACCTAAAAATGTATCTAAAAGCAAAATGAGTATGAGAAACGACGAAAAATTAAAATCGTGCAATAACCGTGCGAATGGTTTTTACGCCCATAATTGCTCAGAAACAAAGTCTGATGTTTTTAAGCTCCAAAATCCTTTCTAACGTACACGTAACGCTATGAAAAATTAAAACCGACGCAAGTTTTTTACTTTGTTTCTTTGTTTGAGAAAAGTTTAAAAACGTTGGATTCAAGATATTCAAATTCATTTCCATTTAAAAACCCGCCAAAACAATGCTTTTCATATTTTAAAAGCTTGACTCCAGTGAAAATGGTTTTCAGAGCAAAACATAAAATTTCCATTTCAAAAGGATTAGGCTTCGAGTGCTCCCCCTGCAAACTGCTAGAGCAATTTACCACATAATTAATCACATCAAACAACTTCACAAATGATATCCAAATATCAAGATCATTCATATGTAATCCCTCAACATCCTCAGAGCACCTAAAAATGTATCTAAAAGCAAAATGAGTATGAAAAACGACGAAAAATTAAAATCGTGCAATAACCGTGCGAATGGTTTTTACGCCCATAATTGCTCAGAAACAAAGTCTGATGTTTTTAAGCTCCAAAATCCTTTCTAACGTACACGTAACGCTATGAAAAATTAAAACCGACGCAAGTTTTTTACTTTGTTTCTTTGTTTGAGAAAAGTTTAAAAACGTTGGATTCAAGATATTCAAATTCATTTCCATTTAAAAACCCGCCAAAACAATGCTTTTCATATTTTAAAAGCTTGACTCCAGTAAAAATCGTTTTCAGAGCAAAACATAAAATTTCCATTTCAAAAGGATTAGGCTTCGAGTGCTCCCCTTGCAAACTGCTAGAGCAATTTACCACATAATTAATCACATCAAACAACTTCACAAATGATATCCAAATATCAAGATCATTCATATGCAATCCCTCAACATCCTCAGAGCACCTAAAAATGTATCTAAAAGCAAAATGAGTATGAAAAACGACGAAAAATTAAAATCGTGCAATAACCGTGCGAATGGTTTTTACGCCCATAATTGCTTAGAAACAAAGTCTGATGTTTTTAAGCTCCAAAATCCTTTCTAACGTACACGTAACGCTATGAAAAATTAAAACCGACGCAAGTTTTTTACTTTGTTTCTTTGTTTGAGAAAAGTTTAAAAACGTTGGATTCAAGATATTCAAATTCATTTCCATTTAAAAACCCGCCAAAACAATGCTTTTCATATTTTAAAAGCTTGACTCCAGTGAAAATGGTTTTCAGAGCAAAAGATAAAATTTCCATTTCAAAAGGATTAGGCTTCGAGTGCTCCCCCTGCAAACTGCTAGAGCAATTTACCACATAATTAATCACATCAAACAACTTCACAAATGATATCCAAATATCAAGATCATTCATATGCAATCCCTCAACATCCTCAGAGCACCTAAAAATGTATCTAAAAGCAAAATGAGTATGAAAAACGACAAAAAATTAAAATCGTGCAATAATCGTGCGAATGGTTTTTACGCCCATAATTGCTCAGAAACAAAGTCTGATGTTTTTAAGCTCCAAAATCCTTTCTAACGTACACGTAACGCTATGAAAAATTAAAACCGACGCAAGTTTTTTACTTTGTTTCTTTGTTTGAGAAAAGTTTAAAAACGTTGGATTCAAGATATTCAAATTCATTTCCATTTAAAAACCCGCCAAAACAATGCTTTTCATATTTTAAAAGCTTGACTCCAGTGAAAATGGTTTTCAGAGCAAAACATAAAATTTCCATTTCAAAAGGATTAGGCTTCGAGTGCTCCACCTGCAAACTGCTAGAGCAATTTACCACATAATTAATCACATCAAACAACTTCACAAATGATATCCAAATATCAAGATCATTCATATGCAATCCCTCAACATCCTCAGAGCACCTAAAAATGTATCTAAAAGCAAAATGAGTATGAAAAACGACGAAAAATTAAAATCGTGCAATAACCGTGCGAATGGTTTTTACGCCCATAATTGCTCAGAAACAAAGTCTGATGTTTTTAAGCTCCAAAATCCTTTCTAACGTACACGTAACGCTATGAAAAATTAAAACCGACGCAAGTTTTTTACTTTGTTTCTTTGTTTGAGAAAAGTTTAAAAACGTTGGATTCAAGATATTCAAATTCATTTCCATTTAAAAACCCGCCAAAACAATGCTTTTCATATTTTAAAAGCTTGACTCCAGTGAAAATCGTTTTCAGAGCAAAACATAAAATTTCCATTTCAAAAGGATTAGGCTTCGAGTGCTCCCCCTGCAAACTGCTAGAGCAATTTACCACATAATTAATCACATCAAACAACTTCACAAATGATATCCAAATATCAAGATCATTCATATGCAATCCCTCAACATCCTCAGAGCACCTAAAAATGTATCTAAAAGCAAAATGAGTATGAAAAACGACGAAAAATTAAAATCGTGCAATAACCGTGCGAATGGTTTTTACGCCCATAATTGCTCAGAAACAAAGTCTGATGTTTTTAAGCTCCAAAATCCTTTCTAACGTACACGTAACGCTATGAAAAATTAAAACCGACGCAAGTTTTTTACTTTGTTTCTTTGTTTGAGAAAAGTTTAAAAACGTTGGATTCAAGATATTCAAATTCATTTCCATTTAAAAACCCGCCTAAACAATGCTTTTTATATTTTAAAAGCTTGACTCCAGTGAAAATGGTTTTCAGAGCAAAACATAAAATTTCCATTTCAAAAGGATTAGGCTTCGAGTGCTCCCCCTGCAAACTGCTAGAGCAATTTACCACATAATTAATCACATCAAACAACTTCACAAATGATATCCAAATATCAAGATCATTCATATGCAATCCCTCAACATCCTCAGAGCACCTAAAAATGTATCTAAAAGCAAAATGAGTATGAAAAATGACGAAAAATTAAAATCGTGCAATAACCGTGCGAATGGTTTTTACGCCCATAATTGCTCAGAAACAAAGTCTGATGTTTTTAAGCTCCAAAATCCTTTCTAACGTACACGTAACGCTATGAAAAATTAAAACCGACGCAAGTTTTTTACTTTGTTTCTTTGTTTGAGAAAAGTTTAAAAACGTTGGATTCAAGATATTCAAATTCATTTCCATTTAAAAACCCGCCAAAACAATGCTTTTCATATTTTAAAAGCTTGACTCCAGTGAAAATCGTTTTCAGAGCAAAACATAAAATTTCCATTTCAAAAGGATTAGGCTTCGAGTGCTCCCCCTGCAAACTGCTAGAGCAATTTACCACATAATTAATCACATCAAACAACTTCACAAATGATATCCAAATATCAAGATCATTCATATGCAATCCCTCAACATCCTCAGAGCACCTAAAAATGTATCTAAAAGCAAAATGAGTATGAAAAACGACGAAAAATTAAAATCGTGCAATAACCGTGCGAATGGTTTTTACGCCCATAATTGCTCAGAAACAAAGTCTGATGTTTTTAAGCTCCAAAATCCTTTCTAACGTACACGTAACGCTATGAAAAATTAAAACCGACGCAAGTTTTTTACTTTGTTTCTTTGTTTGAGAAAAGTTCAAAAACGTTGGATTCAAGATATTCAAATTCATTTCCATTTAAAAACCCGCCAAAACAATGCTTTTCATATTTTAAAAGCTTGACTCCAGTGAAAATGGTTTTCAGAGCAAAACATAAAATTTCCATTTCAAAAGGATTAGGCTTCGAGTGCTCCCCCTGCAAACTGCTAGAGCAATTTACCACATAATTAATCACATCAAACAACTTCACAAATGATATCCAAATATCAAGATCATTCATATGCAATCCCTCAACATCCTCAGAGCACCTAAAAATGTATCTAAAAGCAAAATGAGTATGAAAAACGACGAAAAATTAAAATCGTGCAATAACCGTGCGAATGGTTTTTACGCCCATAATTGCTCAGAAACAAAGTCTGATGTTTTTAAGCTCCAAAATCCTTTCTAACGTACACGTAACGCTATGAAAAATTAAAACCGACGCAAGTTTTTTACTTTGTTTCTTTGTT
Source organism: Durio zibethinus (assembly GCF_047325235.1). Taxonomy (NCBI): domain Eukaryota; kingdom Viridiplantae; phylum Streptophyta; class Magnoliopsida; order Malvales; family Malvaceae; genus Durio; species Durio zibethinus. The sequence goes on from NC_143166.1 coordinate 21,666,819, forward strand.
TGAGAAAAGTTTAAAAACGTTGGATTCAAGATATTCAAATTCATTTCCATTTAAAAACCCGCCAAAACAATGCTTTTCATATTTTAAAAGCTTGACTCCAGTGAAAATCGTTTTCAGAGCAAAACATAAAATTTCCATTTCAAAAGGATTAGGCTTCGAGTGCTCCCCCTGCAAACTGCTAGAGCAATTTACCACATAATTAATCACATCAAACAACTTCACAAATGATATCCAAATATCAAGATCATTCATATGCAATCCCTCAACATCCTCAGAGCACCTAAAAATGTATCTAAAAGCAAAATGAGTATGAAAAACGACGAAAAATTAAAATCGTGCAATAACCGTGCGAATGGTTTTTACGCCCATAATTGCTCAGAAACAAAGTCTGATGTTTTTAAGCTCCAAAATCCTTTCTAACGTACACGTAACGCTATGAAAAATTAAAACCGACGCAAGTTTTTTACTTTGTTTCTTTGTTTGAGAAAAGTTCAAAAACGTTGGATTCAAGATATTCAAATTCATTTCCATTTAAAAACCCGCCAAAACAATGCTTTTCATATTTTAAAAGCTTGACTCCAGTGAAAATGGTTTTCAGAGCAAAACATAAAATTTCCATTTCAAAAGGATTAGGCTTCGAGTGCTCCCCCTGCAAACTGCTAGAGCAATTTACCACATAATTAATCACATCAAACAACTTCACAAATGATATCCAAATATCAAGATCATTCATATGCAATCCCTCAACATCCTCAGAGCACCTAAAAATGTATCTAAAAGCAAAATGAGTATGAAAAACGACGAAAAATTAAAATCGTGCAATAACCGTGCGAATGGTTTTTACGCCCATAATTGCTCAGAAACAAAGTCTGATGTTTTTAAGCTCCAAAATCCTTTCTAACGTACACGTAACGCTATGAAAAATTAAAACCGACGCAAGTTTTTTACTTTTTTTCTTTGTTTGAGAAAAGTTTAAAAACGTTGGATTCAAGATATTCAAATTCATTTCCATTTAAAAACCCGCCAAAACAATGCTTTTCATATTTTAAAAGCTTGACTCCAGTGAAAATCGTTTTCAGAGCAAAACATAAAATTTCCATTTCAAAAGGATTAGGCTTCGAGTGCTCCCCCTGCAAACTGCTAGAGCAATTTACCACATAATTAATCACATCAAACAACTTCACAAATGATATCCAAATATCAAGATCATTCATATGCAATCCCTCAACATCCTCAGAGCACCTAAAAATGTATCTAAAAGCAAAATGAGTATGAAAAACGACGAAAAATTAAAATCGTGCAATAACCGTGCGAATGGTTTTTACGCCCATAATTGCTCAGAAACAAAGTCTGATGTTTTTAAGCTCCAAAATCCTTTCTAACGTACACGTAACGCTATGAAAAATTAAAACCGACGCAAGTTTTTTACTTTGTTTCTTTGTTTGAGAAAAGTTCAAAAACGTTGGATTCAAGATATTCAAATTCATTTCCAATTAAAAACCCGCCAAAACAATGCTTTTCATATTTTAAAAGCTTGACTCCAGTGAAAATGGTTTTCAGAGCAAAACATAAAATTTCCATTTCAAAAGGATTAGGCTTCGAGTGCTCCCCCTGCAAACTGCTAGAGCAATTTACCACATAATTAATCACATCAAACAACTTCACAAATGATATCCAAATATCAAGATCATTCATATGCAATCCCTCAACATCCTCAGAGCACCTAAAAATGTATCTAAAAGCAAAATGAGTATGAAAAACGACGAAAAATTAAAATCGTGCAATAACCGTGCGAATGGTTTTTACGCCCATAATTGCTCAGAAACAAAGTCTGATGTTTTTAAGCTCCAAAATCCTTTCTAACGTACACGTAACGCTATGAAAAATTAAAACCGACGCAAGTTTTTTACTTTGTTTCTTTGTTTGAGAAAAGTTTAAAAACGTTGGATTCAAGATATTCAAATTCATTTCCATTTAAAAACCCGCCAAAACAATGCTTTTCATATTTTAAAAGCTTGACTCCAGTGAAAATCGTTTTCAGAGCAAAACATAAAATTTCCATTTCAAAAGGATTAGGCTTCGAGTGCTCCCCCTGCAAACTGCTAAAGCAATTTACCACATAATTAATCACATCAAACAACTTCACAAATGATATCCAAATATCAAGATCATTCATATGCAATCCCTCAACATCCTCAGAGCACCTAAAAATGTATCTAAAAGCAAAATGAGTATGAAAAACGACGAAAAATTAAAATCGTGCAATAACCGTGCGAATGGTTTTTACGCCCATAATTGCTCAGAAACAAAGTCTGATGTTTTTAAGCTCCAAAATCCTTTCTAACGTACACGTAACGCTATGAAAAATTAAAACCGACGCAAGTTTTTTACTTTGTTTCTTTGTTTGAGAAAAGTTTAAAAACGTTGGATTCAAGATATTCAAATTCATTTCCATTTAAAAACCCGCCAAAACAATGCTTTTCATATTTTAAAAGCTTGACTCCAGTGAAAATGGTTTTCAGAGCAAAACATAAAATTTCCATTTCAAAAGGATTAGGCTTCGAGTGCTCCCCCTGCAAACTGCTAGAGCAATTTACCACATAATTAATCACATCAAACAACTTCACAAATGATATCCAAATATCAAGATCATTCATATGTAAACCCTCAACATCCTCAGAGCACCTAAAAATGTATCTAAAAGCAAAATGAGTATGAAAAAGGACGAAAAATTAAAATCGTGCAATAACTGTGCGAATGGTTTTTACGCCCATAATTGCTCAGAAACAAAGTCTGATGTTTTTAAGCTCCAAAATCCTTTCTAACGTACACGTAACGCTATGAAAAATTAAAACCGACGCAAGTTTTTTACTTTGTTTCTTTGTTTGAGAAAAGTTTAAAAACGTTGGATTCAAGATATTCAAATTCATTTCCATTTAAAAACCCGCCAAAACAATGCTTTTCATATTTTAAAAGCTTGACTCCAGTGAAAATGGTTTTCAGAGCAAAACATAAAATTTCCATTTCAAAAGGATTAGGCTTCGAGTGCTCCCCCTGCAAACTGCTAGAGCAATTTACCACATAATTAATCACATCAAACAACTTCACAAATGATATCCAAATATCAAGATCATTCATATGTAATCCCTCAACATCCTCAGAGCACCTAAAAATGTATCTAAAAGCAAAATGAGTATGAAAAAGGACGAAAAATTAAAATCGTGCAATAACCGTGCGAATGGTTTTTACGCCCATAATTGCTCAGAAACAAAGTCTGATGTTTTTAAGCTCCAAAATCCTTTCTAACGTACACGTAACGCTATGAAAAATTAAAACCGACGCAAGTTTTTTACTTTGTTTCTTTGTTTGAGAAAAGTTTAAAAACGTTGGATTCAAGATATTCAAATTCATTTCCATTTAAAAACCCGCCAAAACAATGCTTTTCATATTTTAAAAGCTTGACTCCAGTGAAAATGGTTTTCAGAGCAAAACATAAAATTTCCATTTCAAAAGGATTAGGCTTCGAGTGCTCCCCCTGCAAACTGCTAGAGCAATTTACCACATAATTAATCACATCAAACAACTTCACAAATGATATCCAAATATCAAGATCATTCATATGTAATCCCTCAACATCCTCAGAGCACCTAAAAATGTATCTAAAAGCAAAATGAGTATGAAAAACGACGAAAAATTAAAATCGTGCAATAACCGTGCGAATGGTTTTTACGCCCATAATTGCTCAGAAACAAAGTCCGATGTTTTTAAGCTCCAAAATCCTTTCTAACGTACACGTAACGCTATGAAAAATTAAAACCGACGCAAGTTTTTTACTTTGTTTCTTTGTTTGAGAAAAGTTTAAAAACGTTGGATTCAAGATATTCAAATTCATTTCCATTTAAAAACCCGCCAAAACAATGCTTTTCATATTTTAAAAGCTTGACTCCAGTGAAAATGGTTTTCAGAGCAAAACATAAAATTTCCATTTCAAAAGGATTAGGCTTCGAGTGCTCCCCCTGCAAACTGCTAGAGCAATTTACCACATAATTAATCACATCAAACAACTTCACAAATGATATCCAAATATCAAGATCATTCATATGTAATCCCTCAACATCCTCAGAGCACCTAAAAATGTATCTAAAAGCAAAATGAGTATGAAAAACGACGAAAAATTAAAATCGTGCAATAACCGTGCGAATGGTTTTTACGCCCATAATTGCTCAGAAACAAAGTCTGATGTTTTTAAGCTCCAAAATCCTTTCTAACGTACACGTAACGCTATGAAAAATTAAAACCGACGCAAGTTTTTTACTTTGTTTCTTTGTTTGAGAAAAGTTTAAAAACGTTGGATTCAAGATATTCAAATTCATTTCCATTTAAAAACCCGCCAAAACAATGCTTTTCATATTTTAAAAGCTTGACTCCAGTGAAAATGGTTTTCAGAGCAAAACATAAAATTTCCATTTCAAAAGTATTAGGCTTCGAGTGCTCCCCCTGCAAACTGCTAGAGCAATTTACCACATAATTAATCACATCAAACAACTTCACAAATGATATCCAAATATCAAGATCATTCATATGTAATCCCTCAACATCCTCAGAGCACCTAAAAATGTATCTAAAAGCAAAATGAGTATGAAAAACGACGAAAAATTAAAATCGTGCAATAACCGTGCGAATGGTTTTTACGCCCATAATTGCTCAGAAACAAAGTCTGATGTTTTTAAGCTCCAAAATCCTTTCTAACGTACACGTAACGCTATGAAAAATTAAAACCGACGCAAGTTTTTTACTTTGTTTCTTTGTTTGAGAAAAGTTTAAAAACGTTGGATTCAAGATATTCAAATTCATTTCCATTTAAAAACCCGCCAAAACAATGCTTTTCATATTTTAAAAGCTTGACTCCAGTGAAAATGGTTTTCAGAGCAAAACATAAAATTTCCATTTCAAAAGGATTAGGCTTCGAGTGCTCCCCCTGCAAACTGCTAGAGTAATTTACCACATAATTAATCACATCAAACAACTTCACAAATGATATCCAAATATCAAGATCATTCATATGTAATCCCTCAACATCCTCAGAGCACCTAAAAATGTATCTAAAAGCAAAATGAGTATGAAAAACGACGAAAAATTAAAATCGTGCAATAACCGTGCGAATTGTTTTTACGCCCATAATTGCTCAGAAACAAAGTCTGATGTTTTTAAGCTCCAAAATCCTTTCTAACGTACACGTAACGCTATGAAAAATTAAAACCGACGCAAGTTTTTTACTTTGTTTCTTTGTTTGAGAAAAGTTTAAAAACGTTGGATTCAAGATATTCAAATTCATTTCCATTTAAAAACCCGCCAAAACAATGCTTTTCATATTTTAAAAGCTTGACTCCAGTGAAAATGGTTTTCAGAGCAAAACATAAAATTTCCATTTCAAAAGGATTAGGCTTCGAGTGCTCCCCCTGCAAACTGCTAGAGCAATTTACCACATAATTAATCACATCAAACAACTTCACAAATGATATCCAAATATCAAGATCATTCATATGTAATCCCTCAACATCCTCAGAGCACCTAAAAATGTATCTAAAAGCAAAATGAGTATGAAAAACGACGAAAAATTAAAATCATGCAATAACCGTGCGAATGGTTTTTACGCCCATAATTGCTCAGAAACAAAGTCTGATGTTTTTAAGCTCCAAAATCCTTTCTAACGTACACGTAACGCTATGAAAAATTAAAACCGACGCAAGTTTTTTACTTTGTTTCTTTGTTTGAGAAAAGTTTAAAAACGTTGGATTCAAGATATTCAAATTCATTTCCATTTAAAAACCCGCCAAAACAATGCTTTTCATATTTTAAAAGCTTGACTCCAGTGAAAATGGTTTTCAGAGCAAAACATAAAATTTCCATTTCAAAAGTATTAGGCTTCGAGTGCTCCCCCTGCAAACTGCTAGAGCAATTTACCACATAATTAATCACATCAAACAACTTCACAAATGATATCCAAATATCAAGATCATTCATATGTAATCCCTCAACATCCTCAGAGCACCTAAAAATGTATCTAAAAGCAAAATGAGTATGAAAAACGACGAAAAATTAAAATCGTGCAATAACCGTGCGAATGGTTTTTACGCCCATAATTGCTCAGAAACAAAGTCTGATGTTTTTAAGCTCCAAAATCCTTTCTAACGTACACGTAACGCTATGAAAAATTAAAACCGACGCAAGTTTTTTACTTTGTTTCTTTGTTTGAGAAAAGTTTAAAAACGTTGGATTCAAGATATTCAAATTCATTTCCATTTAAAAACCCGCCAAAACAATGCTTTTCATATTTTAAAAGCTTGACTCCAGTGAAAATGGTTTTCAGAGCAAAACATAAAATTTCCATTTCAAAAGGATTAGGCTTCGAGTGCTCCCCTGCAAACTGCTAGAGCAATTTACCACATAATTAATCACATCAAACAACTTCACAAATGATATCCAAATATCAAGATCATTCATATGTAATCCCTCAACATCCTCAGAGCACCTAAAAATGTATCTAAAAGCAAAATGAGTATGAAAAACGATGAAAAATTAAAATCGTGCAATAACCGTGCGAATGGTTTTTACGCCCATAATTGCTCAGAAACAAAGTCTGATGTTTTTAAGCTCCAAAATCCTTTCTAACGTACACGTAACGCTATGAAAAATTAAAACCGACGCAAGTTTTTTACTTTGTTTCTTTGTTTGAGAAAAGTTTAAAAACGTTGGATTCAAGATATTCAAATTCATTTCCATTTAAAAACCCGCCAAAACAATGCTTTTCATATTTTAAAAGCTTGACTCCAGTGAAAATGGTTTTCAGAGCAAAACATAAAATTTCCATTTCAAAAGTATTAGGCTTCGAGTGCTCCCCCTGCAAACTGCTAGAGCAATTTACCACATAATTAATCACATCAAACAACTTCACAAATGATATCCAAATATCAAGATCATTCATATGTAATCCCTCAACATCCTCAGAGCACCTAAAAATGTATCTAAAAGCAAAATGAGTATGAAAAACGACGAAAAATTAAAATCGTGCAATAACCGTGCGAATGGTTTTTACGCCCATAATTGCTCAGAAACAAAGTCTGATGTTTTTAAGCTCCAAAATCCTTTCTAACGTACACGTAACGCTATGAAAAATTAAAACCGACGCAAGTTTTTTACTTTGTTTCTTTGTTTGAGAAAAGTTTAAAAACGTTGGATTCAAGATATTCAAATTCATTTCCATTTAAAAACCCGCCAAAACAATGCTTTTCATATTTTAAAAGCTTGACTCCAGTGAAAATGGTTTTCAGAGCAAAACATAAAATTTCCATTTCAAAAGGATTAGGCTTCGAGTGCTCCCCCTGCAAACTGCTAGAGCAATTTACCACATAATTAATCACATCAAACAACTTCACAAATGATATCCAAATATCAAGATCTTTCATATGTAATCCCTCAACATCCTCAGAGCACCTAAAAATGTATCTAAAAGCAAAATGAGTATGAAAAACGACGAAAAATTAAAATCGTGCAATAACCGTGCGAATGGTTTTTACGCCCATAATTGCTCAGAAACAAAGTCTGATGTTTTTAAGCTCCAAAATCCTTTCTAACGTACACGTAACGCTATGAAAAATTAAAACCGACGCAAGTTTTTTACTTTGTTTCTTTGTTTGAGAAAAGTTTAAAAACGTTGGATTCAAGATATTCAAATTCATTTCCATTTAAAAACCCGCCAAAACAATGCTTTTCATATTTTAAAAGCTTGACTCCAGTGAAAATGGTTTTCAGAGCAAAACATAAAATTTCCATTTCAAAAGGATTAGGCTTCGAGTGCTCCCCCTGCAAACTGCTAGAGCAATTTACCACATAATTAATCACATCAAACAACTTCACAAATGATATCCAAATATCAAGATCATTCATATGTAATCCCTCAACATCCTCAGAGCACCTAAAAATGTATCTAAAAGCAAAATGAGTATGAAAAACGACGAAAAATTAAAATCGTGCAATAACCGTGCGAATGGTTTTTACGCCCATAATTGCTCAGAAACAAAGTCTGATGTTTTTAAGCTCCAAAATCCTTTCTAACGTACACGTAACGCTATGAAAAATTAAAACCGACGCAAGTTTTTTACTTTGTTTCTTTGTTTGAGAAAAGTTTAAAAACGTTGGATTCAAGATATTCAAATTCATTTCCATTTAAAAACCCGCCAAAACAATGCTTTTCATATTTTAAAAGCTTGACTCCAGTGAAAATGGTTTTCAGAGCAAAACATAAAATTTCCATTTCAAAAGGATTAGGCTTCGAGTGCTCCCCCTGCAAACTGCTAGAGCAATTTACCACATAATTAATCACATCAAACAACTTCACAAATGATATCCAAATATCAAGATCTTTCATATGTAATCCCTCAACATCCTCAGAGCACCTAAAAATGTATCTAAAAGCAAAATGAGTATGAAAAACGACGAAAAATTAAAATCGTGCAATAACCGTGCGAATGGTTTTTACGCCCATAATTGCTCAGAAACAAAGTCTGATGTTTTTAAGCTCCAAAATCCTTTCTAACGTACACGTAACGCTATGAAAAATTAAAACCGACGCAAGTTTTTTACTTTGTTTCTTTGTTTGAGAAAAGTTTAAAAACGTTGGATTCAAGATATTCAAATTCATTTCCATTTAAAAACCCGCCAAAACAATGCTTTTCATATTTTAAAAGCTTGACTCCAGTGAAAATGGTTTTCAGAGCAAAACATAAAATTTCCATTTCAAAAGGATTAGGCTTCGAGTGCTCCCCCTGCAAACTGCTAGAGCAATTTACCACATAATTAATCACATCAAACAACTTCACAAATGATATCCAAATATCAAGATCATTCATATGTAATCCCTCAACATCCTCAGAGCACCTAAAAATGTATCTAAAAGCAAAATGAGTATGAAAAAGGACGAAAAATTAAAATCGTGCAATAACCGTGCGAATGGTTTTTACGCCCATAATTGCTCAGAAACAAAGTCTGATGTTTTTAAGCTCCAAAATCCTTTCTAACGTACACGTAACGCTATGAAAAATTAAAACCGACGCAAGTTTTTTACTTTGTTTCTTTGTTTGAGAAAAGTTTAAAAACGTTGGATTCAAGATATTCAAATTCATTTCCATTTAAAAACCCGCCAAAACAATGCTTTTCATATTTTAAAAGCTTGACTCCAGTGAAAATGGTTTTCAGAGCAAAACATAAAATTTCCATTTCAAAAGGATTAGGCTTCGAGTGCTCCCCCTGCAAACTGCTAGAGCAATTTACCACATAATTAATCACATCAAACAACTTCACAAATGATATCCAAATATCAAGATCATTCATATGTAATCCCTCAACATCCTCAGAGCACCTAAAAATGTATCTAAAAGCAAAATGAGTATGAAAAACGACGAAAAATTAAAATCGTGCAATAACCGTGCGAATGGTTTTTACGCCCATAATTGCTCAGAAACAAAGTCTGATGTTTTTAAGCTCCAAAATCCTTTCTAACGTACACGTAACGCTATGAAAAATTAAAACCGACGCAAGTTTTTTACTTTGTTTCTTTGTTTGAGAAAAGTTTAAAAACGTTGGATTCAAGATATTCAAATTCATTTCCATTTAAAAACCCGCCAAAACAATGCTTTTCATATTTTAAAAGCTTGACTCCAGTGAAAATGGTTTTCAGAGCAAAACATAAAATTTCCTTTTCAAAAGGATTAGGCTTCGAGTGCTCCCCCTGCAAACTGCTAGAGCAATTTACCACATAATTAATCACATCAAACAACTTCACAAATGATATCCAAATATCAAGATCATTCATATGTAATCCCTCAACATCCTCAGAGCACCTAAAAATGTATCTAAAAGCAAAATGAGTATGAAAAACGATGAAAAATTAAAATCGTGCAATAACCGTGCGAATGGTTTTTACGCCCATAATTGCTCAGAAACAAAGTCTGATGTTTTTAAGCTCCAAAATCCTTTCTAACGTACACGTAACGCTATGAAAAATAAAAACGACGCAAGTTTTTTACTTTGTTTCTTTGTTTGAGAAAAGTTTAAAAACGTTGGATTCAAGATATTCAAATTCATTTCCATTTAAAAACCCGCCAAAACAATGCTTTTCATATTTTAAAAGCTTGACTCCAGTGAAAATGGTTTTCAGAGCAAAACATAAAATTTCCATTTCAAAAGTATTAGGCTTCGAGTGCTCCCCCTGCAAACTGCTAGAGCAATTTACCACATAATTAATCACATCAAACAACTTCACAAATGATATCCAAATATCAAGATCATTCATATGTAATCCCTCAACATCCTCAGAGCACCTAAAAATGTATCTAAAAGCAAAATGAGTATGAAAAACGACGAAAAATTAAAATCGTGCAATAACCGTGCGAATGGTTTTTACGCCCATAATTGCTCAGAAACAAAGTCTGATGTTTTTAAGCTCCAAAATCCTTTCTAACGTACACGTAACGCTATGAAAAATTAAAACCGACGCAAGTTTTTTACTTTGTTTCTTTGTTTGAGAAAAGTTTAAAAACGTTGGATTCAAGATATTCAAATTCATTTCCATTTAAAAACCCGCCAAAACAATGCTTTTCATATTTTAAAAGCTTGACTCCAGTGAAAATGGTTTTCAGAGCAAAACATAAAATTTCCATTTCAAAAGGATTAGGCTTCGAGTGCTCCCCCTGCAAACTGCTAGAGCAATTTACCACATAATTAATCACATCAAACAACTTCACAAATGATATCCAAATATCAAGATCATTCATATGTAAACCCTCAACATCCTCAGAGCACCTAAAAATGTATCTAAAAGCAAAATGAGTATGAAAAACGACGAAAAATTAAAATCGTGCAATAACCGTGCGAATGGTTTTTACGCCCATAATTGCTCAGAAACAAAGTCCGATGTTTTTAAGCTCCAAAATCCTTTCTAACGTACACGTAACGCTATGAAAAATTAAAACCGACGCAAGTTTTTTACTTTGTTTCTTTGTTTGAGAAAAGTTTAAAAACGTTGGATTCAAGATATTCAAATTCATTTCCATTTAAAAACCCGCCAAAACAATGCTTTTCATATTTTAAAAGCTTGACTCCAGTGAAAATGGTTTTCAGAGCAAAACATAAAATTTCCATTTCAAAAGGATTAGGCTTCGAGTGCTCCCCCTGCAAACTGCTAGAGCAATTTACCACATAATTAATCACATCAAACAACTTCACAAATGATATCCAAATATCAAGATCATTCATATGTAATCCCTCAACATCCTCAGAGCACCTAAAAATGTATCTAAAAGCAAAATGAGTATGAAAAACGACGAAAAATTAAAATCGTGCAATAACCGTGCGAATGGTTTTTACGCCCATAATTGCTCAGAAACAAAGTCTGATGTTTTTAAGCTCCAAAATCCTTTCTAACGTACACGTAACGCTATGAAAAATTAAAACCGACGCAAGTTTTTTACTTTGTTTCTTTGTTTGAGAAAAGTTTAAAAACGTTGGATTCAAGATATTCAAATTCATTTCCATTTAAAAACCCGCCAAAACAATGCTTTTCATATTTTAAAAGCTTGACTCCAGTGAAAATGGTTTTCAGAGCAAAACATAAAATTTCCTTTTCAAAAGGATTAGGCTTCGAGTGCTCCCCCTGCAAACTGCTAGAGCAATTTACCACATAATTAATCACATCAAACAACTTCACAAATGATATCCAAATATCAAGATCATTCATATGTAATCCCTCAACATCCTCAGAGCACCTAAAAATGTATCTAAAAGCAAAATGAGTATGAAAAACGACGAAAAATTAAAATCGTGCAATAACCGTGCGAATGGTTTTTACGCCCATAATTGCTCAGAAACAAAGTCTGATGTTTTTAAGCTCCAAAATCCTTTCTAACGTACACGTAACGCTATGAAAAATTAAAACCGACGCAAGTTTTTTACTTTGTTTCTTTGTTTGAGAAAAGTTTAAAAACGTTGGATTCAAGATATTCAAATTCATTTCCATTTAAAAACCCGCCAAAACAATGCTTTTCATATTTTAAAAGCTTGACTCCAGTGAAAATGGTTTTCAGAGCAAAACATAAAATTTCCATTTCAAAAGTATTAGGCTTCGAGTGCTCCCCCTGCAAACTGCTAGAGCAATTTACCACATAATTAATCACATCAAACAACTTCACAAATGATATCCAAATATCAAGATCATTCATATGTAATCCCTCAACATCCTCAGAGCACCTAAAAATGTATCTAAAAGCAAAATGAGTATGAAAAACGACGAAAAATTAAAATCGTGCAATAACCGTGCGAATGGTTTTTACGCCCATAATTGCTCAGAAACAAAGTCTGATGTTTTTAAGCTCCAAAATCCTTTCTAACGTACACGTAACGCTATGAAAAATTAAAACCGACGCAAGTTTTTTACTTTGTTTCTTTGTTTGAGAAAAGTTTAAAAACGTTGGATTCAAGATATTCAAATTCATTTCCATTTAAAAACCCGCCAAAACAATGCTTTTCATATTTTAAAAGCTTGACTCCAGTGAAAATGGTTTTCAGAGCAAAACATAAAATTTCCATTTCAAAAGGATTAGGCTTCGAGTGCTCCCCCTGCAAACTGCTAGAGCAATTTACCACATAATTAATCACATCAAACAACTTCACAAATGATATCCAAATATCAAGATCATTCATATGTAATCCCTCAACATCCTCAGAGCACCTAAAAATGTATCTAAAAGCAAAATGACTATGAAAAACGACGAAAAATTAAAATCGTGCAATAACCGTGCGAATGGTTTTTACGCCCATAATTGCTCAGAAACAAAGTCCGATGTTTTTAAGCTCCAAAATCCTTTCTAACGTACACGTAACGCTATGAAAAATTAAAACCGACGCAAGTTTTTTACTTTGTTTCTTTGTTTGAGAAAAGTTTAAAAACGTTGGATTCAAGATATTCAAATTCATTTCCATTTAAAAACCCGCCAAAACAATGCTTTTCATATTTTAAAAGCTTGACTCCAGTGAAAATCGTTTTCAGAGCAAAACATAAAATTTCCATTTCAAAAGGATTAGGCTTCGAGTGCTCCCCCTGCAAACTGCTAGAGCAATTTACCACATAATTAATCACATCAAACAACTTCACAAATGATATCCAAATATCAAGATCATTCATATGTAATCCCTCAACATCCTCAGAGCACCTAAAAATGTATCTAAAAGCAAAATGAGTATGAAAAACGACGAAAAATTAAAATCGTGCAATAACCGTGCGAATGGTTTTTACGCCCATAATTGCTCAGAAACAAAGTCCGATGTTTTTAAGCTCCAAAATCCTTTCTAACGTACACGTAACGCTATAAAAAATTAAAACCGACGCAAGTTTTTTACTTTGTTTCTTTGTTTGAGAAAAGTTTAAAAACGTTGGATTCAAGATATTCAAATTCATTTCCATTTAAAAACCCGCCAAAACAATGCTTTTCATATTTTAAAAGCTTGACTCCAGTGAAAATGGTTTTCAGAGCAAAACATAAAATTTCCATTTCAAAAGGATTAGGCTTCGAGTGCTCCCCCTGCAAACTGCTAGAGCAATTTACCACATAATTAATCACATCAAACAACTTCACAAATGATATCCAAATATCAAGATCATTCATATGTAATCCCTCAACATCCTCAGAGCACCTAAAAATGTATCTAAAAGCAAAATGAGTATGAAAAACGACGAAAAATTAAAATCGTGCAATAACCGTGCGAATGGTTTTTACGCCCATAATTGCTCAGAAACAAAGTCCGATGTTTTTAAGCTCCAAAATCCTTTCTAACGTACACGTAACGCTATGAAAAATTAAAACCGACGCAAGTTTTTTACTTTGTTTCTTTGTTTGAGAAAAGTTTAAAAACGTTGGATTCAAGATATTCAAATTCATTTCCATTTAAAAACCCGCCAAAACAATGCTTTTCATATTTTAAAAGCTTGACTCCAGTGAAAATGGTTTTCAGAGCAAAACATAAAATTTCCATTTCAAAAGGATTAGGCTTCGAGTGCTCCCCCTGCAAACTGCTAGAGCAATTTACCACATAATTAATCACATCAAACAACTTCACAAATGATATCCAAATATCAAGATCATTCATATGTAATCCCTCAACATCCTCAGAGCACCTAAAAATGTATCTAAAAGCAAAATGAGTATGAAAAACGACGAAAAATTAAAATCGTGCAATAACCGTGCGAATGGTTTTTACGCCCATAATTGCTCAGAAACAAAGTCCGATGTTTTTAAGCTCCAAAATCCTTTCTAACGTACACGTAACGCTATGAAAAATTAAAACCGACGCAAGTTTTTTACTTTGTTTCTTTGTTTGAGAAAAGTTTAAAAACGTTGGATTCAAGATATTCAAATTCATTTCCATTTAAAAACCCGCCAAAACAATGCTTTTCATATTTTAAAAGCTTGACTCCAGTGAAAATCGTTTTCAGAGCAAAACATAAAATTTCCATTTCAAAAGGATTAGGCTTCGAGTGCTCCCCCTGCAAACTGCTAGAGCAATTTACCACATAATTAATCACATCAAACAACTTCACAAATGATATCCAAATATCAAGATCATTCATATGTAATCCCTCAACATCCTCAGAGCACCTAAAAATGTATCTAAAAGCAAAATGAGTATGAAAAACGATGAAAAATTAAAATCGTGCAATAACCGTGCGAATGGTTTTTACGCCCATAATTGCTCAGAAACAAAGTCCGATGTTTTTAAGCTCCAAAATCCTTTCTAACGTACACGTAACGCTATGAAAAATTAAAACCGACGCAAGTTTTTTACTTTGTTTCTTTGTTTGAGAAAAGTTTAAAAACGTTGGATTCAAGATATTCAAATTCATTTCCATTTAAAAACCCGCCAAAACAATGCTTTTCATATTTTAAAAGCTTGACTCCAGTGAAAATGGTTTTCAGAGCAAAACATAAAATTTCCATTTCAAAAGGATTAGGCTTCGAGTGCTCCCCCTGCAAACTGCTAGAGCAATTTACCACATAATTAATCACATCAAACAACTTCACAAATGATATCCAAATATCAAGATCATTCATATGTAATCCCTCAACATCCTCAGAGCACCTAAAAATGTATCTAAAAGCAAAATGAGTATGAAAAACGACGAAAAATTAAAATCGTGCAATAACCGTGCGAATGGTTTTTACGCCCATAATTGCTCAGAAACAAAGTCCGATGTTTTTAAGCTCCAAAATCCTTTCTAACGTACACGTAACGCTATGAAAAATTAAAACCGACGCAAGTTTTTTACTTTGTTTCTTTGTTTGAGAAAAGTTTAAAAACGTTGGATTCAAGATATTCAAATTCATTTCCATTTAAAAACCCGCCAAAACAATGCTTTTCATATTTTAAAAGCTTGACTCCAGTGAAAATCGTTTTCAGAGCAAAACATAAAATTTCCATTTCAAAAGGATTAGGCTTCGAGTGCTCCCCCTGCAAACTGCTAGAGCAATTTACCACATAATTAATCACATCAAACAACTTCACAAATGATATCCAAATATCAAGATCATTCATATGTAATCCCTCAACATCCTCAGAGCACCTAAAAATGTATCTAAAAGCAAAATGACTATGAAAAACGACGAAAAATTAAAATCGTGCAATAACCGTGCGAATGGTTTTTACGCCCATAATTGCTCAGAAACAAAGTCCGATGTTTTTAAGCTCCAAAATCCTTTCTAACGTACACGTAACGCTATGAAAAATTAAAACCGACGCAAGTTTTTTACTTTGTTTCTTTGTTTGAGAAAAGTTTAAAAACGTTGGATTCAAGATATTCAAATTCATTTCCATTTAAAAACCCGCCAAAACAATGCTTTTCATATTTTAAAAGCTTGACTCCAGTGAAAATCGTTTTCAGAGCAAAACATAAAATTTCCATTTCAAAAGGATTAGGCTTCGAGTGCTCCCCCTGCAAACTGCTAGAGCAATTTACCACATAATTAATCACATCAAACAACTTCACAAATGATATCCAAATATCAAGATCATTCATATGTAATCCCTCAACATCCTCAGAGCACCTAAAAATGTATCTAAAAGCAAAATGACTATGAAAAACGACGAAAAATTAAAATCGTGCAATAACCGTGCGAATGGTTTTTACGCCCATAATTGCTCAGAAACAAAGTCCGATGTTTTTAAGCTCCAAAATCCTTTCTAACGTACACGTAACGCTATGAAAAATTAAAACCGACGCAAGTTTTTTACTTTGTTTCTTTGTTTGAGAAAAGTTTAAAAACGTTGGATTCAAGATATTCAAATTCATTTCCATTTAAAAACCCGCCAAAACAATGCTTTTCATATTTTAAAAGCTTGACTCCAGTGAAAATCGTTTTCAGAGCAAAACATAAAATTTCCATTTCAAAAGGATTAGGCTTCGAGTGCTCCCCCTGCAAACTGCTAGAGCAATTTACCACATAATTAATCACATCAAACAACTTCACAAATGATATCCAAATATCAAGATCATTCATATGTAATCCCTCAACATCCTCAGAGCACCTAAAAATGTATCTAAAAGCAAAATGACTATGAAAAACGACGAAAAATTAAAATCGTGCAATAACCGTGCGAATGGTTTTTACGCCCATAATTGCTCAGAAACAAAGTCCGATGTTTTTAAGCTCCAAAATCCTTTCTAACGTACACGTAACGCTATGAAAAATTAAAACCGACGCAAGTTTTTTACTTTGTTTCTTTGTTTGAGAAAAGTTTAAAAACGTTGGATTCAAGATATTCAAATTCATTTCCATTTAAAAACCCGCCAAAACAATGCTTTTCATATTTTAAAAGCTTGACTCCAGTGAAAATGGTTTTCAGAGCAAAACATAAAATTTCCATTTCAAAAGGATTAGGCTTCGAGTGCTCCCCCTGCAAACTGCTAGAGCAATTTACCACATAATTAATCACATCAAACAACTTCACAAATGATATCCAAATATCAAGATCATTCATATGTAATCCCTCAACATCCTCAGAGCACCTAAAAATGTATCTAAAAGCAAAATGAGTATGAAAAACGACGAAAAATTAAAATCGTGCAATAACCGTGCGAATGGTTTTTACGCCCATAATTGCTCAGAAACAAAGTCCGATGTTTTTAAGCTCCAAAATCCTTTCTAACGTACACGTAACGCTATGAAAAATTAAAACCGACGCAAGTTTTTTACTTTGTTTCTTTGTTTGAGAAAAGTTTAAAAACGTTGGATTCAAGATATTCAAATTCATTTCCATTTAAAAACCCGCCAAAACAATGCTTTTCATATTTTAAAAGCTTGACTCCAGTGAAAATCGTTTTCAGAGCAAAACATAAAATTTCCATTTCAAAAGGATTAGGCTTCGAGTGCTCCCCCTGCAAACTGCTAGAGCAATTTACCACATAATTAATCACATCAAACAACTTCACAAATGATATCCAAATATCAAGATCATTCATATGTAATCCCTCAACATCCTCAGAGCACCTAAAAATGTATCTAAAAGCAAAATGACTATGAAAAACGACGAAAAATTAAAATCGTGCAATAACCGTGCGAATGGTTTTTACGCCCATAATTGCTCAGAAACAAAGTCCGATGTTTTTAAGCTCCAAAATCCTTTCTAACGTACACGTAACGCTATGAAAAATTAAAACCGACGCAAGTTTTTTACTTTGTTTCTTTGTTTGAGAAAAGTTTAAAAACGTTGGATTCAAGATATTCAAATTCATTTCCATTTAAAAACCCGCCAAAACAATGCTTTTCATATTTTAAAAGCTTGACTCCAGTGAAAATCGTTTTCAGAGCAAAACATAAAATTTCCATTTCAAAAGGATTAGGCTTCGAGTGCTCCCCCTGCAAACTGCTAGAGCAATTTACCACATAATTAATCACATCAAACAACTTCACAAATGATATCCAAATATCAAGATCATTCATATGTAATCCCTCAACATCCTCAGAGCACCTAAAAATGTATCTAAAAGCAAAATGACTATGAAAAACGACGAAAAATTAAAATCGTGCAATAACCGTGCGAATGGTTTTTACGCCCATAATTGCTCAGAAACAAAGTCCGATGTTTTTAAGCTCCAAAATCCTTTCTAACGTACACGTAACGCTATGAAAAATTAAAACCGACGCAAGTTTTTTACTTTGTTTCTTTGTTTGAGAAAAGTTTAAAAACGTTGGATTCAAGATATTCAAATTCATTTCCATTTAAAAACCCGCCAAAACAATGCTTTTCATATTTTAAAAGCTTGACTCCAGTGAAAATCGTTTTCAGAGCAAAACATAAAATTTCCATTTCAAAAGGATTAGGCTTCGAGTGCTCCCCCTGCAAACTGCTAGAGCAATTTACCACATAATTAATCACATCAAACAACTTCACAAATGATATCCAAATATCAAGATCATTCATATGTAATCCCTCAACATCCTCAGAGCACCTAAAAATGTATCTAAAAGCAAAATGACTATGAAAAACGACGAAAAATTAAAATCGTGCAATAACCGTGCGAATGGTTTTTACGCCCATAATTGCTCAGAAACAAAGTCCGATGTTTTTAAGCTCCAAAATCCTTTCTAACGTACACGTAACGCTATGAAAAATTAAAACCGACGCAAGTTTTTTACTTTGTTTCTTTGTTTGAGAAAAGTTTAAAAACGTTGGATTCAAGATATTCAAATTCATTTCCATTTAAAAACCCGCCAAAACAATGCTTTTCATATTTTAAAAGCTTGACTCCAGTGAAAATGGTTTTCAGAGCAAAACATAAAATTTCCATTTCAAAAGGATTAGGCTTCGAGTGCTCCCCCTGCAAACTGCTAGAGCAATTTACCACATAATTAATCACATCAAACAACTTCACAAATGATATCCAAATATCAAGATCATTCATATGTAATCCCTCAACATCCTCAGAGCACCTAAAAATGTATCTAAAAGCAAAATGACTATGAAAAACGACGAAAAATTAAAATCGTGCAATAACCGTGCGAATGGTTTTTACGCCCATAATTGCTCAGAAACAAAGTCCGATGTTTTTAAGCTCCAAAATCCTTTCTAACGTACACGTAACGCTATGAAAAATTAAAACCGACGCAAGTTTTTTACTTTGTTTCTTTGTTTGAGAAAAGTTTAAAAACGTTGGATTCAAGATATTCAAATTCATTTCCATTTAAAAACCCGCCAAAACAATGCTTTTCATATTTTAAAAGCTTGACTCCAGTGAAAATCGTTTTCAGAGCAAAACATAAAATTTCCATTTCAAAAGGATTAGGCTTCGAGTGCTCCCCCTGCAAACTGCTAGAGCAATTTACCACATAATTAATCACATCAAACAACTTCACAAATGATATCCAAATATCAAGATCATTCATATGTAATCCCTCAACATCCTCAGAGCACCTAAAAATGTATCTAAAAGCAAAATGACTATGAAAAACGACGAAAAATTAAAATCGTGCAATAACCGTGCGAATGGTTTTTACGCCCATAATTGCTCAGAAACAAAGTCCGATGTTTTTAAGCTCCAAAATCCTTTCTAACGTACACGTAACGCTATAAAAAATTAAAACCGACGCAAGTTTTTTACTTTGTTTCTTTGTTTGAGAAAAGTTTAAAAACGTTGGATTCAAGATATTCAAATTCATTTCCATTTAAAAACCCGCCAAAACAATGCTTTTCATATTTTAAAAGCTTGACTCCAGTGAAAATGGTTTTCAGAGCAAAACATAAAATTTCCATTTCAAAAGGATTAGGCTTCGAGTGCTCCCCCTGCAAACTGCTAGAGCAATTTACCACATAATTAATCACATCAAACAACTTCACAAATGATATCCAAATATCAAGATCATTCATATGTAATCCCTCAACATCCTCAGAGCACCTAAAAATGTATCTAAAAGCAAAATGAGTATGAAAAACGACGAAAAATTAAAATCGTGCAATAACCGTGCGAATGGTTTTTACGCCCATAATTGCTCAGAAACAAAGTCTGATGTTTTTAAGCTCCAACATCCTTTCTAACGTACACGTAACGCTATGAAAAATTAAAACCGACGCAAGTTTTTTACTTTGTTTCTTTGTTTGAGAAAAGTTTAAAAACGTTGGATTCAAGATATTCAAATTCATTTCCATTTAAAAACCCGCCAAAACAATGCTTTTCATATTTTAAAAGCTTGACTCCAGTGAAAATCGTTTTCAGAGCAAAACATAAAATTTCCATTTCAAAAGGATTAGGCTTCGAGTGCTCCCCCTGCAAACTGCTAGAGCAATTTACCACATAATTAATCACATCAAACAACTTCACAAATGATATCCAAATATCAAGATCATTCATATGTAATCCCTCAACATCCTCAGAGCACCTAAAAATGTATCTAAAAGCAAAATGAGTATGAAAAACGACGAAAAATTAAAATCGTGCAATAACCGTGCGAATGGTTTTTACGCCCATAATTGCTCAGAAACAAAGTCCGATGTTTTTAAGCTCCAAAATCCTTTCTAACGTACACGTAACGCTATGAAAAATTAAAACCGACGCAAGTTTTTTACTTTGTTTCTTTGTTTGAGAAAAGTTTAAAAACGTTGGATTCAAGATATTCAAATTCATTTCCATTTAAAAACCCGCCAAAACAATGCTTTTCATATTTTAAAAGCTTGACTCCAGTGAAAATCGTTTTCAGAGCAAAACATAAAATTTCCATTTCAAAAGGATTAGGCTTCGAGTGCTCCCCCTGCAAACTGCTAGAGCAATTTACCACATAATTAATCACATCAAACAACTTCACAAATGATATCCAAATATCAAGATCATTCATATGTAATCCCTCAACATCCTCAGAGCACCTAAAAATGTATCTAAAAGCAAAATGACTATGAAAAACGACGAAAAATTAAAATCGTGCAATAACCGTGCGAATGGTTTTTACGCCCATAATTGCTCAGAAACAAAGTCCGATGTTTTTAAGCTCCAAAATCCTTTCTAACGTACACGTAACGCTATGAAAAATTAAAACCGACGCAAGTTTTTTACTTTGTTTCTTTGTTTGAGAAAAGTTTAAAAACGTTGGATTCAAGATATTCAAATTCATTTCCATTTAAAAACCCGCCAAAACAATGCTTTTCATATTTTAAAAGCTTGACTCCAGTGAAAATCGTTTTCAGAGCAAAACATAAAATTTCCATTTCAAAAGGATTAGGCTTCGAGTGCTCCCCCTGCAAACTGCTAGAGCAATTTACCACATAATTAATCACATCAAACAACTTCACAAATGATATCCAAATATCAAGATCATTCATATGTAATCCCTCAACATCCTCAGAGCACCTAAAAATGTATCTAAAAGCAAAATGAGTATGAAAAACGACGAAAAATTAAAATCGTGCAATAACCGTGCGAATGGTTTTTACGCCCATAATTGCTCAGAAACAAAGTCCGATGTTTTTAAGCTCCAAAATCCTTTCTAACGTACACGTAACGCTATGAAAAATTAAAACCGACGCAAGTTTTTTACTTTGTTTCTTTGTTTGAGAAAAGTTTAAAAACGTTGGATTCAAGATATTCAAATTCATTTCCATTTAAAAACCCGCCAAAACAATGCTTTTCATATTTTAAAAGCTTGACTCCAGTGAAAATCGTTTTCAGAGCAAAACATAAAATTTCCATTTCAAAAGGATTAGGCTTCGAGTGCTCCCCCTGCAAACTGCTAGAGCAATTTACCACATAATTAATCACATCAAACAACTTCACAAATGATATCCAAATATCAAGATCATTCATATGTAATCCCTCAACATCCTCAGAGCACCTAAAAATGTATCTAAAAGCAAAATGAGTATGAAAAACGACGAAAAATTAAAATCGTGCAATAACCGTGCGAATGGTTTTTACGCCCATAATTGCTCAGAAACAAAGTCCGATGTTTTTAAGCTCCAAAATCCTTTCTAACGTACACGTAACGCTATGAAAAATTAAAACCGACGCAAGTTTTTTACTTTGTTTCTTTGTTTGAGAAAAGTTTAAAAACGTTGGATTCAAGATATTCAAATTCATTTCCATTTAAAAACCCGCCAAAACAATGCTTTTCATATTTTAAAAGCTTGACTCCAGTGAAAATCGTTTTCAGAGCAAAACATAAAATTTCCATTTCAAAAGGATTAGGCTTCGAGTGCTCCCCCTGCAAACTGCTAGAGCAATTTACCACATAATTAATCACATCAAACAACTTCACAAATGATATCCAAATATCAAGATCATTCATATGTAATCCCTCAACATCCTCAGAGCACCTAAAAATGTATCTAAAAGCAAAATGAGTATGAAAAACGACGAAAAATTAAAATCGTGCAATAACCGTGCGAATGGTTTTTACGCCCATAATTGCTCAGAAACAAAGTCCGATGTTTTTAAGCTCCAAAATCCTTTCTAACGTACACGTAACGCTATAAAAAATTAAAACCGACGCAAGTTTTTTACTTTGTTTCTTTGTTTGAGAAAAGTTTAAAAACGTTGGATTCAAGATATTCAAATTCATTTCCATTTAAAAACCCGCCAAAACAATGCTTTTCATATTTTAAAAGCTTGACTCCAGTGAAAATGGTTTTCAGAGCAAAACATAAAATTTCCATTTCAAAAGGATTAGGCTTCGAGTGCTCCCCCTGCAAACTGCTAGAGCAATTTACCACATAATTAATCACATCAAACAACTTCACAAATGATATCCAAATATCAAGATCATTCATATGTAATCCCTCAACATCCTCAGAGCACCTAAAAATGTATCTAAAAGCAAAATGAGTATGAAAAACGACGAAAAATTAAAATCGTGCAATAACCGTGCGAATGGTTTTTACGCCCATAATTGCTCAGAAACAAAGTCTGATGTTTTTAAGCTCCAACATCCTTTCTAACGTACACGTAACGCTATGAAAAATTAAAACCGACGCAAGTTTTTTCTTTGTTTCTTTGTTTGAGAAAAGTTTAAAAACGTTGGATTCAAGATATTCAAATTCATTTCCATTTAAAAACCCGCCAAAACAATGCTTTTCATATTTTAAAAGCTTGACTCCAGTGAAAATGGTTTTCAGAGCAAAACATAAAATTTCCATTTCAAAAGGATTAGGCTTCGAGTGCTCCCCCTGCAAACTGCTAGAGCAATTTACCACATAATTAATCACATCAAACAACTTCACAAATGATATCCAAATATAAAGATCATTCATATGTAATCCCTCAACATCCTCAGAGCACCTAAAAATGTATCTAAAAGCAAAATGAGTATGAAAAACGACGAAAAATTAAAATCGTGCAATAACCGTGCGAATGGTTTTTACGCCCATAATTGCTCAGAAACAAAGTCTGATGTTTTTAAGCTCCAAAATCCTTTCTAACGTACACGTAACGCTATGAAAAATTAAAACCGACGCAAGTTTTTTACTTTGTTTCTTTGTTTGAGAAAAGTTTAAAAACGTTGGATTCAAGATATTCAAATTCATTTCCATTTAAAAACCCGCCAAAACAATGCTTTTCATATTTTAAAAGCTTGACTCCAGTGAAAATGGTTTTCAGAGCAAAACATAAAATTTCCATTTCAAAAGGATTAGGCTTCGAGTGCTCCCCCTACAAACTGCTAGAGCAATTTACCACATAATTAATCACATCAAACAACTTCACAAATGATATCCAAATATCAAGATCATTCATATGTAATCCCTCAACATCCTCAGAGCACCTAAAAATGTATCTAAAAGCAAAATGAGTATGAAAAACGACGAAAAATTAAAATCGTGCAATAACCGTGCGAATGGTTTTTACGCCCATAATTGCTCAGAAACAAAGTTTGATGTTTTTAAGCTCCAAAATCCTTTCTAACGTACACGTAACGCTATGAAAAATTAAAACCGACGCAAGTTTTTTACTTTGTTTCTTTGTTTGAGAAAAGTTTAAAAACGTTGGATTCAAGATATTCAAATTCATTTCCATTTAAAAACCCGCCAAAACAATGCTTTTCATATTTTAAAAGCTTGACTCCAGTGAAAATCGTTTTCAGAGCAAAACATAAAATTTTCATTTCAAAAGGATTAGGCTTCGAGTGCTCCCCCTGCAAACTGCTAGAGCAATTTACCACATAATTAATCACATCAAACAACTTCACAAATGATATCCAAATATCAAGATCATTCATATGTAATCCCTCAACATCCTCAGAGCACCTAAAAATGTATCTAAAAGCAAAATGAGTATGAAAAATGACGAAAAATTAAAATCGTGCAATAACCGTGCGAATGGTTTTTACGCCCATAATTGCTCAGAAACAAAGTCTGATGTTTTTAAGCTCCAAAATCCTTTCTAACGTACACGTAACGCTATGAAAAATTAAAACCGACGCAAGTTTTTTACTTTGTTTCTTTGTTTGAGAAAGGTTTAAAAACGTTGGATTCAAGATATTCAAATTCATTTCCATTTAAAAACCCGCCAAAACAATGCTTTTCATATTTTAAAAGCTTGACTCCAGTGAAAATCGTTTTCAGAGCAAAACATAAAATTTCCATTTCAAAAGGATTAGGCTTCGAGTGCTCCCCCTGCAAACTGCTAGAGCAATTTACCACATAATTAATCACATCAAACAACTTCACAAATGATATCCAAATATCAAGATCATTCATATGTAATCCCTCAACATCCTCAGAGCACCTAAAAATGTATCTAAAAGCAAAATGAGTATGAAAAACGACGAAAAATTAAAATCGTGCAATAACCGTGCGAATGGTTTTTACGCCCATAATTGCTCAGAAACAAAGTCCGATGTTTTTAAGCTCCAAAATCCTTTCTAACGTACACGTAACGCTATGAAAAATTAAAACCGACGCAAGTTTTTTACTTTGTTTCTTTGTTTGATAAAAGTTTTAAAACGTTGGATTCAAGATATTCAAATTCATTTCCATTTAAAAACCCGCCAAAACAATGCTTTTCATATTTTAAAAGCTTGACTCCAGTGAAAATGGTTTTCAGAGCAAAACATAAAATTTCCATTTCAAAAGGATTAGGCTTCGAGTGCTCCCCCTGCAAACTGCTAGAGCAATTTACCACATAATTAATCACATCAAACAACTTCACAAATGATATCCAAATATCAAGATCATTCATATGTAATCCCTCAACATCCTCAGAGCACCTAAAAATGTATCTAAAAGCAAAATGAGTATGAAAAACGACGAAAAATTAAAATCGTGCAATAACCGTGCGAATGGTTTTTACGCCCATAATTGCTCAGAAACAAAGTCCGATGTTTTTAAGCTCCAAAATCCTTTCTAACGTACACGTAACGCTATGAAAAATTAAAACCGACGCAAGTTTTTTACTTTGTTTCTTTGTTTGAGAAAGGTTTAAAAACGTTGGATTCAAGATATTCAAATTCATTTCCATTTAAAAACCCGCCAAAACAATGCTTTTCATATTTTAAAAGCTTGACTCCAGTGAAAATCGTTTTCAGAGCAAAACATAAAATTTCCATTTCAAAAGGATTAGGCTTCGAGTGCTCCCCCTGCAAACTGCTAGAGCAATTTACCACATAATTAATCACATCAAACAACTTCACAAATGATATCCAAATATCAAGATCATTCATATGTAATCCCTCAACATCCTCAGAGCACCTAAAAATGTATCTAAAAGCAAAATGAGTATGAAAAACGACGAAAAATTAAAATCGTGCAATAACCGTGCGAATGGTTTTTACGCCCATAATTGCTCAGAAACAAAGTCCGATGTTTTTAAGCTCCAAAATCCTTTCTAACGTACACGTAACGCTATGAAAAATTAAAACCGACGCAAGTTTTTTACTTTGTTTCTTTGTTTGATAAAAGTTTAAAAACGTTGGATTCAAGATATTCAAATTCATTTCCATTTAAAAACCCGCCAAAACAATGCTTTTCATATTTTAAAAGCTTGACTCCAGTGAAAATGGTTTTCAGAGCAAAACATAAAATTTCCATTTCAAAAGGATTAGGCTTCGAGTGCTCCCCCTGCAAACTGCTAGAGCAATTTACCACATAATTAATCACATCAAACAACTTCACAAATGATATCCAAATATCAAGATCATTCATATGTAATCCCTCAACATCCTCAGAGCACCTAAAAATGTATCTAAAAGCAAAATGAGTATGAAAAACGACGAAAAATTAAAATCGTGCAATAACCGTGCGAATGGTTTTTACGCCCATAATTGCTCAGAAACAAAGTCCGATGTTTTTAAGCTCCAAAATCCTTTCTAACGTACACGTAACGCTATGAAAAATTAAAACCGACGCAAGTTTTTTACTTTGTTTCTTTGTTTGAGAAAAGTTTAAAAACGTTGGATTCAAGATATTAAAATTCATTTCCATTTAAAAACCCGCCAAAACAATGCTTTTCATATTTTAAAAGCTTGACTCCAGTGAAAATGGTTTTCAGAGCAAAACATAAAATTTCCATTTCAAAAGGATTAGGCTTCGAGTGCTCCCCCTGCAAACTGCTAGAGCAATTTACCACATAAGTAATCACATCAAACAACTTCACAAATGATATCCAAATATCAAGATCATTCATATGTAATCCCTCAACATCCTCAGAGCACCTAAAAATGTATCTAAAAGCAAAATGAGTATGAAAAACGACGAAAAATTAAAATCGTGCAATAACCGTGCGAATGGTTTTTACGCCCATAATTGCTCAGAAACAAAGTCTGATGTTTTTAAGCTCCAAAATCCTTTCTAACGTACACGTAACGCTATGAAAA
Organism: Durio zibethinus; assembly: GCF_047325235.1. Classification (NCBI taxonomy): domain Eukaryota; kingdom Viridiplantae; phylum Streptophyta; class Magnoliopsida; order Malvales; family Malvaceae; genus Durio; species Durio zibethinus. The sequence goes on from NC_143166.1 coordinate 21,693,713, forward strand.
ATTAAAACCGACGCAAGTTTTTTACTTTGTTTCTTTGTTTGAGAAAAGTTTAAAAACGTTGGATTCAAGATATTCAAATTCATTTCCATTTAAAAACCCGCCAAAACAATGCTTTTCATATTTTAAAAGCTTGACTCCAGTGAAAATGGTTTTCAGAGCAAAACATAAAATTTCCATTTCAAAAGGATTAGGCTTCGAGTGCTCCCCCTGCAAACTGCTAGAGCAATTTACCACATAATTAATCACATCAAACAACTTCACAAATGATATCCAAATATCAAGATCATTAATATGTAAACCCTCAACATCCTCAGAGCACCTAAAAATGTATCTAAAAGCAAAATGAGTATGAAAAACGACGAAAAATTAAAATCGTGCAATAACCGTGCGAATGGTTTTTACGCCCATAATTGCTCAGAAACAAAGTCTGATGTTTTTAAGCTCCAAAATCCTTTCTAACGTACACGTAACGCTATGAAAAATTAAAACCGACGCAAGTTTTTTACTTTGTTTCTTTGTTTGAGAAAAGTTTAAAAACGTTGGATTCAAGATATTCAAATTCATTTCCATTTAAAAACCCGCCAAAACAATGCTTTTCATATTTTAAAAGCTTGACTCCAGTGAAAATGGTTTTCAGAGCAAAACATAAAATTTCCATTTCGAAAGGATTAGGCTTCGAGTGCTCCCCCTGCAAACTGCTAGAGCAATTTACCACATAATTAATCACATCAAGCAACTTCACAAATGATATCCAAATATCAAGATCATTCATATGTAATCCCTCAACATCCTCAGAGCACCTAAAAATGTATCTAAAAGCAAAATGAGTATGAAAAACGACGAAAAATTAAAATCGTGCAATAACCGTGCGAATGGTTTTTACGCCCATAATTGCTCAGAAACAAAGTCTGATGTTTTTAAGCTCCAAAATCCTTTCTAACGTACACGTAACGCTATGAAAAATTAAAACCGACGCAAGTTTTTTACTTTGTTTCTTTGTTTGAGAAAAGTTTAAAAACGTTGGATTCAAGATATTCAAATTCATTTCCATTTAAAAACCCGCCAAAACAATGCTTTTCATATTTTAAAAGCTTGACTCCAGTGAAAATGGTTTTCAGAGCAAAACATAAAATTTCCATTTCAAAAGGATTAGGCTTCGAGTGCTCCCCCTGCAAACTGCTAGAGCAATTTACCACATAATTAATCACATCAAACAACTTCACAAATGATATCCAAATATCAAGATCATTCATATGTAATCCCTCAACATCCTCAGAGCACCTAAAAATGTATCTAAAAGCAAAATGAGTATGAAAAACGACGAAAAATTAAAATCGTGCAATAACCGTGCGAATGGTTTTTACGCCCATAATTGCTCAGAAACAAAGTCTGATGTTTTTAAGCTCCAAAATCCTTTCTAACGTACACGTAACGCTATGAAAAATTAAAACCGACGCAAGTTTTTTACTTTGTTTCTTTGTTTGAGAAAAGTTTAAAAACGTTGGATTCAAGATATTCAAATTCATTTCCATTTAAAAACCCGCCAAAACAATGCTTTTCATATTTTAAAAGCTTGACTCCAGTGAAAATGGTTTTCAGAGCAAAACATAAAATTTCCATTTCAAAAGGATTAGGCTTCGAGTGCTCCCCCTGCAAACTGCTAGAGCAATTTACCACATAATTAATCACATCAAACAACTTCACAAATGATATCCAAATATCAAGATCATTCATATGTAATCCCTCAACATCCTCAGAGCACCTAAAAATGTATCTAAAAGCAAAATGAGTATGAAAAACGACGAAAAATTAAAATCGTGCAATAACCGTGCGAATGGTTTTTACGCCCATAATTGCTCAGAAACAAAGTCTGATGTTTTTAAGCTCCAAAATCCTTTCTAACGTACACGTAACGCTATGAAAAATTAAAACCGACGCAAGTTTTTTACTTTGTTTCTTTGTTTGAGAAAAGTTTAAAAACGTTGGATTCAAGATATTCAAATTCATTTCCATTTAAAAACCCGCCAAAACAATGCTTTTCATATTTTAAAAGCTTGACTCCAGTGAAAATGGTTTTCAGAGCAAAACATAAAATTTCCATTTCAAAAGGATTAGGCTTCGAGTGCTCCCCCTGCAAACTGCTAGAGCAATTTACCACATAATTAATCACATCAAACAACTTCACAAATGATATCCAAATATCAAGATCATTCATATGTAATCCCTCAACATCCTCAGAGCACCTAAAAATGTATCTAAAAGCAAAATGAGTATGAAAAACGACGAAAAATTAAAATCGTGCAATAACCGTGCGAATGGTTTTTACGCCCATAATTGCTCAGAAACAAAGTCCGATGTTTTTAAGCTCCAAAATCCTTTCTAACGTACACGTAACGCTATGAAAAATTAAAACCGACGCAAGTTTTTTACTTTGTTTCTTTGTTTGAGAAAAGTTTAAAAACGTTGGATTCAAGATATTCAAATTCATTTCCATTTAAAAACCCGCCAAAACAATGCTTTTCATATTTTAAAAGCTTGACTCCAGTGAAAATCGTTTTCAGAGCAAAACATAAAATTTCCATTTCAAAAGGATTAGGCTTCGAGTGCTCCCCCTGCAAACTGCTAGAGCAATTTACCACATAATTAATCACATCAAACAACTTCGCAAATGATATCCAAATATCAAGATCATTCATATGTAATCCCTCAACATCCTCAGAGCACCTAAAAATGTATCTAAAAGCAAAATGAGTATGAAAAACGACGAAAAATTAAAATCGTGCAATAACCGTGCGAATGGTTTTTACGCCCATAATTGCTCAGAAACAAAGTCTGATGTTTTTAAGCTCCAAAATCCTTTCTAACGTACACGTAACGCTATGAAAAATTAAAACCGACGCAAGTTTTTTACTTTGTTTCTTTGTTTGAGAAAAGTTTAAAAACGTTGGATTCAAGATATTCAAATTCATTTCCATTTAAAAACCCGCCAAAACAATGCTTTTCATATTTTAAAAGCTTGACTCCAGTGAAAATGGTTTTCAGAGCAAAACATAAAATTTCCATTTCAAAAGGATTAGGCTTCGAGTGCTCCCCCTGCAAACTGCTAGAGCAATTTACCACATAATTAATCACATCAAACAACTTCGCAAATGATATCCAAATATCAAGATCATTCATATGTAATCCCTCAACATCCTCAGAGCACCTAAAAATGTATCTAAAAGCAAAATGAGTATGAAAAACGACGAAAAATTAAAATCGTGCAATAACCGTGCGAATGGTTTTTACGCCCATAATTGCTCAGAAACAAAGTCCGATGTTTTTAAGCTCCAAAATCCTTTCTAACGTACACGTAACGCTATGAAAAATTAAAACCGACGCAAGTTTTTTACTTTGTTTCTTTGTTTGAGAAAAGTTTAAAAACGTTGGATTCAAGATATTCAAATTCATTTCCATTTAAAAACCCGCCAAAACAATGCTTTTCATATTTTAAAAGCTTGACTCCAGTGAAAATGGTTTTCAGAGCAAAACATAAAATTTCCATTTCAAAAGGATTAGGCTTCGAGTGCTCCCCCTGCAAACTGCTAGAGCAATTTACCACATAATTAATCACATCAAACAACTTCACAAATGATATCCAAATATCAAGATCATTCATATGTAATCCCTCAACATCCTCAGAGCACCTAAAAATGTATCTAAAAGCAAAATGAGTATGAAAAACGACGAAAAATTAAAATCGTGCAATAACCGTGCGAATGGTTTTTACGCCCATAATTGCTCAGAAACAAAGTCTGATGTTTTTAAGCTCCAAAATCCTTTCTAACGTACACGTAACGCTATGAAAAATTAAAACCGACGCAAGTTTTTTACTTTGTTTCTTTGTTTGAGAAAAGTTTAAAAACGTTGGATTCAAGATATTCAAATTCATTTCCATTTAAAAACCCGCCAAAACAATGCTTTTCATATTTTAAAAGCTTGACTCCAGTGAAAATGGTTTTCAGAGCAAAACATAAAATTTCCATTTCAAAAGGATTAGGCTTCGAGTGCTCCCCCTGCAAACTGCTAGAGCAATTTACCACATAATTAATCACATCAAACAACTTCACAAATGATATCCAAATATCAAGATCATTCATATGTAATCCCTCAACATCCTCAGAGCACCTAAAAATGTATCTAAAAGCAAAATGAGTATGAAAAACGACGAAAAATTAAAATCGTGCAATAACCGTGCGAATGGTTTTTACGCCCATAATTGCTCAGAAACAAAGTCTGATGTTTTTAAGCTCCAAAATCCTTTCTAACGTACACGTAACGCTATGAAAAATTAAAACCGACGCAAGTTTTTTACTTTGTTTCTTTGTTTGAGAAAAGTTTAAAAACGTTGGATTCAAGATATTCAAATTCATTTCCATTTAAAAACCCGCCAAAACAATGCTTTTCATATTTTAAAAGCTTGACTCCAGTGAAAATGGTTTTCAGAGCAAAACATAAAATTTCCATTTCAAAAGGATTAGGCTTCGAGTGCTCCCCCTGCAAACTGCTAGAGCAATTTACCACATAATTAATCACATCAAACAACTTCACAAATGATATCCAAATATCAAGATCATTCATATGTAATCCCTCAACATCCTCAGAGCACCTAAAAATGTATCTAAAAGCAAAATGAGTATGAAAAACGACGAAAAATTAAAATCGTGCAATAACCGTGCGAATGGTTTTTACGCCCATAATTGCTCAGAAACAAAGTCCGATGTTTTTAAGCTCCAAAATCCTTTCTAACGTACACGTAACGCTATGAAAAATTAAAACCGACGCAAGTTTTTTACTTTGTTTCTTTGTTTGAGAAAAGTTTAAAAACGTTGGATTCAAGATATTCAAATTCATTTCCATTTAAAAACCCGCCAAAACAATGCTTTTCATATTTTAAAAGCTTGACTCCAGTGAAAATGGTTTTCAGAGCAAAACATAAAATTTCCATTTCAAAAGGATTAGGCTTCGAGTGCTCCCCCTGCAAACTGCTAGAGCAATTTACCACATAATTAATCACATCAAACAACTTCGCAAATGATATCCAAATATCAAGATCATTCATATGTAATCCCTCAACATCCTCAGAGCACCTAAAAATGTATCTAAAAGCAAAATGAGTATGAAAAACGACGAAAAATTAAAATCGTGCAATAACCGTGCGAATGGTTTTTACGCCCATAATTGCTCAGAAACAAAGTCTGATGTTTTTAAGCTCCAAAATCCTTTCTAACGTACACGTAACGCTATGAAAAATTAAAACCGACGCAAGTTTTTTACTTTGTTTCTTTGTTTGAGAAAAGTTTAAAAACGTTGGATTCAAGATATTCAAATTCATTTCCATTTAAAAACCCGCCAAAACAATGCTTTTCATATTTTAAAAGCTTGACTCCAGTGAAAATGGTTTTCAGAGCAAAACATAAAATTTCCATTTCAAAAGGATTAGGCTTCGAGTGCTCCCCCTGCAAACTGCTAGAGCAATTTACCACATAATTAATCACATCAAACAACTTCACAAATGATATCCAAATATCAAGATCATTCATATGTAATCCCTCAACATCCTCAGAGCACCTAAAAATGTATCTAAAAGCAAAATGAGTATGAAAAACGACGAAAAATTAAAATCGTGCAATAACCGTGCGAATGGTTTTTACGCCCATAATTGCTCAGAAACAAAGTCTGATGTTTTTAAGCTCCAAAATACTTTCTAACGTACACGTAACGCTATGAAAAATTAAAACCGACGCAAGTTTTTTACTTTGTTTCTTTGTTTGAGAAAAGTTTAAAAACGTTGGATTCAAGATATTCAAATTCATTTCCATTTAAAAACCCGCCAAAACAATGCTTTTCATATTTTAAAAGCTTGACTCCAGTGAAAATGGTTTTCAGAGCAAAACATAAAATTTCCATTTCAAAAGGATTAGGCTTCGAGTGCTCCCCCTGCAAACTGCTAGAGCAATTTACCACATAATTAATCACATCAAACAACTTCACAAATGATATCCAAATATCAAGATCATTCATATGTAATCCCTCAACATCCTCAGAGCACCTAAAAATGTATCTAAAAGCAAAATGAGTATGAAAAACGACGAAAAATTAAAATCGTGCAATAACCGTGCGAATGGTTTTTACGCCCATAATTGCTCAGAAACAAAGTCTGATGTTTTTAAGCTCCAAAATCCTTGCTAACGTACACGTAACGCTATGAAAAATTAAAACCGACGCAAGTTTTTTACTTTGTTTCTTTGTTTGAGAAAAGTTTAAAAACGTTGGATTCAAGATATTCAAATTCATTTCCATTTGAAAACCCGCCAAAACAATGCTTTTCATATTTTAAAAGCTTGACTCCAGTGAAAATGGTTTTCAGAGCAAAACATAAAATTTCCATTTCAAAAGGATTAGGCTTCGAGTGCTCCCCCTGCAAACTGCTAGAGCAATTTACCACATAATTAATCACATCAAACAACTTCACAAATGATATCCAAATATCAAGATCATTCATATGTAATCCCTCAACATCCTCAGAGCACCTAAAAATGTATCTAAAAGCAAAATGAGTATGAAAAACGATGAAAAATTAAAATCGTACAATAACCGTGCGAATGGTTTTTACGCCCATAATTGCTCAGAAACAAAGTCTGATGTTTTTAAGCTCCAAAATCCTTTTTAACTTACACGTAACGCTATGAAAAATTAAAACCGACGCAAGTTTTTTACTTTGTTTCTTTGTTTGAGAAAAGTTTAAAAACGTTGGATTCAAGATATTCAAATTCATTTCCATTTGAAAACCCGCCAAAACAATGCTTTTCATATTTTAAAAGCTTGACTCCAGTGAAAATGGTTTTCAGAGCAAAACATAAAATTTCCATTTCAAAAGGATTAGGCTTCGAGTGCTCCCCCTGCAAACTGCTAGAGCAATTTACCACATAATTAATCACATCAAACAACTTCACAAATGATATCCAAATATCAAGATCATTCATATGTAATCCCTCAACATCCTCAGAGCACCTAAAAATGTATCTAAAAGCAAAATGAGTATGAAAAACGACGAAAAATTAAAATCGTGCAATAACCGTGCGAATGGTTTTTACGCCCATAATTGCTCAGAAACAAAGTCTGATGTTTTTAAGCTCCAAAATCCTTTCTAACTTACACGTAACGCTATGAAAAATTAAAACCGACGCAAGTTTTTTACTTTGCTTCTTTGTTTGAGAAAAGTTTAAAAACGTTGGATTCAAGATATTCAAATTCATTTCCATTTGAAAACCCACCAAAACAATGCTTTTCATATTTTAAAAGCTTGACTCCAGTGAAAATCGTTTTCAGAGCAAAACATAAAATTTCCATTTCAAAAGGATTAGGCTTCGAGTGCTCTCCCTGCAAACTGCTAGAGCAATTTACCACATAATTAATCACATCAAACAACTTCACAAATGATATCCAAATATCAAGATCATTCATATGTAATCCCTCAACATCCTCAGAGCACCTAAAAATGTATCTAAAAGCAAAATGAGTATGAAAAACGATGAAGAATTAAAATCGTGCAATAACCGTGCGAATGGTTTTTACGCCCATAATTGCTCAGAAACAAAGTCTGATGTTTTTAAGCTCCAAAATCCTTTCTAACTTACACGTAACGCTATGAAAAATTAAAACCGACGCAAGTTTTTTACTTTGTTTCTTTGTTTGAGAAAAGTTTAAAAACGTTGGATTCAAGATATTCAAATTCATTTCCATTTGAAAACCCGCCAAAACAATGCTTTTCATATTTTAAAAGCTTGACTCCAGTGAAAATCGTTTTCAGAGCAAAACATAAAATTTCCATTTCAAAAGGATTAGGCTTCGAGTGCTCCCCCTGCAAACTGCTAGAGCAATTTACCACATAATTAATCACATCAAACAACTTCACAAATGATATCCAAATATCAAGATCATTCATATGTAATCCCTCAACATCCTCAGAGCACCTAAAAATGTATCTAAAAGCAAAATGAGTATGAAAAACGACGAAAAATTAAAATCGTGCAATAACCGTGCGAATGGTTTTTACGCCCATAATTGCTCAGAAACAAAGTCTGATGTTTTTAAGCTCCAAAATCCTTTCTAACTTACACGTAACGCTATGAAAAATTAAAACCGACGCAAGTTTTTTACTTTGCTTCTTTGTTTGAGAAAAGTTTAAAAACGTTAGATTCAAGATATTCAAATTCATTTCCATTTCAAAACCCGCCAAAACAATGCTTTTCATATTTTAAAAGCTTGACTCCAGTGAAAATCGTTTTCAGAGCAAAACATAAAATTTCCATTTCAAAAGGATTAGGCTTCGAGTGCTCCCCCTGCAAACTGCTAGAGTAATTTACCACATAATTAATCACATCAAACAACTTCACAAATGATATCCAAATATCAAGATCATTCATATGTAATCCCTCAACATCCTCAGAGCACCTAAAAATGTATCTAAAAGCAAAATGAGTATGAAAAACGACGAAAAATTAAAATCGTGCAATAACCGTGCGAATGGTTTTTACGCCCATAATTGCTCAGAAACAAAGTCTGATGTTTTTAAGCTCCAAAATCCTTTCTAACTTACACGTAACGCTATGAAAAATTAAAACCGACGCAAGTTTTTTACTTTGTTTCTTTGTTTGAGAAAAGTTTAAAAACGTTGGATTCAAGATATTCAAATTCATTTCCATTTGAAAACCCGCCAAAACAATGCTTTTCATATTTTAAAAGCTTGACTCCAGTGAAAATCGTTTTCAGAGCAAAACATAAAATTTCCATTTCAAAAGGATTAGGCTTCGAGTGCTCCCACTGCAAACTGCTAGAGCAATTTACCACATAATTAATCACATCAAACAACTTCACAAATGATATCCAAATATCAAGATCATTCATATGTAATCCCTCAACATCCTCAGAGCACCTAAAAATGTATCTAAAAGCAAAATGAGTATGAAAAACGACGAAAAATTAAAATCGTGCAATAACCGTGCGAATGGTTTTTACGCCCATAATTGCTCAGAAACAAAGTCTGATGTTTTTAAGCTCCAAAATCCTTTCTAACTTACACGTAACGCTATGAAAAATTAAAACCGACGCAAGTTTTTTACTTTGCTTCTTTGTTTGAGAAAAGTTTAAAAACGTTGGATTCAAGATATTCAAATTCATTTCCATTTGAAAACCCGCCAAAACAATGCTTTTCATATTTTAAAAGCTTGACTCCAGTGAAAATCGTTTTCAGAGCAAAACATAAAATTTCCATTTCAAAAGGATTAGGCTTCGAGTGCTCCCACTGCAAACTGCTAGAGCAATTTACCACATAATTAATCACATCAAACAACTTCACAAATGATATCCAAATATCAAGATCATTCATATGTAATCCCTCAACATCCTCAGAGCACCTAAAAATGTATCTAAAAGCAAAATGAGTATGAAAAACGACGAAAAATTAAAATCGTGCAATAACCGTGCGAATGGTTTTTACGCCCATAATTGCTCAGAAACAAAGTCTGATGTTTTTAAGCTCCAAAATCCTTTCTAACTTACACGTAACGCTATGAAAAATTAAAACCGACGCAAGTTTTTTACTTTGCTTCTTTGTTTGAGAAAAGTTTAAAAACGTTGGATTCAAGATATTCAAATTCATTTCCATTTGAAAACCCGCCAAAACAATGCTTTTCATATTTTAAAAGCTTGACTCCAGTGAAAATCGTTTTCAGAGCAAAACATAAAATTTCCATTTCAAAAGGATTAGGCTTCGAGTGCTCCCACTGCAAACTGCTAGAGCAATTTACCACATAATTAATCACATCAAACAACTTCACAAATGATATCCAAATATCAAGATCATTCATATGCAATCCCTCAACATCCTCAGAGCACCTAAAAATGTATCTAAAAGCAAAATGAGTATGAAAAACGACGAAAAATTAAAATCGTGCAATAACCGTGCGAATGGTTTTTACGCCCATAATTGCTCAGAAACAAAGTCTGATGTTTTTAAGCTCCAAAATCCTTTCGAACGTACACGTAACGCTATGAAAAATTAAAACCGACGCAAGTTTTTTACTTTGTTTCTTTGTTTGAGAAAAGTTTAAAAACGTTGGATTCAAGATATTCAAATTCATTTCCATTTGAAAACCCGCCAAAACAATGCTTTTCATATTTTAAAAGCTTGACTCCAGTGAAAATCGTTTTCAGAGCAAAACATAAAATTTCCATTTCAAAAGGATTAGGCTTCGAGTGCTCCCCCTGCAAACTGCTAGAATAATTTATCACATAATTAATCACATCAAACAACTTCACAAATGATATCCAAATATCAAGATCATTCATATGTAATCCCTCAACATCCTCAGAGCACCTAAAAATGTATCTAAAAGCAAAATGAGTATGAAAAACGACGAAAAATTAAAATCGTGTAATAACCGTGCGAATGGTTTTTACACCCATAATTGCTCAGAAACAAAGTCTGATGTTTTTAAGCTCCAAAATCCTTTCTAACTTACACGTAACGCTATGAAAAATTAAAACCGACGCAAGTTTTTTACTTTGCTTCTTTGTTTGAGAAAAGTTTAAAAACGTTGGATTCAAGATATTCAAATTCATTTCCATTTCAAAACCCGCCAAAACAATGCTTTTCATATTTTAAAAGCTTGACTCCAGTGAAAATCGTTTTCAGAGCAAAACATAAAATTTCCATTTCAAAAGGATTAGGCTTCGAGTGCTCCCCCTGCAAACTGCTAGAGCAATTTACCACATAATTAATCACATCAAACAACTTCACAAATGATATCCAAATATCAAGATCATTCATATGTAATCCCTCAACATCCTCAGAGCACCTAAAAATGTATCTAAAAGCAAAATGAGTATGAAAAACGACGAAAAATTAAAATCCTGCAATAACCGTGCGAATGGTTTTTACGCCCATAATTGCTCAGAAACAAAGTCTGATGTTTTTAAGCTCCAAAATCCTTTCTAACTTACACGTAACGCTATGAAAAATTAAAACCGACGCAAGTTTTTTACTTTGCTTCTTTGTTTGAGAAAAGTTTAAAAACGTTGGATTCAAGATATTCAAATTCATTTCCATTTAAAAACCCGCCAAAACAATGCTTTTCATATTTTAAAAGCTTGACTCCAGTGAAAATCGTTTTCAGAGCAAAACATAAAATTTCCATTTCAAAAGGATTAGGCTTCGAGTGCTCCCCCTACAAACTGCTAGAGCAATTTACCACATAATTAATCACATCAAACAACTTCACAAATGATATCCAAATATCAAGATCATTCATATGTAATCCCTCAACATCCTCAGAGCACCTAAAAATGTATCTAAAAGCAAAATGAGTATGAAAAACGACGAAAAATTAAAATCGTGCAATAACCGTGCGAATGGTTTTTACGCCCATAATTGCTCAGAAACAAAGTCTGATGTTTTTAAGCTCCAAAATCCTTTCTAACGTACACGTAACGCTATGAAAAATTAAAACCGACGCAAGTTTTTTACTTTGTTTCTTTGTTTGAGAAAAGTTTAAAAACGTTGGATTCAAGATATTCAAATTCATTTCCATTTAAAAACCCGCCAAAACAATGCTTTTCACATTTTAAAGGCTTGACTCCAGTGAAAATCGTTTTCAGAGCAAAACCCTAAATTTCCATTTCAAAAGGATTAGGCTTCGAGTGCTCCCCCTGCAAACTGCTAGAGCAATTTACCACATAATTAATCACATCAAACAACTTCACAAATGATATCCAAATATCAAGATCATTCATATGTAATCCCTCAACATCCTCAGAGCACCTAAAAATGTATCTAAAAGCAAAATGAGTATGAAAAACGACGAAAAATTAAAATCGTGCAATAACCGTGCGAATGGTTTTTACGCCCATAATTGCTCAGAAACAAAGTCTGATGTTTTTAAGCTCCAAAATCCTTTCTAACGTACACGTAACGCTATGAAAAATTAAAACCGACGCAAGTTTTTTACTTTGTTTCTTTGTTTGAGAAAAGTTTAAAAACGTTGGATTCAAGATATTCAAATTCATTTCCATTTAAAAACCCGCCAAAACAATGCTTTTCATATTTTAAAAGCTTGACTCCAGTGAAAATCGTTTTCAGAGCAAAACATAAAATTTCCATTTCAAAAGGATTAGGCTTCGAGTGCTCCCCCTGCAAACTGCTAGAGCAATTAGCACATAATTGATCACATCAAACAGCTTCACAAATGATATCCAAATATCAAGATCATTCATATGTAATCCCTCAACATCCTCAGAGCACCTAAAAATGTATCTAAAAGCAAAATGAGTATGAAAAACGACGAAAAATTAAAATCGTGCAATAACCGTGCGAATGGTTTTTACGCCCATAATTGCTCAGAAACAAAGTCTGATGTTTTTAAGCTCCAAAATCCTTTCTAACTTACACGTAACGCTATGAAAAATTAAAACCGACGCAAGTTTTTTACTTTGTTTCTTTGTTTGAGAAAAGTTTAAAAACGTTGGATTCAAGATATTCAAATTCATTTCCATTTAAAAACCCGCCAAAACAATGCTTTTCATATTTTAAAAGCTTGACTCCAGTGAAAATCGTTTTCAGAGCAAAACATAAAATTTCCATTTCAAAAGGATTAGGCTTCGAGTGCTCCCCCTGCAAACTGCTAGAGCAATTTACCACATAATTGATCACATCAAACAGCTTCACAAATGATATCCAAATATCAAGATCATTCATATGTAATCCCTCAACATCCTCAGAGCACCTAAAAATGTATCTAAAAGCAAAATGAGTATGAAAAACGACGAAAAATTAAAATCGTGCAATAACCGTGCGAATGGTTTTTACGCCCATAATTGCTCAGAAACAAAGTCTGATGTTTTTAAGCTCCAAAATCCTTTCTAACGTACACGTAACGCTATGAAAAATTAAAACCGACGCAAGTTTTTTACTTTGTTTCTTTGTTTGAGAAAAGTTTAAAAACGTTGGATTCAAGATATTCAAATTCATTTCCATTTAAAAACCCGCCAAAACAATGCTTTTCATATTTTAAAAGCTTGACTCCAGTGAAAATCGTTTTCAGAGCAAAACATAAAATTTCCATTTCAAAAGGATTAGGCTTCGAGTGCTCCCCCTGCAAACTGCTAGAGCAATTTACCACATAATTGATCACATCAAACAGCTTCACAAATGATATCCAAATATCAAGATCATTCATATGTAATCCCTCAACATCCTTAGAGCACCTAAAAATGTATCTAAAAGCAAAATGAGTATGAAAAACGACGAAAAATTAAAATCGTGCAATAACCGTGCGAATGGTTTTTACGCCCATAATTGCTCAGAAACAAAGTCTGATGTTTTTAAGCTCCAAAATCCTTTCTAACTTACACGTAACGCTATGAAAAATTAAAACCGACGCAAGTTTTTTACTTTGTTTCTTTGTTTGAGAAAAGTTTAAAAACGTTGGATTCAAGATATTCAAATTCATTTCCATTTAAAAACCCGCCAAAACAATGCTTTTCATATTTTAAAAGCTTGACTCCAGTGAAAATCGTTTTCAGAGCAAAACATAAAATTTCCATTTCAAAAGGATTAGGCTTCGAGTGCTCCCCCTGCAAACTGCTAGAGCAATTTACCACATAATTGATCACATCAAACAGCTTCACAAATGATATCCAAATATCAAGATCATTCATATGTAATCCCTCAATATCCTCAGAGCACCTAAAAATGTATCTAAAAGCAAAATGAGTATGAAAAACGACGAAAAATTAAAATCGTGCAATAACCGTGCGAATGGTTTTTACGCCCATAATTGCTCAGAAACAAAGTCTGATGTTTTTAAGCTCCAAAATCCTTTCTAACGTACACGTAACGCTATGAAAAATTAAAACCGACGCAAGTTTTTTACTTTGTTTCTTTGTTTGAGAAAAGTTTAAAAACGTTGGATTCAAGATATTCAAATTCATTTCCATTTAAAAACCCGCCAAAACAATGCTTTTCATATTTTAAAAGCTTGACTCCAGTGAAAATCGTTTTCAGAGCAAAACATAAAATTTCCATTTCAAAAGGATTAGGCTTCGAGTGCTCCCCCTGCAAACTGCTAGAGCAATTTACCACATAATTGATCACATCAAACAGCTTCACAAATGATATCCAAATATCAAGATCATTCATATGTAATCCCTCAACATCCTCAGAGCACCTAAAAATGTATCTAAAAGCAAAATGAGTATGAAAAACGACGAAAAATTAAAATCGTGCAATAACCGTGCGAATGGTTTTTACGCCAATAATTGCTCAGAAACAAAGTCTGATGTTTTTAAGCTCCAAAATCCTTTCTAACTTACACGTAACGCTATGAAAAATTAAAACCGACGCAAGTTTTTTACTTTGTTTCTTTGTTTGAGAAAAGTTTAAAAACGTTGGATTCAAGATATTCAAATTCATTTCCATTTAAAAACCCGCCAAAACAATGCTTTTCATATTTTAAAAGCTTGACTCCAGTGAAAATCGTTTTCAGAGCAAAACATAAAATTTCCATTTCAAAAGGATTAGGCTTCGAGTGCTCCCCCTGCAAACTGCTAGAGCAATTTACCACATAATTGATCACATCAAACAGCTTCACAAATGATATCCAAATATCAAGATCATTCATATGTAATCCCTCAACATCCTCAGAGCACCTAAAAATGTATCTAAAAGCAAAATGAGTATGAAAAACGACGAAAAATTAAAATCGTGCAATAACCGTGCGAATGGTTTTTACGCCCATAATTGCTCAGAAACAAAGTCTGATGTTTTTAAGCTCCAAAATCCTTTCTAACGTACACGTAACGCTATGAAAAATTAAAACCGACGCAAGTTTTTTACTTTGTTTCTTTGTTTGAGAAAAGTTTAAAAACGTTGGATTCAAGATATTCAAATTCATTTCCATTTAAAAACCCGCCAAAACAATGCTTTTCATATTTTAAAAGCTTGACTCCAGTGAAAATCGTTTTCAGAGCAAAACATAAAATTTCCATTTCAAAAGGATTAGGCTTCGAGTGCTCCCCCTGCAAACTGCTAGAGCAATTTACCACATAATTGATCACATCAAACAGCTTCACAAATGATATCCAAATATCAAGATCATTCATATGTAATCCCTCAACATCCTCAGAGCACCTAAAAATGTATCTAAAAGCAAAATGAGTATGAAAAACGACGAAAAATTAAAATCGTGCAATAACCGTGCGAATGGTTTTTACGCCCATAATTGCTCAGAAACAAAGTCTGATGTTTTTAAGCTCCAAAATCCTTTCTAACTTACACGTAACGCTATGAAAAATTAAAACCGACGCAAGTTTTTTACTTTGTTTCTTTGTTTGAGAAAAGTTTAAAAACGTTGGATTCAAGATATTCAAATTCATTTCCATTTAAAAACCCGCCAAAACAATGCTTTTCATATTTTAAAAGCTTGACTCCAGTGAAAATCGTTTTCAGAGCAAAACATAAAATTTCCATTTCAAAAGGATTAGGCTTCGAGTGCTCCCCCTGCAAACTGCTAGAGCAATTTACCACATAATTGATCACATCAAACAGCTTCACAAATGATATCCAAATATCAAGATCATTCATATGTAATCCCTCAACATCCTCAGAGCACCTAAAAATGTATCTAAAAGCAAAATGAGTATGAAAAACGACGAAAAATTAAAATCGTGCAATAACCGTGCGAATGGTTTTTACGCCCATAATTGCTCAGAAACAAAGTCTGATGTTTTTAAGCTCCAAAATCCTTTCTAACGTACACGTAACGCTATGAAAAATTAAAACCGACGCAAGTTTTTTACTTTGTTTCTTTGTTTGAGAAAAGTTTAAAAACGTTGGATTCAAGATATTCAAATTCATTTCCATTTGAAAACCCGCCAAAACAATGCTTTTCATATTTTAAAAGCTTGACTCCAGTGAAAATCGTTTTCAGAGCAAAACATAAAATTTCCATTTCAAAAGGATTAGGCTTCGAGTGCTCCCCCTGCAAACTGCTAGAATAATTTATCACATAATTAATCACATCAAACAACTTCACAAATGATATCCAAATATCAAGATCATTCATATGTAATCCCTCAACATCCTCAGAGCACCTAAAAATGTATCTAAAAGCAAAATGAGTATGAAAAACGACGAAAAATTAAAATCGTGCAATAACCGTGCGAATGGTTTTTACGCCCATAATTGCTCAGAAACAAAGTCTGATGTTTTTAAGCTCCAAAATCCTTTCTAACTTACACGTAACGCTGTGAAAAATTAAAACCGACGCAAGTTTTTTACTTTGTTTCTTTGTTTGAGAAAAGTTTAAAAACGTTGGATTCAAGATATTCAAATTCATTTCCATTTAAAAACCCGCCAAAACAATGCTTTTCATATTTTAAAAGCTTGACTCCAGTGAAAATCGTTTTCAGAGCAAAACATAAAATTTCCATTTCAAAAGGATTAGGCTTCGAGTGCTCCCCCTGCAAACTGCTAGAGCAATTTACCACATAATTGATCACATCAAACAACTTCACAAATGATATCCAAATATCAAGATCATTCATATGTAATCCCTCAACATCCTCAGAGCACCTAAAAATGTATCTAAAAGCAAAATGAGTATGAAAAACGACGAAAAATTAAAATCGTGCAATAACCGTGCGAATGGTTTTTACGCCCATAATTGCTCAGAAACAAAGTCTGATGTTTTTAAGCTCCAAAATCCTTTCTAACTTACACGTAACGCTATGAAAAATTAAAACCGACGCAAGTTTTTTACTTTGTTTCTTTGTTTGAGAAAAGTTTAAAAACGTTGGATTCAAGATATTCAAATTCATTTCCATTTAAAAACCCGCCAAAACAATGCTTTTCATATTTTAAAAGCTTGACTCCAGTGAAAATCGTTTTCAGAGCAAAACATAAAATTTCCATTTCAAAAGGATTAGGCTTCGAGTGCTCCCCCTGCAAACTGCTAGAGCAATTTACCACATAATTGATCACATCAAACAGCTTCACAAATGATATCCAAATATCAAGATCATTCATATGTAATCCCTCAACATCCTCAGAGCACCTAAAAATGTATCTAAAAGCAAAATGAGTATGAAAAACGACGAAAAATTAAAATCGTGCAATAACCGTGCGAATGGTTTTTACGCCCATAATTGCTCAGAAACAAAGTCTGATGTTTTTAAGCTCCAAAATCCTTTCTAACTTACACGTAACGCTATGAAAAATTAAAACCGACGCAAGTTTTTTACTTTGTTTCTTTGTTTGAGAAAAGTTTAAAAACGTTGGATTCAAGATATTCAAATTCATTTCCATTTAAAAACCCGCCAAAACAATGCTTTTCATATTTTAAAAGCTTGACTCCAGTGAAAATCGTTTTCAGAGCAAAACATAAAATTTCCATTTCAAAAGGATTAGGCTTCGAGTGCTCCCCCTGCAAACTGCTAGAGCAATTTACCACATAATTGATCACATCAAACAACTTCACAAATGATATCCAAATATCAAGATCATTCATATGTAATCCCTCAACATCCTCAGAGCACCTAAAAATGTATCTAAAAGCAAAATGAGTATGAAAAACGACGAAAAATTAAAATCGTGCAATAACCGTGCGAATGGTTTTTACGCCCATAATTGCTCAGAAACAAAGTCTGATGTTTTTAAGCTCCAAAATCCTTTCTAACTTACACGTAACGCTATGAAAAATTAAAACCGACGCAAGTTTTTTACTTTGTTTCTTTGTTTGAGAAAACTTTAAAAACGTTGGATTCAAGATATTCAAATTCATTTCCATTTAAAAACCCGCCAAAACAATGCTTTTCATATTTTAAAAGCTTGACTCCAGTTAAAATCGTTTTCAGAGCAAAACATAAAATTTCCATTTCAAAAGGATTAGGCTTCGAGTGCTCCCCCTGCAAACTGCTAGAGCAATTTACCACATAATTGATCACATCAAACAGCTTCACAAATGATATCCAAATATCAAGATCATTCATATGTAATCCCTCAACATCCTCAGAGCACCTAAAAATGTATCTAAAAGCAAAATGAGTATGAAAAACGACGAAAAATTAAAATCGTGCAATAACCGTGCGAATGGTTTTTACGCCCATAATTGCTCAGAAACAAAGTCTGATGTTTTTAAGCTCCAAAATCCTTTCTAACTTACACGTAACGCTATGAAAAATTAAAACCGACGCAAGTTTTTTACTTTGTTTCTTTGTTTGAGAAAAGTTTAAAAACGTTGGATTCAAGATATTCAAATTCATTTCCATTTAAAAACCCGCCAAAACAATGCTTTTCATATTTTAAAAGCTTGACTTCAGTGAAAATCGTTTTCAGAGCAAAACATAAAATTTCCATTTCAAAAGGATTAGGCTTCGAGTGCTCCCCCTGCAAACTGCTAGAGCAATTTACCACATAATTGATCACATCAAACAACTTCACAAATGATATCCAAATATCAAGATCATTCATATGTAATCCCTCAACATCCTCAGAGCACCTAAAAATGTATCTAAAAGCAAAATGAGTATGAAAAACGACGAAAAATTAAAATCGTGCAATAACCGTGCGAATGGTTTTTACGCCCATAATTGCTCAGAAACAAAGTCTGATGTTTTTAAGCTCCAAAATCCTTTCTAACGTACACGTAACGCTATGAAAAATTAAAACCGACGCAAGTTTTTTACTTTGTTTCTTTGTTTGAGAAAAGTTTAAAAACGTTGGATTCAAGATATTCAAATTCATTTCCATTTAAAAACCCGCCAAAACAATGCTTTTCATATTTTAAAAGCTTGACTCCAGTGAAAATCGTTTTCAGAGCAAAACATAAAATTTCCATTTCAAAAGGATTAGGCTTCGAGTGCTCCCCCTGCAAACTGCTAGAGCAATTTACCACATAATTGATCACATCAAACAGCTTCACAAATGATATCCAAATATCAAGATCATTCATATGTAATCCCTCAACATCCTCAGAGCACCTAAAAATGTATCTAAAAGCAAAATGAGTATGAAAAACGACGAAAAATTAAAATCGTGCAATAACCGTGCGAATGGTTTTTACGCCCATAATTGCTCAGAAACAAAGTCTGATGTTTTTAAGCTCCAAAATCCTTTCTAACTTACACGTAACGCTATGAAAAATTAAAACCGACGCAAGTTTTTTACTTTGTTTCTTTGTTTGAGAAAAGTTTAAAAACGTTGGATTCAAGATATTCAAATTCATTTCCATTTAAAAACCCGCCAAAACAATGCTTTTCATATTTTAAAAGCTTGACTCCAGTGAAAATCGTTTTCAGAGCAAAACATAAAATTTCCATTTCAAAAGGATTAGGCTTCGAGTGCTCCCCCTGCAAACTGCTAGAGCAATTTACCACATAATTGATCACATCAAACAGCTTCACAAATGATATCCAAATATCAAGATCATTCATATGTAATCCCTCAACATCCTCAGAGCACCTAAAAATGTATCTAAAAGCAAAATGAGTATGAAAAACGACGAAAAATTAAAATCGTGCAATAACCGTGCGAATGGTTTTTACGCCCATAATTGCTCAGAAACAAAGTCTGATGTTTTTAAGCTCCAAAATCCTTTCTAACGTACACGTAACGCTATGAAAAATTAAAACCGACGCAAGTTTTTTACTTTGTTTCTTTGTTTGAGAAAAGTTTAAAAACGTTGGATTCAAGATATTCAAATTCATTTCCATTTAAAAACCCGCCAAAACAATGCTTTTCATATTTTAAAAGCTTGACTCCAGTGAAAATCGTTTTCAGAGCAAAACATAAAATTTCCATTTCAAAAGGATTAGGCTTCGAGTGCTCCCCCTGCAAACTGCTAGAGCAATTTACCACATAATTGATCACATCAAACAGCTTCACAAATGATATCCAAATATCAAGATCATTCATATGTAATCCCTCAACATCCTCAGAGCACCTAAAAATGTATCTAAAAGCAAAATGAGTATGAAAAACGACGAAAAATTAAAATCGTGCAATAACCGTGCGAATGGTTTTTACGCCCATAATTGCTCAGAAACAAAGTCTGATGTTTTTAAGCTCCAAAATCCTTTCTAACTTACACGTAACGCTATGAAAAATTAAAACCGACGCAAGTTTTTTACTTTGTTTCTTTGTTTGAGAAAAGTTTAAAAACGTTGGATTCAAGATATTCAAATTCATTTCCATTTAAAAACCCGCCAAAACAATGCTTTTCATATTTTAAAAGCTTGACTCCAGTGAAAATCGTTTTCAGAGCAAAACATAAAATTTCCATTTCAAAAGGATTAGGCTTCGAGTGCTCCCCCTGCAAACTGCTAGAGCAATTTACCACATAATTGATCACATCAAACAGCTTCACAAATGATATCCAAATATCAAGATCATTCATATGTAATCCCTCAACATCCTCAGAGCACCTAAAAATGTATCTAAAAGCAAAATGAGTATGAAAAACGACGAAAAATTAAAATCGTGCAATAACCGTGCGAATGGTTTTTACGCCCATAATTGCTCAGAAACAAAGTCTGATGTTTTTAAGCTCCAAAATCCTTTCTAACGTACACGTAACGCTATGAAAAATTAAAACCGACGCAAGTTTTTTACTTTGTTTCTTTGTTTGAGAAAAGTTTAAAAACGTTGGATTCAAGATATTCAAATTCATTTCCATTTGAAAACCCGCCAAAACAATGCTTTTCATATTTTAAAAGCTTGACTCCAGTGAAAATCGTTTTCAGAGCAAAACATAAAATTTCCATTTCAAAAGGATTAGGCTTCGAGTGCTCCCCCTGCAAACTGCTAGAATAATTTATAACATAATTAATCACATCAAACAACTTCACAAATGATATCCAAATATCAAGATCATTCATATGTAATCCCTCAACATCCTCAGAGCACCTAAAAATGTATCTAAAAGCAAAATGAGTATGAAAAACGACGAAAAATTAAAATCGTGCAATAACCGTGCGAATGGTTTTTACGCCCATAATTGCTCAGAAACAAAGTCTGATGTTTTTAAGCTCCAAAATCCTTTCTAACTTACACGTAACGCTGTGAAAAATTAAAACCGACGCAAGTTTTTTACTTTGTTTCTTTGTTTGAGAAAAGTTTAAAAACGTTGGATTCAAGATATTCAAATTCATTTCCATTTAAAAACCCGCCAAAACAATGCTTTTCATATTTTAAAAGCTTGACTCCAGTGAAAATCGTTTTCAGAGCAAAACATAAAATTTCCATTTCAAAAGGATTAGGCTTCGAGTGCTCCCCCTGCAAACTGCTAGAGCAATTTACCACATAATTGATCACATCAAACAACTTCACAAATGATATCCAAATATCAAGATCATTCATATGTAATCCCTCAACATCCTCAGAGCACCTAAAAATGTATCTAAAAGCAAAATGAGTATGAAAAACGACGAAAAATTAAAATCGTGCAATAACCGTGCGAATGGTTTTTACGCCCATAATTGCTCAGAAACAAAGTCTGATGTTTTTAAGCTCCAAAATCCTTTCTAACTTACACGTAACGCTATGAAAAATTAAAACCGACGCAAGTTTTTTACTTTGTTTCTTTGTTTGAGAAAAGTTTAAAAACGTTGGATTCAAGATATTCAAATTCATTTCCATTTAAAAACCCGCCAAAACAATGCTTTTCATATTTTAAAAGCTTGACTCCAGTGAAAATCGTTTTCAGAGCAAAACATAAAATTTCCATTTCAAAAGGATTAGGCTTCGAGTGCTCCCCCTGCAAACTGCTAGAGCAATTTACCACATAATTGATCACATCAAACAGCTTCACAAATGATATCCAAATATCAAGATCATTCATATGTAATCCCTCAACATCCTCAGAGCACCTAAAAATGTATCTAAAAGCAAAATGAGTATGAAAAACGACGAAAAATTAAAATCGTGCAATAACCGTGCGAATGGTTTTTACGCCCATAATTGCTCAGAAACAAAGTCTGATGTTTTTAAGCTCCAAAATCCTTTCTAACTTACACGTAACGCTATGAAAAATTAAAACCGACGCAAGTTTTTTACTTTGTTTCTTTGTTTGAGAAAAGTTTAAAAACGTTGGATTCAAGATATTCAAATTCATTTCCATTTAAAAACCCGCCAAAACAATGCTTTTCATATTTTAAAAGCTTGACTCCAGTGAAAATCGTTTTCAGAGCAAAACATAAAATTTCCATTTCAAAAGGATTAGGCTTCGAGTGCTCCCCCTGCAAACTGCTAGAGCAATTTACCACATAATTGATCACATCAAACAACTTCACAAATGATATCCAAATATCAAGATCATTCATATGTAATCCCTCAACATCCTCAGAGCACCTAAAAATGTATCTAAAAGCAAAATGAGTATGAAAAACGACGAAAAATTAAAATCGTGCAATAACCGTGCGAATGGTTTTTACGCCCATAATTGCTCAGAAACAAAGTCTGATGTTTTTAAGCTCCAAAATCCTTTCTAACTTACACGTAACGCTATGAAAAATTAAAACCGACGCAAGTTTTTTACTTTGTTTCTTTGTTTGAGAAAAGTTTAAAAACGTTGGATTCAAGATATTCAAATTCATTTCCATTTAAAAACCCGCCAAAACAATGCTTTTCATATTTTAAAAGCTTGACTCCAGTGAAAATCGTTTTCAGAGCAAAACATAAAATTTCCATTTCAAAAGGATTAGGCTTCGAGTGCTCCCCCTGCAAACTGCTAGAGCAATTTACCACATAATTGATCACATCAAACAGCTTCACAAATGATATCCAAATATCAAGATCATTCATATGTAATCCCTCAACATCCTCAGAGCACCTAAAAATGTATCTAAAAGCAAAATGAGTATGAAAAACGACGAAAAATTAAAATCGTGCAATAACCGTGCGAATGGTTTTTACGCCCATAATTGCTCAGAAACAAAGTCTGATGTTTTTAAGCTCCAAAATCCTTTCTAACTTACACGTAACGCTGTGAAAAATTAAAACCGACGCAAGTTTTTTACTTTGTTTCTTTGTTTGAGAAAAGTTTAAAAACGTTGGATTCAAGATATTCAAATTCATTTCCATTTAAAAACCCGCCAAAACAATGCTTTTCATATTTTAAAAGCTTGACTCCAGTGAAAATCGTTTTCAGAGCAAAACATAAAATTTCCATTTCAAAAGGATTAGGCTTCGAGTGCTCCCCCTGCAAACTGCTAGAGCAATTTACCACATAATTGATCACATCAAACAACTTCACAAATGATATCCAAATATCAAGATCATTCATATGTAATCCCTCAACATCCTCAGAGCACCTAAAAATGTATCTAAAAGCAAAATGAGTATGAAAAACGACGAAAAATTAAAATCGTGCAATAACCGTGCGAATGGTTTTTACGCCCATAATTGCTCAGAAACAAAGTCTGATGTTTTTAAGCTCCAAAATCCTTTCTAACTTACACGTAACGCTATGAAAAATTAAAACCGACGCAAGTTTTTTACTTTGTTTCTTTGTTTGAGAAAAGTTTAAAAACGTTGGATTCAAGATATTCAAATTCATTTCCATTTAAAAACCCGCCAAAACAATGCTTTTCATATTTTAAAAGCTTGACTCCAGTGAAAATCGTTTTCAGAGCAAAACATAAAATTTCCATTTCAAAAGGATTAGGCTTCGAGTGCTCCCCCTGCAAACTGCTAGAGCAATTTACCACATAATTGATCACATCAAACAACTTCACAAATGATATCCAAATATCAAGATCATTCATATGTAATCCCTCAACATCCTCAGAGCACCTAAAAATGTATCTAAAAGCAAAATGAGTATGAAAAACGACGAAAAATTAAAATCGTGCAATAACCGTGCGAATGGTTTTTACGCCCATAATTGCTCAGAAACAAAGTCTGATGTTTTTAAGCTCCAAAATCCTTTCTAACTTACACGTAACGCTATGAAAAATTAAAACCGACGCAAGTTTTTTACTTTATTTCTTTGTTTGAGAAAAGTTTAAAAACGTTGGATTCAAGATATTCAAATTCATTTCCATTTAAAAACCCGCCAAAACAATGCTTTTCATATTTTAAAAGCTTGACGAAAATCGTTCTCAGAGCAAAACATAAAATTTCCATTTCAAAAGGATTAGGCTTCGAGTGCTCCCCCTGCAAACTGCTAGAGCAATTTATCACATAATTGATCACATCAAACAACTTCACAAATGATATCCAAATATCAAGATCATTCATATGTAATCCCTCAACATCCTCAGGGCACCTAAAAATGTATCTAAAAGCAAAATGAGTATGAAAAACGACGAAAAATTAAAATCGTGCAATAACCGTGCGAATGGTTTTTACGCCCATAATTGCTCAGAAACAAAGTCTGATGTTTTTAAGCTCCAAAATCCTTTCTAACTTACACGTAACGCTATGAAAAATTAAAACCGACGCAAGTTTTTTACTTTGTTTCTTTGTTTGAGAAAAGTTTAAAAACGTTGGATTCAAGATATTCAAATTCATTTCCATTTAAAAACCCGCCAAAACAATGCTTTTCATATTTTAAAAGCTTGACGAAAATCGTTCTCAGAGCAAAACATAAAATTTCCATTTCAAAAGGATTAGGCTTCGAGTGCTCCCCCTGCAAACTGCTAGAGCAATTTACCACATAATTGATCACATCAAACAACTTCACAAATGATATCCAAATATCAAGATCATTCATATGTAATCCCTCAACATCCTCAGAGCACCTAAAAATGTATCTAAAAGCAAAATGAGTATGAAAAACGACGAAAAATTAAAATCGTGCAATAACCGTGCGAATGGTTTTTACGCCCATAATTGCTCAGAAACAAAGTCTGATGTTTTTAAGCTCCAAAATCCTTTCTAACTTACACGTAACGCTATGAAAAATTAAAACCGACGCAAGTTTTTTACTTTGTTTCTTTGTTTGAGAAAAGTTTAAAAACGTTGGATTCAAGATATTCAAATTCATTTCCATTTAAAAACCCGCCAAAACAATGCTTTTCATATTTTAAAAGCTTGACGAAAATCGTTCTCAGAGCAAAACATAAAATTTCCATTTCAAAAGGATTAGGCTTCGAGTGCTCCCCCTGCAAACTGCTAGAGCAATTTACCACATAATTGATCACATCAAACAACTTCACAAATGATATCCAAATATCAAGATCATTCATATGTAATCCCTCAACATCCTCAGAGCACCTAAAAATGTATCTAAAAGCAAAATGAGTATGAAAAACGACGAAATATTAAAATCGTGCAATAACCGTGCGAATGGTTTTTACGCCCATAATTGCTCAGAAACAAAGTCTGATGTTTTTAAGCTCCAAAATCCTTTCTAACTTACACGTAACGCTATGAAAAATTAAAACCGACGCAAGTTTTTTACTTTGTTTCTTTGTTTGAGAAAAGTTTAAAAACGTTGGATTCAAGATATTCAAATTCATTTCCATTTAAAAACCCGCCAAAACAATGCTTTTCATATTTTAAAAGCTTGACTCCAGGGAAAATCGTTTTCAGAGCAAAACATAAAATTTCCATTTCAAAAGGATTAGGCTTCGAGTGCTCCCCCTGCAAACTGCTAGAGCAATTTACCACATAATTGATCACATCAAACAACTTCACAAATGATATCCAAATATCAAGATCATTCATATGTAATCCCTCAACATCCTCAGAGCACCTAAAAATGTATCTAAAAGCAAAATGAGTATGAAAAACGACGAAAAATTAAAATCGTGCAATAACCGTGCGAATGGTTTTTACGCCCATAATTGCTCGGAAACAAAGTCTGATGTTTTTAAGCTCCAAAATCCTTTCTAAGTTACACGTAACGCTATGAAAAATTAAAACCGACGCAAGTTTTTTACTTTGTTTCTTTGTTTGAGAAAAGTTTAAAAACGTTGGATTCAAGATATTCAAATTCATTTCCATTTAAAAACCCGCCAAAACAATGCTTTTCATATTTTAAAAGCTTGACTCCAGCGAAAATCGTTTTCAGAGCAAAACATAAAATTTCCATTTCAAAAGGATTAGGCTTCGAGTGCTCCCCCTGCAAACTGCTAGAGCAATTTACCACATAATTGATCACATCAAACAACTTCACAAATGATATCCAAATATCAAGATCATTCATATGTAATCCCTCAACATCCTCAGAGCACCTAAAAATGTATCTAAAAGCAAAATGAGTATGAAAAACGACGAAAAATTAAAATCGTGCAATAACCGTGCGAATGGTTTTTACGCCCATAATTGCTCGGAAACAAAGTCTGATGTTTTTAAGCTCCAAAATCCTTTCTAACTTACACGTAACGCTATGAAAAATTAAAACCGACGCAAGTTTTTTACTTTGTTTCTTTGTTTGAGAAAAGTTTAAAAACGTTGGATTCAAGATATTCAAATTCATTTCCATTTAAAAACCCGCCAAAACAATGCTTTTCATATTTTAAAAGCTTGACTCCAGCGAAAATCGTTTTCAGAGCAAAACATAAAATTTCCATTTCAAAAGGATTAGGCTTCGAGTGCTCCCCCTGCAAACTGCTAGAGCAATTTACCACATAATTGATCACATCAAACAACTTCACAAATGATATCCAAATATCAAGATCATTCATATGTAATCCCTCAACATCCTCAGAGCACCTAAAAATGTATCTAAAAGCAAAATGAGTATGAAAAACGACGAAAAATTAAAATCGTGCAATAACCGTGCGAATGGTTTTTACGCCCATAATTGCTCAGAAACAAAGTCTGATGTTTTTAAGCTCCAAAATCCTTTCTAACTTACACGTAACGCTATGAAAAATTAAAACCGACGCAAGTTTTTTACTTTGTTTCTTTGTTTGAGAAAAGTTTAAAAACGTTGGATTCAAGATATTCAAATTCATTTCCATTTAAAAACCCGCCAAAACAATGCTTTTCATATTTTAAAAGCTTGACACCAGCGAAAATCGTTCTCAGAGCAAAACATAAAATTTCCATTTCAAAAGGATTAGGCTTCGAGTGCTCCCCCTGCAAACTGCTAGAGCAATTTACCACATAATTGATCACATCAAACAACTTCACAAATGATATCCAAATATCAAGATCATTCATATGTAATCCCTCAACATCCTCAGAGCACCTAAAAATGTATCTAAAAGCAAAATGAGTATGAAAAACGACGAAAAATTAAAATCGTGCAATAACCGTGCGAATGGTTTTTACGCCCATAATTGCTCAGAAACAAAGTCTGATGTTTTTAAGCTCCAAAATCCTTTCTAACTTACACGTAACGCTATGAAAAATTAAAACCGACGCAAGTTTTTTACTTTGTTTCTTTGTTTGAGAAAAGTTTAAAAACGTTGGATTCAAGATATTCAAATTCATTTCCATTTAAAAACCCGCCAAAACAATGCTTTTCATATTTTAAAAGCTTGACACCAGCGAAAATCGTTCTCAGAGCAAAACATAAAATTTCCATTTCAAAAGGATTAGGCTTCGAGTGCTCCCCCTGCAAACTGCTAGAGCAATTTACCACATAATTGATCACATCAAACAACTTCACAAATGATATCCAAATATCAAGATCATTCATATGTAATCCCTCAACATCCTCAGAGCACCTAAAAATGTATCTAAAAGCAAAATGAGTATGAAAAACGACGAAAAATTAAAATCGTGCAATAACCGTGCGAATGGTTTTTACGCCCATAATTGCTCAGAAACAAAGTCTGATGTTTTTAAGCTCCAAAATCCTTTCTAACTTACACGTAACGCTATGAAAAATTAAAACCGACGCAAGTTTTTTACTTTGTTTCTTTGTTTGAGAAAAGTTTAAAAACGTTGGATTCAAGATATTCAAATTCATTTCCATTTAAAAGCCCGCCAAAACAATGCTTTTCATATTTTAAAAGCTTGACTCCAGCGAAAATCGTTTTCAGAGCAAAACATAAAATTTCCATTTCAAAAGGATTAGGCTTCGAGTGCTCCCCCTGCAAACTGCTAGAGCAATTTACCACATAATTGATCACATCAAACAACTTCACAAATGATATCCAAATATCAAGATCATTCATATGTAATCCCTCAACATCCTCAGAGCACCTAAAAATGTATCTAAAAGCAAAATGAGTATGAAAAACGACGAAAAATTAAAATCGTGCAATAACCGTGCGAATGGTTTTTACGCCCATAATTGCTCAGAAACAAAGTCTGATGTTTTTAAGCTCCAAAATCCTTTCTAACTTACACGTAACGCTATGAAAAATTAAAACCGACGCAAGTTTTTTACTTTGTTTCTTTGTTTGAGAAAAGTTTAAAAACGTTGGATTCAAGATATTCAAATTCATTTCCATTTAAAAGCCCGCCAAAACAATGCTTTTCATATTTTAAAAGCTTGACTCCAGGGAAAATCGTTTTCAGAGCAAAACATAAAATTTCCATTTCAAAAGGATTAGGCTTCGAGTGCTCCCCCTGCAAACTGCTAGAGCAATTTACCACATAATTGATCACATCAAACAACTTCACAAATGATATCCAAATATCAAGATCATTCATATGTAATCCCTCAACATCCTCAGAGCACCTAAAAATGTATCTAAAAGCAAAATGAGTATGAAAAACGACGAAAAATTAAAATCGTGCAATAACCGTGCGAATGGTTTTTACGCCCATAATTGCTCAGAAACAAAGTCTGATGTTTTTAAGCTCCAAAATCCTTTCTAACTTACACGTAACGCTATGAAAAATTAAAACCGACGCAAGTTTTTTACTTTGTTTCTTTGTTTGAGAAAAGTTTAAAAACGTTGGATTCAAGATATTCAAATTCATTTCCATTTAAAAACCCGCCAAAACAATGCTTTTCATATTTTAAAAGCTTGACTCCAGCGAAAATCGTTTTCAGAGCAAAACATAAAATTTCCATTTCAAAAGGATTAGGCTTCGAGTGCTCCCCCTGCAAACTGCTAGAGCAATTTACCACATAATTGATCACATCAAACAACTTCACAAATGATATCCAAATATCAAGATCATTCATATGTAATCCCTCAACATCCTCAGAGCACCTAAAAATGTATCTAAAAGCAAAATGAGTATGAAAAACGACGAAAAATTAAAATCGTGCAATAACCGTGCGAATGGTTTTTACGCCCATAATTGCTCAGAAACAAAGTCTGATGTTTTTAAGCTCCAAAATCCTTTCTAACTTACACGTAACGCTATGAAAAATTAAAACCGACGCAAGTTTTTTACTTTGTTTCTTTGTTTGAGAAAAGTTTAAAAACGTTGGATTCAAGATATTCAAATTCATTTCCATTTAAAAGCCCGCCAAAACAATGCTTTTCATATTTTAAAAGCTTGACTCCAGCGAAAATCGTTTTCAGAGCAAAACATAAAATTTCCATTTCAAAAGGATTAGGCTTCGAGTGCTCCCCCTGCAAACTGCTAGAGCAATTTACCACATAATTGATCACATCAAACAACTTCACAAATGATATCCAAATATCAAGATCATTCATATGTAATCCCTCAACATCCTCAGAGCACCTAAAAATGTATCTAAAAGCAAAATGAGTATGAAAAACGACGAAAAATTAAAATCGTGCAATAACCGTGCGAATGGTTTTTACGCCCATAATTGCTCAGAAACAAAGTCTGATGTTTTTAAGCTCCAAAATCCTTTCTAACTTACACGTAACGCTATGAAAAATTAAAACCGACGCAAGTTTTTTACTTTGTTTCTTTGTTTGAGAAAAGTTTAAAAACGTTGGATTCAAGATATTCAAATTCATTTCCATTTAAAAACCCGCCAAAACAATGCTTTTCATATTTTAAAAGCTTGACTCCAGCGAAAATCGTTTTCAGAGCAAAACATAAAATTTCCATTTCAAAAGGATTAGGCTTCGAGTGCTCCCCCTGCAAACTGCTAGAGCAATTTACCACATAATTGATCACATCAAACAACTTCACAAATGATATCCAAATATCAAGATCATTCATATGTAATCCCTCAACATCCTCAGAGCACCTAAAAATGTATCTAAAAGCAAAATGAGTATGAAAAACGACGAAAAATTAAAATCGTACAATAACCGTGCGAATGGTTTTTACGCCCATAATTGCTCAGAAACAAAGTCTGATGTTTTTAAGCTCCAAAATCCTTTCTAACTTACACGTAACGCTATGAAAAATTAAAACCGACGCAAGTTTTTTACTTTGTTTCTTTGTTTGAGAAAAGTTTAAAAACGTTGGATTCAAGATATTCAAATTCATTTCCATTTAAAAGCCCGCCAAAACAATGCTTTTCATATTTTAAAAGCTTGACTCCAGCGAAAATCGTTTTCAGAGCAAAACATAAAATTTCCATTTCAAAAGGATTAGGCTTCGAGTGCTCCCCCTGCAAACTGCTAGAGCAATTTACCACATAATTGATCACATCAAACAACTTCACAAATGATATCCAAATATCAAGATCATTCATATGTAATCCCTCAACATCCTCAGAGCACCTAAAAATGTATCTAAAAGCAAAATGAGTATGAAAAACGACGAAAAATTAAAATCGTGCAATAACCGTGCGAATGGTTTTTACGCCCATAATTGCTCAGAAACAAAGTCTGATGTTTTTAAGCTCCAAAATCCTTTCTAACTTACACGTAACGCTATGAAAAATTAAAACCGACGCAAGTTTTTTACTTTGTTTCTTTGTTTGAGAAAAGTTTAAAAACGTTGGATTCAAGATATTCAAATTCATTTCCATTTAAAAGCCCGCCAAAACAATGCTTTTCAAATTTTAAAAGCTTGACTCCAGCGAAAATCGTTTTCAGAGCAAAACATAAAATTTCCATTTCAAAAGGATTAGGCTTCGAGTGCTCCCCCTGCAAACTGCTAGAGCAATTTACCACATAATTGATCACATCAAACAACTTCACAAATGATATCCAAATATCAAGATCATTCATATGTAATCCCTCAACATCCTCAGAGCACCTAAAAATGTATCTAAAAGCAAAATGAGTATGAAAAACGACGAAAAATTAAAATCGTGCAATAACCGTGCGAATGGTTTTTACGCCCATAATTGCTCAGAAACAAAGTCTGATGTTTTTAAGCTCCAAAATCCTTTCTAACTTACACGTAACGCTATGAAAAATTAAAACCGACGCAAGTTTTTTACTTTGTTTCTTTGTTTGAGAAAAGTTTAAAAACGTTGGATTCAAGATATTCAAATTCATTTCCATTTAAAAACCCGCCAAAACAATGCTTTTCATATTTTAAAAGCTTGACTCCAGCGAAAATCGTTTTCAGAGCAAAACATAAAATTTCCATTTCAAAAGGATTAGGCTTCGAGTGCTCCCCCTGCAAACTGCTAGAGCAATTTACCACATAATTGATCACATCAAACAACTTCACAAATGATATCCAAATATCAAGATCATTCATATGTAATCCCTCAACATCCTCAGAGCACCTAAAAATGTATCTAAAAGCAAAATGAGTATGAAAAACGACGAAAAATTAAAATCGTGCAATAACCGTGCGAATGGTTTTTACGCCCATAATTGCTCAGAAACAAAGTCTGATGTTTTTAAGCTCCAAAATCCTTTCTAACTTACACGTAACGCTATGAAAAATTAAAACCGACGCAAGTTTTTTACTTTGTTTCTTTGTTTGAGAAAAGTTTAAAAACGTTGGATTCAAGATATTCAAATTCATTTCCATTTAAAAGCCCGCCAAAACAATGCTTTTCATATTTTAAAAGCTTGACTCCAGCGAAAATCGTTCTCAGAGCAAAACATAAAATTTCCATTTCAAAAGGATTAGGCTTCGAGTGCTCCCCCTGCAAACTGCTAGAGCAATTTACCACATAATTGATCACATCAAACAACTTCACAAATGATATCCAAATATCAAGATCATTCATATGTAATCCCTCAACATCCTCAGAGCACCTAAAAATGTATCTAAAAGCAAAATGAGTATGAAAAACGACGAAAAATTAAAATCGTGCAATAACCGTGCGAATGGTTTTTACGCCCATAATTGCTCAGAAACAAAGTCTGATGTTTTTAAGCTCCAAAATCCTTTCTAACTTACACGTAACGCTATGAAAAATTAAAACCGACGCAAGTTTTTTACTTTGTTTCTTTGTTTGAGAAAAGTTTAAAAACGTTGGATTCAAGATATTCAAATTCATTTCCATTTAAAAACCCGCCAAAACAATGCTTTTCATATTTTAAAAGCTTGACTCCAGCGAAAATCGTTTTCAGAGCAAAACATAAAATTTCCATTTCAAAAGGATTAGGCTTCGAGTGCTCCCCCTGCAAACTGCTAGAGCAATTTACCACATAATTGATCACATCAAACAACTTCACAAATGATATCCAAATATCAAGATCATTCATATGTAATCCCTCAACATCCTCAGAGCACCTAAAAATGTATCTAAAAGCAAAATGAGTATGAAAAACGACGAAAAATTAAAATCGTGCAATAACCGTGCGAATGGTTTTTACGCCCATAATTGCTCGGAAACAAAGTCTGATGTTTTTAAGCTCCAAAATCCTTTCTAAGTTACACGTAACGCTATGAAAAATTAAAACCGACGCAAGTTTTTTACTTTGTTTCTTTGTTTGAGAAAAGTTTAAAAACGTTGGATTCAAGATATTCAAATTCATTTCCATTTAAAAACCCGCCAAAACAATGCTTTTCATATTTTAAAAGCTTGACTCCAGCGAAAATCGTTTTCAGAGCAAAACATAAAATTTCCATTTCAAAAGGATTAGGCTTCGAGTGCTCCCCCTGCAAACTGCTAGAGCAATTTACCACATAATTGATCACATCAAACAACTTCACAAATGATATCCAAATATCAAGATCATTCATATGTAATCCCTCAACATCCTCAGAGCACCTAAAAATGTATCTAAAAGCAAAATGAGTATGAAAAACGACGAAAAATTAAAATCGTGCAATAACCGTGCGAATGGTTTTTACGCCCATAATTGCTCGGAAACAAAGTCTGATGTTTTTAAGCTCCAAAATCCTTTCTAAGTTACACGTAACGCTATGAAAAATTAAAACCGACGCAAGTTTTTTACTTTGTTTCTTTGTTTGAGAAAAGTTTAAAAACGTTGGATTCAAGATATTCAAATTCATTTCCATTTAAAAACCCGCCAAAACAATGCTTTTCATATTTTAAAAGCTTGACTCCAGCGAAAATCGTTTTCAGAGCAAAACATAAAATTTCCATTTCAAAAGGATTAGGCTTCGAGTGCTCCCCCTGCAAACTGCTAGAGCAATTTACCACATAATTGATCACATCAAACAACTTCACAAATGATATCCAAATATCAAGATCATTCATATGTAATCCCTCAACATCCTCAGAGCACCTAAAAATGTATCTAAAAGCAAAATGAGTATGAAAAACGACGAAAAATTAAAATCGTGCAATAACCGTGCGAATGGTTTTTACGCCCATAATTGCTCGGAAACAAAGTCTGATGTTTTTAAGCTCCAAAATCCTTTCTAAGTTACACGTAACGCTATGAAAAATTAAAACCGACGCAAGTTTTTTACTTTGTTTCTTTGTTTGAGAAAAGTTTAAAAACGTTGGATTCAAGATATTCAAATTCATTTCCATTTAAAAACCCGCCAAAACAATGCTTTTCATATTTTAAAAGCTTGACTCCAGCGAAAATCGTTTTCAGAGCAAAACATAAAATTTCCATTTCAAAAGGATTAGGCTTCGAGTGCTCCCCCTGCAAACTGCTAGAGCAATTTACCACATAATTGATCACATCAAACAACTTCACAAATGATATCCAAATATCAAGATCATTCATATGTAATCCCTCAACATCCTCAGAGCACCTAAAAATGTATCTAAAAGCAAAATGAGTATGAAAAACGACGAAAAATTAAAATCGTGCAATAACCGTGCGAATGGTTTTTACGCCCATAATTGCTCGGAAACAAAGTCTGATGTTTTTAAGCTCCAAAATCCTTTCTAAGTTACACGTAACGCTATGAAAAATTAAAACCGACGCAAGTTTTTTACTTTGTTTCTTTGTTTGAGAAAAGTTTAAAAACGTTGGATTCAAGATATTCAAATTCATTTCCATTTAAAAACCCGCCAAAACAATGCTTTTCATATTTTAAAAGCTTGACTCCAGCGAAAATCGTTTTCAGAGCAAAACATAAAATTTCCATTTCAAAAGGATTAGGCTTCGAGTGCTCCCCCTGCAAACTGCTAGAGCAATTTACCACATAATTGATCACATCAAACAACTTCACAAATGATATCCAAATATCAAGATCATTCATATGTAATCCCTCAACATCCTCAGAGCACCTAAAAATGTATCTAAAAGCAAAATGAGTATGAAAAACGACGAAAAATTAAAATCGTGCAATAACCGTGCGAATGGTTTTTACGCCCATAATTGCTCGGAAACAAAGTCTGATGTTTTTAAGCTCCAAAATCCTTTCTAAGTTACACGTAACGCTATGAAAAATTAAAACCGACGCAAGTTTTTTACTTTGTTTCTTTGTTTGAGAAAAGTTTAAAAACGTTGGATTCAAGATATTCAAATTCATTTCCGTTTAAAAACCCGCCAAAACAATGCTTTTCATATTTTAAAAGCTTGACTCCAGCGAAAATCGTTCTCAGAGCAAAACATAAAATTTCCATTTCAAAAGGATTAGGCTTCGAGTGCTCCCCCTGCAAACTGCTAGAGCAATTTACCACATAATTGATCACATCAAACAACTTCACAAATGATATCCAAATATCAAGATCATTCATATGTAATCCCTCAACATCCTCAGAGCACCTAAAAATGTATCTAAAAGCAAAATGAGTATGAAAAACGACGAAAAATTAAAATCGTGCAATAACCGTGCGAATGGTTTTTACGCCCATAATTGCTCGGAAACAAAGTCTGATGTTTTTAAGCTCCAAAATCCTTTCTAAGTTACACGTAACGCTATGAAAAATTAAAACCGACGCAAGTTTTTTACTTTGTTTCTTTGTTTGAGAAAAGTTTAAAAACGTTGGATTCAAGATATTCAAATTCATTTCCGTTTAAAAACCCGCCAAAACAATGCTTTTCATATTTTAAAAGCTTGACTCCAGCGAAAATCGTTCTCAGAGCAAAACATAAAATTTCCATTTCAAAAGGATTAGGCTTCGAGTGCTCCCCCTGCAAACTGCTAGAGCAATTTACCACATAATTGATCACATCAAACAACTTCACAAATGATATCCAAATATCAAGATCATTCATATGTAATCCCTCAACATCCTCAGAGCACCTAAAAATGTATCTAAAAGCAAAATGAGTATGAAAAACGACGAAAAATTAAAATCGTGCAATAACCGTGCGAATGGTTTTTACGCCCATAATTGCTCAGAAACAAAGTCTGATGTTTTTAAGCTCCAAAATCCTTTCTAACTTACACGTAACGCTATGAAAAATTAAAACCGACGCAAGTTTTTTACTTTGTTTCTTTGTTTGAGAAAAGTTTAAAAACGTTGGATTCAAGATATTCAAATTCATTTCCGTTTAAAAACCCGCCAAAACAATGCTTTTCATATTTTAAAAGCTTGACTCCAGCGAAAATCGTTCTCAGAGCAAAACATAAAATTTCCATTTCAAAAGGATTAGGCTTCGAGTGCTCCCCCTGCAAACTGCTAGAGCAATTTACCACATAATTGATCACATCAAACAACTTCACAAATGATATCCAAATATCAAGATCATTCATATGTAATCCCTCAACATCCTCAGAGCACCTAAAAATGTATCTAAAAGCAAAATGAGTATGAAAAACGACGAAAAATTAAAATCGTGCAATAACCGTGCGAATGGTTTTTACGCCCATAATTGCTCAGAAACAAAGTCTGATGTTTTTAAGCTCCAAAATCCTTTCTAACTTACACGTAACGCTATGAAAAATTAAAACCGACGCAAGTTTTTTACTTTGTTTCTTTGTTTGAGAAAAGTTTAAAAACGTTGGATTCAAGATATTCAAATTCATTTCCGTTTAAAAACCCGCCAAAACAATGCTTTTCATATTTTAAAAGCTTGACTCCAGCGAAAATCGTTCTCAGAGCAAAACATAAAATTTCCATTTCAAAAGGATTAGGCTTCGAGTGCTCCCCCTGCAAACTGCTAGAGCAATTTACCACATAATTGATCACATCAAACAACTTCACAAATGATATCCAAATATCAAGATCATTCATATGTAATCCCTCAACATCCTCAGAGCACCTAAAAATGTATCTAAAAGCAAAATGAGTATGAAAAACGACGAAAAATTAAAATCGTGCAATAACCGTGCGAATGGTTTTTACGCCCATAATTGCTCAGAAACAAAGTCTGATGTTTTTAAGCTCCAAAATCCTTTCTAACTTACACGTAACGCTATGAAAAATTAAAACCGACGCAAGTTTTTTACTTTGTTTCTTTGTTTGAGAAAAGTTTAAAAACGTTGGATTCAAGATATTCAAATTCATTTCCGTTTAAAAACCCGCCAAAACAATGCTTTTCATATTTTAAAAGCTTGACTCCAGCGAAAATCGTTCTCAGAGCAAAACATAAAATTTCCATTTCAAAAGGATTAGGCTTCGAGTGCTCCCCCTGCAAACTGCTAGAGCAATTTACCACATAATTGATCACATCAAACAACTTCACAAATGATATCCAAATATCAAGATCATTCATATGTAATCCCTCAACATCCTCAGAGCACCTAAAAATGTATCTAAAAGCAAAATGAGTATGAAAAACGACGAAAAATTAAAATCGTGCAATAACCGTGCGAATGGTTTTTACGCCCATAATTGCTCAGAAACAAAGTCTGATGTTTTTAAGCTCCAAAATCCTTTCTAACTTACACGTAACGCTATGAAAAATTAAAACCGACGCAAGTTTTTTACTTTGTTTCTTTGTTTGAGAAAAGTTTAAAAACGTTGGATTCAAGATATTCAAATTCATTTCCGTTTAAAAACCCGCCAAAACAATGCTTTTCATATTTTAAAAGCTTGACTCCAGCGAAAATCGTTCTCAGAGCAAAACATAAAATTTCCATTTCAAAAGGATTAGGCTTCGAGTGCTCCCCCTGCAAACTGCTAGAGCAATTTACCACATAATTGATCACATCAAACAACTTCACAAATGATATCCAAATATCAAGATCATTCATATGTAATCCCTCAACATCCTCAGAGCACCTAAAAATGTATCTAAAAGCAAAATGAGTATGAAAAACGACGAAAAATTAAAATCGTGCAATAACCGTGCGAATGGTTTTTACGCCCATAATTGCTCGGAAACAAAGTCTGATGTTTTTAAGCTCCAAAATCCTTTCTAACTTACACGTAACGCTATGAAAAATTAAAACCGACGCAAGTTTTTTACTTTGTTTCTTTGTTTGAGAAAAGTTTAAAAACGTTGGATTCAAGATATTCAAATTCATTTCCGTTTAAAAACCCGCCAAAACAATGCTTTTCATATTTTAAAAGCTTGACTCCAGCGAAAATCGTTCTCAGAGCAAAACATAAAATTTCCATTTCAAAAGGATTAGGCTTCGAGTGCTCCCCCTGCAAACTGCTAGAGCAATTTACCACATAATTGATCACATCAAACAACTTCACAAATGATATCCAAATATCAAGATCATTCATATGTAATCCCTCAACATCCTCAGAGCACCTAAAAATGTATCTAAAAGCAAAATGAGTATGAAAAACGACGAAAAATTAAAATCGTGCAATAACCGTGCGAATGGTTTTTACGCCCATAATTGCTCAGAAACAAAGTCTGATGTTTTTAAGCTCCAAAATCCTTTCTAACTTACACGTAACGCTATGAAAAATTAAAACCGACGCAAGTTTTTTACTTTGTTTCTTTGTTTGAGAAAAGTTTAAAAACGTTGGATTCAAGATATTCAAATTCATTTCCGTTTAAAAACCCGCCAAAACAATGCTTTTCATATTTTAAAAGCTTGACTCCAGCGAAAATCGTTCTCAGAGCAAAACATAAAATTTCCATTTCAAAAGGATTAGGCTTCGAGTGCTCCCCCTGCAAACTGCTAGAGCAATTTACCACATAATTGATCACATCAAACAACTTCACAAATGATATCCAAATATCAAGATCATTCATATGTAATCCCTCAACATCCTCAGAGCACCTAAAAATGTATCTAAAAGCAAAATGAGTATGAAAAACGACGAAAAATTAAAATCGTGCAATAACCGTGCGAATGGTTTTTACGCCCATAATTGCTCAGAAACAAAGTCTGATGTTTTTAAGCTCCAAAATCCTTTCTAACTTACACGTAACGCTATGAAAAATTAAAACCGACGCAAGTTTTTTACTTTGTTTCTTTGTTTGAGAAAAGTTTAAAAACGTTGGATTCAAGATATTCAAATTCATTTCCGTTTAAAAACCCGCCAAAACAATGCTTTTCATATTTTAAAAGCTTGACTCCAGCGAAAATCGTTCTCAGAGCAAAACATAAAATTTCCATTTCAAAAGGATTAGGCTTCGAGTGCTCCCCCTGCAAACTGCTAGAGCAATTTACCACATAATTGATCACATCAAACAACTTCACAAATGATATCCAAATATCAAGATCATTCATATGTAATCCCTCAACATCCTCAGAGCACCTAAAAATGTATCTAAAAGCAAAATGAGTATGAAAAACGACGAAAAATTAAAATCGTGCAATAACCGTGCGAATGGTTTTTACGCCCATAATTGCTCAGAAACAAAGTCTGATGTTTTTAAGCTCCAAAATCCTTTCTAACTTACACGTAACGCTATGAAAAATTAAAACCGACGCAAGTTTTTTACTTTGTTTCTTTGTTTGAGAAAAGTTTAAAAACGTTGGATTCAAGATATTCAAATTCATTTCCGTTTAAAAACCCGCCAAAACAATGCTTTTCATATTTTAAAAGCTTGACTCCAGCGAAAATCGTTCTCAGAGCAAAACATAAAATTTCCATTTCAAAAGGATTAGGCTTCGAGTGCTCCCCCTGCAAACTGCTAGAGCAATTTACCACATAATTGATCACATCAAACAACTTCACAAATGATATCCAAATATCAAGATCATTCATATGTAATCCCTCAACATCCTCAGAGCACCTAAAAATGTATCTAAAAGCAAAATGAGTATGAAAAACGACGAAAAATTAAAATCGTGCAATAACCGTGCGAATGGTTTTTACGCCCATAATTGCTCAGAAACAAAGTCTGATGTTTTTAAGCTCCAAAATCCTTTCTAACTTACACGTAACGCTATGAAAAATTAAAACCGACGCAAGTTTTTTACTTTGTTTCTTTGTTTGAGAAAAGTTTAAAAACGTTGGATTCAAGATATTCAAATTCATTTCCGTTTAAAAACCCGCCAAAACAATGCTTTTCATATTTTAAAAGCTTGACTCCAGCGAAAATCGTTCTCAGAGCAAAACATAAAATTTCCATTTCAAAAGGATTAGGCTTCGAGTGCTCCCCCTGCAAACTGCTAGAGCAATTTACCACATAATTGATCACATCAAACAACTTCACAAATGATATCCAAATATCAAGATCATTCATATGTAATCCCTCAACATCCTCAGAGCACCTAAAAATGTATCTAAAAGCAAAATGAGTATGAAAAACGACGAAAAATTAAAATCGTGCAATAACCGTGCGAATGGTTTTTACGCCCATAATTGCTCAGAAACAAAGTCTGATGTTTTTAAGCTCCAAAATCCTTTCTAACTTACACGTAACGCTATGAAAAATTAAAACCGACGCAAGTTTTTTACTTTGTTTCTTTGTTTGAGAAAAGTTTAAAAACGTTGGATTCAAGATATTCAAATTCATTTCCGTTTAAAAACCCGCCAAAACAATGCTTTTCATATTTTAAAAGCTTGACTCCAGCGAAAATCGTTCTCAGAGCAAAACATAAAATTTCCATTTCAAAAGGATTAGGCTTCGAGTGCTCCCCCTGCAAACTGCTAGAGCAATTTACCACATAATTGATCACATCAAACAACTTCACAAATGATATCCAAATATCAAGATCATTCATATGTAATCCCTCAACATCCTCAGAGCACCTAAAAATGTATCTAAAAGCAAAATGAGTATGAAAAACGACGAAAAATTAAAATCGTGCAATAACCGTGCGAATGGTTTTTACGCCCATAATTGCTCAGAAACAAAGTCTGATGTTTTTAAGCTCCAAAATCCTTTCTAACTTACACGTAACGCTATGAAAAATTAAAACCGACGCAAGTTTTTTACTTTGTTTCTTTGTTTGAGAAAAGTTTAAAAACGTTGGATTCAAGATATTCAAATTCATTTCCGTTTAAAAACCCGCCAAAACAATGCTTTTCATATTTTAAAAGCTTGACTCCAGCGAAAATCGTTCTCAGAGCAAAACATAAAATTTCCATTTCAAAAGGATTAGGCTTCGAGTGCTCCCCCTGCAAACTGCTAGAGCAATTTACCACATAATTGATCACATCAAACAACTTCACAAATGATATCCAAATATCAAGATCATTCATATGTAATCCCTCAACATCCTCAGAGCACCTAAAAATGTATCTAAAAGCAAAATGAGTATGAAAAACGACGAAAAATTAAAATCGTGCAATAACCGTGCGAATGGTTTTTACGCCCATAATTGCTCAGAAACAAAGTCTGATGTTTTTAAGCTCCAAAATCCTTTCTAACTTACACGTAACGCTATGAAAAATTAAAACCGACGCAAGTTTTTTACTTTGTTTCTTTGTTTGAGAAAAGTTTAAAAACGTTGGATTCAAGATATTCAAATTCATTTCCGTTTAAAAACCCGCCAAAACAATGCTTTTCATATTTTAAAAGCTTGACTCCAGCGAAAATCGTTCTCAGAGCAAAACATAAAATTTCCATTTCAAAAGGATTAGGCTTCGAGTGCTCCCCCTGCAAACTGCTAGAGCAATTTACCACATAATTGATCACATCAAACAACTTCACAAATGATATCCAAATATCAAGATCATTCATATGTAATCCCTCAACATCCTCAGAGCACCTAAAAATGTATCTAAAAGCAAAATGAGTATGAAAAACGACGAAAAATTAAAATCGTGCAATAACCGTGCGAATGGTTTTTACGCCCATAATTGCTCAGAAACAAAGTCTGATGTTTTTAAGCTCCAAAATCCTTTCTAACTTACACGTAACGCTATGAAAAATTAAAACCGACGCAAGTTTTTTACTTTGTTTCTTTGTTTGAGAAAAGTTTAAAAACGTTGGATTCAAGATATTCAAATTCATTTCCGTTTAAAAACCCGCCAAAACAATGCTTTTCATATTTTAAAAGCTTGACTCCAGCGAAAATCGTTCTCAGAGCAAAACATAAAATTTCCATTTCAAAAGGATTAGGCTTCGAGTGCTCCCCCTGCAAACTGCTAGAGCAATTTACCACATAATTGATCACATCAAACAACTTCACAAATGATATCCAAATATCAAGATCATTCATATGTAATCCCTCAACATCCTCAGAGCACCTAAAAATGTATCTAAAAGCAAAATGAGTATGAAAAACGACGAAAAATTAAAATCGTGCAATAACCGTGCGAATGGTTTTTACGCCCATAATTGCTCAGAAACAAAGTCTGATGTTTTTAAGCTCCAAAATCCTTTCTAACTTACACGTAACGCTATGAAAAATTAAAACCGACGCAAGTTTTTTACTTTGTTTCTTTGTTTGAGAAAAGTTTAAAAACGTTGGATTCAAGATATTCAAA
Source organism: Durio zibethinus (assembly GCF_047325235.1). NCBI lineage: Eukaryota > Viridiplantae > Streptophyta > Magnoliopsida > Malvales > Malvaceae > Durio > Durio zibethinus. Next base: position 21,735,619 of record NC_143166.1, read on the forward strand.
TTCATTTCCATTTAAAAACCCGCCAAAACAATGCTTTTCATATTTTAAAAGCTTGACTCCAGCGAAAATCGTTCTCAGAGCAAAACATAAAATTTCCATTTCAAAAGGATTAGGCTTCGAGTGCTCCCCCTGCAAACTGCTAGAGCAATTTACCACATAATTGATCACATCAAACAACTTCACAAATGATATCCAAATATCAAGATCATTCATATGTAATCCCTCAACATCCTCAGAGCACCTAAAAATGTATCTAAAAGCAAAATGAGTATGAAAAACGACGAAAAATTAAAATCGTGCAATAACCGTGCGAATGGTTTTTACGCCCATAATTGCTCAGAAACAAAGTCTGATGTTTTTAAGCTCCAAAATCCTTTCTAACTTACACGTAACGCTATGAAAAATTAAAACCGACGCAAGTTTTTTACTTTGTTTCTTTGTTTGAGAAAAGTTTAAAAACGTTGGATTCAAGATATTCAAATTCATTTCCATTTAAAAACCCGCCAAAACAATGCTTTTCATATTTTAAAAGCTTGACTCCAGCGAAAATCGTTCTCAGAGCAAAACATAAAATTTCCATTTCAAAAGGATTAGGCTTCGAGTGCTCCCCCTGCAAACTGCTAGAGCAATTTACCACATAATTGATCACATCAAACAACTTCACAAATGATATCCAAATATCAAGATCATTCATATGTAATCCCTCAACATCCTCAGAGCACCTAAAAATGTATCTAAAAGCAAAATGAGTATGAAAAACGACGAAAAATTAAAATCGTGCAATAACCGTGCGAATGGTTTTTACGCCCATAATTGCTCAGAAACAAAGTCTGATGTTTTTAAGCTCCAAAATCCTTTCTAACTTACACGTAACGCTATGAAAAATTAAAACCGACGCAAGTTTTTTACTTTGTTTCTTTGTTTGAGAAAAGTTTAAAAACGTTGGATTCAAGATATTCAAATTCATTTCCGTTTAAAAACCCGCCAAAACAATGCTTTTCATATTTTAAAAGCTTGACTCCAGCGAAAATCGTTCTCAGAGCAAAACATAAAATTTCCATTTCAAAAGGATTAGGCTTCGAGTGCTCCCCCTGCAAACTGCTAGAGCAATTTACCACATAATTGATCACATCAAACAACTTCACAAATGATATCCAAATATCAAGATCATTCATATGTAATCCCTCAACATCCTCAGAGCACCTAAAAATGTATCTAAAAGCAAAATGAGTATGAAAAACGACGAAAAATTAAAATCGTGCAATAACCGTGCGAATGGTTTTTACGCCCATAATTGCTCAGAAACAAAGTCTGATGTTTTTAAGCTCCAAAATCCTTTCTAACTTACACGTAACGCTATGAAAAATTAAAACCGACGCAAGTTTTTTACTTTGTTTCTTTGTTTGAGAAAAGTTTAAAAACGTTGGATTCAAGATATTCAAATTCATTTCCATTTAAAAACCCGCCAAAACAATGCTTCTCATATTTTAAAAGCTTGACTCCAGCGAAAATCGTTCTCAGAGCAAAACATAAAATTTCCATTTCAAAAGGATTAGGCTTCGAGTGCTCCCCCTGCAAACTGCTAGAGCAATTTACCACATAATTGATCACATCAAACAACTTCACAAATGATATCCAAATATCAAGATCATTCATATGTAATCCCTCAACATCCTCAGAGCACCTAAAAATGTATCTAAAAGCAAAATGAGTATGAAAAACGACGAAAAATTAAAATCGTGCAATAACCGTGCGAATGGTTTTTACGCCCATAATTGCTCAGAAACAAAGTCTGATGTTTTTAAGCTCCAAAATCCTTTCTAACTTACACGTAACGCTATGAAAAATTAAAACCGACGCAAGTTTTTTACTTTGTTTCTTTGTTTGAGAAAAGTTTAAAAACGTTGGATTCAAGATATTCAAATTCATTTCCATTTAAAAACCCGCCAAAACAATGCTTTTCATATTTTAAAAGCTTGACTCCAGCGAAAATCGTTCTCAGAGCAAAACATAAAATTTCCATTTCAAAAGGATTAGGCTTCGAGTGCTCCCCCTGCAAACTGCTAGAGCAATTTACCACATAATTGATCACATCAAACAACTTCACAAATGATATCCAAATATCAAGATCATTCATATGTAATCCCTCAACATCCTCAGAGCACCTAAAAATGTATCTAAAAGCAAAATGAGTATGAAAAACGACGAAAAATTAAAATCGTGCAATAACCGTGCGAATGGTTTTTACGCCCATAATTGCTCAGAAACAAAGTCTGATGTTTTTAAGCTCCAAAATCCTTTCTAACTTACACGTAACGCTATGAAAAATTAAAACCGACGCAAGTTTTTTACTTTGTTTCTTTGTTTGAGAAAAGTTTAAAAACGTTGGATTCAAGATATTCAAATTCATTTCCATTTAAAAACCCGCCAAAACAATGCTTTTCATATTTTAAAAGCTTGACTCCAGCGAAAATCGTTCTCAGAGCAAAACATAAAATTTCCATTTCAAAAGGATTAGGCTTCGAGTGCTCCCCCTGCAAACTGCTAGAGCAATTTACCACATAATTGATCACATCAAACAACTTCACAAATGATATCCAAATATCAAGATCATTCATATGTAATCCCTCAACATCCTCAGAGCACCTAAAAATGTATCTAAAAGCAAAATGAGTATGAAAAACGACGAAAAATTAAAATCGTGCAATAACCGTGCGAATGGTTTTTACGCCCATAATTGCTCAGAAACAAAGTCTGATGTTTTTAAGCTCCAAAATCCTTTCTAACTTACACGTAACGCTATGAAAAATTAAAACCGACGCAAGTTTTTTACTTTGTTTCTTTGTTTGAGAAAAGTTTAAAAACGTTGGATTCAAGATATTCAAATTCATTTCCATTTAAAAACCCGCCAAAACAATGCTTTTCATATTTTAAAAGCTTGACTCCAGCGAAAATCGTTCTCAGAGCAAAACATAAAATTTCCATTTCAAAAGGATTAGGCTTCGAGTGCTCCCCCTGCAAACTGCTAGAGCAATTTACCACATAATTGATCACATCAAACAACTTCACAAATGATATCCAAATATCAAGATCATTCATATGTAATCCCTCAACATCCTCAGAGCACCTAAAAATGTATCTAAAAGCAAAATGAGTATGAAAAACGACGAAAAATTAAAATCGTGCAATAACCGTGCGAATGGTTTTTACGCCCATAATTGCTCAGAAACAAAGTCTGATGTTTTTAAGCTCCAAAATCCTTTCTAACTTACACGTAACGCTATGAAAAATTAAAACCGACGCAAGTTTTTTACTTTGTTTCTTTGTTTGAGAAAAGTTTAAAAACGTTGGATTCAAGATATTCAAATTCATTTCCATTTAAAAACCCGCCAAAACAATGCTTTTCATATTTTAAAAGCTTGACTCCAGCGAAAATCGTTCTCAGAGCAAAACATAAAATTTCCATTTCAAAAGGATTAGGCTTCGAGTGCTCCCCCTGCAAACTGCTAGAGCAATTTACCACATAATTGATCACATCAAACAACTTCACAAATGATATCCAAATATCAAGATCATTCATATGTAATCCCTCAACATCCTCAGAGCACCTAAAAATGTATCTAAAAGCAAAATGAGTATGAAAAACGACGAAAAATTAAAATCGTGCAATAACCGTGCGAATGGTTTTTACGCCCATAATTGCTCAGAAACAAAGTCTGATGTTTTTAAGCTCCAAAATCCTTTCTAACTTACACGTAACGCTATGAAAAATTAAAACCGACGCAAGTTTTTTACTTTGTTTCTTTGTTTGAGAAAAGTTTAAAAACGTTGGATTCAAGATATTCAAATTCATTTCCATTTAAAAACCCGCCAAAACAATGCTTTTCATATTTTAAAAGCTTGACTCCAGCGAAAATCGTTCTCAGAGCAAAACATAAAATTTCCATTTCAAAAGGATTAGGCTTCGAGTGCTCCCCCTGCAAACTGCTAGAGCAATTTACCACATAATTGATCACATCAAACAACTTCACAAATGATATCCAAATATCAAGATCATTCATATGTAATCCCTCAACATCCTCAGAGCACCTAAAAATGTATCTAAAAGCAAAATGAGTATGAAAAACGACGAAAAATTAAAATCGTGCAATAACCGTGCGAATGGTTTTTACGCCCATAATTGCTCAGAAACAAAGTCTGATGTTTTTAAGCTCCAAAATCCTTTCTAACTTACACGTAACGCTATGAAAAATTAAAACCGACGCAAGTTTTTTACTTTGTTTCTTTGTTTGAGAAAAGTTTAAAAACGTTGGATTCAAGATATTCAAATTCATTTCCATTTAAAAACCCGCCAAAACAATGCTTTTCATATTTTAAAAGCTTGACTCCAGCGAAAATCGTTCTCAGAGCAAAACATAAAATTTCCATTTCAAAAGGATTAGGCTTCGAGTGCTCCCCCTGCAAACTGCTAGAGCAATTTACCACATAATTGATCACATCAAACAACTTCACAAATGATATCCAAATATCAAGATCATTCATATGTAATCCCTCAACATCCTCAGAGCACCTAAAAATGTATCTAAAAGCAAAATGAGTATGAAAAACGACGAAAAATTAAAATCGTGCAATAACCGTGCGAATGGTTTTTACGCCCATAATTGCTCAGAAACAAAGTCTGATGTTTTTAAGCTCCAAAATCCTTTCTAACTTACACGTAACGCTATGAAAAATTAAAACCGACGCAAGTTTTTTACTTTGTTTCTTTGTTTGAGAAAAGTTTAAAAACGTTGGATTCAAGATATTCAAATTCATTTCCATTTAAAAACCCGCCAAAACAATGCTTTTCATATTTTAAAAGCTTGACTCCAGCGAAAATCGTTCTCAGAGCAAAACATAAAATTTCCATTTCAAAAGGATTAGGCTTCGAGTGCTCCCCCTGCAAACTGCTAGAGCAATTTACCACATAATTGATCACATCAAACAACTTCACAAATGATATCCAAATATCAAGATCATTCATATGTAATCCCTCAACATCCTCAGAGCACCTAAAAATGTATCTAAAAGCAAAATGAGTATGAAAAACGACGAAAAATTAAAATCGTGCAATAACCGTGCGAATGGTTTTTACGCCCATAATTGCTCAGAAACAAAGTCTGATGTTTTTAAGCTCCAAAATCCTTTCTAACTTACACGTAACGCTATGAAAAATTAAAACCGACGCAAGTTTTTTACTTTGTTTCTTTGTTTGAGAAAAGTTTAAAAACGTTGGATTCAAGATATTCAAATTCATTTCCGTTTAAAAACCCGCCAAAACAATGCTTTTCATATTTTAAAAGCTTGACTCCAGCGAAAATCGTTCTCAGAGCAAAACATAAAATTTCCATTTCAAAAGGATTAGGCTTCGAGTGCTCCCCCTGCAAACTGCTAGAGCAATTTACCACATAATTGATCACATCAAACAACTTCACAAATGATATCCAAATATCAAGATCATTCATATGTAATCCCTCAACATCCTCAGAGCACCTAAAAATGTATCTAAAAGCAAAATGAGTATGAAAAACGACGAAAAATTAAAATCGTGCAATAACCGTGCGAATGGTTTTTACGCCCATAATTGCTCAGAAACAAAGTCTGATGTTTTTAAGCTCCAAAATCCTTTCTAACTTACACGTAACGCTATGAAAAATTAAAACCGACGCAAGTTTTTTACTTTGTTTCTTTGTTTGAGAAAAGTTTAAAAACGTTGGATTCAAGATATTCAAATTCATTTCCATTTAAAAACCCGCCAAAACAATGCTTTTCATATTTTAAAAGCTTGACGAAAATCGTTCTCAGAGCAAAACATAAAATTTCCATTTCAAAAGGATTAGGCTTCGAGTGCTCCTCCTGCAAACTGCTAGAGCAATTTACCACATAATTGATCACATCAAACAACTTCACAAATGATATCCAAATATCAAGATCATTCATATGTAATCCCTCAACATCCTCAGAGCACCTAAAAATGTATCTAAAAGCAAAATGAGTATGAAAAACGACGAAAAATTAAAATCGTGCAATAACCGTGCGAATGGTTTTTACGCCCATAATTGCTCAGAAACAAAGTCTGATGTTTTTAAGCTCCAAAATCCTTTCTAACTTACACGTAACGCTATGAAAAATTAAAACCGACGCAAGTTTTTTACTTTGTTTCTTTGTTTGAGAAAAGTTTAAAAACGTTGGATTCAAGATATTCAAATTCATTTCCATTTAAAAACCCGCCAAAACAATGCTTTTCATATTTTAAAAGCTTGACTCCAGCGAAAATCGTTCTCAGAGCAAAACATAAAATTTCCATTTCAAAAGGATTAGGCTTCGAGTGCTCCCCCTGCAAACTGCTAGAGCAATTTACCACATAATTGATCACATCAAACAACTTCACAAATGATATCCAAATATCAAGATCATTCATATGTAATCCCTCAACATCCTCAGAGCACCTAAAAATGTATCTAAAAGCAAAATGAGTATGAAAAACGATGAAAAATTAAAATCGTGCAATAACCGTGCGAATGGTTTTTACGCCCATAATTGCTCAGAAACAAAGTCTGATGTTTTTAAGCTCCAAAATCCTTTCTAACTTACACGTAACGCTATGAAAAATTAAAACCGACGCAAGTTTTTTACTTTGTTTCTTTGTTTGAGAAAAGTTTAAAAACGTTGGATTCAAGATATTCAAATTCATTTCCATTTAAAAACCCGCCAAAACAATGCTTTTCATATTTTAAAAGCTTGACTCCAGCGAAAATCGTTCTCAGAGCAAAACATAAAATTTCCATTTCAAAAGGATTAGGCTTCGAGTGCTCCCCCTGCAAACTGCTAGAGCAATTTACCACATAATTGATCACATCAAACAACTTCACAAATGATATCCAAATATCAAGATCATTCATATGTAATCCCTCAACATCCTCAGAGCACCTAAAAATGTATCTAAAAGCAAAATGAGTATGAAAAACGACGAAAAATTAAAATCGTGCAATAACCGTGCGAATGGTTTTTACGCCCATAATTGCTCAGAAACAAAGTCTGATGTTTTTAAGCTCCAAAATCCTTTCTAACTTACACGTAACGCTATGAAAAATTAAAACCGACGCAAGTTTTTTACTTTGTTTCTTTGTTTGAGAAAAGTTTAAAAACGTTGGATTCAAGATATTCAAATTCATTTCCATTTAAAAACCCGCCAAAACAATGCTTTTCATATTTTAAAAGCTTGACTCCAGCGAAAATCGTTCTCAGAGCAAAACATAAAATTTCCATTTCAAAAGGATTAGGCTTCGAGTGCTCCCCCTGCAAACTGCTAGAGCAATTTACCACATAATTGATCACATCAAACAACTTCACAAATGATATCCAAATATCAAGATCATTCATATGTAATCCCTCAACATCCTCAGAGCACCTAAAAATGTATCTAAAAGCAAAATGAGTATGAAAAACGACGAAAAATTAAAATCGTGCAATAACCGTGCGAATGGTTTTTACGCCCATAATTGCTCAGAAACAAAGTCTGATGTTTTTAAGCTCCAAAATCCTTTCTAACTTACACGTAACGCTATGAAAAATTAAAACCGACGCAAGTTTTTTACTTTGTTTCTTTGTTTGAGAAAAGTTTAAAAACGTTGGATTCAAGATATTCAAATTCATTTCCATTTAAAAACCCGCCAAAACAATGCTTTTCATATTTTAAAAGCTTGACTCCAGCGAAAATCGTTCTCAGAGCAAAACATAAAATTTCCATTTCAAAAGGATTAGGCTTCGAGTGCTCCCCCTGCAAACTGCTAGAGCAATTTACCACATAATTGATCACATCAAACAACTTCACAAATGATATCCAAATATCAAGATCATTCATATGTAATCCCTCAACATCCTCAGAGCACCTAAAAATGTATCTAAAAGCAAAATGAGTATGAAAAACGACGAAAAATTAAAATCGTGCAATAACCGTGCGAATGGTTTTTACGCCCATAATTGCTCAGAAACAAAGTCTGATGTTTTTAAGCTCCAAAATCCTTTCTAACTTACACGTAACGCTATGAAAAATTAAAACCGACGCAAGTTTTTTACTTTGTTTCTTTGTTTGAGAAAAGTTTAAAAACGTTGGATTCAAGATATTCAAATTCATTTCCATTTAAAAACCCGCCAAAACAATGCTTTTCATATTTTAAAAGCTTGACTCCAGCGAAAATCGTTCTCAGAGCAAAACATAAAATTTCCATTTCAAAAGGATTAGGCTTCGAGTGCTCCCCCTGCAAACTGCTAGAGCAATTTACCACATAATTGATCACATCAAACAACTTCACAAATGATATCCAAATATCAAGATCATTCATATGTAATCCCTCAACATCCTCAGAGCACCTAAAAATGTATCTAAAAGCAAAATGAGTATGAAAAACGACGAAAAATTAAAATCGTGCAATAACCGTGCGAATGGTTTTTACGCCCATAATTGCTCAGAAACAAAGTCTGATGTTTTTAAGCTCCAAAATCCTTTCTAACTTACACGTAACGCTATGAAAAATTAAAACCGACGCAAGTTTTTTACTTTGTTTCTTTGTTTGAGAAAAGTTTAAAAACGTTGGATTCAAGATATTCAAATTCATTTCCATTTAAAAACCCGCCAAAACAATGCTTTTCATATTTTAAAAGCTTGACTCCAGCGAAAATCGTTCTCAGAGCAAAACATAAAATTTCCATTTCAAAAGGATTAGGCTTCGAGTGCTCCCCCTGCAAACTGCTAGAGCAATTTACCACATAATTGATCACATCAAACAACTTCACAAATGATATCCAAATATCAAGATCATTCATATGTAATCCCTCAACATCCTCAGAGCACCTAAAAATGTATCTAAAAGCAAAATGAGTATGAAAAACGACGAAAAATTAAAATCGTGCAATAACCGTGCGAATGGTTTTTACGCCCATAATTGCTCAGAAACAAAGTCTGATGTTTTTAAGCTCCAAAATCCTTTCTAACTTACACGTAACGCTATGAAAAATTAAAACCGACGCAAGTTTTTTACTTTGTTTCTTTGTTTGAGAAAAGTTTAAAAACGTTGGATTCAAGATATTCAAATTCATTTCCATTTAAAAACCCGCCAAAACAATGCTTTTCATATTTTAAAAGCTTGACTCCAGCGAAAATCGTTCTCAGAGCAAAACATAAAATTTCCATTTCAAAAGGATTAGGCTTCGAGTGCTCCCCCTGCAAACTGCTAGAGCAATTTACCACATAATTGATCACATCAAACAACTTCACAAATGATATCCAAATATCAAGATCATTCATATGTAATCCCTCAACATCCTCAGAGCACCTAAAAATGTATCTAAAAGCAAAATGAGTATGAAAAACGACGAAAAATTAAAATCGTGCAATAACCGTGCGAATGGTTTTTACGCCCATAATTGCTCAGAAACAAAGTCTGATGTTTTTAAGCTCCAAAATCCTTTCTAACTTACACGTAACGCTATGAAAAATTAAAACCGACGCAAGTTTTTTACTTTGTTTCTTTGTTTGAGAAAAGTTTAAAAACGTTGGATTCAAGATATTCAAATTCATTTCCATTTAAAAACCCGCCAAAACAATGCTTTTCATATTTTAAAAGCTTGACTCCAGCGAAAATCGTTCTCAGAGCAAAACATAAAATTTCCATTTCAAAAGGATTAGGCTTCGAGTGCTCCCCCTGCAAACTGCTAGAGCAATTTACCACATAATTGATCACATCAAACAACTTCACAAATGATATCCAAATATCAAGATCATTCATATGTAATCCCTCAACATCCTCAGAGCACCTAAAAATGTATCTAAAAGCAAAATGAGTATGAAAAACGACGAAAAATTAAAATCGTGCAATAACCGTGCGAATGGTTTTTACGCCCATAATTGCTCAGAAACAAAGTCTGATGTTTTTAAGCTCCAAAATCCTTTCTAACTTACACGTAACGCTATGAAAAATTAAAACCGACGCAAGTTTTTTACTTTGTTTCTTTGTTTGAGAAAAGTTTAAAAACGTTGGATTCAAGATATTCAAATTCATTTCCATTTAAAAACCCGCCAAAACAATGCTTTTCATATTTTAAAAGCTTGACTCCAGCGAAAATCGTTCTCAGAGCAAAACATAAAATTTCCATTTCAAAAGGATTAGGCTTCGAGTGCTCCCCCTGCAAACTGCTAGAGCAATTTACCACATAATTGATCACATCAAACAACTTCACAAATGATATCCAAATATCAAGATCATTCATATGTAATCCCTCAACATCCTCAGAGCACCTAAAAATGTATCTAAAAGCAAAATGAGTATGAAAAACGACGAAAAATTAAAATCGTGCAATAACCGTGCGAATGGTTTTTACGCCCATAATTGCTCAGAAACAAAGTCTGATGTTTTTAAGCTCCAAAATCCTTTCTAACTTACACGTAACGCTATGAAAAATTAAAACCGACGCAAGTTTTTTACTTTGTTTCTTTGTTTGAGAAAAGTTTAAAAACGTTGGATTCAAGATATTCAAATTCATTTCCATTTAAAAACCCGCCAAAACAATGCTTTTCATATTTTAAAAGCTTGACTCCAGCGAAAATCGTTCTCAGAGCAAAACATAAAATTTCCATTTCAAAAGGATTAGGCTTCGAGTGCTCCCCCTGCAAACTGCTAGAGCAATTTACCACATAATTGATCACATCAAACAACTTCACAAATGATATCCAAATATCAAGATCATTCATATGTAATCCCTCAACATCCTCAGAGCACCTAAAAATGTATCTAAAAGCAAAATGAGTATGAAAAACGACGAAAAATTAAAATCGTGCAATAACCGTGCGAATGGTTTTTACGCCCATAATTGCTCAGAAACAAAGTCTGATGTTTTTAAGCTCCAAAATCCTTTCTAACTTACACGTAACGCTATGAAAAATTAAAACCGACGCAAGTTTTTTACTTTGTTTCTTTGTTTGAGAAAAGTTTAAAAACGTTGGATTCAAGATATTCAAATTCATTTCCGTTTAAAAACCCGCCAAAACAATGCTTTTCATATTTTAAAAGCTTGACTCCAGCGAAAATCGTTCTCAGAGCAAAACATAAAATTTCCATTTCAAAAGGATTAGGCTTCGAGTGCTCCCCCTGCAAACTGCTAGAGCAATTTACCACATAATTGATCACATCAAACAACTTCACAAATGATATCCAAATATCAAGATCATTCATATGTAATCCCTCAACATCCTCAGAGCACCTAAAAATGTATCTAAAAGCAAAATGAGTATGAAAAACGACGAAAAATTAAAATCGTGCAATAACCGTGCGAATGGTTTTTACGCCCATAATTGCTCAGAAACAAAGTCTGATGTTTTTAAGCTCCAAAATCCTTTCTAACTTACACGTAACGCTATGAAAAATTAAAACCGACGCAAGTTTTTTACTTTGTTTCTTTGTTTGAGAAAAGTTTAAAAACGTTGGATTCAAGATATTCAAATTCATTTCCATTTAAAAACCCGCCAAAACAATGCTTTTCATATTTTAAAAGCTTGACGAAAATCGTTCTCAGAGCAAAACATAAAATTTCCATTTCAAAAGGATTAGGCTTCGAGTGCTCCTCCTGCAAACTGCTAGAGCAATTTACCACATAATTGATCACATCAAACAACTTCACAAATGATATCCAAATATCAAGATCATTCATATGTAATCCCTCAACATCCTCAGAGCACCTAAAAATGTATCTAAAAGCAAAATGAGTATGAAAAACGACGAAAAATTAAAATCGTGCAATAACCGTGCGAATGGTTTTTACGCCCATAATTGCTCAGAAACAAAGTCTGATGTTTTTAAGCTCCAAAATCCTTTCTAACTTACACGTAACGCTATGAAAAATTAAAACCGACGCAAGTTTTTTACTTTGTTTCTTTGTTTGAGAAAAGTTTAAAAACGTTGGATTCAAGATATTCAAATTCATTTCCGTTTAAAAACCCGCCAAAACAATGCTTTTCATATTTTAAAAGCTTGACTCCAGCGAAAATCGTTCTCAGAGCAAAACATAAAATTTCCATTTCAAAAGGATTAGGCTTCGAGTGCTCCCCCTGCAAACTGCTAGAGCAATTTACCACATAATTGATCACATCAAACAACTTCACAAATGATATCCAAATATCAAGATCATTCATATGTAATCCCTCAACATCCTCAGAGCACCTAAAAATGTATCTAAAAGCAAAATGAGTATGAAAAACGACGAAAAATTAAAATCGTGCAATAACCGTGCGAATGGTTTTTACGCCCATAATTGCTCAGAAACAAAGTCTGATGTTTTTAAGCTCCAAAATCCTTTCTAACTTACACGTAACGCTATGAAAAATTAAAACCGACGCAAGTTTTTTACTTTGTTTCTTTGTTTGAGAAAAGTTTAAAAACGTTGGATTCAAGATATTCAAATTCATTTCCGTTTAAAAACCCGCCAAAACAATGCTTTTCATATTTTAAAAGCTTGACTCCAGCGAAAATCGTTCTCAGAGCAAAACATAAAATTTCCATTTCAAAAGGATTAGGCTTCGAGTGCTCCCCCTGCAAACTGCTAGAGCAATTTACCACATAATTGATCACATCAAACAACTTCACAAATGATATCCAAATATCAAGATCATTCATATGTAATCCCTCAACATCCTCAGAGCACCTAAAAATGTATCTAAAAGCAAAATGAGTATGAAAAACGACGAAAAATTAAAATCGTGCAATAACCGTGCGAATGGTTTTTACGCCCATAATTGCTCAGAAACAAAGTCTGATGTTTTTAAGCTCCAAAATCCTTTCTAACTTACACGTAACGCTATGAAAAATTAAAACCGACGCAAGTTTTTTACTTTGTTTCTTTGTTTGAGAAAAGTTTAAAAACGTTGGATTCAAGATATTCAAATTCATTTCCGTTTAAAAACCCGCCAAAACAATGCTTTTCATATTTTAAAAGCTTGACTCCAGCGAAAATCGTTCTCAGAGCAAAACATAAAATTTCCATTTCAAAAGGATTAGGCTTCGAGTGCTCCCCCTGCAAACTGCTAGAGCAATTTACCACATAATTGATCACATCAAACAACTTCACAAATGATATCCAAATATCAAGATCATTCATATGTAATCCCTCAACATCCTCAGAGCACCTAAAAATGTATCTAAAAGCAAAATGAGTATGAAAAACGACGAAAAATTAAAATCGTGCAATAACCGTGCGAATGGTTTTTACGCCCATAATTGCTCAGAAACAAAGTCTGATGTTTTTAAGCTCCAAAATCCTTTCTAACTTACACGTAACGCTATGAAAAATTAAAACCGACGCAAGTTTTTTACTTTGTTTCTTTGTTTGAGAAAAGTTTAAAAACGTTGGATTCAAGATATTCAAATTCATTTCCGTTTAAAAACCCGCCAAAACAATGCTTTTCATATTTTAAAAGCTTGACTCCAGCGAAAATCGTTCTCAGAGCAAAACATAAAATTTCCATTTCAAAAGGATTAGGCTTCGAGTGCTCCCCCTGCAAACTGCTAGAGCAATTTACCACATAATTGATCACATCAAACAACTTCACAAATGATATCCAAATATCAAGATCATTCATATGTAATCCCTCAACATCCTCAGAGCACCTAAAAATGTATCTAAAAGCAAAATGAGTATGAAAAACGACGAAAAATTAAAATCGTGCAATAACCGTGCGAATGGTTTTTACGCCCATAATTGCTCAGAAACAAAGTCTGATGTTTTTAAGCTCCAAAATCCTTTCTAACTTACACGTAACGCTATGAAAAATTAAAACCGACGCAAGTTTTTTACTTTGTTTCTTTGTTTGAGAAAAGTTTAAAAACGTTGGATTCAAGATATTCAAATTCATTTCCGTTTAAAAACCCGCCAAAACAATGCTTTTCATATTTTAAAAGCTTGACTCCAGCGAAAATCGTTCTCAGAGCAAAACATAAAATTTCCATTTCAAAAGGATTAGGCTTCGAGTGCTCCCCCTGCAAACTGCTAGAGCAATTTACCACATAATTGATCACATCAAACAACTTCACAAATGATATCCAAATATCAAGATCATTCATATGTAATCCCTCAACATCCTCAGAGCACCTAAAAATGTATCTAAAAGCAAAATGAGTATGAAAAACGACGAAAAATTAAAATCGTGCAATAACCGTGCGAATGGTTTTTACGCCCATAATTGCTCAGAAACAAAGTCTGATGTTTTTAAGCTCCAAAATCCTTTCTAACTTACACGTAACGCTATGAAAAATTAAAACCGACGCAAGTTTTTTACTTTGTTTCTTTGTTTGAGAAAAGTTTAAAAACGTTGGATTCAAGATATTCAAATTCATTTCCATTTAAAAACCCGCCAAAACAATGCTTTTCATATTTTAAAAGCTTGACTCCAGCGAAAATCGTTCTCAGAGCAAAACATAAAATTTCCATTTCAAAAGGATTAGGCTTCGAGTGCTCCCCCTGCAAACTGCTAGAGCAATTTACCACATAATTGATCACATCAAACAACTTCACAAATGATATCCAAATATCAAGATCATTCATATGTAATCCCTCAACATCCTCAGAGCACCTAAAAATGTATCTAAAAGCAAAATGAGTATGAAAAACGACGAAAAATTAAAATCGTGCAATAACCGTGCGAATGGTTTTTACGCCCATAATTGCTCAGAAACAAAGTCTGATGTTTTTAAGCTCCAAAATCCTTTCTAACTTACACGTAACGCTATGAAAAATTAAAACCGACGCAAGTTTTTTACTTTGTTTCTTTGTTTGAGAAAAGTTTAAAAACGTTGGATTCAAGATATTCAAATTCATTTCCATTTAAAAACCCGCCAAAACAATGCTTTTCATATTTTAAAAGCTTGACGAAAATCGTTCTCAGAGCAAAACATAAAATTTCCATTTCAAAAGGATTAGGCTTCGAGTGCTCCCCCTGCAAACTGCTAGAGCAATTTACCACATAATTGATCACATCAAACAACTTCACAAATGATATCCAAATATCAAGATCATTCATATGTAATCCCTCAACATCCTCAGAGCACCTAAAAATGTATCTAAAAGCAAAATGAGTATGAAAAACGACGAAAAATTAAAATCGTGCAATAACCGTGCGAATGGTTTTTACGCCCATAATTGCTCAGAAACAAAGTCTGATGTTTTTAAGCTCCAAAATCCTTTCTAACTTACACGTAACGCTATGAAAAATTAAAACCGACGCAAGTTTTTTACTTTGTTTCTTTGTTTGAGAAAAGTTTAAAAACGTTGGATTCAAGATATTCAAATTCATTTCCATTTAAAAACCCGCCAAAACAATGCTTTTCATATTTTAAAAGCTTGACTCCAGCGAAAATCGTTCTCAGAGCAAAACATAAAATTTCCATTTCAAAAGGATTAGGCTTCGAGTGCTCCCCCTGCAAACTGCTAGAGCAATTTACCACATAATTGATCACATCAAACAACTTCACAAATGATATCCAAATATCAAGATCATTCATATGTAATCCCTCAACATCCTCAGAGCACCTAAAAATGTATCTAAAAGCAAAATGAGTATGAAAAACGACGAAAAATTAAAATCGTGCAATAACCGTGCGAATGGTTTTTACGCCCATAATTGCTCAGAAACAAAGTCTGATGTTTTTAAGCTCCAAAATCCTTTCTAACTTACACGTAACGCTATGAAAAATTAAAACCGACGCAAGTTTTTTACTTTGTTTCTTTGTTTGAGAAAAGTTTAAAAACGTTGGATTCAAGATATTCAAATTCATTTCCATTTAAAAACCCGCCAAAACAATGCTTTTCATATTTTAAAAGCTTGACTCCAGCGAAAATCGTTCTCAGAGCAAAACATAAAATTTCCATTTCAAAAGGATTAGGCTTCGAGTGCTCCCCCTGCAAACTGCTAGAGCAATTTACCACATAATTGATCACATCAAACAACTTCACAAATGATATCCAAATATCAAGATCATTCATATGTAATCCCTCAACATCCTCAGAGCACCTAAAAATGTATCTAAAAGCAAAATGAGTATGAAAAACGACGAAAAATTAAAATCGTGCAATAACCGTGCGAATGGTTTTTACGCCCATAATTGCTCAGAAACAAAGTCTGATGTTTTTAAGCTCCAAAATCCTTTCTAACTTACACGTAACGCTATGAAAAATTAAAACCGACGCAAGTTTTTTACTTTGTTTCTTTGTTTGAGAAAAGTTTAAAAACGTTGGATTCAAGATATTCAAATTCATTTCCATTTAAAAACCCGCCAAAACAATGCTTTTCATATTTTAAAAGCTTGACTCTAGCGAAAATCGTTCTCAGAGCAAAACATAAAATTTCCATTTCAAAAGGATTAGGCTTCGAGTGCTCCCCCTGCAAACTGCTAGAGCAATTTACCACATAATTGATCACATCAAACAACTTCACAAATGATATCCAAATATCAAGATCATTCATATGTAATCCCTCAACATCCTCAGAGCACCTAAAAATGTATCTAAAAGCAAAATGAGTATGAAAAACGACGAAAAATTAAAATCGTGCAATAACCGTGCGAATGGTTTTTACGCCCATAATTGCTCAGAAACAAAGTCTGATGTTTTTAAGCTCCAAAATCCTTTCTAACTTACACGTAACGCTATGAAAAATTAAAACCGACGCAAGTTTTTTACTTTGTTTCTTTGTTTGAGAAAAGTTTAAAAACGTTGGATTCAAGATATTCAAATTCATTTCCATTTAAAAACCCGCCAAAACAATGCTTTTCATATTTTAAAAGCTTGACGAAAATCGTTCTCAGAGCAAAACATAAAATTTCCATTTCAAAAGGATTAGGCTTCGAGTGCTCCCCCTGCAAACTGCTAGAGCAATTTACCACATAATTGATCACATCAAACAACTTCACAAATGATATCCAAATATCAAGATCATTCATATGTAATCCCTCAACATCCTCAGAGCACCTAAAAATGTATCTAAAAGCAAAATGAGTATGAAAAACGACGAAAAATTAAAATCGTGCAATAACCGTGCGAATGGTTTTTACGCCCATAATTGCTCAGAAACAAAGTCTGATGTTTTTAAGCTCCAAAATCCTTTCTAACTTACACGTAACGCTATGAAAAATTAAAACCGACGCAAGTTTTTTACTTTGTTTCTTTGTTTGAGAAAAGTTTAAAAACGTTGGATTCAAGATATTCAAATTCATTTCCATTTAAAAACCCGCCAAAACAATGCTTTTCATATTTTAAAAGCTTGACGAAAATCGTTCTCAGAGCAAAACATAAAATTTCCATTTCAAAAGGATTAGGCTTCGAGTGCTCCCCCTGCAAACTGCTAGAGCAATTTACCACATAATTGATCACATCAAACAACTTCACAAATGATATCCAAATATCAAGATCATTCATATGTAATCCCTCAACATCCTCAGAGCACCTAAAAATGTATCTAAAAGCAAAATGAGTATGAAAAACGACGAAAAATTAAAATCGTGCAATAACCGTGCGAATGGTTTTTACGCCCATAATTGCTCAGAAACAAAGTCTGATGTTTTTAAGCTCCAAAATCCTTTCTAACTTACACGTAACGCTATGAAAAATTAAAACCGACGCAAGTTTTTTACTTTGTTTCTTTGTTTGAGAAAAGTTTAAAAACGTTGGATTCAAGATATTCAAATTCATTTCCATTTAAAAACCCGCCAAAACAATGCTTTTCATATTTTAAAAGCTTGACGAAAATCGTTCTCAGAGCAAAACATAAAATTTCCATTTCAAAAGGATTAGGCTTCGAGTGCTCCCCCTGCAAACTGCTAGAGCAATTTACCACATAATTGATCACATCAAACAACTTCACAAATGATATCCAAATATCAAGATCATTCATATGTAATCCCTCAACATCCTCAGAGCACCTAAAAATGTATCTAAAAGCAAAATGAGTATGAAAAACGACG
This sequence comes from Durio zibethinus, assembly GCF_047325235.1. Taxonomy (NCBI): domain Eukaryota; kingdom Viridiplantae; phylum Streptophyta; class Magnoliopsida; order Malvales; family Malvaceae; genus Durio; species Durio zibethinus. The sequence goes on from NC_143166.1 coordinate 21,753,663, forward strand.
AAAAATTAAAATCGTGCAATAACCGTGCGAATGGTTTTTACGCCCATAATTGCTCAGAAACAAAGTCTGATGTTTTTAAGCTCCAAAATCCTTTCTAACTTACACGTAACGCTATGAAAAATTAAAACCGACGCAAGTTTTTTACTTTGTTTCTTTGTTTGAGAAAAGTTTAAAAACGTTGGATTCAAGATATTCAAATTCATTTCCATTTAAAAACCCGCCAAAACAATGCTTTTCATATTTTAAAAGCTTGACGAAAATCGTTCTCAGAGCAAAACATAAAATTTCCATTTCAAAAGGATTAGGCTTCGAGTGCTCCCCCTGCAAACTGCTAGAGCAATTTACCACATAATTGATCACATCAAACAACTTCACAAATGATATCCAAATATCAAGATCATTCATATGTAATCCCTCAACATCCTCAGAGCACCTAAAAATGTATCTAAAAGCAAAATGAGTATGAAAAACGACGAAAAATTAAAATCGTGCAATAACCGTGCGAATGGTTTTTACGCCCATAATTGCTCAGAAACAAAGTCTGATGTTTTTAAGCTCCAAAATCCTTTCTAACTTACACGTAACGCTATGAAAAATTAAAACCGACGCAAGTTTTTTACTTTGTTTCTTTGTTTGAGAAAAGTTTAAAAACGTTGGATTCAAGATATTCAAATTCATTTCCATTTAAAAACCCGCCAAAACAATGCTTTTCATATTTTAAAAGCTTGACTCCAGCGAAAATCGTTCTCAGAGCAAAACATAAAATTTCCATTTCAAAAGGATTAGGCTTCGAGTGCTCCCCCTGCAAACTGCTAGAGCAATTTACCACATAATTGATCACATCAAACAACTTCACAAATGATATCCAAATATCAAGATCATTCATATGTAATCCCTCAACATCCTCAGAGCACCTAAAAATGTATCTAAAAGCAAAATGAGTATGAAAAACGACGAAAAATTAAAATCGTGCAATAACCGTGCGAATGGTTTTTACGCCCATAATTGCTCAGAAACAAAGTCTGATGTTTTTAAGCTCCAAAATCCTTTCTAACTTACACGTAACGCTATGAAAAATTAAAACCGACGCAAGTTTTTTACTTTGTTTCTTTGTTTGAGAAAAGTTTAAAAACGTTGGATTCAAGATATTCAAATTCATTTCCATTTAAAAACCCGCCAAAACAATGCTTTTCATATTTTAAAAGCTTGACTCCAGCGAAAATCGTTCTCAGAGCAAAACATAAAATTTCCATTTCAAAAGGATTAGGCTTCGAGTGCTCCCCCTGCAAACTGCTAGAGCAATTTACCACATAATTGATCACATCAAACAACTTCACAAATGATATCCAAATATCAAGATCATTCATATGTAATCCCTCAACATCCTCAGAGCACCTAAAAATGTATCTAAAAGCAAAATGAGTATGAAAAACGACGAAAAATTAAAATCGTGCAATAACCGTGCGAATGGTTTTTACGCCCATAATTGCTCAGAAACAAAGTCTGATGTTTTTAAGCTCCAAAATCCTTTCTAACTTACACGTAACGCTATGAAAAATTAAAACCGACGCAAGTTTTTTACTTTGTTTCTTTGTTTGAGAAAAGTTTAAAAACGTTGGATTCAAGATATTCAAATTCATTTCCATTTAAAAACCCGCCAAAACAATGCTTTTCATATTTTAAAAGCTTGACTCCAGCGAAAATCGTTCTCAGAGCAAAACATAAAATTTCCATTTCAAAAGGATTAGGCTTCGAGTGCTCCCCCTGCAAACTGCTAGAGCAATTTACCACATAATTGATCACATCAAACAACTTCACAAATGATATCCAAATATCAAGATCATTCATATGTAATCCCTCAACATCCTCAGAGCACCTAAAAATGTATCTAAAAGCAAAATGAGTATGAAAAACGACGAAAAATTAAAATCGTGCAATAACCGTGCGAATGGTTTTTACGCCCATAATTGCTCAGAAACAAAGTCTGATGTTTTTAAGCTCCAAAATCCTTTCTAACTTACACGTAACGCTATGAAAAATTAAAACCGACGCAAGTTTTTTACTTTGTTTCTTTGTTTGAGAAAAGTTTAAAAACGTTGGATTCAAGATATTCAAATTCATTTCCATTTAAAAACCCGCCAAAACAATGCTTTTCATATTTTAAAAGCTTGACTCCAGCGAAAATCGTTCTCAGAGCAAAACATAAAATTTCCATTTCAAAAGGATTAGGCTTCGAGTGCTCCCCCTGCAAACTGCTAGAGCAATTTACCACATAATTGATCACATCAAACAACTTCACAAATGATATCCAAATATCAAGATCATTCATATGTAATCCCTCAACATCCTCAGAGCACCTAAAAATGTATCTAAAAGCAAAATGAGTATGAAAAACGACGAAAAATTAAAATCGTGCAATAACCGTGCGAATGGTTTTTACGCCCATAATTGCTCAGAAACAAAGTCTGATGTTTTTAAGCTCCAAAATCCTTTCTAACTTACACGTAACGCTATGAAAAATTAAAACCGACGCAAGTTTTTTACTTTGTTTCTTTGTTTGAGAAAAGTTTAAAAACGTTGGATTCAAGATATTCAAATTCATTTCCATTTAAAAACCCGCCAAAACAATGCTTTTCATATTTTAAAAGCTTGACGAAAATCGTTCTCAGAGCAAAACATAAAATTTCCATTTCAAAAGGATTAGGCTTCGAGTGCTCCCCCTGCAAACTGCTAGAGCAATTTACCACATAATTGATCACATCAAACAACTTCACAAATGATATCCAAATATCAAGATCATTCATATGTAATCCCTCAACATCCTCAGAGCACCTAAAAATGTATCTAAAAGCAAAATGAGTATGAAAAACGACGAAAAATTAAAATCGTGCAATAACCGTGCGAATGGTTTTTACGCCCATAATTGCTCAGAAACAAAGTCTGATGTTTTTAAGCTCCAAAATCCTTTCTAACTTACACGTAACGCTATGAAAAATTAAAACCGACGCAAGTTTTTTACTTTGTTTCTTTGTTTGAGAAAAGTTTAAAAACGTTGGATTCAAGATATTCAAATTCATTTCCATTTAAAAACCCGCCAAAACAATGCTTTTCATATTTTAAAAGCTTGACTCCAGCGAAAATCGTTCTCAGAGCAAAACATAAAATTTCCATTTCAAAAGGATTAGGCTTCGAGTGCTCCCCCTGCAAACTGCTAGAGCAATTTACCACATAATTGATCACATCAAACAACTTCACAAATGATATCCAAATATCAAGATCATTCATATGTAATCCCTCAACATCCTCAGAGCACCTAAAAATGTATCTAAAAGCAAAATGAGTATGAAAAACGACGAAAAATTAAAATCGTGCAATAACCGTGCGAATGGTTTTTACGCCCATAATTGCTCAGAAACAAAGTCTGATGTTTTTAAGCTCCAAAATCCTTTCTAACTTACACGTAACGCTATGAAAAATTAAAACCGACGCAAGTTTTTTACTTTGTTTCTTTGTTTGAGAAAAGTTTAAAAACGTTGGATTCAAGATATTCAAATTCATTTCCATTTAAAAACCCGCCAAAACAATGCTTTTCATATTTTAAAAGCTTGACTCCAGCGAAAATCGTTCTCAGAGCAAAACATAAAATTTCCATTTCAAAAGGATTAGGCTTCGAGTGCTCCCCCTGCAAACTGCTAGAGCAATTTACCACATAATTGATCACATCAAACAACTTCACAAATGATATCCAAATATCAAGATCATTCATATGTAATCCCTCAACATCCTCAGAGCACCTAAAAATGTATCTAAAAGCAAAATGAGTATGAAAAACGACGAAAAATTAAAATCGTGCAATAACCGTGCGAATGGTTTTTACGCCCATAATTGCTCAGAAACAAAGTCTGATGTTTTTAAGCTCCAAAATCCTTTCTAACTTACACGTAACGCTATGAAAAATTAAAACCGACGCAAGTTTTTTACTTTGTTTCTTTGTTTGAGAAAAGTTTAAAAACGTTGGATTCAAGATATTCAAATTCATTTCCATTTAAAAACCCGCCAAAACAATGCTTTTCATATTTTAAAAGCTTGACTCCAGCGAAAATCGTTCTCAGAGCAAAACATAAAATTTCCATTTCAAAAGGATTAGGCTTCGAGTGCTCCCCCTGCAAACTGCTAGAGCAATTTACCACATAATTGATCACATCAAACAACTTCACAAATGATATCCAAATATCAAGATCATTCATATGTAATCCCTCAACATCCTCAGAGCACCTAAAAATGTATCTAAAAGCAAAATGAGTATGAAAAACGACGAAAAATTAAAATCGTGCAATAACCGTGCGAATGGTTTTTACGCCCATAATTGCTCAGAAACAAAGTCTGATGTTTTTAAGCTCCAAAATCCTTTCTAACTTACACGTAACGCTATGAAAAATTAAAACCGACGCAAGTTTTTTACTTTGTTTCTTTGTTTGAGAAAAGTTTAAAAACGTTGGATTCAAGATATTCAAATTCATTTCCATTTAAAAACCCGCCAAAACAATGCTTTTCATATTTTAAAAGCTTGACTCCAGCGAAAATCGTTCTCAGAGCAAAACATAAAATTTCCATTTCAAAAGGATTAGGCTTCGAGTGCTCCCCCTGCAAACTGCTAGAGCAATTTACCACATAATTGATCACATCAAACAACTTCACAAATGATATCCAAATATCAAGATCATTCATATGTAATCCCTCAACATCCTCAGAGCACCTAAAAATGTATCTAAAAGCAAAATGAGTATGAAAAACGACGAAAAATTAAAATCGTGCAATAACCGTGCGAATGGTTTTTACGCCCATAATTGCTCAGAAACAAAGTCTGATGTTTTTAAGCTCCAAAATCCTTTCTAACTTACACGTAACGCTATGAAAAATTAAAACCGACGCAAGTTTTTTACTTTGTTTCTTTGTTTGAGAAAAGTTTAAAAACGTTGGATTCAAGATATTCAAATTCATTTCCATTTAAAAACCCGCCAAAACAATGCTTTTCATATTTTAAAAGCTTGACTCCAGCGAAAATCGTTCTCAGAGCAAAACATAAAATTTCCATTTCAAAAGGATTAGGCTTCGAGTGCTCCCCCTGCAAACTGCTAGAGCAATTTACCACATAATTGATCACATCAAACAACTTCACAAATGATATCCAAATATCAAGATCATTCATATGTAATCCCTCAACATCCTCAGAGCACCTAAAAATGTATCTAAAAGCAAAATGAGTATGAAAAACGACGAAAAATTAAAATCGTGCAATAACCGTGCGAATGGTTTTTACGCCCATAATTGCTCAGAAACAAAGTCTGATGTTTTTAAGCTCCAAAATCCTTTCTAACTTACACGTAACGCTATGAAAAATTAAAACCGACGCAAGTTTTTTACTTTGTTTCTTTGTTTGAGAAAAGTTTAAAAACGTTGGATTCAAGATATTCAAATTCATTTCCATTTAAAAACCCGCCAAAACAATGCTTTTCATATTTTAAAAGCTTGACTCCAGCGAAAATCGTTCTCAGAGCAAAACATAAAATTTCCATTTCAAAAGGATTAGGCTTCGAGTGCTCCCCCTGCAAACTGCTAGAGCAATTTACCACATAATTGATCACATCAAACAACTTCACAAATGATATCCAAATATCAAGATCATTCATATGTAATCCCTCAACATCCTCAGAGCACCTAAAAATGTATCTAAAAGCAAAATGAGTATGAAAAACGACGAAAAATTAAAATCGTGCAATAACCGTGCGAATGGTTTTTACGCCCATAATTGCTCAGAAACAAAGTCTGATGTTTTTAAGCTCCAAAATCCTTTCTAACTTACACGTAACGCTATGAAAAATTAAAACCGACGCAAGTTTTTTACTTTGTTTCTTTGTTTGAGAAAAGTTTAAAAACGTTGGATTCAAGATATTCAAATTCATTTCCATTTAAAAACCCGCCAAAACAATGCTTTTCATATTTTAAAAGCTTGACTCCAGCGAAAATCGTTCTCAGAGCAAAACATAAAATTTCCATTTCAAAAGGATTAGGCTTCGAGTGCTCCCCCTGCAAACTGCTAGAGCAATTTACCACATAATTGATCACATCAAACAACTTCACAAATGATATCCAAATATCAAGATCATTCATATGTAATCCCTCAACATCCTCAGAGCACCTAAAAATGTATCTAAAAGCAAAATGAGTATGAAAAACGACGAAAAATTAAAATCGTGCAATAACCGTGCGAATGGTTTTTACGCCCATAATTGCTCAGAAACAAAGTCTGATGTTTTTAAGCTCCAAAATCCTTTCTAACTTACACGTAACGCTATGAAAAATTAAAACCGACGCAAGTTTTTTACTTTGTTTCTTTGTTTGAGAAAAGTTTAAAAACGTTGGATTCAAGATATTCAAATTCATTTCCATTTAAAAACCCGCCAAAACAATGCTTTTCATATTTTAAAAGCTTGACTCCAGCGAAAATCGTTCTCAGAGCAAAACATAAAATTTCCATTTCAAAAGGATTAGGCTTCGAGTGCTCCCCCTGCAAACTGCTAGAGCAATTTACCACATAATTGATCACATCAAACAACTTCACAAATGATATCCAAATATCAAGATCATTCATATGTAATCCCTCAACATCCTCAGAGCACCTAAAAATGTATCTAAAAGCAAAATGAGTATGAAAAACGACGAAAAATTAAAATCGTGCAATAACCGTGCGAATGGTTTTTACGCCCATAATTGCTCAGAAACAAAGTCTGATGTTTTTAAGCTCCAAAATCCTTTCTAACTTACACGTAACGCTATGAAAAATTAAAACCGACGCAAGTTTTTTACTTTGTTTCTTTGTTTGAGAAAAGTTTAAAAACGTTGGATTCAAGATATTCAAATTCATTTCCATTTAAAAACCCGCCAAAACAATGCTTTTCATATTTTAAAAGCTTGACTCCAGCGAAAATCGTTCTCAGAGCAAAACATAAAATTTCCATTTCAAAAGGATTAGGCTTCGAGTGCTCCCCCTGCAAACTGCTAGAGCAATTTACCACATAATTGATCACATCAAACAACTTCACAAATGATATCCAAATATCAAGATCATTCATATGTAATCCCTCAACATCCTCAGAGCACCTAAAAATGTATCTAAAAGCAAAATGAGTATGAAAAACGACGAAAAATTAAAATCGTGCAATAACCGTGCGAATGGTTTTTACGCCCATAATTGCTCAGAAACAAAGTCTGATGTTTTTAAGCTCCAAAATCCTTTCTAACTTACACGTAACGCTATGAAAAATTAAAACCGACGCAAGTTTTTTACTTTGTTTCTTTGTTTGAGAAAAGTTTAAAAACGTTGGATTCAAGATATTCAAATTCATTTCCATTTAAAAACCCGCCAAAACAATGCTTTTCATATTTTAAAAGCTTGACTCCAGCGAAAATCGTTCTCAGAGCAAAACATAAAATTTCCATTTCAAAAGGATTAGGCTTCGAGTGCTCCCCCTGCAAACTGCTAGAGCAATTTACCACATAATTGATCACATCAAACAACTTCACAAATGATATCCAAATATCAAGATCATTCATATGTAATCCCTCAACATCCTCAGAGCACCTAAAAATGTATCTAAAAGCAAAATGAGTATGAAAAACGACGAAAAATTAAAATCGTGCAATAACCGTGCGAATGGTTTTTACGCCCATAATTGCTCAGAAACAAAGTCTGATGTTTTTAAGCTCCAAAATCCTTTCTAACTTACACGTAACGCTATGAAAAATTAAAACCGACGCAAGTTTTTTACTTTGTTTCTTTGTTTGAGAAAAGTTTAAAAACGTTGGATTCAAGATATTCAAATTCATTTCCATTTAAAAACCCGCCAAAACAATGCTTTTCATATTTTAAAAGCTTGACTCCAGCGAAAATCGTTCTCAGAGCAAAACATAAAATTTCCATTTCAAAAGGATTAGGCTTCGAGTGCTCCCCCTGCAAACTGCTAGAGCAATTTACCACATAATTGATCACATCAAACAACTTCACAAATGATATCCAAATATCAAGATCATTCATATGTAATCCCTCAACATCCTCAGAGCACCTAAAAATGTATCTAAAAGCAAAATGAGTATGAAAAACGACGAAAAATTAAAATCGTGCAATAACCGTGCGAATGGTTTTTACGCCCATAATTGCTCAGAAACAAAGTCTGATGTTTTTAAGCTCCAAAATCCTTTCTAACTTACACGTAACGCTATGAAAAATTAAAACCGACGCAAGTTTTTTACTTTGTTTCTTTGTTTGAGAAAAGTTTAAAAACGTTGGATTCAAGATATTCAAATTCATTTCCATTTAAAAACCCGCCAAAACAATGCTTTTCATATTTTAAAAGCTTGACTCCAGCGAAAATCGTTCTCAGAGCAAAACATAAAATTTCCATTTCAAAAGGATTAGGCTTCGAGTGCTCCCCCTGCAAACTGCTAGAGCAATTTACCACATAATTGATCACATCAAACAACTTCACAAATGATATCCAAATATCAAGATCATTCATATGTAATCCCTCAACATCCTCAGAGCACCTAAAAATGTATCTAAAAGCAAAATGAGTATGAAAAACGACGAAAAATTAAAATCGTGCAATAACCGTGCGAATGGTTTTTACGCCCATAATTGCTCAGAAACAAAGTCTGATGTTTTTAAGCTCCAAAATCCTTTCTAACTTACACGTAACGCTATGAAAAATTAAAACCGACGCAAGTTTTTTACTTTGTTTCTTTGTTTGAGAAAAGTTTAAAAACGTTGGATTCAAGATATTCAAATTCATTTCCATTTAAAAACCCGCCAAAACAATGCTTTTCATATTTTAAAAGCTTGACTCCAGCGAAAATCGTTCTCAGAGCAAAACATAAAATTTCCATTTCAAAAGGATTAGGCTTCGAGTGCTCCCCCTGCAAACTGCTAGAGCAATTTACCACATAATTGATCACATCAAACAACTTCACAAATGATATCCAAATATCAAGATCATTCATATGTAATCCCTCAACATCCTCAGAGCACCTAAAAATGTATCTAAAAGCAAAATGAGTATGAAAAACGACGAAAAATTAAAATCGTGCAATAACCGTGCGAATGGTTTTTACGCCCATAATTGCTCAGAAACAAAGTCTGATGTTTTTAAGCTCCAAAATCCTTTCTAACTTACACGTAACGCTATGAAAAATTAAAACCGACGCAAGTTTTTTACTTTGTTTCTTTGTTTGAGAAAAGTTTAAAAACGTTGGATTCAAGATATTCAAATTCATTTCCATTTAAAAACCCGCCAAAACAATGCTTTTCATATTTTAAAAGCTTGACGAAAATCGTTCTCAGAGCAAAACATAAAATTTCCATTTCAAAAGGATTAGGCTTCGAGTGCTCCCCCTGCAAACTGCTAGAGCAATTTACCACATAATTGATCACATCAAACAACTTCACAAATGATATCCAAATATCAAGATCATTCATATGTAATCCCTCAACATCCTCAGAGCACCTAAAAATGTATCTAAAAGCAAAATGAGTATGAAAAACGACGAAAAATTAAAATCGTGCAATAACCGTGCGAATGGTTTTTACGCCCATAATTGCTCAGAAACAAAGTCTGATGTTTTTAAGCTCCAAAATCCTTTCTAACTTACACGTAACGCTATGAAAAATTAAAACCGACGCAAGTTTTTTACTTTGTTTCTTTGTTTGAGAAAAGTTTAAAAACGTTGGATTCAAGATATTCAAATTCATTTCCATTTAAAAACCCGCCAAAACAATGCTTTTCATATTTTAAAAGCTTGACTCCAGCGAAAATCGTTCTCAGAGCAAAACATAAAATTTCCATTTCAAAAGGATTAGGCTTCGAGTGCTCCCCCTGCAAACTGCTAGAGCAATTTACCACATAATTGATCACATCAAACAACTTCACAAATGATATCCAAATATCAAGATCATTCATATGTAATCCCTCAACATCCTCAGAGCACCTAAAAATGTATCTAAAAGCAAAATGAGTATGAAAAACGACGAAAAATTAAAATCGTGCAATAACCGTGCGAATGGTTTTTACGCCCATAATTGCTCAGAAACAAAGTCTGATGTTTTTAAGCTCCAAAATCCTTTCTAACTTACACGTAACGCTATGAAAAATTAAAACCGACGCAAGTTTTTTACTTTGTTTCTTTGTTTGAGAAAAGTTTAAAAACGTTGGATTCAAGATATTCAAATTCATTTCCATTTAAAAACCCGCCAAAACAATGCTTTTCATATTTTAAAAGCTTGACTCCAGCGAAAATCGTTCTCAGAGCAAAACATAAAATTTCCATTTCAAAAGGATTAGGCTTCGAGTGCTCCCCCTGCAAACTGCTAGAGCAATTTACCACATAATTGATCACATCAAACAACTTCACAAATGATATCCAAATATCAAGATCATTCATATGTAATCCCTCAACATCCTCAGAGCACCTAAAAATGTATCTAAAAGCAAAATGAGTATGAAAAACGACGAAAAATTAAAATCGTGCAATAACCGTGCGAATGGTTTTTACGCCCATAATTGCTCAGAAACAAAGTCTGATGTTTTTAAGCTCCAAAATCCTTTCTAACTTACACGTAACGCTATGAAAAATTAAAACCGACGCAAGTTTTTTACTTTGTTTCTTTGTTTGAGAAAAGTTTAAAAACGTTGGATTCAAGATATTTAAATTCATTTCCATTTAAAAACCCGCCAAAACAATGCTTTTCATATTTTAAAAGCTTGACTCCAGCGAAAATCGTTCTCAGAGCAAAACATAAAATTTCCATTTCAAAAGGATTAGGCTTCGAGTGCTCCCCCTGCAAACTGCTAGAGCAATTTACCACATAATTGATCACATCAAACAACTTCACAAATGATATCCAAATATCAAGATCATTCATATGTAATCCCTCAACATCCTCAGAGCACCTAAAAATGTATCTAAAAGCAAAATGAGTATGAAAAACGACGAAAAATTAAAATCGTGCAATAACCGTGCGAATGGTTTTTACGCCCATAATTGCTCAGAAACAAAGTCTGATGTTTTTAAGCTCCAAAATCCTTTCTAACTTACACGTAACGCTATGAAAAATTAAAACCGACGCAAGTTTTTTACTTTGTTTCTTTGTTTGAGAAAAGTTTAAAAACGTTGGATTCAAGATATTCAAATTCATTTCCATTTAAAAACCCGCCAAAACAATGCTTTTCATATTTTAAAAGCTTGACTCCAGCGAAAATCGTTCTCAGAGCAAAACATAAAATTTCCATTTCAAAAGGATTAGGCTTCGAGTGCTCCCCCTGCAAACTGCTAGAGCAATTTACCACATAATTGATCACATCAAACAACTTCACAAATGATATCCAAATATCAAGATCATTCATATGTAATCCCTCAACATCCTCAGAGCACCTAAAAATGTATCTAAAAGCAAAATGAGTATGAAAAACGACGAAAAATTAAAATCGTGCAATAACCGTGCGAATGGTTTTTACGCCCATAATTGCTCAGAAACAAAGTCTGATGTTTTTAAGCTCCAAAATCCTTTCTAACTTACACGTAACGCTATGAAAAATTAAAACCGACGCAAGTTTTTTACTTTGTTTCTTTGTTTGAGAAAAGTTTAAAAACGTTGGATTCAAGATATTCAAATTCATTTCCATTTAAAAACCCGCCAAAACAATGCTTTTCATATTTTAAAAGCTTGACTCCAGCGAAAATCGTTCTCAGAGCAAAACATAAAATTTCCATTTCAAAAGGATTAGGCTTCGAGTGCTCCCCCTGCAAACTGCTAGAGCAATTTACCACATAATTGATCACATCAAACAACTTCACAAATGATATCCAAATATCAAGATCATTCATATGTAATCCCTCAACATCCTCAGAGCACCTAAAAATGTATCTAAAAGCAAAATGAGTATGAAAAACGACGAAAAATTAAAATCGTGCAATAACCGTGCGAATGGTTTTTACGCCCATAATTGCTCAGAAACAAAGTCTGATGTTTTTAAGCTCCAAAATCCTTTCTAACTTACACGTAACGCTATGAAAAATTAAAACCGACGCAAGTTTTTTACTTTGTTTCTTTGTTTGAGAAAAGTTTAAAAACGTTGGATTCAAGATATTCAAATTCATTTCCATTTAAAAACCCGCCAAAACAATGCTTTTCATATTTTAAAAGCTTGACTCCAGCGAAAATCGTTCTCAGAGCAAAACATAAAATTTCCATTTCAAAAGGATTAGGCTTCGAGTGCTCCCCCTGCAAACTGCTAGAGCAATTTACCACATAATTGATCACATCAAACAACTTCACAAATGATATCCAAATATCAAGATCATTCATATGTAATCCCTCAACATCCTCAGAGCACCTAAAAATGTATCTAAAAGCAAAATGAGTATGAAAAACGACGAAAAATTAAAATCGTGCAATAACCGTGCGAATGGTTTTTACGCCCATAATTGCTCAGAAACAAAGTCTGATGTTTTTAAGCTCCAAAATCCTTTCTAACTTACACGTAACGCTATGAAAAATTAAAACCGACGCAAGTTTTTTACTTTGTTTCTTTGTTTGAGAAAAGTTTAAAAACGTTGGATTCAAGATATTCAAATTCATTTCCATTTAAAAACCCGCCAAAACAATGCTTTTCATATTTTAAAAGCTTGACTCCAGCGAAAATCGTTCTCAGAGCAAAACATAAAATTTCCATTTCAAAAGGATTAGGCTTCGAGTGCTCCCCCTGCAAACTGCTAGAGCAATTTACCACATAATTGATCACATCAAACAACTTCACAAATGATATCCAAATATCAAGATCATTCATATGTAATCCCTCAACATCCTCAGAGCACCTAAAAATGTATCTAAAAGCAAAATGAGTATGAAAAACGACGAAAAATTAAAATCGTGCAATAACCGTGCGAATGGTTTTTACGCCCATAATTGCTCAGAAACAAAGTCTGATGTTTTTAAGCTCCAAAATCCTTTCTAACTTACACGTAACGCTATGAAAAATTAAAACCGACGCAAGTTTTTTACTTTGTTTCTTTGTTTGAGAAAAGTTTAAAAACGTTGGATTCAAGATATTCAAATTCATTTCCATTTAAAAACCCGCCAAAACAATGCTTTTCATATTTTAAAAGCTTGACTCCAGCGAAAATCGTTCTCAGAGCAAAACATAAAATTTCCATTTCAAAAGGATTAGGCTTCGAGTGCTCCCCCTGCAAACTGCTAGAGCAATTTACCACATAATTGATCACATCAAACAACTTCACAAATGATATCCAAATATCAAGATCATTCATATGTAATCCCTCAACATCCTCAGAGCACCTAAAAATGTATCTAAAAGCAAAATGAGTATGAAAAACGACGAAAAATTAAAATCGTGCAATAACCGTGCGAATGGTTTTTACGCCCATAATTGCTCAGAAACAAAGTCTGATGTTTTTAAGCTCCAAAATCCTTTCTAACTTACACGTAACGCTATGAAAAATTAAAACCGACGCAAGTTTTTTACTTTGTTTCTTTGTTTGAGAAAAGTTTAAAAACGTTGGATTCAAGATATTCAAATTCATTTCCATTTAAAAACCCGCCAAAACAATGCTTTTCATATTTTAAAAGCTTGACGAAAATCGTTCTCAGAGCAAAACATAAAATTTCCATTTCAAAAGGATTAGGCTTCGAGTGCTCCCCCTGCAAACTGCTAGAGCAATTTACCACATAATTGATCACATCAAACAACTTCACAAATGATATCCAAATATCAAGATCATTCATATGTAATCCCTCAACATCCTCAGAGCACCTAAAAATGTATCTAAAAGCAAAATGAGTATGAAAAACGACGAAAAATTAAAATCGTGCAATAACCGTGCGAATGGTTTTTACGCCCATAATTGCTCAGAAACAAAGTCTGATGTTTTTAAGCTCCAAAATCCTTTCTAACTTACACGTAACGCTATGAAAAATTAAAACCGACGCAAGTTTTTTACTTTGTTTCTTTGTTTGAGAAAAGTTTAAAAACGTTGGATTCAAGATATTCAAATTCATTTCCATTTAAAAACCCGCCAAAACAATGCTTTTAATATTTTAAAAGCTTGACTCCAGCGAAAATCGTTCTCAGAGCAAAACATAAAATTTCCATTTCAAAAGGATTAGGCTTCGAGTGCTCCCCCTGCAAACTGCTAGAGCAATTTACCACATAATTGATCACATCAAACAACTTCACAAATGATATCCAAATATCAAGATCATTCATATGTAATCCCTCAACATCCTCAGAGCACCTAAAAATGTATCTAAAAGCAAAATGAGTATGAAAAACGACGAAAAATTAAAATCGTGCAATAACCGTGCGAATGGTTTTTACGCCCATAATTGCTCAGAAACAAAGTCTGATGTTTTTAAGCTCCAAAATCCTTTCTAACTTACACGTAACGCTATGAAAAATTAAAACCGACGCAAGTTTTTTACTTTGTTTCTTTGTTTGAGAAAAGTTTAAAAACGTTGGATTCAAGATATTCAAATTCATTTCCATTTAAAAACCCGCCAAAACAATGCTTTTCATATTTTAAAAGCTTGACTCCAGCGAAAATCGTTCTCAGAGCAAAACATAAAATTTCCATTTCAAAAGGATTAGGCTTCGAGTGCTCCCCCTGCAAACTGCTAGAGCAATTTACCACATAATTGATCACATCAAACAACTTCACAAATGATATCCAAATATCAAGATCATTCATATGTAATCCCTCAACATCCTCAGAGCACCTAAAAATGTATCTAAAAGCAAAATGAGTATGAAAAACGACGAAAAATTAAAATCGTGCAATAACCGTGCGAATGGTTTTTACGCCCATAATTGCTCAGAAACAAAGTCTGATGTTTTTAAGCTCCAAAATCCTTTCTAACTTACACGTAACGCTATGAAAAATTAAAACCGACGCAAGTTTTTTACTTTGTTTCTTTGTTTGAGAAAAGTTTAAAAACGTTGGATTCAAGATATTCAAATTCATTTCCATTTAAAAACCCGCCAAAACAATGCTTTTCATATTTTAAAAGCTTGACTCCAGCGAAAATCGTTCTCAGAGCAAAACATAAAATTTCCATTTCAAAAGGATTAGGCTTCGAGTGCTCCCCCTGCAAACTGCTAGAGCAATTTACCACATAATTGATCACATCAAACAACTTCACAAATGATATCCAAATATCAAGATCATTCATATGTAATCCCTCAACATCCTCAGAGCACCTAAAAATGTATCTAAAAGCAAAATGAGTATGAAAAACGACGAAAAATTAAAATCGTGCAATAACCGTGCGAATGGTTTTTACGCCCATAATTGCTCAGAAACAAAGTCTGATGTTTTTAAGCTCCAAAATCCTTTCTAACTTACACGTAACGCTATGAAAAATTAAAACCGACGCAAGTTTTTTACTTTGTTTCTTTGTTTGAGAAAAGTTTAAAAACGTTGGATTCAAGATATTCAAATTCATTTCCATTTAAAAACCCGCCAAAACAATGCTTTTCATATTTTAAAAGCTTGACTCCAGCGAAAATCGTTCTCAGAGCAAAACATAAAATTTCCATTTCAAAAGGATTAGGCTTCGAGTGCTCCCCCTGCAAACTGCTAGAGCAATTTACCACATAATTGATCACATCAAACAACTTCACAAATGATATCCAAATATCAAGATCATTCATATGTAATCCCTCAACATCCTCAGAGCACCTAAAAATGTATCTAAAAGCAAAATGAGTATGAAAAACGACGAAAAATTAAAATCGTGCAATAACCGTGCGAATGGTTTTTACGCCCATAATTGCTCAGAAACAAAGTCTGATGTTTTTAAGCTCCAAAATCCTTTCTAACTTACACGTAACGCTATGAAAAATTAAAACCGACGCAAGTTTTTTACTTTGTTTCTTTGTTTGAGAAAAGTTTAAAAACGTTGGATTCAAGATATTCAAATTCATTTCCATTTAAAAACCCGCCAAAACAATGCTTTTCATATTTTAAAAGCTTGACGAAAATCGTTCTCAGAGCAAAACATAAAATTTCCATTTCAAAAGGATTAGGCTTCGAGTGCTCCCCCTGCAAACTGCTAGAGCAATTTACCACATAATTGATCACATCAAACAACTTCACAAATGATATCCAAATATCAAGATCATTCATATGTAATCCCTCAACATCCTCAGAGCACCTAAAAATGTATCTAAAAGCAAAATGAGTATGAAAAACGACGAAAAATTAAAATCGTGCAATAACCGTGCGAATGGTTTTTACGCCCATAATTGCTCAGAAACAAAGTCTGATGTTTTTAAGCTCCAAAATCCTTTCTAACTTACACGTAACGCTATGAAAAATTAAAACCGACGCAAGTTTTTTACTTTGTTTCTTTGTTTGAGAAAAGTTTAAAAACGTTGGATTCAAGATATTCAAATTCATTTCCATTTAAAAACCCGCCAAAACAATGCTTTTAATATTTTAAAAGCTTGACTCCAGCGAAAATCGTTCTCAGAGCAAAACATAAAATTTCCATTTCAAAAGGATTAGGCTTCGAGTGCTCCCCCTGCAAACTGCTAGAGCAATTTACCACATAATTGATCACATCAAACAACTTCACAAATGATATCCAAATATCAAGATCATTCATATGTAATCCCTCAACATCCTCAGAGCACCTAAAAATGTATCTAAAAGCAAAATGAGTATGAAAAACGACGAAAAATTAAAATCGTGCAATAACCGTGCGAATGGTTTTTACGCCCATAATTGCTCAGAAACAAAGTCTGATGTTTTTAAGCTCCAAAATCCTTTCTAACTTACACGTAACGCTATGAAAAATTAAAACCGACGCAAGTTTTTTACTTTGTTTCTTTGTTTGAGAAAAGTTTAAAAACGTTGGATTCAAGATATTCAAATTCATTTCCATTTAAAAACCCGCCAAAACAATGCTTTTAATATTTTAAAAGCTTGACTCCAGCGAAAATCGTTCTCAGAGCAAAACATAAAATTTCCATTTCAAAAGGATTAGGCTTCGAGTGCTCCCCCTGCAAACTGCTAGAGCAATTTACCACATAATTGATCACATCAAACAACTTCACAAATGATATCCAAATATCAAGATCATTCATATGTAATCCCTCAACATCCTCAGAGCACCTAAAAATGTATCTAAAAGCAAAATGAGTATGAAAAACGACGAAAAATTAAAATCGTGCAATAACCGTGCGAATGGTTTTTACGCCCATAATTGCTCAGAAACAAAGTCTGATGTTTTTAAGCTCCAAAATCCTTTCTAACTTACACGTAACGCTATGAAAAATTAAAACCGACGCAAGTTTTTTACTTTGTTTCTTTGTTTGAGAAAAGTTTAAAAACGTTGGATTCAAGATATTCAAATTCATTTCCATTTAAAAACCCGCCAAAACAATGCTTCTCATATTTTAAAAGCTTGACTCCAGCGAAAATCGTTCTCAGAGCAAAACATAAAATTTCCATTTCAAAAGGATTAGGCTTCGAGTGCTCCCCCTGCAAACTGCTAGAGCAATTTACCACATAATTGATCACATCAAACAACTTCACAAATGATATCCAAATATCAAGATCATTCATATGTAATCCCTCAACATCCTCAGAGCACCTAAAAATGTATCTAAAAGCAAAATGAGTATGAAAAACGACGAAAAATTAAAATCGTGCAATAACCGTGCGAATGGTTTTTACGCCCATAATTGCTCAGAAACAAAGTCTGATGTTTTTAAGCTCCAAAATCCTTTCTAACTTACACGTAACGCTATGAAAAATTAAAACCGACGCAAGTTTTTTACTTTGTTTCTTTGTTTGAGAAAAGTTTAAAAACGTTGGATTCAAGATATTCAAATTCATTTCCATTTAAAAACCCGCCAAAACAATGCTTTTCATATTTTAAAAGCTTGACTCCAGCGAAAATCGTTCTCAGAGCAAAACATAAAATTTCCATTTCAAAAGGATTAGGCTTCGAGTGCTCCCCCTGCAAACTGCTAGAGCAATTTACCACATAATTGATCACATCAAACAACTTCACAAATGATATCCAAATATCAAGATCATTCATATGTAATCCCTCAACATCCTCAGAGCACCTAAAAATGTATCTAAAAGCAAAATGAGTATGAAAAACGACGAAAAATTAAAATCGTGCAATAACCGTGCGAATGGTTTTTACGCCCATAATTGCTCAGAAACAAAGTCTGATGTTTTTAAGCTCCAAAATCCTTTCTAACTTACACGTAACGCTATGAAAAATTAAAACCGACGCAAGTTTTTTACTTTGTTTCTTTGTTTGAGAAAAGTTTAAAAACGTTGGATTCAAGATATTCAAATTCATTTCCATTTAAAAACCCGCCAAAACAATGCTTTTCATATTTTAAAAGCTTGACGAAAATCGTTCTCAGAGCAAAACATAAAATTTCCATTTCAAAAGGATTAGGCTTCGAGTGCTCCCCCTGCAAACTGCTAGAGCAATTTACCACATAATTGATCACATCAAACAACTTCACAAATGATATCCAAATATCAAGATCATTCATATGTAATCCCTCAACATCCTCAGAGCACCTAAAAATGTATCTAAAAGCAAAATGAGTATGAAAAACGACGAAAAATTAAAATCGTGCAATAACCGTGCGAATGGTTTTTACGCCCATAATTGCTCAGAAACAAAGTCTGATGTTTTTAAGCTCCAAAATCCTTTCTAACTTACACGTAACGCTATGAAAAATTAAAACCGACGCAAGTTTTTTACTTTGTTTCTTTGTTTGAGAAAAGTTTAAAAACGTTGGATTCAAGATATTCAAATTCATTTCCATTTAAAAACCCGCCAAAACAATGCTTTTAATATTTTAAAAGCTTGACTCCAGCGAAAATCGTTCTCAGAGCAAAACATAAAATTTCCATTTCAAAAGGATTAGGCTTCGAGTGCTCCCCCTGCAAACTGCTAGAGCAATTTACCACATAATTGATCACATCAAACAACTTCACAAATGATATCCAAATATCAAGATCATTCATATGTAATCCCTCAACATCCTCAGAGCACCTAAAAATGTATCTAAAAGCAAAATGAGTATGAAAAACGACGAAAAATTAAAATCGTGCAATAACCGTGCGAATGGTTTTTACGCCCATAATTGCTCAGAAACAAAGTCTGATGTTTTTAAGCTCCAAAATCCTTTCTAACTTACACGTAACGCTATGAAAAATTAAAACCGACGCAAGTTTTTTACTTTGTTTCTTTGTTTGAGAAAAGTTTAAAAACGTTGGATTCAAGATATTCAAATTCATTTCCATTTAAAAACCCGCCAAAACAATGCTTTTAATATTTTAAAAGCTTGACTCCAGCGAAAATCGTTCTCAGAGCAAAACATAAAATTTCCATTTCAAAAGGATTAGGCTTCGAGTGCTCCCCCTGCAAACTGCTAGAGCAATTTACCACATAATTGATCACATCAAACAACTTCACAAATGATATCCAAATATCAAGATCATTCATATGTAATCCCTCAACATCCTCAGAGCACCTAAAAATGTATCTAAAAGCAAAATGAGTATGAAAAACGACGAAAAATTAAAATCGTGCAATAACCGTGCGAATGGTTTTTACGCCCATAATTGCTCAGAAACAAAGTCTGATGTTTTTAAGCTCCAAAATCCTTTCTAACTTACACGTAACGCTATGAAAAATTAAAACCGACGCAAGTTTTTTACTTTGTTTCTTTGTTTGAGAAAAGTTTAAAAACGTTGGATTCAAGATATTCAAATTCATTTCCATTTAAAAACCCGCCAAAACAATGCTCCTCATATTTTAAAAGCTTGACTCCAGCGAAAATCGTTCTCAGAGCAAAACATAAAATTTCCATTTCAAAAGGATTAGGCTTCGAGTGCTCCCCCTGCAAACTGCTAGAGCAATTTACCACATAATTGATCACATCAAACAACTTCACAAATGATATCCAAATATCAAGATCATTCATATGTAATCCCTCAACATCCTCAGAGCACCTAAAAATGTATCTAAAAGCAAAATGAGTATGAAAAACGACAAAAAATTAAAATCGTGCAATAACCGTGCGAATGGTTTTTACGCCCATAATTGCTCAGAAACAAAGTCTGATGTTTTTAAGCTCCAAAATCCTTTCTAACTTACACGTAACGCTATGAAAAATTAAAACCGACGCAAGTTTTTTACTTTGTTTCTTTGTTTGAGAAAAGTTTAAAAACGTTGGATTCAAGATATTCAAATTCATTTCCATTTAAAAACCCGCCAAAACAATGCTTTTAATATTTTAAAAGCTTGACTCCAGCGAAAATCGTTCTCAGAGCAAAACATAAAATTTCCATTTCAAAAGGATTAGGCTTCGAGTGCTCCCCCTGCAAACTGCTAGAGCAATTTACCACATAATTGATCACATCAAACAACTTCACAAATGATATCCAAATATCAAGATCATTCATATGTAATCCCTCAACATCCTCAGAGCACCTAAAAATGTATCTAAAAGCAAAATGAGTATGAAAAACGACGAAAAATTAAAATCGTGCAATAACCGTGCGAATGGTTTTTACGCCCATAATTGCTCAGAAACAAAGTCTGATGTTTTTAAGCTCCAAAATCCTTTCTAACTTACACGTAACGCTATGAAAAATTAAAACCGACGCAAGTTTTTTACTTTGTTTCTTTGTTTGAGAAAAGTTTAAAAACGTTGGATTCAAGATATTCAAATTCATTTCCATTTAAAAACCCGCCAAAACAATGCTTTTAATATTTTAAAAGCTTGACTCCAGCGAAAATCGTTCTCAGAGCAAAACATAAAATTTCCATTTCAAAAAGATTAGGCTTCGAGTGCTCCCCCTGCAAACTGCTAGAGCAATTTACCACATAATTGATCACATCAAACAACTTCACAAATGATATCCAAATATCAAGATCATTCATATGTAATCCCTCAACATCCTCAGAGCACCTAAAAATGTATCTAAAAGCAAAATGAGTATGAAAAACGACGAAAAATTAAAATCGTGCAATAACCGTGCGAATGGTTTTTACGCCCATAATTGCTCAGAAACAAAGTCTGATGTTTTTAAGCTCCAAAATCCTTTCTAACTTACACGTAACGCTATGAAAAATTAAAACCGACGCAAGTTTTTTACTTTGTTTCTTTGTTTGAGAAAAGTTTAAAAACGTTGGATTCAAGATATTCAAATTCATTTCCATTTAAAAACCCGCCAAAACAATGCTTTTCATATTTTAAAAGCTTGACTCCAGCGAAAATCGTTCTCAGAGCAAAACATAAAATTTCCATTTCAAAAGGATTAGGCTTCGAGTGCTCCCCCTGCAAACTGCTAGAGCAATTTACCACATAATTGATCACATCAAACAACTTCACAAATGATATCCAAATATCAAGATCATTCATATGTAATCCCTCAACATCCTCAGAGCACCTAAAAATGTATCTAAAAGCAAAATGAGTATGAAAAACGACGAAAAATTAAAATCGTGCAATAACCGTGCGAATGGTTTTTACGCCCATAATTGCTCAGAAACAAAGTCTGATGTTTTTAAGCTCCAAAATCCTTACTAACTTACACGTAACGCTATGAAAAATTAAAACCGACGCAAGTTTTTTACTTTGTTTCTTTGTTTGAGAAAAGTTTAAAAACATTGGATTCAAGATATTCAAATTCATTTCCATTTAAAAACCCGCCAAAACAATGCTTTTCATATTTTAAAAGCTTGACTCCAGCGAAAATCGTTCTCAGAGCAAAACATAAAATTTCCATTTCAAAAGGATTAGGCTTCGAGTGCTCCCCCTGCAAACTGCTAGAGCAATTTACCACATAATTGATCACATCAAACAACTTCACAAATGATATCCAAATATCAAGATCATTCATATGTAATCCCTCAACATCCTCAGAGCACCTAAAAATGTATCTAAAAGCAAAATGAGTATGAAAAACGACGAAAAATTAAAATCGTGCAATAACCGTGCGAATGGTTTTTACGCCCATAATTGCTCAGAAACAAAGTCTGATGTTTTTAAGCTCCAAAATCCTTTCTAACTTACACGTAACGCTATGAAAAATTAAAACCGACGCAAGTTTTTTACTTTGTTTCTTTGTTTGAGAAAAGTTTAAAAACGTTGGATTCAAGATATTCAAATTCATTTCCATTTAAAAACCCGCCAAAACAATGCTTCTCATATTTTAAAAGCTTGACTCCAGCGAAAATCGTTCTCAGAGCAAAACATAAAATTTCCATTTCAAAAGGATTAGGCTTCGAGTGCTCCCCCTGCAAACTGCTAGAGCAATTTACCACATAATTGATCACATCAAACAACTTCACAAATGATATCCAAATATCAAGATCATTCATATGTAATCCCTCAACATCCTCAGAGCACCTAAAAATGTATCTAAAAGCAAAATGAGTATGAAAAACGACGAAAAATTAAAATCGTGCAATAACCGTGCGAATGGTTTTTACGCCCATAATTGCTCAGAAACAAAGTCTGATGTTTTTAAGCTCCAAAATCCTTTCTAACTTACACGTAACGCTATGAAAAATTAAAACCGACGCAAGTTTTTTACTTTGTTTCTTTGTTTGAGAAAAGTTTAAAAACGTTGGATTCAAGATATTCAAATTCATTTCCATTTAAAAACCCGCCAAAACAATGCTTCTCATATTTTAAAAGCTTGACTCCAGCGAAAATCGTTCTCAGAGCAAAACATAAAATTTCCATTTCAAAAGGATTAGGCTTCGAGTGCTCCCCCTGCAAACTGCTAGAGCAATTTACCACATAATTGATCACATCAAACAACTTCACAAATGATATCCAAATATCAAGATCATTCATATGTAATCCCTCAACATCCTCAGAGCACCTAAAAATGTATCTAAAAGCAAAATGAGTATGAAAAACGACGAAAAATTAAAATCGTGCAATAACCGTGCGAATGGTTTTTACGCCCATAATTGCTCAGAAACAAAGTCTGATGTTTTTAAGCTCCAAAATCCTTTCTAACTTACACGTAACGCTATGAAAAATTAAAACCGACGCAAGTTTTTTACTTTGTTTCTTTGTTTGAGAAAAGTTTAAAAACGTTGGATTCAAGATATTCAAATTCATTTCCATTTAAAAACCCGCCAAAACAATGCTTTTCATATTTTAAAAGCTTGACTCCAGCGAAAATCGTTCTCAGAGCAAAACATAAAATTTCCATTTCAAAAGGATTAGGCTTCGAGTGCTCCCCCTGCAAACTGCTAGAGCAATTTACCACATAATTGATCACATCAAACAACTTCACAAATGATATCCAAATATCAAGATCATTCATATGTAATCCCTCAACATCCTCAGAGCACCTAAAAATGTATCTAAAAGCAAAATGAGTATGAAAAACGACGAAAAATTAAAATCGTGCAATAACCGTGCGAATGGTTTTTACGCCCATAATTGCTCAGAAACAAAGTCTGATGTTTTTAAGCTCCAAAATCCTTTCTAACTTACACGTAACGCTATGAAAAATTAAAACCGACGCAAGTTTTTTACTTTGTTTCTTTGTTTGAGAAAAGTTTAAAAACGTTGGATTCAAGATATTCAAATTCATTTCCATTTAAAAACCCGCCAAAACAATGCTTCTCATATTTTAAAAGCTTGACTCCAGCGAAAATCGTTCTCAGAGCAAAACATAAAATTTCCATTTCAAAAGGATTAGGCTTCGAGTGCTCCCCCTGCAAACTGCTAGAGCAATTTACCACATAATTGATCACATCAAACAACTTCACAAATGATATCCAAATATCAAGATCATTCATATGTAATCCCTCAACATCCTCAGAGCACCTAAAAATGTATCTAAAAGCAAAATGAGTATGAAAAACGACGAAAAATTAAAATCGTGCAATAACCGTGCGAATGGTTTTTACGCCCATAATTGCTCAGAAACAAAGTCTGATGTTTTTAAGCTCCAAAATCCTTTCTAACTTACACGTAACGCTATGAAAAATTAAAACCGACGCAAGTTTTTTACTTTGTTTCTTTGTTTGAGAAAAGTTTAAAAACGTTGGATTCAAGATATTCAAATTCATTTCCATTTAAAAACCCGCCAAAACAATGCTTCTCATATTTTAAAAGCTTGACTCCAGCGAAAATCGTTCTCAGAGCAAAACATAAAATTTCCATTTCAAAAGGATTAGGCTTCGAGTGCTCCCCCTGCAAACTGCTAGAGCAATTTACCACATAATTGATCACATCAAACAACTTCACAAATGATATCCAAATATCAAGATCATTCATATGTAATCCCTCAACATCCTCAGAGCACCTAAAAATGTATCTAAAAGCAAAATGAGTATGAAAAACGACGAAAAATTAAAATCGTGCAATAACCGTGCGAATGGTTTTTACGCCCATAATTGCTCAGAAACAAAGTCTGATGTTTTTAAGCTCCAAAATCCTTTCTAACTTACACGTAACGCTATGAAAAATTAAAACCGACGCAAGTTTTTTACTTTGTTTCTTTGTTTGAGAAAAGTTTAAAAACGTTGGATTCAAGATATTCAAATTCATTTCCATTTAAAAACCCGCCAAAACAATGCTTTTCATATTTTAAAAGCTTGACTCCAGCGAAAATCGTTCTCAGAGCAAAACATAAAATTTCCATTTCAAAAGGATTAGGCTTCGAGTGCTCCCCCTGCAAACTGCTAGAGCAATTTACCACATAATTGATCACATCAAACAACTTCACAAATGATATCCAAATATCAAGATCATTCATATGTAATCCCTCAACATCCTCAGAGCACCTAAAAATGTATCTAAAAGCAAAATGAGTATGAAAAACGACGAAAAATTAAAATCGTGCAATAACCGTGCGAATGGTTTTTACGCCCATAATTGCTCAGAAACAAAGTCTGATGTTTTTAAGCTCCAAAATCCTTTCTAACTTACACGTAACGCTATGAAAAATTAAAACCGACGCAAGTTTTTTACTTTGTTTCTTTGTTTGAGAAAAGTTTAAAAACGTTGGATTCAAGATATTCAAATTCATTTCCATTTAAAAACCCGCCAAAACAATGCTTCTCATATTTTAAAAGCTTGACTCCAGCGAAAATCGTTCTCAGAGCAAAACATAAAATTTCCATTTCAAAAGGATTAGGCTTCGAGTGCTCCCCCTGCAAACTGCTAGAGCAATTTACCACATAATTGATCACATCAAACAACTTCACAAATGATATCCAAATATCAAGATCATTCATATGT
Source organism: Durio zibethinus (assembly GCF_047325235.1). Lineage (NCBI taxonomy): Eukaryota > Viridiplantae > Streptophyta > Magnoliopsida > Malvales > Malvaceae > Durio > Durio zibethinus. The sequence goes on from NC_143166.1 coordinate 21,779,054, forward strand.
AATCCCTCAACATCCTCAGAGCACCTAAAAATGTATCTAAAAGCAAAATGAGTATGAAAAACGACGAAAAATTAAAATCGTGCAATAACCGTGCGAATGGTTTTTACGCCCATAATTGCTCAGAAACAAAGTCTGATGTTTTTAAGCTCCAAAATCCTTTCTAACTTACACGTAACGCTATGAAAAATTAAAACCGACGCAAGTTTTTTACTTTGTTTCTTTGTTTGAGAAAAGTTTAAAAACGTTGGATTCAAGATATTCAAATTCATTTCCATTTAAAAACCCGCCAAAACAATGCTTTTCATATTTTAAAAGCTTGACTCCAGCGAAAATCGTTCTCAGAGCAAAACATAAAATTTCCATTTCAAAAGGATTAGGCTTCGAGTGCTCCCCCTGCAAACTGCTAGAGCAATTTACCACATAATTGATCACATCAAACAACTTCACAAATGATATCCAAATATCAAGATCATTCATATGTAATCCCTCAACATCCTCAGAGCACCTAAAAATGTACCTAAAAGCAAAATGAGTATGAAAAACGACGAAAAATTAAAATCGTGCAATAACCGTGCGAATGGTTTTTACGCCCATAATTGCTCAGAAACAAAGTCTGATGTTTTTAAGCTCCAAAATCCTTTCTAACTTACACGTAACGCTATGAAAAATTAAAACCGACGCAAGTTTTTTACTTTGTTTCTTTGTTTGAGAAAAGTTTAAAAACGTTGGATTCAAGATATTCAAATTCATTTCCATTTAAAAACCCGCCAAAACAATGCTTTTCATATTTTAAAAGCTTGACTCCAGCGAAAATCGTTCTCAGAGCAAAACATAAAATTTCCATTTCAAAAGGATTAGGCTTCGAGTGCTCCCCCTGCAAACTGCTAGAGCAATTTACCACATAATTGATCACATCAAACAACTTCACAAATGATATCCAAATATCAAGATCATTCATATGTAATCCCTCAACATCCTCAGAGCACCTAAAAATGTACCGAAAAGCAAAATGAGTATGAAAAACGACGAAAAATTAAAATCGTGCAATAACCGTGCGAATGGTTTTTACGCCCATAATTGCTCAGAAACAAAGTCTGATGTTTTTAAGCTCCAAAATCCTTTCTAACTTACACGTAACGCTATGAAAAATTAAAACCGACGCAAGTTTTTTACTTTGTTTCTTTGTTTGAGAAAAGTTTAAAAACGTTGGATTCAAGATATTCAAATTCATTTCCATTTAAAAACCCGCCAAAACAATGCTTCTCATATTTTAAAAGCTTGACTCCAGCGAAAATCGTTCTCAGAGCAAAACATAAAATTTCCATTTCAAAAGGATTAGGCTTCGAGTGCTCCCCCTGCAAACTGCTAGAGCAATTTACCACATAATTGATCACATCAAACAACTTCACAAATGATATCCAAATATCAAGATCATTCATATGTAATCCCTCAACATCCTCAGAGCACCTAAAAATGTATCTAAAAGCAAAATGAGTATGAAAAACGACGAAAAATTAAAATCGTGCAATAACCGTGCGAATGGTTTTTACGCCCATAATTGCTCAGAAACAAAGTCTGATGTTTTTAAGCTCCAAAATCCTTTCTAACTTACACGTAACGCTATGAAAAATTAAAACCGACGCAAGTTTTTTACTTTGTTTCTTTGTTTGAGAAAAGTTTAAAAACGTTGGATTCAAGATATTCAAATTCATTTCCATTTAAAAACCCGCCAAAACAATGCTTTTCATATTTTAAAAGCTTGACTCCAGCGAAAATCGTTCTCAGAGCAAAACATAAAATTTCCATTTCAAAAGGATTAGGCTTCGAGTGCTCCCCCTGCAAACTGCTAGAGCAATTTACCACATAATTGATCACATCAAACAACTTCACAAATGATATCCAAATATCAAGATCATTCATATGTAATCCCTCAACATCCTCAGAGCACCTAAAAATGTATCTAAAAGCAAAATGAGTATGAAAAACGACGAAAAATTAAAATCGTGCAATAACCGTGCGAATGGTTTTTACGCCCATAATTGCTCAGAAACAAAGTCTGATGTTTTTAAGCTCCAAAATCCTTTCTAACTTACACGTAACGCTATGAAAAATTAAAACCGACGCAAGTTTTTTACTTTGTTTCTTTGTTTGAGAAAAGTTTAAAAACGTTGGATTCAAGATATTCAAATTCATTTCCATTTAAAAACCCGCCAAAACAATGCTTTTCATATTTTAAAAGCTTGACTCCAGCGAAAATCGTTCTCAGAGCAAAACATAAAATTTCCATTTCAAAAGGATTAGGCTTCGAGTGCTCCCCCTGCAAACTGCTAGAGCAATTTACCACATAATTGATCACATCAAACAACTTCACAAATGATATCCAAATATCAAGATCATTCATATGTAATCCCTCAACATCCTCAGAGCACCTAAAAATGTACCGAAAAGCAAAATGAGTATGAAAAACGACGAAAAATTAAAATCGTGCAATAACCGTGCGAATGGTTTTTACGCCCATAATTGCTCAGAAACAAAGTCTGATGTTTTTAAGCTCCAAAATCCTTTCTAACTTACACGTAACGCTATGAAAAATTAAAACCGACGCAAGTTTTTTACTTTGTTTCTTTGTTTGAGAAAAGTTTAAAAACGTTGGATTCAAGATATTCAAATTCATTTCCATTTAAAAACCCGCCAAAACAATGCTTTTCATATTTTAAAAGCTTGACTCCAGCGAAAATCGTTCTCAGAGCAAAACATAAAATTTCCATTTCAAAAGGATTAGGCTTCGAGTGCTCCCCCTGCAAACTGCTAGAGCAATTTACCACATAATTGATCACATCAAACAACTTCACAAATGATATCCAAATATCAAGATCATTCATATGTAATCCCTCAACATCCTCAGAGCACCTAAAAATGTACCTAAAAGCAAAATGAGTATGAAAAACGACGAAAAATTAAAATCGTGCAATAACCGTGCGAATGGTTTTTACGCCCATAATTGCTCAGAAACAAAGTCTGATGTTTTTAAGCTCCAAAATCCTTTCTAACTTACACGTAACGCTATGAAAAATTAAAACCGACGTAAGTTTTTTACTTTGTTTCTTTGTTTGAGAAAAGTTTAAAAACGTTGGATTCAAGATATTCAAATTCATTTCCATTTAAAAACCCGCCAAAACAATGCTTTTCATATTTTAAAAGCTTGACTCCAGCGAAAATCGTTCTCAGAGCAAAACATAAAATTTCCATTTCAAAAGGATTAGGCTTCGAGTGCTCCCCCTGCAAACTGCTAGAGCAATTTACCACATAATTGATCACATCAAACAACTTCACAAATGATATCCAAATATCAAGATCATTCATATGTAATCCCTCAACATCCTCAGAGCACCTAAAAATGTACCGAAAAGCAAAATGAGTATGAAAAACGACGAAAAATTAAAATCGTGCAATAACCGTGCGAATGGTTTTTACGCCCATAATTGCTCAGAAACAAAGTCTGATGTTTTTAAGCTCCAAAATCCTTTCTAACTTACACGTAACGCTATGAAAAATTAAAACCGACGCAAGTTTTTTACTTTGTTTCTTTGTTTGAGAAAAGTTTAAAAACGTTGGATTCAAGATATTCAAATTCATTTCCATTTAAAAACCCGCCAAAACAATGCTTTTCATATTTTAAAAGCTTGACTCCAGCGAAAATCGTTCTCAGAGCAAAACATAAAATTTCCATTTCAAAAGGATTAGGCTTCGAGTGCTCCCCCTGCAAACTGCTAGAGCAATTTACCACATAATTGATCACATCAAACAACTTCACAAATGATATCCAAATATCAAGATCATTCATATGTAATCCCTCAACATCCTCAGAGCACCTAAAAATGTACCGAAAAGCAAAATGAGTATGAAAAACGACGAAAAATTAAAATCGTGCAATAACCGTGCGAATGGTTTTTACGCCCATAATTGCTCAGAAACAAAGTCTGATGTTTTTAAGCTCCAAAATCCTTTCTAACTTACACGTAACGCTATGAAAAATTAAAACCGACGCAAGTTTTTTACTTTGTTTCTTTGTTTGAGAAAAGTTTAAAAACGTTGGATTCAAGATATTCAAATTCATTTCCATTTAAAAACCCGCCAAAACAATGCTTTTCATATTTTAAAAGCTTGACTCCAGCGAAAATCGTTCTCAGAGCAAAACATAAAATTTCCATTTCAAAAGGATTAGGCTTCGAGTGCTCCCCCTGCAAACTGCTAGAGCAATTTACCACATAATTGATCACATCAAACAACTTCACAAATGATATCCAAATATCAAGATCATTCATATGTAATCCCTCAACATCCTCAGAGCACCTAAAAACGTATCTAAAAGCAAAATGAGTATGAAAAACGACGAAAAATTAAAATCGTGCAATAACCGTGCGAATGGTTTTTACGCCCATAATTGCTCAGAAACAAAGTCTGATGTTTTTAAGCTCCAAAATCCTTTCTAACTTACACGTAACGCTATGAAAAATTAAAACCGACGCAAGTTTTTTACTTTGTTTCTTTGTTTGAGAAAAGTTTAAAAACGTTGGATTCAAGATATTCAAATTCATTTCCATTTAAAAACCCGCCAAAACAATGCTTTTCATATTTTAAAAGCTTGACTCCAGCGAAAATCGTTCTCAGAGCAAAACATAAAATTTCCATTTCAAAAGGATTAGGCTTCGAGTGCTCCCCCTGCAAACTGCTAGAGCAATTTACCACATAATTGATCACATCAAACAACTTCACAAATGATATCCAAATATCAAGATCATTCATATGTAATCCCTCAACATCCTCAGAGCACCTAAAAATGTACCTAAAAGCAAAATGAGTATGAAAAACGACGAAAAATTAAAATCGTGCAATAACCGTGCGAATGGTTTTTACGCCCATAATTGCTCAGAAACAAAGTCTGATGTTTTTAAGCTCCAAAATCCTTTCTAACTTACACGTAACGCTATGAAAAATTAAAACCGACGTAAGTTTTTTACTTTGTTTCTTTGTTTGAGAAAAGTTTAAAAACGTTGGATTCAAGATATTCAAATTCATTTCCATTTAAAAACCCGCCAAAACAATGCTTTTCATATTTTAAAAGCTTGACTCCAGCGAAAATCGTTCTCAGAGCAAAACATAAAATTTCCATTTCAAAAGGATTAGGCTTCGAGTGCTCCCCCTGCAAACTGCTAGAGCAATTTACCACATAATTGATCACATCAAACAACTTCACAAATGATATCCAAATATCAAGATCATTCATATGTAATCCCTCAACATCCTCAGAGCACCTAAAAATGTACCGAAAAGCAAAATGAGTATGAAAAACGACGAAAAATTAAAATCGTGCAATAACCGTGCGAATGGTTTTTACGCCCATAATTGCTCAGAAACAAAGTCTGATGTTTTTAAGCTCCAAAATCCTTTCTAACTTACACGTAACGCTATGAAAAATTAAAACCGACGCAAGTTTTTTACTTTGTTTCTTTGTTTGAGAAAAGTTTAAAAACGTTGGATTCAAGATATTCAAATTCATTTCCATTTAAAAACCCGCCAAAACAATGCTTTTCATATTTTAAAAGCTTGACTCCAGCGAAAATCGTTCTCAGAGCAAAACATAAAATTTCCATTTCAAAAGGATTAGGCTTCGAGTGCTCCCCCTGCAAACTGCTAGAGCAATTTACCACATAATTGATCACATCAAACAACTTCACAAATGATATCCAAATATCAAGATCATTCATATGTAATCCCTCAACATCCTCAGAGCACCTAAAAATGTATCTAAAAGCAAAATGAGTATGAAAAACGACGAAAAATTAAAATCGTGCAATAACCGTGCGAATGGTTTTTACGCCCATAATTGCTCAGAAACAAAGTCTGATGTTTTTAAGCTCCAAAATCCTTTCTAACTTACACGTAACGCTATGAAAAATTAAAACCGACGCAAGTTTTTTACTTTGTTTCTTTGTTTGAGAAAAGTTTAAAAACGTTGGATTCAAGATATTCAAATTCATTTCCATTTAAAAACCCGCCAAAACAATGCTTCTCATATTTTAAAAGCTTGACTCCAGCGAAAATCGTTCTCAGAGCAAAACATAAAATTTCCATTTCAAAAGGATTAGGCTTCGAGTGCTCCCCCTGCAAACTGCTAGAGCAATTTACCACATAATTGATCACATCAAACAACTTCACAAATGATATCCAAATATCAAGATCATTCATATGTAATCCCTCAACATCCTCAGAGCACCTAAAAATGTATCTAAAAGCAAAATGAGTATGAAAAACGACGAAAAATTAAAATCGTGCAATAACCGTGCGAATGGTTTTTACGCCCATAATTGCTCAGAAACAAAGTCTGATGTTTTTAAGCTCCAAAATCCTTTCTAACTTACACGTAACGCTATGAAAAATTAAAACCGACGCAAGTTTTTTACTTTGTTTCTTTGTTTGAGAAAAGTTTAAAAACGTTGGATTCAAGATATTCAAATTCATTTCCATTTAAAAACCCGCCAAAACAATGCTCCTCATATTTTAAAAGCTTGACTCCAGCGAAAATCGTTCTCAGAGCAAAACATAAAATTTCCATTTCAAAAGGATTAGGCTTCGAGTGCTCCCCCTGCAAACTGCTAGAGCAATTTACCACATAATTGATCACATCAAACAACTTCACAAATGATATCCAAATATCAAGATCATTCATATGTAATCCCTCAACATCCTCAGAGCACCTAAAAATGTATCTAAAAGCAAAATGAGTATGAAAAACGACGAAAAATTAAAATCGTGCAATAACCGTGCGAATGGTTTTTACGCCCATAATTGCTCAGAAACAAAGTCTGATGTTTTTAAGCTCCAAAATCCTTTCTAACTTACACGTAACGCTATGAAAAATTAAAACCGACGCAAGTTTTTTACTTTGTTTCTTTGTTTGAGAAAAGTTTAAAAACGTTGGATTCAAGATATTCAAATTCATTTCCATTTAAAAACCCGCCAAAACAATGCTTCTCATATTTTAAAAGCTTGACTCCAGCGAAAATCGTTCTCAGAGCAAAACATAAAATTTCCATTTCAAAAGGATTAGGCTTCGAGTGCTCCCCCTGCAAACTGCTAGAGCAATTTACCACATAATTGATCACATCAAACAACTTCACAAATGATATCCAAATATCAAGATCATTCATATGTAATCCCTCAACATCCTCAGAGCACCTAAAAATGTATCTAAAAGCAAAATGAGTATGAAAAACGACGAAAAATTAAAATCGTGCAATAACCGTGCGAATGGTTTTTACGCCCATAATTGCTCAGAAACAAAGTCTGATGTTTTTAAGCTCCAAAATCCTTTCTAACTTACACGTAACGCTATGAAAAATTAAAACCGACGCAAGTTTTTTACTTTGTTTCTTTGTTTGAGAAAAGTTTAAAAACGTTGGATTCAAGATATTCAAATTCATTTCCATTTAAAAACCCGCCAAAACAATGCTTCTCATATTTTAAAAGCTTGACTCCAGCGAAAATCGTTCTCAGAGCAAAACATAAAATTTCCATTTCAAAAGGATTAGGCTTCGAGTGCTCCCCCTACAAACTGCTAGAGCAATTTACCACATAATTGATCACATCAAACAACTTCACAAATGATATCCAAATATCAAGATCATTCATATGTAATCCCTCAACATCCTCAGAGCACCTAAAAATGTATCTAAAAGCAAAATGAGTATGAAAAACGACGAAAAATTAAAATCGTGCAATAACCGTGCGAATGGTTTTTACGCCCATAATTGCTCAGAAACAAAGTCTGATGTTTTTAAGCTCCAAAATCCTTTCTAACTTACACGTAACGCTATGAAAAATTAAAACCGACGCAAGTTTTTTACTTTGTTTCTTTGTTTGAGAAAAGTTTAAAAACGTTGGATTCAAGATATTCAAATTCATTTCCATTTAAAAACCCGCCAAAACAATGCTCCTCATATTTTAAAAGCTTGACTCCAGCGAAAATCGTTCTCAGAGCAAAACATAAAATTTCCATTTCAAAAGGATTAGGCTTCGAGTGCTCCCCCTGCAAACTGCTAGAGCAATTTACCACATAATTGATCACATCAAACAACTTCACAAATGATATCCAAATATCAAGATCATTCATATGTAATCCCTCAACATCCTCAGAGCACCTAAAAATGTATCTAAAAGCAAAATGAGTATGAAAAACGACGAAAAATTAAAATCGTGCAATAACCGTGCGAATGGTTTTTACGCCCATAATTGCTCAGAAACAAAGTCTGATGTTTTTAAGCTCCAAAATCCTTTCTAACTTACACGTAACGCTATGAAAAATTAAAACCGACGCAAGTTTTTTACTTTGTTTCTTTGTTTGAGAAAAGTTTAAAAACGTTGGATTCAAGATATTCAAATTCATTTCCATTTAAAAACCCGCCAAAACAATGCTTCTCATATTTTAAAAGCTTGACTCCAGCGAAAATCGTTCTCAGAGCAAAACATAAAATTTCCATTTCAAAAGGATTAGGCTTCGAGTGCTCCCCCTGCAAACTGCTAGAGCAATTTACCACATAATTGATCACATCAAACAACTTCACAAATGATATCCAAATATCAAGATCATTCATATGTAATCCCTCAACATCCTCAGAGCACCTAAAAATGTATCTAAAAGCAAAATGAGTATGAAAAACGACGAAAAATTAAAATCGTGCAATAACCGTGCGAATGGTTTTTACGCCCATAATTGCTCAGAAACAAAGTCTGATGTTTTTAAGCTCCAAAATCCTTTCTAACTTACACGTAACGCTATGAAAAATTAAAACCGACGCAAGTTTTTTACTTTGTTTCTTTGTTTGAGAAAAGTTTAAAAACGTTGGATTCAAGATATTCAAATTCATTTCCATTTAAAAACCCGCCAAAACAATGCTCCTCATATTTTAAAAGCTTGACTCCAGCGAAAATCGTTCTCAGAGCAAAACATAAAATTTCCATTTCAAAAGGATTAGGCTTCGAGTGCTCCCCCTGCAAACTGCTAGAGCAATTTACCACATAATTGATCACATCAAACAACTTCACAAATGATATCCAAATATCAAGATCATTCATATGTAATCCCTCAACATCCTCAGAGCACCTAAAAATGTATCTAAAAGCAAAATGAGTATGAAAAACGACGAAAAATTAAAATCGTGCAATAACCGTGCGAATGGTTTTTACGCCCATAATTGCTCAGAAACAAAGTCTGATGTTTTTAAGCTCCAAAATCCTTTCTAACTTACACGTAACGCTATGAAAAATTAAAACCGACGCAAGTTTTTTACTTTGTTTCTTTGTTTGAGAAAAGTTTAAAAACGTTGGATTCAAGATATTCAAATTCATTTCCATTTAAAAACCCGCCAAAACAATGCTTCTCATATTTTAAAAGCTTGACTCCAGCGAAAATCGTTCTCAGAGCAAAACATAAAATTTCCATTTCAAAAGGATTAGGCTTCGAGTGCTCCCCCTGCAAACTGCTAGAGCAATTTACCACATAATTGATCACATCAAACAACTTCACAAATGATATCCAAATATCAAGATCATTCATATGTAATCCCTCAACATCCTCAGAGCACCTAAAAATGTATCTAAAAGCAAAATGAGTATGAAAAACGACGAAAAATTAAAATCGTGCAATAACCGTGCGAATGGTTTTTACGCCCATAATTGCTCAGAAACAAAGTCTGATGTTTTTAAGCTCCAAAATCCTTTCTAACTTACACGTAACGCTATGAAAAATTAAAACCGACGCAAGTTTTTTACTTTGTTTCTTTGTTTGAGAAAAGTTTAAAAACGTTGGATTCAAGATATTCAAATTCATTTCCATTTAAAAACCCGCCAAAACAATGCTCCTCATATTTTAAAAGCTTGACTCCAGCGAAAATCGTTCTCAGAGCAAAACATAAAATTTCCATTTCAAAAGGATTAGGCTTCGAGTGCTCCCCCTGCAAACTGCTAGAGCAATTTACCACATAATTGATCACATCAAACAACTTCACAAATGATATCCAAATATCAAGATCATTCATATGTAATCCCTCAACATCCTCAGAGCACCTAAAAATGTATCTAAAAGCAAAATGAGTATGAAAAACGACGAAAAATTAAAATCGTGCAATAACCGTGCGAATGGTTTTTACGCCCATAATTGCTCAGAAACAAAGTCTGATGTTTTTAAGCTCCAAAATCCTTTCTAACTTACACGTAACGCTATGAAAAATTAAAACCGACGCAAGTTTTTTACTTTGTTTCTTTGTTTGAGAAAAGTTTAAAAACGTTGGATTCAAGATATTCAAATTCATTTCCATTTAAAAACCCGCCAAAACAATGCTTCTCATATTTTAAAAGCTTGACTCCAGCGAAAATCGTTCTCAGAGCAAAACATAAAATTTCCATTTCAAAAGGATTAGGCTTCGAGTGCTCCCCCTGCAAACTGCTAGAGCAATTTACCACATAATTGATCACATCAAACAACTTCACAAATGATATCCAAATATCAAGATCATTCATATGTAATCCCTCAACATCCTCAGAGCACCTAAAAATGTATCTAAAAGCAAAATGAGTATGAAAAACGACGAAAAATTAAAATCGTGCAATAACCGTGCGAATGGTTTTTACGCCCATAATTGCTCAGAAACAAAGTCTGATGTTTTTAAGCTCCAAAATCCTTTCTAACTTACACGTAACGCTATGAAAAATTAAAACCGACGCAAGTTTTTTACTTTGTTTCTTTGTTTGAGAAAAGTTTAAAAACGTTGGATTCAAGATATTCAAATTCATTTCCATTTAAAAACCCGCCAAAACAATGCTTTTCATATTTTAAAAGCTTGACTCCAGCGAAAATCGTTCTCAGAGCAAAACATAAAATTTCCATTTCAAAAGGATTAGGCTTCGAGTGCTCCCCCTGCAAACTGCTAGAGCAATTTACCACATAATTGATCACATCAAACAACTTCACAAATGATATCCAAATATCAAGATCATTCATATGTAATCCCTCAACATCCTCAGAGCACCTAAAAATGTATCTAAAAGCAAAATGAGTATGAAAAACGACGAAAAATTAAAATCGTGCAATAACCGTGCGAATGGTTTTTACGCCCATAATTGCTCAGAAACAAAGTCTGATGTTTTTAAGCTCCAAAATCCTTTCTAACTTACACGTAACGCTATGAAAAATTAAAACCGACGCAAGTTTTTTACTTTGTTTCTTTGTTTGAGAAAAGTTTAAAAACGTTGGATTCAAGATATTCAAATTCATTTCCATTTAAAAACCCGCCAAAACAATGCTTCTCATATTTTAAAAGCTTGACTCCAGCGAAAATCGTTCTCAGAGCAAAACATAAAATTTCCATTTCAAAAGGATTAGGCTTCGAGTGCTCCCCCTGCAAACTGCTAGAGCAATTTACCACATAATTGATCACATCAAACAACTTCACAAATGATATCCAAATATCAAGATCATTCATATGTAATCCCTCAACATCCTCAGAGCACCTAAAAATGTATCTAAAAGCAAAATGAGTATGAAAAACGACGAAAAATTAAAATCGTGCAATAACCGTGCGAATGGTTTTTACGCCCATAATTGCTCAGAAACAAAGTCTGATGTTTTTAAGCTCCAAAATCCTTTCTAACTTACACGTAACGCTATGAAAAATTAAAACCGACGCAAGTTTTTTACTTTGTTTCTTTGTTTGAGAAAAGTTTAAAAACGTTGGATTCAAGATATTCAAATTCATTTCCATTTAAAAACCCGCCAAAACAATGCTCCTCATATTTTAAAAGCTTGACTCCAGCGAAAATCGTTCTCAGAGCAAAACATAAAATTTCCATTTCAAAAGGATTAGGCTTCGAGTGCTCCCCCTGCAAACTGCTAGAGCAATTTACCACATAATTGATCACATCAAACAACTTCACAAATGATATCCAAATATCAAGATCATTCATATGTAATCCCTCAACATCCTCAGAGCACCTAAAAATGTATCTAAAAGCAAAATGAGTATGAAAAACGACGAAAAATTAAAATCGTGCAATAACCGTGCGAATGGTTTTTACGCCCATAATTGCTCAGAAACAAAGTCTGATGTTTTTAAGCTCCAAAATCCTTTCTAACTTACACGTAACGCTATGAAAAATTAAAACCGACGCAAGTTTTTTACTTTGTTTCTTTGTTTGAGAAAAGTTTAAAAACGTTGGATTCAAGATATTCAAATTCATTTCCATTTAAAAACCCGCCAAAACAATGCTTCTCATATTTTAAAAGCTTGACTCCAGCGAAAATCGTTCTCAGAGCAAAACATAAAATTTCCATTTCAAAAGGATTAGGCTTCGAGTGCTCCCCCTGCAAACTGCTAGAGCAATTTACCACATAATTGATCACATCAAACAACTTCACAAATGATATCCAAATATCAAGATCATTCATATGTAATCCCTCAACATCCTCAGAGCACCTAAAAATGTATCTAAAAGCAAAATGAGTATGAAAAACGACGAAAAATTAAAATCGTGCAATAACCGTGCGAATGGTTTTTACGCCCATAATTGCTCAGAAACAAAGTCTGATGTTTTTAAGCTCCAAAATCCTTTCTAACTTACACGTAACGCTATGAAAAATTAAAACCGACGCAAGTTTTTTACTTTGTTTCTTTGTTTGAGAAAAGTTTAAAAACGTTGGATTCAAGATATTCAAATTCATTTCCATTTAAAAACCCGCCAAAACAATGCTCCTCATATTTTAAAAGCTTGACTCCAGCGAAAATCGTTCTCAGAGCAAAACATAAAATTTCCATTTCAAAAGGATTAGGCTTCGAGTGCTCCCCCTGCAAACTGCTAGAGCAATTTACCACATAATTGATCACATCAAACAACTTCACAAATGATATCCAAATATCAAGATCATTCATATGTAATCCCTCAACATCCTCAGAGCACCTAAAAATGTATCTAAAAGCAAAATGAGTATGAAAAACGACGAAAAATTAAAATCGTGCAATAACCGTGCGAATGGTTTTTACGCCCATAATTGCTCAGAAACAAAGTCTGATGTTTTTAAGCTCCAAAATCCTTTCTAACTTACACGTAACGCTATGAAAAATTAAAACCGACGCAAGTTTTTTACTTTGTTTCTTTGTTTGAGAAAAGTTTAAAAACGTTGGATTCAAGATATTCAAATTCATTTCCATTTAAAAACCCGCCAAAACAATGCTTCTCATATTTTAAAAGCTTGACTCCAGCGAAAATCGTTCTCAGAGCAAAACATAAAATTTCCATTTCAAAAGGATTAGGCTTCGAGTGCTCCCCCTGCAAACTGCTAGAGCAATTTACCACATAATTGATCACATCAAACAACTTCACAAATGATATCCAAATATCAAGATCATTCATATGTAATCCCTCAACATCCTCAGAGCACCTAAAAATGTATCTAAAAGCAAAATGAGTATGAAAAACGACGAAAAATTAAAATCGTGCAATAACCGTGCGAATGGTTTTTACGCCCATAATTGCTCAGAAACAAAGTCTGATGTTTTTAAGCTCCAAAATCCTTTCTAACTTACACGTAACGCTATGAAAAATTAAAACCGACGCAAGTTTTTTACTTTGTTTCTTTGTTTGAGAAAAGTTTAAAAACGTTGGATTCAAGATATTCAAATTCATTTCCATTTAAAAACCCGCCAAAACAATGCTCCTCATATTTTAAAAGCTTGACTCCAGCGAAAATCGTTCTCAGAGCAAAACATAAAATTTCCATTTCAAAAGGATTAGGCTTCGAGTGCTCCCCCTGCAAACTGCTAGAGCAATTTACCACATAATTGATCACATCAAACAACTTCACAAATGATATCCAAATATCAAGATCATTCATATGTAATCCCTCAACATCCTCAGAGCACCTAAAAATGTATCTAAAAGCAAAATGAGTATGAAAAACGACGAAAAATTAAAATCGTGCAATAACCGTGCGAATGGTTTTTACGCCCATAATTGCTCAGAAACAAAGTCTGATGTTTTTAAGCTCCAAAATCCTTTCTAACTTACACGTAACGCTATGAAAAATTAAAACCGACGCAAGTTTTTTACTTTGTTTCTTTGTTTGAGAAAAGTTTAAAAACGTTGGATTCAAGATATTCAAATTCATTTCCATTTAAAAACCCGCCAAAACAATGCTTCTCATATTTTAAAAGCTTGACTCCAGCGAAAATCGTTCTCAGAGCAAAACATAAAATTTCCATTTCAAAAGGATTAGGCTTCGAGTGCTCCCCCTGCAAACTGCTAGAGCAATTTACCACATAATTGATCACATCAAACAACTTCACAAATGATATCCAAATATCAAGATCATTCATATGTAATCCCTCAACATCCTCAGAGCACCTAAAAATGTATCTAAAAGCAAAATGAGTATGAAAAACGACGAAAAATTAAAATCGTGCAATAACCGTGCGAATGGTTTTTACGCCCATAATTGCTCAGAAACAAAGTCTGATGTTTTTAAGCTCCAAAATCCTTTCTAACTTACACGTAACGCTATGAAAAATTAAAACCGACGCAAGTTTTTTACTTTGTTTCTTTGTTTGAGAAAAGTTTAAAAACGTTGGATTCAAGATATTCAAATTCATTTCCATTTAAAAACCCGCCAAAACAATGCTCCTCATATTTTAAAAGCTTGACTCCAGCGAAAATCGTTCTCAGAGCAAAACATAAAATTTCCATTTCAAAAGGATTAGGCTTCGAGTGCTCCCCCTGCAAACTGCTAGAGCAATTTACCACATAATTGATCACATCAAACAACTTCACAAATGATATCCAAATATCAAGATCATTCATATGTAATCCCTCAACATCCTCAGAGCACCTAAAAATGTATCTAAAAGCAAAATGAGTATGAAAAACGACGAAAAATTAAAATCGTGCAATAACCGTGCGAATGGTTTTTACGCCCATAATTGCTCAGAAACAAAGTCTGATGTTTTTAAGCTCCAAAATCCTTTCTAACTTACACGTAACGCTATGAAAAATTAAAACCGACGCAAGTTTTTTACTTTGTTTCTTTGTTTGAGAAAAGTTTAAAAACGTTGGATTCAAGATATTCAAATTCATTTCCATTTAAAAACCCGCCAAAACAATGCTTTTCATATTTTAAAAGCTTGACTCCAGCGAAAATCGTTCTCAGAGCAAAACATAAAATTTCCATTTCAAAAGGATTAGGCTTCGAGTGCTCCCCCTGCAAACTGCTAGAGCAATTTACCACATAATTGATCACATCAAACAACTTCACAAATGATATCCAAATATCAAGATCATTCATATGTAATCCCTCAACATCCTCAGAGCACCTAAAAATGTATCTAAAAGCAAAATGAGTATGAAAAACGACGAAAAATTAAAATCGTGCAATAACCGTGCGAATGGTTTTTACGCCCATAATTGCTCAGAAACAAAGTCTGATGTTTTTAAGCTCCAAAATCCTTTCTAACTTACACGTAACGCTATGAAAAATTAAAACCGACGCAAGTTTTTTACTTTGTTTCTTTGTTTGAGAAAAGTTTAAAAACGTTGGATTCAAGATATTCAAATTCATTTCCATTTAAAAACCCGCCAAAACAATGCTCCTCATATTTTAAAAGCTTGACTCCAGCGAAAATCGTTCTCAGAGCAAAACATAAAATTTCCATTTCAAAAGGATTAGGCTTCGAGTGCTCCCCCTGCAAACTGCTAGAGCAATTTACCACATAATTGATCACATCAAACAACTTCACAAATGATATCCAAATATCAAGATCATTCATATGTAATCCCTCAACATCCTCAGAGCACCTAAAAATGTATCTAAAAGCAAAATGAGTATGAAAAACGACGAAAAATTAAAATCGTGCAATAACCGTGCGAATGGTTTTTACGCCCATAATTGCTCAGAAACAAAGTCTGATGTTTTTAAGCTCCAAAATCCTTTCTAACTTACACGTAACGCTATGAAAAATTAAAACCGACGCAAGTTTTTTACTTTGTTTCTTTGTTTGAGAAAAGTTTAAAAACGTTGGATTCAAGATATTCAAATTCATTTCCATTTAAAAACCCGCCAAAACAATGCTCCTCATATTTTAAAAGCTTGACTCCAGCGAAAATCGTTCTCAGAGCAAAACATAAAATTTCCATTTCAAAAGGATTAGGCTTCGAGTGCTCCCCCTGCAAACTGCTAGAGCAATTTACCACATAATTGATCACATCAAACAACTTCACAAATGATATCCAAATATCAAGATCATTCATATGTAATCCCTCAACATCCTCAGAGCACCTAAAAATGTATCTAAAAGCAAAATGAGTATGAAAAACGACGAAAAATTAAAATCGTGCAATAACCGTGCGAATGGTTTTTACGCCCATAATTGCTCAGAAACAAAGTCTGATGTTTTTAAGCTCCAAAATCCTTTCTAACTTACACGTAACGCTATGAAAAATTAAAACCGACGCAAGTTTTTTACTTTGTTTCTTTGTTTGAGAAAAGTTTTAAAACGTTGGATTCAAGATATTCAAATTCATTTCCATTTAAAAACCCGCCAAAACAATGCTTTTCATATTTTAAAAGCTTGACTCCAGCGAAAATCGTTCTCAGAGCAAAACATAAAATTTCCATTTCAAAAGGATTAGGCTTCGAGTGCTCCCCCTGCAAACTGCTAGAGCAATTTACCACATAATTGATCACATCAAACAACTTCACAAATGATATCCAAATATCAAGATCATTCATATGTAATCCCTCAACATCCTCAGAGCACCTAAAAATGTATCTAAAAGCAAAATGAGTATGAAAAACGACGAAAAATTAAAATCGTGCAATAACCGTGCGAATGGTTTTTACGCCCATAATTGCTCAGAAACAAAGTCTGATGTTTTTAAGCTCCAAAATCCTTTCTAACTTACACGTAACGCTATGAAAAATTAAAACCGACGCAAGTTTTTTACTTTGTTTCTTTGTTTGAGAAAAGTTTAAAAACGTTGGATTCAAGATATTCAAATTCATTTCCATTTAAAAACCCGCCAAAACAATGCTTTTCATATTTTAAAAGCTTGACTCCAGCGAAAATCGTTCTCAGAGCAAAACATAAAATTTCCATTTCAAAAGGATTAGGCTTCGAGTGCTCCCCCTGCAAACTGCTAGAGCAATTTACCACATAATTGATCACATCAAACAACTTCACAAATGATATCCAAATATCAAGATCATTCATATGTAATCCCTCAACATCCTCAGAGCACCTAAAAATGTATCTAAAAGCAAAATGAGTATGAAAAACGACGAAAAATTAAAATCGTGCAATAACCGTGCGAATGGTTTTTACGCCCATAATTGCTCAGAAACAAAGTCTGATGTTTTTAAGCTCCAAAATCCTTTCTAACTTACACGTAACGCTATGAAAAATTAAAACCGACGCAAGTTTTTTACTTTGTTTCTTTGTTTGAGAAAAGTTTAAAAACGTTGGATTCAAGATATTCAAATTCATTTCCATTTAAAAACCCGCCAAAACAATGCTTTTCATATTTTAAAAGCTTGACTCCAGCGAAAATCGTTCTCAGAGCAAAACATAAAATTTCCATTTCAAAAGGATTAGGCTTCGAGTGCTCCCCCTGCAAACTGCTAGAGCAATTTACCACATAATTGATCACATCAAACAACTTCACAAATGATATCCAAATATCAAGATCATTCATATGTAATCCCTCAACATCCTCAGAGCACCTAAAAATGTATCTAAAAGCAAAATGAGTATGAAAAACGACGAAAAATTAAAATCGTGCAATAACCGTGCGAATGGTTTTTACGCCCATAATTGCTCAGAAACAAAGTCTGATGTTTTTAAGCTCCAAAATCCTTTCTAACTTACACGTAACGCTATGAAAAATTAAAACCGACGCAAGTTTTTTACTTTGTTTCTTTGTTTGAGAAAAGTTTAAAAACGTTGGATTCAAGATATTCAAATTCATTTCCATTTAAAAACCCGCCAAAACAATGCTTTTCATATTTTAAAAGCTTGACTCCAGCGAAAATCGTTCTCAGAGCAAAACATAAAATTTCCATTTCAAAAGGATTAGGCTTCGAGTGCTCCCCCTGCAAACTGCTAGAGCAATTTACCACATAATTGATCACATCAAACAACTTCACAAATGATATCCAAATATCAAGATCATTCATATGTAATCCCTCAACATCCTCAGAGCACCTAAAAATGTATCTAAAAGCAAAATGAGTATGAAAAACGACGAAAAATTAAAATCGTGCAATAACCGTGCGAATGGTTTTTACGCCCATAATTGCTCAGAAACAAAGTCTGATGTTTTTAAGCTCCAAAATCCTTTCTAACTTACACGTAACGCTATGAAAAATTAAAACCGACGCAAGTTTTTTACTTTGTTTCTTTGTTTGAGAAAAGTTTAAAAACGTTGGATTCAAGATATTCAAATTCATTTCCATTTAAAAACCCGCCAAAACAATGCTTTTCATATTTTAAAAGCTTGACTCCAGCGAAAATCGTTCTCAGAGCAAAACATAAAATTTCCATTTCAAAAGGATTAGGCTTCGAGTGCTCCCCCTGCAAACTGCTAGAGCAATTTACCACATAATTGATCACATCAAACAACTTCACAAATGATATCCAAATATCAAGATCATTCATATGTAATCCCTCAACATCCTCAGAGCACCTAAAAATGTATCTAAAAGCAAAATGAGTATGAAAAACGACGAAAAATTAAAATCGTGCAATAACCGTGCGAATGGTTTTTACGCCCATAATTGCTCAGAAACAAAGTCTGATGTTTTTAAGCTCCAAAATCCTTTCTAACTTACACGTAACGCTATGAAAAATTAAAACCGACGCAAGTTTTTTACTTTGTTTCTTTGTTTGAGAAAAGTTTAAAAACGTTGGATTCAAGATATTCAAATTCATTTCCATTTAAAAACCCGCCAAAACAATGCTTTTCATATTTTAAAAGCTTGACTCCAGCGAAAATCGTTCTCAGAGCAAAACATAAAATTTCCATTTCAAAAGGATTAGGCTTCGAGTGCTCCCCCTGCAAACTGCTAGAGCAATTTACCACATAATTGATCACATCAAACAACTTCACAAATGATATCCAAATATCAAGATCATTCATATGTAATCCCTCAACATCCTCAGAGCACCTAAAAATGTATCTAAAAGCAAAATGAGTATGAAAAACGACGAAAAATTAAAATCGTGCAATAACCGTGCGAATGGTTTTTACGCCCATAATTGCTCAGAAACAAAGTCTGATGTTTTTAAGCTCCAAAATCCTTTCTAACTTACACGTAACGCTATGAAAAATTAAAACCGACGCAAGTTTTTTACTTTGTTTCTTTGTTTGAGAAAAGTTTAAAAACGTTGGATTCAAGATATTCAAATTCATTTCCATTTAAAAACCCGCCAAAACAATGCTTTTCATATTTTAAAAGCTTGACTCCAGCGAAAATCGTTCTCAGAGCAAAACATAAAATTTCCATTTCAAAAGGATTAGGCTTCGAGTGCTCCCCCTGCAAACTGCTAGAGCAATTTACCACATAATTGATCACATCAAACAACTTCACAAATGATATCCAAATATCAAGATCATTCATATGTAATCCCTCAACATCCTCAGAGCACCTAAAAATGTATCTAAAAGCAAAATGAGTATGAAAAACGACGAAAAATTAAAATCGTGCAATAACCGTGCGAATGGTTTTTACGCCCATAATTGCTCAGAAACAAAGTCTGATGTTTTTAAGCTCCAAAATCCTTTCTAACTTACACGTAACGCTATGAAAAATTAAAACCGACGCAAGTTTTTTACTTTGTTTCTTTGTTTGAGAAAAGTTTAAAAACGTTGGATTCAAGATATTCAAATTCATTTCCATTTAAAAACCCGCCAAAACAATGCTTTTCATATTTTAAAAGCTTGACTCCAGCGAAAATCGTTCTCAGAGCAAAACATAAAATTTCCATTTCAAAAGGATTAGGCTTCGAGTGCTCCCCCTGCAAACTGCTAGAGCAATTTACCACATAATTGATCACATCAAACAACTTCACAAATGATATCCAAATATCAAGATCATTCATATGTAATCCCTCAACATCCTCAGAGCACCTAAAAATGTATCTAAAAGCAAAATGAGTATGAAAAACGACGAAAAATTAAAATCGTGCAATAACCGTGCGAATGGTTTTTACGCCCATAATTGCTCAGAAACAAAGTCTGATGTTTTTAAGCTCCAAAATCCTTTCTAACTTACACGTAACGCTATGAAAAATTAAAACCGACGCAAGTTTTTTACTTTGTTTCTTTGTTTGAGAAAAGTTTAAAAACGTTGGATTCAAGATATTCAAATTCATTTCCATTTAAAAACCCGCCAAAACAATGCTTTTCATATTTTAAAAGCTTGACTCCAGCGAAAATCGTTCTCAGAGCAAAACATAAAATTTCCATTTCAAAAGGATTAGGCTTCGAGTGCTCCCCCTGCAAACTGCTAGAGCAATTTACCACATAATTGATCACATCAAACAACTTCACAAATGATATCCAAATATCAAGATCATTCATATGTAATCCCTCAACATCCTCAGAGCACCTAAAAATGTATCTAAAAGCAAAATGAGTATGAAAAACGACGAAAAATTAAAATCGTGCAATAACCGTGCGAATGGTTTTTACGCCCATAATTGCTCAGAAACAAAGTCTGATGTTTTTAAGCTCCAAAATCCTTTCTAACTTACACGTAACGCTATGAAAAATTAAAACCGACGCAAGTTTTTTACTTTGTTTCTTTGTTTGAGAAAAGTTTAAAAACGTTGGATTCAAGATATTCAAATTCATTTCCATTTAAAAACCCGCCAAAACAATGCTTTTCATATTTTAAAAGCTTGACTCCAGCGAAAATCGTTCTCAGAGCAAAACATAAAATTTCCATTTCAAAAGGATTAGGCTTCGAGTGCTCCCCCTGCAAACTGCTAGAGCAATTTACCACATAATTGATCACATCAAACAACTTCACAAATGATATCCAAATATCAAGATCATTCATATGTAATCCCTCAACATCCTCAGAGCACCTAAAAATGTATCTAAAAGCAAAATGAGTATGAAAAACGACGAAAAATTAAAATCGTGCAATAACCGTGCGAATGGTTTTTACGCCCATAATTGCTCAGAAACAAAGTCTGATGTTTTTAAGCTCCAAAATCCTTTCTAACTTACACGTAACGCTATGAAAAATTAAAACCGACGCAAGTTTTTTACTTTGTTTCTTTGTTTGAGAAAAGTTTAAAAACGTTGGATTCAAGATATTCAAATTCATTTCCATTTAAAAACCCGCCAAAACAATGCTTTTCATATTTTAAAAGCTTGACTCCAGCGAAAATCGTTCTCAGAGCAAAACATAAAATTTCCATTTCAAAAGGATTAGGCTTCGAGTGCTCCCCCTGCAAACTGCTAGAGCAATTTACCACATAATTGATCACATCAAACAACTTCACAAATGATATCCAAATATCAAGATCATTCATATGTAATCCCTCAACATCCTCAGAGCACCTAAAAATGTATCTAAAAGCAAAATGAGTATGAAAAACGACGAAAAATTAAAATCGTGCAATAACCGTGCGAATGGTTTTTACGCCCATAATTGCTCAGAAACAAAGTCTGATGTTTTTAAGCTCCAAAATCCTTTCTAACTTACACGTAACGCTATGAAAAATTAAAACCGACGCAAGTTTTTTACTTTGTTTCTTTGTTTGAGAAAAGTTTAAAAACGTTGGATTCAAGATATTCAAATTCATTTCCATTTAAAAACCCGCCAAAACAATGCTTTTCATATTTTAAAAGCTTGACTCCAGCGAAAATCGTTCTCAGAGCAAAACATAAAATTTCCATTTCAAAAGGATTAGGCTTCGAGTGCTCCCCCTGCAAACTGCTAGAGCAATTTACCACATAATTGATCACATCAAACAACTTCACAAATGATATCCAAATATCAAGATCATTCATATGTAATCCCTCAACATCCTCAGAGCACCTAAAAATGTATCTAAAAGCAAAATGAGTATGAAAAACGACGAAAAATTAAAATCGTGCAATAACCGTGCGAATGGTTTTTACGCCCATAATTGCTCAGAAACAAAGTCTGATGTTTTTAAGCTCCAAAATCCTTTCTAACTTACACGTAACGCTATGAAAAATTAAAACCGACGCAAGTTTTTTACTTTGTTTCTTTGTTTGAGAAAAGTTTAAAAACGTTGGATTCAAGATATTCAAATTCATTTCCATTTAAAAACCCGCCAAAACAATGCTTTTCATATTTTAAAAGCTTGACTCCAGCGAAAATCGTTCTCAGAGCAAAACATAAAATTTCCATTTCAAAAGGATTAGGCTTCGAGTGCTCCCCCTGCAAACTGCTAGAGCAATTTACCACATAATTGATCACATCAAACAACTTCACAAATGATATCCAAATATCAAGATCATTCATATGTAATCCCTCAACATCCTCAGAGCACCTAAAAATGTATCTAAAAGCAAAATGAGTATGAAAAACGACGAAAAATTAAAATCGTGCAATAACCGTGCGAATGGTTTTTACGCCCATAATTGCTCAGAAACAAAGTCTGATGTTTTTAAGCTCCAAAATCCTTTCTAACTTACACGTAACGCTATGAAAAATTAAAACCGACGCAAGTTTTTTACTTTGTTTCTTTGTTTGAGAAAAGTTTAAAAACGTTGGATTCAAGATATTCAAATTCATTTCCATTTAAAAACCCGCCAAAACAATGCTTTTCATATTTTAAAAGCTTGACTCCAGCGAAAATCGTTCTCAGAGCAAAACATAAAATTTCCATTTCAAAAGGATTAGGCTTCGAGTGCTCCCCCTGCAAACTGCTAGAGCAATTTACCACATAATTGATCACATCAAACAACTTCACAAATGATATCCAAATATCAAGATCATTCATATGTAATCCCTCAACATCCTCAGAGCACCTAAAAATGTATCTAAAAGCAAAATGAGTATGAAAAACGACGAAAAATTAAAATCGTGCAATAACCGTGCGAATGGTTTTTACGCCCATAATTGCTCAGAAACAAAGTCTGATGTTTTTAAGCTCCAAAATCCTTTCTAACTTACACGTAACGCTATGAAAAATTAAAACCGACGCAAGTTTTTTACTTTGTTTCTTTGTTTGAGAAAAGTTTAAAAACGTTGGATTCAAGATATTCAAATTCATTTCCATTTAAAAACCCGCCAAAACAATGCTTTTCATATTTTAAAAGCTTGACTCCAGCGAAAATCGTTCTCAGAGCAAAACATAAAATTTCCATTTCAAAAGGATTAGGCTTCGAGTGCTCCCCCTGCAAACTGCTAGAGCAATTTACCACATAATTGATCACATCAAACAACTTCACAAATGATATCCAAATATCAAGATCATTCATATGTAATCCCTCAACATCCTCAGAGCACCTAAAAATGTATCTAAAAGCAAAATGAGTATGAAAAACGACGAAAAATTAAAATCGTGCAATAACCGTGCGAATGGTTTTTACGCCCATAATTGCTCAGAAACAAAGTCTGATGTTTTTAAGCTCCAAAATCCTTTCTAACTTACACGTAACGCTATGAAAAATTAAAACCGACGCAAGTTTTTTACTTTGTTTCTTTGTTTGAGAAAAGTTTAAAAACGTTGGATTCAAGATATTCAAATTCATTTCCATTTAAAAACCCGCCAAAACAATGCTTTTCATATTTTAAAAGCTTGACTCCAGCGAAAATCGTTCTCAGAGCAAAACATAAAATTTCCATTTCAAAAGGATTAGGCTTCGAGTGCTCCCCCTGCAAACTGCTAGAGCAATTTACCACATAATTGATCACATCAAACAACTTCACAAATGATATCCAAATATCAAGATCATTCATATGTAATCCCTCAACATCCTCAGAGCACCTAAAAATGTATCTAAAAGCAAAATGAGTATGAAAAACGACGAAAAATTAAAATCGTGCAATAACCGTGCGAATGGTTTTTACGCCCATAATTGCTCAGAAACAAAGTCTGATGTTTTTAAGCTCCAAAATCCTTTCTAACTTACACGTAACGCTATGAAAAATTAAAACCGACGCAAGTTTTTTACTTTGTTTCTTTGTTTGAGAAAAGTTTAAAAACGTTGGATTCAAGATATTCAAATTCATTTCCATTTAAAAACCCGCCAAAACAATGCTTTCCATATTTTAAAAGCTTGACTCCAGCGAAAATCGTTCTCAGAGCAAAACATAAAATTTCCATTTCAAAAGGATTAGGCTTCGAGTGCTCCCCCTGCAAACTGCTAGAGCAATTTACCACATAATTGATCACATCAAACAACTTCACAAATGATATCCAAATATCAAGATCATTCATATGTAATCCCTCAACATCCTCAGAGCACCTAAAAATGTATCTAAAAGCAAAATGAGTATGAAAAACGACGAAAAATTAAAATCGTGCAATAACCGTGCGAATGGTTTTTACGCCCATAATTGCTCAGAAACAAAGTCTGATGTTTTTAAGCTCCAAAATCCTTTCTAACTTACACGTAACGCTATGAAAAATTAAAACCGACGCAAGTTTTTTACTTTGTTTCTTTGTTTGAGAAAAGTTTAAAAACGTTGGATTCAAGATATTCAAATTCATTTCCATTTAAAAACCCGCCAAAACAATGCTTTCCATATTTTAAAAGCTTGACTCCAGCGAAAATCGTTCTCAGAGCAAAACATAAAATTTCCATTTCAAAAGGATTAGGCTTCGAGTGCTCCCCCTGCAAACTGCTAGAGCAATTTACCACATAATTGATCACATCAAACAACTTCACAAATGAT
Organism: Durio zibethinus; assembly: GCF_047325235.1. NCBI lineage: Eukaryota > Viridiplantae > Streptophyta > Magnoliopsida > Malvales > Malvaceae > Durio > Durio zibethinus. The sequence continues at coordinate 21,804,039 of NC_143166.1, forward strand.
ATCCAAATATCAAGATCATTCATATGTAATCCCTCAACATCCTCAGAGCACCTAAAAATGTATCTAAAAGCAAAATGAGTATGAAAAACGACGAAAAATTAAAATCGTGCAATAACCGTGCGAATGGTTTTTACGCCCATAATTGCTCAGAAACAAAGTCTGATGTTTTTAAGCTCCAAAATCCTTTCTAACTTACACGTAACGCTATGAAAAATTAAAACCGACGCAAGTTTTTTACTTTGTTTCTTTGTTTGAGAAAAGTTTAAAAACGTTGGATTCAAGATATTCAAATTCATTTCCATTTAAAAACCCGCCAAAACAATGCTTTCCATATTTTAAAAGCTTGACTCCAGCGAAAATCGTTCTCAGAGCAAAACATAAAATTTCCATTTCAAAAGGATTAGGCTTCGAGTGCTCCCCCTGCAAACTGCTAGAGCAATTTACCACATAATTGATCACATCAAACAACTTCACAAATGATATCCAAATATCAAGATCATTCATATGTAATCCCTCAACATCCTCAGAGCACCTAAAAATGTATCTAAAAGCAAAATGAGTATGAAAAACGACGAAAAATTAAAATCGTGCAATAACCGTGCGAATGGTTTTTACGCCCATAATTGCTCAGAAACAAAGTCTGATGTTTTTAAGCTCCAAAATCCTTTCTAACTTACACGTAACGCTATGAAAAATTAAAACCGACGCAAGTTTTTTACTTTGTTTCTTTGTTTGAGAAAAGTTTAAAAACGTTGGATTCAAGATATTCAAATTCATTTCCATTTAAAAACCCGCCAAAACAATGCTTTCCATATTTTAAAAGCTTGACTCCAGCGAAAATCGTTCTCAGAGCAAAACATAAAATTTCCATTTCAAAAGGATTAGGCTTCGAGTGCTCCCCCTGCAAACTGCTAGAGCAATTTACCACATAATTGATCACATCAAACAACTTCACAAATGATATCCAAATATCAAGATCATTCATATGTAATCCCTCAACATCCTCAGAGCACCTAAAAATGTATCTAAAAGCAAAATGAGTATGAAAAACGACGAAAAATTAAAATCGTGCAATAACCGTGCGAATGGTTTTTACGCCCATAATTGCTCAGAAACAAAGTCTGATGTTTTTAAGCTCCAAAATCCTTTCTAACTTACACGTAACGCTATGAAAAATTAAAACCGACGCAAGTTTTTTACTTTGTTTCTTTGTTTGAGAAAAGTTTAAAAACGTTGGATTCAAGATATTCAAATTCATTTCCATTTAAAAACCCGCCAAAACAATGCTTTCCATATTTTAAAAGCTTGACTCCAGCGAAAATCGTTCTCAGAGCAAAACATAAAATTTCCATTTCAAAAGGATTAGGCTTCGAGTGCTCCCCCTGCAAACTGCTAGAGCAATTTACCACATAATTGATCACATCAAACAACTTCACAAATGATATCCAAATATCAAGATCATTCATATGTAATCCCTCAACATCCTCAGAGCACCTAAAAATGTATCTAAAAGCAAAATGAGTATGAAAAACGACGAAAAATTAAAATCGTGCAATAACCGTGCGAATGGTTTTTACGCCCATAATTGCTCAGAAACAAAGTCTGATGTTTTTAAGCTCCAAAATCCTTTCTAACTTACACGTAACGCTATGAAAAATTAAAACCGACGCAAGTTTTTTACTTTGTTTCTTTGTTTGAGAAAAGTTTAAAAACGTTGGATTCAAGATATTCAAATTCATTTCCATTTAAAAACCCGCCAAAACAATGCTTTCCATATTTTAAAAGCTTGACTCCAGCGAAAATCGTTCTCAGAGCAAAACATAAAATTTCCATTTCAAAAGGATTAGGCTTCGAGTGCTCCCCCTGCAAACTGCTAGAGCAATTTACCACATAATTGATCACATCAAACAACTTCACAAATGATATCCAAATATCAAGATCATTCATATGTAATCCCTCAACATCCTCAGAGCACCTAAAAATGTATCTAAAAGCAAAATGAGTATGAAAAACGACGAAAAATTAAAATCGTGCAATAACCGTGCGAATGGTTTTTACGCCCATAATTGCTCAGAAACAAAGTCTGATGTTTTTAAGCTCCAAAATCCTTTCTAACTTACACGTAACGCTATGAAAAATTAAAACCGACGCAAGTTTTTTACTTTGTTTCTTTGTTTGAGAAAAGTTTAAAAACGTTGGATTCAAGATATTCAAATTCATTTCCATTTAAAAACCCGCCAAAACAATGCTTTCCATATTTTAAAAGCTTGACTCCAGCGAAAATCGTTCTCAGAGCAAAACATAAAATTTCCATTTCAAAAGGATTAGGCTTCGAGTGCTCCCCCTGCAAACTGCTAGAGCAATTTACCACATAATTGATCACATCAAACAACTTCACAAATGATATCCAAATATCAAGATCATTCATATGTAATCCCTCAACATCCTCAGAGCACCTAAAAATGTATCTAAAAGCAAAATGAGTATGAAAAACGACGAAAAATTAAAATCGTGCAATAACCGTGCGAATGGTTTTTACGCCCATAATTGCTCAGAAACAAAGTCTGATGTTTTTAAGCTCCAAAATCCTTTCTAACTTACACGTAACGCTATGAAAAATTAAAACCGACGCAAGTTTTTTACTTTGTTTCTTTGTTTGAGAAAAGTTTAAAAACGTTGGATTCAAGATATTCAAATTCATTTCCATTTAAAAACCCGCCAAAACAATGCTTTCCATATTTTAAAAGCTTGACTCCAGCGAAAATCGTTCTCAGAGCAAAACATAAAATTTCCATTTCAAAAGGATTAGGCTTCGAGTGCTCCCCCTGCAAACTGCTAGAGCAATTTACCACATAATTGATCACATCAAACAACTTCACAAATGATATCCAAATATCAAGATCATTCATATGTAATCCCTCAACATCCTCAGAGCACCTAAAAATGTATCTAAAAGCAAAATGAGTATGAAAAACGACGAAAAATTAAAATCGTGCAATAACCGTGCGAATGGTTTTTACGCCCATAATTGCTCAGAAACAAAGTCTGATGTTTTTAAGCTCCAAAATCCTTTCTAACTTACACGTAACGCTATGAAAAATTAAAACCGACGCAAGTTTTTTACTTTGTTTCTTTGTTTGAGAAAAGTTTAAAAACGTTGGATTCAAGATATTCAAATTCATTTCCATTTAAAAACCCGCCAAAACAATGCTTTCCATATTTTAAAAGCTTGACTCCAGCGAAAATCGTTCTCAGAGCAAAACATAAAATTTCCATTTCAAAAGGATTAGGCTTCGAGTGCTCCCCCTGCAAACTGCTAGAGCAATTTACCACATAATTGATCACATCAAACAACTTCACAAATGATATCCAAATATCAAGATCATTCATATGTAATCCCTCAACATCCTCAGAGCACCTAAAAATGTATCTAAAAGCAAAATGAGTATGAAAAACGACGAAAAATTAAAATCGTGCAATAACCGTGCGAATGGTTTTTACGCCCATAATTGCTCAGAAACAAAGTCTGATGTTTTTAAGCTCCAAAATCCTTTCTAACTTACACGTAACGCTATGAAAAATTAAAACCGACGCAAGTTTTTTACTTTGTTTCTTTGTTTGAGAAAAGTTTAAAAACGTTGGATTCAAGATATTCAAATTCATTTCCATTTAAAAACCCGCCAAAACAATGCTTTCCATATTTTAAAAGCTTGACTCCAGCGAAAATCGTTCTCAGAGCAAAACATAAAATTTCCATTTCAAAAGGATTAGGCTTCGAGTGCTCCCCCTGCAAACTGCTAGAGCAATTTACCACATAATTGATCACATCAAACAACTTCACAAATGATATCCAAATATCAAGATCATTCATATGTAATCCCTCAACATCCTCAGAGCACCTAAAAATGTATCTAAAAGCAAAATGAGTATGAAAAACGACGAAAAATTAAAATCGTGCAATAACCGTGCGAATGGTTTTTACGCCCATAATTGCTCAGAAACAAAGTCTGATGTTTTTAAGCTCCAAAATCCTTTCTAACTTACACGTAACGCTATGAAAAATTAAAACCGACGCAAGTTTTTTACTTTGTTTCTTTGTTTGAGAAAAGTTTAAAAACGTTGGATTCAAGATATTCAAATTCATTTCCATTTAAAAACCCGCCAAAACAATGCTTTCCATATTTTAAAAGCTTGACTCCAGCGAAAATCGTTCTCAGAGCAAAACATAAAATTTCCATTTCAAAAGGATTAGGCTTCGAGTGCTCCCCCTGCAAACTGCTAGAGCAATTTACCACATAATTGATCACATCAAACAACTTCACAAATGATATCCAAATATCAAGATCATTCATATGTAATCCCTCAACATCCTCAGAGCACCTAAAAATGTATCTAAAAGCAAAATGAGTATGAAAAACGACGAAAATTAAAATCGTGCAATAACCGTGCGAATGGTTTTTACGCCCATAATTGCTCAGAAACAAAGTCTGATGTTTTTAAGCTCCAAAATCCTTTCTAACTTACACGTAACGCTATGAAAAATTAAAACCGACGCAAGTTTTTTACTTTGTTTCTTTGTTTGAGAAAAGTTTAAAAACGTTGGATTCAAGATATTCAAATTCATTTCCATTTAAAAACCCGCCAAAACAATGCTTTCCATATTTTAAAAGCTTGACTCCAGCGAAAATCGTTCTCAGAGCAAAACATAAAATTTCCATTTCAAAAGGATTAGGCTTCGAGTGCTCCCCCTGCAAACTGCTAGAGCAATTTACCACATAATTGATCACATCAAACAACTTCACAAATGATATCCAAATATCAAGATCATTCATATGTAATCCCTCAACATCCTCAGAGCACCTAAAAATGTATCTAAAAGCAAAATGAGTATGAAAAACGACGAAAAATTAAAATCGTGCAATAACCGTGCGAATGGTTTTTACGCCCATAATTGCTCAGAAACAAAGTCTGATGTTTTTAAGCTCCAAAATCCTTTCTAACTTACACGTAACGCTATGAAAATTAAAACCGACGCAAGTTTTTTACTTTGTTTCTTTGTTTGAGAAAAGTTTAAAAACGTTGGATTCAAGATATTCAAATTCATTTCCATTTAAAAACCCGCCAAAACAATGCTTTCCATATTTTAAAAGCTTGACTCCAGCGAAAATCGTTCTCAGAGCAAAACATAAAATTTCCATTTCAAAAGGATTAGGCTTCGAGTGCTCCCCCTGCAAACTGCTAGAGCAATTTACCACATAATTGATCACATCAAACAACTTCACAAATGATATCCAAATATCAAGATCATTCATATGTAATCCCTCAACATCCTCAGAGCACCTAAAAATGTATCTAAAAGCAAAATGAGTATGAAAAACGACGAAAAATTAAAATCGTGCAATAACCGTGCGAATGGTTTTTACGCCCATAATTGCTCAGAAACAAAGTCTGATGTTTTTAAGCTCCAAAATCCTTTCTAACTTACACGTAACGCTATGAAAAATTAAAACCGACGCAAGTTTTTTACTTTGTTTCTTTGTTTGAGAAAAGTTTAAAAACGTTGGATTCAAGATATTCAAATTCATTTCCATTTAAAAACCCGCCAAAACAATGCTTTCCATATTTTAAAAGCTTGACTCCAGCGAAAATCGTTCTCAGAGCAAAACATAAAATTTCCATTTCAAAAGGATTAGGCTTCGAGTGCTCCCCCTGCAAACTGCTAGAGCAATTTACCACATAATTGATCACATCAAACAACTTCACAAATGATATCCAAATATCAAGATCATTCATATGTAATCCCTCAACATCCTCAGAGCACCTAAAAATGTATCTAAAAGCAAAATGAGTATGAAAAACGACGAAAAATTAAAATCGTGCAATAACCGTGCGAATGGTTTTTACGCCCATAATTGCTCAGAAACAAAGTCTGATGTTTTTAAAGCTCCAAAATCCTTTCTAACTTACACGTAACGCTATGAAAAATTAAAACCGACGCAAGTTTTTTACTTTGTTTCTTTGTTTGAGAAAAGTTTAAAACGTTGGATTCAAGATATTCAAATTCATTTCCATTTAAAAACCCGCCAAAACAATGCTTTCCATATTTTAAAAGCTTGACTCCAGCGAAAATCGTTCTCAAGAGCAAAACATAAAATTTCCATTTCAAAAGGATTAGCTTCAGGTGCTCCCCCTGCAAACTGCTAGAGGCAATTTACCACATAATTGATCACATCAAACAACTCACAAATGATATCCAAATATCAAGATCATTCATATGTAATCCCTCAACATCCTCAGAGCACCTAAAAATGTATCTAAAAGCAAAAGGAGTATGAAAAACGACGAAAATTAAAATCGTGCAATAACCGTGCGAATGGTTTTTACGCCCATTCAATAAATTTATTGCTCAGAAACAAAGTCTTGATGTTTTTAAGCTCCAAAATCCTTTCTAACTTTACACGTAACGCAATGAAAATTAATAAACCGCCGCAAGTTTATTTTACTTGTTTCTTTGTTTGGAGAAAAGTTTAAAAACGTTGGATCAGATATTTCCAAATTCATTTCCATTAAAAACCCGCCAAACAATGCTTTCCATATTTAAAAGCTTGACTCCAGCCGAAAACCCGCCAAAACAATGCTTTTCATATTTTAAAAGCTTGACTCCAGCGAAAAATCGTTTTCGCAGCAAACATAAAATTTCCATTTCAAAAGGATTAGGCTTCGAGTGCTCCCCCGCAAACTCAGAGCAATTACCACATAATTGACTACATCAAACAACTTCACAAATGATATCCAAATATCAAGATCATTCATATGTAATCCCTCAACATCCTCGTATACCTAAAAATGTATCTAAAAGCAAAATGAGTATGAAAAACGACGAAAATTAAAATCGCGCAATAACCGTGCGAATGGCTTTTACGCCCATAATTGCTCGAAACAAAGTCTGATGTTTTTAAGCTCCAAAATCCTTTCTAACCTTACACGTAACGCTATGAAAAATTAAAAATCCCGACGCAAGTTTTTTACTTTGTTTCTTTGTTTGAGAAAAGTTTAAAAACGTTGGATTCAAGATATTCAAATTCATTTCCATTTAAAAAACCCGCTAAAACAATGCTTTTCATATTTTTAAAAGCTTTATTCCAGCGAAAATCGTTTTCGTAGCAAAACATAAAATTTCCATTTCAAAAGGATTAGGCTTCGAGTGCTCCCCCCGCAAACTGCTAGAGCAATTTACCACATAATTGATCACATCAAACAACTTCACAAATGATATCCAAATATCAAGATCATTCATATGTAACTTCTAAATATCCTACAGAGCAATTCCTAAAAATGCATCTAAAAGCAAAATGAGTATGAAAACGACGAAAAATTAAAATCGTGCAATAACCGTGCGAATTGCTTTTACGCCCATAATTGCTCAGAAACAAAGTCTGATGTTTTTAAGCTCCAAAATCCTTTCTAACTTACACGTAACGCTATGAAAAATTAAAACCGACGCAAGTTTTTTACTTGTTTCTTTGTTTATAGTGTTTAAAAACGTTGGATTCAAGATATTCAAATTCATTTCCATTTAAAAAAACCCGCCAAAACAATGCTTTTCATATTTTAAAAAGCTTGACTCCAGCGAAAATCGTTTTCAGCAAAACATAAAATTTCCATTTCAAAAGGATTAGGCTTCGAGTGCTCCCCCTGCAAACTGCTAGAGCAATTTACCACATAATTGCAGATCACATCAAACAACTTCACAAATGATATCCAAATATCAAGATCATTCATATGTAATCCCTCAACATCCTCGCAGCACCTAAAATGTATCTAAAAGCAAATGAGTACATGAAAATGTTTTAAAAAATTAAAATCGTGCAATAACCGTGCGAATGGTTTTTAATACCATAATTGCTCGTAAACAAAGTCTCGATGTTTTTAAGCTCCAAAATCCTTTCTAACTTCAGCAAGCACGTAACGCTTGCGGAAATTAAAACCGACGCAAGTTTTTTACTTTGTTTCTTTTGTTTGAGAAAAGTTTAAAAACGTTGGATTCAAGACATTCAAATTCATTTCCATTTAAAAACCCGCCAAAACAATGCTTTTCATATTTTAAAAGTTTGACTCCAGCCAAAATCGTTTTCAGAGCAAAACATAAAATTTCCATTTCAAAAGCGATTAGGCTTCGAGTGCTCCCCCAAACTGCTTAGACAATTTACCACATAATTGATCACACTAAACAACTTCACAAATGATATCCAAATATCAAGATCATTCATATGTAATCCCTCAACATCCTCAGAGCACCTAAAATGTATCTTAAAAGCAAAATGAGTGCTAAGTGCAAAACGACGAAAAATTAAAATCGTGCAATAACCGTGCGAATGGTTTTTACGCCCATAATTGCTCGTAAACAAAGTCTGATGTTTTTAAGCTCCAAAATCCTTTCTAATCCTTACACGTAACGCTAGCGAAAAATTCAAAACTCAGCGCGGTATTTCTTACTTTGTTTCTTTGTTTGAGAAAAGTTTAAAAACGTTGGATTCAAGATATTCAAATTCATTTCCATTTAAAAACCCGCCAAAACAATGCTTTTCATATTTTAAAAGCTTGACTCCAAATGGAAAATCGCTTTCTAGAGCAAAAACATAAAATTACTCTCAAAAGGACAGCTTCGAAACCTTGCTCCCCCCGCAAACTGCTAGAGCAATTTACCACATACTGATCACATCAAACAACTTCACAAATGATATCCAAATATCAAGATCATTCATATGTAATCCCTCAACATCCTCAGAGCACCTAAAAAAGACTCCTAAAAGCAAAATGAGTATGAAAAACGACGAAAAATTAAAATCGTGCAATAACCGCGCGAATTCGGGCTTTTACGCCCATAATTGTCGAAACAAAGTCTGATGTTTTTAAGCTCCAAAATCCTTTCTAAATCACACGTAACGCTACGAAAAATTAAAACCGACGCAAAGCTTTTTTACTTTGTTTCTTTGTTTGAGAAAAGTTTAAAAACGTTGGATTCAAGATATTCAAATCTATTTTCCTACTTAAAAACCTGGCCAAAACAATGCTTTTCATATTTTAAAAGCTTGACTCCAGCGAAAAAAATCGTTTTCAGAGCAAAACATAAAATTTCCATTTCAAAAGGATTAGGCTTCGAGTGCTCCCCTGCAAACTGCTAGAGCAATTTACCACATAATTGATCACATCAAACAACTTCACAAATGATATCCAAATATCAAGATCATTCATATGTAATCCCTCAACATCCTCAGAGCACCTAAAAATGTATCTAAAAGCAAAATGAGTATGAAAAACGACGAAAAATTAAAATCGTGCAATAACCGTGCGAATTCGCTTTTACGCCCATAATTGCTCAGAAACAAAGTCTGATGTTTTTAAGCTCCAAAATCCTTTCTAACTTACACGTAATGCTATGAAAAATTAAAACCGACGCAAGTTTTTTACTTTGTTTTCAGTTTTGAGAAAAGCTCTAAAAACGTTGGATTCTAAAGATATTCAAATTCATTTCCATTTAAAACCCGCCAAAACAATGCTTTTCAGTATTTAAAAGCTTGACTCCAGCGAAAATCGCTTTCAGAGCAAAACATAAAATTTCCATTTCAAAAGGATTAGGCTTCGAGTGCTCCCTGCAAACTGCTAGAGCAATTTACCACATAATTGATCACATCAAACAACTTCACAAATGATATCCAAATATCAAGATCATTCCGTTATGTAATCCCTCAACATCCTTCAGCCAGAGCACCCTAAAAATGTATCTAAAAGCAAAATGAGCATGAAAAACGACGAAAAAATTAAAATCGTGCAATAACCGTGCGAATGGTTTTTACGCCCATAATTGCTCGAAACAAAGTCTGATGTTTTTAAGCTCCAAATCCTTTCTAACTTACACGTAACGCTATGAAAAATTAAAACCGACGCAAGCTTTTTACTTTGTTTCTTTGTTTGAGAAAAGTTTAAAAACGTTGGATTCAAGATATTCAAATTCATTTCCATTTAAAAACCCCACAAAACAATGCTTTTCATATTTTAAAAGCTTGACTCCAGCGAAAATTCAGTTTTCAGAGCAAAACATAAAATTTCCATTTCAAAAGGATTAGGCTTCGAGTGCTCCCCTGCAAACTGCTAGAGCAATTTACCACATAATTGATCACATCAAACAACTTCACAAATGATATCCAAATATCAAGATCATTCATATGTAATCCCTCAACATCCTCGCAGCACCTAAAAATGTATCTAAAAGCAAAATCGAGTATGAAAACGACGAAAATTAAAATCGTAAAATAAACGTGCGAATGGTTTTTACGCCCATAATTGCTCAGAAACAAAGTCTGATGTTTTTAAGCTCCAAAATCCTTTCTAACTTACACGTAACGCTATGAAAAATTAAAACCCATGCCAAGTTTTTACTTTGTTTCTTTCGTTTATAAAGTTTCAAAACGTCGTGATTCAAGTATATTCAAATTCATTTCCATTTAAAAACGACAAAACAATGCTTTTCATATTTTTTAAAGCTTGACCTACGAAAAATCGTTTTCAGAGCAAAACATAAAATTTCCATTTCAAAAGGATTAGGCTTCTGGTGCGTTCTCCCTGCAACTGCTAGAGCAATTTACCACATAATTGATCACATCAAACAACTTCACAAATGATATCCAAATATCAAGATCATTCATATGTAATCCCTCAACATCCTCGCCGTAGCACCTAAAAATGTATCTAAAAGCAAAATGAGTATGAAAAATCTACTTAAAATTAAAATCGTGCAATAACCGTGCGAATGGTTTTTACGCCCATAATTGTCGTAAAACAAAGTCCGATGTTTTTAAGCTCCAAAATCCTTTCTAACTTACACGTAACGCTATGAAAAATTAAAACCGACGCAAGTTTTTTACTTTTGTTTCTTTGTTTGAGAAAAGCTTTAAAAACGTTGGATTCAAGATATTCAAATTCATTTCCATTTAAAAACCTCCGCCAAAACAATGCTTTTCATATTTTAAAAAAGCTTGACTCAGCGAAAATCGTTTTCAGAGCAAAACATAAAATTTCCATTTCAAAAGAAGGATTAGGCTTCGAGTGCTCCCCTGCAAACTGCTAGAGCAATTTACCACATAATTGAATACATCAAACAACTTCACAAATGATATCCAAATATCAAGATCATTCATATGTAATCCCTCAACATCCTCAGAGCACCTAAAAATGTATCTAAAAGCAAATGAGTATGAAAAACGACGAAAAATTAAAATCGTGCATTGAATCGTGCGAATGGTTTTTACGCCCATAATTGCTCAGAAACAAAGTCTGATGTTTTTAAGCTCCAAAATCCTTTCTAACTTACACGTAACGCTATGAAAAATTAAAACCGACGCAAGTTTTTTACTTTGTTTCTTTGTTTGAGAAAAGTTTAAAAACGTTGGATTCAAGATATTCAAATTCATTTCCATTTAAACCCGCCAAAACAATGCTTTTCATATTTTAAAAGCTTGACCTGCCGAAAAATCGTTTTCAGAGCAAAACATAAAATTTCCATTTCAAAAGGATTAGGCTTCGAGTGCTCCCCCTGCAAACTGCTAGAGCAATTTACCACATAATTGATCACATCAAACAACTTCAGCTAAAATGATATCCAAAATATCAAGATCATTCATATGTAATCCCTCAACAATCCTCGCAGCACCTAAAAATGTATCTAAAAGCAAAATGAGTATGAAAACGACGAAAAATTAAAATCGTGCAATAACCGTGCGAATGGTTTTTACGCCCATAATCGCCGTAAAACAAAGCCTCGATGTTTTTAAGCTCCAAAATCCTTTCTAACTTACACGTAACGCTATGAAAAATTAAAACCGACGCAAGTTTTTACTTTGTTTCTTTGTTTGAGAAAAGTTTAAAAACGTTGGATTCAAGATATTCAAATCTTACTCACTTAAAAACCCGCCAAAACAATGCTTTTCGTTTATTTTAAAAGCTTGACTCCAGCGAAAATCGTTTTCAGAGCAAAACATAAAATTTCCATTTCAAAAGGATTGTGCCTCGAGTGCTCCCCTGCAAACTGCTAGAGCAAAATTTACCACATAATTGATCACATCAAACAACTTCACAAATGATATCCAAATATCAAGATCATTCATATGTAATCCCTCAACATCCTCAGAGCACCTAAAAATGTATCTAAAAGCAAAATGAGTAAGGAAAAACTACTTAAAATTAAAATCGTGCAATAAACGGCGAATGGTTTTTACGCCCATAATTGCTCAGAAACAAAGTCTGATGTTTTTAAGCTCCAAAATCCTTTCTAACTTACACGTAACGCTATGAAAAATTAAAACCGACGCAAGTTTTTTACTTTGTTTCTTTGTTTGAGAAAAGTTTAAAAAACGTTGGATTCAAGATATTCAAATTCATTTCCATTTAAAACCCCGCCAAAACAATGCTTTTCATATTTTAAAAGCTTGACTCAACAAAAATCGTTTTCAGAGCAAAACATAAAATTTCCATTTCAAAAGGATTAGGCTTCGAGTGCTCCCCGCAAACTGCTGTAGCAATTTACCACATAATTGATCACATCAAACAACTTCACAATGATATCCAAATATCAAGATCATTCATATGTAATCCCTCAACATCCTCGCAGCACCTAAAAATGTATCTAAAAGCAAAAATTATGGCAAAAACGACGAAAATTAAAATCGCGTAATAACCGCGCGAATGGTTTTTACGCCATAATTGCTCATAAAACAAAAGTCCGAAGGCTGCGCCAAGTCTAAAAAATCCTTTCTAACTTACACGGCACGCTAAGTGAAAAATTAAAAACCCACGCAAGTTTTTTACTTTGTTTCTTTGTTTGAGAAAAGTTTAAAAACGTTGGATTCAAGATATTCAAATTCATTTCCATTTAAAAACCCGCCAAACAATGCTTTTCATATTTGCAAGCTTGACTCCAGCGAAAACTGCTTTCAGAGCAAAACATAAAATTTCCATTTCAAAAGGATTAGGCTTCGAGTGCCTCCGCAAACTCGCTAGAGCAATTTTACTACATAATTGATCACATCAAATAAATTTCACAAACATATCCAAATATCAAGATCATTCATATGTAATCCCCAACACCTCAGAGCACCGAAATGTATCTAAAAGCAAAATGATGAAAAACGACGAAAATTAAAATCGTGCAATAACCGTGCGAATGGTTTTTACGCCCATAATTGCTCGAAACAAAGTCCGATGTTTTTAAGCTCCAAAATCCTTTCAACTTACACGTAACGCTATGAAAAATTAAAACCGACGCAAGTTTTTTACTTTGTTTCTTTGTCGGAGAAAAGTTTAAAAACGTTGGATTCAAGATATTCAAATTCATTTCCATTTAAAACCCGCCAAACAATGCTTTTCATATTTTAAAAGCTTCTGACTCCAGCTAAAAATCGTTTTCGCAGCAAAACATAAAATTTCCATTTCAAAAGGATTAAAGCCGAGTGCTCCCCCGTAAACCGTTGTGAGTAATTTCACTACATAAATTGATCATACATCAAACAACTTCACAATGATATCCAAATATCAAGATCATTCATATGTAATCCCCAACATCCTCAGAGCACCTAAAAATGTATCTAAAAGCTAAAATGAGTATGAAAAACGACTTAAAATTAAAATCGTGCAATAATCGCGCGAACGGTTTTTACGCCCATAATTGCTCAGAAACAAAGTCTGATGTTTTTAAGCTCCAAAAACCCTTTCTAACTTACACGTAACGCTATGAAAAATTAAAACCGACGCAAGTTTTTTACTTTGTTTCTTTGTTTGAGAAAAGTTTAAAAAACGTTGGATTCAAGATATTCAAATTCATTTTACTTAAAAACCCGCCAAAACAATGCTTTTCATATTTTAAAAGCTTGACTCAGGCCAAAATCGTTTTCAGAGCAAAACATAAAATTTCCATTTCAAAAGCTGACAGCTGAGTGCTCCCCGCAACCGGCGAGCAATTTACCACATAATTGATCACATCAAACAACTTCACAAATGATATCCAAATATCAAGATCATTCATATGTAATCCCTCAACAGTATCCTCAGAGCACCTAAAAATGTATCTAAAAGCAAAATGAGTATGAAAAACGACGAAAAATTAAAATCGTGCAATAACCGTGCGAATGGTTTTTACGCCTCATACTGTCAAACAAAGTCTGATGTTTTTAAGCTCCAAAATCCTTTCTAACTTACACGTAACGCTATGAAAAATTAAAACCGACGCAAGTTTTTTACTTTGTTTCTTTGTTCGTAAAAGTTTAAAAACGTTGGATTCAAGATATTCAAATTCATTTCCATTTAAAAACCCGCCAAAACAATGCTTTTCATATTTTAAAAGCTTGACTCCAGCGAAAATCGTTTTCGCAGCAAAACATAAAATTTCCATTTCAAAAGGATTAGCTTCGAAATCTGCTCCCCCCGCAATCGCGTAGCAATTTACCACATACTGATCACATCAAACAACTTCACAAATGATATCCAAATATCAAGATCATTCATATGTAATCCCTCAACATCCTCGCAGCACCTAAAAATGTATCTAAAAGCAAAATGAGTATGAAAAATCACTTAAAATTAAAATCGTGCAATAAATCGTGCGAATGGTTTTTACGCCCATAATTAAGCTCGTAAACAAAGTCTGATGTTTTAAGCTCCAAAATCCTTTCTAACTTACACGTAACGCTATGAAAAATTAAAACCGACGCAAGTTTTTTACTTTGTTTCTTTGTTTGAGAAAAGTTTAAAAACGTTGGATTCAAGATATTCAAATTCATTTCCATTTAAAAACCCGCCAAAACAATGCTTTTCATATTTTAAAAGCTGACTCCAGCGAAAATCGTTTTCGTAGCAAAAACATAAAATTTCCATTTCAAAAGGATTAGGCTTCGAGTGCTCCCCGCAACCGTTGTAGCAATTTACCACATAATTGATCACATCAAACAACTTCACAAATGATATCCAAATACTAAGATCATTCATATGTAACTCTCAACATCCTCAGAGCACCTAAAAATGTATCTAAAAGCAAAATGAGTATGAAAAACACGGTGTCAAAATCGTGCAATAACTGCAGCAATGGTTTTTACGCCCATAATTGCTCGAAACAAAGTCTGATGTTTTTAAGCTCCAAAATCCTTTCTAACTTACACGTAACGCTATGAAAAATTAAACCCATCATAAGTTTTTTACTTTGTTTCTTTGTTTGAGAAAAGTTTAAAAACGTTGGATTCAAGATATTCTAAATTCATTTCCATTTAAAAACCCGCCAAAACAATGCTTTTCATATTTTAAAAGCTTGACTCAATAAAAATCGTTTTCAGAGCAAAAAAACATAAAATTTCCATTTCAAAAGGATTAGGCTTCGAGTGCTCCCCTACACGTAACGCTATGAAAAATTAAAACCGACGCAAGTTTTTTACTTTGTTTCTTTGTTTGAGAAAAGTTTAAAAACGTTGGATTCAAGATATTCAAATTCATTTCCATTTAAAAACCCGCCAAAACAATGCTTTTCATATTTTAAAAGCTTGACTCCAGCGAAAATCGTTTTCAGAGCAAAACATAAAATTTCCATTTCAAAAGGATTAGGCTTCGAGTGCTCCCCCTGCAAACTGCTAGAGCAATTTACCACATAATTGATCACATCAAACAACTTCACAAATGATATCCAAATATCAAGATCATTCATATGTAATCCCTCAACATCCTCAGAGCACCTAAAAATGTATCTAAAAGCAAAATGAGTATGAAAAACGACGAAAAATTAAAATCGTGCAATAACCGTGCGAATGGTTTTTACGCCCATAATTGCTCAGAAACAAAGTCTGATGTTTTTAAGCTCCAAAATCCTTTCTAACTTACACGTAACGCTATGAAAAATTAAAACCGACGCAAGTTTTTTACTTTGTTTCTTTGTTTGAGAAAAGTTTAAAAACGTTGGATTCAAGATATTCAAATTCATTTCCATTTAAAAACCCGCCAAAACAATGCTTTTCATATTTTAAAAGCTTGACTCCAGCGAAAATCGTTTTCAGAGCAAAACATAAAATTTCCATTTCAAAAGGATTAGGCTTCGAGTGCTCCCCCTGCAAACTGCTAGAGCAATTTACCACATAATTGATCACATCAAACAACTTCACAAATGATATCCAAATATCAAGATCATTCATATGTAATCCCTCAACATCCTCAGAGCACCTAAAAATGTATCTAAAAGCAAAATGAGTATGAAAAACGACGAAAAATTAAAATCGTGCAATAACCGTGCGAATGGTTTTTACGCCCATAATTGCTCAGAAACAAAGTCTGATGTTTTTAAGCTCCAAAATCCTTTCTAACTTACACGTAACGCTATGAAAAATTAAAACCGACGCAAGTTTTTTACTTTGTTTCTTTGTTTGAGAAAAGTTTAAAAACGTTGGATTCAAGATATTCAAATTCATTTCCATTTAAAAACCCGCCAAAACAATGCTTTTCATATTTTAAAAGCTTGACTCCAGCGAAAATCGTTTTCAGAGCAAAACATAAAATTTCCATTTCAAAAGGATTAGGCTTCGAGTGCTCCCCCTGCAAACTGCTAGAGCAATTTACCACATAATTGATCACATCAAACAACTTCACAAATGATATCCAAATATCAAGATCATTCATATGTAATCCCTCAACATCCTCAGAGCACCTAAAAATGTATCTAAAAGCAAAATGAGTATGAAAAACGACGAAAAATTAAAATCGTGCAATAACCGTGCGAATGGTTTTTACGCCCATAATTGCTCAGAAACAAAGTCTGATGTTTTTAAGCTCCAAAATCCTTTCTAACTTACACGTAACGCTATGAAAAATTAAAACCGACGCAAGTTTTTTACTTTGTTTCTTTGTTTGAGAAAAGTTTAAAAACGTTGGATTCAAGATATTCAAATTCATTTCCATTTAAAAACCCGCCAAAACAATGCTTTTCATATTTTAAAAGCTTGACTCCAGCGAAAATCGTTTTCAGAGCAAAACATAAAATTTCCATTTCAAAAGGATTAGGCTTCGAGTGCTCCCCCTGCAAACTGCTAGAGCAATTTACCACATAATTGATCACATCAAACAACTTCACAAATGATATCCAAATATCAAGATCATTCATATGTAATCCCTCAACATCCTCAGAGCACCTAAAAATGTATCTAAAAGCAAAATGAGTATGAAAAACGACGAAAAATTAAAATCGTGCAATAACCGTGCGAATGGTTTTTACGCCCATAATTGCTCAGAAACAAAGTCTGATGTTTTTAAGCTCCAAAATCCTTTCTAACTTACACGTAACGCTATGAAAAATTAAAACCGACGCAAGTTTTTTACTTTGTTTCTTTGTTTGAGAAAAGTTTAAAAACGTTGGATTCAAGATATTCAAATTCATTTCCATTTAAAAACCCGCCAAAACAATGCTTTTCATATTTTAAAAGCTTGACTCCAGCGAAAATCGTTTTCAGAGCAAAACATAAAATTTCCATTTCAAAAGGATTAGGCTTCGAGTGCTCCCCCTGCAAACTGCTAGAGCAATTTACCACATAATTGATCACATCAAACAACTTCACAAATGATATCCAAATATCAAGATCATTCATATGTAATCCCTCAACATCCTCAGAGCACCTAAAAATGTATCTAAAAGCAAAATGAGTATGAAAAACGACGAAAAATTAAAATCGTGCAATAACCGTGCGAATGGTTTTTACGCCCATAATTGCTCAGAAACAAAGTCTGATGTTTTTAAGCTCCAAAATCCTTTCTAACTTACACGTAACGCTATGAAAAATTAAAACCGACGCAAGTTTTTTACTTTGTTTCTTTGTTTGAGAAAAGTTTAAAAACGTTGGATTCAAGATATTCAAATTCATTTCCATTTAAAAACCCGCCAAAACAATGCTTTTCATATTTTAAAAGCTTGACTCCAGCGAAAATCGTTTTCAGAGCAAAACATAAAATTTCCATTTCAAAAGGATTAGGCTTCGAGTGCTCCCCCTGCAAACTGCTAGAGCAATTTACCACATAATTGATCACATCAAACAACTTCACAAATGATATCCAAATATCAAGATCATTCATATGTAATCCCTCAACATCCTCAGAGCACCTAAAAATGTATCTAAAAGCAAAATGAGTATGAAAAACGACGAAAAATTAAAATCGTGCAATAACCGTGCGAATGGTTTTTACGCCCATAATTGCTCAGAAACAAAGTCTGATGTTTTTAAGCTCCAAAATCCTTTCTAACTTACACGTAACGCTATGAAAAATTAAAACCGACGCAAGTTTTTTACTTTGTTTCTTTGTTTGAGAAAAGTTTAAAAACGTTGGATTCAAGATATTCAAATTCATTTCCATTTAAAAACCCGCCAAAACAATGCTTTTCATATTTTAAAAGCTTGACTCCAGCGAAAATCGTTTTCAGAGCAAAACATAAAATTTCCATTTCAAAAGGATTAGGCTTCGAGTGCTCCCCCTGCAAACTGCTAGAGCAATTTACCACATAATTGATCACATCAAACAACTTCACAAATGATATCCAAATATCAAGATCATTCATATGTAATCCCTCAACATCCTCAGAGCACCTAAAAATGTATCTAAAAGCAAAATGAGTATGAAAAACGACGAAAAATTAAAATCGTGCAATAACCGTGCGAATGGTTTTTACGCCCATAATTGCTCAGAAACAAAGTCTGATGTTTTTAAGCTCCAAAATCCTTTCTAACTTACACGTAACGCTATGAAAAATTAAAACCGACGCAAGTTTTTTACTTTGTTTCTTTGTTTGAGAAAAGTTTAAAAACGTTGGATTCAAGATATTCAAATTCATTTCCATTTAAAAACCCGCCAAAACAATGCTTTTCATATTTTAAAAGCTTGACTCCAGCGAAAATCGTTTTCAGAGCAAAACATAAAATTTCCATTTCAAAAGGATTAGGCTTCGAGTGCTCCCCCTGCAAACTGCTAGAGCAATTTACCACATAATTGATCACATCAAACAACTTCACAAATGATATCCAAATATCAAGATCATTCATATGTAATCCCTCAACATCCTCAGAGCACCTAAAAATGTATCTAAAAGCAAAATGAGTATGAAAAACGACGAAAAATTAAAATCGTGCAATAACCGTGCGAATGGTTTTTACGCCCATAATTGCTCAGAAACAAAGTCTGATGTTTTTAAGCTCCAAAATCCTTTCTAACTTACACGTAACGCTATGAAAAATTAAAACCGACGCAAGTTTTTTACTTTGTTTCTTTGTTTGAGAAAAGTTTAAAAACGTTGGATTCAAGATATTCAAATTCATTTCCATTTAAAAACCCGCCAAAACAATGCTTTTCATATTTTAAAAGCTTGACTCCAGCGAAAATCGTTTTCAGAGCAAAACATAAAATTTCCATTTCAAAAGGATTAGGCTTCGAGTGCTCCCCCTGCAAACTGCTAGAGCAATTTACCACATAATTGATCACATCAAACAACTTCACAAATGATATCCAAATATCAAGATCATTCATATGTAATCCCTCAACATCCTCAGAGCACCTAAAAATGTATCTAAAAGCAAAATGAGTATGAAAAACGACGAAAAATTAAAATCGTGCAATAACCGTGCGAATGGTTTTTACGCCCATAATTGCTCAGAAACAAAGTCTGATGTTTTTAAGCTCCAAAATCCTTTCTAACTTACACGTAACGCTATGAAAAATTAAAACCGACGCAAGTTTTTTACTTTGTTTCTTTGTTTGAGAAAAGTTTAAAAACGTTGGATTCAAGATATTCAAATTCATTTCCATTTAAAAACCCGCCAAAACAATGCTTTTCATATTTTAAAAGCTTGACTCCAGCGAAAATCGTTTTCAGAGCAAAACATAAAATTTCCATTTCAAAAGGATTAGGCTTCGAGTGCTCCCCCTGCAAACTGCTAGAGCAATTTACCACATAATTGATCACATCAAACAACTTCACAAATGATATCCAAATATCAAGATCATTCATATGTAATCCCTCAACATCCTCAGAGCACCTAAAAATGTATCTAAAAGCAAAATGAGTATGAAAAACGACGAAAAATTAAAATCGTGCAATAACCGTGCGAATGGTTTTTACGCCCATAATTGCTCAGAAACAAAGTCTGATGTTTTTAAGCTCCAAAATCCTTTCTAACTTACACGTAACGCTATGAAAAATTAAAACCGACGCAAGTTTTTTACTTTGTTTCTTTGTTTGAGAAAAGTTTAAAAACGTTGGATTCAAGATATTCAAATTCATTTCCATTTAAAAACCCGCCAAAACAATGCTTTTCATATTTTAAAAGCTTGACTCCAGCGAAAATCGTTTTCAGAGCAAAACATAAAATTTCCATTTCAAAAGGATTAGGCTTCGAGTGCTCCCCCTGCAAACTGCTAGAGCAATTTACCACATAATTGATCACATCAAACAACTTCACAAATGATATCCAAATATCAAGATCATTCATATGTAATCCCTCAACATCCTCAGAGCACCTAAAAATGTATCTAAAAGCAAAATGAGTATGAAAAACGACGAAAAATTAAAATCGTGCAATAACCGTGCGAATGGTTTTTACGCCCATAATTGCTCAGAAACAAAGTCTGATGTTTTTAAGCTCCAAAATCCTTTCTAACTTACACGTAACGCTATGAAAAATTAAAACCGACGCAAGTTTTTTACTTTGTTTCTTTGTTTGAGAAAAGTTTAAAAACGTTGGATTCAAGATATTCAAATTCATTTCCATTTAAAAACCCGCCAAAACAATGCTTTTCATATTTTAAAAGCTTGACTCCAGCGAAAATCGTTTTCAGAGCAAAACATAAAATTTCCATTTCAAAAGGATTAGGCTTCGAGTGCTCCCCCTGCAAACTGCTAGAGCAATTTACCACATAATTGATCACATCAAACAACTTCACAAATGATATCCAAATATCAAGATCATTCATATGTAATCCCTCAACATCCTCAGAGCACCTAAAAATGTATCTAAAAGCAAAATGAGTATGAAAAACGACGAAAAATTAAAATCGTGCAATAACCGTGCGAATGGTTTTTACGCCCATAATTGCTCAGAAACAAAGTCTGATGTTTTTAAGCTCCAAAATCCTTTCTAACTTACACGTAACGCTATGAAAAATTAAAACCGACGCAAGTTTTTTACTTTGTTTCTTTGTTTGAGAAAAGTTTAAAAACGTTGGATTCAAGATATTCAAATTCATTTCCATTTAAAAACCCGCCAAAACAATGCTTTTCATATTTTAAAAGCTTGACTCCAGCGAAAATCGTTTTCAGAGCAAAACATAAAATTTCCATTTCAAAAGGATTAGGCTTCGAGTGCTCCCCCTGCAAACTGCTAGAGCAATTTACCACATAATTGATCACATCAAACAACTTCACAAATGATATCCAAATATCAAGATCATTCATATGTAATCCCTCAACATCCTCAGAGCACCTAAAAATGTATCTAAAAGCAAAATGAGTATGAAAAACGACGAAAAATTAAAATCGTGCAATAACCGTGCGAATGGTTTTTACGCCCATAATTGCTCAGAAACAAAGTCTGATGTTTTTAAGCTCCAAAATCCTTTCTAACTTACACGTAACGCTATGAAAAATTAAAACCGACGCAAGTTTTTTACTTTGTTTCTTTGTTTGAGAAAAGTTTAAAAACGTTGGATTCAAGATATTCAAATTCATTTCCATTTAAAAACCCGCCAAAACAATGCTTTTCATATTTTAAAAGCTTGACTCCAGCGAAAATCGTTTTCAGAGCAAAACATAAAATTTCCATTTCAAAAGGATTAGGCTTCGAGTGCTCCCCCTGCAAACTGCTAGAGCAATTTACCACATAATTGATCACATCAAACAACTTCACAAATGATATCCAAATATCAAGATCATTCATATGTAATCCCTCAACATCCTCAGAGCACCTAAAAATGTATCTAAAAGCAAAATGAGTATGAAAAACGACGAAAAATTAAAATCGTGCAATAACCGTGCGAATGGTTTTTACGCCCATAATTGCTCAGAAACAAAGTCTGATGTTTTTAAGCTCCAAAATCCTTTCTAACTTACACGTAACGCTATGAAAAATTAAAACCGACGCAAGTTTTTTACTTTGTTTCTTTGTTTGAGAAAAGTTTAAAAACGTTGGATTCAAGATATTCAAATTCATTTCCATTTAAAAACCCGCCAAAACAATGCTTTTCATATTTTAAAAGCTTGACTCCAGCGAAAATCGTTTTCAGAGCAAAACATAAAATTTCCATTTCAAAAGGATTAGGCTTCGAGTGCTCCCCCTGCAAACTGCTAGAGCAATTTACCACATAATTGATCACATCAAACAACTTCACAAATGATATCCAAATATCAAGATCATTCATATGTAATCCCTCAACATCCTCAGAGCACCTAAAAATGTATCTAAAAGCAAAATGAGTATGAAAAACGACGAAAAATTAAAATCGTGCAATAACCGTGCGAATGGTTTTTACGCCCATAATTGCTCAGAAACAAAGTCTGATGTTTTTAAGCTCCAAAATCCTTTCTAACTTACACGTAACGCTATGAAAAATTAAAACCGACGCAAGTTTTTTACTTTGTTTCTTTGTTTGAGAAAAGTTTAAAAACGTTGGATTCAAGATATTCAAATTCATTTCCATTTAAAAACCCGCCAAAACAATGCTTTTCATATTTTAAAAGCTTGACTCCAGCGAAAATCGTTTTCAGAGCAAAACATAAAATTTCCATTTCAAAAGGATTAGGCTTCGAGTGCTCCCCCTGCAAACTGCTAGAGCAATTTACCACATAATTGATCACATCAAACAACTTCACAAATGATATCCAAATATCAAGATCATTCATATGTAATCCCTCAACATCCTCAGAGCACCTAAAAATGTATCTAAAAGCAAAATGAGTATGAAAAACGACGAAAAATTAAAATCGTGCAATAACCGTGCGAATGGTTTTTACGCCCATAATTGCTCAGAAACAAAGTCTGATGTTTTTAAGCTCCAAAATCCTTTCTAACTTACACGTAACGCTATGAAAAATTAAAACCGACGCAAGTTTTTTACTTTGTTTCTTTGTTTGAGAAAAGTTTAAAAACGTTGGATTCAAGATATTCAAATTCATTTCCATTTAAAAACCCGCCAAAACAATGCTTTTCATATTTTAAAAGCTTGACTCCAGCGAAAATCGTTTTCAGAGCAAAACATAAAATTTCCATTTCAAAAGGATTAGGCTTCGAGTGCTCCCCCTGCAAACTGCTAGAGCAATTTACCACATAATTGATCACATCAAACAACTTCACAAATGATATCCAAATATCAAGATCATTCATATGTAATCCCTCAACATCCTCAGAGCACCTAAAAATGTATCTAAAAGCAAAATGAGTATGAAAAACGACGAAAAATTAAAATCGTGCAATAACCGTGCGAATGGTTTTTAAGCCCATAATTGCTCAGAAACAAAGTCTGATGTTTTTAAGCTCCAAAATCCTTTCTAACTTACACGTAACGCTATGAAAAATTAAAACCGACGCAAGTTTTTTACTTTGTTTCTTTGTTTGAGAAAAGTTTAAAAACGTTGGATTCAAGATATTCAAATTCATTTCCATTTAAAAACCCGCCAAAACAATGCTTTTCATATTTTAAAAGCTTGACTCCAGCGAAAATCGTTTTCAGAGCAAAACATAAAATTTCCATTTCAAAAGGATTAGGCTTCGAGTGCTCCCCCTGCAAACTGCTAGAGCAATTTACCACATAATTGATCACATCAAACAACTTCACAAATGATATCCAAATATCAAGATCATTCATATGTAATCCCTCAACATCCTCAGAGCACCTAAAAATGTATCTAAAAGCAAAATGAGTATGAAAAACGACGAAAAATTAAAATCGTGCAATAACCGTGCGAATGGTTTTTACGCCCATAATTGCTCAGAAACAAAGTCTGATGTTTTTAAGCTCCAAAATCCTTTCTAACTTACACGTAACGCTATGAAAAATTAAAACCGACGCAAGTTTTTTACTTTGTTTCTTTGTTTGAGAAAAGTTTAAAAACGTTGGATTCAAGATATTCAAATTCATTTCCATTTAAAAACCCGCCAAAACAATGCTTTTCATATTTTAAAAGCTTGACTCCAGCGAAAATCGTTTTCAGAGCAAAACATAAAATTTCCATTTCAAAAGGATTAGGCTTCGAGTGCTCCCCCTGCAAACTGCTAGAGCAATTTACCACATAATTGATCACATCAAACAACTTCACAAATGATATCCAAATATCAAGATCATTCATATGTAATCCCTCAACATCCTCAGAGCACCTAAAAATGTATCTAAAAGCAAAATGAGTATGAAAAACGACGAAAAATTAAAATCGTGCAATAACCGTGCGAATGGTTTTTACGCCCATAATTGCTCAGAAACAAAGTCTGATGTTTTTAAGCTCCAAAATCCTTTCTAACTTACACGTAACGCTATGAAAAATTAAAACCGACGCAAGTTTTTTACTTTGTTTCTTTGTTTGAGAAAAGTTTAAAAACGTTGGATTCAAGATATTCAAATTCATTTCCATTTAAAAACCCGCCAAAACAATGCTTTTCATATTTTAAAAGCTTGACTCCAGCGAAAATCGTTTTCAGAGCAAAACATAAAATTTCCATTTCAAAAGGATTAGGCTTCGAGTGCTCCCCCTGCAAACTGCTAGAGCAATTTACCACATAATTGATCACATCAAACAACTTCACAAATGATATCCAAATATCAAGATCATTCATATGTAATCCCTCAACATCCTCAGAGCACCTAAAAATGTATCTAAAAGCAAAATGAGTATGAAAAACGACGAAAAATTAAAATCGTGCAATAACCGTGCGAATGGTTTTTACGCCCATAATTGCTCAGAAACAAAGTCTGATGTTTTTAAGCTCCAAAATCCTTTCTAACTTACACGTAACGCTATGAAAAATTAAAACCGACGCAAGTTTTTTACTTTGTTTCTTTGTTTGAGAAAAGTTTAAAAACGTTGGATTCAAGATATTCAAATTCATTTCCATTTAAAAACCCGCCAAAACAATGCTTTTCATATTTTAAAAGCTTGACTCCAGCGAAAATCGTTTTCAGAGCAAAACATAAAATTTCCATTTCAAAAGGATTAGGCTTCGAGTGCTCCCCCTGCAAACTGCTAGAGCAATTTACCACATAATTGATCACATCAAACAACTTCACAAATGATATCCAAATATCAAGATCATTCATATGTAATCCCTCAACATCCTCAGAGCACCTAAAAATGTATCTAAAAGCAAAATGAGTATGAAAAACGACGAAAAATTAAAATCGTGCAATAACCGTGCGAATGGTTTTTACGCCCATAATTGCTCAGAAACAAAGTCTGATGTTTTTAAGCTCCAAAATCCTTTCTAACTTACACGTAACGCTATGAAAAATTAAAACCGACGCAAGTTTTTTACTTTGTTTCTTTGTTTGAGAAAAGTTTAAAAACGTTGGATTCAAGATATTCAAATTCATTTCCATTTAAAAACCCGCCAAAACAATGCTTTTCATATTTTAAAAGCTTGACTCCAGCGAAAATCGTTTTCAGAGCAAAACATAAAATTTCCATTTCAAAAGGATTAGGCTTCGAGTGCTCCCCCTGCAAACTGCTAGAGCAATTTACCACATGATTGATCACATCAAACAACTTCACAAATGATATCCAAATATCAAGATCATTCATATGTAATCCCTCAACATCCTCAGAGCACCTAAAAATGTATCTAAAAGCAAAATGAGTATGAAAAACGACGAAAAATTAAAATCGTGCAATAACCGTGCGAATGGTTTTTACGCCCATAATTGCTCAGAAACAAAGTCTGATGTTTTTAAGCTCCAAAATCCTTTCTAACTTACACGTAACGCTATGAAAAATTAAAACCGACGCAAGTTTTTTACTTTGTTTCTTTGTTTGAGAAAAGTTTAAAAACGTTGGATTCAAGATATTCAAATTCATTTCCATTTAAAAACCCGCCAAAACAATGCTTTTCATATTTTAAAAGCTTGACTCCAGCGAAAATCGTTTTCAGAGCAAAACATAAAATTTCCATTTCAAAAGGATTAGGCTTCGAGTGCTCCCCCTGCAAACTGCTAGAGCAATTTACCACATGATTGATCACATCAAACAACTTCACAAATGATATCCAAATATCAAGATCATTCATATGTAATCCCTCAACATCCTCAGAGCACCTAAAAATGTATCTAAAAGCAAAATGAGTATGAAAAACGACGAAAAATTAAAATCGTGCAATAACCGTGCGAATGGTTTTTACGCCCATAATTGCTCAGAAACAAAGTCTGATGTTTTTAAGCTCCAAAATCCTTTCTAACTTACACGTAACGCTATGAAAAATTAAAACCGACGCAAGTTTTTTACTTTGTTTCTTTGTTTGAGAAAAGTTTAAAAACGTTGGATTCAAGATATTCAAATTCATTTCCATTTAAAAACCCGCCAAAACAATGCTTTTCATATTTTAAAAGCTTGACTCCAGCGAAAATCGTTTTCAGAGCAAAACATAAAATTTCCATTTCAAAAGGATTAGGCTTCGAGTGCTCCCCCTGCAAACTGCTAGAGCAATTTACCACATGATTGATCACATCAAACAACTTCACAAATGATATCCAAATATCAAGATCATTCATATGTAATCCCTCAACATCCTCAGAGCACCTAAAAATGTATCTAAAAGCAAAATGAGTATGAAAAACGACGAAAAATTAAAATCGTGCAATAACCGTGCGAATGGTTTTTACGCCCATAATTGCTCAGAAACAAAGTCTGATGTTTTTAAGCTCCAAAATCCTTTCTAACTTACACGTAACGCTATGAAAAATTAAAACCGACGCAAGTTTTTTACTTTGTTTCTTTGTTTGAGAAAAGTTTAAAAACGTTGGATTCAAGATATTCAAATTCATTTCCATTTAAAAACCCGCCAAAACAATGCTTTTCATATTTTAAAAGCTTGACTCCAGCGAAAATCGTTTTCAGAGCAAAACATAAAATTTCCATTTCAAAAGGATTAGGCTTCGAGTGCTCCCCCTGCAAACTGCTAGAGCAATTTACCACATGATTGATCACATCAAACAACTTCACAAATGATATCCAAATATCAAGATCATTCATATGTAATCCCTCAACATCCTCAGAGCACCTAAAAATGTATCTAAAAGCAAAATGAGTATGAAAAACGACGAAAAATTAAAATCGTGCAATAACCGTGCGAATGGTTTTTACGCCCATAATTGCTCAGAAACAAAGTCTGATGTTTTTAAGCTCCAAAATCCTTTCTAACTTACACGTAACGCTATGAAAAATTAAAACCGACGCAAGTTTTTTACTTTGTTTCTTTGTTTGAGAAAAGTTTAAAAACGTTGGATTCAAGATATTCAAATTCATTTCCATTTAAAAACCCGCCAAAACAATGCTTTTCATATTTTAAAAGCTTGACTCCAGCGAAAATCGTTTTCAGAGCAAAACATAAAATTTCCATTTCAAAAGGATTAGGCTTCGAGTGCTCCCCCTGCAAACTGCTAGAGCAATTTACCACATAATTGATCACATCAAACAACTTCACAAATGATATCCAAATATCAAGATCATTCATATGTAATCCCTCAACATCCTCAGAGCACCTAAAAATGTATCTAAAAGCAAAATGAGTATGAAAAACGACGAAAAATTAAAATCGTGCAATAACCGTGCGAATGGTTTTTACGCCCATAATTGCTCAGAAACAAAGTCTGATGTTTTTAAGCTCCAAAATCCTTTCTAACTTACACGTAACGCTATGAAAAATTAAAACCGACGCAAGTTTTTTACTTTGTTTCTTTGTTTGAGAAAAGTTTAAAAACGTTGGATTCAAGATATTCAAATTCATTTCCATTTAAAAACCCGCCAAAACAATGCTTTTCATATTTTAAAAGCTTGACTCCAGCGAAAATCGTTTTCAGAGCAAAACATAAAATTTCCATTTCAAAAGGATTAGGCTTCGAGTGCTCCCCCTGCAAACTGCTAGAGCAATTTACCACATAATTGATCACATCAAACAACTTCACAAATGATATCCAAATATCAAGATCATTCATATGTAATCCCTCAACATCCTCAGAGCACCTAAAAATGTATCTAAAAGCAAAATGAGTATGAAAAACGACGAAAAATTAAAATCGTGCAATAACCGTGCGAATGGTTTTTACGCCCATAATTGCTCAGAAACAAAGTCTGATGTTTTTAAGCTCCAAAATCCTTTCTAACTTACACGTAACGCTATGAAAAATTAAAACCGACGCAAGTTTTTTACTTTGTTTCTTTGTTTGAGAAAAGTTTAAAAACGTTGGATTCAAGATATTCAAATTCATTTCCATTTAAAAACCCGCCAAAACAATGCTTTTCATATTTTAAAAGCTTGACTCCAGCGAAAATCGTTTTCAGAGCAAAACATAAAATTTCCATTTCAAAAGGATTAGGCTTCGAGTGCTCCCCCTGCAAACTGCTAGAGCAATTTACCACATAATTGATCACATCAAACAACTTCACAAATGATATCCAAATATCAAGATCATTCATATGTAATCCCTCAACATCCTCAGAGCACCTAAAAATGTATCTAAAAGCAAAATGAGTATGAAAAACGACGAAAAATTAAAATCGTGCAATAACCGTGCGAATGGTTTTTACGCCCATAATTGCTCAGAAACAAAGTCTGATGTTTTTAAGCTCCAAAATCCTTTCTAACTTACACGTAACGCTATGAAAAATTAAAACCGACGCAAGTTTTTTACTTTGTTTCTTTGTTTGAGAAAAGTTTAAAAACGTTGGATTCAAGATATTCAAATTCATTTCCATTTAAAAACCCGCCAAAATAATGCTTTTCATATTTTAAAAGCTTGACTCCAGCGAAAATCGTTTTCAGAGCAAAACATAAAATTTCCATTTCAAAAGGATTAGGCTTCGAGTGCTCCCCCTGCAAACTGCTAGAGCAATTTACCACATGATTGATCACATCAAACAACTTCACAAATGATATCCAAATATCAAGATCATTCATATGTAATCCCTCAACATCCTCAGAGCACCTAAAAATGTATCTAAAAGCAAAATGAGTATGAAAAACGACGAAAAATTAAAATCGTGCAATAACCGTGCGAATGGTTTTTACGCCCATAATTGCTCAGAAACAAAGTCTGATGTTTTTAAGCTCCAAAATCCTTTCTAACTTACACGTAACGCTATGAAAAATTAAAACCGACGCAAGTTTTTTACTTTGTTTCTTTGTTTGAGAAAAGTTTAAAAACGTTGGATTCAAGATATTCAAATTCATTTCCATTTAAAAACCCGCCAAAACAATGCTTTTCATATTTTAAAAGCTTGACTCCAGCGAAAATCGTTTTCAGAGCAAAACATAAAATTTCCATTTCAAAAGGATTAGGCTTCGAGTGCTCCCCCTGCAAACTGCTAGAGCAATTTACCACATAATTGATCACATCAAACAACTTCACAAATGATATCCAAATATCAAGATCATTCATATGTAATCCCTCAACATCCTCAGAGCACCTAAAAATGTATCTAAAAGCAAAATGAGTATGAAAAACGACGAAAAATTAAAATCGTGCAATAACCGTGCGAATGGTTTTTACGCCCATAATTGCTCAGAAACAAAGTCTGATGTTTTTAAGCTCCAAAATCCTTTCTAACTTACACGTAACGCTATGAAAAATTAAAACCGACGCAAGTTTTTTACTTTGTTTCTTTGTTTGAGAAAAGTTTAAAAACGTTGGATTCAAGATATTCAAATTCATTTCCATTTAAAAACCCGCCAAAACAATGCTTTTCATATTTTAAAAGCTTGACTCCAGCGAAAATCGTTTTCAGAGCAAAACATAAAATTTCCATTTCAAAAGGATTAGGCTTCGAGTGCTCCCCCTGCAAACTGCTAGAGCAATTTACCACATGATTGATCACATCAAACAACTTCACAAATGATATCCAAATATCAAGATCATTCATATGTAATCCCTCAACATCCTCAGAGCACCTAAAAATGTATCTAAAAGCAAAATGAGTATGAAAAACGACGAAAAATTAAAATCGTGCAATAACCGTGCGAATGGTTTTTACGCCCATAATTGCTCAGAAACAAAGTCTGATGTTTTTAAGCTCCAAAATCCTTTCTAACTTACACGTAACGCTATGAAAAATTAAAACCGACGCAAGTTTTTTACTTTGTTTCTTTGTTTGAGAAAAGTTTAAAAACGTTGGATTCAAGATATTCAAATTCATTTCCATTTAAAAACCCGCCAAAACAATGCTTTTCATATTTTAAAAGCTTGACTCCAGCGAAAATCGTTTTCAGAGCAAAACATAAAATTTCCATTTCAAAAGGATTAGGCTTCGAGTGCTCCCCCTGCAAACTGCTAGAGCAATTTACCACATAATTGATCACATCAAACAACTTCACAAATGATATCCAAATATCAAGATCATTCATATGTAATCCCTCAACATCCTCAGAGCACCTAAAAATGTATCTAAAAGCAAAATGAGTATGAAAAACGACGAAAAATTAAAATCGTGCAATAACCGTGCGAATGGTTTTTACGCCCATAATTGCTCAGAAACAAAGTCTGATGTTTTTAAGCTCCAAAATCCTTTCTAACTTACACGTAACGCTATGAAAAATTAAAACCGACGCAAGTTTTTTACTTTGTTTCTTTGTTTGAGAAAAGTTTAAAAACGTTGGATTCAAGATATTCAAATTCATTTCCATTTAAAAACCCGCCAAAACAATGCTTTTCATATTTTAAAAGCTTGACTCCAGCGAAAATCGTTTTCAGAGCAAAACATAAAATTTCCATTTCAAAAGGATTAGGCTTCGAGTGCTCCCCCTGCAAACTGCTAGAGCAATTTACCACATAATTGATCACATCAAACAACTTCACAAATGATATCCAAATATCAAGATCATTCATATGTAATCCCTCAACATCCTCAGAGCACCTAAAAATGTATCTAAAAGCAAAATGAGTATGAAAAACGACGAAAAATTAAAATCGTGCAATAACCGTGCAAATGGTTTTTACGCCCATAATTGCTCAGAAACAAAGTCTGATGTTTTTAAGCTCCAAAATCCTTTCTAACTTACACGTAACGCTATGAAAAATTAAAACCGACGCAAGTTTTTTACTTTGTTTCTTTGTTTGAGAAAAGTTTAAAAACGTTGGATTCAAGATATTCAAATTCATTTCCATTTAAAAACCCGCCAAAACAATGCTTTTCATATTTTAAAAGCTTGACTCCAGCGAAAATCGTTTTCAGAGCAAAACATAAAATTTCCATTTCAAAAGGATTAGGCTTCGAGTGCTCCCCCTGCAAACTGCTAGAGCAATTTACCACATGATTGATCACATCAAACAACTTCACAAATGATATCCAAATATCAAGATCATTCATATGTAATCCCTCAACATCCTCAGAGCACCTAAAAATGTATCTAAAAGCAAAATGAGTATGAAAAACGACGAAAAATTAAAATCGTGCAATAACCGTGCGAATGGTTTTTACGCCCATAATTGCTCAGAAACAAAGTCTGATGTTTTTAAGCTCCAAAATCCTTTCTAACTTACACGTAACGCTATGAAAAATTAAAACCGACGCAAGTTTTTTACTTTGTTTCTTTGTTTGAGAAAAGTTTAAAAACGTTGGATTCAAGATATTCAAATTCATTTCCATTTAAAAACCCGCCAAAACAATGCTTTTCATATTTTAAAAGCTTGACTCCAGCGAAAATCGTTTTCAGAGCAAAACATAAAATTTCCATTTCAAAAGGATTAGGCTTCGAGTGCTCCCCCTGCAAACTGCTAGAGCAATTTACCACATGATTGATCACATCAAACAACTTCACAAATGATATCCAAATATCAAGATCATTCATATGTAATCCCTCAACATCCTCAGAGCACCTAAAAATGTATCTAAAAGCAAAATGAGTATGAAAAACGACGAAAAATTAAAATCGTGCAATAACCGTGCGAATGGTTTTTACGCCCATAATTGCTCAGAAACAAAGTCTGATGTTTTTAAGCTCCAAAATCCTTTCTAACTTACACGTAACGCTATGAAAAATTAAAACCGACGCAAGTTTTTTACTTTGTTTCTTTGTTTGAGAAAAGTTTAAAAACGTTGGATTCAAGATATTCAAATTCATTTCCATTTAAAAACCCGCCAAAACAATGCTTTTCATATTTTAAAAGCTTGACTCCAGCGAAAATCGTTTTCAGAGCAAAACATAAAATTTCCATTTCAAAAGGATTAGGCTTCGAGTGCTCCCCCTGCAAACTGCTAGAGCAATTTACCACATAATTGATCACATCAAACAACTTCACAAATGATATCCAAATATCAAGATCATTCATATGTAATCCCTCAACATCCTCAGAGCACCTAAAAATGTATCTAAAAGCAAAATGAGTATGAAAAACGACGAAAAATTAAAATCGTGCAATAACCGTGCGAATGGTTTTTACGCCCATAATTGCTCAGAAACAAAGTCTGATGTTTTTAAGCTCCAAAATCCTTTCTAACTTACACGTAACGCTATGAAAAATTAAAACCGACGCAAGTTTTTTACTTTGTTTCTTTGTTTGAGAAAAGTTTAAAAACGTTGGATTCAAGATATTCAAATTCATTTCCATTTAAAAACCCGCCAAAACAATGCTTTTCATATTTTAAAAGCTTGACTCCAGCGAAAATCGTTTTCAGAGCAAAACATAAAATTTCCATTTCAAAAGGATTAGGCTTCGAGTGCTCCCCCTGCAAACTGCTAGAGCAATTTACCACATGATTGATCACATCAAACAACTTCACAAATGATATCCAAATATCAAGATCATTCATATGTAATCCCTCAACATCCTCAGAGCACCTAAAAATGTATCTAAAAGCAAAATGAGTATGAAAAACGACGAAAAATTAAAATCGTGCAATAACCGTGCGAATGGTTTTTACGCCCATAATTGCTCAGAAACAAAGTCTGATGTTTTTAAGCTCCAAAATCCTTTCTAACTTACACGTAACGCTATGAAAAATTAAAACCGACGCAAGTTTTTTACTTTGTTTCTTTGTTTGAGAAAAGTTTAAAAACGTTGGATTCAAGATATTCAAATTCATTTCCATTTAAAAACCCGCCAAAACAATGCTTTTCATATTTTAAAAGCTTGACTCCAGCGAAAATCGTTTTCAGAGCAAAACATAAAATTTCCATTTCAAAAGGATTAGGCTTCGAGTGCTCCCCCTGCAAACTGCTAGAGCAATTTACCACATGATTGATCACATCAAACAACTTCACAAATGATATCCAAATATCAAGATCATTCATATGTAATCCCTCAACATCCTCAGAGCACCTAAAAATGTATCTAAAAGCAAAATGAGTATGAAAAACGACGAAAAATTAAAATCGTGCAATAACCGTGCGAATGGTTTTTACGCCCATAATTGCTCAGAAACAAAGTCTGATGTTTTTAAGCTCCAAAATCCTTTCTAACTTACACGTAACGCTATGAAAAATTAAAACCGACGCAAGTTTTTTACTTTGTTTCTTTGTTTGAGAAAAGTTTAAAAACGTTGGATTCAAGATATTCAAATTCATTTCCATTTAAAAACCCGCCAAAACAATGCTTTTCATATTTTAAAAGCTTGACTCCAGCGAAAATCGTTTTCAGAGCAAAACATAAAATTTCCATTTCAAAAGGATTAGGCTTCGAGTGCTCCCCCTGCAAACTGCTAGAGCAATTTACCACATGATTGATCACATCAAACAACTTCACAAATGATATCCAAATATCAAGATCATTCATATGTAATCCCTCAACATCCTCAGAGCACCTAAAAATGTATCTAAAAGCAAAATGAGTATGAAAAACGACGAAAAATTAAAATCGTGCAATAACCGTGCGAATGGTTTTTACGCCCATAATTGCTCAGAAACAAAGTCTGATGTTTTTAAGCTCCAAAATCCTTTCTAACTTACACGTAACGCTATGAAAAATTAAAACCGACGCAAGTTTTTTACTTTGTTTCTTTGTTTGAGAAAAGTTTAAAAACGTTGGATTCAAGATATTCAAATTCATTTCCATTTAAAAACCCGCCAAAACAATGCTTTTCATATTTTAAAAGCTTGACTCCAGCGAAAATCGTTTTCAGAGCAAAACATAAAATTTCCATTTCAAAAGGATTAGGCTTCGAGTGCTCCCCCTGCAAACTGCTAGAGCAATTTACCACATGATTGATCACATCAAACAACTTCACAAATGATATCCAAATATCAAGATCATTCATATGTAATCCCTCAACATCCTCAGAGCACCTAAAAATGTATCTAAAAGCAAAATGAGTATGAAAAACGACGAAAAATTAAAATCGTGCAATAACCGTGCGAATGGTTTTTACGCCCATAATTGCTCAGAAACAAAGTCTGATGTTTTTAAGCTCCAAAATCCTTTCTAACTTACACGTAACGCTATGAAAAATTAAAACCGACGCAAGTTTTTTACTTTGTTTCTTTGTTTGAGAAAAGTTTAAAAACGTTGGATTCAAGATATTCAAATTCATTTCCATTTAAAAACCCGCCAAAACAATGCTTTTCATATTTTAAAAGCTTGACTCCAGCGAAAATCGTTTTCAGAGCAAAACATAAAATTTCCATTTCAAAAGGATTAGGCTTCGAGTGCTCCCCCTGCAAACTGCTAGAGCAATTTACCACATGATTGATCACATCAAACAACTTCACAAATGATATCCAAATATCAAGATCATTCATATGTAATCCCTCAACATCCTCAGAGCACCTAAAAATGTATCTAAAAGCAAAATGAGTATGAAAAACGACGAAAAATTAAAATCGTGCAATAACCGTGCGAATGGTTTTTACGCCCATAATTGCTCAGAAACAAAGTCTGATGTTTTTAAGCTCCAAAATCCTTTCTAACTTACACGTAACGCTATGAAAAATTAAAACCGACGCAAGTTTTTTACTTTGTTTCTTTGTTTGAGAAAAGTTTAAAAACGTTGGATTCAAGATATTCAAATTCATTTCCATTTAAAAACCCGCCAAAACAATGCTTTTCATATTTTAAAAGCTTGACTCCAGCGAAAATCGTTTTCAGAGCAAAACATAAAATTTCCATTTCAAAAGGATTAGGCTTCGAGTGCTCCCCCTGCAAACTGCTAGAGCAATTTACCACATGATTGATCACATCAAACAACTTCACAAATGATATCCAAATATCAAGATCATTCATATGTAATCCCTCAACATCCTCAGAGCACCTAAAAATGTATCTAAAAGCAAAATGAGTATGAAAAACGACGAAAAATTAAAATCGTGCAATAACCGTGCGAATGGTTTTTACGCCCATAATTGCTCAGAAACAAAGTCTGATGTTTTTAAGCTCCAAAATCCTTTCTAACTTACACGTAACGCTATGAAAAATTAAAACCGACGCAAGTTTTTTACTTTGTTTCTTTGTTTGAGAAAAGTTTAAAAACGTTGGATTCAAGATATTCAAATTCATTTCCA
Organism: Durio zibethinus; assembly: GCF_047325235.1. NCBI lineage: Eukaryota > Viridiplantae > Streptophyta > Magnoliopsida > Malvales > Malvaceae > Durio > Durio zibethinus. Next base: position 21,839,780 of record NC_143166.1, read on the forward strand.
TTTAAAAACCCGCCAAAACAATGCTTTTCATATTTTAAAAGCTTGACTCCAGCGAAAATCGTTTTCAGAGCAAAACATAAAATTTCCATTTCAAAAGGATTAGGCTTCGAGTGCTCCCCCTGCAAACTGCTAGAGCAATTTACCACATGATTGATCACATCAAACAACTTCACAAATGATATCCAAATATCAAGATCATTCATATGTAATCCCTCAACATCCTCAGAGCACCTAAAAATGTATCTAAAAGCAAAATGAGTATGAAAAACGACGAAAAATTAAAATCGTGCAATAACCGTGCGAATGGTTTTTACGCCCATAATTGCTCAGAAACAAAGTCTGATGTTTTTAAGCTCCAAAATCCTTTCTAACTTACACGTAACGCTATGAAAAATTAAAACCGACGCAAGTTTTTTACTTTGTTTCTTTGTTTGAGAAAAGTTTAAAAACGTTGGATTCAAGATATTCAAATTCATTTCCATTTAAAAACCCGCCAAAACAATGCTTTTCATATTTTAAAAGCTTGACTCCAGCGAAAATCGTTTTCAGAGCAAAACATAAAATTTCCATTTCAAAAGGATTAGGCTTCGAGTGCTCCCCCTGCAAACTGCTAGAGCAATTTACCACATGATTGATCACATCAAACAACTTCACAAATGATATCCAAATATCAAGATCATTCATATGTAATCCCTCAACATCCTCAGAGCACCTAAAAATGTATCTAAAAGCAAAATGAGTATGAAAAACGACGAAAAATTAAAATCGTGCAATAACCGTGCGAATGGTTTTTACGCCCATAATTGCTCAGAAACAAAGTCTGATGTTTTTAAGCTCCAAAATCCTTTCTAACTTACACGTAACGCTATGAAAAATTAAAACCGACGCAAGTTTTTTACTTTGTTTCTTTGTTTGAGAAAAGTTTAAAAACGTTGGATTCAAGATATTCAAATTCATTTCCATTTAAAAACCCGCCAAAACAATGCTTTTCATATTTTAAAAGCTTGACTCCAGCGAAAATCGTTTTCAGAGCAAAACATAAAATTTCCATTTCAAAAGGATTAGGCTTCGAGTGCTCCCCCTGCAAACTGCTAGAGCAATTTACCACATGATTGATCACATCAAACAACTTCACAAATGATATCCAAATATCAAGATCATTCATATGTAATCCCTCAACATCCTCAGAGCACCTAAAAATGTATCTAAAAGCAAAATGAGTATGAAAAACGACGAAAAATTAAAATCGTGCAATAACCGTGCGAATGGTTTTTACGCCCATAATTGCTCAGAAACAAAGTCTGATGTTTTTAAGCTCCAAAATCCTTTCTAACTTACACGTAACGCTATGAAAAATTAAAACCGACGCAAGTTTTTTACTTTGTTTCTTTGTTTGAGAAAAGTTTAAAAACGTTGGATTCAAGATATTCAAATTCATTTCCATTTAAAAACCCGCCAAAACAATGCTTTTCATATTTTAAAAGCTTGACTCCAGCGAAAATCGTTTTCAGAGCAAAACATAAAATTTCCATTTCAAAAGGATTAGGCTTCGAGTGCTCCCCCTGCAAACTGCTAGAGCAATTTACCACATGATTGATCACATCAAACAACTTCACAAATGATATCCAAATATCAAGATCATTCATATGTAATCCCTCAACATCCTCAGAGCACCTAAAAATGTATCTAAAAGCAAAATGAGTATGAAAAACGACGAAAAATTAAAATCGTGCAATAACCGTGCGAATGGTTTTTACGCCCATAATTGCTCAGAAACAAAGTCTGATGTTTTTAAGCTCCAAAATCCTTTCTAACTTACACGTAACGCTATGAAAAATTAAAACCGACGCAAGTTTTTTACTTTGTTTCTTTGTTTGAGAAAAGTTTAAAAACGTTGGATTCAAGATATTCAAATTCATTTCCATTTAAAAACCCGCCAAAACAATGCTTTTCATATTTTAAAAGCTTGACTCCAGCGAAAATCGTTTTCAGAGCAAAACATAAAATTTCCATTTCAAAAGGATTAGGCTTCGAGTGCTCCCCCTGCAAACTGCTAGAGCAATTTACCACATAATTGATCACATCAAACAACTTCACAAATGATATCCAAATATCAAGATCATTCATATGTAATCCCTCAACATCCTCAGAGCACCTAAAAATGTATCTAAAAGCAAAATGAGTATGAAAAACGACGAAAAATTAAAATCGTGCAATAACCGTGCGAATGGTTTTTACGCCCATAATTGCTCAGAAACAAAGTCTGATGTTTTTAAGCTCCAAAATCCTTTCTAACTTACACGTAACGCTATGAAAAATTAAAACCGACGCAAGTTTTTTACTTTGTTTCTTTGTTTGAGAAAAGTTTAAAAACGTTGGATTCAAGATATTCAAATTCATTTCCATTTAAAAACCCGCCAAAACAATGCTTTTCATATTTTAAAAGCTTGACTCCAGCGAAAATCGTTTTCAGAGCAAAACATAAAATTTCCATTTCAAAAGGATTAGGCTTCGAGTGCTCCCCCTGCAAACTGCTAGAGCAATTTACCACATAATTGATCACATCAAACAACTTCACAAATGATATCCAAATATCAAGATCATTCATATGTAATCCCTCAACATCCTCAGAGCACCTAAAAATGTATCTAAAAGCAAAATGAGTATGAAAAACGACGAAAAATTAAAATCGTGCAATAACCGTGCGAATGGTTTTTACGCCCATAATTGCTCAGAAACAAAGTCTGATGTTTTTAAGCTCCAAAATCCTTTCTAACTTACACGTAACGCTATGAAAAATTAAAACCGACGCAAGTTTTTTACTTTGTTTCTTTGTTTGAGAAAAGTTTAAAAACGTTGGATTCAAGATATTCAAATTCATTTCCATTTAAAAACCCGCCAAAACAATGCTTTTCATATTTTAAAAGCTTGACTCCAGCGAAAATCGTTTTCAGAGCAAAACATAAAATTTCCATTTCAAAAGGATTAGGCTTCGAGTGCTCCCCCTGCAAACTGCTAGAGCAATTTACCACATGATTGATCACATCAAACAACTTCACAAATGATATCCAAATATCAAGATCATTCATATGTAATCCCTCAACATCCTCAGAGCACCTAAAAATGTATCTAAAAGCAAAATGAGTATGAAAAACGACGAAAAATTAAAATCGTGCAATAACCGTGCGAATGGTTTTTACGCCCATAATTGCTCAGAAACAAAGTCTGATGTTTTTAAGCTCCAAAATCCTTTCTAACTTACACGTAACGCTATGAAAAATTAAAACCGACGCAAGTTTTTTACTTTGTTTCTTTGTTTGAGAAAAGTTTAAAAACGTTGGATTCAAGATATTCAAATTCATTTCCATTTAAAAACCCGCCAAAACAATGCTTTTCATATTTTAAAAGCTTGACTCCAGCGAAAATCGTTTTCAGAGCAAAACATAAAATTTCCATTTCAAAAGGATTAGGCTTCGAGTGCTCCCCCTGCAAACTGCTAGAGCAATTTACCACATAATTGATCACATCAAACAACTTCACAAATGATATCCAAATATCAAGATCATTCATATGTAATCCCTCAACATCCTCAGAGCACCTAAAAATGTATCTAAAAGCAAAATGAGTATGAAAAACGACGAAAAATTAAAATCGTGCAATAACCGTGCGAATGGTTTTTACGCCCATAATTGCTCAGAAACAAAGTCTGATGTTTTTAAGCTCCAAAATCCTTTCTAACTTACACGTAACGCTATGAAAAATTAAAACCGACGCAAGTTTTTTACTTTGTTTCTTTGTTTGAGAAAAGTTTAAAAACGTTGGATTCAAGATATTCAAATTCATTTCCATTTAAAAACCCGCCAAAACAATGCTTTTCATATTTTAAAAGCTTGACTCCAGCGAAAATCGTTTTCAGAGCAAAACATAAAATTTCCATTTCAAAAGGATTAGGCTTCGAGTGCTCCCCCTGCAAACTGCTAGAGCAATTTACCACATAATTGATCACATCAAACAACTTCACAAATGATATCCAAATATCAAGATCATTCATATGTAATCCCTCAACATCCTCAGAGCACCTAAAAATGTATCTAAAAGCAAAATGAGTATGAAAAACGACGAAAAATTAAAATCGTGCAATAACCGTGCGAATGGTTTTTACGCCCATAATTGCTCAGAAACAAAGTCTGATGTTTTTAAGCTCCAAAATCCTTTCTAACTTACACGTAACGCTATGAAAAATTAAAACCGACGCAAGTTTTTTACTTTGTTTCTTTGTTTGAGAAAAGTTTAAAAACGTTGGATTCAAGATATTCAAATTCATTTCCATTTAAAAACCCGCCAAAACAATGCTTTTCATATTTTAAAAGCTTGACTCCAGCGAAAATCGTTTTCAGAGCAAAACATAAAATTTCCATTTCAAAAGGATTAGGCTTCGAGTGCTCCCCCTGCAAACTGCTAGAGCAATTTACCACATAATTGATCACATCAAACAACTTCACAAATGATATCCAAATATCAAGATCATTCATATGTAATCCCTCAACATCCTCAGAGCACCTAAAAATGTATCTAAAAGCAAAATGAGTATGAAAAACGACGAAAAATTAAAATCGTGCAATAACCGTGCGAATGGTTTTTACGCCCATAATTGCTCAGAAACAAAGTCTGATGTTTTTAAGCTCCAAAATCCTTTCTAACTTACACGTAACGCTATGAAAAATTAAAACCGACGCAAGTTTTTTACTTTGTTTCTTTGTTTGAGAAAAGTTTAAAAACGTTGGATTCAAGATATTCAAATTCATTTCCATTTAAAAACCCGCCAAAACAATGCTTTCCATATTTTAAAAGCTTGACTCCAGCGAAAATCGTTCTCAGAGCAAAACATAAAATTTCCATTTCAAAAGGATTAGGCTTCGAGTGCTCCCCCTGCAAACTGCTAGAGCAATTTACCACATAATTGATCACATCAAACAACTTCACAAATGATATCCAAATATCAAGATCATTCATATGTAATCCCTCAACATCCTCAGAGCACCTAAAAATGTATCTAAAAGCAAAATGAGTATGAAAAACGACGAAAAATTAAAATCGTGCAATAACCGTGCGAATGGTTTTTACGCCCATAATTGCTCAGAAACAAAGTCTGATGTTTTTAAGCTCCAAAATCCTTTCTAACTTACACGTAACGCTATGAAAAATTAAAACCGACGCAAGTTTTTTACTTTGTTTCTTTGTTTGAGAAAAGTTTAAAAACGTTGGATTCAAGATATTCAAATTCATTTCCATTTAAAAACCCGCCAAAACAATGCTTTCCATATTTTAAAAGCTTGACTCCAGCGAAAATCGTTCTCAGAGCAAAACATAAAATTTCCATTTCAAAAGGATTAGGCTTCGAGTGCTCCCCCTGCAAACTGCTAGAGCAATTTACCACATAATTGATCACATCAAACAACTTCACAAATGATATCCAAATATCAAGATCATTCATATGTAATCCCTCAACATCCTCAGAGCACCTAAAAATGTATCTAAAAGCAAAATGAGTATGAAAAACGACGAAAAATTAAAATCGTGCAATAACCGGGCGAATGGTTTTTACGCCCATAATTGCTCAGAAACAAAGTCTGATGTTTTTAAGCTCCAAAATCCTTTCTAACTTACACGTAACGCTATGAAAAATTAAAACCGACGCAAGTTTTTTACTTTGTTTCTTTGTTTGAGAAAAGTTTAAAAACGTTGGATTCAAGATATTCAAATTCATTTCCATTTAAAAACCCGCCAAAACAATGCTTTCCATATTTTAAAAGCTTGACTCCAGCGAAAATCGTTCTCAGAGCAAAACATAAAATTTCCATTTCAAAAGGATTAGGCTTCGAGTGCTCCCCCTGCAAACTGCTAGAGCAATTTACCACATAATTGATCACATCAAACAACTTCACAAATGATATCCAAATATCAAGATCATTCATATGTAATCCCTCAACATCCTCAGAGCACCTAAAAATGTATCTAAAAGCAAAATGAGTATGAAAAACGACGAAAAATTAAAATCGTGCAATAACCGTGCGAATGGTTTTTACGCCCATAATTGCTCAGAAACAAAGTCTGATGTTTTTAAGCTCCAAAATCCTTTCTAACTTACACGTAACGCTATGAAAAATTAAAACCGACGCAAGTTTTTTACTTTGTTTCTTTGTTTGAGAAAAGTTTAAAAACGTTGGATTCAAGATATTCAAATTCATTTCCATTTAAAAACCCGCCAAAACAATGCTTTCCATATTTTAAAAGCTTGACTCCAGCGAAAATCGTTCTCAGAGCAAAACATAAAATTTCCATTTCAAAAGGATTACGCTTCGAGTGCTCCCCCTGCAAACTGCTAGAGCAATTTACCACATAATTGATCACATCAAACAACTTCACAAATGATATCCAAATATCAAGATCATTCATATGTAATCCCTCAACATCCTCAGAGCACCTAAAAATGTATCTAAAAGCAAAATGAGTATGAAAAACGACGAAAAATTAAAATCGTGCAATAACCGTGCGAATGGTTTTTACGCCCATAATTGCTCAGAAACAAAGTCTGATGTTTTTAAGCTCCAAAATCCTTTCTAACTTACACGTAACGCTATGAAAAATTAAAACCGACGCAAGTTTTTTACTTTGTTTCTTTGTTTGAGAAAAGTTTAAAAACGTTGGATTCAAGATATTCAAATTCATTTCCATTTAAAAACCCGCCAAAACAATGCTTTTCATATTTTAAAAGCTTGACTCCAGCGAAAATCGTTTTCAGAGCAAAACATAAAATTTCCATTTCAAAAGGATTAGGCTTCGAGTGCTCCCCCTGCAAACTGCTAGAGCAATTTACCACATGATTGATCACATCAAACAACTTCACAAATGATATCCAAATATCAAGATCATTCATATGTAATCCCTCAACATCCTCAGAGCACCTAAAAATGTATCTAAAAGCAAAATGAGTATGAAAAACGACGAAAAATTAAAATCGTGCAATAACCGTGCGAATGGTTTTTACGCCCATAATTGCTCAGAAACAAAGTCTGATGTTTTTAAGCTCCAAAATCCTTTCTAACTTACACGTAACGCTATGAAAAATTAAAACCGACGCAAGTTTTTTACTTTGTTTCTTTGTTTGAGAAAAGTTTAAAAACGTTGGATTCAAGATATTCAAATTCATTTCCATTTAAAAACCCGCCAAAACAATGCTTTTCATATTTTAAAAGCTTGACTCCAGCGAAAATCGTTTTCAGAGCAAAACATAAAATTTCCATTTCAAAAGGATTAGGCTTCGAGTGCTCCCCCTGCAAACTGCTAGAGCAATTTACCACATGATTGATCACATCAAACAACTTCACAAATGATATCCAAATATCAAGATCATTCATATGTAATCCCTCAACATCCTCAGAGCACCTAAAAATGTATCTAAAAGCAAAATGAGTATGAAAAACGACGAAAAATTAAAATCGTGCAATAACCGTGCGAATGGTTTTTACGCCCATAATTGCTCAGAAACAAAGTCTGATGTTTTTAAGCTCCAAAATCCTTTCTAACTTACACGTAACGCTATGAAAAATTAAAACCGACGCAAGTTTTTTACTTTGTTTCTTTGTTTGAGAAAAGTTTAAAAACGTTGGATTCAAGATATTCAAATTCATTTCCATTTAAAAACCCGCCAAAACAATGCTTTTCATATTTTAAAAGCTTGACTCCAGCGAAAATCGTTTTCAGAGCAAAACATAAAATTTCCATTTCAAAAGGATTAGGCTTCGAGTGCTCCCCCTGCAAACTGCTAGAGCAATTTACCACATGATTGATCACATCAAACAACTTCACAAATGATATCCAAATATCAAGATCATTCATATGTAATCCCTCAACATCCTCAGAGCACCTAAAAATGTATCTAAAAGCAAAATGAGTATGAAAAACGACGAAAAATTAAAATCGTGCAATAACCGTGCGAATGGTTTTTACGCCCATAATTGCTCAGAAACAAAGTCTGATGTTTTTAAGCTCCAAAATCCTTTCTAACTTACACGTAACGCTATGAAAAATTAAAACCGACGCAAGTTTTTTACTTTGTTTCTTTGTTTGAGAAAAGTTTAAAAACGTTGGATTCAAGATATTCAAATTCATTTCCATTTAAAAACCCGCCAAAACAATGCTTTTCATATTTTAAAAGCTTGACTCCAGCGAAAATCGTTTTCAGAGCAAAACATAAAATTTCCATTTCAAAAGGATTAGGCTTCGAGTGCTCCCCCTGCAAACTGCTAGAGCAATTTACCACATGATTGATCACATCAAACAACTTCACAAATGATATCCAAATATCAAGATCATTCATATGTAATCCCTCAACATCCTCAGAGCACCTAAAAATGTATCTAAAAGCAAAATGAGTATGAAAAACGACGAAAAATTAAAATCGTGCAATAACCGTGCGAATGGTTTTTACGCCCATAATTGCTCAGAAACAAAGTCTGATGTTTTTAAGCTCCAAAATCCTTTCTAACTTACACGTAACGCTATGAAAAATTAAAACCGACGCAAGTTTTTTACTTTGTTTCTTTGTTTGAGAAAAGTTTAAAAACGTTGGATTCAAGATATTCAAATTCATTTCCATTTAAAAACCCGCCAAAACAATGCTTTTCATATTTTAAAAGCTTGACTCCAGCGAAAATCGTTTTCAGAGCAAAACATAAAATTTCCATTTCAAAAGGATTAGGCTTCGAGTGCTCCCCCTGCAAACTGCTAGAGCAATTTACCACATGATTGATCACATCAAACAACTTCACAAATGATATCCAAATATCAAGATCATTCATATGTAATCCCTCAACATCCTCAGAGCACCTAAAAATGTATCTAAAAGCAAAATGAGTATGAAAAACGACGAAAAATTAAAATCGTGCAATAACCGTGCGAATGGTTTTTACGCCCATAATTGCTCAGAAACAAAGTCTGATGTTTTTAAGCTCCAAAATCCTTTCTAACTTACACGTAACGCTATGAAAAATTAAAACCGACGCAAGTTTTTTACTTTGTTTCTTTGTTTGAGAAAAGTTTAAAAACGTTGGATTCAAGATATTCAAATTCATTTCCATTTAAAAACCCGCCAAAACAATGCTTTTCATATTTTAAAAGCTTGACTCCAGCGAAAATCGTTTTCAGAGCAAAACATAAAATTTCCATTTCAAAAGGATTAGGCTTCGAGTGCTCCCCCTGCAAACTGCTAGAGCAATTTACCACATGATTGATCACATCAAACAACTTCACAAATGATATCCAAATATCAAGATCATTCATATGTAATCCCTCAACATCCTCAGAGCACCTAAAAATGTATCTAAAAGCAAAATGAGTATGAAAAACGACGAAAAATTAAAATCGTGCAATAACCGTGCGAATGGTTTTTACGCCCATAATTGCTCAGAAACAAAGTCTGATGTTTTTAAGCTCCAAAATCCTTTCTAACTTACACGTAACGCTATGAAAAATTAAAACCGACGCAAGTTTTTTACTTTGTTTCTTTGTTTGAGAAAAGTTTAAAAACGTTGGATTCAAGATATTCAAATTCATTTCCATTTAAAAACCCGCCAAAACAATGCTTTTCATATTTTAAAAGCTTGACTCCAGCGAAAATCGTTTTCAGAGCAAAACATAAAATTTCCATTTCAAAAGGATTAGGCTTCGAGTGCTCCCCCTGCAAACTGCTAGAGCAATTTACCACATGATTGATCACATCAAACAACTTCACAAATGATATCCAAATATCAAGATCATTCATATGTAATCCCTCAACATCCTCAGAGCACCTAAAAATGTATCTAAAAGCAAAATGAGTATGAAAAACGACGAAAAATTAAAATCGTGCAATAACCGTGCGAATGGTTTTTACGCCCATAATTGCTCAGAAACAAAGTCTGATGTTTTTAAGCTCCAAAATCCTTTCTAACTTACACGTAACGCTATGAAAAATTAAAACCGACGCAAGTTTTTTACTTTGTTTCTTTGTTTGAGAAAAGTTTAAAAACGTTGGATTCAAGATATTCAAATTCATTTCCATTTAAAAACCCGCCAAAACAATGCTTTTCATATTTTAAAAGCTTGACTCCAGCGAAAATCGTTTTCAGAGCAAAACATAAAATTTCCATTTCAAAAGGATTAGGCTTCGAGTGCTCCCCCTGCAAACTGCTAGAGCAATTTACCACATGATTGATCACATCAAACAACTTCACAAATGATATCCAAATATCAAGATCATTCATATGTAATCCCTCAACATCCTCAGAGCACCTAAAAATGTATCTAAAAGCAAAATGAGTATGAAAAACGACGAAAAATTAAAATCGTGCAATAACCGTGCGAATGGTTTTTACGCCCATAATTGCTCAGAAACAAAGTCTGATGTTTTTAAGCTCCAAAATCCTTTCTAACTTACACGTAACGCTATGAAAAATTAAAACCGACGCAAGTTTTTTACTTTGTTTCTTTGTTTGAGAAAAGTTTAAAAACGTTGGATTCAAGATATTCAAATTCATTTCCATTTAAAAACCCGCCAAAACAATGCTTTTCATATTTTAAAAGCTTGACTCCAGCGAAAATCGTTTTCAGAGCAAAACATAAAATTTCCATTTCAAAAGGATTAGGCTTCGAGTGCTCCCCCTGCAAACTGCTAGAGCAATTTACCACATAATTGATCACATCAAACAACTTCACAAATGATATCCAAATATCAAGATCATTCATATGTAATCCCTCAACATCCTCAGAGCACCTAAAAATGTATCTAAAAGCAAAATGAGTATGAAAAACGACGAAAAATTAAAATCGTGCAATAACCGTGCGAATGGTTTTTACGCCCATAATTGCTCAGAAACAAAGTCTGATGTTTTTAAGCTCCAAAATCCTTTCTAACTTACACGTAACGCTATGAAAAATTAAAACCGACGCAAGTTTTTTACTTTGTTTCTTTGTTTGAGAAAAGTTTAAAAACGTTGGATTCAAGATATTCAAATTCATTTCCATTTAAAAACCCGCCAAAACAATGCTTTTCATATTTTAAAAGCTTGACTCCAACGAAAATCGTTTTCAGAGCAAAACATAAAATTTCCATTTCAAAAGGATTAGGCTTCGAGTGCTCCCCCTGCAAACTGCTAGAGCAATTTACCACATAATTGATCACATCAAACAACTTCACAAATGATATCCAAATATCAAGATCATTCATATGTAATCCCTCAACATCCTCAGAGCACCTAAAAATGTATCTAAAAGCAAAATGAGTATGAAAAACGACGAAAAATTAAAATCGTGCAATAACCGTGCGAATGGTTTTTACGCCCATAATTGCTCAGAAACAAAGTCTGATGTTTTTAAGCTCCAAAATCCTTTCTAACTTACACGTAACGCTATGAAAAATTAAAACCGACGCAAGTTTTTTACTTTGTTTCTTTGTTTGAGAAAAGTTTAAAAACGTTGGATTCAAGATATTCAAATTCATTTCCATTTAAAAACCCGCCAAAACAATGCTTTTCATATTTTAAAAGCTTGACTCCAACGAAAATCGTTTTCAGAGCAAAACATAAAATTTCCATTTCAAAAGGATTAGGCTTCGAGTGCTCCCCCTGCAAACTGCTAGAGCAATTTACCACATAATTGATCACATCAAACAACTTCACAAATGATATCCAAATATCAAGATCATTCATATGTAATCCCTCAACATCCTCAGAGCACCTAAAAATGTATCTAAAAGCAAAATGAGTATGAAAAACGACGAAAAATTAAAATCGTGCAATAACCGTGCGAATGGTTTTTACGCCCATAATTGCTCAGAAACAAAGTCTGATGTTTTTAAGCTCCAAAATCCTTTCTAACTTACACGTAACGCTATGAAAAATTAAAACCGACGCAAGTTTTTTACTTTGTTTCTTTGTTTGAGAAAAGTTTAAAAACGTTGGATTCAAGATATTCAAATTCATTTCCATTTAAAAACCCGCCAAAACAATGCTTTTCATATTTTAAAAGCTTGACTCCAGCGAAAATCGTTTTCAGAGCAAAACATAAAATTTCCATTTCAAAAGGATTAGGCTTCGAGTGCTCCCCCTGCAAACTGCTAGAGCAATTTACCACATAATTGATCACATCAAACAACTTCACAAATGATATTCAAGTATCAAGATCATTCATATGTAATCCCTCAACATCCTCAGAGCACCTAAAAATGTATCTAAAAGCAAAATGAGTATGAAAAACGACGAAAAATTAAAATCGTGCAATAACCGTGCGAATGGTTTTTACGCCCATAATTGCTCAGAAACAAAGTCTGATGTTTTTAAGCTCCAAAATCCTTTCTAACTTACACGTAACGCTATGAAAAATTAAAACCGACGCAAGTTTTTTACTTTGTTTCTTTGTTTGAGAAAAGTTTAAAAACGTTGGATTCAAGATATTCAAATTCATTTCCATTTAAAAACCCGCCAAAACAATGCTTTTCATATTTTAAAAGCTTGACTCCAGCGAAAATCGTTTTCAGAGCAAAACATAAAATTTCCATTTCAAAAGGATTAGGCTTCGAGTGCTCCCCCTGCAAACTGCTAGAGCAATTTACCACATAATTGATCACATCAAACAACTTCACAAATGATATCCAAATATCAAGATCATTCATATGTAATCCCTCAACATCCTCAGAGCACCTAAAAATGTATCTAAAAGCAAAATGAGTATGAAAAACGACGAAAAATTAAAATCGTGCAATAACCGTGCGAATGGTTTTTACGCCCATAATTGCTCAGAAACAAAGTCTGATGTTTTTAAGCTCCAAAATCCTTTCTAACTTACACGTAACGCTATGAAAAATTAAAACCGACGCAAGTTTTTTACTTTGTTTCTTTGTTTGAGAAAAGTTTAAAAACGTTGGATTCAAGATATTCAAATTCATTTCCATTTAAAAACCCGCCAAAACAATGCTTTTCATATTTTAAAAGCTTGACTCCAGCGAAAATCGTTTTCAGAGCAAAACATAAAATTTCCATTTCAAAAGGATTAGGCTTCGAGTGCTCCCCCTGCAAACTGCTAGAGCAATTTACCACATAATTGATCACATCAAACAACTTCACAAATGATATCCAAATATCAAGATCATTCATATGTAATCCCTCAACATCCTCAGAGCACCTAAAAATGTATCTAAAAGCAAAATGAGTATGAAAAACGACGAAAAATTAAAATCGTGCAATAACCGTGCGAATGGTTTTTACGCCCATAATTGCTCAGAAACAAAGTCTGATGTTTTTAAGCTCCAAAATCCTTTCTAACTTACACGTAACGCTATGAAAAATTAAAACCGACGCAAGTTTTTTACTTTGTTTCTTTGTTTGAGAAAAGTTTAAAAACGTTGGATTCAAGATATTCAAATTCATTTCCATTTAAAAACCCGCCAAAACAATGCTTTTCATATTTTAAAAGCTTGACTCCAGCGAAAATCGTTTTCAGAGCAAAACATAAAATTTCCATTTCAAAAGGATTAGGCTTCGAGTGCTCCCCCTGCAAACTGCTAGAGCAATTTACCACATAATTGATCACATCAAACAACTTCACAAATGATATCCAAATATCAAGATCATTCATATGTAATCCCTCAACATCCTCAGAGCACCTAAAAATGTATCTAAAAGCAAAATGAGTATGAAAAACGACGAAAAATTAAAATCGTGCAATAACCGTGCGAATGGTTTTTACGCCCATAATTGCTCAGAAACAAAGTCTGATGTTTTTAAGCTCCAAAATCCTTTCTAACTTACACGTAACGCTATGAAAAATTAAAACCGACGCAAGTTTTTTACTTTGTTTCTTTGTTTGAGAAAAGTTTAAAAACGTTGGATTCAAGATATTCAAATTCATTTCCATTTAAAAACCCGCCAAAACAATGCTTTTCATATTTTAAAAGCTTGACTCCAGCGAAAATCGTTTTCAGAGCAAAACATAAAATTTCCATTTCAAAAGGATTAGGCTTCGAGTGCTCCCCCTGCAAACTGCTAGAGCAATTTACCACATAATTGATCACATCAAACAACTTCACAAATGATATCCAAATATCAAGATCATTCATATGTAATCCCTCAACATCCTCAGAGCACCTAAAAATGTATCTAAAAGCAAAATGAGTATGAAAAACGACGAAAAATTAAAATCGTCCAATAACCGTGCGAATGGTTTTTACGCCCATAATTGCTCAGAAACAAAGTCTGATGTTTTTAAGCTCCAAAATCCTTTCTAACTTACACGTAACGCTATGAAAAATTAAAACCGACGCAAGTTTTTTACTTTGTTTCTTTGTTTGAGAAAAGTTTAAAAACGTTGGATTCAAGATATTCAAATTCATTTCCATTTAAAAACCCGCCAAAACAATGCTTTTCATATTTTAAAAGCTTGACTCCAGCGAAAATCGTTTTCAGAGCAAAACATAAAATTTCCATTTCAAAAGGATTAGGCTTCGAGTGCTCCCCCTGCAAACTGCTAGAGCAATTTACCACATAATTGATCACATCAAACAACTTCACAAATGATATCCAAATATCAAGATCATTCATATGTAATCCCTCAACATCCTCAGAGCACCTAAAAATGTATCTAAAAGCAAAATGAGTATGAAAAACGACGAAAAATTAAAATCGTGCAATAACCGTGCGAATGGTTTTTACGCCCATAATTGCTCAGAAACAAAGTCTGATGTTTTTAAGCTCCAAAATCCTTTCTAACTTACACGTAACGCTATGAAAAATTAAAACCGACGCAAGTTTTTTACTTTGTTTCTTTGTTTGAGAAAAGTTTAAAAACGTTGGATTCAAGATATTCAAATTCATTTCCATTTAAAAACCCGCCAAAACAATGCTTTTCATATTTTAAAAGCTTGACTCCAGCGAAAATCGTTTTCAGAGCAAAACATAAAATTTCCATTTCAAAAGGATTAGGCTTCGAGTGCTCCCCCTGCAAACTGCTAGAGCAATTTACCACATAATTGATCACATCAAACAACTTCACAAATGATATCCAAATATCAAGATCATTCATATGTAATCCCTCAACATCCTCAGAGCACCTAAAAATGTATCTAAAAGCAAAATGAGTATGAAAAACGACGAAAGATTAAAATCGTGCAATAACCGTGCGAATGGTTTTTACGCCCATAATTGCTCAGAAACAAAGTCTGATGTTTTTAAGCTCCAAAATCCTTTCTAACTTACACGTAACGCTATGAAAAATTAAAACCGACGCAAGTTTTTTACTTTGTTTCTTTGTTTGAGAAAAGTTTAAAAACGTTGGATTCAAGATATTCAAATTCATTTCCATTTAAAAACCCGCCAAAACAATGCTTTTCATATTTTAAAAGCTTGACTCCAGCGAAAATCGTTTTCAGAGCAAAACATAAAATTTCCATTTCAAAAGGATTAGGCTTCGAGTGCTCCCCCTGCAAACTGCTAGAGCAATTTACCACATAATTGATCACATCAAACAACTTCACAAATGATATCCAAATATCAAGATCATTCATATGTAATCCCTCAACATCCTCAGAGCACCTAAAAATGTATCTAAAAGCAAAATGAGTATGAAAAACGACGAAAAATTAAAATCGTGCAATAACCGTGCGAATGGTTTTTACGCCCATAATTGCTCAGAAACAAAGTCTGATGTTTTTAAGCTCCAAAATCCTTTCTAACTTACACGTAACGCTATGAAAAATTAAAACCGACGCAAGTTTTTTACTTTGTTTCTTTGTTTGAGAAAAGTTTAAAAACGTTGGATTCAAGATATTCAAATTCATTTCCATTTAAAAACCCGCCAAAACAATGCTTTTCATATTTTAAAAGCTTGACTCCAGCGAAAATCGTTTTCAGAGCAAAACATAAAATTTCCATTTCAAAAGGATTAGGCTTCGAGTGCTCCCCCTGCAAACTGCTAGAGCAATTTACCACATAATTGATCACATCAAACAACTTCACAAATGATATCCAAATATCAAGATCATTCATATGTAATCCCTCAACATCCTCAGAGCACCTAAAAATGTATCTAAAAGCAAAATGAGTATGAAAAACGACGAAAAATTAAAATCGTGCAATAACCGTGCGAATGGTTTTTACGCCCATAATTGCTCAGAAACAAAGTCTGATGTTTTTAAGCTCCAAAATCCTTTCTAACTTACACGTAACGCTATGAAAAATTAAAACCGACGCAAGTTTTTTACTTTGTTTCTTTGTTTGAGAAAAGTTTAAAAACGTTGGATTCAAGATATTCAAATTCATTTCCATTTAAAAACCCGCCAAAACAATGCTTTTCATATTTTAAAAGCTTGACTCCAGCGAAAATCGTTTTCAGAGCAAAACATAAAATTTCCATTTCAAAAGGATTAGGCTTCGAGTGCTCCCCCTGCAAACTGCTAGAGCAATTTACCACATAATTGATCACATCAAACAACTTCACAAATGATATCCAAATATCAAGATCATTCATATGTAATCCCTCAACATCCTCAGAGCACCTAAAAATGTATCTAAAAGCAAAATGAGTATGAAAAACGACGAAAAATTAAAATCGTGCAATAACCGTGCGAATGGTTTTTACGCCCCATAATTGCTCAGAAACAAAGTCTGATGTTTTTAAGCTCCAAAATCCTTTCTAACTTACACGTAACGCTATGAAAAATTAAAACCGACGCAAGTTTTTTACTTTGTTTCTTTGTTTGAGAAAAGTTTAAAAACGTTGGATTCAAGATATTCAAATTCATTTCCATTTAAAAACCCGCCAAAACAATGCTTTTCATATTTTAAAAGCTTGACTCCAGGGAAAATCGTTTTCAGAGCAAAACATAAAATTTCCATTTCAAAAGGATTAGGCTTCGAGTGCTCCCCCTGCAAACTGCTAGAGCAATTTACCACATAATTGATCACATCAAACAACTTCACAAATGATATCCAAATATCAAGATCATTCATATGTAATCCCTCAACATCCTCAGAGCACCTAAAAATGTATCTAAAAGCAAAATGAGTATGAAAAACGACGAAAAATTAAAATCGTGCAATAACCGTGCGAATGGTTTTTACGCCCCATAATTGCTCAGAAACAAAGTCTGATGTTTTTAAGCTCCAAAATCCTTTCTAACTTACACGTAACGCTATGAAAAATTAAAACCGACGCAAGTTTTTTACTTTGTTTCTTTGTTTGAGAAAAGTTTAAAAACGTTGGATTCAAGATATTCAAATTCATTTCCATTTAAAAACCCGCCAAAACAATGCTTTTCATATTTTAAAAGCTTGACTCCAGGGAAAATCGTTTTCAGAGCAAAACATAAAATTTCCATTTCAAAAGGATTAGGCTTCGAGTGCTCCCCCTGCAAACTGCTAGAGCAATTTACCACATAATTGATCACATCAAACAACTTCACAAATGATATCCAAATATCAAGATCATTCATATGTAATCCCTCAACATCCTCAGAGCACCTAAAAATGTATCTAAAAGCAAAATGAGTATGAAAAACGACGAAAAATTAAAATCGTGCAATAACCGTGCGAATGGTTTTTACGCCCCATAATTGCTCAGAAACAAAGTCTGATGTTTTTAAGCTCCAAAATCCTTTCTAACTTACACGTAACGCTATGAAAAATTAAAACCGACGCAAGTTTTTTACTTTGTTTCTTTGTTTGAGAAAAGTTTAAAAACGTTGGATTCAAGATATTCAAATTCATTTCCATTTAAAAACCCGCCAAAACAATGCTTTTCATATTTTAAAAGCTTGACTCCAGGGAAAATCGTTTTCAGAGCAAAACATAAAATTTCCATTTCAAAAGGATTAGGCTTCGAGTGCTCCCCCTGCAAACTGCTAGAGCAATTTACCACATAATTGATCACATCAAACAACTTCACAAATGATATCCAAATATCAAGATCATTCATATGTAATCCCTCAACATCCTCAGAGCACCTAAAAATGTATCTAAAAGCAAAATGAGTATGAAAAACGACGAAAAATTAAAATCGTGCAATAACCGTGCGAATGGTTTTTACGCCCCATAATTGCTCAGAAACAAAGTCTGATGTTTTTAAGCTCCAAAATCCTTTCTAACTTACACGTAACGCTATGAAAAATTAAAACCGACGCAAGTTTTTTACTTTGTTTCTTTGTTTGAGAAAAGTTTAAAAACGTTGGATTCAAGATATTCAAATTCATTTCCATTTAAAAACCCGCCAAAACAATGCTTTTCATATTTTAAAAGCTTGACTCCAGCGAAAATCGTTTTCAGAGCAAAACATAAAATTTCCATTTCAAAAGGATTAGGCTTCGAGTGCTCCCCCTGCAAACTGCTAGAGCAATTTACCACATAATTGATCACATCAAACAACTTCACAAATGATATCCAAATATCAAGATCATTCATATGTAATCCCTCAACATCCTCAGAGCACCTAAAAATGTATCTAAAAGCAAAATGAGTATGAAAAACGACGAAAAATTAAAATCGTGCAATAACCGTGCGAATGGTTTTTACGCCCCATAATTGCTCAGAAACAAAGTCTGATGTTTTTAAGCTCCAAAATCCTTTCTAACTTACACGTAACGCTATGAAAAATTAAAACCGACGCAAGTTTTTTACTTTGTTTCTTTGTTTGAGAAAAGTTTAAAAACGTTGGATTCAAGATATTCAAATTCATTTCCATTTAAAAACCCGCCAAAACAATGCTTTTCATATTTTAAAAGCTTGACTCCAGCGAAAATCGTTTTCAGAGCAAAACATAAAATTTCCATTTCAAAAGGATTAGGCTTCGAGTGCTCCCCCTGCAAACTGCTAGAGCAATTTACCACATAATTGATCACATCAAACAACTTCACAAATGATATCCAAATATCAAGATCATTCATATGTAATCCCTCAACATCCTCAGAGCACCTAAAAATGTATCTAAAAGCAAAATGAGTATGAAAAACGACGAAAAATTAAAATCGTGCAATAACCGTGCGAATGGTTTTTACGCCCCATAATTGCTCAGAAACAAAGTCTGATGTTTTTAAGCTCCAAAATCCTTTCTAACTTACACGTAACGCTATGAAAAATTAAAACCGACGCAAGTTTTTTACTTTGTTTCTTTGTTTGAGAAAAGTTTAAAAACGTTGGATTCAAGATATTCAAATTCATTTCCATTTAAAAACCCGCCAAAACAATGCTTTTCATATTTTAAAAGCTTGACTCCAGCGAAAATCGTTTTCAGAGCAAAACATAAAATTTCCATTTCAAAAGGATTAGGCTTCGAGTGCTCCCCCTGCAAACTGCTAGAGCAATTTACCACATAATTGATCACATCAAACAACTTCACAAATGATATCCAAATATCAAGATCATTCATATGTAATCCCTCAACATCCTCAGAGCACCTAAAAATGTATCTAAAAGCAAAATGAGTATGAAAAACGACGAAAAATTAAAATCGTGCAATAACCGTGCGAATGGTTTTTACGCCCCATAATTGCTCAGAAACAAAGTCTGATGTTTTTAAGCTCCAAAATCCTTTCTAACTTACACGTAACGCTATGAAAAATTAAAACCGACGCAAGTTTTTTACTTTGTTTCTTTGTTTGAGAAAAGTTTAAAAACGTTGGATTCAAGATATTCAAATTCATTTCCATTTAAAAACCCGCCAAAACAATGCTTTTCATATTTTAAAAGCTTGACTCCAGCGAAAATCGTTTTCAGAGCAAAACATAAAATTTCCATTTCAAAAGGATTAGGCTTCGAGTGCTCCCCCTGCAAACTGCTAGAGCAATTTACCACATAATTGATCACATCAAACAACTTCACAAATGATATCCAAATATCAAGATCATTCATATGTAATCCCTCAACATCCTCAGAGCACCTAAAAATGTATCTAAAAGCAAAATGAGTATGAAAAACGACGAAAAATTAAAATCGTGCAATAACCGTGCGAATGGTTTTTACGCCCCATAATTGCTCAGAAACAAAGTCTGATGTTTTTAAGCTCCAAAATCCTTTCTAACTTACACGTAACGCTATGAAAAATTAAAACCGACGCAAGTTTTTTACTTTGTTTCTTTGTTTGAGAAAAGTTTAAAAACGTTGGATTCAAGATATTCAAATTCATTTCCATTTAAAAACCCGCCAAAACAATGCTTTTCATATTTTAAAAGCTTGACTCCAGCGAAAATCGTTTTCAGAGCAAAACATAAAATTTCCATTTCAAAAGGATTAGGCTTCGAGTGCTCCCCCTGCAAACTGCTAGAGCAATTTACCACATAATTGATCACATCAAACAACTTCACAAATGATATCCAAATATCAAGATCATTCATATGTAATCCCTCAACATCCTCAGAGCACCTAAAAATGTATCTAAAAGCAAAATGAGTATGAAAAACGACGAAAAATTAAAATCGTGCAATAACCGTGCGAATGGTTTTTACGCCCCATAATTGCTCAGAAACAAAGTCTGATGTTTTTAAGCTCCAAAATCCTTTCTAACTTACACGTAACGCTATGAAAAATTAAAACCGACGCAAGTTTTTTACTTTGTTTCTTTGTTTGAGAAAAGTTTAAAAACGTTGGATTCAAGATATTCAAATTCATTTCCATTTAAAAACCCGCCAAAACAATGCTTTTCATATTTTAAAAGCTTGACTCCAGCGAAAATCGTTTTCAGAGCAAAACATAAAATTTCCATTTCAAAAGGATTAGGCTTCGAGTGCTCCCCCTGCAAACTGCTAGAGCAATTTACCACATAATTGATCACATCAAACAACTTCACAAATGATATCCAAATATCAAGATCATTCATATGTAATCCCTCAACATCCTCAGAGCACCTAAAAATGTATCTAAAAGCAAAATGAGTATGAAAAACGACGAAAAATTAAAATCGTGCAATAACCGTGCGAATGGTTTTTACGCCCCATAATTGCTCAGAAACAAAGTCTGATGTTTTTAAGCTCCAAAATCCTTTCTAACTTACACGTAACGCTATGAAAAATTAAAACCGACGCAAGTTTTTTACTTTGTTTCTTTGTTTGAGAAAAGTTTAAAAACGTTGGATTCAAGATATTCAAATTCATTTCCATTTAAAAACCCGCCAAAACAATGCTTTTCATATTTTAAAAGCTTGACTCCAGCGAAAATCGTTTTCAGAGCAAAACATAAAATTTCCATTTCAAAAGGATTAGGCTTCGAGTGCTCCCCCTGCAAACTGCTAGAGCAATTTACCACATAATTGATCACATCAAACAACTTCACAAATGATATCCAAATATCAAGATCATTCATATGTAATCCCTCAACATCCTCAGAGCACCTAAAAATGTATCTAAAAGCAAAATGAGTATGAAAAACGACGAAAAATTAAAATCGTGCAATAACCGTGCGAATGGTTTTTACGCCCCATAATTGCTCAGAAACAAAGTCTGATGTTTTTAAGCTCCAAAATCCTTTCTAACTTACACGTAACGCTATGAAAAATTAAAACCGACGCAAGTTTTTTACTTTGTTTCTTTGTTTGAGAAAAGTTTAAAAACGTTGGATTCAAGATATTCAAATTCATTTCCATTTAAAAACCCGCCAAAACAATGCTTTTCATATTTTAAAAGCTTGACTCCAGCGAAAATCGTTTTCAGAGCAAAACATAAAATTTCCATTTCAAAAGGATTAGGCTTCGAGTGCTCCCCCTGCAAACTGCTAGAGCAATTTACCACATAATTGATCACATCAAACAACTTCACAAATGATATCCAAATATCAAGATCATTCATATGTAATCCCTCAACATCCTCAGAGCACCTAAAAATGTATCTAAAAGCAAAATGAGTATGAAAAACGACGAAAAATTAAAATCGTGCAATAACCGTGCGAATGGTTTTTACGCCCCATAATTGCTCAGAAACAAAGTCTGATGTTTTTAAGCTCCAAAATCCTTTCTAACTTACACGTAACGCTATGAAAAATTAAAACCGACGCAAGTTTTTTACTTTGTTTCTTTGTTTGAGAAAAGTTTAAAAACGTTGGATTCAAGATATTCAAATTCATTTCCATTTAAAAACCCGCCAAAACAATGCTTTTCATATTTTAAAAGCTTGACTCCAGCGAAAATCGTTTTCAGAGCAAAACATAAAATTTCCATTTCAAAAGGATTAGGCTTCGAGTGCTCCCCCTGCAAACTGCTAGAGCAATTTACCACATAATTGATCACATCAAACAACTTCACAAATGATATCCAAATATCAAGATCATTCATATGTAATCCCTCAACATCCTCAGAGCACCTAAAAATGTATCTAAAAGCAAAATGAGTATGAAAAACGACGAAAAATTAAAATCGTGCAATAACCGTGCGAATGGTTTTTACGCCCCATAATTGCTCAGAAACAAAGTCTGATGTTTTTAAGCTCCAAAATCCTTTCTAACTTACACGTAACGCTATGAAAAATTAAAACCGACGCAAGTTTTTTACTTTGTTTCTTTGTTTGAGAAAAGTTTAAAAACGTTGGATTCAAGATATTCAAATTCATTTCCATTTAAAAACCCGCCAAAACAATGCTTTTCATATTTTAAAAGCTTGACTCCAGCGAAAATCGTTTTCAGAGCAAAACATAAAATTTCCATTTCAAAAGGATTAGGCTTCGAGTGCTCCCCCTGCAAACTGCTAGAGCAATTTACCACATAATTGATCACATCAAACAACTTCACAAATGATATCCAAATATCAAGATCATTCATATGTAATCCCTCAACATCCTCAGAGCACCTAAAAATGTATCTAAAAGCAAAATGAGTATGAAAAACGACGAAAAATTAAAATCGTGCAATAACCGTGCGAATGGTTTTTACGCCCCATAATTGCTCAGAAACAAAGTCTGATGTTTTTAAGCTCCAAAATCCTTTCTAACTTACACGTAACGCTATGAAAAATTAAAACCGACGCAAGTTTTTTACTTTGTTTCTTTGTTTGAGAAAAGTTTAAAAACGTTGGATTCAAGATATTCAAATTCATTTCCATTTAAAAACCCGCCAAAACAATGCTTTTCATATTTTAAAAGCTTGACTCCAGCGAAAATCGTTTTCAGAGCAAAACATAAAATTTCCATTTCAAAAGGATTAGGCTTCGAGTGCTCCCCCTGCAAACTGCTAGAGCAATTTACCACATAATTGATCACATCAAACAACTTCACAAATGATATCCAAATATCAAGATCATTCATATGTAATCCCTCAACATCCTCAGAGCACCTAAAAATGTATCTAAAAGCAAAATGAGTATGAAAAACGACGAAAAATTAAAATCGTGCAATAACCGTGCGAATGGTTTTTACGCCCCATAATTGCTCAGAAACAAAGTCTGATGTTTTTAAGCTCCAAAATCCTTTCTAACTTACACGTAACGCTATGAAAAATTAAAACCGACGCAAGTTTTTTACTTTGTTTCTTTGTTTGAGAAAAGTTTAAAAACGTTGGATTCAAGATATTCAAATTCATTTCCATTTAAAAACCCGCCAAAACAATGCTTTTCATATTTTAAAAGCTTGACTCCAGCGAAAATCGTTTTCAGAGCAAAACATAAAATTTCCATTTCAAAAGGATTAGGCTTCGAGTGCTCCCCCTGCAAACTGCTAGAGCAATTTACCACATAATTGATCACATCAAACAACTTCACAAATGATATCCAAATATCAAGATCATTCATATGTAATCCCTCAACATCCTCAGAGCACCTAAAAATGTATCTAAAAGCAAAATGAGTATGAAAAACGACGAAAAATTAAAATCGTGCAATAACCGTGCGAATGGTTTTTACGCCCCATAATTGCTCAGAAACAAAGTCTGATGTTTTTAAGCTCCAAAATCCTTTCTAACTTACACGTAACGCTATGAAAAATTAAAACCGACGCAAGTTTTTTACTTTGTTTCTTTGTTTGAGAAAAGTTTAAAAACGTTGGATTCAAGATATTCAAATTCATTTCCATTTAAAAACCCGCCAAAACAATGCTTTTCATATTTTAAAAGCTTGACTCCAGCGAAAATCGTTTTCAGAGCAAAACATAAAATTTCCATTTCAAAAGGATTAGGCTTCGAGTGCTCCCCCTGCAAACTGCTAGAGCAATTTACCACATAATTGATCACATCAAACAACTTCACAAATGATATCCAAATATCAAGATCATTCATATGTAATCCCTCAACATCCTCAGAGCACCTAAAAATGTATCTAAAAGCAAAATGAGTATGAAAAACGACGAAAAATTAAAATCGTGCAATAACCGTGCGAATGGTTTTTACGCCCCATAATTGCTCAGAAACAAAGTCTGATGTTTTTAAGCTCCAAAATCCTTTCTAACTTACACGTAACGCTATGAAAAATTAAAACCGACGCAAGTTTTTTACTTTGTTTCTTTGTTTGAGAAAAGTTTAAAAACGTTGGATTCAAGATATTCAAATTCATTTCCATTTAAAAACCCGCCAAAACAATGCTTTTCATATTTTAAAAGCTTGACTCCAGCGAAAATCGTTTTCAGAGCAAAACATAAAATTTCCATTTCAAAAGGATTAGGCTTCGAGTGCTCCCCCTGCAAACTGCTAGAGCAATTTACCACATAATTGATCACATCAAACAACTTCACAAATGATATCCAAATATCAAGATCATTCATATGTAATCCCTCAACATCCTCAGAGCACCTAAAAATGTATCTAAAAGCAAAATGAGTATGAAAAACGACGAAAAATTAAAATCGTGCAATAACCGTGCGAATGGTTTTTACGCCCCATAATTGCTCAGAAACAAAGTCTGATGTTTTTAAGCTCCAAAATCCTTTCTAACTTACACGTAACGCTATGAAAAATTAAAACCGACGCAAGTTTTTTACTTTGTTTCTTTGTTTGAGAAAAGTTTAAAAACGTTGGATTCAAGATATTCAAATTCATTTCCATTTAAAAACCCGCCAAAACAATGCTTTTCATATTTTAAAAGCTTGACTCCAGCGAAAATCGTTTTCAGAGCAAAACATAAAATTTCCATTTCAAAAGGATTAGGCTTCGAGTGCTCCCCCTGCAAACTGCTAGAGCAATTTACCACATAATTGATCACATCAAACAACTTCACAAATGATATCCAAATATCAAGATCATTCATATGTAATCCCTCAACATCCTCAGAGCACCTAAAAATGTATCTAAAAGCAAAATGAGTATGAAAAACGACGAAAAATTAAAATCGTCCAATAACCGTGCGAATGGTTTTTACGCCCATAATTGCTCAGAAACAAAGTCTGATGTTTTTAAGCTCCAAAATCCTTTCTAACTTACACGTAACGCTATGAAAAATTAAAACCGACGCAAGTTTTTTACTTTGTTTCTTTGTTTGAGAAAAGTTTAAAAACGTTGGATTCAAGATATTCAAATTCATTTCCATTTAAAAACCCGCCAAAACAATGCTTTTCATATTTTAAAAGCTTGACTCCAGCGAAAATCGTTTTCAGAGCAAAACATAAAATTTCCATTTCAAAAGGATTAGGCTTCGAGTGCTCCCCCTGCAAACTGCTAGAGCAATTTACCACATAATTGATCACATCAAACAACTTCACAAATGATATCCAAATATCAAGATCATTCATATGTAATCCCTCAACATCCTCAGAGCACCTAAAAATGTATCTAAAAGCAAAATGAGTATGAAAAACGACGAAAAATTAAAATCGTCCAATAACCGTGCGAATGGTTTTTACGCCCATAATTGCTCAGAAACAAAGTCTGATGTTTTTAAGCTCCAAAATCCTTTCTAACTTACACGTAACGCTATGAAAAATTAAAACCGACGCAAGTTTTTTACTTTGTTTCTTTGTTTGAGAAAAGTTTAAAAACGTTGGATTCAAGATATTCAAATTCATTTCCATTTAAAAACCCGCCAAAACAATGCTTTTCATATTTTAAAAGCTTGACTCCAGCGAAAATCGTTTTCAGAGCAAAACATAAAATTTCCATTTCAAAAGGATTAGGCTTCGAGTGCTCCCCCTGCAAACTGCTAGAGCAATTTACCACATAATTGATCACATCAAACAACTTCACAAATGATATCCAAATATCAAGATCATTCATATGTAATCCCTCAACATCCTCAGAGCACCT
Source organism: Durio zibethinus (assembly GCF_047325235.1). NCBI lineage: Eukaryota > Viridiplantae > Streptophyta > Magnoliopsida > Malvales > Malvaceae > Durio > Durio zibethinus. The sequence continues at coordinate 21,866,005 of NC_143166.1, forward strand.
AAAAATGTATCTAAAAGCAAAATGAGTATGAAAAACGACGAAAAATTAAAATCGTGCAATAACCGTGCGAATGGTTTTTACGCCCATAATTGCTCAGAAACAAAGTCTGATGTTTTTAAGCTCCAAAATCCTTTCTAACTTACACGTAACGCTATGAAAAATTAAAACCGACGCAAGTTTTTTACTTTGTTTCTTTGTTTGAGAAAAGTTTAAAAACGTTGGATTCAAGATATTCAAATTCATTTCCATTTAAAAACCCGCCAAAACAATGCTTTTCATATTTTAAAAGCTTGACTCCAGCGAAAATCGTTTTCAGAGCAAAACATAAAATTTCCATTTCAAAAGGATTAGGCTTCGAGTGCTCCCCCTGCAAACTGCTAGAGCAATTTACCACATAATTGATCACATCAAACAACTTCACAAATGATATCCAAATATCAAGATCATTCATATGTAATCCCTCAACATCCTCAGAGCACCTAAAAATGTATCTAAAAGCAAAATGAGTATGAAAAACGACGAAAAATTAAAATCGTCCAATAACCGTGCGAATGGTTTTTACGCCCATAATTGCTCAGAAACAAAGTCTGATGTTTTTAAGCTCCAAAATCCTTTCTAACTTACACGTAACGCTATGAAAAATTAAAACCGACGCAAGTTTTTTACTTTGTTTCTTTGTTTGAGAAAAGTTTAAAAACGTTGGATTCAAGATATTCAAATTCATTTCCATTTAAAAACCCGCCAAAACAATGCTTTTCATATTTTAAAAGCTTGACTCCAGCGAAAATCGTTTTCAGAGCAAAACATAAAATTTCCATTTCAAAAGGATTAGGCTTCGAGTGCTCCCCCTGCAAACTGCTAGAGCAATTTACCACATAATTGATCACATCAAACAACTTCACAAATGATATCCAAATATCAAGATCATTCATATGTAATCCCTCAACATCCTCAGAGCACCTAAAAATGTATCTAAAAGCAAAATGAGTATGAAAAACGACGAAAAATTAAAATCGTGCAATAACCGTGCGAATGGTTTTTACGCCCCATAATTGCTCAGAAACAAAGTCTGATGTTTTTAAGCTCCAAAATCCTTTCTAACTTACACGTAACGCTATGAAAAATTAAAACCGACGCAAGTTTTTTACTTTGTTTCTTTGTTTGAGAAAAGTTTAAAAACGTTGGATTCAAGATATTCAAATTCATTTCCATTTAAAAACCCGCCAAAACAATGCTTTTCATATTTTAAAAGCTTGACTCCAGCGAAAATCGTTTTCAGAGCAAAACATAAAATTTCCATTTCAAAAGGATTAGGCTTCGAGTGCTCCCCCTGCAAACTGCTAGAGCAATTTACCACATAATTGATCACATCAAACAACTTCACAAATGATATCCAAATATCAAGATCATTCATATGTAATCCCTCAACATCCTCAGAGCACCTAAAAATGTATCTAAAAGCAAAATGAGTATGAAAAACGACGAAAAATTAAAATCGTGCAATAACCGTGCGAATGGTTTTTACGCCCCATAATTGCTCAGAAACAAAGTCTGATGTTTTTAAGCTCCAAAATCCTTTCTAACTTACACGTAACGCTATGAAAAATTAAAACCGACGCAAGTTTTTTACTTTGTTTCTTTGTTTGAGAAAAGTTTAAAAACGTTGGATTCAAGATATTCAAATTCATTTCCATTTAAAAACCCGCCAAAACAATGCTTTTCATATTTTAAAAGCTTGACTCCAGCGAAAATCGTTTTCAGAGCAAAACATAAAATTTCCATTTCAAAAGGATTAGGCTTCGAGTGCTCCCCCTGCAAACTGCTAGAGCAATTTACCACATAATTGATCACATCAAACAACTTCACAAATGATATCCAAATATCAAGATCATTCATATGTAATCCCTCAACATCCTCAGAGCACCTAAAAATGTATCTAAAAGCAAAATGAGTATGAAAAACGACGAAAAATTAAAATCGTGCAATAACCGTGCGAATGGTTTTTACGCCCCATAATTGCTCAGAAACAAAGTCTGATGTTTTTAAGCTCCAAAATCCTTTCTAACTTACACGTAACGCTATGAAAAATTAAAACCGACGCAAGTTTTTTACTTTGTTTCTTTGTTTGAGAAAAGTTTAAAAACGTTGGATTCAAGATATTCAAATTCATTTCCATTTAAAAACCCGCCAAAACAATGCTTTTCATATTTTAAAAGCTTGACTCCAGCGAAAATCGTTTTCAGAGCAAAACATAAAATTTCCATTTCAAAAGGATTAGGCTTCGAGTGCTCCCCCTGCAAACTGCTAGAGCAATTTACCACATAATTGATCACATCAAACAACTTCACAAATGATATCCAAATATCAAGATCATTCATATGTAATCCCTCAACATCCTCAGAGCACCTAAAAATGTATCTAAAAGCAAAATGAGTATGAAAAACGACGAAAAATTAAAATCGTCCAATAACCGTGCGAATGGTTTTTACGCCCATAATTGCTCAGAAACAAAGTCTGATGTTTTTAAGCTCCAAAATCCTTTCTAACTTACACGTAACGCTATGAAAAATTAAAACCGACGCAAGTTTTTTACTTTGTTTCTTTGTTTGAGAAAAGTTTAAAAACGTTGGATTCAAGATATTCAAATTCATTTCCATTTAAAAACCCGCCAAAACAATGCTTTTCATATTTTAAAAGCTTGACTCCAGCGAAAATCGTTTTCAGAGCAAAACATAAAATTTCCATTTCAAAAGGATTAGGCTTCGAGTGCTCCCCCTGCAAACTGCTAGAGCAATTTACCACATAATTGATCACATCAAACAACTTCACAAATGATATCCAAATATCAAGATCATTCATATGTAATCCCTCAACATCCTCAGAGCACCTAAAAATGTATCTAAAAGCAAAATGAGTATGAAAAACGACGAAAAATTAAAATCGTCCAATAACCGTGCGAATGGTTTTTACGCCCATAATTGCTCAGAAACAAAGTCTGATGTTTTTAAGCTCCAAAATCCTTTCTAACTTACACGTAACGCTATGAAAAATTAAAACCGACGCAAGTTTTTTACTTTGTTTCTTTGTTTGAGAAAAGTTTAAAAACGTTGGATTCAAGATATTCAAATTCATTTCCATTTAAAAACCCGCCAAAACAATGCTTTTCATATTTTAAAAGCTTGACTCCAGCGAAAATCGTTTTCAGAGCAAAACATAAAATTTCCATTTCAAAAGGATTAGGCTTCGAGTGCTCCCCCTGCAAACTGCTAGAGCAATTTACCACATAATTGATCACATCAAACAACTTCACAAATGATATCCAAATATCAAGATCATTCATATGTAATCCCTCAACATCCTCAGAGCACCTAAAAATGTATCTAAAAGCAAAATGAGTATGAAAAACGACGAAAAATTAAAATCGTGCAATAACCGTGCGAATGGTTTTTACGCCCATAATTGCTCAGAAACAAAGTCTGATGTTTTTAAGCTCCAAAATCCTTTCTAACTTACACGTAACGCTATGAAAAATTAAAACCGACGCAAGTTTTTTACTTTGTTTCTTTGTTTGAGAAAAGTTTAAAAACGTTGGATTCAAGATATTCAAATTCATTTCCATTTAAAAACCCGCCAAAACAATGCTTTTCATATTTTAAAAGCTTGACTCCAGCGAAAATCGTTTTCAGAGCAAAACATAAAATTTCCATTTCAAAAGGATTAGGCTTCGAGTGCTCCCCCTGCAAACTGCTAGAGCAATTTACCACATAATTGATCACATCAAACAACTTCACAAATGATATCCAAATATCAAGATCATTCATATGTAATCCCTCAACATCCTCAGAGCACCTAAAAATGTATCTAAAAGCAAAATGAGTATGAAAAACGACGAAAAATTAAAATCGTCCAATAACCGTGCGAATGGTTTTTACGCCCATAATTGCTCAGAAACAAAGTCTGATGTTTTTAAGCTCCAAAATCCTTTCTAACTTACACGTAACGCTATGAAAAATTAAAACCGACGCAAGTTTTTTACTTTGTTTCTTTGTTTGAGAAAAGTTTAAAAACGTTGGATTCAAGATATTCAAATTCATTTCCATTTAAAAACCCGCCAAAACAATGCTTTTCATATTTTAAAAGCTTGACTCCAGCGAAAATCGTTTTCAGAGCAAAACATAAAATTTCCATTTCAAAAGGATTAGGCTTCGAGTGCTCCCCCTGCAAACTGCTAGAGCAATTTACCACATAATTGATCACATCAAACAACTTCACAAATGATATCCAAATATCAAGATCATTCATATGTAATCCCTCAACATCCTCAGAGCACCTAAAAATGTATCTAAAAGCAAAATGAGTATGAAAAACGACGAAAAATTAAAATCGTGCAATAACCGTGCGAATGGTTTTTACGCCCATAATTGCTCAGAAACAAAGTCTGATGTTTTTAAGCTCCAAAATCCTTTCTAACTTACACGTAACGCTATGAAAAATTAAAACCGACGCAAGTTTTTTACTTTGTTTCTTTGTTTGAGAAAAGTTTAAAAACGTTGGATTCAAGATATTCAAATTCATTTCCATTTAAAAACCCGCCAAAACAATGCTTTTCATATTTTAAAAGCTTGACTCCAGCGAAAATCGTTTTCAGAGCAAAACATAAAATTTCCATTTCAAAAGGATTAGGCTTCGAGTGCTCCCCCTGCAAACTGCTAGAGCAATTTACCACATAATTGATCACATCAAACAACTTCACAAATGATATCCAAATATCAAGATCATTCATATGTAATCCCTCAACATCCTCAGAGCACCTAAAAATGTATCTAAAAGCAAAATGAGTATGAAAAACGACGAAAAATTAAAATCGTGCAATAACCGTGCGAATGGTTTTTACGCCCATAATTGCTCAGAAACAAAGTCTGATGTTTTTAAGCTCCAAAATCCTTTCTAACTTACACGTAACGCTATGAAAAATTAAAACCGACGCAAGTTTTTTACTTTGTTTCTTTGTTTGAGAAAAGTTTAAAAACGTTGGATTCAAGATATTCAAATTCATTTCCATTTAAAAACCCGCCAAAACAATGCTTTTCATATTTTAAAAGCTTGACTCCAGCGAAAATCGTTTTCAGAGCAAAACATAAAATTTCCATTTCAAAAGGATTAGGCTTCGAGTGCTCCCCCTGCAAACTGCTAGAGCAATTTACCACATAATTGATCACATCAAACAACTTCACAAATGATATCCAAATATCAAGATCATTCATATGTAATCCCTCAACATCCTCAGAGCACCTAAAAATGTATCTAAAAGCAAAATGAGTATGAAAAACGACGAAAAATTAAAATCGTGCAATAACCGTGCGAATGGTTTTTACGCCCATAATTGCTCAGAAACAAAGTCTGATGTTTTTAAGCTCCAAAATCCTTTCTAACTTACACGTAACGCTATGAAAAATTAAAACCGACGCAAGTTTTTTACTTTGTTTCTTTGTTTGAGAAAAGTTTAAAAACGTTGGATTCAAGATATTCAAATTCATTTCCATTTAAAAACCCGCCAAAACAATGCTTTTCATATTTTAAAAGCTTGACTCCAGCGAAAATCGTTTTCAGAGCAAAACATAAAATTTCCATTTCAAAAGGATTAGGCTTCGAGTGCTCCCCCTGCAAACTGCTAGAGCAATTTACCACATAATTGATCACATCAAACAACTTCACAAATGATATCCAAATATCAAGATCATTCATATGTAATCCCTCAACATCCTCAGAGCACCTAAAAATGTATCTAAAAGCAAAATGAGTATGAAAAACGACGAAAAATTAAAATCGTGCAATAACCGTGCGAATGGTTTTTACGCCCCATAATTGCTCAGAAACAAAGTCTGATGTTTTTAAGCTCCAAAATCCTTTCTAACTTACACGTAACGCTATGAAAAATTAAAACCGACGCAAGTTTTTTACTTTGTTTCTTTGTTTGAGAAAAGTTTAAAAACGTTGGATTCAAGATATTCAAATTCATTTCCATTTAAAAACCCGCCAAAACAATGCTTTTCATATTTTAAAAGCTTGACTCCAGCGAAAATCGTTTTCAGAGCAAAACATAAAATTTCCATTTCAAAAGGATTAGGCTTCGAGTGCTCCCCCTGCAAACTGCTAGAGCAATTTACCACATAATTGATCACATCAAACAACTTCACAAATGATATCCAAATATCAAGATCATTCATATGTAATCCCTCAACATCCTCAGAGCACCTAAAAATGTATCTAAAAGCAAAATGAGTATGAAAAACGACGAAAAATTAAAATCGTGCAATAACCGTGCGAATGGTTTTTACGCCCCATAATTGCTCAGAAACAAAGTCTGATGTTTTTAAGCTCCAAAATCCTTTCTAACTTACACGTAACGCTATGAAAAATTAAAACCGACGCAAGTTTTTTACTTTGTTTCTTTGTTTGAGAAAAGTTTAAAAACGTTGGATTCAAGATATTCAAATTCATTTCCATTTAAAAACCCGCCAAAACAATGCTTTTCATATTTTAAAAGCTTGACTCCAGCGAAAATCGTTTTCAGAGCAAAACATAAAATTTCCATTTCAAAAGGATTAGGCTTCGAGTGCTCCCCCTGCAAACTGCTAGAGCAATTTACCACATAATTGATCACATCAAACAACTTCACAAATGATATCCAAATATCAAGATCATTCATATGTAATCCCTCAACATCCTCAGAGCACCTAAAAATGTATCTAAAAGCAAAATGAGTATGAAAAACGACGAAAAATTAAAATCGTGCAATAACCGTGCGAATGGTTTTTACGCCCCATAATTGCTCAGAAACAAAGTCTGATGTTTTTAAGCTCCAAAATCCTTTCTAACTTACACGTAACGCTATGAAAAATTAAAACCGACGCAAGTTTTTTACTTTGTTTCTTTGTTTGAGAAAAGTTTAAAAACGTTGGATTCAAGATATTCAAATTCATTTCCATTTAAAAACCCGCCAAAACAATGCTTTTCATATTTTAAAAGCTTGACTCCAGCGAAAATCGTTTTCAGAGCAAAACATAAAATTTCCATTTCAAAAGGATTAGGCTTCGAGTGCTCCCCCTGCAAACTGCTAGAGCAATTTACCACATAATTGATCACATCAAACAACTTCACAAATGATATCCAAATATCAAGATCATTCATATGTAATCCCTCAACATCCTCAGAGCACCTAAAAATGTATCTAAAAGCAAAATGAGTATGAAAAACGACGAAAAATTAAAATCGTGCAATAACCGTGCGAATGGTTTTTACGCCCCATAATTGCTCAGAAACAAAGTCTGATGTTTTTAAGCTCCAAAATCCTTTCTAACTTACACGTAACGCTATGAAAAATTAAAACCGACGCAAGTTTTTTACTTTGTTTCTTTGTTTGAGAAAAGTTTAAAAACGTTGGATTCAAGATATTCAAATTCATTTCCATTTAAAAACCCGCCAAAACAATGCTTTTCATATTTTAAAAGCTTGACTCCAGCGAAAATCGTTTTCAGAGCAAAACATAAAATTTCCATTTCAAAAGGATTAGGCTTCGAGTGCTCCCCCTGCAAACTGCTAGAGCAATTTACCACATAATTGATCACATCAAACAACTTCACAAATGATATCCAAATATCAAGATCATTCATATGTAATCCCTCAACATCCTCAGAGCACCTAAAAATGTATCTAAAAGCAAAATGAGTATGAAAAACGACGAAAAATTAAAATCGTGCAATAACCGTGCGAATGGTTTTTACGCCCCATAATTGCTCAGAAACAAAGTCTGATGTTTTTAAGCTCCAAAATCCTTTCTAACTTACACGTAACGCTATGAAAAATTAAAACCGACGCAAGTTTTTTACTTTGTTTCTTTGTTTGAGAAAAGTTTAAAAACGTTGGATTCAAGATATTCAAATTCATTTCCATTTAAAAACCCTCCAAAACAATGCTTTTCATATTTTAAAAGCTTGACTCCAGCGAAAATCGTTTTCAGAGCAAAACATAAAATTTCCATTTCAAAAGGATTAGGCTTCGAGTGCTCCCCCTGCAAACTGCTAGAGCAATTTACCACATAATTGATCACATCAAACAACTTCACAAATGATATCCAAATATCAAGATCATTCATATGTAATCCCTCAACATCCTCAGAGCACCTAAAAATGTATCTAAAAGCAAAATGAGTATGAAAAACGACGAAAAATTAAAATCGTGCAATAACCGTGCGAATGGTTTTTACGCCCATAATTGCTCAGAAACAAAGTCTGATGTTTTTAAGCTCCAAAATCCTTTCTAACTTACACGTAACGCTATGAAAAATTAAAACCGACGCAAGTTTTTTACTTTGTTTCTTTGTTTGAGAAAAGTTTAAAAACGTTGGATTCAAGATATTCAAATTCATTTCCATTTAAAAACCCGCCAAAACAATGCTTTTCATATTTTAAAAGCTTGACTCCAGCGAAAATCGTTTTCAGAGCAAAACATAAAATTTCCATTTCAAAAGGATTAGGCTTCGAGTGCTCCCCCTGCAAACTGCTAGAGCAATTTACCACATAATTGATCACATCAAACAACTTCACAAATGATATCCAAATATCAAGATCATTCATATGTAATCCCTCAACATCCTCAGAGCACCTAAAAATGTATCTAAAAGCAAAATGAGTATGAAAAACGACGAAAAATTAAAATCGTGCAATAACCGTGCGAATGGTTTTTACGCCCATAATTGCTCAGAAACAAAGTCTGATGTTTTTAAGCTCCAAAATCCTTTCTAACTTACACGTAACGCTATGAAAAATTAAAACCGACGCAAGTTTTTTACTTTGTTTCTTTGTTTGAGAAAAGTTTAAAAACGTTGGATTCAAGATATTCAAATTCATTTCCATTTAAAAACCCGCCAAAACAATGCTTTTCATATTTTAAAAGCTTGACTCCAGCGAAAATCGTTTTCAGAGCAAAACATAAAATTTCCATTTCAAAAGGATTAGGCTTCGAGTGCTCCCCCTGCAAACTGCTAGAGCAATTTACCACATAATTGATCACATCAAACAACTTCACAAATGATATCCAAATATCAAGATCATTCATATGTAATCCCTCAACATCCTCAGAGCACCTAAAAATGTATCTAAAAGCAAAATGAGTATGAAAAACGACGAAAAATTAAAATCGTGCAATAACCGTGCGAATGGTTTTTACGCCCATAATTGCTCAGAAACAAAGTCTGATGTTTTTAAGCTCCAAAATCCTTTCTAACTTACACGTAACGCTATGAAAAATTAAAACCGACGCAAGTTTTTTACTTTGTTTCTTTGTTTGAGAAAAGTTTAAAAACGTTGGATTCAAGATATTCAAATTCATTTCCATTTAAAAACCCGCCAAAACAATGCTTTTCATATTTTAAAAGCTTGACTCCAGCGAAAATCGTTTTCAGAGCAAAACATAAAATTTCCATTTCAAAAGGATTAGGCTTCGAGTGCTCCCCCTGCAAACTGCTAGAGCAATTTACCACATAATTGATCACATCAAACAACTTCACAAATGATATCCAAATATCAAGATCATTCATATGTAATCCCTCAACATCCTCAGAGCACCTAAAAATGTATCTAAAAGCAAAATGAGTATGAAAAACGACGAAAAATTAAAATCGTGCAATAACCGTGCGAATGGTTTTTACGCCCATAATTGCTCAGAAACAAAGTCTGATGTTTTTAAGCTCCAAAATCCTTTCTAACTTACACGTAACGCTATGAAAAATTAAAACCGACGCAAGTTTTTTACTTTGTTTCTTTGTTTGAGAAAAGTTTAAAAACGTTGGATTCAAGATATTCAAATTCATTTCCATTTAAAAACCCGCCAAAACAATGCTTTTCATATTTTAAAAGCTTGACTCCAGCGAAAATCGTTTTCAGAGCAAAACATAAAATTTCCATTTCAAAAGGATTAGGCTTCGAGTGCTCCCCCTGCAAACTGCTAGAGCAATTTACCACATAATTGATCACATCAAACAACTTCACAAATGATATCCAAATATCAAGATCATTCATATGTAATCCCTCAACATCCTCAGAGCACCTAAAAATGTATCTAAAAGCAAAATGAGTATGAAAAACGACGAAAAATTAAAATCGTGCAATAACCGTGCGAATGGTTTTTACGCCCATAATTGCTCAGAAACAAAGTCTGATGTTTTTAAGCTCCAAAATCCTTTCTAACTTACACGTAACGCTATGAAAAATTAAAACCGACGCAAGTTTTTTACTTTGTTTCTTTGTTTGAGAAAAGTTTAAAAACGTTGGATTCAAGATATTCAAATTCATTTCCATTTAAAAACCCGCCAAAACAATGCTTTTCATATTTTAAAAGCTTGACTCCAGCGAAAATCGTTTTCAGAGCAAAACATAAAATTTCCATTTCAAAAGGATTAGGCTTCGAGTGCTCCCCCTGCAAACTGCTAGAGCAATTTACCACATAATTGATCACATCAAACAACTTCACAAATGATATCCAAATATCAAGATCATTCATATGTAATCCCTCAACATCCTCAGAGCACCTAAAAATGTATCTAAAAGCAAAATGAGTATGAAAAACGACGAAAAATTAAAATCGTGCAATAACCGTGCGAATGGTTTTTACGCCCATAATTGCTCAGAAACAAAGTCTGATGTTTTTAAGCTCCAAAATCCTTTCTAACTTACACGTAACGCTATGAAAAATTAAAACCGACGCAAGTTTTTTACTTTGTTTCTTTGTTTGAGAAAAGTTTAAAAACGTTGGATTCAAGATATTCAAATTCATTTCCATTTAAAAACCCGCCAAAACAATGCTTTTCATATTTTAAAAGCTTGACTCCAGCGAAAATCGTTTTCAGAGCAAAACATAAAATTTCCATTTCAAAAGGATTAGGCTTCGAGTGCTCCCCCTGCAAACTGCTAGAGCAATTTACCACATAATTGATCACATCAAACAACTTCACAAATGATATCCAAATATCAAGATCATTCATATGTAATCCCTCAACATCCTCAGAGCACCTAAAAATGTATCTAAAAGCAAAATGAGTATGAAAAACGACGAAAAATTAAAATCGTGCAATAACCGTGCGAATGGTTTTTACGCCCATAATTGCTCAGAAACAAAGTCTGATGTTTTTAAGCTCCAAAATCCTTTCTAACTTACACGTAACGCTATGAAAAATTAAAACCGACGCAAGTTTTTTACTTTGTTTCTTTGTTTGAGAAAAGTTTAAAAACGTTGGATTCAAGATATTCAAATTCATTTCCATTTAAAAACCCGCCAAAACAATGCTTTTCATATTTTAAAAGCTTGACTCCAGCGAAAATCGTTTTCAGAGCAAAACATAAAATTTCCATTTCAAAAGGATTAGGCTTCGAGTGCTCCCCCTGCAAACTGCTAGAGCAATTTACCACATAATTGATCACATCAAACAACTTCACAAATGATATCCAAATATCAAGATCATTCATATGTAATCCCTCAACATCCTCAGAGCACCTAAAAATGTATCTAAAAGCAAAATGAGTATGAAAAACGACGAAAAATTAAAATCGTGCAATAACCGTGCGAATGGTTTTTACGCCCATAATTGCTCAGAAACAAAGTCTGATGTTTTTAAGCTCCAAAATCCTTTCTAACTTACACGTAACGCTATGAAAAATTAAAACCGACGCAAGTTTTTTACTTTGTTTCTTTGTTTGAGAAAAGTTTAAAAACGTTGGATTCAAGATATTCAAATTCATTTCCATTTAAAAACCCGCCAAAACAATGCTTTTCATATTTTAAAAGCTTGACTCCAGCGAAAATCGTTTTCAGAGCAAAACATAAAATTTCCATTTCAAAAGGATTAGGCTTCGAGTGCTCCCCCTGCAAACTGCTAGAGCAATTTACCACATAATTGATCACATCAAACAACTTCACAAATGATATCCAAATATCAAGATCATTCATATGTAATCCCTCAACATCCTCAGAGCACCTAAAAATGTATCTAAAAGCAAAATGAGTATGAAAAACGACGAAAAATTAAAATCGTGCAATAACCGTGCGAATGGTTTTTACGCCCATAATTGCTCAGAAACAAAGTCTGATGTTTTTAAGCTCCAAAATCCTTTCTAACTTACACGTAACGCTATGAAAAATTAAAACCGACGCAAGTTTTTTACTTTGTTTCTTTGTTTGAGAAAAGTTTAAAAACGTTGGATTCAAGATATTCAAATTCATTTCCATTTAAAAACCCGCCAAAACAATGCTTTTCATATTTTAAAAGCTTGACTCCAGCGAAAATCGTTTTCAGAGCAAAACATAAAATTTCCATTTCAAAAGGATTAGGCTTCGAGTGCTCCCCCTGCAAACTGCTAGAGCAATTTACCACATAATTGATCACATCAAACAACTTCACAAATGATATCCAAATATCAAGATCATTCATATGTAATCCCTCAACATCCTCAGAGCACCTAAAAATGTATCTAAAAGCAAAATGAGTATGAAAAACGACGAAAAATTAAAATCGTGCAATAACCGTGCGAATGGTTTTTACGCCCCATAATTGCTCAGAAACAAAGTCTGATGTTTTTAAGCTCCAAAATCCTTTCTAACTTACACGTAACGCTATGAAAAATTAAAACCGACGCAAGTTTTTTACTTTGTTTCTTTGTTTGAGAAAAGTTTAAAAACGTTGGATTCAAGATATTCAAATTCATTTCCATTTAAAAACCCGCCAAAACAATGCTTTTCATATTTTAAAAGCTTGACTCCAGCGAAAATCGTTTTCAGAGCAAAACATAAAATTTCCATTTCAAAAGGATTAGGCTTCGAGTGCTCCCCCTGCAAACTGCTAGAGCAATTTACCACATAATTGATCACATCAAACAACTTCACAAATGATATCCAAATATCAAGATCATTCATATGTAATCCCTCAACATCCTCAGAGCACCTAAAAATGTATCTAAAAGCAAAATGAGTATGAAAAACGACGAAAAATTAAAATCGTGCAATAACCGTGCGAATGGTTTTTACGCCCATAATTGCTCAGAAACAAAGTCTGATGTTTTTAAGCTCCAAAATCCTTTCTAACTTACACGTAACGCTATGAAAAATTAAAACCGACGCAAGTTTTTTACTTTGTTTCTTTGTTTGAGAAAAGTTTAAAAACGTTGGATTCAAGATATTCAAATTCATTTCCATTTAAAAACCCGCCAAAACAATGCTTTTCATATTTTAAAAGCTTGACTCCAGCGAAAATCGTTTTCAGAGCAAAACATAAAATTTCCATTTCAAAAGGATTAGGCTTCGAGTGCTCCCCCTGCAAACTGCTAGAGCAATTTACCACATAATTGATCACATCAAACAACTTCACAAATGATATCCAAATATCAAGATCATTCATATGTAATCCCTCAACATCCTCAGAGCACCTAAAAATGTATCTAAAAGCAAAATGAGTATGAAAAACGACGAAAAATTAAAATCGTGCAATAACCGTGCGAATGGTTTTTACGCCCATAATTGCTCAGAAACAAAGTCTGATGTTTTTAAGCTCCAAAATCCTTTCTAACTTACACGTAACGCTATGAAAAATTAAAACCGACGCAAGTTTTTTACTTTGTTTCTTTGTTTGAGAAAAGTTTAAAAACGTTGGATTCAAGATATTCAAATTCATTTCCATTTAAAAACCCGCCAAAACAATGCTTTTCATATTTTAAAAGCTTGACTCCAGCGAAAATCGTTTTCAGAGCAAAACATAAAATTTCCATTTCAAAAGGATTAGGCTTCGAGTGCTCCCCCTGCAAACTGCTAGAGCAATTTACCACATAATTGATCACATCAAACAACTTCACAAATGATATCCAAATATCAAGATCATTCATATGTAATCCCTCAACATCCTCAGAGCACCTAAAAATGTATCTAAAAGCAAAATGAGTATGAAAAACGACGAAAAATTAAAATCGTGCAATAACCGTGCGAATGGTTTTTACGCCCATAATTGCTCAGAAACAAAGTCTGATGTTTTTAAGCTCCAAAATCCTTTCTAACTTACACGTAACGCTATGAAAAATTAAAACCGACGCAAGTTTTTTACTTTGTTTCTTTGTTTGAGAAAAGTTTAAAAACGTTGGATTCAAGATATTCAAATTCATTTCCATTTAAAAACCCGCCAAAACAATGCTTTTCATATTTTAAAAGCTTGACTCCAGCGAAAATCGTTTTCAGAGCAAAACATAAAATTTCCATTTCAAAAGGATTAGGCTTCGAGTGCTCCCCCTGCAAACTGCTAGAGCAATTTACCACATAATTGATCACATCAAACAACTTCACAAATGATATCCAAATATCAAGATCATTCATATGTAATCCCTCAACATCCTCAGAGCACCTAAAAATGTATCTAAAAGCAAAATGAGTATGAAAAACGACGAAAAATTAAAATCGTGCAATAACCGTGCGAATGGTTTTTACGCCCATAATTGCTCAGAAACAAAGTCTGATGTTTTTAAGCTCCAAAATCCTTTCTAACTTACACGTAACGCTATGAAAAATTAAAACCGACGCAAGTTTTTTACTTTGTTTCTTTGTTTGAGAAAAGTTTAAAAACGTTGGATTCAAGATATTCAAATTCATTTCCATTTAAAAACCCGCCAAAACAATGCTTTTCATATTTTAAAAGCTTGACTCCAGCGAAAATCGTTTTCAGAGCAAAACATAAAATTTCCATTTCAAAAGGATTAGGCTTCGAGTGCTCCCCCTGCAAACTGCTAGAGCAATTTACCACATAATTGATCACATCAAACAACTTCACAAATGATATCCAAATATCAAGATCATTCATATGTAATCCCTCAACATCCTCAGAGCACCTAAAAATGTATCTAAAAGCAAAATGAGTATGAAAAACGACGAAAAATTAAAATCGTGCAATAACCGTGCGAATGGTTTTTACGCCCATAATTGCTCAGAAACAAAGTCTGATGTTTTTAAGCTCCAAAATCCTTTCTAACTTACACGTAACGCTATGAAAAATTAAAACCGACGCAAGTTTTTTACTTTGTTTCTTTGTTTGAGAAAAGTTTAAAAACGTTGGATTCAAGATATTCAAATTCATTTCCATTTAAAAACCCGCCAAAACAATGCTTTTCATATTTTAAAAGCTTGACTCCAGCGAAAATCGTTTTCAGAGCAAAACATAAAATTTCCATTTCAAAAGGATTAGGCTTCGAGTGCTCCCCCTGCAAACTGCTAGAGCAATTTACCACATAATTGATCACATCAAACAACTTCACAAATGATATCCAAATATCAAGATCATTCATATGTAATCCCTCAACATCCTCAGAGCACCTAAAAATGTATCTAAAAGCAAAATGAGTATGAAAAACGACGAAAAATTAAAATCGTGCAATAACCGTGCGAATGGTTTTTACGCCCATAATTGCTCAGAAACAAAGTCTGATGTTTTTAAGCTCCAAAATCCTTTCTAACTTACACGTAACGCTATGAAAAATTAAAACCGACGCAAGTTTTTTACTTTGTTTCTTTGTTTGAGAAAAGTTTAAAAACGTTGGATTCAAGATATTCAAATTCATTTCCATTTAAAAACCCGCCAAAACAATGCTTTTCATATTTTAAAAGCTTGACTCCAGCGAAAATCGTTTTCAGAGCAAAACATAAAATTTCCATTTCAAAAGGATTAGGCTTCGAGTGCTCCCCCTGCAAACTGCTAGAGCAATTTACCACATAATTGATCACATCAAACAACTTCACAAATGATATCCAAATATCAAGATCATTCATATGTAATCCCTCAACATCCTCAGAGCACCTAAAAATGTATCTAAAAGCAAAATGAGTATGAAAAACGACGAAAAATTAAAATCGTGCAATAACCGTGCGAATGGTTTTTACGCCCATAATTGCTCAGAAACAAAGTCTGATGTTTTTAAGCTCCAAAATCCTTTCTAACTTACACGTAACGCTATGAAAAATTAAAACCGACGCAAGTTTTTTACTTTGTTTCTTTGTTTGAGAAAAGTTTAAAAACGTTGGATTCAAGATATTCAAATTCATTTCCATTTAAAAACCCGCCAAAACAATGCTTTTCATATTTTAAAAGCTTGACTCCAGCGAAAATCGTTTTCAGAGCAAAACATAAAATTTCCATTTCAAAAGGATTAGGCTTCGAGTGCTCCCCCTGCAAACTGCTAGAGCAATTTACCACATAATTGATCACATCAAACAACTTCACAAATGATATCCAAATATCAAGATCATTCATATGTAATCCCTCAACATCCTCAGAGCACCTAAAAATGTATCTAAAAGCAAAATGAGTATGAAAAACGACGAAAAATTAAAATCGTGCAATAACCGTGCGAATGGTTTTTACGCCCATAATTGCTCAGAAACAAAGTCTGATGTTTTTAAGCTCCAAAATCCTTTCTAACTTACACGTAACGCTATGAAAAATTAAAACCGACGCAAGTTTTTTACTTTGTTTCTTTGTTTGAGAAAAGTTTAAAAACGTTGGATTCAAGATATTCAAATTCATTTCCATTTAGAAACCCGCCAAAACAATGCTTTTCATATTTTAAAAGCTTGACTCCAGCGAAAATCGTTTTCAGAGCAAAACATAAAATTTCCATTTCAAAAGGATTAGGCTTCGAGTGCTCCCCCTGCAAACTGCTAGAGCAATTTACCACATAATTGATCACATCAAACAACTTCACAAATGATATCCAAATATCAAGATCATTCATATGTAATCCCTCAACATCCTCAGAGCACCTAAAAATGTATCTAAAAGCAAAATGAGTATGAAAAACGACGAAAAATTAAAATCGTGCAATAACCGTGCGAATGGTTTTTACGCCCATAATTGCTCAGAAACAAAGTCTGATGTTTTTAAGCTCCAAAATCCTTTCTAACTTACACGTAACGCTATGAAAAATTAAAACCGACGCAAGTTTTTTACTTTGTTTCTTTGTTTGAGAAAAGTTTAAAAACGTTGGATTCAAGATATTCAAATTCATTTCCATTTAAAAACCCGCCAAAACAATGCTTTTCATATTTTAAAAGCTTGACTCCAGCGAAAATCGTTTTCAGAGCAAAACATAAAATTTCCATTTCAAAAGGATTAGGCTTCGAGTGCTCCCCCTGCAAACTGCTAGAGCAATTTACCACATAATTGATCACATCAAACAACTTCACAAATGATATCCAAATATCAAGATCATTCATATGTAATCCCTCAACATCCTCAGAGCACCTAAAAATGTATCTAAAAGCAAAATGAGTATGAAAAACGACGAAAAATTAAAATCGTGCAATAACCGTGCGAATGGTTTTTACGCCCATAATTGCTCAGAAACAAAGTCTGATGTTTTTAAGCTCCAAAATCCTTTCTAACTTACACGTAACGCTATGAAAAATTAAAACCGACGCAAGTTTTTTACTTTGTTTCTTTGTTTGAGAAAAGTTTAAAAACGTTGGATTCAAGATATTCAAATTCATTTCCATTTAAAAACCCGCCAAAACAATGCTTTTCATATTTTAAAAGCTTGACTCCAGCGAAAATCGTTTTCAGAGCAAAACATAAAATTTCCATTTCAAAAGGATTAGGCTTCGAGTGCTCCCCCTGCAAACTGCTAGAGCAATTTACCACATAATTGATCACATCAAACAACTTCACAAATGATATCCAAATATCAAGATCATTCATATGTAATCCCTCAACATCCTCAGAGCACCTAAAAATGTATCTAAAAGCAAAATGAGTATGAAAAACGACGAAAAATTAAAATCGTGCAATAACCGTGCGAATGGTTTTTACGCCCATAATTGCTCAGAAACAAAGTCTGATGTTTTTAAGCTCCAAAATCCTTTCTAACTTACACGTAACGCTATGAAAAATTAAAACCGACGCAAGTTTTTTACTTTGTTTCTTTGTTTGAGAAAAGTTTAAAAACGTTGGATTCAAGATATTCAAATTCATTTCCATTTAAAAACCCGCCAAAACAATGCTTTTCATATTTTAAAAGCTTGACTCCAGCGAAAATCGTTTTCAGAGCAAAACATAAAATTTCCATTTCAAAAGGATTAGGCTTCGAGTGCTCCCCCTGCAAACTGCTAGAGCAATTTACCACATAATTGATCACATCAAACAACTTCACAAATGATATCCAAATATCAAGATCATTCATATGTAATCCCTCAACATCCTCAGAGCACCTAAAAATGTATCTAAAAGCAAAATGAGTATGAAAAACGACGAAAAATTAAAATCGTGCAATAACCGTGCGAATGGTTTTTACGCCCATAATTGCTCAGAAACAAAGTCTGATGTTTTTAAGCTCCAAAATCCTTTCTAACTTACACGTAACGCTATGAAAAATTAAAACCGACGCAAGTTTTTTACTTTGTTTCTTTGTTTGAGAAAAGTTTAAAAACGTTGGATTCAAGATATTCAAATTCATTTCCATTTAAAAACCCGCCAAAACAATGCTTTTCATATTTTAAAAGCTTGACTCCAGCGAAAATCGTTTTCAGAGCAAAACATAAAATTTCCATTTCAAAAGGATTAGGCTTCGAGTGCTCCCCCTGCAAACTGCTAGAGCAATTTACCACATAATTGATCACATCAAACAACTTCACAAATGATATCCAAATATCAAGATCATTCATATGTAATCCCTCAACATCCTCAGAGCACCTAAAAATGTATCTAAAAGCAAAATGAGTATGAAAAACGACGAAAAATTAAAATCGTGCAATAACCGTGCGAATGGTTTTTACGCCCATAATTGCTCAGAAACAAAGTCTGATGTTTTTAAGCTCCAAAATCCTTTCTAACTTACACGTAACGCTATGAAAAATTAAAACCGACGCAAGTTTTTTACTTTGTTTCTTTGTTTGAGAAAAGTTTAAAAACGTTGGATTCAAGATATTCAAATTCATTTCCATTTAAAAACCCGCCAAAACAATGCTTTTCATATTTTAAAAGCTTGACTCCAGCGAAAATCGTTTTCAGAGCAAAACATAAAATTTCCATTTCAAAAGGATTAGGCTTCGAGTGCTCCCCCTGCAAACTGCTAGAGCAATTTACCACATAATTGATCACATCAAACAACTTCACAAATGATATCCAAATATCAAGATCATTCATATGTAATCCCTCAACATCCTCAGAGCACCTAAAAATGTATCTAAAAGCAAAATGAGTATGAAAAACGACGAAAAATTAAAATCGTGCAATAACCGTGCGAATGGTTTTTACGCCCATAATTGCTCAGAAACAAAGTCTGATGTTTTTAAGCTCCAAAATCCTTTCTAACTTACACGTAACGCTATGAAAAATTAAAACCGACGCAAGTTTTTTACTTTGTTTCTTTGTTTGAGAAAAGTTTAAAAACGTTGGATTCAAGATATTCAAATTCATTTCCATTTAAAAACCCGCCAAAACAATGCTTTTCATATTTTAAAAGCTTGACTCCAGCGAAAATCGTTTTCAGAGCAAAACATAAAATTTCCATTTCAAAAGGATTAGGCTTCGAGTGCTCCCCCTGCAAACTGCTAGAGCAATTTACCACATAATTGATCACATCAAACAACTTCACAAATGATATCCAAATATCAAGATCATTCATATGTAATCCCTCAACATCCTCAGAGCACCTAAAAATGTATCTAAAAGCAAAATGAGTATGAAAAACGACGAAAAATTAAAATCGTGCAATAACCGTGCGAATGGTTTTTACGCCCCATAATTGCTCAGAAACAAAGTCTGATGTTTTTAAGCTCCAAAATCCTTTCTAACTTACACGTAACGCTATGAAAAATTAAAACCGACGCAAGTTTTTTACTTTGTTTCTTTGTTTGAGAAAAGTTTAAAAACGTTGGATTCAAGATATTCAAATTCATTTCCATTTAAAAACCCGCCAAAACAATGCTTTTCATATTTTAAAAGCTTGACTCCAGCGAAAATCGTTTTCAGAGCAAAACATAAAATTTCCATTTCAAAAGGATTAGGCTTCGAGTGCTCCCCCTGCAAACTGCTAGAGCAATTTACCACATAATTGATCACATCAAACAACTTCACAAATGATATCCAAATATCAAGATCATTCATATGTAATCCCTCAACATCCTCAGAGCACCTAAAAATGTATCTAAAAGCAAAATGAGTATGAAAAACGACGAAAAATTAAAATCGTGCAATAACCGTGCGAATGGTTTTTACGCCCATAATTGCTCAGAAACAAAGTCTGATGTTTTTAAGCTCCAAAATCCTTTCTAACTTACACGTAACGCTATGAAAAATTAAAACCGACGCAAGTTTTTTACTTTGTTTCTTTGTTTGAGAAAAGTTTAAAAACGTTGGATTCAAGATATTCAAATTCATTTCCATTTAAAAACCCGCCAAAACAATGCTTTTCATATTTTAAAAGCTTGACTCCAGCGAAAATCGTTTTCAGAGCAAAACATAAAATTTCCATTTCAAAAGGATTAGGCTTCGAGTGCTCCCCCTGCAAACTGCTAGAGCAATTTACCACATAATTGATCACATCAAACAACTTCACAAATGATATCCAAATATCAAGATCATTCATATGTAATCCCTCAACATCCTCAGAGCACCTAAAAATGTATCTAAAAGCAAAATGAGTATGAAAAACGACGAAAAATTAAAATCGTGCAATAACCGTGGGAATGGTTTTTACGCCCCATAATTGCTCAGAAACAAAGTCTGATGTTTTTAAGCTCCAAAATCCTTTCTAACTTACACGTAACGATATGAAAAATTAAAACCGACGCAAGTTTTTTACTTTGTTTCTTTGTTTGAGAAAAGTTTAAAAACGTTGGATTCAAGATATTCAAATTCATTTCCATTTAAAAACCCGCCAAAACAATGCTTTTCATATTTTAAAAGCTTGACTCCAGCGAAAATCGTTTTCAGAGCAAAACATAAAATTTCCATTTCAAAAGGATTAGGCTTCGAGTGCTCCCCCTGCAAACTGCTAGAGCAATTTACCACATAATTGATCACATCAAACAACTTCACAAATGATATCCAAATATCAAGATCATTCATATGTAATCCCTCAACATCCTCAGAGCACCTAAAAATGTATCTAAAAGCAAAATGAGTATGAAAAACGACGAAAAATTAAAATCGTGCAATAACCGTGCGAATGGTTTTTACGCCCCATAATTGCTCAGAAACAAAGTCTGATGTTTTTAAGCTCCAAAATCCTTTCTAACTTACACGTAACGCTATGAAAAATTAAAACCGACGCAAGTTTTTTACTTTGTTTCTTTGTTTGAGAAAAGTTTAAAAACGTTGGATTCAAGATATTCAAATTCATTTCCATTTAAAAACCCGCCAAAACAATGCTTTTCATATTTTAAAAGCTTGACTCCAGCGAAAATCGTTTTCAGAGCAAAACATAAAATTTCCATTTCAAAAGGATTAGGCTTCGAGTGCTCCCCCTGCAAACTGCTAGAGCAATTTACCACATAATTGATCACATCAAACAACTTCACAAATGATATCCAAATATCAAGATCATTCATATGTAATCCCTCAACATCCTCAGAGCACCTAAAAATGTATCTAAAAGCAAAATGAGTATGAAAAACGACGAAAAATTAAAATCGTGCAATAACCGTGCGAATGGTTTTTACGCCCATAATTGCTCAGAAACAAAGTCTGATGTTTTTAAGCTCCAAAATCCTTTCTAACTTACACGTAACGCTATGAAAAATTAAAACCGACGCAAGTTTTTTACTTTGTTTCTTTGTTTGAGAAAAGTTTAAAAACGTTGGATTCAAGATATTCAAATTCATTTCCATTTAAAAACCCGCCAAAACAATGCTTTTCATATTTTAAAAGCTTGACTCCAGCGAAAATCGTTTTCAGAGCAAAACATAAAATTTCCATTTCAAAAGGATTAGGCTTCGAGTGCTCCCCCTGCAAACTGCTAGAGCAATTTACCACATAATTGATCACATCAAACAACTTCACAAATGATATCCAAATATCAAGATCATTCATATGTAATCCCTCAACATCCTCAGAGCACCTAAAAATGTATCTAAAAGCAAAATGAGTATGAAAAACGACGAAAAATTAAAATCGTGCAATAACCGTGCGAATGGTTTTTACGCCCATAATTGCTCAGAAACAAAGTCTGATGTTTTTAAGCTCCAAAATCCTTTCTAACTTACACGTAACGCTATGAAAAATTAAAACCGACGCAAGTTTTTTACTTTGTTTCTTTGTTTGAGAAAAGTTTAAAAACGTTGGATTCAAGATATTCAAATTCATTTCCATTTAAAAACCCGCCAAAACAATGCTTTTCATATTTTAAAAGCTTGACTCCAGCGAAAATCGTTTTCAGAGCAAAACATAAAATTTCCATTTCAAAAGGATTAGGCTTCGAGTGCTCCCCCTGCAAACTGCTAGAGCAATTTACCACATAATTGATCACATCAAACAACTTCACAAATGATATCCAAATATCAAGATCATTCATATGTAATCCCTCAACATCCTCAGAGCACCTAAAAATGTATCTAAAAGCAAAATGAGTATGAAAAACGACGAAAAATTAAAATCGTGCAATAACCGTGCGAATGGTTTTTACGCCCATAATTGCTCAGAAACAAAGTCTGATGTTTTTAAGCTCCAAAATCCTTTCTAACTTACACGTAACGCTATGAAAAATTAAAACCGACGCAAGTTTTTTACTTTGTTTCTTTGTTTGAGAAAAGTTTAAAAACGTTGGATTCAAGATATTCAAATTCATTTCCATTTAAAAACCCGCCAAAACAATGCTTTTCATATTTTAAAAGCTTGACTCCAGCGAAAATCGTTTTCAGAGCAAAACATAAAATTTCCATTTCAAAAGGATTAGGCTTCGAGTGCTCCCCCTGCAAACTGCTAGAGCAATTTACCACATAATTGATCACATCAAACAACTTCACAAATGATATCCAAATATCAAGATCATTCATATGTAATCCCTCAACATCCTCAGAGCACCTAAAAATGTATCTAAAAGCAAAATGAGTATGAAAAACGACGAAAAATTAAAATCGTGCAATAACCGTGCGAATGGTTTTTACGCCCCATAATTGCTCAGAAACAAAGTCTGATGTTTTTAAGCTCCAAAATCCTTTCTAACTTACACGTAACGCTATGAAAAATTAAAACCGACGCAAGTTTTTTACTTTGTTTCTTTGTTTGAGAAAAGTTTAAAAACGTTGGATTCAAGATATTCAAATTCATTTCCATTTAAAAACCCGCCAAAACAATGCTTTTCATATTTTAAAAGCTTGACTCCAGCGAAAATCGTTTTCAGAGCAAAACATAAAATTTCCATTTCAAAAGGATTAGGCTTCGAGTGCTCCCCCTGCAAACTGCTAGAGCAATTTACCACATAATTGATCACATCAAACAACTTCACAAATGATATCCAAATATCAAGATCATTCATATGTAATCCCTCAACATCCTCAGAGCACCTAAAAATGTATCTAAAAGCAAAATGAGTATGAAAAACGACGAAAAATTAAAATCGTGCAATAACCGTGCGAATGGTTTTTACGCCCCATAATTGCTCAGAAACAAAGTCTGATGTTTTTAAGCTCCAAAATCCTTTCTAACTTACACGTAACGCTATGAAAAATTAAAACCGACGCAAGTTTTTTACTTTGTTTCTTTGTTTGAGAAAAGTTTAAAAACGTTGGATTCAAGATATTCAAATTCATTTCCATTTAAAAACCCGCCAAAACAATGCTTTTCATATTTTAAAAGCTTGACTCCAGCGAAAATCGTTTTCAGAGCAAAACATAAAATTTCCATTTCAAAAGGATTAGGCTTCGAGTGCTCCCCCTGCAAACTGCTAGAGCAATTTACCACATAATTGATCACATCAAACAACTTCACAAATGATATCCAAATATCAAGATCATTCATATGTAATCCCTCAACATCCTCAGAGCACCTAAAAATGTATCTAAAAGCAAAATGAGTATGAAAAACGACGAAAAATTAAAATCGTGCAATAACCGTGCGAATGGTTTTTACGCCCCATAATTGCTCAGAAACAAAGTCTGATGTTTTTAAGCTCCAAAATCCTTTCTAACTTACACGTAACGCTATGAAAAATTAAAACCGACGCAAGTTTTTTACTTTGTTTCTTTGTTTGAGAAAAGTTTAAAAACGTTGGATTCAAGATATTCAAATTCATTTCCATTTAAAAACCCGCCAAAACAATGCTTTTCATATTTTAAAAGCTTGACTCCAGCGAAAATCGTTTTCAGAGCAAAACATAAAATTTCCATTTCAAAAGGATTAGGCTTCGAGTGCTCCCCCTGCAAACTGCTAGAGCAATTTACCACATAATTGATCACATCAAACAACTTCACAAATGATATCCAAATATCAAGATCATTCATATGTAATCCCTCAACATCCTCAGAGCACCTAAAAATGTATCTAAAAGCAAAATGAGTATGAAAAACGACGAAAAATTAAAATCGTGCAATAACCGTGCGAATGGTTTTTACGCCCCATAATTGCTCAGAAACAAAGTCTGATGTTTTTAAGCTCCAAAATCCTTTCTAACTTACACGTAACGCTATGAAAAATTAAAACCGACGCAAGTTTTTTACTTTGTTTCTTTGTTTGAGAAAAGTTTAAAAACGTTGGATTCAAGATATTCAAATTCATTTCCATTTAAAAACCCGCCAAAACAATGCTTTTCATATTTTAAAAGCTTGACTCCAGCGAAAATCGTTTTCAGAGCAAAACATAAAATTTCCATTTCAAAAGGATTAGGCTTCGAGTGCTCCCCCTGCAAACTGCTAGAGCAATTTACCACATAATTGATCACATCAAACAACTTCACAAATGATATCCAAATATCAAGATCATTCATATGTAATCCCTCAACATCCTCAGAGCACCTAAAAATGTATCTAAAAGCAAAATGAGTATGAAAAACGACGAAAAATTAAAATCGTGCAATAACCGTGCGAATGGTTTTTACGCCCCATAATTGCTCAGAAACAAAGTCTGATGTTTTTAAGCTCCAAAATCCTTTCTAACTTACACGTAACGCTATGAAAAATTAAAACCGACGCAAGTTTTTTACTTTGTTTCTTTGTTTGAGAAAAGTTTAAAAACGTTGGATTCAAGATATTCAAATTCATTTCCATTTAAAAACCCGCCAAAACAATGCTTTTCATATTTTAAAAGCTTGACTCCAGCGAAAATCGTTTTCAGAGCAAAACATAAAATTTCCATTTCAAAAGGATTAGGCTTCGAGTGCTCCCCCTGCAAACTGCTAGAGCAATTTACCACATAATTGATCACATCAAACAACTTCACAAATGATATCCAAATATCAAGATCATTCATATGTAATCCCTCAACATCCTCAGAGCACCTAAAAATGTATCTAAAAGCAAAATGAGTATGAAAAACGACGAAAAATTAAAATCGTGCAATAACCGTGCGAATGGTTTTTACGCCCCATAATTGCTCAGAAACAAAGTCTGATGTTTTTAAGCTCCAAAATCCTTTCTAACTTACACGTAACGCTATGAAAAATTAAAACCGACGCAAGTTTTTTACTTTGTTTCTTTGTTTGAGAAAAGTTTAAAAACGTTGGATTCAAGATATTCAAATTCATTTCCATTTAAAAACCCGCCAAAACAATGCTTTTCATATTTTAAAAGCTTGACTCCAGCGAAAATCGTTTTCAGAGCAAAACATAAAATTTCCATTTCAAAAGGATTAGGCTTCGAGTGCTCCCCCTGCAAACTGCTAGAGCAATTTACCACATAATTGATCACATCAAACAACTTCACAAATGATATCCAAATATCAAGATCATTCATATGTAATCCCTCAACATCCTCAGAGCACCTAAAAATGTATCTAAAAGCAAAATGAGTATGAAAAACGACGAAAAATTAAAATCGTGCAATAACCGTGCGAATGGTTTTTACGCCCCATAATTGCTCAGAAACAAAGTCTGATGTTTTTAAGCTCCAAAATCCTTTCTAACTTACACGTAACGCTATGAAAAATTAAAACCGACGCAAGTTTTTTACTTTGTTTCTTTGTTTGAGAAAAGTTTAAAAACGTTGGATTCAAGATATTCAAATTCATTTCCATTTAAAAACCCGCCAAAACAATGCTTTTCATATTTTAAAAGCTTGACTCCAGCGAAAATCGTTTTCAGAGCAAAACATAAAATTTCCATTTCAAAAGGATTAGGCTTCGAGTGCTCCCCCTGCAAACTGCTAGAGCAATTTACCACATAATTGATCACATCAAACAACTTCACAAATGATATCCAAATATCAAGATCATTCATATGTAATCCCTCAACATCCTCAGAGCACCTAAAAATGTATCTAAAAGCAAAATGAGTATGAAAAACGACGAAAAATTAAAATCGTGCAATAACCGTGCGAATGGTTTTTACGCCCCATAATTGCTCAGAAACAAAGTCTGATGTTTTTAAGCTCCAAAATCCTTTCTAACTTACACGTAACGCTATGAAAAATTAAAACCGACGCAAGTTTTTTACTTTGTTTCTTTGTTTGAGAAAAGTTTAAAAACGTTGGATTCAAGATATTCAAATTCATTTCCATTTAAAAACCCGCCAAAACAATGCTTTTCATATTTTAAAAGCTTGACTCCAGCGAAAATCGTTTTCAGAGCAAAACATAAAATTTCCATTTCAAAAGGATTAGGCTTCGAGTGCTCCCCCTGCAAACTGCTAGAGCAATTTACCACATAATTGATCACATCAAACAACTTCACAAATGATATCCAAATATCAAGATCATTCATATGTAATCCCTCAACATCCTCAGAGCACCTAAAAATGTATCTAAAAGCAAAATGAGTATGAAAAACGACGAAAAATTAAAATCGTGCAATAACCGTGCGAATGGTTTTTACGCCCCATAATTGCTCAGAAACAAAGTCTGATGTTTTTAAGCTCCAAAATCCTTTCTAACTTACACGTAACGCTATGAAAAATTAAAACCGACGCAAGTTTTTTACTTTGTTTCTTTGTTTGAGAAAAGTTTAAAAACGTTGGATTCAAGATATTCAAATTCATTTCCATTTAAAAACCCGCCAAAACAATGCTTTTCATATTTTAAAAGCTTGACTCCAGCGAAAATCGTTTTCAGAGCAAAACATAAAATTTCCATTTCAAAAGGATTAGGCTTCGAGTGCTCCCCCTGCAAACTGCTAGAGCAATTTACCACATAATTGATCACATCAAACAACTTCACAAATGATATCCAAATATCAAGATCATTCATATGTAATCCCTCAACATCCTCAGAGCACCTAAAAATGTATCTAAAAGCAAAATGAGTATGAAAAACGACGAAAAATTAAAATCGTGCAATAACCGTGCGAATGGTTTTTACGCCCCATAATTGCTCAGAAACAAAGTCTGATGTTTTTAAGCTCCAAAATCCTTTCTAACTTACACGTAACGCTATGAAAAATTAAAACCGACGCAAGTTTTTTACTTTGTTTCTTTGTTTGAGAAAAGTTTAAAAACGTTGGATTCAAGATATTCAAATTCATTTCCATTTAAAAACCCGCCAAAACAATGCTTTTCATATTTTAAAAGCTTGACTCCAGCGAAAATCGTTTTCAGAGCAAAACATAAAATTTCCATTTCAAAAGGATTAGGCTTCGAGTGCTCCCCCTGCAAACTGCTAGAGCAATTTACCACATAATTGATCACATCAAACAACTTCACAAATGATATCCAAATATCAAGATCATTCATATGTAATCCCTCAACATCCTCAGAGCACCTAAAAATGTATCTAAAAGCAAAATGAGTATGAAAAACGACGAAAAATTAAAATCGTGCAATAACCGTGCGAATGGTTTTTACGCCCCATAATTGCTCAGAAACAAAGTCTGATGTTTTTAAGCTCCAAAATCCTTTCTAACTTACACGTAACGCTATGAAAAATTAAAACCGACGCAAGTTTTTTACTTTGTTTCTTTGTTTGAGAAAAGTTTAAAAACGTTGGATTCAAGATATTCAAATTCATTTCCATTTAAAAACCCGCCAAAACAATGCTTTTCATATTTTAAAAGCTTGACTCCAGCGAAAATCGTTTTCAGAGCAAAACATAAAATTTCCATTTCAAAAGGATTAGGCTTCGAGTGCTCCCCCTGCAAACTGCTAGAGCAATTTACCACATAATTGATCACATCAAACAACTTCACAAATGATATCCAAATATCAAGATCATTCATATGTAATCCCTCAACATCCTCAGAGCACCTAAAAATGTATCTAAAAGCAAAATGAGTATGAAAAACGACGAAAAATTAAAATCGTGCAATAACCGTGCGAATGGTTTTTACGCCCCATAATTGCTCAGAAACAAAGTCTGATGTTTTTAAGCTCCAAAATCCTTTCTAACTTACACGTAACGCTATGAAAAATTAAAACCGACGCAAGTTTTTTACTTTGTTTCTTTGTTTGAGAAAAGTTTAAAAACGTTGGATTCAAGATATTCAAATTCATTTCCATTTAAAAACCCGCCAAAACAATGCTTTTCATATTTTAAAAGCTTGACTCCAGCGAAAATCGTTTTCAGAGCAAAACATAAAATTTCCATTTCAAAAGGATTAGGCTTCGAGTGCTCCCCCTGCAAACTGCTAGAGCAATTTACCACATAATTGATCACATCAAACAACTTCACAAATGATATCCAAATATCAAGATCATTCATATGTAATCCCTCAACATCCTCAGAGCACCTAAAAATGTATCTAAAAGCAAAATGAGTATGAAAAACGACGAAAAATTAAAATCGTGCAATAACCGTGCGAATGGTTTTTACGCCCCATAATTGCTCAGAAACAAAGTCTGATGTTTTTAAGCTCCAAAATCCTTTCTAACTTACACGTAACGCTATGAAAAATTAAAACCGACGCAAGTTTTTTACTTTGTTTCTTTGTTTGAGAAAAGTTTAAAAACGTTGGATTCAAGATATTCAAATTCATTTCCATTTAAAAACCCGCCAAAACAATGCTTTTCATATTTTAAAAGCTTGACTCCAGCGAAAATCGTTTTCAGAGCAAAACATAAAATTTCCATTTCAAAAGGATTAGGCTTCGAGTGCTCCCCCTGCAAACTGCTAGAGCAATTTACCACATAATTGATCACATCAAACAACTTCACAAATGATATCCAAATATCAAGATCATTCATATGTAATCCCTCAACATCCTCAGAGCACCTAAAAATGTATCTAAAAGCAAAATGAGTATGAAAAACGACGAAAAATTAAAATCGTGCAATAACCGTGCGAATGGTTTTTACGCCCCATAATTGCTCAGAAACAAAGTCTGATGTTTTTAAGCTCCAAAATCCTTTCTAACTTACACGTAACGCTATGAAAAATTAAAACCGACGCAAGTTTTTTACTTTGTTTCTTTGTTTGAGAAAAGTTTAAAAACGTTGGATTCAAGATATTCAAATTCATTTCCATTTAAAAACCCGCCAAAACAATGCTTTTCATATTTTAAAAGCTTGACTCCAGCGAAAATCGTTTTCAGAGCAAAACATAAAATTTCCATTTCAAAAGGATTAGGCTTCGAGTGCTCCCCCTGCAAACTGCTAGAGCAATTTACCACATAATTGATCACATCAAACAACTTCACAAATGATATCCAAATATCAAGATCATTCATATGTAATCCCTCAACATCCTCAGAGCACCTAAAAATGTATCTAAAAGCAAAATGAGTATGAAAAACGACGAAAAATTAAAATCGTGCAATAACCGTGCGAATGGTTTTTACGCCCCATAATTGCTCAGAAACAAAGTCTGATGTTTTTAAGCTCCAAAATCCTTTCTAACTTACACGTAACGCTATGAAAAATTAAAACCGACGCAAGTTTTTTACTTTGTTTCTTTGTTTGAGAAAAGTTTAAAAACGTTGGATTCAAGATATTCAAATTCATTTCCATTTAAAAACCCGCCAAAACAATGCTTTTCATATTTTAAAAGCTTGACTCCAGCGAAAATCGTTTTCAGAGCAAAACATAAAATTTCCATTTCAAAAGGATTAGGCTTCGAGTGCTCCCCCTGCAAACTGCTAGAGCAATTTACCACATAATTGATCACATCAAACAACTTCACAAATGATATCCAAATATCAAGATCATTCATATGTAATCCCTCAACATCCTCAGAGCACCTAAAAATGTATCTAAAAGCAAAATGAGTATGAAAAACGACGAAAAATTAAAATCGTGCAATAACCGTGCGAATGGTTTTTACGCCCCATAATTGCTCAGAAACAAAGTCTGATGTTTTTAAGCTCCAAAATCCTTTCTAACTTACACGTAACGCTATGAAAAATTAAAACCGACGCAAGTTTTTTACTTTGTTTCTTTGTTTGAGAAAAGTTTAAAAACGTTGGATTCAAGATATTCAAATTCATTTCCATTTAAAAACCCGCCAAAACAATGCTTTTCATATTTTAAAAGCTTGACTCCAGCGAAAATCGTTTTCAGAGCAAAACATAAAATTTCCATTTCAAAAGGATTAGGCTTCGAGTGCTCCCCCTGCAAACTGCTAGAGCAATTTACCACATAATTGATCACATCAAACAACTTCACAAATGATATCCAAATATCAAGATCATTCATATGTAATCCCTCAACATCCTCAGAGCACCTAAAAATGTATCTAAAAGCAAAATGAGTATGAAAAACGACGAAAAATTAAAATCGTGCAATAACCGTGCGAATGGTTTTTACGCCCCATAATTGCTCAGAAACAAAGTCTGATGTTTTTAAGCTCCAAAATCCTTTCTAACTTACACGTAACGCTATGAAAAATTAAAACCGACGCAAGTTTTTTACTTTGTTTCTTTGTTTGAGAAAAGTTTAAAAACGTTGGATTCAAGATATTCAAATTCATTTCCATTTAAAAACCCGCCAAAACAATGCTTTTCATATTTTAAAAGCTTGACTCCAGCGAAAATCGTTTTCAGAGCAAAACATAAAATTTCCATTTCAAAAGGATTAGGCTTCGAGTGCTCCCCCTGCAAACTGCTAGAGCAATTTACCACATAATTGATCACATCAAACAACTTCACAAATGATATCCAAATATCAAGATCATTCATATGTAATCCCTCAACATCCTCAGAGCACCTAAAAATGTATCTAAAAGCAAAATGAGTATGAAAAACGACGAAAAATTAAAATCGTGCAATAACCGTGCGAATGGTTTTTACGCCCCATAATTGCTCAGAAACAAAGTCTGATGTTTTTAAGCTCCAAAATCCTTTCTAACTTACACGTAACGCTATGAAAAATTAAAACCGACGCAAGTTTTTTACTTTGTTTCTTTGTTTGAGAAAAGTTTAAAAACGTTGGATTCAAGATATTCAAATTCATTTCCATTTAAAAACCCGCCAAAACAATGCTTTTCATATTTTAAAAGCTTGACTCCAGCGAAAATCGTTTTCAGAGCAAAACATAAAATTTCCATTTCAAAAGGATTAGGCTTCGAGTGCTCCCCCTGCAAACTGCTAGAGCAATTTACCACATAATTGATCACATCAAACAACTTCACAAATGATATCCAAATATCAAGATCATTCATATGTAATCCCTCAACATCCTCAGAGCACCTAAAAATGTATCTAAAAGCAAAATGAGTATGAAAAACGACGAAAAATTAAAATCGTGCAATAACCGTGCGAATGGTTTTTACGCCCCATAATTGCTCAGAAACAAAGTCTGATGTTTTTAAGCTCCAAAATCCTTTCTAACTTACACGTAACGCTATGAAAAATTAAAACCGACGCAAGTTTTTTACTTTGTTTCTTTGTTTGAGAAAAGTTTAAAAACGTTGGATTCAAGATATTCAAATTCATTTCCATTTAAAAACCCGCCAAAACAATGCTTTTCATATTTTAAAAGCTTGACTCCAGCGAAAATCGTTTTCAGAGCAAAACATAAAATTTCCATTTCAAAAGGATTAGGCTTCGAGTGCTCCCCCTGCAAACTGCTAGAGCAATTTACCACATAATTGATCACATCAAACAACTTCACAAATGATATCCAAATATCAAGATCATTCATATGTAATCCCTCAACATCCTCAGAGCACCTAAAAATGTATCTAAAAGCAAAATGAGTATGAAAAACGACGAAAAATTAAAATCGTGCAATAACCGTGCGAATGGTTTTTACGCCCCATAATTGCTCAGAAACAAAGTCTGATGTTTTTAAGCTCCAAAATCCTTTCTAACTTACACGTAACGCTATGAAAAATTAAAACCGACGCAAGTTTTTTACTTTGTTTCTTTGTTTGAGAAAAGTTTAAAAACGTTGGATTCAAGATATTCAAATTCATTTCCATTTAAAAACCCGCCAAAACAATGCTTTTCATATTTTAAAAGCTTGACTCCAGCGAAAATCGTTTTCAGAGCAAAACATAAAATTTCCATTTCAAAAGGATTAGGCTTCGAGTGCTCCCCCTGCAAACTGCTAGAGCAATTTACCACATAATTGATCACATCAAACAACTTCACAAATGATATCCAAATATCAAGATCATTCATATGTAATCCCTCAACATCCTCAGAGCACCTAAAAATGTATCTAAAAGCAAAATGAGTATGAAAAACGACGAAAAATTAAAATCGTGCAATAACCGTGCGAATGGTTTTTACGCCCCATAATTGCTCAGAAACAAAGTCTGATGTTTTTAAGCTCCAAAATCCTTTCTAACTTACACGTAACGCTATGAAAAATTAAAACCGACGCAAGTTTTTTACTTTGTTTCTTTGTTTGAGAAAAGTTTAAAAACGTTGGATTCAAGATATTCAAATTCATTTCCATTTAAAAACCCGCCAAAACAATGCTTTTCATATTTTAAAAGCTTGACTCCAGCGAAAATCGTTTTCAGAGCAAAACATAAAATTTCCATTTCAAAAGGATTAGGCTTCGAGTGCTCCCCCTGCAAACTGCTAGAGCAATTTACCACATAATTGATCACATCAAACAACTTCACAAATGATATCCAAATATCAAGATCATTCATATGTAATCCCTCAACATCCTCAGAGCACCTAAAAATGTATCTAAAAGCAAAATGAGTATGAAAAACGACGAAAAATTAAAATCGTGCAATAACCGTGCGAATGGTTTTTACGCCCCATAATTGCTCAGAAACAAAGTCTGATGTTTTTAAGCTCCAAAATCCTTTCTAACTTACACGTAACGCTATGAAAAATTAAAACCGACGCAAGTTTTTTACTTTGTTTCTTTGTTTGAGAAAAGTTTAAAAACGTTGGATTCAAGATATTCAAATTCATTTCCATTTAAAAACCCGCCAAAACAATGCTTTTCATATTTTAAAAGCTTGACTCCAGCGAAAATCGTTTTCAGAGCAAAACATAAAATTTCCATTTCAAAAGGATTAGGCTTCGAGTGCTCCCCCTGCAAACTGCTAGAGCAATTTACCACATAATTGATCACATCAAACAACTTCACAAATGATATCCAAATATCAAGATCATTCATATGTAATCCCTCAACATCCTCAGAGCACCTAAAAATGTATCTAAAAGCAAAATGAGTATGAAAAACGACGAAAAATTAAAATCGTGCAATAACCGTGCGAATGGTTTTTACGCCCCATAATTGCTCAGAAACAAAGTCTGATGTTTTTAAGCTCCAAAATCCTTTCTAACTTACACGTAACGCTATGAAAAATTAAAACCGACGCAAGTTTTTTACTTTGTTTCTTTGTTTGAGAAAAGTTTAAAAACGTTGGATTCAAGATATTCAAATTCATTTCCATTTAAAAACCCGCCAAAACAATGCTTTTCATATTTTAAAAGCTTGACTCCAGCGAAAATCGTTTTCAGAGCAAAACATAAAATTTCCATTTCAAAAGGATTAGGCTTCGAGTGCTCCCCCTGCAAACTGCTAGAGCAATTTACCACATAATTGATCACATCAAACAACTTCACAAATGATATCCAAATATCAAGATCATTCATATGTAATCCCTCAACATCCTCAGAGCACCTAAAAATGTATCTAAAAGCAAAATGAGTATGAAAAACGACGAAAAATTAAAATCGTGCAATAGCCGTGCGAATGGTTTTTACGCCCCATAATTGCTCAGAAACAAAGTCTGATGTTTTTAAGCTCCAAAATCCTTTCTAACTTACACGTAACGCTATGAAAAATTAAAACCGACGCAAGTTTTTTACTTTGTTTCTTTGTTTGAGAAAAGTTTAAAAACGTTGGATTCAAGATATTCAAATTCATTTCCATTTAAAAACCCGCCAAAACAATGCTTTTCATATTTTAAAAGCTTGACTCCAGCGAAAATCGTTTTCAGAGCAAAACATAAAATTTCCATTTCAAAAGGATTAGGCTTCGAGTGCTCCCCCTGCAAACTGCTAGAGCAATTTACCACATAATTGATCACATCAAACAACTTCACAAATGATATCCAAATATCAAGATCATTCATATGTAATCCCTCAACATCCTCAGAGCACCTAAAAATGTATCTAAAAGCAAAATGAGTATGAAAAACGACGAAAAATTAAAATCGTGCAATAACCGTGCGAATGGTTTTTACGCCCCATAATTGCTCAGAAACAAAGTCTGATGTTTTTAAGCTCCAAAATCCTTTCTAACTTACACGTAACGCTATGAAAAATTAAAACCGACGCAAGTTTTTTACTTTGTTTCTTTGTTTGAGAAAAGTTTAAAAACGTTGGATTCAAGATATTCAAATTCATTTCCATTTAAAAACCCGCCAAAACAATGCTTTTCATATTTTAAAAGCTTGACTCCAGCGAAAATCGTTTTCAGAGCAAAACATAAAATTTCCATTTCAAAAGGATTAGGCTTCGAGTGCTCCCCCTGCAAACTGCTAGAGCAATTTACCACATAATTGATCACATCAAACAACTTCACAAATGATATCCAAATATCAAGATCATTCATATGTAATCCCTCAACATCCTCAGAGCACCTAAAAATGTATCTAAAAGCAAAATGAGTATGAAAAACGACGAAAAATTAAAATCGTGCAATAGCCGTGCGAATGGTTTTTACGCCCCATAATTGCTCAGAAACAAAGTCTGATGTTTTTAAGCTCCAAAATCCTTTCTAACTTACACGTAACGCTATGAAAAATTAAAACCGACGCAAGTTTTTTACTTTGTTTCTTTGTTTGAGAAAAGTTTAAAAACGTTGGATTCAAGATATTCAAATTCATTTCCATTTAAAAACCCGCCAAAACAATGCTTTTCATATTTTAAAAGCTTGACTCCAGCGAAAATCGTTTTCAGAGCAAAACATAAAATTTCCATTTCAAAAGGATTAGGCTTCGAGTGCTCCCCCTGCAAACTGCTAGAGCAATTTACCACATAATTGATCACATCAAACAACTTCACAAATGATATCCAAATATCAAGATCATTCATATGTAATCCCTCAACATCCTCAGAGCACCTAAAAATGTATCTAAAAGCAAAATGAGTATGAAAAACGACGAAAAATTAAAATCGTGCAATAACCGTGCGAATGGTTTTTACGCCCCATAATTGCTCAGAAACAAAGTCTGATGTTTTTAAGCTCCAAAATCCTTTCTAACTTACACGTAACGCTATGAAAAATTAAAACCGACGCAAGTTTTTTACTTTGTTTCTTTGTTTGAGAAAAGTTTAAAAACGTTGGATTCAAGATATTCAAATTCATTTCCATTTAAAAACCCGCCAAAACAATGCTTTTCATATTTTAAAAGCTTGACTCCAGCGAAAATCGTTTTCAGAGCAAAACATAAAATTTCCATTTCAAAAGGATTAGGCTTCGAGTGCTCCCCCTGCAAACTGCTAGAGCAATTTACCACATAATTGATCACATCAAACAACTTCACAAATGATATCCAAATATCAAGATCATTCATATGTAATCCCTCAACATCCTCAGAGCACCTAAAAATGTATCTAAAAGCAAAATGAGTATGAAAAACGACGAAAAATTAAAATCGTGCAATAACCGTGCGAATGGTTTTTACGCCCCATAATTGCTCAGAAACAAAGTCTGATGTTTTTAAGCTCCAAAATCCTTTCTAACTTACACGTAACGCTATGAAAAATTAAAACCGACGCAAGTTTTTTACTTTGTTTCTTTGTTTGAGAAAAGTTTAAAAACGTTGGATTCAAGATATTCAAATTCATTTCCATTTAAAAACCCGCCAAAACAATGCTTTTCATATTTTAAAAGCTTGACTCCAGCGAAAATCGTTTTCAGAGCAAAACATAAAATTTCCATTTCAAAAGGATTAGGCTTCGAGTGCTCCCCCTGCAAACTGCTAGAGCAATTTACCACATAATTGATCACATCAAACAACTTCACAAATGATATCCAAATATCAAGATCATTCATATGTAATCCCTCAACATCCTCAGAGCACCTAAAAATGTATCTAAAAGCAAAATGAGTATGAAAAACGACGAAAAATTAAAATCGTGCAATAACCGTGCGAATGGTTTTTACGCCCCATAATTGCTCAGAAACAAAGTCTGATGTTTTTAAGCTCCAAAATCCTTTCTAACTTACACGTAACGCTATGAAAAATTAAAACCGACGCAAGTTTTTTACTTTGTTTCTTTGTTTGAGAAAAGTTTAAAAACGTTGGATTCAAGATATTCAAATTCATTTCCATTTAAAAACCCGCCAAAACAATGCTTTTCATATTTTAAAAGCTTGACTCCAGCGAAAATCGTTTTCAGAGCAAAACATAAAATTTCCATTTCAAAAGGATTAGGCTTCGAGTGCTCCCCCTGCAAACTGCTAGAGCAATTTACCACATAATTGATCACATCAAACAACTTCACAAATGATATCCAAATATCAAGATCATTCATATGTAATCCCTCAACATCCTCAGAGCACCTAAAAATGTATCTAAAAGCAAAATGAGTATGAAAAACGACGAAAAATTAAAATCGTGCAATAACCGTGCGAATGGTTTTTACGCCCCATAATTGCTCAGAAACAAAGTCTGATGTTTTTAAGCTCCAAAATCCTTTCTAACTTACACGTAACGCTATGAAAAATTAAAACCGACGCAAGTTTTTTACTTTGTTTCTTTGTTTGAGAAAAGTTTAAAAACGTTGGATTCAAGATATTCAAATTCATTTCCATTTAAAAACCCGCCAAAACAATGCTTTTCATATTTTAAAAGCTTGACTCCAGCGAAAATCGTTTTCAGAGCAAAACATAAAATTTCCATTTCAAAAGGATTAGGCTTCGAGTGCTCCCCCTGCAAACTGCTAGAGCAATTTACCACATAATTGATCACATCAAACAACTTCACAAATGATATCCAAATATCAAGATCATTCATATGTAATCCCTCAACATCCTCAGAGCACCTAAAAATGTATCTAAAAGCAAAATGAGTATGAAAAACGACGAAAAATTAAAATCGTGCAATAACCGTGCGAATGGTTTTTACGCCCCATAATTGCTCAGAAACAAAGTCTGATGTTTTTAAGCTCCAAAATCCTTTCTAACTTACACGTAACGCTATGAAAAATTAAAACCGACGCAAGTTTTTTACTTTGTTTCTTTGTTTGAGAAAAGTTTAAAAACGTTGGATTCAAGATATTCAAATTCATTTCCATTTAAAAACCCGCCAAAACAATGCTTTTCATATTTTAAAAGCTTGACTCCAGCGAAAATCGTTTTCAGAGCAAAACATAAAATTTCCATTTCAAAAGGATTAGGCTTCGAGTGCTCCCCCTGCAAACTGCTAGAGCAATTTACCACATAATTGATCACATCAAACAACTTCACAAATGATATCCAAATATCAAGATCATTCATATGTAATCCCTCAACATCCTCAGAGCACCTAAAAATGTATCTAAAAGCAAAATGAGTATGAAAAACGACGAAAAATTAAAATCGTGCAATAACCGTGCGAATGGTTTTTACGCCCCATAATTGCTCAGAAACAAAGTCTGATGTTTTTAAGCTCCAAAATCCTTTCTAACTTACACGTAACGCTATGAAAAATTAAAACCGACGCAAGTTTTTTACTTTGTTTCTTTGTTTGAGAAAAGTTTAAAAACGTTGGATTCAAGATATTCAAATTCATTTCCATTTAAAAACCCGCCAAAACAATGCTTTTCATATTTTAAAAGCTTGACTCCAGCGAAAATCGTTTTCAGAGCAAAACATAAAATTTCCATTTCAAAAGGATTAGGCTTCGAGTGCTCCCCCTGCAAACTGCTAGAGCAATTTACCACATAATTGATCACATCAAACAACTTCACAAATGATATCCAAATATCAAGATCATTCATATGTAATCCCTCAACATCCTCAGAGCACCTAAAAATGTATCTAAAAGCAAAATGAGTATGAAAAACGACGAAAAATTAAAATCGTGCAATAACCGTGCGAATGGTTTTTACGCCCCATAATTGCTCAGAAACAAAGTCTGATGTTTT
Source organism: Durio zibethinus (assembly GCF_047325235.1). NCBI lineage: Eukaryota > Viridiplantae > Streptophyta > Magnoliopsida > Malvales > Malvaceae > Durio > Durio zibethinus. The sequence goes on from NC_143166.1 coordinate 21,904,646, forward strand.
TAAGCTCCAAAATCCTTTCTAACTTACACGTAACGCTATGAAAAATTAAAACCGACGCAAGTTTTTTACTTTGTTTCTTTGTTTGAGAAAAGTTTAAAAACGTTGGATTCAAGATATTCAAATTCATTTCCATTTAAAAACCCGCCAAAACAATGCTTTTCATATTTTAAAAGCTTGACTCCAGCGAAAATCGTTTTCAGAGCAAAACATAAAATTTCCATTTCAAAAGGATTAGGCTTCGAGTGCTCCCCCTGCAAACTGCTAGAGCAATTTACCACATAATTGATCACATCAAACAACTTCACAAATGATATCCAAATATCAAGATCATTCATATGTAATCCCTCAACATCCTCAGAGCACCTAAAAATGTATCTAAAAGCAAAATGAGTATGAAAAACGACGAAAAATTAAAATCGTGCAATAACCGTGCGAATGGTTTTTACGCCCCATAATTGCTCAGAAACAAAGTCTGATGTTTTTAAGCTCCAAAATCCTTTCTAACTTACACGTAACGCTATGAAAAATTAAAACCGACGCAAGTTTTTTACTTTGTTTCTTTGTTTGAGAAAAGTTTAAAAACGTTGGATTCAAGATATTCAAATTCATTTCCATTTAAAAACCCGCCAAAACAATGCTTTTCATATTTTAAAAGCTTGACTCCAGCGAAAATCGTTTTCAGAGCAAAACATAAAATTTCCATTTCAAAAGGATTAGGCTTCGAGTGCTCCCCCTGCAAACTGCTAGAGCAATTTACCACATAATTGATCACATCAAACAACTTCACAAATGATATCCAAATATCAAGATCATTCATATGTAATCCCTCAACATCCTCAGAGCACCTAAAAATGTATCTAAAAGCAAAATGAGTATGAAAAACGACGAAAAATTAAAATCGTGCAATAACCGTGCGAATGGTTTTTACGCCCCATAATTGCTCAGAAACAAAGTCTGATGTTTTTAAGCTCCAAAATCCTTTCTAACTTACACGTAACGCTATGAAAAATTAAAACCGACGCAAGTTTTTTACTTTGTTTCTTTGTTTGAGAAAAGTTTAAAAACGTTGGATTCAAGATATTCAAATTCATTTCCATTTAAAAACCCGCCAAAACAATGCTTTTCATATTTTAAAAGCTTGACTCCAGCGAAAATCGTTTTCAGAGCAAAACATAAAATTTCCATTTCAAAAGGATTAGGCTTCGAGTGCTCCCCCTGCAAACTGCTAGAGCAATTTACCACATAATTGATCACATCAAACAACTTCACAAATGATATCCAAATATCAAGATCATTCATATGTAATCCCTCAACATCCTCAGAGCACCTAAAAATGTATCTAAAAGCAAAATGAGTATGAAAAACGACGAAAAATTAAAATCGTGCAATAACCGTGCGAATGGTTTTTACGCCCCATAATTGCTCAGAAACAAAGTCTGATGTTTTTAAGCTCCAAAATCCTTTCTAACTTACACGTAACGCTATGAAAAATTAAAACCGACGCAAGTTTTTTACTTTGTTTCTTTGTTTGAGAAAAGTTTAAAAACGTTGGATTCAAGATATTCAAATTCATTTCCATTTAAAAACCCGCCAAAACAATGCTTTTCATATTTTAAAAGCTTGACTCCAGCGAAAATCGTTTTCAGAGCAAAACATAAAATTTCCATTTCAAAAGGATTAGGCTTCGAGTGCTCCCCCTGCAAACTGCTAGAGCAATTTACCACATAATTGATCACATCAAACAACTTCACAAATGATATCCAAATATCAAGATCATTCATATGTAATCCCTCAACATCCTCAGAGCACCTAAAAATGTATCTAAAAGCAAAATGAGTATGAAAAACGACGAAAAATTAAAATCGTGCAATAACCGTGCGAATGGTTTTTACGCCCCATAATTGCTCAGAAACAAAGTCTGATGTTTTTAAGCTCCAAAATCCTTTCTAACTTACACGTAACGCTATGAAAAATTAAAACCGACGCAAGTTTTTTACTTTGTTTCTTTGTTTGAGAAAAGTTTAAAAACGTTGGATTCAAGATATTCAAATTCATTTCCATTTAAAAACCCGCCAAAACAATGCTTTTCATATTTTAAAAGCTTGACTCCAGCGAAAATCGTTTTCAGAGCAAAACATAAAATTTCCATTTCAAAAGGATTAGGCTTCGAGTGCTCCCCCTGCAAACTGCTAGAGCAATTTACCACATAATTGATCACATCAAACAACTTCACAAATGATATCCAAATATCAAGATCATTCATATGTAATCCCTCAACATCCTCAGAGCACCTAAAAATGTATCTAAAAGCAAAATGAGTATGAAAAACGACGAAAAATTAAAATCGTGCAATAACCGTGCGAATGGTTTTTACGCCCCATAATTGCTCAGAAACAAAGTCTGATGTTTTTAAGCTCCAAAATCCTTTCTAACTTACACGTAACGCTATGAAAAATTAAAACCGACGCAAGTTTTTTACTTTGTTTCTTTGTTTGAGAAAAGTTTAAAAACGTTGGATTCAAGATATTCAAATTCATTTCCATTTAAAAACCCGCCAAAACAATGCTTTTCATATTTTAAAAGCTTGACTCCAGCGAAAATCGTTTTCAGAGCAAAACATAAAATTTCCATTTCAAAAGGATTAGGCTTCGAGTGCTCCCCCTGCAAACTGCTAGAGCAATTTACCACATAATTGATCACATCAAACAACTTCACAAATGATATCCAAATATCAAGATCATTCATATGTAATCCCTCAACATCCTCAGAGCACCTAAAAATGTATCTAAAAGCAAAATGAGTATGAAAAACGACGAAAAATTAAAATCGTGCAATAACCGTGCGAATGGTTTTTACGCCCCATAATTGCTCAGAAACAAAGTCTGATGTTTTTAAGCTCCAAAATCCTTTCTAACTTACACGTAACGCTATGAAAAATTAAAACCGACGCAAGTTTTTTACTTTGTTTCTTTGTTTGAGAAAAGTTTAAAAACGTTGGATTCAAGATATTCAAATTCATTTCCATTTAAAAACCCGCCAAAACAATGCTTTTCATATTTTAAAAGCTTGACTCCAGCGAAAATCGTTTTCAGAGCAAAACATAAAATTTCCATTTCAAAAGGATTAGGCTTCGAGTGCTCCCCCTGCAAACTGCTAGAGCAATTTACCACATAATTGATCACATCAAACAACTTCACAAATGATATCCAAATATCAAGATCATTCATATGTAATCCCTCAACATCCTCAGAGCACCTAAAAATGTATCTAAAAGCAAAATGAGTATGAAAAACGACGAAAAATTAAAATCGTGCAATAACCGTGCGAATGGTTTTTACGCCCCATAATTGCTCAGAAACAAAGTCTGATGTTTTTAAGCTCCAAAATCCTTTCTAACTTACACGTAACGCTATGAAAAATTAAAACCGACGCAAGTTTTTTACTTTGTTTCTTTGTTTGAGAAAAGTTTAAAAACGTTGGATTCAAGATATTCAAATTCATTTCCATTTAAAAACCCGCCAAAACAATGCTTTTCATATTTTAAAAGCTTGACTCCAGCGAAAATCGTTTTCAGAGCAAAACATAAAATTTCCATTTCAAAAGGATTAGGCTTCGAGTGCTCCCCCTGCAAACTGCTAGAGCAATTTACCACATAATTGATCACATCAAACAACTTCACAAATGATATCCAAATATCAAGATCATTCATATGTAATCCCTCAACATCCTCAGAGCACCTAAAAATGTATCTAAAAGCAAAATGAGTATGAAAAACGACGAAAAATTAAAATCGTGCAATAACCGTGCGAATGGTTTTTACGCCCCATAATTGCTCAGAAACAAAGTCTGATGTTTTTAAGCTCCAAAATCCTTTCTAACTTACACGTAACGCTATGAAAAATTAAAACCGACGCAAGTTTTTTACTTTGTTTCTTTGTTTGAGAAAAGTTTAAAAACGTTGGATTCAAGATATTCAAATTCATTTCCATTTAAAAACCCGCCAAAACAATGCTTTTCATATTTTAAAAGCTTGACTCCAGCGAAAATCGTTTTCAGAGCAAAACATAAAATTTCCATTTCAAAAGGATTAGGCTTCGAGTGCTCCCCCTGCAAACTGCTAGAGCAATTTACCACATAATTGATCACATCAAACAACTTCACAAATGATATCCAAATATCAAGATCATTCATATGTAATCCCTCAACATCCTCAGAGCACCTAAAAATGTATCTAAAAGCAAAATGAGTATGAAAAACGACGAAAAATTAAAATCGTGCAATAACCGTGCGAATGGTTTTTACGCCCCATAATTGCTCAGAAACAAAGTCTGATGTTTTTAAGCTCCAAAATCCTTTCTAACTTACACGTAACGCTATGAAAAATTAAAACCGACGCAAGTTTTTTACTTTGTTTCTTTGTTTGAGAAAAGTTTAAAAACGTTGGATTCAAGATATTCAAATTCATTTCCATTTAAAAACCCGCCAAAACAATGCTTTTCATATTTTAAAAGCTTGACTCCAGCGAAAATCGTTTTCAGAGCAAAACATAAAATTTCCATTTCAAAAGGATTAGGCTTCGAGTGCTCCCCCTGCAAACTGCTAGAGCAATTTACCACATAATTGATCACATCAAACAACTTCACAAATGATATCCAAATATCAAGATCATTCATATGTAATCCCTCAACATCCTCAGAGCACCTAAAAATGTATCTAAAAGCAAAATGAGTATGAAAAACGACGAAAAATTAAAATCGTGCAATAACCGTGCGAATGGTTTTTACGCCCCATAATTGCTCAGAAACAAAGTCTGATGTTTTTAAGCTCCAAAATCCTTTCTAACTTACACGTAACGCTATGAAAAATTAAAACCGACGCAAGTTTTTTACTTTGTTTCTTTGTTTGAGAAAAGTTTAAAAACGTTGGATTCAAGATATTCAAATTCATTTCCATTTAAAAACCCGCCAAAACAATGCTTTTCATATTTTAAAAGCTTGACTCCAGCGAAAATCGTTTTCAGAGCAAAACATAAAATTTCCATTTCAAAAGGATTAGGCTTCGAGTGCTCCCCCTGCAAACTGCTAGAGCAATTTACCACATAATTGATCACATCAAACAACTTCACAAATGATATCCAAATATCAAGATCATTCATATGTAATCCCTCAACATCCTCAGAGCACCTAAAAATGTATCTAAAAGCAAAATGAGTATGAAAAACGACGAAAAATTAAAATCGTGCAATAACCGTGCGAATGGTTTTTACGCCCCATAATTGCTCAGAAACAAAGTCTGATGTTTTTAAGCTCCAAAATCCTTTCTAACTTACACGTAACGCTATGAAAAATTAAAACCGACGCAAGTTTTTTACTTTGTTTCTTTGTTTGAGAAAAGTTTAAAAACGTTGGATTCAAGATATTCAAATTCATTTCCATTTAAAAACCCGCCAAAACAATGCTTTTCATATTTTAAAAGCTTGACTCCAGCGAAAATCGTTTTCAGAGCAAAACATAAAATTTCCATTTCAAAAGGATTAGGCTTCGAGTGCTCCCCCTGCAAACTGCTAGAGCAATTTACCACATAATTGATCACATCAAACAACTTCACAAATGATATCCAAATATCAAGATCATTCATATGTAATCCCTCAACATCCTCAGAGCACCTAAAAATGTATCTAAAAGCAAAATGAGTATGAAAAACGACGAAAAATTAAAATCGTGCAATAACCGTGCGAATGGTTTTTACGCCCCATAATTGCTCAGAAACAAAGTCTGATGTTTTTAAGCTCCAAAATCCTTTCTAACTTACACGTAACGCTATGAAAAATTAAAACCGACGCAAGTTTTTTACTTTGTTTCTTTGTTTGAGAAAAGTTTAAAAACGTTGGATTCAAGATATTCAAATTCATTTCCATTTAAAAACCCGCCAAAACAATGCTTTTCATATTTTAAAAGCTTGACTCCAGCGAAAATCGTTTTCAGAGCAAAACATAAAATTTCCATTTCAAAAGGATTAGGCTTCGAGTGCTCCCCCTGCAAACTGCTAGAGCAATTTACCACATAATTGATCACATCAAACAACTTCACAAATGATATCCAAATATCAAGATCATTCATATGTAATCCCTCAACATCCTCAGAGCACCTAAAAATGTATCTAAAAGCAAAATGAGTATGAAAAACGACGAAAAATTAAAATCGTGCAATAACCGTGCGAATGGTTTTTACGCCCCATAATTGCTCAGAAACAAAGTCTGATGTTTTTAAGCTCCAAAATCCTTTCTAACTTACACGTAACGCTATGAAAAATTAAAACCGACGCAAGTTTTTTACTTTGTTTCTTTGTTTGAGAAAAGTTTAAAAACGTTGGATTCAAGATATTCAAATTCATTTCCATTTAAAAACCCGCCAAAACAATGCTTTTCATATTTTAAAAGCTTGACTCCAGCGAAAATCGTTTTCAGAGCAAAACATAAAATTTCCATTTCAAAAGGATTAGGCTTCGAGTGCTCCCCCTGCAAACTGCTAGAGCAATTTACCACATAATTGATCACATCAAACAACTTCACAAATGATATCCAAATATCAAGATCATTCATATGTAATCCCTCAACATCCTCAGAGCACCTAAAAATGTATCTAAAAGCAAAATGAGTATGAAAAACGACGAAAAATTAAAATCGTGCAATAACCGTGCGAATGGTTTTTACGCCCCATAATTGCTCAGAAACAAAGTCTGATGTTTTTAAGCTCCAAAATCCTTTCTAACTTACACGTAACGCTATGAAAAATTAAAACCGACGCAAGTTTTTTACTTTGTTTCTTTGTTTGAGAAAAGTTTAAAAACGTTGGATTCAAGATATTCAAATTCATTTCCATTTAAAAACCCGCCAAAACAATGCTTTTCATATTTTAAAAGCTTGACTCCAGCGAAAATCGTTTTCAGAGCAAAACATAAAATTTCCATTTCAAAAGGATTAGGCTTCGAGTGCTCCCCCTGCAAACTGCTAGAGCAATTTACCACATAATTGATCACATCAAACAACTTCACAAATGATATCCAAATATCAAGATCATTCATATGTAATCCCTCAACATCCTCAGAGCACCTAAAAATGTATCTAAAAGCAAAATGAGTATGAAAAACGACGAAAAATTAAAATCGTGCAATAACCGTGCGAATGGTTTTTACGCCCCATAATTGCTCAGAAACAAAGTCTGATGTTTTTAAGCTCCAAAATCCTTTCTAACTTACACGTAACGCTATGAAAAATTAAAACCGACGCAAGTTTTTTACTTTGTTTCTTTGTTTGAGAAAAGTTTAAAAACGTTGGATTCAAGATATTCAAATTCATTTCCATTTAAAAACCCGCCAAAACAATGCTTTTCATATTTTAAAAGCTTGACTCCAGCGAAAATCGTTTTCAGAGCAAAACATAAAATTTCCATTTCAAAAGGATTAGGCTTCGAGTGCTCCCCCTGCAAACTGCTAGAGCAATTTACCACATAATTGATCACATCAAACAACTTCACAAATGATATCCAAATATCAAGATCATTCATATGTAATCCCTCAACATCCTCAGAGCACCTAAAAATGTATCTAAAAGCAAAATGAGTATGAAAAACGACGAAAAATTAAAATCGTGCAATAACCGTGCGAATGGTTTTTACGCCCCATAATTGCTCAGAAACAAAGTCTGATGTTTTTAAGCTCCAAAATCCTTTCTAACTTACACGTAACGCTATGAAAAATTAAAACCGACGCAAGTTTTTTACTTTGTTTCTTTGTTTGAGAAAAGTTTAAAAACGTTGGATTCAAGATATTCAAATTCATTTCCATTTAAAAACCCGCCAAAACAATGCTTTTCATATTTTAAAAGCTTGACTCCAGCGAAAATCGTTTTCAGAGCAAAACATAAAATTTCCATTTCAAAAGGATTAGGCTTCGAGTGCTCCCCCTGCAAACTGCTAGAGCAATTTACCACATAATTGATCACATCAAACAACTTCACAAATGATATCCAAATATCAAGATCATTCATATGTAATCCCTCAACATCCTCAGAGCACCTAAAAATGTATCTAAAAGCAAAATGAGTATGAAAAACGACGAAAAATTAAAATCGTGCAATAACCGTGCGAATGGTTTTTACGCCCCATAATTGCTCAGAAACAAAGTCTGATGTTTTTAAGCTCCAAAATCCTTTCTAACTTACACGTAACGCTATGAAAAATTAAAACCGACGCAAGTTTTTTACTTTGTTTCTTTGTTTGAGAAAAGTTTAAAAACGTTGGATTCAAGATATTCAAATTCATTTCCATTTAAAAACCCGCCAAAACAATGCTTTTCATATTTTAAAAGCTTGACTCCAGCGAAAATCGTTTTCAGAGCAAAACATAAAATTTCCATTTCAAAAGGATTAGGCTTCGAGTGCTCCCCCTGCAAACTGCTAGAGCAATTTACCACATAATTGATCACATCAAACAACTTCACAAATGATATCCAAATATCAAGATCATTCATATGTAATCCCTCAACATCCTCAGAGCACCTAAAAATGTATCTAAAAGCAAAATGAGTATGAAAAACGACGAAAAATTAAAATCGTGCAATAACCGTGCGAATGGTTTTTACGCCCCATAATTGCTCAGAAACAAAGTCTGATGTTTTTAAGCTCCAAAATCCTTTCTAACTTACACGTAACGCTATGAAAAATTAAAACCGACGCAAGTTTTTTACTTTGTTTCTTTGTTTGAGAAAAGTTTAAAAACGTTGGATTCAAGATATTCAAATTCATTTCCATTTAAAAACCCGCCAAAACAATGCTTTTCATATTTTAAAAGCTTGACTCCAGCGAAAATCGTTTTCAGAGCAAAACATAAAATTTCCATTTCAAAAGGATTAGGCTTCGAGTGCTCCCCCTGCAAACTGCTAGAGCAATTTACCACATAATTGATCACATCAAACAACTTCACAAATGATATCCAAATATCAAGATCATTCATATGTAATCCCTCAACATCCTCAGAGCACCTAAAAATGTATCTAAAAGCAAAATGAGTATGAAAAACGACGAAAAATTAAAATCGTGCAATAACCGTGCGAATGGTTTTTACGCCCCATAATTGCTCAGAAACAAAGTCTGATGTTTTTAAGCTCCAAAATCCTTTCTAACTTACACGTAACGCTATGAAAAATTAAAACCGACGCAAGTTTTTTACTTTGTTTCTTTGTTTGAGAAAAGTTTAAAAACGTTGGATTCAAGATATTCAAATTCATTTCCATTTAAAAACCCGCCAAAACAATGCTTTTCATATTTTAAAAGCTTGACTCCAGCGAAAATCGTTTTCAGAGCAAAACATAAAATTTCCATTTCAAAAGGATTAGGCTTCGAGTGCTCCCCCTGCAAACTGCTAGAGCAATTTACCACATAATTGATCACATCAAACAACTTCACAAATGATATCCAAATATCAAGATCATTCATATGTAATCCCTCAACATCCTCAGAGCACCTAAAAATGTATCTAAAAGCAAAATGAGTATGAAAAACGACGAAAAATTAAAATCGTGCAATAACCGTGCGAATGGTTTTTACGCCCCATAATTGCTCAGAAACAAAGTCTGATGTTTTTAAGCTCCAAAATCCTTTCTAACTTACACGTAACGCTATGAAAAATTAAAACCGACGCAAGTTTTTTACTTTGTTTCTTTGTTTGAGAAAAGTTTAAAAACGTTGGATTCAAGATATTCAAATTCATTTCCATTTAAAAACCCGCCAAAACAATGCTTTTCATATTTTAAAAGCTTGACTCCAGCGAAAATCGTTTTCAGAGCAAAACATAAAATTTCCATTTCAAAAGGATTAGGCTTCGAGTGCTCCCCCTGCAAACTGCTAGAGCAATTTACCACATAATTGATCACATCAAACAACTTCACAAATGATATCCAAATATCAAGATCATTCATATGTAATCCCTCAACATCCTCAGAGCACCTAAAAATGTATCTAAAAGCAAAATGAGTATGAAAAACGACGAAAAATTAAAATCGTGCAATAACCGTGCGAATGGTTTTTACGCCCCATAATTGCTCAGAAACAAAGTCTGATGTTTTTAAGCTCCAAAATCCTTTCTAACTTACACGTAACGCTATGAAAAATTAAAACCGACGCAAGTTTTTTACTTTGTTTCTTTGTTTGAGAAAAGTTTAAAAACGTTGGATTCAAGATATTCAAATTCATTTCCATTTAAAAACCCGCCAAAACAATGCTTTTCATATTTTAAAAGCTTGACTCCAGCGAAAATCGTTTTCAGAGCAAAACATAAAATTTCCATTTCAAAAGGATTAGGCTTCGAGTGCTCCCCCTGCAAACTGCTAGAGCAATTTACCACATAATTGATCACATCAAACAACTTCACAAATGATATCCAAATATCAAGATCATTCATATGTAATCCCTCAACATCCTCAGAGCACCTAAAAATGTATCTAAAAGCAAAATGAGTATGAAAAACGACGAAAAATTAAAATCGTGCAATAACCGTGCGAATGGTTTTTACGCCCCATAATTGCTCAGAAACAAAGTCTGATGTTTTTAAGCTCCAAAATCCTTTCTAACTTACACGTAACGCTATGAAAAATTAAAACCGACGCAAGTTTTTTACTTTGTTTCTTTGTTTGAGAAAAGTTTAAAAACGTTGGATTCAAGATATTCAAATTCATTTCCATTTAAAAACCCGCCAAAACAATGCTTTTCATATTTTAAAAGCTTGACTCCAGCGAAAATCGTTTTCAGAGCAAAACATAAAATTTCCATTTCAAAAGGATTAGGCTTCGAGTGCTCCCCCTGCAAACTGCTAGAGCAATTTACCACATAATTGATCACATCAAACAACTTCACAAATGATATCCAAATATCAAGATCATTCATATGTAATCCCTCAACATCCTCAGAGCACCTAAAAATGTATCTAAAAGCAAAATGAGTATGAAAAACGACGAAAAATTAAAATCGTGCAATAACCGTGCGAATGGTTTTTACGCCCCATAATTGCTCAGAAACAAAGTCTGATGTTTTTAAGCTCCAAAATCCTTTCTAACTTACACGTAACGCTATGAAAAATTAAAACCGACGCAAGTTTTTTACTTTGTTTCTTTGTTTGAGAAAAGTTTAAAAACGTTGGATTCAAGATATTCAAATTCATTTCCATTTAAAAACCCGCCAAAACAATGCTTTTCATATTTTAAAAGCTTGACTCCAGCGAAAATCGTTTTCAGAGCAAAACATAAAATTTCCATTTCAAAAGATTTGGGCTTCGAGTGCTCCCCCTGCAAACTGCTAGAGCAATTTACCACATAATTGATCACATCAAACAACTTCACAAATGATATCCAAATATCAAGATCATTCATATGTAATCCCTCAACATCCTCAGAGCACCTAAAAATGTATCTAAAAGCAAAATGAGTATGAAAAACGACGAAAAATTAAAATCGTGCAATAACCGTGCGAATGGTTTTTACGCCCATAATTGCTCAGAAACAAAGTCTGATGTTTTTAAGCTCCAAAATCCTTTCTAACTTACACGTAACGCTATGAAAAATTAAAACCGACGCAAGTTTTTTACTTTGTTTCTTTGTTTGAGAAAAGTTTAAAAACGTTGGATTCAAGATATTCAAATTCATTTCCATTTAAAAACCCGCCAAAACAATGCTTTTCATATTTTAAAAGCTTGACTCCAGCGAAAATCGTTTTCAGAGCAAAACATAAAATTTCCATTTCAAAAGGATTAGGCTTCGAGTGCTCCCCCTGCAAACTGCTAGAGCAATTTACCACATAATTGATCACATCAAACAACTTCACAAATGATATCCAAATATCAAGATCATTCATATGTAATCCCTCAACATCCTCAGAGCACCTAAAAATGTATCTAAAAGCAAAATGAGTATGAAAAACGACGAAAAATTAAAATCGTGCAATAACCGTGCGAATGGTTTTTACGCCCCATAATTGCTCAGAAACAAAGTCTGATGTTTTTAAGCTCCAAAATCCTTTCTAACTTACACGTAACGCTATGAAAAATTAAAACCGACGCAAGTTTTTTACTTTGTTTCTTTGTTTGAGAAAAGTTTAAAAACGTTGGATTCAAGATATTCAAATTCATTTCCATTTAAAAACCCGCCAAAACAATGCTTTTCATATTTTAAAAGCTTGACTCCAGTGAAAATCGTTTTCAGAGCAAAACATAAAATTTCCATTTCAAAAGGATTAGGCTTCGAGTGCTCCCCCTGCAAACTGCTAGAGCAATTTACCACATAATTGATCACATCAAACAACTTCACAAATGATATCCAAATATCAAGATCATTCATATGTAATCCCTCAACATCCTCAGAGCACCTAAAAATGTATCTAAAAGCAAAATGAGTATGAAAAACGACGAAAAATTAAAATCGTGCAATAACCGTGCGAATGGTTTTTACGCCCCATAATTGCTCAGAAACAAAGTCTGATGTTTTTAAGCTCCAAAATCCTTTCTAACTTACACGTAACGCTATGAAAAATTAAAACCGACGCAAGTTTTTTACTTTGTTTCTTTGTTTGAGAAAAGTTTAAAAACGTTGGATTCAAGATATTCAAATTCATTTCCATTTAAAAACCCGCCAAAACAATGCTTTTCATATTTTAAAAGCTTGACTCCAGTGAAAATCGTTTTCAGAGCAAAACATAAAATTTCCATTTCAAAAGGATTAGGCTTCGAGTGCTCCCCCTGCAAACTGCTAGAGCAATTTACCACATAATTGATCACATCAAACAACTTCACAAATGATATCCAAATATCAAGATCATTCATATGTAATCCCTCAACATCCTCAGAGCACCTAAAAATGTATCTAAAAGCAAAATGAGTATGAAAAACGACGAAAAATTAAAATCGTGCAATAACCGTGCGAATGGTTTTTACGCCCCATAATTGCTCAGAAACAAAGTCTGATGTTTTTAAGCTCCAAAATCCTTTCTAACTTACACGTAACGCTATGAAAAATTAAAACCGACGCAAGTTTTTTACTTTGTTTCTTTGTTTGAGAAAAGTTTAAAAACGTTGGATTCAAGATATTCAAATTCATTTCCATTTAAAAACCCGCCAAAACAATGCTTTTCATATTTTAAAAGCTTGACTCCAGCGAAAATCGTTTTCAGAGCAAAACATAAAATTTCCATTTCAAAAGATTTGGGCTTCGAGTGCTCCCCCTGCAAACTGCTAGAGCAATTTACCACATAATTGATCACATCAAACAACTTCACAAATGATATCCAAATATCAAGATCATTCATATGTAATCCCTCAACATCCTCAGAGCACCTAAAAATGTATCTAAAAGCAAAATGAGTATGAAAAACGACGAAAAATTAAAATCGTGCAATAACCGTGCGAATGGTTTTTACGCCCATAATTGCTCAGAAACAAAGTCTGATGTTTTTAAGCTCCAAAATCCTTTCTAACTTACACGTAACGCTATGAAAAATTAAAACCGACGCAAGTTTTTTACTTTGTTTCTTTGTTTGAGAAAAGTTTAAAAACGTTGGATTCAAGATATTCAAATTCATTTCCATTTAAAAACCCGCCAAAACAATGCTTTTCATATTTTAAAAGCTTGACTCCAGCGAAAATCGTTTTCAGAGCAAAACATAAAATTTCCATTTCAAAAGGATTAGGCTTCGAGTGCTCCCCCTGCAAACTGCTAGAGCAATTTACCACATAATTGATCACATCAAACAACTTCACAAATGATATCCAAATATCAAGATCATTCATATGTAATCCCTCAACATCCTCAGAGCACCTAAAAATGTATCTAGAAGCAAAATGAGTATGAAAAACGACGAAAAATTAAAATCGTGCAATAACCGTGCGAATGGTTTTTACGCCCCATAATTGCTCAGAAACAAAGTCTGATGTTTTTAAGCTCCAAAATCCTTTCTAACTTACACGTAACGCTATGAAAAATTAAAACCGACGCAAGTTTTTTACTTTGTTTCTTTGTTTGAGAAAAGTTTAAAAACGTTGGATTCAAGATATTCAAATTCATTTCCATTTAAAAACCCGCCAAAACAATGCTTTTCATATTTTAAAAGCTTGACTCCAGTGAAAATCGTTTTCAGAGCAAAACATAAAATTTCCATTTCAAAAGGATTAGGCTTCGAGTGCTCCCCCTGCAAACTGCTAGAGCAATTTACCACATAATTGATCACATCAAACAACTTCACAAATGATATCCAAATATCAAGATCATTCATATGTAATCCCTCAACATCCTCAGAGCACCTAAAAATGTATCTAAAAGCAAAATGAGTATGAAAAACGACGAAAAATTAAAATCGTGCAATAACCGTGCGAATGGTTTTTACGCCCCATAATTGCTCAGAAACAAAGTCTGATGTTTTTAAGCTCCAAAATCCTTTCTAACTTACACGTAACGCTATGAAAAATTAAAACCGACGCAAGTTTTTTACTTTGTTTCTTTGTTTGAGAAAAGTTTAAAAACGTTGGATTCAAGATATTCAAATTCATTTCCATTTAAAAACCCGCCAAAACAATGCTTTTCATATTTTAAAAGCTTGACTCCAGGGAAAATCGTTTTCAGAGCAAAACATAAAATTTCCATTTCAAAAGGATTAGGCTTCGAGTGCTCCCCCTGCAAACTGCTAGAGCAATTTACCACATAATTGATCACATCAAACAACTTCACAAATGATATCCAAATATCAAGATCATTCATATGTAATCCCTCAACATCCTCAGAGCACCTAAAAATGTATCTAAAAGCAAAATGAGTATGAAAAACGACGAAAAATTAAAATCGTGCAATAACCGTGCGAATGGTTTTTACGCCCCATAATTGCTCAGAAACAAAGTCTGATGTTTTTAAGCTCCAAAATCCTTTCTAACTTACACGTAACGCTATGAAAAATTAAAACCGACGCAAGTTTTTTACTTTGTTTCTTTGTTTGAGAAAAGTTTAAAAACGTTGGATTCAAGATATTCAAATTCATTTCCATTTAAAAACCCGCCAAAACAATGCTTTTCATATTTTAAAAGCTTGACTCCAGTGAAAATCGTTTTCAGAGCAAAACATAAAATTTCCATTTCAAAAGGATTAGGCTTCGAGTGCTCCCCCTGCAAACTGCTAGAGCAATTTACCACATAATTGATCACATCAAACAACTTCACAAATGATATCCAAATATCAAGATCATTCATATGTAATCCCTCAACATCCTCAGAGCACCTAAAAATGTATCTAAAAGCAAAATGAGTATGAAAAACGACGAAAAATTAAAATCGTGCAATAACCGTGCGAATGGTTTTTACGCCCCATAATTGCTCAGAAACAAAGTCTGATGTTTTTAAGCTCCAAAATCCTTTCTAACTTACACGTAACGCTATGAAAAATTAAAACCGACGCAAGTTTTTTACTTTGTTTCTTTGTTTGAGAAAAGTTTAAAAACGTTGGATTCAAGATATTCAAATTCATTTCCATTTAAAAACCCGCCAAAACAATGCTTTTCATATTTTAAAAGCTTGACTCCAGCGAAAATCGTTTTCAGAGCAAAACATAAAATTTCCATTTCAAAAGGATTAGGCTTCGAGTGCTCCCCCTGCAAACTGCTAGAGCAATTTACCACATAATTGATCACATCAAACAACTTCACAAATGATATCCAAATATCAAGATCATTCATATGTAATCCCTCAACATCCTCAGAGCACCTAAAAATGTATCTAAAAGCAAAATGAGTATGAAAAACGACGAAAAATTAAAATCGTGCAATAACCGTGCGAATGGTTTTTACGCCCCATAATTGCTCAGAAACAAAGTCTGATGTTTTTAAGCTCCAAAATCCTTTCTAACTTACACGTAACGCTATGAAAAATTAAAACCGACGCAAGTTTTTTACTTTGTTTCTTTGTTTGAGAAAAGTTTAAAAACGTTGGATTCAAGATATTCAAATTCATTTCCATTTAAAAACCCGCCAAAACAATGCTTTTCATATTTTAAAAGCTTGACTCCAGCGAAAATCGTTTTCAGAGCAAAACATAAAATTTCCATTTCAAAAGGATTAGGCTTCGAGTGCTCCCCCTGCAAACTGCTAGAGCAATTTACCACATAATTGATCACATCAAACAACTTCACAAATGATATCCAAATATCAAGATCATTCATATGTAATCCCTCAACATCCTCAGAGCACCTAAAAATGTATCTAAAAGCAAAATGAGTATGAAAAACGACGAAAAATTAAAATCGTGCAATAACCGTGCGAATGGTTTTTACGCCCCATAATTGCTCAGAAACAAAGTCTGATGTTTTTAAGCTCCAAAATCCTTTCTAACTTACACGTAACGCTATGAAAAATTAAAACCGACGCAAGTTTTTTACTTTGTTTCTTTGTTTGAGAAAAGTTTAAAAACGTTGGATTCAAGATATTCAAATTCATTTCCATTTAAAAACCCGCCAAAACAATGCTTTTCATATTTTAAAAGCTTGACTCCAGTGAAAATCGTTTTCAGAGCAAAACATAAAATTTCCATTTCAAAAGGATTAGGCTTCGAGTGCTCCCCCTGCAAACTGCTAGAGCAATTTACCACATAATTGATCACATCAAACAACTTCACAAATGATATCCAAATATCAAGATCATTCATATGTAATCCCTCAACATCCTCAGAGCACCTAAAAATGTATCTAAAAGCAAAATGAGTATGAAAAACGACGAAAAATTAAAATCGTGCAATAACCGTGCGAATGGTTTTTACGCCCCATAATTGCTCAGAAACAAAGTCTGATGTTTTTAAGCTCCAAAATCCTTTCTAACTTACACGTAACGCTATGAAAAATTAAAACCGACGCAAGTTTTTTACTTTGTTTCTTTGTTTGAGAAAAGTTTAAAAACGTTGGATTCAAGATATTCAAATTCATTTCCATTTAAAAACCCGCCAAAACAATGCTTTTCATATTTTAAAAGCTTGACTCCAGTGAAAATCGTTTTCAGAGCAAAACATAAAATTTCCATTTCAAAAGGATTAGGCTTCGAGTGCTCCCCCTGCAAACTGCTAGAGCAATTTACCACATAATTGATCACATCAAACAACTTCACAAATGATATCCAAATATCAAGATCATTCATATGTAATCCCTCAACATCCTCAGAGCACCTAAAAATGTATCTAAAAGCAAAATGAGTATAAAAAACGACGAAAAATTAAAATCGTGCAATAACCGTGCGAATGGTTTTTACGCCCCATAATTGCTCAGAAACAAAGTCTGATGTTTTTAAGCTCCAAAATCCTTTCTAACTTACACGTAACGCTATGAAAAATTAAAACCGACGCAAGTTTTTTACTTTGTTTCTTTGTTTGAGAAAAGTTTAAAAACGTTGGATTCAAGATATTCAAATTCATTTCCATTTAAAAACCCGCCAAAACAATGCTTTTCATATTTTAAAAGCTTGACTCCAGCGAAAATCGTTTTCAGAGCAAAACATAAAATTTCCATTTCAAAAGGATTAGGCTTCGAGTGCTCCCCCTGCAAACTGCTAGAGCAATTTACCACATAATTGATCACATCAAACAACTTCACAAATGATATCCAAATATCAAGATCATTCATATGTAATCCCTCAACATCCTCAGAGCACCTAAAAATGTATCTAAAAGCAAAATGAGTATGAAAAACGACGAAAAATTAAAATCGTGCAATAACCGTGCGAATGGTTTTTACGCCCATAATTGCTCAGAAACAAAGTCTGATGTTTTTAAGCTCCAAAATCCTTTCTAACTTACACGTAACGCTATGAAAAATTAAAACCGACGCAAGTTTTTTACTTTGTTTCTTTGTTTGAGAAAAGTTTAAAAACGTTGGATTCAAGATATTCAAATTCATTTCCATTTAAAAACCCGCCAAAACAATGCTTTTCATATTTTAAAAGCTTGACTCCAGCGAAAATCGTTTTCAGAGCAAAACATAAAATTTCCATTTCAAAAGGATTAGGCTTCGAGTGCTCCCCCTGCAAACTGCTAGAGCAATTTACCACATAATTGATCACATCAAACAACTTCACAAATGATATCCAAATATCAAGATCATTCATATGTAATCCCTCAACATCCTCAGAGCACCTAAAAATGTATCTAAAAGCAAAATGAGTATGAAAAACGACGAAAAATTAAAATCGTGCAATAACCGTGCGAATGGTTTTTACGCCCATAATTGCTCAGAAACAAAGTCTGATGTTTTTAAGCTCCAAAATCCTTTCTAACTTACACGTAACGCTATGAAAAATTAAAACCGACGCAAGTTTTTTACTTTGTTTCTTTGTTTGAGAAAAGTTTAAAAACGTTGGATTCAAGATATTCAAATTCATTTCCATTTAAAAACCCGCCAAAACAATGCTTTTCATATTTTAAAAGCTTGACTCCAGCGAAAATCGTTTTCAGAGCAAAACATAAAATTTCCATTTCAAAAGGATTAGGCTTCGAGTGCTCCCCCTGCAAACTGCTAGAGCAATTTACCACATAATTGATCACATCAAACAACTTCACAAATGATATCCAAATATCAAGATCATTCATATGTAATCCCTCAACATCCTCAGAGCACCTAAAAATGTATCTAAAAGCAAAATGAGTATGAAAAACGACGAAAAATTAAAATCGTGCAATAACCGTGCGAATGGTTTTTACGCCCCATAATTGCTCAGAAACAAAGTCTGATGTTTTTAAGCTCCAAAATCCTTTCTAACTTACACGTAACGCTATGAAAAATTAAAACCGACGCAAGTTTTTTACTTTGTTTCTTTGTTTGAGAAAAGTTTAAAAACGTTGGATTCAAGATATTCAAATTCATTTCCATTTAAAAACCCGCCAAAACAATGCTTTTCATATTTTAAAAGCTTGACTCCAGCGAAAATCGTTTTCAGAGCAAAACATAAAATTTCCATTTCAAAAGGATTAGGCTTCGAGTGCTCCCCCTGCAAACTGCTAGAGCAATTTACCACATAATTGATCACATCAAACAACTTCACAAATGATATCCAAATATCAAGATCATTCATATGTAATCCCTCAACATCCTCAGAGCACCTAAAAATGTATCTAAAAGCAAAATGAGTATGAAAAACGACGAAAAATTAAAATCGTGCAATAACCGTGCGAATGGTTTTTACGCCCCATAATTGCTCAGAAACAAAGTCTGATGTTTTTAAGCTCCAAAATCCTTTCTAACTTACACGTAACGCTATGAAAAATTAAAACCGACGCAAGTTTTTTACTTTGTTTCTTTGTTTGAGAAAAGTTTAAAAACGTTGGATTCAAGATATTCAAATTCATTTCCATTTAAAAACCCGCCAAAACAATGCTTTTCATATTTTAAAAGCTTGACTCCAGCGAAAATCGTTTTCAGAGCAAAACATAAAATTTCCATTTCAAAAGGATTAGGCTTCGAGTGCTCCCCCTGCAAACTGCTAGAGCAATTT
This sequence comes from Durio zibethinus, assembly GCF_047325235.1. NCBI lineage: Eukaryota > Viridiplantae > Streptophyta > Magnoliopsida > Malvales > Malvaceae > Durio > Durio zibethinus. The sequence continues at coordinate 21,924,195 of NC_143166.1, forward strand.
ACCACATAATTGATCACATCAAACAACTTCACAAATGATATCCAAATATCAAGATCATTCATATGTAATCCCTCAACATCCTCAGAGCACCTAAAAATGTATCTAAAAGCAAAATGAGTATGAAAAACGACGAAAAATTAAAATCGTGCAATAACCGTGCGAATGGTTTTTACGCCCATAATTGCTCAGAAACAAAGTCTGATGTTTTTAAGCTCCAAAATCCTTTCTAACTTACACGTAACGCTATGAAAAATTAAAACCGACGCAAGTTTTTTACTTTGTTTCTTTGTTTGAGAAAAGTTTAAAAACGTTGGATTCAAGATATTCAAATTCATTTCCATTTAAAAACCCGCCAAAACAATGCTTTTCATATTTTAAAAGCTTGACTCCAGCGAAAATCGTTTTCAGAGCAAAACATAAAATTTCCATTTCAAAAGGATTAGGCTTCGAGTGCTCCCCCTGCAAACTGCTAGAGCAATTTACCACATAATTGATCACATCAAACAACTTCACAAATGATATCCAAATATCAAGATCATTCATATGTAATCCCTCAACATCCTCAGAGCACCTAAAAATGTATCTAAAAGCAAAATGAGTATGAAAAACGACGAAAAATTAAAATCGTGCAATAACCGTGCGAATGGTTTTTACGCCCATAATTGCTCAGAAACAAAGTCTGATGTTTTTAAGCTCCAAAATCCTTTCTAACTTACACGTAACGCTATGAAAAATTAAAACCGACGCAAGTTTTTTACTTTGTTTCTTTGTTTGAGAAAAGTTTAAAAACGTTGGATTCAAGATATTCAAATTCATTTCCATTTAAAAACCCGCCAAAACAATGCTTTTCATATTTTAAAAGCTTGACTCCAGCGAAAATCGTTTTCAGAGCAAAACATAAAATTTCCATTTCAAAAGGATTAGGCTTCGAGTGCTCCCCCTGCAAACTGCTAGAGCAATTTACCACATAATTGATCACATCAAACAACTTCACAAATGATATCCAAATATCAAGATCATTCATATGTAATCCCTCAACATCCTCAGAGCACCTAAAAATGTATCTAAAAGCAAAATGAGTATGAAAAACGACGAAAAATTAAAATCGTGCAATAACCGTGCGAATGGTTTTTACGCCCCATAATTGCTCAGAAACAAAGTCTGATGTTTTTAAGCTCCAAAATCCTTTCTAACTTACACGTAACGCTATGAAAAATTAAAACCGACGCAAGTTTTTTACTTTGTTTCTTTGTTTGAGAAAAGTTTAAAAACGTTGGATTCAAGATATTCAAATTCATTTCCATTTAAAAACCCGCCAAAACAATGCTTTTCATATTTTAAAAGCTTGACTCCAGCGAAAATCGTTTTCAGAGCAAAACATAAAATTTCCATTTCAAAAGGATTAGGCTTCGAGTGCTCCCCCTGCAAACTGCTAGAGCAATTTACCACATAATTGATCACATCAAACAACTTCACAAATGATATCCAAATATCAAGATCATTCATATGTAATCCCTCAACATCCTCAGAGCACCTAAAAATGTATCTAAAAGCAAAATGAGTATGAAAAACGACGAAAAATTAAAATCGTGCAATAACCGTGCGAATGGTTTTTACGGCCCATAATTGCTCAGAAACAAAGTCTGATGTTTTTAAGCTCCAAAATCCTTTCTAACTTACACGTAACGCTATGAAAAATTAAAACCGACGCAAGTTTTTTACTTTGTTTCTTTGTTTGAGAAAAGTTTAAAAACGTTGGATTCAAGATATTCAAATTCATTTCCATTTAAAAACCCGCCAAAACAATGCTTTTCATATTTTAAAAGCTTGACTCCAGCGAAAATCGTTTTCAGAGCAAAACATAAAATTTCCATTTCAAAAGGATTAGGCTTCGAGTGCTCCCCCTGCAAACTGCTAGAGCAATTTACCACATAATTGATCACATCAAACAACTTCACAAATGATATCCAAATATCAAGATCATTCATATGTAATCCCTCAACATCCTCAGAGCACCTAAAAATGTATCTAAAAGCAAAATGAGTATGAAAAACGACGAAAAATTAAAATCGTGCAATAACCGTGCGAATGGTTTTTACGCCCATAATTGCTCAGAAACAAAGTCTGATGTTTTTAAGCTCCAAAATCCTTTCTAACTTACACGTAACGCTATGAAAAATTAAAACCGACGCAAGTTTTTTACTTTGTTTCTTTGTTTGAGAAAAGTTTAAAAACGTTGGATTCAAGATATTCAAATTCATTTCCATTTAAAAACCCGCCAAAACAATGCTTTTCATATTTTAAAAGCTTGACTCCAGCGAAAATCGTTTTCAGAGCAAAACATAAAATTTCCATTTCAAAAGGATTAGGCTTCGAGTGCTCCCCCTGCAAACTGCTAGAGCAATTTACCACATAATTGATCACATCAAACAACTTCACAAATGATATCCAAATATCAAGATCATTCATATGTAATCCCTCAACATCCTCAGAGCACCTAAAAATGTATCTAAAAGCAAAATGAGTATGAAAAACGACGAAAAATTAAAATCGTGCAATAACCGTGCGAATGGTTTTTACGCCCATAATTGCTCAGAAACAAAGTCTGATGTTTTTAAGCTCCAAAATCCTTTCTAACTTACACGTAACGCTATGAAAAATTAAAACCGACGCAAGTTTTTTACTTTGTTTCTTTGTTTGAGAAAAGTTTAAAAACGTTGGATTCAAGATATTCAAATTCATTTCCATTTAAAAACCCGCCAAAACAATGCTTTTCATATTTTAAAAGCTTGACTCCAGCGAAAATCGTTTTCAGAGCAAAACATAAAATTTCCATTTCAAAAGGATTAGGCTTCGAGTGCTCCCCCTGCAAACTGCTAGAGCAATTTACCACATAATTGATCACATCAAACAACTTCACAAATGATATCCAAATATCAAGATCATTCATATGTAATCCCTCAACATCCTCAGAGCACCTAAAAATGTATCTAAAAGCAAAATGAGTATGAAAAACGACGAAAAATTAAAATCGTGCAATAACCGTGCGAATGGTTTTTACGCCCCATAATTGCTCAGAAACAAAGTCTGATGTTTTTAAGCTCCAAAATCCTTTCTAACTTACACGTAACGCTATGAAAAATTAAAACCGACGCAAGTTTTTTACTTTGTTTCTTTGTTTGAGAAAAGTTTAAAAACGTTGGATTCAAGATATTCAAATTCATTTCCATTTAAAAACCCGCCAAAACAATGCTTTTCATATTTTAAAAGCTTGACTCCAGCGAAAATCGTTTTCAGAGCAAAACATAAAATTTCCATTTCAAAAGGATTAGGCTTCGAGTGCTCCCCCTGCAAACTGCTAGAGCAATTTACCACATAATTGATCACATCAAACAACTTCACAAATGATATCCAAATATCAAGATCATTCATATGTAATCCCTCAACATCCTCAGAGCACCTAAAAATGTATCTAAAAGCAAAATGAGTATGAAAAACGACGAAAAATTAAAATCGTGCAATAACCGTGCGAATGGTTTTTACGGCCCATAATTGCTCAGAAACAAAGTCTGATGTTTTTAAGCTCCAAAATCCTTTCTAACTTACACGTAACGCTATGAAAAATTAAAACCGACGCAAGTTTTTTACTTTGTTTCTTTGTTTGAGAAAAGTTTAAAAACGTTGGATTCAAGATATTCAAATTCATTTCCATTTAAAAACCCGCCAAAACAATGCTTTTCATATTTTAAAAGCTTGACTCCAGCGAAAATCGTTTTCAGAGCAAAACATAAAATTTCCATTTCAAAAGGATTAGGCTTCGAGTGCTCCCCCTGCAAACTGCTAGAGCAATTTACCACATAATTGATCACATCAAACAACTTCACAAATGATATCCAAATATCAAGATCATTCATATGTAATCCCTCAACATCCTCAGAGCACCTAAAAATGTATCTAAAAGCAAAATGAGTATGAAAAACGACGAAAAATTAAAATCGTGCAATAACCGTGCGAATGGTTTTTACGGCCCATAATTGCTCAGAAACAAAGTCTGATGTTTTTAAGCTCCAAAATCCTTTCTAACTTACACGTAACGCTATGAAAAATTAAAACCGACGCAAGTTTTTTACTTTGTTTCTTTGTTTGAGAAAAGTTTAAAAACGTTGGATTCAAGATATTCAAATTCATTTCCATTTAAAAACCCGCCAAAACAATGCTTTTCATATTTTAAAAGCTTGACTCCAGCGAAAATCGTTTTCAGAGCAAAACATAAAATTTCCATTTCAAAAGGATTAGGCTTCGAGTGCTCCCCCTGCAAACTGCTAGAGCAATTTACCACATAATTGATCACATCAAACAACTTCACAAATGATATCCAAATATCAAGATCATTCATATGTAATCCCTCAACATCCTCAGAGCACCTAAAAATGTATCTAAAAGCAAAATGAGTATGAAAAACGACGAAAAATTAAAATCGTGCAATAACCGTGCGAATGGTTTTTACGCCCATAATTGCTCAGAAACAAAGTCTGATGTTTTTAAGCTCCAAAATCCTTTCTAACTTACACGTAACGCTATGAAAAATTAAAACCGACGCAAGTTTTTTACTTTGTTTCTTTGTTTGAGAAAAGTTTAAAAACGTTGGATTCAAGATATTCAAATTCATTTCCATTTAAAAACCCGCCAAAACAATGCTTTTCATATTTTAAAAGCTTGACTCCAGCGAAAATCGTTTTCAGAGCAAAACATAAAATTTCCATTTCAAAAGGATTAGGCTTCGAGTGCTCCCCCTGCAAACTGCTAGAGCAATTTACCACATAATTGATCACATCAAACAACTTCACAAATGATATCCAAATATCAAGATCATTCATATGTAATCCCTCAACATCCTCAGAGCACCTAAAAATGTATCTAAAAGCAAAATGAGTATGAAAAACGACGAAAAATTAAAATCGTGCAATAACCGTGCGAATGGTTTTTACGCCCCATAATTGCTCAGAAACAAAGTCTGATGTTTTTAAGCTCCAAAATCCTTTCTAACTTACACGTAACGCTATGAAAAATTAAAACCGACGCAAGTTTTTTACTTTGTTTCTTTGTTTGAGAAAAGTTTAAAAACGTTGGATTCAAGATATTCAAATTCATTTCCATTTAAAAACCCGCCAAAACAATGCTTTTCATATTTTAAAAGCTTGACTCCAGCGAAAATCGTTTTCAGAGCAAAACATAAAATTTCCATTTCAAAAGGATTAGGCTTCGAGTGCTCCCCCTGCAAACTGCTAGAGCAATTTACCACATAATTGATCACATCAAACAACTTCACAAATGATATCCAAATATCAAGATCATTCATATGTAATCCCTCAACATCCTCAGAGCACCTAAAAATGTATCTAAAAGCAAAATGAGTATGAAAAACGACGAAAAATTAAAATCGTGCAATAACCGTGCGAATGGTTTTTACGGCCCATAATTGCTCAGAAACAAAGTCTGATGTTTTTAAGCTCCAAAATCCTTTCTAACTTACACGTAACGCTATGAAAAATTAAAACCGACGCAAGTTTTTTACTTTGTTTCTTTGTTTGAGAAAAGTTTAAAAACGTTGGATTCAAGATATTCAAATTCATTTCCATTTAAAAACCCGCCAAAACAATGCTTTTCATATTTTAAAAGCTTGACTCCAGCGAAAATCGTTTTCAGAGCAAAACATAAAATTTCCATTTCAAAAGGATTAGGCTTCGAGTGCTCCCCCTGCAAACTGCTAGAGCAATTTACCACATAATTGATCACATCAAACAACTTCACAAATGATATCCAAATATCAAGATCATTCATATGTAATCCCTCAACATCCTCAGAGCACCTAAAAATGTATCTAAAAGCAAAATGAGTATGAAAAACGACGAAAAATTAAAATCGTGCAATAACCGTGCGAATGGTTTTTACGGCCCATAATTGCTCAGAAACAAAGTCTGATGTTTTTAAGCTCCAAAATCCTTTCTAACTTACACGTAACGCTATGAAAAATTAAAACCGACGCAAGTTTTTTACTTTGTTTCTTTGTTTGAGAAAAGTTTAAAAACGTTGGATTCAAGATATTCAAATTCATTTCCATTTAAAAACCCGCCAAAACAATGCTTTTCATATTTTAAAAGCTTGACTCCAGCGAAAATCGTTTTCAGAGCAAAACATAAAATTTCCATTTCAAAAGGATTAGGCTTCGAGTGCTCCCCCTGCAAACTGCTAGAGCAATTTACCACATAATTGATCACATCAAACAACTTCACAAATGATATCCAAATATCAAGATCATTCATATGTAATCCCTCAACATCCTCAGAGCACCTAAAAATGTATCTAAAAGCAAAATGAGTATGAAAAACGACGAAAAATTAAAATCGTGCAATAACCGTGCGAATGGTTTTTACGCCCATAATTGCTCAGAAACAAAGTCTGATGTTTTTAAGCTCCAAAATCCTTTCTAACTTACACGTAACGCTATGAAAAATTAAAACCGACGCAAGTTTTTTACTTTGTTTCTTTGTTTGAGAAAAGTTTAAAAACGTTGGATTCAAGATATTCAAATTCATTTCCATTTAAAAACCCGCCAAAACAATGCTTTTCATATTTTAAAAGCTTGACTCCAGCGAAAATCGTTTTCAGAGCAAAACATAAAATTTCCATTTCAAAAGGATTAGGCTTCGAGTGCTCCCCCTGCAAACTGCTAGAGCAATTTACCACATAATTGATCACATCAAACAACTTCACAAATGATATCCAAATATCAAGATCATTCATATGTAATCCCTCAACATCCTCAGAGCACCTAAAAATGTATCTAAAAGCAAAATGAGTATGAAAAACGACGAAAAATTAAAATCGTGCAATAACCGTGCGAATGGTTTTTACGCCCATAATTGCTCAGAAACAAAGTCTGATGTTTTTAAGCTCCAAAATCCTTTCTAACTTACACGTAACGCTATGAAAAATTAAAACCGACGCAAGTTTTTTACTTTGTTTCTTTGTTTGAGAAAAGTTTAAAAACGTTGGATTCAAGATATTCAAATTCATTTCCATTTAAAAACCCGCCAAAACAATGCTTTTCATATTTTAAAAGCTTGACTCCAGCGAAAATCGTTTTCAGAGCAAAACATAAAATTTCCATTTCAAAAGGATTAGGCTTCGAGTGCTCCCCCTGCAAACTGCTAGAGCAATTTACCACATAATTGATCACATCAAACAACTTCACAAATGATATCCAAATATCAAGATCATTCATATGTAATCCCTCAACATCCTCAGAGCACCTAAAAATGTATCTAAAAGCAAAATGAGTATGAAAAACGACGAAAAATTAAAATCGTGCAATAACCGTGCGAATGGTTTTTACGCCCCATAATTGCTCAGAAACAAAGTCTGATGTTTTTAAGCTCCAAAATCCTTTCTAACTTACACGTAACGCTATGAAAAATTAAAACCGACGCAAGTTTTTTACTTTGTTTCTTTGTTTGAGAAAAGTTTAAAAACGTTGGATTCAAGATATTCAAATTCATTTCCATTTAAAAACCCGCCAAAACAATGCTTTTCATATTTTAAAAGCTTGACTCCAGCGAAAATCGTTTTCAGAGCAAAACATAAAATTTCCATTTCAAAAGGATTAGGCTTCGAGTGCTCCCCCTGCAAACTGCTAGAGCAATTTACCACATAATTGATCACATCAAACAACTTCACAAATGATATCCAAATATCAAGATCATTCATATGTAATCCCTCAACATCCTCAGAGCACCTAAAAATGTATCTAAAAGCAAAATGAGTATGAAAAACGACGAAAAATTAAAATCGTGCAATAACCGTGCGAATGGTTTTTACGCCCATAATTGCTCAGAAACAAAGTCTGATGTTTTTAAGCTCCAAAATCCTTTCTAACTTACACGTAACGCTATGAAAAATTAAAACCGACGCAAGTTTTTTACTTTGTTTCTTTGTTTGAGAAAAGTTTAAAAACGTTGGATTCAAGATATTCAAATTCATTTCCATTTAAAAACCCGCCAAAACAATGCTTTTCATATTTTAAAAGCTTGACTCCAGCGAAAATCGTTTTCAGAGCAAAACATAAAATTTCCATTTCAAAAGGATTAGGCTTCGAGTGCTCCCCCTGCAAACTGCTAGAGCAATTTACCACATAATTGATCACATCAAACAACTTCACAAATGATATCCAAATATCAAGATCATTCATATGTAATCCCTCAACATCCTCAGAGCACCTAAAAATGTATCTAAAAGCAAAATGAGTATGAAAAACGACGAAAAATTAAAATCGTGCAATAACCGTGCGAATGGTTTTTACGCCCATAATTGCTCAGAAACAAAGTCTGATGTTTTTAAGCTCCAAAATCCTTTCTAACTTACACGTAACGCTATGAAAAATTAAAACCGACGCAAGTTTTTTACTTTGTTTCTTTGTTTGAGAAAAGTTTAAAAACGTTGGATTCAAGATATTCAAATTCATTTCCATTTAAAAACCCGCCAAAACAATGCTTTTCATATTTTAAAAGCTTGACTCCAGCGAAAATCGTTTTCAGAGCAAAACATAAAATTTCCATTTCAAAAGGATTAGGCTTCGAGTGCTCCCCCTGCAAACTGCTAGAGCAATTTACCACATAATTGATCACATCAAACAACTTCACAAATGATATCTAAATATCAAGATCATTCATATGTAATCCCTCAACATCCTCAGAGCACCTAAAAATGTATCTAAAAGCAAAATGAGTATGAAAAACGACGAAAAATTAAAATCGTGCAATAACCGTGCGAATGGTTTTTACGCCCATAATTGCTCAGAAACAAAGTCTGATGTTTTTAAGCTCCAAAATCCTTTCTAACTTACACGTAACGCTATGAAAAATTAAAACCGACGCAAGTTTTTTACTTTGTTTCTTTGTTTGAGAAAAGTTTAAAAATGTTGGATTCAAGATATTCAAATTCATTTCCATTTAAAAACCCGCCAAAACAATGCTTTTCATATTTTAAAAGCTTGACTCCAGCGAAAATCGTTTTCAGAGCAAAACATAAAATTTCCATTTCAAAAGGATTAGGCTTCGAGTGCTCCCCCTGCAAACTGCTAGAGCAATTTACCACATAATTGATCACATCAAACAACTTCACAAATGATATCCAAATATCAAGATCATTCATATGTAATCCCTCAACATCCTCAGAGCACCTAAAAATGTATCTAAAAGCAAAATGAGTATGAAAAACGACGAAAAATTAAAATCGTGCAATAACCGTGCGAATGGTTTTTACGCCCCATAATTGCTCAGAAACAAAGTCTGATGTTTTTAAGCTCCAAAATCCTTTCTAACTTACACGTAACGCTATGAAAAATTAAAACCGACGCAAGTTTTTTACTTTGTTTCTTTGTTTGAGAAAAGTTTAAAAACGTTGGATTCAAGATATTCAAATTCATTTCCATTTAAAAACCCGCCAAAACAATGCTTTTCATATTTTAAAAGCTTGACTCCAGCGAAAATCGTTTTCAGAGCAAAACATAAAATTTCCATTTCAAAAGGATTAGGCTTCGAGTGCTCCCCCTGCAAACTGCTAGAGCAATTTACCACATAATTGATCACATCAAACAACTTCACAAATGATATCCAAATATCAAGATCATTCATATGTAATCCCTCAACATCCTCAGAGCACCTAAAAATGTATCTAAAAGCAAAATGAGTATGAAAAACGACGAAAAATTAAAATCGTGCAATAACCGTGCGAATGGTTTTTACGCCCATAATTGCTCAGAAACAAAGTCTGATGTTTTTAAGCTCCAAAATCCTTTCTAACTTACACGTAACGCTATGAAAAATTAAAACCGACGCAAGTTTTTTACTTTGTTTCTTTGTTTGAGAAAAGTTTAAAAACGTTGGATTCAAGATATTCAAATTCATTTCCATTTAAAAACCCGCCAAAACAATGCTTTTCATATTTTAAAAGCTTGACTCCAGCGAAAATCGTTTTCAGAGCAAAACATAAAATTTCCATTTCAAAAGGATTAGGCTTCGAGTGCTCCCCCTGCAAACTGCTAGAGCAATTTACCACATAATTGATCACATCAAACAACTTCACAAATGATATCCAAATATCAAGATCATTCATATGTAATCCCTCAACATCCTCAGAGCACCTAAAAATGTATCTAAAAGCAAAATGAGTATGAAAAACGACGAAAAATTAAAATCGTGCAATAACCGTGCGAATGGTTTTTACGCCCATAATTGCTCAGAAACAAAGTCTGATGTTTTTAAGCTCCAAAATCCTTTCTAACTTACACGTAACGCTATGAAAAATTAAAACCGACGCAAGTTTTTTACTTTGTTTCTTTGTTTGAGAAAAGTTTAAAAACGTTGGATTCAAGATATTCAAATTCATTTCCATTTAAAAACCCGCCAAAACAATGCTTTTCATATTTTAAAAGCTTGACTCCAGCGAAAATCGTTTTCAGAGCAAAACATAAAATTTCCATTTCAAAAGGATTAGGCTTCGAGTGCTCCCCCTGCAAACTGCTAGAGCAATTTACCACATAATTGATCACATCAAACAACTTCACAAATGATATCCAAATATCAAGATCATTCATATGTAATCCCTCAACATCCTCAGAGCACCTAAAAATGTATCTAAAAGCAAAATGAGTATGAAAAACGACGAAAAATTAAAATCGTGCAATAACCGTGCGAATGGTTTTTACGCCCATAATTGCTCAGAAACAAAGTCTGATGTTTTTAAGCTCCAAAATCCTTTCTAACTTACACGTAACGCTATGAAAAATTAAAACCGACGCAAGTTTTTTACTTTGTTTCTTTGTTTGAGAAAAGTTTAAAAACGTTGGATTCAAGATATTCAAATTCATTTCCATTTAAAAACCCGCCAAAACAATGCTTTTCATATTTTAAAAGCTTGACTCCAGCGAAAATCGTTTTCAGAGCAAAACATAAAATTTCCATTTCAAAAGGATTAGGCTTCGAGTGCTCCCCCTGCAAACTGCTAGAGCAATTTACCACATAATTGATCACATCAAACAACTTCACAAATGATATCCAAATATCAAGATCATTCATATGTAATCCCTCAACATCCTCAGAGCACCTAAAAATGTATCTAAAAGCAAAATGAGTATGAAAAACGACGAAAAATTAAAATCGTGCAATAACCGTGCGAATGGTTTTTACGCCCATAATTGCTCAGAAACAAAGTCTGATGTTTTTAAGCTCCAAAATCCTTTCTAACTTACACGTAACGCTATGAAAAATTAAAACCGACGCAAGTTTTTTACTTTGTTTCTTTGTTTGAGAAAAGTTTAAAAACGTTGGATTCAAGATATTCAAATTCATTTCCATTTAAAAACCCGCCAAAACAATGCTTTTCATATTTTAAAAGCTTGACTCCAGCGAAAATCGTTTTCAGAGCAAAACATAAAATTTCCATTTCAAAAGGATTAGGCTTCGAGTGCTCCCCCTGCAAACTGCTAGAGCAATTTACCACATAATTGATCACATCAAACAACTTCACAAATGATATCCAAATATCAAGATCATTCATATGTAATCCCTCAACATCCTCAGAGCACCTAAAAATGTATCTAAAAGCAAAATGAGTATGAAAAACGACGAAAAATTAAAATCGTGCAATAACCGTGCGAATGGTTTTTACGCCCCATAATTGCTCAGAAACAAAGTCTGATGTTTTTAAGCTCCAAAATCCTTTCTAACTTACACGTAACGCTATGAAAAATTAAAACCGACGCAAGTTTTTTACTTTGTTTCTTTGTTTGAGAAAAGTTTAAAAACGTTGGATTCAAGATATTCAAATTCATTTCCATTTAAAAACCCGCCAAAACAATGCTTTTCATATTTTAAAAGCTTGACTCCAGCGAAAATCGTTTTCAGAGCAAAACATAAAATTTCCATTTCAAAAGGATTAGGCTTCGAGTGCTCCCCCTGCAAACTGCTAGAGCAATTTACCACATAATTGATCACATCAAACAACTTCACAAATGATATCCAAATATCAAGATCATTCATATGTAATCCCTCAACATCCTCAGAGCACCTAAAAATGTATCTAAAAGCAAAATGAGTATGAAAAACGACGAAAAATTAAAATCGTGCAATAACCGTGCGAATGGTTTTTACGCCCCATAATTGCTCAGAAACAAAGTCTGATGTTTTTAAGCTCCAAAATCCTTTCTAACTTACACGTAACGCTATGAAAAATTAAAACCGACGCAAGTTTTTTACTTTGTTTCTTTGTTTGAGAAAAGTTTAAAAACGTTGGATTCAAGATATTCAAATTCATTTCCATTTAAAAACCCGCCAAAACAATGCTTTTCATATTTTAAAAGCTTGACTCCAGCGAAAATCGTTTTCAGAGCAAAACATAAAATTTCCATTTCAAAAGGATTAGGCTTCGAGTGCTCCCCCTGCAAACTGCTAGAGCAATTTACCACATAATTGATCACATCAAACAACTTCACAAATGATATCCAAATATCAAGATCATTCATATGTAATCCCTCAACATCCTCAGAGCACCTAAAAATGTATCTAAAAGCAAAATGAGTATGAAAAACGACGAAAAATTAAAATCGTGCAATAACCGTGCGAATGGTTTTTACGCCCATAATTGCTCAGAAACAAAGTCTGATGTTTTTAAGCTCCAAAATCCTTTCTAACTTACACGTAACGCTATGAAAAATTAAAACCGACGCAAGTTTTTTACTTTGTTTCTTTGTTTGAGAAAAGTTTAAAAACGTTGGATTCAAGATATTCAAATTCATTTCCATTTAAAAACCCGCCAAAACAATGCTTTTCATATTTTAAAAGCTTGACTCCAGCGAAAATCGTTTTCAGAGCAAAACATAAAATTTCCATTTCAAAAGGATTAGGCTTCGAGTGCTCCCCCTGCAAACTGCTAGAGCAATTTACCACATAATTGATCACATCAAACAACTTCACAAATGATATCCAAATATCAAGATCATTCATATGTAATCCCTCAACATCCTCAGAGCACCTAAAAATGTATCTAAAAGCAAAATGAGTATGAAAAACGACGAAAAATTAAAATCGTGCAATAACCGTGCGAATGGTTTTTACGCCCCATAATTGCTCAGAAACAAAGTCTGATGTTTTTAAGCTCCAAAATCCTTTCTAACTTACACGTAACGCTATGAAAAATTAAAACCGACGCAAGTTTTTTACTTTGTTTCTTTGTTTGAGAAAAGTTTAAAAACGTTGGATTCAAGATATTCAAATTCATTTCCATTTAAAAACCCGCCAAAACAATGCTTTTCATATTTTAAAAGCTTGACTCCAGCGAAAATCGTTTTCAGAGCAAAACATAAAATTTCCATTTCAAAAGGATTAGGCTTCGAGTGCTCCCCCTGCAAACTGCTAGAGCAATTTACCACATAATTGATCACATCAAACAACTTCACAAATGATATCCAAATATCAAGATCATTCATATGTAATCCCTCAACATCCTCAGAGCACCTAAAAATGTATCTAAAAGCAAAATGAGTATGAAAAACGACGAAAAATTAAAATCGTGCAATAACCGTGCGAATGGTTTTTACGCCCCATAATTGCTCAGAAACAAAGTCTGATGTTTTTAAGCTCCAAAATCCTTTCTAACTTACACGTAACGCTATGAAAAATTAAAACCGACGCAAGTTTTTTACTTTGTTTCTTTGTTTGAGAAAAGTTTAAAAACGTTGGATTCAAGATATTCAAATTCATTTCCATTTAAAAACCCGCCAAAACAATGCTTTTCATATTTTAAAAGCTTGACTCCAGCGAAAATCGTTTTCAGAGCAAAACATAAAATTTCCATTTCAAAAGGATTAGGCTTCGAGTGCTCCCCCTGCAAACTGCTAGAGCAATTTACCACATAATTGATCACATCAAACAACTTCACAAATGATATCCAAATATCAAGATCATTCATATGTAATCCCTCAACATCCTCAGAGCACCTAAAAATGTATCTAAAAGCAAAATGAGTATGAAAAACGACGAAAAATTAAAATCGTGCAATAACCGTGCGAATGGTTTTTACGCCCCATAATTGCTCAGAAACAAAGTCTGATGTTTTTAAGCTCCAAAATCCTTTCTAACTTACACGTAACGCTATGAAAAATTAAAACCGACGCAAGTTTTTTACTTTGTTTCTTTGTTTGAGAAAAGTTTAAAAACGTTGGATTCAAGATATTCAAATTCATTTCCATTTAAAAACCCGCCAAAACAATGCTTTTCATATTTTAAAAGCTTGACTCCAGCGAAAATCGTTTTCAGAGCAAAACATAAAATTTCCATTTCAAAAGGATTAGGCTTCGAGTGCTCCCCCTGCAAACTGCTAGAGCAATTTACCACATAATTGATCACATCAAACAACTTCACAAATGATATCCAAATATCAAGATCATTCATATGTAATCCCTCAACATCCTCAGAGCACCTAAAAATGTATCTAAAAGCAAAATGAGTATGAAAAACGACGAAAAATTAAAATCGTGCAATAACCGTGCGAATGGTTTTTACCCCCATAATTGCTCAGAAACAAAGTCTGATGTTTTTAAGCTCCAAAATCCTTTCTAACTTACACGTAACGCTATGAAAAATTAAAACCGACGCAAGTTTTTTACTTTGTTTCTTTGTTTGAGAAAAGTTTAAAAACGTTGGATTCAAGATATTCAAATTCATTTCCATTTAAAAACCCGCCAAAACAATGCTTTTCATATTTTAAAAGCTTGACTCCAGCGAAAATCGTTTTCAGAGCAAAACATAAAATTTCCATTTCAAAAGGATTAGGCTTCGAGTGCTCCCCCTGCAAACTGCTAGAGCAATTTACCACATAATTGATCACATCAAACAACTTCACAAATGATATCCAAATATCAAGATCATTCATATGTAATCCCTCAACATCCTCAGAGCACCTAAAAATGTATCTAAAAGCAAAATGAGTATGAAAAACGACGAAAAATTAAAATCGTGCAATAACCGTGCGAATGGTTTTTACGCCCCATAATTGCTCAGAAACAAAGTCTGATGTTTTTAAGCTCCAAAATCCTTTCTAACTTACACGTAACGCTATGAAAAATTAAAACCGACGCAAGTTTTTTACTTTGTTTCTTTGTTTGAGAAAAGTTTAAAAACGTTGGATTCAAGATATTCAAATTCATTTCCATTTAAAAACCCGCCAAAACAATGCTTTTCATATTTTAAAAGCTTGACTCCAGCGAAAATCGTTTTCAGAGCAAAACATAAAATTTCCATTTCAAAAGGATTAGGCTTCGAGTGCTCCCCCTGCAAACTGCTAGAGCAATTTACCACATAATTGATCACATCAAACAACTTCACAAATGATATCCAAATATCAAGATCATTCATATGTAATCCCTCAACATCCTCAGAGCACCTAAAAATGTATCTAAAAGCAAAATGAGTATGAAAAACGACGAAAAATTAAAATCGTGCAATAACCGTGCGAATGGTTTTTACGCCCCATAATTGCTCAGAAACAAAGTCTGATGTTTTTAAGCTCCAAAATCCTTTCTAACTTACACGTAACGCTATGAAAAATTAAAACCGACGCAAGTTTTTTACTTTGTTTCTTTGTTTGAGAAAAGTTTAAAAACGTTGGATTCAAGATATTCAAATTCATTTCCATTTAAAAACCCGCCAAAACAATGCTTTTCATATTTTAAAAGCTTGACTCCAGCGAAAATCGTTTTCAGAGCAAAACATAAAATTTCCATTTCAAAAGGATTAGGCTTCGAGTGCTCCCCCTGCAAACTGCTAGAGCAATTTACCACATAATTGATCACATCAAACAACTTCACAAATGATATCCAAATATCAAGATCATTCATATGTAATCCCTCAACATCCTCAGAGCACCTAAAAATGTATCTAAAAGCAAAATGAGTATGAAAAACGACGAAAAATTAAAATCGTGCAATAACCGTGCGAATGGTTTTTACGCCCCATAATTGCTCAGAAACAAAGTCTGATGTTTTTAAGCTCCAAAATCCTTTCTAACTTACACGTAACGCTATGAAAAATTAAAACCGACGCAAGTTTTTTACTTTGTTTCTTTGTTTGAGAAAAGTTTAAAAACGTTGGATTCAAGATATTCAAATTCATTTCCATTTAAAAACCCGCCAAAACAATGCTTTTCATATTTTAAAAGCTTGACTCCAGCGAAAATCGTTTTCAGAGCAAAACATAAAATTTCCATTTCAAAAGGATTAGGCTTCGAGTGCTCCCCCTGCAAACTGCTAGAGCAATTTACCACATAATTGATCACATCAAACAACTTCACAAATGATATCCAAATATCAAGATCATTCATATGTAATCCCTCAACATCCTCAGAGCACCTAAAAATGTATCTAAAAGCAAAATGAGTATGAAAAACGACGAAAAATTAAAATCGTGCAATAACCGTGCGAATGGTTTTTACGCCCCATAATTGCTCAGAAACAAAGTCTGATGTTTTTAAGCTCCAAAATCCTTTCTAACTTACACGTAACGCTATGAAAAATTAAAACCGACGCAAGTTTTTTACTTTGTTTCTTTGTTTGAGAAAAGTTTAAAAACGTTGGATTCAAGATATTCAAATTCATTTCCATTTAAAAACCCGCCAAAACAATGCTTTTCATATTTTAAAAGCTTGACTCCAGCGAAAATCGTTTTCAGAGCAAAACATAAAATTTCCATTTCAAAAGGATTAGGCTTCGAGTGCTCCCCCTGCAAACTGCTAGAGCAATTTACCACATAATTGATCACATCAAACAACTTCACAAATGATATCCAAATATCAAGATCATTCATATGTAATCCCTCAACATCCTCAGAGCACCTAAAAATGTATCTAAAAGCAAAATGAGTATGAAAAACGACGAAAAATTAAAATCGTGCAATAACCGTGCGAATGGTTTTTACGCCCCATAATTGCTCAGAAACAAAGTCTGATGTTTTTAAGCTCCAAAATCCTTTCTAACTTACACGTAACGCTATGAAAAATTAAAACCGACGCAAGTTTTTTACTTTGTTTCTTTGTTTGAGAAAAGTTTAAAAACGTTGGATTCAAGATATTCAAATTCATTTCCATTTAAAAACCCGCCAAAACAATGCTTTTCATATTTTAAAAGCTTGACTCCAGCGAAAATCGTTTTCAGAGCAAAACATAAAATTTCCATTTCAAAAGGATTAGGCTTCGAGTGCTCCCCCTGCAAACTGCTAGAGCAATTTACCACATAATTGATCACATCAAACAACTTCACAAATGATATCCAAATATCAAGATCATTCATATGTAATCCCTCAACATCCTCAGAGCACCTAAAAATGTATCTAAAAGCAAAATGAGTATGAAAAACGACGAAAAATTAAAATCGTGCAATAACCGTGCGAATGGTTTTTACGCCCCATAATTGCTCAGAAACAAAGTCTGATGTTTTTAAGCTCCAAAATCCTTTCTAACTTACACGTAACGCTATGAAAAATTAAAACCGACGCAAGTTTTTTACTTTGTTTCTTTGTTTGAGAAAAGTTTAAAAACGTTGGATTCAAGATATTCAAATTCATTTCCATTTAAAAACCCGCCAAAACAATGCTTTTCATATTTTAAAAGCTTGACTCCAGCGAAAATCGTTTTCAGAGCAAAACATAAAATTTCCATTTCAAAAGGATTAGGCTTCGAGTGCTCCCCCTGCAAACTGCTAGAGCAATTTACCACATAATTGATCACATCAAACAACTTCACAAATGATATCCAAATATCAAGATCATTCATATGTAATCCCTCAACATCCTCAGAGCACCTAAAAATGTATCTAAAAGCAAAATGAGTATGAAAAACGACGAAAAATTAAAATCGTGCAATAACCGTGCGAATGGTTTTTACGCCCCATAATTGCTCAGAAACAAAGTCTGATGTTTTTAAGCTCCAAAATCCTTTCTAACTTACACGTAACGCTATGAAAAATTAAAACCGACGCAAGTTTTTTACTTTGTTTCTTTGTTTGAGAAAAGTTTAAAAACGTTGGATTCAAGATATTCAAATTCATTTCCATTTAAAAACCCGCCAAAACAATGCTTTTCATATTTTAAAAGCTTGACTCCAGCGAAAATCGTTTTCAGAGCAAAACATAAAATTTCCATTTCAAAAGGATTAGGCTTCGAGTGCTCCCCCTGCAAACTGCTAGAGCAATTTACCACATAATTGATCACATCAAACAACTTCACAAATGATATCCAAATATCAAGATCATTCATATGTAATCCCTCAACATCCTCAGAGCACCTAAAAATGTATCTAAAAGCAAAATGAGTATGAAAAACGACGAAAAATTAAAATCGTGCAATAACCGTGCGAATGGTTTTTACGCCCCATAATTGCTCAGAAACAAAGTCTGATGTTTTTAAGCTCCAAAATCCTTTCTAACTTACACGTAACGCTATGAAAAATTAAAACCGACGCAAGTTTTTTACTTTGTTTCTTTGTTTGAGAAAAGTTTAAAAACGTTGGATTCAAGATATTCAAATTCATTTCCATTTAAAAACCCGCCAAAACAATGCTTTTCATATTTTAAAAGCTTGACTCCAGCGAAAATCGTTTTCAGAGCAAAACATAAAATTTCCATTTCAAAAGGATTAGGCTTCGAGTGCTCCCCCTGCAAACTGCTAGAGCAATTTACCACATAATTGATCACATCAAACAACTTCACAAATGATATCCAAATATCAAGATCATTCATATGTAATCCCTCAACATCCTCAGAGCACCTAAAAATGTATCTAAAAGCAAAATGAGTATGAAAAACGACGAAAAATTAAAATCGTGCAATAACCGTGCGAATGGTTTTTACGCCCCATAATTGCTCAGAAACAAAGTCTGATGTTTTTAAGCTCCAAAATCCTTTCTAACTTACACGTAACGCTATGAAAAATTAAAACCGACGCAAGTTTTTTACTTTGTTTCTTTGTTTGAGAAAAGTTTAAAAACGTTGGATTCAAGATATTCAAATTCATTTCCATTTAAAAACCCGCCAAAACAATGCTTTTCATATTTTAAAAGCTTGACTCCAGCGAAAATCGTTTTCAGAGCAAAACATAAAATTTCCATTTCAAAAGGATTAGGCTTCGAGTGCTCCCCCTGCAAACTGCTAGAGCAATTTACCACATAATTGATCACATCAAACAACTTCACAAATGATATCCAAATATCAAGATCATTCATATGTAATCCCTCAACATCCTCAGAGCACCTAAAAATGTATCTAAAAGCAAAATGAGTATGAAAAACGACGAAAAATTAAAATCGTGCAATAACCGTGCGAATGGTTTTTACGCCCCATAATTGCTCAGAAACAAAGTCTGATGTTTTTAAGCTCCAAAATCCTTTCTAACTTACACGTAACGCTATGAAAAATTAAAACCGACGCAAGTTTTTTACTTTGTTTCTTTGTTTGAGAAAAGTTTAAAAACGTTGGATTCAAGATATTCAAATTCATTTCCATTTAAAAACCCGCCAAAACAATGCTTTTCATATTTTAAAAGCTTGACTCCAGCGAAAATCGTTTTCAGAGCAAAACATAAAATTTCCATTTCAAAAGGATTAGGCTTCGAGTGCTCCCCCTGCAAACTGCTAGAGCAATTTACCACATAATTGATCACATCAAACAACTTCACAAATGATATCCAAATATCAAGATCATTCATATGTAATCCCTCAACATCCTCAGAGCACCTAAAAATGTATCTAAAAGCAAAATGAGTATGAAAAACGACGAAAAATTAAAATCGTGCAATAACCGTGCGAATGGTTTTTACGCCCCATAATTGCTCAGAAACAAAGTCTGATGTTTTTAAGCTCCAAAATCCTTTCTAACTTACACGTAACGCTATGAAAAATTAAAACCGACGCAAGTTTTTTACTTTGTTTCTTTGTTTGAGAAAAGTTTAAAAACGTTGGATTCAAGATATTCAAATTCATTTCCATTTAAAAACCCGCCAAAACAATGCTTTTCATATTTTAAAAGCTTGACTCCAGCGAAAATCGTTTTCAGAGCAAAACATAAAATTTCCATTTCAAAAGGATTAGGCTTCGAGTGCTCCCCCTGCAAACTGCTAGAGCAATTTACCACATAATTGATCACATCAAACAACTTCACAAATGATATCCAAATATCAAGATCATTCATATGTAATCCCTCAACATCCTCAGAGCACCTAAAAATGTATCTAAAAGCAAAATGAGTATGAAAAACGACGAAAAATTAAAATCGTGCAATAACCGTGCGAATGGTTTTTACGCCCCATAATTGCTCAGAAACAAAGTCTGATGTTTTTAAGCTCCAAAATCCTTTCTAACTTACACGTAACGCTATGAAAAATTAAAACCGACGCAAGTTTTTTACTTTGTTTCTTTGTTTGAGAAAAGTTTAAAAACGTTGGATTCAAGATATTCAAATTCATTTCCATTTAAAAACCCGCCAAAACAATGCTTTTCATATTTTAAAAGCTTGACTCCAGCGAAAATCGTTTTCAGAGCAAAACATAAAATTTCCATTTCAAAAGGATTAGGCTTCGAGTGCTCCCCCTGCAAACTGCTAGAGCAATTTACCACATAATTGATCACATCAAACAACTTCACAAATGATATCCAAATATCAAGATCATTCATATGTAATCCCTCAACATCCTCAGAGCACCTAAAAATGTATCTAAAAGCAAAATGAGTATGAAAAACGACGAAAAATTAAAATCGTGCAATAACCGTGCGAATGGTTTTTACGCCCCATAATTGCTCAGAAACAAAGTCTGATGTTTTTAAGCTCCAAAATCCTTTCTAACTTACACGTAACGCTATGAAAAATTAAAACCGACGCAAGTTTTTTACTTTGTTTCTTTGTTTGAGAAAAGTTTAAAAACGTTGGATTCAAGATATTCAAATTCATTTCCATTTAAAAACCCGCCAAAACAATGCTTTTCATATTTTAAAAGCTTGACTCCAGCGAAAATCGTTTTCAGAGCAAAACATAAAATTTCCATTTCAAAAGGATTAGGCTTCGAGTGCTCCCCCTGCAAACTGCTAGAGCAATTTACCACATAATTGATCACATCAAACAACTTCACAAATGATATCCAAATATCAAGATCATTCATATGTAATCCCTCAACATCCTCAGAGCACCTAAAAATGTATCTAAAAGCAAAATGAGTATGAAAAACGACGAAAAATTAAAATCGTGCAATAACCGTGCGAATGGTTTTTACGCCCCATAATTGCTCAGAAACAAAGTCTGATGTTTTTAAGCTCCAAAATCCTTTCTAACTTACACGTAACGCTATGAAAAATTAAAACCGACGCAAGTTTTTTACTTTGTTTCTTTGTTTGAGAAAAGTTTAAAAACGTTGGATTCAAGATATTCAAATTCATTTCCATTTAAAAACCCGCCAAAACAATGCTTTTCATATTTTAAAAGCTTGACTCCAGCGAAAATCGTTTTCAGAGCAAAACATAAAATTTCCATTTCAAAAGGATTAGGCTTCGAGTGCTCCCCCTGCAAACTGCTAGAGCAATTTACCACATAATTGATCACATCAAACAACTTCACAAATGATATCCAAATATCAAGATCATTCATATGTAATCCCTCAACATCCTCAGAGCACCTAAAAATGTATCTAAAAGCAAAATGAGTATGAAAAACGACGAAAAATTAAAATCGTGCAATAACCGTGCGAATGGTTTTTACGCCCCATAATTGCTCAGAAACAAAGTCTGATGTTTTTAAGCTCCAAAATCCTTTCTAACTTACACGTAACGCTATGAAAAATTAAAACCGACGCAAGTTTTTTACTTTGTTTCTTTGTTTGAGAAAAGTTTAAAAACGTTGGATTCAAGATATTCAAATTCATTTCCATTTAAAAACCCGCCAAAACAATGCTTTTCATATTTTAAAAGCTTGACTCCAGCGAAAATCGTTTTCAGAGCAAAACATAAAATTTCCATTTCAAAAGGATTAGGCTTCGAGTGCTCCCCCTGCAAACTGCTAGAGCAATTTACCACATAATTGATCACATCAAACAACTTCACAAATGATATCCAAATATCAAGATCATTCATATGTAATCCCTCAACATCCTCAGAGCACCTAAAAATGTATCTAAAAGCAAAATGAGTATGAAAAACGACGAAAAATTAAAATCGTGCAATAACCGTGCGAATGGTTTTTACGCCCCATAATTGCTCAGAAACAAAGTCTGATGTTTTTAAGCTCCAAAATCCTTTCTAACTTACACGTAACGCTATGAAAAATTAAAACCGACGCAAGTTTTTTACTTTGTTTCTTTGTTTGAGAAAAGTTTAAAAACGTTGGATTCAAGATATTCAAATTCATTTCCATTTAAAAACCCGCCAAAACAATGCTTTTCATATTTTAAAAGCTTGACTCCAGCGAAAATCGTTTTCAGAGCAAAACATAAAATTTCCATTTCAAAAGGATTAGGCTTCGAGTGCTCCCCCTGCAAACTGCTAGAGCAATTTACCACATAATTGATCACATCAAACAACTTCACAAATGATATCCAAATATCAAGATCATTCATATGTAATCCCTCAACATCCTCAGAGCACCTAAAAATGTATCTAAAAGCAAAATGAGTATGAAAAACGACGAAAAATTAAAATCGTGCAATAACCGTGCGAATGGTTTTTACGCCCCATAATTGCTCAGAAACAAAGTCTGATGTTTTTAAGCTCCAAAATCCTTTCTAACTTACACGTAACGCTATGAAAAATTAAAACCGACGCAAGTTTTTTACTTTGTTTCTTTGTTTGAGAAAAGTTTAAAAACGTTGGATTCAAGATATTCAAATTCATTTCCATTTAAAAACCCGCCAAAACAATGCTTTTCATATTTTAAAAGCTTGACTCCAGCGAAAATCGTTTTCAGAGCAAAACATAAAATTTCCATTTCAAAAGGATTAGGCTTCGAGTGCTCCCCCTGCAAACTGCTAGAGCAATTTACCACATAATTGATCACATCAAACAACTTCACAAATGATATCCAAATATCAAGATCATTCATATGTAATCCCTCAACATCCTCAGAGCACCTAAAAATGTATCTAAAAGCAAAATGAGTATGAAAAACGACGAAAAATTAAAATCGTGCAATAACCGTGCGAATGGTTTTTACGCCCCATAATTGCTCAGAAACAAAGTCTGATGTTTTTAAGCTCCAAAATCCTTTCTAACTTACACGTAACGCTATGAAAAATTAAAACCGACGCAAGTTTTTTACTTTGTTTCTTTGTTTGAGAAAAGTTTAAAAACGTTGGATTCAAGATATTCAAATTCATTTCCATTTAAAAACCCGCCAAAACAATGCTTTTCATATTTTAAAAGCTTGACTCCAGCGAAAATCGTTTTCAGAGCAAAACATAAAATTTCCATTTCAAAAGGATTAGGCTTCGAGTGCTCCCCCTGCAAACTGCTAGAGCAATTTACCACATAATTGATCACATCAAACAACTTCACAAATGATATCCAAATATCAAGATCATTCATATGTAATCCCTCAACATCCTCAGAGCACCTAAAAATGTATCTAAAAGCAAAATGAGTATGAAAAACGACGAAAAATTAAAATCGTGCAATAACCGTGCGAATGGTTTTTACGCCCCATAATTGCTCAGAAACAAAGTCTGATGTTTTTAAGCTCCAAAATCCTTTCTAACTTACACGTAACGCTATGAAAAATTAAAACCGACGCAAGTTTTTTACTTTGTTTCTTTGTTTGAGAAAAGTTTAAAAACGTTGGATTCAAGATATTCAAATTCATTTCCATTTAAAAACCCGCCAAAACAATGCTTTTCATATTTTAAAAGCTTGACTCCAGCGAAAATCGTTTTCAGAGCAAAACATAAAATTTCCATTTCAAAAGGATTAGGCTTCGAGTGCTCCCCCTGCAAACTGCTAGAGCAATTTACCACATAATTGATCACATCAAACAACTTCACAAATGATATCCAAATATCAAGATCATTCATATGTAATCCCTCAACATCCTCAGAGCACCTAAAAATGTATCTAAAAGCAAAATGAGTATGAAAAACGACGAAAAATTAAAATCGTGCAATAACCGTGCGAATGGTTTTTACGCCCCATAATTGCTCAGAAACAAAGTCTGATGTTTTTAAGCTCCAAAATCCTTTCTAACTTACACGTAACGCTATGAAAAATTAAAACCGACGCAAGTTTTTTACTTTGTTTCTTTGTTTGAGAAAAGTTTAAAAACGTTGGATTCAAGATATTCAAATTCATTTCCATTTAAAAACCCGCCAAAACAATGCTTTTCATATTTTAAAAGCTTGACTCCAGCGAAAATCGTTTTCAGAGCAAAACATAAAATTTCCATTTCAAAAGGATTAGGCTTCGAGTGCTCCCCCTGCAAACTGCTAGAGCAATTTACCACATAATTGATCACATCAAACAACTTCACAAATGATATCCAAATATCAAGATCATTCATATGTAATCCCTCAACATCCTCAGAGCACCTAAAAATGTATCTAAAAGCAAAATGAGTATGAAAAACGACGAAAAATTAAAATCGTGCAATAACCGTGCGAATGGTTTTTACGCCCCATAATTGCTCAGAAACAAAGTCTGATGTTTTTAAGCTCCAAAATCCTTTCTAACTTACACGTAACGCTATGAAAAATTAAAACCGACGCAAGTTTTTTACTTTGTTTCTTTGTTTGAGAAAAGTTTAAAAACGTTGGATTCAAGATATTCAAATTCATTTCCATTTAAAAACCCGCCAAAACAATGCTTTTCATATTTTAAAAGCTTGACTCCAGCGAAAATCGTTTTCAGAGCAAAACATAAAATTTCCATTTCAAAAGGATTAGGCTTCGAGTGCTCCCCCTGCAAACTGCTAGAGCAATTTACCACATAATTGATCACATCAAACAACTTCACAAATGATATCCAAATATCAAGATCATTCATATGTAATCCCTCAACATCCTCAGAGCACCTAAAAATGTATCTAAAAGCAAAATGAGTATGAAAAACGACGAAAAATTAAAATCGTGCAATAACCGTGCGAATGGTTTTTACGCCCCATAATTGCTCAGAAACAAAGTCTGATGTTTTTAAGCTCCAAAATCCTTTCTAACTTACACGTAACGCTATGAAAAATTAAAACCGACGCAAGTTTTTTACTTTGTTTCTTTGTTTGAGAAAAGTTTAAAAACGTTGGATTCAAGATATTCAAATTCATTTCCATTTAAAAACCCGCCAAAACAATGCTTTTCATATTTTAAAAGCTTGACTCCAGCGAAAATCGTTTTCAGAGCAAAACATAAAATTTCCATTTCAAAAGGATTAGGCTTCGAGTGCTCCCCCTGCAAACTGCTAGAGCAATTTACCACATAATTGATCACATCAAACAACTTCACAAATGATATCCAAATATCAAGATCATTCATATGTAATCCCTCAACATCCTCAGAGCACCTAAAAATGTATCTAAAAGCAAAATGAGTATGAAAAACGACGAAAAATTAAAATCGTGCAATAACCGTGCGAATGGTTTTTACGCCCATAATTGCTCAGAAACAAAGTCTGATGTTTTTAAGCTCCAAAATCCTTTCTAACTTACACGTAACGCTATGAAAAATTAAAACCGACGCAAGTTTTTTACTTTGTTTCTTTGTTTGAGAAAAGTTTAAAAACGTTGGATTCAAGATATTCAAATTCATTTCCATTTAAAAACCCGCCAAAACAATGCTTTTCATATTTTAAAAGCTTGACTCCAGCGAAAATCGTTTTCAGAGCAAAACATAAAATTTCCATTTCAAAAGGATTAGGCTTCGAGTGCTCCCCCTGCAAACTGCTAGAGCAATTTACCACATAATTGATCACATCAAACAACTTCACAAATGATATCCAAATATCAAGATCATTCATATGTAATCCCTCAACATCCTCAGAGCACCTAAAAATGTATCTAAAAGCAAAATGAGTATGAAAAACGACGAAAAATTAAAATCGTGCAATAACCGTGCGAATGGTTTTTACGCCCCATAATTGCTCAGAAACAAAGTCTGATGTTTTTAAGCTCCAAAATCCTTTCTAACTTACACGTAACGCTATGAAAAATTAAAACCGACGCAAGTTTTTTACTTTGTTTCTTTGTTTGAGAAAAGTTTAAAAACGTTGGATTCAAGATATTCAAATTCATTTCCATTTAAAAACCCGCCAAAACAATGCTTTTCATATTTTAAAAGCTTGACTCCAGCGAAAATCGTTTTCAGAGCAAAACATAAAATTTCCATTTCAAAAGGATTAGGCTTCGAGTGCTCCCCCTGCAAACTGCTAGAGCAATTTACCACATAATTGATCACATCAAACAACTTCACAAATGATATCCAAATATCAAGATCATTCATATGTAATCCCTCAACATCCTCAGAGCACCTAAAAATGTATCTAAAAGCAAAATGAGTATGAAAAACGACGAAAAATTAAAATCGTGCAATAACCGTGCGAATGGTTTTTACGCCCCATAATTGCTCAGAAACAAAGTCTGATGTTTTTAAGCTCCAAAATCCTTTCTAACTTACACGTAACGCTATGAAAAATTAAAACCGACGCAAGTTTTTTACTTTGTTTCTTTGTTTGAGAAAAGTTTAAAAACGTTGGATTCAAGATATTCAAATTCATTTCCATTTAAAAACCCGCCAAAACAATGCTTTTCATATTTTAAAAGCTTGACTCCAGCGAAAATCGTTTTCAGAGCAAAACATAAAATTTCCATTTCAAAAGGATTAGGCTTCGAGTGCTCCCCTGCAAACTGCTAGAGCAATTTACCACATAATTGATCACATCAAACAACTTCACAAATGATATCCAAATATCAAGATCATTCATATGTAATCCCTCAACATCCTCAGAGCACCTAAAAATGTATCTAAAAGCAAAATGAGTATGAAAAACGACGAAAAATTAAAATCGTGCAATAACCGTGCGAATGGTTTTTACGCCCCATAATTGCTCAGAAACAAAGTCTGATGTTTTTAAGCTCCAAAATCCTTTCTAACTTACACGTAACGCTATGAAAAATTAAAACCGACGCAAGTTTTTTACTTTGTTTCTTTGTTTGAGAAAAGTTTAAAAACGTTGGATTCAAGATATTCAAATTCATTTCCATTTAAAAACCCGCCAAAACAATGCTTTTCATATTTTAAAAGCTTGACTCCAGCGAAAATCGTTTTCAGAGCAAAACATAAAATTTCCATTTCAAAAGGATTAGGCTTCGAGTGCTCCCCCTGCAAACTGCTAGAGCAATTTACCACATAATTGATCACATCAAACAACTTCACAAATGATATCCAAATATCAAGATCATTCATATGTAATCCCTCAACATCCTCAGAGCACCTAAAAATGTATCTAAAAGCAAAATGAGTATGAAAAACGACGAAAAATTAAAATCGTGCAATAACCGTGCGAATGGTTTTTACGCCCCATAATTGCTCAGAAACAAAGTCTGATGTTTTTAAGCTCCAAAATCCTTTCTAACTTACACGTAACGCTATGAAAAATTAAAACCGACGCAAGTTTTTTACTTTGTTTCTTTGTTTGAGAAAAGTTTAAAAACGTTGGATTCAAGATATTCAAATTCATTTCCATTTAAAAACCCGCCAAAACAATGCTTTTCATATTTTAAAAGCTTGACTCCAGCGAAAATCGTTTTCAGAGCAAAACATAAAATTTCCATTTCAAAAGGATTAGGCTTCGAGTGCTCCCCCTGCAAACTGCTAGAGCAATTTACCACATAATTGATCACATCAAACAACTTCACAAATGATATCCAAATATCAAGATCATTCATATGTAATCCCTCAACATCCTCAGAGCACCTAAAAATGTATCTAAAAGCAAAATGAGTATGAAAAACGACGAAAAATTAAAATCGTGCAATAACCGTGCGAATGGTTTTTACGCCCCATAATTGCTCAGAAACAAAGTCTGATGTTTTTAAGCTCCAAAATCCTTTCTAACTTACACGTAACGCTATGAAAAATTAAAACCGACGCAAGTTTTTTACTTTGTTTCTTTGTTTGAGAAAAGTTTAAAAACGTTGGATTCAAGATATTCAAATTCATTTCCATTTAAAAACCCGCCAAAACAATGCTTTTCATATTTTAAAAGCTTGACTCCAGCGAAAATCGTTTTCAGAGCAAAACATAAAATTTCCATTTCAAAAGGATTAGGCTTCGAGTGCTCCCCCTGCAAACTGCTAGAGCAATTTACCACATAATTGATCACATCAAACAACTTCACAAATGATATCCAATCAAGATCATTCATATGTAATCCCTCAACATCCTCGCAGCACCTAAAACGTATCTAAAAGCAAAATGAGTATGAAAAAACGACGAAAAATTAAAATCGTGCAATAACCGTGCGAATGGTTTTTACGCCCATAATTGTTCAGAAACAAAGCCTGATGTTTTTAAGTCTAAAAAACTCTTTCTAACTTACACGTAACGCTATGAAAAATTAAAACCGACGCAAGTTTTTTACTTTGTTTCTTTGTTTGAGAAAAAGTTTAAAAACGTTGGATTCAAGATATTCAAATTCATTTCCATTTAAAACCCGCCAAAACAATGCTTTTCATATTTTAAAAGCTTGACTCCAGCGAAAAATCGTTTTCGCAGCAAACATAAAATTTCCATTTCAAAAGGATTAGGCTTCGAGTGCTCCCCCGCAAACTCAGAGCAATTACCACATAATTGACTACATCAAACAACTTCACAAATGATATCCAAATATCAAGATCATTCATATGTAATCCCTCAACATCCTCGTATACCTAAAAATGTATCTAAAAGCAAAATGAGTATGAAAAACGACGAAAATTAAAATCGCGCAATAACCGTGCGAATGGCTTTTACGCCCATAATTGCTCGAAACAAAGTCTGATGTTTTTAAGCTCCAAAATCCTTTCTAACCTTACACGTAACGCTATGAAAAATTAAAAATCCCGACGCAAGTTTTTTACTTTGTTTCTTTGTTTGAGAAAAGTTTAAAAACGTTGGATTCAAGATATTCAAATTCATTTCCATTTAAAAAACCCGCTAAAACAATGCTTTTCATATTTTTAAAAGCTTTATTCCAGCGAAAATCGTTTTCGTAGCAAAACATAAAATTTCCATTTCAAAAGGATTAGGCTTCGAGTGCTCCCCCCGCAAACTGCTAGAGCAATTTACCACATAATTGATCACATCAAACAACTTCACAAATGATATCCAAATATCAAGATCATTCATATGTAACTTCTAAATATCCTACAGAGCAATTCCTAAAAATGCATCTAAAAGCAAAATGAGTATGAAAACGACGAAAAATTAAAATCGTGCAATAACCGTGCGAATTGCTTTTACGCCCATAATTGCTCAGAAACAAAGTCTGATGTTTTTAAGCTCCAAAATCCTTTCTAACTTACACGTAACGCTATGAAAAATTAAAACCGACGCAAGTTTTTTACTTGTTTCTTTGTTTATAGTGTTTAAAAACGTTGGATTCAAGATATTCAAATTCATTTCCATTTAAAAAAACCCGCCAAAACAATGCTTTTCATATTTTAAAAAGCTTGACTCCAGCGAAAATCGTTTTCAGCAAAACATAAAATTTCCATTTCAAAAGGATTAGGCTTCGAGTGCTCCCCCTGCAAACTGCTAGAGCAATTTACCACATAATTGCAGATCACATCAAACAACTTCACAAATGATATCCAAATATCAAGATCATTCATATGTAATCCCTCAACATCCTCGCAGCACCTAAAATGTATCTAAAAGCAAATGAGTACATGAAAATGTTTTAAAAAATTAAAATCGTGCAATAACCGTGCGAATGGTTTTTAATACCATAATTGCTCGTAAACAAAGTCTCGATGTTTTTAAGCTCCAAAATCCTTTCTAACTTCAGCAAGCACGTAACGCTTGCGGAAATTAAAACCGACGCAAGTTTTTTACTTTGTTTCTTTTGTTTGAGAAAAGTTTAAAAACGTTGGATTCAAGACATTCAAATTCATTTCCATTTAAAAACCCGCCAAAACAATGCTTTTCATATTTTAAAAGTTTGACTCCAGCCAAAATCGTTTTCAGAGCAAAACATAAAATTTCCATTTCAAAAGCGATTAGGCTTCGAGTGCTCCCCCAAACTGCTTAGACAATTTACCACATAATTGATCACACTAAACAACTTCACAAATGATATCCAAATATCAAGATCATTCATATGTAATCCCTCAACATCCTCAGAGCACCTAAAATGTATCTTAAAAGCAAAATGAGTGCTAAGTGCAAAACGACGAAAAATTAAAATCGTGCAATAACCGTGCGAATGGTTTTTACGCCCATAATTGCTCGTAAACAAAGTCTGATGTTTTTAAGCTCCAAAATCCTTTCTAATCCTTACACGTAACGCTAGCGAAAAATTCAAAACTCAGCGCGGTATTTCTTACTTTGTTTCTTTGTTTGAGAAAAGTTTAAAAACGTTGGATTCAAGATATTCAAATTCATTTCCATTTAAAAACCCGCCAAAACAATGCTTTTCATATTTTAAAAGCTTGACTCCAAATGGAAAATCGCTTTCTAGAGCAAAAACATAAAATTACTCTCAAAAGGACAGCTTCGAAACCTTGCTCCCCCCGCAAACTGCTAGAGCAATTTACCACATACTGATCACATCAAACAACTTCACAAATGATATCCAAATATCAAGATCATTCATATGTAATCCCTCAACATCCTCAGAGCACCTAAAAAAGACTCCTAAAAGCAAAATGAGTATGAAAAACGACGAAAAATTAAAATCGTGCAATAACCGCGCGAATTCGGGCTTTTACGCCCATAATTGTCGAAACAAAGTCTGATGTTTTTAAGCTCCAAAATCCTTTCTAAATCACACGTAACGCTACGAAAAATTAAAACCGACGCAAAGCTTTTTTACTTTGTTTCTTTGTTTGAGAAAAGTTTAAAAACGTTGGATTCAAGATATTCAAATCTATTTTCCTACTTAAAAACCTGGCCAAAACAATGCTTTTCATATTTTAAAAGCTTGACTCCAGCGAAAAAAATCGTTTTCAGAGCAAAACATAAAATTTCCATTTCAAAAGGATTAGGCTTCGAGTGCTCCCCTGCAAACTGCTAGAGCAATTTACCACATAATTGATCACATCAAACAACTTCACAAATGATATCCAAATATCAAGATCATTCATATGTAATCCCTCAACATCCTCAGAGCACCTAAAAATGTATCTAAAAGCAAAATGAGTATGAAAAACGACGAAAAATTAAAATCGTGCAATAACCGTGCGAATTCGCTTTTACGCCCATAATTGCTCAGAAACAAAGTCTGATGTTTTTAAGCTCCAAAATCCTTTCTAACTTACACGTAATGCTATGAAAAATTAAAACCGACGCAAGTTTTTTACTTTGTTTTCAGTTTTGAGAAAAGCTCTAAAAACGTTGGATTCTAAAGATATTCAAATTCATTTCCATTTAAAACCCGCCAAAACAATGCTTTTCAGTATTTAAAAGCTTGACTCCAGCGAAAATCGCTTTCAGAGCAAAACATAAAATTTCCATTTCAAAAGGATTAGGCTTCGAGTGCTCCCTGCAAACTGCTAGAGCAATTTACCACATAATTGATCACATCAAACAACTTCACAAATGATATCCAAATATCAAGATCATTCCGTTATGTAATCCCTCAACATCCTTCAGCCAGAGCACCCTAAAAATGTATCTAAAAGCAAAATGAGCATGAAAAACGACGAAAAAATTAAAATCGTGCAATAACCGTGCGAATGGTTTTTACGCCCATAATTGCTCGAAACAAAGTCTGATGTTTTTAAGCTCCAAATCCTTTCTAACTTACACGTAACGCTATGAAAAATTAAAACCGACGCAAGCTTTTTACTTTGTTTCTTTGTTTGAGAAAAGTTTAAAAACGTTGGATTCAAGATATTCAAATTCATTTCCATTTAAAAACCCCACAAAACAATGCTTTTCATATTTTAAAAGCTTGACTCCAGCGAAAATTCAGTTTTCAGAGCAAAACATAAAATTTCCATTTCAAAAGGATTAGGCTTCGAGTGCTCCCCTGCAAACTGCTAGAGCAATTTACCACATAATTGATCACATCAAACAACTTCACAAATGATATCCAAATATCAAGATCATTCATATGTAATCCCTCAACATCCTCGCAGCACCTAAAAATGTATCTAAAAGCAAAATCGAGTATGAAAACGACGAAAATTAAAATCGTAAAATAAACGTGCGAATGGTTTTTACGCCCATAATTGCTCAGAAACAAAGTCTGATGTTTTTAAGCTCCAAAATCCTTTCTAACTTACACGTAACGCTATGAAAAATTAAAACCCATGCCAAGTTTTTACTTTGTTTCTTTCGTTTATAAAGTTTCAAAACGTCGTGATTCAAGTATATTCAAATTCATTTCCATTTAAAAACGACAAAACAATGCTTTTCATATTTTTTAAAGCTTGACCTACGAAAAATCGTTTTCAGAGCAAAACATAAAATTTCCATTTCAAAAGGATTAGGCTTCTGGTGCGTTCTCCCTGCAACTGCTAGAGCAATTTACCACATAATTGATCACATCAAACAACTTCACAAATGATATCCAAATATCAAGATCATTCATATGTAATCCCTCAACATCCTCGCCGTAGCACCTAAAAATGTATCTAAAAGCAAAATGAGTATGAAAAATCTACTTAAAATTAAAATCGTGCAATAACCGTGCGAATGGTTTTTACGCCCATAATTGTCGTAAAACAAAGTCCGATGTTTTTAAGCTCCAAA
The DNA here is from genome assembly GCF_047325235.1 of Durio zibethinus. Taxonomy (NCBI): domain Eukaryota; kingdom Viridiplantae; phylum Streptophyta; class Magnoliopsida; order Malvales; family Malvaceae; genus Durio; species Durio zibethinus. The sequence continues at coordinate 21,957,206 of NC_143166.1, forward strand.
ATCCTTTCTAACTTACACGTAACGCTATGAAAAATTAAAACCGACGCAAGTTTTTTACTTTTGTTTCTTTGTTTGAGAAAAGCTTTAAAAACGTTGGATTCAAGATATTCAAATTCATTTCCATTTAAAAACCTCCGCCAAAACAATGCTTTTCATATTTTAAAAAAGCTTGACTCAGCGAAAATCGTTTTCAGAGCAAAACATAAAATTTCCATTTCAAAAGAAGGATTAGGCTTCGAGTGCTCCCCTGCAAACTGCTAGAGCAATTTACCACATAATTGAATACATCAAACAACTTCACAAATGATATCCAAATATCAAGATCATTCATATGTAATCCCTCAACATCCTCAGAGCACCTAAAAATGTATCTAAAAGCAAATGAGTATGAAAAACGACGAAAAATTAAAATCGTGCATTGAATCGTGCGAATGGTTTTTACGCCCATAATTGCTCAGAAACAAAGTCTGATGTTTTTAAGCTCCAAAATCCTTTCTAACTTACACGTAACGCTATGAAAAATTAAAACCGACGCAAGTTTTTTACTTTGTTTCTTTGTTTGAGAAAAGTTTAAAAACGTTGGATTCAAGATATTCAAATTCATTTCCATTTAAACCCGCCAAAACAATGCTTTTCATATTTTAAAAGCTTGACCTGCCGAAAAATCGTTTTCAGAGCAAAACATAAAATTTCCATTTCAAAAGGATTAGGCTTCGAGTGCTCCCCCTGCAAACTGCTAGAGCAATTTACCACATAATTGATCACATCAAACAACTTCAGCTAAAATGATATCCAAAATATCAAGATCATTCATATGTAATCCCTCAACAATCCTCGCAGCACCTAAAAATGTATCTAAAAGCAAAATGAGTATGAAAACGACGAAAAATTAAAATCGTGCAATAACCGTGCGAATGGTTTTTACGCCCATAATCGCCGTAAAACAAAGCCTCGATGTTTTTAAGCTCCAAAATCCTTTCTAACTTACACGTAACGCTATGAAAAATTAAAACCGACGCAAGTTTTTACTTTGTTTCTTTGTTTGAGAAAAGTTTAAAAACGTTGGATTCAAGATATTCAAATCTTACTCACTTAAAAACCCGCCAAAACAATGCTTTTCGTTTATTTTAAAAGCTTGACTCCAGCGAAAATCGTTTTCAGAGCAAAACATAAAATTTCCATTTCAAAAGGATTGTGCCTCGAGTGCTCCCCTGCAAACTGCTAGAGCAAAATTTACCACATAATTGATCACATCAAACAACTTCACAAATGATATCCAAATATCAAGATCATTCATATGTAATCCCTCAACATCCTCAGAGCACCTAAAAATGTATCTAAAAGCAAAATGAGTAAGGAAAAACTACTTAAAATTAAAATCGTGCAATAAACGGCGAATGGTTTTTACGCCCATAATTGCTCAGAAACAAAGTCTGATGTTTTTAAGCTCCAAAATCCTTTCTAACTTACACGTAACGCTATGAAAAATTAAAACCGACGCAAGTTTTTTACTTTGTTTCTTTGTTTGAGAAAAGTTTAAAAAACGTTGGATTCAAGATATTCAAATTCATTTCCATTTAAAACCCCGCCAAAACAATGCTTTTCATATTTTAAAAGCTTGACTCAACAAAAATCGTTTTCAGAGCAAAACATAAAATTTCCATTTCAAAAGGATTAGGCTTCGAGTGCTCCCCGCAAACTGCTGTAGCAATTTACCACATAATTGATCACATCAAACAACTTCACAATGATATCCAAATATCAAGATCATTCATATGTAATCCCTCAACATCCTCGCAGCACCTAAAAATGTATCTAAAAGCAAAAATTATGGCAAAAACGACGAAAATTAAAATCGCGTAATAACCGCGCGAATGGTTTTTACGCCATAATTGCTCATAAAACAAAAGTCCGAAGGCTGCGCCAAGTCTAAAAAATCCTTTCTAACTTACACGGCACGCTAAGTGAAAAATTAAAAACCCACGCAAGTTTTTTACTTTGTTTCTTTGTTTGAGAAAAGTTTAAAAACGTTGGATTCAAGATATTCAAATTCATTTCCATTTAAAAACCCGCCAAACAATGCTTTTCATATTTGCAAGCTTGACTCCAGCGAAAACTGCTTTCAGAGCAAAACATAAAATTTCCATTTCAAAAGGATTAGGCTTCGAGTGCCTCCGCAAACTCGCTAGAGCAATTTTACTACATAATTGATCACATCAAATAAATTTCACAAACATATCCAAATATCAAGATCATTCATATGTAATCCCCAACACCTCAGAGCACCGAAATGTATCTAAAAGCAAAATGATGAAAAACGACGAAAATTAAAATCGTGCAATAACCGTGCGAATGGTTTTTACGCCCATAATTGCTCGAAACAAAGTCCGATGTTTTTAAGCTCCAAAATCCTTTCAACTTACACGTAACGCTATGAAAAATTAAAACCGACGCAAGTTTTTTACTTTGTTTCTTTGTCGGAGAAAAGTTTAAAAACGTTGGATTCAAGATATTCAAATTCATTTCCATTTAAAACCCGCCAAACAATGCTTTTCATATTTTAAAAGCTTCTGACTCCAGCTAAAAATCGTTTTCGCAGCAAAACATAAAATTTCCATTTCAAAAGGATTAAAGCCGAGTGCTCCCCCGTAAACCGTTGTGAGTAATTTCACTACATAAATTGATCATACATCAAACAACTTCACAATGATATCCAAATATCAAGATCATTCATATGTAATCCCCAACATCCTCAGAGCACCTAAAAATGTATCTAAAAGCTAAAATGAGTATGAAAAACGACTTAAAATTAAAATCGTGCAATAATCGCGCGAACGGTTTTTACGCCCATAATTGCTCAGAAACAAAGTCTGATGTTTTTAAGCTCCAAAAACCCTTTCTAACTTACACGTAACGCTATGAAAAATTAAAACCGACGCAAGTTTTTTACTTTGTTTCTTTGTTTGAGAAAAGTTTAAAAAACGTTGGATTCAAGATATTCAAATTCATTTTACTTAAAAACCCGCCAAAACAATGCTTTTCATATTTTAAAAGCTTGACTCAGGCCAAAATCGTTTTCAGAGCAAAACATAAAATTTCCATTTCAAAAGCTGACAGCTGAGTGCTCCCCGCAACCGGCGAGCAATTTACCACATAATTGATCACATCAAACAACTTCACAAATGATATCCAAATATCAAGATCATTCATATGTAATCCCTCAACAGTATCCTCAGAGCACCTAAAAATGTATCTAAAAGCAAAATGAGTATGAAAAACGACGAAAAATTAAAATCGTGCAATAACCGTGCGAATGGTTTTTACGCCTCATACTGTCAAACAAAGTCTGATGTTTTTAAGCTCCAAAATCCTTTCTAACTTACACGTAACGCTATGAAAAATTAAAACCGACGCAAGTTTTTTACTTTGTTTCTTTGTTCGTAAAAGTTTAAAAACGTTGGATTCAAGATATTCAAATTCATTTCCATTTAAAAACCCGCCAAAACAATGCTTTTCATATTTTAAAAGCTTGACTCCAGCGAAAATCGTTTTCGCAGCAAAACATAAAATTTCCATTTCAAAAGGATTAGCTTCGAAATCTGCTCCCCCCGCAATCGCGTAGCAATTTACCACATACTGATCACATCAAACAACTTCACAAATGATATCCAAATATCAAGATCATTCATATGTAATCCCTCAACATCCTCGCAGCACCTAAAAATGTATCTAAAAGCAAAATGAGTATGAAAAATCACTTAAAATTAAAATCGTGCAATAAATCGTGCGAATGGTTTTTACGCCCATAATTAAGCTCGTAAACAAAGTCTGATGTTTTAAGCTCCAAAATCCTTTCTAACTTACACGTAACGCTATGAAAAATTAAAACCGACGCAAGTTTTTTACTTTGTTTCTTTGTTTGAGAAAAGTTTAAAAACGTTGGATTCAAGATATTCAAATTCATTTCCATTTAAAAACCCGCCAAAACAATGCTTTTCATATTTTAAAAGCTGACTCCAGCGAAAATCGTTTTCGTAGCAAAAACATAAAATTTCCATTTCAAAAGGATTAGGCTTCGAGTGCTCCCCGCAACCGTTGTAGCAATTTACCACATAATTGATCACATCAAACAACTTCACAAATGATATCCAAATACTAAGATCATTCATATGTAACTCTCAACATCCTCAGAGCACCTAAAAATGTATCTAAAAGCAAAATGAGTATGAAAAACACGGTGTCAAAATCGTGCAATAACTGCAGCAATGGTTTTTACGCCCATAATTGCTCGAAACAAAGTCTGATGTTTTTAAGCTCCAAAATCCTTTCTAACTTACACGTAACGCTATGAAAAATTAAACCCATCATAAGTTTTTTACTTTGTTTCTTTGTTTGAGAAAAGTTTAAAAACGTTGGATTCAAGATATTCTAAATTCATTTCCATTTAAAAACCCGCCAAAACAATGCTTTTCATATTTTAAAAGCTTGACTCAATAAAAATCGTTTTCAGAGCAAAAAAACATAAAATTTCCATTTCAAAAGGATTAGGCTTCGAGTGCTCCCCTTGCAAACTGCTGGGAGCAATTTACCACATAATTGATCACATCAAACAACTTCACAAATGATATCCAAATATCAAGATCATTCATATGTAATCCCTCAACATCCTCGCAGCACCTAAAAATGTATCTAAAAGCAAAATGAGTATGAAAAACGACGAAAAATTAAAATCGTGCAATAACCGTGCGAATGGTTTTTTTACGCCCCATAATTGCTCAGAAACAAAAGTCTGATGTTTTTAAGCTCCAAAATCCTTTCTAACTTACACGTAACGCTATGAAAATTAAAACCACGCAAGTTTTTTACTTTTGTTTCTTGTTTGAGAAAAGTTTAAAAACGTTGGATTCAAGATATTCACAAATTCATTTCCATTTAAAAACCCGCGCCAAAACAATGCTTTTCATATTTTAAAAGCTTGACTCAGCCGAAAATCGTTTTCAGAGCAAAACATAAAATTTCCATTTCAAAAGGATTAGGCTTCGAGTGCTCCCCCGCAACCGTTGTAGCAATTTACCAGCTACACGATCACATCAAACAACTTCACAAATGATATCCAAATATCAAGATCATTCATATATGTAATCCCTCAACATCCTCAGAGCACCTAAAAATGTATCTAAAAGCAAAATGAGTATGAAAAACGACGAAAAATTAAAATCGTGCAATAACCGTGCGAATGGTTTACGCCCCATAATTGCTCAGAACAAAGTCTGATGTTTTTAAGCTCCAAAATCCTTTCTAACTTACACGTAATCATGAAAAATTAAAAACCGACGCAAGTTTTTTACTTTGTTTCTTTGTTTGAGAAAAGTTTAAAAAACGTTGGATTCAAGATATTCAAATTCATTTCCATTTAAAAACCTTACCAAAACAATGCTTTTCATATTTTAAAAGCTTGACTCCAGCGAAAATCGTTTTCAGAGCAAAACATAAAATTTCCATTTCAAAAGGATTAGGCTTCGAGTGCTCCCCGTAAATCAAGTGAGCAATTTACCACATAATTGATCACATCAAACAACTTCACAAATGATATCCAAATATCAAGATCATTCATATGTAATCCCTCGAACATCCTCAGAGCACCTAAAATGTATCTAAAAGCAAAATGAGTATGAAAAACACGAAAATTAAAATCGTGCAATAACCGTGCTAATGGTTTTACGCCCCATAATTGCTCGAAACAAAGTCTCGATGTTTTTAAGCCCCAAAATCCTTTCTAACTTACACGTAACGTTAAAAATTAAAACCTAATAAGTTTTTACTTTGTTTCTTTGTTTGAGAAAAGTTTAAAAACGTTGGATTCAAGATTCAAATTCATTTCCATTTAAAAACCCGCCAAAACAAATTTTTCATATTTTAAAAGGCGCTGACTCCAGCGAAAATCGAAAGTTTAAAAACGTTGGATTCAAGATATTCAAATTCATTTCCATTTAAAAACCCGCCAAAACAATGCTTTTCATATTTTAAAAGCTTGACTCCAGCGAAAATCGTTTTCAGAGCAAAACATAAAATTTCCATTTCAAAAGGATTAGGCTTCGAGTGCTCCCCCTGCAAACTGCTAGAGCAATTTACCACATAATTGATCACATCAAACAACTTCACAAATGATATCCAAATATCAAGATCATTCATATGTAATCCCTCAACATCCTCAGAGCACCTAAAAATGTATCTAAAAGCAAAATGAGTATGAAAAACGACGAAAAATTAAAATCGTGCAATAACCGTGCGAATGGTTTTTACGCCCATAATTGCTCAGAAACAAAGTCTGATGTTTTTAAGCTCCAAAATCCTTTCTAACTTACACGTAACGCTATGAAAAATTAAAACCGACGCAAGTTTTTTACTTTGTTTCTTTGTTTGAGAAAAGTTTAAAAACGTTGGATTCAAGATATTCAAATTCATTTCCATTTAAAAACCCGCCAAAACAATGCTTTTCATATTTTAAAAGCTTGACTCCAGCGAAAATCGTTTTCAGAGCAAAACATAAAATTTCCATTTCAAAAGGATTAGGCTTCGAGTGCTCCCCCTGCAAACTGCTAGAGCAATTTACCACATAATTGATCACATCAAACAACTTCACAAATGATATCCAAATATCAAGATCATTCATATGTAATCCCTCAACATCCTCAGAGCACCTAAAAATGTATCTAAAAGCAAAATGAGTATGAAAAACGACGAAAAATTAAAATCGTGCAATAACCGTGCGAATGGTTTTTACGCCCATAATTGCTCAGAAACAAAGTCTGATGTTTTTAAGCTCCAAAATCCTTTCTAACTTACACGTAACGCTATGAAAAATTAAAACCGACGCAAGTTTTTTACTTTGTTTCTTTGTTTGAGAAAAGTTTAAAAACGTTGGATTCAAGATATTCAAATTCATTTCCATTTAAAAACCCGCCAAAACAATGCTTTTCATATTTTAAAAGCTTGACTCCAGCGAAAATCGTTTTCAGAGCAAAACATAAAATTTCCATTTCAAAAGGATTAGGCTTCGAGTGCTCCCCCTGCAAACTGCTAGAGCAATTTACCACATAATTGATCACATCAAACAACTTCACAAATGATATCCAAATATCAAGATCATTCATATGTAATCCCTCAACATCCTCAGAGCACCTAAAAATGTATCTAAAAGCAAAATGAGTATGAAAAACGACGAAAAATTAAAATCGTGCAATAACCGTGCGAATGGTTTTTACGCCCATAATTGCTCAGAAACAAAGTCTGATGTTTTTAAGCTCCAAAATCCTTTCTAACTTACACGTAACGCTATGAAAATTAAAACCGACGCAAGTTTTTTACTTTGTTTCTTTGTTTGAGAAAAGTTTAAAAACGTTGGATTCAAGATATTCAAATTCATTTCCATTTAAAAACCCGCCAAAACAATGCTTTTCATATTTTAAAAGCTTGACTCCAGCGAAAATCGTTTTCAGAGCAAAACATAAAATTTCCATTTCAAAAGGATTAGGCTTCGAGTGCTCCCCCTGCAAACTGCTAGAGCAATTTACCACATAATTGATCACATCAAACAACTTCACAAATGATATCCAAATATCAAGATCATTCATATGTAATCCCTCAACATCCTCAGAGCACCTAAAAATGTATCTAAAAGCAAAATGAGTATGAAAAACGACGAAAAATTAAAATCGTGCAATAACCGTGCGAATGGTTTTTACGCCCATAATTGCTCAGAAACAAAGTCTGATGTTTTTAAGCTCCAAAATCCTTTCTAACTTACACGTAACGCTATGAAAAATTAAAACCGACGCAAGTTTTTTACTTTGTTTCTTTGTTTGAGAAAAGTTTAAAAACGTTGGATTCAAGATATTCAAATTCATTTCCATTTAAAAACCCGCCAAAACAATGCTTTTCATATTTTAAAAGCTTGACTCCAGCGAAAATCGTTTTCAGAGCAAAACATAAAATTTCCATTTCAAAAGGATTAGGCTTCGAGTGCTCCCCCTGCAAACTGCTAGAGCAATTTACCACATAATTGATCACATCAAACAACTTCACAAATGATATCCAAATATCAAGATCATTCATATGTAATCCCTCAACATCCTCAGAGCACCTAAAAATGTATCTAAAAGCAAAATGAGTATGAAAAACGACGAAAAAATTAAAATCGTGCAATAACCGTGCGAATGGTTTTTACGCCCATAATTGCTCAGAAACAAAGTCTGATGTTTTTAAGCTCCAAAATCCTTTCTAACTTACACGTAACGCTATGAAAAATTAAAACCGACGCAAGTTTTTTACTTTGTTTCTTTGTTTGAGAAAAGTTTAAAAACGTTGGATTCAAGATATTCAAATTCATTTCCATTTAAAAACCCGCCAAAACAATGCTTTTCATATTTTAAAAGCTTGACTCCAGCGAAAATCGTTTTCAGAGCAAAACATAAAATTTCCATTTCAAAAGGATTAGGCTTCGAGTGCTCCCCCTGCAAACTGCTAGAGCAATTTACCACATAATTGATCACATCAAACAACTTCACAAATGATATCCAAATATCAAGATCATTCATATGTAATCCCTCAACATCCTCAGAGCACCTAAAAATGTATCTAAAAGCAAAATGAGTATGAAAAACGACGAAAAATTAAAATCGTGCAATAACCGTGCGAATGGTTTTTACGCCCATAATTGCTCAGAAACAAAGTCTGATGTTTTTAAGCTCCAAAATCCTTTCTAACTTACACGTAACGCTATGAAAAATTAAAACCGACGCAAGTTTTTTACTTTGTTTCTTTGTTTGAGAAAAGTTTAAAAACGTTGGATTCAAGATATTCAAATTCATTTCCATTTAAAAACCCGCCAAAACAATGCTTTTCATATTTTAAAAGCTTGACTCCAGCGAAAATCGTTTTCAGAGCAAAACATAAAATTTCCATTTCAAAAGGATTAGGCTTCGAGTGCTCCCCCTGCAAACTGCTAGAGCAATTTACCACATAATTGATCACATCAAACAACTTCACAAATGATATCCAAATATCAAGATCATTCATATGTAATCCCTCAACATCCTCAGAGCACCTAAAAATGTATCTAAAAGCAAAATGAGTATGAAAAACGACGAAAAATTAAAATCGTGCAATAACCGTGCGAATGGTTTTTACGCCCATAATTGCTCAGAAACAAAGTCTGATGTTTTTAAGCTCCAAAATCCTTTCTAACTTACACGTAACGCTATGAAAAATTAAAACCGACGCAAGTTTTTTACTTTGTTTCTTTGTTTGAGAAAAGTTTAAAAACGTTGGATTCAAGATATTCAAATTCATTTCCATTTAAAAACCCGCCAAAACAATGCTTTTCATATTTTAAAAGCTTGACTCCAGCGAAAATCGTTTTCAGAGCAAAACATAAAATTTCCATTTCAAAAGGATTAGGCTTCGAGTGCTCCCCCTGCAAACTGCTAGAGCAATTTACCACATAATTGATCACATCAAACAACTTCACAAATGATATCCAAATATCAAGATCATTCATATGTAATCCCTCAACATCCTCAGAGCACCTAAAAATGTATCTAAAAGCAAAATGAGTATGAAAAACGACGAAAAATTAAAATCGTGCAATAACCGTGCGAATGGTTTTTACGCCCATAATTGCTCAGAAACAAAGTCTGATGTTTTTAAGCTCCAAAATCCTTTCTAACTTACACGTAACGCTATGAAAAATTAAAACCGACGCAAGTTTTTTACTTTGTTTCTTTGTTTGAGAAAAGTTTAAAAACGTTGGATTCAAGATATTCAAATTCATTTCCATTTAAAAACCCGCCAAAACAATGCTTTTCATATTTTAAAAGCTTGACTCCAGCGAAAATCGTTTTCAGAGCAAAACATAAAATTTCCATTTCAAAAGGATTAGGCTTCGAGTGCTCCCCCTGCAAACTGCTAGAGCAATTTACCACATAATTGATCACATCAAACAACTTCACAAATGATATCCAAATATCAAGATCATTCATATGTAATCCCTCAACATCCTCAGAGCACCTAAAAATGTATCTAAAAGCAAAATGAGTATGAAAAACGACGAAAAATTAAAATCGTGCAATAACCGTGCGAATGGTTTTTACGCCCATAATTGCTCAGAAACAAAGTCTGATGTTTTTAAGCTCCAAAATCCTTTCTAACTTACACGTAACGCTATGAAAAATTAAAACCGACGCAAGTTTTTTACTTTGTTTCTTTGTTTGAGAAAAGTTTAAAAACGTTGGATTCAAGATATTCAAATTCATTTCCATTTAAAAACCCGCCAAAACAATGCTTTTCATATTTTAAAAGCTTGACTCCAGCGAAAATCGTTTTCAGAGCAAAACATAAAATTTCCATTTCAAAAGGATTAGGCTTCGAGTGCTCCCCCTGCAAACTGCTAGAGCAATTTACCACATAATTGATCACATCAAACAACTTCACAAATGATATCCAAATATCAAGATCATTCATATGTAATCCCTCAACATCCTCAGAGCACCTAAAAATGTATCTAAAAGCAAAATGAGTATGAAAAACGACGAAAAATTAAAATCGTGCAATAACCGTGCGAATGGTTTTTACGCCCATAATTGCTCAGAAACAAAGTCTGATGTTTTTAAGCTCCAAAATCCTTTCTAACTTACACGTAACGCTATGAAAAATTAAAACCGACGCAAGTTTTTTACTTTGTTTCTTTGTTTGAGAAAAGTTTAAAAACGTTGGATTCAAGATATTCAAATTCATTTCCATTTAAAAACCCGCCAAAACAATGCTTTTCATATTTTAAAAGCTTGACTCCAGCGAAAATCGTTTTCAGAGCAAAACATAAAATTTCCATTTCAAAAGGATTAGGCTTCGAGTGCTCCCCCTGCAAACTGCTAGAGCAATTTACCACATAATTGATCACATCAAACAACTTCACAAATGATATCCAAATATCAAGATCATTCATATGTAATCCCTCAACATCCTCAGAGCACCTAAAAATGTATCTAAAAGCAAAATGAGTATGAAAAACGACGAAAAATTAAAATCGTGCAATAACCGTGCGAATGGTTTTTACGCCCATAATTGCTCAGAAACAAAGTCTGATGTTTTTAAGCTCCAAAATCCTTTCTAACTTACACGTAACGCTATGAAAAATTAAAACCGACGCAAGTTTTTTACTTTGTTTCTTTGTTTGAGAAAAGTTTAAAAACGTTGGATTCAAGATATTCAAATTCATTTCCATTTAAAAACCCGCCAAAACAATGCTTTTCATATTTTAAAAGCTTGACTCCAGCGAAAATCGTTTTCAGAGCAAAACATAAAATTTCCATTTCAAAAGGATTAGGCTTCGAGTGCTCCCCCTGCAAACTGCTAGAGCAATTTACCACATAATTGATCACATCAAACAACTTCACAAATGATATCCAAATATCAAGATCATTCATATGTAATCCCTCAACATCCTCAGAGCACCTAAAAATGTATCTAAAAGCAAAATGAGTATGAAAAACGACGAAAAATTAAAATCGTGCAATAACCGTGCGAATGGTTTTTACGCCCATAATTGCTCAGAAACAAAGTCTGATGTTTTTAAGCTCCAAAATCCTTTCTAACTTACACGTAACGCTATGAAAAATTAAAACCGACGCAAGTTTTTTACTTTGTTTCTTTGTTTGAGAAAAGTTTAAAAACGTTGGATTCAAGATATTCAAATTCATTTCCATTTAAAAACCCGCCAAAACAATGCTTTTCATATTTTAAAAGCTTGACTCCAGCGAAAATCGTTTTCAGAGCAAAACATAAAATTTCCATTTCAAAAGGATTAGGCTTCGAGTGCTCCCCCTGCAAACTGCTAGAGCAATTTACCACATAATTGATCACATCAAACAACTTCACAAATGATATCCAAATATCAAGATCATTCATATGTAATCCCTCAACATCCTCAGAGCACCTAAAAATGTATCTAAAAGCAAAATGAGTATGAAAAACGACGAAAAATTAAAATCGTGCAATAACCGTGCGAATGGTTTTTACGCCCATAATTGCTCAGAAACAAAGTCTGATGTTTTTAAGCTCCAAAATCCTTTCTAACTTACACGTAACGCTATGAAAAATTAAAACCGACGCAAGTTTTTTACTTTGTTTCTTTGTTTGAGAAAAGTTTAAAAACGTTGGATTCAAGATATTCAAATTCATTTCCATTTAAAAACCCGCCAAAACAATGCTTTTCATATTTTAAAAGCTTGACTCCAGCGAAAATCGTTTTCAGAGCAAAACATAAAATTTCCATTTCAAAAGGATTAGGCTTCGAGTGCTCCCCCTGCAAACTGCTAGAGCAATTTACCACATAATTGATCACATCAAACAACTTCACAAATGATATCCAAATATCAAGATCATTCATATGTAATCCCTCAACATCCTCAGAGCACCTAAAAATGTATCTAAAAGCAAAATGAGTATGAAAAACGACGAAAAATTAAAATCGTGCAATAACCGTGCGAATGGTTTTTACGCCCATAATTGCTCAGAAACAAAGTCTGATGTTTTTAAGCTCCAAAATCCTTTCTAACTTACACGTAACGCTATGAAAAATTAAAACCGACGCAAGTTTTTTACTTTGTTTCTTTGTTTGAGAAAAGTTTAAAAACGTTGGATTCAAGATATTCAAATTCATTTCCATTTAAAAACCCGCCAAAACAATGCTTTTCATATTTTAAAAGCTTGACTCCAGCGAAAATCGTTTTCAGAGCAAAACATAAAATTTCCATTTCAAAAGGATTAGGCTTCGAGTGCTCCCCCTGCAAACTGCTAGAGCAATTTACCACATAATTGATCACATCAAACAACTTCACAAATGATATCCAAATATCAAGATCATTCATATGTAATCCCTCAACATCCTCAGAGCACCTAAAAATGTATCTAAAAGCAAAATGAGTATGAAAAACGACGAAAAATTAAAATCGTGCAATAACCGTGCGAATGGTTTTTACGCCCATAATTGCTCAGAAACAAAGTCTGATGTTTTTAAGCTCCAAAATCCTTTCTAACTTACACGTAACGCTATGAAAAATTAAAACCGACGCAAGTTTTTTACTTTGTTTCTTTGTTTGAGAAAAGTTTAAAACGTTGGATTCAAGATATTCAAATTCATTTCCATTTAAAAACCCGCCAAAACAATGCTTTTCATATTTTAAAAGCTTGACTCCAGCGAAAATCGTTTTCAGAGCAAAACATAAAATTTCCATTTCAAAAGGATTAGGCTTCGAGTGCTCCCCCTGCAAACTGCTAGAGCAATTTACCACATAATTGATCACATCAAACAACTTCACAAATGATATCCAAATATCAAGATCATTCATATGTAATCCCTCAACATCCTCAGAGCACCTAAAAATGTATCTAAAAGCAAAATGAGTATGAAAAACGACGAAAAATTAAAATCGTGCAATAACCGTGCGAATGGTTTTTACGCCCATAATTGCTCAGAAACAAAGTCTGATGTTTTTAAGCTCCAAAATCCTTTCTAACTTACACGTAACGCTATGAAAAATTAAAACCGACGCAAGTTTTTTACTTTGTTTCTTTGTTTGAGAAAAGTTTAAAAACGTTGGATTCAAGATATTCAAATTCATTTCCATTTAAAAACCCGCCAAAACAATGCTTTTCATATTTTAAAAGCTTGACTCCAGCGAAAATCGTTTTCAGAGCAAAACATAAAATTTCCATTTCAAAAGGATTAGGCTTCGAGTGCTCCCCCTGCAAACTGCTAGAGCAATTTACCACATAATTGATCACATCAAACAACTTCACAAATGATATCCAAATATCAAGATCATTCATATGTAATCCCTCAACATCCTCAGAGCACCTAAAAATGTATCTAAAAGCAAAATGAGTATGAAAAACGACGAAAAATTAAAATCGTGCAATAACCGTGCGAATGGTTTTTACGCCCATAATTGCTCAGAAACAAAGTCTGATGTTTTTAAGCTCCAAAATCCTTTCTAACTTACACGTAACGCTATGAAAAATTAAAACCGACGCAAGTTTTTTACTTTGTTTCTTTGTTTGAGAAAAGTTTAAAAACGTTGGATTCAAGATATTCAAATTCATTTCCATTTAAAAACCCGCCAAAACAATGCTTTTCATATTTTAAAAGCTTGACTCCAGCGAAAATCGTTTTCAGAGCAAAACATAAAATTTCCATTTCAAAAGGATTAGGCTTCGAGTGCTCCCCCTGCAAACTGCTAGAGCAATTTACCACATAATTGATCACATCAAACAACTTCACAAATGATATCCAAATATCAAGATCATTCATATGTAATCCCTCAACATCCTCAGAGCACCTAAAAATGTATCTAAAAGCAAAATGAGTATGAAAAACGACGAAAAATTAAAATCGTGCAATAACCGTGCGAATGGTTTTTACGCCCATAATTGCTCAGAAACAAAGTCTGATGTTTTTAAGCTCCAAAATCCTTTCTAACTTACACGTAACGCTATGAAAAATTAAAACCGACGCAAGTTTTTTACTTTGTTTCTTTGTTTGAGAAAAGTTTAAAAACGTTGGATTCAAGATATTCAAATTCATTTCCATTTAAAAACCCGCCAAAACAATGCTTTTCATATTTTAAAAGCTTGACTCCAGCGAAAATCGTTTTCAGAGCAAAACATAAAATTTCCATTTCAAAAGGATTAGGCTTCGAGTGCTCCCCCTGCAAACTGCTAGAGCAATTTACCACATAATTGATCACATCAAACAACTTCACAAATGATATCCAAATATCAAGATCATTCATATGTAATCCCTCAACATCCTCAGAGCACCTAAAAATGTATCTAAAAGCAAAATGAGTATGAAAAACGACGAAAAATTAAAATCGTGCAATAACCGTGCGAATGGTTTTTACGCCCATAATTGCTCAGAAACAAAGTCTGATGTTTTTAAGCTCCAAAATCCTTTCTAACTTACACGTAACGCTATGAAAAATTAAAACCGACGCAAGTTTTTTACTTTGTTTCTTTGTTTGAGAAAAGTTTAAAAACGTTGGATTCAAGATATTCAAATTCATTTCCATTTAAAAACCCGCCAAAACAATGCTTTTCATATTTTAAAAGCTTGACTCCAGCGAAAATCGTTTTCAGAGCAAAACATAAAATTTCCATTTCAAAAGGATTAGGCTTCGAGTGCTCCCCCTGCAAACTGCTAGAGCAATTTACCACATAATTGATCACATCAAACAACTTCACAAATGATATCCAAATATCAAGATCATTCATATGTAATCCCTCAACATCCTCAGAGCACCTAAAAATGTATCTAAAAGCAAAATGAGTATGAAAAACGACGAAAAATTAAAATCGTGCAATAACCGTGCGAATGGTTTTTACGCCCCATAATTGCTCAGAAACAAAGTCTGATGTTTTTAAGCTCCAAAATCCTTTCTAACTTACACGTAACGCTATGAAAAATTAAAACCGACGCAAGTTTTTTACTTTGTTTCTTTGTTTGAGAAAAGTTTAAAAACGTTGGATTCAAGATATTCAAATTCATTTCCATTTAAAAACCCGCCAAAACAATGCTTTTCATATTTTAAAAGCTTGACTCCAGCGAAAATCGTTTTCAGAGCAAAACATAAAATTTCCATTTCAAAAGGATTAGGCTTCGAGTGCTCCCCCTGCAAACTGCTAGAGCAATTTACCACATAATTGATCACATCAAACAACTTCACAAATGATATCCAAATATCAAGATCATTCATATGTAATCCCTCAACATCCTCAGAGCACCTAAAAATGTATCTAAAAGCAAAATGAGTATGAAAAACGACGAAAAATTAAAATCGTGCAATAACCGTGCGAATGGTTTTTACGCCCCATAATTGCTCAGAAACAAAGTCTGATGTTTTTAAGCTCCAAAATCCTTTCTAACTTACACGTAACGCTATGAAAAATTAAAACCGACGCAAGTTTTTTACTTTGTTTCTTTGTTTGAGAAAAGTTTAAAAACGTTGGATTCAAGATATTCAAATTC
Source organism: Durio zibethinus (assembly GCF_047325235.1). Classification (NCBI taxonomy): domain Eukaryota; kingdom Viridiplantae; phylum Streptophyta; class Magnoliopsida; order Malvales; family Malvaceae; genus Durio; species Durio zibethinus. Next base: position 21,973,290 of record NC_143166.1, read on the forward strand.
ATTTCCATTTAAAAACCCGCCAAAACAATGCTTTTCATATTTTAAAAGCTTGACTCCAGCGAAAATCGTTTTCAGAGCAAAACATAAAATTTCCATTTCAAAAGGATTAGGCTTCGAGTGCTCCCCCTGCAAACTGCTAGAGCAATTTACCACATAATTGATCACATCAAACAACTTCACAAATGATATCCAAATATCAAGATCATTCATATGTAATCCCTCAACATCCTCAGAGCACCTAAAAATGTATCTAAAAGCAAAATGAGTATGAAAAACGACGAAAAATTAAAATCGTGCAATAACCGTGCGAATGGTTTTTACGCCCCATAATTGCTCAGAAACAAAGTCTGATGTTTTTAAGCTCCAAAATCCTTTCTAACTTACACGTAACGCTATGAAAAATTAAAACCGACGCAAGTTTTTTACTTTGTTTCTTTGTTTGAGAAAAGTTTAAAAACGTTGGATTCAAGATATTCAAATTCATTTCCATTTAAAAACCCGCCAAAACAATGCTTTTCATATTTTAAAAGCTTGACTCCAGCGAAAATCGTTTTCAGAGCAAAACATAAAATTTCCATTTCAAAAGGATTAGGCTTCGAGTGCTCCCCCTGCAAACTGCTAGAGCAATTTACCACATAATTGATCACATCAAACAACTTCACAAATGATATCCAAATATCAAGATCATTCATATGTAATCCCTCAACATCCTCAGAGCACCTAAAAATGTATCTAAAAGCAAAATGAGTATGAAAAACGACGAAAAATTAAAATCGTGCAATAACCGTGCGAATGGTTTTTACGCCCCATAATTGCTCAGAAACAAAGTCTGATGTTTTTAAGCTCCAAAATCCTTTCTAACTTACACGTAACGCTATGAAAAATTAAAACCGACGCAAGTTTTTTACTTTGTTTCTTTGTTTGAGAAAAGTTTAAAAACGTTGGATTCAAGATATTCAAATTCATTTCCATTTAAAAACCCGCCAAAACAATGCTTTTCATATTTTAAAAGCTTGACTCCAGCGAAAATCGTTTTCAGAGCAAAACATAAAATTTCCATTTCAAAAGGATTAGGCTTCGAGTGCTCCCCCTGCAAACTGCTAGAGCAATTTACCACATAATTGATCACATCAAACAACTTCACAAATGATATCCAAATATCAAGATCATTCATATGTAATCCCTCAACATCCTCAGAGCACCTAAAAATGTATCTAAAAGCAAAATGAGTATGAAAAACGACGAAAAATTAAAATCGTGCAATAACCGTGCGAATGGTTTTTACGCCCATAATTGCTCAGAAACAAAGTCTGATGTTTTTAAGCTCCAAAATCCTTTCTAACTTACACGTAACGCTATGAAAAATTAAAACCGACGCAAGTTTTTTACTTTGTTTCTTTGTTTGAGAAAAGTTTAAAAACGTTGGATTCAAGATATTCAAATTCATTTCCATTTAAAAACCCGCCAAAACAATGCTTTTCATATTTTAAAAGCTTGACTCCAGCGAAAATCGTTTTCAGAGCAAAACATAAAATTTCCATTTCAAAAGGATTAGGCTTCGAGTGCTCCCCCTGCAAACTGCTAGAGCAATTTACCACATAATTGATCACATCAAACAACTTCACAAATGATATCCAAATATCAAGATCATTCATATGTAATCCCTCAACATCCTCAGAGCACCTAAAAATGTATCTAAAAGCAAAATGAGTATGAAAAACGACGAAAAATTAAAATCGTGCAATAACCGTGCGAATGGTTTTTACGCCCATAATTGCTCAGAAACAAAGTCTGATGTTTTTAAGCTCCAAAATCCTTTCTAACTTACACGTAACGCTATGAAAAATTAAAACCGACGCAAGTTTTTTACTTTGTTTCTTTGTTTGAGAAAAGTTTAAAAACGTTGGATTCAAGATATTCAAATTCATTTCCATTTAAAAACCCGCCAAAACAATGCTTTTCATATTTTAAAAGCTTGACTCCAGCGAAAATCGTTTTCAGAGCAAAACATAAAATTTCCATTTCAAAAGGATTAGGCTTCGAGTGCTCCCCCTGCAAACTGCTAGAGCAATTTACCACATAATTGATCACATCAAACAACTTCACAAATGATATCCAAATATCAAGATCATTCATATGTAATCCCTCAACATCCTCAGAGCACCTAAAAATGTATCTAAAAGCAAAATGAGTATGAAAAACGACGAAAAATTAAAATCGTGCAATAACCGTGCGAATGGTTTTTACGCCCATAATTGCTCAGAAACAAAGTCTGATGTTTTTAAGCTCCAAAATCCTTTCTAACTTACACGTAACGCTATGAAAAATTAAAACCGACGCAAGTTTTTTACTTTGTTTCTTTGTTTGAGAAAAGTTTAAAAACGTTGGATTCAAGATATTCAAATTCATTTCCATTTAAAAACCCGCCAAAACAATGCTTTTCATATTTTAAAAGCTTGACTCCAGCGAAAATCGTTTTCAGAGCAAAACATAAAATTTCCATTTCAAAAGGATTAGGCTTCGAGTGCTCCCCCTGCAAACTGCTAGAGCAATTTACCACATAATTGATCACATCAAACAACTTCACAAATGATATCCAAATATCAAGATCATTCATATGTAATCCCTCAACATCCTCAGAGCACCTAAAAATGTATCTAAAAGCAAAATGAGTATGAAAAACGACGAAAAATTAAAATCGTGCAATAACCGTGCGAATGGTTTTTACGCCCATAATTGCTCAGAAACAAAGTCTGATGTTTTTAAGCTCCAAAATCCTTTCTAACTTACACGTAACGCTATGAAAAATTAAAACCGACGCAAGTTTTTTACTTTGTTTCTTTGTTTGAGAAAAGTTTAAAAACGTTGGATTCAAGATATTCAAATTCATTTCCATTTAAAAACCCGCCAAAACAATGCTTTTCATATTTTAAAAGCTTGACTCCAGCGAAAATCGTTTTCAGAGCAAAACATAAAATTTCCATTTCAAAAGGATTAGGCTTCGAGTGCTCCCCCTGCAAACTGCTAGAGCAATTTACCACATAATTGATCACATCAAACAACTTCACAAATGATATCCAAATATCAAGATCATTCATATGTAATCCCTCAACATCCTCAGAGCACCTAAAAATGTATCTAAAAGCAAAATGAGTATGAAAAACGACGAAAAATTAAAATCGTGCAATAACCGTGCGAATGGTTTTTACGCCCATAATTGCTCAGAAACAAAGTCTGATGTTTTTAAGCTCCAAAATCCTTTCTAACTTACACGTAACGCTATGAAAAATTAAAACCGACGCAAGTTTTTTACTTTGTTTCTTTGTTTGAGAAAAGTTTAAAAACGTTGGATTCAAGATATTCAAATTCATTTCCATTTAAAAACCCGCCAAAACAATGCTTTTCATATTTTAAAAGCTTGACTCCAGCGAAAATCGTTTTCAGAGCAAAACATAAAATTTCCATTTCAAAAGGATTAGGCTTCGAGTGCTCCCCCTGCAAACTGCTAGAGCAATTTACCACATAATTGATCACATCAAACAACTTCACAAATGATATCCAAATATCAAGATCATTCATATGTAATCCCTCAACATCCTCAGAGCACCTAAAAATGTATCTAAAAGCAAAATGAGTATGAAAAACGACGAAAAATTAAAATCGTGCAATAACCGTGCGAATGGTTTTTACGCCCATAATTGCTCAGAAACAAAGTCTGATGTTTTTAAGCTCCAAAATCCTTTCTAACTTACACGTAACGCTATGAAAAATTAAAACCGACGCAAGTTTTTTACTTTGTTTCTTTGTTTGAGAAAAGTTTAAAAACGTTGGATTCAAGATATTCAAATTCATTTCCATTTAAAAACCCGCCAAAACAATGCTTTTCATATTTTAAAAGCTTGACTCCAGCGAAAATCGTTTTCAGAGCAAAACATAAAATTTCCATTTCAAAAGGATTAGGCTTCGAGTGCTCCCCCTGCAAACTGCTAGAGCAATTTACCACATAATTGATCACATCAAACAACTTCACAAATGATATCCAAATATCAAGATCATTCATATGTAATCCCTCAACATCCTCAGAGCACCTAAAAATGTATCTAAAAGCAAAATGAGTATGAAAAACGACGAAAAATTAAAATCGTGCAATAACCGTGCGAATGGGTTTTACGCCCATAATTGCTCAGAAACAAAGTCTGATGTTTTTAAGCTCCAAAATCCTTTCTAACTTACACGTAACGCTATGAAAAATTAAAACCGACGCAAGTTTTTTACTTTGTTTCTTTGTTTGAGAAAAGTTTAAAAACGTTGGATTCAAGATATTCAAATTCATTTCCATTTAAAAACCCGCCAAAACAATGCTTTTCATATTTTAAAAGCTTGACTCCAGCGAAAATCATTTTCAGAGCAAAACATAAAATTTCCATTTCAAAAGGATTAGGCTTCGAGTGCTCCCCCTGCAAACTGCTAGAGCAATTTACCACATAATTGATCACATCAAACAACTTCACAAATGATATCCAAATATCAAGATCATTCATATGTAATCCCTCAACATCCTCAGAGCACCTAAAAATGTATCTAAAAGCAAAATGAGTATGAAAAACGACGAAAAATTAAAATCGTGCAATAACCGTGCGAATGGTTTTTACGCCCATAATTGCTCAGAAACAAAGTCTGATGTTTTTAAGCTCCAAAATCCTTTCTAACTTACACGTAACGCTATGAAAAATTAAAACCGACGCAAGTTTTTTACTTTGTTTCTTTGTTTGAGAAAAGTTTAAAAACGTTGGATTCAAGATATTCAAATTCATTTCCATTTAAAAACCCGCCAAAACAATGCTTTTCATATTTTAAAAGCTTGACTCCAGCGAAAATCGTTTTCAGAGCAAAACATAAAATTTCCATTTCAAAAGGATTAGGCTTCGAGTGCTCCCCCTGCAAACTGCTAGAGCAATTTACCACATAATTGATCACATCAAACAACTTCACAAATGATATCCAAATATCAAGATCATTCATATGTAATCCCTCAACATCCTCAGAGCACCTAAAAATGTATCTAAAAGCAAAATGAGTATGAAAAACGACGAAAAATTAAAATCGTGCAATAACCGTGCGAATGGTTTTTACGCCCATAATTGCTCAGAAACAAAGTCTGATGTTTTTAAGCTCCAAAATCCTTTCTAACTTACACGTAACGCTATGAAAAATTAAAACCGACGCAAGTTTTTTACTTTGTTTCTTTGTTTGAGAAAAGTTTAAAAACGTTGGATTCAAGATATTCAAATTCATTTCCATTTAAAAACCCGCCAAAACAATGCTTTTCATATTTTAAAAGCTTGACTCCAGCGAAAATCGTTTTCAGAGCAAAACATAAAATTTCCATTTCAAAAGGATTAGGCTTCGAGTGCTCCCCCTGCAAACTGCTAGAGCAATTTACCACATAATTGATCACATCAAACAACTTCACAAATGATATCCAAATATCAAGATCATTCATATGTAATCCCTCAACATCCTCAGAGCACCTAAAAATGTATCTAAAAGCAAAATGAGTATGAAAAACGACGAAAAATTAAAATCGTGCAATAACCGTGCGAATGGTTTTTACGCCCATAATTGCTCAGAAACAAAGTCTGATGTTTTTAAGCTCCAAAATCCTTTCTAACTTACACGTAACGCTATGAAAAATTAAAACCGACGCAAGTTTTTTACTTTGTTTCTTTGTTTGAGAAAAGTTTAAAAACGTTGGATTCAAGATATTCAAATTCATTTCCATTTAAAAACCCGCCAAAACAATGCTTTTCATATTTTAAAAGCTTGACTCCAGCGAAAATCGTTTTCAGAGCAAAACATAAAATTTCCATTTCAAAAGGATTAGGCTTCGAGTGCTCCCCCTGCAAACTGCTAGAGCAATTTACCACATAATTGATCACATCAAACAACTTCACAAATGATATCCAAATATCAAGATCATTCATATGTAATCCCTCAACATCCTCAGAGCACCTAAAAATGTATCTAAAAGCAAAATGAGTATGAAAAACGACGAAAAATTAAAATCGTGCAATAACCGTGCGAATGGTTTTTACGCCCATAATTGCTCAGAAACAAAGTCTGATGTTTTTAAGCTCCAAAATCCTTTCTAACTTACACGTAACGCTATGAAAAATTAAAACCGACGCAAGTTTTTTACTTTGTTTCTTTGTTTGAGAAAAGTTTAAAAACGTTGGATTCAAGATATTCAAATTCATTTCCATTTAAAAACCCGCCAAAACAATGCTTTTCATATTTTAAAAGCTTGACTCCAGCGAAAATCGTTTTCAGAGCAAAACATAAAATTTCCATTTCAAAAGGATTAGGCTTCGAGTGCTCCCCCTGCAAACTGCTAGAGCAATTTACCACATAATTGATCACATCAAACAACTTCACAAATGATATCCAAATATCAAGATCATTCATATGTAATCCCTCAACATCCTCAGAGCACCTAAAAATGTATCTAAAAGCAAAATGAGTATGAAAAACGACGAAAAATTAAAATCGTGCAATAACCGTGCGAATGGTTTTTACGCCCATAATTGCTCAGAAACAAAGTCTGATGTTTTTAAGCTCCAAAATCCTTTCTAACTTACACGTAACGCTATGAAAAATTAAAACCGACGCAAGTTTTTTACTTTGTTTCTTTGTTTGAGAAAAGTTTAAAAACGTTGGATTCAAGATATTCAAATTCATTTCCATTTAAAAACCCGCCAAAACAATGCTTTTCATATTTTAAAAGCTTGACTCCAGCGAAAATCGTTTTCAGAGCAAAACATAAAATTTCCATTTCAAAAGGATTAGGCTTCGAGTGCTCCCCCTGCAAACTGCTAGAGCAATTTACCACATAATTGATCACATCAAACAACTTCACAAATGATATCCAAATATCAAGATCATTCATATGTAATCCCTCAACATCCTCAGAGCACCTAAAAATGTATCTAAAAGCAAAATGAGTATGAAAAACGACGAAAAATTAAAATCGTGCAATAACCGTGCGAATGGTTTTTACGCCCATAATTGCTCAGAAACAAAGTCTGATGTTTTTAAGCTCCAAAATCCTTTCTAACTTACACGTAACGCTATGAAAAATTAAAACCGACGCAAGTTTTTTACTTTGTTTCTTTGTTTGAGAAAAGTTTAAAAACGTTGGATTCAAGATATTCAAATTCATTTCCATTTAAAAACCCGCCAAAACAATGCTTTTCATATTTTAAAAGCTTGACTCCAGCGAAAATCGTTTTCAGAGCAAAACATAAAATTTCCATTTCAAAAGGATTAGGCTTCGAGTGCTCCCCCTGCAAACTGCTAGAGCAATTTACCACATAATTGATCACATCAAACAACTTCACAAATGATATCCAAATATCAAGATCATTCATATGTAATCCCTCAACATCCTCAGAGCACCTAAAAATGTATCTAAAAGCAAAATGAGTATGAAAAACGACGAAAAATTAAAATCGTGCAATAACCGTGCGAATGGTTTTTACGCCCATAATTGCTCAGAAACAAAGTCTGATGTTTTTAAGCTCCAAAATCCTTTCTAACTTACACGTAACGCTATGAAAAATTAAAACCGACGCAAGTTTTTTACTTTGTTTCTTTGTTTGAGAAAAGTTTAAAAACGTTGGATTCAAGATATTCAAATTCATTTCCATTTAAAAACCCGCCAAAACAATGCTTTTCATATTTTAAAAGCTTGACTCCAGCGAAAATCGTTTTCAGAGCAAAACATAAAATTTCCATTTCAAAAGGATTAGGCTTCGAGTGCTCCCCCTGCAAACTGCTAGAGCAATTTACCACATAATTGATCACATCAAACAACTTCACAAATGATATCCAAATATCAAGATCATTCATATGTAATCCCTCAACATCCTCAGAGCACCTAAAAATGTATCTAAAAGCAAAATGAGTATGAAAAACGACGAAAAATTAAAATCGTGCAATAACCGTGCGAATGGTTTTTACGCCCATAATTGCTCAGAAACAAAGTCTGATGTTTTTAAGCTCCAAAATCCTTTCTAACTTACACGTAACGCTATGAAAAATTAAAACCGACGCAAGTTTTTTACTTTGTTTCTTTGTTTGAGAAAAGTTTAAAAACGTTGGATTCAAGATATTCAAATTCATTTCCATTTAAAAACCCGCCAAAACAATGCTTTTCATATTTTAAAAGCTTGACTCCAGCGAAAATCGTTTTCAGAGCAAAACATAAAATTTCCATTTCAAAAGGATTAGGCTTCGAGTGCTCCCCCTGCAAACTGCTAGAGCAATTTACCACATAATTGATCACATCAAACAACTTCACAAATGATATCCAAATATCAAGATCATTCATATGTAATCCCTCAACATCCTCAGAGCACCTAAAAATGTATCTAAAAGCAAAATGAGTATGAAAAACGACGAAAAATTAAAATCGTGCAATAACCGTGCGAATGGTTTTTACGCCCATAATTGCTCAGAAACAAAGTCTGATGTTTTTAAGCTCCAAAATCCTTTCTAACTTACACGTAACGCTATGAAAAATTAAAACCGACGCAAGTTTTTTACTTTGTTTCTTTGTTTGAGAAAAGTTTAAAAACGTTGGATTCAAGATATTCAAATTCATTTCCATTTAAAAACCCGCCAAAACAATGCTTTTCATATTTTAAAAGCTTGACTCCAGCGAAAATCGTTTTCAGAGCAAAACATAAAATTTCCATTTCAAAAGGATTAGGCTTCGAGTGCTCCCCCTGCAAACTGCTAGAGCAATTTACCACATAATTGATCACATCAAACAACTTCACAAATGATATCCAAATATCAAGATCATTCATATGTAATCCCTCAACATCCTCAGAGCACCTAAAAATGTATCTAAAAGCAAAATGAGTATGAAAAACGACGAAAAATTAAAATCGTGCAATAACCGTGCGAATGGTTTTTACGCCCATAATTGCTCAGAAACAAAGTCTGATGTTTTTAAGCTCCAAAATCCTTTCTAACTTACACGTAACGCTATGAAAAATTAAAACCGACGCAAGTTTTTTACTTTGTTTCTTTGTTTGAGAAAAGTTTAAAAACGTTGGATTCAAGATATTCAAATTCATTTCCATTTAAAAACCCGCCAAAACAATGCTTTTCATATTTTAAAAGCTTGACTCCAGCGAAAATCGTTTTCAGAGCAAAACATAAAATTTCCATTTCAAAAGGATTAGGCTTCGAGTGCTCCCCCTGCAAACTGCTAGAGCAATTTACCACATAATTGATCACATCAAACAACTTCACAAATGATATCCAAATATCAAGATCATTCATATGTAATCCCTCAACATCCTCAGAGCACCTAAAAATGTATCTAAAAGCAAAATGAGTATGAAAAACGACGAAAAATTAAAATCGTGCAATAACCGTGCGAATGGTTTTTACGCCCATAATTGCTCAGAAACAAAGTCTGATGTTTTTAAGCTCCAAAATCCTTTCTAACTTACACGTAACGCTATGAAAAATTAAAACCGACGCAAGTTTTTTACTTTGTTTCTTTGTTTGAGAAAAGTTTAAAAACGTTGGATTCAAGATATTCAAATTCATTTCCATTTAAAAACCCGCCAAAACAATGCTTTTCATATTTTAAAAGCTTGACTCCAGCGAAAATCGTTTTCAGAGCAAAACATAAAATTTCCATTTCAAAAGGATTAGGCTTCGAGTGCTCCCCCTGCAAACTGCTAGAGCAATTTACCACATAATTGATCACATCAAACAACTTCACAAATGATATCCAAATATCAAGATCATTCATATGTAATCCCTCAACATCCTCAGAGCACCTAAAAATGTATCTAAAAGCAAAATGAGTATGAAAAACGACGAAAAATTAAAATCGTGCAATAACCGTGCGAATGGTTTTTACGCCCATAATTGCTCAGAAACAAAGTCTGATGTTTTTAAGCTCCAAAATCCTTTCTAACTTACACGTAACGCTATGAAAAATTAAAACCGACGCAAGTTTTTTACTTTGTTTCTTTGTTTGAGAAAAGTTTAAAAACGTTGGATTCAAGATATTCAAATTCATTTCCATTTAAAAACCCGCCAAAACAATGCTTTTCATATTTTAAAAGCTTGACTCCAGCGAAAATCGTTTTCAGAGCAAAACATAAAATTTCCATTTCAAAAGGATTAGGCTTCGAGTGCTCCCCCTGCAAACTGCTAGAGCAATTTACCACATAATTGATCACATCAAACAACTTCACAAATGATATCCAAATATCAAGATCATTCATATGTAATCCCTCAACATCCTCAGAGCACCTAAAAATGTATCTAAAAGCAAAATGAGTATGAAAAACGACGAAAAATTAAAATCGTGCAATAACCGTGCGAATGGTTTTTACGCCCATAATTGCTCAGAAACAAAGTCTGATGTTTTTAAGCTCCAAAATCCTTTCTAACTTACACGTAACGCTATGAAAAATTAAAACCGACGCAAGTTTTTTACTTTGTTTCTTTGTTTGAGAAAAGTTTAAAAACGTTGGATTCAAGATATTCAAATTCATTTCCATTTAAAAACCCGCCAAAACAATGCTTTTCATATTTTAAAAGCTTGACTCCAGCGAAAATCGTTTTCAGAGCAAAACATAAAATTTCCATTTCAAAAGGATTAGGCTTCGAGTGCTCCCCCTGCAAACTGCTAGAGCAATTTACCACATAATTGATCACATCAAACAACTTCACAAATGATATCCAAATATCAAGATCATTCATATGTAATCCCTCAACATCCTCAGAGCACCTAAAAATGTATCTAAAAGCAAAATGAGTATGAAAAACGACGAAAAATTAAAATCGTGCAATAACCGTGCGAATGGTTTTTACGCCCATAATTGCTCAGAAACAAAGTCTGATGTTTTTAAGCTCCAAAATCCTTTCTAACTTACACGTAACGCTATGAAAAATTAAAACCGACGCAAGTTTTTTACTTTGTTTCTTTGTTTGAGAAAAGTTTAAAAACGTTGGATTCAAGATATTCAAATTCATTTCCATTTAAAAACCCGCCAAAACAATGCTTTTCATATTTTAAAAGCTTGACTCCAGCGAAAATCGTTTTCAGAGCAAAACATAAAATTTCCATTTCAAAAGGATTAGGCTTCGAGTGCTCCCCCTGCAAACTGCTAGAGCAATTTACCACATAATTGATCACATCAAACAACTTCACAAATGATATCCAAATATCAAGATCATTCATATGTAATCCCTCAACATCCTCAGAGCACCTAAAAATGTATCTAAAAGCAAAATGAGTATGAAAAACGACGAAAAATTAAAATCGTGCAATAACCGTGCGAATGGTTTTTACGCCCATAATTGCTCAGAAACAAAGTCTGATGTTTTTAAGCTCCAAAATCCTTTCTAACTTACACGTAACGCTATGAAAAATTAAAACCGACGCAAGTTTTTTACTTTGTTTCTTTGTTTGAGAAAAGTTTAAAAACGTTGGATTCAAGATATTCAAATTCATTTCCATTTAAAAACCCGCCAAAACAATGCTTTTCATATTTTAAAAGCTTGACTCCAGCGAAAATCGTTTTCAGAGCAAAACATAAAATTTCCATTTCAAAAGGATTAGGCTTCGAGTGCTCCCCCTGCAAACTGCTAGAGCAATTTACCACATAATTGATCACATCAAACAACTTCACAAATGATATCCAAATATCAAGATCATTCATATGTAATCCCTCAACATCCTCAGAGCACCTAAAAATGTATCTAAAAGCAAAATGAGTATGAAAAACGACGAAAAATTAAAATCGTGCAATAACCGTGCGAATGGTTTTTACGCCCATAATTGCTCAGAAACAAAGTCTGATGTTTTTAAGCTCCAAAATCCTTTCTAACTTACACGTAACGCTATGAAAAATTAAAACCGACGCAAGTTTTTTACTTTGTTTCTTTGTTTGAGAAAAGTTTAAAAACGTTGGATTCAAGATATTCAAATTCATTTCCATTTAAAAACCCGCCAAAACAATGCTTTTCATATTTTAAAAGCTTGACTCCAGCGAAAATCGTTTTCAGAGCAAAACATAAAATTTCCATTTCAAAAGGATTAGGCTTCGAGTGCTCCCCCTGCAAACTGCTAGAGCAATTTACCACATAATTGATCACATCAAACAACTTCACAAATGATATCCAAATATCAAGATCATTCATATGTAATCCCTCAACATCCTCAGAGCACCTAAAAATGTATCTAAAAGCAAAATGAGTATGAAAAACGACGAAAAATTAAAATCGTGCAATAACCGTGCGAATGGTTTTTACGCCCATAATTGCTCAGAAACAAAGTCTGATGTTTTTAAGCTCCAAAATCCTTTCTAACTTACACGTAACGCTATGAAAAATTAAAACCGACGCAAGTTTTTTACTTTGTTTCTTTGTTTGAGAAAAGTTTAAAAACGTTGGATTCAAGATATTCAAATTCATTTCCATTTAAAAACCCGCCAAAACAATGCTTTTCATATTTTAAAAGCTTGACTCCAGCGAAAATCGTTTTCAGAGCAAAACATAAAATTTCCATTTCAAAAGGATTAGGCTTCGAGTGCTCCCCCTGCAAACTGCTAGAGCAATTTACCACATAATTGATCACATCAAACAACTTCACAAATGATATCCAAATATCAAGATCATTCATATGTAATCCCTCAACATCCTCAGAGCACCTAAAAATGTATCTAAAAGCAAAATGAGTATGAAAAACGACGAAAAATTAAAATCGTGCAATAACCGTGCGAATGGTTTTTACGCCCATAATTGCTCAGAAACAAAGTCTGATGTTTTTAAGCTCCAAAATCCTTTCTAACTTACACGTAACGCTATGAAAAATTAAAACCGACGCAAGTTTTTTACTTTGTTTCTTTGTTTGAGAAAAGTTTAAAAACGTTGGATTCAAGATATTCAAATTCATTTCCATTTAAAAACCCGCCAAAACAATGCTTTTCATATTTTAAAAGCTTGACTCCAGCGAAAATCGTTTTCAGAGCAAAACATAAAATTTCCATTTCAAAAGGATTAGGCTTCGAGTGCTCCCCCTGCAAACTGCTAGAGCAATTTACCACATAATTGATCACATCAAACAACTTCACAAATGATATCCAAATATCAAGATCATTCATATGTAATCCCTCAACATCCTCAGAGCACCTAAAAATGTATCTAAAAGCAAAATGAGTATGAAAAACGACGAAAAATTAAAATCGTGCAATAACCGTGCGAATGGTTTTTACGCCCATAATTGCTCAGAAACAAAGTCTGATGTTTTTAAGCTCCAAAATCCTTTCTAACTTACACGTAACGCTATGAAAAATTAAAACCGACGCAAGTTTTTTACTTTGTTTCTTTGTTTGAGAAAAGTTTAAAAACGTTGGATTCAAGATATTCAAATTCATTTCCATTTAAAAACCCGCCAAAACAATGCTTTTCATATTTTAAAAGCTTGACTCCAGCGAAAATCGTTTTCAGAGCAAAACATAAAATTTCCATTTCAAAAGGATTAGGCTTCGAGTGCTCCCCCTGCAAACTGCTAGAGCAATTTACCACATAATTGATCACATCAAACAACTTCACAAATGATATCCAAATATCAAGATCATTCATATGTAATCCCTCAACATCCTCAGAGCACCTAAAAATGTATCTAAAAGCAAAATGAGTATGAAAAACGACGAAAAATTAAAATCGTGCAATAACCGTGCGAATGGTTTTTACGCCCATAATTGCTCAGAAACAAAGTCTGATGTTTTTAAGCTCCAAAATCCTTTCTAACTTACACGTAACGCTATGAAAAATTAAAACCGACGCAAGTTTTTTACTTTGTTTCTTTGTTTGAGAAAAGTTTAAAAACGTTGGATTCAAGATATTCAAATTCATTTCCATTTAAAAACCCGCCAAAACAATGCTTTTCATATTTTAAAAGCTTGACTCCAGCGAAAATCGTTTTCAGAGCAAAACATAAAATTTCCATTTCAAAAGGATTAGGCTTCGAGTGCTCCCCCTGCAAACTGCTAGAGCAATTTACCACATAATTGATCACATCAAACAACTTCACAAATGATATCCAAATATCAAGATCATTCATATGTAATCCCTCAACATCCTCAGAGCACCTAAAAATGTATCTAAAAGCAAAATGAGTATGAAAAACGACGAAAAATTAAAATCGTGCAATAACCGTGCGAATGGTTTTTACGCCCATAATTGCTCAGAAACAAAGTCTGATGTTTTTAAGCTCCAAAATCCTTTCTAACTTACACGTAACGCTATGAAAAATTAAAACCGACGCAAGTTTTTTACTTTGTTTCTTTGTTTGAGAAAAGTTTAAAAACGTTGGATTCAAGATATTCAAATTCATTTCCATTTAAAAACCCGCCAAAACAATGCTTTTCATATTTTAAAAGCTTGACTCCAGCGAAAATCGTTTTCAGAGCAAAACATAAAATTTCCATTTCAAAAGGATTAGGCTTCGAGTGCTCCCCCTGCAAACTGCTAGAGCAATTTACCACATAATTGATCACATCAAACAACTTCACAAATGATATCCAAATATCAAGATCATTCATATGTAATCCCTCAACATCCTCAGAGCACCTAAAAATGTATCTAAAAGCAAAATGAGTATGAAAAACGACGAAAAATTAAAATCGTGCAATAACCGTGCGAATGGTTTTTACGCCCATAATTGCTCAGAAACAAAGTCTGATGTTTTTAAGCTCCAAAATCCTTTCTAACTTACACGTAACGCTATGAAAAATTAAAACCGACGCAAGTTTTTTACTTTGTTTCTTTGTTTGAGAAAAGTTTAAAAACGTTGGATTCAAGATATTCAAATTCATTTCCATTTAAAAACCCGCCAAAACAATGCTTTTCATATTTTAAAAGCTTGACTCCAGCGAAAATCGTTTTCAGAGCAAAACATAAAATTTCCATTTCAAAAGGATTAGGCTTCGAGTGCTCCCCCTGCAAACTGCTAGAGCAATTTACCACATAATTGATCACATCAAACAACTTCACAAATGATATCCAAATATCAAGATCATTCATATGTAATCCCTCAACATCCTCAGAGCACCTAAAAATGTATCTAAAAGCAAAATGAGTATGAAAAACGACGAAAAATTAAAATCGTGCAATAACCGTGCGAATGGTTTTTACGCCCATAATTGCTCAGAAACAAAGTCTGATGTTTTTAAGCTCCAAAATCCTTTCTAACTTACACGTAACGCTATGAAAAATTAAAACCGACGCAAGTTTTTTACTTTGTTTCTTTGTTTGAGAAAAGTTTAAAAACGTTGGATTCAAGATATTCAAATTCATTTCCATTTAAAAACCCGCCAAAACAATGCTTTTCATATTTTAAAAGCTTGACTCCAGTGAAAATCGTTTTCAGAGCAAAACATAAAATTTCCATTTCAAAAGGATTAGGCTTCGAGTGCTCCCCCTGCAAACTGCTAGAGCAATTTACCACATAATTGATCACATCAAACAACTTCACAAATGATATCCAAATATCAAGATCATTCATATGTAATCCCTCAACATCCTCAGAGCACCTAAAAATGTATCTAAAAGCAAAATGAGTATGAAAAACGACGAAAAATTAAAATCGTGCAATAACCGTGCGAATGGTTTTTACGCCCATAATTGCTCAGAAACAAAGTCTGATGTTTTTAAGCTCCAAAATCCTTTCTAACTTACACGTAACGCTATGAAAAATTAAAACCGACGCAAGTTTTTTACTTTGTTTCTTTGTTTGAGAAAAGTTTAAAAACGTTGGATTCAAGATATTCAAATTCATTTCCATTTAAAAACCCGCCAAAACAATGCTTTTCATATTTTAAAAGCTTGACTCCAGCGAAAATCGTTTTCAGAGCAAAACATAAAATTTCCATTTCAAAAGGATTAGGCTTCGAGTGCTCCCCCTGCAAACTGCTAGAGCAATTTACCACATAATTGATCACATCAAACAACTTCACAAATGATATCCAAATATCAAGATCATTCATATGTAATCCCTCAACATCCTCAGAGCACCTAAAAATGTATCTAAAAGCAAAATGAGTATGAAAAACGACGAAAAATTAAAATCGTGCAATAACCGTGCGAATGGTTTTTACGCCCATAATTGCTCAGAAACAAAGTCTGATGTTTTTAAGCTCCAAAATCCTTTCTAACTTACACGTAACGCTATGAAAAATTAAAACCGACGCAAGTTTTTTACTTTGTTTCTTTGTTTGAGAAAAGTTTAAAAACGTTGGATTCAAGATATTCAAATTCATTTCCATTTAAAAACCCGCCAAAACAATGCTTTTCATATTTTAAAAGCTTGACTCCAGTGAAAATCGTTTTCAGAGCAAAACATAAAATTTCCATTTCAAAAGGATTAGGCTTCGAGTGCTCCCCCTGCAAACTGCTAGAGCAATTTACCACATAATTGATCACATCAAACAACTTCACAAATGATATCCAAATATCAAGATCATTCATATGTAATCCCTCAACATCCTCAGAGCACCTAAAAATGTATCTAAAAGCAAAATGAGTATGAAAAACGACGAAAAATTAAAATCGTGCAATAACCGTGCGAATGGTTTTTACGCCCATAATTGCTCAGAAACAAAGTCTGATGTTTTTAAGCTCCAAAATCCTTTCTAACTTACACGTAACGCTATGAAAAATTAAAACCGACGCAAGTTTTTACTTTGTTTCTTTGCTTGAGAAAGTTTAAAACCTTGGATTCAGGATATTCAAGTTCATTTCCTTTTAAAAACCCGCCAAAAACAATGCTTTCATATTTTAAAGCTTGACTCCAGTGAAAATCGTTTTCAGAGCAAAACATAAAATTTCAAAAGGATTAGGCTTCGAGTGCTCCCCCTGCAAACAGATAAAACAATTTACCACATAATTAATCACATCAAACAACTTCACAAATGATATCCAAATATCAAGATCATTCATATGTAATCCCTCAACATCCTCAGAGCACCTAAAAATGTATCTAAAAGCAAAATAAGTATGAAAAACAACGAAAAATTAAAATCGTGCAATAATCGTGCGAATGTTTTTTCTGCCCATAATTGCTCGAAACAAAGTCTGATTTCTAAGCTCCAAAATCCTTTCTAATTTACACATAACACAACGAAGAATTAAAACCGACGCAAGTTTTTACTTTGTTTCTCTGTTTAAGAAAGTTTAAAACATTGGACTAAAGATATTGAAATTCATTTCCATTTAAAAACCCGCCAAAACAATGCTTTCATATTTTAAAGCTTCACTCCAGTGAAAATCGTTTTCAAAGCAAAACATAAAATTTCAAAAGGATTAGGCTTCGAGTGCTCCCCCTGCAAACTGCTAAAACAATTTACCACATAATTAATCACATCAAACAACTTGACAAATGATATCCAAATATCAAAATCATTCATATGTAATCCCTCAACATCCTCAGAGTACCTAAAAATGTATCTAAAAGCAAAATAAGTATGAAAAACAACGAAAAATTAAAATGGTACAATAATCGTGCGAATGGTTTTTCTGCCCATAATTGCTCAGAAACAAAGTCTGATGTTTTTAAGCTCCAAAATTCTTTCTAACTTACACGTAATGCTATGAAAAATTAAAACCGACGCAAGTTTTTACTTTGTTTCTTTGTTTGAGAAAATTTAAAACATTGGATTCAAGATATTCAAGTTCATTTCCATTTAAAAACCCGCCAAAAACAATGTTTTCATATTTTAAAGCTTGACTCCAGTGAAAATCGTTTTCAGAGCAAAACATAAAATTTCAAAAGGATTAGGCTTCGAGTGCTCCTCCTGCAAACTGCTAAAACAATTTACCACATAATTAATCACATCAAACAACTTCACAAATGATATCCAAATATCAAGATCATTCATATGTAATCCCTCAACATCTTCAGAGCACCTAAAAATGTATCTAAAAGCAAAATAAGTATGAAAAAGAACGAAAAATTAAAATCGTGCAATAATCGTGCGAATGGTTTTTATGTCCATAATTGCTCAGAAACAAAGTCTGATGTTTTTAAGCTCCAAAATCCTTTCTAACTTACACGTAACGCTATGAAAAATTAAAACCGACGCAAGTTTTTACTTTATTTCTTTGTTTGAGAAAGTTTAAAACATTGGATTCAAGATATTGAAATTCATTTTCATTTAAAAACCCGCCAAAACAATGCTTTCACATTTTAAAGCTTGACTCCAGTGAAAATCGTTTTCAAAGCAAAACATAAAATTTCAAAAGGATTAGGCTTCGAGTGCTCCCTTTGCAAACTGCTAAAACAATTTACCACGTAATTAATCACATCAAACAACTTTACAAATGATATCCAAATATCAAGATCATTCATATGTAATTCCTCAGCATCCTCAGAGCACCTAAAAATGTATCTAAAAGCAAAATAAGTATGAAAAACAACGAAAAATTAAAATCGTGCAATAATCGTGCGAATAGTTTTTATGCCCATAATTGCTCAGAAACAAAGTGTGATGTTTTAAGCATGTAATTTCTCAACATCCTCAGAGGACCTAAAAATATATCTAAAAGCAAAATAAGTATGAAAAACAACGAAAAATTAAAATCGTGCAATAATCGTGCGAATGGTTTTTATGCCCATAATTGCTCAGAAACAAAGTGTGATGTTTTAAGCATGTAATTCCTCAACATCCTCAGAGCACCTAAAAATGTATCTAAAAGCAAAATAAGTATGAAAAACAACGAAAAATTAAAATCGTGCAATAATCGTGCGAATGGTTTTTCTTACCATAATTGCTCAGAAAAAAGTCTGATATTTTAAGCTCTAAAATCCTTTCTAACTTACACGTAACACTATGAAAAATTAAAACCGACGCAAGTTTTTACTTTGTTTCTCTGTTTGAGAAAGTTTAAAACATTGGATTCAAGATATTGAAATTCATTTCCATTTAAAAACCCTCAAAAACAATGCTTTCATATTTTAAAGCTTGACTCCAGTGAAAATCATTTTCAAAGCAAAACATAAAATTTCAAAAGGATTAGGCTTCGAGTGCTCCTTCTGCAAACTGCTAAAACAATTTACCACATAATTAATCACATCAAACAACTTCACAAATAATATCCAAATATCAAGATCATTCATATGTAATTCCTCAGCATCCTAAGAGCACCTAAAAATGTATCTAAAAGCAAAATAAGTATGAAAAACAACGAAAAATTAAAATCGTGTAATAACCGTGCGAATGGTTTTTATGCCCATAATTGGTCAAAAACAAAGTCTGACATTTTAAGTATGTAATTCCTCAACATCCTCAAAGCACCTAAAAATGTATCAAAAAGCAAAATAAGTATGAAAAACAACGAAAAATTAAAATCGTGCAATAATCGTGCGAATTGTTTTTATGCCTATAATTCCTTAGAAAGAAAGTCGGATGTTTTAAGCTGCAAAATCCTTTCTAACTTACACGTAACACTATGAAAAATTAAAACCGACGCAAGTTTTTACTTTATTTCTTTGTTTGAGAAAGTTTAAAAAATTGGATTCAAGATATTGAAATTCGTTTCCATTTAAAAACCCGCCAAAACAATGCTTCCATATTTTAAAGCTTGACTCCAGTGAGAATCGTTTTCAAAGCAAAACATAAAATTTCAAAAGGATTAGACTTCGAGTGCTCCCCCTGCAAACTGCTAAAACAATTTACCATATAATTAATCACATCAAACAACTTCACAAATAATATCCAAATACCAAGATCATTCATATATAATTCCTCAGCATTCTTAGAGCACCCAAAAATGTATCTAAAAGCAAAATAAGTATGAAAAATAACGAAAAATTAAAATCGTGCAATAATCGTGCGAATGGTTTTTATACCCATAATTGCTCAGAAACAAAGTCTGATGTTTTAAGCTCCAAAATCTTTTCTAACTTACACGTAACACTATAAAAAATTAAAACCGATGCAAGTTTTTTCTTTGTTTCTCCGTTTTAGAAAGTTTAAAACATTGGATTCAAGATATTCAAATTCATTTCCATTTAAAAACCCGCCAAAATAATGCTTTCATATTTTAAAGCTTGACTCGAGTGAAAATCGTTTTCAAAGCAAAACATAAAATTTCAAAAGGATTAGGCTTCGAGTGCTCCCCCTGCAAACTGCTAAAACAATTTACCACATAATTAATCACATCAAACAACTTCACAAATAATATCCAAATATCAAGATCATTCATATGTAATTCCTCAGCATCCTCAGAGCACCTAAAAATGTATCTAAAAGCAAAATAAGTATGAAAAATAAAGAAAAATTAAAATCGTACAATAATCGTGCGAATGGTTTTTATGCCCAGAATTGCTCAGAAACAAAGCGTGATGTTTTAAGCATGTAATTCCTCAACATCCTCAGAGCACCTAAAATTGTATCGAAAAGCAAAATAAGTATGAAAAACAACGAAAAATTAAAATCGTGCAATAACCGTGCGAATGTTTTTATGCCCATAATTGCTCAGAAACAAAGTCTGATGTTTTAAGAATGTAATTCCTCAACATCCTCAGAGCACCTAAAAATGTATCTAAAAGCAAAATAAGTATGAAAAATAACGAAAAATTAAAATCGTGCGATAATCGTGCGAATGGTTTTTATGCCTATAATTGCTTAGAAATAAAGTCTGATGTTTTAAGCTCAAAATCCTTTCTAACTTACACGTAACACTATGAAAAATTAAAACCGACGCAAGTTTTTACTTTATTTCTTTGTTTGAGAAAGTTTAAAAAATTGGATTCAAGATATTGAAATTCGTTTCCATTTAAAAACCCTCCAAAACAATGCTTTCATATTTTAAAGCTTGACTCCAGTGAAAATCGTTTTCAAAGCAAAACATAAAATTTCAAAAGGATTAGGCTTCGAGTGCTCCCTTTGCAAACTGCTAAAACAATTTACCACATAATTAATCACATCAAACAACTTCACAAATGATATCCAAATATCAAGGTCATTCATATGTAATTCCTCAACATCCTCAGAGCACCTAAAAATGTATCTAAAAGCAAAATAAGTATGAAAAACAACGAAAAATTAAAATCGTGCAATAATCGTGCGAATGGTTTTTATGCCCATAATTGCTCAGAAACAAAGTCTGATGTTTTAAGCATGTAATTCCTCAATATCCTCAGAGGACCTAAAAATGTATCTAAAAGCAAAATAAGTATGAAAAACAACGAAAAATTAAAATCGTGCAATAATCGTGCGAATCGTTTTTATGCCCATAATAGCTCAGAAACAAAGTCTGATGTTTTAAGCTCTAAAATCCTTTCTAACTTACACGTAACACTATGAAAAATTAAAACCGACGCAAGTTTTTACTTTGTTTCTTCGTTTGAGAAAGTTTAAAACATTGGATTCAAGATATTCAAATTCATTTCCATTTAAAAACCCGCCAAAACAATGCTTTCATATTTTAAAGCTTGACTCAAGTGAAAATCGTTTTCAAAGCAAAACATAAAATTTCAAAAGGATTAGGCTTCGAGTGCTCCCCCTGCAAACTGCTAAAACAATTTACCACATAATTAATCACATCAAACAACTTCAAAAATAATATCTAAATATCAAGATCATTCATATGTAATTCCTCAACATCCTCAGTGCACCTAAAAATGTATCTAAAAGCAAAATAAGTATGAAAAACAACGAAAAATTAAAATTGTGCAATAATCGTGCGAATGGTTTTTATGCCCATAATTGCTCAAAAACAAAGTCTGATGTTTTAAGCTCCAAAATCCTTTCTAACTTACACGTAACACTATGAAAAATTAAAACCGACGCAAGTTTTTACTTTGTTTCTTCGTTTGAGAAAGTTTAAAACATTGGATTCAAGATATTCAAATTCATTTCCATTTAAAAATCCGCCAAAACAATGCTTGCATATTTTAAAGCTTGACTCCAGTGAAAATCGTTTTCAAAGCAAAACATAAAATTTCAAAAGGATTAGGCTTCGAGTGCTCCCCCTGCAAACTGCTAAAATAATTTACCACATAATTAATCACATCAAACAACTTCACAAATAATATCCAAATATCAAGATCATTATATGTAATTCCTCAACATCCTCAGAGCACCTAAAAATGTATCTAAAAGCAAATAAGTATGAAAAACAACGAAAAATTAAAATCGTGCAATAATCGTGTGAATGGTTTTTCTGCCCATAATTGTTCAGAAACAAAGTCTGATGTTTTAAGCTCCAAAATCCTTTCTAACTTACACGTAACACTATGAAAAATTAAAACCGACGCAAGTTTTTACTTTGTTTCTTTGTTTGAGAAAGTTTAAAACATTGGATTCAAGATATTGAAATTCATTTCCATTTAAAAATCCGTCAAAACAATGCTTTCATATTTTAAAGCTTGACTCCAGTGAAAATCGTTTTCAAAGCAAAACATAAAATTTCAAAAGGATTAGGCTTCGAGTGCTCCCCCTGCAAACTGCTAAAACAATTTACTACATAATTAATAACATCAAGCACCGATAACAACTTCAAAATAATATTCAAATATGAAGATCATTCATATGTAATTCCTCAACATCGTCAGAGCACCTAAAAATGTACCTAAAAGCAAATAAATATGGAAAACAAAGAAAAATTAAAATCGTGCAATAATTGTGCGAGTGGTTTTTATGCCCAGAATTGTTCAGAAACAAAGTCTGATGTTTTAAGCTCTAAAATCCTTTGTAACTTACACGTAACACTATCAAAAATTAAAACCAATGCAAATTTTATCATGCTTCTTTGTTTGAGTAAGTTTAAAACATTGGATTTAAGATATTCAAATTCATTTCCATTTAAAAACCTGTCAAAACAATGCTTTCATATTTTAAAGCTTGACTCCAGTGAAAATAATTTTCAAAGCAAAACATAAAATTTCAAAAGGATTAGGCTTCGAGTGCTCCCCCTGTAAACTGTTAAAACAATTTACCACATAATTAATCACATCAAGCACCGATAACAACTTCACAAATAATATTCAAATATTAAGATCATTCATATGTAATTTCTCAATATCCTCAGAGCACCTAAAAATGTATCTAAAAATATTGGATTCAAGATATTCAAATTCATTTTCATTTAAAAACTTGGTAAAACATTGCTTTCATATTTTAAAGCTTGACTCAAGTGAAAATCGTTTTTAAAGCAAAACAGAAAATTTCAAAAGCATTAGGCTTCGAGTGCTCTTCTTACAAACTGCTAAAACAATTTAAGACACAATTAATCACATCAAGCACCAATAACA
The DNA here is from genome assembly GCF_047325235.1 of Durio zibethinus. Classification (NCBI taxonomy): domain Eukaryota; kingdom Viridiplantae; phylum Streptophyta; class Magnoliopsida; order Malvales; family Malvaceae; genus Durio; species Durio zibethinus. The sequence goes on from NC_143166.1 coordinate 21,996,643, forward strand.
ACTTCTCAAATAGCATCCAGATATGAAGGTCATTCATATGTAATTCCTCAACTTCCTTAGAGCGCCTAGAAATGTATCTAAAAAAAAATAAGTATGAAACACAACGAAAAATTAAAATCTTGCAATAATTGTGCGAATGGTTTTTATGCCCAAAATTGTTCAGAAACAAAGTCTGATGTTTTAAGCTCTAAAATCCTTTTATATAACTTATGCTTAACACTATGAAAAATTAAAACTAATGCAAGTTTTATGTGTTTCTTTGTTTGAGTAAGTTTAAAACATTGGATTCAAGATTTTCAAATTCATTTCTATTTAAAAACCTGCTAAAACGATGCTCTCTTATTTTAAAGCTTTACTCAAATGAAAATCATTTTCAAAGCAAAACATAAAATTTCAAAAGCATTAGGTTTCGAGTGCTCCCCTTTGTAAACTGCTAAAATAATTTAGCACACAATTAATCTCATCAAGCACCAATAACAACTTTCCAACCTAATATATTAACACTCAAAAAATTAATAAGAAAAAGATTTGAAAAAATAAATCTATTTACTAAATAAGCTCAAATAGTTATGACTATTTGAACAATTACTTATTTAAAATCATTATGACCTTTTGTTTTGTCATAAAACAATTGTTTTAGTTTATACAAGCTTATTCAAAATAATAATAATAATAATAATAATAATAATAATACATTAATATTCCTCAAATTAATAAGTGATTTAAAAAGTGAATCTGTTTACTGAATCAGTTCAAATAATTATGGCCATTTGAACTATTATCTATTTCAAATCTTTATGAACTTTTATTTTGTTATAAAAAAAATTATTTTTTTTTATCATACAAGCCTTTTCAGAATAAAATAATACTAATTTATTAATATTTCAAAATTTAATAAGTAAGAGATTTAAAAAATAAATATATTTATTGAACTAGTTCCTATTTGAATAATTATCCATTTCAAATCGTTATAACCTTTTATTCTATTATAAAATAATAGTTTCAAATTATATAAGCCTATTTGAAATAAAATAATACTAATTTAATAATATTCTGAAAATTAATAACTAAGAGATTTAAAAAATAAATTTGTTTGCTGAAGCAGTTCAAATGGTTAAGACTACATGAACAATTACATATTTCAAATCATTTTGACCTTTTGTTCTGTCATAAAATAATCATTTCAATTCATGCAAACTTATTTGAAATAAAATAATATAAATTTATTAATATTTTAAAAATTAATAATTAAGTGATTTAAAAAGTGAATCTATTTACTGAATCATTTCAAATAATTATAACTATTTCAATAATTATCTATTTCAAATCATTATTACCTTTTGTTTGGTCATATAACAAATGTTTTGGATCATTCAAGCTTATTTGAAATAAAATAATAGTAATTTACTAATATTTGAAAAATTATAAGTAAGAGAAAAATAAATCTATTTGCCGAACCAGTTCAAATAGTTATGACTATTAAAAAAATTATATATTTCAAATTATTATAACCTTTTGTTTTTTCATAAAACAATTATTTTTGTTCATATAAGTTTATTCAAAATAAAATAATACTAATGTAATAATATCATGAAAATTAATAACTAAGAGATTTAAAAAATAAATTTGTTTGCCAAACCAATTCAAATAGTTAAGGCTATATGAACAATTCTTTATTTCAAATTGTTATGACCTTTTGCTTTGTCGTAGAACAATTTTTTAGTTCTTAGTAACTTATTCAGAATAAAATAAAACAAATTCATTAATATTTCAAAATTAATAGGTCAGAGATTTAAAAAATAATGTTGTTTGCCAAACCAATTCAAATAATTAGGACTATATGAACAATTATCTATTTCAAATCATTATGACCTTTTTGTTTTGTCATAAAACAAATGTTTTTGTTTATATAATTTTGTTTGGAATAAAATAAGATTAATTTATTAATATTTTGAAAATTAAGAAGCAAGAGATTTAAAAAATAAATCTATTACTAAACCAGTTCAATTAGTTATAACTATTTGAAAAATTATTTATTTCAAATCGTTATGACCATTTGTTTTGTCATAAAACAATTGTTTCTATTCATATAGTCTTATTTAGAGTAAAGTATAGCTAATTTATTAATATTCTAAAAATTAATAAGTAACGGATTTAAAAAATGAATTTATTGGCCTAACCAATGCAAATAGTTTTGACTATTTAAACAATTATCTATTTCAAATCGTTATGACCTTTTGTTTTATCAAAAAAAAAACTATTTCTATTCGTACAATCTTATTCAAAATAGCATAATTCTAATTTGTTGATATTCCAGAAATTAATAAGTAAGAGATTTAAAAATTTAATCTATTTACCTAACAACTTAAATAGTTATGACTATTTGAACAATTATCTATTTCAAATCGCTATAACCTTTTATTTTGTCATAAAACAATTTTTTCTATTCATACAAGCTTATTTCAAATAAAATTAAATAAATTTATTAATATTCAAACAATTAATAAGTAAAATATTTAAAAAATAAATATGTTTACCGAATAAGTTTAAATAGTTATGACTATTTGAAGAATTATTTATTTCAAATCATTATGACTTTTTATTTTATCATAAAAAAAATTATTTTTTTTTCATACAAGCATTTAGATTAAAATAATACAAATTTATTAATATTTTACCAATTAATAAGTAAAATATTTTAAAATAAATATGCTTACTGAAAAAGTTTAAGTAGTCATAAATATTTGAATAATTATTTATTTTAAATCGTTATGACCTTTTGTTTCATCATAAATCAATTGTATCAGTTCATATAAGCTTATTGTAAATAAAATAATATTAATTTATTAATATTTCAAAAATTAACGAGTAAGAAATTTCAAAAAATGAATTTGTTTATCGAATAAGTTCAATTAGTTATGACTATTTGAATAATTATCTATTTCAAATTGTTATGACTTTTTTATTTTCTCATAGCATAATTGTTTTTGTTCATACAAGCTTATTCCAAATAAAATAATTACATTTGTTTATATTTAAAAAATTAATAAGTAAAAAATTAAAAAAAATAAATTTGCTTTCTGAACCCATTCAAATAGTTATGACTATTTAAATAATTATCTATTTCAAATAGTTATGGCCTTTTGTTTTGTTATAAACCAATTGTTTTTGTTCATAAAAGCTTATTCGAAATAAAATAATACTAATTTATCAATATTCGAAAAATTAATAAGTAAAATATTTAAAAATTAAATTTGTTTATCGAGCAAGTTCAAATAGTTATGACTATTTGAACAATTATTTATTTCAAATAGTTATGCTCTTTTGTTTTGTCATAAAGTAATTGTTTCTATTCATACAAGTTTATTCTAAATAAAATCATACTAATTTATTAATATTCTACAAATTAATAGGTAGAAGATTTAAAAAAGAAATTAGCTTACCGAACAAGTTCAAATATTCATATCCACTTGAACAATTATCTATTTCAAATTGTTATGACCTTTTGTTTTGTTGTTAAAAAAAATTGTTTCTATTCATACAGAATTATTGAAAATAAAATAATATCGATTTATTAATATTTTGAAAATTAATAAAAGATTTAAAAACTAAATTTTTTTATCAAATCAGTTCAAAAAGTTATGACTATTTGAACAATTATGAATCTTAAATCGTTATGATTTTTATTTTGTTATAGAACAATTGTTTCTTTTCATACAAACATATTTGAATTAAAATAATACTAATTTAATATTATTCAAAAAATTAATAATAAGAGATTTAAAAAATAAATATGTTTGCCAAATCAGTTCAAATAGTTAGGACTATTAGAACAATTATCTATTTCAAATCGTTCTGACCATTTATTTAGTCATAAAATAATTATTTCAGTTCATATAAGTTTATTCAAAATAAAATAATACTAAATTAATAATATTATGAAAATTCATAACTAAGAGATTTAAAAAATAAATTCATTTATCGAACTAGTTCAAATAGTTAAAACTATATGAAGAATTATCTATTTCAAATCGTTATTACCTTTTGTTTTGTCATAAAAACAATTATTTTAGATCATTCAAGTTTATTCATAATAAAATAAATCAAATTTTTTAATATTTCAAAATTTTAAAAGTAAGAGATTTAAAAAATAATTCTATTTACTAAACTAGTTCAAATAATTATAATTATTTGAACAATTATATATTTCAAATTGTTATAACCATTTATTCTATCATAAAATAATTATTTATGTTCATACAAGTTTATTCGAATAAAATAATGCTAATATAATAAGATTCTGACCATTAATAACTAAGAGATTTAAAAAATAAATTCGTTTGCCTAACCACTTCAAATAGTTAAAGTTGTATGAACAATTATCTATTTCAAATCAGTATGACCTTTTTATTGTGTCATAAAATAAATTTTCAGCTCTTACTAACTTATTTGGAATAAAATAAAACCAAATTTATTAATATTTCAAAAAGTAATAAGAGATTTAAAAAATAAATCTATTTACCAAATCAGTTCAATTAGTTATAACTATTTGAATAATTATTTATTTCAAATTGCTATAACTTTTTCTTTTGTCATAAAATAATTTTTTCTATTCATATAAGCTTATTTCAAATCTGTTTGCCAAATAAGTTCAAATAGTTATGACTATTTGAATAGGTACTTATTTTAAATCGTTATGACTTTTTGTTTCGTCATAAAACAATTGTATGATGAATATGCTTATTCAAAATAAAATAACTTATTAATATTTCACAAATTAATGAGTAAGATATTTAAAAAATGAATCTATTTATCAAACAAGTTCAAATAGTTATGACTATATGAACAATATGAGTAAAGTAATATAAATTTATTAATATTCCAAAAAATAATGAGAAAAAATTTAAAAGATAAATCTATTTTTTGAATATGTTTTAAATAGTTATAACTATTTAAATAATTATCTATTTCAAATCATTATGTCCTTTTGTTTTATCATTAATCAATTGTTTTTGTTCATAAAAGCTTACTCTGAATAAAATAATACTAATTTATTAAAATTAAAAAATTAATAACTAAAAGATTTAAAAAATAAATTTCTTTACCAAACGAGTTCAAATAGTTATGACTATTTAAACAATTATTTTATTTCAAATTGTTTTGATCTTTTATTTTGTCATAAAATAATTATTTTTGTCCATACAAGTTTATTAGAAATAAAATAGTACTAATTTATTAATATTCCAAAAATTAGTTGAAAATTTAAAAAATAAATATATTCATCGAACAAGTTTAAATAGTCATATTCATTTGAACTATTATCTATTTCAAATCATTATGATATTTATTTATTAATGAAGTGTTATTGTATGCTTCATTGTCAGTATACCGCACTTAATACACTATTAATACATCAAATATTAACTCATAAAGTATATAATTGATTGAAAAAACATATAAGCATAGAAATTAAAATCAATTTTAGCATTTAAATTATAAATAATTAATATAATTATATAATTTATTCTTCATTATCAAGAAATTAGCAATTGATTATGTAATTGATTAAGTGCATATATTATATAGGTCAACATTTTTATTTCATTTTTTACTTAAGAATTTTCTTATCGCATTTTTGTTGGTGCAGATTTTTAATTCTTTAGTTGAGATTTTGATGATTTTTTATTGTTTTAATTGAAGCCTTAAAGAAAATAATAATGAAAAACTCTAATTAATATATTTTTATAAATTTGAGGGAAATTGCTTTGGAACATCCATTACAGCCCAATATCGGTTGCTTTGCGCGGGTATTATTCTGACTATTTCTACAACATCCAATGGGGATGGCCTTTTGACTTTGTATTGTAGTCCAGTAACCGCCATTTCTTTTTGTCTCTTGGAGGATAGTTATAGCTTCAACGGTCAAGCCACAGCAAATTTAGCCATTGGATTAAATCAAACAATGAAAACAATGAATATGGTACAATTGCGCATCTATACATATAGCCCACATTTTTGTGCCAAAAAAAGAAAAGCCCTGGTACCATTCTGCATTTGGACTTGCAAACATCCGACATTAACAACAAATTATGCTCTCTTTTCCTTTTTTTAGCAGTTCATCTGTTTACGCGAGGTACAAATAAGACCAACTGGCAATCTAAAATATGATAAAATAATATAACATAAATACGATATCAATATAAAATACGAAAATAACACAACTTAAAATTTTAACAATAATTACATCTAAATTTAATAAAATAAAAAAATATATTTTATATTTTTATGTCAATACAAAATTATGATACGTAATTTTCATGTAAAACGATACGAATACGCGAATTTTAATATTTTACACGATACGAATACAAGAATCATCATGCCTAAATAGGACCAATATGAAACGAAAAAGGAGAAAAAACATGTAAACACAAACAGTAATCACACTCCAAATAACATTCAGGGTTTATGTTGAGCAAATATGGAAGTGCGAATGGCCTGATGAGGAGGAAGAGCTTTTCCATTTACAAGCACCTGCTCCAAGAAATCCACTCGAATCGACTTGAACTTGTAACACTGGAATAATTTCAATAAATAAAAACTCAATTACAACTTAGATGGTTTTGACGAGATCTATACTAATACAAATATCATGATTCCCAAGCCCATCCTCCCAAAAAAAAAAAAAAAAAACAAGAGAAGGTGAAGTCTAGTAGAAAAAAATACCTTTCCTTTCCAAGAAAACTCAACGTTATGGAAATAGGGTTCCAACAAAATTAGTACATCTCCTTCTTTAATCTGTGACCATAAGGTTTACTTAATTCAAACACAAAACTCTAAATGACAAATAAACAGAATCAAATTGCAGAAAAAAAAAATAAAAAAGGTAGACTGACTGGGAATAAAGCGAGAGACTAAGTTGATGCAAACATCAAAGCAGTATACTTACTGCATCATTGCGTATACCATATACTGACAGTACAAAGCAGCTTTGATTTGAATCGCACACCAAATAGTATCTGCTAAACCAAAATAAATTTAGCTCATATTTTGCCTAAGAAACTCATCAGGTAGGAATGGAGAGGAAAAGGGAACTCTTGATTTTAGCTAATACATGATTCAGAGCAAAAAAAAAAAAAGGGCCAATTTTACAAGCAAAAACATGCTGCTGCTGCTGCGAACCTCCTTCCCTTTCTCTCTCCCACAGTTAAGAGTATAAAGCTGAACTTAAAACCTGCTGAAAAGCCTGAACCGAACCTGGTCAGATCCAAGTTTACTGAAAACTCAAAGACCCAAACCCAATCTAAAACAACCCAAACCATAAATAATTCGAATCCGAAACCATCTGAACCTGAAAATCATATTGAAATATAAGATCTAAAATAGTCTTAAGCCTGTGTGAACCTACAAACGACTTACATCTGACGAAAACCCAAACCTGAAACTACCCAAAATAACTAAAACTCAAAAGTGATCCAACTCCCCTTTTGCCACCTCTACCCACATGCTTACAGAAAATGAAAAGGAAAAACTTTATATTGTCAAAATAAGGAACTTGACATTGCCTTTATCTTGTTTGTAGACAATAATACTTTGCCTTTATAATTAGATTCAAGTCATTTGCAGGTTCCCGTGTGAACCTGCAAACAACTTTTATAGAGGCAATGCAAACATGAGAGGAACAAATGAAGAAAGAAGAACAAAGGCGGATTCCTAAAATCTAGCAATTCGATGATATCTAAGAATGGTATAGAGAAATTAGATGACAAAGTGACAAGACATGAAAAAATACTCAAGAGTGAGATGGGTGCCTAATTCAATTTCACTCTACCTAGGTAGTAGGTTGGGTGGGACATCTCCCTCACTATGTACTAAAAGGAAAATAGCTTGATATTGATTAAAATCCAATTTATAAAATGCTAATCAGAATTGTATAGTTAGAGTTTTATAGAAAAATATACTCCATACTATCAAATGTGATCCAATTTCTTTCAACCCACAAAACCAAAACAAAACCATGCAAATTGATCCAATCTTTCTTGGGACTAGGCATTGAATTGAAACTTTAGCTAACCACAATCCACCCTGTTGGCAAATTAGAGGTTGGCCGCGTCCATCAACTCCATGTACTTGAACGCCGTAGGTGCTTGTGTGTGCTGAATGCACTATAAGGTTAGGGTATGTGTCACGGACCTAAGGAAAAATCCTGAATCTCACATCGAACATAATAAGAGGGTCACTTGGGTATAAAAGAGCTCACACCACCTCTTCCTTATGAGGAACCTTTTGTAGGACAAAACCGTGAGACCAGGGGAGTCAGAGCGGATAATACCTCACAAGGGTGTGAACCGTGGCAATTAGGTTGATCTGGGAGCTCGGATGAGTGGATGCCCGGGTCCCGGAGCAGCACGAGTTCGGAGCTTAAGTCTTCACCTGTGACAAGTGGTATCAGAGCCAGCCCTAAATTGTTTGACCCACGTCAAGCCCCTCGAGGGAGGTAGGCAGGGTGGCCAGCCTCCGTGACGAGGGCCTCACGAGGTTGGGTGGAGAGAATGTCATGGACCTAAAGAAGAGTCCTGAATCCCACATCAAACATAATAAGAGGGTCATTGGGGTATAAAAGGGTTCACATCACCTCTTCCTTGTGAGACGCCTTTTGTAGGATAAAACCGTAAAACCATTGGGGCCAAAGCGGATAATACCTCACAAGGGTGTGAAACGTGATAGTCAGGCTGATTTGGGACGTCAGATGGGTGGATGCCCGAGTCCCGGAGCCGCGTGGGTTCGGAGCTTAAGTCTTGACCCGTGACATATGTGCCTTCCTAACAACAATTGCTTTTGGGAGAGTTGATAGCACCTAAGGCCCTAAAGTGGTATCAGAGCTAAGGTCACGGGTTCGAGTCCCAATGGTGTTGTTGGGGGGAGAAGATTGTTGGCACCAATGCAGGCCAGCCCGCACGGCCAAGGCCAGGCTTGCAAGATGCTTGTACCACATCTAGAAGGGCCCAAGGGAGTAAGTGCACACCTAGATCTTCTAGAAGTGCACAGGATCAGTAGGAACCTTTTGGAGGATTTGGTTGACCCTGAAAATCAGAAGTAGAATCCTATATTAATGTGTATTCTGTGTAATCCCTGATTTTTAAGAGATATTATAATCCCATGATTCTAAGGACCTTTTGGAGGATTTGGTTGACCCTGAAAATCAGAAGTAGAATCCTATATTAATGTGTATTCTGTGTAATCCCTGATTTTTAAGAGAGATTATAATCCCATGATTCTAAGGCTTAGCCATAAGTGTAGCTGGGGGCCTCAACTATAAATGAGGGTCGCCCCACCCTCCTTTGTACATCATCAGACACTTTGCTTCAGTAATATACAGAGCATATTCCAGCAATTCTCTTGTTCTTCTATTTTTCTCAAACTTGCACATTCTGTCCTTCTAGTTGTTTTAGTGCCCGCATGCTTGTGTTTTAGGCTGACTTAGGCTAGAAGGAGATGATTCCAAGCCTAAGGCCACACGGATTCTAAGTCTTAGGTCAAAACCCATGAGAGTTGGTATCAGAGCAGTTTCGGTTTTGCTTGTGTTTGTGTGCAGGTTAGATCACAATCAAGGAGATGGCATCCCAAAGCGATGTTGCTAGCCAACAAATAGAGGCCTAAGAACAAGGTTGCGAAAAGGGACAAAAAGGCCAGTTCAAAAGACATCTGGTCCACCATGGGTGGGAGGTTGTCCAAGGTGGAGGTGACCCTGGGCGATATGAAGGAAAAGCTTGATGATGTAGAGACTCACGTTGAAGTGCTAGACTTCATGGAGGAGCTCAAGGATAAGTTACAAGCTGCTCTCAATGAGGGCCTGGACATGATCACCCAGAGGAATCAAGCCTTGAAAGCCCAGGTGGAGACCATGTGTGATGGCATGGAGGCCATGCGCAAAGAGATGGAGGAGCTCAGGAGCGAGCTCGTTGCGTGCAAGACTGCCATTGGGAATGGCATGTTTACTAGAGCGTTTAAGACCTGTGTGGTGATTCCCAAGCCCAAGGAGTTCAAAGGGACTAAGGTGGCCAAGGAAGTAGACAACTACCAATAGGGCATGAAGCAGTACTTCTGAGCCACAAGCATGCAAGAGGATGCTACCAAGGTAAAGCACCGCATCGATGTATCTTACTGATGTTGCCTTCTTGTGGTGGAGGTGCAGGTGTGATGATGTAAGGCACGGGGGTGCCATGATTGGAACCTACGCAGAGTTCAAAAAAGAGTTCAAGGAGCAGTTTTACCTGGAGTACACCAATGATGAGGCGCGGTCGAAGTTGCGTAGGCTTAGCCAACAAGGGGACATAAAGGAGTATGTCCAGAAATTCTTTGAACTGATGCTTCAGATTTCAAATCTAAGCGAGACCGAGGGTTTGTTTGCCTTCATGGATGGGCTAAAGCTGTGGGTGAAGCATGAGCTACAAAGGCAGGGAGTTCGTGACTTGGCTAAAGCCATGACTATTGCTGAGTCCTTGGTGGAGTTCAAACCACAGAACAAGTTTGAGTCTTCTAAGCCCAAGGGAAAGGGCAAGGACAAGAGGGATTGGGAGAAGCAGTCCAAGGGAAAGGACCGTGATCGACAATCCAAGGATGGGGACCAAGACCGTTTGGACAAAGATGGCGAGGAAGCCACCAACAGGGACGTGGAAGGCAAAGGGAGACCATGAGCTGATCTCATGCTACCTATCTAGAGGAAGCCACATAGCGCACAACTGCCCACGAAAGGGCAAGCTGGTTGCTGTAGACAAGGAGTCTGACAAGGAGCCAGAGGCAAGGGCAGCAAAGCTTAGGTCGTTGGTGCTCAATGCTATCCAGAGTAAGGGAATCCGCAAGCCAAAAGGCTTGATGTTCGCGAATCTGATGGTTGCGGGCACAAAAATGAGCGCACTAGTGGACCCAGGTGCCTCACATCTGTTTATTTCAGGTGATGGAGCCCAAAAGCTCAGACTAAAGGTGCAGAAAGAGACTGGTACCATCAAGACAGTGAACTCCAAGGAGGTTCCAGTCATTGGAGTTGCACGGGGAATGGAGTTGCAGCTTGGAGACTAGGAAGGCAAGGAAACAATTGAGGTAATACCCCTGGATGACTGAGTTTATGATTGGGTTAGACTTCCTTGTTCGGATTAACGCCCTTCTCGTGCCTTTTGCCAATTGTATATGCATTTTGGATGCACGGTGCCAATGCCCTGTACCATTGAGGGGTGGGTTCAAGATTAGGTTTAAGGTGGTGTCAGCCATTCAATTTGCCAAGGTGGTGAGCAGGGTTGAAGACACCTTTGCAACCCTGAAATATGAGGAACCAAGGGAGAAGGAGACCGATACCCCCTTGGAGGTGCTAAAGGTGCTGGAGTCCTTTAGCGATGTGATGCCTGCAAAACTGCCTAGCAAGCTACCACCTAAGAGGGAGGTGGACGACAAGATCGAGCTGGTGCCCGAGGCCAAGCCACCAGCTAGAGCCCCTTATCAATTGTCCCCACCAGAGTTGGAGGAGTTGAGGAAGCAACTAAAGGTAGAGAATAAACTTCTAACTAAAGCAAAGAATGACTTAAAAAAAGAAATTGAGCTTTTAAAATTAAATGCTGATGACTAAGAAAAATGAAAATTTGCATAACTCATTTTCTAGATTTTATACGGGACATCAAAAACTCAATGATATGCTTGAAACACAAAAAGCATTCTTTGATAAAGATGAATTAGGATATAATAGTGGTGACAAAGACTCACTTGAAGAATTTCCTTGTTAAGCCAAATGATTCATCTAGCAAATATACATATTGTCATAAATTGATCATTCTATACAATATTGTTCCTTGAAGAAAGTCACTCATAGAGGTAAACTCATTAGGAGTGTGTGAATTCCAAAAGAAGTTAGCACATCTCAAGATAAGATTACTAGGATGAAGTGGATTCCAAAAGGTACAAGAATTGAGTACTAACACTCGAGGACCCAAGAAAATTTGGGTATCCAAAACAAAAATTTGATTATGTTCTTATAGGTGGATGAGCAGTGCTACAAGGCAAATTCAAGCAAGAACAATCTATGATACCTTGATGGTGGATGCTCAAACACATGACCGAAGACATGACTCGATTCAAGGATTTAAAGTCTAGAAGTGGAAGAGATGTTACATTTGGAGACAACTCCAAAGGTCAAATTGAAAGGATTGGCTCCATTGGTAACAATTCTTCTACTACTTTTGAAAATGTTTTACTTGTGAAAGGACTTAAGCATAATTTACTTAGTATGAGTTAATTGTGTGACAAAGGACTTAGAGTTGTATTTGAATCTATATGCTGTCAAGTGATTGATATCAAGACTAACAAACTTATTTTTATTGGACATCGTCAAAGAAATGTTTATGTGGTGCATTTGGATGATCTACCTTCTAAAAATGTTTGTTTTATGGCTCAAAAAGAAAATGAAAGTTGGATTTGGCATAGAAGACTTGGACATGCAAATATGCATGTAATTTCAAAACTTTCTCAAAATGATTTGGTTGTTGGTTTACCAAAATTAAAATATGAAAATGACAAGGTTTGTAATGCATGTAATCAAGGAAAACATAGAAAAACCTCTTTCAAACCTAAGAATTGTATTTCAACCACTAGACCTCTCCCATTACTGCATATTAATCTTTTTGGTCTTACTAGGACAATGAGCCCTGATGAAAAACAATATGGGTTTTGTTATTGCTGATGATCTTACTAGATATACATGGGTTCTCGTCTTGCATTCAAAGAATGAAGCTTTGGAAAAATTCATCACTTTTTGCAAACAAATACAAAATGAAAAAGAATATTGAATTTATAGTATTAGAAGTGATCATGAAAAAGAATTTGAAAATCTTAGCTTTAATGTGTTTTGCAGTGAAAATGGTATTAGCCATAATTTTTTTGCTCCTAGAACTCCTCAACAAAATGGGATAGTAGAAAGGAGAAATAGAATTTTAGAAGAAATGGCTAGAACCATGCTTTGCAAAATAATTTACCTAGATATTTTTGGGCGGAAGCCATTAATACCTCTTGTTATATTATAAATAGAGCTATGATTAGACCAATCTCAAAGAAAACTCCCTATGAACCTTTTAAAGGAAAAAAGCCTAACATAAGTTATTTTCATCCTTTTGGTTGCAAATGTTTTGTTTTAAACAATGAAAAAGATAATCTTGAAAAATTTGATGCAAAAAGTGATGAAGGCATTTTCCTAGGATATTCTTTGAATTCAAAAGCCTATAGAGTCTTTACTAAAAGAACATTAGTTGTTGAAGAGTCTATACATGTTCTATTTGATGAATCTAATCCACCTCCGAGAAAGGTGTCTTTTGATGATGATGTAGGTATACTTCAAAAAAATATCACTGATGTATCACATGACATTGAGAAGAACATTCAAAAGGGGGATGATGAGTTTCTAGAAGGACCACAACAAATAGAGCAAGAACCAAATCATCATAGAGAAAAGAGGTATGTCAAAGATAGTGAGATTATTGGTGATCCAACTCAAGGGGTAAGAACTAAATCTTCTTACAATGTGTGTAATTATGTTGCCTTTCTCTCTCATATAGAACCCAAGATCATAGATGAAGCCTTGGGAGATGATCATTGGTTATTGGCTATGCAAGAGAAATTGAACCAATTTGAAAGAAGCCAAGTGTGGAATATTGTACCTAGACCCAGAGATCATCCTACTATAAGCACCAAATGGGTTTTTAGGAATAAAATGGATGAGAATGGCAATGTTGTTAAAAACAAAGCGAGGTTAGTAGCTCAAGACTATAGTTAAGAAGAAAGAATTGATTATGATGAAACCTATATCCCGGTTGCAAGGTTAGAAGCCATTAGGATGTTGCTTGCACTTGCATGCTTCAAAATTTCAAGCTCTTTCAAATGAATGTCAAGAGTGCATTTCTAAATGGTTTTATAAATGAAGAGGTGTATGTAGTGCAACCTCCCCGGTTTGTAAATTCTCAATTTTCAAATCATATTTATAGATTGACAAAAGCTTTATATAGTTTAAAACAAGCTCCTAGAGCTTGGTATGAAAGATTGTCAAAATTTTTAATTGAAAATGGTTTCAATAGAGGAAAGGTTGATACTACACTTTTTATTAAAACAAAAGGAAAAGACATTCTAATTGTGCAAGTTTATGTTGATGATATTATATTTGATGCTACTAATGAAGCTCTTTGTCAAGAATTTACTAAGACTATGTAAGATGAATTTGAAATGAGCATGATGGGAGAGCTTGCATTTTTATTGGGATTAAAAGTAAAGCAAACAAAAGATTGTACTTTCATCAATCAAGCAAAATACATAAAGGACATGCTCATAAGGTTTGGCTTGAAAGAATCAAAGCCTTACTCAAAACCTATGAGCACTTCAACAAAAGTTGACAATGATGGAGGGAAATGTATTGATTCTAAATTATATAGGTCTATGATTGGTTAATTGATATATCTCACTGCAAGTAGACCTGATATAATGTTTAGTGTGTGCTTATGTGCTAGATTTCAATCATCACCTAAAGAATCACATTTACTTGCTGTTAAAAGAATTTTTAGATACCTTAAGGACACTCCTAACTTAGAATTATTGTATCCAAAAGGTTCATCTTTTGCTTTGCATGCTTATTCCGATGCGGATTTTGGTGGTTGTAAAATTGATAAAAAAAACACTTTCGGTACTTGTCAGTTATTTGGGAATATACTTATATTATGGTTTTCCAAGAAGCAAAATAGCGTTGCTTAATCCACAATCGAAGCGGAATATGTAGCGGCCAACAATTGTTATGCTCAAGTTTTGTTGATTAAACAACAATTGGAGGATTCTAGAATTACCATGAACCACATTCCCATTAAATGTGATAATACTAGTGCCATTAATCTTACCAAAAATCCAATTCAACACTCAAGAACTAAGCATATTGAAATTAGGCATCATTTCATTAGAGATCATGTTCAAAAGGATGATATTGTGCTTGAATATGTTGATATCTTGCATCAATTAGCTGATTTTTTACAAAACCTCTTGATAGAGATAGATTTTATACAATTAGAGGTGAACTTGACATGGTGAATGCTCCTTGAAATGCAACTCTTGATAAATTGATGGTTTACTTGAACAAATATGTGTTCACTTTTGATAATGTGTATGATTACACTTGAAATGTTATGATGCATGTTTAAATAGTTATATTGTATTTTTTTAATTAAAAAAATAAAAAAAAGGCTACATGTGAATTGATTAATCCTATAGAGGACCAGATCAATTGGTTTTGCACCTAGTAGCAAAATTGAGTTGGGATGTGCATGAACCGATCGATCCCTTAGGGGACCCGAGCGATCAGGTACGCTAGCAGACTTAAAACTCATCATCTTTGGCTTCTCAAATTCTGACTCTTCTTCTTAAAAAACCCCACACGAGCTCCGTCTTCATCTTACTATTTCATTGTTCCTCTATACCATAACCCTCTCTCTCACAAATTCTCTCAAAACTCATCCTTTACAATCAAAATTTCTTACAAATATCTTCAAGTTTTCTTGTTTTCTTGCAAAATCTTCATCTAGTCTCTTAGAAATCATACTAAAATCATCACAAATCACTCCTACTGATTTCTCTCTCTAAAATTTTAATCCCTTTTTGAACCTTCATCATTCCCTCAATATTCCTACATCTTACAAATTTATATCACTTCCTATCACTTACATTGTTAGTTTCCTTCATCAATTTCATAAAAGATTACCTATTTTCTCATATCCAATTTGCCCATAGCACCTAAAACCAAAGCAAGTGTTGGAACAAGAAGGACTCCTCCAAAGGAGGCTTCTATTTCATCAATTAAGCCTTCATTCAATCAGAATTTTGCAAATCCTAATGCTAAGGAGAGGTATGAAATGCATTTTGCTCATAGGGAGGTTAAGCATAAAAGGCTAATATCTCTTGAATTTCTCTAATTTATTGGGTTTCCTTATCTGCATGTATTTAAGGATTTTGACTGGATGAGTTATCTGTGCATGGATGGAATAATTTATGAGAATCTAGTTAAGGTGTTCTATAGTAATGCTACACATATTGAGATTGAAGAGACTGGAAATAGATATTATCTTAATAGGTTCAAAACTTATGTGATGGGTAGAGAGATTGTGTTTAATAAGCAATGAAACATTTATGTTGGATGATGATGGGGACACAAACACCAGGTGTGAAATGTTGGATTTAGCTCAAGATATCTTTGGAAATGAAAACTTGAGAATTACTCCTACACAGGCCACTAAACTCTCTATGCATGATAGATTGTTGCACCTTATAGTTACTCATGTTTTGGCACCTTTTGGCACCCAATATTCAACTATTAGGAAACAAGATTACTGGTGAATGTACAAGATCAAACATGAGGAGAAACTCAATCTTGTGCACTTTATCTTTAGTGACATGATGAAAGTAGTACAAAATCAGAAATTACACCTTCATCTATGGGTTTGCTATATTTACTGAAGAAATTGAATATCAACACTAGGAGCAATAGAGAAATTGTATTTAATGACCAAGTTAGCATTCTTGGAGTTCATACTTTGCACAGTACGAGTTATATACAAAATGCATTTGGTTTATGGATTAGAAAGACAAATGTTAGGGCTGTGCAAGAAGAAGAAAAGCATGATATTCCAGATGTTCCTTATATACCTCAAGAAGAACCCTGTAGTCCACCATTTGATACTCAAGGTGCACTATAAATTATGATGGTTCAAACGAATAGCTTGCACTCCCTGGTTGGAGACATGAACTCAAAGCTTGAAATTTTGAAGTTATATCAAAATGCCATGACTGAAGAAATTCGCCAAATAAAGACTAAGATGAACCAACACTATCACCATTTCCCACCTTATCCTCCTCCTCGATGATCCACCCGGATGCCATGCCTTAGATGTTTTCCCTACATATCTATCTTTTTAAATTTTAATTTTTCTTAAAGACAGTTTGCATTATTATTATTTTTTTAAACCTTGGTATTTGATGTTTATATTAATAATATATGCATTTTATTTTCATAATGGCATTTGGTATGTTGCATTGGAGTTGGTTTAAAATTGATGTTATGTGAAAATTGGTATATTGATCGAGTTGCTATGACATTGCGTTGTGGAATTAAGTTGATCTAATTTGGACATATATTAAGCTTATTGTAGCCTTGAATTAATTGTCATATTACTTTGATTGTCTTGATCTTTTTGCTATGACAAAAAGGAGGAGAAATAATGACATGAAAAGTTCTTATTGATAAGGTTTGCAACAAAAGGTCATTTGATCTTGATATTGATGGTTATATTCTAGCTCTTAGCTTGTTTAAATTTCTTTATGCTTAAATTAGGGGGAGTCTACTTTTCAAATGGAAAAATGTATTTAAAGCAAAATTTTCACTTAGTTTTGTTATATCAAAAAGGAAGAGTTTGTTAGCCTTGAATTGATAAAAGTTTTTGAATTAACAAAACAAAAATTTGCCTAACTTGAATCAAATTTATTTTATCTCAAATTGAACATTTTTCCAGCTTTCTATCTTGCCAAAAATTATTTTTGAACTGAAGCAAAACATGTTCTGGAAACAAAATTGGACTTTTGGACAATTTGGGATAGAAGGGATCGATCCCCTCATGTGACCCGAGCCAAGGATCGATCCATTTTTTTTCCAGTAGCTTATCTCGTGCAAGTTTTTCAAAATCAATCGATCCCTCTCTTTAAGGATCGATTGGCTAGGTTTTCTAATTGAACCGATTGATCCCACTTTCAAAGCGATCGGTCCATTTTTTATCCAGAAACAAAATAGGTTTCAAAGTTTGCAGATGGGATCGATCCCCCTACACAGAGGATCGATCACCTGGGATAGAGAGTCGATCAGGTCCCTTACCTAATCAATCAGGTGCGCAAAATTGATCTAATTTTCAACTGACCGAATCGATCCCCCATATTAAGGATCAATCCCCCGGTGCCTAAAAAGCCTCAACGGCTAGTGTTTTGTTTGAAATTTTGCAAGTTTCCAAGCATTAAATGCAAGCAATGGCTATCTTCCTTTTTTCAACATATAAATGAAGATTTCCCACTACATTTGAAGGGTATGAAAAGCCAAGAAAACTTATTGCTTCCATTTACCATCTTCTCCAAGCATTAAAAAGCATTTTAGAGAGAGAAAAGTGCAGAAAATTTATATTGTATCTATTTTTCTCTTAACATTCTTCCTAATCTTGATTTGTGCTTCAAATTAGTAAACACCCAACCTTAGAGAGGTTCTTTGAGTTTGCAAAACAGTCAAAAGCTTGTATTGTGAGGTTGTGAGCTTAAGAGGGAGGATAACCCTTAAAAGATTATGGTGTTGATTGTATAGAGCTTTGAAAAGCTAGGTTGTAACAATCAACACATAATGGATTGAACTCCTTGGCAAGTGAGGCTAATGGAGAGGACATAGGTCCCTAAAGGAGGGCCAAACCCCTATAAATTTCGGTGTTTGATTTTCTATCTCTATATTTTGCTTTCAAGATTATTAGTATACTCATATTTGTTGTGTTTATTTGCTTAGAAAAATTTATATGTAAAATTTGTGCTTATTGGATATTGAATTTTGAAAATTTTATTATCAACCAATTCACCCCCTCTCTTGGTTTATTTCAAGTCTTTGAGCTAACACACCCTCATCTAGTTGAAAATAATTTTTTTTCACATAATAATGACATATAACTTGGTTAAAACAAGGGTAGAGTCCAAAAATTTTCAGCAGGTTTTCAATCATAGCAACCATTCACTTTATGTCTAAAGACTTCAGAACCTTGCCCATAATATCTATGATCTCTAGAGGCAGCATTCTCATTTTAGATAGATCCCACTTGGTACTTATTTTTAACCCATAAGAAATGCCAAATAGCAATTAAGTTTGCACCAATATTGCAGACCAGCATGCTGTTTACAAAAGTCCATGTAATGATTAGCAACATAGACCACAAAGCACATGTTTTTAGTCCTAATAACACAAGGGATCTTCCATGTGCTTGGATTCATAGAATTTCGAAATTATGGCTTCAAAGACAAGCCATATAAGTCATATATGCAAACAAAGGATAACTTTATAGGCACTATAAAAACTCAATAAAAGAACAAATGGAGATGTCAAGTAGATTTCTTACAGAGGGGTGATACTCTCATGCTTAACAAACAATAGCACTTTTCCCACTACAGCAACTCCCTTGTTCAGGCCTTCTGACAGCACATCGAGAGTGGCCCTTTTGTATGAGGAATTCACTAACACAAGAAGATGCAAATAAAAGGTACTCAATATATTCCAAAAACATTGAATAGAATAAGCAAATTAGAAGCTCACTTGAACTTAATGTGAACTGATGACTAAACACAGTAGAAGAGTCAGGTTGCTTACAATTAACAGCACCAATTGTTGATGCTAAAGAAGCAAGTATTTTTTCCCTAGAATGTCCCTGTATAACCTATCTATCAGATCAACTCCATTTCAGAGGAAAATGATATCACACAACTAATGAGATTCACCACCAAACAATCTTAATCACACCAGTAACGAAAAGCATGTATTCTCTCATCATGTTATAGCCAACTCATAGAAACTATAATTTACAACAATGATTTCACAAAATAAGTGTTTCTTAACCACTTTTCTATCAAAAGCAATCCATGAATGCATGTAGCATTATCACTGTGAAAGTGAAATGAAATAGTCAACAAAATTAAAGCAGTTCACAAGATCATTATGAAAAAATATATCAAAAGAGCCATAGACGAATGGGTCAAAATCTTAGAATAAACTCTCCCCCTTTTCCTTCCCTCTCTTCCAAGAACCAGATGAATAGATAAATTTTGAGAGAAAATTATGTTTTTATTTGAATTAACAATCTTTGATAGGCTTTTCTTATGAGATTTGACATGGAAAAGCCACAAACATGTTTACACACTAATTAGAAAAGCTAAGGGAAGCATCATTGATATAATTTATAGCAGGTAGTATATCTAATGTGGGGACAAAAAGATGATTAAAGGACTAAAGTATTTACAATTATATCTGATAACTTTGCTATATTTTGAGGTTCACTTCTAACCTTTTATTATTTACTGAATTATTAGGATACTTGGGTTTAGGTTCTGAGTTTAGGATTATATTTGGCATTTTGTATTACCTTTTAAATTTAGGATGGAAGTGCAAGCTACAAGTGCTTATTTTATTTTCAATTTCTAGAAGCTCTTGAGATTTGAACTATTGACCGGGTGGTTCTTGCTATTTTTTTCTAAGGGCAGGTGCATGTGCACCATTACCATAAGGTAACTAATTCAGCATTTATCCCATAACCATTCTATTGCCTTCTCAGAGAAAAAAATACATTACCTTCAGCAAATTCTCTAGTTTCTTAAGAAGATTGACCATCTTTTCAACCTCCTCAAAAGCATTGAGACTTGGATCCTTTAAGGCAGCAGCTTCAAAGCCACTAAGAGCCCTATCGTAATTCTCTAGATATTTGTTTACCTGAAAACAGAAACTCCATCAGAAAATCCATATCAGCAATGGCATGCAGCACACTTATTGCAGTTAAGTGGACATGAAGATCCTTTATCAGACTTGTTTGCTGCATTAAAGATAGTGAACATATTAAGGTGAGGCAAGCATTTCATCAGACGAGAGTATTTGTTTTCAGCCTATCAGTCTTTGAAACTGAAAAGGACATATCTACCAATATAATAGTACACTTGTAATAAGAAGAGACCAAGCACTCAAAGAGCTGAGGCACCCATCATCTAAAAGCTATTTCTCAGCAAGTTTGTCATCCAAAATACTCTCAAAGAAAAAGGTATGAAGGAGTAAACTCACTGTTGCACCATTAAAATATAGGTCTGGATTTAACTTCATTCTTTCATCTTTCTCCTGGCATATGTCATCAATAATTAACCACATCCCTCAAAATAACATGACTACATCGAAATTAAATGTTAAAAGTAGTGCAGCATACAAACCAATACAATAAGAAAAGAAAAAACATTGTCGTTGCTACACCCACAATCATATGATAACCCTATATAATTGAACAATCAACTCATCTACATTTAATGATTAGAATAAATCATCATTAAATGTATCATGCAGTGAAGCTCTCATTCCACCAGCTTACAGCATTTTGGTATGCCTTTAAGGACTGCAGAAGTTTGCTATGATCCCATGCCCCAGTTACAAAAAAACTTGTCAGGCAAGCATTTCCCAGATTATCTGTCAAAAGGAAAATGATGCATATTAAGGGAAGAGTTCACAGTTTACATAGGTTAGAATTGAAAGGCTTCTCAAATAATTAAAGGGTCAAGACAAGAATGGCATTCTTTAGCAACATGCACATACAAGGAAAAATGAAAACCATTTACGCATGTAAATACACCATACATATAGAGAGAGAAAACAAAATACACCATACATATGGAGAAAGCAAACATTCTTTCTTCAGATTGAAGAAACTTATAAGAATATTATTTACCTATAGAACTATTGTTATTAATTTCATTTCACTGCCGGCTGTACGGGCCAGTATACTCCAGTTATGCCAAAATACAGTAGTACACTGAAGGGTGATTTTTCGTAAAGAACTTGATACCAGACACTACTAGTTGTTTTCATTAGTTTCAGCTGGTTTCGATGAATTTCGATGGAATAGCTTTGTTTCAGCCAGTAAATGAATGTGGAACATGTTTTGTAATTTTTAACTTGTCTTTTATTGTTTAACTACTTTTAACCTAATAAAAATAAAGCTAATGAACAAAGCAATCCTTGAAAGTTGGGTTTCTCTATTTTTTTCTGCAAATTGTTTTGTTTTACACTTTATTTTTTCAAACCAAAATTCATAAGTATTTCAATCTCTTTAAAAAAAAAAAGCAATTGTGTTCCCTCTCTAAAGTTTAAGAATCCTAAAGCTAAAATTAATTTTTTTCATCTATTTGTTTTTATCTTAATATATTTTTACATTAAAAAAGAAAATTATTTATTTAAATATCATATGATTTGATTAAGTATTTAAAAATATAATGACAAATTGATGATATTATTTGTTATACTTTTAAACTTATTGTTTTGGTTTTTCAAGATATTATATATTTATTTTGCATATTATTAGTATTATTATTATGTACAAATCCATGTACATTTATAAATATATTTGTATTAAAGCAAAAATTCCGAAATAATATGCCAAAACAACTGATTACCAACATATACATTTTTTTAAAGAAAACTGAAATGTTATACAATACGATATTAACAACTTGGCGTAGAACTCAAAACGTAAGTCCTGGGTTGGCTAGCATCACAAAAGGAGATTTATAAGACCAAAAACTCTTTTCGTTAATGAAATTGATATAGTAAATTTTTAAAAAGAATTTTAGGATAAAAGTATAAATTTCAAATGGACAAGAAAAAAGAGAGTGAGGAAAAGATATAAGATTTCAGAGTCTACTATTTTGTAATTAGTTTCCATGTTTATATTTTCTTATTAGTTTCCTCATTTATCTTTATCCTTTTCCATACAAATTTCAAAAATTACACCTAGTTGGTCTCAATTTCAAGGCTGAATTTCGACTACGAAAAATTCTGGTTGTTTTCCCTTGAGTAATTCAAAAGAATACTCTTTCAACAAAAATTCTAACTAGGTTTACATATTCAAACTTATTCTATCTCTAAAACCTTACATTACCATCATTGTTTTATTCACAATTTCCACAAAGGCATAGCTTCTCAAACATTATCCTAACAACTTGTACAGCCTTTTTTCACCCCACTTATATTCAAAATTTCAAGGTTTTAACAACCCTTCTAAACGTCTCCTGACAAAGCATTAAATGCATGACCTACCATACCTATTATTCAGAGCAGTTACAAAATTTCAGGTGGAATCTTAGATTCATATCTGAGCTTCATAAACTGGAAACATAATGAATGAAAGTTGCAATGATGGAAATGATTTGATATTTCCTCAGTTTAGTAAAATAAAGGCAAAGCTGTAAATCACAGTATTTCTTATCCTTTGTTTTGTTCTTCTTTTCTTTATAATCCAGTTTTGATGGATCAAAAGCTTTTCTTAGTCGAAACAAAACCCTCTAACCATTTTCAACCTACTCTTCTCTATACCACCAATTAGACAAAAAAAAGAGCCTCATACTATGATATTCCATCTACTAGAAATTCTAATTTACCAAGTACAGCTGAAAGAAAATCAAACTAACCTTGTTAGTTTATTTGTTTATTTTAGTAGGTTGCATGTGGGCAAGTGATTAATTATATAATCAGATATTTATGCAAAATATTAGCTTAACAATTAAAGGGATTCTAAATTTTAATTTGTTAAAAAGAAAAGTATGTCTAAATGTAGTGTTTGAATTGTAAACCTAACAGGTACATGTACTTTCATTACTTACATGGAGAGGATGATATTATGTAGAATTTGCATATATTTAAGCATATTTTAGAATTACAAATAATTTTTTTCACAGCCTCCATTGGAAAACCAATAGTTGGACATTCTAGCATAAAGAAGTTTTGTAGTTAATCCAATAATTTTCAGATTCTTCTTATTACTACATATATTTTTTTTAAGAAATTGTCAATATTTCTCCTTCAAATTAACTGCTGGTCCAAGTTAGATTTTGTTCCCTCAACTATTTGAATTTGGCAGTTTTAGTCCTTCTAACTCAATTTTAATGAATTTAATCCTTACACTTTTATTAAAGGTTAATTTGAGAACAACTGATAACATTGATAAAATTTTTCTGTTCATGATGGGGCATTTTGCCGATGACATGGCATAATGTGGTGGATTAATTTTTTGACCAGATGACACATATCAATCTATAAAATCACATCTATTGTAATTAAATAATAATTAACATTTTTTAGAGTCTGAACAATTTTAGTATTTTTAAAAATAAAGGTTTTTTCTTTTGGCTAATGCATGCATGTGAGCAAAAAAATTCAAAGTTGGCATGCCACATCATCAATGAAAAGGCCACATCATAGAAATTAATGACAAAACTTCAAAACTGTTATCAATTGTCCTTAAATTAACTTCCTTTAAAGTAAAAAAATTCATTAAATTTGGGTTAGATTGAAATATTAGAGAGACCAAATGTCAATTTTGACCTTAAATGTTTCTTTGTGTTCGATATGAGGAGTCAAACTACTAACATAAGAGATGTCAAGAACCTATAACTATAAGTAAAAGGGATAATGATCAAATTTACCACTAACAAATTCAGAGTTCCAAATTCACCTCTATTTTTTGGCAGTGCAATTCAATAGCGCCATACTTCATTTTTTGGTGCAATATCACCATTTTACCATTAAGAAGATGAAATTGACCACAGAGATGATGAAGCAATTATTTCAAGTAAAAAATTTTACAAGTTGCAAAGTTGCATTAAATTAAACATGTAAAAAGATTACATGTCACAAAAATTATAAAAATCAAGTTTTTTGTTTCTTATTTTTCTATTTTTCCTCCAGATATTTTAGGAAAAATAAAATAAATTAGGAAAAGAAATCCATCCTCTCATAGTTGTAGGGTTCAATTTTTTTTTACTCTGAACCAAATAATGCTAATTCGCACTTTTACCATGTTTATATTATATTATCATAGTTAGAATTTTTTAAATACAACATATGTTTTAATTTCATGTCAACAATTAACAGTAAAAGAAAATAAAATCTTTGACACAACATCCTTTTTCATTCCTATGTGATAGGAACTGCAACAAAAAAAAACATAGCAGAGTAATATTGCACCCAAAATTGAATGGTAATTTTGACCATTATCCCCATAAAATTTTAAATTAACTGAGAGAACAAATCTGCTGCATATTTTGTTTCTGAATCATATTGAAGGCTGAAAAAAGTTGGATATGCTACTAAAGGTTGAAAGCATGATACTGGTTCACAAGAATCTTACACCAAGAATTTCCATCCTTGACATCCAATGTTATAGCTTCCTTAGCATGTTGAATGCTCTGTTCAACCATTTCTGCCTGATTCTCAGCGCCTACAGATGAAGGATAACTTTTGTAAGAAACAATGAAGCACCTTCATTCATGTTCAAGCCATAAAGAAGCCCTGAAATAAGAGCAACCATATTGCTTGGCAGTTGATAATACAGTTTTCTAAGTCATTTATTTATTTATTTTGAATGAAGGCAGAAACCCAAGGTAGTTTTGTGATGCTCAACTACCTTAAAACAGCCAATTGCTTATCCTGATAACCAATTAAGATCTAGTACAAGAGCATTGAACTGCCACATTAGAGTAAGCCATAGCTTTTCCAAATGTTAAGAGTTTGTTTGAATGAGGAATTTTGAAATAAAAGCATTTTAAAATGCATCAATTTAAAGTAACAATATTTATATTTACACTGTTTGAATAAACATTTTTTAGAATCAAATTTTGAATATTGGAATTTGATTAGATAAATAAAATAGTTATAAAGAAAACAATGATGCCACGAATAGAAAAATAATAATACACATATGGGTATCATTATATTAGTAATAATGTACAGATGTCACTAATAATATGAAAAAGTCAAGAAATATATTTAAACTTGAGTTTTTTAACCAAAATTAAAGAAAATAAAAGTTGCACAAAAAAACGGACACTTAATTGTTCAAATCTTATTAATAAACCACGAAATTTCATAAATCCCACCACAAGAGTTTCGACACGAGAAATTTTGGCCTTCAAAATTTCTAATCGAAATTCTAAGAATTTTGACTTAGAATTTTTATGTAACCAAACAAGATAATTTAATTTTAGAATTTTGAAATTCTCTTTAATGAAATACCTCCTTGAAAGCAATCATCCAAAGGCACTGTAAAGTGAACAGAACTTCATGCAAAAGTTTGACTGGGACTATTATAGACAGGAATTACACAACCAAGTGCTAAAAATGAGGAAATATCATGACCTAAAAGTATCAAAAATTGGCTCTTAGATAGTTGTCTTATTTTAAACAGCCACTGACAAAAACATAATGTAGGTCAAAGAAGTATAACAACTACCTCCGTTGAAATTCAAGATTTTATTGGTTGGATTTTAATGCAGGCTATTGTTGAATGCGCTAGCAGCAAGTTACCCCGCTAGCAATGTCTTTTAGACACAGATAAACAATCAAAAGCAACCAAGAAAAAAAAAGAAGACCGTAAAATCCCATTGACTGACACCAATATGAAGCATATCCAATTTCTTCATCAGCTCAAAAAAGTTGGTTCCACGTAAATCAAAAGAAATTATTTGACATTGGTTCTTTTCCCTAATATATCTGTGAATATAAATTCATTTTTGAAAGAGCAAGTTTGCTAATGTGTTTTCCCTATGTTCTCACATTCAGCTTCACAACTACCACAACCTACCTTACTAAGCATTCCAACCACACTTTAAAAATGACTAATTGACTACTTCTAATCCCCAATAGGCTGATAATTTTAAGTTGAAGAACAGATTGGCTGGCTTCTTAAGTCCAGAAGCATCCAAAAACCAAGCACGATAGAATAACAAGAATTAAGCGAGAAAAAAAAAATCCCTTGCCTTGAACCATTCTTCTTTCCAGCATTGATAATTGGCAAAGTATCTTCTTATTGGACCCCTGTATAATACAAACCAATATATACAATTAATTGGCATGATCTGTAAAGAAAGCGTAATAACTAATACACACACTTACACACAAACTTAAGAATGAAAAATCTAATATGGATGATACCTTGCTTAGTGCAAGATTAAAGCAGTTCTTCGCTGACGTTAAATCTCCCTTCTTCCAAATGCAGTTACCCAAACAGAGCCAAGCATCTGCAAGAGATGGATTCAACTTAACCTGGGGCAGAAAATATTAGATAAAAAACATGAGTCTTAATCAAAGTCCAAGCATTATGGCAAGCCATAATAGCAAACAACGTTCTGTTCCATCTTACTGCTTTTGAGAGATGATCCTCTGCTTCCTTCCTATAGTCAGGCACTACATCTAATATCTTCCCTCTTAAATACTCATATGTTGCACGCTGTAAAGGCAATTTTCTTTGTTCTGCAGTAAAAATGTTCAGTTTAATGTTTAACGAGAGATAAAGATTGATACAAGTACAATGTTAAATAAAGAAAAGGGCTTGCTTAAGAATTTCGGGTCCCATTGTTGTTTGTTGAATTCGACGGTGTCATTGCATGTCAGAAAATGATATCAATATGATAAAAATATAATCACACCTACCTAAGAGAAATATATAGCTTGAAGTCTGAAGTTGGTCCCTTTACTTTAAGGACAATTGAGATCCTGTGTTAAAACTCTAATGCTAATTTGGATCATGCACATTTTGGTAAAGACATGGCATGACAAGATGGATTCAATTTTTCACCGTGTGGTAAATATCAATCTAAAAAATCATATTCTATTTTAATTAAGCAATGATTAATTCTTTTGGAGATTCTACAAAATGTTTTTATTAGTTTTTATTCGAAACAAAGGTTTATTTTGCGCATTTGTGTTGGCATGTCATGAAATCAACAAAAAGAACACATGGCCATAATTAATAACAAAAGTTTAAAATCTTTTTAATAAAAGCATAAGTACTAAATTCATTAAAATTGGACTAAAACATCGAATTGAAATAGTAGAGAAATAGCAGAAGGGCCAAATTCCGACTTTTTAGACTGAAATATATGATATAATTCTAGTAATAGGTATTTCAGCCTTCATGCTATTCTCAAACAATAAGCTTTATATCGGCATTCTTCTTTTCAAGGTTAGGTTATAATAACCGGAAATTTTTAAAGCATTAAATTCGTATTGCATACATAAAATGTAGAATCTAACCGATTGCTTGCAACAAAAAAGAACAAAATAAAAGAATTTTCTATCCAATTTTATTTGATCCATGAAAAAAAAAAAAGAGACGTGTATGACTTGGGAAAATACCAGCAGGAATAGAATCGAGGGGCTTGAGAGCGAGATCGGATTCTTGTTGCAGTTTAGAGATTTTATCATCTGGGTTTTGAGGGAAAAAAGTGTCTCTAAGCTCGTATAAATCATCCGCTGCTTTTATGGCTTTTCCCCATACATCCTCTTCATTTCCAACAGCTCCTGCCATTTTACTTCTTCAGCGGTTACTAACTAAAAGTGAGAACTGAGAAGCCAGAAAAGAGATATTGGATTTACTAGAGAGGGGAAGGACAAAAAGCCCTAAGTCTAGGGTGCAAAACGTTTCACCTTCTTAATTTTTTCTTCTTGGTTTGGTCGTGTCGAAGCAAAACGCAACGCACCATTTTTATGTACTCTACTCCAGAACGGGGCACCGTATATGTTTGAATCTCGAAGTGGCGATAAGTCGGGTTTCGTTTGGTTTGGTTATTTTGAGATGGTAATTATCTTATATTAAATTTAGTCTATATTTAAAAAATAAAATAAAATTATAAGTATGATTAATTATTTTTTTGGTATAAAATGATTTAATTCTCTCAAAATAGAGAGAATTATTTTTAATCTATAAAATTAAATTTATATGTTTTATTATACTTTTAAAAATTATATTAATAATTTAAATTGTATAAATTTTAAAAAAAGATAATTTTGATTAATAAATAAATTATCCTATCATAATCTTTACATATATCAAACATTAGATATGATGATATTATTTAATCTAATTCTATTCATAATATCATCTTATTCTATTCTATCTTAATCTTATATACCAAATACATCATTAGGTTATTTGAGTCTTGATGATTAAGTTGGTGTATTTTTATTTAAATTATTAAAATTTAAAATTAAATTAATATAATTCTAAATTATTTGAAGTTAATTTTTTAGATCATCAAATTTGAATAATTTTAAGTTCGGATTAAATGAACTCATTTTATTACATTTCTTTTAATCAAATTAAATTGAATCATGTTCGAACAAAATTTTAAATTTAGATAAAATCTTTTGAACTTAATAAATCTCTTATTAATTTTAGGTTAAGCTAACATAAAAAGAAACAAAAGTTTTGATGCTGAACTTTGAACTGAAAGGTAAAACTCTAAAATCACAAGAAGAAAAAAGTGAGCAGTTAAAACCAAAGGCTAGGAGTTTTCCCAATATTTATTCTACGACACTCAAGTTAAAGATTGATGCAAAAAGGAATAGAAAGGAGAAAATATGAAAATGAGAAATATGAGATGTTTAGATAATACCTAAATAACCTTATTTATAGTTGAAAATGAGGGGTTTTTTGGGTAGCCTAAGTCCTATAGTCAGAATGACTTGGTAGGCTGAGCTGACTTGAATGTTGATAATCCACTTAAGGAGTAACAAGTCAGTATAAAAAAAGGGGTCCTTTGGGAGGTTGATGAGGTGGTTGAGCTGATTGGTATTGTACATATCAAGTTGTATTGACATGTTAAGTAAGTCCAAAAGTCATAAATACTCTTGGTTGTCTGCTAGCAGTCTCTAATGGAAAAAAGATCATTTTGCCCTTTGAACTAAAAAATGCCCCTAACATTTTGTTCTTCCATCGAGCAATCTGAGTATCACATTATTAGGTGTAGTCTTGGCTGATCTAATTTGTGCTATCTAATGCAAGCTCGATGGTATCGAGCTTAAGATATGGGCTTTGAAATTTATGTTTAAATGGTTTTACTTAAAGTCATCAAGGTGAATGATTGTGAATTTTAAGGTGGATGAAGGTCAAACTAGGTAAGTTTATGAATGATTACCAACGTGACTTATACGTTTGATGCCTTTTTTACCATGGCTTAGTGGCTTATTATTGTCTAAGCTGATGCGGGACTGACCTTTCTTTTCTTCTATTTGAAATTTGATTTTTGACTTGACACTTGGTTGACTTGGTGTGTCACAAATGTTAGACTAACATAGGTAGGCAAAATGATTGATTCACCTTTTTGTTGTTTGAAAATGGCATATGATAAAGAGAAAGAAAATTAAGTGATAAAGCTTAAAGCTAAGAATACGAAAGGTTATCTTCGGTAATCATTTCAGACACATGGCACGATATGGAACATTCATCTTATCCTTTTGTTGAATATATAAAGGGCCCTCTAAGGCCTCAATCTCTTACTTTATAGCCTTTTTACTTTTATGTCGATCTATTTTTATCGATCTCTAAACTTTTTAATTTTATTTTAATTGACCTTTTTATATTCATCTAATTTGATACTTTTTTCCTTTAATTATATTTTCTAATTCAAGTTCTAAAAGTTTTAGGGTAAAGTTAAGAGGAAGTCAACTCGATCATTAAGGTTCAGATAATGAAGTCCTTTCTATGATTGTAAAAAGGGATTATACTTGAGCTATTTTTTGGTTGAATCCGATGTTTATTGAAGATTATAAATGAACACCTATACTAGGGGAGAAGGAGTCTATCAAAGGTGGGTAAGCTTATTTTATAATAGATTATGATCTTCAAAATCCACCAGTTCCAATGTCAAAGGTCAATCTAGTTTTTTCAATTGATTTTCCTTCTTTTATCCCTTTTTCTTACCCTCACCGTTCTTCTTTTTCTTGCCTTCACCTTTTTTTTTTCTCATTTTTCTTTTTCTTTTTTTTCTTCTGTTTCTTTTTCTCAGCCATAAGCTTTTACTTTTACCTTTTTTCGATGAGCTTCCAAGGCCAATCTTAGGTTTCAACCCTCATTTGAGCTTTATGTTTAAGGAGTCTTTTTCTTTCCTTTTTTTTTTTCAAGATGAGAGATCCTAACTCTTATTCTAGTGGTGGCCTTTACTATCTCCTTAAGGAACGAATCTTCTAGTGATGAATCCTCTTAAAGCGAGTAGGGTTTGAACAAGAAAGATGTAGAGGGGTCTGACCAAATCGAGAAGAAAGAGGGTGAAGGTGGTGAGGGGGAGGTTTCATCAGATGATGATATGTTAGATCATATCCCTTTTTATACTCCTTATAGCTTAAGTGTAATCCCTAATGACGTGTTGTAAAGCTTGAAGGGAAACACCAATCCCGAAGACTACTTTAACACGTCTCTTTGCATTATGTCCATTCCTTGAATGTTAATTTTGACTTTTCTAAAAAGTGATACAACATAATAAATCTGACCACCGATGACTGTGTTACTAGTTCCTTAAAAACCCTTCTCATTTTGGTGTATTGGGAGTCTATAAGGGTCAATTTGATATTTTCTTTACATTTTTTTATCATTGAACTTTTTCTTTCTTTTAATTTAACTATCACTTAGCTCAATCTCAATTCTTTTAGGTACATTGTAGCTTTTATTCTTTGCAAAAATTTAAGTCTTCTTTCAATTGTCCCTCTATTTAAGAATTTTTTATAGCTAAAAAGCATCCCCACGATACAAGCTGATTCTGTGTGACAGCTTGACTAGCTAAAAATTTTTTTATAGATTGCTCAAGCTCAATAAAAAGCTAGTACTACTTTTTCTTTGCAAAAAAATGAAGGATGACAAAGGAGAACTTGGAGTATGGGAAATAACTAATAGGCATGGCATTTTTTAAGACACCTAGGTCAACCCCAGTATGTTTTCAAAGCTTATTGCTTGAGATAAAATAATGGATTTTCTGAAGAAAAGGGAGTTAGTTGTACATGTATATGAGTTGAACTCCTTTGAAGTTGTCAAGAAAATAAAGTATTAGAGTAGGTCTAAGGTAACTCCACACTGTGCTCATTTTCATGAATTTTTTCTAACACATAGTTCATTTTACAAACACTTTGGCCCAGATGGGAGACCTTTTACTTTGGTCATTTTACTCATCTTTCAAAGTAAAATAAAAAAGGGAAAGCTCCTATCCACTCAATGCCCCTTTGAAGAGGCATTAAAATAATTAATCCTTTAGCTTTTTAGCATCCACCTAGCTCTTCTTTACCCTAGAAAAGGCATAAGTAGACAATTGGTAGAAGCCAAAAAAAATTGAGGAGTGAGGCTTTTCTTTGTAAGGCAACAATGTTAAGGTTGCAACTCATTTCAAAGAGGGCTGTAATGAATTTAAAGTATGACTCATCGGAGAATGCTTTAAAAGACCTAAAGTTGGTTAAGAAGATCATGAGGGTAACTTTCTTTAAAAAAGGTCAGCATATCTTTTAGCTTAGTTTACTTTTCATCAATGACTTTTCTTATTTTATTCAAGTCTAAGTTCAATCTTTGTTTTGTAGCCTCTAAGCAACTTCCCACCTCAGTTTTTCAAACTTTAAGGTAAGGAATTGTAAGTGCCTATCAGACTCTTGTGCACTACTAAAAGATCGAACAAGACCTAAAGAAATGTTCCTATGACCCCTTCATCGCAACTGTTGCAAATAAAAGTTTAAAGGCTTCCTTTATAAGTATGAAAAAAGATAATGTTGAGCTCAACGAAAAGGTCAAAAATCTTATTACAAAGTTTAAGGATATGTTTGTCCAAAAAGCTACAGTTGAATCTCTTCAATAAAAAGCTAACCTAAAGCTTAATAAGGCTCTAGCCAAGGTAGTGAAGCTGAGTTTAGAGTTGGAGGCTAAGAAAAAGATCGAGGAGTAAATAATGGATGCTTTCTTAGTGTCTAAAACGTATTATGATTTGTAGATCGAGTTTGCTAAGAAAAATGTCTTTGACTTCTTTGACTTGGCAATGGATAAGATGAAGTTCAAGTTTGCCTAGCTAAACCTAGACCTGTCTAACATTAGCCTGAACAACATAAGGTTTAGGCCAATTCCAACATAAGTTGAGGATGATAAGGATGATGATGATTATGATGATAAGGATGATGATGCTGAGATAGTCACTAAGATAGATGTTGAGATTGAGGCTACCATGAAGGGTGAAGCTATTGAGTTTGAGGCTGAGATCAGTGCCAATGGACCTTTGACTCTTATTTTCAGAGAGCAAGGAAAGAAAAGAATTGATAAGAGGAAGGCTTAAAGAAAAAGTTTTCTCTTTTTGGTAAATTTTTATTTTTTGATAATTTTTTTATTAATAATTTTTGTACTATGAGATTGGGTTTTTTGTAAATATCTTAAATCAAATTTTGTTAAAACTACTTTACAAAACTTATGTTGACAAAACTTCAATCAACTCACATTTTAATGAAATAAAAGTATACTTTTGCCTAAGTTTTAGCTTTACTTTTTCTTTTTTTACTTTGTAGTTTTTTTTCATCACACATAATTACTTAAATGTTAGCTCAAATAAAATGAGGTGATCAATTTGATTTAATAAATTAACTTGAAAATCTAATTTGATGGTTAAACAAGTGCTAGCTCAATGTAAGACTGCTGCCAAGGTTTTTACTTCAATTTTAAATATGTTCTTCAAGATCGATTTTAGGACCTTAGTAACCCTCATGTAATAATTTCTTACAAGTGTCAGGGTGGACAACTCCCTTTATTGATCTGAGCCAAAAGCTTTGGATTTCATACTTTGTTATTAGATTAGATGTAGTTATACCTAATTATTTTGGATTTGGCTTTAATTTTGCAAGTGTGATCTTGGTTAATGTATCAGTTAAGCACTAAGTATGATTTGAGCAAAGTTAAAACTTTTATTCAACTTTGTAATTGCATAGTACAAGTATTTTTCAAAATTATAAGTTTGAGCTTAGCTTTGCATCCTTTCACTAGCACTAAGTTTTGAGGTTGTCCATATTCCATGTCTTTGGTATTAGATTACTCTTCATATCTTGCAACATGTAAGTCACATTATGGATGACCTTTTTAACTATGTAAGGGCTTTCTTAGTTTGAGGCCTACTTTTTACCACAATCTTTGACTCTTGAGGCTTTTACTTTTTTTAGTAACAAGTTACCCTTCTTGATATTCTTACATCAAACCCTTTATTATAGAAATTAGACACACACTTTGTTGATAGGCCATTATTTTGGTTAGGGCTATGTCCCTTAATTTTTTGACCAAGTCAGATTGGCCTCAAAGGCTTCCTCGTTCTCCTCTTCAAATTCAAGCTCAACTTGGAGGCTTAAAAGGTTGATTTCCATAAGCACTACAGCCTCTATTCCAAAAGCCAAGTTAAAAGAAGTTTTTCTTGTAGAGACTTTGGTGGTTGTCCTAAGAGCCTATAGTACATTGAGTAGCTCATCGACCTATTTGTCTTTGGTTTCATCTAGTCTTTTCTTAAGAGCTTCTAGTATGATCTTATTAGCTACCTAGGCTTAGCCATTGGACTGAAGTTGTGTGATCGAGGGAACCTTAGGTCAATATGGAAGTTGAAACATCACTATTTGAATCTCGAATTATCAAATTGTTTCTCATTATCCATTATTATGGACTGAGGTAAACCAAATGTGTAGACTATGTTCTTCTAAACAAAATTTTTAACTTGAAATTTGGTTGCAATAGCTAGGGTTTCGGCTTCAAGCCACTTTATAAAATAGTCAATCGTTATTAATACAAATCTCTTCTACCTTGTGGCAGGGGTGAAAAGGCTAAGGACATCCATTTTCCATTGCATGAAAAGCTAAAGACTAATGATAAGAGTCAGCTTAGTTGATGGAATGTGTTGTATATGTGTGAATCTCTGGCATTTATCACTTCTCTTCACCAAGTTGGTTACATTTTTTCTGATGGTAGGCTAGTAATAGCCTTGTTTGAGTACTTTGTAGGCCAGTTGCTAAGGTTAGAAGTGGTTGCCATATATTTTTTTCATAAATTTCTTTAAGCACATAGTTTACCTCATTTTCCTCTATGCATTTAAGGTAAGACAGGTTGAAAATTTTTTTATATAGTTTCCTATTAATCAAGATGTATCAAGGGGTTTTTCTCACTAAAGCCTTAGCTCAAACTTTATCCTCGGGTAGTTCACCATTCATTAGATAAGCTCAGATTGGAGTCATCAATGACATTTTTTTTTTTTAATTTGGTCGACCAGTTTCTTATCAATACTTTTCTCTAGTAACTCTTCCACCAGAATATGGGATGAGCTATCAGTTATTATTTTTATTGCCAATTTGATAGCAAGTCGACCAAGGTGTTTTCTAACCTTAGTATTTTTCATGATCTCGACCTTAAAAAATGTGGCCAAGTAAGCTAGCACCTTGTCTAGATACTTCTTTATTCATTTTTTAAGCTTTGAATTCTTCATTTATCTAGTTGACCACAAGTTAAGAATCACTATATATAATAATGTTTTTTATATTAAGCTCGGTAGTTAATCTCAGTATAAAAATTAGTGCCTCATATTTGGCTTTATTATTTGAAACTTTGAATCCTAAATTCAAAGCATATTGAAATTGTAGATCTTCTAGGTTGATTAGGATTAGGTTGGCCCCATTTCTTTGATTAGTAGCTGACACATCAACAAAAAGCTTTTACATTCCTTTTTTTTTTTTACCTTATCAGTCTTCTTGAGCTATTCATTAGTCTGAGATAAGGTGTATTCAGCAATAAAATTTGCTAGTACCTGTGAATTCAAAGCCAACCTAGGGAGTATATGAAGGCCATATTCACTAAGCTCCACTGTTAATTTGATCAGTCTTTCTAATAATTTTGGCTTTTGTGGGGTTTACTTAAGTGGTTGGTTAGTCAAAACATTGATTGTGTGAGCTTAAAAATATGGCTTAAGCTTTCCAGCTGATGTGATAACTATGTAAGCTAATTTCTATATCTTAGCATAGTTTATTTTGACCCTATCAAAACTTTACTCATAAAATATACTGACCTCTACCTCCTTTCTTATCCTTGACTAGTACGGAGTTGATTGCTTGGTTAGTTGTAATGATATACAAATATAAGACCTTATTTGACCTTAGTTTAGAGAGAATAAGATGAGAGAAAAAAAATTCTTTCAACTTTTCAAATACTTTTTAACACTGAGGTGTCCATTATCTAAATTCTAGGATGTCCTTGAAGATTTTAAAAATGGCAAGCACCAATTTGTCGATCTGAACACAAAAATGCTCAAGGGGACTATGTTTTTAATTAGCTTCTGTACTTCTTTTATTAAGGTCGATGCTTTCATGTCAAAAATGGCCTAAACCTTTTTTAAATTCATTTTTATGCCTTTTTTATTGATCATGTAATCGAGAAATTTTTTTAATATGACCTCAAAGGCACATTTGCTCGAATTAAGCCTTATATTATATCATTTAAGAGTGTTGAAGGTCTCTTCTAGATCTTTCAGGTGCTTATTCAAGCTATTGCTCTTCATAATCATGTCATCTACATATAATTTCATATTTCGATCGACCTAATCCTTGAAGACTTTATTGACTAGTCTTAGGTAGGTTGTTTCTGTATTTTTCAAGTCAAAAGGCATGACCTTATAGCAATATAAGTCTTTCTTAGTTATAAAGGCTATTTTTTTCTTTTTTTTTAAGCATTTTAATCTAATTATAGCTAGAGTAGGCATCCATAAAATAAAGCAGGCCATGCTCGGCTCTATCATTAATTAGCTGATCCATGCTAGGTAAAGGAAAACTATATTTTGGACAAGCTTTATTGAAGTTGATAAAGTCTACACACATTTTCTCATTTTATGCTATGCTTTTTTGCCATTACTACATTAGCAATCTAGTTAAGGTAGTAGGTCTCCCTAATAAAGCCTACTTTCAGTAGTTTGTTAACCTCTTTTTCTATTACTTTTTACCTCTTTGAGGCATAGGTTTTTTTTTTTGCTGAACTAGTTTCATGTTCGGATAGCATATAGTCTGTAAACCATTACCTCATGATCTATTATGGGCATATCAAATGGGGTCCAAGAAAATAGGTTAGCATTGTCTCTTAAAAGTTGAATTAGCTATTCTTTTATGGTCGAGCTTCACTCCAATTTGCTTGTATTTTTTAGAATTATTTTCTTAGAATGATATAAAAATAAGGTATTCTACCAATTTTTATCGGTTGTTATTGATCTTTGGTCTTTGATCAATTATTTCTTTGTGCTCTGTTAAGTTAGGTTTATTTTCTAGAAGAAGGATGAATCTCGATGGGGTAGTTAGTTTATTATTAGTAGGATTGTATGTAGAAAAGTAAAGCTGAACAAAATGTAGAATTGTATTTCAAATTTTTTTTAACTAGCTTAATAGCTCAGTTCTATTGACATGTATGTATATATGTCGAGTTAAGAGTTCAACCTTTGTAGAATCATTCAAAAATTACAAAACTTTTGTAACATGTACAGTTGTAGAGCTTAAAAGCTTAAAATGGCTTAAAAACGTGCTTTTTTTTAATTTCATGTTGTTTTTTTACCAAGGCTGTCTTACTTGGCTTCTTCAATTTCCCTGACATCCACCTTAATCACATTTGTCTTTTTTAGTAACTTGGTTTTGGTCAAATTGTCAATCTGTTTCCAAGTCATTCCTTTTATCATTGTTTTATAACACTATCGTGTGGTAGACTAGTCTCCTTTGATCTCTCAAACTTAATTTGAGGTTAGAAACTTAATCTTCAAATGAGAACTAAACTAATTAGTCTTATAATAGATTAGCTAGGTCGACCTAGGATCATATTAAATATATGGGGAATATCCACTACCATAAATTATATGACCGAGGTGATGCTCCTCAACTTAGTGCCAAATGTGATTAGTAGCTTAGTAGTTTCATTTATTGGCACTTATTCATTTTCAAAACTAATTAAAGTGGTAATGAATGGCTTTAACATTTTTCCCTTATGCTCATCCTCAACATAGTGGCATAATACAACACAAATCAAGCTTCCATTATCAAATAGGATCCTTCTCATCACATTGTTGTACACTATAATAGTAACCATAATCATGTCATCATGTGGGAATTGGATCCCTTACAAATCTTCTGAGCTAAAAGAGATTGGCTTATCTTTCTAGATTTCTCTTTTTGGGCTGAGAAACCAATGGTCATAATCATCCCCTGGTCAAACTTCCTTTTGGCTGAGGTGGAGCTCTTGCTAGTTATCATATTAATGATACTCGTAATAAGTCAGTTATCTATAGCTCAGCCCTTATATTCTTTTTCCTTATTTATATGGTTTTCACCTCATTGATTTTCTTCTTATTTGTTTTCTTGATTTATTTTTACCTCTTCTCTTTAGTTACCCTTACTGTAATATGGCCTACCTTGGCCTTATCTTGCTCAGTCCACAAATATGCCTAGCTAACCTCTTTTAATTAGACTATTTATTTCATTCTTTAGTTAACACAGTCTTTTGTGTTGTGGTTGAATATCTTGATAGAAAGTGTATATTTTTGTCAAATCTCTTCTTGTATTTTGCCTTAATGGTTTTAGTCATCTAAGTTTAGGATCTCTTTTTATATGCATTAGAATTCTCTCTCTAAAGATATTCAGTGCTGTGTGGTACCTCTGTTTGCTCAGGCTCCTAGCTTTGGGGTACTACAGTTGTCTCTTTTTTAAGGAAAGATCTTAGATTTTTTTCCCTTTTTTTTGGTCGAATAGGGGGGATAAGCCTTTCTCACTTTGGCTTTTCATTGTAGCTTCAACGTTAATGTATTTTTTATGACTAGTAGCATGTCGCCTAATGTTTTTAGTGGTTTTAGGAAACGTGTAAGCTTCATGTGGTACTCTCTATCAGTGAGTCCATTGGTTAGGGCTTTAAAT
The DNA here is from genome assembly GCF_047325235.1 of Durio zibethinus. Classification (NCBI taxonomy): domain Eukaryota; kingdom Viridiplantae; phylum Streptophyta; class Magnoliopsida; order Malvales; family Malvaceae; genus Durio; species Durio zibethinus. The sequence goes on from NC_143166.1 coordinate 22,035,221, forward strand.
TTTTTACTTAAAAGGCTTCTGCATTAAAATGGATTATGTAGTCTTCAAAAACTTGTTTCTACCTTAGTAGATTGACATCGAGCTCAAAGTAGTTTTTTTCATTTTTTGCTACTCATAAATTGGGAAAAAAAAGTATGACTGAGCTCTTTAACAGTTATGATAGACCTTGGCTTTAAACTACAATAATAGGATTGAGCTACCCCTTTAAGTATGGTAGCTAGTCTTTTGCACATAAGAACTTTATTCACTTTATGTATCATCATGAAAAAAAGGTTAGTAGTATTGTCGTAAGTCCCCAAGGTTGGCATTATGGGGGCATGGTTTTATCAATCTCTTCAGTAAAGGGTGAGGTCTCAAAAAATTTAAGCTCATCTTCAAAGGCAATAACCTTTCTTTTCAAGTATTTTTCTAGGGCTTGCATTTTAGCTTTTAGGTTTCTATTTGGTTAAGGCTTTAGATTAGCTTGTTTAGATTTTTAGGTGGTGACTTGTGTTGAGGCATGAGTACAGAAGTGGCTAGCTGGAGTAATAGGTTCCTTTTCACGTAAGGCTGATGAGGCTTCAATATCTTTGTAGCTTGGATGCTTTTCAATCGGTAGTCTTCTAGAGGTGACTAGGTTAGGCACTAAAAGTTTACGGATGTGTGAGGCTTTAAATCGTCTCTATAAAGGGCTGTAACTGTTTGGTTAAGCTTGGAATTGCTCCATTGTAAAGCCTATTTGTATGGGTGCAAGTCAGTCTGTGGGTTGGTTGGTATGGATTTCGGTTCCAACTTAGGCAGCTAGCTTTTCGTCCTCAAGAAATCTCTTTCTGGGTGACATGGTATTTAGCTTGGTTAGATAATGAATAGCCCTCTACCTGGTGTGCCAAATGTTATGCCTAGCTTCAAGCTAAAGGGTAAAACCTTGAAACCATAAGAGGGAGAAAGAGAGCAGTTAAAGATAAATGATAAAAGTTTTCCCAATATATGTACTCAACACTTAAGTTAGAGATCAGTGTGGGAAGGAATAAGAAGGAGAAAATATGAAAGTGAAAGAGTATGAAATGTTTAGATAATACCTGGATGACCCTATTTATAGTTGAAGAGGGGTTTTTGGGCAGCTTAGGTTTTCCATAGTCAATCTATAGTTAGGATGACCTAGCAGATTGAACTAACCTAGACATTGATCATCAACTTAAAAAGTGACAAGTTAGCATAAAAAATGATCCTTTAGATAGGTTGATAAGGTGGTCAAGCTGATATGGTACTGTACATATCAAGTCAACCTAAATGTCATAAATGCCCTTGACTATCTGCTAGCCATTTTGTCCTTTGAACCCCAAAATGCCTTTAAAAAAAAGTATTTGGGAAACCAATGCCATGCTCGTGCATTCCATTTCAAATTATCTTTTGATTCTCTTGCTTTGTCTTATTATTATTTCCTTTTTCACTTCATATAACCTCCTCTACATTCCCTAAATTTCATTAATTCAATTTTCTCTTTCAACATTGAGAATAAGCTTTATACTAATCTACTTCTCATAAATATCCTTATTTATCTTTCATTTACTCTAGTCTTTTCCCAAAAAAGTTCTAGCAATTTTTATTTTTGGAGACTCCATTTTTTATGTTAGAAACAACCATTTTAACAAAAACTGTATTGCACAGGCAGATTTCGCTCCTTATGGCTCAACATTTTTGCACCACCCTAATGGTAGGTTCACTAATGGCAGAACAGTTACTGATTTTATTTGTGTGTTAGCTACCTCCTACTTTATTATTTATTTCTTATACCGCTGTTTTGATTACATTTCCTTTATTTATTTCAATTTTTGAATAATTAATATTTTTGGAGTAACGATTAAAATGGCATGCAACATAATTTATAGGCATTGATATGCAACAACCATACTTTGAGGCACAGAGAGCGCTCATGAATGGTAGTAGAAATGATTACCTATCAAATGGCATCAACTTTGCTAGCATTAGGAGTGGTGTTCTGCAAGAAACCAATAAATATTGGATAAGATTTAATTATTCTTACTTCTTATTTTATTTTTTATTTGTTAGCTTAGAGAGTGACAATGGAGAAGCTTTGTGTTTGCTCTTGATATTTAAGTGAATTCATTAATTTTTTGTTTTTTTTATTATACTTGCATGTTTAACTTATGGTAGATTCAATTTTTTTTCAAATATCATTTATTATATATATAAATTGTCGATGAATTATTTATTAATTTTATGGATGAAAAAGATATCATGAAAAAATTTTGAGGGCATTTAAATAAAATTTTTGTTAAAATTTTTTTATTTTTCAATTTAAGGAACTGTCCATAAATACCCTATTCTATTATTTGAATACACCTTTTATATTCAAATAAACCTAAAAAAGTACTTTGAAGTCACTAAACACTCTCTATTTGCATATACTAAAAATTTAGAGTTTTATATTACAAACAATTTGATCTTTGATGCCACACCATAGGGAGTGATATCAATCTAAGACCAATTACGACAATTCCAAACATTAGTAAAGCAAAATAGGATAGATAAAAGTCTAGTTCAGAAATCTCTTTTCTTCTTGGAGTCCAGCTTAAATGACATATACAATTACTTTTTTCCTTTTGGTACCCCAACACTTGATCCAGATGCCTATGTGCAAGCCATGATCAAAGAAGTAGCTAACCTAGTTGATCAAATTTACAAACTTGGTGCTCGTAAAATTGCTGTGTTTTCACTAAGTCCTATCGATTGCATTCCAACAAAAGCCCTCTTGCCTAGTGCGCCAACTAATTGCTGTTATGGAAAGATGAATGTGATGGTTAAGAAGTACAATAAAAGATTGGAAAGCTTGGTAAATGATATCCTAATTCAACATCCTAGTGCAATTGGTGTTTACGGGGCAGTATATGGTGCTGTCCAGCACTTTCAAGTAATTCCAACTCGTTATGGTAAATATCTAACCCTATAAAATTTAAATAATTAAAGAATTCGAGCATTTGGATATAGTTGATGCATATATCTCGAAGAAAAGGTTTTGAATTTTTTTTCTCTAACTTAAAAAAAAAAAAAGAGCAACACACCTTGATTCTCAAATTTGATAAAAAAAATTATAGAAGTTAAAATATCAAAAAGGCTTTGTAATTTTTAAAATTTCTAAGATAAAACTTTTATTTATGAAGTTTCATGTTGAATTGGCCTTTGCATGAGATTTTATATCAACGTCTATAAAAGCCCTAGTTTTGTCACCTATGTGTCATGTAAATATTGCAAGCTTAATATAGTAATAACTATCTATGTCAAAGTTGAAATGATAAAAATAACAAACTTTTTATTTCATTCAAATAAAGATTTAATTAAATAAAAATAGTAATTTAACAGCTCAATTAAATAAAATAGAAAAAATACAAAAAATAGTTCTTTTAATTAAAAATAAACTTTTGTAAGGCATCATTTAATATATTTATATGTATATCACTGATAAAGGACCATTTCATTACAACTTTAGAAGAATAGGAATCGACAATTTACTTTTTAAATTATAAGAACCAAAATGATATACATGAACTTTAGGGATCAATGATGTAATTTGCTCAACAATTAAATTTAAAAAAGTACTTGCTTTCCCAACTTCTACATATTCAAAACTTTTCAAGGATATACTCAATCAAGTAATCTCAAATCTTTTTTCAAGATTCCATTAGAATTTATTCCATCTAGTTTTACTAATACATTTTTTCCTTTTAATAAGGGATAAGAAGTAAAATTTTCACTGAACTAAATTAAGAGCTCCATATTTATCATTCTATTATTTTATACAATATTACCTTTCAACCTTAATTTTTGTGCAATCTTTTGGCTGCTAAATGATGGATGTCAACCTTGACATGGTATTTGTTAAAAAAAAAAGTTGGATTAAATTAAAAAACCAAAAGTGACAAGTGAAAATATAAGCGAAAATGAAGAATATGTTTTTTTTTTTTTGTAGTTTTTCTATTAAAAAATAGTTTTTTCTTACAAATTTTAAATTACAATGTTAGTGACCTTATTGGCTTTTCTTTTAGAAAAAAAAATCCAAAAACTTTTATTTTTACTTAATTATTGATATTATCATTTTCTTTGATTCCATGGGTTTCTTTGATGTAAGTAGCACCTATTATGGAGCTGGACCTTTAGGAGGGCAGCTACAATGTAGTAGGGAAGGTTACAAAATTTGTCCAAAACCTAATGAGTTCTTGTTCTGGGATTACTTCCCTCAAATAGAACATACCTACAAACTTATTTCCAAGGCTTTATGGGGTGGAAAGAAATCTAAAATTAGGCCAGTTAATCTAAAGAATCTAGCTGATCTTACTATCATGCTTGTTTATAAGGTGATGAAATTGTAGAATACGACTTATGAGATCTTCTTTGGGTTATGTTATTTCTTATATAACTAATTTTAAGCGCTATGATGTACATATATGCAATTATGTATACAAAATTTCATTTATAATATAATAACAAAATTTCAATGTAAAATAAGTAAGGGAAAAATCGAAGCTATATAATAAAGTTTAGTGAAACATGCTTTTGTATCATAACTCATATAGTGATATTTTAAAAACAAAAATTGAATAATGTTTAATTTCAAATGACTGAGATTTGCTTTATTTAAAGTCAAAGTACAAATTTTTTTATACTTTTTGTTAAGAGTATTTTTGGGCTCAGAGGGCAAATTGGTCTTTTTGCTCATTAAAGACTGTCAGCAGACAACTAAGGGCATTTTAGACTTTTGAGTCAACCTGACATGTACATTGTTATGTCAGCTCAACTACGTCACTATACTACTTCACAGACTCCTCACCTTTCACCTATAGATAGAAACCATCCAAGTACAGTTAATCAAATCCCATTTTTCCTTGTATTCTTATTTTTCTCTCTTTCTGAGCTCTTTAGTCTTGATCTTTGACTTGAGTGTCAGAGTGCAAATGTAGGGAACTCTTTTTGATTTTGTCTTAATCGCGCTTTTCCCTTTCTTATGATTTCAAGATTTTGTCCCTCAGATTAGAGCTTGGCACCAACATTTGGGGTGTCAAGTAAGGGCAGTTGAGCTAAACACCATGTTACTCAGAAAGAGAGCCAACAAAGAAGGTAAGACAGCATCCTAATTAGGACCAAAACCCATGATAGCCAGCATACGGACCAACCTACACTAACACAAGCGGGGCCAACCGTGGAACAATTTCAAACCTTGATCGAATAGATCTAGGCCTTAAAACAAATGTTACATACCATAACGTCATCCTAAGTCTCAAAAGTATTAGACCTAGTCACTCGCAGTAGATAGCCAATAGAAAGACAACCAAGCTACGAGGTAGTTAAGATTTCTTTAGCCTAAAGCGAAAAAGAACATGTTACCCTAGCTATCCATCATCACTACCCTAGCCATAACTTTACTCACATGACCATAAAAAAAATCCAAACAAACTGACCTAAAACTTCAGTTGAATAGAGATCTGAGGCTAGAATGCAAGACATGGAAAAAGAAATGAAAGGAAAAGCTATCACTTTTGAAGACGAGTTAAAGTTCTTGGAAATCTTACCCTTCATCGAGGAGATTGATAGGACCATACCCCCAAAGGATTCAAAATGCCGATCATGGAGACTTATAATGGTACTTTTGATCTTTTTGATCACTTAGAACTTTATAGAACTAACATGATGATGCAGGGTGTAAATGAAGCCCTAATGTGCAAAGGGTTGGCGATAACCCTTAAAAGGGCAGCTCAATCCTGGTATTATAATCTTAAATCGAGGTTGAACACCACATTTAAAGAACTCAGCCATTCTTTCTTCCTCTATTTCATCAGCAATAGAAAAACTAAAAAAATTACCTTAAACTTGATGTCAATGAATTAAGATAGAAACAAGTCTTTAAAAGGCTACTGTAGATTTCGAATTTTGTTTGAATCATTTTTAGCATGATTGAAAAAAGTGCATTTGAAGCCTATAAAGAGGTTCATTTAAAAGCCCATAAAATGCATCGATATTTAGGCCTAGAATAAATAAAGAAAAAAAGAGACTTGTATGATTACTGTCAAACTCTTTTGCATGGGATTTATATAGATGATACCTTTTTACATGGATGCATGAGAAATAAAGAATAAATGAAGCGAGTAAACCCCAAAGTCAACTTTGGTTAAAATTAAACAAAACTTGTTTAAAATGAATAGAACTTGGGCTAATCCTCAAAATTCACAACCTAATTGGAATCAATGTGGTTTAAAATTAAATTTGGTGATTTTTAAAACACTAAAAATTTTTATTGCACTTAGAAAAATAAAAAGTTACTAAAATGCCCTTAGAGAGTATTTTTGTAATTTGACCTTCTTGAGCTCAAAATTTTGTGAAAATTTTTAAGATCTTAATTTCAAAATATTTAATGATTTTTGGTAGATTTGAAATCATAGTAGTACCCTGAGAAGTGTGAAAGTACCAAAATACCCTTATAAGGGTATTTTAGTAATTTGACCTTTTTGAGCTCAGATTTTCATGAAACCTTTTTAGATCTTAATTTCATAATATTTTATGATTTTTGATGCATTTGAAATCATAGCAATACCTTGAAAAATGTGAAATTATCAAAATATCCCTTAAGGTTATTTCGTCGGAGCTCAGATCTTCATGAAACTTTTCAAATCTTAATTTCGTAATATTTCATGATTTTTGGTAAATTTGAAATCATTGCAGTACCCCAAAAAGTGTAAATTACCAAAATATCCTTATAAGAATATTTTTGTAATTTGGCTATTTCAAGCTCAGATTTTCATGAAACTTTTTAGATTTAATTTTATAATATTTTATGATTTTTGGTGCTTTAAAATCTAAAAAATGAGCTTGGGAACATTGATTTCTAAGAAAATGGCTTAAATATAAAAAATTTTGCAGTAAATAATGTGGACCATTTTATCTTCTATTGAATCTTGATCCAATGGTTAAAAATTAGTCATTGAAAAAAAAGAAGAAACTTTGGCCCTTAGATGAGATTGATTCCAAAGGTCTATACTTACTAAGAATAGAGATATTTTGGAGGGTCTAATTCTTTAAAGAGAAGGGAGGTCTACTAAAAAAGAAATGAATGAGGGCTCTTAAAAAAAAAAAGAATGAAGAGTCTGTCAAAAAAAATAAGGGCTCTTGAAAAAAGGGAAGATGAGTGTTTTTTTTCGAGAATTCTAGGAGTTGTTTTTAAGAATGCTCTACAATCACCATAGGTTACCTTTTTTTCTTTTACAAGGTTTTGATTCTCTTCAACTAGCTCTTTTTTATTTTTCTTTAGGCCTTCTTATACTAGAGTCATAATTTTTCTGTTAAGGCATCTTGAGGCAATGTGTCCAATCCCTTAACACTTAAAACACATTATGTTTTGTGCACTACACTAAGGCTTTCTTGTTAAGGTTTCATCTTTTTTTAGGGCTACTTTGGAATAGGCTTAGAAGGAACAACAATTTTAGATGTGCCACCTTTATTGATATAGCCTTTTGAGGACCTGAATCCTAAGTTGCTACCATGGGCCTATTTTTGTTGTCTCTCCGCCTTAACGGTAAGCTTGCATACATCATTAAAAGTCTAATAGGGTTGTTGCTATACCACATTAGCTATCTTGATCTTCAACCCTCTAAGATATTGTGCAATAGTTTGCTCCTCTTGTTCCACTAATTTGTATTTCAACATGAGGTGGTCAAACTCAATCATATACTCCCCTACTAAGAGATCTTTCTAGTTTAACTTATGGAGCTTAAAGAAGATGTCTTGATGAAAGTTGTCTGGGAGATACTTCCTCTTTAACCTTTTTTTCATCTTCTCATAAGTTGTAATTTTTCTCTAGCCTTCTATTACCTTTTGCTTCTTCAAATTTTCCCACCAAATGAATGAATGCTTTCTAAGTTTGATGGCCACTAGCTTCACCTTGTGATGTTTAGGGGCTTAATGGTATTCGAAGATATGTTTCACTATGTGTAGCTAATCTAAGAACTCTTCAAGTTGTATCTTCCCTTCGAATTTTAGAATCTCTCTCTTTGGATTGAATATGCTATGTTGAAGTTGATTTTTATATAGATAGTTTTTGACTTATTGTCGGTAAGGTGGGGTGTTACCATTAGAATCATTGTTGTTTCCATAGTATGGATTGGTTTCTCTTTTATCTTCTTTGTTCCTCCTTTTTTACATCCTTATCTCTTCTCTCTTCTTGTATATGTAGCTATTGTTGTAGTTGAAGGATCTATTCCATATCTTTTTTCTGAGGACATCCCTTGGGTCAACATTGGTAATTACTATAACATCGATGTTGGCTTCAACTTTTTTTGTTAGTGCTTGACGATGATGACCTGCCATAGCTCTGATACCAATTTGATATAAAAAATTGATGGTTGAGATGTTAGAGATTAATAACAAATAGAAAAACTCACAAAAAAGATAACTCATAAGAATTTGAATAATGGCAGAATATGATTATTAGATTAAAAGAGTAAAAGTTCACCACCAAGACTACACACTAAGAGCCATAGAAATACCACCTTAAGAATTCTAATCAAAGATACTGAACAATAGAAGTTCACTTTAGGAAATCCACCTAAAAGATACAGAACTTAAAAAATAATATAAAATATTGCTTAAAGATAAAGAAAACTCTATTATGCCTTCTACCAAAAAATAATAGAAAATACATAGGCTTGGAACATCCTTCTAGGCTTGGGAACTTCACAGATTGAATTGCTGAATTGTGCCTAAAATTATGAGATTTGCATGTAAACACAATAATCTATAATATGAATATGATTATTTGCCCATTTGCTCTTACAAATTACATGATAATGAATCTAACTATAATCTCATCCATTTTTATGCTCTTCTTTTCTAGCTAGTGTGAACATAATCTCTTTATTCTAGCCCACTTTATTTTTGCATTTATTTAGTGGATATGGACCAAGGATAGGCCTATCTTATTTTTGGATATGTCTTCCTTAGTCTTAGCCTAAGTTGTAAGATGTGTTGACATTCTAAAGTTAGCAGAAGAGGCAGTGAAGTGCTCTTTTGGATCATTTGAATTCATTAATGCAACTTATGTAAGGGAAGGGTTGAAAGTGCACAGTCCATGCTTATCAAGTGCAACTGGGATGGTCATCAAACAAACATTTGGTAAAGGATGGTAAAACGAATTTGTAAGGAATCAAGGAGCCACTAGGTATTCAAAGATGTGCTCTACTGTGTATAGCCAATCTAAAAACTCTTCAGGTTGCATTTTCCCTTTGAACTTAGGAATCTCTATCTTCGAATTGATTATGCTATGTTGAAGTTAGTTTTCATGTAGTTGGTTTCTGACTTGCCATGGGTGAGGTGGGTACTGTCATTAAAATTGCTGTTGTATTCATGGTATAGATTGGCCTCTCCTTCATCTTTCTCATTCTTTCTTCATTGCTACCTTATCTCTTTTCTTCTTTTTTATATGCAATTGTTGTTGTAGTTGAAGGATTTGTTGTTGCATCTCCTTTATGAGGGTATCTTTTAGGTCAACATTTATAGTTACTTTAACATCGATATTGGCTTCAACATCTTTTACTAGTGCTTGACAACGATGACCTATCATATCTCTGTGCCAATTTGATGCCAAGAATTGATGGTTGAGATGTTGAAAAGTAATTACAAACAGAAAAACTCATAAAAAAGATAACTCATAACAATTTGAATAATGGCAGAACATGGTTATTGATTAAAAAGGATAGAAGTTCACCATCAAGAGTAGACACTAAAGGATATAAAAACACCACCCTAAGAATTCTGATTAAGGATACAGAACAATAAATGTTCACCACTTTAGGAAATCCATCTAAGAGATACAAAACTTGAAGAACAATTTCAGAGATTGCTTAAGGATAAAGAAAACTCTATTATGCCTTTTACCAAAAAATAAATAAGCTAAGAACATCCCTCAAAGTATGGGAACTTCACAAATTGAATTGCTAAAATCACACCTAAAATCATGGGATTTGCATGTGAACACAATAATCTGTAATGTAAATGCAATTATCTGCTCATTTACTCCTACAAATTACATGATAATGAATTTGATCACAATCCCATCCATCTTCATACTCTTCTTTTCCAACTAGTGTGAACACAATATCCCTATTCAAGCTACCATATTTCTGAATTTGTTTAGTAGATTTGGACCAAGGATAGGCCCATCTTATTTTTAGAAAGCCTTCCTTAGTCTCAAGCCTAAGTTGTAAGATGTGTTAAGATTAAGGAAGACTTATCCAAAAATAAGATAGGCCTATCTTTCGTTAAAATCTGCTAAATAAATGCAAAAATAATATGGGTCAGAATAGGGAGATTGTGTTCGCGCTAGTTGGAAAAGAATATGAAGATGGATTAGATTGTGGTCAGATTTATTGTCATGTAATTTGCAAAAGTAAATGGGCAAATAATTACTTCCACATTATAGATTATTGTGTTCACATGCAAATCCTATGATTTTGGCACAATTCTAGGAATTCAATTTATGAAATTCCTATGCTTAGAGGGATATTCCTAGCCTATTTATTTTTTGTTATTCTTTGGTAAAAGGTAGAATAGAGTTTTCTTTATTCTTAAGCAATCTCTTAGATTGTTCTTTAAGTTCTGTATCTCTTAGGTAGATTTCTTAAAGTGGTAAACTTTTATTATTCTGTATCCTTAATTAGAATTCTTAGGGTAGTGTTTCTATATATTTTAGTATCTAGTCTTGGTGGTGAACTTTTATCCCTTTTAATCTAATAATCATATTTTTGCCATTATTCAAATTCTTATGAGTTGTCTTCTTTGTGATTTTTTTGTTTGCAATTACTCTTCAACATCTTAAACATCAATTTCTAGCATTACTTTTTGAATATGATATTGTATATGTGTTGCAAAAGATGATCAAAGGAAGTGTGATAGTTGAATTCCTTGCAGAGCTTGCAATTGATGATTATGAGCCTATGAAATTGGACTTTCCTGATGAAGATTTAATGACCATATCCCATATGGAGAAAAAGAAACAAAAAAAACAGCCACTAAAAATGTTCTTTGATAGTTAATGCTCTAGCTACATTGGCTATAATGTTTAAAATGTGTGATAAAATGGAAATCCAACCTATCTGGTTAAATGTGCAAGGATCACTGCATATTATTTAACTATTGAAGAGAAGATTGATAGCCTATCTTGGTACTATGATATCATGCAATATGTCAAGCACCAATAATACCTAAACCATGCATAAGAAAATGCCAAACAAATTATTAGAAGATTGGCTATGGGATTTTTCCTTGATGGAAAAATTTTGTACAAGAAAAGTCAGGATCAAATGTTATTGAGATGTGTGAATGCTATTAAAGCAAAAAAAATACTATAAAAGGTGCATGAAGGCAATTGTGGAGCACATGCAAATAGCCATATGATGGCTAGATGAATCATGAGGGTAGGTTATTATTGGTTGATAGCAAAGAGTGATTATATCAACTATGCCAAAAAATGCCATAAATGCTAGATTTATGCAGATAAGATTTATGCTCCTCTAATCCATTTACATGTTCTCACACCTCTATGGTCATTCTCCATGTAGGAGATGGATGTAATTAGACCCATCACTCCAAAAGCTTCAAATAGACATTGATTCATTTTTGTAGTGATTGACTATTTCACAAAATAGGTCGAAGCAACTTATTATGCTTATGTGACAAGGGTAGTGGTATGCAAGTTTATAAAAAGGGAGAAAATATGTAGATATGGCTTTCCAAAAAAGATCATTTATGATAATGCTTGCAATTTGAATAACAAGATGTTAATGGATGTTTGTGTTTAGTTTAAAGTGAAGCACCATAATTCAGCTTCATATCATCCAAAGATGAATGAAGTAGTAGAAGCTGCTAATAAATATATCAAAAGGATAAAAATGACTGATACTTGTAAAGATTGGCATGAAAAGTTACTTTTCATATTGCATGCTTATAAGATATCAATGCACACATATACTGGGGCCACTCCTTTTTTGCTCGTAGGTGGGATGAAAGTTGTGCTACCAATTGAGGTAAAGATTCCTTCTTTAAGGATTTTGATGTAGGTAGATTTAGAGGAAGCAAAATGGGTTTAGAATCATTATGAAGAATTAAACCTCATTGAAGAGAAAATACTCATAACTCTTTGCCATGGTCAGTTGTACCAGAAAAGAATGATGTGAGCACATGACAAGAGAGTTTGATTTAGGCATTTTAGTGAGGGAGAATTGGTTTTAAAGAAAATTCTTTCAAATCAACAAGATAATCGAGGAAAAAAGACACCAAATTAGGAGGGTCCATATTTAGTCAAAAAGGCTTTTTGGGATGAAGTACTAATCTTGGCAGAGATGGATATGGATGGCTTGCCAAACCTAATAAATTCGGATGCTATAAAAAAATATTTTGCCTGAGAAAAAAATAGATGAATAAAAAAATGAAGGAAGACTCTTAATTGAAAACCTAAAAAAGGCAGTTTAAGTTAAAAAGAAGGATCTAAGTTAAAAATTTGAAAAGGTGGCTTAGATGCAAAGGAATACTAATGTCCAAGTGCAAGGGGCAATGTCCAATACAACGAACTCAAAAGGATTAGGTGGATTAATGGAATGGGTTTTTAAGAGGAAAAGTGTTGGAATATTATTCATGACTATCTGAATATTCATTGTCTAAATATAATTCTCTTGTTTAAACTTTGTACTATTGTTCAAGCTTCTCATTAGACATGTCCTCGTACTTTTATATAATAAATATTCATCTTTCTCTAATTTACCTTGATTTCTGATAATCTTCATTCTCTCAAATAGAGGAAATGCTAATTCATTACACTATTCATGAATCTTAGAATATGATAAATGATTGATAATATTCGTAAAAGGTTTTACATTATTTTGTGAAAATCAAGGATAATGAAGTTGAAATAAAGCTTAAGAAAAATGGGGAAATTCAAATCATCAAATGAAAGCAAAAACTTGTTGGAAGTAGTGTTAGATAATGATATCAGCAAATAATCATCATAGTTCACAAGAAAATAGCTCTTAGAATATGTAGATAAGGATTGAGATTGGTTATTTTGGAAAAAAAATAAAAATTAGAAATGATTGACTTAAGGAACCTTGTTACCACAATTTGGATGCATCATATTGGTTTCTAATAATACTTGCATCACATGTATTGCATTCATTGCATTCATGAATTATGTTTAATACATTCTTTAGAAAAATTTGAACTTTGTTTTTTTAAGGAAGAATCATTCAAGTAAAAGACTAAAGTATGAGAAATGATTTCAAAACAATCACAACTTGTGAAACCCTTGAGCCATAACATCATGAGTCATTTCCAAACTTGTTTCAAAATAAAAAAAAAAGAGAAAGAAAAGGAAAACAAGATTTTTAAAGTGTCAAAGCCTCTATTTAGGGGAAGCTATTTTCAAATAAGATTTTTAAAGTTACAAAGCCTTTATTTAGGTAGAGCTATTTTCAAACAAGATTTTAAAATTTTTAAAGCCTCTATTTAAGGGAAGCCATTTTCAAACAAGATTTTTAAAGTTTCAAAGCCTCTGTCTATGGGGAGCCATTTTGAAACAAGATTTTAAAAGATTGTCAAAGCATCTATTTAGGGAAAGTCATTTTCAAACAAGACCTTTTAAAGCTTTAATGACTTTGATTAAAGGAGTATTCAAACATCTCGAGATTTGTAAAACCTTCGGGCATGATCTTGTATGTTACTTTCAAAAGTTGTTGAGTATTTGTTTAAAAAAAAACTCTCAAAAGCATCATCTGGACAAAATTATTGTTTATGTCTTTACATTATATCTAATTTTTAGGAAAATGCAAAGAGAGGTAGCTATAAACACTGAATTTTGTCTGGAACATTTTTAGCATGGTTGAACAAAGCTCATTTGAAGCCCATAAAGAGGTCCATTTAAGAGCCCATAAAATGCATCAATATTAAGACTATAATAAACAAAGAAAAAGGAGACCCATATGATTGCTGTCAAACTATTTTGCATGGGATTTATATGGATAATACTTTTTCACATGGATGCATGAGATGTAAATAATAAATAAAGCGAGTAAACTCGAAAGTCAAATCTGGTCAAAATTAAACAAAACTTAGTTAAAATGAATATAACTAGGGTCAATTCTCAAAATTCACAACTTAATTGGAATCAATGTGGTTTAAAGTTAAATTTGGAGATTTTTAAAGCACTAAAAATTTTTATTGCACTAGAGAAGTACAAAATTACTAAAATGCCTTTTAATGGGTATTTTTGTAATTTAGCTTTTTCAAGCTTGAATTTTCATGAAACTTTCTAGATTTTAATATCATAATATTTCATGATTTTTGGAATATTTGAAATCATAGCAGTACCTCAAAAAATATGAAATTACCAAAATACCCCTATAAGAGTATTTTGGTAATTTAGCTTTTTTGAGCTTGGATTTTCATGAAACTTTTTAGATCTTAATTTCATAATATTTCATGATTTTTGGTTCATTGAAATCATAGCAGTACTCCAAAAAGTATGAAATTACTAAAATACCCCAATAAGGGTATTTTGTAATTTGTCCTTCCTAGATTGGATTTTCATGAAACTTTTCAGATCTTAATTTTATAATATTTCATGATTTTTGGTGTTTTAAAATCTCAAAAATGAGCATGAAAAGATTGATTTCTAAGAAAATGGCCTAAATATAAAAAAATTTTATGTTAGGGGTAAAATGGTCTCTCTATAGGTTTAAAAGCTATAAAAGTCCAATTTTTAAAGTGAATAATATGGGCCATTTGATCTCTTATTAAATCTTGATCCAATGACTTGAAGAAAAAAAAGGAAGAAACTTTGGCCTTTAGATGATATTGGATTCAATGGCCTATACTCACCAAGAAAAAAGATATTTTGGAAGGTCTTATTCTTTAAAGGGAGGGGAAGTGTACCAAAAAAGAAAGGAATGGGGCTTTTGAAAAAAAAAGTGAAGGATGAGTCTACCCAAAAAAAAGGGGGCTCTTAAAAAAAGGAAAGAGGAGTTTTTTTTTTGGAGTAGTCGGGGAGGGTTTTTTTGAAGGTTGGAAGTTTTCTGAAAAAAAGGAGAAAAAGCAACTAGGGAGAGGGTGTTTACAGAAAAAAAGAATACAACCTTGTCAAAATTGAGAAAAATGTAATGCCTTTACCTTTTTTAACTTGCTAATATGCATTTTCCATCCCATGCTATTTTTATGATCGATACAAGCAAGTTTAAGAAAGATAAACATGATTTTTTTTAGGCATAAAGAAAGAGAAAACTTATTCAAAAAATTTATAACTTTCTATTATGGATCATCCCTATTTCCAAACTTTCTAAATAGAGGTTTAAGACTATGATTTTTAGCTTTAACATGGAAAAAGAAAAGGAAAGAAAATATTTTTTATGACAAAAAATGGCATATTAAAACAAGGGGTGATAGGTTGCGAACATGAATAGATGTAAAGGTCATTTCTTTGTACTATTATTTTCATGAGTGAATGACCTATATGAACCTTAAAGTTAATACTCTTTCATGTTGTTTTTCTTACATATGAGTTGTATGGGTTAAAGTCTGAAGCTTCATTACATGTGTGATCTGTTTGCACAAGACTGAGTTGCATTCTAGACCTAGCAAGCATTCATTTTTTTATTTTCTTTTTGTTAAATGAGTATGGTGTTATTTTATTCTTCTATTTCTACGATAACTTAAGATTATGCTCATCCTGTTCACCTATGACTCCCATTAGATTAAAACAAGAAAAAAAGAAAAGCTTTCAAATCCTAATAGTCTAGAAATCCCATGAGAACTAAAGTTTTGAGGAATGAGTCTCAGTGCTATTTGAAAGGTTAAACAAAGCTTATATTTCCTTTGATACCCAAAACTAATTTTAAAGTTTTTTTTCTTTTCCTTTACTATTATGTAAAGCTAAAGCTTTCTTTCTTGAACTATATCTTTTCAAAATTATCATAGCTTACGTTTATTTTGAAAAAGTTTAAAGTCTCTTCTCATTTGATATTTACCATTTGGGTTTATTGTATGCAAGCTAAGAGTTAGTTCTTTTCTTTTTTATGCATGTTGTTCATGTATACAGTTGGCTTACCATGTTTTGTTTATTCCCTTTTCCTTATAACATTGGTTTGAAAAATGGAATGTCCTACCAATTTTCACATTTGTAGCATGGAATACCCAGGAAAATTGACGCTTTATCATTCATGTATGTTGTCCTTGCATATGGGTCATGTTTGATACTTTGATGTAGGGCCATTCATAGAAACCAAGAATTATGGCCAGGTTGTTTACATGTTTTTGTTGTTTCTACATGATAGTCATCCATAGAGGAAGAAAGTCCAAAGTCTTTCTTTTATTTGGGAACATACTGCAATGTTTGTTTTGCTTTGGGCTTGATAAACCTTGGATACAGGTAATTTAACAATTTTTTTTAGGCCCATATGCATCTCTTTTGTATTACTTAAGTTAAATTTTTTGGAGTAATTAGATGCCTATGCTTATTTTAATTTGATGCAATTTAATGCTTCATATTCTAATTTGTTTGTGATACATTTTATTTTCCATATTCTTTAGATTTGTGATAAAAAGTAAAGAACATAATAATAGTAATAATTAAATGGAAAAATTTCGAGGATGAGATTTTGAGGAAGTCCGAGTAGTGATTCCTTAAAATTTCTAGGTAAGAATATTTTTCGAAAAATACTATCAAAGTAATGGAATATTTAAAAAATTATTCAATACAAAATATTTTCATTCATCTATTTTCCTAAAAACATATTAGATGATAATAAAATAACGTACAATTACTCTTTTAGTAATGAGATTAATATAATAATATGTGAATATAATGATTAACTAATTTTATCCTTCAAAAATTTAATTCATTAAAAATTCAAAATTAGAACTAGAATAAATTAAGCAAGAAAGAAAAAAAAAATGAAATCTCTATAAGGAAATTCGAGTAGAGATTCCTATGAAATCCATAGGTGAAATTTTTTTTTTAAACATTGTCAAAGTATCGGTGTATCTAAAAAAATTTTCAATAAAAGATTTTATTTATTTTGTTCCTTTCAAAAAATTTTAGTGATAAATTAAAGAGATTAAAGCATAATTAAAATGAATAACAAAATGTATAACATAATAATAAGTATTATATTTTTCGTATGCATATTCTACTTTATTATTTGCATTATATAATTTTAAATACAAATAAAATTTTTAATGATAGGACCCTGGGAAGTTTGAGTAGTGGTTCCCCGAATTCTTTCGGTGAGAAAAGATTTTTAAAAAATTACTAAAGTATTATAATATTTAAAAACTCTTTTCAATACAAAATTTCAATTAATTTGAACAATTCTTGCAAAAGGATAAAATATATTAATAAAAGTTTCTTTTATTAATAAAATTAAGTATTGGGAAATTTTGATGATGAGACTCTAAAAAATTTAAATAGTGATTCTCAAGAATTTTTTAGATGAGGAAAGTCTTCTAAAAATTACAAAAGTATTAGAACAGTTTTTCTTTAATTTATATTTTTTAATTATTTTCTTTAATTTGAATAGTTTTTCTTAATAAATAAGAATGCGTTTTTTTTTTTGAAATAAATGTATTTATAGATAATATTATTATTACATGACTTATAATAATTTTTAAAAAACAAATAAAAAATCTCCAAAGATGAGATCTTAAAGAAATCCAATTAGTGATTCATTAGGAATCTTTAGGTAAGAAAATCTTTCTAAAATGCTTATAATATATTGGAGTATTTAGATTAATTTTCGATAAAGATTTCTCATTCTTTGATAAATGGCATAGAAATGAGATTTTAGAGAATACTATTTGTTTTTAAATTTTTGTGGAAATAAATATGAACAACTGAGGATAAGATTTTGGAGAATTCTTAGTAGCAATTATTAAAAATTACTTAGGTGAGATGGTTCCTTTTAGTATTGTCAAAGTATTGAAATATTTTTAGGAATTTTTCAACATAAGGTTCTTATTTATTTTTCAAGCCTATTAAAATTAAAAATATGTTTTTAAAGAAAATTAGGGAAATTAAAATTTAAATACCAAAATTAAGACCATTTTAGTCATAATTAAAGGATAACACAGAATTAATTGGTACCATTTTAAATGAGTGTCATGGGGGTTCTAATCTTTTTCCATGCATAATCAACTCTCGAGTCCAAATTGTTTTTGCAGACCCAAAAATTATATTTTTAATAATTTTTAATTACTTTTAAAATTTTGTTAAGAAGGTAGGTTTTAATAGGTGGCCAATCACACCTAGTAAAAAAAGATTGGTGGTGATCTTTTGTTTTCAAATTCATCTAGTGGTCCTCAAAATCATTATGACAACTACATTATGCATTTCAATGAAGAAGCTCCACAACTGAAAAATCTAGCGCAAATGGCTGCTATAGCCATGCTGACTAGTGGATTCAACGATAGAAAGTACCACTTGAAGCTTACCTTGTCCCTAGAGCTACCAAAAACGGTAGTCGACATCCTACTTGTGGCTGAAACATACATAAATGCTGAAGCTACTATGAAAAACAACCAAGGTTAGAGAGGCATATCTATATTGAATATCTCTAAAGAAAAGAATTGAAGCAAAGAATTCTATGATCCTCCCCCAAAAGAAAGATGACATATGGCTAGGAGCCCAAATAAAGGGAAGAATTACACCGCACTGAATACCTCTAAAAATAGGATTTGAGGGAAATAAAAAGAGATCCAAAGCTTATATGGCTAAAGCCACTAAGGCAGAATACAAAAAAAGACTTGATCAAGAGATGTGTCTTCCATAAAAGCATCAACCATAATACAAAGGAATGTGTTGACCTAAAAAATGAAATAGAAAGTTTGATTAGGAAAGGTTAGCTGGGTAGATTTATGTATTGAGTAAGACAAGGTCAGGGTAGAACAAAGCACAGAAGGAGAGATTAGAGAGAAGAGATAAGAAAAAATCTAAAGCAAAAAGAAGAGGGTAATAAGGGTGGTTAAAATTAGAGGAACGAGCAAGATGGAAATAAAAGCCAAGCAATAGATAACATGCCTATTGCGAGCATAATTAATGTAATTACTGGGGGAAGTTCCACATTGGCTAAGAGAAATTTTAACCAGGGAATGATCATGGTCATAGTGTCCTTAGCCAAGAATGAGAAAGATTGGAAAGATGAACCAATCTCTTTCATGTCGAAAGATATGAAAGAATCCAATTCCCATATGATGATGTTATCATAGTCACTGCTATCATATATAATTACGTAGTGAGAAGAATTTTGTTCAGCAGTGGGATCTTGACTAATGTCTTGTACTCTACCATAATGCTAAAAATAAGAATCAGAGAAGAGATGCTAAAGCCATTCACTACCACATTGATCAATTTTAGGAATGAGCAAGTGTTAGTAAAAGGGACAATTAGGCTACCAATCATGTTGGGCACTGAGCCAAAGAACATCACATTGATTATTGAGGTTATGGTGGTATATATGTGTTTAGCCTTCAACATGATATTAGGCTGACCTAACTAGTTTGTTATATGGCTAATGGCTTAGCTCCTCACTTAATGATCAAGTTTTTGACACCAAACGAGGTCAGAGAAGTTCAAGGGGACTAGTTCATAATACAATAATGCTGCATTAATAATGAAGGATAGGATTAGGAAGCAGATTGACAGTTTGGCTATAAAAGAAGAGCTAGAAAGACAGAGAGGACTGATGTAATGGTTAAAAAGTGAAAGAAGCAAAGCATAGTGACCTTAATTAGAAACAACAAGAATATGATGGAAAAGAAGCATGCTTTTAAGTCGCTTTAAGCTTTTAAGCTCTATACTTATACAAGCTATAGACTTTTGTAATTTTTGAATTGATCTTACAAAGGTCGAGCTCTTAAGTTGACAAATATACATGTTTATAGTACTGAGCTATTAAGTTGGCCAAAGAAAAATTGAAATGAAAACATACATTTTGTTTAGCTTTACATTTCTATTATACACCATCTTATTAATAATAAAAACTACCACATTAAGATCTATCCTTCTCATAGAAATAGTCTCGACCTCACTGAACAAAAAGAAATAATCGACAAAAAACTTGAAATTGATAACAATAGACTA
This sequence comes from Durio zibethinus, assembly GCF_047325235.1. Lineage (NCBI taxonomy): Eukaryota > Viridiplantae > Streptophyta > Magnoliopsida > Malvales > Malvaceae > Durio > Durio zibethinus. The sequence goes on from NC_143166.1 coordinate 22,055,382, forward strand.
AAACTGGTAGAAGAGCTCATCTTTGTATTTGTTATGAGAGAATAATCATGGAATATGTATGCAAATTAGGATCAAGTTGGACCAAAAAGAACAACTAATTCAGTTATTAAAAAAAACAATGTTAACCTATTTTCATAGACACCCTCAGATATGTCAAGGATCGATCATGAGGTGATGGTCCACAGATTACACATTAACCTAAATATGAAGCCAATTTGACAAAGAAGACCTTTGCCCTTGAAAGAAAAAAGGCTATTGAGGAAAAAGTTAGCAAACTACTATAAGCAAATTTTATTAGGGAAGTATATTACCTCGTTGGATAATCAATGTAGTAATGGTAAAGAAGTATAGCAAAAAATGAAAAATATGTGTCGATTTTACTGACCTCAACAAAGCTTGCCTGAAAGACAATTTTTCTTTCCTCAATATAGATAAGCTAGTTGATGATAGTGCTAAGCAAGGCCTAGTCAATTTCATGGATACCTACTCAAGCTATAATCAAATTAAAATATTGAAAGAAGATAAGGAAAAAACAACATTTATTATTAAAAAAAGGTCTATTTTGTTATAAGGTCATGCCTTTGACTTGAAGAATGCAAGAGCAACATATTAGAGGTTGGTTAATAAGGTTTTCAAAAATTAGATTGTTAGAAATATGAAGGTGTATGTAGATGACATGATAGTGAAGAGCGAGAGCCCGATCAAGCACTAAAAGGCCTAGATGAGAACTTTAACACTTTGAGAAAGTACAACATTAAGTTTAACTCAAGCAAATGCACTTTTGAAGTCATGTCATGTAAGTTCCTTGTTTATATGATTAATAGGAGTAGCATAGAGGTAAACCCAGAAAAGGTTCATGCCATCTTAGACATGAAAGAGCTAACCTCAGTTAAAGAGATGCACAGATTAATAGGGAGAATAGCTACCTTAAGCAATTTATGTCTAGGTCAGTAGAGCATTACTTGCCATTTTTTAAAATCTTTAGGAATATTTTAGACTTCAGATGGACACCTTAGTGTCAGAAAGCATTTAAAGAGCTGAAAGGGTTTTTTTTTCCTCCCTTTCTATTCTTTCTAAGTCAAGACTCAATGAGGTACTATCCTATACCTGGCTACAATTAACTAGGCCATTAGCTCGGTATTGGTCAAGAAAGAAGAAAAAAGATAGTGGTCAATATATTTCATGAGTAAAGTACTAATAGGGTAAAAAACAAACTATGCCAAAATAGAAAAACTAGCTAATGCAATAGTTATGTTGGCTAAGAAACTCGGTCATATTTTCAAACTCACACCATTCATGTATTGACTGACTAGCCATTTTGGTAGATTTTGTAGAAGCTAGAATTATCAAGAAGGTTAATCAAATGGATAGTAGTGCTTAGCGAATATAACCTACACATACTCCTCAAGTTGGCTTTAAAATCATAGGTGCTAATAGATTTTCTTATGGAGTGCACCTTGACCAGAATTGATAAATAGCTTGATGAGGCAAAAAAGATTAGAGAACATGAAATATGAAAACTCTTTGTTGTTAGGTTAGCCACCAGCCATAGAAGTGAGATTGACCTAATCTTGATCAGTAAAAAAAACTTGCAATTCTAGTATGCCTTTAAGTTCAGATTCATAGCTTCCAATAATGAGGTTGAATATGGGACATTAATAGCTAACTTGAGGTTAGTAGCCGAGTTGAATGTTGAAATTTTCATTATATACGATGATTTATAATTGGTGGTCAACCAAATAAATTATGAGTTTGGAGCTAGAGAAAAAGGGATAAAGAAGTACTTAGCACCTTGCCACATTCTTTAAAGCTAAGGTAAAAAAAAAAATACTGAGGTCATAAAACACACAGGTAGATTTTTTGTCTAAGCTAGTTTTGGGGATGACAATGAAGAGCTTATTCGATATTTTGATGGAAGAGCTACCACAAAAAAACATTGAAGAGAAACTAGTTGGATATGTCAAGGAAAAAAAATCATGGATGACCTCAATCAAGACATACCTGACAATGGGAGAACTATTTAAAGATAAAGTTTGAGCTAAAGCCTTGATGAGGAAAGCTCTTTGATACACCATGATTAATGGGAAATTATACAAGAGCTATTTTAGTTTACCTTACTTGAAATGTGTAGTTGATGAAGAGGTAAACTATGTCTTTAGGAAAATACACGAAAAGATATGTGAAAATCACCTTGGACCTTGGCCACTTGTCTAAAAGTGCTCAGATAGGGCTACTATTGGCCAACTATCAGGAAATATGCAACTAACATGGTGAAAGAATGTGATAAATGCTAAAGATTTACCCATGTGCAACATTTTCCATCAATCAAGCTAACCATCAGTCCTTAGCCCTTCATGCAATATAGGATGGATATCCTTGGCCTATTCACTTTGGTTATAGAACAAAGAAGATTTGTGTTAGTGGTAGTTGACTATTTCACAAAATGGCTTAAGGCAAAAGCCTTGGCTACAACAATAGAAGCTTAGGTTAAAAAGTTTGTTTAGAAGAATATAATCTGTAGATTTAGCCTACCTCAATCCATAATAATAATAATGACAAACAGTTTGAAAATTTAAGATTTAAAGAGTGGTTCTTTGACTTTCACATTGACCAGAGGTTTAAGTTGGTCACCCACTCCCAGTCTAACGGCTATTGAGGCAGCCAACAAGACAACAGTAGAAGCTTTGAAAAAAAGACTAGATGAAGCTAATGAAAAACAGGTTGATGAGCTCCTAAGAGTCTTTTAGGCCATGAGGATGACCACGAAAGTCCCTACAGGAGAAACCTTCTTTAATATAGCATTTGGAATAAAGGTTGTGGTACCCATACAAATGATCTCCTAAGCTTTCAGGTTGAGCTTGAGTTTGGAAAAGGGAACAAAGAGGCCTTTAGAGCCAATCTTGATTTAGCAGAAGAGCAAAGAGATGTAGCACTGACCAAAATAGTGGCCTACCAATAGAAGGTAGCCAATTTCTATAATAGATAGTGAATTTATGATAAATGCTAGAGATTTGCCCATGTATAACATCTTTCCCAATTGAGGTAGCCCCTATTATTAGTTCTTAGCCCTTTCTATAATTGAGGATGAATGTCCTCATCCATTCACTTTGGTCATAAGATAAAAAAGATTTGTATTGGTGGCATTAACTCTTTCACAAAATGGCTTGAGGTTGACGCCTTAGTCACAACAACAAAAGCTCAGTCCATAATAAAAAAGTTTGAAACTTCAAAAATAAAAAAAATGGTGCTCTAACTTCACATCGACCTAAGGTTCATGTCAATCGCCCACCCCCAATCTAGTGGCTAGGCCTAAGTGACCAACAAGATAACACTAGATGCTCTAAAAAAAACTAGATAAAGCTAAGGGAAAATGGGTTGATGAGCTCTCTAAAGTCCTGTGGGCCTTGAGGATGACCACGAAGGTCCCTACACGAAAAATCCCTTTTAATTTGGCATTTGGAAGAAAAGTTATGGTACTTGTAGAAATGGTTTCCCAAGCTTCTGAGTTGAGCTCAGGTTTAAAGAAAGGAACGAAGGGGTCTTTAAAGCTAATCTTGATTTAGTAGAAGAGTAAAGAGATGTAGCATTGACCATAATAGTGGCCTACCGATAAAAGGTGCCAAGTTTTATAATAGAAGAGTCCAACATAAAAATAAAAAAGGGTGATTTGGTGCTCAAAAAGGTTAAAAACTTAGAAGTAGATGACCAAGGTGGCAAGTTAGTCTTGAACTGGGAAAGCCGTTACGTTGTCAAAGAAATCATCCATGATGCGAGCTATAGGTTGCAAGATATGAATGGTAATCCCATCTTAAATCATGAAATTTGGATAATCTTAAAATCTACTACCAATAGCTTAGATAAGGCCAAGCTCACACTTTGTAATTTTGAAAATTATTGAATAAAGTTTGTATTTTGATTACATTTATTATGAAAGTCCTGAACATAGGTTATATGAATAGCAGAGCTAATAAACTATCCATCTAATCTTGAATTAACCGAGATCTAATCTTGAGTTAATCAAGCTAACCTAGAGAAGTAGGTTGATAGTCAAAGTAAATCAAGCTGGGACTTGTGTCAATCTAAATCCTGAAGTTAATTTAATAGGTCTTTAAGTTGACTAGTTAAATCAGTTAAGCTTGCCTAATCTGAGCTAAAACTTGGTGATCATCTAATTTACCAAATTAATTTAATGTTTACACTTATCTTCTTACTTAAGCTAAAACTATTTAAGTTGATTGGTTAAGATTAATTTATCAAGTAACTTCATCTCATTTGAACTTAATGCTCAAGCTAGAATTTAAACCAAGTGTGTCATGAAAGTAAAGCATAAATAATAAATTAAAAGGTAAAAGCAAAGCTTAAACTTGGATAAAAAATAGTTACATTGATTTCACTAGTGATTTCAATGACAGAAGTTTTTGGTGAGTGAATTGATTAAAGGTCATTATAAAAACCCGATCTCACACTTTACAAAAAATTTCAACAAAAAGAAACAACAAAAAAGAAAAAAAGATTCATTCTTTTTAATTCCCCATATTCTTTGCAATAGTACTAGGTCTTTCCGAGCTTTAGGAGTAAGGGTGGTGTTGAGTTTGGCATCCATGGCAACGTCTTCATCTTCATCATCCTATTTTTTTTCTTCTTTAGACTAGACTGGAGGTTTAGTTTTAAAATTGTCTAGCCAGATATAAAAAAGGTTAAGGTTTATGTTGGTGTACTTAAACTGCACCTTGTTTTTGTAGAGCTCATAGGTGCCAAGGATGTTATTCCTTGAGAATTTGACCTAAAGGTCAGAATATATCTCAGAAGCCATGAACTCATAGATGATCTCCTCTTTACACTATTTCTTAGCCTTTTCCTTTTCCTCCTCCCTACCCTTTTGCTTAACCTCCAATTGAAACCTTGGCTTTGCAATTTTAGCCTAAGCCTTATTGAGTTTAAACTTGACCTATTCTTTCATTGAATCAACTAAGGCCTTTTGAGCCGACACCTCTTCTAGCTTGGTCGCCAAGTCATCAACCTTTTTTTTCTACTTTGATTCTTTTCCACGTGAAGCAGAGATACTAGCTTGGAGAAAGGCGATCAGATCGTTATTCTTATAGTTATCCTAATCATATTTTTTCAGATCTTATTCGATTTTTAAAAAACAAGCCAAGGCCATGTAAGCATGGTGTAGGCCTTCATTGGCACACTAAGTGTGATAAGCTTGAAGCTTGTCATAAACTACAAAAGAAAATTAAGTCAGACTTTGAAGAATAGTGGAATTAATAAAACAATATAAACACTTAACTAAAAAGACAACTTGCTCTCTAGAAAGATCATGACCCTTGTGAACTTATTAGCCATGTTAACGCTCTCAAAGGGATTCCACTGGCATCATACTTTAGGCAAGTGGGGAAGCATTCTGAGGTAGGCTTTAGGATTTGGACCTTGAGGTTAGTTAGGAAGGTGAGGCATCAATCATTTGTTTCTTAAGGGGAGAGGCCTAGACTTCTCAATTTGCCATCACTTTTTGCTTCCCTGTGGAGTCAACGAGAACCTAAGTTGAGCAGCTCAACATTTGAGAGACAAGGGGATCAAATAGTTTAATTCCCCCTAAAAAGGAGCTCGAGCTATATAAGCTACTTCTTCTAGTTTTTTTTTTTTTTAGTTTTGGCTTGTAGAGGTATTTGTGAAAGTCAAAAGCTTTAGACAGTTAAGGATTGTTAGATATCTCTATGAGATGAGCTAAGAGTTAGAAAAAATTGACAAAACTAAATACCCTATAAGGTTACTTTACACCTACCCTAGTATATGGATTCATTCACTACTTTAGAGGAGATAAGCTTGTACGCATATACAACTAGCTCTTTTCTCTTGGGGAACTCTAAAATCTTGTCTTGATCATCGATGTCACTCGCAAAAAGAAGAATGAGCTCGTTATCAAAAACCCCAGGCTTATTAAAAATCTTCTACACCTAGGGCTAATTATTTTTATTCTTAGTCTCTTTCTGAATATAGAGGAAGAGTAACTTCCAATACTTTATTAAGCTTAAGCAATTCGTGAATATCTTTTTGGATGAATGAGCTATTACATAAAATCACCTTTTATCACGTGGATGTTTCTTAATTGAGAAAAACTTTCCGAATAAAAGGAAAGTAGGAAAAATACCTAAGTTTTTATAAAGAATAATGAAAGCTACTATGTACTGGAAAGAATTTAGGGTGAGATGAAACCTCAGAGTTGGTAACCTGTAAAAGAAACCTCAGATTGACTACTATGAAATCCCAATACACCCATAGTTGGTGACTATCCAGTAGATTAGTGACCCGATCTTTGATGGTTGGCATCAATACACTATATCTCTTTTTTAGTAGGCCAAAGTGGACCCTTAAATATCGAACGTGGTGAGTAAAGCACATGTTAAGGCACTCTTTAAGATTAGCCCCACCCTTAAGCTTTTAATCATGTCCTTAGGGTTTAAACCTATAAAACAAAGAGTGAAGAAAAGGACTTGAGCCAGGTTTTCTGAATCTTAGGATTCTTTCCTATCCTCACCTCTTTCATTAACTTGATTGGTCTCCCTCTCTTGCTCTTTCTTAGAACCTTCATTATCATTGAAACTTTATAGTTAGAAGACTTATAATCCTAAGCAACAGTAACATTTTTAGCTAGAGCAATGGTGAAGAGAATCACAATGTTAGAGGAAGAAGAGAGACAAAAAGATTCCTCAAACAATGAAGAATAATGAGGGACATTGATTGAAGCTAACTCAAAAGAAACAGATGAAGCAAAAATAAAGAGAGTAGTAGAGGAATAAAAGACTAAGAAGGCTAAACCTTGGAAGAAGGAATAGCATTAGAAGAAGGAATAGCATTAGAAGAAAGGTTAGTTAGAGAAGTCAAATGACCTAAGATATAGGAAATTAAGGATTATTAAGCTTAAAGTTAATGGCATCCACAAGTTCATCTACACTCTAAAAGACCATTCTACTTTAGCAAATGCATTTTCTTTTATCCTCTTTTAATCTTCCTCAAACATCGTATTTAACTAGTACCCTACCTTGCTATAGTTTTTCCCTAAAATAACTAGGAAAACCTTATTATCCTCATCCCTATCACTGAGTTGATCTCCCTTGGAAACTACCTTATAACTTTGTAAACCCTAAAACTTGCATTAGAAGATATTATATAAAAAAAAGAAAACATACCAAAGTAGGAAGGAAAGAAGGTTGGTTGGGAGAAGGTGAAAACTTTAAAGTCGATAAAAATAGGTCGATTTGAAAGCAAAAGACAATAAGGTGAAAAAATGAAGGTTTTATGAGGCCCTTTATATAGCCAATGCTTAGATTAGATGAATGGCCTAGATTATGCCACATGTTGAACAGTTATCAAAGATGACCTTTCACCTCCCTAGCTCTAGATTTTTACTGCCCAAATACCTCTCTCTTGATTAAATGTGATTTTTAAATGACTAAGGGGCAAATCAGTCATCTCGCTTATGCAAACTGACTAGATCGATTGTAAAACCTAGGATGGATTGGTCAAACAAACCAATTGCCATGTCAACCTTGAGCTAGGCTTGAGGATAAAACTCTTAAACTAAGAAAAAAACATAAGTCCCATGTCGGACAGATGAGTCATGCCAGTAGACATTCATAAATTGACATATTCAGGCATAGCTTGGGTTTACATTTAATGGCTTACTATTAGCTACAAACTTCTTACCTAACTCTTACGTTGCCCTTGATGATATTTAACCCTAGAAATGTGAGGTTAGGTTCCAAACATAGCTTTTTAAAAACCCACTCACAAGGTCGAGGTCAAACTAGTGAATATATGCACTAGAAGGGCTCGATCATGCACCTATCAATTTGATGCTCTTACTACTTAGTGAGGAAACATAATGTTAAGTGTATTTTTTAGTTTAGAAAGTAAATTGTTCTTTTCCCTTATTAAAGACTGTTAGTAGATGGCCAGAGGCATTATAGACATTTGAGTCGACTTGACATCTACAATGCCACATCATTTCCATTACATCACAATGCTGTCCCTCAGATCCTTCATCTTCTGCCTATAAATTAAAATCATCTAGATACTATCAATCCAATCCCATTTTTCCTTATATTTTTATTTTCCTCTCTTTTTAACCTCTTTGGTTTCAACCTCTGATATGAGCATCGAAGTGCAAATATAGGGAACATTCTCTACCTTTGGTCTAATCACTTTTTTTTCCCTTTCTTGTGATTTCAAGATTTGTCCCTCAGCTCAGAGCTCTACACCAACACTTTTCCCATGGGCACACGTTAGTGCAATTTTTAATAGAAAACTAATCGTGAATTAAAATGTAATTTTATGAATTAAAAGAAATAGCATGAAAGTGCTTAAGAAACAAATTTAATTCATTAGCTTGTTTTTTATTTTAAAAGTGATGGGCCAACTACACATAGAACAAATTAAATAAAATAAAGTAATACTCAATTCAAAGAAAATAAATGTGGTATTATATATATGAGTTTATATTTTATATACTTTTAGTATATAAATCCTATACACTATTAATGAATTAGATAATGGCCTTTTGTTAATGAACAAATATTAGTCTTTAAAATAAATATAAAAAATTAATATTTTTTAAAAATGTACTCATCAATGATGTGTAATCATCCGATTCACTTTATTAATGAAATGATGTCATCTGAGTTACTAACAATGAATAGAATCTATACACTGACAGTACATTAAATATATACCCAAATAAACATAACCAAACATTATAAAAAATAAATAACACAAAAACCATAATTATTTTCAAAATAAACTCATAATTGGAGTATAATTTTACATTTACATAAAGATTACCGTGATATTGATCAATTTAAAAACAAGAGTACATTTAAAAAAGTAGAAATTAATAAAAATAGAAAGAGTAGCCAAGAACGATGAAACTATCACAAAGTAATAAAAAACAGAAATGATAATAGCTATAAGAGTAATAAAAAGAAGAAAAAAAAAGGCAAACACATGTGGTTTTTAACAAAGATATATAAAAGTCTTATTAGGGTTTCTTTATGGGAGGGAGTGAGTCTTGTTCTATCATAAGTGAGTTTATTAGCTCAGGATCTCTAGATTGGATAATCTTTAAGGTTTAGGTTCGATTTATTTCTTGAGGATATTTAGTTGCCTTATGTCTATCCATCACAACATTTAGAGATGGGGAAGTGCTCGTCCATTAGATGAATAGCGAATGAGAAAAAAAAACATGTAGTTTTAAAAAGCATTTTTGGTAAAAAACAAAATAAAAAGTCGACACCAATTTTTTTTGGGGTGTGATTGGCCAACAAAAAAATTTTGTCCTTTTAATAAAACATTTACAAGATTTATAAAAAGAACAAATTTACAGTCTACGAAATCAGATTTAGGGTTTGAAAGTTGGATATGCGTGGGGAAGGATTAGCACCCCTACAATGCTAGTCGAAGAAGGTAACAATTGATTGCATGCCATCCTTGAATTTTGATAAAAATGGTTTTATTATAGTGTCTCAAAATTAATTCCCTTTTTCATTCCAAAAAAGTTGAATTTTTCATTTTTTTAAACAAATCAACAAAATGTTTTATTTTTGGATCAAAGTGAAAACTCTTTAAATATCAAGACACTTCTTCCACTCTCTTATATTTAGGTCTAGCTTTGAAAAATATCTCTAATTAAAAAGTTTTCAAATTGCCTTAAAAAACTGAGATAACACTTCATAAAAATAATAACCACTGAAGTACCCTTATAGTTAGGCAAGATTTTAATGATCATATTTAGTTGAGATATTATCATATTTGAAAGCATTTTTCTTTGAAAACATATGCATGAACATAACAAAAATGAATGAATGCATGAATGACATGATATGAATGCATGATGATTTAAGTATGTATGATAAAATAAAAATGGCATGCAAATGCATGGATGGGGTTAAAAGTTGATTTTAGCGTTTGGGAGGATTTTTTTATTAAGGATTGAGTATAGGGTGTAGATTTAGGTTGATAATTTAGTTTGGTTTAGGATTTACGATTTTAGGGTTTAAGGTTTATGGGGTTTTTATAGAATTTGGGGTTTCATAGAAATTTAGGGTTTGGGGTTTAGGGTTCATGGAATTTGAGGTTTCATGGGAATTTTGGGTTTCATGGAATAATGCATGTGACAAAATCAAATTATAAAAATGCCATTAAAAATGCATGTGACAAATGTATGACATAAGGACAAACTAATTACAAATCTAGGTATTTACAAAACTAAATTACAAACAATATATGCATGATAAAATATGAGAAATATGGATCAAAGACAACAAATTTTCAAACTTTTAAAAGATGTTCCACCGATTTTTTTGTTCTTTAAAACCCAACCAAATAAACACCAAGATCAACCAAACAATTTTTTAAGCTAGCATTTAAAAAAAAAAATTAATCCAACACATTAAAAACTTAGTAGACATAACAAAAGCAACAATCAAACATGTGAAATCAAGCAACATTTACTTACCAAAGGAAGAACAAGGTTCGACCAAACAAGAAAACACCATGGTCGAACCTTCATGGCATTTCCCCACCCATATTCCATTCCAAACATTCATCTTTTACCTTCCAAATCACCAGGTAAGGGCATCATATCATGAGAAGAATTTTACCAACCATAAAACAAAATAAAAATAGTAAAGAGATCACGAACAATTTGGACATAAAACAAACACTACTATATCACCAACCAATCAGAAACCCTATAAAACATTAACAAATTTATCATCTAGCCATCATATATCACACTTTGGAGTAATCAAAACATCAAGAAAAGCCAATAGGAGGTTCGGCCATGATAAGATAAGCCTTGGCTAAACCTCTAACTTGTTCTAATGATGGATTTTGTTGATTGTTGTTACTTTTTTCTAGCTCCATCCAACCATTGATTAATTGGATGAAGTTGATCCAAGTTTTGAGTAACTAAAATGAATTATTAACTTTCAAGAAAACAAAAAAAAATGTAAAAACAATATGAGAATGCTATGGAAAATGTGATGAGAATGCCAAGAAAAGTAAAAGAATTATACCTTCAAGCTTTCTTTAAATTTTTTCTCTTTTTTCCCTTTTTTTCCACCTTTTTTTCCCTTTGATTTCCTCTATTTTTCATGCACTCCCAACCCTCTTTTCTTCTTTTTAGAAAAGTAAATGAGCTCCCCATGAAAAAGATAAAAAAATCTCCCAAGGTTGAATACAAGCCCTTGGATTAAAAGCTCATCCCATGGTCTATATTCCATTCTTGTTTTTGGTTGCAAGGTGTGAGTTTTCATCATTGGATTGACTTTCCTAAGATGATCTAATGGTCTAGAATGCACACTACCAAAGATGGAATTTTTAAAGCTATTAAGTCAAAGTGAAAAGACTAAATTGCTCGCTATCACAAAGTTTTAGTTTCTAGGCCATTTTACTAAAAATCAATGTTCTTTTATTCTTTTTTATAATTTTAAAGCATCAACAATCATGAAATAATATGAAATTATGATTTAAAAATTTTTGTGAAAATCTGACCTCGTGAAGGTCAAATTACCAAATTAGCCTTAAGGGTTATTTTGATAATTTCACATCTCTCAAGGTACTGCTATAGTTCTGAATGCACCAAAAATTATCTAATATTATAAAAATATTATCTGAAAAGTTTTGCAAAGGTTAAATTATGAAATTACCCCTAAGGGATATTTTGCTAATTTCACAACTTTTATGGTGCAATCAAGGTTTTCAAATTTCCAAAAATCATCAAATAATATGAAATCATGATCTAGAATTTTTCATAAAATTTTGACCTTGGGAAGTTCATATTATGAAAATACCCCATAAGGGGTATATTTGTAATTTCACACACCCTAAGGTGTGATTCGGGTTTTGAATGCATTAAAAAAATTCAATTATGATCTAGAAGTTTTCACAAAAAGTTGACTTCAAAAAAGCCAAATTATGAAAATGCCCCTAAAGGCAATTTAGTAATTTTACACTTTTTGAAGTGCAAAAATTTTTTTTAATGCTTTAAAAATTGAAAATTTCTATTTAAAACTACATTGACTCCATTTGGTTGTGAATTTTAAAAATTGACCCAAGTTTCATCCGTTTTGACCACTTTTGACTAATTTTAATTAAGTTTGACTAAATTTGATTAGGTTTAATCTAATTTGACCTTAGGGCATTTAGTTTAAATTGGTCCCAATTTTAATTTTTAAAAACTTATCAAAATTGAAGAAAAGTTGGATTTTAAGAGCTTCACAAATAGCCAAAATTTTAGGTGGACAAAATTAAGTGTCTACAGTTGCCCTTCTTCGCATATTTCTGAGAATAAAAAATAATGCAAAGACCTAGGACACTAATTTTGTCCAGCACCAAGAATTAAGGGAGGCTTGCTTGGGTGTTATTCATTTATTTTCGTGTTGGAGATTTCTTTTTTAAAACCCTTTTTAGAAAAGGTCATATGAAAATTGGCAATCGTCTTTAAAAGTCTTTTTCTGGAAATGCTCCTATAAAAATAGGCAACAGACTTTAAAAATCTCACTTTGAAAACGGCTCTTACAAAGATAGGCAATAAACTTTAAAATCTCATTTTGAAAAGGTTCTTATAACGATAGGCAATAAACATTTAAGATCTATTTTTGAAAAGGGCTCCTAAAGGATAGCAAAAACTTTAAAAATCACTTTGGAAAAGGGTTCCTATAAAGATAGGCAAACAACTTTAAAAATCTCATTCTAAAAAGGGCTCCTATAAAGATAGGCAAACATTTTACAATTTTTTTTTAAAAGAGCTTTTATAAAGATAGGAACAAACTTTAAAAATCTCACTTTGCAAAAGGCTCTTATAGAGATAGGCAATAAACTTTAAAAATTTCATTTTCAAAAGGTTTTAAATGTCTAATTCTGAAGAAGTTTTTGAAAAGTCTCATTTTGAAAAATTGGGTTACAATAAAAGCTTGGAAAAGGGTTTTGATCTTTTTTAATGGATTTTTTTTTTAGTCATCTTTTGTCTCTTTTTGGCAAGTGTTCATTCTTTAAGAGTATTTATTGTTGTTATTTTCTTTTTTGAAATCAAGTTCATTCTGCGTGCAACATATGTAATGAGTCTTATGATCATAAATTTGTCCATATCATGCACTTATGCTTATGGAAACAATTTTTTCATGATCACAAGTATTTTTCAAATTTACAATTTTGACTAAGGCACCGACAATCAAATTGAACTCATCTGATAGAAATCTTTTTTGCAATCCAAACAATTATTATTTCTTTTTCCTTGGTCAAATCTTTTTTCTTTTTTTTTTTTTTCAGTGGTTACCTCATGAAATTCTTCTAAAGATATCTTTTCCTTCTTTTTCTCTACCATTATCATTTATCATTTCTATTTTTAAACTCTCCACCACCCTTTGTTCATCAATTTCCTTACATCAATCATCCTTTTTACTATTCAATCACCTATCATTCATTCACTATTATCGTCTTAGTTTGATCTTTTGACCATTGTTCTTTCATCATTTCATTCTTCACATTCACTTCATTCCATTTCATTCATTCATGTTCACCATCTATTTTTGTCATTCATTCATTCTCTTTGTCTTTTTTTTTAAGAGTTTAGCTTGTTTATCTTTGTTATCCCAAACCTTCTTTATGCATACTTCAAGTTAGATTATAGGAATTATCATTTAATATCAACAATATGATGTTAAATGCAATGCTTCAACTAATGAATGAACCAAAAGAAATTTAAACAAAGGAAACAAAGGGGTATTCATTGCAATCTTGGATAGTTTGGGTTCACAAGTTTCTTGGAAAGAAGTAAATGAATGTATACTCGAGCAAATGAAAAAGGTAAACAGATGAAATGGTTATAAGAATCTATTTTCAAATTTCCAAATACTGAACATTAAGATGGATCTAGATCATTCATTCTTGATATTCTTTTAAGAATTTTTATCTTATTAATGGCTTTGAATGATGCTGACTCATAGAATTACAATCCTAACCCCTTAACCTGTCAAAGATCTTTCTCCTATTTCATCTATGTTGAATCACGATATTACCCTTTTTTTTTTTCTTTCTATTTTAGACTTAGAGCCCAATTATCTCCACTTTCCTCCTTATACCTAAACTAATCTTTTAAGGTTTCAACTTAAGTATTTCCCCTTCTAATTCAGATTACCCTTTTTGGGTTTTCAACCTGGTTCCTCTTTTTTTTTTCTTTTTTTTCTCTTTTTTTATTTTTTTGTTTTTTTTTTTACATTTAAGCATAATATTTCTTGATAATATCCGAGTTTATAGGATTTGACAATTCATCTCCATCCATTTCTACCAAAATTAAAGCTATGCTATAGAATGCCTTTTTTACTATATATGGACTTTCCCAATTAGGTGTCCACTTTCTTTTATTATTATGTTGATTGGGCAATATCCTTTTAAGAATTAATTCTTTTTCACGAAAGCATCTATGTTTCATCTTCCTATCATGTACCCTTATTTTTTGGTACATCTAGCCATGATTAAGTGTTGCCAGCTTCTTTTCCTCTATCAAATTTAATTTTTCGTAATGATTGCGGACCCATTAAGCTTCCTCTAATTGTATCTCCATTAAGATCATTAAAGAAGAAATTTCTACCTCAATCGACAAAACTGCCTCTATTCCATAAACTAAAGAAAAAAAGGGTTGCCATAGTAGAAGTGTGAATTGTTGTTCTATATGCAAATAGAGCAAATGATAACTTTTCATGCCAGTCTTTATATGTTTAAGTCATTTTTTCTAATATCTTCTTGACATTCTTGTTAGCGAATTCCACTATGCTATTCATCTTAGGATGGTAGGGTGCTGAATTATGATGGCTTATCTTGAACTAAGTACACATTTCTCTCGTAATCTTATTGTTCAAATTGCTAGCATTGTTAGTGATAATTCTTTTAGGTAACCTATATTGACAAATTATTTCCTTTTTTATAAATTTGCATGCAACTGTTTGAGTTATACTAGCATATCGTATACTACTTCCATCCATTTTGTAAAGTAATCGATTACAACAACGATGAATCGGTGTCTATTAAAAGCTTTTAAGCTAATAGGCGTAATCATATCCATTCTTCATATAGAGAAAGGCCACAAAGGAGCCAAGACATGTAATGGTACCAAAAAAACATGAATCTTATCTACATAGTTCTAACATTTATGGCATATCCTAGCATAATTAATATAATTACTTTTCATTATCAACTAATAATAACCAACCCTCATTATTTGTCTAGCCATCATATGGCCATTGGCATGTGTTTCATATATCCTTTTAAGCACTTCTTTGAGTATTTTTCTTGCTTTTATGGCATTCACAAATTTCAGTAACACTTCATCTTGGCTCTTCTTATATAAGACTACTCCATCGAGAATAAATCCCATCATTCTCAAAATTCTCTTATCATTGTCTAAAGCTTATTTAGGATATTTTTGATGATTTATATATTCTAAGATGTCATGATAACATGGTTGACCATCAACTTCTTCTTTTACACTAGCACAATGTGTTGGGACTTTAAGCATTTGTATTTAATAGGCTAGATTTTAACATCTGCATTTAGTTTGAACATTATTGATAGTATGGCCAAAGTATTAGCTATTTGATTTTCTTCTTTGGAACATGTTGAAACTAGATATTTTCAAATTACTCTATCAGTTTAGTGATAAATCTTTGCTATAAGACCAATTTTGTGTATTTTGTCTTCCATTCACCTTTTAGCTGATAGATCACTAGTGTTGAATCTCTAAAATCTCTAAAGACTTTCAAAGTTTTGATTTTTCTATTTAAAGCCATTTGT
Source organism: Durio zibethinus (assembly GCF_047325235.1). Taxonomy (NCBI): domain Eukaryota; kingdom Viridiplantae; phylum Streptophyta; class Magnoliopsida; order Malvales; family Malvaceae; genus Durio; species Durio zibethinus. The sequence goes on from NC_143166.1 coordinate 22,071,231, forward strand.
AATCTTAAGATGCATGATTATATTTTGCTATGTTGTTAATGCAATAAAAAGATAACTTTGTAATGTTGGGGTAATATTCTCCTTCTGGGATATCTATATAGCTCCAATACCATGCCCAAAGCATTTGATGCCCCATCAAAGAGCATTTTCTACATAGACTCCTTAGACTCCTCATTTTCTATTGGTAAGATAACCATTAAATCCTCATTCGAGAATTTAAATTTCATCTACTTATAATCATCAGTAGCTTGATCAACAAGAAAATTAGCTACGGCACTTCTTTTTACAATCTTTTACACCACATATAAAAATCATATTTAAATAGCATGACTTGTCACCTTACTATTCTTCCTGATAAAGATGGCTTTCCAAATATGTACTTGAAGGGATCTAATTTTGATATCAACCAAGTTGTATGGTGTAGCATGTTTTGTTTGAGCTGCTAAGTAGTCCATACCAAAGCACAGCACATTTTTTTTATGTTAGGAATACTTGACTTTGTAACTAATAAATTTCACGCTCAAATAACAAATGGCTTGCTCTTTCTTGCCTATTTCATCTCTTGACCCCAATACACATCCCATAAAGGCTTTTTTAATGGTTAAATACAAGATCAAAGGCTTTCCTGCCACAGGGGGCACCAACTTCGGTGGATTCACAATTATCCTTTAATTTTGTTGAAGGCATCCTAGCATTCTTCATTCCATTCCCTTGGGTCATGCTTTTTTAACAATTTGAAAATAGGGCACATTTCACAGTAAATTGTGATATGAATTAGGCAATATGGTTTAACCTCCTTAAGAAACTCCTTACTTCTTTCTATGTGCATGGGGGAGTTAGCTTTGTGATTGCCTGAATTTTATTAGGATCCATCTCAATTCTTTTTTTACTAACCACAAATCCTAATGATTTTCTTTATTTTATCCTAAAAGTACACTTGGTGAAATTTAACTTGAATTGATATTTATGCAACCTTTCAAAGTGCTTTTTAAGGTTTTTCCCATGATCTTTACCTTTTCAGGATTTTGTAATCATATGATCTATATAAACCTCAATCTTCTTGTGTATCATATCATGAAATATGGTGACCATAGCCCTTTGATAAGCAATACAAGCATTTTTTAATCCAAATGGCATGACCTTATAACAAAATGTTCCCTACATTATCACAAATATAGTTTTCTCTATATCTTCTTTTACCATCTTAATCTTATTATAACCAAAAAAATTGATCCATGAAGGAAAACATTGAATGTCATGCTATATTGTCAACTATAGTATCAATTTGGGATAATGGAAAGTTATCTTTAGGGTTGCCTTTGTTCAAATCCATAGAGTTAACACATATTCTCACTTTTCCATTCTTTTTTGGAACTAGGACTATATTAGCAATCCATTCGGGATACTTGGATACAACTAGAAGTTGACATCAAATTGCTTTTTGACTTCTTTTTTGATCTTCAAGAACATTTTTAGTTTCATACACCTTAATTTTTGTTGTACTGGTTTACAACTTGGGATCAATGGCAACTTATGTTTTACAATATCTGTGTTAAGCCCTAGCATATCTTGGTATGACCATGCAATCACATCTATATATTCTCTAGCAATTTCTCCAATCTCAATCATTCTTCTTAGGGAAGGGAAGTACTCACCTTTATCTCATTTTTATTCTTATTAGCCTCCAAATTGATCATATCAACAAGTTCTCGATGGGGTTTTGTTTTTTTTTTTTTTTGCCTGCTTAACTAGCTTTATTAGATTAGGAGGTAAAATATAGTACTTTGAATCCTCATCATTAGGTTTGTTAACTTGATCAAAATTTTCAAAATCAAATATGAAAAAATCATCATAATCATCCATGATGTTTAGTATTTGGAAACCTGAAAATTATTAAGATTGTAGGGATATAGATGGATATTTTGACAAAGAATAGAATATATATAAATAAAATAATGTAATAGGAAATGGATAGAATGGAAAAAATTATTTCATGAAAAATGTGTGACATTTAACATTTTATTGATGATGTTGAAAAATAAGGCCATACAAACTATTTGCATACCCTTGGGTAAAAGAATTGGATTTTTGTTCAAGGATAACGAAAGTAAACAAATTGGTCTCTATATTCAACCATTAAAAGAGAACAAAAAAAATCTCTTTTTCTATCACCATTGCTTTATCTATCTCTTCTAATTTCAAGTTTAACTTTGAAAAGGCCACTTTAATTTCTTCTGTTAGCATTCCTACCTTTAACACCTAAGGGTAGACATATCCTCTAAACAAAAAGTATGATAAAGTATGGAAACACCATTCTTCCCCCATCTATTTCTTGCCTCTTGAGGTAGGTCATTCTCTTCTTTCTTCTTTCTTATATAACTTTTCTTTTGTTAGCAGCTGTTGGTTTGTTTCCTAACCTAAACTTTTTTTTATTCTTTACAAACTCTAGCACTTCTTTCATTCCTTGCAGTGTTAGCCCCAAACCTAGACTAGGTTGCCATCTTTTTTCAAACATCTATTTAACCATCATTCTAGTAGTCTTTGATAAATTAAGGGTAGGTATAGCTGAGCCTTCTCCCAAATATATGGTATTTACAACCTTAAAAGCACAAAAAGAGCATTTAAGCACTCTTCTATGACTTTTATATAAGGGGTTCTCAAAGTCTTGGTAATTAGCAGGGTTTCTTCTACATCGATCTAACTTGTCTTCCATTAGCCCTAAACTTTACCTTTTGATGTAAAGATGAAGGCATAGCCCCAGTGATGTAGATCCAAGGTCTTTTTAACATATAACTGTAGGATGGCAAAATATCCGTAACTTGAAATTCAACATTAAAAATGCAAGTTTCTATTTGCAGTGGAATCTCTATACCTCAATTACTTTCTTTCTTAACCCATTAAAGGCTTTAACTACCATGTATCATGTAAGCAGGATTAACTGGTAACTTTGACAGTGTGGTCATTGGCATAATATTAATAGATGACCTATTATGAATTAAAACCTTTGCCATATTGTTGCTTTTATATTTTACTATGATATGTAAGGCCTTCACACTACCTTGCCCTTTCGGTGAAATCTCTTCATCGTTAAAGTTAATATAGTTTGGGGCCACTATACTACCTACTAGATGGTCTACCTTTTCAAATAAGATGTCTTGGTCCATGTAGGCCTAGTTTAGTACTTTTAGCAATACATTTCTGTGGGGTTCATAATTCAATAACAGAGACAATAACAAGATTTTAGCTTGCATCTTATTAAGCTGATCTACTACAATAAGCCACCCAATAGTGTGAGGTTCATAAAGTGTGCCACCCAAACCTCTATTTTCATATTGGTGCACTGGCATTCAATCTTGCTTTTGGATGCAAAATATTTTGTGGGCATAGTCTTTCAGCCCTTGTTCATCTAAAGCTATGCATTTTATGTGCTTGACACACACGATGCTTATGCTTTGTGTTAGCTCTCTTCGCCACTCAGTCAATGTTTTGAGGCCTATGCAGTGCCAACATCCAAAAAGAATGCTACCTACTCGATCCTGCCAATAGTCATATACTTATCTCAAAGATTAAGCCATGCATGTGTAAGTATGAACTAATTCAGACTGTGAAACTATGAATGGCTCATTAAATTAGTTATAGTTTGTTTGATGGTGTCTACTATTAGGATAACCATAGTAATTTTAGAGCTACTATGTGCAATAAACCTCGACTTCTAAAAGGGATGCATTTATTAGATAAAAGGTCGACTGGGCTTTGCTTATTGCTCTAATGATTCATGATAACTCGACGGATATCATGGCCTTTATGCCAGTGATGCATCATTCAAAATTATGCCCTATCAACTTTCAATGGTAGGATAGTGGCCTATTATGGTGGTGACGGGTGATAAAGAATGAGGGTCCAATTCTAGAAAAGCAACCTAAGAAATGGCTACTACATCCAAGGAAGGCAACAAGCATGCAAATTACCCAATCTTGACACGATGAGGTAGTGACAATAAATAACAATATCGGACTCTATGAGTCTAGTAATTAGAATGAGTACAATCTAAATCCCTTAATAAGGATCCATTAAAGGGCAAGTCTGGTGCCAATAGCTATGGTAATTCTTACTTCAATAGCATATATTTAAGTTGTTGTAGTTAAAAAACTCATAGTTGGAACTAGGGTTTGGTTGTTTGATCCATGTTATAGTGAGCATCGATCTATTTGTTCCTACTGCCAGTGATGCACTTTTAGCCTTAATTGACTGGTTCATTCCTCTATTGCTATTACTTTGAAGAAATTAGAGTGCTCAAAATAGGTCTATGCTTGTATACATTAGCATGGGATAACATTAGAGGATTTCGATCCTATAGTGTTGGCTTTCGGGATCAAAGCAATGATTAACATGGACAATCAAGGGCATTCATATTTCATAGTCGGAGGTGAAATTTTTAGATTTATGATAGATGAATAACTATGAAAGCATCTGCCAATGATGTTTTAATTAATCAAGAATGAAAGTTGAAGGCTCAAAGATGATTAGATACCATCTTAGACTTAATCATGAATGATCCCAACCAGCGATTGATGGATGTTGTTTCTAGGACTCCTCCATCATCATATGAGAAATCAAAGTCTTTAGGTTTTGAGGGGAATATGGTCATAAGGCTAAAACTTAAAAGAATTATGGAAAGGCACCACCAAGAGTGGAGCCTGCAACTTAATTTGACTCAACATGAGAAAATTTACTAGGTTCAGACATAGTAAGGATTGACAGACTAAAAGCTTTTTTTTAATTCTATAGGTGGTAGTGCATGGTTATTCTTAGTTCATGGAGTGATTTGTTCGGTTAATTCCATTAATGAACGAGACCACAGCTTGCTACTAGCTAAGTGGAGGTGATTTTTCATGGCTAGCTTATTAGAGGGACTATGGCCATTTAGGCTAAGGAAGTTTAAGGCAATAATAGGTCTATGATTCCCTTAGAAGTCTTGGGCTGCATGTACGCTACATTGACGTATTCAATGAGTTTATAAACTTGGCTGATAGCACCATGTATATTTGAAATTTTGTTATGATAGGGATAGATCATTACAATTGTTGGTCTTTAACGAGGAATTCTTAGTAAGCATGAGTCATCAACTTATGTTGACTATATCCTTGCCTTTTATACACACCGTTCATCGCTGCTACCAATTGAAAGGTTTAGTGAAGTGTTTGGATTACTATGACATGCACATTCACTACCCGTGACATAGTAAAAAGTTCATTAAACCTTATCATTTAGAGGAATGAGAAGTTGTAACAAGGTTTTTGTAGGTGAACTTGTAGAAGGATCATCATTGGAACCTACTCAATGAACAACCCATGAATGCATTAATGAATGATCGAGGGGACGAGGGTGCCTTCATGCCTTGAGCCCTTTTTGGCCCTAAGTGTGCATGACAATGGCTTCGTTTCGCTCCTGGGTAGGTAAAATGATTAACATCATTGCCTGTAACTAAATAATGAACCCCTAGAGTGAATTAAGCTAAGGAACCAGAATGAAAAAGCATGCATGTGCCATTGCCATGCCATTCACGATGGTATGTAGGCAGCACTGGGACTCTTTTTGCAATCAAAAACCAAAATGACTTTCAGCAATGGATATCTTGGCTTTAGCATCAATGAAAAACGTAGTGGAATATAATACTTGGTGTGAATTGCAAATCTCATGAACCATCAAGTCTTTGAATGCAAATTGTGCCCTAAGCCATTAGGCCAAGGGCATGCCTGCTTAGGTGTCATACATCATCACCCCCTATCAGGCTCTGAGTGGGGGGGGTGAAAGATGGCCTCCGATGATCTTGTTGGCCATGGTTGGCCCAAAAGCGACTTTCTGGTAATGACAGCATCGTGACTGTTGATGGTAAAGCTCCTAGCGTGCCTTGTCTCTTGTGATACACTCTCATTGTCTATCCAGACCCCATTGGACACCACATATTGCTTGGTAAATGCTTGCATTACGACCCCAGGTTAGGTGAGATTGCCCACTGAGTTTAAGCATATCAATAAGTAAAGGAAAATAAACTTACTAGGATTCTCTTAGTAAAGATGAGTGAATCAAGAAGAGCCTAGCTTGAGAATTAGGTGCCCCTAACATTCGAATTGTAGTTTGAAGAAGCATCTTCAACAATGAACTAGGCCTAAGTCCCTTAGAAAAGGGCACAAAAAAAGGTGAAAGCCCCGTTGTTCCTGGACTTGTAACACCATAGGGCACTGTCTATGAGTTGGGTTATTTGGGAATGCAGCCCTAATCAGGGCGATAAATTCATCCAAGGCTGAATATAGGCAAAAGATTGATAGTGAACAAGTACCACTAGGTAAATATGAAAAGGACTTTGAACAGAGAGTCAAAAAGTGCTTAAAGTTGTCAAGAGTGAAGCAAATAGGGGTCGACGATGCACCCTAATTAGATATGGAATAGTGAGAACCTATCCTATGATCAGCTCAAGGTGTGCACCAATATGGGTCGCAAAGGTATCCCAAGCCCGAGCTTTTGATATGCCTGTAAATATGTTGTCACAACGATGGTGGAATATAGCATGCGTCATCTCAGCATGCCTTAGCACTGGCATGCTCTCGGCATTGGCCTGTAAGCTTCGCATATGACCTGTCTTGAAATACAGACTAAGGAGTCTAACATGTGTGTGAGTCAAAGGCTAGAAAACTCATAAAGCACAAGGAAGCTAATTGACGGGATCCCTTGTAGGTTCACCGCTTACCTTTCTTGATCTTTTGAGAAGGGTTTAAGTGTGAGCATGCCTGTCAAGACCCAAAAGATGGTGAACTATACTTGAGCAGGGCAAAGTTAGAGGAAACTCTGGTGGAGGCTTGTAGCTATACTAACATGCAAATTATTCATCTAACTTAGGTATAAGGGCAAAAGACTAATCAAATCATTTAGTAGCTAGTTCCCTCCAAAGTTTCCCTTAGGATAGTTATAGCCCTTAGTGGGCTTTAAAAAAATTTCCAAAATTCTCAAACTACAAAAAAAATTGAAAATCGTTAAAAATAGTAAATGAGTCATTTTGCCATGAAACTTTGCATGAAGGCTTAGAGGATCGTTATATGAATTTACAAGCCATAAAAATGGCATTGGCATGGCAAAAATATGATAGATGTCCCTAAACTCACCTATTGCCCAGTCGTTGTATGCATGGTGCACAACCCAGGCTTAGGATACCCACATGTAGTGTGCGGCCCAGTATGTGCCAATGATGTTTGAGGGAACTGTCACCCCAAGGGCTAGCATATGCTAATGGTGGTTGAAGCATGCACCAAGACAAAAGGCCAACATATCTTGAGGGTGGTCGAGGCATGTGCATGTGTCATGGGCCGAGATTTAAGCTCTAACTTGTGCAACTCCAAGACTCAAGAATTGACTCATTTAGTGTCACAAATTAGCCTTCAACTAGGCCAATGCATAAACACTCAGTTCGCTAGGGCTAGCTGCATTAATCTATTGCTAGATAAAGGTGCACATAAGGTGTTTGATGGAAAGCTAAAGAGAACAACAGAGATAGGTAAGAGTAAATTTGTATTACTTAAGTTATGGTGTGTGTACAATGAGGGTGGGGCCATTTATTATTTATAGCTAAAGCTCTTTGAATCAATGACTAACATAGTTCCTATCCTAGGGCTCACAAAAAATATAGTATATATATGATATTATAGTAAGATTACATTAGAGAGTTTAATTTTACATTGAATCTATCAAGAAAGAAGTTTGAACTAGTTTGGACTATCATCAGAATGCCCCACTATAAGCCCATGTCTAGATCAATTTTACCTGCGCTTTGGCTGACTCCCACGTTTATGCCTAGTTCTATACCAAAGTTGTTGAATTGGATCCCTTGCATACCCATTATGGATTATGGTCCTGCCCCTAGGACCTCTATTATGCCTTTAGGCCTAGTTGCCCTTGCATTCTAACTTGGTCTCGGTTACCTTAGAACCACTCTATGTTTCATTGAAAACCCCTAGGCTTGGTTTTTCTTACAGATCGTGACATTCTCCCTACTCATTCTAGCAATGCCTTCATCGCTAAGGGGATGTTATACCCAGACTGCGCAACTCTGTACATCTTAACTACATCTTTTGCCTCTCAAACCAGATTTCCCATATATAGGTCCTATACCTGAACAAGTACTCTGTTGGTTATTCTCTTGAGTATCTTTAACTTTATGCTGCATTGGTCCCTTTTGCCAGTATGCCTAATGTTTCCTCTGCTTCTTTTAAGTTACCCATTACACACTTATTTTGGAGGGATTTGGTTGCACCTCGGGACTTATGCTATGGCACTTCATTGCCACTTTGCCTCATCTCCTTTAAAGGTTTTGCCTTCTCAACAAATTGAAAAGCATAGAGCCACATCACCTTGGGCTCTTCTTGGTGCTCATCATGGCTACAACTCTTGCCAACAGATAGCTTATCTGTTGGTTGATGGTTGAAAGCTTTACACATTTTGGGTACTTTTTTACCCTGTGCTATCGTCACATAAAAGCAACTCAAGGGCTTCTTTCTCTTGCCATTGCTAGAGGCACTATCGACCTTGTAAAATCTAGGCTCACTTGCGACCCATTCCTCTTATGAGGAACAAACATTAGTGTCTCCCACTCTGGCTATTTCCTTTAGGCCTTGGAAACTTGGTGCATTTAACTTGAGTCTTCAATTTTGAAGCAATATTGGCCCGACTTGACTCTTATACGCCACTCTGTAGCAGCATGATTTTTACTTTTGGCTTTCGACCATTTGAAAATGCTTGGGCACCACCACTTTAGGTCTTAAGCCCACATTAGCAACTACGATAGTTTGCCATGTAGCATGATCAACCCTGAGCCTTGCCAGCTTCTCTTGCAAGGTTGTCATTGTGGCCTTCAATGCCTCATTCTGTTGCATGAGCACCTCTAGTATCTCGTTCAAGGATCTTTCCCTCTCTTTAAACCTGTCAAATTAGAAATGGTCACCTTGGATTTCTACAATCGAGTGTCTAGAGGCATTGACCTAGCCTTTCTTGCCTTGCCTATAGGTAGGCACTCATCAAGGCCCTTAGCCTGGCCTTTTGTCTGGTTTACCCTAGCCATGCCATAGCCTCAAACACTTGTTAGTCACAAATGCATAAAACAAAAGGATTACCTTAACCTTTTACACACTTTAGTGATCTAGTCTTAGCCCTATGAACCAGCACACCTGTCTATTGGCACAGTACATTACACATACACTATCAAACACCAATCTACATACAGGCTTAGCATGCCCTGCACTTTAGGTCAGGCATCAGTTTGCACACTTGCACAATATACCTAGTACTCTTACAACATGATAGCAGAAATCGATTGAACACTTCCACATTATTGCATGCCTGCACCTTGTGCATCAGGGGGCATATTACCAGTACATAAGTACAGAAACAACCTATGACATCTGCACCACATGAACAAATGCTTGTACTAACACGTATGAAACCTTTTACAAGGCTAACTTTGGTTCTAGCGGCATCCAGCATCGATCACCTTCTTTGGACCAACTTCTACCAACTTTGAACCTACTATGATACTACTTGTTATGGGCTAAGACTTAAGTTTTGACTCATGTGGCTCCAAGACCTAATAATTGACTCATTCGGTGTCCCATATTAGCTTTTAACTAGATCGATGCATGGATACTTAATTTTTCAAGGCCAAGTGCCTTAATCTGTTGCTAGACAAAGCCATACATAAGGTGTTTGATGGAAAGCTAAAAAGAACAACAAAGATAGGTAAGAGTAAACTTGTATTACTCAAGTTGTGGTGTATGTACAATGAAGGTAGGGCCACCTCCAATTTATAGCTAAGGCCCTATTAAATCAGTGGTTGACATAGTTCCTATCTTAGGGCTCACAAAAAGTCTAATATATATAAGAGATTACAACAAGATTACATTGTAGAGTTCTAATTTTACATGGACTCTATCAGGAAAAGAGTTTGAACTAGGTTGGACTCCTTCATCAGCAATGTTCACACGAGGCCCCTTCTTAGGCCTGTGCCTTATCTAACTCTTACACTTGTACTTAAGTTTGTCTAAAAGTTATCGAATAAGATCCCTTAGCTTGAGCTCTAAAAGCTTGTTTTAGCACCCATGCACCCATTCTAGATCATGGTCTAACCTTTAAAACCTTTATTATACCTTTGGGCCTAGTCTTCCTTACATCTTAACTTGGTCTCGATTGCTTTGGAATCGCTTCCTAGTGTAGGATTGATATTACTAGCCTTATATGCAGCATGACGTTGAGGCATATGTGAAAACTTATCTTATTTACTAACATGATAATGTGAAGTAAAAGTTACTAACTAGTCTATTGGAGTCATTGCCTATACTAGAGTGCCCATGAGAGAGTGTTTCATTAGATTTTGTAATTGGATTACCTAAGTTAGATGGGTTTGGGAGCATTATGGTAGAGGTGGATAGATTTTCCAAGTATGGAACATTTATTCCAGCAACCAAGGAGTGCCCAGCTGAGGAGGTAGCCTACTTATTCCTAAAAAATGTAGTGAAGCGTTGGGGCATACCACAGACCATCATTAGTGATCGGGATATGTGTTTTATTGGGTGGTTCTAAACAGAGTTATTCGAGCTATTAGGGTCAAACTTGAACTTTTCTACTAGCATGCATTCATAAATCAATGGGTAAACTAAGTGAGTTAATAGTTTATTGAAGGTTTACCTCAAGCACTATGTTAGCACAATACAACAAGACTGGCCCAAGTTGTTGGATGTTGTCTGGTTTTCTTAGAACTTGTAGTGGAGTGAGGCGACAAACTAGATTTCCCATGTGTTAGTCCCATACTTGAACAAGTACTCTACTAGTTGTTCTTTTGAGTATCTTTAGCCTCATGTTGCACTGGTCCCTTTTACCTACATGCTTGATATTTCCTTTGCTTCTTTTGAGTTGCCTGCTACACACTCTTTTTGGGGGGATTTGGCTACACCTCAGGACTTATGCTATGGCATTCCATTACCACTTTACCCTCATCTCCTAGATTGGTTCTACCAGTGATTGAGCTAACTCTTACACTTGCACCTGAGTTTGTCTAAAAATTGCCAAATTGAATCCCCTAGCTTGAGTTCCCTGAGCTCATTTTAGTGCTCGTGCACCTATTCTAGATCATGGTCCTACCCCTAATACCTTTATTACACCTTTGGGCTAGTCTCCCTTTCATCTTGACTTGGTCACAGTTGCCTTAGAACTATTCCCTATCTTGGTGACAACCTTTGTGATTGGTTGTTCTCATAGACCATAACACATGCATCGAGGGTCATTTGGTGCTGATGGTGGTCAAGGCATATGTATATGTCACGGTTTGCAAGCTAGTCTAGGCCTAAGAGTTCTTTGTGAGTTAAGAAACAGTTCCAATTCTAGCAGGATAAGGTCTAACTGTTAAAGGGACCAAGCCTTGAGGCCTACTAGAGGCCCTGGTTGTTGGGAACTAGTTTAGAGTAGTGGTACAGAAAATGGTCAAGACTCCAAAGGCTTAACCATGGTGTTTAGGTTTGACAAAATTGAGCCAAACCTAAATGCAAGCATTGATGAGTGCTTATATGAATTTACAAGCCATAAAAATGGCATTAGTGTGATAGAAATATGAAGATATGCCTAAACCCACCTACTACCCTATCATGGTGTACGACCGCAGGCTTAGATACCTGTAGGTGGTGCACAGCCCAGCATGTGCTGATGGTGTCTGAGGGAACTACCAGCATAAAGGGCTAGCATGTGTCAATGGTGGTCGAACTATGTGCCAAGACCAATGGCCAACTTGTCTCGATAGTGGTCGAGGCATATGTATGTGTCACAGTCTACAAGCTGGTTTAGGCTTAAGGGTTTTTTCTGAGTCTAAGAGCACTTCTAGTTCTAGTGGGAAAGGATTCTATAGCCAAAGGGACCAGGCCTTAAGTCCTACTGAGGCCTAGGTCACAGGGAACTAACTCAAAATAGTGGTATGGGCAGTGATCAAGTCTCTATAAGCTCATGCACGGTATTCAGGTTTAACAAAATTGAGTCGAGCTCAAGTATAGGTATTGGTGAGTGATGGGCGAGCACACAATTAAACCTAGGTGTGGGCACTGACGATTGAGATGCGAGCGCACGATCAGAATTAAGTGTAGGCACAGTTGAACACAGTCCTAGGAGGATTAGATTTATGGGCTTCTAAAAGGCCTAATACTGCAACACAATCTTTGACAAGTTGGAATTATGCTGAGTACTTAAGTTTTATTGGTTGACATAGACAGACGGAGTCAATTCCCTATCTAAGGCTACACAAAATTAGGTTTAAGATTAGAGCCCATTACACATGCACTGAACATCATTTGGTGCTGATGGCGATCGAAAGGTAGGCAAGTGTTTTGTTTGGTAGGGTCACTGTACACATGCTGCACCAAGTGCCATCATCCACCCAAGAAGTGTCTGAGGCAACAACCCACACCAAAGGCCCACTTGTGCTGACGATGGTCAAGGCAAGTGCCCTCATGAAATGCCAGCATCTGGTGATAATGTTTAAGGCAACATCCCACACCAAAGGGCCAACATCTATTAACGGTGTCTAAGGCAACAACAAGCTAGCATTTGTCAATGGTGTTGGATGTGATTTGAGGTAACAACTCACGTTAGGGGCCAGTGTGTGTTGATGGAGTTTAAGGCAAGTGTCCACTCTAAGGGTGAACCGATCCCTATAACAAATATCGAGGGCATTTGGTTGTCGTTTACTTGGACACTTGAAGAGGGATGTTTTCACCTGGCCGAATTGGTTGCAATGGAGACACCATTCATCATAATCTTTAAAGGGGTGCAACATAAAAAAATAAAATTGAGAGAGCTTTGGTGGGTGTGGGGGGGAGGAACAAATTGAAACGACAAAGGGTTGAATCTCATGGATCATGGTAGCAAGGCCACTTTACCACTTATAATACCCTATCATGTATTTAAGTCATTTGCAAAAGATTCTACCCACCACTCAGTGGTAATTGAGCTCCAAAAAGGCTCACATAGCTCGTTCATTGCTGGGATTGCACCTACGACACGTCTTTGGGGCCATGGGCCCTTACTATGGGTAATCAATCAGGCAATGGGTGCATGCATTGCTTCTAGCCTAGATTTTGACTTAGAGGCATTTAGTCATAATCTATCACATGATAGCTTCGCGTCACTGGCTTGTCAACCGAATGCGATGACTAATTGTCTGAATCAATGGTTCATCTTGTACTAGACTGAATTAATATTACGATGCTACCATTAATAGGGTAAAACTAACCTATCTCATGATAGTCTAAACCTAGCTCACTTTCCGTATTGGTGGGTGAATAGTCCAACACTAGGTGAATTCTATTTCATAATGATAGGAAGAGCCAACATTGAAGGATAAAAAAGTAACGTCACTATGAATGCTTGGTTGCCATAAGCTAGTTATCCATGTGGTAACTTTTTTGATAATAAAAAAGCAATGTCACTATGAATGCTTGGCTACCACAAGCTAGTTATCCATGTGGTAACTTTTCTTATACCTTTAGCTTCAAATTCTGAAGGTCTAAAGGATCGATAGGTCACGCTTTCACAATTCGTATTCATACTAGAAATTAGAATCAAACTAGCTTTTACCCTTTTGTTCCACATGAGATTTATGTTCTCCTTGAGCTCATCTTAGGACACTTACGTTATCTTTTAATAGATGTGCCATCCCAACCAAACTCCCCACCTGACAATGTCTTTCACCTGGATCAACTGACTGAGGCTAGTCTTGGGCCAAAAGAATGTGTTGTGCCTCCCCTCCGATTCATAGAATAAGTCAAATAACTTTAAAAGTAGTGGTATTTCAATTTCGCACGAGGGCTTCCACTTATCCCACACCTTTCAAGTCATTTCACAAAGTCGGACTAGAGTCAAGCTGAACATGCTCTTTTTCCCCATTGATTCCACCAAGCTTGTTCCCTTGGCTGTGGTTTCTCTAGATAGTAGATAGGGACAGTGGAAATCTCATTAATCATTTCATACACATCATTAATTAGATGCCGAGGCATTTGGCTACTTTAAGAGAGTCATAGTTACTCCCGCTATTTACCTACGCTTGGTTAAATTTCTTTACTTTGACATTCAGAGCATCGGGTAGAAATCACATTGCATGAACATCTATAGGGATTGTTGCAATGCTTTGTTTTAATTAAATAGTTGGATTCCTCTTGTTTGTACTAGTTTTAAGTGGATATTTATTGTCTAGGGAAAGCCCTTAAGGGAGCCATTCCCAGTTCATCCCCTGGCCGACAAGTGAAGACCTGTTCTCACTGCGAGAGTAGCTTAAGTAGTGCACTAGTAGTTGATGGGTTTGGGACTAAGTCCCCCATGCCTAGCCCTCAGAGCCAATCCTTTTCTTGAGGCTATGGATCCATTTTTCCAACTTTCTTTGCCTACATTGTTCCATCGACTAGAGGCTATTCACCTTGAAGACTTTATTCGATTATAAGTATGACCTTGCATGAATAGCATTCAGTCCTCCAAATTTTCAAAGGCCATTGGGGGCATACTAGACACCACTTGACGTGTAGTACTCTTTTGGCACTAGATCCTAACTCTGGCTAAGCTATTTTCAAGGTGGGCAAGCCATTAAATAGAAAAGATAACTCTTCTCGAGGCCCCCATCGACATTTTTGGACTCCCGAATGTTGTCGTTAGCCATTGCATCCCAGTTTAAGAATTTTAACCAGATTCCTTTTTGAAGTTTACATGGGACACACTATTGGATAGGCTTCCTCTTTCTTTTAAGATCGACTAACCTATGTGCAAGTGCTATTCACATAGAACCTTTCCCTTCTTCAACCTTCAAAGTTCTCATTTGAATATTTATTGCTACCACTAAGATCTACACCAATAGCCACACTCATTTGGGGTAGCACTTTTGGGTTTTGTTGCAACTATCGTGCCCTCCTACTCATCAAGGCCTCGCCCTTACCCTAACGGTTGGGTATAGGTTGCACGTTTAAGCACAATCCATTTTTGAGTCTAGTTGATTTCGTAAGAGAGTTGTTACACACTCCTTAGCAGATTTTAACTTTCATGACCACCTTTCTGCTGTCTTAATCGACCATACCCTTTGTGGGTTCTAGGTTAGCATGTAGTTAAGAACCATAACCTAGCTTTCGGTTCATCCCACATCACTAGTTCTACTTACCAAAAATGGCCCACTTAGAGCTCTCAATTTTATGG
The DNA here is from genome assembly GCF_047325235.1 of Durio zibethinus. Classification (NCBI taxonomy): domain Eukaryota; kingdom Viridiplantae; phylum Streptophyta; class Magnoliopsida; order Malvales; family Malvaceae; genus Durio; species Durio zibethinus. The sequence goes on from NC_143166.1 coordinate 22,086,489, forward strand.
TGTGGTTCAATGAAGCAGCCACAACATCTTACCTATTTAAAGTTTGAGAATAGGTCGAGGGTGTTGTGCCCTCGGTGCCTCAAATCATTGGCTTTACTTGATAGAACTCACTAAGGGCTCTGGCTATCTAGAAGGAAACTTCAGAGGGAACTAGCTTTTAGACAGTTCGATTAGTCTTTTACCCTTATACCTAAGTCAGACAAACGATTTGCATGTCAATATCACTTTAGGCCTCCACCAAAGTTTCCTTTGGCTTCACCCAGCTTAGGCATAGTTCACCATTTCAGAAGATTAAGATTAGTTAGCGGTGTGCCTGCGAAGCATCCCATCAATCAGCTCCTGGTGCCTTACAGGTTTTTTATCCTGTTGACTATAACCATGCAAATAAACATGCAATTAAATATATAATCATACAAATAATAATATATAAATCGTGAAAATAAATATGCAATTAAATATATAATCATACAAATAAACATACAAATAAACATATAATCATGCAAATAAATATATTAATAATCAAATATGCAAATAAATATATAATCATACAAATAAATATATTAACCATGAAAACAAATATATTGGGCAAATAAATTATCATACAAATATAATATTAGTCATGCAAAAATAAATACCATGCAATAAATATAAAAATAAGAGAAAACAATTAAATATTATAAAAGTTATGCAAAAAAAAAAAAGCAAACATTACCTCAATGGATCATGGGTTCCAACAAATTTTCACCTTTCAAAAACTTATGCTTCCTACTATAAATCTTAACCTTTCTTCTAAAAACTCCAACTAGATCTTCTTGCAAATTTTTTCCTTAATTGCTTTTTCTTTGGTAATTCAAAACTTTACCTAAATTTTCTTTATTTTCAATGATCTCTGTTTGATCTTGAAATCAATTGTTGTTAGGCCCCCCTTTGATCACATATTCAAGGTCCTTATATAAGGATTGAATTCTTTTCAATTTGGAAGAAATTCATTTAACCAAATCTAGGTTTCTCTCCAAAATTTATTCTTTGTGTAATCTTCTTTTTTTCAATAGATTGTGCCTCAAGTCTTTCCAAAATTATTCAACCATTAAAGTTAAAATCTAATATAGAATCTAAGAATTGAATTGAATCCATGATTTTCCATACAAAATCCCACTTTTTTTTTATCTTTTTAAAAATATTTTTACGAATTGACTTTGACTTTTTTGACCAAAAAAACAAAAATTAAAATATAAATAAAATTTAGGGCTTAATCTTTGGGCCTAAAATTCACTTTTCCAATTAAGGCCAATTGCAAAATAAAAATTAAAATTTGAAGCCCAATGAATTTCAGAAATTCCCCAGACAAAATGGGTTGTCTACAGTTGCCCTTCTTTGTGCATTTTCTATCAAACAAAAATTGTATAAAGCGAAAAGATGTCCATTTTGCCCAGGTTAATAAAAATAAAAAATAAAAATTACAAAGGCTTATCCTTAGAGGTTTGAAACATGTTTTTTAAAAAAAAATGCTCCCTTACAACTAAGGCTTTGAAACTTTTGAAAATAAAATGCTCTCCCACAATTGAGGGTTTAGAACTTCTGAAAAATGAAATGCTCCCCCACAATTGAGGCTTTGGAACTTTTGAAAATAAAATGCTCCTCTACAGCTGAGGCTTTGAAACTTCTGAAAATAAAATGCTATCCCACAACTGAACGTTTGGAACTTCTGAAAAATAAAATGCTCCCACACAATTAAGGCTTTTGAAACTTTGAAAATAAAAAGCTCCCCCACAATTGAGGCTTCGAAACTTTGAAAAATAAAATGCTCCCCCACAACTGAGGCTTTGAAACTTTGAAAATAAAATGCTCCCCCACAACTGAGGCTTTGGAACTTTTAAAAAAATAAAATGCTCCCCCACAGCTGAGGCTTTAAAGCTTTTGAAAAAAAAAAATGCTCCTCCACAATTAAGGCTTTGAAACTTTTGGAAATTAAAATGAGATCTTTCTTACCTTTGAAAAAAACTCCTCCTTAATAGAGTCATTGAAACTTTAAAAAATCTTACCTTAAATTGAGTTTCTACATCTCATCTGAATCATCATTGATTGTCTTCCAATGTCTCTTCTCAAAATTATTTCCTCATCTAGTTTTTCTTTCTTACTTTCTAAACATATGCAATAAATGCATGAAATGAATGAAAAGATTCTCCACAATTCTCAAATTCAATTTCAAGATTCAAACTTTAATTTTTCTTCCTTTCAAACATGCATGATGCATGGGATGAATATGATGAACAAAATGTATGCATACAATGAATGCATGAGCTAAATATTTTTCAAGATTTCATCCTAATTTCAATACAAACTTTGATATTTCTTTTCCAAACATGAAGTGCATGAATGCAATAAATGCAATGATATATACATGTAATGAATACAATGAATACAATGCATGAATGCAAAATCCCTACCCAATTTCAAACTTTAAACTTTCTTTTCTTTTACAAATATGCATGATGAATGCCATGAATGATGCATACATGTAATGCATGTGGTGAATGCAATATATGCTATCTTTTCAATTATGGTAAATCAGAGGGTTCTCAAAGCTCTTGATTTATCTTCTCACTCCTTTTAACTCATCAACACTTGTGATTTTCAGCATGAGCTATCATGCATCAACAAGTAGTCTCATCCATTATATCATCCAAATTCAATGTTTCCTTCTTTTAATAGGATCTCAAGACACTTTTTCATGTTTTTTTTTCAGCTTCTTATCATGTTTTTATTGAACTTCTTTGAAACTGGCTAACAAATGTATCTATTGATTTGTGACCCAAAATTCCTCTTCATTACCTTCATCATTTAATCTTAACACTTGGAATGTTTTTTTTTTTATTTGTAAGCCATAAGGATCAGCATTATTTTAAATGTTTTTCATCCTTTACATTTCATTTTCAATATGTCCCAGCCACTTCCAACTTTGTCAAAATAATGCAAGGATCTTTCATAATAGTCTTTTATTCATTCATCATCACTTCAATTCAATGCCAAATGTAATCCATCATATTTCTTTAATTCATCATGGGAAGAAATATATGGTGAAGAGCAAGAAAAATTAAAGAAAGGGTATTCATTATAAGAAAAAGTTTGGTAAAGAATAAATAGGCAAAGAAATCATTTCAGGATGAATTAAGATAAGTGCTGAGAAGGGTACGTAACATCTAAGATAATTAATATTCAGATAATTCTAGAAAAATTAATTTTGAATTCTTTTTCAAAAGCTCATTACATTGATATTATTGATTTTTTATCAATTCAAGCATTATCCCTATTTCTTGGGATCCTTGTCAAGGCTGTTTTTTTCAAGTTTCCTTTTTGTTACTTAAATCGCCCTTTCAGGTTTTGAATTTAAGTTTTCCCTCCTCCTTTTTTTTTTTTACACATCCTTTCCTTAGTATGTCCCTTTTTCCTTTAATCTATTAATGATATTTTGGTCAAAATTCCCAACATTTCCATTACAAGTTTGTCATAGTTCAATTCATGATTCTCCACTTTGAGCATTCATATTCGATCAAAATAAACTTTTAAAGGATGTAACATAGGCTAAGATAAAGAGTTATGAAAGAAATGGATAAAGTAGGCCTAAAATTAATTCGAATGGTTATAAACTAAAGGATTATTTATTATCATATGAAGCAGCTTGGCTTTTTGTCCCATTCTTCATCAATTCTCTATTTCTTTTCTTTTCACATTGTTTTGATTTGCACTTTTCACCCTTTTTTAAGAAAGATATGAGCACCAAAGAAGTTTTTTTTTGGTTGCCCCTAAAGTCATTAGGGGTCTTCACTTTCTTTTTTCTTTGACTTTCTCTTTGTGATCAAGTCTTTTTCAAATTTAGCCCCAAGTATAGAAAGTGATCTTTAGTTAGGGTTTCTTCTAAAGAAAATTCAATAGGCTTAAATAGGATAGTAAATGGATAATTTTACTTATTGTGTAAAGGGTAGAAGACATATAGCCATTTCTCATTTCAAATATAAATACTCTCGATAAAGAACATTTATTGACTAAAAACAAACTTGTGAGTGAACCATCATAAAAAATCATACACTAAATCACTTTCATCTTTGAATGAATGAAATCCCATGCTGGTTTCATTTCATGAAATTTATCCTCTTTTACTTTAATTATCCCAATAGATTAAGAGTCTCAACTTATCAATTTCATCAATATGAATGATGCTTTTAAAATCAAATCCTAGATTATTGTCGTAATTTTCTAAACATTTATTATTTAGAACATGGAAGTTAGTGAAATATGAAATACATGTATATAAAAGTAATGGAACAAATGAGGAAATGCAATGAAAATGCATGGTCACTTTATTGAAATGATGAAAGATAAATAAAAGACTTACATAGAAGACTCGAATATTCCAAACTTGCATTATTTCTTAAACTTCCTAAGGTGACAAACATTTATAAAAACTCTTTCAAAATTAGGCCCCAATGTGGTTAAGTAAAAGGTTCTTGATCACACATGTCCTTGCTTGTTAATCAAAATTCACCAATCCATTTTTTTTACCAAACTTTGCACTTTATACTTCAATGCTTATGTAATTTTTTATAGAATGGCCAATAATCCTAAAATGATAGTCACAAGTAGCATTAGCATCATACCCCTTAGGGTAAGAAGGTTTTATAGGTTCTAAATAAATTGGTGTGACCAAATAGTTCTCATTAAGTTGAAGGAGTAACTTAGTGTATGTCATAAGAATTGGATCTATATGAGTTCTTTCTCTTTTCTCCTGATTTTTAGGTTGAGCAATTGGCTGAGAGTTAGGTAATTATATGACTAGTTGATAAGCATAAAGACTTGGGGAGACATTATTGATGGTTAGGTAGTAAGGTTGGTATATCAAGTAAGGATAATATGGGGTGAAGCCTCTAACCAGTTGTCTTTTATGAATCATAGCTTAAGCATCTTCTTTTTTCTTTTTTAGGACAACCCCTTTCTTTACATTACCACCTTCAAGCTTTCCATTCTTGATGGTATTTTCAATGATTTTTCCAGAAATTAACATATCATTGAAATTTTTAGTGGCATTTCTAATTATCCTTTCATAGTAAGAAGCCTTGAGAGTATTGACAAACAAGATTGTGGTATCTTTTTCAATAAGCAGTGGCTAAACTTAGGCAACAATATCCCTCCATATCTAGGCATATTTTTTAAAACTTTTAGTATCCTTCTTTTTCATGCTTTGTAAAGATATGCAATCTAGTCCTAGATCTATAATGTGTTTGTATTGTGCAATAAAAGCCATTATTAACTCTTTTCAATCATAAACATGAGTCTTATCCAATTGCACATACCATCTAACAATTGAACCAGTGAGGCTATCTTAGAAGACATGGATAAGCAACTTTTTATTATACGTGTATACAGCCATTTTACGACAATGCATTGTCACATGTGTAATGTAGCACTTGATTTCATCATACTTCTCAAACTTAAATACCTTGAACTTTGGTGGAATCATGACATTAGGAACCAAACATAATCTAGTAGCATCCATTAACCCTTAAAAGTTTATTTTTTCCATGGCTCTAAGTCTCTTTGTTATGAGATTTATCTTTTGAGAACTAGAGCTTTCTTTAGTTTCAATAAGGCCTATCTTTAACTTTTCTTATTCCTTGAGATCATTAAAATTTGAAACTTATGTAGGATCAGATATCTTAATATCAATAACAAGGGAAGCGAAAGCATAAAAAGAAGTTGTCGGCATGTTAGTTTGCATATAAGGATAACTTGCAATGAATGGCATTTGGTGCTGGGCCTTCTGAGATGCATGTGCTGAATATGAATCAAAGCCATTAGGGTATAGTGGATCAGTCTCATTTTGTATCACTACTTCTTCTACCACTTTCTTCCTTTCACTCATTTTTTTAACAATTCAATAATAGTTTCCAACTGCCCCTTCAATTCTTCTTATGTTTTTTCTAGCTTTTGGAGGCTCCAACTGCCCATTTAGTTCTTCTTTTGCTTTTTCTAGTTTTTGGAAGTGAAGAGCATTTTCTTCTTCCATGATACTTGCTTGATATCTAGTGTTGTAATGTCTCAGATTGTATAAAGATTGAGCTATCTTTGAACCTTAATTTTCCATAATTTTTAAGAATTAGGATGACTTATTATCATGCACTTTAGAGAGATGTTTATATATGAATGCATAGATGTATGAATACAGTAAGGAGGATTCATCACATAACAATTGTTAACAAAAAAAATCTTTATTGAATTGAAAGTTATTTCTAACCAAATCCAGTATTACATCCATTAAAAGTTTAAAATTTATTGTGAAAAAAAAATCCCTAATTTGTCGGCATTGGCCTTGCACTTTATTAAGGAAAACTAGTAGCTCATGGCCATGTGTTCCCACTGATCGTACCTTTGTTTTCCATTCTTCAACATTTTTTGCCACGTCCTTGGCTTTATAGGTAGTCGATAGTGATTTGGTCAAGTAGACACTCCAATTGATTACGCTTTCTCACATATGCTTTCTTGGCTTGTTCATACTTTTCTTTCACAACACTCATTTGTGTTCCAATTTCGACCACTACCCCATTAAGCATTTAGATGTGCTCTTGTGTTTCAATAAGTGCTTCATCTTTTTCTTGCATCTTTGCTTGCAATTGTCTTTTTTTTTTCAAAAATTAGGCTAACTCATGATTGGTGGATGGCTATGTGATTTTGAGATCAGAAAAAAGATTCTTCTATTCATCCCTTTCTTATCCGAGTGCTTGAACCTTTTTGTCCATTCTTCCCTCTAAATCTTTTTTTAGCCTTTTGTTTTCAAGCTCCAATTCATCTTTTTCAACTTGGAGCTTTCTTTTAGCCATTTCCACTATCAACTTTTACATAATTGGCTGACAAACAATCACCTCCTTTAAGCTAAGCTTCCTCAGACTTCATTCTTAGGCACATAGGGATCTTTGATAGGCTTTCAATGGATGTAATTAAGATTCTTTTTGTTAAGATTTTTTTGTGGCAATCACTCCTTATGTGAATCTAATGATGAATGCATGCAAAAAAATTGAGAAAAAAAGGTTAATTAACATAATATGATATATACAAAGAACAATATAAAAGGTTAGTATGCAAAAATATATACGAGGAATAATAAATTTACAAGAATAATAACTGTCTCATTATGTGTCCTACTTAAGTTTTCTCTAATAAAAGGGAAGGTAAGCCTCTAACCTAGGTTTGGATTCTTAGGGTCCATGTATATCCTGGTTCAAAGGCTTGAGAATCTAAAGGCTCCCAATTTGTCCCCTATATCATCTTCCATTATAGACTAATAAGGCACCCCAATCCTTGCCCACCATTATAGGCTCAAACGAAAATAGTTCAATCTGAGTGGGGTTTTTTGCTAGCTCACAAAGTTTATCATCTTAGAGAATGTAGGTACTTACTCCCTCCTAATAAAGGATAAAGCCTGGGTATAGAGCTTATGCATGAATGCAAGTGTGGTGTGTGTAAAGGGACATGCCAAATAATAAAATAAATAGGTGAAAATAATATATGCAAAACAAAAAAAATAAGAAATCACAAACGAATAGGTTAGTCCACATGAAATCATATATAATTACATAATAAAAACTATTAAAGTAAGGGTTAAGATAACACATAAATAACTAATGGCTTGACTCTTTATAGTCCCCAGTGGAGTTGCCAAACTGTCATAATGTTTAGGTTAGGAAAACTACCCGTTAGACACAAAAACTATGGAGTCACCACCAATCCTTTTTAGTTAGGTGTGATTGGCCCCCTATGTGAATCTATCCCTTTTTAAGGTTCTCCTAAGTGTAAACTAAGGGTTCCTAAAAGGAATATGTTTTAGTCTACATCATTAGAACTAAGGTGTGGGAGTCGGTTACCTGTAGGGATGGTACTAGCATCCCTTTATGCCCAAAATTGGTACCAAGTTAATTATGTGTTATCTTACCTAAGCTTTATTAAAGATGATCTTTATCATGCAAATGAAAATCAATTCTAATCTTTTTATTTATTTACACAACATAGTGATACAAAAATCCTATCAAAATCAAATCATGCAATCATGCAAATATCACATCAAATATCATGTGAATATATTATAAATCATACCAAATATCATGTAATAATATTATGCCTAAATCATGCTAAAATATTCATGCAAGAATGTCATGCAAATCTACTAACTATCATGCAATAATAATAATCATACAAATATATATAATATTATGCAAATATATTAATCATCATGCAATAATATAAAATACCATACAAATATATTAATAACCATTCATGCAAATATATAATCATGAAATCAAATATAAGCACACAAATATATTAATAATTATGCAATTAAATATAGTCATACAATTATGCACACTATAAATATAAAAACATGCAATTAGATATCATGCAAATAAAAAATTAATCATGCAATAATATAATATCATATTATGTAAATAAATATATTAATAATCATGCAAGCAAATATATTAATAATCATGCAAGCATGCAATTAAATATATTATCATGTAAATAGTAATATATAAATCATGCAAATAAATATGCAATTAAATATATAATCATACAAATAATAATATATAAATCATGCAAATAAATATACAATTAAATATATAATCATACAAATAATAATATACAAATCATGCAACTAAATAAGCAATTAAATATATAATCATGCAAATAAACATACAAATAAACATATAATCATGCAAATAATAAATTATGCAAATAAATATATTAATAATCAAGTAATTAAATATATTAATAATCATGTAATCAAATTAAATATAATCATACAAATAAATATATTAATAAATCACGCAAATAAATATATTAATCATGCAAACAAATATACTAAGCAAATAAAATATCATGCAAATATAATATTAGTCATACAAAATTAAATACCATGCAATAAATATAAAAATAAGAGTAAGCAATTAAATATTATAAAAGTTATGCAAAAATTACAAAAAAAAAGAAAGCAAATATTACCTCAATGGATCACGGGTTCCAATAATTTTCACCTTTTAAAAATTGATACTTCCTACTATAAATCTTAAACTTTCTTCCAAAAACTCCAACTAGTTCTTGCAAATTTTTTTGTTTGATTGTTTTTTCTTTCTTGATCCAAAACTTTACCCAAATTTTCTCTTTTTCAATGACCTCTGTTTGATCCTAAAATCAATTATTGTTAGGTGCCCCGTTGATCATAGATTCAAGGTCCTTATGTAGACATTGAATCCCTTTTGAATTGGAAAAAATTAATTCAATTGAATCTAGGATTTCTGTTCAAATTTTGCTTTCTATGTAATCTTCCCTTTTTTAATAGATTAAGCCTTAAGTCTTTCCAAAAATATTTAACCATTAAAGTTAAAATCTGATACAGAATCTAAGAGTTGAATTGAATCCAAGATTTTTCATGAAAAATCCCACATTTTTTCCTTTTTTTAATTTTTTTTACCAATTGAATTTGACTCTTTTAACTAAAAACACAAAAATCAAACCAATAATTAAACTAAAAAATTAAAATACAAATAAAATTTAAGGCTTAATCTTTGGGCCCTAAATTCTTGTATCTAATTAAGGCCCAATTGCACAATCAAAATTAAAATTTGAAGCCTAATGAATTTTAAAAAATTCTCAGATAAAATGGGGTGTCTACAAGCAGCATCTGTACACATTGGTCCATAACCTACCCAATCGATTAGTCGACGAGTGAGTGGAGGAAACGACACACAAGGCCATGTCACAATCACTTGGCATAGGGAAAAACACAAGCAAGGGCCACGAGATTGCCTCTACCATCCAACAAGCAACGATGGCACGACACCACCAGTGCTTGGTCTAGTCGAGATTGTATATGCAAACTTTGCCGTCACCACCCAATTGGACATTGCTCAATTCAGAGACTTGTTCTTGGAGATTGGGTAGCATCGGTTGCATGCACGGGCTTGGCCAAGCCAAGGCTTTTTTGTGGTGAATGAGAAGGGACCACTAGACCACCAAATAACTAAAAGACTTGGCCAGACCAAGCTCGAGACCATAGCTTTTGCATGCACCACCCTAGGGAGCCGTTGCCCAATTTAGGGACTTTGTCTAAGGTTTGGGGTAGCATTAGCTACAAGCACAAGCTTGACCTTGGCATAGCCAACCCCTTAATCGGTTGAGGCCATGGGTGCCTGCAGGTCACAAGAGCTACCAGTTGTCATATAACACAGCCAAAAGGCATGCACAGCTAGGATTTTTGCTTTAGGAACATTGTTGTGGATGTATGTAATGATAGACCCATCATAAATGCCTACTCCCCCATGGGGGAGAGGGTCCCTAGACAACCACCCCTTAAAGATCATGAAATATTTTACAGATATGCTAACAATAGACATTAAAGTGTTTGAAATGAGGATACTTTTTTCAAATGGGCATATCCCACACTAAGGGTCTGCAGGTGTTGGTGGTGGTCAAGACATGTGCACCCAATGGTGTTTGAAGCAAGGGCCTGCATGTGCCGATGGTGTTCAAGTCAATTGCTTACATAAAAGGCCATTTTCTGTTGATGCTGATCGAGGTGTGTGCCCGCACTAAGTGCTAGCATGTACCAATGGTGGTTTAGACAAGTGCTTATACTAAAAGTTAGCTTGTGTCGATAGTGGTCAAGGTAAGTGCCTATGCCAAAAGCCAACTTACGTCGATGATGGTCGAGACATGTGCTCACACCATACACCAGCATGTATCGATGATTGTCGAGGCCTTGGCCAAAGTTTGATTCTAGGCACGGTGAACATGTTGGGCTTGGGCATGTACTGGTACCATATTTTTTTGTCAAAGGCATAATCACTGAAGCATCATCACAAAACCTGATCGACATCATTAGGGGTTCCAATGATTGGAGAAGAGGGATTAAGGGGTGCGCACATGATGTGTAATGCATGCTGGTCCTTGGCCCTTATATTGGCCCTCTATCCCAGAAGGAACCTTAACAACTCATACTCTTTTAAAGAGCATAAGAGCTTTTATTGGTTTACAACTAGTCGCCATTCAAGAGTCTAAAATGGGGACTTTTTTCAAATGGCCACAAAATATTTTACACTTCAATTTTTTAGCTGAATTTTTTTTGGATGCCAATAAAAATACAAGGATCATGTACACCAAATTTGGGGCCAAAAATACTTCTAAAAAAATTTCAAAAAATCTCAAATTGTGAAAAATTTTAAAAATTTTAAAAATTATGAAAAATAAAAAACGAGTCATCTTACCATAAAACTTCACATGAAGGCTTAAAAGACCATTATATGAATTTACAAGCCATAAAAATGGCATTGGCATAGTAAAAATACGAATATGTGCTTAAACTCACCTACTGCCTGATTTGGTATGCATGGTGCATGGCCAAAGCCCAAGATACCTACGCATGGTGTATGGTCCAGCATGTGTCAATGGTGTTTAAGTGAACTACCCCCACCAAAGGCTAGCATGTGCTAATAGTGGTGGAAGCATGTGGTAAGACAAAGGGCCAACATGTTTCGATGGTGGTCAAGGTATATACATACATCAAGGGTTATTCAATGTTATGGTGATCGAGACATTGCATGTGTCATGGTTTATAAGTTGGTCCAAGCCTAGCAGTTCTCTTTGAGTCTAGAAGCAATTCTAGTTTTAGCAAAATAGGGTCTGATAGCCTGAGGGACCAAGCTTTGAGGCTTATTGAAGGCTCAGGTCACAGGGAACTAGCTTAAAACAATGGTATGGGTAGTGATCAAGACTCCAAAGGTTCAAACATGGTATTCAGGTTCAATAGAATTAAGCTAAGCCTAGGTACAAGCATTGGTGAGTGATACACGGGCACACAATCAGACCCAGGCAAGGTCATTAATGATTGAAGTGCAGGCACATGATCAGACCCAGGTGTGGGCATGCCTGAATATGGTCTTGAAATGATCAGATTTAAGGGCTTCTAAAAGGCCTAGTGCTATAGCATAATATTTGACAAGCTAAAATTATACTAAGCACTTAAGTTTTGTAAGTTGATTTAGGCACACAGAGTCAATTTCTTCTCTAAGGTCGTATAGAGTTTGGCTTATGGTTGGAGCTCGTGACATATGCATCTAGCATCATTTGGTGCTGATGGTGCTCAAAAGACAGACAAGTGTATTGAAAAGGACAAAAGAATGGTGGGAGGGTTACGGTATACATGCCACACCAAATGCTACCATCTGAAGATGGTGTCTAAAGTAATAACCCACACTAAGGGCTAGTGTGTGTCGATGGTGGTCGACACATATGTCGAGACTAAAGGCCAACATGTCCTAATGGTGGTCAAGGCATGTGCATGTATCGAGGGTCATTGAGTGCCAATGGTGTTGAGGCATGTGCATGTGTCATGGTCTACCAGCTGGTTTAGGCTTAAGGGTTCTCTTTAAGTTGATAAGCAATTTTAGTTCTAGTAGGATAAGGTCTGATAGCTAAAAAGACTAGGCCTTGAGGCATACTGAAGGCCTAGGTCATGGGCAACTAGCCTTAAACAGTGGAATGGGTAGTGATCAAGACTCCAAAGGCTTAGGCATGGTGTTTAAATTTGACAAAATTGAGCTAGGCTTAGGTGCAGGCATTGGTGAGCACTTATATGAATTTACAAGGTACAAAAATAGCATTAGCATGGCAAAAATATAAAGATGTGCCTGAACCCACCTACTACCTGATCATGGTGCATACGGTGCTCGACCTGAGCCTAAGATACTTGCATGTGATGCGAGACCTATCATGTGCCGATGGTGTTTGATGGAACTACTCACACAAAAGGCACACATGTGTTGATAGTGGTTGAACCATGTGTTGAGATCAAGGGTTAACATGTCCCAATGGTGGTTAAGACATGTACATGTATCACAATACATAAGTTGGTCCAAGCCTAGGGGCTTTCTTTAAGTCCAAGAGTAGTTTTAGTTCTAGCAAGACAAGATCTGATAGCTAAATGGACTAGGCCTTGAGGCCTATTAGAGGCCCAAGTCATGAGAAACTAGCTTTGAATAGTGTTATAGGTAGCGATCAAGACTCTAGAGGCTTAGGTGTGATGTTTTAGTTCAGCATAATTAAGCCAGGCCAAAGTGCAGGCATTGGTGAGAGCTTATATGAATTTACAAGCCATAAAAATGGCATTGGTGTAACAAAAATATGAAGATGTGCCTGAACCCATGTATTGCTCGGTTATTATGCTCACGTTGTGAGGCCTGGGCCCAAGATACGTACGCGTGGTGCGTAATCTAGCATGTGCCAATAGTGGTCAAACCATATGTTGAGAGCAAGAGCCAACATGTCCTAATGGTGGTGAGGCATGTGCATTTGTCACAGTTCACAAGAAGACGTTCTTTTTTAATTGAAGAGTAGTTCTAGTTTTAGTAGGATATGGTCCAACAACAAGGAGGATTAGGCTTTAAGGCCTACTGAAGGCCTAGGTCATAGGGAACTAGCCCAAAATAGTGGTATGGGTAGTGATCAAGACTCTAAAGGCTTAGATATAGTGTTCGATTTGGCAAAATTAAGCCAGACCTAGGTACGGGTATTGGTGAGCACTTATATAAAGTTACAAGCCATAAAAATGGCATTAGCACGATAAAAATATGAAGATATACTAAAACCCACCTCCTGCCTTATTGGGTGCACCTGATGCATGATCCAGGCCTATTATACCCGCGCATGATGTATGACCCAACATATGGCAATGGTGTTTGAGGGAACTACCTACATAAAGGGCTTGCATGTGCTGATGGTGGTTGAACCATGTGTGAAGACTAAGGGCCAACATATTCTGATGGTGGTTAAGACATGTGCATGTGTCATGGTTCACAAGCTAGTCCAAGCCCAAAAGTTCTCTTCAAGTTGAGGAATAGTTCCAATTCTAGCAGGATAGGGTCTGACTGCTAAGGGGACCAGGCCTTGAGGCCTACTGGAGGCTCTGGTCATTAGGAACTAGTCTAGAATAGTGGTATGAGAAGTGGTCAAGACTTTAGAGGCTTAGAGATGGTGTTTAGGTTCAACAGAATTGAGCCAAGCCCAGGTGTTGGCACTTGTGAGTGCTTATATGAATTTACAAGCCAAAAAAATGGCACTTACATGGTAGAAATATGAAGATGTGCTTGAACCCACTTACTGCCTTATCATGGTGTGCCTAGTGAGTGGCCTGGGCTCAGTATACTTGCATGTGGTGTGCGACCTAGCATATGCCAATGGTGTTCAAGAGAATTACCTATATAAAAGGCCAGCATGTACTGATGGTGGTTGAACAATATGTCGAGACCAAAGGCCAACATGTCCCAATGGTGGTTAAGGCATATTAATGTCAATGACATTTACATTACATACATTGCATTTGCATTGTTGTTTGAATAATATATGTTTGTGTCATAGGCTCTGACTTTTAAACTAGAATCCATGTAGCCTTAAACTAGGAATGAGCTCTTTATGTCTAAGTCAGTCTATGAACCAAGCATGCGAGCACTAGACCAACTAGAAAGGTAGAATATGCAAGTTAAGAGAACATAAGAGAATGTTAGAATATGCTATATATTTCTGAGTGTGAATGATGATACAACTGAGAGAGGGGCAACCTTCTATTTATAACCTCAACACTGTATGCCTACTCCTAAAATCAATGGATTACATGATTCCTAAAATTAAGGGATTGCACATTAATACAAGATTACACCTTGATTCTAAAGATTCCCTATTGATTCTCAGGGTTGACTAGTTCCTCCAGTTGTGTGTTATCAATCTTGGATGCTTCTAGATGGTTTTAGATAAGTTCCACTCTCCTTGGTCCACCAAGGAGTGGTGCGAGCATGATTCAAGCTTTGTCTTGGTTGTGTAGGCAGGCTTGACTACTGTGCGGGTGGTCTGGATGCTCATTCCATGCTTATTGCACCAACCTCCATTACTGTCCCTAGTGCTTGAGCTTTGATCTCAGGTGTTCAGGCCTCAGCTCTTAGTGCATCTGCCCAAGGGATGACATTTTCCCCCACCTGATTGCATGATGCCCTCATCATGTCTTTTGCATGGAACTACCTGATCTTATCCTAAAATTACGATAGGTCCTCTACTAGTTCCCAACTCACTTCACTATTTGGAAGCCCCTTCCATCACACCAAAAACTCTTACCTTAGTTGATAATTCTATCGCCTCACTTTTCGGTTAGCAAAAATGCTTTAGACCTTTTTCTTATATAAGGCTTTGGCTTCTAATGGTGCACACCTCGACTCTGCTCGTTCTTGATCCCTTGGTCTTCATGGAACGGCTTGAATATGCTAACATGGAAAACTAAGTGTACCTTTAACTTGGGTGGCATATCAGCTTATAGGCAACCTTGCCTACCATCTTAAGAACTCTAAAAGGTCTTTCATGCCTTTGGACTAAGCCCTTATGCAGGCCTTTGTGGCACAAAATGGGGTACAGCTTCACTAAGACCAAGTCCCCCACTTAGAACTACATATCACTCTTTTTCTGGTCTACCCACTTTTTTGACCTCTTTGAGGCTTTATGTAGACAAACTCTCACCAAGTTGGCTTGCTTTTGCCAAGCCTTGGCAAACTTATACATTGCTAGATTAGGCCTTATATAACCTACAACAATCAAACCAGGTGTTAGCGATTGCTGACCTGTCATAATCTTAAAAGGATTTTGGTTCATTACTTTACTTCTCTATAGGTTGTATGAGAACTGGGTAACATCAAATAGCTTAGGCCAATCTTGTTGCATGGCACACATAATTCTTAAGGTAGACCTCTAATAATCTATTCACTCACTCAGTTTGCCCGTTAGTTTGTAGATGCATGCAAGTGAAAAAGTTTAAGTCTGACCCTAACAGCTTGAACAACTCAATCTAGAATTGCCCTATGAATCACCCATCCTAATCACTAATAATAGCCTTCAGTACTATTTAGTACTTCACCACGTTCTTCAGGAACAAATGGGTTGCCTCCTCAACTAGGCATTCCTTGGTTACAGGAATAAAAAACTCGTACTTGGAAAACCTGTCCACCACTGCCATGATGCTCTCAAACCCTTCTACCTTAGGTAGACTAACTATGAAATCCAAAGTGATACTCTCCCATGGTCGTTCTAGTATGGACAAAGGCTCCAAGAGATTGCCTGATGGCTTGAGGTCCACCTTGTCCTATTGGCACACAAGATAAGTTTTCAAATAAGCCTCAACATCATTTTTTATGTATGGCTAGTAGTATCAGTCCTGTAGCAAGGCTAAGGTGCGACTCACCTCTGGGTGACTAGCCCACCTGGAATCATGGCACTCTTACATAACCTTCCTGTGAAGCTTTCTATGCTACGACATAAACAACCTGCTACCTTTGGTGTACAACAAGTCATTCTGTATCTAAAACCATCTAGTCTTACCTTGTTTGGCATGCTCGATGAGAGCCTTGGCTATAATATTGTGTAGCCACCCTTTTTTGATGCGCGGCACTAAGGACCCTTATAATTGGCTAACGACAGCAAGGCTTGCTTTCTTACTCAAGGTGTCAGCCATTGTGTTCACTTGCCTAGGCTTGTACTCCAACCTGTAATCAAATTCCATAAGAAAGTCTTGTCAGTGGGCTTATTTGAGGGATAACTTCTTTTGTGTTTAGAAGTAGCTAGTTGCCACATTGTCAATTTTGATCATGAACCTTAACTTTAACAGGTAATGCTACCAAGTGTGCAAGTAGTGCATCATTATTGTCATCTCCCTCTCCTAGATCGTGTACCTACACTTAATCTTGTTTAGCTTTTGGCTCTCAAATGCAATCGAATGGTTCTCTTGCATTAGCATGCCAACTATCACAAAGTCTGATGTGTCTGTATGCATCTTATACAACTTAGCATAGTTTGGCAAAGCTAACATAAGCTCTTTTGTCATTACCCACTTGAATCGATCAAAGGCTTGTTGGCACTCATGCTCTATTCCCACGTTCTCCTCTTCTTGAGCAAATCCATCAAAGGTGTGGCTATAACTAAGTGGCCTTTGATGAAATATTGGTAGTAGTTGACTAGCCTAAGGAATGATTTTAGCTTAGTTACCTTGGTTTACGGTTCCCAATCTAGAATTGCATGAACCTTGCCTGCATCTATGCGTATCTTGCCACCTTCCACTATGTGGCCAAGAAATGGTACCTCTTACAGGGCAAATGAGCACTTATCCTTCTTCATAACTAGTTCATGCATCCGTAACACCTTGAACACCTATTCAAGTGGTTTACAAGCTCCCCCAATGTCTAGCTATGGATCACAATACCATCAAGATAAACCATAACAAAATGATCAAGGAGCGATTGTAGTACCTTGTTTATAAGTGTATAGAATGTTGTCAGAGCATTGGTGAGTCCAAATGGCATAACCAAGAACTCATAAGAGTTATAGCAGGTGACACACGTTGTCTTGGCTCATCTCTTTTTGTGATCCTGACCTGATATAACTTGATCTTAAATCTAGCTTGATAAACCACCTCACGATTCCAAGTTGGTCAAACAAGTCCACAACGAGAGGGATAGGATACTTATTCTTAAGGGTCAGCTTGTTCAATGCTCGATAGTCAATACACAACTACAAGAACCCATCATGCTTGCATTGGAACAAAACTGAAGCACTATATGGGCCCTTAGATGGCCTGATAAAGCCAATATCAATTAGCTCTCTAAGTTGCTTCCTTAATTCCCCTAACTTTAGGGGTGACATTCGATAAAGGGCCTTGGTTAACGGCTTAGCCTCGGGCACTAACTTAATTTTACGATCCATCTCTCTCATGGGTGGTAGCCTGCTAGGCAACTATATGGGCATCACATCGCTAAAGGCCTCAAACACCTCTAGCACTTCTAAGGGGGTGTTGGACTCTGTCTCTTTTGATTCATCATACTTCAAGATGACTAAAAAGGTGTCTCTATTCTTACTCACCACCTTGGCAAATTGAATGGCTGATAGCATCTTGGTCCTAGTCTTAGACCTGTGCCTCAATAGTACAAGGCATTGACACCATGCATTCAGAATGCATATGCAGTTAGCAAAAGGCATAAGGAAAGCATTAATTCAATCAAGGAAATCTAACCCAATCACAAACTTATAGTCATCTAAGGGTATTACTTCGACGATTTCTTTGCCTTTCAAATTTTTAAGCTATAGCTCTACCCCATGTGCCACTTCAATGGCTAAAACCATCATAGAGTTGAATGTCTTAATAGTACCAGTCCCCTTATGCACCTTTAGGCAAAGTTTTTGGGCTCCATCACTTTAAATAAAGAAATACAAGGCACATTTGGCTTGTGGCTTCCCTTACCTTGGATAGCATTAAGGATAATCAAGCCAAGCTTTGCAACCTCCCTTTCTAGTTTTTCACCCGACCCTTTGTCTATGGTAGCCATTTTGCCTTTTTTGAGGTAGTCCCATGCTCTATGCAACCCATCATACAACTAATAAAAGATTAGCTCTCGATCTCTCCTAACCTTTCATTTCCCTATTGGTGGCTTACCTTTATCATCCTTGTCTGATTGGTCTTGATTTTAATCTCTTTTTTTAGACTATTGGTCATGGTCTCTACCCTTAGACTATCGTTCCTGATCTCTCTTGTCCTTACCTTTCCCTTAGGCTTGGCATACTCTGACTTGCTTTGCAGCTTAAACTCCACAAAAAACTTAGCAGTGGTCATAGCCTTGGCTAGTTCATGAACTCTTATTTTCTATAGCTCATGCTTCACCCATGACTTGAACCTATCCATGAAGGCAAACAAACCCTCGATCTTGTTTAGATCTAAAATATGAAGCATTAATTCAGAGAACTTTTGGACATATTTTTTTATGTCCCCCTACTAAGTAAGTCAACGTAACTTTTCCTGTGCCTTATAATTGGCATACTCAAGGTAAAACTACTCTCTGAACTCCTTTTGGAATTCCTCCTAGGTTTCAATCAAGGCACTTATGTGCCGTACATCATCACACCTGTGCCTCAACCATAATAAGGCAACATCAGTAAGATACATTAAAGTGGTGCTTACCTTAGTAGCATTGTCTTGCATGCCTATGGCCTAAAAGTATTGCTCTATCCAGTATAGATAGTTGTTCACCTCTTTAGTAGCCCTAGTCTCCTTGAACTCCTTAGGCTTGGGAATCTCCACACAGGTTTATGCACTCCAGCAATCATGTCATTCCCAATGGCTATTTTACAAGCAGTAAGCTCCCTCTTAAGCTCTTCAATCTCCTTATGCATGGTCTCCACTTGGGCTTCTAAGGTTTTATTCCATTGGGTGATCAAGTTGATGGCCTTATTCAGAGTTGCTTGTAACTCACCTTTGAGCTCCTCCTCTATGGAGTCTAATGCCTCAATGTGAATCTCCATCTCATCAAGCTTCTCCTTCACATCATCCACTATCACCTTCACCTTGGATAGCCTCCCATCGATGGTAAACCAAATTTCTCTCAAACTACCTTTCTTCCCCCTTCCATAGCTTTACTCTTGGGCCTTTAGTTGTTAGCTAGCAATATCACTCTAGGATGCCATTTTTGTGAATGCCTTAAGTGTGACCTAAACATAACTGAATAGAACCTACTCTGATACCAACTGTTATAGGCTCTAACCTTTAAACCAGAATCTATGTGGCCTTAAACTAGGAATGAGCTCCTTATGTCTAAGTTAGCCTATGAACTAAGTGTGCGAGTACTAGACCAACTAGAAAAGCAGAATACGAAAGTTAAAAGAACACAAGAGAATGCTAAAATATGTTGTATATTACTGAGTATGAATGATGATACAATTAAGGAAGGGATAGTCCTTTATTTATAGGTCCAACATCGTATGACTACTTCTAAAATCAAGGGATTACATGATTCTTAGAATTAAGGGATTACAAATTAATACACAGATTACACATTGATTTTAAAGATCGCTTCATGATTCTCATGGTTGACTAATTCTTTCAGCTATGTGCTATCGATCCTACATGCTTCTAAATGGTTTTGGGTCGATTCCACTCTCTTAGGTCCACCTAGGTGCAGTGTGGGCATGATGTGGGCCTAGTCTTGGTTGTACTGGCAGGCCTAATTGCAGTGCAGGCAGTCTGGACACTTCTCCCATGCTAATTATGCCAACCTCCGCTATTATCCCTAGTGCTCAAGCCTTGGCCTTGGCTGCTTGGGCCTCAGCTCTTGGTGTGGACGTCCAAGGCATGACATTTGCATAATTTGGTGAATATTTAAAACTTTGGTTTGGCCATGCATTTGCATCATGCAATGAATATTTGAATCATGGTTTAGAGTATGACATTGCATTATTGTGAGAATCTAGACTATTGCATTTACATCATTAAGAAAACATTTGCATCATTGTCATGACCTTCTTTTATACAAAATTTTGCCTTTGACGATAGATTGAGAATTTTCATGATAAGAAATTTTGAACTTTTTAAGGAAAGCATTTTAAGATAAGGATGGGAATCCTCAAATGGAAAAATGTTTTATAAGGAAAACATTTAGAATTCTAAAGTTGTGGATCCTTTTAAAAGAGCATTTTTAATGTTAAAAATGATGAGAATCTTTGAATTTTAAATTGAATCTTGAAAACTTGTTAATTCGAATCTTTGAAGTATCAGATATGAATCACCAAAGTTTTTCAAATTAGAAGCTTTGAAATTTTGGATGTGAACTCTTAAATTTTTAAAATGTAAACCTTTGAGTTTAGATATGAAATTCTAAAATTTATTGACTATGAATCTTTGACTTCGAATGAGAAGATTTGAGATTTTGGATGAAACTCTGAAGTTTTTAAATGAGGAATATTGTACGTGAAACACTAAAATTTTTTAATGAAAATTTTTAAAATCTTGGAAGTAAATCTTTAAAGTTTTAAAATGAGAATGTTTGAACTTTTGGGTGTGAATCTCTAGAATTTTAGAATGTGAATCTTTAAATGTTGGATGTGAGCCTTGCAATTGTGATGCGAATCCCTGAATTAAAATTTAGGATGTGAATCTAAAATACCAAACTGAGAATCTTGTGAATCTGAAGTCTTGCAAAATTGAAATTTTGAGAATCAAATTCTTGCGAACTGAAATTTTAAGATTCAAATTCTTGCAAATGTGTCATCCTTGCAAATCTAAAAATTCTTGTGAATCCAAAATTTGAGAGAATTTGAAATTCTTACAAATCTAAAAATTTTTGCAAATCTTAGATTCTTGCAAAACTGAGATATTTGCAAATATAAAAATTATTATGAATTTGAAAATTTTTGCCAATCTGAAAATTTTTGCGAATCTAAGATTTTTACGAATCTGAAAATTATTATGAATATGAAAGTCTTGTGAATTTTTGAACTGCGAACCTTTGAATTTCGAAGTGATGATTCTTTGAACTCAAGTTGTGAATCCTTGAGTTTCAACTTGCATTATTAATTGTCGGATTATAGAGTTCTTGAATACTTCAAGTTGTGAATCCTTAGTTTTGAGATTTTAGTAATTGTTGTTAGGCCACACTTGGACGTAATGAATGTCTATATCTTTGCACAATTCTTGTTTCATAGAAAATATGTAAAGAGGACAATTATAAATACCCTATTTTGTCTGGGGTTTAAAATCCATTTTATTTATCTTGTCAGTAGAAAAAAAAAGGAATTGTTATTGGCTAAAAGATTGATCGGTGATAAGGTTGAGTAGAACTACTATCCTTAGTTGATAATTCAATTTAAATGGAAAAAAATTTTTATTTAGTTTCAATTTGGTGAAAAGATAAACATGATTTGAAGATTTTAATCATAGGTGAATCTCTATTCTAAGTGTGGGAACTATATTATAAAAAGACATCCCATCATTAGTACAAAGGACACGACAAGTGATCAAATTGAAAAGCATAAAAAAATTAAAAAGAGAACAAAAGACAAAAACACATGGTAAATTAAGCTTAAAAAGTACAAAAGTCACAACCCACTGTTCTTTTACCATCACAAACCTATATACAAACACTGTCACTCTTGCAACAGGAACCCAGCCACTAGTAATCCTACCAGAACAGCTACGAACACAATAACCACAGAGCCATGATCCCACCTACAATCTCTTATCTTCATATGCAACCTCCAACAAACCTAAAACCAACAAACCAAAAACAAAAACAAACTTTAAGGAAGTACTAGTAGCTAGAAATACAATTAGAAAAGCCCCACATTGCATGAGTCACGGTCAAGCATCTACATCTTACCATTATCAAAGAGAATAGTAAACAATAGAAGCAAAAAACTGCAACCAAGATCAAACAACAATCTAAGGAAGGAATGAAGCAAAATCAAAAACAAAGAATCAAATAAGGAGAAAGATAAGCAGAGTAAACATGAGGAGAAGAAACCCATCTCCAGCAGTTGTGGTAATCGATGGTGACCAACATGACTTTTAGGAAATCCCAATGATGAATAGGAAGAGGATGATGAATGCAATAGCATATTGAAACCTCAGCTTGATCTAATAGTGAGAGAGGTTGAAACAACAGTTGAAAAGTCATGGCATTGGCTTTAGGACATTAGGGGACGGTTTTTGAGAATTTGACCTTAAATCTGAAAAGTGGAGATAAAAATGAGTCTCATGGTGGAATTCAAGCTTAAATAGTGGTTAATCGATGGCAACAGTAGCACTAGAATCTGAAAACCTTAAAGTTTCTTGTCAAGAATCCTAGAAGGGAGAGAAAGAGAGTTTGGAGAGACTATATAGAGAGGAAAGAATGAAAATAAAAGAAAAGGTTTGGAAAAAGGGCTTTTATACTATGAAGGAAATGATATTGTCTTAGGAAAGGAAGCTGGGTTTTTTTAACCCAGTTCAGTGACCTGCACATCACCCAATCCAACCTGGTCACTCAACATATCAACCCGTGACACTACTAAGCCATGCCATTTGAGCCGCAAGCCAAGCCGCCTAGTTTCCAAGCCATCTTAGTGTATGTAGCAAGCCACTAAACTAAACCAATTTCTTTTTTTGGTATTTTAGTTATTTTATTTTTATTTGTTTATTTATTTATTTTTTAAGTTTTTTTTACATGATTAAATTTCTAAGGAAATTATAAAAATTATAAAAATATATAAAATAAAATAAATTTTTGAGAATAAGTAATAATTATTTGACGATGAAATTTTTAAAAATTACAAATGGTTAATTTCTAAAAAAATTTTAGGTGAGAAATATTTTTTAAATTTGACCTAAATGGAGGAAAAATTTAGATAAAGTTTCAATAAGAATAATAAATATTTATTTTCAAAATAAAAAATCTAAACAAGTTTAACAAAATTTTAGGAGTAAATTAAAAATTATCCAAGGATGAAGTTTTTAAAAATTTTAATGGGTAAATTTTCTAAAAAATCTCTAGGTGAGAAATTTCTTTAAATTTAACCCAAATGGTGGAATAATTTAGATGAAATTTCAATAAAAGTAATTGTATTCTTTTCCCAAATAAAAAAAAATATATAAGTTAAAAATTTTGTGAGAAAATATTTGACAATCATTCAAGGATGAAGTTTTAAGAAGAATCTTAAATGGATGAACTTCTATGAGATTTCCAAGTGAAAAGTTTTTTTTCCTAATTTTAACCCAAATGGTGAAAAATTTATAAATGAAACTTGTAAAACAAAAATTTAACAAAAAATAAAATTGATTACGTTTTCCGACGATAAGGCCTCATCAAGAAAACAAATGAGATTTTTGAATACTCTTGAAGTGAAGATGTATTTTTAAGAATTTTGTCAGATTGATGTAGAAATCTTAAGAATTATTTCTAATATTAAATTTAAGACCATTAGAATCAAGACTTTAGGATAATTTAAAATAAAATGATACTATCCTTTAAAAAGGCACGTGGGGGGGGGGGCTATAACCTTCCCTATATGTAACTAAACTCTTGAATCCTATTCTAATTAGTAGACCAAAACCTATTCTTTAGGGACCCTTAGTCAACTTAGGAGCTCCTTAAAAGATAGATTAATTAGGTGCCAATCACACCTAGATAAAATATTGGTAGCAACTCCTTAAGATCTATCTAGCCATAGATTTTTGGATCTATATGTTCTGATAAGGCCCATCACACACACCTACTCCCCAGTAGGGGGGAGGGGGTTTGGAAAACTACCCCTTAAAGAGCATGAGAGATTTTACAAATATGTTAAAAGTAGACATTAAGGTGTCTATAATGGGGACACAATTTTCAAACGGGCATATCTTGCACCAAAGGTACACAGGTGCCAATGGTGGTCGAAGTATGTGTGATGTGATGCCCACAAAGCTGCCTAGCAAGCTACCACCTCAAGGGAGGCAGACAGGGTGAATGCCTAGGTCCCGGAGCCGCGCGGGTTCGAAGCTTAAGTCTCGACCTGTGACAAGTGAACCTGGCCCTGATACTACTTGTCACGAGTCGAGACTTAAGCTTCGAACCCGCGCGGCTCTGGGACTGGGCATTCACCCTTTCGGTGTCCCAGATGAGCCTTCTGCCATGGTTCACACCCTTGTGAGGTATTGTCTGCTCTAGCCCCCTTGGCCTCACGATTTTGTCCTACAGAAGGCGCCTCACAAGGCGGAGGTGGTGTGAACCCTTTTTTACCCCAGTGACCCTCCTATTATGTTCGATGTGGGATTTAGGACTCTTCCTTAGGTCCGTGACATTCTCCCGTACCTAACCTCATGACACCCTCGTCACGGAGGCTAGCCACCCTGCCTACCTCTCTTGAGGTGCTCGACATGGATCGAACGGTATAGGGCTGGCTCTGATACCACTTGTCACGGGTCGAGACTTAAGCTCCGAACCCACGCGGCTCCGGGACCCATGCATTCACCCTTTCGGTGTCCCAAATCAACCTAACCGTCACGGTTCACACCCTTGTGAGGTATTGTCCGTTCTGGCCCCCCTGGCCTCACGGTTTTGTCCTACAAAAGGTGCCTCGTAAGGCGGAGATGGTGTGAACCCTTTTATACCCCAGGGACCTTCCTATTATGTCCGATGTGAGATTCAGGACTCTTCCTTAGGTCCGTGACACCTGCACCAAGGCTGAGCATATGCCAATGGTGTTCAAGGCTACTACTCACATGAAAGGCCATCTTCTATCAATGTTGATAGAGACATGTGCCTGTACCAATGGCCAACATGTGTCGATGGTGGTTGAGACAGGTCCTCATACCAAATCCTAGCTTGTGCCAATGATGGTCGAGGTATGTACCCACACAACGCTCTAGCATGTGCCCACACCATAGGTTAGCATGTGTCAATGATGGTTGAGCCGACCAAAATTCAATTCTGGGCCACGGTACACATGTTAGGCTTAGGCATGTGCTGGTGCCACATTTTTTCACCTAGGACACCATAGTCAGAGCATCGTTAGAGAACCTGATCGATGGCATTGGGGGTTTTAATGATTGCAGAAAGGGAGCCGAGGGGTGTGTGCACATGATGCATGATGCATGCTAGTCCTTAGCCCTTTTATTGGCCCCCTATCTCCCAAGGAACCTTGACATCTCACACACCTTTAAAAAGCATAAGAGCTTTTATAGTTTCACAGCCAATAGTCATTCAAGTGTTTGAAAATGGGGATGCTTTTTTCAAATGGCCACAAAATCTTCTACACTATGATATTTTAGCTAATTTTTTTTGTGGATGCCAACAAAAATACAAGGATCATGTAAACCAAATTTAGGGCCAAAACTTCTTCTAAAAATATTTCAAAGAATCCTAAACCATAAAAAATTTTTAAAATTACAAAAAATAGAAAACAAGTCATCTTGCCATAAAACTTCATATAAAGGCTTAGGGGACCATTATATGAATTTACAAGCCATAAAAATGCATTGGCATGGTAGAAAATATGAAAATGTGCCTACAACCACCTATTGCCCTATTGTGGTATACATGGTGCATGGCCTAAGCCTAAGATACTTGAGTATGGTGCATAGCCCAGCATGTGTTGATGGTGTTTAAGGGAACTACCCACACTAAGGGCCAACATGTATCGATGGTGGTTAAAACATGTACTGAGACAAAAGGGCAACTTATCCCAATTGTGGTTAAGGCATGTCATACATTGAGGGTCATTTGGTGTCGATGGTGGTTAAGGCATATACATATGTCATGGTCCATAAGTTGGTCTAGACTGAGGGGTTCTCTTCAAGTCCAAGAAGAGTTCTAGTTCTAGTAGGCTAGGATCCAACAACCAGAGGGACTAGGCCTTGGGCCTACTAGAGGCCCAAGTCACGAGAAACTAGCTTAAAATAGTGGTATAGGCAGTGATCAAAACTCTAGAGGCTCAGACATGATGTTCAAATTTGGCATAATTGAGCCAAACCCAGGTGCGAACACTGTGAGTGATGCATGAGCACACAGTTATACCCAAGTGAGGGCATTAATGATCAAGTTGTGGGCATACTTAAACATAGTTCTGAAAGGATTAGATTGTGGACTTTTAGAAAGCCCATCACTATAGCACAATCTTTGATTAGCTAAAATTATGCTGAGCACTTAAGTTTTATAGGCTGGCTTATGCAAACAGAGTCAATTCCCTATTTAAGGTCGTATAGAGTTTGGCTTAAGACTGGAGCTTGTGACATATGCACCAAGTATCATTTGGTGTTGATGGCGATCAAGAGGTAGACAAGTACTCTGAGTTGGAAGGTCATGGTACACATGCCACACCAAGTGCTAGCATCCATCAAAGAGGTATGTAAGGCAACAACTCACACTAAGTACTCGCTTACATTGACGATCATCAAGGTAAGTGCTTGCATGAAGTGCCAGTATCTGGCAATGGTGTCTAAGGCAACATCTTGCACCAAGGGGCCAGCATCTACTGATGGTATCCAAGGCAACAACGGGCTATCATTTATCGAAGGTGTTGGATGTGATTACCTATACCAATAAGGGCTAGATGCTTTCAATCGTGTTTAAGGTAACAACTCATTCTAGGAGCCAATGTATACTGATAAAGTTTAAGGCAAGTGCCTACACTAATGGTGAGCTTATCCCTATAACAAATACCATGGGCATTTGGTTTTCGTTTACTTCGATGCTTAAGTGAGGGATGTCATCACCCAACCAAATCAGTTGCAATGGAGAACAACATTCACCCCCAACCATAGAAGGGTACGATGTAAAAAAATGAAGTGAATGGGCTTTAGTGGGTGTGGGGGTGAGGGATGAATTAAAGCGACAAAAGTTTGAATCTCTGTAGATCATGGCAGTAAGGTTGCTCTACCCCTTACAATACCCTGTCGCATATTTAAGCCATTTGTAAAAGATTCTACTTGCCATTTAGTGGGAATTGAGCTTCAAAGAGCCCATGTAGTTTATCTGCCATAGAGGCTGCACCTATGACATGTGCCCTTTAGGGCCATAGGCCTATACTATAGGTCAACAATCAGGTGACAGATGCTTGTATTACTTTTAGCTTGGATTTTGACTTAGAGGCATGCAATCATAATTTTGCACATGGTAGTTTCATGTCATTAGCTTTTCAACCAAGCACGATGACCAATTGTGCAAATCAATGGTTCTTCTTATACTAGGTTGAATTATTATTACAATGCTGTCATAGTAGGGTAAAACTAACCTGTCTTATGACTGTCTAAACTATCTTATGTTCCTTATTGATGGGTGAACAATCTAAACACTTGGTGAATTTTGCTTCTTAATGTAGGAAGAGTTGATATTGAAGGATAAAAAAATAACATAGCTATGAATGCTTAGTTGCCATAAGCTAGTTATCCCTAAGGTAACTTTTCTTATACCACTAGCTTTAAATTTCAAGGTCTAAAAGATCGATAGGCCACACTTTCATAGTTTATATTTGTACTAGAATCAAATGAGCTTTTACCTTTTTGTTCCATACGAGATTTTTGTTCTTGTTGAGCTCATTTTAGGACACCTGTATTATCTTTTAACAAATATGTCACCCTAACCAAACTCCTCACCTGACAATGTATTTCACCTAAATCGACCAACCAAGGTCGACCTTGGGTTCAAAAAAAAGGGTCCTACCTCTAATTCACAAAATAAGTAAAATAATGTTAAAAGTAGTGGTATTTCATTTTCGATTGAGGGTTTTCACTTATCTTACACCTCTCAAGTCATTTCATAAATTCAGACTAGAGTCAATCTCAATAAGGTTTTCTTTCCCTACTATTTTGCAAGCCTTTTCCCTTGGCTATGGTTTCGCTGGATAATAGATAGAGATAATGGGAATCTCGTTAATTCATTCATGCATGTCACTAATTAGATAACAAGGCATTTGGCTACCTTAAGAGAGTCATAGTTATGCTTGCCATTTACCTACACTTGGTTGAATTTCTTCACTTTAACATTTAGAGCACTAGGCAAAAATCACATTACGTGAGCATTGATAGGGACCATTATAATGCTTAGTTTTAATTAAACAATCAGATTCACCTTGTCCTTACCAATTTTGAGTCGATTGTTCGTTGCTTGGGGGAGGAGGAAGCCGTTCCCAGTCCATCCCTTAACCAACATGTGGTGACCTATTCTCACCACAAAAGTAGCTTGAGCAGTACACCAACAATCGATGGGTTTAGGACTAGGACCCCCTTACCCAACCCTCAAAGCCAATCATTTTTCTAAGGTTATGGATCTATTTTGTCGACTTCTCTTACATACATTGTTCCATTGAGTAGAGGCTATTCACCTTGGAGATCTAATGCAGTTATGTGTACAATTGGGCACGGATAGCACTTGGTCCTCGAAATTTTCAAGGCCATTAAGGGTGTATCTGAAACCATGCAATGTGTGCTACTTTTTTAGTCGCTAAATCTTACCTCTGGCTAGTCTTTTCCAGGGTGGGCAAGCCATTAAATAGGAAAGATAACTCTTTTTGAGACCCCTACTAACATCTTTAAACTCTCTAATGTTATCGTTAGCCATCACATCCTAGTTCAAGAATTGTAACCAGATTCTCTTTTGAAGCTCATGCTAGACTTGCTATTGAAGAGGCTTCCCTTGTCTCTTAGGATTGAGTAACCCATGTGCAAGTGCCATTCACATGGAACCTTTCCCTTCTTCGATCTTCAAAGTTCTCATTCAAATATTCACCATTACCACTAAAATTTGCACTGACAGCCACTTTGCCCGGGCTCATACCTTGGGTTTTGTAGTGACCATCGTGCCCTCTTACTCATTGGGGTCTAGCCCTTGCCTCAACGATTGGGTATAGGTCATGCATTTAAACACCATCCATTTTTTAGGCTAGTTTGATTTGGCAAGTGAGTTCCATGACCATCGTCCTACTATCGTAATTGACCAACACCCTTTGTAGGTTCTAGGTTAGCATGCAGTTGGTCACCATAACTCAGCTTCTAGTTCATCTCGTATTACCAATTTGGCTTACCAAAAATGGCCCACTTAGAGCTCTCAATTTTGTGGTATAGGTTAACAAAGTAGTCATGCTATCCCACCTATTTAAAGTTTGAGAATTGGTTAAGGGTGTTGCACCCTTGATGCCTCTAATCATTGGCTTTACCTGATAGAACTCGTAAAAGGCTCTAACTATCTTGAGGGAAACTTTGAAAAGAACTAGCTACTAGATGGTTTGATTAGTCATTAACCCCTATATCTGAGTCAGATGAACAATTTACATTTTAGTATAGATATGGGCATTCACCAAAGTTTCCTCTAGTTTTGCCCCATTCATGAATAGTTCACCATCTTTCAGGTCTCAATAGGCATGCTCACATTCAAACCCTTCTCAAAAGATCAAGCTTAGTTCCTGGTGCATCTGCAAGGAATCCTACCAATTAGCTTCTTTATACCTTGCAGGTTTTCTAGCCTAATGACTTGCACACATGTTAAATTGATTGGTCTACATTTTAAGACAAGTTGAATGGAGAGCTCGTAGGCTAACACTGAGAGCACATTAGTGTTAAGACACATCGAGATGACGCATGCTATATTCCATGATCATAGCAATGACATCCTCATGGGCATATCAAAAGCTTAAGCTTGGGATGCCATTGCAACTTATTTCTATCCTCTCCTTGAGCCGATCAACGAATTGGCTTTAATCATTCCACATCTAATTAGGATGCAACGCTCACCACCATTTGCCTCCCTCTCGATAATTTCTTGCACTTTTTGACTCTATTTTCAAAACCCTTTTCATCTTTTCCTTACAATACTTGTTCGCTATTAGTTTTTCACCCGTATTCAGCCTTGCATGAAATTTATTGCCCTATTAGGGCTATATTCCCAAAGAACTTGACTTGTAGATAGTGCCTTATGGTGTAATAGGGTCTAGTCATAATGGGGCTCTCACCTCTTGTGGTGCCCCTTTCCATGGGACTTGGGCTCGATTCACCACTGAGGACATTTCTCTAGACTATAATTTGGATGTTGGGGTTACTTGATTCTCAAGCTGGGCTCTTTTCGGTTCACTCACCATTACTTAAGGAAATTTTGGTAAGTTTTTTTTCCTCAACTTATTGATATGCTTAAACTCTGTAAGTAATTCGACTTGACATAGGGTCAAGATGTAAGCATCAACCGAGAGATACTGGGGGTCTAGATAACAATAAGCATGAGTCATCAAAAACTTGGCATGCTGAGAGCTTTACCACTGATAGTCATGATGCTATCATTGTCAGAGACTCACTTTTGAGCCATCCACAACCGAAAAGATCATAGAAGGCCATCTTTCACCTTTACCCTAAAGCCTGATGGGTGGGAGGTTGAAGGGGGCGATGATGCATGATACCTAGGCAGGCTTACCTTTGACCTAATGGCTTGGGGGCAACTTACGTTCAAAGACTTGATAGTTCATGGGATTTTACAATTCACATAAAGTATTGCATTTTTTTATGTTCTTCATCGATGTAAGAGTTGAGATATCCATTATCGAGAGCTGTTTTGGTTTTTCACGATAAAAAGAGTCTCGATGCCACCCGTGCACGCATCATAAATGGGATGGCAATGACACACATGCTCTTTTTCATTCTAGTTCCTTAGCACAATTCATGCTAAGGGTTTGTTATTTGATTGTGTGCGATGATGCCCATCATTTTGCCTACCTAGATGGCAGAATAAAGTAATTGTCATGCACGCTTAGGGCTAGAAGGGGCTTGGGCTAAAGAGGCACCCTCACCCCTTTGGTGCTTCATTAATGCATTCACAGGTCATTCGTTGAGCAAGTTTTGACAATGATCCTTCTACAAGTTCACCTACGTAAACCTTGGTACGACTTTTTTTTCTTCTAAATGATAAGGTTCAATGGACTTCTCTTGATGTTACGGGCAGCAAACCATCCACATCACTATGATCTAAACATTTCACCAAACCATATAATCTGTAAGAGCGACAGGTAGTGAGTAAAAAAGGCAAAGGCATAGTCAACCAGAGCTGATGACTCACATTTGCTAGGAATTCCTTGTTGTACACCAATAATTACAATCATCTATCCCTATCATGATGAAATTTTAGAGATTACTCGAGCTTGTCGGCCAAGGCTATAGACTTGTTGGATATATTGGTGTAGCGTGCATGTAACCAAAACATCTAAGGGCATCACTGACCTATTATGGCCTTAAACTTGGCCTAAGTGGCCATAGTCCCTATAAAAGGCTAGCACGAAGGATCACCTCCGTGTAGCTAGTTAATAGGTTGAGGTCTCATTCGTTAATGGGATTAACTAGACCAATCGTTCCACCAACTAAGAATAGCCATGTACCACCATCCATAGAATCAAGAAAGAGTCTTTAGTTTGTCAATCCTTACTATGTTTGGATTTGGTAAGTTTCCCCATTTTAAGTCAAATTAAGTCGCAGGCTCCACTATTGGTGGTGCATTTCCTTCAATTCCTTTAAGTTTTAGCCTTGCGACCATACACCCCTTAGAACCCAAAGACTTTGATTTCTCATAAGGTGCTGATAGAGTCCTAAAAGCAACATCCGTCGATCCTTGGTTGGCATCATTTATGGTTGAGACTAGGATAGTATCTGATCATCTTTGAGCCCCCAACTTTCATTCTTGATTAATGAAAACATCTTTAATAAATCTTTCACAATTGTTTGTCTTTCACTTCTGACTATGAAATACAAATGCCCCTGACTATCCCTGTTAATCATTACTCTGATCCCAAAGGCTAACAAAATAGACTAAGATCCTATGATGTTATCCCATGCTAATGTATACAAGCATAGGTCAGCTTAGAGCACTCTAATTTTTTCAAAATAATGGTGCCAACCCGACTAGTTAAGGTTAGGAGCATATCATTGGCAGAAGAGACAAGTAGTCTGATGCTTACCATGAGGTGATCAGATGACGTAATTCAAGTTTCAACTACGAGTTTTTTAACTATGATAACTTAAATATATGCTATTGGAGCTAGAATTATTACAAATGCTAGCACCAGACTTGCCCTCTAATGGATCCTTGTTAAGGGATTTAGATTGTGCACTCATTCTAATTACTAGACTCATAAAGCTTGATATTGTTATTTATTGTCACTACCTCCTTGTATCAAGATTAGGTAATTTGTGTGCTTGCTACCTTCCTTTAATGTGGTAGCCGTTTTTTAGACTGCTTCTCTAGAATCAAACCCTAATTCTTTATCACTTATCACCACCATAATTGGCCACTATCTTACCATCAAAAGTTGATAGGGTAAAAATTTGAATTATGCATCACCAGCACAAAAGCTATATGATTTGTCGAGTTATCATGAATCATAATCATCAAAGCAATGAGCTAAGCTCACATCAACCTTTTATCTAATAAATCCATCCCTTTCAGAAGTCATGGCTTGTTACAGGTATTAGCTCTGCAGTTACTATAGTTATTTAAGTAGTAGATACAATCAAACAAACTATAATTGATTTAATGAGCCATTCGCAGTTTCATACTCTAAATTAGTTCATACTTACACATGTATTGCATAATCTTTGAGACAAGCATATGACTACTAGTAGGATCAACTAGGTAGCATTTTTTCAGGACGTTGGCACCACAAGGGCCTCAACGCATTGATTGAGTGGCAAAGAGAGCCAACATAGAGCATAAGCATCTTGCATGTCGAGCACGTAAATAGCATCCAACGAACAAGGGCCGAGAGCCTATGCCCACCAAATGTTTCGCATCTAAGAGCATGATTGAACACCAGTGCACCAATGCAGCCACAGAGGTTTGGGCGCACACTTGGGACACAAGGCACGATTGAGGTTCGACTCGTAGCCTCTAAGAACACAAGAAGGATGAGGGATAGCAAGATATATGGTTTCCATCAATTTAGGTATACAATATACGATCCTAATTGCTCCCGTAAGGTATGATGACTACTTAGGGGGTTAGATTGAAAAAGATGATGAGTCAATAGTTTAATTCATTGAGTAAGAAGCCTACCAACATGTACAACCATAGCACCACTCATATGCCTATTGTGTACAAGTGGTAGCATCCACACACACTAATATAAAACTCACCCATTCGATTACTTGACTAGTGAGTAGAGGAAATGATGCACGAGGCCATGCCACAATCACTTGGTATGGGAAAAACATAAGGGCCATGAGACTACCCTTGCCATCCAACAGGCAATAATGGCATAACACCATGAATGCCTGGTCTAGCCAAGACCACATATGCAAACTTTGCTGTTATCACCTTAGAGGGACGTTGCCTAATTCAGGGACTTGTTTCTTGGGTTTTAGACAACATCGGCTGTAAGCACGGGCTTGGCTAGGACAAGGCATTTTTGTGGTCAACAAGAAAGGACCATAAGATTGCCAAATACCTTAGAAACTTCGCTAGACCAAGCTCCCGACCTCAGTTTCTGCTTGCACCACCTTTGGGAGCCATTACCTAATCCAGGGACTTGGTTTGACGTCTAGGGTAGCATCAGCCATAGGCACAAGCTTGAGCTCGATACAATTGAGCCTTTTTTATATGTGCACGCCAATCGATTAAGGCCATGGGCCCTTATGGGTCATCGAAGCAACCGATTGTCGGACAACATGGCAAAAAAGCATGCACAGCTTAGATTTTGCTCTAGGGACATTGCCATGGATGTACGCAATGATAGGCCCATAACGCACACCTACTAATCTTGTGAAGGGAGAGGGGGTTCAGATAACCACCCTCTAAAGAGCATGAGAGACTTTATAGATAAGTTATCAGTAAACATTAAAGTGTCTAAAATTGGGACACTTTTTTCAAATGGGCATATCCCACACCAAGGGTTCGCAGGTAATCGTGGTGGTTAAGGCATGTGCCCGCACCAAGGCTTAGCATGTGCCCGCACCAAGGCCTAGTGTGTGCCAATAATGTTTAAGGCAACTACTCACACAAAGAGCCACCTTTTACCAATGTTGATTAACGCATGTGTCATAATATATAGATCCATAAATCTATCGTTAAACACAACCTAAGGAGTCACCACTAATCTTTTATCAAGTTGTGATTGGTCACCTAATGAATTTATCCTTTTAAGGAGCTCCTAAGCTTGACTAAGGGTCCTTAAAGAATAGGTTTTGGTATACTAATCAAAACAAGGTTTGAGAGTTTGGTTACATATGAAGAAGGTTATAACACCCCTGCATAACCATTCAAAGGATGGTACCATTTTATTTTAAATTATCCTAAGGTCTTGATTCTAATAGTCTTTTATTAACATTTAAATATTGGAAATAACTTTTAAAATTCTCCATCAATCTAGTAGAATTCTTAAAAATACTTCCTCACCTTGAAAGTATTCAAAAATCTCATTTGTTTTCTTGAAGAGGCACCGTTGTCAGAAATTGAATTAATCATTTTTTTTTATAAAAAATATCTAATTCTTCCACCATTTGGGCCTAAATTAGAAATATTTTCTCATCTAGAAAGATCTTAAATAATTATCTATTTATGATTACTAAGAATTTCATCATCAATTTTTTTTATTTTTAAATTTTTCACCATTTGGGTTTATTTTAGAAAATTTTCCTACAAGTTTTATTTCTAAATATTCCACCATTTGGGTTTATTTATTATCTAAACTCTTGTTAATTTCCTAATCTTTGGAAAAAAAAAGGAAAATTATTTATTTTAAAGTCTTATTTAAATCTTTCCACCATTTGGGTGGAATTTAAAAAAATGTTTTGCCTAGAAATCTTATGAAAACTCAACCATTTGTGATTTTTCTTAAGATTGCATCATTGGATAACTGTCAAATATTTTCATCCAATTTGTTTTTATTTTAATTTTTTATTTGGAAAAGAATACAATTACTTTTATTGAAATTTTGTTTAAATTATTCCACCATTTGGGTAAAATTTAAAGAAATTCTTCACCTAGAGATTTCTTAGAAAATTTATCATTTAAAATTTCTAAGAATCTCGTCCTTGGATAATTGTTAATTCAATCCCAAATTTTTATTAAATTTTTATTTTTTATATTTTTTAAAATTAAAAATAAATATTAATTATTGTTATTGAAACTTTATCTAAATTTTCCTCCATTTGGATTAAATTTAAAACAAATTTCTCTTTTAAAAATTTTATAGAAATTAACCTTTTGTAATTTCTAAAAATTTCATCATTGGATAATTATTATTATTTTTATAATTACTTTCTAATCTTTCTAGAAGTTAATCATGTAAAATACTTTTAAAAATAAATAAAAAAATGAAATAATAACATAAACCAAAATAAATAAAACTAGAAATAAATACCAAAATAAAGAACGAGTTCGGCTTAGCTGGCATGGCGTAGCTCAATTGTAGGAAAGAAGGACAACTGAAGTGGCTTACACACCCACTCAACTCAATTGCCAAAAGGAAGCTGGGAACAGGTCACAAACCGAGTCACACCCGGGTGTAGGCTGGGCATAAGAAAAGGTGTAGATCCTATAAAAACTAAAGCACCAAAATGATGTCATTTGGCTGACATATAAAAGGGCCAAATTATCTTGTTCCTTAGATTTCTTTTTCTCCCTCTCTTTCATCTTTTCTTTTCTCTATTCCAATTAGAGAAAATAGATGAATCTCTAGTTGAATCTTTAACGAATTCTAGAAACCTTAGCCACATTCTGGTAATCCTCATCAAAAAGTTGTCAGAATCTATAAAATTCATCAGAAAGTTATCGTAATCTAGAATTCCTCATCGAAAAATTTAAAAATTCTAGAAATTTCTAGAATTTTTAGAAATTTATAAAGAAAACTTTAAAAATGCCAATTGAACTCCCTAAATTTCTTTGATAAATGCTTCAACCTAATCAATCTCATAATTACTCAAAAAACTCTAAAAACAATTTAAGAGAAACTTTGCTTTTATGATTGCCCTACGTAATCACCCTATTCAAATTATTGCTCAATTCATTGCTTCAACCTAATCAATCTCATGATTACTCAAAAAACTCCAAAAACAATATGATAGAAACTTTGCTTTTATGATTGCCCTATGCAACAACCTTGTTCTCTCTATTTTTTTCTTGCAGATCTTGTATTTTTTTTTTTGCTAATTTCTTCTGTGTTTATTCTCTGTTAATAACATGTTTATTTATAAGGGGCATTCAAGAAAGGTTTTGGTTAACCATGATTCAATCTTCAACAATATTCTAAATTATTATAAAAAACTAGAATTTATCTTTTACAAATTAAATCTTATTCAAATTTTGGTAGCACATCTTTCACACATTGATGCACGGTAAAACTTTTCTTTTTATTATTTTTATTTTTTTAACTTTTTAAGAATTATCTTTTATTATTTTTTTATCACTATTATTATTCTTTTAATGCCTAATTTGATAAAGGAAAAAAAAAAGATAAATCAAAAATAAAAAATTAAAGATAAATAAAAAACTAATAATATATAAATTAATTAATAATCAACAAAAAGATAAAACCAAAAAAATAAATAAAATAAAAACAAAATAAAAATAGGTAATTGGGCTTGGTAATTTGGACCTTCTTGAACTAGGCCCAATTCGTTTGGGCCTAGACTAATTAAGGTGTCTATAGGATGTGCCCGCACCAAAAGCCAGCTTGTGCCGATGGTGGTTGAGGTAAGTGCCCGTACCAAAGGCTAGCTTGTGTTGATGATGTTCGAGGCATGTGCTCGTGTCACAGGCTCCGAGCATAGACTCAGAATCCACGTGGGCTTAGACTTGGAATCACCTCCTTGTAGCCTAAGTCAGCCTAAAACACCAGCATGCAGGCACTAGCACAATGGGAAGGGCTAAATGTGCAAGTTTGAGAGAAACAAAAAAACAAGACAGCTTGTTGGAATATGCTTTGTATTCACTAAAACAGAAGTGTATGATGGTGTACAAATGAGGGTGGAGTAGCCCTCTATTTATAGTTGAGGCTCCAGCTACACTTAATGGTAATATCCCTATGATCAAGGCTAAAATCAAGGAATTACAAAAATTACAATCAATCAGGATTCTAATTCCTGAATTCTAGGGTCAACTAAATCTGCCAAGAGGCTTTTGCTGATCCTAAAGGCTTTCAGAAGATTTCCTTACGTATCTCCCACCTTGGGCCCTTCTGGAAGTGGTACAGGCATCATGTAGGCTAGATGTTGGCCTTGTGGGTTGGCCTACAGGCTGTGCGGGCATTCTGGCCTTGCCTCCAAGGCCTTACGTGCAAATACTTGCCAGTGCACTTGGTGTGTAGGCCTCAACCTCTAGCTTGCTTGCTTGTGTGCCTGATGTGCCTGGCACGCCCGTCTAGGGCATGACATTCTCCCCCACCTGATTGCATAATGTCCTCATTGCATCCTTTGCATGGTATTGCTTGATCTGGTCCTCAAACTACCATAAGTCCTCTGCTGGTTCCCAACTCGCCTCACAGTCTAATGCACCAAGTACTCTTGTCTTGGTTGGTAGTTTTTCCATCTCACCTCTCGATCAGCTATGATGCTGTGAACCTCCTTCTCATATGAGGCACTTGCTCCCAATGGCACACACTTTGACTCTGCCCATCCTAGATCTCCCTTATCCTCGTGGAATGGCTTAAGCATGCTTACATGGAACACCAAATGTATCCTCAGCTTAGGTGGCATATCCAGCTTATAGGTAACCTTGCCTACCCTCTTGACTACTAGGAAAGGTCCCTTATACCTCTAAACTAGGCCTTTGTGTAGCCCCTTGTGGCATACAATGGGATGCAGTTTCACCAATACCAAGTCTCCAACTTAGAACTACACGTCCCACCTATTTTGGTTTGCCCATTTCTTTGACCTCTTTACCGCCTTGTGTAGATAGATTCTAGCCAAGTCAGTTTGCTTTTGCCATGACTTAGTAAACTTGTATGCTGCTAGATTCGGCCCTGTATAACCTACTGTAATCAAACTAGGTATTAGTGGTTGTTGACTTGTCATAACCTTAAATAGGCTTTGGTTCGTTGCCTCACTCCTTTACAAGTTGTAGGAAAACTACGTAACATCTAGCAACTTTGGCCTGTCTTTTTGTATGGCACTCACATAGTGCCTAAGGTAGACCTCCAATAGTCTATTCACACGCTCGGTCTACTCATCGATCTGCTGATGCATGCTAGTTGAAAAGTTCAAGTCTGACTCTAACAGCTTGAACAACTTAGTCCAAAACTTGCCTGTGAAATGCCCATCTCGATCACTAACAATGGTCCTCGACACTTCCTAGTACTTAACCATGTTCTTCAGGAACATTCGAGTTGCCTTTTTGGCAAGGCATTCCTTGGTTGCTGGAATGAAGATTCCATACTTGGGAAACCTGTCCACCACTACCATGATGCTTCCAAACCCTTCTGTCTTGGGTAGACCGACTATAAAGTCCAGATAAACACTCTCTCACGGTCGCTCTAGCACTAGCAATGGCTCCAAGAGATCGCTTGGCTTCTTGAGCTCCACCTTGTCTTGTTAGAACATAAGATAAGTCTTTACATAGGCCCCCACATCGTCTCTCATGTACAACCAATAATACCAGTCCTCTAGCAATGCCAAAGTGCGATTCACTCATGGGTGTATAGCCCACCTTGAATCACGACACTCTTGCAAAACTTTCTTGCGTAACTTTCCATGCTACGATACAAATAGTCTACTGCTCCTGGTGTACAACAAACCATTCTGCACCCAAAATCGCCTAGTCTTACCTTACTGGGCGTACTCTATAAGAGCCTTGATTATAAGATCATGCATAAGTCCCTCATTGATGCGGGGCACTAGTGACCCCTCTGATTAGCTAATAGCAGCAAGGTTAGCCTTTTTGTTCAGGGCATCTACCACCAGGTTCACTCGCCCTTGCTTGTACTCTATCTGAAAATCAAATTTTGCAACATGCTTGTGCTGGAATAGAACCAGTGCACCATATGGTGCCTTCGATGGCCTGTTGAAGCCAGCATCAACTAACTCTTTGAGTTGCTTCCTTAACTCTTCCAACTCTGGTGGGGACATTCGGTAAGAGGCTCTAGCTGGTGGCTTGGCCTCGGACACTAGCTCGATCTTGTAGCCCACTTCCCTTTTGGGTGGTAACTGGCTAGGTAGCTTTACGGGCATCACATCACTAAAGGTTTTCGGCATCTTTAGCACCTCTAAGGGTGACTCGTCTCCTTCTCCCATGGCTCCTTATACTTTAGGGCTACCAAGAAGTTTTCTTCTTCTTTGTTTATCACCTTGGCAAATTGGATGGCTGACACCACCTGGGACCTAACTCCAGACCTCTCCTCAATGGTGCTAGGCATTGGCACTGTGCATCCAAGATGCAAATGCAATTGGCAAAAGGCACAAAAAGGGTGTTAATCCAAACAAGGAAATCTAACCCAATCACAAACTTATAGTCGTCAAAGGGTATTACCTCTATGGTCTCCTTGCCTTTCCAGTCTCCAAGCTGTAACTCCACTCCCAGTGCTACTCCAATGGTTGGAACCTCATTGGAGTTCATCGTTTTAATGGTACTAGTCCCTTTCTGTACCTTTAGTCTGAGCTTTTGAGCTCCATCACCTAAAATAAAAAGATGTGAGGCACCTGTGTCCACCAGTGCACTCACTTTTCGACCCGTAACCATCAGATCTATAAACATCAAGCCCTTTGGCTTATGACTCCTTTTACTCTGGATAGCATTGAGCACCAACAACCCAAGCTTTGCTACCCCTAACTCTGGCTCTTCATCAGACTCTTTGTCTACAGCAGCCAGCTTGCCCTTCTGTGGGTAATTGCACACTATGTGGCTCCCTCCACATAGGTAGCATGCTAGTGGCTCTCGGTCCCCCTTTGCTTTCCATTTACCTATTGGTGGCTTCCTTTCGCCATCTTTTGTCGAACGGTCTCAGTCCCCATCCTTAGACTTTCGATCACGGTCCTTCCCTTTGGATTGCTTTTTTCAGTCCTTCTCATCTTTGCCTTTACCCTTGAGCTTGAAAGACTCAAATTTGTTCAGAGGTTTAAACTCTATCAAGGACTCAGCAGTAGTCATGGCTTTAGCCAAGTCATGAACTCCCCTTCGTTGTAGCTCATGCTTCACCTATGGCTTCAGCCCATCCATGAAAGCAAATAAGGCATCATTCTCGTCTAGATCCGAGATCAGTGGCATCAGTTCAGATTAGTTTTAGACATACTTTTTTATGTCCTCTTATTGGCTCAGCCTGTATAATTTTACCCACGCCTTATCATCGGCATACTCCGGGTAAAATTACTCCTTGAACTCTTTTTAAAACTCTGCCTGAGTTCCAATCTTGGTGCTCTTATGCCTAACATCATCACCCTACGCCTCCACCATAATAAAGCTACATCAGTGAGATACATAGCAGCGGTGCTTACCTTTATTGCTAGTTTTACATGCCTATGGCTTGGAAATACTACTTTATATCCCATAAGTAGTTGTCTACTTCCTTAGCTGCCCAGTTCCCTTGAATCTTTTAGGCTTGGGAACATCCATCCTAGACTTAGACACTCTAGCAAACATGCCATTCCCAATGGTAAACTTGTAAGCAATGAGCTTACTGGTGAGCTCCTCTATCCTCTTGCTTAAGGCCTCCACCACAGTCGCCAAGGTCTCATTCTTTTGGGTGATCACGTCTATGCCTTTATTGAGAGTAGCTTGCAACTTGCTACTGAAATCCTCCTCTGTGGAGTCTAGCGCTTCAATGTGAGTCTCCACATCTTCAAGCTTCTCTTGTATGTCACCCACACTCACCTCCACCTTGGTTAGCCTACCATTCATGGTAGACTAGATGTCTCTCGAACTAGCCTTCTTGCCTCTTCCACGTCCCTGCTCCTGGGCCTTTGGTTGTTGGCTAGCAACATCACTCTGGGATGCCATCTCCTCGACTGTGATCTAACCTGAACAACACAAACACGTAGAACTAAACTTGCTCTGATACCAACTATCACGGGCTCTGACCTTAGACTCAGAATTCGTGCAATCTTAGGCTTCGAATCACCTTTTTGTAGCCTAAGTCAGCCTAAACCACTAATGTGAGGGCACTAGAACAATAGGAAGGGCTGAATGTGCAAGTTTGAGAGAAACAGGAAAGCAAGATAGCTTGCTGGAATATGCTTTGTATTCACCAAAATAGAAGTGTATGATGGTATACAAATAAGGGTGGAGCAGCTCTCTATTTATAGTTGAGGTTCCAACTACACTTAATGGCAATATCCCTAGGATCAAGGCTAAAATCAAGGAATTACAAAAATTACAATCAATCAGAATTCTAACTCTTGAATTCTAGGGTTAACCAAATCTGCCAAAAGGCTCCTATTGATCTTGAAGGCTTCTAGAAGATTCCCTTATGTATCTCTCACCTTGGGCCCTTCTGAAAGTGGTACGGCTATTATACAGGCTAGACCTTGGCCTTGTGGGCTGACCTGTAAGCTGTGCAGGCATTCTGGCCTTACCTCCAAGGCCTTATGCGCAAATACCTGCCATCACGCTTGATGTGTGGGCCTCAACCTTCGGCTTGCGTGCTTGTGCACTTGATGTACCTGGCACGCCTGCCTAGGGCATGACACTTGCACCATGTGCCAGCATGTGCCAATGATGGTTGATACCTTGGCTAAAGTTTGATTTTGGGCCACTATGCACATGCTAGGCTCGGGCAGGTGCTAGTGTCACTTTTTTTTGTTGCCAAGGGCACCATCATCAAAGCATCACTGGAGAACATAACTAATGGCATTGAAGGTTTTGACAATTGACATAGGGGGCCAGGGGGTGTGCACACATGATGTGTGATGTGTGCTGGTCTTTGGCCCTTATATTGGCCTCTATCCTCTAAAAAACCTCAACAACTCACACCCTCTTAAAGAGCATAAAAGCTTTTATAGGTTCACAGCTAGTAGCCATTTAAGTGTCCAAAATAGGGATGCTTTTTTCAAAGAGCCATAAAATCTTCTGCACTTTGATTTTTTAGCTTTTTTTTATGGATACCAATAAAAATACAATGATGTG
This sequence comes from Durio zibethinus, assembly GCF_047325235.1. Lineage (NCBI taxonomy): Eukaryota > Viridiplantae > Streptophyta > Magnoliopsida > Malvales > Malvaceae > Durio > Durio zibethinus. The sequence continues at coordinate 22,128,908 of NC_143166.1, forward strand.
TACCAAATATGGGGCCAAAAATTCTTCTAAAAAGTTTCAAAAAATCTCAAACCATGAAAAATTTTAAAAAATCATGAAAAATAGAATACAAGTCATCTTGCCATGAAACTTCATATGAAGGCTTAGGGGACCATTATATGAATTTACAAGCCATAAAAATGGCATTGGCATGGTAAAAATATAAAGATGTGCTTGAACCCACCTACTATTTGGTAGTAGTGCACATAGTGCATGGTTCAGGCCTAGGATACCCGTACGTGGTATATGGCCCAGCATGTCACAATGGTGTTTAGGGGAACTACCTATACCAAGGGCTGGCATGTGTCAATAGTAGTCAAAGCATATGCTAGGACAAAGGGCCAACATGTCCCGATAGTGGTCGAGGCATTTGCATACACCAAGGGTCATTTGGTGCTGATGGTGGTTGAGGCATTTACATGTGTCATGGTTCACAAGCTAGTCCAGGCTTAGAGGTTCTTAATGAGCCTAGAAATAGTTTTAGATCTAGTGAAATAGGGTCCAACAACCAATGAGACCAAGACTTAGGACCTATTGAAAGCTTAGGTCATGGGGAACTAACCCAGAATAGTAGTATGGGTAGTGATCAAGACTCCAAAAGGCTCAAACACAATGTTTAGGTTTGGCAAAATTAAGCGAGGCCTAGGTGTGGGTGCTGGTGAGCGCTTCTATGAATTTACAAGTAATAAAAATGGCATTAGTGCAGTAAAAATATGAAGATGTATTGGAACCCACCTATTGCCCTATCATGGTACACCTAGTGCGCAGCCCAAGACCAGTATACCTGCATGTGGTGCATGGTCCAACGTGTATCGATGGTGTTTGAGGAATCTAGTTGCATAAAGAGACAACGTGTGTTGATGAGGTTCGAAGCATGTGTCAAGACCAAAGGCCAACATGTCTTAATAGTGCTCGAGGCATGTGTATATGTTGCAATCAGTAAGCTAGTCTAGGCTTAGGAGTTCTCTTCAAGTTAAGGAATATTTTTAGTTATAGTGAGATAGGGTCTGATAGCTAGAAAGACTAGGCCTTGAGGCCTACTGGAGGCCTAGGTCACAAGGAACTAGCCCAGAATAGTGGTATATGTAGTGATCAAGACTCTAAGAGCTCAGGCACAATGTTCAAGTTCAATAGAATTGAACCATGCCCAAGTGTGGGCATTGATGAGTGATGCACATGCACACAGTCAAACCCAAGTGTGAGCACTGATGATCGAGGTGGGAATGCATGATCAAGCCTAGGTGCAAGCACCAATGATTGAGGTTCAGGGGCACAGTCAACACACTTGAACACAGTCCTAAGAGGATCAGATTTATGGGCTTCTAGAAGCCCATTACTATAGCACAATCTTTGACAAGCTAAAATTATGCTGAACAATTGAATTTTATGGGCTAACTTAGGCAAACATAGTCAATTCCTTGTTTAAGGTTGCACAGAGTTTGGTTTAAGATTGTAGCTTATGACACATGCATCGAGTGTCATTTGGTGTCGATTACGATCAAAGGGTAAGCAAGTGCCTTGGGTGGAAGGCTCATGATATACATGTCACATCAAGTGCCAACATCTGCCAAAGAGCTGTTTGAGGCAACAACTCGTATTAAGGGCTCACTTATGTCGGTAATGGTTAAGGCAAGTGCCTATATGAAGTGTCAGCATCTGGCGACAATAATCAAGGCAGCATCCATCACCATGGGGCTAGCATTTGCTTATGGTGTTCGAGGTAACATCCCATACTAACGGGCTAGCATCTACTAATGGTGTCTAAGGCAACAGTGGGCCAACATCTACTGATGGTGTTGGATGCAATTACCTGTACTAACCAAGGGCCATATCTTGTTGATGGCATTTGAGGCAACAACTCACACTAAGAGCCAGCATGTGTTGATAGAGTTTGAAGTATGTTCTCATACTAGGGTAAGCCCATCCCTGAAATAATTATTGAGGGCATTTGGTTATTGTTTACTTAAATGCTCTAAAAAAGGATGTCATCACTCAACCAAATCGATTACAATGGAGAACACCATTCATCCTTAACCCCATAGGGGTGCGACATAAAAAAATGAAATGAGAAAGCTTTAGTAGGTATGGGGGAAGGGACAAATTAAAGTGACAAAAGTTTGAATCTCAGTTAATCGTGGCAATAAGGCCACTCTACCACATACAATATCATGTCACAAATTTAAGTCATCTATAAAAGATTTTAGCAGTGTGGAAATTTAGCTCCAAAGAGGCCCAAACGCTTATCGATCATAGGGGCTATAACTATAGCCATGTGTCATGGGTCGAGACTTAAGCTCCGAACCTACGCAGCTCTGAGACCCAGGTATTCACCCTTCCGACATCTTAGATTAGCTTTCCTACCACGGTTCACACCCTTGTGAGGTATTGTCCGCTTTAGCCCCCCTGGCCTCACGGTTTTATCCTACAAAAGGTGCCTCACAAGGTGGAGATGGTGTGAACCCTTTTATACCCCAGTGACCCTCTTATTATGTTCGATGTGGGATTTAGGACTCCTCTTTAGGTCCGTGACATTCTCCTGCACCCAACCTCATGACGCCCTCGTCACGGAGGCTGGCCACCCTGCCTACCTCCCTCGAGGTGCTTGGCGTGGATCGAATGGTTTAGGGCTAGCTTTGATACCACTTTTTTGACTTCTTGGCCGCCTTATGTAGATAAACTCTGGCCAAGTCAGTTTGCTCTTACCATGCCTTGGCAAACTTGTATGCTGCTACATTCGGCCCTGTATAACCTGTAGCAATCGAACCGAGTGTTTGTGGTTGTTGCCCTATCACAACCTCAAATGGGCTTTGGTTCATTACCTCATTACTTTGCAAGTTGTAGGAAAACTACGCAATATCTAGCAGCTTTGGCCAGTCCCTTTGTATGGCACTCATATAGTGCCTGAGGTAGACCTGTAATAGTCCATTCACTCGTTCTGTCTGCCCATCGGTCTGCGGATGCATGCTGGTGGAAAAGTTCAAGTTTGACCCCAATAACTTGAACAACTCAATCCAAAACCTGCCCGTGAACCACCCGTACCGATCACTAACAATGGTCCTCGGCACTCTCCAGTACTTAACCATGTTCTTCAAGAACAATCGAGCTGCATCTTCGGCTGGGCACTCCTTGGTTGCTGGAATGAAAATTCCATACTTGGAAAACCTGTCCACCACTACCATGATGCTTCCAAACCCTTCTGCTTTGGGTAGATCGACTATAAAGTCTAGAGAAACACTCTCCCATGGTCGCTCTGGCGCTGGCAATGGCTCAAAGAGATCAGAGGCAAGCTAGAGGTTGAAGCCCGCAGACTAGGTGTGCTAGCAGGTATCTGCATGCAAAGCCTAGCAAACGAGTTCAAAACGCCCGCTCGACTTGCAGGCCAGCTCGTGAAACCAAGGCCTAGCATACAAGCTACCTGCACCATATCCAGAAAGGCCCAAGGTTCTGGACATGCAAGGGAAGCTTTTGGAAGCAGGCAGGATCAGCTGAAGCATCCTGGCAGATTTGGTTCACCCTGAAAATCAGGAGTTAGCATCCTGATTGATTGTAATCTGTATAATCCCATGATTTTAGCCTTTATTCTAGGGATATGCCATTAAGTTGTAGCTAGAGCCTCAACTATAAATAAAGGGCTACTTCACCTTCATTTGTACACCATCAAACACTTCTGTTTCAGTGAATACAAGAGCATTTTCAAAAATTTTTTTTTAATGTCACGGACCTAAGGAAGAGTCCTGAATCCTACATTGAACATAATAGGAGGGTACCTGGGGTATAAAAGGATTCACACCACCTCCACCTTGTGAGGCACCTTTTGTAGGACAAAATCGTGAGGCCAGTGGGGCCAAAGCGGACAATACCTCACAAGGGTGTGAACCATGGCAGAAAACTGATCTGGGACACCGGAAGGGTGAATGCTCGGGTCGCAGAGCCGTGCGAGTTCGAAGCTTAAATCTCGACCCGTGACAAGTGGTATCAGAGCCAGCCTTAAACCATTCGATCCATGCCAAGCACTCAAGGGAGACAAGCAGGGTGGTCAGCTTCCATGAAGAGGGCATAACGAGGTTGGGTACGAAAAAATGTCATGGACCTAAGGAAGAGTCCTGAATCCCACATCGAACATAATAGGAGGGTCCCTGGGGTATAAAAGGATTCACACCACCTCTGCCTTGTGAGACACCTTTTATAAGACAAAACCATGAGGCCAGGGGGACCAAAGCGGACAATACCTCACAAGGGTGTGAACCATGGCAGAAGGCTGATCTGAGGCATTGGAAGGGTGAATGCTTGGGTCCCGAAGCCCGCGGATTAGAAGCTTAAGTCTCAACCCGTGACACATGCCCTTGGGGGCCATGGGCCCCTACTGTATGTTGGCAATCAAGCGATGAGAGCATGCATAACTTTTAGCTTGGTTCTGACTTAGAGGCATTCAGTCATAATACAACACACAATAGCTTTACACCACTAGCTTTTCAACCAAGCACGATGACCAATTGTATGAATCAATGATTTTTCTTGTACTAGGTTGAATTACTATTACAATGCTACCATCAGTAGGGTAAAACTAACCTATCTCTTGATGGTTTAAACTCACCTTACATTCCCTATTGGTGGGTGAACAATCCAACGCTTGGTGAATTTTGCTTCATAATAAGAGGAAGAGTGAACATCAAAGGATAAAAAAGCAATGTCACTATGAACGCTTGGTTGCCATAAGCTAGTTATCCTTGTGGTAACTTTTTTGACATCTCTAGCTTCATATTTTAAAGGTCTAAAGGATCGATAGGCCACACTTTCATGGTTTGTATTTGTACTAAAAATCATAATCAAATGAGCTTTTACCTTTTTGTTCTATAGAAATTTTTATTCTCATTAAGCTCATCCTAAGACATATGCATTATCTTTTAATAAATGTGCCACCCTAGCCAAATTCCCTATCTAATAATGTCTTGTGCCTGAATTGACCAATTGAGGTTGGTGTTGGGTCCAAAAGAAGGGGTCATGCCCTACCTTTAATTCACAGAATAAGTAAAATAACATTAAAAGTAGTGGCATTTCAATTTTGTTAAAGGGCTCCCACTTATCCTACACCTTTCAAGTCATTTCACAAAGTCAAACTAAAGTCAAGCTCTACAAGGTCTTCTTTTCTCGTTGATTCCACCAAGCCTATTCTTTTGGCTGTGGTTTCATTGGATAGTAGATAGGAACTATGGGAATCTCATTAATCCATTCATGTATGTCACTAATTAGATGATGAGGCATTTGGCTACCTTAAAAGAGTTATAGTTACTATTGCTATTTACCCATACTTGGCTTAATTTCTTCACTTTGACATTCAAAGCATTGGGCATAAATCACATTGTGTGAGCGTCTATAGGGACCTTCGCAATGCTTTTTTTAATTAAATAGTCAGATTCCCCTTATCTGTACCAATTTTGAGTCGATTGTTTATCATTCGAGTAAGGCCCCCAAGGGAGCCATTCCCAATCTATCCCTTAGCTAGCATGTGACAACCTACTCTAGTCATGGGAATAGCTCAAGCAGTGCATTGATAGCTGACAGGTTTGGGACTGGGACTGGGACTGTCGTGCCCAACCTTCAAAGCCAATCTTTTTTCCAAGGTTATAAATCCATTTTGCCAACTGCCCTTACCTACATTGTTCCATTGACTAAAGGCTATTCATCTTGAAGACTTGATACGGTTATGAGTACAACTAGCATGGATGACACTTGGTCTTTCAGATTTTCAAGGGCCGTCGAGGGCATACTGAACACCACATGACATTTGGTGTTATTTTGGCTGCTAGACCCTACCTTTGGATAAGCCATTTCCAAGGTGGGTAGGCCGTTAATAGAAGAAATAACTTTTCCTAAGGCCTTCATTGACATTTCCAGACTCTTTAATGTTGTCGTTAGTCATTGCATCCTAGTTTAATAATGTTAACTTGATTCCCTTTTGAAGCTCACATTAGACGTGTTATCAAATGAGCTTCCCCCATTTCATAGGATTGCCTGATCTATATGCAAGTGTCGTTCACATGAAACATTTCCCTTCTTTAACTTTTAAAGTTCTCATTTAAATATTTGCTACTACCACAAAGATTTGCATTGATAGTTGTTTTGCCTAAGCTCATGCCTCAAGTTTTGTGGCAATCATTGCACCCTCTTACTTATCGAGGCCTAGCCTTTGCCCTAATGGTCGGGTATAGGTCACACACTTAAATGTGATCCATTTCAAGGCTAGTTGATTCGATAGGAAAGTCGTTCACTCTTTAGCAGATTTTGACTTCCATGACCATCATCTTACTGTGTTAATTAACCAACACCCTTTGTGGGTTCTAGGTTAATGTGCAATTCAGCATTGTAACTTGGCTTGCAATTCATCCCACATCACTAGTTTTGCTTACCAAAAATGGCCTACTTGGAGCCCTCAATTTCGTGGTATGGCTCAACAAAGTAGTCACACCATCCTACCTATTTAAAGTTTGAGAATAGGTCGAGGGCATTGCACCCTCGATGCCTTTAATCATTAGCTTTACTCGATATAACTCATTAAGGGCTCCAACTATCTTGATGGAAACTTTAGAGGAAATCAGCTACTAGATGGCTCGATTAGTCTTTCACCCATATACTCAAGTCAAACAAATGATTTGCACATTAGTATCACTGTGGGCTTCCACCAAAGTTTCCTCTGGGTTTGCCCTATTCAAGCATAGTTCACCATTTTTGGGTCCTGATAGGATGTTGACACTCGAACCCTTCTTAGAATATCAAGATCAATCAGTGATGCACCCACAAGGGATCCCACTAATCAATTTCCTTATGCCTTATAGGTTTTCTAGCCCATTGACTTGCACACATGTCAGACTCTTTAGTCCATGTTTCAAGATGGATCAAATAGGGAACTCATAGGTCGAGTGTCAGGGTTAGGCAATGTGCCTTAGTCCTACCATGATTGACCTATAGGTCGAGTGTGCAAGTAGTGTGTGCCTTAGGCCCCAAGATGTGGGGCTAGGTGTGAGCCAGTGGATGGGTGCCATGGAGTCAGGTAGCTAGTTAGGTGCTATCGGTCAAAGTAGTGCATTGGCACCCTCGACTGGGTTGGTGGAGCAATGAGTGTAATATAGGAATTATAGTGGCCAAAAGAAAGGTCACTGAGCCCTGAGTTGGTTAAAGAAAGGCCTTGAAATGGCTGAGGAGAAAAGTGTCTCCATTTCAAATAGTCTTATAGTTTTTGATAGGATGGCTGGAAAAGCTCTTATGCTTTTTATAAGAGGGACGACTAGTGCCAGCTCTCTACCACTCCCTTGGCTAACGAGTAGTTAGGGGCTTGGCTAGTATAAAGTAAGCTATTCCTAGGCTATGCGATGTCTAGGTGGGCCAGCATCATCGAGTCATGAGTGTGGCATGGTGTCTTCTTGGGTTATTGTAAACTCGGGGATGGTTGGGGCTTGCGAGCCTTATATTGTGCTTTTGCTTTGAACCATGGGGTTAGATGCTAGCATTTGCTATGCCCCTTGATTTTTCATCTTTAATTCGATTCAATCAGTAACCAAGGATCATGAGATAGTGTTTGCATAAGAGGGGCACCATCGAGCTTGAAGGATGAATGGGCTAGCAGGCAGGCACCCTGCTAGACCCTTGTGGTCAATCAATAAAAGTGTGCTGTAGTTGGGGTAGCACACCCGAGTTCCCCAAGATGGGATGAGCACAATGTAAGGTGTCCATCATGCATACGATTATCTTAAAATGAGGCTAAGGGCTAAGGCCTTGAGATATGAGTTTCATGCGATGAGAGAAGCGTAATGTGGCTACAAGTTGGCTGTGGACCAACATTTGTATTGTGCCTTTGGTTTCTAGGCATAAAAGCTTGTAGATGATCCGAGTGGGCATGGTGTTAGGTTCTTACCATGCCAAAATGAGATAATAGTATGGGAACCAAAGCTGTGTTCTTTTATGAGCAAGATAAGTTAGTGCTCAGGACCTTGATACCTGTGGGCAGAGATAGGTGCTTAGAGCCACCCTAAAACTCATAGGGTGATGAGTTGATGGGAGTTGGGTTCCTCCCTATTGAGTTTTAGGAATGTGTGACCCTATGGGGTTAAAGCCAGGAAAGGTCCATAAGTATATGACGTGATGGATCGATATCAAGCTATCCATGGGAAAATGGACTCATGAAAAGCTAACCTTGACTATGAGTAGTCTTGGTGTTGCACGAATGTGTGGTTTCAGTCTAAGGAATGCACGAACCATGACACTGACACTGGGAGCTCGTTGATGTCGAGGCATGCTAAGATAATGCATGTTACATTCCATGATCATAGTGATGACATCTTCACGAGCATATCAAAAGCCTGGACTTGGGGCACAATCACAACCCAGATTGGTCCATGCCTCAAGTTGATTGGAAGATCAACTCTTGCCATTCCACATCCCACCAGGGCACATCACTGACCCCTATCCACTTTCCTCCTAATAATTTCAAGCATTTTTTGACTCTTTTTTCAATGTCCTTTTCATCTTTTCCTTGTGGTACTTGTTCATTATTGGTCTTTTGCCTGTATTCAGCCTTAAAAAAAATTTACTACCCGATTAGGGCTACATTCCCAAACAACTTGACCTACAAACAATGCCTTATGGTGTGATAAGGTCCAAGCACAACGAGGTTTTCATCTTTTCAAGTGACTTTTTCTAGGGGACTTGGGCCTAATCCACCATTGAGGATGCTTCTCCAAATTACAATTTGGATGTTGGGGGCACTCGATTCTCAAGCTAGGCTTTGCTCGATTCTCAAGCTAGGCTTTGCCCAGTTCGCTTACCATTACTAAGGGAATCTTGGTAAGTGTTTTTTTTCCTCTACTTGTTGATATGCTTAAACTCAATAGGTAATCTTACATGACCTGAAGTTGCGATGGAGCATCAATCGAGTGATGTAAGAGGTCCAATAGGGTTTGAATTGACAAAAAGCATGCATCACTAGAGATAAGGCATGGCAAGAGCTTTACCATTGATAATCATTATGCTATCATTGTTGAGGACTCACTCTTGGGCCAACCACGATCGATGAGATCACAAAGGCCATCTTTTGTCCCCCTACCTGAAGCTTGATGGGTAGGTGGTTGGAAGGACCAACGATGTATGACACCCAGGCAAGCATGCCCTTGGCCCAATGGCTTAGGTGTAACTCACACCAAGTATCATATTTCGCTATATTTTTCATCAATGCGAGAGCCAAGATATCCATTGCTAAAATTTTTATTGGTTTTTCACAACAAAATGAGTCATGGTGCCATATGTGCATACACCACAAATGGGATAGAGATGGTACATGCACTTTTTTTCATTCTAGTTCCTTAGCATAAATAGTGCTAAGGGTTTGTTATTCGGCTATGGGTGATGATGCCAATAATTTCTCCTACCTAAAAGGTGGAACAAAGTGACTATCGAACATGAAAAGGGTTGAAAGGGGCTCGAGGCATGGAGGCACCCTCACCTCTTCGATATTTTGTTAATGTATTTGCGGGTCATTCATTAAGTGGATTTCGATAATGATCCTTTCATAGGTTCACTTATGGAAACCTTGTTATGACTTTTCCTTCTTTTAAATTATAAGGTTCAGTGGACTTTTCGTGATGTCATAGGTAGCAAACCATTTATATCACCATAATCTGAACACTTCACCAGACCATTTAATCAATAGAAGTGACGACCGGTGTGTACAAAGGGCAATGATGTAGTCAATGCGAGCTAATGACTTACGCTTACTAGGAATTCATCATTGAAGACTAATAATTACGATGATTTATCCCCATCATGATGAAATTTAAAAGATTACCTGGGCCTATCAACCATGGCTATAGACACGTCGAATACATCAATGTAGCACATCTGCAGCCCTAAACATCTAAAGGCATCATAGACCTGTTATTGCCATAAACTTCCTTGGCCTAAGTAGGCAGAGTCTCTCTAAGAAGCTAGCCATGAAAGATCACCTTTGTGTACTAGTTAGTAGGCTAAGGTCTCATTCGTTAATGGAATTAACTAGACAAATCATTCCACAAACTAAGAATGGCCATGCAACACCACCTATAGAATCAAGAAAAAGCTTTCAATTTGTCAATCCTTACTATATTTGGACCTAATAAGTTTCCCCATGTTGAGTTAAATTAAGCTACAGGCTTCACTCCTAGTGGTGCCCTTTTATCAATTCCTTTAAGTTTCAGCCTTATGACAATACTCCCCCAAGAACCTAAAGCTTTGATTTCTCATAAGGTCTTGGCAAAGTCCTAAAAGTAACATCCATCAATCCCTGGTCAGCATCATTTATGGTTGAGACTAAGATGGCATCTGATCATCTTTGAGCCCTTAGCTTTTGTTCTTAATTAATGAAAACATCCTTGGAAAATGCTTTTGTAGTTGTTCATCTTACATAAATCCAAGAATTTCTCCTCTTTTCTATGAAACATGAATGCCTCCAACTATTCTTATTAATCATTACTTCGATCCTGAAGGCCAACATAATAGGACTAAAATTCGAGGATGTTATCCCATGCCAATGCATATAAGTGTAGGCCTGCTTTGAGCACTCTAATTTTTTCAAAGTAATAGCATCAAAGGAATGACCTAGTCAATTAAGGCTAAAAGCACATCACTAACAGTAAGGATGAGTAGATCTGTGCTCACCATAAAGTGAATTGGATGATCTAACCCTTATTCCAACTATGAGCTTTTTAACTGCAATAATTTAAATATATGCTATTGGAGCTAGAATTATCGTAGCTACTGGGACTAGACTTGCCTTCTAATGGATCTTCATTTAGGGATTTAGATTGTACTCATTCCAATTATCAAACTCATGAAGCTTGGTATTGTTATCTATTGTCACTACCTCCTTGAGTTAGGTTGGGTAATTTGCACATTTTTTGCCTTCCTTAGATTTGGTAGTTATTTCTTAAGCTCTTTCTCTGAAATTAAACCCTAATTCTTTGTCACTCTTCACCACCATAGTAGGCCATTATCCTACCATTGAAAGTTGATAAGGTAAAAATTTGAATGATGCATAGCCAACACAAAGGTTGTGCTATATGTCAAGTTATCATGAATCATCAGAGCAATGAGCAAAGCCTACATCGACCTTTTATCTACACAAAGGTTGTGTGATATGTCAAGTTATCATGAATCATCAGAGCAATGAGCAAAGCCTACATCGACCTTTTATCTAATAAATACATCCCTTTTAGAAGTTAGGGTTTGTTGTATATACTAGCTCTAGAATGACTATGGTTATCCAAGTAATAGATACCATCTAATTGATTTAATGATACATTCATAGTTTCATAGTCTGAATTACTTTATACTTACACATACATGGCTTAATCTTTCAGACAAGTATATGACTACTAGTAGGATTAACCAGGTAGCATTCCTTTAAAATGTTGGCACTATATGGGCCTTAATGCGTTGACTAAGCGATGGAGAAAATTGGATGAACAAAGGCCAAGAGCCTGTGCCTACAAAATGTTCCTTATCCAAGAGCATCATTGAACACTAGTGCACCAATGAGGTCACAGAGGTTTGGGTGGCATACTTTGAACATAGGGCATAATAAAGGTCCAACTCATAGTCTCTAAGGACATAAGACAGATAAGGGATGGAAAGACATCTAGTTTTCATCGATTTAGTTATCCAGCATAGGATACAGATTACGTCTTTAAGGTATAATGACAATATAGAGGGAGACTGAAAAGGATAATGGGTCGATAGTTCAATGCATCGAGCATGAAGCCTACCAACATACATAACCATAGCACCACTCATATGCCCATTATGTACAAGTGGCAGTATCCACTTACATTGGTCTATAACCCACCCAATCGATTACTCGATAAGTGAGCAGAGGAAATGACACACAAGGCCAACCATAATTGCTTGGCACGGGAATAACATAAGGCCTATAAGATTGCCCCTACCATCCACCAGGCAACAATGGCATGACACCTTATAAGTTTTCACAATGCCTACAATCTTTTTCCATTATGGGAAATCTCTAGACCTATGTAGTTTCACACACAAGAAGTAGCTAAAGGTAATGGCCTTGTTACCTTTGTCCTTGACAGGCTCCTCGGCCTTTGCCTTGTGATATTAGGGCTTCTCTTCAGTCTCATCCTCTGATAAAGAGTGGTTACTCTTCTTTCCCCTTCTCAAGTCGTTGTCCCTAGGCTCAAAAGACTTGGGGCATTCATACTCGACTAATGATTTGGCAACCACAATTGCTTAACTCAAGTCTTGGACCCTACACTGTTTCAACTCAGTTTTTGCCCATTATTTTAACCCATCAAGGAAGTAGAATAAGGCTTCCTACTTATACATGCTAAGAACCATAAGTGATAGTTCTGAAAACTCTTGACAATAGTCTCATACTCTTCTTGTTTGAGTGAGCTAGCAAAGCTTCACCTGAGCATGTTTTTCCATATACTCTATTTTAAACCGTCTCATTAGTTCCCTTACAAACTTATTTCATGTGGTGATTGTAGTCTCCTTTCATTGCATTTTATTGTACCTTTGACATCACCATAATAGGGCCATATTAGTTAAATACATAGCAGTGGTGCTTGCTTTGGCTTCCTCCATTGTACTAGCCATTCAAAAGTACTGCTCCATGCTAATCATAAAGTTATCTACTTTGGTTAAGCAACTTCTTACGAATGGCTTTGGCTTGGGCACTTCCACCTTAGGTCCTAAACCCTTATTTCCAATTATGACAGCTTGAAATACGGTAAACTCTCACTTGAGTTGCTCTAGCTCTTCCCATAAGGCTACCACATAAGCTTTTAAAACTTTATTGTGTTGTATAAGCACTTTTATCTCTCAGGTCAGGGCACTATGCATCTATTTTTTAGCTCCTCTTATGCCAAGTCCAACTCTTGGATGTGATCCTTGATGTCCTCAAACTGATCCTTCATATCTCCTATAGCTAACTTTCATTTTGCCAACCAAGAATCCATAGATGACAATAGATCCTTGAAACTAGCCCTTCTCCCTTTGCCTATGGGTGGGTAGCCCTCTTACATGTCATTCATGCATTCTGCTTGAGGGTTACTAGCCATGCTTTTACAAATACACCATAATTGTGAAGCACAAACTAAGGACTTCCCATAATTTCCTTAGGAGCACTCAAGCATCTTTATACCCTACTGTCGGCACCGATAACCAACAATCCCTAGCACAACATTTCCCACTAAAGGCAACAGCACAATTAGTATACTAGCATGCAAGTTGCCTGTGCAACCAAATTGACACTAATTTTAGTTCTAATAAAGGTTCTAATCCTATCGTGGTCAAAATCTACTTTGATACTAACTCTGGTTAGAACTGGCTCTGACACCAACTATCATGGGCTTTGGTCTTAAGCCTAGCTACTATGTGGCATTAGGTGGGAAACTATCATTCATATGCCTAAGTCAATCTTTAACTAACTATTTATGCCATGCACTTATGCTAGAACTTGACTAACCTCCTAAAAGTTTAAGAGAAGGCTAGAAAAGAAATAATTAAGGCAAGAGTAGTTTATTTACTAGATGGGGTATGTGCACTTGCTCTTAGAACATAGTCTTATGTGTTCTCTACAAAGGCTCTTAAGGCCTAAGTTCTGAAGGCTCACACTCTTGCTTCTTTTACTTGTTGTCACTTGTTGCTTATGTACAAATGAGGGGGAGGTTTTCCTATTTATAATTGAGCCCTCATAGTACTTATGGTTACAATGAATCCAAATGTATGGCTATTAAGGGCCTTTTAGACAGTAGGGTGCCCAGGCTCCAACAAGGTTAGCTAAAGCCTTTCTAGAGATATGCTAGTTTGAGGCTCTTTGTTGAGCTTTTAGGTCTAGAAGAGTCTAGACACTCCTATTAAGTGCTTGTATCGAGAGGGTTCCAGAGCCTTCTCCATCTAGGTGCCATTTTGCCAACAGCTAGAGCCTTTTAAAGGCTTTTTCTCCTGGGCACTACAATGCCCATCACTGTGCCCACACTTAGTTTTTTTGGAACCTTCAACGACCATTCACCTGGCTTGCTTCGAGGTTTCCCTAGACTTTTATGTGCCTATGTGCCTAGGCTACCTCTAGGCTTTTCTAGACCTTTCTATGCCCATACACTTAGCCTGTCTCTAGGCAGTTCTAGGTCCTTCCATACTCACATAGCTAGCCTATCTCCAAGCGATTGTAGGCCTTTCTATGCCTAACTACCCATGCCACATTTTGGGGCTTTCTAAAACCTTCCAACGAGCAGTCCTTATCCTTAGCACCATCCAACTCACCTCAAGTGTATGCCTACACTCTAGCCTTAGCCTTGGCCTGCACACTTGGGTAAAGTGTGCCTTTAAGGCCTTGATTTTGATCTTTCCTTATCTGTTGCCCATACCATTTCAAGCAAGTCTTATCACATAACCTTTTTAGTGTTAAACTCATGTATGGTTTGTGACACATGCATAGGCCTAGCGAGGCTAGGGCATTTTTATGGTCGACTAAAGGAGACCATGAGACTGCCAAATATTCAAGAGACTTGGCTAGACCAAGCTTGCAATTATAGCTTTTGCTGGCACTATCCTAGGGAGCCGTTGCATGATTTAAGAACTTGGCTTGGGATCTGAGGTAGCATTAGCCATAGGCACGAGCTTGAGTTCAACACAATTGAGCCTTTTTTTCCATATGCACACCAACTAGTTGAGGCCATGGGTGCCTGCAAGTCATCGAAGCAACCAGTCACCAGACAACATGGTCAGAAGGCATGCACAGCCTAGATTTTGCTCCAGTGATGTTGTCATGAATGTATGGAGTGACAGGCCTATCACGCACACCTACTCCCCTTATGGGGCGAGAGGGGGCTTAGACAACCACCCACTAAAAAACATGAAAGATTTTACAAATATGCTAGTAGTAGACATTAAAGGCATATCTCGCACCAAGGGTCTTTAAGTGCCAGTGGTGGTAGAGTTATGTGCTAGTGTCACGGGCTCTGACCTTAGACTCAAAATCCACACAACCTTAGGCTTGGAATCACCTCTTTATAGCCTAAGTCAGCCTAAAACACCAGCGTGTAGGTACTAGAAAAATGGGAAGGGCTGAATGCATAATTTTGAGAAAAATAGGAAAAAAGATAGCTTGCTGGAATATGCTTTATATTCATTGAAACAGAAGTGTATGATGGTGTACAAATGAGGGTGGAGTAGCCCTCTATTTGTAGTTGAGGGTCTCAGCTACACTTATGGCTAAATCTCTAGAATCAAGGCTAAAATCAAGGAATTACAAAGATTACAATTAATCAAGATTCTATATCCTGATTCTAAGGCTCAACTAGATCTGTCAGAAGGCTCCTACTAATCCTGTGATCTTTTAGAAGATCCTCTTATGTATATCCCATCTTGGGCCCTATTGGATGTGCTGCAGGCATCATGTAGGCCAAACCTTAGCCTTGCAGGTTAGCCTACAGCCTATGCGGGTGTTTTGACCTTGCCTTCAAGGCCTTGCGTGTTAACTCCTGTCAATGTGCCTGGTGTGCGGGCCTCAGCCTCAGGTGCACGTGCTGGTGCGCCTGATGTGCCTGGTGCACCTATCCAAGGTGTGACATTCTACCCCACCTAATTATGCAACGCTCTTGTTTATCCTCTGCATGGTACTGCCTAATCTGGTCCCTAAACTACCATAAGTCCTCTGCTAGTTCCCAGCTCACCTCACTATCTAGAAGTCTCTTCCAGCATACCAAGTACTCTTGTCTTGGTTGATAGTTTTTTCGTCTCACTTTTTGGTCAACTATAATGCTGTGGACCTCCTTTACACATAAGGCCCTTGCTCCCAATGGTGCACACTTTGACTCTGTTCATCCTGGATCTCTCTCATCCTCAAAGAATGGCTTGAGCATGCTTACATGAAACATTAGGTGTAACTTTAGCTTGGGTGGCATATCTAGCTTGTAGCAACCTTGCCTACCTTTTTGACTACTTAAAACGGTCCCTCATACCTCTGGACTAGGCCTTTGTATAGCCCTCTATGAATATAATGGGATGCAGTTTCACCAACATTAAGTCTCTAACCTGGAACTGCACATCTCGCCTATTCTGGTCTGCCCACTTCTTCGACCTCTTTGCCACCTTGTGTAGATAGACTCTGGCCAAGTCAGTTTACTTTGGCCAAGCCTTGGCAAACTTATATGTTACTGGATTCAACCCTGTATAACCTGTAGCAATCAAATTGGGTGTTAGTGGTTGTTGACTTGTCACAACCTCAAATGGGCTCTGGTTTGTTGCCTTACTCCTTTGTAAGTTGTAGGAAAACTGTGCAACATCTAGCAGCTTTGGTCGATCCCTTTATGTGGCACTCACATAGTGTCTGAAGAGACCTCCAATAGTCCATTCACATGCTTAGTTTGCCCATTGGTCTGTGGATGCATGCTAGTGGAAAAGTTCAAGTTTGACCCCAAAAGCTTGAACAACTCAGTCCAGAGCCTGCTTGTGAAATGCCCATCTAGATTACTAACAATAATCTCAACATTGCCCAGTACTTAACCATGCTTTTCAGGAACAATTGAGTTACCTCTTCGGTTGGGCACTCCTTGGTTGCTGGAATAAAGATTCCATACTTGGAAAACCTATCCACCACTACCATGATGCTTCCAAACCCCTCTGCCTTGGGTAGACCAATTATAAAGTCCAGAGAAACACTCTCCTATAGTCGTTCTGGCACTAGTAATGGCTCTAAGAAACCACCTGGTTTCTTGAGCTCCACCTTGTCTTGTTGGCACATAAGACAAGTCTTTACATAGGCCTCCACATCATCCCTCATGTGTGGCCAGTAGTACCGATCCTCTAGCAACGCCAAGGTACGACTCACTCCTGGGTGTCCAGCCCACCTTGAATCATAGCACTCTTGCAAAACTTCCTTGTAGAGCTTCCCATGCTGTGGCACAAACAGTTTACTGCCTTTGGTGTACAACAAACCATCATGCACCCAAAATCACCTAGTCTTACCTTGCGGGGCATACTCTATAAGAGCCTTGGCTATAGGATCATGCGTAAGTCCCTCCTTGATGCGAGGTACCAGTGACCCCTTTGGTTGGCTAATGGCAGCAAGGTTAGCCTTCCTGCTTAAGGCGTTTGCCACCAGGTTTGCCCGCCCTAGCTTATACTCTATCTGGAAATCAAATTTCGTAAGAAAATCTTACCATCTCGCCTGCTTAAGGGATAGCTTCTTCTGCGTCTGAAAATAACTGGTCACCATATTTCCATCATAACCATGAACCTTAACCCTAAGAGGTAATGGCACCAAGTATGCAAGCAGTGCACCACAGCAGTTATCTCTTTCTCTTGGACTGTGTACTTGCACTCAGTCTCATTCAACTTTCTACTCTTGAACATGATTGAATGTCCCTCTTGCATCAATATGACCCTATGGCAAAGTTTGATGCATCTATATGCACCTTTTATGGCTTTGGCATGGTCTGCCAAGGCCAACAATGGCTCCTCGATCATAGCCTGCTTTATCCTGTCAAAGGCTTCCTAGCACCCTGCGCTCTACTCCCATGCTCTCTTTTTCTTGAGCAAGTCAGTCAATGGCATGGCTATTACTGAGTGACCTTTGATGAAGCACCTGTAGTAGTTGACCAGCCCATGGAATGACCTCAACTTAGTGATCTTGGCTGGTGCTTCCCATTCTAGGATGGAGTGCACCTTGCCTTCATCCATGCATATCCTACCACCTCCCATTATGTGGCCTAGGAATGGGATCTCCTGTTGGGCAGATGAGCACTTCTCCCTCTTGACAAACAGCTTGTGCACCTGTAACACCTCGAACACTTGTCTCAAGTGGTCTACATGCTCTCTCAAAGTTTGGCTGTAGATCACAATGCCATCCAAAAAAACCACAACAAATCGATTAAGGAACGACTGAAGTATCTTGTTCATAAGGGTGCATAATGTTGCTGGGGCATTCGTGAGTCTGAATGGCATAACCAAGAATTCATATGAACCATACTGAGTGACACATGCTATCTTGGGCTTATCTTCCTCTGTGATCCTGACTTGGTAATAGCTCGACCTCAAATCCAACTTGGTGAACCACCTTGCGCTCTCAAGTTGGTCGAACAAGTCTGCAATGAGTGGGATAGGATACTTGTTCTTGACAGTCAGCTTGTTCAGAGGTCGATAATCTATGCATAATCGTAATGACCCATCATGCTTGCACTGGAATAGAATCAGTGCACCTTATGGTGCTTTTAATGGCCTAATGAAGCTAGCATCAACTAACTCTTTGAGCTACTTCCTTAACTCCTCCAACTTTTGTGAGGACATTTAGTAAGGGGCTCTAGCTGATGGCTTGGCCTTAGACACCAGCTCGATTTTATGGTCCACCTCCCTCTTAGGTGGTAGCTGGCTAGATAGCTTTAGGGGCATCACATCACTAAAGGTCTTCATCATGTTTAGCACCTCCAAGGGTGACTCGATTTCCTTCTCCCTTGGCTCCTCATACTTTAAAGCTGCCAAGAAGGTGTCTTCTTCTCTACTTACCGCCTTGGCAAATTAGATGGTTGACACCACTTGCGACCCAACTCTAGACCCTCTCCTTAATGGTACTAGGCATTGGCACCGTGTATCAAAGATGCAAATGCAATTAGCAAAAGGCACAAAGAGGGCATTAATCCAAACAAGAAAATCCAACCCAATCACAAACTGATAGTCGTTAAGGGGTATTACCTTTACGGTTTCCTTGCCTTTCCAGTCTCCAAGTTGCAACTTCATTCCTCACACTACTCCAATGGCTAGAACCTCTTTGGAGTTCACCATTTTAACGCTACCAGTCCCTTTTTGCACCTTTAGTCTGGGCTTCTGGGCTCCATCACCTGAAATAAAAAGATGTGAGGCACTTATGTTCGCCAGTGCGCTCACCTTCTAACTCATAACCATTAGATCTGTAAACATCAAGCTCTTTGGCTTGCGATTCCCCTTACTCTGGACAGCATTGAATGCCAATGACCCAAGCTTTACTAGCCTTAACTCTAGCTCTTCGTCAGACTCTTTGTCTATAGTAGCCAGCTTGTCCTTCCGTGGATAATTGCACGTTATGTGGCTCCTTCCACATAGGTAGCATGCTAGTGGCTCTCGATCCCCATTTGTTTTTCACTTGACTACTGGTGGCTTCCTCTCACCATCTTTAGTTGAACAATCTCAGTCCCCATCCTTAGACTCCTGGTCATGGTCTTTCCCCTTGGATTGCTTCTTCTGATCCCTCTCATCCTTGCCCTTACCCTTGGGCTTGGAAGACTCAAACTTGTTCAGAGGTTTACACTCTATCAAGGACTCAGCAGTAGTCATGGCCAAGTCATGAACTCCCTTCCATTGTAGCTCATGCTTCACCCACGACTTCAGCCCATCCATGAAAGCAAATAAGGTATCCTTCTCGCCTAGATTCGAGATTTGTAGCATCAATTCAGAGAATCTCTAGACATACTCCCTTATGTCCCCTTACTGGCTCAGCCTACGTAACTTTGCCCGTGCCTCATCATCGGTATATTTCGGGAAAAATTACTCCCTGAACTCTTTTTGGAACTCTACCCAAGTTCCAATCTTGGCACTCCCATGCCTAAAATCATAACACTTGTGCCTCTACCACAATAAGGCTACATTAGTGAGATACATAACAGTGGTGATTACCTTTATTGCCTCATTCTGCATGCCCATGGCCTGGAAATACTGCTCCATATCTCATAGGTAGTTGTTTATTTCCTTGGCCGCCCTAGTCCCCTTGAATTCTTTGGGCTTAGGGACATCCTTCTTGGACTTAGACACTCCAGCAAGCATGCCATTCCCAATGGTAGTCTTGCAAGCAATGAGCTCACTGGTGAGCTCCTTTATCCTCTTGCCATCACACATGGTCTCCACCACAGCCTCTACGGTCTCATTCTTTTGGGTGATCACATCCATGCCTTTATTGAGAGTAGCTTGTAACTCGCCACTGAGCTTCTCCTTTATGGAGTCTAGCACTTCAATGTGAGTCTCCACACCTTTAAGCTTTTCCTGCATGTCACCCATGCTCACCTTCACCTAGGTCAGCCTACCGTCTATGGCAGACTAGATGTCTCTCGAGTTGGCCTTTTTGCCTCTTCCACGCCCATGCTCCTGGGCCTCTGGTTGTTGGCTAGCAACGTCACTCTGGGATGCCATCTCCTTAACTATGATCTAACCTGAACAACACAAACATGTAGAACCAAACTTGCTCTGATACCAACTATCATGGATTCTGACCTTAGACTCAGAATCCGTGCGGCCTTAGGCTTGGAATCACCTCATTATAGCCTAAGTCAGCCTAAAACACCAGTGTGCAGGCACTAAAACAATGGGAAGGGCTAAATGCATAAGTTTGTGAGAAACAGGAAAACAAGATAGCTTGCTGGAATATGCTTTGTATTCACTGAAAAAGAAGTGTATGATGGTGTACAAATAAGGGTAGAGCAGCCTTCTATTTATAATTGAGGCTCTTAGCTACACTTATGGCTAAATCCCTAGAATCAAGGCTAAATCCCTAGAATCAAAGCTAAAATCAAGGAATTACAAAGATTACAATCAATCAGGATTCTATCTCCTGATTCTAAGGGCCAACCAGATCTGCTAAAAGGTTCTTGCTGATCATGTGATCTTTCAAAAAATTCTTTTGTGTATCTTTTATCTTGGGTCTTATTGGATGTGGTACAGGCATCATGTAAGCCAAACCTTGGCCTTACAGGTTGGCCTGTAGGCTGTGCGGGCATTCTAGCCTTGCCTCTAAAGCCTTGCATGCTAACTCCCACTAATGCGCCTGGTGCGCAGGCCTCAACCTCAGGTGTACATGCTGGTGAGCCTGATGTGCTTGGTACGCTCGCCCAAGGCGTGATAGTAGCACCAAGGCCTAGCATGTACGGATGATGTTTGAGGTAACTATTTGCATGAAAGGCCATCTTCTGCTAGTGCTGATCGAGGCATGTGCCCGCACCAATGGCTAGCATGTACCGATGGTGGTTGAGGCAAGTGCTTATACTAAAGGCCAACTTATGCCATAATGGTTAAAGTATGCATTCACACCATGCACCAACATGTGTCGATAATGGTTGAGGCCTTGGTCAAAGTTCAATTCTAGGCCATGGTGCACATGCTGGGCTCAGGTATGTGTCGGTGCCACATTGTTTTGCCTAGGGCACCATCGACGAAGCATCATCAGAGAAGCTGATTGATGGCATTAGGGGTTTTGGTAATTAGGGAAGGGGGCCAGGGTGTGTGCACATATGATGTGCAATGCATGCTGGTCCTTGCTCCTTATATTGGCCCCTATCCCCTAATGAACCTCGACAACTAACATCCCCTTAAAAAGCATAAGAGTTTTTACAAGTTCGTAGCCAATAGCCATTCAAGTGTCTAAAATGGTGATGGTTTTTTCAAATGACCATAAAATCTTATACACTTTGATTTTTTAGTTGAATTTTTTGTGTGGATGCCAATAGAAATACAAGGATCATGTATACCAAATTTGGGGCTAAAACTCCTAAAAAAATTTAAAAAATTCTTGAACTTCAGAAAATTCTAAAAATCATGAAAAATAGATAATGAGGATCTTGCCATGAAACTTCACATAAAGGCTTAAAGGACTGCTATATGAATTTACAAACCATAAAAATTGGCATTGGCACAGTAAAAATATGAAGATATATCTGAATCCACCTACTGCTTGATCGGGATGCATATGGTACATAGGCCAGGCCCAGGATACTCGTGCGTGGTGTGTGACCTAGCATGTACCAATGGTATCCGAGAGAACTGCTAGTTCCAAGGGTTGACATGTGCCCATGATGGTCAAAGCATGTGCCAAGACAAAAGACCAACATGTCCCAATGATGGTTGAGGCATGTGCATGTGCCATGGTCCACAAGCTAGTCTAAGCTCAAGGGTTCTTTCTAAGTCCTCGCATCACAAGGCAAGGGCCGAGGAGCCTAACAAGAACAAAGGTAAAAAGGCCATTACCTTTAGTTGCTTCTTATGTTTGGGATCACATAGGCCCAGAGATTGCCCATAACGAAAGAAGCTCATAGCCATTACGAAGACTTATAAAGAGTCCAATGGCAAGAACAATGGTAACCATCAGTACCTTGAAGACTCCAATGGTATATTGAGGCTCGATGCTATTTGGTTGAGCCAAGAGAAGTGGACCTTTCAAGCTTTAAATGAAAATGATAAAAGTATGGTGTAGAGAGCCACCAATCGAACCAAAAAGATCAGCCAAACCTTTTTCATCAAAATACACAATAAGAGACTCTTAGAAGAAAGTCAATTTAGCAATAGACACATCGATGTCAAGGCCAAAGAAAGGGATGATCATGAAAGCATGCCAAGGACTATTAGGATGAGGGATGGACATCAATCTAGCACGTGTATACGGTGAAGGATCAACATTCCCCTAGCAATGAGGGTTGCTAGAATGAATGAGGGACAATGTCACAGACTGCGTATGAGTCTTAAACTAAGTGGGTCACATAACAAGACTTGTTAGAGATGGTGTAGGTGAAGCACCATAAAGGATCAGAACCAAGGCCTTAAAGGCACATATTTTATCAAAGTGTGCAGGCCAAGGCCAAGGCTGAAGTGCAAAAGTACCCTTATGGTAAGCTGTATAGTGCCAGAGATGAAGACTACCATTGAAAGGTT
Organism: Durio zibethinus; assembly: GCF_047325235.1. Taxonomy (NCBI): domain Eukaryota; kingdom Viridiplantae; phylum Streptophyta; class Magnoliopsida; order Malvales; family Malvaceae; genus Durio; species Durio zibethinus. The sequence continues at coordinate 22,151,639 of NC_143166.1, forward strand.
TTAGGGTGCCTTAAGGTCACAACATGATTTGATCATAGGTGAAGCAGTGTAGTGGCACATATTGAGTAATCGATATAGAATTTGGTGGTTAGATTTGAAACTAGCACAGAAGTGCAATAGAGTTGGGATGCAACCCATCTACATTAGCAATGAATAAGTATTATGGGTAGTGTCGCATTTGACAGGATCTTGAACCAATCCATGAGGACATAAGTGTAGGACATATAGGAAAATGTCAACTATGTGCAACAAAAGAGTTGGGTGTGGTCTTGGCATCGATGAAGGCATCAACATAGTAAGTGGAAGAGATTGCCATGGTCAAGCCATGGTGTGCCTCGATCCTACCATGACATGACCTTGAGCTAATCAGCAATTGAGGCCTTGTTAGAGAGACAATGATGTTAGTGCAGTAGGCATGCATTATAAGCATGGGAACATGTTGTTGATAGGGTATACAAGTAGTGTGTCCCTTAAGCCCTAAGATGGACGGATAAGTGTGAACCAGTGGGTGGGCACCTTAGAGTCGAGTAGCCAGTCAGATGTTATCAATTGAAGCTGTGCATGGGCACACTCGAGTGGGTTGGTGGAGCAACAAGTGAAATCTAAGAATTATGGTGGCTAAAAGGTTAGTCGTTGGGCCCTGAATTGGTTAACAAAAGGCCCCAAGATGATTGGGGAGAAAAGTGTCCCTATTTGAAACATTCTTATGATTCCTGGTAGGATGGTTGAGAAATCTTTTACACTCTTTAAAAGGGGATAACTGGTGTCAACTCTTCACCATCCCTTTAGCTGGCAAGTGGGCAAGGCCTTACCAGTGTCTACTCTTAGGCACATGTGGTGTCTAGGTGGGTGGGCATCATTAGGTCATAAGTGTGGCAGATGTCTTTTTGGGTCATGTTAAACCTAGGAATTATTGGGGTCGATAGGCCTTATATCGTACCATTACTTAAAACCATAGGATTAGATGCTAGCCTTCGCTATACCTCTCAATCACCCCTACTTAAGCTGTTTTAATGAGTAACCAAGGATCATGAGATGGTGTTTCTGTAAGAGTGGCACCATTAAGCCTAAGGGATGAATGAGTTAGCAACCAAGCACATTGCTAGACCTTTATGGCCAATTAGTAGAGGTGTGTTGCAACTAGGTAGCGTATTTGAGTTCTTCAAGATATGGCAAGCATGATGTAAGGTGTCAATCATGTGTGCGGGTAGCCTAGACTGAGGCTAAGGGCTAAGGCCCTGTGATATGAGTTTCATGTCACAATATGAGCCTAGTGTGGCTGTAGGTTGGTTGTTGACCAGCATTTGTGTTGTGCTTTCATGTTCTAAGCATAAAAACTTGCATATGATCAAGGCAAGCATAGTGTTGGGTTCTCATCATGTTAGATTCAGATAATAGTATGAGAACCAGGGCTATGTGCCCTTCTAAGCAAAGTGAGTCGGTGCTTAGGACCTTCATGCCTATAGGCAGAGATTGGTGCTTGGGGCCACCCTAAGAATCATGGGCTAATGAGTTGATAGTTCCTCCCTATGAGCTTGAGAATGTGTGACCCTACGGGGTTAGAGTGAGGAAAAACTCACGAATATGCAACTTGAAGGATCAATATGGAGTTGTCCATGGGAAAATGGACTTGCGAAAGGCATACCTTGACTATGTGTAGTCTTGGTGCTACATGAACATGTGGTTTTGGTTTAAGGAATGTGTGGCCCATGACACGTGATATTAGAGCCTAGTTTGGCTCTGTGGTGGGACTAAAGTGGCCCTAGGTGTGGGCATGATAATGATAAATTGAGAAGAGATTGCAATAATGTGGATATGTAGGCTCAAGAATGACCCATTGAAGCTATACATGGTAAAAATTAGCCTATGTGGAAGGCCTTCAAGTTGACTCTTGGATGCCAAGTGAAAAAGCATGAGAGTCTAGCCTCACCTAGTCAAAGGTGTTGGCACGTGCGAGTATGTGATGCCCTTTTAGTGGGAAAAACCATGTTGAGACCAAAATACAAAAAGGCTACACCATGAAAGGGCATTGTGTAAGGCCATATGGGCTAAGATGTATAAGGTCCTAAGAGATATGAGGTGAGCCTATTGAGATCAGTTACTAACGTGTGCATTTGTTATATGGTGCAGGTGCCCTAGTGTAGGTACAAGCTAAGTATTTAAGGTCCAAGTGTGGAGCCAATCTATAAAGGCAGATGAGTTTGAGTCGACTGAGGATTGAAGGCCTAAGTTTGTGATGGTTAGCAAACCATGAGTTCTTTTAGTCAAAGGATTATGAGATTTTGTCGATCAATGGACCATGCTTGTGTTGGCGAAGAGAGAAGGCCTTATGAGATGAGGTGGTCAGTGGACCACAACAGTGTGCAATTTAGAGAAGCAAGCAAACAAGAATTAGACTTGAGTTGCGTGGTTCAAAGGATTGATTGAGTTAAGCAAAGCTAATGGTAATACCATTTGAGCATCCCGTTAGTAGGCTAGATGAGTTTTAGTAAGGTAAAATTGAGCCAATTGGGATGGTGTAACTTTCTGAGTGATGCTGGCCAAAGGGATGGCCATGAGTTTGAGTAGGTCAATAGACCTTGAGTATCAAGTGGGTTGGTGAACCCTAAGATTGAGTAGTTAATGAATAGTGTGATCAAGTGGATTAGTGGATCCTAGAGCATTAGGTGGGCTTTGAGTAGCCCTTTTAAGATATGCCAGAGTCAAGGCAAACAAGTTGTGGAACCATTATGGAGACATGGTTGCTTGTAGAGCTGAGCTGAGTTCAAGTAAAAGTGCGGGAGCATTGTGATTGCTTATGATATTGAGCCAAGGTAGTGGAACCTATGAATATTGAGTATGTGATTGAGTCCAAGATAGCATATGTTAAGGTGCCACTACCAGGGCGGTTGGCCAATGGGCCCAACTAGAGAGGTGACCTTAGAGTGGTAAAAAAGACCTAAGTTATTTTATGACTGAAGTGTTTGAATGCCACCATGCTAGGGTTTATTATGGGTGGTGCCATATGAGTGCAGTTGACCTAAGCACTACGTCCAGTGGGGCATATCAAAGAGTCAGTGCCACAAGTGTAAGGTTGGTGTGATAGGTCACATCCAGCGGGGCACACCAATATATGGCAAAGTAGGTGGTCATTCATTCCAGCAAAGGTCATAATCGACAAGGGTGCCTAGAGGTCACAACATGATGTGATCATAAGTGAAATAATGCAATGGTACATACTGAATAATCGAGATAAAATCTAGTGGTTAAATTTGAAACTAGCATAGATGTGCAATGGAGCTAGGATAACACCTATCTACTATGGGCGATGCCTCATGTGACAGGATTTTGACCCAATCTTTAAAGATGTAAGTGTGGGACATATGGGAAAATGTCAATTATGTGCAACAAAAAAGTTGGGTGTGGTGTTGGCATCAATGAGGGCATCAACATAGTATGTGGGGAAGATTGTCATAGTTAGGCCTTGGTGTGCCTCAGTCCTACCATGGCTAACCTTGAGATGAGCAGTAGTCAAAGCCTTATCGGTGAGACAATGGTCTTAGAGTAGCGGGCATGTAGTATAAGTACGGGAACATGTTGCTGATAAGGTGTGTAGGTAGTGTGTGTCCTAAGCCACAAGATGGTCGAGCAAGTGTGAGCCAGTGAGTAGGCACCCTAGAGCCAGGTGACCAATCAAGTGTTATTGGTTGAAGCTGTGCACAGGCACCCTCAAATGGGTTGGTGGAGTAATAAGGGGAATCTAAAAATTATGGTGGCCAAGATGTAGGTCATTAGGCCCTGAGTTGGTTGACAAAAGGCCATGAATGGCTAGGGAGAAAAGTGTCCCTTTTTTAAACATTCTTATGGTTCTTGGTAGGATGGCTAGAAAATCTCTTACGCTTTTTATAGGGGGATGACTAGTGTTAGCTCTCTACCACCTCATTGGCTGGTAGGTGGGCAAGGCCTTACTAGTTTAAAGTGAGCTACTCCTAGGTACATGCTATGACTAGGTGGGTAGGCATCATCTCATCATGAGTGTGGCATGGTGTCTCCTTGGGTCATGGTAAACCCAGGGACAATTAGGGTCGCAGGTATCATATGGTGTTGTTAAGTAAAACTGTGAGGTTAGGCACTAGCATTCACTATGCTCCTCGATTTCCCTTTCTTGAAATGTTTCAATCTATAAACAAGGATCATGAGATGGTGTTTTCATAGGAGGGGCACCATCAAGCGTAAGGGATGAGCGGGTTAGCAAGTAGGCAAGCTGCTAGACCCTTGTGGCTAATCGACAAATGTGCTATAGCTATGTTGCACACTCGAGTTCCTCGAGATGGGACAGGCATGATGTAACATGTCTATCATGTGTGCAGGTAGCCAAGAATGAGGCTAAAGGCTGAGGCCTTAAGATATGAGTTTCATGGGATGAGATGAGCCTAACGTGGCTCTAGGCTAGCTACTAACCAACATTTGTGTTGGGCCTTCAGGTTCTAGGCACTAGAGCTTGCAAATGATCTAAGCGGACATGGTGTTAGGTTCTCACCATGTCAGAATGAGATAATAGTATGAGAATCAAGGCTGTATGCCCTTATGAGTAAGGTGGGTTGGTGTTCGTGACCTTGATGCCTACAAGCAAAGATGGGTGCTAGGGGCCACCCTATGAATCATGGGCTGATCAGTCGATGGTTTCTCCCAATTGAGTTTGTGAATGAGCAACTCTATATGGTCAGAGCCATGAAAAGCTCATAAGTATGTGGCTTGAAGGATAGATATCAAACTGTCCATAGGAAAATGGACCCGCAAAAGGCTGACCTTGACTATAAGTAGTCTTGGTGCACCATTGGCCCCAATCCACTTCCTTTTCGACAATTTCAAGCACTCTTTGACTCTCTTTTCAAAGTCCTTTTAATCTTTCCCTAATGGTACTTGTTTATGATTGGTCTTTTGCTTAAATTTAGCCTTGGACAAAATTTACCTTCTAATTGGGGTTGCATTCCCAAACAACCTGACTCACAGACAGTGCCTCATGGTGAGATAGGGTCCAGGCACAATAAGGCTGTCACCCTCTCCAACACCCCTTTTTGGGGGCTTCAGCCTTGGTCCACCATTAAGGATGCTTCTCCAAACTACAATTTTGATGCCAAAGGCATTAGATTTTCAAGCTAGCCTCTTCCCGACTCACTTGCTATTACCAGGGAATCCTGGTAAGTTTCTTTTCCTCTGTTTATTGATATGTTTAAACTCAATGGATAATTCTACCTGACCTAGGCTTATGATGCAAGCATTGACCAAGCAATGGGGGGAAAGGTCTAAATGAACAATGAGCATGAGTCATCGTAAATGAGGCACGTCAGGAGCTTTACCACTAATAGTCATACGCTAACATTGCCGAGGACTCACTTTTGGGCCAACAACAATCAACAAGATCACGAAAGGCCATCTTCTGCCCCTTCACGTAGAGTCTAATGGGTGAGGGTTAGAGGGAGCAACAATGCGTGACACCCAGGCAACGTGCCCTCGGCCTAATGGCTTGGGGTGCAACTTGTGTTCAAAGACTCAATGGTTCATAGGATTCTACAATTCATACTAAGAATTACAATTTGCTACATTCTTCATTGATGCAAGAGCCAAAATATCCATTGTCGAGAGTTGTTTTGGTTTTTAATGACAAAAACAGTCATGATGTTGCTAGCACATGCATGGTGAATGGGATAGCGACAGCACATATTCATTTTGATTCCTTAGTGTGATTTATGTGGGGGGTTCATTATTAGGCCCCTAGCAATGGTATCGATCATTTTGCTTGCCCGGGAGGTGGAACAAAATGACTATTGTGCATGCCTAAGGCTAAAAAAAGCTCAGGGCATGGACGCACCCTCACCCCTTGAGGTTTTGTTAATGTGTTCGCAAGTCATTCGTTGAGTCTCACAATGTCACAGGTAGCCAACCATCCACATTGTCATGATCTGAAAACTTTATTAGACCATTCAATCAATAAGAGCAATAGGTGGTGTGTACAAAGTGCAGGGACATAGTCAACATGACCTTATGACTTGTGCTAACTAGGAATTCCATGTTAAAGACCAATGATTACAATAATCTATCCCTACCACAATGAAATTTCAAAGATTACTCAGGCTTGTCAGCCAAGGCTATAGACTTATTGAATACATTAGTGTAGCAAGCCTACGGCCTAAACATTTAAAGGCATCGTAGACCTATTATTACCTCAAACTTTCTTGGCCTAAGTGACCATAGTCTCTCTAAGAAGCTAGCTACAAAAGACCACCTCTACATAGCTAGTTAGCAAGCTAAGGTCTCATTTGTTAATAGAATTAACCAAACAAATCGCTCTACCAACTAAGAACAGCCATGTACCACTACCCATAGAATCAAGAAAGAGCTTTCATTCTGTCAATCCTTATTATGTTTTGACCTAGTGGTGCCTTTCCATCAATTCCTTTAAGTTTCAGCCTTTTGACCATACTCCCCCCGAAACCCAAAGTCTTTGATTTCATATAAGGTGCCAGTAGAGTCCTAAAAGTAACATTTGCCAATCCCTATTCAATATTATTAATGGTTGAGACTAGGATAGTATCTGATTCTCTTTGAGCCCCCAACTTTCGTTCTTAATTAATGAAAATATCCTTGGCAAATGTTTTCACTATTGTTCATCTTTCAAAAATCTAAGAATTTTTGCCTTTAACTATGAAATACTTATGCCCCCAATTGTCCCTGTTAATCATTACTCCTATCTCGAAGGCCTACATAATGGGCTAAAATCCTATAATGTTATCCCATGCTAATGTATATAAGCATAAGCTTGCTTTAAGTGCTCTAATATCTTCAAAGTAATAGTGCTAGAGGAATGACCCAGGTAGTTAAGGCAAAGAGTGCATCACCGATAGTAGGGATGAGTAGATCGGTGTTCACCATAAAGTAGATAGGATGACCCAAACCTAGTTCCAACTATGAGCTTTTTAACTGCAACAACTTAAATATATGCTATTGGAGCTAGAATTATCATGACTGCTAGCAATAAACTTGCCTTCTAACAGATCCTTATTAAGGGATTTAGATTGTACTCATTTCAATTACTAGACTCATGGACCCCGATATTATTATTTATTTTCGCTACCTCTTTATGTTAGGATTAGGTGGATTGTGCACCTGTTGCTTCCTTAGATGTGGTAGCCATTTCTCAGGCTCTCTCTCCGAAATTGAACCCTAATTTTCCATCACCTGTCACTACCATAGTAGGCCACTATCCTACCATCAAAAGTTGATAAGGAAAAAATTTGAATGATGCATCACCAGCACAAAGTTCGTGTAATCCATCATGTTATTATAAATCATCAGATCAATAGTTAGAGCTCGTGTCAACCTTTATCTAATAAATGCATCCCTTCCATAGGTTATGGTTTGTAACATATATTAGCTCTAGAATTAGTATGGTTATCTACCTAGTAGATACCATTAAACAAACTATAATTGATTTAATGACCTATAGTTTCACAGTCTGAATTTGTTCATACTTACATAAGCATATGACTATTGGTAGGATCAATTGGGTAGCATTCCTTTGGGACATTGGCACTACATAGGCCTTAACACATCAACTGAGCGATAGAGAGAGCCAACACAGAGCACAGGCATCATCCATGTTGAGCACGTAAAATGCATAGCATCTGATGAATAAAGGCCAAAAGCCTATGCCCATAAAACATTCCATATTTGAAAGCAAGAATGAACACCAATGCACTAATATGGCCACAGAGGTTTTGGTGGCACACTTGGGACACGAGGCATGATTAAGGTTCATCTCGTAGCCTCTAAAGACACAAGGTAGATGAGGGATGGCAAGACATCCAATTTGCATCGATTTAGGTATGCAGCATAGGATACTGATTATGCCCCTAAGGTACGATGACCACATAGGGGGAGATTGAAAAGGATGATAGGTTGATAGTTTAATGCATTAAGCATGGAGCTTGCCAACATGCACAACTATAGCACCATTCATATGTCCATTACGTACAAGTGGTAGCATCCATTCTCACCAATCCATAACCCACGCAATTGATAACTTAATGAGCAAGTGGAGGAAATGACATATGAGACCATGCCACAACTGCTTGGCATAAGAAAAACACTAATAAGGGCCACAAGATTGCCTTTGCCATCCAAAAAGCAATAATTGCATGTTACCACCAATGCCTAGTCTGGCCAAGACCACACACGCAAACTCTATTGTCACCACCCTAAAGGGACGTTGCCTAATTTAAGGACTTGTTCTTGGGGTCTTTGGTAGCATCGACTGCATGCACAAGCTTGGCCAGGCTAAGGCATTTTTATGGATGATGAGAAGGGACCACGAAACTATCAAACACCTAAGAGACTTGGCCAAACCAAGCCCATACTTGTAGCTTTTGCTTGCATCACCCCAAGGAGCCATTGCCCAATTTAGGGACTTGGTCTAGGGTTTGGGATCTAGGACAACATTAGCTATAGGCACAGGCTTAAGCTCGGTACAACCGAGCTTTTTTTTATGTGCATACCAACCGATCGAGTCCATAGGTACCAATAGGTCACTAGAGTAGCCAGTCATCGGATGACATGGCCAAAAGGCATGTATCACTTGGATTTTACTCTATGGACATTGCCATGATGTATGCAATGATAGGCCCATCACAAACACCTACTCTTCTCGTTAAAGGAAAGGGGGCCCAAACAACCACCCCCTAAAGAGCATAAAAGATTCTATAGATATACTAACAGTAGGCATTAAAGTGTTTGAAATGACAACATTTTTTTCAAAACAAGCATATCATGCACTAAGGGTCTACAGGTGCCAATAATGGTCAAGGTAAATGCTCATAACAAGGGCTAGCATATGTTGATGGTGTTTGAGGCAACTGCCCACACCAAAGGCCATCTTCTGTCGATGTTGATGATGCATGTGCTCACACCATGTCCAAGTTGTGCCAATGCTGATCTAGGCATATACCCATACCAAGGGCCAACATGTATCGATGATGGTCGAGATAAGTGCCCATATCGACGGCCAGTCATGTCGATGATGGTCGAGGTAGGTGCCTATACAAAAGGCTAACTTGTGCTAATGATGATCGAGGTATGTGCCCTCACCATGCACTAGCATGTACCGATGACAGTCGAAGCCATGGTCAAAGTTTAATTCTAGGACATGGTGCATATGCTAGTGGTACATTTTTTTGCCTAGGGCACCATCACCGAAGCATCATTGAAGAACCTAACTGGTGGCATTAAGGGTTTTAGTGATTAGGGAAAGGGGCCTGGGGGTGTGCGCACATGATGTGTGATAGGTGCAAGTCCTTGGCTCTAATATTGGCCCACTATCCCCCAAGGAACCTTAACAACTCACAACCTCTTTTTCAAGTAGCCATTCAAGTGTTTAAAATAGGGATTTTCTTTTCAAATGGCCATAAAATCTTTTGCACTTCAATTTTTTAGCTGATTTTTTTTGTAGATGCCAACAAAAATAGAAGGATCATGTATACCAAATTTGGGGCCAAAACTCCTAAAACATTTTCAAAAAATCATAAACTGTGAAAAATTTTAAAAATTATGAAATTAAAAATGAGTCATCTTGCCATGGAACTTCACATGAAGGCTTAAGGGCCATTATATGAATTTACAAGCAATAAAAATGGCATTGGCATGGTAAAAATATGAAGATGTACCTAAACCCACCTATTGTTCAATTATGGTGCACATGGTGCGTGACCCAAGCCCAGGATACCTTCAATGGTGCACGGCCTAGCATGTGTCGATGGTGTTCAAGGAAACGCCACACCAAGGGCCAATATGTGCCGATAGTGGTCGAAGCATGTGCTAAGACCAAGGGCCAGCATGTCTTGATAATGGTTAAGGCATCTACGTGTCTCACGGTTCACAAGCTGGTCTAGGCCTAGGGACTCTCTCCAAGTCATGGAGTAGTTCTAGTCTTAGGGGGGTAGATTTTAGGCATGTGCATGAGTCGTGATGCACAAGCTAGACTAGGTTTTTCTGAATTGAGAAGCAGTTTCAATTCTAACGGGATAGAGTCTAACAGCTAGAAAGACCAAGTCTTGAGGCATACTAGAGGTTTAGGTTATAGGGAACGAGCCTAGAGCAATGGTACAGGTAGTGATCAAGGCCTAGAGGCTCAGGCTCGATGTTCAATATTGGCAAAAATGAACCAAGGGCAGGTGCGGGTATTAGTAAGTGTTGTATTAATTTACGAGCCATAAAAATGTCATTGGCATGGCAGAAGTATAAATATGTGACTAAACCCACCAACTGCCTTATCTTGGTGTGCATGGTGCATGGCCTAAGATTAGGATACCCACACTTGGTGCATAGCCTAACATGTGCCGATGGTGTTTGAGGGAACTACTTGCATAAAAGGCTAGTACATGCTGATGGTGGTCGAAGCATGTCGTGAGACCAAAGGCTAACATGTCTCGATGGTAATCGAGACATGTACATGTGTCATAATCCATAAGCTGGTCCAAGCCCAAGGGTTCTCTTCAAGTCAAGAAGCAGTTCGAGTTCTAGAGGGATAAAATTTGATAGCTAAAAGGACCAAGCTATGAGGTGTACTAAAAGTCTACACCATAGGGAAATAGCCCAAAATAGTGGTACAGGTAATGTTCAAGACACCAACAACTTAAGCTCAATGTTCAAGTTTGGCAAAATTAAGCCAACCTAGGTGTGGGTGCCGATGAGCCATAAAAATGGCATTAGAATAGCAAAAGCATTAAGATGTGCCTAAACCCACCTACTGCCTAGTCATGGTGCATGGTGCGTAACTTAGGCTCAAGGTACCCATGCTTGGTGTATAACCTAACATGTCCCAATGGTGTTTGAGGGAACTGCCTACATAAAGGGCTAGCATGTGCCGATGGTGGTCAAAGCATGTGCTAATACCAAGGGCCAACATGTCTCGATGGTGATTAAGGCATGTACATGTGTCACATTTCGTAAGTTGGTGCAAGCTTAGGGGTTCTCTTCAAGTCTAGAAGTAGTTTCAGCTCTAGCATTAGCTAGGGGAGCTAGGTCTCAAGGCATACTAGAGGCCCAAGTTGGAGGGAACTAGCCTAAAATAGTGGTACGGGTAGTGATCAAGACTCCAAAGGCTCTGGCACAGTGTTAAGTTTTGACAAAATTGAGCTAGGCCCAAGAACAAGTGGTGTGAGTTCTTATATGAATTTACAAGCCATAAAAATTACTTTGGCACATCAAAATTTAAAGATGTGCTTGAACCCACCTACAGCCTGGTCATGGTACACATAGTGCACAGCTCGGGCCCAGGATCCCACTTGTGGTGCATGGCCTAGCATGTGTCAATGGTGTTTGGGAGAACTACTCACACAAAGGGCCAGTATGTGCCGAGACCAAGGGCCAACATGTGTTTACACTGTTTGAAGCATGTACCAATAATGGTCAAGGCATGTGCATGTGTCGTGGTCTGCAAGTTGGTCTAGACCCAGGGGTTCTCTCTGAGTTGATAAGTAGTTTTTAACTCCAGTGCGACAGGGTCTGATAGCTAAGGGGACCAGGCCTTTAGCAATAATGGAGGCCTAAGTCATGGGGAACTAGCCCAGAACAGTGGTACAATCAATGATCAAGACTCTAGACAGTCAAGTTTGGTAGAATTGAGCCAGGCCTAAGTGTAGGCCCTAATGAGTACCTATATGAATTTACAAGCCATAAGAATGGCTTTAGCATGGCAGAAATATGAAGATGTGCTTGAATCCACCTATAAAATAGTTATGGTGCACATAGTGTGTAGCTCGAGCCTACGATACCTAAACATGGAGCATCACCTAGCATGTACCAATGGTGTTTGAGGGAACTACTTGCACAAAGGGCCAGCATGTGTCAATAGTGGTTAAAGCATGTGCTAAGACCAATGGCCAACATGTCTCAATGGTAATCAAGGCATGTGCATGTGTCATGGTTTGCAAGCTGGTTTAGGCCCAAGGGTTCTCTCTAAGTTGAAGAACATTCTAGTTCTAGCAAGATAAGGTCTGACAGCTAGGAAGACCAGGCCTTCAAGCCTACTAAAGGCCCAAGTCATGGGGAACTAGCCCAAAATAGTGGTATTGGTAGTGATTAAGACTCTAGAAACTCAAGCACAATGTTTACGTTCGATAGAATTAAGCTAGGCCTAAGTGCGAGCACTAGTGAGTGATGCACTGGCACACAGTCAGACCTAAGTGCAAGCACTGATGATTGAGATACGAGTGCATGATCAGACCTAAATGCGGGCATGCCTAAGCATTGTCCTAGGATGATCAGATTTGTAGGCTTCTAGAATGCCCAGTACTACAACATAATCTTTGACAAGCTAGAATTATGTTGACCACTTAAGTTTTGTAGGCTGACTTAAGGACACAGAGTCAACTCCCTGTCTAAGGCTGCACAGAGTTTGGCTTAAGATGAAAGCCCATAACACATGCTTTAAGCATCATTTGGTGCCGATGGCAATTAAGGGGTAGACAAGTGCCTTAGGTGAGGGGTCAAGGTACACATGTGCACCAAGTGCCAGTGTCATAACTTGCCAAGCTCCCCAAACCAAGGTTAACACTTCTACAAGGGCCAATGGACTAGGCCCAGGTGTGGGCACACCAGGCCATAGTAGACCCAACAAAGCACCAAGCCCAAGTAGACCTAACAAATAGAACTTCTACAAGGATCTAGAGACTCCTAAAAATAGTATTGTTCCATGTACAATTTGAAATCTTTATGTATATCTCATGTAATCTCTTTGTAATCTTAGACTCTATAATAGCCATTGGATAGAGTCCATCTTGGCCATTGATTCTTGGGGGCTTTAACTATAAATAAAAGGCCTTCCTACCCTCATTTAATGTACAGAAACACTTGAGTGAATACAAGTTATAACATTTCCAAGCATCTCTTGCTTTCTAGCCTTTTCTGTGTATAGAATGTCTTTTAGTGTTCTTTTGAGTGCTCACTCTTTAAGAGTGTTTTCAGGCTGACTTAGGCATACAAGGAGGGAGTCTAACCTAAGGCCACACAGAGCATTGGTATAAGTCTCAAGCCCATGATAGTTGGTATCAAAGCAGGTTCTGCTTTAAGGTCATATTTACTTCGCACTTAAGGTGTTCAAGGAAATTGCATCTCAAGTGATGTTGGTAGCTGATAGCCAGAGGTCTAAGAGCCATCTTGTGGAACAAGAAAGAAGGTTACCTTAAGGGATATGATGTCAACCCTGGATGGCCACTTAGCCAAAATAGAGGTAAAAGCATCAAACCTAGGCACAGGTTCGAGGAGATTGAAGAGGAGATCAAAAAAAGATTCCATGGTGCCCTCAACAAAACCAATAACATGTTCACTCGGAAGAATGAAGCCTTAGAGGCCTTGGTTGAGGTAATGCACAAGGAGATGAATGAGCTCAAAGGGAAGCTCATAGCATGTAAGGTAGCCATTGGGAATGGTGTGTTACCTATAAGAACTAGGGCTTGAGTGAAGTTCCTAAGCCAAAGAAGTACAAAAAGCTCGATTTGCAAAGCACAACCTTTATATATTTGGTTGATATTGCACTATTGTTTTAAAGATGCAGGTGTAATGATATGAGATGTAGATATGTTGTTGTCTGGACTAGGAAGGAGTTCAAGAATAATTTAAATAAAAGTTTTACCCTGAGTATGCTAATGATGACGTAGGGGCGAAAATCTATAGACTCAGTCAAAGAGGTGAGGTATAGGAGTATGTTCAAGGGTTTTCAGAACTGATGCTCTATATTTCAAACCTTGGAGAGGAAGGTCTTTTTTATTTCATGGAAGGGCTTAAACCATAAGCCAAGAATGAGTTGCAGTGAAAGGTGTCAAAGATTTGGCCAAAGCCATGACAGTTGCTGAGTCTTTAGTGGAGATTTGGCCATAAAAGAAGTTTGCGTCATTCAAGCCAAAAGGTTATGGCAGAGATCGACAGTCCAAGGATAGGGACAAAGGTCGACAGACCAAGATTGGTCAAGGCAGGCCACCATCTAGGAAGTGGAAGACAAGGTAGTGGAACTACAAGGATGGAGAGCCACTGACTTGTTTCATTTGCGAAGGTCCACACATGTCAAGAGATTGCCCCATAAAAACCTAGCTACCTACCATTAACAAAGAAGATGGTGAGGGGTCAGAGAAGGAGACCATGAAGCTTGGCTCAATTGTGCTAAATTCAATCCAGGCCAAAGGGTGTCGTAAGTATAAAGGACTAATGTTTGTAGACATGATGATTATGGGCAAAAAATTGAATGCACTTGTAGACATAGGAGCATCTCACTTGTTTATATCTAGAGATGTAGTCAAGAAGTTGAACCTAAAAGTATAGAAAGGGGCTGGTATGATCAAAACAATCAACTTCGAGGAAGACCCAACAATTGCTATAGCACATAGAGTGGAGCTACAACTTGAAATATGGAAAGGGAAGGAATTAGTTGAGGTAATTCTTCTAGATAATTATGATCTTGTTGTTGGTTTAGAATTCTTTGATCATATTAGTGCACTTTTAGTGTCTTTTGCCAATTGTATTTGCATATTGGACTATTGACACCCATGCATTGTGCCGACAAGCTAAGAATCAAAGTTACAGACAAAGATGCTATCTACTATACAATTGGCTAAGGGAGTGAGTAGGAATGAAGACACTTTCCTTGTAGCCTTAAAGATGGAGAAGTCAAGACAAAATAGCGTTGATACCCCCTTGGAAGTACTAAAAGTGATAGAGTCATTTAGAGACATGATATCTGTTGAATTACGTAAAAGGCTACCACCAAAGATAGAGGTGGATCGCAAAATTGAGTTGGTGTCAAATGCTATCCCACCAGTTAGAGCCCCATGTCAAATGCACCCTTGAAATTGGAAGATTTAAGGAAGTAGCTTAAGGAGCTTATTGATGCAAGCTACATTAGACCATTAAAAGCCCCATTTGGTGCCCCATTATTGTTCTAGCGAAAGCATGATGGGTCATTGACTATTCATAGATTATAGGGCACTGAATAAGCTGATAGTGAAAAACAAGTACCCAGTCCCACTCATTGTAGATTTGTTTTACCAACTTGGAGATGTAGGTGGTTCACCAAGTTGGACTTGCAGTCAGGGTACTACCAAGTCAGAATTGCTAAGGGGAATGAGCCCAAGATAGCTTGTGTTACACGTTATGGGTCTGATATGTTCTTGATAATGCCTTTTAGCTTAGCCAATGTGCTAGCAACATTTTGCACCTTAATGAATAAGGTACTGTAGCTATTCCTAGATTGTTTTGTTATGGTTTATCTTGACAGTATTGTGATTTACAATCAGTCATTAGAAAAACATGTAAAGCACCTTAAGCAAGTGTTCTAAGTATTAGGGGAAAATGAGTTATTTGTGAAAAAGGAGAAATGTTCCTTTACTTAGAGGGATATGCCATTCTTAAACGACATTTTAGAGGTGGAAAATTCGGATGGATGTTGCAAAGTCTATGCCATACTAGATTAGGAGCTACTAACCAAGGTCACAGAGTTAAAATCATTCCTTAGGTTGGTGAACTACTATAGGCACTTCATTAAAGGCCATTCTACCATCACCACACCATTAACAAACATGCTCAAGAAGGGAAAAATATGGGATTGGAGTAAGGAGTGCCAGTAGGCTTTTGATCGACTAAAGTGTGTAGTGACTGAAAAGCCTATTCTTGTTTTGCTAGATCACACTAAGCCGTATAAGGTGTATACAGATGCATCAGACTTTGCCATTTGAAGGGTGTTAATGTAAGAGAACCATCTAATTGCCTTTGAGAGCCGAAGCCTCAATGAGACCAAGCATAGGTACATAGTCTAAGAAAAAGAGATGACAGCAGTGGTGCACTATTTGTGCACATAGAGACATTACCTGCTAGGATCTAGATTTGTGGTTAGAATTGATAATGTTGCAATAAGCTACTTCCAAACTCATAAGAAGCTATCTCCCAAGCAAGCTAGATGGTAGGATTTCCTTTTAGAGTTTGGTTTTAACATGGAGTACAAGCCTTGGAAGGCTAACTTAATGGCTAAAGCACTTAGTAGGAAGGTGATGCTTATTACCATCAATCAACTTGATAGTTCCTTGGTCTCATGCATTAAGAAAGGACTAACCCATGATCCTGTAACTAAGATGCTCATGGAGTATGCCCAACAAGCTAAAACAAAACATTTTTGGTTGTAAGATGACTTACTTTTTACTAGAAGAAATAGGATATTCATGCCACAGCATGGGAAACTCCATAGGGAAGTTATGTAGGAATGCCATGACTCGAGGTGGGCTGGCCACCTTTAGCACTAGTGCAGGATCGATATTATTAGCCTTATATGTAGGATACATTGAGGCTTACGTTAAAACATGACTTGTTTACCAGCAGGATAAGGTGGAGCAAAAGTTTCTAGCTAGTTTATTGAAGCCATTGCCTATAGCAGAATGCCCATGAAAAAGTAGACCATACCTGGTGCAAGACTGATACTATTGGCTTCGCATGGAAGATGGCATTGAGGCCTATGTCAAAACTTGACTTGTCTACTAATAGAATAAGGTGGAGCAGAAGTTACCAGCCAGTTTATTGAAGCCATTGCCTATACCAAAATGCTGATGAAAGAATGTTTTGCTAGATTTTATAGTCAAACTACCCAAGTCAGATGGGTTTGAGAGCATCATGGTAGTGGTGGACTGATTTTCCAAGTATGGTACATTCATTCCAGCAACCAAGGAGTGCTCAGCCAAGGAGGTAGCCTGGTTATCCTTAAAAAATGTGAAGTATTGGGGCATACCATAGACCATCATTAGTGATTGGGACTTGCATTTTATTAGTGATTCTGAATAGAGTTGTTTAAGCTATTAGAGTCAAACTTGAACTTTTCCATTAACATCCATCCACAAACTGATGGACAAACTAAAAGAGTTAATGATTTATTAGAGGTTTACCTTAGGCACTATGTTAGTGCAATACAACAAGACTGGCCTAAGCTGTTGGATGTTGCCTAATTTTTTTACAACTTGCAATAGAGTGAGGTGACAAACCAGAGTCTATTTGAGTTAATGATAGGCAAATAGCCACTCACCCTAAGAGTTATTGTAGCAAGCTACATTAGACCTAATCCAGTGGCTTATAGGTTTGCCAAGGCTTAGCAAGAGCAAGTAGACCTTGCAAGAATCTATCTATATAAAATAGCCAAGAAGAGTAAGAAGTGGGTAGATCACAAGCATTGAGATGCTTAGTACTAGGTTAGAGACGTTTAGTACTAGGTTAGAGACTTGGTGATGGTGAAGCTGCATTCAGTCTTGCACCATAAGGGCATGCATAAAGGCCTAGTCTAAAGATATGAGGGGCCTTTTAAAGTTATGAAAAGAGTAGGGAAGGTATCCTACAAGCTAAAAATGCCACTAAAGCCTAAGGTACACCTACTTTTCCATGTTAGCATGTTAAAGCCATTTCATAAGGATCAAGAGGATCTAACATAGGCAAAGTCACAACATGCAAACATAAGGATAAAGGCCTTTTATGACAAAAAGACCAGTGTATTTTAGTTGACAAGGTTTTGAGAAGATAGAATTACAAGCCAAGGCATGAGTATTTAGTGTAGTGGAAAAGACTTCCCAACAATAAGGCAAGTTGGGAACCAACTAAAGATTTTTGGTAGTTTGAGGACTAAATCAACCAATTTCATTTAAAGCATGCAACAAAGGCATCATGAAATCAAGTAAGGGAGAGTGTCATAACTCATGCAAGCTTTTCAGACTAAGGTTAAGACTTCTATAAGGGCCCTAAATGGACTAGGCCCTAGTGTGGGCATGCCAGGCCATAACAGACCTAACAGAGCACCAGGCCCAAGCAAACCTAATAGATAGAACTTTTTAGAAGAATTTTGAGACACCAAGGATAGTATAGTTCCTTATACAATTTGAAGTTATGATGTATATCTCATGTAATCTCTTTGTAATCTTAGACTTTATAATAGCCATTGGATAGAGTCAATCCTAGCCATTGATTCTTAGGGGCTTCAACTATAAATGGACGGCCTCCTTATCCTCAATTGATGTATAGAAACACTTGAATGAATACAAGCTATAGCATTTCCAAGTATCTTTTTCTTTCTATCCTTTTCTAACTTTAGAGTGCCTTTCAGTTGTCTTTTGAGTGTTCACTTTTCGAGAGTGGTTTTAGGCTGACTTAGGCATACAAGGAAGGAGTCCAGCCTAAGGCCATATAAAGTGTTGGCATAAGTCCCAGGCCCATGACTCTAGCATCTGCTGAAGAGGTATCTGAGGTAGCATTCCGCACCAAAGGCCCACCTATGCCAACAGTGGTTGAAGCAAGTGCCCGCACTAAGTGCCATCATTTGGCAATAGTGTCGAAGGTAACATCCTATACCAAGGGCTAGCTTCTATTGATTGTGTTCGAGGCAACAATAGGCTAGCATCAACTGATGGTGTTAGATGTGGTTGCCTGGACCAACCAAAGGCCATATGCTATCGATGACATTCAAGGCAACAGCCTACACTAAGGGCTAGTGTGTGCTGATGAAGTTTGAGGCAAGTGCCCACACCAAGGGCATTTGGTTATCATTTACTTGGATGCTTGAGGGAGGGATGTCATCACTCAACCAAATCAGTTGTAATGGAAAACATCATTCATCCCTAACCCTAAAGGGATGTGATGTAAAAAAATAAAGTAAAAAAACTTCAGTGGGTATGGAAGGGAGGGATGAATGAAAGTGACGAAAGGTTGAATCTTAGTAGATCATGGCAGCAAGGCCACTCTACCACTGACAATATCCCATTTCATATTTAAGTCATTTATAAAGGATTCTACCCACCACTTAGTAGGAATTAAGCTCAAAGAATGCCTGCATGACTTGTCTGCCATAAGGGCAACACCTATAAAATATGCCCTTAAGGGCCATGGACCCTTATTGTAAGTCAATAATAGGGCAATAGGTGCATGCATCATTTTTAGCCCAAATTCTAACTTAAAGGCATTTAGTCATAATCCAATGAATGGTAGCTTCACACCACTAGCTTTTCAACCAAGCATAATGATGAACTATGTGAATCAATGGTTCCTTTTGTACTAGGTTAGTAGGGTAAAACTAACTTATTTTATGATTATTTAAACCCAGCTCATGCTCCTATTGGTGGTTGAACAATATAACACTTAGTGAATTTTACTTCAAATGATAGGAAAAGCTAACATCGAAGGATCAAAAAGTAACATTGCTATGAACGCTTGGCTGCCACAAGCCAATTATCCCTGTGGCAACTTTTTTGACACATATAGCTTCAAATTTTAAAGGTCTGAAGGATTGATAGTCCATGCTTTCATAGTTCATATTCATACTGGAAATCAAAATCAAATGAGCTTTTACCTTTTTCTTCCACACGAGATTCTTATTCTCATCAAACTCATCTTAAGACACTTGTATTATCTTTTAACAGATGTGTTGTCCTTACCAATCTCCCCACTTAACAAAGTCTTCCACCAGGATCAACCAACCAAGGCTGACCTTGGGTCCAAAAGAATAGGTTATGCCCAATTTTCAATTCATAGAATAAGTAAAATAACATTAAAAAATAATGGTATTTCAATTTTACCAAAGGGCTCCCACTTATCCTGCACCTCTCAAGTCATTTCACAAAGTTGGAATAGAGTCGAGCTCAACAAGGTCTTTTTTCCCTGCTGATTCTACCAAGCCCGTTCCCTTGGTTGTGGTTTCACTAGATAATAGACGGGGATAATAAGAATCTTATTAATCCATTCATGTGCATCACTAGTTAGATGATGAGGCATTTAGCTACTTTGAAATAGTCATAGTTACTCTCGCCATTTATCCGTGCTCGGTTGAATTTCTTCACTTTGACATTTAGAGCATTGGGAAAAAATCACATTACATAAGCATTCATAGGGACCATTACAATGCTTTGTTTTAATTAAATAGTTATATACCCCTTGTCTGTATTATTCTGAGTTGACTGTTCATCACCTAAGGAAGGCCCTCGAAGGAACCATTCCCACCTATCCCTTGGTCGGCACATGGTGTCCCACTCTCATCGCAGGAGTAGCTCAAACAGTGCATTGATAGTTGATGGGTTTAGGACTAGAACCCCTGTGCCCAGCCCTCAAAGCCAATTTTTTCTCGAGATTACAAATCCATTTTGTCAACTTCCTTCACCTACATTATTCCATTGACTAGAGGCTATTCACCTTGGAGACCTGATGCAGTTATATGTATGATTAGGCATGGATGATACTTGGTCCTTTGGATTTCAAAGGCCACTAAATGCACACAAGGCACTACATGACATGCAGTGCTCTTTTGGCCACTGGACCTTACCTCCATCTGAGCTATTTCCAATGCGGGTAGGTTATTAAATAGAAAAGATAACTCTTCTTGAGGCCTCTACCAATTTCTCCAGACTCCTTAACATTGCTATCAACCGTCACATCCCAATTCAAGAATTTTAACCTAATTCTTTTTCGAAGCTCGCATTGGATGCGCTATTAGACAGGCTTCCCCCGTCTCTAAAGATCAACTAATCCATGTGTAAGTGCCATTCACATGGAACTTTTCCCCTCTTTGGCCTTCAAAGTTCTCATTTGAATATTTGCTACTACCACCAAGATTTGAACTAATGACCACTTCGCCTAGGCTCATGCTCGAGTTTTGCAGCAATTGTGGTACCCTCCTACTTATCGAGGCCATGCCCTTGCCCTGACAATCGAGTATAGGTCGTGTGTTTAAGCACCATCCATTTTCAAGGCTAGTTGATTTGGCAAGTGAGTTGTTAAACACTTTTTAGTTGATTTTGACTTCCATGATCACTGTCTTACTGTCTTAATCAACCAACACCCTTTTGTGGGTTTTAGGTTAGCGCACAGTTAGGCACTATAACACAGCTTCTAGATCATCCTACATAACTAGTTCTACTTACACAAAATGGCCTACTTAGAGCTCTCGATTCCATGGCATAACTCAATGAAGCAGTCACACCATCCTACCTCTTTAAAGTTTGAGAATAGGTCAAGAGCATTATGCCGTAGATGCCTTTAATCATTGGCATAACTTGATAGAACTGGCTAAGGGCTCTAGCTATTTTAAGGGAAACTTTAAAGAAAACCAGCTACTAGATGATTAGATTAGTCTTCCATCCCTATACACAAGTTAGATGAATAATTTGCATGTCAGTATCACTATAGGCCTCCACCAGAGTT
Source organism: Durio zibethinus (assembly GCF_047325235.1). Taxonomy (NCBI): domain Eukaryota; kingdom Viridiplantae; phylum Streptophyta; class Magnoliopsida; order Malvales; family Malvaceae; genus Durio; species Durio zibethinus. The sequence continues at coordinate 22,172,876 of NC_143166.1, forward strand.
TTCTTTTGGCTTCGCCTAGCTCAGGCATAGTTCACCATCTTTTAGGTCTCGACAAGCATGCTCACACTCAAACCCTTCTCAAAAGATTTGGTTGGTGGTGCACTTATGAGAGATCCCACCAATCAGCTTCATTATGCCTTATGGTTTTTCTAGCCTATTGAATAGAACACATGTTAGACTTTTTGGTCTATATTTCGAGATGAGCTAGATAAAGAGCCTATAGGCTGACATCAAGAGCACGTGGGTGCCAAGGCATGTCAAGATAGCACATACTGTGTTCCATGATCATAGCGATGACGTCTTCGTTGGCATATTGAAAGCCTAGGCTTAGGCCATCATTGCAATCCATGTCAGTCCATGCCTTGAGTCGATTGATGTACCAACTTTCATAATTCCACATCTAACCAAAGTGCATCGTCGGCCCCCATTCACTTCCTTCCTGACAATGTTAAGCACTCTTTAACTTTTTTTTCAAAGTCTTTTCATCTTGTTTGCTATTAATCTCTCGCCTGTATTCAGCCTTGGATGGAATTTACCACTCCATTGGTGTTGTATTGCCAAATAATCTGACTCATAGATAGCCCATCATGGTGCAACAGGGTCCAAGCATAATGGGGCTCTTACCCTTTCTGACACCCCTTTTTATGGACTTGGGCTCAGTCCACCACTAAGGATGCTTCTCCAAACTACAATTTGGATGCTGAGGATGCCTGATTCTTAAGTTGGGCTCTTCCTTATTCATTTGTTGTTATTAGGGCAATCTTGATATGTTTTCATTCCTCCACTACTCAGTGGATAATCTCTCCTGACCTAGGGTGTGATGCAAGCATCAACTAAGCGATATGGGGGGTTGGATGGGGTACAGATGGACAATAACCGTGCATCACCAAAAATGAGGCACACTGGGAGCTTTACTACCAAATAGTCATGATGCTATCATTGCTGAGGACTCACTTTTAGGCCAACCACGATCGACGAGATCACGAAAGGCCATCTTTTACCCCTCACTCAGAGCTCGATGAGCAAGGGGTTAGGGAGTGATGATGTATGATACTTAGGTAGATGTGCCCTTGGCATAATGGCTTAGGGTGCAACTTGCATTCAAAGACTTGATAGTTCATAGGATTCTACAATTCACACCAAGTATCACATTTTGTTACATTTTTTATCAATGCAAGAGCTGAGATATCCACTGTCAAAAGTCATTTTGTTTTTTCACAACAAAAGAAGCCATGGTGCCGCCCACCCATGCACTGTAAATGGGATGGCAGTAGCACATGTGCTCTTTTTCATTCTGGTTCCTTGGTGCGATTTGCGTTGGGGGTTTGTTATTAGGCTATGGGTGATGATACCAATCATTTCACCCACCCGAGAGGTGGAATGAAGTGACCATCACACCTATCTAAGGTCGGAGGGGCTTAGGGCACAAAGGCACCCTCACCCCTTGGGTGTTTTGTTAACATGTTCACAGGTCTTTCATTGAGCAGTTTTCGACAATGATCCTTTCACAAGTTCACCAATGAAAACCTTGTTACGACTTCTCCTTTCTTTAAATGGTAAAGTTCAATGGACTTCTTGTGACATCACTATCATAACATCTAGGTTAGGAAACCTAACAATTAGACACAAAAATCATGGAGTCACCAACAATCTTTTTTACCTAAATGTGATTGGCTACCTATGTGAATTTATCCTTTTTAAGGTTATCTTAAGCCTAAGTTAAGAGTCTCTAAAAGGAACAAGTTATGTTCTACATCATCAAAACTAAAGTTCTAGAGTCAGTTATGTGCAAGGAAGGTATTAGCACCCCTTTATGCCCAAAATTGGTACCAAGTTAATTATATGTTACCTTACCTAAGTTTTTTCAAAGATGGTATTATTACGCAAAGAAATCAATTCCAATCCTTTTATTTATTTACAAAGCATGGTGATACAAAAATTCTATCAAAATATCAAGAAATCATGCAATCATGCAATAAATATTAAATCATACCGCACAAAAATTATCATGCAAATACAATATTATAAATCATACCAAATATCATGTAATAATATCATGCCTAAATAATGCTAAAATATTCATGCAAGAATTTCATGCAAATATATTAATTATCATTCAATAATAACAATCATGTAAATATATTATATCATGCAAATATAAAATACTATACAAATATATTAATAACCATTCATACAAATATATAATCATGAAATCAAATATAATCACGCAAATATATTAGTAATTATATATACTCATGCAACTATGCATACAATAAATATAGAAATATGCAATTAAATATCATTCAAATATAATATTAATCATGCAATAACATATAATGTCATACAAATGAGCATGCAATTAAAAAAAATCATGCGATAAATATAAAATTATGCAATAATAATAATGTAAATAAATATATTAATAATCATGCAATCACACAAATAAATAAATTAATAATCATCCAATTAAATGTATAATCATGCAATTAACAATATAAATCATACAAATAAGCATGCAATTAAATATATAAACCATTAAAATAAATATATATTTAAATATATAATCATGCGATCATACAAATAAATAAAATAATAATCATGCAATTAAACATGAATTAAATATATAATCATGCAAATAATAATATTAATAATTATGCAAATAAACATGCAACTAAGTATATAATCATGCAAATAAAAATATATAAACCATGCAAATAAATATTTCATTAAATATATATCATGCAATTAAACATGCAATTAAATATATAATCATGCAAATAATTATATTAATAATCAAGTAATTAAATATATTAATAATCATGCAATCAAATTAAATATAATTAATCATACAAATAAATATACTAATAATCATGCAAATATATTAAGAAATCACACAAATAATTATAGTAATCATGCAAACAAATATATTAGGCAAATAAATTATCATGCAAATATAATATTAGTCACGTAAATTCATGCAAAAATAAATACCATGCAATAAATATAAAAATAACAGTAAGCAATTAAATGTTATAAAAGATATGCAAAAATTAAAAAAAAAAAGCAAACTTTACCTCAATGGATCAAGGGTTCCAACTATTTTTCATCTTTCAAAAATTAATGTTTCCTACTATAAATCTTAGCCTTCCTTCTAAAAACTCAAACTAAATCTTTGCAAATTTTTTTTCCTGATTGCTTCTTCCTTGTTGATTCAAAATCTTGCCCAAATTTTCTTTCTTTTTAATGACCTCTGTTTGATCTTGAAATCAATTGCTATGAGGCCCCCTTTTTTATCACAGGTTTAAGGTCCTTATATAAGGATTGAATCCCTTTTGATTTGGAAGGAATTAATTCAACTAAATCTAATATTTCTCTCCTAATTTTATTTTCTTAGTAATCTTCCCTTTTTTCAATAGATAGAGTCCAAAGTCTTTCCAAAATTATTCAACTATTAAAGTTAAAATCTGAGATAGAATTTAAGAGTTGAATTGAATTCAAGATTTTCCATACAAAGTCCTACATTTTTTTTTTATTTTTTACCTTTTTTTTTACCAATTGACTTTGACTCTTTTGACTGAAAAAACAAAAATTAAACTAAAAATTAAACTAAAAAATTAAAATACAAATAAAATTTAGGGCTTAATGTTTGGGCCCAAAATTCATATTTCCAATTAAGGTCCAATTGCACAATCAAAATTAAAATTCAAAGCCCAATGAGTTTAAAAAAATCCTCGAACAAAATAAGATATCTACAATTGCCCTTCTTTGTACATTTTCTATGAAACAAGAATTTTACAAAGACAAATCTATTTTGTCCTAGTCAAGAAAAATTGAAAAAGAAAATTCCAAAGGCTCTTCTTTAGAGGTTTGAATTTTTTTTTTTAAATGCTCTTACACAACTGAGGTTTTAAAACTTTTGAAAAATAAAATGCTCCCTTACAACTGAGGCTTTAAATCTTTTAAAAATAAAATGCTCCCCTATAACTAAGGCTTTGGAACTTTTGAAATAAGATGCTCCCCCATAACTAAAGCTTTGGAAACTTTGAAAAATAAAATGCCACCCAAAAACTAAGGCTTTAGACCTTTTGAAAATAAAATGCTCCCTCACAACTAAGGCTTTGGAACTTTTGAAAAATAAAATGCTCCCCCACAACTGAGGCTTTGAAACTTTTGAAAAATAAAATGCACCCCCAAATCTGAGGCTTTGAAACTTTTGGAAAATAAAATGAGATCATTCTTATCTTTAAAAAAGCTCTTCTTTGATAAAGGCATTGAAACTTTCAAAAATTTTAAATTGAGTTTTTGCATCTTATCTGAATCATCATTGATTGCCTTCCAATGTCTCTTCTCAAAATTATTTCCTTATCTAGTTTTTCCTTCTTGCTTTAGTAACATATGCAATGAATGAAAAGATTCTCCATAATTCTCAAATTCGATTTCCAAATTTAAACTTTAATTTTTTTCCTTTCAAACATGCATGATGCATGGGATGAATATGATGAACACAATGTATACATACAATGAATGAATGAGCCAAAGTTTTTTCAAAATTCCATCATAATTTCACAACTTAAAGTTTAATCTTTCTTTTCCAAACATCAAGTGCATGAGTGCAAAAAATGCAATGATATATGCAACATGTAATAATTGCAGTGAATATAACACATGAATGCAAAATTCCTACCCAATTTCAAACTTTAAACTTTCTTTTCCTTTTTAAATATGCATGATGAATGCCATGAATGAATGCAATATTCTTAGTATGATTCATATATGTAATACATGTGGTGAATGTAATGAATGTTATGGAATTCATTTTTCTTTTCAATTGTGGTAAATTAGAGGGTTCTCAAAACTCTTGATTTATCTTCTCACTTCTTTTAACTTATCAACACTTATGGTTTTCAACATGAGCTATCAAGCATCATCAAGTAGTCCCATCTATAATATCATCCAAATCCAAAGTTTCTTTCTTTCAATGAGATCTCAAGACTCTTTTTCATGTCTTCTTTTTAGCTTCTCATCATGTTTTTTTTTTCAACTTCTTTGAAACTGGCCAGCAAATGTATCAACTAATTTGTGACCCAAAATTCCTCTTCATTAGCTTTGTCGTTTGATTTCAATATTTGCAATGTTTATTTTCATTTGTAAGCCACAAGGATCAACATCATTTTAAACTTCTTTCATCTTTCACATTTCATTTTCAGTATGCCCCAGTCACTTCCAACTTTTTTGAAATAATTTAAGGAACAATCATAACTATCATTTATTCATTCATCATCATTTGAATTCAATGCCATATGTAATCCATCACATTTCCTTAATTTATCATGGGAAGAAATAAATGGTGAACAACAAGAAAAATCAAAGAAAAGGTATTCATTATAAGAACAAGTTTGGTAAAAAAAAAATAGGTAAAGAAATCATTTCAGGATGAATCATTAAGATAAATGCTGGAAAGGGTAAGCAACATCTAAGATAATGAATATTCAGACAATTCTAAATAAATTAATTTTGAATTCTTTTTCAAGAGCTCATTCCATTGATATTCTTGATTTTTTATCAATTTAAGCATTATCTCTATTTCTTGGGGACCCTTATCAAGGTAGTTTTTCCAAGTTTCCTTTTTGTTGCTTAAACCCCTTTTCAGGTTTTTAGTTTAACTTTTCCTTTTTCTTTTTTCCTTCTTTTTCCTTTTTCTTTTTTTATTTCTTTTTTTATGCATATCATTTCCTTCTTATTTCCCTTTTTCCCTTAATACATCAATGACATTTCAACCAAAATTCTCAATATTCCCATTACAAGTTTGTCTTAGTTCAATTCATGATTCTCCACTTTGGGCATTCATATTCAATCAAAATGGATTTTTAAAGGACATAATGTAGGCTAAGATGAGGGGTTATGAAAGAAATGGATAACATAGGCCTAAAATTAATTCAAAAGGTTATAAACCAAAAGATCATTTATTATCATATGGAGCAGTTTAGATTTTTGCCCCATTCTTCATCAATTCTCTTTTCTTTTTTTTTCTTTTTTTCACATGTTTTTCATTTGCACTTTTCATCATTTTTCAAGAAAGATCTAAGCACCAAAAAGGGCTCTTTTTTTCATTTCACTTGAAATCATTAATGATCTTCACTTTTTTTCTTTGTTTTTCTCTTTGTGATCAACACTATTTCAAACTTTGCCCTCTAATGTGGAGGGTGATCCTTGGTTAAGGTTTCTTCTAAAAAAAATTTAATAGGCCTAAATGGGATAACAAATGGATAATTTTACTCCTTAAGTGAAAGGTAGAAAAAAGATGGCTATTTCTCATTTCAAATATGAATACTCCCAATGAAGAACATTTATTGACTAAGAGCAATTATGAGTGAACCAGCACAAAAAACCACACACTACATCATTTCCACCTATGGGTGAAATCCCACACTAGTTTCATTTCATGAAACCTATCTTTTTTTACTTCAATGACCCCAACAGATTAAGAGTCTCAACTTATCAATTCCATCAATATGAATGATGCTTTCAAAATCAAATCCTGAATTATTATAATGATTGTCTGAACATTCATTATTTAGAACATGGGAGTGGGTGAAATATGAAAGGCATGTATAAAAAAGTAATGGAACAAATGAGAAAATGCAATGAAAAATGCATCGTCACTTTATTGAAATGAGGAAAGATAATTAAAAGACTAACATAAAAGACCTGAATGTTCTAAACTTGCATTATTTCTTAAAGTTCTAAGGTGATAGACATTTATAAAACTCTTTCTAAATTATTCCCTAATGTGGTTAAGTAAAGGGTTCTTGATAACACATATCCCTACTTTTTTTATCAAAATTCACCAATTAATTTTTGATAAAATTTAGCACTTTATACTTCAATGCTATGCAATTTTTTGGAGAATGGCTAGCAATCCTAGGATGAGAGTCACAAGTAGCATTAGCATCATATCACTTGAGGTAGGGAGGCTTTATGGGTTTTAAATAAATTACTGCAACCAAATAGTTTCCAAGAAGTTGAAGGAGTAGCTCAGTGTATGTCATAGGAATTGGATCTATAGAAGCTCTTTCTCATTTCACCTAATTTTTGGATTGAGTGAGAGTTGGGTGACTATATGACTAGTTGATGAACATAAGGACTTAAGGAGACATTGTTGATGGTTGGGTAGTAAGGTTGGTACATCGAGTAAGGATAATATGGGGTGAAGTCTCCAATCTATTGCCCCTCATTAATTACAGCTTGAGCATCTTTTTCTTTTTTTTTTAGCACAACATTTTTCTTTGCATCACCACCATTAATATTTCCATTATTGATAGCATTTTCAATGATATCTCTAGAAATTACCATATCATTGAAATTTTTAGTAGCATTTCCAATAATTTTTCATAGTAAAGAGCATTGAGGGTATTGATAAATAGGATTGTGGTCTTTTTTTCAATGAGCGATGATTAAACTTGGGTAACCATATCCCTTCATCTCTGTGTATATTTTTTGAAACTTTCAATATCTTTTTTTCCATGCTTTGTAAAGACACACGATCTAGTGCCAGATCTATAATGTGTTTGTATTGTATAATGAAAGCCCTTGCAAGATCTCTCCAACCAATACGAGATCTATCACACATACCACTTAGCAGCTAACTAGTAAGATATCTTGAAAAGCATGGATAAACAACTTTTCATTATGAGAGTACATAGCCATCTTAAGTTAATACATCGTAATATGTGTAATAGGGCATTTCGTCCATCATACTTTTCAAACTCAAGCACTTTAAACTTTGGTAGAATCATAACATCAGGAACCAGGCATAATCTAATAGCATCTATTGACCCATAAAAGTTTGTTCCTTCAATGGCTTTATACCTCTTTCCATAAGATTTATCTTTTGAGAACTAGAGCTTTTTTTAGTTTCAACAAGGCCTATTTTCAGCTTTTCTTATTCCTTGAGATCATCAAGATTTGGAACTTGTGTAGGATCAAATGTCTTAATGTCAAGAACAGGCAAAATGGGAGCATGAGTTGTAGTTTTCAGCATGTCAGTCTGCACATAATGATAACTTTAAATGAATGGCATTTGATGCTGGGCCCCTTGAGATGCATGTGCTAAATATAGGTCAAAGCCATAAGGGTATAATGGATCAGTCTCATTTTGTATCACTACTTTTTCCACCACTTTCTACCTCTTGCTCATATTTTTTAACAAATTGATAATAGTTTCCAACTGCCTTTTTAGTTCTTCTTGTGACTTTTCTAGCTTTTGAAGGCGAAAAGTGTTTTCTTTTTCCATGATCCTTGCTTGATATCTAGGGTTGTAATGCCTCAGATTATTTGAAAATTAACCTATCCTTGAACCTTGATTTACCATAATTTATTTAAAAAAATAGGATTACTTATTACCATGCACTTTGGAAAGATGTTTATATATGAATGCAATGAGGAGGATTTACCACATAACAATTGCTAACAAAAAAAATCTTTATTGAATTGAAAGTTATTTCTAACCAAATCCAATTTACATCCATGAGAAGTCTAAAGTTTATTGTGGAAAGAAATCCCTAATTTGTCAATATTGGCCTTTCACTTCATTATAGAAAGCTAGCAGATCTTAGCCATATGTTCCCAATGGTGGTAACTTTATCTTCCATTCTTCAACTTTTTCTACCATATCCTTGGTTTTATAGGTAGCCATACTGATTTGGTCAAGCAGGCATTCTAATTAGTTATGCTTTCTCACTTATGTTTCCATGGTTTGTTCACATTCTTCATTCACAACACCCATTTGTGTTCCAATTTCGACCATTACCCCATTGAACATTTGGATGTTCTTCTGAGCTTCGTGAGTGCTTTGTCTTTTTCTTACATCTTTGCTTGTAATTGTCCATTTTCTTTCAAAAGTTGGGCTAACTCATGATTGGTGGATGACTATGGATGTTGAGATTAGAAAAAAGATTCTTCCATTCATCCCTTTTTTTATCTAAGTGCTTGAATCTTTTTGTCTATTCATCCCTCTAACTCCCTTTTTGGCTTATTGTATTCAAGCTCTAATTCATCTTTTTCAACCTGGAGCTTTCTTTTAGCAATTTCCACTACCAATATGGGATCAAGATGTGGTGATTTCATTGGGCCATTTGGAGTTATTTCTTCAGGGATTTTAATGTCTTTACCTCACTTAATATGCCACTCAAAGTACTTAGGGGTTGAGACTGGGAGATCTGTTGATCCCTGGTAGCATCATTTATGGTTGAGACTAGGATGACATCTAATTGTCTTCAAGCCCCTAACTTTCATTCTTGATTAATGACAGCATCCTTGGCAAATGCTTTCACAGTTGTTCATTTTTAATAAACCTAAGAATTTCACCTCTAACTATGAAATATGAATGCCCTTGATTGTCCTTGTTAATCATTACTTCGATCCTGAAGGCCAACACAATAGGATTGAAATCCTATAATGTTATCCCATGCTAATGTATACAAGCGTAGGCCTACTTTGAGCACTCTAATTTCTTCAAAGTAACAATGTTAGAGGAATGATCTAACTAGTTAAAGCCAAGAGTGCAATGTTAGTAGTAGAGACAAGTAGATTGATGCCCACCGTAAGGTGGATTGGATAACCCAATCCTAGTTCTAACTATGAGCTTTTTAACTATAACAACTTAAATATATGCTATTAGAGCTAGAATTATCTCAATTGCTAGCACCAAACTTGCCTTCTAATGGATCCTTGTTAAGGGATTTAGATTGTACTCATTCTAATTACTAGACTCATAAAGCCTGATATTGTTATTTATTGCCACTACCTCTCTATGTTAAGATTAGGTAATTTGCACACCTGCTGCCTTCCTTGGATGTGGTAGCAATTTCTCAAGCCCCTTCTCTAGAATCAAACCCTAATTCTCTATCATCCATCACCACTATAGTAGGCCACTACCTTACTATCAAAAGTTGATAGGGCAAAAATTTGAATGATGCATCGCTAGCACAAAAGTCGTATGATCCGTCAAGTTATCATGAATATCAGAGCAACGAGCAAAGCCTACATCAACCTTTTATCTAATAAATTCATCCCTTTTAGAAGTTAGGATTTGTTTCACGTATTAGCTCTAAAATTACTGTAGTTATCTGAGTAGTAGATACCATAAAATAAACTATAACTGATTTAATGAGCAATTCATAGTTTCATAGTTTTAATTAGTTTATACTTACAAATGCACGGCTTAATCTTTGAGGCAAGCATATGACTACTGGCAGTATCAACCAATAGCATTCCTTAAGGACATTGGCACCACATGGGCCTCAATGCATTGACTAAATGTGCATGTCAAGCATGTAAAATACATAGCATCAAATGAATAAGGGCTGAGAGCCCACACCCATAAAACATTCCACATCCAAGAGCATGATTGAATACCAGTGCACCAATCCAGCCATAGAGGTTTAAGTGGCACACTTCGGACACGGGGCACAATTAAGGTTTGACTTGTAGCCTCTAAGGACATAAGACGGATAAGGGATGGTAAAACATCCAATTTCCATTGAATTAGGTATGCAACATAGGATCCTGATTGTACCTTTAAGGTACGATGACCATATGAGAGGGAGATTGAAAAAAATGACCAATCAATAGTTCGATGCATCGAGCATAGAGCCTACCAACACATAAAACCATAACACCACTCATATGGCTATTACGTACAAATGGTAGCACTTATGCACACCGATCCATAACCTACCTAATCGATTACTTGATGAATGAGTGGAAGAAATGATGTATGAGGCCACGCACATTCACTTAGCATGGGAAAAACATAAGCAAAGGCTATGAGACTACCTTTGCCAACCAACAGGTAACAACAGTGTGACACCAACAATGCTTAGTTTGGCCATGACCACACACCTAAACTCTACTGTCATCACCCTAGGGGCACTTTGCTTGATTCAAAGACTTGTTCCTAGGGTTTTGGGTAGCATCGACTACATGTGTCATGGGTCGAGAGTTTAAGCCTAGCTACCATTTAGCCTTAGGTGGGAAACTAGCATCCATATGCCTAAGTAAACCTTTAACTGACTCTTTGTGTTATGCACTTGTGCTAGAACTTGACTAACCTCTTAGAAGTTTAGGAGAAAGCTAGGAAAGAAATGGTTAAGGTAAGAGTAGTTTATTTACTTGATGGGATATGTACACTTGCTTTTGGAACATAGTTTTTATGTGTTCTCTACAAAGGTTTTCAAGGCCTAACTCCCTAAGGCTCACACTCTTGCTTCTCTTACTTGTTGTCACTTATTGCTTATATATAAATAAGAAGGAAGCTCTCCTATTTATACTTAAACCTTTTTGGTACTTATGGTTAAAATGAATCCAAGTATATGACCATTATGGGTTTTTTGGATAGTTATAGGGTGCCCAGGCTCTAATAGGGTCAATTAAGACCTCTCTAGATTTTTGCTAGTTTTAGGCTCCCTATCAAGCCCCGGGTCTAGAAATGTCCAAGCATTTGCATTGAGTGCTCGCATCTAGTAGGTTTCAAAGCCTTTTCCATCTTGGTGCCACTCTTCCCATAGCTAGGGCTTCTAGAGACTTTCTCATCTAGGCGTTATAGTGCCCAACACTATGCCCATATTTAGCCCTTCTAGAACCTTCGATGCCTGTATACCTAACCTACCTCTAAACTTTTCTAGACCCTTTTATGCTTGTGCACTTAGCCTATCTCTAGGCCTTTCCATGCCCATGTGCTTGGCTTGTCTCTAGGTAGTTCTAGGCTTTTTTAGGCTTGATTGCCTGTGCCATATCTTGGGGCTTTCTAGAACTTTCCAATGAACAGTCCTCATCTTTAGCACTAATCAACTCACCTCAAGTATACTCCTACACTCTGGCATTGGCCTTGGCCTTCACACTTGGGTAAAGGATGTGCCTTCAGGGCCTTTGGTTCCAATCTTTCTTGGTCCATTGCTTATACCATCTTGAGCAAGTCTCATCATACGACCCTCTTGGTCTCAAACTTGTACATGGTTTATGACAATCTCCCTCACTCATTCTAGCAATGCTCTTGTTACTAAGAAAATGTTGATCTTTCACCACATGTGCACACTGCATCAATGTTTTTCTCTTATCTCGATGGTCCCTAGCACCTAATCGTGATCATCCCTTTCTCTTGCCTTGGCGTCGATATATCTACTTCTAAACCAACTTTCTCTTAAAAGTCACCCACTGTGCACTTTGATAAGAGGGATTTGGTTGATCTTTTTGGTTCCATAGGTGACTCTCTGCAGCCATACTCTACTAATCTTTTTGGCTTTACTGGTGGCTCACTGTGGCCACACCATTATCACATTTATCAAAAGCTTGAAATGATGCTTCTCTTAGCTCAACCAAATAATACCTAGAATTATCATTCTCGTAGAGTCTTCAAGGTGCTAATGCTTACCACTATTCTTGCCATTTGACTCCTCATAAGTCTTCATAATGGCTATGAGATTCTTCCATTATAGGCAATCCTTGGGCCTATGTGATCCTAAACACTAGAAGTAGCAAAAGGTAATGTCTTTCTTACCTTTGTCTTGGTCAGGCTCTTAGCCTTTACCTTGTGATGCTGGGGCTTCCCCTTAACCTCATTCTCTGATGAAGAGTGGTACTCTTATCTCCTTCACTTAAGTTTATGTCCCTAGGCTTAGGAGACTTGGTGCACTCATACTCGACCAAGATTTGGCAATCATAATTTCTTGACTCAAATCTTGGACCCTACACTACTTTAACTTGATTCTTGCCTATGACTTTAATCCATCGAGGAAGTAGAACAAGGCTTTTTAGTCGCCCATGCTAGGAACCATAAGTGATAGTTTTGAGAACTCCTAATAATAGTCTCGTTCTTTTCCCATTTGAGTGAGCTGATGAAGCTTCATTTGAGCTTTTTCGTCAGCATAATCTAACTTAAACTATCTTGTGGTCCCCTCATAAACTGATCCCATGTGGTGATTGTAGTCTCCCTTCATTACATGCCATCACACCTTTGATGCCACCATAATAAGGCCATGTCAGTTAAGTACATGGTAGTAATGCTCACCTTTGCTTCTTTTGTTATACTAGCCACTTGAAAACATTGCTCTATGCCTCACACCAAGTTATCAACTTCTTTGGCTAAGCAACTTCCTACGAATGGCTTTGGCTCAAGCACCTCTACCTTAGGTCCAAACCCTTATTTACAACCATGGTAGCTTGAAACATAGCAAACTCCTATGTAAGTTGCTTTAGTTCTTCCTATAAGGCTACCATTTAAGCCTTTAGAGCTTTAATGTGCTACATGAGCACTTTCATCTCTCGAGTCAAGGCATCATGCATCTCTTCTTTGAACTCATTTTGTGTTGAGTCTAACTTTTGGATATGATCCTTGATGTCCTCGAACTGATCCTTCAAATATCACATGGCTAACTCATATTTTGCTAGCCAAGAGTCCATAGATAACAATAAATCCTTCAAACTATCACTTTTCCCCATGCCCATGGGTAGGTGGCCGTTTTACATGTCACTTGTGCACTCCACTTAAGGGTTACTTGCCATGCTTTAGCACACACACCACAATCATGAAGCTCGAACTAAAAATTTCCCCATAATTTCCTTAGGAGCACTCAAGCATCTTTGTGCCCTCCTTTCAGTGCCGATAACCAACAATCATCTGTACAATACTCCCCACTATAGGTTAGAAGTATAATTGGCACACTAGTATGCAAGCTATTAATGTAATGAAACTGATACCAACTGTGGTCATAATAAAGGTTCTAATCCCACCATAATCAAAATCAGGTCTGATACTAACTTAGGTTGGAACTGGCTTTGATACCAACTATTATAGGTTGAGAGCTTACACTTAGCTACTATGTGGCTTTAGGCAAGAAACTACTATCCATATGCCTAAGTTAGCCTTTAATCGACTCTTTGTGTCATGCATTTGTGTTGGAACTTGACTAACCTCTTAGGAGTTTAAGAGAAAGCTAGGAAGGAAATGGTTAAGGGAATAATAGTTTATTTATTTAATGCGGTATGTACACTTGCTCTTGGAACATGATCCCTATGTGTTCTCTACAAAGGTTCTCAAGGCCAACTCCCTAAGGCTCACACTCTTGCTTTTCTTACTTGTTGTCACTTGTTGCTTATATACAAATGAGGAGGAAACTCTCCTATTTATACTTAAGCCCTTTTGGTACTTATGGTTAAAATAAATCCAAGTGTATGGCCATTATGGGCCTTCTAGACAGTTCTAGGGTGCCTATGCTTCAACAAGGTCAGTGAAGACCTCTTTAGATTTTTGCTAGTTTCAATCTCCTTATTGAGCCCTGGGTCTAGAAGTGTCTAGGCTAGACCCTTCCATGCCTGTGTGGTTGGCCTATCTTTAAGCTTTTGTAGGCTTTTCCATGCCCGTGCACTTGGCTTGTCTCTAGGTGGTTTTAGGCCTTTCTGGGTTTAACTATCTGTGCCATGTCCTAGTCTTTCTAATATCTTCCAATGAATAACCCCTATCACTACCATCGTGTAGCTCACCTCAAGTGTACTCCTACACTCTAGCCTTGGCCTTGAGCCACACACTTAGGTAAAGTCTGTGCTTTCAAGGCCTCAGTTTCGATCTTTCCTAGTCCATTACCCATATCATCTTGAGCAAGTCTCATCACATGACCCATTTGGTCTTAGACTTGTGCATGGTTTGTGACAAATGCATGGGCTTGGCCAAGCCAAGGCATTTTTATGGTTGATAAAAAAGGACAACGAGATTACCAAATACCCAAGAGACTTGGTTGGACCAAACTTGTGATCACAGCTTTTGCTTGCACTACCCTATGGAGCTATTGCCTAATTCAAGGACTTGGTCTAGGGTTTGGGTAGCATCAACCATTGGCATAGGCTTGAGTTTGGCATAATCGAGCCCTTTTTCACATGCATGCCAACAGGTTGAAGCCATGGCTACCTGTGGGTCACTAGAACAACTAATCATCGAACAACATGGCCAAAAGGCATGCGCGGATTGGATTTTGCTCCAAGAACATTGCTATAGATATACGCAATGATAGGCCCATCATGAACACCTACTCCCTCTATAGGGTAAAGGGGGGCCTAAACATCCACCTTTTAAAGAGCATAAATGATTCTACTAATATGCTAGTAGTAGACATTAAAGTATCTAAAATAGGAGGACTTTTTTCAAACTGGCAAATCCCATAGCAAAGGTCTATAGGTGCTAATGGTGGTTAAGGCATGTGCCCGCACCAAGGCCCGGCATGTGTCAATGGTGTTCAAGGCAAGTGCCCGAACCAAGGCTTAGCATATGCTGATGGTATTCAAGGTAATTGCCTACACCAAAGGCCATCTTTTGCTAATGTTAATCGAGGCATGTGCCTGTGTCATGCCCTGGACGGGTGCACCAGGCACATCAGGCATACCAACACGTGCATCTGAGGTTGAGGCCCGGGCACCAAGCATACTGGTAGGAGTTAGTGCACAAGGCCTTAGAGGCAAGGCCAAATCACCCACATAGCCTGCAAGGCCAAGGTCTAGCCTGCATGATGCCTACAGCACATCCAGCAGGGCTCAAAATGGGAGATACATAAGGGGATCTTTTAGAAGATCACAGGATCAGTAGGAACCTTCTGGCAGATCTAGTTGACCCTTAAAATTAGAAGACAAAATCCTGATAGATTGTAATCTTTGTAATTCTTTGATTTTAGCCTTGATTCTAGGGATTTAGCCATAAGTGTAGCTAGGAGCCTTAATTATAAATAAAGGGCTGCTCCACCCTTATTTATACACCATCATACACTTTTGTTTCAGTGAATACAAAGTATATTCCAGCAAGCTATCTTATTTTCTTATTTCTCTCAAACTTGCACATTCGACCCTTCTCATTGTTCTAGTGCTTACATGCTAGTGTTTGAGGCTGACTTAGGCTACAAGAAGGTGATTCCAAACCTAAGGTCACACAAATTCTAAGTCCAAGGTTAGACACCGTGACAGTTGGTATCAGAGCAAGTTCGGTTCCGTATGTTTGTGTTGTTCAGGTTAGATCATAGTCGAGGAGATGACATCTTAGAGTGATGTTGCTAGCCAACAACCAAAAGCCTAAGACCAGGGGCATGGAAGAGGCAAGAAAGCCAACTCGAGAGACATCTAGTCTACCATGGACAGTAGGTTGGCCAAGGTGGAGACGAGCATAGGCGACATGTAAGAAAAGCTTGAGGATGTGGTGACTCATGTTGAAGTGCTAAACTCCATGAAAGAGGAGCTCAGTGGTGAATTGCAAGCTGTTCTGAATAAAGGCATGGACATGATCACCCAAAAGAATGAGACCTTGGAGGCTATGGTGGAGACCATGCACGATGGCATGGAGGCCATAAACAAGAGGATAGAAGAGCTCACCGCGAGCTCATTACTTGCAAGACTACCATTGGGAATGGCATGTTTGCTAAAGTGTCTAAGTCTAGGATGGATGTCCCTAAGCCTAAAGAGTTCAAGGGAACTACAGTAGCCAAGGAAGTAGACAACTACCTATGGGGTATGGAGCAATATTTTCAGGCTATGGGCATGCAAGATGAGGCAATAAAGGTAAGCACTACTGCTATGTATCTCACTGATGTAGCCTTATTATGGTGGAGGCACAGGTGTGATGATGTTAGGCATGAAAGCGCCAAGATTGGAACCTGGGTAGAGTTTAAAAAAGAGTTCAGGTAGCAATTTTACTTGGAGTATACCGATGATAAGGTAAAGGCAAAGTTAAGCAGGCTGAGCCAGCAAAGGGACATAAGGGAGTATGTCTAGATATTCTCTAAACTAATGCTATAGATCTCAGATCTAGGTGAGATGGATGCCTTATTTGCTTTCATGGATGGGCTAAAGCTGTGGGTGAAGCATGAACTACAATGGAGGGAAGTTCATAACTTGGCTAAAGCCATGACTACTGTTGAGTCTTTGATAGAGTTTAAGCCTCTGAACAAGTTTGAGTCTTCCAAGCCCAAGGGTAAGGGCAAGGACGAGAGGGATTGAAAGAAGCAATCCAAGAGGAAGGACCGTGATCAGAAGTCCAAGGATGGGGACCGTGATCATTCAACCAAAGATGGCGAAAGGAAGCCACCAGTAGACAAGTGGAAAGCAAAGAGGGATCGAGAGCCACTAGCATGCTACCTATGTGGAGGGAGCCATATAGCACGTAATTGCCCATAGAAGGGCAAGTTGGCTACTGTAGACAAAGAGTCTAACGAGGAGCTAGAGACAGGGGTAGTAAAGCTTAGGTCATTGGTGCTCAATGTTGTCTAGAGTAAAGGGAACCGTAAGCCAAAAGGCTTGATGTTTGCGGCTCTTATAGTTACGGGATAAAAAGTGAGCATATTGGTGGACACAGGTGCCTCACATCTTTTTATTTTAGGTGATGGAGCCCAGAAGCTTGGACTAAAGGTGCAAAAAGGGACTTGTACCATTAAAATGGTGAACTCCTAAGAGGTTCGAGCCATTGGAGTAGCGCGGGGAGTGGAGTTACAGCTTGGAGACTGGAAAGGCAAAGAAACCATAGAGGTAATACCCCTTGATGACTATGAGTTTGTGATTGGATTGGATTTCCTTTTTTGGATTAGCGCCCTCTTTATCCCTTTTGCCAATTGTATTTACATCCTGGATGCACGGTGCCAATGCCTAGTGCCATTAAAGAGAGGGTCCGGAGTTAGGTCACAAGTGGTGTCAGCCATCCAATTTGCCAATGTGGTAAGTAGAGAAGAAGATACCTTCTTGGTAGCCCTAAAGTATGAGAAGCCAATGGAAAAGAAGATCGAGTCACCCTTTGAGGTGCTAAAGGTGCTAAAGACCTTTAGTGATGTGATGCCCATAAAGCTGCCTAGCCAGCTACCACCTAAAAGGGAGGTGGACCATAAGATCAAGTTGGTGTCTGAGGCCAAACCACCAGCTAGAGCCTCTTATCGAATGTCCCCACCAGAGTTGGAATAGTTAAAGAAGCAGCTTAAAGAATTAGTTGATGCTAGCTTCATCAGGCCATCGAAGGCACCATGTGGTGTATCGATTCTATTCTAGTGCAAGCATGATGGGTCGTTGTGGCTGTGCATAGACTATTGGGCTTTGAACAAGCTGACTGTTAAGAACAAGTGTCCTATCCCACTCATTGCATACTTATTTGACCAACTTAAGAGCGTAAGGTGGTTCACTAAGCTGGATTTGAGGTAGGATTTCTACCAAGTGAGGATCACGAAGAAAGGTGAGCCTAAGACAATATGTGTCACTTGATATGGTTCGTATGAGTTCTTGGTCATGCCATTCGGACTCACGAATGCCTCAACAACATTCTGCACCTTTATGAACAAGGTATTCAGTCGTTCCTTAATTAGTTTGTTGTGGTTTATTTGGATGACATTGTGATCTATAGCCAGACTTTGGGAGAGCATGTAGACCACTTGAGACAGGTGTTCAAGGTGTTGCGAGTGTACAAGCTATTTTTCAAGAGAGAGAAGTGCTCATTCGCCCATCAAGAGATCCCATTCCTAGGCCATATAGTGGGAGGTGACAGAATATGCATGGATGAAGGCAAGGTGCACACTATCTTGGAGTGGGAACCGCCAGCCAATGTCACTAAATTGAGGTCATTCCTTGGGTTGGTCAACTACTATAGGCACTTCATCAAAGGTCACTTAGCAATAGCCATGCCATTGACTGACTTGCTTAAGAAAGGGAAAGCATGGGAGTGGAGCACAGGGTGCTAGGAAGCTTTTGACAGGCTAAAGCAAGCTGTGATTGAGGAGCCAGTCTTGGCCTTTACAGACCATGCCAAGCCATATAAGGTGTATACAGATGCATCAGACTTTACCATAGAGGACGTGTTGATGCAAGAGGGACATCCAGTCGCATTTGAGAGCAGAAAGCTGAATAAGATTGAGTGCAAGTACACGATCCAAGAGAAAGAGATGATTGTAATGGTGCATGTTTGTGCACTTGGCGCCATTACCTGTTAGGGTCAAGGTTCATGGTTAGGATGGACAATGTGGCGACTAACTACTTTCAAACACAGAAGAAGCTATCCCTCAAGTAGGTGAGATGGCAAGATTTTTTGTAGAATTTGATTTTTAGATGGAGTACAAGCCAAGGCGAGCGAAGCTGGTGGCAGATGCCCTGAGTAAGAAGGCTAACCTTGCTGCCATTAACCAACCAGAGGGGTCACTAGTGCCATACATCAAGAAGGGACTTTGCATGATCCTACAGCCAAGGCTCTTATGGAGTACACCCAACAGGGTAAGACTAGGCAGTTTTAGGTACAGGATGGTTTGTTGTACACCAGGGGCTATAGACTGTTTATGCCTCAGCGTGGGAAGCTCCACAGGGAAGTTTTACAAGAGTGCCATGATTCAAGGTGGGTTAGACAACCAAGAGTGAGTCACAACTTGGCGTTGCTAAAGGATCGATACTGCTGGCCGCACATGAGGAACGATGTGGAGGCCTATGTGAAGACTTGTCTTGTATGCCAACAGGACAAGGTGGAGCTCAAGAAACCAGGCGGTCTCTTAAAGCTATTGCCAATGCCAGAGCGACCATTGGAGAGTGTTTCTCTGGACTTTATATTTGGTCTACCCAAGGTAGAGGGGTTTGGAAGCATCATGGTAGTGGTGGATAGGTTTTCCAAGTATGGAATCTTCATTCCAGCAACCAAAGAGTGCCCAATCAAGGAGCCAGCTCAATTGTTCTTGAAAAATGTGGTTAAGTACTGAGGAATGCTGAAGACCATTGTTAGTGATCAGGACAGGCATCTCACGGACTTGGACTGAGTTGTTCAAGCATTGGGGTTAGACTTGAACTTCTCCACCAGCATGCATCCTTAAACCGACGGGCAGATTGAGCATGTGAATAGACTATTGGAGGTCTACCTCAAGCACTATGTGAGTGCCACATAAAGGGACTGGCCAAAGCTGCTAGATGTTGTATAGTTTTCTTACAACTTACAAAGGAGCGAGGTAATGAACTAGACCCATTTGAGGTTGTGATAGGTCAACAACCACTAACACCCAGTTCCATTGCTATAGGTTATACAGGGCCAAATCTAGCAGCATACAAGTTTGCCAAGGCTTGGCAAGAGTAAACTAACTTGGCCAAAGTCTATCTACATAAGGCGGCAAAGAGGTCGAAGAAGTGGACAGACCAGAATAGACGGGACGTGTAGTTCCAGGTTGAAGACTTGGTGTTAGTAAAGCTACATCCCATTGTGTACCACAAGGGGCTGCACAAAGGCATAGTTCAAAGGTATAAGGAATCTTTTCGAGTATTTAAAAGAGTAGGCAAGGTTGCCTACAAGCTGGATATGCCACCCAAGCTGAAAGTACACCCGATGTTTCATGTAAGCATACTCAAGCCGTTCCATAAGGATAAGGGAGATCCAGGATAGGCAGAGTCAAAGCATGCACCATTGGGAGCAAGGGCCTCATATGAGAGGTCCATAGCATCATAGCTGATCGAGAGGTGAGACAAAAAAACTACCAACCAAGACAAGAGTACTTGGTGCACTAGAAGGGACTTTCAAATAGTAAGGCAAGTTGGGAATCAATAGAGGATTTATGGCAGTTTGAGGACTAGATCAGGTAGTACCATGCAGAGGACGTAATGAAGGCATTACGCAATTGGTGGAAGAGAATGTCATGCCTTGGGCGGGTGCACTAGGCACATCAAGTGCACTAGCACGCACACCTAAGGTTGAGGATCGCGCACTAGGCGCACTGGAGGGAGTTAGCGCACAAGGCCTTGAGGCAAGGCTAGATGGCCCGCACAGCTTGTAGGCCAACCCATAAGGCCAAGGTCTAGCCTGCATGATGCCCGCACCAGATCCAATAGGGCCCAAGATGAAAGATATGCAAGGGGATCTTCTGAAAGATCATAGGAACAGTAGGAACCTTTTGGCAGATCTGGTTGACCCTTAGAATTAGGAGACAGAATCTTGATTGATTGTAATCTTTGTAATTCCTTGATTTTAGCCTTGATTCTAGGGATTTAGCCATAATTGTAGCTGGGAGCCTCAACTATAAATAGAGGGTTGCTCCATCCTCATTTGTACATCATCATACACTTCTGTTTCAGTGAATACAAAGCATATTCCAGCAAGCTATCTTGTTTTCCTGTTTCTCTCAAACTTATGCATTCAGCCCTTTCCATTGTTCTAGTGCCCGCACGTTGGTGTTTTAGGCTGACTTTGGCTACAAGAAGGTGATTCTAAGCCTAAGGCCGCACGGATTCTGAGTTTAAGATCAGAGCCCGTGATAGTTGCACCAAAGGCTAGCATGAGACGACGATGGTCAAGGCAAGTGCCCGTACCAAAGGCCAGCTTGTATTGATGATGGTTAAGGCAGGTGCCCATACCAAAGGCCAACTTATGCCAATGATGTTCGAGGCATGCACCCACCCTATACGCCAACATGTGTCAATGATGGTCGAGGCCTTGGTTGAAGTTTGATTCTAGGCCATAGTGCACATGCTGGGCTCGAGCATGTGTCGACGTCATTTTTTTTACCTAAGGCACCATTGCCAAAGCATCATTAGAGAACCTAATCGATGGCATTGAGTGTTCCAACAATTGGGGAAGGGGGCCGAAGGGTGTGCGCACTTGATGTATGATAGGTGCTAGTCTTTGGCCTTTATATTGGCCCCTTATCCCCCAAGACACCTTAATAACTCACATCCTTTTAAAGAGCATAAGACCTTTTATGGGTTCGTAGTCAGTAGTCATTCAAGTGTCTAAAATAGAGATGATTTTTTCATATCGCAACAAAATATTCTACACTTTTTATTTTTTAGCTGAATTTTTTTATGGATACGAACAAAAATACAAGGATCAAGTATACCAATTTAGGGCCAAAAGTCCTTCTAAAAACTTTTCAAAAAAACCTTGAATCTTGAAAAATAGAAAACAAGTCATCTTGCTAAGAAACTTCACATGAAGACATGGGGACCATTATATGAATTTATAAGCCATAAAAAATGGCATTGGCAAGGCAGAAATATGAAGATGTGCTTGAACCCACCTATTATCCAATCATGGTGTGCATGGTGCACAGCTCGGGCCCAGGATACCCACGCATGGTGCATGACCTAACATGCACCAATGTTGTCTAAGGAAACTACTTGAGTAAGGGCTAGCATGTGCCAATGGTGGTCAATGCATGTGCCGAGACCAAGGGCCAGCATGTTACAATGGTGGTCAAGGCAAGTACATGTGTCATGGTGTGCAAGTTGATCCAGGCCTAGGGGTTCTCTTTGAGTCAAAGAGTAATTCTAGTTCTAGTGAGATAGAGTCAAGGCATGTACATGTGTCACAGTCTGCAAGCTGGTCCAAGCCCAGGGATTTTTTTTAAGTCAAGAAGTAGTTCCAGTTCTAGCAGGATAAAGTCTGATAGCTAGGGGGACAAGGCCTTAAGGTGTATTTGAGATCCAAGTCTTACAGAATTAGCCAAAAATAGTGGTATGGGTAATGATGAAGATTCCAGAGGCTTAGGCCTGATGTTCAAGTTCAGCAAAATCAAGCTAAGCCTTGGTGCAGGTGCTGGTGAGCATTGTATGAATTTACAAGGCATAAAAATGGCATTGGTACAACAAAAATATTAAAATGTGCCCAAACACACCTATTACCCAATCATGGTGGCATGGTGTATTGCCCAAGCCTATGATACCCCACACTTGGTGTGTGGCCCAACATGTGCCAATGGTGTTCAAGAGAATTGCTAGCATAGGGGCGAACATGTGCCAGTAGTGGTCAAAGCATGTCCTGAGACAAAAGGTCAACATGTCCCAAAGGCAATTGAGGCATGTGCATATGTCATGGTCAGTAAGCTAGTCCAAGCCCAATGGTTCTCTTTAAGTCAAGAAGCAATTCTAGTTCTAGAAAACAGAGTCTAAAGTCAGGAGGACCAGGCCTTGAGGCATATTGGAGGTCTAGGTCATGGGGAACTAGCCTAGAACAATGGTACAAGCAGTGATCAAGACTCCACCAACTCAGGCATGGTATTCATGTTTAGCAAAATTGAGCCAAGCCTAGGTGTGGGTGCTAGTGAGCTTTATATGAATTTACAAGCCATAGACTCAGAAAGAACCTTTAGGCTTGGACCAGCTTCTGAACTGTGACACATGCACATGTCTTGACCACCTTTGGAACATGTCTACCCTTAGTCTCGGCACATGGTTCAACCATAATTGGCACATGTTATCCCTTTGTACAGGTATCTCCCTTGGACACCATCAACCTATGTTGGGCCATGCACCATGTACAGGTATATTAGGCCTAAGCCATGCACTAAGCATACCATGACCGCACAATACGTGGGTTCAGGCACATCTTCATATTTCTACCATACCAATGCCAATTTTTATAGCTTGTAAATTCATATAAGCACTCACCAGCATCTGTATCTAGGCCTAGCTTAAATTTTGTAGAACCTAAATACCATGCCTGAGCCTTTAAAGTCTTGATCACTGCTAATAACACTATTTTATGCTAGTTCCCTATGACCTAGGCCTCCAGTAGTCCTCAAAGCCTGGTCGACCTGGCTATCGAACTATATCCCACTAGAATTGGAGCTACACCTAGACTCAAAGAAAACCCTTGGGCATGGACCAATTTATGGACCATGACACATGCACATGCCTTGAACCCTATTGGCACCAAATGGCCCTCGGTGCAAGTGTCACACCTTGGTTGGGTGTGTCAGGCACATCAGGTGCACCAGCAGACGAGCCAGAGGCTAAGGCTCGTAGACTAGGTGCACTGATGGGTATCTGTGTGCAAGGCCTAGCAAATGAGGCTAGAATGCTCGCCCAGCTTGCAGGCTAGCCTGTGAGGCCAAGACCTGGTATGCAAACTACCCGTACCACATCCAGAGGGGCCCAAGGTGCTGGACACGTAAGGGAAGCTTTTGAAAGCTTGCATTATTAGCAGGAGCCTCCTGGCAGATTTGGTTGACCCTAAAAATCAAGAGTTACAATCCTGATTGATTGTAATCTGTATAATCCCATGATTTTAGCCTTTATTCTAAGGATATTGCCATTAAGTGTAGCTAGAGCCTCAACTATAAATAGAGGGCTGCTCCACCCTCATTTGTACACCATCAAACACTTCTGTTTCAGTGAATATACAGCATATTCCAGCATTCTGCCTTGTTATCCTGTTTCTCTTTAACTTACGTAATCAACCCTTCCCATTGTTCTAGTGCCTGCACGCTTATGTTTTAGGCTGACTTAGGCATCAAAAAAAAGATTCCAAGCCTAAGGCCACACAGATTTTGAGTCTAAGATCGGAGCTCGTGACAGTTGGTATCAGAGCAAGTTTGATTCTACGTGTTTGTGTTATGCAGGTTAGATCATGATTGAGGAGATGGCATCCCAAAGTGACGTTGCTAACCAACAACCAAAGGCCTAGGAGCAGGGGCATGGAAGAGGTAGGAAAGCTAGTTCTAAAGACATATGGCCTACCATAGACGGTAGGCTGGCCAAGGTGGAGGTGAGTATGGGAGACATGGGGGAAAAACTTGAGGAAGTGGAAACTCACATTGCATCGCTAGACACCATGGGGGAGGAGATCCAAGGTGAGCTGCAAGCTGCTCTCAACAAAGGCATGGACGTGATTGCCCAAAAGAATGGGGCCTTAGAGGTTAAAGTGCTGACTTTGCGAGATGGCATGGAGGCCATGCGCCATAGCATGGAGGCCATGCACCAGCGGATGGAAGAGCTTATCGGTGAGCTCGTTGCTTGCAAGATTACCATTAGGAATGGCATGTTTGTTGAAGTGTCTAAGTCCTGATTAGATGTCCCTAAGCCTAAAGAGTTCAAGGGGACTAGGGCGGCCAAGGAAGTAGACGACTACCATGGGGTATGGAGCAGTACTTCCAGGCCATGGACATGCAAGACAGGTGATAAAGGTAAGCACCGCTGCTATGTATCTCACCGATGTAGCCTTATTGTGGTGGAGGCGCAGGTGTGATGATGTCAGGTGTGGGAGTGCCAAGATTAGAACCTGGGTAGAGTTTCAAAAAGAGTTCAGGGAATAATTTTACCAGAGTATGCTGATGATAAGGCACGGGTAAAGTTGCGTAGGCTGAGCTAGCAAGGGGACATAAGGGAGTATGTCCAGAAATTCTCTGAACTAATGCTATAGATCTTAGATCTAGGTGAGAAGAACGCCTTATTTACTTTCATGGATGGGCTGAAGTAGTGGGTGAAGCATGAGCTACAACGGAGGGGAGTTCATGACTTGGTTAAAGCCATGACTACTACTGAGGCCTTGATAGAGTTCAAGCCTCTGAACAAGTTCGAGTCTTCCAAGCCCAAAGATAAGGGCAAAGATGATAGGGACCGAAAGAAGTAGTCCATGGGGAAGGACCGTGATCAGAAGTCCAAGAAAAAAGATCAAGATCATTCAACCAAGGATGGCGAGAGGAAGCCACCAGCATGCAAGTGGAAAGCAAAAGGGGACCGAGAGCCACTAGCATGCTACCTATGTGGAAGGAGCCACATAGCACGCAATTACCTGTAAAAGGGCAAGCTGGTTGTTGTAGACAAGGAGTCTGACGAAGAGCTAGAGTCAGGGGCAGTAAAGCTTGAGTCATTGGTGCTCAATGCTATCCAGAGTAAGGGGAGCTGTAAGCCAAAAGGCTTGATGTTTGCGGATCTGATGGTTACGGGTCAGAAGGTGAGCACACTGGTGGACACAAGTGCCTTACATCTTTTTATTTAAGGTGATGGAACCCGAAAGCTCAGACTAAAAGTGCAAAAAGGGACTGGTACCATTAAAATGGTGAACTCCAAGGAGGTTCCAGCCATTGGAGTAGCACAGAGAGTAGAGTTGCAGCTTAGAAACTGGAAAGGCAAGGAGACCATAGAGGTAATACCCCTTGATGACTATGAGTTTGTGATTGGGTTAGATTTCCTTGTTTGGATTAATGCCCTCCTTATGCCTTTTGTCGATTGTGTTTGCATCTTAGATGCACAGTGCCAATGGCAAGTGCCATTGAGGAGAGGGTGTGGAGTTGGGTCGCGGGTGGTGTCAGCCATCCAATTTGCCAAGGTGGTAAGTAGATAAGAAGACACCTTCTTGGCAACCCTAAAATATGATGAGCCAAGAGAGAAGGAGACCGAGTCACCCTTGGAGGTGCTAAAGGTGTTGAAAACCTTTAGTGATGTAATGCCCACAAAGCTACCTAGCCAGCTACCACCTAAGAGGGAGGTGGACCATAAGATCAAGCTGGTGTCCGAGGCCAAGCTACCAATTAGAGCCCCTTACCGAATGTCCCCACCAGAGTTAGAGGAGTTGAGAAAATAGCTCAAAAAGTTAGTTGATGTTGGCTTCATCAGGCCATCGAGGGCACCATATGGTGCACCAGTTCTATTCTAGCATAAGCATCTTATGGAATTTGACTTTCAGATGGAGTACAAGCTGGGGTGGGCAAACTTAGTGGCAGATGCACTAAATAGGAAGGCTAACCTTGCTGCCATTAGCCAACTAGAGGGGTCACTAGTGTCGTACATCAAGGAGGGACTTGCACATGATCCTACAGCCAAGGCTCTTATGGAGAACACCCAGCAAGTTAAGACTAGGCGGTTTTGGATGCAGGATGGTTTGTTGTACACAGGGGTAGTAGACTATTTGTGTCATAGCACGGGAAGTTTCGCAAGGGAGTTTTACAAGAATGCCATGATTTAAGGTGGGTTGGACACCTCGGAGTGAGCTGTACCTTAGCGTTGATCAAGGACCGATACTACTGGCCGCACATAAGGGATGATGTGGAGGCCTATGTGAAGACTTGTCTTGTGTGCCAACAGGATAAGGTGGAGCTCAAGAAACCAGGCGGTCTCTTGGAGCCATTACTAATGCCAGAGCAACCATGGGAGAGTGTTTCTCTGAACTTTATAGTCGATCTACCCAAGACAGAGGGGTTTGGAAGCAACATGGTAGTAGTGGACAGGTTTTCCAAGTATAGAATCTACATTCCAGCAACCAAAGAGTGCCCAGCCAAAGAGGCAGCTTAATTGTTCCTAAAGAACATGGTTAAGTACAAGAGAGTGCCGAAGACCATTGTTAGTGATCGAGACGGGCGTTTCATAGGCAGGTTTTGGATTTGTTCAAGCTGTTGGGGTCAGACTTGAACTTTTCCACCAGCATGCATCCGTAGATCGATGGGTAGACAGAATGTGTGAATAGACTATTGGAGGTCTACTTCAGGCACTATGTGAGTGCCACATAAAGGGATTGGCCAAAGTTGCTAGATGTTGCATAGTTTTTCTACAACTTGTAAAAGAGTGAGGCAACGAACCAGAGCCCATTTGAGGTTGTGACAGGGCAACAACCACTAACACCCGGTTCGATTGCTGCAGGTTATACAGGGCTGAATCCAATAGCGTACAACTTTGCCAAGGCATGGCAGGAGCAAACTGACATGGCCAGAGTTTGTCTACACAAGGCGGTCAAGAGGTCAAAGAAGTGGGCAGACCAAAATAGGCAGGATGTGTAGTTTCAAGTTGGAGACTTGGTGTTGGTGAAGCTGCATCCTATTATGCATCATAGAGGCTGGACAAAGGCCTAGTTCGAAGGTATGAGGGACCTTTTCGAGTAGTCAAGAGGGTAGGCAAGGTTGCCAACAAGCTGGATATGCCACCCAAGCTGAAGGTACATTCGGTGTTCCATGTGAGCATGCTCAAGTCGTTCCATGAGGATGAGAGAGATCCAGGATGGACAGAGTCAAAGCATACGCCATTGGGAGCAAGGGCCTCATATGAAAAGGAGGTCCACAGCATCATAGCTGATCGGGAGGTGAGACGGAAGAACTATCAACCAAGACAAGAGTACTTGGTGCACTGGAAGGGACTTTTAGACAGTGAGGCAAGCTGGGAACCAGCAAATGACTTATGGCTATTCAGGGACTAGATCAGGTAGTACCATGTAGAAGACGTAATGAAAGCATTTCGTAATCAGGTGGGGGAGAATGTCACACCCTAGGTGGGTACACCAGGCACATCGGGCACACCAGCAGGCGAGCCAAAGGTTGAGGCCCACAGACCAGACGCACTGGCGGGTATCTGCACGAAAGGCCTAGCAAACGAGGCTAGAATGCCCGTCCAGCTTGCAGGCAACCCGTGAGGCCAAGGCTTGGCATGCAAGCTACCCGCACCACATCCAGAGGGGCCCAAGGTGCTGGACACGTAAAGGAAGCTTCTGAAAGCTTACAGGATCAACAGGAGCCTCCTGACAAATTTGGTTGACCATAGAAATCAAAAGTTACAATCCTGATTGATTGTAATCTGTATAATCCCATGATTTTAGCCTTTATTCTAGGGATATTGCCATTAAGTGTAGCTGGAGCCTCAACTATAAATAGAGGGCTACTCCACCCTCATTTGTACACCATCAAACACTTCTGTTTTAATGAATATACAGCATATTCCAGCATTCTACCTTATTATCATGTTTCTCTTTAACTTGCGTAATCAGCCCTTCCCATTGTTTTAGTGCCCGCACGCTTGTGTTTTAGGCTAACTTAGGCATCAAGAAGGAGATTCCAAGCCTAAAGCCGTACGGATTCTGAGTCTAAGGTCAGAGCTCGTGACATATGCACAAGCCTCGACTACCATCAGGACATGTTGGCTTTTTGTTTAAGCATATGCTTCAACCAATCGATACATGTCGACCCTTATTATGGGTAGCTTCCTCGAACACCATCGATACATGCTAGGTAGCCCACCAAGCACAGGTATCCTGGGCCCAGGCCATGCACCACACATGTCATAATTAAGTAGTAAGTGGGTTTAGGCACATCTTCATATTTTTGCTATGCCAATGAGATTTTTATGGCTTATAAATTCATATAACAATTCACAAAGCCTTCTTGTGAAGTTTCATGGCAAGATTACTCATTTTCTATTTTTTATGATTTTTAAAATTTTTCACGTTTTGAAATATTTTAAAATATTTTAAAGAGTTTTGCCCCCAAATTTGGTATACATAATCCATGTATTTTTGTTGGCATCTATAAAAAAATTCAAATAAAAAATTGAAGTATAGAAGATTTTGTAGCCAATTGAAAAAACCATACCCATTTCAAACACTTAAATGGCTATTAGCTGTGAACCTATAAATGTTCTTATGCTCTTTAAAGGAGGGTAAGTTGTTATGGTTCCTTGGGGATAGGGGACCAATATAAGGACTAATGACCAGCATGCATCGTACATCATGTGCGCACACCCCTTGGCCCTTCTTCCCCAATACTAGACCTTATAATGTCATCAGTTAGGTTCTCTAGTGATGCTTCAACGATGGTGCCCTAGGCAAAAAAAATGCAGCACCAACACATGCCTCAATCTTGTATGTGCACTATGGCCCAAAATTAAACTTCAACCAAGGCCTCGACAATCATTAGAACATGTTGGCATATAGTGTGAGTGCCACACCTTAGGTGGGCACACTAGGAGCTGAGGCCTGAGCACCTACGACCGAGGCTATAGCACTAGGGATAGTTATGGAGGTTGGCACAATAAGTGTGGGAGAAGTGTCTAAACCACCTACACAGAATGTAGAATTGCCTGCACAGCTAGGGCCAAGCCTGCAACATGCTTACACTGCACCTAGGTGGACATAAGGGAGCTTAGTTGATCCAGAACCATTTGAAAGCATCCAAGATCAACAGCATTTAGTAGGATGATCTACTCAACTCTAAGAATCAGGGTGTAATCTATGTATTAATGTGTAATCCCTTAATTCTAGAAATCATGTAATCCATTGATCTTAGAAGCAGCTATAATTAGTTCTAGAGGCCTCAACTATAAATAGAGGGTTACCCCAATCTCAGTTTTACATCATTAGACACACTATTATTCAATAATGTACAAATCATATTCCAACAATCTCTTGTTCTCTCTTAGCTGTGTATTATGCCTTTCTAGTTGGTCTAGTGCTTGCACACTTAGTTCATAGGCTAACTTGGACATAAGGAGCTCATTCCTAGTCTAAGGTTGCATGGATTTTGGTTTAAAAGTTTGAGCTCAAGATAGTTGGATCAAAATAGGTTTGGTGCAGGTTTTATTTGGTGGTGCTTAGATCACACTCAAGGTATTCACATAAATGGCATCCTAGAGTGATTTTGCTAGCCAACAACTAGAGGCCTATGAGCAAGGTCATGGAAGAGGGAAAAAACTTGTTTGAGGGACATTTGGTCTACCATGGATAGGAGGGTATCCAAGGTAGAGGTGAGTTGGTGATATAAAAGAGAAGCTTAATAAGGTGGAAACTCACATTAAGGCATTAGCTCCATGGAGAAGGAGCTCAAAAGTGAGTTGCAAGTGGGTCTGAATGAGGCCATCGACATGATCACCCAAAAGAATGAAGCCTTGAAGGCCTAGGTGGAGACCATGCATAAGGAGATGGAGGAGCTTAAGAGGGAGCTCGTTACTTGCAAGATTGCCATTGGGAATGGCATTATCATTGGAGTGACAAAGACCCAAGAAGAGATTCCCAAGCCTAAGGAGTTCAAGGGGACTAGGGCTGCCAAGGAAGTAGACAACTATCTACGGGGATTGGAGCAATACTTTTAGGCCATGGGCATGTAAGACAATGCTTATAAGGTAAGCACCTTTGCCATGTATCTTACTGATGTTGAATTATTATGGTGGAAGCATAGGTGTGATGATGTAAGGCATGAAAATGCCTTGATTGGAACCTATGAGAAGTTTCAAAAAGAGTTCAAAGAGTAGTTTTATCGAAAGTATGCCAATGATGAGGCATGGGAAAGTTACATCAGCTTACTCAGTAGAGGGACATAAGGGAGTATGTTTAGAAGTTCTCTAAATTGATGCATCAAATTTCAAACTAAATGAGTCGAGGGTCTATTTGCCTTCATGGATAAGCTCAAGCTATGGGTGAAGCACGAGCTACAAACAAGGGGAGTTCATGAATTGGCCAAGGCCATGACCACGATTGAGTCCTTAGAGGATTTGAAGCTGCACAACAAGTCAGAGTCTACTAAGCCCATAGGGAAGGGCAGGGACAAGAAGGACTGAAAACAATAGTCTAGTATTACAGACCATGATTGGCACTTCAAAAAAAAAAACCAAAATCGTTCGAACAAGGGTGGCCAGGCAAGTCAATAGTAGGGAAATGAAAGGTTAAGAGGGACTGAGAGCCAGTCTGCTGTTACTTATGTTATGGTCTGCATAGAGCATGGGACTATCCCAAAAAAGGTAAGATAGCTACCATAGACAAAGGGAGGCTATAAAGCTTGGCTCAATTATGCTTAATATTGTCCAAGGTAAGGGAAGCTATAAGCCAAAGGGATTGATGTGTGTGAATTTATTGGTTATGAGTAAGAAAGTAAGTGCACTAGTGGACATAGGTGCTTCAAATTTGTTTATTTTAGGTGATGGAACCTAGAAACTTGGCTTGAAAGTGCGTAAAGGGACTAGTACCATTAAGATAGTTGACTCTAAAGTGGTTCTAGCCATTAGGTTGGCACATGGGGTGGAGATACAACTTAGAGATTGGAAGGGTAAAGAGACCATAGATGTAATACCTTTGGATGATTATGAGTTTATGATTAGGTTAGATTTCCTTATTTGGATTAACACCCCCTTTATGCCTTTTGAAAACTTTATATGCATTTTGAATGCAGGTTGCCAATGCTTTGTACCATTAGGGCACGGGTTTAGGATTGGGACTAAGGTGCTATCGGCCATTCAATTTGCCAAGGCAGTGAGTAAGAATGAAAACAACTTCTTAGCTTCCCTAAAGTATGAGAAACTGAGGGAAACAAGGTCTGACACCCCTTTGGAAGTGCTAAAGGTTTTAGAAACCTTTAGTGATGTGATGTCCACACAGTTCCCTAGCAAGATACTGCCCAATAAAGTGGTGGACCATAAGATTGAGCTAGTCCCTGAGGCTAAGTCACCTGCCAAGGCCCCTTATAGAATGTCACCCCGAAAGTTAGAGGAGTTAACGAAGTAGCTCAAGGAGCTAAATGATGCTAGCTACATTAGGCCTTCTAAGGTGCCATATGGTGCCTCAATTTTGTTCCAATGAAAGCACGATGGATCCTTATAGTTATGTATTGACTATTGGGCTTTAAACAAGCTGATCGTTAAGAACATGTATCCTATCCCATTCATTGCAGACTTGTTCAACCAACTTGGAAGCATAAGGTGGTTTACCAAGCTAGATTTGATGTCAGGGTATTACTAGGTCAGGATCATAAAAGGAGATGACCCTAAGATAGTGTGTGTCACTTGCTATGGCTCTTATGAGTTCTTAGTTGTGCCATTCGGACTCACTAATGCTCTGACAACATTTTGCACACTTATGAACAAGGTACTACAATCATTCCTTGATTGTTTTGTTGTGGTTTATCTTAATGATATTATTATCTATAGCCAGACATTAGGAGAACATGTAGACCACTTGAGGTAAGTGTTCAAGGTGTTACCGGTACATAAACTATATGTCAAGAAGTAGAAGTGCTCATTTACCTAGAGAAAGGTACCATTTCTTGGTCACCTAGTAGGAGGTGACAAGATATGCATAGTGCAGGCAAGGTTCATGCAATTCTAGATTAGAAGCTCCAGCCATGGTAACCTAGTTAAAGCCACTCCTTAGGCTAGTCAACTACTACTAGTGCTTTATCAAAGGCCATTGAGCTATGGCCACACCATTGATTGATTTGCTCAAGAAAAAGAGAGCATAGAAGTGGAGCACCGAATACCAGGAAGCCTTTGATCGGTTGAAATGGCCAGTGATAAAAAAGTAAGTGTTAGCCTTGCCAGACCATGCCAAATCATATGAGGTGCATATAGATGCATCAACCTTTACAATTGAGGGAATACTGATACAGAAAACCATCTGATTGCATTTGAAAGTTGAAAGCTCAATGAGACCGAGCACAACTACATGGTCTAGGAGAAAAAGATGATAGCAGTGGTGTATTGCTTGCACACTTGGCAGCGATACCTGTCATGGTCGAGGTTTGTGGTCAGAGAGGACAATGTGGCAACTAGCTATTCCCCCCAAACAAGCTTATGGGTAGGATTTTCTTACAGAATTTGATTACAGGTTAGAGTACAAGCTTAGGCAGGTGAACACAGTGGCTAACACCCTAAGTAAGAAGGTGCCAACCAGAGGGTCTTTGGTGCCACACATCAAAGAAAGGTTACCACTTGATCCCACAGCCAAGGCTCTTATTAAGCATGCCAAGCAAGCTAAGACTAGATGGTTTTGGTTGTAGAATGACTTGTTGTACACCAAGGCAGTATAATGCCCTCAAAATAAAAAGCCTTGAATACTAGAGAAAAAGCACCTATACCTAGCAAAATTAAGTGAATACCCAAAATTATGTCATTTTATTTCTATCTTTCCATACATAATCAAAAAATGGAAAAGATTATTCAAAAGTTTTAGGTCCCAAAAGTGCATGATAAATATCGCTAAATCCCAATACAGCAAAAGAAATTAAGTGAAGTACTCCAGATATAGAAGTATGGGAAGGTATTTATAACTTCTTAGCCAGGACCTACCCCTCGACCTAGATTAGCTGGTGGGGACGTAAAATTAATCCTTATGTTGTAGCATTGGAAACTTTACAAAGAAGTTTTGTAAGAGTGCCATGATTCCAAGTGGATTGATCACCCAAGGGTGAGCCATAACTTAGCTTTGCTAGAGGACCGGTACTAATGACCTTACATAAGAGACGATTTTAAGGCCTATATGAAGACTTCTCTTATGTGCCAACAAGACAAGGTGGAGGTCAAGCCACCAAGTGGTCCCTTAGAGCCTTTGCCAATACCAAAGTGACCATGGAAGAGCATCACTATGGATTTTATAGTCAGCTACC
This sequence comes from Durio zibethinus, assembly GCF_047325235.1. Classification (NCBI taxonomy): domain Eukaryota; kingdom Viridiplantae; phylum Streptophyta; class Magnoliopsida; order Malvales; family Malvaceae; genus Durio; species Durio zibethinus. The sequence continues at coordinate 22,206,748 of NC_143166.1, forward strand.
CAAGGTAAAAGGGTTTGAGAGCATCATGGTAGTGGTGGATAGGTTTTCCAAGTATGGGATCTTCATTCTAGCAACCAATGAGTGCCCAGTCGATGAGGTAACCCATTTATTCCAAAAAAACTTGGTAAAGTACTAGGGAGTACTAAAGACCATTGTTCATGATTAGGACAAGTGACTCATAAGGTAGTTTTGGACTGAGTTGTTCAAGCTATTGAGGTTAAACTTGAACTTTTTCACTAGCATGCATTCGCAGACTAATGGTAGACTAAGCAAGTGAATGGATTGTTGGAGGTCTACCTCAAGCAACATGTGGTGCCATGTAATGAGATTGGCCCAAATTGCTAGATGTCACCCAGTTCTCATATAACCTGTGAAAGATTGAAGCAACGAACCAAAGCCCTTTTGAGATTGTGATAGGTCAGCAATCGCTAACACTTAATTTAATTGCTGTAAGTTATACAAGGCCTAATCCAGTAGCATATAAGTTTACCAAGGCTTGGTAGGAGTAAGCCGACTTGCCAGAGTCTATCTACACAAAGCTATAAAGAGGTTGAAAAAATGGGCAGACCAAAAAAGAAGGGACATGCAATTCCAAGTACGGGACTTGGTCTTGGTGAAGCTACACCCAATGATGCTCCATAAGAGGTAACATAATAGCTTAGTCAAGAAGTATGAAGGGCCATTCAGATTTTTAAAAAGGGTAGGTAAGGTTGCCTACAAGCTAGATATGCCACCCAAGCTAAGGTTATACCCAGTTTCCATGTATTAATGTGCAATCCCTTAATTCTATGAATCGTGTAATCTTTTGATCTTAAGAGCAACCATAATTAGAGCTTGGGGCCTCCACTATAAATATAGGGTCTCCCCACCTCAGTTTTACATCATCAGACATACTATTCTTTAGTAATTTACAAAGTATATTCCAGTAATCTTTTATTCTCTCTTAGCTTGCATATTTTGCCTTTCTAGTTGGTCTAGTGCTTGTACACTTGGTTCATAGGTTAACTTAGATATAAGAAGCTCATTCTTAGTCTAAAGCCACATGGATTTTATTTTAAACATTCAAAACTGTGACATAGGCACATGTTTGAACCATCATTGGCACAAGCTAGCCTTTAGTATAGACACTTGTGTTGACCACCATTAATATAAACTGGTCTTTGGTTTGAGTACTTGCCTTGACCACCATCGGCATGTGCTGGCCCTTGGTATAGGCAAATGCTTTGATTAGTAATGGCAAAAGATAGCTCTTACTAAAGGCACTTACCTCAAACACCATTGGCACATGCTAGTCATTAGTGTTGGCACATGCCTCATCCACTATTCGCACTTACAGACCCTTGGTGCAAGATATGCCTATTTGAAAAAAATGTCTCATTTTAGACATTTTAATGTCTACTACTAGCATATCTATAAAATCTCTCATGCTATTTAAGGGTGGTTGTTTCAAGCTCCCCTCTCCCCTCACAAGGGAAAGCAAGTATGCGTGATAGGCCTATCATTGTGTACATCCATGATAGCATCTCTGGGTAAAATCCAAGTCATGCATGCTTTCTAGCCAAGTTATCCAGTGACTGGGTTACTCTGGTGACCCACAAGCGCCTGTGGCCTTACCCTATTAGCATGCCCATGAAAAAGAGGCTTGGTTGTGCCAAGCTCAAGCCCGTGTCTACAACTGATGCTACCCTAAACCAAGTCCCTAAATTGGGCAGAACTTCCTAGGGTGGTGTAAGTAGAACTTATAGTCATGGGCTTAATTTGGCTAAGTCTCTTAAGTATTTGGTATTCTCATGGTCCCTTATAGTTAACCAAAAAAATGCATTGGCCTGGCCAAGCCCATGCATGCAGTCGATGCTGCCCAAGACCCTAGAACAAATCCCTAGGTCAGACAATGTCCCCCTGAGGTCGTGCCAATAGAGTTTGTTTGTGCAGTCTTGACTAGACCAAGTATTAGTGGTGTCATGCCATTTTTACCTATTAGATGGTAAGGCAATCTCATGGCCCTTGCTTGTGTTTTTCCCATACCAAGCGGATGTCATATGGCCTCATGCATTGTTTCTTTTGCTCGCTCATCGAATAATTGATTAGGTGGGTTGTGGATTGGTGTGCATAGATGTTGCCACTAATACGTAATGGGCATATTAGTGGTGCTATGGTTGTATGTGTTGACACGTTCCGTGCTCAATGCATTAAACTATAGACCCATCATCCTTTTCAATCTTCCTTATATGGTCATCATACCTTGGGGGCACAATCGAGATCTTATGTTGCATACCTAAATCACTGAAAATTGGATGTCTTGCCATCCTTCATCTAGCTTATGTCGTTAGGGGTTACGAGCCAAACCTCAATCATGCTCCGTGTCCCATGTGTGCTACCTAAATCTCATGGCCACATTGGTGCACTGGTGTTCAATTGTACTCTTAGATGTGGAATGTTTTATGGGTGTGGGCTTTCAACCCTTGTTCATTTAATGTTATATATTTTACGTGCTTGACACACATATTGCTTGTGCGCTACGTTGGCTCTCTCCACCTCTTAGTCAATGCGTTGAGGCCTATGTGGTGCCAACATTTTGAAAGAATGCTACTTGGTTGATCCTGCCAGTAGTCATATGCTTGTCTCAAAGATTAAACCATGCACATGTAAGTAAGAACTAATTCAGACTATGAAACTATGAATGGCTCATTAAATTAGTTATAGTTTGTTTAATGGTATCTACTACTTGAATAATCGTAGTAATTCTAGAGCTAATACATGTAATAAATCCTAATTTTTAGAAGGGATGCATTTATTAGATAACAGGTCGACGTGAGCTTTGCTCGTTGCTTTGATGATTCATGATAACTTGACAGATCGCATGGCCTTTGTATCGATGACTCATCATTCAAATTTTTGCCCTATCAACTTTCAATGATAGGATAGTAGCCTATTATGGTGGTGACGGGTGATGGAGAATTAGGGTTTAATTTCAAAGAGGGAGCCTAAGAAACAACTATCATATCTAAGGAAGATAGCAAGCACATAAATTACCCAATCCTGACATAAGGAGATAGTGACAATAAAGAATAATATTAGGCTCTATGAGCTTGGTAATTGGAATGAGTACAATCTAAATCCCTTAATGAGGATCCATTGGAAGGTAAGTCTAGTGCTAGCAACCATGGTAATTCTAGATCCAATAGCATATATTTAAGTTGTTATAGTTAAAAAGCTTGTAGTTAGAACTAGGTTTAGATCATTCAATTTGTCTCATGGTAAGCATCAGTCTACTCATCCTTATTACTGATGATGTGCTTATAGTCTTAATTGGCAGGGTTGTTCTTCTAGCATTGTTACTTTGAAGAAATTATAATGCTTAAAGCAGGCCTACACTTTTATCCATTAGCATGAGATAGCATCATAGGATTTCGATCCTATTATGTTGGCCTTCAAAATTAGAGTAATGATTAGTAGGGACAGTCAAAGGTATTCATATTTCATAGTTAAAAGTGAAATTCTTGGATTTATAAAAGATGAACAACTATGAAAGCATTTGCCAAAGATGTTTTCATTAATCAAGAATGAACATTATGGGCTAAAAAATGATCAGATATCATCCTAGTCTCAACCATAAACGATGTCAACAAGGTATCGATGGATATTACTTTTAGGATTCTACAGTCACCTTATGAGAAATCAAAGTCTTTAAGTTTCATAAGGAGTATAGTTGCAAGGTTGAAACTTAAAAGAATTGATGAAAGGGCACTACCAGGAGTAAAGCTTACAATTCAATTTAACTCAACATAGGGAAACTTACCAGGTCTAGATACGGTAAAGATTAACAGACTGAGAGTTCTTTCTTTATTCTATGGGTGGTGGTGCATGGCTATTCTTCATTGGTAGAGCAATTTGTCTAGTTAATTTCATTAACAAATGAAACCTTAGCCTGCTAACTAGGTACATGGAGGTGATCTTTCGTGGCTACCTTCTTAGAGGGACTACCGCTACTTAGGCCAAGAAAGTTTAAGGCAATAACAGGTCTATGATGCCTTCAGATGTTCTGGGCAGCACATGTGCTACATTGATGTATTCAATGAGTTTATAACCTTGGCTGACAAGCTTAAGTAATCTTTGAAATTTCATCATGATGGGGATAGATCATTGCAATTATTGGTCATCAACGTGGAATTCCTAGTGAGTGCGAGTCATCAGCTCGCATTAACTATATCCCTACCCTTTGTACACACTACCCATCTTTTCTACCAATTGAATGGTCTAATGAAGTGTTCAAATCATGGTGACATTGATAGTTCGCTACCCGTAATGTTGTGAAAAGTCCATTGAATCTTATCATATAAAGGAATGAGAAGTTGTAACAAGGTTTCCATAGGTGAACCTGTGGAGGATCATTGTCAAAACCCACTAAATGAAAGACCTACAAATGCATTAACAAAACACTAAGTGGGTAAGGGTGCCTCCATGTCTTGAGCCTCTTTTGGTTGTAGGCATGCATGACAATCACTTCATTTCACTTCCTGAATGGGCAAAATGATTGGCATTGTTGCCTACTACCAAATAATGAACCCCTGGCATGAATCATACCAAGAAGCTAGAATGAAAAAGAGCATGTGTGCCATTGCCATCCCTATCTTGGTGCATGCGTAGGCACCACTGTAACTCTTTTTATCTTGAAAAATTGAAACATCTCTTAGCAATAGATATCTCAGCTATCACATCAATGAAGAATGTAGAGAAATGTGATACTTGTTATGAATTACAGAATCATGTGAACCATCGAGTCTTTGAACGCGAGTTACGCCCCAAGCCATTGGGCTAAAGGAACGCCTGTTTGGGTGTCATGCATCATTGCCCCTCCAATCCCCTACCCATTGAGCTTTGGGTGGAATGTAGAAGATGGACTCCCATGTTTTTGTCAATTGTTTTGGTCAAAAAATGAGTCTTTGAAAATGATAATGCTACGGTGGTTAGTGGTAAAGCTCTCGACGTGTGTCATCTCTGATGATGTGCACTTATTGTCAATCCAAACCCTATCAAACCCCCAAATACTCGATCAATGCTCACATTACAACCCCAAGTTAGGTGGGATTACTCTCTGAGTTTAAGCATATCAATAAGTGTAGGAAAATAAACTTACTAAGATTACTTTAGTAATGGTGAACGAACTGAGAAGAGCCCAGCTTGAGAATGGGTGCCCTAGCATCAAAATTATAGTCTAGAGAAACATTTTTAGTAGTGGACTAGCAATAAGTCCCTTGGAAAGAGGCACTAGAAATGGTAAGAGCCCCATTGCGCCTTGACCTTATTGTACCATAAGGCACTATTTGTGAGTCAGGTTGTTTGAGAATACAACCCTAATTTGATAATAAATTTTGTCCAAGGTTGTATACGGGTGAGAGAGCAATAGTGAACAAGTATTGCAAGGAAAAAATGAAAAGAACTTTGAAAAGAGAGTTAAAAAGTTCTTGCAATTATCAAGAAGGAAGTAGATGAAGGCCAAGTATGTGCCTCAATTAGATGCAGAATGGCAAGAGTTAGTTCGTTTATCAGCTCAAGGCATGGACCAATGTAGGTCATGATGGTAGCCCAAGCCCAAGCTTTCCATATGCCCATGAAGATGTCATCACCAAGATCATGGAATGTAGAATGCGTTGTCTCGACATGCCTTGACAATAGCATGCTCTTGGTGTCAAACTCTAGGCTTCCTATCTAGCCCATCTTGAAGCATAGACCAAAGAGTTTGACATGTGTGCAAGTCAATGAGCTAGAAAACCCATAAGGCACAAGAAAGTTGATTGATGGGATCCTCTATAGGCATATTGCCAACTAACCTTGATCTTTAGAGAAAGGTTCATGTGTGAGCATGCCTGTCGAGACTTGAAAGATAGTGAACTATGCTTGAGTAGGGCAAAGCTAAAAGAAACTCTGGTGGAGGCCTATAGTGATATTGATGTGCAAATCATTTTTCTAACTAGAGTATAAGGGTAAAAGACTAATTAAACTATCTAGTAGTTAGTTCCCTTTAAAGTTTCCCTCAAGATGGCTGGAGCCCTTAATGAGTTCTATCTAGTCAAGCCAATGATTAAAAGCTTTGGGTGTGCAATGCCCTCAGCTTATTCTCAAACTTTAAATGGGTAGGATGGCATGACTACTTCGTTAAGTCATGCCATGAAATTGAGAGCTCCTAGTGGGCTATTTTCATAAGCAAAACTGGCGATGCAAGATGAACCAAAAATAGGGTTATAGTGCCCAACTATGCACTAACCTAGAACCCATAAAGAGTATTGGTCAATTAAAATAGTAGTTAGTTCCCTTTGAAGTTTCCTTCAAGATGGCTGGAGCCCTTAATGAGTTCTATCTGGTCAAGCTAATGATTAAAAGCTTTGGGTGTGCAATTCCCTCAACTTATTCTCAAACTTTAAATAGGTAGGATGGCATGACTACTTCGTTAAGCCATGCCATGAAATTGAGAGCTCCTAGTGAGCTATTTTCATAAACAAAATTGGCGATGCAAGATGAACAAAAAATAGGGTTATAGTGCCCAACTATGCATTAACCTAGAACCTATAAAGAGTGTTGGTCAATTAAAATAGCAAAATGGTGGTCATGGAAGTCAAAATTCACTTTAGAGTGTGTAGTAACTCACCTGCTGAATCAACTAGCCCTGAAAATGGATGGCACTTATGCATGTGACCTATACTTAACTATCGAGGGAAGGGCTAAGCCTCAATGAGTAGGAAGGCACAATGATTGTTGTAAAACATGAGGCATGAGCTTGGTAGAAGTGACCATTGGTGCAGATCTTAGTGGTAGTAGCAAATATTCAAATGAGAACTTTAAAGGTTGAAAAGGGGAAAGGTTCCATGTGAATGGCAGTTGCATATGGGTTAGTTGATCCTAAAAGATAGGCTAAGCCATTCAATAGCACATCCAGTACGAGTCTTGAAAAGGAATCGAGTTAAAATTCTTAAACCGAGATGTGACGACTGATGGTAATGTTTGGGAGTACAAGGACATTAGCGAGGGCCTTAGGAAGAGTTATCTTTTCTATTTAACAAGTTGTCCACCCTAGAAACAACTCTATTGAAGGTAGGTCTAGCAGCTAGAAGAACACCACACATCGTATGGTGTCCAATGTGCCCCCAGTAGCCCTTGAAAATTTACAGGCCAAGTGCCATCCATACCTAGTTGTACTCATAACCGCATCAAGTCTCCAAGGTGAATAGCTTCTGGTCGATGGAATAATGTAGGTAAAGGAAGTTGACAAAATGGATCCTTAACCTTGGAAAAAAGATTAGCTTTAAGGGCTAGGCACAGGGGTCCCAATCTTGAACCTGTTGGCTGTCAGTGCACTATTTAAGCTATTCTAGTGGCGAGAGTGATTGCCATGTGTCAGTTGGGAGATGGACTAGGAACAGCTTCCTCTGGGGCATTTTTCAGGTGATAAACAGTCAGGTCAGAATTGGTACGAACACAGGGATCTGACTGTTCAATTAAAATAAAGCATTATGATGGTCCCTATGGATGCTCACGTAATGTGATTTTTACCCAATGATCTGAATGTCAAAGTGAAAAAATTGAACTAGGCACAAGTAAATGGCAGGAGTAAGTAAGACTCTTTTAAAATAGCCAAATGCCTCATCATCAAATTAATAACACATATGAATGGATTAACAAGATTCCCACTATCCCTATCTACTATCTAGTGAAACCATAGCCAAGGGAATGGGCTTGGTAAAATCAGTAGGGAAAGAACACCCTATTGAGCTTGACTCTAGTCAAATTTTGTGAAATGACATGAGAGGTGTAGGATAAGTGGAAAGCCTTAGGTGAAATTGAAATACCACTACTTTTAACTTTATTTTACTTATTTTGTGAATTAAAGGCAGGGCTCAACCTTTTTTTTTGGACCCAAGGCTGGCCTTAGTTGATTGATTTGAGTGGAAGACATTGTTAGGTGAAGAGTTTGGTTGGGAAGGAATATCTATTAAAGATAATGTAAGTGTCCTAAAATAAGCTCAATGAGAATAAAAATGTCATATGGAATAAAAGGGTAAAAGCTCATTTGATTCTAATTTTCAGTACGAATATGAACCATGAAAGCATGGTCTATCAATCTTTTACACCTTTGAAATTTGAAGCTAGAGGTGTCAAAAAAATTACCACAAGGATAACTGGCTTGTGGTAGCCAAGCATTCATAGCGATGTTGCTTGTTTATCCTTCAATGTTAGCTTTTCCTATCATTACGAAGCAAAATTCACCAAATGTTGGATTGTTTTCCCACCAATAGGGAATGTGAGCTAGGTTTAGACCATTGTGAGACAAGTTAGTTTACCCTATTGATGGCAATGTCGCAATAGTAATTCAACCTAGTAACAGAAGAACTATCAATTCACATAATTGGTCATCACGCTTGGTTGAAAAACCAATGGCGTAAAGTTACCATACACTAGATTATGATTGAATGCCTTTAAGTCAAAATCCAGGCTAGAAGTGATGCACACATCCGTTTCTCAATTGTTGACCCATAGTAAGGGCCTATGGCTCCCAAAGGCACGTGTCATAGGTGCAGCCCCCACGGTAGACAAGTTGCGTGGGACTCTTTGGAGCTCAATTCCCATTAAGCAATGGGTAGAATCCTCTACAAAGGACTTAAATACGTGATAGGGCATTGTAAGTGGCAGAGTGGCCTTACTGTCATGATCCATTGAGATTTAGCCCTTTGTTGCTTTGATTCGTCCCTCCTTCCCAACACCCATCGAAGCCCTCTTACTTTATTTTTTTACACCACACCTTTTTTGGGGCTAAGGATGAATGGTGTTCTCTAATACAATTAATTCGATCGGGTAATGACATCTATCCTTTGAGCATCCAAGTAAACTACAACCAAAAGCCCTTGGTATTTGTTATAATGACAGGTTCACCATTGGTGCGAACATTTGCCTTAAACTCTATTAGCACAAATAGCCCCAGCGTAGGTTATTGCCTCGAACACCATCGACAACATCTAGCCCTTGGTTGGTGCTGGCGACAATCACATCTAACACCATCGATAGATGTTAGCCAGTTATTACTTTAGACACCATTAACAAATACTAGCCCTTTGGTACAGAATGTTACCTCAGACACTGTCACCAGATGCTGGCACTTTGTACAGGCACTTATCTACACCACTATCGGCATAAGTGGGCCTTTAGTGTGGGTTGTTGCCTCGAACACCACTTCAGTGGATGCTGGCACTTGGTGCAGCATATGTACCGTGACCCTCCCACCCAAGGCACTTGTTTGCCTCTCGATCGCCATTGACACCAAATAATGCTTAGTGCATGCATCATGAGCTCTAGTCTTAAGCCAAACTCTATGTGGCCTTCGACAAGGAATCAACTCCATTTGCCTAAGTTAGCCTACAAAAGCTCAAGTGCTTAACATAATCTAGCTTGTCAAAAATTGTGCTACAATACTGGACCTTCTAGAAGCCCCTAAATTTGATCCTCGTAAGACTATGTTCAAGTGTGCCTACACTTAGGTCTGATCATATGCCCATACCTTGATCATCAGTGCCCTTACCTGGGTCTAACTATATGCTCATACATCACTCACCAGTTCTTATACCTAGGCCTAGTTCAATTCTACTGAACCTAAACACCATATTTGAGCCTCTAGAGTCATAATCATTAGCATACCACTGTTCTAGGCTAGTTCATCATGACTTAGGCCTTCAGCAGGCCTCAAGGCCTAGTCCCCCTGATTGTCAAACCCTATCTCACTTGAAGTAGAAATATTTTTCAACTTAGAAAAAACTCTTAGGCCTGGACGAGCTTGTAAACTATGACATATGCACATGCCTTGACCACTATCGGGACATGTTGGCCCTTGGTCTCAGCACATGGTTCGACCACCATTGGCACATGCTGGCCCTTTATGTAAGTAGTTCCCTCAAACACCATCATCACATGCTAGGCCATGCACCATGTATAGGTATACTGGGCTTGGTCCATGTATCAAGCTCACCACGATAGGGTAGTAGGTGGGTTTAGGCACATCTTCATATTTCTACCAAGCCAATGCTAATTTTTATGGCTTGTAAATTTATATAAGAGCTCACTAGTGCCTGCACCTAGGCCTGACTCAATTTTGCCAAACCTAAAAATTATGCCTGAACCTCTATAGTCTTTATCATTGCCTACACCATTGTTCTAGGTTAGTTCCCTGTGACCTAGGCCTCTAATAAGCCCCAAGGCTTGGTTGTCTTGGCTATCAAACCCTGTCCTACTAGAACTAGAACTACTCCTTGACTCAGAGAGAACTTTTGGGCCTGGACCAACTTGTGAACCATGACACATGCACATGCCTCGACCACCATTAGGACATGTTGGCTTTTGGTCTTAACATACGTTTTAACCATCATCGATACATGATGGCCCTTTGGACAGGCAGTTTCATCAAACACCATTAGCACATGCTGGGTTTCGTACCATGCATGGGTATCTTAGGCCCGAGCCATGCACTATGCATACCATGATCGGGTAGTATGTGGGGTTAGGCATATCTTCATATTTTTACCATGCTAATGCCATTTTTATGACTTCTAAATTCATATAAGCACTTACCAACACCTATACCTCAGCCTGGCTCAATTTTTTCAAACCTAAACATTGTGCTTGAGCCTCTAAAATCTTGATCACTACCCATACCACTATTTTGGGCCAGTTCCCTACAACCTAGGCCTTCAGTAAGCTGTAAGGCCTAGTCCCTCTAGCTGTCAAACCCTATCCTATTAGAACTAGAATTGTTCCTTGACTCGAAGAGAACCCTTAGGTCTGGACTAGCTTATACATTATGACACATACACATGCCTTGACCACCATTAAGACATGTTGGCCCTCAATCTTGGCATATGCTTCGACCATCATTGGCACATGTTGGCCTTTTATACGGTAGTTCCCTTGAACACCATTAGCTTATGTTAGGCCATGCACCATAGGCAAGTATCCTAGGCTTGGGCTATGCGCTATGTGCACCACAACTAGGCAATATGCAAAATTTAGGCACATCATCATATTTCTATCATCCCAATGCCAATTTTATGGCTCGTAAATTCATATAAGTGCCCACTAATGCTTGTGCCTAGGGTTGGCTCAATTCTACCAAATTTGAGCACCATGCTTGAGCCTCTAGAGTCTTAATCACTACCCATACCACTATTCAGGGCTAGTTACCCATGACTAGGCCTTTATTACACTTCAAAGCCTGGTCTCCCTAACTATCGAACCATGTCTTACTAGAACTAAAACTACTCATTAACTCCAAATAACCCTTGGGCCTAGACCAGCTTGTGGACCATGGTACATGCACATACGCCAACCATTATTGACACCCAATGACCATTGACGCATGCACATGCCTTAACCACCATCGAGACATGTTGGCCTTTGGTCTCGGCATATGTATCGACCACTATCGACACATGTTGGTCATTGGTATGGGTTGTTACCTTGAACACCATTGCTAGATGTTGGCACTTAGTGTGGCATATGTACTATGACCCTTTCACCACTCTTCTATCCCTCCAAAGGCACTTATCTGCCCCTTGAGCACTATTGGCACCAAATGACTCTTAGTACATATGTCATAGGCTTCAGTTTTAAGCCAAACTCTATGCATCCTTAGATAGGGAATTGACTTCATGTGCCTAAGTGTTTGAAACTCAAGTGCTCACCATAATTTCAACTTGTCAAAGATTGTACTACAACACTTAGCCTTTTAGAAACCCCTAAATCTGATCTTCCTAGGACAAAGTTCATGTGTGCCCGTATTTAGGTTGATTGTGTGCCCATAAGTCAATCATTAATGCCCTCACCTGGGTCTGATTGTGTGTTAATGCATCATTCACCAGTGCTCACACCCTAGCCTGGCTCAATTTTATGAAACTTGAACACTATGCCTAAGCCTTTGGAGTCTTGATCACTACCCCTATCACTGTTTTAGGCTAGTTCCCCATGACCTGGGCCTCTAGTAGGCCTCAAGGCCCAGTCCCCCTAGTTTTTGGACCCTATTTCACTAGAGGTAGAACTGCTCATAGACTTAAAAAAAACCCTTAAGCCTAGACATGCACATGCTTCGACCACCATCGAGACATTTTAGCCCTTTGTCTTGGCACATGCTTCGACCACTATTAGCACATGCTGGCCCTTAGTGCAAGTAGTTCCCTCGAACACCATTGGCATATGCTAGGCCACGCACTGCGTGTGGGTATCCTGGGCCTGCGCCATGCACCATATGCACCATGACTAGGTAATAGGTAGGCTCAAGAACATTTTCATATTTCTGCCATGCCAATGCCATTTTTATGACTTGTAAATATTGGTACCCTAAGCCTTTATATGAAGTTTCATGGCAAGATGACTCATTTTTTATTTTTCATAATTTTCAAAATTTTTTATGGTTCAGTTTTGAAGTTTTTTTAGAAGGAGTTTTGGCCTCAAATTTGATATACGTGATCCTTGTATTTTTGTTGGCATCCATATAAAAATATAGCTAAAACATCAATGTGTAGAAAATTTTATGGCCATTTGAAAAAAGCATCCCTATTTTAAACACATGAATGGCTACTAGCTGTGAACATGTAAAAGCTCTTTTGCTCTTTAAAAGGGTGTAAGTTGTTGAGGTTCCTTGGGGGATAGGGGGTGAATATAAAGGCCATGGACTAGCATGAATTGCACATCATCTGTGCACACCCCCAGTCCGTCTTCCTCAATCGCTGAAACCCTTAATTCCACTGGTCAGGTTCTCCGGTGATGGTGCCTTAGGCAAAAAAATATGGCACTAGCATATGCCCATACCCAGCATATGCACTATGGCCCAGAATTAAACTCCAACCATAGCCTCGACCATCATCAGCACATGTTGGTATATGGTGCAAGTGTCACACCCTAGGTGGGCGCACCGAGCACTCAAGCCCAAGCATCAATGACCAAGGCTCGAGCACCAGGGACAGTTGTAGGGGTTTGTACAATAAGCTTGGTAGAATAGTCTAGACCACTCGTACATCACTCAAACCTACCTGCATAACCATGGCCAAGCCCACATCATGCTTACACTCCACCTAGATAGACCAAAAGAGTTGGATTGATCCAGAATCTTCTAAGAGCACCCAGGATCGACAACACTCAATGTAAAATCTGGTTGATGAATCAAAATAAGCCTTATGTAGTCTATGTATTAATGTGTAATCCCTTATTTTTAGGGATTATGTAATCCCTTTATTTTAGGAATAGCCATATGGTGCTGGAGCTATAAATAGAGGGTCGCCCCTTCCTCTTTTGTACATCATTAAACACTTGTTTTTAGTAATATATAAAGCATATTCCAGCACTCTATTGTGTTCTCTTCTACCTTGTGTATTCTGCCTTTCCTTATTGTTGCTTGCTCGCATGCCTCTTTAGTAGGCGAAACTTAGGCTATGGAGTTCATTTTGCAGCTTACGACCATATGAATTTAGGTTTAAGACTAAAGCCCGTGACAGTTGGTATCGGAGTAGGTTCTAGTTGTTTGTGTGCAGGTTGCATCCAAAGCATTATGGAGATGGCATCCTAGAGGGATATTGCTAGCCAATAGCCAGAGGCCAAGGAGCAAGGCCACAAAAAGGGTAAGAAAGCCATTCAAGGGACGTTTGGTCTACCATATATGGGTATATGGCCAAGGTGGAGGTGATAATGGGTGATGTGAAAAAGAAGCTTGATGAGGTAAAGACTTACTTTAAGGAATTAGACCCCAGGAAAAAGAGCTCAAAAGTAAGATGTAGGCTACTCTAAATGAAACCATCAACATGAGCACCCAATAGAATGAAGCCTTGGAGGCCTTGGTGGCAACCATGTGCAAGAAGATTGAAAAGCTCAAGGGGGAGCTTACTGCTTGCAAGATAACCATTAGGAATGGCATGATACCTAGAGTGCCAAAGTCTTATGTGGAGATCCTTAAACCTAAAGAGTTTAAGGGGATTAGGGATGCCAAGAAAGTTAACAACTATCTATGGGAGATAAAGCAGTACTTCTAAGCCATTGGCATGCATGATGATGCCACTAAAGTAAACACTGCTCTTATGTATCTTACTGATGTTGCCTTGTTATGGTGGAGGTGTAGGTGTGATGATGTGAGGCACAGAGGTGCTTTGATTAGGACTTAGGTAGAGTTTCAAAAAGAATTTAAGGAGCAATTTTACCCCAAGTATGCCAATGATAAGGTATGGGAAAAGTTACGTTGGCTTACTCAGGGGAGATCAGGGAATATGTCTAAAACTTCTCTAAATTGATGCTTTAGATTTCAAATTTGAGTGAGATCAAGGGTTTATTTGCCTTCATGGATAGGCTCAAGCTGTGGGTGAAGATGAGGTACAAAGGAAAGGAGTTTGTGAACTAGCCAAGGCCATGGCTATAGCTAAGTCCTTAGTGGAATTGAGGCAACAGAACAAGTTCAAGTCTTCCAAGCTAAATGGGAAGGGGAAAGGCAAGGGCAAAAGAAACTAGGATAAGGATAGGGACTAAGATTGTTCGAATAAGAATGGCCAGGGGAAGCCACTAGCAGAGAAGTGAAAGATAAAAAAAGAGCAAGAGTCACTCTCTTGTTGCCTATATAGAGAGGCAGATCTGAAATTACCCAAAAAGAGGTAAGCTAGCTATCATAGATAAGGAGTCGGATGAAGAGCCAGAGAGGGAGATAGTAAAGCTTAGGTCAATCATGCTCAATGTTGTCTAAGGTAAAGGAAGCTATAAGCGAAATGGATAGATGTTCATAGTTCTATTAGTTACGGGCAAGAAGGTGAGCACTCTGGTGGACATAGAGGCATTACACTTATTCATTTCAGGTGAAGGAGCCTAAAAACTTGGCTTGAAAGTGCAGAAAATCAAGACAGTAAACTCTAAGGAGGTTTCAACCATTAGAGTGGCACATAGGGTAGAACTATAGCTTGAGATTGAAGGGTAAGAAGACCGTTAAGGTAATACCCTTGAATGATTATGAGTTTGTGATTAGGTTAGATTTCTTGGTTCATATTAATGCCCTCATTGTGCCTTTTACCGATTGTTTATGCATTTTGGATGCATGATGCCGATGCCTTACACCATTAAGGCATGGAACAGGGCTTGGAACTAAGGTGCTATCGATGATTCAATTTGCCAAGATGGTGAATAAGGATGAAGACACCTTCTTGGCTACCTTGAAGTATGATGAATCAAGGGAGATAGAGTCCAACACCCCTTAGAAGGTGCTAGAGGTGCTTGGGACCTTTAGTGATGTGATGCCCACACAGTTGCAAAGTAAGGTACCATCTAAGAAATAGGTGGACCATAAGATCGAGCTAATGCTTGAGGCTAAGCTACTGACCAATGCTCCTTACAAATGTCAGCCCCAGATTTAAAGGAGCTTAGGAAACAGCTCAAGGAGTTGATTGATGTTGGCTACATCAGGCCATCTAAGGCTCTATATGGTGCCTTAATTTTGTTCCAACACAAGCATGATGGGTCTTTGTAGTTGTGTATTAACTATAGGGCACTAAATAGGCTAATCGTCAAGAACAAGTATCCTATCCCCTTAACTATGAACTTGTTTAACCAACTTGGAGGTGCAAGGTCATTCATCAAGCTAGACTTATGGTCACGGTACTACCAGGTTAGGATTGTGGAGGAAAAAGAGCCAAAGACTACATGTGTCACCCATTATGGCTATTATGAATTCATAGTCATGCCATTCAAACTCATCAATGCTCTAGCCATATTTTGCACACTTATGAACAAGGTACTTTAGTCATTCTTTCATCATTTTATTTTGGATTATCTTAATGATATTGTGATCTATAGCCAGACATTGGAAAAACATATGGACCCCTTGAGATAGGTGTTCTAGGTGTTATAAGCACACGAACTATATGTTAAAAGGGATATGAAAGCTTAATAAGACAAAGCATAGGTATATGATCTATGAGAAAGAGATGATAGTGGTAGTGCATTATTTGTGCACTTAGCAGCATTACCTGTTGGGAATGAGGTTTATGGTTAAAACCGATAATGTGGCAACTAGCTACTTCCAGATACAGAAGAAGTTGACCTTACGTAGGCCCATTGGTAAGTCTTTCTTGCAGAATTTGATTACAAGTTAGAGTACAAGCCTAGGTAGGCAAACATGGTGGCTGATGCCCTGAGCCAAAAGGTGAGCCTTGCTGTATTAGTGAACTAAAGAGGTCATTGGTGTTATACATCAAAGAAGGCCTTATGCATGATTCTATAGCACAGGCCCTTATCGACCATGCCAAGCAAGGTAAACTAGACAGTTTTGGTAGCAAGTTATTTGTGCCACAGTATAGGAAGCTTTATAGGGAGCTGATGCAAGAGTGCCATGACTTAAAGTGGGTTGGTCACCCAAGTGTGCACCACACCTTAGCACTGTTAGAGGATCGATACTACTAGCTGCACATCAGGGATGATGTAGAGGCCTATGTCAAAACCTGTCTTGTGTGCTAATAGGATAAAGTAGAGCTCAAGCCACCAAACAATCTTTTGGAACATTTACCCATAGTAGAGTGACCATGGAAAAGCATCACTCTAGATTTCATAGTCAGCCTACCCAAGGCGTAAGGGTTTAGGAGCATCATGTTAATGGTGGATAAGTTTTCCAAGTATGGAATTTTGATTCCAACAATGAAGGAGTGCCCAATCAAGGAAGTAGCCTGATTATTCTTGAAGAACATGGTGAAATACTAAGGAGTACTAAGGACCATTGTTAATGATTAGGATAGGCAATTCATAAGGCGATTCCACCAGCATGCATCCACAAACTAATAGGCAGACTGAGTGAGTGAACGGTTTTTTAGAGGTCTACCTCAAGCACTATGTGAGTGCCATGTAAAGGGACTGGCCAAAGCTCCTAGATGTCACCCAGTTTTAATACAACCTATATAGAAGTGAAGCAATGAACTAGAGTCCATTTGAGATTGTGACAGGTCAGCAATTGCTAACACCTAATTCAATTGCTACAGGTTATACAAGGCCTAATCCAACAATGTAAAAGTTTGCTAAAGTTTGGCAGGACCAATCCAACTTGGCCTAAGTCAGTTTACACAAATCTACGGAGAGGTCAAAGAAGTGGGTAGACCAAAAAGGGAGGGACATGTAGTTCCAAGTAGGAGACCAGGTTTTGGCGAAGCTGTACCCCATTGTACGCCATAAAGGGTGCACAAAGGCTTAGTTTGGAGGTATAAGGGACCTTTCAAAGTTTTTAAAAGGGTAGGCAAGGTTGCCTACAAGCTGGATATGCCACCAAAGCTAAGAGTACACCCAATTTTCCATGTAAGCATGCTCAAGTCAATCCATAAAGACCAAGGGGATATAAGACAGGAAGATTCTATGCATGCACCATTGAGAGCTAAGGTCTCAGATAAAAAGAAGGTCCAGTGCATATTAGCTAACAAGGTTGTTAGGCAATGAAATTATCAACCAAGGTAAGACTAATTGGTGCAATAGAAGGGCCTTTCAGATAATAAGGTGAGTTAGGAACCAGCAGAAGACTTATGGTAGTTTCAAGACCAGATTAGGTAGTTCCACGCAGAGGATGTGACAAAGGCATCTCAAGATTAGGTAGAGGAGAATGTCACACCCTGGATGGGTGCACTAGGTGATCAGGCCCGAGCATCAGTGACCAAGGCTTAAGCACCAAGGATAGTTGTGAGGGTTTGTATGATGAGCTTAGCAGAAGAGTCCAGACTACCCGCACATCACTCAAGCTTGCTCATACAACCAAGGCTAGGCCCACTTCATGCTTGCATTGCACGAAGATGGACCCAGAAGAGTCAGACTAATATAAAATTTTCCTAAAGCTCTCAAGATCAATAGCATTCAATGTAGGATCTAGTTGACCGTTTGAATCAGGAAGAGCCTTATGTAATCTATGTATTAATGTGTAATCCCTTATTTTTAGGGATCATGTAATCAGGAATAGCCATACAGTGGTAGCACTATAAATAAATGGTCACCCTTCCTCTTTTATACATCATCAAACACTTATTTTCAGTAATATACAGAGCATATTCCAACATTCTATTATGTTTTCTTCTAACTTACATATTCTACCTTTTATTGTTGTTGTTTGCCTGGATGTTTCTTTAGTAGGCTAAACTCAAGCTAAGGAGTTCATTTCCTAGATTAAGGCCATATGGATTTAGGCTTAAGATCGAAACCCATGACACAAGCACATGCCTCAACCATTATCGGCACAAGCTAGCCTTTTGTATGGGCACTTACCTCGACCCTTATTAGCACATACTGGCCCTTGGTGTAGGTACATACCTCAATTAACATCAGTAAAAAATGGCCTTTCGTGCAAGTAGTTACCTCAAACACCATCGGTACATATTGGTCCTTGCTATGAGCACTTGCCTCAAACACTATCGATACATGCTAGGCTTTGGTGTGGGCACATGCCTTGACCACCATCGGCACCTGCGGTAGGATATGCCTACTTAAAAAGAATGTCACTATTTTAAACACTTTAATGTCACTGCTAGCATATCTATAAAATCTCTTATTCTCTTTAAGGGGTGGTTGTCTGAACCCCTCCCTCACGGAGAGAGTAGGTATGCGTGATAGGCTTATCATTGAATACATCCATGGCAACATCCTTGAAGTAAAATCTAGGCCATACATGCCTTCTGGCTGTGTTGTCTAGTGAGCGGTTACTCTAGTGACCAGTAGGCACTTGTGACCTTGACTGGTTAGCATGCACAAGGAAAAGGGGCTCGGTTGTGTTGAGCTCAAGCCTTTGCTTATTTTATAGGCAAGAAGCTTAAGCTTAGCTACAATATGGCCTTAGATAGGAAACTACCATCCGTATGCCCATGCTAGCCTTTAACCGACTCTTTGTGCCATGCACTTATGCTAAAACTCAACTAACCTTTTAGGAGTTTAGAAGAAAGCTAGGAAGCAAAGTTAAAGCAATTGTAACTTCTATTTTCTTGATGTTATATACAATTTCTCAATGTCTAAGTTTGTGACTTTGTTCTTCATACTTGTGTAGCTTTCTACTTGCTTACAAATAAAGGGGAATGATCTTATTTACACTTAAGCCTCCCTAGCAATATGGCCCTTATAGATCTAAGTGTGTGGTCTTCATAGACCTTGTAGACCTTTTCATGGTCCCTAAGTACTTCCTAGCTTAGTTAAGGCTTTTGTAGAATCTAGCTTGTTTCAGGCTCCCTGTTGAGCCTTAGGTTTGGAAAAGTCCAAGCACTTCTATTGAATGCTCAGGTCTAACTGGTTTTACAACCTCCACTATTTGGTTGCTACTCAGCATGCACCTAGGGCCTTCCAGCACTTTCCTCATCTGGGCATTTGTAGTTGGAGCCTTCTAAAGCCTTTCTCATTTTGGTGTTACAGTACCCATTACTGTCTTACGCCAGGCCTTTTTAGAACCTTTGGTGCCCATACACCTAGCTTGCCTTTAGATTTCTCTAGACTTTTCTGTGCCTATGTACCTAACCTATCTTTAAGCTAATCTAGAGCCTTTAGTGCTTGTCTACCTATGCTACTCTTCTAGGGCATTCTAAATCCTTTGAACGAGCAGTCCCTATTCTCGGCACTAGGTTACTCACCTCAGCATCTCTCGTACCTCAGCCCAAGCTCTAGTCTGCACACTTCAGCCTTGTATGTGCCTTTAAGACCTTAGTTTTGATCCTTCTAGTCCATCACCGACACCAACTCAAACAAGTTACGTCTTTTGACCCACTTGGATTAGAACCTATGCATGAACCATGACACCTATGGTTGATGCTACCCAAGACCCTAAACCAAGCCCTTGAATCAGGCAATGACTTCTTATAGTGGTGCAAGCAGAAGTTGCGATCATAAGCTTGGTTTGGCCAAATCTCTTAGGTATTTGGTAGTTTCATGGTGCATTCTCATCAACCTTAAAAATGCCTTGGCCTGGCCAAGCTCATGCATGTGTCATAGTCTATGTGAAAGTCCTAAGCCAAGTGGGTTGAAAGATATAACTTGTTCGAGTTGGTGTGGGTGAAAGATTGGAAAAGATTGAGACTAAGGTCCTAAAGGCACATATAAAGCCTAAGTGTGCAAACCAAAGCCTAGATAAGTTGCCAAAGCTCAACGAAGTGAGCAGCCTAGTGCCATGAATATAGACTACTCATTGGAAGAATCTAGAATGCCCCAAAAGAGTGGCATAGATAGGTAAGCATAAAAGGCTTTGGATTAGCTTGGAGACAAGCTAGGTGTATGGGTGAATAAGAGTCTGAAAAAGCCTAAAGGCAAGCTAGGTGTGTAGGCATTAAAGGTTCCAGAAGGGCCTGATGCAAGAATAGTAGTAATACTATAGCACCCAAATAAAGAAGTCTCTAAAAGGCCCTAGCTGTAAGTAGAGTAGTGATCCAACGATGAATGTTCTAGAACCTACTAGGTGCTAGCACTTAGTAGGAGAGCCTAGACTTTTCCAGACCTAAGGCTTAATGGGGAGCTTGGAACAAGCTAGATTTTACAAAAGCCTTAGCTAACCTAGGAAGTGTCTGAAGACCATGAAAGGGTTTAGAAAGCCTATAAGGGCCACACACTTAGGTCAACAAGGGCTATATGTGCTAAGGATGCTCAAGTATAAATAGGAGCCCTCCTCCTCATTTGTAAGTAGGTTAGAAGCTACATAAGTAAGAAAAACCAAGTCATAGACTTGGGCATTGAATAATGATACATAGCATCAAGTAAATAGAAGTTACAATTGCTTTAACTCTTTTTCCTAGCTTTCTCCTAACCTCCTAGGCAGCCAATGGAGTGCACAATAGAAGTGTTTGGCATAAAATATAAAAAAAGGCTGACTTAGGCTCATGGATGATAGTTCTAGCCTAAGGCTACACAGTTGCTAGGCTTAAGCTCCCAACCCATGACAATTGGTATTAGAGCCAATTCCAACTAAAGTTGGTCTTAGAGCATATTCTAACCACTGTGGGATTGGAACTTTTGTTATGATCGATGTTGATGTCAGTTTGGGTTACATAGGCAGCTTGTATGCTAGTGTGCCAATTGTGCTATTACCTTACAATAGGGTTATCTGGTGTACTCATTGTTGGTTGTTGATGCTAAGAGTAGGGCACAAGAATGCTTGAATGCTTCTAAAGATGTGTGGGAGATCCTTAGTTCAAGCTTCGCATTTATGGTTAAGTGCATAGGTAATGTGCTTGAAAACCACCCACCCATGTGCAAAGGGAGAAAAGCTAGTTCAAGGGAGAGGTTGTCATCTAGGAAAGTTGATTTAAGGATACCAAGGATCGTATATGAGTGCTAGACTCCACATAAGAGAAGTTCAAAGAAGGGTAAAAGTTATGGGTAAGAGCCAAGTGAAGTGGTAGGGTATGAGACTTAAAGTAAGAGTATTAAGAGTATTTGCATTGCCAAGTTAGTGATCAAGGTTGAGTGTACTAAGTCCCCATAACCCAAGGGTAAGGGTTTAAGTGAGGGAGCAAGAGTACCAGTTCCTTAGAGGAAGAAAAGGCTAATAAAGAACTACAGCATTAAAAGGCAAGGACTAAGGGTTTGATCCAAGACAAAAGCATGGTGGCCATGTCTTTTAATTACATTTTGTGCTCAAGATCATATAAGGCCAGAAGACACCGATAGTGGAAGAAGCTTGAGCCATTGTGAAGACTTAAGGAAAGTCTAATGGCAAGAGTCACGATGGTGGTTAAGCCAAGAGAAGGGTACTCTCAGGCTCTCTATAAGGGCAAGGTAAGTGTAGCTATGGAGAGTTACTAGCCTCGGAGATGGATGGTTTGTCAAAGAAAGGGTAATGGCCTAGACGTGAATGCTACACACCCAGCATCTATGTGTACTGTACACCCAGAAGGGCCCATTGAGCATCAAAAGAGGGTAAGAACCCCATGGTGCAAAAGAGAGTGTAATGGTATGTTAAACATAGAGGCGTTGAATGCTTCAACAAGCAAAGATCATGAAAGCCTATATGACGTTAGTGCTTTATGCCTTAAAGGGCCTATTGAATATAGGGAAAGGGTAATGGCATGTCACCAGCTAAGGCATTACTTACTTTGATAAGCATTGGTTTTATGGGAACCGCATAGGATCACGACTGGAATAAGGGATGACTATGAAGGTGTATTGAGAACCATCATGTACCAAGAACCATAGTGTGCCAAAGACTATCAAGATAAGAGTGGGACATTGATCCAGTATGCGTTTATGGTGAATAAATGACATCCCCTAGCAATAAAAGCATTGTTAGAATAAGTAAGGGAGAATGTCACGGTCCATGCATAAATCCTAAGCTAAATGGGTTGAGAGACATAGCTTGTTCAAGTTGGTGTAGGCAAAAGACCAAGAAAGATCGAGACCAAGGTTCTAAAGGCACATATGAGGCCTAAGTGTGGGAACCAAGGCCTAGGCTAAGTTGTAATAGCTCAACAAGGTGAGTAGCCTAGTGCCAAGAATGGGGATTGCTCGTTAAAAGGTTCTAGAACACCCCAAAAGAGTGACACAAGTAGGCAGGCACAGAAGGCTCTAGATTAGCTTGGAAACAGGCTAGGTGAGTGGGCATAGAAGAGTTTAGAGAAGCGTAGAGGTGAGCCAGGTGTGTAGGCACCAAAAGCTCTAGAAAGGCCTAGCATGAGAATAGTAGGGGGTACTATAGCACCCAATTAAAGAAGGCTCATAAAGGCCCTAGCTACATGTAGAGCAACAACCAAATGAGGAAGGTTCTAGAACCACCAGGCATGGGCACTCAGTGAGAGTGCCCAAACTCTTCTAGACCTAAGGCTCAACAAAGAGCCTGGAAGAAGCTAGATTCTTCAAAGCCTTAGCTAACATAAGAAGTGTTTAGGGACCATGAAAGAGTCTAAAAAGGCTATGAGGGCCATACACTTAGATCAATAAGGGCCATATGTGCTAGGGTGCTTAAGCATAAATAAAGGTCCTCCCCCTCATTTGTAGGCAAGTTAAAAGATACACAAGTAAGAAAAACCAAGTCATAGACTTAGGCATTGAGTAATTGTACATAGCATTAAGTAAACAGTGTTACAATTACTTTAACTTTCATTCTTAGCTTTCTCCTAATCACTTAGTGAGCAATGGAGTGCATAGCACAAGTGTTCAACACAAAGTAAAAAAAAAAGGCTAATTTAGGCACATAAATGGTAGTTCTAACTTAAGGCCACATGGGTGCTAGGCTTAAGCTCCTGACCCATAACGCATGCAATTGGTGCTACCCAGGACCATAGGAACAAGTCCCAAAATTGGGTAACATCCCCCTAGAGAAGTGATAGTAAAGTTTGCATATGTAGTCTTGACTAGACTAAGCATTGGTGGTGTCATGTTGTTGTTACCTATTGGATGGCCAGGGTAGTCTCATGGCCTTTGCATGTGTTTTTCCCATGACTAGTGGTTGTGGCATGGCCTCATGCATTATTTCCTTTGGTCGCTCGTTGAGTAATTGATTGGGTGGGTTGTGGACCAGTGTGTGTGTATGTTACCACTTGTACACAATAGGCATATGAGTGGTGCTATGGTTGTGTGTGTTCACAAGCTCTGTGCCTAATGAATCAAATTGTTGACCCATCATTCTCTTCAATCTCTCATCATATGGTCATTATACCTTAGGGGCACAATCGAGATCCTGTGTTGCATACCTAAAGCGATGAAAACTAGATGTCTTACCATCTTTTATCCATATTGTGTCCTGAGAGGCTATAAGTCAAACCTTAATTGTGCTTCATGTCCCAAGTGTGCCACCCAAGCTTTTGTGGCTGCATTGGTACACTAGTGTTCGATCATGCTCTTCAATGTGAAATGTTTTGTGGGTGCAAACTCTTGGCCCTTGTTTGTCCAATGCTATGCATTTTATGTGCTTGAGATGACCGATAATTGTGCTCCAAGTTGGCTTTTTCTATCACTCAATTAGTGCATTGAGGCCCATTTGATGCCAACACCTTGATGGAATATTACCTAGTTGATCCTACTAGTAGTCATATGCTTGTCTCAAAGATTAAGCCATGTATGCATAAGTATAAAATAATTCATACTATGACACTATGAATGGCTTATTAAATCAGTTATAGTTTATTTAATGGTATGTGCTACTCAGATAACCATAAAAATTCTAGAGCTAATACAACAACAAGCCTTGACTTTTAGAAATTATGCATTTATTAGATAAAAGGTCGATATGAGCTTTGCCCATTGCTCTGATGATTCATGATAACTTGATGAATCACATAACCTTTGTACCGATGATGCATCATTCAAAATTTTGCCTTATCAACTTTCAATGGTAGGATAGTGGCCTACTATGGTTCTGATAGGTAATGGAGAATTAGGGTTTGATTCTAAAGAAGGACCTTGAGAAACGACTACCACATCTAAGAAAAGCAATAGGCGTGTAAATTACCCAATCCTGACATGCTAAGATAGTGACAATAAATAACAATACCAGGCTCTATGAGTTTGGTAATTGGAATGACTACAATGTAAAACCCTTAACAAGGATCCATTGGAAGGCAAGTTGAGTGCCAATAACCATGATAATTCTAGCTCCAATAGTGTATATTTAAGTTGTAGTTAAAAAACTCATAGTAGGAACTAGGGTTGGGTGATCCAGTTTACCACCTGATACGCATCGATATACTCATCCTTACTATAAGTGATGCACTTTTGGCCTTAACTAACTAGGTTGTTCCTCTGATGCTGTTACTTTGAAGTAATTAGAGAGCTCAAAGCAAGCCTAATCTTACATACATTGATAACATCATAGGATTTTGATCCTATTGTGTTGACTTTCAGGATTGGAGTAATATTAACAGGGACAGTTAGGGGATTCATATTTCATAGTAAGAGGTGAAATTCTTGGATTTATGAAATATGAACAACAATGAAAGCATTTGCTAGGGATGTTTTCATCAATCAAGAATAAAAGTTAGGGGCTAGAAGATGATCAGATACCATCCTATTCTCAACCATAAATGATACCAACCAAGGATCGATAAATGTTACCTTTAAGACTCTATCAGCACCTTATGAGAAATCAAAGTCTTTAGGTTTCAAAGGGAGTATGAACATAAGGCTAATACTTAAAGGAATTAATAGAAAGCCACCACTAAGAGTGGAGCTTGCAGTTTAATTTGACTCAACATAAGGAAACTTACCAGGTCTAGACATAGTAAGGATTAACAAACTAAGAGCTTTTTCTTGATTTTATGGGTGGTGGTGTATGGCTTTTCTTAATTTGTAAAGCAATTTGTTTGGTTAATTTTGTTAATGAATGAAACCTCAACCTATTAACTACCTACACGGAGGTGATCCTTTATGGCTAGCTTTTTAGATGGACTATGGCCACTTAGGCCAAGGAAGTTTGAGGCAATAATAAGTCTGTGATGCCTTTAGATGTTTGGGTCATACACGTGCTATACTTATGTACTCAACTAGTCTATAGCCTTGGTCGATAGGCTTGGGCAATCTTTGAAATTTCATCATTATAGGGATAGATCATTGCAATTGTTGGTCTTTAATGAGAAATTCCTAGTAAGCATGAGTCATCAGTTCATGTTGATTATGTCTCTGCCCTTTGTACACACCGCTTGTCGCTCATACCAATTAAGTGGTTTAGTAAAGTGTTTCGATTATGGCAATGTGGGCGGTTCACTACCCACAATGTTGCAAGAGGTCCACTAAACTTTATCATTTAAAGGAGGAAAAGTCATAAGAAGGTTTCTGTAGGTGAACCTATGGAAGGATCATTGTTGAAACCTACTCAACAAATGACCCATGAATGCGTTAATGAAATAGTAAAAAGGCGAGGGTGCCTTTGTGCCTTGAGGCCTTTCTGGCCCTAGACATGTGGAATGGTCACTTTGGTTTGCCTTTCATGTAAGGGAAATGATTCGCATCATCATTCATGGCCAAATAACAAACCCTGACAAAAATTGCACTAAAAACCAAAATGAAAAAAAATGTGTCATTGCCATCTCATTCGTGGTGCATACGCAGGCAACACTGTTACTCTTTTGTTCTGAAAAACCAAAATGACTCTCGACAATGGATATCTTAGCTCTCACATCAATGAAGAACATAGCAAAATGCAATATTTGGTGTGGATCATAGAATCCCATGAACCATCGAGTCTTCAAATGCAAGTTGTGCCCCAAGCCATTAGGCAGAGGGCATACCTACCTAGGTGTCATGCATCATTATCCCGTCTAACCCTCAATCCATCGAGCTTTGGGTGGGAGGGGTGGAAGATGGCCTCATGTGATCTTGTCGGTTATGGTTGGCATCAAACGAGTCCCCAACAATGATAACACCATGACTGTCGATAGTAAAGCTCCCGACATTGATGCTGAGAATTGATGTTTGAGATGTGGAGATTAACTACAAATAGAAAAACTCACAAAGAAGACAACTCACAAGAATTTGAATAATAGTAAAATATGATTATTGGATTAAAAGGGATAAAAGTTCACCACCAAGACTAGAAACTAAGGGATACAAAAACACCACCCTAGGAATTCTAATTAAGGATACAGAACAATAAAAGTTCACCACTCTAGAAAATCCACCTAAGAGATACAGAACTTGAAAAATAATCTAGAAAACTACTTAAAGATAAATAAAACTCTATTCTTCCTTCTACTAAAGAATGATAGAAATATATAGGCTAGGAACATCTCTCTAAGCATGGAAACTTTCAAATTGCATTGCTAGAATCATGCCTAAAATCATGGGATTTGCATGTGAATCTGTCCATTTACTATTGTAGATTACATGATAATGAATCTGACCATAATCCCATCCATATTCATGCTCTTTTTTTCAAGCTAGTGTTAATGTAATCTCTCTATTCTAGCCCACCTTATTTATCTATTTATTTAGTAAATTTGGACTAAGGATAGGCCCATCTTATTTTTGAATAAGTCTGACTTAGTCTCAACCCAAGTTATATGATGTGCAGATACTCTGATGTCAATCTCCTTTAGTTGGAAAAGACTTGTCTTCAAGTCTAAACTAGTATTCTCTGCATGATAGGGTGACAATCAGCAACATTAAAAGTGGAAGATACTCTATAAGTGTTAGGATACTCTATAAGTGTTAGGAAACTCTATCTTGTAGGCATTCTCTCTAATGCATTGGAGAACTCTAAACGGACCATCTGCCTTAGGTTGTAATTTGCCAAACTTCCTTGGAGGAAATCTCTCTTTTAGTAAGTTAATCCACACCAAATCATGTTATTTGAACTTCACATGTCTTTGATGCATGATTATTGTCCTTTTATATTTTTCATTTTTTTGCAAAATTTTAATTCTGACTTGTTCATGCAATTGTTTGATACCCTTAGCCATTTCCTCTGCATCTCTACTAAATTGTTCATTAGTAGGGAGAGAAACTAAATCTAGAGGATTGATTGAATTCTTACTATATACCACCTCAAAAGGGCTGTAACCAGTGTTTTGGTTTGGTAAGTGGTTGTAGTTAAACTTTATTTAAGATAAAACAAGATCCCACTGCTTGATATTCTTTCCTATGGAAAAAAAAAAACCAAACACCTATTGCTAACCTTGATTTCATTCTCTTTTTGTAGCCAAAACAACTTATATGGTTGAGGGTGATCCACTACTTTGAGGCCTAATTTCTACACCTTAAAAGTAGAAACAACATTTTCAAAACATCCATTATCAATTAAGACATCATATACCTTAAAGCAATTCTTTTAATGTGGAATTTATTCTTGTGCAACCAGTCTCCTTTCTCTACATGCACAACACTCAAGCTATATTGTATAACAAGAGAGGATTCAAGATCACAATAAGTCTCTTTTACATCTTCTTCAATATCTTAAGGTACTTTAATAGGTTCCGTTTCAGCATTTTCAAGATCTTCATCTTCAACCAACATAACTATTTTGAGATTTGGACACTCAGAATTTATATACCAAACTCCTTGGCACTTGAAGTCTCTTTGGGTTTAAGTGTTGACAGAACTAGATTGTGGTTTGTTAGGAATGGCTTCTTCCTCCTTTAGGTGTAGATTTGAAAGGGGTTTGGTAGAAACACTGGTCTTGGATATGCTTCACTTATTAATGTATTTTGGCACCAAAAGATCCCTTTGTTTCAAGTTATAGAGCCTAAAAAAGATGTCTTGCCAAAAGTTATCTGGGAGATACTTCTTCTTCAACTCTTTTTTCATCATCTCCCAAGTTACAATTTTTCTCCTACCTTCTCTTTCCCTTTGTTCTTTTAGATTTTCCCACCAAAAGGATGCATGCTTTATGAGTTTGATGGCTACTAGCTTAACCTTGCAATGTTCAAGGGTAACCTGGTATTCAAATATGTGTTCCACCATGTGTAGCAAATCTAAGAATTCTTCACATTGCATCTTCCACTCAAACTTAGGAATCTCTATCTTTAGATTGAATATGCTAGGTTGAAGTTGGTTTCTAGTAGATAGTCTCTGACTTGTCGTGGGTGAGATAGGGTGCTATCATCAGAATCACTGTTATTTCTATGGTGTGGATTGGTTTCTCTTTCATCTTCTTCATTTCTCCTTTGTTGCCTCTTTATCTCCTTTCTGTCTTATTGTATATGCAGCTGATATTATAGTTGAAGGATCTGTTGTCACATCTCCTTTATGAGGGCATCCCTTGGGTCAACATTGGTAGTGGTTGTAACGTTGGTGTTAGTTTCAACCTTTTCTATTGATGCCTGACGATGACAACCTACCATAGTTCTGATACCAATTTGATGCCAATAATTAATGTTTGAGATTAGAGATTAACTGCAAATAGAAAAACTCACAAAGATAACAACTCACAAAGATAACAACTCACAAGAATTTGAATAATAGTAGAATATGATTATTGGATTAAAAGGGATAAAAGTTCACCACCAAGACTAGAAACTAATGGACATAGAAACACCACCCTAAGAATTCTAATCAAGGATACAAAACAATAAAAGTTTAACACTCTAGGAAATCCACCTAAGGAATACAGAACTTGGAAAACAATTTAGAAGATTGCTTAAGGATAAATAAAACTCTATGATTTCTTCTACTAAAGAATAATAGAAAATATATAGGCTAGGAACATCACTTTAAGCGTCGAAACTTTCAGATTGCATTGCTAGAATTGTGCCTAAAACATAGGATTTGCATATGAACATAATTTGCCCATTTTTTCCTACAGATTACATGATAATGAATTTGACCACAATCCCATCCATATTCATGCTCTTTTTTTTTAGATAGTGTGAATGCAATCTCTCTATTCAAGCCCACTTTATTTATATTTTTATTTAGTGAATTTGGACCAAGGATAGGCCCATCTTATTTTTGAATAAGTTTGCCTTAGTCTCAGCACTAGTTGCATGAACTGTAGACACTCTAGTGTCAGACGTGCCTCACCTCTGGTGACATATGCTTGTTGTCGATCTGGACCCTATCAGGCCCCCCCATATCACTCAATTAATGTTCACATCACAACCTTAAGGTCAAGTAAGATTACTCTCTAAGTTTAAGCATATCAATAAACAGAGGAAAAGAAACTTACCAAGACTGCCATAGTAATGATCACTGAACTAGGAAGAGCCCAGCTTAAGAATTACGTGTCCTCGACATCAAATTGTAGTCTAGAGAATGTCCTTAATGGCGAAACATGCCTAAGTTCCTTAGAAAGGGGCACTAGAGAGGGTAAGATTTTTGTTGTGCCAAAACATTGTTAAACCACGAGGCACTATTTACAAGTCAGATTGTTTGGGAATGTAGCCTTAGTCAAATGTGGAATGACAAGAGTCGGTAAGCCAATTAGCTCAGGGCATGGACTGACACAAGTCATGGTAGCGACCTATGCTTGAGCTTTTGATAGGCCTATAGAGACATCATCATCATGATCATGGAATGTAGCACATACCATCTCGACATGACTCAACACTGACATGCTCATAACATTGACCTACAAGCTCCCCATCTAGCCTATCTTGAAACATGGACCAAGGAGTCTAACATGTGTACAAGTTAATGAGTTAGAAAACCCATAACGTGTAAGGAAACTCATTGGTAGGATCCCTCATGAGTGCACTACCAACCTACCTTGATCTTTTGAGAAAGGTTCTAGTGTGAGCATGCCTATTGGGACCCAAAAGATGGTGAACTATGCCTAAGCAGGGCAAAGCTAGAGGAAACTCTTGTAGAGGCCCACAACGATACTGATGTGCAAATTGTTCATTTGACTTAGGTATAGGGGCAAAAGACTAATCAAACCATTTAGTAGTTAGTTCCCTCTAAAGTTTCCCTCAGGTTAGCTAAAGCCCTTTGTGAGTTCTATCGGGTAAAGCTAATGATTAAAGGCATTGGGGTACAATGCCCTCAACCTATTCACAAACTTTAAATATGTAGGATGATGTGGCTACTTCATTGAGCCACGCTATGAAATTGAAAGCTCCAAGTTGGCCATTTTCGTAAGCAAAACTAGCAATGTGGAATAAACCAAAAGTCAAGTTACAATTCCTAATTGCACATTAACCTAGAACTTGTAAAAGGTGTTGGTTGATTAAGATAGTAAGACAATGGTCATGAAAGTCAAAATCTGCTAAGGAGTATGTAACAACTCACCTACCAAATCAACTAGCCCTAAAAAAGGATGGCGCCTAAGCGCATGACCTATACTCAGTCATCAGGGCAAGGGCTAGGTCTTAATTAGTAGGAGGGCGTGATGATCACCATAAAACTAGAACTAGGGGCACGAACCTAGGTGGAGCAACCATCAGTGCAAATCTTGATGGTAGTAGCAAATATTCAAATGAGAACTTTGTAGGCCAAAGAGGAGAAAGGTTCTATGTGAATGATAGTTGCACATGGGTTAGTCAATCATAAAAGATGGGGGAAGCCCATCTAACAGTGCATCTAGTGCAAGCTTCAAAAGGGAATCAAGTTAAAATTCCTAAACTGGGATGCAATGACTAATGACAATGTTAGGATGTCTGGAGATGTCAGTAGGGGACTTGAGAAGATTTATCTTTTCTATTTAATGGCCTACCTACCTTGGAAATGGCTCAGCCAAAGGTAAGGTCTAGCGATGTGAAAAGCACTGTACATTGTGTAGTGTCTGATCACCTTTGAAAGCCCTTAAAAATCTAGACAATCAAGTACTATCTATGCCTAGTCGTACACACAACTGCATTAGGTCTCCAAGGTGAATAGCCTCTAGTCAATAGAACAGTGTAGGCATGAGAAATTGACAAAATGGATTTGTAACCATAAGAAAAAGATTAGCTTTGAAGGCCAGGCACATGGGTCCTAACCTCAAACCTATCGGCTACTAGTGCATTGCTTGGGTTACTCCCATGGTAAAAGTAGGTCATTACGTACTGGCTGAGGGAAAGACTGGGAATGGTTCCCTCAGAGACCTTTCTCGAGTGATGAATAGTAAACTCAAAATTGGTACAGACAAGGTCAATCTGACTATTTAATTAAAATAAAGTAATGCTATGGTCTTTTTGGATGCTTACGTAATGTGATTTCTGCTAAGTGCTCTAAATAAAAAGTAAAGAAACTTAACCAAGCATTGGTAAACTGCAAGAGTAATTATGATTCTCTTAAGGTAGCCAAATGCCTCATCACCTAATCCACTATCACTGTCTACTATCTAGTGAAACCATAGCTAAGGGAACAGGCATGATAAAATCAACAAGGAAAGAAGACCATGTTAAGCTTGACTTTAGTCTCACTTTATGGAATGACTTGAAAGGTATAGAATAAGTGGGAGCTCTCAGGTGAAATTGAAATACCATTACTTTTAAAGTTATTTTACTTATTCCATGAAGCGAAGGTGGGGCATGACCTTTTTTTTTGGACCCAAGGCTACTCTTGATCGATCGATCGTAATAAAAGATAATGTCTAGTGAAAAGTTTGGTTGGGGCAGCCCATCTGTTAAAAGATAATACAGGTGTCCTAAGATAAGCTCAATGAGAACAGAAATCTCATGTGGAACAAAAGGGTGAAAACTCATTTGATTTTGATTTCAAGTACGAATACAAACCATGAAAGTGTGGCCTATCAATCCTTTAGACCTTCAAAATTTAAAGCTAGAGGTGTCAGAAAAGTTACTACAAGGATAATTGGCTTGTGGCAACCAAGCATTCATAGCAATGTTACTTTTTGATCCTTCAATGTCAGCTTTTCTTATCATTATGAAGTAGAATTCACCAAGTGTTGGATTGTTTACCTACCAATAGGGAATGTGAGCTAGGTTTAGACCATCATGAAATAGGTTAGTTTTACCCTACTGATGGCATCGTCGTAATAGCAATTCAACCTAGTATGCAAAGAACCATTGATCAACACAATTGGTCATCATGCTTGGTTGAAAAGCCAATGGCGTAAAGCTACTTCACATTGGATTGTGACTAAAAGCCTTTACATTAAAATTTGAACTAGAAGTAACACATGTGCCTGTCGCTCCATTGTCAGCTTCCAGTAGGGGCCCATAACAAGAGCACATGTCATAGGTGCAGCCGTTGCGGTAGACAAGCCATGTGGGCCTCATTGGTATTCAATTCCCATTGAATGGCAGGTAGAATCCTTTGTAGATGACTTAAATACATGAGGGGGTATTGTAAGTGGCAGAGTGGCCTTACTAATATGATCCACTAAGATTTAGCCCATTGTCGCATTGATTCATCCCCCCCTCTACACCCATCGAAGCCCTCTCATTTTGTTTTTTTACATTGCACCCTTTTGAGGTTAGGGATGAATGGTGTTCTCCATTGCAATTGATTCAGCTAGAGGATGACATCCTTCCCTCAAGCGTCTAAGTAAAAGACAACCAAATACCCTTGGTATTTGTTATAAGGATAGGCTTGCCCTCGGTGTGGGCACTTGCCTTAAACTTCATCGGCACACGTTGGCCCCTAGCACTGGTTGTTGCCTCAAGCGCCATTAATAGCATTTGGCCCTTGGTTGGTGCAAGCAATTGCATCAAACACCATTGGTAGATATTGGCCCCTTGGTGCAGGATGTTGCCTTGAACACCATCACCAGATGTTGGCACTTCGTGCAAGCACTTATATCGACCACCGTCAGCGTAAATGGGCCTTTGGTGTGGGTTGTTACCTTAGACACCTCTTTGGTGGATGTTGGCACTTGGTGCAACATGTGTACCATGACCTTTCCACACAAGGCACTTGTTTGCCCCTCGATTACCATTGGCACCAAATGATGCTCGATGCATGTGTCACGAGCTCCAGTTTTAAGCCAAACTCCGTGTGGTCTTAGATAGGGAATTGACTCCATCTACCTATGTCAACCTAGAAAACTTAATGCTAAGCATAATTCTAGGTTGTCAAAGATTGTGCTATAATACTAGGCCTTTTAAAAACTTACAAATCTGATCCTTCCAAGACTATATTCAGGCATGCTGCACCTTGGTCTGACTGTGCACCCACAATGCAATCTTCAATGCCCATACCTGGGTCTGACTGTGTGCTCGGACATCACCCACAAACACTTGCACCAAGGCTTGGCTCAATTCTATTGGCCTTGAACACTGTGCCTAAGACTTTAGAGTCTTGGTCACTACCCATACCACTATTCTAGGCCAGTTTCCCATGACCTAGGCCTCTAGTTGGCCTCAAGGCTTAGTCCCCTTAGCTATTGGACCCTATCTCGCTAGAATTGTAATTGCTTTTTGACTCGAAAAGAACCTCTGGGCCTAGAGCAACTTGTTGACATGACACATGCACATGCCTAGACCACGATTGGGACATGTTGGCCCCTCATCTCAGTACATGGTTCGACCACCATTGGCATGTGCTAGCCATTTGTGCGGGCAATTCCTTAGAACACCATAGGCACATGCTGCACCGTGCACCATGCATCGATATACTAGGCTTAGGCCACACACTAGGCCCATCGTGATAAGGTAGTAAGTGGGTTCAGGTACATCTTACTATTTCTACTATGCCAATGATGTTTTCATGACTTGTAAATTCATATAAGTGCTCACCAGCATCCACACTTGGGCCTGGCTCTATTTTGCTAAACCTAAACATTGTGCCTCAGCCTCTAGAGTTTTGATCACTACCCATACCACAGTTCTA
Source organism: Durio zibethinus (assembly GCF_047325235.1). Taxonomy (NCBI): domain Eukaryota; kingdom Viridiplantae; phylum Streptophyta; class Magnoliopsida; order Malvales; family Malvaceae; genus Durio; species Durio zibethinus. The sequence continues at coordinate 22,240,882 of NC_143166.1, forward strand.
GGCTAGCTCCCCATGACTTGGGCTTTTAATAGGCCTTAAAGCTTGGTCCCCCAGGCTATCAGACCTATCCTATTAAAATTAGAATTGCTTATTGACTCAAAAAGAACCCCTAGACCTGGATTAGCTTGCGGACCATGACACATGCACATGCCTCGACCACCATCGAGACATGTTGGCCCTTCGTCTTGACATGTGGTTCGACCACCATTTGCACATGCTGGCATTTTATACGGGTAGTTCCCTTGAAAACCATCACACATGCTAGGCCACAGACCACGCGCAGGTATCTTAGGCTGGGGCTAGGTGTCATGGGCACCACGATCGGCCAATACATGGGTTTAGGCACATCTTCATAGTTTTACCCTGTTAATGCCATTTTTATGGCTTGTAAATTCATATAAGTGCTCACCAGTGCCTGCACCTAGGCCTCAATTTTGCTAAATCTAAGCACCATGTTTGAGCGCCTAGAGCTTTGACACTATCTATACCACTGTTCTAGGCTAGTTTCTTATGACTTGGGTCTCTAATAGTTCTCAAAGCTTGGTTCCCCTCATGTCGAACCCTATCTTGCTAGAATTAGAATTGCTCCTCGACTCGGAGAGAACCCTTGGGCCTAGACTAGCTTATGGATCGTGATACATACACATGCCTCGATTGCCAATCGAACATGTCAGCCCTTTGTGTGGGCAATTCCTTTAAACACCATCGACACATACTAGGCCACGCACCATGTATGGGTATCCTGAGTCTAGGTCATGCACCATGTGCACCACGACCGTGCAATAGCTGGGTTCAAGCACATCTTCATATTCTACCATGCTAATACCAATTTTATGGCTTGTAAATTCATGTAAGTGCTCAACAGTGCCCGCAGTTGGGCCTGGCTCAATTCAATGAAATTTAAACATTGTGCCTGAGCCTTTAGAGTCATGATCACTACTCATACCATTGTTCAAGGCTAGTTACCCATGACCTAGGCCTCTAATAAGCCTCAAGGCCTGGTTCCCCGAGCTGTCAAACCCTATCCCACTAGAACTAAAACTATTTCTAAACTCAAAGAGAACCCCTAGGCCTAAACCAACTTGCAAAACGTGACATATGCACATGCCTTAAACACCATCGACATCGAATGTCCCTTAGTGCATGCACATTCCTCAACCACCATCGACACATTTTGGCCATTGGTCTCAGTATATGCATTGACCATCATTGGCACATATTGGCCCTTGGTGTGAGTTATTACCTCGACACCATTGCCAATTGCTAGCACTTGGTGTAGTATGTGTACCTTGACCCTTTCACCACTATTCTATCCCTTCCTAAGGCACTAGTTTACCCCTTGAGTGCCATCACCACTAAATGACACTTGGTGCATATGTTGCGGGCTTCGATTTTAAGCCAAACTTCATGTAGCCTTAGACAGGGAATTGACTCCGCATGCCTAAGTCAGCCTATGAAACTTAAATGCTCAGCATAATTCTAGCTTGTTAAAGATTGTGCTGTAATACTAGGCCTTCTAGAAACCCTCAAATCTGATCTTTCTAGGATCATGTTCAGGCATGCATACACCTAAGTCTAACCATGAGCCCGTACCTCAGTCATCAGTGCCCTTACCTAGGTCTGATCATGTGCCCATGCATCGTTCACCAGTGCCTGTGCATCGCTTACCAATGCCCGCACCTAGTCTTGGCTCAATTTTGTTGAACCTAACATCTAAAGACCTACTAATTAGCTAGTAAGTAGGCTGAGGTCTTGACCAAATAATGAAACCTTGGTACTAATTATGCCAAGGAGCCAGAATGAAAAAGAGTGCCTGTGTCATCGTCATCCAATGGCATCATGTCGTGAAAAAGTAAAATGACTCTCGACAATAGATATCTTAGCTCTTACATCGATGAAGAAAGTAGCAAAATGCGATACTTGGTGTGAATTATAGAATCTTATGAACCATCGAGTCTTCAAATGCTAGTTGCACCTTAAGCTAGTAGGTTAAGGGCACACCTACTTGGGTGTCATGCATTGTCACCCCTTCTAATCCTCTACCCTTGAGGCTACAAATGGGGGGTGAAATATGGTCTCTTGTGATCTCGTTGGTCATGGTTGGCCTAAAAGCAAGTCTCTAGCAATGACAATGCCATGACCGTTAGAGGTCAAGCTCCCAGCATGCCTTGCCACTAGTGATGCACCCTTATTGTTGATCTAGACCCCTCTCATCACTCAGTCAATGCTCGTATCATGATCCTAGGTTAGGTGGGATTACCCACTGTGTTTAAGCATATTAATAAGTGAAGGAAAAAAAACTTACCAAGTTCCCCTAGTAATGGTGAGTAAACTAGGAAAAGCTTAGCTTAAGAATCGAGCACCCCAATGTTCAAATTATAGTCTAGAGAAGCATCCTTAGTGGTGTACCTGGCCTAAGTCCCCTAGAAAAGGGTGCTGAAGAGGGTGAAAACCCCATAGTGCCTAGACTCTATTGCACCACAAGGCATTATTTACGAGCTGAGTTGTTTGGAAGTGTAGCCCCAATTGGGTGGTAAATTTTGTCCAAGGTAGAATACAGGTGAAAGATTGATAGCAAACAAGTACCATATGGGAAAGACGAAAAGGACTTTGACAATAAGTCAAAGAGTGGTTGAAATTGTCGGAAAGGAAATGGATGGGGTTGACGATGCATCCCAATTAGATTTGGAACATTGAGAGTTGGTTTGTCGATTAGCTCAGGGCATGGACCAACACAAGTCATGACAACGGCCTAAGGTTAAGCTTTCAATATGCCTGTAGAGACATCTTTGCTGCAATCATGGAATGCAACACACGATGTCTCTGAATGCCTTGTCATCAGTGTACTCTCAATGTTAGCCTGTGGGTTCCCCATTTGACCTGTCTTGAAACATAGACTAAGGATTCTGATATGAGTGTGAGTCAACAGGCTAGAAAACCCCTAAGGCACAACAAAGTTGAATAGGGGGATCCCTCATGGGTACACCATTGATTGACTTTGATCTTTTGAGAAGGGTACAAGTGTGAGCATACTTATCGAAACCCAAAAGATGGTGAACTATGCCTGAGTGGGGTGAAGCCAAAGGAAACTTTCGTGAAGGCCTGTAGTGTTACTAACATGTGGTGTGTGCAAAAGGCAATGTGGGTAGAGACAGTCAATGTGAGCTGATGACTCACGCTTACTAGGAATTTCTCATTGAAGACCAATAATTGCAATCATCTATCCTTATCATGATGAAATTTCAAAGATTACTTGAGCCTATCAACCAAGGCTATAGACTCATTGAATACATTAGTGTAGCACGTTTGTGGCCCATAACATCTAAAGGCATCATAGACTTGTTATTGCCTCAAACTTTCTTGGCCTAAATAGCCATAGTCCCTCTGAGAAGCTAGCCATGTAGGACCACCTTTGCATAGCTATTAAGCATATTGAAGTCTTATTCATTAACCAAATTAACTAGATAAATCTCTCTACCAACTAAGAACAGCCATGTAACACTACCCATAGAATTAAGAAAGAGCTCTAAGACAATCAATCCTTACTATGTCTAGACCTGGTAAGTTTTTTAGTGGAGTTAAATTAATCTACAGGATCTACTCCTAGTGGTGCCTTTTCATCAATTCCATTAAGTTTCAACCTTAGGGGCCATAAGCCCCTATTACAAGTTAGCAATTGAGCAATGGGCACGTGTGTCATTTTTGGCCTAAAATTTGACTTAAAGCTATTCAGTCATAATCTAGTGGACAGTAGCTTTACGCCATTGGCTTTTAAACCAAGCGTGATGACCAATTGTGCAAATCATTGGTACCTCTCATACTAGGTTGAATTACTACTATAAGGCTACCATTAGTAAGGTAAAATTAACCTACCTCATGATAGTTTAAACCGAACTCATATTCTCTATTAGTGGGTGAACAATCCAACACTTGGTAAATTTTGCTTCACAATGATAGGAAGAGTCAACATCGAAGGATAAAAAAACAGTGTTGCTACGAACACTTGGCTACCACAAGCTAGTTATACCTGTGATAACTTTTTTGACACCTCTAGCTTCAAATTTTGAAAGTCTAAAGGATCGATAAGCCATGCTTTCATGGTTCATATTCATACTAAAAATTAGAATTAAAAGAGCTTTTACCTTTTTGTTGCATACAAGATTTTTGTTCTCATTGAGCTTATCTTAGGACACATGCATTATCTTTTAACAAATGTGCTGCTTTAACTAAACTCCCCACTAACAATGTCTTTTATCTAGATCAACAGACCGAAGTCGACTGAGGCTGACTAAGGCTAACCTTGGGTCCAAAGGAAAGGGTCATGCCCTACCTTTGATTCATGGAATAAGTAAACTAATGTTAAAAGTAGTGGTATTTCAATTTTGCTTGAGGTCTTCCATTTATCCTACACTTCTTAAGTCATTTCACAAAGTCGACTAAAGTCAAGCTTAACAAGGTCTTCTTTCCCCATTGATTCTACCAAGCCTATTCCCTTAGCTGTGCTTCCCTTAGATAGTAGATAGGGATAATGGAAATCTTGTTAATCTGTTCATTCTACCTTAAGAGAATCATGGTTACTCCTGCCATTTACCCACACCTGGTTAAATTTCTTCACTTTGACATTTAGAGTGCTAGATAGAAATCACATATGTGAGTGTTTGCAAGGACCATTACAATGCTTTGTTTTAATTAAATAGTTGAATTCCCCTTATCTGTACCAATTTTAAGTTAACTATTCATCACTCAAGAAAGGCCCCCAAGGGAGCTGTTCTCGGTCTATCCTATGGTTGGCATGCAAAGACCTACTCAAGCAATGCATCAATAACCAAGAAGTTCAAGATTGGACCCTCGTGCCCAGCCTTTAAAGCCAATTTTTTTTTCCTAAGGTTACGGATCCATTTTACCAACTTCCCTTACCTACATTGTTCCATTGACTAGAGGCTATTCACCTCGGAGACCTAATATAGTTGTGAGTATCATTGGGTACGGACATCACGTGATGTGCAATGCTTTTCTGGCCACTAAACCTTACCTCTAGCTGAGCCATTTTTAAGGTGGGCAAGACATTAAACAGAAAAGATAACTCTTCTTGATGCCCTTGCAATGTCTCTGGACTCTTTAACATCACCGTCAATTGTCACATCCCAGTTCAAGAATTTATACCTAATTCCCTTTTAAAGCTTGCTCTGGATGCACTATCGAATCGGGTTTCCATATCTTTTAGGATCAACTAACCCATGTGTAAGTGCCATTCACATGGAACCTTTCCTCTTTTTAGCCTTCAAAGTTTTCATTTTAATATTTGCTACTACCACTAAGTTCTATACCAACAACTACTTCGACTAGGCTTTTACCTATGGTTTTTTGGTGATTGCCATGCCCTTCTACTCATTGGCGCATAGCCCTTACCTCGATGGCTGGGTATAGGTCATACGCTTAATCGACTTTCATGACCACCATCCTACTATCTTAATTAACTAACACCCTTTGTGGGTTCTAGGTTTGTGTGTAGTTGGGCATCAGCTTCTAGTTCATCCCGCACCACTAGTTCTGCTTACCAAAAATGGTTTAGTTAGAGCTCCCAATTTTGCATGAAATATATTTAGAGTTTGAGAATAAGTCTAGGATGTTGCACCTCTGATGCCTCTAATCATTGGCTTTACTCGATAGAACTCACTAAGGGCTCTAACTACCTTGAGGAAAACTTAAGAAAAAACTAGCTACTAGACAGTTCGATTAGTTGTTTGCCCCTATACCTATATCAAATGAATGATTTGCACATTAGTATCATTAGGGGCTCCACCAAAGTTTCCTCTAGCTTTACCCCGCTCAAGCATAGTTCACCATATTTAGGTTCTCAATAGGCATGCTCATATTTGAACCCTTATTAGAAGATCAAGGTTAGTTGATAGTGCACCTACAAGGGATCCTACCAATCAGCTTCCTTGCACATTATGGGTTTTTTAGCTCATTGACTCACATACATGTTAGACCCCTTGGTATGTGTTTCAAGATGACCTAGATAGGGAGCCCGTATGTTGACACTATAGGCATATCAAAAGCTTAGGCTTAGGCACCCACCGTGACCTACGTCAGTCCATACCCATTCACTTTCAATCAGGGAGCATCATTACTCCCATCATTACTGACAATTTCAATCACTCTTTAACTCTTTTTTCAAAGTCCTTTTCATCTTTCCCTCGTGGTACATGTTCACTATTGGTATCTCACCTATATTTAGTCTTGGACAAAATTTACCATTTGCTTAGGGCTGCATTCCCAAACAACCTGACTCGCAGAAAGTGCCTTATGGTGCGATAAGATCCAGGCACAATGGGGCTTTCACCCTTTTTAGCACCCTTTCCAAGGGACTTAGGCCTAGTCCACTACTGATGATGCTTTTCTAAATTATAATTTGGATGTTGAGGGTGCTCGATTCTTAACATAAGCTCTTCCTAGTTCATGCTGTTACTAAGGGAATTCTGGTAAGTTTTTTTTCCTCCACTTATTGATATGCTTAAACTCAGCAGGTAATCCTGCTTAACCTAGGGTAGTAAAGCAAGCATCGACTAAGCAATACAAGGGTTTTGATGGGGTCTGAATGGACATTGAGCATGAGTCACTGGACACGTCAAGAGCTTTACAACTAACGGTCATAGTGTTATCATTGTCGGGGACTTAATTTTTGGCCAACCATGATCGACAAAATCAAAGGAGGCCATCTTTTTCCCCTTCACCATGAGCCCAATGGGTGGCTAGTTAGAGCGGGTGATGATGCATGACACCTAAGTAAGTGTGCCCTCTGCCTAATGGCTTAGGGTGCAACTCATCTTCAAAGACTCAATGGTTCATGGGATTTTGCAATTCACACCAATTATCACATTTTGCTACATTTTTCATTAATGTAAGAGTTGAGATATCCATTGTCATTTTGGTTTTTTATGACAAAAGGAGTTACAATGCCATCTGCGTATGCACCATGAATGGGATGTTGACACAGAGGGTTTGTTAGTTTGCTACAAGTAATGATACCAATTGTTTCACTCACTCGGGAGGTATAACAAAGCGACCATCATACATGCTCATGGCTAAAAGGCGCTTAAGGTATAGAGACACCCTTACCCCTTCACTAGCTATAAAGGTTCACCTCCGTATAGCTAGTTAACAGGTTAAAGTCTCATTCATTAACAGAATTAACTAGACAAATGACTCCACCAACTAAGAATGGGCATGCATAATGACCCATAGAATCAAGAAAGAGCTTTCAGTTTGTCAATCTTTACTATGTATGGACCTATTAAGTTTCCTCGTGCTAAGTTAAATTAAGCTGCAGGCTTTGCTTTGGGTGGTGCCCTTTCATCAATTCTTTTAAATTTCAAACTTATGACCATACTCCCCATAGAACCTAAAGACTTTGATTTCTCATAAGGTGCCAGTAGAGTCCCAAAGGTAACATTTGTCGATCCCCGATCGCCATCATTTATGGTTGAGACTAGGATGATATTTGATCATCTTTAAGCCCCCAAATTTCATTATTGATTAATGAAAACATCCTTGGTAAATGCTTTCGTAGTTGTTTATTTTTCATAAAACCAAGAATTTCACCTTTGACTATGAAATATGTATGCCCTTGACTATCCTTCTTAATCATTACTTTGATCCCAAAGGCCAACACAATAGGACTAAAATCTTATGATATTATCCCATGCTAATGTATGCAAGCATAGGCCTACTTTAAGCACTCTAATTTCTTTAAAGTAATAGTGTAAGACGAATAACCTGACTAGTTAAGGCTAGGAGTGCTTTGTCAGTGGTAGGGATGAGTAAACCAGTGCTCACTATAAGGCAAATCGAACAACCTAGCCCTAGTTTCAACTATGAGTTTTTTAACTACAACAACTTAAATATAAATTATTGGAGATGGAATTACCACAGCTGTTGGCACTAGACTACCTTCTAATGGTTCTTTGTTAAAGGATTTATATTGTACTCATTCCAATTACATTGTACTCATTGCAATTACTAGAGCCAGCTATTGTTATTTATCGTCACTACCTCCCTATGTTAAGATTGGGTAATTTGCATTCCTTGGATAAGGTAGCCATTTTTTAGGCTTACTCTCTAAAATCAAACCCTAATTCTTTATCACTCGTCTTTATCACTCGTCTCACCATTATAGGCCACTATCCTACTATTGGTAACCATTTTTTAGGCTTACTCTCTAAAATCGAACCCTAATTCTTTATCACTCGTCTCACCATTATAGGCCACTATCCTACTATTGAAAGTTGATAGGGCAAAATTTTGAATGATGCATCACTAGCACAAAGGCTATGCGATCTATCGAGTTATCATGAATCATCAAAGAAACGGGCAAAGCCTACATCAACCTTTTATCTAATCAGTGCATCCCTTCAAGAAGTCAGGGTTTGTTGCACATATTAGCTCTAGAATTACTACGGTTATTCGAGTTGTAGATACCATCAAACAAACTATAACTAATTTAATAAGCCATTTATAGTTTCACAGTCTGAATTAGTTCATACTTACACATGCATGACTTAATCTTTGAGACAAGTATATGACTACTCACAGGATCAACTAGGTAGCATTCCTATAAGACTTTGACACTACATGGTCCTCAACTTATCAACTACATGGCAAAAAAAGCCAACATGGAGCACGAGCATTGTATGTGTCAAGCACATAAAATACATAGCATTAGAGGAACAAAGGCTAAGAGCTTGCAGCTATAAAATGTTCTATATCCGAAAGCACGATTGAACACCAATGCACCAAAACAACCACAGGGGTTTGGGTGGCACACTTGGGACAAAGGGCATGGTTAAGGCCTAACTCGTAGCCTTTAAGGACACAAGATAGATGAGGGATGGCATGACATCCAGTTTCCATTAACTTATGTATGCATCACAAATCCCAATTGTGCCCTTAAGGTACGATGACCTCATGAGAGAGAATGAAAAGGATGACAAGTCAATAGTTTGATGCATCAAGCATGGAGCCTACTAATACACATAACCAAAGCACCACTCATATGCCTATTGCATGCAAGTGGTAGCATCCAGGAACACTAGTCCATAACCCACCCAACTGATTACTCAACAAGTAAGTGGAGGAAACAATGTACAAAGCCATGCCACAACTACTTAACATGGGAAAAACAAAAGCAAAGGCCACGAGACTACACTTGCCATCCAATAGGAAATAATAGCACGACACTACTAATGCTTGGTCTGGCCAAACTACACACGTGAACTTTATTATAACCACCCCAAGGGGATGTTGCCTAACTTAAGAACTTATTCCTAAGGTGGAAGTATCGACTACATGCACGTTCTTGGCCAGGTTAAGGCATTTTTTATGGTTGATGAGAAAAGACCTTGAGACTACCAAATACCTGAAAGACTTGGCCAGACTAAGCCCATGACTAAAACTTTTGCTTACACCACCCTAGGGAGTTATAACCTGATTCAGGGACTTGGTTTGGGGTCTGGGGCTGCATTAGTTGTAGGCATGATTTTGAACTCGGCATAGCCTAGCCTTTTCTTTACATGCACACTAATTGGTCAAGGCCATTGGCAATTGTGGGTTACAAAAACAACTAGTCACCTGACAACATAGCCAAAAAGCATGCAAGCCTAGATTTTGCTCCAAGGACATTATTATGGATACACACAATGATAGACCTATCACGCACACCTACTCCCCTTGTGGGGGGAGAGGCAGGGTTTAGACAACCACCCCCTAAAGAGTATAAGAGATTTTACAAATATTATAACAATCGACATTAAGGTGTTTGAAATAAGGATACTTTTTTTAAATAGGCATATCCTACACCAAGGGTTCTCAAGTGTTGGTGGTGGTCGAAGCATGTGCCCGTATCACAGTCCATAAGAAAAACTTGGCCTATGGGTTCTCACCAAGATAGGGTGCAGTTCTAAGGTGATTGGGACCAAGTCATGATGCAAAAAAGACCAAGCCTAGAGGTGTAATAATGATCTTAAGGGTAAAACCATGATGCAAAATGGGTAAGCGAGCACTAAAAGAATCTTAGGCCAGAAGATTCATTTAATAGCTTTTAAATAGACCTAAGCATGATATGAGAGTTAACCTAGGCATGGGCCTAAAGATGGGCCTCACATAGGCACTGCTAATGAAGGAGTCTAACCTGGTTCAAACTCCTTTCCTAATAGAGTCCATGTCAAATTAGAACTCTCCGATGTAATCCTATTGTAATCTCTTGTATATATTGAACTCTTTGTGAGTCATAGGATAGGAACAATGTTAGCCATTAATTCAAAGAGGCCTTAGCTATAAATAAGAGGTGCCTTTACCTTTATTGTACATACCAAAACTTAGGTAATGCAAGTTTACTCTTACCTATCTCTATTGTTTTCTTTAGCTTTCCATCAAATTGTTTTTGTACAGCCTTGTTTAACAGTAGCTTGTGGTAGCCAGCCTTAGAGTTTTGAGTGTCCATGTACTAGTCTGATTAAAGGCTAATTTGGGACACCAGATAAGTCCATTCTTAGGTTTTAAAGCCATACAAGTTGGAGCTTAGGTCTCAACTCGTGACAAGTGGTATGAGGTAGGTTCGAAGCTAGTTTAAAGTCTACAGACATGGGTCTAGGGAGGTGATCAATGTTGGGTGCTGTTGGAACTAGGGTTAGCCTCAGGGGAAGTTTTGGACATGTTAGTGCAAGCATTTGATTGTGTGGTGCGAGCATCCTAAGTTGTTTCTATGCTTATGTACTGGTGACACCCCCATTGTGCACAAGATATAGGTGCACAAAAGTGCAAAATAGGTGATGGACCGATTGCTATTATAGTGTGGTGAGAGTGCTGGGCATGCTGTGCAAGTGTGCAAACTGGTGAGTGATCAAAAGTGCATGGTATGCTAAGCTAGAGTGCAAATTGGTGCCTGATAGTGTGTGTATGCTAGTGTACTATATCGATAGATAGGTGTACTGGTTCATGCAGACTAGGATTAGATCACTAGAGTGAGTGAAAGGTGGAGGTATTCTCTTTGGTTTTATGTATTTGTGACTGATAGAGTGTTTAGGGATGTGGTATGGCTAAGGTAAACTAGACGAAAGCCAAACTGAAGACCTTGATAAGTGCCTACCTATAGACAAGGCATAGGAGGTTAGATCGAGAGACATGGTGATGTCCTTAGACACCTAACTATAGAAGTGCAAGGTGATTGTTGCTGATTTAAGGGATAAATACGAGAATAAGGAAGGATCTTTAAACAAGGCATTAAAGATATTCATACATCAAAATGAGGCATTGGAGGCCATGGTGTCAATCTTGTGAAAGGAACTAGCGAGGCTTAAAGTTGATCACACTAAGTTATGAGCTGTATTAGTTACTAGTGTCAGCTTAAAACCTAAGGTGGCAGTGCCTAAGCATTTCTTAAATGGTCGAAAGCCATAAACAAAGATCGTGTTGCTACAAAATGGCATGCAGGTGTCAAGTTAGGCTAGCATTGCTATGGAATCAAAGACTTAAGATGAGTGCACTAAGTCTCTGAGGCCTAGGAGAAATGGCCAGAATGGGGGAGACACCAGTGTTTGTTCCTAGAAGAGAAAGGGACTATGGGAAAGCCTAGATTTTGCAAGGCCAATAGTGTTGCCAGCAAAGGCAAGGAAGAAAAGCCCTTGTATTGCTTTTTATTTGGCAGTCAGCATATGGTCAAGAAGTGCCCATGGCATACAAGGCTTTCAACCATCAATCAGGCAGAAGAGCTATCCATAAGCAAGAGTAGTAGTAGTGATGAGCACAAAGAGGTGCCCAAGGCAATGTGGGTTAATGCTTTTTAATTCTATCAAGAGAGTAGAATCTCTCTAGGAGATAAGGGCAAAGTGGTAATAAAGTGCCACAGCATGAGTCCTATGGTCCAGCCCCTTTAAAAAGATTATATAGCAAGTAACTCAGAGGAAATGGAAGAAACATCAGGCATGCAAGCAAAAAGGACTAGTGTAGTATGGGGCTAATGATACTCAAAAGAACAATCAGTAGAGTACTTGTTTGAGTATAGGACCAACACATGAGAAATTTGGTTTGAGGAGCCGAAGATGAACCTGACATGTATAGGGTTGTGTAGTCTAGATGCAACATCTCCCAAGCAATGAGGACGTTGCTAAAATGAGTGGGGGAGAATGGTATGGTCTATGGGAAGGACTAGGCCCAGGGGTTTTCATCAAGACAGAGAACAGTTATAAGGTAACTAGAACCGAGTCAACATGCAAGAGAGACCAGGCTTAAAAGTACAATGACAGTCTTTTGGCTAGGACCATAACCTAGAATGGGTGTATGGGCATTAAAATAAGGTCAAAGAGCTTAGGTTAGGGGATTTGGTTTAGCAACTTTCAAAGAGACCCAGGCATGAGCCTAGGGAAGGGTCTTACATGGGCACTATTGATGAAGAAGTCCAACCTAGTTTAAACATCTTTCTTGATAGAGTCTATGAAAAATTAAAACTCTACAATCGAATCCTATGGTAATCTTCAGTACATAATGGACTCTTTATGAGCCTTAGGATAGGAATAATGTTAGCCATCGATTCAAAAAGGCCTTAGCTATAAATAGAAGGTCCCTTCACCCTCATTGTGCACACCACAACTTGAGTAATACAAATTATGACATTTTCAAGCATTTCTTGCTTTCTAGTCTTTTATAGCTTTAGAGTACCTTTTAGTGTTCTTTTGAATGCTCACTCTTCAAGAGTGTTTTCAAGCTGACTTGAGCATACAAGGAGGGAGTCTAGCCTAAGGCTGCATAGAGCATTGGCATAAGTCTTAGGCCTATGACACCCATCCCAAGGCCCAACACGTGTCCATGGTGTTTAAGGTAAGTGCCCACAGTAAGGGCCATCATCTATCATTAGTGTTTGAGGTAACTACCTACATCAAAGGCCATCTTCTACTGGCGTTGATCAAGGCATGTGCCCACATTAAAAGCTAGCATATAATGGTGGTGGTCGAGGTAAGTGCCTATACTAAAGGCTAGCTTATACTAATGCTGGTTGAGGCAGGTTCTCGTACCAAAGGCCAGCTTGTAGAAATGATGGTCGAGGCATATGCCCACACTATAGGGCCAGAATGTGCCAATGATGGTAAAGGCCTTGGACAAAGTTTGACTTTGTGCCATGGTGCACATGATGGGCTTAGGCATGTGCTGGTGTCATATTTTTTTGCCTAGGGTACTATTACCAAAGAACCTGACAGGTGACATTGTGGATTCCAACGATTGAAGGAGGGGGCCAGAGGGTGTACGCACATGATGTGCCATGGTTGCTAGTTTTTAGCCTTTATATTGGCTCCTTATTCCTTAAAGAACCTTGACAACTCATATCCCCTTAAAGAACATAAGAGCTTTTACAAGTTTGCAGCAAGTAGCCATTCAAGTGTTTAAAATGGGGACACTTTTTTCAAATGGCCACAAAATCTTTTACACTTTGATTTTTTAGTTGATTTTTTTTGTGGATGCCAACAAAAATACAAGGATCACATATACCAGATTTAAGGTCAAAAATCCTAAAAAAAGTTTGAAAAAAATCCTAAATTGTAAAAAATTCTAAAAATCATGAAAAATAGAAAATGAGTCATCTTGCCATGAAACTTCACATGAAGGCTAAAAGGACCATTTTTTGACTTTACATGCCATAAAAATGGCAATGGCATGATAGAAATATCAAGATGTGCCTGAACCCACCTACTGCTTGGTCGTGGTGCACATGGTGTATGACTTGAGCCTAAGATACCCACTTGTGGTATACAGCCCAGCATGTGTCGATGGTGTTCAAATGAACTACCAGCACCAAAGGCTAGCATGTGCTAATGGTGGTCAAAGCATGTGTCAATGTGATAAACTGCACCCAAGTCTTAGATGAAGTAGGTTACATGATAAGACTAGTTTGAGATGGTGTGGATGAAGCACAAAGATCAAAATTAAGACCCTAAAGGCACATACTTTACTCAAATGTGTAGGCCAAGGCTACAGCCAGAGTGTAAGAGTACATTCAAGGTGAGCTACATGGTGCTAAGGATGAGGATTGCTCATTAAAAGATTCTAGAAAGCCCTAAGATGTGGCATGGGTAGTCAAACACAGAATGGCCTAGAATTGTTTAGAAATAGGCTAGGCGTGTAGGCATGGAAAGGTCTACAGAAGTCAAGAGGTAGGCCAGGTGCATAGACAGTAAAAGTTCTAGAAGGGCCAAACGCAGGCATAGTGACAAGCACCATAGTGCCCAGATGAAAAAGTTTCTATAAAGCTCTAACTATAGGCAGTGTGGCATCCAGATAAAGAAGACCCTAGAACCTGCTAGGTGTAGGCATTCAACAAGAGTGCTTAAACACTTTTAGACTTGGGGCTTGATAGGGAGTCTTAAACTAGCAAAAATCTAGAAAGGTCTTAGCCGACCTTGTTAGAGCTTAGACAACCTATAACTGTCTAAAAAGCCCTTAATGGCCATACACTTGGATTCATTGTAACCACAAGTACTAAGGGGGCTCAAGTATAAATAGGAGTGCCTCCCCTTCATTTGTATAGAAGCAACAAGTGACAACAAGTAAGAAAAGCAATAGTGTGAGCCTTAGAGACCTAAACCTTGAGAGCTTTGTAGAGAATACATAGGGACTATATTCTAAAAGCAAGTGTACATACCTTATCAAGTAAATATATTACTCTTGCCTTAACCATTTCCTTCCTAGCTTTCTCTTAAACTCTTAGGAGTTTGGTAGAGTTTTAATGTAAGTGCACAGCATAAAAAATTGGTTAAAGGCTAACTTAGACATACGAATGGTAGTTTCTCACCTAAAGCCATATGGTAGCTAAGCTTAAGCTCTCACCCATGACACCAAGACCAAAGGCCAACATGTCTCAATGACGACCAAGGTATGTGCATATGTCATGGTCTGTAAGTTGGTTTAGGCCTAATGGTTTTTTCAAAGTCGATGAGTAGTTCTAGTTAAGTGGGATAGAGTTTGATAGCTAGGGGGAATAGACCTTACGGCATACTAGAGGTCTAGATTGAGGGGAACTAGCCTAAAATAGTGGTATAGCTATGATCAAGACTTTAGAGACTCAAGCTCGATTTTTAGGTTTAGCAAAATTGAGCTAGGCCCAAGTACGAGTGTTGATAAGCATTATATGAATTTACAAGCCATGAAATGGCATTGGCATGGTAGAAATATGAAGATGTGCTTGAACCGACCTACTACTCGATTGGGGTGTGCATGGTGCATGGCTTGAGCACAGGATATGCATGCTTGGCATGTGGCTTATCATGTGTTGATGCATGCTTGGTGTGTGATGTATCATATGCTGATGGTGTTCGAGAGAATAGCTCGTACAAAGGGCCAGCATGTGCCTATGCTAATCAAAGCATGTGCCAAGACCAAGGGCCAACATATCTCGATGGCAATTGAGGAATGTGCATGTGTCATAGTGCACAAGCTGGTATAGGCTTAGGGGTTCTCTTTGAGTTGAAGAGTAGTTCCAGTTCTAGCAAGACACACTTTAGCAGCTAGGAAGATGAAGCTTGAGGTGTACTGGAGGTCTAGGTCATGAAGAACTAGCGTAAAACAGTGGTATAGGTAATGATCAAGACTTTAAAGGCCTGGGCACAGTATTTAGGCTTGATAGAATTGAGCTAGATCTAGATACGAGCACTAGTGAGCATTATATGAATTTAGAAGCCATAAAAGTGGCATTGACACAGTATAAATACAAAGATGTGTTTGAACCCACCTACTACTTGGTTATGGTGTGCATGGTGCATGGCCCAAGCCTAGGACACTCGTACGTGGTACGTGACCCAGCATGAGTCAAAGTGTTTGAGGGAATTACTTGTATAAAGAGCTAATATGTGTCAATGACGATCGAAGCATGTGTCGAGACCAAGGGCCAACAAATCTTGATGGTAGCCAAAGCATATGCATATGTCACGATCTATAAGCTAGTCTAAGCCTAAAGGTTCTTTCTGAGTCAAAAAGTAGCTTTAGTTCTAGCAAGATGAGGCTTGACAGCCAAAGAGACCAGCCTTTGAGGCCTACTATTGGTCAAGGTCATAAGGAACTAACCTAGAATAATGGTACAAGCAGTGATCAAGACTCTAAAGACTTAGGCATGGTGTTTAGGTTTGGTAGAATTGAGCTAAGCCCAGGTGTGGGTGAGCATTATATGAATTTACAAGCCATAAAAATGACATTGACATGGTAGAAATATGAAGATGTGCCTGAACTCACCTATAGCCTGATCATGGTGCACGGCTTAAGCCCAATATACCCATGTATGGTGTATAACCTAGCATGTACTGATGGTGTTCTAAGGAACTACCCATAAAAAGGGCTAGCATGTGACGATAGTGGTCAAAGCATGTGCCAAGACCAAGGGCCAACATGTCTCAATAGCAGTAGAGGCATGTGCATATGTCATGGTCTATAAGTTGGTCTAGGCCCAAGGGTTCTCTTTGAGTCAAAAAGTGGTTCTAGTTCCAGCAAGATAGCATCTAACAGCTAGGGGGACCAAGCATTAAGCCTACTAGAGATCCAAGTTATGGGGAACTAGTATAAAATAGTAGTATAGGTAGTGATCAAGACTCTAGAGGCTCAAGCATGGTGTTTAGGTTTGGCATAATTGAGCCAGGCCTAGGTGCAAGTGCTGGTGAGCGTTATGTGAATTTAGAAGCCATAAAAATGGTTTTGGCATGACATAAATATGAAGATGTGGCTAAACTCACCTACCGCTCAATCATGGTGCACATGGTGCATAGCTCAACCTCAAGAGACCCATGTGTGGTGTGCGGCCTAGCTTATGCCAATGATGGTCGAAGTATGTGCTAAGACCAATGGCCAATATGTCCTAATGGTAGTCAAGGCATGCACATTTTCATTGTTCATAAGCTAGTCCAAGCCTAGAGGTTTTCTTCGAGTAGAGGTATAGTTCTAGTTCTAACAGGATAGGGCTGACGACCAAAGGCATTAGGCTGCTAGGTCATAGGGAACTATTCTAGAATAATGGTATAGGCAGTGATCAAAACTTCAGAGGCTTAGGCATGATGTTCAGGTTTGATAAAATTGAGCCAAGCTTAGGTGTGGCAATGGTAAGTAATGCATGGGCACTCAATCAGACATAAGTGCGGGTACTTCTGAACATAGTCTGGGAGAATTAGCTTGGTGGTTTCTAGAAAGCCTAATACTATAGCACAATGTTTGACAAGCTAGAATTATACTGAGCACTTGAGTTTTGTTGGCTGACTTAGGTAGACAAAGTCAATTCCTTGTCCAAGGCTGCATGGAGTTTGGCTTAAGACCAAAGCTCATGACACATGCATCAAGCGTCATTTGGTGCCAATGGTGATAAAGGGGCAAACAAGTGCCTTAGGTGGGAGGGTCATGGTACACATGCTACACCAAGTGCCAGCATCTACCGAAGAGGTGCCCAAGGTAATAGCCCATACCAAGAGCCCACTTGTGCCAACACTGGTTGAGGCAAGTGCTTGTAGCAAGTGCCAGTGTCTAGCGATAGTGTCAGAGGCAACATCACACACCAAGGGCCTAGCATCTACTAATGGTGTTTAAGGCAACAATAGGCCAGCATCACCAATGGTATTGGATGTGATTGCCCATACCAACCAAGGGCTAGATGCTATCGATGGCATTTGAGGCAACAGCCTCCACCAGGGGCTAACGTATGCCAAAGAGGTTCAAGGTAAATGCCCGCACCAAAGGCAAGCCTGTCCCTATAACAAATACAAAGGGCATTTGATTGTCATTTACTTAGATGTTCAAGAAAGGGATGTCATTGCTCAACATAATTAGTTGCAATGGAAAACACCATTCATCCCTAACCTCAGAGGGGTGTAGTGTAAAAGAATGAAAAAAAGGACTTTGATGGGTATGAGTGGGAGGGACAAATCAAAGCCATAAAGGGCTAAATCTTAGTGGATCATGATAGTAAGGCCGCTTTGCCACTTACAATACCCTATTGCATATTTATGTCATCTACAAACCATTCTATCCACTACTTGATGGGAAATGAACTCCAAGGAGGCCTGTGCAGCTCGTTTGCCATGGGAGCTACACCTATGACACATGCCTTCGGGGGTCATGGGCCCCTACTACATGTCAACAATCAGGTGACAGGTGCATGCGTAGCTTCTAGCTTGGATTTTAACTTAGAGGCATTCAATCATAATCTAGTGCATGGTAGCTTTGCATCACTGACTTTTCAACCAAACGCGATAACAAATTTTGCAAAATAATGGTTCTTATCATACCAAGTTGAATTACTATTGCGACGTTCCCATCAATAGGGTAAAACTAACCTGTCTCATAATAGTCTAAACCCAGCTCACCTTTCCTATTGAGGGTGAACAATCCAACACTTAGTGAATTCTGTTTTACAATGATAAGAAGAGCTAACATTGAAGGATCAAAATGCAAAGTTGCTATGAATGCTTGGTTGCCACAAGCCAGTTATCCCTATGGCAACTTTTTTGATACCTTTAGCTTCAAATTTTGAAAGTCTAAAGGATCGATAGGCCACACTTTCATGGTTCATAGTCATATTAGAAACCTAAATCAAATGAGCTTTTACCCTTTTGTTCCACATGAGATTTCTATTCTCATTGAGCTCATCATAGGACACCAACATTAGCTTTTAATAAATGTGTCACCCTAGCTAAATTCCTAACTTGACAATGTTTTCTGCCCAAATTGATCGATCGAGGTTGGCTCTGGGTCAAAAAGAAAGGGTTGTGCCTTTCCTCTGATTCATAGAATAAGTAAAATAAAATTAAAAGTAGTGATATTTTAATTTTGCCTAAGGGCTTTCACTTATCCTATACCTCTCAAGTCATTTCACAAAGTTAGACTAGAGTCATGCTCAACAAGGTCTTCTTTCTCTACTAATTCTACCAAGCCTGCTCCCTTGGCTGTGGTTTCACTAGATAGTAGATAGGGATAGTGGGAATCTCACTAATCCATTCATGCACGTCACTAATTAGATGACAAGGCATTTGGCTACCTTAAAAGAGTCATAGTTACTCCCATCGTTTACCCGTGCTTGGTTGAATTTCTTCACTTTGACATTTAGAGCACTAGATAAAAATCACATTGCGTGGGCATCTGCAGGGACCATCACAATGCTTTATTTTAATTAAACATTCTAGTTCCCATTGTCTATAGTAGTTTTAAGTCTACTAATCATTTCCTAGGGAAGGCCCCCAAGAGAGCCACTCCCAGTCCATCCCTTAGCCTGTACATGATGATTCACTCTTGCCAAAGAGTAGCTCAAGTAGTACAATGGTAGCACATGGGTTTGGGATTGGGACCCCCACAGCTAGGCCTCAAAGCCAATCTTTTTGTCAAGGTTATAGATCCATTTTGTCGACTTCCCTTCCTTACATTGTTCCATCGACTAAAGGTTGTTCTCTTTGGAGACCTAATACAGTTATGAGTATGATTGGACATGGATGAAACTCAGTCCTTCAGATTTTCAAAGGCCACCGGGGGTGCACTGAATACTATGCAATGTGTGTGCTCTTTTAGCCACTGGACCCTACCTTTGGCTAAGCTATTTCCAAGTTGGGCAAGCCATTAAACAAAAAAGATAAGTCTTTCCAAGGCTCCCATCGAAGTCTCCAAACTACCTAACATTGTCATTAGCCATCGTGTCTCAATTTAGGAATTTCAAATAGATTCACTTTCGAAGCTTGCACTAGATGCACTATTAGATGAGCTTCCCCCATCTCTTAGGATTGACTAACCTATGTACAAGTGTCATTCACATGGAACCTTTCCCATTTTTATCCTTCAAAGTTCTCATTTGAATATTTGCTACTACAACCAAGATCTACATTGATGGTCATTTAGCTCGAGCTCGTACCCTAGGTTTTATGGTGATTGCTAAGTCCTCTTACTCATTGGGTCTTTGCCCTCACCCCAATGGTCGGGAATAGGTTGCACACTTAAGCACCATCCATTTTTGGGGCTAGTTGATTTGGTAGGTGAGTTGTTACACACTCTTTATCGAATTTCAACTTCCATGACCATCATCTTGTTGTCTTAATCGACCAACACCCTTTATGAGTTATAGGTTAACGTACAGTTGGGCACTATAACTCGACATTGAGTTTATCCTGCATCACCAATTTTGGTTACCAAATATAGCCCACTAAGAGCCTTAAATTTTATGGCATGGCTCAATGAAACAGCCACACCATCCTACCTATTTAAAGTTTGAGAATAGGTTGAGGGCATTTTACACCTAATGTCTCTAATCATTTGCTTTACCTAATAGAACTCGTTAAGGGCTCTAGTTATCTTAGGGGAAACTTTAGAAGAAACTAGCTACTAGATAGTTCGATGAGTCTTTCACCCCTATACCTAAGTCAAACGAATGATTTGCATGTTAGTATTGCTGTAGGCCTCCACCAAACTTTCCTTTGGCTTTGCCTTGCTTAGGCATAGTTCACCATCTTTCAAATCCTAACAAGCATTCTCACGCTTGAACCTTTCTTAGAAGATTAAGGTTGGTTGGTAGTGCACCTATGAGGGATCTTGCCAATCAGCTTTTTTATGCATTATAGGTTTTCTTGCCCATTGACTTGCAGATATGTCAGACTCCTTGGTTTATATTTCAAGATGAGCAAGATGGAGAGCCCATAAGCCAATGGTAGGAGACACAAGTGTTAAGGGTCTAGGCATAATGGGGCTCTCAACCTTTCTAGTGCCCTTTTGCAAGGGACTTGGGCTTGGTTTGCCACTGAGGATGCTTCTCCATACTATAATTCAAATGTTGAGAGGGCTCAATTCTCAAGCTAGGCTATTCTCAGTTCATTCATTGTTACTAGGGGAATCTTGGTAAGTTTCTTTTCTTTTACTTATTGATAAGCTTAAACTCAATGAGTAATCTCATTTGACCTGAAGTCACAATGTAGGCATCAATTGAGCAATATAGGGAGTTCGATGGGTTCTAAATGGACAATGAGTGTGCATCACTAGAGATGAGGCATGGCACTAGCTTTACTATCAATGATCATGGCACTATTATTGCTGAAAACTTGCATTTGGGCCAATCATGACCGATGAGATCATGGGAGGCCATCTTCTACCTCCTTCACCAGAAGCCTAATGGTTGAGGGGTTGGGAGTGATAATGCATGACAACCAATCAGGCGTGCCTATGGCCTAATGGCTTGGGGTGCAACTTGCATACAAAGACTTGATCGTTGATGGGATTCTATAATTTACACCAAGTATTGCATTTTGCTATGTTCTTCATTAATGTGAGAGCTGAGATATCCATTGCTAAGTGTCATTTTGGTTTTTCATGAAAAAAAGAGTCATGATGATGGTGGCACATGCATTTTTTTTCCTTCTAGTTTTTTGGCATGATTCACACCGAGGGTTCATTATTTGGCCATAGGTGATGATACTGAACATTTTACTTGCCCAGATAGTGAAACAAAGTGATTGTCACACCCATCTAGGGCTAAAAAAGGCTCAAGGCACGGAGGCACCCTTACCCTCTTAGTGTTTTATTAACACATTTATGAGTCATTCATTGAGCAGGTTTTGAGAATGATCCTTCCATAAGTTCACTTACGAAAACCTTGTTGTGACTTTTTCTTCTTATAAATGATAAGGTTCAGTGGACTTCTTGCAACATTGCGAGCAGTGAACCATCCATGTCACCATGATCTAAACATTTTGTCAAATGATTCAATCAATAGGAGTGATGGGTGATGTGTATAAAGGGTAGGGACATAGTCAATGCAAGCTGATGACATGCACTTACTAGGAATTATGTATTAAAAACAAATAATTGCAATGATCTATCCCCATTATGATGAAATTTCAAAGATTACCTAAGCCTATCAGCCAATGCTATAAACCATTTAATACATCAGTGTAGCATACGTGTGTCTCAAAACATATAAGGGCATGATAGACCTATTATTGCCTCAAAGTTTTTTGGGTTAAATAACCGTAGTCCCTTTAAAAAGGTAGCCATGGAGGATCATGTCCGTATAGCTAGTTAGTATTTTGAGGTCTCATTCGTTAGTGGAATTAACCAAACAAATTGCTCTATCAACAAAGAACAGCCATGTACCACCACCTATAGAATCAAGAAAGAGCTTTTAGTTTGTAAATCTTTACTATGATTGAACTTGGTAAGTTTCCCTATGTTGAGTCAAATTAAGCCACAAGCTCCACTCTTTATGGTGTCTTTTTGTCAATTCCTTTAAGTTTCAGTCTTAAGACCATACTCCTCTAAAACTCAAAGACTTTGATTTCTTATAAGGTGTCGATGAAGTCCTTAAAGTAACATCCACTGATCATTGGTTGACATCATTTATGGTTAAGACTAGGATAGTATATGATCATCTTCAATCCCTCAAATTTCATTCTTGATTAATGAAAACATAGTTGGAAAATGCTTTTATAGTTGTTTGTCTTTCATAAATCCAAGAATTTTACCTCTGATTATGAAATATTAATGCCCCTAACTATCCCGGTTAATCATTACTTCAATTCTGAAGCCAACATAATAGGATTGAAATCTTGTGATGTTATCCCATGCTAATGTATACAAGCCTACTTTATGCAATCTAATTTTTTTAAAATAATAGTGCTAGAGGAATGGCCTGGCCAGTTAAGACTAGGAGTGCATTGCCGATGGTAGGAGTAAGTACATCGACACTCTCCATGAGGTGGATCGATTGACCTAATCCTAGTTCCAACTATGAGCTTTCTAACTGCAACAACTTAAATATACACTATCAGAGCTAGAATTACTGTAGTTGCTAGCAGTAAACTTACCCTCAAATGGATCTTTGTTAAGGGATTTAGATTGTACTCATTACAATTACCAAAATCATAAAGCCTGGTATTGTTATTTATTTTCACTACCTACCCGTGTCAGGATTAGGTAATTTGCATACATGCTACCTTTCTTAGATGTGGTAGCCATTTCTCAGACTCTCTTTTTGGAATCAAACCCTAATTTTCCATTGCCCGTTGCTATCATAGTAGGCCATTATCCTACAATCAAAAGTTGATAAGGTAGAAATTTGAATGATGCATCACTGACACAAAGGCCATGCGATCCATCGAGTTATCATAAATCATCAAAGCAATAAGCAAAGCCTGTATCGACCTTTTATCTAATAAATCCACCCTTTCTAGAAGTCAAGGTTTGTTGCATGTATTAGCTTTAGAATTACTATAATTATCCAAGTAGCAAATACCATCAAGCAAACTATAACTGATTTAATGAGCCATTCATAGTTTCACAATTTGAATTAGTTCATACTTACACATGCATGGCTTAATCTTTGAGACAAGCATATGATTATTGGTAGGATCAACTAGGTAGCATTCTTTCATGACATTGGCATCGTATAGGACTCAACGCATTGACTAAGTGACAGAGAGAGCCAACACAGAGCACAAGTGTCATGTGTGTTGCACATGTAAAATGCATAGCATTGGATAAATAAGGGTCAAGAGCCTGTGCCTACAAAACATTCTACATTTGAGAGCATGATCGAACACCAGTGCACCAATGTGGCCACAAAGGTTTGGATGGCACACTTAGGACACGGGGCACAATTGAACCCCTAAGGACATAAGATAAATGAGAAATGGTAAGACATCTAGTTTCCATCGATTTAGGTATGCAACATAAGATCCCAATTATGCCTCAAGGTATAATGACCACATAGAGGGAGATTGAAAAAGAATATGGGTTGACAGTTCGATGCATTGAGAATAAAGATTGCTAACATGCATAGCCATAGCACCACTCATATGCCCATTATGTACAAGTGATAGCATCTATGCACATCGATCCATAACCTACCCAATTAATTACTCAATAAGTGAGTAGAGGGAATGATGTACATGGCCATGCTATAATCACTTGGCATGGGAAAAACACAAGCAAGAGACATGAGACTACCCTTGCCATCCAACAGGCAACAACGGCATGACACCACCAATGCTTGTTCTAGTTAAGATCGTGCACACAAACTCCATTATCACTACCCCAAGGGGACATTCCTTGATTTAAGGACTTGTTTCTAGGGTCTTGGGTAGCCTTGGCTACATGTGTCATAGGCTAAGAGCTTAAGCTTGGCTACTATGTAGCCTTAGGTAAGAAACTACCATCCATATGCCTAAGTCAATCTTTAACCAACTCTTTGTGTCGTACACTTGTGCTAGAACTCGACTAACCTTTTAGGAGTGTAAGAAAAGGTTAAGAAGGAGAGTTAAAGCAATTGTAGCTTCTGTTTACTTGATGCTATGTACAATTGCTTAATGCCCAAGTCTATGACTTGGTTTTTTTTTACTTGTGTAGCTTCTAACTTCTTACAAAAAATATGGAAGGCCCCTATTTATACTTAAGCCTTTTTAGTACGTATGGCCCTTATTGATCCAAGTGTATGGCCCTTATATGCCTTTTAGACCTTTCCTTGGTCCTTAGACACTTGTTAGGTTGGCTAAGGCCTTTGCAGAATCCAACTGATTTTAGGCTCCCTACCTAGCTTTGAGTTTGGAAGAGTCCAAACACTCTTGTTGAGTACCTGTGCCTGGTGGGTTCCAGAACCTCTCTCATATGGCTGTTGCTCTACATGTAGCTAAAGCTTTCCAAAGCCTTCTTACTCCAGGCACTGTAGTATCTACTACTATTATTAAGCTTGGCCATTCTAGAACCTTTGGTGCTCGCGCACTTAGCCTGTTTCCAAGCTTTTTCAGACTCTTTTGTACCCACATGCCTGGCCTGTCTCTAAACTAATCTAGAGCTTTCTGTGCTTATCTTCCCATGCCACTTTTCTAAAGCATTCTAGATCTTTCCAACGAACAATCCTTATTCTCGACACTAGGCTACTCACCTTACCATACTCTCACACCTTAGCCTAGTTGAGCCCTTTTTTGACATGCACACCAATTGATCGAGGCCATGGATGCCTATAAGTCACCGGAGCAACTAGTCACTAGATAATATAGCCAAAAGGCATGCACAGCCTAGATTTTACTCCAGGGACATTTCTATGGTTATATGCAATGATAAGCCCATCATAAACACCTATTCCCCCTATGAAAGGGAAAGACAATCTAAACAACCACCCCCCAAAGAGCATAAGAGATTCTACAGATTTGTTAGCAATAGACATTAAAGTGTTTGAAATGAAGACACTTTTTTCAAATAAGCATATCCCACATCAAGGGTCCATAGGTGTCGATGGTGGTCAAAACAGGTGCTCGCACCAAGGCCTAGCATGTGCCAATGGTGTTTGAAGCAAGTGCCTGTAGTAAGGATCAGCATGTGCCGATGGTGCTTGAGGCAACTCCTCACATTAAAAGCCATCTTTTGTCAATGTTGATTGAGGCATGTGCCCACATTAGGTCCAGATTATACAAATGCTATTTGAGGCAGGTGCCTACACTAAAGGCCAATATGTGTCAATGGCAATCAATGCAAGTACCCTTACCAAAGGCTAGCTTGTGTTGATGGTGGTCAAGCTATATGCCTACACCATGCACCAGCATGTGTTGATGATGGTCGAGGCCTTGGCCAAAGTTTAATTCTGGTTCACGGTGCACATGTTGGGCTTGGCATGTACTAGTGCCATAACTTTTTGCCTAAGACACCACTGATGAAGCATCACTTGAGAATCTAACTAGCAGTATTAGGGGTTCCAATGATTAAGGGAAAAGGCACGGGTTATGCTTACAAGATGTGTGATGGGTGTTGGTCCTTGGCCCTTTTATTGGGTCCCTATCCCCCAAGGAGCCTCAACAACTCACACCTCCTTAAAGAGCATAAGAGCTTTTATAGGTTTACGCACTAGCCATCCAAGTGTTTGAAATAAGGATGCTTTTTTCAAATGGAAACAAAATCTCTTACACTTTGATTTTTTAGCTAAATTCTTTTATGGATGCCAACAAAATTACAAGGATCACATATACCAAATTTGGGACCAAAATTCCTTCTAAAAAATATTCAAAAAATCCTGAACCATAAAAAATTTTGAAAATCATGAAAAATAGAAAAACAAGTCATCTTGCCATGAAACTTTACATGAAGGCTTAGGGGACCATTATATGAATTTACATGTCATAAAAATAACATTAGCATGGCAGAAATATGAAGATATGCCTAAACACACCTATTGCCTCATTATGGTATGCATGATGCATGGCTCGAACCTAGGATACCCATGCATGGTGCGTGGCCTAGCACATGTCGATGGAGTTCAAGAGAATTACCCAAACCAAAGGCCAGCATATGTTGATGGTGGTCAAATCATGTGTCAAGACCAAGGGCCAACATGTTTTGATGGTGGTCAAGGCATGTACAAATGTCATGGTTTGCAAGTTGATCTAGGTATAGGGGTTCTTTTTGAGTCAAAGACCAATTCCAATTCTAGTAGGGTAGAGCCTGATAGCTAGGGGTCCTGGCCTTGAGTTGTAACGGAGGTCCAGGTCATGGAAAACTAGCCTAGAATAGTGGTACAAGTAGTAATCAATACTCTAGAGGCTCAAGCCTAGTGTTCAAGTTTGGCAAAATTAAACCAGGTCTAGGGGTAGGCATTGGTGAGCGTTGTATAAATTTGTAAGCCATAAAAATGGCATTGGCATGGTAGAAATATGAAGATGTGCCTAAACCTACCTACTGCCAGTGATGGTATACATTATGAGTAGCTCAAGACTAGGATACATGTGCTTGGTGCATAACCCAGCATGTGTCAATGGTGCTCGAGGGAACTACCCACACAAAAGGCCAGCATGTGTTGATGATGGTCAAAGCTTGTCTCGAGGCCATAGGCCAACATAGGCCAACATGTCCCAATGGTAGTCGAGGCATGTGCATGGGTCACAATCAGCAAATTGGTCAGGCCTAAGCATTCTCTTTAAGTTAAAAGTAGTTCTAGTTTTAGAGATTGGAAGTGACAACCAAAAGGACTAGGCCTTAAGGTGTATTGGAGGTCCAAGTCATGGGGAACTAGCCTAAAATAATGGTATGAGTAATGATCAAGACTTTAGTGGCTTAGGCACAATGTTCAGGTTTAGTAGAATTGAGCTAGGCTCAGGTGCAAGCACTGGTGTGCATCATATGAATTTACAAGCCATAAAAATGATAGTAGCATGGTAAAAGTATGAAGATATGCCTAAACCCACCCACTATCTGGTCATAAAGTGCATGAAGTGTGACTCAAGATGTCTCAATGGTGTTTGAAGAACGGTATGCACAAAGGGCCAGCATGTGCCAATGGTGGTCAAAGCATGTGTTGAGACTAAGGGCCAAAATGTCACAATGGTGGTTGAGGGATGTGCATGTGTTATAGTTCGCAAGCTAATCCGAGCTTAAGGGTTTTTTTTTTTAATCAAGTAACAGTTTTAGCTTTATCTAGACAAGGTCTACTAGCTAGGGGGACTAAGCTTTGAGGTGTAATGGAGGCCTAGGTCATAGGGAACTAGCCTAGAGTAGTGGTACGGGTAGTGATCAAGACTCTAGAAGCTCAGACACAGTGTTCAAGTTTGGTAGAATTGAGTCAACCTAGGTGTGGGCACTTGTGAGCACCTATATAAATTTACAAGCCATAAAAATGGCTTTGGCATAGCAAAAAAATGAAGATATGCCTAAATGCACCAACACGCTGGTCATGGCGTGCATGATGCATGGCCTAGTCCTAGGATACCTGTGCATAGTGCACTACCTAGTATATACGGATAGTGTTCTAGGGAACTATCTGCATAAATGGCTAGCATGTCCCATTAGTGGTCAAAGCATATGCTGACACAAAAGGCCAACATGTCTTAATAGTGGTCGAGGCATGTGCATGTGTCACGGTCTAACAATCAGGGGGACCAAACTTTCAAGCCTACTGGAGGCCCAAGTCATAGGGAACTGGGCTAGAACAATGACATAGGTAGTGATTAAGACTCTAGAGACTTAGACATGGTGTTTAGGTTTGGCAGAATTGAGCCAGGCCCAGGTGTAGGTACTAGTGAGTTATGCCCAAGCATACAGTCAAAGCTAGGTATGGCACTAATGATTGAGGTACAGGTGCATGGTCAGACCCAGGTGCGAGCATGCCTGAACACAGTCTTGGAAAGAATAGATTTATGGGCTTCTAGAAGGCTTAGCACGATGGCACAATCTTTGACAAGCTGGAATTATACTGAGCACTTAAGTTTTGTAACTTAGGTGCACGAATTCAATTCCCTGTCCAAGGCTACACAGAGTTTGACTTAAGATCAAAGCCCATGAATCATTTGGTGCTAATGGTGATTAAGGGGTAGATAAGTGCCTAGGTGGGGAGGCATGGTACACAAGCTACACCAAGTGCCAACACCTTCCAAAGAGGTGTTCGAGGCAACAACCCATACCAAGGGCTCGTTTGTGTCAATAATGATCTAGGCAAGTGCCTACATTAAGTGCCAGAATCTAACGATGGTGTTTGAGGCAACATCTCACAACAAAGAGCCAGTATCTACTAATGGTGTTTGAGGCAACAATAAGCTAGCATCTATCAATGGTGTTGGATGCAATTGCTTGTACCAACCATGGGTTAGATATTTTCAATGCCATTCTAAGTAGTAACATGCACCAGGGGCTAGCGTGTGCTAATGGAGTTGAAGGCAAGTGCTTGTGTCACAGGCTTTAGTCTTAAGCTTGAATTTGCATTGCCTTAAGTTAGGAAATGAACTCCCTAGCCTAAGTTTATCCTACTAAAGAAGTGTGCAGGCAAGCAACCAGGAAAGGTAGAATACACAAGTTAGAAGACAACACAATAAAATGTTGGAATATGCTCTATATATTACTAAAAACAAGTGCTTTATGACGTATAAAAGAAGGAGGGGTAGCCCTCAATTTATAGCCCCAGCATTGTATGGCTACTCTTAAAATCAAGAGATTACATGATCTTTAAAAATAAAGGATTACACATTAATACATAGACTATATAGGGCTCCTCCTGATTCTAAGGGTCAACTAGATCCTACATTGAGTGTTGTCGATCCTAGGTGCTCCTAAAAGATTTTGGATCAATCTAACTCTCTTGGGTCCATCTAGGTGTGGTGTGGGTATGATGTAGGCATAGTCCAGGCTATGCGGGTAAGCCTGAGTGATGTACAGGCCATCTTACTTTTTTACCATGCTCATTGCTCAAACCCCGTAACTATCTTTGATGCTTGAGCTTAGTCGCTTATGCTTAGGCCTAAGTGCCTGGTGCACCTACCAGGGCATGACATTCTCCTCACCTAATCTTGTGATACCTTCATCCCTTTCCTCTGCATAGAACTACTTGATCTGGTCTTGAAACAACCATAGGTCCTCTGCTGGTTGCTAGCACACTTCATTATCTAGAAACCCCTTCCATTGCACTAAGTACTCTTGCCTTGGTTGATAATTTCACTGCCTAACAACCCTATTAACCAAAATGCACTGGACTTTCTTCTCATACGAGGCCCTGGCTCCTAATGGTGTATGTCTTGACTCTACCTATCTTAGATCCCTTCGATCATCATGAAATGGCTTGAACATACTCACATGGAAATTTAGGTATATTTTTAGCTTTGGTGGCATATCCAACTTGTAGGCAACCTTGCTTATTATCTTAAAAACTTCAAAAGGTCCCTCATACCTCCAGACTAGGCCTTTGTGCAGCACTTTGTGGCACACAATTGGGTGTAGCTTTACCAAAACCAAGTCTTTCACTTGGAACTGCATGTCCCTCTTTTCTTGGTTTGCCCATTTTTTCAACCTCTTTATGGCTTTGTGTAGACAGACTCGAGCCAAGTTAGCTTACTCCTACCAAACCTTGGCAAACTTGTAACCTACTGGATTAGGCTTTATATAACGTATAGTTCTTAAACTAGGTGTTAGTGGTTGCTGACCTGTCATAATCTCAAATGGACTTTGGTTCGTTACTTCACTATCTATAGGTTGTATGAGAATTGGTGACATCAAGTAGCTTTGGCCAATCCTTTTGCATGCCATTCACATAGTCCCTGAGGTAGACCTCTAACAAATGATTCACTCTCTCAGTCTGCTCATTAGTTTGTGGATGCATGCTAGTGAAAAAGTTTAAGTCTAACCCCAATAGCTTGAACAACTCAGTCTAGAACTACCTTGTGAAATGCCCATCCTGATAACTAACAATGGTCTTCAGTACTTCTTAGTACTTCATGATATTCTTCAGGAATAAATGGGTTACCTTATCAATTGCGCACTCCTTAGTTGCTAGAATGAAAATCCCATACTTGGAAAACCTGTCCATCACTACCATGATGCTCCCAAACCCTTCTACCTTGGGTAGACTAACTATGAAATCCAAAGTGACACTTTTTCACATTCGTTCTGGTATTGGCAAAGGCTTCAAAAGACTACCTGGTGGCTTAAGCTCTGCCTTGTCCTATTGGCGCACAAGACAAGTCTTCACATAGGCCTCAACATCATTCCTCATGTGCAACCAATAGTACCAATCCTCTAGCAAGGCCAAGGTAAGGCTCACCCTACGTGACCAACCCACTTGAAATCATGGCACTCTTGCATAACTTCCTTACAGAACTTCCCAACTAAAACATAAACAACCTACTACCCTTGGTGTAGAACAAGTCATCCTACAACCAAAACTATCTAGTCTTACCTTCTTTGAAATGCTCAATGAGAGCTTTGGCTGTAAAATCATGTAGCAACCTTTTTTGATGTGTGACACCAAAGGCCCCTCTAATTGGCTATTGGCAACAAGGTTTGCCTTCCTGCTTAAGGCGTTAGCCATTATGTTCACTTGCCCAATCTTGTACTCTAACATGTAATCAAATTGTGTAAGAAAATCCTACCAATAGGCCTATTTGGGGGATAGCTTCTTTTGCATCTAAAAGTATGCCATATTGTCCATTCTGACCATGAACCTCAACCCTAATAGGTAATGCTGCCAAATGCACAAGTAATGCACCACTGCTATCATCTCTTTCTCTTGGACCATGTATCTGCACTTGGTTTCATTGAGCTTTTAGCTCTCAAATGCAATCGGATGGTTTTCATGCATTTACACTCCTCTTATCACAAAGTTTGATGTATCTGTAGGCACCAACATCAATTAGCTCTCTGAGCTACTTTCTCAACTCTTCTAACTCTAGGGCTAACATTTAATAAGGGGTTTTGGCTGATGGCTTGGCCTCGAATGCCAGCTTAATCTTATGGTCCACCTCTCTCTTGGATGGTAGCTTGCTAGGCAACTGTGTAGGCATCACATCACTAAAGGTCACTAGCACCTGTAGCACCTCCAAAGGGATGTTGGACCTTGTGTCCTTGATTTCTCACACTTTAATGTAACCAAAAAGGTGTCTTCATTCTTGCTCACTACCTTGGCAAATTGAATGGCCTATAGCACTTTGGTTCTAAGCCTTGCTCTATGCCTTAATGGTGCAAGGCATTGGCATCATGCATTTATAATGCATAAACAGTTTGTAAAAGGCATAAAGAAGGCTATAATCTGACCAAGGAAATCTAACCCAATCATAAACTCATAATCATCCAAGGGTATTACCTTAATGGTCTCTTTGCCCTTCTAATCTCCAAGCTATAGCTCTATACCATGTACCACTTCAATGGTTGGAACCTCTTTGGAATTTATTGTCTTGATGGTACCAGCCCCCTCTACACCTTCAGGCTAAGTTTTTGGGCTCTTTTATTTGAAATAAATAAATGTAAGGCCCCTGTGTCCACCAGGGTGCTCACCTTCTTGCCCATAACGAATAGATCCATGAACATCTATCCCTTTGGCTAGTGGCTTCCCCTACCTTGGATAGCATTGAGCATGATCAACCTAAGCTTTGTTGTCTCCTTCTTTGGCACTTCATCCAACTCTTTATCGGTGGTAGCCAGCTTATCTCTCTTTGGGTAATCTTGAATCTTGTACGGTTCTCCACATAGGTAATAAGAGTGACTCTCATTCTTTTTTTGCCTTCTACTTCCCTATTGGTGGTTTCCCCTAGCCATCCTTGTCTGAATGGCCTTAGTCTCTATCTTTAGACTATTGATCACGGTCTCCTCTCTTGAACTATTGATCTTGGTCTCTCTTGCCCTTGCCCTTCCCCTTGGGCTTGGAAGACTTGAACTGGTTTTATGGCATCAACTCCACCAAGGACTTAACTATAGTCATGGCCTTGGCCAATTCACGAACTCCACTTTTTTACAGCAAATGTTTAACTCACAGTTTAAGCCCATCTATGAAGGCAATAGACCTTCAATCTCACTCAGATCTAAAATTTGAAGCATCAATTAATAGAATTTCTAGACATACTCCCCGATCTCCTTCTACTAAGTAAACTAGCATAACTTTGCCCATGCCTCATCATTGGTGTACTCTGGGTAGAATTGCTCCCTGAAATCTTTTTAAAACTCTGCCCAAGTCCTAATCAAGGCACCTCCGTGCCTTACGTCATCACTTTTATGCCTTCACCATAACAAGGCAACATTAGTAAGATACATGAAAGCAGTGTTTACCTTAGTGGCATCATAATGCATGCTAGTAGCTCAGAAGTATCATTCTATCTACCATAGAAAGTTGCTCACTTCCTTGGTAGCCTTAGTCTCTTTGAACTCTTTAGGCTTAGGAATTTCCACATAAGACTTTGGCACTCCAACTATCATACCTTTACCAAAGGTTGTCTTCAAGTAATGAGCTCCCCCTTAAGTTCCTTGATCTCCTTATGCAAGGTCTCCATTAAGGCCTCCAAGGCTTTATTCCATTGGGTGAACATGTCGATGGTCTCATTCAAAGTAGCCTACATCTTTCCTTTGAGCTCCTCCTCTCGAGAGTTTAATGCATCAAAGTGAGCCTCTACCTCATCAAGCTTTTCCTTCACATCGCCTACTTCAGCTCCATCTTGGCAACACACCCATCTTGGTAGACTAGATATCCCTCAAACTAGCTTTTTGCCCCTTTCGTAGGCTTTCTCCTAGGCCTCTAGTTATTGGCTAGCAACATCATTATGGGATGCCATCTTCGCAATGCTTTGGATGCAACTTGCACATAAACAAGTAAAAACTACTCTGATACCAATTTTCATAGGCTCTGATCTTGAACCTAAATCTAGCTAGCCTTAAGCTAGGAAATGAACTCTTTAGCCTATATTCAGCCTATTAAAGAAGTGTACAGGTAAGCAACAACAAGGAAAGGTAGAATACATAAGTTAGAAGAGAACATAGTAGAATGCTAAAATTTGCTTTGTATATTACTAAAAACAAGTGTTTGATGATGTACAAGGAAGGAGGGGTGGCCCTCTATTTATAGCCCCAGCACCGTATGGTTACTCTTAAAATCAAAGGATTACATAATCCCTAAAAATAAAGGATTATACATTAATACACAAATTACATAAGGCTTCTTTTGATTCTAAGGGTCAACCAGATCATGCATTAAGTGCTATCAATCTTGGGCACTCATGAAAGATTTTGGATTGATCCAACTCTCCTGGGTCCATCTAAGTGCAGTGCAGGCATGATATAGGCCTGACCCTGGTTGTATGGGCAGGCCTGAGTGATGTGTGGGCGTTCTAGACTCTTTTGCCAAGCTCATTGTGTAAACCCCCACAACTATCCCTGGTGCTCGAGCCTTGGTCACTAATGCTTAGGCTTGAGTGTCTGGTACACCCACCCAGGGTGTGACACTTGCACTAAGGGCATTTGGTTGTTACTTACTTGGACACCCAAGGGATGAATGTCATCACCTGACCAAATCGGTTGCAATGGAAAACACCATTCATCCCCAACCTTGGAAGGGTGTAGTATAAAAAAATAAAGTGAGAGGACTTTGATGGGTATGAGGTGGGAGGGACAAATCAAAGCGACAAAGGGCTGAACTCAATGAATCATGGTAGCAAAGCCACTCTACCACTTACAATACCCCATTGCATATTAAAGTTGTCTACAAAAGATTCTACCCATTACTCGATGGTAATTGAACTCTAAGAAGGCTTATGCAGCTTGTCCACCATGAGGCCTACACCTATAACACATGCTTTTGGGGAGCCATGGGCCCCTACTATGGATCAGCAATTGAACAAAGGATGTATGCGCCTTTTCTAGCCTGAATTCTAACTTAGAGTTGTTCAGTCATAACCCAACATATAGTAGCATCGCACTATTGGCTTTTCAACCAAGTGCAATGACTAATTGTATGATCAATAGTTTCTCTCATACTAGGTTGAATTAGTATTGCAATGCTACCATCAGTAGGGTAAAATTACCCTATCTCATGATGGTCTAAACCCAGCTCATGTTCCCTATTGGTGGGTGAACAATCCAACACTTAGTGAATTTTGTTTCACAATGATAAGAAAAGCAAACATTGAAGGATCAAAATACAATAACGCTATGAACACTTGGCTGCCACAAGCCAGTTATCCCTATGATAACTTTTCTAACACCTCTAGCTTCAAATTTTAAAGGTTTAAAGGATTGATAGGCTATGCGTTATTTTTTACCTTTTTGTTCCACATAAGATTTTTGTTCTTGTTGAGCTAATCTTAGGACACTTGCATTATTTTCTAATAGATGTGCCTCCCTAGCCAAACTCCCTATCTGACAATGTTTTCCACTAACTTTGACCAACCAAGGCTGGCTTTAGGTCTAAGAAAAGGGGTTGTGCCCCACCTCTGATTCACAAAAGAAGTAAAATAACATTAAAAGTAGTGGAATTTCAATTTCGCCCAAGGGCTTCCAGTTATCCTACACCTATGAAGTCATTTCACAAAGTCAAACTAGTGTTAAGTTCAACAAGGTCTTCTTTGCCTATTGATTCTGCCAAGCCCGTTCCCTTGGTTGTGGTTTTATTAGATAGTCGACAGGGACAATGGGAATTTCATTAGTTCATTCATGTGCATCATTAATTAGATGATGAGGCATTTGGTTACCTTAAAAGAGTCATAGTTACTCCCATTATTTACTCATGCTTGGTTGAATTTCTTCACTTTGACATTCAGAGCACTAGGCAAAAGTCACATTATGTAGGCATCCGTAGGGACCATCACAATGCTTTGTTTTAATTAAATAGTCAGATTCCCCTTGTTCATACCAGTTTTGAGTCAACTGTTCACACCCGAGGAAGGCCACTAAGGGAACTGTTCATAGTCCATCTCTTGGCCAACATGCGATGACTTACTCTCACCATAGGAGTAGCTTGAGTAGTGCACCAACATTTGACAAGTTTGATAGTGGGACCCCTATGCCTAACCTTCAAAGCTAATCCTTTTCCCGAGCATATAGATCCATTTTATCGACTTTCCTTACCTATATTATTCCATGAACTAGAGGTTGTTCACCTTAAAGACCTAATGCAATTATGAGTATGACTGAGCATGAATGATAGTTGGTACGCTAGATTTTCGATGGCCGTCAAGGGTGCACTAGACATCATGTAACATGCGGTGCTCTTTCGACCACTGAATCCTACGTCCGACTAAGTCATTTCCAGGGTGGGTAGGCCATTAAATAGAAAAGCTAACTTTTCCTGAGGCCCCCACTGATGTCTCTAGACTCCCTAACATTGTCGTTAGCCCTCGCATCCTAGTTCAAGAATTTTAACTTGATTCCTTTTTGAAGCTCACGCTGCATGCACTATTGGATGGGCTTCTCCCATCTTTTACGATGGACTAACCATTTACAAGTGCCGTTCACATGGAACCTTTCCCTTATTTGGCATTCAAAGTTCTTATTTGAATATGTGCTACTACCGCCAAGATCTACATTAACAATCGCTCTACTTGAGCTAGCACTTTAGGTTTTACAGTGATTGCCACACCTTCCTACTCAACGGGGCTAGGCTTTTGCCCTAACTATTGGGTATAGGTAGAGCGCTTAAGTGCCATCCATTTTTGGGGTTAGTTGATTCGGTAAGTGAGTTGTTACATATTCTTTAGTGGATTTTGACTCCCATGATGACCATTTGGTTGTCTTAATTAACTAACACCTTTGTAGGTTCTAGGTTAGTGTGTAGTTAGGCACTTTAACCCAGCTTCTAGTTCATCTCACATCACCAATTTTGCTTAACCAAAATGGCCCACTTAGAGCTCTCAATTATGTGGCGTGGCTCAATGAAGTAATCACACTGACTTATGTATTTAAAGTATGAGAATAGGTTGAGGGTGTTGCACCACCAATTTCTTTAATCATTGGCTTTACTTGATAAAACTCTAAGGCTCCAACTATCCTAAGAGAAACTTCAAAGGGAACCAACTACTAGATGGTTCAATTAGTCTTTAGCCCTTATACTTAAGTCAGATGAACAATTTGTATGTCGAGATTGCTGTAGGCCTCCACCAAAATTTCCTCTTGCTTCACCTGCTCAGGCATAGTTTACCATCTTTCAAGTCCCTATAGGCATG
Organism: Durio zibethinus; assembly: GCF_047325235.1. Classification (NCBI taxonomy): domain Eukaryota; kingdom Viridiplantae; phylum Streptophyta; class Magnoliopsida; order Malvales; family Malvaceae; genus Durio; species Durio zibethinus. The sequence goes on from NC_143166.1 coordinate 22,277,316, forward strand.
CTCACACTTAAACCCTTTTTAAAAGATCAAGGTTGATTGGTGGTACATCGACGAAGAATCTTGCCAATCAACTTCCTTGCACCTTATGGGTTTTTTAGCCTATTGACTCATACACACGTTAGACACCTTAGTTTGCATTTCAATATGGGCCCAATTGAAAGCACAAGGTGCCTAGGCATGCCGAGATAGCGTGTACTACATTCCATAATCAAGTGATGACATCTACATGGGCATATCAAAAGCTCAGGCTTGGGTTACCATCAAGACCTATGTTAGTCCACACCGTGAGTCAATAGTGCACTAGCTCTTACCATTCCACATCCACCCAAGGTGCTTCACTAGCCCCTATCCACTTTTTCTCGACAATTTCAAGCATTCTTTGACTTTTTTTTCAATGTACTTTTCATCTTTCCCTTGTGATACTTGTTTGCTATCGATCTCTCACCCATATTCAGTCTTGGATGGAATTTACCACCCGATTGGAGCTGCATTCTGAAACAACCTGACTCGTAAATAGTGCCTTATGGTATGATAAGGTCCAAGCACAATAGGGTTTTCACCCTTTTCGATGCCCCTTTCTAAAAGACTTATGCCTGGTCCGCCATTAAGTATGCTTTTCTTAACTACAATTTGGATGCCAAGGGCATCCGATTCTCAAGCTGGGCTTTTTTTGGTTCGTTCGCCATTATTAGGGGAATTTTAGTAGGTTTTTTTTCTCCACTTGTCGATATGCTAAAACTTAGCAGGTAATTTTGGCTGACCTAAGGTTGCAATATGAGCATTGACCAATCAATGTGGGGGGTCTGATGGGGTCCAAATGGACAACAAGCATCTGTCATTGGAGACAAGGCATGCCTGGAGCTTTACCACCGATGGTCATGATGCTATCATTACTAGGGCCTCACTTTTTGGCCAACCATGACCAATGAGATCATAAGAGGCCATCTTTCACCCTTCTCACCTAGAGGTCAATGGGCAGCGGGTTGGGGGAATGATGAATGACACCTAGGTTGGCTTGCCCATGGCCTATTGGCTTTATGTGCAACTTGCATTCAAAAACTCTATGGTTTATGAGATTTTACAATTCATGCCAATTATCTTATTTCGCTATGTTCCCTATTGATGCAAGAGCTGAGATATCTGTTATCAAGAGTTATTTTGGTTTTTCACTACAAAAAGAGTTGTGATGCCACCCATGCATGTATTGCAAACGGGATGGTGATGGCACATGTGCTCTTTTTCATTCTAGTTTCTCGACACAATTCACTTCAGGGGTTTTTTTTGCTCGTGACCTGAAACAAATCGTTTTGCTTGCCTGAAAGGCAGAATGAAGTGACCATCATGCTTGCTAAGGGCTCAAGGCATGGAGGCACCCTAGCTCCTGGGTGTTTCATTAACATGTTCATGGGTTGTTCGTTGAACGGGTTTCGACAATGATCCTTCTGCATATTCACTTATGAAAACCTTGTTACAACTTCTCTTTCCTCTAAATGATAGGTTCAATGGATTTCTCACGACATCGTGGGTAGTGAATCACTCATGTCACCATGATTCGAACACTTTATCGGACCATTCAATCAGTAGGAGCAATATATAGTGTGTACAAAGGGCAGGGACATAGTCAATGCAAGCTGATGACTTACACTTACTAGGAATTCCTTGTTAAAGATCAACAATTATAATGATCTATCCCTACCATGAAGAAATGTTAAAGATTACCCAAGCCTATCAACCAAGGCTCTAGACTGGTTGAATACATCAGTGTAGTGTAAGTGCAGCACATAACATCTAAGGGCATCACAGACCTATTATTGCCTCAAACTTTCTTGACCTAAATAGCCATAATGCCTTTAAAAAGTTAACCATGAAGGATCACCTCTACATAGCTAGTTAGCAAGCTAAAGTCTCATTCACTAATAGAATTAACTAGACAAATTACTCCACAACTAATAATGGCCATACACTTTCACCCAGGGAATAAAGAAAGAGCTTTTAGCCTGTCGATCCTTACTATGTCTGAACCTAGTAAGTTTCCCCATGTTGAGTCAAATTAAGTCATAGGTTCTATTCTTGATGCTACCCTTCCATCAATTCCTTTAAGTTTTAACCCCACGACTATACTCCCTCTGGAACCCAAAGACTTTTATTTCTCATAAGGTGTTGGTAATGTCCTAAAAGTAACATCTATCAATCTCTAATTGGCATCATTTATGATTAAGACTAGGATAGTATCTGATCACCTATGAGCCCCTAATTTTTGTTCTTGATTAATGAAAACATCCTTAGCAAATGCTTTCATAGTTGTTCATCTTACATAAATCCAAGAATTTCACCTTTGTTTATGAAATACGAATGCCCTCGACTATCCCTATTAATCATTACTTTGATCTTAAAGGCTAACACAATAGGACCAAAATCCTATGATGCTATTCGATGCTAATCTATAAAAGCGTTGGCCTACTTTGAGCACTTTAATTTTTTCAAAGTAATAATGTTGAAGGAATGACTGACCAGTTAAGGCGAAGAGCATATCACTGGTAGTAAGGACGAGTAGACTAGTGCTAACCATGAGGTAGACCAGACAACCCAACCCTAGTTTAAACTATAAGCTTTTTAACTGCAACAACCTAAATATATATTATTGTAGCTAGAATTACCATGACTGCTAGAACTAGACATACCCTTCAATGGTTCCTCATTAAAGGATTTAGATTGTACTCATTATAATTACCAAATTCATAGAGCCCTATATTGTTATTTATTGTCACTATTTTCTCATGTCAAGATTGGTAATTTGTGTGCCTGCTACCTTCCTTGGATGTGGTAACCATGCAATCAATCAAATTATCATGAATCATCAGAGCAACAAGCCAAGCTGGCATCGACTTTTTATTTAATAAATGTATCCCTTCTAGAAGTCAGAGATTGTTGCACATATTGGCTCTAGAATTACTATGGTTATCCAAGTAGTAGATACCATTAAACAAACTATAATTGATATAATGAGCCACTCATAGTTTCACAGTCTAAATTAGTTCATACTTACACATGCATGACATAATCTTTGAGACAAGCGTATGACTACCAATAGAATCAACAAAGTAGCATTCTTTCAGGCCATTGGCATCGCATGGGCCTTAACATACTAACTGAGTAGTGGAGAGAGCCAAGATGGAGCACAAACATCATGTGTGTCAAGCACATAAAATGCATAGCATCAAATGAAGAAGTGCTGAAAGCCCATGCCCATAAAACATTTTGTATCTAAGACTCAATCAAACATCAATGAACTAATGTGGCCACGGGGGTTTAGATGGCACACTTTGGACATGGGGCACAATACCCATAGCCCTTAAAGACACAAGACAGATGAAGGATGAAAAGAAATCTGATTTTCATTGATTTAGGTATGCAACATAGTTTCTGATTATGCCCCTAAGGTATAGTGACCACATAAAGGGATATTGAAAAAGATGATGGGTCAATAGTTCGATGCATCAAGCATAGAGTTTGCTAACATGCACAACCATAGCACCACTCATATGCTAATTGTGTATAAATGGTAGCATTCATGCACACCAATTCATAACCCACCTAATCAATTACTCAACAAGCGAGCAGAGAAAACAACATACAAGGCCATGCCACAATCATTTGCATAAAAAAAACACAAGCAAGGGCCACGAGACTACCTCTGCATCCCATAAGTAATAATAGCATGACACCACCAATGCTTGGTCTAGCTAAGACCACACATGCAAACTCCTCTGTCACCACTTTAAAAGGACATTACCTAATTTAGGGATTTGTTCTTTGGGTCTTGGGTAACATTGGTTGCACGCATGGGCTTGGCCAAGCCAAGGCATTTTTTTGGTTGATGAAAAAGGACTATAAAACTACCAAATACCTAAGATACTTAGCCAAACCAAGCCCACAATCATAGCTTTTGCTTGCACCACCTCATAAAGCTATAGCCTAATTTAAGGACCTGGTTTAGGGTTTGGGGTAGCATTAACCATAGGCATGAGCTTGAGCTTAGCACAATCAAGCTTTTTTTCTACATGTACGCCAATTGGTCAAGGCCAAGCGTGCCTATAGGTCACTAGAGTAACCAATCACCCCATAACACAACCAGAAAGCATGTATGGCCCGGTCGTGGTACGTATGGTGCATGGCCTGGGCCATGGATGCCCACGTGTGGTGCATAGCCTAGTATATGCCAATGGTGTTTGAGAGAACTACCTACACCAAAGGCCCACCTATGTCAATGGTGGTTGAAGCAAATACCAAGACCAAGGGCGTACATGTCCTAAAGGTGGTCAAGACATGTGTATGTGTCACAGTTCACAAGTTGATCCAAGCTCAAGGGTTCTCTCTGAGTTGAGCAACAATTCTACTTCTAGTAGGATAGAGTTTGACAACTAGGAAGACTAGGCATTAAGACATACTAAAGGTCCAAATCATAAGAAACTAGCCTATAATAGTGGTACTGGTAGTGATCAAGGCTTTAAAAGCTCAGGAATGATGTTTAGGCTTAGCAGAATTGAGCCAAGTCCAAGTACATGCACTGGTGAGCATTCTATGAATTTACAAGCCACAAAAATAAAATTAGCACATCATAAATATGAAGATGTGCCTGAACCCACCTATTGGCCAACCATGGTATGCATGGTGTAGGGCCCAAGCCTAGGAAACCCGTTCGTGGTGAATGACCTAGCATGTGCTATTGGTGTTCAAGGGAACTATTAGCATGAAAGGCCATCATATGCCAATAGTGATCAAAGCATATGCCAAGACTAAGGGCCAACATGTCCTAATGGCGGTAAAAGCATATAGATGTGTCATGGTTTACAAGCTGGTCCAAGCTTAGAGATTCTTTTCAAGTCAAAAAGTAGTTCCAATTTTAGTGGGACAGGGTCTAAAAGCTAAAGGGACTAGGCCTTGAGGCCTACTAAAGGCCCAGGTCTTAGGAAACTATCCTAAAATAGTGGTACAGGTAGTGATCAAGATTCCAAAAGCTTAGGCACAACATTCAAGCTTGGCAAAATTGAGCCAGGCCTAGGTGCCAACACTGGTAAGCATTATGTGAATTTAAAACCCATAAAAATGGTAATTACATGGTAGAAATATGAAGATGTGCTTGAACCCACCTCTGCTCAATCGTTTTATGCATCATGCGTGGCTTGGGCCTAGGATACCCACGTATGGTGCGTGACCTAGCATGTGCCAATGGTGTTTAAGGGAACTTCCCACACAAAGGGCCAGCATATGTCTATGGTAGTTGAAGCATATACAGAGATCAATGGCCAACATGTTTCAATGGTGGTTGAGGCATGTGCATGTGTTATGGTCCACAATTTGGTCTAGGCCCAGGGATTTTCTTTAAGCAAATGAGCATTCTAGTTTTAGTGAGACAAGGTCTAACAGCTAGGGGAACTCGACCTTAAGTCTAGTTCTAACGAGACAAGGTCTAACAACCAGAGGAACCCATCCTTAAGGCCTACTAGAGGCCTAAGTGACAAGGAACTAGCTAAGAATAGTGGTATGGGTAATGATCAAGACTCTAGAGGCTCAAGCACGGTGTTCAAGTTTGGTAGAATTAAGCCAAGCCCTGGTATAGACATTGGTAAGTGATGCGCAAGCACATGGTTAGGCCTAGGTATGGGCATTGATGATCAAGGTATGGGAGCACGATCAGACCTAAGTGTGGAAATGCTTAAACATAGTCCTATGAGAATCGAATTTATGGGCTTTTAGAAGGCCTAGTACTACAGCATAATGTTGGACATGCTGGAATTATGCTATGCATTTGAGCTTTGTAGGTTGAGTTAGGCAAATAGAGTCAATTCACTATCCAAGGCCACATAGAGTTTGGCTTAAGAACAAAGTCTGTGACACATACACCAAGCGTCATTTGGTGTTGATAGTGATTGAGGGGTAAACAAGTGCCTTAGGTGGAAAGGTCATGGTACATATGCTATACCAAGTGCCAGCATCTATTAAAGAGGTGTTCGAGGCAATAGCCTACACCAAAGGCTTACTTATACCAATGGTGGTAGAGACAAGTGCTCGCACCAAGTACCAGCAACTGGCAATGGTGTTAGGGGCAACATCACACACCAAGGGGCTAACATGTACTAATGGTGTCTAAGGTAACAATGGCCCAGCATCTACTGATAGTGTTGGATATGATTACCTACACTAACCAAGAGCCTTATATTGTTGATGGTGTTTAAGGCAATAGCTCATACCAAGATGCCAACATTTACCGAAGGGGTTTGAGGTAAGTGCTAGCACCAAAGGTTCCCTGCCACTTATTAGTGCTTAGCCCTTGCCCAAACGATCAGGTATAGGTCACACACTTAAGTGCCATCCATTTTTTAGGCTAGTTGATTTGGCAGGTGAGTTGTTACACACTCTTTAGTGAATTTCAACTTTCATGACCATCGTCCTGCTGTCTTAATCGACCAACATCTTTTGTGGGTTTTAGGTTAGTACATAGTTGGGCACTATAACCCAGCTTCCAGTTCATTTTGCATCACTAGTTTTGCTTACCAAAAATGGCCCACTTGGACCCTTGATTCTATGGCATGGCTCAACAAAGTAGTCGTGCCATCTTACGTATTTAAAGTTTAAAAATAGGACGAGGGCATTACACCACCGATGCCTCCAATCATTGGCTTTACTCCATAGAACTCACTAAAGGCTATAGCTATCCTAAGGGAAACTTTGAAAAGAACCAATTACTAGATGGTTTGATTAGTCTTTTGCCCTTATACCTAAGTTAGATGAATGATTTATGCATTAGTATCGTTATAGGCCACCACTAGAGTTTTCTCTTGCTTCACCCCCTTAGGCATAGTTTACCATCTTTTGGGTCTTGATTGGCCTACTTATACTTAAACCCTTTTCAAAATGTCAAGGTTGGTTGGTTGTGCACTTGCAAGGGATCCTACCAATCAACTTCTTTATGCCTTATGATTTTCTAGCACATTAACTTGCACATATGTCAAACTCCTTAGTTTATGTTTCAAGACAGGCTAGATGGAAAACCCACAGGTGCTGAGGTACACTGAGACTACACATGCTACATTCCATGATCGAGACAACCACATTTTAAAGATGTAATGAAATCTTGAACTTGGGCCACTGTCATGATCCATATTGATCCATGCCTCAAGCCGATTAGTAGACTAGCTCTTGTCATTCCATATCCAACGAAAGCCCATCATTGACCCCCATCTGCTTTCATCACAATAATTTCAAGCACTTTTTGACTTTCTTTTCAAAGTCAATTAATACATTCTAATGAAAGAGTTTGACTTGGTTCAAACTCATTTCCTGAAAGAGTCCATGTAAAATTAGAACCCTCAAATGTAATCCTATTGTAATCTCTTATATATATTGGACTCTTTGTGAGCCCTAAGATAGGAACAAAGTCAGCCATTGATTCAAAGGAGCCTTACCCATAAATAAAAGGTGTCACCATCTTTATTGTACACACCATAACTTAAGTAATACAAGTTTACTCTTGCCTATCTCTTTTGCTCTCTTTAGCTTTTCATCAAATAATTTACGTTCATCTTTGTCTAGCAGTAGCTTAAGATGGCTGGTGGAGTTTTGAGTGTTTGTGCACCAATCCAATTGAAAGTTGATCTAAGACATCGAATGAGTTCATTATTGGGTCTTAAAGCTACACGAGTCAAAGCTTGAGTCTTGACCTATGACAAATGGCATCAAAGTAGGTTCAAAGCTAGTTCATAATTGGTAGACGTTTTTTCAGAAGAGGTGATTAGTGTTAGGTGTAGCTGGAATCAATGTTAGCCTCGAGTGAGATTTTAAATGTATTGGTATGAGTATTAGATTGTGTGGTGTGAGCATTATAGGTTGTTTTTATGCTTGTGTGCTAGTGACATGCCCCTTAGTACAAAGGTGCAAGGGTACAAGAGTGTAGAACAAGTGTTTTCAATCGACTATTACTATGGTGCTGTGGGAGTGCTAGGCATGCTATGCAGGTGTGCAGACTGGTGCCTAACCGAGAGTGCATGGCATGCTTAGCTAATATGTAGATTGGTGCCTAACTGAGAGTGCAGGGCATACTTAGCCAATGTGCAGATTAGTGCTTAATAGTGTATGTATGCTGGTGTGTTACATCGACAGATAGGGTGTGCTAGTTTGTGAGGACTAGGACTAGATCACTAGAGTGCTTGAAAGGTGGAGGTAATCTCTTTGGTTTTGTGCATTTATGACCAATAGAGTGTTTGGGGCTATGGCATAGCTAGGGTCAACAAAACAAATAGCCATACCACGGGCCTTGATGAGTGCCCACCTACAGGCAAAGCAAGAAAGGTTAGATCAAGAGACATGGTGGTGTCCGTAAACACCCAACTACAAAAGTGCAAGGTGACCATTGCTGATCTGATTTGAGGGATAAGTTCAAAGACAGGGAAGGATCCTTGAACGAGGCATTAGTGGTGCTCATGCAGCGGAATAAGGCATTAGAGGCCATAGTGTCAACTTACAAGAGGAACTGGTAAAGCTCAAGTGTGCAAGGCTTTTTGATTCTATCCTAAGTCCCTAAGGCTCACACTCTTTATTGTCACTTTTTACTTATATATGTGTAGACACCGAATTTTTTTTGGAGCATTTTCACATGGTTAAACAAAGCCCATTTAAAGCCTATAAAAAGGCCCTTTAAGAGCCTATAAAATGCATTGATATTTAGGCCTATAATAAACAAAGAAAAAGGAGACCTATATGATTACTGTAAAACTTTTTTGCATGGGATTTATGTGGATGATACCTTTTGCACGTGGATGTATGGAAAATAAAGCAAGTAAACCCTAAAGTTAATTCTAGTAGAAATTGCATAAGACTTGGTCAAATTGAATAGAACTGGGGTTAATCTTCAAAGTTCACAACCTAGTTGGAATCAATGTGGTATAAAATTAAATTTGGTGGTTTTTAAAACACTATAAATTTTTATTGTACTAAGTGTGAAATTACCAAAATACACCCATAAGGGTATTTTCCTAATTTAGTCTTTTTGAGCTTGAATTTTCATGAAACTTTCTAGATCATAATTTTAAAATATTTCATGATTTTTGGTGCATTTGAAAGCACAGCAGTATCTAGGAAAGTGTAAAGTATTTTGGTATTTTGGCCTTACCGAGCTTGAATTTTCATGAAACTTTTCAAATCTTAATTTCAGAACATTTCATGATTTTTGGTGCTTTAAAATCCCAAAATAAGCATGGGAACATTGATTTCTAAGAAAATGGCCTAAATATTGAAAACTTTGCACTATGAGTAAAATGGTCCTTTCATGGGTTTAGACGATATAAAAATCCAACCTTTGTGGTGAATAATGTGGACCATTAGATCTTGTATTGATCTTGATCTAATGGCCAAAGGTGGTTCCTTGAAAAGAAAAAAAGAAAAATTTTGACCCTTAGATGAGATCTCATCCAAGGGTCTATAATCAATAAAATGATATTTTTTTTAGGAGATGATTTTTGAAGGCTAGAAGGAGTTCAAAAAAAGAAGGGATAAGGAGCTGAAAGATGAAAAAAAAAGCCAAACATGTAAAAAAATGGAGGGAAAAAGGCTGCTAAAAAAATGAAAGCCAAATAAAAGATGAAAGAGAAAAAAAAAAGAGAAAATGACAGAAGTCAGTCAAATAGCGACGGTGAAGGTCTACTAAAGAAAAAGGAAGAGGCTAGTGGATAGAAGAGGGAAGGACATAAAAAAGAAGAGGGGAGAGGTTTGTCGTAAAAGGTAGAGCTAAAACTTATGGTAATCTTTTCATCTTTGCATTTTCTATTCTTTTTTGTCAATGACACCATAGCAGGCGACATTCTTGCTGACTTTACTTTGGTTTCTTGGCTCCATTATACCTATTTTCTCTTTCATTTTATTGCTTTTAATCCAGCTTTATTTTATTTTCCTAGCTTTTGCACTTTGTTGTTCATTTATGCTTTATTTCCTATATCTTAATCAATGAAATTTCTTATTTTCGGTTCAGCTTAGTTTTTTTTTATTTTTCCAAGTTTGAATTACTTTGCTTTGAGCTTGTTTTTTGTTGAGAAGTATGGCTTTTGATGGCTAGATAAACTCTTGTTCATCATTAGGCATCAAACTAGCATAACTTTTGAATGTTTGATTTTTTTTCTTTGCCATTTAACTATGGTTCTACTTACTTTTATTTTCTGTCCAACCCTTGTTTATATTATTTATTGAGCATGTTTAGGTTACTATCTTGTTATTTTAATTTAGTTGCATGTTATTTTACTATAGTTTCATGATAGTTTAGGACCTTTCCTTTTCATCACTTGCATTTCATTTATTTTCCTTTTATCTCCCATATGAATGAATGACTTTCGGGGGCTATTTCCAGGTCATTTTGTTCAGTTTTTATAGTAAGTTGCCTTCCATTTTTTGTTTGTTCTTGAGGGTCCATAGTTGTTGATTAAAATGTACTTATGGATGAAGAAAAATGCAAGATTTCCATGCTTATTACTTAGTGGTTGTTCATGGAATATTAAAAAAAAATAAGGATAAAGGAAATTCTTATCTGATGATGAGATATTAAGGAATTTCGAGTAGTGATTCTTTAAAGTCTCTAGGTGAAAATATGTTTCTAAAAATGCTACCAAAGTAATGGAGTATTTAGGAAAATATTTAATATGAAAAAAATTTGTTTATCTATTGTTCTAAGATTATTGGACATTGAGAATAATATGTGATGATTAATATTGTGATCAACTAATTTTATTTATTACAAATTTTAATCAAAACTAAAGATTACAACTAGAATACTAATTAAGTAAGAAAGGAAAAAGTGAATGAAATTTTCAAGGATGGGATTCTAAGGTAGTCTGAGTAGAGATTCCTAAAAAATCCCTAGGTAAGAAAATTTTTCTAAAATATCACCAAAGTATTAGGGCATCTAGGAAACTTTTCAATAAAAATTTTATTCCTCTCATTTTTTTTAGTGATAATCAAAAAATAAGTAAAGAAGATTAAAGCATAATCAATATATTTTTCGTATGCTTATTCTACTTGATTGTTTGCATTACATAGTTTTAAATGTAAATGAAATTTTTGATGATAGGACCTCAAGAAGTTCGAGTAGTGATTCCCGATAATTCCCTAAGTGAGAAAGATTTCTAAAAATCACCAAAGTAATGGAATATTTAGAAACTCTTTTCAATATAGATTTTTTTTAATTAATTCAAACAATTCTTGTGAAGAGACAAAAAACATAAATATTTATAAAAGCACTTATATTTTAATAACAAAATTGAAAAAAAAATTTTGGTGATAAGACCTCAGGAAATCCGAGTAGTGATCCTCGACAATTCCCTAGGTGAGAAAAGTCTTCTAAATATTGCCACAGTATTGGAATATTTAGAAGTTTCTTTTCAATATGAAAGATTTCTATTTTATCATTAGTCTTAATTTTAGTAGTTTTTTATATGAAAATATACACTTTTGGCCATAAATTTGTTTGTAAATAATAATATTAATAACAAAATTGAAAAACTAAAATTTCTGATGATGGGACTCCGAGAAGTCCACGTAGTGATTCTTGAAAATTCCCTAGCTATGAAAAGTCTTCTAAAATTGCCAAAATATTGGAATATTTAGAAGTTTCTTTTCAATATGAAAAATTTTCATTTCTTAATTATTTTTCTTAATTTGAATAGTATGTCTTAATAAATAAGAGTGTGTTTTTTGAAAATAAATATATTTGTAGATAATTATACTATTATGTGACTTTTAATAATTTTAAAAAAAGACAAAAGATCTCCAAGGATGAGATCTTAAAGAAATCTAAGTAGTGATTCTTTAGGAATCTTTAGGTAAGAAAATTTATCTAAAATACTACCAATGTATTAGGACATTTAGATTAATTTTCGATAAGAGTTTTTGTTTTTGTTTTATTAAAGGCACAGAAATGAGTTTTAGAAATACTATTTGTTTTTAAAATTATAGATATCATATTTTATGTTTTTCAAAAAAAAAAAATACTGAAAATAAATATGAACCACCAAGGATAGAATTTTTGAGAATTTCAAATAGCGATTCTTAAAAATTCCTTAGGTGAGATGGTTCCTTTTAGTATTGCTAGAGTATTGGAACATTTTTAGGAATTTTTAAATATAAGGTTCTTATTTATTTTCCAAGCTTAGTAAAATTTAAAAATATGTTTTTAAAGGAACTAGGAAAATTATTTTTTAAATATCAAAATTAAGACCATTTTTGTCAATATTAAAAGGTAACACATAATTAATTGGAACCATTTTAAATGGGTGCTATAGAGTGTAATATTCCCCTACACGTAACCAACTTCCGAACCTAAATTGTGTTTGTAGACCCAAAAAATTATCTTTTTAATAAAATTTTAATTAGTTTTAAAATTTTATTAGGAAGATAAGTTTTAATAGATGGCCAATCACACCTAGCAAAAAAAAGATTGGCGGCAACTCCATCTTTTATTTTCCAATTTCATCTAGTGGTCCCCAAAACCGTTACGACAACTTGGCAACTCCATTGGGGACATAATTTTTTTATAGAGTCAAGCCAAAAATTAATAATGTGTTATCTTTAATTTTGATTTAATGGTCTTAATTAGTATTTAACTTTAATTTTATTAATTTTAATTATTTCTAATAATAATAATAATAATAATAATAGTGTAATAATAAAAAAAGAAATGAAAAATTGCATTTTATTTTACCCATGTCATTTATTTACTATTTGCTCTTTTGTTTTATGCTTTGTGTGTCTTATTATTGTTATGAAGTGCTTAGAATAAGAATTATAATACTTTATTTTCTTGTTCACACACAGCACTTTCACATCATGCATGAACTCTATACCTAGGCTCTAACCCATTTAGGAGGGAGTAAAGTACCTATGCTTTCGTGAGGTGATAATCTTTGCAATGGCAAGTGAAATACTTCCACTTAAATTGAACCTTTTTTGTTTATAGCCTGTAATGGGTGAGGATCAGGGTACCTTACTAGTCCATAGTGGATACTAGTGAGAAACAGTTTGGGGACCTTTAGATGCAAATCAATTCGAACCTAGTATATAGTAAACCATAAGAGCCGACCCAAGGTAGAGCCATATCCACCCTTTTCGCAAACCGTCTCCATGAATTAAAATAAAAAGGGGAACATTTTTATTGTGGTTTAAAGAATATTATAAATGTAGGCATTCATATTTGTTTTGTTTTTTCAAAAAAAAAAAAAAATACAATAAGATCTTTGTCTTATTTCCTTTTATAAGAAAAAATTTTTTTCCCTTTCGTTTCTTTTATTTTTCAAGCTTTTATTTTTATTTTTATTTTTATTTTTCTCTCTCTTTTATACTAATGACTTGTTTTTTTTTCTTTTGTGTTTTTCTTTTGCATAAATTACATTGGCATGACATAACAACATAGTAAGGTATTTGCCTCAAGGCATCTTTCAACAAAGTTTTTTTCATAGATCTCACAGTATTATAGATCTGCTCTTCTTCTGTGACTGCCCATGTGAATCATACAATGAGGAATATGAATGGTCTAAAAGAACTCAGCAAAAGGAAGGAGATTGTTTACCTATTGGTTTCATGTTGAGGTTACTAGAAAAAGTGCATTTGAGTTTTACCCAGAATAATTTGAAAGATTTAGCTACCATATGGAATTAGATGGGTGAAGCTAAGAAGGAAAAGTTTTGTGAAAAACATGGGTAGATTGCATCTTTTATCTCAATAGTGATTGAAGAACATTTTATTCAAGCAGTTGTTCAATTTTGGGACCCATCTTATAGATGTTTCTTATTTAATGAAGTGGGTTTGACACCGATCATTGAGGAATATTCGATTTTAGTAGGATTGAATTATGTTACCTTGATAAGATATATGTTAGAAAACTAAAGCTAGGATACCATAAGAAGATAGCTAAATTGATGGGAATGAAGGTAAAAGCCATGGATGCTTTGACTAAAGACAAAGGTAAAGGTGTTGGCTTACCTTGGCATTTCTTTCATGATTTCATTTTAGGACATTTAGAAGATGACCAAGGCATGGTAATGTTCACCTTAGCAATTTACAATATGGTGATCTTCCCAAAAACTTTGGGATACATTAAATTGGTAGTAGTTGATCTATTTGAACAAATCGAAAGTCAAACGATTAATCCCATTCCAACCATCCTAGCTAAAACAATCACATTATTAAACTTTGATCGTTGAAGTGGAAGATGTTTAACAGAAAGTGCACAGTTACTATTTTTTTTGGGTAAAAAGCCATTTTAGATGCAAGAAAAGTGCTTTTTCCAAGCCATATCTTCAAAATAAAGCCCCAGTTAAAGAATTTTGTGAGAGTTAGTGGCCAACATTGAAATCCATAAAAGAATGGGTAGCATTCTTTCGAAGGCATACTAATGATCAGGTTAAATGGATGGCACCATGGATGCCTCATGTGCCAATGTTATACTAAGGTGGAGATGATCCATGGGTACTACTTTTAGGATTGTGGGAACTGGTAAGTTACACTCCACTAATGGTGTTAAGGCAATTTGGTGTGAAGTAGTTTATTCCTGCCAAACAAGGACTTGCCCTAGTAAAATTTGCTTATAGAGAAACGACCTTGTCAAGAGTAGTGGAGTAGCCAATTTAGGTATGGAAGAATACTCGAAGGCTAAAATTAAGACCTATTTTGGACAAAGTTACCCCTGATTACTTGATTTGGAAAGCAAAGTGTTATAGAGATATTGTGCTCCCTCTAGATGATTTCTCATTCCAGTAAGTGAACTTGTGGCAAAGGAACCATTGTTGGAAGTTGAGTTTGTTACGCAATAACTTGAAGTAGAAAAAGAGAAATTGAGAAAGGAAAATTTGAGACTCAAGGAAGAGATGGGACAATTGAAATATGAAGCGGAAGCTTATAAAATTAGACTAAAAAAAGCAATGCAAGATTGGGACGTGGTCCAAAATGATCTAAAGGATTTGCATAAAAAAAACAAGAAAATGCGAACCCAATTAAAAGAGGGAAAATATGCTAGATTTGGTGTTAAGTAGCAAAGAGAAATGATTGAGCTTCAAGAAAAGATGCAATGTTGGAAGGACAAAGCCAAGGAAAATGAGGAAAAAGCCATCAGGATTTCTTAAAAACAGCAAGAGTGGGAAGGTTTGTATTCAACAACTTCAGCAAGATTGGTGGAATGTCAAAAGGAGAATGCTAAATTGAAGATGCAAATCAAAGATGAAAAAAGAAAACACTATGAAATGCAAAAGGAGAAAGAATCACTTTGATAAGTAATTTAAGAGATGGAACAGTAATTGTAAAACCGCAAAGACTATATTTCCAAAATCATTAAAGAATGGCAAAATAGAGAAGCAAATTGAAGATACACTTGCAATCTTGAAATAGATGCTCATATGGAATGGAAGGCAGAGAGTTTGGGAAGGCAACAGTACATAAAGCATCTGGCTAGTCAAATTGGCAAAGCAATAAGGAAAGCTAGGAAAATGGTTAAAAGAGTGGAAGTTTTAATACAAGAAATCAACCTAACTGAAAGTTATAGCCAACATTTGTTGAACTTTTTAGTTGAAGCCAAAGATCACTATGAGCAAATTAAATGTTTCTATGGCTACAATGCTAAAATGATAGACTCTTTGTAATCAGAAACTTGTCAGAGTCAATGAAAGTTCTAATGTTTGAGTTATGTCTTGGAGTAAATACCTCTCAATGCATTCATGCATACATTCTGCATATGTTTTTTGAATATTTTACCTTATTAAAATGATGTTTTCAGAATAAAAATAAAAATTATTTTGCTTTCACAAAAAATAATATGGCATCCTAATTTTTCAAATTATGGTAATGAAAAGGTTTAAGGATATCTCAACCATTAAGAGTTTGAAATCGATCTACTCACCACCCATACAATACATGGTTACAAGTTAGAATTAAGGAAAACAAGCAGGTAACTAGGATAAAAAGAATGGAAAAAGCTCAAGAAGATATGTAAGAATGAATGGTTGAAATGCAATAGGAGATGTAAAGAAAAATGATAAAGTTAAAGGAGTTAATTAAGGGCATGGCTAAAGGGAAAGGTGTTGCTAAAGCCTCTACTACCCGAGAGAAAATTGACCTCAAAAAAATAACAATGTCAGAGAAAAACAATTTTACCTACGTGGTATATGCCACCCTATGCTTGAGCTCTTCAACTTATGTATCCATCACATATGGGTGGGCAACCTTATCCATTCTCGAATGTGAAGTTACGAGTTAACCAACAACTAAATCAGGGGCAATTTAAGCATAATTTGAGGTGTAATCCATTGATCCAATTTTTGTTCCCAATTTGGATAATCTTGGGGAGCAAGAGAAATTAAAGGGCATGTCTTAAGTCAGGACAAAAAAAAAATTCAACACAAGTATGACTTGCTAGAAGAAAGACTAAAAGTCATTAAAGGAAAAGATATCTTAGGCATTATTAATGCAAATAACCTTAGTTTGTTCCCAGATCTAGTAATTCCATTAAAGTTTAAAAATCTTAATTTTGAAAAGTATGATGGAACTAGGTGCTTATCAACCTATCTCACCATGTTTTGTCATAAGATAATAGGTCACACCGACAAATGATAAGTTTTTAATCCACTGTTTCCAAGATAGCCTCATTGGGTCTACAGTTAGGTGGTATGTCTAACTGGATAAGAGTCACATACATTCTTAGAAGGACCTTGCTAAAGCTTTTCTTGGCCAATACAAGCATGTAATAGACATGGCTAATGATAGGTTGTCACTGTAAAATATGGAAAACAAAGCCAATGAAACTTTTAAAGAATATGCCCATAGATGGAAAATCTTACTGCTCAAGTATAGTTGTCTTTGATAAAAAAAAAGATGATGATGCTTTTCATTAATACTCTCAAGGCACCATATTATGATAAACTTATTGGCAATGCAATGAAAAATTTTATGAATATGGTGATTTCTGGTGAAATGATAGAAAGTGCCATCAAGAGTGGTAAGATTGAGACAAGTGATATATCCAGTTCCAAGAAAGTAATGCCACCTAAGAAGAAAAATGGAGAGGCACATGTTGTGGCCTATGGGAATCAACCACCTAGAAATTTTATCTCATATCTCCGCTACCCAACCTGCTCGTCTTATCACCCCACCTCTCATAACCTTTCCCAAGGTCCATACCTATTTAAATGGTACCACCACTGAGATTCCCATAAAGCTTTTGCCCTCGCATGCTTATTTATGCTTTTACACCTACAGCCTAACCTATTATCCAATCAAATAATTTGACAAGCAATCTTAGAGGTTTAAGGGCCATTTAAGAGAAAACTCCCTTCAATCCCATTCCCATATCTTATGCTGATTTGTTCCCTTAATTGGTAGCAAACCATCTAATTGCACATTATCCTATAAAATCATTGAAGCCTCTATACCCTAACTAGTATAATCCAAATGCTCGATGTGATTATCATGATGGGGTTGCAAGCCATTCTATAAAAAATTACATAGCTCTTAAGTATAAAGTGTAGCACTTGATCAAGAAAAGATACGTAAATTTTGACACTAATGGAAAGCCAAATGTTAATGAAAATATTTTACCAAAGCACGTTAGGTCAATGATCAATGCAATAGATGGCGGTATGGTAAGGCATGTTAAAAGAAGTGTTGATTAAGTTAAAATCTTGATGGGTCAAGTGTTCGAAAACTTGGTCAAAGTTGACATGCTTCACCTAATTCCCTCAAAATAAGTGATCTATCAAGAAAACTATGATCCAACCCAAACATGTATCTATCACATTAATATGGCAAGGCACTTAATTCAAAATTGTAGTATGTTTTGCTAAATGCTACAAATAATGATGGATTCATCCTCGGTAGAGCTTTATGAAGAGGATAATCAGAACACAAAGAATGCAACAAGAAGGTCTTCAAAGAGTATGCCCTCTAAATTTATGCTTAAGCTAGTGACAAATTATTGTCATAAAAAATGAAGTAGGGTGTAAGGGCAATCCTTGATGAATGAAGCAAGAGGAAAATCTATTGAAAGTATGTTCCCCAAGTTTGTGCCTAAACCAATAACTATCTTTTACAATCCAAAACCAATCTTAGTGAAAGAATAACCCATTTCCTTTCCCATGAAACCTATAATAATTCAAGTCCTTAGCCCATTCCTTTATCAAAGTAATATGGTAATGCCATAAAAGTATGATTATAATGTCATGGCACAAGAATCAAATGACTGTCAAGTTGCAAATGACCCAAATGGCACTAGTATTGTAAATATAATTGGGGTAGGTGGAATGAGGAGGAATGGAAGATGTTATACTCTTGGAATGATAGAGAAGGCTCGAAAGGGAAAAAAAGAGATGTTGGGAGAAAGAAACAAGACTCATTCTGTAATAACTCAAGATGCATAATATAAAGAACCTGTCACTAAAAAAAACTTATAAGTTCTTAAAGTTGATTAAACATTATGAATACAATATAATAAAGTAGTTGGGCAAGATGCCTGCTCAAATTTCTTTGTTATTACTGTTGTTGAATTTTGAACCACATCAAAATGCCTTACTGAGAGTGTTGAATTAAACACATGTGGACTATAATATCTCTATTACAAATGTTGATCATATTGTTAAAAGTATTATGCTTTCAAATTTCATAACTTTCAATGATGATGAAATTTCACCATAGGGATAAGGCAATACCAAGGCCCTTCATATCACTACTATGTGCAAAGGACATATCATAGCTAAGGGGGCCTAATTGATAACGACTCTACAATCAATGTCATGCCCATGATTACCCTAACAAAATTATCTATTGATGTATCACATGTAAAGACCAGTTATATGATAGTAAGGGCTTTTAATAGGTCTTGGAAGGAAGTGTTAGGGAACATTGAAATACCAATGCAAATATGGCCATGCACTTTCTCTATAGAATTCCAAGTCATGGAGATTTTGCCATCTTATAGCTGCCTACTAGGATGACCATGGATTCGTAAGGTAGGAGTTATCCCATCATCTCTAAATTAGAAAGTAAAGTTTATAATTAAAGATCAACTAATTAATTTTTTGGAAAAAAAAGACTTGTTGGTAACTAAGCCCATGACTACTCCATATGTGGAAGTTGCAAATAAGGCATTAGAGTTTTAGATCCATTGAATTTATTAATGCAACTTATGTGGAGGAAGGGTCAAAAGTGTATGCTCCACGCTTATCAAGTGTAACCATGATGGTTATCAAACAAACACTAGGTAAATGATGGTGTGTTGGATACGGACTTGGAAGGAATTTGTAAGGAACTAAAGAGCCATCGAGAGTATTTGAAAATTGAGAAAGGTTTGGATTGGAATTTAAAGTCATTATGGTAGAAAGAAAGAGAGCCATGGTTAAAAAAAGGGAAAAGAGATTGGCACAGCTTAAGGGACATGAGCCAGAATATGAAAGAATGATCCACCCTAATCTACTAGAGGACATGCAAAGGGAACTTATGCTAATCATAAAAAAAGCCTTTTTCAAACTCCATGTCTATATGGTGGGAAATAGAGCAATAACTATTCAGGAAGATCATCCTCTTGTTTATCCATGTCCTTTGGGTGAAGAGCTAAACAATTGAAAATCAATGAAGTTGCCAATTATCCTTAAATCTTTCACAAAATAATTTTCCCCAATGCTTATGCCCAAAAGCATTTGGAAAAGTTTTGTATAGGCTTATCTTTTCTTTATCATTTCAATAAAATGACTAGTGTTTTGCACTTTCGTTTCCTCTATTATTTCATTCATTCAAAGTTACAATTTTCTTTTTTTTTTTTCCCACACATAAGCCTATATCCTTTCAATTTCACCTATTTTTAGGTTTTCAAATAATGAATACAAGGATAATCATGACGACAATACAAGATTTGACTTTGAAAAACTTATTCACATTGATGAACTTGATAATGAAAAGGATTCGGATAAGGACAATTTGCCCCCTAATCTATTAAAACTAATGGAATAAGAAAGGAAACCAATTGAACCCTTGCATAAGTTATAGACATAGTTAATTTAGGTGATGAGGAAAATATGAAAGAGGTTAAGATGAGTACATCCTTTTCACACACAGAAAGATAAAGGTTGGAAGAATTACTTCATGAGTTCATTGATGTGTTTGTATGGTCATACCAAGATACGCCAAGATCAATTCAGATATTATAGAACATTGATTACCATTAAAGCCAGAATGTAAGTCAATACAATATAAATTGAGGCGCATGAAATCGTACATGTTAAAAATCAAAGAATAAGTAAAAAAGCAATTTGATGTAGGCTTCTTGGAGGTAGCCAAATATCCAAAATGGGTAGCTAATGTGGACCCAATTCCTAAAAAGGATGGAAAAGTTTGAATGTGGGTAGACTATAAAGATTTGAATAGAGTTAGCCCGAAACACAATTTTTCTTTGCCCTATATTGACACTTCTTAGGATAACACCGCTAAGCATTCCATGTTCTCTTTCATGGATGGTTTTTTTTGGATATAACCAAATAAAATGGCCTCTATTGATATGGAAAAAACTAAGTTTGTTACCATGTAGGGCATGTTCTATTATAAAGTTATGCCTTTTGAGTTGAAAAATGCATGACTACTTATCAAAGAGGTAACCCTTTTCTATGACATGATGCATAAAGAAATAGAAGTGTATATGGATGACATGATTGCAAAATCTTGTAAGGGAAAGGACCATGTTACTAATCTTAGGAAACTATTTGATAGATTGCAAAAGTATCAACTCAAGCTAAACCCAGCAAAGTGCACATTTAGTGTTAAGTCAAAAAAATTGTTAGGGTTTATGGTTAGTGAAAGGGGCATTGAAGTTGATCTAGATATGATACTCACCACCCAAAACTTATCTCCCCCACATAACCAAAAGAACGGATTTTCTAGAAAAGCTAAATTACATTTCCCATTTTATTTCTCAATTTACTTCTAAATGTGATCAAATTTTCAAGTTACTTTAAAAACATAATACCAGAACATGGGATGAGGAATGTTAATATGCCTTTGAAAAGATTAAAGAGTACCTATCAAATCTTTCAATATTAGTACTAGCTATTGTGGGGAAAACAATGATTTTATATCTCACGGTGTATGATCGTTCTATGGGATGTGTGTTGGGGCAACAAGATGTAGCGGGTAAGAAAGAGCAAGCTGTCTATTACTTAAGTAAAAAGTTCACTGAATATAAGTCTAAATATTCCCAATTGGAAAAAATGTGCTACGAATTACCTTAGATAGCCCACAGACTCAAGCAAATTGTGTTATACCATACTACTTGGTTAATAACAAGGTTGGATCCTCTCAAGTATATATTTGAAAAACCATCATTATTAGAAAGGTTAGCAAAATGGCATGTCATGCTCTCTAAATATGATATTGTACATGCGTCACAAAAAGTGATCAAAAGAAGTGTGATAGCTAAATTCCTTGTAGAGCGTGCAACTGATTATTATGAGCTTATGAAATTAGACTTTCTTGACAAAGATTTAATGACCATATCCCGAGAGGAGAAAAAGGAGCCAATCGAAAAGCCATGGAAAATGTTTTTTGATGGAGCCTCGAATGCTTTAAGGCATGAGATTAGAGTAATTTTGATATCCCTTGGTGGAAATTATTATCCAAACACTACAAGGTTGGATTTTAATTGCACCAACAATGTGGTAGAATATGAAGCATGCATAATGGGCCTACAAATGGCCATTGTAAGGAAAATTGGAGTTTTGGAAGCCTATGGAGACTCAACCTTGGTAATCTATCAACTATGTGGTGAATGGGAAACAAGAGATTATGATACCAAAAGTATGAAGTAGAATTGATCAAAAAGTTTGAAAAGGTTCAATTCTGTGATGTACCTTGAAAAATAATCAAACGACTGATGATCTAGCTATATTAGCTACAATTTTAAAGTGAGTGATAAGATTGAAATCCAACCTATCCAAATAACTATGTAAGGATCATTAGCATATTATTCAACTATTGAAGAAGAGATTGATGGTCTGCCTTAGTACTATGACATCATGCAATATGTCGAGTACCAACAATACCCAAAACAAGTGTTAGAAAATGACAAACAAATTATCAAGAGATTGGCTATGGGATTTTTTTTTACGGAGAAATTTTGTACAAGAAAAGTTGAGATCAAATGTTATTAAGATGCATGAATGCTATTGAGGCTAAGAAAATATTACAAGAAGTGCATGAAAGAACTTATAGAGTACATGTAAATGGCCACATGATAGTTATAAAAATCATGAGGGTAGGTTATTATTGGTTAAATAGAGAGTGATTGTATCAACTATGCCAGAAAATGCCTTAAATGCTAGATTTATATAGATAAAATTCATGCTCCTTTAATTCCTTTACATGTTTTTATGCCTCCTTGGTCATTCTCTATGTGAGGGATGGATGTAATTGGACCATGACTCCAGAAGCTTCAAATGGACATTGATTCATCTTTGTAATGAGTAACTATTTCACAAAATGAGTTGAAGCAACTTCTTATGCTAATGTGACAAAGGTAGGAGTAAGCAAGTTTATAGAAAGGGAGATAATATATCAATATGGCCTTCTAGAAAAGATAATTTTTTATAATGCTCACAATTTGAATAACAAGATGTTAATGGATGTATGTGTTCAGTTTAGAATGAAAGCACCACAATTTAGCTCCATACCACCTAAAGATGAATGGAGCAATAGAAGCTACCAGTAAAACTATTAAGAGGATAATAGGAAAAATGACTAATAGTTATATGGACTGGCATGAAAAGTTGCCTTTCACACTACTTGCTTATAGGAAATTAGTGCGCACATCTACTGGGACCACTTTTTTTTTTACTCGTATATGGGATAAAAGCTATGTTGCCAATCAAGGTAGAGATTCCTTCTTTAAGGATCTTGATGGAAATGAATTTAGAAGAAGTAGAATGGGTTCGAAATCATTATGAACAACTAAACCTAATTAAAGAGAAAAGGCTCATAGCTCTTTACCATGGTTAGTTGTTCCAAAAAAGAATGATTCGAGCACATGACAATAGACCTTGATTTAGGCATTTTTGTGAGGGAGAATTGGTTTTAATGAAAATTCTTCTGAATCGACATGATAATCGAGGAAAATGGGTACCTAATTGGAAAGGTCCATATGTAGTCAAAAAGGTTTTTTTAGAGGGAGCACTGATCTTGGCAGAGATAGATGGGGATGACTTGCCAAACCTAATAAATTCAGATGCTATAAAAAAACTTTGCCTAATAAGAAAGAAAAAAATAAAAAAAAGAAAAAAAAAGAATCAAAAAATGAAAGAAGACTCATAACTAAAAACCCAAAAAGGACAATTGTGTCAAAAGGAAGGATCTAAGTTGAAAACTAGAAAATGTGGCTTAAATGCAAAAGAAATATCTAAGTGCAAAGGGGCAAGGTCTAATACAACGAACTTGGAATGATCAAGTGCATTAATAGAATGGGTTTTTAAAAGGAAAAATTTTGGAATATTATTCATGACTGTTTGAATATTCACTGTTTAAATACAATTCTCTTGTTCAAGCTTCTCGGTAGATACATCCTTGTACCTTCCTTAAAAAATATTCACCTTTCTCTAATCTACCTTGCTTTTTGACAATTTTCATTCTCTCAAATAGAGGAAACACTAATTTGTTACATTATTCATGAAATTTGGAATATGATAAATGATTAATAATTTTCATAAAAGGTTTTACATTATTTTGTGAAAATCAAGGATAACAAAGTCAACACAAAAAAAAAAACAAAAACAAAAAGCAAAAAAAAACAAAACACAAAAAAAGAGAGAAGATTTGGAAAAGCATCTATTTTCAAATTCATTAATTCAAAGTTAAAACTTGTTGGAAGTAATGTTGGATAAGGATATCAACAAAATATTGTCATAGTTCACAAGAAAGCAACTTTTAGAATATGCAAACCAGGATTGAGATCGATTGTTTAGAAAAAGAAACAAGAAAAAAGACAAAGTAAAAAATAAAAAATAAAAACAAAGGAAGGATTGACTTAAGGAACCTTGTTACCATAGTTTGGTTGCATCATATTGGTTTCTAATAATACTTTCATTACATGTACTACATTCATGAATCACGTTTAATATATTCTTTAGAAAATTTTGAACTTTATTTTTTTTTAGGAAGAATCATTCAAATAAAAAACTAATATGAAGAATGATTTTGAAACAATCACAACTAATGAAACCCTTGAGCCATAACATCATGAGTCATTTCCAAACTAGTTTCAAAATGAAAGAGAACGAGAGAGAAAAGTAAAACAAGATTTTAAAGTTTCAAAGCATCTATTTAAGGGAAACCATTTTCAAACAAGATTTGGGGCCATTTTCAAACAAGACTTTTAGAGTTTAAAAACCTCTATTTGGGAGGAAGCCATTTATAAATTTTTAAAGTTTTAATGCCTCTATTAAATGAGCATTCAAAGATTTTTAAGATTTGTAAGACCTCTGGACATAATCTCTAAGACCTCTAGATAAAACATTTTAAATTTTTAAACTTTCAATGCCTTTATTATGAGGAGCATTCAAAGATTTTTGTGACTTGTAAGGCCTCAGGGCATAATCTCTAAAATCTTTAGGCAAAACATTTTAAATTTTTTAAGTTTCAATGCCTCTATTACGAGGAGCATTAAAAGATTTTTGAGATTTGTAAGACTTCTAGGCATAATCTCCAAGACCTCTGAGCATAATTTCCAAGACCTCTGGGTAAAATATTTTAAATTTTTAAAGTTTCAACACCTCTTTTACGAGGAGGATTCAAAGATTTTTAAGATTTGTAAGACCTCTAGGAATAATTTTCTAGACCTTCGTGCAAAACATTTAAAAATTTTAAAGTTTCAATACCTCTATTACGAGGAGCATTCAAAGAATTTTAAGACCTCTAGGCATAATTTGTAAGTCCTCCAAGCAAGATTTGTAAGTGTTTTGAGCTAAATCTATTTTAATTTCAAAATTTGTAATACCTCTGGGCATGAACTCTTGTTTTATTTCCAAATTTTATTGAGTTTTCATTTAAATTTGTTTACAAACAATCAAGTTTATTAATTCACAAAAAAAAAACAAAAAATAATAAAAAAACTTTTTTAAATCATCATCCAGTTAAAATTGTTGTCAATGTTTTTGCATTATTTCTAACTCTAAAAAATATGCAAAGAAGGGTAGTTGTAGACATCAAATTTTGTCCGAAACATTTTAATATGGTTGAATAGAGCCCATTTAAAGCTTGTAAAAAGGCCCTTTAAGAGCCCATAAAATGCATTGATATTTGGCCTATAATAAACAAAGAAAAAGGAAACCCATATGATTACTATCAAACTCTTTCATATGATATTTATGTGGATGATACCTTTTCACGTAGATGTATGAAAAATAAAACAAGTAAACCCTAAAGTCAATTCTAGTCAAAATTGCATAAAACTTGATCAAAATGAATAAAACGGAGTTTAAATAAAGTTCACAGCCTAATTGGAATCAATGTGGTTTAAAATCAAATTGGTGACTTTTAAAACACTAAAAGTTTTTATTGTACTAGGGAAATGTGAAATTACCAAAATACCCATATAAAGGTATTTTCGTAATTTGGCTTTTTCGAGCTTGAATTTTCATGAACTTTTTTAAATCTTAATTTCATAATACTTCATGATTTTCAGTGCATTTGAAATTATAGTAGTACCCAAGGAAGTGTGAAATTACCAAAATACCTTTAGGTATTTTTGCAATTTGGCCTTTCCGAGCTTGGATTTTCATGAAACTATTTAGATCTTAGTTTTATAATATTTGATGATTTTTGATGTATTTAAAATCATAGCAGTATTTCAAAAAATATGAAATTACTAAAATACTTCTATAGGGGTATTTTCATAATTTGACCTTCCCAAGCTTGAATTTTCATGAAACGTTTCAGATATCAATTTAATAATATTTCATGATTTTTGGTGCTTTAAAATCTCAAAAATGGGCCTAGGAACATTGATTTCTAAGAAAATGGCCAAAATACCAAAAACTTTGCATTAGGGGTAAAATGGTCTTTTCATGGGTTTAGAGGATATAAAAAATCCAACCTTTGTAGTGAATAATATGAACCATTGAATCTTTTATTGAAATTAATGCAATGGCCAAAGGTGGTTCCTTGAAAAGAAAAAAAGAGAAACTTTGACCTTAAAATGAGATCTCACCCAAGGGTTTATAATTAATATATGAGATTTTTTTAGAGGGCTAATTCTTGAAGGCTAGAAGGAGCTTGGTAAAAGAAGGGAAGAGGAGTTGGAAGACAAAAAGAAAGAGCCAAACACATAAAAAAAGAAGAGGGAAAGAGGTTGCTAAAAAAAATAAAGAAAGTCAAATAAAGGATGAAAGAGAAAAAAAAAGAGGATAAAAGACGAGTTTGCTGAATAGCTAGGGAGAAGTCTGCTAAAGAAGAAGAAAAAGGCTAGTGGAGAGAAAAGGGAAGACGTAAGAAGAAAAAAAGAAGGGTCCACAAAAAATGGTAAAGTTGAAACTTGTGGTAATTTTTCATCTTTGTAGTTTTTATTCTTCTGTGTAAATGACACCATAGCAGGCAACATTCTTGTTGACCTTGCTTTCATTTCTTAGCTCCATTGTAGTTGTTTTCTCCTTCATTTTATTACTTTTAATTCCAGCCTTATTTTATTTTCCTAGCACTTGCATTTTGTTCTTCATTTAAGCTTTGTTTACTATATCTTAATTAATGAAATTTCCTGTTTTTGGTTAAGCTTAGTTTTTTTTTTTTAAATTTTTCCAAGTTTAAATTACTTTGCTTTCAGCTTGTCTCTTGCTAAGAAGTATGGCTTTTGATTGTTGGATAGATTTTTGTTCATCATTAGGCATCAAAATAGCTTGACTATTGAATGTTTGATTTTTTTTCTTTGCCATTTAACTATTCTACTTGCTTTTATTTTCTGCCTAGCCCTCGTTTATATTATTTATTGAGCTTGTTTTGGTTACAATTTTCTTGTTATTTTAATTTAGTTGCATGTTATTACTATGGTTTCATGATAATTTAGGACCTTTCCTTTTCATCACTTGCATTTCATTTACTTTCCTTTTATCTCCTATATGAATGTACAATTTTGGGGTGGGCTGTTTCCATGTCATTTTGTTCAGTTTTTGTAGTAAGTTGCCTTCCATTTTTTGTTTGTTCTTGAGGGCCCATAGTTGCTGATTAAAATGTACTTATGGATGAAGGAAAATGCTAGATTTTCATGCTTATTGCTTAATGGTTGTTCATGGAATTTAAAAGATAATAAGGATAAAGGAAATTTTTATCCGATGATGAGATATTAAGGAATTCTGAGTAGTGATTCTTTAAAGTCTCTAGTGAAAATATTTTTCTAAAAATACTATCAAAGTAAAGGAGTTATATAGGAAAATATTTAATACAAAAAAAATTATGTTTATCTATTTTTCTAAAATTATTGTACATTGAGAATAATATGTGATATTGTGATCAACAAATTTTAATTATAACTAAAAATTACAATAAGAATACTAATTAAGTAAAAAAGGAAAAAGTGAATGAAATTTTTGAGAATGGGATTTTAAGGAAGTCCGAGTAGAGATTCTTGAGAAATTCCTAGGTGAGAAATTTTTTATAAAATATTGCCAAAGTATCATGATATCTAGGAAAATTTTCAAAAAAATTTATTTGCTTTGTTCCTCTCATTTTTTTAGTGATAATCGGAAAATAAGTAAAGAGATTAAAGCATAATCAATATATATTTCATATGCATATTCTACTTGATTATTTGCATTACATAGTTTTAAATGTAAATGAAATTTTCGATGATGGGACCTCAGGAAGTCTGAGTAGTGATTCCTGAGAATTTCTTAGGTGAGAAAAGATTTCTAAAAGTCACCAAAGTATTGGAATATTTAGAAACTCTTTTCTATATAGATATTTTTTAATTAATTTGAACAATTGTCGTAAAGATACAAAAAATATACATATTTATAAAAGCATGCATATTTTAATAATAAAATTGAGAAATAAAAATTTCTAATGATGGGACCTTAGGAAATCTGAGCAATGATCCCCAAGAATTCCCTAGGTGAGAAAAGTCTTCTAAAAATTACCAAAGTATTGGAATATTTGAAAGTTTCTTTTCAATATGAAAGATTTATGTTTGATCATTATTCTTAATTTGAGTATTTTTTATATGAAAATATATACTTTTGGAAATAAATTTGTTTATAGATAATAATATTAATAATAAAGTTGAGAAATGAAAATTTTCAATGATGGGACTCCGATAAGTCCGCATAGTGATTCCTGATAATTTCCTAGGTGAGAAAAGTCTTTTAAAAGCTGCCTAAGTATTTTAGAAGTTTCATTTCAATACAAAAAGTTTTCATTTCTTAATTATTTTTCTTAATTTGAATAGTTTGTCTTAATAAATAAGTGTGTTTTTTGAAAATAAATATATTTATAGATAATTATACTATTACATGACTTTTAATAATTAAGAAAGACGAAAGATCTCCGAATATGAGATCCCAAAAAAATCCAAGTAAAGATTTTTTAGGAATCTTTAGGTAAGAAAATTTATCTAAAATACCGTCAATGTATTGGAACATTTAGATTAATTTTTGATAAAGAGTTTCCGTTTTGTTTTATAAAAGGCATAGAAATATGAGTTTTAGAAATACTCCTTGTTTTTAAAATTATAGATATCATATTTTATCTTTTTCAACAATAAACATTAGAAATAAATATGAATCAATGAAGATAAGATTTTTGAGAAATTTGAGTAATGATTCTTAAAAATTTCTTAGGTGAAATGGTTCCTTTTAGTATTGTCAGAGTATTGGAATAGTTTTAGGAAATTTTCAATATAAGGTTCTTATTTATTTTCCAAGCTTACTAAAATTTAAAAATATGTTTTCAAAGAAATTAGGAAAATTAATTTTTAAAAACCAAAATTAAGACCATTTTTGTCAATATTAAAAGATAATGCATAATTAATTGGTATCACTTTAAACAGGCACTGTGGGATTCCTAATTCTTCCCCTCGCATAACCAACTCCCAAACCCAAACTGTTTAAACAAACCTAAAAAATTTTCTTTTTAATAAAATTTTAATTAGTTTTAAAATTTTATTAAGAAGATAAGCTTTAATAGATGGCCAATCACACCTAGCCAGAAAAGGATTAGTGGTGACTCCATCTTTTGTTTTCTAAATTCATCTAGCAATTCCCAATGCTGTTACAACAATACAAATTTAGGGGAAGCTTTCCTATTTATACTTGAGCCCTCTTGGTACTTGTGGTTAAAATGAATCCAAGTGCATGCCCATTATAGGCCTTTTGGATAGTTCTAGGGTGCCCAGGCTCCAACAGGGTCGATTAAAACGTCTCTAGATTTCTATTAGTTTTAGGCTCCCAGTCAGGCCTCGGGTCTGGAAGTGTCCGAGCAATTTTGTTAAGTGCTCACACCTAGTGGGTTCTAGAGCCTTGACTACCTAAGTGCCACTTTGGCTGCAGTTAGGCCCTTCTAGACACTCCCTTGTTGGGTGCTTTAGTGCCTGACACTGTGCCCATTCTTGGCCTTTTTAGAACCTTTGATGTTTGCACACTTGGCCTACATTTTGACTTCTTTAGACCCTTTTGTGCTCATGCACTTGGCCTATTTCCAGGCTTCTCTAGGCCTTTCCATGCCTATGCACTTAGCTTGTCTCTAGGTGGTTTTAAGCTTTTTTGGGCTTAACTACCCATACCATATCTTGGGGCATTCTAGAACCTTCCAATGAGCAGTCATTATCTTTAGCACCATGCAGCTCACCTTAAGTGTACTCTTACACTCCAGCCTTAGTCTTGGCCCATACACTTAGGTAAAGTATGTGCCTTTAGGGCTTTAATTTTGATTCTTTTCGATTTGTTGCTTATACCATCTCGAGCAAGTCTTATCACATGACCTCTTTGGTCTCAGACTTGTGCATGATCCGTGACATTCTCCCTCACTCATTCTAGTAATGCTCTTATTGCTAAGGGAATGTCAATTCTTCATTACGTGTGAATGCTAGATCAATGTTTAGTTTTTATCCTGATGGTCTTTGGCACTTGATCTTGATTATCCCTTTCTCTTGCCTTGATGCTAATGCATCTCTCATTGAACTGACTTCCTCCTAAGAGTCACCCACTATGCACTATGATGAGAAAGATTTGGCTGATCTCTCTAGTTTGGCAGGTAGCTCACTGTAAGCACACTCTACTAATCCTATTAGCTTGACTAATGGCTCTTCATAGCCATGACATTATCACCTTCATCAAGAGCTTGAGAGGTCCACTCCTATTGGGTCAATTAAATTGCACCTAGCCTCATTGTTCTTGTAAAGTCTTCAAGGTGCTGATGCTTACCACTATTCATGCCATTAGACTCC
Organism: Durio zibethinus; assembly: GCF_047325235.1. Lineage (NCBI taxonomy): Eukaryota > Viridiplantae > Streptophyta > Magnoliopsida > Malvales > Malvaceae > Durio > Durio zibethinus. The sequence continues at coordinate 22,307,797 of NC_143166.1, forward strand.
TCAGAAGTCTTTACAACTACAAACTTTTTCTATTATGGGCAATCTCTGGGCCTATGTGATCCCAAACATAAAAAGTTGCTAAAGGCAATGTACTTTTTATCTCTGTCCTTGTCAAGCTTCTTGGCCCTTGACTTGTGATGCCCAAGCTTCTCCTTAGCCTTATCTTTTGATGAAGAGTGGTTATTCTTGTCTCCCCTACTCAAGTCCCTATCACTAGGCTTGGGAGACTTGGTGCACTCATACTCGACCAATGATTCGACAACTATAATTGTTTGACTTAAATCTTAGACCCTACACCGCTTTAACTTAATTTTTGCCCACGACTTTAACTCGTCGAAGAAGTAGAACAAGGATTCTTGCTCACCCATGTTGGGAACCATAAGCTACAATTCTGAGAATTCCTAAAAATAGTCTCGCACTTTTTCCTTTTGAGTGAGTCGGTAAAGCTTTGCCTAAGCTTTTTCTTCCATGTACTATGGCTTAAAATGTATTGTTAGTTCCTTAACAAGTTGATCCCATGTGGTGATTGCAATCTCCCCTCACTACATGCCATCGTACCTTCGATGCCACCATAATAGGGCCACATCAGTTAAATACATGGCAGTGATGCTTACCTTGGCTTCCCTCGCTATACTAACCACTTGGAAGTATTACTTCAAGAACACATGAAGTTGTTGACTTCTTTGGCTAAGCAACTTCTCATGAATGGCTTTGGCTTGGGCACCTTTACCCTAGGTGCTAAACCCCATTTTCAACCATGGCAACTTGAAATGTGGCAAACTCTTGCCTAAGAAACTCTAGTTCTTCTCATAAGGCTACCACTAGAGCTTCTACACCTTTATTGTGCTGCATGAACACTTCTATCTCTTAGGTCAAGGCACTATGCATCTCTTCTTTGAGCTCCTCCTATACTAAGTCCAACTATTTGATGTGATCCATGGTGTCCTCAAGCTAATCCCTTAAATCTCCCATCGCTAACTCATATTTTGTCAACTGAAAGTCCATAGATGATAATAGATCCTTCAAACTATCTCTTTCCCCTTTGCTCGTAGGTGGGAAACCTTCTTGCACATCACTGTGCGCACTACTTGAGGGTTGCTGGCCATGCTTTAGTAAGCACACCATAATCACGAAGCTTAAACTAAAGATTTTCCCATAATTTCCTTAAGAGTACTCAAGCATCTTTGTGCCGCCTTCTTGACACTGACAACTAGCAATTACCCCTACAATACTCTCCATTATAAGATAATAACACAACTGTCACACTAACATGTAAGTTACTTGTGCAATGAAATTGACACCAACTACAGTCCTAATGAAGGTTCTGATCCCACCTCGATCAGAACAAGCTTGTACCAACTTTAGTTAGAACTGTCTCTGATACCAATTGTCATAGGCTAAGAGCTTAAGCTTAGCTACCATGTGACCTTAGGTAGGAAACTACCATCCGCATGCCTAAGTCAGCCTTTAACTAACTCTTTGTGTCATGCACTTGTGCTAGAACTCGACTAACCTCCTAGGAGTTTAAGAGAAATCTAGAAAAAAAAATGGTTAAGGTAAGAGTAGTTTATTTACTTGATGGCGTAGCTACACTTGCTCTTGGAACATAGGCCCTATGTGTTCTCTGTAAAAGCTCTCAAGGCCTAAATCCCTAAGTCTCACACTCTTGCTTCTCTTTCTTGTTATCACTTGTTACTTACATACAAATGAGAGTGAGGCTCTCCTATTTATACTTGAGTTCCTTTTATACTTATGGTTAAAATGAATCCAAGGGTATGGCCATTATGGGTCTTTTAGATAGTTCTAAGGTGCCTAGGTTCCAACAAGGTCGATTAAGACCTTTTCATATTTTTGCTAATTTCAGGCTCCCTATCGAGCCTTAAGTTTGGAAGTGTCTAAACACTCTTGCTAAATGCTCGTACCTAGCAGGTTTTAGAGCCTTCTCCATTTGGGTGCCACTCTACCCATAACTAGGCTTTTCTAGAGATTTCTTCATGTAGTGCCTAGCAATATGCCCACACTTGTCTTTTTTAAACCTTCGATGCCTACACCTAGTCCTTCAGGAGCCTTCGATGCCCACACACCTAGCTTACCTTAAGGCTTCCCTTGACCCTTTTGTGCTTATAAGCCTAGCCTATCTCTAGGCTTCTTTAGGCCCTTCTATGCTACTTATGCCTGGCCTATCTCTAAGTAGTTCTAGGCCTGACTGCCTACGCCACATCCTAGAGCTTTCTAGAACCTTCCAATGAGTAGTCCTTATCCCTGGCACCATGTAGCTCACCTCGAGTATACTCTTACACTTTGGCCTTGGCCTTAGCTTGCACATTTAGGTAAAGTATGTGCCTTTATGGCCTCAATTTTGATCTTTCTTGGTCCATTGCTCATACCATCTTGAGCAAGTCTTATCACATGACCCTTTTGGTCTCAAACTTGTGCACGATTTGTGACATAAGCACAAGCTTGAGCTTGGCATAGTCTGAGCCCCTTTTCGTATGCATGCCAATCAGTTAAGGCCATGGTGCTTGTGGGCCATCAAAGTAGCCAGTCGCCCAACAACATGACTGGAAAGTATGCACAAATTGGATTTTGCTCCAAATATATTGTAATGGATATATACAATGATAGGCCCATCATGCTTACCTACTCCCTCGTAAGGAGGAAAAGGGGGCCCAGACAACTACCCCTTAAAGAGCATAAGAGATTTTACAAATATGCTAGCAATAGATATTAAGGTGTCTGAAAATGGGGACATTTTTTTAAAAACAAGCATATCTTGCACCAAGTGTTCGTAGGTGTCGATGGTGGTCTCAACATAAGTGCAGGCATGCCTAAACACAATCCTAAGAGGATCAAATTTGTAGGCTTCTAGAATGGCTAGTACTGCAACACAATCTTTGAGAAGCTGAAATTATGCTGAGCATTTTAGTTTTATAGGTTAACTTAGGCACACATAGTCAATTCCCTGTTCAAGGTTGCACGAAATTTGGCTTAAGACCGAAGCCCATTACACATACACCAAGCATAATTTGGTGTCGATGGTGATAGAGGGGCAAAAAAATGCCTTGGGTGGGAAGGTCACAATACACATACAGCACCAAATGCCAGCATCTATTGAAAAGGTGTCTAAGGCAACAACCCATACCAAGGGCCCATTTGTGTTGATAGTGGTTGAGGTAAGTGCCTACACTAATTACCTATACCAAGTGCCAACATCTGGAAATGGTGTCAAAGGCAACATCTCGCACCAAGGGCCTAGCATCTGCTGATGGTGTCCAAGGTACCTATGGGCTAACATCTACTAATGGTGTTAGATGCGATTGCTCACACCAACCAAAGGCTAGATGCCATCGATGGCATTTGAGGCAAAAGCTTGCACCAAGGGCCAACATATGCTGTGGAGTTTAAGGCAAGTGCCTATACTAAAGGCATTTCATTATTGTTTACTTGGACACTCGAGGTTAGGATGTCATCATTTGGTCGAATCAGTTACAAATAGAGAACACCATTCATCCCTAACCCCAGAGGGGTGTAGTGTAAAAAAATGAAATGAGAGGACTTCAGTGGGTATGGTGATGAGAAGGGATGAATTGAAGCAACAAAGGGTTAAGTCTTAGTGAATCATGGTAGCAAGGTCGCTCTACCACTTATAATACCCTATCATGTATTTAAGTCATTTGCAAATGATTTTACACATAGCTTGATGGTAATTAAACTTCAAGCAGGCCCATGTAGCTTCTTCACTGCAGGGGCTACACCTACAACATATGCCCTTTGGGGCCATGAGCCCCTACTGTAGGTTGGCAATTGGGTATTAGGCACATACATCACTTCTAACCTAGATTCTAATCATAATCCAATGCATAGTAGCTTCACGTCACTGGCTTTTCAACCAAGCACGATGACCAATTATGTGAATCAATGGTTCTTCTCATAATAGGTTGAATTACTATTATAACACTGCTTTCAGTAAGCTAAAACTAACCTATCTCATGATGGTCTAAACCCACGTTCCTATTAGTGAGTAAACAATCCAACACTTAGTGAATTTTTTTTCATAATTATAGGATGAGCCAACATCGAAGGATAAAAAAGCAATGTTGCTATGAATGCTTGGCTGCCACAAGCCCTTTATCCTAGTGGTAACTTTTTTTACACTTTTAACTTCAAATTTTGAAAGTCTAAAAGATCGATAGGCCATGCTTTCATAGTTTATATTCATACTAGAAGTCAAAATTAAACAAGCTTTTACCCTTTTGTTACACATGAGATTTCTGTTCTCGTTGAGCTCATCTTAGGACACCTGTGTTATCTTTTAATAGATATTCTGTCCTAGCCAAACTCCTTACCTGACAATGTCTTTTGCTAGATTGACTGATCAAGGCTACCCTTAGGTCTAAAAAAAAAAGGTCGTGCTCTACCTTCAATGCATGGAATAAGTAAAATAACATTAAAAATAGTGGTATTCCAAATTGGCTTGAGGGCACCCACTTATCCTAAACCTCTCAAGTCATTTTATAAAGTTAGGCTAAAGTCAAGCTCAATAGGGTTTTCTTTCCCTATTGATTCTGCTAAGCCCATTTTTTTGGCTGTCATTTCACTGGATAATAGATAGGGATAATGGAAATATCATTAATCTATTCATGCACATCACTAATAGATGATAAGGCATTTGGCTACCTTAAAAGAGTCATAGTTACTCTCACCATTTACCCACACTTGGTTGAATTTCTTCACTTTGACATTTAAAGCACTAGGTAGAAATCATATTACGTAAGCATGCATAGGGACCATTGCAATGCTTTATTTTAATTAAATAGTCATTTCCCCTTATTCATACAAATTTTGAGTTAACTATTCATCACTCAATGAAGGCCTCTAAAGAAGTCATTCCTAGTTCATCCCTCAATCAGAACATGATGACCTACTCTTGTCACAAGAGCAACTCAAGTAGTGCATTGGTAGTCGATGGGTTTGGCATTGGGACCCTCATGCCCAACCTTTTAGAGCCAATCCTTTTCCTGAGGCTAGGGAACCATTTTGCTGACATTTCTTACCTATATTGCTCCATCAATTGAGGCTGTTCACCTTGGAGATTGATGTGGTTATGAGTATGACTAAGTGCAGACACCACTCAATCCTTTGGATTTTCAAGGGCCACCAAGGGTGCACCAACACCATTTGACATGTGGTATTTTTTCAATCATTAGACCTTACCTTTGGTTGAGCCATTTCCAAGGTGGGTAAGCTGTTGAATAGAAAAGATAACTCTTCCCAAGGCCTCTATATATGTCTCTGAACTCCCTAATATTATGGTTGATCATTGTGTCCTAGTTTAAGAATTTTAACCTAATTCCTTTTCGACACTAATATTGCATGTGCTATCAGATGAGCTTCCCCCATCTTTTAGGATCAACTCTATGTGTAAGTACCATTCGTAGGAAACGTTTCCCTTCTTTAACTTTTAAAGTTTAATTTGAATATTTGCTACTAAGATTAAGATCTACATCAATAACCGCTCTACCTGAGCTCATACCTTAGGTTTTACGATGACTATCGCACCTTCTTGCTTATCGAGCCCTAGCCCTTGCCCCAATGGTTGCGTATAGGTCACACATTTAAGCACCATCCATTTCTGGGACCAGTTGATTTGACAAGTGAGTTGTTACACACTCTTTAGTGGATTTCAACTTCCATGACCACTATCCTGCTATCTTAATCGACCAACACCCTTTGTGAGTTCTAGGTTAGTGCGTAGTTGGGCACTATAGCCTAGCTTTTGATTCATGATGCATTGCTAGTTCTACTTACCAAAAATGACCCACTTGGAGCTCTTAATTTTATTGCATGGCTCAACAAAAAAATCACGTTGTCCTACCTATGTAAAGTTTGATAATAGATCAAGAATGTTATGCCTTCGATGCCTTTAATCAATGGTTTTACTCGATAGAACTCGTTAAGGGCTCCAGCTATCTTGAGGGAAATTTTAGAATGAACTAGTTACTAGAGGGTTTAATTAGTCTTTTACCCCTATATCCAAGTCAGACAAATGATTTGTATGTCAGTATCACTACAAGCCTCTACTAGAGTTTCCTCTAGCTTTACCTTACTTAGGCATAGTTTATCATCTTTTGAGTCCTAATAGGTATGCTTACACTTAAACTGTTGCATGTTATGTGTTTTCTAGATCATTGACCGGCACACATATTAGACTCTTTGGTTTATGTTTTAAGATGGGTCATATGAGGAGCCTACAGGTCAACATTGGGAGCACGCAGAAGCAAGGTGTATTGAGATAGCACATACTGCATTCCATGATAATAGCAATGACACCTCCGTATTCATATCAAAAGCTAGAGTGTCATGATCAGACCTTAATGTGCCTCAGTCTTACTATGACTAACCTTAAGTTGAGCAACAATTAAGGCCTTGTTAATAGAATAATAGTCCTAGAGCAACAGGTGTGCAGTATAAGCACGAGAACATGTTATTGATAGTGTGTATGGGTAGTGTGTACCCTAGGCCCAAGATGTGCAAGCAAATATGAGCCAGTGGGTGGGCACTTTGGAGTCAAGTTGCTAGTTAGGTTCTATCGATCAAAGCCATGTGCAGGTACCCATGAGTGGGTTGGTGGATCAAAGCCATGTGCAGGTACCCATGAGTGGGTTGGTGGAGCAACAAGTGGAATCTAAGAATTATAATGGCCAAGAAGTAGGTCATTGGGCCTTGAGTTAGATGATGAAGGCCCCGAGATGGCTGTAAAGAAAAGTGTCCCCATTTCAGACATTCTTATGATTTTTGGTACAATGGCTAGGAAATCTTTTATGTATTTTATAGAGGGATGATTGGTGTCAGCTCTTCACCACCTCTTTGGCTGGCTGGTAGGTGGGAACTTGCTAATGTATAGCGAGCTACTCCTAGGCACATGTGATGTCTAGATGGGTAGGCATCATGGGTCACGAGTGTGGCATGATGTCCCCTTGTGTCATGGTAAACTCAAGGATGGTTAGGGCCAATGGGCCTCATATTGCGTTATTATGTAAAACTATGAGGTTAGATGCTAGCAATTGCTATGCCTATTGGACTCCCTTCCTTGAGTCGATTCGATGAGTAACTAAGGATCATGAGATGGTTTTTATGTAGGAGGGGCACCATTGAGCCTAAGGGATGAACAGGTTAGCAGGTAAGCATGTTGTTAGACTGGCCTATCGATAGAGGTGTGCTACTGCTAGGTAACACACCTAAGTTCCCCAAAGTGGGATGGGCATGATGTAAGTGTCCATCATACGTGCAGGTAGCCTAGAATGAGGCTAAGGGCTAAGGCCCTAAGATATGAGTTTTATGCGATAAAATGAGCCTAGTGTGGTTTTATGCTGGCTGCTAACCAGTATCTGTGTTGTGCCTTCAGGTTCTAGGCACAAAAGCTTACGAATGATTTGTGCAGGCATGGTGTTGGGTTTTCACCAAGTCAAAATCAGATAATAGTATAAGAACCAATGCTATGTGCCCTTATGAGCAAGGTGGGTCAATGTTTAGGACCATGATGCTTGCGGGCAGAGATAGGTGCTTTAAGCCACCCTAACAATCATGGGCTAGTGAGTTGATGGTTCTTCCTAATTGAGTTTAAGAATATGTGACCCAATGGGGTTAAAACAAGGAAAGGTTCATGAATATGTGGCTTAAAGGATTGATATCAAGCTATCCATGCAAAAATGGACTTGTAAAAGGTTGACCTTGACTATGAGTAGTCTTGGTACCACACGAACGTGTGGTTTTGGTCTAAGGAACATGCAACCTATGACACATGGTAATGAAGCCTAGTTTGGCTCAGTGGTGGAACTAAAGTTACCTTAGGTGTGGGCATGATAATGATAAATTGAAAAGAGATTGCGATAATGTGGATATATGGGCTTGAGAATGAGCCATCAAGGTGATACATGGTAAAAATTAGCCTAGGTAGAAGGCCTTTGAGTTGATTCTTAGATGCCAAGCAAAAGGGCATGAGAGTCTACCTCACCTAACGAAAGGTGTTGGTGCATGCAAACATGTAGTGCCCTTATGGTAGGAAAAACCTTATTGAGACTGAAATGCGAAAAGCGCTACACCATGAAAGGGTCTTATGTAAGGCCATGTAGGCCAAGATGTATGAGGTCTTAAGAGATATGAGGTGAACCTATTAAGATCAGATACTCATATGTACACTTTGTGTGGTACAAGTGCCCTAGTGAGGGTACAGTGAGTATTTAGGGTCTAAGTGTGGAACCAATCTATAAAGGTAGATGAGTTTGAGTCAGCTAATGATTGAAGCCCTAAGTTTGTGATAGTCAGCGAAGCATGAGTTCTTATGGTCAAAAGATTATGAGATTTTGCTAGTCAATGGGCCATGCTTGTGTTGGCTGAAAAAGAAGGCCTTATAAGATGTAGTGATCAATGGACCACCACAATGTGCAATTCAAGGAAGCAAGCAAGTTAAAATTGGTCAGTTGACAAAGCCTTGAGTTGTGTGGGTTAGAAGACCAATTGAGTTTAGCAAAATTAATGGTAATTGCATTTGAGTATCTAGCCAGTGGGTTGGATAAGTTTGAGCAAGGTAAAATTGAGTCGATTGGGACAGTGTAACTTTGTGAGTGATGCTAGCTACTAAGATGGCCATAAGTTTGAGTAGGCCAATAGACCTTAAGTATCGAGTGAGTCAAAGAACCCTGAGATTGAGCAGTTGATGAATAGTATGATCCAGTGGATCTTTAAACATTAAGTAGGCTCTGAGTTACCTTTTTGAGATATGCTAAAGTCAAGGAAAATAAGTTGTAGAACAATCGTGGAGACATGGTTGTATGCAGAGCTGAGTTGAGTTCAAGTAAAAATGGGGGAGCATTGTGATTGCTTGTGATATTGAGCTAAAGTAATGGAACCAATGAGTATTGAGTATATGATTGAGTATGAGATAGCATGTATTAAGATGCTACCATAAGATAAGGGTAGTTGGTTAGTGGGTCACACCTAGAGAGTTGACCTTGAAAGGGTCGAAAGGACCCAAGTTGTGAGATGACTGAAGTGTTTGAATGCCACCATGCTAAGGTCTATTGTGAGTGGTGACGTATGGCTATGGTTAACCTAAGCACCACGTTCAAAAAGGTGCATCGAAAAGCTGGTGCTATAGGCATATGTTTGGTGTGATGGGTCACATCCTGAAGGGAGCACCAATACGTGGCAAAGTAGGTGGTCATTCATTCCATCAAGGGTCGTGATTGACAAGGGTGCCTCAGGGTTGCAACTTGATGTAATCAGGGGTGAAGTAGTGCGTGGCACATATTGAGAATTGAGATAGAATCTGATAGTTAGATTTAAAACTAGCATAAAAGTGCAATAGAGTTGGGATGAGACCTATCTATATAGGCAATGAATGAGTATTGAAGGTGATGCCTCATGTGACAGGATCTCAACCCAATCCTTAAGGGCACAAGTGTAAGACATATAAAAAAATGTCAAGTATATGCAACAAGAGAGTTGGGTGTGGTCTTGGCATCAATGAGGGCATCAACATAGTAGGTGAAGAAGATTGTCATGGTTAGGACCTAGTGTGCCTCGATTCTACCATGACTGACCCTAAGCTAAGTAGTAATTAGGCCTTGCTAGCAAGACAATGATCTAGAGCAGTGGGTGTGCAATATAAGCACAAGAACATGTTGCTGATAAGGTGTACGGGTAGTATGTACCCTAAGCCCTAAGATGTGTAAGCAAGTACGAGCTAGTGGATGAGTGCCTTGGAGTCAACTAGCTTGTCGAGTGCTATCAATCAAAGTTGTGCGTGGGAACCCTTAAGTGGGTTGGTGGAGCAATGAGTGGAATCTAATAATTATGGTAGCTAAGAGGTAGGTCATTGGGCCTTGAGTTGGTTTGAAAGGCCTCTAGATGGCTGGAGAGAAAAGTGTCCCCATTTCAAAGATTCTTATAGTTCTTGGTAGGATGGTTGGAAAATCTCTTATGCTTTTTATAAGATGACAACTGATATTAACTCTCTACTACTTCCTTAGCTGGTAGGCAAGCAAGGCCTTACTAGTCTAAAGTGAGCTACTTCTAGGCATATGTGGTGTCTAGGTGGGTGGGCATTGTTGGGTCACGAGTGTGTCACGATGTCTTCTTAGGTCATGGTAAACCCAGGGATGATTAGGGTTAGCAAGCATCATATCATGCCATAGGATTAGATGCTAGCATTCGCTATGCACCTCGATCTCCCTTCCTTAAGCTGATTCGATGAGTAACCAAGGATCATGAAATGGTGTTTGTATAGGAGAGGCACCATCAAGACTGAAGGATGAGTGGGTTAGCAGGCAGGCACATTGCTAGACCCTTATGGCCAATCAGTAGAGGTGTGCTATGGCTGGGTAGCATAATCGAGTTCCCTAAGGTGGGACATCCATGATGTAAGGTGTCCATCATGCATGTGGGCAACCTAGAATAAGGCTAAGGGCTAAGGTCTTGAGCTATGAGTTTCATGGGATGAGATAAGCCTAGTGTGATTTTGGAATGGCTGCTGAGCAACATCTGTGTTGTGCCTTTAGGTTCTAGGCATGAGAGCTTACAGATGATCTAGGCAGGCATGGTGTTAGGTTCTCACCATGTCAGAATCAAGGTTGTGTACCCTTATGAGCAAGGTGGGTCAATGCTTGAGACCTTGATGCTTGTGGGCAAAGATGGGTGCTCGGGGCCACCCTAAGAATTGTGGGCTGATGAATTGATGATTTTTCCCTATTTAGTTTGATAATGTGGAAAGGCTTATGAGTATGTAGCTTGGATGATCGATATCAAAATGTCCATGGGAAAATGGACTCGTAAAAGGTTGACCTTGACTATGAGTAGTCTTAGTGCTATATGGATGCATGGTTTTGGTTTGAGGAACACTTCATCATAACCCATGTCGATCCATGCCCTAAGTCAATCAATGAATTAGCTTTTGCCATTCCATATTTAATCGAGGCATATCGCCTGCCCCCATTTACTTCCCTCTCGATAATTTTAAGCACTCTTTAACTCTTCTTTCAAAGTTCTTTTCATCTTTCCCTTGTTGTACTCATTTGCTATTGGTCTCTTTCATATTTAGCCTTGGACAGAATTTACCTCTCAATTGGGATTGCATTCTAAAACAACCCCACTCACAGACAATGCCTTATGGTGTGACAAGGTCCAGGCATGACGAGGCTCTCACCCTCTCTGATGGCCCTTTCCAGACGACTCTAGCCCTGTGTGCCACTTAGGATGCTTCTCTAGACTATAATTTGGACTTCATTCTTAAGCTAGGCTTTTCTTGATTTGTTCATTATTACTAGAGGAATCTTGGTAAGTTTTTTTTTCTCTTCTTATTGATATGCATAAACTCAATGGGTAATCCCACCTAACATAGAGTCACGATGTGAGAATCAACTAAGCCATGCAAGGGGTCTGATGGGGTCTAAATGGACACTGAGCACACGTCATCAAATATGAGGCACATTAGGAGCTTTATCACTGATGGTCATGAATTATTGTTGCCAAATACTAGCTTTTAGGCCAACCACGAATGATAAGATCATGGGGGGCTATCTTTTGCCCCTTCATCTAGAGGCCAATGGGTGAGGGTTTAAAGGGGGCAATGATGCATGAGACCTAGGCATGCATGTCCTCAACCTAATGGCTTGGGGTGCAACTTGCATTCAAAGAGTTGATGGTTTATGGGATTCTGCAATTCATACCAAGCATCACATTTTGCTACATTCTTCATTGATGCAAGAGCTGAGATATCTATTGTTGAGAGTTGTTTTGGTTTTTCTCGACAAAAAGAGTCACGATGCCACCCATACATGTACCACGAATGAGATGATAATAGCTCACATGCTTTTTTTCATTCCAATTCCTTGGTGCAATTTGTGCTAGGGGTTCATTATTGGACCTTGGGTAATAATACTATTCATTTTTACCTCTTGAAGTGACCGTTGTGCATGCCTAAAGCCAGAAGAGGCTCGAAGCTTGGGGCACAGAAGCACCCTTGCCTCCTCGATGTTTTGTTAATGCATTCGTGGGTTGTTCTTTGAAATGGTTCCAACCATGATCCTTCCACAAGTTCACCTATAGAAACCTTGTTATGACTTTTATTTCCTTTAAATGATAAGGTTCAGTGGACTTCTCATGATGTCATGGGCAGCGAACCTTCATAATACAAATACTTCACTAGACCGTTCAATTAGTAAGAATAATAGGAGATGTGTACAAAGGGCAAGAATATAGTCAACATGAGCTAATGACTCGCGTTTACTAGGAATTCCTTATTAAAGACTAACAATTGTAATGATCTATCCTCATCATGATGAAATTTCAAAGATTACCTGGCCCTGTTGGCCAAGGCTATGGACTTGTTGAATACATCAGTGTAGCATGCATGTGGCCCAGAACATCTAAGGGCATCATAGACCTATTATTGCCTCAAACTTCCTTGGCCTAAGTTGCCATAGTTCCTTTAAGAAGCTAGCTACAAAGGATCACCACTATGTAGCTAGTTAGCAGGCTTAGGTCTCGTTCCTTAATGGAATTAACCAAACAAATTATTCCTTTAACTAAGAACGGCCATATGGCACCACCCATAGAATCAAGAAAGAGCTCTTAGTGTATTTGTCCTTACAATGTCTAAACCTAGTAAGTTTCCCCATGTTGAGTCAAATTAAGCCATAGGTTTCACTCTTGGTGGTGCACTTTCATCAATTCCTTTATGCTTTAGCCTTGTGACCATACTCTCCTCGAAACCCAAAGGTTTTGATTTCTCATAAGGTGCTTATAGAGTTTTAAAAGTAACATTCTTTGATCCCTGGTCAAGATCATTTATGGCTAAGAGTAAGACGATATCTGATCATCTTTGAGCCCCTAACTTTCATTTTTGATTAATGAAAACATCCTTAGCAAATGCTTTTGTAGTTGTTCATCTTTCATAAATCCAAGAATTTCACCTTTGACTATGAAATATGAATGCCCCTAATTGTCCCTATTAATCATTACTCTGATCCTAAAGGCCAACATAATAGGATCAAAATCCTATGAAGTTATCCCATGCTAATGTGTACAAGCATAGGCCTGCTTTGAATACTCTAATTTTTTTTAAAGTAATAGCACCAAAGGGATGACCTAGTCAGTTAAGGCCAGGAGTGCATTGCTTGCAGTATGAATGAATAGATTGGTGCTCCCTGCGAGGAAGACCTGATGACCCAACCCTAGTTTTAACTACAAGCCTTTTATTTGCAACAACTTAAATATATGCTATTGGAGGTGGAATTAAAATGGCTATTGGCACCAAACTTGCCCTCTATTGGATCCTCATTAAGGGATTTGGATTGTACTCATTCCATTTACTAGACTCATAAAGCCCAGTATTGTTATTTATTTTCACTACCTCCCCATGTCAGGATTGGGTAATTTGCACGCCTACTGCTTTCCTTAGATGTGGTAGCCGTTTCTTAGGCTCTCTCTCTGAAATCAATCCTTAATTCTCTGTCACTCATCACCACCATGTAGGCCACTATCTTACCATCAAAAGTTGATAGGGTAGAAATTTAAATGATGCATTGTCATAACATATAGATCCATGGACCTATTACTAGACATAGATTTTAGGGAGTCACCACCAATCTTTTTTGTTTACGTGTGATTGGCCATTTGACAAAACCTGTCCCATTTAAAAATAAGTCCCAAGATTGACTTAGGTATCTTTAAATAATAGATTCTAATCTATGAAACCATATTTAAGGTTCAAGAGTATAATTACGAGTGAGTAAAGGTGATAGCACCCTCACAGCACCCATCCAAAAGATGATACTAGTTTAATTTCAAATTATCCATGCCTTAACCATAATTATGATTTACCAAAAATATTTAATATTGAAAATTGATCTTAAAATTACTCTAATAGTTTGGTAGCAATTTAAGATAATACTCTCACCTCAAGAGTATTCATGGAGACTAGTGTCCCCCACTCTGAAAAGGTTCCATTATCGGATTCATTAATATCTTTTTATTCAAGAAAATGATTGGTAAAATCTTTCAATAATTTGGTAAGATTTACTTTAATGTAGATCTCCCAAAAGTTTGCTAAATTTCCTTGTAAATGTATTTTTAGAAAATGTGTTAAATCTTTCAATAGTTTGGTAAGATTTAATTTAAGATGCAAATCCTCCAATAGTTTGATAGAATTCATAAAAGTTTAAATTCATGAAAAATCCTTCAATAGTTTGGTAGGATTCATGAATTTGTTTAGAAATATTTTTTTCGTTCTTTTAAATAAATAAATAAATAAAATGGAATTTATAAAGGTATTTAAAAAAATAATAAATTGTTCAATTTAAAATAAGTAAAATAATAATTAAAGATAAAAAAACAACAACAACTATAACAATAATAATAATAAGTAAAATAAAAGAAAATCTAAAAATAAAAATGTAAACAGAAAATAAAATTAAAAAAAAGAAAACTTGCGATTAGGTCAAGTTTGGAGTACGGGTCAATAGGTTAGCATGTAGGTGTAAGGTATTTTAAATGATGTCATTTTGGCTTGGTATAAAAGGATAAGTCCTTTGTTTTTTTTCTTCTGACCTATCTCAGTCCTCTTTCTCTCTAGCTTTTTTGCTCTGTTGTCTCTCTAAAACACCTCAATTAGGAAATCCAAAGCTTCACAGATCAACTGCTGAAATTTTCAAAGTTTTCTAGAAACAGTGATGAACCCACCCAAAATTTGGCCACCTTAGTCACCCTTCGACCATCATGACCTTGGTCAAAAAGTCAAACTTCAACAGTAAAATCCCAAATAACCCAGTAAACCCTAGAAATTCAAACTCCAACCCAAAAATGTTTTTTTTTAAATTTAAAATTACCTAGAATTCATCCAAAACTTCAATGAATTCTAATAGATTTACATGAACCCAAACATAAATTCTAGAAGCCCAATAATTAAAATCCCAGAAACCCAGATTATTCTCAATCATGGCAAGAACCCAAACCCAAAGAGAAAAAAAACCACCTTCTCTCCCATCGTAAATTTGCATTCAATTTATAGCTTGTTTTAGTAGTAGTTTTAGGGTTTAAATAGATTTAATTCAAGCCTGAATCCTAGGATTTACTTTGCTTGATTTAGGCAATTCATCTTAGGCTTTAATCTCATTTGATTTGGTTCCTAACTTTACTCAAATAGATCCTAAAACATTTGTTGCTTGATTTTAGATTTGATTTTCCTTTCTTTTTTATTCCTTTAATTTCCTTCTTAAAACGTAAATGAAAGAAAGAAAGAAAAGAAAAATAAAATTAAAAGTAAAAATAAAAATAAAAAGAAACAAAATAATAGTAATAGTAATAATAATAATAATAATAATAATAATAATAATAATACAATAACAATTGGGCTAAATAGATAGCACCCCATGCACAAATGGGTGCCCATGGCTACTCAAAAAATTGATTGCATCTTGGATAAAAACAGGTGTCTACAGTTGCCTTTCTTTACACATTCCTATGAAATAAGGATGATGCAAAGATCTAGACATTAGTTATGTTCAGGCTTGAAAATGAAGTCAAATCAAGAGGTGAGAATAGCTGAACTGAGTCAATGACAAAAGTAATCAAGGCATGTCAAAATTCAGAATGAAAATAACCGAGATTGAGCTACAAATAAAAAAATTTAATGGTTTGGATTAAACAAGATAGGAAGTGATTGACGGGATTGATCTGTAAGTCAAAAAGTAAAAATGACCAGGACTGAGTCGAGATTGAAAATGAGTGATTGGGATTAAACCACAAGTCAAAAGAATAAAATAATCTAGATCAAGCTAAGATAAAAAATGAGTGATCGAGATTGAACTGCAAGTTTAAAAAAAAAAGATCTAGATTGAGTCAAGATTGGAAGTAAGTGATCAGGAATGAACCATGAGTCAAAAAAATAAATGATCTAAATTGAACCAAGATCGAAAATGAGTGACCGAGATTAAAACACAAGTTAGAAAAATAAATGGTCTAGATTTAATCAAGATAAAAAATGAGTGATTGGGATTGAATCATGAGTCAAAAAGATAAAATGATCTAGATCGAGTTGAGATTGAAAATGAGTGACTGGGAACGAACCATGAGTTAGAAAAATAAATGACCTAGATTGAATTAAGATAAAAAATGAGTGAACCACGAGTTAGAAAGATAAAATGATTTGGATTGAGCCGAGGCTCAAAATGAGTGATCGAGAATAAATTGCAAGTTAGAAAAATAAAATGATCTAGACCAAGCTGAGATCAAAACTTTTTATGTAATAAGTGATAATGTGAATGATGCAAATGACACTAATTACTTAAATATGAATGTCCTATCTAAGATGCAAATGCATACCAAATGAAATTTTGTTTATGGTACTAAAATTCTCAAGACTTTTTCTTTTGTATTCCAAACTCTACATATGTCTCATAATGAGAATCAAATCCATTTTCTATCACCCAAAATGGACACTCATCTACCTCTTTTAGGGGAATTTTCAAAACAATATCGTTAAAGATTTCTTCTTTTGCCTTCATCCCTTTCAACTCTCATAAAGTAATACACAATCTCTTATGACATTTTTCAATTATTAACTATAATCCCAATTCCATAATATAGGATACAAATTTACATTTCTTCTAGTCATGGCATAGCACAGAAAGGAAAAGACAGGAATTGAAGGTGAGAATGAAATGAATATCATTTATTTGGAGAAAAAATAGGTTATAAATGATAGCAAGAGGACAAGATAAAGGCATACAGAGATGGCTATTTGGGATAACAATGTCCTAAAACAAACAATTAGATAATCATGACAACATATCTCAAATTTTTTCAAGAACCCAACCATATGATGTCCTCAACATTTCAGATCCTTTCAAAATATACCAATTTTAGGTTTTGGTGAGCTTACAGATGTTGCCATATCCTCCTTATCCAAGTTACCTTTATAGATTTTTAACTTAGATAAAACTCTATTTAGTTCAAATTGCCCTTTCAGGTTTTGACTTGAATTCTCCTTTTCCTTTTTTTTTTAAGCAAAGCATTTATTCATGGCATTGAAATTTATAGGATTGGAAAGTTCATCTCCATCCATCTTTGCTAAAATTATGGCTTTTCCCAAAAAAGCCCTTTTTACAACATACGATCCTTTCCAATTTGGAGTCCATTTTTCTCTATCATCCTGTTCACTTGGGAGAATTCTTTTCGACACCAACTCTCTTTCTTGAAATCAATGAAGTCAAACCTTTTTGTTATGAGCTCTTATCATCCTTTTTTGGTATAGTTGACCATGATAGAGTGTCGGTAATCTTTTCTCTTTAATGAAGTTTAATTGATCATAGTACTTTTGAATCCATTCAACTTTTACTAGTCCCACTTCTCTTAAGATTCTTAAGGATAGGATTTTTACTTTTATTGGCAATACAGCCTCCATCTTGTAAATTAAGGAAAATGGAGTTGCTCCGGTAGAGATACATACTACTATTTATTAAGCATGCAAAGTAAAAGGCAAATTCTCATGCCAATCTTTATACATCTTAGTCATCTTTTCCAAAATCATTTTGACATTTTTCCAAAATCATTTTGACATTCTTATTTGCAGCTTCTATTACCCCATTCATTTTTGGGTGATATGGAACTAAATTATGGTGCTTAATCTTGAACACATACTTATTGCATCATTTTGTTGTTTAAGTTCTTTGCATTATCTGGGATGATCCTCTTTGAAAGTATGTATCTATAGATTATTTCTCTCTTGACAAACTTGCAAACTACTAGTCGAGTGAAATTTGTAAAAGAAGTTGCTTTGACCCATTTAGTAAAGTAATCAATCATCACAAAAATACATCTATTCCTATTTAATGCTTTTATGGTAATAAGACCAATGACATCCATCTCCCACATAGAAAATGGCCAAGGTGGTGCCAAAACATGTAAAGTAGTGGGTGAAACATGAACTTTGTTGGCATAAATTTAGCATTTGTAACATTTTGGGCATGATCAATGTAGTCACTCTCCATTGTTAACCAATAGTATCTAGCTCTCAAAATCTCTTTTACCATCATGTGTCCATTTGTATGTGCTCTACATACGCCATCATGTACCTTTTCAATAATGTTTTTACCTCAAAGGTAGTTACATAATGTAATAACACCTGATCTTTACTTCTCTTATACAAAACCTCCCCATTTAAAAAGAATCCCATAGCCAATCTCCTCGAAACTCTTTTATCATTCTTTGTTGCTTGATTCGGGTACTATTGATTCCTTAGGTATCGTAGAATATCATAATACCAAGGATTTCCATCTCCTTCCTCTTTCACATTGGTGCAATGTACTAGCATATCCTCAACATCTAACTTGACAAGCTAAATCTCAGCATTATTACCTATTCATATTATTGTAGCCAAAATGGCCAATGCATCCATAATTTGATTTTTTTCACTTGGCAAATGTTCAAACTGGACTGTTTCAAACTGCTTGCACAACTCTTAAATGTATTTATGATACAGGATAAGTTTTAAGTCTCTTGTTTCCTATTTTTCAATTAATGAATAATCAAGGTTGAATCCCTGAACACCTTTAATGCTTTAATTTTTTTATCCAAAGCAGCTTGCAATCCCGTAACACAAGCCTTATATTTATCCACTTTGTCGGTGCAATTGAAGTTCAATCTTATTGTAATGGGATAATAGTGCCCTTTTGGAGATATTAGAATGGCTCTAATTTCATGCCTTATCGCATTAGCAGCACCATCAAAATTCATTCTCCATGACTTTCCATCATCATTTCTTCCTCTAATCCTAAGATGGCAATTCATTCTTCATCCAAAAAATTAAGTTTCATGGGCTCATAACTTTCAGTGGCATGGTCTGCAAGAAATTTGGCAATGACACTTCCTTTGATCACCTTTTGGCTCACGTATGCTGTATCATACTCTAAAAACATTACTTACCATCTTGCGATTTTCCCTAATAATTATGGCTTTTTAAAGATGTACTTGATTGGGTTGAGTTTAGCCATAAGCCAAGTGCTATGGTAAAGCATATGTTGCCTAAGTCTTTTAGCCGTCCAAGCTAAAGTGTAACACATTTTCTCTAGTGACGAATACTTGAACTCATACTCCATAAATTTCTTACTCAAGTAGTAAATAGCTTTTCTCTTTTTGCTAGATTCATCCTACTATCCCAACACACATCCCATTGACTTCTCATACACCACCACATACAAAATTAATGGTCATCCTAAAATGGGTGGTACTAATATTGGAAGATTTGATAGGTATTGCTTAACATTATCAAAAGCTTATTGACATTCTCCATTTCATTCACCAGGGTTGTCCTTTCGGAGGAATTGGAGGTAAGTTGAGAGATAAATCAAGAAATGTAGTTAATTTGCCTAAAAAACCTTAAACTTCTTTTGGTGTTTGGTAGGGATAAGTTTTGAATGGCTAGTATCTTGTCTAGGTCAACTTCAATTCCCCTTTCAAGAACCATAAAACACAATAATTTCCCTAACTTGGCTCTAAATGTGCATTTGGACAGATTTAGCTTAAGTTAAAATTTCTTTAACCTCTCAAACAATTTTCTGAGGCTAGGTACATGATCCTTTCCTTTTGAAGATTTTGTGATCATATCATCTATGTACACCTCATATCTTTATGCATAATACCATTGAAAAGTGTCACCATAGCCCTTTGATAAGTTGCCTTAGCATTTTTCA
Organism: Durio zibethinus; assembly: GCF_047325235.1. Classification (NCBI taxonomy): domain Eukaryota; kingdom Viridiplantae; phylum Streptophyta; class Magnoliopsida; order Malvales; family Malvaceae; genus Durio; species Durio zibethinus. The sequence goes on from NC_143166.1 coordinate 22,327,545, forward strand.
ATCCAAAAGTCATAACCTTATAAAAAAAAGTTCCCTACATAATTTCAAAGGTAGTCTTTTCCATATCATCTTGGGTCATCTTTATCTAATTATAACCAAAGAATCCATCCATAAAAGAGAAAATCATATGTTGGGCTGTATTATCCACCAATATATCAATATGAGTGATACCAAAGTGTCAACACATCTTATAACTTGGGCTGAATTAAAAAAGACTTATCCAAAAATAAGATGGGCCTATCTTTAGTCCAAATCCACTAAATAAATGCAAAAATAATATGGGCTGGAATGAGGAGAATGTGTTCACACTAGCTGGAAAAAGAGAGCATGAAGATGGATTAGATTATGGTTAGATTTATAAATGAACCGAGATGCCAAATATTCAACATATTATTTATAATTTGTAAGAGTAAATGGGTAGATAATTGTGTTCATACTATAGATTATTGTGTTCATACTATAGATTTTGTTTTATCCTTAAGCAATCTTTTAAATTATTCTAAAGTTTTATGTCTCATAGGTGGATTTTCTAAAGTGGTGAACTTCTATAGTTCTGTATCCTTGATTAGGATTCTTAGGGTGGTGTTTCTATATCCTTAATGTCTAGTCTTGGTGGTGAACTTCTATCCCTCTAATCCAATAACCATATTATGCCATTATTCAAATTCTTATGAGTTGTATTCTTTTTGAGTTTTTTGTTTGTGATTAATCTTCAACATCTCAACCATCAATTCCCAACATCAAATTGGTATCAGAGCTATGGCAAGTCATCATCATCAAGCACCAGTAGAAAATGTTAAAGCCAACACTAATGTTGCACAACTATAAATGATAACCTAAGGAATGCCTTTATAAATGAGATACGGTACCAAATCCTTTAAGTACAACAACAGCTGCATATGCAAGAAAAGATAGAGGAGATAAGGTGGCAAGAAAAAGGGAATCAAGAAAAAGGGAACCATGAAAACAACAATGATTTTGATTATAGCACCCCACCTTGCCCATGTTAAGTAAAAGGCTACCTACATAGAAACCAACTTCAACATAGCATGTTTAACCTAAAGATAAAGATTCCTACGTTTACGAGGAAAATGCAACCTAAAAAATTTTTAGATTGGCTACACATAGTGGAGTGCAGTTTTGAATACCATGATGCCCCTGAACATCACAAGGTGTAGCTAGTGGCCATCAAACTTAGAAAGCATGCATCTTTTTGGTGGAAAAATTTGAAGAACCAAAAGGAAACAGAGGGCATGAGAAAAATTACAACTTGGGAGAAAATGAAAAGAGAGTTGAAGAGGAAGTATCTCCCAAACAAACTTTGCAAGATTTCTTTCTTAGGCTCCATAACTTGAAGCAAAGAGATCTCTCAGTGGAGGAGTATATGGCTGAGTTTGACCACCTCATGTTGAAATGTGAATTAGTAGAACAAAAAGAGTAGACTATTGCATGATATCTTGGAGAGTTAAAGATCGAGATAGCTAATATGGTATAGCTACAATCCTATTGGACTTTTAATGATGTATGCAAGCTTACCCTTAAAGTGGAGAGGCAACAAAAGAAGGCCCATAGTAGCAACTTAAGATTGGGTCTTAAAAAGGCTATATCAATAAAAGTGTTCATCTAAAATTATTGTTCCTTCTAAGCCCATTCCAAAGCAACCTCATAAGGAAGATTGAACCTCAACAAGTAAGCCTCAATCTAATGCATAAACGAGAAGGTGTTTTAAGTGTCAAGAGCTTAGACACATTACCTCAGATTACCCAAATAGGAAAATTGTGACTCTAGTAGAGGAAAACTTGAAGGAAAATGAAGAGGAGCTGGTTGAAGAGAATCAAAACCTCAAAGAAGAGGAACAGATAGCCTATGGTGATTGTGGAGCATCCTTAGTCATACATTATAGCTTGAGTACCACAACTATTAAGGAAGAAGATTGGTTGCATAAAAATTTGTTCCACTGTTAGTGCACTACCATAGGAAGGTATGTAATGTTATAATTGATAGTGGAAGTTTTAAAAACATTTTTACTTTTATGGTGTAGAAATTAGGCTTTAAAATAGTGGATCATCCCTTGCCATATAAGCTATCTTAGCTATGAAAAAAAGAATGAAATCAAGGTTAGTAAAAGGTGTTTGGTTCTTTTTTCCATAATAAAGCAATCCAAAGACAATGTGGTGTAATATAGCTTTGATGGATGCTTTCCATTTACTGCTCAAAAGACCTTGGCATTATGATAAGAGGTTATTTATGATGGTTATCGCAACACATACACATTTGTGAATAATGGATGCAAAATCATCCTAAGCCCTACCAAGCCTATAGTAATGTCAAAACCAACCAAATGGGAAAGAAGCAACTTGTTGATCAAGGCCAATTATAGAAAGGAAATTACAATGGGTAGTACTATATTGCACTAGTGCTGATTAAGGAGAATGAAAATGGAGATGAGCCCCTTGCAGTGATATAACAATTATTAGTAGAATTTTAAGATGTTGTTCAAGAATAGTTACTACTGGTCTACCACTAATGAGGGACATTCAACATTGTATAGACTTTGTCCTAGGAGTTGTTCTACCCAACAAGGTAGTTTATAGGATGAGTCCTAAAGAGCATGAGGAGTTGCAACACCATGTTGATGAATTGGTAAGAAAAGGAACGGTATGTGAAAGCATAAGCCCTTATGCAGTCCTAGCCCTTTTGGTGTCCAAGAATGATGGATCATGGTGCATGTATGTTGAGAGTAAAATAGTCAACAAAATCATGGTTGACTATCACTTTCCTATTCCACTCTTAGATGACTTGCTAGAACAACTATATAGAGCAACTATTTTTTTGAAGATAGACCTACACAGTGGCTATCATCAAAACAAAATAAAGCCTGAAGATGAGTGGAAAATAGCCTTTAAGACAATGGATGGTAACTATGAATGGATGGTAATGCCTTTTGGTTTATCCAATGCCCCTAGTATGTTTCATGAGATTTATGAATCATATCCTTAAACCTTGTACTGGCATATATGTAGTGGTATATTTTTATGATATTTTGGTGTACAGCAAAAATAAAGACTAACACTTTAATCATCTACACCAACTATTTTGCATATTGAGGGAACAAAAACTTGATGCTAACCTTAAAAAGTGTAGTTTTTTTACTTCTAGCCTTGTGTTTCTAGGATTTATGGTGTCAAAGAAAAAAATAAAAATGGATTTTAGCAAGGTTGAGACAATTTTAAATTGGCCAACACCAACATCTTTACAAGATATCTAAAGCTTTCATGGCCATTCATCTTTTTATAGGCACTTCATTAAGGGTTTTAGCTCTATTATGGCTCCCATCATGGAATGTTTAAAGGATGAAGCTTTTACATGGACCAAAGAAGCCTAACCCAACTTTGAGCTCATCAAGAAGAGGATCACTAAAGCTTTCATCTTATGCCTACTAGATTTTGATCAAGTGTTCAAGGTGGAAAGTGATGCATCCAATTCTAGAATAGATGCTATTTTAAGCTAATAAGGAAAGCCTATAACATTTTTCAATGAAAAGCTTAATGAAGCCAAGATGAAGCATTCAACCAATGATAAGGAGTTCTATGCCATATATAAAGCTTTATTCCATTAGAGTCGATATCTCTTTGCCAAGCCATTTGTCCTATATTCTGACCATAAGGCCTTGAAGTTCATTAATAACTAGCATAAGCTTAACCAAAGGCATGTAGCTTAGGTAGAGTTCTTTCAAGCCTACAACTTCACTATTAAGCACTAATTGGAACTCAAAATGTGAAGGTAGATGCTTTGAGTCAAAAACACTCCTTATTAGGAACTATGGCTATTAAAGTTATTAGATTTAATGTGATCAAAGGGATCTATGAGGCAGTCCCTTATTGTGGCCAAATTTGGAAAGAATACAAGCAAGGACCACACAACTAGTTTTTATTGCATGATGGATATCTCTTTAAGGCTAATAGCCTTTGCATTCCCTCATGTTCTTTAAGATAAGCCTTAATCAATAAGGCTTATGATGGAGCATTGGGTGGGCATTTTGCAAGGGACAAGACACTTGCACTTTTGCAAGAAGGTTTTGTTGGTAAAGAATTGAGAGGGATATGATGAAACACCTTGAATGTTGTAAAGTGTGCCACATTGCCAAGAGTCATGGTTAAACACTAGATTGTTTACTTCACTACCTGTGCCTAATGCTCCTTAGGAGGATGCTAGTTTGGACATTTTAGTATGACTACCTAAAACTCAAAGGAACAAAGACTCCATCAAAATGGTTATGGATCATTTTTTCAAGATAAACCATTTCATTGCTTGTACGAAAACTATAGATGCTTATCATGTTTTTTATAAGTATTTTAGGGAAATTATAAGGCTACATGAAGTTCTTAGATCCATAGTATCTTATATGGATTCCAAATTTCTTAGTCATTTTTGGCACACCTTTTAATGGAAGCTTGGCACCGATTTTAAGTATAGTTCTTCTCATCATCCTCAAACAGATGGTCAAATAGAAGTTTTCAACTATAGGTTAGGCAACTTTTAAAAAGCTATGTGGGAAAGCATATCAAGCAATGGGATCTTGTTTTACTTCAAGTAGTGTTTGCTTAAAACTACTCTCCAAGTGAAACCACTGGTTGTAACCCATTTGAGGTGGTGTATGGTAAGAATCTAATTAGCTTTTTAGATTTTGTTTTTTTTCCTACTAATCAATAATTTAGTGGAGGCTAAGGGTATCAAATGATTGCATGAACATGTTAGAGCTAAGATTTTGCAGCTAAATGAGAAATATAAAATGGTAACAAATAAACATCAAAGACATGTAAAGTCAAAACAAAGTGATTTGGTGTGGATTAACTTACAAAAAGAAAGATTTTCTCCAATGAAGTTTGGCAAATTACAAATAAGACAGATGGTCCATTTAGAATTCTCAATGCATTAGGGAAAATCCCTACAAGATAGAGCTTTCCAACAATTATAGAGTATCCCCCACCTTTAATGTTGTTGATTTGTCACCCTACCATAGCGAGAAGACTAAATCAAACTCAAGGATAAGTTTTTTTCAACCAAAAGAGATTGACATCAGAGTGTCAACACATCTTAAAACTTGGACTGAGACTAAAACAGACTTATCTAAAAATAAGATTGGCCTATCTTTAGTCCACATCCACTAAACAAATTCAAAAATAAGGTGGGCTAGAATAAGGAGATTGTGTTCACACTAGCTGGAAAAGGAAAGCATAAAGATGGATGGGATTATGGTCAAATTCATGGATGAACCTAGACACCAAATATTTAGCATATTATCATGTAATTGTAAAAATAAATTGGCGGATAATTATGTTCATACTATAGATTATTATGTTCACATGCAAATCCTAAGATTTGAGGCACCATTTCAACAAGACAAGGTTAAAGGCAATCCTATTAATTTAGCAATTCAATCTTTGAAGCTCCCATGCTTAGAGGGATATTCCTAGCCTATTTATTGTTGGTTATTCTTTGTAGAAGGCAAAATAGAGTTTGTTTTATCCTTAAGCAATCTTTCAAACTGTTCTCAAGTTTTGTATCTTTTAGGTGGATTTCCTAGAGTGATGAACTTGTATAGTTTTGTATCCTTGATTAGAATTCTTAGGGTGGTGTTTCTGTATCCCTTAGTATCTAGTCTTGGTGGTGAACTTCTATGACCTTAACCTCTTTTTTATTTTTGTCATTCCCTAAATTGATCATCTTAGTAACTTTTTGATAAGGCTCAATAGATTTATTCTCTTATTCAATTAATCTTATTAAATCTAGAGGTAAAGTATATTCTTCAAAGTCCTCTTTAGTGTTGAGTTCATCAACATTAATTGAATTTTCAAAATTAAATCCTTAATTGTTATCATGATTATCTTCATATTCATTTAAAGACCTGAAATTAAATAAAATAAAAAGTATTAGTGAAATGCTTTGATGGGAAAGTAGATTGAATAGAAGAGATGAATAAAATGCATGCTTATATTATTTATTGAAATAATGGATAATAAGAGGCCCATACATATGAGATAATCCCAAGGCTTTTAGGCATAAGCGATTGGGAGTTGTAATTACATTGAGAAAGCATCAAGAAGAGTAGGTATTTGGATGATAGTCTAGTTTTTTCAATTCAAAATTTAATGGGCATGGATAAACTAACATTTTTTCCTTTTGGATATCTTCACCTATCATATGGAAGGACAGTTCAGCAAAAGTTTTTTCCATGCTTAATTCTTTTTCAGTGTCTTCTTAGCTCTTGGGTACATGTATCCTCGAAGACTAAATGTTTTGTACAAGTGGAGGACAACCATTGGCATATTTCTCACCATTCTTTTTCCTTTATTGTCATCTTGCATTCCTTTTACTTCACATCCTAGGCCTAAATTTTCGCTATTGTCTAAAATTATTGATAGTTCTGTTATCCCCTGTAGACTTTTGCCTAGCCCAACTACAATATTCCAGTCTTTTATTAATCATCTAACTAATTATGATTTTATTGAACTTTGGTTGGTGCAACTTAGGTCCACCACCCTCAACATTAACAAGTTTAAAAGATTGATAACAGCATTCTAACGATTCTTCTATAATGTTTATGTATAGAGTATTCATAGGTTGAGTCACCAGCAAGTCCTCTTCTCCAGCCATAATCACCAATTGATCTTTTATATTGAATTTGACCTTTTGATGTAAAGAGGAAGGAACAACACTTGCCATGTGAATCCATGGCCTATCCAATACAATTGTAAGATAGAAAAATATCCATAACCTGAAACTTTATGTTGGAGACACAAGGTCCAATTTGCATTGGCATTTCAATATCTCTTAATACTTCACATTTCCATCAAATGCTTGGATCACCATATGACTGCTTTTGATGTAGGATGTATAATTGGGCAGTTTTGCTAGAGTAAACATGGGCATAACATTAATAGCCAACCATTTTCAATAAAAACTTTGGCTATAATGTAACTCTTGCATTTAATTGTGATATACAGAGCTTTTGTACTTCTTTTTCCTTTAGGTGGAATCTCATCGTCATTGAAGGCTATATAGTGTGGTACCACCAAGTTCTTTGCCAGATGGTTCACATACTCTGCAAATACATAATGTGCCATATAAGCATAGTTTAACACCTTTAACAAAGCATTGCGGTATGGTTAAAAATTTAACAGCAATAACAACAAAGAGATTTTGGCTAGCATCTTGTTCAATTGCTTAACCACAGAATACTCGTTATGCTTTATCAATTTTAGGAACTCACAAACTTCTTTTTCTAGCACAGACTCTGGGTTCAATTCTAGTTTAGTCTATTTTTTTACCACCATCATTTTCTCTTTCTTTGCTTTCTCTAGCACCTTTGGAGTATAATATCTTTCACTTCTAGTCATGCCACCTACACCAGTTATATTAGCAGCATTAGATTTAGGCATGATTTCTTCTTGCCTTTGGACCATTACTTCACAACCATACTTCTATGGCATAGCTTTCTCATCTTTGTAAGGGAATGGACTTGGGACTTTGAAAGTCACTAGCTAGGAATAAGTTTGTCCACAATCGATCTTGACTTTTCACTCTAATGTATAGTGATCAGCTTTGGCACCCATTTATCAATCATAGCCAATTTAGCATCTTTCAAGGATTCTATTTCTTTATACAACTCAATGTGGTAAGAATCCATTAGCTACTACACCTCATCATGAAACTATTTGCATGTTTCAATAGAGTGTCTTAGAGCCCCTCTGTGATACTTGTATTTTTTATTTAGGACACATCTCCCATGATAGTTGCATGGGTCCACTAGTTGTATCATCCCAGCTTTATATAAAGCCTAATATAACTGACTAAATGACATTTTGATCTCTTCCACCTTTCTTTTCATATGCCCTTTGTATGATTGGGCCATGGGTTACCATTGACATTGGGTGTTGTTTTTCCACTGGTATCAAAATTTATCAACCCTTTTTTAATTAGACTTTGAACTTATGTTTCAAAGAGGTATAATTTTTTATGGAATGGCTAGCTATTCCATAATGATAGTCATAGTGGGTAGTGGAATCGTACCATTTTGGATAAGGAAGTTCAAGTGGTTTTACGAGTATAAGAGTAATCAAGTGATTTTTATAGAGTTCTTGGTACAACTTTGTATAGCCCATAAGAATAGAATCAAATGTAGGTTTTTCTTGATTTTTTCATGGCTCCTGCTTACCATTCATTGGGTTGGCTAGATGAATAGAAGGCCTTGCTATGGTTAAGGTGTATGGATTGTAGGTGTGGGTAGATGGTTTGAATACAGGTTGGTAAGTGGATAGATAAGAAAGTCGTGGAGCTAGTTGGTAAAGAGAAGCTAAAGCATGATTTATGGTAGGATAATATGTGGGATAAATTAGTTGAGGGTAGTTTCTAAATTGCTACCCTTCAAAACTCACAGCTTGAGTCTTACTCTCCTTCTTTTTGGGCATCTTCTTAGTAGCATGGGGCTCTCCTTCAAGTTTGTAATTTTTTATGGTCATTTTAAATCATCTTTCCCAAGATCACCATGTTAGGAAAATTTTTAGTCACATTTCCTAACATTTTTTCATAATAAGGCGACTTAAAAGTACTTATAAATAGCACTGTTGCTTTTTTTCTATTAATGTTGGCTGAAGTTGAGCAGTTATATCCCATCACCTTTAGGCATACTCTTGAAAGGTCTTAATCACCTTTTTTTTCATACCTTGCAATGAAAGGTGACCAGTAACCATATCTATAATATGGTAATATTGATTGATGAAAGATCGAGTCAAATCCTTATAGAATCATATGTAGGCCCTATACAATTGGATGTACCATCTTACAGCAGACCCAGTTAAACTATCTTGGAACACATGCATAAGTAATTTCTCATTACTAGCATGAGCTGCCATTTTATGATAATATGTTATGACATGTGTGATAGGCTTTTTGGTACAGTCATACTTTTCAAACTCTAGTACTTTAAACTTTGGGGGCATCACCACATCAAGTACCAAACAAAGCCCCACGGCATCTATGGAACCGTAAAAATTGATGCCTTCTATAGCTCATAATCTCTCCTCAATCATATTCATCGTGTGGTCAGTTTTAGGATCTTTTAAGGACTCAACTGCTTTTAACTTCAATTTTTTCTTCACCACATCCAGATTAAGGATTTAGATTGGCTCAACTGCCTTTTCAATGAAGACAAGATTAATGTAACTCTGAACATTTCCTTGACTAAATGCATAAGGCATTCCCATCTAGTTATAGCTTAGGAATGTCGGCTATTGTGGTAAGAAATTTTGAGTGGATTGGGTTTAATGTGGACCATAACCTGAAGGTTATAGTGGCTTAGTGACTTCATGTGAAAAATTTTCCTCCATTGCTTTTACTTTGTTTATATTATCCAAAGCTTCAAGGATCTTGCTCAGTTCCCCCTTGATTTTTTTCTAAGCCTTTTCCAACTTTTCAACATGACTTGCATTGTCTTGCTCCATTTTCTTAGCTTAAGCTCGAGTGTTATATGGATGTTAAACTATCTTTGAACCTTATATCTAAAATTAGTGAGCTTGTTATGAGCTGACATGACTAAGATATGATTATGAATGAATGCAATGCAATGCATGGATAAGAAAGAAAAATATTTTCCCTTTTAAAGATTTCAATAATAGTGAACTTTCATTTATTCCATAAAAGTATGTTTTACATCAAGTCTAATACTCTCCACTTGTAAAAATGCTTGATTTGCTCATACTAATCTTTAGCCTCCTCAATGAAATTCAACAGCAACTACCTATGCTCTCCTATTTGTATGAATAGAGTTCTCAATCTTTCCACCTCTTCTGCCATTTCTCTTACCTTAATTACTGCCTTGCTTATTTGGGTTGCAAGATGTTTTATGTACCTTTGCCTCCCAACCCTTTTTTTTTGCCAAACCATACTTGATAGGATAGCTCCCTATACATCTCTGTGAGTGCCATGATATGATTCCCCTGCTTATTCAATTTTTACTTTAGTATCTGGATATACCTTCTAAGCATCTCATTTTCTTGTTGAGCTTCCATACAATCATCCTCCATTTGGGAACATTCTCTTTTTAGTTTTTCATTCTCACAAGTTAAATTAGTGATATTTATTTCTTTAGCCTTCACTTGTATGCGCAACCATTTGTGCTCTTGTTGTGGCTCTATCAATTCCATAAGGGCATTGTCACACTTTCTAATAACCTTTTGAGTCTTGTTCTTAACCTCTAATCTCTTCTGTTGTTGATGAAGTTAAGCCAAATCCTTAACTACTGTATCACGCTCTTTGGAAATCTCATGGACTTGGACTTTTAACTTCTTTGCTTTATCTTTCCACTACCCCTTCTCTTCTTGACACCTTAGAATTTCTTGTTTCATTTTATCTTTCTCAACTTCAAATTCTTTCTTTGCGAGTTCCAACTTTGAAGGCACCTTATCTAACTCCTGATTCATTGACTGGCAATGATCTTTGAACATAGATGCAACCTCCTTGCCCCTCTTGGCTCTCTACACCAAATATCTCTAAGTGACTTTATCGGTAAATGGTTCAGGGTTCACTTTCCTGGGCTTCTTCCAAGCCTTGATCATGTTATCAATTTTCTAAAATGTTTTAGGTTGCCCATATAAATAGTCAAATAGGTTAAGCTTATGTGTTATAGGAACAAACTATTCAACTCCATACTATCTCATCACCATCAGAGGTGCATGACCTATTGACCTCCATAAGCCTAAGAGTGAACCCGTATCTCATCTCCATATTAATATAGCATGGGTTTTCAATTCATCCATGGGACTAGCCATTTCACCTAACAAGTTGTGAGCTTTTGCAATAAATATTCTCATTCTTTCTTGGTCTTCGCTTTTGGCCATTCACTCTCATAAATTTCTTTAACTGGATTTCGATTGCCAAAACAAAGTTTGGAGAAAGCTCTCTTCTTGCATTCAAAATGGCTTTTTCATCCACAAATACAATAGTTGTGCGTAACCTAAAAAACGCTCTTTATCATTTTGTCAATAAAAACTTAAAAATCTGATGGTTTCCACCAATATTGTCAGTGAGGAGTACATATTCTTTCAATTTGTTCAAATAAATCCACCACCTCTATCTCAGTATAGCCTAAGACTTTGGGGAAGATTACCATCCCATATATTGCTAAAGCAAACACATTCATTCTTTGGTCATCACAGGGTGTTTAACAATGAAATCTTGGAGAAACTCTCATATAATACCTTTATGTCCCCCCTCTCTTGAATATGTAAATCTATAAGCTCTTTTCTTATCCTTAAAATATGAGCCAACTTTTTGTGATATCCCAACTTTTATTTTTTCACATGTACTCTATCTGGATACTAAAGATGCATACCTACTAGAATCGAATACTCCTCTATAGTTGGCATCGAATCAACTCCATTAAAAATGAAAAAATGATATAAGGTATCCCAAAACTTACCATAGCTTTAATGAGTGAATTTTCAACCTTTATCGACAAAAGATGTGCAACATGCCTAAACTTTTGACAAAAAGCTTGCTACCTTGAAGGAACCATGTTATTCCATATGTCTAATAGGCTTTCAAATCATTTTGTTTAAAAAGTAGTCAAACTTTCTTAGGTAAGGTAGAGACATAACTGACAGTAAACAATCCCCTTTTTCTTGTTATCTCCTTTCTAACTCTATCTTTACATCAATTGGTGAGTCACATTTGAAAAATATAGATGAGAAGCAAACTTGACGCTTTGTGGGTTCCATAAAAGCTTTAGTTAAAGGTATCTTTAGGCAAGAATAATATGCAATCTGCATGTATGTTTATGAATATACACAAAATGAAAGACAAACAAGAAATTGATTAGTTATCTTAATAAAGAAGAAACACAATAAGGCAAGTAGAATGCAATAACAACATGACTTTAACTTTTGAATTAACCATAAAAGGTAAAGAGAACATGGTTCTACCTATGGGTTAAGCTCATAAGGTTAACTATATGCAGCTTGGGTCATTTCTAAAGGTACCCAAATTGTTCCTTACATCATTGTCCATCATAGACTAGTAAGGCACCCCAATCCTTGCCCATTGTAGGGTACAAGTAGAAAGGGTTCAATTTAAGTGGGAGTATTTTGCTAGCCTATGTAGAGACATAAAATCTCATGAAGGCATAGGCACTTTACTCTCTCTTAAGGGACAGGCCTCAACTGTAGAGCTCGTATTGTGCATATGCAAAAGAATGATAGATATAAAATGAATGAATGAACAAATAAATAAAATACAAGCAAGAGAGAAAAGAAGTCTTAAACTTATTAGGTTAGGCTTGGATAATTACTACTAACTTGAATTTTGTTTTCACTAGCGGAGTCACCAAACTTTCATAACATATAGATTCGTAGGCCTATTGCTAGATATAGATTTTAGGGATTCGCCATCAATCTTTTTTGTTTAGGTGTGATTGGTCACCTGACAAAATCTGTCCCACTTAAAGATAAGTCTCAAGATTGGCTTAGGTATCTAAATAGTAGATTTTGGTCCACGAAACCTGATTTAAGGTTTAGGAGTATAATTACACATAAGGAAGGTTATAGCACCCACACAATGGCTATTCAAAAGATGATACCAGTTTAATTTCAAATTATCCAAGTCTTAACCATATTTATGATTTACCAAAAATATTTAATATTGAAAATTGATCTTAAAATTACCCCAATAGTTTGGTAGCAATTTAAGATAATTCTCTCACCCTATGAGTATTCATGGAGACTAGTATCATACTCTGAGAGGGCTTCATTGTCGAATTCATTAACATATTTTTAGTCAAGAAAATAATTAGTAAAATCTTCTAATAGTTTGATAAAATTTACTTTGATACAGATATCCCAATAGTTTGGTAAGATTTAATTTAAGAAGCAAATCTTCTAATAGTTTGGTAGGATTAAACAAAATATTTTATTAGTAATAAATTTTTTTATGAAAATCGATTTATGAAATTCTCCAATAATTTGGTAGAATTCATAAAAGTTTAATTTCATGAAAAATCCTCCAATAGTTTGGTAGGATTCGTGAATTTATTTAGAAATATTTTTTTTTGTTTTTTTTAATAAATAAATAAAATGGAATTCATAAAGGTATCTAAAAAATAATAAATTGTTCAATTTAAAATAAGTAAAATAATAAATAAAGAGAAAGCACTAATAATAATAATAAGTAAAAAAAAAAAACTAAAAATAAAATAAATTAAAAAAAGAAAAAGAAAAACCTGTGATCAAGTTAGATTTGCAGTGCAGGTCAGCACAAGTTCTTCAAAATGGCGTCATTTTGGCTTGGTATAAAAGGCAAAGTCCTTTGTTTTTCTTTTGTCAAACCTACCTCAGCCTCTCTCTCTAGCTTTTTTGCTCTGCCTTCTCTCTAAAACACCTAAACTAGGAAATCCAAAGCTTCCCAAATCCTAACCAAAAATCTAGTTTCCAGCACCGAGAAATTCAATCAGTTGTTGGAATCTTCAAAGTTTTTCGAAAACAATGATGAACCTAGAATCCAGCCACCTTAGTCACCTTATGGCCACCATGTTCTTGGCTAGAAAATTCAAACTTCAACTATAAAATCCTAGAAAAACCTAATAACAACCATAAATTCAAACTCCAACATGGAAATTTTTTATGAAATTAAAATTCCTCAGAACTCATCCAAAACTTCAACCAATTCCAATAGATTTCTAAAAACCCAAACATGAATTCCAAAAGGCCAACAATTCAAATCATAGAAACCCAGACTATTCTCAATCATGGTAAGAACCTAAACCCAAAAAGATAAAAAAAATTGCCTCCTCTCCCCTCGTGAATTTGCATTCAATTTATAGCTTGTTTGAGGCATATGCATGTATCATGATCTGCAAGTTGGTCTAAGCCCAAGGGTTCTTTTTGAGTTGAGTAGTAGTTTTAGTTCTAGCGGGATAAGGTTTGACAATAAGGAAGACTAGGCCTTGAGGGCTACTGAAGGCCCAGGTCATGGGAAACTAGCTTAGAATAATGGTATGGGTAGTGATTAAGACTCTAAAGGCTCAGGCACAGTATTCAGGTTTGACAAAATTGAGCCAAGCCTAGGTGCAGGTGTTGGTGAAAGCTTGTATAAATTTACAAGCCATAAAAATGGCATTGGCACAACACAAATATGAAGATGTGCTTGAACCCACCTACTGCCTTATCATGGTGTGCTTGGTGCAAGGCTCAAGCCCAATATACTCACCCATAGTGCACAGCCTAGCATGTACCGATGGTGTTCAAAAGAACTGCCCGTACAAAAGACCAGCATATGTTGATGGTGGTCAAACCATGTGTCGAGACCAAAGGCCAACATGTCTTAATGATGGTTGAGGCATGTACATGTGTCATGGTGTGCAATTGGTCCAAGCCTAAAGGTTCTTTTCGAGTCGAGAAGCAGTTTTAGTTCTAGCGAGATAGGGTTCGACAACTAAGAAGACCAGGCCTCGATGCCTACTGAGGCCTAGGTCATAGGGAACTAGCATAGAACAATGGTATGGGCAATGGTTAAGACTCCAAAGGTTCAAGTACAGTGTTCAAGTTTGATAAAATTGAGCCAGGCCCAAGTACGAGTGCCGGAGAGCAATGCATAGGCATAAAGTCAGACCCAGGTATAGGTATTGATGATTGAGGTGCGAGTGCATGGTCAAACCCAAGTGCAGGCATGCTTGAACATAGTCTTGGAAGGATTAGATTTTTGGGCTTCTAAAAGTTCTAGTACTACGGCACAACCTTTGGCAAGCTAGAATTTTGCTTAGCACTTGAGTTTTGTAGGCTGACTTAGGTAGACAGAGTAAATTCCTTGTCCAAAGTTGTATAGAGTTTAGCTTAAGATCGAAGCCCATGACACATGCATCAAGCATCATTGAGTGCCATGGCGATCGAAGGGCAGACAAGTACCTTGGGTGAGAAGGTCAAGGTACACATGCTCACCAAGTGCTAGTGTCATGAGCACTACTATTAAACTAAGATCAGTGTGGCCTTAGATTGGGAATGAACTTTGTATGCTTTAGTTAGCCTACGAAACAAGTGTACGGGCACTAAACCAACACAGAAAGGTAGAATATGCAAGCTAAGAAAATAAAAGAATGTTGGAATGCTTTGTATATTACTGAATGATGAATGATACAAATGAGGGTAAGGTGGCCCTCTATTTATAGTTAAGGCCCAAGCACCGGTATGGCTACTTCTAAAATCAAGGGATTACAGGATCTCTAGAATTAAAGGATTATACATTAAAATATAGATTACATCCTAATTCTAAGGATCCCATCCTAATTCTAAAGGTTGACCAAATCCCTTACTATGTGTTACTAATCTTTTGTGCTTCTAAATGATTCTAGATTAGCCTCACTCCCCTAAGGCCACCAAGGTATAGTGCGAGCATAATTGGGTATGGCCTCGATACTGTAGGCAAGCTTAACTGCTAGGTGAGTGGTTTGGATGCTTTTACCATGGCTATTACACAAACCCCTACTTTTATCCTTGGTGCTCAAACTTGGGATACTGGTGCTCTAGACTTAGCTCCTAGTGCATCGACCTTAACTCTTGGTGTGCCTACCTTAGGCATGACATTCTCCACCACCTGATCTCATGATGCCCTTATCACATCTTCTATGTGGAACTGCCTGATATGGTCTTGAATTACCATAAGTCTTCTACTAGTTTCCAACTAGCTTCACTATTTAAGAGCCTATTCCATCACACCAAGTACTCTTGTCTCCATTTATAACTCTACCACCTCACTACCCAGTCAGTAAGAATGCATTGGACCTTCTTCTCATATAAGGCCCTAGCTCCCAATGGTACATGCTTTGACTCTGCATGCCTTGGATCCCTCTAATGCTTATAGAATAGCTTGAGCATGCTAACATAGAAAATTGGATGTACCTTAACTTTGGTGGCATATCTAGCTTGTAGGCAACCTTGCCTACCCTATTAAAAACTCTGAAAGGTCCTTTATACCTCTAGACTAGGCCCTTATGTAGACCTATTTTGTGCGTGATGGGGTACAGCTTCACTAAGACCAAGTCCTTCACTTGGAACTACATGTTTTTCCTTCTTTAGTCTGCCTACTTCTTATACTTCTTTGCTACTTTATGCAGACAAACTTTGGCTAGGTCGACCTATTGTTGCCAAGCCTTGGCAAACTTATATGCTACCGTGTTAGACCCTATGTAACCTACTATAATCAAATCGAGTGTTAAGGTTGTTGCCTTGTTACGATCTCAAAAGGGCTCTGGTTTATTGCTTTACTTTGCTATAAGTTGTATGAGAACTAGGTGACATCAAGTAGCTTGGGCCAGTCCTATTTTATGCACTCACATAGTGTCTAAAATAGACATCTAACAATCTATTCACTCATTCGGTCTGCCCATCAATCTAGGGATGTATGCTGGTGGAAAAGTTCAAGTTAGACACCAATAGCTTGAATAACTCAATCCAAAACTACACTATGAATCACCCATGTCGATCACTAACAATGGTTTATGGCACTCCCCAGTACTTCACCATGTTCTTCAAGAACAAATAGGCTAGCTCTTCAGCTGGGCGCTCTTTGGTTGCTATAAAGAAAGTCTTGTACTTTGAAAATTTGTCCACCACTACCATGATGCCCCCAAAACCATCCACCTTGGCTAGACTAACTATGAAATCCATAGTGATGCTGTCCCATGGTCATTCTAGTATAGGCAATGGCTCTAAGAGATCGACTAGTGGTTTTAGCTCCACTTTGTCTTATTGGCACACTAGGCAGGTTTTCACAAAGGTCTCAACATCATCCTTTATATGTAGTTAATAGTATTGATCCTTTAGCAAGGCTAAGGTATGGTGCATGCCTAGGTGATTAGCCCACTTTGAATCATGGCACTCTTGTATAACTTCCTTGTAGAACTTCCTATGCTATGGCATAAATAGCCTACTACCCTTGGTGTACAATAAATCATCCTACAGCTAAAACCATCTAGTTTTATCGTACTTGACATGATCGATGAGGATCTTTGCTGTAGGATCATGTGATAACCCTTTTTCGATACGTGGCACCAATGACCCTTTTGGTTAGATGATGGCAGTAGGGCTCACCTTTTAGCTGAAGGTATCAGCCATTATGTTTGCACGCCCAGGCTTGTACTCTAACTTGTAATCAAATCCTACAAGAAAGTCTTACCTATGGGCCTACTTAAGGGATAGCTTTTTTTGTGTCTAGAAATAGCTTATTGCAATGTAGTCGGTTCTTACCACAAACTTTGACCCTAGTAAGTAATGCTACCAAATGTGCAAGCAATACACCATAACTATTATCTTTTTTTTCTAGATCATGTATCCACATTCAATCTTATTAAGCTTTCAGCTTTTGAATGCAACCAGATGGTTTTCCTACATCAGTATACCCCTATCACAAAGTTTGAAACATCTATATGCCCCTCATATAGTTTGGCATGGTTTGGCAAGGCTAAAACTGGCTCTTCGATCATTGTTTTGTTTTAATTGATCAAAGGCTTGTTGGCACTCGATGCTCTAGTCCCACACTCTCCCTTTCTTGAGCAAGTTAGTAAATGGTGTAGTGATGAATGAGTGGCCTTTGATGAAGCATCGGTAGTAATTAACCAGCCCAAGGAATGATCTTAGCTTGGTGACCTTGGTTGGTGGTTCCCTATCTAGAATTGCACAGACCTTGCTAGCATCTATGCGTATCTTGCCACCTCTCACTTTGTGGCTTAAAAATGGTACCTCTCACTGAGGAAGTGAGTACTTCTCTTTTTTTATGAAGAATTCATTTGCCCTTAAAATCTTGGACACCTGCCTCAAGTGGTCCACATACTCCTCTAATGTCTGGCTATAGATCATAATATCGTCAAGATAAACCACAACAAAATGATCAATGAACAATTGCAATACCATCTTTATGAGAGTATAGAATGTTACCAGAGCATCAGTGAGTCCAAATGGCATGACCAAGAACTCGTAAGAGCCATAGCAAGTGACACAAGTGGTTTTGGGCTCATCTCCCTCGGTGATCTTGACTTGGTAATACCTTGACTGCAAATCCATCTTAGTGAACCACTTTGCGCTTCCAAGTTGGTTGAACAAGTTAGTAATGAGGGGGATAGGATACTTGTTCTTGATGGTCAACTTGTTTAGTGCCCTGTAGTCAATACACAATCGCATTGACCCATCATGCTTATGTTGGAATTGAATTGGGGCACCATATAGGGCTTTAGATGGCTTGATGTAGCCACCATCAATTAGCTCCCTGAGCTACTTCTTTAACTCCTCCAACTCTAGAGGTGACATTCAATAAGGGTCTTTAGCTGGTGGCTTGGCCTTAGGCACTAACTTGATCTTATGGTCCACCTTTCTTTTAGCTTCAGGCACTGTAATAAGCATAATCAAGCCAATCTTTGTAGTCTCCTTTTTTGGCTCCTTATCTGACCCTTTGTCTATGGCAACTTGCTCACCCTTCTTTGGGCAATCTTATGTTTATGTGGCCCTCCACAAAAGAAGCAAAAGTTCAACTCACGGTCTCTCTTAGTGCTCCACTTTTTTGCTGGTGGCTTACCTTGGCCATCCTTGTTTGAACGATCTTGGTCCCTATCTTTAGACTGTTGATCAAGATCTCTACTCTTGGACTATCGTTCCCAGTCCTTCTTACCCTTGCCTTTCCTTTTGAGCTTGGTAGACTCAAATTTGTCTTGTGACCTAAATTTCACTAGGGACTCAATGGCAGTCATCACCTTGGCTAGATCACAAACTTCCTTTCTTTGCAGCTCGTGCTTTATCCATGGCTTGAGTCTATCCATAAAGACAAATGAACCCTTAGTCTCACTCAAATCTAAAATCTATAGCATAAATTTAGAGAATTTCTAAACAAACTCCCTTATCTTACTTTACTGAGTAAGCCAGTGTAACTTTGCCCGTGCCTCATCATTGGTGTACTCGAGATAGAACTACTCCCTAAATTCCTTTTAGAACTCCTCCCAAGTTCTAATTAAGGCACCACCATGCCTCACATTATCTCACCTGTACCTTTACCACAACAAGGTAACATCAGTAAGATACATCAAAGCAATGCTTACCTTAGTAGAATCATCCTATATGCCCATAGCCCGAAAGCATTGGTCCATCCCTCATAGAAAGTTGTCCACTTCCTTGGTAGCCTCAATCCCTTTGAACTCCTTGAAATTAGGGACTTCTACATGAGGCTTAAGCAATCTAACGATCACACTATTTCCAATGGTTGTTTGTAAGCAAGAACTCCACCTAGAGCTCTTCCATCTTTTTGCACATGGTCTTCATCAGGGCTTCCAAGGCCTTGTTTTATTCGATGAACATGTCTATGGTTTGATTTAGAGCCACTTGTAGCACACCTTTAAGTACCTTTTCCATGGAGTCCAAATCCTCAATGTGAGTTTCCACCTTATCAAGCTTTTCCTTCACATCATCACTGTCACCTCTACATTGGATAGCTTTCCATCCATGGTCGACCAAATGTCCCTCAAACAAGCTTTCTTACCCCTTTTGTGACCCTGCTCATAGGCCTTTGGTTGTTGGCTAGCAACATCACTCTAGGATACCATTTCCATGAATGCCTTAGGTGCAACCTGAACACAACTTATTCTAATATGAACTGTAATGAGCTTCAATCTTAAATCGAGATCCGTGCAACCTTAAACTGGGAATAAACTCTGTATACCTAAGTCAACCTATGAAACAAGCATATAGGCACTAAACCAACATTGAAAGGTAGAATACGGAAGCTAAGAAAATAAAAGAATGCTGGAATGCTTTGTATATTACTGAATGGTGAATGATACAAGTAAAGGTGGGGTAGCCTTCTATTTATAGTTAAGGCCCTAGCACCGGTAAGGCTACTTTTAAAATCAAAGGATTACATGACTCCTAGAATTAAAGGATTACATAATAAAATACAAATTACATCCTGATTCCAAGGATCCCATCCTAATTCTAAGGGTTGACTAGATCCCTTGTTATGTGCTACTGATCTTTGTGCCTCTAGATGATTCTGGCTCAGCCTTATACCCCTGGGCCCACCTAAGTGTGATACAAGTATGAGGCAGGAATGGTCGCGTTGCTATGAGTAGGCCTAACTACTGGGCAGGCGGTTTGGATGCTTCTACCAAGGCAATTGTGCAAACCCCCACTTTTGTCCATGGTGCTCGAGCCTGGGTTGCTAGTGTACAAGCCTCAGCTCTTGGTGCACCTACCCTAGACATGACACCAGTGTGACAGTAAAATCCACCAAAAAGGTGTCTGAGGCAATAACTTATGCCAAAGGTCCACTTGCGCTGATGGTAGTTAAGGCAACTACCCACACAAAGTGCCAGCATTTCATGACGGTGTCCAAGGCAATATCTTTCACAAAAGGGCTAGCATCTACTAATGGTGTTTGAGACAACAATAGAACTGCATTGATTGATGGTGTTAGATGCGATAACCCACACCAGATGCTGGCACTTGACATTTGAGGCAACAACGGGCTAGATGCTACTAATGGCATTTGAGGCAACAACCCATACTAAGGGCTAGCATGTGCTAATAGAGTTCAAAGTAAGTGCCCATACCAAGGGCAAGCCTATCTTTGTAACAAATACCAAGGGCATTTGATTGTCATTTATTGGGACACTTGAAAGAGGGATGTCATCACTCGGCTAAATCAATTACAATGGAAATGCCATTCATCCCTAACCCCAAAGGGGTGCAGTGTAAAAAAAAAAAAGTGAAAAGGCTTTCATGGGTGTAGGGGGGAAAGGGATAAATTGAAGTGACAATGGGCTAAATCTCAATGGATCATCCCAACAAGGCCACTTTGCCACTTACAATACCCCATTGCATGTTTAAGTCATCTGTAAAAGATTTTACCTATTGCTCGGTGGGAATTGAGCTCCAAGGAGGTCCGTGCGGCTTGTCTGTCATAAGGGCTGCACCTATGACACGTGTAACACCAAATATGGCTCAACAATCAAGCAATGGGCATATGCATCATTTCTTGCCCAGATTCTGACTTAGAGGTGTTCAGTCATAATCCAGTGCATGTAACTTCACGCTATTCGCTTTTCAACCAAGAACGATGACCAATTGTGCGAATCAATTATTCCTCTCTTACTAGGTTGAACTATTATTGCGATGCTGCCATCAATAGGGTAAAACTAACCTATCTTATGATGATTTAAACCCAGCTCACATTCTTTATTAGTGGGTGAACAAACCAACACATGATGAATTCTACTTCATAATGATAGGAAGAGCCGACATCAATGGATAAAAAAGTAACATCGCTATGAATGCTTGGCTGCCACAAGCCAAGTTATCCCTATGGTAACTTTTCTATCACCTCTAGCTTTAAATTTTGAAGGTCTAAAGGATCAATAGGCCATGCTTTCATGGTTTGTATTCATACTAGAAATAAAAATCAAATGAGTTTTTACCTTTTTGTTCCACATGAGATTTCTGTTCCTATTAAGCTAATCTTAGGACACTTATGTTATTTTTTAACAGATGTGCCACCTTAGCCAAACTCCCCACTTGACAATGTCTTTCATCTAAATCAACTAATCAAGGTTGGCCTTAAGTCTAAAAAAAAAGGTTATGCCTCACCTTCGATTCACGGAATAAGTAAAATAAAGTTAAAAGTATTGGTATTTCAATTTCACCTTAGGGCTCCCACTTATCCTACACCTCTCAAGTCATTGCATAAAGTTGGACTAAAGTCAAGCTCAACGGGGTCTTCTTTCCTTACTGATTCCACCAAGCATATTCTTTTGGCTATGGTTTCATTGGATAGTAGATATAGATAGTGGGAATCTTGTTAATCCATTCATGCGTGTCACCAAGTAGATAATGAGGCATTTGGCTACCTTAAAAGAGTCATAGTTACTCTCATTGTTTGCCCGTGCTTGGTTGAATTTCTTCACTTCGACATTCAGTGCACTAGGTAAAAATCACATTGTGTGAGCATCCGTAGGGACCATCATAATGCTTTGTTTTAATTAAACAGTTGGATTCCCTTTGTCTATACCAATTTTACGTCAACTATTCATTGCTTGATGAAGGCCCCTAAGAGAACCGTTCCTAGTCCATCCTTTAATCGACATGTGGCGACCCGTTTTTGCCATAAGAGTCGCTTGAGCAATACACTGGCAACTGACAGTTCAAGATTAGGACCACCATGCCCAACCTTCAGAGCTAATCCATGAGTATGACCAAGTATGGACAACACTCAGTCCTTCAGATTTTCAAAGGCCGTCGAGGGTGCATTAGACACTACATGACATGTGGTGTTCTTCCGATTGCTAGACCTTACCTCTAGCTAGTTGTTTCTGAGGTGGATAGGCCATTAAATAGAAACGATAACTCTTTCTAAGGCCTCCATCGATGCAAACTCCTAACATTGTCATCAGTTATCGCATCCTAAATCAAGAATTTTAACCCACTTCTCTTTCGAAGCTCATGTTAGACATGCTGTTAGAGGGAATTCCCCCGTCTCTTAGGATTGACTAACCTATGTGTAAATGCCATTCCCATGGATCCTTTCCTTTCTTTGGCCTTCAAAGTTCTCATTTGAATATTTGCTACTACCACCAAGATTTGCAATAACGATTGCTTTGCCTGGGCTTGTGCCCTGAGTTTTATGGTGATTGTTGCACCCTTTTACTCATTGGGGCTTGGCCCTTTTCCTGATAGCCGAGTATAGGTTACATGCTTAAACGCCATCCATTGTAGGGGCTAGTTGATTTGGTAGATGAGTTGTTACACTCCTTAATAGATTTTGACTTCCATGACGACTATCCTACTTTCTTAATCGACCAACACCCATTGTTGGTTTTAGGTTAGCGTGCAATGGGCATCATAACCTAGCTTTTGGTTCATCCTACATCACCTATTTTACTTACCAAAAATAGCCCACTTAGAGCTCTTAATTCTATGGTGCGACTTAATGAAGTAGCATCCCTGTCCTACCTATTTAAAGTCTGAGAATAGGTCTAGGGCATTGTGCCTCCAATGTCTCTAATCATTGGCTTTACTCAATAGAACTTGCTAAGGGCTTTAGCTATCTTAAGGGAAACTTTCAGAAAAACCAGCTACTAGATGGTTCAATTAGTCTCTTGCCCATATACCTAAGTCAAATGAACGATTTGCACGTTAGTATCACCATAGGCCTCTACTAGAGTTTCCTCTGGCTTTGCCTTGCTCAGGTATAGTTCACCATCTTTTGGGTCCCAACAAGCATGTTTACACTTGAACCCTTTTTAGAAGATCAAGGTTGGTCAGCAGTGCACTTATGAGAAATCCCCTAAATCAGCTTCCTTGTGCCTTACGGGTTTTCTAGCTTGTTGACTCGCACATATGTCAAATTTCTTAGTCTGTGTTTCAAGATGGGCTAGATGGGGAACCCGTAGGCCAATACCAGGAGCACGCCAATGCCAAAGCATGCCAAGATGGCACATGCTACATTCCATGATCACGACAATGACGTCTTTGCAAGCATATTAAAAGGTAAGGGGTTAGAGAGGGTGATGATACATGACACTCAGGTAGGCATGCCATCAACCTAATGGCTTGGGGCACAACTTGTGTTCAAAGACTTGATGGTTCACGGGATTCTAAAATCTAGACAAAGTATCATATTTCACTACATTTTTCATCAATGCAAGAGCCAAGATATCCACTGCTAAGAGTCGTTTGGCTTTTCATGACAAAAGGAGTCATGGTGCCACCTGTGCATACACCGCAAATGGGATGGTGATGGCACATGCACTCTTTTTTATTTTGGTTCCTTAATGTGATTCATGTCAAGGGTTCATTATTAGACCATGGGTGATGATGCCAATCGTTTTGCCCACCCAGGAGGCAAAACTAAGTGACTATCATGCACACTCGGTGTCGAAAGGGCCTCAAGGCATAAAGGCACCCTCATCCCTTTGATATTTCATTAATGCTTTTGCGAGCCATTTGTTGAGCGGGTTTCAACAATGATCCTTTCGTGGGTTCACCTACAAAAATCTTGTTATGATTTCTTCCTCTAAATGATAAGGTTCAGTGGACTTTTCATGATGTCACAGGTAGTGAATTGTCCATGTTACCATGATCTAAACACTTGACTAGACCATTCAATTGATAAGAACGACAAGCATTATGTACAGAAGGGAGGAATGTAGCCAATGCGGGCTAATGATTCATGCTTACTAGGAATTCCTTGTTGAAGACCAATAATTGCAATGATCTATCCCCATCATGATGAAATTTAAAAGCTCACTTGGCCCTATCAGCTAGGGCTATAGACTCGTTAAATACATTAATGTAGTGTGCATATGGCCTAGAATATCTAAGGGCATCATAGACTTATTATTGCCCCAAACTTCCTTAGCCTAATCAACCATAGTCCCTCTAAGAAGTTGGCCATAAAGGATCATCTCTGCATAGCTAGTTAGCAGGCTGAGATCTTGTTCTTTAACAAAATTAACCAAATAAATTGCTCTACCAACTAAAAACAAGCATGCACCACCACCCATAGAATCAAGAAAGAGCTTTTAGTTTGTTAATCTTTATTATGTCTGGACCCATTAAGTTTTTCTATGTTGTGTCAAATTAAGTCATAGGCTCCACTCCTAATGGTGCCTTCCATTAATTCCCTTAAGTTTTAGACTTGCAACCATAGTCCCTCTAGAACCTAAAGACTTTGATTTCTCATAACATGCCGATTGAATCCTAAAAATAACATCACCATAAGGTGGACTAGACAATCCAAGCCTAGTTCCAACTACAAGCTTTTTAACTGCAATAACTTAAATATAAGCTATTGGAGCTTAAATTACCATGGCTGCTAGTACCAAACTTGCCTTCCAATGGATATTTGTTAAGGGATTTAGATTATACTTATTCTAATTACTAGACTTATAGAGCCCAGTATTGTTATTATTATTACTACTTCCCTATGTCAGGATTGGGTAATTTACACACCTGCTACATTCCTTGGATGTGATAGCTATTTCTTAAGCTTCCTTTCTAGAATGGAACCCTAATTCTTTATCACCCATCACCACTATTGCATACCATTATCTTACCATGGAAAGTTGATAAGGAAAAATTTTGAATGATGTGTCACTGGCACAAAGGCCATGTGATCAGTCAAGTTATCATGAATCATCAAAGCAAAGGGCAAAGATCGTGTTGACCTTTTATCTAATATATGCATCCCTTCTAGAAGTTGGGGTTTGTTGCATGTATTAGCTCTGATATAATGAGCCATTAGCAGTTTCACAGTTTGAATTAGTTCATACTTACACATGCATGGCTTCATCTTTGAGACAAGCATATGACTACTAGTAGGATCAACCATGTAGCATTCCTTTGAGATTGGTACCACATCGGCCTCAATGCACCAACTGAACAATAGAAAGAGCTAACATGAAGCATAAGCATTGTGTGCATTAAGCATGTAAAATGCATAGCATCAGATGAGCAAGGGCTGAGAGCTCACACCTACAAAATGTTCCACATCCAAGGGTACGATCAAATAGCAGTGCACCAATACAACCATAGAAGTTTGGGTGGCACACTTGGGACACGAGGCACAATTTAGGTTTGACCCATAGTCTTTAAGGATATAAGATGGATAAGGGATGGCATGACATCTAGTTTCCATCAATTTAGGTATGCAGCACCAAATCTCAATTGCACCCTTAAAATACGATGACCTCATAAGGGAGATTGAAGATAATGATGGGTCGACAGTTTATTGCATCGAGCATAAAGCCTGCCAACACTCACAGCCATAGTACCACTTATATGCCCATTGCATACAAGTGGCAGCATCCACGCACACCGGTCTATAACCCACCTAATTGATTACTTGACAAGCGAGCAAAGGAAATGATGCATGAGGCCACTCCACAACCACTTGGCATGAGAAAAACACAAGCAAAGGCCACAAGACTACCCCTGCGATCTAACAGGCATCAATGGCACAATACCACCAATGTTTGGTCTAGCTAGGACCGTAAACGCAAACTCAGCTGTCACCACCCTAGAAGGTGTTGCTTGATTTAAGGACTTGTTCTTGGGGTCTTAGGTAATATCAGCTATATGCATAGGCTTGGCCAAGCCAAGGCATTTTTGTGGTTGACAAAAGGGACCACGAGATTACTGAATACCCAAAAGACTTGGCCTAACTAAGCTCGCATCCATAGCATCTACTTATAGTAGCCTAGGAAGCCATAACCTAATTTATGAACTTGGTTTGAGGCAGCAGTAGTCACAGGCATAGGCTTAAGCTTGGCACAGCCAAGCCCTTTTTCCACGTGCATGCCAACTAGTTGAGGCCATGGTTGCATACAAGTCATTGAAGCAACCAATCATTAGACAACAGGGCTAGAAGGCAGGCATGGTGTCATAGGCTGCACGTTCCTTAGGTAGAAACCACATGTCCATGCAACACCAATACTTCTCATAGTCAAGGTCATCCTTTCTCGAGTCTATTTTTCCATGGATAGATCACTATCGAACCTTTAAGCTGCATACTCATAAGCATTTTCTAGCTCACACCCTATAGGGTCACATATAACATTCCCAAACTTGATAGGAAGGAACCCAACTTCAATCATGATTCTCAGTACATGAATCTCAGGGTGTCCTTGAGCACCCTTCCATGCCCATAAGCACCAAAGTCTTAAACACCGACCCTCAAATTCTCATAAGGGTGTGTAGCCTTAGTTCTCTTGAGGATATCTTAATCTAGCATGGTTAGAACCCAACACCCTACTTGTCTGCATCATATCCAAGCTCTCATGCCTTGAATCCAAAGGCACAACACTAATGTCGGTTAGTAGCCAACTCGAAGCCATATTAGGTTCATCTTATGCCATAAAACTCGTATCTTAGGGCATCAGCTCTTAGCCTTATTTTAGGCTACACGCAAGCGTGATGGACACCCAACATCAAGCTTTTCCCACGTTGAAGAACTCGAGTATGCTACCTTAGCTATAGCACACCTTTATCGATTGGCCACAAGGGTTTAGCAATGGGCCTGCTTGCTGGCCCATTCATTCCTTAGGCTTGATGGTGCCCCTCCTATGTAAACACCATTTCATGATCCTTGGTTACTCATGGAATCGACTCAAGGAGGGGAAACTGAGGGGCATAGTGACTGCTAGCGTTTAACCCCATGGTTTAATATAAAGGCACGGTACGAGGCCCATAACCCCAACCATCGTTAGGTTTACCATGACCTGAGAAGACATCATGCCACACTCATGAACCAACAATACCTGACCATGTAGATACCACATGTACCTAGGAGTAGCTCACTTTAGACTAGCCAAGGCCTTGCTTGCTCACTAGCTAAGGGGGTGATGGAAAGCTGACACCAATCGTCCCCCTCTAAAGAGCATAAAAGATTTCCTAGCCATCTTACCAGAAACTGTAAGACTATCTAAAATAGGGACACTTTTCTCTCTAGCAATCTCAAGGCCTTTCTTCACCCAACTCAGGGCCCGGTGACTTTTATCTTGGTTACCATAATTCTAGCATTCCATTCGTTGCTCCACTAACCCACTCAAGGGTGCCCATGCACAATTTTGCCCAATAGCACCTAACTAGCTACCAAGCTCTAAAGCACCCAACCTCGGGTCACACTTGCTTGCACATCTTGGGCCCTAGGGCTCACACCACCTGCACTCACTATCAACAACATGTTCTAGGGCTTACATTGCCCATGCATAGCTCTAAGACCATTGTCTCAGCCACAAGGCCTTGTCCACTGCTTAGCTCAGGGTCAATCATGGTAGGATCAAGGCACACCAGGACCTAACCATGACACTCTTTCCCACTTACTATGTCGATGCCTTTATTGACAATAAGACTACATCCAACTCTTTTGTTGCACATAGTTTATATTTTCTCACATGTCTATCACTTGTGCCTTTAAAGATTGGGTTGATATCTCATCACATGAGGCACTGCCTACAGTACTCATTCATTGCTGATGTAGATAGGTCTCATCCTAGCTCCATTACACATTTGTGCTATCTCCCTCATGATCACATCATGTTGTAACCTCAAGGCACCCTTATTGATTATGACCCTCAGTCAAATGAATGACCACCTAATTTGCCACACATTGGTGTGCCTTGTTGGATGTGACCCATCACACCAGCTTCACACCTACAACACTAACTCTTTGATGCACCTTTCTAGACATGGTGCTTACGTCAATCACACTCATATGGCACAACCCACAACAAACCCTAGCATGGTGGCATTTAAACACTTTGGTCATATCACAACTTAGGCCCTTTTAGCCCCTGCAAGGTCACCTCTCTAAGTGTGGCACCTTGGCCGCCCTCATGATGGCACTTTAATGCTTGCTATATTAGACTCAAACTCAATGCTTTGATATCTCATAAGCTTCACCACCTTGGCTCAGTACCACAAAAAATCACAAGTCTCCCCTATTTTTACTCGAACTTAACTCCATTCTACACCTAACCATATCTCTATAATGGTTCAACAACTTATTTGCCTTGACTCTGGCATAGCTTATAGGGCATCTCAAAGCCTACTTAATGCTTGAGGATCCATTGATCAAACTCTAAACACAAGGTCTTCTGATTAACTCAATCTCAAGGTTCACCAACCCACTCGGTACTCGAGGTGTATTAACCTACTTGAACTCATGGCCATCCCATTCACATCATCTACTCAAAGACTCCATATTTGGCTTAACTTAATTAGCTTTTCTCTGTCATGCTCAAACTCATCCAATCTATTAATTGGATGTAGACTCGAATACAATACCATTGGCTTGCTCAACTCAATCAATTTTTTGACCCATATAACTTAAGGCCTTATCAACTGGCCAACTTTCACTTGCTCATTCCATTGAATGCACACTGTTACAATCGTTGACCACCATATCTCATAAGGCCTTATCACTCGACCAACAAAAAGCATGGTTCATTGACCGATACACTCTCGTGATCCTCTATCCATGATAACTCATAGTTCGCTAATCATTACAAACTCAAGGCTTCAATCGTCAGGCAACTTAAACTCCTCTACCTCTATAGAATAACTTTATGCTTGGACCTAAATCTCAGCTCGTACCCCCATTAAGGCACCTGCACCACACAACAAATGCATATGTTAGTAACTGATCTCAACATTCTTGACTCATATCCCTTAGGATAAAACTTATTCAACTCACATGGCCTGACTCGAACACCATTTCAAGCTATAGTCCCTTTTTGTGTTTTAGTCTCAACATGGTTTTTTTCGTCCAAAGGGTATCGTATGCCTACACAAGATAACATTTTTCACTAGGTGAGGCTACACTCCCATGCCCTTCACTTGGCATCCAAGATCTATTCAAGGGCCTTTCACCTCAGCCACTTTTTTCATGTATTACCTCGATGGCTCATTTTCGAGCCCACATTTTTACAATATCGTAATCTTGCCTCAATAGCTTTCTTTGACCTTAGCACTACCTCAATTTCTCATTATCATGCCCATAGTTAGGCTGCTTTAATCCCATCGCTGAGCCAAACTAGGCTCTGATACCTTAGGTCACAGGCCACATGTTTTTTAGACCAAAGCCACGATCCATTTGGAACTAAGACTTCTTATAGTCAAGGTCAGCCTTTTTGGAGTCCATTTCTCCATAAATAGATCACTACTAATCCTTTAAGCCATATACTCATAAGCTCTTCTTGGCTCACACCTTGTAGGATCGCATATAACATTTTCAAACTTAATAAGGAGGAACCCAACTCTCATCATGATTCTCAATCCATGAATCTCAAGGTGGCTCTAAACACCCTTCCATGTCTATAGGCACCATGGTCCTAAACACCAACCCCTGAATTTATAAAGGGGTGTGCAGCCCCCATTCTCTTGAGGATATCTTAATCTAACAAGGTGAGAACCCATCACCATGCTTGCCTACACAAGTTCTCATGCCTCAAACTCAAAGGCATAACATGAAGGCTAGTCAACAGCCAAACCAAAGCCACATTAAGCTTATCTTATCTTATTAAACTCATATCTCAGGGCCTTAATCTTTAGCTTCATTTTAGGCTACGAACATGAATGATGCACAGTTGACATCATGCTCATCCTCCTCGAGGAACTTGGGTGTGTTACGCCAGCTATAGCACACCTCTACTGATTGGCCATAAGGGTTTAATAGTGTGCCTGCTAGCTAACCCATTCAACCTTTCGGTTCGATGGTGCCCTTTCTATGCAAACACCATTTCATGATCCTTGGTTACTCATCAAACTAAGTTAAAGAAGAGAAACTGATGGGCATAGTGAAAGCTAGCATCTAACCTTATAGTTCAATATAAAGGTACGATATAGGCTCGTCGACCATAACCATCCTTGGGTTTACCATGATCAAGAGGACATCATGCCATACTTATGACTTGATGATTCTTGCCTACCTAGACACCACATATGCCTAGGAATAGCTCACTTTAGACTAGTTGGGCCACCACTTGCTTGCTAGCAAAAAAAAAATGGTGAAGAGCTAACACCAATCATCCTTTTATAAAAAGTGTAAGAGATTTCCCAACCATCATACTAGGAACTATAAGATTGTTTGAAATGGGAACACTTTTCTCCCCAGCCATCTCAAAGTTTTTCTTCACCCAACTCAAGTCCCAGTGACTTTTTTCTTAGTCACCATAATTCTAGCATTCCACTCCTTGCTCCATCAACCCATTTAAATGTGTCGCATGATAGCACCTAATTAGCTACTAGGCTCTAAGCACCCACCCACTGACTGGCACTTGCCCATGTATCTTAGGGTCTAAGGCTCACACTGCTTGTACATACTATCAGTAACATGTTTCAAGGCTTACACAGCCTACGCACAGCTCTAAAAACACTGTTCGACCAAAAGGCCTTGTTCACTGCTTAGCTAAGGATCAGTCATGATAAGACTAAGGCACACCATGGCCTGACCATGGCACATGGCTTGGATTTTGCTACAAGGACATTGTCATGGATGTACGCAATGATAGGCCCATCATGCACAGCTATTTCCCTCGTGAAGGGGAAAGGGAGAGTCCGAACAACCTCCCCCTAAAGAGCATGAGAGATTTTATATATATGCTAATAATAGACATTAAAGTGTATGAAATAAGGATATTTTTTCAAACGGGCATATCCCACACCAAAGGTTTGCAAGTGCCAATGATGGTTAAAGCATGTGGCCATACCAAGGCCCAACACTTGCTGATGGTATTTAAGGCAATTGCTCGCATGAAAGGCCATTTTTTGCTAATGTTGATCGAGGCATATGCCTACTCCAAAAGCTAGCATGTGTCAATGGTGGCTGACACAAGTGCCTATACCAAAGGCCAATTTGTGCCAATAGTGTTTGAGGTAAGTGCCTATACCAAATGCCAACTTATGCCAATGATGTCGAAACCTTTGTCAAAGTTTAATTTTAGGCCACAATGCACATGCTGGGCTTGAGCATATGCTGGTGCCACTTTTTTTTACCCATGGCACCATCACCAGAGCATCATTAGGGAACTTGACCCATGGTATTAAGGGTTCTAATGATTGAAAAAGGGCAGCTAGAGGTGTACACACATGATTTATAATGCATGTTAGTTATTGGCCCTAATATTGGCCCTATATCCCCTAAGGAACCTTAACAACTCACACCCTCTTAAAGACTATAAGAGCTTTTACAAGTTTGCAGCTGGTAGCCATTCAAGTGTTTGAAATGGGGATGTTTTTTTCAAATGGCCATAAAATCTTTTACACTTTGATTTTTTAGTTGAATTTTTTTGTCGATGCCAACAAAAATGCAAGGATCATGTATACCAAATTTAATGCCAAAACTCCTAAAAAATTTTCGAAACGTCCTAAATAGTGAAAAATTTTAAAAATTATAAAAAATAAAAAATGAGTCATCTTGTCATAAAACTTCACATGAAGGCTTAGGGTATCCTTATATGAATTTATGAGCCATAAAAATGTGATTGTCACTTCAAAAATATAAAAATATGCCTAAACCTACCTACTGCCTGGTCATGATGCATATGGTGCGTAGCCTAACCCTAGGATACCCGCTCGTGGTGCGTGATCCAGCATGTGCCAATGGTGTTCAAGGGAACTACTTGTGTCACGGACCTAAAGAGGAGTCCTAAATCCCACATCGAACATAATAAGATGGTCATTGGGGTATAAAAGGGTTTACACCATCTCTTCTTTGTGAGGCACCTTTTATAGGACAAAATCGTGAGGCCAAGGGGGCCAGAGCAGACAATACCTCATAAGGGTGTGAACCGTGACAGGTAGGCTAATCTAGGATGTCAAAAGGGTGAATGCCCGGGTCCCAAAGTCACGTGGGTTCAGAGCTTAAGTCTCAACCCGTGACAAGTGGTATCAGAGCCAGCCTTAAACCATTCGATCCACACCAAATGCCTCGAGGGAGGTAGGTAGGATAGCCAGCCTCCGTGACGAGAACGTCACGAGTTTGAGTGCTGGAGAATGTTACGGGCCTAAAGAAGAGTCCTGAATCTCATATCAAACATAATAAGAGGGTCACTGGGGTATAAAAGGGTTCACACCACCTCAACCTTGTGAGGCACCTTTTGTAGGATAAAATCATGAGGCCAGGGGCCTAAAGCAGACAATACCTCACAAGGGTGTGAATCGAGGTGATCAGGCTGATCTGGGATGCCAAAAGAGTGGATACCTGGGTCCCAGAGTCGCGTGAGTTCGAAGCTTAAGTCTCAATCCATGATAAGTGGTATCAGAGCCAACCCTATACCATTCGATCCACGCCAAGCACCTCGAGGGAGGTAGGCAAGGTGGCCAACCTCCGTGACGAGGGCGTCACGAGGTTAGGTGCCGGAGAATGTCATAAACCTAAGAAGGAGTCTTGAATCCCACATCGAACATAATAGGATGGTCACTGGGGTATAAAAGGGTTTACACCATCTTTTCCTTGTGAGGCACCTTTTGTAGGATAAAACCGTGAGGCCAAGGGGACCAGAGCGGACAATACCTCACAAGGGTGTGAACTATGGCAGGTAGGCTAATCTGGGACATCGGAAGGGTGAATGCCCAGGTCTCGAAGCCATGTGAGTTCGAAGCTTAAGTCTCGACCCGTGACACTTGCACCAAGGGCTGGCATATGTCGATGGTGGTTCAAGCATGTGTTGAGACAAAGGGTTGACATGTCTCGATGGTGGTCAAGGTATGTGCATGCACTTATGGTCATTTAATGCTAATGGTAGTTGAAACATGTACATTTATCATGGTTTATAAGCTGGTCTAAGCAAAGGGTTCTCTCTAAATTGAGGAGCAGTTTTAGTTCTAGCGAGATAGGGTCTGATAACCAGGGGGACTAAGCCTTAAAGTTTACCAGGGGCCTATATTGTAGGGAACTAGCCTAGAATAGTGGTATGGGCAATGGTCAAGAATAAAAGGCTTAGACACAGTGTTCAAGTTCAGTAGAATTGAACCAAGCCCAGGTGTAGGCATTGGTGCATAGTACGTGGGCACATAGTCAAACCCAAGCGAGGTCATAGATGATCAAGGTTTTGGTACACGATCAAACTTAGGTGCAAGCAAACCTAAACATGATCCTAGAAGGATCATATTTGGGGGCTTTTAGATAGCCTAGTACTGTAACACAATCTTTGACAAGCTAGAGTTATGTTGAGCACTTGAGTTTCATAGGTTAACTTTGGCACATGAAGTCAATTCCCTATCTAAGATTGTATAGAGCTTGGCTTAAAATTAGAGCCCATGACATATGCACTAAATGTCATTTAGTGTTGATGATGCTTAAGGGTAGAAAGGTGCCTTGAGATGGATAGAAGAGTGGTAGGAAGGTCATGATACACATACCACACCGAGTGTCAGCATCTGGTGATAGTGTCTGAGGTAACAACCTACATCAAAGGCTAGTGTGTGTCGATAGTGGTCAACGTATGTGTCAAGACCATGGGTCAACATGTCCCGATGGTAGTAAGGCATGTGCATGCGCTGAGGGTCATTGGGTGTCAATGGTGGTCAAGGCAAGTGCATGTGTCATGGTTTGCAAGTTGGTCCAAGTCTAGGGGCTCTCTCTGAGTCAAGGAATAGTTCTAGTTCTAGCAAGACAGGGTCTGACAGTTAAGAGACTAGGCCTTAAGGCTTACCAAAGGCCCAGGTCATAGGGAACTAGCTAAAAATAATGGTACGATTAGTGATTAAGACTCTAAAGGCTTAGGAATAATGTTCTGGTTTAGCAAAATTGAGCCAGTCCTAGGTGTGGGTACAAGTGAGCACTTATATGACTTTACAAGCCATAAAAATGGCATTGGCATGGCAAAAGTATGATGCCTAAACCCACCTATTAACCTATCATGGTGCACCTAGGGCATGGCTCAAGCCTAGTATACCTACATATAGTGCATGGCCTAGCATGTGGATGTATCACCGTTTGTAAGTTGCTATAGGCCTAGGGTTCCTTTTGAGTCGAGGAGTAGTTTAAATTCTAGCAAGATAGAGTTTGACAAGTAGGGGCACTAGGCCTTGAGGCCTACTGGAGGCACAAGTCATAGGGAACTAGCCCAAAATAGTGGTATGCATAGTGATCAAGACTTCAGAAGCTTAGGCATGATGTTCAGGTTTGGCAGAATTAAGCTAGGCCCAAATGCAGGAACACAATCAAGCCTAAGTGTGGGCACTAATGATCAAGGTGCAAGGACATGGTTAAACCTAGATACAAGCATGCCTGAACACAGTCTTGGGAGGATTAGAATTGTGGGCTTCTAAAAAGCCCGATACTACAACATAATCTTTAACATGCTAGAATTATATGATCTTTAACATGCTAGAATTATATGAAGCACTTGAGTTTTATAGGCTGACTTAGGCTGACAAAGTCAATTCACTATCTAAGGCTACACAGAGTTTGGCTTAAGACCAAAGCCCATGACACATTGATCAAATGACATTTAGTTTCGATAGCGATTGAGGGGTAGACAAGTGCCTTGGGTGGGAGGCTCATGGTACACATGCTACACCAAGTGCTAGCATCTATCGAAGAGGTGTCTAAGGTAACAACTCCCACCAAAGGCCCACTTACACTAATGGTGATCAAGGTAAGTGCCTACATGAAGTGCTAGTGTCATGGCCCACATGTGCACAACTGATGCTGAGGCACCTATGATGAGGGCTCAAGCCCTGGGCTTGCAACAAGGGTGTAGAATGAATGGGCAAGCACTAAAACTGCTTAAACCACCTATGTAAGCTCCCCAAACTAAGTTTAACACTTCTAAAAGGGCCCCAAATGGATCAAGCCCTGGTGCAAGCCCCAATAAAGCACCAAGCCTAAGTAGACCTAATAGATAGATCCTTCTAGAAGGATCTAGAGTTTCTTAAAGATAGTATAGTTCCTCGTATAATTTGAACTTTTGATGTATATCTCATGTAATCTCTTTGTAATTTGTAGACTTTGTAATAGCATTGGATTGAGTAAATCCTAGCCATTAATTAATGGGGGCTTCAAAAATAAATAAAGGGCCTTCCCACATTTATTGGATGTGTAGAAACACTTAAGTGAATACAAGTTATAGTGTTTCCAAGCATCTTTTGCTTTCTAGCCTTTTCTAGCTTTAAAGTGTCTTTTAATGTGTTTTTAAGTGCTCACTATTTGAGAATGTTTTCAGGCTGACTTAGGCATATAAGAAAGGAGTCCTAGCCTAAGGTCTCATAAAGCGTTGGCATAAGTCCCAAACCTATGATAGTTGTATCAGAGTAGGTTCTACTTTAAGGTTGTGTTTAGTTCGCACTTAAGGTGTTCGAGGTAATGGCATCTCAAAGTGATGTTGGTAGCCCAAAGCCAGAGGTCTAGGAGCTAGCTTATAGAAGAGGAAAAAAGTCTACCTCAAGGGGCAAGATGTCGACCCTGGATAGCTATTTAGCCAAGGTGGGGATAACTGTGTCAACCTTAGGGAAAAGTTTAAAGAGACTAAAAAAGAAATCAAGGAAGGATTCCATGGTGCCTTCAATGAAACCATCAACATGTTCACCCAGAAAGAATGATGCCTTAGAGGCCTTGGTTAAGGCAATGTGCAAAGAGATGAATGAGCTCAAATAAGAGCTCATGGTATGCAAGGCAGCCATTAGGAATGGTGTGTTAGCTGTAACAACTATGGCTCAAGTGGAAGTTCCCAAGCTAAAAGAGTACAAGGGATCTAGGTTTGCAAAAGATGTAGATAACTTTTTGTGTGAAATGAAGCAATACTTCTAAGCCATAGGCATCAATGAGGATGCCACTAAGTTAAGCACAGCTTTCATGTATTTGGTTGACATTGCACTATTGTGGTAGAGACACAAGTATAATGATACGAGCCATAATGATACTATTGTTTGGACTTAAGAAGAGTTCAAGATAGAGTTTAAGCAGCAATTCGACCTTAAGTATGCTAATGACAAAACAAGGGCAAAAATTAGTAGGCTTAGTCAAAGAGATGAGGTACGAGAATATGTTCATGAGTTTTGAAAACTAATGCTCCAGATTTCAAACCTTGGAGAGGAAAAAGGTTTCTATTGTTTCATGAATGGACTCAAACCATGGGCCAAGAATGAGTTACAGTGAAGGGGTGTCAAAGATCTAACCAAAGCCATGGCAACTAAGTCCTTGATGGAGATTTGGCCACAAAAGAAGTTTGAGTCATTCAAGCCAAAAGGTAATGGTAGAAACTATAGTCCAAGGAGAAAGACAAAGACCGACAGTCCAAGGAAGGGGATAAAAGTCAACAAAACAAGAATGGTCAAGGCAAGCCAACATCTAAGAAATTGAAGCTAAGGTAGTGGAATAACAAGGATCATAAGCCATGACTTATTTCATTTGTGAAAGTCTGCACATGTCGAGAGATTACCCTAACAAAACCAAGCTATCTGCCATCAACAAAAATGATGGTAAGGGGTCAGAGAAGGAGACCATGAAGCTTGGCTCAATTATGCTGAATTTAGTCTAAGTAAAAGGGTGCTGCAAGCAAAAAGGACTAATGTTTGTAAACATGATGATTGTAGGCAAAAAACTTAAAGCATTTGTGGACACATGAGCATCTCACTTGTTCATATAGGGATGCAGCCTAGAAGCTAAACTTAAAGGTACAGAAATGGGCTGGTATAATGAAAACAATCAACTCCGAAGAAGTCTTAACAATTGGCATAGCACATGGAGTGGAGCTACAACTTGGTAAGTGGAAAGGCAAGGAATCAGTTAAGATAATTCTTCTAGATGATTATGATCTTATTATTGGTTTAAATTCTTTGACCTTATTAATGCACTTATGGTGTGTTTTACCAATTGTATTTGCATACTAAACCACTAATACCTATGCATTATGCTAGTGAAATAAGAATTAAGGTCAAGGTCCAAGATGGTGTTTGCCATATAGTTGGCCAAAGAAGTGAGCAAGAATGAAGACACTTTTCTTGCATTCTTGAAAATGGAAAAGTCCAAGCAACAAGCTATTTTTAGACTAAAAAAAAGCTATCTTCCAAGCAAGTTAGATGGCTGAATTTTCTTATAGAGTTTGATTTTAGCATGGAGTACAAGCCTAGGAAGGCTAACTTAGAAGCTGATGCACTTAGTACAAAAGTGATGCTTGCTACCATCAGTCGACTTGATAATTCTCTGGTGTCGTACATTAAGAAAGGACTGACCCATAATCCTATAGCCAAAATGCTCGTAGAGTATGCCTAAAAAGGTAAAACCAAACGTTTTTTGTTATAAGATGAATTACTTTTCACTAAAGGGAATGGGATATTTTTATTGTAGCATGAGAAACTCCACAAAAAAGTTATGCAAGAATGCTATGTCTCAAGGTGGGCTGGCCACCCTAGAGTACACTACACCTTAGCATTGGTGTAGGATCAATACTACTAGCATCACATGTAGGATGACATTAATGCCTATGTCAAAACTTGTCTAGTTTGCTAGCAAGACAATATGGAGTATAAGTTACCAATCGATCTATTGAAGCCATTGCCTATACTAGAGTGCCCATGGGATAGCGTTTCATTGGATTTTATGGTTGGACTACCTAAGTCAAATGGGTTTGAACGCATCATGGTAGTGGTGGATAGATTTTCCAGGTATGAGACATTCATTCCAACACCTAAATAGTGCCTAATCAAGGTGGCAACTTGCTTATTCCTAAAGAATGTGGTGAAGTATTAAGGCATACCAAGAACCATCATTGGTGATTAGGATAGGCATTTTACTATGCAATTTTGGATAAGGTTGTTCAAGTTGTTGGGATCAAACTTGAACTTTTCCACTAGATGCATCTACAAACAATAGGCAAACCAAATAAGTTAATGGTTTATTGAAAGTTTACCTCAAGCACTGTGTTAGTGCAAAGTAACGAGATTGGCCCAAGTAGTTGGATGTTACCAATTTTTCTTACAACTTGTAGCAGAGTGAGGTGACAAACTAAAGTCCATTTGAGTTAGTGATAGGCCAGCAGCCACTTATTCTAAAAGCTATTATAGTAGGTTACATTAGACCTAATCTAGCATCCAAGTCTTGGCAGAAGCAAGCAAACCTTAAAAGAATCTGTCTACGTAAAAAAGCCAAGAAAAGTAAAGAGTGGGTAGATCACAAGCAATGCGATGTGCAGTACAAGGTTAGGGACCTGGTGATGATGAAGCTACACTCATCTTGCACCATAAAGGCATGCAAAAGGGTATAGTCTAGAGATATGAGGGACCTTTTAGAGTTTTGGAGAAAGTAGGCAAGGTACCTTACAAGCTAGAAATGCCATCGAAATATAAGGTACACCTAATTTTCCATGTCAGCATGTTAAAGCCATTTCATGAAGATCAAGAGGATCCAACAAGAGCAGAGTCACAATAAGCACCCATGGGGATTAAAGCCTCATATAACAAAGGGGTCTAGTGCATTTTAGCTTACAAGGTTCTAAGGTGATAGAATTATAGGCCAAGACATGAGTATTCAATGTAGTAGAAGAGAGTTCCCAATAGTGAAGCAAATTAGGAACCAGTTGAATATCTTTGGCAATTTGAAGACCAAATTAACCAGTTTCATTTAGAGCATGTGACAAGAGCATCATGGAATTAGATGGGGGTGAGTGTCACAACCAGCATGTGTACAACTTAGGTCGAGGCATCGGTGATGAGGGCCCTAAGCTTGCAATAGGGGCACGAAATGCACATGCAAGCATCAAACTACTCAAACCATCCATGTAGGCTCCCTAGACAAAAGTTAACACTTCTAAAAGGGCCCCAAATGGACTAGGCCCTACTACAGGCCTTAACAGAGCACCAAGCCCAAGTAGACCCAATAGATAAAACCTTCTAAAAAGATTTAGAGACTTCTAAAGATAGTATAGTTCCCTATACAATTTGAACTTTTGATGTATATCTCATGTAATCTTTTTGTAATCTTGGACTCTATAAGAGCCATTAGATTGAGCCAATCTTGGCCATTGATTCATAGGGGCTTCAACTATAAATAAAGAGCCTTTCCACCCTCATTGGATGTATAGAAACTCTTGAGTGAATATAAGTTACAACATTTCCAACATCTCTTACTTTTTAGCCTTCGCTAACTTCAGAGTGTCTTTTAGTGTTCTTTTGAGTGCTCACTCTTCAAGAATGTTTTCAAGTTGACTTAGGCATATAAGAAGGGAGTCTAGCCTAAGGCTACATAGAGCGTTACCATAAGCCTTAAGACCATGATACTAGTATCTAGTGACGGTGTCTGAAGCAACATCTAGCACCAAGAGGTCAGTATTTGCCAGTGGCATTGGATGTGATTGCCCATACTAACCAAGAACTAGATGCTATCGATGGCATTCAAGGTAACAACCCATGCAAGGGCCAGCATTTGCCAATAAAGTTTGAGGCAAGTGCCTGCACTTAAGGCAAGCCCTCCCTATAACAAATATCAAGAGCATTTGGTTGTCATTGACTTGGATGCTCGAGGGAGGAATGTCACTACCTAGCTGAATTGATTGTAATAGAGAACATCATTCATCCCCAACCTTAGAGGGGTGCATTATAAAAAAAATGAAGTGAGAGAACTTTGATGGGTGTAAGGGGAAGGACAAATTGAAGCGACAAAGAGTTGAATCTCAGTGGATTATGGCAACAAGGCCACTCTACCACTTACAATACCCTATCACGTATTTAAGTTATATACAAACAATTCTACCTATAGCTTGGTGGGAATTGAGCTCCAAGAAGGTCCATACAACTTGTCCACTATGAAGGCTACATCTACAACACATGCCCTTAGAGGCCACAGGCCATTACTATTGGTCAGCAATTGGGAAACGAGCACATGTGTCACTTCTAGCCCAAATTTTGACTTAGAGGCGTATAGTCATAATCTAACCCATGATAGCTTCATGCCACTAGCTTTTCAACTAAGCACGATGACCAATTATGTGAATCAATGATTCTTCTCGTACTAGGTTGAATTACGATCATGATGCTACCATTAATAGGGTAAAACTAACTGGTCTCATGATGGTCTAAACCTAACTCACGCTCCTTAGTAGGTGGGTGAACAATCCAACACTTGTGAATTTTGTTTCACAATGATAGGAAGAGCCAACATCAAAGGATCAAAAGCAACGTCGCTATGAATGCTTGGTTGCCATAAGTGAGTTAACCCTATGGTAACTTTTCTGACTCCTCTAGCTTTAAATTTTAAAAGTTTAAAAGTTTGATTGGCTATGCTTTCATGATTTATATTCATATTGGAAATTAGAATCAAATGAGCTTTTAGCTTTTTATTCCACATGAGATTTCTATTCTCGTTGACCTCATCTTAGAAGACCTGCATTATCTTTTAACAAATGTGTTGCCTTAGCCAAACTCCCTACTTGATAATGTCTTCCACCTAGATCGACAACTGAGGTCAACCTTGGTCCAAAACAAGGGATCGTACCCCACCTCCAATTTATGGAATAAATAAAATAATGTTAAAAGTAATGGTATTTTAATTTCGCCTAAGGGATCCCACTTATCCTACACCTCTCAAGCTATTTCACAAAGTCAAACTAGAGTCAAGCTTAACAAGGTTTTATTTCCTTATTGCTTCTCCAAGCCCATTCCCTTAGTTGTGATTTCATTGGATAGTAGACAAGGATAGCGAGAATCTTATTAATCGATTCATACACATCACTAATTAGATAGCAAGGCATTTGGCTACCTTAAGAGAGCCATAGTTACTCTTGCCATTTACCTATACTTGGTTAAATTTCTTCACTTTGACATTCAGAGTACTAAGTAGAAATCACATTACGTGAGCATTTGCAGGGACCATCGCAATGCTTTGTTTTAATTAAATAGTCAGATTCTCCTTGTCCATACCAATTTCATTCCAACTATTTATCACCCAAGAAAGGTCCTCAAGGGATTCGTTCCCAGTCCATCCCTTAATCGACACATGGTGACCTACTTTCACTGCAGAAGTAGCTCAAGTAGTGTACCAACAGTTGATAGGTTTAAGATTGGGACCCCATCCCTAGCCATTAGAGTTAATCTTTTTCCTAAGGTTATGGATTTATTTTGTCGACTTCCCTTACCTACATTGTTCCATCAATAAGAGGCTGTTCATCTTGAAGACCCGATGTGTTTATGAGTATGATCAAGCATGAATAGCACTCAGTCTTTCTAATTTTCAAAGATCACTAGGGCAACCAGACACCATATAACTTGTAGTGCTATTTTGGCTACTAGACCCTACCTTTAGCTAAACCATTTCTAAGGTGAGCAAGCCATTAAATTGAAAAGATAACTCTTCCTGAGGCCCCTGTCAACATCTTTAAACTCCCTAACTTTTCTCTTAGTCACCGCATCATGGTTTAAAAGTTTTAACTTGGTTCTCTTTTGAAGCTCACATTGGATGCACTATTGAATGAGCTTCCCTTGTCTCTTAAGATCGACTAACCTATGTGCAAATGCCATTCACATGGAACTCTTCCCTTCTTTGACCTTTAAAGTTCTTATTTGAATATTTGCTACTACCACCAAGATCTACATCGATGATCACTCTGCTTGTGCTTATGCCTTAGGTTTTATGGCAATGATGCACCTTTCTACTTATCGAGGCCTGTCCCTTACCATGATGCTAGGAATATGCTACGTTCTTAAGCACCATCCATTTTTTAGGCTAGTTGATTTAGTAAGTGAGTTGTTACACACTTCTTAGTGGATTTCAACTTCCATAACCACCATCATGTTGTCTTAATCAACCAACACCCATTATGGGTTCTAGGTTACTACAAAGTTGGGCACTGCAACCTAGTTTCTGGTTCCTCCTACATCGCTAGTTTTGCTTACCAAAAATGGCCCACTTGGAGCTCTCGATTCCATGGCATGGCTTAACGAAGTAGTCATGCCATCTTACCTATTTAAAGTTTGAGAATAGGTCAGGCGTTGCATCCCGATACCTCTAATTGTTAGCTTCACTCATTGAACTCGGTAAGGGCTCCAACTATCATGAGGAAAACTTCGAAAGGAACTAGCTACTAGACAGTTGGATTAGTCTTTCACCCTTGTACCTAAGTTAGATGAATGATTTGCATGTCAAAATTGCTATAGGCCTCCCTCAATCTAGAGCTCAATGGGTGGAGGTTTGGAAAGAGTTATGATGCATGACACCCAAGTAGGCTTGCCTTTGGACTAATGGCTTGGGGCGCAACTTGCATTCAAAGACTCGATAGTTCATAGGATTTTGCAATTCACACCAAGTATCACATTTTGCTACATTCTTCATCAATGTGAAAGCTAAGGTAACTGTTGTTAAGAGTTGTTTTGGTTTTTCATGACAAACAGAGTCATGGTGCCACCCGTGCATGCATTGTAAATGGGATGGCAATGGTATACGTGCTCTTTTTTATTTTGTTTCCTTGGTGTGATTTGCTTTAGTGGTTCCATAGGTGGGGACACAGATCGTTTCACCCACTTGAGAGGCATAAGAAAGCAATTTATATGCATGTCCAGGGCCAAAAAGGGCTCTAGGCATGAAGACACCCTCACCCCCTTAGTGTTTCATTAACGCATTTACGAGTTATTTGTTGAGCATGTTTTGACAATGATCCTTCCATAGGTTCACCTACAAAAACCTTGTTATGACTTTTTTTTCTTCTTACTATTAAGGTTCAGTGGACTTTTCGTGACATCATTGGGTAGCAAACCATCCATATCACCATGATCTAAATGCTTCACTAGACTATTCAATCAATAGGAGAGATGGGCGATGTGTAAAAAGGGTAGGGATGTAGTCAACATGAGCTAATGACTTACGTTTACTAGGAATTCCTCATTAAAGACCAATAATTGTAATGATCTATCCCCATAATGATGAAATTTCATAGATTACTTGTGCCTATCGACCAAGGTTATAGACTCATTGAATACATTAGTGTAGTGCATGTACAGTCTAAAACATCTAAGGGTATCACAGACCTATTGTTACCTCAAACTTCCTTAGCCTTAGTGGCCATAGTCCCACTAAAAAGCTAGCCACCAATGATCACTTCCACATAACTAGTTAGTAGGCTGAGGTCTCGTTTGTTGATAAAATGAACAAGACAAATCACTCTACCAACTAAAAACGACCATGCACCACCACCCATAGAATCAAGAAAGAGCTTTCAGTTTGTCAATCCTTACTATGTCTGGACTTTGTAACTTTCCCCATGTTAAGTCAAATTAAGCTTGAGGCTCAACTCCTAGTGGTGCCCTTCTATCAATTCCTTTAAGTTTCAACCTTGCAACTATATTTCCCCTAAAACCCAAAGACTTTGATTTCTCATAAAGTGCCAATGAAGTCCTAAAAGTAACATCTGCCAATCTCTGGTTGGCATGATTTATGGTTGAGACTAGGATGGTATTTGATCATCGTCGAGCCACCAACTTTAATTCTTCATTAAAGCAAACATCCTTAGCAAATGCATTCACAATTATTTGTCTTTCATAAATCCAAGAATTTCACCTCTAACTATAAAATACGAATGCCCTTAATTATCCCTATTAATCATTACTCTGATCGTAAAGGCCATCATAATAAGACTAAAATCCTATGATGTTATCCCATGCTAATGTATACAAGAATAAGCTTGCTTTAAGCATTCTAATTTCTTTAAAGTAATAGCACCAGAGGAATGAGCTAGCTAGTTAAATCTAGGAGTTCATTGTTGACAATAGTGACAAATAGACCAGTGCTTGCTATGAAAAAGATCAGATGACACAACACTAGCTCTAACTATGAGCTTTTTAACTGCAACAACTTAAATATACACTATTGAAACTAAAATTACCATAGTTGTTGGCCCCATACATGCCCTCCAATGTATCCTT
Source organism: Durio zibethinus (assembly GCF_047325235.1). Lineage (NCBI taxonomy): Eukaryota > Viridiplantae > Streptophyta > Magnoliopsida > Malvales > Malvaceae > Durio > Durio zibethinus. Next base: position 22,371,977 of record NC_143166.1, read on the forward strand.
GTTAAGGGATTTAGATTGTACTTATTCCAATTACAAGACTCATAAAGCTCGGTATTGTTATTTATTGTCACTACCTCCCCACGTCAAGATTGGGTAATTTGCATGCCTACTACCTTCTTTGGATATGGTAGTTGTTTTTCAAGCTTTCTCTTTGAAACAAACCCTAATTCTCTATCACCTATTACCACTATAGTAGACCACTATCCCACCATTGAAAGTTGATAGGGCAAAAATTTGAATGATGCATCCTTGACACAAAGGCCATGTGATCCATTGAGTTACCATGAATCATCAGAGCAATGGGCAAAGCCTACATTGACCTTTTATCTAATAAATGCAACCCTTCCAAAAGTCAGGGTTTGTTGCATGTATTAGCTTTAGAATTACTAAGGTTATCTAGGTAGTAGTTACCATAAAAAAAACTATAATTGATTTAATAAGCCATTCATAGTTTTATAGTTTGAATTAGATCGTACTTACACATGCATGGCTTAATCTTTGAGACAAGCATATGACTATAGGTAGGATTAACCAAGTAGCATTTGTTTAGGATACTAGCACTACATGGGCCTCAATGCATCGACTGAGTGACAGAGAGAGCTAATATGGTGCACAAATGTTATGCGTGTCGAGCATGTAAAATGCATAACATTAAATAAACAAGTGTCAAGAGCCTGCATCCATAAAACATTCCACATTTGAGAGCACGATCGAACACTATTGCACTAATATAGCCATGAAGGTTTAAGTGGCACACTTAGGACACGAGGTGCGATTGAAGTCTAACTTGTAGCCCCTAAGGACCTAAGATAGATGAAAGATGGCAAAACATCCAGTTTCTATTGATTTAGGTATGTAGCACAAGATCTCAATTATGGCTCTAAGGTACGATAACCACATGAAGAGAGATTAAAGAGGATGATGGGTTGACAGTTTGATGCATCAAGCACAGAGCCTACCAACACGTACAACCATAGCACCACTCATATGCCTATTATATACAAGTGATAGCATCCATGCACACCGATCTACAACCCATCTAATCGATTACTTGATAAGCAAGTTGAGGAAACAATGCATGGGCCATGCCACAACCGTTTGGCATGGGAAAAACATAAGCAAGGGCCAAGAGATTACCCCTACCATCCTATAGGTAATAACAGCACAACACCACCAATGCTTGCTCTAACTGAGACCACATATATAAACTCTACTGTCACCACCTTAAGAGGACATTGCCTAATTTAGGGACTTGTTCCTAAGGTCTTGGGCAACATTGGCTACATCCACAGGCTTGGCAAGGCCTAGGCATTTTTATGGTTGACAAGAAAGGACCACAAGATTGCCAAATACTTAAAAGACTTGGCTAGACCAAGCCCGCAACTATAGTTTTTGTTTACACCACCCCAGGGAGCCATTACCTAAATCAAGGACTTGGTTTGGGGTCTGGGGCAACATCAGTCGCAAGCACAAGCTTGAGCTCACTCTTTTTTTCCACATGCATGCCAACCAGTTAAGGTAAAGGTACCTACGTCATAGGTCAAGAGCTTAGGCTTATCTACTATGTAATTTTAGGCGGGAAACTACTATTCATATGCCTAAGTTAGCCTTTAACCAACTTTTTGTGTCATGCACTTATGCTAGAACTTGACTAACCATCTAGGAATTTAGAAAAAAGCTAAGAAGGAAATGGTGAAGACAAAAGTAACTTATTTACTTGATGAGGTATGTACACTTGCTCTTAGAACCCAATCCCTATGTGTTCTTTACAAAGGCTCTCAAGTTTTAAGTCCCTAATGCTTTTACACTCTTGCTTATCTTGTTGTCACTTGTTACTTCTATCCAAATGAAAAGGAGGCTTTCCTAGTTATACTTAAGCCCCTTTGGTACTTGTGGTTACAATAAATCCAAGTGCATCGCCATTAAGGGCTTTCTAAATAGCTCTAGGGTGCCCAAGCTCTAATAGGGTCGATTATGAACTCTTTAGATCTTTTATGGTTTTAGGTTCCCTATTAAGCCCTAAGTTTGGAAGTGTCTAGGCACTTTCACTAAGTGTATATGCCTAGCATGTTCTAGAGCCTTTTCCATCTAGGTGCCACTTTGCCCATAGTTAGGGCCTTCTAAAAACTTCCTCATCTGGGCGCTATAGTGCCTCTCACTATCTCTATGCTTGGCCTTTCCAAAACCTTTGGGGCCAATGCTTCTGGCTTACCTTCAAGCTTCTCTAGACTTTTCCATGCTCATGCACCTAGCCTATCTCTAGGCAAGTCTAGGCCCATCGATACTCGTACACCTAGCCTGTCTCTAGGTGGTTCTAGGCTTTTCTATACCTAATTGACTTTGCCATATCTTGGGATTTCTAGAACCTTTCAATGAGCAATCCTCATCCTTAACACCATGCAGCTCACCTTTAGTGTACTCTTGCACTCCAAGCTTAGCCTTGGCCTACACACTTGGGTAAAGTATGTGCCTTTAGGGCCTCAATTTTGATCTTTCTTGGGGTTTCACCTATATCATCTCAAATAAGTCTCGTCACATGACCCACTTTATCTAAGACTCGTGCGTGGTTTGTGACACATGCATGGGCTTGGCCCTACCAAGGCATTTTTATAGTCGATGAGAAGGGACCATGAGACTACTAAATAATAGAGAGACTTAGTTTGACAAAGCCTACGATCATAGCTTTTGCTTGCACCACCCCAAGAAGCCATTGCTTGATTTAGGGACTTGGTCTAGGGCAACATCAACCATAGGCATGGCTTTAAGCTCAAACTGAAGGTGCATAAAAAGACTGGTACCATCAAATGGTGAACTTCAAAGAGTTTCCAACCATTAGAGTAGTGCGGGGAGTGGAGATACAGCTTGGAGCTTGGAAGGGCAAGAAAACCATCAAGGTAATACCCTTGGATGATTATGAGTTTATAATTGGGTTAGATTTCCTTGTTTAGATTAATGCCCTCTTTGTGCCTTTTACAAACTGTATATGCATTTTAAATGGATGGTGCCAATGCCTTATACCATTGAGATGCGGGTCCAAAATTAGGTCTAAGGTGCTATCGCCATTCAATTTACTAAGGCGATGAGTAGGGATAAAGACACCTTCTTGGCTATCTTGAAGTATAAGGAACCAATAGAGAAGGAGACTGACACCTCTTTAGAGGTGCTAGAGGTGCTGGAGACTTTAGCAATGTGATGTCCACAAAGCTGCCTAGCATGTTACCACCAAAGAAAGAGGTGGACCATAAGATCGAGTTGGTGCCTGAGACCAAGCCACTAGCCAAGACCCTTTACCAAATGTCACCCCTAGAGTTAGAAGAGTTAAAGAAGTAGCTTAGGGAGTTAATTGATGCTGGCTACATCAAGCTATCTAAGGCCTTGTATCGTGCCTTGGTTTTGTTCCAACTTAAGCATGATGAGTCTTTGTAATTAAGTGTTGACTACCAGGCTTTGAACAAGCTAGCCATAAAAAATAAGTATCATATCCCATTCATTGTGGACTTTTTTGACCAACGTAGAGACACAAAGTGGTTCACCAAACTAGATTTAAGGTCTAGTTATTACCAAGTTAGGATCACAGAGGGAAATGAGCCCAAGACAATGTGTGTCACCTACTATGGCTCTTATGAGTTCTTAGTTATGCCATTTGGACTCACCAATGCCCGGTAACATTTTACACACTCATGAACAAGGTTCTTCAAATGTTTATTGATTATTTTGTTATGGTTTATCTTAATGATATTATGATCTATAGCAAGACATTGGGAAAGCATGTAGACCACTTGAGAGAGGTGTTTGAGTTGTTACGGGTGCATGAACTATATGTGAAAAAGAAGAAGTGCTTATTTGCCTAATAAAAGGTACCGTTTCTAAGCCACATAATGAGAGGTAGCAAGATATGCATGGATGCAGACAAGGTGCATGCCATTCTAGATTGGGAACCGCCAGCCAAGGTAACTGAGTTAAGGTCATTCCTTCGGCTAGTCAACTACTACTGGCACTTCATCAAAGGTCATTCAACTATAGCCACACCTTTGATAAATTTGCTTAAAAAGAAGAAAGTGTGGGAGTGGAGCATCGAGTGCTAAGAAGCCTTTGATCGATTAAAGCAGGTAGTGACTGAGGAGCTAGTGTTGGCCTTACTAGACCATGCTAAGCCATATGAGATGAATACAAATGCATTAGACTTTACGATAGGAGGAGTGCTGATGCAAGAGAACCATTCAATTGCATTTTAAAGCTAAAAGCTCAATGAGATTGAGTGTAGGTACATGATCTAAGAGAAAGAGATGATAGTAGTAATGCATTGCTTATGCACTTAGTGGCATTACCTGTTGGGGTCAAGGTTCATGGTCAGAATGGATAATATGGCAACCAACTACTTCTAGACATAGAAGAAGCTATCCCTTAAACAGGCCCATTGGCAAGATTTTCTTACAAAATTTGATTATAAGTTGGAGTACAAGCCAAGACGGATAAAAATAGTGGCTAATGCCCTAATTAGGAAGGTGAACCTTGCTACTATTAGCCACCTAGAGGGGTCCTTAGTGTAATGCATCAAAAAGGGCTCTCACATAATCCTACACCAAAGGCTCTCATCAAGCATGCCGAACAAGGTAAGACTAAGTGGTTTTGGTTATAGGATGACTTGTTGTACACCAATGGTAGTAGGCTATTTGTGTTGCAACATAGGAAGCTCCGCTAGGAAGTTTTGCAAGAGTGCCATGATTTCAGATGAACTAGTCACCTAAGGATGAGTCACACCGTAGCTTTGCTAGAAGATCGATACTATTAGCCACACATAAGGGATGATATGAAAGCCTATGTGAAGACTTGTCTTATGTGCCAATAGGACAAGGTAGAGTTCAAGCCACCAGGTGGTCTCCTAGAGCTATTGCCAATACTAGAGTGACCATGGGAGAGCATCACTCTGAACTTTATAGTCAGTCTATCTAGGGTAGAGGGGTTTGGGAGCATCATGGTAGTGGTGGACAAATTTTCCAAGTATGAGATTTTCACTCCAATAACCAAGGAGTGCTCTACTGAGGAGGTAGCCCATTTATTCCTAAAGAACATGGTAAAGTATTGGGGAATACCAGGAGCATTGTTAGTGATTGAGATAGGAATTTCACAAGGTGGTTCTGGATTGAGTTGTTTAAGCTATCTTAAACTTTCCACTAGCATGTATTCACAGACCGATGGGCAAACTAAGCAAGTGAATGGACTATTAGAGGTCTATCTCAGGCACTATGTGAGTGCCATGTAAAGGGACTAGCCAAAGTTGTTAGATGTTGCCCAGTTCTCACACAACCTGTAGAATAGTTAAGTAATGAACCAGAGTCCTTTTAAGATTGTGATAGGTCAATAACTGCTAACACTCAGTTTAATTACTGTAGGTTATACAGGGCCTAATCCAATAGCATATAAGTTTTCCAAGGCTTGGTAGGAGCAAGCTAACTTGGCCAGAGTCTATCTACACAAAGTCATAAATAGGTCGAAGAAGTGGGCGAACTAAAAGATAAGGGACATGTAGTTCCAAGTGGGAGACTTGGTTTTGGTGAAGCTACACCCTATTATGCACCATAAAAGGCTGCATAAAGGCCTAGTCCAAAAGTATGAAAGATCTTTCAGAGTTCTTAAGAGGGTAGACAAGGTTGCTTATAATATGGATATGCCACCCAAACTGAAGGTACACCCAGTGTTCCATGTTAATGCTCAAGCCATTCTATAAGGATGAAAAGGACCCAGGACGAGCAAAGTTAAAGCGTACACCATTGGATGCTAGGGCCTTATATAAAAAGGAGGTCCATAATATTCTTGCTGATCAAGAAGTGAGATAGAAGAACTATTAACCAAGATAGAAGTACTTGGTGCACTGGAAGAGACTTCCAATTAGTGAGGTGAGTTGGGAACTAGCAAAGGACTTATGGTAATTTTAAGATCAGATCAAATAGTTCCACACAGAGGATGCAATGAGGGCATCATGCAATTAGGTAGGGGAGTATGTCACACCCTAGGCAGGCACACCAAGAGTTGAGGCTTGAGCACCTGTGGCCAAGGCTTTAGCATCAGAGACAGTTATGGAGGTTGGCATAATAACCATGAGAAAAGTGTCTAGATCACCCGTACAGCATTCAGGCCTACCCACACAATTAGGGCCAGGCCTATAACTTGCTTGCATAACACTTAGTGGACCCAAGAGAACTTGGTCGATCCAGAATCTTTTAGAGGCATCTAGGATTGACAGGATTTAATAGAAGCATCTGGTTGACTCTTAGAATCAGGAGAAGCCTCATGTAATCTTTGTATTAATGTGTATCCTTAATTTTTAAGAATCATGTAAATCCTTTGATTTTAGGAAATAGCCATAAGTAGAGTTGGGGGCCTCAACTATAAATAAAGGGTCACCCCACCCTTAGTTGTGCATCATCAGACACATTCTATCTTTAGTAATATACAACATATTCTAGCATTCTCTATGTACTCTCTAACTTAGGTATTTGTCTTTCCAATTGTTTGTTTGCCTGCACATTTGGTTCATGGTCTGACTTAGACCTAAGGAATATATTTCTAGTCTAACACCACACGAATTTTGAGTCAGAGGTTAGAGCCCATGACATAGGCACATAGTTAGACCTAGGTGCCGGCACACCTGAACACAGTTTTAAGAGGATTAGATTTGTGGGCTTCTAGAATGTGCAGTATTGCAACATAATCTTTGACAAGATGGAATTATGCTAAGCATTTAAGTTTTGTAGGCTGACTTAGGCATATAGAGTTAATTCCTTATCCAAGGCCACATAGAGTTTAGCTTAAGATCAAAGCTCATGACACATGCATCGAGCATTATTTAGTGTCGATGGTGATCGAGAATCAGACAAGTGCATCGATGGAAGAGTCATGGTACACATGCCATACCAAGTGCTAACATTTGCAAAAGAAGTGTCTGAGGCAACAACCTACACCAGAGGCCTGCTTATGTCGAGGTGGTTTAGGCAAGTGCTCGCACCAAATGCAAGCATCAGATGATGGTGTCTGAGGTAACATCCCACATTAAAGGGTTACCTCTATTAATGGTGTCCAAGGCAGTAATGGGCCAGCATCTACCAATGGTGTTGGATGTGATTGCCCATAGCAACCAAGGGCCATTTGCTGTCAATGGCATCAAGGTAACAATCTGCACCAAGGGCCATGTGCTAATAGAGTTTGAGGCAAGTACCTGGACCAAGGGGATTTGGTTATCATTTACTTGGACACTCGAAGGAAGGATGTCATCACTTACCCGAATTGGTTGTAATGGAGAACATAATCCATCCATAACCTCGAAGGGGTGCAATATAAAAAAAATGAAGTGAAAGGACTTCAATGGGTGTGAGAGGGAGGGACGAATTGAAATGACAAAGGGTTGAATCTCAGTAGATATGGCAATAAGGCCACTTTGCCACTTACAATACCCCATCATATATTTTTAAGTCATCTGCAAAGGATTCTACCTACCACTTGGTGGGAATTGAGCTTCAAAGAGGCTCGTGTGGCTTGTCTGCCACAGAGGCTGCACCTACAACACGTGCCTTTAGAGCCCATGGGCTTTTACTATAGGATGATAATCAAGTGATGGGTGCGTGCATTGCTACTAGCCTAGATTCTGACTTAGAGGCATTCAATTATAATCCAACACACAGTAGTTTCATGTCACTGGCTTTTCAACCAAGCGCGATAACCAATTGTACAAATCAATGGTTTCTTTTGTACTAGGTTAAATTGCTATTACAACATTACCATTGGTAGGGTAAAACTAACCTGTCTTATGACAGTTTAAACCTAATTCATGTTCCCTATTAGTGGGTGAACAATCCAACACTTAGTGAATTTTGCTTTACAACAATAGGAAGAGCCAACATCAAAAGATCAAAAAGTAATGTTGGTATGAATGTTTTACTGCCATAAGCTAATTATCCCTATGGTGACTTTTCTAACACCTCTAGATTCAAATTTCAAAGGTCTAAAGGATCAATAGGCCATATTTTTGTAGTTTGTATTTGTACTAAAAATTAGAATCAAATAAGCTTTTACCTTTTTCTTCCACATGAGATTTCTATTCTCATTGTCCTCATCTTAGGGCACCTACATTATCTTTTAACATATGTGTCACCCTAGCCAAACTCCCTACCTTACAATGTCTTTTGCTCAGATCGACCTACTGAGGCTGACCTTGGGTCCAAAAAAAAGGGTTGTGCCCCTCCTCTAATTCATGAAATAATTATAACAACATTAAAATTAATGGTATTTCAATTTCACTTAGGGATTCCCACTTTTCCTACACCTCTTAAGTCTTTTCACAAAGTTGAACTAAAGTCAAGATTAACAAGGTCTTCTTTCCCAACTGATTCTACCAAGCCCATTCCCTTGGCTATAGTTTCACTAGATAGTAGATAAGGATAGTGGGAACCTCGTTAATCCATTCATACACATCACTAATTAATAGCATTAAAAGAATGACCTAGTCAGTTAAGGCTAGGAATGTATTATTGGCAATAGGGATGAGTAGACTGGTGATTACCATGAGGTAAACTGAATGACCTAACCCTAGTTTCAATTAAGAGCTTTTTAATTACAACAGTTTAAATTTATAGTATTGGATCTAGAAATATTATAGCTACTGGCACCAGACTTGCCCTCCAATAGATCCTCATTAAGGGATTTAGATTGTACTTATTTCAATTACTAGAATTATAGAGCCTAATATTGTTATTTATTTTCACTAACTCACCACGTCAAGATTGGGTAATTTGCGTGTTTGTTGCCTTCCTTGGATGTGCTAGCCATTTCTCAAGCTCTCTATCTAAAAATAACCCTAATTCTTTGTCACCTATCACTACCATAGTAGGCTATCATCCTACCATTAAAAGTTGATAGGGAAATTTTTGAATGATGCATCACTGACACAAAGGCTATGTGATCCATCGAGTTATCATGAATCATCAGAACAATGGGCAAAGCTCGTGCCAACCTTTTATCTAATAAATGCATCCCTTCAATAAATGAGGTTTGTTGCACATATTAGCTCTAGAATTACTATGATTATCTAAGTAGTAAATAAACAAACCATAATTAATTTAATGAGCCATTCATAGTTTCATAGTCTAAATTAGTTTATACTTACATTTGTATGGCTTAATCTTTGAGATAAGCATATGACTACTGGTAAGATCAGCCAGGTAGTATTCCTTTAGGATGTTGTCATTGCATGGGCCCAATGCACCGATTGAATAATGGAAAGAGCCAATACAGAGCATAAGCATTAGACGTGTTAAGCACGTAAAATGCATAGCATTGGATGAACAAAGGTCGAAAGCCCACACCTATAAAACATTCAGCATTTGAGAGCATGATCACACACCAATCCACCAATGTGGCCACAAAGGTTTGGGTGCCATACTTAGGACACAGGGAACAATTGAGGTTTAACCTGTAGCCTCTAAAGACATAAGATGGATGAAGGATGTAAAGACATCCAGTTTCCATCGATTTAGGTATGTAGCATAGGATCCTAACTTTAGGGTACGATGACCACATAGGAGAGATTAAGAAAGATGATGGATCGACAGTTTAATGCATCGAGCATGGAGCCTACCAACATGCACAACCATAACACTACTCTTATGCCCATTGTGTACAAGTAATAGCATTCACGCACACTAGTCCATAACCCACCCAATTGATTACTCAATAATCGAATGGAAAAAATGAATTATGATGCCATGCCATAACCATTTGGCATGGGAAAAACACAAAGGGCCATGAAATTGCCTTTTCTATCTAACAGGCAATAACGGTATGACACCACCAATGCTTGGTCTGGCCAAGACCACACTCACAAACTCTGCTATCACCACCCCAAGGGATGTTGCCTAATTAAGGGACTTGTTCCTAGGGTCTTGGGCAGCATCGGTTGCATGTGTTATAAGCTAGAAGCCTAAGCCTAGCTACCATGCTGCGTTAGGCATGAAACTGTCATCCATATGCCTAAGTTAGCCTTTTACTTTTTATGCCATGCACTTGTGTTGGAACTCAACTAACCTTCTAAAAGTTTAAGAGAAAACTAGAAAAAAAATTGTTAAGGTAAGAGTAATTTATTTACTTGATAGGGTATGTACACTTACTCTTGGAACACAGTCCTTATGCATTCTCTACTAAGGCTCTCAAGGCCTAAGTCCCTAAGGCTTACACTCTTGCTTTTTTTCTTTTGCTTATTGCTTATATACAAATGTGAGGGAGGCTTTCTTATTTATACTTGAGCCCTCTTGGTACTTGTGGTTACAATAAATCTAAGTGTATAGCCACTAAAGGCCTTTTAGATAGTTCTAGGGTGCCCAAGCTCTAACAAGGTCTACTAAGGCCTTTATAGAGATTTGCTAGTTTTAGGCTTCCTATCAAGCCCCTAGGTCTAAAAGAGTCTAGGCACTTCCATTGAGTGCCTACGTCTAGCAGGTTTTAGAGCCTTCTCTAACTAGGCACCACTCTAGTTGTAGCTAGAGCCTTCTAAAGGATTTTTAATATGGGTGTTATAGTGCCCGTCACTATGCCTGCCCACCTAGCCTACCTCTAGGCTTCTCTAGACCCTTCTGTGCTTGCATACCTAGCCTATCTCCAGGCTTCTCTAAGGCCTTCCAAGCCTGCACACCTAGTCTGTCTCTAGGTGGTTCTAGGCTTTTCTATATCTAATTACCTTGTGCCATATCTTAAGGCTTTTTGAAACCTTTCAATGAGTAGTTCTCATCATTGGAACCATACAGCTCACCTCAAATGTACTTCTGCACTCTAATCTTGGCCTTGGCTCATACACTTGGGTAAAGTATGTGCCTTTAGGGCCTCAGTTTTGATCTTTCTTAGTGCTTTGCCTACACTATTTTGAGCAAGTGTCATCATATGACCCACTTAGTCTAAGACTCATGCACTGTCTGTGACATTCTCCGCCATTAATTCTAGCAATGCCCTCATTGCTAGGAGAATGATAATCTTTCATCACACATACATGCTAGATCAATGTCCATCTCTTGTCCCGATGGTCCTTGGCACCCGATCATGATTGTCCTTTTTTTTTGCCTTGACACCAATGCATTTGCTACTGAACTAATTTTCTCATAAGAGTCGTTTACTGTGCACTCTAATGAGAGGGATCTAGTTGATCTTTGGTTCAATAGATGGCTCTCCAAGGCCTCACTCTACTGATCCTCTTAGCTTGACTTGTGGCTCTCTATAGCCATGCTCTTATCATCCTCATCAAGAGCTTGAGAGGTTCACTCCTTTTGGCTCAACCAAATAGCACTTAGCCTTAATGTTCTCGTAGAGTCTTCAACGTGCTGATGATTACCATTATTCTTGCTCTTGGATTCTTCATAATTCTTCATAATGGCTACAAGCTTTTTCCATTATAGGCAATCCCTGGGCCTATGTGATCCCTAACACAATAAGTAGCTAAAGGTAATGTCTTTTTTACCTTTATCCTTGTCAGGCTCATTAGCCCTTGGCTTGTGATGCTAGGGCTTCTCCTCATCCTTGTCTTTTGATGAGGAGTTACTACTCTTGTCTCCCTCACTCAAGTAGCTATCCTTAGGCTCGAGAGACTTAGTGTGCTTATACTTAACCAATGATTTGGTAATCACAATTGCCTCACTTAAATCTTGGACCTTGTACTACTTTAACTTAATTCTTACCCATGGCTTTAACCCATCAAGAAAGTAGAATAAGGCTTCTTGCTCGCCTATGCTAGGAACCATAAGTAATAGTTCCAAGAACTCTCAATAATATTCTCACACTTTTCCTTTTTGGGTGAGTCGATGAAGCTTCACTTGAGCTTCTTCTTCCACATACTCTAGTTTAAATTGTGTCATTAGTTCCCTCACAAATTAATCTCATATGGTGATTCCAATCTCTCCTTACTGCATGCCGTCACACTTTTGATGCCACCACAATAGGGCCATATTAGTTAAGTACAAGATAGTGGTGCTTACCTTGGCTTCCTCCATTGTACCAACCACTTGAATGTACTACTCCATGCCCCATATGTAGTTGTTGACTTTGGTTGAGTTACTTCCTACAAATGGCTTTGGCTTGGGCACCTCCACCTAGGTACTAAACCCCTATTTGCAACTATGGTAGCTTGAAACACAATAAACTCCTACTTGGGCTGCTCTAGCTTTTCTTGCAAGGCTACCACCTGAGCCTCTAAAGCTTCATTGTGTTGCATAAGCAATTTCATCTCTCGGGTCAAGGTATTATGTACCTTTTCTTTGAGCTCTTCCTATGCCAAGTCTAGCTCTTTGATGCGATCCTTGGTGTCCTTAAACCAATCCTAAAATCTCTCATGGCTAACTCGTATTTTGTCAATTGAGAGTCCATGGATGACAACAGATCTTTCAAACTAGCTCTTCTCCCTTTGCCCATGGGTAGGTGGCCTTCTTGCACATCACTCATGCACTCCACTTAAGGGTCATTGGCTATGCTTTTTGCATACGCACCACAATCGTCAAGCTTTGAACTAAGGATTTCCCCATAATTTTCTTAGAAGCGCTCAAGCATATTTGTGCCCTCCCTTTGACACCAACAACCAATAATTGCCCATACAACACTCACCATTGCAAGTCAACAGCACAACAAGCACACTAGCACGTAAGCTATACGTGCAATGAAACTGACACCAACTAGGGTTGTAATGAAGTTTCTAGTCCCACCTCGGTCAGAACCAACTTTGAAACCAACTTTGATTGAAACTAGCTCTTATACCAACTATCATGCGCTGAGAACTTAAGCCTAGCTAATATGTAGCCTTAGGTGGGAAACCACCATCCATATGCCTAGGTTAGCCTTTAACCAACTCTTTATGCCATGCACTTGTGCTGGAACTCAATTAACCTCTTAGGAGTTTAGGAGAAAGCTAGGAAAAAATGACTAAGGCAAGAGTAATTTATTTACTTGATGGGGTATGTACACTTGCTCTTGGAACATAGTCCCTATGTGTTCTCTATAAAGGCCCTTAAGGCCTAAATCCTTAAGGCTCACACTCTTACTTCTTTTTTTTTTGCTTATTGCTTATGCACAAAAGTGGCAGAGGCTTTCCTATTTATTCTTAAGCCCCCTTGGTACTTATGGTTACAATGAATCTAAGTATATGGCCATTAATGGCCTTCTAGATAGTTTTAAGGTGCCTAGGCTCCAACAAGGTTGACTAAGGCCTTTCAAAAAATCTACTAGTTTTAGGCTCTCTGTCGAGCCTCTAGGTCTAGAAGAGTTTGAGCACTTCTGATGGGTGATCACACTTAGCAAGTTCCAGAGCCTTCTCTATCTAGGCATCACTTTGCCTATAGCTAAGCCCTCTAGAGGCTATCTCATCTAGGTGCTACAACGCCCATAACTTTGCTCGTGCCTAGCTCTTTTGGAATCTTCAGTGGCCACACATTTGGCCTACCTCTAGGCTTCTCTAAGTCTTTCCATGCTTGTATGCCTGGCCTATTTCCAAGTAGTTTTAAGCCTTTCTATGTCTAACTGCCTGTGCCATATCTTAAAGCTTTCTAAAACTTTTCAATGAGTAATCCTCATCCTTAGCTTCATACATCTCACCTTAAATGTACTCTTACATTTTGACCTTGGCCTTAGTCTGCACATTACGATAAAGTATGTGCCTTTAGGGCCTCAATTTTGATCTTTCTTGGTGCTTCACCCATACTATCTCAAACAAGTCCCATCACATAACCCACTTTATCTAGGACTTGTGCATGGTCTGTGACATATACATGGGCTAGGCCATGCTAAGGCATTTTTGTAATCAACAAGAAGACACCATGAGACTACCAAATACCAAAGAGACTTAGCCGGATGAAACCCGTGATCATAGCTTTAGCTTACACCACCCCAAGGAGCCATTGCTTGATTTAGGGACTTGGTCTAGGGTAGTATCAATGATAGACATAGCCTTGAGCTCTACATAGCTGAGCCTCTTTTTTGTATGCACGCCAACCGATCGAGGCCATGGGTGCCTATAGGTCACTAAAGGAACTAGTTACTAAACAACACAGTAAGAAGGCATGCACAACCTAGATTTTACTCTAAAGACATTGCAATGGATCTACATAATGATAGGCCCATCATGAACACCTATTCTCCTATACAGGTGAAAGGAAAGCTCGGACAACCACTCTTTAAAGAGCATAAGAGATTCTACTGATATGCTAGTTGTAAACATGAAAGTGTCTAAAATGGGAACACTTTTTTCAAATAGGCATATCCTATACCAAGGGTCCATAGATGCAGATAATGGTTGAGGCATGTGCCTATACCAAGACCTAACATGTGCAAATGATGTTTAAGGCAAGTGCCCGTAGTAAGGGCCAGCATATACTGTGGTGTTCAAGGTAACTGCCTACATTAAAGGCCACATTCTACTAATGTTGATCAAGGCATGTACCCATACCAAAAGCCAACATATGCTGACAGTAGTCGAGGTAATTGCTCATACCAAAGGCCAACTTATGCCGATAATGGTCAAGGCAGAAGCCCACACTAAATACTAGCTTATGCTGATGATGGTCAAGGCATGTGCCCTTATCATAGCTCGAGACTTAGGCTCTGACTTGCGTGACTCTAAGACCTAGGAATGCACTCATCCAGCATCCCAAATCAACCTACTTGCCATAGTTCACACCCTTGTGAGGTATTGTCCGCTCTGACCCCCCTGGCCTCATGATTTTATCCTACAAAAGGTACCACACAAGAAAAAGTCAGTGTAAACCTTTATATACCCTAGTGACCCTCTTTTTATGTCTGATGTGGGATTCAGGACTCCTCTTTAGGTTCGTGACATTCTCTCATATCCAACCTCATGATGCCCTCGTCGTGAAGGCTGGCCACTCATGAGATTGGCCACTTTGCCTACCTCCCTCGAGGCACTTGGTATGGATCGAATGGTTTAAGGCTAGCTCTGATACCACTTTTCACATGCTGAGACTTAAGCTCTAGGCTCGTGTAGCTCTAAGACCCGAGCATCTACTCATTCGGCATCCCAGATTAACTTACCTGCCATGGTTCACATGCTTGTGATGTATTGTCCACTTTGGCCCTTTTGGCCTCATGATTTTGTCTTACAAAAGGTGCCTCATAAGGAAAAGGTAGTGTCAACCCCTATATACCCCAGTAACCATCCTTTTATGTCCAATGTGGGATTCATGACTCCTCCTTAGGTCTGTGACACCCGTAACATATTCCAAGATGTATCGATGATGGTTGAGTCCTTGGATAAAGTTTGATTCTCAACCATGGTGCACATGTTGGGCTTGAGCATGTGTTGGTGCCACATTTCTTTTGCCTAGGACACCATTGCTGGAGTATCATTAGAGAACCTGGTCAGCGGCATTATGGGTTACAACAATTGGAGGAAGAGCAGGGGCTAGGGGTGTGCACACATGATGTGCAATGGGTATTGGTCCTTGGCCCTTATATTGGCCCCCTATCCCCTTAAAAAACCTTGATAACTCACAACCCCTTAAAAGGCATAAGAGCTTTATAGGTTTGTAGCCAGTAATCATTCAAGTGTTTGAAATAGGGACTTTTTTTCAAATGCCCATAAAATCTCCTACACTTTAATTTTTTAGCTAAATTTTTTTATGGATGCCAACAAAAGTACAAGGATCAGATAAACCAAATTTGGGGTCAAAACTCCATCTAAAAAAATTTCAAAAAAAATATCGAACCATGAAAAATTTTGAAAATTATGGAAAATAAAAAATGAGTCATCTTAACATGAAACTTCACATGAAAACCTAGAGGACCATTATATGAATTTAAAAGTCATAAAAATGGCATTGACAGGGCACAAATATGAAGATCTGCTTGAACCCACCTACTACCACATCATGGTGCACAATGCAGTATATGATGATGGTATTCGAAGGAACTACCCACAACAAGGGTAGCATGTGTTGATGGTGGTCAAAGCATGTGCCAAGACCAAGGGCCAACATGTCTGATGGTGATTGAGGCATGTGTATGTGTCACATGTCATAAGCTGGTCTTGTCCTAGGGGTTCTCTTCAAATCAAAGAGCAGTTTCAATTCTAACAGGATAAAGTTAAAGCATGCGCATGTGCCACGATTGGCAAGCTAGTCCAATCCCAAAGGTTATCTCCTTATTGAGAAGCAATTCTAGTTTTAGCAAAACATAGCTTGACAGATAGGGAAACTAGGCCTTGAGATGTATTATAGGTCTAAGTCATGTGGAACTAGCCCAGAATAGTGGTCTGGGCAGTGATCAAGACTCTAGTGGCTCAGGCATGGTGTTTAGGCTTAGTAAAATTGAGCCAAGCCCAAGTGTGGGTGTTGGTGACTGTTATATGAATTTAGAAGCCATAAAAATGGCATTGGCATGGCATAAGTATGAAGATGTGCTTAAACCCACATACTATCCGATCATGATGTAGATGGTGCATGGCTCAGGCAAAGAACACCCATGCTTGGTGCATAACCCAGCATGTCCCAATGGTGTTTGAGGGAACTGCCCACACAATGGGTAAGCATATGTCGATGGTAGTCAAAGCATGTTCTAAGACTAAGGGCCAACATATCCTGAAGGTAGTGAAGCATGTGCGTGTATCATAGTCTGCAAGGTCTAAGTCTAGGGCTTTTCTCTAAGTCAAGAAGTAGTTCTAGCTCTAGCGAGATAGGGTCTAGTAGCTAGAAGAACTAGGCCTTGAGGTGTACTAGAGACCCAGGTCATAGGGAACTAGCTTAGAACAGTGGTATAGTAATTGATCAAGACTCCAAAGGCCTAGGCCAGTGTTCAAGTTTGGAAAAATTGAGCCAGGCCCTGATACGAGTGCTGGTGAGCATTTTATGAATTTACAAGCCATAAAAATGGCATTGGCAAGGTAAAAACATAAAGATGTGCTTGTACCCACCTATTGCTAGGTTGTGGTAGGCATGTGTAGCCTAAGACCAACATACCTAAGCTTGGTGTGCAACCCAACATGTGTTGATGGTGTTTGAGAGAACTACCCACACAAAGAGCTAGTATGTGTTGAAGATGGTCGAAACATGTCCCGAGACCAAGAGCTAATAAGTCCTAATGGTGGTTAAGGCATGTGCTTATGTCACAATCTGTAAGCTAGTCTAGGCCCAAAGGTTCTCTTCGAGTAGAAGAGCAGTTCTAGTTTGAAAGGGATAGAGTCTGACAACCAAGACAGTTAGGCCTAGAGGTGTAGTGGAGGTCTAGGTCATGGGGAACTAGCCCAAATAGTGATACGGGCAGTTATCAAGACTCTAGAGCTCAGGCACGATGTTCAGGTTCAATAGAATTATGTGCTAAGCCCAAGTGTGGGTGCTAGAGAGCATTATATGAATTTAAAAGCCATAAAATGTCATTGACATGGCAAAAGTATGAAGATGTGCTTAAACCCACCTATTACCAGTCATAGTGTGCATGGTGCACTACTCGAGCCTAGGATACTCACGCTTAGTGTGCAGCTTAGTATGTCTCTATGGTGTTCAAAAGAATTGCCCATACAAGTACCAATAGTAATCGATGGCAATTGAACCATGTGCCAAGACCAAGGGCCAACATGAGCTGATGGCGATCGAGGCATGTGCATGTGTCACAGTTCATAGGTTGGTCCAAGCCCAGGGGTTCTTTCCAAGTCAAGAAGTAGTTTCAACTCTAGAGAAAAAGGGTCTGACAGCGAGGAAGACCTAGCCTTAATGCATACTAGAGACCCAAGTCATAGGAAACTAGCCCATAATAGTGGTACAGCTAGTGATCAAACTCTAAAGGCTCAAGCACAGTGTTCATGTTCAACAAAATTGAGCTAGGCCCAGGTGTAGGCATTAGTGAGCACTTACATGAATTTTCAAGCTATAAAAATAGCTTTAGCATGTAAAAATATAAAAATATGCTTAAACTCACCTAAGGCTCGATCGTGTTGTGCATGGTGCATGGCTTGTGCCTAGGATACCAACTCATGGTGCGTGGTCCAACATGCAACAATGGTGTTCAGGGGAACTACCCGTATAAAGGGTAAGTATATGCTGATGGTGGTCAAAGCAAGTGCCGAGACCAAGGGCCACCATGTCTTGGTGGTGGTCGAGGCATGTCTTTGTGTCATGGTCCACAAATTGGTCCAAGCCTAAGGGTTCTCTTCGAGTCAAAGAATAATTCTAGCTCCAGCAAGATATGGTCTGACAACTAGAGGGACTAGGCCTTAGGCATATTTAAGGCCAGGTTATAGGGAATTATCCTAGAATAATGGTATGAGTAGTGATCAGGACTTCAGGGTCTTAGGCACAATGTTTAATTTTGGCAAAATTAAGTTAGGCCTAGGTGCAGGCACTGATGAGCATTATATGAATTTATAACCCATAAAAATGGTAGTGGCACAATAGAAGTATGAAGATATACTTGAACCCACCTACTACCCAATCATGGTGTGTAGCCCAAGACCAAGTTACCCGCACATAGTGTGTGGCCTAGCATGTGCCAATAGTGTTCGAAGGAATTGCCCACACTAAAAGCCAACATGTGCCGATGGTGGTCGAAGCATGTGCTAAGACTAAAGGCCAACATGACTTGATGGTGGTTGAGGCATGTGCATGTCTCATGTTTCGCAAGCTGGTCTAGGCCAAGGAATAGTTCCAATTCTAGCTAGACAAAGTCAAGGCATGTGCATGTGTCAATATAGGCAAGCTAGTCTAGGCCTATAGGTTCTCTCTAAGTCAAATAATAGTTCCAATTTTAGCAAGACAGAGTCTAACAGTGAGGGGGACTAGGCTTTGAAGTGTACTGGAGGTCCAAGTCATGTGGAACTAGCCCAGAATAGTGGTACAAGTAGTGATCAAGACACCAATAGCTCAAGCACAATGTTTAGGTTTGGCAAAATTAAGCCAGGCCCAAGTGTAGGCGTTGGTGAGCATTATATGAATTTAGAAGCCATAAAAATGGTATGGAATGGCAGAAGTATGTAGATGTACATGAACCCACTTATTACCCGGTTGTGATGTGCATGGTACATGGCCCAGGCCAAAGATACCCACCCATGGTGCACATCCTAGCATGTGTCAATGGAGTTCTTAGGAACTGCCTACACAAAGGCTAGCATTTGTCAATAGTGGTCGATTCATGTGCTGAGACCAAGGGCCAACATGTCTCGAAGGTGGTCGAGGCATGTGCATAAGTCACAATCCGCAAGCTGCTCCAGGCCCACAGGTTCTATTCGAGTTATGTAATAGTTTTAGCTCTAGTAAGATAGGGTCTGACAACTATAAGGACCAAGCCTTGAGGCATATTAGAGGCTTAAGTCTCAAGACACTAGCTTAGAACAATGGTTCGGGTAGTGATCAAGACTATAAAAGACTAGGCCCGATGTTCAACTTTGGTAGAATTGAGCTAAGCCTTGGTACAAGCATTGGTGAGAGTTTTATGAATTTACAAACCATAAAAATGATATTGGCATGATAGAAATATGAAGATGTGCATAAACCCACCCATTGCTAGATCATGGTGGGCATGGTGCACAGCCTAGGACTAACATACCTATGCTTGGTGTGTGGCCCAACATGTGTCAAAAGTGTTCGAAAGAATTGCCACACAAAGGGTAAACATGTGCTGATGGTGGTCGAAGCATGTTTTAAGACCAAGGGCCAATGAGTCTTGATGGCACTCAAAGCATGTGCATGTGTCATCATTCATAAACTGGTCTAGGCCTAAGGGTTCTCTTCGAGTAGAGGAATAGTTTTAGTTTGAAAGGGACAGAGTATTACTACCAGGGGGACCAAGCCTTGATGTATATTAGAGGTCTAAGTCACAAGGAACTAGCCCAAAGTAGTGGTACAAGCAATGATCATGACTCCAACGGTTTAGGCATAACGTTCAGGTTTGGCAAAATTAAGCCAAGCCCAGGTGCATGCACTGGTGAGCTTATATGAATTTAAAAGCCATAAAAAATGCATTAGCATGGCAGATGTATAAAGATTTGCCTAAATCCACCTACTGTTGATAGTAGTAAAAATGGTGCACAACTCGAGCCCAAGATAACTGTTAGTGGTCGAGGCATGTGCATGTGTCACGATCTACAAGCTAGTCCAAGCTCAAGAGTTTTCTCTGAGTCAATGAGCAATTCTAGTTCTAGCAGGATAGGGTATAACCACTAGGGGAACCAAGCCTTAAGGTGTACTAGAGGCCTTGGTCACGAGGAACTAGCCTTGAACAATGGAATGGGTAGTGATCATGACTCTAAAGGCTCAAGCATGGTGCTCAGGTTCTACAAAATTGAGCCAAGCCAGATACGGGTGCTGGTAAGCACTTATATGAATTTACAAGCCATAAAAATAGCTTTGGCATGGCAAAAATATGAAGATATGCTCGAAACCACCTATTCACTAGTTGTGGAGCGTATTGTGAATGGCCCAGGCCCAGGATACCCACTCATAGTGTGTAGCCTAGCATGTGACAATGGTGCTCGAGGGAACTTCCAGCATAAAGAGATAGCATGTGTCGATTGTGGTCGAGGCATGTGCCGAGACCAAGGCTAACATGTCTTAATGGTGGTCGAGGCATGTGCATGTACTTCCAGCTCTAGCAAGATAGGGTTTGGCAACTAGAGGGACTAAGCCTTGAAGTGTACTAGAGGCCCAGGTCACATGAAACTAGCCTAGAATAGTGGTATGAGCAATGATCAAGACTTCAGGGGCTCAGGCATGATGTTTAGGTTTGATAAATTAAGCTAGGCTTAGGTGCAGGCTTTGGTGAATGTTTTATGAATTTACAAGCCATAAAAATGGTAGTGGCATGACAGAAGTATAAAGCTATGCCTGAACCCACCTATTGCCTAGTCGTGGGGTGTAGCCCAAGACCAGGATACTCACATATGGTGCATAGCCCAATATGTGCTGATGGTGTTCAAGGGAATTGCCCACACTAAGGGCTAACATGTGCCGATAGTGGTTAAAGCATGTGCCAAGACCAAGGGCTAACATGTTTTAATGGTGGTTAAGGCATGTGCATATGTCACGTTCCGTAAGCTATTCTAAGCCCATGGGTTCTTTTCAAGTCAAATAATAGTTTCAGTTCTAATAAGACAGAGCTAAGGCATGTGCATGTGTCACAATTAGTAAGTTGGTATAGGCCTAAGGTTATCTTTGAGTGAATAAGCAATTCTAGTCCTAACGAGACAAAGTCTAATAGCTAGGGGGACCAAGCCTTGAAGCGTACTGGAAGTTTAGGTCACAGGGAACTAGCCCATAATAATGTTACAGGAAATGATCCAGGCTTTAGCGACTCAGGCACAATGTTTAGGTTTGGCAGAATTGAGCCTAGCCTAGGTGCAGGCATTGATAAGCATTATATATGATTTTAGAAGCCATAAAAATGGCATCGACAATGGCAAAATTAAGCTAGGCCCAAGTACGAGTGCCAGTGAGTGTTGTATGAATTTACAAGCCATAAAAATGGCATTAGCACAACAAAAATAAGAAGATGTGCCTGAACCCACCTACTGGTAGGTCATAGTAGGCATGGTGCATGGCTAAGGACCAAGATACTTATGCTTGGTATGTGGCCGAGCATGTGCCGATGGTGGTCAAAACATGTCTTGAGACAAAGGGCCAACAAGTCTTAATGGTGGCTAAGGCATGTGTGTATGTCACAGTCCGCACGCTAGTCCAAGCTTAGGGGTTCTCTTTGAGTAGAGGAGCAATTCCAGTTCTAGAGGGATAGAGTTTATAGCCAGTGAAACTTGACTTTGAGTCTTATCGAAGGTTCAGGTCATAGGGAACTAGCCCAAAACAATGGTACGAGTAGTGATCATTACTCCAACAGTTCAAGCATGATGTTTAGGTTTAATAGAATTGGGCCAGGCCTAGGTGTGGGCATTGTGAGCATTATATGAATTTAGAAGCCATAAAAATGGCATTGGCATGATAAAAGTATGAAGATGTACCTAAACCCACCAACTACCGATTATGGAATGCATGGTGTGTAGCCCAAGCCTAAGATCTCATGCTTATGTGAGGCCCAACATGTCCCAATGGTGTTTGAAAAATCTACCCATAAAAAGGGCTAGCATGAGTCGAGGTGGTCAAAGCATTCGTTGAGACTAAAGGCCAACATGAACCGATGGCGGTCGAGGCATGCGCATGTATCACGATTCACAAATTGGTCTAGGTCAAAGAGTCTTCTTCAAGTCAAGGTGCAGTTTCAGTTCTAATAAAACATACTCTAATAGCTGTGAGGACCAAGCCTTGAGGCATACTAAAGGCTCAGGTCATGGGGAACTAGCCTAAAATAATGGTACAAGTAGTGATCAAGACTCTAGAGGCTCAAGCACGGTGTTTAGGTTTGGTAGAATTCTACTAGGCCCAAGTGTGGGCATTAGTGAGCACTTGTATGAATTTACAAGAAATAAAAATAGCTACAGCATGGCCAAAATATAAAAATTTGCCTGAACCCACTTATAGCCTAGTCATGGTACACATGGTGCCCGACCCGAGCTTAAGATACCCATTCGTAGTGCACATTCTAGCATGTGACAATGGTGTTTAAGGAAACTAACTACATAAAAGGCCAGCCTGTGCTGATAGTGGTCGAAACATGTACCGAGACCAAGGGCCAACATGACCTAATGGTGGTCGAGACATATGCATGTGTCACAGTCCGTAAGTTAGTCATAGCCTAGGAGTTTTTTTTTTTTTTTTGAGTCAAGGAACAGTTCTAGCTTTAGCAGGATAGGGTCTGACAGCTAAGAGAACTAGGCCTTGAGGTATACTGGAGGCCTAGGTCTTGAGGTATTAGCCCAAAATAGTGGAATGGGCAGTGATCATGACTCCAAAGGCTTAAGAATAGTGTTTAAGTTCTATAAAATTGAGCCAAGCCTAGGTGCAGGCACTGGTGAACACTTATATAAATTTATAAGCCATAAAAATAGCTTTGGCATGGCAAAAATATGAAGATGTGCTTGAAGCCACCATTCACCAGTCGTGGCGTGCATTGTGAGTAGCCTAGGCCTAGGATACCCACTCATGGTGTGCAACCTAGCATGTGACAATGGTGTTCGAAGAAACTTTCCACACAAAAAGCTAGAATGTGTCGATTATGGTTGAAGCATGTGTCGAGACCAAGGGCCAACATGTCCTAATAATGGTGAAAGCATGTGCATGTTTCACAATTTGCAAGCTAGTCTAGGCTTAGGGGTTCTCTTCAAGTTGAAAAGTAGTTCCATTTCTTGCAAGATAGGGTCTAGCAACTAGGGGGACCAAGCCTTGAGGTGTATTGAGGCCAAGGTCATAGGGAACTAGCTTAGAATAGTGGTATAAGTAGTGATCAAGACTTCAAGGGTTTAAGCATGGAGTTTAGGTTCGATAAAATTGAGCTAGGCCCAAGTGCGGGCTTTGGTGAGCGTTTTATGAATTTACAAGCCATAAAAATGGCAATGGCACAGTAGAAGTATAAAGATGTGCCTAAACCCACCTACTGCCTAGTCTTGGTGTGCAGTCCAAGACCAAGATACTCGTACATGGTGCATAGCCCAACATGTGCCAATAGTGTTCAAGGGAACTACCCACACCAAAGGCCAGTATGTGCCACTAGTGGTTGAAGCATGTGCCAAGACCAAGGGCCAACATGTCTCGATGGTGGTTGAGGCATATGCACGTGTCACATTCTGCAAACTAGTCTAGGCCTATAGGTTCTCTTCAAGTCAAAGAGTAGTTCCAGTTCTAGCAGGACAGAGTCGAAGCATGTGCACGTGTCACAATCGACAAGCTAGTCCAGGCCTAAGGTTATCTTCAAGTTAAGGAGCAATTCTAGTTTTAGGGGGACAAAGTTTGATAGCTAGGGGGATCAGGCCTTAAGGCATACTGGAGGAACAAGTCATGGGTACTTAGACCAGAATAATGGTACGAGAAGTGATCAAGGCTCTAGCAACTCAAGCACAATGTTTAGGTTCAACAAAATTGAGCCAGGCCCAAGTACGGGCATTGGTAAGCGTTATCTATGATTTTAGAAGCCATAAAAATGGCATTGGCATGGTAAAAGTATAAAGATGTCCTTGAACTCACCTATTGCCAAGTCATGATGCACATGGTGTGTAGCCTGGGCCTAGGATACCTATACTTGGTGCACAACCCAACATGTCCTAATGGTGTTTGAAGAAACTGCTAACACAAAGGGCTAGCATATGTCAATAGTGGTTGAAGCATGTGATGAGACTAAAGGCCAACATGTCCGAAAGAGGTTAAGGCATGTGCACATGTCATGGTCTGTAAGCTAGTCTTGGCCTAAGGGTTTTTTCCAAGTCAAAGAGTAGTTCTAGCATTAGTGGGATAAGGTCTAACAACAAGTAGGACTAGGCCTTAAGGTGTACTGGAGGCCCAAGTCATAGGGAACTAGCCTGGAACAGTGGTATGGGCAGTGATCAAGACTTCAGAGGCTCAAACCTAATGTTTAGGTTTGGCAAAATTGAGCCAAGCCCATGTACAAGTGCTGGTGAGTGTTGTATGAATTTACAAGCCATAAAAATAGCTTTGCCACAGTAAAAATAAGAAGATGTGCTTGAACCCACCTGCTGTTAGGTCATGGTGGGCATGGTACGCTACCAGGGACCAGGATACCTATGCTTGGTATATGGCCCAACATGTGCCAATAATGTTTAAGGGAACTACTTGCACAAAGGGCTAGCATATGCCAATGGTGGTTAAAACATGTCCCGAGACCAAGGGCCAATGAGTCTTAATAGCGGCCAAAGCATGCGCATATGTCACAATCTGTAAGTTGGTCCAGGCTTAAGGGTTCTCTTTGATTAGAGAAGTAGTTCCAGTTTTAAAGGGACAGAGTTTGACAACTAGGAAAACCTAGCTTTGAGGTGTACTAGAGGTCTAAGTCATGGGGAACTAACCCAAAACAATGGTACAAGTAATGATCATGACTCTAACGGTTCAGACACAGTGTTCATTTGGGGGAATTGGGCCATGCCTAGGTCTGGGTGCTAGTGAGCATTATATGAATTTAAAAGCCATAAAAATGACATTGGCATGGCAAAAGTATGAAGATGTGCCTAAATCCACCTACTACCGGTTGTAATATGCATGATGAACAGTCGAGGCCCAAGATACTCGTGCTTGACATGAGGCCCAGCATGTCTTGATGGTGTTTGAAAGAACTGCTCGTACAAAGGGCCAGTATGAGTCAATAGTGGTCAAAGCATGTACAAAGACTAAGGGCCAACATGAATCGATGGCAGTCAAGGCATGTACATATATCACGATTCATAAGTTGGTCCAGGCCTAAGAGTTCTCTTCGAGTTAAGGTGTAGTTTTAGCTCTAATGGGACAGGGTTTGATAGCCAGGGGGACTAGGCCTTGAGGCATACTAGAGGCTCAAGTCATGGGGAACTAGCTTAGAATAATGGTATGAGCAGTGGTCAAGACTCTAGAAGCTTAAGCATGGTGTTTAAGTTTAGCAGAATTAAGTCAGGTCTAGGTGCGAGCATTGGTGAGCACTTATATGAATTTACAAGCCATGAAAATAACTTTTGCATGGCAAAAATAAGAAAATGTGCTTGAACCCACCTATAGCCCAGTGGTGGTGTGCATGGTGCCTAACTTGGGCTCAGGATACCCGCTTATAGTGTGCAGCCTAGCATGTGACAATGGTGTCTAAGGGAACTACCTATACAAAGGGCCAGTATGTGTCGATGGTGATCGAAGCATGTACTAAGACTAAGGGCCAACATAACTCAATGGTGGTTGAAGCATGTGCATGTGTCACAATCCGCAAGCTAGTCCAAGCCTAGGAGTTTTGTCTAAGTCAATGAGCAGTTCCAACTCTAGTGGGATAGGGTTTGCAGCTAAGGGAACTAGGGCTTAAGGCATACTAGAGGCCTAGGTCATGGGGAATTAGCCCAGAATAGTGAAATGGGTAGTGATCATGACTTCAAAGGCTCAGGCACAGTGCTCAAGTTCTTCAAAATTGAGCCAGGCCTATAGGCGAGTGCTAGTGAGCACTTATATCAATTTACAAGCCATAAAAAAAGCTTTGGCATGGTAAAAATATGAAGATGTGCTCGAGGCCACCTATTCACCAGTCATGGTGCACATTGTGAGTGGCCCAAGCTTAGGATACCCACTTATGGTGCATAACCCAACATGTGATAATGGTGTTCAAGGGAACTTCATGCATAAAGAGCTAGCATGTGTTGATTGTGGTTGAAGCATGTATCAAGACCAAAGGCTAACATGTCTTGATGGCGGTCGAGGCATGTGCATATGTCACGGTCTGTAAGCTGGCCCAAGCCTAATGGTTCTTTTCAAGTTGAGGATCAATTCTAACTCTAGCAAGATAGGGTCTGGTAATTAGGGGGACCAAGCTCTAAGGTGTACTAGAGGCCCATGTCATAGGGAACTAGCCTAGAATAGTGGTATGAGCAGTGATTAAGACTTCAAGGGCTTAAGCATGATGTTTAGGTTTGATAGAATTAAGCCAGGCCCAAGTGCGATATTTAGTGAATGTTTTATAAATTTACAAGCCATAAAAATGATAGTAGCATGGTAGAAGTATAAAGATGTGCTTGAACCCACCTACTACATAGTTGTGGTGCACAGCCCAAGACTAAGATACTCATAACCCGCACATGGTGTGTGGCCTAACTTATGCCGATGATGTTCAAGGGAACTGCCTACACCAAGGGCCAGTATATGCCAACGGTGGTTAAAGTATGTGCTGAGACCAATGGCCAACATGTCCTAATGGTGGTCGAGGCATATGTATGTGTCACATTTCATAAGCTGGTCTAAGCCCATGGGTTCTCTTTAAGTCAATGAGTAGTTCCAGTTCTAGTAGGATAGAGTCAAGGCATGTGTTTATGCATGTGCCACAATTGGCAAGTTGGTCTAGGCCTAAAGTTATCTCTGAGTCAAGGAGCAATTCTAATTCTAGCGGGACAGAGTTTGATAGCTAGAAGGACCAAGCCTTAAGGCATACTAGAGGTCTAGGTCATAGGAAACTAGCCTAAAATAGTGGTATGAGTAGTGATCAAGGCTCTAGCGGCTTAGGCATAGTGTTTAGGTTCTATAGAATTGAGCCAAGTCTAAATACAGGCATTGGTGAGCATTATATATGATTTTAAAAGCCATAAAAATGGCATTGGTATGACAAAAGTATGAAGATGTGCCTAAACACACCTATTGCCCGATAATGATACACATTGTGTACAGCCTGGGCCTAGGATACCTGCACTTAGTGCATAACCCAACATGTCCCGATGGTGTTCGAGGGAACTAACTACATATAGGGCCAGCATGTGTCAATGATGGTTAAAGCATACAACAAGACCAAAGGCCAACATGTCTCAAAAGTGCTCGAGGCATATGCACATGTCACAGTCTACAAGTTGGTCCTAGCCCAAAGGTTTTCTCTCAGTTAAGGAATAATTCCAACTTTAGCGAGGTAGGGTCTGACATCCAACGGGACTAGGCCTTAAGGTTTACTAGAGGCCTAGGTCACAAGGAACTAGCCTTGAATAGTGGTATGGGCAATGATCAAGACTCTAGAGGCTCAAGCCCATTGTTCAAGATTGGTAGAATTATGCCAAGCCTAGGTATGCATGCTGGTGAGTGCTATATGAATTTATAAGCCATAAAAATGGCATTGGTATGATAAAAATAAGAAAATGTGCCTAAACCCACCTACTGCTAAGTGATGGTGGGCATGGTGCATAGATGAGAACCAGGATACCTGTGCTTAGTGTATGGCTTAGCATGTGCTGATAATGTTCGAGGAAACTACCAACACAAAGGGCCAACATATGCTAATGATGGTCGAAGCTTGTCTCAAGACCAAAGGCCAATGATTCCTAATGATGGCTGAGGCATGTTCGTATGTCACAATTCGTAAGCTGGTCCAGGCCCAAGGGTTCTTTTTAAATAAATGAGCAGTTTTAATTCTAGAGTGATAGAGTTTAACACTAGGGGGACCTAGCTTTGAGGTGTACCAGAGGTCCAAGTAAAGGGGAACTAGCCCAAAACAGTGGTACAAGTAGTGATCATGACTTCAGTGACTCAGGCACGATGTTCAGGTTTGGTAGAATTGGGCTAGGCCTAGGTGTGGTCACTAAAAAGCATTATATGAATTTAGAAGCCATAAAAATGGCATTGGCAGGGCAGAAGTATGAAGATGTGCCTAAACCAACCTACTACTGGTTATGGTGTGCATGGTGTCTAGCTCGAGCCCAAGATACTCATGCTTGGCATGAGGCCTAGCATGTCATAATGGTGTTTGAAAGAATTGCTCACACAAAACGCTAGCATGAGTCGATGGTGGTCAAAGCATGTGTCAAGACCAAGGGCCAACATGACCTGATGGTGATCGAGGCATATGCATGTATCACGGTTTGCATGTTGGTCCAGGCCCAAGAATTCTCTCCAAGTCAAGGTGCAGGTCCAACTCTAGTGGGACAGGGTTTGGATAGCTAGGTGGACCAGGCCTTGAGGCATTCTAGAGGCTCAAGTCATGGGGAACTAGCCTAAAACAATGGTACAGGCATGATCAAGACTCTAGACGCTTAAGCACAGTGTTTAGGTTTGGTAGAATTAAGCCAAGCCCAGATGCAGGCGTTGGTGAGCACTTATATGAATTTAAGTGCCATAAAAATAGCTTTGGCATGGCAAAAATATGAAGATATGCCTGAACTCACCTACAGCCCAGTCATGGTGTGCATGGTGCCCGACCTGGGCTCAAGATACCCGTTCATAAAGCATAGCCTAGCATGTGACAATGGTATCAGAAGGAACTACCCACACAAAAGGCTGGTATGTACCGATAGCATTTTTCGAGACCAAGAGCCAACATATCCTAATAATGGTTGAGGCATGTGCATGTGTCATAATTCGTAAGTTTATCCAAGCCCAAGGGTTTTCTTTAAGTCAAGGAGCAGTTCTAGCTCTAGCAAGATAGGGTCTGTCAACTAGGGGGACCAAGCCTTAAGGCATACTGGAGGCCCAAGTTAAATGGAATTAGCCCAAAATAGTGGTACAAATAGTGATCAAGACTCTAAGGGCTCAGGCACAGCATTTAGGTTTAGCAAAATTGAGCCAAGCCCAGGTGCTAGTGTTGGTAAGAACATATATGAATTTACAAGCCATAAAAATGGCTTTGGCATGGTAGAAGTATGAAGATGTGTTTGAACCCAATTATAGCTCGATCGTGGGATGCATGGTGCATGGCCTAGGCCTAGGATACCCATAAGTAATGCACGACCTAACTTGTGCCAATGCTGTTCAAGGGAACTACCCGCATAAAGGGCCAGCATGTGATAGTGGTTATCGAAGCATATGTCGAGACCAAAGGTCAACATGTCTCGATGGTCGTCGGGGCATGTACATTTGTCACGATCCACAAATTAGTCTAGGCCTAAAGGTTCTCTATAAGTCAATTAGCAATTTTAGTTCTAGCGAGACAGGATCTGATAGCCAGGGGGACCAGGCCTTGAGGCCTACTAGAAGCCTAAGTCATAGGGAACTAACCTAAAATAGTGGAATTGGTAGTGATCAAGACCTATAACTCAATCACAATGTTTAGGTTCAACAAAATTAAGTCAAATTCAGGTGCAAGTGCTAATGAGTGATATGTGGGCAAACAATTGTGCGAGCAAATGGTCAAACCCAGATACGAGCATGCCTGAACACATTCCTACAATGATCAGATTTGTGGGCTTCTAAAAGGTCCAACACTACAGCTCAATCTTTGACAAGCTACAATTATGCTGAGCACTTAAGTTTTGTAGGTTGACTCAGGCAGATAGAGTTAATTCTCTATCCAAAGCCACACAAAGTTTGGCTTAAGATCAGAGCCCATAACACATGTACTGTGCGTTAAGGGGCAAACAACTACCTTAGGTGGAAGGGTCACAGTACACATGCTACACCAAATGCTAGTGTCACAGCCTGCATGAGCTCCCCAAACCAAGTTAACACTTCTAGAATGGCCTCACATGGACTAAGCCCTGGTGCAAGCAGACAAGCATAAGTGTGGGCACACTAGGCCATAGTAGATCGAACAATGCAATAGTCTCAAACAAACCCAACAGATAAAACTTTTTAGAAAGATGTAAAGACTCTTAAGGATAGTGTAGTTACTTGTACAATTTGAACTCTTGAAGTATATCTCATTTAATATTTTTGTAATCTTGGACTCTGTAATAGCCAGTGAATGGAGTCAATCCTAGCCATTGATTCTTAGGGGCTTTAACTATAAATAAAGGGCCTCCCTATCCTCATTTGATCTATAAAAACACTTGAGTGAATACAAGTTACAACATTTCCAAGCATCACTTGCTTTTCTAGCTTTTTTTAGCTTTAGAGTACCTTTCAATGTTCTTTTGGGTGCTCACTCCTCGAGAGTGTTTTCAGGCAAACTTAGGCATATAATGAAAGAGTCTAACCTGAGGCCACACAGAGTGTTGGTATAAGTCCCAAGCCCATGCTAGTTGGCCTCATAGCAGGTTATGCTTCAAGATCATGTTTAGTTTGCACTCAAAGTGTTTGAAGAAATGGCATCTCAAAGTTAAAGGCCTAAAAGCTAGCCCATGGAAGAGGAAAAAAGGCTACCTTGAAGGACATGATGTTGACCCTAGATCACCACTTAGCCAAAGTGGAGATGATAATGCCAGACTTTAGGGAGAGGTTCGAGGAAATTGAAGAGGAGATCAAGGAAAGATTCCGCGGTGCCTTCAATGAAACCATTTACATGTTCACCCAGAAGAATGAACCTTTGGAAGCCTTGGTTAAGGCAATGCACAAAGAGATGAATGAGCTTAAAAGAGAGCTCACTGCATGCAAGGTAGCCATTGGGAATGGTGTGTTAGCTATAACAACTAGGGCTTGCGTGGAAGTTGCTAATCTAAAGAAGTACAAGGGAGCTCGGTCCGAAAAAGATGTGGACAACTTTTTGTGGGGAATGCAGTAATACTTTTAAGCTATGGGCATCTATAAGAATGCCACTAAGGTAAGCACAGCCTTTATGTATTTGGTTGATATTACACTATTGTGGTGGAGACATTGGTGTAATGATGCAAGTGATAGAGATGCTATTGTCCAGACTTGGGAAGAGTTTAAGATAGAGTTTAAACAGTAGTTCTACCTTTAGTATGCTAATGATAAGGCAAGGGTGAAAATCTATAGACTCAATTAAAGAGGCAAGGTGCGAGAGTAAGTTCGAGAGATTTCATAACTAATGCTTGAGATTTCAAGCCTTGGAGAGGAAGAAGGTCTCTTTTATTTCATGGATGGACTCAAACTGTGGGCTAAGAATGAGTTGCAATGAAAAAGTGTCAAAGATTTGGCTAAAGCTATGACTGCTGCTAAATTTTTGGTAGAGATCTAGCCACAAAAGAAGTTTGAGTCATTCAAGCCAAAAGGTAATGGTAGACACTGACAGTCTAAGAAAGGAGACAAAAAATGATAATCCAATGACGGGGACAAAGGTCGATAGACCAAGAATGGTCAAGGCAAGCCACCATCTGGGAAGTGGAAGCCAAGGTAGTAGAACAATAAAGATTATGAGTAACTGACTTGTTTCATTTGTGAAAGTCTGCACATGTCGAGAGACTACCCTAAGAAAACTAAGCTATCTACCATCAACAAAGAGGATAGTAAAGGGTCAAAAAAAGAGACCATAAGGATTGGTTTGATTTTGCTAAATTCAATCAAAACTAAAAGGTACCACAAATAGAAAGGACTGATATTTATAGACATGATGATTATGGGCAAGAAACTGAATGCACCTATGGACACAGGAGCATTTCACTTGTTTATATCTGGGGATGTAGCCCAAAAGCTAAACCTGAAGGTACAGAAAAGGGCTAGTATGATCAAATAGTCAACTTTAAGGAAGTCCCAACAATTGCCATAGCACAAGGAGTGGAGCTATAACTTGGTGAGTGTAAAGGCAATGAGTCAATTGAGGTAATTCCTCTAGATGATTACGATCTTGTTGTTGGTTTAGAATTTTTGGATCGTATTAGTGCACTTATGGTGTCATTTGACCAATTTTATTTGCATATTAGATTGTCAATACCCATGTATTATGTCAGTGAGATGAGAACAGAGGTCAAGGACTAAAATACTATCTGCCATACAATTGGCCAAAAAAGTAAACAGGAATGAAGACACTTTTCTTGTAGCCTTAAAGATGAAGGAGTCTAAACAAAACAGTGTTGACACTCCTTTGGTAATACTAGAGGTGCTAGAGTCATTCAGAGATATAATGCCCACTAAATTGCCTAAGAAGTTGCCACCAAAGAGAGAGGTGGATCATAAAATTGAGCTAGTGTCGAATGCTATCCCACTAGCTAAAGCCCCATATCAAATGTCACCTTTGGAGTTAAAGGAGTTAAGGAAGCAATTCAAAGAGCTTATTGATGCAGGCTACATTAGATCATTAAAAGCCTTATTTAGTTCACCAGTGTTGTTCCAATAAAAGCATGCCTAAACAAGTTGACAGAGAAGAACAAGTACCCAATCCCACTTATTACAGCTTGTTTGACCAGCTTAGAGATGTTAGGTGGTTCACCAAGCCAGACTTGTGGTCAAGGTACTATCAAGTCAAAATTGCTAAGGGGAATGAGCCTAAAATAGCTTATGTTACCCACTATGGATCTTATGAGTTCTCAGTGATGCCTTTTGGCTTAACCAATGCACTAGTAACATTTTGCACCTTAATGAACAAGGTACTACAGCTATTCCTAGATCATTTTGTTATGGTTTATCTTGATGATATTATGATTTATAGTCGGTCATTAAAGGAGCATGTAGAGCAACTTAGGCAAGTGTTCCAGGTATTGAAGGAAAATGAGTTGTTCATGAAAAAGAAAAAATGTTCCTTTGCTCAGAATGAGGTGCCATTCTTAGGCCACATTGTTGGAGGTGGCAAGATCTAGATGGATGTAAGCAAAGTCCAGGCCATACTAGATTGGGAGCTACCAACCAAAGTTATAGAGCTGAGATCATTCCTTTGGTTGGTGAACTACTACAAGAGTTTCATCAAAGGCCATTATGCCATCACCACACCATTAACAAACATGCTCAAGAAGATAAGAGTGTGGGATTAGAGTCAAGAGTGCCAGCAAGCCTTTGATCGACTAAAATGTGTAGTGACTGAGAAGCCTGTTCTTATTTTGTCAGATCATACTAAGCTATATGAGGTGCATACGGATGCATTAGACTTTGCCATTAAAAGGGTGCTGATGCAAGAGAACCATCCGGTTACCTTTAAGAACCAAATGCTCAATGAAATCGAGCACAAGTACATGATCCAAGAAAAAGAAATGATAGCGATAGTGCACTATTAGCGCATATAGAGACATTACCTATTGGGATCCAAATTTTTTGTTAGAACCAATAATGTTCCAAAGCTACTTCCAAACTCAGAAGAAGCTATCTCCCAAGTAGTTTAGATGGTAGTATTTCCTTGCAAAGTTTGATTTTAGCATGGAGTACAAGCTTGGGAAGGCTAACTTAGTGGCTAATACACTTAATAGGAAGGTGATGCTTGCTACCATTACAAAAAATTGTTCATATACTAATGCTTGGTTATACTGACAGTTAAATTCCATCAGTAAAAAAATTTTTTAATACCGTTAAAATATACCATACTTATACCAACACTTTATTTAACCATCAGTATAAATAAACTTTTTCTGATGGTATATGACTATCCATTAATATAAATATGTTATATACTGATAGTTATTAACGTAACTATTAGTATAGGCTCAAAACAAAATAACAACTATTGGCTTACATAAAATTGAATGGGATTATTGAAGGCATTTTTGGCCAATAATACCTTCAAATATATTCAAAAAATTTTGGAAAGAGATTATTAAAGGTGCTTTTGGTTGAAAATGCCTTCAATAATCCATACAAAAAAATTTGCAAGGGATTATTGAAGGTATTTTTAGCTAGAAAACACCTTGAACAATCCCTTACAAAAAATTGAATAGGATTATTCAAAGCGTTTTTGGCCAAAAACGCTTTGAATAATCCTTTAACAAAAACACTAAAGTAGCTCCATCGGTTAGAGCATATGATTATTAACCATAAGGTCGTAAGTTTGATCCCTCTTAGTGTTTTGAGGGTTTTTCAAAGGATTATTGAAGGCATTTTTGGCCAAAAATGCCTTCAATAATCCTTTGGAAAACCTTAACAATGCTAGAGAAAGGGATTAAACCAATGACCTTATGGTTAATAGCCATATGCTCTAAATGATTGAGCTGTTCCAATGGTTTTGTTAAGGGATTATTCAAGGCTTTTTGGGCAAAAACACCATGAATAATCCTATTCAATTTTTTGTAAATGATTATTCAAGGTGTTTCTGGCCAAAAATGCCTTGAATAATCCCTCCAAAAAAATGGCAAGGGATTATTCAAGGCATTTTTTGCCAGAAACGCCTTGAATAACCCAATTTAATTTTATGAGGGGATTATTCAAAGCATTTCTAGCCAAAAATGCCTTGAATAATCCTAAAAAATGGCAAGGGGATTATTCAAGGCATTTTTTGTCAGAAACGCCTTGAATAATCCCATTGAATTTTTTGTAAGAGATTATTGAAAGTGTTTTTGGCCAAAAATGCCTTGAATATCCAAAAAAAAAATAGTGGGACCTCCACCTCTCACCATCTGTCTCCACCTCTCACCGACTATGCAAACTTAAACCCATCGACACCTATTTTGTTTAGAGCTAAATTAAAGTTGAAGCATTAAGACTCTCATCATTTCTCAAAGGAATTTTTCATTTTTTACATTTTAATTTTGTGTCATCGAGCATGCCCATTTTGTTTTATATTTTTTGCTGTATTGGATGAATCTAGGCTCAGAATATATATAGAGGATTTGAGGTTCAGCCATTAGTAATAGCACCAAGAGGATTCTTTGATGCAAATTGGTTTTATACAATTTGTACAAAAAACACCCAAATCTCTGCAAGTAATGACTCAACACATTTACAACCTTGGTAGAGGTACAACAAAATAGTAAATTACATTACTTAAAAAATATTTCCTGCAATGCAGTTATTAAATTACATATTTTCCTTGTATATAGGTAATGATAATCAGCTTATGAACAAAATCCTAGATCTATCTAATTCAGATGGTAGGCAGTAGCCCTTTAGAGACTCTCAAACAATTCTAAATAATTTAGCAACTTTAGCAGTGGCTTGGGTTGGTGAAGCAAAGAGAGCCTATAACAGTGGACAAAATCTTGTCATCAATTCATTTGTTTATAGTTTTTGGTATGCTTGACTTGACCTTGGGAACATTTCCTATGTTAATTGACTGGTAAAAGCTTAATTTGACATGGAATTTTTTATTGGGTTTTACTTATTTAACAGGTATTCAGATCAACTTAGGATGGCATCATCTTAGTTTAGGGAGTTGTTTGTTTACTTCAAGCCCCATGTTTATAGACATTCAATCATAGATATTATTTTTTTTCTAGATTTGGTACAATGATGTTAGTTCTTGACTTATTTTAAATTTGTGGTTAAACAATTTGGTTGTTGTTTTATTTCAAATGTTATTAAATATTTTTACTTTTTTGTGTATTTTTACTTTATATGAAACCATATCATATTATGATTATAAATAAATTAATATTAATAATTGAAAATATAATTCAATAAAACAAGTTTTTACTAATGCCTTAAAATTTATACTGACACATTTTACTATTAAATTATTTTAGGCTATATTGACAGTCATCACGGACTACTAGTAAAAGTTAAAACACATAAGGCTATATTGACAGGTATTGACCATTGGTAAAAGATATACTGACAGAGACATCATCGGTATAAGTTGAGAAAATTAAAACATAAGAGTCTATACTAACAGGAATAACTGTAGGTAAAAGGTATATTACGTAGCATAAAATAGTTGCTATACCAATAGCTATACATATAGTGATGGACTAAAACCTTTAGTATATCTCGTTACATATTCTGATAGCTTAAAAACTGTCAGTATAGGTCTATACTGACAAGGGATATACTAACAATTATAAATTCATCAGAATAGATATTTTGACCATTAGTAAAGGGTTTATTGTGCTATACCAATAGATTTTTAAGTTATACTGATGGTTTTTTGAACGTCAGTATAGAACAATTTTCTTGTAGTGTACCACCAGCCAACTTGATAGTTCCTTAGTGTCGTGCATTATGAAAGGACTAGCCCATGATCTTACAACCAGGATGCTTATGGAGTATGCCTAACAAGGTAAAGCTAGACATTTTTGGTTGTAGGATAAGTTACTTTTTACCAAGGGGATTAGGATATTTATGCCATAGCATGGGAAACTCTATAGGGAAGTTATGCAGGAATGCCATGACTTAAGGTGGGTTGGTATCCTTGGAGTACACTGTACCCTAGCATTGGTGCAGGACCAATACTACTGGCCTCACTTGCAGTATGATATGGATGCCTATGTCAATACTTATCTTATCTGCTAGTAAGACAAGGTGGAGCAAAAGTTACTAGTCGATCTATGGAAGCCAAATGTAAAATTTGTTGTCCTTGTTGAGTTTGCTTAAATGTATTTACTAGAAGTCAAGATGAGGTAGAAGATCATTTGCTTTTGAAAGGTATATCAAAGAGCTACACCAAGTGGATTTATCATGGTAAGCAATCTGATTTCATGATGCCAACTTTTGGTAATCAATCTATTAGAAGTACAAGTTCCTACGAAAGAAAAATTGTTAATGATAAACCTTTGAATGATGGTATGACTAATCTATTAAAAGATGTATTTCCAAGAATGGATATAAATGATCATAGTTTTAATTCTAATCTAGGTGAAGAAGATGCTAAAAATTTCATCAAACTTTTGAATAAAGCACAATGTGGACTATTACCAGAATACGCCAACATGTCTAGGCTAGAGTCTATTGTAAAATTATTGCACATAAAGGTTTATTGCCAAATGAGCAACAAGGTAATAAATACTATATTAGGATTATTAAGGGAGGCTTTTCCTATTAGCACAATTCCTTTATCGTATTATGAGGTAATAAGAACTTTGAGAGACCTAGGACTTAATTATGTGCCAATTCATGTATGCAAAATTATTATGCTCTATTTTGGGGGGAGTTTGAAGATAAACAAAGTTGTCCTACTTATGGGACTTCAGGGTGGAAGGTTGTTGACAAGTAAATTTCTTGGAAAGTCTTTACGTTATTTTCCCATGAAACCAAGACTCCAAAGATTGTTTATGTCTAAGAAAATAATAGAGGATACATGATGGCATAAGGAGATATGTGTTGATGATGATACACTAAGACATCTAGCAAATGACGATGCTTGGAAAGAATTTAACAAAAAGAATGACTAGTTTACACATGATGCACGAAAGGTTAAACTTGGCCTAGCAACTGATGATTTTAACCTTTTTGGGCTCATGAGCTCTACCTATAGCATGTGGCCCATTATGGTTATCCCATATAATCTTCCACCTTGGAAATGTATAAAGGAGCCTTTCATGATGATGTCATTACTTATTCCTGGATGAAATTTTCTAAGAAAAGATATTGATATATACTTGAGACTATTAATAAATGAGTTGAAAGATCTATGGAAAAATGGGTTGAAGACTTATGATGCTTACAAGAAGGAATGTTTACAAATGTATGCCGTAGTTTTATGGACTATAAATGACTTTTCAATTTATAAGGATTTGTCAAGTTGGAGTACAAAAGGGTATTTGGCATGTCCAATTTGTAATGATGATGCTTTTTCGCAAAAGTTGATAAATAAAATCTGTTATATGTATCATCGTCGCTATTTGCCTTATGATCATATTTGGCAAAAAAGTAAAATGTTTGATTGTAAAATAGAAAATAGGCCAAAGCCTAAGGAGTTATCTAGGATTGAGTTGTTAGAATAGTTAGAGGTTATGAAAGATGTCAATTTTAGAAAGCATCCAAACAAAAGGAAGAGAATGCAAACCCTTGAAGAATTGAATTAGACTAAAAAGAGTATCTTTTTTGAGTTGCCTTATTGACAAACATTGAAGCTATGACATAATCTTGATGTCATGCACATTGAAAAAACCATTTGTGATAATGTTTTAGCAACACTGTTGAATATTGAAGGAAAGACAAAGGATACAATAAGTACTAGGTTAAATTTATAGGATATGAAAATAAAGAAAGAACTATACTTGAAAAAACTCTCAGATGGTTCTTATTTGGTGCCTCATGCATGCTACACTTTATCAAAAGGTGAAAAGGAGGATATTTTGTGACTTATTGAAATCAGTGAAGTTTCCAAATGGATATGCTTCGAACATCTCACGATGTGCCAATGTAAGCAATGGTAAGATTTCCAAATTAAAGAGTCACAATTGCCATATTCTTTTACAAAGACTATTTTTTGACTGCTATTAGGAAGTTTGTACCAAAAATTGTCTTTCAAACACTAGATGATCGTAGCAATTTCTTTTTAAGATTATGTTATAAGACATTAAAGAAGATGGATATGAAAGATTTATAAGTAGACATTGTCCTCATTTTGTGTAAGTTGAAAAAAGATTTTCCTCCTGCATTTTTTGATGTGATGGTGCATTTGGCTTTACACTTACCACATGAAAATCATGCTTGGAGAACCTATGCATTATCAATGGATGTATCCCATTAAAAAGGTAGACAATTTTTACAAATTTAATTTTTAAAGTGTTTAAAGTGATAATAAAATCTTATAAAGTTTCATTTGTTTACTAATAGGTTCTTAGGTAAACTCAAGATGTATACACAAAATAAAGCTTGTATAAAAGGATGTATAGCGAAGCATATACTTC
Organism: Durio zibethinus; assembly: GCF_047325235.1. Taxonomy (NCBI): domain Eukaryota; kingdom Viridiplantae; phylum Streptophyta; class Magnoliopsida; order Malvales; family Malvaceae; genus Durio; species Durio zibethinus. Next base: position 22,410,852 of record NC_143166.1, read on the forward strand.
TAATGAATGCTTAACATTTTTTTCTATGTATCTTTCTAAGATTAAGACAAAATTTAATCGAGAAGAGAAAAACTATAATGGAGGTAATCAAGTGAACGAGAATGGGCTAGTTGTTTTTTCAACAATTGTTACCCTTTTAGAGCATCAAGATATGAAGTATTGTCACAACAAAAGTTTGAAAAGTTCAATGGTATATATTGAACAATTGCAATGAAATCAAACCATATTTGGAGTAAGTTTATTGTCTTCAATATCTAATTATTTAAGTAAGTTAAACTTTTAGTTCAATAAGCTAACTTCCATTTCAATTATTTTTTACTGTGTTATAGAAAATATAAAATAGAGCTTGAAATGCAAAATAACTTATCTATCAAAAAAAGATGTAAAGAGCAATTTCCTTTATGGTTTAAAAGACATTTAAGTAAATGACATTTACTAAATAACAATAAACATTGTAAAATACTTTTAATAATATTCATGTTGACTTGTGTCCCTTAAATGATAGGTTACATGATTGCAAGATCAAGGTTCTGAAGACATCTCTTATGAATTACTTTCATTAGCTTATGGTCCTAATAGACGTGTTTAAAAGTATACAAATTGCATTATTAATAGGGTGAGGTATCACACGAAAGAGTGTGATTTCCATTTGAATAGTCAGAACATTAGTGTGATGGTTAAAGGCAATCATGAAGATGAGCAAATTGACTTTTATGGTGTTCTTACTGATATAATTCAGTTAGATTACATATAAGATTGTCAAGTTGTTTTGTTTAAGTGTGAATGGTTTGACCTTGATAGTAAAAGAAAAAGAATTCATAAAGATGGTCATTTACTAAGTATCATGTTAATAAATGTTGGTATGAGAATGACCCATTTTTTTTATCAATTCAAGCAAAGCAAGTGTTTTACTTAGATGATACCAAGCTAGGGAAAGACTGGATAGTAGTACAAAAGTTTCATCATAGGCATTTATATGATGTTCCAGAGATGCAGCATGATAAAGTTGGTGAAATGTTTAATGCGAAAAAAAATCAAATAGATCAAGATAATGAAATGTTTGATAGTGATAAGACTATGCAAATTGATAAAAATGAAGGACCACTAGATAATGATGATATTGCTTTTGATGTCATTGAGTTTGATTTAATGGAAAAAAACAAATGAAATACTTAATGATGCATCCATGGAAGAATCCAATCAAGCTGGTGCAAAAGGGCTTGAAAATTGTAGTGAAGAGGGGGAATTTGATTGTGATGAATATGATAGTGATATAGATCCTATGTTGTAACTATTTATGTTATTTCCTATATTATGATAAATACTACATTGATATAGTTTTTTTTTTCTAACATTGATAGTTGTTTTATATATTGCTTGTTATTTTATCTAGATAACTACTTTTTGTATCATGTTTGCCAACTTTGTTTAAATCTTTGGCCTATGACTACTTTTGTTATAACTAATTTAAGGTAAATGGCATATTAATTATTATGTTCTATTTCTTTTAAATTTTATTATACTAAATAAAGATGATTGTTTACACTTTTTTTGTCTATACTTTAGGATGGCACCTGGAAAAAAAGGTAGAAAAAGGAGCATTGGACAATGAGTTCAGTCCACTAATGCAACAACTATGCAACGTCCTTCATTAGAACCACCACATCAAGTTTGATCAGTTAATGACTCATTGGAATCACCAGAGCAAGTCAATCAGCTCATGAGTCAATGGAATCACCATAAGAAGCTAATCAAGATTCACCTATTGAAAATTTTGATATGAAATCATTTCTTCCAATGCATATGCATTTTTTGTTTGCTAAATGCATAGAGAATGCTATATGCATCAAGGGGTTTTGCTAAATAATGACTTTTAATGATTGTATTGTGTACTATTTCTTAAAATAGCATAGTTTTAATTGTAAATTTAATTACCTTGTAGACATGAAAGCATTCCAAAGAAAACAACCTTAATAGTTTGCTCATAATTTATGAGCAAGTAGTTAAATGTATGTTATAGGTGCTTATAATTTTTTTTTGACATTTTGCATTGGTTCATGATGGCTATTTTAAGCTTTAGGTTAGGTTCATAATTTGCAAAGTTGTATTGGTTGTGGATTGTATTGGTTCTTAAAAAATAAAATATTCAATTTACCATGCTAGTTTAATGTATTGATTTTATAGATGTAGCTTCTATGCCATCTAAAAAGATACGAGGCCCAACTCGAAGGATGAGACTAGAAAAACTCATCAAAGGGAAAAACAAGCTAGTAATAGACATACCAATAACTAAGGGTAGACCTATTTGTGAAGTTCAATTAATTAAATTATCTTCTAAAATTGGAGTCGTTACTCAACAATTCATCCTGATCCCAACAAAATGGAAAGCTATGAAGGATACAGACAAGTTGCATGCCTTTAAGAGACTTAATGTAAGTGCAAAATATTATTGCAAAGCTTATTATTGGTTAGATTTAAATTTATGTTCTTTGAATATATCAATTAATTTGTTTTCTGTTTTAGACAAAGTCTCAGATTAAATTGGATGATGATTATATTAAGACGTCTGTCTTGTCAATTTATCAAAATTATCAAGAAATAAATGATATAGGCTCTACTTGCACTTTAAAAAGTTTCCAAATGCTAAAGTGGCATGCCAAAACAACTCACCAAAGTATAACTTGACTCAAGAAAATTGGGAAGAGCTTTGTGATTTGTTTAGTGATCCTAAATACCAAGTTATTTTCTTATTCACATTTATGTTTAATTGACATTTGGTAATCTATTTTTTCCTATTATGTTATTAAGTTTTCATGCTTAACATCGATATATAACAATTATTCAAACAAAGCAACAACCAAACGAAAGCTTGCTTTTTTATTATTTTATTAAGTTTTCATGCTTTGATATTAAATTAGCAATTATGTTTAACTATTTGAGGCAATTATATAACAATTATTCATTTTGCTCAAATATTAAACATCAATATATTTATATTATTTCATTCTTTTTGAAATGAATGGGAGGTGTGAGAAAAATTCAAAAGTTAGAAAAAATATCAAGTTAACTCACAATAAAAAATCGAAGGCCTTTGGGGCTAGTCACTATTCCATGGTAAATTTTTAAGTTACAAAAATTGTTCAATACCGTTGTTTTCTATTTGAATACTTTTTTGGTCACAAACACTTTTATTGTATGTACAATTTTTAGCACAAGAATGATGAAGAACCTAAAAAGATGAAATTTCTTAAGGCGACTCACTACTCAAAGAATAAAGGATGGTCAACACCTGAAGCTCAAGCAGCCTATGTAAGAAATTTTAAATTAAGAGTTATAATTTTATTGCTGTAGTATGATTCTTTAAGTTAATCAAGATTTCTATTAAATGCTAGAAAAAATGGTGGAGTTATAATAGTTCCTACTGAAGAAGGAACAAAACCTAAAACTGTTGATGTTATAGTGGATGAAGTGCTTGGTACTAGGTCGAGATACATTAAAGGACTTGGATACGAGCCTAAACCTATTACTAAAACCTTGTCTATAAGTGCTGCAAATTAAAAGAAAGTCTTAAAAAGACACAAGAAGAACTTCAGCAATATAAGTTAACTTTTGGGTTTTTCAAGCTTAAATGAAGTTATGACAAATGCTTTAGTAGTTGTTGGAATCCAAGTGCCCATCCTTCAATTTTTGGGTATATACTTGATTCTATTATGGTTGTGATGTTGCAAGCATTATATGTCTAGTTGGTGGTGCCTTTTGGAACATTAATTATGTTATGGTTCTAATGTTACAAGCATTATATAACTAGGTTTTTTTTTATTCCAAATTCAAAAGTGAGAATCGATATTTTTCTTATCACTCGATTTTTAAAAATCAATTGATTTTTCTTTATTTGCTAAGTTTTTATGAAATTTACTTCTCAATTTCAAAGTTACAAAAAATTCTCACAGTCCCACTACAAATTTCACCTTCTAACAAGTTACAACTATATCTATAAAAAAGAAGCTTCATCTTCAAATTCCCTTTTGCTCGATTCTTGTGATTCTTGATTTGATGTGGCTACTTGTGTTGTGTCTATATGCTTTTACTTTATTTGTTTACATGTTTATATCTTAGTTTAAGTTATTATTACAACTTCTGCCTTTTTATCTTGATTTGAATGATAAAACATTATTCATATGATGCAAGATATATCAAAGCATGATAATGACATAGGCTCCTTGAAAGCAGGCGAAATTATAATTTTTTTCATGATTTATCTAAATTGATTAAAAAATAGGCTTGAGGTAATGGTGATTACCTGTTTAAACATGAACCAACCATCTTTTGCCTATTTCCTATGATTAGTATCAACATTGCAAATTGAAAAGTTTACTTGTCAATTTTTTGACAAAAACAATTCTTTAATATAAGATAGGGCCTCATTTAAAAATTGCATAAGCATAAAATGGATTAGTTTATTTTTTATATTTGTTTTGATCTTATTATGTGTATTATGGATTGTTTTGATATTGGCTATTATTTATTTATTACAGCTTCAAGTGGCACAAACCACCATCAACACAATCACCCTTAACATAAGATTTGGATTAAGAGCTTGAAGACAAGATTTCGATGACTACCTATTTCATAGTTATGACTTTTTATTTTTTAAACAATATTATTTCTATATGATGTTAAGGTAGACTTTAAAGAATATACTACATTTAAAACCAATTTAAATATTTAGTGGACTTACAAGAACACTACATTGGATTATTCCACAAAAATGTTTTTATATGTAAGATTTAATGACGTTAATTATGTTACCAATACTGTGATGATTTACCTTTCATCACTAATATATCATATTTATCATTTATTTTGTGACGATTATAGCCTTTAATGACATTTTTTCATAAATAGTTAATGAAAACTAACGTCACAAAAAAATAAAGCATAATATGACATTTAATTTTATTGTCACATTTGACGTTATCTTACAATCATTTGTGATGATAATTGTGTTACCAATACTATGATGAATTATTTTTCGTCATTAATATATCTGATTATATCATTTATTTTGTGATAATGATAACCTTCAATAACATTCTTTTTTATAAATAGCTGACAAAAAATAACGTCACAAAAAAAATCATAAGGTGACATTTGATTTTATTATCATGTTTGACATTATCTTATAATCATTCATGACGATAATTATGTTACTAATGTTGTGACGATTTATCTTTTGTCACTAATATATTTGATTTCATTGTTTATTTTGTGACGATTATAGCCTTTAATGATGTTTTTGTTCATAAAAAGCTAACCAAAACTAACATCACAAAAATTAAAGCATAAGGTGACGCTTGATTTTATTGTCACGATAGACATTATCTTACAATCATTGGTGATAATAATTTTGTCACTACTATTGTGATGATTTACCTTTTGTCACTAATATTTTGAATTTTCGCTTTTTTTTGTGATGATTATAGCTTTCAATGACTTTTTTTCATACATAGCTTATGAAAACTAACGTCACAAAAAATAAAAAACATAAGGTGATGTTTTATTTTATTGTCACGGTAAATTCACAATAGGTGACAATATTTTGTTATTGTCATATTGGACCTTTAGCAACGGTTCAAACGTGACAAACATTGTGACGTTTAATTTTTTGTCACGGAATATATAGACTAACAAAAAAATAAATATTTAGTAACATTATTCGATGTGCCACTAATGACCAAATTTGTTATAGTGCAATAGTTTTCCCTCATAAAGCCACATCTTCATACCTTTCATCCTTTTAAATTTTTTGAACCATATATCCTTTCAAATTTGTGTAGATTAGCAACATAAGGTATGAAAGTAGTTGCCCTTTTCACAAGTGGTCCTAACTTTGTCTTTTTGTGCCTTTGATCCCCTCTCTTTATCACACATGAGCTAGCTTCTTGCTCATGTTTTTCCATAGTTTCTCTCTTGGTTTACTAAGGTAAAAGACATTGGTTGGTCTTTTAATCCATATTGGCAGCTATTAATCCTTGTTATCTTGCTTAATCACACACTTCATGTACAAATAGCACCTTACAGTTTGCAAATTTCATCTAGTTGTCTAGGTAACCTTAATCCCCTACCTTGCACCCTTAGGTTTTGTCTTTCATCCTCAGTAATTTACCATTCATCCCTTATAGTCCGTCCATTCAAAAGTGGTCAATTCATGTATGAGAGGTCTCGGCTATGGTGCTCATACAATGTATATAATTCACCCATTTTCCCTCTAATTTCCTGCTATGGAAACATTAAACAAATTTAGGTGGAAAATAGACTTAAACAAGCAAAAATTAAGAATATAAGTATTATAATTAATCATAAAATCCTTATGATAATTTTATAAAAATAAAATTATCAATATCAAGGATTTTACATTTTAATAATGGTTACACTTATGAATTCTTTTCTTTAATCAATGGTGGTTACAAATGAACATAATTAAAGAACTATATCTTTAGGTGTAACATTTTGTTAAAAACAATACTTAAGAGGTAAAGTTTATTAATTTGTAGAAAAGCAAACAATCATATATTGATAGAGTTTGAGAATATATAGATTGAGATCATATTATCACACAACAAATACAATGGTGAGGTTCAAAAAAGTCTTCACCTATCACCTATCACATATCTTACATATGTGACACATAAGTACTTTTGTATGAAATGTTTTAATTAATTGATTTTTCATAATCAATATTTTTTTTATTTTAGTCATTTAGTATATGCCCTTATGAGTGAAAATTTTATATTTTTAAGAATAGTAAATTAAAAAATATAAAAAATATAGAGTTGCAAAAAAAAAAAAAAGTCAATAAATCATTTAGCATAAGGCATCAAAATGAATTAATAACAAACTATTTTCAAGGTAACATTGGAATTAATAGATATCATTTCATTTAAGTAATCCAATCCAATAAATTTATTTAATTTGTTTGTCATAAATATGTAAATTTATTGTTTTTAGGATACATGATAACTGTCTCGTATGCTAAGTGTAGAACAACACTGTTATACACTGAACCTTCATTAAAGAAAAATATTTTAACCTTAAAGCCCTTTAACTTTTAACTACTATGCTAATATTTGAGGCCAAATTGTATGTTGCTTTGTTGTTAATATCTAAGTTTGAGGAAGAGTGTAGAAATTTTGAATTCAATTTCCTAATAATAAGATAAGCAATAAAAGTTTTAAAGGATAGTTACTTTCACTTGATAGTGCAAAAATATTGATTCCAAAATAGGTTTAAAGATGTTTAAAATTTTTTAAAATGTTTACAAAAAAGAACAACTTTTATAATTAAAATTTACATATAATTTATTAAAAAATTTTATATGTTTTGAAATTTTTATTAATATGTATTTTTAAAGTGATTATTTGCATATATATATATATATATATAAACAAAATTATTTCATACCTCACATATCCACAAGCTAGTTATTGCATATTCCAATAAAGATCCAACATTTTAAAAAGTTAACAAATTAATAAAATAGAAAAGTATATAGCAATTTTTTAATAGATTTGTTAAGTTTACCACCTCTGTCTATAATATATATAATAAGAGAAATTATTTAATTTATTGTCAGTATAATTTTGGACTGCATAAATAGGATTAATAGTTAATAAGATATATTAAAAATAAAAAAATAATTTAAAAAATTAAACATGTGACAATCTCTCTTTTAATCCTGTTTTTTGGATTAAAAAATTATGTTATATTAACAACTTAGGAACTCATATAACCATATTTAATATAATAATAACCATATCTAATATATAAATCCTACTTATGAGAAATCATTGTTGACACCACACATTTGCCTTTTTGGTTTTTTTTTTTCTTTTAATAAAGTTACACTTGTTATCTTTTTTGTTTTATTTTTATAAATTTTATTGTGAACTTAATTTTATTTTTTAATGAGGTTTATTGTTTTTGTTTTTTTTTTTTTTTTTGAGAGCCACCTTGGTGGTTTTTTTTTTTTGTTGTTTTTTTTTACTTTTTACTTTTTACTTTTTAAATATTTTATTTTTTTGTTTTTTAATTGTTTATATTTTTATTATAAAATCAATTTTAACTTTTTTAGTGGAGTTCATTGCTTTTTTTTTGTGGGACTCACTTTTTATTTTTTTTTTCAATTAGTTTTTTTTTTTAATTTTTAATTTTTTACTTTTAAATATATATTATTATAAAGTCAATTTTATTTTTAAGTAGGGCCTACTACCATATGATGGTTACATTAACTTTTTGTGTGTTTTTTTTCATTTATTTTTTTCAAAATTTTTTACTTTTTTATTTTTAAACTATTTCATATATTTTATTCAAAAAAATTATTTTTTAATGGGGTTAACTTTTTTTTTTTGTTTTTTAGGGCTTACTTTTTTTTTTAGTTATTTATATTATTTATATTTGTTTTTATTTCAATGGGGCTCCCTTTTCTTTTTTTTTTTTTTTTGAAACTCATTATTTTACCTTGTATTTTTTGTTTATTTAATTTTTTATTTTTTAAATGTTTGACCTATTTTTCTATTATAATTTCTTGTGGTACTCGCTTTTATCTTTATTTTTTATAAACACTTTTAGTTTGGTGCTGCATGTTTTTTATTTTTATTTATTTAATATTTAATAAATATTTTTAGTTTGAATCCACTTAATACCATTTTTTTCTTTTTTTAATAAAAAACTTAATAAATCATTTTATATTTTATTTTTGAGACATACTAGATACCAATGATATGTCACTTTATTTTTTATTTTACTTTTTCTCATTTTATATATTTTTTCTATATTTTTTCTTTGTTATATATTTAATAAATAATTTTTTACATTTCATTTTTTAGTAACTCATTTGATGCCAAAAGTATTCACATATAGAGCAATTTGATTTCTTTTGTTATTAATTTTTTGGTTTTGCTTTTTAATCTATTTTTATTTACAAAATTTTCCTTTTTATTTAATAAATATTTTGAATTTTTTTAATTGTTTGACCCATTTGATATTATTATTATTAAAAATATATTGTTTAGTTACTTTATGTTTTTTTTAATTTGATAATTTTTAAAAAATTGATATTAATAAAGGTGTCAACATCACATACAAATTTTATTTTTTTGGTCTTTTTTAGTTTTTTTTAACTTTTTTATTTATGTAATTAAATAAATTTTGCAATAAAAAATATCAATTGATAAATATACCAAAACAATCTATACTTGATGAGTTTTAATCTATCTTAATTCGATAAGAGGTATTTTTTTAATCGAAATTAAGTTGAAATGAGTTGAATTTTATAAAGAAAAGTGAGAGGGGTTGGAATCACATTTATGGAGTTTTATCCCAATTCATTTTGAGGGTTATATAAAAATATATATTACTATTTATTTAGTTGTATACATATATATTGTATTAATAAAATTAATTTTTATCTTAATTTAAGAACTTTATATTTTAAGCTCAATATCATAGGGTAATATAGCATCCTTTATTAATTTCTTTTTAATTTTTTAATTTACCTTTTTCCCACTTTTATGTTTTTCATTTTGGTGTTTTTTATATTAATTTTATGAGAAAAATGACCAATTAAAACATCTACATTTCATTTTTTTATTTGATAAATTTTATAAAAAAATGAATAGATATGATAAAACAAAAAATTTTGATCTGTAACTAGTTCAGAAAATTTAAAATACGATAAGTAATAAAACACAAAAATATATATAAAAATGATATAGATTAAAATTTTAATTAAAACATTTTTAGGTTTAATAAAATGTACAAAATTTATTTTCTATTTTTTGATACCAACACAAATTATAGCACATAAATTTTATATAAAATATAACAAACATATAATAATTCTCTGTGTTTTACATAATATAAATACACCAAACATTATTTGGTGGATATAGCATAAATATGAATGTTCCCTTTCGCATGAAAAAAAAAACATTGGGTAGTGGATTTCGCCTGTTAGACCACCCAAACCCTCCTTACCCCTTTTCTTCCTTTCTGTATCAGACTCTGGCAAGCTATACCACTCTTCCTCGCTTGATAAATTGCCTCTTTCAACAAAAACTCCCAATGTTTCATAAAATCTCATTCTCCCTCCTTTTCTCTTCTTTCTGAGCTTTGTTTAAATCACTCTCCCTTTACTCTTTCATATCCTGACTTCACCCTCTCTTTCTTTGACACTCCTTATTGTATCTACGACTTCCTGTCCGTCCGATGGCTGAAGGCAAGCTTGATCTGCCTGCCGATCTACTTTCATCTAAGCCGTTTGATCGCCCGTGGACCTCCAAAGGTACTTCCTCTCTCATTCATTACTTTCCATTCATTTTCATACGGTTTTTCTTTTGTGTTTATTCGCTCGATTTTTGCTGACGGTAGAGCAAATGTGAGGTTTCCGGATTTTATCGATCTCAACAGTAGCCTTTCCGAGTAGTCGTACGATTTAATTTATGTTACTGGATTCGGACTTCCTCTTTTAGGGTTTTGAACTTCTTGAGCTCTTGTTTTATTTTTTGGGTCTATTACACGATTGATTTGATAGTCGTACTCTTTTTTTTTCAATTTATTTTTCATATTAGGACATGGTTCGTACTCTTTCATTTTCGTGGAATAATTGTAATTTATGCTGCCATTTCATTTTTTTTTCATTAATAGAACAACTATCATCCAATGTCTTTGTTGATTAGTTATTGAACTTATACGTTTCGGCTTGATTTTGCAACTGAGTACGTTATAGTTGCTAGGAGATCTTGAATTTCTGAATACCAATTAATATTTTCTTGACCTATCATTTTTTGTGTTTTGTGGCTTCTGTTGGGGGAGAATGAATGTGTGTCTCTTGTTGTCTATGTTACAATCAATTAAATGAATTATATATATATAAAATTTAACTTTCTTTTCTTCTGTTTTCACTTTTGCACATCCTACAACAGTGGAAGCTTCAGGAGGAAATGAGGAAAAAGTTGATGAATTGAAAGGTAGCTTTATGTCCATTGATCTTGCAGTGGTTGTGTTGTCAAATAAGGAGTAACTTGGTCTTAGCTATTTTGCTTGCTTCTCTCATTTCGTTTTGTCATGGTTTCTGCTTGGTTTTGAGTCACACTTAATTTGATTTAATTGGTTGCTGCAGATCAACTGGCATCAGAGAGCAGCATACCTTTGTCTCCACAATGGCTCTATGCTAAACCCACTGAGACAAAGATGGTATATAGGTTTCCTGAGTTTTTTTTTTTTTTTTTCATTTTATAATATTGACATGTTTACCTGAGTAGATATAAAATGGAGCTAAAGTTTTATACTCTTAATATGTAATTCTTTTAGGGAAATTCACAATTGTAAATTTTCTTAATAAACTCATTGTTGGAAAATATTTTAGTGTCCAGTCATGTTGGAGCCTCAACTTTATCTTCTCTTTAATTAATATACCTCTTCTGCTGTCTAAACATATCATGGTTTTGCATTGCCTAAGTTGTTAAAGCTTCTCTTTTAATTTTATGGTGGAGAAACAAAAGTAACATTCTACCTAGTGCATATTACCGGTCCCGAAGTTCTTAATGTACTTTGGATACTCTCCTACCCATAGGTCTTACTATGTTACTATTCTTGTTAATAAGACTTGGAACATGGGAGTAGCTTTAAACTAAGAGTTCAGAGTAATCTTTTAAGGTTAAATATGCATGCGATGGCAGTTCAGGCATTGTGGTATAAACTTTTAGTTTTTCCCTCAGCATTTGTGCTGCAGGTTAGAAATATTGTATCATGGAACTTGATATCCCCCCACCCCCTCGGGTGATTTTGCAAAATTTGACACAAACTTGGTTGAGACAATTAGCTTGAATACTTTTAGGGCTTTGTAACATGTATGTACATTCAATCTTTGGCATACGCCTCTGCATCAAATATTGTTTTCTATCCTGGTCACTTGGGACTTACAACTTCTGTACGGAAAATGAATCCATGTTTTTGCTATTTCTTATAGTAGTATTTCCTAAAACAAGCTTTATTGACATACTTTGATTGCCTTTCACTTTAATGAGGTATTGCCAAATGTTATACTGCTTTGCATGCTCCCCTCACTGCTTTGACATGTATATCAGGATGCACGTTTTCAAAATTCCGTGTCTACTGGAAACTCCAGTGATCCCAACCAGAAGGAGGGCTGGTGCTTGGATGGATCTGAGGAGACAAAAGATTGGAGGAGGATACTGACTGAGAGTGAAAGTAGTCGCCGCTGGCGTGAAGAGGAAAGAGAAAGTAGCTTACTCAGTGGTAGGAGAGACCGCAGGAAAGGAGAGCGACGTCTTGACACTACTTCAACGAGAGAAACAACTGAAAGTAGATTGTTGTCATCCTCTGATTGGTGTCATGATGGTAATACTCGTAATCCAGGGCATGAATCTCTCCGTGATAGCAAATGGTCATCTAGGTGGGGTCCTGAAGACAAAGAGAAGGAATCTTGTTTTGAGAAGAGGATGGACACTGAGAAGGAGAAGGAAAATACTAAAAGTGACAGTCAGCCATTTGTTAGTAGCAATCGTTCGGGTTCTGAGCGTGATATAGATTCTAATGATAAATGGAGGCCACGACATAGAATGGAGTTGCATTCAAGTGGTTCAACTACCTCTCGTCCTGCTCCTGGATTTGGACCTGAGAAAGGAAGGTTGGAGAATCATAACCCTGGTTTTACCATTGGACGGGGAAGGTCAACTGGTGTTGGAAGGTCATCATGTGCAAGCCCTATCGGTGCCATTCACTCATTTAAAAGTGAAATTTTACCTGGAAAACCAAACCTTTTTGCTGGTACTTTTCGCTATCCTAGAAGTAAGTTGCTTGACATTTATCGCAGGCAAAAGCTTGATCCATCTTTTGCTGCCATGCCTGATGGGATGGAAGAATCACCTCCTTTAACTCAAGTGGGCATTATTGAACCATTGGCTTTTTTTGCACCTGATACTGAAGAGGAGGTAACATATACTTTTTGTGATTAGCTTTCCTCTGTTCATATAGTGATTTGTTACTCTATGTCTTTCATTTCTCTGGTAATAGATTAGTTTATATTCATAACACTTACAGGCTATCCTTAGTGATATATGGAGGGGTAAGGTTACCAATAGTGTAGTGTACAATTCATGCAGACAGGGGAAATCAAGTGAAAATGTCTCAGGTACAACTTTATACTTCGATCTTCCCTCAATTTTCTATGCTTGATGGTTTATCTGACTCTTTCAATTCCTTGTGTAGAAGTTGGAGACTCAGAATCCTCTGAGGGTAAAGAGGGTATCCTCAGTCACATTCCTACTGGAGCAACTAATGATACCTTACAAGAAGCTGCAAGTGCTGATGCTTATCGAGCTCCTATTGAAGCTGGTAAGTGATGATTTGTCTATTACTCGAAAAGGGAAAGATAATTTGGCTTAAGTCCTTGTCCTGGTTTTACATAAATTGGAAATATGGTGCTCCAACTGTTTAGATGCAGGAAGGAAATTAAGTGTGTTTTGTTTCAGGAAAAAGAGTTACTCATGAAGAAGAGGATAAAATCGCTTTTAGTCCATCAAATTCAGATGGAATTATACCTACAGTCCCTAAACCTAATGGCCTTTGCAGTGCAATAGAAATTGGTTCTATTCACCCTAATATGAGTGAAAATTGGCAGATGGAATTATCTTCTTCTGGCCATCCTCGATTTGGTGGCAGTGAGCCAACCCCACTTTTTGATATCAAATTGAATCTTCCTGGTGATTCAAGTTCTCTATTTCATGTGGCCTTTGAGCAAAATCAGATTAGTGATGGGCAGCTAATGGAGAGTAAAAGTGGGACAAAGAGTTTGGGAGCAGCAATTTCTCCTGAGGAGTTTACTTTGTTTTACATTGATCCTCAGGGGAATACCCAGGGTCCGTTCCTTGCGGCTGACATCATAATATGGTTTGAGCAGGGTTTCTTTGGGCTTGACTTGCCAGTATGTCTGGGAGATTCTCCTAAAGGAACTCCTTTTCAAGAATTGGGTGATATCATGCCACAGCTGAAAGCCAAAGATGGACATGCCGGCATTGTTAATTTGAATTGTAAGCTAGAGGAGTCTGGGGCTTTGGGAGGAAATTTGGAAGCTAGTACACCTGCTTCTGCTCCAGTCAGCAACATTCCAGATTCATCCACAGAGAATGACCTGCATCACCCACTGTCTGAGTTCAACAACCTCTCATCTCAGCATGTTCATTCGAGAATATCTGAGCCTGAGGCTCCACTGCAGATGCCACATTCTCAGGGTCAAAATTTTGAAGATTTTGTTGCACAAGATGAAGGTCTTTTTATTTATACTTATTCAGTGTGTTTGAACTGTATTAACCAGTAGTTCCAATTCTTCTATATATTCTATGCTGATGATTAATTGTTTCTTTCCAGAAATTGTATTCCCGGGAAGATCTGGAAATTCTAGCTATAGTGTTGTGAAGTCTTCTAGCCATGTTAATGATCCTGTGGCAAATTCTGGTAGCCAATTGTCTCTTCCAAATGAGTTGACCGAAATTGATGTACCAAATCTAAGTGGTAATAAGCTGCATCATTTTGTCTTATTGTGGTCTGAGCCTGAAGGTGCTCAATCAAGGAACAACCAACCTTCCAATGTTCCTTTTGGCATTGGGAGGGCTGCTCCATTTGGTTCTGTGGCTGATCCAGCTGTTTCTGGAGAGCCTTGGTCTGATGTTTATAGGAAAAGTGTGCTTCCTGACCACAACTTGTTTCAAGATGCTTTGGCTGCTCAGCATATTTTGCATGTGGAGCAAGAATCAAACCATTTTGATGTAGCAGGGCTACTTATGTCTCAACAAGTTCAGAAACAGCAGTTCCAACAGCTAAATATGTTGTCTCCTCATGGACGCCTTAATGAATCGGTTCTGGAACATGTGCCAAGTCAGAATCAGAATTTTCTTCAGCAGCGACAATTGTCCAACCTTTCTGCACCAGATGTGGAACACCTTTTGGATCTAGAGATGCAACAGCAGCCGCAGCTTCAACTCCAGCAGTATCAATTGCAGCAACAGATACAGTTCCATCAGCAGCAAAAGCTTTTACGGGAGAGACAGCAGTCTCAAGTTCAACAACTTCTCCTTGAGCAACTGTTGTGTGGTCAAGTGCCTGACACTGGCCTTGGGCAGTCGCATTGTGATCCTAGCAGATCCAATAATGTTCTTGATCAGGTTTTATTAGAGCAGCGGCTTGTACATGAGCTTCAACAACAGTCGCATAATCATCCAAGACATGTTCCATCAACAGAGCAGCTTATTCAAGCAAAATTTGGTCAAGCACCACTAGAAGAGCCTCAAAGGAACCTATTTGAATTAATTTTGCTGGCACAGCATGGACAATCACAGCCTTTGGAACATTGGCTTCTTCAACAAGAGCAGCTGCAGAGGCAGCTCTCAATGGGACTGAGACAGCATAATGAAGAACATGATTTAGACTCCATATGGCGAAGTGATCAGACCAATCAGCTTCTTAGGAACCATACTGGTATTAACCGACTTCATTCTTCAGGCTTTAGCCCATTAGACTTTTATCAACAACAGCAAAGGCCTATCCATGAGGAGCAGCTAAGGCATCTAGAACGCAATCTTTCATTAAAGGAGCAGCTTCATCAAGGGCTTTTTGAGCCTTCGTCGTTGCAATTTGAGCGATCAATGTCTTTGCCTGCTGTTGCTTCTGGTGTTAATAAGGATGTAGTAAATGCTATGTTTTGTGCTAAAGGTTTAGATACACGGGAGCCAACCACTCATATGCAATCTGCTGGTCAAGCTGTAACATTTTCTTCTGGTGTCCACCCTCATAATCCTCACCACTCTTTAGTCCCCAATCAGGTTCATGCTTCTCAATTGGATGCAAATGACAGCTACTGGTCTAAGAGCAATGGCCAACTGGGAAATGACTGGATAGAACCTCAAATCCAGAAATTGCATTTCAATTCTGAACGGCAGAAAAGGCATTCAGAATTCAAAATGACTTCAGAGAATCCTGGCTTATGGATGTTTGACAGGCTCAATGATGACAAGTCCAGGCAATTTTTGATGGAATTGCTGCATCAGAAATCGGGCCATCAACCTGAGCCATTAGATAGGTTCGCATCTGGCATCTATACAGGATCAAGTTCTTTGGATCACCCATTTAGTGTTCTAGCAGGGCAAGATGCAGGTATAAACAAGTCATTTGTGGTAGATTCTTACAGTTCAAGTTCATCTGAACCGTTGCATATTTCTTTCACTGATAAGCTGGCTGGCGGTTCAGAATTCAATGAAAGGCTGCCATTTAGAGCTGAATCTGTAGCATTTTCTGAGGGACAGCCATTTTTGTCACCCATCAGTGAGAATGGTCATGCAATTTATGGAGGTGCTAATGTGACTGGGTTGTTAACTGCGAGCAAAGAGTTGTCAGATGTGGAGTGGAGAAAGAAGGGATCTAAAAGCAATGCAGTGACTGTAGGCTCAATGTTTGAGGGTCAAGACAGCATGGACAAGTCAGGAGGGTTTACTTCTGCAAACCAAGGGGAGATTCCGATTAATGCTCTTAGCAGTCATTCTTCATTCAGTGTCTCTGGTAATGTTTTTGTTATATGTTTTTGATATGTTGCTTTCCTTCTTGAAAAGAAAAAGGGAAATATGACTTACAATTGATTTTTTGAAATTCTTATAGGTGGAATTGCTGGCTTTTACAATAACCATATTGGATCATGCAATTCATTTTCGGACGATATAGCCAGAGATTGGTTAGTTTCATGTAGTTTATTTATTTATTTTACTTTAATAAACTGGATACTGTTGAGAAGCTGTATGTTTAAAGCGTGGATGGCCATGAAAGGTGTTATGACTGAGCATTTTTCAAACATTTGCACTGAGTTTGGACTTAAACTTAGAAAGTGATCCTGCGTTTTTTGGTTGCCTCACCTTATCGACCCATTGGGTATCTTGTCTGATTGTACTGGTTGCCTTACTATGGCATTAAACTATTGAACTGGGAGAAAATGGAGTTAGTCTCTTTGCTTGGAACAACTATTCCATCATGCATCGGCCACTTTATTTTTTTATTTTTTTATTTTTTCTTGTTTTCTCATTTTCAAATAACCGCAGCTTTGAATGCAATAGGAGTGTCTTTCTTATACTGCCTATAGTTTCGCTATCAACCAGTTGGAAATTTACATGTGCGGGAGGATGACTGTAGTTAATAATGTATTGTTATACTAGTGGGTTTCACCTTTTCTTTAGTGACGAATGCATCATAGTTATGCTTTGCTCATTTTGTCCTTTTGACAGTGTGCAAGTCCCTGCCAAAGCTCAAGACAATATGTTGCTGAGGCATATACCCGTCTTCCGTGCTTCATTATCTCAGGAAGGATTGTCTGATTGTGACTCAGATCCTCCTATCAGGGGAAAAAATTCTTTAAGCAGCAATGAGGGTAATATGGGCATCTCAATCACTTATATCTGTTAAAACCTTTTAGTGAGAAACACGGGGGAAAGATGGGTAGTGGTAAATCATTGAGGAACGTGAATTATTTCAATAACACCTGACTTGGTTTATTATATTTTCTCTCTAGTCTACACTGCTTGAAAGTAATGCTTTTCATGTCTGCATTATTCCCAGGAGGAAAGCGAGAACCTGGGGGAAATCTTGCAAACCATTTGGACATTGCGGCATCTGCCAAGAAAGAGATGCACTTCCGGAGTACCTCATCACGTGGCGATGGTGACGTCTCAGAGGCATCATTTATTGATATGTTGAGAAGTAACGCACAGAAGAATGCTGTGCCGGAGGTCCATGGAACAGGGGGCCCAGAGTCTTCCGATGGGATCCATGGGGGCAGGGGTGGCAAAACGAAAGGAAAGAAAGGGAGGCAGATTGATCCTGCACTTCTTGGTTTTAAAATCACAAGCAATCGCATTATGATGGGTGAAATACACGGTATAAATGATTAGATCGATTCTTCTGTAATTTTGTATGACATCTTCCCTTGTAAGCTGTATGGGTTCGAAGCTCTTGGCGGAAAGCGTCTTATAAAAATTTTTATATTTTTTTTTCCCTTTTTTCTATCTCCTTGGTGAAAATGAGAATACAGGATGCCCGGTTTAGAAATCCAATGGTAGGACAAGTACCGTGAGTCAATGACAAGCTATAGATTTGTATAGACTAACAAATCTTACAAGGAGAGCTCTTATATTTTGAAGCTGGTTTCAGTTTAACTTTTTGAATCGATTCTTAAATTCTTTTATTAGCGTTTTAATGATAGGCTTTTATTTTGAACTAGTGATCTTCAGTCGGATCATTTTCCATTAACACTGTGAAGGGGTTTAACTCGTTAAAAATATCTAATTCATTTTAATTAATGGTGTTATGGTGCTAATTTTTATGATATGGTTTATTTAAATCGTTTACATATCCTTTAGTGTAAATATGTAAAGATCATTTTAACCCTTTAATAATGATTTTGAACAATTAATTATAAAATTATTCACCAACTTTATGAGGATTTTTGTAAAGTTATTTTTATGAATGTTAAAATTAAATTACTAATAAAAACTATTTTTTGTTTAAGCAATTTATTCTTTTAAAAGAAAATTAAATAGGTTAATCGTTTTTAATCATGTAATATCAAATTTATTTCCACCTGTTCAATAAACCCGTAACAAATGTATCTTGCAAATGTTTAAAACTTTTACTCGTTTCTGTTCATGTTTATCCATATAATTATTAATGCTTTACCTAACAAATAAAATTAGTAAACACAACTGTGATCAAATCTATCCTTTGTCATGTATGGTAATTGCTGTTAAGTTGTTTCCAGTTACCATCCTTATGGACTTTGAGGTGATTAGCTAGACAATGGTGGCTTCGTTGTCTTCTGAGAAACTGCAAGATTTGAGAAATTTTGGAACCAAAGATCAATTTTTAAGTAAAAGTAATTATTGAGCAAGTTCCACATATCTCACGCTAAAGCGGTAATGCTTTACATTTTTCTTGAGGGTGGGATTATTTTGCACCCCAAAAACTCTCGATACACCCGCACAAAATTAATCAAATAAAAAAATTTTTAAATATCCATTAATTAATTTTTTTATCCTTTACATCCATTCTCATTAAATTATCACAACTAAATATTTAGAAAATTTTTCAATATATCAAAAATACAAATTTGAAAACTTCTTAATTATACTTAGAAATTTATTTTAGGAAAGCAATACAATTATCCGAAAATACATTTTCAGAAATAATTTATTACTTTAGTTTGTTTGTTGCAATATCCAAATTGATATACAATGATTTCTTCGATATATGCGATGTTTAATTGCGATAATAAAAATTTTTAATTTTTCGATCAGATATTTTCATTTAATAATGTTCGAAACATTTATCAATTCTAACAAACGTGCATTTAAAAAATTTGCTTAATACAAAAAGTGCTTGTGTAAGTAAGCTACTGTACCATGTGCAATGAGGCAATCATGTTCCATCTCACATGATGCAACAATTAATTTGCATAAGCGGTCTTTTCATACTAAGTGATTCCTTTCATATGTGCATCTATCAAAATTACAAAAATATTGTAAATGCTATTTAATGTATAGTGCTTGGTGGTTGAAAGATTAAAGATCCCTATTGATAAAGTTGTTAGTCTACTAATGGAATAATAAGTTAATTTTTGTATACTATGAAGTTATTTGATTTTTATAGGTGGTAAAATGTTATTATGTATCGAAAATTCATTTTCAAAAGTTTTTGAATGATTCCGGATATGAATGTCTAGAAACCATTAAAAAATTTCGAAAATATGTTTTCAATGATTTTTAAAAGTTTTTGAAATTGGATTTTCAAAAAAAGATTTCAAAATGAATTGTCGATACATTGAAGAAGTTTTCGAACATTCATTTTCGGAAACTTCAACGCATTCAAAAATATATATCTAAAAGACTCAAATCACATCTTTAAATTGCATCTCTAAATATAAAACCTTAAATCTTTGGAAACTAAATACAAAATCAAACAAAAATATAAAAAATAAATGATTTACCTATGATTTTAAGCTATCTAACATCAAAATCAAAATTGGACCTTGAATTAGGACTCTTAAAAGATTTAAGGTTTTGGTGAAGAAAAAAGAAAGGGAGTTTAGGATGTTTGGTTTTTTAAAAAATTAGTGTTTTAATTCGAGGTGTGAAGGAAAGAAAGGACGGATGTTAATAATAATGGGATGCATAAGAGAGAAAATGAGGTTGTAAACAGTACCTCTCATTTCTTAAACAAGTTCTTTGAACAGTCGTTTTCCGGTTTCATTAATATAAAAATCAGTTAAAGATTTTCCCAAAATCAAAAGATAATATATAGTAGTCATCAATGTAAAATATACAAGTGGACCGGATTTAACCATGTAGCTCTACCATTATGATATGCTTTTGAAGGATAATCTATAGGTCAATGATTTTCCTCATAAAAGATTTAAATTTCTAAATCCTAATAATAATAATAATAATAGTAATAATGTACATCAGAAAAACATGTTAACGAGGCAAGATAAAGATTTAGTATGTTCTTATTACTAGAGATAAAGTCATTTTTTTTTTTATACAAAGAAAGGTATAAAAAAGGCTGCAATCTGAAGATAGAAGAAATTATAGATATTAGAATTCGAATTTCAAACCTATTATATGTCATTTCTTAAGAATGACTGCATAAATTAGTTGAGCTAAATTCCAAATTACTAGAGACAAGCTCATTGACATTAAAGAAATTCTCTGCCTGCCTAAGGAAGCCATTGACCTTGAAAGAGTTGCATTAATGTTTTACCCATGATCCATACTACTTCGGAAGATGACGAAGATGCCTGACTCGCAATAAGATATGCTGCTTCTTTTGCGGCTTTATATCCGCATTCAGGAACAACAAATGGGAAATCACTGCAATTGTACATTAAAAAAATCTCCATTATACTTTCCTTTGTCGTCAAATAAACCCCATTCAGCAAACCCACCCCCACCCCGCTCTTCTTTGAGAACTTAAACTTTAGGTTGAAACGTGGCAGAATAAAAGATAATTGCTAGACAGACAGTTACCTTCCCCACATGACACGGTTTGCTCCAAAGCTTGAGATAACTTCAGCGAGAAGTGGAACTAAATCCTGGTAGGGGAATGACATTCTTGACACCCTGAACAATGCACTGAATTTGACATATACCTGAATGATTAAAATTAAATCTGAATGACTAATAGTATATTATATTTCAATTGGGTACTACTGCCAAAAATTGTGTGATCTGTTAATAAAGCGTTGAATTCTTAGTTATAATGATTGTGGTTTAATTCTTGGCAACCTCAAGTATAAAAAAGAATCACATTCATCCACCAAAAACAAGTGCAGATGATACAAAAAAGCTTTGAAATTAGAGCATAAATTAGAGCTAAAATGGTGCATATCTCTCTTGATAAAAGCTGACTTCTTTTCTTGCTGCTATTTTAAATGGTCTAGAAGACCCTAGGCTGTTTCTTATAATAAACAAGGAGGTGCTTACCATCAATAACTTTCCAAAATAGTGTTAGAAACATTTAAGACTCTTAGTTAAAGTTATATGGGAAAGGAGCCATAGAGCCGCTTCTTCCAAGGTCATATTTTTGGAAATTGAGGAAATTTAATGCTCTCCACCAGTGTTTAGACTAAAACGAAATTTCCAATGGCCATTGTTTCTTCATGATGGTGGGAATAGCAAAAACGAAAAGCACAAGGAATATTTCCATGAATTCACTGAAGATTGATGGTATATATGTCTCTGTACCTGTGGGAATCTGGAGAGCTTTAAAAGCTCAGAGAAGGCAAGCTTTTCCTCATTATTTCTGCAAGGTAAAACAAAAAGAATAGTAAATATGGTCTTTACAAAGATTAAGGTTGAAATATTTTTCCCGAAAAAGACTAGTCACAAGGGCCTACGTTGGTGGTTTGCAAAAAGCCAAATGATCAAGCAAAGTAACTGTTGAAGGAAATTCTGTGCATAGTTCCTTAATATCTGAAATATGAAGATTGAGGCCCTGAAAATGTCCATTTCATGAAGATGATATCATCCCAATCAGCCAAATATAGACTCAGACTTCAGATTAGCACTTCGCCACCAGAACAAATAGATTATGGAATCATCTAGTACTATTAAGTTCAAAGTAAAATTCTCCCTTCAGAAAGAAAATTAAGATCATTCCCTATTCTGATTATATATAAAGATCACATGAGCTTTTTCATTTCTATTAAGTTGATTAAAGATAGGGGAGAACTACAGTACCTTCATGCACATGAAACCCACTGGCACTCCAAGCTCTCCTGCTTTAGAAAACATTGCCTTGCCAACTTCATTTGTCATCTAGGTTATTAAGAATGACAAAAATATCACTATAACAATAGTAATAGTATGCCTTAGTTCTTTCCCTCTATTGCGTATAAAAGAAATAACAAAGTAACAACCCACCACATGATACAAATAAAATACCTTGAAGGAATATATGATTCATATCTGAAGTTTACATGTCTATTTATGATAAGATATTTATTTCATATGGCCAGTCCACCTAAAAAATTTCCCCTGGAAGGGTCATCTCAATTGAACATATAATTTAGGTGAACTTTTACCAAAATTCTCGGTAAATACTTTAAAAGGATTTCAATGTAAAAAAAATCATCTGCTAATTCATTGTATGCTTTGTTTCTTCAATGAGTTGATTGGCCTCAGGACCAACAATCGGTATTTATCAATTTAATATAAATGAAAAAGGCTAGAACAAGACATCCTGGCTTTATTTTAGACTTGGAACCAGTTACTCCAATTAAAACCAGATATATGGATTGAGTGTTATGGAACTTCGTGTGGATTATAATACAGTAAAGGGATGATATCTTGCCTAATAGCTGAAAAAGATTCTGAGATTAATACCCGTTGACCAGAAGGCCATAGATAAGGATTAAAGCGAACAGCTTGATAACCATCCTGGCATGAAAAATCAGATTCTAAGAATGGTTCTCCCAAGAAAATATAACAAAAATAGGAGTTATCTGATAAAAGAAAATAATTCAAAAACCTTCAAAATAAGATCTTCAAGCTGCTTAACCCCATTTCCATCTTCTGCAGGATTTGCAAGGCAGCAACCAACAAATTTGGTGGGGTATTTCTTGAGGACACTATCCAATCATTATGTTGGTGTTAGGTATGCAATGCTTTCCTCATTTATGCAAGCAATGAGGTAGTACGAAAATATTGTCAAATACATGAACCTTTGATGACAATTGGATCATTCCACTATGATTTAAGGGCCTTAGAAGGAATGTTGCTCAAAGTATAACCAAATCCTAATTTTAAATCATCGGCCTTAACCCTCTGTCATATAAACAAAATGCTAAATTATCAATCATAATACTTGCATAGCCCATGTGCAGCACTCTTGTCAACACCCAGTGTTTTTTATCCATTTCAAGCCAATACGTTCATGTGGCTTTATAGCTTCATAAAATGTAACTTCTCACAGAAAAGTAGGGTGGATAAAATATTAAAAGAAATAATCAGAAATGGCTAAATGCTATTTATTCTAATGTTTCAGCAGACCTCGTCACCAGTGAATGATCAAATTTGTGATTTATGGGCTGGACAATCAGTGCACCATCTACACTTGCTTCTTCCATACACTGCAGGAAGAAAAGAATTAACCATATTTCATCATTGGATGATTGCCCAGAAGTACAATAAGCGAAAGCAAGAGGCTCAGGCTCATAAAAGGCAGTCTTTTACAGCTTACCTGGAGCAAGAAATCCAAATGTCCAGGCAAAGTGGGGTTTTGCCCGGGAAAGTAAGGATATTTATCAGCAGCCTGTATAAAAACATTTTTTTTTTTAAAAAAAAAAAGAAAGACAAGGATTGTTAGCCATCCTCGAAAATTAGTTTCTTGAACTTAAACAGAACCTTTAGTACCAATATGACCAAAGAAATTGTGTAACGCAAGAAAGAACAGATCGGTTTACCTCTTGAGGAGATGCCCAAATGTGCAAATGTGAATCGATGGTCTTGGCTTTGACAGAATTTTTGTTGGTTTCTGCTTTAGGGGATGCCATTTTTGTTGCAGAAGCTTGGAATTGTGTTTTCCTGTAGAAGGTACCCAATGTGGCTTGTCGAGCGTGGCAGTCACCGAACATGGATTCTGAAATCAAAGGCTTCACTGACCTTACTGCCATCACTGAAATTAACGATAATGGGTAGTAAAGTAAATTGAGTGACCGTAGACTTAGAAATACCATAGTATACTTAATACTATTTTTTTTCTTTTTTTTCTTTTTTGCCGAGTAGTACATTTTAATTTTTTTATCTCCAAATTTATAAATATAAAAAGAGATTTTAAATTGTATAATTATGTGCTCTAATATAATTCTTTTTAACTCCTGTTTTGTATTGGTTAGCTTTTATTTTAAAAAATAAATATTTAAAAATATACACATAAATATGTGTGTACACAAAAAATACACACATACTAACACACACACACACATATATATATATATATAATTAGTTTTTTAAAATTTGAAAAGTTGTTCTTTGAATTCATTGGATAAAAATTAAAAACAAAAAATATTTCAAGAAAGTATAAAAAAGAAACAAAAAATTAAAATAACAATTCAAGTGAAGAAAAAAAACATAATAAAAAAGAAAAAGACAAACTAACCTCATATAATCTTACAGTAGTAACATCATGAAATCTAAAAAAATTAAAATGAAATCTTAATGGAATAAAATCTCTATTCTCTATCACCACAACAAACTTATTTATGAATTAAATGAAGAAAATCATAAATCATAAACAAACCAATAAATAATCATAAAATGAATATAATAGTTGTAAAAATCCAAATAATTAGAAGTACAAAAATGTGTTTTTTTTATCTTACCAAAATTTATATTTGAATCATTAATCCATGAAATATGAAAACATTAAAATTAATATAATAATATTTTATGACTCTTTGTCTTCTTAATGTTTTAATTATATTAAATGGTTAATTAAGTATAAAAAGTTTTTCAAATAAAGTTGATTTATACTACTTTATCTTTTTAAATATTTATTTTCAAATTATTAATTAATAGAATATGAAGTTTTGAAATTACTATATTAACATTCTTTTCTTTTTACTTTTTATATCCTATCATTTCAGTTAAATTCAATTGTTATTGAAATATGAAAAGTTTTTCACAATAAATTGAATATAGAAATATTATTAATAAGACAATATCTCATATATTTTCCTTTTCCTACCATTTTAATTAAGTTTAATGATAACAACATGAAAAGTTTAAAATTTTGATTTATATATTTTTCTTATCAAATGGTTATTTTCAGATTATGAATTAATACAATTTGAAAAAATTAAAATCAATATGCTAACTTTTATATTTTAGTATTTTATTAATACTAATTGATTACTTTTTTTTGTAAGGTTGTAAGTGCGCAGGTCATTAGCAAGTAATAAGAGTAAAAGTAGGGTTTGTTATTTCCTTGAGGATTATATGGTGATGCCAAATCAAGTATTGAAAGTATGCCTTTTAACCTTATATCTAGATAACTGAAATTATGGAAGACTGAAATGAAAACTAATAAGCTTGATAATGTAAAAAGGCAAACCAACTAAACAAAATAAGAATCTTGCTAGCAATGGTGTAGGTTGAATGGAACAAAGTAAAAGGAAACAGATTTGCAAAAAAAATCTTTGAACCAAATGCTTAAAGTTGCAAAATGGGAATGGCCAAATGTGCTTCAAAGAAATAAAAATGATTGCAAGTTTAAAATGTAAAAAAATAAAATGCTTTTAAGGGAATTTTAAGTGAATCAGAATTATATTAAGTGCAATAATAAACAAATCGAAAGCTTTAGAATGTAAACAAAAGTGCTTAAGGGAGATTAAGAGAAAACAATTTACTTGCATTAAACTTAATAAAAGAGAGATTGTGTGAATGTAAAAAAGACTTAATATTAAAAAAATGTTAGCAAAAGTAAAGGCTAAGTTGTCATTTTAGCCGAATGGAAAAAAAATAACTAAAGAAAATTAAAAAATAAACTAAAGAAAGAAAAGTGGAAGAAAGGATAGAAGCAGAAGATGGAGGATGCGATGCATTACAAGTAAACTTCATAGCCTATTTATAATGTAAGTTTTGGTCAATGAGGATGAATCTAGACACTCTTGACTTTGGTAGGTAATTAGTTACACTCCCATTGATTAAGGAATTATACATGAATGTGATTGATCCAAATCTTGCTCTTGCCTTTAATACCATTGCCACCCATATTTTTTCATTCAAAAAGGGAAATTGGTCAAACATTAAAGTCCATTTCATGGGTGATTTAGCAAATTAACATTCATGGCAATATCTCATTGATTCCGCACAGATACTGGATTCTTAAAAAAATTTAAGAAATCCAAGAATTGCTTTTGTGTTTAACCCAATGTTGCCTATAATTTGCAATCCAAAAAAGGCATCTAGTGAAGCATTGAAATTCATATCATGTGTGATTGAGCAAATCAGCATTAAAATGCCATGTCTCCTTAATTCCACATAAATCATGGGATTCATTAGAATTTCCAATATTCACTTTGGCATTTATTTTAGCTTTGGCCAAATATCCTTTGGATTTGCATGGGTTTCTTGGTTTGGCTTCTTGATGTGTTGAACATGCTTGCCATCTTTTCATAGATCTCATTTTTGCCTGCATAGCCTTATCACTTTTGCATGGTTTGCATGGGATTTGGTGTTGACATTTAAAATAATTAATTTCTTCATGTAAAACCTGAAAATCACCAATTTACATCATTATTGAGCAAAATTCATGAAGATTTTCAAAATTTTAATCTTAAATGATATGTAAATAGCTATGACATATAAGGTTATCATACCTCCACACTTTGTTTTTTGCTTGTCCTTAAGCAAAATTCGTAAGTTATTAGTGCTAACAATCGCATAAATGCGCTCACAATCAAAATTTCACAAGTTATCAATCGTGCACTATCGTATAATATCAAGATAGTGGTGAACATAGTTGTACATAAAACTTAATCATAAGTAGCTATTACATTAATACATGTGAAACCAATCTATCTCTCATCTATGCATGCAATCTAAGTAAAAAGTATGTAAACCATACCATCACATATTGAATAAAAATGAAGCATGCTTCATAAGTTTACTTTTTTCATTCTATCTTTACTAATGTAGGTTTACATACTTGACTTAAGATTAATAGGTTTTTATTGGTTCGTAATATAAGGCTTGGGTTAAGGTAGGAAAAAAAATTTAGGGGTAGAACTCTTTTGCTTACTTAAACTTGGACTTGAGAACTTTTATAAGGTTTTTCAAGGTAAAGGCATCTTTATTTATTTATTTATTTTTTCACATGGCCATTTTTTTGTTTTTTTCACTTTTTTTCTTTAGTCATTTTGGTTTTTTTTTTTCTTTTGTTTTTTTTCTTCCTTACGCCTCTCTACCTCCCTAATATGATTTGTTCTCTTATCTTGTCTCTAACATGCATAAGCAATATAGGTTAGGTAAGAAAAAGAGATAATTCATAAGAAAAAGGCTTGAGCCTTTTTTATATGGGTAAATAATTAAGAAAAAAGATTTATTAGGCTCAAAGTATAGGTACTAAGGATGATTTATTCATGTATAGGCTTGAAAAAGGCTTAAACGGCCTAAATCATGTCTTAAGTTAAGTACAACCTAGAATTTCACCTCAAGGGTGAGTAAGTAAATTCTAAAGTTATACTTATGCCTTAATTCTTTATGCAATTTTATAGTCACATGACTTTTCACAAAGATTTATGCATGTCAAAAATCAAGGTGATAATTCACAATTCCACAAATAACATGCTTACGATTTCACTTCATCTTTTCACTATGCTCATACTTGTCTCAAGATCATACATAAGTCACTTAGGAATAATTGTGGAATATCAATTATGATTGCAACATGATGATTGAAGGCATATCAACTTGGTTTGAAAACAAAGATTTTGTGGTAACCTTTTTGAAAAATTTTTGACAAGATTTTAGCACAAAAGTTTCCCTTTTCCACACTTGAATTGCATTGCATTTCAATTGAAATAGTTAAGAATTTGGGGTAAAGGAAAACTCCATGTTCTTTGTTTCTTATGGTCAAATAGTTTGGGTTCCATCGCTCATCCTTTCTCCATCTTTATTCCTAAAACAAATCAAAACAAAATAAAAATCAAGGTAAACCTATTTGAACCAAATAAAGAAAACAAGTAAACATAACAATTAATATAAAATATAGGTTGCCTTCTAAGCAGCATCAGTCTTAGTTAGGCTGGACCATACCTAAATATCTAAAGGGTTATGTGACTACACCACACTTCACACCAGCATCCACCTATTTAATGGTATTTTTACTTACCTCATCTTTATTGAAAAGCTCCAAATAATAGTGGTGCTTAATTATTTAAGCTAAATTTCCCACCTCTATCAATGTCTTTAGTACAGCAAGATTATGGTAGGTGGGCACTAGCTTCAATACTCGTGAGAGAGGTATAACCATGCAAAATATATGGTTAGTCTCTAAGGTTAAAGGTTCCTCCATGGTTGGTATAATCAGAGTGGGTGATGTGTTTTATTTTTTCTTAAACTTGACAAGGGGTGTTTTTGAAGTTATAAAGTTTTCAACCAAACAACCTTCATCAACTTTGTTATCTAACCCATTTAATTTCGTATTATGCATTTGATTTTTGTAGGGCTATAGAATTGACAAGGATAGACTGTAAGGGTCAGGTTCAACTTCAGTGGGACCAATGCTAGATTTATCAAGAATGTCCAATCCTAGAGCTGATTCTACTTCTTTTTCATTAGAATGATCATCCACTTCTTCCATTTCTTCACAATTGTCTTTCACCTCAAGTTCTATACTTTTCAAAAGTGCTCTTGCATATAGGATGAGTTCTTCATCCTCCATTTCAGAATCCCTATATTCCTTCTTATCTTCCTACATAGTGTCTATTTCTATATTACTAGGTAAGGTCTCTTAAAGTCATATGGTAAAAGCATTTGCTAACTGTTGACCATTCTTCTCTACGTTCTTAAGAGAGGCTTGGCTTTGAAGTATTTGATTTAACCTTTCCTTTAGGAAAGGTTTCTTTTCTTGAAGTGGGGGATCATATTGTATAGAAGAATGGTATTGTTGTGGTAGAAAGTCACAGGATCAAGAAGGGATACTTAGATGTTTAGCTAAAAGGTTGCTCATGACTATTTTCCCATGGGTAATTAGGCTGACTCTCCCAACCTTTAGTGTAGGTGTTTGTGTAAAAATTGAATTGCTAGGCATACTAACACTTATCACTATAGTATTGCCCCCCATAACCGTGACAATTATAAAATGTGTTTTGAATTGATTGAACATGTCTAAGATTGTGCTTTCATTCAAGAGCATTTACCTGTTCAGCCAAAAAGTCTAATTATGTGGTTATGGTTAAGAGGGGTCTTTATCATACCTTTCACTATTACACCATGGTCTAGGATTTTGGAATGGCAGTTGAATGTGAAAATACTTGGTATAGTCCCAAAATGTTCTAGCCTCACTATAATTGAAATCAGACATAAAAGAGGAAAAAGAAAGAACACATTAGATTAATTAAATGAAAAAAATTCTAGTTTACAAAGTTTAAAAGAAAGTTATCAATATTGGTCTATAGCACTCGATAGTCACTAGCAATGGTGCTAAAAGCTTGATTGCTTATTTTTGTGAGGTTGGCCTATTTATGTGTAAGTTTCAGCTAATGAGGGGATGAATCTGGACACTCTTAACTTTGGTAGGTAATCAATTACACTCCCATTGATTAAGGAATTACACATGAATGTGATTGACCCAAATCTTGCTCTTGCCTTGAATACCATTACCACCCATATTTTTTCATCCAAGAAGGGAATCTGGTCAAACATTAAAGTCCATCTCATGGGTAATTTAAAAAAACTTTAAATTGAAATCTTAAACCAAAACCTTAAAATTAAAACCCTAAATAAAATGCTAGGGCTAAAGCCCTGAATGAAACCCTAAAATCAAAACCTCAAGTGAAACTCAAAACCTTAGGTAAAACTCCAAAGCCCTGGGTAAAACTCAAAAATCCTAGGTGAAACCTTAAATCGTAAAACCCAAAACCCTATGTAAATCCTAAACCCTAAGTAAAACCCTACATCATAGGTAGAATCCAAATCCCTAGTTCTTCATTGAAACCCTAAACTCATTTTAAATTTTAAGAATTCATATGAAAACCTTTTATGAAATAATTCGTTTTCGAATATTGCTTAGATGATGTGATATTTAAGAAAATTTATTTCATTAAGAATTTTCATATATTTTCATAACTTACAATAAAAATTTTAATAAAGAATAAAAAATATAAAAAATGAAATTTTAAATAAAAAAAGTTGCATCCAAACTCTGCCTAGAAATTGGAGAGTAAATGTGATGCTCTTATATTTGATGACCCATTTTTAAATTTGCATTTCCTCATCATTCAAGACACATTTGCATATATTTGTTTTCTTGCGAACATTATGCATATACATGCAAACAATTATTGTTATTTATGGTTTATTATAGCCTTTTTCTTTTTTATTACATAAAGAATTTCCTTTGAAAATTTGATTTCAAAAAAATAAAATAAAATAAATTTAAAATAATATTCTGTGAAATATAATTATTGATACTCTGCCTAGATGTTAGAGAGTCATCAATGATTATCATTTATAAAAAATGTTATTTTATTTTTTTAAAAGGAATATTATGATAAATTTTAGATGGAAAGACTATCTTTAAATTCTGCCTTTATGTTGGATAATTTTAAGGTATTTATTTAATTCGAAGAATTTCTTAATATTCCTAAATAAAGATTTTTTTAATTGATTTTATTTCTAAAAGATGAAGGGAATTATAATCAAATTTCATATAAAAACCATTTTATCCAAATTATAAATAGCACATAATTAATTGGTACCAATTTTATGGGTGTTGTGGGGGTGCTAACCCTTCTTCACATATAATCGACTCCTGAATCCAATCTTATTTTTGTAGACCAAAACCATCTTTTTAATAATGCTTTGAACTCACTGTATTAAAAAGATAAATTTTTGGGTGGCTAATCACACCTTAAAAAAGATTGGTGGTGACTCCCCATATTTTCATGATTTTAAATGTTTACGTCTAATAATCGAGTCTCTAGACCAATACGTTATGATAGCTTGGCGACTCCACTAGAGACATTTAAGTGTCAAGCTAAAAATTTTAATTATGCGCTATTAAAAATTTTGGATTCAAAAAGTTTTAATTAATATTTAATTTAGTTCCCTTTATTTTTATTTCTTAAAAAAATTAATAAATAAAATACATTGTATGTTAGTTATTACTTTGTTTGATTTTGTGTTTATGATTTGTTTATGTTATTTTGTTTAACATGTCACTTTGCACACCTTTGCATATTCACTTACATGTATGAGCTCTAGACTTGGGCTCCATACTTATTAGGAGGAAGTGAAGTAATTACATTCTCGTGAGGTGATAACCGTCACATTTGCCGAAGAAATATTTCCACTTAGATCAAACCCTTTCCATTTGTGGCCTATAATGGGTGAGGATTGGTGTACCTTATTAGTCTGTAATGGACAATGTTGTAAGGTTAATTTGGGAATCTTTAGATGAATAAATCCCAACTTGGCATATCATGAGCCATAGAAAGCTGCCTAGGATAGAGCCATGCCACTCTTCAGAAAATTACCAAAGGTTATGACACTATATATGTTATGTTATTTTCGTTGTATGATATGATTGTTTTGTTATTGTTATTATTTGTTTGTTTGGGTCTTTGATATTTTTTTATTTGTATAACATTTAATTTTGTTGCATACGTCATATAGATGTTGAATTTTAAAAGGGGTATTTGTTTTGGGTCAATCAATAGTAAAGAAAGCATTCATGAAACCATCAGTAGTATTAGCCTTCAGCAAGAATTATTTGAAAGTCAAAAGCCAATCAGAAAGCACCCAAGGAAAAGAGAAGATTGTTTAGGGGTTGGTTATGTTTCTACACTTCCACAATTGGTGCACGTGGATTTGAGTAAGAATGATGTAGCCGAATTGGAAACCATATGGTAACAATGGGGAGTAAAAAAAAAAGAGAGTCATTTTTGAAAAAATATGGGGATGTGGCACTGCTCCTATTTGTGAATATTGATGAGGCATTTGTTAGGGTTGCGATATAGTTTTGGGATCCATCTTATTTGTATTTCATGTTTAACCAACAAGACTTGGCCCCCATAATTAAAGAATATTCATTTTTACTTTGGATACAATCTACCAATCAAGACAAGATTTATTTGAAGGAGCAAAAAACTATCGGATATAGAAAGAAGTTAGCCAAGATTATGCAAACAGGGGTCGAGGAGATAGACAAGCATAAGAAGAGAAAGAATGGGGTCAAGATTATTTCATCAACTTTTTTGTTAGAGCATATAAAGAAGCATCTTGATGATGATTGGGGATTGGATTTGTTTTCTTTAGCTGTGTATAGGTTAATGATATTCCCTAAGGTATTAGTGGTAAGTTTTTCAAGCAGTTGGATAAAGGTATAAATCTTTCACCAACTATCTTAGTGGAAATCATTAGATTACTAAACTTCTGTTGAAAGAAAGATGAGGGTCAATTCATAAGAGGTGCTTAGCTATTTTTTGTTCAGCTTAGAAGTCACTTTTAGGAAAAGAAAACATATCATTTTAGCCTTACTCCATTTATGTTATTCCCATTAAGGAGTTTATCACCAAAGAATGGAAGAAGGATTGGATAAAAGGTCAATGGATGTCATTCTTTCTAAAGCTCACTAAGGAGGATGTAACATGGAAGGCACATTGGATGCTTCCCACAACCATTTTGTATAGTTGTGAAGACATGTCATGGGTACCATTGCTAGGGATATGAGGTGTAGTGAGTTATGCACCTCTTATAGTTTAGAAACAATATGATTTTTGGTAGTTTATCCATATAACTCATAGATTTAGTTCACTCGAGTTTGACTATGAGGTACCTGGTTATATGAAAAAGGTTAAATAAGTCATCAAGGCATGAAAGGTGATTAATCGGATGAACTTAACCAGATATGCAGATAATGTTACGAAAAGGTACCTTACAGGAAGAATAAAGAGAGTCAATAAAGATAAGCCCCTGTTAGCAGATGTTTTAAATTAGTTACTCATTTCTACTTTAGAGCTAGTATTGTCAATCTTGAGATTGCTCAGCAAGAGTTCAAGATGGAAAAAAAAAAGATATAGAAAAAGAATATGGTAATGATAGATCGAGTCAACAAGTTGAGATATGATTTGATGATGAAAGATGATGCATTACAAATATTGACCCAGGAGCAAAAGGTGTTGAAGGGAGATTTACAATATCATCACCAAGAGAATAATAGATTAAGGATAGACATCAGACCTTTAAAGGGATCCAAAAAGGATGTGGAAGAACTAAGAAAGATGGTGGAGTATTGGAAGAGTAGAACTTGAAAAAATAAGGAAGTGATCTTTACACTCACCAAAGAACAACAAACATGGAAAGATAAACTTTCAAAAGTCTCTACAAAGGTAGCAAAAGTAGCAAAGTGGTAAAGTAGCAAAGTACCAAGGTACCAAGAGGAAAACAAGAAGCTAAAGGCTAGATTGAGAAGATAATAGATAGGAGTTTTGATTTGCGAAAGGTGGAAAAGGCTTTGGAATAGGAGTTGATGAGTTTGGAAATCTAGTTAGTCAATAATCAAAATCACATAGATAAGATTTTGACTGAATGGTAAAAGAGAGAGGATTATTGGGCCTATACTTGTAATATGGAAGTGAAGCTTAGAAAATGGAGAGAGCAAAAAGCGTAGAGAGGAAATAGTATATAAAGCACTTAACTTTTCAAATCTATAAGAGTAGAAGCCAAGAAAATGGTGGAAAGAATTGAAGAACTTGAGCAAGATGTTGTACCGACTTAGCATTGCAATTAGTGATTATTGAGTTTCTTATGTGAAGCTAGGGAGCAGTATGCTCAAGTTAGGTGTTTTTATGGTTTTAATGCAAGAATGATTGGATGATGTATAGAGATTTCTATGGTTAATGAATGTTTTCTTTTTATGTAGATTAATCCAAAGCAATACCTTTTTTGCATTACATTACATTCAATGCATCCGTGTAAATTATTAAAAGCAAGTTAACAATAATAATAATACTATTAATAATGATAACAATTATGATTATACCATACGTTTTAATTCATGTTTAATAAAAAGAGGTTCAAAGGTAATAAAGCCTAAGAAGTTAGCTCAAGTAGTTATGTGCAAGTATAATAGCCACTCTAATTCTTAGGTTATGAAAGAAAAAAATTCAGCTAGGTTTGAGAGGGTCGAGAAGGCACAAGAGGAGATAAGGGAGAGAATGATGGAAATACAGTTGAATATCAAAGTGCAGATATCCAAGTTAAGATAATCATTAACTAGTTCTCTAAAAGGCAAAAAACACTTGCTAACACACAGAGATTAGGAGATGGCATTAATATAGAGGAATCATCATATTCTCTGGGATTCACTCCACCTCGAGTTCATATTTCATGAGGAATTCATTCACAGCCACCAACCATACAACTTCACACTTTTGCTAGACCTTTATTAGTCAACCTCATCCTTACATTGGTGTTAGACCTTTTGCTAGTCAACCTCAGGTACATGTGAATGTCAGTTTAGGATTAAATCATGTCAATCCTATCATTGTACCAAATTTGGATGATCCTGTTGAACAGGAAAAGCTATATGGCATGTCTGTGGTAGCAATAAGTGGTGAGAGAAAAAATAAGTATGATTTGTTGGAAGAAAGACTAAGAGCCATGGAAGGGAATGGCATTTGTGGGAGCATGTATGCCAATGTGAAAGTTTTTAATGAAAAGCAAGGAAATATTTTCGAAGGGTATGTCTAAAAGGTAATTGTTGAAGGGTGAAATAAGAGAAACCTTACCATGACGTGAGAAGATTTGATGAATGACTATTCTTAATGGTCACCGTATTGTTCCTAACTAACATTTCAAGCTAGTAATTTTCCTCAACTATTTCATCTGTGTGCTCTAATTCCTTTGCCATAAACATTGACAAAATAAAGGATCAACCTAAGCCATTCACAAAGCCGTAAGAGAAAGAGAGTCAAGATGTATCATTCACTCTTAATGTCTTACTTTTAGCTCTTCACCTTACGTATCCAAAACCATATGATTTTTGTTATCCCTACAAGACCCAAAAAGTCTCTTTACCCAAAATGGTATAATGCCAATGTTAAGTGTAAATTCCACGATAGGGTTGAGAGGCATTCCATAGAAGATTATGTTATTTTCAAGGATACAGTTTAGGCTTTGATCGATGTAGATCTCGTAAAGTTTAAAGAGCTAGTTAGTGGTTTTGATTATTAATAGCAGTGGAATCGAAGGTTAACGATGCTAAGGTTGAAGCACTATGTGAGAAACTTCAATTTCTATAAGTTTGAGTGTCATCTAAAGAGCACTTTTGGGAATATGAATTATTGGGTCAAGTTTGAGTGTTTGCATTACATGAATAGATCTTGTGCATCATAATATTTCATGGATTTATATTATTATTTGATATTTTCAATTTCTTTTAAAATTTAGACTTCTTTGAAAAAAATTGGTGAAAAGGGAGAAAATGTTAGATTTGAATAATGCCTCACATAGTCAGGCCCTAATGTTATAAAAATACCATAAATAAAGTGAAAAAATAGAGAAAAAGAAAGAGAAAATTTTGACTCTTTGAAGAGTTGACGATCACTATTAGGAATTTCTCAAATGCCTTAATACCAATTCTTAAATCATCTAGATGACTCTATTTTATTAGCCATCACCCTTCAAAAGCTATGAATTAGAATTTGTGAACCTTGCTTTCACCTGACAGCATTATGATATTAGAGGGTGATATTCTTTTTCAAAGCAATGAATAATGAAATAGCTATTTTAAAAAGAAAAAAAATTAGGATTCTTATGAAATAGCTATTTCAAATCAAGTATGTATGACTTTTTTTTAAGAATTCATATGTGGTAATTTGATGTGTCAATGTTATGTTATGGCTTAAAAAATTTTCAAAAATCAAAGCCATCCCACGTTCAATAAAATGACCTTAGATTAACCAACCTTACATTCTTTACCTAAAATTAGCCCGGTCTAGTGTCTTGGGGGCATACTGATTTGAGAAGAAAGATCTCATTACCTTTAAGACAACTTGAGTTATGAATAGCCCATTCATTCTTTTTTGTGGAGTGACATGAACCTCTTAAATGGGTTTATTTCATATGACCCTTTTCTCATTTATTCCACATAATCTTTTTTTTGTAACAACTTTCATTAAGGATGATTTGCTAAAATGGGGGCATCTTCCATGAAATACATTACTGGTAAAATGAATTTAGGAATGAGTTATGGAGGGCATGCAAAAAAAAAAAAATCAAAAAACACAAAAAAAAAGAAAAGTAAAAAAAAAAAAAGATAAAAAAAATGGTTATGACATCATGCACTTAGAAAATTTGAATAAATCTAAATAAAGACCTAACAAATAAAAAAAATTTGAAAAAAAAAAGAAAACAAACCAAGATGAAAAAGCCAAAAGAAAAGTCAAGAAAGCCAATAATTCAAAAAAACAAAAAAAAAAGATAAGAAAGAAAACTTTTGAAATGAAAACTTTTCTTCAAATCATTTCTTCAAAGGGAATTGCTCTTCAATTTAGGTGATCATGCTTAAGATGATAGATGACTGTCTTTCATCATTCTTTCACAAATTTAGATATTTATCCTTTTCCACCCCTTTGAGCCTAACAAATTCTTTCAAAATAAATTTTAATTGAGGATCACCCTCCACACTAAAGGGTAAAATGGATACATTTAAGGGTTTAAAAATGGTGATGTCCAAATGGAATCTCATATGTTGGGGCAAAGGCTAAATATAAAATTCTCAAAAGTATTGAATCCACTTAGAGAAAATAAAAAGTGAAAGAATGTAAACGAAAAAGGTGAGGAAAGAGAGAGAAAATGAAAGAATGAAGAAAAATAAAGAAAAAAGGAAAAAGAGAAAAAAAGAAGAAGAAATTAATAGGTGAAAAGTATAAGAAAATGAAAAAGAATATACCCTAAAGTGAATCCTTCAAATGAAAGAATGATAATTGGTTTTAATTACCTTTAAACACTTATTCAGGCTTGTTTATCCCTTTCTTTGGCCTGAACCTTAGCCTATATTGCATCCATGAAAAGCCTATATTAGATCAAGCATGGATGGTGAAAAATTAAAGAGTTTCTCTTGGAAAAATGACCTTGAAACCCATGAACCTTTTTGGACCTTCTTTATTACTTAATTTTTTGTTTGGACCATTAACCCCTTTTGATTAGATTTGAATTTTTAAGTGCATGGTGTGATAATCAATATAAAAATCAAAAAAAGAAAAAAAAAGAAAAATAAATATGGATCTATGGTGAAAACCTTAAAAAGGGCAGTTTAGAGCAAATCTTGAAAGCCACTGCTAATGCTTTATGGTAGATGTTGATCAAAGATAAACTAAATCTTTTTGAAAGATCCAAAATATCATGGTCCCAAAAGTTTGAGAAGGGTTGATGTTCAAAATTCTCAACCTTGTTCTATTCTCAAATAACCTTTCAGAATCTCAAATGCTTATAGTTAGCCTTGATATATATCAAAATATCACATTTGAAGGCAAAAGAAAATGATTGAATATGTTTAGTTTTCAAGGGATTCATGTTTTTGAAAAAAACTTATGTTTCATTTGTGAGCTTGCATGGAGAATGTATATGCCTCTTTTATCCCTTTTAGGTGGTGAAACCTTTTTAAATGAATAAAAACTTTAATGTGCTAAACCATTTAATCCATTTGGAAAAAAAAATTTTACCTCTTTCATTTTTGAGCCCAGCTTAGCTGGCACCAACAAAGTTTTAATCCAAGTTTAGTTGGAATCAGTCAAATTTAAGCCTAGATTAGTTAGCATATAAGCCCATATTAGTTGAAAAAGTATACACCTTTTTTATCCCCTCAAAGTGGTGAAGTCCTTTTAAATCAACAAAAATCTCTATGTGTAGAATTATCCAATCCATTGAGAGAGAAAATTTTTACTTCTTTCCTTTGTAATAGAGATTATTAGTTTTTCTAAAAAACAAAATTTAAGCTCAGTTTAACTAGCACCCAATGAAAGATTTAAGCTTAGTTTAGCTAGCATATCATGAAAAGATTTAAGCCCAATTTAGCTGGCACCCACGTTTTAAGCCTAGTATTAACTAAAACCAATGGAAACTTAAGCCTGGTTTAGTTGGCATCCAATTAAAGATTTAAGCCTAGATTACCTAGCTTGATGAAGTTTTAAGTCTAGATTATCTTCCCCTTATAGAAAGATTTAAGCCTAGATTATTTAAGCTCAGCTTAGCTGGCACTAATGAAAATTAAGCCTTAATTACCTGGCCCTCGTGGAAAGATTTAAACCTAGATTAGCTACTACCCAATGAATATTTAAGCCCAGTTTAGTTGACACCAATAAAGATTTAAGCCCAATTTAGTTGACACTAATAAAAATTAAGCCTAAATTACCTAGCCCTCAATGAAGTTTTAAGCCTAGATTACTTAGCCGTCATGGAAAGATTTAAGCCCAGATTATCTGGCACCAATGAAATATTTAAGCCCAGTTTAGCAGGCATTAATAAAGATTATACCCAATTTAACTGGCAACTAATAAAGATTTAAGCCTAGATTAGCTGGCATCTAATGAAAATTTAAGCTTAGTTTAGTTGGCATAGAAAAAGAAACTTTATCCTTTAAGTACTTGACTTGCGGTGTTTTCCCGGTTATTCTTAATTACTTGACTGATGGTGTTATTCGAATAGTTTGTTATTTTTAACTTGTGGTGTTATCCTAGTTGTTTTTTACTCCTGACTTGTGGTGTTGTCTTGGTTATTCATTATTTCTGACTTATGGTGTTGTCCCGACCGTCTTTTATTTCTGACTTGTGGTGTTATCCTAATCATCTTTTTTTAAAACTTTTGGTGTTGTCCTAGTTATTTGTTGTTTCTGACTTGTAATGTTATCCCAATCGTTTGTTATTTTTGACTTGTGGTGTTGTCCCGATCGTTTGTTATTTCTAACTTGTGGTGCTATCCCAATCATTTATAATTTCTGATTTGTGGTGTTGTCTTGGTTGTCCTTTATTTCTAACTTGTGGTATTGTCTCAGTTGTATGTTATTTCAAACTTGTGGTATTGTCTCAGTTGTCTTTTGTTTTTGACTTGTGGTATTGTCCTGATTGTACATTATTTCTGACTTGAGGTGTTTTTCAGGTCGACCTTTATTTTTGACTTGTGGTATTATTCTGGTCATCCCTTATTTCTGACTTATGGTGTTGTCATGGTTGTCTTTTATTTTTGAATTGTAGTGTTGTCCCGGTGGTTCATTATTTCTAAATTACAGTGTTGTCCCGGTGGTTCATTATTTCTAAATTACAGTGTTGTCCCAATTGTCTTTTATTTTTGACTTGTAATGTTGTCCTGGTCGTTCTTTAACCAAAAAAAATAATAAAAACAACACAAAAACAAAAAACAAAAAACAAAAACAAAAACAAAAAAAAAAGAGTTTTTAGAAGGTAGTATCTAGACAAAATTATTGTCTATGTGTTTACATTATTCTTAATCCTTAAAAATATATAAAAAAGGGTAGTTGCAGACATTTAATTTTGTTTGAGATATTTTATCATTTTAATTCAGGCTCAATTTTACAATTGGGCCCTAACTATAATTTTTCGAGTGATTACATGGTTCATTTTTAATACTAAAGGATAACATCTAATGGGGGCCTCATGATGAGACCCATTGTATTGACCTAAATCTAAAATGGCTCGATAAAAAATTCAAAATAAAAGACCCATTTCAAAGCCTAATAGTGATCTATTGTTGACATCAAACCAAAAAAATCAAAATAAAAAATATATATATAAATTATTAAAAAGAGATGGACTTGGCCTAAAATAACATTATTGAAACTTAAATGAAAATCAAATAAATAAGCAAGGCTTGAAAGCCCAAAATAAAGAATCCAAGATGAATAAAAACAAAGGCCCATTTGGACTTTATTAGGGTTTTTTTTTTTTTTTTGCATGAGAACTTGCATTTCATGTGAGACAAAAAAGGCCCATGCATTGGGTTTGAACTTGGCATGCATGAAGTCCTACAAAAGAAAAACAAAAACTACTTCACATTGGTGAGGCGTGGATTTTGGTAGGCATGCCGTGCAAATGGAAAAGTTGAAAAATCGAAAGCGTAGTGGCGCAACGTGGGTGCATGAAAGAGGAGAAAAAAGAAGTAAGCCATGCAGGAACGCCAAGGGCAAGTAGTGAGAAAAGAAGGGCAAGAAAGAAAAAGCCAAGAAAAACGAC
This sequence comes from Durio zibethinus, assembly GCF_047325235.1. NCBI lineage: Eukaryota > Viridiplantae > Streptophyta > Magnoliopsida > Malvales > Malvaceae > Durio > Durio zibethinus. Next base: position 22,451,437 of record NC_143166.1, read on the forward strand.
AGCAGCGTGGGGGCTTTTAGAGGAAAAAATTGAATGTAAAAAAAAGGCAAGAAAATAAAGAAAAATAGAAGAAAAAGGTAGGAAAAAATAGTAAAAATGGAGAAGCAGTGGTGCAAAAAAAAAAAAACCTTAGGGAAACAACAAAAAGAAGGAAACTTGGCAACCGTAAAAAGGAGCCAAGCAAAAAATCTAGCAGTAAAAAGCACTGAAAAAAACTGGTAGCAACTTGAAAAAAAAGATCGGGGAAAAGAAAAAGCAAGGGGAAACAGCTACAAGTCAAGTGACAGGAAAGGAAACAACTGGCTTAGACAAAAGTTGAAAAGAAGTTGCAAGCAAGAGGTAAGGAAAGGCGACGAAAACACAAAGATAAAAAAGAAGTAATAGTTGCAAGCAAAAAACAAAAGAGGCAATAGCAAAATCTAGAAAAGCGGAAAGAAATCAGCTTGAACTAGTGGTAATTGGAATCATACGGCAAAGAAAGAGTAGGCGTGAGGAAGGAACTGGGAAAAATAATAAACAAAAAAAAACCAAAAATATAGAAGGAAGGGAAATGAACAATAAGGAGAGTAAAACCAACTAGGGAAGGAGGAGCATGAAAGAGGGTTTTTTTTTTTTTCTTTTTCTTCCTTTGTTATGCCAAGTTGGTTTTTGCATGATGTTTAGCTTTTATTTTTCTTATGTTTACTACTTTTCATATGGGGTTGTGTGTCTCAAAGGCTTAACATGTAGGGCAAAAAATTTATTTATAAAGCAGGGCAAATAAATTGTTTGTGGGGAAAGGAAAAGGTTTAATTTTTTTTTTTTGCTCTCATGTTTGTTATTTTATGTGGGTGTGAGGCTTGCCATTTCTACGTGAGGATTGGTTATGATAAAAATAAATCTTTAAGGTTTTATGCATTTGTTAGTCCCTTTACGATTTGGCCACTTGTAGAGCTTTTCTTTTTTGTTGGTTGATGTTGTTACATTCGATCCTTATTCTACTTATTGTTCATGAGTGTTTATTCTTCTTTGTTCATCACCTATGCGTATGGCTCTTGCTAGTTTGGAAAATTATACTATGGAGCTCAAAGCTTCATTATTCTAGGAAGACCAAATCCTTACATGTGGGCTGTTTATAGGGATAGGGAAAATGTGCATGTGCATGGCTCCTTTTGGCATGTTATGGATGGTTTGTTTTACTTTTGTTCTTGGCATGAAGTTTATGACATGGAATTAGAAATAATAGTGTAGACATGGGTTAAAAAAATATATACTGTAAATGATAAGTTGATAACAAAAATATAAAAACTGTTTAAAGATAATTAAATTTTTAATAATGTTTTTTTAAATAAAAAAAAAGAATGAAAGATTTTAAAATCCCTCCCTAGATGTTGGAGGGAATATAAAATCATGTTTTAAAAAGATAATTCTACGTAGATGTTATGGAGTTATTAAATAATAAAATGAAAATAATAAAAGGTTAATAAATAATAAATATAAGAAAATTTTAATAAAAAGAAAATATATAAAAATATAAAATTTTTTTAAAGAAATCTAAAAAAGTGAGTTGGCTCCGAATGTTTGCATTGATGTTGAAAATTTTTAGGAAGGCTTGTAAATATCTAAAATTAAAAATTTAAATTGAAACCTTAGACCAAAACCTTAAAATTAAAACCCTAAATTGGAACCCTAAATCGAAACACTAAATAAAACCTTAGGGTCGAAGCCCTAAATGAAACGCTAAAATCAAAATCCCAAATAAAACTTGAAAGCTTAGGTGAAACCCAAAAGCCCCGGCTGAAAAGCTTAGGTGAAACCCAAAAGCCCCGGCTGAAAACCCTAGGTGAAACCTTGCACCGTAAAATCCAAAACCCTATGTGTAAACCCGAAACCCTAGGTAAAACCCTAAACCGTAGGTAGAATCAGAATCCATAGTTCTTTGTTGAAACCCCAAACTCATTTTAAATTTTAAGGATTCATATGAAAACCCTTTTTATGAAATAATCTGTTCTCGAATGCTAACTAGATGATGGAATATTTAGGAAAATTTATTTCATTAATGATTTTCATATATTTCTATAACTTTAACTAAAAATTCTAATGAAGAATAAAAAAATATAAAAAAAAAAATTTTAAATATAAAAAGTTACATCCAAACTTTGCCTAGAAGTTAAAAAGTCCAAGTGGTGCTCTTATATTTGAGGACCCGTTTTTAAATTTGCATTTCCTCGTCATTCAAGACACATATACATATATTTATTTTTTTGCACACATTATGCATGTACATGCATCCTAATTATTGTTGTTTATGGTTTATTATAACCTTTTCCATTTTTATTACATAAAAAGTTTTCTTTGAAAATTTTATTTCAAAAAAATAAATAAAATAAATTTAAAATGTCATAAAGTATAGATCCATAGACCTATCGTTAGACATGGATTAAAGCAGTTGCTCCAATCTTTTTTTGTTTAGGTGTGATTGGCCACTTGATCGAATCTATTCTATTTAAAAAAAAGTCTCAAGATTGATTTAGGTATATTTAAATAGTATATTTTGATCTATGAAACCAAATTTTGAGTTCAAGAGTACAATTATACGTGAATAAGGTTATAGCACCCTCACAACACCTATCAAATGATGGTGCTAGTTTGATTTCAAATCATCCAAACCTTAATCATGTTTATAATTTATCAAAATTTTTAATATTGAAAACTGATCTTAAGATTACTCCAATTGTTTAGTAGTAATTTAAAATAATTTTCTCACCTAAGGAGTATTCATAGAGACTAGTGCCTTACTCTGAAGAAGCTTCGTCGTTAGACTTATTAATATATTTTATTCAAGAAAATAATTAATAAAGTCCTCCAATAGTTTGGTAGGATTTACTTTGATGCAAATCTCTTAACAGTTTGATGAGGTTTTATTGTAAAATATTTATAAAATTTTTATTTTTGAGAAAATTCATTAAATCTTCCAATAGTTTGGTAAGATTTAACTTAAGATGTAATCCTCCAATAGTTTGGTAGGATAAAATACAAAATATTTGTTAGATTGCTTGATTTATGAAATTCTCTAATAGTTTGGTGAAATCCATAGAATTTAAATTTATGAAAAATCCTCTAATAGTTTGATAGGATTCATGAATTTATTTGAAAAGAGAATTTTTTTTAAGTTGTTTTCCAGAAATAATAAAAAGGAATTTTACAAAATAAAAAACAAAAAAACATTGAAAAAATAAAAAATTGCTTAATTTAAAATTAGTAAAATAATAAAAATGAAAATAAAATAAAATAAGAAAAAGCTTAAAAAATGAAAATTGCAAAATAAATAAAGAAATACAATAAAAAATGAAAATAAAAAGAAAAAGAGAAAAGAAAAATCTGCGATCAGGTCGAGTTGCTCCACGGGCAGCGTGCAAATCTTAAATGGATTCATGTGAATCCTAGGCCCTTAGAAATGATGTTTTTCCTCAGATCTGCCCGAGCACTGCTCTCTCTAGCTAGTATTTCCTTTGGCTTCTTTTTAAAATTCTTCCAAACTAGTTGCCAAAAACTAGGTAACTTGCTAATTTCTAGAAAATGTTGTTAGAATCTGATCGAAAAATTCAAACTCCATTGGGAAATTTAACTAAAAAATTCAAAAATTCAAACAAAAACCTAGTTTTTCCAAATTTTACTAGATTCTTAAAAAAATTCCCAGAAATTCAAATTTAAACCTAGAACTTCAAACCTAAACCCAGAAATTCAAACTCTTAATCCTAGAACTTCAAACCCAGAAACTTCAAACCAAGAATCTTTAAACCCATAAATTTGACACCCATAAAATTTAAACCAAGAACCTTTAAACCCAAAAATATTTCCTACCCAAAAACTCTACTCTGCCTTTCTCTGTGATTCTATTCAATTTGTTGCCAATTTTTGATAGAAAGTTAGGGCTCGAACAGAATCAATCCAGGCTTGAATCTTGGGATTAAATTCAGTCCAATGTGATTTTAGGCCTAGATTTTGGCAAATTTGTTTGATTGAAATCCCTTTGTTTTAGTCTTGAATTGAAATGTAGATTCGATTTCCTTTCCTTTTTGTTAGCACAGATTAAGAAAAAGAAAATAATAATAATAATAATAATAACTACAACAACAACAATGATAATAATAGTAATAATAAACACTAGTTGACTGGACATTGATGGGTGTCTATAGCTACCCCTCTTTACATATCCATGTTAGATAAAAAAAATACAAAGACTTAGACATCCACTCTATCCGGGCCCAAAAATGAAAGTCAAATTAGTAGGCAAAAATTACTAGGATTGAGCCGTAAGTCAAATAACTTAAATGATCTAGATCGAGTTGAGATCAAAATGAGTGACCAGGATTGAACTGCTAGTTAGAAAAATGATTTGGACTAACTCGAGATCAAAATGAGTGACCAGGGTTAAACCGTAGGTTAAAAAAATGATTTAGACAGAGTCAAGATAAGAATGAACAATCGGGATTAAATTGAAAGCTGAAAAATGATCTTGATTGAGTCGAGATCAAAATGAATGATCGAGATTGAACCGTAAGTCAAAACACTAAACTGACCTGGATCGATCGAGGTCAAAGATGAATGATCAAGGTCTACCTATAAGTCAAAAAAATGATCTGGATGGAGCTAAGATCAGAACGAGTGATCAAAATCGAACTGCAAGTTAGATATATGATTTAGACCAAGCCAAGATAGAAAACAAGTGATCCAGATCAAACCACAAATCAAAAAGATGATCTAAACTGAGTCGAAATCAAAACAAGTGATAAATGATAATGCAACAATGCAAGTGCACACCCTATCTAGGATGGGAATGAAACTTTAATTGTGGCACTAAAGTTTCAATGGCTGTATTCTCATCTCTGCATACTTCTCGTAAGGATTGCAAACTATTCTTCATTACTCAGGATAAGAATTTATCTTTATCCTAATGTAAGCTTTCAAAATCAATGATTTTATCATACTTTGAAGATTTCATCTTTGGGCTTCATCCCTTTCAATTCTCTCAAAGTAATACATAATCCATTATGACATTACTCAATTATCAATCATTATCCTAATTTCAAAATATAAAATGCAAATTATGCACTTCTTCTATTCATGGCAAAGTATAAAAAAAGGAAAGGCAAATATTGAAAGCAGGACATAGATAGGATGAAATGAATATCATTTGTTTGGAGAAGAAGTAAATTACAAATGATAGCAAAGGAATAAAATAAAGGCGTATAGGGATAGCTATTTGGGATAACAATGCCCCAAGACAAATAATCAGATAATCATGACAACAAATCTTAGATTTCTTCAAAAACTCAACCATATAATGCCCCAGCACTTTAGAGCTTTTTAAAATTCAATGATTTGGTGCGCCTTTTGAATGATGCCATATCCTCTTTATCCAAGTCGCCTTTACAAGTTTTTAACTGAGATAGACTTCCATTTAATTCATGCCACCCTTCTAAGTTTTCAACTTGAACTTTCCTCTTTTTTTTTTTTTAAGTTCAAGTTGACCTTTCGGGTTAACTTCTCCCTTTCCTTTTTTTTAAGCAAAGTATTTCTTCATTGCATCAAAATTTATGGGATTAGTAAGGTCATCTTTATCCATCTTTAACAAAATTAGGGCTCCTAACAAAATTAGGGCTCCTCCTGAAAAGGCTCTTTTCACAACATATGGTCCTTCTCAATTTGGAGTCCATTTCTCCCATCATCATGTTGACTCGAAAGAATTCTTTTTAACACCAACTCTCATTCTCGAAATTGATGAGGTTAAACTTTTTATCGTGAGCTCTCATCATTTTTTTTGGTATAATTGGCCATGACAGAGTGTTGCTAACTACTTCTTTTAATGAAGTTCAATTGCTCATAGTGCTCTTGGATCCATTTAGCTTCTTTAAACTCCACTTCCCTTAGAACTTTCATAAATGGAATTTCTACTTTCACTAGCAATATGACCTCCATCTCGTAAACCAAAAAAAATAGGGTTACCCCAATGGAAGTGCATACTGGCATTCGATATGCATGCAAAGTAAAAGGTAATTTCTTATATTAATCTTTATATGTTTTAGTCATCTTTTCCAGAATCTTTTTGATGTTTTTATTTGTAGCCTCTACTGTTCCATTCATTTTTAGACAGTATAGAGCTGAGTTATGGTGCTTAATCTTAAATTGAGCACATATTTCTTGCATCATCTTACTGTTCAAGTTCTTTACATTATCTAAGATGATCATTTTCAAGAGTTTGTATTTATAGATTATTTTCCTCTTAATGAGCTTACAGACTACTAATCGAGTTACATTTGTAAAGAAAGCTACCTTGACCCATTTAGTGAAGTAGTCAATTCGTTTGATACTTTTAAAATGATGGGACCAATGGCATCCATCCCCCACATGGAGAATGGCCAAGGTGGTGCTAAAACATATAAAGTAGTGGGTAGAGCATGAATCTTATCAACGTAGATTTGGCATTGTTAGCCTTGAATTGATAAAATATTTAAAATGACAAAATAAAAATTTGCTAAAATTGAATTAAAGTGATTTGAACTTAATTTGAATTCTTTTTCAGCTTTTAATCCAAGAAGAACATGTTCAAATTTATCTAGCTTGGTTTAAAAATAAAATTTGGTAAAAGGATTGATTGATGTTTTAGCCAAAAAGCTTATTCGTGCAAATTTCATGAAAACCAATCAATCCTTTCCTTGTATGAATTGATTGGTTCTAGATTTTGGTGAACAGGATCAATCCCTTTAAAAAGGGATCGGTTGGTTTTTTACCCAAAATGAAATTTTTGCTTCAGGATTGAAAAAAGGATCGATCACCCTCACCAGGGGATCGATTACTAGAAAGGGGATCGATTGGTAGCAAAAAAGGATTAATTGGTTGTGCCTTTTCATGTATAAAATTACTTTATTTTTTACTGACCCAATTGATCCCCCCAGGAGTGGATCAATCTCTTGATGCCTAAAAAGCCCCAACGGCTATTTTCTTATCTAAAATTTTGTAGGCTTCAAGCATTAAATGCAACCAATGGCTATTTCTTTCTTTCTATATATAAATGAAGGTTTTTATTGCAATTGAAAAGGGTAAAATGCCAATAGAACTTATTATTTTTATCTACCATCTTCTTCAAGTATTAAAACCAGTTTAGTTAGAGAAAATTATAGAAAATGCATATTGTATCAGTTTTTCCCTTAATCTTCTTTTCAATATTGATTTGTACTTTAAATTAGCAAACACCCAACCTTAAATAGGTTCTTTGTGTTTGCAAAATACTTCAAAATTTTATATTGTGAGATTGTGAGCTTAAATGGGAACCCTTAAGAGATTATGGTGTTGATTGTATATAGCTTTGACAAGCTAGGTTGTAACTTTCAACACATAGTGGATTGAACTCTTTGGCAAATGAGGCTAAGAGAAAGGACACAGGTGCCTAAAGAAAGGTTCGAACCTTTATAAATCTTGGTTTTAATTTTTTATCTCTACATCTTGTTTTTAAGATTTTTAGTGTACTTCCTTTTATTGTGTTCATTTACTTAGAAAATTTGATTTGTAAAATTTGTGCTTATTTGGTATTGATTTTGAAAAATTTATTATCAACCAATTCACCCCCTCTTGATTTATTTTATGTCTTTGAGCTAATAATTGGCATAAGAGCTAGTACATTTTTTTTTATAGGTCTAACAAGTTAAGAGTGATCCTGAAAATGGCTCAAAAAAGTATGATGATTAATGTAAAGCAACCATCCTCAAGCTACAACATATATAGTGAGCAACAAGAAATATGTTTCATGGCAAATGAAACAATTGCTACATCTTTGAGAGGTGAAGGTCATTCAATTATAAAACCTCTCTCTTTATCAGTGACAACTACTCATATTGGAAGACTAGGATGAAATTGTTTATTCAAGCTAATGATTATAAAGTTTGGAAGGTCATTATAAATGGTCCTCAAATTCCAATGAAGATGGTGGATGGTACAGAGGTGATCAAGCAAGAGAGTGAATGGATGTCATTGATATAAAAATGGCTTAACTCAATGCCAAAATGCTCTTTTGTGCACTGGGGCCTAATGAGTATAATAGAGTTTCTTTGTGTGAAATGCAAAAGAAATTTAGGATGAGTTGGCCATCACTCATGAAGGTATTAATCAAGTGAAAAAGATCAAAATTGGCATGCTCACTCATGATTATAAGTTATTCAAGATGAAATCAAAAGAAACCATTAATGAAAAGTCAAACCACTTCGCCGACATCATTAATGGTTTAAAGGCTCTTGGGAAGACTTACTTAAATATGAAAATGGTCAAGAAAATTCTAAATAGTTTACTAAAAAGCTGGAAAGCTAAAGTGATAGCCATTGAAGAGTCCAAAGATCCTCACATACTTTCTTTAGATGAACTCATAGGCTTTCTCTTTACCTATGAGATAGAGCTCAAAAGGGGATAAGAACCAATCAAGAAAGGTGGCATTACACTGATTCAACCTTTCAAGAAGATAAAGAAAATTTTGAACAAGATGAGGTTGATGAAGATGAAGAAATAGCCATGTTTACAAAAAGGTTTAAAAAGTTCATGAGGATGAACAAGTTCTCAATTAAAAGAAGACCACAAAGGGAAATAATCAAATGAGAACCAAGTAGAAGAGAAAAGGATCAAATTATTTGCTATGAAGATAACAAACTAGGTCATATCAAATTCAATTGTCCTTTATGGTAAAAGTAAAACATAATAAAGACAAAAAAAAAAGCAATGGTTGCAATATAGAGTGATAATGACTTCTTCGATGATAAATCAAATGATGAAGAAGTAGCAAACCTATGTCTCATGGCTCTTGATGAGACCAAGGTAATTTCTAATCCAAATGATTTAAATTCATATACATTTAATGAATTGCAAGGTGCTTTTGATGAATTAGCTGTAGAATTTGAAAGCATGAACATGAAGTATAGAAAAATGATTTCTAAGTTAAAATTAGAAAATGAGCTCTTGGTTAAAGTAAAGAATGACTTAGAAAAGGAAATTGAGCTTTTAAAATTGAATGTTAATAATTTGACTAAGAAAAATGAGAATTTTCATAACTTATTTTCTAGATTTTATATGGGACATAAAAAACTTAATGGCATGCTTGAAACACAAAGAGCATTCTTTGATAAAGATAGATTAGGCTATAATGGTGGTAACAAAGAGACTCATTTGAAGAATTTTCTTGTTAAGCCAAATGATTCATGCAGTATATGTACATATTATCATAAATTGGGTCATTCTATACAATATTGTTCCTTGAAAAAAGTCACTTATAGAGTTAAACTCATTATGAGTGTGTGGATTCTAAAAGGAATTAGCATTTCAAGATGCGATTACTAAAATGAAGTGGATTCCAAAAGGTATAAGAATTATAAATACTAACACTCAAGGGTTCAAGAAAGTTTGGGTACCCAAAACAAAAATTTAATTATGTTCTTGTTGGTAGATGAGCATTGCTACAAAACAAATTCAAGTAAGAACAATTCATGGTACCTTGATAGTGGATGCTTAAAAACATGATCGGAGACAAGACTCTCTTTATAAACTTAAAAGCTAAAAGTGGAGGAGATGTTACATTTGGTGACAACTCTAAAGGCCAAATCAAAGGGATTGGCTCCATTGCTAACAATTCTTCTACTACTATTGAAAGTGTTTTACTTGTGAATAGACTCAAGCATAACTTACTTAGTATTAGTCAATTAGGTGACAAAGGACTTAGAGTTGTATTTGAATCTATGTGCTGTCAAGTAATTGATATCAAGACTAACAAACTTGTTTTTATTGGACATCATTAAGGAAATGTTTTTGTGGTGCATTTGGATGATTTTTCTTTTAAAAATGTTTGTTTTATGGCTCAAAAAGAAAATGAAAGTTGGATTTGGCATAGAATACTTGGACTTGCAAGCATGCATGTAGATTCAAAACTTTCTCAAAATGATTTGGTTGTTGGTCTACCAAAATTGAAATATGAAAATGACAAGGTTTGTGATGCATGTGCTCAAGAAAAACATAGAAGATTCTCCTTCAAACCTAAGAATTGTATTTCAACTACTAGACCTCTTCAACTACTTCATATTGATCTTTTTGGTCCTATTAGGACAATGAGTCTTGATGGAAAATAATATGGGTTTGTTGTTGTTGATGATTTTATTAGATATACATGGGTTCTCATTTTGCATTCAAAGAATAAAGCTTTGGAAAAATTCGTCACTTTTAGCAAGCAAATACAAAATGAGAAAGGCTATTCAATTTCTAGTATTATAAGTTATCATGGAAAAGAATTTAAAAACCTTAGCTTTACTGTGTTTTGTAGTGAAAATAGTACTAGCCATAATTTTTTTGCTCTTAGAACTCCTCAACAAAATGAGGTAGTAGAAAGGAGAAATAGGATTTTAGAAGAAATGGCTAGAACCATGCTATGTTAAAATAATTTACCTAGATATTTTTTGGTAAAAGCCATAGATACCTCTTGTTATATTATAAATACAGCTATGATTAGGCCAATCTTGAAGAAAACTCCCTATGAACTTTTAAAGGAAAAAGGCTTAACATAAGTTATTTTTATACTTTTGGCTGCAAATTTTTGTTTTGAACAATGGAAAAGATAATCCTAGAAAATTTGATGCAAAAAGTAATGAAGGCATTTTCCTAGGATATTCTTTGAATTCAAAAGCCTATAGAGTCATTAACAAAAGAACATTAGTTGTTGAAAATTCTATACATGTTATCTTTGATGAATCTAATCCACCTCCAAGAAAGGTGCCTCTTGATGACGATAATGTAGGTATACTTCAAGAATATATCAATGATGCATCACATGACATTAAGGAGAACATTTAAAAAGAGGATGATAAGTTTTTAGAAGAGCCACAATATATAAAACAAGAACTAAATCACCATATAGAAAAAAGATATGTCAAAGATAGTGAGATTGTTGGTGATCAAACTCAAAGGGTAAGAACTAGATCTTTTTACAATGTGTGCAATTATGTTAATTTTTTATTTCATATTGAACCCAATAACATGGATGAAGCCTTAGGAGATGATCATTGGATATTGGCTATGCAAGAGGAATTGAACTAATTTGAAAGAAGCCAAGTGTGGAATTTTGTACTTAGGCCTAACGATCATCCTACTATAGGCACCAAATGGAATTTTAGGAATAAAATGGATGAGCATGGCAATGTTGTTAGAAATAAAGCTAGGTTGGTGGCTCAAGGGTATAGTTAAAAAGAAGGAATTGATAATGATGAAACCTATGCTCCGATTGCAAGGTTAGAAGCCATTAAAATGTTGCATGTATTTGCATGTTTCAAAGATTTTAAGCTTTTTCAAATGGATGTCAAAAGTGCATTTCTAAATGATTTTATAAATGAAGAGGTGTATGTAAAGCAACCTCCTAGTTTTGAAAATCTTAAATTTCCAAATCATATTTATAGATTGACAAAAGCTTTGTATGGTTTAAAACAAGCTGTTAGAGCTTCATATGAAAAATTGTCAAATTTTTTAATTGAAAATGGTTTTAATAGAGGGAAGGTTGATACTATACTTTTAAAAAAAAAATAGAAAGAAAGCACATTCTCATAGTGCAAGTTTATGTTGATGATATTATATTTGATGCTACTAATGAAGTTTTTAGTCAAGAATTTGCTAAAACTATGCAAGATGAATTTGAAATGAGCATAATGGGAGAACTTACAATCTTCTTGAGATTCCAAGTAAAGCAAATAAAAGATAATACTTCATTAATTAAGCCAAATACATAAAGGACTTGCTTATAAGGTTTGGATTGGAAGAATCAAAGCCTTACTAAACACCTATAAGCACTTCCACAAAACTTGACAAAGATGAAAGAGGTAAATGTATTGATTCTAAATTATATAGGTCTATGATTGGTTTATTGTTATATCTTACTACAAGTAGATCAGATATAATGTTTAATGTGTGTTTATGTGCTAGATTTCAATCATGACCTAGAGAATCATATTTATCTGCAATTAAAAGAATTTTTAGATACCTTAAGGACACTTATAATTTAGGACTATGGTATCCAAAAGGTTCATCTTTTGCTTTGCATGCCTATTCTAATATAGATTTTGGTGGTTGTAAAATTGATAGAAAGAGTACTTCCAATACTTATCAATTGTTTGGGAAAATGCTGATATCATGGTTTTCCAATAAACAAAATAGTGTTGCTCAATCCATAACCAAAGTTGAATATGTAGCGCTCGATACTTGTTGTGCTCGAGTTTTATGGATTAAGCAATAATTGGAGGATTTTGGAATTCCATAGACCACATTCCCATTAAATGTGATAATACTAGTGCCATCAATCTCACCAAAAATCCAATTCAACATTCAAGAGCTAAGCATATTGAAATTAGGCATCATTTCATTAGAGATCATATTCAAAAGAGTGATATTATGCTTGAATATGTTGATACCTTGCATCAATTAATTGATATTTTCACAAAACCTCTTGATAAAGATAGATTTTATACAATTAGAGGTGAACTTGGTATGATGAATCCTCCTTGAAATGAAATTTTTGATGGTATGATGAATGTTGACAATTTGTTTGACCAAATATGTGTTTATCTTGACATATTTTTAAAACCTTGTCTATGATTATGTTTAGGATGCATATTTGAATACTCATGTTGCATAGTTTTAAATTACATTAAAGAATTATATATATTTTAAAAAAATTTTGCTATAGTGAAACCGATCAATCCCCTTTGGATTAGATCAATTAGTTTTCTATCTAGTAGCTAAAATCGAGTTTGGAAACATGAGACCCAATCGATCCCCATTGGATTCGATCGATCGCTCTATGCATTGTTTAAGGGCACCAAGGCTCGACTCGATTGATCCCTCTTTATACCTAATTGATTGGGTCATGTAAAAATTCCTTATGTGCACTGTTTTGTCCATTTAAATCTGGACTCCTTTCCTTTCTTTCACTGACTATAGCATTTTTTTCTTTTTCTCCCAAAACACTTTCTCCTAAAACTCTAGGTATTCTTGCTCTATTTTCTCTCAAAATTGATCATTTTCAATCAAAATCTTTTGCAAATTGCTCAATTTCTATTTGATTTCTTCAAAAAATCTTCCTTAAAAATCTTTAAATCACACCAAACATATTTTTTACTCTAGAAAATTGATCCCCTTTTTTTGCCTCCTTTGAAACTACTTCATTCACTCAATTTTCTTGCCTTTCTCCAATATATTTAACTACTTGCACCTACATTCATAAATTCCTTTATCAATTTCACATGTCTACCTCTTTTCACCATTCCATTGTTTTCATGGCACCTAAAACAAGAGCTCATCTTACCTCAAGGAAAAATCCACCAAGGGAAGCCTCTAGTTCTTCAATCAAGCCTTCTTTCAACCAAAATTCTAAAAATCCTATAGAAAAGAGAGATGTGAGACTCATTTTGCCCATAGAGAATTCAAGCAAGGAAGGGTAATCAATTTTAATTTCCTTCAATCTATTGGATTTCCATACTTACATGTTTTTAAGAATTTTGGATGGATAAACTATTTTAGTATGGATGGCATTGTCTTTGAGAATCTTGTAAGGGTATTTTATAGTAATGCAAGCTATATTGAAGTTGATGGACATGGGAATAGGTATTGTATTGATAAATTTAGGACATTTGTGATGGGTAAAGAAATAGTTATAGACAAGAACTTGTTGGTTGAAACTTTTATGTTAGAAGATAATGGAGACACAAACACTAGATGTAATATGCTTGGATTGGCCTAAGATATTTTTGAGGATGATGATTTGAGGATTTCTCCAACTCAAGCTTCTAGGTTGAACATGTTTATCTTATAGTCACACATGTGTTATCACCATTTGGAACCCAATACTCCACCATTAGGAAACAAGACTATTGGTGGATGTATAAGATCAAACATAAGGAGAAACCAAATCTTGTGCACTTTATCTTTAATGATATGATGAGGGTTGTTCAAAATAAAGACTACACCTTGGTATATGAGATAGCCATTAACAATCTACTTAAGAGTGTGGGTATCAATACTATAAGTGATAAAGAGATTGTGTTCGATCCTGCTAGTATTATTGGAGTTCATAAACTCCATAATATAGGATACACTCAAAATATTGATGGGGTATGGATTAAGAAAAGTGAACTTGGAGTAGAGCATGAAGATGAGCACGAGACTCAAGATTTCTCATGAGAAGTTCCACAAGATATCCCTCAAGAGGATCTTTCTAGTCCCCCATTTGATACCCAATGAGCTCTACAAATGCTTATGATTAAGATGAATAGTCTACACTTATGAGTTGGGGATATGAACTCTAGATTGGAAAACATGGAACTAACCCAAAATGAGATGGTTTCACAAGTTTGACAAGTTAGGGCTGATATTGAACACATTTGAACTCACAAGAGCAAATGAAGCAGCACTTTCATCATTGTCCTCCTTATCCTCCTCTTCAACGATCCTTCTTGATGCCATCCCTTATATATTTTCCTACATATATATATTTTCATGTTTTATTTTTTTAAAAAAAAACTTTGCATTATGTTTTCTTCTAAAACGTTGTGTTTGATGTTTATATTAATGATATATGCATTTCATCTTCATAATGGCATTTGCTTTGTTTCTTTGGAATTGGTTTACAATTGAAGTCAGGTGAAATTGGTATATGGATTGATGGTTGTATGACATTGAAATTGGTATGACATTGAGTTATGAAATTGAGTTGGTATGGCATTTGAACATATATTGAGTTTCTTATTACCTTAAATTGATTGCCATATTACTTTTCAACCTTCTCACTATGACAAAAAGGGGGAGAGGAAATGATATGAAAAATTCATATTTAATGATCTTGATATTGATGGTTATATCCTTGTTTTTAGTTGCTTAAAATTTCTTAAAATTTCTTTATGCTTAAATTTGGGGGGAGCCTATTTTTCAAATGGAATCATGTTTTTAAGCAAAATTTTCACTTGGTTTTTTCATATAAAAAAAAAGGAGATTGTTAGCCTTGAATTGATAAAATATTTTGAAATGACAAAAAAACATTTCCTAAAATTGAATTAAAATGGTTTAAACTGAATTTGAATACTTTTTCAGCTTTTAATTCAGTTAAAAACATGTTCAAAATCATCTGGCATGGTTTAAAAATAAAATTTGTCAAAGTAATATAGAAGGGATTGATCCTCCCTTAAGGGGATTGATTAAATTTTTAGCTAGAAAGCTTATTCATGCAAATTTCATGAAAACCAATTGATCTCCTCGTATGGATCAATTGGTTCTAGGTTTTGGTGGACAAGATCGATCCCCTAAAAAAGAGATTAATTTAGAATGAATTTTTTCCTAGAATGATTTTTTTCCTTTAGGATTGGAAAAGGGATCGATCACCCGAAAAGGGGACTGATTGCTAGCAAAGAGGGATTCATTGGTTGTGCCTTTTCACGTATAAAATTGTCTTATTTTTTATAGACCCAATCAATCCCCCTAAGAGGGGATCGATTCCTCGATGCCTAGAAAGCCTTAATGGTTATTTTCTTATCTAAAATTTTGTAGGCTTTAAGCATTAAATGCAACCAATGGTTATCTCCTTTTTTCTACATATAAATGAATGTTTCTACTGCAATTAAAGAGGATGAAAAGCCAGGAGAACTTATTGCTTCTATCTACTATCTTCTTCAAGCACAAAAACCAATTTAGTGAGAGAAAATTATGGAAAGTTCATATTGTATCAGCTTTTCTCTTAATCTTGTTCTCAATATTGATTTGTATTTTAAATTAGCAAACACCCAACCTTAGAAAGGTTTTTTGAGTTTGTAAAACACTTCAAAATTTTGTATTGTGAGATTGTGAGCTTAAGGGAGAGGATAACCCTTAAAAGATTGTGGTGTTGATCGTATATAGCTTTGAAGAGCTAAGTTGTAGCTTTCAACACATAGTAAATTGAACTCCTTGACAAGTAAGGCAGGGAAAGGACGTAGGTGCCTAAAGGAAAGGTTAAAGCTCTATAAATCTGAGAGTTTAATTCTCTATCTTTATCTCTTGTTTTTAATATTTTTAGTATGCTTACTTTTGTTATGTTCATTTGCTTACAAAATTTGATTTCTAAGATGTGTGCTTATTTGGTATTGATTTTGAAAAATTTATTATCAACCAATTCACCCTCCTCTTAGTTTATTTCAAGTCTTTGAGCTAACAAGCATTTGCGACACTTTTGAGCATGATTAAAAAAATTGATTTCCATTGTTAACCAATAGTATCCAGCTCTCATAATCTATCTTGCCATCATGTGCCCATTAGCATGTGCTCCACATACACCATCGTGTACCTCTTTCAGAGACATTTACATAGTTTGATAGCATCTAGTCTTTGCTTCTCTTATACAAAACCTCACCATTTAAGAAGAATCCCATAGCCAATCTCCTTAGGACTTTCTTATCATTCTTCGTTGCTTGATTCGAGTACTGCTGATCCTTTAGGTATCATAAACTATCATAATACCAGGGATTTCCATCTCTATCCTCCTCCACATTGGCATAATATACTAGCATGTACTTGACATCTAACTTGATGGGCTATATTTTAGCATTATTCCCATTTTGTATCATTGTAGCCAAGGTGGCCAAGGCATCTGCGATCTAATTTTCTTTGCGAGGCAAATGCTCAAACTAGATTGTCTTGAATTGCTTGCACAAATCTAATATGTGTTTATGGTATAAGGTAAGTTTTGAGTCCCTTGTTTCCTATTCTCCCTTCAATTGATAACTAACTAAGGCTAAATCCCTAAACACCTTTAATACTTTAATTTTTTTTTTCCAAAGAAGCTTGCAATCCCATAACACAGGCTTCATATTCAGCCATATTGTTAGTGCAATTGAAGTTTAATCTTACCGTAATAGAGTAGTAGTGTCCTATTGGAGATATTAAAATTGCTCAAATCCCATACCTTATGGCATTAGCAGCCTTATCAAAATACATTCTCCATGACTTTCCATCATCATTTTCTTCTTTTAGTCCTAAGATGGTCATTAATTCTTCATTTAAAAAATCAAATTTCATGGGTTCATAATTTTTAGTGGCCTCGTTAGCAAGAAATTCAACAATGGCACTTTTTTTAATTACTTTTTGGCTCACGTACACTATGTCATATTTTGAAAGCATTACTTGCCATCTTGCGATTCTTCATAATAATGATGGCTTCTCAAAGATGTACTTGATTGGATCCAATTTAGCTATAAGCCAAGTTGTGTGGTAAAGCAAATACTGTTTGAGTCTTTTAGCCTTCTAAGCCAAAGCATAACATATTTTATCTAATGATGAATACTTAGACTTGTACTCTGTAAACTTCTTACTTAAGTAGTAAATAGCTCTTTTCTTTTTACCAAATTCATCTTGTTGCCCCAGCACACATCCAATCAACTTTTCGCGCACCATTATATATAGACTCAATAGTATTTTCGAAATAGGTGGTGCTAATATTGAAGGATTTGACAAGTATTGCCTAGTCTTATCAAAAGCCTTTTGACATTTTACTTTCCATTCATTGGGGTTATTCTTTCGGAAGAGTTAAAAAATGGGATTGCATTTGAAAGTAAGTTGAGAAATGAATCGAGAGTTGTAGTTTAATCTAACTAAATACCTCGGACTTCTTTTGGTGTACTAGAAGGGATAAGTTCTTAATGGCTTGAATTTTGTCTGGGTCAACTTTTATTCCCTTTCACTAACTACAAAACCTAATAGTTTCCCTAATTTCACTTTGAATGTACATTTAGACGGATTCAACTTAAGCTAAAATTTCTTTAACCTCTCAAATAATTTCCTAAGGTTAGCTACATGGTCCTCTTTTTTTTAAGATTTTGTGATCATATCTTCCACATACACCTCAATCTCTTTGTGCATTATATCATGAAAGGGTGTCATCATAGCCCTTTGATAGGTTACCCTAGCATTTTTTAATACAAATGGCATAACCTTATAACAAAAGGTTCCTCAAACAGTTACAAAAGTGGTTTTTTCCATACCATCCTAAGCCATTTATATTTGATTATAGCTAGAGAATCCATCCATAAAAGAGAAAATTGTATGTCAAGTCATATTATCCACCAATGTATCAACATGAGGCTGAAGAAAGCTATCTTTCCCACTGACCTTGTTCAGATCACAATAGTCCACTCACATTCATACATTTTCATTTTTTTTGGGAACAAAAACTATATTGGCTACCATTTGGGACATTTTACCATTTGCAAAAGCCACATCAAACTGTTTTTTTACCTCCTCTTTAATTTCAACAACATTTTTGGTTTCATCATTCTTAGTTTTTGTTGAATTGGCTTACATTCAGGCTTCATGGGTAGCCTATGTCCACTATCTCAGTGTTAAGCCTAGGCATATCTTGGTAGGACTAAGTAAACACATCTACAAATTCTCAAAGCAAATTCTTTTAATTATTGTCTATCAACCATTAGGGTGAGGTATCGACCTTGACTTTTTTTTTTATTATCGACATTATCTAAATTGATCATCTTAATAACTTCTTGATGAGGCTTAATAGATTTATTCTCTTGCTCAGTTAATCTCATTAAATCTGAAAGCAAAGTGTATTCTTTAGAGTCCTTTTCAATGTCAAGTTCATCAATATTAATTGAATTTTTAAAATTAAATCCCTTATCATTATCATGATTATCTTCATATTCATTTGAGAACCTAAAATTGAATGAAGTAGGAAATATTGGCAAAATGCTTCAATGGGAAAGCAAATTGAATCAAAGAAATGGATAAAATGCATGCTACTATCCTTTTTTAAAATAATGGATAATAAAAGGTCCATATATAAGACATTATCCCAATGCTTTGGGCATAAGCTATTGGGAGTTGTAATTACATTGAAAGAGTATCAATGACAATAGGCATTCGGATGACATTCCAATTCTTCAATTCGAAGTTTGGTGGGCATGGATAAACCAATACTTCTTCTTTTCGACTATCATTGCCTATCATCTAAATGGACAATTTTGTGAAAGCTTCCTCCCAACTTAGTTTTCCTTTGATGTTTTCCTTACTCCTAGGTATATATAACCTCTAAGAATAAATGTTTCACACAAGTGGGGGATAACCATTGGCATATTTTTAGCCCTTCTATTGTTATCTCACATTCTTTTCATTTCACAACCCAAGCCTAGTCTTTTGCTATTGTCTTTGATCATTGATTATTTTATCCCTTGTAAGCTTTTGCCCAAAATAACTCCAATCTTTCAATCTTTATTAATCATCTAATTGATAATGATTTTACTAAACTTTGGTTGGTGCCCCTTAAG
The DNA here is from genome assembly GCF_047325235.1 of Durio zibethinus. Lineage (NCBI taxonomy): Eukaryota > Viridiplantae > Streptophyta > Magnoliopsida > Malvales > Malvaceae > Durio > Durio zibethinus. The sequence continues at coordinate 22,470,789 of NC_143166.1, forward strand.
TCCTCTACCCACGACATTAACAAGTTTGAAAGATTGATAAGAGCATTAAAATGACTCTTTTGCAATTTCTTTATATGGGGCATTGATATACTGAATCACCAATAAGTCTTCTTTTTGGCCATGATCACCAATTTTTCTTCCATATTGACTTTGACCTTTTGATGTAAATAAGAAGGAACAGCACATGTCGTATGAATCCATGGTCTCCCTAATAAATAGCTATAGGATGGGAAAATATCTATAACTTGGAACTTTATATTGCAAACACATGATCCAATTTGTATGGGCATCTCAATGTCTCCTAATACTTCACGTCTGGTCCCATCAAATGCTCAAACCATCGTATGATTGCTTTCAATGTAAGACATATCAATGGGCAATCTTGTTAGAGTAGACATAGGCATGACATTAATAATCAAACTATTATCAATAAGGACTTTGGCTATTATATGGTTTTTACATTTAGCAGTGATATACAAAACGTTTGTACTTTCTCTATTTTTGGGTGGAATCTTATTGTCACTGAAGGATATATAATGTGGTACCACCAAATTCCTTGCCAAGTGGTTCACATATTCCATAGACACATTATGTGCCATATAAGCTTGATTTATCACCTTTAACATGGCATTGCAATGTGGTTTTGAATTCAGTAGCAGTGACAACAAAGAGATTTTGGTTGGCATCTTATTTAGTTGCTCCACCATAAAATATTCACTATGCTTCACCAACTTTAAAAACTCACAATCTTCTTTTTTTGGTATAGATTTTGGGATGTCTTTCTTTGGAAACAATTCTAGCTTAGTTTGTTTTTCCATCACCTTCAGCTTTTTTTTTTTTTACTTTCTTCAATGCCTTTGGAGTATAGCATCTCCTACTTCTGGTCATGCCACCTATACTGGTTATGTTGGAGGCCTTAGATTTAGGGATAGCTTTTTCTTCCCCTAGATTATTGCTTCACAACCATACTTTCATGGTACAACCTCTCATCCTTGTAGGGGAATGGACATGGGACTTTGAAGATCACTAGCCTGAAAATAAATTGCCCTTAACTAATTTTGGCTTCTCATCACAATGTATGGTAATCAACTTCGGCACCCATTTGTTTTTCATAGCCACTTCAATATTTTTTAAGGTTTTTGTCTCTTCGTACAACTTTATCTAGCAGGAATTCATTAACTTTTGTTCCTCATCATGAAACTACTTGCATGTTTAAATAGAGTACCTTAAAGCCTCGTTGTGATACTTGCATCTTTGATTTGGGACACATCTTCCACGATAGGTGCATGAGGCCACTAATTGTATCATGCCAGCCTTATATAACTGACCAAATGACATTTTGATCTCTTTCACTCTTCTTTTCATATGCCTTTTTTTCTCATTCAAGGCATTGGCTGCTTGATTGGGTAATAGGTAACCATTGACATTAGGTGGTAAGTTTCTACTAGTGTCAAAATTTATTAGCCTTTTTTTAATTAAACTTTGCACCCTGTGTTTTAAAGAGGTGCAAAGTAGAATGGCTGTCACCCCATAATGATAGTCATAGTGGGCAATGGAATCATATCACTTGGGATACGGAGGTTTAAGTTGTTTTACGAATATAAGAGCAATTAAGTAGTTTTTGTAAAGCTCTTGGTACAATTATGTGTAGCTTATGGGAATAGGATCAAATGTAGGTTTTTTTCAGTTATTTCATGATTCCTACACACCAGTTATTAGGTTGGTTGGACAAACAAAGGGCCTTGTTGTAGTTGAGGTGTTGGATTGTAGGTGGGGGCAGATAGTCTGAATATAGATTGATAAGAGGGTGAATAAGAAGGTTGAGTAGTTGGTTAGTATGTGGAAACATTATTTATAGTTGGGTAATATGTGGGATAGATAGACTGAGGGTGGTTTTTGAATTGCTATCATTTGAAACTTATAGCTTGAGTCTCACTTTCTTTTTTCTTGAGCATCTTTTTAGCAACAAAGGGTTCTCCCCTTTCGAGTTTGCCATTTTTTATAGCATTTTCAATGATCTTTCCTAAAATCATCATATCAATAAAATTTTTAGTTGCATTCCCTATCATTTTCTCATAGTATGGTGAATTTAGAGTGCTTACAAATAGCACTGTTGTTTCTTTTTCTATTAAAGGTGGCTGCACTTGAGTAGTGACATGACGCTATCTTTGGGCATATTCTTTAAAGAACTTAGTTGCTTTCTTTTCCATACTTTGCAACAAAAGATGATCAAGAGCCATATCTATAACATTGTGGTACTAGTTGATGAAAAATCAAGTCAAATCTTTCCAAGATCTTATTGAGCCATGTCTAACTAAATGTACCATCTTGCCGATTAAACTATCCTAGAACACATGCATGAGCAATTTCTCATTACTAGCATGTGCTACCATCTTATGACAATACATTATGATGTGTGTAATAGGACACTTAGTACCATCATACTTATTGAACTCTGGCACTTTAAACTTTAGGGTTATCATCATGTTTGGTACCAAACAAAGGCCCACAACATCCATGGATCCATAGAAGTCAATGCCTTCTATAACCCGTAATCCTTCCTCAATCATGTTCATTGTATGATCGATTTTAGAGTCTTTTAAGGATGCAGCCATCTTCAACTTCAATTTTTCTTTTGCCTCATCCAGATTGGGGGTTTGGACTAGGTCGACTACCATTTTAGTGAAGATAGGATTAGTGTAACTCTAAAAATTTCCTTGACTAGGTGCATACGGCATTCCTAGGTAGCTGTAACTTGGAAATGTGGTTTGTTGTGGCTGAAAGCTTTGAGTGACTTGGGTTTGATATGGACCGTAAGTTGGAAGATATAGTGACTTAGTGACTTCATGCAAAATATCTTCCTACATTGCTTTTCCTTTATTTATCTTATCCAAAACTTCAAGGATCTTACTTAGTTTCCCCTCAATTGCCTCTTGAGCCTTTTCTAACCTTTCAACATGGCTCACATTGTCCAGCTTCATCTTTATAGCTTGAGCTCGGGTGTTATAAGGATGTTAAGTTATTCTTGCACCCTAGTACCATAATCTAAAATCAGTGATCATGATATGATTTGACATGAATGAATGCAATGTAACACAATGCATGAAAAAGAAAGAAAGAAGAAAAAAATTTGCCCTTTTAAATATTTATTCCACAGAAGTCTATTTTACATTAAGTTTGATATTCTCCCCTTGTAAAAGCGTTTAATTTGCTTCTATTGATCATTAGCTTCTTTAATAAAGTTCAATAGTTGCTGCCCATGCTCTCTTACTGGTATGTCAAAAACTCTCGATGTTTTAGCCTTTTATGCCATTTCTCCCACTTAATTCCTACATTGCCTATTTGAGTTGTAAAATGCTCTATGTATCTTTGTCTTACCAATCCTTCTCTTTTGCCAAACCATACCTGATAGGATAATTCCTTGTGCCTTTTTATGAGTACCATGATATGATTTCCCCACTTATTCAATTTTTGTTTTAGCATCTAGATGTACTCTCTGAGCATTTCATTTTCATGTTGAGCTTCAACATAATCATTTTCCATTTGAGAGCATTCTCTTTTCTACTTTTCATTCTCACAAGTCAAATCTGTATTGTTTATTCCTTTGGCCTGCATCTGTATGTGCAACATCTTATGTTCTTGTCATAGCTCCATCAGCTCCTTAAGGGCATTATCCCGTTCTCTGATAACCTTTTGAGTCTTGCTTATGTTGCACTTCTTGGACATCTTATGGACTTGAACTTTCAACTTTTTTGTCTTGTCTTTCCATTGTCTTTTTTTTTTCTTAAAGCCTTAGAATTTCTTGTTTCATTTTATCTCTCTTGACTTCAAACCCTTCTCTGGAAGTTCTAACTTTGAAGGCACATTATCCAACTCTTGATTCACTTACTAGTGATGGTCCTTGAACATAGGCGCAACCTCTTTGCTTCTCTTGGCTCTTCAAATCAAATATCACTAAGTGACTTTATCAATAAATGGTCTAGGGCTCACCCTTCTAGGCTTTTTACAGGCCTTGATTATGCCATCAATTTTTTGAAATGTTTTAGGTTCTCCATATAAACAGTCAAATTGGTTGAGCCTATGTGTCATTGGAATGAATTGTTCAGCTCCATATTGTCTTTTTACTATCAATAGTGCATAACTTGTTGACCCCCATAAGCTTAAGAGCAGAACCCCTATCTCATTTGCACATTGATACAGTATAGGTTCTCGATTCATCCATAGAGCTAACCATTTCACTGGACAAACTATGAACTTCTGCAGCAAACATTTCCATTCCTTTCAGGTCTTTGCTTCTGGCCATTCACTCTTACAAAATTTCTTAACTAGATTTCAACCGGGAAAATAGGGTTTGGAGAAAACACTCTTCTTGCATTCAAAATGACTCTTCATCCATAAATACAATAGTGGTATGCAGCCCAAAAAATGTGCTTTATCATTCTATCTATAAAAATTTAGAGATTTGATGGTTTCTGCCAATATCGTTGGTGAAGGATTGCATCCCCTTTCAATCTATTCAAATAAATCCACCACTTCTATCTTAATATGACCCAAAACTTTGGGGAAGATTACTATCTTGTATATCGGTAAAGGAAACACATTCATTCCTTAATCATCATCTAGGTGTTTGACTAAGAAATCTAGAGAAACTCCCATGGAATACCCTTATGCTCTCTCTTTTCTTGGATGTATGAATCTATGAGCTCCTTTTCCATCCTTAAAATATGAGCCAGCTTTTTGTGATACCCTAATTTTTGTTTCTTCACATATACTCTATTTGGATATTAAAGATGCATACCTACAAAAGATGAATACTCCTCGATTATTGGTACCAAATCTACTTCATTAAAGATAAAACAATGATAAAAAGGATCCCAAAATTGTACCATAATTTTAATGAGAAAATTTTCAAGCCTTACTGACAAAAAATGTGCAACATGCTCAAACTTCTAACAAAAAGCTTGTTGCCTTTAAGGAACCATGCTATTCCATATATCTAATAGGCTTTTCAAATCATTTTGTTTAAAGAGCAAATGAACTTCCTTTGGTAAAGTAGAGATATAACCGGTGGTAAATAATTCCTTTCTTCTCACTTTGGACTCTATCATCAATTCCATAAGTGAATTACAATTGAAGAATACAGACGAGGTGCAAACTTGACGTTTGTGGGTTCCATTAAAGCTTTTGTTGAAAATACCTTCAGGGTAGGAATAATATGTAATGTACATGTATATTTATGAATATGCACAAGAAGAAAAGAAAGAAAAAAGATAGGAGAATCAATTAGTCACCTCAATTTAAAATAAAGAATAAACACTACAAAACAAGTAAAATAGCAACTTGACTTTAAATTTTGGATTAACTACAAAGGGTGGAGGGACATGGCTCTACCTATGGGTTAAGCTTTTAAGGTTAACTATATGTAGCTTGGATCATTTTTAAAAGGTTCCCAAATTGTTCCTTACATCATTGTCCATCATAAACTAGTAAAGCACCCCAATCCTTGCCATTATAAGCTACAAGTGAAAAGGGTTCAATTTAAGTGGGAGTATTTCGCTAGCTCATGCGGAGACATGAAATCTCACGAAGGCATAGGTATTTTACTTCTTCTTAAGGGACAAAACTTGGGTGTAGAGCTCATGTTATACATATGCAAATGAATGACAGATATATGAAAATGAATAAATGAATAACTAAATAAAACGTAAGTAAGGAAAAAGAAAGAAAGAACAAAAAGATCTCAAATTTATTAGGTTAGGCTTGGATAATAAGAAATCAGTTACTAGCTTGACTTTTAGTGTCCCCTATAGAGTCGCCAAACTGTCATAATGTATAAATCCATAGGACTTACCATTAGACATGGATTAAAAGAGTTGCCACCAGTCTTTTTTATTTAGGTGTGATTAGCCACCTGATTGAATCTGTTCTATTTAAAGAGGAGTCCCAAGATTGACTTTGGTATTTTTAAATAGTAGATTTTTATCCACAAAATCAAATTTTAGATTCGGGGAGTACGGTTATGTGTGAGAAATGTTATAATACCCTTACAACGCACATCAAAAGATGGTACAGGTTTGATTTCAAATCATCCAAGCCTTACTCATGTTTATACTTTACCAAAATATTTAATATTAAAAACTGATCTTAAGATCACTCAAATAGTTTGGTAGCAATTTAAGATAATTTTCTCACCTCAGGAGTATTCATGGAGACTAGCATCCCACTTTGAAGAGGCTCTGATGTCAAATTTATTAATGTATTTTACTTATGAAAATAATTAGTAAAGTCCTCCAATAGTTTGGCAGGATTTACTTTGATGCAGATCTCTCAATAGTTTGGTGAGATTTTATTGTCAAATATTTATAAAATTTTATTTTTGAGAAAATTCATTAAATCATCCAATAGTTTAGTAAGATTTAATTTAAGATACAATCGTCCAATAGTTTTGTAGGATAAAATATCGAATATTTTATTAATTGCCTAATTTATGAAATTCTTTAATAGTTTGATAAAATTCATAAAATTTAAATCCTTGGAAAATCCTCCAATATTTAGTTAGATTCATGAATTTATTTGAAAAGATAAATTTTTTAAGTTGTTTTCTTAAAATAATAAAAAAAAATTTTACAAAACAAAAATAAAAAAATTGAAAAAAATAAAAAATTACTCAATTCAAAATTAGTAAAATAATAAAAATAAAAATAAAATAAGAAAAAGCTTAAAAAATGAAAATTGCAAAATAAGTAAAAAATGAAATCAAAAAATGAAAATAGAAAGAAAAAGGAAAACCTGCAATTAGGTTGGGTTGCTCCATGGGTGACGTACCGATTCTAAATAAGCTCACATGAATCTTGGGCCTTAAAAATGACATCGTATTAGAGCCTTGTAAAAGGACTAAAAATTGGTTTTTTCTTAGATCTACCCGTGCGCTTCTCTTTCTAGCCAAAATTTCCTTTAGCTACTCTCTAAAATTCTTCCAAACCAGTCATTGAAAACTGGATACCTTATTGGTTTCTAGAAATGTTGTCGGAATCTAGTCAAAAAATTCAAACTCCGTAAAAAAATTCAACCGAAAAATTCAAATATTCAAACAAAAGCCTAGTTTTTCCATATTTTCCCAACATTTCCAAAAATTTCTCATAAATTCGAACTTAAACTAAAACTTCAAACCTAAACCTAGAAATTCAAACTCTTAATCTAGAACTTCGAACCCAAAAACTTCAAACCTGGAATCTTCGAACTCAAAAATTCGAAACCTAGAAATTTTAAGCCTAGAAACTTTGAACTTGGAAATATTTCTTCCCTAAAAACTCTACTCTACCTTTCTCTGTGATTCTGTGCAATTTATAGCCAGTTTTGGGTAGAAATTTTAATGCTTGAATAGAATCAATCCAAGCTTGAATCCTAAGATTGAATTCTATCCAACGTGATTTTAGGCCTAGATTTTTACAAATTTTTCTGATTGAAATCCCTCTGTTTCGATCCTGAACTGAAATGCATATTCAATTTTCTTTCCTTTTTGTTAACACAAATTAAGAAAAAGAAAATAAAAATAAAGATAATAATAATAATAATAATAATAAATACGAGTTGACTCAAACACAGATAAACATCTATATAAAATAATAGTCGTTGAAATATATTTGTTGATACTTTGCCTAGATGTTGGAGAGCCATCAATGATTATCATTTGCAAAGAATGTTATTTTATTATTTTTAAAGGAATGTTATGAGAAATCTTAGTTGGAAAAACTATTTTTAAATTTTATTTTTATATCGAAGAATTTGAAGGTATTTCTTTAGTTTAAAGATTTTCGTAATATTCCTAAATAAAGATTTTTTAATTGATTTTATTTCTAAAAAAAATTAAGGAATTATAATCAAATTCGTATAAAAGCCATTTTATCCAAATTACAAATAGCACATAATTAATTGGTACCAATTTTATTGGTTCCAATTTTATGGGCATTGTGGGGGGTGCTAATCTTTCCTTACACGTAATCGACTTTCGAATCCAATCTTGATTTTGTAGACCAAAACCATCTTTCTAATAAAGCTCTAAACCTATTTTATTAAAAATATAAAATTTTAGGTGGCCAATTGCACCTTAAGAAAGATTGGTGGTGACTCCCCATGTTTTCATGATTTTAAATGTTTAAGTCTAGCGATCGAGTCTCTGGACCGATATGTTATGATGCATGCTTGACTGATTGGGGTCTTAATGGTGCAATCTTGCCCTTTGATTGAATCTTGATCAAATCTTGATAATTCTCCTCCCTTGAATTCGGCTAAGGCTTGGAAATTCAATTCTTGAAATTCAAAATATATAAAATCCTAATCTAAGTCAAAATCTTAAAGACTAAGTAACAAGTTTCATGGTGAGCTTCCAATTCTTCTTGGTTGAATAGGATGGAGCTCGAAAGGTCCATGTTCTTGCAAATATATCTTCTCTTTTGCATGGCTGAATGGATATAGTCCTTATGCCACACAATTGCTTCATGGCTAAGCAAAGGAGTTATGCTTGGATCAAAACTTCTCTTTAGCGAAACATGATGGATTCTAAGTGAGCTTAGAATTACAAGCAATCTTTGTTGGAAATGGTTTAGCCAAATGTATCATTGCAAGAGTCCTTGTGCAACTGAAACTCTATGAATGTGGGATAAAAATAAAAAGGGAAAATTAGAAGAATAAAAAAAGTGCGATACTGTAATTGGTGATTCAGTCCTAGATTTGTTAGAGCATGATTCTTGGTGATTTAATCCTAGATTTGTTAGAGGATAATTCATGCAGAGAATCAATTCATGGATGAATAAAATCATAATCACAGATTTCGTGGAAAAGATTTTTTTCCAAATTGGACAAATATGAATCCCTATAAAGGATTTGAGATAGCAATCAAAAAAAGAGGCTAATTATTTCATATGGCAGCCACTAGATAGACACAACATAGTAAATCCATGAAACAAACCCTCAAACCTCAGAAGCTTTGGTTCATCAATAAACCTAGGAAAGCTGAAAAGTAAGTAGTCAGCACATACCTAGAAAACTCACACCAATTCCCAAAAATTAAACCCAAGCTCATACTAAGAAATTAAAAAAAAGAGAAGCCCTATAATCAAGGCAACATATGTTAACAACTTTGGTTGTCTTATGGGATTTCTTTGCAGTTTCAAGATTAAGGAAAGGGAGGTGAAGTTTTTTTTTGGGTGGTTATTGCCTATGTTTGTTCAGCGACATCACGTGGTAGCAAATGGTGGCATGATTCACTGATAAAAGGAGATAGGCAACATCTAAACTGGGTGATGCAAGCTGGTCGATTTTTGGATACCTTAGATGTCGACCATTGTTCTGGTAGATTGAAAGAAGGAGAGGAAGGGAAAAAAAAGGGAAACTAAATAGGAAATGGATGAGTAGCAATATATACCCAAGATCTTTAGTTAGAATTGGTGGCAGAGCTTTTTGGTTGGAATTGATGATTATCTATCACTACAAATCAAGGCATGCTTCCACCTAAGCGTGTCTCAATCCATGAAGGTAATTTTTCACATTTTGTTTATTTATATATTTATTCATTTATTTCACTTTTTTATGTATGTTTAAAATTAAATTTAAAGATTATGAGTTTTAAATTATGAATTTTTTTTATTTCATGGATTTAGAAATTTTAAATTATGAATTCAACCAAACTATTAGAAAATTTCATAATATACTTTTTTTAATAATAAATTTTCAATCCTACTAAACTATTGGAGGATTTAAATCTTGAATTAAGTATTACCAACCTATTGGAAGACTTAATGAATTTTTTTAAATAAAATCAAATGAGACATTTTTAATCCTACCAAACTATTGGGGGTTCAAAATCTTGAATTAAATCTTACCAAACTATTGGAAAATTTAATGAATTTTCTCAAAGTAAAATTTTATAAATGATTTTCAAATAAAATCTCACCAAACTATTAGGAGATCGGTATCAAAGTAAAATCTTAGTAAACTATTGGAGGATTTTATTGATTATTTTCTAAATAAAATATATTAATAAACTTGACGACAAAACCTCTTCAGAGTAGGACATTAGTCTCCATGAATACTTCCGAGGTGAGAAAATTATCTTGAATTACTACTAAACTATTAGAGTAATTTTAGGATCAATTTCTAATAATTAAATTACTAGGTAAAAAAATAAGAATATTTCAAGGCTTGGATAATTTGAAATCAAACTTGTACCACCCTTTGGATAGGCATTGTGAGGGTGCTATAACCTTCTTCTCACGTAATTGCACTCTTAAGCCTAGAATCTCATTTCATGGATTTTAGAATTTACTATTTAAAGATACCAAAGTTTATCTTGGGACTTCTCTTTAAATAAGATAGATTAGCTAGGTGACCAATCGCACCTAAATAAAAAAGATTGGTGGTGACTCTTAAACTCTATGTCTAGCGGTGGTTCTATGGATCTATACGTTATGATAGTTTTATGACTTCACTAGGGAGATTGAGAGTCAAGCCAGTAAATGATTTCTTGCTATACAAGCCTAACCTAATAGATTTAAGATTTTTTTTCTTTTGCTTGTATTTTATTTATTTGTTCATTTATTCATTTTATATATCTATTAATCATTTTCATATGCAGAACATGAGCTTTACACCCGAGTTTGTCCCTTATGAGGGAGTAAAGTACTTACGCCTTCATCAGATTTCTTGTCTCTACATAGGCTAGCAAAAAACTCCCACTCAAATTGAACCTTTTTCACTTGTAGCCAATAATGGGAGAGGATTGAGGTGCTTCACTAGTTTGTGATGGATAATGATGTGAAGAACAATTTGAAAATTTGTAAAGTCAAACCTAAACCACATATAGTGAGCCGTAATAAACTTAACCCATAGGTAGAGCCATGTCCTTCCTTTTTGTAGAAATAATCCAAATTAGGTCACATACCTTATGAGTTATGCACTAACTTGTTATGTCTAGTTCTTTTTCTTTATATTGATGCTAAATTTTTTCTTGTTTGTTATTTCTTAAGGTTCGCAATTATTTATTTATTTATTATTTTTTGTTTATCTATTTTCAGTCATTTCATGCATCTCACTCATTTATGGATCATCATCATTCATTCATCATGTCATTACATAATAGAAATCTTTTGCTCATTCGGGCAGTAGTTTAAAAAAGATAGAAGATCAATTAGAAGTACAGATCCAAGCTTTGGAACTCAACCAAGAAGAATTTGGGCATGAACTATGAGAAATGAAAATGCAGCTTACCAAGCTAGTAGAAAGGGTGGAAAATCTTGAAGTGATCCATTTTTAAGAATTCTCATCAACTCTAATTCATATGCACATTAAGTGACCAACTTGTCAAGATCAAAATGTCTTTCATAATTTGATGCCAATCCAAGTTATGTCAATGCATTCAATAGCCCAAGAAAAGACCAAGTTAGAAAAGAAGTAGAAGAAATAAGGCCTTCTAACCTTGCACCAGTTTCATAGATTAGCCTATACCCATATACCTTATCGGTTATGACTTATGCTTTTCAAAACTCTGGTACTTATCAACTTATCCAACAGCCAAGCTTTCTAATGAACCTTTGGGCATATACACCCAATTCTATTCCGAGATATACACTTGTGAGTTAAAAAACTACTCAACCCAAAAAATGATTAAGTAAAAAAAAAAAAAAGAAAGAGCGACTATTGATCCAATCCTTGTGACTTACACTAAATTATTCCCACTACTCCTTGAAAATTATTTGATCACACCAATTCCTCTAGAATAACTGAAACCACCTTATCCTAAATGGTTTGATGCTAAAGCTTAATGTGATTATCATTTTGGGAATATAAGCTATTCTACAAAAAATTGCATTGCTCGCAAACGTAAGGTGCAAGTTTTAATCAGAGAAGGTGTATTGAGTTTTGCGAATAAAAGAGAGCCCAAGATTGTTAAGAAGGTTTTGTCTAGTCATAGTGGCTAAAAAACTTATCCATGGTAGTACCAGGATCTTAAAGCTGAAGAATAGGACCAGGCAATAGATTTTAGGATTTTTCCTAGGAATATTTTTGGATTTATTTTGTCAAAACAATATTTAATTTTAAATTAGAGATTTTTTTCTTCTCTTTTTTATTATGTGATAGAATTTAATGCATGCATGCATCCATTTATTCATATATACATTTTTTTCTTTTCTTGAATGAATTCCAGTAAACATTATCCTTATTCCTAATTGTGGCAATAAGGTTCAAGGGCCTAATCGTTAAGGTAATCTCCTTGCCACTTTTGGAGCCAAAACAACATAGTCGAATTGAGAAAATGGAGAAAGCTAAAGATGAAATGAGAGTAAATTTGGCCCAGATAATGGAAATACTAAAAATTTTGAATAGAGAGAAAGAAGTGAACAAAGCCTACATACAAGCTTCTTAAGAGGCACAATCGCAACAAGCACCACCTTATAGGGCATAATTTTATTCTAAAATACCTTCAACAACTTCACCAATTCCATTCCTTGATGATTCTAAAAAGCGAGCAAACCTGAAAGAGAGTTTATTAGAAGCAATAAAAGATTCAAGTGCTAAAAAAAAGATGGATCTCATAGAGAAGTGGCTTCGAGCTATTGAAAGAAAATGGTTTCTATGGATCTATAGATGCATTAGAGCTTTGCTTTGTGCCAGATGTGATTGTTTCACCCAAGTTGAAGGTCCTAATAATGGTTTCTATAGATCTATGGATGCATTTGAGCTTTGCTTTGTGCCAGATGTGATTGTTTCACCCAAGTTGAAGGTCTTAAAATTTGACAAATATGATGGAACTAAATGCCTATGACCTATGTTACTCTGTATTGTAAGGTGGCCACCCATGCCTATGATGACAAACTTTTAATTCATGTATTCCAAGATAGTCTTACGCTTGATTGTCTTTACAAAGCATGGAGAAAAAAGATGTTGAAAGCTTTAAAAAATATGCTCAAAAGTGGAAGGATACTGCTGCCCAAGTTCAACCTCTTTTAATAGAAAAAAAAACTACATCTTATTTGTCAACACTCTTAAAGCTTCATACTATGAAAAATGATTGGAAATACAATAAAAAAATTTACTGACATGGTCATATCAAGAGAGATAATAAAGAATGCCATAAAAAGTGAAAAACTGAAAGAAGATAATGTAGATGTTATAAAGGATATGTGTGTACTAAGAATGGAAAGAGAATACATTCAAGTTGTGAATGAAGGGAAATAGGTTGAAAGCTTGACACCATACATGATGTACCAACCTTACCACCCTATTATAAATAATCTTTCTTAAAATCCTTATTTTTACCAACCACCTAAGAATCAGCTCCTCACATAAGTCATTATCCCTAATCTACTACTCGACCATTGCATGGCCAAAGAAGATCAAGAAATAATTGGGAGAAAATCCTAATTCCAATTTTTGATCTTTTGCCTCTACCGGTAAAGTACCAGTACCTCACACCAATACCTTTGAAAGCAACTCCAAATCCATCAGTCAAGAGTTATGACCCTAATGGTAAATGTGATTATCACATGGAGGCAACTAGGCACTCGACTAAGAAATGAAAACAGTTGAAAGAAAAGATTAAAAGTCTCATCCATAGTGGCACCTTGACCCAAGAGCTTTTTGAGCAATAGAAAGTTGTTTTATCATAGGTTGATTATTCTTTCTATATTGATTTCTGGGACATGAAGTCATTGGCTGTTGATGAGTTTTAATTGTTTGGTTCCTACAAATGCATATGAAAAAATTTGAAGAAATTTGGTGATTACTCTTAAGAATGGGTATATTTAGCCATTTCCCTAAAAATTTTACTCTTTTTAATTGAAAGATTAAAAACCTTGAGATTTTATAAGGATGAAAGTTTCTAAACTTCTCCTTATTTGACCATGATGAACATTAAAATTTATTGATCTTTATTTGGGCTATGAGAAATAAAATAGTCGATTAATTTGTAAAATCTTTAAAGGCACTCTCTTAAGCTTTTTGATTTTTGATGATTTAATAAATGTCAAGGTTATTTCAAACACATCACCACCTAAATTCTTTGAGCCATATTTTCTCAATTTGTTCAATATTTTGGCTTATGCTACATTCATCTTCTTTTTGAATCCTTTACCAAATGATCCTCTGTACCCATTTTTAGGCAAATTTATTGAAAAAGCCAAATTTACTTGATGTTTTAAATAACCCTTTTGACAATTCTGATTGATGAACATGCATGAGTTGCAAAAAAAGATTGATTGTGAAATCATGCATGTGGGGCATTCAAATAAACCTAAAGTCAATTAGAAAACAAGTGGTCTCTTGAGAACTACTTTTCAATAGGTATCCATACCTGAAATGAAAAATAGCCATTTTTCAAATTCCCTTGACAAAAGAAAAAAATATTCACTTGCTACCCCTTTTGAGACTATTGATTATTTTTTTGAATGAACCTTAACCAAGGATCACCCTTTAAATTTAAGGGCAAATTCAAGAAGAAAGGGATCTCTTCAAGAGGGCATGTGATTTTGTGCTAACGGTTAGAAAATAATACCTTATGTTAAAGAGTAAGCTGGAAATAAAATAAGTTTTAAAAATTTTGAACTCATGCAAAAAAAAAAAAAGAAAAAAAAAAGAAAAGTGAAAAAAACATGTTTTGAGAAAAGGAAAGATGTCTCTAGAAAAGAAATGATCATTGATTTGATCATCTGTAAGTACATTTTTTGGCATATTTATCCTTTCTTTCAAGACAGTAAACCTCGACCCACTTTATGTCCTTTAAAAGGTCTATTTTGATCAAGTGTAGATATCTAAATTGAAGAGTTTTTCTTAAGGAAATCACCATTACTTTTTGATTTTGATGAATTTTGAATGCTCGAATGCTTGATGGAATATATAAAAAAAAAAAAAAAGCAAAAAATGAAGCTCTATGGTGAAAACTTAAAAGGGTAGTCTAGAGCAAGATTGAAACTATGAAAGTAGCTAATTCCTTTTTATGTAGCACCAAGGGGACTTTTCTTTAAAAGCCTAAAGAGATCAATCTCATTATGAAGATTACCTCTAAAATTTAGGCTTTATTCCTTTTCCAAACCTAAAATTTTGAACCTGACATAGTTAGTCTCGACATTTATTAAAATATCACATATTAAGAACTGAAAGGAGTCCCCAAATAGATTACACTTTAAAAGACTATTTTTAATTGTGAGCCCAAATGAAAGGATCTTCTTGTTCTCATTCAATGGCCAAAGTCCTTTGGTAATTAAGATCCTTCTTAATGTGCTAAACCACTACATCCTTTTGGAATACCAAAGTTATGATTCAACATCCTTATTCGAGGTAATAATCACCAGTTTTTAAAAGATTTGATCACACACAGAAGAGAGTTATGTGGGGCAATTTCCATTGCTATTCTTAGGAAGTTTTGAGAAATGTTCAAAATGTGTTGATCTTAATGCTAGAGATGGGAGATAAGTGAATGCTATAAGAGACATTTCTGGGGCAACAAAATGTCTAATGTAAGGGATTAATATTAAAACAACTCACTAGATGAGAAAAATAGTTTTCAAGAATCAAAATGTTGAGAATGTCTGCTTTAGGGCATGAAAGAACTTGTTAACTAATTCAGAGGCTGTGTCATGGAAAAATGAAAGGAAGAAAAAGTTTTGAAAATCCTATTACCACAATTAAGAACATTTGGTATAGAATTCATGCATTGCATTCATTACACTTCCTGTATTTCTTGCATTGTATGCATAACATCTATTTCATATGTTGCATTCATATTTTTCAGGGGAATAAGGTGTTGACTTAAATTTTTGATAAGAAAGGAAACTTTGATTAAACAAGATTTTACCTCAAGGTATATTTATTAAAATTTTTAGTATCAGTCTCAAAAAATTCTGAGTAATTCTTATTAAAACCTCTGGGTACATCTTCAAAACTGTTAAACTCTTTCTAAAGTCCTCTGGCCAAGATCTATAAGATCTCCTGACATGATTTTGTAAAACCTCCAAATATCCATTTTCTTTTTAAAGTGATTGAACATTTGTTTTAAAGAAGTTTTTTTTAAGTTTGATTTGTAAGACCTCTGGCAAGAGTTATAAGTCTTTTGAGCTGAATCTATTTTAAAGTTAAGATTTGTAAGACCTCTAGGCATAACTCAAAGTCCTTTAAATAATATTTGTAAGTTTTTCAAGCTGAATCTGCTTTAGAGTTGAGATTTGTAAGACCTCCAAGCATATTCTCTAAGTCCACTAGCCAAGATTCATAAGTTTTTTTAGCGAAATCTATTTTAGAGTCAAGATTTGTAAGACCTCTAGGCATAACTCAAAGTCCTTTAAATAATATTTGTAAGTTTTTCAAGCTGAATCTGCTTTAGAGTTGAGATTTGTAAGACCTCCAAGCATATTCTCTAAGTCCACTAGCCAAGATTCATAAGTTTTTTTAGCGAAATCTATTTTAGAGTCAAGATTTGTAAGACCTCTGAGCATAATCTCTAAGTCATCTGAGTAAGATTTGTAAGCTTTTCAAGCTAAATCTATTTTAGAATTGAGATTTTTAAAACATTTAGGCATAGTCTTCAAGTCCTTCGGACATGATCTATAAGACCTCGAGCGTGATTTTACAAATACCTTTTTTCAAAAGGTATGGAACCTTTGTTTTAAAAGACCATTTTTTTAATGTTAAGAATGATTTGTAAGACCTTCGAGCTTAATCTTCAAGTGTTTTTAGTTTAGATTTATAAGAAGTTGCGTGTCTTTTTTTTTTTAAGTAGCCTTTAAGAAAAAGTTAAATAATTTGGACCTAAACAAAATGGATGCCTTTTGTCTTAGCACAATTTCTATTTCATAAAAACTATGTAAAGGGGGACAACTGTAGACACCCTATTTTGTTCGAGATTTTTTGGGATAAAAATGGGTTTGGTCAAAAATTAGGTTCGATTGTGAAACTTTAGGCCAAATAAGAAAAATTTTAATTTTAACTTTAATTTGATAAAAATAAAAAGAGAAAATTAGAGGAATAACAAAAATGCGATACTATTGTGGAAAAAAGAAATTGGTGATTCAGTTTTAGATTTGTTGAAGCATGATTCTTGGTGATTCAATCTCGGATTTGTTAGAGCATAATTCATACAAAGAATCAATTCATGGATGAATAAAATCATAATCATAGATTTTGCGAAAAGGATTTTTTTCCAAATTAGACAAATATGAATCCTTATAAAGGATTTGAGATAGCAATAATAAAAGGGGCCATAGTAGCCACTAGACAGACACGACATAGTAAATCCACAAAACAAACCCTTAAACCTTATAAGCTTTGGTTCATTAATAAACCCAGGAAAGCTGAAAAACAAGTAGTTAGAGCATACCCAGAAAACTCACACCAATTCTTAAAAATTAAACCCAAGCTCATACCCAGAAATTGAAAAACAAGAGAAGCCCCCGAATCAAGGTAGTGTATGTTAACAACTTTGGTTGTCTTTTGGTATTTCTTTGCAGTTTCAAGATTAAGAAAAAGAGGTGAATCTTTTTTTGGGTGGTTATTGCTTGTGTCCATTCGGTGACATTACACGGCATCAAACTATGGATGATTTATAAGTATAAAGAGATAAGCAACATTTGAATTGGGTGGTGCAAGTTGGTCGATTTTTGGATACCTTGGATGTCAATCATTGATCTGGTAGATCGAAGGGAGGAAAAAGAGGGAAAAAAAAAAGGGAAACCTACTAGGAAATGGATGACTAGCAATCTATACCTAAGCTCTTTGGTTAGAATTGGTGGCAAAGCTCTTTGGTTGGAATTGGTGACAATCTATCACTACAGATCAGGGGATACTTCCACCTAGGTGTGTCTCCTTCCATAAAGGTAATTTTCACATTTTTTTTATTTATATATTTATTCATTTATTTCACTTTTTTAATGTATGTTTAAAATAAAATTTAAAGATTGTGAGTTTTAAATTATGAATTTTACAAAACTGTTGGAGAATTTCTTAATGTATTTTTTTAATAATAAATTTTTAGTCTTACTAAACTATTAAAGGATTTAAATCTTGAATTACGTCTTACCAAACAATTAGAGGACTTAATGAATTTTTTAAATAAAATAACATGATACATTTTTAATCCTACCAAACTATTGGGGGATCAAAATCTTGATTTATATCTTACCAGACTATTAGAAGATTTAATAAATTTTCTCAAAGTAAAATTTTATAAATGATTTTCAATAAAATCTCACTAAACTATTGGGAGATCTATATCAAAATAAAAAGTTTATAAATGATTTTCAAATAAAATCTCACCAAACTATTAGGAGATCTACATCAAAGTAAAATCTTACTAAACTATTGGAAGATTTTATTGATTATTTTCTAAATAAAATATATTAATAAGCTTGATAATGGAGCCTCTTTAAAATGGGACATTAGTCTTCATGCATATTTTTTAGGTGAAAAAATTATCTTAAATTGCTAACAAACTATTGGAGTAATTTTATGATCAATTTCTAATAATTAAATTATTACGAAAAATTATAAGAATATTTCAAGGCTTAAATAATTTGAAATTAAATTGGTACCATCCTTTGATGGGTCCTATGAGGATTCTATAATCTTCATCATGCAAAATTACACTCTCAAATCTAGAATCTGGTTTCATGGATTTAGAATCTACTATTTAAAGATACCTAAGTTTATCTTGGGACTTCTCTTCAAATATGACAAATTCAGTCAGGTGGCTAATCGCACCTAAAAAAAAATATTTGTAGTAGCTCCTAAAGTCTATGTCTAGCGATGAGTCCACATATTTATATTTTATGATAGCTATAAGCTTCCAATATTATGCCAAAATTGCTCCTTACATGCATGGCTTGCATGAAAATGATATCCATGAGCTTGAAAACCTAAAATCATGAAAACGACATGAAAAACACCAAAAATCATACAAAATTTAAAAATTAGCACCATTTTTTACATGTAAAAACTTTATATATTTAGGTGCTATCACACCCTTACACTTAAATCTTTACTTCTCCTTAAGAAAAACCTCAAATCAACAAAATTAAATATCAATAATCATACTTACAAAGTCAAAAACTACATAAATTTCCTATCATGTACTATTGCATAATACAAAGTTAAGAATAAACATAGAGTTATAAGAAATTCCTTAAAAAAACAAGCTCTCAATATCTTATGCTCATTACACATATACATCTACCGAATCTTTAATTCATGCATATAACTCAAGTAAAAAGAATATAAAACACTTCATCACATTTCAGTTCAAAGAATAATAGGCTTCATATGTTCACTTTCCCCTTCCCTCTCTATTAATGTTAGACCTACATATTTAACTCAAGATCCAAAAATCTTTTAGGCTTGTAATGTAAGGCTTGGGTTAAGGTATGAAAAAGGAAATTTTAGGCTCAAAACCCTAAGCTTACTTTCTTTCAACTTATTGGACTTTGAACAAGTGGGAGCTTTTTTTGAAACTTTGACTTGTGAGGTATCACTTTATTTTTTTTTCCATAACATTTTTTTAAAAAAATAATACTTAGCCCTTTTTTGGCTTTGTAGGCTTTGCCTTTCATGTTTGCCACTTTCTTTTTCTATTTGTTGCACCTCCCTTCCTTTTAAAATCAAATACATGTCCATACACATGTAAGCATAATGGTTTAGGTAAAACAAAAGAAGGGATAATAAAAAAGGCTTATTGGCTTACTATGTGGCTAAAATAAACAGAGAAAATGATTAATATAAAAGGCTCAAAATAAGGGTACTAAGGATGCATCTTAACAGGATGGGCTTGAAAAAGGCTTAAACAATCCAAAGAACTACCTAGATAATCTCTTGAGTCAAATACAGTCTAAGATTTTGCCTCAAGGGTTGACTAGGTGAATTCTAAAGCATTTATTCATATTTTCAAATTTTCATGCAATTCCACATCTCACAAATGTTCACAAAAATCATAGCAGTTCATATAAAGAGAATAGAATTATTTGCATAAAAATCATATCCAAAAATTCCTTTCAAGTTCCACTACATTTATAATCAACTTCATATCATACTTTAGTCATTTTTGGAAAATATATACAACTTCAACCAAGTGAGCATCATAATGATTTTTAATATGTCAATTTGGTTTGAAAGCAAAAATAGGTTAAGATTTCAAAATCATTTTAAGTTCAAAAGTTTTCTTCCCCCCTCCAATACTTAAATGAAACAATATATCAAACAACTAGGGGAAAAGAAGTACCCGTCAAATTCCTTTCAAGGCCAAATCTCTATTTTGGTATCATCCTTACTTCACTTTATCCCTAAAAACAAAACAACTCAAGCAAAAATATTGAAATATACATATCCTAATAAAAATAAAAAAATATAAACCATTAAAGTAAAACTTAGGTTGTTTCCCAAGCAGTGCCAATTTTAATCAAGCTTCACCATCTCTAAATCTAAAAAAAATCATCTTACCTCTTTGGAGGGAGTTTACCTTGTTGCCTCTTTCCTTGTGGAATAACATAAATAAACTTGGTCTTTGGAGGTGTACTAGCTCTCCTAGTAAGGATAACAGACACAGAACTTGAATTTCTTATGGAGTTGACATGGCTAAAGCTAGAGGTTGCTAAATGATTTAGAAGGTTAGGAGGTTTAACTATAGGTTAGACTCTTTAAAGGTTTTTTTCACATTGACTGCACTAACATCTTCTTCACATCAAGCACACCATACCTTTTAGATACAAACTGCAACTATTTGTTTTTAAATCTAAGGGTAAGGCTAGCATCATAAACATCTATTAATGCCTTGGTAGTAAATAGAAAAGGTCTTCCTAATAGTAATGGAGCCTTATCATCCTCCATTTTTAAAACGGCAAAATCCATAAGGAAAACATATTTACTGACTTTCACTAATACATTTTCCAATATCCCTTATGGTAACATAATAGATTGATCAATAAATTTAATGTTGAATTAGGCAAGCTTCAGCTCTTTACAACCTAGCTACATAAAAATATTCATAGGCATCAGATTTATACTAGAACTAAGATCATAAAGAGCATCAAAAATATAAAAAAATTTTAAATGTCTAAGTTTTCAAGGAATAGTAAAACCCCCTAGATTTTTTTGCTTTTTGGGTAGGATTTCTTGAAGTTCAATGCTACAATCTTCTAAGAATATGGCTTCCTTCAATTCAATGAGTAGCTAATTTTGAATAGGCCTCGGAAAAGGTAGTGCCATGTTAAAATATTGCCTATACAATTTGACAGTCATCCTTCGCTTTAGTTGCACTTTTTTTTTAACTTCTTTCTCTTCTTTTTATAGATCTTCCTCTTATGGGTCTTCATCTTGGATTGCTTTTTTTTTAACTATCTTTTTTTGGATTGTCTCTTCAAGCTCAAGCTGAAAGCTTTCTAGTAGTGCTCTCTCTACTTACAATCACGTTTGCTCTTCTTCAGCAAATCTTTCAATGTATTCTTTAGGATCTTCTTCATAATCCATCTTAACATTCTCCTCCTTAGTGTCTTTCTCATAGGTTTCAATATCTTTAGGGGCCTCTAATGCTATAAGGTCAAAACCTTCCATAATTTATCTACTAAATCTCAAGAGTTCCTTATCTTTTAAAATGTCTTTCTTTCTTATGAAATCTACTTCAAGTTGTCTCACAAAACTAAAAGGTTTACTACTATAGGTTCATTATCATTCTTAATAGAATCTTTCATTCTAACATCCCCAAAGAATAAATTGCATTACATTCTTCATTAACTTATCATGTAAGGTTAGATTCAATGTTGCTAAGTAAGGTACCTTCAAGGCAGTTGGCTATGGCTTAGGTGGTTGACCTATTTGGTTTTCAAGGCTCTTGATTAATGTAGCTTAACTTTAAATATTATCATTGTTAGCTTACATCAATTGGGTCAATATGTCTTCAAATGTAGGTTTTGTCTTCCTTTGGGGTTTATAGGTTGGTGGATTAGGGCAGTAGTTATTGTTTTGGTTATTGGTGGGTTAAAGGTTTGATTGGTTCTAAGAAAGGTTTATGTGTTTTCGCCATCTAGGGTTGTAGATATTGCTATAAAGGTTGTTGTTTGGCTTGGCTTATTAGATGTATTAGACTGGTTCTACTCTATACAAGCATCTTTTAATAGAATGGGTTCAGGAGACAAAAGGGCTTTGTGTAGCATTCATATGGTTGGCTTGGGGTTGAATTTCGAAGGCTTTAATCTTTTTGGTGAGGATAGCTAGTTGGGAATTGATAGAAGTACTAACATCTACCTCAAACAAACCAATAAACTTTTCAATAACCATTTTTTTGTGCCCTACTGGTAATTATTAATAGCCATTTCTTCAATAAGCTCATTTGCTTTCTGAAGAGTCTTGCTCATAATTGCCCTCTTAGTAGCTAAATCTAAGGTGGTTCTCATGGATGATGTGCGACCAATGTAAAAGATCTAGATTTAAAGCCATTGAGGTAATCCATAGTGTGGGCATTTTCTTAATAGTTCTTTAAATTGTTCCTATCCATCATCTAGTGTTTTACCATCTACATGCAAAAAGACGATGATCTCATTCCTTAGTTTTGCTATTTTTGCTAGAAACTTTTGGACCAAATCATCCCATGTTGTGATTAAACCAAATAATAATGATGACAACCAACTTTTTACCTTGTCCCTGAAAGAAAAAAGAAATAATCTTAGTATAATTACTTTATTAAAAACACTATTATAACGAAAAGTCTCACATAATTCAAGAATGTTAGAAGGTGGAGATTTAGATCATTGCTTGGTAACATTGTATTTGTATAATTGAAGGCTTTATCTCAAAGTTTTTGGTTTGGATAGTTGGCTTGTTAATGGATGGTTGAAAACCATCTGCATTAGGAATTGCATAGTCCTTTAAGGTTCTTTGCCTTTCATTATTTTCATTAGCCATTGGAGTTGATGCAAGTGGTGCTAATTAACAATGAAGGGCAAAGAAAAGATCTATGCATGCAATTAGTAATTGCTCTTCTTCTAAATGTTCTTTCAATTTCTTGATCAATAGAAGCTAAGTCAACACTTTTAAATTTATGCATGCGAACAGGAAAAGTTCAAAGAAAAGAAAAAAAGTAAATAAATAAAAGAAAAAGATTTAGATTATAAGTAATTAAAAATTCTTTATTGATGTTGAGAACACCGCTATAATCTTAGGTAACAGCACCAAAAACTTGATTGTTGCTTTTCGTATAGCTTGCAAGTGCACAAATTAAGTAATAAAAGGAAGTATTACAATATCATCTCTTTAAATATTACATAATGTAATGTTGGGTTATTCACAATTACCAAAAACGAAAGCCTAAGATCTTATATCTAAACAAAAGGAAATTTAGGGATATGTAGGTAGAGATTGTGAACTTCACCAATTGTCACTTGGGAAGTAAAAGAATGTCAAAGTCTATATCTAAGAAAATAAGAATTTAAAGCTTGGAAATTAAAGAAACTTGAGAAGGCAGAATGCTTATAGTGAACTTGGAATAAAGATTGTGTGAAAAGAATTTAAAGAATAACAAAGAAAGTGGTAGCTATCTTTGTAACGACTAAAAGAATGCTTGAATAAATCATGAAAAAGAAAAAGAAAGCTTTGTCGGAATCAAAAATGTAAAAACAAGATTAGAAATTTAAAGCAATAAAAGAAAATTCTTTTAAAAAAATATTTCATGAATTGAAAAAGAATTTAAAGGAACAAAAGCTTTATGGTTGGCCAAATAAAAGGCATAGCCGAATAGGACTTTTTCAAGCTTGGGCATGCGTGGCCGAGTGAGGTCTTGATGGTGCAATCTTGGCCTTGAATTGAATCTTGATTAAATCTAATAATTTTCATCCCTTGGATTTGGATAATGCTTGAAAATTCAAGAGTAAATTGATTTTTATCCAATTTTTGAAATTCAAAATGGATAAAATCATACTCCAAATCAAAATCTTCAAAACTAAGCAACAAATTTCATGGTTAGGTTCCAATTCTTCTTAGCCAAATAGGATGGAGCTTGGAGAGTCCATGTTATTGCAAATTAATCTTCCCCTTTGCATGGCTAAATGGATATAGTCCTTGTGCCACACAATTGCTTCATGGCTAAGTAAATGAGTCATGCTTTGATCAAAGCTTCTCTTTGGCCAAACATGATTGAGGCTAAGTGAGTTTAAAATTGCATGCAATCCTTCTTGGAAGTGGTCTAGCCTTATGCATCATTGGGAGAGTCCTTGTGTGATTGAAACTCTATGAATGTGGGACAAGGTGGTTCATTTATGGGTTTCCAATATTGGGCCAAAATTGCTCCTTGCATGCTTGCATGCATGGCTTGCATGAAAATGATATCTATAAGCTTGAAAACCTAAAATCATGAAAACAGTATGAAAAGCACAAAATCATCCAAAATTTAAAAATTAGCATCAATTTTTACAAGTAAAAACTTTATATATTTAGGTGCTATCAATTTTGCTTAAGGACAAGCAAAAATCTAAGTTTCGGGGTGTGATAATTTTATATTTTTATCAAGTTATCATAGCATTTGATGGTCTTTTATGGTGAAATTTTTCTTGTTTCTTAAGAAATTATGAAAAAAAATACTCCTAATTAGTTAAAAGTCTCTTGTGTAGGTATTTTTATGAGTTTAGAGGAAAAGAAATGATTTTGGTATAAATTAGGTAATTTGGTGCAATTTGGTGGAATATTACTATAAAGGCCAATCATAGTGCTCAAAGGATGCATATGTTGATTTTAATAATTGTCTAGCTTAGATTGAATCGATTTTATGTGCATTTGAGCTAAATAAGTTTTCTTCAAGTCATGATTTAATTGCTTAAGTTGTTTATTTTCTTCTTTGAACTAATTAAAGTGTGCTTTGTTTTGAAGAGAATTGCATTGAAGTTCAAGCAAGGGAGTAATTGTAAGAAGTGGGTTCAAGGCATTTTAAGAGTAAAAATTCAGCTAAAGTTTGAATAGAATTGAAATGTAGTAAGTTGGCATTTTGGACATATATCATTGGCTAAAAACACTCACCAAAGTTGAAGTTTGAAGAGTTGCAAAGTGAGGACAAGCAAGGCAGCCAAATTTCAAGAGTGAAGAAGTGTTTTGGTGGGCAAGTGTAAACACAAGGGGAAGGCCAATAGACACATCCTGACTTAGACATTTTAAAGTTCTCAATTGGTCAGTTTGAATATGCCCTGGATCATAAAGTCACATTTTCTACATGAGTTAAAGAAAAGAGGAAAAGAAGAGTTGTTAGAGTATCTAAAAGATTTTAAATGAGTTGGAAATATCTTCTCTAAATGGTATCCTAGGTGGAATTTTAGATAAGGTCATTCTAGATCTAAGATTAGTTTATAAATAAGGGAAGAGTGAGCAACAATTGAGGAGTTCATTTTTTGCATTTTTATTTTTCTTTTCATTACAATTTCATTTTCT
Organism: Durio zibethinus; assembly: GCF_047325235.1. NCBI lineage: Eukaryota > Viridiplantae > Streptophyta > Magnoliopsida > Malvales > Malvaceae > Durio > Durio zibethinus. The sequence goes on from NC_143166.1 coordinate 22,496,226, forward strand.
TTATAAGCAGCTTTCTCTATTTTCTCTTTTAAAGGATGTTTAGGAGAATTTTTTGTAGCACCTAAATATATAGGGTTTTTACAAGCTAAAAATGGTGTTAATTTTTAAATTTTTGATGATTTTCTATGCTTTTCATATTGTTTTCATGATTTTAGGTTTTCAAGCTCATTGATATCGTTTTCATGCAAGCCTGTACATGGAGCAATTTTGGCCTAATTTTGGAGCTCATAAGCAACTTGCCTCATCCCACATTCATAAAGATTGAATTGTACAAGGACTCTCCCATGATGCATTCGGCCAGACCACTTCTAAGAAAGGTTGCATGCTACTCCAAGCTCACTTGGACTCCATCATATTTGGCCAAAAAGAAGTTTTGATCCAAGCAAGACTCTTTTGCTTAACCATGAAGCAAATGTATGACATAAGGACTCTATCCATTCGGCCATGCAAGGGGGATGATTAATTTGCAAAAGCATGGACTCTACAAGCACCGTCCTATTCAACCAAGACTCCATCCAATAAAGTTCATGCAATTTTCACCACAATAAAGGCTAGATGCATTCGGCCAAGAAGTATTTGAAGCTCACCATGAGACTTGTTGCTTAGCCTTGAAGATTTTGACTTGAAGTAGGATTTTATCCTTTTGAATTCTAAGAATTGGATAAAAATCAACTTACTCTTGAATTTCCAAACCTTAGCCAAATCCAAGAGGAGAGCTTTATCAAGATTTGATCAAGATTCTCAAAGGGCCAAGATTGCACTTCCAAGACTCCATTTGGCCAAGGCAACCCAAGCTTGAGAAGACCACATCTAGCCAACCTCTAAAAAGATTACAATAAATACTCATCCATTAGAATTTGAATATGAAAAATACATCTTGTAAACTCTACCCCTTGGCCAAACCCTCCATTATAACTCAAGAGGCCGTTCACCCATTTCCATCATTCTATTCCTCATTTGTTTTCTCTCTTTTAGTTATTAGTTCTTATTTCTTTTAGTTCTTTACTTCAGTTATTGGCTTAGGTGACAGATTTGCCAATAACAAAGCTTTTGTTTCTTTAAATTCTTTTACTTCAATTCAAGAAGCATTTTTCCAAAATTCTTTTCTTTTATTGCTTTAAGTTTCCAATCTTGTTTTTATAATCTTGATTTTACAAAACTTTCTTTTTCTTTCATGATTTATTCAAGCATTCTTTTAATCTTTACAAAGATTCGATTACCACTTTCCTTATTGTTCTTTAAGTTCTTTTCAAGCAATCTTTATTTCAAGACTACAAGCAATCGGCATTCTCAAGTTTTCTTTATTTTTCAAGCTTTCAATCATTGTTTTCTTAGATCTAGTCTTTGCCAATCTTCTTTTACTTCTCAAGTGATTATTGGTGAAGTCAAGATCTTTGCCTACACATTGCTTTTAATCTTTACTTTTCTTTGCAACCAAACCCTAAATTCCAATTGTTTAGATATAAGATCTTAGGATTTCACCATTAATACTTGAAGAGCAACCCAACATTATATTCTATAATCTCTGAGGAGAAATATTGGAATACTTCCTTTTATTACTTGATTTGTGCACTTGCAGGTTATACTGAAAGTAGCAATCAAGTTTTTGGTACCATTGTTGGGGAGTATAACAGTGTTCTCAATATCAATAAAGAATTCTTAATTTCTTATAATCTAAACCTCTTTCTTTTATTTATTTACTTTTCTTTTGCTTTTTTTTTTTATCTTTTCTTATTTGTATACACAGATCTAAAATTGTTGACTTAGCTCTTATTGATCAAGAAATTGAAAGAAACTTAAGAAGAAGAAAAAGAAAAGAGCAATCAGCATCACATACACCAACACCCATGGCTAATGCAAATAATAAAGGGCAAAGAACTTTAAAGGACTATGCAGTTCCCAGTGCAAAAGGTTTTCAACCATCCATTAGAAGCCCAACAATCCAAGCCAACAATTTTGAGATAAAGCCTTCAATTATACGAATGGTCCTAAGTTATATGGAGTTTAGAGGGTTACCAACTGATGATCTAAATCTCCACCTTTCTAACTTTCTTGAATTATGTGACACTTTTAGTTATAATGGTGTTTATAATGAAGCAATTAGGCTAAGATTTTTTTTTTCTTTCAGGGACAAGGTGAAAAGTTGGTTCTCATCACTACCATTTGGTTCAATCACAACATGGGATGATTTGGTCCAAATATTTCTAGCAAAGTTTTTTCCACCAGTAAAAATAGTAAAACTAAAGAATGAGATCACTTTTTTGCAAGCAGATGGTGAAACTTTATATGATGGATGGGAATGATTTAAAGAGCTACTACGAAAATGCCTCACCTTGTATTACCCTAATGGCTTCAAATCCAAATCTTTTACAATGGTCTCATATCACCCACGAGAACCACCTTAGATTTAGCTACTGAAGGGGTAATTATGAGCAAGACTCTTGAGGAAGCAAATAAGCTTACTGAAGAGATAGCTGCTAACAATTACAAGTGGGACATAAAAATAAAGGTTAGTAAAAATTCAATTGGTTTATTTGAGGTTGATGCTATTACTTCTATCAATTTCTAATTAGTTGCCTTCAACAAAAAGATTGAAGCCTTAGGAAACCAACCCCAAGCCAGCCATGTAAATGCTATACAAATTCTTTTTGTCTCTAGTGATATCTGTGAAGTAATAAGAAAAGGTACTAGCTATAACTTAAAAGAGTGAAAAAACTTTGCCAAACAAACCACCTACTCAAAAAGAGATTCCTAAGTTACCAAAAATAAATATGGAAAATGACAAGCACTCCCCAAAGGCTCTCTCAAAGATGATTAATCCAAAAATTCTATTTCCATAAAAATTTGAGTGACAAAAAGAAGAAAGGCAATTTGCAAGATTTGTGAAACTCTTTAAAAAATTGCAAGTCACCATTCCATTTGCTGAAGCCATCGAATGCATACCTAAATATGCCAAGTTGTCGAAGGGAATTTTGTCCAAAAATAAAAGATAGGAAGACCATGAAATAGTGGCAATCACTCAAGAATACAACATCATCATACAAGAGGGGATACCACCAAAATTAAGTGATCTAGGGAGTATTACTATTCTTTATATTATTGGTAATGAATATTTTGATAATGCATTATGTGACATTGGTGCAAGTATTAATTTAATGCCTTTATCTATTTTCAGGACATTAGGAGAAGGAAAGTTTAAACCAACCACAAATACAATACAGTTAGCTGATGGATCTATTAGTCATCCTAATGTTATGGTCAAGAATTTAATGGTATAAGTAGGAAGGTTAATGTTCCTAACAGATTTTATCGCCTTAAAAATAGATAAAAAAGTCAAAATGCCAATCATATTAAAGAGACCCTTCTTAAATACAGGAAAACCCATCATTGATAAGAAAAAAAATGAGCTAACAATGAGCATGTATGATCAATAGAGATCTTCCTTATGAAGGTACCTAAGGATGTTTAACCAAATTGTAAGGTAATGGGAGTAATAACAATAAGTTTAGAAATAGAACACAAGGAGAAAATAGCTCTTAGGCCATCCATTGAGAAGTCCCTAATGGTGGAATTGAAGCTTTTATAGTGCACTTGAAGTATGCATTTCTTGGTGAAGCATCCAATCTTCTAACAGTCATTTCCTTAGCTTTAAGCCAAGAGTAAGAGGCAAAGTTGCTGAAATGCTAAAAAAGCATAAAAAGGCATTTACGTAGTCAATAGCAGACATCAAAGGTATTAGCCCTACCATATGCATGCACAAGATCCCACTAAAAGATGATCATAAGGCAACAATTGAACAACAAAGGCATTTATATCATGCCATGAAAGAAGTGGTTAAAAAAGAGGTGGCTAGATGTAAGGATTATTACCCTATTTTAGATAGTTTATGGGTAAGCCCAGTCTAATGTGTACCAAAAAAGAAAGAAATGATAGTAGTGTCTAATGAAGATAATGAGCTAATCCCTACATGAATTGAATTGGATAGAAGGTCTATATAAATTATAGTGAGTTGAACAAAGCTACTGGCAAGGATTACTTCCCCTTGCCCTTTGTAGACTAGATGTTTGATAGGATGGTAAGACATAAGTATAATTATTTACTTGATGGGTATTCAGGCTACAATCAAATACCCATAGCCCTTCCAGACCAAGGGAATACCAATTTCACCTGTCCTTATGCCATATTTGCCTTTAGAAAAATGCCCTTTGGCTTATGTAATACACCTGCAACATTTCATCGATGTATGATGGCAATCTTCTTAGACATGGTGAAAGAAATTTTAGAGGTATTTATAAATAGTTTTTGGTTATAACTTTGGACTGTCTTGCTTATTTATCTAGGGTATTTCAAAGATGCAAAGAGACCAACTTAGTACTAAACTAGGAAAAATGCTATTTTATGGTTCAAAAAGAGATCATACTGGACATAAAGTGTCTACAAAAGAAATAGAAGTTGACCAAGCAAAAATAAATGTGATTGATAGAATACTGCTACCAACTTAAGTTAAAGAGTTTAAAGTTTTTAGTGCATACTGGTTTTTATAAGAGATTCATCCATGATTTCTCCAAGATTTTTAAACCATTATGCAAGCTATTGGAAAAAAAGGCCAAGTTCAAATTGACCCCAAATTGTGCAAAAGTGTTTCAAACCCTAAAAGATAAGTTGATCATTGCACCTATTCTTTCATGGCCTGATTGGAACCAACCCTTTGAATTAATTGCAAGTGATTTTTAGTAGTGGCTATATTAGGACAATGAAAAGACAAAATCTTTCACCCTATCCATTATGCAAGCAAGACTCTCAATGATGCCCAACTCAATTATGTGACAACAAAAAAAGAACTGCTTGTTGTAGTCTTCACCCTTGAAAACTTCAAACCTTATTTGATTAGAAAAAAAGTGGTTGTATACATAGATCATGCAACTATCAAATATCTTATTACAAAAAACAGATGCAAAACCATGATTGATTAGGTAGGTGTTGTTTTTATAAGAGTTTGCCTTCAAAATAAACGGGAAAAAACGTTGTGAAAACCATGTAGCAGATTACTTATCAAGGATCAAAAGAGAAGACAAGGATGTGGAGTCCATTTAAAAGTTCTTTCCTGATGAACAACTCTTGGCCATTCAAAGACCACCATGGTATGCTAACTTGGTAAATTATCTTACAGTTAATGTTCTTTCACCTAGTTTAACTTATCAACAAAGAAAAAAAAATATTGCATGATGTTAAGTATTACATTTGGGATGACCCTTTCTTGTTTAAGTAATGCAAAGATCATGTTTTACGAAAGTGTATCCTTGAGGAGGAAAGAGACAGCATCTTGCAACAATGCCATGCCTTAGAATATGAAATGAACTATAGAGGGAAAAGAACAACAGCTAAGGTATTGCAATGTGGTTTTTATTGGCATACCTTTTTTAAAGATGCTTACAGATTTGCTACTCAATGTGATAGGTGTCAAAGGGTTGGTAACTTGACCAAGAGACAAGAGATACCTTTCAATAGCATCTTAGAGGTTGAAATCTTTGACGTTTAGGGGATAGATTTCATAGGGCCATCCATGTTATCTTAGGAGAACCTATACATTTTGCTAGCCGTGGATTATGTTTCAAAATAGGTTAAAGTAATTGCATCACATTTCAATGACACTAAGTTGGTAGTGTGATTTTTAAAGAAGAACATTTTTTCAAGGTTTGATACACCTAGAGCCATTATAATTGATGAAGGTACTTACTTTTGTAATAAAATCTTTAAAAAATTACTAGCCAAATATAAACTGACTCATAGGATTGCTATTGCATATCATCCTTAAACTAGTAGGCAAGCTAAGGTTCCTAAAAGAAAAATAAAGAGGACTCTTAAGAAGAGAGTTAGTCCCTCTAGGAAAGATTAGGTAGCCAAATTGGATGATTCTTTATGGGCTTATAGGATAGCATACAAAACCTCTTTAACAATGTCTCCTTATTAACTAGTCTATGGGAAAGCTTGTCATCTACCTGTGGAATTAGAACATAAAGCTTTCTACACCATCCAAAATTTGAACCTTGATCAAACTTTGGTTGGTGAACAAAAACTACTACAATTGAATGAATTGAATGAATTGAATGAATTGAATGAATTTAGATTGCAAGCTTACGAAAATGCCAAGCTATATGAAGAAAAAATGAAGCGATGGCATGATAAAAAGTGGTAGAAAAAAGTTTTGAGCTTGGACAAAAGTTGTTACTCTTCACCTTAAGGTTAAAACTATTCTCTGAAATGCTAAAGTCAAAATGGAGTAGACCCTTTACTGTAACCTAAGTTTTTCCCCTTGGAGTTATAGAAATCATGAATAAAGAAGAAAGACAACCTTTTAAGGTTAATGGGCATCAATTGAAAGTATACCAAGGAGGGACCATAAGGCAAGTGAAGGAAGTTGTATGCTTAACTAAACCTTAGATTTAGGGATGGTCAAGATTGACCAAAACTGGCACTGTTTGAAAGGCAACTCAGGTTTTACTTTAATGGTTTATATTTTTTTTATTTTTATTAGGACAAATATATTTTAATGTTTTTGTTTAAGTTGTTTTGTTTATATTTTAATGCAAATGGAATTTAGTATTAAAAGGAATTTGGGGAGTATCTCTTTCTTTTCCCTTGTTTTTTGTTTGATATATTGCTCCATTTAAGTGTAAAGGGGAAAAATGTTTTTTGAACCTATAAGATTTTTGACAATTGTGATCCCATTTTGCTTTCAAAGCAAATTGACGTACTGAATATCATTATGTTGCTCACTTAGTTGAAATTGCATATATTTTCAAGATTGACTAAAGTATGATATGAAGTTTAATTATGAATATAGTGGAACATGAAAGGAATTCTTAAGCATGTTTTTCTTTAGATATGATATTTATGCATATATTTCTATTCTCTTTATATGAAATGTTATGATTTTTGTGAAAGTTTGTGAAATGTGGATTTGCATGAAATTTAAAGATATGAATCAATGCTCTAGAATTCATCTACTTAACCTTTGAGGTGAAATCCTAGACTGTATTTGACTCAAGATACAATCTAATTAGGTCTTTAAATCATTTAAGCCATTTTCAAGCCCACTTTTTTATGATGCATCCCTAGTACCCTTATTTTAAGCCTTTTATATTAATCTTTCTCGTTGTTTATTTTAGCCACATTACAAGCCCAATTAGCCTTTTCTTTGATTATTAGTATCCCTTATTTTGTTTTACCTAACCCATTGTGCTTACTTGTGTATGGACATGTTTATATTTCAAAAGGAAATGAGGTGCAAGGAAAGAATGAACAAAAAAAAAAAATGGCAAAAGCAAAGGCAAAGCCTAGGAAAGCCAAAACTTGCTATATTATTTCCAAAAAAAAAAAGCCATAAATACAAAACAAAAAAAGTGTGCCTCACACGTCAAAAGAGCTCCCATATGTTCTAAGTCCAAGAAAATTCAAAGAAAGTAAGCTTATGGTTTTTGAGCCTAAGATTTTCATTTTTCTACCTTGATCCAAGCCTTACATTACAATCTTAAAAGAACTTTTGATCTTGAGTCAAGTATGTAAGTGTAACATTAGTGGAGAGGGAATGGGAAAGTGAACATATGAAGTATATTCTATCTTTTAATTGAAATGTGATGAAGTGTTTTGTATTCTTTTTACTTGAGTTATATGCATGAATTAAAGATTAAGTAGATGTTTATTGTAATAAGCATAAGATATTGAGAGTAGTGTTTTGTATTCTTTTTACTTGAGTTATATATATGAATTAAAGATTGAGTAGATGTATATGCGTTATAAGCATAAGATATTAAGAGCTTGTTTTTGAAAGAATTTCTTGTAACTTTATGTTTATACTTAGCTTTGTATTAAGAAATAGCACATGATAGGAAGTTTATGTAGTTTTTGACTTTATAAGTATGATTATTGATTTTAATTTGGTTGATTTGAGGCTTTGCTTGAGGACAAGCAAATATTTAAGTGTGAGGGTGTGATAGCACCTAAATATATAGAGTTTTTACATGCTAAAAGTGGTACTAATTTTTAAATTTTGGATGATTTTTGGTGATTTCATGTTGTTTTCATGATTTTAGGTTTTCAAGCTCATGAATACCATTTTTGCCCAATTTTGTAGCTTATAACTGAACCACCTTGTCCTACATTCATAGAGTTTAAATTACACAAGGACTCTCCCATGATGTAATTGGTTAGACCACTTCCAGGAAAGGTTGCATGCTATTCCAAGCTTAATTGGGCTCCATCATATTTGGTCAAAGAGAAGTTTGAACCAAGCATGATTCCTTTGCTTAGCCATGAAGCAATTATATGGCATAAGGACTTTATCCATTCGGCCATGCAAAGGGGAAGATTAATTTGTTAAAGTAAGGACTCTACAAGCACCATCTTATTCGGCCAAGACTCCATCCAATAATGGTCATGCAATTTTCACCACAATAAAGGCTAGGTGCATTTGCCTAAGAAGTATTTGAAGCTCACCTTAAGACTTGTTGCCAACTTTGAAGATTTTGACTTGAAGTAGGATTTTATTCATTTGACTTTCAAGAAGAAATCAACTGACTCTTGAATTTCCTAGCCTTAGCCAAATCTAAGAGGAGAGCTTTGTCAAGATTTGATCAAGATTCAATCAAAAGGCCAAGATTGGACTTCCAAAACTCTATTCAACCAAGGCAACTCAAGCTTGAGAAGACCACATTTGGCTAACCTCCAAAAAGATTAGGATATGCACTCATCCATTAGAATTTGAATTTGAAAATACATCTTGTAAACTCTACCATTTGGCCAAACCCTTCATTATAAACAGGGAGACCATTCACCCCTTTCCGTCATCCCATTCCTTATTTCTCTCTTTTAGTTCTTAGTTCTTATTTCTTTTAGTTGTTTAGTTGAGTTATTGGCTTAAGTAACAAATTTGCCAATAACAAAACTTTTGTTTCTTTAAATTCTTTTGGTACAATTCAAAAAGTATTTTTCCTAAGATCTTTTCTTTTATTGCTTTAACTTTTGAATCTTATTTTCACAATCTTGATTTTGTCAAAGTTTTCTTTTTCTTTCAAAATTTATTCAAGCATTATTTTAATCTTTACAAAGATTTGATTACTATTTTCTTTATTGTTTTTTAAGTTCTTTTCAATCAATCTTTATTCCAAGACTACAAGCAATTGGCATTATCAAGTTTTCTTCATTTTTCAAGCTTTTAATTATTGTTTTCTTAGATCTAGTCTTTGGCGATCTTCTTTTGCTTTCTAAGTGATAGTTGGTGATGTCAAGATCTTTGCCAAAACATCGTTTTTAATCTTTACTTTTCTTTGCAACCAAACCTTGAATTCCAATTGTTTAGATATAAGATTTTTGGGTTTCACCATTGATACTTGAAGAGCAACCCAAAATTGCATTCTATAATCTGTGAGGAGATGGTACTAGAATGCATCTTTTTATTACTTGATCTGTGCACTTGCAGGCTATACTAAAAGCAATAATCATTCTTCTTTACATTTTTTGCACATTTTCCATTCAAGCACTTTAAATTACAAGCAATTTATAGTTTTCCTAATGTTATTTACAAATTTACTTGCATTTAATTCAATTTCTTGCAATTTCAAGTTGTTCTTCAATGTTATTTAGCTGTTTTCCTTTACTACACTATTACAGTTTTTTCATTTTGTCATTGAGTTCTTGATGTGATTTTTTGTTGAATTTTTTACTACACTATCTACATTCGTAGTTCTTTCATTTCTAGGAAGTTATAGCATTAGATTTTGATTACTACATTTTACAATGCCTATATATGCATAGATCATAATCAAGTAATAAGGTGAGTGAGTAGAGTATCATTTCCACAAAAATTACAAAATTGAATTTGTTGGGTAGATTGAAGTATCAAGGTGATCAACTATGTGCTTTATATCTAAACGATTGAAAAGAATGATTGTGATTGCAAAAGTAATATGAAAGAAAATAGAGCATGAAAACTGAATCTTGTATAGGCCTAAACTCAGTTCATCCAATTGTCATTTGGAAAGTCTTAAGTGTGGCCGAATGGAACTAGATCTCAAGTGAAAGATAGTTTTAGGGAAATTTTGAAGGTTGGCCAAAAGTAAGTATTACATAAAAGAAAGATTTGAAACAAGATTGCATTAAACAGAAATTTAGAATGAAAATAGATTTATTGTCGAAACTTGTAAAGAAAAAAAAATTACTTAAAGCTATAACAACTTGTAAATCGAAAGTAAAGAAAGCTTTAAAAGAAAGAATGCTTGTATTGAAATAAAGAAATAATTTAGAAAACAAGAGTTTTGTAATGGCTAATCTGTCACCTTAGCCTAATACAATGAAAACTTAAAAAAGAAACCTAAAATACTAAAGAAAAGAAAAGAACGGTAAATATGTGAAGAATGGGATGTGAGGAATCAAATACAAGAGTGAACCGCCCTATTTATACCAGTAGGTTTAACTATGGGGCAAAAGATAAAGATTACAAGTTAATTGCCATCAAAACTGTAATGGATTAGCGTTATCTTAATCTTATAGTGTTTGGTCAAATATTGTTTCTTCAATCTTGGAGAGTTTTGGCTGAATATGTGATGCAATCTTGGAAGTTCATCATTAGTGGCATACTTGATCTTGTAATTTTGAGATACATTCAGTTAATATTGAATTATTAAGACCATGACATTGCTTTTCATCCAAACTCTTAAGAATAAATCCTAAAAAAAAGTCTTCTTCAAATATAACTCTTTCAATGGTGATCAAAGAGTCATTGTGTAATTAAAACTCTTCTTGGTCAAATGCACTGAGGAGTCCTTCTTTGAATATAAGTCTTCAAATATCATATGCATGTAAAAGTCCTCTTGGAATTAGGATAATTGAATGCTTGTAGGAGTTTGAGTGCCATAAGGACTCCTTAAATCTAGTTAATTTAGGAAATCTACTTCAATTAGAATTCGACTAAAATGATCCTTGCATGGCCAAATATTACAAAGATTAGGCTTGTCCTAATCTTGCATGAACTTTATGTCCCAAGCATAAAATCCTAAAGATCAAGAAAACAAACATTAAAGGTACCAAGTTCACTCAGATTTCAAAATTTGTGCATCAAAAAGAACTATATAATTTAGTGCTATCACACTCTCCACACTTAAATCTTTGCTTGTCCTCAAGCAAAATTCTCAAATTAATAATACAAATAATAAAAATAAATGCACAAAAAGGTAAAATTACACAAATTATCAATCATGCATTATAGCATAATACAAAGATAGTTATAAACAAAGCTACAAAAGAAACTTATTCAAAAAGTAAGCTATTAGTATCATACAACTTTTATGTATGTGAAGTTAGTATATCCTTAATCCATACACACAATCTAAGTAAAAAGAATGAAACATATAGCATCACATATCCAATTAAAGATATAATACACTTCATATGTTTATGCTCATTTTCCTTCTCCACTAATTTTAGACTTGTATACTTGATTCAAGATCAAAAGGTCTTCTAGGCTTGTAATGAAAGGCTTGGGTCAAGGAAGGAAAAAGGAAATTTAGGTTCATAAACCCTTTTGCTTACTTACTTGATTTCTTGGACTCATATTTGAAAAATTGAGAACTTTGAAACTTTTTCAAGACTTGAGGCAACTTTATTTTGGGTTTTTTTTTTTTTTTCATTTTCAACTTTATCCATTTGGCTTTATTTTCTCATTTGTTGAGCTCTCTTCCAATTCCTTCTACCTCCCTTCCTCCCAAATGTAAAGAATTGTTCTCATAATTTGTCCAAATATGCATAAGCAATATTAGGTTAGGTAAAAACAAGAAAAAGGGATAATTCAAAGAAAAGGCTTGGGCTTATCAATGTGACTAAATAAAACAAAGAAAATGATAAATAAAAAAGCTCAAAATCAAAGGTACTAGGGATGCTTCATTAATGGTGGCCTTGAAAAGGCTTAAACTATCTAAAGAATGCCTAGATCGTATTTTGAATCAAATACAATTTAGAATTTCACCTCGAAGGTTGAGTAGATAAATTTTAAAGTCATACCCTTACCTTAAAATTTCTATGCAACATAATATCTTACATAACTTTTTACCAAGATCAATGCCTATCATAAATCAAGACTAAAAACATAGACATAGAAAATCATACTCTAAAGAAAAAAATGCTTAAGAAATCATTCCATTGCTTCACAACACTTATAATTCTCCTCATATCATACTCAAGTCAATCTTGCCTAATTCATGAAAATTCAAACAAGTTAGCATTATCACGATTATAGTATGCTAATTTGGTTTGAAAACAAAGCAATTAGGGAAAATTCTGAAAACAATTTTTAATCCAAAAACATTTATTTTCTTCCACACTTACATTGAGCAATATTTCCAAATAAAACATCATAGCATTAAGGTAAAAGAAATCACTCCCTTATATTTGCTTTCCTTTAAGGCATAATCTTAAATTCTTCATAAAGCATCTCTTTGCATCTTTTCATCTCTAGAAAAACACTTTAAAAATAAAAAGAATCAAAGCATACCTATCCTAAGAAAATAAACAAAAACAAAGAAAATAAATGTATGTAAATAAACAATTAATGTAAAACTTGAGTTGCTTTCCAAGCAGTGCTAGTTTTGATCAAGCTTGACCATACCTAAATGTTTGATTTCATCAAGTGCATTACCTCTTCAACTTGTTTTGTGATTTTGCCTTGATAGATTTTTAATCTATGTCATCCATTAACCTTGAAAGGCCTCTTTTCTTCCTTATCCATAATTTTTATGGCTCCATATGGGAAACTTTAGCCACAATCAAAGGTTCTCTCCATCTTGATTTAAGTTTACCTAAAAATAGTCTTAGTTGTGAACAAAATGCAACACTTGTTGACCAGTCTCAAAATGCTTTTCCATGATCTTTTATCATGCCATCTTTTCATTTTTCCTTATATAGCTTGGCATTTTCATATGCTCACAACCTAAATTCATACAACTCATTTAACCGTAGCAACCTCTTTTCACCTACCAAATCCTTATCACGGTTAAGGTTCTTGATGGCCCAACACACCTTGTGTTCTAATTCCACTAGTAGGTGGTAGGCCTTTCCATAAACTAGTTGGTATGGAAACATTCCTAGAGGGGTTTTGAAGGTTGTCCTATATGCCCATATGGAATCATCCAATTTTATAACCCAATCTTTTTTTGATGGGTTTACAATCTTCTCAAGGATTCTTTTGATCTCCCTATTAGAAACTTTAACCTATCCACTAGCTTGAGGATGAAATGTTGTAGCTATCCTATAGGTTACTCTATATTTAGATAACAATTTTTTAAAAATTTTGTTACAAAAATGGGTGCTTTCATCACTTATAATAGCCCTAGGTGTAGCAAACCTTGAAAAAATATTTTTCTTTAAAAACTTGAGTACTACCTTGGCATCATTAAAAGGTGATGCTATGGCTTCAACCTATTTGGAAACATAATCAACTACTAGTAAATTATAAACATTCCCATAAAATGGCAGAAAGAGCCCTATAAAATCTATCCCCCAAACTTCAAAGATCTTAACTTTTAAAATACTATTCATTAGCATCTCATGTCACATAGTTAGATTCCACATCTTTTGACATCTATCACATTTGGCAAATCTATATGTATCTTTAAATAGAGAAGGCCAATAAAAACTCATTGCAATACCTTTGCCACCATTTTTTCTTGCCCATAGTGTCCCATATTTAGATGCATGGCATTATTGTAGGATGCTCGCTATTTTTTCCTTTGGAACACATCTTCTCAAAACATGGTCTTAACATTGCTTAAACAAAAAAGGGTCATCCCACACATAATGTTTAACATCATGAAAGAATTTTTTTCTTTTGTTGATAATTGAAATTGTGTGCAAAGACATTACCCACAAAGTAGTTTACCAGATCATCATACCTTGATGGTTCTTGAATTGCAAAGAGTTGCTCATCTAGGAAAGATTCTTGAATAATCTTTTCATCAACTACTCTTATTTTTATTTTTGGTAAATGATTTGCCATATGATTATCACAACATTTTTTCTCTCTAACCTCCAAATCAAATTCTTGTAAAAGAAAACTCATCTAACCAATCATAATTTCACATCTTTCTTTATGATCAAGTACTTGACAGCCATATGATCTATATATACAATCACTTTTGTTCTTATCAAGTAATGTTTGAATTTTTCCAAGGCAAAAACTATAGTAAGCCATTCCTTTTCTATTGTGGCATAGTTGAGTTGTGCATCATTAAAGGTTTTGCTTGCATAATAAATGGGGTGAAATATCTTGTCTTTCTATTGCCTAAATATAGCTTCCACTGTAAAACTATTTTCATCATACATAAGTTCAAATGATTCCAATTAGGCTATAAAAAGATAGGTGCAGTGATTAAATTGTCCTTTAGAGTTTGAAATGCCAATGCACATTTTTGGTTGAACTCAAACTTAGCATCTTTTTCCAATAGCTTTCAAAATGGCTTAGAAATCTTAAAAAATCATGGATGAATCTCCAATAGAAATCAACATGCCCCAAAAAACTCCTAATCTTTTTTACTGAAGTGGGCAAAGGTAATCTCACAATGACTTCAATGTTTGTTAGATCAACTTTGATCCCTTTTACAGATACATTGTGTCAACTATGATTCCTTCTTGAACCATTAAGTGGTACTTCTTCCAATTAAGCACCAAATTGGTTTCCTCACATCTTTAGAGTACCTTAGATTGGTTTGCAAGGCATAAGTCATAATTATCACCAAAAATAAAAAAAAATCCATAAATACCTCAAAAATATCTTCCACCATGTCTAAAAAACTTGCCATCATACATTGTTGGAATATGGCTGAAGCATTGCAAAGACCAAAAGGCATCCTTCTGAAAGCAAATGTGCCATATGGAAAACTGAAAGTGGTATTTTCCTAGTCTTATATAGCTATGGCTATTTGATTGTACCTTGAATATCCATTTACTAAATAATAATATTCATGACCAGCCAATCTATCATGCATTTGGTCTACAAATGGTAATGGGAAATGATCCATGTGAATTGTTTTATTCAATTTCCTATAATCCAAGTAGACTTTTCAATTAGTAATAGTTTGAGTTAGGATCAACTCATTATGCTTGTTGGTGACCATTATGATTCCACCCTTCTTCGGTACACATTAAACTGGACTTACCCATGAACTATTGGACATAGGATAAATGATTCTAGTATCTAATCACATGATAATCTCTTTTTTTACCACTTTCTTCATGGCAAAGTTCAAATGCATTTGTTGCTCAATTGTTGCTTTATGGTCATCGGAGATACCTAATTTTGTCTAAATAGAATCCAACCAATAGTGAGGTTCTTAGAATATAACATTTCTTTAATTTTGATAAGTTTTCAAAATCAAATTTGAGACTAATTTGACTCAAATGACTTAAAGTCAAACATGGTCAAACAAAGTCATGGCAAAATTAGCAAAGGCTACTTGCTAGTCACGTTTAAGTAGAAAAATGCAACAAAAAAAAACTCTCCCCATTAAATCTCATGTTCGACTTTCCTTTTCTGTCCACCTTAAATTTCCTATTTTTCAAGCCCTATCCTAGGTCTTTCTCAACCCATAAATGGTTTCTTAAGCCATGCAAACCAACAGCCATGCTTGACTGTTATTTTTCATTATGTTTCCACTTGTTGCTTGACTATAATTTGTTCCCTTTGCTCTCTCCTTCTTTGGTGATTCTCTTTGGTCAAATTTGCTTGATTTTTGGCTTGCTTTTTATCCTCATTTCAACTTTAAACTCAACTTGAAACTCCTCCAAATCAGCATGTACAGCTCCTCCTCTCAAGCAAGCCATCTTATGCAAGAAAGAAAAGCTCCACATGCCTTTGTTAGTGGCTCACAACTTGTGACTTCATGGTCATGGCTTGGCATTTTCTTCTTTTTCTTTTTCATGGCTCTATTTTCTCATGGAAATCAGCTCTCTTCATCTCCTAAGAGCCCTTAAATTGCCATTGCAAATTTCTCACCAGCTTCGACCATTGCTTGCATGATGACACTAGGTGCGAGCATGGTGTTTCAATTTTTTCTACACATGAAATTTGAAGAATTTAGGTGGACAATCAAGCAAAATTGAATCAAGTAAGTTAAAAATTAACCAATTAAGTATATGATAATTATAAAAAAATAGAATTATCAATTCCTCAGAGAAGGAAACAACAAGGTAAGCTCCCGCCTAAAGGGATGAGATGATTTGTTAGATTAAGGCATAGTCAATCTTAACCAAAACTAACGCTGCTTAGGAGGCAACCCAAGTTTTAGTTTAATGGTTTATGTTTTCTTTACTTTCATTTTTATTAGGACAATTATGTTTTATGTTTTTGTGTTTTAAGTTTGATTTTGTAGGGATGAAATGAAAGTAAGGCTAATGCCTCATACAAAAAAAAGAATTGATCTTAAAGCAAGAATTTGGGGAGTATTTCTTTTCCCTTGTACTTATGTGATTCATGTTGATATATACTATTTGAAGTAAGTGTAAGAAGGGAAAGAATTCTTTTTGAACTTAAAATGATATTCAAAATTCTTGACCCACTTTTTGCTTTCAAACTGAATTGACATAATAAAATTATTGTTGCACTCAGTTAATTTTTGCATAAATTTTTCAAAAATTGACTTGGGTATAATATGAGGTTAGTTATGAGTATGGTGAAGTAATGAAATGTTATGATTCTTGTGAAAATTTGTAAGAAGTTAAATCGCATGAAAGTTTGAGGATATGAATATTACTCCGAAATTCATCGACTCAACCTTCAAGATGAAATCCTAGACATTTTTTAGACTATTTAAGGCTTTTTCAAGCCCACCATAATGATGCATCCCTAGTATCCTTTATTTGAAGCCTTATTTATATATCATATTCTTTGTTTATTTTACCCGCATAATAAGCCAAAAGTCTTTTCTTTTGATTGTTATCCTTTTTTATTATTTTACCCTAACCCAAGATGTTTACTCATATTATGGACATTTTTTATTTGAGAGGAAGGAAGGCGCAAGAAATGAAAGAAAATAAACACCAACAAGTAAGGCAAAGCCTAATGAAGCCAAAAATGGCTAAGTATTCTTTTATATTATAAAAAACCATGGAAATAAAAAGTGATGACTCAAAGTCGTGAAAGTTCAAAAGTTCTCAATGTTTAAATCAAAGTCCAAGAAATTCAAAAAGGTAATCTTAGGGCTTTTAGCCTAAATTTTCTTTTTCCTACTTTGACCTGAGCTTTACATTACAAGCTTTAAAGACCTTTTAATCTTGAGTCAAGTATGCAAGTCTAATAATAGTGGAGAGGAAAAAGAAAAGTGAACATATGAAGTTTATTCTGTCTTTAAATTAAAATGTAATGAGATGTTTTGCATTCTTTTTACTTGAGTTATATGTATGAATTAAAAATTGAGTAATTTCATAAATATGGAGAACATAAGATATTGAGAGCTTTTTTTTAAGAAATTTCTTATGGATTTTTGTTTGAAGTTAACTTTGTATTATGCGATAGTGCATGAAGGGAAGTTAATGTAATTTTTGACTTTGTGAGCATGTATCATGATTCTTAGTTTTGTTAATTTGAATATTTTACTTGAGGACAAGCAAAAATTTAAGTGTAAGGATATTAAAGCGCCTAAAAATATAGTGATTTTGCTAAAAATGGGTACTAAATTAGAAATTTTTGGTTGAATTTGGTACTTTTAATATTATTTCCATGATTTTCAAAGTGTAAGGCCCATGAATGTGAAATCATGCAACCCATGCAATCCATATATGTAAGATGAGTATCGACCATGCAAGGAAGATAGTAGTCAAACCTTCTTTGACCAATTCCACATATCCATGCAACCAATGAGTTTACATGCACAAAGACACTTCCATATCACTCACATTCAGTTATAACAGATTTAAGGAGATTTGAAGTGTTTAACTTGCACAAAAACTTATCCATTTGGCCAATTCAAATGCATAAAGTGCTAGTGCACATTTAATGAAGTTTTCCAAGCACAAGGACTCTCATCTCACATATCCATTTGGCTATGTCAAATTCCAAAAAGACTTCAAGCAATTTCAAGTTCACATGGACACTACCCTATTCGACCAAAGATGTTTTCATGCGATGAGGACTCTTTTGTGCATCTTTTGAAGAATTGTGAAAAAACAAAACTCTAGATATTTGAATTAAAGGAATATGGATTGAATTCAATCACCTTATCTTGTAATCCTACCTTAGCCAAATCAAGGATAAAGATTGAAGCATGATGGATTTCAAGATCAATCAACAACCAAAAGGAACTACATAAAAGCATATTCGGCCAAGCATCTTCAATAACTAAGACTCCTATTCGATCAAAGCTCTTTGGAAATCAAGATAAACTTCATCCTTTAGCATTTAGATAAAAGTCAAACTCTTGTAATCTTTACCCCTTAGGGCCAAACCTATGCTTATAAATAGGCAAAGGCATTTCACTATTCATTATTCCATTCTTCTTGTTTTTCTCCCTTTTCTTTTCTTAGTCTTTTCTTTAGCTTTTCTTTAGTTTTAGTTATTGGTTTAAATAATAAATTTGCCAATAACAAAGTGATTTTCTAAATATTTTCTTTAATACAATTGTTTTCTTAAATTCCTCCTTTAATACAAGTATTCTTTCTATTCAAGATCTAGTTTTAAACTCTTTTCTCTTTTATTAGTTTTACCTACCACCTCTTTACACTTACAAGTTTTGGCAATCACCCTCTCTTTTGCTCAAGTTTAGGTTTCATACTTCTTTCATTTAAGTTTCAATTTATGCATTCTTGATTTATGTTCTACAAGCTTTCGGCCTTTACTTATTCTCCCTTATTTTCAAAAGCAATCTTTATTTCTTTTAGTTATATTCAGCCACACCTGTTTTACCTGCCAAGTGATAGTTGGTAAAGTAAAAATCTATTCCTATAATCCTTTCTACATTACTTCCTTAATTTGTTTTGCAACCCACTTTAGTATTTATTTGTTTAGATATAAAAGATTAGATTTTCACCATTAGTACTTGAATTCACCCAACATTACAATCTATAATCCTATGAGAGACGATACTTGAATACTTATCACTTAATAATTGATTGATTTATGCACCTACAGTTATTGCAAAAATAGGCTATCATAGAGCTATTGTTTTCTTTTGTTTTAAGGTAGATTGCCCATTTGATATACTCCATAAGTCAACAAGAATATTGTTAGTTTCCTTAATATGCTCAATAGAAAATTAATTTTGACTTAAAAAATTATACTATCTAATCCTTCTTAAACTAGTTCCTGTCTTTTATTTGTAAGAAATCTTTTACTTCTTGATTATCAATTCTAATTACAAATTTTTCAAGCACAAAATAAATATGAAATCTACTTACTCCAATTTTATAGCAATCAATTGTATTTCAAAAGTAATGTAAATTTATTTTATTTAGTTTAAAATTTTCTTAATTATAACCATAAATTAATTCCTTTTTTTTTTTAATTTCAAAACACATCTTCTATATTCATTGAATACTAATAATATATTCATTTTTTAATAATATATAATTAGTATTTAATATATTATTAGTGTAAAATTTTGATTACACATATTAAAAAAATGACGCACATTTTTTAAAATATATTTAAAAAAACAAAAATCTAATTTAAAAAAATCTTAAATCTACTTATGTTATCAAAATTTTATATTAACATTGTATGAAATACTAACACTACTTTATTTGTCTTATATATATATATATATATTACTTTTATATATATTATATCATTTTTATAAAAAATAAATATATATTATGTCATTGTATAAACATTAAAAATATATTAAATTATTCATACTTTAAACTTTAAGAAAAACAAAATTACTAAATATTAAATAAATAATATCATATTATTTATTTATTTATTTATTTCAAAAGAGTTATTTGGACGTATATGAACTCTACCATCTATAAAATGAGTGTGCTTAGACAAAGTTTGATGCTCTAATTGTTAACCAAATAATAAGTGAACTTGGACAAATTTTGATGCTCGAATTGTTGAAACCAACAGGACTTGAACATGTCTAAACCAACTGGACACGAAAATCATTGGACTCAACAACACCAGGGGTGAGGAGGGGAGTGGGGGCCTTCTAATTCTATCCAACTGATTTCCTTGGGAATTTTATGCTTTTAGCAAATCAATATCCTTGCAACAGTTTAAAATTTTTTAGGACGCGTACATAGATTCAGCAAAGCTTTCTATTCTAATAATCCCAAATCGACAGCAATGCTGAAACGTAACTTACTGCTCTATACCAAGATCACCCCATCGAACATTGTATCTTGCTGCAAGATAATGAGCCCCAACAGGGCCACGGCTTCCATAAGGATAGTATTCCGGTACAATTTTTTTCTCTTCAAGCTCTCTCAAAACTGGAGTGAAGAGTGCCCAGGCTGCATCCAGCTCATCACTTCGGATAAACAGCCTCCTCTCACCTTCAATTGCATCCAGCAGAAGCCTCTCGTATGCATCTGGGATCTCTTTTGAATATCTACAACCAACATGCCAATATGTTTAGTTTGGGATTTTATTTTTTATTTCTTAAAATAGTCACAAAAGTAAAAATTTGTTGATGTGGGGATAATTTTTGCTAAAATGACAAGCGTTGTCAAATTAATAATAAGAAATGTACAACCTGCATGAACTTCTAGATCAACATCTTTAACCAGTAAACTGCAACTACATACAGCATTTTATTGATATAACTAACCATAGAAAACTAGTATGATAGAAACAGTAAAAACTTGAAAAAGCAATTTTGAAGTTTACCTTGCGGCATAATGAAGGTTTAGGCTACTGTGGTCCAATCTCATCCCCAATCCAGGGACCTTGCTATTGATCTTTAAATAAATTGCTTCATCTGGCTGCACTCGAATGACAAGCTCATTTGTAGCTCGATCAATATCAGTTCCAAAATTTCGATTATATAAATTGCCAGGTACATGCCTGAACTGTACCCTTATCTCTGCCCTGGATAGGTGAAAGAAATCTTAACGGCATGCATGTGTTATATAATCCAATGCTAGATAGAATTGATAAGCATTCAAATTTCTTTATCAATTCTATACCTCTTATCGTGTAATGCTTTTCCTGCTTTCATCAGAAAAGGCACCCCGTCCCATCTTGCATTGTCTATGAACAGAGCAGCCGCTGCAAAAGTTGGGGTCAAGCTATCTTTGGGCACAGTCTTGTCATCAGTATAGGCAGGAAAACTAATTCCTCCTTTACTGTGGCTCTTGTACTGTCCTATAACTACATCTTCAAGTTGCAAAGGCCTCATTGACCGCAATACCCTAACCTGGCACCCAGCAAGCAGTTTACTCAATACATGAATATATAGAGACAAGATCATGCAATCGCATCTTAAAATAGCCCACATCAGGTTACCTTTTCATTTCTTACATCCTCAGCATCCAAACTCACAGGAGTTTCCATAGCAAAGAGAGCAAGTATTTGAAGTAGATGATTCTGCATTATATCTCTAATTATTCCATAATGGTCAAAATACCTAGATAACCAACAACAGAAGCAAATAGTCATAAGCCTTATACATAGTTTTAGCTAAATAGTTAAAAACATAACCGATGGAAGATTACCCTCCACGTCCTTCAGTTCCAAAATCTTCAGAGAATATCAGCTGTACATTTCTAATATACTGCCTTGACCACAATGGTTCAAAAATAAGATTGGAGAACCGGAGAACAGATAGATTTTCCACAAGTTCCTTTCCTAGATAGTGGTCTATCCCGTAAAAAGAATATCAATCCAATCAGATTGCAGTTCATTCTTTACATAACAAGCACCAATCTGGGTAGAAAAACTCCACCTGAATATTTGATCCTCTGCTAAGTACTGCTTCAGGGCTTTTATCAGTGCAGCAGAAGATTCTGAATCTCGACCAAAAGGTTTCTCAACAACGACCCTGGTCCAACCATTACCAGATGAAGCTGACAAGCTTGCACATTTTACAGCATCAATAAAAATATTTGGAGGGATAGATAGATAAAAAAGGCGATTAGAAACCCTCCCACCCTGCACAGCAGTTTCACATCACAAACAGAATTGAATTCCCAAAGTATGAAAAGAGCAGTTAAAATTATTTTATCCACAAAAAGAAAATGTAAAATAGGGAACAAGCCAATCCTCCTACACTTCTAGATCTTAAAGAAAAAAAAAGGACACTTAAATGAAACATGTAAAATACTTATTACAACTACATACCTGGATTGCATTAACTAAATAAAGAGGTTGCCTTTCAGGAATCTTATGATGACACCAATTTCACAAGATCAGATAATATAATGATTCTCCAGTCCTTACTTTTGCAGATAAAGATTAGCGGTAGATCATGAATAGTTATTAGTCAAGGATGAAGACCAGCTTATGTACAAGAACCATGGTTATTTAATAGAACCAGAGCGACAATACTTCAAATTATCCAATTCACAAAATAAAATTAAACTTGAGAAAGTGTTGAACTGCTTTGGCACAAATTCAACTCATCTGTAAAATGGAGAAATAGCTGAATATTGTACCCAATACATCATTCACAATTGTTCAAAACTCTCAATGTCCCATCAACACAGTCAATTAAACAAAGATCAGAGACAGAAGCCAGAATTCGCTCAACCCCGCCCCTTGAAATGGTATGAAATTCCGCTTTAAAGGACCACAACCTCATTACCTCATGCTCCTTGAGTTTCTTGTCCAGCTGTGCAAAATTTTCCTCAGAATCATACTGACCAGAGCGGTAGAAACATCTTTTAAGAAATTGGTCCATCTTTTCACCACAGTTCTCCCTGGATTTACATACCAAACCCATTTAAGTTTTATAAGCAATTAAAAGTCACAATCAAATTCGCTTTTGGCTGCATGCAAGCTTCAAGTGGCAAACAAAAGATAGTATATGGTTAACCTTTTATCAATTCTGCAGGCAAGGGTCTTGCTCACCATATTCCTTAGTTCTGCATCAGTCATCTTCCTCCTTGCATAACCATAGACAGTAAAGTGCTGCAAAAAAATAAACCCACACCACAGACCTTAATGAAGTTGCATCATTAACCAGATTAAAGTTTGAAGCAGTTTAGAAGACAACAGTAAAGTGACACTTTCGGATGAACAGTTCCAAATGGCAAAAGGAAATCTAAACCTTAGGAAGACAGTATTCATAATAAAGTGCAAAAAGTGCAGGAAATATCTTCTTTTTTGCAAGGTCCCCAGAAGCCCCAACCACTGTGATACTGACAGTTGACTTATTTTCATTGATATCAAAACTTGCTTTCTTATCCCTTTCCTTTGAAGATGTAACTGACAACAACTCATCTTTCAATTTCTCCATAGGAGTTTCTTTTTCCAGAGGGGTCACTTTTGTGACTACTGCCCCTATGCATGAAAACCATTTTTATATATAACATTTAACCCAAAAGGAAGTTCATAATCTTGCCCATGTAAGAAAAACATCTAAATCAACCATTAAATTGGAATTAAGCAAATTGATATTCAAGTTAAGGCTTTTTTTTTTCTCAATCCCAAACATAATAAAGATTCTCCAGAACTGAAATTTTTGTCCAATATTTTTCCTTGTATTCAGAAACCAAAGTAAGAAAAAATAACAAATTGAAAATGCATCAAAACTAAAAGAATCCAGAAATTAGAAATAATAAAACAAAAGAAGAAAAACTAACCATCTTGCATGAGAACAGCATTTTGATGGGAATTTCTTTGAGATTGAAGAAAGACGTTAGCTTTAGCTGGAACAGACAATCTCGGAAAAGATGAACAGAAAACAAACCGTTGACTTTGCCCTCCTTTTGTCGATGAAGAACAAGAATATGAACATGATTATGAATATGAACGACAATGCCTTGCAGAAAAGGCTGCCATCTCTCGATTTGTTAAAATCTGCTGAATCCAGAAAGAAGAAAAAAAAAATACATCAAAAGAATGAGAATTTAGGTACAAGAGAAAGTAAATGGAAAGAGAGAGGAGTTGGAGTTTGAAAAGTAAACAGGGAGGTTAACACAACTTCGGAAACGTCGAGGGTGAGAGCCTTGAGATTCTCCAAAAGGGCACTTAAGTTTTGCCTAACAACTCTGAGAGAAAGAGAAGAAGAGGACAAATTGCAATTTGATTCCTTCTTATTTTATTTAATTTAGATTATAAATGAATATGTATTTATATTATATAAAATATTAATAATTTATATATTTATATTATATTTTATAAAAAATTTTATATTATAATTTATGTTAAAAGTTATATTTTTTATTTTATACGTGTTATGTTTTAGATTATTATATTTTATAAAATTAAGTTAATCAAAGAATATTATATTTAAAATATATCACTTATAATAATTATATTATAATTAATTAATTCAATTTTAAAATTTGTAGGATATATCAAAATATTATATGAAATTTTTTTTAAATTATGAACAACAAAATAATTTTTTATTATTTTAAATTATAATAAAAAATTATAGTTGAAATACTTCTATTACTTTTGAGTAAATTATTTATCAACATATTAATAACTTGGTTAGGCTACATTGTTTAATGGGACAAGTCCAAATTTTACTATTTTGGGATAAGAAATAATTACTATTTTAATAGGCTGAGATTGTCACTTTATTAATCACCATATAAACCGTCCCATAAGTGATTAGGAGCGTTTGGACGAGTTGGGATGTCTAAATTTACTGGAATGTTATTCAGCAGACAACATTTCAATGCAGTTGCGGCATTATAAAATGGATTGGACCTTAAGGGTTTAATGAAAACTCCTGAGGTATAAAAAGTTCTTAAAATTATAATTAAAAAATTATTTAAGTATTTATTTTTATTGTAATCAATGAATTTTTTAAATATTTATTTATATTTAATTAAAATTTTCATTGGATGAAAAAAATTAATGTCAATTTGCATATAATATCAATGAAATAGATAAAAAATATATCATGTAGTGTAATTAATATATGTAAAAAATAAATAAAATAATTTTTTTCTCATTTTTTTATTCTCTATTTTCTCTCTTCCTCTCTCTATAAAACTTCTTTAAGGATTCAATTAATTATAATTTAAAAATTGATTGATTTAATTTTTTATGTGATTAAGTTTAGTCTAATTAAGAGATTGAGTTAAAATAAAATATTAAAAATTTGATTAATTATAAATAAAATATTAAAAATTTAAATAATTATTAAATTATAATTTTAAAACAATTTTATCTTTTATCCAAAACTTTTTATCTCCGATCCACTGCACTTCCTCTTTTGAAAAAACCCTTGCTTTCCCTTTTTTTTTAAAAAAAAACTTTGGGAGTTATTTAATCGGACGAAAATAATCCTACCACTTAGTTTTTTTTTTCATTTTTATTTCGAATCTTTTAAATAATTTTATTAATTTAATATAAATAAAATTTTATAATTATATAATATACTAATTAATAACTAAAAAAATTGTCAAAATAAAAAAACAACTAAAACTTAAATAAATACATAAGTAAATAATAAATTTTATAAAAATTATTAATAAATTAAGAAAAAATTAATATGAGTTACGTAAAATAGATAATTACATAAATAACAAAATAAAAATATTAGTTATTTTATATGAGTAAATGTATTATTATTTTTTAATAAATAAATACTATTTTGATATAAATATTATTATATAATAAATAAATGAATATAAAAATAAAAAATTGAATATTACTTTGTTAATCTTCAATTATTACTTTGCGAATACCATATAATAAATATTATTTTGTGTAAATATATTATTATCAATTTTTTAAAAAATAATTATTTGATATATTGTTATTTTTTTTATCAAGTTTCAATTATTTATGAAAAAAACTATTATTTTGATATAAAATATTTTAATAATTTAATTAATTTTATAAATGTCAAATATACTAAAAATTTCATTATATATAAACTTTAATTTAATGTCTTTATAATGTTTTTTTTCTTTCCACTATATTTTAACTTATTATCATTGTTACGTTTACATCCAAACACAAATTGTATCATTAATTTTAATTTTACTGTTATAATAATTAATTTTAACGTCAATACTATTTTTAATTTATCCAAACCAAACTAAATCATCAATCCAAATGAATCTTAAAAAGCCAATTTGATGTTGGAATTGAGCGGCCTTTCTTGTATAATTACCATATTTGATCATAATCACAATGTTATACAAAATATAAATTCATATATATATATATATATATATATAATTCAAATATTTTTGCAACTAATTTTAAATCTTTTTACATAAATTTTAAATCATATATCTCCTAAATTTATTATATAAAAACAATAAATTTTTTGTTGTCTAACATTTATATAAATTATTAACATTTAATTTTCATGTGTTCATATTTTTTTTTAAATTGTTATTTGTTAAAATTTATTGAAACCTTTATATTAACAAAATATAAATCATTAAGATTAAAATATTATTATTATCAAACAAACAATTATATATTTTCAGTTGACTTAAATTTGACATGCATGTCTACATGAACAAAAAATAAATTTCGATGGTTAGATTAATAAAATATAAATCGTATAAAAAGAAAATGAGACGATGTCAAACTAACTTAGTTTTATATAAGTTTAAGTGGATTTCTATGCATATTGGGTTTTTATATTTCATTATTTAATGATTTAGAAATAAATTTTAAAAAAATAAAGAATATGAATAAAATTTACTGATATTTGACTTTTATTTCTTTTGTAGTTTCATAATTTTGATTGTCTTCCATAATATATTTTTGAAATAGAAGAAGAATTACTAAAATCCACAATTTGGGGTAAAGTTTGGGACCCAAATCTGTAATTTAACCGAAATTTGCTCTTGAGTACCAATTTTTTTCCAAGGAATTAGTTCTCTATTTGGCTGTAAGGGGTACTAAGATTTTGTTTAATAATTACTTTCCCTGTTTGCTTCAGCGTTTAGGCTCGTTTGATAATTTGAAAATGGTTTTCAGAAAATAACAAATTTTCCTAGACGGTATTTTTCAAAAAAAAAAAAAAATCATTTTCCATTGTTCGGATTGTTTTAGAGAAAATAATTTATATTCTTTGTTAAGCACCAAGCCCAAACATTTCCTTCATTCTCTTGTCTCCACTACGTATCCACATGAAGCAGTGCTCCTCCAACCACAAAGGTGACGCTATTGATGGCAATGAGAAAGTGAAGCAGCTCAAGGAATGCTGCTTTTCAACTTGTCCATGCAAGTAAATAATATCTTTTTCTTGTCAAATGGGTATGTTTTGGATTCTATTGATTTTCTTTTATCTAAAAAAACCCAGTTGAAAAACTTGGCTCTTGCCAAAAACATAAACAAAGAGAGCTTTCTACAATGTATAAGCTACCTTCAAGAGAGATCTCTATAGATTTCATCATCTTCTTCACTATTTTGGATTTGGGAAGACCGAATTTCATTTTTTTAAGAGGTTCAAGTTGTTGGGTTTAGAAAGACCAAATATTTGTTTTTTCTATAAAAGTTTTAAAGAGATTTTTAGTTGATCTGGATTTGCTTCAGTGGTTGTTGGTGATTGCTTCAATGGTTAAGTTGGGTTGTGAGTTTTTTGAGTTTGTGAAGGATTTAGATTGTTTACCTATGAATCTCAACAAGGGAAGATAGAAGAGATAAGCTGCAGAAATCGTCTTCTGGACTGAAAAATCGGAAGACATTTTCCCCAAATATGACACTATTTACCTTTGACCAAAAAATGATTTTCTGTTGACATGATATTTTTTCTATTTAAACACAGGAAACAGAAGAGCAACACAGTGTTAATTGAATTATTTCCAATAAAAAAAATTATATATTAATCCCTACCCATAGAGATGAGCATTAACCGGTTTCAATTGATTTGATCGATTAAAACTAATTGATTCGATTAAATCGATTCAATTAGTTTGATTTTGATAATAATTAACTAAATAAAGTGATCTGCCATTTAATTCGATCGATTTTTAATATAAACATTTTGTTTTGTCGGAAATTGTTTAACATTCTTAGAATTCAAATTTTAATTTGGAATCAGATTTTAAGTAAGAATGAAAACGGATCAAATCATGACAAATTTTTATTTATTTCAAATTCGATCCGATTTTACATCAATCAAATTCGATTTAATTCAAATTTTTTTATATTTTTTAATATTCAAACTCGATTTAATATTATATAAATCATATTTGATCTGATTCAAAATTAATAAAATATTATTTTTTTAAATATAAATATTATTTTTTAAATATAAATATTTAAATATAAAATTATATAAATATATAAATAATAAATTAATTTAAAAAATATTTTTATATAATATCAAATCGAATTAAATTAAACTGTCTAAAATTACAATCCGATTTTCATATTTTTTTTAACATTACTCAACCTCATTCAAAACTCAAATTTTTTTTAAAAAAATCAATCTTATAAAATTTAATCAGATCAAAACTCGTCAAAAACTTATTGATTTACCCGCCCTAATTTTAAGTCGTTGAGCCACAATTTCATCTTTCAAGTCAGGCTTTATGTCATAAATTAAAATGTCCCAAATTATTTTCTTTTTTTTTTATTCCTTTTCTTTTTATTATTTTTCGGTTAATCAAAGTCAAAAGCCAAGGCAAACAATGTCAAAAAAGGAAGAAAATCGAAACAAAAATATGACAAAAAGGTTTTTGGAAAGGTCTGATTCATTATTTTTAAAAGATTTAAAGAAGTTATGATTGAGTTTGAATTCGGCAATACTCGTCACCAATTTTTGAAAAAAGAGAAGAGAATTTAGCAAAGTCAAAATTGGAGCTTGAGAGATCCGATTCCCTTTGTTGTTTTTTCTACTAGTTTTAGGATTTAAATTCCTATATAAGAACACCATAATCAGCATCATAATACAAGAACAATACACAACAGCCATCACAATCTCAAAACCCACAACACAGAAGTAATCAAACCCAGAAAAATCTGAACCCAGTAACACAAATTTATCAGCAATAAACCCAGTAAAACGGCAAAAGCCAATCCCAACCCCGCATATAAACATGCACGAAAGCAATTACAGCAACAAGCAATCACAGAAGAAGATCAAGAATAGTCAGAGAGAAAATACATAGCAATAAGTGCAAATTTTGGCAAAAAGGTTTTTAGGTTCTGGATTTGTCTTCTGTGAGGGAGGAGAAAGTGTTTATTTGAGATTTTTGGTTATTTTGGTGATCCGAAGATTCTTTGGGGTGAAACCCGAAAGTTTTGACTTAGATCTATTGGATTTTAGGATTTTTTATTTTTTTAAGATATCTAACTTGAAAAATAAATTTGGAGATCAGAAGGAATAAAGAGATTTTTTTCTAGTTTTTCCCGCACCGTCGATGACAGCCAGTGGGGGCGATAGGCAGCCGTACCGGCAGAACATCGTCGTTTTCTAAGATTAAGCTATCTTCGGCAACCTTGTTCAGAGAGCAGGAGGAGAGATTTTGGTAAGAGAGAGAATGAAATAAATATGAAATAAAGGAAAATTGTTTTTACTTAAATACTCGAGTTAAAATGGTGCAATTTTGCATCAGACATTTCCGAACTAGAGCGCCGTGATCCGCACATTCACCCGCGCCTAGATCCGACCCTGTTCGTTTATTTAGCATTTTTATTTCTTTACGTATTTTTTTTCTTTTATTTTATTATTTTATTTTTTTTAATTCTGTTATTTTTTTTTTACTTTCATGTTGAAAAATAATAATAGGAAAATAACAAAAATAAAGAGAAAATTTTGATTTCGCAAGATTTGAAAATTATAAATATGTTTGTTTAATTTTTTTATCAATTTTAATTAAATAAAAATTCTTTCAATGATGAAATTCTAAAAATTTTATGAGCATATAACTTTTCTTAAAATTTTTTTATTGAAATTTTTTTTAAAATTTATTCAAGACATTTTAAATTTTAAAAAAAATCTCAATACAAAGAATTTTTATTATTTTGAAAATAATATTTGTAAATAAGAAAATGGAAGAAAATAAATTATCTTTTATAAAATATTTAATAAATCCAACAATGGAGTTAGATATATTTTTTTAATACTCTCTGAGGTGATTTTTTTTTTAAGGTCTTAATTAAGGTTTTGGAGAAAACTTAAAAAAAATTCTTAATACTAAATACAAAATTAATGAAAATAAATTAGAAATAAAATATCATTTTAATTAAAGTTTTAATAATATAACATAAGATTAATTGGTATCAATTTTATGAGTATTGTGGGGGTATTAAAATCTTTTTCATATATAATCGATTTTCGAATTTACTTCTATTAAGAGTAGAACCAATTTTTTTAGAAACCTTTAACCAAGTTTAAGATATTTTTAAAATAAATAGATTCATTTAGATAATCAATCACACATAAATAAAAAAATTAATGGCAACACCATATTTTTATATTTAATGGATGAGTTTTCGAATTTACATTATGACAATTTAGCAACTTCACTGAAAATATTTGAGAATCAAACTAGTTATTAGTCATATATTATCTTAAGTTTTGTTTTAATAATTTTATTTATGTGTTTATGTTTTTTAATAATTTTATTTTTTATAGAATTATCATAGGACTTATTCAATTAATTTTTTTTATTCACTTGATAATTTTAGCTTGATTCTAGCAATTTACTTCATATATCCCCTAATTTTATTTAATTGACTCAATTGCAGGTAAAATTAGAATTAAGAATCAAGCTGACCTAAGCAAGCTAGTAATCACATCGGACTAGCGTGCATTGGGTTGTCCAAGCTATTTGGAGCTGCTGCCATCCCTTTGTGAACTACCTCCAAGCCTTCAAGTGATGTCAGATGCTTGTACGTGTGAGAAGAGCCAAAGAAGCTAGCTGCCAAAACACTACTAGGTGCTACATGATGAAGCCGGGAGCTTTTGAATGAAGTTGTAAGCTGCTGCAGCTCCACATGCTGTCAGGGTTGCAGAATGCTAGCCGCTCCATAAGCTGTCTCGAGTTGTGCAAGAGGCATTCTCCATTGTTGATGAGCTGTACATGACATGACACAAGGGAGGAAGGCTATTGGCTGCACTAAAAGTCAATGGGAGACCAGCTGTATAAGAGGACAAGAAATCAGCTGCTTCTTGCTGTCTTGCCCGCTGCTGCCTCTCCATTTCAAGTGCTGAAATTGAGTGCTGAGGTGGACAAGCTTTTCAAGGCATTGGCCACTAAGAGAAACATAAGAAACTGCTATAATTGGCATGAAATGAGGAGAGAACAGCTGGTCATCCATGCATGAACAAGACAAAAGAAATTGTTGCTTAACAGTACAGCTTCCTCCCAACTTTGACGCCGAATTGCTACAAAAAAAATGCTGCCACTTGGATTGTTGACTTGGCCATTTACATACTTTAATGAACCAATTGGCCACCTTTGCATGAAAAAAGAATGACACACAAATGGACAAACAAGGACAGCGGTACAAGTGATAGGGACGTCAGCTGCTGCCTTGCTGCCTCTTGTAGAAATGGACGCGCATTTGAGGCTGTTAGGGGTGTTGCTGACATGTGTTTTTTGAGCACTTTGATTGGCCTCCAAAAACCTATGAGAGAACCTTAAATACAAGAATTTACAGTAGCAAGAGAATTTCTCTTGTAGCGTCACCTGGCCGGTAGCATGTAGATGCCCAGTTCGGTGACCATTTCCTTCAAGCTTTTATCGTATTTGCTTCAAGTTTTCTGAGCCTTTTCATTTCTTTAAATTGTCCAGTTTATATTTAAATCCTTTTACAAATTTCAAGTTCTTTAAAGTGTGGTTTTAGCAGTACAAGTTGCTCTTCATTTTTGGTTTTCTGTGTCTATAATTTCTTGGTAGATTTGCTTACTGTTTTATTGAATTTTAAGCAACTATTTTCCAAGTCTTTCATTACCCTTTCATCTCTAAATCATGTTCCCTTATAGCTCAACATTAATCTAGTCTTTAAAAGCTCTAAAACTTTCGTTTTCCATGCAAGGTTTTGCTCTTATTCCTCCCTTTTTTTTTTTTTACTGCTTTCAATTTCTGCCCTTACAAATTTTGGGGCTATTTGGACTGCTTATTATGGCTGGCTTAGCTAGATAAGGATGGTGCAAGGTTGCTATTAGGTTGAGGAATCACCTAGGATGCACCTTGCTACTTGAATTAACTACTTAGTATTTTTCTTTGATTTATTTTCATGTTTACACTCTGCTTTCATTCCAGTTCTGTTTTCAACTTACTGTTTCGGTTATTTGAGCATGTTTTTGTTGGTAATATGCTCTAAGACCAATCAGATTGGCTATGAGATACATGTCATATTATGCATATCTATTATTATCAAAGGCATTCTTTATCTATGAGATTGTATACACATGATTAATATTACTTACTTCTTATAGATAAAGTCCATGGAATAAATATGCTTTGCAAGGAAATTACAGTGAAATTGCAATTATGAGATCATCCTTGCATTAAAGCATTATTCCTAAATTATTCTTAGTCAATACTTAGTCAAGAAAAGACATTGATAAATGTTGTTGAGACCGACAGATGGTTATGTTATTATTTATGAAGCAAGCAACTAATCTCATAAATTAAAGTTTGGGTAAAACTTGAGCTAAATGTGGGTGTTTGTTATAAGAACAAATTCACTGAACATGACCCGAGATGAGAATGTTATACGGTAATTCACATAGTGTCTATAGCTATAATCTCATATGATGGTTGCATAAGTGATCATATGACTTAAGATTACTTATGATCTTATATGATAATGTTATATTTTGACTTATGGTTTAACCAAGAATGTTATAGTCAAGTATTGATAGCACCAAAATACATAGAGTTTATACATGTCAAAATGGTACTAAAATTTAAAATTTTGGATGATTTTAGTGCTTTTCATGTTGTTTTCATGGCTTTAGTTTTTTTTTTAAGGTCAATACTTCTATTCCATGTAAGCCATGCATGCAAGCATGCAAGGACATATTCGGCCTAATAATGGAAGCTTAATGCCACCCATCATATTCATGTAATTTCGAGCTAACTTAGACTCCACATTTGATCAAGATAGAATTTTAAGACAAACATGCTTTCTTTACTTAGCCATGAAGAAAATGTAGTACATACAGACTTTATCATATTCGACCATGTGAAAGAGAAGGAGAAATTCAAGTCTATGGACTCTACAAGCTTAATCCATTTCGCCAAAGAAGATCTTATCCAAGGAGGACTCTTTTGCTTAGCATTGAAGAATTTCAAGACACCAAGAACTCTTCTCTATTTGGCCTAGAGTGGTTGTGCTCATGATAGACTCTTTAGCTTATTCAATGAAGAATTTTGATAAAGCAAGGGATGTGCAAGATAATTATCAAGATAATTGAAGAAAAATCAAAATATTCTTGAAATCCCAAGCTTTAGCCAAATCCAAGAGTAAAGATTTATCAAGAATGAAGCAAGCATTGATCAAAGGGCCAAGATTGCACCATCCAGACCCTATTCGGCCAAGCATGCTTCAACTTGCAGAAGTCCTATTTGACTATGATTTTTAAGAAAATGAATATAAGCTTATCACCTAGAGTTTGAATTTGAAAATACAACTTGTAATTCTCACCCTTTTGGCTAAATCCCACTCTATAAATAGAGAGGCTATTCACTTCATTCCATCATCCTATTCCTCACTTCTCTTCTCTTCTTTAGTTTTTAGTTTTTAGTTCTTAGTTCTTTTATTTTTTGAGTTGAGTTACAGGCTTAGGTAACAAATATTTTCCAACAATAAAGCTTTATTCTCTAAATTCATTTTCAATTAAGAAGTTTTTCATTCAAGATCTTTTTTTTCTTATTTCTAAAATTTAAATCTTGTTTTCTTTAAATTTGGCAAAGCAATATTTAGTTTTCAAGATCCGAGATCTTTTATTTTCTTTACAAGATTCGCCCATCGCTTTTTTCTTTATTGTTATTTAAGTTGTTTTCATGCAATTTCCATTTTCTTTACAAGCATTTGGCTATTGCTTTTTTTTTTTTGTTTTGCAATCTTTTAATTACTGTTTTATTAAATTTAGTTTTTGGTATTAGTCTTTTACTTCCCAAGGTGAAGTTAAAAACCCTACCACACATTGTCTTTAATCTTTACTTAATCCTTGTAACCCTAAAACCTTAATTTTTCTTCTGTTTAGATAAAAGCTATTAAGCTTTCACCTTTGGTACTTATAAGCAAGCCAGCATTCTATTCTATAATCCTTGAAGAGATGATGTTGGAATACTTCACTTTATTACTTGATTTATGCACTTACAAGCGTTATACTCAAGCTGTTGCCAGGGATTATAGTGGCATTCGCAATATCAATAAAAAATACCTAAGCTTTTATAATCAAAACTTTTTTCTTTTGTTTATTTATTTATTTTTTTACTTTTCTTTGATCTTTTCTTATTTGCATACGTAGATCCAAAAGTGTTAACTTAGCTCTTGTTGATTAATAAATCGAAAAAACCTTTAAAAGAAGAAGAAAAGAGCAATCAACACTATTTATATATATTCTAATGGCAAATGCAAATAAAAAAGGTAAAAAATTTTGATGGACTATACAATTTCCAATGCAGATGGTTTTCAACCATCCATTAGAAAGCTAGCTATTAAAACTAACAACTTTGAGATAAAGCCTTTAATTATACAAATGGTCCAAACTTCTGTACAATTTGGAGGATTATCAAGCGATGATCCAAATCTCCACCTTTCTAATTTTCTTGAATCAGGCTACATTTTTCGTTATAATGGTGTTTCTAATAAAGCTATAAGACTAAGATTGTTTCCTTTTTTACTCAAGGACAAGACAAAAAGTCGGTTATCTCCTCTACCAAATAGTTCGATCACAACTTGAGATGATTTGGTCAAAAAATTCTTATCAAAGTTTTTCCCACCAGCAAAGATTACAAAGCTAAGGAATGAGATCATCACTTTTTTGGAAGCTGATGGTGAAACTTTATATGATGGATGGAAAAGATTTAAAGAATTGTAAAGAAAATGCCCATATCATGGGCTACACTAGTAGTTTTAGATTTAGATATTTTACAATGGTCTCATACCACCCATAAGAACCACTTTAGATTTATCTATTAAAAGGGTTGTAATGGACAAGACTCTTGAGAAAGCAAATGAGCTCATAAAAAAAATGGTTGCTAAAAATTACTAGTGGGGCAAGGAAAGAAAGATTAGTAAAAAGTCTTTTGGTTTATTTAAGGTTGGTGCTATTACTTCTATTAACTCTTAATTAGCTGCCCTCACCAAGAAAATTGAAGCCCTAAGAAACCAATCCTAAGCCAACCCTGTAAATGCCATACAAAGCCTTGTTGTATCTTGTGACATATGTGAAATACCCCATTCCTCATAAAGATGCCAATTTAGGGTAGAATTAGTCCAATATATCTAACAAGCCAAACCAAACAACAATCCCTATAGTAATACCTATAATCCCAGATGGTAAAACCACCCAAACTTTTCTTGGAACTAACTAAACCACTAACTCACCAACAACTAATACAACAACTACTACCCCAATCCACCAAACTATAACCTACCCCAAGAAAAGAAACCCATTTTTAAAGATATCTTGACCTAATTAATGCAAGCCAACAATGCCTACATATAAAGTCAAGCCTTATCAATCAAAACCTAGAAAACCAAATAGGTCAACTTACCTAAATCATAGTAGATCATCTTATAGGTATCATACCTAGCAACACTGAAACCAATCTAAAAAAGTAAAATAATGAGAGATGTAATGCAATATATTCTTTAACAGATATTAGGATGGATGGTTCTGATAAAGAAGATGATAAACCTATAGTGGTTAACCTACCCAGCTTTAGAAAATAACCTGAAGTTGATTTCATAAGAAATGAGGATATTTTGGATGATAAAGAAATTTTAAAACTTGGTAGAGAAATTTTTGAAGGCTTTGACCCTATGGCATTGGAGGTCCCCAAAGACATAAAAACTTATAAGAAAGATCTTAAAAAAAATATTAAGATAGATTATGAAAAAGATCTATAAAAGTATATTGAAGAGTTTCCTGAATAAGGATAAATGCTGCTACAAGTAAAAAAAGCATTACTAGAGAGCATTTAGCCTGAAGAGACAATCCAAAGTGAATCTAATTAAAGTAACCAACGAGAAAGGGTAATGCCAATAAAATATCCCTAATAAGAAAATCTTAAAAAAGAAGAAAAGATCCAAGAAAAAGTTCAAAAGGCATGGATGGTTGCCAAAATGTATAGGTAGTGTTTTAATATAACATCATTTACCCCAAGGTCTATTCAAATAAGCTACTTAAGGAATTAAAAAAAGTTACATTTGTAGAAGATTACGGCCCTAAACTTTAACAACTCATTCCTAAAAACCAAAAAGATCCAGAGAGTTTCACTATACCTTAAAAATTGAAAAATTAAAATTATTTGATGCTTTTTGTGATCTTAGTTCAAGTATAAATCTAATGTCTATGAATGTTTTTGTGCAATTATGTTGTAGAGCGCTGAAGCCTCATCAGTTCAATATTAAATTTGCTAATCAATCTACTAAGTTACCACAAATGATGTTGAAAAATGTTTTAGTGAAATTTGGAAAATATGTTTTTCCTATGAATTTTGCTATATTTGACATGGAGGATGATGAGGCTCCCTTACTCTTAGGAAAACCTTTTCTATTTACTGCCAAAGTCGTAATACGTGTTTATGATGCTAGCCTTACCCTTAGATTTAGAAAAAAGAAGTTACAACTTGTATTTGTATGGTATGGTGTGTTGATTGATGAAAAAGGTGTTAGTTTAGTCAAAGTCAAAGAAACCCTAAAAGTGTTTAACTTATTAGATAAGCCCCTTGACCTCTTAAACACTTAACAAACCCTAGCTACAATCATGCCAAACCTCTCCAAAAACTCAAGTTCAGTTTATGTGATCTCTGCTAAGAGAGTTAGTTCACCTCCTCAAATGAAGTCTATTCATGTCATACTACAAAGAATGAGGTAACAAGGTAAGTTCCCTCTAAAGAGGTAAAAAGATTATGTATGGATTTAGGGATGGTTAAGACCAAAAATAACACTGTTTGGGAGGCAACCTTAGTTATACTTTAATGATTATAATTTTTTATTGTTTTTATCTTTTATTAGCACAAGTATGTTTTAGTACTTTTGTTTGAGCTTTTTGTTTATAGGGATAAAGAAAAACAAGGAAAATGCCTCATGATATTCAACTTTAATAAATTTGAGGAATATTTCTTTTTTCTTTGA
Organism: Durio zibethinus; assembly: GCF_047325235.1. Classification (NCBI taxonomy): domain Eukaryota; kingdom Viridiplantae; phylum Streptophyta; class Magnoliopsida; order Malvales; family Malvaceae; genus Durio; species Durio zibethinus. Next base: position 22,533,625 of record NC_143166.1, read on the forward strand.
GTTTTTGATAATGATTTTATTTAAGTGTGGGGGAAAAAGAATACTTTTTAATTTTTTGAAAATTTTAACTCATCTTTGCTTTTAAACGAAATTAACATGCTAAATCTCTTTATGATGTTCACTTAGTTGAAAGTTGCACATATTCTCTTAAAGTGACTAAGTAGACTAAAGTATGATATGGAGTTTAAGTATGGATATAGTAAAACTTGAAAAGAATTCTTAAATATATCTTTATTTTGGATATGATTTTTATGCATGCATCTCTATTTTTTTTTTATATGAAATGATAGCATTTTTGGAAAAGATTGTGAGACATGGATTTGCATGAGATTTAAAATATGAATAAGTGTTCTAAGATTTACCTATTCAACCATTGAGGCAAAATTCTAGATTGTAATTGACTCAAGAGATGATCTAGGCATTTTTTAGACTGTTTAAACTTTTTTCAAACCACCTTGTGATAATGCATCCTTAATATCGAGACTTTGAGCCTAATACATTATCCCTTCTATTTGTTTATTTTAGCCACATTATAGCCCAATAAGCCTTATCTTTGATTATTGTTATCTTTTCTTTTGTTGACCTAACCCATTGTGCTTGCTTGTGTATTATGGATATTTTCTTATATTTGGGAGAAAGAGAAGTGCAAGGACAGAATGAAAGAAAGAAGAAAATGGCAAAAGTATGAAAGAAAAAGCCTAATAAAGCCAAAATTGGCTAAATTTAAAAAAAAAAAGAAAAGAGAAATGCCGAAAATATAAAAGGAATAAAATGATGCCTTACAAGTCAAGTTTCAAAAAAAGCTCCCATTTGTTCAAAGTCCAAGAAGTTCAAAAAGAAAGTAAGCTTAGAGTTCTTAAGCTTAAAAGTTCTTTTTTTCCTACCTTAACCCAAGCTTTACATTTTAAGTCTAAAAGACCTTTTAATCTTAGTTGAATATATAGGTATAATGTTAGTAGAGATAGATGGGGAAAGTGAACATATGAAGTTTATTCTATCTTTTAATTAAAATGTGATGAAGTGCTTTAAATTCTATTTACTTGAGTTATATGCAGGAGTTAAAGATGGAGTAGATTTGTTTGTATGAATAGCATAAGATATTAAAAGCTTGCTTTTGAAGGAATTTTATGACTCTAGCTTTATTTTTAACTTTGTATTACGCAATAGTACATGATAGGAGTTTTGTATAATTTTTTACTTTAAGGATATTTATAGTGTTATTTAGTTTTGTTGATTTAAGGTTTTGCTTGAGAACAAGCAAAGATTTAAGTGTTAGATTGTGATAGAACTAAAATATATAGAGTTTTTACATGTCAAAATGGTGCTAACATTTCAAATTTTGGATGATTTTTAGTGTTTTCATGTTGTTTTCATGGCTTTAGTTTTTTAAGGTTAAGATTTCCTTTCCATGCAAGCATGTAAGAATCATATTCGACCCAATAATGGAAGCTCAATGATGCCCACTTTGGTTCATATTCATGGAATTTCAAGCTAACTTGAACTCCACCATATTCATCCCATGTAGTAATAGAATTTGGAGGAAGTGACCAAAACTAATTCTTTGCTTTGTCTTGGAGTGAGAATGGAAAAACTCGAAGGCGAATGGCATCATTAATAACACTGTCATATCTAAATGTATCTCAAATTTCCAAAAAATTGACAATATCTACCTTTGGATCATCATTAGATAAACCTCTAAATTGGATTGACTTTAGGATCATTAGGGTAATATTTGGATCAATCTTAAAGCTGTTAACTTCAATTTTGGGCTTCCTAATGCTCTATCAGATACCATCAACTCGAGGTATGGCATAATCTGTAAGGGTCCCTGGCTCCCAAGGATATGTCATACTATCTTGCATTAAGAAAATAAAAAATTAAAAATAAAAAAATAAAAAAAGGCCTGAATTACAATTAGGCATACTTAGTATTGATATTAGCATTAAACTGCACTAGTCCCCTGCAACAATGCCAAAAACTTGATTGAGAATCTGTAAGTGCATAGATCGTACAAGTTGAAAGTAAAGATCGTTCTCATGAGGATTACAAATAAAGTTACTACTAAGTATTGAAATTATAACACCTTAATTATATTCAAACAAATTAAAGCTCATATATGAGAACTGAATTAAACTATTTAACTAATCAAATCTAATGCAGTAACTTAAGAAACTGAATTATCATGCAAGGATATTAAATTAACAACTAAAATTGAAATTAAACTTAACAAATTTAATTTAACTCATGAAACCTTAAGAAACAATAATATAAACCTAATCTAACATGCTTTAATCATAAACAATGTAAATAAATTCAAATCGCAACTAATAAAACTGAACTGAAGCAAATTAAACTTTAAATCATGCATAAACATTAAACTTACTCTAGTAACTTGAAGCCATAACTTATGCAACTAAGTTTAACTTAAGAAACCTTAAATCAAACGAGAGTAGAACTAAATTAACCTTAAATTGCATGAACTAAACTTGAATTAATTAAAGTAGCAAATTAAAGTAAATAGCAAGAACAAAAAATTAAAGAGCTTGAACTTAAATGAAATAAAAACAGAATTTAAATTGCCTAAAAACTTAAAATAAACTTGCAAAAAATTAAATTAACTTGAAAAAAACTAAATTGAATTGAAAATTTAAGAAAACTTAAGAAATTGTAATTATTGTTAAACCCTCTTCACCCTTCTTGAATAAGAACTCAAACTTGGAGTAAGCTTTAGCACTTCTTGTGATTTTCTTGAATTTGGCTCAAATCTTGAAATGAATTGATCATAAATCAGTTTCTTAAATCTTGGACTTATGCTTCTAGTTGAAGAGATCTTAGAGAAAAGAGAACTAAAATTCTAAGTTTTGTTCTCCTCATTTACTGCCCCTTTTTTATAATGTTATTCAATCTTCACGAGAATCTTACCCTTCATAGGAATACCCATTCAAACTAGGATTTCCTATTAAAGGAAAACCAACTCCAAATAGGATAACCAAGTACATCTCCTAACCAAGGTAGAAATTCCAAATCAAAGTGGGAAATCCAACTCAAAGTAAGAAAACCTTCTTGAACTAACATTACTAAGGGCAATTTGGACTTTTCCAAGTATGGATAAAATTTTCAAGTCATCATGTCACATAAGCCTCCAAGTCATCTCTCTTGGCTAATAAGAAAATATTTGATGCCATGTCATCAATTAGTAATCCCATGCATATGTGCCTACATAAAACATCATGGAGTTGTATTTAACTTGAAATTACACATCTATCTCTAATTAAGGCCAAACATCTCTTACATAATTCTTGATGAATTTTCTAAAATTTTCAACAAGATTCATCAATTCTAACTCTAATAGTTTTGGCAAAGAAAATCTTACAAAAATTTATCAATCCAACTTCAAGATTTATAAGAATAAATAATAACACATCAAGAACAATCCAAGATTACTCCAAATGTACCAAGAATCATCCAAGATTGATCAAGAAACTCCAAGATTCTTCAAGATTTACCAAGATTCCATATTTTCTTTAAGATTTCCTACAAAATAATAAATTAAACACATTAAAAGTAAAAAAAACAACTTATTTTACCAAAAACAAGGCAAAAGTAACTTGTATATGCACTAAAAATCAGTTTAAATAGCTCTATGTTTTAGAGTTATCAAAAAGTTTCAAATAGAGCATAATTGTAAACTCTGCAACCATAGTCGAATACATCTTTGCATCTGATACTACAAAAGAAAATGTTTGAATTAAGAAGTTCATAACTAAATTAAGTGTTATTCTTAGCATTGTTGACCTAATAATAGTCTATTGTGACAACAATAAAGTAATCATTAAAGCCAAGGAACCAAGATCTCATCAAATATTCAAACATGTATTGAGATGATATCATCTCATTAGAGATTTTATTTCTAGAGGTAGTATTAAAATTGAGCAAGTACCCACTAAGAATAATATTGCTGATCCAATTGCTAAAGCTTTAACCAAGTAGAAAAATGATAGGCATGTAATCAAATATGATATTAGATACATGAATGATTGGCTTTATTGCAAGTGGGAGATTGTTGATATTTTCCCTTCAAGATGAATCATATTTTAGCTAAAACATTGTCATACTTATGATATTTTAATATTTGATATCTTATAAAAGGTCTTGATTATTGATCATTGAGATTGCATACATATATTTTATTGCTAATGCTTATATGATAAAGTTCTCAAAATATAAATAAAGCTTTGCAAGAAAATTACAATGAGATTGTAATTATGAGATCATCATTGTATAAAAATTATATGTTCCTAAATAGTTCTTAGTCAATACTTTATCAATAAAAAGACATTCACAAAAGATGTTGAAACTAGCACATGATTATGCTTTTACTTATGAAACAAGTAACTAATCTCATAAGTTGAAGTTTAAGTAAACTTAAGCTAACATGTGTGTGCTTTTTACAAGAACAAGTTCACTGAAGATGACCCAAATGGGAATGCTATATGGTAGTTCACATAGTGTCTATAGCAACATTCTTATGTGATGGTTGTATAAGTGAACTTTTGACTTGAAATTACTTATGATCTTATATGATGAATGTTATATTTTAACTTTACTTTACTTATAGTTCTAACCAAGAATACTCAAGTCGAATATTATTGAGTATAATATGAGGCAATTACTCTTGATTCAAGACGAGATTCAAGACGAGATTCATTACCTTTTATGATAAAAAAAATATCTAAATTACTCTTGATTGAATTAACTTGAGAAATCTTTAGTCAAAGTGAAATAAGATTTTAGAATTATTCTAAAACTTATTTGTAAGTTAATGTCAAGGACAAGACTTGATATGGTTGAATAAGATTAAGTAAACACTAAACCATACGAATGTTCAAGTTGAGATACTAAGTGATTAAAGGATATTAATTATACATAAAGACCATTCATAGATAGGTTGTTAATTCATATTAACTTTCTTTAGCAATTGGAGGTCATGACCATATAGTTAGCATTGATCATGATCTACAAACATAAGATTAGATAATTAGAGAATTAATGATGAAGTCAAAATATTTGATTCATCCAAAGTCAATGTAAAGGCTCACAATACTTATATTTATTGTCAACATGTTAAAGAATCTAATAGGTCACATACAATAAGATAATTTTGAGAGATTAAAATTAGAACAAATTAAGCAGGACTTAATTTGGTTTTGGTAAGACCAAAGATAGAGAAAATAAAATAAGAGAAAGAAACTTTCCTTGTTGAATGTATTTGTCTAGCAAGGAGATTAATTTAAAATTATACAACTCATGCACTAACCTAGTGTGTCCGAATATCCTTTTATAAAAGGACATGAGTCACAATCCCTCTTATAACACACAAGACATATTAGATGAAAAAATAAGCTAAAAGCAACTTAAAGCAAAAACATAAGAGAAAACAAGAGGCTTTCGAAAACACTCACTAGCTAGAGTGTGGTTTATGTTTTTCTCATCTTTAGAGACGGTTCTTCCACAAAAGTTCATCCAAATCACCACTAGAGGCTTCACGTTTGGGTAACTTTATGGCTTGGAAAACTAATTGGGTAATCACTAGTTTGAAGTAAAACAAATTTAGAAAAAAAGGTACACTCCTTTAGCCAAAACCCATGAATATGTATGTGTGGTATGTTTGTATGATCTTGTTGATTAATCTTGGTTTTAGGGAATTAAAAATTTTTAAATTTTATTGCTTTAACTCTGTATGATAATGCATAATTCCCTTAAAAAATAACTATTGAGTTAGCACTCATTTGCACTTTCATTAGCTATTATAAAATTACAAAGATCACTATTGCATTAATCACATTTAAAGAATGCAAAAAGGGAGAAAAAGCTAGATAAGAAGTTACAATTTTTCTCTTATTGTTGAAACTATAAGTTGCTGCCAATTCAAGTTGCAAAAGAAGTTGATGCATTGGAATTTTCTTGTTTTTCCATTGGTGGACTTAAAGTAACATGGATTGCCAAGCTCCCATCCAATTGCAATTTTTATTGCAATTTAATTGAGTAGTTGTTGACTTTTTGAACTTCCTTCACTAATTTGGTTGCCTAGTTGGACAAATGGAGCTCTCCTATTGGTCCAAACACATCATAATTTTCCTATAAATACCCTTTTTTTGCCATTTGAAATAGATGAGTAAAGATATTAGAGAGGAAATTAGATTTATTTTCTTGCATTTAGCTTAGGATTAGTGTAGAGTAGATTTACATTTTCTGATTTCTTTCATTTTCTTGGTTGTCGAATATTATCTTTCTTAAAAATCTTCTTTCAAGGACTTTAAATTTCATACACACTTACATTTTTCTTAATGTAATTTACAATTTCACTTGCTTTTCTATTAAATTTCTTACAATTTCTATTAAGTTCTCAAATCTATTTGCAAGTTTTCTTTTCCAACACTATTTTAGCTTTCTCATTTGATCTTCAAGTTAATGATGCGCTTTGTGGCTAAAGTTTTTACTACACAATTTACATTCATAGTTCTTCAAATATAAAAATTTTTCGCATTAGGTTCAATCTATGTTTTTTCTAAAAATCTTGAAAGTGGCAAGCTAGTTGTTTGTAGTAGAGGAGGCAACGGTGGTGACAGCACTTGTGGTGGCTTCTTCTCTTTACTAAGAGTTGATCCATTTTCCTTTCCTTATTTGCATTTGTTGTTTCATGTCTTTAGATGTAGATTTACATATTCTTGCAATTTAATTCATGCTTTTTAATTTTGTTTGGCTAGTTTAAATGTTCATTCCTCTCTTTTTTTTTTTAATGCTGAAAGTTAATTGAGTTCACTAAATTTGTTTTTGCGTATTTTGAGCTAATTCTTTTTGTTCATTTTGAAGTTCACTTACTATTCTAGATGCTTTTAGTTCATTTTTAGTTCATTCTTTCATTTGAATTCTATATCTAGGATTTATGATGCATTGATTTCAAATTCTATTTTTAGATTTAATTTTTGGTTTGCATTTTTCATTTGGTTCTAGTTTTCTTTCAAACATTTTACTTGGTTTCAAGTTAAATCTAGGTTGGTTTACTATTCTTTAATGAGTTTTAGATCAGTACATATAGGCCTTAGGTTTGGTATTATTCATTTCATGCTCTTTCAAGTATGATTTTCACACTAGTATTAGTTTTGTATTTTCTATTTTTATAATATGTTAGTTGATTGCTTTCTTTAACTTAAGAGTAGTTTAGCTTACATTTCCTTGTTCGATAGTGCTAAGTATAGATTAAGGATGTTGTCCTTTGGTACTTAAACCTAGGCAAACCCTAAATCAATCCTTGAGGGAACAATACTCAACTTACTACTTTTATTAGTTGAATACCTTATACTCTTGTAGTCAATCATTTAGTAATTAAATTTCATGCATATGCATTTAGCTTAGGTTAGTTTAAAAGTTGTTAGTTAATGAGCACATTACTTGTTTAGTTAGTTTAATTCTATACAATTATCATTATCATGCAAATATGATAGAATTGAATATAATTAAGGTGTCAAATTTCTGTAGTTAGTCTAAATACGACCATAATCAATTAAAAGATGATACTTGAGGTTAATACTTCCGTTTTGTTACTTATGTGATTCATCTACTTTCATATGAATATTTTGGCATATTTAAAGGTGCCAAAAACTTGATATGAGATATCGTAAGTATACTAAATTGGTTTAGCAACATACTGAATAGGTTCAACTCTAATGGGACACTTATCACTAGAATGGTTCTCTCTACAAATACATAATTGAAAAAGGGGTTTTGAATGGCATGGACTGGTTTAGGCTCTTGGTTGGTCCCTCAAGACTTTATTTTTTGGCTAAGGTAGCAACTTAAGATGTTAAAGTGATGAAAGCATCAAGTTCATATACCGTAGCGATTTCCTTAGAAACTAACCTTTCAAAAGACCATTGGTAGTTGTTCATAGCCATATCTTCATTAAGAACATAATTCTCTTTTATAGACTGCTCATTAAAGCACCCCCAATAGAAACATCAATGGTCGTTCTAGTTTGCCCCACAAATCCATTATAAAAAATTTGAACTTGTAACCACTTTGGTAGCCCATGATGTGGAAACATCCTTAACATCTCCTTATACATTTTCCAAGCCTCATACAATGATTCAAAATCAAACTATATAAAATTGGTGATATTATTCCTCATCTTTGCATTTTTAGCTAAAGAAAAAAACTTAGCAAGGAACATCTATGTTAGATCATCCCATATTGTGATTGAACAGGGAAGTAGTGATGCCAACCAACTTTTAGCTTTGTTCTTGAGGGAGAAAAAAAAAGTCTAGTCTAATGGCATCATCAATAACATCATTATATTATAAGTATCACAAATCTCAAAAAACTTAAATAAATGACCATTAAGGTTAGCACCGTCCATCCCCTAAATTGTACAAAAGTTTAGTTCATTTAAATTAAAGATGGCTCTATTTCAAAGTTGTTGGCCTGAATGGGAGGCCTTTTAATACTAGGTTGGAAACCATCTAAAGGAAGGATAGCATAATTCTAAAGTGTTCTATCTCTTGAGATTCGACCATAGTATTTTGTAGAGCGAGAGTTTGGTTTTTTTCTCGTCTTAGCCTCCTAAAAGTTCTTTCAATTTCAAGGTCATGGGGACAAGTTGTAAACTCTTAGATCTACACATTCAAAATCACAAGAACCTTAACAAATTAAAAACAAAAAAATTAATAGAAAATAAAATTTTGAACAACCAAGATGTCTAGTATTAATATTAGTTTCAATTGCACCAATCTCGAGCAATAGTACCAAAAACTTGATTATTAAAAGCAAGTAATATAATAATACGTAGAATATCGTTCCCACGAGAATTATAAATAGAGTTATACTAATTACCAAGCCTCCTAAAATTTCTTTCAATTTCAAGGTCAAAGGGAACAAATTCTAAACTCTTAGATCTATGCATTCAAAATCACAAAAACCTTAACAATTTAAAAACAGAAAAATTAAAAACAAAAAAAAAATATGAAATACAATTAGGATGTTTAGTATGAATATTGGTTTCAACTATACTAATCCTGACAACAGTGCAAAAAGCGTAATTGTTAGCTACAAGTGCATAAATCATAATAAGTAATATAGTTATAAATAGAATATCGTTCTCACGAGAATTATAAATAAAATGAATACTAATTACCAAAATTAAACACTCTAAATTATATTCATAATAAACTGAAAATAAGTAACTACTATCCTAATATGCAATACAAAAATTAATAATTTAAATTAATCAATAAACCGCGATTAAATTAAAATATGCAAAACAAAATTTAAATGAACTAAAACTAAATATGCAACTTAACAAAACATCAAGTAATCGAATTAACAAGAAAACAATAAACAGAATTAACATGCAATAACTAAAATGAATTTAAACATCCAAAGCTATCTAGATGGAACACTGCAGGAACTAAAAACAGAATTTTAACTTAATGTAGTAAACATCAACAGCCTTAGAACTATATGTGGTAATGAAGACTATAATGCAAAATATGACTAACAACCTAATGTAGTAACTTGAATTAGAGCAGTAAATTAAAGTAGTAATTAAAATAGCATGCAGAAAATTAAAACAATAAAATTGCCTAAAATCGTTATACTAGATTAATATAGAATTTTAAAACTATAAACAAAAAAATACATTAACCATTTTAACTATGCGAAAAATTATAAAGAAGCAGAATTATGAATTTTAACTAATGCAGTAACTAAAAACTAAGCGTAGTAAAATTTTCAAGTGCTAAAAATAGAAAATTAAATCTAAAACTAATACAAAAAATTAAATAGTACACTAAAATTAAATGCAGTACCTAAAATAGTGAATAGAACTTACCTAGAATGCAAAATTGTGTAAATGGTTAAAACCTACACTGATCCTAAACATGCAAAAAAGAATTTACTATGAATGCAGTAAAACTAACCCTAAACAGCAAATTAAAAATTAGAAATTTAAAAAATCAGAATATAAGAAATTTAACACAAACAAAAACTGTGAAAGAAGCTAAAACTGTAAATTAAATCTGCATGAAGCGAAATTAAACTTGAATTAACTAAATTAAATAGAAAATTAAAGAAAACTGATTGCAAGATCAAGTTTAAAATTTAATTTTAAATAACTTGAACTAAATTAAAATAGCACAACCAAAATTGAAATTTAAAGAACTAGAATTAAAAATTAAATTGCAAAATTGAAAATCAAAATTATTTCTAAAGAAAGCTTAAAGAATTAGAAGAAAACTGAAAAAAAAACTGATGCTAGATAGGGGTTGATTTGTCACTCCAACTATGCTCTTCTCAATTCTAATGCGGCGTTTATATAAAGAGAGAAAATTCATGAGGTGCGACGGTCTTTAAAATTTGTAAAGAATGGTCTCTTCTTAATCATCTCGGTTTAAGCAAATTTTTCTCTGCAAAAATCTGAACGGCCGCAAGAAATTGCATACAATCAGTTATGCCTTCTTTTGCGTAAGCATTGACTTAATGATGTAAGTATTAATTTTACTGAGATGTTGATTTTGATAAATAAAATTACTTTTTAAAAAATTTAAATGATTTTTATATTTATATAAAATTTTAGTTTTAATTTGTTTAGTATAATTCATAAAAATTTCATACTTTACAAATAGACTTTGATGGTATTGGTTCAATTACTAATAATAATTATATATATTTTTATTTTTTAAAAAAATCATATTTTAATTTTTTGGAAAAATCAATATTTTTAATTTTAAAATATCTTTTTCATATTTTAAAATATTAAAGTTAATATTTTTAATGTTTTAATTTCTTTAAAAATCATATTTTAAAATTTTTTACATCAGATTTTATTTTTTAAAAAACTAAATATTTCAAAATTTTAAAAATTTTGAAATTTTTTTGTAAAATATTAAATTTATTTTTTCAATATTTTCAATATTTTAAATAAAATTCATTTTTGAAATTTTTTATAGTTTCAAATTTTAACATTCTTAGTTAGTCAAAATATTTAATTTTTTTATTTTTTTATAATTTTAATAAAAATTTTGGTATTATTTAATTTTTATTTTTTATAATTTTTATTTTTAATATTTAAATAGAAAAAAAAATAGAGAACACACTACTCTTTAGAATTTGTTCTATTTTACTATATTTGCAATGGAAGAGCATAAAATTCCTGAATAAAACAAAGTGACGACCTAACACGAAGAGCTTATAATTTTAATTTATTTTTCACTTGCATAACATAAAAGACAAGTAGAAAATTTTTAAAAGTTATAGAATAAAAAGAAAATTTAAAAATTTAAAAGTCCTTTTCAAAAATAAAAAATTATAAAATCTTCTAAAAAGAATAAAGTTATAAAAAAAATTTATAACAATTACAAAAAATTTAAAAAGCAATAAAATTAAATATTTTGACTAAATAAAAATGTTAAATTTGAAAAAAAAAAACAAAACCTTAAAAAAAATGAGATTTAAAAAATATTAAAATATTGAAAAAATAAATTTAATTTTTTGAAGAAAATCTAGAAAATTTCTAAAAAAATCAAAATTTTGATTTTTTAAAAAATAAAAATATGATTTTAAAATAAACTAAAAATAGGATTAAAAAATGAAAATACTTAAAATATTGAATTTAATATTTTAAAAATATGAAAAAAATCTAAAAATTCAAAATATGAATTTTTTTAAAAATTGTCTAATTTTAAAAAAAATTTTAAAAAATATGATTTTTATTAGTTATTGAACAAATATTATCAAATCTGACTTGTATGAGGATGAAATTTTTATGAATTATTCTAAAGGGATTACAGTTTAAATTTCATGAAAAGTATCAGAATTATTTTTATAATTTAACAATTGATTTCATCAATCCAAGTTACAATATAACAAAATCAATATCTATGTCATCAAACTCAACACTCATATTATCAAGTCAAGTGCCACGTCAACATTTTTAATGGTAAAAATTTAACTAAGTTAATGATTGAATTAAAATTATTAAATTAAAATAGTGTGAGGACTAAATTTATATAAATTACAATACAATAACTAAATTTTAAATTTTAGCTGAATACAGGTGTCACGAACATAGAGTTAAACTTTAGGCTTGCGCGAATCTAGAATTTGAGAATGAACTTTTTCACATTTTAGATTAACCAAAACTCAAACTAACGTTTGGCCACTCGAGACTACAGGGCTTAATCACCCAAAATGCTATAAAAGAAAAGGCATTATAAGTGTTTGAAAGAAGGCTGAAACGAATAATAAAAAGTAAGGTAAGAGTAAGGTTTATTACTTAATAGTTATTGGTTACATAATAAAGGTGAGGGACTTTTTATTTATAGTTAAGTCTCTCTTACAATGATTGAGATTACATTCTTAAACTAAATTACATCAATTAAATCTATTGATTCTAAGAGATATGATACAATCTCTAATTCAATGGGATTTGATACTACAAAATAATCTTTGACATTCTACAATTATGTTGAGTAGCGAGCCTTCTAGAAGTCCCCATATCTAATATTTCTAGATGTGTGTTCAGATGTGCCTACACCTGGGTCTGACCGTGCACTCGTATCTCAATCATCAATGCCCGCACTTGAGTTCAACTGTGTGCCCACACTTTGTTTATCAATACCCGTGCCTAAGCGTGGCTCAATTTTGCTGAACCTAAACACCTTGTCTGAGTCACTAGAGTCTTGATCACTATCCACACCTTTATTCTGGGCTAGTTTCTCGCGTCCTAAACATCTAATGTGCCTTAGGGGCTGGTCCTCCTAGTTGTTAGACTCTATTATTCTATAACTAGGATTGCAACTCGATTCAAAGAGAACCCCTAGGCTTAGGCCAGCTTGCGGACTGTGACATTCTCCTCTAATCATTCTAACAATCCCTTCGTTGCTAGGGGAATGATACACCTACTGTGTACATCGATTATAACTCCTACCCCACGAACTAGTTTTTTTATTTTTTAAGCCCATACCCTAAACATGTACTCTGCTAGCTTTTTCTACTCTAGATCTTAAGTTTCTTAGCATTTACTACAAAGGTCCCATTCTCTTGCACTATTTATGCTTTCAATATTTCTTCTAAATTACACACGGCATACTCTTTTTTGAGGAATTAAGCTAAAACATGATACTCATACTATGGCACTTCGCTACCACTAGTTTATCCTTATCAACTCTTTGGGAGGTCCCAACCTTTTGGCATCTTGAATAACACCTAGCCACTCCCTTCTGGGCTCTTTCTAGTGCTATTCACCACTATCACTTTTACCTTCGAACATCCCTTCTGCCTATTTAATGGCTGAAAGCTTTGAGCACTCTTTAACTTGATATGGATCGACATAAAAATAGCAATTTACGAGCTTTCTCTCTTTGCCCTTGTTGTTGGCTCTATAGGCCTTGTGAAATCTAGGCTTTTCAGTAGCCTCTTTCTCTCCTAAGGACCTATCATCTATGTCTCCCCCACATTTGCCTTTTCCTTTAGGCTTTGGAAACTTAGTGCACTCAACCTTAGTGATTGATTCTGTAGCACCTTTGGTTCGACTTGACTCCTGCACGCTTCTCCATTATGGCTCAATCTTCATCCCCGACTTTAGACCATCCATGAAATTCTCAAGCACCTCCACTCTGGGTCCCAAGCCAACACCAACAACTATGGCAGTTTACAATGTAGCATGATCAACCTTGAGTCAATGTAGCTCCTTTCGTAAGGTTGTCACCATGGACTCCAACGCCCTATTCCGCTACATGAGCTTCTCCATTGCCTTATTCAAGGCTCTTTCAATGTCTTCGAGCCAATCTATTATGTAAAAGATGGCCTTTTTGCACTTTGCCAATCGAGTGTCCACAACACATCTCCTGCCTTAGCCTTCCTCCCCTAATCTATTGGTGTGCACTCCCCGCACACGTCACTTGGGCCATCTGTCTAGTCATCCTTGGCCATACTAGCAATACACATGATTAAACCACAAAATTCACGAATGTAGTCTTGAGAATTTACCGCAACCTTTTGACTAGCACTATAGTGAATCAGGATCCTGCCTAGCACAACACACATGACCAGCACTCTGTCAGGCACCAATCATCACTACAGCAGCAATTGGTGCATCACATAATGGAATGCCCACACTGACCGTTCTAGGCCTCCCCTAAGGCTAACTTTGGTTCCTGCAGCACTCTACACTAATCACCTTCTTTGAACCAGCTTCCATTACCAATTTTTAACTAACTTTGAATCAACTTCTGATACCACTTGTCATGAGTAAGGTTCTGTTGCACACTTCAAACCAAGGTTCTAAAAACCTTTGTCTCAAGACGAGACTTAAGCTCCAAGCTCAGATGATTCTAATACCTGAGAATGGACTCTGCTATATCTCATATCAACCTAAACTCAAATTGGTGCTCAACCACTATAGATTGAGAGGCTTAGCTACCCAGAATGCTGTAAAAGAAAAAGGCACAAGAAGTTCTTAAAGGAAGGCTAGACAAACCAACATAAAGTAAGGCAAGATGAAGGTATATTACTCAATAGTTGCTAGTTACACAATGAGGGTGGGGGACTCTATTTATAGTTGAGTCCCCCTTACAATGGGTGAGATTATATTCCTAAACTTTAACGATTACATTAATTTAAAATCTTTTGATTTAAGAGATATGATACAATCCCTAATTCTAAGAAATTTGATATTACAACATAATCTTTGACTTTCTAGAATTATACAAAGCACTGAGCCTTCTAGAAGCCCCCAAATCTGATCTTTTCTAGGTCTGTATTCAACTGTGCTCACACCTCAATTATCAGTTCTTGCATCTGGGTTAACTGTGTACCTACACATTGTTTATCAGCACTCGCAGTTAGGCCTGACTCAATTCTGTCGAACCTAAACACCTTGCCTGAGCTACTAGAATGCTGATCACTGTCCACACCACTATTCTGGACTAATTTCCCGTGTCCTGAACCTCTAGTGCGCCTTGGGACCTGATCCTCTTGATTGTTAAACTTTGTCCCACTAGAACTAAAATTGTAATTTGATTCGAAGAGAACCCTTGAGACTAAACCAACTTACGAACCGTGACATAGGGACTTCTCGTATAATTTAACACTTTTATCGTAACCGAAGTTCTGCCTATTTTTCCATGGAAGCTGCTAACTCATCTAGCTGGCCAACAAAATTCAAGCAATCTGCCAAGCAAGTTTAAAGACTTGATTCGTGATTTGTACAGCTTGATTTTGTTTTAATGCCACTTGCCCTTCTCCAATTTAGCCATTTAATTTCATAACTATCCAAGTCAGCATAGGCATCGAAATTCCGTTTCAATGTTCACCAATTCAGCTCACATTGGCTCCAACTTGGCTCAAGCTGGCAAAACCGAAATTGGCATTTGGCAGCCTTGACAACTACAAAACCCGAACACTGTCCAGCTTCAGGAAACCTCAACTCAACTTGGCTTTTTCCCATCTTTTTTCTTCCTAAGTTAGCTCATAAAATCAGCACTTCAAGTACTTAGATGCAGCTTAAATTCAGCTCAAAATCAGCTCATTTAACCACAGCAAGGCTTGGCAGAAAACAGACACAGCATTTCTAAAACAGCCTTTGCAGTAACCCAAACAGCAACCAGTTTTAGTCTTCAATTCCTCAAATTCCAAGCTTGAGATGATGTCCAATTTAAATCCCAATCAAGTGGTAACTTTTCCCATATACTTCTATACATGTGCACTTACATAAAATTACATGGAATTGCATCAAATCTTGTACTAAAATTCTGCCAGCCTTGAATTCAAATCTGCCTTGTAAAATTCAGCTTTGTAAAATGCTTTAATTTGGCTCCAAAATGTCTTTATAAAATCTCCAATTAAGCACATTAATGATAGACATAATTCTTACATTTTATCACCAAAATCTAACTAAATTGCCTCAAAATTCATATTGTTTACTTTTCTTGAAAATTTTTCTACACATGAACAAATGAAAGAAATTAAAAATGAAAATTAAATTATTTTATCAAAAACAAAGCAAAATTCATATAATTAAGCACTAAAAATAATTTTATTTTATAGAGATATCAATTCTTCTTTTCTCTTTGGATAAAAAAAACATATTATTTATCTTTTAAAAATTAGAATTCAAATAGAATAAATATATGATATAAACAATTATTTTGACATACATCAAATAACTAAATAAACAAAAGCTAGCCTTTGTTATATCCAATACCATTTTACTTATTTCAACAATTATATAGTTAAAAAAGTATATATTTATTATTGTTTTAATGACTCAATATAAAATATTTTTTTTTTTTTTAATTTTACATCTTTTAAAAAAATAATAATATGAATATAATTATTAAAATATTTATTGTTCAAATATTAAATATTTACAATTAAAATATTGAAAATATTTATTTTTGAAATAGTAATATTTTAACATTAATATTTTAAAATACAAACATTTAAATTACATTATATTAAAAACTGTTATTTTAATAATAATATTTTTATGAAAATATTGGCATTTTAATTATTAATAAAATACCATATTGAAATTAAAATATTTAATATAATACTATGTTTTATTAAAACGTTATTTATATCAATATATTAGAATATTTAAAATACTACTGTTTATTGTTAAAATATTAAAAATATTTTCATGATTAAAATAGTAATATTTTATTTAAAAAAATTTATTAAATTATAAAAAATATTATTTTTTATATTTATAATTAAAAAAGTAATATATATCTATTAGAGTATTAAAAATACTATATTTTAATTAAAATGTTAAGAAACAATTAAAATATGATCAATATGAACAATATTCATATTAGTAAAAGATTGTTATTAATATAGTAGCATTGTTATATTAAGATTATTTACTATTAAAATAAAATAAAATATTATTTATTCTATTAATATTTATCACTAAGTTCGTAACCTTATAGTATTCAATATTAAAAATATTTACTCTTAACAATATTCATAATAGTAACATTAATAATTAAAATATGAAAAGACATCTTACGTTAATATTTTAATGTTTTTAAAAATTTTTTGAATTGAAATTAAATAAAAATAGTTTTATTAATTAATAATATTTTGAATAAAGAAAAATTAAATTCAAATTTAAGACATCGTGTTTATGATACGATCCAAATTGGATAGCGAGCAGCTCAATCCATGAAGTCATTTCCAAAAATTATCTCATCTTTTTTTGAGAAAAGAAAGGCTATTTTCAAGTTGTTAAGTTCATTTTCTGTTGACAACATTTTTTAATGACAAAAGACACTAAAAAGTAAAAGTTTATGAAACTTAATATGTGCAAAACAAACAAACCTAAATACAAATCCATTTCTCCATTTTAAAGGCCCGACTAAAATTATTGCCAATTGAAATGAAAAAAATTTTGGAGCATGTTAAATTACAAGAGTTAATCAACATCACTTAAAGGCCTTATTATTTCGTCAGAACATGGTGTACTTGCGTGCAAAATAATAGTCAAGTGTTGCGGGGCTTGATGATGGATCCAAAAAGAACGAAAAAACCAGACGAGATAAAAGCTGGACAGACGAAAACAGGTCATCTCGATCTTTGAATGGACAAAGGTAAGATACAACAAGGATGGACGAAATGGCACCTAACGCTACAAGCTCCGTCACTAACTCAACCACAAGAAAAGAAGCCGGCAAAACCACTACCAAACAAACACTAAGGCTGGCTCAAAGTGCAGGCATCAAGCCTGCACACTAGATGTCAGGGGATAACCAATTCTAGTTAACGTTAACAAAAAAAAAAAAAAAAGAATGCTATGCAATGATATTCTCCTAGAAAACCATTTTGAGAAACTACATTGCATGCCAAACAATGGGGGGGGGGGGGGGGGGGGGGGGGGGGGGGGGGGGGGGGGGGGGGGGGGGGGGGGGGGGGGGGGGGGGGGGGGGGGGGGGGGGGGGGGGGGGGGGGGGGGGGGGGGGGGGGGGGGGGGGGGGGGGGGGGGGGGGGGGGGGGGGGGGGGGGGGGGGGGGGGGGGGGGGGGGGGGGGGGGGGGGGGGGGGGGGGGGGGGGGGGGGGGGGGGGGGGGGGGGGGGGAAAAAAATTAACTAATTCTATTTAATCTCTGAGCCACAAAACTGCTGGCCCTCAGAGTATGAGAGCAACTTTCTCAGGAGGAATAAGTGAAGAAGCATGGGCAATCAATGGTTCATAATGATCAGCGCCAGCACCACACCAACCTACACATTAGAGGAAATTTAAATGCGCAGATGAGCAATCCGATGAGAAAATCTTTTAAGTAAGCACCAATGCTTAGCATATAACTAATAAAAAAAAATTCAATTACCTGTTCCTTTCATGAAAAGAAAGAAGGGAGGTTCACAAATTTCACTCCTCGGATGATGCGGAAGGAAGAAAACACAATTGTCTTCATCAACCATAGCATCTGATCCATGTGCTTGCACCTGTAACTAATGTGTTAACATAATAAACTTCAATCTAAGCTAAAAGTTGAATGAGTTGAATTAGTTCATTCATTAGTGCCTATTCCATTGCATACACATAGCAACAACACTTTACCACCTTTTCTCTCTTAACCTTCCCAATCTAAATCATCAAATACACAAACTTCTTTCTAATGCGCACATATGTTAACTGATCACCCCACATGATAAAGTGTTTTGACTTGGTTGGAGATAATAGTTATCACCACCCAAAATTGTTTGGTCAGTGCTGGTTTGATCGAAGACTATAATATAACAGGAGAAAGCCCAGAGGAAATGCATCTGAGATAGACTTAGAAATGTTAGGCATGCTTTAGCATATAATATGGTATGAGAAACAGAGTTGCTGTAAATAACAAATCCATGCATGCACCTAGAATGAGGGTTTGATCAGACAGACTAGTTCAAAAGAAAAAGTTTATATGCATCCAAGTTTGGAGCCATGTTGCATTAGCATCTTAGTCTCAGTATCCATGGAATACTGCTGCATTGATTAATTAAACATCAACATGAGATTAAGAATTAAAAGGACTAATGCCCTTAATACACAACCAATGTGATGAAACAAAGGGCTATGAGAATACCAATGGAATACATAATGCTTTGAAGACAATAACAACTTACATGTTACTTAAAGATTTGAATCTATTCCTCTGAATTTACATGAAAGAACCAGATTTGAGCAACCAATTATGCATATTAAAAGTAGCAAATCAGCAAAATCCAAACAATCATATATTATGATTAAAACCAATCTTCTACTTACTACATATATCTCTCGCTTGAACTCTGTTGCAAGACATTCAATGGCAATGTCATCTCCGAATGCTGCAGTATGACCTTCTCTATTCTCATCTACAGATAACAAACCCTCCTCAGTATATTGTAAAGTGATGATATCATATTCATCATCAGGTGAACCAGAAATGGACATGTATTTGGCCCAGCTCGAGCCATCATTCACAGGAACACATCTCTCTTTGTAAATAGATTCAGCTACCAATTCTCTTCAATCAGAAATTAGATGATAAAGAAACAGATCAAACAAAGCACTAACACAATAATCTAAAATCAACAATTAAATATTCCCAATTAAACTTCATGCTGGTTAAAAATGTCCAAATATGCATTAATTTTTTTTAAATATAAAAGGCGGCTAGTCATTAGAAATTTTTTGTTTTAAAATTTTATATTAAATTCTTTTTCTGTCTTTGGTGCAAAAACAAATGTAAAAACTACATATCTACTAAAATCTCCAATTCTATGATCTAAATAAAATTTTTCCACAACAAAAAAAAGAGATAAAATAATAGATAAACAAAATGCTCATTTCTGTTGCGCCATTTCTGGAGTTTCAGAAGAGAAATAGAAAATTAAAAGTTTATACTTTCCCTTTCTATGTTTTCCTACATTTTCTCGGAAACAAAAATGTAAACATTTGAAAAGAACCCAATCCGCAAACTATAATCAGACAAAAAATTCCAAGAACAAAAAAAAAAAAAAACCTTTGCATTCCGAGCTGGACGAGCTCGTCAATGGCAAAGTCCAAGGCAACACGCTCTTCCTTCTTGGCTAACAACTTAACTTCCTGAACCACATGAACCCCCCATCCGTTCCTCAGATCCGGCGAGTACATATTCCTAATCGCGTCATTTATCACCTGCCTCTCTTCTTCATTAGCAGATCCAAGATCCAGCAAGAACCGCTTCACTGTGCGCCTCCTCAGATCCAGCGCGTCTACGTCACGCGCCATCGCCCTTTGTGAGGCTGTGAACAGGCAGTTCCCATCCGTCGACACATCACCTCCATGAGACAGCCGGAACACCACGGAGGAACCGTGCACCTTCGGGTGGTTCCACAGCACACCCTTGGCGTGAAGCTTTGTTAGATGCCGTCTCTGCGGGTCCTCAAGGCCAATCACTTCCTCCCAGGGGGCGGCGGCCATCGCCGTGATGGCCTGGTCAACTAGATCAACGGTTTCAAGAGTCGCTGCGTTATGTTCCCCCCAAGGGACCGTTGGAGATGACGTTTGAAATGTCTCCGTAACGGTCGTTGAATCGCAGAGAAGTTTCCCCATTTTCAAAATTCTCTTTTTTCTTCTTTCTTTTGAATATTCTCTTATTATTATTATTATTTTTTTCTCTTCTCTTCTTTGATTGAACAATTACAGAGATGAGAGAGTATAGGAAGACAGAGTTTGAGGTAACGATAGATTTACGACGCGGGAGATAAATAATGGCACGTGGCCAGATCAGGGATATTTAGGGACCCAAGGGGAGTGGTCCCTGACCGCGCGAGAGAGATGCTTCCGTAAGATGGCGGAGCATCACCAGCAATCAGTATAGGACTGTTCAAAAATTTTATTTTAATTAAATTAATTGATTGAATTTAATTTGAATAATTCATTGATTATTCAATTAATTTTAATTGATTAATAAAAATAATTTTAAGAAAATTTTATTTTTAATTAATTTAATTTAAAAATCAAATTAATTATATTAATCAAAATTTTAATTAAAATATAATAAAACTCAAATATAAAATTAAAATATATAAAATAAATAATTTCATTTTAAAAATTGATAAAGCTTTTAATTTAATATTTTGGTAATTTAATATTTTATTAAATGATTTTATTTTATTTATTTAAAAAATAAAAAATTTTAATTTTAATTTAATTTAAATATATTTATTATTCAATTAATAAAAAAAATAATCCAATCAAATTTAATTTGATTAATTAATTTTTCAAACTAACATATTCGATCTGATTAACAAAAATGAAATAACATAATATGATAATTCGATTTTGGATAATTTAACTTGAAATTAATCAAATTGATCGAATGGATATTCTACATAATATTTTTATTATTTTTATTCAAGAATCTTAAAATTCTAGGTTAAAATATTTTTATAATTTTTTGTTGTCAAATTTTAATATTATAATTAAATATTCTTTTAGGTAATATTTTTTTTAAATTTATCCTTTAATTTTATTTAAATTTAAATTTTATTGATTTTAAATTATACTATTTGATAAAATATATTAAAATCAGGTATATTCAATTCTTAATAAAAACTTATTAAAATATAAAATATGAAATATTTTTTAAAATTATTAAACTATATTAAATATAAAAATATATTATATATAAAACTAAAAAAAATCTTTAAAATAGAAAATTATAAAATTTATTTATTTTCAACTATAAAATTTGATAAAATATATAAAAACTAAATTATATTTAAAAAATTTTTAAAACCTATTAAAAAAGAAAAAGTTGAGAACTAGTTATTTTAAAATATAAATGTAGATGAAATATAAAAATATATTATATCTAAAAGTTCAGAAAAAAAAATTCTAAAAAATAGAAAATTTTAAAATATATTTATTTTAAACTATAACATTTGATAAAATATATTAACACTAAATTATATTTAAAAAAATTAAAACAAACTTATTAACAAAGAAAATTATGAAATTTATTTATTTAAAATTATAAAACTAGATAACACATAAAATATATTATATCAAAAAGTTATAAAAAACTTCTTAAAATAAAAAATTTAAAATTTGTTTATTTTCAACGATAAAAATTTTAAAAATATATTAAAACTATATTATATTTGAAAAATAAAAAACTTATTCAAAAACAAAATTTTGAAATATATTTATTTTAAATTATAATATTTGGTAAAACATATTAAAATATCTATTATATTTGAAAAATAAAAAAATTCTTAAAATAGAAAATTTTAAAACTCATTTATTTAAATTGTGATATTTGTAAATATGTTAAAATTTTTATTATGTTTCAAAATAAAAAATATTTTAAAATAAAACATTTTGAGATTTATTTACTTCCAATTATAATATTCAAATTATGTATTAATTTTTTTTAAAAGCTTGCATTTTTTTTTTTTTTAAGTTTAAGGATCGTAGTGGATGTGTCCCAAAATTTGGAGAACGATGGGATGCTATAATGAATAAATTGTCAAAGGTACTAATTTGTTATGGTTCTCGGTTATCAACGATAAAAAAGGTACTTTCTGAAATTTAGAGATAAAAATAATATACACTTCAAATTTTGAGAATTATGGACGCTATTTATTATTTTATTTTTAAAACATGTATTAACAATTTGAAATGTAAAATAATAAATTATTAATAATTTTTTTAAATGAATATTATCTAATGTAATTTATTGTAAATTTTAAAATACCTTTTAACTTTAATAAATAATAAAAATCAAATTTAAGTCAAAGTTGTACACAATAATTAAGTAATACGAACATGATCTTATAATAACATGTACATGATATTACCATAACTTGAATATCTACAAATTTTTTTAACTAATACCCATGTAAATTCATACTTTTTTTTCACAACATATTAATAATAAATACAATGTCGTGTAACGAGTTGTACACAATTACTTTTAAATATGTATGTGTCTAATTTCAAGTTATATATTGTATAATAAGGTTAATTACTCAAATTAGTACTAAACATTTAGCATTTGGCTTGTAATAGGATCACACTAATTTTTTTTTTTTATGAAAGAGGTTAATGTCTAAAAGGTGGTTGAACTATTTAGATTAAACTTAGGTTCAAAATCAAATCTCTTATTTGTACTATTGAGATATTAATAATTTAAAAGAATTTAGGTAGTGTTTCATATGAGATGATCACTTTTAAAAATCATGATGATTTACATATAATAATTAGACTACTGTGTTTAATAAGCATTTAGTGATCTTATATGATTATGATATTAGATTATCGAGAGATTAAATTTATGCCTTTGAAAGTGATCTAATTTTTATACAAAATGGTAAAATTTTTTTATCATCAACGTGAAATATGATTGAGAATCTGCAAGCGCACAGAATCGACAAATAATATAATGATAAGAGTAAGAGTATCATTCTTCAGAGATTGTGTATATGAGATGATAAATACCAAAATTTAATATCCCAAACTTATATTTAGATAAATAAAAACAAATATAATATAAATAAAAACATGCAAACTAATATAAACCAAACTAAACAAACTTAAAATAACTCAAAACTAATAAAAACAAAATCAATAAAAATCAAATAAGCAAAATTGATTGTAAACCTTAAACACTATCATGCAAATCATAAAAACCAATAAAACCGAAACTTTAATGCACTTTAAAACTATGCAATAAACTTAAATTAATCTTTAAACATGCAATAGAATTAAAATAAATCAAAACAAAAATAAACCAATATTATTAAACCCTAAAATAACAAAACTCTAATCTCATTCAATTTCTTGAAACCTTAACATAGAAACCCTAAACTAAATTAAAAAATTAGATGAAAATTCTATAACAAAAATTGATTAAAATTAATAAACACTTAAACAAAAAGAAACATGCAAGAGTTAAACAAATAAATCAAGATTGATACCTAAACATGCAAATTAAATAAAACATAGCGTAAACCAAAATTAAAACCAACCTTTAACAATGTAACCCTGTTAGCTCAAAGACTTGGAATAAACCAAGAAGGGTGTGAATTGGTTTTAATAAAATTTTCAAAGATAATATTCAATAATCACAAATTATCAAAATAGATAAACACAATAGATGAATATAAACAAAAGATAGGGTTAGAGAATTTAACACCAAGATTTATAGAGGTTTGGTTTTTTCTTAGTCACCTACGTCCTCTCCTTTAGCCTCTCTTGCTAAGGAGTTCAATCCACTATTTGATGAAGATTACAACTAAGCTTTCACAAAGCTTTACAAACTCAACAACATACACTCTTAAGGGTTATCCTCCCCATTAAGCTTACACACTCACAATACAAAAAATTCAAAAGTGTTTGGCAAACTTTAAGAACCTCACAAGGGCTAGGTGTTTGCTAAGTTGAAGTACACAAATGTATAGATAAGAAAGTAGAGAAAAATTGACATGAATTCTGCATTTTTTCTCTTTTTACAGCTTTGAATGCTTGAGCAGATTGGTAGGTAAATAGCAATAAGTTTCTTTAGCTCTTGTTGCTCTTAATTTACAGTGGAATGCTTGATTTATAGTTAGAAAGAAGTTGTGAGCCATTGGATTGCCTTTAATGCTTCAAACCTGTAAAAATTTTAGACAAAAAATAGCTGTTAGGAGTTTCAAGCTTTCAGGGGATTGATCCCCTCCCTTAGGGGATTGATTGGTTTATGTTTGAGAAAGCTCGATTTTATGCCTATTTTGCCTTACTCGATCGATCCCTTGCTTGAAGGGATCGATCTGTTCTTTTAGGTGATCGATCCCCTATGTAGGGGGATCGATCCCTTTTCTGGGTTTTCACACTTAGGGGACATTCTGTTTGAATAACCGATCGACCCCTTTAAAAAGGGATTGATCCCTTGCTTTAGGTGATCGATCCTCTATGTGAGAGGATCGATCCTTTTTCTGAAAAATTGTACGAGAAAAGCATTCTGTATGAAAAAGTGATCGATCCCTTAAATAAGGGGATCAATCCGTTCTGCCAACCAATCGATCCTTACAAGGAGGGGATCAATCGATTTTTGCCAAATCTTGATAACTTTTGGTTCTGGTTAAAAACAGGATCGATCCCTTTTACTAGGGGATCGATCCCTTTTGCTAGGGGATCGATTTGGTAATGGAGGGGATCGATCCCTTCACTTAGGGGATCGATCCCTTCTATCAAAACTTGTATAAATCATATTTTGTTCCAAGAATTTGAGTTATTTTGGTTCTCAACTGAATTTTGGTAAGATAAAAAGGGTGAAAAAATGTTCAATTTAAGTTTAGACAAGATTGAAACAAGTTTGGCAAATTTTTATTTTGTCGAATCAAAACTCTTAATCAATTCAAGGCCAACAATCTCCCCATTTTTGATATGACAAAACCAAATGAAAAATTTGCATGAAAAATATATATATATTTTTAAAAGAAGCTCCCCCTGAACTTATGAAAGACAAACTCTCTTTAAATTTAGGCATAAGATTTAAGGCAACTAGACAAGAGTAATATCACCATAACCATCAATATATCCATCAGCATCATTATCAATATTAAAACATCATCAGATTTTCATACATCATCAAATTTTCATACCAATATTTCTCTCCCTTTTTTTCATAGCAAAAATATTAAATAAAGCAAATCAAAATGAGGGATTAAGCAATTCAAGGCCACCCAAGATCACTTCAAACATGAAACCACACAACAATGCCACAAGCCACAAAGTCACAAGCCACAAGAGAATAAAAGATAAGTTGCATTAATATAAAGATCAAAGTCTACAAACCATAATGCAAAGTTATATTTACAAAATATAAAGAAAATATGGGAAAACATAAGAGATGGCGGTAAGAAGGCTTCATTGAGGTAGAGGTAGAGAATGAGGAGATGGAGGTAGAGGAAGAAAATAATCCAAAGACTATCCCATGTGCTGAGGAGTAGACCTCATATACTAAATATCAGCTTGAAGATGTCAAACTTGTACCACAAGTTTATTTTGAGTTTTCTCCATGGACTCCAATCTAGTGCTCATAGTACCAATCATCGAGTGCAGGTTGTTCATTTGAAGTAAGAGCATCTCTAGGGTACCTTGAGTGTCGAAAGGTGTGCTAGGGGGTTCTCCTTGAGGTGCAGGCATATCTACATGGTCTTGCTCTTCCTCTTCCTCTTGTGCAACACTAATATCTCTTTTTTTAACCCATTGGCCAGCTGGAGTTTTAACATACCCCATACTATGCAATGTGAGAGGCCCAAGAATACTAAATGGGTCATTGACACGCATCTATCTATCGCCTCTAGTGTTTACTTCCAAAGGTCTCAAAAGATTACTTATAGCATACCCATATACCAGAGTAACATCTCTATTCTGGATAATCCTCATCATGTCACTAAAAATGAAGTGTACAAAATTTGGTTTTTGTTCATGCTTGATTTTGTACATCCACCAATAATCTTGTTTTCTAATGATGGAGTATTGGGTCCCAAAAAGGACTAACACATGGGTTACAATAAGGTGTAGTAACCGATCATGCATGGGTAACCTAGAAGCTTGTATGGGAGCAACCTATAAATTATGATTCTTAAATATATCTTGAGCTAGTTGCACCATATCACATCTAGGATTTGTCTCCCCTTCATCAACTAATGTAAAGGCCTCAGCTAGCACTTGTTTTATAACTAAGATTTTCTTCCCCATTACATATATTCTGAACCTATCAAGGTAATGCCTATTTGTTCTTTTAATTTGAACACAGCTAGCATTACTATAGAATACTCTTACTAGATTTTTGAATAAGCGACTCTATATACACAAGTAAGGCATCCATCTAAAAGACTTAAAAGTATACAAATAGGAAAACTCTATTGATCGAAGGAAGTCTAGCAAAATTATCCTTTCAGGCTTTACTTCTCAATGAGTAAAGTGTGTCTCATACCGTTTCTTGGCATTAGAATTATTGAAATTTTGGTTAAAAGAAGGCTTCATGGTGGAGCTTGAAGCCTCTTTTAGAGGGTTTCATCGTCCAGTCGTGACTTTGGTTCTAGGTGCCATGAGAGATGAGTTTGATAAGTAAGAAACAGTGGGTAGTGAGTTTACAAGAGAAATTTCTAAGAGAATGAGTCAATTTTTAGTGGGAATATGTAAGGTGTAGAGAGAAGGGGTTGGGAAAAAAGATGAATAGAAGAAGAAAGATGAAAGGATCGACCAAACAGGTGAGGACTTGAATTTATCACGCCTAAAATTCACGAACTGATCGATAAGGTGAAATGAGGGATCGATCAATTTTGGGCCTTTCATGGAACCGATAGATTGGGTTTGAAGGGAATCGATTGGTTTTGTGCTTTTCCAAGTCATTTTGGCTATTGGTTGAATACTCGATCAATCCTATCAAAGAGGGGAGTGATCGATTCTTTCTGGGTTCAACAAAATTGGCTACTGTTTTTATACCCGATCGATCCTGTCCCAAAAGGGATCGATTGATTTTGTCGGGGGTTTAACAAAATTGGCTACTGCCTTTACATTGTATCGATCCTGTCAAAAGAAGATCGATCCATTCCTTATGTTTTTCTTTTACTTTGGCTACGGGGTGAAGAACCAATCGATCCATTCCAAAGGGGATCGATTGGTTTTTGTTGTAGCATGTTGAAAACCATGCAATATGATCATTCAAACAAGCATTTTACAATCATGCACAAATCAAAGAAAAATTCAGAAAAACATACATTTAATCAATCAAAAGTGCACCATACATCATAACATCAAGAATTTCATTTTAAGGAGCATTCATTATGCCAAGTTTACCTCTAATTGCATAAAATCTATCCTTATCAAGAGGTTTTATGAAGATATCAGCTAGTTGATGCAAGGTGTCAACATATTCAAGTACAATGTCACCCTTTTGGACATGATCTCTAATAAAATGATGCCTAATTTCAATATGTTTGGTTTTAGAGTGTTGAATTGGATTTTTAGTGAGGTTGATGGCACTAGTATTGTCACATTTAATGGGAATATGATTATTCCAAAATCCTCCAATTGTTGCTTAATCCATAAAACTTGGGCACACCAACTTCCAGCCGCTACATATTCAGCTTTGATTGTAGATTGAGCAACACTATTTTTATTTTTTGGAAAATCATGATACGAGCATATTTTTAAACAATTGACAAGTACCAAAAGTACTTTTTCTATCAATTTTGTACCTACCAAAATTCACATCGGAATAGGCATGTAAAGCAAAAGAAGAGCCTTTTGGATATCATAATCTTAAATTTGAGGTGTCCTTAAGGTATCTAAAAATCCTTTTGACAGTAGACAAATGTGTTTCTCTATGAGATGATTGAAATCTAGCACATAGACATACACTAAACATAATATCAAGTTTACTAGCAGTAAGATATAGCAATGAACTAATTATAGACCTATATAGTTTAGAGTCAACACATTAACCTTTTTCATCTTTGTCAAGCTTTGTTAAGGTGCTCATTGGTGTCAAACAAGGCTTTGATTCTCTCAATTCAAACCTTATGAGCAAATTCTTGATGTATTTGGCTTGATTAATGAAGGTGCCATCTTTTGTTTACTTTACTTGTAGTCTTAAGAAGAATGTGAGTTCTCCTTTCATGCTCATTTCAAATTCACCTTGCATAATCTTAGCAAATTCTTGACAAAGATTTTATTAGTAGCACCAAATATAATATCATCAACATAATTTTGCATTATTAGAATGTCCTTACCCTTTATTTTAATAAAAAATGTAGTGTCAACCTTCCCTCTATTAAAATTGTTTTCAATCAAAAAAATTGTCAATCTTTCATACCAAGCTCTAGGAGCTTGTTTTAAAACCATATAAAGCTTTTGTCAATTTATAAACATGATTTAGAAATTTTGAATTTTCAAAACCAGGAGGTTGCTCTACATACACTTCTTCATTTATAAAACCATTAAGAAATGCACTCTTAAATCCATTTGAAAAAGCTTAAAATTTTTAAAACATACAAATGCAAGCAACATCCTTATGGCTTCTAACCTTGCTATCGGGGCATAGGTTTCATCATAATATATTCCTTCCTCTTGCCTATACCCTTGAGCTATCAATCTAGCTTTGTTTCTAATGATATTCCCATTTCATCCATATTATTCCTAAAGACCCATTTGGTGCCTATGGTGGGATGGTCACTAGGCCTAGGTACAAGATTCCGTACATGGCTTTTTTCAAATTGGTTCAATTCCTCTTGTATGGCCAAAATCTAATGATCATCTCCTAATGCTTCATCTATATGTTTATGTTCAATATGGGATAGAAAAGCAACATAATTACACATATTAAAAGAAGATCTAATTTTTACCCCTTGAGTTGGATTACCAATGATTTCACTATCTTTGACATACCTCTTTTCTTTAGAATGATTTGGCTCTCTCTATATGTTGTGGCTTCTCTAGAAACTCATCTTCTTCCTTTTAATTTTTCTCCTCAATGTCATGAGGTGCATCAATGATCCATTCTTGACGTATACCTATAACATCATTATTAAGAAGTACCTTTCTCAGAAGTGGGTTAGATTCATAAAAAATAACATGTATAGACTTTTCCACCACTAATGTTCTTTTATTGAAAACTCTATAAGCTTTTGAATTCAAAGAATATCCTAGAAAAATTTCTTCATCACTTTTTTGCATCAAATTTTCCAAGATCATCTTTTTCATTGTTCAAAATAAAACATTTGCTACCAAAACGATGAAAATAACTTATGTTAGGCCTTTTTCCTTTAAAAAGTTCATAGAGGGTTTTATTCTAAATTGGCCTAATCATAGCTCTATTTATAATATAGCAAGAAGTATTTATGGCTTCCGCCCAAAAATATCTAGGTAGATTGTTTTCACAAAGCATGGTTTTAGCCATTTCTTCTAAAGTTCTATTTCTCATTTCTACTACCCCATTTTGTTGAGGAGTTCTAGGAGCAGAAAAATTATGGCTAATACCATTTTCACTACAAAGTATATTAAAGCCTAGATTTTCAAATTCCTTTCCATGATCACTTCTAATACTAGTAATTGAATAACCTTTTTCATTTTGTATTTGTTTGCTAAAAGTGATGAATTTTTCCAAAGCCTCATTTTTTGAATGCAAAAAGAGAACCCATGTGAATCTAGTGAAATTATCAACAATAACAAACCCATATTGTTTTCCACCAAGACTCATTATTCTAGTATGGCTAAAAAGATCAATATGCAATAGTTGAAGAGGTCTAGTAGTTGAAATGCAATTATTAGGTTTGAAAGAAATTCTTCTATGTTTTTCTTAAGCACATGCATCACAAACCTTGTAATTTTTATATTTCAACTTTGGCAAATCAACAACCAAATTATTTTGAGAAAGTTTTGAAATTACATGCATACTTGCATGTCCAAGCCTTTTATGCCAAATCCAAATCACATTTTCTTTTTAAGCCATAAAACAAACTTTTTTAGAAGGTAGGTTATCTAGATGCACTATATAAATGTTTCCTTGATAGTGTCCAACAAAAACAAGCTTGTTAGTTTTGATATCAATTACTTGACAGCACATGGATTCAAACACAACCCTAAATCCTTTATCACATAATTGACTAATGCTAAGTAAATTATGCTTGAGACCTTTCACAAGTAAAACATTTTCAATAGAAGTAGAGGAATTGTTACCAATGGAGCCAATCCCTTCAACTTGGCCTTTTGAGTTGTCACCAAATGTAACATCTCCTCCACTTTTCGCTTTCACGTCCTTAAAGAGAGTTTTGTCTTCGATCATATGTTTTGAGCATCCACTACCAAGGTACCATTGATTGTTCTTGCTGAAATTTACTTTGTAGCAATGCTCATCCACCTACAAAAACAAGATTAAAATTTTATTTTGGGTACCCAAATTTTCTTAGGTCTTTGAGAGTTAGTACTAACAATTTTTATGCTTTTTGGAATCCACTTCATTTTAGTAGCCTCATCTTGAGATGTGCTAACTCCTTTTAGAATCCACACTCTCTTAATGAGCTTACCTCTGTAACTGACTTTCTTCAAGGAACAATATTATATAGAATGACCTAATTTATGATAATGTGCACACATGCTAGATGAATCGTTTGGCTTAATAAAAAAATTCTTCAAGTGAGTCTCTTTATTGTCACTATTATAACCTAGTCCATCATTATCAAAGAAAGCTCTTTGTGTTTCTAGCATGTTATTGAGCTTTTGATGACCCATATAAAATCTAGGAAATGAATTATGCAGATTTTCATTTTTCTTAGTCAAGTCATTGACATTTACCTTTAAGAGCTCAACTTCTTTTTTTAAGTCTTCTTTTGCTTTAGTCAATGAGTCATTTTCTAGTTTCAATTTACTGATCATTTTCTTATATTTCATGCTTATGTTCTCAAATTCTATAGCTAATTCATCATAGGCATCTTGTACTTTATCAAATGAATATGAATTTGAATCACATGGATTAGAGGTTACCTTAGGCTAATCAAGAGCTATGAGACACAGGTTGGCTACTTGCCTCTCATTTGATTCATCATCGAAGAAGTCACTATCATTCCATGTTGCTACCATAGCTTTCTTCTTTAGCTTGGTCATGTTTTACTTTTTCCACAAAAGATAATCAAGTTTAATATGACTTAGTTTATTGCATTCATAGCAAATAATTTGATCCCTTTCTCTTCTATTTGATTCCCCTTTAGTCATCTCCTTTTATGGTTTTCTCCTACTTGAAAACTTGTTCATTCTCATGAACTTCTTGAATCGCTTTGCAAACATGGCCATCTCTTCATCTTTATCATCCTCCTCTTAAGTAAAATTTTCTTCATCTTCTTGAAAGGTAGATTTGAGAGCAATGCCACCTTTCTTGATTGGTTCTTGTCTTCTTTTTATCTTCATTTCATAAGTGAAAAGAGAGCCCATTAGTTTATGCAAAGAAAGTGTATGAGGATCTTTGGACTCTTCGATGGCTGTCACTTTAGCTTTCCAAGTCTTTAGTAGACTATTGAGAATTTTCTTTACCATCTCCACATTTGAATATGTCTTCCCAAGAGCCTTTAAACCATTAATGATGTCGGTGAAGCGGTTTGACATCTCACTAATGGTTTCATTGAATTTCATCTTAAATAACTCATAATCATGAGTAAGCATGCCTATTTTTGTCTCTTTCACTTAGTTTGTACCTTCATAAGTGACAGCCAGCTTATCTTAAATTTCTTTTGCATTCTCACATAAAGAGACTCTATTATACTCACCAGGTCCCAATGCACAAAAGAGTGTGTGCATTGCTTTGGCTTTGAGTTGAGCTATCTTCATATCATTGACATCCCATTCATTCTCTAGCTTTATCACCTTCTTACCATCCATCATCTTCATTGGAATTTGAGGACCATTTACAATGACCCTCCAGACTTCATAATCATTTACTTGAATGAACAACCTCATCCTAGTCTTCCAATAGGAGTAGTTGTCACTAGCAAAGAAAGGAGGTCTAACAATTGAATGCCCTTCACTTTTAAGAGATGTTGCAACTGTTTCATTTGCTATGAGACACACCTCTTGTTGGCAGGTATAGTTTTGTAGCTCGAGGATGGTTTTTCCACATTAATTGCCATATTTCTTTGAGCCATTTTTAGGATCACTCTTGGACTGTTAAACCTACAAAAAGAGTACTAGCTCTAATACTAATTATTAGCTCAAAGACTTGGAATAAACCAAGAAAGGGTGAATTGGTTTTAATAAAATTTTCAAAGATAATATTCAATAACCATAAATTATCAAAATAGATAAGCACAATATATGAATATAAACAAGAGATAGGGTTAGAGAATTTAACACCAAGATTTATAGAGGTTTGATCTTTTCTTAGGCACCTACGTCCTTTCCCTTAGCCTCTCTTGCTAAAGAGTTTAATCCACTATTTGATGAAGATTACAACTAAGCTTTCACAAAGCTTTACAAACTCAACAACATACATTCTTAAGGGTTATCCTCCCCCTTAAGCTTACACATTCACAATATAAAAAATTCAGAAGTGTTTGGCAAACTTGAAAAACCTCACAAGGGCTAGGTGTTTGCTAAGTTGAAGTACACAAATGTATAGATAAGAAAGTAGAGAAAAATTGATATGAATTCTGCACTTTTTTGCTTTTTACAGCTTTGAATGCTTGAGAAGATTAGTAGGTGAATAGCAATAAGTTTCTTTAGCTCTTGTTACTCTTTGTCTGCAGTGAAATGCTTGATTTATGGTTAGAAAAAAGTTGAGAGCCATTGGATTGCATTTAATGCTTCAAACTTACAAAAATTTTGGATAAAAAATAACCGTTGGGAGTTTTAGGCCTTCAGGGGATCGATCTTCTCCCTTAAGGGATTGATTGGTTCATGTTCTCAATTTTATACCAATTTTGCCTTACCCGATCGATCCCTTGCTTGAGAGGATCGATCTATTCTTTTAGGTGATCAATCCCTTTTCTGGGTTTCCACACTTGAGGAACATTCTGTTTGAACAACCGATTGATCCCTTTAAGAGGGGATCGATCCTCTATGTGAGGGGATCGATCTTGTTTTTAGAAAGTTACGCGAGGCAATCATTCTGTATGAAAAAGTAATCGATCCCTTAAATGAGGGGATCGATCCATTCTACTAACCAATCAATCTTTACAGGGAGGGGATCGATCAATTTTTGCCAAATCTTGAGAACTTTCGGTTCTGGTTAAAAACAGGATCGATCCCTTTTGCTAGGGGATCGATCTGGTAATGGAAGGGATTGATCCCATCCCTGAGGGGATCAATCCCTTCTATCAAAACTTGCATAAATCATGTTTTGTTCCAAGAATTTGAGTTGTTTTGGTTCTCAAATAAATTTTGGCAAGATAGAAGGGTGGAAAAATGTTCAATTTAAGTTTAAACAAGATTGAAACAAGTTTGACAAATTTTTATTTTGTCAAATCAAAACTCTTAATCAATTCAAGGCCAACAAACCCAATGCTTTAACACTAATTTAATATACAATTCAATATGTTAAACCAAAAAAGTAGCTAACTGAATAGATCTAAATAAAATAACAGCAAGAATGTAACTTTCATGAAAAATAAAGCAATACCGAATGTAAATATTGAATCTTTAAACCAATAACAATAAACCTAAATTGAAAAAACTTTAAAACCAAAATTGATTGCTTGAAAACTTAAAAATAATATGCTTAAACTAATGTTGAAAACTAGAAAAATTAAAGGAATAATAAATCTTTAAAACAAAAACTTGAAAACTAAAGAAAGCTTTGAAGAAAACTTAGAAACAAGAAAACTAAAAATTACTAATAAGTTGGTCTATCACCCCAATCCCTTACACCATTTTTCTAAGACTTAATCATGTATAAGAATACCCTAGGTAGGTTTGGCCAATAAGGGAATTCAAAAAAGCTTTGTACAGTTTCGGTTGGACTTGAACTCTTTAATCCAAGAATGCCTATTATAGTTGGATTCAACTATAACTATTTAAAAAGAAAGCTTGTAAACCATTATTAATGTCTAAATTATATCCATCATCTAGCAACTGAAATCATATATATAAAAAAAGCCATAGCCAAATCTTGATTACCAAGAATTTGCATTTAGCCAACATGAATCAATCTTCTTGAATGTTGTTTCAAATTCTTTAACCTTGTACTTTTCTTATACCCCACGATTTGATTTGAATTCTTACTTGAAAAATCAAAGTTTAAAACTATGTAGAACACTTCATTAATGCCGCCCATAAAGAATATAATTTAAATGTTTTATTCAATCCTATTCCAAATAGGAATAAGAATACCAAATCTTAATCCATATTGGAAATCCAAATCCAAATAGGTAAAGTAATTAGAATTGTCACCTTATCATGGCACATCATTTTTGTTAACGAATAAGAAAACTCCTTATACCATGTCATCCATCAGTAGTTCTATACATGTGCACCTATATAAGCTACCATAGACTTATAATCACTCGCAATTATAATTTTGCCCTTCATTATAGTTGAGATTACCTATCTTGAATCTTACATGAATTTTTTTCATTTTTTTTTCAAGATTACATCATTCCTACTTCATTAAACTTCACAATTTAGCTCTTTCCAAGCAATTTAATTTAGCTCTAAACTCAGCTTGAAGCTCCTCCCAATCATCTTGTATAGCAACTCTTTTCAAATAAGCTATCTTATGCAAGAAAAGAAAGCTCGACATGCCTTTTTTGGTGCTCATGGATTGGGGTTTCATGGTCATTGCTTGGCATTTTTTTCTTATTCTTCAGGGCTCCATTTTCTCATGGCAATCAATTATCCTCATCTCCTAAGGGCCTTTGAATTGCCATGGCAAATTTTTCACTAGGTTTGGCCATTGCTTGCATGATAACACTAGATGTGAGCATGGTGTTTAGTTTTTTTCTACACATAAAATTTGGAGAATTTAGGTGGATAATCAAGCAAAATTAAGTTAAGTAAGTTAAAATTTAATCGATTAAGTACATGATAATTCTAAAAATATAGAATTATCACACATTCAAACTTGACTTTTTGCTTGTCCTCAAGCAAAATCATCTTATGCTTTGAGCCAATTCCACTTCCTATAATCAATTACAAATTGTTTCCTAAAAAATTGCATAATGATTATAGCTTAAGGTGAATTCTAAACAAGGGCTTGTCATAAAAATTATCATAGAATATGCATCTATTCAATTGAAGTTTCATTGTGTGCAACATTCATCACATGCCATTAAGCTATGAATATGCAACCATGAATTAATATAACATAATTGAAATTTACATACATTCCATAAGTTTGTCTTTCACACTTCTCTCCACTAATTTTGGCCACAACTAAACTCAAGATCCTTAGATCTTTACTAGTTTGTAACGTTAGGCTAAGGTAAAGGTAGGATAGAAGGAATGTTTAAGTTCAAGTACCCTAATCATGCACAACAATCTTACGGTCAATTAGAGAGTTATTCGAGACTAGTAATGCCCTAAAACTTGAATTGTTTTTCACTTTCTTTATTTAGCACGCTTTTATTTCTTTATTTGTTTCTTTTTTTTTCTTTTCCATTTTTTTGATTTTTTGATTTTTTTTTTCAAAATTTTATTTCCTTCATTTCCCAAATGTGACATAATTCTCTAATAATATCATAGGTGATCCTTATGCATATAAAGTGTAGACACTTAATTTAGTCTAGGCCTGAACAAATTGGGCCTAGTTCAATGGAGTCCAAGCTATTAGGCAATTGCTTATCATTTTATGTTTTAGTTATTTAGTTATTTATTTATTTATTTATCTCTTGGTTTATCTTTTTGTTGATTATTCATTTATTTGTTTTTTGTTTATCTTTGATTTTTCATTTTTTTCATTTGATTTATCTTTAATTTTTTTTGTATTATTAAATTAGGTGTTAAAATAATGATAAGATAATAGTAATAATAAAAAAAATAAAAAATAAAATTAATAAATATTTTGTCGTGATTTAGTGTTTGAAGAATTGTAGTTGGATTTAATTTGTTAAAGATAAATTTTATGTTCTGTAATAATACAAAATCATGTCAACAATAGATTCATAGTTGATCATAAACTTTTTTGCCTATTCTCTATAAATACGACTTGAATCAAGCAAAAAAAAACACATAGAAACATAAAGATCAGAGAAACATAAAGACAAAAAAGTCAGAATACATGAAAGGTAGTAAAAAATTTTAGGGAAATCTTTGTTTTGAAGAGAAGATGTCTTTTTTTTTCTAGAAATTTTATGCAAAATCTCAATTTTCGATTGAATTTTCTGGCGATATTTGAAGATTTCGGTGACTTTCCGATGAGATTTTTAGTTTTCGACGAGATTCCCAGTTTTCGATGTCAGTTTTCCAAAAATCGATGAACTTTTGATAAATTTTTGGTGACTTAACCCGATTCTAGCATAAATTCCTAAAATTCAGTGAAGATTCAACCAATGTTCTTAGGGGTTTTAGAAAGAGAGGGAGAGAAAAAGGAAAAAAAGAGAGAAGGAGTAGAGGAAATCTAAAGAAAAAATGAATTTTTTATTCTATTTATACATTACCAAATGACGTTCTTTTGGCCTTAAGAAACCCCCAGGATTCGCATGTTTACCTATCGAGTAACTAACTCGAGCGCAACCCGTTTTGCTTACCTGTATTTCAACCACAGTTCAGTAGCTGAGTCAAGTCACGTCGAGCCTCTGAGTCACATCTCCGAGCCGTCATCTACGTCTCAAGCCGAGCCATTCTAGTCACCAAGCTAAGACGATTTTTTTGGTATTTTATTTTATTTTATCTTATTTATTTATTTAGTTATTATATTTATTTTATAAGTATTTTTTTGCATGATTAAATTTTAAGAAAAATAAAAATATAAAAAAAAATAAAATATATATTTTTTGAGAATAAATAAAATTATCCAATGATGGAATTTTTAGAAATTTCAAATGATAACTTTTTAAGAAATTCCTAGGTTAGAAATTTTTTCTAAATTTGTCCCAAATGATGAAAATTTTAGATAAAGTTTCAATAACAATGATTAGTATTTATTTTCAATTTAAAAAATGATTAATAAAAAATTAATAAAAATTTTGGAATTAAATACTAATTATCAAAGGATGAGATTCTTAGAAATTTCAAATGATAAATTCTCTAAGAAATCTCTAGGTGAGAATTTCTCTAAATTTATCCCAAATAATGGAATAATTTAGATGAAATTTCAACAAAAGTAATTATATTCTTTTCCAAATAAAAAAATTATTGGTTGAAAAATATTTAACAATTATCCAATGATGAAATTCTTAAAAATTTCAAATGGTAAAATTTTTAAAAAATCTCTAGGTGAGAAATTTCTTTAAACTTGTCCCAAATAGTGAAAGAATTTAAATGAAACTTCAAGAAAATAGTTGTCATATTAGTTTCTTTCCAAAAATAAAAAAGAAAAAGAATTTCTAAATAGACCAAAATGGTGGAAATTTTAGAAATCAAAAAAGAAATTTTCTAAATTGACCAAAATGGTGAAAACTTTAGAAATAAAACTTATAAATAAAAAATAAATTTCGAGGATGAAATTCTTAGTAATCGCAAATGGTTTATTATCTAAGAAATTTTTAGGTGAGAAGATATTTCTAATTTGGCCTAAATGATGAAATAATTAGATATATTTTCAATAAAAAATAAAAAAAATGATTAAAGCTTTTTTTCAACGATGGAGTCTCTTCAAGAAAATAAATGAGATTCTTGAATACTCTTGAGGTGAGAATATTTTTAAGAGTTTTACCAGATTGATGGAGAAATCTTAAAAGTTATTTCCAATATTTAAGCATTAAAATTTAAAACCATTAGAATCAAGACCTCAGGATAATTTAAAATAAAAATAGTGTGGGGATGTTATAACCTATCTCATATGTAACCGAACTCCAAACCCTGTTCTGATTAATAGACCAAAATCTATTCTTTTAGGGACCCTTAGTCAAGCTTAGGAGTTCCCTAAAAGGATAGATTCATTAGGTGATCACACCTAGTTAAAAAAGATTGATGGTGACTCCTTTTGTTAAGTCTAGCTGTAGATTTACAAATCTATATGTTATAATAGTTTGACAACTCTACTAGGGATTCTATAGAGAGTTAGGCCATATCAATCTTAAATTTATCTTATCCTTTAGTCTAATGGTTTGTAATGATTATGTTATTTGTTTACTAACATTTTTTTATCTTTTTTTTTATTTATGGAGGTTGAATATTTTATGTTCCTTCACACACACTATCATATGCATTTGCATTACATGAGCTCTATACTTGAGCTTCGTCCATCTTAGGAGGGAGTAAAATACATATGCTTTGGTGGGATGATAATCTCCACAATGGCTAGTGAAATACTCTCACTCAAATTGAATTTTTTTCATTGGTAGCCTATGATGGGTAAGGATTGGAATACTTTACTAATTTGTGATAAACAATGATATAAAGAACAATTTAGGAACCTTTAGTGCTTAAAATCACTTAACCCTGCATATAGTTTACACTTAAGAGGCTAGCCTTAAAATAATGCTTTTTTTACCCATTGATAGATGTAACCCAAAGTTAGGACACAAGAAGGAACAATTTGTGTGATATATTGATTATCTAACTATTTTATTTGTTTAAATTTGTGCATTTGTATCATTTTAATTATTTTAATTTGCATGGTCATATTTAACATTGTCATTTGCATCATTCTCATATAGGGAATATTTGCCACATATCAATTATTGATAAATTAGATCCACACCTACATCTATAGAAAGCCAAATACAATCAAAGTCTACAACAGTTCGTTATGAATCTGCTCATCAATTGAAAATCAAGTTAGAGGAAGGTAAAAAAAAACATGGTAATTGTTTGCCCATGGGTTTTATCTCATCATTGCTTGAGAGAATTCATCTTGATCTTTAACAAAATAACCTGGCTAACCTAAGTAATGTCTAGGGATGCTTGAGTAGAACAATGTATGAGGTATTTGAAAATAAATATGAAGATATAGCTTCACTGCTCCAAGTGGATATGGACAATAACATAATAAAAGCCATCTTACGGTTTTGGGATCCTTTTTATAGGTGTTTCATTTTCAATGAAACAAATATGGTGCCCATAATTGAAGAGTACATGGTTCTACTTCACTTTGATTTGCCAAACCTAGATAAAATGTTTTGGTCAAATAAGGTTTGTTATCATAAGAAGCTTGTGCACATGCTTAGACTCAGCTTGCCTTAAGTTAATACATGTGTACAGACAAAAGGTGAAAGTAAGGCCATCCCATGAAGTTTTCTATGAAACTTCATCCAGGGGCATTTGGATGATGATTAAAGGTTAGTGGCAATAGCTATAGCTCTATATGAATTGGTAATCTTCCTAAAGCTTATTGGATATGTTGATGTCATAGTAATAAACTTTGTCGATCAATTACCATACAAAGTCAATACAACACTGACCATTTTAGCAAAAACCATTCGTTTCTTGAATTTTTGTTGCAGAAATGATAAAGGTCAATTTAATGGGTGCTTATAGCTACTTTATATATAAATAAAAAGTCATATCGAATACAAAGAAAGTAAGTTTCACAAACTATACTTTTGTTCCAATGTTCTAATCAATGAGTTTTGTTCCAGCTTATAGCCTAAAGCAAAGTTAAAAGAAGAATGGGTTTCATATTTTCATGTGCTTGATAGCCAAAAGATAATTTGGAGAGCACCTTAGATGCGTCATGATATAGTATTATATAGTTGTAGAATTAACCTTGAGTGTTCTTATTGGGCTTATGGGGGAACTTATGCCTTAACTTTGGTAAAAAGACAATATGGGTTTGAACAATTTATTCTAGAAACTTATGGACTTAACCATTAAGAATTCTCTTTCACTGAAAAAAGGGCGTATGGAACAACTGAAATGATAAAAAAGGTATGAAAATAAACCATTATGGTTAAATAGGGGAAGCTTACTTATAATGTCACCTTAGAATATATTATGTCATATACAAGGAGGGGTAAACACATTGTGCTTCTTCGAGAATGAATAACTGACCATTTTCCAAAGTTAATTCCTCAAGATCCCTTGCTCAAAGTGGAAATGACAAAAAAAAAACTCCAAACTGAAAAAGATGAGCTGAAACAAGAAAATAAGTGATTAAAGGTAAAAATGAAAGAAAATTTAAAGCTCTAAGAATAGAAAATCTAAAGCCTCACTGAGCAAAAAGATCAGTGGAAAGCCTTATTCAATAATTTAGATACGAGACATTCATCATTCACACCTGAGCTTGCCCGACTTTTAAAAGAAAATGAACTACTAAAAGCAAAGGTGGAAGAAAGACAAAAGGCCACTGCTAGGGCATACATACATAGCCAAAGGCTACAAGGGATAATGGACCAATGCACAACACAAGTAGAAGCTTTTACTAATGAATGCAAGAAACATGCTAAAAGAGTGAGTTATGGAAAGGCATGTGCACGAAAAACCAGAAACATCTAAGGCACATGTTTGATTAATTATGCACTGTTGTAGAAAAAACATCAAAAATGGAAGAAATGAAAGATTTGAATACTGTGGTGCAACTAGTAGGAGCTCATGGGCAGTGGTTGCTTAACTTCTTAAATGAGGCAAAAATCATTACCAGCAAGTAAAAAAATTTATAAGGAGGCATTAGAGTAATGTTTAGGAAAAGGGTTAATGCTTAGGACTTTAGAATGTTGTTTTGGAAGTAATGTTTAGGAATAAGGGTTAATGCTTAGGACTTTAGAATGTTGTTTTGGAAGTAATGTTTAGGAATAAGGGTTAATGCTTAGGACTTTAGAATATTGTTTTGGCTCTATTAGGATTTAGTTTTGAAATTTTATTAAATAAAGTTTCGAATTGAGATTTCTTTATCAATAATTAGTATGTGGCAAATATTAGTACATTCCATTCACACTTCAAAATACCAAACATAAACTATAACATTTCTAATAATAATGCAATTGTGGTAGTCAAGGTTTAACGATAGCTCCGCTAAGCAAGAACCTCATTCACTAATGCAACACAAGGGCTTAAGCCAGATAAATGGAACAAGAAAATTTCAATCATCCTAAAAAGATAGAGAAAGCTCAAGAAAAGCTTAAAGGGGAGTTGAATAAGATTCTGGAGGCTTTGAATAAATTGAACAAAAGGAAAGATGTTGAAGAAAATACTAGCCAATAGGATTAGCCATTACAAAAGGTGATTGATCCTCTATATCCTTCTGGTTTTAAGCCACATCAAGCTCAGTCCACTCATGATGCACTACCACGTGGGGTATACATACCCCAAAATGCCATCAATTTCAAATCCAAGGCATTACTAGAGCTATATAAATCCTATATTTACTGATAAGGCAATGGAACCAATTTTGGTCCCTGATCTAAATGATTCAAAAGAAAAGAAAAAATTAAAGAAAAAAGTGGTTGAGTCATTGTAGGACTTGATAACTGACTAGAAGATTAATATGCTGGAAGAAAGGCTGTGAGCGATGAAGGGAATTGATTTTTATGGTTTTGTAAATGCTATTAGGCTCTATGTAGTCCTAGATGTTATTATTCTTTCGAAGTTCAAGGTACCAAAGTTTTAGAAGTATGATGGTACGAAGTGTCCAAAGACTCACATTATTATGTATTGTTGAAAGATGGTAGCCCATGCTAATAATGAAAAGCTACTAATGCATACATTTCAAGATAGCCTTTTGGCTCTGTTGCTAAATGGTTTATCTAGCTAGATAGGACTCGTATTCATTCTTAAAGTGATATGGCCCATGACTTCATTAGTCAATATCGACATATTATAGATTTAGCTTCTAATCATTGGTCTTTGTAAAGTATAGAGAAAAAAGCAAATGAATCATTCAAGGAATACGCCCAGAGGTGGAGGGATATAGCTACTCAAGTGCAATCTCTTTTAACTAAGAAAGAAACTACAGCGTTGTTTGTCAACACTTTAAAATCTCTCTGTTATAAAAAGATAATAGGGAATGTAATAAAAAATTTCATCGACATGGTGATCTCAGGTAAAATTATTAAGAATGCCATTAAGAATGGCAAATTAGAAGGAAGGGAAGCCTCTACCAATAGGGTATCAAAGAAAAAAAAGACTAAAGCTTAAACTATAAGCTTTGACAAATAATAATTCAGGGGTTATCAACCCTATCCACTAGAATCTGACTCCACATATTACCCTATTGTGAATAATGCTTCACCTTACCAATACTAACTAATCCCACAGCCATTGTACCCTTTGACATATTAACCTACTTTTAGACCCCTAAACACCCATGTACAATCCTAACACCAACCTCTCGCAAGACCTTAGATTTGTCTTGCTAGCCTAATAAGTAGTTCATAAGAGTAATGAACTACTTGAGAAAAACCCATATTCGATCCGATCTCTATGACTTATATAAAGTTATATCAGGAGTTCTACAACAATCACTTAATTGCCTTCAATCGACTATAGCACTCAAGCCACCCTATCCAAAGTGGTATGATCTTACAGCTCATTATGACTACCATTAAGGAATCATTGGTCATTCCACAAAAAATTGCATTGCCCTAAAGCATAAGGTGCAACGATTAATCAAGGATGGAATGATAAACTTTGATACAGGAGGGGTAACCTCACCTAATGTTAATGACAATCCTTTACCTAACCACAATGTGAATGCTCTAAATGAGAATCGAAAGCGTCATGTGAAAAAAAAATAGAAAAAATCAAGACACCTTTCAGTAAGCTATTTGATACTTTGTACAAAGCTGACATGATATAGCTAGTGAGCTCATATAGTTATCATAAAGCATATGTATCAGATAAAAGTTACAATATCATAGTGGGGCAACTAGCCACTCTATTAAAACTTATGAACAATTCTATCAAGAGGTACAGAAGCTCATGGATTCTTACTAAATTGAGCTTTATGAAGATGAGGAAGTTTCAAAATATGCTGAAGTGTCTATGACCAACAAGCCATTGAAATTGTTTCCAAAATTGATAATAATTTACTGTGGGAACAAACCAAAGTCAATCATAAACAAGCTTATCTCGAGGTTGATAACTTTTAAAGTCCCTACTCTATTCCCTTACAAGGATGATAAAGCTTTGCCATTGAAATATGATTATGATACGATACTCCGAGGGTGAGAGAAAAATGCACTTAAGTCTGAAGCTGCCAATATAATTGGTGTAGAAAGCATCACTCGAAATAG
Source organism: Durio zibethinus (assembly GCF_047325235.1). Lineage (NCBI taxonomy): Eukaryota > Viridiplantae > Streptophyta > Magnoliopsida > Malvales > Malvaceae > Durio > Durio zibethinus. Next base: position 22,577,439 of record NC_143166.1, read on the forward strand.
AAGATGCTATACTCTAAAAATGCTGAGAGGGCTAGAAAAGAAAAGGCCAAGGTAGGAGAAGAATAGAATAATCTATAAGTTATGTCTGAAAAAGAATGTTAAAAGCCAGTATAAAAAAAAGGCTTGTAAATTCTTGAAACTGGTGAAGCACAGTGAATACTCTATGGTTGAATAATTAAATAAGATGCTAGCATGAATTTCATTGCTACCATTGTTATTGAACTCTGAACTGCACCAAAATGCCTTGCTAAAGGTGTTGAACTAGGTGTATATGGCACATAATGTGTCTATTGAGTATTTAAATCATTTAGCTGGAAACTTGGCAATGTCAAATTACATAGCATTTAGTGATAATGAGATTCTTCCAGAAAGAAGAGGAAACACCAAGGCTTTGCATATCACTATCAAGTGTAAGAGCCATATTATAGCTAAGGTGCTAATCGATAATGGCTTTGCTGTTAACGTCATACCTATGTCAACTTTGGCAAGGCTATCTGTTGATTAATCATATATGAAGAGTAGTCATATGGTCATTCGAGCTTTTGATAGGACCAGGCATGAAGTTTTAGGAGATATAAAGATGCCCTTGTAGATTGGGCCATGCACGTTTAATATAAAATTTCAAGTGATGGATATCTCCTTATTTTATAACTGTTTATTGAAAAAGCCATGGATTCACATGGCAGGTGTTATTCCCTCTACCGTACACCAAAAGATCAAGTTTAACATAGAAGGTTAATTGGTGGTAGTATTTGGAGAGGAAGATATGTTGGTGACTCAACCGTTGAATGCCCTATATATAGAGGCTACTGAGAAAGCAGTGCAATGTTCTTACCAGTCTTTTGAATTAGTCAATTCTATGGGTGAAAGACTTAAAAGCCAATAATTTTCAAGGATAGTGGTGAGTCATATCATCAATAAATGTTGGTATCCTAGAATAGGGCTGGACAAAAATTTACAAGGGATAAGAGAGCTTTCGGTAATAATTGACAACAACAAGAAGCTAGGTTTAGGCTATAAGGCAGAAGAATGAGAGATTAGAAGAAGACAAGAAAATAAGAGGGAAAGAAAAATGGTAGGGCTAAAAGGGTACAAACCAAAGACTATGTTTATGATCATTCCACATTTGTATGAGACCTTCAAGCTTAGAGGGTTCATGTACCTAGATGCAAAAAAAAATCTAGAATAGGGTATGGATGAGGCATTTACTAAGTTGTCCATCCATGCAATTGGAGATAAGAAAAAGGCATGAACAAGAAATGTGGGTTCATTTTGGTCTGTCGGGTTATGAGCTGAACAATTAGAGCACTACTAAAATACCTACTATTCTTGAATTATTTTAATATAATTATACATCCCAGTAGCTTATGCCCAAGACATTGGGATGATCTTTTATGTATGGGCTATTTATCTATTATTATTTTAATAAAGATTATGAATGATGCATTTTCATTCATTTTTTCATTTTTTCAACACATCTTGCCAACACATCCATTTTCATTCAATTTCAAGTCCTTAAATGAACATGAAGATAATCATAATAATGATCAAGGGGTTAATTTTGAGTTGTCCATCCATGCAATTGGAGATGAAAAGGGGCATGAACAAGAAATGTGGGTCTGCCTTTGTTTGCCAAGTTACGAACTGAACAATTATAGCATTATTAAAATGCCTGCTATCATTGAAACTATTTTAATGTAATTGTACATCCCAGTAGCTTATGCCTAAGACATTGGGATGATCATTTATATATAGGTTATTTATCTATTATTATTTTAATAAAGATTAGAAAGGATGCATTTTCATTTATTTCTTCTATTGCTTTCATTTTCCATTTTTCCAACACATCTTGCCAACACTTCTAATTTCATTCAATTTTAGGTCTTTAAATGAACATAAAAATAATCAAGATAATGATCAAGGGATTAATTTTGAAAATTCAATTAACACTGATAAACTTGATAGTGTGATGATTTTAAGGAATATGTATTACCTTTGAACCTAATGAGATTAATTGAACAAGAAAACAGACCAATTGAGCCTCATCAAGAGATAACTGAATTGGTAAACTTAGAAAATGAAGAGAATAAGAAGGAGGTTAAAATTGTCACATCACTTTCATCAATAAACAAGCAACGATTGAAAGATCTACTTTGAGATTTTGTAGATGTGTTTGCTTGGTCTTATCAAGATCTACTTAGGCTTAGCTTAGAAATAATATAACATAAATTGCCCTTAAAGCCAAAATGTAAACCAATCTAACAGAAGCTGAGGCGAATGAAGCCTAAAATGCTGCTAAAGATTAAAGAAGAGGTGATGAAATAATTTGATGTGGGTTTCTTGCAAGTGGCTAAGTATCTAGAATGGGTAGCCAACATAGTACTAGTCCCTAAAAAAGATGAGAAGGTGCAAATTTGTGTAGATTATCATGATTTGAATATGGTTAGCCCAAAGGATAACTTTTTTTTGCCTCATATTGACACACTGTGGATAATATAGCCAGGCATTCGATGTTTTCCTTGATAGATGGGTTCTCAAGGTATAATAAGATAAAAATGGCTGAAGATGACATAGAAAAGACCATTTCATGACCATGTAAGGTACATTTTGCTATAGAATTATGCCCTTTGGTTTAAAGAATGATAAGGTAACATATCAAAGAGCCATGATAATGATTTTTTATGACATGATGTATAAAGAGATCGAAATATATATGGATGATAAGATTACAAAATCTTAAGAAACAGAAGAACATGTCACCAACCTCAGGAAGTTGTTTCAAACATTGAGAAAATTCCAACTTAAGTTGAATCCAGTTAAATGTACCTTCAAGGCAAGGTTAAAAAAATTGCTAGGCTTCGTGATCAGTGAAAGGAGGACTGAAGTTAATCTAGACAAAATAAGAGTCATTTAGAATTTGTCACCTCCAAGCACACCAAAAAAAAGTTTGAGGTTTTTTGGGTAAACTGAACTACATTTCTTGATTTATTTTTCAGCTTACCTACAAATACGATCATATCTTTAAACTTCTTCATAAAAGCAATCCTAGAGAATAAAATAAGGAATGTCAATAAGCTTTTGATAAAGTTAAGCAGTACTTATCCAATCCTCTAATCTTGATACCACATATTCTAAAAAGACCTTTGATCTTATACCTGACAGTGTGCGAGAATTCAATAGGATGTGTACTGGAGCAACAAGATGAGCCTAACTTAAAAAAGAAAGCTATTTACTATCTAAGTAAGAAGTTCATAGAATATAAGTCCAAGTATTCTTCTTTAGAGAAAATATGTTGTGCATTAGCTTGGATTACTAAAAGACTCAAACAATATATGTTTTATCATACCATTTAGCTTATAGCAAAATTGGATCCAATCAAATACATTTTCAGGAAGCCCTCTTTGTTTAGAAGAATTGCTAGATGATAAGTAATGCTCTCAGAGTATGATATCGTATATATGAGCCATAAAGTAATAAAAAAAATGCTACAGTTGAGTTTCTCGCAGATCGTGCTGTTGAAGATTATGAGCAAAAAAGATTAGAATTTTTTTATGAAGATTTAATGGTTGTGTTCGAACTTAAGAAAGAAAAAGATGAAGAGAAATATTGAAAAATATATTTTGATGGAGCTACCAATGCATTGGGACATAAAATTAGGCAATTTTGATTTCTCTAAAAGAACAAATACTATCCTATAACAATGAGATTGAATTTTAATTACACAAAATAACATCATTAAATATGAGGCCTGTGTCATAGGTTTATAAGCTACTATAGATAGAAAAGTTAAAGCATTGAAGGTGTTTGAAAACTCAGCTCTAATTATTATCAGTTGAAAGGAGAGTGAGAGACGAGAGATTTAAAACTCATTTCATATCACAAGTATATCCTAGAGTTGATCAAGTAGTTTGAAGATATTTAGCTTGATTATTTACCTCAAGAGAAAAATCTAATTACTGATGCTTTGGTTACTCTAGCAGCAATGATCCGAGTTAATGATAACATCGACATTCAGCCCATCAAGCTAAATGTCAAGGATATGCCAGCTCATTATTCTAATGTAAAAGAGGAAGTGGATAGGAAACCATGGTATTATATATCTTGTAGTTTATTAAAGATCAATAATACCCAGACCAAGTAATTGAGAGTGATAAAAGGGTTTTCCAGAGACTAGTTATGAGCTTCTTCCTAGATGGAGATGTCCTATATAAAAGAAATCATGATCAAGTATTATTGAGATAAGTAAATATGGCTAAAATGAAAAAAATTATTAAGGAGGTACATGATAGAATATGTAAAGCACATGCAAATGGACATATGATGGCAAGATAGATCATGAAAGCTAGGTACTATTAGTTGATATAGAGAGCGGCTATGTCGACTATGCTTGAAAATGTCATAAGTGCCAGATCTATACTGATAAGATCCATACTCCACCAACTGCTTTATATGTTTTGGCACCACTCTAGCCATTCTCCATATGAGACATGGATGTCATTGGTCCTATTACCCTGAAGGCTTTTAATGGGCATAAGTTCATTTTTATGATGATAGATTATTTCATGAAATGGGTGAAAGTGGCTTTATTTGAAAGTATGACATGATCTGTGGTCTACAAGTTCGTAAAGAAAAAGATCATTTGTAGATATAGACTTCTAACTAAAATAATTTCAGATAATGCTAAGAACTTGAATAGTAAGATGATACAAGAAATATATGCCCAATATAAGATCAAGCATCATAATTTAGCACCATATCGCTCGAACATGAAAGGGGCAGTCGAGGTAGCAAACAAGAATATAAAAAGAATTATTGAAAAGATGACCTATACTTATAAAGACTGGCATAAGAAGTTGCCATTTGCATTTCATGCTTATCGGAGGTCAGTGTGTACCTCTACTAGGGCAACCCCATTTTTTTTGGTATATAAGATGGAAGCTGTGTTCTAGTGGAAGTAGAAATCCCATCTTTGAGAGTTCTAAGGGAAATTGAATTGGAAAAGGCTGAATGAATTTGAGAGCATTATGAGCAGTTGAATTTCATCAAAGAGAAGAGATTGATAGTGTTGTCCATGGTTAATTGTATCAGAAAAAAATGATGAGGGCTCTTGATAAAAAGGTTCGACCTCATTATTTTTTAGAAAGGGAATTGGTCTTAAAATGAATTCTCCTAAGCCAGTATGATAATAGAGGAAAATGGACACTGAATTGGCAAGGGCCATATGTTGTGAAATAAGCTTTCTCAGGTGGAGCATTGATATTAGTTGAGATGGATGGAGATGATTTATCCCATCCTATAAATTCTAATGCTATGAAGAAATACTATGCTTAAAAAAAGGAAAAAAAGAGAAAGAAAAAAATGAACAAATGAAAAAAAATGAAAAATGAAAAAGAATGACTTAAGTTGAAAACTCAAAAGGGCGGTTTAAGTCAAAGAGGGTTCATCTAAATTAAAAACCTAAAAAGGTGGCTTAGATAAGGAAGATGTAGCATCAAATTTACAAATTCACCAACATGGAGGCTAGTATGTTCTAATGAGCTCTAAATTATTAAGTGCATCAGGTGGTTGAGTTTTGCAAAAAGATTTCAAGATATGTTATCATGATTATTTGGTTGTTTATTTTTGGCGTTATTACCCCATACCCATCATTGTAACTCTTTTTCTATTTTACTATTCAATGGCCAAAGTTGTGCTACCATTTTTTATAAGAGATATTTCACTTCATTCTTTGTGTCTCTCTTTTGTTGATTATTTCCCAAGTCATTTCTACTATTTTCCCTTTAATACCTTACAATGGAAAAAATGTGTGATTGCATTTTTACTTTTTCAAATTAAAAAAATGATTGATAAATGAATAATAGCATGAAATATTTTTACATTACCTTAGAAAATGTTAAGAGTGATAGGGTAAATATGAATGTTCAGTTCATGGTAAGGACATTAAATTTGGAAAAAAATATTTCTTTAAAAAGAGAATATGGGAGTTAAATGAGAAGGATGATTGAGAATTATATCAATTTAGTCTAAGTACCTAAAGATTGAAGAGTTCGAGATCCAGGAAAAAAGCTTGAGAAACTTGAGTACCATAATTGAAAATAAATTAATTAATTGACATTTGCATAGCATGCATTGTATTTTTGAATGTTTAGTGCATAACATGCATTGCATTTGAGAATGTCTATTGCATGAAGCAGGGATATTACAAGACCTCATATAAAGAAGATAGATGTGAAGACTTTCCAATGAAAGAATTTAAAATTCTCATTAAAAAAAAAAACCTCGGAGGTAAGGTTTGGATCCTTAGAAAAGGATATTTCTCAATATTAGGAACAATTTGTAAGACCTCCAAGCATAATCTCTTAAAATTTTTTCAGACATGATCTATGACTCCTTTGGACATAATTTTGAGAAGCTTTATTTTTTAAAGTTGTTGAGCCTTTGTTTAGAGGAGCTTTATTTATTTTTCAAAGTCGTTGAGCTTCTGTTTAGAGGAGCCTTATTTATTTTTCAAAGTTGTTGAGCCTCTGTTTAGAGGAGCTTTATTTATTTTTCAAAGTTGTTGAGTCATTGCTTAAAAAAGTTTTTATATTATTCAACAAGTCTGAGTGTCCGTTTAAAAAAAAATGAATGAGCATGTCAAATTAATTATCTAGATATGAAGGGTATTTACATCTTTGCACAATTCCTATTGCACAGGAAGTACACAAAGAAAGATAACTATAGACACCTAATTTGGTTCAAGTCCGAACCAATTAAGCCTAGTTCAATGAAGTTCAAGCTGTTAAGAAATTACTCATCATTTTATGTTTTATTTATTTATTTATTTATTTTTCTTTTGGTTTATTTTTTGTTGATTATTCATTTATTTGTTTTTTGTTTATCTTTGATTTTTCATTTTTTTCATTTGATTTGTCTTTAATTTTTTTGTATTATTAAATTAGATGTTAAGATAATGATAAGATAATAGTAATAATAAAAAAATAAAAAATAAAATTAATAAATATTTGGCCATGATTTGGTGTTTATAGAATTGTAGTTGAATTTAATTTATTAAAGATAAATTTTATGTTCTGTAATAATACAAAATCATGTTAATGATGGATTCATAGTTAATCAAAAACTCTTTTGCCTATTCCCTATAAATATAGACTTAAATCAAGCAAGAAAAAAACACTTAAAAACATAGAAATTAGAGAAACACAAAGATAGAAAAGTTAGAATACATAAAGGCAGTCAAAAATTTTAGGGAAATCTTTGTTTTGAAGAGAAGATTTGTAGTTTTTTTCTAAAAATTTTCTAGAAAATCCCAATTTTTGGTTGAATTTTTCAATGATATTTGAAGATTTTGGCAACTTTCTAGCAAGATTCCCAGTTTTTGGCAAGGTTCCCAGTTTCCAGCATCAATTTTCCATAAACTGTTAAACTTTCGATGAACTTCGGTGACTCAACCTAGATTTTGACGTAAATTCTTAGAATTTGGTGAAGATTCAGCCGATGTTCTTTGGAGTTCTAGAAAGAAAGGGAGAGAAAAAGGGAAGAAGAGAGAGAGAGAGCAAAGAAAATTTGAAGAAAAAGTGATTTTTTGGCCTATTTATACCTTACTAAAACAACATCATTATCGCTTTAAAAAACTCCCAAGATCCATGCATTTTCCCATCAGGTAACTCGACCTGAGTGCAACCCATTCTATTAACCCGCATTTTAGTCAAAGTCTAGCAGTCGACCCAAACCGCATTGAGCCTCTGATCCATGTCTCCAAGTTGCTATCTGTGTCTCAAGTTGAACTGTTCCAGCATCCAAGCCGAGCCGATTTTTTGGTATTTTTATTTTGTTTTATTTTATTTATTTAGTTATTATATTTATTTTATAAGTATTTTTTGCATGATCAAATTTTAAGAAAAATATAAAATATAAAACAAAATAAAATATTTTTTAAAGAATAAATAATAATTATCCAATGATAGAATTTTTAAAAATTTCAAATAATAAATTTTTAAGAAATTCTTAAGTGAGAAATTTTCTCTAAATTTGTCCAAAATGGTGAATAATTTAAATAAAGTTTCAATAATAATTATTAATATTTATTTTCAATTTAAAAATAATAAATAAATAAATAATACAAAAATTAATAAAAATTTTAGAATTAAATACTAATTATCCAAGGATGAGATTCTTAGAAATTTCAAATAATAAATTCTTTAAGAAATCTCTAGGTGAGAAATTTCTCTAAATTTGTCTCAAATAATGGAATGATTTAAATGAAATTTCAACCAAAGTAATTGTATTTGTTAGCTCGAAGACGTAAAATAAACCAAGAGGGGGGTGAATGTTAATAATAAAATTTTCAAAAATCAATACTTAGCACAAATTCTGCAAAACAATTTATCTAAGTAAATGAGCACAATAAATGATAGTAAACTAACAATCTTAAAAACAAGAGATAGAGATAGAGAATTAGACACCAAGATTTATAGAGGTTCGATCCTTTCTTTAGGCACCTACACCGTCTCCTTTAGCCTCATTTACTAAGGAGTTCAATGCACTATGTGTTGAGAGTTACAACCTAGCTTCTCAAAGCTTTACACAATCAACACCACAAACTCTTATGAGTTATCCTTCCTCTTAAGCTCACAATCTCATAATACAAAGTTTCTGAAGTGTTATGCAAACTTAAAGAACCTCTCTAAGGTTGGGTGTTTGCTAACTTGAAGTATAAAGCAATATTGACAAGAGAATTTAGAGAAAAACTGATACAATAAGGATTTTCTATACTTTTCTCTCTTTTGAATTGATTTGAATGCTTGAAGAAGATGGTTGGTGAAGGCAATAAGTTCTCTTAGCTATGCATACTAGCTATGCATACTCTTGATTTACAGTTGAGGCCTTCATATATATATAAGAAGGAGTTGATAGCCGTTGCCTTGTATTTAATGCTTCAAACCTGCAAAATATCAAAAAAAAAAAAAGCCATTGGCGCTTTTTGGGCATCAAGAGATCGATCTCCTCTTGTAGGGGATCTATTGGGTTAGTTATAAAAAGGCCTAATTTTGTGCGAAAAAAGGCATAACCGATCGATCAAGTAACATATCTTATTGATCTAGTACTTGGGTGATCGATCCCCTATGTGGAGGGATCAATCTCTTTTGTTGATTTTCAAACTCATTTTGCTTTCTATGTAAAAAATAGATCGATTTTTTTAAGAGAGGGATCGATCCCATGCTTAAGTGATCGATCCCACCCTTTTGTGGATTTTTAAATGAGGATAGCATTCTGTGTAAAAACAAATTGATCCCTTTAAGGGAGGGATCGATTGGGTAAGCTTAAAACCTTAACCAATCAATCCCTACAGGGAGAGGATCGATTGGTTATTGCTACAATTCCACAAGTTTAGCTCTTGAAAGAAAAATGGATCGATCCTTTTGGCTAAGGGATCGATCAAGTAAGGGAGGGGATCAATCCCTTTCCTTAGGGGATCGATCCCTTCTATCCAAAACATGCCTTGATCTATTTTGTTTCAAGAATTTCTTTGTTTTAGTTCTTAAATAATTTTGGTAAGATAGAAGGCTGGAAAAATATTCAATTTAAGATTAGGAAAGTTTGATTCAAGTTAGGCAAATTTTTGTTTTGTCAAATCAAAACTTTTAATCAATTCAAGGCTAATAGTATTCTTTTCCAAATAAAAAAAATTATTGGTTGGAAAATATTTGATAATTATCCAATGATGAGATTCTTCGAAATTTTAAATGGTAAATTTTTTAAGAAATTTCTAGGTGAGAAATTTCTTTAAACTTGTCCCAAATTGTGGCAGAATTGAAATGAAACTTCAAGACAATAGTTATCATATTATTTTCTTTCCAAAAATAAAAAAGAAAAAGAATTTTTAAATAGACCTAAATGGTGAAAATTTTAGAAATCAAAAAGAAAATTTTTAAATTGGCACAAATGGTAGAAAATTTAGAAATAAAACTTGTAAATAAAAAATAAATTCTGAGGATAAAATTCTTAGTAATAGCAAATAATTGATTATCTAAGAAATTTCTAGATGAGAAGATATTTTTAATTTAGCACAAATGGTGGAATAATTAGATATATTTTCAATAAAAAAATAATTAAACTTTTTTATGATGATGGAGTCTCTTCAAGAAAATAAATGAGATTCTCAAATACTCTTGAAGTGAGAGAATATTTTTAAGAGTTTTACCAGATTGATGGAGAAATCTTAAAAGTTATTTGCAGTATTTAAACATTAAAATTTAAGACAATTAGATTCAAGATCTCAGGATAATTTAAAATAAAATGGTACCATCCTTTGGATGGGCATGTGGGGGTGGTATAAACTTCCTCATATATAACCGCACTCCCGAATCCTATTTTCATTAGTAGACCAAAACCTATTCTTTTAAAGATTTTTAGTCACGCTTAGGAGTTCCTTAAAAGAATAGATTCATTAGGTGGCCAATCACACCTAGTTAAAAAATATTGGTGGTGACTTCTCTTATTAAATCTAGCTATAGATTTATGGATTTATATGTTATGACATAGGGTAGGTGCAATAAAGATGAAAATACAAAATAAGGTCTCAGTTTATTGGTATGGGTGCTTAACAAAGAAAGGGTAATATACGGCTCAAAATGGTGACTACGGATATATGTATTAAGGTCGGCTTGAATGGCTTAATCGATCTAAGTATGGCCTAAGTCATGCCTCTAATTTAGTGTAGCCTAGAATTTCACCTCGAGAAATGATCAGACAAATTTTAGAACATAAGCACAAGCTAAAAAATGAACTACAATTTTTATGATTAACATAACAATTGCTAAATGATATGCAATTCAATAATCAACAAATTCAAAAATTCATCTCATGCTTTACCTAAGTTTATTCCTTTCATAAAATTATAATCAAGGTCAATCATGGTCTTTATCATAGGATCAATAACAATCAACCAAGGGAAGCATACTAAAAACTCATAGTAAAAGTAAATTAAGCCTAAGTCAAAATTTTTTTTTTTTTTTTTTGAAAATTTGGCTCAAATTTTCCCACCCCTAAACTTAAAATGCACATTGTCCTCAATGTGTAAGCACATATGAATTTAAGCACAAGAGGTAAAGAATACTCCCTTGATTAGCTGAGGCTTTCCTTAAAGTTCCCTTGATGGGCTTTTATTATAATTAGCTTTTATTTTTCCTACAAACAAAACAAAACAACCTAACAGAACATCAAACAAAGCAAAAAGTAAAAACATAACGTAACTTGCAAAAAATTAAAAACCCCTTTCTAATATTTTGGATGTGATCATGTGAGTCCAATGCTTTTATTCATGTCTACAAGGCACAGAAAAAAATGGATTAGTGAACATAAACTAAACAAAAATAGTGACGAAATGAAAACAAATGATAGAAAATTTGGGTTGCCTCCCAAGAAGCATTGAATTCAAGTCTATAGCTCAACATTCTTTTAAAGCTCAAGATGGGTCAGAGAGTAGAATAATAGACTTAAGCTGATCAACAGCTCCACTAAAATAGTTCTTCAACCTCTGCCCATTCACCTTGAATGGTTCATTTGCATTCCCATCTATAATCTTAATAGTCCCATAAGGAAATACATGTGACACCATGTATGGACTTGACCATCTAGATTTAAACTTACTTGGAAAAAGTTTCAATTGGGAATTAAAGAGCAAAACCTACTAGCTAGGCTCGAAGCTCCTTTCTAGGATTTTATTGTCATGCCATATTTTTGTCTTTTCCTTGTATAGCTTGGAACTTTCATAGGCTTGTAATCTAAACTTGTCAAGCTCATGAAGTTGCAACAACCTCTTTTCACTAGCTACAACCAGATCAAAGTTTAGATTTTTCAAAACCCAAAAAGCTTTATGTTCCAACTTAACTAGAAAATGACATGCTTTTCTAAATACTATCTAATATGGTAACATCCCTATAGGAGTTTTAAAGGCAGTCCTGTAAACCTAAAATGAATTATCTAATCTCTTAGATCAATCTTTCCTCGAAGGATTCACCATTTTCTTAAGTATGCTTTTAATTTCCCTATTTCATACCTCAACTTGGCCACTAGTCTGTGGTAGGTAGCTAATAGCAACCTTATGGAAAACTTCATGTTTCATTAAAAGTCTAGCAAATTGTTTGTTGCAGAAATGAGTTCTTTCATCACTAATGATTGCCCTAAGTGTCCCAAAGCAAGTAAAAATGTTTTTCTTAAGAAAGTTCATGACCACCTTGGCATTATTAGTGAGTAAGGCCAATGCTTCCACCCACTTAGAAATATAATCTACTGTTACTAGGATGTAGAGGTTGCCATAAGATAAGATGAAAGGTTTCATGAAATCACTACCTCACACAAAAAATTTCAACTTCAAGTATGTTGTTCAAGGGCATTTTGTGTCTTTTTGAAATGTTCCTCACTTGTTGACATCAATCACACTAAAAGACAAACTAGTGTACATCTTTAAATGACATGGGCCAGTAAAAACCAAATTGTAACATTTTTGCTGCAATTCTCTCTCATTCAAAATATCCTACATAATCTGATGCATGACAATGTCCAAGTATGCACTCTACTTTTTCCATGGGGAAACACTTTCTAAGGATCTGATCTTTGCATTGTTTGAACAGATAAGGTTCATTTCAAACATAATACTTGACATCAAGCAAATTTTTTTTCTATTGGTAAGACAATTCTAGAAGGAAAGCCAACCAAATAATTAACATAGTCTGAATATCGAGGTAAGCTAGAGTGGCCATAAGTAAAGAGCTGTTCATTAGGGAATGTCTCATTAATGACAATCTTACTCACTCTATCATTTTTTAATATAGAAAAGATGGTCAGCGACTTGATTCTCGGACCCTTTATTATCCCTAATCTTTAAATCAAACTCTTGAAAAAGAATGATCCAACAAATAAGTCTAGGCTTTGCATCTTTCTTTGCTATCAACTACTTGATGGTAGAGTGATCTATGCAAACTATCACCTTTGCCCCAATAAGATAGAAGTGAAACTTATCAAATGCAAAAACGATAGCTAACAATTTTTTCTTAGTGGTGGCATAATTAAGCTAAGCGTTCGAAAGAATCCTACTTGCATAGTAGATGGCATGGAATAGTTTACCTTTTTTTTGTCCTAAAACTATCTCGACAGCATAGTCGCTAGCATCACATATGAGCTCGAAAGGAAAGTCCTAATTAGAAGATATAATGATGGGTGTAGTAATCAATTTCTCTTTTAGGGTCCTAAAGGTAGTCATACAGGACTCATCAAATTTAAATTGCACCTATTTTTCAAGCAAATTGCATAAAGATTTGGAGATTTTGGAAAAATCCTTAATGAACCTTTGATAGAAACCCACATGTCCAAGAAAACTCATAATACCCTTAACTATGGTAGGAGGTGAAAGTCTTTCAATGACCTCAATTTTAGCTCAGTCAACCTTAATGCCTTTAGAATAAACCTTGTGGCCTAGTACCATTCTTTTTTGCACCATAAAATGGCATTTTTCTTAATTTAGCATAAAGTTGGTTTTTTCACATCTCTTTAAAACCAAATTGAGGTAAGCCAAGCATTGTTTGAAATTGTCTATGAAAATAGAGAAGTCATCCATAAAAACCTCAAGAAAATCCTCTACCATGTCGAAAAAGATGGCTATAATGCACCATTGAAAGGTAACATGTGCATTACATAATCCAAAAGGTATCCTCCTAAAGGTAAAGTCCCATATGAATAGGTAAAGGTTGTCTTCTCTTGATCTTCTGGAGCAATGGTGATCTAACCATTAAAGAAATACTAAAATTCATGTTCGAATAATCGATCAAGCATTTGGTTGATAAAAGGGATTGGGAAATGGTCTATTATAGTCACCTTGTTGAGTTTGCAGTAGTTCATACATACATGCCAACCCGTAACAGTCCTCGTGGAGATAAGTTCATTGTTATTGTTAGAGACAATGGTTACTCCACCTTTTTTTGGCACGCATTACATTGGGCTAACCCATAAGCTATTAGAAATGGGATAAATGATACCAGCCTCGAGCCATTTAATGATTTCTTTTTTCACCATCTTTTTCATCATAAGATTTATGTGACACTGGTACTCTATGGTAACCTAATGGTCATTCTTAAAAGGGATCTTATGCATGCACACAAAATGATTGGTACTTTTAATATCAATAATAGACCAACCTATTGCTCTCTTACACTCTTTAAGTACTCATAGCAGTTCATTCTTATGAGCATGATCTAAAATGGATGAGATAATAACTGGCAAGGTGAAGTCCTCTCCTAAGAATGCATACCTAAGATGATCAGGCAAAAGTTTTAGTTATAAGGAATGAGACTTTTCCATAGAAGGTTTAGAGGGCTTGTAGACAAAGGCATTCCTAACGACTTAAATCGACCTTAAGGACTATAACTAGTGGTTTTAACCCACTTAACACTATCATAAGACTTATCGTCAAAGGAAGACTCATAAAGGTTATTAGGGTGATCATACAAAAAAGCATAATGAACTAATCTACTCACTATATCTACCCTAAAATAGTCATATGAGTTTCCAGGATATTTCATTGCTTTAAAAACATTAAACTTCACCTCATCATTTTAAACTCGCATAGTGAATTTTCCCTTTTGAACATCAATGATGGTCTTACCAATACAAAGAAAGGTTTACCTAGGATGATCAGTACTTCTTTGTCATTTTTTATCTTTAAAATCATAAAATTAGTTGGGAAGATAAAAGTCTTAATGATCAATACATCCTCTATATGCCTTTAGGGTATTTTAGAGACCTATCGGCTTACTAGAGTGTCACTCTAGTATGTTTAGCTTCACCTAACCCTAATTTTCTAAATATAGAAAGAGGCATCAAATTAATGCTAGCACCTAAATCACATAGTGCCCTATCAAAAAAGAGATTACCTATGGTGTAGGGTATGGTGAAACTACTAGGGTCCTTAAGTTTAGGAGGAATGCTCCGTTGGATAATGGCATTGCACTCCTCAATAAGTGCAATAGTCTTGTAGTCTTCTAACCTCTTTTTTCTCGAAATTATTTCCTTCATGAACTTTGCATAACTAGGCATTTGCTCTAATGCATCCGCAAAGGGGATATTGATATGCAATTTCTTAAAAATTTTCAAAGATTTTACAAATTGCTGCTTATTTTTTTTTTTGCTTTTAAAATCTTTGGGGAAATGGTATTGAAGGTTGATATGTGTCTAGTTTATGAGGTGAAGGAACAGACACACTACTTTACTGAGAAATCTTAGGAATCACATCATTACCTACATTGTCTTTTCTTTCTCTTGCACCTCATCATCAATAAGGATAAGCTGTGTGGATGAATTAGAAAATGCGATGGCTATGGTAATGTGATCAACTAAATGCCTACCACTTTTGAGGGTAATTAGCTTACAATGTTCTTTTCCTTCGCTTCTTGGATTGGTTTCACTGTTACTAAGAAAGCTACCCTGAAGGTGAGTGTTAAGGGCATTAGCAATTTGCCTTATCTGCACCTCTAAGTTTTTAATGGTAGTTGCCTGATTCTGGAGTGTAGCAACTTATCTTTGGATGAGATTAGCTTGATTCATCAACATGTTGTTTTGGTTTTGAAAAATGGAAGATAACATGTCTTCAAAGAAATTATTTTTTCTTAAAGTGGGGAAGGGTGTGGTGGATACTGAAACACTAGGTGCTAAGAGAAACCAAGAGGGTACTGGGGTTTAGAACTAGAGGATTGACCCTAAGTATTTGACCATGAAAGGTTTGGGTGATTATTTCAACCAGGGTTATATATGCTGGAGTATGGATTATTTTGTTACCTACTAGGTTGAATGATGGAATGGATAGGCTATATCTTAATAGGACAATGATCTATTGAATGGAAGCCTCCACACATCTCACAACTTGAGAAAGGACTAATGGATTGAACAGAACTGATAAAATGGACTAGGTTTTGAGTATGGTTAGATCCCAAAGTGTCCATTTTCTTAGTAAAAGCTGTTATTTGAGTAGTCAAAGAAGTAATGGCATCAATATCATACATGCCAATAGGTTTTTGAGAATTCTACCTCTTGGATGTCTACTGATAGTGGTTCATGACCATCTTTTTAATTAGCATATATATGTCTTCAATGGATTTGCTCATCAGAGCTCCACTAGCCGCATTTATAATGGATCGATAGTGACTCGAAAGTCCATTATAAAAAATTTGAATCTCAAGCCATGGTGTAAGATTGTGATAGAGATACCTCATGAGCAACTCTTTATACCTCTCCCATACCTCATATAGAGGTTCGAACTCTTGTTGGGAGAAAGTAGTAATATTGTTCTTCATTTTTGCTATCTTCATAAGGGGAAGAACTTTGTCATGAATTTATGCGCCAGATTATCCTATGTGGTGATTGATCTAGAAGGCATAGAGGTAAGCTAGCTTTTAGCCCTATCTTTTAAGGAAAATGGAAACAACTTAAGATGAATGGCATCTTTGGAAATGCCATTATGCTTAAAGGTGTCATAAAATTCAAGGAAGTTCCCAAGATGGGTGTTTAGGTCCTCACTAGCTAAACCCCTAAATTGGACAGACCTTTGGATCATCTGGATGATGGCAAGCTTAATTTCAGAAGTATTTGCTTGGATTACTAGCCTTCTAATACTAGCTTGGTATCCATCAATGTTGGGCACCTCATAATTTCGTAAAGTTCTATGATTAGGTGGGTTGGCCATAGGTTGTTCAAGGGTAAGGTTGCCAAATCTTTATTTTTAAGGTTTTTAAGAGTCTTTTCTATTTTTGGGTCCAAAGGTAGAAGATTATGACTTCTAGACCTACGCATGTACCTACCATGAGGTTACAAGGCAATAGAGAAAAACACGAAAAATTAAAAAATTAAAAAAAATATTTACAAAAATAATTACAAAAATACTAGATTACACCCTAACATGTCTCTATCGACATTAACCCTAGCCTAAATGCACCAGATCCCCAGCAATAGCACCAAAAACTTGTTGCTAACTATTAGGAGTACCGTAAGTGTACAAGGTCATAAAAGTAATAAAGATAGGAAGTATTCCAGCTATCATCTTCTTAAGGATCTAGAAGTTCTAAACCTAGGGGTAATTATCAATTTCAACCTTTTGGGTATATTTAGTCATACAAAATTTTTCTTCTTTTAAAGATCTAATTAACCTAAGGTTAACTAATAGAATTACCAGATTATTAAGATCTAAATTTAACTACAAATTATGGAGGTTAAAGTTCTCCAAGGAAAATTACTAAAAAAAAAAAT
The DNA here is from genome assembly GCF_047325235.1 of Durio zibethinus. Taxonomy (NCBI): domain Eukaryota; kingdom Viridiplantae; phylum Streptophyta; class Magnoliopsida; order Malvales; family Malvaceae; genus Durio; species Durio zibethinus. The sequence continues at coordinate 22,594,731 of NC_143166.1, forward strand.
AATTTCCTAAAATGGTAGGTTACTAAAAATGAAAAGTAGCAAAATTGAAAATTAAATTAAACATAATTCAAAGCATTATTTAAATTTGAAATTTAAGAGTAGAGGGATGGTTAACATAACCTGGACTTAGCAATAAAAAGTGAAATTAACCTAACAAAATAAAAAAGTATAATTAGCATTTTAATTTAAAAATGAACTTACTTAAAAATCCTAATCTGGCCTAGAATGTATGAAATGTATGGAATAAAAATTAAACATGAAAATAGCATGGAAATGCATGGAATCTTAAAAATAAAAATTAAAGGTTACCTAAAAGCTAAAATAAAATCCTAAATGAAATGGCCATCAATTTTCATTGAGGCATTTCATCAAACACCTAGTATACTATATGCAAACTCCTCAATTAACTAACCTAAATCCTAAGACATACAACCAGAATTAAATCTAAGTTAATGAAAATGACAAATAAAAAATGTAGAATAACACATAAAATAAATAAAAATTACTAAACACATTAATTAGAACTAAAATGCAACCTAGCCTACTTTACCAAATGAAAATAATCTAAATCTATATGATACTGTAAAAACTAATTGAACTAAATAAAAATAGACCTAAAAATGATGTATGAAAAAAGGTTTGAAGATAAACCAAAATTACAAAAATTTAAAGTGCAAAACCAAATCAAAAAATGTACACTACATGCAACCAATGGCCTAAAATGCTATTAAAATTTGACCTTACCTGAGGAATTTGCAAAAACTGCTTTCCTACCTTAAAATAGACTAAAAAATGAACTAAAAAGATGAATGTGACCTTTCATTAAAATAGAACACAAAATGAAAAAAATTAAATGCAAACCAAAATATTAGAATGCGTGGACACTAAGACCTATCAACCAAAATGCTCAGCAAATGTAATCCTACCTAAGGAGTTTACAAAAACTGTTTTAACATCTTAAAATAGACTTGAAAACAAGCAAAAAAGGTGTAGGAAAGCTTTGCCTAAAATTGACCAGAAAATGAATAAAATAATGTTCAAACCAAAAGCAAAATAAATGCTACCAAAATAATAATAAAAAAATGCACATATGTAACATGAAATCTAAGCCTAGAATCTTAAAATAGACATGAAATTGAACAAAAAATATGCAACGAAACTTCATCAAAACACAACCAAAACAAGTTGAGAAACTAGGTTTAAAAATGATAATCAAAATGCATGGAAATACTTGAAAGCAAAAACCATAACAAAGTTATTTTAGCAAGCATGTAACAAACATCTAATAACCAACATTTTCATCCACTTAAAGTCACAAAAACATAATGTAAAAAAATAACAAAAAACCCATAAAATAGAACATAAAACCAAAATAAAACTAGGCAAAAAATATCACAATGCAACAAAACATGAAATGAAATTAAAATGGAATAATCAAGTCTCTTAAGCCCCGATGGGAAATTCCTCAAGCAAAGGCCACCTTAGACAATCCTTTTTTTTTTGTAACCAAAAGCTCAAAGATGAAGCAAAGTAAAACTAGAAATGAGAGGAACTAAGGCATAAAATCATAAAAATCAAACCTGGGAAAAACCGAATATGAAAGATAAAATTTCATTCCAAAACGTCAAAAACGAGAGCCAAATGTAAAATTCTAAGTTTTTTGCCAAAAGTCCCCCAAAGCATACGTAAAGCTCCTCTTAAATACATCTGAACAAGATGAAAATTATCCCCTAAAAGTCAAGGCAAGATCCACAAAGGGTAGCTTGCCAATGACATTAGAATAGGAAAATGGAAGAAGAAAAAAAATGCTACAAGCAATAACATGTTCGGCCATCCCTTTTGTATCCTCATAGTGTCCTATTTTTCAGCCCAATCCTAGGTCCTTTCTCTGTCCATAAATGATTTCTTGAGCCATACAAACCAACAGCCATGCTTGGCTTTTATTTTTCATTGTGTTCTCACTTATTGACTTGCAATTTGTTTTCTTTGCTCTCTCTTTCTTTATCGATTCTCCTTGGTCAAATTTGCTTGATTATTGGCTTGCTTTTTATCATCAATTTAGCTCTAACTTAGCTCCTTCAAATTAGCTTGTACAGTAGCTCATTTCAAGCAAGCCAACTTATGCAAGAAATGAAAGCTCCACATGCCTTTGTTGGTGCTCACGGCTTAGGGCTTCATGGTCATGGCTTGGCATTTTTTTTCTTTTTCTTCATGGCTCCATTTTCTCATGGGAATCAACTCTCCTCATTTCCTAAGGGCTTTTGATTTGCCTTGGCAAATTTCCCACTGGGTTCGGCCATTGCTTGCATGATGACACTTGGTGCAGGCATGGTGTTTGAATTTGTTTTCTACACATGAAATTTGAAGAATTTAGGTGGATAATCAAGTAAAATTAAATCAAGTAACTTAAAATTTAACCAACTAAGTACACAATAATTGTAAAAAAATAGAATTATCACATGGTCAACATAATCACTTAGGAGTAAATAGTTTGTTGTATGAGGATAACCTCCATACTTAAACAACCATAGAAAATTTGAAAATCGACCATGAACATCTCCTGCAAAACTAATACGAAAGGAAAAACAGAATTATTACATTCTCAATTTGCTAAAACTTGCTAAACTAATAGGAATTGAAATATATACATGCAAGCCAACACATGCACACTAAGTTTATATACGTGCAAGTTAGCATATGCGCACTAAGCCTGTATGTGATATAGTTAACGAGGATCAAGTTTGAATTGTAATAACGTAAGCTAAACTCAACTTGGAGAAGTCTAAGTCTCTTTAAGGCCAAAAAGTTACCACATAAACACCTATTTCATAACTTTTAAATTAAATTCTTAGGGTGCCAAATTGCCAATGCTAGTATCCTATTAATTTTTTCTTACATCAAAGAAAAGAAACAAAAACATAAATAAATGAAATATTCAATGGCTAATAATAATGAGAGAAGATTGACGCAAAATGATCTAAAATTTGACATCAGGTTAGTTATCAAATGTTTTAGGCGTTGCAATTTTAAATAGCCATTAAGAAAATAATTAGCAATAGATTATTTAGTACTAAAATTTCTAAGAGTTTGTCAGTCCTTCAATAACTAGTCTTGCAACAGCAATTGGAGAATGTCAAAGAATTGAATTCATCCTAAATTACTTATTTGAGGTCCTTACTCCTTAGTAATAAATTTGATATTTTTGCTTTGAAAATACCTTAAACATTAACTTGGGACCCAAAAACTTTCTTATATATGCAAATTTCTCTTAATGCTATGGTAAACTAGGTCATAATAGGCCCTAAAAAAAGAGAAAAAAAGGTTAAATTATTGCTATGGTGCCATAAAAATCATACTCAAGCTAGAATATAATCTTCCTGTGATGTCGAGCTAAAAAACAAAATGAGAAAGTAAGAAAGCTTTTACTACAAGAAAATAGGGATATGGTGGCACTTTTTTAATGGTATTTATTAACAAATGCCATTAAGTTTCATGTTTTTTAAAAGTTAGCTTTGTTTATATTATAAGTGCTACTAAATTTTCATTTTGCGGCGTTTATATATAAAAATATCACTAATTTATGAATTTAGCTGCATTTATATTATAAAATATTGCTAACTAATTTTTAAAATTTAATAAAATAAAAATATCTTTTCTTTAAAAATTAGTCAAAACTTTTTAATATTATTTGGTGATATTTATTAATACAAACATCACTAAATATTATGATTTTAGTGACATTTTTTGCGACAAATACCGTCAAATTATTTGTAAAAAACAGTGGATAATTTTATGATTATTTAGTGACATTTATTAGAATGAACGCCGCTATTGTGAAAATTTTAATGGCATTTGTTCTGACCAGTGCGGTTAATTTATCTATAAATTCAAGTCGAGAACAAACCCTCTTCTGCCCAAAACTCTGCAATTAAGGTTTTTCTTTTGTGAAACCTGTACCTCTTTCTACCCAGCTCTCATCTTTCACTGTCACTTTCGATTGAAGCTTACTCTTGCATTTTTTTTTCTCCTTTTTCATTCGGCACTGGACCTTTCCCATTCGATTTCATTCTCAGCTGGTGGGTTGCACCTCAGTGTCCTGCACCATTTGGCCTCTCATTCGCTGCCGTTAGGACTCTCCTCTACATTGATTTCCTTCATTGGTAAGGCCTTTCCTTCGGTTTCCTTTCACTAATTTATAAGTTTAGTGTTGCCAGCTTCTTCCTTAATTAGAGAATGATTCCTGTTGCATCTAGATATGTTCTGAAACATGGTTTATTTGGATTTGATATCAACAAGAAAGGAACCCCTCAAGGCACTATTAAAGTGTAAGTTTAAAGCTTTTTGTTTTTTCTTATAAGAAAAATTTTAGGTTTTGATTGCTTTCGAATTTTTATGAACAAGGTATATTTTAATTTGCAATTTTGATTTGATTAGCTAAATTGGGTTTGGATTTTTATTAGCTTGCTTCATAAGGGTTATACGATGAATGATTTCTCCCAAATTTTCCTTTTTTTATTACAATCTTTTTTAATAATGTTCCTCTCTTTTGTTTTCTAAAAAAACCAAAACCAAAAACAAATAGATCGCTTTTAATGGCTTTTCTGCCCCTCTCAGGCAATAAGCAAGTACTGATATCTTTGTTAGACAAGAAGAACCTGGCCTTTCTTGTTACCGGCCTTCAAGAATTCGCGTAAGTAAATGACGCCTTTTTTTTTTTTTTGGGATATTGTCATATTTTATTTCTTTTACGGACTGTTATTGCTTAATCTTTGTTTTTTTTTTTTTAATCCTTTAATATTGGGTATTGAATAGTGCTAGAGGAAATTAGAAAGTAACTCTATGATACAATCAACATGATATGAAGACAAACTGACATGAATATGGCATCCTTTACATATTCAATTCTGTTCAAGAAAACTTTTTTATTTGGAGTTGTTACGGCCTGTGTTGTCAATATCAGTATAAAATGCAAAGCAGCAGTTTTGAAGCCTATTTAGTTTGAACTTGCTTTTTTGGAAACTATAGGTACACAATTGTTTCTAGTGGAGGAACTGCATCTGCCTTAGAAAATGCTGGTGTCTCTGTAACCAAAGTGGAGCAGCTTACGTGTTTCCCTGAAATGGTAATCTAGTTTTTATTTTGTGCTGTACTGTCCTGCTAAAATCTCTTTCTTTCTTTTTATTTTTTTATTTTTTTTATTTTGGTTTCAGATTTCACGTCCTTTATTATAGTTTCTAGGACTATTTAAGGGAAGAAAGAATCAGACCGAAGTGATTTTGACATCCTCAATGATAACTTATAAAGCTTTTGCTGTTGCTGCTACTTGAGCATGTTTTATTTTTATCTTTTTTGCTAATAAACTTTCATTGCAAAATTAGATTAAACTTATCTTCTCTGTTAATGATTGATCACCATACTTTCCTAATGATTTGATGTCAATACTATTATGCCTTCTATTAACGGTTGATTTCAGCTTTAAAGCTGTTTGAGTTTGGAGATTAACTGTATTCTCTTTTATAGCTTGATGGTCGTTTGAAAACTTTGTATCCCAACATACGTGGTGGTATTCTTGCTAGAAGAGACCAGAAACATCACATGGAAGCTCTTAACAAGCATGGAATTGTTGAGTTTTAAACTTGTGGTGAAACATTTTTAAGGATAAGGGCCTTTTTCCCAGCTTTTTTTTTTTTTGGGAAAAATACTTAAAAGGGCTAAATTTAAAAGGGCTAAATGGTTATAGCAACCATAAAAAAAAAAGTAAAAAAAAATAAAAATTCAAGCTTTATTCCTTTTCATCAATTGAACTAGGTAATAGTACTATTTGTTCTCATTCTTACTTTTATTTTTGTTTGCATTCCTGCCATATTCCTTTGGTTAAACCAATCATAACATTAGCAAAAGCATACACTAGAATTTCTAGAGAATGCTTCTGGTAGGTGTTGAAGTAAAAAGGAGTACCATATAGATTTATCAATACTAGTTAAAAAGTATGAAAATGAATACCATATAGATTTATCAGTATTGATCCAATTTCTGGACATACTAGTTAAAAGCTATCATATTGATTTAAATGATATCAGTATTGATTTAATTATAGTAGTAAATATTAAAATAAATAAAAATAAAGTAAATTTCTTAATTTAAATGACCAAAATTAATGGCATTTTTTATAGAAATGTTGCTAAATTTTGTGACATTTTTCTTAAAAACATTATTAAATTTAATGACATTTGTAATTTTTCTAAAATGCTGTTATATTTTCTGACATAGATATATTCTATGCTTTTAATGAAATTTGTTTAGAGGCATTTATATATGCCCGTAAATGTTAAAAAAAAAAAACTGCTAAAATCCTCCTCTCCTACAGTGTTTTGGACATCTTATGAAACAACCCAACAATTATGACAATGGCAAGAATCATCAATGCAACAATAACAAGGCCACTACCATTTAAGATTGCCCTGTCACTTCAAGGTACATATGCATCAACCAATATTCGAGCAATTACGATAAACAGTTTTGGCACAAATATTGAAAAAAGCATACCATCGAAGGCCACACTAACAGGTCCATTATGCCCGTCACGAAACATTTCAAAAGGCACTTGCAAAACCAATGTACTTGTCATATCCTTCCCCAAGTCCTTCACTATAATAATAAAAAAAAATTATACAAATGAATATTTCACAAATTACTATAAAAAGATTATTCAATCAACAAAGAGCAGGCCTAGCATTTGATAAATCAAATCTCTCTCTTTTTTGGCTCTCCACGCTTCTCTCCTTTCCTTCTCCCTCCCCCTTTTTGTTGTAAAAATTGTTTCAAAAATGGGAAAAGAAATCAGATCCGACAAACGGATCTTCCTCCACCCTCGCTTCCTCTTTTTTTTTTTTTCGCTTTCCAAATCTCTCTCTATATTTCCCTGCTCTATTGTTGCATGTTCCAATGTTTCCATCTCACCCCACCCATCGCTCTACCTTTGGCCCATCCATCCTTTTTTATTTTCAACCCACCTCTCTCTCGAAAATTCCCTACTTTATCCCTGCTCTTTCTTCTTCCAGTCTCTCAAAAGTTCTAATCTCAGTAGTCAACCTTTTATCTCTCTTTTCGGGATTTTTTTTTACAAACACAAAAGAAAAGATTTCTTGCATGCAATGTTCTCATACCTAATAAAGAGAAGAACTTCGAGCAAACAATAGATCCTGCAAAAAGAACAAAGTAATTAAAAGACATAAATTTGACTATACACTCTCAACAATCAACAAAAGCAAACAAAAATCACCCATAACAAGAAAACACTACAAATGCATGAAAGGAATTAAAGGAAACCTAAAAAACAAATCTAAAAGAATTAAGAGATGGACAAAGAAAAAAACAAAATTACAGATTGACAGAGCCGACGGAAAAAAAAAAAAAAAAAAGGAAGAAACACAGACTTTCTTGTTAAAATGAACAAACCATAGTTAAAATGGAATCATTTTTAATTCAATGTACAAAATTACCCCTTCACTTTTTTCTTTTTACATGGTTAAGCTATCCTTCAAAACAAAACGAGGACAACTTTTATGTTAAATTATAGATATTTATTTCAACATCCTTAGCCCAATACAACATTACTACTAATAGGTTGCAGTTAAATAATTTTTAAAATGAAATCCTTAAAGTGACATCTAATTAATCCACCAATAAAAAAAGCAAAGCAACCTGAACCCTTAATACAAAATAGAATTGATGAAAAAATCTAAAATAATAAAGTAAAAGAAAATCTATAAGTATTAAATAAAAGTTATTCTCTTCTCTAATTTTAGGAGACAAATATTAAAATAAACAAAAAAATTAAGGGATAATTTTGGAAAAGTCTTTTTTCATAAGCTTCTCCTAAACTTCAAGAAAATGCTTCTTTTTGTTGGGGGAAAAGCGCTTTCTCTAAAAGACAACCGAAAAAATTAGAAGAGAGAAAGAAGAGGAAAAAGAGAAAGGTAAAGAGAAGAAAGAAACTTGGTGTTTTTGTTGCTTCTCATTCTGATAGCTCCCTTCTATGTTTCTTTAAAAATGTTATCTTTAAGGTCCAAAAATAGTATCCACTCTTTCTCTCCAGTGAAGAAGAGGTTGATGAGAGACTTCAAGAAGCTACAACAAGATCCACCTACCGGTATTAGTGAGGTTGCTCAAGATAATAATATCATGCTTTGGAACGCTGTCATTTTTAGGTATTTCTCAATTTCTTCCTTTCTTTTTCTTTTTGATTTGACTATTTTTTAATTTTGGAATTTTTTTTCAGGCCCGATAATACTCATTGGGATGGAGGTAATTTTTTTTTTTTGTTTTGTTTTCTTTCACTTGAATTTTATAAATTTTTAGTCTTCTTTATTATGCTGTTGACATTTTCTTATGGGATTTTTGTCCGAGCTGTGAAATATAAGCTGTTAATTGTGTTACCTTTTTGTGTTTTAGGTGAAAATTAACGAATTGGTATCATTTTGTTGTTTCAATTCCTGCTGATTTAGTAATTTTGCCTTGAAATTTGAACTATTATGCATTTTTGGACATGCAAGCTTAAATCAATATGCATTGATACATGATTCAAGTGCACATGATTTTCTAAGTTGATGAAGGGGGAGTGCGATTGAATTTTTGTGTGATCTGTTTATTTAATTAATGAGGTTAATTTTATTTTTCTGCTTTACTTTTGTTTAAATCTATGATGAATATGAAATTAGAAAATAAAAAATTTTCTCCTTCTCACACTTTAAAAATTTTTTACATAGTGTCAATTTTTCTAGCTTCTTATAAATTCTTCCTCAATATGTTTTCTAATTATTCATTCTTTTTTTTTTAAGGTTCCTGGTGGCCTGGTCGAATTATGGGCCTTGATGACCTCTCTGAGGGTTGTTTGGTTTTTCTGAGATCTAGTAATCCTGTTAATCTTCTTGGTCGTGAAGATGCAGGCGTGTGAGTTCAATTTTTTTTAATCTTTTAGCCACTTTTTAGATTTTTTTGGCTAGGTTTAATAGCTTGCATTTCTGCTAATGATTCATTGTAGTAGTTTTCTTTTATTCAAGTTTATTTGTTTGGTAGTTTTGATAGTTTTGTCGTTTGTAAAACTTTTTATATTGCTTAATGAATAAGATACTGAAAAAATGGGAAACACTTAATAGATAATAAGTGGTCTTTTGCTCTGGTGACTTTTTGGTTCCATTCCGAGAAGCTCATTCAGGAGGATAATTTCGATCTTTTTGTTGGGATGTCTACTTTAAGAGGTATTGCGACATCTTGATTCTTGAGTTTCATTTGAATTTATCAATCAATCTTTATATATGTGTTGGAGTTCTATAATAGATCTTATTTGCTCACTTCTACCATTTGGTGTTTTCTTTTGAATGTTTTAAAGTTCTACTTGTGTTTATTCTGTTGTTTCTTTAGGTTAATACAAAATCTTGGTGAATTTGTTGTACAAAAAAGTCCACCATTTGTTTTTTCTTCTGAATGTTATTAAGTTCTACTTATGTTTATTCTGTTGCTTCTTTAGGTTAATGCAGAACCCTGGTGAATTTGTTGTGACTTTTCCAAGAGTTTAGCATGTAGGATTCAGCCATGGTAATTGCTTTGTTGTTGGATTTCACCTTTATGAGAATTTTATTGGTTGTTGAGCTTGTGACTGTGGATTGATACATGCACATTTATGTTTTATATTGGCTATTAGAACTATAAAATAGCAATTGTGCAAAAATTAAGTGAATGTGTCGGTTTAATTGCTTACTTTATATAAGAAAAAGGAAATTTCCATTTCCTTCTGGATAGTTGCACAGCTTGGATAGTGGTTTTAATACACGTAAATGATATGAAAATGATAGGCATGACTTAATGAACATACTTACACATGAAATTTTGGGGCTCAATAGGGGATTGATGAGTTTCACTTCCTCTGTCAGCTGTGTAAATTAATGATGGGTAATTATGAGAATAACAATTTTCTTTTCCTTTTAAATTTGTTCAGGGGGGGAGCAAGAAAGAGGGGATGGGGTAGGACTTCATTGACAAAGTGTTTTGTTTGGATTGGCTGGGGGATGAGCTTATTTAGTTATCATTAGTGAGCAAGGTCTTGCTTATGGTGCTCCTATTTACAAGTATGTTTAAAGGTATTTAAAATGAGTTCTGAAGGAGGATGTTTTATTTGCAAATATCCTTAAAATATATGTGATGTTACCCTGAAACTGGATTTAGGAATGACTGGAATTTATCAATATATATTTATATTACAAACACCAACACAATGAGGAGGGGCATTTTGTATTGGTCTATGTGAATTTACGTACCAATATTGTGTAAGACACAAACTATTACTGAAGTTTTTGTTCTGCTTAAGAGTTATGCTAGGAGTCTATTATTTTATTTGTTCATCTCATCTGGGAAACCATGGCAAGGCATTTACTGTAGCCTTAATTTTAATTCTCATTGATTGCCACGGTCAATTTTTTTGCTGAGCAGGTTTTAATTTTGGTGAAGCTGCAAACTTTGGAACTCCACAGTGGCTTCAAGTAGCTAAAGAAGCTGCAGTTCGTAGAGCTGCTATGAACTATTTTCCAATGCTTTCTCATCAGCAGCTGTTGTACCTTTTGACCATGTCTTTTGTGTCAAGGTCAGATTGTATTTATTTAAGCAATTACTGACTGAAGTTATGTTATAACTGTTATTTGGAAATCTGCACTATGAAAATTTATACTATCATTATTTTTAGGTCAACTGGTGTTGCCTGATTCAGATAGCATATCAACAACAGCAATCCACGTAGCTATTTCTTATTAGTGTGATTTTAAGTTCATAATTTGTAAGGCTTGGTATTGTAATCTAAGGGTGTGTCAATAAATGCAGGGCCAGTGGACTAGATTTAGAGTGAGCAAGGTCTTGCTAATGGTGATCTCATTAACCAGTATGTTTAAAGGTATTAAAATGAGGGTCAGAATATTGCAGGGTGCTTTGTTTATCATTTGAGAATCATAAAAGCTAATTATTTATACTTTTCTCCAAAAATTGGTGTTGAAATTTAATTTTTAGTGCATACTGCATCAATTTTTTTTCTTTCCTTTTTTTGGATAAGCAAATCATGACCTTTAATTGATTTCATTTCATTTTCATTATGCACATTAATATGCAAAGATTTTCTATAGTTTTCTCATGAGTGCTCAAGAAAATGCTTCTGCAGTACTTTATACTTGCCAGTTAATTGTGGAGCACTATCTTTTATGATATTTAGGAGCGTTGATGGTGTTGACACTGAGATTCATTTCATGTGCAATAAATTACAATGATGGATTGTTGAAAGAGGAAGAGTTACGTGAGGCTCATAAGAAATATCGATTAAGTTGCCTTCATTGATTGAATATTTTAGGTATTGCCTCTGTTGCGGCAGTCACTTTGTTGCTTCAGACTATCTTGATCGGACTGAAGGGAATGGGGTATGCATGTGCACCTACATGCTTTTTTTACTTTGAAGTTACTCCAACAAACCCGTAATATCACGCGGGCCTATACGCTAGTAGTTACTAAAATAAACATAGAAATTGAGTAATCTCTTTACCTTCAAATAAATTGTAACATTTTACTGGATGATAAAACTACCAATTAAACTAACAATATAATTACTTAAAAAAAAAAAAAAAGAAACTCATCAATATCATTAATATTGGCCAAAAAAAATTTCAATATCATTAATAAATGATAATATTTATAAGGAGAGTTTATATTGTAAAAAATGCTAATAAATACAATGTTTCAACATTTCAAGCAAAATACTGTTTATAATAAGAGTTAGTATTTGATATATTATCAGTCTAAAATTTTTATTATACAAGTGAGATTAAAAGGGTGATACATATCCTTTAAAATATATTTAAAAAATAAAAAACCGAATTAAATACTAACTTTTATAGTAGTGCTGATATTAAGTAGTATAAAATTTGTTAGATTCGAACTTACAATAATGTTATAAACTATTTAAATAATGATGACAACAAATAGCATAAAATCCTTTTGATTGAAACTCATAAGTTTTATTTTATATATAAATTTAATTATTATTTTATTTTAATAAATAAATATTCATGTATTTAATCTTTAATTCTACCATTAAAATAATCTAAAATAAAAAGTTAATGTTAGCTAAAATAAAATAAAAAAGATTGCTAGTAATTTGATAAAATTGATTAGCCTAACTTAATAGGCTGGTTTATATCCAAATATAATCAATTTGATAAAATATATTGATCATTTTTATTGGAATTGTTAATAAGAACAACAACAACAACAATTATTATTATATAAATTTTAAAATAATAATTTAAAGATATAATGAATAACATTGTTCATTTTACATCAGTTTAAAAAATGTTTTATATATGTACTTTTATGCATTATATAGATATAAATAAATTTAAATTCTTTTTATAATATTTTTGTACAAATATTGTTACTATAAAAAATAAGAATTTAAAGAAGCGATTAAAATATAAAAAATAAAAATATTAAGTGTTTAAAAATGAATTAAAAAACATTATTTTGAGACATTAAAAAAGTAAATTAAAAAAAGGAGACGTATGGAATAATAACTCATATATTAAAAAAGAAAAAAAAAAAGATTTTCGTATTCATATACCATTATGGTCATATAGTTGGACCTGCATTGCTGCTTTTATTGTTGACACAGTTTCCACGTGGATGGAGTGGACGCTTTTATACACCTAGTTAGTACCTAACAGATATAAAAAAAAAAAAAATTAAAAGGCCCCCACAAGTCTAGAATCTCATGCATGTCGTGTCATGTAATTTTCATTTATAATTCAACTTCCGCCTCTTTTTTCTTTACAACTAAAACATTCTTCTTCTATATATATATATATATTCTTTTAACAGAAACTCAACAAAAGAACCCAAAAAAACTGTCTTCTCATTTCAAGTTAAAGAAAATGTCGAGAGCTACCATTGAGCTGGATTTCTTTGGAAGGGAGAAAGACAACTCCGGCGAATCTCAGTTCCAGAAATTCCTCGATCACCGTCGAAATTTCCGAGGTGCGTTTTAATCTACTTTACTTTTTTTTATTGTTCTTTTGGGTCCCTTTTTAGTGGATGACTGTGTTTGAGAAAAGTTGGTGGTTAATCTTATCAGGTATGCAAGGCGCCATTTCGAATATGAATCCTGAGGTTATCGAATCCGTGATTGCATCTGGTTTGACGAACCAGAGTCAGGATAATGTGAATCCGATCGATTTGAACAAGTCCTTTCCGGTGCCTTGGAGTCCTCAAGAATCTCAGAATCTGTTTCCTACTGTACCCCTTCTTAGCCCTGCTGCTAGGTACTCACTCAATTCCTTTAAGGGCTAATCTTAAAATCGATTTAAATTATAAATCATCTATTATTCAGGGTTACTTCTGAGAATGGTCCTGAAACAGCTCCTTTGACAATTTTCTACAATGGAACCGTTTGCATATTCAATGTAGCTCGAGATAAGGTTGGTTTGTTTAATCATTATCTAATATCCGTTTGTTTATAATCTTTGAAAAAACTTAAATTTAATTATCCCCAAAAAATAAAAAATATTTTGTTTTTAAAATCAATTTGTATTAAATTTTGACTAGGCGGAATGCATCTTGAAATTTGCGGTTGAAGGAAACTCCAAAAATGTTGAATCAACAGACTCAAAAGTTGCAAATCCTGCAAGCGATCAACAACAGCATCTCGAAACTCTTAGTGGAGGTCAGTGTCTGTTTTTCCACCTTTTGCCTTTTCTTTAATAGTTTATATATATATATAAATTCATGTTGAACTTGCTTAAAGTAAGCTATTTTTCGGATTTTTATGCAAATTTGCCAATTGCTAGGAGAAAGTCTTTGCGGAGATTTTTGGAAAAGCGCAAAGAGAGGTAATATATTTATATATATATATATATTTTGAGTTATATACTATCATTAACCGAATCATATTATTTTATTAATAAATAAATATTAATATACAAAATTTAATCTTATTTAAAAAATTTACTTATTAATAAAGTTCATAATATATAAAATTTTATATACTAACAATCTATTAAATAAAAACTCTTTTTTTTTAATCTTTTATTAGTTGTAATTTTTAATTATAGTTTTTGGATTGATTTTATGTGTTGCGGAAAAAATCCATATATAAAAGGGTTGCAAATTGCATTAGAAAAATTTCAGGCATTGAGTCAAGTAAAGCAAAAGAAGATGCAGCAAATATCACTTAAAAGATAATTTTGCTTGCTTCCAATTATGCACATGGAAATTGCAAAGAGTCGGCAAATCACAAATGGTCAAATGATGTTTTTGTTGATCCGTGTCTTCGAAAGTTCTAAGCCATCATTTGAAAAAAAAAGTTTTATTTTTGAGATTGAGGTGGTGAAATTGATTTTAATGAGATTAAAAATGATAATAAAGATGAAATTGATTATTATAATGATGGGATTGAAATGAATGATATCGAGATAAATTATAAGAAGATAAAAAATGATTATTAAAAATATTAAATTAAAAATTACATGTAATAAAATTTTAAATTATTTTATATTTTTAAAATTAATAAATTATTAAAAATTTATTAAATTATTTTATATCAAATAATAATTTATTATTAAATAATTAAAAATAATAATATATTAAATAATATTTTTTATTATATTAAACTAACTAAATTATTTCTTAAAAATTAATCAAATTATTTTAAAATTTTTAAGCAAAAATTAAAATGAAAATAAAAAGGTAGAATGTTAAATATTTGTCTTTATAATATAATTTAAAGGATAAAAATGTAAAAAAAAAATGGTGCGTTTCTTAACTGCACCTAAAAACTTTAGTGAAAAAAAAAACTGTTAATCTCACCGAGCGTTGAGATCCAAATGACATTTTGGTGCTATTCACACAATTCTTCATGCAAAAAGCAATCACACTGAGAGTACATTTACTTTGAAACTAGCTCTTGAATCGCCAAAATAATGCACGAAAGGTATCAAAAAAAAAAAAAAAAGAAAAGCATGCGGTACTGAATAGGGAGGCACACTGTTCATGATTATGTCCAATTTTTTTAGTTTTTCCTAGCCAAAAGTTTCCCTCATTTCTTGATTTGTCAAATATCAACAAAGGCAAACATTTAATTTGTGGACCCAAATTATGGGAAAAGTAATAGAAATTTTCACAAAATTTTAAGTAATAAAAAAGATCTTTTTTTTTTTAAATCATAAATGAACATTATTTTTTGTTATACTTGAAATTATTAAAAATGTTAATATCTGCCAAATTATAACACATTTTTTTTTTAATATTTTCAGGTTGACTACTAGATTCCCTTACGCTTGCTAGTGGCTAGACCTAGGAAAACGCGTTTTGGGACAGAGGGCACGACCCCATCATTCCGAGCCTACGTAGAGGATATTAAAATTCCTGACGGAAAGATAGTTTATAGATGTGCCTGTCCAACTTGATGGCATTAGGGTGATTGAGCTAATTTTAATAGCTCTTTCTCATCGGGTTTTGACAGAATACAAACAGAAAATATATAGAATGGCTAATTGTGGGGACGGTCTTCGAAGTATGGTGTTGAGAGGCAAACGTTTATGGTGAAGCGGTCGATGCCTGCTTCCCCTTCACTTTCCTAATGCTTTTCTCTACATGGGATTTGAAGCCATTGTTTTAGTTTATATGGTTTTGGACTACTGATTTTAAATCACATGTTGTATACTGACCTATCTTTGGAAAAAGATACCTTTTTCATTACTTATGTATTTATTTATAGATTTATATTTAATATTGATAGTGTATATATTTTATAAATTATTTTTGAATTAGATAATTTTATTTCATTGATGAAATAAATCATATTATGATAATTTATTAATGAATAAATTTTTTTTAAAAAAATTATTATGTTTTTATTTTAAAAATTAATATTCATTCATTAATTAAATTGTATAATTTGATTTATTGATAATATATATGGTAATTATGTATCAAATATAAAATTTTTATTTATGTTAGTAGTGCTATTATTAAATTGTAATTCCAATATAAGCATGTATTATTATTGATTTCTACATCGTTGTTGTTTCTCGGATGCTGCGTGTATGTTCCACTCGCAAAACATAAACTTGATTGGTACACCGAAATTGGCACGTGTATTGAAAATGTGCGTTAATTTGTAGTAAAAATTAAATTGTCAAATGCGTCCCTTTATGGAGAATTACAAAATGGAGTAATCCACTAAAAGTATTGATTAATTGGTATTATAATAAAAATAATTATTGAGAAAATATCAAAATTTAAAAATGATAAAGAGGAAATGATAAGACTTTTATGAACTCAATATTTAATGGGTAAATCATAATAAGATGAATTATAGTATGTATATATATAACAAATATAAATCATGTTTGAGATATAAGATAGTGGATAGAATATGATGATAATTATTTTATATTATATTTGATTTTTATCTAATGCAAGGAAGATTAATTATTTTTTTAGTATATGATAATTCAATCCTCTTAAAATGATGAGGACTATTTTAATCAATAGGATTGAACTTACATTTCTATTATATCCTTAAAATTTATAACAATAGTTTAAATTATATAAATTTTAAAAAAAGATAATTTTGATCAATAAATTAAATTATTATATCATAACCTTACCCACATTAAATGTAAAATAAGATGATATTATTTAATATAATTCTATTTATAATATTATATTATCCTATTCTATCATAATTTTATGTACTAAACACACTCATTATATATTTAATAAATAAATATGTACAATTAAGAAATAATATACGTACATCTATAAAAGTTTAAAACTTATGTTTATTAATGAACAAAATAAGAAAAAGGTATTAAAATTTTCAAAATATGTATAGCTATAAATGTTTTTTTCATATGGTTTTAGATAAAAGATTATGTAAAGAACAACAATGTCTATTTAAATTGAGAATATAAATTTTACTATGTGTACATAGTTTAAATTTATTGTACATATTTTTCTATTAAATGTACAAATCTGTTTTTTTTTTTTTTACATTCCATGTTTAAATGTATTTTTTATAAAAATTTCTTGTTAGTTTGTATTTTGAGGGATACTTAAATTTAAGGGCAAAATGCAATTATAGCTCCAAACCATTCATTTGAATTTCATTTTGATTCCTAAACTTTAAATTATTTAATGATAGTCTCCGACTTTTAAAATTAGTGTCGATACTATCCTCTCATCAAATTTTGCATAAAAATAAGAGAGAATTGCAACATAGAATAATAGATCCAAGATTATTACTCTTTGCTACCATTCTAAAATGTATTTATAAAAAAATAAATAAAATTGTTAAAATTTTTAAAAATGAAACAAAACTATCATTTTTGCTCTTAATTTTCAAAATTCAACTTAAAATTAGGGACAAAATGAAACTTTTGTTTCCTTAGTAATTTTAAAATTTTATTTTCTTTCTAATAAATACATTTTTGGTGATGGCAAAAACTAATAGTTTTGAATCCACCATGATTTTATTTCTTTTTTTTTTAGTTTTACTTTTTCAAAATTTATTTCCCTTGTATTTATAAATTTTGATCAAAGAATATAAAATTAAATCTTATAAAAAAATCAAACTAGATTAAAAAAAAAGAATGAAATGGAACATGTCCAACTAATTTTTTAACAGTTAACTAAACAAAAATAATTAATAATTAATAATCCTAGGAAATACTTTTTGTAAATTGTTACAAGTATAATTTGAAACTCTCTAAAATTACGCCAACTTAACGCAATTAACTAATGTACTACTATATCTCTTGGTGAAATATTTTATTAGAAGTAATTCATTCAAGATCACTTACCAAATGAGCATAATTTTATTATGGTTTAAGTTTAAAATTAAAGTTAGAATGTAAATTTTATTAATTAAGTAATTTAGTATTTAGAAGCTTTTTATATTTTTTTTGAAAAAAATAAATGTCAGCCACCCGACGTTCAAAATTATTTAGGTCTGTTTCATTTCTTTCTCTTTTGTTAAAAATAATTTCTAACTTTATTTTAAGAGGATTTAATTTTATATTTTCATTAAAATTTATAAATATTGGTAAACTAAAGAAAATAAAATCAGGATAATTGACTCAGAATTATTACTCTTTGCTATCATATCAAAATGTATTGATTAAAAAGGAAATAAAATTTTTATAATTATTATGAAAAAAGGTAAATTACCATTTTGTCAATGATTTTAAGTTAGAATTTTTAAAATCAATGCCAAAATGGTAGTTTTGTTTTATCCTAAAAAATTTTAAAAGTTTTATTTATTTTTTAATAAATACATTTTAGTATGGTACAAAAGTAATAATTTTGAATGTAATATCTTAAATTGTAATTCTCTCTTATTTATGCAAGAGAACTATATTGACACTATTTTAAAAATTTTGAGTCTGTGAAGGAATAATTTAAAATTTAAGAATCAAAATGAAACTCAAATGAAAGGTTTGAGATTACAAATACAATTTGCCCTTAAATTTAAAGTTAAGGACCATAATTTTTTTAATATAAAGTAGTGATAGAAATAAACTATCAAACACCATCTTTAAATATATATCAATTACTGATGTACATATGTTTTAAAATGATTTTGCATATTTTTTATTAAATGTGCATATATTTTGTCTTGTCTGCACATAAGATAATTACATGTAATTATAATGGTATACTCGTTGAAATTAAGGGTATGAAAGTTATTGTCTTTTTCACTTTATCAATTTTCCATTTTAATATTTCTTTTTTATAAATTATTTTTAATTATGATATCAACAAATAAATATTTTTGATGGATTACCTCTTTTTCAAATTTCTCTTTTATTTTTTTATTCATTAGATGGGGAATAGAAATAGTGCGATTCAAAATTTTGCTTTATCTGTCTTTTTAAACTTTTTTTAACCTTAAGGCTAAAAAATCGAAGATAACATTTCTTTTTAGCTCTCTGGAAGGTAGCCGTTGTTTTTTTAGTGGGTCAATGTTTTTGGATTTACCGCCCATATACATGTTAGATTAAGAAGGGAAGTATTTTTCGCCCATATACACGCTAGTTCTTCAATGTTTTTTTTTTTTGTTTTCTTCAAAAGAGGGCAAAACACTTACAAGGCGAAGAGAGATGGCGGGGCTAAAACTCATGCCCACATGCCTTCGTCAAAGTCTCTTAATCACTAGGCACTAAGAGATGGAAGATAGTGCTTCAATGTTTTTAATGTTCCTAACAAGTATATTTTAGAACTCATTCATCAAAGTGATAAAATAAATAATGGATGAAATTTTAATTTAATTGATATATGTAATCATTTATAAGATGTGACATTTAATAGATATAAAATTTAAATTTTAACACTTATTAATTCATTTTTTTATCCTCCCAATACAACATTATTTGTATAAGAAAATATAATTAAAGAATAAGGTTTTATTTATTACAATGATATACGTTCATAGTAGTGAGAATAAAACTAATTGTGTCGTGAGGATTGATTATTATTAAAAGTGAAAAGTTAATTGACTAAAAAATTTGTTTGATCTATTCAAATTTAAATTTAATTTAATTGATTTGATTAAAAAATCAACAATTTGAACTTAATTTGATTTGAATCTAAATTGATTTGAACTTCAAATCTGAATTCATATTTTTTCAAATCTGACCTAATTCGAATGTGAATTAATTGAAATTCAAATTGATCCAAATTCAAATTAAGTTAAACTCAAAATGATTTAATCATAAATTTAAGGCTAACAATAAATATCTAAATGCATAATTAGGGCAAACTACTCTATTCTGGTAAGGATATAATTTTTTTTCAATAATAGGAGATTTATATTTTTTTAGGCTTAGTTAAACTTAAATGTTTACTTTTATGATGCATTCATCTTCATCCAACCATAAACATAATTATGGAAAAGCCAATCTAGAATTGTTGTAATGGCTAACCAATTAAGTAATCAAAACCAATAATACTCTTTTTGACATTATTGTATTCTTAAATAATGACTTTGATGATAAATTTTCTTGAAATTATCTAGTTATTTGTCAATTATGAATTCATACAATTGTATAAAATATCGATATGAATTAATAATAATAAATTAATAATCAACACATGAAATGTTAAAAATAAACATTAAATATTAGTAAAAAAAATCATTAATAAATTTTTATCATAAATAAAGTTAATTATATATTTGACATAACATAATTTTATATTATTAACAAATTACATTTAAATTATTTAATTTTGATATTTTAATCTTTATCTAATTTAATTATATTTATTTGATTTTAGAAATTAACAAATTGAATATGAATATCCTGAGTGTCAAACCTCAATGATGTGAAAGATAAACTCGAAATAAAAATGATCTGAGACTGAAATGATCCAAACCCATGTTGACTTGAACTCAAAATAATCAAACTCAAATACTTCAAACCTTAAATGACTTGATTTTTTTTACCTGAACTAGACTTGATCTATACCTGAAATGATTTGAACCCAAAAGGCTCAATTTTTTCTTAAGTCAAATTTATCCGAATTTGAAATGATCGATTTTTTCTTTGAATCAAAATAACCTAATCCAAACCTGATTCGACCAACCTATTTGCCACCACTAATTGTAATGCAATGAGATTAAAATTAACAATGTGATTACATGAGTTAAAAAAAAAATAGTGACGGTGATGATAAAATAAATATGGTGAGAAAATAATTAAAAAAATTAAATTGAATATATAAATAAATTATTTTTATGCATATAATTTTTTTATATTTTATTTGACATTATCATAAATTTTGAGAAAAATGTTATTCAATCAGTTATATTGTTGAACTAATCTTTTGTCACGCTAAATCAATCAAGCGTGCTAATTATTTTTGAATTCAAACTAGTAAAGTATGGTTTTGGTATACTTAGAAGTGATGAAGTTGATAGAAACTTGATCAAGGGGTATCTTTGTGAAATTGATTAGTTGCAGTTCTTGAAAAAAAATCAAACCAAAAGATCAATTTAAAGTAGCAAAGCATGCTTAAAACATTAAAAGTTATAATTAAAAATGTCAAAGAATCAACTTAAAATCAAATAAAAGACAAACCAAATAAAGTTGTGATAGGCAATTTGCAAGCGCACAGAGTCAACACAAGTAATATAATAATGAGTAGAGTATCGTTCCTATGAGAATTGTAAATATGAGAGCAACATGGACCGAAGTTGTATCACCTTTTCTTATACCTAAAAAACCCAAAAATTATGCAATTAACTAAACTAATATGCAAACCATGCAATATATGCAAACTGAAACCCTATATAATCCATAAAGCATCTAAACAATTTAAATTAACTATATAATATGTTATATAATTAAAAGAAATAAAAACAAAAACTGAACCAATATATGAAACCCTAAAACTCAAAGCCCTAATCTCATGCAATATCTTAAACCCTAATATAAAAACCTTAAACCAATTTTTATGAAACCCTATCTGTCAAATGAAATTATAATATAATGAAATAAACCAAAAATATGCAAACTTTAAAACATAAACTAAATAACCATAAATCAAATCAAGAACATGTAAAAGATTATGCAAGAAACAAGATTTAAACCCTAAAACATGCAAACCTAAACAAAGTAACTTAAACTGATTTCAATCAAACATTAAACCAAATAACCAAATCTTTAAATCAAGATTAACGTGCAATTGAACCAATTAAACTAAAAAGAACATGAACCAAAATTGAATTAAATCAAGAACAACCAAATCGTAACTATCATGAACAAAAAGCAAAGCTGAATGCAAGATTGAATCTTAAATGCATAATTTGAATGAAAAGAACTTCAAACATAGAATTTAATTGCTTGAAAACTTAAAAAGAAAGTGCATAAATAAATCTTCAAAACCAAAAAATTAAAGAACTATAAATCTTTAAAATAGAATCATGAAAACTTAAAGAAAACTAAAAAACAAGAAAGCTTAAAAAGAAAACTAAAGATCCTATAAATTCTTATAAAGTTAGTCTTTCACCCCAACTCCTTATACACCATTTTCTCTAAGAGAATATGATATATTTATAGACAAAGAAAACCCTAGAGTATTAGGTTAAAGAGGGACTCCAGGAAGACTTCTCATAGTTTTAGTTGGACTTGGTTTCTTTAATCCAAGAATGCTTCTTCAATAAAGACTCTTAAAAAAAAAAAGCTTCTAAATCTTTATCATACCATATCTTATCATGTAGCAACTCTTCCATACCATATATAAACTTACCAAAAATAGAATCTTATCAAATAAATAAAGTATATTTTCGGCCTTACTAAATTTAGCTTCCACAAAGTTGTTTTAAATGCTTCCATTTGGATCTTCATATTTTCTTCCACACCTTGGCTTGATTTCTTGAAGAAAAATAAAAAATTAACTTCATCCAAAAAATTTCCTTAATGCTCATAGAAGTTGTATTTATAAATCCATGCATAATCCTAGAGTAGGATTAGGAATACTTCTTCACTAAGTAAAGAAATCCAACTCCAAATAGGAAAAGAAAACAAAATTAACACCTTATCATGCCACATCATCATCTTTCACTAATAAGAAAACTCTTAAATGTCATGTCATCAATAGTAATCCTATGCATGTAAATCTACATAAGCTACCATGGACTTGCAATCATGTGAAAGTATAATTCTACCCCTATTCTTTGCTGAGATTCCTTTTTCAAATCTTTGCATGAGTTTTAATCTTCTTTTTTCCAAGATTCATCTTCTCGAACTCCATAACATTTGCCAAAGCCTATCTTGAACATTTTCCCTATTCTTGAACTTCAAAATTGTCAAGAAAATCAAAAACTTTAAAAAATATCTCAAATATCCATAATATGATCAAGAATCAACCAAGAATCACTAAGAAACTTTAAGAATCTTCAAGAATTTCCAAGAATCATTCTTTTCTTCAAGAAAACCTACAAAACAGAAAATTCAAAACTTTAGAAGTAAAAATAACTTTATTTTACTAAGAATCAAGAAAAAATCAACCTTTAAAACACTAGAATTAACTCTTTAAAATAAAGTTATCAAACCCCTAAACTTAAACTTTTACTTGTCCTCAAGCAAAAAATAAAAATAACTAAATGCATGCTAGAGATAAAATAAACACTCCCAATATGAAATTCTTATGAATCTTAAAAAATTGCATGATAAGTATATTTGGAAAGAAAATCAAGAGCATAAATCCCATGTAAAAATCATTCAAGAATAAGCTGCATTCCAATCATAAATTTTCATGTTTGTGTGAATCATCTTTTTCAAATCCATGCAAGATATTCAACTAAAGCTAAGCAAACATGAAATTAGAAAATCTCTTCAAAGCATGCACAAATTTCATAAGTTTTTTTCACACACTCTCTCCACTAATGTAGCCTTGCCAAAGCCAATCTTGAATATTTTTCCCATTCTTGAACTTCAAGATTTTAAAGAAAATCAAGAATTTCTAAAAACATCTCAACTATCCATAATATGATCAAGAATCAACCAAGAATCACTAAGAAATTTCAAGAATCTTCAAGAATTTCCAAGAATCATTCTTTTCCTCAAGAAAACCTACAAAACAAAAAATTTAACACTTTAAGAGTAAAAATAACTTTATTTTACTAAGAATCAAGAAAACTTAACCTTTAAAACACTAGAAATAACTCTATAAAATAAAGTTATCAAACCCCCAAACTTGAACTTTTACTTGTCCTCAAGCAAAAAAAAAAAAAATACTAGGTACATGCTAGAGATCAAAATACACACTCATAATATGAAATTCTTATGAATGCTAAAAAATTGCATGCTAAGTATATTTGGAAAGAAAATCAAGAACATAGATCCCACACAAAAATCATTCAAGAATAAGCTTGCATTCCAATTACAAATTTTCGTGTGTGTGTGAATCATCTTTCTTAAATCGATGCAAGATATTCAACTAAAGCTAAGCAAACATGAAATTAGCAAATCCTTTCAAAGCATGCACAAATTTCATAAGTTTGCTTTGCACACACTCTCTCCACTAGCATAGCCTTACCAAAGCCAATCTTGAACATTTTTCCCATTTTTGAACTTCTAGGTTTTGAAGAAAATCAAAAACTTCCAAAAACATCTAAACTATCCATAATATGATCAATAATCAATCAAGAATCAGTAAGAAACTTCAAGAATCTTTAAGAATTTTTAAGAATCATTATTTTCTTCAAAAAAACCTAGAAAATAAAAAATTCAACATTTTATGAGTAAAATGAATTTTATTTTACTAAGAATCATGCAAAAATCAACCTTTAAAACACTAGAAATAACTTTATAAAGTAGAGTTATTAAACCCCCAAACTTAAACTTTTACTTGTCTTCATGCAAACAATAAAAATAACTAGGTACATGCTAGAGTCAAAACACATGCTCCCAATATGAAATTCTTATGAATCCTAAAAAATTGCATGATAAGTATATCTAGAAATAAAATTAAGAACATAGATCCCACACAAAAATCATTCAAGAATAAGCTTGCATTTTAAATCACAAATTTCCATGTGTTTGTGAATCATTTTTCTCAAACCCATGCAAGATATTCAACTAAAGCTAAGCAAACATGAAATTAGAAAATCCCTTCAAAGCATGTACATATTTCATAAGTTTGCTTTTCATACACTCTTTCCACTAATATCGCCTTGCCAAAGCCAATCTTGAACATTTTTCCCATTCTTGAACTTCAAAATTTTCAAGAAAACCAAGAACTTCTAAAAACATCTCAACTATCTAGAATATGATCAAGAATCAACCAAGAATCACTAAGAAACTTCAAGAATCTTAAAAAATTTTCAAGAATTGTTATTTTCTTCAAGAAAACCTACAAAATAGAAAATTCAACTTTTTAAGAGTAAAAAGAACTCTATTTTACTAAGAATCAAGCAAAAATCAACCTTTAAAAACACTAGAAATAACTCTATAAAATAGAGTTATCAAACCCCCAAACTTGAACTTTTACTTGTCTTTAATCAAAAAATAAAAATAACCAAATACATGCTAGAGATCAAAATAAACTCTCCTAATATGAAATTCTTATGAATCTTAAAAAATTGCATGATAAGTATAACTAGAAAAAAAAGTCAAGAACATAGATCCCACAAAAAAATCATTCAAGAGTAAGCTTGCATTCCAATCACAAATTTTTATGTGTGTGAATCATCTTTCTTAAATCCATGCAATATACTAAACTAAAGCTAAGCAAACATGACATAGCAAATCCTTTCATAGCATGCACAAATTTCATAAGTTTGCTTTTCAACACTCTCTCCGTTAATGTAGCCATAACTTAACCAAAGATCAATAGGTTTTTATTAAGCTTGTAATGCCAGGCTAGGGTTAAGGTATGATAAAGGAAAATTTAGGCTCATAAACCCCAAATATGCATCACTAGGATCTACACTTTTAAATAGAGAGCTTTTAAGAAAATTGTAACACCCACAAACTTAAATTCTTATTCTTTTCACTTTTTTTTTTCAAACAGCAACTTTCAGTTTGATTTTGCATGAATATTTTGCTTCGTTGTTTTTTTTTTCCTTTTTTTCTTTAAACGACAACTAAATTGATTTTCTTGAAGAAGTTTGTCGATTTCACCTTTCTTTCTCTTTTTCAATTCTATTTTTA
This sequence comes from Durio zibethinus, assembly GCF_047325235.1. NCBI lineage: Eukaryota > Viridiplantae > Streptophyta > Magnoliopsida > Malvales > Malvaceae > Durio > Durio zibethinus. The sequence goes on from NC_143166.1 coordinate 22,620,476, forward strand.
TTTTTTTTTGAAAAGCTATTTTTAGCTTTTACTTTTCTTTTTCTTTTGCTTTGAAACAAAATTTACAAACTTTCAACTCCATCATTCCTTCCCAATGAACATAGCTCTAATAATATTTTGATTGTCCATATGTACATAGGGTAAGTTAGAAAGAAAACAAAGTAAAGGGTGGCTTAATTATGTAGGTGAAACAAAGAAAGGGAATATATATGCTCAAAAGTGGTGTCTAGGGATAAACATAATAAAGGTTAGCTTGAAAGGCTTAAAAGATTCAAAGACGGCCTAAATCATCTCCCTTAGTTAAGTGTGGTCTATTATTTTACCTCAAGAGATGCTCAAGCAAATTCTAAAATAAACACAATATTTCAAAGATCAATGCAACTCCACATCTACCTAACTTCAACAAAACATACATACATCTCAAAAATCAAGACTAAGTGCTCACAAATGTGGAAATATTGCAACAAAAGAAAAAAAACAAATTCAAGAATTCATTACATGCTTTCACTACGTTCAATCTTTTCTAAAAAGCTATATTTAAAGTTAATTAAGGTTACTATCATTGGATTATGAGAGAATAACCAATGGAAGTGTAATAATGATTCTTAACATGACAAAATAAGTTCAAAACTAAAAAATTTTGAAAAACATTTACACAAATTTTCTTTCCCCCATACTTAAATAACACATTGTCCTTAATGTGTGCAAATAAAGCATAAAACACAAGAAAAGGAAAAGAGATACTCTCCTCAAACTCCAATGGCCGAATATAAAAGCATGAAATCCACTATGGCTGAATGCAAAATTACATGGAATTCTCTTTTTGCCACAACTCATCTAGCTTCCTATCTCTAATTCCTATAAAAACAAAACAAAGAAACCAAAGCATAATTTATCCTAAAAAAATTGAAAATAAACAAACTAAAGGAAATGTGCAATACTGAAAATTAAAAACTTGGGTTGCCTCATAAACAGTACTACTTAGAGTCAAGCTTGACTAATTTCATCAAGAATTCTTCAATCATACTTAGGTTTGGTTAAGATTAGAACATCTTCTTGTCAATCTACAACTTTTCCAAAATACCTTTTCACTCTATGTCCATTAACCTTGAAAGGTTTCTTCAACTTGGGATCCATGATTTCCATAGTTTTATGCAGAAATACTTGAGTTACTTCAAATGGACCATCCCATCTTGATTTTATTTTACCAGGGAATAGTTTTAGTCAAGAATTTAAAAGCAAAACTTGTTGACCAGGCTCCAAATGCTTTTCTATAATTTTCTTATCATTCCACCTCTTGGTTTGCTCTTTGAAAATCTTAGCATTTTCATAAGCTTGGAGTTGAAACTCATCTAGCTCATTTGATTAGAGCAATCTTTTTTCACTAGTAGCTTTTGCATCCAAGTTCAAATTCTTGATTATCCAAAATTCCTAATGCTTTAATTCCACAAGGAGATGATAAGATTTACCAGAAACTAACTGATATGGAGACATACCTAAGGGAGTCTTAAATGCAATGCGATTTACCCATAAGGAATCATCAAATCGTAATGACCAATCTTTTCTTGAAGGGTTCATGGTTTTCTCAAGTATCTTCTTAATCTCTTTATTTGATACTTTAGATTGGCCATTTGTTTGGAGATGATATAGAGTGGCTGTCCTGTGCTTTACCCCATACTTGGCAATTAGAGGTTTAAACATCTTATAGCAGAAATGGGATCCTTCTTCACTAATAATTGCCCTTGGTGTGCCAAAACTTATGAAGATATTTTTCTTAAGAAATCTTAAAACCCCTTTGACAACATTAGAGGGAAAAACTACTACCTCCACCCATTTAGACACATAATCTACTACCAATAGTATGTATAAGTTGCCATGTGAAGACACAAAAGGTCTTATAGCACTTTAGCTGTAGTTCTTACTCCTTCATAATGCCTACCATATTCAGATGAATGATAATGTTGAAGAATATCTTCAACTTTCTCTTTAAGAACACATTTTTTTAAAACCTGATCCTTAAATAAGAAGAGGTTATCCCATACATAATATTTAACATCATTAATAAATTTTTTTCTTTATTGTAAAGTAAAATCAGGAGAAAGAACATTACCAACTATATAATTGACAAAATTAGCATACCATGGCAATGTTTTGGAGGAAAAAAATTGCTAATTAGGGAAAGATTCATGAATTAACTCACTTTTTAATGTTTCTTTCTCTAATATTGAAAGATGATTAGTTACTTTATTTTCAGTTCCCTTTTTATCTTTAATTTCCACATCAAACTCTTGAAGAAGTTGAACTCATCTAATCAATCTTGGCTTAGCATCTTTTTTCACAATGAGGTATTTTATAGTCAAATGATCAGTGAAGACCACTACCTTAGTGTCAAGCAAATAAGATTAAAATTTTTGAAAAGCAAAAACCATTGCCAATAGCTTATTTTAAGTTGTAGCATAATCAATTGTTCCTCATTTAAAGTCTTGCTAGCATTATAAATAGGATGGAAAATCTTATCTTTCTTTTGGCCCAACACAGCCCTCACTACATAGTTATTGGCATCACACATTAATTCAAAAGATAAATTCCAATAAAGACATGCAATAATTGAGGCCGAAACCAATTTTTCTTTCAATGTAAGGAAGAAATTCAAACATACATCATCAAACTTGTATTTCACATGCAAATTGCTTAATCGCTTGGAGATCATGAAAAAGTCTTTAATGAATCTTCTATAGAAACCAACATGTCTAAAAAAACTCCTTATGCCTTTAATTGAATTTGAAGGTGGCAAATTTTTAATCATCTCAATCTTAGCCTTGTCAACTTCTATTCCTTTAGAAGAAACCTTATGGCATAGCACCACACCATCTCTCACCATAAATGACACTTTTTTTAATTAAGCACCAAATAGGTTTTCTCACATCTTTTCAACACATTTGCCAGATGTGTTAAACATAAATCAAAAGACTCACCAAAAATAGAAAAAAAATCCATAAATACCTTTACAAAAAGTTTCACCATGTCATAGAATATAGCCATAATGCATATTTGAAAAGTCATAAGAGCATTACAGAGGCCAAATGGCATTCTCCTAAAGGTAAAAGTTCTATAGGGGCATGTGAATGCAGTCTTGTCTTGGTCCTCAAGAGCAATGGTGATTTGGTTATAACCAAAATAACCATATAACAAGTAGTAGAACTCATGGCTAGTTGATTTGTTAAGCATTTGATTAATAAAGAGAAGTGGAAAATGATTTTTTCTAATTACTTTGTTAAGCTTCCTATAATTTATACACACCCTCACCCAGTGACTATTCTTGTTAGAATGATCTCATTATTTTATTAGTCACCACTGTTATCCCATCTTTTTCTGGCACACATTGAATTGGGTTAACCTAAGAACTATAAAAAATCAAATAAATAATGCCTGCACCTAACCATTTAATAATTTCTTTCTTAACAATCTCCTTCATGGCTGGGTTTAGGCTTTTGATGCTTAACAGTAGCCCTTTGATTATCTTCTAATAGAATCTTGTGCATGTACAAAGATGGGCTTATCCCTTTAATATTAGCTATTTACCAACTTATTGCCTTTTTATGTTCTCTCAACACAGCTAACAACTTTTCTTCTTACACACCATTTAAAGATGCCAAAATTATAATAGGTAGGGCAAATGAATCCCTAAAAAGGCATACCTAAGATGAGAGGGCAATGGTTTAAATTCTAAAGTAGACAACTCATCAATTGATGGCTTTAGAGCACTAAATGATTTCAATGCTTCTGATACACTAAATTGCATGATTTCTCCCTAAGTACTTCTTTAACTGATTCCACATCACAACATGATTCAACCATTTCTAATTCCTCTAAACAATCAAATTCAATCACATCTTTCACCACTTCATTTAACTCATCAACCTTTAAGTAATCAGTAGCCTCAATAAGGTACTTGACAGCCTTAGACATGTTGAAAGTCACCTTTTGGTTTTCTACTTTCATGGATAGTTCCCTTTTTTTCATGTTAACGAGTGCCTTGCTAGTAGCTAAAAATGGTTTCCTTAAAATGATTAGAATCTTATTATCTTTCAAACAATCCAATATCATAAAATCAATTGGAAAGATAAGTTTACCTACTTTCACAAAGACATCTTCAATGACTCATTTTGGATGCTTAAGTGACCTATTAGTAAGTTAAATGGTAATAGAGATAGGTTTTGTGATTTTTCCATGTCCAAGTCTCCTAAAAATAAACAAAAGCATTAAATTAATACTGGCACCCAAATCACAAAGAGTTTTATCAAAATAAAGGTTACTAACACTACAAAAAAATTTTCATATACTGACGCTTGATTATACTAACGGTTAAATTTTGTCAATAAAAGAGACTTTTACTAACGGATTTTTAATATTGCTAGAATATACCATACTTATACCAACACTTTATTTAACCATAAGTATAAATAAATTTTTTTTGATGGTATATGACTATTCGTTACTATAAATATGTTATATACTGACGGTTATTAACATAATCATCGGTATAGGCTCAAAACAAAAAAACTATTGGCTATTAAAAATAAAAAAGGAATTATTGAAGGCATTTTTGGTCAAAAATACCTTCAATAATCCAAGAAAATTTTTTTTGTATGGATTATTTACTGACAGTCAAATTTCGTTAGTAAAAGAGACTTTTACTAACGAATTTTTAATACCGTCAGAATATACTATATTTATACCAATACTTTATTAAGTGTTGGTATAAAAAAACTTTTTGGATGGTATATGACTATCTGTCAGTATAAATATATTATATACTAATGGTTATTAACTTAACCATCAGTATAGGCTCAAAACAAAAAACCTATTGGCTTACAAAAAATTGAATAGGATTATTAAAGGTGTTTTTGGCCAAAAACACCTGCAATAATCCATTCAAAAATTTTTGGAGAGGGATTATTAAAGGCATTTTTGGCCATTGAAGGCATTTTTGGTCGTAAAAGCCTTCAATAATCCCTATCCAAAATTTTTTGAATGGATTATTGAAGGCATTTTTGGCGAAAAACACCTTCAATAATCCTTCATAAAAATTTATTAAAGGGATTATTGCAGGCATTTTTGACCTAAAATACCTTAAATATTCCCCTTGTAAAAAGTTATGATGGGTTTATTAAAGGTGTTTTTGGGCAAAAATATCTTCAATAATCTCTAATAAAAATTTTGAAAGGGATTATTATAGGCATTTTTGGCCAAAAATGCCTTCAATAATCCCTCATAAAAATTTATTGAGGGGATTATTGAAGGCATTTTAGGCCAAAAACACCTTCAATAATCCCCTATAAAAAGTTGAGGGAATGTTTTTGGCAAAAAATGTCTTCAATAATCCATACAAAAAATTTTGAGAGGAGGTATTTTTGGTGCTCATAAAAATTTCTGGGGATTATTGAAGGCATTTTTGGTCAGAAACACCTTGAATAACCCCATTCATAATTTGTTTTACCTCCACCTCCCACTGACTCTATATACTTAATCTCTACCTCCCACCAACTCTCTCCACCTTTCACCATCTCTCATCGACTCTACAAACTTAAACCTGTCGACACTCATTTTGTTTTAGTGCTGAATCAAAGTTGAAGCATCAAGACTTTCATCATTTCTCAAAGGTATTTTTCATTTTCTGCATTTCAATAATGTGTCATCAAGCACGCCTATTTTTTTGTCCTTTACTGGGGCTGGCTTTGATGATTGAATATTTTGTGAAGAAGTAATAGCTTAGGACGATTGAATGTTTGGGTTTCACTTTAAACAAAACATAATCTCCATTTCCTTGGTAGTTTTGGTAATGCATTTTCATTTTAGTGTTTTCTCATAATTGGTTGACAAAATTTTCTCTATTTGGTCAAAATTTGTAAATGATGGCAGAGATGTTTGGTTTCTCCAAAGGTTGCTTACCCATGTCTAGATGGGATGAACTCAACATTTTTTTCAAAAAATCTGGGTAAGTAAACTTTATTACCATCTTCATGGACTTTGTAATTTGTCTATTTCCTAACATTTAAATAGCTAGATAAAGTTTCCTTTTACCTGAATCTAATGCCTTTTATTTCCAACATAGGGCTACAATTGTTTTCTGCTTAAATGCACAAAATGGAAGGATTGTAGGTCCAAACAGTTTTGCCATGGAAGCTTAGAATTCTAGTAATGCTAAATCGATCACTAGATACACTATCAACCAGGGCTATACCATTCATAAATATAAATGTTGTTTCTTTTTCTGGATTTGGTACAATGACATTAGTTCTTGACTTATTTTAAATTTGTGGATTATAAAATAATTTGGTTGTTGTTTTATTTCAAATGTTATTAAATGTTTTTTATTTTTTTGTGTATTTTTACTTTATATGAAACTATAGCATATTATGATTATAAATAAATTAATATTAATAATTAAAAATATAATTAAAATTTTTTTTTAACAATGCTTTAAAATTTATACCGATGCGTGTTACTATTAAATATTTTAGGTTATACTGACAGTTATCATGAACTATTGGTAAAAGTTAAATTACATAAGGCTATACTGATGAGTATTGACTGTTGGTAAAAGATATACCGATGGAGACATCATCAGTATAAGTTGAAAAAATTAAAACATACGAGTCTATATTGACGAGAATAACCGTCGGTAAAAGGTATAATATGGAACACTCAATAGTTGCTATACCAATAGCTATACATATAGTGATAGACTAAAACCATCAGTATATCTCTATTACATATTCCTACAGTTTAAAAATTATCAGTATAGGTCTATATTGATAAAGGATATATTGATGGTTAAAAATTCATTGAAATAGATATTTTGACTATCAGTATAGGGTTTATTGTGCTATATCGATAGATTTTTAAATTTTATTGATGATTTTTTAAGTGTTAGTATAAAGCAGTTTTCTTGTAATGCAATAGTGAAAAGAATAGTAAAACTCCTCAGATCTTTAAGCTTAAGTGGTAAACTTCTTTGCAATATGGTGTTGCTTTCCTCTATGAGTGCAATGCTTTCATAATCCTCCAACCTTCTTTTCTTTGAGAGAATGTCTTTTATTAACTTTGCATAGGTTGGCATTTGCTCAATGCCATCAAGAAATGGAATTGTGATTTGGAGACTTTTGAAAACTTCCCTAAACTTTTCGAACTACTTATCTTCTTTTTTACTGTGAAACCTTTGAGGGAAAGGGATTGGTGGCTGAAATACCTAAGGCTTTGGCTTAGGGGAATATTTAGCTTGTTCTTACTTAGCTAACGGTGTTTTGGCTTCCTTCTTCTCTTCTTCCTTTTTTCCTCTATTACTATCACCAAAAGCTCTTTGAAGGTTACTTTAGGGATGGGTTTTAAAAGGTTCATCATTAAGGGTTTTCCCACTCCTAAGGGTTATAGACTTACAATGATCCTTCTTATCCCTTCTAAGGTTTGGCTTAGAAGTAGTATGTATGGTTTTTAAGGGATAGTTGTTAAGGGCATTTGTTAACTATCCCATTTGTACCTCAAGCCTCTTTATGGATGCTACTTGATTTTGTAAAATTTGAGAGAACATCTCCTCTATGGATGGTTTTGCTTCTTGGGGTAGTGGAGGTGCTAGATGGAAACCAGGTGGGTTTATAGGTCTAGAATATGAACTAAAAACTTGCCTTTAGTTATTACCCCATGAAATATTTGGATGTTAATTCCACCCAAGATTATAGGTATTAGAGTATGGGTTGTGTGGTTGCTTTGGTTGAGCAACATTATGAACATGCTTTACTCTAATTAGGCACCTATCTAAAAAATGGTTTCCCCCAAAATTATCACAAGAAACAAAAAGACTTTGAGTGGCATTAACATGGCTAGGCGCAAGGTTTGATCCTAAGTTTTCAATCTTTTTGGCTAAGGCTAAAACTTGAGAAGTTAAAGCAATTAAAGCATCAAGCTTATACACCCCAGTAGGTTTATTAAGAACTAACCTATCACTAGCCCACTCATAATTATTCATGGCCATCTTCTCAATAAGATCATATGCTTTATCATTGGACTTACCTATTAAAGCCCTACTAGCAATATTATCAATGGTAGTTCTAATTTGCCCTACCAAACCATTATAAAAAATTTGAACTTAAAACTATTTGGGTAAACCATGGTGAAGGCACTTTCTTAACAATTCTTTGCATCTTTCCCAAGCATAAAAAGTGATTCATCCTCTATTTGCATAAAAGAAGTGATATCATTGCACATCTTGGCTATTTTTTATGGAAGGAAAAAACGAGCTAAAAACTTTTGCACAAGGCCATCTCATGTTGTAATTGAACCAAGAGGTAAAGACATAAACCAACTCTTTGTTATATCCCTAAGAGAAAACAAAAAAAAAAAAAAAGTCTTAGCCTAATGGCATCATTAGTAACTCTATTTTGTTTAAATGTATCACAAATCTCAAGAAAATTAGAAAGATGCAAATTAGTGTCATCACTAGCTAATATATTAAATTGAACAGAATTTTGAATCATGCTAATAATAGATGGTTTCAATTCAAAATTATTAGCCTGAATGGCTAGCCTATTAATATTAGGTTCAAAACCATCTAGTTGAAGGACGTCATAGTCCCTAAGTGTTCTTTGATTATGTAGTTGCTTAGCCATAACTAACTTAGGAGTTACTTGCATTTTACCTTTTTTTTTTAATCTTTTTAAGTGTTTTCTCAATTTCTTTATCTAAGGGTACTAAACTAGCACTCACAATTCTTGGCATACAAAACAAGATTAACCAAAATAGATAAAAGCAATAAAATCTAAGCTATAGGTATATAGATTAGTATTGATGTGATTTTCATGCAATCCCTCGTAACAATGCCAAAAACTTGATAGGTTATCTGCAAGTGCATAGAGTCAGCACAAGTAATATAATAATGAGTAAAGTATTGTTCCCACGAGGATTGTAAATACGAGAGCAACAAGTACCAAAATTGTATCACCCTTTCTTATACTTGAAAAACCCAAAAATTATGCAATTAACTAAACTAATATGCAAACCAAAACCTTATATAATCTATAAAGCATCTAAACAATTTAAATTAACTATATAATATGTTATAGAATTAAAATAAATAAAAACAAAAACTAAACCAATATCTGAAACCATAAAACTCAAAACCCTAATCTTATGCAATTTCTTAAACTCTAATATAAAAACCCTAAACCAATTTTTATTAAACCTTAGCTATCAAATGAAATTATAATCTAATGAAACAAACATAAATATGCAGCTCTAAAACATAAACTAAATAACCATAAATCAAATCAAGAACATGTAAAAGATTATGTAAGAAATAAGATTTAAACCCTAAAACTTGCAAACCTAAACAAAACAACTTAAACCAATTTCAATCAAGCATTTAACCAAATATACCAAATCTTTAAATCAAGATTAACATGCAATTGAACCAATTAAACTAAAAAGAATGTGAACTGAAATTGAATTAAATCAGGAACAACCAAATATCAATTATCATGAACAAGAAAGTAAAACTGAATGCAGGATTGAATCTTAAATGCATAAATCGAATGAAAAGAACTTAAAAAACAAAATTTAATTGCTTGCAAACTTAAAAAGAAAGTGTATAAATAAATCTTGAAAACCATAAAATTAAAGAATTATAAATCTTTAAAACAGAATCTTGAAAACTTAAAGAAAACTAAAGAACAAGAAAGCTTAAAAAAAAAAATAAAAATGCTATAAATTCTTATAAAGTTTGTTTGTCACCCCAACTCATTATAAACCCTTTTTTCTAAGAGAATATGATTTATTTATAGACAAAAAAAACCTTAGAGTATTTGGCTAAAGAGGGACTTCAACAAGACTTCTCATAGTTTTAGTTGGACCTAGTTTCTTTAATCCTATAATTCTTCTTCAATAAAGACTCTTAAAAGAAAGCTTCTAAATCTTTACTATACCAAATTTTATCATGCAGCAACTTTTCCATACCATATATAAACTTACCAAAATAGTATCTTGCAAAATCAAGAAAGTATATTTTCAACCTTACTAAATTTAGCTTCCATAAAGTTGCTTTAAATGCTTCTATCTTGATCTTGATCTTCTCTTCCACACCTTGGCTTGAATTCTTGAAAAAAAATAAGAAATTAACTTTATCTAAAAAGTTTGCTTAATGCTCATACAAGTTGTATTTATAAACCTATGCATAATTCTACTCCAAGTAGAATTAGGATTACTTCCTCACTAAGTGAAGGAATTTGACTCTAAATAGGAAAAGAAAATAGAATTGCCACCTCATCATGCCACATCCTTTTCCCTAACCAATAAGAAAACTCTTAAATGCCATGTCATCCTATAGTAATCCCATACATGTGCACCTATACAAGCTACCATGGACTTGCAATCATGTGAAAGTGCAATTCTGCCCTTTTTCTTTGCTAAAATTCCTTCTTTAATTCCTTGCATAAATTTTAATACTTTTTCTTCATGATTCATCTTCTTCACTCCATAACACTTGCCAAAGCCAATGTTGAATATTTTTCCCATTCTTTGACTTCAAGATTTTCAAAAAAATTAAAAACTTCCAAAAGCATCTCCACTATCCATAATATGATCAAGAATCAACCAATAATCATCAAGAAACTTCAAGAATGTTAAAAAATTTCCAAGAATCGTTCTTTCTCTTAAGGAAAACCTAAAAAACAGAAAATTCAACACTTTAAGAATAAAAAGTACTTTATTTTACTAAAAATCAAGTAAAAATCAACCATTAAAACACTAGAAATAACTCTATAAAATAAAGATATCAAGTTGTAATCAAATGAAAAGAGCTTATTGAATTGAAGCTTTGAACATAAGGATCAAGGATTTAAATAGTTGTCATGCTCGTGTTTTTGGTCACGTTGCGTTTATACTTTTTCATATATAACGGAGACCATTGTGGTCATTGCAGTCATATTGATCGTGATTTTTTTAATTTTGTAAAATTTATTATAAAATATAATAATTATAATCATAAAAACTTTTATTTAATTTTTTTTAAAATAGTTTATGACATTCTATATTTTTTATTTTCTTAAAAAAATTATTCACAATTTATTTAGATTATAATAAAGAATTTATATTTAGTTTGGCAACAAATCTTTGCTTGAGACAAGATCATATTCATTATTAACTCCAAACAAATTGAATATTAACAAACCATAATGTGTTAAATGCCAAGCATCTATAGTTAATAATATTACAAACTTAAAAATATAATAATTTTAAATTTAATCAGCTATAATTATTAATATATACTTCAAATTTTACCCTATGGTAAAATGATGACAAGGATCAAAGTCTCTATCTTCGCTTTGCGAGCCAAGTTGACTCCACCCCTATCCATGTGGCTTTTGTTCTTGATATATTTGAGGTGGAGGATATATTTGAGGATGACACATTTGTGGTAGGAGATACATTTATGGTAAAGGATACATTTGAGGTAAAGGATACATTTGAGGCAAAAAATACATTTATGGTGGATAACAACCATGTAGAGGTAGATAACCATGAAGAGGTTGAAAAGTAGATGGTACCAATGGATAATAATGTCATTGAGTACTAGCAGATGATTCATTGCACCTAAAGTTACTAGAATTTGATCTTCTACCTGAAGATGAAGAACCTCTAGAAATATTATAATGGTGTTCTTGGCTTTTGCTTTTGATCAAGCTATATGTGTACTTTTACCCCCACTAGATTCAGTAGATAGATTTAATTCATATTCTATCATGTTAATGAAATGTCTACTAGTAGTAACAAGTCTAAGTTGTCCTCCAAATGGGCTATAAGGATGATTTGCATCCATATCAGCAATAAAATTCACACCATCACCATCATCACCATTAGGTGGACTAAAACCCCTATCATCATCACTTTGACTTGGTGTTGGACTTGAACTTGAATGAGACACATTCCTTTCTTACAGTTGGTGTGACTATTCAACATTCATTTTAGTATTAAAATTATTTGTAGGTAACCAATCGAAGTTTTGACAATCTAACATAGGATTTTCTTTCTCCTGCAGCCATTCTATTAGTGGATCATCATCTTCAAAAATATGGTCTAGGCTAATAGGATTGAAACTATTATATATCCTGTCAATACTCATCCTTAGATGATGTCTCATCTTTAGCCTCATATTGCAATAGTTACATACTAGTTTCTGAATTCTTTCAAACTTCAATCTATTTCTTGTTTTGGTGTGAATATAGCTAAATGTGCTCTAGTTACATTCACAATTTGATGCAGAAGTTGTTTGACTAAGCACTTTGACTGCTAGTTTTTGCAATTCAAGAACATAAGTGCCATATGCCATCCACCAATCAGCTATATAAAATTTTTTAAATTGAATTTGAATATTCTATACAATTAAATAGTATAAAATATATTATAATTATTTAATTTCCTATTTACCTAGATTCATTTGCTTCCAAGCTCTTTGTACCTATGGAGTATCAAATGTTTCATGCTTATCTTAAAATAATAGCAGCTACATTAATTGAAAATACAATAATAAATGAATAAATAAAAAATAATTATATTTTTAATACATAAAATAAATGTCAAAGTTATAAAATAGTATTAAATGCTAACTTGATTAATTATTTTGATTTGAGTATTTGTAGAAAGTTCTAATCTTTCAATCACTACTCTTTTACCTTCTAATGTTTCTTTAGATACATTAGCATAATGCTTCACTCTAAATTGAAATTGTGGATTGAGATAACAACCTAAACATAATTCATAACATTATTATCTTAAAGTAATAAAAAGTAAATATATAAGCAATTTAAACACAAAAAATACATGTATTTTTTAAATACAATTCGCACTCTTGGTTTACTTGCAAGCTGAATGTAAGTCAGAATGCATGAAACTCTATTTATTGTTAACAATTTTTTCATATTTAGTAGAATAACAATAATTTTGCTGTATTGCTTATTTAGCTCTATCCATAGCCTCATAAATAAAACCCATTGTTGGTTTCTCATCACCATCCACAAGGCACAACACTTTTACCAAAGGCTCATAAACTTTTATTATATCGCTTACGTATTTCCAAAAATCTTTTTCTAAAATAATTTTTTTGTTGTCCTTTTTTTGATTCTTTAAATTCCTATATATTCATCAATGAATTTTTAGAGTAATATATTTTAAATTAATATTTTAAATAATGATATCATAAAAAGATGTTAGATTTAAATAGTTGTACTAATGACTAAATACTAACATTTGAATTATACATCTCTCTAAAACCTTGCTTTTGCTTCTTTATTTCTTCTAATTTTATGAAATTAGTGGCAAATTGGGTAAGAGCAAGATGACATGTTTGCTTCCCTTATGTATACCTTTTTATCAAATTAATAATCCAAATGTGATTATATATAAAACAAGTCATTTTCTTCGCATCATCTAAAACTTTTGCCACATTTTTTCTTACCAATATCATTAAGGCATAAGTCCAAATAATGATCTGAACATGCTATCCATTACAAATATTATCTTCTCTCTATTAGTAATTTTCCAGCAGCCTTAAGTGCTACCTCATTATTGGTGACTAGTTGAATAATGTACTTTTTCTCGATTTCTTTCACAACTTTAGCCATTAATTTGTAATAAAAGTTTGCATCTCTACTACAAACATTTGAGACATCTACAAAATTTTAAAAAATGATCCTTTTGCTATAATAAACAAGGTAATTAATGATGTGTATTTGATTCAAACTGTTGGTCCAACCATCACACATCAAAGTGGCACCTAATTCATTCCAATATGCTTTTAATCGATTAGCCCATTCATGGATTTGTTGATAATCAGACTTTAAATACACATTTGAGACCTCATAAGGTGTTGGAAGTTTTATATGTTGGCCAACTTCTGCTATCATAAAGTAAATTATGCAACCATGGTGAGTTTGCTAATTGAAAAAGAAATTGATGATATATAAAAATTTTTGATACTAATTCACCCATCTTCCTTTTTAATGTCATTAAAAATGAATCACTTTTTTTTATTGCTTTTAACTCTTACTTCTAACCAATTCAAGTATAGCTACCCTTAATGAAAATTCAAACTCATTTGAAATTGATTTCCTTGTTTTTTCTTCATAATATTCAACAACTGAGCCATGAGAGCTTCTTCCCTCTTCATATATGTTACTTCAACCACTAGTTCTTTGTTTAAATTCTTGTCTTATGTGCCACTCATTTTGTGATTGAATACTATTTCGCATAGCTTGCCTAGTAATGGCATCTTCATTAATAAATCCTTCACAATCATAGTCTTCTCCTTTTGATTGGGATAAGAATTCATCTTTTCTCTTTTTGTTGTCAACTTTCTTTGATTTGTTTCCTTGAAAGAGTATCATCATATTTTCTCTTACCACACCTATTAATAATATAGTCAAAAAAAAAGGGGAAAAATTAGTTGCACATGCTTATGTAATTTTTTAATTTTTACTAAGATATTAATAATAATATTTTCAAAGGAATTATAAAAACATAATATACCAGTAATATTAAGGCATGGTGGAATATTGCCAGTTTTATGAGTAATATGTTCTTTGAAATGTGTTATTCCTCCTTTTACAACTTTGCCACAAAATTTATATGAAACATTTCCTTTAGTATTTGGCACAAGTATTCCAAAATGCCAACCTATTTAATCACTTGGTGCGCTCTTTACTCCTTTGTTTGAGAACTTTTCACGTGGTGATATGTTTGGTATTTTGTATAAAAAAAATAAACTTATTTTTAAAAATATTAATGTTACTTATTCCAACATTAAAAATTGAATCTACGTTAAATTTTTTAATTTTTAGTTTGTAATCTTAAAAGTAATAGATTGTGAAATGCTCAATTGATTAAGCAACTTAATTGTTTTGACACACTAATTGATATACGATTTTTTTTATCACAAATTACTTTCAATATGTTCTATTATGAATAGAATCTTCAATAATTACACAAAAATAATAATAAGTTAATAAGAATTAATCTAATAGCAAAAAAATTGATAACAATAAATACTAAAACAACAAAAAAATTACTAAATTTCCAAAACAAAATCATAAATTAATAAATAACAAAGTCAAAATATAATATTTAAGTTTAATTATTTTTCATCTAACTTATACAAAAATAAATTTACCATATTTTTTCATCTAAATCTCTATATATATATATATATCATATTAGATTATTAATTCTTTACTTTTTTCAATTATAAACTTATCTAAATCCCTCTAACTAGATTTTCCCTAAAAAAATTTCAAAAATAAAAATTTCTCAAACTTATATTTTAATAAAATTAAATACGAAATTAAAAAAAAAACCTATCTCACCCACTCGTGACCTAATTACCTGCCCCACACATGTTAACCCTCATCCCACTCACCCCTCTAAATTTCCTTGAAAAGCTGGAATCCCAAATTACCTCGATACCTCATAATTCATGGCCTCCATCAACCCTCCCCAAGTCTTCTTCCTTTCCTTAGTTCCTCTAAATTTGTCACTTTCTTTCACCTCTGCCTCTCACCTTTTACCTCTTGCTTGTTCTAATCTCTACTCACTAGTTTCTCGTATCTCCCTATTCTTTCAGTTTCTCACATTTTTTCATAGCTTGCTCCATAAAACCTATTGTCCCAATTCTCAATTGGCCTCTTAAGTCCCTCCAAAGTCTCCCTCAATCCCTCTTACAATCCCTTCATCACTGCCACTACCTATAGTCTTAGCCTTATATTTCTCAGACTCTCACAAAGATTGATAGAAATTTTGCAAAAAAAAAAAGATAATTTAACTTTCTCTTACCTTCTTTAATCTTGATTGTTGATTGAGGACTTGATGTTGATTTGAAGTTGGGTAATTTGTAGATTAAGCTAGGGTTGTTGCAACGAATGTTTGATAATTTATTTGATATTGTTTTTAACTTTTTGCTTAAGATTGAGATTAAGTTATCTTTTTGTTTTTAGAGTCTTGTTATTGTTATGTTTTGACTCTTTGTTGATTATGTTGAAAATTTGGTTTTTTTATTAAACTTGAATTGGTGATAGGAAAAATGGGGATAGCAGTAATAACGAACAATTATTGTTGTTATTCACCATTATGCCATTTTTTGATGATTGGGATTATTATTGCCGTTTTCCCCCATTATGCCATTTTTCGATGATCATGACACACTGTTTTAAGTGTGTTTGAATTTTACAATTGATTTTTTCCTAATAACAGTGGTAGGTAGTGGTGCTATCACAATTTTACAATTGTTATCTTGTTACAGGAATGCTATTTGATTCCCTAACAACAATGTTGAACAAAATCAATGCTAATACACTGAAAATGATTGTTGATTGATCAAATGCTCATAAAACTTACAATAAACATCAAAGAAGCAAATTTGTTGTTGAAAGTAGAGTTTACTACAAGAATTTCACACGAGGAGCTTGGACACATAAAGAAAACTTGAAGAAATTTGAATGAGGCTAGAAATTGAAGTTGCTAGAGTTGAATTAGGATGTGTTGTGCGTGTAAAATGAATAATGGTTGATCTTATTTATAGAAATCCTAGCTTTAAGGATCATATCATCTGTTTTTGTTTTAATGTTTCGTATCAAAATCTCCTTGTTTTTGTCAACTATTTTTCCTATGATTTTTAAAGAAAAACATAACTTCCTCCTAAAATGTAGCAACTTTTCAAATATGGTGTAAGTACTAAATTTTGCACTAGGATTAATTAATCATTTAATTAATTCCTCAAAGAAATGAAATAGGGTAAAAAATAACGAGTCAGCCAATTGGCAAGTCCACTGTTATCCAATATGGTTTTGGACCAAGTTTAGACAAGATGACAGTTAGAAGTTGTTTCGGGTTTCATGGTTTTCATTGGATTTTTGACCAAATTTTTGGAAGGAAAAGAGGTCCAAAACAAGAACATGGACATACTGCGAGGGGAACCGAATTGAAGTGGCAAAACTTATGATCTTTGGGGTTAAAACCACTACCTCTTATCTCAATTCTAGGATAAACCATTGAGATTCGTACAAAACTTGCTAGAAAAGTGTGAAAAAGAAAAAAAAAGCTTTATTTCAGTGTAATTTAGGACTAAACTAGTGCTGACAAAAGGCAGCCGATGGTGGAGTAGTGGAGGCGATGACATTCAAAGGTACTAGAAACTAGGCGATGGGAAGGTTGATGGTTTTGTTTGGATAAGAGAATTTTTTTTTTTTTGGAAAAAAAGGGTTGAAATGAATCTCAAGAAGAATAGGGTTTTATAGTGTAAAACCTTTTAAAAAAAAAAAGGAAAAGAGCACCCAATAGGTCAACCCTACTCGTAACTCGCCAAATCGACCCGCTTCTTATCCAAGGTTTCAGACCCATCCCAACTTTAGCCAAGTCAGCCCAATGGTCTTGCTTTGAATTGGGTTTAGCCCAATTTTATAGGTACATTTCAATCTCATTTATTAATTTTGTTTTATTAGTTCATTTACTATATATTTATTTATGATAGTAAATATATATCTTAAAAAATTTTAAATGTTGTATGGTTAAGATTATATTTCTTATTTTACCTTGTATAATTATATTTATTTCACCATATAAAATTAACAAAATATGTAATAATAAGAATGAAAATTTTCAAGGATGGGATTTTAAAAAGGTCGAAGTAGCGAGTCCTTAAAATTCCTAGATGAGGATAATTTTCTAAAACATCACCAAAGTAATGGAGTATTTAAAAAAACATTCAATACAAAAGATTTTCATAAAAAAGAAAATAAATAAAAATAAAATAATAAAATGATAAATAAAAAATGATGAAAGAAAAAATGATTCTTTTTTACTAATAACATAATTATATATAATAATGCATGAATATTATTTGTAGTAATCAATATTAAAAATAAATAAAAAATAAAAACATATATGAGGATAAGTACTAAAGAAGTTCGAGTAATGAGTCTTTAAAAATCTCTAGGTGAGAAAATTTTTCTAAAATGCCGTCAAAGTATTGAAGCATTTAGAATATTTTTTTATAAAGATTTTCATCTATCATTTTTTAATAAAATAAAAGAGACTTAATAAATAGATAAGAAACATGTTTTTATAAAATAAAAATATTATTTGAGATAGATTATAAATGTCATTTTGTTATTTATGTTATAAATATTAATTTTAAAGAGAAATATGAGCTGTTGAGGATGAGATCCTTGAGAAGTCCGAGTAATGATTCTTATGAGATTCCTACGTGAGAAAGTTCCTCTAAATATTGTCAAAGTACTAGAATATTTTTTAAAAGTTTTTAATACACAAGGTTCTTATTCATTTTTCAAGTAAAATATCCAAAAAATAAGAAAAAACTTTTCGCAATAAAAAATTAAGGAAATTATTTTTAGATATCAAGACTAAGTTCACTTTTATCATGGTTAAAAGATAACACATGATTAATAAGTACCATTTTTAAAATGGGTGTTATAAGATATTAATCTTTCTTCACATATAACTGTACTTCCAAATTTGGCTTTGTTTTTTGTAGACCAAAAATTATTTTTTATATAAGTTTTAATTAACTTTAAGATTTTATTAAAAAGATAAACTTTTTAGGTGACCAATCGTACCTAACAAAAAAAGATTGATGGCTAATCGCACCAAACATCCATTTAAGTGTCCTATGGCACAAATGGTAGATTTTAGTTATGGACAAATGTTGGTCTAGTGCCTTAATGGTTTTTTTTTTTTGTTTCTTATTTTTGCCCTTTAAATAACATGATAAATGCAAAAATGGTACAAATGGTTGGTTTTAGTTGTGGACAAATGTTGGTCTAGTGGCCTAATTGTTTTTTTTTTTTTGTTTCTTATTTTTTCCCCTTAAATAACATGATAAATGCAAAAATATCCTTAGATTTTAATTTTTTCTTATTCATTTCTTCATTTTAATTTTTTATTTAAAAATTGTAAAATAATTTTGTTAATTTAATATAATAAAAAAATATTTGAATAATTATTTATTAATTTAAAAACTTTAAATAATTTAATATTTTTATTATATGCAATTTTTAATTGAATGTGTGGTAGTTTTTTCTTTTCACAATAAGTAACATCACTACCACCATTACTTTTAATCCAAACACATATTTTGCTACTGATTTTAATTTTATCACTATATTAACTAATTTTACCTGCATTGCTATTTTCAATCTCACTAGAATAAAGGTCTATATGGATGGATGGCAAGCTTATCTTTGATAAGATTGAAAACATGGTAAAAGTATGATTACTTATTACAATAGTGATGAGGTTGAGTATTGTAACGGTGAGAATAGAATTGGTGGCAAAATATACGTTTGGATGCAAACACAATGCTTGTAGTGAGATAAGTGTAGTGAAAGGAAAAAAAATTACTATTAATGACATTAAATTAAATTTTGCATATAATAAAATTTTTAGATTATTTGAAATTTATGAAAATAATCAAAATAATTAAAATTAATTTTTTGTCAAATAATAGTTTTTAATAAATTATTAAAAATTATTAAAAATGATAGTAATATATCAAATGATTTTCTTTTAAATATATATATATATATTCAATTCTCAACTTTTTTTATTTACTATATATTTCATTACTAATTTGCATATTAATTTTATATATTAAGTGTTTTTCACTTATTTAATTCTAGATGAATATATTTATTAGTTATTTATAATAGATTTATGGTTTTTAAGGGACATTTTAGGATAAATGTTAATCACTTATAGGTATAATTGGACAAAATAATAATAATATGATAAAAATAAAATGTTATTTTTTTAAAGTTCACAAAGGTTATTTTAGTTTTAAACTTTTAAATATATGGGTAAAAATATACTAAAAGATATCAATAATGACAAAAATATAGAAAGCAATGTGTAGTGGCATAGCACACCCTTTCCCATCATTAGTAGTGGAGAATCAACCATCTACTAGTGCCACATTGGCACAACTAGGGGTGTAATTGAAATAGTAGTGCTAGTAAGTTGATAGTCTTGAATTGATCTTTATTTTGAAATGACAAAACATTAAGTTAAATAAGCTTGATTAAAGTTTTGAAAAAGATTTATTTAGTACATGTTTTTAAGCTTTATTATTTTTGGTACTAAATAAATAATATGTTTTTCAACATGATATTTGATTTGAAAAGTATATTGAAAAATTATTTTATAAGATTGGTTTTAATGTTTATATCAAAAATACAAATTTCCAAGATTAACAATTCTTTGTAACATGTTTTTCAAAGTTTAAACAAACCTTTCTTTATATTTTTGTATTTCTCAAATCAAAACTATCTTTAAAGATTATTTATTTAAGCTTAAATGAAAGTCCAATTGTTGTTTTTAAAGTGAACTTATTCATCTTGGACTCAATACAAGTTTTTAATAATATTGGTTTTCAGAAATGGATTAACCGAGAAAGATGTTTTGTGATAACAAAATTTTCCAACATTGAATTTGTTTTATTTTTCTATTTTAATTTACAAAGTTTTAATATTTTTAATTCATATGTATGGAAAGCTCTTTGATTCTACTTTCTAATGGATCAAACAAAATCTAAATCTAAATTTTCTAAGAAAAGATTTTGAATTTTTGCTAGAGACTACGAGTTGTTTAACAACTACACAAGAGGTAGATTTAGAAATTCACTATAATTTTTATACATTGAATCAGATGATGAATTTTATATAAATAAAAAGCTACTTGAATCTAGTTTCTAAATCTTCAAATGGATCTTGATTTGGAGTTGTGTTACTCAAAATATGTTGAAATTAATAAGTAGATTGCAAAATAAGATTTAGTTTAAAGCCTCTAAAGTGCACTGTTCATCTAGAATCACCTTGTATGTATAACTAGCTTGGCTTGGTCGATCCCTAATAAAAATAGATTGATCTATTCTCTTATAATGGTCAAATTTTGAATGAAATTCAAGAACCAACCAATCCATTAATGTACCAGATCGATCTTTTTGTCCTTAACAACCATTAATTGCTAGTTTTCTAGAGATAAATGTTCTTTTTCTTCACCAAACAATCCCCAATGACTCCAAACATATTTTTTCTTTCTATAAAAGAAACTCTTCCAATATCATTGAAGAAAAGAGACAACACCTAATGAGCATTGATTCAATTTCTTCAAGAAATTCAAGAAAAATAAAGTGTTTAGAGCTTAAATTTTTTTATCCATTTGTATCCATTTATTCTCTTATTGTACTTATTTAGCAAACACCCAACCTTTGTGAAGTTATATAGTTTGCAAAAACACTTGTATCTCATTTTAGATTATTGGTTTAAGGGAGTGAAACCTTTAAGTGTATTTGTGAGATTTTGGGAAAAAGCATTAAGGGTTTTTGGTTTATTGTACTCTTAGCCTTCAATAGGTTATTTGTAAGAATATTTGTAAGAATTAACCTATAGTGGATAGTGTTCGACTAGGATAGCTAAGGGAAAATATATAAGTGCCTTTGGAGAAAGATCGAACTTCTATAAATTCTTGCATTTGATTTCTCTATCCCTACTTATTTTAGTTTCATTATTGTCTATATTTGTTTCAAGTTCATTAATTGTTGTTTATTTCCTCATATTTTCATTAGAGATTATATTTTCATTTAATTTAATTAAAACTTATTTTTTAGAAAAGAATTTGGAAACAGTCCAATTCACTCTCTCTTAGATTGTTATTTACACTTGCTTTATCCAAATAAACATCTGACTTTGATCTATGTGAAACAATAATGTAAAGTAAGTCCATATATCAAATTATTATAAGAAATGTATAATTATACTAAAAGGACAAAAAGACTAAATAACTTATTATCTAAGAAATGAGTAATAATCTTATAACTAAAGCAATTTCTATTAAACTTTTGGCTAAAAATAAAATAAATATTAAACTTACACTTATTTCTTCAAAAAATTTTCTTCGACTACATTGATCACTATCGGTAACCATCATAGATGATTGAGAATGAATATTACTTTGATTCTCATACTCTTTGAAAAATAGCTTCAATTCTTCTAGAACGCCCATCAATGTGTTTTCATATTCACTACCTAATTTTGGCAAAAGATATTGCCAAATTTGCAACTTAAAGCAATGATTAAGTATAACTGCAAAAGGTAACACATGCTATAATCATCCCAATACTTTAAAAATTTATTGTCCATCTCTTTTACCATTAGTACTTGAAGGGAATTATGCATCAATATACAGAGTTAAAGCAATGAAATTTTAAAATTTAATTCCCTAAAGCAAGATCAGTCAACAAGATCATACAAATAATATATATTTAAAAGCATGCATAATTTTGGCTAAGGGTGTTACCTTGAATGCCAAAATTCCTTTGGTTCAATTTGGTGACCTTTAAATAGTTTCCCAAGCCAAGAAGCTGCCCAAGTGTTCAGTCTTTAATGGTAATCCACATGAACACTTATGAAGGAACCTTCTCTAAGGTATGGTAGAACTCAAAACCAAAATCTAGCTAGTAGGTTTTTGCAAGACCTCTTGTATTATCGAAAGTTTTGCCTAGACTCTCTTAGCTTGTTTTTGCCTTGAGTGAAACTTGGTAATTGCTTACAAGAATTGTACAAGAGGGGTGGTGATAGCACCAAAATATATAGAGATTTTATAGGTCAAAATGATGCTAAAATTTAAAATTTTGGAATATTTTTGGTGCTTTTCATGTTGTTTTCATGGCTTTAAGTTTTTCAAGCCCAAAGCTCATTTTCATGCAAGCCATGTATGTAACTTTGCCAAGCTCACATTCGGTCCAACAATACAAGAATAATGCTGCCCACCATTGGTCTATTTTCAAGCATCTCTAAGCCCATTTGGACTTCTTTATATTCAATCAAGGTGAAAATTCAAGATAAACAAGCTTCTTTTGCTTAGACATGAAGAGAATGACTTGCATAAGGACTTTAATACATTCAGCCATGCAAATGAGAAGGAAAATTTACAAGAATTTGAATCTTCAAGCTTAATCCATTCAGTCAAGAGGAGTTTGAAGTCAATCATGAGTTTTTTGCTTAGCCTTGAAGAGTTTGTTTGGAAGAGGACTTTATCTTTTTGAAGATTAAGAGTTTGGATAAAAAGCAATTTATCTTCTCTTGAAATCCATTTTAACCGAACCCAAAGAGAGGATTTATCAAGATTTCATCAAGTGAAGATCAATGGCCAAGATCACCATCATGATTGACCAAGGCATTCAAGATTGAAGAGTTCATCTTTGTCATGCAACTTTGAAGATAAAAATCAAGCTTATCATTTAGAGTTTGAACTGGAAAATACATCTTGTAATTTCCTACCCGTTGGCCAAATTCCATTTTATAAATAGGGAGGCCATTTCCTCATTCCATCTTCCTGCTTCTCACTTCTCTTCTTTCTTTTAATTTCTACATTTCTTTAGTTCTTTATTTGTTTTAGTTAAGATATTGGCTTAGGTGATAGATTTGCCAATAACAAAGCTTTGTTCTTTAAATTCTTTTGCAATCAAAGAAGTATTTTATTCAAAGATCTTTTCTTGTTTTTAAGATTCAATTCTTATTCTTGTTTTCTTTAAATTAGGCACAATCAATCTTTAGTTTTTAAGATCTAAGGTTTTTTTTTTAATTTTCTTTGCAAGATTCGATCATTATACATTTTCTTTTCCTTTAATTTCTTTCATGCAATCTTTATTTCTTCAAAAGTAATTAGGCATTCTTAAGAATTTCTTGTTTACAATCTTAAATTCTTTTACTTTGCAATTTTTTAATTCTTGATTTAGGTTTAGTTGTTGGCATTAATCTTTTCCTTCGTAAGTGACAGTTGTTGAAGTTAAGAACCTTGCCATACATTGCTTTTAATTTTTACTTGATCTCTGTAACCTTAAAACTCTAAATATTCATATTTTTAGATATAAGATCTCAACCTTTCACCTTTGCTAATTGTGAGCAACTCAACATTATTTTCTATAATCTTTGACGACACGATACTTGGAATACTCTACTTTATTACTTGATCTATGCACTTGCAAGCATTATACAAAAAGTAGTAATAAGGTGATAGCTTGATAATCCTTTTATAAGGAAAGTGTTCGGCAAACCTTAGGTTTAACGCATGTGATGCATATTTCCATAAGTAATCCATGCTAGCCAAATCCACCAAAACAAAGGAAAAACTCTTTCTTTTGTTTTATTTCCTTTATTTTTTGATTATATTAAAACCAAATTAGGTCCAACTTAATTTGTCTTAATTTTAATCTTTCATAATTATCTTATTATGTGTAACTAATATGGGAATTCTGCAAGTGCACAGGCTAGATGTCATGAGCCAACCTTGTATAGGGTCATGACTGGGCATAGGTTATCATGAGCCACCCATGTATAGGGCCATGACTGGGTAAAGGTGCCAAGGGGAAGGGTAGATCTCATGTGCTAGGAAAAGTGTACCCATTTCAAGCATTGTAATAGTTATAGGTAGGATAGCTATAAAATCTCATTTGCTCTTTAAAAGGGGTGAGCAGTCGATATATTGTTAGGCTACCTCACTGGTTAAGGTACGTGTTAGACACCCATCTAAGGCTGCCCTTTTGGCCTAATGATGGTGGGAAGACTCGATGTACTATTCTTGATATTAATAAAATATATATTTTTTATATACGAGAACGTCGAGGTCACTTTGGTCTGCTCCCATTTTGCCTCAATATGTCAGTGTGTATGCTTGAGACTGACTTATGATTTCTTAATTGCTTGTTCAGATAATGAACTATCCTTGGTTGAATTAGGTGGAAGCGTCCATTCAAGTGCCGTAGGTTTATTGCTTTATTAAGAGAAAGCATAGCCTATGACATGTGGTATTAAAGCATGGTTAAGAAGTGCTAGAGAATTGATGAAATGGCAATGAGTGGTGGATTTAGGGATCAACAAAGGATTGAGGAGCTTGAGGCCGCAGTGGCTACCTTAAAAGCTTATGTGGTAACTAATGATTGATTGAGAGAGATCAAGACAACCTAACAGGAGTTGTCCGATACTCTACATAACTTGGGTGAAGAGACCAGAGATGCTTTGAATGTCCTTTCAAGAGAGTTTGAGGAGTTCAGGGCCAAGTGAGTGTTCTGCGACTAGCTATGGCCAGGTAAGATTTTAGCTTGATGAAGAAAGGAAAAAAGGCCAAGGTGCCTGAGCCTAGATGTTATGAGAGGGCAAGAGATGCCAAAGAGCTTGAGAATTTTTTGTTTGATATGAAACAATACTTTTGAGTTGTGCATACAAAATCAGAGGAGAATAAGGTTGTAATGGCTTCAATGTACCTTAGCGGTGATGCCAAGTTATGATGGCATTTCAAATTTGTAAATGATGAATGCCCTATTAAAACTTAGATAGATCTTAAGCAAGAGTTAAAGAACCAATTCTTTCCTAAGAATGTGGAGTATATAGCTCGAAGGAGGCTTCGAGAATTGATGCAAACGGGAACAGTGTGAGAGTTTGTGAGAAGCTTTTCTACCCTAATGTTGGACATTAAAGATATGTCCAAGAAGGACAAGATGTTCTATTTCCTTGAGAGGCCCGAACCTTGGGCCAGGGCAAAATTACAAAGATAGAAGGTGCAAGATGTGGCCACAACCATGGTTGTTGCTAAATGCCTTCACGATTTTGATGATGGTCCCTTAAAATGAAAATATCCTTCATCAGGTGACAGTAACTCCGACTTTGGGAATAGGTGAAAAATGGCTAGAGTGGACCGACCTTTTAGTGGGAGATTTGATAGGAGGCTTTTTGGTCAAGATAATGCCTAACCCAGGGTAAACAATGCATCAATTTTCAAATCGAGACAACCGTTAGCTTGTTTTCTATGCTAGGGGCCACATCAGGTGGCCGATTGCCCACATAGATGTGCCTTTAATGCTCTGAGAGTTTCATTTCAAGAGTCCATTAAAGTGCCTGAGACAATTAAAGAAGTTGTAGAGGAGCCAGCCAGGATAGGCTCAATACGATTCCTTAATGCCCTTCATACCTAACTAAACATGATAAAGAAAGAACTCGAGAGAGGTTTGATGTATGTGGACCTAATAGTAAATGGGAATAACACAAAAGTCATGGTAGAAACGGGTGCAACTGATACTTTCATCACACCAGGAGAAGTAAAAAGGTTTGGTCTTAAGGTTAATAAGGACTGTGGATAAATGAAAGTAGTTAATTCACTAGCCTTTGCGATCAATGGGAGTTCCAAGAGTGTGGTGAACAAGTTGGGGCCATGGAAAAGAAATGTAGACTTCACAGTTTCCCCCATGGATGACTTTGACATTGTCTTAGGATTGGACTTCATGATGTTGGCTCAGGCGATCCCATTCATCGCTGCTAGTTGTCTATCGTTCTTGGAAGAACGCCTATATGTTGTACCGCCATAATTTTTTTTAAGAATGGGAAGAAAATGATTTGAGCCTTACAATTCAAGAAAGAGGTAAAGAAAGATGAGCCTTTCTATGTGGCCATGCCAATCTACAAAGAAAGGATTGAGTTGGAAAAGATACCTGATGGGGTGAAAAGGTATTAGAAGAATTTAAGAGTGTGATGTCAAAGTAATTGCCCAAAGTCCTACTTTCTCAAAGATTAGTGGACCATGAGATTAAGCTTCTTTCAGGAGTCAAGTTACTAGTTAAAGTTCCCTATCGCATGGCTCTGCCCGAGTTGGTTGAATTGAGAAAACAATTAGATGAGCTTTTACAAGTCGGGTTTATTAGACCATCAAAAGTACCATTTAGAGCACTTGTACTATTTCAAAGATAGCATGACAAGTGTTTATGATTGTGTGTAGACTATAGGGCCTTGAATAAAGTCACTGTGAAGAACAAATATCCCATCTTACTTATTGTGAACTTATTTGATCAACTAAGCCAGGCCAAGTACTTCTCCAAATTGGACTTAAAATCTGGCTATCATCAGGTCAAAATTGTTGAAACAGATGAGCTAAAGACCACTTACGTAACGCGGTATGGCACCTTTGAATTTCTTGTTATGCCTTTTGGATTGACTAACGCCTTTGCCATATTTTGTACCTTGATGAATCAGGTGTTCCATGACTACCTTGACAAGTTTGTGGTAATTTATTTAGATGATATAGTGGTCTATAGTTCTACCCTGGAAGAGCACCAAGAGCACCTACGTCTTGTGTTTCAAAGACTACAAGACCACCACCTGTATGTTAAAAGAGAGAAATGTGCATTTGCTCAGACATAAATCCACTCCTTAGGCCACATTATTGAACAAAGCCACATTTGAATAGACATAGAAAAAGTTAGGGTTATCATTGAGTGGGCAACACCAAAGAATGTCAGTGAACTTTGCTCATTTTTGGGATTAGCCAATTATTATAGGAGATTTGTGGAAGGGTACTCTCGTAGAATCATGACCCTCATAAAGCTATTGAAAAAAAAGCATAAATGGTGTTGGACAAGCGAATGTCAAAAGGCTTTTGAAGGATTGTAGAAAGCTATGATGAAAGATCTTATTTTGGCTCTCCCTGACATTATGAAACCTTTTGAAGTTCAAACAGATGCATTTGATTTTGCTATTAAAGGTGTACTTCTATAAAAATAGCACCCGATAGCCTTTGAAAGTCAAAAATTGAGTGAAGTCAAAAGGAGATATACAGCTCAAGAGAAGGAACTCCTAGCAGTAATTCATTATCTAAGAGCACAATGGCATTATTTGCTGGGTTCACAATTTGTCGTGAAGATGGACTATGTGGCAGTTAGTCATTTTTTCACCCAGTCAAGGCTCACAACTAAACAAGCTAAATGGCATAAATTTCTAGCCGAATTTGATTTTTGTTTTAACCATAGAACTAGAAGAACTAATAAAGTAGCAGATGCATTAAGTAGACGAGCCAAGTTGGTTGCCCTTAGGAGAATAGCCCCAATGATGGCTAGTAAAGTCATTGTAGATGTTTATAAGCAAATTGAAGATAATCTGAAGAAAGATCCGTAAGCCAGTACCATCTTAAAGTTAGTAGAAGAAGGAAAGTCCAAATACTTTTGACAGGAAAATAGGGTCTTATTAACAAAGGGTCCTCAGTTGTTCATGCCAAAAGTAAGAGGTCTGAGACAGATACTAATGAGGGAATACCATGACACACCATGGGTGGGTCATCCTGTTGGCAATGTACTTTGGCTCTACTAAAACAAGGCTATTATTGGCCTCACATACGGCAAGATATGATGGACTATACTAAGACTTGTCTCATTAACAGGATAAAGTTGAAAAGAAAAAACCAGCAGGCTTGCTTGAACTACTACCTATGCCTATGAGACCTTGCGAAAGTATGTCTCTTGACTTTATATCGGGTCTTCCAAAAGTTGGCAATTTTAGGTTTATTCTAGTGGTGGTTGACTGCTTCTTGAAATATGTCATGTTTATTCCTACTTAAAAGTATTGCACTATGAAAGATACAACCCGATTGATGTTTAAAAATGTAATTAAGTATTGGGGCCTTCCTCAAAACATTGTGATTGATAGGGATCCAAGATTCACTAGGTCATTTTGGAGAGAACTTTTCAAGATCTTGGGATCTTAACTTAACATCTCTTCAAATTATCACCTGTAAATCGATGGTCAAACTGAATGACTTAATGAGTTGTTAGAGGAGTACCTGAGACACTTCATTCAAGCTAATAAGAAGAATTAGCCTTCATTGTTGGATGTAGCCCAACTTTGTTTTAATTCCAACAAGTGTTCTTCCATAAACAAGAGTCCAATTGAAATGGTCACAAGACAACTACCAAGACTACCACATACATCTCTTGAGTCGTATAGAGGGAAAAATCCATGAGCATTCAAATTTAGCAAAGAATGGAGACAAAATATAGAAATTGTGCAAGCATACTTGGAGAAAGCATTAAAGCACATGAAAAAATGGGCAGATAAGGGTCGGAGGGTACAACAATTCAAAGTTGGTGATCTTGTTCTTGTCAGACTAGTGCCCAAACAAACCAGGTTCTTAAGGAAGCAAGATTGTAGGTTGGTCCATAAATATGAGGGTCTAGTAAAGATCTTTTCCAAGGTGGGCAATGCCTCTTACAAAATTGACCCACCAAAATGGATGAACTTGCATATAGTATTCCATGTGAGCAACTTAAAGCTATTTCATGCAGATCCCATAGATACAAGCTGCAGAGACTTAACCAGGGCTACCATTACTATAAAGCCACCATCAGAACATCAAGTCGAAGAGATTTTAGCTGACAAGATATCCAGGGTATCTCAAAGAATAATTCATGAATACTTAGTGAAGTGGAAAGGCTTAGGACCAGAAGAAACTAGTTGGGAAAGAGATCATGGCCTCCGAGCATTCAAATGAAGGATCGAAGAATTCTAGGCTAACAAGTCAACGAGGATGTCAATAGAATAGGTAGGGGAGGATGTCATGAATGAGCCTTATATAGGGTCATGATTGGGCATAGGTTGTCATGAGCCACCCATGTATAGGGCCATGACCGAGTAGAGGTGCCAATGAGGAGGGTAGATTTCATGTGCTAGGAAAAGTGTCCCTATTTCAAGCATTGTAATGGTTATAGGTAGGACAGCTATAAAATCTCATTTACTCTTTAGAGGGGGTGAGTAGTTGGCATATTGTTAAGCTACCTCACTGGTTAAGGTATGTGTTAGATCACCCATCTAGGGCTACCCCTTTGGCCCAACGATGGTGGACAGACTCGATGTACTATTCTTGATATTAATAAAATATATTTTATTATAAATGAGAATGCCGAGGTCACTTTGGTGTGCTCCAATTTGCCCCGATATGTCATTGTGTATGCTTGAGACTGACTTATGGTTTCTTGATTGCTTGTTTAGATAATGAACTATCCTTGGCTGACTTGGGTGGAAACATCCATTCAAGTGCCGCACGGTCTATTGTTTCATTGAGAGAAAGCATAGTCTATGACACCAAACAAGTAGTAAAAGTGACCTTTTGATCGGAATGTCAATCCTATAAAGATTAGGTAGAACTTCCTAAGATCACCCTACTATTGCTAAAGTTGGTTCAATAAAAAAAATAAGCATGAAACTAGACTAACTAAAAAAATAAGATCAACCAATATGTAAAATGCATGAAAATTTCACAAAATAGTAAATGCATAAAAATTGCAACATCATTAAAAATAAAAGTACAACTAATAAAACTATATCTAAATGCAAAACAATTTTAATAAAACTAAACCTAAAATGCAAAAACAAGGCTAAAATAAAATGTAACATGTGAAAATCAAATGTAAACTACAATAACAAAATTCACATTAGAATAATGCATAAATTCTAGAATTATAAAATTAACGCCTATATGAAACATGCAAACTAGAAACCTATAAAGCTAACATGCAATGTTTGCTTCATAAACATGAGATGGATTCGAACATCCTCTAAATAGCCTATATGAAACATGGAATGAAGAACAAAAAGTGAATTGAAGCTAAGAAAAAATACAACCTAAAATCATCAAACCAGAAATGAGATGAAAGCAAATGGAATTTACAGATGTAATTCAATCTAAGCATGCAAAGCTCTTTAAATCTAAACTAGAATTTATGCAAACATTAAGTAAACTATATGAAACTTTGAATTAAAAAATGAGGATTGAAAATGAGAATAAAAAACTTGAAGAAAAATAAAGCAGACAATGAATAACAACCAAACTGCAAGTAAACATGTATAGAAAATGTATGAAAGTTAAAGAGAAAAAATTCAAAATGCGATCACATATTAAAAGAGAACTACATACGAGGTAAGACTATATAGAACTATGACTTAACTACCTAAATCAACAAGAAAATAGCATGAATCAACCAAAAAATCTGCCTTAAGAGACCAAATAAAATGCTAAAGATGAGAGAAGATTCACGCCAAAGTCAGCTTCTCCATATCTAGCCTACATTTGTCACCTACATCTAGTCATGACTTCTAACTTTGACCTGGATTGATGTGCTACGAATTTGAAGTTAATTTTCAACTATGTTGTAGCTCTATGGATTAGAAAACTATAAAAAAAGACTTGAACAAAAACAATGTAGATTTGATAGAGTTATGATCTAAAAATCGTAGCTATGTCAAAGTAGATAGATTCAAAAGTAGTTTTGAACATCAATGAGAAATCAAGTAAAATGAGTTGGGAAACAATTGCAAATGCAAATTTTATTGAAAGATTCTTAAAAATCATTGAAAAACACACAGGCCATATAAGCAATAATAGAGACTATAAAAGTTTAGATATCAATCCCAAGAGGATTAGTTAAAGAAATTCCTAAACTAAGTATGTTTTATCCCTATACCCTTTTAAAGTTGGTTCGATAAAAAATAAGCATGAAATTTAACTATGAAAATAAAAGTAAATAAAACATTAAAATGGAAACTAGTTAAAATGAGAAAACAAACGAAAAAAATAGGTATAATAAATGCTGAAAAATGTAAAAACTAAATGAGATCATATCTGAAATGAAAATAAAAAAGCAAGAGCACAAAAGTTCAATGAACAAGTAAAACATAATGAAAAAGCAAGAAACCCAAAATAAATTTGCAAGCTGAAAAATTTATTTTCAACAAGAGTTTCTAACTCTAAATCATGCAAGATCAAATGATTATGAGCAGCACTAAAAGAATAATATGAGAATTTAAACTAAAGAACAAAAACTAAAGAAAAACTGCAAGATTCAACAAAAAAGGTAGAAATCAAAACTAATTTTGTAAGCTAGAAACTAACAATGCGTGGAAAAAAATTATATCTACAATTCTCTAGAGGAAATGAACTAAAATTGAGCTAAAGCAACCTAGATTTATGAGTTAACTACATAAATCAATAAGAAAATTGCATGAATGAATAGAAAAATTAATTCAACAACTCAAACTCAAAAATAGTGTGGAATCTGAAAAAACAGAACATCATGAACAAAAATTAACCAAACAACACTTAAAAGCATGAAATAAAGTGCACAAAATTAACCTAAGCATGGTAACTAGTAGGACTAAAGATCCAAAGTAGAAAAGAATGCAAACAAATCACCAAAGTGAAGAGAAGATCCATGCCAAAGTTGATTTTAACATCTAGCCTACACCTATCACCTGTATCAATCTGTGAATTCCAACCTTGATCTAGATCAATGTGCTGTGAGCTTGAAATTGGAATTCAACAATGTTGTAACTTTATGGATTAGGAAACTTGAAATAAAAACTTGAGCAAAAATAATGAAGATTTATAGAGTTATGATTCAAAAATTGCAAATAGGTTAGAATAGGCAAATTCAAAACATTTTTTTGCATACCAACGAGAAATTAGTAGATTTAAGCTGGAAAACAAATGTAAATGGAAATCCATCTTTCACATGCATTTGCTCGTCCATAAAGTCAAGTTAATAGCCAATCATAGCTTTTCAAATTGCCACATCAGCCCCTAGCCTTGCTGTATTTTAACTAACTAGATATGCCTTGTAATTGAACGATCCTCCCACGCACACATGCACCAACGTGTTTTGCATCTTCCATAATTTTTTTCTACAAAAAATTCCAAACACTTTGTGTTAATACTAAAAAATTATGCTGGAAAAAAGAGAGAGAAATCCCTAAGTGTCAATGATACATATTGACACTAGTTTAGGCCATTTGCTCAATTTGCACCAAAATTCCTCCAAATTGTATCCAAAGTGACCAAAATTTCTTTTTTCTCCATTTTTACATACACATGAGAAAAATGTGCATTTATGAGTATTTTTTCAAAAAATTCCAATGAATAAGCCAAAATATGAGTAAAATTGCACTAAAAATAAGCATGAAAATACTAAAATTTTAGTGCAATCAAACCTTTAAACTTAAGTTTTTGCTTGTCCTCAAGCAAAACAAGATTGAGCAAGAATCCTCAAATACTCTCAATGATTCATTCAACATAAGTGCCTCATGGATTGAACAATGGATATAACTAAAGTAAAATCATGAATAAGTGCTAAGATACAAGAATCTACTTAAGCTAAGATCATTCATAATTATGGTTCCACAAGCAAGCAATACCTATCACATATCCTTGCATGAAATCTAGTATTGCTATGCAAAACATGAAACTTTAGTAACAAGGATCAATAAAGTATGCTCATGTTCCATAAGTTTGTTTATCACATTTTTCTTTACTAATGTAGCTAAACACATGACCAAGGATCATTTAGGACTTTATAAAGCTTGTAATGTAAGGTTAGGGTCAAGGTATGATAAAAGTCATTTAGGCTAAAGTACCCTATCAATGCATCACATGTCTAGGATCATCCATAATGGAGTTTCCAAGGTAAGAAATGTAAGCTTGAATAAAGAATCACCCCCCAAACTTTGATTGTGCCTATTTTTCTTTCTTTTTTTTTATCTTTTCTTTGCTTTTGATTTTTCTCTTTTTCTTTTGCAAGCTAGCTTGACCTTTTTTTTTCAATTTCTCATTCTTTTTCTGAGCTCCACCCTTCTTCCTTAATAATGCATAACTCATAAATGGTGCATGAATGTCCTAATGCATAAAAGCTAAGGGACCAAAAGGATAGGTATCAAAATAAGGCTATAGGCTTGTAATGTGGTTTCAAAATAAAGAAAAGGCATCATAAGGCTCAAATGGGGTGACTATGGAAATAATGTATCAAGGATGGCTTAAATGGCTTAAATGATCCAAAGATGGCTTATATCGTTTCTCTAATTATGTGTTCTCTAAGATTTTGCCTCGAGAAATGATTAAAACAAATTTAGAATATGAAACATAACTCTAAAGACCAATGCAAAAACAATCTCATGTTCACATAATCAACACTAGATAAAAAATTCAATTCAATGTTCAAAACCATCAACTCACAAATGAGTACCATATTCAAGAAGTCACTAAACCTAGGTATCCTCTCATATTTCACACACATTCAATCTTTTCCTAAAGCTATATTCATTCTCAAGTTCTACCTATCATTGGCTTCATGAAGAACTAATCAGAGAAAGCATGCTAATGATTTAAACTACCTTAAATCAAGCGCAATTCAAGGTAAAACTCAAGGAAAATTAAAAAAAAATTTCAAATTTTACACAATTTTCCTATGCCTCCAAACTTAAACAACACATTGTCTTCAATGTGTAAGCATCAAGCAATAAAGCACAAAAGAGAGAAATAAGGAAACTCCCCATCATCATGGAGGCATGGTGACCAAATCATCCATCTAAGCTTTGACTGAACTAGTGCTTCCTTTTTAAGCTCTTATTCAACCTACAAAACAAAAAAACAACTATACAAAAACTATATCAATATGTACAATGAAGAGTACAACTGAAAGAAAAATAAATGAACACATGAACAAGTATATACAACCTAATTGAATGAACAAAGAAAACAATCATCCAAACACATATGTGCACAAGCATGCATAAAAAGAAATATCATGAAAAATAAAACTTGGGTTGCCTCCCAAGAAGCACTTTATTTAAAGTTAAAAGCTTCACTTTTACAAGTGTTAAAGAATGACACCATACTTTGTTCCAAAATCTACCCACTTCATTCTTTTCCTTTGCACCAAATATGTAATGATGATCTCTAAGTGACCCTGGTGCTTTAGGGTAGAATTGTGTTCCACCTCTATTAATAATCTAAACATGTTACAATATGGACTAATAGAGTTGATCATTGGCTTTAGTACTAATGAGATGGGTACCACCATGGAGAACATGGATTTAGGGTCTATAATGAAAGAATCTTTCATAAACGGTATAGGTGTAAGCTCAACAATGGTTGTGTCTAATGGTGGAGTCAAACAATTCTCATCACAATCATTAAACAATGGGTTTTCAAACACATGCATTTCTAACTTATCATACAATGGATTATTAAGGAACGAAGGAAATAGCAAGGTTATGCTATGAGGTTCACTTTCTAGTTGATTAGGACCATTGGCAAGACTTTTTTGCAAATCAAAGTAGAGAATTGAGCCAACTTCTCCAAAATCTATATCATTCAATTTTTTTCCATGGATGGTTTATCTAGAGGAAGCTTTAAAAACAAGACGTCTATAGCTTTAGGCATAAGATCATGAAATGGATAAGCTACTAGATGGGTAAGTTCTTTACTAATGAATTCCTCTTCATCTTTAAGCTCAATACTAAATTCAAGAAAGAATGTCTAAAGGTTTAAGTGATCTATCTAATAGGCTCCCTTATCAACATATCTTTCCACCTCGTGCCTTTCCACACAATCGGGTAAGTGATCATCAAAGAACTTAAGAAATGGTATGAGTGAAAGATTAAGCTCAACTTCTTCTTGAATGCTATCTTCTATCTCAACTCTTCTAAATGATTTGTCATCATCAAT
Organism: Durio zibethinus; assembly: GCF_047325235.1. NCBI lineage: Eukaryota > Viridiplantae > Streptophyta > Magnoliopsida > Malvales > Malvaceae > Durio > Durio zibethinus. The sequence goes on from NC_143166.1 coordinate 22,655,897, forward strand.
TTTCCTAGCCATAAGCATGTCCTTTACCCCCACCATCTCTTATCCATAACTTTAACAAAATGTGGTGTCTCTAATATAATGGGCTCATCATCATCATCAATCCATCTCGAACCTCTTTTCCTTAAATGATCCTCTAATGTATGCTTCTCTTTCTCGTCCCAACAAGGTGTTGAATTTATAGTCATAGGCATAGGATCTAAAATATAAGTATTTACAGTATGTGCATTTTGCCCATATTGTCTAGATTTCCTAATGCATGCCTCTAGATCTTGTTGGTATTTTTCTTGAGTTTGTAGCAATTCAGTGAACATCTCCTCAAGGGATGATTTCTTTTCTTATGAAAGAGGTGATGATGAATATGGTGTGGATGGAAAGTGATATTATGAAGATGAATGGCATTGTGATAGAGAAAAATGTTGCTGTGGTGAAGCATAGTGTGGCATTTGAGGAACTTGCAATGATAGTAAAGGGCATTGTGGAAGTGAATGCCTGGTAGGATAAGTCAGGGTGTACTGAGGTGGTGAACTAATGGAATATCCCAAACTAGTATCCCACATGTGCTTAGGATAACGTTTCCAAGTTTGACTAGTGTAGGTGTTTAAGTAGGATTAGAAATATTGGTCACATGGACACCTATCACTATGTTTAACTCTACTATACACTTGATCATTATCAAGTGAGCTTGGAAAGTTATGGACAAAAGTAGGTTTCGAATCATACCTAGCTGTAATGGGCTTTACTACATTTTTTATAGAATCAAATTTTCGGTCAAATCTTTAAAGGCTGACTCTATTTTGGCATTGTCTTCCTCCTAGGCCATGGTCCTAGGTAGTCATCAAAATAATAAGGTCAGGCATAGTCCTTATAATGCTCAGCTCCCTCATAAGTATTGAAATCCCACATTTAAAGGAAAAACAAATCCTAAACAAAAACCTATGCAAAGGAAGTTAGTTTGTAAACAATCTAATTAAACAAAAACATAGCAAGTTAGTAACTAACCAACAAACATACACTAAGGGTGAACCCATCTATAGAAGAGCATGGTGAAGCACAGTATTAGCCTAAGACTTTTTACACCTAATCCATAGCAACGACTCTAAAAACTTGATTGGATAATTCTGCAAGAGCATAGGTTGTACAAGTAATAATAAAGACTATAAAACTTTAGAGATTGATCCCATGAGGATTAGTTAAAGAGATTTCTAGACTAAGTACCTTTTATCCCCATACCCTTCTGAAGTTGGTTTGATCAAAAAATAAGCATGAAAATTAACTATGAAAATAAAAGCAAATAAAATATCAAAATGGAAACTAGTTAAAATGAGAGAATAAACAAAAACAATAGGTAAAATAAATGCTAAAAAATGTAAAATACAGTAACTAAACTAAATGAAATCATATTTGAAATGAAAATTAAAAAGCAAGAGCACAAAAATTCAATGAACAAGTAAAACACAATGAAAAAGCAAAAACCTAAAAGAAATTTGCGAACTGAAAAACTGGTTTTCAACAAGAGTTTCTAACTCTAAATCATGCAAGATCAAATGATTATGAGAAGTGAATTGAAAGAACACTAAAATTACAATATGAAAATTCAAATTGAAAAACAAAAACTAAAGAAAAATTGCAAGATTCAACAAAAGAAAGTGGAAATCAAAACTGATTTTGTAAGCTGAAAACCAACAATTCATGGAAAAAAAAATAGATCTACAATTCTTTAGAGAGAATGAACTAAAACTGAGCTAAAGAAACCTAGATCTATGAGTTAACTACCTAAATGAACAAGAAAATTGCATGAATGAATAGAAACATCAGTTCAATCAACTCAAATTCATAAACAATGCAGAATCTGAAAAAACAGAACATCATTAACAAAAATTAACCAAACAACACTTAAAAGCATGAAATAAATTGCACAAAATTAAAATAAGCAAGGTAAAAGTTAGAGCTAAAGATCCAAAGAAGAAACGAATGTAATTAAATCACCAAAGTGGAGAGAATATCCACACCAAAATTGATCTTCATGTCTGGCCTGCACCTGTCACCTGCATCCATGCGTGACTTCCAGCCTTGATCTGGATCAATGTGCTATGAGTTTGAAGCTAGAATTTAACTATATTGTAGCTATATGGATTAGAAAACTATGAAGAAAAATTTGAGGAAAAACAATGAATATTTGATAAAAATATGGTTCAAAAACTGTAGATAGGTCAGAACAGGCAGATTCAAAACATTTTTTGCATATCAATGAGAAATCAGTAGATTTGAACTAGAAAACGAATGTAAATGAAAATTTTATTGAAAGATTCTGAAAGAGCACTGAAAAAAACTTAAGAAAGAGTAAATTTTCAATGAAATTCAAAGGTAAAATACTGAAAATAAATCTGTTTGGCAACTAAGAAAATGTAAAGTGCAGAAAAGAAAATGCAGGAAAGTAAAGAAACAAAAATTTAAATCCTAAACTAACTCTCTTCTTATGGCCAGCCCTCTCCCCCTATTTATAGGATGAGGGGAGGAGCTTCAAGTCTAAAAAAATTTTAAAAAATTCATCATTTGGCTGGTGCTTCTGGAGCCTTCATGCTTGTCCTACGTTGGTGATTGGTGTGCTTGGTCTGTTTTGGCTTCTCACGTCTTCAACAAATTTGCAATCCATCTTTCATGTTTATTTGCTGGTCCATAAAGTCAAGTTAGCAGCCAATCATAGATCTTTAAATTGCCACTTCAGCCTCTAGCCTCGGTGCATTTGAACCAGTTGATTACGCCTTGCAATTCCATGATCCTCCCATGCACATGTGAGCCAATGTGTTTTGCATCTTGTATTTTTTTTACTGCAAAAAATTTCAATGAACTTTTTTCCTATATTTTACTAAAAAAAAACTATGAAAATAATAGTAAAACATTATGCTAAAAAAATCAAGAGGACTCCCTAAGTGACAATGATGCATATTGACACTAGTTTTGGCTATTTGCTCAAATTGCATAAAAAATTCCTCCAAATTATATCCAATTGACCAAAATTCCTCATTTTTTCAATTTTTACCCACGTGAGAAAAATGTGCTTTTAAGAGTATTTTTACCAAAAATCCCAAGGGACAAGTCAAAGTATAAGTAAAATTGCACTAAAAATAAGTATGAAAATACTAAAATTTTAGTGCCATCAATTTGCAGCTAGATTCAATAGAAAATAATGAAAAAAATCTATTTGGCAAGTAAGAAAATATAAAGAACAAAAAATTTAAATGCAAAAAATAGAGAAGAAAGAATCTAAGCCTAGCTAACTTTCTCCCCAAATGGCCAGCCCTTACCCCCTATTTATAGGCAGAGGGGAGGAACCTAACGTCCTAAAAACTTCCAAAAAATTTTCCAAGTAGGTGGGCTTCAAGAGCCTTCGTCTCCCTTAATACACGACTGGGTTGCACGTTGGTGCTTGTTGTTTCTTCAATAGATTTGCAATTCCACAAAGTCAAAATAATAGCCAATCATAGCCTCTTAAAGTGCCAACTCAACCCCTAGCTTTGGTGCTCTTGAACCATCTTGTAGAGCCTTGCAATTTTGGTGCTCAGTAAATCCCATGCACATAACTATGCGCCAACATTCTTTTTACACCTTTCATTTTTTTTTTTTTTGAAAAAATTTCAAACACTTTATGAACATTTTTAACATCAAATTCACTAAAAAAAAACTATGAAAATATTATTAAAATATCATGGACAAAAGATCAATCAAGTCCCCCAATGTTAACATTGCATATTGACACTAGTTTAGGCAATTTGCACAAATTGCACCAAAAATCCTCCAAATGGTATAAAAAATGTCCAAAATTCCTCAATTGCATTATTTGTACCTACGCGTGAGATTAATGTGCATTTAAGAGCAATTTTCCCAAAAATGTCAATGGACAAGCTTAGATATGAGTCAAATTGCACTAAAAATAAGCATGAAAAAGATAAAATTCTAATGCAATCAAACCCCCAAACTTACGCTTTTGCTTGTCCTCAAGCAAAACAAGATTGAGCAAAAATCATACTATATTCTCAATTTCTTATTCAACATGAAAACCTCATAGATTGATCAATGGATATAACTAAAACAAAATCATGAATAAATACTAGTATACAAGAATCAACTTAGGTTAAGATCATTCCTTATTATGGTTCCACGAGCAAGCAACATCTCTTACATATCCTTGCATGAAATCTAATAATGTTATGCAAAACATGAAGCTTTAATAACAAGGATCAAAAGTGTACTCATATTCCATAAGTTTGCTTATCACATCTCTCTTCATTAATGTAGATAAACACATAATCAATGATCATTTAAGACTTTATTAAGCTTGTAACGTAAGGCTAAGGTCAATGTATGATAAAAGTTAATTAGGCTCAAGTACCTTAACCATGCATCACACGTCTAAGATCATCTAGAATTGAGTTTTCAAGGTAAGAAAGGTAAGCTTGACTAAAGAATCCCCCCAAACTTTGATTTTGCCCATTTTTCTTTCTTTTCTTCTTTTTTTTTGCTTTTTCACCACTTTATTGTTTTTTTTGTTCTTTTTTTTTCAATTTTCCATTTTTTTCCAAGCTTGACCCTTCTTCCCTATTAATGGATATCTTACAAATGGTGTATAGATGTCCTAATGCATATAGGGAAAGGGACCAAAAAGATAGGAAATATCAAAACATAGGCTAGGGCTTGTAATGTGGTTTCGAAACAAAGAAAATGATATCATAAGGCTCAAATGGGCTGACTATGGAAGAATTGTATCAAGGTTGGCTCGAAAGACTCAAACGATCTAAGCATAGCCTATATCATTTCCCTAATCATGTGTTCTTTAGGATTTTACCTCAAAAAGTGATCAAAACAAATTATAGAATATGAAATACAACTCTAAAGACCAATGCAAAAATAATCTTATGCTTACATAATCAATACTAGATAAAAAATGCAATTCAATATTCAAAAACATCACTCACAAATGAAATCCATATTCAAGAATTCACTAAACCTAAGCATCATCTCATATTTCACACACATTCAATCTTTTCTTAAAGTTATATTCATTATCAATCTCTACCTATCATTGGCCTCATGAAGAACTAATCAAAGAAAGTATAATAATGATTCAAGTTACCATACGTTAAGCTTAATTTCAAGGTAAAAATCAAGGAAAATTTAAAAAAAAATTTCAAATTTTTAGTAATTTTCCTATACCCCAAACTTAAACAACACATTGTCCTCAATATGTAAGCATCAAGCAATAAAGTATAAGAGTGAGGAACAAGAAAACTCTTCTATCATCATAAAGCCATGGTGATTGAATCATCCATATAGCTTTGGCTGAATCTAATGCATCATCTTTCAAGCTCTTATTCAACCTACAAAACAAAGTTCAACTAGAAAACTACATCAATATGTACAATGAAAAGTATAACTGAAAGAAAAGAATGAACACAACCTAACCAAATGAACAAAAATGATAATTATGTACACATGAGAAAAATCAAATGTGCAAAAGAAAACAATCATGCAAACACATATGTACATAAGCATGCATAAAAAGAAATAGCATGAAAAGTAAAACTTGGGTTGCCTCCCAAGAAGCACTTTGTTTAAAATCAAAAGCTAGACTATCAAAATAAGCTCACACTATATGTTCATAGTGATCACTCCACACTTAACTCTCAAATTCAACCATTTCAAGATTTTTTTCTTTACCATCTCATAAAAAATATGGTCCAATGGTGGATCATGTGGGTAAACAAGAGTTGTAGTAAATTGCTCAACAAAACCCTCAACCTCACACCTAAAAAGACTAAGGTAAGTGGGTTTTGGTTTTGGCATCTAGTCAACTAGTCTATCATTAATAGTAACCATATCATATCCTTCTTGCATAATATCTGCACCTTTCTCTTAGAAAGACTATGATAGGTATGATTAAATTTAAAATGCTTAAAGATCAGATCAACCAACAAAGATATCCCATCAATATCAATTGGACCATCACCCTAAAACTATAAGACTCTGATAAGCATCATTAAAATAAAATATCTCATAATTTGGTGAATCTAGATTTGAAGGTCTAATCACTCTAGGGATAGGATGAGGATCAATTACACGCTCAGTATTGGTAGGTGGTGCAAATCAAAATGTAGAGGCTATTGATATCTCACAATAATCAACCTTACTTAACTCTATGTCCTCTACTTCATTAACTACATGGGAGTCCTCAAAATGTGAGATAAGGTGCTCTAGGTGTAACACATCATGAATCACATCACTAATCATCTCTACCCTCGAACACTTATTAGAATCATTACGAAATGACAAAGCCTTAAAAGCATGAAAAGTGACCTTTTGATCTTGAACTTTGATGGTCAATTCTCCTTTTTGCACATCAATCAAAACTTTAACAGTGGCTAAAAAGAGGTCTCCATAGAATAATCAAGATCTCACAATCTATGTCCATATCTAGAATTATAAAGTTAGCAGGTAAAATGAATTTTTCTACCTTAACCAAGACATCTTCCATAATCCTTCTAGGGTATTTCAGTGACCTATCAACCAACTATAGAGAAACTGAGGTGGGTTTAGCTTTTCTTATGCCTAATCTCTGAAAAATGGACCAAGGCATCAGGTTAATGCTAGCATCTAAGTCATACAAGGCTTTATCAATGAATATACTACCTATAGTATAGGAATAGTAAAGCTACCAGAGTTTTTAAGCTTTATAGGTAATCCTCTCTAAATCATATATGTGCACTCACTGGTTATGCAACTGTCACGTAATCCTCTAATCTCTTAGTTTGAGAGATAATGTCTTTAATAAAGTTTACATAAGTAAGCATCTGCTCAAGTGCATCTGTAAATGGGAATTTAATGTGCAACTTTTTAAACACCTTAAGAAATATAGAAAATTGCTTCTCTTCCTTTTACTACTCAAATTTTTGAAAAAAAAATAAGGCTTAGGTGGCTCAACTCTAAGAAGAGTAGGCCTAGATGAACTGGGTATAACACTAGAAGATAGTGTTTCTGGTAACTGAGTATGAATAGGTATTACACCCTCATCCTTTTTCTTGTCATTTTCTTCTTCTTGGATTAGGTTACTAATAGGCTTATCATTATCAAACCCTTTATCTGTCACATCTTGAGAACCTATTGGGTCTTAGCCATTAGCTAACTATCTTCTACTCCTAAGTGTGATTGCCTTGCATTGCTCTTTCCCTTCTTTTCTAGGATTGACCTTTGTGTTATTGGGTAAGTTACCTTAGGGTCGGGTACTCAAAAGGGTAGCTAGCTGACCAATTTAGGTCTCTAAGTTCTTTATGGATATGGATTGGTTCTGAAACATGGTGGTTCATGTTTCAGAACCTACATAAATGAAGTCTGAGCCTTAATAAAAGAACTTAAAAGATCTTTAAATATGGTTTTCTTCTTAAGGGGTGGCATACATGGATACAGAGGCATGTAATGCTATGAAGGCTGCTAGTGCTAAAAAAGTGGCTGCTAAAAGCTAGGTGGGTAAGGTGGTCTAGTGTATTAAGGCTGTTATGGTACCTACATAGACTAGATAGACTGAACTAGGTTATTCCTCCAACTTGGGTTGGATATGAAAGCATAAAGGTTATTAGGCTACTTAGAGTTTTATCTTACAAATTGAATTGTCTCTAAGTGGGTGCTTAGACATGACTCCCCTCAGTGACCTACCTCATACATAGCTATGGAACTATGGGTATAAGTAAACCTAGAATGACTAGAACTTGGCTCTAAAAGTGTAACCTTACAGTGTAAAGACTCTACAAATTTGGCTAGAAAATCTACCTTAGCACTAAGCGTTGTAAGCTCACTAAGTTCTACATCCCAAAAGCTTTCTTAGGATGTTGTCTCTCATTTAACCACTGATAATTATTAATTGCCATGTCATCAATAAGCTTATAAGCAATGTCATAAGTCTTACTCATCAAAGCACCTCTTGATGCAGCATCTAAAAAGGTCCTAGTATAAAGTACTAACCCATTATAAAAGATCTAGATTTTTAGCCATTTCGATAGTCCATGGTGTGGACACCGTCTCAAGAGTTACTTATATATTTCCTAAGCCTCATACAAGGTCTCTAAGTCATGTTGGGAAAATGTAGAGATCTCATTCCTAAGCTTAGCCATCTTGGTTAGAGGAAAAAATTTAATCATGAACTTTTACACTAAATCATCCCAAGTGGTGATAAAATCTAGTGGCATCGAGGCTAACCAATTCTTGACTTTATCTCTAAGGGAAAATAGAAATAATTTAAGCTTAATGGCATTCTCAATAACACCATTATGTTTAAATGTATCACAAATCTCCAAGAAATCCTAAAGATGAGTATTCAAATTATCACTTGAATGACCACCAAATTACATTGTTTGTTGTATCATTTGGATGATTACAGATTTAATCTAAAAATTATTTGCTCGAATCGTTGGCCTCCTAATGTTAGGCAAAAAAACATTAAGATCGAGCATAGTATAATCCCTAAGGGCTCTAATGTCTCATTTGACCATAATGATAATAGGATTGATTTGTTTCTCCCTCCTAATCCTTTTATGGGTAACCTTAAGCTCAAGAGCTAAAAAGATCAACTCACGATTCCTAATTGAGTGCATACATGAGCCATAAGAACACTAGACCAAAAGAATAAACTATAAATGGAAATCTAAGTATATATAGCTAAGGAAAAAATGATCAAGAAAAGAAACTAGGATATGTACACCTAAAACTGAAACATGCCTGTAATCTAGCCTAAGCTATGTACACTAAAGGAAACCAATCTATAGAAAAGTATGGTGAAGATTGATATTAACCTAGGACTCTTAAATCCTAATCCTTGGCAATGGCACCAAAAACTTGATATGAAAAATCTGCAAGTACACAGGTCGAACAAGTAGTAATAGTGACCTTTTGGTCGGTATGTTGATCCCACATACATTAGGTAGAGCTTTCTAAGCTAAGTACTGGTTATCACCCTACTCTTGCTAAAGTTGGTTCAATAAAAAAAAAAGCATGGAACTAGACTAACTATAAAAAATAAAATCAACCAATATGTAAAATGCATGAAAATTGCAACATCATTAAAAATGAAAGTACAACTAATAAAACTATATATAAATGCAAACCAATTTTAATAAAACTAAACCTAAAATGCAAAAAAAAAAAAAAAGGATAAAATAAAATGCAACATGTAAAAATCAAATGTAAACTACAATTGCAAAAATCATATGATAATAACACATAAATTCTAGAATTATAGAATTAACACCTGTATGAAACATGCAAACTAGAAACCTACAAAGCTAACATGCAACATTTGCTTTGTAAACATGAAATGGATTTGAACATCCTTTGAATAGCTTAAATGAAACATGAATTAAAGAACAAAAAATTAATAGAAGCTAAGAAAAAATACAACCTAAAATCATCCAACCAGAAATAAGAAGAAAGCAAACTAGAATTTACAAATGTAGTTCAATCTAAGCATGCAAATCTGTTTACCCTAAATTAGAATTTATACAAACACTAAGTAAACTATATGAAACTTTGAATTAAAAAATGAGGACTAAAAGTGAAAATAGAAAACTTGAAAAAAAAAATAAAGTAGACAATGAACAGCAACCTAACCACAAGTAACATATATAGAAAACACATGAAAATTCAAGAAAAAAATTAAAAATGCAATCACATACTAAATAAAGAATTACATCTAAGCTAAACTATATGGACCTATGACTTAACTAACTAAATCAACAAGAAACTAGAATGAATCAACCAAAAAAATTAGTTTAATGAACTCAAATTCCAAACAAGTGCAAATTTTGGAAAAACAAAACATATTCAACAAAAATTAACCAAATAGTGATTAAAAACATGAAATAAATTGCACAAAATTAAAATAAGTAAGCTAACTAATAGAACTTAAGATTTAAAGTGAAAAGAAATGAAACAAAATGCCAAAGATGAGAGAAGATCCATGCTAAAGTCAATTTCTCCATGCTTGGCCTACACTTATCACCTACTTCTAGCTATGACTTCCAACTTTGATTTACATTGATGTGCTCCTAACCTGAAGCTAATTTTCAACTATGTTGTAGCTCTATGGATTAGGAAACTATGAGAAAAAAACTTGAACAAAAAAAGTGTAGATTTGATAGAGTTATGTCCAAAAACCATAGCTATATTGGAGTAGACAAATTTAAAAATAGTTATGAACATCAATGAGAAATCAAGTAAAATGAGTTAGAAAACTACTGTGAATGTAAATTTTATTGAAAGATCCTTGAAGATCACTGAAAAACACCTAATAAACTATAAATTTGTAGCTAGATTCAATAGAAAATACTAGAAAACAATCTATTTGGCAACTAAGAAAATGTAAAGAACATAAAATTTAAATGCAAAAAATAGAAAAGAAAAAATCTAAACCTAAGCTAACTCTCTCCCTAAATGGTTGGCCCTCACCTTCTATTTATAGGCAGAGGGGAGGAACCTAAGGTCCTAGAAATTTTTAGAAAATTCTCCATGTAGTTAGGCTTCTAGAGCCTTCATCCTTCTCCTTCGGTACATGTTTGGGTTGCATACTGGTGCTTGCTGTTTCTTCAACAAATTTGCAACTTTATCTTTCACGTGTAAATGATTATCCCCAAAATCAAAATAATAGCAATCACAGCCTTTTAAAGTGCCAACTTAGCCCCTAGCTTTGGTGCTCTTGAACCAATTTGTGGAGCCTTGCAAGTTTGGCATTCAATAAATCTCATGCACACGTCCATGCACTAACTTTCTTCTTACACCTTTCATTTTTTTCTACTAAAATTTCAAACCCTTTATGAACATTTTTAATATCAAATTCACTAAAAAAAACTATGAAAACATTATTAAAAAATCATAAAAAAAAGATCAATCAATTTTTTTAATGTCAATGTTGCATATTGACACTAGTTTTGGCCATTTGCACAAATTACACCAAAAATCCTTCGAATGGTATAAAAAAATCCAAAATTCCTCAATTCCATTATTTGTACCTACACATAAGATCAATGTGCAATTCGGAGCAATTTCACTCTAAATACAAAGGAACAAGCTAAGATATGAGTCAAACTACATTAAAAAAATTCATGAAAAGCTAAAATTCTAATGAAATTGGTGACCCATTAGGTTCTTTAACATGTTGGTAATAAACACAAGCATTGTGACCTTAGTATTTGGCTACAGAATAAACAAACTTTTTGTCTTCTTCACTAATTCTCTAATTAACCAATCTTATCCTTATAGATATGATCAAAGCTAGCTACATTACCATACCCTCTAATAGCTAAACAAAAGTTAATATGACTTGGCAACCTATCTGTGAATAATCATAGTGTATAATTAATATCCTTACATCACATAATATCTCAGTTTGAACATTGAGTATGGTTTAGTGTCTATTCAATCTTGTTCAATCCTGTTAAGTCTTGTCATTGACATTAACTCACAAAAAAGCTTTAGGATAATTCTAAACTCTTATTTCACTTTGGCCAAAGATTTCTCAAGTTAATTCAATTAAGGCTAGTTGAGATGCTCTTTTGATCACACAAGGTGATGAATCCTATTACTTCATGCATCTTTATATGCCTCATGTTATACTTAACAATACTCGACTAGAGCATTCTTGGTTAGAATATATGTAAAGTCAAAGTATACCTTTCATGATATAAGATCATAAGTAATCTCAAGTCAAAGGATCAGTTATACAAATATCATATGAGATGTAGTTATAAACTCTATGTGAACTAACATATAGCATTCTTATATCAGGTCATGTTTAGTAAACTCGTTCTTGTAAGAAGCATCAACATGTTAGCTCATGTTTATCCAAACTTCAACTTATGAGATTGGTTGCTTGCTTTATAAGCAAGAGCATAACCACGTGTTAGTCTTAACAGTTTTTGTCAATGTCCTTTTATTGATAAAGCATCAACTAAAAACTATTGAATTCTTTGGAAAAGCTTTATCTATATTCCAAAGACTTTAAAATGTAAGCAGTAACATTGAAATACATGTAAATAAGCTCAATGATAAATAAACAAGACCTTTATAAGATATCAAATATCAAAGTACTACAAATATGATAATGTCTTAGCCAAAATATGATTAAGCTTGAAGGGCAACTACCAATAGTATAATGACCGGGTCTTCATACACAAGCATATTTCGAATGTTTTTTGAATTTGCCATCCATATTCAAAACAAAAATTGCATATGGGATAGTCTCTTCTTGAAATGAAGTGATAATATAAAAAAAAAAAAGCTTTAAAAACCTCAAACCTTTTTAATCCAAAGAAATTCTTCAGAATTTGGAAATGTGTCATAATTCCCGTATAAAAACTCAACTTCTTAAAAACTTCATAAACATAGACAAATTTATCTAACATCAAATGTAAAGTTCAACCTAGTAACTATATCCAACCACAAACTTCTTGAATAATTCAAATTAATTGAATTTGATTACGATTTTTGTATAGCCTGCAAGTACACAGATGAAGTTATAAAAATGAAAATATTCTAGCATTATTTCCTAAGGGATTATAGATTGTAATGTTAGGTAGTTCTTTAAGTACTAATGGCAAGATGTTAGAATCTTATATCTAAACAGATGATAACTTGGGGTTGGTTGCAAAATAAAGAAAAGAAAGATCGAAAACAATATAGGCTTGAATCTTGACTTCACTAACTGTTACTTCGAAAGTAAAAGCGAGTAGTTACAAATTAAATCTAAAAGAACAAGAATTGAAAACTTGAAAACAAGAGAGAATAAGATTGTTCAATGGTTGCAGTAGTCTTAAAACAAAGATTACATTAAAAAAAAGCAATAGAAGAAAAGAATGTGCATCCGAAACATGTAAAGTATTGAAATGGGAATACTTGAATCAATCGTGAGAAATAGAGAATGCTTGGCTAGAACAATAAAAGAAAAATCTTGAAAAAATAGTTTTTTTATAGAAGAAAATAATTTAAAGAACAGAGCTGTTGCAATTATTGGCAAATTTGTCACCTAAGCCAATAAGTAAACTAAAGAAAAGAACTAAAAAGCTAAAAAGAGAGAAGAGAATAATAAGATGAAGGATGATGGAATAGGGTTAATAGCCTCTCTATTTATAATGAAGGATTCAACCAAGGGGGTAGGGATTACAAGATTTATTTTGAAATCAAATACTACATGATAAGGTTAATTTTTATCTTTAAATGAGGTATGTCAAATGTGGACTCTTCATTCATGAATGCCTTCGCTGAATATGATGGTGATCTTGGCCATTATTGATCTTCACTTAATGAAATCTTGATAAAATCTTCTCCTTGGGTTCAGCTAAGATAGGTTTCAAGAGAAGAGATTTGAAATTTATCCAAACTCTTGAAGTTTAAAAAGATAAAGTCATCTTTTAAGCAAAACTCTTCAAAGCTTAGCCAGAGTGTCATGATCCCTCTCAAACTCTCTTTGGTCAAATTTATCAAGTCTCCATGTTGGGTGAAAATTGCATTAAGTCTTTTTTAATTATGTTTTTAGTTGAATGAAAGATAAGAGATAGGAGTTCTTTTGTAGTTAAATTCCTTTATGGCTAAGCAAAAGAGTCACTCTTGGATTAAACCTCTTGGCCGAATAGGGTAATGTCTGGTGAGCTTAAAATTGCATGCAATCCTTCATGGAATGGAGGTGGTTGAATGTGATGAATCATGAAAAATTCCTAGTGCAGGCCACATTCTCCAAATAAACATTATCTCCTTGCATTTTTGCTTTGGCCGAATACTATGAGAAATGTGGATATGTCCTTATACAAGTAAAACTCTTTCTTGGCCACGTGGATGGATGAATTTAAACTAATGTGATTTGACTATAGGCTTCCAAGATAAGGTCAAAAATGCTCCTTGCATGCTTACATGCATGGATTGCATGAAAATGAAGTTCATGAGCTTAAAGCCCTAAAATCATGAAAACAACATGAAAAGTACCAAAAATCAACCAAAATTTAAAATTTAGCACCAATTTTAGTATGTAAAAAATACTATATTTTAGGATGTTATCATACACTTAAATCTTTGCTTGTCCTCAAGCAAAAACTTTAAATCAATAAAAATAAAAACCATTATACATACTTATAAAGTAAAAAATCACATAATATTCCTATAATGTGCTATTGCATATACAAAGCTAAGTATAAACATAAAGTTACAAGAAATTCCTTTAAAAGCAAGCTTTCAATATCTTATGCTTCTTTACACATATACATCTACTCAATCTTTAATTCATGCATATAACTCAACTAAAAAGAATGCAAAATATTTCATCACATTTCAATTCAAAGATAGAATAGACTTCATATGTTCACTTTTCCCTTTCCCTCTCCATCAATGTTAGAATTACCTACTTGACTCAAGATCAAAAGATCTTTTAAGCTTATAATATAAAGCTTGGGTCAAGGTAGGAAACTTAAGCTTACTTTCTTTGAATTTTCTAGGACTTTGAAAAATTGAAAGCCTTTTTTGAAACTTTGATTTTTGAGGCATCACTTTATTCTTTATTCACAACATTTTTTTTTTTTGGAAAATATAGTCATTTTTTGTTTTATTAGCCGTTGCTTTTGTTTTTGCCATTTTCTCTTCTTTTCATTCCTTGCCTTTTATTTCCTCCCAAACTCATGATTCCATAATACATAAGTAAGCACAATTGGGTTAGGTAAAACAAAAGAAACAATAATAATCAAAGAAAAGACTTATTGGCTTATTATGTGGCTAAATAAATAAAGAAAAAGGAATAATATAATAGGCTCAAAATAAAGGTGCTAGGGATGCATCATAATAGGGTGGCTGGAAAAAGGCTCAAATGATCTGAAAAATCACCTAGATCATCTCTTAAGTCAAATATAGTCTAGGATTTCACCTTGAAGGTTGAATAGGTGAATTCTAGAGCACTTATTCATATCTTCATATTTTCATGTAAATCCACATCTCACAAGATTTCACAAAAATTATAACATTTCATTAAAAGAGAATAAAAGCATAGACATAAAAATCATATCCAGAGAAAAACATGTTTAACAATCTTTTCAAGTTCCACCATATTCATTAATTAACTTCATATCATACTTTAGTCAATCTTCGAAAATATATGCGAAATCAACTAAGAATGCATAATAATGAGATCTACTATGTTAATTTGGTTTGTAAGCAAAAAATGGTATCAAAATTTTCAAAAAATATTTAAGTACCCAAAGCATTATTTTTCCCCCCACACTTAAGTTGAACAATATATTAAAGCAGAAAGCAAGGCAAAAAGAAATATTCCTTAAAATTTTGTTTAAGGCTAAATCTTCATTTGTATAAGTCATCATCTTCACTTCATTTCATCCATACAAAAACAACTTAAACAAAAACATTAAAAAGATACATGTCTTAATAAAAATAAAGAAAACATAAACCATGAAAATAAAATTTGGGTTGTCTTTTAAACAACACTAGTTTGGGTTAAGCTTAACCATATCTTTCTCTATGGGGTTACATAACTACCTCACACTTAACACCATAATCTATCCATTTAATGGTTTTTCTTCTTAACACATCTTCATTAACAAGCTTTAAATGGTAGTGGGGCCTAATTATTATGGCAAGATTTCCCACTTCTAGCAAAGCCTTCATTACAGCTGGACTAAGGTAGGTGGGCATTGGCTTAAATACTAATGAAAAAAGTACAACCATGAAAATTATCGGGTTGGTTTCGAAGACTAAAGGTTTCTCCATGGTTAGTTTAATCAGAATAATAGGTGTGCTCGCTTCCTTTTCTTTGGGCCTAATAGGGGTTGTTTTAAAGATGTGAGTAAATTTTCCACCAAACAACCCTTAACAATAGGTTTGTCCACCTCATTCAATTCCAAATCATGATCTTCATAAGCTTGGGGAATTAGCAAAGGCATATTGTAAGGCACAGGCTCAACTTTAGTGGTACCACTACTAAACTCTTTTAGAATGTCAAATCTTAAAGGTGATTCTACCCTTATTGTATAAGAATGATTTTCCACTTTCATCCTTTATTTGTCTTCCCTCCTAACAAATGTTAGCATTTCAATAAGCATCTTATTGTCTTGCTTTTTTTTAGTTGTTTCCTCATCTTGGGAGTTTGGATCTTCCTCAGTTTCATACATTTACCCACAATTGTCTTTCACCTTAGATTCTATACTTACCAAAAGTGCTCTAAAAACTAGGATAAGTTATTAATCTTTCCTTGTAGAATCCAATATTCATCCTTATCCTCTTATAGGTCTTTTTCTTGATCTTTCTTTTCCTCAAGTACTTTCACTAAATTGGGTAGGTTTATCGCTATAAGCTCATCTATTAGTTCATCATCATCACTAGAAAAATAAGTCTTTTCTTCCCTATAGGAGTACATATCGTTCAATGCTTTTTTATTTTATTTTTTAGGGTTTAACTTGATATTACTAGGCAAGGTTTCTAATGGGCAATTGGTTATAGCTTGAGCTAGTTAACTTATTTAGGTTTACAAGTTTTCAATGTATACTACTTGGCTTTGGATTGTTGCATTGTTAGATTACATCAATTGGGTCAGTATCTCTAAGTTTAACCCTTTTTATTAAGGTGGATTGTATGATGAAGGAGAGTATTGTTGAGATGCAGGGCTCATAGGGTAGGTTGGGGTATATATTGATGATGGCTTTTGACTACTTCCCTATGCATAACTAGGATCATCATCCCAATTTTAACTGTAAATGTTTAGGTAAGAGTTGAAATGGTAATTTTGACACCAATCACTAAAGTATTCCCCTCCATAACCATGGCAATTATAAAATTAGCTTTGGACTAAATGAACATGTCCAAGATTAAGCTTTCTTTTAAGATCATTTACCTTTTTAGCCAAAGAGACTAATTATGAAGTTATGGTTGAAAGGGGTCTTTTCCATATCTTTAAGTAGCACACCAGATGGTTGAATTTAGGAATACTCAAAAGATGGCTCTTTGTAGTCTCCAAAAGTTCTAGTCTTATTGCAATAGAAGTCTATCATAATAGAAAAAGAATAGATAACACATTAAAGCAAGTAAAAGTGTAAAAAAAAAATTACAAAAGTTTAAGAAATCCTTATTGATATTAAAAACACTACTATAATCCTTGACAACGACACCAAAAACATGATTGCTACTTTTCGTATAGCTTGTAAGTGCACAGATTAAGTAATAAAAATGGAAGTATTCTAGTATCATCTCCCAAGAGATTATAGATTATAATATTAGGTAGTTTTTCAAGTACCAATGGCGAGATCTTAGAATCTTATATCGAAACAAATGATAACTTGGGGCTGGTTGCAAAATAAAGAAAAGAAAGATTGCAAGCAATATAGGCTTGAATCTTGACTTCACAGACTGTTACTTAAGAAGTAAAAGAGAGTAGCCACAAATTAAATCTAAAAGAACAAGAATTGAAAACTTTAAAATAAGAGAGTGAGATTGCCAAATGCTTGTAGTAGTCTTGAAACTAAGATTGCATTCAAAGAAAAGCAATAAAAGAAACGAATGTGTATGTAAAAACTTGTAAAGAATTGAAATGGAATTGCTTGAATCAATCTTGAGAAAATAAAGAATGCTTACCGAAAATAAGGAAGTAAAAACAAGATCTGAAATTAGAACAATAAAATAAAAGATATTGGAAAATACTTCTTTAATTAAAAGAAAATAATTTAAAGAATAAAGCTTTTGTAGTTATTGGCAAATCTATCACTTAAGCCAATAGCTAAACTAAAGAAAAGAACTAAAAAACTAAAAAAAGAGAAGAGAATAATTAGATGAGGTATGATGGAATGAGGTGAATGGCCTTACTATTTATAGTGAGGGATTCAACCAAAAAGGTAGGGATTACAAGATTTGTTTTCAAATTCAAATATTACATGATAAGATTGATCTTTATCTTTAAATGAGGTATGTTAAATGTGGACTCTTGATTCTTGAATGTCTTGGCTAAATATGATGGTGATCTTGGCCATTGATCTTCACTTAATGAAATCTTGATAAAATTTTCTCCTTGGTTCAGCTAAGATGGGTATCAAGAGAAGGGATTTGAATTTCATCCAAACTCTTGAATTTTAAAGAGATAAAGTCCTCTTCCAATCAAAACTCTTCATAGCTAAGTCGAAGTGTCATGATCCCTCTCAAACTCTCATTGGCCAAATGTGTCTAGTCTCCATGTTGGGTTAAAATTGCATGAAGTCTTATTGAATTATGTCTTTAGTTGAATGGAAGATAAGAGATAGAAGTTCTTGTGCAATTAAATTCCTTTATGGCTAAGCAAAAGAGTCACTCTTGGATTAAACCTTTTTGGCCGAATAGGGTAGTGTCCAAGTGAGCTAAAATTGCATGCAATCTTTTTTGAAATGGAGGTGCCCGAATGTGATGAATCATGAAAGAGTCCTAATGCATTCGATATTCTCCAAATAAGCATTATCTCCTTGCATTTTTGCTTTGGTTGAATACCATAGGAAAGGTGGATGTGTCGTTATGCAAGTAAAACTCTTTCTCAGCCACAATGATGGATGAATTTGGACCAATTTGGTTTATCTATAGGCTTCCAAGATAAGGCAAAAATGCTCATTGCATGCTTACAAGCATGGATTGCATGAAAATGAAGTTTATGAGCTTGAAACCCTAAAATCATGAGAACAACACGAAAAGTACCAAAAATTAACCAAAATTTAAAATTTAGCACCAATTTTAGCATGAAAAAACACTATTTTTTAGGATACCATCAGAATTACACATTCATGAAGCTTGATCTTTCTTGCTTTAGAACCATCCATATATTATTGTTTATCTCTTTTACCATTAGTACCATGACTGAGTCTTTAGACACAAGTGTATTCTTTTTTTTTTTTTTAATTTGCCATACATTTTCAAAATATAAATTACCAATAGGATAGTCTCTTCCTGAAAACAAAATGGTAATTTTTTTTTAAAAAAAAGCTTTAAAAACCTAAAAATCTTATCAATTCATAGAAATTCTTTAAAACTTGAAAATGCATCATAATTCCAATTTGACAAACTCAACTTCTCAAGAGCTTCGTTAAAATAAACAAATTTATCTAACATCAAATATCTAAAGTTCCACCTATTAACCTTATCCAACCATAATCCTCTTGAATAATTCAAAATTGATTGAATTACACATTCATGAAATTTGATCTTTCTTGCTTCATAACCTTCCCCATATTTTACACTTTCTCTTACTTTCTTCAAAGTTTCATTAATCACTAATAAACCCTTTTGAACAACAAAATTCAATATATGAGCAACACAACAAATATGAAAAAATTTTCTATGACATAGCGATGCACCTTACTGATTAAGATGGCCATGTAAAAGGTTTTGCATGCTATCCATATTACTAGCATTATCTAAAATAATGCTTTTTTTTTTTTTCAATTCCCCAATCTTTTAGTAAATCATAAATCTTATTATACAAGAGAAATATAGTATGTGGTGGTGGCACATGTTGAAAATTCAAAATTGTACTATATAAGTACTTCTAATCATTATCAATAAAATGTGTAGTTAAACAAAGATATCCATTAATAGTACAAGATGCCCACATATTAGCAGTCAAAGAAATTCTACTCTAAATTTTCTCCTTGCTAGATTTAACTTTCTCTTTCATTTTTTTTTTTTTTTATAGTTTCAAGCAATTAGCCTTACAAGTATTCCTGCAAGTGGGTTTGAAATAATTATTCAAATTGGAATGAAAGGTTCTAAGTTTAACATCCATAACAATCTTAAAAGATATCCATGAGCAATCACACTTTTAACAATCATTTCACAAGCAACAAGTGTGTCTATTTTTTTATTTCCACCTAGATCTTCATTAGAAAGATCCATTTTGGTGCATTTTTCGATATGATGATGCATAGTAGATCCCATAAAACTTGCATCTGGCTTGTTCATTGGTATAATTATTTTTTGCTTGATATTCAATTGTTTTCAAGATCAATGGAACAAAAATAGTCCAAACATTGGTTTTTTTTTTTTTTTTTGCCTATTTGAAGAATAAGGCACAGAAATAGGTATTGAGGAGCAATCTCTGGTGTTAAAGCCATTATCACCATTAGGTTGGATTCCGCATTTGTATATGAAACAAAAACAAATATGAAAAAAAAAATTAAAATAGATCAACCTCATCAAACCTATATGAAGAATAATGAAAATACTATAGTATTATATAATAAAAATAAATCATACAAATATATTAATTGCAGTGTTAGCAACTATATAGCAATAGTGTAACACAATTTAAAAATCGTACAAATACATTATTAGTTACTTGAATTTTACTTCCAAATTCCAATTGTTTATCTGATTTGATTTAAAGTAAATATGAAATGTAAATAAACTTTCTTTTAATTGCAATCAGACAAGTACAACTTAAAGGTGTTTTGTTTGTCCTTTCAAAAGAAAAAATGCTTTGTCTACATGATTCATAAGTAATAACCCATCTAAGACACTAATCAAATTATAAGAATTAACATTGCAGGAACCATTTGAAAACAATGTAGCTTAACTACATTACCATTTTTCAAAAAAACAACTAGTAAAGATCAACCACTCTCGACATCCATAAAAAAAACCAAAATTTTGAGACTATATGATAGAAACCAAAGACCAAACATTAGAAAAATAACATCATATAAAACAAGAGAAAATGTTTGTATATATCCATTAGTACCTCACACGCTAGACAAAACTTAGAGCAAGAATAACCTATAAAGATTTAATCAATTAAACTTGCTGTTACTGTTGGGGAGATTCGTTGTTACCATTGGGCTTCATTGCTATAGCTGATTGAAAGGGGTTGCCATCGACTGAGAGTTTGTTGATGAAGGCTCATGGTATTAGGCGTAAGGAAAAAGGTTAGAACCTAGGAACGTAGGCTCAAGGAAGAAAATCTAAGGGTCAAGAGAGAGTGCACTGTCGACTTTAGAGTTAAAAATAGACTAATAGGCTTATGATATGACATTTACTCAATTTTTTTGGGTATTTTGATTTTTTATTTTTAGAAATGTGAATTGTGGATTTGGTATTTTTGCTTGAAGTGTAAGGCTCTTTCATATGCCACCATTTTTTTAGTTAATTTTTTCATAATTTTTATATTTTTATTTTAATATTAGATAAAAACAAATTTAATTTAATTGATTTATTAGTATCTACTAAAATTAAAATTAAGCTGAGAATAGAATTAATTATCATTAATAGTAAATTAAAGTATAACTTAGAAGTATACTATACTATTTATTTTTATATTTTATTGATATTAAGATAAAATATTTAAGTGATTACATTTGTTGACTTTAGTTATTAACATTATATTAATTAGGTCAAATAATGCAATTAGTCCTTATACTTATATGAAATTTGAACTTTAGTCCCTACACAATAATTTATAGAAATTAGATCCTTATACTAGTTTAATTTAACAATGTTAGTCTAATTGATAATAGTGTTACTTGATTTTCATTAAATTAGCTAACTTGATCACTAAATATGCTAATGTAGCATTAACTTTAATGACGTGGTATTGACTTGCTGATGTGGCAATTAGGATTAATGAAATCAGTTGTTAAATTATGCAAATGGTTTTTATACTCATACAAAAATTGAAATTTAGTCCCTTTACTCATATAAAATTTAAAATTTAATCTTTATATTTACATGAAATTTAAATTTAGTCATTCTAATACAAAAAAATATTTTGAATTTTTATAAATTTTCTAGTATTTAAAACATTAAAGTTTAAAAATTGCTATAATATTCTCTCATAATATTCTATCACAGCATTAAAAAATCTATCACAATATTTAGTCACAATTTTCATATATTGTTACTAAATATGTGACAATTTTTTGTTAGCCAAAGCTAGTAATTTGTGTCACCGTATCATGTAAAATACTGTATTCGTATCATGTTTTACATGAAAATCATTTGTTACAATTCCTGTCAACATAAAAACATAAAATATAATTTTTTTGTTTTATTAAACCTATTTTTTGTTTTTTTTTTAAATTTTGAGCCATGTTATCTCCGTATCTTTTATTCGCATCATTTTTGTATTATGTCACCGTATTGTGTTTCAAATTACCAAGTCTAGGCCATGTGAAATACCATTATTTTTTGTTACATTTTGTCATAAAATATAAATCTATTACTAATTTTATCACACATTTCTATCACAATTGTAGATATGTGGCCATATGGGAAAAATCTTGAACTAATCTATTAAAAATCTATCACAAATTTGTTAATATATGATACAAATTTATTACTATCTAAGTTTAATAAACTATTATTTTTTTTAATTTATCTAATGCATTAGAATTATAATAACATCCCATAACGGTAAAATTATCCATAAAACAATGTTTCTATTCCATTAAATTATGCCCTATTTAAATGATTTTTTATAATCAAACATAGGTTCAAGATTTTAAATACGTTAAAATAATTTACTAAACTTAATGTGTATTGGTTTTAAAACTAATCTTATTATTTAATTTAACATAATTATTTAAATAAGTTTCTTAAGACTCATAAAATTAAAAGTTCTCATTATAATACACAATATTGATGTATAAATTTATCAAATAAATCATTTCTTCCTTTCCTTTTATTAGGATTCAAAGTTCGTCCTTGAAATGGATAGGAACTTATCACTCATAAGAATTTAGGCTTGAATATTTTATTATGTTTGGTTGGATGGAATGATCATTTCATTCATGGTTTATTTCAGATTCATTATAAGTGCAACTCTATTCAACAGTTTGGTTCATTATAAATTTTGTTATATGATATATTTATACTAATTAAAATAATATTAACTTTGATATATTAATTTAAATTATTAATATTATAATTGACTAATATAAGATATTATTAATAATTAATTATATATAATAAAAACTAATATATTAAAAGAACTAAAATATTTTTTAAATTTAATATTTTTAAAAATATATTTTTTAATTTTCAAATGTTTTTATATTAGAGGGATTAATTCCGTGCAAATATAGAAACTAAATTTCAAAATTTATGTAAGTATGAGGATTAAATTTTAAATTTCGTATTAGTACAATGACCATTTATATAGTTTAACAATTGATTTCATTAATCGTAATTGTTATGTCAGTAAGTCAATTCCACGTTATTAAAATCAACATCATGTTAGTATGGTCAATGGCCACATCAGCTAATTTAACAAAAATCAAGTAACATTGTTATCAATTAGGCCAATATTGTTAAATTAAACTAGTACAAGGATCTAATAAGTGCAAATTATTGTAAAGGGGTGAAAGTTCAAATTTCATATAAAAATAGGAACTAATTGCATAATTTGACCTATTGATTAATTTAATAATATATATTATTCAATATGTAATTAAATATTTGATCAATGGTATATACCCAATATTATTATATTTATGTAAATATTAATGTCAAAATAGTCAAAATAATATTCTTGTTAATAATGTCTATTATTCAACCATGTGAAATTTGATCAATTGATGTATATGTTCTTTTTTTTAATATGTTATGGACATTTGATAAATTAAAGTAAAGGATTATATTTAATGCAATAATGTTCGTAATATGATTAATGTACAAATTAAAAAAATAGATATAAAGTTGAGTTAATTAATTGATAAATTATTCATATTGAATATTTTTGTAAATGATAATTGACACTTTTTTATCTTCTATTTAATATTATAATTTGACATTTATTAATTGGTGAATATAATAATATCTAACTAATGTTAACATCAAAAGAACCAAATATTAAAGTTAAATCAATACTATACCAACAAGTTTATATGTTTTCTAAAACTTTTAAGTGTTGATTATTAAAGTTAAATAATTAATTTATATTCTTCTAATATATACTATTCAACATTCTAATTAAATATTTAATCAACCAATGTATAAGAATAGATCAACGTAATTATTTTAGTATTTAATTTATTTAAAAACAAAAAAATAAATATAAGGAATATTCTTGAAATTTAAAATACTTATTAAAAAATTATAATATAATGACTAAAAAAGCTAATAAAACAAAATAAAATTTTGTTGGATTATGTGCTAAAGCTAAGTGTCCAATGATCAATGGGTTATTAGATTAAGAGTAAAAAACCATTTATATATTTTTTTAATGAACTTTATTTGTAATTTATTGAGCCATTGAAATGATTTTATGTAATCTAATGGGTTTGGACTTTACTTCTTTTTAGTGTAACTAAACAGTATTTTAGTTTACTTGAAAAACAAATTCTTGTATAATTATCAGTTCTTTTCTATTCATACTATAATTATAAGTAAATATATTGTACTTATATATTTTTTTAGTTTTTATTTGAATTTGTATGATGGATTAAAAAAATAATGGATAATATTCAAAGATAAAATTATTTTATAATATATATATATATTTATATAAAAATTAAAATTTTTAAAATTTTAATTTGAAATTAAAAAATGTTTATAACTTAATAGAATTTAGAAAATTTTTGAACTCGTCTAAATAGTTGGCCTGTCTAACTCGACACGAACCAAATCTGAAATAATCCAAATCCAAAATAGTCGGTATTTGAAATGATTGAACTAAAAATTATTTGAATGGGAAATTATTAGAATAAAAAAATGAATTTAAAAATATCTGAATGTAAAAAAATTTAAATTTAAGATAATTTGAACCCAAAATAAACCTTATGTGTTAGTCTTCCTCAGTAATTATTTTATCATTTTTGTGTTTCTACAATCATTAATCCCTTCCATTTCATTGTAAATCTCAAGTTGCTTTTTCTTTATACTTTTTTTTATACAAACATTGGTTTGAACTATTAAAGAAACATTAACACGAAGGAAGATGTGGGCAATCAGTGCCAGCTAAAAGCTTCAGAACTGATGATGTAGGCATTTCGACATGCTTTTCAACTCTATAACTTGTTATAAAAGCCATCCCGATAGCTCAGTAATGTAAAAGTAAAACAATTAAAAGATAATTTAGACTAGAAAAACTTAAGAAAGCTTTCCAAAAGTTTCTAAAAAATAGTCTTAATATTAATTAATTTCTTTGCTTTTCTTTTTCTTCTATTTTTCTTTCATTTTATTTTTCTGGGTATCTTTTCATTTGTTTTTTCTATTGTGATTGGTAATTTTGGTTTGCTTTTTTTTTTTTTGTCAACATTGTATTGCAAATTTCATATAGGTTTGGAATTTTTCTTACTTGTGTTCCTTGTTTTTTTTTTTTTTTATTTTGTTCATATTTTCTTTGTTTTACTTAATTTGTTGTTTTCTCAGGTTTTGCTATTTACCAAAGGTTTTTTGTTTTTTGTTTCACTCTCTACCCAAATTGATATCTTCATCACCTTAGTGGTTGGCGGTGTGAATGGAAGGGTACCAAACCAAGCATTAACATTGCTACTTTTTGAATATTTTCCTCCCTTTTCCCTTTTTTCTTATTTCTAAACTTTTTTTATTTAATTTTTCCTTTATTTTTGTGTAGAAAAATATGTATTTAAGCCTTACCTAAAAATACAACTCTTAGTGAGCTGAACTTTTATTTTTTGAGGTTTCTATGTGTTTTTCTTTGATGGTTAGTTTTCAAATTACTAAATTTTTTTTATGGGGAATTTTGGGTATATGGTGGGGTTTCAAAGATATTTACTAGGTATTTTGAAAGGTATGGGGAAATAATAGATTTTTTATAATGAAAGATTGACATATTGGTTAGCTTCGTGGTTTTAGATTTATTACCTTTGTGGATCCTTCTATTATGCAAGAAAATCATGTTTTAATGGCAAACAAGTAAGCTAAAGCTTCAACCTTTTTGTATTCGAAGATTCTACTTTTGGTTACAATTTGGAGATCTAGATGAAAACTAATAGTGGGTTTTTGATGCCAACTTCTAGATCGACCATCCAGGTTAATTTGTTCTTTTCTTCTCCTATTTGATTTCTTGATTTTTTTTGCTTTTTTTCTGGATGGTATGTTCTTTATTGATGGCTTTTTGTTATTGTTTTTTTGTTGTTTCTGCTTATGCATATTTTTTTTAATTGTTTATGTTTTTCATACATTATTTTATTTGCATGTGTTCATAGAGATTGTTCTTTTTATGTTGAGATGGGGTTTTCTGGGTAGAAAATGGATATTAGTAGTCTCTGCTGGAGAGATTCGTGGTAGAAAAATAATGTTAAAAGAATGCAGAAAAAAATGAAATTTTAAAAAACAAGATCTAGTGTAAATTAAATGTTGTAGTTTTAAAAGAAATTTCTAGATAAATAGAAAAGGTTAGCTGAAATTTATAAAAATTAGCTACAAAGATATCTATACATAGTATTAGTAATTATGAATTAGATTAGGATCAATACTTGGAAATTAGTGTTAATAGTATTTGATTTAATTTTAGCATGACTAAGATCTTTGCACGGATAGTTGAGAGGTATTAAGAGGCTGATTACAATTTTTAACACTTGTTCACAACTCATCCCAAAGAACTTGCTACATTTCATATCCTACAGGGACACAGAATCAATAGCAAATAGACTTTACCAAATAGAATAAAAGAAAATAAATTGAGTAAACATGCACATGGATGAAAAATAATTACTTCATCTCCATTAAAGGAGTTCAAATTAGGGGGTTAGGACTTAAAAATTCTTAAACCAACCTTCGTAACAGATAGGTCAAGATCCTTGGTGATAGAGATTGAACAAATGCTAACTATCCCATTTGAAAAGTAAACAAGTTTGAATTAAAAGGTAATTCATTTTGTCTACCTAGCAGTTTTACAAAATAATGACAATAACTTTAACAGATCATAGACCTTTAAGTAGATTTGACTTGCAGGAAGCATTACCAACCAACATGTTGACCATTCAAGTTGGTACAAGTTGACATAGGTGATCAAAGAGTCAAGATATTATGAAATTCAAGGATCTAGTGTTTATCTTTTAGTATGTGTGAAGGATTAGTTTAAGTAATAACAGAAATGACAACTTTGAAAGAGCCAAATTCATTATTTAATTTTTTAGATTGGAAGGATTATTATTTTTTAGATTATTTCAATAGGTGTAATAAGTGTTTTTTAGTTCATCTAATTTATTTGTTTATTAATATGTAGATTTTTTTTGTTATTAATAATAGATGGCATATATGTTATGGGTTCAACATTATAAACTCAATGAAGCTTTCAAATTATTATTGATCTTCATCCTTCTCTCCATACTCATTTTTTTGTATAATAATTTGAGACATAAATAGGCTTCATCTAACAAAATTTATAAATAAATTTAGAACCATTAGAAGGGTCAATTTAATTTGGGTGCTTGGATTCATTTATACCATTTTAAAGTTAATGAATCTTTGAATCAATATTATTAAAAATAAAGACATATTATAATAAAATTTCTAAAGGCCTAATTTGTGCATGTAATTATTACTGTGATTTTATTTACAACGTGAGCCACATGGTTGAGAATCTATTATTTCAATGGCAACAATTTAACTGTATGGATCTTAGTTTTGGTATTTTTTTATCATTATAATCATTACCTTCAAGTTAATTATTAGATATATTTTTGTCTGATGAGTAGCATTTTGTGCTTACAAATTTAGGATACTCAATAATTAGGCCTAACAGTCAACTATAATTTCAAGTTTTTTTTTCAAAGAAAACAGATTCTAAAGTGCTCATACTTCCCAAAATTTTGGCTTTATTTGTAGTTTTTTCATCGTTTGTAGTTCTATGTTGCTTTATTTAATATGTTTCAATATGTATGTATATATATATATATATATAAAGCAAATTTCAATTGGTTCTATTAAAAGAAAAGAGTTCCAATTTCAATTTACTACAATAGAAATCATATTAGACAATTTCATAATCTTTCATCTGCCTCTAATCTATTTGTTGATGTTGTTGCAATAATCAAAGTATTGACTAAGAGTTACAATGATAACATTCAAGGTCTGTTTCATTAATTCTTTTTTTTTTTTAATGATTTCTTCAAAGTTTTATTGAATATATATCATACTTAGTATTTTCAATTGATAAAGCAAAACCACTAAGCAAATAAAGTTATGTTCTACATTTTCAATTGATAAAGCAAAGTCACTAGGCAAACAAATTTGCTATGATATTTATTGACGACTATTAAGTTTATTGTAACAAATGATGTTTGTTTATAAAAATAATACTAAAAGCTTACTTAATGTTAATCTATTCACAGTTCTTCAAATATTGATGATCTATTTAGTTAAGAATTATTTATTAACAGCAAGACTACATTCATATATTACCATCTTAAACAATTGTTGCACTAAAATACAAAGTGTAATATTGAATTTATTTAATAAAATTAACAATAGATGATGGGATTTGTTTTGTTTTAATTTCTTAATAGATTTTTGTACACACTTTCCATTTGCTTGTGGTATTAAATTTGTTGCTTAAAGATGTAATGAGAATTTTTTTTAATAATCGAAGTTTTCTTAGAGATTTTATATATGTTAGCTCTTTTTTATTGAGTTTTCAAGTTTTGTCTTTATGTGTAATGAATCTTATTGTCAATCAAGGCAAAATAAAATTAAGAGACTTGAAAGATTTAAGTCTAAATAAGTCAAGGTCATGCTCAATTACTGACCAAGATAGAGGCTTTAATTTATTCTGAGTAATCCTAAATTGCTAATAATGTAAGCAATAGTGATATTAGTATTAATGAAGCAAGAAATAATAGACTTTCAAGATTAAATAAAACTACTTTGAATAGATTAGGGCATCATACAAGTGAAAGCCATCATGCGTGAGATATTTGTGATAATAGTGTCATTTTGAAAGTCAATCAATAGTGAATGTAAAAAGCATGAGAATGTAACTGGTGTAATTGGTAGTTTATTGCAAATGAATTAATTTTTTTTATCTTAGTGAATTACAATTAGATTTGCACATATATTTCACTTTATACTCATCATTATTCTTCTTGTTTTTAGAAAAATATCATGATCAAGTTTTGATGCACCATTGTTTGCTTTATAGTTGAATACTACTTGTAGACACTTTATTTCATCTCAGGTTATCTGGACATTGGACCTAATCAACTTGGTCGATTGTTATATTTATCTATGTTTGCTTTTATCATTATTTTGAAAATAAACAAAAGGAATAAAAAAAGGGATAAATCAGGTGATAAGGGTCTGTGTTTGAAATTTGGAGTATCAAATTAAATGTTTAAAACTCTAATTTTTTTTTTTGAAAACTCAAAATTCAAATTATAAGGGATAGGATGCATAGTTTTTTTGAATTGAAATCCTATCTTCATTATGTTATTTAAACCTTGGTTCGAAAGTGAAAAAGGATAGAGCAAAAAACACAAAGAAAAATACAAAGCAAAACCCAAGGGATTAGAGTGAAAAATATAAAGCTCATCTTTTAGCCACAGCCACCAAACTTTCCACCGTGCATGGTTGTTATTCCCAACACAACCTTCAATAGCCGTAATCCATAACCTACCTTTTTCTATAATCAACATAGCACATTCAAGCAAAGAGAAAAATCATATAAAAGAATCTAGTAGAAAACACAGGAAAAAAAGCCAGTGGTTGAAAATCCATTAGCACCAAATTGCCTAACCCTACCCACCAAACTACCTAATCCTACTACCACTAAAATTGGTGTGATTGGTAGCCCAAATACCCATTACCAAAAGCCAATCACCCATGAAATACCCAAAACCCGATAGACAACCTACCATTAACCTAAGATCAGTTATAATAAGCAACAAGAAAGGCAATAATGGTTGTGACTTGTGTCGGTAGAACAATGACGATCATAAAGTTGGGTTTTAGGTGTAGGATTTAGTTGTGGCTCATATCAGTAGAGCAACAATGATCAAAGGGCAGTGTTTCAGGTGCAAGATTCTTGACTAAAATTTTGAAGATGCTGGATTCTTAACTGGAATTTTAAGGTTAGAGAAAGGAAAAAGCAAAAAAAAAAAAAAAAAAGAGGGTGGTAGTGGTGACTTGTGACACCAACGGTGTCGATGATGCACCAAAATCTTAAAAAAATCCATCAATCTTCTTAAGCATTTTGGATTACCAGAAAAAGAGCCATTGAGCCTCATTCACTTTTTTAGCCAAGCCTTTTTTAGCCAAGCCGAGCTAAGCTTTATTTGGTATTTTCTTGTGTTATTTTGTTTACTTAATTATTTTTTTGGTAAATCTTTGTTCTAAACATAATTATAAAAAAAATAATTTTAAATTTTCAAAAACAGTTAAAAAATTAATTTTTCTTAAAAATAAAAGTTTTCAAAAAAATTTTTGAAAAAAAGTTGAAATATCAATTTTCCTTAAATAACTTCAATAATAAAAATGGGGTTTTAAGGAAAAGATAAAAGTATCAATTTTTCTTAGAAATTAAAGTTTTTTTAAAAAAATGTATTTCACAAGAAACATTTTTAAAGAAAAGTTGAAAGTATCATTTTTCTTAAAAATGAAAATTTCAGAAAAATATTTTTTTTTTTAGGAAAAATTGAAAGTATCAATTTTTCTTGAAGATAAAATTTTTAAAAGATATTTTTTGACAAAAAGTTTAAAATATCAATTTTCTTGAAAATAAAAATTTCAAAAAATGTTTTTTGAGAAAAAGTTGAAAGTATCAATTTTCCTTAAATAAAAGGCATTAATCCTTTTAAAATAAAGAAGAAAAGAAATCTTAGGAAAAAGTTAGAAATATTAATTTTTCCTTGGAAATTTTTTAAATGTTAAATAATTCGATAACGAAGCCCTTGTGAGAGAAATAATAGTTTTCTTGTATACTCATAGGGTGAGAGAATTTTCGTAATTTTCTACCAAAAGTATTGGAGTCAATTAAGAATAATTTTCAATAATTAATTATCTGGTAAGATTTTTAAGGCTCAATGGATAACATGAAATCAAGCTGGTACCATCTTTTGATAGGCGTTATAGGGGTACTATAATCTTTCTCATATGTAATCGTATTCTTAGACCTAATTTTGGTTCCCCAGACATTGAATCTACCTTTTAAAGATATCCAAGTCAAACTTAAGATTTCTTTTTAAAAATGGACAGATTCAGTTAGGTGACCGATCGTACCTAAATAAAAAAGATTGGTGGTGACTCCTTAAGTCAATGTCTAGTAATGGGTCTATGGATCTAGACGTTATGACAATTTGAAAACTCCACTAGGGATAAATCGAGAGTCAGGCCAGTAAATTAATTCGTGTTATCCAAAAGCCTAATAAAATTGATTTTTTAAAAAAGATTTTTGTTTATTTATTTATCTATTTATTTTGTTTATTATGTCATTCATATATGTGTGCATAATATAAGCTTTATACCCATGCTCTATCCCTCTCAGAGGGAGTAAAATACATATGCTTTCTTTAGGTTTTAATGCCTCTACAGTGGCTAGTGAAATACTTCCACTAAAATTGCACCATTTTTGCTTGTAGCTTGTAATGGGTAAGGATCAGAGTGCCTCACTAGTCTGTGATAGATAAGGATGTAAGGAACAATTTGAGAACCTTTAAACAATTGATCTTAAACCACATATAGTGACTGTAAGGAACCTAACCTATAGTTAGAGCCTTACCTTCCTCTTCTGTAGAAAAAAAACCAACAGTTAAGTTACATTCTTACAATGATTGATTTTTCTTGTGTGGAAATTAACTTTGTATATGTCATGTTGCATGAATTGTCATGATAAAATGCATGTTAGTTGAATTTTTTTCCTTACATCTATTTTTATTTTGTTTAAAGCAAGATAACATTAAGTTGCATATATTTTTTGCATTCATTTCACATGTGTTAACTTGAAATCTTGGTAGTTTCATATTAAGATTATTTTTATAATCCTTCCATCATTACATGAGCATGTAGTAATACATGCATCTTGATTTGTGGTAATCAAAGGTTCAAGGATAGTTCGACCATCGAAGACTTTTGTCCAACCTACCCGTCATCCATACAATACTTGATCGCGAACAAAGCAAATGGAACAAAAGCAAAATAGCCATATGGATAAGATCGAAAAAGCTCAAGAAGAGGTAAAAGAGAGTTAGTAAAGATGATGGAGATGCTAAAAAGATTAGATAAAGGCAAGACAGTAGAAGAGACCCCTAATTCAAATAAGAAACAAGATATTGTGGATCCTCTACACCTTTCCAGGTTTGGCCTAAATCAAAGCCAATCTCCTCAAAACAAACAAGCGTCACGGATGCAATTTTTTAGGGTATATGCTTACACTTATCCTGAAGTGCCATTTCATATCTACGCTAACCCTACCTATGAGGCAAAGGCATACGATCCAATTAAGGTTGCTAATTTTAGTGATCTTAAAGAGAAAAAGAGATTGAAGATGAAGACTTTTAAAATGATAAAGGATTCAAGCATGTAACAAATGAACCTTTTAGAAGAGAAAGTGCAAGCTATCGAAGTAATGGATTATTTTGTCTTTATAAATGTAGTTGAACTCTATTTAGTCTCAAATGTGGTCATTCTACCAAGTTTAAAGTCCCTGAGTTTAAAAAATATGATGGGACAAAATGCCCGGTAACTCATATTACCATGTATTGTCGTAAAATGGCCGTCCGTGCTCATGATGAGTAATTACTGATGCAAGTGTTTCATGATAGTCTTACTAGCTCAGTCACGAGGTAGTATGTCTAGTTAGACTAAGCCCGTATCTATTCCTAAAATGATTTGGCAAAAGTATTCATCACCCAATGTTGACACATTATAGACTTAGTTTCAGATTATCTATCTTTACAAAGTATGGAAAAAAAACGTTTTAAAAGCTTCAAGAAGTATGCATAAAGATGGAAAGATGTTGCTGTTCAATTTTAACCACCCCTCACTAAAAAAGAAACAATAATTTTATTTGTGAGTACATTGAAAGCTCTATATTATGAGAAAATGATCGAAAATGCCACAAAAAATTTTACCAATATGGTGATCTCTGGGGAAATGATAGATAATGTCATTAAAAGTGGCAAGCTTGAAGAAGGAGAGACCTCCAATACAAAGAAATGGGGATGTCTAAAAGAAAATAAAGTGAAGCTTAATCTGTAAATTTTAAAGAACAATAGTTTATAAGTTATGCCTTATACCCATAGCTAGTATATCCTGCCTATTATCCAACCATTAATCATATTGCATTAGTTTCTTACAATCCTACTTCACAATCAGCTTACCGACCAATTTTTCAAGCACCCATATATAGGCCCAGTCCTATTACTACACCAACTTCAATGCCTAACAACCAAGTGGGTAGTTTGAGGAGATCTTGAAATAACCTAGAAAGGGCCCACATTGATCCTATCCCCATAACTTACATTGAGTTATTTCTAGAATTGATTAAAAATAACTTAGTATCTTCAGTTATTCTAGAACCATTAAAGCCACCCTATCCCCATTGGTATGCTGTTAATGCTACATGTGATTACTATAATGGGAATATGGGTCATTCTATAAAAACTTGCCCTGCCTTCAAGTACAATGTGCAAAGTTTGATCCAAAAAGGCTTGGTGAGCTTTGACAAATTAAGAAAATCATATGTCAGTAAAAACCCTTCACTTGATCACATAAAGACATAATTTTGGGAAGGATAAGGATGTTAATAATGGTTGAGAGTTACTTGGATTTCCTTTAAACTAATGCTAAGATTTCTTTTATGTAATAAGATTTTGTTTTTACCATTTTAATAAAAGGCAAGTTGATGCTTTCATTATATTTTTTCTTTCATCCAAATCATTATTTTTTGTTACTTTTTATATCCATTTTATTCCCATTCTCAAACTCGAAATGGTGAATGTTTGGACAATGATAAACAATAATTCTGGGATTTAATTTTGAAAACTCATTCATATTGATCTGTGAAAACTATTTGAGCAAAAAAAAAGTAATCTGTGAGCAGATATTATTCATAAAAAAGGACATGTCTTGGAGGCATCTATTAGTTTGTCTTTATTCAAAATATGATTTTCAAAGAAAGCATTCACATTTGAGATGAAAAGTGGCCGTCTTTTTTTTACCATTCATAAAAATAAAATTATTCATTGCTACCTTTTTTAGGCCTATTATAATTTCTTTTTCTAAAAAATCGCAACTAAGGATCACTCTTCATGCTAAGGGATAAATTTTGAGTAAAACCTATTTGAAAAAGGAAATGAGGAAAAAAATTGTAAAAAGTTTCAAAGATAGAGAGTCAAAAAAAAAAAAAAGGGAAAAAAGACCTTTACAAAAAAAAAATGAATGCCACAAATGATTTGGGGGCAAAGTAATAAGAATCTTTTTGTGTGGCATAAGATGAATGAAAAAAGAAAAAGAGTAGTGAAATGATGGAATCGTGATCTGTTCTCATATTTTAGAGATTGATGTTTAGGAGATACTAATAATGGATAAAGTGAAAAAAATGAAAAAACAAAAAATAAAAAATGAGAAATGTGAAAAAATGAAAAAATAAAAAAATAAAAAAAGAGAGAAAAAGAATACTTAAATTGTAAACCCAAAAGAGCAATATGGGTAGAAAACCATCAAGCTGAAAATTGAATGGGTAGTCAAATATATGGAAGATCAATGACATCTAAAGATCCCCTAGAATTGGGGCAAAGTTTGATGAGCTCAAAATGATTTTGAAAGTTAATGGAATGAGTTTTTGAAAAAAAAAATCTTAGATTAATGTTAAAAATTGTCTGAATATTCATTATTTGGACATTATTATACCATTCAAATACTTATCTAGTGACATGCTTTGAATTTATACATTTTCCTAGTTATTTTTGTACCATACTTGTATTGATTACCTTTTCCTTCAAATCACCTTATCCTCTTTCATATTCGTATCCTCAGATAAATTGAAAAAATATATGATTGCATTGTATTTGTCATGGATTGAAATGATAATGAATGAATGATAATGTCCATAAAAGATTCATGCATTCCTTTGAAAAGAAATCCAAGACCATAAGGGTAAAAAGAAAATGAAAAAGATGAAATGAGCCTAAGGAGATGATTTAAAAAGGCAAATATGGTGCCCAAATGGTGAATATGATGAAGGATCAACCAATATAATCTATGAGTTATGATCAAATGCTAGAAATAACATGGATCAGTTGATGAAATTAGTGAATTGATTTTGAAATTGTTAGTGTTGGGAAGTCAAAAAGGAAATGTGAGAATATGGAGTATTGATAAGCTTATTACCACAATCAATTAGAATTTCATGGTATCAATTTTAGTGACATTTGCATTACATGCACATAATTTAGTGAATATTTGAATCCTTTTTTGATAATTTCATTTGCATTATGGTTTGGTCATGCATTTGCATCATGTATTAAACATTTGAATTATGGTTTAGAATATGGCATCTGCATTATTGTGAGAATTTAGGTTGTTGCATTTTCATCATTAAGAAAGCATTTGCACCATTATCATACAAAATTTTGACCTTTGTAAGAAAAATTTGAACTTATGAATCCTCAAATAAGAAAAATTTTTCATGATGAGATTTTTCTCAAGGAAAACATTCCAAAATTTGAAGTTATGAAACCTTTTGAAGGAATATTTTCAATGTTGAGGATGATTTGTAAGACCTCCAAGCATAATCTCTAATAAATTTCAAATGATAATCTTTGAGTTTTAAATGAGAATCTTGAAAATTTTTTATATGAACTCCCAATGTTTTAACTAGAATCCTTAAAATTTTGGATGAAACCCTAAAATTTTTGAATGAGAACCTTTGAAATATTGAATGTGAAATACTAAAATTTTTGAATGAGAACCTTTGAAATTTTGGTTGTGAATCTCTAGAAGTTTTTTGAATGCAAATCTTTGAATTTTGTGAATTTTCAATTCTTGTGAACCGAAAACTCTTGCAAATCTTCAATTCTTGCAAATCTAAGTTCTTATGAATCTTCAATTCTTGCAAATCTTTGAGTTCTTGCAAACCTTAATTCTAGTGAATTTTTAAAATCTAGTGAATCTTTAATTCTTATGAATCTGAAATCTTGCAAATCTTCAATTTTTGTGAATCTGAAAATCTCGAGAACGTCTAATTTTTGCGAATCTCCAATTCTTACAAATTTGAAAATCTTGCAAATCTTCAATTTTTTCGATTATAAAATTCTTGCAAATCTCTAATTCTTGCAAAAAAATCTTCTAAATTTACAATTTTTGTAAATCTAAAATTCTTGTGAATCTAAAATTCTTGTGAATTTTCATTTTTTGCGAACTTAAAAATCTTGCGAATCTTTAAAATTTACGAATATGAAATTCTTATGAATCTCAATTCTTGCAAATTTTTTAACTTTGTGAATCTTTGAATTGCGAACCTTTAAATTTAAAAATTGTGATTTTTTTGAACTCAAACTATGAATCTTTGAGTTTCAACTTGTATTCTAAAATTTTTTATTATGAAATTTTTTAATGCCTTAAATTGTGAACCTTTGAAGTTTTGAAATTTCGTAATTGTTGTGAAGTTAGACTCAGACATTTTGGGTGTCTATGCCTTTGTGTAATTTTTGTTTTATAGAAACTGTACAAAGAGGAGCAATTATAGATACCATATTTCGTCTCGAGTTATTTGGGCATTAGACCTAATCAACTTGGTCAATTGTTATATTTATCTATGTTTGCTTTTATCATTATTCTAAAAATAAATAAAAAGAATAAAAAAGGATAAATAAGGTGATAAATGTTTGAAATTTAGAGTATTAGATTAAATGTTTAAAACTCCTGTGCTTTTTTTTTAAAACTCAAAATTCAGATTATAGGGGATAGGATGCTCGATTTTTTTGAATTGAAATCCTATCTTTATCATGTTATTTAAACCTTGGTTCAATAGTGAAAAGGATAGAGCAAAAAACACAAAGAAAAATACAAAGCAAAACCTAAGGGATTAGAGTGAAAAATACAGAGTGAAAAATACAGAATTCATCATTTAGCCATAACTACTAAGCTTTCCACCATGCATGGTTGTTATTTCTAACACAACCTTTAACAACCCCAATTCATAACCCACCTTTTCCCATAATCAACACAGCATATTCAAGCAGAGAGAAAATCACAAAAAAGAATCTAGCAGAAAACATAAGAAAGAAAGCTACTAGTCAAAAATCCATTACCAACAAATTGCCTAATCCTACCCACCAAATTGCCTAATCCTACTACCAGTAAAATTGGCGTGACCGATAGCCCAAATACCCATTACCAAAAACCAATCACCCACGAAATATCCAAAACCCAGAATACCTAAAACCCAATAGACAACCTACCATTAACCTAAGATCAGTCATAATAAGCAGTAAGGAAGGTAATAATGGTTATGATTCATGTTGACAGAACAACGATGATCATAGAGTAAGGTTTTAGGTGCAAGATTTTGTCATGACTTACATCAGCAGAGCAACGGCAATCAAAGAGCAAGGTTTCAAGTGTAGGATTCTTGACTAAAATTTTGAAGGTGCAAGATTCTTAACTGGAATTTTAAGGTTAAAGAAAGGAAAAAGCAGAAAACAAAAATGAAGGTGGTGGTGGTGACTTGTGGCGTCGATAATGCACCAAAATCTAAAAAAATTCCATCAATATTCTTAAGCATTTTGGATTACCAGAAAAAAAGCCACTAAGCCTCATTACTCTTGTAGCCAAGCCTTTTTTAGCCAAGTCGAGCGGAGACTTGTTTGGTATTTTCTTGTGTTATTTTGTATATTTACTTAATTATTTTTTGGTAAATCTTTGTTCTAAAAATAATATTAAAAATAAAAATAATTTCAAAATTTCAAAAAAAGTTAAAGAATTAATTTTTCTTAAAAATAAAAATTTTTAAAAAAATTTTTGATGAAAAGTTGAAGTGTCAATTTTCCTTAAATAACTTCAATAATAAAAATGGAGTTTTAAGAAAAAGTTGAAAGTATCAATTTTTTTTAGAAAATAAATTAAAAAAACATATTTAACAAGAAACATTTTTAAGGAAAAGTTGAAAGTATCAATTTTCCTTGAAAATGAAAATTTCAAAAAAAAAATTTTTTTGGAGAAAAAGTTGAAAGTATCAATTTTCCTTGAAGATAAAATTTTCAAAAAATCTTTTTTAAGGAAAAGTTGAAAGTACCAATTTTTCTTGAAAATAAAAATTTCATAAAATTTTTTGAAGAAAAGTTGAAAGTATCAAATTTTCTTGAATAAAGGCATTAATCCTTTTTTTAAAAAAATAAGAAAAGAAATCATAGGAAAAAGTTAAAAATATTAATTTTTCCTTATAAATTTTTTAAATGTTAAATAATCTAATGACAGAGCCCATGCAAGAGAAATAGCAGTTTTCTTATATACACTTGAGGTAAGAAAATTTTTTTAATATTTTACCAAAAGTATTGGAGTCAATTAAAAATAATTTTCAATAATTAATTATCTGGTAAGATTTTTAATGCTCAATGGATAACACGAAATTAAGCTAGTATCATCATTTGATGAGTGTTGTAGGGGTGCTATAACCTTCCTAAGATGTAACCATACTCTCGGACTTAGTTATAGTTTCGTAGACATTGAATCTACCTTTTAAAGATATCGAAGTCAAACTTAAAATTTCTCTTTAAAAATGGACATATTCAGTTAGGTGACCAATCGCACATAAATTCAAAAGATTGGTAACAACTTCTTAAGTTAATGTCTAGTGATGGGTCCACAGATCTAGACGTTATGACATTACTAATCTCTTTAGAAGTTTGTTTTCTATAAAAAGTTAATGTGGTTTGCAAAATATGAAGCAAGCTTTTCTACATTTTTGAAGCTTAGTTGTTTTTGGGTAGTTGGTGTAAGTATTTTAAGAAATACCAATTAGTTCAAAGTCATTTTCTAGAAGGCCTTAGGATTTTTCTTTTACTTTTTGTAGGAAGGAACACCATAGTTCCTACTACTTACCAGCTCACGATAACTCTTCACCATATGTTAGGTGTAGGAATGATGTAACTAGGTTGGTGATCATCTAGTTTCATGGTTTGACACTTCTGATAAACTTTTTTGAGATTTACACAAGTCATATTTAGAGATGATTATTCTTGTGCCATAATGCAATGAAAGCTATCTATTTGCTCCAACTCGTTATACACATTTGGATAAGGGCAAAATGTAGGATTCAGTTATTGCTCATTGATATTTGCATTATGATTTCCTACCCTTCCTCATTTTTCCTGTTAAGGTTACGATGATTAAATGAAGTAAATATTAGAATACTGATTGCTATAGCATAAGTTCTAAAATTTTTATATTAGATTATTTTTCGATAGTTATGTAATTTTTATACTTTGACTCTTTACTTATTCCATTACATAAGACATTATGAGGCAAAATCTATACAACAAGGGTTATGATGATGGGATGAGTAGTAGCCAAGACAAATTAAAAGGAGTAACAGCCGACCATGGTAGGACAGCTGATGGTTTTTTTGGGAGTTATCCCATTCATAAAGGACTTAGTACAAGCAACAATTTGGTATAATCCTCATCCTCTAATCAATCTAAGTAATCCATTGCTTATACCAATTTGGATGTTTAATTCATTATAAACATAATTTATGCCTATTATGGATGTATTATAGTTTTAACCTTTTTGATAACCTATAACTTGAGCTAATGAAACCCATGTAAAAACATAAATCTAATTTTTTTTTGTTATATATTTTTTAATATTTAAACTAATATACAACTGTATTTTACTCCT
The DNA here is from genome assembly GCF_047325235.1 of Durio zibethinus. Lineage (NCBI taxonomy): Eukaryota > Viridiplantae > Streptophyta > Magnoliopsida > Malvales > Malvaceae > Durio > Durio zibethinus. Next base: position 22,695,725 of record NC_143166.1, read on the forward strand.
TCTGAGGTTAAAACCTAGTTTAATTTAAAAGTTTGCTTTTTCTTATTTATTATTGTTTATAGCAATGGAAACTAATCACATAATATGCAAAGATATATGTCTATCATTTCATTCTAAGTTCTCTTGTTTAGTATTTTTTATTTAGTTATTGGAATTTAATTTGTTAAATATTGTTGGCTTGAACAATGTCAATAGATATATTTAACATAAATTTTTTTTATTATGATTGATTAATCGAATGAATTTAAATCAAATTCAAATTTAAAAATAAAATTCAATAAATTTAAATCGATGTTTGAAATTCAATTTTTAAAATTTCAAGTCAAGTTAAAACATTACAATGTATTAATTCAATTTGACTCAAAGCTAAAAACAACCGAACCAAAAATTTGCTGCCCAAATTGTGCAATTGAACCAAAAAAGTGCTTAATTGCACCAAACCGTGATAGCAATTAAATCCAGATCCAACTTTTAATATAACCGTCCATCCAAATGCACCTAACAGGAAAAAAAAAATGCACAAACGTCCCTCAAGCGCATTGGAGTAATCGGCTGCCTAAAACTGGAGACCTCCGGCTGAAATTTGAAAGCTCCTCTGTCAAAAGCCGTTTAGTACTTTAGTAGAAATTTAAATCCTTCTCGGAAACTAAAAACCGATTTGATTCGCAACCGCATAAAATATTTCACGACAAATTGGCAAACAAATCGAGGAAGAGGGCCGACCGATCTTATCAATTACTGGTGAAACCAACTCTCTTCACAAGACAAAATTTTTTGGTTTGAAAACTCTTTAAAATATTTAGCGCGACGATAGGATATCTGAGCATCAGTTTTAAAAAGCTCGATTTTGAAGCATCATGGATTAGAATCAGTGTAAGACACTAATATACTTCATCATTTGCTCAGATTCTCGTCCTCGCTTCCCTCCATCAAACAACAAATAAACTAATAGAAAATGAAACAAGAAACAAAACTTAGGAAACTTTGACTGAAATATTTCAAACAGATTAGAGAAAGACAGTTCAAAGGACAGTGGAACATAAGTACTCTATATAAACTGCAGAATGAGCTTCACAAACCCTAATTGCCAGTTGCCAATCGAGGACATACAGCTTATGCGACGTCGTTTGCGCTTAGAATTCTAAACGCGTCGTTTCGACAAAATATAGAGTAAATTTATTTATTTTTTCTCTTCAAACTTCAATAGGAAATAGAATGCTGTGGTTACGTCACAATCCTACGCTACGCTTCAGCTTATAGACATTATTTGACTGGAGTATTTGCGTCCTTTTGATTCAAAACTCTGTTTATTATTATTATTATTATTATTATTATTATTATTATTATTTTGTGCCGTTGAAAGATGGTAATTTCATAATTACATTTATACATTTGCTTCTTTGTTTCTTATCACTTTTTTCCTTCATTACTTTCAAAGCAGTGCTGCATGCATGATCAGGTTGCTTACTAGTAGAGCACTGCAACCTTCTTATATTTCTACTATACACCAAAATATCAACCTTTTCGTATGCTCTTCATTCTGCGGATTCTCAGCCCAAGCAGGAAAGCGAATCCAGAAAAATCCAAGTTCCACAAACGAATCATGTTTGCTCTCCAAAGCTCACACGTGTGGAGCCTTGCTTCAACGTTGTATCCAAAACGATGACCCCATTTCAGCAATGGGTCTTCATTGTCAGATCCTAAAGAGAGGTAACTGCCTAGACTTATTTGCTACCAACATTCTCTTGAATATGTATGTAAAAGGTGAATTATTGTCCGAGGCGGAAATTTTGTTTGCTGAAATGCCCGAGAGAAACACAATTTCTTATGTTACTTTAATTCAAGGATACGTGCAGTGTTTGCAATTTGTTGAAGCTATAGGGTTGTTTGCTAGGTTACATAGGGAAGGCCATGAGCTTAACCCATTTGTTTTTACTTCCATATTGAAGGTGCTTGTCAGTATGGAATGCGCTGAGTTGGGTTGGAACTTACATGCTTGTATTTATAAGCTTGGCCATGAGTCTAATGCCTTTGTTGGAACTGCTTTAATTGATGCATATTCTGTTTGTGGGTATGTTGGTTTTGCAAGAGAAGTTTTTGATGGGATTAGATGCAAAGATATGGTTACTTGGACCGGAATGGTAGCATGTTATGCGGAGAACCATTTTTTTGAAGAGGCATTGGAGATTTTTTCTCGAATGAGGTTGGTCGGTTTTAAGCCAAACAATTTTACTTTTGCTGGTGTTTTTAAGGCTTGTATTGGACTTCAAGCATTTAATGTAGCAAGAGGTGTTCATGGGTGCGTGTTAAAAACTCGTTATGAGCATGATATTTATGTAGGAGTTGCATTGCTTGAATTGTACACCAAGTGTGGGAACATTGTCAATGCTCAACTGGTTTTTGAGGAGATACCTAAAAAAGATGTGATTCCCTGGAGTTTCATGATTTCACGGTTTGCACAGAGTGGTCGGAGTGAAGAGGCTATTAATCTGTTTTGTCGAATGAGGCAAGCTTTGGTGGTTCCTAATCAATTCACATTTGCTAGTGCACTTCAAGCTTGTGCAACTATGGGGGATTTAGATTTAGGGAAGCAAATGCATGGCCTTGTACTCAAGGTTGGTCTTGATGTAGATGTGTTTGTATCAAATGCCCTTATGGATGTCTATGCTAAGTGTGGAAGGATAGAGGATTCAATGGAACTGTTTGGGAAATCACTAAATATGAATAACGTGTCCTGGAACACTATGATTGTTGGCTATATTCACTGTGGGGATTCTGAGAATGCATTGGGTTTGTTCTTAGAGATGCTTGAAAACCAAGTATTGGCAACTGAAGTAACATACTCCAGTGTCCTTTGTGCTTCTGCCAGTTTGGCAGCATTGGATCTGGGAACTCAAATTCACTCCTTAACTGTCAAAACAAATTATGCTGAAAATACTGTAGTTCATAATGCTTTGATTGATATGTATGCCAAGTGTGGAAGGATCAGAGATGCCCGCTTAGTATTTGACATGATGAATGAACGAGATGAAGTTTCTTGGAATGCAATGATCTCAGGGTATTCTATGCATGGGCTAGGTATGGAAGCTCTAAAGATATTTCAGATGATGCAAGACGAAGGGTTTAAACCAAACACTTTAACTTTTGTTGGTGTGCTATCAGCATGTAGCAACTCAGGACTATTGGATCAAGGACAAGCTTATTTTACATCTATGTTTCAGGATTATGGCATTGAGCCATGCATCGAGCATTATTCTTGTATGGTCTGGCTTTTAGGGAGGTCAGGTTATCTTTACAAGGCTTTGAAGCTGATTGAGGAAATCCCATTTGAACCTAGTGTTATGGTGTGGCGTGCCTTGCTTGGAGCTTGTGTTATTCATAATAATGTTGAGCTTGGAAGATTGTCTGCACAGCACATTCTTGACATGGAACCCCAAGATGATGCAACCCATGTGCTATTGTCGAATATGTATGCTACTGCAAGGAGGTGGGAGAATGTCACTGCCATTAGGCAAAGCATGAAAAAGAAAGGAATGAAGAAGGAACCGGGTTTGAGTTGGATCGAGAACCAGGGGAGTGTACATTATTTCATTGTGGGAGACACTTCGCATCCTGACATGAAGGTTATGAATGGGATATTGGAATGGTTGAATTTGAGAACAAGGAAGGCAGGCTTTGTTCCTAACCATAATGCCGTTTTGCTTGACATAGAGAATAAAGAAAAGGAGCGTCTTTTATGGGTACACAGTGAAAGGTTAGCTCTGGCTTTTGCACTGTTTAGAACATCATCTGGAAGCCAAATCCGTATAATTAAGAACCTCCGTATCTGTGTGGACTGCCATGCTGCAATGAAATTAATATCAAAGATTGTGCAGCGGGATATTATTATCAGAGATATGAATCGGTTCCATCATTTTCATGATGGAATTTGCTCTTGTGGCGATTACTGGTAAATCATAGTCCTCTATGGGATCTTGATGTCTTGGAAGGCTGTAGTTTTAATCTTCTCAAAGAAATTCATATTAATAGAAGCTTTCTGAGGCTGTTGTCTTTATGTCAGTCCAACTCAACAAAGAACTATGTAAGTTTAACACTTATATGCCCTAAATTTAACTGCTATTCTGCTTGACAAGTGACGACATACATCAATTTGGGGGAAAATAAAGGAAGGGCAAATTCTTTATATATTTTTTAACTCCAATGTGGTTCAGTTGAGTTACAAAAAAACTTGTTCCTTCGGAATGAACACTGCTTTACCATGCTTCAAATCATAGCTCCAAATCTTCCCAAGAGATGGCTTCCTGAAATGGAAATCTTTTGGATGATAAAAAGTTATGTTTCATTCACCACTATCAACCCCCAAAAAAAAAAAAAAAAGATGCTCCCTGATAATTTTTGCTTCACTATATTCTCCTTCAATTTGTGCTATCAAGCAAATATATAAGATAATTGTGAAATTTAGAGGACAGATTATCTTTTAGATTCTATCCCCCTTGTATTGTAAGTCCTAACGTCAGTCTTCTCTTAAATGTTCTTGCAGTTTAGCATTTGATGTGATGAATTGGCCATTGCTCCAGCCAATAGAATGAGTTGCAAAAAGTTTGAAACCATAGCTCTACCCTAGATGATGATAGTTTTGTTAGTTTCTTAAAATTTTCCTTGCTCAGTCTGTCTCTTGTAGAGTTTTCTGTGCATATGAATGCTGGCCTTTAGGCTTAGGAGAGCAAACTAGCTCCATTTTATCTAGCATGACTTATTGGTAAATTAAGTTTCCTCCTATAAAAGGGAGATTTGGAGAACCTAAGCTGAGTTTCCTGCTAGCCTGTTTAGTGCGTTATTTGCACTCACTTAGTGGGATCTTTAGAGATTTCTCTTCATTTAAGTTTCCAGTAGACAAATGCTCATCTTATCCTTCATGTCAACAGTGTTTACTCCTAGGTGAGGCAAAGGGGATTTGTAATATGGCTCACCAATAAACCTTCTCTATGACTGTGCTACTTGGGCAGAATTCCACATTCATATGTTGTCTTCTCTAGAGAGGGTTTGTTTCTTTCTTTCTTTTTTCACAAGCCAACTAAGTGCCTGGTTGGAGTAAACAAACCCTCCCTAGATAAGCCAACGCTTCCTAATAGAGTTGGAATCGAAAGCAGATAAGCAAGCACAATAAAATTTTGGAATCAAGAAAAATTTTCTTAATTATTTTTAATTTCGATATGATAGAACTTTTTCAAAATGTTGTATCTTTAGCTCTAGTCAGGCCAATCAATCATAAATTGAGTTTGAATTGGTTTTCGGTTTTAGGCTACACTATTTTGAGCTCCAGTGGGTTAATTGGATTTAGTTTGTACTGTTAACCCACTTAAAGGTGCAATTATATATATATATATAATTTTATTTCTTTTCAATTCTTTAGTTTTTTTTATTATTATTTATGAAAATGAATAAAAATCGAAAAGGTAGAAAATATATAAAGAATAGAAAGAAACCAAAATTCAAAATAATAATCCAATCGTGAGTATGAAATTGAAAAAGATTTGGATCAAATCCTTTTTAAAAATGGAATTGGAACTGACGAGATAAAAGATTTTTCAAATGCAAAGATTAAAATTTTATGTTGATCTAAAACATGAACGGAACTAGCTCTCTATAAATAGCATCACAATATACGCAAAAGGGGGGGGGGGGAGGGGGGGGATTATCACGAGCACGCAAAACTCTATAATCCACAATTACAAAGGGTCAGAAAATCAAATAAGAGAATCGAGCAAAAATAGTAAACTAGTGGATTTAATTATCCTCTTAAAGAAAAGACGTAGTGGATTACACGGTCAAAAAATCAAATAAGAGAATCCAACAAAAATAGTAAACTAGTGGATTTAATTGCCCTCTTAAAAGAAAAAGCGTAGTGGATAGAATAAGGGGACTAAATATAGATATAGTTTGTCTAATTGAAACCGAAGTCAAGCAGCACAGAATGGAAGCCATATTGGAGAATCGTTTTGATGGCTGGGGAATGCTTCATAATTACTCAGAGGCATACAACGAGAGAATATGGATAGTATGGAGGCCACATGTGCAAATTGAGATGATAGAGATCATGGATCAGAGTATTAACTTGCAGTATTCAGTTTGAATGCCAGAAAATTTTCTTGACTGCAATTTATGGAAGGAATGACGGTAAGAGGAGATTGGTCACATTTACAAGCAGTGAGTGTCTCGATGTCAAATTGGCCTCGGATCCTTGCAGGAGACTTCAATGTCATAGCCCACCCAAATGAAAGTTTAGAGTTTAATGGCTCTTAGGTTACTAACTTAGAAATGAAAGAGTTTCAGGATTGCTCGTATCAATTGGCCCTGAATGACCATGTACCTACTGGTCTGTTGTTTACTTGGACTAATCATCAATTGGAGGGATTTTTGTCGAGGAACCTGGAAAGGGTGCTCATTAATGATGCATGGCTGTTTAGTCATGCTCAATCCAAGGTGGAAATTCTAGCCCCAGAGGTGTCTGATCATTATGCTGCACTTATAAATCTTGAGGAAGACTACATTCATCTCCTAAGATATTTAATTTCTTTAATTTTTGGACTAGGAATCTAGAGTTCATGAAAATCGTTTAGAACTTTTGGAATATGCCAACTATAGGCAAGAAATTAACGAGGCTAAAAGGGGAACTAAAGAAGCTAAATAAGCCAAGTTATGGAGATCTGACAAGGAAGATGCAAGAAAAGAGACAGGCACTGGACTTAATTTATTTGCAGATATTGGCTAACTCGAGGAGTACTGAGATGATACAAGAGGAGAGCAAACTAGCAGCGGAGCTCAAGGTGTTACTTGAAACTGAAGAAAGTTACTATAGACAAAATCCAGAGTGCATTTGATAAAAAAAAGGAGATCAGAATACCAGATTTTTCCATAATATAGTAGCTGTAAAACAAAAGAGGAATATGGTAAGAGTGCTTATAGATAACGAGGGCAACAGACTGGAGATTTCCTCTCAAATTGCTAGAGAGGATGTGACACATTTTCAAAAAATAATTGGCATGGCAAATCAGGAGGTTACAGGGTGTCCACAAAAGCTGCTAGAAAAACTGCTGCATGTGTCAGTACAGGGTGAGGATAAGGATAGGGAGGCTCTTATAAGTAGAGTTGTCGTCAGGTCGAGTTCGGGACGGGTTTTGCTCATCTTGAATTCGAACTCGAACTCGATTCGACTTTATGTATTATCAAACTTGAATTCGATCTTATTTGAATTTTTTTTTATTTTTTCATACCCAATCTCGATCCGATATTATATAAATCGTACCCAACTCGATTCGATCTGAAATTAATAAAATATTATTTTTTAAATATAAATATTTAAAAATATCATTATATAAATATATAAATAAAAAATTAAAAAATAATTTTTTATATAATATCGGGTTGGGTTGGGTCGGGTATGCCTAAAACCTGACCCGACCCGACCCAACCCGTCCCGAAACTCGAATTTTGAAAAAAAAAATCAACCCTGTAGGATCGGATCGGAATCCGTTGGTGATGGGTTGGTTAAATTAACGACCCTACTTATAAGGCCAGTAACGAGAGAAGTAAAAACTAGTGTATTTTTAATTAACAGTGACAAACACTCGCTTTAGATGGATTTACGACACATTTTTACAAACAAACCTGGAGCATTGTTAGGGATGAAGTGATTACGGGTATATAGTATTATTTTCACACAAGGAAGATGCTTGCCAATGTGGCATTAGTGCCAAAGAGCACAAATCCAAGTAGGATAAAAGACTACAGGCCTATTTCGTGTTGTACTGCCATCTACAAATGTGTAACCAGAATACTAACAAACAGACTTAAAAAGATTTTACTAGTTGTAATTAGTGAAAGTCAAAATGCTTTAAGGAGTATTATAAATAATGTACTCATGACATAGGTGTAAACATTTAATTTTGTCTGAACAAAATCTAATTAATTGTGAGGCCTTTAAAAACCAACCCAATTTGAATCCAAAATTTCTTTAACTTTAGTAAGTTTTCAAAATCAAATTTAGAACTAATTTAACCCAAATATCCCAAGGTCAAACCTAATCAAATAAAGTCAAATTTAATTAGAATCAATCAAACTAGATCGAACTTAGGTCAACCCTTAAATTTCACTACTAAATAAGATTACCAAGGCAAAGGATTGAAACTTATGATTTTTATGCACTAAAAATCTTAACCGCACTTTAGGAAGGATAAAATTATTGAAATGCCCTTTAGGCATATTTTTGTAATTTGACACATCTAAATGGAGTAACTTGAGGGTTAGTGGTCCATAGGATGAAAAATACTATTTTTAAACTCAAGAAGTCTATTTGTGGACTTAAACGACATTTGGTTTGTGATATTTGAAATTTGATGAAATTGTCATTTTAAGGAAAACATTATTGATCAATAAATATACATTAAGGTCAATAGGAGTAGATACATATTTCTTGTACCTTATGTGATGATATTTAGTTAACGATCAATGATACTAATTGAGTGCATGAGATAAAGTGAATGTTGTCATGTCACTTCAAGATGCAAAATCTAAGTGAGATGCATTCTATATTAGGGATCAAGATTCTTTGTGACAGACCTAGAGGAATATCTAATTTGTCTAAAAAAAACTACATTGAATGTGTGTTGAGTATGTTTAGTATGCGTTGATGCTTTCCTTGTAAAGCATTTGTCGTGAAAGGTAAGATATTGTCAAAATCTCATTGTTCTCAATGTGTTAATGTAATAACAAAATCACATTTTAGTCAAAATGTCATTGTGGGTAGTTTGGTATATTTTTAAGTCTATACACATTTTGATGTCTATGTTATAAATGTACTTGGGAGAAACTTCAGTGAGCTTGGGATAAAGAGTTGAAGCTGCAGAAAAAAATGTTTAGATATCAATAATCTAACATTTTTTTTATCTACTTGATTATTTTGATGTTGATTTTTACATGCTATCAAAATGATAGCAAGCATAGTTATATTTTATGTTGGCTAGAGAACTATGTTTTTAGAAAATGCACGTGAAATAAACACTTAAAATGTTCTTGATTATGGGGGCAGAGTATGTTGCATATTATGAAGTTACATGTCAAACTATTTGGCCTGATGCTTTATCTTAAGGCTAGGTATTATGGTTGCTATTCCTAAGCTAATAGATGTATTATGACAAATTTGCACTAATTACTTTCTCTCAAAATTTTAGAAGTCCCTCGTGCTCCAAACATATAGATATCACCTCTTAACTTGTTAGAGAGAAAGTAATGGAATCCATTTTTAGACTAAATTGTGGGGCACATACCAATATAGCTCATTTTAGTTGATTCACTAACTAAGAGTTTGACTGCTAAAGGGTTTTGACAATATTACACTTGCAACTGTGTTAATGTATTTCTATTTGCCATACATATATATTTTGTTTCCACTCATTTTGATAAATATGACATTTTGAATTAGTCTCATATAATTCTTTTGAAGTAATACCTTATTCAATTTATATGCATGGACTTTATGAAAATCAATATTTTTTTTAATTTTTCATATCGTTCCATTTTGCACTTTGATACTACTATTTGTGGATTGCTTGAGTTTATGCATATGATGTTGGTAATATACCCTAAGACCAATTAGATTGGCTATGGGATACATGTCATATTATATTTTTATTATTATCAAGGGCATTCTTTATCTATAAGATTGTATACACATAGTTGATACTACTTACTTTTTATAAATAAAGTCCTTGGACTAAATATGCTTTGCAAGGAAATTACAATGAGATTGTAATTATGAGATCATCATTGCATCAAAACATTATTCTTAAATTGTTCCTAGTTAATACTTTGTTAAGAAAAGACATTGATAAAAGCTGTTGAGATTGGCATATGGTTATGCTCTTGCTTATGAAGTAAGCAACCAATCTCATAAGTTGAAGTTTAATAAAATTGAGCTAACATGTGGGTGCCTGCTACAAGAACAAGTTCACTGAACATGATCTTAGATGAGAATGCTATACAGTAGTTCACATAGTGTTTATAGCTAAATTCTCATTTGATGGTTATGTAAGTGATCTTTTGACTTGAGATTACTTATAAACTTATATGATGAAAGTTATACTTTAACTTTACTTATTGTTCTAACTAAGAATGCTCTAGCCGAGTATTGTTGGGTATAACATGAGGCATATGGTGATGTGTAAACTAATCAAGATAAGATTCATCACCTTATGTGATCAATAGAGTATCTCAACTAGTATTGATTGAATTAACTTGAGAAATCTTTGGCCAAAGTGAAGTAAGAGTTTAGAGTTATTCTAAAGTTTATTTATGAGTTAATGTCAAGGACAAGACTTAACATGGTTGAACAATATTGAGTAGACACTAAACCATAGTCAATGTTCAAGTCAAGATACTAAGTGATGAAAGGGTATTAATTATACACTAAGACATTCACAGATGGGTTGTCAAGCCATATTGACTTTTCTTTAGCAATTAGGAGTTATAGAAATGAAGTTAGCATTGATCATGATCTATAAACATTAGATTGGCTAATTGAAGAATTAGTGATAAAGTCAAAAAGTTTGATTCATCCATAGCCGAATGTAAAAGCTCACAATGCTTATATTTATTGCCAACATGCTAAAGAACCTAATGACTCATACACAATAGGACAATTGTGAAAGATTAAAATTAGAATAAATTAAGGTATACTTAATTTGATTTTGGTATGACCAAAAGATAGAGGAAATAAAACAAGAGAGAGTGATTTTCCCTGTTTAGACTATTTTGGCCAAGCTTGGGATATTTATAAAAATATGCATGCCTTGCTTTAACTTAATGTGGTAGAATGTCCTATAAATAAGAACACTAGCTGTTGCCCCTTTTTGAAGATACAAGGCATATTTTGATGCAAAATAGCTCAGAACAACCCTAAGCAAAATCAAAAGAGACAACAAGAGAGATTTTGTAAGCACTCACTAGCTAAAGTGTGGTTTATGTTCTACCATCCCTTGGATAAAGTTTTTTTACAAGCATTCATGTGGATTACCAGTAAAGGTTGAACACTTGGGTAGCTTTTTGGCTTGATAAACTATTTGGAAAGGTCACTAATTTGAACCAAAAGAATTTTGACATTCAAGGTAACATCTATAGCCAAAACCAAGCATGCTTGTATATATTTTGTTTGTATGATCTTGGGTTTAAAGAATTAAAATTTTAAAATTTTTCCACTTTAGCTCTATATATTGATACATAATTTTCTTCAAGTGGTATCAGAGCCTTGTCAATATAGATTATACAACTTGGAACCTTGTTTGGTTGTTCTTGATATCAAAACTATTTTGATTACAATCTATCTATTGTGATGAGAAGGCTAGAAAAATGAGTTTTTTAATTTTATTATGATTTGATCTTTTAAAATATCAAAATAGAATGCCTTAAGATGATTGGAATTAAATTTCATGATTTATGGACATGGTTTATTCACCAAGATTGAATTTACTTCACAATCAACAAATTGCTTTAAGTTTTGGCAACTTGCTGTGTGCATTAAGAAAAATTTTGTCTCTCTCTAGTGATCTTTGATTGATCTGAAATTTTAACCTGTTATTCTATACTTATAAAGCATCTATGATTTAAAATTTGAGAATTTTTGGATGAGATTTACCTAGTCAAATTGGAGTCAGTTTGAAATTTGTCCATTACTTTATGCAAAACCAATGATGTTAGAAAAGAAAAATTAATTCTATCTAAGGTCATCGGTTTGCTACATAATTTTAACATAGGATAGTAGATCTTTTGAGGACATTTTGTTAAGTTTTCAAAAATTTTGGAGTTGATTTGGTCATTTAAACATTGATGACAAAATCTACCTAAAATACTGTTTCTAGCTGCTGCATGTGTCTAGATTGTTTAAATGCATAAAACCCTATTTTTTGATTATGGCACTATGCTCTATTGATGCGGCTGGTATTTTTAATTGTTAAGGGCCTTTAATACTTATGCACTAAAGTTTTAATAAAAACTAACTTGGCAATCAAGTTTGGGAATCTAAGGAAACTTTTTATTCAAGATTTAAAGATTTACTTTCTTGATCATCAAGAAAATTGGACTGTTTTACTTAAAACCTAAGTAATTGTTCTTATGGTTTGAGATTCATAACCAAAGGCAAATAAGGGCTTGTCAAGGAGTTGTGAACTCTAGATTAGATTTTCAAAGGGTGCAGCATTAGATGCCTAACTTGAAAACCACAAATTCCCTAAGGGGAATGTCCTACCGCAAGCAAACTTTTCTATTTGGAATAGGATTTGATGAAACCCTAGATTGGCTCTACTCCATATATGATTTGGATTCCTAAATGGTTTAGGATTTAATAAATTAGACTTCATTAAGACTCCAAGTCAAATTATAGTTCCTAAATGGTTTAGGATTCCTAATTGACCTAGAACTAGAATCCTAGTTGGACTAAGACTTCACAAGATTAGTAGGTTTACTTGGATCTTAATTAACTTGGTAATCCTAATTGGATTAGGACTTTTATGACCAAAATAAATTAAGAATCCTAGTTGAATTAATTGTCCTAAATAGTGTAGGATATTAATTGCATAAGAAACTACAAATCTTGTTTTGGTTAGAACTAAACTACTATCCTAGTATGACTTGATTTCCCAATATTAGTAGTTTGATTTGGATTTTAATTAATTGATAATCCTAAATGATTTAGGACATGAATTATCAATTTAAATTAGGTATCTAAATTGAACTATAAATCCTAAATGGTTTAGGACAAATAATTAGAAACTACTTATCCTAAACCAAGTAGTAGACATATTTGGCCAGGTGGTCCTAATTTGTCTAGATTCTAAATAATGAGTTATTTGTACCAAGTAAAGCCTTACATCATAATAGTTGAGTTAATATTTGGATATATGATATTGATATTAATTCAAAGATAGATTTATAAAATCATGAACTTGAATTAAACATTTTATTTATCACATTTTGAATATGATTGTGTGATTGGATGATTATGGGCTTAAGACCCTTTTAAATATATATATGGATATTTAAATTGTGTTTTATGTTATTTCTTTTGAAATAAGCCTTGCAAGCCTTGCCTCATCTCTTGAATTCTAGAGTTATAATATTTTTTTTCTCATATTATTCCCTTTGAATGTAACTTAAGGTTTCTCTAAATGATGTAATAGTTACATATGTTAGAATTAAGATAGAAATTAAGTTGCAAGTCCAAGAACAGAGATTTATGGCACCATAAAGGCACTAATGAGATTCAGCAAAATGGCTTTGGAAGTCTTACCATTGCAATCCCTAGATTTTTTACCATATAGCTCCTTATTGGCTGAAAGGAAGTTAGTTTGGTGAAAGTCCATAATTATCAAAATTAGTATGCATGCTAGATTTATAAATATGTTTGATATATGATAAATGCCATGATATTTAAATGAGCATGATAAGGTTACATATATGTTATATATGATGAATACTTATGTGTGCTATATAAGATGAATACCATGTATGCTATGTTGGTTTGTTATTATACATGCTAGAATTTATGTGTGATAAATACCATGTATAATTGTGAGATGCATGATAAGATTATATGCATTAGATATATGATGAATTATTATGCATGCTATGTGAGACCTATTGTGAATAAAAAATTCCTCATGAAAAATATTAAGTTTTGATGCCTTCAATTAACATAAACAACTAAATTTTCTACTAATGAGGCTTATTAACACTAAACTCAAGGTGCTCATTATTTGAAATAAGGTTATGTTATGGTTAATGGGTTTTACTTAACTATCATTATATTGTCCGGATGCGACAAACTTGATCGTATAATGATAGAGACAATGAATGGCTGATCACATAAGATACAATTAGACAAGGAGTTGTCACCCAATTGATTTAGAAGTCACATGAGGATGTGATTGATAAGTAAGTTATCTACTAATTTACTTATCATGACTTGTTGAAACTAACCTCAAGGTTATGGTAAACTAAATGTGATCCTAGCCCAATAGAAAAATATGATTTTTTGAATTGACAGTGAGGGCTATTGATTTGACTAAAATAGTGGGAGTAACCAATTAAAAGATAAAGGACCATATCTAAATTGGTTTAATGCAATATGACTTTTACCTGTTTCTACTTGTATGGTTTTTAGAATATAAAATAATAACTCATCACTTTAAGACATATATGTGCCAACTTGGCCAAAACTTCTTGGATTGGTACTAAGACTTGAGAATAGTTCTCAAGTAAGAAAGGAACTTGTCTACCTATCCCTGTAAAAGATATTAAGAGACTAGAAATCTATCAAAATCATAAAGACAATATTGATAAAGCCATATATATGATATTGGCAATCATGAGTTCTAAGTTTCTAAAACAACACCAAAAGGTACTTTTGTTCTTGTTTCATCTTTTAAGATTAAAAATAGTTCTTTAAGAAGAAGAAAGCAAAGTATCATAAGTTGCTAAGCCGAAAGTAGAATAAAGAAAAACAAAGATAAAGGCACTTGTCATATGATGACAAGATCGATTATTGGAAGATAAAATTGAGAGTTGTACTTGGTAAAGCTTGGACAAGAAGAAACTTAGTGAAAGTTTCTACTTCAAGCATAATTTATGATTGAGAAAACTTTTCATACATTAGTATTATATACTAAATAAAGTTTTCATTTTCATTTTTTATGACAAATTTGAGGAACTATAGAAAAGTACAAAACCAAATTCTCAATAGAAATGCCAGGGACAAATAAGCTAGATAAACCAAATCAATCTTACATACGGCATTGTAGATTGGTTATATTAAAGAAAAAAAAATCACAAAGTGACATAAGTAAGCATAAATCTTGATCCTTATGATTATGAATCTTATGAAATTTATGAATCATTTTTGCTTAAAAAATGATCAAATCACCTTTTACTTAGAAAAAAGAAAGAGCTAGTATGCTTCTTGAACTTATACATTCAAATGTATTTTGTCTAATGAATCTAAATGCCAAGAAGAAAATGTTCCTACTTCACTATTAGTTACTAAGGACCATTCGAGGTATAGTTATATGAATCTAGAGAAGCATGTCTAAATCTTTTGAAAGGTTTAAAGAATTTAGAAGTGAGATTGAAAATCAATTTGGCAAAGTATCCTAAAACCAAGATCTGATCAAGGTGGAAAGCTTAAGCATATAACTTTGGATTATCGAAAAGAGAATTGGATTCTCTCATAATGGACTCCATTGGAAACTCTACGACCAAAAATAACAATTTTAAGTGGAAAATTTGAACCTTGTTGGACATGGTTTGATTCTTGAGATTTAATCTTCCTATTTTCTAGAGATTGCCACTACTACTAAATAGAGGTTCCATTCAAATCCTCAACATGATAACATATGGGATATAGAATGGAAAAATGTCACATATGTCATAATTAAAAGATTAAAAAAATGCATGACTTATGTGAAGTATGCATCATCAAACAATCTTGGAGCTTGGTTGGATAAATGTAAGTTTGTGGATATCTAAAAGGTTGTATATTAATTCTACAATCCCATTGAACAAAGGTGTTTGTTCCATTGCATGCCATTTTCTAAAAGGAATTGTTCATTCTAGAAAAGGCAATGGGAGTAAAGTTGAACTTGAAAAGTTCAAAAACATAAACTAAGCATTTGGATAAAATATGGGCTAGAGCCTAAGGCATTAAAGTGCGCAACCAACAGCTCAAAGTACACATAAACTCTGAAGTACAAGTAGGATACATTTATCTCTAAAGAAATATAAATTTTTTTGGACAAAGATGTATTTCTCATAAATGATGAGACTACAAAAGAAGTGGAGTGTTCTATAAGATAATCAAAATAATTTGATATTATCAATGACTAAGATGAACCTTGTGTGTGTAAGAAGTTAGTATGAGTATAATCATTTTTTATAAAGCTTTATATGGATGACATATAGCTTGTTGGAAACCAAGTACCTAGCTATGATCTATAGTAGATTTAGCTATCCACAAAAGATTTACATATTGGATATAAGAGAGGTAACACACAAAATGGGATAAAGATCTATAAGGATAGATCCACAGGGTTGCATAACTCTCCTAATCCATAAACATAGTTAAGGTGCTAAAAGAGTTTAGAGTAATTGAATCTAAAAGTTGGTCCTTGCCTATGTTACATAGCATACACATAGATAAGATGCTAAAAGAGTTTAGGAAAATGACACTTATCTATGTTATATTACATAAATCTTTCCAAAGACATGTGTAACAAGAAACAAGAAAAGAGAGAGATAAAATGGATAGAATACAATATCAAAAATTGTATCTATCATATAATGATGCTACATACACATTTAGCTATCATTCAAAAAAGATAATAGCAAGTTACAAAGTGATTATGTTTTACTCTATATGGTGGTGAAATTAATTTGAAAGAGTTTCAAAAATAATATGACCATTAATTCTATAAACTTATGCCTAAAAAGTTTCTTTCTTTGAGGTAGCAAAAGAAGAATTTTGGATCAAGAAAGTTCAAAAATTGAACTCTATGATTCTAAGCATTGTTGAGAACAATTGAGCCATTGCATAAGCAATTAGAATCAAGGTTTCAAAAATGATCCAAATATGCTTTGAGGCATTACCATTTGATTATAAAAATAATCAAGAGAAATGGTAAAAAAGCATAATGAGTTCCCATAAAGGATAAATCTAGCACATCATTTCACCATACCATTATCCCATGATTGCCACATGAAAATGTTTGGTATTGGATACCAAGGCAATTGGTATTAGTGCAAGTGGGAGATTGTTGGTAATATACGCTAAGACCAATCAGATTAGCTAAGGGATACATGTCATATTATGCATTTCTATAATTATCAAAGGCATTCTTTATCTATGAGATTGTATACACATAATTGATACTACTGATTTCTTATAGATAAAGTTTTTGGAATAAATATGCTTTGCTAGGGAATTACAATGAGATTGTAATTATAAGATCATTATTGCATTAAGCATAAGCATTATTCTTAAATTATTCCTAGTCGATGCTTTGTCAAGAAAAGACATTGATAAAAGCTATTGAGACTAGCACATAGTTATGTTCTTGTTTATGAAACAAGCAACCGATCTTATAGGTTAAAGCTTGGGTAAACTTGAGCAAATATGTGGGTGCTTGCTATAAAAACAAGTTCACTAAACATGACCCAAGATGAGAATGCTATATGGTAGTTAATGTAGTGTATATAGCTAAATTATCATATGATGGTTGAGTACGTGATCCTTTGACTTGAGATTACTTATGATTTTGTGTGATGAATGTTATGTTTTGACTTTACTTTTGGTTTTGACCAAGAATGCTCCAGTCGAGTATTGTTGGGTGTAACATGAGGCATAAGAATATGCATGAAGTAGTCAAGATGAGATTCATCACCTTGTGAGATCAAGAAACTATCTAAACTAGTCTTGATTGAATTAACTTGAGAAATCTTTAGTCAAAGTGAAGTAAGAGTTTAGAATTGTTCTAAAGCTTACTTATGAGTTAATGTCAAGGGCAAGACTTAACATGATTGAACAAGATTGAGTAGACATTAAACCATACTTAATGTTTAAGTTGAGATACCAAGTAATGCTAAGACCATTCACGGATGGGTTGTTAAGCCATATTGGCTTTTATTTAGCTATTAGAAATCATGGCAATAAAGCTAGCATTGATCATGATATATAAATATATGATTAGCTAATTGAGGAATTAGTGATGAAGTTAAAATGTTTGATTTGTCCATAGTCGAATTTAAAGGCTCACAATGCTTGTGTTAATGTACAATGCATCTTGAGGCTCATAAATTCTTATTGTTGGTGAAGTTTTCGTAAATCTACACATTAGTATCCTGTTGGTACAATTTATTTTGGGGCTTACAAATGTTTGTTGTGTGGTGTGATGAGTTGGGTATTTGTTCACATTTGACATTTTTGGTTATGACCATTCTGTTAGTCCAGATTTGGTTTTAATATGTAAATATTATATTTTTAAAATTATATTTTAAAAAATTCTTTAATGACTTGTGTTGTCCAAGTGGGAGATTGTTGAACTTATTTCATGTTGAGGGATTAACAAAGTCATTTTGATCTAGATTATATTTCATTAATGTCAAATTAATGAGTAATTTTAATGGTACTACATTATGAACTACTCAACTAGAATCTGGTTTTACCACTAGCGTGGACACTATCAACTATCTGTGTAATGTTGGTTTGAACTGCCGCATGCATCTAGATCAACTATTATTTTGTTTAATGTTGGTTAATGACTTGATAAGCTTTGGAGTAGTTTTAATAAAAATAATTGTGAAATTCTATCTTAGATCATGTTAGCTACGATACAACTTTTTGTGTGGTGTTTAGTAATATGCTACAATTCTCTATTAGTCCACAAAAGTTAGTAGAAACTACTTGTAGATCATTGCCATTCAAACTGAAACATGATTGCTTAGAAAGCTCAACAAAATATAGAGGCTTGCTTGTAATGAAGTTCATAGATTTCTCATAGAAATTCCATTTGACAGTAAAAGGTTTAAAGTAAAATCCCAGCCTAGCAATTGGATTGATTATCATAACCATAATTACCCAGTTAGACAAATAATGGCTTAAAAGATAAAGCCTTCCAACAAGTAACAGCAACATAGAGTAGCCAAACTACAAATATAAACAGAGGGAGAGTTATAAGGAGTAATCAAATAGTTGGAAGGGAGAAAAATTCCACCAGCCTTTCTACTGTCAAGATTCTTGATTCAAGGTGAGGTTATGCACCTATGATTTATTTGTAAAGGCAAAATTTAAAGATTAAATTATGATAATAGTCCCCATATTTTAATGAAATTTTAAATTTAATCCATCTACTATAATTCATAGAAATGTAGCTTTCATATTTTTTTTATTTGGTAATTTTAGTCTAATCACTAACTCTAACAAATTTTTGCTGTTAAAAAAGCTGACATAGCATTTTCTTTGACGAGATGGTATTTACTTTGCTGACATAGCAATATAGACGAGTGAAATTAGTTGTTAAATTATGCAAAAGGACTTCATACTCACCCAAAATTTGAACTTAAGTCTCTCTAGTATAATTCATAAAAATCTCGTCCTTATACAAGATGAATTTGAAAGTGTTGATCCAATTATTGATACGATTAATTACTCTTCGTAAACTTTGTTGATGTGAGCATTATTTTTTTTATAAAATATCTTAAAATTAAAAAGTAATAAAATTTAAAAAAATCCCAAATATATGATATTTAGGCTTTTTGGATTTTTAAAAATATTAAATTAAAATATTTTTCCAATAGTTTAATTTTTTAATCATATTTCTTGAATCTTTTAGAATTTTTCAAAAATTTTAAAAATAACCAATTTAATTTTTTACAATATTTTAATTTAAAAAGTCATATTTTTTAATTTTTATTAAAATAAAAAATTATTTTTTAAAAATTTTAGTATTTTGAATATTTTAGATTTTTTTTCATAAATAATAAAATTTTTTTAATATTTTATTTTTTAAAAAAATTTCAAATTTTTTATTTTTCAAATTTAAACTTTTTTGTTTAATAAAAGTATTTAATTTGTTGTTTTAAAAATGATTTTTTAAATTAAAAAATTAAAAAATGCATTATTCTAACAAATCTAAAATTTACTAAAACATTAGAAAAATTAGTTTTATTTTTAAAAATTTGATTTTATTAAACAATTTTAAAATATATATTTTTTTAAGAAAAACTAAAATATCCATAAATATTAAATTTAATATTATTGGAATAATACTAAAAATTGTAATTATTGTTTTAGAAAACTAAAAATTCATTTTTCAAAAAGAAAAATTCAAGAAATATTATTTTTTAAAAATTAAAAGAATAGAAAAAATAAAATTAATATTTTTAAAAATAGAAAAATATAAATAATTCAAAATTTTATTTTTTTAAAAAATTAAAATTATATTGTTAAAAAAATCAAGAAATACGTTTTTTTACAAAATTAAAATATTGACAAAATTATAATGCTCTTGAAATTATAAAAAAAAGCCTAAAACTCATTTTTTTGACAATTTTTTTCATTTTTTTTCATATTTAGAATTTTTTTTCATTTTCAGATATTCTTCTAAGAAGACAATGATCATGGCAATAAAATTAAGAAAGAGTAGTTGATTGCATTAATAATTGGATCAACATTATCAATTTAATTTGTAAGAGGATGAAATTTTTATAAATTATACTAAAGAGATTAAAATTCAAATTTTGTATACGTACATGTACTATTTGAATAATTTGACAATCAATTCCAAGCATTTATGTTGTCATGTCTGCAAAGTCGACCCCACATAAGCAAAATCAATGCTATATCAAAAAAATTAATACCTTTATCATCGAGTAAGCACCAT
Source organism: Durio zibethinus (assembly GCF_047325235.1). NCBI lineage: Eukaryota > Viridiplantae > Streptophyta > Magnoliopsida > Malvales > Malvaceae > Durio > Durio zibethinus. The sequence continues at coordinate 22,716,205 of NC_143166.1, forward strand.
GTCAGCATTTTAAGGGCAAAAGTTTGATGGAATTATTAATTGAATTAAGATTATCAAATTAAAATAATATGAAAATTATATTTGTATAAATTATATTAGAGGGGCTAAATTTTTAATTTCAATAGAATACAAGAATCATTGTCATAATTTGACCAAATTTATTTGTCATCATACTTTAGCTAAAAATTTAAAGAATCTATATATCATAGACTTTGCATTAATGTTATTTTGTAAAAGTTCACTTTTTTTTGTTGTTTTTGCTATCTTAGTGGAATATTTAAATATTTCAGTGTCTATTCAATTTTCATGGTTGTCTCTTTTAAGCAATATAGTTAAGAGAGAAAGCATGTAATTTGAACCCAAATTATTGAGATGGGTGACGTGCACCATGCTAGGCATCTAGGCTTAGCAATATGTCTCAAGAAAAGTTTTATTCCCAAACTATCTTTTATTATGTTTTCTTCAACATAAAATTGAATTACCAATCAACGACATTGACTTAAGCTAGTAGTTGTTATTCAATTTAGGAGGATTGAAATTAAAGATTCAAATCCACATTCTCCTATTGTACCTACCAAACATACCAATAAAAGAAATTGAATAATCTATTGCACTATTAATTTTTTTGGAATAAAAATTTTGGATAAGGAGAGACTTTTTTATTTACGGCAAAGATAGATCATAGGTTTTAGAGAAGACTTATATTAATTTACCAAGGGAAATTGTTGACTGTGAAACTCAAAACTAGAACTTAGAAATGAAATATTCAAAATTTATTAATTGAACCAACCCTATTGAATGCACTATTGATCTTTTAGGTTCTTCTATAGACTTACTAGATTGATCTTTCCAAAATCTTAATAACCATTAAGAGATTTATTAGTAAATATGCCAAATATTAATTATCTGAGCCAAGTTTTTTTTTTTTTTTTTTTTTTTTACAAAAGAAATCTTTGTTTGAGATAAAAAAATGCAATTGAGCTGATGTTCATAAAAAGAGCAGGCTAGTTGTTATGAATCACGTGTTTCTTATATTGAAATCATGCATTCGTGCGGCACCAAAAATCTCATAGTTGAGGTCACCCTCTCGCATATCCATTTTCTTCATGGACAACTTGTTATCAATCCTTTAAGCTGCATACACTTGAGCCCTTTTTAGGTCAAACCCTGTAAGGTCTCTAGTAACATTCTCAACATATCAAGGAAGGAACCTACTCTCATTGGATCATCAATCCACAAGTTTCAAGGTGGCCTCAAGCACCCATCCATACCTGTAAGCACCAAGGTTTCGAACACCAACCCATAAAGGCTTATAATGGAATGTAGCCCTAATTTTCATCATAGTATCTCAATGTAAAATGCTGAAAACCCAACACCATGCCTGCGTAGAACATCTGTAAATTCTTACACTTAAAACCCTCAGGCACAACATGAATGCTGGTCATAAGCCAACTTGGAACCACTCTAGGCTTAGCTCATTGCCATCAAACTTTTATCTTAAGATCTCAACTTTTAGGCTCACTATAGGTTACCTGCACACATGATGGAGACCCAACATGATGCCTATAACACATCAATGTACTGGAGTGTGCTATAGCCCACTTCATACATGACCTATAGATTAGCCACAAGGGTCTAGCAACATGCATGTCTACTAGCCCGCTTATCCCTTTGGCTCATTGGCAGCCTTCCTACATGAGCATCATCTTGTGATCCTTGGTTACTTATTGATCTGGCTTAAAGAGGAAAAATTGAAGGGCATGACAAACGTTACTGTCTAATCCCATGGTTTGATGCAAATGCACGATAAGAGGCCCACTGGCCTCAGCCATCCTCAAGTTTACCATGACTCAAGAAGACACTATTCTACACTAGTGACCAACAATGCTCGCCCACCTAGACACCATGTATGTCTAAGAGTAGCTCACTTTAGATTAGCCAAGCCCCCACCTATGAGGTTAGCCAAAGAGGTGGTAGAGAGCTAACACTAGATGCCTTCCTATAAAGAGTGTAAGAGCTTCACAACTATGCTACTAGGAATTGTAAGAATGTCTGTAATGGGGACACTTTTCTCTCTAACCATCTTAGGCCCTCTTTAGTCAACTCAAGACCTAGTGACTTGTCACTTGGCCCCAATAATACTAGCATTCCACTCGTTACTCCACCAACCCACTCGAAGGTACCTACACATGGCTTCAACCAGGAACACCTGACCAGTAATATGCTTCAAGGTGCTTGCATTTTTGACTCCAATGCTTACACTACTAGCACATTGGCCTGCACCAAGGCCTACACTTGCTCCCACATTCGATCGTGGTCATCATCCTATGCATACAACTTTTAATGTTGCCCACTTCAAGGTAATAGTAGTAGGACTAAGGCACACCAAGGTTTGACCATAACACTGGTGTTACTTATAAAGTAAAACTTTGGTATTGTAGTATGCAATTTTTGGCTTTCTTGTAACCACTCATGTAAAATTGTTGCTAAAAATATGGCATTAAATAAGAATATAAACAACATCTCAAATGAAATTACCTCATTTTATATCCATGTACCAGATGCAAAACTTTCACAATAGTAATATTTTGTAAAGAATTTATGTCTAAATAGCATAGATAGAGATTCCATACCACCTCATTAGGAAAAAAGAGATGACACTGTGATGGTAATCATTCCTAGGATGTAGAGGCAGAAAAAGTAGTGGAGGTGGTGATGAAGGGTAGTCTTAATAATGGTAACCTTGATATCCAGATGGAGGTGGTGATGGTGTTGGTAGGGAGGGTGAATGATGAATATGAGTATATCTAAGTGGTTGGGGTAGTGAAGGGAAACCTAGTAAAGGATATAAAAGTGAGTGCCCCATTTTGCATCATAATCTCAGCGGAATATTCTTATTAAGGATCAATTCACAAGTTTAGCTACTATTCATACAAGTTTTCTTCCAGTATTTGCTAGTAAAAGAGGACTTTAAAGTAATAAAACATTCAATTGAACCAAGAAAATATCCAAATATTAAAAAAAAAAAAGAAGAATGAAAAGTTACCTATCAATTAATCCTTCTAGTGACTTACATGATGGGGTTAGGGGCTCATGGTGATGGTGGTAACTCATTGCAAGTGAGTTTAAGACTCTCATGGCAGAGAGCATGCTAGCTTTGTAACCTTGGGTCATTGAATAACATGACACAAGATAAAAATAGAAATTTAATAGGAAGATTCCCTTACTTTTTATGAGTTTATAGCAAAACTTGTTTCGACTTGTGTGCAAAAATAGAACAGAGTAAAATCTAAAGAACATAGCAAGGTAAAGGGACAAACAAGTGAACATTAATCAATGTGGCTATGAATGTTTATTTGAAATACTTTTAATTTTTTCACAAACAAATTACTTCAGAATTAATATTTTATAGCCGTATGATATACCTAGATGATTTTAGAGCATCCTAACCAACTGCATGAGCTCAACTAGGCCTAGGCAACATGGCTTGAATTCCTACTCCAAAGTGTTAACCCTCAAAAAAAGCCAATCTATCTTTTTTTTTTCTCAAAATCTATTCTTTTAGTTGAGTAACAAAACCAAAATACAGTTTGAAGCAGGACCCATGTATGACCTATATTTTAGTCACAGGTGATTATTTAATCAACAGTGTAGGAACAATTAATTAGTAACTGTGAAAGATCGAATGGCTAATATCTCAAAACAAAGTGGATTAATTCTACCACAGTACTCTGAAAACGATCTCATAGATAACAAGATGGGCCAATTTAATTTTATGCCTTCGATGTATTATACCATACAAGACTATTCCTTGTTTATAGAAAAACAGCAGAAACTTCTTCGAGTTTTCTCCTGAGAATACTATTTTTTATTGAAAATCTGGTGAAAAACATTTGTATTTGCAGTGGTTGACTTTTCTTTCAAGATTTTTATTGGTTTCAAGAAAGAGATTTGAGTGTAAAAAGGAATAACTTTAAGGCATATTAAAAATGTCACATTCATCAATAGTAGTATCCAACAGGGGTTGAAACAAATAACATTATAGTACAATGAAACATTATTTGATATCAACTTATACTTTTGAAATCAATCCATTAAACTCTTTTGATGAAGGTTTGGAAATACCTTTCTTAGTCACAGTTTGGGCAGCAAAAAATGTTTAAAAAACTTGCTTTTATAAAGAAAATTAACTATTTTTTATTGAAATCTAGTCAAAAACACTTGTATTTACGAAGGTTGACTATCTTTAAGACTTGTATTGGTTCCAAGATAGAGATTTGAGTGTCAAAAGGAAATAATTTCAAGGCATACTATAGATACTACTTTCATGAGTAACGGTATACAACAAGGATTGAATAGAATAGTATTATGATACAATGAAGCATCAGTTGATATCACCTTACACTTTGAAAATCAATCCATTGAACACTTTTAATGAGGTTTTGGAAATACCTTTCTTAGTCAGTTTTTCAATAAACAATGTTTAAAGAACTTGCTTTTATAAAGAGAATTATTTGTCTTTTATTGAAAATTTGGTGAAAAACACTTGTATTTGCAGTGGTTGATTGGTCTTTCAAGACTTGTATTGAATCTAAGATAGAGATTTAAGGAAAAATACCACTTTCACCAGTAGTAGTATGCAACAAGGATTAAACCAAATAGCATTATGATACAATGAAGCATTATTTGATATTGTTAAAAAAGTAGGTTCCAGCCCCATGTAATTGGGTTTGGACCAATCAAAGGCTATAGGCCTTGGCCTTTCTTTTTACACAGAGCCATAGCTACTTAATAAAAAAAATATGCTATTTTAAGGTGAAAAACAAGGTGGTGCTACAAACCAAGAAAAGAAAGGGGAAAAAAAGCTAAAAAAATAGAAAAAAAAAAGAGAGAAGGGAGAGTTGATTGAACAAAAGTCGATCCAAGGTTTGATTGAGCTAAAATTTTATCAGTGGCTCTATGATTCAAAGTTTTACATTTTAAATAGTGAAGATCGAGTTTAAAGCTCTCTAGGAACAAATTCAGGGTGTATTTGTTGAGTCATCTATTTAATGAGATTTTTCTAATTATCTTTCTAGTTGTTGATTAGCTCTAGTTTTAGCTAGAGAAGAACTTTGTATATCCATTATTTGATAGTGAAATTTTTTTTGGTAGTCTATGGCATTTTTTCCTCTACACTAGATGGTTTTTCACATAAATCTTGGTGTGCTTTATTTTTCTTGCACTATTGATTGTTGATTGTTGTCTATTATTGTGGGTTTATTATGATATATTGCTTCTATGTTGTTGTGTTTATTGCTTTAAGCCCAACAAGTGGTATCAAAATTAGGGTTATTTTGAGATATAGATACCTATGACAAAAGTAAATTTTATTTGAGATCATGAAAGGTGATACAAGTTCTATGATAAAATTAACAGCATCAAATTATTCAATTTGAAAGCTTATGGTGAAAGATCATTTATACTACAAAGATTTGTATGAGCCAGTATTGGGTGATTCGACTAAACTAGTAGATATAAAAGATGAAAGTTGTAAAAAGGTAAACAAAAAGACACTAGCTACAACAAAAAAAATAGGTTGATATCAATGTGTTCTATCATGCAGCACAGAAGATAGATGCCTACATCATTTGGGAAAAATTAGAGCATTGTATACGAGAAAAATAGGTATGAATAAAGTTATGCTTGTTAAAAGGCTTACAACTTTATAGTATGGGGATGGATGATGGATTATAGAGCACTTGAGTGATTTTTAAGAAATATTTAATTGGATGACTACTATGGAACTTAAGGTGGATGATGAAATAAAAGCATTGCTCTTTTGGGTTCATTGCCAAACAGCTAGAATACTTTAATTGTAATTGTTCTTAATTTAGCTCTTAATTACAAGGTGACATTAGAGATGGTAAAGGACGGTATGGTTAATGAAAAAGCCAAGTGAAAAGATTTAGACCCTGGAAATCAAGCTTTAATCATAAAAAATAAAGGTAGAAACATCGACAGAGGTTAGAACTCAAAAAGCATATATCTAAGTCCAAAGATAAAATAAAGTGTTTCCATTATGGTAAAGCATGTCATATAAAGGGATACTGCAAAATCTTGAAGCAAGAGTGGAAAGATGAAAAAGGTAAGAGTGAATTCAATTAGTGATTCAATTACTTTTATCTATGCATTGGTGATTGTAATCATGTTGGTGATCTTGGCATTGAGTGTATAGTTGACACATGAGCAGTATATCATTGTGTTCCTATGAGAAAGTTATTTGTAACTTACAAAGCAAGAGACTTTGGTTGCACCATGATAAAAAATAAGAGTGTGTCATAGATTGTTAGGATTAGTGATATTATTGTACAAACTAGTACAATTGCATGTTGACATTGAGAGATGTTAGACACATTCCAGATATGAGAATGAACTAGCTTGCTATTAATGTCCTTGGTAAGAAGGGATATGAGAGTCAACAAAAGAATGGGTAGTGGAAGTTTTTCAAAGGATTTATGGTAGTTGGAAGAGGAAAACTATGGTACACAATGTATAAGACATGGATGCAATTGAATGACAACCAGAAAAATACTATTGAGGATGATGCTTTAGCAAGCTTGTGGTATAAGAGGTTGGCATACATGAGCAAAAAATGGTTTACAAGTTTTGGCAAGGTAGTTTCTCATTCTTTTGACCAAAGATATGTCTCTCAATTCATGTGATATTGTTTGTTTGGTAAGCATCATAGAGTGTCTTTTCATAAGAGTTCTCAGAGAAAAGAAACAAATTGGAATTGATTTATTTTGATATATCTGGTCCCATTGAGGTTGAGTCATTAGGTGGTAGCAAGTATTTTGTTACTTTTATTGATGATGCTTCAAATAAAACTCAGGTGTATATGTTAAAAAACAAGAGTCAAGTATTGTAGTATTTTCAAAAATGTATTGCCATGATGGAAAGATGACAGGACTGCCCTTAAAATGTATTCGAACTGATAATGGTAGGGAATACACATCCAAAGACTTTGAAGAATACTGTTCAAAACATTGGATCAGGCATGAGATGATAGAACCTGGAACATCGCAGCATAATGGTGTAGCTAAAAGAATAAACCACACCATTATGGAAAAAGTCAAATGTATGTTGTGGATGACAAAATTACCAAAGCCATTCGAGGGTGAAGTAGTCAACACAACTTGTTATTTGCTTAATAGATCACCATCAATTCCTTTGGGTTTTGACATTCCAGAAAGAGTGTGATAGAGAAAGATGCTTCATACTCTCACTCGAAAGTTTTTAGGTGTAAAGCATTCATGCATGTGCCGAAAGAGCAAAGGTTAAAACTTAATAGTAAAGCCACACAGTTTGTTTTTGTAAGATATGGTGATGAGGAATTTAGTTATAGGGTATGGGATCCAGTGAAGAGAAAAGCAATCAAAGGCAGAGATATGGTCTTCCATGAAAAAGAAACCATAACAAACCTTAAGAAAAATGAAAAGACTACACGAGTTATTGTTTAGTGTGATGTTTTAACACTGATAGGGGTTCCATAAGAAAGAGCCACAGATGATGGAAATAAGCAAGAAACAGAACTTAAAGATACGAATAAGCTAGCCACAGTTAGTGATGAGCTAGATGCAATTAGTTTTGAGCAGGGGGAGCAATTCTCTTTGCTTAAAAGTGTTGAGTAAGGAGAGCTACCTTTGGCATCAGGTGGTGTAGAGTCTTAGCCTAGAAGATCTACTAGAAAGCACAGGCCATCAACCAGATATCCAAGTTTAGATTTTATTTTAGTTACTAGTGAGAGGGAGCCAGTGAGCTTCTAAGATTGGTAGGCTACTTCTTATAAAGAGCACTAGTTAAAAGAAATGAAATAAGGGATGAAGTCATTGCCAAAAAATGGTACATATGATCTTGTTAAACTTTTGAAAAGAAGGAGGCCATTGAAAAATAAATGGGTGTTCAAGTTTAAAAAAGATGGTGACAAACTAGTGAGGTATAAAGCTTGATTGGTGGTGAAAGGGTTTTCTCATAAACCAAGCATTGATTTTGATGAGATCTTCTCTCCAGTTATGAAGATGAGTTCCATTCAAGTGGTACTAGGATTAGTAGCTAGTTTGAATCTTGAGCTTGAACAACTTGATGTCAATACTACATTATTGCATGGTAACTTGTAAGGAGGCATTTATATGAATTAGCCTAAGGGTTTTGAAGTGAAAGGGAAAGAGCACTTAGTTCGTAAACTAAAGAAAAGCTTGTTGGCTTGAAACAAACTTTATAACAGTAGTACAAAAAGTTTGATTCTTTTATGGTGAGCCACAACTATAAAAAAATGGCAGCGGATCCTTATGTATATGTTAAAAAATTTCTTGATGGTAACTTTGTCATTCTCTTATTATATGTTGATGATATGTTGATTATGGGACAAGATGCGGGTATGGTTCATAGCTTGAAAGAACAATTGTCTAAGTCCTTTGACATAAAGGATTTAGGTCCAGGAAAATAGATTCTCGGTATGGACATTATCTAATATAGGAGAGCTAGAAAGCTGTGGTTGTCATAGAAAAAGTATATTGAATTGGTGTTTAGTAGATTCAACATACAACATACTAAATCAGTTAGTAGTGCACTTGCCAACCATTTTCATCTAAGTAAGAAATCTTGTCTGGTGATTAAGGAAAAATGACTAGCTATGTCTAGTATTCCTTATTTTTTTGTAATCGATTCTTTAATGTATCTTATGGTTTTTACATGGTCTGACATTGCCCATGCAGTTAGTATAGTGAGTAGATTTTTTTCTAATCCGAGAAAGGTTTACTGGGAAGCAATGAAATAGATTTTTAGATATTTGAAGGGCATTTAAAAAATGTACTTGAGTTATGAAGTTTCACAACCAGTTCTAGAAAGGTTTATTGATGCTAACATGGCAAGTGATCTTGATGGTAAGAAATCTACTTTAGGGTATTTGTTCACTTTGGTAGAAGGAGCTGTGTCTTGGTAGTCTAAGTTATATAAGTGTGTTGCTTTGTCAACTATAGAGGCTAAATATATTACAGCAATCGAAGTAGATAAAGAAATGCTTTGGATGAAATGCTTTCTTCTTGAATTAGTGTTAAATAAAAAAAAATAAGTGGCAATTTGTGATAGCCAGAGTGCTTTAGATTTGAGTAAGAATGCCATGCTAGAATGAAGCACATTAATGTTAGGTATCACTGGTTACATTCGATGATTGAGGAACAACATATGCTATTGAAAAAAGTTCATACTGATGAGAATGTAGTAGATTTGTTGACTAAGACACTTTCTAAGAAGAAGCTTAAGCTCTATAGTAACTTAACTGGAATGGGTTCTTTGGCCAAAGTAAATTCTAAATGAAACTACTACAGAGATGAATCTTCTTTTAATGGGGTTAGAGGGGGAGATTGTTAGGAAAGTGGGGTCTAGCCTTATGTAATTGGGTTTAGACCAATCAAAGGCCATAGACCTTGGTTTTTTTTTTTTTTACACAAAGTCCTAGCTACTTAATAAAAAGAGATAGGGCTGTTTTAAGGTGAAAAACAAGATGGTGCCACAAACCAAGAAAAGAAAAAGGAAAAAAAAGACAAAAAAATATAGAGAAAAAGGAGAAGGGAGAGTTGGTTGAACAAAAGTCGATCTATAATCTGATTGAGTTGAAATTTTGTCAGCAAGTTTATGATTAAGAGTTCTACATTTCGAACGATGAAGATCAGGTTTGAAGCTCTTTCGGAACAAATCCAAGGTGTATTTGTTGAGTCACCTATTTTGTAAGATTTCTCTAATTGTCTCTCTAGTTGTTGATTAGCTTAGTTTTAGCTAGAGAAGAACTTTTTATATCCATTATTTGATAGTGGAGATTTTTCTAGTGGTCCATGATTTTTTTCCTCTACACTGGAGGATTTTTCACATAAATCTTGGTGTGTTTTATTTTTCCTATGTTGTTGATTGTTGGTTGTTAATTATTGATTGTTGTCTATTATTGTGGGTTTATTACGATATATTGCTTCTATGTTGTTGTGTTTATTACTTCAAGCCCAACAGATATTGCCTCAGACTTTTGAAATCAATCCATTAAACACTTTTGATAAAAGGTTGGAAATACCTTAATCCCAGTTTTTGCAGCAAACAATGTAGTAGCTAAAAACTTAATGGTATGAATAGGAAGGCTAATGCGCCCGGCAGATTTTGTGATTTTAATATTTGATAAAGAGGTCATGGTGACAGTCAGATTAGGGAGACTTTTCTTGAGGATAAGGAAAGCCATAATTGATATGCAGAAAATGGAACTAATTGTAGACACCTAATTTTGTCTAGGATATTTTATTATTTTAATCCAAGCTCGATTTTACAGTTAGGCCTTAACTATAATTTTTCAGGCCTGTTACACGATTTATTTTTAGATGCTCGAGGATAAAGCCTAATGTGGGCCCTATAGTGAAGCCTGTTGTAGTGGCCCTAAATGGCCCAATTAGGCCTGATAAAAGGTTCAACAAAAGCCCATTTTTTAAAAGTCGTCAATGACTATTGTTGGCCATAAAAATAATTAGTAATTAAAAATTTAAAAATAATAATAAATAATAGTAAAATTAATAGTAAAAAATACTTAAAATCAATACAACAATAAAAAGCTCAACCCAAATAAATTAAAAAGCCTAAAATACAAAAATAAAAAAGCCTAAAATTTCAAAATAAAATAAGAGGAAGCCCATAATATAAAAAAAGAAATGAAGGTCGAAAAGAAGTGCATAATATAAAATGAAAAAAAAAAAAAAGCCAACATGCCAACATGTATGAAGAAGGAAATTGTGGCAATGTAAGAGTGATTTTAAAAACACAAAAACAAAATGCATAAACATGGGAGGGATGTGCATGAAGGATAGGAAAAAATGTGAACAAAAAAAACTAGAAAAAGAGAAACTAGCAACAAGTGGAGAAGCGAAAAAAAAAAAACACTAGTAGAAAAAGAATAATAAAAAAGGCAACTAAAAACTATAAAAAAAAAAAGGCAGCATCTAAAAAAAAGAAGACAAAAACATAAAAAAAAATAGCAAGCAAGTAGAGGAAGAGGATTTCAATAAAGAAAAAGAAAGATGCTTGGTTGAGCAAAAAAAGAAAAAAAAAGTTATGGGCTAGAAGGAGAACATTGAAAAAAGAAAGAAAAAAAGCTGTAAAAAAATAGAAGAGCTGGGCTATGAGGTGAAAAGGAAAGGGAAAGAACTAATGAAACTGAAGCAAAAAAAAACAAGAAGAAAGACTAAATAGAAAACACAAAACAAAAAAAAACAAAGAAGAAAACAAAAGATGAAGGCATGAATGAGGCTTTTGTGAGAAGGGTGGCAATATGTGGCAAAAACATAAAAGGAAAACAAAAAGAAAACCAAGAAATAGGTGGGCAAAACCAAAATAAACAACTAGCAATAGGAAGCAGACAAAAAAAAAATAGGTGACCAAGAGGAAGCATACGGTAAGGAAGAGGAAGCAGATATGAAAGGTAGGGATTTAAATTATGATAGTGATCACATTTTCAGTTGCATCATATTTGTCATGATTTTGGATATAACAGAGACCTTCGCAGTCATTGTGCTTATTGCAATCGTGAATTTTTTTGAATTTTGCTCAACTTGCTATAAAACATAATAATTTTAATTATCAGTCATAAAAACTCTTATTTTATGATTTTTAAAGTAATTTATATCACATTATGTGTTTTAGTTATTTAAGAAAAAATATTTATAGTAAGAGGAAGCAGATGTGAAAGGTAGGGATTTAAATTACAATAGCGATCACATTTTCAGTTGCGTCGTATTTGTCATGATTTTGGATATAACGGAGACCTTCGCAATCATTGTGCCTATTGCAATCGTGAATTTTTTTGAATTTTGCTCAACTTGCTATAAAACATAATAATTTTAATTATTAGTCATAAAAACTCTTATTTTATGATTTTTAAAGTAATTTATATCATATCATTTGTTTTATTTATTTTAGAAAAAATATTTATAGTAAAATATTCATATTTAAAAAATTACTCATATGATAATTAAAAAATAATAAGCAATAAATAAACTTGTGAAAAATAAATAATCATAACAAATGATATATTTAATTATTTAATTATCATACTCATCAAATTATTACTGAACTCTATTGGGCATAAATTAGCTAACAAGTGATTAGACATTGTAAATTAAGCAAGAATATTACTATTTATAGGCCAAGAGAATTACTTTTTATGGGCATATAGTAAATCAAACTTGGCAGCCTCCTTACTGAGGGCAATTTTTAATAACAATAGCCTTAAGTCTACTTCTTCTACCTCTTGACTAAATTGCACAGACCCACACAACTTTTTATCCCTTCACCTTGCATTCGATAAATTTTTTCTCCAAACCTTCACCCTCATCCCCATCTTTCAGCTCTCTTTTTTTCTGATGTGTGTTATCTGCTCATCTCCCTCAACCTCAAGTCTCATTTTCATCTCTTGTCTCTCATTTTAAGTCCCAGTAACTCCCTAGTAGTGCACCATAGCCTAGCCTAATCCCAAACACATAAAATCACATCAAATTTTAAAATAAAAAAAAAGTAATTTAAGTGTTGAATTAATGCTTAACTTAAACTAAATATGCTTGATCTTGATTGAAGTTGAATTTGAAAGAATTGATATCTTTGGAAGTTTAAGTTTTGTGGGTTTTTTTTCCTGCATTTGTGAATTGATGTTTATTTTTTGGCTTGCTATTTTAACTTTTTAACTAGAGTCAAATAAGAAATTCTTTTTCTTGAATTCTTGAATGAAAAATGGAGTAACGAGCAATAGTAGACTACTATTACTGCTATTCAACTTTACACCATAACTCATGGTCATGATACACAGCTATTGATGAGATTCAAATTCTCCTCCATTTTTTTTTCAATAGCGATGGCAAATAGTGGTGCTACCACAAAATAACGGCTGCTACACCGCTATCCGATCGCTATTAGAATCCTAGGTGAAAGACACAAGAAATAATATTTAATGCCTTTTTTCTTTTTCAAAGTTGTTTGATGTATGTAGTTAAGGTTTTCTTTCTCAAAATTTTGACATATATGGAGCTTTGCCTTAGGGAGGTTTTAAAAGTTTCATAACTTTAAACTCTTAAGAATTTGATGTTGGTAGTTTAGAATGTGATGCATCTCACATTGGATATAAAGATTTAATTATTGATGAATAAAATTAATTTTTGTATTAATTTTATTCATATTTTAAATAATTATATTTGAACAGAAACAATTGTCATATGACAAATGGTCATAATTATTTGAATATAAATAGATTGTTATTCATAAAGGTTAAGATTATACTTTTTACCAAAATCTAAGGATAACATATAATTAATTAGTATCAACTTTGACAGGCGTTAGGGGGTGCTAATCCTTCCACACGTATATCCGACTTCCAGACCTAGCTTTGATTTTTGCAGACCAAAATGTTCTTTTAACAAACTTTAATTTTTTTTAATATTTTATTAAAAGAAAAAAATTTTGGATGGCCAATGACATCCTAAAAAAGATTGATGGCAACTTCTTGTTTTGGTTTTTATTAAAAATACATTTTAGCCTTTTTTTTATTCCTTAAGTTTGTCGATCAGGTTCTCAGACTCATATGTCATGACAATAGCATGCTTTGCTAGCAATCAAAGCATTTATTGCTGCTCCAATATGGTTGGTAAAGGATTTCCACTAACATTTGAGTTCCCCACTTGTTGGTATCAAAGTTTAATAATCCAGCTTTGATTAACCCTTACACCTTATGCTTTAAAATAGTGTAATTTTTCATAAAATGGCTTGCATTTCCATAATGATAATCACAATATGCACTAGGATCATACCACTTAGGATACAGAGGTTTCATTGGTTCGAGATGAATAGGAGCTATCAAATGATTTTTGACAAGCTGAGAAAACAAGTTAGTGTATGTCATGGGGGTAGGCTCGAAAGTAGCTTTCTTATGGGTATTTTTTAGAGCTCTTGGGCCACTATCTTAGTTGGGTCTCCATTTTAGCCTAGTAGGTGTAGAAAGATAGTTGTACATGAGGTGGGTGTTTGGAAAGATGATTGGAAAGAAGGTGGATAAGTTGATTGTTGTACTAGGTAATACGACTGAAAGATAGATGTTACATTGTTTATAGGAGGGTAATGGGTTTGATACATTGGTGTAGGGTATGAGGCAAATCCTCTAATATGTTGCCTTACATAATTCACTACTTGGGCTTCATTTTCTTTCTTTTTGGGTGCTCCACCTTTTTTTTCACCACTCATTTCTTCTGCATCACGCTTGCCATTATTTATGATGTTCTTAATGATCTCACTTGAAATCACTATGTCTGTAAAATTCAAGATCCCATTCTTGATCATTCTTTCATAATGCAAAGCTTTCAAGGTGTTGACAAGCAAAATAGTAATTTTTACCTTTGCGAAAGAAGGTTGTACTGTGTAGCCACATCTTTCCACTTTTATGCGTATTCCTTAAAGCTTTTAGTTACTTTCTTTTCCATAATCTACAGAGATAAACAATCTACAGCTAGGTGTACGACATGGTAGTATTAAGAAATAAATGCCCTTGTAAGCTTTTCCACGAATGGATACTACTCCTATCTAATTGAACATACCATCTAGCTATAGAACTCATAAGGTTATCTTAGAATACATGCATCAATAGCTTTTCATCATGTGTATGCACGACCATTTTAAGAAAATACATAGTGACATAAATCACTAGGCATTTTGTGTTGTCGTACTTTTCAAACTTAAGGACTTTAAATTTGGGTGAGATGACCACGATTGAAACCAAACAAAGCTCAATTGTGTCTATAGAGCCATAAAAATCCATTTCTTCTATGATTGTAAATCTTTCTTCTAGCAATTTCATCTTCTGTTTGGAGCTTGCATCTTTCACTATCTTAGGTGCTTTCATTCCTAACTTTTTTTTCTCCTTAGGATCATCCAAATCATGAATCAAGATAGGCTTAAATGGTTTCTCTACAACAACTAGATTATCAAAGTTTTGGAATTGTCCCAGAACGAGTGTGGATGTCATTCCTGTATATGTGTATAAATATCATCCAAAAATAGGAATTTGCTCTTTGACCCCTTGAAAAGTTTAGGGTGGTTAAAGCTTGAACTTTTAGGGGTATAAAAGATCTACCATGTCTAATGGTTGCTCTTATAAGCTGATACCTCTTTCTACTATTTTTGTTTTATCTAGATTCTTAAACATATCCATTATCTTATTCAAATCTTTTTTAACTCTTCTTATGCCTTTTCAATTCCCTCAAATCGACTACCTTACTCCTATTCCATGACCTTTGCTTAAGCTCTAGTATTGTATGGGTGGCAAGTAGGTTGTTTGGGATTTTTTGAAGATCAAGCTATCCATGCACCTTTAAACCACAATTAGAAAGCTTAAGTGATCATGTAATAAAAATCTCCATTTTTATTACTTTTTAAGAAAAAACTGAAGATTTGATGTTACTAATGAATCATTTTGATAAGCACGACACCAAATATGGTTATGAAAGGCATGAATGCAAAAAAAATTTGCCTTGAGACAATGTTCAACAAGAGATCTTTCATTAATTCCTAGAACTTTTTTTTTTCAAATGGAGCCTATCATTCTTACATTACATCCATAAAAATGCTTGATTTGCTCATATTAATCTTTTGCCTCTTCTAGAAAACTAAGCAAACGTTGTTCATACTCTCCTATTGGGTTGACCACACATTTCAATGATATCGCTTCTTTTGCCATTTCCCCTACTTTGCTAATTGCTTTAGAGATTTGTGTTGCCAAATGCTCTATGTATCGCTATCTTCCCAAATTTTCTCTCTTGGCACACCACACTTGATGTAATGATTCCTTTTATTCCTTAACAATTGCAGCAATGTAATCTTTTTGCTTATTCATCTTTTATCTCAAATCTTGAATGTATTATATTGTATAATGTATTATAATGTCAATAATTAATTGACATTATATTGTCCAGATATGCAAAACTTGATCGTATAATGTTAGAGGCAATGATTGGGCAAATCACATAAGATATGATTGATAAGGAATTGTCACGCAATTAATCTAGGAGTCACATAGGATGTGATTGATAAGCAAGTTATCTACCTAATTTACTTCTCATAACTTGTTGAGCTAAACTCAAGAATATGATAAACTAAATGGGATCCTAGTCCACTAGAAAAATATGATTTTTTCAAATTGATAGTGAGAGCTATTGATTTGATCAAAAATAGTCGGAGCAACCAATTAAAAGATAAAAGACCATATCTATGGTTTAATGCAACATGACTTTTACTTGTTTATGCTTTATACTTATATGGCTTTTAGAATATAGAATAATAACTTGTCACTTTAAGGCATATATGATGCCAATTTAGCCAAACTTCTTGGATTGGTACTAAGACTTGAAAATAGTTGTCAAGCATAAAAGGAACTTGTTTTTCGATTGTACCTATCCCCATTAATGATATTAAGAGACTAGAAATCTATCTAAATCATAGAGATGATATTGATAAAGCCACATATATGATATTGGCTGCCATGCGTTCTAAGTTTCTAAAAAACCACCAAAAAGGTACTTTTGTTGTTTTTTTTCATCTTTTAAGATTAATAATGGTTTTTTAAGAAGAAGAAAGTAAAGTATTATAAGTTGCTAAGTTGGAAGGTAGAATAAAGAAGGACAAAAATAAGGGCACTTGTCATATGATGACAAGATAGGCTACTGGAAGATAAAATTGAGAGTTTTACTTGGTAAAGCTTGAACAAGAAAAAACTTAGTGAGTTTGTTCTTCAAGCATAATTTATGATTGAGAAGACTTTTCATTCACTAGTACTAGATACTAAATGAAGTTCTCATTTGTATGAAAAATTTAAGTAGCTAAAGAAAAGTATAATATCAAATTCTCAATATAAATGCCAAGAAAAACTAAGCTACAAAAACCAAATCAATCTTATAGGTGGCATTGTAGATTTGGTTATATCAAAGAAATAAGAATCACAAAGTTACATAAGTAAGGATATCTTGATCCTTATGATTATGAATCCTATAAAACTTGTGAATTATGTTTGCTTTGAAAATGATCAAATTCCCTTTTACTTGAAACAAGATATAGAGCTAGTATGCTTATTTGACTATACATTTGGATGTATTTTGTCTAGGGAACCTAAATGCCAATAGGAAAATGTTCCTACTTCACTATTAGTCACTAAGAACCATTCAAGGTATGGTTATATGAATAGTAAAGCATAAGTCTAATCTTTTGAA
The DNA here is from genome assembly GCF_047325235.1 of Durio zibethinus. NCBI lineage: Eukaryota > Viridiplantae > Streptophyta > Magnoliopsida > Malvales > Malvaceae > Durio > Durio zibethinus. Next base: position 22,733,514 of record NC_143166.1, read on the forward strand.
TGGTTCAAAAATTTAGAGGTGAGATTGAAAATCAAATTAAGTATCTTAGCACCAAGATCCAATCAAAATGGAGAGTTTAAGCCAATAACTTTGGATTATCTAAAAGAGAATTGGATTCTCTCATAATGGACTCCATTGGAAACTTTACGATTAAAGATAACAATTCCAACTGGAAAGACTGAACCTTGTCGGACATGGTTCAATCCTTGATATATAATCTTCCTTCTTCCTTTAGTGATATACCCTAAAGACTACCACTTACTTACTAAATAACGATTCCATCCAAATCCATTGACATGATAACATTTGAGATATGGAATGGCAAGATGCCATACATGTCATAATTAAAAGATTTGAAAAATGCGGGACTTACATGAAGTATGTATCATCTAACAAGCTTGAAACTTGGTTGGATAAATGCAAGTTTGTGGATATCCAAAAGGTTGGATTTTAATTTTACAATCCCAATTAATAAAGGTATTTGTTCCATTGCATGCCATTTTTTGAAAAGAATTGTTCATTCTTGAGAAAGGCAGTGGGAGTAAAGTTGAACTCAAAAAGTTCAAGAACACAAACTAAGCCTTTTGATGGAACATAGGCTAGAGACTAAAGCATTGAGTGCATAATTGAAAGCTCAAAGTACACATAAACTCTGAAGGACAAGTAAGATACATTAATCTCCAAAGAAATATAGATTTCTTATGGACAAAAGATGTATTTCTCATAAATGATAAGACAACAAAAAGAGATGAAACATTCAGTTCTATAAGGTAATCAAAAGAGTTTGATAGCATCGAAGACTAGCATGAACCTTGTATGTATAAGAAGTTAGTGGAAGTATAATCATTTTGATAAAGCTTTATGTGGATGACATATAGATTGTTGGAAACCAAGTACCAATGCTAAAATCTATACTAGATTTAGCTATCCAAAGAAGATTTCCATATTGGATATAAAAGAGGCAACACACACAATGGGATAAAGATCTATAAGGATCCAAAGGGTTGCATAACTCTTCTAATCCATTAACATAGTCAAGGTGCTAAAAGAGTTTAGCATAACAAAATCTAAGAGTAAATCCTTGCCTATGTTACATACTATACACATAGATAAGATGCTAAAAAAGTTTAACAAAAGGATACTTATCTATGTTGTATTACATGAATCTCTCCAAAGGCATGTGTTACAAGACACAAGAAAAAGGAGAGATAACATGGATAAAATACAATATAAAAATTTGTATTGATCATATTTGGATGCTATATACTATACTAAATATTTTAGTGCATGGAAAGGCTAAAAACCATATAGATGGTTGCTTCACATTTAGCTATCATTCAAAAAGAATAATAGCAAGTTACAAAGTGATTATGTTTTACTCTATATGATGGAAAATTTAGTTTGAAAGAGTTTTAAACATAATATGACCATTAATTCTATAAACCCATGCCAAAAACAATTATTTCTTTGAGATAGAAAAAAAAAATAAAAGAAAGAACTTTAGACTAAGAAAGTTTAAAAGTTGAACTCTATGATTCCGAGCATTATTGATAACAATGGAACCATTGCATAAATGATTATTGAGGCATTACCATTTGATTATAAAGATAATCAAAAGAAATTGCACAAAAGTATAATAAGTTCCTTCAAGGATAAATCTAGCACATCCTTTCACTATACCACTATCCCATGATTGCCATATGAAAGTGTTCAATATTGGATACCAAGGTAATTAGTATTAGTACAAGTGGGAGATTATTGGTAATATGCCCCAAGACCAATTGGATTGGCTATGAGATACATGTCATATTATGCATTTCGATTATTATAAAAGGCATTCTTTATCTATGAGATTGTATACACATTATTAATATTACTTACTTCTTGTAGATAAAGTCCTTGGAATAAATATGCTTTATAAGGGAATTACAATAAGATTGTAATTATGAGATCATCATTGCATTGAAGCATTATTCCTAAATTATTCCTAGTCCATGTTTTGTTAAGAAAGGACATTGATAAAAGTTGTTGAGACTGATACATGGTTATCCTCTTACTTATGAAGCAAGCAACCTATCTCATAATTTGAAGTTTGGGTAAATTTGAGCTAACATATGAGTACTTGTTACAAGAATAAGTTCACTGAACATGACTCGAGATGAGAATGCTATATGGTACTTCACAGAGTGTCTATAGCTACATTCTCATGTGATTGTTGTATAAGTGATTCTTTGACTTGAGATTACTTATGATCTTATAGCATGCATTTTATACTCTAACTCTACTTTACTTATGGTTTTAACCAAAAATACTATAATCGAGTATTGTTAGGTATAATGTGAGGCATATAATGATACATGAAGTAATCAAGATTGGATTCATCACCTTGTGTGATCATGAGAGTATCTCAATTAGTCTTAATTGAATTAACTGAAGAAATCTTTGGCCAAAATGAAATAAGACTTTAAAATTGTTCTAAAGCTTATGTGTGAGTTAATGTCAAGGATATTAATTAAGTAGACACTAAACCATGCTCAATGTTCAGCCAAGATGCTTAGTGATGAAAGGATATTAATTATGCATCAAGACCATGCATAAATAGGTAGTCAAGCTACATTAACTTTTATTAGCAATTTGGTGTTATGACAATGTAGCTAGCATCAATCGTGATCTATAAAGATGAGATTGGTTAATTAGAGAATTAATAATGAAGTCAAAAGGTTTGATTCATCTCAATCCAAATATAAGGATTACAATGCTTATGTTTATTGCCAACATGCTAAGGCACTTATGAGTCACACACAATAAGACATGTCATGAAAGATTAAATTTGGGATAAATTAAGTTGGACTTAATTTATTGGGTTAAAATTCAATATAGAGAATAAAATTAAGCATAAAGAAACCCTAATACCCAAAGGTTTTGACTTAAACCTTGTCTCTATATAAAGAACTTAAGTCACCCCCTTTCTTGTAACATTCTAAGAGCAAAGACAACTCATGTGTTGAAAACAATTGAGAGAAAACACAACAAGGGCAATCGACTAACCTCACTAGCTAGAAATTTCAAGTTTGAGCTTTTCCCATCCCTTGGAAAAGGCTTTTTCACTTTGTTTATATGGATCACTATTAGAGGCTGAATAATTGGATAGCTTTAAGCTTGCAAAAATAAATTTGGTGAACTCTTGGTTGGTGCAAAGTGAAATCAACACGAGGTGATATACTACTAGCAGAAACTAATTGTTGTGTTTATATGATCTTGTTGATTGATCTTGGCTTTAAAGAATTGAATTTTTTTTTTAATTTTGCTACTAATACTCTGTATATTGTTACATAGTTCTTTTCAAATACCCTATTTTTATGTTCAACAACACCATTTGATTGAGAACTATTTCATGCTGAAACTTTAGGAACTATATCAACGAATAATACTCATCTCTTTCATTTGTTCTCAAAATTTTAATTAAGCATCACAATGTAATTCAACTTTATTTTTATAAATTTTAAACTTATTCAATTCTTCATTTTTAGAATGCATTCAATAGACATAGCAAAATATTGATAAATCATCAATGAAAGTACTATAACAATTATTTCCTCCTATAGAAGGGGTACCATGCAAGTCACATACATCATTATGTACTAATTCAAGCAATTTTATACTTTTATCAACTTTTGGAAATGGTTTTCTTTTTATTTTAGTCAGCATACAAGTTTTACAACTTTGATTACTTTTCTTTATAAAAAAAATTAAGTTAGATTTGGACATAGCTAGCATTTTATTATAATGCACATGTTCTGATCTATAATGCCATGAATCAAATAAATACATCATATAAGTAGAAGCAATCATCTTATTTTTTATATTAATTAGAGATAGATTAAGTTTAAACATGCCATTATAAGCATAGCCTTTTGCCATAGATATGTCACCCTTGGATAATATAAATTTGTCTTTTTCAAACATAAACTTGGAATTAAACTTGTTAAGTAAGCACGTGAACACGAAATTCTTCCTACTTTCAATATATATAGTCCATTAGTAAGAGTAATTGTTTTCTTATAAATGAATTCCCAATCTATAGTCTTTTTACCATTGATTTCAGTTATGGAAGAGTTCTTCATAAATAGCACATTGCCTTTCATCTTCTCTTGGAAAGTTTTAAATAAGCTTTTGTTTATGCACTATTGCTTTGTAGCATTAGAATCAATCCACCATGCTTCTTTGTCTCAATGACATTAATTTTAGAAATTAGAGCAACAAAGCTATCTTTAGTTGCCATATATACAATTCTTCTTTTTGAAAAAAAAGTTAGCATTCTTTCTTTAAATATCATTGTTTTCCAAAATGGAAGCATGCACCATTTTTCTTTTTCAATAGTTTACCATTGGGAGGAAGTTCTTCCTTTTTTGTAGATTTGTTAGGCTTAACTTTTTCTACCACATTGACTTCAGAAACATCAGCTTCATTTTCTTTATAGTATTATTCATTTACTCAAAAATGACTTGCAAGCTTTTCAAGTTAAATATCTTCACTATTATATTTCAAGGTTCTCTTAAAGTCTTTCCATATTGGCGGGAGTTTATCAATAATATATGATACTAAGAAATTTCACCCTTTTCCATATTATCTTACTTGAATTTATTAAAGATGATTTCAACTTCTACGAATTATTCCATGGCATGTTTTGTATCATTCACTTTATACATATTCCACCTTATCACTATGAACTTACTGCTAGTAGAATCCTCATTCATGTATCTTGCATCCAGCTTATCCTATAGTTCTTTGGGTGTTGTAATTAACATGTATGTATCAAAGAGAGAATCAAACATATAATTTATAGTACCACCTTTACAAATGTAGTCACCATTCTCTCATTTTTGTCTTTCGTGGACTACATTACTTGTTGTTTTCTCTTTCTCTTTTGGTTTCCAGTTTTTGAAGACATAGGCAATGCTTGATGTGGTGAAGAGTATGTTGATCTTTTTTTGCAACCTTATAAAGTTCTCTTTATCAAAATGTTCCAACTTTTGGAAATTTGGTTGCCATCTCCCTTAAAGAATTGAATTCCTTCATCTTGTGCTTAACTAAAAAGAGAAAATAGCCTACAGATTGTTATTTAATTAAAAATTTGGTAAAGAACACTGAGTTGCACCAATGTTGTTTGGTCTTCCAAGTATTGTATTGGTTCCAAGATAGAGATTTGAGTGCTAAAAGGAAAATGGCTTCAAGGTGTGTTACAAATACCACTTTTTTTTAGGGTTATTTCACCCCCAACAGTAATGGTATGCAACAGGGGTTGAATCAAATAGCCTTAGGATATGAAAAGCCTTTTTAAGATATAACATGGCAGTTGCGAAATCAAATCACTAAACACTTTTGATGAAGGATCAAAAATAGCTTTTCTTAGTCTTTGTTTTTTACAGTAAAAAATGACTTTGAGACTTGCTTTTTAATGATAATAAAGGGAAAATATTGAAATTTTAGAATGTACACATATCATTTGAACTTTTTGTCATATCTATTTATAAAAATTTAATTCAAGAGATGTAACTCTTCAATTGTGATTCATTTATCACAACTTTTGAAACTTAATAGTTTCCATTGGTGACTATTTGCAAGTGAAAGACCACTTTATGGAATGTTAAAACTCATTTGAAGAGAAACTAGTTGTTATAGAAAACAATCATGTCTTTTACAGTAAGGTAATCAACTATTTTAGAAAGGTAGTCAACTGTCCATTTGCAAATTTAATTTCTAAATACTATTTAAGATCAAGTACTCAACTACTTTGTTTAAAGCATTAAACTACCTTCATAACAAAATATTTCCTCGATCAGGCATTAAGCTTCCCTTTCGAATGCATTCGACTGCCTTAGTGTTAATTTGAAACTGAATGTAAATTCAATCTAGGCAATTGACTTCCATGGTAAGTCCTTTGATTGCCTATCTTCCAAGTCATGGGAATAGACTACTCTTAGCAAGATAGTCAACTACCATTGAACAATCTTAAAACAAAATTGATTTCATCATATGGCATTCGAATGCCTATGTTAGAAGTCTAGCAAATCGATACTTTCATGCCCTAAAATGATTTCTTTTTATTGTGAAATCTTTTCAAAGCTCTATCATAGCTTTGTTTACTTAGTTTTTGAAAACATTGATTAACGCTTGCACTTAATCAATTAGCTTTTATTATTTTGAATATATTCCAACAATAACAACCAGATAAAAAGCCAAAGCTAAGAGTGCTTGAATTTGCAAATCTGTTGTTGAGTTTATTGAACGCCATATTATTTTTTATTATACCAAAACCTTTTGGTTAATGTTACTCTAATAAGTTTGTTTAAGTGTTTCAAGCTTAAACATTTGTTATTAAATGATTAAATATAAATTCTTGAAGGTTTAAGCTTGATCAAGTACTTATGAATGGCTACTCTAGTAAATGAATAGAGTTTTGGTTTATATGTTGTAAGATGTTGTTTAAAGAATTACTTTGACACATAATAATGTAGATAGAGTTTATCTCAAAGTAAAACCAATGATCAAAGATTAAGAAAAAAAACCTTTGAAGATTGTTTAAATCAAGTAGAATTGATTTGGAGAACAATGAACCAATTGGAATGAAAGGATGCAAGACATTCAACTACCAAGACATTCAACTACCAAGACATTCAATATCAAGAGTGTTGATCTTTATTTTTCTAATCTTTAGAGAAATATTGTATTGAATTTATTGTGTATATAGATCATTGAGTGATAATTTGTACATTATTTCATTATTTCAAACTTGTTGCTTGGCGCAAAGTGTGGGATCAATTGAGGGTTTGAATTGAACTTAGGTTGCTCAAGTGTAATTGAGTGTGAGGATAACACTTGGGTTGGGATTTGTACACCCTATTTTTAAACTTAGGATAGCTTGACTTTGTAGACACTTGATGGAAGCTACAATTTCATCATATAATGGATTTTGAAATCCTTGGCTAGGCTTGTCAAGGTAGTAGACTTAGGTCAGGGAGGGTCAAACCATTATACCACATTGTGCATTATCTTGTTTTATAACTTTGCTAAGTGAAGTCAACTTCTTGCTCTTTCTCTGCATTTAAAGCACTTGAAGTTTTCAATTTTCATTTTATTTTCTTAAAGTGTTATTCACCCCCTTTAACACATCTTACTTGGGAGCAACAAGTGGTATTAGAGCTAGACTCTTGTTTCTAAAGGCTTAACATCCTCAAGAGTGATCAAAATGAAAAATACAAATGTTAGTCTTGATTTTGCATAAAGTTAGTGCATTAATAAACCTCATTTTTTTTATGGACATAATTTTCAATATTGGGCACTAGGGTATCTATTTTCATTAGAGCTTATGATTATGAAATGTGGGACACTATCATGGATAGTCCTTGCATTCTAAACAAGATTTCTCAAATTGGTAAAAAGTGCTTAAAGGAAGATAAGATTGGACTAAAGAAAAAATAAGAAGAATGCAGATAAACTTCAAAGCAATGATGCTCTTCTTTGTGCCTTGAATCCAACCAAGTTCAATAGAATTTCAAATTACATAATAGCTAAAGAAATTTTGGAAAAGCTTGAAAGAAATTCCATGGAAAAGCCAGAAAGATTGATTTAATGTCTTGTCAAGATGAATGCCCAACCAATGGTAACAAAAATAAAGATATTGATGAAAACCAATCTTGAAGTCATCATGAATTAAGTCTCATGGCCAATAATGAATATGAGGTAATATATTCCCAATCCTAAGAACCCTTAGATGATTCATATGATGAATAGTTTAATGAATATAAAAATTTGTCTAAGAACTTTGAAAAGCTTAATCATGGGTGTAAAGAATTTAGAAATGAAATTGCATCACTCACATTAGATTTAAAGAATGCAAGAAAAAAGTATGATTTAATTGTTGAAAGTATAAATGTTTTGCATAAAGATCTAGAACTTTCAAAATATGAAATTGAAGCTTTTAAGTTAAAACTAGAAAGTAAGTGTAAAGAATTAGAAAATGTTTAAAATAAAAATTATGCTCTTAAAATTTCACTTGAAAAAAAATATAAAGTAGAATATGAATGTAAATCCTAGAGTTAAAAAAGATTCTCTTCATATAGGTATAAAAATTTTGATCCTACATATCATTGTTATATTTATGGAAATAAAGGACATCTTTCTTATGACTATTATTATAAGAATGATGATTATCTAAAAATCAAGAGAATATGGGTTCTAAAAGGTTCTTATATTTTTACTAACCCTGAAAGACCCATTAAGGTATGGTATCTATATCTACAAAATGACAATTTGTGTTTATAGGTTTCATGACGTACAAGTCTAAGAACCCAATTACTAGACTTGGGAAATAAAAAATAAAACGAGGCTAAAAAAGCATTTTCAATAAAATCAAAATCAAATTAGTTACCACCAATCTTTCTTAAGGTGTGATTGACCATCTAAAATTTTTTTCTTCTAATAAAACATTTAAAATGAGTTTAAAGTTTACTAAAAGAACATTTTGTGGTCTACAAAAATTAGAATTGGATTTGAAAGTCAATTATGTGTGGGGAAAGCACAATGCTTGTTGAAAATGGTACCGATTAATTGCATGTAATCCTTAGATTTTGGGAAAAATGGTCCCACTTTAATGTTTATAAACTAATTCCTTTCTCTAATTTTATTATTACAAAAAATGAAATCTTTTTTTTTCTTTTTTGAAAACAAATCATTTTTACTTATTTTGGAAGGTAAAACAATTTATTTTAGATCAAAATGAAAAAAACCTCTAAGTCTCGAGACACTTTTCCATTCTCTTATATTTAGGCAGAGCTTCAAAAATATCTTTAACTTAGAAGTTTTCAAATTGCCCCACAAAAATAAGGATGACACCTTGAGTATTTAGTCCAAATCTTAAAGGCTAGATTTATTTGAGACGTCATCTTATTCAAAAATATTTTTTCTTAAGAAAACACCTCATTTATAAAACATATACATAGAATGCATGAATATAATAATATATGATGAATGCCTGATAATTAAACATAAATGATAAGAATTCTTGTGACAACAAAATAATACGAAATGCAAATGCATGAATAGGATCAAGTTGCTTTTAGGTTTGGGATAGGTTAGGGTTTAGTTTAGGGTTTATGTTAAGGTTTTTGTTTTAGGGTTTATGGTTAGTATTGTGGTTTAGGGTTTAGGTTTACAGTTTGACGTTTAGGTTTTGGTTTCGGTTTCAATTTCAGTTTTAGTTTTAGGTTTGGGTTTGGTTTAAGGTTTAGGGTTTAGAGTTAGGTTTAAGGTTTAGGATTTAAAGTTTTAGTTTAGGGTTTAGGGTTTGAATTTGAGGTTTGTTTTTAGGGTTTGAGATTTAGGATTTAGGTTTAGGGTTTGGATTTAAGATTTGGGATTTAGGATTTTGGTTTAGGGTTTAGGGTTTGGGATTTAGGGTTTTAGTTTGGGGTTTGGGGGAGAAATGCATATTACAAAAATAATAAGAATGCCATTAATAAAAATGCAAACTTTGATGCATGGAAAATGCATGGCAATAGGAACAAACTTATTATGAAGATAGGCATATTTAAAAATATATTGCAAACTAAACATGCATGCAACAATATGTTAAAAATGGATTAAACACCAAGGGGTTTAAAAAGAATTTTAAAACATGTTCCATAATTTTTTTTTTTGTTTTGAATTAAAACACATGCAAAAAACAAAAAATCGCCATAAGGTCCACTAATCTAACCTTTTTTTCATTAAGAATTTCATCAAACACATACAAAACATGAAGAAAAAAACAAGAACACATACAGGCAAGTAAATAATCAATAACATCTAGCCACCAATTAAAGAATAGAGGTTCGACCAAACATGGGGGAGCTTGGCTGAATGCTCCTATGGCATTAGCACAATATTTTACCCTTTAATTTAATTTAAACATGCATCAAACATCAAGATAACTATCATATGAAAGCATTTTTATCATGAGAGGAAATTTATCTGACTTTTAATAAACTATCCAAAGAGGAATACATAAAAATAAGAAGATTAACCAAACACTACATGCAAAGTACCAAAAAAATCAACAAACATGCCTCAAATATATTGCATATCATCTAAGTCACTCATTCATATTATTTGAAGCAAGAACAATAGCCAACAAAGACCAAAAAGGGGTTCGGCCATGGTGGAATAAGGTTTGGCAAAACTTCCAATGGCCATAAAAATGGTGGAGTGTTTTTGTTGCTTAATTCTTTTTGCTTCAAACCAAACTATCGTTTAGTTGGATGAAAAACTTGAATCAAGCTTGGATTAAAGAAATGAAAAACTATGGATTTTCTCACAAAAGCAAAAATTAATGGATAAACAATAAAAAAAATGAAAAAAAATGGTATGAAATGATATGAAATGCGAAGGCAAAGCTAATAGAAATTATACCTCCACAATGTTCTCCCAATTTTTCTATTTTTTTGTTTTTTCTCCTTTTTGACACCACTAACAACCTCTTTTTTTTTCCTCTATCCCTAAAAGATGAATAAATATCCCATGTAAAATACTTGCAACCCTCTTGATGCATTTTTCATCTGATGGCTATCCTTTGTTCATTGTTTATTTTGCAAGGAACCATATTTCACTCTTGGATTCAACCTCAAAAGATCATCTCACAACTCAAAATGTTTATGGCAAAAAATTGTATTTTTAGTGCTGTTACAACCATATGAAAATACCATTTTAACGCCATTAGAAAGTTTTCACCTTTGATGCAATTTTCTTGGAGAATCAAGATTCCTTATTTATTTTTATGATTTTAAAGCACCAAAAATTATAAAATAATATGAAATTATGATTTGAAAGTTTTCGTGAAAAACTGACATCAGGAAGATCAAATTACAAAATTACCCCTAAAGGGTATTTTAGTAATTTCACACCTTATGAGGTGTGATCAAGGTTTTTAATGCACCACAATAATTAAAAAATATGGAAATATGGTCTGGAATGTTTCATGAAAAACAAACCACCGGAAGGTTAAATTACAAAAATACCCCTTAAGGGCATTTTAGTAATTTCACATATTTCAAGGTGCGCTTAAGATTTTTAATGCATCAAAAATCATAAAAAAAATATAAAGCCATGATCTGGCACATTTTGTGAAAAATCGACCTTAGGAAGGTTAATTTACAAAAATACCCTTAAGGCTATTTTGGTAATTTCACACCACTTGGGGTACAGGATTTTTGATGCATAAAAAAATATAAAATAATATTTAAATGTGATAAAAAAAACTTTTCATGGAAATCCAACTTCTAGAAGGTTAAATTACAAAAGTACTTCTAAAAGGTATTTCGATAATTTTGCCTTTCCTAAAGTGCAATCACAATTTCATTACCTTAAAATCACATACTTCAATTCCAATCCTTATTAATCCTATTTGCTGTGAATTTTGAAAAATTGATTTAAGTTTAATCCAATTTTACTATTTTTGACCAATTTTGATGAAATTTATCTTTATTTGACCAAGTTTGACCTTGGGGCATTTAGATTAAATTGGTCTCAAATTTAATTTTAAAAACTTGTCACAATTAATGAAATGTTGGATCTAAACTAGGTCTGGTTTTAAGAACCTTACAACTAGTTAGATTCTACCAAGATAAAATTAGATATTTATAGTAGGTTGAATAAGAGCTAAAGGAAAAAAAATTAAAGTTAAAGCTCAACTGAATGAAGGACAAGTAACCATAAAATTTGGACAATGGCTATTTAAGATACATGAAAAAGGATGAAAGATTAACAAAATGAGCTTAAAATGAGTGGAAGTGTGGCACATTGTGACAACTCCAAAGAAAATATTCATGACATTTAAATTATTGGTAACAATTTTCTAATTCATATAAAATATATTTGGTTTGATTATTATTCGAGGCTTAAAGTATTTAGCATTACTTAATTATGGCAACAAACATAAGGTGTGGTTTAAATATCATAGGAATGATCATTAATTTCCATTTTATTGACATATTTTGAATGTGAAATTGATTTGATGTGGAACCGTGTGTTTTAAAATTGAATTTACATTTGTGAGTATTTTTAAGTGTTTGATAGTATTTATATATGTTTGAAATGTTTTCTTATTGCTAATTATCTTTCTAATATTATGAATGTGTTTTGGGATTTTTAATCAATTTGGAGAGCTTAGATGGTTAATTAATAGACAAATGAAAATTTAATGACTTGTTATTTACTAATCAAGCTTAATGGTGAATATCTATCTTTAACTTGTGAAATTAATTGATTAGAGTATATATCTGGTGTATGCTTTAATTGGTTAGTTAACAAAGTTAATGATTAATTGCTCATTAGTCCAAAAGATCACGATAATCCCTTTTTCAAGTTTAATTCCCTGTATTATGCTTAAATGTTTAATGGCTTAGTGTGAATGATATTTGCACATTAATTTAAACGGAGTTATACCATGCATCTATTTAAAGGAAGCAAGAAATATTTCATATATTTATTTGAATGGTCGCAAATACATACATATATATATATGTTTATGCCTTGAAAATGTGTTTTTGATGATATTTTTTTACTTTTTTTCTTTTTTGCTAATGATAAAAAGGGAGAGAATATGAGTGTTTGTATTTCAATAGCACATGGAGGCATATTTAATTTTTAGAATAATTGTTTTTTGCATACTCGTTATTTGGTTACCCAAAAGAGAGGGAGAAAATTTTGAGAAGTTTTCCTTATTGTTCTATTTGTTTTGACAATGCCATATTTGGAAAAGAAAAATAAAAAGAATTTGTGATTACATGTTTGTTATATCTTGTATATATATTCTTATCTCTATTTTTTAATTTGTATCATTTTTTTATTATGATAGAAAGACAGAGAGAAATATGTGATTAGAATAACATACATTTTGAATATGCCTATGTTGAGGGGAATATTGCTTATTTTATCAAAAGATATATTTTCTTTACTCGTTAGACCTTATGTTTGTAATGCTTTTAAAGAGTGTTTTGTCATCATAAAAAATGGGGAGATTGTTGAGTTTATTGAACCAATATTATTTTTGATGATACCAAAACCCTTTGGTTATTGTTTGTCTATTGAGTTTGTTTATGTGTTTTTGGCTTGACCATTTGTTATTAAATGATTAAGCATAAATTCATGAAGGTTTAAGCTTGATCAAGTGCTTATGAAAGACAAATCTAGTAGATAAAGAGAGTTTTTTATTAAATGTTACAAGTTACTTTGAAGATAATGTGGTTAGAGCTTATCTTAAAGTAAAACAAATGATCAAAGATTAAGAGGAATAACCTTTGGAGGTTGTTTAAATCAAGTAAAACTGATTGGAGAAGCATTAAAGCAATTGCAATGAAAGGATGCAAGAAAAGGTCAAGAAAAACCCAACTCTATTAGGGCATTCAATGGCCTTATAGCTACCTTGCAATTGCCAAGGGTAATTTAAAAAAAATAAGCTAAAAATGTTAAGGCATTTGACTGCCTACATATGGCATTCAATTGCCCAAGATATTTTTTAAAGCAAAAGCTCATTAAGGAATAAAGTAGTTAACTACCCATGCGATTTTTTCATTTTGAAAGCTTCTCAAGATAAGGGCATCCGACTACCCAAGGTACAATTTCAAAAGTATCATGCTCCAATGGCCCTATTTTTAAATTTTGGCAAGAAATCTTCCACTATCACTATCCCAATCAATTTTTAAATGGTTAGAAAGCCTCTTATACTTGTAAATCTATCTACAAAGAATTGAGCAAAAAGAAAGATCAAAGCATCCCATTCAAGAAAATGAAAAAATCTCTCTTCAATAGTGTTGAGCTTTATTTTTGCTTCAAAGTGTTGAGCTTTAGTTTGCCTATCTTTAGAGAAAAATAAGAATTGCACATTCTCTCTTATGTTTGATGACTTAAAGTTGCACCATCTTTCTTTCAACTAAAAAGGCTCAAACTCATAAAGAACACAAAAGTCAGCAAATGTTCACCTTATTTAAAGCTAGATTCAACCTAAGCTCTTTCTATTCAAGAAGTTCAATTAAAGCACACCAACACCAAACCTAAAAGTTCTTCTCCACTCAAGAAGTTCACTTAAACCAAATCAAAAACACTTTAAGATTAGAAGATCAATTTTTTAATCTTTTTTTTTATATAAATACTTATGTCTAAGCTTTAGAGAAGGCATGATTAGTGTGACAGATCGGCCTATTGTATTCTTTAGCATTCTTGTTCTAAGTTTCCTTTAGTTTTCAAGTTGTTTTCAAATTGTTCAAGTTTTAATTCAGGTTTTAATTTAATTTGAATTTCTATTTTGTTTTAATTTAGTTCAAAGTTTTCTCAATTCATGTTATTGTTTTCCATTAATCTTAATTTATGATTTCTCTTTAAGTTTGGTATTGTTTTCATGCAATTTAAGTTTTTTAGTGTTGTTCTTACTTTAATTCGTGGTTTTAAGGTTTAAGTTCTTAAATTTATATGTGGTTACATGTGAGTAGGTTAATTTATATTCTGTTTTAATTACATTGAGGTCTAAAGTTTAAATTAAGTATAATAAGTTAAATTTAAGTTTATGAGATAAAAGGTTTAACAGTTCTTGCATGTTTTAGGGATTAATTGTTCAAAATTCGATTATGTTTATCACAATTTAAGTTTAATGCTATTGTTTATATTCTTGCATACTAGTTTAAGTTTAATTTGCATTTGGTTGAATTTAAATAGGTTAGTTTGGTTTTAATTAATTCTTTATTTTTGCATGTTTAAATGAGTTAGTTAGTTGATGCATTAATTCATCCATTTAGTTCAATGTTTAAATTTAATTACATATTATTAAATTGTTCTTAGGTTGTAATTTAGCTTAAATTTGATTTGTTACATTTTAATTACTTGATTCTTTTTTGTTTACAATAGTTATTTGCAATTTTACTTTAAATTCTATTATTGTATGTTTAGTTACTATGTTAAGGAGTTTGCATAATTAGTTATTTTAGTTTAAGGTGAATTTGGTTATGACTAGTTGCTATTAGTTTAATTCGTTTAACTATATTTAAATCTTAATCTTCTTAATAAAACTAAAGATGCCTACTTTCAATAGTTAGTTCACTCTTTTATAATTTCTATGAGAACAAATCTTACTTATGACTTTATTACTTTATATGATTCTATGAACTTCTAGATTAGCTCTATCAAGTTCTTAGCCTCATTATTGGGGATTGGTGTAGTCGAATTAATATTGACACCAAACACCTTGATTATAGTTAAGATTTTATTTTTCTTATTTAATTTATTTTGATTATTGTGTTTTGCATGTAACCCATGGTATTACAACAAGATCAAAGAACATTAAGGGACTAAGTTGTCCAAAATCATGATGGCTTTTAACCTAATATTAGGAGGCTTGTTAGTTAGGATAATAATTTTAAAATAGTATTTATTATACAATAGTGAAAACTTTTGTATAGTTTACAGGTTTGTTTGGTGATGATCTCAATACTCATTTATCTAACTTTCTTGAGATATGTGATACTTTTAAACATAATGGTGTTATTGATGATGCCATTAGACATAGATTGTTTTCTTTTTCTCTGAAAGATAAAGCCAAGAGTTGGTTGACATCTCTTAGTCTAGGCTTCGTCACTACATGGCACAACCTAGCACAAAAATTTCTTGCCAAAATTTTCCCTTTAGCCAAGATTGCAAAATGAGAAATTATATCACCACTTTTCAATAATTTGAGGTAGAATCCTTATATGAAACAAGAGAAAAATACAAGGAGATGTTGAGAAAATGTCCACACCATGGTTTGCCCAAATGGTTGTAAGTTCAAATATTTTATTATGGATTAGTGAGGTAGACTAGAACTACCATAAATGCCATTGCCTATAGTGCTTAATGAGTAAATATGTTGAAGAGGCTTATGATTTTATTAAGGATATGGCAATGAACAACTACCAATGGTCTTTCAAAGGGTCAATTGCTAGTGAAACTACTAGGGTATGTGAACTTGATGCTCTCACTACTTTAACTTGTTAAGTTACTACCTTAGCAAAAAATAATAATAGAGTCCTTAAGAACTAACCTAGTCCCTAGTCCATGCCATCCTAAACTCTTTTTCTATTTGTGACATTTGTAAAGGGATCATTCTAATGATAGATGTCATAACGTATAGATCCGTAGACCTACCACTAGACATGGCTTAACGGAATCGCCACCAATCTTTTTTGTTTAGGTGTGATTGGCCATCTAATTAAATCCATCCCATTTAAAGAGGAGTTTCAAGATTAACTTAGAAATATTTAAATAGTAGATTTTGTTTTATGAAACTAGATTTTTGGTTCAAGAGTACAGTTACGTGTGAAGAAGGTTATAATACCCCTACAACGCCCATCTAAAAGATGGTACCAATTTGACTTCACATTATCCAAGCCTTAAATATGTTTGTAATTTACCTAAATAATTAATATTGAAAATTAATCTTAAAATTATCCCAATAATTTGGTAGCAATTTAAGACAATTCTCTCACCTCATGAGTATTCTTGGAGACTAGTGTCCCATTTTGAAGAGGCTCTATCTTCGGATTTATTAATGTATCTTATTCAAAAAAAAAATAGTAAAGTCCTCCAATAATTTGGTCGGATTTACTTTGAGGCAAATCTCCTAATAGTTTAGTGAGATTTTATTTGAAAGATATTTATAAAATTTTATTTTTATTTTTTAAGAAAATTTATTAAGTTTCCCTATAGTTTGATAGAACTTAATTTAAGAAGCGAATCCTCCAATAGTTTGGAGGATAAAAATTATTATTTTAATTTTTGAAAACTAATTTATGAAATTTCTTAATATTTGGTGGATTCATAAAATTTAAATCTATGAAAATTCTCCAATAGTTTGGTAAGATTCATGAATGTATTTAAAAAGATTTTTTTATTTTTTTTATTTTTTTTTACTAAGTTTCCAAAAAACAATTTTGAAAAATATTTACTAAATATGAAGTTACTAAATAAAAATAAATAAACAATAAAAACCAATAAAATAAAATGAATGGAAAAATTCTAAAAAATAAAAATAAAATTAAAATAAGTAAAAAATCAAAAATTAAAATAAAATAAAAAAAGAAAAACCTACGATTGAGTCGAGTCAGCATATGGGTCTACGCATAGGTATAGGGCTTTTAAAACGACATCGTTTTGGCACCCTATATAAGTCAAATCTTGCATTTTTGTTTCAGAAGCCTTATGCTTTCTCTCTCTAGCCTTGATTCTCTTTAATCTCTCTCTAAAGAACCTAATAACATCGTCGAAAACTGAAAAAATTTCACCAATTTTTAAAAAAGCTGCCAGAATCCCATCAAAAAATTCAAACCTTATCAAAAAATTCAACCAAAAAATTCAAAGTTCATCCCAAAAAACCCAAATTTTCCAAAAAAAATCCTAGATTTTCCCAAATCACTTCAAAAATCTTCTAGAACTTCAATTCAAACTACAAAAACCAAAATCCAAACTCAAAATTCCCTAAAAAATATAAAATTGAAATCCATAAATGCTACTGCCTAGAAACCTATATTTAGAGTTACAACAACAAGATTTTTTTTCACCAATTTTCTCGTTCCAAAAATCAATGCTCAAGTTAACCATGTATTGTTCCTTTGGTCCTTTGCTCGATTTATAGCCATCTTTAGGAGAGTTTTTAGGGATCAAATAGAACTAATCCAAGCTTGAATCTTGGGATTAGATTCTGCCCAAGCATGATTCTAGGCTGATTTTTTACTGATTTACCCGGATTAAATTGAAATTCTTCTGAGTTAATTCTGCATTAAGACGACTGACCATGCAAAATTGAATTAATTTGATCGATTCCCAATTTTGGTTTCCCTATTCAATCGAGAATTAGGAAAAAAAAGAAAAAAATAATAATAGTATAATAATATGATAACAATATAATATACTATGAGAAATATAATATAATAATATAATAATATAATATACTAGTAATAACAATATAATATAATATAATATATACTATAATAACAATAAAAATCACCAGTTGACTCCGAACACAGATGGGTGTTTATAGCCGCACCATTTTGCATATCCTTGTTAGACAAGATGATGCAAAAACCTAGACATTCACTCTGTCAATAAGCAAAAATGATCGAGACTGAGTCACAACTAGAAAAATGATCTGGACTGAGCCAAAATCAAAACAGGTGACCAAGACTGAACCATGAGTCAAGAAAATGATCTGGATTAAGCTAAGATCAAGCGACTAAGATTGAACCATAAGTCTAGAAAACAACTTAAACTGAGCCAAGATCAAGCGAGCAATCGAGATTGAACCACAAGTTTAGAAAATGATCTGAATTGAGCCAAGATCGAGTGATCAAGATTGAACCACAAGCCAAGAAAGTGATCTAAACTAAGCCAAGATCGAATGACTAGGACTGAGCCACAAGTCAAAAAAATGATCTAGATGAGTCAAGATCAAATGACCGAGACTAAACCACAAGTCAAGAAAATGATCTGAACTGAGCCAAAATTAGATGACTGGGATTAAGCCACAAGTCTGAAAGATGATCTGGACTGAGCCAAGATAAAAAATGAGTGATAGGTGATAATACAAAGATGCAAATGCATGTCCTATCTAGGATGCAGATGTAATTATCAAGGATTCAAATACAATGTAAACATAATGAATGTAATGCAGATTCTACTAAATCAATGCCATGAAATTTCAATTGTGGTAACAAGGTTCTTAAGACTCTACCATTCCATCTTAGCTTCTCAATATTAAAAATCTTAGAACAAGTTATGTCAACTGAACCATGTCATTCTCCTATTTTGGTCATGATTCACAGTTATGTCAACCAATCTACCACTGAATTTATCATTGGGTTACTTGTGTCACTTTATTTGCCACTTTTTAAAGCATTTTCATAGGCTTTTTTCACTTATCTCATCTTGAATTTCTTTCAAAAGAATAGAAAACTCTTTACAAACATTGTCATTCATTTTTTTTCCATAATTCAAATTAGTGATAGACATGATACATTTTCTTGATTCATTTAGGGATGTATATTTGGCAAAAGATAGCAAAAATGGCAAAAGAAATATGGTCAATAACAAACCAAAGGTGAATAAAGGCAAAATATTTTCACCATTCAAATGGGATATCAATATCCAAAATAATGATTGTTCAGACAATTTTGAGCTCCAACTTAATTCTTTTTCAAAAACACATTTCATCAATATCTTCAATCTTTGAGCCAATCATCATCTTCATTCTTGGGACCCTCATATGATATTGTTTCTTTGAGTTTTCATCTTTACTTCAAACTGTCCTTTCGAGTTTTCAGTTTAAGTCTTCATTTTTTCTCCTTTATTTTTTTGCTTTTTGTTTTTGCTTTTATTTTGTTTTTGTGTTTTTTTTTTTTTTGCACAACTCATTCTCATCTTTTTTTCTATTTTTTTTTTCTTTTGATCCATCAGTGACACTTTGATTAAAGTTCCAAACAATCTAATGGAAAATTTACCTTAATTCAATTCATGATTCTCTAGCTTGAGTATTCACATTCGATCAAAATAGACTTTTAAGGGACATAATGTAGGCTAGGTGAGGGGTTATGAAAGAAATAGATAAAACAAGTCCAAATTGTATTTGCGAGTTATCAAACCAAGGATCATTTTTCATGTGGAGCACATTGGCATTTTGCCCCATCAATTTTCTTTCATTTTTTTTCTTTTCTTTCATTTTTCTCTTTATTTCTTTTACTTTTTCTCTTTTTTTCTTTTTTTCCTTTCATCATTTTTAAAAAAAAATTTGACCACAAAAAGGCTTTGCCCCTGAAATAAACAAACTTCTCAAACTTTGCCCCCTAATGTGGGGGCGATCCTTGGTTAGGGTTCTTCTAAAGAAATTTTCAACAAGCTTAACTAGGATAGCAAAGGATAATTTTACTTTTTTTTTTATAGGATTGAAGAAAGATGGCCATTTCTCATTTCGAACATGAATACTCTCAATGGAGAACATTTATTGACCAAAAGCAGATTTGTGAATGAATAATTACAAAGATCATGTGTTGCATCCTTTTTGAGATTTTTCACTAGATATATCTTCCTTTTATTCAACAGTCCTAATGAATCAACAGTCTTCATATATCAATCAAATCAACATGAATAATGTTTTCAAAATTGAACACTGAATTATCATCATGACTATCTGAACATTTTTTATTTGAAATCAAAAAATGGGTATGAGAAAAAAGGTATGAGAAAGTAAAGGTAAATAATGGTGATTCACACAAGAGAGAAAAGTCATGAAAATGCATTAAATTCATCACTTTTATTAAAATGATGAAAAACAAGATGAAATCCAAGTACATAAAAGAGATCCATATTCTCAAGAAGTCTTAAGATGATAATTAGTTCTAATCAGCCTCCTAAAAATCATGCCCTTGGGTGATTGGGCAATGGGTTACCATTGACATTAGGTGCTGTGCTTCCACTGGTGTCAAAGCTTATTAACCCTTCTTTAATTAGATTTGGCACCCTATGTTTCAAAGGGATACAGATTTTGATAGAATGACCAATTGCCCCATAATGATAGCCACAATGAGTAGTGGAATCATACCAATTAGGATAAGGAGGTTCAAGTTGTTTTATGGGACCGAAAGCAATTACAGTTTCACGTAGCTTATGGGATTAAGATCAAATGTAGATTTTTCCCAATTTTGGGATTTTCGCATACCACTTGTTAGAGTAGTTAGACAAATAGAGGGCCTAATTGTGGATGGATAAGAAGGTTGTGTAACAGAAACATGATTTACAATGGGATGATATATGGCATAGATCGGTTGAAGGTAGTTTTTCAATTGTTGCTTGTCACAACTCATAGCTTGAGTTTCACTTTTCTTTTTTTTAGCATCTTTTTAGAAGCAAAAAATTCACCTTCTTATAGTTTACCATTTGTTATTGTATTCTCAATAATATTCCCTGAAATCTCTATGTTAGTGAAATTTTTAGTCACATTCCCTATCATCTTCTCATAGTATGGTGACTTTAAAGTGTTTACAAATAGCACCGTTATTTCATTTTCTATCAGTGATGGTTGTTCTTGAGTGGCGATGTCTCGCTATCTTTAAGCATACTCCTTGAAAGACTTAGATACTTTCTTCTCCATACCTTGTAACGAAAAACGATCAGAAGTGATATCTATGATGTGATGGTATTGGTTGATGAAGGATCAAGTCAAATCCTTCAATGATTTTATGTGAATCCTGTCTAATTGAACATACCACCTTACAATAGACTTAATTAAGCTATCTTGGAATATATGCATGAGTAATTTTTCATTGCTGGCATGTACTGCCATTTTGTGACAATACATTGTGACATGTGTAATGGGACACTTAGTACCATCATACATCTCAAATTCTAACACTTTAAATTTTGAAAGAATCACTGTATCTGGGACCAAACAAAGGTTGGTAGCATCCATGTAACCATAAAAATCTATTCTTTCGATAACCTGTAATCTTTCCTCAATCATGCTCATGGTTTAATCAATCTTAAAGTCTTTTAAGGGTACAGTCATTTGTAACTTCACTTTTTCTTTTGTCTCATCTAGTTTGGGGATTTGAATGGGCTCAATTACCTTTTCAGTGAAAACAAGATTAGTATAACTCTGAACATTCCCTTGACTATAATTTGGGAACGTGATCTGTTATGGCTAAAAATTTAGAGTGATTTAGGTCTGATGTGGATCGAAACCTGGAGGATACAGTGACTCAGTATCTTCATATGAGGTATCTTTTTCTACTACTTTTCGTTTATTTATCTTTTCCAGAGCTTCAAGAATCTTACTTAACTTTTCTTTAATTACTTCATGAGCCTATTTTAACCTCTCAAAATGATTCGTATTATCTTGCTCTATCTTCCTGGCTCTAGCTCAAGTGTAATACTGATGTTGAGCTATCCTTAAACCTTGACTTCCTATAATGTGCAAATTTAAAATAATGTTTGTAGAACCCTCAAATTATGCATGAGAATGAATGCAAAAACAAAAGGCATGAATGCAATAAGAAGAATTTACTATGTAACAATTATTATAAAAAAAAAATCTTTATTGAATTGAAAGTCACTTTTAACTAAATCTAACATTACATCTATGAAAAGTCTAGAACTACTAGAAAAGAAACCCATAACTTGTTGATACTGGCTTTGTACTTCATTAAGGAAATCTATCAACTTTTGACCATGTGCTCTTACTAGTGGCATCTTTGCCTTCCGTTTTTCTATCTTGTCTACCATGTCATTGGCTTTGTAAACAGCCACACTAATTCGATCAAGTAGAGACTTTAATTGGTTATGTTTTTTCTTATATACTTCCTTTGTTTACTCACACTTTTCAATCACAGCCCTCATTTGCACTCTGATTCCCACAACCATTCCATTTAGTATATGGATATGCCTTTGTACTTTAAAGAGCATTGCATCCTTTTCTTGTAGTTTTGTTTGTAGTTGTCTATTTTCTTGCAAAAGTTGGGCCAATTCTTAATTACTAGATGATCGTGTTGTATTAAGGTCAATGCACAAACTCCTCTATCCATCCTTTACTTGTTCCAATGTTTGGACTTCATTTTTTTAGCTTTTTGTTTGTAAGCTTCAACTCTTTAGACTCCCTTTTTAGGCCAGTAGAGGACTTTGCTAGGCTTTCCATGGATGTAACTAAGATTTTCCTTATTAAAAATTATTTTGTGGCAAATATTCCTTATGATAAATTTGATGACGTGAATGCATGAAAAACAAAAAGGGTTAGTGGGCATAAAATGATACATAAATACAAAGACCAACATGCAGGACTAAAGTATACAAAAAGGGTAATATATAAGCTTACAAGTAAAATAAACATCCAAATATATGTCCTATTTAGGATTTTCTAACACAATGGAAGGCATAGTTCTACTTATGGTTAGGCTCTTAAAGTTAACTATATGTGATTTGGATTACTTTTAAAAGGTACCCAAATTGTTCCTTATATCATTATTTATTACAGACTAATAAGGCACCCCAATCTTCGCCCATCATAGACTACAAGCAAAACTGGTTCAATTTGAGTGAGAGTGTTTCGTAAGCCCATGTGGAGACATGAAATCTCATGAAGGCATAGATACTTCACTCCCTCCTAAAGGTAGGGCTTGGATAGAGAGCTTATATTATGCACATACAAATGAATGACAGATATATATAAATGAATAACTAAACATAATATAAGCAACAAAAAGAAATAAATAGGAAAAAAAGAAAATAATCTCAAATTTATTAGGAAAAGCTTGGATAGTAAGAAATCATTTACTAGCTTGACTCTCATTATCTCAATGGAGTCACCAAACTATCATAATATATAAATCAGTAGATCTATCGCTAGACATGAATTAATGGAGTCACCACCAATCTTTTTTGTTTAGGCATGATTGGGCACCTGATCAAATCTATCCCATTTAAAGATGAGTCCCAAGATTAACTTAGGTATCTTTAAATAGTAGATTTTAATCTATGAAACTAGATTTTTGGTTCAGGAGTATGCTTACATGTGAAGAAGGTTATAGCACCCCCACAACGCCCATCCAAAAGATGGTACTAGTTTAACTTCAAATTATCCACACCTTAAATATGTTTGTAATTTACTTAAATATTTAATATTGAAAATTAAGCTTAAAATTACCCCAATAGTTTGGTAGCAATTTAAGACAATTCTCTCACCTCAGAAGTATTCATGGAGACTAGTGTCCCATTTTGAAGAGGTTTCATCATCAGATTTAGTAATGTATCTTATTCAAAAAAATTAGTAAAGTCCTTCAATAGTTTGGTAGGATTTACTCTAAGGCAGATTTTCCAATAGTTTAGTGAGATTTTACTTGAAAGATATTTATAAAATTTTATTTTTATTTTTTGAGAAAAATTACTAAGTTTCCTAATAATTTGATAAGACTTAATTTAAGAAGTAAATCCTCTAATAATTTGAAGGATAAAAATTATTTTTTTTTATTTTTTGAAAACTGATTTATGAAATTTCTCAAAAGTTTAGTGGATTCCATTATATTTAAATCCATGAAAATTCTCCAATAGTTTTGTAGGATTCATGAATTTATTTGAAAAGATTTTATTATTTTATTATTTTTACTATTTTTCTAGAAAGAATTTTTGAAAAATAATTAATAAATATTAAGTTACTAAATAAAAATAAATAAACAATAAAAACTAGTAAAATAAAATGAATGGAAAAAATTGAAAATAAAATAAAAATAAGTAAAAAAATCAAAAAATAAAATTAAAAGAGAAAAAGCAACACCTACGATCGAGTCGGGTCAGTACATAGGTTGGCACATGGGTTAACGGGTCTACACAAGGGTTTGGGGCTTTCAAAATGACATCACTTTGGCACCATATATAAGCCAAGTCTTGCGTTTTGTTTCAAAAGCCTCCTGCCCTTTCTTTCTCTAGCCTCAATTCGTTCTAACTTCTCTATAAAAGAACTTAAGAACACCATAAAAAACTAGGAAAATTTCATCAATTTCTAGAAAGTTGCCAGAATCCCACCAAAAAATTCAAATCTTGTTGGAAAATTCAATCGAAAAATTCAAAATTCATCCTAAAAAATCCAAAATTTCCAAAAATATCTCAAATTTTCCCAGATTTTCTCATATCGCTTTAGAAACCTTACAGATCTTCAATCCAAACTCCGAAAACCTAAATCCAAACCTAGAATTCCCAAAAAAATTTTGAATCAAAATCTGGAAACCTTACTACCAAGAAATATATTCTCAAAGTTGCAACAATCAGATTTTTTTTCACCAATTTCCCCATTCCAAAAATCAATCCCCAAGTTAACTGTGTATTGTTCCTTTGGTCTTTTGCTCAATTTATAGCCATCCCTAGGAGAGTTTTTAAGGATCAAATAGAAGCAATCCAGGCTTAAATCTTAGGATTGGATTCTGCCCGAGCATGATTCTAGGCTGAGTTTTTACTGATTTACTCGGATTGAATTGAAAATCTTATAAGTTGATTCTGCATTAAGATCATTGACCATGCAAGATTGAATTAATTTGATCAATTCCCAATTTTAGTTTCCCTATTCAATCGAGAATTAGGAAAAAAAAAAGGAAAGAAAATAATAATAATTATAACAATAATAATATACTATAAGAAATATAATAATAATAATAATAATATAATGTACTAATATAATAATATAATATACTAGACTAGACTAGTTATAATAATATAATATAATATAATATAACAATAATAAAAATCACCAATTGATCCCAAACACAGATAAGTGTTTACAATAGGTTTCTTATTAGAACTAAACTTGTTTAGTACGTTGCTCAACCCAAGCGACAATACAATTAGTGCTTTTTCACCCAAGTCAACCAAGGATGGAAAAACCACCCTAATTTTGCATGGGGAAATAACCAAAGCCAATACCCTAATCTAAACCCATGTATCCACCTGGTTTCCATTAACAACCCCATTACCAACCACAAAATCAAACACAACTACCATATCCAAATTACCAACCTCCCTATTTATAAGAAAGAAACCATCTTTAAAGTAGATGTTCACCACCATACTTCAAAATAAAGCCTTTTCTATCCAAAACCAAGTTACCTTCTTTAAAAATCATGAGGTACAAATAGGTTAAATAACCAATACCATAAGTAACCATCCTCAAGGTGCCTTGCCTAGTAACATTGAGACAAATCCAAGAAGGACAAGTAAGAAGCAGTGCAATTTTATAAACATATAAAAAAAATAAGAAGATAGGGTGTATGTCGATTTTGAGGATGATGATTAGGAGATGGAGGAACCTATTAAGGTGATTATGCTAAAATTTGTTAAGGTTATGGAAAAAGTTGAAGAAAGATGAGAGTGAGAGTGAAGAAAAATTAAATAAGACACTATTAAGGAGAATTCAGTTAAAAAGGGTGGCATAAATGGTAATATGGACATGGAAGAAGAAAAAATGGTAAAAGTGGAGAAAGATGAGTTTAAAGATGTTAACCTACTTTTGATGAGCTTGGAGGAAGATCTCATGGAAGAAGAAGAAGAAGAAGAAAAGGATCTTGTTGAGGGAGAAGATGAACAAACATAAAAAAAAAAAAATTGAGATCTTTGAAAATGTGCAAAAAGTTATGGATCATGATGAAGAAAATGTGAGAAAAGGAGAAATCCATATAAAGCTTACTTTTAGCATTTTTAATCTGTATAGTCCATCATTTACTCTTGCTCAAAAGTCAAATAAGCTTTCTTTGAAGGAGCTATTTGCTAAATTAGATAATGTTACACTCATAAAGGAGTGTAGTATCATTCTTTAAAGGAACTTACCAACCAAGATAAAAGATCTATGGAGTTTTTCTATTCCTTATTGTATTTTATTTGAAAAAACATTATGTGATCTAAGAGCTAGCTTAAATCTAATGTCTCTTTCTATTTTTAAAAAGCTTGGAATTGGTGATTTGAAGCTACAAAGACATTCTTGCAATTAACTACTAGATCAATTAAACAACCTAAATGCATTGTGGAGGATATTTTTATAAAGATAAATAAATATGCATTCCTTGTTAATTTTATAGTATTACATATAGCTAGTGATGAAGATATCCTTATCATCTTAAAGAGGCCATTTTTCACTACTTCTTGATCTTTGATTGATGTTTACAATGGGAAAATAATCATGAGGTTTCAAGATCAAGAGATAGTTTTAAAGATAGATTGCCCAAGTTTTTCAAAAAAAGAATGCTTGATTGAGAGGCTAAACAAAGAGATGGGGATTTAAAGTTGGTTAAAGATGAAATGGGAAGGCAAAGCCAAAGCCAATATATAGAAGTTCAACTATGAAGAAACATAAGGGGTAGCCAAAGTTATGAAAGAAAAATGAATTAGTTAATTAGAATAAGGAATCCAAGCAACCTTATGTCATTCTAGCGAAAAGGTGGTAGAAGGAAATTTGGTTGGTTGAAACTTGGACACCTAATATTTTAGAGCACCATTCATAGGAGAACATGGTAAAAAAAAGTTATTAAGTGGATGGATGCTATTACAAAAATGGTGTGATCAATTTAAATGGTTGAAGATCTAAGATAGTTAAGCTATGGACTATAACATAGTGTTTATTAGGAGGCAACCAAAGTTTTAATTTAGTTTTTGCATACTTAGGATTAGTTTTAATTTTAGTTTTCATTAACATTAAGTGTTGTTTTGTTTACTTTTGCTTTATACATAAGGAGAACTTAAAAGAACTTGAAAACGTTAAAAGAAAAGAAGCTAGGATTTTAGTTTTTAGAGTTCTTCAAAGTATTTTTTTTTTATATATATATATATACATTGAGGACAATGTGCCACTTAAATAGGGGAAAGAGAAAATTTGTGCCAAACTTTTAAATTTGAAAATTTTTAAAAAGTTTTTAAATTTTTTGGAAATTCTTTTGCTTTTGTGCTTAAAGATTTTATTAGAGCCATGCTTCCTTTGGTTTTTTTTTTTTTTTTCTTATAATTCAATGATAGGAATTTAATTGATTATGATTATAGCTTATGGAAAAGAATGAATGTAGTGAAGCATGACACGATTTCTTGAATCTGTTTCCTTTTTATTATGACATTTCCAAAATTTTGAGCACAAGTTTTGATCATTGATTTGCATGTATGCTTAGTTAAAGCTTATGTAGATATGAAATTGCAATAATCTTTAAAATTGTGATCTTATTTTAGAATTTGTTTGATTATCTCTTACAGTGAAATCCTAGGCTATACTTAATTAGAGAGATAATTTAAGCCATCTTTAGATCATTTGAGCCTTTCAAGCTAAGCTTTAATCTATTTATCCATAGTCACCCCATTTGAGTTTTATATTCCTTTCTTTTGTTTTTAACATATATGATTTAGCCTAGCCATTTGAATTACTATAATTATCTTTTTTACCTTACCTTTTGGCATGTAGATTATTCAAAGTTAAATATGAGAGCTAAGTACATTAGGAAGAAGGAGCTTGAAAAGAAAAAGAAAAGTTTGAAAATAGTTTGGAAAAGAGAAATTCAAAATAGAAAATCGATATAAAAAATTTTGATTGCAAATCTATTTTACATTGCAATTATGTTAGAATGAAAGAAAATGGAAGAAAGAAATATTCAAGTTTAAGGTATTACAATTCTCTTGAAAGCTCTCAAAATAAAAAAAAAATGATTGAAAAGCACTGCATTTTTAGGGATTAAGAGCCTAAATTTTTATTTATCTTATCTTATCTTATCCTAGCTTTATATTAAAAGCTTTTGCATAATAGTTTAAGTTTAATTTGCATGTTCTTAAATTTAATAAGTTTAATTTGTGTTCAGAAAAATTTAAATAGGTAATTTTTAATTTTGCACGTTTAATTGAGTTAGTTGCTGCATTAGTTTATCCATTTAGTTCGGTGTTTAAATTTAATTCCAGCTATCAAATTGTTCTCTAAGTTACAGTTTAGCTTAAATTTGATTTGTTCCATCTTTAATTAATTGTTTTTTTTTTTTTTTGCTTATAGTAGTTAGTTGTAGTTTTACTTTAAATTGTATGTTTAGTTGCCATTTTAAGGAGTTTGCATAATTAGTTATTTTAGTTTAAGGTGAAGTTAGTTGTGATTAGTTGTTGTTAGTTTAATTATTTTAGTTGCATATCAAATTTTGATCTTCTGAATACAATTGAATTGTAAAAGGTTTAAAAGTTACATCCGTAAGTGCAAGGGTTAAAAATTGATGAGCATTATAAATACCCTTCTTATAGCTATAGTTGAAGATGCCAGTCACATTGTGCAATTGAGAATTGCAAACTTGTGTGCCAAAAGAAGATTTTCGCAAAATTAAGGTTAACCCATAAAGTTTTCCTGACTTTTTTTTCCACTAAAAGAAAAGTGTTTTTCTTTCATCTCGCTGATACCTTAGGGCTTTTGACCACAAGTGGGATTGGTTTCTTGTTGATTTTTGAAATAAAACACTTGCTAACACAGCATTAGAATCCCACCTTGTGAAGGTTTTAGTAAAAGGTGCTATGCAGATCAGCATTGGAAGCCAAACAATTGAGTGGCTTAAGTCTTAACCTTTTGAAGTTTCACAACCACACAAAGGTTGTTTCCAATCAAGATTATGATATCTTAAGTTCTGGTGTGATTCTACGAATGTCTGATTTAAAGTTTTAAATTACAAGCATGAACACAAATATGATCATATGGTCTATTAGATTATTACTTGTTTATTTATTCTACAGTGTAGTTCTTTGATACATATTATGTATGCTATAGTTAATTGTTAACTATATGATGTCGAATAATTACTTACATTTTTTTCATCTTTAGCATGCATTTGATTTTTTTTATAATGGAATGGTTCATCCTTTTAGCTACACCATTATGTTGTAGTGTTCTAGGTTCTATCTTCTCATACCATATCTCATGCTTTTAACACTAATCTTTGAATTCTTTAGATGTGTATCTTTAGCATTATTAGTGTAAAAACATTTCAAAGGTAATCTTGTTATGTTTTCTACCATGACATGAAATTTCTTAAAATACTGTAAGTACAAGCTTTTATTTTTCAACAAATAAACCGAAGTTTGCATTAAGCATAATCAATAAAAGGAACAAAATATCTGTTATCTCCCCATTACTTTATTTTTATGAGACCATATACATTAGAATGAGTTAATTTTAATATATTTTCTTACATTAGAATGAGTTAATTTTAATATATTTTCTTTCTTCTTAGTTCTAGTGAAAAGAAATTGTATGATGCTTTCTAAGTAAACATAATTACACTACTTTAATGACATACCTTTCATTAAGGAAATGAAGGATTGCCTTGCCAAAGTTAGTAACTTTTTCTCACTCATGTGTGGCAACCTCTTATGGCACAATCTGCTAAAGTGTCACCTTTAACTACATTTATTTGATACCTACACAGTTTCATCTAGGTCTTGTATATAGTGCAACCTAATTTTCCTTTTGCAACTATCAAAGACCCCTTAAGTAGTAGCTTTCACTACTCATTTTTTTACTAACTTTCATATCTTTCTCTATTAAGGATATCTATCACAAGCAAGTTCAATCTTAGATCTAGAATTTGTTTTGTTTCATATCCTATGATTGGTGATATACTCTTATTTCCCATGACCAAAGCCTTTTGCTTTTTAGCTTCTGAATAACTCCTTCCTAGGAACACAATGGAATGTTGCATTGATTCGACTATCCATTAAATACCTTGATCATCAATATAGTTGCACTTTCTTTTTTAACAGAAATGAAACTAATTCATCATTAGAATGTACTAGCGAAAAGTTGTTACCATTTGAATTATCTTCATTCCCCTTTGCTCTTGCTTTAAGTATCGACAATTTCGCTAGATATGATCAAGTTTGCCACAATGATAACATTTTATTTTATTTATAAACTTAAATTGATTTCTAGATTTGCTATGTCCTATATTATCTTTTCCTCTATTTTTGGTTTTACCCTTATTCTTTGCGACAATGTTTTAATTCCCAAAGTTCATGTCTTTTCATCTTATGTCATTAAACATACTATTATTTTCCTCTCCAAGGTCACTTTGTTGTTAGAAGCTAAACTAAGAGCAATCATAACCAACGTATCCAAGTTGTCTAGCAATGGCCCATAAGAAAACAATGGCTTCATTTCATCATCCATATTGAGTTCATTGTAGTCATCCGATTAAACAGATCTTAAAAATTACTCAAGTGCATGACAATAGATCATCCCCTTACTATTGTAGAATAGAAAACTTTTTAACAAACATAACTTTTTTCAACACGATTTTCATCTCATACATATAATGCCGATAACTTTTCCCATACAATTTGGGCTTCTATTCTTGCATTACATGATGAAATACAATGATACCCACTCATTTTCTAATTGTAACCAATTTCTTTCTGTCTAATTTTTTTCGGTCAACATTTGACATTTTCTCTACCTTTGCATGATTAGCCAATATTGTTTCATACAAATCAATGTAGCATAAGTGATCTTTAATCTTAAGCATCCAAATTAAATAATTTGAAGCTGCCACCTCCACCATAGAACCTGCATCACCTTTTATGTTTTCTACCAGCAACCAAAAAAATATATATATATACAGTGTGCTACAGTACCTCATTCTACTATTCACAGTATTTGCCATAATGCGAAATTGCTACATTGCGCAATAAAACTATGTGTATGACTGCTGCGGTACCAACGTCTGGGGATTAGAGGTGTAATCGAGTCTAATCGAGCCGATATAGTGAGAAGCTCGAGCTCGACTCCCAACTCGCGACTCGATACTCTGTTCGAACTTGATTGAGTTTCATATTTCTAGCTCGAACTCGATTCGTGATCAAAATCGAGCTACTCAAGCTCGCTCGATTAAGCTCGATTAATATATAAAAATAAACTCGATTCTTATACTCGACAAGAGCTCGATTATTTGTGCACGAACTCGAATTTAAGATATTTTATTAATTAAAATAATAAAAAATATGTAAATATAAAAGCTCGATTAGACTCGCGAACTACTTGAGCCGAGTATAAGAATACTCGAACTCGAGTAACTCGATTCATCGATCGAGTCAAACTCGAGTAACTTACGAATACTAATGTATCATTTACACTCCTATTGGGGATGCTATAAAGCCATTGACTCAAGATATTACAATAGCTATGGTAACAATTTGTGGACCTTGAAAAAAAATATTAGTGGAATAACACTACTAAAAAAATGCCTTCACCGATGAAATTTTTTTATTTGCAAAAGTCAATTTTTCGTCGAAAATATTATAATCAACGAATTTATCATTGAAAATTTTGTCGATATTAGATAAGTTGATAATGCTAATAATTACCGAAAGAATTATTAACAACAAATTTTACCAACGATAAAATTTATCGATAATCCGTCAATAAATTCTATTAGTAATCCATCAATATTATATTTATAATCCCTTAGTAATCTTACTTTTCAATTATATTTAATATATTTTATTTATAATGTCATTTTATTTTTTTAATTTACTTTTAAAGTAATTACATGAATACTGAATATAAATAAATAAACAAAATATTCCATTTTATTTACAAAAGAATGTAAAATATTTTACAAAATTGTTTATGAATTCTATTAAATGAAAATACAAAAAGATACATACAAGGCAACTAAAGTGGAACTGCATAATGAGCAAAATGAAACATTTGAGGTATAGTGGTGTACCCATATCCCATTCCGGTCTCTTCTAGATTTTGTCTAAAGTTACCATCAAATAATCCAATGGTTGGAAAATTTTGTACTCCAAAGAACCCAGTTGATTCCAATTGCTTTAGAAAGTAATCCATTGGGTGAAGAGGATCAGTTCCACTCACTCCAGCAATAACTGGTACCGCCTTCACCACCTATGAATATTTGGAGCTATGTGTCAGAAAGAAATTGTAGAAATGGTGACACTGAAATGAGCAGGAAATAAGTTGACAGTCATTTGCCTTTTACTACTGAAGAAATAAAATTTGAAACAAATGTTAAAGAGCACTTAAAAAGGAAAAGATTTAACTAGTGTAGATGGCAATTGACGACATAAACAAGCATTTTAAAACTTACTGGCAGTACTTCATCTGCCATCTCAAGGACTATTGCATTTGCATCAGCAAAGGACAATAGGCCAGCCAAAGAACCCCTTTATGCCATACGAAAGCGTCCTGAATTGTACAAAACTATCATATCAACTCCACCAGCCTCCTCAAATTTTGCAAATAATTTAGTCCTTGTACCAGCTCCGATTATGGGCAGTACTTTAGATATTTGATCTCTGAGTTGCTGTAATATTCCCTAGCTTCTTTGTAAAGTTTCTGTCACAAAATTGCTACAAGTTAGCTTTCTTCCAGATTGAAACAAAGAAACATATATAATCTAGCTACTGAATAAAAAAGCAGATCAAGTTGTTTATAATTAACATATTTGCAAAATTGTAATTTTGGAATTGATAAAATATTAGATAATGCAGATTTTGAAATGGCACTATGGTAGTCTGTTCTCTGTTATGAACTTGACTGGAGTTTTTATGAAGGCCATGCAGATACTGGAAAGATATCAGAAAAAAAGAGGACTACCTTCTGTGATGATATTCATATGATATTTCCAGTAAATTAACCCCATTTAACAAAATCTTTCCCATTAACCTCTCAATTAAGTTTGCTATTATTGTCTGCAACAGATTGGAAATTTAGATTCATTTACTAGTACAGATTGGAGAAATGACATCAACTGTTTAAATACTCTTAACAGACAGAATGGAAAAAAGTAAAGAAGGAAAGGGATGATAATGTTACTTTTCCACCACCATTTGGTCCGACAAGGGCAACTTTTGAACCAGGTTTCAATTTTAATGTTATTCCCTGCAATTCAAATGGTGTCATAAGATTAAATCATGAAGTTAGAAAATTGCGAAATCATGACTTACCTTAGTGATTTTGATGCAAAAATTAAACTACCGAAAAGCAAATTCTTACCATAGTCAATTCCTCAAAGATAGAGTTAAATAAAATGCCATTCTTCTTCTCTACAATAACATCAAAACGAGAACTGTCACAATACATCACACCTCCAACTACATAATCGGCAAACTCTGTAGTTGTAATGTCCAAAACTCCCTGATTAACACAAAAAGGAAAAAGCTGAAATTGAAGAATTGAATAATAAATAACAAGAAAACTATCATAGAGGAGAACACAAAGTTAAAAACCTTCAAAAGTTATGAAATTCAATATCTTGCTGTAACACAGCTTGACTAAGCATAAGCATCCAGCTTCAATGCTAACATGGGGTGTCAAACTATGACAACTTCCAAAAGTTACATCATTTTACAGTCAAGGTTTTGGACATTTCTCATTAAATTGAAACATAAATATTTTTACCACTGTCAAGGCTCCATTTTGCTCATACCAAAGCCGTCGAAATAAAAAACAAAAGTTGTAAACTGATAACAACAAAAAGTTTCTTACAAAAAGACATACCACCCAAAAAAAATGCATAAACTTCATTCACCATGAGTAAAAGAATTAACATTTCAATGAAGATTTTTGGAAGCAAATACATGATGGAGATAGATACCTGTATATAGGCCTCTCTAACCAATGATTCCATAGCCTTGCCTTCTGTCCCAGTGGCATGGAAAATGCAGGTTTCATAACCTTTCTTCTGCAATCTTTCTTTCACAACATTAACATATAATTAAAAGACAGCAACTATCCATGGTGAAAATAAATGCAATAAAAATAGAAATAATTAGATTCAAGAAATATGGAGCATCATAGTTGATGTCTCAACATAATGACATCCAAATACTATCCTTATCTAGCTAAAACAACCTTGGAAAGCAAAGGAAAAGAAACAAATACCACAAACAATAAAATCTAGAAATCATTTACTAATAATATGGGATTCTTACATATATATAATGTGTT
The DNA here is from genome assembly GCF_047325235.1 of Durio zibethinus. Classification (NCBI taxonomy): domain Eukaryota; kingdom Viridiplantae; phylum Streptophyta; class Magnoliopsida; order Malvales; family Malvaceae; genus Durio; species Durio zibethinus. The sequence continues at coordinate 22,768,063 of NC_143166.1, forward strand.
TTTTCTCTTTCCAATTAAAATAAAATAATATAATTTGATTAATTCAATTTTAGATAATTCGATTCGAAATTAATTGAACTAATGAATGAACACTTCTAACTCTAACCCAAGCACTTGATTTGTTTGAAGATTATGAACCAAACAATATATATATATATATATATATATATCCTAATGGCGTTAGTCCATGCATTGCAATATCATAGAAATTTATAGCATTGAAATATTGCAAAAGACAATAAACCCAAACCGGCAGACCCTTTTTCCATCCTCTTAAAAATTTTTTCTATATGGATGAAGTGTTTGACAAGAGTATTACCATACAAGGCAAAACCTAGCAAATCTTTTCAATGATTAAACAAGCTATGAAATTATGAAACCCCAAAAGCAGAAAATAATCCAAGAAAAACAGAGGTTACAAGTACTAACCATGTAAATTCATATTACATTTGGTAATCACTTACCAGCAAACTTAAGCCGAAGGCTTTTTTATATACAAAATTTTGGTGTTTTGACGTTTGAAGAATCAAATCGTACATCCATAGAAAAGAAAGAAGAAACAGAGCATAGCCACTAAAGCTAAGGATTACAAAACTGTGACCAAAGTCCAAAACCGTGACCTGGGTCTGTTGCCTTGCGAATGGAAATTTCAAACAGAGCTATGTTGGTTCGCGCGACGAGCTTTTGTGCTTCAATTTGTCGTGTTTGGATCGACAACATGCGGGTGTGAAGTGAAACAAAGAAAGAGGCGGGATTTTTAGAAATTTAGGGTTTTTGTCGGGAGGAAGAAAGAAAAGGGGCTTTTGCTTTTTCGTCTGTGTTAAATAGTTTTCTAGTAGTGCAGCCGACCGGTAAGGGCGCACGGTGGGGAGAGGGGACGACGACGGGGAGATTGGGAGGGGTAGAATGGGAAGGGGAAGAGGGGTTAGGGATTTGGGGGTTTATTTTGGGGTAAATTGGGTTTGTCGGAGTGGGAAGTCAAAATTTTTTTTTGTACCGATGGATTTCTGTACAAAACTTTTATTAGTGACGTGTAACCTTTTTTATTATAAATTTTTTATTGATAAAATTAAATTTGTTCATAAAATTTTTTTTTTTTAACTTTTCGTTGATATTATGTGGATAATTTATCGATAATTATTATTGTCAGTAAAATTTTATCAACATAAACTGTAATTTTGATAGTGTAAAGAGAAAATACTGACAAATTTAAAAATTTTAGTTTAGTTAATAACAATTCAAAAAAAAATTTAACCATGCAATAAAGAAGGTAGATAGAAAAATAAAGAACATCAAATTTACGTGGAAATCTTTCTAAAGTAGAGGAAAAATCACGAGGGAAAAATCGAATAAAATCCACTATAAAAAATAGGTAAACTACAATAGTATAATATTTACAATAATTAAAATAATATAATTAAGTTACCTCTTTGGAAATATACCTCCAAATTTCTCTGGGATTGACAGAGTATTTATATTTTTTTGTGATCAAAATATCCTAACAAATACCCAAAAAAAATTGTTAAATACTCATTTACTCTCTTACTTTCTATATAGAGCTCTTACTCTATTTTTTTTCCTCAATGCTTGGTGCATATGCACCCTTAAACTTTATATGGCCTATTTTAATGCGTAACAAAACCGCATTAAAAAAATATTTTTCTTCTTTCTTTTGGTGCACGCGCACCTTTCTTTTCTTGCTGCACTTTTCCTTGTCACATTTGGTACCTTTTGCAAAACGTCGTAAGGCAAGGCTTTATATGTCCACCAATACAAAAAAAATAGCTCTTTTCATTTGTCATATGGATTCTGGTTCATTGTGAAGACAAACAAAGTTTTCTGAATTATGTAACTAATAATTTATTGTTCCCTTCCAATTTGAAAGTTTTTCTTTTAAGTTCTTATTTTACTCTATCGTACCCTAAACCCTACCTTACCCCACTAGCTACAAGACATACCTTGGCAGGGGAGAGGATTACCCTCAAACTTGGATAATCATGCCGTTGAGCCAGAAGTACGTTGTCTCCACTTTGTAAGTTTTAGTTGTGAATAGCAAACTGCTTTCACTAGTGAATGAAGAACAACCTTGATATAATAAAGATAGTTTAAAGTATTTTTAAACCATGAATTTAAATTGTTTTCTTCTATATACCATTTTTTGCTAAAAAAAAAATTAAGAGAAGAGGAATAATAGAAAAAAATTTTGATTTTGAGATATGAAGAATATTTTTTTAAAGGCAATTATACCTTTAGGATACAACAAAACCTTAAACTCTCCAATCAGAAGTAATAAAAATGATTATACTGAAATATTTATTTATAATAAATGAATAGACATAAACTTTTATTCAAATGGTTATAACCTTCTGTATAATCATGACTTTTATAATAATAATCTATTTATATTCAAATAGTAATGATCATTTGTCATATGATAATTATTTTTGTTCAAACATAATTATTTAAAATATAAAAAAAATTAATACAAAAATTAATTTTATTTATCAATAATTAAATCTTTCTATCCAATATGAAATGCATCACATTCTAAACTATCAACAATCTCGTACTAGTTTGAAATGTTGGTGCTTAATTTTTACCTTTCACACAAATAAATATTATGAATACAAGAAAAGATCTCTCGATTTAAACCTTCAATTAGCGTATATATCCTAGAATTCTAATGAAGTTGATATTGTCTACAGATTAACCCTCAACTCCTAGTATTAGAATTGAAGATATAACACACATAATACTTATTTATTCTTCTGTTAGAGGTTTATAACCACTTTTAATACTATTATGGCATGTGCTTATCCTATTCATAAACATTTATAAGAGAGATCCTAATTCTTCTTGTTGAAGTGACACCACTTCTATGTTTATATAGGTAGAATTTTCATTATATCTCCATTGCTTTAGATATTTAAAACTCCATTAAGAGTATAAAAACTCATCCTCCTCATGCAATGGATCACACTAGTTTCTAAATTTTGAATGGATTTTACTAGTGTTTAATAGACACATAACAATAATTTGTTTTTACCCATTAAACTTTGTAATTAGAGGTTACCAATTCAAAGTTAGGTTCCCATTATTGGTGTCTAATAGTAAGAGTTTAAATCCATTCTACTTGTAGTACTACTAACCAAATATTTTGAAATTCAATTTTTTTTTATGGTAATTACCCTACTTGAGATTGAATCTCCAATATAATCACTTTAGGCTAATATATCCAAACTTTTTATTTTGCATATCATTTATATGCTTCAGATATTGTTGCCTCATTCTTATCATTTTAACAAATAGTTGGTTTTGGTTGTGGCCATAACTCTTTATTTATTAATTTTAATCATTCTATTTCCATACTTTTATACATTTTAATACAATTATACTTCTAATACAATTAGATAAACTCAATGAATAAACCAAATGATTTTGGTCCTTTTAAGATTTTTAAGGACCTTTTTATGACTTTACTATAATAAGTGTTTAAACTTATTAATTAGCTTGTATAATTTGCTCATAAAATTATACTAAAATCTTACAACACTATGGTGATAATTTTTATTTCTTTTGATTCTTATCACCCTCACCACGTGCAAGTATGCATTCTTTTATTAAAGAATATCTCATTCAATTATCAAGATATCATATATACTTAATCAAGTTGCCATTTCATTTGTCTTTTCACTATTTGGTGGCTTTTTTTTTTTTTTAAGTAAGAGGCCTCTACATCCACCCTTAATGAAAGATAATTAGCTGATATCTTAATATTTCAATAAAAGTTTCAAAACTTTTATATTTTAACTTAATATAAGAGTTTACAACAATAAGCAGATTTCGAATATAATTATGTTTCTATAGTTTCCTTTTAAGACTTTTATATCAATTCATAAATATTTATATGAATCTATTTTATCATGGACACTATTAATAATGTTTTATTATCATGAACAAAACCATGTTCATCACCCAAATGGATCAAATAGCATTTTTTTTGTTATTATAAAAGTTTTCAAATTCACAAGATCTTTGAATCACTCATGGCTTCTAAAGTAAATATACTTTGAAACTTTTACTATATAAACCATAGATGATAAATCATTTGTACAATCCATGAATTAAGCCATATACATAATAAAAAATTACCACAACATGATCAAGATTGCGGTATTAATTTTGCTTATGGCTATCTAAGCCAACCATAATAATCCACTTCATACCTATAAATCATGTAAATTTGGCTAATAAAATTATCTCATTTATAATTATGGCTTTTAATGAAAACCAACTATCTCAAATGTTATCATGAGTTTTCAATGCATATAGTAATTGCTCAATGGCCAATTCCAAGTTTATGATTATTGAAATCTCAAAACTTGATTTTAAAATTTTATGAGAATTTTATTTCTCCACCATTGTATAGCCTATATATCTCTATTATTTACCACTTTTAATTGGTCAAAACATTTTCGGATATATAATAAATTCAAACTTTACTCATAGGACCAACATACCTATATACAATAAGAGTTTATAATATATTAAACTCCAATTTCAAATACTTTCACAATCATTATGTGACCAATATGTTCATATCTAGATCACCATATCAATCCAAGTCATGAAATATGAATCCAAAGAATTATTTTCATAAAATAGAATAAACAATAATTATAATATGAGTTCTACTCATATTTCATGCAAAAATTCATGATGAATTTGCATTGGTTAAATCATTGATTGGCTAACTCTAAGGGTTACAGCTTTCACAAACTAATATTTATTATCAAGCCCATATGTCAACATGGTATATAACCAGCCACATCTTGCCATTGTCATGAAACTATTGAAAACCTCGAAAACTTGTTCACTTTTCATTTTAATAGCTTGCAAAAAGCCATTTTTTTAGGTACAAGAAGCAAAAATACATTCATTGTCTTTAACTAATAATGTATTAATTGAATGATGGCATTCTATCTCCATAGTTCATGTCTTTCTTATATGTATAAGAAAGAAAATTTCATCCCATTTAGTTCACTTTCGTAATATATGGCAAATTTCATCCTATTTAGTTCACTTTCGTAATTAAACACATGCATGTATTGGTACCTTTGGAACATTGAATTTGCATGTTCTTTTCTAGTTTATAAACATGCCTAATTAGACATTGATGAGCATCCTTCAAAATGCTAGTAAATGACAAATGCTTCAATATTTTTTTTAATGGCATGTCTTTTCGTTTAATCAATATCCCATATATGGAAAGAAATAATACTTTTTTGTAACCATTGATTAACTCTTTGACAGCTTTTATGATTTTCACTTTGTGATTGTTCACAATAAAATTTTATTTTGTAAAATCACTTCTATTGTAATACACCCAATAGGCAAAATATATGTCATACTACCCATGTTTCTAATAATAATCATTAGTTGGTTTATTATCCACCAATTAATCTATGAAACACCATATCTTAATAATAATTATTCACGTATATCAATTTAATTTTAATTAGTTTTCATGAAAATTGAACACTGGTCAAAATTTGAATCAATAATAAATTAAAAAATATATATATGAACCCTTGATTTATAAATGACCAACAAAGATAGAACTATACAAATAGTTTGACTCAACTTATTATCTTAATTTTGGTGCCATGATTTAAAAATAAAATAAATCTTGCAGCCAAATCTTATTTTCTACATATATTCTCCACTTACATCTAATTTTTTTATGGTAAATTTGTTTACCCATTTCTAATTGTTTTTCATAGAAACCATAGGACAATTTGCCTATTCTATATATAACAAAGACATGACAATTAAACAATCAGCCATTCCATTATGACCCAATTTAATTTGTTACTTGATAACAAGTGATAATTCTTTTTATTGTAGATCAATTCATGTCTTTTTCTTTTATGCTTTCAGGCTATTTTTCATCTCAGTCTTTAAAAGTATCGACTTTTTAAATAAATATAATACAATTCATTAAACCCAATTGTGGAGTCAATTTCAGTATATGCATAAACTTATGCAATGTAATCAATATTTTACATTTTGTGTTTTGATTTTACACACTAATGAAATAAATTGTTAACGTATTTATCTTACTCAATCAATCTTTTTACTAGTAATTCTGCAAAAAAATAAAACACATACCTTTAATGAAAATCTTTACGAAAATTAATATTTTGGTCCATAGAAACATTAATCCTTTGACATCTTGAGCCTCCTCTAATATTGATCTCCATATCATGCCAATTTCTTTTCTTTGTATCTTTTTTGTGCGAAATATAAATTTCTCATAATTGTCTTTAAATTGTTAGAAAAAATAATTAAGAGAAGAGGAATAACAGAAAAAAAATTTGGCTTTGAGGTGTGAAGAACACTTTTTTAAAAGTAATTATGCCTTTAGGATACAATAAAGCCTCAAACTCTCCAATTAAAAGTAGTAAAAATGGTTATACTGAAAGATTTATTTATAATGAATGAACAGACATAAACTTTTATTCAGATGGTTATGACCTTCTGTATAATCATAACCTTTATAAATAATAATCTATTTACATTCAAATAGTTATGACCATTTGTCATATGATAATTGCTTATGTTTAAATATAATTATTTAAAATATAAATAAAACTAATACAAAAATTAATTTTATTCATCAATAATTAAATCTTTCTATCCAATGTGGAATGCATCACATTCTAAGCTACCAACATTTTTTATAGTAATGATTTCATTAGTTTGATCTTTTCGAAATAATTACAAGAATTTGTATCACTATAAGGGTTTAGGTTTTTAATGGCCTTTTTTTTAATGTTTAATGGCATTTATAAATGCCATTAAAAGATTTGTGACGTTTATGAAAAATGTCAGTTAGAGTACCAGCTATACACGTGTCACAAAAAATAGTTGTATTTTCGTAAAAATGTCACAATATTAGCGGCATTTGTATCTAAAAATGCTGCTGTATTGGTAATGTTTGCATCTTTGAGACACCATTAATTTAGTGACATTTTTATGAGAAAAACATCGTTGCTTTAGTAGCGTTTGTATTTATAAATGTTGCTATATTAGCGGCATTTGTATCTTTGAAAAGCCACTAATTTAGTGACGTTTTTATGAGAAAAACGTTGTTACAAAATTAAGAAATTTATTTTGTACAAATGCCACCAAATTATTCATTTAGCAACATTCTTTAACACAAACGTCGTGAAATTAAGAAATGTATTTTTTTATATACAAAAGTTTTGTTAATATTTATTATTTTCATAAACGAGCTTATATTCAAAAACTGAAATTAATATAAACTTAATTCACGTTCAAATATGCATCTAATTAACACAAAGTTTAATAATCAGTATAATAACATTCAAATATTTTTAATACATTAACAAAATAAAAATTAAAATGTATGAATTGGTGACTACATAGATTTTGAAAATTGCCAATTGATGAACGAATTTTTTCACCTTGGTCACTAGCGTGCTCAAGAACTTACTGAATAATACCATACAATATCAAACACTTCATTGTAAGCTTTTTTTATATTAAAAAATATAAATATTTACTAAATATAATACTTGAGTTGGTGGACCATCGAGATTAGTTCCTGAAAATTGTTGTTGCATAAAATTCATAAGATGATCGAATTGATCATGCAACTACTAATATTTTGCAAGCTCATGCTCCATTTTAGCACGTTCTTCCTTAATTTTGGCATGCTCATGTTCTCTTTCTGCTTCCATTTGCTAAAAATATTATTGCATAGTTTGCAACTCCTCTCTCAATATTGAAATGTCTCGCGAAGACTGACTTGCTAAGAATATAAATTATTGAAAGCTATGTCTATAGTAGGTAGAATCTGTTGGACCCAGTCCAAGGCCTCGAACCCATCTATGCCTGTCTTTTCTAGCAACTTCTATGAAAATCTAATTTTCCAATTTTTGTATGTTGGAAGGGCCATCAGATGCTACTTCAATCTCAGTAGCCATTTTCTCTTTCACATTCTCTTGTAAATTTGTCATAAACAACTATCAAGTTTAATGATTAATTGATAATATGTTAAAAAGAGTAAATATTTACTTTCAGTTAAAATAGATGTTATAAATTACCATAATTTCTTGTGTTTTGACATTCATGTAAGATCTGTATTTTTTTACGTGTGTTAAGCGAAAAAATTTCACATATCCAATTTTACCGCCCATCTCATTCTCCTATACAAAAATATATATTATTTGATAGGAGACATATCAACTGTAACTTATTCATGCATATCAAGCCTGTCAATCAAGTTCAAAAATTTTAAATAATTTTAATATCATGTATTTATATTTTGGCCCCTTAACAACATAATAGTCTTAAACAGACACAAACAATAAAAGCATTTTGGGCTTTTATATATACCGATCATGGAAACCAAATTCAATTATTTGGACAAGTTTAATATCATGGATTGGAGCCATTCAAACTGTTGGAAGCCATCCAAAAGTTTAATTTGTATATTTATCTTTTATATGAAAAAATAGTCTTAAATAGACATAAATGACAACTGTTTCACCCACATCAATTGTAGAAACCAAGTTCAATCAATCAGACAAGTTTAATATCAAGTATTGAAGCTATCCAAACTGTTAAAAGACAACAATAACAACAATTTTATATTTTTACCTAAATAGACATAAACAATAACTTTTTCATACATATAATCCATGTCAACTAAGTTCAAAACTTTCGATAAGTTTAATATCATATATTGAAACTATCAAAACTATTAAAATAGAACAATAACTGTTAATTTGTATATTTACCTTTTAACGGCACAAAAAGTTCATTCATTAGAATAAGTTTAAAATCATAAACTTACTATTTCTTTTTGCTTTCTTGCAAAACTTTTTGATCCACTTGTGTGGCTATATTTATGTTACTTTTTGCTACCAATCCCAATCTATTCTCTTTCTTGTCATAAAAGTAATTGCATATATGATAGAAATATAAATATTACCAACTTAAAGCATAAAACACTTTCATCATTTCATTCTACTTTACAAAGTTATATATGCTTACCTCTCTTTTTCTTGGAAACCAACATCTAACTAATTGTTCATATTGCCACCTAATCACATTACAGGGTATATTTTCCATCATCACCTCTACAGTTGTATTTCAATCGAATACTTATTCTTTAAATTATGCTTATAATCTTTCCATTTTTTTGTCAATAACTTAAGCACAAATGAAATTGATATTTCAAGTACAAATCTTGACTGTAATAATACAATAAGAAAAGTTTGAATAAGTAAACAATATGTAAAATAATTATATTTTTATATGTAATTAATTATACTAATACCTTAATAAAGTTTAAAGCATCAGCCTTAGCTTCTTCTGAAACTTTATGCCATGTTTCATAATGAATAGGAAATTTCATTCCATTACGGGCAAGCATGCCTAGAAATCCAATCAATAGTTGAGCCTCTTCACCAATGGTTGCTTTTCAAAGTTTGTAGACACTACAATACACTCGTTTTGGAGAAAATTGTTTAAACCAAAAAGAAAATCATGAATTACAAAAGCTGAAGGAATAGTCGAATAAAGTAAAAGCTAAAGTAAATAAGTAATGAATACTTGAAACAAGGTTCTAAAAGACAATGCTCGAATACTAAAAGCTAAAAGGAAAGGGAAAGTAAATTGTACTTGGTCTGGAAAGAGAAATAGTAAAATAATGAAGATGATGCTTGAAGTTGGTGATTAGATGCGCTAAGTTTGGGAAGAATTTTATTGGACTAGATTATGGAAGGCATTTACTAAGACAAATGCCTTAAATAATTTTCTCCTAAATATTTTTCAAATATATTATAGGTGCCTTCAACAGAGTTGCAGTAGAATTGTTTGGGATTATTAAAGGCATTTATGCCACAAAAATGCCTTCACTAATTTCATCTAATTTTATGGTGTATTTTATTGAAGGCATTTTTTACATAATACACCTTTAATAATTCCCTCATTTTTATCTGTGAATATTAGTAAAAATGGTTTTCTACTAAAATACGTTCAATAATTTCCTTTTAAAAATTGTTTGGGATTATTAAAGGTGTCTTCTATAGAAAATGCCTTTAATATTACACTACTAAAATTTTAAGAGGTTATTGAAGGTGTTTCTTCTAGAAAAATGCCTTGACTAATTCATTTTATTTTTGAAGAAATTTATTGAATGTGTCTTCTAATGAAAACGCCTTCAATATACTAGTACTCAAATTTTAAGATAGTTAGTGAATGCGTTTATTCTAGGAAAATGCCTTCACTAATTCATTTTAATTTTTGTACATAATTATTGAAGGTATTTTTTGATAACAAATGCCTTCTATAATTTCTTTTAAAAAAATTTTGAGATTATTAAAGGCGTCTTCTACTAAAAAATGCCTTCAATATATCAGTACTCAAATTTTAATATGGTTAATGAAGGCGTTTATTTTAGAAAAATGCCTTCACTAATTCATTTTAATTTTTGTGCATAATTATTAAAGGTGTTTTTTTATAACAAATGTCTTCAATAATTTCTTTCTAAAAATTTTTAGGATTATTAAAGGCATCTTATAGTGAAAAACGCCTTCAATATATCAGTACTTAAATTTTAAGATGGTTAGTGAAATCATTTATTTCAAAAAAAATACCTTTAATAATTTCTTTTAAAATTTGTATATAATTATTGAAGGCATTTTTTTATAACAAATGCCTTTAATAAATTTTTTTAAAAAACTTTTGAAAGAATTTATTGAAAGCATCTTCTAGTGAAAATGCCTTTAATAAACCAATACTCAAATTTTAAGACAGTTAGTGAAAGTGTTTATTCTAGGAAAACGCTTTCACTAATTCATTTTAATTTTTGTATATAATTATTGAAGGTATTTTTTGATAACAAACACTTTCCATAATTTTCTTTTAAAAAATTTTAAAATTATTAAAGGCATATTCTACTAAAAAATGCCTTCAATATACCAGTACTCAAATTTTAAGACGGTTAGTAAAGGCATTGATTCTAGGAAAATGCCTTTACTAATTCATTTTAATTTTTATTCATAATTATTGAAGGCATTTTTTGATAACAAATGCCCTTAATAATTTCCTTCTAAAATTTTTTAAGATTATTAAAGGTATCTTACAGTGAAAGATACATTTAATATACCAGTACTCAAATTTTAAGATGTTAGTGAAGGCATTTATTTCATAAAAATACCTTCAATAATTCCTTTTAAATTTTGTACATAATTATTGAAGGTATTTTTTTATAACAAACGCCTTTAATAATTTCCTTTTAAAAAATTTTGAAAGAATTTGTTAAAGACATCTGCTAGTGAAAAACACTTTTAATATACTAGTACTCAAATTTTAAGATGGTTAATGAAGGCGTTTATTTTAGGAAAATGCCTTCACTAATTCGTTTTAATTTTTGTGCATAATTATTGAAGGTATTTTTTTATAACAAATGCCTTCTATAATTGTTTTTAAAAACATTTTAGGATTATTAAAGGTGTATTCTACTGAAAAACGCCTTCAATATACTAGTACTCAAATTTTAAGATGGTTATTGAAGGTGTTTATTCTAGGAAATACCTTCACTAATTCGTTTTAATTTTTGTGCATAATTTTGAAGGCATTTTTTTTTTTATAACAAACGCCTTCTATAATTTTCTTTTAAAAAATTTTTGAATTATTAAAGGTATCTTCTACTGAAAAATGCCTTCAATAATTTATTATAATTTTTTGAAAGAATTTATTGAAGGCATTTTCTACATAATATGCCTTTAATAATTCCCTTCATTCTTATCACGGGAATATTAGTGAAAGCAGTTTTCTACTCAAAACGCCTTGAATAATTTTTTAGAATTATCAAAGGTATTTTTTTAAGAAAAATGCCTTTAATAATTTCCTTTGAAAATCATTTTTTTGGATTACTAGAGGTGTATTTTAGCAAAAAACGCCTTCAATAATCTCCAACTAAAATTTTAAGGCGATTATTGAAGCATTTTTTTCCAAAAAATACCTTTAATAATAATTTTTATATTCAGTCATTTGTCTTGAACATCAAAATCACAAACTGTTAGTATAGAGAATGATTAAAAGCTACATTAATCAACCAAACCAAACCCATAAACACATTTCTATTAGACCTTTGGTTTCTTTATCCCTATCATCGCCATTGACCTTCACCAAATCTATGATGCGCACCTCTTTATTTATCAATATTTATTTATTTTTTTACTGTATTCTTTATATTATTCGATAGAGCTATTTCTTTTTTCGGTTTCTTACTATTTACATATGCATTTATATGTTTCTATTTACAAAGGATATATTGCATAAAAACTTATAAACAATGTTTTTGTCAATCACATATGTAAATAGAAACATATAAATGCATATGTAAAAAATCAAAGAAAACCAACAGAACATTCGGGCCAAATAACAATATCACAATTGGACAACGAGAAAAGGATATGCAAATGTGAAGTATGAGCTTGTATGTATTCGCACACTTGTTTTATACTCATTAATGAATATTTATGAACATTTATTTCATACATTTTGATTCTTCTATTACGGTAATTTAATAGGAATTAGTGAGCTATGGCACCAAAGTTTCCAAATGGGATGTTTGGAAACAAGAACATCTGCTAAAAGGATGAATCTTTTGGAGATGAAGCAACCAAAGAAATGGCAAAAAGGATTGTATGTATAACTGCTTTTTTAATATCATGTATGAATGGCATTATGGTTGTATGCATGACTATATAATAGCTTGTATAAATTTATTGTTATGCTCATCTTATTATTGTTTGTTAGGATGATTATGTTACCAAAGTCCAATTTGGTGAACTAGCAACAGTATGGTGAAGATCCATTGTCTTTAGCATTAGGCGCTAAAGAAAGGCCTGATTGGGTTCATGGGGTTGGTAAATTTGTCTTGCCATTAAAGTTTTTTAGTAATCAACCCAAAACTTCGTGAATGTGAAATGCACAATATAAAGCAATATTGAGCATCAACAGCAACAAATTAATGACCAGAAGCAAGGCCTCAATAAGCAACAGTAAAGACTCACTGCTTTGGAGGCCATATTGGTAGTAATGTAGCATAGCATGCTAGTAGGCCAGTCTGATAGCATCATCTACATAGGACAAGCTTCGTTGCAAGTTAGGCAGCGAACCCGACCTTTGCTACCACCTATGAAGTATGATTTGGATTGTAAGTTTAATATTAATTTGTTTATTATATTTATTGATTTGGTTTTAATACTTATATTTCATTAAATATTATAGCAAGATGTTAGCACTCAGAGTATGACCCTTGTTCAAGCTACCATGGATGAGTTATCTAATTATTTGCTGGAGCATTTATCCGAAGAAAACTTTATAACCATTGAGTTTGAGGAAGGGTTATTTGATAAACTATCATTTTCTTTCATTGGTGTGGAAGAGGTTAAAGAATTTTGTGAACTAGATGAATTATCAGATGTTGATATTGTTGCTTATATGAGGTTAGCTTATAAATTCAAATCTACACATTCAATATGTATTAATCTATATTACAGTGTAATACTAACTACGATTATTGATTGTTATCGTGTAGCTTCCTATATAGAGAGTTCAAGGGGAGACAGTTAACAAATAGATTTAGATTAGTTGACCCTAACTTCATTAGTGAGCAGAGTGGCACAATCGCTTATCATGCTAATCAAGTGATTGAATGCATGAAAAGAGCGGCTAATTATTATTTTCTCTCGTATAATGCGTAGTGAGTTATATTCTAACCTTACCCAAATCTAATATGATACATAATCTGATTATATCATTGTTATTATTTTACAGTCATCATTAGGTGCTTATTGTGATTGACACCAAATCCTTAACATCATACTTACTTAATTCAGTTAACCCAATGGTGATGCCTAACCCAAATATTCAAACTTTTATAAAGAGTTATTACACTTTATTGTATTATATATCTTCTGTTTCTTCATAAGTAATTTTATTTATGTATTAAGTAATTTTTTTTTCAATTTAGGGTAATATCTGCATTCGATAAGAAGATAAAGAAACTGAAATGGGTGTCATTACCGGTAAATATAAAATTTATTCTTTTATGTTGAGTTTGTGTTAATAAATGTTTTCTAAACCTATTCAATTTAATTTTTAGGTATCTCATCAACTCGGTAATACTGAATGTGGATATTATGTCATTCGTTTGATGCGAGAGATAGTTTTATATGTTTTTATGACCACACCATTCAAGGTTAGTATAAATTTCATAAACTCATTATATCTTCAATAAAATAAAAAGCTAAATTATGTTCTCATTTATTAACATTTACTTCTGATTTTTTTTTTAGTGGGAGGGTAAAGAAAGCTTCACGGTAGAGGAATTAGATGAAGTTCATAAAGAATGGTGTGAGTATGTATTATCATTTATCAATGTTGATAAACCTTGAGGTTAGACATTGTTGGTTGAATATAAATATATAAGGAACAAATTGTTGTAATGTTTTTAACATGTCATGTTGAATGAAAATTTTAAGTTTTTAGATTGGGGTATTGGTTTAATATTATTGGTATACTTAATATGAATACACTGTGTCCTTAATATATTGTTGAGTATGATTATTTTAGAAAAATATATTAATATGGCAACATTATCAGTTTTAAATTCGAATTTGTGATCAATTTATTGAAATACAACAATGTTCATTATTTAAATTCCAAAATGTAATTCATAGTATCACTTATATAAACCAAATATCTTCTGGGCATAAATATATAACTGACTTCAAATGTTTTTTAGGCATAAACCTATAACTGACTTGACATATACAATATCAAAAATATTTTTTTGATGGAATTAATTAAGGCATTTTTAGCAAGAAAATGCCTTGAATCATCCCTAACAAAATGTTATTGAAGGCATTTTAAACCAAAACCGCATTCAATAATTTCACTTAAAAAATATTGTATGGATTTTTGAAGGCATTTTAAAAAAAATTGCCTTTAATAATACCAACTAAAAATTAATTGAATAGATTATTGAAAGCGCTTTCGACCAAAAATGCCTTCAATAATCCATTTCATATTTTTTGTATTGATTATTAAGGGCATTTTTCTGCCATAAACGCCTTGAATAATCCCTAACGAAATATTATTGAAGGTATTTTTCAAAAAAATCACCTTCAATAATCTGACAATTCAAATTTATCGTATGAAATATTAAAGGCATTTTGAGCCAAAAATACCTTCAAGAATCCGTTCCAACTTTTGTGTATGGATTATTGAAGGCATTTTTGACAAAAACTGCTTTTATTAATCCAAACTAAAAATTTATTGATTGGATTATTAAAGACGAGTTTGGCCAAAAATGCCTTCAAGAATCGGTTTCATATTTTTCTTATGGATTATTAAGTGCGTTTCTCTGTCAAAAACGCCTTCAATATTCTTTTCAAAATTTTTTAAAGCAATTGGTGAAGGTGTTTTTGCCCAAAAAATGCCTAGAATAATTAATTACAAATAATCTCAGCAAAAACCTAAAAAAAGCTAAAAGAAGGGATCGAACCTACTACCTTATGATTAACATCCGTATGATCAAAAAAATTTTATATGATGTTTATTGAAGGCATTTTTGACAAAAATGCCTTCAATAAGCCTGTGAAATTTTTTGGTGGAATTATTAAAGGCATTTCTTGTAGAAAATGCCTTCAACAATTGCATATATTTTTTTATGAGGGGATTATTAAAGGCGTTGTCTACCAAGAATGCCTTCAGTAATTTCCTATCAATTTTTTTAATGGGATTATTCAAGTTATTTTCTGCCAAAAAATGTCTTTAGTATTCACTCAAAATTTTAAAACAAGATTATTTAAAACGTTTTAGTCGATAAATGTCGTTAATATCAAGTCTTGGGTTGTGTTTATAAGTAACAACGCTACTATTTGAATATTTAGTGACATTTTGATAATAAACGCCTTAAGGTTTATAAAAGCAAGGAAACTAGCGGTGTTTGTAAGTAAAATGCCACTATAAAACTGTCACTAATCTTTCATTTGCTTGTAGTGTATGGTTTCATTACAGTTGTATGGTTTCGTTACAATCACAATTTTTTTTTCTTTTTGAACCAATGCTGAATGCCATTTATTATGGTAGGATAATTCTTATATTATTATATTAATATATATGAGAGAAATTATTAAATATTCTAATAATGAAGTTTTAGATTTCATAAATACTGTTAGTAGGATGACAAATACTCTTTAGGATATATTAAAAAATAAAAAAATTAATTAAAAAAATGATATTTATCAAATTTTAATTCCAATTATAAAATTAAAAAACTCCATATCAAATAATTTATCGTATATATTAATAGTATTGATTTGAATAATAACTTAATTTTTAATGATAAATATCTACTTCATTGGCTAATGTAACAGAACTGAGCCCGTGCTTGAAAATTATCTTTCTAGACCAAGAACCAACCTACCAAAGAAAGCACTTTTGATTCTTTAACCAATCCCACAGCAATAACTATCCTTTTTTTTTTCCCTTTTGGGTACAATAATACCCAGAGCCGTTGAACGTGCAGGTTCATAGCTTTTTCTCACCTTTACATCGCATATAGGCAAAAAGTGCTGTCTAATGGTCACCGCAATTTTGTGGTAATTTCCCAATATTAGAAAGCAAAAATGTTCAACAGATAAAAAAGGAGAAGTAACTATTGTGAAAAAAAAGAAAAAAAAAAACTAAATTTGAAAGTGCATGCAATCGAAATTGGGGATCTTTATTGGCCATTGATTCCACATTCTCTTATTAGCTGCTTCTGAAAGTATTACTACGAAGGCAGATTACGAGGCTTTAAGCATTTTCATACCCTGTCTTCTATAATTTTCATTTTTCCAGTTTTCTTCTTAGCAGTAATAAGTTGGCAATGCATCTATTCGATTGTTAAATGTGTATCAACTCACCATTTGACCTCAGGATTTCGGCTTAATTGAAATTTTCAATCAAATACAGGAGAAAGTTTGATGTGGTTTTATTTCAAAATATATTAGAAGTTACCTCAAGGAAAGAGTTGTAAAAGCTTATCTGAACTTAAAAAATTCGTTCGAATCTAAATAAATGAAAATGACTGAATTTGAATAAAATGAATATCAGATTCAAAATGATCCAAATTTTTTCAAATTGAAATAACCCGAGTCAAAGTGACTGCATCCAACCTGACGCACCCAATTACCACGTTTATTCAAGGTCAATAAGAAGCTAAAGCAATCCAATAAGCTTCTTGATCTCCCATATAAACACAAGCCACCTAGTCTTTTTTTCTTGCATGAAGGCTTTCTCTAGTAATCAAACATAATAGGTAACATTTGATAATAATTTTAAAATCATCATAATAATTTATTATTATGACTATGTTATCACTTGTAATTCAAATAATTATATTTAATTCAAGAAATATTCATAAACTATATCAAAACAAACTCGGTTAATATTTCTAAAATATTATCCAAAATCTACCTATGAAAACTTATTTAGACTTGTTTAATTTAAATTTAATGTTAAAATATTAAAAAATTTGCAACAATATTTTTATATTTTTTAATATTTTAAAATTAAAATTGGAAAAAAATATTATTTAATACTTATATATTATCACGGGCTGTCCTGGTGCAGTCGAACTTGAAAGAAAACCCCAGCTATGTGAAAAGAAAGAAGAATGAGGAAGGCAGAGTCGTTGTAGAGATGAGGAATATAGTTTACAACTAACAACGCAAAAAGTATAGGGTTGATGAGTTAATGAATAGCAGTGCAGACAAAGACACATGAATAAGGATAGTAAAAGGGACAAACTCAGATTCCCTATCGAGAAATCAAGAAACCATTTGAATCATAAAGGGATAAAAGGTGAATTGCGGATGCGGGTCCTTGTCTTCCCCAGCTCCCAGTATCCTCTCTTCTCTTTGTCTTTGACCAAGTAAATGAAGCAGCCCTCTGAAACGACTTATTAATTAAAAATAAAAAATATTTACATAGTTTGAAAAGATTACTTGTATTTTAGTGAGATATGGGAAAAAATAAGTGATGGCAAGAGACGAACACAGGGAAAGAAGAAGGATTAGCTTCAAATCACTGTCACAAAAACATTGACTTCTACATCGCCTAATTATGACTCTCTTTTCAGCCTCTCCATGGGCATCTATCTCTTTCAGTGGTGCACTGGCAGCACTGCTCTTCCTTCAGGCTTTAGCCTTTCCTCACTGCTTTGATTCCCTTTTGCCACCCCAAAGTAACAAAAGAAAAAAGGTTCTTTGTTTCCTCTACAGTCCACATTCCAGCAATGCTCATGGACCATCGTCTTCTTTAATTTCAACTGTATTTGATTTAAAGCATCTGTTTCTCTCTCTCAAATTTTCGAATCTTTCAGGACGGTGGGCCTTTTTCTCATCAGGCCAAACCAGTCTCTTTAAATTAACTAAAGAGAAAACTTTAAAGATTGCAAACATAAACTTAAAATCGTATTGAAAGAGCTTGAAAGAAAAAGAACAAGAATTGTAAAGAATAAGAACAAGAAAGCTTAAAGAAACAAAAAGCTAATTCAGTTTAGGCTCACCCCAAACCCTACTTTCTCCTAATCCTAGAGCTAGCTATTTATAGAAAAAGATTACATAGAACCCTAGACTAAGGCCGACAGCTTGGAACTTGAACCCTTCATAAAGTTTGCTATGGTCTTGCTTGGTATCTTGATGAGAAGCCTTCTTGAACTGAATCTTTGTTGGATAAGGTTGACTCTATCCAAATAAATAAATGTAGACCAAAACTTTGCTGGATTATATAGAAAAGTTACTGACTTTAACTTCTTAAACAAAGGAAGAAGGTGGTTTCGTTAAGCTCTCTTCAAGCAGCTTAAGCTTTAAACTTTAAAAGTTTCAGTTGCTTAACTCTTCTTGATGATTTCTTGAAGATTAAAATATCTAAGATGTAGGTTCCGCTAAGTCTTCTTGAAAATAAAAAGTTTAAAGTTTTAAAAAGTGTTCTTCAAGTTGGAATAGAAATTAAAGTCTTCTTGGAGGTTTTTTGAAGTAGTGCTTTGATTTGAAGAAACTTAGGAGAAATTAAAAATGTATGACTCCCCTTGTTTGAATCCTTTTAATTCTAAATCAAAGTAGAATTTTCAAGTCAAAGTAGGAAAACTAAATTAAGGTAGGAACTCCTCTTTTAACTAAGAATACCAAGGGTTGTTTGGACTTTTCTAATTTAGGCATATTCTTAAATCCCTTGCCAAGTCATCATGCGACATAAAGCTTCAAGTTATCTCTTTTGACGAATGGAAAGAGATTTGCTATCATGTCATCCATAGTAATCCCATGCATATGCATCTATATAAACTAACATAAGCTTGCATTCAACTTAAAATTACAAATCTAACCCTTATAACGATTGAACCTCCTTTTTTATGATTCTTTCATGATTTTACCCATTTTTCATCATGATTCGATCATTCTTAGTCCAATAGATGCAGTTAAGAAAATCTTGAATAATTTTAACACTTCCACTCTAAGATTTTCTAAGAATTCAAGATTCATCAAGAACATAACAAAAACCATCCATGATTACTACAAATGCATCAAGAACCTATCAAAATTGATTAAGAATTTTTAATATTCTTCAAGATTCACCAAGATTCAATACTGTCTCTAATATTTCCTACAAAACAGCAAATTAGGCACACTAGGAGTAAAAATAACATTATTTAACCAAGATCTATGCAAAATTCACTCGTTAAAGTACTATAAATAACTCTATTTCATAGAGTTATCAATTATTTTTGTCAAGGACTTTGTATTTTTTTTTAATTATAAAAAGTTCTTAAATGGAGGATCAATTTTCCTAAATTTCGACTAGATATGAGTGAATTGAAGAAAATCTTCCAATGCCAAGGATTCTTATTTTATCAGTAAATATTTTTTAAGGAAAATAATGATAAAATATAAAATAAAATAAAAAATTTACAAAAGGAAAAATAAAATTGATTATTTGCATCATTTTAGTTAGTATCATTTATTTGTTTCATGTTACACAATACATTCTTCATTCCTCATCATTAAAAAATAAAAAATGGTAAAATGACGAATTGCTTTTCTTTAAAAAAGAAAAAAGAAAAAAGGTTTTTCTATTAGAAATGAAATAAGATAATATTCTAAGTAAAATAATTTTTGGATCCCTATCTAAATATTGGAAGGATTTTCAACAATTATTCTTTATAAAGGATTATTATTTTTTATTTTAAAGATTATCATGAATATTCTCAAGTGAAAAAATATTTTTCAAAATTTTACTTAGATATAGGGGAATTTAGAAAATTTTTTGAAATCAAAGATTTTTATTTTATTCCTAAATAAAATGATTTAAAAAAAGATTTATGACAATAAAAGAAACCAAGGGAATTATTTCCAAATATCAAAATTAAGACTATTTTTATCAAAATTGAGAATAACACATGTTTAATTAGTACCATTTTTTAACAAGTACTCAGAGGTGTTGGTCTTCCCATACGTAACCTCACCTATAAATCCAACTTTTGTTTTTACAGTCCAAAATTTTCTTTTAGATAAATCTTAATTAATTTTTTGTTTTATTAAAAAGATAAGTTTTCTTAGGTTGTCAATCATACCTAACCTAAAAATATTGGTGACGACTCTCTATTTTGATTTGTTTTCTCAAAATAGGCTAGGATCAAGTTACCAGACTTACATATTTTAAAAATTTTAGGTTGAAATCATAAATTGGGCTTCATTTTGGGCTTAGAAAGGCCTAAAAGATGATTATGAATGACAGACATGTCCACTAATCAATTAGGAAGAGTCCAATTTAAAATTAAAGTGAATTTGGACAAAACTTAAGACTTTTTCGAAAGGAAAAAAAGACCAAACTGATTGGCAATGCCCTATACTAATCGGTTGGCAAGTGATAATTTTCATGAATTATCTGATGGATAAATCCTAGGATAAGTACCCCTAACGTTTATCATATGGGCAATAAAGCTCCGACCATATCCCATTTTGTGCCTACCTTTTGGCTATAAATAGCCCTTGCAGGTTCTCGTTCCATGCAACTCAGCCATTCTTATCTTTTATCTAAAGTAACTCTAACCTCCCCTGAAAAAACCTTCCAAAGCTTTAAGGAAATCTTCACATTTCTCCCATAATCATCAAAATAGCTTAAACCTCAGCCAAAGCTATTGAGTTATCTCAACCAACTACCTAACTATTTGCCAAAGCCTTTTAAAGCCCAATTGCAACCCCCAGCTGATTGGCATATCCCTCAACCAATTGGCACTAACCTTCTTGAACGTCTTCCCACCTCCATTTTCACATATTGCCTATATGTCAACTCTAAGGCCATGTCACTATTATTCCGATATACATATCATTGTGTCCATTTCACCCATCAAATAACCAAAATTACCTCTGACATCTTGAAATAATCCACTATTCCATTAAAAACACTTTCATATCCTTAAGTTTTCCTATCCATTGTTCAAAACATCCAAAAAACTCCTTTAAACCTCTTAACAAATCCACTGAAAGCCCAAAACTTCATTCATAACAAAATCAACCTTGACAACTAAGTTTGCATAATGGTATGCCATATAATTACAATTAGAATTTATTTTTTTGCTAAAAAAAGAGGATATTTTTCATTAATCCACATCTAGTATGCCATGTATAATCCTATCATGTAGCCTAAATATGAAGAATGGATGGTATTAAATATGCCTTAAAGACATCTTATATAAATCATCATTATAATATGCCACTTTGACTAGGTTGCATTTCGTGCTTCTTTGGCTACTCATTCTTTCTTTATAATAATATGACATGAACTGTTGTATTTTAATATATATAATTAATAACATAGTGCCTACATCATTTTAATGGTTGATAAACCATCCGATGCTATAAGCCAACTTGTATATTTCTAGATGCATGCATGACAACGTAGACATAAAAATTGTTCATAAAACTGCTTCTTATAAAGAATAAATAGAAAGATATGCTTTTTAATCTGTAAGCTAATTAAGGTTTGGTCTAAAATGGAAAAGTAAAGGTTAGATTTATCCCATATGAGATTTGAAGCTTTGATTCCTCTAAAATCTTGTTTACTATCTTTTAACCAAGTTTTTTTTTTTTTTTTGATAAAGATGAAACTATAACCTTGCAACTAGCATTGATTCTTGGGATATAAATAAATTGATTGACCACTCCTATTCAAAATTTGGATTTCAACACTAAGATGAGTGCTAAGCATGAAACTTGCACCTGTCATAATGACGACTCCACTAGGTAGATTATATAACTCTTATATTCAATTACTGTGATTCCCTTTCTATGTGATTGACGTTGGTAATCTGCAAGTACACGGGCTGCTAAAGTAATAAAATGTGTAAGTAAGATACTGTTCCCTTGAGAATTAGTCAATGTAGTATTAAGTACCAAAATTGAGCATCTTAACCTTTTGATTATATGAATCGAACTAATTACCTAATGCATGAAATGAAATTGCTATAATGCATGAATTTGAAGTAAAATGAAAGTTAAGAAATAAAGCTAATACATGTAATCTAAATCTAATGCATGACCTAGCAAATAAATTGATGAACTTGAAATAGAATGAACATTCAACCATGATGTAAATTGACTAAACTAATAACAATGTAATTACACCTAACGAACATCATAAAAACTTTAAAATAATAACTAAACATTCCTATCATGAACTTGCTTTAAAGGTAACTAAAATGACAAAACCAAATGAATATAACACAAACCTAATTGCATCCAAATAGCACTTACAATCAACAAATTGATCCTAGGAACCATCTCTCTCTTATTCATCATTGAACCTGTTTGTGACAAGGTTGAGTTCCATGTTATTAATGTTCTTACCTCATTCAATTTGTTGCTTGGTAGAGCTTGGTTGTGTGTCCTCGTTCATCCACCAAAAAATCAAAATAATAAAGATGAAAAACTATTGATCCTTCATGGAGATGAACTTGAAATTACCCTAGTCAAAAATATCCAACTAAAAACCTAGTTGCTACGTTAAGACTTTAGCATAGCCATGATAAAAAAAGAAAAAGGTACCCTTGATTTTAATCCATATGGTAATTTAGTTATCACAAACATCTTGAAACAAATAGGTTACTTTCCAAGAACTAGATTGTGAAATAGATTCATGGTAAAACTTGATATGATGGACCAAAGGACAAGTCACCTGACATGGACTAAGGTTTAACCTAAATGAAAAGCCAAATGGCCATCTTAAAAAGAACCCATGAAAGCTATCAACCATTTTGTTGTATTCGGCTAAACTAAAGGAGAACCTTTAGATAGATTGACTAAAGTATTGTAATGTAATTGTTCGAAAAAAGAAAAAAACCATTCAATCAAAAGCCCATTTTGATCGTAACTAGATTATCACCATAACCATCAGTCAAACCTATAAATGGAGTCTTTGCTGAAAAGCAATCTTCAAAGATGAATATGGAGTCTGTAAAGAATCAGTTAAATTTGAATCAGCTATACCAATGTACTTTGAAAACATGAGAATTACCTTGCTAGTACGATCATGGATCACACCCCCAATGCCAGTAGGACTAGGTTTTCCAATAACAGAACCATCAATATTAATTTTCTAAGTCCCCAATGGAGGAAAGAACTAAGATACATGCTGGCGATGAGGCTTCTTTGCACCAGGGATGTGGATATCATGCATGAAGACTGACGAGTTTAATAAAGTAGAGTTCAGTGTAGGAAATTTGACCTTTGACTTGTAGACTCTAATGCAAATCAAATAAAAAATACAATCCGTTCAAAGAGATTTTTTGTTAAAAATTTTCTCATTATGAGCAAACCAAATAGACCATGCAACAACATAGAAAAAACTATCCTAAATCAATTTTTGATCCAACCTTACCGGTGCAGAGCACCAAGATTGAAAGATAAATTTAAAAAATCTAGGAACAACCCAAGAAATGTTCCACTGATGCAAGCATTTGTTTTATTTTTGCTAGAATGAATTACAAGTAAGTAGAAAATGATCAACTACTTTAACTTCATCACAAAACACATTTTTTGTTGAAAGAAATACTGTAGCCCTTTTTTTGGAAAACTTCAAGCACTAGCAACTTGCCTTTCATAGTTTTCCAGCAAAAATTTTCCACTTTAAGTAGTGCGATCCCTTTCTGGATCTAACTTTCAATTTGAGCTTTTATGTTTGTAACTTTCTCCAATGCTTGCCTAAAAGAGTGAAAAGTGAAGAAACCATTTGATGAGTGTGCCCAGATTACTTTATCAGTGGCTAGAGGAGACATCATGATTGAATTTAGGAGCTCTAATAGTTACTTCCACACACCAACCTCCCAATCAAAGAGATCTTGCCCTAAAAATGATCTTCCAAACCTAATTTGATCCTTCCCAATAACCATAATCTTTTATCATTCTATTCTTGTTTAGTGACAAAGCATAGATTCTCCAAATGAATTGTTAAAAATAAGATCATCGATCCAATTATTTATCCAAAAATGAATTTTTGAACCATCACTTACACAAATAGAAAAGCTTCAATTTATTAAGTTAAATAAATAGTCTGTAAGCCAATTGTTTTAATGTCTCTCCAAATGTGAAAAAGGGTATTGTTCACACAAGGATCAGGCCATAAAATAGTAAAAGAAATATAGTACATTTTATAGATTACTTGTCTCTATAAATAATCTGGTTCTTTTGGAAATCTCTAAGGCCATTTTAGCAAAAGAACTTTATTGTAATATTCCACATTTATGATACCCCAACCACCCATTTTTTCCCTTGTATGTGGTGCTTCAATCCACAAGTCTCAATTTTCATTTATCATCAAGGTCACCTTAGATGAATTACCTTTAAAGTTTTTCTAATTCTATCACAACACCCCTTGGAATCTTAAACAAACATATCTAATAAATAGGGAGGTTTACTAGAACTGATTTAATCAAAGTTACTCTTCCAGTTGGGGATAGAAGCTTACATTTCCAAAGATTAAGTTTGTGTTGGTGCTTGCCCTTTAAGTCGAATCATATTTTGGCTAAGATATTATCATATTTATAGTACTTTGATATTTGAGATCTTATAAAGGCCTTATTTCTTTATCATTAAGCTTGTATGCATATACTTCAATGTTGATACTTATATCACAAAGTCCTCAGAATATAAATAAAGTTTTACAAGGGAATACAATGAGATTGTAATTATGAAATCATCATTGCATAAAAGCTATATGTTCCAAAATTGTTCCTAATCAATGTTTTATTGATAAGAGGACATTGGCAAACGCTATTGATACTAGCACATAGTTATGTTCTTACTTATAAATAAGCAACCAATTTCATAGGTTACAGTTTGGGTAAAATTGAGCTAATATATGGGTATTTGTTATAAGAATAAGTTCACTGAACGTGACCCTATATAAGAATGCTATATGGTAGTTCACATAGTGTCTATAGTTACATTCTCATGTGATTGTTGTATTAGTGATCGTTTGACTTGAGATTACTTGTGATCTTGTATGATGAATGTTATACTATGACTTTACTTATGGTTCTAGCCAAGAATGCTCCAGTCGAGTATTGTTAAGTATAACATGAGGCATATGAAGATGCATGAAGTAATCAAGATGGGATCATCACCATGTGTGATTAAGAGAATATCTCAACTAGTCTTGATTGAATTAACTTGAGAAATCTTTGGCTAAAGTGAAATAAGAGTTTATAATTGTTCTAAGACTTATTTGTTAGCTATTGTCAAGGATAATACTAAATATAGTTGAACAAGATTGAGTTGATACTAAATCATACTCAATGTTTAAACAAAGATACTATGTAATGAAAGGATATTAATTATACACAAGACCATTAACAAATAGGTTGTTAAACCATATTGACATTTCTTTAGCAATTGAGGGTCATGGCAATTAGCATTGATCATAATCTATAAACATAAGATTGGCTAATTGGAGAATTGGTGATGGAGACAAAAAGTTTACTTCATTTATAGCTGAATACTAAGACTTTATACAATACTGGTATATTGCCAACATGTTAAAGAGCCTAATAGGTCACACACAATAGGAAAATTATGAAAGATTAAAATTAGAGCAAATTAAGTTAAAACTTAATTTGATTTTGGTATGACCAAAAATAGAGGAAATAAAAACAAGAGAAAGAGTTTCCCATATTTGGTACATACAGCTAGTATAGGATTAATTATAGAAATTTGTATTCCAAGTATTAAACCTAATGTGGCCAAATGCATCTCCTATAAAAAGAACATCAAGCTGCCCTCTCTTGAAGAAAGTAATAAGAAAAGAAAGTTTCACTCAAGAAAATACAATAGGTCTTACAAACACTTACTAGCTATAATGTCGCTTTGAGTTTTACCAAACCTTAGAGAAGGTTATTTCTCAAAAGTTCGTGTGGATCACCATTAGAGGTTGAACACTTGGGCAGCTTCTTAGCTTGGAATCTATTTGGAAGATCACCAAATTGAACCAATAGATTTTTGGCATTCAAGGTAACACCCTTAGCTGAAACTATGCATGTTGTATATATATGTTGTTTGTATAATCTTATTGATTAAAATTGACTTTAAGGAAGTAAAATTTTTTAAGTTTTTCACTGCGTTAACTCTAATAATGATAAATAATTTGCTTTAAGTGATATTAGAGCCTTGTCAATATAAATTATACAAATTAAAAGTTTGTTTGGTTATTCATGATATCAAAACTATTTTATATGGCAATATGTTGTTGTGATATAGAGGCTAGAAATTTATTTTTTCTATATTGTTTTGATTGGATTCTCTTATAATATCAAAGAAAGATGTCCTAGGATGATTGTGATATAATTTTATGATTTATGGATATCGTTTGTATGCTCAATGAATTTTTTTTTTTTTACAATCTATCCATATCAGAAAAATTCTACTATAGTGATATTACAAAAATTGTTTCTTACTTTAGGGATATTATTTGGCTACAAAATGCTAAAAAATGAAAGTAAACATATTGATGATTTATGGATATTGTTTGTATGCTTAATGATTTTTTTTCCAATCTTTCTATATCAGGAAAATTCTACTATAGTGATATTACAAAAATTGTTTCTTACTATAGGGATATTATTTGGCTACAATTAAAAATGAAAGTAGACACATTGATGATTATTGTGTAAAAATTTCAAAAATTTTGGAGTTGATTTGATCATTCAAAAGTTGATGACAAGTTCAACCTAAAAATCTGCCAATGGTGGCTAGACATGTAAAATATGCATATGATGCATTGTTACTCTAATATGATTATGGTAATTAGTTTTCTTGATGCACTTAGTATTCTTAAAAGTTAAGAGACTTTAAAAACTTACTCACTAAGATTTTAATGAAAATCTATGTGATAATCAATATTGGGAATCTTAGGAAACTTGTTAACCAAGATTTCAAGATTTGCTTTTTTAATCTCCAAGTTTAGTGGACTATTTTTATGAAAGTCAAAGTAATTGTTACTTGCAATTCTATAATCATAACCAAAGGCATAAGAAAGCATGGGAAACAATTTAGAACTCTTAGATGGTGGCTAGTAGGGGCAGCATGGTAAAAGATGGCCGAGACTACCTGGTTTCCATAAAAACTACCCTAGTTGAAACTTGCTTTCCTTTTAGAGGGGTTTTCAGCCAAACCCTAGATTGATGCTATTTTTTGTTGAATTTGGATTCCTAAATAGTTTAGGTTTGAGAAATAAGATTTTATATAAAATCCAAATTGAATTGAATTTTTTAAACTGTTTAGAATTTCAAATTAACAAGGAACTATTTCATTACAATACCAAGTTGGACTAGGAAAATCTCAATGCATGAATTTGACTTGATTTTAATTGATTGCCATTCCTAAATGGTTTAGAGTGATGTCGACCATGTTACTTTAAAATTCAAGTAAAATTATAATTCCTTAATTATTTAGGAAATTATGATTGCAAATTACATGTTTTTAAGATAATAGTTAGACACATTTAGCCATGCTAACTAAACATGTCTATGCCTATCATCACATTGAGTTGGATTCATAATTGATATATGATATTAATATTGATTCAAAGAACAGATGTGCAAGATTATAAATTTGAACCAAACATCATGGTTGTTGTAGTATGCATATTAGTTATGAGATAAAGACCTATACTGATTTATTGTTATATGTGTTGGAATTTATATGTGATAAATGCCATGATAATTGTGAGATGCATGATAAGATTACATGCATTGGATATATGATCAATTCTTATGCATGCTTGATAAGACCTATGATGAATCAAAATTCTCACATGAAAAATATTAACTCTTGATGCCTTCCATTAATTTGATGCTTTCCATTAATATAAACAACTAAACTTTCTACTAGTGGGGCTTGTTGACACAAAAATCAAGGCACTTATTATTTGAAATAAGGTCCTATTATGGTTAATAGATCTTACTTAACTATCATTGTATTAGCCAGATGCCAAAAACTTTATCGTATAATGATAGAGGTAATGATTGAGCTAATCACATAAGATGTGATTAGACAAGAAGTTGTCACCCAATTAGTCTAGGAGCCACATAGACATATGATTGATAAGCAAGTTATCTACCTAATTTACTTATCATGGCTTGTTGAGACAAACCTCAAGGTTATAGTAAACTAAATGAGATTTTAGCCCAATAAAAAAATATGATTTTTTCGAATTGATAGTAAAGGCTATTAATTTGATTAAAATAGTGGGAACAACTAATATATAGATTGGGACCTTATTTATATTAGTATTAAACAATATGACTGATACTTGTTCATATTTTATAGGTTGTAAAAATGAGTAACAACTTGTCGCTTCGTAGCACATTTAATGTTAACATGCTTATAGGGCCTAACTTAATGATTGGTATCACAATCTAAAGCTTGTCCTAAAGCAAGAGAAAATGTTTTATGTTCTTGATGAACTAGTTCCATCGAAACCAGATGCTAGTACTGATGGCGCAATGTGGTGAGTTTATGAAATCCATAAAAACCATATTGATCAAGTCGCATGTATCATGGTGGCTAGCATGACCCCTAAGTTGTAAAGGCAACAAGAGAATATGGATACTTTAATAATCATTTTGCACCTTAAAGAGTTGTTTTACAAACAAGGGTGGATTGAAAGGTTTGAAACCTTTAAGGAATTGTTTCGAACAGTGATGTCTAAGAAAACTTCAGTCAAAGTGTATTATCTCAAGATGATCAATTGGTTTGAGAAACTTGAACAATTAAGATTTATGATAGATCATGAGTTAAGTATTGACTTGATCTTATCATCTCTTTCTAATAGTTTTTTATAATTTGTAATGAACTTCAATATGCATCAAATGGAAGTAACATTACCACAATTGATGAATATGCTTGACATTGTCAAAAAATCCATTAAGATCAAAAGGCTAAGGTTCTTCTAGTTTCTTCATCTAAGGCTAAGAAAATATCAACCAAAAAGAAGAAAAGTAAGAAGGTTGATAAGAAAAGGGATGTAAGTAAGGCTATCAAGCCTACTAATAGCATCAAGAAGGATAAGGGTGCATGTCACCATTTTGGTAAGAAAAGTTATTGAAAAAGGAATTGCAAAGTCTACTTGGCAAGCTTAAAGGAGAAGAAGTCTAAAGAGAAATCTACTTGAGGTATGTTTATGATTGAGATCAATATATCTCTTATTGATACATCTTTTTAGGTATTGAATACTGGATGTGGTTTTCTTTTATATAATGACATATAGAGACTAAAAAAAAGTATATGCCTAAAGAAGTAATGTTAGATTTTTGTTTTTGTTATAAAAATTAATCATACATTATAATGTTAGATTTTATATATAAAGGTTGTGATCAATAAGTTGTGCATCCCATATACATTAATTGCTCAAATTAATTCAATCAATAATATAGATCACAATTAAATCAATGATACAATATAATCAAATATAAAAGTCAATAAATACATCTAATTAATTCTCCATTATAATTTTTCAATCCCAACCAACCGATCAAAATAAATCTTTTCTGAATTTGACAAATTAAATCAATCAATTTATAGGTATCATAGCTAAATTAAACTTTTAATTAATTTTATAAATGATTCAAAGAATTAATAAGCACTATAATTATGGTCATAAAAGATTTTTTTTAATGGTTTAAGAATATCTAAAGAAATATAATTAATAAATACAACAATTACAATCATAAAAGAGTTTATTCTCTAATCAATTACTTGATACATTATATTTGATTAAATATGATATCCATTTGAGTAATTGATGTATTTCATATGTAAATATAGAAAGCAAATATATCAAATTAAAGTTGCCTTATTGATTAGCCTACCACACATTTTTTGTATAAATAACTTTAGGTTTTTTTTTTAATTTTTATTTTGATAAGCAATGCATCTTTAACCACATTTCTCTAATTTTATTTCTTTTGATCATCACTCAACTCCATTTCAATTTTCACTCCTATTTTCACTTTGCATCATTTCTTACTCTCTGTTGCCTAAAGGTTTTCTCTCATTACACTTATATTTTATATCTCTTTAATCATGATATTATCTTTCTTTTTTAATACTTTTTTGTTGTTCTTAAGTATCATTTTGCCTTTATTGCAAAATTATAATTGATTTTATGCGATCTATTTCATATATATTATGTTTTCTAGACTTTTATGGTTTAGTTAATTAATTATTTGTAGTTTACTGGTAACTAAATAAGGTTTATAAATTTAGTATGGACACAAAATTAAATAGACAAAGGAGAATGGCAATTTTAACACAATAGCAATATTCACAACATATTATGCCACGTAAACCAACTGAAAACAAAATTTCAAGGTCACATTCTATCATGGATGTTAGAAGTTACTCTAAATATCAATCAATAACCACTCAAGCAACACAAAACACCAAAAACATTTTAGGCAACAACTCTATCCTCTTAACAGAGAACATTCACCCAAATTATAGTTCTTACCTGCAAGGCAATATAATCACTACAAGTGACCATTCTCAAGAATGAAACCAACTCAGTAAATCTCCATTTACTCATATTATTCATGCGGCAATAACAAATGTTTTTCTTAGACAAGAGCAAATGAAGTAGTTTTATTAGCATAAGACCAAATTCTGACAAGATTCCTCCATGACACCATCCAACTTCACAAACAATATATGACTCTACATTCATTATTATTTTTTCAAGAGATAAAAAGTCAAACAATTGATAGTAATTATATGATTAGGCATTTATTCAACGATCATACTTCTAAAGATACATTTTATATTTTTAGTTTATTATTATTCTTTTATTACATATATATTAACCATATAAACATTCAAACTTTCAATTCAATGGATAAAAGATACATATGGGGCAGAAACTTTAAACCAATTGTTAAAGAAAATGCCCATAAAAGTAAGTTATACTTTTTAAAATCATTATTTAATTAAAAGATATGTTAATACATTAAATTTGATATCTATTTTATTTTATTGTATAGGAAATTAGTATTTTTTAAGTATGGTATTTTAGAAACCTAACTCAAGTGTGCACTTACTACAGTGCAATACTTTGGCATGAAGAATATATAGGGAAATAAAAAAAAAGCTATGACAACCTAAATTCTCACTTAATATAGATAATACCAAGTTTACAATGAATAAGGTGTATGATTTTGATCCTAAGCTTAAATGTAAAAAAATATATATATTGGAATAGGTATGTATAGACTTATTATCATGATTATGTTTGCTATAAAGTTATATAGTATAGATTATAACTAAAACTTTAATCAAATTACATATTGTTGTTTTATTTGTCTCTTCACTTCCATTTATGAAATTTATTTACTCATCAAGTAAAATGACACATTCTTCAAAGATAACAAGAAATACTCAAGAATCAATGCATCTTCGCTCCAACAAGTTTTGGAAGAATCTCTTAGGAAAAAAATTCGTAAATGAGATTAATTTAATGTTGACGAAATTTTTAATTTCTTAAAATTGAAAATATTATTGTCTTTTATTTAAAGATTACTTGGATTCAATAAATTACAGTTTAAGTTTCTTTAAATTGATAATAATTGGATAAGTATATTTAATATGTAATTAACTTATTTTGCTATATTAAAATATATAAAATTTAAATAACAAATGATTATATAAATTTTGAGAAGTTTATAAACTTCAAAGCTTATATTATCATTTTAGAAAAGAAAGCTTTATTATATATAAATTTATTAACATATGAATATATTTTCATGCATTGTATGAATTTAAAACTAGTTTAAAATAAATGTCAAAACTTGTATCTACAATTGTATTTTGATAAGAAAAGGTTAACATTCATGTTTTATTCAATTGTTGGCATCTTTTTGCTAGGGACAATAAAGTGATAATATTTAAGGTACTGATATCTTCGATTTTTACAAGAAATTTCCTATAACCTCATTTTGGGAGTTTACAAAAATTGTATAAAAATTAAAGAAAGCAAAAACAAAAGAGAAACATGGCGAAGATAGACCATCCTTCTTATTACAACTCAAAAAAAAAAAAAAATCTCTACCATGAATTGAGACTAATCAAAATTTAAAAAATTATAAATCACTATAAATTTAATAAGCCAACTTTATTCAACAGAAGATAATATTAAATAGAACCCTAATGTCTCATCTAAAACGTGCATAATACATTCATTCTTTGAATTAAATACGTGTTTGGATCCAACATCATTTATTGGAATATTTAGCTTGAAAATTGTGTAAGCTTGTGATACTGTCCAGTTAAAATTTTAATTTAAACAAATTAACACATATGATTGCGAAAACATTAGGCAAATAATATTACTTGCATAATAACACAAGAATATATGAGATTTGGTCATTGAATCTAACTGTATTTTGTTCATATCGAAAGACCTTCCCCGTTATTCTCGATTTCGATTTACACAAAGAACATGTAGACTTTTTTTTTTTTCCAAAATATTTTTCAAATAGTAAAGATCAAATGTTCCAAGGGAATAATTTCTTAGAAAATGTCATAAGAGAATAATTTTTTACTCTATGAAATTAGAGCCAGGAAAATGTTTTTCCTCTCTTTCCATGTTTGTTTTCTAAAATTTCTTTTGAAATTTTTTGATTTTCTGAACATCTGTTTCTACACTTTAGGCTTTTTTTTTTTTAATTACAAAAATTAAGCTCCAATAGAAAATTTCTTTTAATACAAAAAAGCAAACTTCAAAAGAAATTATCTTTAAAAACAAACTACAAAAGGAAGTCTACACCCAATTTATCTAAAAAGTACAAGTATCTTAGAACAAAATCAATTTCAAAATCAAAATTCTTATTTACTTTATCTGTTCCTTTCAAAATATTATCTTCTTAATCTTTTATTTTTTTAATTAAAATTATTTCCAAAATTGAAAATAAGTACGCTTTGTAGAATATATGTTTCTAACAACTAGAGATTGCATTAGAAGGGAATTGAACAAATAAAAACTTCTAGGAGCTTTTGATATCATTTTAATAGTCACCATGGTAGTTAATCAACTATGAGTTTTTATCGCTCATAATTTGAAATTATTTTAGGAATTAAAAATAATTGTGTTTGATATTATTAAAAAATCAAATATTATTTTATTTGAATATACCAAAAAATCATGGATATTATAATAGTTGCACAAGTTAATGATTTTAATATTGTTTAAACATAATAATTTGTAAAATATTAGTAATGTTTTTTACATCATAATAAAACATAATTAAATTATTAAATTAACAAATATATTTATTGATAGATAAACTAATTTTTATAATATAAATTATGTTAAAAAAATTTGAATTAGAAAATAAAACTAATCTATCAAAATCAAAATAAAAGAAAAAGAAAAACATTATATTATATTATATTATATTATATTATATTATATATACAATATTAAAAAAGTTAAATAAACATACAAATTATTTTTCAACTTATTATAATGAATATAAGTTTAATAATATAAAAATTTATAATACAAGACAATTATATAATTTTGAGAGGAATAAAGTTTTTAATTAATAAATTATATGGGTAATATTAAATATTATTAGTTGTATGTATCAATTTACTTTGGTGATAAAATTTTTTTATACTTTTGAATGAGAATTAAATTACCTTTCAAGATAGTAATTTAATTATTTTTAATGATTCAAGACCACTCACCTAATGCTTACTAAACATAATGATCTAATTATTATGTATAAATCACCATAATTTTTAGGTGATCACATACCAAACATTATTCTAAAATAATAAATATTGGATATATACATATATTAATATATTTTAAGGGATAGAATTTTTTTGTAAAATAAAAATAAATAATCCCCATTGGTACATATTTTCCTTTTTCTAGAATATAGAAGGCTAAGAGAAACAATAAATTGAAAATTAACTCCATGACATGGTTGAATAATTATCAATAATATAAAAGTTAATATAAAAGTTATCCCCCAATAAGTGTTGGAAGACAGACAAGCAATGTAAAACGAAAAAAAAAAATGAAGGGACAATTTTAGAAAAAAATTATGTACTCACAAAATTTGAAGAAAGCTTCTCCAGAAGCTTATTCAAAAACTTAAGCGAAGAGCTTCCAAACAAAGAGAGAAAGCATGGAAAGAAAAAAGAGAGATCAAAAGGAAGATTCCAAAAATGCATGCAAAAAAAATGGCGGCATTTGAAGAAGAAGAGCCAAAGAAGTGAAGGCTTTGAAGAAAAAGGCCGAACTAGGGTTTCAAGAACAGAGCACGGTGAGATCAGGTTACAGAGCTCGATATGCCAGCCTAACTCTATTATTTTCACTCCAGAATCGAATTTCAGCCCCTTCTCTTTGACTTCAGCAAGTGTCGAACGCTACTTTTTTGCTTCCGATGCTCACGACCATGATTCTCTCGCTTCCGAACTCTCTTTAGTACCTTATCCAATCTTTAAACATTTTTAAAATTTTTGTTTATCTAAATTTTCAATGCAATGCATAAGCAGAGGAAGCTGTAAACGTGTTGCATTGTGATCAATCGTTGTTGGATGTCGATCAGTTTGCATGCAATTATTTCTTATCGGATTAAATATTTAAATTTTTTTTGAAAAGAGGAAAAAGAAAAATAATTTTTGAAATGTGAATTCTTTTGCGGCATATGGCAAAACATGAAGGAGGAGATCAGAATGAGAGTTTGAGTGGACGAGGAGAAAAAGTGAAAGGTACTCGCAATATTTTCTTTCATTATTAGCTTCTTTTAAAAAAGTTAAAAATTGAAACTTCACCCAAACAAAAAAAGGAATAAGCTAAAAAATATTACAAATTCCTTTTTTCCTTTTGCAATAAAATACAGTTCAAAAAGATGAAAGCAATGCAGCTCATATAGGGGACGAATATCAACCCTTAGATTTAGCAAGAAACTCTTTCTCTCTTGCTCTTAAAGGTACCTTTTGATTTCTTTTTGAGGTTGTTTTTTTTAGCTTAATTTTTGTTTTCAAAAAAGTAATAATTGTGAATTGCTTTTTTTTTTTTTTTCTAAATCTAGCAATATTGGTTATGATTTTCTTTACATGTGCTCAGTCGTATCTTTAAGTCAGGGCAATATTACACTTCGGTAATAATCTCTGAACGTTTCTTTTCTTACAAGAGATTCACAAAATTCTATGGCACATTTGAAAGAGCAGCTATGAACTTGGTTCATGATGTCCTGATAAGTATGCATCAGGGTTGAGTATCTTTTCAT
Organism: Durio zibethinus; assembly: GCF_047325235.1. Classification (NCBI taxonomy): domain Eukaryota; kingdom Viridiplantae; phylum Streptophyta; class Magnoliopsida; order Malvales; family Malvaceae; genus Durio; species Durio zibethinus. The sequence continues at coordinate 22,804,007 of NC_143166.1, forward strand.
TTTCTAGAAATATTTTTTCTTTTGCAAGTTATTGATTATGTGGAAACACGCTGTCTGACTGTGTATGATTTGTTAGCTTAACTAAGGGTTTATTTTATCTTTTCTTTGATACATAGGATGACAAACTTACATTTAACATCAATGAATAAGCTTATGTTCTATGTTATATCATTCGTGCTGTATATATTCAAAGTTACACAGGTTTTGGTGGTTAATATACTTTTGCATCTAACATTTGAAATGCAGCACAGTCAAGAAACTAATACCTAAGTTCTGTAGTAGTTATCATAAGTTCTATAATAGTTATCAAGCCTTGCATTCTTTGCTATCCATAACACTTGCTGATATAGCATTGTTGTCCAAAGCAATGCAAAGAACACATCTTTTAGTCTATAGGATTACCTTTCTTTCAATAAATAAATACTTCTCAATGTTCTCTAGATTAACACATCTTATCCAAAGCAGTGACAAAGAATGGATATCGATGGAAAAGTGAAAAGCTGGTATCAATGGCAAAGAGTGGTTCACCGACATATGTAGGCGATATCGATGGCATATCCTAACGAAGTGGATATACAAAGAAACCGTGATTTGAAAAAGGTATATATTTAGAAATATTAGATTTTGTTTTTTTGAGTATTGTTAATTTATTTATTTTTTGAAATTTGTTAATAGTTTTTGGCAGAAACTGGGCTTTATGAGAGGAAAGTGGAAGTTGCAAAGAGAAAAGATCTCTGTCGTATCAAGAGGTAATTGCATGTGTTTTTTGTTGAAAAATTCATATTTCTGGTCATGTAATTTCAATTTGCCTTATTCTCTAACAAATTTACATAGATGACAGTGACATGGACAAGTCGCTATAACATTATTGAAGCTGTACCTTTCGTTGAGTAGGGTTTCGTTGAGTAGGGTCAGAAAGGAGAATCTCAAACTCGATCACCCATTAGAACACTAACATTCCATCGAAAGTGTATGTGTGGTATGGTCCATCTTTCCTTTGGCTACAAATTTTTTGTCCATTTAACTTATCTACATGCCAAAGAAAGCAAAACTTTCTGGTCAAATAATTTTCTTTTGTTTTAACCAACTAAAACTGTAAGTTAGCCACCTCATCTTGCCAAAAACCTTGGCGCACTGTAATGTTGGGAAAGAGGAGTTTTTGACAAAGGGTGTGGGCATGTCCAGAAGATTACGACTAATATTCCATTTTTTTTAGTAACTAGAATTTGACATATAATTCATGTGAAAGATTGGCAAACTTTTTGACAGAATTCATAAGAGCTTAAAAGAAACTATCAAATGCTACAATAAAATTTAAGTGAAGTTTCTGTTTAGTTTCTATTCTTAATTGCAAATGTTTCACTCAAGATTTGGTAAGATACAGATTGAAGCCATGTTTCTAACAATAATTTGATGACAAAATGCAGCTCCACCAGCCCGAATAGTTAGTTGGCGTGATCCTGGTTTCATCTATACAAGTTTCTTAAAGGATTTGTGGCCGAACTCGATGAATGTAACACAAATGACATTTTGTTTCATAGAAATGATGAGGAGACTAAGCAATTTGTTTGTATGGCTGTGATTGTCATTGCCTTCAGGTACACTTATAAGCTTGGTCATAAGTTACTTAATGGTTCTTATGTGTGGAGTGTGCAGTTCTAGCCATTGAAAAGACCAACATTTATAGAAAGTTAGCAATATTCCTCTATCATTTGAAGGAGATACCATGCAGTCAAAGGAAGCTTGGTGTTTTTATTGCTTCCCATTCTAGTGGCTCCCTTTTGGGTTTCTTCAAAAATGCTGCCTTCAATGTCCAAAATGGTACCTACTTTTAGTCTCCATTTTTCATTTTCTTTTTTAAAATAGAATTTTTTTGCAGTTAATTATAATGCATGGGTTTTTTTTTTCTTTCTTTTTAAGTTTAAAATGGAAATGAAATAGTTTTATCTCAAAGCTTTACATTAGCATGACGAAGAATTTGTAGGTTGAAGGCAGGAAGGGCCACCAAGTTGATTGTAGATGCTTTACTATGTCAGTTTCTTCTTCTCTCTCAGCACCGCATTGAAACGGCTCAGGCTCAAGTTCTCTTTGCTCATTTCCCTATTAATTTATTCGTAAATTTGTTCTCATTGGTGTAATGTTTAATTTTCTTGATTTTGATAGTAGCCAACATTTTAAGTATGGGAAAAGTGTGTCTAAGCATTTTTTTCGTTTTAATTTACTATATCAATGACGGTTTATCCCAATATCTTTTTATTTAAAAATATGTGATAAATCATAAAAGATTCCAGATAGTGTAAATTGGTATTCAGTGTCGCCGAGTGTACACCTGCTCTGTGGCTTTGAATATTAAAGGAGGTTTAGGATAAAAGGAGCTTGTGTCTAAACGGAAATTTTTAAACATGTACAGATTTTGTTTTGTAAATATTGTGCTGTAAATTAAAGAGTTCATAATCTGATAGCATGCTTTAGTGCTTAGTATCATGAGTTTTGATCAAGAGCTACTCTTTTTTAATGAGTAAGGGCTTGGATTAAATTTAAATTTCTTAACTCCAGCATTAGGGAGTCATTCTTAAGGCTGATTATGAATTAGAAGTAGTTTGACTTTGAGGTTCTATCTGATACGGATTGGCTTTGTTTTTGTGAGTTTTGACTAGATTTGGTAGATTGTTGAATGTAGTGAATTTACTGATATGCCAACTATTATGTCTCTTTTTGGGTTGTAAAATATTAGAGGGAGAGAGATAGATCCATAAGCTTCCAATTTCGTACAAGCTTTTTGCGTCAACTTTGCTAGGATTGTGACAAATATGGTTGTATAAAGTGTTAGGAAAATGGGGTCCAGTCTCATGTAAGTGGTTTTGGACCAAATAAAGGCCATGGGCCTTGATCTTTTATTTTACACAGAGCCCTAGCTACTTAATAAAAAAGAAGTGGGATTGTTTTAGGTATGTGTCGAAAACCAAGCAGAGAAAGAAGAAAAGCCAGGAAAAGCAGAGAGAGAAAAAGGAGAAGGGAGAGTTGATTGAACGGAAGTCGATCCGTGGTCCGATTGAGTTAGAACCTTGTCAAGAGGTTTATGATTCAGAGTTCTACATTCTGAACGGTGAGATCGGGTTTGAAGCTCTCTAGGAACAAATCCAGGGTGTATTTGTTGAGTCACTTATTTGGTGAGATTTCTCCAATTGTTTCTCTAATTGTTGATTAGCTCTAGTTTTAGCTAGAGAAGAACTTTGTATAACTATTATTTGATAGTGAAGATTTTTCTGGTGGCCCGTGATTTTTTCCCTCTACACTGGAGGGTTTTCCACATAAATCTTGGTGTGCTTTATTTTTCCTGCGTATTTGATTATTGATTGTTGTCTATTGCTTTTGTATTGTTGTGATTATTGCTTCAGGTGCAACAAGTGGTATCAGAGCGAGGGTTATTTTGAGACATCGATACAGAAGCAACCCAGGATAGAAGTAAATTCTGTTTGAGATCATGGAAGGTGATACAGGTTCCATGATAAAATTGACAGCATCGAATTATTCAATTTGGAAGCCTATGATGGAGGATCATCTATACTGCAAAGATTTGTATGAGCCAGTATTTGGTGATTCGGCTAAACCAACAGATATGAAAGATGAAAGCTGAAAGAAGCTAGGTAGAAAGACGCTGGCTATAATCAGAAAATGGGTTGATATCAACGTGTTCCATCATGTAGCGTAGGAGTCAGATGCTCACATTGTTTGAGAAAAATTGGCAGCATTGTATGAGAGAAAAACAGGTATGAATAAGTTATGCTTGTTAAAAAAATTACAACGTTACAGTACAGGGATGGACGATCTATTACAGAGCACTTGAGTGATTTTCAAGATATATTTAATCAGATGACTACTATGGAGCTTAAGATGGATGATGAAATGAAGGCGTTATTTCTTTTGGGTTCATTGCCAGACAGCTGAAATACTCTAGTTGTGACTGTTCTTAATTCAACTCCTAATTATAAGGTGACATTGGAGATGGTAAAGGACAATATGCTTAATGAAGAAGCAAAGCGAAAAGATGTAGACCCTGGGAATCAAGCTCTAGTCACAGAGAATAGGGGTAGAAACATCGACAGAGGTTAAGACTCAAAAGGCCGTGGTAAGTCTAAACATAGATCCAAGTCTAGAGGTAAAGTGAAGTATTTCCATTGTGGTAAGGCGGGTCATGTAAAACGAAACTGTAAAATCTTGAAACAAGAGCGAAAAGATGAGAAAGGCAAGAGTTCAGATGATAGCAATGTTGCAGCAGTGAATTCAGATAGTGATTCAGCTACTTTGATTTGTACACATGGTGATTGTAGTCATGTTAGTGATCCCGGCATTGAGTGGATAGTTGACACAGGAGCGGCATATCATTGTGTTCCTAAGAGAAAGTTGTTTACAACTTACAAAGCAGGAGACTTTGGTTGTACCAAGATGGGAAACAAGAGTGTGTCGCAGATTGTTAGGATTGGTGATATTGTTGTACAAACTAGTATAGGTTGCATGTTGACTTTGAGGGATGTTAGACACATTCCAGATATGAGAATGAACTTGCTTACTATTAATGTCCTTGATAAGGAGGGATATGAAAACCGACAAAAGAATGGACAGTGGAAGCTTTTCAAAGAATCTATGGTAGTTGTAAGGGAAAAACTATGCTGCACAATGTATAAGACATGGATGCAATTGAATAGTAACCAGGTAAATACCGTTGAAAATGATGCTTCAGTAAACTTGTGGCACAGGAGGCCGGCACACATGAGTGAAAAAGGGTTATAGGTTTTGGCAAGGCAGTCTCTCATTCCCTTGACCAAAGGTATGTCTCTCGATTCATGTGATTATTGTTTGTTTGGTAAGCATCATAGAGTTTCTTTTCATAAAAGTTCTCAGAGAAAAGAAAATAGATTGGAATTAATTTATTTTGACGTATGTGGTCCCATTGAGGTTGAGTCATTAAGTGGTAGCAGATATTTTGTTACTTTTATTGATGATGCTTCACGTAAGACTTGGGTGTATATGTTGAAATACAAAAGTCAGGTACTACAGTATTTTCAAAAATTTCATGCCATGGTTGAGAGGATGACAGGGTTACCCTTGAAGTGTATTCGAACTGATAATGGTGGGGAATACACATCTAAAGACTTTGAAGAGTATTGCTCAAAGCATGGGATCAAGCATGAGAGGATAGAACCTGGAACACCGCAGCATAATGGTATAGCTGAAAGAATGAATCGCACCATTGTGGAAAAACTCAGATGTATGTTGAGGATGGCAAAATTACTAAAGCCATTCTGGGGTGAAGCAGTCAACACAACTTGTTATTTACTTAATAGGTCACCATCAGTTCCTTTGGGCTTTGACATTCTAGAAAGAGTGTGGACAGGGAAAGATACTTCATACTCTCACTTGAAAGTTTTTTGGTGTAAAGCATTCATACATGTGCCGAAAGAGCAGAGATCAAAGCTTGATAGTAAAGCTACACAGTGTGTGTTTGTAAGATATGGTGATGAAAAATTTAGCTATAGGGTATGGGATCCAGTAAAGAGAAAAACAGTCAGAAGCAGGGATGTGGTCTTTCATGAAAAAGAAACCATAGCAGACTTTGAGAAAAATGAGAAGACTACACAGGTTACTATTGAGTGTGATGTTTCAACACCGACAGAGATTTCACAGGAAAGAGCCACAAATGGTGAAAATAGCAAAAAACAAAACTTGGGGATATGAATGAGCCAGCTACAGTTGGTGATGAGCCAGATGCTATTAGTTTTGAGCAGGGGGAGCAATCCTCTCTACCTGAGAGTGTTGAGTAGGGAGAGCTACCTTCGGCATCAAGTGATGTAGAGTCTCAACCCAGGAGATCTACTAGAGAGCGCAGGCCATCTACCAGGTATCCAAGTTCAGATTTTATTTTAGTTACCAATGAAGGGGAGCCAGAAAGCTTTCAAGATGTGCAGGCTACTCCGGATAGAGAACACTGGTTAAAAGCAATGAAAGAAGAGATGGAGTCATTACGAAAGAATGGTACTTATGATCTTGTTAAACTTCCAACAGAGAAGAGGCCATTAAAGAATAAATGGGTGTTCAAGTTGAAAAAATATGGTGACAAACTAGTGAGGTACAAAGCTCGATTGGTAGTAAAAGGTTTTTCTCAAAAACCAGGCATCGATTTTGATGAGATTTTTGCTCCAGTTGTAAAAATGAGTTCTATTCGAGTGGTACTGGGATTGGCAGCTAGTTTGAATCTTGAACTTGAGCAACTTGATATTAAAACTGTATTTTTGCATGGTGATTTGCAGGAAGACATTTATATGAATCAGCTTGAGGGTTTTGAAGTGAAAGGGAAAGAGCACTTAGTTTGCAAATTGAAGAAAAGCTTGTATGGCTTGAAACAAGCTCCATGACAAGTGGTATCAGAGCCAGCCCTAAACCGTTTGATCCATGCCAAGCACCTCGAGGGAGGTAGGCAGGGTGGCCAGCCTCCGTGACGAGGACGTCACGAGGTTGGATACGGGAGAATGTCATGGACCTAAGGCGGAGTCCTGAATCCCACATCGAACATAATAGGAAGGTCACTGGGGTATAAAAGGTTTCACACCATCTCCGCCTTGTGAGGCACCTTTTGTAGGACAAAACCATAAGGCCAAGGGGGCCAGAGCGGACAATACCTCACAAGGGTGTGAACCTGGCAGAAGGCTGATCTGAGACCCCGGAAGGGTGAATGCCCGGGTCCCGGAGCCACGCGAGTTCAGAGCTTAAGTCTCGACCCGTGACATAAAGAAGCAGGTGAGTACATATATGTTTTATGTAATTCATTTAAGGCACTTTTCAATGCCAAGTTTCATAATTTTCTTCTCATCAATTACATGTGTGCAGCTATTGCAAGCTATTCAAGTGGTAGAGAAAACAGAGAAACCTCCACTTACAGTGTCGTTCTCGGATGTCTACGATCTTCCGCCATCTAACCTTTTTGAGCAAGAAAAACAACTCAGACAAACTATCAGTAAACATGCACAAGATTTCCCCTCTAAAATTTCTCTGAGTTAGTAGTTATGAAGAGAGAGATTTTCAAATTTACAGTTAACCACCATCTATTGTCTTCAACTATATGATTATTATATCCAAAGAAAAAATTGTATGATTACCAAGAATTTCCACAACTTCATTAAATTTTTGGTGAGTTAAAATTCTCTTAACAGTTTGATTTTATGGTGTTTGATTTCAAACCTCTAAAACTGTGGGTAAATACCTGATTTTTATTATGCGTTACACCAAAGAAGAGGCAATTGATAGAATTGGCTATTAGCAATGTCTATTATGAACAAAATATGCCTATAAAGGTTAAAGAGATGATATCTGGAATATCATTATTGATGAAAATTAGAAAATGAGGTCACATTATGGAATTTGTTACACAAGTAGAAGACGCAAATCAATAAGATTTATTAATGGCTACATTACATGTAATCTCTTGTTGAATGAGGATTAGATGAGTGACAGATTGTTAATGATAATTCAGAATAAATGACATGAAAATCTAGGCATATGAAGCAGGATTATTTTGACTATTAGATTAGTCTATACTCTTATTTTTAAGATTATTGCGATGATCTAATTACCATAATGATAAGATCACCAAAGTGATTGGATCACTAATGATACTAGATTACCATGTTTGATATAATATTATAAATCACTGTTGTGTTTTAAATCATTGTATTTGGTATTAAATGAAAAAATAAATCATATAGTACAAAATATCCAAAATAATTTTGCAAAAAGTTCAATACTTATTGAATCAATAATTTATAAAATAATTAAACATTATTTTACAAAAAACTACAAAGTATAAATCAATTTTAATAAAAATAATTTCTAAAAAACTATTAAATAAATTCTTTATATTTTTTCTAATTAATATAAATTTGTAACATAAGACCTTTTTAAAATAACTTATTAAAAAAATCTTTTTTTTCTCTTTAATGGTAACCTTTTTAAGGTAATGCTAATTACATTTTTCGTAAGGTTTATTAATCAAAAAAAAATATTGAAAACTACTTTCCTATGGTGATAAAACTTTCTCATCCTTTAGGTTGGGAATTAAAATCATTCCCCAAGGCGGTCATCTTATCACTAGAGTGATTTAAGATTGTTAGCCTTGAATTCATTCTTATTTTAAAATGACAAAATATAAAGTTTAATAAACTTGATTAAAATTTTGAAAAAAGAAAACTTATTTAGTACATGTTCTTAAATTTTATTATTTTTAGTGCTAAATAAATAATGTCTTTTTCAAAAAGTAAACAAACATTTCTTTGTTTTTATATTTCTCAAACCAAATTTATCTTTAAAGATTACTCATTTGAGCTTAAATGAAAGCCCAATTGCTTTTTTTAAAGTGAACGTATTCATCTTGGACTCAATGCAATTTTGATAATATTGGTTTTGATAAATAAATTAATTTAAGAAAGCTGTTTTTTTATAAGAAAAAAGTTTTCCAACATTGAACTTGTTTTATTTTTCTATATTAATTCACAAAGTTTTAATATTTGAAATTTATATTTTTAGAAAGCTCTTTGAGTTTACTTTCTAACGGACAAACAAAATCAAAATCAAAATTTTTTAAGAAAAGATTTTGCTTTTTACGAGACAATTCGTAATTATCTAAAAATAGCATAAAGGGTAGATTTAAAAATTCACTATAATTCTTATACAATGAGTTAGGTATGAATTTTATATGGATAGAAAGCCCCTTAAGTCTAGTTTCTAAATCTTTAAACAATTCTTGATTTGGAGTTGTATAACTCAAGATGTGATCAAATTACTAAGTAGAATGCAAAACAAAAGACTACTAACGACACTGCTCATCCAAAATCATTGGAATACAAAACCTGGCTGACCCAATCGGTCAAGTACCAAAACCAATCGATCCTTTTAGCTGTAATGATCAAAAATTGAGTGAAATTCAAGAATCAATTGATCTTCTATCAAAACCAATCAAACCCTTTGTCTTAAATAAGCTCCAATGGTTGGTTTCAGATGAGGAAAACATGGTTTTCATTTCCCAAGCATTCCTAATAGCTATTTTCTCATTTTTCTCTATTCATTAGGCATCCCAACACACCAAGTTGATGAATTAAGAGAGCAAAATCAAATAAGACATATATTCATTCTTTCAAAGAAATCAATAGTTTTGGAGCTTTAAGTTTATATCTTTGTATTTATTGTATCCAAATCATATTTGTTGTTCATTCATCATTTCCTTGTACTATTGTTCTATTGTTTGCAAAATTACCTTTGATTTACAAAGGTGAAAAAGAACAAGATGTGAGGTATTCTTTTTAGAGCTTTGTAGTAAAATTGGGTAAAATACCACAAAGAGTAGAGGTTTTTATCTTAAACCTTAGAAAGAAAAAGGTAGGGTTATATTTTTAATTCAAGATTAGTGGATTGAAGCTTTGGTGTGGACAACCAAGAAGAGAGAACTTAGATGCATTATGGGAAGGACCAAACCTTTATAAATCTTTGCATTTGATTTCTCTATCTTTATCTCTATATTTTCATTGTTGATTATATTTACTTTAATATACATCAATTATTGTCATTTGCATCATATTTTGTATTGATTTTAATTTCAATTATTTTGAAATCATTGTCTGGGAAGAATTTGGAGAAATCTAATTCACTCCCCTCTTGAATCACCATCTTACCTAAAAAGCTAACAGTTGGTATCAAAGTTTTAGTCTCTTTTTATAGGTTTAACCTTATTGAGTTAAGATCCTATGACCCAATTTAAGTTCCAAATTGGTGATAAGGTCCTCAAAGCTCCCATGATTGAAAATTTTAAATTTTGTGAATGAAAAATGAGAATGAAAATGTTCATCATGTTACAAAATTTTGGAGCTTGGTTAATGATAAAAAAAGGGCTTGGAACTTCTTCAATTGATACAAACTATTTAAGGCAAATAATAGATGATGCAAAAGCTAAGTGCTTACTTTATGAAGCTCTTAACTCCCATAACTTTGACTTGGTCTCAAATCGCTCCACTTCTAATGAAATATAAAGGAAGTTGGATAAACTACATGAAAGATAAATTTTCAACCAAAATGAAAAGTTGAAAATGAATTTAGAGACCTTTCAAGGTAAAAAGAAAATTTTAGAAAAGGAAATTTTTTATTTGAAAAAAAAAATTTGATGAGTTAAAGAATGAAAAACATAAGTGTCAATAATTCAAGTATTAAAATGATTAAATGCAATTTTTGTCATTTTCATGATCATACTATACATACTTCTCCCATAAAAAGAAAAGTTTCATTTAGAATTAGGTAAGTATGGGTTCCTAAAGGGTCAAGAGACTTGGTAACTAACTCTTAAGGACCCAAAGCAATTTGGGTACCAAAAATCAAATGAGAATGTCTCTTGTAGGTGTGTTAAAGCAATGAGCTACAATGTGAGATTGAATATTGGAACTCTAGACACATAATGGAGAGATGGGTAACCTCTAAACTTTTATTTGAAGTGAATTTGATATTTGGTTACCTAGTCTTGATTGAATTTTGAGTGCTAAATTGTTATATGCTTTGTTGATATATCTTGATTAATTTCAAACTGTTTTGAAGAAAATACATGCCCCTATATGCTTGTTAATATTGCACTTAATGCTTGAGATATATTTATATATATATATATATATATTGTGTGATTAATTGTGTGCTATTTTTATATTTATGCACAAACTAAGGAGAAGCACTCAAAACTTAATGATTTTGAATTTGTGTATTTTGCTTTGAAAACAATTTATGCTAAAGTTAAGCCTTTAAAATATGAAATTTTGTTTTAGCAAGTTTTTAAGTGCAAAAAGAATTTGAATATCTTGTATTCAATATTTTAAACTTACTCAAAGAAAGAAAACTTGATAACTTGCATTGGTTTTAATTTTTTATAGTGTTACATGCAAGTTTCAAAGAATTTTGAAGTTTAAAATTTAAAATTTTGTTTTTGAACAATTATGCGCATAAAAACCATTTGGATAATTTCAAATTGTGATATAAAACTTTTCTAAATGGTTTAAAGACCTTAAAATATATTTTTAACATTTTTGCCTATCTTAGTAACATTTTTCAAGGAAATATGCGATTTAGGAATTTACTTTTTGATTTTCTTGTTTCTATGGCCAAATGGTCACTTGAGCATCTTTGTTTTGTCATTTGAAATTTTTTAAAATGGTTCAAGTTGGTTAAAAATGAGCTTGATTAGTTATGAGATTTTTCAAGGTCTTTTTCAAGAAAAATGAGCTACAAAATTTTCAAAAATTAAAATCTTGGACATATTAAGCTTTGAATGGTTCATTCTATTTTGTTTGGCATAAATGAATTTTCTTACATGAGTTTGGTGATACAAATATGATTTTTATGGCTTTAGTACATTTTGTATGGTATATATTGATCCTTGAATAGTATAAGACCTAAAAAGTTTATTTGAGAAATTTGTTCATATTACACAAGTTTTAAGACTCAAACAAGATTTCTTATTTATGAAAAATGTTTGCAAACTTTTTCCAAAGTTTTAAATGTTTCAAGGGTGTTTTAGGCACTATTCATGCAAAAATAGGGTTTGGACCATTGAAAATTTGAAATACATGCATTTGTTGAATATTTGTGCTTTTATCATATTTATTTGATTATTTCAAACTTGTTTGAAGTGGTTCAATGCATAAACCTTATCCAAACACATTTCTATAACATAAGTTTCAAAAGAGGTAAAGTTAGAACATTTCCAAAATCATGCCAAAATTTGTTTCAAAATGTTTTTGATCCAAATGCCTTATTCCTACAAGTCTAAAATAATGTTTTTAACATGTTTAAATTTTATTTTTGACTAAAAATATCAAAATCCCAAATTTGGAATAAAAAACTTATAATTTTTCATTATTTTATTGCTTTAGCAGAAAAAGGAATCGATCCCCTCTTAAAAGGATCAATTGATTTTTGGCCAAAAAAGGAATTTGGTTTAAAAAAACAAAAAGGGATTGATCATCCTACATAGGGAATCAATGCCCTCATGGAGGCAATTGATCCATTCATGCAAATTGTCACCAAATTCATTTTGGCTATTCAAATGGGTTGGATCTCATGTGCCAAGTTTATATTACACCGCTTTGACCATTTGACTTTTGACCTTTAACTTTTAATTTTGACTTTAACCTTGCATTTTTTAATAATTTAAAAAAAAGGATTTTTTTGAATTAAAATGATATATATTATAAATATTTATTTGAATCTTGGAACAAGTATTTATGCTAAAATTAAGAATTTGTTTTTAATGCTTGAACTATTATTCTCATTCAATTTCATTACTTTTATAAATCTCATATGCACATACAAATGAAAATTAATTCTTAATATATGTAAAAATATTTTGAAAATACTTAAATTGTTTCTTTCTTGATTTTGTGAAATATTTTTGAAACTTGATTGCTTTATGCTTAATTGATTTATCTCTTAATTTGTGATCTTGAATTGATGTATGATGAACTACTTGTTTATAAATAAAATATGTTGTTAGTTCATCTATTGTTCTTGTCAAGTATATACTTATGTGATAAATATTATTTAGATTGACTTGATATGCTTAAAACATGACTTAAACGAGTAATTTTCTTGTAGTGCTTATTTTTATCTTAAGTCATTATTAATTTTGACCTATAATTTATGTAGACATATTTATTCCTTTGTGATAAAATTTTCTTTAATATGTTTTGATGATAAATATGTCTTCTTTAAGCTTTCAATTTTATATTGTCTAGAATTGATATTGACATATTCTTTGGTGATTTTTTAAATATACATTATTATTGAATATGTCTTCTTTGTGTTTAAAAATGGTCTAAAAAGGATTCATGTTTTGCACATTGCTTGAGAACTTTTGTTTTAGTGCCATTTTTGTGCTATTTGATGTTTAAATTGATATATGACCTCTAGCTTAAATGTATATCTCCTTTGCTATTGGCAACTTGTACTTAATGAACAAAATTTTTTTTGTCTATAATGACTTAGAATTTGAAATTCATTTTCTAACAATTGGTATGATTTTTATCAATTAATATTCATGATGTTACTAATAAAAATATTTTGTCAAGAAATTTTTCTAAGTCTATGCTAGGTGAACTTGAAATGACCATGAATAAGCTTACATTTTTGGGTTTTCAAGTGGAACAAGCAAAGCAAGTCATTTTTATCAATCAAGCCTAGCTTTGTTCCAAGTAGTTGGATTGGAGGATTCAAAGCCAAATGAGCATAACATAGCTTGACATGGATGGAGGTAAATGTATTGACTCTATGCTATGTGCCTATGATAAATGAGTTTGAATACATACTTGCCTTGATATGTGCTTAAAAGACTTATTTGTTTTGAATGCTTTGATTGTGTACAAAAATGAGATATTGTGCTTGAACATATGAACACATTGCCTAAATTAGTCACCAAGCCATTTGATAAAAATTATCTTAATATTTTTGAAAGATATGATTGATTAATTCACTTTGATTAATATTTGTTCCTAGTTCTTGATTGCCTTGTTGTGATTAATATATTTTTTTTGCATGAATATTTGTTTAAGATGAATCTTTGAACATGGCTTAGTTACTATGATGATTTTTTTATCTTTAAATTGATTTGACTGATAGATTATGAATTATAAATTTGAAATTTATATACATTTTCATTGATTGAGATCATTGAGATAGCATGTACCAAATTATGGCTAAATGCTTGCATTTTTCTTTTTTGAATTATGTATATTGCTTATGAATTTTGCATATGCTTGTATAATTTTGATTGAAATACATGATTGAATACTTGCATATGTTTGGGTTAATTACATTGCTATGCATTAAAATAATTAGGATTATATTTGAATGATTATGCTTTCATTATTTCTTTACTATAGCATAATGTTCATCATGTTAGAGAAATCATGCTTGTATAATTCTTTGTTATAACATGATGATTGAATATTTGATTTGGATATGATATGCTTATGAAAGAAAGCTTATGCATTTATTGATTGATATATATTGTGGTCTTTGGAAGTTTGTGAACAAAAAAGCTAACAATTGTTAACAATTGGTATCAAATTTGCTAAAGAATTTTTGAACTTCCATGGATGTTTATTTGAGTGCCTATCCTTGACATAGCTTACTCCTTTTAAGCAAAATTAAGTTCCTCAAATTGTTTCACTTCTTCTTTTGTTCAAAGGAAGATAAACTTTGCAATTTTTCTTGAATTAAAATGAGTTGTTTGGTGATAATAATTGATATGCTTTGTGATAACATATCTTTAACAATTGATATCCTTAACATTTGGTAAGAGCTTGTTTGTATGTGCTTGAATATATACATGCTATTGATGTTTAAATTCTAAGCACATATTATAATAACACGATTTATGAGTAGGTTGCATATCATTTATTATTTTTTTGCTCATAAATTTCATGTGGCTAGGTTGAATAATATTTTTGTGTTGTATTGTTTAAATTGGATACATTAGAAAATTATGTTCTTTTTGATTAAATACATATAAGTGAACTTCATTGTGCATATCACACTTGAATAGATACATTCACTATACTCTTGATGTTATTGGTATTGTCATAACGTATCGGTCTGAAGACTCAATTGCTAGACATAAAAATTTAAAAATCATGAAAAATATGAGGAGTCACCACTAATCTTTTTGAAGGTGTGATTGGCCACTTAAAATTTTTTTCTTTTAATAAAACAATAAAACAAGTTTAAAGCTTTATTAACAAGATCATTTTGGTTTACGAAAATAGATTGGGTTTGAGAGTCGATTACGTATTTGAAAGGATTTGCATCCCCACAACACCCACAAAATTAGTACTAATTAATTATGCGCTATTTGTATTTCTGGATAAAAATGGTTTTTTATATGAAATGTAATTATAATTCCCTTTGTTTGTAAGAAATAAAATTAGTTAAAAAAATCTTTTATTTATGAATATTATGAAAATCTTTAAATTAAAAAATTACCTTCAAAGTCTCTGATATAAAGGTAGAATTCGAAGATAGTCTTTCCATTTAAGATTTATCATAACATTCCTTCTAAACTAATAAAATAGCACTATTTATGAATGATAATCATTGATGACTTTGCAACATCTAAGCAGAATATCAATAATTATATTTCACAGAATGCTATTTTAATTTTATTTGTTTAAAACTAAAAAAAAAATTAAGAAAACATTTTATGTAGTAAAAAAACAAAAAATAATATAATCAATATTAAACATTTATAACTAAAGCAAACATATATATATATGCATTATAAATGAGGACATTAATGTAAAAATGAAACGCATGCAAATGATGATCAAATACGAATTTATGAATCAAATTTTCAAATATAAAGAGATCACTTGGACTCTTCAATATCTAGACAGAGTTTGGGTGTGAATTTTAATATTTAAAATCCTGTTTTATTATTTTTTATTAATTTGTATTTTTATAATCATGGTTTTAACAAAGCGAATTTATTTTAAGTTGTGAAAATGTATGAAAATTTTTAATGAAATAAAATTTTCTAAATACCCTAACATCTAGGCAGCATTCGGGAATAGATTATTTCATAAAAGGTTTTCATGCAAATGCTTAAAAATTTAAAATGGATTTGGAGTTTTAAGAAATTATGCACGCGACAAGAACAAATTATATAAATGCCATTAATGAATGTATGATAAAAGCATGACCAAAAAATAAACTAATTACAAGCCTATGCATTTACTAAACTAAATTAAAAACAAGTTTTGTTTGAAAATTCAAGAGAAAAAATGGATCAAACATAACAAACTTTTGAAATTGGTTTGAATGTTCCACCATTTTGTTCTTTAAAAATCTAACCTAACAAACATAAAAATCCACCAAATAACTTATTCAACAATCATTTTTCCATTGAAAAATTAATCCAACACATTGAAAATTTAGTAAACATGACAAACACAAAATTCAAATACATAAACAAGCAACATTTGGCCACAAATGGATGAGCAAGTTTCGGTCAAGCAAGGAAACTACCATGCACTACAAAAAAATTTTCATATATTGACACTTGATTATACTAACGGTCAAATTATGTCAATAAAAGAGACTTTTACTGATGGTTTTTTAATATCATCAAAATATACCATATATTTACCAACATTTTATACAACCGTCAATATAGATAAACTTTTTTTGATGGTTTATAACTATTCATCAGTATAAGTATGCTATATATTGACACTTATCTATACTGATGGTCAAATTATGTAAGTAAAAAGTATCTATACTAATGGATTTTTGTTATTATCAGTATAGACAATGCCTATACCAACACTTTGTAAATCCGTTGGTATCAGTAAACTTTTTCTGATGGTATATAAATATCTGTTAGTATAAATTTGATACATACTGATAGTTATAATAATCGTCAGTATAAGCTCAAAAAAATATTTACTCCTAAAAAATATTAATTCATAATATTTCCCTCTAATAAAAATTTTTAAAAACTATAATTTGAAAAAAAAAGGTATAATTATTAATAAATAAAATTTGTACCTTAATTAATTTTAAATGATAATAAGTTTTAAATAAAATTTGTAAATATTATATTAATTAATAAATTTATAATTAAATATTGGACTAAAAATTTTTTAAATTTAAATATTATATTAATTTGGTTTCAATTAATATTTCAGTTTTAATATGGTTTCATATAATTTTAAAATCATTCTAGATTGAAAGTCAAATTATAAATAATCTACATGGTAGTATTTATATTTATATAAATATTTTTCTATGTTATTTGTAAATTTTTTTTTATAAAATAATATTTATCATTCACTGTATTAATAGTTTGATATTCAAAAGTTTAAGAAAGGAGAATGAATTTTAACAATGATCACAAGGCGTTTTACCAAAAAAAAAAAAAAGCCTTCAATTTTTGGTAAGGGAATATTCAAAGAGTTTTTTGGTAAAAATGCCTTGAATTTTCTAAAAAAAAATGTTGAGATTATTGAAAGTGTTTTTTTTTACAGAAAAAGCTTTGAATAATCTCCTCTAAATGAATAATTCGTGAATTATTGAAAGTGTTTTTAGCCAAAAACACCTTCAATAACCCCATTCAATATTTTGTAAGAGATTATTTAAGGCATTTTCTGGCTAAAAACACCTTTAATAATCTCCTTATAAAAATCAAAAAGGATTATTTAAGGTGTTTTTAGCCATAAATACCTTAACTAATGCCATTCAATATTTTCTAAGTGATTATTCAAGGTATTACAAAAATGCTTTCAATAATCTCATTTAAAAAATTGAAGGAGATTATTCAAGGTAATTTTAGCTAAAAACACCTTTAATAATCCACTCATAAAAATTGAAGGGGATTATTCAAGACATTTTGGCCAAATATGCCTTTAATAACTCCATTTAATATTTTGTAAGGGATTATTCAAGGTATTTTTTGACTAAAATATGCCTTCAATAATCTCCTCATAAAATTGAAGGGGATTATTCAAGGTGTTTTTGGCTATAAACACCTTGACAACCCCATTCAATTTTTTCTAAAGGATTATTCAAGGTGTTTTCTCACAAAAACATGGGTTTATTTATTTCAAATTTGTACTTATGTGAATCAAATACATATATGTGATACTACAAATTACATATATGTATTTTAAATTACAAACATTGTAGTATTTCAATAAATTCACCACACATCCAAATTTATAACTTATACCATTGCCATATAAATATACTTGTTTCAAATAATCGTACTCAATATATGTGCATTCATATAAGCTACCAATTGATATAAAATAAATATATACAAATAATATTAAACCAATACCCCAATCTAGAAACTTAAATTATCCATTCAACATGGCATGTTAAAAACATTATAAAAAATGAAATGTATATATTTACACCCAACCAACAATCTCCAACCTTAAGGTGTAGCAAATGATAATACATACTCAGACCACTCTTTACGGACTTCATCAAGTTCGTATGTCGTGATGCTTCATTTACTCTTTCACAATAAAAAAATTAGAAGTAAATGTTAATAAATGAGAACATAATTTAGCTTTTTTTTGGAAGATATTATGATTATATGAAATTAATACTAACCTTGAATGGTGTGGTCATATAATCATATAAAACTATCTCCCTCATAAAATGAAAGACATAATATCCACATTCAGTATATCTTGGTTGACAAGGTACATAAAAAATAAATTTAGTGGGTTTAAGAAACATTTATCTAAACAAACTCAGCATAAAAGAATAAATTTTACATTTACCAGTAATGACACCCAATATATTTTTACTTTTTTATCAATTGCAGACATTCCCCTAAATTGAACAGAAAAAAAGTACTTAATACAAAAATAAAAGTAATTATGAAGAAACACAAGATAATATAATAGCATGTAATACCTTTTTATAAAATTTTGAATATCGGGGTTAGGCTTCACCATTGGTTGAGTGGAATTAAATAATTATGGCATAAATGAATTGATATCAATCATAATAAGCTACCAATGATGACTGCAAAATAATAAGAATGATGTACCTGAATTTGGCATCATCTCAGATTCAGGTAAGGTTGAAAAAATTATTTGTATGAATATAACTTATCCACATTATACAAGACCAAAAAATAATCGACCCATTTTTGCATGCATGGACCCACATGATGACCACAAAAAATGATAGTGCCACTCTACTCACTAATGAAATTCGAGTTAACAAATCTGAATCTATGGGTCATTTGTCTCATTTTGATCTTTCTATATAGGAAACTGCATGATAACAATCAACAATACTAGTTACTAATACACCATAATATAGATTAATACATATTAACTTTGCATATTTAAATTTATAAGCTAACCTCATATAGGCAACAATATCAAAAGCTGATATTTCATCCAGGATACAAAATTCCTTAATCTTAGGCCCCCTAATGTAAGAAACTGATGGATGGTCAAACAACCCATCCTCAAACTTAACGATGATGACGTTTCTTTTGAATATATGATTAAGTGCATAATTAGATAACACATCAATGCAACTTGAGCAAGGGTCATCCTCTGAGTCCCAACATCTTGCTACAATATATAATGAAATATAAGTATTAAAACCAAATCAATAAATATTAAGTGAATAAATAAAATCATACTTCATGGCTGATACAAGAGGTTAGGTTTGCTGCTTGACTTACAATGGAAGCTTGTCCTAGCTAGATGATGCTAATTGACTGGCTTATAGGCATGCTCAGCTACATTGATGCCAACATCACCTCAAAAGCTATGAGTCATTATTATTGATCATTCAGGCATTGCTCTTGGTCATAAAATATTTGTTATTGTTGCTCAATGATTGCTTCATATTGTGCATTTGTCATTTAAAAGGTTTTAGGTTGATTACTGAAAAACTTTGATTGCAACACAAATTTACCAACCCCATGAACTCGACCATATCTTTCTTTCGTTCTTAATGCTAAAGACAAGGGATCTTCACCATAGTGGGTTGCTAGTTCATCAGATTTAAATTTAGTAGCAAAATCATCCTGAAAGACAATAATAAAATGGGCTGTAACAACAAATCTATACAAGTATAACGTCATGCATACAAGCACAAAGCCAATTATACATGATATAATAAGTAGTTATACATACAATCTTTTTAGCTATTTCTTTGATTGCTTCATCTGCAAATGATCCATCCTTCCTTATATATCATTATTTTCACATATCATATCTAGAAACTTCGATGCCAGAGCTAAATGATTCTAATAAATTAATGCTATATAAGAATCAGAATCTATTAAACGAATGTTCATAAATATTCATTTATGAGTATAAAACAAGTGTGTGAATACTTACAAGCTCATACTTGACATTTGCATAACCCTTTCTCAATGTTCAATGGTGATATACTTGTTTAGTCTGAATGTTTTTTTGTTATTCTTTGATTTTCTAGAAAAGAAAAAAATTACATAAATCACATATTAAGATATCGAATACATTACATAAAATCTTATAAACAATTTTTTGTAATGGATATGTGTATCAAGAATTCTTCTGATAGCCGATTTGAACAAAATTTGTTCAATTTTGATAACTTATAACATCTGCATGTGACAAAGGTGGAGTAGCCAACATATCACTATTAACAGTGAACAGTAAAATATATTGCGTTGTCAATCTACTTTTAAAGTCTCTAAATGCTTTCCCAACTGATTGCAACACAGGCTTTTTACACTCAATTAGGATGTCGAATCGTTCCTAATAAATTTAACACAATTAGTATGAACACATTGAATTTCAATTAAATGATCATTTAACAAATTTTACGAAATAGTTGAATAAACATACCATAACCAACTCCCATATACGATCCTTTAGATCATTAGGAACTTGTCACCAATTATGGTATGTAATAGAAATGCTACTATGGACGACTGCTCCATTATGACTAGCCAACATGGTAGCTCCATTAGACACAGGCTGCCCACTTTTATTGAAGTTGACATGAATTTTCATGTCAATCACATGAATTTGTTTATTTCATCCTCTTACTTTTCTTTTTTTCACTATAGGTGTGTCTTTTTCATGTTCAGTAGTAGGAAAGTATGTTCTTCAGATTCCATGATACCTGTAATTTTGATCATAATTATACAAAATACACCAAACTATCTCTCTAAATTTCACATAGTAATAAAATACAACCAATATCATACTATAGTTACTACACCAATATATGTTAAATATTAAACCAATAATATTTTATGAGTACAAGCCATATTGTGATTCCCACATTAAATAAGAGTTCTATGCAAAATAAATGATGAGTAAAAAAGTGCACACAATTTTCACAATACCGTTCAGTGAACCACAATATTTAAACCAAACTACAAAGAAACACCAAACATGCAATTGAGCAAGATTGGATGACTAAGGTGACGGTGGAATGAATATATAATAAGGAATGGAAAAAATACCTATATCGAAGAATATAAATAATACAAAAAACAAATAAAATAAGGACATACCGATAAAAAGAGAGGTGTGACAACATTGAGTTGTTTAAGGTCGGTGATGACGAGAGAGATGAAGAACTAAAAGGTAAACTAAATAGGTTTAGGGGTTTTGGGTTGGTTGCAATGTAGCTTTTAATCATTCACTCTATTAGCAATTTGGGATTCCAAAGTTCAAGATAGGGGAATGATTTTTAAAAATTATCACTAAAGGTGTTTTACCAAAAAAAAAGGCTTTTAATTTTTTGTAAAGGAATATTCAAGGTGTTTTCTGGGCAAAAACGCCTTGAATAATCCCAATAAAAAAAACTATGGATTATTGAAGATGTTTTTAACATAAAACGCCTTGAATAATCCCTTCCAAAAAATTGAAGGAAATTATTGAAAGCCTTTTTTGCCAGAAATGCCTTTAATAATCTATAAATTATTTAAGGTATTTTTGGAAAAAAAAACGCCTTTAATAACCCCATTCAATATTTTGTTAGGGATTATTCAAGGTATTTTTTGGCTAAAAACGCCTTCAATAATCTCCTCATAAAATTTGAAGGAGATTATTCAAGGCTTTTTTGGCCATTAATGCCTTGACTATCCCTAAGAGATTATTCAAGGTGTTTTTTTCACAAAAATGCCTTAAATGATCCCAAAATAAAAATGGGAGGGGATTATTAAAGGCATTTTTGGCATAAAATACCTTGAATATTCCCCTTTAAAAAATTAGAGGGGATTATTCCATGCGTTTTTTACCAAAAATGTCTTGAATAATCCACTTATAAAAAATTTAAGGGGATTATTCAAGGTGTTTTTAGCTAGAAACACCTTCAATAACCCTATTCAATTTTTTGTAAAGGATGATTCAAGGCGTTTTTGGGGCAAAAACACCTTGAATAAAGACCTAATAAAAATTATTATTCAAGGCATTTTTTGGGCTAAAACACCTTGATTAATTCCTCTCATAAAAAATGTAAAGGATTATTGAAGGCATTTTTGACATTTTTTATAAAAATTTTTATAAAAAAATTTTTATGGATTATTCAAGGTATTTTTGACAAAAAAAATACCTTTAATAATTCCCTCATAAAAATTGAAGGGGATTATTCCAAGCGTTTTGGCCATAATTGCCTTGAATAACTAGATTCTAAGATTTTCTAAAGATTATTCAAGGTGTTTTCTAGCAAAAAATGCCTTCAATAATCCACCGTCCTTACCTTATGCTCCCATGTCTTTGGAATGAAAACCTTTTAAAGATTATTCAAGGTGTTTTCTAGCAAAAAATACCTTCAATAATCCGTCGTCCTTACCTTATGCTCCCAAGTCTTGGGAATGAAAATCTTTTTAAAAAATCTAAACTTATTAAAACAAAAGTAGTGAAAATTTTGTTCCCATCATCCTTACCTTACCTTTCAGTTCTTACCTCACTTAAGGCTTATCTCATCTCACTCTCTCTCGTGTTTAATCTTTTTAACTTTGTTGCTAAAATCCTTGTTTAAATTTTCAAGCTTTAAAACTTTGTTTTCCTTGTAAAAATCCCTCATTTCTACACAGTTTTTACAAGCTGCCCAATTTTTATCCTTTTGCAATTATGAGTTATTTCAACTATTCCCTATTTCCCTAAAACCCAAACTCAAATAACCCTACATCGGTAACCCTATTTCACATTTATAGCTTTCATGTTTTTGTTTTGAGCTACTTTATTTCTATCCTCTGCCTCTCTCTTACTTATTCAACTAAAATTAATCTTGGTTATACTTATCTTAAAAATACATAAGTTTAATTATAAAGGTACATTTGAAATATTATTCTTAATGAAAATGTGACATCATGTTTACATAGTCAAATTTTATTTAGTGCTTAAATTAAATGCTATTGTTTTAATTTAAGTTTTAAATTAAATATAATTTTATTACTATGGCAAATCATCTTACATTCTATGGATAAGGTATGGATAAATGTCACGTTAAGAGCCAGTGAAGAATACATAAAAGAAGTCACTAGTTTTTTAGACTTTGCCTTTGCAATATCATCTGAAGATGAAAAAATTTGGTGTCTTGTGTTAAATGTGTCAACACATTTAGAGTTTGTAGGAGAGATGCATTTGATCACATAATATGTGATTGTTTTCTCAAAAGATATGTTTGATGGGTATTTCATAGGGAAGTCTCAGATGCATGTTTACCTACTAGAATAACTAATGACAAAGAAAGAGGTTTAGGTCCTAACATTCATGATTTATTACATGATACGATGGCTGAAAGAGGTATGAATATTGATATGGGTAACATACAAGCTAGAGATACTAGTGGAGAGCAACACTATGGTCATAGAATTGATGGTGACAAGTTTATGCTTTACTTAAAGATGCAGAGGAGAAACTATATCCAAATTGTAAAAACTTCACAAAATTTTACTTTAGAATCTATTTGTTCCACATTAAGTGTTTTAATGGTTGGACAAATAGATCTTTCAATACATTGTTAGAGGTTTTGAAACTTTCTCTACCAGAGGGTAACACATTGCCAGGGTCTTATTAAAAATTGAAAAAAATGATTTCTACCTTAAGTTTAAGATATGAAAAAATCTGTGCTTGTCCCAATGATTGCATGTTATTTTGGAAGGGTAAGTCAAATGAAGAAATATGTTCAAAATGTGATGCTTTTAGGTGGAAAAAGAGCTTGAATGATGCAGAAAGTGATCCCTAAGTTATAGTATCAAAAAAAAAAGAAAAAAGCTAATAAGATTTTGCATTGGTTTCCTTTAATTCCAAGACTACAAAGATTATTCATGTCTTTAAAAACTACTCCCTTGATGACTTGGCATGAATATGAGTGCACTAAGGATGGATGTGTAAGACATCTTACAGATTCTCTAGCTTAAAAAGAATTAGATTCTCAATATCCTGAGGTTTTCTTTAACCCTCATAATATTTGCTTAGGATTAGCTTCTAATGGCTTTAACCCTTTCAAAACTATGAGTGTAACATATAGCACTTAGCCTATTATATTGATACCTTATAACTTGCCTCAATGTATATGCATGAAATAGCCAAACTTTATTCTTTCCATACTTATTCTTGGTCTAAAAGGTCTTGAAAACAATATAGATATATACCTAAAACCTTTGGTAGAAGAGTTGTAAAAACTTTGGGAAGTTGATATTCAAACTTTTGATGCCTTAAAAAATCAAAACTTTCAACTATGTGCAGCATTAATTTGGACCATTAACGACTTTTCTGCATATGTCAATTTGTTTGAGTGGAGTACTAAGGGAAAGTATGCATATGTCCTTGTTTTGGATTTGATACTGCATCTAAGTGGTTACAACATAGTAAAATGTATTACTACATCTACCATCGTAAGTGGTTGCAACCTAATCATAGGTTTCAGAATGATAAAAACTCATTTGATGGGACTCAAGAATTTAAAAGTGCTCATTCACCACCATCTAAGAGTGAAATGTGGAGACAATTGAAATAATGGAATGGTAATAAAGATGGGCCATGGAAGAATAAGAGTATTTTATTCACATTACCTTATTAGAAAAATATTTTACTAGGTCAAAATCTTGATGTGATGCATATAAAAAAGAATGTTTGTGATAACATTCTCGACACATTGATTAGGTAAGAAAAGAAGTCAAAGGATAACTAAAAAGCATGACTTGACCTTGTAAAAATGGTATAAGAAGTGTTCTTCATCCAAAAACTTGTCCTAGCATTAACACCTAATACTTGCCTCAAGATTTATATCAAATGAGCTTAAATGAAAAAAATTCTTTTTTAAAGATTCTCAAGGAAATGAAAACTCCAAATGAATACTCTTCAAATATCTTACATTGTGTGGAACTTAAACATCAAAAGCTAATAGGGCTCAAAAGTTATGATTGTCATCTCTTAATGCAAGAGTTTCTTTTTATAGTAGGACGATGGTCTTTACCTGATAAGGTGTACTTGGTTCTTACTGATTTGTGTACTTTTTTAAAGAACTTTGTTCTAAAGTTCTCAAAAAACATGACCTTGAATTACTTGAGTCTTGGGCTGTATCAATTTTATG
Source organism: Durio zibethinus (assembly GCF_047325235.1). Taxonomy (NCBI): domain Eukaryota; kingdom Viridiplantae; phylum Streptophyta; class Magnoliopsida; order Malvales; family Malvaceae; genus Durio; species Durio zibethinus. Next base: position 22,829,162 of record NC_143166.1, read on the forward strand.
TGAAATGGAAAAGATTTTCTTCGTCTTTTTTTCACAATAATGGTACATTTAGTTATCCATTAGGCAAATGAAGCAAAAATTGCTGATCCAATCATTTATTGTTGGATGTATCCTATTGAGAGGCATATGTTAAAGTGTTATAAATTTTTTTACTTAAATTTCAACTAGGGTGTTTGCTAATGATTGTTTCTATTGAACTTCCATTTATATAGGTTTTTTCTTACTCTTAAATCATATGTGTGCAATAAAGCTTATCCTGAAGGTTCAATTCTAAAAAGACACTTAGCAAATGAATGCATAACTTTTTGTTCATGATACTTTGATGGGATGAAAACTATTTTTAATCGATCCATCCAAAATGAAAACAAGAATCCCTTTATAGATGAAGAAATATCCATTCTTTCTACTATAAGAAGACCATTGAAAACATTAAAATGTAAAGGTTTTAATGTTAACAAGCATAAAAGGGTCTCATGAATTGTGCTTGATGCTATAATTTTGGTTCAAATACATCTATATGTACTATTTAATTCTGATGAGGTTACTTATTTTATAAAGTAAAAACACTTATCTACATGCATATTATACTTGATAATTTTCTTTTGTAGTATATTGTATAGTCTTCTAAGAATGTTTTTTTCATGTAGAAAACATGAGCAATTTATTAGGAGGCGTAATCGGTTTCCTTGGCTTATGCCATATAAGATACAAAAGTTGCAAAGTTAAACTTTTCATGATTGGTTTTGTGATCATGTAAGTCGCACATCATGGTTTAGAATATGTAATTAAAGTTTTTTTAGTTAGATTATTTTTTTAACCAAATATGAAATTGGATAGATTTTCAATTTGGATCAACAAAGAGATGCAAACATCACAAATCAACTTAGATGGCTTGCTCTTAGTCCAACTAATACTGTTAGGAAATACACTGGTTAGAGTGAAAAAGGCGTGTTCGTTGCATGGGTATAGTATTTACTTCATCTAAACAATATAGTCCTTCATCTTTTGAATTGATTCAACATAAGGAAAAGGTACAATAGTTAAAGGTTGAAATTAAAAACTTAAAAGAAACTTTAAGTACTGTCTTATCAGTACTTAAAAGATAATTTCCTAATAAGAATATAGATATCTTGAATACTGTTACTCACTTAGTGAATAGAAAGGTATATATAATATCTATTTTAGTTTATATATATGTAAATTGTCATTTTGCTCATGAGTCTTGAACCTTATTGAAATTTCTTTTGAATTATTTTAGGTTCCTTATGCTAGTAGTGCACCAAAAATCACACGTGCAAACTATCGTTGTTCAAATTCAAATCATCAATCTAATCAAAATGAAAATGGTAAACTCATCATCACATGATATATATATGTGGAAATGCTTTGCTTGATACTTGTTTCTTAGATAGAATGCCAAAATCAATTTTGAATGTTGGTTTTGAATCATGTAATTGTGTTCTTGAAACATTACCCATCGTCTTTGCCATAATCATTAAATTACACTATGATTTAAAGCCTGTTCTTTTTCCCTTGAGAAGGCATTCTTGCCTTTTTTTTTTCCTTTGAAAAGGCTTCCTTATGATGTAAGCATGCTTTGTAGTTGTAGACAGGAATGTTATAGTGAAAATATTTGCTTAGTGATAATTCTATTGACTAAAATAATCTTAGGTTGGTTTCATTAAGTTATTATTTGGAATTAAACTAAAAGATCGAGGAGATTACACATGCAAATTAGGTTATTTCTTATTCATTCATGCATTACACTAATGAATAGGATGTTTATAAAATTATTTTAGCTAGTATATAAATGGATGATTACCTTCTATATATATGAATGAATAAGATGTTTATAAAATCATTTATACTAGTATATGAATGGATGATTACCTTTTTACCTTCTGTATATATAAGATAATTTACAAGAATTCTAATTGGATTTTTTTATGCTATGCAGATGTTTCTTTGTAGAAATCTATGATGGGATCATTTATTTTAAGAAGTTGTTTATTTACTTGGAGTATTATGTTTGTAGAGGGATTTGGTTTTGTTTTGGATGTTATGCACATTGTTGAAATAAGGCTATTATGTTTTGTGATGCTTGATTGGTATATTGAATACTATTAGTGTACTGGGTTCATTAAGCTTGTTAGTTATATGATATAGCTACACTTGACTTTTTTAAGACTTGTGATATTTTGTATGAATTAAAATATTTTGGTTTTGGAAAGGGTTTGTAATAGTGCATGTATGTTTTTTCTTATTGAGGTCGTTTGCAATTGTTTGTTTGTTTATAGATTTTTTAAGATTGTTTTGTTCAGAGTTTTATCGAAGTTTTAAGGTGATCAAAAAGTCTTTAGGTGTCTGGTGGTGCAAACTTATGATTGTGTTTTTTAGGGTGAGGTGGTATAACTCTTTATCTATAGTTGTTTTATTGATGTTTGTTTTATTAGACTTGGTACAATGACTTTATTTTTTCACTTATACTAAGTTTATGGGTTATAAATAATTTACTTGTAGTTTTAATGTTATTAAATATCTTTAACTTTATTGTGTTTTTTTTGTTTATATGAAAACATATCATATTATGATTATAAATAAATTAATATTAATAATTGAAAATATAATTTTTAAAAAAAATTTACTAATATCGTAACATTTATACTGATGCACTTAATCATTGAACTATTTCAAGTGATACTAACAGTCACCAATTGTCAATAAAATATAATAAAAAATTAAAACATATAAGTTTATACTGACAATCTCTAACTGTCGGTATAGATAAAGAAATTAAAGCATATAATTCTATACTGACAGTATCTAACCATCATATAGGTAAGAAAATTAAAAAATACAAGTTTATATTGACAGATGCTAAGTATCAGTATATGTAAGAAAAATTACAAGTCTATACTGATAGGCATTAACCGTCGATATAGGTAAAAAAAATAAAACATACTAGTCTATATCGACGGGTGTTTACCATCAATAAAAGCTATAACAGTGGAATATACAACAAATACTATACCAATAGATATACATTTACTGATGGTCTTAAATCATAGATATATCTCTATAAGCTATTTCGATACCTTAAAAATTGTCGGTATAGGTCTATACCGACAAGAGATATTCTGATGGTTAAAAATTCATCGAAATACATATTTTGACCATCGGTATAGGGTTTATGGTGCTATACTGATAGATTTTGAGGTTTTATCGATAATTTTTTTAGCATCACTATATGTCAAATTACTTATAATGATGGTCCAATACTCTATGGCACTTTCCTAAGCAATCTATTTCATTTCACTCATATCAATTTCCATCATATCAAGGCATCTACAATATATGAGGAGTTTCAACAAGCATATAATGAACTAAGAAGAGAAGAAAACATGGAGTAAACATTTAAAGCCAAACAACATCCTCATATCACATTGTAGCTAAAATTTATGTAAACAACAAATAAACTTACTATTTAATCATCACAAATAACCTTCAAAAGCAAAGAAAACATCAATAGAGGACTAAAGGTGGTTAGCTATGGTGAGGTTGTTTAGTTGAACCTCCAAAGGCCAAAATGGTGGATTAGAAATTCTTTGTTGCTTGGTTTTCTTGTTTCAATCCAAATTATTAACTAGTTGGATGTAAGTTGATCCAAGCTTAGTAGAAAAACTCAATGAAGAATTACCACTTACTTAAAAAAAGAAATAAAAAATTAAAAAAGTAAATGGTATGAAGGATGTGATGAATGTTATGAAATTGAAGGAAAAGAAAAAAAGGGAGAAGAATTCTACATACTCTAAGTTTTTCACAACTTTTTTTCTTTTTCTAGATTTTTTTCTTCCTTTCCTCTTTTCACAAGTTGCCCTCCCTTCTCTAAAATTGCAAAAAACATCCCTCCTCTTAAAGAAGATGAAGATTAAAATAAGATTGAATTATAGCTATTAGATCAAATCTCATCCAAAGATCAAAGTTTCTTTTCTTTTTTCAAGGAGCAATCTTTAGCTATTGGATCGAGATTCAATAAGAGATTTAATGGTTCACATTATTCACTGTAAATGTTGGATTTTTATAACCCATAAACCAAATGAAAAAACCATTTTACCCTTAATATAAAAGTTTTTGGTATTTAGATCATGTTCTTAGAAATCAATGTTGGCATGCTCATTTTTTGGATTCTAAAGCACCAAAAATCATGAAAACATTATAAAATTGAGATCTACAAAATTTTGTGAAAATCTAAACTTGGGAAGGTCAAATTATAAAAATACTCCTAAATAGTATTTTGGTAATTTCACACCTCTCAGGGTACAACTGTGATTTCAAATACATCAAAAATCATGAAATATTATGAAATTAAGATCTAGAAAGTTTCATAAAAATTCGAGCTTAGCAAAGCCAAATTACTAAGATACCCTTAAAGGGTATTTTGGTAATTTTACACTTTCAGAGTAATGTTATGATTATTTTGGTAATTTCACACCTCCCAAGGTACTTATATGATTTCAAATATACTAAAAATTATAAAATATTATAAAATAAAGATCTGAAAAGTTTCATGAAAATCCGAGCTCGAAAATGTCAAATTATGAAAATATTCTTAAAAGGCATTTTAGTACATTTGTAATTCTCTAAGTACAATAAAAATTTTAGTTCTTTAAAAATCACTAATTTTAATTTTTGAACCACATTGATTCTAATTAGGTTGTGAATTTTGAGAATTGATTTGGGTTCTATCCATTTTGATTAAGTTTTGTGCAATTTTGACTTTATTTGAGTAATTTTAACTTTATTGACCAAGTTTAAGTGAATTTGACTAGGGTTGACTTTGGATCTCTAAATAGGCTAATTTGTGGGCTCTTTATGGGTTGTAAATGGTCCTTTTAAATGGTTTATGTAATGGTCCTATATTAATGGTTCCGGCCCATGTTCGTACAAGAGTTCAAATCAATCATGTTAAAAATGTTTTGGACAAAATTCATTATCTACAGTTGCCCCTCTTTACATATTTCTGAGAATTAAAAATAATGCAAAGACATAGATGATAATTTTATCTAGATGATGCTTCCAAGTTAGAGAGAGAACCCTTATTCTCTTTTCTTTTTTTTTTCTTTTTTTTGGTTTTTGTTTTTTGTTTTTGTTTCTTTTTATCTTTTTTGTAAAATAAAGAATGACCGAAACAACACCACAAGTTGAAAAAATAAAGATGACCAATACAACACCACAGGTCAAAAAAACAAATATGACTGGGACAATACCACAAGTCAAAAAAATAAAGATGATAGGGACAATCCTACAAGTCAAAAAAATAAAGATAATCGAGATAACACTAAATGGTCAAAAAAATAAATATGACTAAGACAACATCGCAGGTCAAAAGATAAAGATATTGAGACAACACAATAGATCAAAAAATAAAGATGACCAAGACAATACCAATGGTAGAAAAAATAAATATGATCGAAATGACACCATAAGTCAAAAAAATAAATATGACTTGGACAACACCGTAAGTCAAAAAATAAAGAAAACTAAAACAACATCGTAAGTCAAAAAAATAAAGATGACGAGACAATACCAACGGTCAAGAAAAGCAAATATGTCAGGACAACATCGTAAGTCAAAAAATAAAGATGACCGAGACATCATCGTAGGTAAAAAAAAAAAAGATGATCGGGACAACACCAATGATAAAAAAAAAATAAATATGACCGAGATAACATCACAAGTAAAAAAAAAATAAGATGATTAGGATAACACCATAGGTTAAAAAAAAAATATGATCGAGACAATATCGTAAGTCAAAAAATAATCATGACCGAAACAATACCAATGGTTAGAAAAATAAATATGATCGAGACAACACCACAGGTCAAAAAAATAAAAACGATTGGGACAACACCATAGGTCAAAAAAAACAAATATGACTGAGACAACATCGCAAGTCTAAAAATAAATATGATCGAGATAGCATCAATGGTCTGAAAAATAAATATGACCAAGATAACATCTTAAGTCAGAAAAATAAAGATGATCAGGACAATACCATAGGTAAAAAAAAAATAAATATGACCAGGACAACATCATAAGTCAAAAATAAAGATGATCAAGACAATTCAAGTTAAAAAAATAAAGATGATGGGACAACACAGATTAAAAAAAATAAATATGGCCAGGACAATACTGCAAGTCAAAAAATAAATATAACCGGGACAACACCACATGTAAAAAAAATGACTGGGACAACACTAACAATCAAAAAAATAAATATGACTAGGGCAACACCGTGGGTTAGAAAATAAAAATGATCGGGACAACATCGTAGGTCAAAAAAATAAAGATAACCAAGATAATACCAACGGTCTAAAAAATAAATATCATCGAGACAACACCACAGGTCAAAAATAAAGATGACTAGGACAACACTACACGATCAAGAAGATAAAGATGATCAGGACAACACCAATAGTTGAAAAGAAAAAGATGATCATGATGACACTAACGGTCAAAAAGATAAATATGACCAAGACAACACCAACGATCAGGAAGTAAAAGATGATCAGAATAACACCAACATTCAAAAAATAGAAATGATTGAGACAACACTAATAGTCGAGAAGATAAAGATGATCGGTTGAAAAAATAAAGATGATTGAGGTAACACTAATGATAAGAAAGATAAAGATGATCGAGACAACACAAATGGTCAAGAAGATAAAAGTGATTAAGATAACCCCAGTAGTCAAGAAGATAAAGAATAAAGTTTCTTCTCGATACAAGGGAAACCCGAGGAACAACATTCTAATATCACTTAATATCCTCTTATGAAAACTTATAATATCGTTTATCAAAAGAAATGTATGCAATACATGTGATTACTAAATGAGATTTGAATGGTAAAAAATACAATCAATAGTTTATACTATACGTTTTTTATCATATCAATTTTAAGTCCAAAATTAGCTTGGCTTTTTGAGTGCCAATGTTCCTTTCATGTAGATGCCCTTACAAACATTTCTTATGATACGGATGCAATGATGCAAATGTAAATGCCTTTCTGATTATACAAGTGTGAATGTCTTGGTTATGATATAGATGATGTAAATGCGAATGTTTTTTTGTAGGTGATGCAATTGTGAATGTCTTTTTCATGATGTGAATACGAATGCAAATATCTTTGTCATGATACACATGCAAGTGCAAATGCAAATGATGCAAATGCAAATATCCCCCATTTCATGTAGATGCCCCTACAAATACTTTTTATGATACGGATACAATGATGCAAATGTAAATGTAAATGTTTTTATTTTGGGGCATGTAGATCTAATGCAAATGTAAACACAAGTGATGCGAATGCAAAGACTTCTTTTTTTTTTCTCAACATGCTAATCAAATGTATTTCTTATGATGTAATTGATGCAAATGCAAATTTTTTTCTTTTTTTGAAAAATCTCTATTCAAATTTTTAATGGTTACTTTTTACCAAAAATGATATCAATATATTGTACAAAATGCTCAACTAATCTCAAAAATTTTTCGAAAGTAATCACAAAATTGCCCTACATAAAGTGTTTCTATAATCAATAAGAAAAGTTTAAAACACAAAACTTTCAAATCTCTTACAAATTGTGACCACTATTTGGAAGGCTTATGGATGGTGTGATTGACAATCAATTTTTTCACTAATGGGTATACTTCAAGGAAGGCTTGATTATTACTATTTGGAATACTTATGAATAAGGTGATTGTCAATTTAATTTTTCACTAGTGGGCATATTTCAAGGAAAGCTCGACGAGGGGTTGCAAGGTTTCTCTTAGACTCACAAAAGAGATAATTTTTCTAAAGAACTTTTCTTTTGTTGAAAACATGGTACTTCAATGTGTGCGAAAACTAATCATTATTTTTTTTGAAAAAGATTTAGGAAGAGAAAAAGGTTGATTTTTTTATTTTCATGCTATGGTGAGATGCAAAGTTTTTAATAGGTACTGATCAAAGTTATGCATCATGACTTTTTATTCTAGATAGAACCTTAAAACTCTAAAATTCTTTTAGGGTTTCAAGAGTGGCTTTAGCTTTAAACTACCCATTTTGGGTTTTCATCTTAGAGCTATATTTTTTAACAATGAAAAACATGGTAAAATCTTGCCAAGTAGCAAGTGTGTACAAATTTTGATGGCAATATCTCTTCAATTCAAGTGTTTATATTTGATCAAAATGGACTTTTCAAGGTATGTAATGTAGACTAAGGTTCAAGGTTCTGAAAGAATGGATAAATGGACTTAAAATATATTATTTTTGGTAATTATGCCAAAGACCTTATGGAGCATTCTCTATATGAAAAGCCATGTGTCTTTCTTTCTTTACTCTTTATTTTTTGGAAGCATTTAACTTCAACTTTAGCATTTTTCTTTCTTGAATTCTATCTTCTTTTTTACTTGGGATTCTAACTAACATTTTATTCATTTTTCACCAAGGACTCTTATATCTGAGGTGCATGTCCTTTCTTCTTTTTTCTTTCTTTTTTTTGGAAACATTTGACTTAAACTTTCTTTTTTTTTAATTCTATTTCCTTTTGTTATTTAGGATTGAAGCCTTGTTCACTTTTCGCCTTGAACTCTTATTTTCAAGGTGCTTGTCTTTTTTTTTTTTTTTAAACATTCATTCTTGAATTCTATCTTTCTTTTTTACTTGGGATTCTAACTTCTTTATTTTTTTTTGGAAACATTTGACTTCAACTTTCTTCTTTTTCAAAGTCTATCTCTCTTTGTTATTTGGGACTAAAGCTTTATTCACTTTTTATCCTCGGACTCTCATCTTTGAGGTGCATGTCATTTTTTCTTTGTTCTTTTTTTTTTTGGAAACATTTTATTTCAATTTTTTTTTCTTGAATTCTATCTCATTTTTAACTTGGGAGTAAAGCCTTATTCACTTTTTGCCATAGACTTTCATCTTCAAGGTGTATGTCTTTCTTTTTTTATTCTTTGTTTCTTTTTTTTTTTTAAATATTTGATTTTAACTTTAACATTCTTCAATTTTATCTTCTTTTTTTTGCTTGGGATTCTAACTGAAATCTTATTCACTTTTTGCCCTGAACTCTCATTTTCGAAGTGCATGTCTTTCCTTTTTTACTTTTTTTAATTATTTTTTAATGAATGAATCGTATTTAGACAATGAATATTCAGACAATCATAAATAATTCTTTCTCTTAAAAACTTATTCCATTGATACTTTTGATCCTTTCGAGTTTGTTGTACTGGGCATTGCCCTTTATATATTAGTGTTCTTTTACATTTAAGCGACTTTTTTAGGTTTTCCACTTAAATCCTTCTTTTGACTCAAACTGCCCTTTTTGGGTTTTCAGTCATGAATTCTCCTTTATTTTTTATTCATCTTTTTTTTCTTTTTTTTGGAATTTTTGGCTTCAACTTTAACATTCTTGAATTCTATCTCCCTTTTTTACTTGGGATTCTAATTGCAACTTTATTTACTTTTTGTCTCAGATTCTCTTCTCTAAGGTGCATGTCTTTTTTTCTTTTTTCTTTTTTTTCTTTTTTAATGAACAAATCATATTTAGATAATGAATATTTAGACAATCATGAACAACATTTAGAAATTTCATTTCTTAAAAACTGATTCTATTGATACCCTTGATCCTTTCGAATTCATTATACTAGGCATTGCCCTCTATAAATTGGTATTCCTTTGCATCTAAGCAACCTTTTTAGGTTTTCAACTTAGATCCTTCCTTTGACTCAAACTACCTTTTTTGGGTTTTCAGTCATGAGTCCTCCATTTTTTATTCATTTTTCCCTTTTTTTAGAAATATTTGACTTTAATTTTTCACATGGGATATATTCGCTTTTGCCTTTTATTTGGATATGCATGCTCACCTTCTAAGGGGACACTTTTATCATGTGGATAAATTTTCTTCAGGATCTAAGTTTTTCACCTCGACAATAAATCTTATCGGATCAGGAATGTGCAACCATAATAAAGCAGAATATTCTTCGATTGTCAACGTTATATCAATCTCTTTGATCATGAAACATCTATAAATAGGGTCCCAAAACTGAATCAAAGCTCTTATTAATTGGTCTTCCATAGGCATCTCAATGAGTGAAGTAATATGACCATATTTTTCCTCGAAGGCCATTTTCTTCGGTATTGCTACATGGCTCCAAGTCTTGATTAGCTTAAAGATATCATCTTGTTGAAGCTTCAATATGATTTTTCTAGCAAAGATTCCTCTCTAGATTCTTTTAGACAATCTCCCTTTTTTCTTTGGATTTCTGATGATTGAATTATCACCTTATTGACATCTTCGTATATATTGGGCTTAAAAGCTAAGAACAACATGATAGTGTTTCATAGCAAAACCTAAAATATCCTGACTTCTTGGTACATTGATAAACACATCATATATGTCAATGTTTATGTTGATGCATGATCATAAAACAAAAAGAAAACAAAATAAATTAGGGTAATAATCAAGTTAAAATGAGTGCTCCCACGTGTCATAGTTTAAAGCATAATCTAAAAAAAAATAGTATAGCTTTATCTAAGGTTGGATCCTTATGGCTCACGATATGTTGGGTTAGGATTTATGTCTAAAAGTTTTTAGACTATTCTCATATCATTATCCATTATAGACTAGTAAGGCTTCTTGATCCTCACTTATTACAAGTTACTAACAAAAAAGTTTTAATTTGAGTGGAAGTATTTCACTAGCAAAATGCAGAGGTTATCACCTCATGATAGCATAGCTACTTTACTTTCTCTTAAAAGGATAAAGCCCGGGTTTAGAGCTCATGCATGTAAGTGAATATGTAAAGATGCGTAAAGTGATGTATTAATCAAAATAACATAAATAAATCATAAACACCAAATCAAAACAAAGAAATAACTAGCATACAATTTATTTTATTTATTAACTTACATGTATATGTATCATTTTTTTTAGGAATTAAAATAAAGGGAACTAAATTAAATATCAATTAAAACCAATTGAATCCAAAAAATTTTTAATAGTGCATAATTAAAATTTTTGGCTTGACTTTCAACATGTCCCCATTGAAGTCGCCAAGCTGTCATAACATATCGATTTGGAAACTTGGTCGCTATATGTAAAAATTTAAAAATTATGAAAAACACAGAAAGTATCCATTAATCTTTTTTAGGGTGTGATAGGCCATAAAAAAATTTATCTTTTAATAAAACAATAAAAACAGGATTAAAGTTTTATTAAAAAAATAATTTTGATCTACTAAAACAATTGAGTTTAGGAGTCGGTTACGTGTGAGGAAAAATTAGTATCCCCAGAACACCCACAAAATTGGTACCAATTAATTATGCGTTATTTGCAATTCTAGATAAAATTTATTTTTTATATGAAATTTAATTATAATCCCCTTTGTTTGTAAGAAATAAAATTAGTTAAAAAAATCATTTATTTAAGAATATTATGAAAATCTTCAAATTAAAGAAATACCTTCAAAGTCTTCGACATAAAGGCAAAATTCAAAAATAGTCTTACCATTTAAGATTTATCATAACATTATTTCAAAATTAATAAAATAACACTCTTTGTAAATGATAATCATTGATGACTTTCTAACATCTAGGTAAAATATCAACAATTATATTTCATAGAATGCTATTTTAATTTTATTTGTTCAAAACTAAAAAATTTTAAGAAAACTTTTTATGTTGTAAAAAAATGAAAAATAATATAATTAATATTAAATATCCATAACTAGAGCAAACATGCATATATACGCATTATAAATGAGGACATTAATCTAAAAACAAAACGTATGCAAATGATGAACAAATATAAATTTAAGAATTGACTTTTCAAATATAAAAGAGACCACTTGGACTCTCCAACATTTAACTAGAGTTTAAGTGCGAATTTTTATATTTAAAATTTTGTCTTATTATTTTTTTATTATTTTGTATTTTTATAATCATGGCTTTAGCAAAGCGAATTTATTTTTAGCTGTGGAAATATATAAAAATTCTTAATAAAATAAAATTTCCTAAATACTTCAACATCTAAACAGCTTTCGGGAACAAATTATTCTATAAAAGGTTTTCATGCAAATCTTTAAAATTTTAAAATAGATTTAGGGTTTTAAGAAAATATGCATGTGATAAGAACAAATTACATAAATAGCATTACTGAATGCATGATAAAAGCATGACCAAAAAACAAACTAATAACAAGCCTATGCATTTACAAAACTAAATTACAAACAAGTTTTGTATGAAAATTCAAGAGAAAAAATGGATCAAACATAACAAACTTTTGAAATTGGTTTGAATGTTCCACCATTTTGTTCTTTAAAAATTAGACTAATCAAACATAAAAATCCACCAAACAACTTATTCAACTATCATTTTTCCATTGAAAAATTAATCTCACACATTGAAAATTTAGTAAACATGACAAACACAAAAATCAAATACATATGATCAAGCAACATTTGGCCACGACTGGATGAGCAAGTTTTGGTCGAGCAAGGAAACTACTTTGGTTGAATACCCTATGCATTTTCCTAAGCAATCAACATTTCATTTCACTTAAAAATGGATTGAACATCACGATTTCTACCATATGAAGGCATCTACAATATATGAGGAGTTTCAACAAGCATATGATGAACTAAGAAGAGAAGAAAACACGGAATCAACATTTAAAGTCAAACAACATTCTTGTATCACATTCTAGCTAAAATTTATGTAAATAGCAAATAAACTTACCATTTAATCATCACAAATAACCTTCAAAAGTAAGAAAAACATCAATACAGGGCCAAAGGAGGTTCAGCCATGGTGAGGTTGTTTGACCGAACCTCCAAAGGCCAAAATGGTGGATTGAAAATTCTTTGTTGCTTGGTTTTCTTATTTCAATCCAAACTATTAACTAGTTAGATGTAAGTTGATCCAAGCTTAGTAAAAAAAATAAATTACCACTTTCTTAAAAAAAAAACAAAAAATTAATAAAGTAAATGATCTGAAGGATGTGATTAATGTTATGGAATGGAAATAAGAAGAAAAAAAGGGAGAAAAATTCTACATACTCCAAGCTTTTTATAACTTTTTTTCTTTTTTTCTTGATTTTACTTCCTTTGTTCTTTTCACGAGCTACCCTCTTTTCTCTAAAATTGTAAAAAAAATCCCTCCTCTTGAAGAAGAGAAAGATCAAAATATCCATCCAAAATTGAATTATAGTCGTTAAAGCAAATCTCATCCAAGGGTCAAAGTTCTTTTCTTTTTTTTTTTCAAGGAGCAATCTTCAGCCATTGGATCAAGATTCAATAAGAGTTCTAATGGTCCATAGTTTCAGTGCAAAGGTTAGATTTTTATAGCCCCTAAATCAAATAAAAGACCATTTTACCCTTAGTACAAAATTTTGGGTATTTAGGCCATTTTCTTAGAAATCAATGTTCACATGCTCATTTTTGGGACTTTAAAGCACCAAAAATCATGAAATATTATAAAATTAAAATCTAAAAAATTTCGTGAAAATTTGATCTCGAAAAGGATAAATTACAAAAATACTTTTAAGGGATATTTTGGTAATTTTACACCTCTTGAGGTCTTGCTATGATTTCAAATTCACCAAAAATCATGAAACATTATTAAATTAAGATATGAAAAGTTTCATGAAAATCTGAGCTCAAGAAGGCCAAATTACGAAAATACCTTTAAAAATGTATTTTGGTAATTTCACACATTTCGGGGTACTGTTGTGATTTCAAATGTACCAAAAATTATGAAATATTATAAAATTAAGATATGAAAAGTTTCACAAAAATTCAATCATGAAAGGCTAAATTACAAAAATACCCTTAAAGACATTTTAGTACTTTTGCAATTCCCTAAGTGTAATAAAAATTCTAGTGCCTTAAAAATCACCAATTTTAATTTTGAACCACAATGATTCCAATTAAATTATGAATTTTGAGAATTGACCCAAGTGCTATCTATTTTGACCAAGTTTTAAGCAATTTTGACTTTGTTTGACTAATTTTGATCAAATTTGATTTAAGTTGACTTTAGGTCTCCAAATGGGCTAATTTGTGGGCTCTTTATGGGTTGTAAATGGTCCTTATAAATGATTTACGTAATGGTCCTATATTAATGGTTTCAGCTCATGTTCGCAAATGAGCTCAAGTTAATCATGTTAAAAATGTTTTGGACAAAATTCGGTGTCTACAGCTATCATGAATTTTGTTCCATTATGTGATTTTATCTCTTTTTCTTTTCCTAAGATAAAAAATGAGAAAGTTTATGGATATTTCTTCATGCATGCTTCTAGCAATTAGTATAGGAGCTTCAATATTTGGGATAAAGAGTTTAAAACAAAAAAAAGGGAAGAAATTTTTATAAATATATTTGCTAATACCTTTTTGTTTTTATTTGCTCATGCCTTATGTTTGTTCATACTCCTTTTTTTATTTGTTCATCATTTTTACTATGACAAAAAGGGGGAGAAATATCATAAACAAATTGCTTGTGCCTTGCTTGACATACATATGTTCTTGATTGTGCTTATTTGATATATTTGACTAACATATGTTTGTTATGTTAGATTAGGATACATTAATTGAGAGAAAGTTTTGTTAAAAGAAATGTATTGTTTAAGGGGGAGTTTTTCAAAATGGTTTTAAAAAATTTTAAATGTTTGAAAGAAAATTTTTACATCAAACAAATTTATTTTTAAGTTTTGTCATATCAACAAGGGGGATTGTTAGCCTTGAATTGATCCTTATTGTGAAATGAAAAAACATTAAATGTAATAAGCTTGATTAAGATTTTGAAAAAAATTTATTTAGTACATGTTTTTAAGTTTTATTATTTTTTGTACTAAATAAATAATGCGTTTTTTAATGTAAAAACAAACATTTCTTTTTTTTCATATTTCTCAAACCAAATCTATCTTTAAAGATTATTATTTGAGCTTAAAGGAAAGTCTAATTGTTGCTTTTCAAGTGAACATATTCATCTTGACTCAATAAAATTTTGATAATATTGGTTTTGAGAAATAGATTAACTTAAAAAAGTTGTTTTATAAGAAAAAAGTTTTCCAACATTGAACTTATCTTATTTTTGTTAATTCACAAAGTTTTAATATTTGAATTTTATATTTTTGGCAAGCTCTTTAAGTCTACTTTCTAATGGATCAAACAAAATCAAAATCCAAATTTTGTAAGAAAACATTTTGAATTTTTACTAGACACTATGCAGTTGTCTAAAAACTGCATAAGAGGTAGTTTTGAAAATTCACTATAATTTATATACAATGAATTAGGTTATGAATTTTATATAGATAGAAAGTCTCTTAAGTCTAGTTTTCAAATCTTCAAACAGTTCTTGATTTGGAGTTATGTAACTCAGGATGATCAAATTACTGAGTAGAATACAAGTAAGAGACTACCAATGGCACTGTTCATCCAGAATCAGGAAGAATACAAAACTTGGCTGACCCAATTGATTAGGTACCAAAACAATCAATCCCCTCAACTATAATGGTAAAAAACTTAGTGAAATTCAAAAACCAATCGATCTTTTCATCCCAAATAAGCTCCAAGGGCTAATTTCAAAGGAATAAAACATGGTTTTTCATTTCTCAAGTATTCCCAATGGCTATTTCCTCATTTTCCTCTATAAATCGGGCATTCTAACACACCAAGAGTTGAAAAATCAAAATAGTATGATCAAACATGTCATATATTCATTCTTTTAAAGAATTAAGAGTTTTAGAGCTTTAAAGTCTATTTATTTGTATTTATTGTATCCAAATCATATATGTTATTCATTCATCATTTTCTTGTACTTAAACTTAGCAAACATCTAGCCTTAGAAAAGTTGTTCTATTGTTTACAAAATTACCTTTAACATTAAAATGGGGAAGAGAATAAGAATGGAGGTATCCTCTAGAGAGCTTTGTAGTGAGATTGGGTAAAATACTACAAAGGGTAAAAGTTTCTATCTTAAGCCTTAGAGAGAAAAAGATAGGGTTGTATTTTCAATTCAAGATTAGTGGATTGAAGCCTTGGTGTGGACAACCAAAAAGAGAGCATGTAGGTATTTTGTGGAGCAGGATTGAACCTCTATAAATCTTTGTGTTTGATTTGTCTATCTTTATCTCTTTATTTTCATTATTGATTATATTTACTTCAAGATATATCAATTGTTGTCATTTGTATCATATTTTGATATTGATTTTAATTTTTCATTCAATTATTTTGAACTCATTGTTTGAAAAAAATTTTAAGAAATCTAATTCACCCATCTTGGATTACTATCTTACCTAAAAAGCTAACAAAGATCACTATCACGTAATATTTTTAAATTACTACCAAATAAGGTCATGTTTCTAACAATATTTTGATGATAAAATACAACTCTACTAGCCCAAGTTGTTGGTTGACGTGATCCTAGTTTCATCCATACAAGCTTCTTAAAGGATTTATGGCTGAACTCAATGTATGTAACGTAAATTACATTTTGTTTCATAAAAATGATGAGGAGACTAAGTAATTTGTTTATATGGCTATGATTATCATTACCTTCAGGTACACTTATAAGCTTGGTCATAGGTTATTTAATGTTTTTTATTTATGGAACAATAGCTGCTCATTTACTTAATGGTTCTTATGTGTGGAGTCTGCAATTCAAGCTATTGAAAAGACCAACATTTAATACAATGTTATCAATATTCCTCTATCATTTGAAGGAGATATCATGCAGTCCTCCTACAAGCCTTGACAAGATTAAAAGAACACATCTTTAAGTTTATAGCAATGAGAAATTATATGTTAGTCTAGAGAATATTGAGAAGTATTTAGTTATTGAAAAAAAGTATGATTGCTAGAAAGGCTTTCAACATATTGAAGTAATTGTATAAGAAATTCATGAAAAAAGACAAGTTAGATTAGTAGTCAATTTATGTTTCTTTAAGTATAATTAAAGGTCCAAAATTTTTTTAGGGAATGATTTGAATATTCACCTTATTGGTTGGGTAGTTTTCAAGTTCACATAAAACTAAGTCAACTTGAGCAATTACATGCTATAATCTTATTAGTTGGACATTCACCTAATTAGCTAGGTAGTTACATGTTTTAATCTTATAATGTATTTCAAATTTGTTTATGTGTGAAAGAATGAGACATTGCATTGGTGTACCAATTTGTATTCATATAGTAACATGATGGTTTTGTGCCTACCTTTTTTTTTCTTATGGCAATTTTCAAAAGGGTAAGTAATGCATATAAAGGGTCGTTGCCTTGTAGTATTACTTAAAGGTGCTTACAATATTAGGGGATGGGAGAAAATGTAACATCTAGAGCTAAAATCTTTACCTTGCAAGAACAACATCTCTCTAATAATATTGATTGGCTTTTTGGGGTTATGCTTAAATTACTTTGTAAGTTGTTGTACACATGTATACATTATAGTAATTTAAACTTTACTTATTAAACATCACTATATTTTGGAAGATTATAGTGTTACTCACTGGCTTAATCTCTAACTATACTATGCTTTTTAACAAAATGATGTAGCTTTTGGCATCAACAAAAGTTGACTTCTATATAGTGATTCAAATATCAGTTAGGTTTATAATTTTTTTCTCCGTAAATAGACATAAGTTTAAAGTTATTTTTAGATATTTCATGTTTTTATGTAAGATTTTATTAGTTATTGTATTGTTTGTTTATTGATTTACTCTTATTAAAATTAAATATGCATCACATATTTGAAGTTTGGAGATGACTTTATGAACTATTTATGACATTTTGGCTATCAATGAAAGTTTCAAAGACGATAATTAATAATTTATAATTTTCTAGAGTTTTTTTAGTTTCACCTATTAAAACATTATTTCACAAATGATGTTTGAGATGATAATTTTTTTTTAACTTTTCATATTTAAGTTTACTTGGAACATAAAATTTTAGATGAGTGAGTTGTAAAATTGAATTTATACATACATTATCAATCGACAATCAATTAAAAACTCATTTTAATCTAAAAATAAAAAAGATAATTACAATATTAAAATGTCTTATCTTATTATATGTTAGCATAAAAAAGATAAAATAATACATTTAAAAAATATAAAAAATTTATACCATCGACGAAACAAAGGCAACCCACTAGTTGTTATGATAATAAAATAAGTAGTAAGCAGTTTATCAAAAAAAAAAAAAAAATCTTAAATTGCAAAGAAAGCTTTACATTATTGATTAAGGTATTTTATAGTTCGAAAGACAAAATCATTTTTTTTACTATAAAATGATTCGGCGAAATAATAATAGCATTTTAATCATTTGAGTTGACCTTATGTAGTGAGTCAACTTGATTTGTAGAAGTTTATTTCAATTTTGCCAATGCAACAACCCACTTGATAGACACACGATCGAATTGATGTGTCATTCAAATATTAAAAGTTAATACGTTATATTTGAGCGTTGAAATACAAATATTAAAAATGACTGATTTTTATTTTTAATCAATCTCTAACCTTACGATTTCATGTTTCAATCCTGTATTCCGTGATTAGCACAAAAAACGACATTTCTTCCAATAAATAATAATTAAATAAAACAATAGTTCTATAATTAGTTAACTAATTAATTTTTCTGGAATAGAATGTGAAAGAAAATGCGTAAGCAGAGACATTGGCAGGGAGCACGCCGAAAGAACTCGGAGATGTTTCCTTCTTGCTCCCAAAAGATTAAATTAAAACCCATCGTCATCACTTAACGTGCTGGGAAATGAATTGGGAAACTTGCAAATCAGACATGGACAAAAGCTTATTCTTTAATTTTGAAATATAATACTAGTCTTGGTAAAATGAGAAGAGCCGAAGAAATTAAAAAAGCTTCCCTCCCTTTGTTTCCTTTAAAAATAAAAGAAAATCAAATTACAAGTGCACGACAACAACTGCCTTGGAAATTAAAATTTAGTTGGAGATAACTGTCTAGAAAATTAAAAATTGAAGTTGGCCAACAAATTGTACAGCAATACAAATAGAAAACAAATACAAGAGTGATAAATCCCAAGAACCACAAGCACAGCAGAGATAGCCAGACTAGAAGGGAATATTATGCAGCGCAGGGCCGCAGAGGGAGAGAGAGAGAGAGAGAGAGAGAGAGAGAGAGAGAGAGAGAGGATGGGTGGCTAATGGCAAATGTGAAATGGGTAATGGGAAATGGTGTCAGCGACTGAGGAGAGCTCAGAAGAGATTCCCACATCAGGAAAAAGCCGGTTAATAATGGGCCTCTACTACTACTAGTATTCAACACAGCACCAGCCTGGGGTCGCGTGGACCCCTCCAATCTCAATCATCCATTCCATCTGCCGAAGTTTAATCTATACTTCCGACTTTGCAAATGTAAAAGCCTCTACCGTTAGTATTGCTAGATGTTAGTATAGTAGTTTACTTGTCTCTCACCTTTTTTTAAAAAATATATTCTTTTCCTATGAGAGTTTACTTGTCTCTGACCTTTTTCTAAAATATATATATTTTCCTAGCGGCAAGGGACAGTGCGGCTCGCCCAAGACATTCGCCCTGTCCACTCGTACTAACAAGCTAGCCCATTTCTCTTTGTCCATTTGATAACACTTCCCTTCCAAAACATTCATTCACAAACTCACCCCCGCTTTTTGCCTTATATTGTTTTTTTCCATTTAACTTGTGTGATTGAGATCATCATTAAATTTCAATTCGGCCCATAACCCTTCCCTTTATGACTTTGTTTTTCTGTGTGATTGTTTAAATCTTATTTGGTTTAACATTGGGATTATATTTACTGTATTTCCTTGTTAACAATGAGAAAAGAAACGTGCCCAATGTGTAACTCACCTTTAAAAAAGCAAATCAAGTCACCTATTTGGCATTCTTATCTGTACATTATATTAAAGTAGTTCCCTACAAATTTTGTCCGCAATTTTAAGCCAAATCATATTTGGCTTTAATTTTGATTTAAGAGGTGATTTTGGAAGTTAATTTTAAATGTAAAGTTAATTATGTGTAGAAACATAAGAATGAAGGGTCTAAAAAACTCTTTTAATATATTAAAGCTATCCAAACAATTATTTAAAGCCATTTGTAAATTTGAAACATAATTAAAATATAAGTGTATTATGGCATCTATATTCTATACTTTACTATCTATACAATATATAAAAGTTATCTCTTTTTTTTAGGAATATTCATAATTTGGTTTTATCAAATTAATCAATAAAATCGATTTAATTCATTGTTGATTGCTAAATTAATTTCGATCGATTAACAAAATTGATTTTAAAAGAATTTCGATTTTTGGTTAATTCGATTTGAAAATTGAATTAACCAAAATTTTAATCGAAATATAACAAAATCTAAATATGAATTGAAACATACATGAAATGGATCATTTTATTTATAAGTTATTAGAGTTTTTAATATAATATTTTGGTATTTGAATATTTTGTTGGATAATTTTATTTAATTTATTTAAAATGTGCGAAATTAAGAGTTTAAAATATAATATAATTTAAATATATTTATTATTTGGTTAACCCAAAAAATTAATTGAACTAAACAAAAAAAATTCAATTCGATTAGTTAATTTTTGAAATTAATAATTTTGGTTCGAGTAACAAAAATAAAATAATATAATTAAGCTAATTTAATTTTTGATAATTCAATTTAAAATTAATCGAATTGACCAAATGAACACCCCTACCATCTTCAATTTCTATTTAATTTCATGTTAGCTCATCAATTTTAGTATTCATTTCAAATGCCAAATCAACTCACTTTATTGACAAATCAACTTTATTAAATATTATTATATTTAATTATAAAAAGGTTATTCCTTCAATTCCGATACCTCTTTTATACAACTAGGAAGCATGCGCATATCTATTATAATTTGACCCTATACCTGTCTCATCTTTTATCTATGAATAAAAAATTTACTTTTTGTTCATTGGTTCAAGAATAATTTCTCGACATTTCTTTCTTATTCTTTAAGTTTATAATTTATAATTATTTTTGCAAAATCAATAACAATATATAAGTTGTTCTTAAATTTCAATTTGCTTCAATTTACCGTTAAGTCATCAATTTTTTATTCATTTAGATAAAATTTATCCTTTTTCTTACTTTTGTTGGATCTCAAATTCTATTAAATTTATAATTATTGGATGTCTAAGGCTTTAGGTCTTTTTTACTCTTCACATTGGATTTCAACTTTAAGTTATGTTATCAATGAAGGGGGAATATATAAACATCATGAAAGAAATTATTAGAGTTAGCCCTAAATTTAGAATGAAGGAAAGATCGGTAAAATAGGCAACTCATTTACTTTGTTTTCATAACTTGCATAATGGATTGCATCGACATCTTTGCTAGTAATCAAATATCTCTTTTCCACGCCAGTAATTGATGAATGCTGAAAGAGTAAATCAACTGTTGTAATCAACTACAATGCAAGACACAACTTGAGAAACCATCAACTCTCAAAAGGCAAAATAAAGTCAGGAAGTGACCAAGCAATTTCAAAATTATAAAATAATTAATAGTTGTTTAATATTATAAAATAATCATTTTGTCATAAAAAATTAAAAAAAAGAGTATGATTTTCGGATTAAAGTTTAAAAAAATTTTGTAAAATCGATCCATTTAAAGAGAATTAATTGGTTGGGAATTTAAAACCAAAGTTTTTAAAAAATAGATTGACTATATTAAGAATAATGCCCTAACATTTTTACATTTATTATTTGTATTTAAAAATTTAGACTAAATCCAAAAGTTAATTAAATAATTATAAGCCTTTGTTTGGTTATTTAATTTTTTTTACGTGAATTAAATTTATCAGTTAATTTTTAAATAAAAAGGGGAAGAATAAAAACTAAATATAATAATTCATGAAATAAATTAAATGATAAAAAACTATTTAGAAAATTTTATTTTTGTTAAAAGAATTTGATAACAAAAAAATTAATATATTTTTATACCATAAATAAAAATACATGTTAAGAAACAAAATAAAATAGAAATATTTTTTTAAAATTCATATAAAATAAATTTTCAAATGCATTTTTATTAAGTAATTTCTAAATAATTAATTTATATATATATATATATAGAATTTTCATGATTGATAAAATATAATTATACCAATATCAATACATATATTTAAATATATTTAAAAAATAAAATTTATTAAATAAAATTTATTTAATATAATATAATTTAAAATTATATTTTAAAATTAATTAAATAAAAAATTTTATAAATACTTTTAAGAAACCGTTCGAGGAAGTGAGCGCATCAATTTAGTTAATATATAAAAGCGATTTACAAATTGAGTTAAGTTGGATTAAAATTAGAAAAGTACAACACGTTTCTCGCACAAGCCAGACTTCATCTCTTCAAATTTTAGTCTCATTTATTTGGTTTGAAATAAAAATTGGAAATAAACAATCTTTTTCGGAATCAAACCACATTAAATCTTGCATACAATTCAAAACTTTTATTAATACATTTATAAACTTCTCTAAGTAAAGCATATGCTTTAATCCTAACCACTCGGTGCCATGTACAATGGCTGAAAAATCAAAAATAATTCACGCCTGCTTTTGACTTTTAAATGCTTTTAAACTTGTTTGACTTGTGCTTAATGTTATTAGTTCTAAGCGTAACAAAAATCATATGAATGAGTTGAATGGAAAAGTATCGGTTTGGATCGATAACAAGAGATCTCAGATTTATGTGAAGTTAGACTTCGCTTGAAATCTTGAAGTTGGAATCCAATTTCCATGGCCTATATTGAGAAAATGATAATTAGATTGCTGAACTTCAGAAGTATTTCGCTTACTTTTCTCATCAAAATTTGTCCTAATCTTTAAAGTCCAAAACTGACTTCACAAAAAAATTTTTTTTATTGACGACAACAACAACAACAACTCCTTCGCTTTGCCTTCTTTGAAGCTAATTTTTTCAACAGCAAATGAGACATTGTGCCTCCTCAATCCTCAGAGAAGAATTCCACCCAACTTTTCTTTTTTCTTTTCTCGTTCGAAAACCAGAAACTGTTAAAAAGAGTTGCAGCATTCTTTTTGGTAACATCAATTTTCAACTTAGGTATCTTCTCTCTCAAAAATAAAACTCTTCCTTCTCAAAAAATTTTAACCCCACCAAAGATTTCCTCAATCCTAAACCTTTTTCACTTTTTTCAGTAATCAGAGGTAGAGCGCAACGGGACGGGATTTTGCATCACGCGCCTCCGCTGCGTCTGTGACCTTTTAAAATGCCTATGCTCAGACGCGAGACAAAATGCATACTGCAGACGTTCTCTGGAGTTTACAGATGTGGGCCCACATAGGGGTTATTTCCTTTATTCCCACTCGCACGTACAGCGAGC
The DNA here is from genome assembly GCF_047325235.1 of Durio zibethinus. Lineage (NCBI taxonomy): Eukaryota > Viridiplantae > Streptophyta > Magnoliopsida > Malvales > Malvaceae > Durio > Durio zibethinus. Next base: position 22,852,601 of record NC_143166.1, read on the forward strand.
GTGAAGCTTTTGTGTTTCTAGTTCTACCCACCCAAAAAAGAATTCATATTATCATCTCTCAAGCACAAACGCACCCTTGCTTCCTTCCATCCCTTTCCCCTCATTTTATTCCCTTCAAAATCCCGACTCTCCTAATCTCACTCACTCTCTTTTCTTTTTATTTTCCTTTGTTCGAATTTCTCATCATTTCTTTATTTTTGGTGGGATTTTGCGTTAGTAATGAAACCTCCAAACATGGCAACCATCACAGAATCTTTGGAGAGGTCTTTACAAAACTGTTCTTTGAACAACGAGATAAGAAGCAGCAGCGGAGGCAGCGCTGAAAACGGAATAATACGGCGGTCTTCGACATCAGCTGATAACAACCTTCCAAACACCGTTTCTGACACTAGCTTGGAGCTCAAATCCCATCTCTCTCTTCCTTACCATTGGGAACAATGCCTTGATCTAAAGGTTGGTTTTTTTTTTTTTTTTCTTTTCGTTACTATTCTTTTTTTTTTTTTTTTCTCTTTTGTCTGTCTTTTGAAATGGTTACAACTGTTTTAGTTCTTTTCTTGTTTCAGACGCAATTAATGCGAAACCCATGGCAGATCTTGCTCTTTCCTTTGTTGTGTACTTTTTGTTTTTGTTCTTTAATTGATTTTTTTTCACTCTTCTTTTATTTATTGCTTCTCTGATGGTCTCCCTTTCTCCCACACGCATCCTAAGCGCAAGGATTCAGACCATAACCCTAAAAAAATAACCTTTCTTTGTTTTTCTCTTTTCCCATTTCTTTCACCTCTTTTGGTTTACGGCTAATCCTTTCTTGTAGGAGTTAGAATTGTGAAAGACGGGGAACACGTTTAACAGTTGAAACCCAGATAAATTCCTTTCATTTTGGATCATAAGAATCAATTACTATCTTTCTCTTTTTCTTTTTTCTGAAAGGGATGAAGGAATTAAGGGGTTAAGCTGGCTTGAGGGATTGATTGTAATTTATGAAAGTTCATGTGAATATGTGATGTCCTTCTTGTATTTCTTTTGTGCTAACGAAATTGAAAAGAGGTAAAAGACTCAATTTCTATTTTGGCCTGATTCATGTGGTAGCAATATATCATAGAGTAGTAGTACATTATAGTTATGCAGCCAGTTTTCAGAGTCTTAAAATGTGAAAGAGTTTTGTATTTTGATCTGGTTTATTGATGTTACAGTTTTACTGTTTGATGTGGGTGCGTGGGGTTTTATTTTTTTGTTTTTTGTTTGGTTTCCTGGGGGGTAAATGGCAGACAGGTGAGATTTACTACATAAACTGGAGGAACGGAACGAAAGCAAGAGAGGATCCAAGGACAGCAGCTGAGTACAGCAGAGATTTCTACTCAGAAGAAGAGGATGATGATGATAGTTCATACGACAGTGAGGACTCATCAACGGAGTCATCTCCTTCTTCTTCAAGAGAAAGAGGGCATTACAACAAGAACAACTACGTTCGGGTGGATAAAGACAAAGACAATGTATTGGTTGTGGCTGGCTGCAAGAGCTGTCTTATGTATTTCATGGTCTCCAAGCAAGTTGAAGATTGCCCCAAATGTAATGGTCAACTTCTTCACTTTGATCGATCCGAAAGTAGCTCTCCATGAACCAGATTTGCCGTATCTGTCCTCTCTCCCCCTTTTCTCTACTAGCTTTTCTTTTCTTTTTTGAAAGATTGATTGTGGAATGATGAAATATTAGACGGATTAATATTAATAGTTGAAGCTGTGATTCTTCCACTTCTTTTCTCTTTTTATTTCTTTTTCTCCCGTGTTTTGCGTTTGTTTTGGGGGTCGTTGAATTGAAGTCCCACCAGTTATGAGTCGTATGCTACCCGTGGTTGTGACTGTGACGGTGGCTTGGTCAATGGAAAAACAAAAGAATAATATTGGTAATGATTTCGACGTGTGGCTTTTATTTTGACAATTTGCAATTTAACGAGATTAAAAACAAAAATAATAATAAATTTAATTATTATGATAATAAAATTATATATTTAATGATAAGATTAAAATTAATAATAAAAATATATAATTAAATATAAACATAAACATAACGATGATGATAAGTCAAAATAAAAATGATTATTGAAAATATTAATTTAAAAATATATAGATAATTATTATTATATATTTTATTATTTAATATTTTAAATTTTAAAATTTAAAATTTAAATTTTTTATTCAATCTATTGATAAATATTATTTTATATTATAAATAATAATTATGATTTTAAGTATTAAAAATTATAAAAAATTATTTCAAATATTTAATATTTCAAGTAATAATACTTATAATAGTTGTAAATATTATTTAGATAAATTAAAAAAATGAAATATTTTTATCTATTAGGGGTGTTTAAGTCTTATCATTAAAAATTTAAAGATAAAAACAAAATAAAAATAACTTGTTTGGACATTATTGTCCAATTTGGATCCTAGTTAGCCAGTGCACCCTCCAAACTCCTGTTTCTCACCGGAGTTTCAGTGCAGACAAAAGCTTTGTATTGAATTTTGAGAATGTTTGCCAAACAACCAACAACATCACAGCAGGATTGGACAAAAAGGTGCCTCAATTGCATCGCATTGGAGCTCCGTTTAGAGTCAAATGAAGCTTTAGTTTCATTTTTATTTTCCCGTACAGATACGGTAATCCTTTATTTTTTACATTCGTATTTAAATTCGATTATTTATTAAAATATTAAAATATCTTTTATTTTTAATATTTGAATATTACTCATATAGTATAAAAATAAAATTTGATTTGTAAATTTAAAATTAATTTCTAAAAGATAAATTAAAGTTAAAAATATAATTAACAAATTTAATAAATTAATTTTATTAATTTTTATGTTAACAATAGATAGTTTATAAATAAAAAATATATACAAATATTAAAAATTATATTATTTATAATCAAATTCAAATAGCAAACTTCTAGAAAATCGTTATCCCATCTCGGGATGGATAATAATGTTAATATCGAAACCTTACTGGAGCCTAATTATGAAATATTCTAATCTTATTTAATCGGATCAAATCAAATGATGTGGGATATCTCTAAATTTCATAAATTCGTCATTATTTCAAATACCCTCCAATCCCCTGAGCAAAACTAGCTAATTTCTCCCTTATATATATCATAATTGTCATTATATGGAATTTATGACGGATGTGCAACTATTCTTTTTTGTTTTTCCTCCCTTCTTAAGGATGCTACTTTTGAAAGTTCGATCTAGTATAGTATTAGTATTAATTAATCAATTGTTTAAGTCCATTTATCATTGTTTCTATATCTTGTACTAGTATTTTTTAAGTTTAATGTCACCTAACGTGGAAGGAAATTTTTGCTCACTTATTGACTCGACTACTCAAGTTGGGTTATTTTACTATATATATCCACACACATTCATAAATTTTATCTAAATCAAATCAACTGAATCAACTTTGGCGCAGGTAGCATTTCATAATGCGTCTGTTCGCTATCATTTTCCTCGAGTCTTTTTCCAAATTCAGGTATTTTTTTAATCTTAATTCCTTAACTAGAACACTTCTAAACTTTATTCCAAAATACAGGTACTTTCACGTAAATAACATTTCATGTCAGTACTTTATTACACATTAGCTTTTTCTTCCTTAACTCCTCTCTTCTGTCTCTCTACAAGGTTGCGTTTGCAACCTCAAGTGAAAATGTACAGAAATACCTGAATCAAATGGGATTACAACTTTTATCAAATGTTAAAAAAGTAAAGCTTTAACTCTTATAATTCCATCAAATCTCTCACAATTTTTCGTTTGGATTTAAATCCCAAAAAATCTGTTTTATGCTCCACATCTCAACTCCAAAATGCATCTTAAGAATCTTTAATAAAAACCAAAATTTGTAGAGCTTTTTTTTTTCTCAACTTGAAGAAGTCCAAACAAATGGACATAAGAAATCTCCACCATATTCACCGTTGAGAGAAGCGGATTGAGTAAGTATTTGTCTATAGAGAGGTTGGCTAAGATTTTTTTTTTTTTTTTTGAGTGCTAATGAGATTAAGAAGCCTAAAAGGGTTGGATGAGTGCTTGGTATGCTTATTAGCTTTCTTTAGAGCAGGTCTAACACGCTTGTGTTGATGCTTTTGTTAGTTTTGAATTAGGAGGACTGAGGAGTGAGGAATGAAAAAGGTTTAGGTGTCTTTGCTTCAATGGCTAGCGAGCTAGCGAGAGATTATTTGTTTATCAAGACTATGTATTTTAACACATTTTTTTCTCCAAAAATTTTTATTTGATCTGATTTAGTTACTTTTGAATATTTCCAGTTTGCAAGCGACCTTGCAAGAAGGGGTTGGGAGAGGAGTGGAGAAGAAGAAGTTGATGTGTAATAAAATGCTGATGTGGAATTTAATAAAATAAAAGTACCTGTATTTTGGAATAAAGTTTAAAAGTATTTTAGTTAAGGAATTAAGATTAAAAAGTATCTGGGCATGAGAAAAAACTCCATTTTCATCAATCTTTATCCTTTACCTTAATTATTATTGTAAACAACATACTCGAAAGAGGAAATTAGATAGGGCTAGGAAATTTTTTAACACCATTTTTTTTTCTAGCCTGTCAATATTAAATGACTATTCAAAGCTTAGAGATTTTCTTGTTATTTCTCTTCAAAGTCTACCATACTTCCCAAACTAAGTAGCTCTATATACAGGATTTAAACTGTGATTAAGGATATTCGGTCGCCTTATATTTATGGGTTGTATTATGTTTATTGTTTATTATGTTTATATTATGTTTATTGTGGTTATGAGTATAACAAATATCATTCTAATCGTAATTGTTTTTTTTTTAAATTTACACACTTTATTATAAAATATAATAATTATAATTAAAATCATAAAATTTTTTTATGATTTTTAAAATAATTAATGACATACTATATTTTTTTATATGAAAAGTTTTATTTAAATTTTTTTTGACATTTTAATAAAATATTCATATTTAAAAAATTAACAATTTGCAAATATCAAAACAATAAAACTATTAATAAAATCCAAATAAAATGAAAGTTAATAAATAATAAAAGAAATATATATTAATCTTTTAATGTTTTATTTTTCATTTAAATTATAAAATAATAATCCTTTCAAAATTTCATTAAACTCTTTAATCTCAAATTTCTCAATCTAAATCAAATAAATTTCCAAAAGTTTTCAATTTTAACAAATTATTTCTTTCTATTTTATTCCCTTAAATTTAAATTAAAAAATAAACTAGTTTTTAACCAATGACGGAACCTAATTTTCACCAAACTCTTCACTATGTTCAAATATTTCTTTGAATTAAAATTTCAAAAGAACCACCATCCCTACTCCCTCACAACTTCCAAAACCTCACTCTATCTTTGCTCAAATCTTTTTATGTTTTTCTTTCAATCCCACTTCTTACAATTCTCGAAAACCATGCACAAGCTTCTTGACAATATTGAATTAAATCCCAAAAAAATTGGTAAAAATTTTATTTAAGATTTTTTTTTAGATTAACTAGATATTACTTTATAGACTACAAGAACTGCAAGGTAAAAATTTTAAAAATAAAGGGATTTTTTTAGGTAAGGCTTACAAATAATGGGAGTTTTAATATGATTAGGAATGACAAAAAGATGTAAAAAGAGTTATACGATTTTATGAGGTAGACGATGTAAAAATATGAGGTATATATTTGAATGTCTGGTGTATAAATACTTTATAAAACTAAAGGAAAATAAGAAGGTCCTTAGGTGTGGTGAGTGCTTATTATGTTGAGATTGATTTATATATGTTTGGATTAAGTTGAATGTTGATATGTTTGTAATTTTCTATAATTAGTATAGTTTTTTTTATCCATGAATGTAGACAAGTAAAGTGGATTTATAAATAAAGTTATGCTTTTTTTTTCCCCAAAATTTGACCCTATACACTAGTTTTAACCTTTTTTTTTTTTAAATATCATATAAGATAAATGACTACAAAAATGGATTGTGCTTTAAAACAAATCTTTTTGCGAAAAATTGATTTTCAAGAAATTCATATCTCAAAAGGAAACTTTTTTTTTATTTGTAAGTGTAGATGAAGAAACAAGGATATTTTCCTTCTCATTCAGTGGCAAAGTCTCCCTTAATAATTGAGATCTTGATATACTTAACGATCTAATTCATGTCAAAATATCAAGTTGTGATTCACTTCATTCATTCTATGTAGTAATCACATGTTTTAAGAGATTCAATCATGTTTAAAAGGAAAAATAAAAAGAAAATACATTTTTGTTTTGATCATGAAAAATGGTTATGTGGGGCAATTTTTTATGAACATTATGAAGAAATGAAAATTGGAGTGAAGTCCATATAATTATTTCGGAATAACTGTTGTCAATTATTGTTTTTGAGAGTTTTTGAAAAATATTGTGGTGGATGAAAGACAAATGAATCCCAAACCAATATGACAAGAATGACTTTTCTTGGGCAAAGAAAATACTTTGTTTTGATTATTGCATTTGTATTGTTGTTTAGACTATGAATTGTATCATTTAAATGAGTATTTGGATAATTGTTTAAATTATTACATTTTCATTATTTAGTAGGCATTTGTATTATCATCGTTATTGCATATGCATCTTTATTAGGCTATTTGTATCATTGGATTTGAAATTTTCATTTGCATATTGGTAGATGGCATCATTACAATAGATCTTTACATTTGCACCCTCAACGTAAGCATTTGCATTTGTATCACTAGATTGGTATTTGCATAGTACATTTTCATTTATATTTTCAAAGAGGACATTTACATATTGGCAAAATCATTTACATTTGCATCATGATAGTTAATGGTTGGCATTACTAAAATTGAGGTTTGTATTTTTCATTGTGATAGTTATTCATTTGCATCAATGAAATAGAGGGTTGTATTTGCACCACTGAAATTTGCATTTATGCCATAATAGTTGATCATTGCCATCACTAAAATAAAGGTTTACATTTTACATAATTATTTGGAGCATTGTGATTGCATCATTTATTGAGCATTTGGATCATTATTTGATCCATTGCATTTGCATCTTAAGGGGCATTACATTTGCACCAAGATTGATAATATCATTTGAAAATAGCAAAGGTTGACCTTTACATCCTATGAATGGCATTACAAGCAACTAAAAATTTTTGTGGCAAATAAGATCTGTACAATAAAGAAACCAAATTCAAGTTTCATGGCAATTGTAAAAATGACTTTAATTTTGTCCAAGTCTTTTTCAACTTTGCTTTTAAAATTTTAAAAAAATGTCACTTGCAAAATTACATTTTTATTTTAAACTTTAGTTTAGTCCAAGTTATTTCATTTTAAACCTTTTTTAATCCAAGTCATTTCTTTTTAGACTTTAGTTTAGAAGAGATCCTTTCATTTTTGGTTTTGGTCAAATCCTTTTGTAGGTCTAACTATGATACCTAAATCCTACATCGAGATATTATGAGAATCTACTATGATATATAAGTTAAGATTTAAACCTAAACTGGTGAAGTGACTTTTATGGGATAAAACTATGAGACATTTGAGTCAAAATGAAAAATATCTTATAGGTTGGATGTGGGTTTCCACACTAACAACTTAAGAGTGATCTTATGGCTTAATTTTTGGATACAATAGTTGATGAAAGACAATCTATTATGAAGACTCCTATGTTTGAAAGTCTAAAATACACTCAATAAAGGACAAGAATAAAAGTTTTCATTATGACTCATGATATAAAAACATGAGAGATTATCATCAAGGGTTTTAATATTACATCAAATGATGAAGAATGGGATAAGAATCATATAAAGCTTATGCAAGTCAATGCATTTTCCATGAATATGTTTTATAATGCATTTGACTCTAACAACTTTAAGTTAAATGTAAAATGCTCAAATGCCAAGGAGATATGGGAGAAACTTAAAAAAATGTATAAAGAAACAACAATGGAAGGGGAAGTTGAACAGAGGTCTTGCAAAAGCCAATATTCAACATGTGGCAAGGAAAATAAAGATGATGTTGCTATTGAAATCCAATCCTCAAACGAGAACAAACCATGTTTCATTGCTCTTGAAGAAACTGAGATATAAACTTTTCAAACTCAATCTTGTGAATATACATTTGATGAGTTACAAGATGTTTATAATGAGTTAGTAATTAAGTTTGAAAATATGTGTTTGGAATTCAAGAAAAACATTTCAAGACTTAGTGTTGAAAATGAATTTTTTATGAATACAAAAAGTGATTTGGAAAGTCATAATGATAAATTGAAAATGAAATTTGAAGCTTCTCAAAAGAGAAATGAAATTTTGGAAAATAAAAATTTTGATTTGAAAAGGAAGTTTAATGATTTGATAAAGAAAAAACAAAATATTTTGGAAAATTCATATACTAAACTTGTAAAATGCAATCATTGTAAATTCCATTTCATTCCACATCAACCTATCCTATTAGATGGAAATTCTCATTTGGAATTAGGCAAGTGTTGTTTTATAGAGGAACAAGAGACTTGGTGACTAACTCTTAAAGCCCCAAAGCAATTTGGGTATAAAAAATCAAATTAGTAATATCTTTTGTAGGTGTGCTAGACAAAGAGCTCAAATGTGATTTTAAAGATTGAAACTCTAAACATGCAATAAAAAATTCGTAACCTTTAAGACAAATTTTTATTTGAAGTAAATTTTAAATTTTGTTACCTATTCTTAATTAAATATTGAGTGCGTATATATATTTATATATATTGATAATGCAAAATTGATTCTATGGATATATATTGAATTGCATAGTCTTGAGGAAAACATGTGCCTGAATTAAAGTATATATTTGTCTTAATATTGAGTGCTTGATGAATTTGATATAAATATATTTTCATTGTTATTGAAATTGATTTTTATGCTTATTTGCTTAAGATATATTTGTATTTCATTTTTAAGGGAATATAAGTGTAAACATTGCCATTGTTCTTGAAAGATTAATATTTACATGTTCATATGCTTGGTGAATTTAATTTTATATTGAATATATATTTATCTTTATGAGCATTAGCATAAGTATGGCTTTATATATGGATGCTTGGTATTAAATTCTCGACATGCTTAATGCAATCTAATTTTGTACTTTTTTGATTGAATTGTATTTATGCACAAATTTAGGGGATCATATGAGGCTTAATAATTTTGAAATTCTATGTTTGGCTTTGAAAATATTTTTACAAGAGTCAAGCTTTAAAATGTGAACTTTTGTTTTAGCAAGATTTTAAGTGTAAAATGAATATGAATATCTTGAGTTTATTGATTTTACTTGCTAAAAAAAATGATTAACTTGCCATGGTTTAAATTCTCAATATGTTAAAAGCAAGTTTTGATTTTAGAGTCTATAGAACTAAATATTGATTTTCAGCAAATATGGGTATAAAAACCATTTGAACAATGTAAGATTGTGATTTCAAACTTTTTCAAATGCTTTAATGAGTTTAAATATGTGTTTAAACATACTGGCCCATCTTAGTAGCCTTTTCAAGGAAATATGGGCTTTTAAAAGTTGGCTTTTTTATTTTCATGTTTCTAAGGCTAAAGGATCACTTGCACAACTTTTATTTTGTCATTTGATACTTGTTGGTATGGTTAAAAATTAGCTTGACTAGTTTTGAGATTTTTCAAGTAAAAATGAGTTTTAAGTTTTCAAAAATCAAAATATTGGATATATTAAGCTTTGAATGGTTTATCTTGTTTAGTTTGGCATTAATGAATTTGCTTAAATGAGATTGGTGTTACAAATATGATTTTTATGGAGTTTATGCTTCTTGAATATTATATGATACTACTTGACTAGTTTAAGGCTTAAAGTGCTTACTTGTAAAATTTGCTTATATGAAAATGTTTTTGTAACTTGGACAAGTTGTTGAATTTTTAAATATGCTTATGTACTTGTCTTATTGTCAAATGAATGAAAATGATCATATTTGATCTTTCATGTGAACTTTTGACACTATTCATTATACATAAGGACCTTAAACTAATGAAAATTTGATATATATGTATTTGAGAAATATACTTGCTATAGTCATGTTTCTTGGGTGTTTGTGCATTTGCCTGAAGGTATGCAATATATAAATGATGTCCAAACTTGCATAATACATGAAAATGGCAAATTTCTTAAAAATTCATGAAAAAGTTGCATAAATATGATTTTGATTCATTATTGGTGTTTTTGTTAGTTCAAAATGATGTTTTTTAACCTTACCAAAGTCATAATTGGATTAAAAACATCAAAATCCGTGATTTGGAATAAAATTGCAAGTTGTTTTAAGATTTTTTAATACTAAAATAGAATGGAGGATTGATCCTTATTGAATAAGGGATCGATCCCTATGCAATATCTACATAAATCAAAGTGAAACCTAGCAGAGGATCGATCCTAGTTGATATAGGGATGAATCCCTCTTGAATGAAGATCGGTTTTTTTTGAACTAGGATTGATCCTCCCTTTGACATGAGCTAAAATCCATGTGTTTAAAAGTTCAAAACTTATTTTCTTCTCATTCCCCTTAAGCCCCCATGGCCAAAATGCCAAAATTTGAATTTTTTTTTTTGTTGAAAAATGAGGATTTTCTTTAATGTTTAAATCTCTTACTTTTCAAATCTTGAAATTTGTAGGTAATTCTTAAATCATCACATGCATATACATATACATATAAATATATATATATATATATATATATATATATAAGCATTGCATCAAGAGATAATTGTAGGTAATTCTTAAACCATCACATGCATCAAGATTCTTCAAATCTTCAAGTGTTTTACCATTTAAGCATTGTATCAAGAGATAATTTCATATATAAGCATAGTACTAAGAGATAATTTCATATATATATAATTGCATATATAAACATAGCACCAAGAGATAATTTCATATATATATATATATATATATATATGAAATTATCTCTTTGTGCTATGTTTATATATGAAATTATCTCTTGATGCAATGTTTATATGGTAAAACACTTGGTCTTTAAAAATGCTAAATTGCTTATTTCTTGGCTTTTGAAATAGTCTTGAAATATTCTTAATTTTTATGCTTAATTGTTGATTCAAGACTTATTTCTTTGCCTATGATTATGAATTTGGATTGTGATCTTGAAATATGCTTTATCTTTGTTCTTCTTTGTTAATTCAAGATTTATTTCTTGATTTATGTTTTTAAAATTGATGTTTGATGAACTAATTGACCTTAAATGAAATATATTATTAGTTCATCTATTGTCCTTGTAAGTATATGCTTATATGATAAATATTTTTTGGCTTAACTTGATAGTAGAAATTTTTATGCCTAGACTTTTATGAATAGAACATGGCTTAAGTGAGTGACTTATAAGACTTATTTTTACCCTAAGTGATAGTAAATGTTGGTCTATAATTTGTGTTGGTATATTTTTTCACGCTAAAATATTCTTAAATATTGAATATATCTTTTTTGTACTTATTATTTTTCATATGCGGTCTAAAAGAATTAATTTTTGCATATTACATTGATAACTTTAGCTTTAGTGCCACCATTGTACCATTTAGTGTTTAATTTGATAAATGACCTATAGCTTAAGTTAATATTGAATGATTTGTTTTGATGAAATATATCTCTCTTACTATAGGCAATTTATGCTTAATGAACAAAATTTCTTTTGCCTATAATGACTTGGAATATGAAACTCAATTTCTATATATTTTTATCAATCGATATTCTTAATGCTATTAATGAGTATTTCTTGTCAAGTATTTTTATAAGTTTATGCATGGAAAACATGAAAGGAAATTTCAAGTGTAGCAAACAAAGCATATCATCTTCATCAATCAAGCCTAAGTGTCTTAAAAACTTGCTCAAATGAAATGGAATGGAGAATTCAAAGCTAAATGAACACAATAATAAAGCTTGGCAAAGAAGGTAAAATATTACTAATTCAAGTGCTTTGAATGTTTTTCATGAGAGATTATATGCAAATATATGATTTTGTGTTTGAATATATGAACACATTGCACAAATTAGTCACCAAGCTATTTAGTAGAGATTGTTTAATATTCTTGAAAGCTTGGATTGATCAATTCACCTTCATGCCTAGTTCTTTATTGTTTTTGATAAGATAATTTTAATGCATGAATATTGTTTAAGATAAAATCTTTGAACATGGCTATCAGTTGACTATATTGATTTTTTAATCTTTAAATTGTATGAACTCATAGATTATGAACTCATAATTTAAAATTTATATATATGTTCATTGATTGAGACCATTAACATAGCATGTACCAAATTGTGCCTAAATGCATGCAGTTTTTTGAATTGGCTACATTGCTATTAAATGATTGGAAGTATATGCGCATGTGCTTTATGATCTTAAATATATGTTTGAATTGTGTTAAAAAACTTGCACATTTTTTAATTAAATTGCAATACTTTGAAATGACTTTAAATATATTTGAGTGATATCCATCATGTATAGAATTTTGGGATAATCATGTTTTTATGATTTCTTTGATATAGCATAGATGTTCATCATGTTTGGAAAATCATGCTTATATAATTTTTGGTTATGACACGATGATTGAACCTCATTACTCTTTAGTACTTATGTTTCATTGCATATGTATGAGCTTATGGTTCTTGTTGAATATTTAGTTGGATAGGATATACTTATGAAAGATTGTTTTATCATCTCAGAATTATTGATTGAATCTTTCATATACATGAGACATTTTTGCTTCTTGAAAGCTGGTAAATAAAATTGCTAATGAATGCTTGAACTTTCATGGAAGCTTGTGTTTTTTTGTCTATGTTTGATACAAAGTATGCCTATTCTTGACATAGCTTGTACCCTTGACACAAAATTGCATGCCTTAAATTGATCACTTATTCTTTTGTGAAAAAAAATAGAAAAATCTTTGAATACAATATTTCTTGAATTAAAATGATTTATTTACGGTATAAATTTTTTTTAACTATTGGTATGAGCTAGAATATATGTACTTTAATATATACTTATATGATATTGATACTTTAAATTGTAAGCACATTTTATGAAAAACATGATGTATGAGTAGTATGTATATTATTTACATATCTTTTTACTCATAACAATCAAGCTATAATCTTATGACTAGTGTGTTAAAATGTTTGTATTGGACACATTGATATATTTATACTCTTATGCTTGAATACATGTATTTAAATTTCATTGTACATATTACACTTGAATACATGGATTCTTTATGCTTGAATACGTTCTTGAATATTTGCGATTGATGGGATTGTATATGCTTGAACATATTTATGCTCTTGAAATTTCTTTTATTTTGAATTAATCTTTCTTTCTTTTGCTATGACAAAAAGAGGAAGAAATATTTTAATGGACAAATTTGTTTTAACAAATATATTATATGTGCTTAAATGAAATTATCTTTCATATATGTTCTTAAATAAAGATATCTTGTGTTGGATATATGATGGATTGGTTAAATATGCTTGTCTTGGAATTGTGGTCAATATTGTGAAAATAGCCTTATTTAAATTGCTTCAAGAATGAAAATTGTGCTAGTATTTAGAGGAAGCTTAAATTGAAAAGTTGTCTTGAAAATAGAGGAGTTTTGTCAAATTGATTTTCAAAATTTTTAATTAATTAAGGAAGAGCTTTTCAAAGCAAATTTATCTTACATTTTGTAATATCAAAAAAGGGAAGATTGTTAGCTTTGAATAGATCTAAAATTTGATATAACAAAACATTAAGCTAAACTTATGATTTTGAAACTTATTCATTTAGAAAGTTTTCTTCGACATTATTTTTGAATCAATTCTTGAAAAATTACTAAATATTATTATTCCTCAATTACTTTCAACAATTCATACTCTTAAATGAATATTATTAGTCAAATATGTTTGAGAAAAATCAACCATTTTTTCTTGATAAAATTGTCAAAATATGTAAATTTGGAAAAAAAGGGATCGATCCTCTCATGAATAGGATTGACCCCTATTTCCAAAAACCTCTTCCTTTACTTTCAAAGCATAAGGATTGATCCCCTTAAGTCTGAATGCTCTTTCCTTGTTTTTTAAGCTAAAGGATCGATCCCTTCATTTCTAATAGCTATATTTTTTAATTTGGAAGCATGAAGTTCGATCCCCTTTGTGTAGGAAGTTCAAATAAAGACAAAATTTGAAGGAAATAATAGCTTTTTCTTAATTCCAAAACTCACAATGGCTAGAGATGATCTCCCATTATAAAAGAAAGCCTCTAACACATTCTAAATAAGAGGATGATGAACCAAGAGCTTTAAAATTGAGAAATCAAGAGCTTTAGAGTCTATAGTGCTTCAATTTCATATTCTTTTTGTAATTCTTATATCCAATCTTCATTTTGTCTCTTCGTCTTTGTATTTAACCTTAGCAAACACTTACCTATTAAAGGTTTTCACTAATTTGCAAAAACTTTTGCATTCAAAACAAATTTAGTGAGTCAAGAGGTGAGGTATCCTCTTAAAAGCTTTGTAAAGGATTAGGTAGAAAATCCTATAAAGGAGTAGAGGTTGTTATCTTAACATTGAGAAGATAGAGATTGTAAATTGTATAAGAACATCTTTCACTAGTGGATTTGAAGCTTGGCTAGGAAAGCTAAGGGAAAGGATGTAAGTGCTTTCGAAGAAGAATTAAACCTTTATAAATCTTTATGCGTAATCTCTTTACTCTTATGCATTTATTTTCATTGTTAGTTATTTGTGCTTTAATTTCATAATTTTCTTATATTTTCAATTTCTCATTTACTTTCTTAAAAAAATTTTTTTGGGAAAAGAATTTGGAGATAATCCAATTCACCCTCCACTTGGATTGTTATCTACACTTGAGCTAACAAAGTTGAAATCAAATAAGGTGGTATGTAATTGAGTCCACTCACCTAGTGGACTCAGTGACTAGCGTACAATGGTATAATCATTTCAAGTTGTGGATAGATTTCTTTTAAAAAAAATTTAAGTGTAAGCTAATGATTAGGCTCTGGAAATTTCCCATGAAGTAGTGTTTTCTTCTTTGCTAAAGAGAACGTCCAACCTGCAAACAAGCCATTCGAGCAAAGAGTCTACTCTGAGCCCTTTTCATGTACAAGGTATTGTCTTGATTAACGCATTTTTTGCTTTCATTCCTGGCTGGCTTTCCTTTGTATCTTGACTCTATGCCTTCCAGTTGTCTTGGTGAAGACATTGGTACTCGTATTAATTCCTTGCTAGGTTGATTAAATATCTCTTTCGCTAATAGCTTCCTTACAACAGAAAGATCAAGTGGCAAGATCTTTTTATACAAGGATATAAGAAAAACATCACATCCAATTCGTAAACAGACAGGAAAAAACAATAAGAGATTTGGAGAGAGCAGTTTGATAGAACTCAACAGGAAAACAATGTAACTCGCGGATCGAGTTGCCATGCATGTGTCATCAAACCATGGCTAGTGACGGTGGATAGCTTTGGTTCCATAAATAATACTGGTGATATGGGTTTAAAATAACTAAGCATTCTCCTTGAGTGTTTTTCTTTTCCTCTTTTTTACTCTTGATAATGATAATAATTTGAACAAAAAATAGAACAAGTGGGAACGATAAAAATGTATGTAGATTTAAAACAAAATAGAAATTTTACATTGTTAGAAGAAGGCCATTAGGCCAACAAGTTCAAAAGTGAATTTTATTATGAAATTTAATGATAAGTAAAGAAATGAATATTTTGCAAAACAACTTATCCAAAATTTAAAAAAACCACCAAAAGAAAAAGAAAGAAATATACACTTATTTAGTGCTTACTGTTGACTAACTTAAAGAAATTTTCTGAAGAAAATAAGTGGGATAAGTAGGCAGCTTTGAAAGTTTAAGCTTGTTTAAAAAAATAATAATAATAATAATAAAAAGAAAAATAAAAAAAAAACAATGTGGTTAAAGTTTTGCTATAGGCATCAGGTAGCCAATTTCAATCTATAAAGTAAGGATGATGCGGTGGTATAACTAAGCGGGTGTTATAGAATGCCTGAAAAAGTGACTGCCATTATCATTACACGTATATTAAATGTTGATCTCGGAATCTATTTAATTTAATTTTGAGTCTCGAAAATTATTAATTAAAATTTTGATTCATGTTTGGACCATCAATTTTGTCAACTTAGCTTTTAAATGGGATTAGTTCTAAACCCGTGTTATGCACAGACAAACAAATCAATTATATATATTTTACATATAGTACTATTTAAAAAGTAAAGCATTATTTATTAAAAAACAAAATTTTTATTTTAAAAAATAGTATATTTATAAATTTGATAAGAATTGTATTTTCATAACAATATAAATGTTAAAAATCTCATTTTGTACTATGGGTGGTGTGTATATATATATGAAGATGAATCAACTTATATCAATATAAAACTTTTTAGTTTTATATAATTTTTTAAGCATTGATTTCAATAGATCCAAGAGATGAGATTAAATTATTTTTTTTACTTATCTCTCTCATTTTTTAGATCTATTAAAATTAATGATCAGAAAAAGATGTAAAACTTTTTGATGTAAATTATTCCTCTTATATATAATGGTATATTTAGGAGAACTTAAACTATTGGTATCTATAAATAGTAATTTAATATTCATACTTATCTCATCTTTATTATAAATTTATAATTTAATACATACAATTGAATTATCTTACTTTTTATCTTTAAAACTAAAACACATAAATTTTCAAAAGAAATTAAGTGAAACAATTGTTATGTATTAAAACAATACCATATTTATTTGACTAGTGAAATATCAATCAAAATTAGTATTTAATTGACCTAATCAAGAAAATCATTGAAATGTTTAAAGTCAACATGCAGTTATGAGAAAAAAAATTTTTGAAATGAAAATCAATTATTTATTTTAAGGTTTCATTGTTTTTTTTCTTCTTATATTAGAAAAGCTCTCCAAGATATTTTTCAGATAAAATTTTCTTATTGACATTTTTTGGACAAACATAAAAAATGGAATTATTTTGACACCTATTTGGCAATATATTTTTAGTATGTGCAGTTATATGAATTGAAATATAAAAATTAAAATACAAATATTTTAAAAAAAAGTGCATGATAAAATGTTGAATATAAAGTTATATTGAATCAATGTTTTTGAATTTTTTTGGTGAAAATAAATATATCACTTACCTTAAAATTTGTATTGCTTATCTTGTTATATATTATAAAATTGAAAATAAAGAGCTACTTCTATCTTTTAACAATTTTCATTAATAATAAAATTTATTTAATTGTTATTTATGAATCATGTTAAATATTAAATAGCAAAATTGTCTAAGTTATTATTTTTGAAATTCTTAAATCATCAAATAATGATGCATATTTTAGAAAATACACATTAAATGCATCACATATTTCTCATTTAATTCTTTTATTCAATAGCAATTGAATTAACCATGACCAAATAGTTGATCATGAGAAAATTGTCGACAAACAGCATCTTTTCATGGCATAAGTGAAAGCAATTAACATCTTAATTTAAAACTTATGTTGTTGTATCAAAAAAAAAATTTATGTTGTTGATTCATATAAAGAAAATTAAACAAAAAATATATAATAGAATAAAACCACATATATTAAACATAAATAAACATGATGTTTGAAAAAACTAAAATGAAAGGCAAAATCTTAAATCGAAAGTGTAAAAAACAAATTTATGTTTTCTTCCCCATTTCATGAAATGTGAATTTTTATCATATTTATTATCAAAATTTTAGATACAATATTTTGAAATCAAAGAGAGATTCATGTCGGTATGAAATTCAAGCCAATAGGAAAGTAAATGACTTAAGATCATTAAGAATGAATAAATTATAAATGGAGTTTAATTGAATATCCATAAAAGATAAAGAAAAGAGAAGTAATACCAAATATAATAAAATAAAAAACTTTTATTGGTTGAAAAAAGTAAACAAAAGAGAAACAATACCTAAAGTAAAACCAATACATTTTTGTTCTTAATATTGATTAAAAAACTAAATCCAACTAAAAATAACTAAAAATAAAACTCATTGGTTGCCATATAAAAGATTCAATGGATTTTTTTTAGTAGAGATTTACCTAATTACAACTAAACAAATACATTTGAAGGGTTTTGGTGAACCTTTGAATAATTTTAGTGTAAGATGATTCTCTATTTATAATAGGGAAGCTGTTGTAAAATTTGGTGTAATTTAAGCCAATCAATTATAATGGGTTATTTAATCATCAACATGTTTTTAGCTTTTATTTTGAAAAATCTACATTTTATATTTTAAAAACTTTTGATTATGAGAAAATTATGCCTTCAAATTAAGATTTTTATCTAGTAATTAATCACTTGTACTATGATTCCTAAAAAAAGTCACCTATATAATATATAGCGAAATATATGTTTAAAAATAATTAAGCTTTTATTTTTATTTGAATTCTTGATATTAAATGATTTATATATTTATTTAGCCTAATAGATTACCTTATTAAATATCAAAATTACATTCATTAATTAAAAAGTCAATGAAAAAAAATAGTGGATTGACAATGAAAACCTATTTGTATCTCAAAAAGTAGAATTG
The DNA here is from genome assembly GCF_047325235.1 of Durio zibethinus. NCBI lineage: Eukaryota > Viridiplantae > Streptophyta > Magnoliopsida > Malvales > Malvaceae > Durio > Durio zibethinus. Next base: position 22,871,282 of record NC_143166.1, read on the forward strand.
AATATTAGATAGTGAATATTTTTTACACAAATGTAATTTAAAGTTGAATATTTATAATAAAAAAGGTCTTAACAAAATTATTATATATATATTAACGATGGCAATTAAACTTTTATTACATTTTTTTATAAATTTAAATGAAAATGATTTAAGGAAAATAAAAATTAATTTATTTAATTTATTTTTTTGAATTATTAAAATACATTTATTAGAGAACATATGTCAATTTTTTAAATTGTTCACATGTCGAAAATGTAGACTATCCATATTAGATTATTTCCTTTTTGTTAGAGGCTTTGACTTTTAAATATTTATATAAGATTTAGGTAAAATAAAAAAATAGCTTTCCAATTTTATTTATTTATTTTATTTTATTCTTTTTCCTTTATATCTTTTCTCTTTCACTTTTTCATTTTCGTTATGTTTATTTCTTCTATTAGAGTTTTTAATAAATTTCAAGAATTCCAAAAGAAGGAAAACAGAAAACAAAGCAAAAAGAAATGAAAATTTTGGGAAATCTTAAAGAAATCAGAATAAAAAAAATAAGCAAGTTTTAAAAAAATTTTAAAAAGGAAAGTTTGAAAAATCGTAATAAAAAAGACAAAATCAAACATAAAATGGAAGAAATAACATGAAAATTGAAACTGCTAAACAAATCCTATTTATCCATGTATTGAAACCCCAAATCTTTTGGTGAAAAAACCTTATAAAACCTAACTATTGTTAGCCTAAAAAAAGAAAACACAATACAAAGTAAAAAGTAAAAACAATTAACAACAATCAATAAGAGCCTTAGAGGAGAAGCATTAAAAAGAAAAAGACTTGGTAGTAAAGCTTTTAGGGATTTTCTATTTAAGGAACTTTTTTGGTTGATCCAAGTAGGTGAACACAGCAAAAAAAAAAAAAAAATGAAAGAAGAAATAGACAATTCAACACAAATTTTGAACCACCAGAATCAACAATCTCAACCTTACATAGTCAATAAGCAAGTAACACTTAGCTACAAAATCAAAATACAACACAACTATTAGCAATTCAGACACAATTCTAGCAAAAACACAAAAAGAAGAAAATCATATAAAAAAAAGAGTTTTGGCTTTCAATTTAGGGGCTTTAGGTTATTTTGTATCAGTTGTTAGTTACGATAGTAGGATGGGGAGTTTCCAAGAGTGGTTTCAGAGCTTTGGAATGGATATAGTCTCAATTTTGAGGCTTAGTTTAGGCATTTCTAAGAGGATTTCACAAAATCTAAACTGGCTAAAACCTTAGAGAGGTTAAAAGGAATCTAACTTTTTTTTGCTATTTTTGGCACAAGTAAGTAGCAACCAACAATGGTAGGTGATAGCCAACAAGGCAAACAATCACCATTTTTTAGGAATCTTGTGTTTTTTTGACATTGTTGCTATTAAGGAGAGAGAAATTTTACAAAGAAGCTAGAGGAAAATAGGAATTTTGATAGAAAGGATGAGAAGAAAAAATGAAAAATATTTGAAGTTTGGTATTTATTAGAGATCCTAATGACACCATTTAAAGAGGAGATCTGCATGTAGACTTAATACTTGGAACCATGAACCACTGACCTAACCTATTTGTCAATTATTTATTTACTTTTATTTTTTTCATTATTTTTTCATTTATTTTATATATTTGTTTTTATTTTCATAAATATTTATTTGTTCATTTGTTTATTTATTTATATTTATTTTTATACATTTTTAGAGAAATTATATGTTTTATTTTTTTGGTAAAAATAAAAAGTTAAAATGGCTAAAAATATAAAGTTTATTTGTATAGTTATTTTATTTTATCACTTAATTTTTAATAAATTTTGGAATAAATGATGAAGGATAATATAATAATATGATGAACAAGATCATATATAAAAAATAATGCAAAAGACTTATTTGATTTATGGAAGCACAATTGAAACATTTTTTTGAAAGTGTTGGGGAAGTGACATTAACTTAATTTACTGGTTGGGAATAATATCATGCATTTGGAAATTGTTCACTATCCGTAGTGTAATTCCTTAAATACCAAAGCGTGAGATTTCTTAGAAAGTTTCTTTCTCTATGCTGATCGCTCTCTTTTCCTCTTTTATTCTCTATGTGACTTATCATATATTCCCACATATATGAAACTTTCCTCATACTTGGATGAACACTTTTTCATCCTTTTTCATCATGATCAAACATCATACTTTGTTTTGAGAGAGCAAGTGACTACCATTCTTATCTTATTTCATGATGGCCGAATGCCATCTTTATATTCTTTTCTATGGTCGAATGCCATATTTTTAATAAAAAGAAGGGGTGGAATTTTCATGGTTTTAAAAATCATGTATAACTGCCCAAGGTAGTTTTATATCAAGAGGTAAACTACATTATGGCAGTTGCCACATATTATTGTCAGGCTACCCATAAATGGGTGGACCCATACTCCAATATCTCCCACTTACACAGAATGAGTGGTAAACTCTCATGACTAAGAGAACATTTTCTCTACTTTTTGCAATGGGTTCATACAAGGAAATAAGCCATGCGACCAACATACTTTGAGAGCTTAGTTGCTATATGATTGTTAGGTGTATATAGTAGCTCAAAATCACATTTAATCATTTATACAATTGTTTATTATGTATAGTAACTCTCAAGTACAAGTAGAGTAAGTATATAGCATCTTAGATCTATTCAATCTCATTTTAAGTTCCTCAGAATCTCTTTTTTTTATCATATTGCATGATATACTTGTATATTTACAATTATGTTTGATGTCTCAAACATAATTGGTTGGTCGGCTTGTGAATACAACTAAATGTGATCCTTAAATGATCTTTCTTTCTTCTAGAATCTCTTAGTTTCAATTCAATTGTTATCCAAATATGTCCCATTAGATCGAATCATCCATAATCATTAACAACATTCCATGTTAGCTAAAATTAAACTAAAACTCTAAAAAACAATTGAAAGCCCTTAAGGGTATTGAATATGAGATTTTTTTATCTCAAGAGTTTCGCACAACAAGAAGCAGAGATCTATTCTTTTGTCACCCTAGTCGATCAAATAATGCATATGTGGTATGAAACACATGTTATGATATTATTCTCCTTTTTTCATAAAGAATAACAAGGGCGGCATAAGAAAAAATGAAAAAGAGTTTAGAATTTTTGGATGGTGACTAGTAGGGGCGGCATAGCAAAAGATGGCCGAAACTATCTAGTTTTCATAGAAACAATGCTAGTCGTAACTTGCTTTCTTTCTTAGAAGGGTTTTCGATGATGCCCTATATTAGTGCTATTTCTTGTTGAATTTGGATTTCTAAATAGTTTGGGTTTGTGAAATAAGATTTCATATAAAATCCAATTTGAATTAGATTTACTAAATTGTTTAGAACTTCTAATTAACAAGAAACTATTTTACTACAACTCCTAGTTAGACTAGGACATTCCCAATGCATAAATTTGACTTGATTTTGATTGATTGGCATTCCTAAATAGTTTAGAGTGATACTGTTAGTCTTGAATTGATCTTTATTTTGAAATGACAAAACATTAAGCTAAATAAGCTTGATCAAGATTTTCAAAAAGATTTATTTAGTACATGTGCTTGCTTAAGTTTTATTGTTTTGGCACTAAATAAATAATTTGATTGTCAAAGTTTAAACAAACCTTTTTTATGTTTACTTATTTCCCAAACTAAATCTATCTTTAAAGATTATTTATTTGAGCTTAAATGAAATTCTAATTATTGTTTTTTAAGTGAATTTATTCATCTTGGACTCAATGCAATTTTGATAATATTGGTTTTGAGAAATTAATTAACTTAATAAAGTTGTTTTACAAGAACAAAGTTTTTCAACATTGAAATTGTTTTATATTTCTGTATTCATTCACAAATTTTAATATTTGAATTTTATATAATTGCAAAGCTCTTTGAGTCTACTTTTTAATGGATCAAAATCCAAATTTTCTAAGAAAAGATTTTGAATTTTTACTAGACACTATGCAATTGTCTAAAATTGCATAAAGGGTAGGTTTCAAAATTCACTATTTGAATACAATGAATTAGGTGATGAATTTTATATGGATAGAAAGTCCTTTAAGTCTAGTTTCTAAATCTTCAAATAGTTTTTGATTTGGAATTGTATAACTCAAGATATGATCAAATTAGTGAGTGGAGTGCAAAATAGCAAACAACCACCTAGCTTGACCGGATTGATCCCCTGGCTAAACCAATCGATTCCCTCGTATGGAATGATTTGTTCAAGGTTTTTAAAGATAGGATTGATCCTTTCATGAAGGGATCAATTGGTTTTTTGCACAGAATGAAAACTTTGCTCCAGACTTTGAAAAAAGATTAATCACCCAGACTTTGGGATCAATCCCATGAAAAAGGGATTGATTAGTACAAACTATGGATCGATTGGTTGTGACTTTTCATGCATGAAATTGTTTGAATTCTAGCTAACCCAATCAATCCCCCATAAAGAAATCGATCCCCTATGCCTAAAAACACTCAAACGGCTAGTTTTTCAAGCTTTAATGAGTATTGTCAACTATAAACCATCTCTAAATGGCTAGTTCTTCTTTTCTTCTCTATATTGGGCATTCTAACATAGTAAAAATGTTGATGAATCAAGGGAGCAGATTAAATAAGTCATATATTTATTCTCTCCAAGAAATCAAAGTTTTAAAGCTTCAAGGTCTATATCTTTATATTTGTTGTATCCAAATCATTGTTGTTGTTCATTCATCAAATTTCTTTATACTTCATTAGGCAAACACTTAACCATGGTAGGTATTTTAGTTTGTAAAAATTATTTAGTTATCTTGTAAGCAAGAGGTGAGGTATCATCTTGATATTGTAAGGGTAAAGATTGTTATCTAAGCCTTAAAAAAAGATAGGGGTTTAGTACAAGATATGTGTGTATCTTGTAAGAGTTTTCTTCAATTAGTGGATTGAAGCTTGGTGTAGATAACCAAGAAAAGAGGATGTAGGTGTCTTGTGAAGAAGGATCAAACTTTTATAAATCATTATGTTTGATTTCTCTATCCCTATCTCCTAACATTTATTATTTTTTTATTTGATTCTAGGTTTAGTAATTGTTATTGATTGCATAATCTTTTCATCAAAAGTACTTATTGATTTAATTCCTCATTAAATTATCTTGAAATCATTGTTTGAAAAAAATTTAAAGAACTCCAATTCATCCCTTCTTGGATCACCATCGACCTAAAAAGTTAACAATTGGTATCAAAGCTTTTGTCTCTTTTTGTAGGTTTAGCCACCTTGGGTAAAGATCCTATGACTCAGTTTAGGTTCCAAGATGGTGATAAAGTCCTTAAACCTCCCATGATAAAAAATTTTGAATTTTATGAATGGAAAATGAGAATGATAATGTTCATCATGTCACAAAATTTTGGAGCTTGGTTAATGATAGAAAAAAGGCTTGGAACTTCTTTAAATGATGCAAAATATTTGAGGTAAATAATGGATGATATACAGGCCAAGTGCTTACTCTATAGAGCTTTTGACTCCTATAATTTCAACTTGGTCTTAAATTGCTCCACTTCAAATGAGATATGGAGGAAGTTGGATGAGTTGTATGAAAGACAAATTTTCAACCAACATGCATCATGTCTTATGGCTATTGAAGAACCGAAGGTAACCTCTAACTCTTATAATTTGAACTCTTATACTTTTGATGAATTACAAGATGTTTACAATGATTTAGTAATTGAGTTTGAAAATATGTACTTGAAACATAAGAAAATGATTTCAAAATTAAAAGTTGAAAATGAATTTTTAATGAATACAAAGAATGATTTGTAAAAACAAAATGAAAAGTTGAAAATGAATATGGAAGCCTATCAAAGTATAAATAAATTTTAAAAAAGAATTTCATTTAAAAAAGAAATTTCATGAATTCATGAAAGAAAAACATAAGACTGTCAATAATTTAAGTACTAAAATGATTAAATGTAATTTTTGTCATTTTCATGGTCATACTTAACCTACTTTTCCTATTAAAAGAAAAATCTCATTTAGAATTAGATAAGTATGGGTTCCTAAAAGAACAAGAGACTTAGTGACTAACTCTCAAGTACTTAAAGTAATTTGGGTACTAAAAATTAAATAAGATTGTCTCTTGTAGGTGTGCTAGAGCAAAGAGCTACAATGTGACACAATGGAGATGGATAACCTCTAAACTTTTATTTTAAGTGAATATGAAATTGGTTGCCTATTCTTGTTGAATATTGAGTGCTTAATGGATATTGGTATATGCTTTAATGGATATTGGTATATGCTTTGTTGATATATCTTGAATATACCAATTTTATTTGATATATGTAAGCTTGACTTGAGTATGTATATTTTTTTTGAATGTATGATTTTAATATATTCCTCATGCTTGTTGATATTGTGTTTAATCCTTATTTGCTTAAGATATATTTTTAGAAGAATTCATTAATGCGTTAATGAATTTATGGGATTAAATGTGAACGCTCTTGATATTGGGATTGCATGAATGATTTTGATATTTGGATATTATTTGTGAAATTGCTATTAGTGCTTGATGTGATTAATTGTGTGCTAAATTGTTTTTATCTTTATGCACAAACTTAGGGGAAGCACTAAAAGCTTAATGATTTTGAAATTTTATGCTTTGCTTTGAAAGTGATTTTTGCTAGAGTCAAGCATTAAAATATGAAATTTTATTTTAGCAAACTTTTAATTGTAAAATGAATTTGAATATCATGAATTCAATGATTCAAACTTGCTCAAACAAAGAAAACTTGATAACTTGTAATGGTTTCAATTTTTCATAAGTGGTATAAGTAAGTTTCAAAGGATTTTGGAGCTTAAAATATCAAATCTTGCTTTTGAACATCTATGGGCATAAAAACCATATAGACTTTTTAAAAGTGTGATATAAAACTTTTCTAAGTAGTTTGAAGAGATTAAATGTGAGTTTAAAATATTTGCCCATCTTAATAGCCTTTTTCAAGGAAATATATGGTTTAATAATTGACTTTTTGATTTTCTTGTTTCTAAGGCCAAATGACCATATGAAGAACTGTTTTGTCATTTGAAACTTGTTGGAAAGGTTCAAGATGGTTAAAAATAAGCTTGACTAGTTTTGAGATTTATTAAGGTATTTTTCAAGCAAAAATGAGTTTTAAAGTGCAAAAATCAAAATACTAGACATATTAAGCTTTGAATAGATTTTCTTATTGTGTTTTTGCATAAATATATTTGTTTGAATGATTTTAGCTTGTTGAATATGTTTTATATTTTTCTTTATGCACTTTATATGATATACATTAATTTGTGATTATTTGCAATGCCTATATGACCATGTTGTTTAAAATTGCTTAACTTGTTAATAATGCTTGGATCTTGTGAAATATTTTTTTTAAAACTTGATTGTTATAGTCTAAATTGTTATAACTCTTGATTTGTAAATTGATGAACATCTTGTGCTTAAGTGATATATATTGATTCATTGTTCATATATGTTTTTGGTCAAGATACACGCTCATATGATAATTAATTCAACTTGACCTTAATGCTTATGATATGAAAATACTTAAATTTTTTTAATCTCTTGAATTTTAAAATGTTTTTAAATATACTTGCTCTTGTGCTAAATTGATTCATTAATTTTATGAAATATTTTGGAACTTGTGCTTAATTGACTTATCTTTTAGTTTGGGATTAAGTATTGATGAACTAATTGTATTTAATGATATGTTTTGTTAGTTCATTTATTGTTCTTGTCAAGTGTGTGCATATATGATAAATATGATTTTTCTTGACTTGACATAGTTGTACCATGACTTAAGTTAATGAGTTTCTTATGATACTTATTTTTAGCTTAAGTCATTGTTGATTATGGCCTGTAATTTGTGTAGGCATATTTATGCTCTTTTGTTAAAATTTTCTTGAATATGTTTTTTATGATAAATTTGTATTTCTTGAGATTTTAGTTTTCATATGGCCTAAAATTTATTTTGACATATTCTCTGGTGATTTCTTGCATATACATAATTATTGAATATGTCCTCTTTGAGTTCATAAATGATCAAGAAAGATTGATGTTTTATACATTACTTAAGAACTTTTACTTTAGTGCCACAATTATGCTATATGATGTTTATTATTATGAATAGTCTATAGTTTTAGTTAACATTGAATGATTTGCTAGCAAATTGGCAACTTGTGGTTAATGAGCAAAATTTTCTTTTGCTTATAATGACTTAGAATATGGAATTCATTTTCTAACAATTAGTATAATTTTTATCAATTTATATTCTTGATGCTATAAATGAACATTTCTTTATTAAGAATTTTTTGTAAGTCTATATTAGGAGAACTTAACATGAGCATGAATGAGCCTACATTTTTTTAATTTCAAGTATAGTAAGCAAAGCATGTCATCCTCATCAATCAAGCCTGGTTTTGCTCAAATGAAGTGGATTGGAGAATTCAAAGCCAAATGAGCACAACAACAAAGCTTGACATAGATGAGGTAAATATATTGACTTTATGATATGATGTATGAGTTTGAATACATATACATGCTTGCTTTGATATGTGCAAATATATGATTTTGTGGTTCAATATATGAACACATTGCACAAATTAATCACCAAGTCACTGGGTAGATATTGTCTCAATATTCGTGAAAGCTTGGATTGATTAATTCACTTTGATTGGTATTCATGCCTAGTTCTTAATTGATTTGATGAGATTGATATTTTAATATATGAATATTTGGTCAATGCATGAATCCTTAAACATGGATATGAGTTAAATTGATTAATTTCTTTGAACATGTTCATAAATTAAGATTATTGAAATAGCATATACCACATTATGTCTACATGTTTGTATCTTTATTGGTATATTGCTATATGTGATTTGAAATGTTTTTGCATATGCTTGTATGATTTTGATTGAAATATATAATTAGATAGTTGCATTGAAATGCATTGAAATAAATAGGAATATATTTGAATAATTATGCTTTCATTAGTTCTTTGCTATAGCATATGTGTTCATCATGCTTGTATAATTCTTTGCTACAACATGATGATTGAATATTTGTTTTGGATAGGATATGCTTATGAAAGAATGCTATTATGCATGTATTGATCAAACTTTTCATATGCTTGAAATGTATTGTGATCCTTGAAATTTTGTGAACAAAATAGCTAACAATTGGTGACATCTGGTATCAAAATTACTAAAGAGTTTTTTAACTTTAATGGACACTTGTTTATGTGTCTATCATTGATATAGCTTGTACCTTTCATGCAAAATTGTGTGCCTTAAATTGATTAATCTTTATTTTGAAAAGGAGGAGAAATCTTAGAATACAATTTTGCTTGATTTTTTTTGTGATAACAATTGGTATGCTTTGTGATAACATATCTTTAACAATTGGTATCTTTAACAATTGGTATGAGCCTGTATGCATGTGCTTGAATTTATGCTTAATTGCTATTGATGTTTTAGGTTCTAAACACATCTTATGCTAACATAATTTATGAGTAGGTTGTAAATCATTCATTATCCTTTGCTCATAAATTTCATGTAGTAAATTTGATGACTTGTGCTAAAATGCTAAAATTGGATACATTGGAATACTTTTATGTTTGAATGCATGTATTTGAACTTGATTATGAACATCACTTGATTTCATGTATTCAAAAATACTCTTGATATTATTGATATCATGTATTTTGTCCCATGCCTTGAATTGATCGCTTTTTTTTTTGTTATGACAAAAAATGAGTGAGTTTAGTCTGATTTCTTCTTGTATGCTTATAACAATTGATATAAGAGCTTAAACATTTGGTATAAAGAGTTTAAACAAAAATGAGGAGAAATGTTTTATGAATATATTTGTTAATACCATTTTGTGTTTATTTGCTCATGCCTTTTTGCTATGGCAAAAAAAGGGAGAAATATTTGGTGGACAAATTTGCTTGCGCTTGATAGATATATGTTTGTGTGTGCTTAATTGTTATATATGGTCTAACATATGTTAGTTGAGTTGTGTTGGATTAGGATGCATAAATTGAGGGCGAGTTTTGCCATACAAGAGTTTTCAAAATGTTTTTCAAAAATCTTAAATGTCTTAAAGAAAGTTTTTCATCAAGCAAATTTATCTTTAAGTTTTATCATATAAAAAAGGAGGAGATTGTTAGTCTTGAATTGATCTTTATTTTGAAATGATAAAACATTAAGCTAAATCAGCTTGATCAAGATTTTGAAAAAGATTTATTTAGTACATGTTCTTAAGCTTTATTATTTTGGTACTAAATAAATAATATGATTTTCAAAGTTTAAACAAACCTTCTTTATGTTTTGTTATTTCTCAAACCAAATCTATCTTTAAAGATTATTTATTTGATTTTAAATGAAAGTTCAATTTTTGTTTTTAAAGTGAATTTATTCATTTTGGACTCAATATATTTTTGATAAAATTAGTTTTGAGAAATAGATTAACTTAAGAAAGTTGTTTTACAAGAACAAAGTTTTCCGACATTGAACTTGTTTTATTTTTCTGTATTAATCCACAAAGTTTTAATATTTGAATTTTATATTGTTGGAAAGCTCTTTGAGGGTAATGAATCAAACAAAATCAAAATCCAAATTTTCTAAGAAAAGATTATGAGTTTTTGCTAGACACTATAAAGTTGTCTAAAAACTACATAAAAGGTAGTTTTGAAAATTCATTATAATTCGAATACAATGAATTAGGTGATGAGTTTTATATGGATAGAAAGCCCTTTAAGTCTAATTTCTATATCTTCAGCCAATTTTTAATTTGGAATTTTATAACTTAAGACATGATCAAATTAGTGAGTAAAGTGTAAAATAGAGACAACCACCCAACTTGACCAAATTGATCCCCTAGCTAAACCAATTGATCCCCTCTTTGTATGCATCGATTGGTTCAAGGCTTTTAAAGATAGGATCAATCCCTTTATGAAGGGATCAATTGGTTTTTTACATAGAATGAAAACTTTGTTCCAGACTTTGAAAAGGGATCGATTATCTAGACTAGGGGATCGATCACTCGAAAAGGGATTGATTGATACAAACTATGGATCTATTGGTTATGACTTTTCACCTATGAAATCGTTTGATTTCTAACTAACCCAATCAATCCCCCTATAAGGGGATCCATCCCTTATGCCCAAAAATGCTCTAATGGCTAGTTTTCCAAGCTTTAATGGGTATTTCCAACTACAAACCATCTCAAAATGGCTAGTTCCTCATTTTTTCTATATATTAGGCATTCCAACACACTAAAAAGGTTGACGAATCATGAGAGCAATATTAAACAAGTCATATATTCATTCTCCCAAAGAAATCAAGAGCTTCAAAGTCTATATCTTTGTATATATTGTATGCAAATCATTGTTGCTGTTTATTCATCAAATTTCTTTGTACTTCATTAGGCAAATACTCAACTTTGAAACCCCTTTTCTTCCATCTATAAATAGGGCTATCCAAGTATCATCTATCTAGATCTTACTTTCTCCTACTTTTTCCCTATTTTACTCTCTTTCCAACCTTTTATAGCTAACCTCTAACTTGAGCGTAAAAGTGCAAACACAAAGAACATTCACTACCCTTGCTCTTAATTGCTCTTTTTCTCTTTTGTGATTTTAGGATTTTATTCCTTAGGTTAGAACTTGGCACCAACAGGATGGGAATAACATTCTTTGTCCTTGTATTTTATTTTATTTTTAAAAAAATGTCCCATTCATTTCCGCATCTTTCTTATTAGCAAAAAGTTTAAAATCTGATAGCACCTAAAAATATAGTGCTTTTACATGTTAAAATGGGTGTAAAAATTTAAAATTTTGTTGATTTTTGGTGCCTTAATGCCTATTTTGTAATTTTTAAGGTTTTAAGATTATGAACTTCATTTTGATACAAATCATGCATGCAAGCATGCAAGGTGAACTTTTGGCCTTATTATGAAAGCTAATAGCCGAACCTTAATGGTCTAATGCTATGTAGCCAAGGAAGTTCTCATGCATATGGACACTCCTAAGGCATCCTTACATTCAGCTATAGCTAGAGTCAAAAGGAGTGCTTGATCATTTGAGGAATTTTACTTGCATTAGGACTTGCTCATGTGGCTAATTCAAATTCATGAAGAGATCAAGTTTTCATATGCCATTTTAAACAATTTCAAGCTACCATGGACTCTACAATGAATGGCCAAATGTTTTTTCATCCAAGAAAAACTCTTTTGATTGTTCTTGGAAGAGTTAAACATCCACAAGAACTCTATCCATTTGGCCATTTCAAATGCAAGAAAGGATGAAGCTTATTTGAAAAAGTTTGCAAGCTTAAGGACTCTCTAATCTTTATCATCTTTGGCTAAGAGTGTTTGTGTTCATGATGGACTTTTAGCTCATCTAATAAGGAGTTTTAATAAATGAAGGATTTTTGAAAAGAGATTAGATAAAGTCAACTACATTACCTTGAAATTCAAAAGCCTTAGCTAAACTTATCATGGAGCAATGATCAAGATTGAAGCTAAACATGATCCAACAGACATGATGAAGCCAAAGAGCCCCATTTGGCCAAACACTCTCCAAGAAACATGAATCCACATTTGGTATGCCTTATTTGAAAATCATGATAACCTTCAACCATTAGCTATTAAGTTGAATTTAAAGTCTTGTATCCCATATCCTCTTAGCTAAATCCTTTATTATAAATAGGTAGTTCATTCACCCAATTCCATCTTCCCTCATCTCAACCCTTTTTTCTCTCTTTAGTTCTTTAATTCTTTTTTTTTTTGTTTAGTTATTGGCTTAGGTGATAGATTTGCCAATAATAAAACTTTTGTTCTCTACATTAATTTTTTTCAATTAAAGAAGTATTTTTCCAAGATCTATTTTTCATTACTTTCAAATCTTGTTTTTAATTTCTTATTTTTGACAAAGCAATCTTTCACAAGTTTTATTCAAGCATTCTTACTTTAGTTCTTTTCAAGTTTTGGCCACTGCTCTTTTGAATGATCTACAAGTTTATTTTGATTCAATTATTGTTTCAAGTCTTTTCAAGCATTCAGCCATCACAAGTTCTCTTTATTTTTATTCTTTTTCTTTTAGATCTATTTTTTAGCTACTCTCATTTACTTCCCAAGTGACAGTTAGTAAAGTTAAGATTCAAACCATATTGCTTTCAATCTTTTCTTGTCTTTATTTTGCAAGCAAACTCAAGTTATCAACTATTTAACTTTAGGATTCTAAGATCTCACCATTGGTACTTGAAGAATTATCCAACATTTACAATCTATAATCCCTTGGGAGATGATACTGAATACTTCTATTTTATTACTAAATCTATGTACTTGCAAGCTATACGAAAAACAACAATTAAAATCATCTCAATTATCATGAGCATTTAACGAGTATGTATGTAAAAATTAGAATCTTTGTTTATTTGTGATTTTTAAAAAATGACAAATCAATTAAACATAAAATATTCAATATTCATTAAAATAAGTAAAAATTTATAAATAATAAACACACATTAAAACAAATATAATACTTGCATTAAAATAAGTTTAAACAATAATAATTTAAAATAAGTAAAAACTTAGAAACAATCTTTGAAACCTTACTTTTATATAAATATATATATAATACAAGTACAAGATGAGTACTATATTACCTCTCCTCATCTCATATGCAATGGATATTTTAAAATCACATTTATTTTCCTTCTCATTTTCATTCATAAAATTTAATACACATGTATGATCTTATTCAAATAAAAAATAAAATTTCTTATCAAATTTTTATAAAATTTGTTTCTTTGCATCATTACTGATTGGACTATGTCTACAAGCACACGGATCGTAGAAGTAATAATAGTGATTGAAAAGTCAAGATGTCGATCCCATGAGAATTAGGTAAAGAAATTCCTAGACTAAGTACCTTCTATCCCTACACCCTTTTAAAATTGGCTCAATCAAAGAATAAGGATGAAATTAAGCTAAAAAAAATTGAAATTGAACAAAGCATCAAACATGAAGGTAGTAAAATGTAAGCATGCAATATGTAAACTAAGAAAAATAAAAGAGTGTGGAAAAACATTAGCTAAAATGACATACAATGAACTAAACATGAATTAAAATGTAATTCTAATATAAGAAATGAAAATAACAAGTGCAAGAAGCAAGTAAACAGTAGCTAAGTGAACATAACTGAATAACTAATAATAACTACCTTTAACTAACTCTAACTAACTTCTACTTCTTAAGAAAAGAAAATCTAAAAATTTATCAAAATTTAATAAAAAAAGCTTGAAAATTAATAAGAACAATAACCTAATTAAAAGTAGAACAAAATTGAAATAAGAATTAGAAATTGAAAATGTAAAATTAAAAGCAACATTGAAAAACCAAAAATAAAAGCCATGATGAAAAAACCACACATCAAACAAGATGGAAATTGTATTTATTTTGCATAAATTTGTTTGGTATCAAATTGAAAATTGTAAGAGCAATGAGTGATCTAAAAGAGAAACACAGTCATGAAGTAAATTTGGAAGAAAAGTGGCAAAATCAAACCAAAAAGAGTGAAAACTGAATCTAGAAGCAAATTTGAAAAATCTAGTAACCAAATGTTCAATCTAAAATTTTAATCTAAATGATGTAAAATAAAATGAACATGAACTAGAATTTGAAAGTAAATTGGAGGAACTAAAAGAGAAACTAATTTGAAGAACAAAAGCTAAATAGAAAATGAAAGAACTAACAAAAACAAATCAAAAGAGAAACTAAGTTGAGGTAGAATTTTCCTAAGTCAAGGAGAGAAAAATTTAGATCTAGAAACTTATACAGAGAATGAACTAGAACTGAAGTAAGGCATGATTCTTCAACAAGTTTACCATAAAATTCAACAAAGAAATTGCATGAAATAGTGTAAATCTCAACACATTGAACTATAAACTAAAACAATACACAAATTTACAAAAAATAGAGCATGTGCAAAGAAATCTATCCAAATAGCAACTAAATTCAAGAAAATAAATGCAATAAATTGAAAATTAGCAAGTAAACATGTAAATATAAAAGTGGAAAGTGGAAGAAATGCAAAGAAAATGCCTAGATGGAGAGTAGATCATTGGTTAACTGCCATTCATGCAAAGCTTATTTCTTCCTCCTAGATTTCACTGTATTTTAAAGAATTTTTTAGAATTGTGCAGATTGAATTTGAGAGAGAATTTTAACAAGAATATATCTCTATGAGTTAGGAATCTATAATAAAATTTTGGATTAAAAAAAGGTTGAATTCTTTAAGTTTTGATCAAAACACTAGGAAGAGGCCAGAATCATAAATTGAAAAGTAGTTTTGAAATTCATGCGAGATCAATGGAATTTGAAAAGGAAAACATGAAAATTTGTAAATTTCATTAAGAAAATATGAAAGTACATTGAAAATTAGTGCAAGAAAGTTAAAATTGCAAAGAAAATTGATAAAAAAATGCCAAACAAAGCTATTTGGATAGCAAGAAAATGTAAATACAAAGAAAAGTAAATGTAGAAACTTAAAGAAAAAAAACTAAAATCCTACCCTAAAATCTCCAAATGGTCAGCCCTTTCCTCATATTTATAGGTAAATGGGAGGTACCTCAAGTCCCAAATATCTTGGAAAAATATCTAAGTATAGGCAGTCTTCTAGATCTTTCTTTTTCCCTTTCTTTAGGGCTTGTGCATACTTATTTGGCTTTTTAAACTTCTCCTTGCTTTCAAACCCTCTGCTTATGAAAATAATGACAAGTAAGAAGCCTTAAATCAGCCAACTTAGAAGCTCCTAGTGGCTTTTTTTGAATTCCCAAAACTGGTGCCAAAGCATTTAGTCACATAAGCCTTGCACCCATATGACAAACTTGGATTTTCTTTCTTTTATTTTGGTGCTAAATGCACAAGCTTTCCTTTCAATTTTTCTATTACATTTCAAGCAATAGAATGAATGAATTTGACATTTTATTTCTTTGAAAAATTCTGGAAATTAATCAAATAAAAATTCACTTGCAACTTCATAAAGCACACATTACCTTTCAAGCATGTATAAAGATACCAGAAAGGTACTAATGCATATTGAGCTAAGAAAGATAATTCCAACTAAAAATTATGAGAATTGGGGCTTAAAATAAGGTTCTATGAAGTTCATTTGAGCTTAAAAAGTCTTAGAAGTAAAGGGTAAGAAGAACTCCCCTAAAGGGCAATGTAACATAATTAGACTAGTTATGACCTTAGCTAGCTTTTACCATCATAAATCCTTGAAATTGAGTTCCAATACTCCAAAATTCCTCATTTTCTATGCTTTCACCTACACATGAGACAATTATGTATTTAGGAGTATTTTTGCCAAGATTTTAAAGGAACAAATCAAAATGTAAGAGAAATTACACTAGAAATGAGTCAAAAAAGACAAAATTTTAGTGCGATCAATTACCTATTCTTTAGATGTTCTAGCTAAAAATCCTTATTGCTCTGTATGTGAACACCTCAATTGGACTCGATCCTTCACACAAACTCTTCAATTGGAGTGTTCCAAGCCTATCAATTACTAAATCATCTTAATAATTAGCAAGAAAGCTCAACAACTTACCTGTTTTCCATATTTCCTTATCCTAGTTTGAAATCAAAGCAAATCTATTCAAAAAATCCCCATTTGAGAGAGATTCATTTGCATACCTTTCTTTTTCTTTTAGCTTAGCCTTGTCATGTTTTAGCCTCTACATTTTTTGTTTCCTTTACTTTATTTTGAAAAGGCTTCAAGAACGCTATCCTTCAAGCCTTAAGAGCTTTAACCTTTTTTACTTTTGCTTTAAAGGTAGCAATTTTGCCTTTTTTGGTTCCCAATTCCCCATTATCACCCGTGTGTATCCTTTTTCTTTTCAGCCCATTTGTGGAATCTTTAGGCTCGTCACTATTATTATCTTTTCTTGCTATATGGTCCATTTTATTGCTAGTGTTGATCCTATTTCCAATAGGGGCCCTTACTTTTTTTCAAAGTATGGCCCATTTCTATTGTTCTTTTTTGCTCGTTATTTCTACTCTTTATTCTTTTTAATTGTCAAGTTGTCACAGCCCATCATTACTTCTAATTTTTCATGTGTGTTGGGACTACCACCAATGGTAATTATGTCATTCCTATTTTTTAGAGCCAAGCATTCCATGTTGGACTTTGAGACCACCTATTCTTCTCCTCTCTTGATGTTTCCTTCACCTCCATTTTCAAATTCACTAATATCCCACTTTTTGACTTCCTATGGTTCTTTGTCTTCATTGTTCCCTTTATCACTTAACTTGACAACAGGTTTTGAATCTTTCCATGCATCCTTGTATAAATTGCAGCAGTAGTGAAACAATGATATTATTACATGCTTTCAAATCTTTAATCTTTTGCTTTAATCGTTAAACTTTTACTTTAAAATCTTGAAACTTGTTGGTGATTCTCAAATCATAACGTGCTTATATTTATATATATATATATGAAATTTTTGCTTGTTGTAATGCTTATATGGTTAAAATGCTTGATTCTTGAAAATGCTAAATTGTTTTTTTTTAAATAATTTTGAAATATATTTTATCTTTATGCTTAATTGTTATTTTAAATTTTATTTCTTTGTCTATGATTATGAGTTTGGATTGTGGAATAATCTTGAAATATTTTTTATGTTCATTCTAAATTGTTGATTAAAGATTTATTTCTTTTTTTAGGTTTAAGAATTGATAAACTATTTGAGAAAATATATTAATTGTTGGTTCATCTATAGTCATGGTTAAGATACATTCTTATATGATTATTGATTTAACTTGACCTTATTATTTGTTTTTTAAAATTATAAATTACTTAATTCTTTGAATATTTTTGAAATATGCTTGCTCTTGTGCTTAATTACTTATTTCTTGGTTTGTGATTTTAAATTGATGTATGATGAACTACTTCATCTCAAAAGAAATATATTCTAAGTATATCTATTGTGTTTATCAAGGTATATGCTTATATGGATATGATTTAGCTTGCCTTGACATACTTGCAACATGGCTTAAGTGAGTTTTTTTTTTTTTTTGTAATGTTTATTTTTACCAAAAATCATAGTTAAAGTTGGCTTATAACTTGTGTAGTCTTTTTTTTTATGTGCTAAAATTTTCCTTGATCCTTCAAATTGTATATATGGCTTAAATTTGGTATTGATATATCATTTTATGATTTTTTGAATATATATGGTTATGAATAAGTCTTGCTTAAACTGTCAATTTCTATATGGCCAAAGTAGATGGATTTGTGCATATTACATGCAAACTTTAGCTTTAGTGCCATTATTGTGCGATATGATGTTTATTATGATAAATGGTTGATAGCTTTAAGTTAATACTGAATTATTTATTTAGATTGATATATCTTTCTTACAATAGGCAACTTGTGCTTAGTGAATAAATTTTCTTTTGCCTACAATGACTTTTATATGAAAATCATTTTCTAACAGTTGTTATAATTTTTATTAATTGATATTTTGGATGCCACCATTGAATATTTCTTTGCTAGGAATTTTTCTAACTTTATATTGGGAAAACTTGAAAGGTGCATGAATGATTTTATATTTTGAAACTTTAAGTATAGTAAACAAAGTATGTCATCTTCATCAATCAAGCCCAAGTAACAAAAGACTTGCTCAAATGATGTGGAATGGAAGATTCAAAGCCTTACTCAATTAAATGAGCACAACAACATAACTTGATAACGATGGAGGTAAAATATTACTAATCCTAATGCTTTGAATGTTTTTCATGAGAAATTATGTGAAAATATATGATTTTTATGGTTGAAAATATATGAACACTTTGCATAAATTAGTCATCAAGCTATTTAATAGAAATTTTCTTAACATTCTTTAAAGTTTGGATTGACTAAAATCATCTTGATTGGTATTCATGCCTAACTTTTAATTACTTTGATAAGCTTGATGATTTTTGGTGCATGAATGTTTAATTAATCTATGAACAAGCCTACAAGTTAAATAGATTGATTTATTGATCTTTAAATTGCTTTAACTCAATTATGAACTTATAATTTGAAATTTATGTACATGTTTATTTATTGAGACCATTGAGATAGCATGTAGCAAATTATGCTGAAATTTGAAATATATCTTTTTGAATTAGGTTATATATTCTTGTTAAATGATTGGAAGCATATGTGCATGTGCTTTTATGATCTTAAATATATGTTTGAATTGTGTTCAAATACTTACACATGTTTGGATTAAAGTGCTATATATTGAAATAATTTGAAATATATTGGAGTGATGTCCATCATGTATTGAATTTTGGGATAATCTTGTTTTTATGATTTCTTTGATTTAGCATATGTGTTCATCTTGTTAGGAAAATCATGCTTGTATAATGTTTGTTATAACATATTGAAAGAACCTCATTGCTCATTAGTACTCATACTTCATTACATATCTATGAGCTTATGATTCTTGTTGAATATTTAGTTGGATAGATGTGCTTAATTTTAGATTTATTGATTGAATCATTCATATGCATAAAATATTTTTGCTCTTTGAAAGTTAGTGAACAAAATTTGCTAAAGAATTTTTAAACTTTCTTGGATGCTTGTGCTTATTATGAAATATGTGCCTATCCTTTATATAGCTTATACCTTTCATCCAAAATTGTGTGTGCCCTAAATTGGTTACTCTTTATTTTGTAAAAGCAAAGAAATTTTAGAATACAATTTTGTTTGAATTAAATTGATTTGTTTATGTGATAACATATCTTTAACAGTTGGTATGAGTTTGAATTTATGTGCTTGTATATATGGTTACATGATATTGATCTTTTAAATTCTAAGCACATTTTACAAGGACTTGATTTATGAGTAGCATGCATATCATTCTTTTATCCTTTTGCTTAATTCATGTGTTGGATTTATGATTTTGTTCTAAAATGCTTAAATTGGATATATTGAAATGTTTATGCTCTTGTGCTTGAATACGTGTATTTGAACTTCATTGTACATATTACACTCAAATACATAGATTCTTTAGACTTGAATTATTTTGTCTTAATGGGATTGCATTTGCTTGGCTACATATATATATGTATGTATGCTCTTAAAATTATCCTATGCTTTGAATTGATCTCTCTTTTTTGTGATGACAAAAAAGGGATATATATATATATATATATATACATGGACAAAATTTGCTTTTGAGTGCTTATTGAATATTATATGATGATATTTCTAAATAAAATTATCTTTGATATATGCATTTAAATGAAGATATATATGTTGGATATTTGATGGATTGATTAAATGAGTTTGTGTTGGAAATGTGGTAATATTGTGAAAATGACCTTATTTAAATTACTTCAAGATTGAAAATTGTGCTTCTATTTATAGGGAGCTTAAATTAAAAAGTTGCCTTAAAAATACAAGGAGTTTTTTTAAATTGATTTTCAAAATTCTTAAATGATTAAAGGGACACTTTCAAAACAAATTTATCTTTTGTTAAATCAAAAAGGGAGAGATTATTAAATTTGAATTGATCTAAGGTTTTGATATAACAAAACATTAAGTCAAATTTATTATTTTCAAACTTATTCATTTAGTAATATTTCCTTGACATTATTTTTGAATCAATTCTTGAAAAATTACTAAATATTATTATACCTCAAATTTTCTCAACAATTCATAGATTTAAATGACTATTATTAGTAAAAGTATGTTTGAGAAAAATCAACTATTTTTCCATGGTCAAAAATGTCAAAATATGCAAATTTGGAAAAAAAAGAAAAGATCGATCCCTTATTTCCAAAATGCTCTTCCATTGTTTTCCAAGGATGAGGATCAATTCTAGAATCAATCCCCTTCGATCAAAAAGTTCAAATAAAGACAAATTTTGAAGGAAATAAGGGCTTTTTTTCTATTCCAGTGACTCACAATGGCTAAAGATGATCTCCCATTATAAAAGGAAGCCTCCAACATATTCTAAACAAAAAGAATGATGAACCAAGAGCTTTAAAGTCAATAGTGCTTCAATTCCATATTCTTTTTGCAATTCTTGTATCTAATCCTCACTTGTCTTTTCATCTTTGTACTTAACTTAGCAAACACTTGCCAATTAGAGGTTTTCACTAGTTTGCAGAAGCCTTTGTATCCAAAAGGGATTAGAAAGTAAGAGATGTGGTATCCTCTTGCTATCTTTGTAGTGAGATTTGGGTAGAATCCTACAAAAGATAGAAATTGCTATCTTGAGTCTTGAAAAGATAGAGATTGTAACTTGTAAAACAATATTCTACTAGAGGATTTGAAGCTTGGCTAAGAAAGCTAAGGGAGAGGACATAAGTACCTTTAGAGAAGGATTGAATCCTTATAAATCCTTATGTTTGATCTCTCTACTCTTACTCTTTTAAATTCATTGCTGCTTATTTGTGCTTTAATTTCATAATTTTCTTATATTCTCAATTTTCCATTTACATTTACTTGAAATTTATCTTTAAGAAAAAATTTGGAGACAATCCAATTCACCCCCTCTTGGATTGTTATTTACACTTAAGCTAACAAATTCTTTATAAACTATATTTAGTTTCAATGAATCTTGATAGTTTCCAAAATTTACATGAACATTTGGTAGATCATAAACACTTGTAGTGGTCTAATTAACAAAGAAAGAGACATTAAAAAAAGCGAAATGGGGTGAATGCTGACAAGCCTTGTTGGTTGTGGAAGGAGATTGGTAAGGAAGGAAGATGAGAGAGAAAGAATGGTCTAGTGTAGATTAAAATAAAGATTTTGAAATAAAAAGAAAGTAAAAAAAAATGATGTGGCCTACTTTGATTTCTACTTTAGTTATCACTTATCATATTTATGGTCACATTGGTGATTTAAGGTACTGTTTAGTATTGGATGATCACTCTAAAAATCATGGAGATCTATACATGATACTTTGATCACTGTATTTGATAAATTGATGATTTTATTTTTTATAGAATTATCATAGGGTTTTATGTTAAATTATAACACTTCTAAACTTGATTTTTGCTTGAAGAATCCATTTTCTACCTTGTCCTAAATATAGGTAAAATGAAAGATTGAGGAAATTAAATTGAAAATACACTTGAAGGGGTAAATTCAAGGTGAAGTGGCTGAATTAAAGAGCTAAATGTGGAGGCCAAATGGGATGCAAGATGCTAGCCAAAGACTTGAAGAAAACAAAGCACCAAGTGGTGTCAACATTGGATGCAATTGAAGACTGATTTTCAAGGCTATTTGCAATGATATTTGCCTTGAGTTCAAGGCTGGTTTTGAGCGCAATTGGAGCTGCATTTGAAATGGTGTTTTCAAGTTTAAGTGGCTGATTTGATGAGTTAAATTTGGAAGCAAACATGGTGCAAAAGCTAGCTGGAAATTCAAGTTAAACAAAGCATCAAGTGGCATCACTTGTGGGCTGTTTTTGGGGTTGATTCTTGCAAGACTTGAAGCAGTTAAATGAGCTGGATTGAAGCTAAAATTAAGCCACATTGGATGACATTTAAATGTTCATTTTATACCAAGAAGAATCGGCAAAGAAGGAGAGAGAGCGAAAGGAACAAAGTGCAAGTCAACAAGTGGGAACACAATGAAAAATAAAAGTCAAGCATGGCTGCTGGTTTGCATGGCTCAAGAAACCATTTATGAGCTGAGAAAGGAGCTAGGACTGGGCTGAAAAATAGGACATTTTGAGGAGACAAAAGGGAGGGCCGAACCTGTCATTGCTTGGAAGATGATTTTTCAGCTGGCATTTTCTTACTTCAACGTGACTGGCAGGCAGCTTTTGTGAACCTTGCCTTGACTTTTAGGGGATCATTTTAGCTTGTTTTCATGTATTTATTGTGAGCTTTACTTATGCTTTAAAGGGGACTTGGGAGGAAGCTCTGAATTTTTGACATTTGCTCTTGTTTTCTTGACGTTTTTGGCAATGAATTTTCAGTTTTCATTTTCGGTTTTTTCCAGCTTTGGTTCTTTCTATTTTCTGCCTTAGTTTGTTTTATATTTCAGCTTTAAATTAGAAGAAGAGGATAGTCCAAGGTGGCCTTGGCTTGAGAAAATTCTCATGGGGGCCTAAGAGACTTGATTCTTTTTATTTTTAATTCATGCTCTTTCACTTTGTATTAATTTCTGCCCATTTTTCTTTTTGTTTCATGTTCTGCCTAGTGGTTTTTGGTGCATGTTTTTTTACTGTTTTGGCATTGATAAGATGATAAAAAAAATGTTGGTTTATGTTTGGTAAAGTTCTCCTGCATATTTTTTGTTCATTTTCATGTCTATTTTATGATTCTAGGCTTACATTTCATGTTACATTTATGCATTTTTTATTTGGGTAGCATTTAGCTTATTAGATTTCATTTTAGGCCTTTATTTTGCTTTTGGATTGGAAACTGTTTTGCTCATTTTCTGGTCAATTTTAGGCAAAGCTTTCCTGCACCTATTTTGCTTGTTTTAATGTCTATTTTGAGGCATTAAAACAGTTTTTGTAAATTCCTTAGGTAGGATTACATTTGCCAAGCATTTAGTTTATAGGTCTTAGTGTCCATGCATTCTAGTTTTTTGGTGTGCATTTTTTTTCTGCATTTTGTGTTCTGTTTTAGGAGGGGCCACATGCATCTTTTGGTTCATTTTTTAGTTTGTTTTAAGGTAGAAGAACATTTTTTGCAAATTCCTTTGGTAGGGTCAAATTGGCATAGGATTTTAGGCCACAGGTTGCATGTAGTGTGCATTTTTTGGTTTGGTTTTGCATTTTAAATTTCTGCATTTTTTGTTGGTCTTCAGACTTGTTTTCATACATCATTTTTAGTTCATTTTTAGATCTAGTTTTTTTACAATACCATATAAATTGGTCATTTTCATTTGGTAAAGTAGGCTCAGTTGCATTTCAGTTTTAAATTAAGGTGTTTAGCAATTTTTATTTATTTTATTTGTTGTTCTACATTTTTATATGTCAATTTCATTAAAGATTAGCTTAGATTTAATTCTGGTTGTATGTCTTAGGATTTCGGTTAGTTAATTGAGGAGTTTACATATAGTATACTAGGTGTTTGATGAAATGCCTGAACGAAAATTAATGGCCATTTCATTTAGGATTTTAGTTTTAGGTAACCTTTAATTTTTATTTTTAGGGCATCATTCAATGCATTTCCATGCTATTTTCATGTTTAATTTTTGTTCCATACATTTCATGCATTCTAGGCTAGATTAGGATTTTTAAGTAAGTTCATTTTTAAATTAAAATGCCAATTATACTTTTTATATTTAGTTAGGTTAATTTCTCCTTTTATTGCTAATTCCAAGTTTCGTTTTCCATCCCTTTACTCTTAAATTTCAAATTTAAATTATGCTTTAAATTATGTTTAATTTAATGTTCATTTTTGTTACTTTCCATTTTTAGTAACCTACCACTTTAGGAAATTATTTTTTTTAGTTATTTTCCTTAGAGATCTTTAACATCCATAATTTCTAGTTAAATCTAGGTTTTAATTATCTAGTAATTTTATTAAATTAATCTTAGGTTAATTAGATCTTTAAAAATTAAAAAAAAATCATCAAACTAGATATACTCGAAAGGTTGAAAATGGTAATTATCCTTAGGTTTAGAACTCCCAGATCCCTGAAGAGATGATATCTGGAATACTTTCAATTGTCATTACGTTTGTGACCCGCACACTTGTGGTACTCCTAAAGGGTAGCAACAAGTTTTTGGCACGTTGCTAGGGATTTAAACACAATTTGGCTAGGGTTAATATTAGTAGAAATATGTTAGGGTGTAGTCTAGTATTTTTGTAAATGTTTTTTAATTTTTTTTATTTTCAAGTATTTTATATATTGCCCTGCAACTTCATGGTTGGTACATGCATAGGTTTGGAAGTCTTAATCTTGTACCTTTGGACCCAGAAATAGAAAAGACTCTTAGAAATCTTGAGAGAGAGATTTGGCAACCCTACCT
Source organism: Durio zibethinus (assembly GCF_047325235.1). Classification (NCBI taxonomy): domain Eukaryota; kingdom Viridiplantae; phylum Streptophyta; class Magnoliopsida; order Malvales; family Malvaceae; genus Durio; species Durio zibethinus. The sequence goes on from NC_143166.1 coordinate 22,896,331, forward strand.
CTAAACAACCAATGGCCAACCCACCTGGTCATAGAACTTTGTGAGATTATGTTGTGCTGAACATTGATGGATTCCAAGCTAGTATTAGAAGGCCAGCAATCCAAGCAAATACTTTAAAATTAAGCCTACCATCATCCAGATAATCTAAAGCCTTCATCTAATTTAGGGGTTTAGCTAGTAAGGACCCAAATGCCCATCCCAGGAACTTCATTGAAATCTGTGACACCTTTAAGCACAATGGCATTTGTAATGATGCCATTCATCTTAGGTTGTTTCCAATTTCTTTAAAAGATAGGGCTAAAAGCTTGCTTATCTCTGTTCCTTCTGGATCAATCACCACATGGGATGATCTGGTGTATAAATTCATGGCAAAGTTCTTCCCTCTGCAAAGATAGTAAAAATGAGAAACAACATTACTACTTTTTCCCAGTAAGAGTTTGAACCTCTATAGGAGGCATAAGAGAGGAATAAGGAATTGCTCAGGAGGTGTCCGCATCACGATCTTCCATTATGGCTTAAGATTTAGATTTTTTACAATGGACTTTCGGGACTCCACTGATCCATCATAGATGTTACTATCGACAGAGCTTTGATGAGCAAAGCCATTGAAAACACATATGATTTGATTGAAAAGATGGTTGCAAACCACTATTAGTGGACATCCGAGAGGTAAAATTCTCAAAAACCTATAGATATGTATGAGATTGAAGCCATTACTTCTTTGACTACTCAAATGACAGCTCTTACTAAAGAAATGGATACTTTGGGATCTAACCATACTCATAACCCAGTCCATTCTATCAACCCAATTCAATCCATTAGTCCATTCTCAAGCTGTGAGATGTGTGGAGGTGGCCATTTTATGGATCATTGTCCTATTAGAATAGAACCTATCCATTCCATCACTCAGGCTAAGAGGCAACAAAATAATCCATACTCCAACACATATAACCTTGGTTGAAAGAATCACCCGAACCTTTCATGGTCAAATACTCATGGTCAATCCTTTAGTTCTAAACCCCATTAGCCTCCTGGTTTCTCTTAGCACCCACTACTCCAGTACCCACCTTACCTTCCCCTATCTTAGGAAAGGAATTTTCCTTTGAAGAGATGTTCTCTTCCATTCTTCAAAAGCAAAACAACATGTTGATGAAACAAGCTAATCTCATCTAAAGGCAAGCCGCTATACTCTAAAGTCAAGCAACTACTTAAAAACTTAGAGGTGTAGATGGGGCGGATTGCTAATGCCCTTAACACTCATCCTTAGGGTATCCTTCCTAGCAACACTAAAACCAATCTAAAAAAGGAAAGAAAAGAACATTGCAAGGCAATTACCCTTAAAAGTGGTAGGCACTTAGCTAATCACATTACCATAGCCATAGCATCTTTTAATTCACCCACCCAGCCTATTCTTGTTGATGAAGAGGAGCAAGAGAAGAAAGGACAGTTAAAGAAAAAGTAAGTGATAGTGTGATTCCTCATATTTCTTACAAAGTAGTGTGTCTGTTCTTTCACCCAATAAATTGACACCTACTGACCTCCGATACCATTTCTTTAAAGATTTAAAAGTAAAATAATAAGCAGTAATTTGTGAAATTTTTGGAGACTTCTAAGAAATTGCATATCAATATCCCTTTTGCAGATGTATTAAAGTAGATGCTTAGCTATGCAAAATTCATGAATAAAATAATTTAAAAAAAAGAGATTAAAAGATTATGAGACCATTGCATTTACTAAAAGTGTAGTGCCATTATCTAGTAGAGCATTCCTTCTAAACTTAGGGACCCTAATAGTTTCATCATACCTTGTGCCATAGGTAATCTTTTTTTTTATAGAGCACTTTGCAATTTAAATGTTAAAATTAATTTGACATCCCTTTCCATATTTAAAAATTAGGGTTAGGTGAAGCTAAATCTACTAGAGTGACACTTCAATTAGCTGATAGGTCTCTAAAATACACTAAAGGCATCATAAAAGATGTATTGGTTAAGGTTGAGACTTATATCTTTCCAACTGAATTTGTAGATTTAGAGATGGAAAAAGTAAAGAAGTACCAATCATCCTTGGTACTAGTAAGACAATCATCGACATTCAAAAGGGAAAACTCATTATGTGAGTCTAGAATGAGAAGGTGAAGTTTAATGTTTTTCAAGCAATGAAATATCCTAAAGATTTAGATGACTATTTTAAGGTAGATATAGTGAGTAAACTAGTTTATGATGCTTTTTTAGATGATTACCCTAGTAACCTCTATGAGTTTTCCTTTAACGATGAGTCCCATGATAGGGTCAAGTGGGTTAAAACCACTAGTTATAGTTTTCAGGGTCGATTTGAGCCATTAAGAATGCCTTTGTCTATTGGGCTTCTAAAACCTTTCATAGAAGAACCTCCTTCCTTAGAACTAAAACCTTTGCCTAATCATCTTAGGTATTCATTGTTAGGAGAAGACTCCACTATGCCAGTTATTATCTTTTCGTCTTTAGATCTGCTCAAAAGAATGAACTACTACGAGTTCTTAAGGAGTATAAGAGAATGATAGGTTGGTCTATTATTGATGTTAAGGGTATTAGTCTTTCTCTATGCATACATAAGATCTTTCTCAAGAATGACCATCAAGCTACCATAAAGCACCAACATTGTATGATGAAGGAGATGGTGAAAAAGGAAATGCTTGACACTGGTATCATTTATCCCATTTCTAATAGCTCATGGGTTAGCCTGATGTAATACGTGCTAAAAAAATGTGGAGTAATTGTTGTCTCTAACAATAACAATGAGCTTATCTCTATGAGGATTGTTATAGATTGGCGTGTGTGTATGGACTACTATACGTTCAACAAGGTGACCAGAAAAGACCATTTCTCACTTTTTTTTATCAACCAGATGCTTAATCAGTTATTTGAACATAAGTTTACTATTTTTTTGATGGTTACTTCGATTATAACCAGATCACCATCGTTCTAGAAGATCATAAGAAAACAACCTTTACCTATCCATGTAGGACCTTTGCTCTTAAAATCATGCCTTTTAGATTATGTAATGCACCTATTACCTTTCAACGATGCAAGATGGCCATCTTTTCTGACATAGCAAAGGATTTTTTCAAAGTTTTTATGGATGACTTCTCTATCTTCAGAAACAACTTCAAACAATGCTTAGCTCACCTCAGTTCAATTTTAAAGAGATGTGAAGAAACCAACTTGGTGCTAAATTGGGAAAAGTGCCATTTTATGGTGCAAGAAAGAGTGGTACGAGGCCACAAGGTTTCTTTCAAAGCCATTGAGGTTGACCAAGCCAAAAGGCATTGAGGTTGATCGAGCCAAATTAAGGTTATTGAGAGACTTCCACCTCCTACCACAATTAAGGGTATTAGGAGCTTTCTTGGACATGCGAGTTTCTATCGGAGGTTCATTAAGGATTTCTCCAATATCTCCAAACCATTATGCATTTTGCTTGAAAAGAAGGTGAAATTTAAATTTGATGAGTCTTGTATGATTGCCTTTAGGACCCTAAAAAAGAAATTGATTACTGCACCTATCATTGTAGCTCCTAATTAAGACCTTTTTTTCGAGTTCATATGTGATGCTAGCAACTATGCTGTTAGGGCAGTTTTAGGACAAAGGAAAAGGTAAGTTGTTCTATGCCATCTACTATTCAAGTTTGGGGGTGTGATAATTTTATTTTTTATAGAATTATCATAGAGTTTTATGTTAAACTATAACACTTCTATACTTATTTTTGCTTGATTTAATCCATTTTCTACCTAAATGTGTTAATTGTCTTAAATGTAGGTAAAATGAAAGATTGAGAAAATTAAATTGAAAATACACTTGAAGGGATAAATTCAAGGTGAAGTGGCTGAATTAAAAAGCTAAATGTGAAGGCCAAATTGGATGCAAGATGCTAGCCAAAGACTTGAAGAAAACAAAGCATCAAGTGGCGTCAACATTGGATGGAATTGAAGACTGATTTTCAAGGTTATTTACAGTGATATTTGCCTTGAGTTCAAGGTTGGTTTTGAGCTAAATTGGAGCTGCATTGAAATGCTATTTTCAAGTTTAAGTGGCTAATTTGATGAGTTAAATTTGGAAGCAAACATGGTGCAAAAGCTGGCTAGAAATTCAAGTTAAACAAAGCATCAAGTGGCGTCATTTATGGGTTATTTTTGGGGTAGATTCTTGGAAGACTTGAAGCTATTAAATGAGCTGAATTGAAGCTAAAATTAAGCCACATTGGGTGACATTTCAATGTTCATTTTATACCAAGAAGAATCAGCAAAGAAGAAGAGAGAGCAAAAGGAACAAAGTGCATGTCAACAAGTGGGAACACAATCAAAAATAAATGTGGCTGTTGGTTTACATGGCTCAAGAAACCATTTATGAGCTAAGAAAAGACCTAGGATAAGGTTGAAAAATAGGACATTTTGAGGAAACAAAAGGTGTTTAGCAATTTTTATTTATTTTATTTTTTATTCTACATTTGTATATGTCATTTTCATTAAAGATTAGCTTAAATTTAATTTTGGTTGTATGTCTTAGGATTTAGGTTAGTTAATTGAGGAGTTTGCATATAGTATACTAGCTGTTCGATGAAATGCCTTAATGAAAATTGATGGCCATTCATTTAGGATTTTAGTTTTAGCTTTTAAGTAATCGTTAATTTTTCTTTTTAGGACATCATTCCATGCATTTCTGTACTATTTTCATGTTTAATTTTTGTTCCATAAATTTTATACATTCTAGGCTAGACTAGGATTTTTAAGTAAGTTCATTTTTAAATTAAAATGCTAATTATAATTTTTATATTTTATTAGGTTAATTTCACTTATATTTGCTAATTCCAAGTTCTACTTTCCATCTCTTCGCTCTTAAATTTCAAATTTAAATTATGCTTTTAAATATGTTTAATTTAATTTTCAGTTTTGTTTTTTTTTATTTTTAGTAACACGCCATTTTAGGAAATTTTTTTTTGTAATTTTCTTTAGAAATCTTTAACCTCCATAATTTGTGGTTAAATTTAGATTTCAATTATCTAGGAATTTATTAGATTAATCTTAGATTAATTAGATCTTTAAAAATTTTAAAAAAAATCATAGGAGCAGATTACTCAAAAGGTTGAAATTGGTAATTACTCTTAGGTTTAGAACTCCTGGATCCCTGAAGAGATGATATCCAAAACATTTTCAGTCTTTATTACTTTTGCAACCCATACACTAGTAATACTCCTAATGGGTAGCAACATAAGTACTTGGTAATTCTATATGGTAGTGAGCTTGGATCACTTAGAGTCAGTGATCAGATCACTGTCTTTGAGAGTGATCTAATTCTAGACAATGATCTAATTCCACTCAAAAGGGTAAGAAACTTTTATAATTGAGGAAAAGTGATATGTAAAATAGTAATAGTTAACATTATCTATTTAATATGTGAATTAAAATTTTGATTTCTTTTAAAATTGTAATTATTTTATATTATAAATTTGTATATTTTCAAACTAATATTCATTATAACAAGTTCAAAAATAATTTATGTATTTTTTTTTTACTTTTTTCTAATGTTTTATATATAATATAATGTCTTTATTTTTATTATAATTTTAATAGGTTAGTTTTTTTTTTTTTTTAATTCAAATGCTTTTTACATAATTTAAATTATAGAAATTGATTTACTTAATAAATAAATAAATAAATAAATTTAATAATTTAATTATATTTATTATAAAATAAATAAAAATATTATTATGTTTTATAAATTATTATATTTAAATAACATTCATTAACTTGTTTAATTATAATAATAAGGATGGTTATTTTCATACTGTTAAATAAAATAATATTTAACTTTTAGTAATATTAAAATAGTGACTTTTAATTCCTATGAATTAATAATTGTTAATCAAATAAAGTGATTTCAAATATAAGTGATAAGATCACCTTAATAATTATATTATCATTGTAATCTTAAAAATAATACCACACTACCTTAAGGGTTTTACAATATTTTGTCATTGATTTTCCTTAATGAACCAATTTCAAGAGTATAATTGTAACAAATCAAAAGTTTGATTTTTATATGAGTAATATAGATTAAAGGCAGAATCTTAAATTGAGTATTTAATCCATTAGATGATGATTTGTACTCCACGAACTTCTCTTTTGCTTTTTCTTATAAACAATGAAATCAAAATATAATTAATTAATTCCTATTAAATTTAAATACAAATTCATTGTTTTTCAAATAAATATTAAAAAAATTATCATAAATTTTCAATTTCTGCATTCAAAACAGAAATGTCCTTTAGGTGAGTTAACCAAAATAAATGACAACCAATTAAAAATCTTAGTAATTCAAACAATTAATTTAATCTAGCACAAAAAATGCAAAAAATAATAGACCAATTAAAAAGGCGTGAATTAATTAATTATATTTTTATTTAACAAATTAAAATAAAATGACTCAATGTATAAATAGGCATGCACACGTTTAAGGAAGCATAAAAATAATAACATAACTAAAAAGGCTCGAATTATTAATTTACCCTATCTTGTTTTAGCGATTTTGAGTGGGAAAACAAGGTATGGGATGCAACTAATTTTATTTTATTTTTTTAAATAATGTCCCATCCATTACCCCATCTCTTTTCTTGGACAAAAGTTTAAAATCATCTCAATTATCATGAGGACTTAACGAGTTTGTATCTAAAAATTAGAATCTCTGTTATTTGCGATTTTTAAAAAGAAAATAATAAATAAATATAAAATATTTAATATTTATTAAAATAAGTAAAAATTTATAAATAATAAACACACATTAAAACAAATATAATACTCACATTAAAATAAGTTTAAACAATAATAATTTAAAATAAGTAAAAAACTTACAAACAATGTTTGAAACCTTAATCTTATATAAAAATGTATCAGATACACAGGACATATGCTATATATTTTTTTTTCATCTCGTATTCAATAGGTATTTTTTTTCTCATTTTCATATATAAAATTTAATACACATGTATGATCTTATTCAAATAAAAAATCAAATTTCTCATCAAATTTTGATAAAATTGACTATGTTTGATTCACAATTTAAACTTAATCAACTCTGACATCTCTAATTTTGAAGTCTCTTGGGTTTTATCCTTTTAAACTTGTTATGAGTCTCCAAGCCCAAATCTTTTTTAATAGCATTCAAGTATTTAGTTTGATAGTTGATGCATGAAATGGAGAATACTAACTAACTACTACCGATTTAAAATTGCAACCTGAAATGGCGAATAGTGTAACTACAAAACATCGCACTCTCTGGGGAAGAAATGGCAGAACTTATTCGTAGCACGAGGAGGGTTAAAGAACAACATGTTGAGGGGTCTAGCTCAGAGACCCTGGAAGATGGGAGCATTACTAGGTCAAAGGTTTTTTACAAGGAGTCCCTCCTGGGAGGCGGTTATGGCACTTATGCTGAGACAGAAGAAATCTTCGAAAAAGGTATGGAAGTCGAATCGGAGGAGGAAGAAAATCAAGATGACGACACTTATAAAGGAGATGAACTCCAAGAACTCCAAGTTAAGCTAAGCAGCGAGGATCGTAAGAGAGTCAGAGAGAGATTGGCTCACTCTCTGATTGTTAAACTTTTTGGCAGAACAGTTGGTTATAAATACTTGGCATTTAAGATTGAACAGTTATGGAAACTCCAGGAAAAGCCATGCATTGTTAACCTAGGACATAACTACTTCCTTATGAAGTTCCAACTGGCTGAGGACTATAACTACGTCCTTAAGGGGCGTCCATGGTTTATTGGTGGCCATTTTTTAACAATCAAAAGATGGGAACCAAATCTCATGGCATCTGAGGCTTTTTTTTTCCTTAGTGGCGATTTGGTTAAGGCTGCTGGAGCTATTTGTGGAATATTTCGATATGGAAATACTTAAGAAGATTGGCAGACATATAGGGTGTTGGTAGTTTAGAATATGGTGCATCCCATATTGGATAAAAAGATTTAATTATTGATGAATAAAATTAATTTTTGTATTAGTTTTATTCATAGTTAAAATAATTATGTTTGAGTAGAAACAATTATCATATGACAAATTGTTGTAATTATTTGAATATAAATAGAGTATTATTCATAAATGTCATGATTATACAAAAGGTTATAATCATTTGAATAAAGGTTTATGTCTGTTCATTCATTATAAATAAATCTTTTAGTATGATCATTTTCACTGCTTCTGATTGGAGAGTTTGAGGCTTTGTTGTATCCTAAAGACATAATTGCCTTTATAAAAGTGTTCTTCACACTTCAAAATCAAAATTCTTTTATATTATTTCTCTTCTCTTATTTATTTTTTCTAACAATTTAAACACAATTATGAGAAATTTATATTTTGATGAGGAAGATAGAAGGATAAGAAATTGGTATGATTTAGAGATCAATATTAGAGGAGGCTCAAGGTGCCAAAGGATTAATGTTTCCATGGATAAAAATGTTAATTTTCATAAAGATCTTCATTAGAGGTATATATTTTATGCTTATAAAGATTGAGATGAGAAATAGCCTAAAAACATAAAAGAAAGACATGAATTGATTTATGACCAAAAGAATTATCACTTATTATCAAGTAATGAATTAAATTAGGTTCTAATGGAATTGCTGATTATTTAATTGTCATGTCTTGGTTATATATAGAATAGGCAAATTGTCTCATAATTTCTATGAAAACAATCAAAAATGGGTAAAGGAATTTACCATGAGAAATTAGATGCAAGTAGAGAATATATGCAAAAAATAAGATTTGGCTATAAAATTAGTTTTATTATTAAATCATGGCACCAAAATTGAGGTAATAAGTTGAGTCAAGCTATTTGTATGATTCTATCTTTGTTGGTCATTTATAAATGAAATGTTGATATATATTTTTTTAATTTATTATTGGTTTAAATTTTGACTAGTGTTTAATTTTCATGAAAACCAATTAAAATTAAATTGATATATGTGAATAATTATTATTAAGATATGATGTTTCATGGATTGATTGGTGGATAATAAACTGAATAATGGTTATTATCAGAAACACAGGCAATGTGACATGTATTTTGCCTGCTAGGTGTATTACACTAGAAGTGATTTTACAAAATAAAATTTTATTGTGAACAATCACAAAGTGGAAATAAAAAAAAAAAGCCATCAAAGAGTTAATCAATAGTCACAAAAAAAGCATTGTTGCTTTTCGCATATGGAATATTGATTAAACGAAAAGGCATGCCATTAAAAAAATATTAAAGCATTTATCGATTACTAGCATTTTGAAAGATGCTCATCAATGTCTAGTTAGGCATGTTTATAAATTAGAAAAGAACATGCAAATTCAATGTTCCAAAGGCACCAATACATGCATGTGTTTAATTCCATTTTGTGATGGCATGGAGAACATTGGTACAATTTACCATATATTATGAAAATGAACTAAATGGGATGGAATTTTCTATCTTATACATACAAGAAAGATATGGACTATAGAGATAGAATGCCATCATCCAATTAATATATTATTGGTTAAAGATAATGAAGGTATTTTTGCTTCTTGTACCTGAAAAAATGGCCTTTTGCAAGCTATTAAAATAAAAAGTGAACAAGTTTTTGAGGTTTTCAATGGTTTCATGACAATGGCAAGGATGTAGCTGGTTATATACTATATTAGCATACGGACTTAGATAATAATATTGGTTTGTGAAAGCCGTAAGCCTTAGAGTTAGCCAATCAATAATTTAATTAATGCAAATTCATCATGAATTTTTGTATGAAATATGAGTAAAACTTATATTATAATTATTGTTTATACTATTTTATGAAAATGATTCTTTAGATTCATATTTCATAACTTACGTTGATATGGTGATCTAGATATGAACACATTGATCATAAAATGATTGTGAAAGTATTTGAAATTGGAGTTAAATATAGTATGAACTCTTATTGTACATAAGCATATAGGTCCTATGAGTAAAGTTTGAATTTATTATATATCCAAAAATGTTATGACCAATTAAAAGTGGTAAATAACAGAGATATATTGGTTGTATGATGGTGGAGAAATAAAGTTCTCATAAAATTTTGAAATCAAGTTTTGAGGCTTAATAGTCATGAACTTGGAATTGGCTATTGGGCAATTAATATATGCATTGGAAACTCATGATAACATTTGAGATAGTTGGTTTTCATTAAAAGCTATCACTATAAATGAGATAACTTCAATAGCCAAATCTACGTGGTTTGTAGGTATGATGTGGATTATTATGGTTGGCTTAGATAGCCATAGGCCAAAATTGATATCACAATCTTGATCACGTTGTGGTAATTTTTGGTTATGTATATGGTCTAATTCATGGATTGTACAAATAATTTATCATCTATGGTTTTATATAGTGAAAATTTCAAAGTATATTTACTTTGTAAGCCATGAGTGATTCAAAGATGTTGTGAATATGAAAACTTTTATAATAGCAAAAGGAATGCTATTTGATCCATTTGGGTGATGAAAATGGTTTTGTTCATGGTAATAAAAAATTATTAATAGTGTCCATGATGAAATAGATTCATATAAGTATTTATGAATTAACGTAAAAAGTCTTAAAAGGAGACTATAGAAGCATGATTAGATTTAAAATCTGCTTATTGATGTAAACTCTTATATTGAGTTAAAATATATAAGTTTTAGAACTTTTATAGAAATATTAAGATATTTTCTAGTTATCTTTCACCAATGGTAGATTTGGAGGCCTCCTACTTAAAAAAATTAAATAAATAAATAGTGAAAAGATAAATGAAATGGCAACTTGATTAAGTATATATGATATCTTGATAATTGAATGAGATATTCTTTAATAAAAGAATGCATACTTGCACATGGTGAAGGTGATAAGAATAAAAAGAAATAAAAATTGCCACCATAATGTTATAAGATTTTAGTATAATTTTATAAGCAAATTATACAAGCTAATAAGTTTAAACCCTTATTAAAGTAAAGTCATAAAAAAGTCCTCAAAAATCTTAAAAGGACTAAAATCACTTGGTTTATTCATTGAGTTTATCCAATTGTACTAGAAGTATATTAAAAATATATAAAAATATGAAAAAAGAATTATTAAAATTAATAAATATAGAGTTGTGGCCATAACCAAAGCCAACTATTTCTTAAAATGATAAGAATGAGGTAACAATGTTTGGAGCATATAAATGATATGCAAAATGAAAAGTTTAGACATATTAGCCTGAAGTGATTATATTAGAGATTCAATCTCAAGTCGGGGTAATTATCATAAAAGAAAATTAAATTCCAAGATACTTGGTTAGTAGTACTACAAGTAGAATGGATCTAAACCCCTACTATTAAACACCAATAATGGGAACCTAACTTTGAATTAGTAACCTCTAATTACAAAGATTAATGAGTAAAAACAAGTTATTGTTATGTCTCTATTAAACACTAGTAAAATCCATTCAAAATTGAAAAACTAATGTGATCCATTACATGGGGAGGATGAGTTTTTATACTCTTAATGGAGTTTTAAATGTTTAAAGCAATAGAGATATAATGGAAACTCTACTTATATAAACATAGAATTGGTGTTGCTTCAACAAGAAGAGTTTGGGTCTCTCTTGTAAATGTTTATGAATACGATAAGCACATGGCCATTATAGTGCTAAAAGTAGTTATAAACCTTTGACAGAAGAATAAATAAGTATTATGTGTGTTATATCTTCAGTTTTAATACAAGGAGTTAAGGTTTAATCTGTGGACACCATCAACTTTGTTAGAATTCTAAGATATGTACGTTAATTGAAAGTTTAAATCGAGAGATATTTTCTTGTATTCATAATATTTATTTGTGTGAAAGGTAAAAATTAAGCATCAACATTTCAAACTAATAGGGGATTGTTGGTAGTTTAGAATGTGATACATCCCACATTGGATAGAAAGGTTTAATTATTGATGAATAAAAATAAATTTTGTATTAATTTTATTCATAGTTTAAATAATTATGTTTGAATTAAAATAATTATTATATGACAAATGATCATAACTATTTGAATATAAATAAAGTATTATTTATAAAGGTCATGATTATATAGATGGTTATAACCATTTGAATAAAAGTTTATGTAATTCATTCATTATAAATAAATCTTTCAGCATAATCATTTTTACTACTTCTGATTGGAGAGTTTGGGGCTTTGTTGTATCTTAAAGGCATAATTACCTTTAAGAAAGTATTTTTCAAGCTTCAAATTTAAAATTCTTTTCTATTATTTTTCTTTTCTTATTTATTTTTTCTAACATAAGAACCTTACTCCAAGTCGATGGTCACACTTTGGCAGGGGAGAGAGGAAGATATACAAGAATTTATGTGCAGTTGAATCTAGACAAACCTTTCCCGTGATTTATTAGAGTTAAAGGTAGAAGACAAGCTATAGTTTATAAAAGCATTGGAACTCTATGTTTCTTATGTGGAAAACTAGGTCATTATAAGGAACAATGTCCAAAAGAGAGGGACACTAATCACTCTAGGTCAGTCATTGATGGTGAACAACAACCACAAATGGGTAAAAGCTAAGCCAAGATAAGGGAACCAAGAGGAAGGCTTCGGACCGTGGATGATGGTCTAGAAAAGAAGAAGCCTTACAAAAGTTAAACCCATTAAACAAAAAAGACAAACCAAGATCACAACAAATGACTACCTCAGTAAGGGGGTACAAGCACATTAGGTGTCTGGCATCATAATATATCGGTCTTGATACTCAATCGCTAGACATAAAAACTTAAAATAGTGAAAAATACGAGAAGTTGCCATCAATCTTTGTAGAATGTGATTGGCTACCTAAAAAATTTATCTTTTTAATAAAATGGTTTAGAGCTTTATTAAAAAGATAATTTTGGTCTACAAAAACAAGATCAAATTTGAGAGTTGGTTATGTGAGGGAAAGAATTAGCATCCCCGTAATGCCCACAAAATTGGTACCAATTAATTATGTACTATTTATAATTTTGGACAAAAATGGTTTCTATATGAAATTTAGCTATAATTCCTTTCGTTTTTAAGAAATAAAATCAATCAAAAAAATCCTTGCTTAGGAATATTACGAAAATCTTCAAATTAAAAAAATACATTTAAATTCTCCAACATAAAGGTAGAATTTAAAGATAGTTTTTCCATCTAAGATTTATCATAACATTCCCTTAAAATAATAAAATAATATTATTTGTAAATGATAATCATTGATGACTCTCCAACATCTTGGTAGAATATCAACAATTATATTTCATGGAATATTATTTTAAATTTACTTTATTTATTTATTTTTTTAAATCAATTTTTCAAAAGAAACTTTTTTTGTGATAAAAAGAGAAAAGGCTATAATAAACCATAAACAACAATAATAGGGATCCATGTATATGCATACAAATGTGTCTTGAATGACTAGGAAATACAAATTTAAAAATAAGTCCTTAAATATAAAAGCACCACCAAGATTTTCTAACTTCTAAGTAGAATTAGGGTGTGACCTTTTATATTTAAAATTCTATTTTTTATATTTTCTATTCTTTATTAAAATTTTTATTTTAAGTTATGGAAATATATGAAAGTCCTTAATGAAATAAATTTTCCTAAATACCTCATCATCTAAGCAACATTCAGGAATAGATTATTTCATAAAAAAGGTTTCCATATGAATTCTTAAATTTTAATGATGGTTTAAGGCTTCGAAACTTTATGGCTTAGATTTTCATTTAAGGTTTGAACTACAGTTTCGGGGTTTCACTTAAGGTTTAAGGTTTTATCTAAGGTTTTAGGGTTTAGGTTCTCACATAGGACTTTGTTTTAGGGTTTACATTTTAGGGTTTAATTTTAAAGTTTCAATTTAAGGTTTTAGTTTACGGTTTCAATTTCAAGGTTTAAATTCGTAAATTCATGAATCCCTCTAAAAATCTTCAACATCTAGCCAGACTCTCAAAGTAAGCTCGTTTTTTTATAATTTTTCTAAAATTTTTTTTTTCTATTTATACATATATTTAATATTTCTTTTTCATTAAAAAATATTTTTTATTTATTTATCTTTTATTACTTTATTTTTATTATAATTCTCCTACATTTAGGCGAAATCACTTATTATTTTTTTAAAACATAGCTTTTTATTCCCTCCAACATCTAGGCAAAGAATTTAAAAAGTTTTTAATTATTATTATTATTATTATTTACTTAAGAGATCTTTAAATATAAATAACAATGAAAGTAAATAAATATAATCAAAGACAACATAAACATATCAATTAATAACACACTACAAAAAATTTTTCATATACTGATACTTGGTTATACTGAATATCAAATTCTGTTAGTATAAGGGACTTTTACTGATGGATTTTTAATACCGTCAAAATATATCATACTTATACTAACACTTTATTTAACCGTCGGTATAAATAAAGTTTTTTTGATGGTATATGACTATTTATCAGTATAAATATGTTATATATTGATGGTCATTAATGTAACTATCAGTATAGGCTCAAAATAGAAAAAAACTATTAGTTTACAAAAAATTAAATGGGATTATTGAAGGTGTTTTTGGCTAAAAATACCTTCAATAATCCATTCAAAAAATTTTGGACAAGGATTATTAAAGGTGTTTTCAGCCAAAAATATCTTCAATAATCCATACAAAAAAGTTTTTGTATGGATTATTTACTGCAGTCAAATTTTATCAGTAAAAGAAACTTTTACTGATAAATTTTTAGTACCATCAAAATATACCCTATTTATACCAATACTTTATTTAACCATCGATAGAAATAAACCTTTTATGATGGTATATAACTATCTGTCAATATAAATATGTTATACATTAACGGTTATTAACGTAACCGTTAGTACAAGCTCAAAACAAAAAAAAAAACTATTGGCTTACAAAAAACTAAATGGGATTATTGAAGGAGTTTTTGACTAAAAACACCTTCAATAATTCATACAAAAATTTTGCAGGGGATTATTAAAGGCATTTTTTGTCAGAAACGCCTTAAATAATCCCATACAAAAAATTGAATATGACTATTCAAGGCATTTTAGCTAAAAATACCTTTAATAATCCACTTCAGATGGGATTGTTTAAGGTGTTTTTGGAATAATTCCTTAACAAAAACATTATAGTAGCTCAATTGGTTAGAGTATACGGCTATTAACCATAAGGTCATAGGTTTAATCTCTCTATCTAGCATTTTGAGGGTTTTCCAAGGGATTATTGAAGGCATTTTTTGCTAGAAACACCTTGAATAATTCCTTACAAAAAATTGAATAAGATTATTCAAGATGTTGTTGGCCAAAAACTCCTTGAATAATCCCTTAACAAAAACACTGGAACTGCTCAGTCAGTTAGGGCATACGATTATTCACTATAAGGTAATAGGTTCAATCCTTCCCTCTGGTATTTTAAAGGTTTTCCAAGGAATTATTGAAAACATTTTTGGCCAGAAATGTTAAAAAGAATGATCAAACCTACGACCTTATTGTTAATAGTTGTATACTTTAATTGATAAAGCAACTCCAATATTTTTGTTAAGGGATTATTCAAGGCATTTTTGGTCAAAAACGCTTTGAATAATCCTATTCAATTTCTTATAAAAGATTATTCAAGGTATTTTTGGCTAAAAACGCTTGGAATAATCCTATTCAATTTTTTGTAAGAGATTATTCAAGGCATTTCTAGGTAAAAATGCCTTGAATAATCCCAAAAAAAATGGCAGGAGATTATTCAAGGCATTTTTGGTCAGAAACGCCTTAAATAACCCCATTTAATTTTTATAAGGGGATATTCAAAACATTTCTAGCCAAAAATACCTTGAATAATCCTAAAAAAATGGTAGGGGATTATTCAATGCATTTTTGGCCAAAAAATACCTTGAGTAATCCCCTTCAATAAAAATTGAAGGGATTGCTTAAAGAGTTTTTAACTAAAAATACCTTAAATAATCCCATTGAATTTTTTGTAAGGAATTATTGAAGGTATTTTTAGCCAAATGAATAATCCCAAAAAAATGGTGAGCTTATGAAATTAAATCATTTTTTTACTACCTCCCACCAACTCTATATACTTAATCTTCACCTCCCACCAACTCTTTCCACCTATCGGTACTCATAGCCTAATCTCCACCTCCCACCAACTCTTTCAACCTCTTATCGACTTTACAAACTTAAACCAATGTACACCAATTTTGTTTTAGAGTTGAATTAAAGTTGAAGCATTCAAGACTCTCATCATTTCTTAAAGGTATTTATCATTTTCTCCATTTCAATTTTCTATCATCAAGCATGAATTTTTTTTTATAATATGAATCCATAAAACATTATGATACATAATGTCCGCTTATGCAATGCAAACATACAAACTTGATCTAAACATTTACATTCTCAATAGTGCTCTTGAAATGACATTTAAAGTAACAAAAACAAAAGTTTCCTATTTGGTGCTTCAACTTTAGCATCATTCACTCACAATTCCACTACTATCAATCATTCAAAGCACTAACAACTCTTTAAACTTTGTGGGATCTAAGTTAATCAAAGTTTGAATTGTATCCTTGAAGGTTATACAATCTTCTTTAGAATGCCCTTCAACCTTATCATGGAATTCATACTTAACATTAGGATCATACCATTTCGGGTAAGGCAGTTTTTCAGGTTTTGTAAGAACAATAGAAATCATCTAATTTTTGACCAGTAGAGTAAAGAGCTCAGTGTAAGAGATTGAGATTGAATGATACGTCTTGACTCTCTTTCTCTTATGGCTTTTTTATGGCTTAAGTTGATCCTTCATTCTGTGAATATTTATGGCAAAGAAAATGGAGCATACAAATAATGTGGTTGAAGAAAATTATCAGCCTATGGTGTTAGTTGGGAACGATATGGTGACCATTGGAAATAGTTATCCATCAAATCTTTCTATATCATGGTGATGTTTCTTTTATTTCATCCTTCAACAATTATCTCTTGGGCATATCTGTCGAAAATATTCCTTTGCCTTTCATTAGGAATTTTCACATTAGCCCCCATAATCTTTCCCTCTTTTATCCCATTCTTGATTCTACCCATAATAAATAACAAGTAAGTAAATTCTGATAACATATTACCAATCAATTTATTATAATAAGGAGAAAGAAAGGTATCCACAAATAGAGAATTCAGCTCATTATTAGTTAAAAGTGGTCAAACTTCTGACGTAACCTCTTTTCACTTAGCAGCATATTCTTTATAACTCTCATTGAAGCTTTTTCTCATGTTTTGAAAGGTTAATTGATCTAAAACCATCTCCAACATGTGTTGTACCACTTTTCAAAAATATTCGTGATAAATCCCTCTGTGTATGAATTTGATTATTTTCCAAACTATAATACTAACGAACTATTGCCCTAACCAAACTTTCTTAAAATACATGAATAAACATTTTTTCATCACCTACATACCCAACCATTATGACAAAATTGAGCCAAATGTATCTCAGAACATCCAATTCCATTATACTTCTCAAATATTATAACCTTGAACTTAGGTAGAATAACCATATCTAGAACTAATTGGGATTCTTTTGCATCACTAGATTTATCCCTACTTTCAATAGCATGAATTCTTTCTTCCAAAAGACTATACTTCTTTTGTTGATATAGATTCCATGACCTCTCCTTATGGGTTATAAACTAGGTCCTTCAGGTTGATCATTTCCTTAAGCAAAAAGTTCATCAATAATCTCCTTCATTTCTTCTCCTAAATCAATATTCTCTTGAACCTTTTAAGAGATTATAAAGATTATTCTAAAAAAAAATTCTTTCTTTTAAGAGTACACATGATTGCATTCTATTGAATGGATACAAATGTGGATGAATGGGTGTATGAATGCACAAATGCATGAATGACAAAGCTTTTTGGTGAAAAGTGTGGAATTGGAAAAGCAACAAAAATTAGAAGCAAACCATAATTCACATATCTAAATTCATAAAGACAACACCATATTAACATAAAAAAAAAAAAAACATTTCACAAACAAAGAAATTTGCAAAGCATTTCATTTTCCCAACACTTGAAGACTCTCTTTAATCCAAAATCTCTTTCATATTCATCATCATGCCATCTTTTTTTTCATTTCTCCTAGATCTTTATCAAAATATTGTCATTGGATCAAACCACTTTGCATCTATGAGTGATTGCACCTTGTGTTTAAAACCCTTTATAATCCTCAATAGAGTGCCTCATATTCCTATAATGGTATTCGCATCTTGCATTTTGGTTAAACTATTTTGGATATAGAGGCTTTAAAGGCATAAAGACATCAAGGTATCTCTTAAATAGATAGGGAAAAAGTTTTTTATATGAAATAGGGAGAGCATCTAACTATTTCTTTTTCTAGGGTAATTTTTAGGCAATAGGTTAACTAGGAGTTTAAAGATTTGGTAGTGATGCAAAGGTTTAGAATTGAGCAACTAGCTAAATAGTGCTTGGGGAATGGAAAGATGAAGATTTTTATTTGGATATGAACTTATTGGAGATTGTATAAAGTTTTGGGGCCTAATCCTAGATGTTTAGAAATAAGGCCGAAAACAAACATGAGAAGAATTTGAATACAAGTTTAAGTTTGAAACAATTAGTGAAGGTTGCATGGAACATGGTGACTCCGTCTTAGAAATCCACTTTTAGATTTTTGAAACTTGAATGGTCAGATTACTTATTCCTTTCATGATTTTGTCTAGACCTTCATTATTACTCAAACCACTGAATGCTTCAGTATGCTTAAGAAACATATTGGGGCCAGCAAGAATTAGTTGACCGTGACTCTTTGAGTTCATAGGACTTACTTAAGATGAAACTGGTACAACCTTTAAGAAGTTACCAAAGCAAATTCCTTGAGCTCTTCAACTATCTTTGTCAACTTAGCAAGCTATGTTGTCATCATCCAAATGTCATGACCAAACTCCCCTTAATTACGTTCTAAGACACTAATCTAGGCTTTCAATTTATCCTCCATATTTTTAGCTTCTTATACCCACTAAGACAAATGTTTTATTTTAAGGGTTTAAACCAAAAAAAGCTTATGCTATTATTCTTGTGAATGAATGACACAATTTTTTATTTGCATGCTATACAAAATATGTCTATGAATGCTTAAGTATAATGATGATGCAAAGATATGTACAAAAACATAATAACCCAAAATATGTAAACCTGCTAACAATGAATGTAAAATGCAATGATTGAATTTTAAAAAGATGACAAACTCCTATCCTAAATCTCTTTTTTACTCTTTTCATTTTTTTATTTGGACTCTTTTTTCTCTTTTTTAATCTTTTTTTACCCTAACTTTGTTTGCACTACTATCTTTAACACAAATTGCATTAAAATAGTTCACATATGTTAATTTGGGTAGCTTATACAAAAGAGATTGGCATAGTTTTTTTTTTTTTTTAACTTCCTAAGAATTCCTATAAAAGGTTGACACCACTAATGAGCTTTTTTTTTTTTTTTTTTTTTGCTAATGACTTACCTAAAACAAATATCCCTTTTTTAAAACATAATACCTATATAATGTAAGCAACAAAATTAAACACAATAACCATATAATATGACAAAATAACAAATTAAATATAGTGTCCTAACTTTTGATGATTTTCTAAAAGGTGACATTGCTCTACCCTAGGAAGGCTTCTTATAACTCACTATATGCTAGGTTAGGATTTACTTGTCTAAAGGTTCCCAGATGAACCTTACATTACCATCCATTACAGACTAATAAAGTACATCAATCCTCACCCATTACAGGCTACAAACAGAAAAGGTTTGATCTGAGTATAAATATTTTATTAGCAAATGCTGAGGTTATAACCTCATGAGAGTGTAGCTACTTCACTCCCTCCTAATAAGGATGGAGTCCGATTTTAGAACTCATGCATGTAAGTAAATATGCAAAAAGTGTGCAAAGTGACAAATTAATTAAAATCACATAAATAAATCATGTATACAAAATCAAAATAAAGTAATAACTAACATGCAATTTACTTTATTTATTAACTTATGTACATAATTTTTTTAGAAATTAAAATAAAGGGAATTAAATTAAATATAAAAAATCAATTAAATCCAAAATTTTTAATAGCGTATAATTAAAATTTTTAGCTTGACTTTCAAATCGTACCCAGTTAAGTCACCAAATTATCATAACGTATCAGTTTGAAGACTCGATCGCTAGACATGAAAAATTTTAAATCATCAAAAACACGGAGAGTCACAATTAATCTTTTTAGAGTGTGATTGGCCACCAAAAAAATTTATCAAAATTGGTACTAATTAATTATATGCTATTTATAATTATAGAAAAAATGTTTTCTATATAAAATTTAATTATAATGTCCTTCATTTTTAAGAAATAAAATCAATTAAAAAATCTTTATTTAAGAATATTACGAAAATCTTCAAATTAAAGAAATACCTTTAAATTCTGGACATAAAGGTAGAATTTAAAGATAGTCTTTCAATATAAAATTAATCATAACATTCCTTCAAAAATAATAAAATAATATTCTTTGTAAATGATAATCATTGATTTTATTTATTTTTTTTAAATCAATCTTTCAAAGGAAACTTTTTTTGTAATAAAAATGGAAAAGGCTATAATAAACCATAAACACCAATAATTGGGATGCATGTATATGCATAATGTATGCAAGAAAATAAATATATGCAAATATATCTTAAATGACTATGAAATGCAAATTTAAAAATGAGTCCTCAAATATAAGACCACCACCCAGACTCTCTAACTTCTAGGCAAAATTTGGATGTGACCATTTATATTTAAAATCTTATTTTTTTATATTTTTTATTCTTTATTAAAATTTTTATTTTAAGTTATGGAAATATATGAAAATCTTTAATGAAATAAATTTTTTTAAATACCCCATCATCTAGGTAGTATTCGATAATAGATTATTTTATAAAAAAAGTTTTCATATAAATCCTTAAAATTTAATGATGGTTTAGGGCTTTGGAACTTTAGGGCTTAGGTTTTCATTTAGGGGTTGAACTATGATTTCGGGGTTTCACTTAGGGTTTACAGTTTTACCTAGGGTTTAGGGTTTTACGCCTAGAGCTTTAGGGTTTACCTAAGGTTTTAGGGTTTAGGTTCTCACATAAAGCTTTGTTTTATGATTTACACTTTAGGGTTAATTTTAAAGTTTCGATTTAGTGTTTTAATTTAGGGTTTTGAATTCATAAATTAACGAGCCTCTCTAAAAATCTCCAACTTCTAAGCAAACTTTTGAAAAGCTCACTTTTTATGATTTTTCTCAAAAAAATGAAATTTTCTATTTATACATATATTTAATATTTCTTTTTCAATAAAAAATATTTATTATTTATTTATCTTTTATTACTTTATTTTATTAATAATTCTCTTACATTTAGGCAGAATCACCTATTTAAAAAAAAAAAAAAACATAGTTTTTTATTCCCTCCAACATCTAGGTAATGAATTTAAAAAGTTTATTATTATTATTATTATTATTTACTTAAGAGATTTTTAAATATAAATAACAATAAAAATAAATAAATATAATCAAAGACGATATAAACATATCAATTAATAACATAATCTATGTCTACAACCTCTGAACAACCTAGATCAAACATACATTAAAATAATCATGTATTGGTAACAACAATACTCATAATAAAAATAACAATAATAATATAAGAAGTTATTTATTCATATGATTTAAGTTTTTATTATTATTTGTATTATTTGAATTTTTTATGATTATTATTTGTTATTGTTATTGTTATTTTCCTTGCTTGTTTATTTGTTTGTATTTATTATTATTAAATTTATTATCTTCACAATCCTTAATCAAGCTCATACAATAACTACAAGTCCAGAAAAAGAAAAAACGAAGACAATTCTAAAATATTTTAAGCGAGACAACCACCATCTCTACCCCACTTTTAGCAAAGCACTGATTCTTCCTCAATGTGAAGACTTTCTCTTATTCATTTAGGTGAAAACATGAAAGGCAAGACAATACAATAAGAATATACTTAATTAGCCAATTAGTAAACACAATGAAAAGGCAAAACTTTAAGTCCCCTTTTCCCCATTAACAACCCACACGCATCAAAGAGGAAATCCTACCAAGGCATCGATTTTGCATTCAGTGAACGCATCCCAGAAGACATTAAAAGGAAGAAACCTAAAGCTTCTTATAAACTAAACAGCATATCATATGTGCCTCGAGCATATTATTACCCATGACCACAACATACCCAATACTGGAAAAAAAAATGAAGAAATCAGAATGAAGAAAAGAAAAGAAACGAGCTGCTGGGTTCATGAAAAAGAACAGTTACGGGAACTACCTTTTCCGTTTCTGTTTGTGGCTTTCCTTCCTTCTCTTCACAACTTTTTCTATCTGTTTTCTGCTTCACCTTTTTGTTCTGTTTCTGTCTTTCACTTCCACGCTGCCAGGTGCTTTTCTGCTATTTCTTGCTTTTTTTTTTTTTTTTGGTTACTGCCTCTTTTATGCTCACTGGTTGTTCCCTGGTGCTTCCTTCTACTTCTATTTTACGCCCAACCTTCTTCTTTTCCACGTCTTTTTGCTACCTGTTTTTGTTCAGTTTCTTTTCTTTTCTTTTCTCATTTTTTCCTTCAGATTTTCTGGCTGTTTTCGTTCCTGCCCACATGCCCAGTGTTTTTTTTTTCTTCCGTTTATTTGCTTGCTTTTCCACTGCTGGTTTCGGTTCCGTTTATGCCTTCTGCTGCATGTTTTTTTTCTTGTTTCCTCTTCATTGGTTTTCCTGCTAGCTTCTCCTCTCTCGCTGCTTCCACGTCTTTGTTTTCTGCCCCTTTTTTCATTTTTATCTGCCAGCCAATTTTTTTTTTTCACGCCTCCTCCCTCTTCTGCTTTCTCTCTTCTTTTGCTGACTTTTCTGTTTCTTTTTTTATTTTCTGTTTCCAGTGCTGCCATTTCTTCCTAACCAGTGCAGTAGTTTGGCTTTACCACTTCTCTTCACGCCTTTATCCTCTTCCTCCTTTTTCCTTTTGGTTCTCTTCTTTTTTTTTGGGTTGTCTTCCTTTCCTCCATCTGGTTCTTTTTTTGCTGTAGCCTTCTTCAAGAGCTTTCTTTTATTTTATTTTTTTCCTTTCACCCTTTTACTGCCGTTTTTTCTTTAGTGCAGGTTTTGCACGATTTCACGCCTCTATTTTGGTTCTAGGTTTCGATTGTTTGCTTCCCATGCCTGCTACCCAAACGGCCTCCTTCCTCCTTGTTTGCTTGTTCCGTTTGTCCCTGCTGAATGCCCCTTTTCCTTCTTTTTTATTTTTTGGCTGCTGCTTCCGTATCTTTCTCCTCCTTTTGGTCTGCCACATTTGTTTTTTCATTTCTGCCCCAAATGCCCGCCCAGGTACTACCCCGTTTCTATTCTTTTTGGTTTGCTACTTCATGCCGTTTTTGGTGCGCCGTTTCTTCTTGGTTTTTTATTTTTTGGCTTCTTGCTCTCCCGTTTCCTGCTTGTGTTCAATTTTTTTCTGCTAAACCGTTTTCTTAACCGGCCCCCTCTCTTCCCATGCAGTTTGCAGCCACCTCATGTAGTTTTTCAGTTTTTTTTTTTTTTTTTTTCATGCAGCTTTCACGACCTATACCTCCATGCCCACGCCCCACGTTCCCCTTCATGGCAGTGTTTTAAAAAAAATTTAGGCAGCACTTCCTTTCACGTTATGCCTCCATGCAAAATATCTTTATTTTTGGTCTTTTTTTCTTCACACGTGATGCCTCATCATTTCATTCATTTTTTAAGCTTTATTATTTATTTATTTATTATTATTATTTTGGCCTTTTTTAAACTTTATTATTTATTTTATTATTATTATTATTATTATTATTATTATTATTGACTTTATTTTGGTGATGAGCTGCCATATTTTGGATTTTGAATGGGTCTTTTATTTTGAGTTTTTATTGAGTATTATTCGAATCAATATAACAGGTCTTGCCATAGGGTTTAAATTGAATCTTTAAAATTATATCGTGTAATGGATCAAGGTCTAATTATAAAATTTAATCTCTAAATTAAGAGGATAAAATATTTCGAATAAAATAAAATGTTTACGTCTAACTCAAAGGATTCGAACTTAAGGACCAGTAAAACTCAAGAGTACAAGACAAAGACGCAAGAGTCAAAGGCTCATAGTGAGGATAGTGGCAAAGGCTAGGAGCCAGAGAGTAATGAGCCAGTCGAAAAAAGGGAAACCCTACATAACCTTGGCAAAGAAATAGAACATACAAATGTCAAGGCTGATAGAGCAAAGATACGTGAAGTCAACATTAATTGCCCTGACAAAACCTTTTAGGGGGTTGACAGGTCGAATGACAGTGTAAGGTTGGCACAAAAGATTGTCATGCAAAACAAAAACCCTATTAATGCCAAAGCCATGCCAAAATAAGTCACGTTACCTATCAAACCAAGTTTGCATGGGGACTTCATGCTAAACCCAGATAAAGAAAAACTATCTCTTGCGTCTGAAATTGAACGTACGAGTTCCAGTAAGGCAGACAACAAATCCAAAAATGTTCAACTCAACCACCCACAGCAACAGGCGCAGTCACTGGCGTTCTGCTTCCAACAACAGGGCGACCAACTACCGAACTAGGTTTGGTTTGGAAAGAAGGAGGCGAATGGTGGTATGTTAGAAGGGGTAGGAGCCTATGTCAACCCTCAAATACAGACAATGGAGATCCAAAACCCACAATGAAGCTAGCCGAATCTAGAATAGCATTTCCAGGCTTCTAGGCTTCTCATTCGGCCTTCAAAACATACACTTTCATATTCTGAGCTTGGAACACAATTAGGGGAGGCTTCGAAGGTCAATATCTCCAAGAGCCAGAGGCAGAGGCAGAAGCCCAATCGGAGAGAGGGTAACAGACAACTTTCAAGGGATAAGATTAAGGGTACATTGTGTTCCACTTCTTGTCTTCTCGAAACCAATCTAGACATTGGAGGACTCCAACTCAAAACCATACGGGATTGTATCTTGGACAGAAGAGAGACTGCGTCCTCCTCTATGGGTTTTATCGATACAAGAAGTGCAACTGGCCCAACACCCTCTGGAAACAATGTTGAATAGCACGTGTGTGATGGCTATGAAGGTAAGTGTCAGTCAATTAGTTCAACAATTTCGAATCTACGTCAGGTCATCCATCTTGCTAAGGAAGGAGACCCTGGTGCACAAAGTGGAAATGTACCTTAAATTGAAGAGAATGACAGAAGGTTGGACTCAGAGTGAGACGCAGGTGGTTCCCCAATTCCAAAGGCTGTCGATGAGCAATACAACCAATCAATCTCAACCCAAGTTGATCATCCTGTGGAACGTAGGGGCGCTTGACTTTGTCTGCACGCTGAGGGAACTGATAGGAATGCACAGGCCTAAAATCATGGTCATTATTGAGACACGAGCACGGGTTGATGAGTTTAGACTGATTACTTACCGACTGCCCTTTGATGCGTGGAATGATAGCGTCACAATTGGGTTCAAAAAAGGACTATGGCTACTGTAGTGTTCGGATCTGGTGGATATAAGCGATGTTTGTGCCACAGAACAAGAGATCCATGCAATGGTGTGGGTAAAAAATTCTAACCTCACTTGGTTACTTTCAGCTATCTATGCTAGTCCTAGGTTTAATGAACGTAAATTACTTTGAAAATATTTAGAAACTGTGGTTGCACACCTTAATTACCCTTGGCTTGTAGTAGGGGATTTTAATGAAGTTCTGAGGGCAGGGGATAAGAAAGAAGGAGCTCTAGTTTCTCTTACTAGGTTTAGAACCTTTTATGAATGCTTGAATAAGCGCAATCTCTCTTCTTTTGGCTTTGTTGGACCCAGGTTCAGTTGGTCAAATTCACGGACCTCACACAGGAACAGATACATATGGCATTTGCTAATACAAACTGGTGTTTGGCTTATCCATAGGCTTCTGTTAATCATTTGGTAAAAACACATTCTGACCACTGCCCCATTCAAATTTCCTTTCAACACAAGATGCACCGACATGGTTTAAAGCCTTTTAGGCTCCAGAAAATATGGTTTGACCACCAAAGTTTCTTACCTCTGATTCAGTCCAGTTGGAGCCATGACAATATATCTTTTGTCTCTATTGTTGAAGCACTCAAAAAAAAAATATATAGTCAAGAAAGGAACAAGATTGTCAAAGGGAATGTGTTCATAAAGAAAAAGAGAGTGCTTGTATGCCTTAGGGGGATAAAAAAAGTGCTTACTGACCACCCATACCAATTCCTCTGGACCTTCAAAAATCTCTGGTTGATGAGTACAAGCAAATATTGAAAGCATTGGAAGACATATAGGCCCTAAAATCTCCCATAAGTTAGTTTACGGATGGTGATCATAATACAAGGTTCTTCCATGCTTCAACTATTGCTAGAAGAAGATATAACCGAATTGTGGGGCTCAAAGGTGATGAAGGACAGTGGCTCGTTGAACCTAGAGATATGGAGCAAGTCGTGCTAAGTCACTTCAAGAAACTCTACAAAACGTCCCATATCTCTGGATCATGGAGGTACCAAAATGGGCCAAAGCGTATTATGCAACTCTCAGCCCAAGAGAAGCTTGAACTACAAAAATCTATATCTGATGTTGAAATGCACATGGCAATATGGACATTCAAGGCCTTCAAAGCTCCTGGGCCGGATGGCCTACACCCTTTTTTCTATCAAAGATGCTGGCATATCGTTAAAGAGAAGCTGTGCTCAACAATTAAGAACATCTTTGCCAACTTAATGATGTTTAAAACCCTAAATGAGACCATCATATCTCTGATCCCAAAAACCTCTAACCCCACTCGCACTGATCAATTTCGACCTATTAGCCTTTGTAACATATCCTACAAAGTGGTTTCAAAGATCATTGTTCAGAGGCGTAGGCCATTGTTAAATTGAATCATCTCCCTTTACCAGATGAGCTTTATCCAAGGTAGGAATGGATGTGACAACTGCATTATCGTGCAAGAAATGATACACTCCTTCAAAAGATGCAAAGCACAAAGAGATCAAATGGCCGTGAAGCTTGATTTAGAAAAGACGTATGATAGATGGGAATGGAGCTTCATAAGAAAGGTTTTAACCTTCTTTAAGCTCTCAAATTCTCTGATTAATCTTATAATGAGTTGTATATCTTTGTCATCAATTTCGATTTTGTTTGGGAAGGCAGATAGGAAAACAGCTGCAGCAATGAAAGAGGTCTTATCCTCCTTTTGTAAGGAATCCGGACAAAAAGTTAACATCGAAAAGTCTCAAGCCTTCTTTTTCTGCCAATACCAAGGCTGAGCATCGAGAAAGCAAGGTCAATGTTTTGGGCATCCATGAGACTGTTGACCTTGGTAGATACTTGGGGTTCCCTCTTCATGAAAGTCGTGTTAATAAACATGACTATATGTTTACAGTGGATAAGGTTCGTTCAAAGCTGGCTGGTTGGAAAGCAGGGCTAATCTCACCTGGGGGAAGAATCCTTCTCATAAAATCTGTCATGAAAACAATTCCATCGTATTACATGCAATGCCGTTCTCCCCCCCCCCCCCCCCCCCCAACTAGCATTGGCAAAGAACTTAAACAAATTAATAGAAACTTCCTATGGGGAGACACGGAACAAAAAAAAAAAAAATTCCACCTGCTGAGCTGGAACGAAGTTACCGAAGTAAGCAAGAGCGGGGCTAGGACTTAAGGAAGCAAAAGTCCAAAACCAAGCCCAGTTAACAAAGCTGATCTGGTGGTTCATGCAGCGAAAGGATGACCTTTGGGCAAAAACCCTGCAATCAAAGTATCTTACAAGCACTAATGCTCAAAAGGCCAAAGTATCATGCTCGGTTACCTGGAAAGCGATGAGATGGGTGGAACCCATTTTGGATAAGAGGCTGGTTTGGTGATCGATGATGGGAGGAGTACTAACTTTTGGTACGATAAATGGTTAGAAGGGGTTACCATCCGATCATTGATCTATGGACCGCTCAATAAGAATGAAGAAGTAGCCAAAGTTCAAAAAGGCATTCAAGCTCTTCAATCACAGAATAATATCTCCTTCTAGTTGCCAAAATCTGTTACTGACTCCATTCGAGCCATCCCTATGCAACTGTTTGAGTAGAGCAAAGATAAACCTTATTGGTTTGCTTCTAAAATTGGAAACTTCTCCACACAGTCGGCATACGATCTGATTAAAAGAAGCGATGGTAGGATGAGGGATAAAGACTGAAGCTGGATTTAGAAACTAAAAACCCTACCCAAACTGTAGTTCTTTGTGTGGCAATGCACCCATGGTATACTGCCAACAGAGATGTTCCTTCTTCACAGGGGTTTGAACGTCTGAAGGGGATGTGCCTTTTGCGATCAAGAGTGCGAGGATATTCAGCATCTGTTTAAAGATTGTCAATGGACGCGCAGAATATGGTGGGGCGAACGTGATGTTATTAACGTTAATCCCAGTAGTAATGTTGAGGACTGGATTCGTATTATCGCCATGGATAACAAACGATCCCAGTACCATGGTATTTTCCTTGAAGTCTGTTGTTTATTCATATCATGTGGGATATCTGGATTGAAACAAAGGAAAGGAACAAAAACATCGTCGAACGGGTGATTGAAAGGGCGGGGGAATTTTTTGCAATGAATCAAGGAACTTATAGAAACACCTGTGAATCTTTCATCCTAGTTAAATGGAAGCCACCTGCAGTTGGAGGGTTGAAGTTGAACACTGATGGGTCTTCGAAGGGAAACCCTAGAAGAGCTGGAGTAGGGGCCATCATTTGAAACCATGAAGGCCAATGGATTGCTAGTACTGCCCGGTTCATTGGTCATTGCACTAATATTTTTGCTGAACTTTGGGCTCTCAAAGATGGCCTTATACTGGCCAAACTGATCATAGCTTTAAGCATGGAGTGGAACTTGATGCTGTTGTTGTTATTTCCTTGATAAAAAAATTCCTACTATCCGAATCCATTATTTATTATTAAAAAATTCTTTAACTAAAGGAATATGGTGTTTTAATTATGTTCATCGAAAAGAGTTAATTATACGTTTAGTAACGAGCTTGGAGAAAAAAATATGTAATTCAAACTTGTGTTTTTAAATTATATATCATACTAATTTAAATTTTAATACTATAGCTCATGTTTATATATATATATATATATATCGTTAGACTAATATTATTAACTTTCATGTATGCCATGTAAAATAATAAATATTTTTTTCAATACCATTAAAAAATATGCATTTTTTTTTATCAATTGAACCAATAAAATATATATGCAAGATCGAACAGGTATTAGATGGCATGCGGTATCCGCAAGCATTTACGTGAAATATTCACAAAAAATTTAACATTTTGATTTAACACATGACGTAAAAACAGTTAAAGTTGACTTGACCTCAAAAAGTTGATTTAATCCTTCAAAGATTGAATCTTATTCAATTTGATTTGAATAAAAAAGTCAACAACCCAAATTTGATTTAACTTAAATAAAAAAATTTAAATTCAAACGATTCAAATGACTAATTTGATGTATACAAAAATTATCATATACAATGACAATGGCATTTTTTTATTTTTCAATTTAAATTGAAATAACTATACATGTTTTTTATATTTTAAAAAAATTAATTTTAAAAAATAAAACATATATTATAATTTTAATCTCGTATAATTAAAAAAAATCTATTAGTAATATATCAAATAAATTTTTTTAAAATAATTTAAAATTAAACTAATTTAATTTTAAAACTCGATAATTTTATTTTGAAAATGAATTCAAATATGAACTCTTGAACTTAGAGTAACCAAAATGTCAAATTCAAAATAAAATTCAAATCCAATATTATTAAAATTCAAAATAATTCAAATCTAAAATATTTAAATTTTCTTTTGATTCAAAATAACTAATCTAAAGTGACCTAATCCAAATATTATTCAGCGTTGGATAACCACTTTTACATCATATGCATGCGGTACAAATTTTACTACTACTTCACAGATAAATTAAATTAATAATATTAAAATTTGAATTAGCATAATCCACGATTAAAAATGTAAGGTATAAATTATACATTTTAATACCAATTTTTACATTTCATTATATATAAGATATAAAAAATATAGTTCTTTTCAAAAAAAAAAAAAAAACAAAACAAAAGGTTAAACTGCACTAATAAATATTATTAAAGTAAAAAAAAATGGAGGAAATCGGGGAATGGCAATTACCAGGTTGGACCCAGCACCCCCGTAAACCCTAACCTCTTGTAGAAAACGAATGAATCCGTTATTGGTTTCATTTGGAAACGCGATCCGTAAATCCCCCATTATAAAATACCTGTAAGATTTATTTCCTTTCATAACAATTTTCCAAATTCTCTGTTGCGTTAAGTGGGGAAGAATATTTTTCGTCTGAGATCACCAATCGAACCCCCCAAACAAAAGCAATGTCGAAGACGGAGCAGACGGTGGTCGGAGTCCCATACTATGTGGGGATGAATCCGTACCATGCGGGGATGATACCGCCGAAAGCCATATACGGTGATCCAGAGGGAATTCCGATTCAGCAAACCATGTATCGGGACACCCCTGCTCCTTTTAACTGCCCTTACTGTGGTAATTCCGGACTCACCCTCGTCAGGTATTTCTATTTACCCTTGCTTTTCATTCCCCTATTCCCGATGCCCTTACTGTGTTGATCGATTAGAGCATGTCTGCAATCTCTCTGTTAGATTTTATGTTAGTTATGTGGCTTGAAAAGGGAAAAAAACTTCTGGGTCTTTCTTAATAGTGGATGTACTTGTATTGTTTTGATGTGTTTTTTCTTGAGAGTGAATTTACTTGTATTGTTACGATGTGGTTGTGGAGTTTTCTTGCTCGTGTCTAGTTTATTTATATTGTGAGGATCGATTCTATTGAGAAGAGCCTTCTCTCGCTGAGGTCCTGTCTTAGTTTTGAAAATTTTGTGGTATGTAATCCCGAATTTTTAATTCGTTGTTCATTGTCTGGTAACGGAGGAAAATATGCTATATTTGCAACTCGATGGAATGGCCTGCTTTTCTGTTATTTCATTCCTGCTATGATATGCTTCATTCAGTTTAATATGATTAAGATTATATTACTGTAATCCGTTATTAAACCTTTAAATTTAATTTGTAATTCAGATCTAAACCTAGTCTGGCAGCGGTTGTTGGATGCATGATGCCCTTTATGCTTGGAATCTGCTTCCTTTGCCCTTCAATGGACTGCCTTTGGCATAAATATCATTATTGCCCCAAATGCACTGAAAAGGTGAGTCTAACTTGTTTTCCTTTGACATAATGAAAATTTTGTCCCTTAAACTATGAAAAAATGGTCATTTTGATCCCTCTTTTTCTATTAGAGCCAATTTGGTCCTCATGCTTATATTTTTGGTCAAATTAGCCTAATTTGGACTGAAGCCACATGACTAATGTCTTCGTTTGGGTTGCCACATGGATTGCTATGTGGATTACACATTTGCATCCATTGCACATGTGTCATTCCATGTGCCAAGTAAGAGCCACATGGCTGATGATTTGGCAATCTAGCTCCGGAGAAACAATATTTTTTCTTCAAAATCACTACCTGAGTATGGGAGAGCATAAGTTGGTTTAAACCGACAAAACCGATCTAAATCACTCATTTTAACTAAATCAGTTCAGCGTTTCCAGGTTTAGGAGATTAAATCAGTTTAGCTCTTGGTTTCTTTGGTTTTAGCGGTCTGTTTTTGGTGTTGAATTTTTAGACACGAAGTGATTGAAAAAACCAAAATTAAAATGATTAAATATTTAAAATAGATAATTACCCTTTCAGCCCTCTCTTTTAGCCCTTTTATCTTTTATTCTTTCTTTTTTACTGAATCCCTAAAATCTAAATCTAGTTTCCTAAACACCTCTCAATGCCGCTCGTTACTTTCACTTGACCTCCCCTCTACTCAATCCTTACTGATGCCACCAAGCACCAGTTGACGGTTGATTCAGTCCTCTCTCCTCTCACCTCTGGTAGCCACCAATCTTCTCACCTCTCACTATGAAGCAACCACATCACTGCACACCTTGTTTTCATCTCCAACCCAATATACTTTCATCTTGTCTTTTTCAGCATTAAAAAATCTCAACATCCAAAAGTGAGATGATTGAAGGTTGTTTGTATAAAAAAGCTTTCTGGTTTTGTTTGGTTTTTAGAAGCCTTGAAGTTTAGAGAAGAGGCAAGCCAATGTGGGTTGAGAGTGAGAGAGGACTTGCTGCTTGGTTTCTACTATTAAACATATTAAACCCCTAAACCAAAAAGCCCAACGTCCCTGATCTCTCCGCTATTGACCCGGCAGAGAAGGTTTTGAATTTGGTGGAGACGACGAAATCCTTTTTGATTCTTCTCCTCTAAATGGGGATTGTTTTTCCTTTTCATGTCTGTCGCTCAGCTCATGAAGATTGGGCAGTGAAGATTCAGCAGTAATTCCTTTTCATGTATGTTGCTCAGCTTATGAAGCTCGGGTGGCGAATATTAGGCAATAAGGATTGGGCACTGAGCATTTTCGAAGCTGTGGGTTTTTTTATAATAGGATCTAAAAGAACCAAGGAACTCAAGAAAACTATAGGGAACCTGAATCATAATCAAATAATATAAAATGAAAATAAAGAATCAAAGGAAGAAGGAATTAGATCCAAATTGCTAAGAAAGTTTGCATTTGGGACCCAATGAAAAATAAAGAGGGGATCGTAAAATTGACATAAAGGAGTATTGAATAGCATAATATGAAATAAATACCTGGTAGGTTTTATTGAATTTATTGTACATGAAGTGAGTGATGAAATTGGTCTTCTCGATGGATTGATCCCCTAAGAAAATTAGCTTGTATTTGGCCAGAGACGAAACTTGAGCCATGGTTATTTGGATCTAGGTCAGTGAGATGCTATGGATCAGGTTGAGATCAGATTCAATGCCAAGATCTCACCGGAAAAATTCAAAGGTGTCATCGGAGAGAATGAGATTGAGATCGAGATCCCTAAC
The DNA here is from genome assembly GCF_047325235.1 of Durio zibethinus. Taxonomy (NCBI): domain Eukaryota; kingdom Viridiplantae; phylum Streptophyta; class Magnoliopsida; order Malvales; family Malvaceae; genus Durio; species Durio zibethinus. The sequence goes on from NC_143166.1 coordinate 22,929,480, forward strand.
AATTTTTTTTTTGGTGATTATTGTTCTGTTTTTTTTTTTTCAACGGATAAAAAGTAAATTATTTTTTGCCCCAGAGTTGTTGACATTTCACCTGCCATGTCGACTGATACATGTGCAATAGTTGCAGAGGCATATCCACAGGGCAATTCAAATGCTGCCTTCCTTCCAAATCAGGTTAATTTGACAAAAAATAAAACATGAGGACTAAATTGTCTGCTATAGAAGATGAGGGGCCAAAATGACATTTTTTTAATAGTTTGACGGTCAAAAATATCATTAGGCATTTTCCTTTTTATCGACTTTTTTTGTTTTTCTTGGTACATGTGGAAGTAAAATTAGGTTGAGCTATAGAAAATTAGGTAGCTCTCCCCATATTATAGACTTCACCTGTTCTCCCCAAGATCCAACCTGAACCTCCAAGTTAGAAATGCCAAATCCTCAATGGGGGAGTCTCTTTGGTGGGATTTATCCGCTCAATCATTATTCGCCTTCATTTTAATCACTTTCTTATTTTCTGGTTTTCTTGCAGGTTGCTAATTTTGAGAAATCAGATCCATGTGCGGTGGTGGATATGCCGCAATGGATGCAGGAGAGTTTTGCTGTGCCTGCATGATAAGTCTAGTAAAAGCATTTTGCTATGCTGTTTTCTCATTTATATGTGCTTTTCTTGCTGTGCTAAAATAAATTGTCTATACAAGAAATCATGAACAAAAGGTTTCAGTACATTACTGTGAATTGCTAATTAGAGTACAGTCTTCTCTATATGTAGCCATGCGACAAAGGTAAAAAAAAAAAAAAAAAAAAAAAAAAAAAATTCTCTTTTGAGAATAATAAAAAATTGAAAGTGTTCAAAATAATAAAAAATGAAAAGTGTTCAATTGGAACATGAAAACTTGACTGAATTTATGCTAGTTACTCTTTGGGACAAAGTGGAAGAAGGGAGGAGATCCTCAAATGAGGAAAATGACCCAATGACTTCAAAAGAATTGAACAAGGAGGCCATATGAGGCGAAATCTCATGTATGGTTTTGTAGAGTGGCAGTAAGGGTGACTTATCTGTCAACTATCCCATTATCACTCCAAAAATCCAAATCTTATTTTACGTAGAGTTGCAAGAGTACGAGTAATTTCTGAGTTTGAAATCACTGCTTATAGATGTGATATTGGTCATAACTCACAAGAACATTTTGTAGTCTTAATAAGAGATGAAAGGGTTAAGGATTTATCCGGTGAGAGATATTTCATTGTTGGAGGAATCTTAGTTGTCATCGGAGTAAATGATTGTCAACAATAAGGTTTTTGTATGTTGTAGATTCTTATTATGATGTAATGTGAGTGGTTAAAAACATGTGAAGTATGTGGTTAAACCAATAATGAAAGTTTCGTAAGGGAACTGGAGTAGGTTACCACGAGACAAAAGATCTTTTAACCGTATTGGACTCAATAGCAAGCCTGTTGTGATTTTTTTTTTTTTTATTTGGCCTACACCACGATACAATTGCTATGTGACATAGATGCTGCTTCGGAACCTTTCGTGTTCCACTTTGGAGTCTAACAGAAATATTATGGATGGATGGTTGACCATATTTTCTCCTCTCTTCCGCCCAAGACATTTGCATATGTTCCTCAGATTTCTTTTTCATTGGTATATTCCTCTGATATCGAAGTTATAAACTGGTAACGCACTTTGTTATAATAGAATATGGTGGGCCAAATGACCTACTAAGCTTAACTGCTTGATCCTATAGCCCAATGACCTACTAAGATTAACCGCTTGATCCTATATCATTTAGTCCCCTCGTCCAAAACTAGCCTGATGAACCGTATTAGTCCCTTTTGAGAGCGATTCTATGAATGTTGGTCAATTTTTTTTTTAATTCGAGGATCTTATGTGCCCCTATCATTCAATATGTATTGGTAATCTAACGTAACTAGTGAATCGGACGACTAAAATCTAAATTCCCAAGCTTGCTCTATTTATGGCGCGCGCTTGGCGCGTCACAGAAGTTTGTTTAGCTCCTGGTTGGCGCCTTATTTGATCATATCATGTAATTAAAGTTGATAATATCACATCAATTCTAGTCGTTATTCACGCAAGAGTGCAGTATGGAATTTTTTTTTCTCAATTTTTTTGGTTTTCACTTTTACCAAAGTTTGCATCTCAATACGCACAAAATACAAAATAGTTCAATACTGAATTTTCTATAATATTTAGACTTTTAATTGTTACACTATTTACTTCATTAACAACTATAATATACAACAAGAATCACAAAACAAAATACTTAATAGTTTTCAGTTTTAATAAATTTGATCTCATCTCAATTAGCACAAAATGTTATTTAGTTCAATACCGAATTTCCTACAATGATTAGGCTTTCAAATACTACACTATTTACTTTATCAACAATCACAATAAACAACTAGAATCACAAAATATATATATGCAATAGTTTTCACCCATCATAAATATGATCTTATCACAATATACTATAAAGATAGTTCATTAACAATCACAATATACAACCAGATCATAAAGTAAGTTACGAAACATTTTTCACTTTTCACAAAATCTTTACATCTCAAACATATGAGATATTATTTATTTCAATAAAGTAAGGTAGCAATTTGAAAGTATGCACAAGTCATTGGAAAGTCACATACACTAACAACTTTGGACTTGTTATTAATAAAATCACTATGTCCTCCTGAACGTTTGTGAGTGCGATTAAAAACTTTTATAAATATCGATTCTTGTTGCAACTCAAAGTGACTGGATTCATTTAGAGACTTTCAATGAAATATGTCAAAATATAATTTATATAAATTGACATTTGATGATAAAAGTAACTCGTGAAAAAAATCACACCATTCTCTTTTTATGAATAGGAAATGCAATCAAGCTACCAATGTGCTTTGTAATACTTCATTCTTTGTGTTTGACAATTTTGTTTGGCTTTGGCAGAGATGTTTTGTCATTTTGGAGTGCTCCATACATTTTTATAAAAGCACCCAAATTAGAGCTATGATCCACATCCACTCCATCCTTCGTAATGAATGATGTTCTCAACTCCACGCTCTTTTATTACCAATTCTCTCTTGCTGAACAACAAGTCTTTCAATCGATTCTTGGAAATATTGTTCCATGCCTATTGAATAGAAGCATCATTTGATAAGTCCATTGACATTTTTCCTCACATAATAAATAGGAATACAATAAGTCGTTGACATGAATATGAACTTTTCAATCAAATAAATTAAATCTATACAAAAAATAAATATCTAATTACTACCTTAAATTTATTGAACATCAAATTCTTCACCGACGTAGGAACTTTACCCCATATTGGCCAAGGACCAGAAAAATTCCCTTAAATTATTTTTGAAATTGTTGAGCTAACCGATAATTGTTTAAAACAACTATTAACATTTATTTGTTAGTAAGATTAATTAAATTGCACGAATTTTAAAAAAAATAACAATAAAAAATTAACGGTAAAAAAAATGTCATATTTTTCTTCTAGCGAAGTAATCCACAGCCACTTGTTTGAATCTGTAGCAATCTGTAAGCCTTTGTTTACCTCCAATCCTCTGCCGTGTTGTTGTCCCTTTTTTTTCTCCAAGTGGTGGTTTGTTGGCGAATGATGGATATTATGTCATGCTTGATTGATGTATCATTTATCATTGATGTGAAAGATGACCCACATGGTGGATCATGCTGTATCAGTGTTAAAGATGACCCATATCATGGATCATGCTGTATTGATGCTGAAGATGACCCATATGATGGGTCATGCTATATCGATACTACTGATGACCCGATACGTGAATCACCTCTCATCTATTTTATTATAAAACCACCTCAATGAATAGAGCTCTTTGTATGACGTCCCATCATATGTATCATATAGAACAAAATCATTCCATAAGTATTCCAAATGCACAAAGAAAAAACCTACATATATAATATTACTTTAGTATTGCAAACTTAGATGAAATGAGAAAGTATATAAAAATAAACTATCAAACATTATAGTTAAAATAGGCCAAATCAAGAATTATATTTAAAGTTACATATATTGACCACATCAAATAAACATTATATATAGCATTAAAAGTTACACTAAATACATTAATCACTGCTAGAATAAGCAAACTCATGTTATCATCATCATCATGATTATCATCTTTATCATCATCATTATCAACATCATTTTGTTCTTTTGCTCGAATTGTTTGTTCATAATCTATCTTTTCATAATCACCAGTAATAAGAATTGTATGATAATCAACTTCTTCTCAGATAGTAATATTTCATGGAATAGAAACTTCAACTTCTTGGTACACATTTTCATTTAAATTAGTTGTTTGTTCTTCATCTTTATCAATATTACTTAGCTAAAGTATACTTTTAACCTTTTTTTAAGACTACCCACCAATCATATTGTTTTTTTATTCTAAAAGGATAGCTTGTATAGGAAACTTTATATACTTGCAAGATTAAGACAAATGGTTCATCGTTAATTGCATTGAATTGTATTTAATTTCAACAAGACTATGTTGGAGATCTATCCTTACCCTATTCTCCGTGTTAAACCAATGACATTTAAAAAATACAACTTTATTCCTTACTCCAAAGTACTCTAACCTAATGATATATTCTAAGATACCATAAAAGTCACACTCATAATCATTATAACGACTTTTTTTTCACACATACCCTATAATTCATCATTTTTCTAGTTCGAGCATAGTTAACTGTATGAAACTTAAGACTATTCACAAAATAACCTTTGAAACACCTAACCATGCGTTGAAGCAATAAGTTATCTCAACTAAACAACAATCAATTTTGCCATTTTGCTCTTCAACTAATCCAATTGTAAAACATTAAAATTGATCATTGTTTTTAAATATATGAAAATATAATTCTATTCATATATGCTATTATGCTCTAAACTTACAAATTGTCTTAACCATTGCGAAAATCCTGCATCACATGCTTTCTCCAATTTTGCATCATTTACATTCACAAATTCTCTTCTGATCGAGTCATCAAATATCCTTTAATTGTAAATTACGAGTTAGAAAAATTGTCAACTTACTAAAAACATATATTATAGAGTTGACATAGTATTGTTATGCTCTAAACTTAACCATTGCGAAAATCTTGCATCACATGCTTTCTCTAATTTCACATCACTTATATTCATAAATTATCTTCTTATTAAGTCATCAAATATTATATAATTGTAAATTATGAATTAGAAAAATTGTCAACTGACTAGAAACATACATTATAGAGTTGACATAGTACTTACTCAATGTAAGGATTTATCTTTTTACAATTTAATATAACATATAATTGTGCCTTGGTATGCTCATATATTGATAGCCATCAAGACTTATCTTATAGACCTAATATTTAGTCAGGATGAGTGAATACCGAAAAGCATCCTCTAGATTCCATGACTCCCCCATCATTATTATGTGAAACTCAATTCAATCTTATTGGCATATTTGGAGCAAAATATAATGAGCAACAAGTACATATCTCCTCGATAACATATACCTTACATATAGATGCTTCAACAAATGCCCAATTAGTGCATTTTTTCTTGAGACGAAGAAGAAACCTAGTCATCATTAATGTCTAACAACTTAAATATATTACCTCTTAAACGGACACATCCATCAATAATGAACAAGTCCACCAATTTTTGCCTTGTTAAGCAAGTGAATCGACAAATGCTCCATAAAATCAAAGAAACCTAAACGAAAAATCTTTTCTAATTTGTAGATTGTTTGTACAATGTTTTTCCAACACTTCTATATGATCTACATGTATTTAAGTAGAACATAGATCTCTAAAAAATGAGATAGCTCAGTAATTGTATTTCAAATTAAGTTAGGCACCAAATCATGAAAGGTAATTGGGAGCAATCATTGCATGAAAACATAACAATCATGACTTTTCATCTCATAAAACTTACAATCAGTGAAGTTTATACATTGAGTTATATTAGTTGAAAAACTATCAAGAAGTCTTAATTGTTTAACTTATGCACAAACATCTCTTCTTTGCTTTTTGCTTAAAGTATAAAAAGCTTTAAGCATGAAAACTTTCACATTCTTTTCAACTAATTCCAACTTGGGTCACTTGCAAAACAATTTAAGATTTAGTTTAGCCTTTATGTTATCTTTGGTTTTACCCTTAACATCTATCATTGTGTTAATGAAATTGTCAATGATATTATGCTCAATATGCATCACATCAAGATTGTACCAAATAAGATTAGTATGCCAATAAGGCAACTTGTAAATTATAATTTCACCTAATTATGACTTTCACCAGAACTGATTAACTTTTGATCATTACATTTTGTGCCAAATGTGATATCAAGAAAGCTGTCCAATCAAGCCAAAATTTTTTTACCTGATAATGGAACAATAAGGGAGTTACGCTCAACCCCTATTTGAAATTTATCTTTTTACCTTCTAAAAGGATTATCAAAAGGCAAAAACAAAAAGCAAGGCTTCTTAGCATAAACCAATCAAAAAAACTTTCCTTGTTGCATGCAATAAGGACACGATAAGATTCTGTGAGTGCTCAATTTAGACAACATACCATATGCAAGAAAATTATTAATTGTCCATAAAAGAGCTACCCTTAAATAAAAAATTTATTTTTTTTATAAGTCACAACAACATTCAACCACAATATTTTTAACTCATCTATTAAAGGTCTCAAGAAAACATCTATATTTTGACCCAAACTACTCTTTCCTAGAATGACCATATTTAACAAGATATACTATCACTTCATACATAACCATGGTTGCAAATTGTATATCACCATTATTACTGGCCAACAAGAGTATGGTTTCACATGAACAAAATGGACAAAAACCATTTGTACATAATCCTAATCTTACATTTCAAACTTTTAGTGCAAATGATTCATGACTGAGATTGAAATGTTCCCAAGCTTTAACAAGATGTCAAAGTACACAATCATGACTTTGGTTATAGGCATGTCATGTTATATATTTAGCAATTTTAGTTGACATATAAAGTCGTTGAAATCTCAGTATTAGTGGCATATAACGGAAGATTTTATAAGAAATATGTTTTTTCATCTTACCATTAGACTTATTCCTTATGTAGACACTTTATTTTATCCGAGGTCATTTAGAATATTCTTGAGTCTCAAGTTAGTTTGAACTGGGCTTGGAGGCTTAGCTTGTTAGGTGTTGGGTTTACCATTTGAGTTTTGGACTCAGTTTGGATTTTTAACCTAGACCATGCCTATTTACTCTTTTATAATTATTTTTTATTTGTTTTGCTTTTATTGTTTGAAAGATAAAAATAAAAGAAAAAGGGATAAACAAAATGATAAACTATGATGTTTGAATTTGAATTTGAGCTAAAGGATAAAGTTGTTGGGATTAAGGTTGAAATTAAAAAAGATAATGCATCAAAATACCATTCAACCGAATATGACTTTTGATCTTGAATTCCATTGAGTCTGATTCCTTATTTAAGTAGCATAATGAAGCACAGAAAAAAGGGAGCTCAATTCAATCACCATCTTGACTCTATTGTAACTTAATCACACATACCATCTCAAAACCTCCCATCCCACTACCGTCTCAACTAGTGGCGATTCCAAGTCCATCATTGCCATAGAGCATGACTAATTCTCCTCTGCCTTATCTTTCACTAGCTATTTTCACCACTATCTTCGAACCATTAAAAAAAAACCTATATCACAAAAACTAATCATGTCAGTCCACAATAGTTCCAGCTAAGACCTTACACCTTGTTAGCATCAATTCCATCACCACGCTCATTCTAGAAACCCAATTATTAATAATACTGCCACCAATCATCTAACTTTCCATTTGCCACCACAAACCCAGGAATAGAGCAACGATTGGCAACCACAAAAAAAATCCATCAAATGTCAATTAGTTCTCAATCAACATCTTCACGCATCACTAACCAAAGAAATATAACTGCCTCCATCACCACCCACTAAACCAAACACCAAGCAACTAGCACTTAGCAACTCCACTATCGCTTTAATTCTTTCCTAAAGTTCTATTTATTCTTAATCTCTACTTATTATAGACTTCATGAAGAACTAATCAAAAAAACATACTAATGATTCAAGCTACAAGAAGTCAAACTTAATTTCAAGGCAAAACTTAATGAAATTTTGAAAAATTTTACAAAAATTTTGAGCAATTTTCCTATACTCCCAAACTTACAAAACACATTGTCCTCAATGGGTAAGCAAAAAAGAAATAAAGCATAAAAAAGGAACAAGGGAACACCCCTATTATCATTGGAAGGATGGTGACCGAATGTAAAATGAAACCTTGGCCAAAACTTGTGCTACATTATTCAAGCTTTTATTTCACCTATAAAACAAAAAAAAAGTACCTATAAAAATAATAAACATCAATATATACAAGGAAATATAAGCAAAACAACAAAATAAGCAAATGAACAAAACATGAAATCTAAAACTTGGGTTGCTTCCTAAAAAATGCTTGTTTAAAGTTAAAAGCTTGACTTTTATTGGTGTTAGAGAATCACACTATATTTAGTTTCGACATCTACCCATTTCATTTTCTTTTTTAGCATAAAATATGTAATGATAATCTCTAAGCGTATATGGTGCTCAAGGGTAGATTTATAGCCCACCTCCATCAATAATCTAAGTATATTACAATCTAACCAAATAGAGGTGCTCATTAGCTTTAGTATCAATGGGACGGGTACCACCATAGAGAATATGGGTTTCGGCTCTGAAATGAAAAATTTTTGCATGAATGGTATAAGTCAAGTGAGCATAAAGTATGAAAAGTCAAAGGTGTCAAGTTGAGAATGAGAAGTTGGGAAAATTTCCAAGCAAGTGGAGAATCCCTTTATATCATCATCATCCAAATTCTCTACATTATCAACTTTTAATAGTTCTTTCAAAATTTCCTCTATTGCATCCTGATCTTTTTCACTAGGCTTATCAATAGTATCAAATAGTGAGTTTTCAACCACATGCATTTCTAAATCATCATACAATAGATTTTCAAAGAATAGAGAAAATGACATGTGTGAACTATAAGGCTTAATTTCTTGTTGATTAGGACCATAACTAAGACCTTTTTGAAAATCAATGTAAGGATTTTAGCCATCCCCTCAAAAATTCGTATCATTCACTTTTTCCTCTATAAATGGTCTATCTTGAAGAAGCTTAAAGAATAAGGTGTCTAAAGTTTTGGACATAGGATCATGGAATGGAAAAGCTACTAGACAAGTAAGTTCTTTACTAATGAATTCCTCTTTGTTCTTAAACTCAATACTAGATTTAAGAAGGAATGTGTCTAAAAGTTTAAGTGATCTATGTAATAAGCTTGTCTTATCAACTCATCTATCCACCTCATTCATCTCCAAACAATCATGTAAGTGATCTTCAAGGAATTCAGGAAATGGCTTGAGTGGAATATAAACATCAACTTATTCTTGAATGCTATCCTCTTTCTCATCTTACCTAAATGATCCATTATTATTAACCTCCTTAATCATTGACTTGTTTTACTTCCTCCACTATCTCTTCCTCCATAACTTTTACAAAATGTGGCTTTTCCATCATAATGGGCTCCCTATCATAATCAAACCACATTGCACCTCTTTTCCCAAAATCATCCCTTAATGTGCACTCCTTCCTATATACCCAACTAGGTTTTGACTCTATAGACCTAGGCATGGAATCTTAAAGGCATGTATATTGGGTTTGTACCTTTTAACCAAGTTGCTTAAGATTTATAGTGAATGCCACTTGGGTTTGAAAAAGTTTTGTTTGAGTTTGGAGCAATTTTATGAACATTTCCTTAGGGAATGGTTTTTTTTTCCTTGCGTGGGAACTGGTGGTGAATATGGTGTGGATGGAAAGTGATGTGTAGATGAATTGTATGTTAATGAAGAAAAATGTTGTTATGGTGGAATATAGTGTGGCACTTGAAGGACTTGTAGTGATGGTGGAAAATATAGGGGTGGTTGAGGGTATTATGGAAATAAAGCTTTGGTAGGATAAGTCGAGGTGTACTTGGGTAGTGAACTAAAGGAATACCCCAGACTAGTTTCCCATATGTTCTTAGGATGACCATCCCAAATTTAAGTAGTGTCGGTGTTTGGGTAAGATTGAAATTATTAGTCAAAGGTACACCTATCGTTATAGTAATTTCGCTATGCACTTTACCATTTTCATACCGGCTTGAGTAAGGGACTAGATTAGACTTAGGATCACTCTTAGCTTTAAAGGTCTCTATTTGATTTTCTAGCGAGTCTAAATTTTCAGATAAAGTTTTGTCATGATGTATGGGCCCGAGGAACACAGCCATTGGACTTGAGGAATGAGAAAATGAATGGGCACTAAAAAAACATTTTTAATAGCAACCAAAACAAGAAGTTGCCACCAATTTTTTTTAGGATGTGATTGGTCACCCAAAATTTTTATCCTTTTGATAAAACATTTAAAAAGGGTTTAAAGTTTTACAAAAGAACATTTTAGTGTCTGTAAAAACAAAGTTGGCTCTGAAAATCAATTATGTATGGGGAAGAATTACACCTTTATAGTGCTCATCAAAGACAGTACCAACTAATTGTATGTTATCTTTAGATTTTGGTGAAAATGCTCTTATTTTTAATTATAAAAAATTAATTCCTTTGTTTATTCCAAAAATCAAATTCTTTTTTTTTTTTTTTTGTGAAAACAAATCATTTTTAGTTTTTTTTAAAAGCAAAAACAGTTTATTGTTGGATTGAGATGAAAATGTCTTAAGTATTAACATACTTTCTACTCTACTATATTTATTTAGAGCTTTAAAAATATCTTTAACTTAAAAATTTTCAATATCTTACATAAATAATAACTGTTAAAAGTCTCCCTATATTTAGGCTAGATTCTCAAAGGTCATATTTACCTGAGATAATATCTTATTTTAAAACACTTTCCTTTAAAAAGTCTTATTTATAAAACTTATGCATAAAATGCATGAACATAATTATAATATGAATGCATGATGACTAAACATGTATGATAAAATATGAATGCATGACAATTAAAGATTGCATGTGACAACAAAATAAAATGAAATGCAAATGCATGAATTGGATCAAGTTAGTTTTAGGGATTGGGGGTTACTTTAGGGTTTGATTTAGGGCTTTGGTATAGGGATTGGGTTGGTTTGGGGTCTAAGGTAAGTTTGGCATCTAGGTCAAGTTTCATGGAAAATGTATGTGAAAATTTACAAGAATGCCATTAATAAAATATAAACTTTGATGCATGGAAAATGCATGATTATGTGAGCAAACTTATTATAAACTTCGGCATTTTTAAAAATATATTACAAACTAAGCATGCATTTAACAATAAGGTAAACATAGATCAAAAACCAAAGGTTTTTAAAAATTAAAGACATGTTCCACCACTTTTTTTTTTTTGTTTTGAAACTCATGCAAATAACATAAAATCCCTAAAAAGTCTATTAATTCTACATTTTTATTCATTGAAATTTTGATCAAATACATAGAAAACCTGAAGAATAAAGCAAGAACACAAGCATTCAAAGATGAATCAACCAACATTTAGCCATTAAGCAAGCTAGTAGATTTTAGCCAAGCATTGTAATATAGCTTGGCCGAATGCCTCCATGGCAAAACCACAAGCATCCATCATTTTACTTTATTAAATCATGCATCAAAACCACTCAACACTATAAAATAAAGGTATTTTCATCATGAAAGGAATTTTATTAAATATTTAATAAACTAACTAGTAAGGAAACCATGAAAACATATTTATTTAGCCAAACACCAAACACAAACCACCAAACTAACCAACATACATGGAAATAACAAGTAAACCAATAATCCAAACATCCATATATATAATCTAAAGCAAGGAAATAATCCAAAACAAGCCAAGGAAGGTTTGTCCATGGGAGGAATGGAGGTTGGCCGAACCTCCCAAAAGCATTTTAATGGTGGATTTGTTTTTTGTTGCTTGATTCTTTTGGTTTCAATCCAAACTATTGTTTAGTTGGATGAAATCTTGATTCAAGCTTGGATAAAAAGAGATAAAAAAAAACTATGGACTTTCTCAAGAAAAAGAAAAAATTAAATGAAAAATGATATGAGAAATATGGACAATGTTATGGAATGCTATGAAAATGCAAAGAAAAACAAGTAGTAAAAATTATACCTCCTCCATGCTTCTCCATTTTTTTTTCTTTTCCATCATTGTTTTTCATGCCAGCCAGCTACCTTTTCTTCTCCAAGAGAACGTACTTCCTAACCTTTAAGGAAGAATAAATATCCCATGCAAAATCATGCAAGCTCTTAAATGAAAATTTCATCCAATGGCCATCCTTTCTCCTTTGTTTTCTTTGCAATGAACCACTTTTCACCATTACATTCAGCCTTTCATGATCATCCCATGGTTCAGCATGTTCAAAGCCAGGAGTTACATTTTTAATGCTGTTGGGACCAAGTGAAAATACCATTTTACCCCACGTTACAAAGTTTTCACCTTTCATACAATTTTCTTAAAGAATCATTATCACTTCCCCCATTTTCATGATTGTAAAGCACCAAAAATTTTAAAATAATATAAATTAAAATCTAGAATTTTTTGTGAAAAATTGACCTTGAATATGTCAAATTACGACACTACCCCTTAAGGGCATTTTAATAATTTCATACCTTTTAAGGTGCAATCACGATTTTTAATGCATAAAAAATCAGCAAATAATATGAAAACATGATATATAGTGTTTTGCTAAAAACCAACCTTAAGAAGGTAAAATTACAAAAATACTCCTGAGGGTATTTTTGTAATTTTACACCATTTAAGGTGCAATCAAGGTTTTTAATTCACTAAAAATCATGAAATAATATAAAACCTTGATCTGGAGCATTTCATAAAAAATCAACCTCGAAAAAGTTAAATTACAAAAATACCCATAAAAGGTATTTAGGTAATTTCATACTCGAGCTACGATCATGGTTTTTGATGTATCAAAAAATCATACAATAATATTGAAATGTGATCTAGAAGTTTTCACAAAAATTCAATTTTGAAAAAGTTAAATTACAAAAATACCTTTAAAAGGTATTTTAGTAATTTTGCTCTTTTCGAAGTGTAATCAAAATTTTCGGTGCATTAAAATAACAATATCATTTTCAAGCCCTATTACTCCCATTTTGTTGTGAATTTTGAAGATTGACTCAAGTTCAATTTGATTTGACTAATTGTGTTCAAATTTGACTTTTTTTTACCAGATTTGATCAAGTTTGACCTTGAGGCATTTAAGTAAAATTGGTCACAAATTTGATTTTAAAAACTTGTCAAAATTTCAAAAATGATGGATTTGAATCGAGTCAGATTTTAAGAGCCTCATAACTAGCCAAAATCTACTTAGAAAAATTTGAAGTTTACCGTTACCCTTCTTTGCATATTTTTCAGTATAAAAAATAATGCAAAGACTAAGACATCAATTTTGTCTAGGACCAGTGATGAAAAGTTTTTTCTTTTTGTATGTTTTTATTTTTTCATTTTTTTTCTTTTTTTGGCAACAAAGATTTTAAAAACTTGAAAATTTTTTAATTTTGATAAAATCCTCTATACAAAGGTTTCGAAACTTTGAAAATATAAACTTTTGAAATAGTCCTTTAAACAGAGGCTACAAAACTTTAAAATCTCAATTCAGAAAAACTCCTCTAAATAGAGGTTATGAAACTTTAAAAATCTCAATTTTGAAAAGCTTCTTTAAAAAAAGGTTAGGAAACTTTAAAATCTCAAAATTTGAAAAGGCTCTTATAAAGATAGGCTTAGAAACTTTAAAAATCTCATTTTGAAAGGCTCATATAAAAATAGGATAACGAACCTTAAAAATCTCATTTTGAAAAAGGCTTCTATAAAAATAGGCTAAGGAACATTAAAAATCTCATTTGGAAAAAGGGCTTCTATAAAAATAGGCTAAAAAACTTTTAAAATCACATTTTGGAAAGAGGCTACTATAAAAATAAGTTAAGGAACTTTAAAAATCTCAATTGGAAAGGCTCTTATAAAAATAGGCTAAGGAACTTTAAAAATCTCACTTGAAAAAAAAGCTTCTATTTAAAAAACTCAGTTGGAAAGGCTTTTATAAAAATAGGCTAAAAAACTTTAAAAAATCTCATTTTGAAAAAAAAAAGTTTGGTTGTATCTAAGGCCTTTAACAAGGTTTCTCTTTAAAAGAAAAGGTTTCTTCTCTTTGGATTTTTCTTAAACGGTGTTCATTTTCTGATGAAATGTTTTTTTTTTCCAAAAGTCAAATTCATTCTTCATGCAAATGGATGCAAGGAATGCGAGACACATAGTGCATGTGATTCAAATAATTTTGTTCACATCATGCACTTATTTTTAATGATAACAAGGTTTTCATGACCACAACTATTTCTAAACTCTTGGTTATGGGCAAGTCATCAATAGTCAAATCATACTCATCTAATCAAAGTGTTTCCTTAATTCAAACCTTTCTTTTTTTTTTCTTTTTTTATCAATTTTTTTGCCTTAATCTCTCCAGCAATTGTTTAATGATTTTTGCCAAAAACACTTTCTCTTTTTTTTTTTCATCATTGTCATTCCATCATTTATCCTTTATTCATCATTTTCCATTTACTCATCATATCATCATCATTGTCCATCCTTTCATTCATCATTTCATCCATCATTCTCAATTCCATTCATTCTCCCATTATTTCATCCACTATTTTTCATTTTCATATGTTTTTCTTTTTTTATCTCAAACACCATTTTTTTCATTTTCATATTCTCATATATTTTTCATTTTCATTTCTTTATCTTTTCATTTTTCTTTTTTTCATTCATCATTATTTGTTATGACCTTTGTTTGTTTATCTTTGTTATCCTAAAACCTTTTTAGAACATGCTTCAAGCTTGGTTATGAGAATTACCAATCATGACCAACAATATTATGTCAAATGCAACACCTTTTTCAATTAAGAGATGAATAACAAGGATTTGAACAAAGAGAATAAAGGGTATTCATTGTAATTTTAGGTAGCTTGGTTTACAAGTTGTTTTGGAAAAGGAAAATGAATGTAGAAGTTTGGTGTAAGCAGAAAGTGAACAAGTGGGATAGTATCAAAGATCTATTTTCAAATCTCTGAATACTAGATGTCAAGGTAGATCTAGATCGTTTACACTTGATCCTCATTTAAAAATCTTATCTTATCAACTTCTTTTATCAACGTTGATTCATCATACTATAGTTATGCCTTCTAATCCAACAATGATGATCCATCTTCTGCTTTTTTTAGACTAAACATGTTGTTACCTTCATACCTTTCTATTTTAAATTCCTAATCTGATGATTTCTTTGATTTTCTCTTTATATTTAACTTGCTCTTCCAAGTTTTCAACCTAGATATTTCCCCTATAATCCAAATTACCTTTTTTAAGAGTTTTCCCCTCGAATCTTTCATTTTTTTAGTAAAAGTATTTTTTTGATAACATTTAAGTTTACAGAGTTTGGCAATCCATCTCTATCCATTTTTGCTAGAGTTAGTGCTCCACTAAAGAATGCTTTCTTGATCAAATATGGACCTTTCTAATTAGATGTCCATTTTCTTTTACTGTCATGCTGATTGGGCAATATTCTTTTCAAAACTAACTCTACTTCATGAAAATGTCTAGGCTTTATCTTCTTACTATGTGCCTTTATTATTCTTTTTTGATACATTTGACCATGACTGAATGTTGCAAGTCTTTTTTCTTCAATCAAATTTAACTATTCATAGTGATTGCAAACCCATTTCGTTTCTTTCAATTGTACTTCCATTAAAACTCCTAAAGAAGGAACTTTCAATTTAGTCGGCAGAACTGCTTCCATTTCAGATACAAGAGAAAAAAATTACCTTGATAGAAGTACGAACTGATGTTTTGTATACAAGCAAAGCAAATGGTAACTTTTCATGCCAATCTTTATAAGTATTAATAATTTTCTCTAGTATCTTTTTGATGTTTTTATTGGTGGCCTCTACTACTGCACTCATCTGAAGATGGTAAGGTTTTGAGTTATGGTCATTTATCTTGAACTAAGTATAGACTTTTTTCATCATTTTATTATTTAGATTGCTAGCATTGTCAATTATGATCCATTTAGGTAGTCTATTCCAGCAAATTATTTCATTCTTTATGAATCTACCTACAACTGATTGGGTTATAATAGCATATGATGTTTCTCCCACCCATTTTGTAAAATAATCAATCACCATAAAAATGAATCTATGTCCGTTTGAAGCTTTTAAGGTGATGGGCATAATCACATCCATTCCCCATATAAAAAAGGCCATAGAGGTGCTAAGATAGGCAATAGTATTGGAATAGCATTGATTTTATCTATATATATTTGACATTTATGACATCTTCTTGCACAGATGATACAATCACTCTCTAATGTTACCTAATAGTATCCTTCCCTCATAACTTGTTTTGCCATCATATAGCCGTTGGCATAAGTCTCACATATACCTTCATGCACTCTTCAAGTATTTTTTTTGCTTCCACAGTATCTACACATCTAAACAATATTTGGTCTCGACTTTTCTTGTACAAACTTACTCCATTCAAAACAAATCCCATTGCCAATCTCCTTAAAATTCTTTTATCATTCTCTGATGCATGCTTAAAATATTTTTTATGCATTAAGTATTGCATGATGTCATGATACCAAGGTTGACCATCAACTTTTTCTTCTATACTTGTACAATGTACTGGGAATTCAAGAGTTTGTATCCTGTCTCGGTATTTGTATTCACTTTGAACATTGCTGACAACGTGGCTAGAGCATTAGCTATTTGATTTTTTTCTCGAGACACATGCTAAAATTATATGTGTTCAAATTCTTCTACCAACCCAACAATAAATCTTTGATACAATACTAGTTTCGAGTCTCTCATTTCTCATTCACCTTTTAATTGAAAAATCACGAATGTTGAATTCCTAAAAACTTTCAAAATCTTGATCTTTCTATCCAAGGCCATTTGTAAACCCAAGATGCATGCCTCATATTTTGCTATGTTATTGGTGCAGTAAAAAGATAATCTTGTAGTGCTAGGGTAATATTCCCCATTTAGGGATATTATATGGTTTTGATCTCATGTCCTAAAACATTAGATGCCTTATCAAAGAACATTTTTCATGTAGTCACCATAGATATTTCCTTTTCAATTAATAAAATGGCATCAAATCTTTATCTAGATATTTAAGCTTTATTGGCTTGTAGTCATCAGTAGCCTAGTCAGTAAGAAAATCAAGTATTGCACTCCTTTTTATGGTCTTTAAGGGACATATCTGTATCATATTTAGAGAGCATGACCTATCACCTTGCTATTCTCTTTAACAAAGATGCTTTTTCAAATACATACTTGAGGGGATCTAACTTTGATATCAACCTGATGATGTGATAAAGCGTGTATTGTCTATGCCAGTGAACAGTCCTTACCAAAGCAAAACACATATTTTCAAGCTATGAAAACTTAGCTTTATAATTAGTAAACTTCTTACTCATATAGTAGATTGCCTGCTCTATTTTATCAATTTCATCTCTTTGCCTTAACACACATCGCATGGAGGTTTTCATTCACAGTTAAATATAGGATTAAAGTTTTTCCTACCATAAAGGGTGCTAGCACTAGTGGGTTTATCTAATATTCTTTAATTTTATTAAAAGCTTTTGAACTTCTTCATTCCATTCCCTAAGATCACATTTTTTTAGCAGCTTGAGGATAGGATCTCATATAGCTGTGAGTGGATATATGAATTGAACGATATAATTTAACCTCCAAAAGAAACTCTTTACCTTTTTTTTGTGTTCGTGGAGGAGCGAACTTTATAATTGCCTAAATTTTGTTAAGATTTACCTCAATTCCTTTTTCACTGACCATAAATCCTAATAATTTTTCCAATTTCACTCTAAATGTGCACTTAGCTTGATTTAACTTAAGTTGATACTTGCTTAATCTTTCAAAGAGTTTCTTAAAGTAATTCACATGACACTCACATTTTTGAGACTTTGCAATCATATCATCAACATACACTTCAATCTTCTTGTGCATCCTATCATGGAATAGGGTAACCATAACTCTCTGTTTGGTAGCACGACATTCTTTAATCCAAATGGCATGACTTTAGAATAAAATGCTCCCAACATTGTCATGAACATGGTTTTCTTCATATCCTTCTATGCCATTTTGATCTGATTGTAACTAGAAAATCCATTCATGAAGGAAAATACTTAGTGCTTTGCAGAATTATCAACCAAGGTGTTGATATAAGGTAATGGGAAATTGTCTTTGGGGCTAGCCTTATTCAAATCTCTTTAATCGACACACATTCTTACCTTTCCATTTGTTTTTAAGAATTGAAACTATATTAGTGGCCCATTCGAGGTATTTGGCTATAGTTAAAAAGCTGACATCAAATTGCTTCTTAACTTTCTTTTTAATTTTCAACAATATCTTCGGTTTCACATACCTCAATTTCTATTACATTGGTTTGTAACCTTGGACCAAGGATAATTTATGTTCTACAATATCAGTGTCAAGCCTTAACATATCCTATATGACCATGCAAACATGTCCATTTACTCTTAGAGTGACTCTTCTAATCTTTTCCATTCTTTTTATAGAAGAGATGTACCTATATTGATCTCATTTTTATTCTCATCATCCGCCAAATTAAATATATTTATAGGTTTATGATAGGATTTTATTATTTTCTCCTCTTGTTCTACTAGTCTTATCAAATCGAGAAGTACAATGTAGTCTTCTGAATCCTTATCATTAGGCTCATTAACTTGGATAAAACTTTTAAAATAAAATTCAAAATAATTTTCATGATCATCCATAATCTTCAGTATTCAAAAACTTGAAAACTATTAAAATTGTAGGGAAATAATGGATATTTCAGGTAAAAACAAGAGACATATAGGCACGAATAAAAGAATGGAAAGAATGGAAAATAGTATGTAATGAAAAATGCATTGCATTTGACATTTTATTGATAATGCTAAAAAATAAGCCTATACAAGCTTTCTACATGCCCTCAGGCAAAAGCACTTAAATTTTGGGTTCAAGGATAATGAAAATGAACAAACTAATCTTCTACATTCCACCATTAAAAGGAAATAAAAAAGATCTCATTTTCTATTGCCATTGCTTTATCCATTTCTTTTATCTTCATATTCATCCTTAAAAAAGCCACTTCAATATCTTTTATGGATATTCCTGCCTTTAACACTTTAGGGTAAACATACCTTTTGGAATATAAAGTGTCATAGAGGTATGGAAATACCATTTTACCCCCATCATTTGTTACTCTTTAGGGTGGGCCATTCTCATCTCTTTCTTCTCTTGCATAGCTTTCCTCTTACAATATGTATTGGTTGGTATCCTAAATTAAATCTTTCTTTATTTTCTATGAACTTCGGTACTTTCTTCATTCCTTGTAATGTTGGCCCAAGACCTAGGCCAAGCTGCCATCATTTTTCCAACATTTGTTTAACCATCATCCTTGTAGTACTTGGTAGGTAAGGGATAGATATAACTGAGCCTTCTTTCCCATATGTGGTATTGACAACATCAAAGACACGAAAAGAACATTCAAGCACTTTTTCTATAGCTTCTACATAAGGGGTTGTCAAGGTCTTGATTACTAATAGATCTTTTCCATCTATGTATACTTGTTTTTCATCCATTATAAACTTTAACTTTTGATGTAATAATGATAGCACAATACCCGTTGTATGAATCCTAGGCCTCCCCTGCAAACAATGATGTGATGGTGAGATATCCATGACTTGAAATTCATCATTAAAAGTATAAGGTCTTATTTACAATAGAATTTCTATGTCTCCAATCATTTCCTTCCTTAACTCATTGAAGGCTTTTACTATTATATGGCTATTCTTCATGTAAAAAGGATTGATCGGTAACTTTGCCAAAGTAGCTATTGGCTTAACATTAATGAAGGATCCATTATCAATTAACACCTTTACCATAATGTGGCTTTTGTATTTCACCATGATATGCAAGACCTTCATGCTTTTTCGCCTTTACGATGGAATCTCATCATCATAGAATGTAATGAAGTTAAAAGCCATTATATTTCCTACCAAATGATCTACCTTCTTGATCAAAATATCATGGTTTACATAAGCCTAGTTTAGTACTTTCATCAGTGCATTCCTATGGGGCTTAGAGTTCAATAATAGAAACAACAAAAAAATCCTTGTTAGCATTTTTTTAAGCTGATCTACCACATTTATTCATTGCGGCTAGTAATTTTCAAAAATTCACATGTTTTGTTTTTCACCACCTATTTCTTGTACTATACTGCTGGATTCATTGTAATAAGAACTTCTTTCTCATTCATATTTTTTCAACTACCTTTGCCTTATCTTTTCTTACTTACTCTAACACATTAGGAGCATAGCATCATAAGCTCCAAATCATTCTCCAATCCTAGATATATTGGTTTATTCCCAAGTTTTGAACTATTCATTACATTGTTTATACTAGATCTTTAGACCAGTACATCACTATCGTACTGCCATGGAATTGCTTTATAACTTTTGTAAGGAAATACACTTAGCACATATAAGGTCATAGTTATTGTGAGGTGTGAATTTGACTTATCTGCCACTAGATCCAATTTATCATAGAAAATTGTCAAAAGTTTTGAAATGAATAATCCTTTTGACCCTTTTCATTATAAAACTCAATCATTCTAGCATCCATTAGCCCTTGCACCATTTGCTTAAATTCCTCATAATCCTGAATCAGGTAGCCCTTCATCATTCCATGATACTTATAGATCAAAGCTAAAACTTTGTTGATTGTTAGTAGTCTCAAAGATTACAAGCTAAATTATGACAATTTGGACCAGGCAGTCATGCACCTTCTCCAAATGAGTCCTTACAATTTGGGTTACTATATTGGTTGTAGGGGTAGAGCACATGAGTATGGTGTCTGGGATACTTGATTTGCAAATGGGTAGTGGGTTGAGTAAGATGAATATGTGTGATAGGGAATGAAAGGTCTAGGTGATATGTTTGAAATTGCATGAGCTTCAGATTCTTTCTTTCTTGCAACTGAGCTTTTCTTAGCACTCAAAATCTCTTATCCATCAATTTTTCCATTCTTGATTATATTTTTAATTATCTCTCCCAATATCACCATATCGATAAAATTTTTAGTGGCATTGTCTACCAATTTGTAATAATTAGGGGTTTTCAGAGTTCTGATGAAAAGTATTGTAATCTCTTTTTATGTTAAAAGTGGTTAATCTGCACAGCCATATCTCTCTATTTATATGCATATTCCTTGAAGGTTTTGGTAGCCTTTTTCTCCATATGTTGCATGGACAACATATCTGGCACTATATTTTCAACATGTTTATATTGTGCTATGAATGCTTTAGCCAGATCTTTCTAAGAATTAATCTTACTTTGGTTCAATATGACATACCACCTTATAGTAGAGCTAATGAAACTATCCTAAAAATAATGGTTTAGTAGCGTATCATTGTGCATTTGGCTAGTTATTCTCTAATAGTAAATAGTAATGTGTGTTGAGGGACATTTTGTTCCATTATACTTCTTAGAAATTGGGACCTTATATTTCACTAGAACAATAAGATCGAGCACTAAGCTTAGTTCACTGGCATTAATGTTTCCATATAATTACGCCTCTTTATCATTTTCAATCTTTCTTCCAAAAGATCATACTTTTTCTTCATCTTAGTGTTTTCTGTGAGTTTTGTGCCCCTTTCAGTTTTCTTGTTCTTTAGGGCCATTCAGATTAGGCTAGTAATAGGGTCAAACGGAATAGACATAGGGTTGGGTTTTATTTGAGCCAGAGATAGCCTAGCAGGAGTGTCTACATAATTTCAATGTGGTTCCGAGGGTGCCTAAGTAACATAAAGATCTAAACATAGGGATATGTGAACCCTGCATACACTAGTTCTTTCATGGTTGTTTTTTCCCTTTCCCTTTATTTCATGACAATCCATTTTCCTTTAGAAAAAACCCTATAGTAGTTGTTTTAACTCAATGAATAGCCTGTCCATATTTTACTATATCCTTGTAACCATTTTTTTTATTTCTTCTTAAGCCTTTTTCACCTTATCAATCTTATTGGCATTTTCATTCTCCATGATTCTTGAGTAAGCACATGTATTGTATATGCGAAGGACTAACTTTTCTTGCTTTTTAAGACGTGCTATCCTTAAACCTTTTATTAATTACCAAAAATCAGAAGCGTATGTTGTGAATCTTTATTATTGGCTTTAAGAGATAATTTAAAAATCCTTTAATATTTAGGTAAGACTTTTAACAATATCTCTTTGCTTCAAAGGTCTGATGAGAGTTTATTTGTAACCACCATTCCATGTTATTAGTTGGCATGAAAAAATAGTGTTTAAAAAAATGATGCATGAAATACAAGTCAAATTTTATTATTATTGTTGAAAAGAAATGTAAATTCCATCTTATATCAAGCCGAATCATTTAAGGTTATTCCTTCCACCTCAAAGGTTTGATAAAAGTATATTTATAACTTTATCCCTTTCTCATAAGCTCCCTTAAGCATATTTTTAAGAAAGATGAAGATATTTATTTATAGATAATCTAGATCAATAGAAGTTTTCATTCATTACAAAAATTCCAATCTTATACATCATGGACCATCTTAAAACTAGGGCCATAAAAGTTTCAAACTTGGTCATGCTGCTCCTTTGCCTCGTCTAAAAAATCTAAAAGAAGCTGACTCTGACTGCTAGTGGGGATAACTCTTTGCTTAAAGACTCTACCTTTTCCATCATCACCTTGGCTTGTATAACTACTTTTTGGATTTGAGTACTAACGTAGTTGATATACATTTACTTCCTCTAACTCTTAATCTTCCATTGCTTTCAAGCTTCTATCTCTTGGTTGTACACTTATTTCCATTTTGTCTCTTTTTCTTGCCATTGTTTATGTAGAAAGGCAATATAGTCCTTGTTTTCTTACAACTATACTTCTAAGGCTTAGATCTCTATACCAAGTGAATCCCCCTCTCCTTGAGTATCCAAATGCCTCTTTTTTTCACTTTTGACCTCTTTTCTTAATTTCTCATTCTCTTTTTGGCCTTACTTAACTCCCTTTGGTTTGTAGTGAGGGTTTTATACAAATCTTTCTTTTCTTGCACTATTAGAACAATCTTATCTTTGTTCTCCCAAGCCTTACGCTTCCAAAATCATACCTACTTTCTAAGCTGCTTCACCTTCTCTTGGTGTTTTTTCTTTTTTCCTCTACATTTTAGCTAAGCCCTTAACCTTTGGTTTTTCAAGTGTAACTCTTTAAAATCACTTCAAGCCAAGTCTCTTTTTTTTTGTCATTCTCTCTAACCTATCTTTTTGAGTGCTCTTATCATATTTCAACTAACCTATCTCTTTTTACAATCTCTAATTCTTTTTTTTTTTCACTTTTTCTATCTCTACCTCGAACTCCAACCTAGTAATCTCTATTTCGATGGTGGTGGCTTAGCCTATAAGTCAACGGCTAGACTGGCTCCTAATCTGATGGGAACACTAGGTCGTTGACTCACTTAGCTTTCCAAACTAGATACCTTGGGGTCATATCACTTATATACCTATCCAATTTTGATTTAAATGTCTACCTCTAAGCCTTCATAATGCCCACACTTTAGCTACGTAGCCTTTCATACTATAGTCGAATTCCATTTGATATAGCTCTTGAGTCATAGGAATGAGTTGCTAAGATCCATACTGTTATCTAACCATCAACAGTGCGTAGCTAATGGCTCCCTATATTCCAAGTAGTGGAACCCAAGGCTGAACCCAACAACTATATAGAATTGAAACCCAAGGCATGCACGATGTCTTTCAAGTCACTCTTCCTTTTCTAAGTTTCAAAAGAATACCAACCATTACTCTTTAGAAAAAATTTTAGGCCTCTCTTTTGGGTTAACTTGACTAAAAGTGCTAAGGACTAAGTATAAAGTAATAATAGAGCTCAATCGATGCCCTAAAAATAGCTTTGAATCCCCACAAAAAGATGTTAAATATAACTGATCATATGTCCCTTTTCTTTCCTTTGGCAAAGGTCAACCATAGAAGCCTTTATGTACACCCTAAAACTCTAAAAAAGATCACCAGATCATAGATTACTAATGCAAGCATATCTATAACATGGTCTTTTTGGGCACCAAAAGGGCTAGGACTACACAAAGGCTTATGCTTTCATGCACTATTTCTTTTCTCACCAATTCATCAACTTAACGCTGCAACTCCTTATGCTATTTAGGACTCAGCCTATAGGCTACCTTGTTGAGTAGCACAGCTCTTAAGGTATGGTCTATGCAGTGTTGAATATCCCTTATTGGTGGTAGACCAGCTGATAACTTTTCTTAGACAATATCTTGAAATTCTACCAACAATGATTTTATGACTTCAAAGGGCTCTTTAATATCTTTATTCTCTTCAATCAACACTAGTGCATACATACTGCCACCCATATTAATTTTCTTTCTATAATTGGCCTTGGTAAACAAGCTGCTTCCTTCTCCTTTGGTTGGTTTTGACATCACCATGGGCTTGGTAGGGCCTAGGAAGTGTTACGGTAACCATCATAAATAACCTTCCTATCATAATGCCAAGGTCTTCCAAGTAGTAAATGAAAAGCATCCATAAGAGCTACATCACACTACACTTCATCCTTATATTGCTTTCTTATGGAAAAAAGAACCAAATGCCTCTTGCTAACCTTGATTTCATTCTCTTTTTATAGCCAAGACAGCTTATATGGTTGGGGATAATTCATTGTTTTAAAGCCTAATTTTTGTACCATAAAAGTAGCAATAATGTTTTCAAACTTCCATTATTGATTATAACATCAAACACCTTCCTATAGGTAGTACACCGAGTGTGAAATACATTTTTATGCAACCAATCTTTTTCCTTAGTAGGTGTGGTACTCAACCTGTATTGTATGACTAAAGATGCTCCACAATTGCCATAGGTTACCTCTTTCTCCTCTTCAAGGTTTTGATTTTCTTCAATAAGCTCCTTTTCATTTTCCTCTAAGTTTTTCTCTACTAGAGTCAAAGTCTTCCTATTTGGGTATTCTAAGGTAATGTGTCTATTGACACTTAAAGCACCTTCTGGTTTGTGCACTAGACTGAAGCTTGCTTGTTAAGGTTCTATCTTTCTTTCAGGGCTACTTTGGAATGGGCTTAGAAGGAACAACAATTTTGGATAAGCCACCTTTATTGATATAGCCTTCTTAGGACAAGTTGTTACCATGGGTTTACTTTTGTTATCTATTCACCTTAAGGGTAAGCTTGCATACATCGTTGAAAGTCCAATTAGGTTGTAGCTATACCACATTATCTATCTCGATCTTCAGCCCTCCTAGATACTATGCAATAGTTTTCTCTTTTTGTTCCATTAATTCGCATTTCAACATGAAATGGTCAAACTCAGCCATATACTCTTCCACTGAGAGATCTCTTTACTTCAAATTATGAAGCCTAAAGAAGATGTCTTACTAGAAGTTGTCTAAAAGATACTTCCTCTTTAACTATCTTTTTTAATTTTCTTCCAAGTTGTAATTTTTCTCTTACCCTCTCTTTCGCTTTGCTTTTTAAAATTTTCCCACTAAAAGGATGAATGTTTTCTAAGTTTAATGGCCACTAGCTTCACCTTGTAATGTTCAAAGACATCATGGTATTCAAAGATGTACTCCACTGTGTGTAGCCAATCTAAGAACTCTTTAAGTTACATTTTCCCTTCAAACTTAGGAATCTCTATCTTCGGGTTGAATATGCTATGTTGAAGTTGGTTTCTGTGTAGGTAGTCCCTGAGTTGCCATGGTGAGGTGGGGTGTTATCGTTAGAATTGTTGTTGTTTTCATGTTATAGATTGGCCTCTCCTTCATCTACTTTGTTTCATCTTCCTTGTTACCTTATCTCCTCTTTCTTTTCTTGCATACGCAATAATTGTTATAGTTGAAATATTTGTTGCCGCATCGCCTCTATGAGGGCATCTTTTAGGTTAGCATTTGTAGTTGTTGCAACATTGGTGTTGTCTTCAACATCTTTTGCTGGTGTTTGATGACGATGATTTGTCATAGCTCTTATACCAATTTGATATTGAAAATTGATGGTTGAGATGTTAAAGACTAATTGTAAATAAAAAAACTCACAAAGAAGATGATTCATAAGAATTTGAATAATGATAGAATAATGTTATTAGATTAAATGAATAAAAGTTCATCACCAAGACCAGATACTAAGGGATACAAAAGCATCACCCTAAGAATTCTAATCAAGGATATAAAGTTATAGAAGTTCACCACTCTAGAAAATCCACCTAAGAGATACAAAACTTAAGAATAATCTAAAAGATTACTTATGGATAAAATAAACTCTAGTCTGCATTCTGCAAAGAAGGCCAAGAACATCCCTCAAAGTATGAGAGCCTCAAAGATTACCTTCTTTTTGGATTGCTAAATTGATGGGATTGCTTTCAACCTTGTCTTGTTAAAATAGTGCTTCAAATCATGGGATTTGCATGTGAACACAATTAACTGCCCATTTACTCTTGCAAATTACAACCTTGCACATTGATAATTTGCTTAATATTTGGTGTCTAGGTTCATCCATGAATCTAACAATAATGTCATCCATCTTCATGCTTTCCTTTTTCAGCTAGTGTGAACATAATCTCTCTATTCCAGCCTACTTTATTTTTGCATTTGTTTAGTAGATTTGAACCAAGAATAGGCCCATCTTATTTTTGGATAAGTCTTCCTTAGTCTCAACCTAATTAATTGTCCATTTACTCTTGCAAATTACAACCTTGCACATTGATAATTTGCTTAATATTTGATGTCTAGGTTTATCCATGAATCTAACCATAATCTCATCCATCTTCATGCTTTCCTTTTTCAGCTAGTGTGAACATAATCTCTCTATTCCAACCTACTTTATTTTTGCATTTGTTTAGTAGATTTGAACCAAGGATAGGCCCATCTTATTTTTGGATAAGTCTTCCTTAGTCTCAACCCAAGTTGTAAGATGTGTTGACACTTCAGTGTCATTTTTTGTGCTTTAATGCTACTTTTGTGATTTTTAGGATTTAAATCCTATAAATGGGAAAACATACAATCCATGCATGAATTGCATATTTGGTCATACAAAAGCAAAAGCTAGCCAAACCTTATTGGCCTAATTCTATCCATCCATGCAACCATGTGGCAAAATAAGGGAATTTGAAGAAGTTCAATTGTATTAGGACTTGTTCAAGTGACCAAGAGAAAAGTTTGCATCCATAGAGGACTCTACCCCATGCAACCAAAAAGGTTGAACTCCACTCTAACTCTTTTACTTACAATTGAAGAATTTTAAGACACCATGGACTTTACCCTATTCGACCAAAAGTGTTTGTGTTGGAGATGGATTTTTTTACTCATCTCTTTTAAGACTTACAAACTATATCCTAAGGGATTAGATCAAGCTCAATTATCTTATCTTAAATCTTTCTTTAGCCAAACCTATGCAGAGACTGCTTCAAGATTAGATCAAGCGATGATTAAATGGATTGCTTCTTAAATGTCAATTCGCCTAAGGCAACTCCATCATGAAAAGCCCTAATTGGTCAAAGCATTTTGAAGAGGAAGATCAAACGTATCTCTTAGCATTTGAATTTAAATTAAATTCTTGTACACTTAGCACCCTATGGTCAAACCCCCTTCTATAAATAGGGAGGCCATTCTCACTTGTTTCATCATCCCATTCTTTTCGTTTCTCCCTTTCTTCTTTCTTAATTCTTTTCTTTAGTTTTATTTGGTTTAGTTATTGGCTTAGGTGACAGATTTGCCAATAACAAAAATTTTGTTTCTTTAAATTCTTTTTTTAATTTAAAAAGTATTCAGTTTTCAAGATCTCTTTTTCAATTCTTGTTTTCTACTTACAAGTTTTTAGCATCAACATTTTTTTCTTCTAATCTTTTGTTCTTTAAATTTTCTTTAATGCAATACAAGTTTCATCCATTATCAATCTTTTTACATTCAAGTTCTTTAGTCTTCAAGTTTTGGCAATCTCAAGCTTTTATTATTTTCAAGTTTGCAATTATTATTTCTTTTAGATTTAGTTTGGCTATGCTATTTTATTTCCTAAGTGACCATGGTGAAGTTAAGAACTAAGCCCACATTGCTTTTCAATTTTCTTTTTTTTTTTTTTATTTTGCAATCAACCCTAACATTCCATTTGTTTAGATATAAGATTTTAAGATTTCAATTTTGGTACTTGAAAGCTACCCAAATTTACAATCTATAATTCTTTGAGAGATGATATTAGAATACTTCTATTTTATTACTTCATTTGTGCACTTGCAGGCTATACAAAAAGCAACAATCAAGTTTTTGGCATTGTTGCCAAAGATTACAGTGGTGTTCTTAATATCAATAAAGATTTCTTAAGCTTTTGTAATCTAAACTCTTTTTTTTTATTTGCTTTTATCTTTCTTTGAAATTTTCTTGTTTGGATGCATAGTTCTAAAAGTGTTAACTTAGCTCCAGTTGATCAAAAAATTGAAAGAACTTTTAGAAGAAAAAGAAAAAAGCAATCAGCACCACTTGCACCAACACTAATGGCCAATGCAAACAATAAAGCTCAAAGAACTTTGAGAGATTATGCAGTTCCTAATTCTAGTGGTTTTCAAACATCCATTAGAAGGCCAGCTATTCAAGCAGACAACTTTGAAATCAAGCCATCAATAATACAAATGATCCAAACTTTTGTGCAATTTGGAAGACTAAGTGATGATCTTAACTTTCATCTTTCTAGTTTTCTTGAATTATGTGATGTTCTTCATTATAATGGTGTTTTTAATGATGCTATTATGCTAAGACTTTTTCTTTTTCTCTTTTAAGAACAAGGGAAAAGTTGGTTGACATCACTTCCACCTAGCTTTATCACAACATGGAATGGCTTGGTACAAAAATTTTTAGCAAAATTCTTCCCACTAGCCAAAATTGCTAAGTTGAGGAATGAAATCACCACATTTCTACAAGTAGATAGTGAAACACTATATGATGCATGAGAAAGATTTAAGGAGTTACTAAGAAAGTGCCCATATCATGGACTACCCCAATAGTTGTAGATTCAAATTTTCTATAATGGTTTTACACCACCCATGAGAATCACTTTGAACTCAATTGCTAGAGGGGCAACTATTCCTAAAAAAGCCAATGAGCTAATTGAAAAGATGGCTACTAACAACAACCAATGGGGTATGGAAAGAAAAATAAGTAAAAAATCTACTGGTGTATTTGAAGTTGAGGTAATCACCTTCATAAACTCTCAATTAGCCGCCCTAACTAAAAAAGTAAAAGCCCAAGGAGCCTAACCCTAAACCAACTATGTGAATGCAATCCCAAGTTTTTTTATTTTTTGTAATATCTGTGAAGGATCCCATTCCAATGAAAAATGTTAATTTAAGATAGAACCTGTCCAATATATCCAAAATCTAAGCCCAACTACAATCGCTATAACAATATATACAACCCTGGATGGCAAAACCACCTAATTTTTCTTGGAATCAACCAAACCACCAATCCACCAACACTGAAAATAATAACTTTTGCCCCATCCACCAACTTACAACCCACCCCAAGAAAAAGAATAAGTTTTAAGGATATGTTGACCTAGTTGATGCAAGCTAATAATGCTAACAACCCAAGCCAAGCTACATCAATCAAGAACCTTGAAAACCAAATTCATCAACTAGCCCAAGCTATAACCAACTGCCTTGTAGGTATCTTGCCTAACAATATTGAATCCAACCCCAAAAGATAAGGTAAAGAAGATTTTAATGATATATATTTATTAGGAGATGTTAGGATGGATGAATCTAACGAGAAAGATGATCTCATTGATGAACCAATAATGGTAAACCTCCCCAACTTGGTAAAACAACCTAAAGTAGACTTTGTGAGAAAAGAAGACATATTAAAATATGAAGAACTGCTAAGATTTGAAAAAAAAATTCTAAAGGATTTTGACCTCATGGCACTAGAGGCCCTTGAGAACATTATACCTTATAAGGAAGATCCTGAGAAAGAAAATGTTAAGATAGAATATGAAAAAGGTCATGAAAAATATATTGAATGATCTACTAAAGAAGGGTATATGCTATTATAAGTAGAAAAAAAATATATTAAAATGCAATTAGCCTAAGCCTGATGAGGTAGTACAAGAAAAAATAGTTCAAAAGGAGGCAGTCCAAGAAGAAGTAAGTCAAGAAAAAATAGATCAAAAAGAGGAAGTCCAAAAGGAAGTTCAAGCATAGCCGATGATGACTGTAAGAATTTATAGGTAATGTTCCAAAATAACACCACTTTTCTAAAGCCTATTAAAAAAAAACTACTTAAAGAATTGAATGAGGCTATATTTATGGAAGATTAAAACCTTGAACTTCAACAACTCTTACCTAAAAAGCAAAAAAGATCCAAGGAGTTTTACTATTTCTCACAAAGTTTAACATTTAAAATTTGATGAAGCTCTTTGTGACCTTGGATCTAGCATAAACTTAATGCCTTTAAATGTTTTTATGCAATCAGGATGTTGAGAGTTGAAGCTTGTAAAATTCAACCTGAAATTTACTAACCAGTCTAACAAACTACCACAAAGGATGTTGAAAAATATGCTTGTGAAAGTTAGTAAGTATTCATTCCCTACCAATTTTGCTATATTAGATATGAACAATGATGAAGCTCTAGTATTGTTTGGAAAACCTTTCCTATTGACTACCAAAGTTTTAATAGATATTTACAACTCTAACCATACCCTTAGATTTAAAAATAAAAAATTGTAGTTTATAACTAGAGGGTATGGTACTTTTAATGGTAAATATGATATAAATGCAGTAAAGGTAAAGGAAAACCTTAAAGATTATGACTTAGCTGTTAAACCTCTTGATCCCCTAACACAAAACCATTTGGCAACCTCTAGCTTTAATAGTGCAAAACGTATGATGAACACAAGCTCTGTTTATGTTATTCTAGCTAAGAGAGTTAGTACACCTCCTAAGACTAGTTATGTTTATGTGATTCCTCAAAGAATAATGCAACAAGTCAAACTCCCTTCTAAAGGGATAAGATGAGCCATAGATTTAGGGATGGTCAAGCTTGACCAATACTAGCGTTGTTTAGGAGGCAACCCAAAATTTTACTTTAATGGTTTATGTTTTCTTTATTTTTATTAGGATAGGTATGTTTTAATGTTTTTATTTAAGTTGTTTTTGTAGGGATGAAATGAAGCAATGAGGATGCCTTATACAAGTGAAGATTTGACTTTAAGTAAATTTAGGGAGTATTTCTTTTTTCCTTGCCTTTTGTTTTGATACATTGTTCAATTTAAGTGTTTGAGGGGGGAAGAATGCTTTGTGAGCTTAAATTATTTTTGAAAATTGTGATCCCATTTTTGCTTTCAAACCAAATTGACATACTAGATTTCATTGATATGCATACTTAGTTAATTTTGCATAAATTTTCAAGATTGACTAGAGTATAATATGGAGTTTGATTATGAATATGGTGGAACTTGAAAGGAATTCTTAAGCATGCTTTTCTTTAGATATGATTGTTGTGCATATGCTTTTTTTTCTCTTTTAAGGAAATGCTATGATTATTATGAAACCTTGTGAAATGTGGATTTGCATGGAAATTTAAAGATATGAATACATACTCTATAATTCACCTATTCAACCCTTGAGGTGAAATCCTAGATTGTATTTGACTCAAGAGATGATCTAAGCAATTTTTTGGACCATTTAAGCCTTCTTCAAACCACCTTGTTATGATGCATCCCTAGAACCTTTATTTTGAGCTTGTTATATTATTTCCTTTTCTTTGTTTATTTAGCCACATAATAAGCCAATAAGCCTGGGCTTGTTATATTATTTATTTATTTTTATTTATTTAGGCATATAATAAGCCAATAAGCCTTTTCTTTGATTATTATTATCCCTTCTTTTGTTTTTACCTAACCTAATTGTGCTTAGTTATGTATTATTGACATTTTTTTTATTTAGGAGGAAGAGAGGCATAAGGAATGAAAGGAAAAGAAAACGACAAATACAAGGCAAAGCCTAATAAAGCTAAAAATGGCTAAGTTAAAAAAATGTCATGAAAAATAAAAGAGATGCCTCGGATGTTTAAATCAAAGTCTAAGAAATTTCAAAGAAAGTAAGTTAAGGGTTTTTTAGCCTAAAATTTCCTTTTTCTAACCTTAACCCAAGCCTTACATTACAAGCTGAAAAGACCATTTGATCTTAAGCTAAGTGTGTAAGTCTAACATTAGTGAAAAAGGAAGGGGAAAGTGAATATATGAAGTTTATTCTATCTTTGAATTGAAATATGATGAAATATTTCACAAATGTTTTACATTCTTTTTACTTGAGTTATATGCATGAATTAAAGATTGAGTAGATGTATATGTGTAAAGAACATAAGATATTATGAGCTTATTTTTGAAGAAATTTCTTGTAACTCTATGTTTATAATTCAGCTTTATATCATGCAATAGTGCATGACAGGAATTTTATGTAATTTTTTACTTTGTGAGTATGTATAATGATCTATAGATTTGTTGATTTAAGGATTTTGCTTGAAGAAAAACAAAAATTTAAATATGGGGCTATATTATAGCACCTAATTATATAATGAATTTGTATATCAAAATGAGTGTAAAATTTTAAAAGTTGGTTGATTTTTTGGTGCCTTAATGCTAATTTTGTGACTTTTAAGGTTTAAAGCCTATGGATAGGAAAAGATGCAATGCATGCATGAACCCTATTGGCCCAATTCCATCCATCTATGCAACCATGCAGCAAAACAAGGGAATTTGAAGAAGTTCAATTACATTAGGACTTGTTTAAGTGGCCAAAAAAAAGAGTTTGCATCCATGAAAGACTCCTACACCATT
Source organism: Durio zibethinus (assembly GCF_047325235.1). NCBI lineage: Eukaryota > Viridiplantae > Streptophyta > Magnoliopsida > Malvales > Malvaceae > Durio > Durio zibethinus. Next base: position 22,962,600 of record NC_143166.1, read on the forward strand.
TGACTATATCCATTTTCCAAGAATGCTCCATGCAATTTCAAATGCAATAGGACTTTACCCTGTGCAACTAACAAAGGTTGAACTCCACCATGACTTTTTTGCTTAGCATTGAAAAATTTCAAGACACCATGGAATTTACCATATTCGATTAAAAGTGTTTGGGTTGAGATGGATTCTTTTGCTTATCTTTTTGAAAACTTACAAGCTACATCCTAATAGATTGGATTAACTTAACTACCTTGTTTTAAATCTTTATTTAGTCAGGCCTATGAAGAGATTGCATCAAGATTAGATCAAGCAATGATCAAATGGCTAAGATTGCTTCCCAAAAGTCCATTTAGCCAAGACAACTCTACCATGAAGAGTCCCCTTTGGTCAAAGCATTTTGAAAAAGAAGATCAACCATATCTCTTAGCCATAGCCAAAACCCCTCTATAAATAGGAAGGCCATTCTATAAATATCCTTTATCGCTGAACCTTTTTTACAAATAGGGAAGCCATTTTCACTTGTTTCATCATCCCATTCTTCTTTTCTTTTTTTCTCTTTCTTCTTTCTTAGTTCTTTTCTTTAATTTTATTTAGTTTAGTTATTGGCTTAGGTGATAAATTTACCAACAAAAAAACTTTGTTTCTTTAAATTCTTTTTTTAATTCAAGAAGTATTCGATTTTCAAGATCTTTTTTTCAATTTTTATTTTTCTACTAACAAGTTTCTAGCATCTATTTTCTTTCTTCTAATCCTTTATTCTTCAAATTTTCTTTAATGCAATACAAGTTTCGACCATTATCAATCTTTTATATTCAAGTTCTTTAGTCTTATACTTTAGGCATTCTCAAGCTCTTATTATTTTCAAATTGCACTTTTATATCTGGTTTGGCTATAATCTTTTACTTCCTAAGTGATAGTTGGTGAAGTTAAAATCTAAGCACACATTGCGTTTCAATCTTCTTTTTTCTTATTTTACAATCAACCCTGAAATTTTATTTGTTTAGATATAAGATTTTCATATTTCAACTTTGGTACTTGAAAGCTACCACACATTTACAATCTATAATCACTTAGGAAATGATACTAGAATACTTTTATTTTATTACTTGATCTATGTACTTGTAGGCTACACAAAAAGCAGCAATCATCATAAAATATGGTGATAGGCTTTGGAATGAAAAGCACTTCTAAATAGTCATTTATCATGCTCACATTGCTAACATGGTCCTCAACATAAAATTCTATCACTCTTTTATCCATCAATTGTTGCAATATCATTCAAAATTCTTGGTAGTCTTAGATCATATACCCTACTTCCTTTCCATGATGTTGACAATCTTGGTCATTATCCATATTACCTTTGTCAGCAATTACGAATTGAATCATTCTTGTCTTAATGAGACAATCGAAAACCTTTCTTATTAGGGTTTCCACCTCAATGACCTATCTTTTTACTTTTAACCTTTGCCCATCCATCACTACATTAGTGGCACCACCAATGTGATTAAAAAGAGGGTTTCTACCAATATTAGGCTTAGCCTTAGTATTAAAATTTAGCAAACCCTTATTTATCAATCCCTGCACCTTATGTTTTAGAGCCATTTAATTCTTGATGGAATGACCTATTACACCAAAATGGTAATAGCACTTGGCATTAAGGTCATACCTTTTAGGTAGGGCAATTTCAAGAGTTATACACAAACGAGGGCAAGAAGGTGGCTTTTCACCAATTACAGATTCAAGTTGGAGTATGACATAGGGACAAGGTCAAATAGAGGTATTTTTTATTATTGATGTTTTATGGGTTTCTTTGCTTTAAATTGGTTGGCTAAATTGGTAGTATAAGAGTAAAATTACATGGTTGTGGTTCAAAGTTTGATTTGTATGGTGGCTGTTATGATGCTTAATAAAGATATTATTGTTGGGTAACTTGATTGGGGGTTGGATAGTAAGTGAGGAATTGTGATCTTAGGTTATATGGGACAAATGGGCATAATGGAAGGTTTATTATAGACGCTACATGTGTCTCTTACTTGTTCTTTCTTTGATTTACTGGCTTATTAATGCTGGAAGTTTAGGCCCTTTGATTTTGCCAATTTTGATGGCATTCTCAATCATTTCTCTTGAAATCACCATGTTCGAGAAAGTTTTTATAGCTTTTCTTATCAACTTGTCATAATATAAGGCCTTCAATGTGCTAACAAATAGCATAGTAATCTCTTTTTCAGTTAGCATTGGTTGAACCTAAGCCATTGTATCTTTCTATCGATGCGCATGTTCTTTAAAAATTTTTATTGACTTATTTTTCATATTCTGTAATGATAGCCTATCTAGAGCCATGTCAATGATATGCTTATATTAAGCTATGAAATCTCTAGCCAAGGCTTTCTATGAACGGATCCAGCCTGATCTAACTAGATATACCATATTGTTTCTAATTGGATCAAACTATCTTAGAAAAAGTGTATCAAAAGTTTATCATTTTGGGCATAACCTGCCATCTTAAGATGGAACATCATATTATAAGTAGCATTACATTTTGTTCCATTAAACTTTTCAAAATTAAGAACCATGAATTTTGCTAAAAAGACCAAATCAGGGACCAAATCGAGCTCATTTGCATCCATGCTCCCAAAAAATCATTCCTTTCCATTGCACTGAGTCTTTTTTCAAGTAGGCCGAACTTGCTTTGTATTTCAATATTCACTGCTAGCTTAGACATGCCGCATAGCTTTTCATATTTAGTGGGGTCATCTATGTTTGGTATTATGATAGGATTGATAGGGCTCAATCCTTGGTTTACATTTACATAAATCTAGGTTTAACTAGCAAACAAACTCACACAAGTGTAAGGTTCTGAGGTTGGTGGCTAAAATGGATTCACCAAAAAGCTTGAACTCGAGGTGGGGTGAATCTTATAAGGTATAATGGTCACTCCATATTAATCCCATCTTCTAGTCCTGATGTGCTAGCAATTTCTTTACCTTTTAGTGAGCTAGCTAGCAATTGCCACAGCTTAGACATCTATACCTCAATGTTCAACTGTATTTCATCATTTTCTTGTTTAATTATTCTTATTCCTTCTTGGTTCTCTCAAACTTGGTTGTATTCTCTCCTTCAATGATTCGAGAATTAGAATGGGTATTATCCCTATAGAGAATTGCTTCACTTGATTTCTTTGGCTTTGCTATCCTTTAACCTTTATTTATTAAACATAATTTAGAATGGACGGTAAAATATCATTGTTGTTATTATTATTGTTGTTGTTGTTATTGTTATTTGCTTTAATTAATTTGCACGTATAAAATGAATGTAATGTAATGCAAATGGTGTATTATTTTTGGATCAATCTAAGCAAAAGAAACATTCATTTACCATAGAAATCCTTGTACATCATTCAATCATTTGTTCATTAAAATAATAGAAACACCTAATTTGATCATAATGCCCCTTAACTTCACACCAAAAACTTAACAATCACTAACTGTAACTTTAAGTTAGTACAATCTCTTGTTCAAGTGCTTTAGCTCTCTTCACCATTTTGCTAGCCTTACGTACAACCTTGTAGATCTAAGAAGTTAGGTGTTCTATATACTATTGCCTCCTCAAGCTTTTCACTTTCCACATTTCTTAAGCCTTTACTTTTATATTGCAAATATGGGCCCATTCATTCTCTTTTTCTTGCCATTCAGTCAAAATCTTACCTATGTGATTTTGATTCTTGACTAGTTGGATTTTCAAACTCATTAGCTTTTGTTCCAATGCCTTTTTCTCATTATGCAAATTGGAATTCCTACTCTACTCTTTCTTTAATTTAGCCTTTACTTTCGTATTTTTTTTATAGCACTAGCCACCTTTGCAAAGACTCTAAAAAACTTATCTTTTCATGTGTGTTGCTTTTTAATGAGTGAAATGACCACTTTCTTATCCTAGGCTTTATTTTTCCAATATTTTTCCATATTTTTGAATTCTTACATGTCCTTTAGACCCTTTTGAAGGCCTAATGTCCATCCTTAACATTTTATTCTCTTGGTGACGATCTTGCAAATCCCTTTTCAATACTTTTCATTCCTTGGCCAGTTTCTATAATGCATCATCTTTCATAATCAAATCATACCTCAACTAATTGACTTGATCTATCATTGTCATCTTTTTTCTTTATGTTTTTCTTTTCAATCTCAAACTTTTGTTGGGTGATCTCAAAAGTTGACAATACAGGCTCTGATGTAAATATGAGTAGCTGATTGGAAACATCTACTGGCGAAGGCCTAACTTTATTGACTATCTTCAGTCTCTATGCAAGGTACCTTTCTAAGACATTATCCGCATACCTAGTTAGGTTCGTTCAATTAATTTGCTTCTATGCCATAATAAACTCTCAGACCTTTTTCATATAACTAGGTACCTCAACCAAACTTGAGCAAATTGAGTCTATGAATCATAGGGATGAACTAATGATAATCATATTGCCTCTAGACCATAAGAGGTACATAACTCACTGCCCTCCCATATTCTTGGCAATTGTGCCCATGGCTTATCTCCACAGATATGGACCTATTCATCCTCTCTTTCTTGCCATTCAATCAAAATCTTACCAATGTGATTTTGATTCTTGACCAGTTGGATTTTCAGGTTCGTTAGCTCTTGTTACAATGCCTTCTCATCCTGCAAATTGGAATTCCTATTCTGTTCTTCCCTTAATCTAGCCTTTAGCTTATTATTTTCTTTATAGCACAGGCTACTTTTGCAAAGACTCTAGAAAACTTATCTTTTCATATGTCTTGCTCTTTAGTGAGTGAAGTGATCGCTTTCTTATTTTCTTAGGCTCTATTTTTCCAATATTTCACCATATTTCTCAATTTTACACATCCCTTTTAGATCCCTTTAAAGGCCTAATGTCTATCTTTAATATTTTATTCTCTTGATGAAGATCTTGTAAATCCTTTTTCAATACTTTTCATTCCTTAGCCAGTTTCTGTAATGCATCATCTTTCATAATCAAATCATACCTCAACTGGTTGACCTAATCTATCACTATCATCTTTTTTCTCCATCTTTTTCCTTTCAATCTCAAACTTTCATTGGGTGATCTGAAGAGTTGACAATACCAGCTCGATGTAGAGATGGGTAGCTGATTTGAAACATCTTCTGATGAAGGCCTAACTTCATTGATTATCTTTATTCTTCATGCAAGGTACCTTTCTATGACATTATCCATATACTTAGTCAAGTTCATTCGATTAATTTGCTTCCATCCCTTAATAAACTCGAGGACTTTTTTCATATAACTAGGTACCCTATAGTCAAACTTGAGCAAATTAAGTCCATGAATCATAGGAATAAACTTATGAAAATCATATTACCTCTAGACTATAACAGGTGCATAACTCACTACCCTCCCATATTCCTAGTAATGGTACCTACAGCTCATCTCCACAATTGTATAATATAGTTATGGGAAGCATTTACGATTCTCTACATGTTATGAGCTCACTAGTGAGATTAAAAAAAATGCCATCCATTATCTTTTCATCCAATTCCTTTGCCATTCTTTAGTGACAAACTCCTTAATTAGAGCAAAATGAATAGAAAAAGGCCAAAATGATATCTTCCTTTTTCTTGAAAAGTGATTTTTAATCCAAACATAAAGCAACTGAACACATCTTATAAATCGTCCTTCACCTTTCCTTGGATAAAAGTTTAACAATCTAATGGTCTCCACCAAGATGGTCCGCAAATGATTTATACCTTTATCCAATTGCTTGAAAAAGTCGACCACTAATGTTTCTATATATCTTAATACCATAAGAAATATTATCCACCCATAAACAGCCAAGGCAAACAAATCCAATCCATGATCATCACAAGATGTTTCCTTATATGCTCTAAAAAAAATGCTGATGGAATTATCTTAACCCCATTCTTTTCCTTTTTGTACTTGTTTATTTCCTCGACCCTTATTTGCATAATCTTTGTTAATTTTTTTTTATATATGGTGGTCTTCTGCTCCTTTCAATGGATCTTATCTTAATTGGCAAATTTTACCCAAAGTAAAGATAAGTATTCTTCATTTGTGGGGGTTAAGTCTTCTTGATTGAACATGAAGCACTGATAAGATGAATCCCAAAACTATATTACAAGCCTAATTAGTGACTTATTAATCTTCATCGACATGACCAATGCCACATCTCAACACTTTTTCAAGAAAAACTCTTTCTTCTCTATTTCGCATTGCTTCCATATAGTTTCTAACTCGACTATATCACTATGACTCAAATTATATAGAATATATAGTGTTTTAACTTTTTGGTAGTTTTTTAAAAAGACGACATGGCTCTACCTTAGTCAAGCTTCCTATGGCTCACGATATGCTAGGTCAGAATTTATTTATCTAAAGATTCCCAAATTATTACTTACATCATCATCCATTATAGACTAATAAGGCACCTCAATCCTCACCCATTATAGGCTACAAATAAAAAGGGTATTATTATTATTATTATTATTATTAATTTGCTTTTATTAATTTGTATGAATAAAATGAATGTAATGTAATGAAAATAGGGTATTACTTCTGGATCAATCTAAGCAAAAGAAACATTCATTAACCATAGAAATCCTTATACATCATCCAATCATTTGTTCATTAAAATCATGAAAACACCTAATTTAAGCATAATGCTCCCTAACTTCACATAGAAAACTTAACAATCGCTAATTGTGACTTTGAGTTGATACAATCTCTTGTTCAAGTGCTTTAGCTCTCTCTACCATTTTGTTAGCATTATGTATAACCTTATAGATTTAAGAAGTTAGGTGCTCTATATATTGTTGCCTCCCTAAGCTTTTTACTCTCCACATTTCCTGAGCTTTTACTTCTATATTGCAAATATGGGCCCATTCATCCTCCATTTCTTACCATTAATCAAAATCTTACCTATGTGATTTTTATTCTTGACTAGTTGGATTTTTAAGCTCATTAGCTCTTGTTCCAATGCCTTTTTCTCATTCTGCAAATTGGAATTCCTACTTCGCTCTTCCTTTAATTTGGCCTTTAGCTTCTCATTTTTTTATAGCACTGGTTACCTTTGCAAAGACTCCAAAAAACTTATCTTTTCATGTGTGTTGCATTTTAGCAAGTGAAGTGACCACTTTTTTATTTTCCTAGGCTCTTTTTTTCCAATATTTCATCATATTTCTCAGTTTTTACACGTCTCTTTTAGATCCTCTTAAAGGCCTAATGTCCATCCTCAATATTTTATTCTCTTGGTGAAGAACTTGCAAATCCATTTTTCAATACTTTTCATTCCTTTGCTAGTTTCTGTAACACGTCATCTTTCATAATCAAATCGTACCTCAACTGGTTGACCTGATCTATCATTGTCATCTTTTTTTCTCTATCTTTTTCCTTTCAATCTCAAACTTTCGTTAGGCGATCTTAAAAGTTCACAATACAGCTCTAATGTAGAGATGGCCAGCTGATTTGAAACATCTATTGATGAAGACCTAACTTCATTGAGTATCTTCATTCTTCATGCAAGGTACCTTTTTATGAAATTATCTACATTCCTAGTTGGGTTTATTCGATTAATTTGTTTCCATGCCTTAATAAACTCTCGAACCTTTTCCATATAACTGGGTACCTTGTAGTCAAACTCTTGCAAATTGAGTCCATGAATCATAGGGATGAATTGATGAGAATCATATTGCCTCTAGACCATAAAACGTGCATAACTCATTATCCTCTCATATTCTTAGCAATGGTACCCATGACTCATCTCCATAATTGTATAATATAGTCGTGGGAAGCATCTACGGTGTTCTCCATGTTACGGCCTCACTAGTAAGATTAAAAAAAATGCCATCCATTGTCCTTTTATCCAATCCCTTCACCATTTTTTGGTGATGAACTCCTTGATTGAAGCAAAATGAATAAAGAAATGCCAAAATAATATCTTCTATTTTCTTTAAAAGTGACTTTTAATCCAAACATAGAGCAACTAAACACATTTTATAAATCGTCTTTCACCATTCTTTTGACAAAAGTTTAACGATCTAATGGTCTCCACAAATGATTTATACCTTTATCCAATTACTTGAAAAAGTCGACCACTAATGCTTTTATGTGTCTTAGTACCTTGGGAAATGTCATTGACCCATAAACGACTAAGGCAAACAAATCCAATCCATGATCATCATGAGATGTTTCCTTATATGCTTTAACAAAAATGCTGACGGAATTATCTTGACCTCATTCTTTTCCTTTTTGTACTTATTTATTTCCTCGACCCTTATTTGCATAGTCTTTTCTAATTTTTTTTTTTTATATATGGTGGTTTTTTGCTCCTTTCAGTGCATCATATCTTAACTGGCAGATTTTACCCAAAGTAAAGATGAATACTCTTCATTTGTGGGGGTTAAATATTCTTAATTAAACATGAAGCATCGATAAAATGGATCTCAAAACTGTATTACAGCCCTGATTAGTGACTTATCAATCTTCATCGACATGACTAATGCCACATCTCAATACTTCTTCAAGAAAAACTCTTTCTTCTTTATTCCCTATTGCTTCCATATGGTTTCTAACTTGACTATATCACTATAACTCAAAATATATAAAATCTATAGTGTTCTAACTTTTTGGTAGTTTTTTAAAAAGATGACATGGCTTTACCCTAGGCAAGTTTCCTACGGCTTGCAATATGCTGGGTCAAAATTTATTCATCTAAAGGTTTCCATATTATTACTTACATCAATGTCCATTATAGACTAATAAAGCACCTCAATCCTCACTCATTATAGGCTACAAATAGAAATGGTTCAATCTAAGTGAAAGTGTTTTGCTAGCAAATACGAAGGTTATCACCTCACAAAAGTGTAGCTACTTAACTTCCTCATAATAAGGATAGAGCCTAGATTTATAGCTCATGCATGTAAGTGAATATGCAAAGTGTGCAAAGCAATATATCAATCAAAACAACATAAATGAATTGCAAATGACAATATCAAAACAATATGATAACTAACAAGTAATTTATTTATTATTTTTTAAAAAAAATTAAAATGAAGGGAATAAATTAAATATCAAATAAAACCAATAATTCCAAACTTTTAATAGTGCATGATTAAAATTTTTTGCCTAACTTTCAAAATGTCCCTTAGTCACTAAGTTGCCATAACGTATTGGCCTGAAAATTCGATCACTAGATATAAACATTTAAAATCGAGAAAAAGCTAAGAGTTGCAACTAATATCTTTTTAGGGTGTGATTGGTCATCCAAAAATTTTAGCTTTCTAATAAAATAGTAAAATGGGTTTACAATGTATTAAAAAGATTATTTTACCCTACAAAAATAAGATTGGGTTTAGGAGTCGGTTACGCATGGGTAATGATTAGCATCCCATTGTGCCTATAGAAATTGATACAAATTAATCATGCATTGTCTATAGTTTTGAATTAAAATGGTCTTCTTTTTAAGATTTAATAATAATTCCCTTCATTTTGAAGAAAAAAAATCAATTAAAATTTTTATTTAGGAATATTATGAAAATTTTTAGATTAAAGAAATATCTTATAATTTTTCAACATATTGGCAAAATTTAAAAATAACCATTTCCGTCTAAGATTTACCACAACATTCCTTTAAATAAAAAATAACATTTTTTACAAATAATAATCATTGGCAACTCTTCAACATCTAGGTAGAGTTCAAAAAATTATCTTTCTCATAATGTTATTTTAATTTTTTAAATCAATTTTTCAAAAAACTTTTTACGTAGAAAACAAAAGATGCTACAATTAATCATACACAACAATAATTAAAATATATATGTAATGAGTGCAAACATTTATCTAAAAAATAGATATATGAAAACGTGTCATAAATAATGATGGGATGAGAATTTGGAATTGGGTTCTTAAATGTAAAGATCTTACTAAGACTCCCCAACTTTTAAGTAAAGTTTGGGTGCGACTATTTATATTTAAGATCTCATTTTTATTTTTATTCTTTATTTAATTTTATTATTGTTTTAATTAAAGAATTATATGAAAATTCTTAATAAAATAAAATTTCTAAATACCCTATCTTCTAGGTAGCATTTGGGAACAAATTACTTAACAAATGGTTGTCATACAAATCCTAAAAAATTTAGGATGGTTTTGAGGTTTTTGATGGGTTTAGGGTTTCAAGGTCTTATTTAGGGTTTTTGTTTACCTATAGAGTTTCAAGCTTTATTTAGTGTTTAGGTTTTGCACATAGAGTCTAAGGTTTCATTTCGGGGTTTAGGTTTTGGGGTTTCATTTTAGGGTTTTATCTTTAGGGTTTCATTTTTTGGTTTTAAGAATTTTCAAACTTCTCTAAAAATCTCTAAATTTAGGCAGATTTTTTAAGCAAGCTCATTTTTTATGATTTTACTAAACACTAATTATTATTATTATTATATTTTTATCCTTTTTTCATTAAATTTTTTTTTTTTATTTATTATTTTTATTATTTCTAAATTTTATTATTTAATAATTCCCATCTAGGCAGAATTAGAACGCGATTTTTAATTCCCTCCAACACCTAGGCATGAATTTCAAAATCCTTTAAAAAATTTATTTTTATTATTATTTAAAAATATTATGCAATTAATGAAATATTAATAAATAGTATGCAAACTGAATGTTATAACAAATTCACATGAGATATTTAACATGATAACATATAAATTAGAGAATGAGGAAAATAAATACCATGACAAGATTAGTAGCATGCAGTTAGTAATATGGCAGTCAACGTAATTTTGCCACCTTTTTTATTTTACTTTAAGCTAGACAAAAAAAGAGTAATCATGCAACAGTCCTTAAAACTAACAAGCACCACACTTATGCCTAGGAATGCCATCGCTGGGCTCTAGTTCTCATGACTCTTTTCACTTTTCTTTTTTTTTTTTAATAAAAAAACCACCTTTCGATTGTAGGGAAACCAAAGAATATGAGTAAAAAAATGAAGTTTCAACTACAAGGAAACCAAAGAACACAAGTAAAAAAAAAAAAAACATGAAGTTTCAAGTCCTCACAAACAACAAAGGAACAAAATGGAATCCATCACATGAAGAATAGCTTTTTTTCTTAACGTTAAAATTTGGCCCTTTGAACCATTCCTGTTTTGCATTTTGGGCATTTTGCAAGCCATCATTACATAAAAACAACAAACAAGAAAGGAAAAGAAAAAATAAAAACTTTAAACCTTTTTTTCTTTTCCCCCCAAACAGCAAACATGTAATTAAATCAATAATTACAAATATACATGCTATATAAAAAAACAACTGTAGGACATGCAAAGGGAAGAAGAAAAAATTGGTTTGATAAAAAAAAAAAAAACCTTAACTTTTATAATTGCTATGGAGTAAAAGGGAAGAAAACATAATTGGTTTAATAAAAAAATTAAAAATAAAACCTTAACTTTTATAACTACTATGGAGTAAGGGATAAGAAGTTTAAAGTCTTTAAACACTATACACAAAAACTAAAAAAGAAACAAAAAATTGACAACTATTTGGAATGCAAGACATTCGCACATGCATGAAAACATATTATGCAAGGGTTAAAAGAGTTACCTTTGCCCACAAGTGGTAGTGTTCTTTTCTCTTTCAAGCAGGCTCTCCTTTTTTTGCTCAAAGCTTTTCTTTTTTATGCCAAGCTTTCGATTTTTTTCCTCTTTCCCTTTTTTTTGGCTTTTTTCTAAACCTTTTTTAGTTTTTCTTTTAGTCAGCTATTGGTTCCTTATCTTTTTTGTTTGCTAGCATTCTGCACAATTTTTTTTTTGTTGCTGGCATTCTACTTTTTTCCTTCTACTCACGTCAAGTTCATTTTTTATTTTTTATGAACACCTACTTGTTTTTTTTTTTTTTGTTCCTTTCTAGACCTTCTTTTAAAGGTCTTTTTGTTTCTCATTTTACATTCCCTCTTTCCCCACATTTGCTACTGTAACTAACCACTTCTTTATCATTTTTCATTTTACCATTTTTCCTTTTCATGCTTCGCGATATGCAATTTTTGCCTTCCTTTTTCACGTAAGCTCCATTTTCATACAAAGGCTTAACAAGGTTGAATGGGCTTATTCTTTTTTAGCCATATTTAATGATCCATATAGGCCTTTGTTTGTTAGTTTCTTTTTTTGTTTTGACTTGATCTTGGGTTCTTTTTTTTTGTTGTGGGCCTTAGCCATTTGAGCCAAATATAGTTTTTGATTAGGCCATATTTCAAATCATTTTTAATGGCCTACAGTGGACTTTATTTGAGCTTTTAAATGGGTTTTTTCTTTCAAGCCTTTTATTAAGTCATTTTAGGCGATCATTCGGGCCTATTTAATGGGTTTCACTATAAAGCCCATATTAGGCCTTTTATTAGAGCATTTAAAAATAGTTCATGCAATAAGCTCAAAAAATGATGATCAAGGCGTAATTGTAAAAAACGAGCTCTAATTTAAATGATAAAATATTTTGGACAAAATTATATGCCTACATGTCCTAATACTAAAAGTTGAACTATTGGGATTTTTATTCCCAACTCAGTTAGTTTAATTAGCCAATCCTAGTGAGAGTGACATAATTTGATAAAATTTGAATTTAATATCAAATTAAATATTAAATCCAATCCATTTTTAAAAAATATATATATATATACATATATACACATTTTGCTCAATAGTATGGTCACTTAAATATTAAAGATGTAGGAGGTCAAAACTAATATCTCATCACAAAAAAAGTTTTGAAACATTATAATTACTAGAATTAACCCGTGTTTCGTTATGGAACTATTTTTTATTTATTTAAATTATGTTTTAATGATGAAAAAAGTACAATTTTTATATCAAATTTTAATAGATGATAACATATAGACAAATATAAATGTATTTCTTTAGAAATAAATAATAAAAATATTAAAAAATACAAGCAAAAATTAAAGACACATATAAGTACTTTTCAGACCTCGACCTCTTGGTGTACCTCCCATTTTACCAATATAATTATTCCCTCATATCATTTTTAAAAGGGAGTTTAGAAAGTTTAGAAAAGGGAGATGAAGGAAAATGAAGTTAAAAATGAAAATTACATGTAAAGAAAAATTTTAGAAAAAAATGTGAAAAAGATAAAAAGATAAAAAAAATAAAAGACATTTGGTAAGATGAAAGAAAGAAAAATAAAATTAGAAAATGAAAGAATAAAATGTACTAAACATCTATTAAAATTACATAATTCTATTAAAAACAAAAAAATTAAAAGAATTCTTAAAAAATTAAAAAACAATAAAAAAGGTATAAAATTAAAAAAAGACATGAAAAAAATTTTAAAAATAAAAACAAAAAACAAAAGAAAAGGTTTGTAGGATACCTATCTCCATCACATCATTTTGTTAAAAAATAGAAGAAAATAATTTTTTTAAATTAAAAAGGAATAAAATGCTTTTTTAAGAAAAAGTTAAGTTCTAAAATTTAGAATATTAATTGTATGGATGATGATTTATTTTTTAATATAAATTATAATTTAATTATATATAACTATATTTTTATTAAATTAAGATATTAAATAATATTTTTATTAATCTAATACATATATATAAATATAAATAATAAAATATATTATTTCATATATTTCAAAAAATGTATAGGCATAGCACCTCAAACTTGATTTTGATTTGACACAAATTATTTGAAAAGATAAAACTTGACCTAATATTTATTTTTTTTATAAAAAATTGTATCGATTGGATCATGATAAATTAAAACCTATGAAATATAAGTTATTTTATTATCCCGACATCTATTGATTTTTTTATAAAATGTATTTAATAAAAAATTTTAAAAAATAAACAAAATGATAAAAAAAAAAAAAAGGCAAATGATAGGAAATGAGTATATTAAATTAAGATATTAAATAATAATTTTTTAATAAAACATAAAAATATAAAATTAAATAAATAATAAATATATATTTTTTTATATATATTAGGACTAAGACAAAATGCCTAAAATCTTATTCTCACTAGAGCTCAATCTAAATATATTCAATCCAATTATTTTAAATTATAAAAAAATACTAATTAGATGGGTATGAATTGAAATTAGTAGGATATGAGTTATTTTATAATTTTTATCTCAATTAAATTTTTTGTTATAAATTTATCTGATAAAAAATTTTAAAAATCAATAAATTAAAAAATAAATTTAATAAAAAATTAAAAAAAATTATTTTGGAAGAATGGAGGGATGCCACGTAGACATCCTCTTGTACCCGCAAAATCTACGAAATTAAGTATACAAGAGGAAAAAAAGACTCGAAGTAGCACAAAAAAAAAAAAAAAAAAGGCCGAAATGAAAGTACAAAAAAGAGACGAAAAAATTAAGAAAAAACCATGTCACATCACCTTTTGTTTTTGGTTAAAATTTTATCAATTAAAAAATCTGGAAAACTAAACCACTTAAAATCCAATAAATCCAAGTATCAACAGCCCAATAAATCCAATATCAACAAAAAAAAAAAAAAAAAAAACTGTCAAACGAAGAAATTGAGTAGTTTTAATATAAAGAAATATAGACGATATCTTTAAATAAATTCTCAAAACCGGCTTAATACTCAGGTCTGATCAGATCAAATCGGGTTAAATAGAACGGTTGACGGATCAGATGGACAATCACCGAAAACCTCCTTTGATGAACCTTTAACTGAAATAATTTTTTTCCCAATAATGTTGTTAAAAGTTTTTTAATAACACTAGCTTTCTTTTTTCTAACAACATTGAATATAAATCTGGTTTTACCATACTCTTTTCAGTATTTTAAGAGTTACGCAAAGAAGCGTTTAAAAAGGTATATATATATATATTTGTTTTTTAAGGTCATCATTTTAAGTAGTAATATATTTCTTCCGAAAGACAATATTAACTTTTATTATTGTATTTAATGAAAAAATAACATAAGTAACTATAAATAACATAATATTAATTAACCTTAAGAATGTTTTTTAAGGCAAATATTAGCAAAATAGAAAGACAAACCATAAATAACCTTGCAATGTCTTAATTTTTTTGAATTATAAACATCATATTTTCCAAGTGCACTACTTTGGTGTTTGGTATTGTTTCAATTACATGCGGCATTCAGTTGGAAATGTGGAAGAGGATTTATAAATTTCATTTTCCTAGATAGCAGCAGAGGGCCTAAGACAACGCTAATGACATTCGGTACCTTTGTCTTGATCGGTTGATCTCCAACTTCACAAACTATAGCTTAGGCCATTTGGGGGCTCTTTTTGTCTATGAATAACCAACAACTTGTTTACAAAGGAGCTAAACACTAATGGACATAAATTACAACAGAAAACAAAGCACAACAACTATTTACTTTAGATATTCTACTGAAGTAATAAAGTTACATATGTGGAGATCTATTAAACTCCAACTTTGGATATCAGCTATTTAGATCAATGCTGAATCAACTCCTGTATTAGCTTTTAATAGAAAGGAGAGTTCATCCTTTGAAAATTGGGGCTTTGCCTTCCTCTTCAAATAATAAGCTTTTCTCTTCTCCCTCCTTTGGTTGGTTTAAATCTGATACTGACTCACTAATCTCCTTAACCAGGTCAACAATAACTCCCTCCACACCCATTAGATGTTGCGTGTATACAACCTCCACCACATTACTGTATAACTTAGAAAATTAACCAGATGGAAACGCAATTCAAGTGCTTAGAAAACAAGAAAAAGATTTGAAAACTATACACTTACTTCAATTGCCCATAGGTTATAAGGGAAAGCTTTGAATCTTTGATTCTTGCAACCGCTCCTCGATTTCTGAAGATTGCTTTGACTTCGGATACAATCCCTTGCAAGCCACTGGCCAGGCAGAACTTAATGGCCTCATCCAAGGAATTCCTTCTTATGTCAGTGTAAATTTCAAATCCTCCGTTGGTGAGGAAATATACCTGCTCACATCAAGGCCAACGGCTTTAACAAGAATTATATGTAACATTTCAATATTAACAAAACAAAGCCTCTATTAACAATGTATGTGCTTAAAATTAATTAGTTTGCAATGTTCAGATGTGCTTATATAATCTGTCAGTAAAGATAAAATGCTTGTGGTTATAAAGTCTACTCATAATAGAATGCAACAAACAAGTTCCGTTTCATTGTAAAATTTTTAATAATTGCTGAAGACCAGCATCAAAAATAAAATCTAATGGCAATAGGTGAGATGGAACAGTATTAGAGAAAAGAAAGTAATCTTACAGGGTATGCGCTCTGCAATTTTCTAACCAACTGGGTCGTATCAGGTTGAAAGCTTGAAAACATGACTGGCCTGCCCTTTGCATTCTCAAAAATCACCTGCTCCATGAAATTTAGAAACTGGAATTCATAAGTTATCCTTAAACTGAAAAGTGAAAACCATAATGCAAAGGTCAATCCCAAGTCCCCGACAACTGAAGGCTGAAACAAGCATTACCTTCAAAATGGCTTGAAGCATACGCAAGAGTTCTTCTTCCTTATAAACAATATGATCATCAAACTTTAACTCAACATTAAAGCCCAAGGACTGATCAACATTCCGGAAAACCTCTACTAGCGTACACAGAGGAGTATCTTTTTCAACCTTCCACTCGAAGATCCTTCCATTTTTTGTTTTCCTAAAAAGCTGTTTTCCCTCCTGAGTTGCAATGCAGCAGCATAGCAAAAGGAGCAAATGAAAAGATTGTCAGCGCAAAATTTTCATACTAAAACATAGTAGTCTGTCAAAAGAGACAGATCAAAGGTGACAAAATAATGGTTATTACATTTCCAGGCTCTTTTTGGGGTCCATAGGAAAGAAATTCAGCTAAAGTGAGTTCTGTAACTCTGTTCTCAACTATGACACCCTGAAATTGACACGCAAAACATATACCAGTGATAATCAGTATGGGCAACAAATATCAGTGATTTTACAATTCCTCAAAAAAAAAAAAAAATCAATGGAGATAAGTGGCTAAATTTTATTGTATAAAGCATGAAAATTATTAGAGAACAGTAAAAATAGCTAACCTTCTCTTTATGGAGGATAAAGCTGTCATGGTAAATTACTGGATAGTCATCTTTTGTCACCTAAAACAAAGAGGTTTTTATTTGTTTACAAGTTCCTTCTAAAGGTTCTTCGTTCATCCAATAGTTTAAAAAACCAAGAATGCCAATTCAAAGAAAACAAAGTAAACCGATCAGTGCCCTTC
Source organism: Durio zibethinus (assembly GCF_047325235.1). NCBI lineage: Eukaryota > Viridiplantae > Streptophyta > Magnoliopsida > Malvales > Malvaceae > Durio > Durio zibethinus. The sequence continues at coordinate 22,979,838 of NC_143166.1, forward strand.
AAAATTTTAAATGCAATTATAATTAATTCCACAACGAATACCCAAAAAGACGACAGCTTCATGTACATAGTCTCAAAGACATCAAAATTGTAGGTTTGGACCACTTAATCTGGGCCTAGCACAGGGTTCAGCTCCATTGTGGGTAGCCCAGATCGAATTAGATCTGGGGCACAGACCGAGTTGGTGTAATGAAAGTAAGGGCCACCACAACACTATTAGTGATCGAGACCTGCATACGTGTCTCGTTTAAAACTGGTTAAAACTGGTTACCTAAAAATATTACCAGTTTCGCGGAGAATAGAGACGGAACAGAACCTGACACAGCTTTCGCTTTCCTTTTCTATGTCTTTTTTTTTTTTTTCTCTTTTTTCTCTCGGTGGGATTCACATGCACCCCCACTCAACTGAATAAAACAATAATAAACGATAAATTTGTAGGAAACCACGGTCAAATTTGAAAGAAGCGAAAATGTTGCTATTATTGGATTGGAACCTTTGCCCCCAGTAAACCAGAAAAAAGAAAAAAAATAAAGAAAAAGTTTTGTTCCGTTTGATTAATGGGAAGGAGAAAAAGCAGAGAGATTGTGGTCTCACCTGAACGTCAAATTCAACGAAATCGATAGGAAACTTAGCGGCTTCATTGAAAGAGAGAATAGAATTCTCTTTGATGGATTTCTTTCTGGGATCAGGTGACTCCAACATGTTCATTCCGTTCCCTCTGTGACCCATCACCAGAAATTTGCATGCGCATACTTCATCATCATTAGCATCTATATAATATATCCATTAAAACAATATTTTGGAACTCAAAGATATGGGTGCTATAACAAGGATTGGTTGGAGAATGAAAATTCAACAACTTTACCTGTGCCGAAACGAGTTGAACAGAGTGCTAATGCGGCATTCTCTGGGACTTGATCAAGATTAGGCACATCCGAAACATGAACAGCTTCGAGAGCCATGTCTTTGGTATAATTTGGTTAAGATTTGTAATTGACGAAGAAGATGGTGAGATAAGGATACAAAGGGAGATTGGGGCTGTGTTTACAAGATGAGACGAGAAACAGAGATGGGATGATGGGTATTTAAAGCGGCTGGGGAAACAAGAAAAATATAATAATAGTTCTAACATTTTTATCTCTTTGCAAGCTAGAATATTCCACTTCTATGTTTCACTAGAGAGAGCCCTGCAGATTTTAGCTGGAATATTCCGTTGATAGAAGACAGAGGAGAAAATCGCGGTCCTTTACCTTTCTACTAGTTTTTTTTTTTTTTTAAATAATAGATTTTGTTGTTCTATTTTTGGTTTTTCGTTAATAATAGTATATTTCATATTTTAGTTTCAATTGATGTATAAACATATGTTTTGGGATATATATATATATATATATATATTGGATATTGAGGCATTCATTCGATCAGTTTGTTTAAATTTGAATTGAATTGCTTAAAATTTAATTACTTAAATTAAGTTATTTTAATTTTATTTATTGAATTGAATTTAATAATTTAAAAATTAAATCATACAAATTTAAGTAGATTAATTTTCAAATTAATCTAATAAGTAAAATATATTTAAATTATTTTTTAATTTTTATTTTTTTATATTTAAAATAAATTAAATAAAATCATCTAACAAAATATTCAACATTAAGTTAAAAACTCTTATAACTTATAAGATGAAACGGTTCATTTTATTTATTTTTAGTTTTATGTTGAATTTTTATATTTCGATCAAAATTTTGATTAATTTAATTAATTCAATTATTGAATTAAATTAATCAAAAATAAAAAATTTTTTAAAATCATTTTCAGTAATTGATCAAAATTTCAATCACTAACCAATTGATGAAATTAAATTGGCACGATTGATTAGTTTAATTAAAATTAAAATTTAAAATATCTTTGATAAGAACTCAAAATTTAATTTAATTGGTTTATTTAATTATACTTAAGAAAAAGTATTTAACAAATTTAAAATTCAAATATCAATACTTAACACTCTTTATTCTATTCTCATTCTTGTGCTATAGCATTCTTTCTAAGAAAAAAAAATTTCTCTAATCCTAATTAGATACATGAATTGGGTTTTTCTCTTTTCTAGTTCATAGCTTGACTCATTAAAACGTAGGCTTGTAAGTTCTATGGGAGATATATATATATATATATATAGAGCTTAGAACAACATACAATTATATATATATATATATACAATTTTATGTATATATAAAGCTTAGAACAACATACAATTTTAAGGAACAAAAACTTTGAACTTTTGCAATATATATATATATATATATATGTTTGAGCTAAAATCCAAAATAGTTCAAGCACTTGGAAATGGAGAAACAATGGTTAAAAGCGAAAGTTGAAGGTAGTTTCGTCGTTTGTGCTTTGATATTTAATCTAATGAGATAAAAGGAAGAGAATAAAAAACAAGAGAGCAATTTGAGAAATGAAAGAATTGAAGAAAATGAGTGACCTCTTCTACTAGATGAAAAAACGGAATATTTGTACTTGAGGGATTATGTAATCGGGTCTCAATGAGCCAACCTGACATGGTAGCTGCCGAACTGATGTGGAATAGATTTGACCTGATGTGGTTTTTTGGCTTTTATTATCCAAGTGACATGCTAGCTTGGTCAAATGGAATAGGTGAAATATCAAGTGGCCTATCACACTAGCTTGAGTGAGGTGTGCTCCTAGAAATTTGATCGGCTAGCCATGTAAGCTTGACCAAATGACTAAAATACCATTAATGTCTTAAAATTGTTCTATTTTGCCTGTAAAGTCTAAAATATCCACATCATTACGTACCCCATCAACTATAGTCTGATAGTTCAAATTAGGTAGATTAATTTAACAAAGGTCAGAGCTTAATATAGGCAAAATCTATATCACCTCTTTGTAAATCCATTTAAAACTTCATTTAAGATTAGCATAAACAAATTTTAATTAAACTTCATTTAATCTATATCACCTCATTCCTTAAAACTTTTTGCTTTTTCTAAGGTTAATTAAAATTTGAGGAGAATTGTCACCATGTGTTATTCATGTTTAAGTTGACTATTACTCTTCTTTTTATGCTGAAGTAGATTTATAATGCAATTATTTATGTTGAGATGTTTTTGTGCCAAGGTGACTACACCAAGGTGAATTTTTGTAAAGGTGATTTATGCCAAGGTGAAGTTGTACTTGGGTAATTCTCACCATATAACATTTACATTTGAGCTGACTATTGCCTTTTCTTCTTATGTCGAGATGGATTTATACCAAAATGGTTTTATGTTAAGGTGTTTTATGTATGCTAAGGTGACCTACGCCTAGCTGAAGTTTTGCAAAGTTGATTTACAAAGAGGTGAGTTTCTATGAAGGTGAATTTTATAATTAAATTATCTATGTCGGGGTGACCTCATGCAAAAGAAATTTATGCTGAGGTAAACTTCTACAAGCACAATTCTTTTTTGTGAAAACAAGGGTACTTTTGCCAAGGTGAGTTCAACTAGGACAATTTTTTGTCATGGTGAGCTCATATAGACACCTAGTTTTGTTCAGACAAAATCCTGACTATTTATGAAGCGCTTAAAGTTTGACTCGATTTAAATTCAATATTTTTTAATTTTGACATGTTTTTAAAATCAAAATTTAAGACAAATTTGACCCAAATGTCCCAAAGTCAACTTTAGTAAATTCCAATAAAATTTTGTCAAACAAAGTTAAAATTAGTCAAACAAAATCAAAATTAGTCAAAATTGGTAAAAATGGATAAAACCCGAGTCAACCCTCAAAATTCACAACCTAATTAAAATCAATGAGGTTCAAAATTGAAATTTGTGATTTTTAAAGCACTAAAAAGTTTAGTTGCACTGCGGGCAATATAAAATTATTAAAACATTTTTGGGGTATTCTCGTAATTTGTTTTCTCAAAGTGAAATTTTCATGAAAACTTTCAAATCATAATTGAATTTTTTAATGATTTTTGATGCATTGAAAACCCATATCTCACCTTGAGAGGTTTGAAATTACAAAAATACCCTTTAAAGTATTTTCATAATTTGACCTTCTTAATGTTGAAATTTCGTGAAACGTTCCAAATCATGGTTTGGTAATATTTGATGATTTTTAAAATTTTAAAAAACTTGATTGTACCTTGAGATGTGTGAAATTATCAAAATGACTCATTTCATAAAACTTTTCCAATTATGATTTTATAATATTTGATAATTTTTTATGCATTTGAAATCATAGTAGTGCCTCAATAGGTGTAAAATTATCAAAATATCCCTTATAAGTAATTTCGTAATTTGATTTTTTAAGATTAAAGTTTCACAAAAATTTTTAGATCTTGATTTCATAATATTTCATAATTTTTGGTGCTTTAAAATCACAAAAATGAACACGGGAACATTAATTTCTAAGAAAATGGCCTAAATATTGAAAACTTTATATTAAGGGCAAAATGATCTTTTCACTTGGTTTAATGGCTATAAAAATCCAATCTTTGTAGTGAATATTACATAAGGAATCTTGATCCAATGGCTAAAGTTTGCTCTTTGGATTAAAAATAAGGGAAAAATTTTGGCCATTGGATGAGTTTTGATCCTATGACCATAATTCAATTTTGATGAGATATTTTCCAACATTTTTTTAAATGTCGGAGAGACATTTGCTGCAAAGAAACACTAAAGGGGAAAAACGTGAAATAGAGAAGAGAAAACAAAACAAAAATTTGTAAGAAGAAAAGAGGAAATTTTTTTTTTTATTGCTTGCTTGCTTGAAGGTGGACTTTCTTAACATCCATCTTCACATTTTAGCATCTTCATCACAATTTTCATTGCATTTTCATTATGCTTCCTTTATTTTCTTATTAATTTTCTTGAAGGTTTTTAGTCAATTTTTTTATTTGAAGTTTGAATCAATTTTTATCCAACTAATCAATAGTTGGATTGAAGTTGAAATCCAAACAAAAACAACATAATCCACCACTGAAAAATTGAGTTTAGGGGTCGACCATGGTGTCCCTTTTGTTGGCCGAACCTTTTATTAGCTTCTTTAATATTTTTTTGCTTTTGAATATTGCTTATGATGGTTAAATGACTAGTTTGCTTGTATTTTGTATAAACTTTGCTTGATTAATGATATATGATGGTGTTTGGTTTATGTTTCAAGTGTTCATAATCTTTTTGTTATTTTTAGTTTGTTTTATGTTTGATGAAAGTTTCCTTGTGATATGAATCTTTTTGCATGATGATTAGGAAGGTAAATGAGGTAAGCTTGGCTTGAATGAAATGAAAATGCTATGATGGGTTGATAGTGAAGGTTCAACCATGGTGGTCTTTGGTTGGCCAAGCCATACTCTTTGTTTTATGAATATTTGGTGCTTTGATTCTTTTATTAGATTATGTTTTTATGGTGATTTGTAAGTTTCTAATGTATTTGAACAAAATTTTCAGTGAAAAAATGTTTATTTTGATGATTGTTTTGGTTGATTTTTTTTAGTTGTTTGGTTGGTTTTAATGATGAACAAGTGCTGGAACATTCAAACCAAATTCAAAGTTTTTTCATGTTTAATCTTTTTTTTTTTTTGAATTCTCATGCATAACATGTTTATAATTTAAGTTTAAAAATACCTTTATTTGTAATTATTTTCAAGGTCATACATTTGGTAAATGCATTCATTAATGTCATTTTTGTAATTTGCATTTATTCCATTTTCATTTTCATAAAACCCAAAAAATGAAAACCTTAAATTTAAAACCCTAAACCCAAGCCATAAAACCAAACCCTAAACTCTAAACCAAACCCTAAACCCTAAACCAAAACCCTAAATTGAAACCCTAAATTCAAACTCTAAAACCAAACACTAATCCCAAACCCTAAACCAAAACCTAAACTTTAGCCCCAAACCCAAACCCTAAAACTAAGCGCTAATCCTAAACCCTAAAACCCTAAACCTTTACCTAGACTTTAAACCTTAAACCCTAAGTTTCAAACCTAAACCCTAAACCTGTCCCCAAACCAACTTAAACCCTAAAACCAATCATGTATTTGCATTTTATTTTATATTATTATCACATGCATTTTTATATTATCATGCATTCATACTTTGTCATCCATATCATATTGTCATGCATTTATCATATTTTATTATGTTTATGCATTTCATACATTTGTTTTCAAAAATTGGCTTTCAAAGTTAAATATTTTAAAATAAAATAATATCTAAAGTAAATATAGTCATCGAAATCTTGCATAACGATAGCCGAACTCATGGTGATTATTATTTATGAAAGTTATTATCTTGGTTTTGTATGGCAATTTAAAAACTCTTAAATTAGAGATATTTTCAAAACTCTACATAATTATAAGAGACTGAAAGAAGTGTTTCTATATTTAAAGTGTTTTCATCTTGACCTAAAGTAAAAAAAAAGGTTTTGTTTTCTAGAAAATTTCAATTTATTTTTATTTCTAAAAAAAGAAAAAAGAAAAGGAAAAAAAAAGAAAAGAAGAAAAGAACTTAATTTTAAACATTAAGTAAAATAAAACTATTTTAACCAAAATTAAAAGATAACATGCAATCAATTGGTACTATCTTCGACAAGCGTTATAAGGGTGTTAATCATTCTCTACACGTAACCAACTCTTGAATTTTTTCTAATTTCATAAACTGCAAATTTGTTCTTTTTAAAAAAAATTTTAAACTTATTTTAAAATGTTTTTATTAAAAGGATAAAATTTTTTAGGTGACTAATCACACCCTAAAAAATATTGGTGACAACTAATTATTTTGATTTTTATTGAAAATATTTTTAAGCCTCTGTTTTCCAATTTTCCCCATTTGTTCGGCTTTTAGGTCACCTACCCCTGGGTCATAAGATGTTGCAACAGCTAGGTGACTCTATCAGAGATACATTTTAGAGAGTCTGACTAAAAATTGGTTGCATGTTATTTTAAATTTTGGTTTAATGGTCCTAATTAGTGTTTAATCTTAATTCTTTGATTTTGATTTGCTTGTTTTATTAAAAAGTGAAAATTTTGGAAATAAAAAAATAAAAAAATTGAAACAATGAAAAAAAATGTTTTGATTTTAATTTTCCTATTTTCTCACCAAAAAAAAATGAAAAATGAAAAAAATAAAAAATTTAAAAAATTGCAAAAAGAAAAAAGGTATAGGTATTTTACATTCTATGCATTTTTAATCATGTCATTTCATTCATATTTTAATTATGTCATTTTTTATATAATGTTGTTCTTTATTTTGTTTTTAATATTTGTGGGTCATCTAAGATATGAGTATTTTAGGAAAATGTGAAAGGTTTGTATGTTCCTTCGCACATACTCACATCTATATTTCATGCACAAACCCTATACTCGAGTTTTAACCCTAGTAGGAGGAAGTAAAATAGCTATGTCCTTATTAAGTGTAAACCTCCACAATGGCTATTAAAACACTCTTACTCAAATTGAACCCATTTTGCTTGTAGCCTATAGTAAGTAAGGATCGAGATGTCACACTAGTTTGTGATAGACGATGATGTGAGGAGTAATTTGGGAACCTTAGATGCATCAATTCCTAACCCAGCATATAGTGAATGTTAGGAAGTCAACCTTAGATCGAGCCATCTCACACCCTTTACATAATAATTACCTTAAATAAGTCACACGAAGGAACACGCCACTTTTTTTTTTGTTAATTTGATAGTTTGTATTAATTCTTTTAATTGAAAGGAAAATAAAAGAATCATTAAGAAAAACAATCCTTGGTGTTTAAAAAAAAAACAAAAAAAATATTTCTAGTTAAATTTCTTCTTTCATGTAATTTGATTAATTTGATTTATGTCCAAAACTGGCAACCAAAAAAAAAAGAAGAAAAAAAGAATGAAGGTTTTTTCTTAAGTTATTTGTTTCTTGGCTTAATAATGAAAGTCAAAAATGAAAAAAAAATCTTTGAATCTTAGTCAATTTTATGTGATTCTTTCTATGTTCTTGAATTTTTTCTTGTTCTAAATAAAAAAAAAACCAAAAAAACAAAAAAAAAACAAAAACAACATAAATGGAAAAAGAAAAAAAAATCTATGAATCCTATCATTCTGTGTGATTGCATTTCATGTGTGTTTTTTGAATTTTTCCTCCTAAAAAAAAAACCGTTGAATTTGAATGTTGTTTCATGTTTTGCATTTTATTCTTTCATACATTTTTATCATGATTGAAAATAATAAGATAATGCATGTACCCCATCTCATGCACATCATAATAAGATAATACATGCATTTCATCTCATCCACATCAATAAATAGTACATGTATTCTATTTCAGGCACATGTTAATAGATGGTACATACATTTCATCTCATGCATATCTTAATAGGTAGCACATGCATTCCACCTCATTGCATATCTTAAGTAGTGTCAACCTCATTAGGTTAGCATAACATAAGTATTGCATTTCATGTAACTATATCTCTCATGCACATGATAGGTCATTGCATTTCATACAAGTATATTGCATTAGTCATAGGTATACATCTCATCACTCATGTAAGTATGTCATTGCATTCCATACATATGGATCCATGTTAGTAGAGTTTTATAAAACATGCATTACATTTCATATGAACAGACCTCACAACCTCTATAATAATTTTTTGCATACACATTCATGGGTGATGAAATTTTTATCATTTGGGGCCTTATACATATGAAAATATTTTGTCTTAGGCATTATTGCATTTCGTGACATTCTTTAACACCATTATCATATACATACATTCATAAGCATGCACTGTGTGTCATATAAGTTAGAAATTATTTTATGATTCAATAAAGGTAATAACATATAATTTTTTGTCTAAGTCCTGGAATAAAATGTCTGTCTTGGTGGGTATTAGAACGGCGAAAATAAGAGATCAATTTGAAGTAAAGATTAGTACATTAGAGTTGAATCAAGAGGAATTTCGACTTGAGTTTTGGGACATGAAACAATCGATTGCTTAGTTGATAGAAATAGTAATAGGTAAGGTTGGGGTTAAGTTTATTTCTCTTCAAGGGTCTTCATCACTTTCAATTCAATCAAATCAAGTTCAACTAGTTATTGTTGGGTCTAGCACTTTTCCCAAGTATACTAAGGCATTGGGTGGTTTGAATGAAGATCATAGTTTGAACAAAGTCTTGAAAGGAATGAATGACTTGACCACACAAATGATTAAACACAAAAGTTTGATTTCTAAGACAAAGTCACTAGGTTTCATACAACCTTTATCAACTATCCTGAATCCAAACCTGCACTCAAATTCCTTTATATCTACCTTTGACCTCTTTTTTAGACACATGGGACTAGGCTTTTAAGCTTCATATAAACTTTGAGAATTCCACACCTGAATTCATGTCCTTCACCTTAAATTCCACAACCACTTGTTCAACTTACTATCCCACCACCATCTCTTTAACTAATGTACCAACCTAGTTTTTGACTCAGAGTTTCCCAAATCATTTTAACACTAACCATACAACCATTTTTCTAGAAAAGCAACCCAACTCTAGAATAAAAATCTTCTACACCACCAATACTAAAGTAAGAACCTTTATCGACCCAATACCCATCTCTTACACAGATCTTTACCCATAACCCTTGAAAGGCCACCTTATCACCTATGTCTCCATTGAGCCTCTTAAGCCACCAAATCCTAAATGATATAACCCCAATGCACAATGTGAATACCATTTTGGCACTGTGGGCCATTGTTTAAAAGATTGTACAATTTTGAAATATAAGATACAAGGGCAAGTAAAAGGTGGGCGACTAGATTTTGACATCCCAATGAAGCCAAATGTTAGTAGCAACCTATTTTTTGATCATGTTTAGGGTATAACAAATGCACTAGAGAGGAACAAGAGAGTCAAAAGGTACAGAAAAAAGGTTAAAACCTCTCTAGAAAAGATGTATGACTATTTGATCAAAACTTATATAATTTGATCGATGGTCTCTGAGATTAAGAATAGCCATCAAGATTTGGGTTTGATTTGTAAATATCATGGAACATAAATGGGTCATCTAATTCAAGATTGTGAAGATTTCAAGCAAGTGGTACAAGAATTGATGAATTCTAGAGTAATGGACTTTTATAATGAATGAAGAAGAAAAGAATGTTGTGAACATGATATTAAGTCAGCCTTGGATCTGGTTTAACTTTGATCGATGCAAATCTAAGATTTAAAGAAAAAGTTAGTGGCTATGATAGCTGAATAATGTGAGAGCCAAGAATCAAAATTCTGAGGATAAGTCATTTTTTTTTAAAGTTCGTATATCCTTGAAAGTGTTGGAGGGGCTTTGAATGTTTGTACTAAATGAATAGACTTTAAATTTTAGTTATGATGCATTGCATTGTCTCATGAATTTGTGAATGTTGTCATGTAAGGTTTTTAATTTCTTTTAAATTTTGGATTTTTAAGATTTTTCCTAAAAGAGAAAAAATAATGAAAAAGAAAATTGTTAAATTCGAATAAAGCCCCACATAATTAATTGCCAAAACAATGAAAAGAGAAGTCCTTTGAAAAAAAATGAAAGAAAAAATAAAAAAATAAAAAAATAAAAGAAAAGAGAAAAGAGAAAGTTTTCTTTTATGATAAAAGATGAAAGAAGTTTCAAAAGAGTTGGCTATCTCCAATAGAAATAATATAAAGTAAAAGAAGAGAGAAAATAAAAAATTTTCTTTTATGATAAAAGATGGAAAGTGTTTCAAAAGAGTTGGCTATCTCCATTAGAAATAAACCCACAATGCCTTCACACCTTTTGCAAACATTCTCATGTCCTAAAAAGATGGAAGGAGTTTTCAAAAGAGTTGGTTATCTCTATTAGAAATAACCCCACCAAATGTCTTCACACCCTTTGCAAACATTCTCATGTCCCAAATCACTCAGATGTTTCACTTATCAACTATAACCCCTCAATAAGCATGAAATTGAATTATGAACCTTGACTTCATCTGTTAATATTGTGGTATAAATGAGTGATATTATTTTCTTATGTAATGAATAATAAAACAACCAATTTTGAAAGAAAAAATTTAGACTCCTAAAAGATAAGGCGAACATGGCATTTTTCTTAAAAATTTGGATAAGGTAATTTGATAAATGTCAAGGTTACGCTGTACCTTCAAAATTCCCCTAAACTTAGAGCCACCTAAATCATTTTGAATAACCATAAACATAAATGCTTCCAGTTCATCTACCTAAAAATTATCATTGAGTAATATCTTGGGGCACATTAACCAGAAATTAAGAGAACTAGAATTGTGATCAACTAGCCTTTTGTTATAGAGTGACATGGATTATTTGACACCTTGAGCAAGTACATTACATAAGACTCATTTGTTTACATTAACCTTCAATAGGGGTGTATTGCCAAAATAAGGCATTTTTCTTTAATTATGGTAAGGGCATGAAAAAATAAATAAATAAAAAGACGAAAAATGATGAAGAAAAAGAAAAAAATTATGGTTATGACATCACACATTTAAGACATTCAAATAAATTCAAAAGTAAAAAGGGTTTCAACAAATTCTTGAAAAAACTAATGAGAGAAAGCCAGAGAGTTCAAAAGAAGTTTAAAAAGAAAATTTTGAGTCCTTTTTTCAAAAAAATTGCTTTTCAAATTTAAGTAACCGTGCTCAAGATGATAAATTATCATATTTCATCATTTATTTACAAATGTAAAAATTTATCCCTTGCTATCCCTTTAGGCTGATAAAATTTTTCTAAAATGAACTATAACTAAAGATCATCCTTTATACTGAGGGATAAAAAAAATGCATCTAGGGGTTTAAGTATGGCAAAGTTCAAGGAATGGACCTTATACATTGAAGGCCAATGTCTAATAAAAGGTCCCCAAGTTTTAAATTCACTCAAGGAAAAGGAAAACAAAAGAAAGTGAAACAAGAAAAAATTAGGAAAAAAAGAAGAAAATGAAAAAAAAAGAAAAACAAAATAAAATTAGAAGAAAGAAAAGAAACAAAATGAATAATTGAGTGGAAAGCATGAAAAAAATAAAAGGAAAAATGTCTCATAATGAATCCTTTAAATAAAAGAATGATTCTCGGTTCAAATCACCCTCAAACACTTATTTTGAGCTTATCTATCCCTTTCTTTGGCAACCCAGAGCCTTAGCCTACATTACATCCCAACAAAAGTTCATATTTGATCAAGCATGAATGCTTAAAGTTTAAGAGTTTCTTTGAGGAATAACCATAAAACCTATGAACCCTTTTTGTCTTCTTTACTATTTAATTACTTGTTTGGACCTTTAATCCATTTTGGATAAGTTATAATTCTTAAGTGCATGGTGTGAATAATTAAAAAGAAGTAAAATAAAAACAAAAAAATATAAAAAAAATGATGACTAATAAATGTGGCTCGAGGGAGCAAACTCTACTTTTAAGGCAAATCTTGAAGGCCTAAAAGTCACTCTTAATACCGACTAAAGGTAGCCCAAACCCCTTTGAAAGAATTGAAATACCAAGGTCTTCAAAAATTTGAAATGCATAAAAAGATGTTGATTTTGAAAATTTAAGCCTTCTTTTCTCATGACTTTCCAAAATTTTGAACCCACCATAATTGGTTTTGAAATTTATTAAAATGCCACATCCAAATACTAAAGAAAGTGGTAAACCTGTTTGGCTTTCATAGGATTCATGCTTTAAAAAAAATTACGTCTCATTTATGAGCTTGGATGAAAAAGTATACACCCATTTTATTCCTTTCAAATAATAAAGTCCCTTTGAAAGAATTGAAGCCCTTTCATGTTAACCATCCAATCCAATTAAAAAGAAAACTGTCACCTCTTTCATTGCTAATAAGGAAAGCTAATTTTTAAGAGACTTTCAAAGTCACATCTGTTCAAATATTTCATTTATTTGATTATGAAATTTATTTATGTGGAAAAAATTTTTATTGATCATTTTGAAAAGTTTTGAATAACTAATCACATTTTGTGAAAAATAAGGAAAATTGTGTTTGCGATAAATGAAAATCATTGAATTGTGAACCTTTAAGCCAATTCAAATTTAAGGAAGAAAAATGTTTATCACTAAAGCATCCATATTATTAAAAAGAAAAAAAAAGTCTTTTTTTAAAATGATGGTGTGTCTTTTATCCTTGTAATCAAGTCCAAAATGTATTTTGCATTTTGCATATTGCGTGTTATATGTTGTATGTTGTACAAAAGCATGTTAAAAATGAGAGAAAGCTTAAGAGAGTCTGTTCAAAGGCAAAAAAGGTAAAAGTTGGTGAAGAAACAAGAAATAATAAGTAAAGGAATAAAAAAAAAAGGATATAAGAAAATGGAAAAGAAACCCTTCTGAGAAGAAGTTGAAGAGCTAACTTGATGAGCAAAGAGAAATCAATAAAAATGAATATAAAAGATGGAAAGAAAAAGGGAATCCTATCACTTGCATTTTTTTAGAGGCATTTGCATTGTTAAAAAGGAATGTAAATTTTCATAATGCAAGGATTTTTGCATGTGCATTTTCACATCTGCATTATGAAAAAGGTATTGATAATTGCATGACATATGCATCACTAGGATTGGAAATTTGCATTTTGCATAATCGCATAGAGCATTTACAACATAGAAAAGACATTTGCCTAGTTAATAGGAACTTTTACACTTGCATTTACATTTGCATTATCATTTTGAAAATAAATTATTACATCATAATTACACTTGACAATCTCGTAACTATTGAAGAAAAGATAAGAAAAAAATTTGAATGGTTGGATTAAAAAAAAAAGAAAGAACAAAAAAAGAGAAAAAAATAAGAAAAATTTGAGAAAAACAAGAATGGATACAAAAACAGTAAACAACATTTCTTAGAAAAATGTGTCAAAGATTTTCTGATGATAATACCATTTTTTATTCAATTCCTTCAACGGTAATATTCAAGTTTTTTACATGTTATCATTTCTTGATGGTGATATTTGAATTTTCTACAGGTTTTATGATGATTTTATGGATTTTTGTTTAAAACTCCTTAGCAATGATATCTAAGCTTTTTCAAATATTGGTGATGACATCCAAGTGTTCAAATTCCAACTTTGTCAAATCTTGGTGGTGAAATCTGACTTTTCATTAAAACTTTCTCGATGATGATATCTAAGCATTCAAGTTTGAATTTTTTCAAAATTTTCTCGGTGGTGAAAATCGATCTTTTATCAAAACTCTATTAGTGGTGAAATCTGGCTTTTTTTAAAATTCTCTTACTGGTGAATTTGACCTTTTTAAAAACTTTTTTAATGATGATATCCGAGTTTTTATAAAATTTCTCGGTGGTGATATTTGAGCTTCTTTCAAAATTTACTCGATATGATATCCAAGCTTTTACAAAATCTCTTAGTAGTGATATCTAAGTTTTCTTTGGTGGTGATATCTAAAGTCATTTGTTTTCACTCGGTGTGATATTCAAGTTCTCTTTAGTAATGATATCTAAAGCCCTATGTTTTACTCAGTGGTGATATCCAAGTTTTCTTTGTTGGTGATATCTAAAACTCTTTGTTTTAGTTAGCAGTGATATCCAAGTTTCTTTTGGTGGTGATATTCCATGTTATGTTTTTCATTCGGTTGTGATATCTGAGTCCCCTTTAATGGTGATATCTAAAGTCATTTACATTGATTCAGTGGTGATATTCGAGTATCTAAGTCTAAATTTGAATTTTTTATGGTGATATTCGAAGATATCTGCATCCACTCAATGGTGATATCTGAAGTCATTTCATTTTTCAATGGTATTATTCAAGTTTTCATTTAAATTTCTTTTTAAAGAAGAGTGTTTCTAATAAGAGAAATTTTTCAAAAAAATAAAAACATAAACATAAACAAAAGAAGAAAAAAACACAAAAAAACTCCATCAACCCGAAAACAAACAAATGCAAACAGAGCCTTCTAATCCCTAGGTGTCAGATAAAATTGATGTCTTTGGTCTTTACATTATTTTTTATTCTCATAAATATGCAAAGAGGAATAGTTATAGACTCCTAATTTTATCCAATCTAGCCATTTGTGAAATGCTTAAAGTTTGATTCGATTTAAATCCAACATTTCTTTAATTTGACATGCTTTTAAAATCAAAATTTGAGACCAATTTGACTCAAATGCCCCTAAGTTAACTCTGGTCAAATTTGATCAAATAAAGTCAAAATTAGTTAAACAAAATCAAAATTGATCCAACTTGGTTAAAATGGATAGAACTTGAGCCAACCCTCAAAGTTCACAACAAAATTGGAATCAATGAGGTTCAAATTTGAAATTTATGTTTTTTAAAGCACTTAAAATTTTAATTGCACTCTAGGAAGTGTAAAATTATTGGAAAGCCCTTAGAGGTATTTTTTTTAACTTAGCTTTCTCAAATTTGAATTTTTGTGAAAACTTTTAAATCATAATTGAATTTTTTTTTTTATATTTTTGATGCATTGAAAACTCATATGACACCTTGAGAGGTGTGAAATTACAAAAATACCTTTTGGGATATTTTTGTAATTTGACCTTCCCAAGGTCAATTTGACAAAACACTCCAAATCATGGTTTGATATCATTTGATGATTTTTAGAGTTTTGCAAACTTTGATTATACCTTGGGAGGTGTGAAATTACCAAAATGCCCTTTAAGGGTAATTTTGTAATTTGACCTTCTCGAGGTTGGTTTTTTGCAAAACTTTTCAGATTATGATTTTATAATATTTGATGATTTTTGTTGCATTCGAAACCATAGTAGTAACCCCTAGAAGTGCAAAATTACTAAAATACCCCTTGAAAGTAATTTCGTAATTTGACATTTTCAAGGTTAGATTTTCATAAAACTTTTTGTATCTTAATTTCATAATATTTCATGATTTTTAGTGCTTTAAAATCACAAAAATATGCATGGGAACATTGATAACTTAAAAAATGGCCAAAAGATCAAAACTTTTATTAAAGGCAAAATGTTTTTTTCACTTGGTTTAATGGCTGTAAAAATTCAACTTTTGTTGTGAATAACGTGGAGCAGTGGATCACATAAGGAATCTTGATCCAATGGCTAAAGTTTTCTTTTTAGATTAAAAACAAGGAGAAAATTTTGGCCATTGGATGAGTTTTGATCCTATGGCCATAATTCAATCTTGATGAGATATTTTCCACCATCTTCTTTAATGTGGGAGAGACGTTTGCTGTGAAGAAAAATTGAAGTTGAAAAACATGAAACAGAAGAGAGAAAACAAAAGGAAAAATAGTGGGAAAAAAAAGAGGAAAAAAAAATTCTTTATTACTTGCTTGCTTGAAGGTAGACTTTCTTAACATCCATCTTTGCATTTTTAGCATCCTCATCACATTTTTCATGGCATTTTCATTGTGTTTCATTCATTTCTTTGTCAATTTTCTTGAAAGTTTTTAGTTTGTTTCTTACCAAAGTTTGAATCAATTTTTATCTAACTAATCAATAGTTGGATTGAAGTTGAAATCCAAACAAAAACAACACAAATCCACCATTGAAAAACCAAGTTAGAGGTTTGGCCATGGTGTCCCTCTTGTTGACTGAATCTCTTCTTGGCTTCTTTAATGTTTTATTTGCTTTCTAGTCTTGCTTATGATGGTTAAATGACTAATTTGCTTATATTTTGTATAAACTTTGCTTGGTTAATGATAAATGATCTTGTTTGGTTCATGTTTCAAGTGTTCATGATCTCTTTGTTATTTTTAGTTTATTTTATGTTCGATGAAAGTTTCCTTGTGATATAAATACTTTTGCATGATGATTTGGAAAGTATATAAGGTAAGCTTGGCTTGAATGAAGTGAAAATGCTATGATGGGATGATAAGAAAGGATCGGCCCTGGTGGACTTTGGTTGGTCGAACTATACTCTTTATTTTATGAATATTTGGTACGAAGGGGTGAATTGGTTTTAATAAAATTTTCAAAGATAATATTCAATAACCACAAATTATCAAAATAGATAAGCACAAGAAATTAATATAAATAAGAGATAGGGTTTGAGAATTTAACACCAAGATTTATAGAAGTTCGATCTTTTTTTAGGCATCTACGTCATCTCCCTTAGCCTTTTTTGCTAAAGAGTTCAATCCACTATTTGATGAAGATTACAACTAAGCTTTCACAAAGCTTTACAAACTTAACAACATATACTCTTAAGGTCATCATCCCCCTTAAGCTTACACACTCATAATACAAAAAATTCAGAAGTGTTTGGCAAACTTTAAGAACCTCACAAAAGCTAAGTATGTGCTAAGTTGAAGTACACAAATGTATAGATAAAAAAGTAGAGAAAAACTTATATGAATTTTGCATTTTTTTCTCTTTTTACAGCTTTGAATGCTTGAGCAGATTGATAGGTGAATAACAATACATTTCTTTTGTTCTTGTTGCCTTAGTCTGCAGTAGAATGCTTGATTTATACTTAGAAAAAAGTTGAGAGCTATTGGATTGCATTTAATGCTTCAAACCTACAAAAATTTTGGATAAAAAATAGCCATTGGAAGTTTCAGGCCTTCAGCGGATCGATCCCCTCCCTTAGCAGATCGATTGGTTTATATTTGAGAAAGCCTGATTTTATGCCCATTTTACCTTACCCGATTGATCCCTTGCTTTAGGGGATCAATCTGTTCTTTTAGGTGATTGATCCCCTATGTGGGGGGATCGATCCCTTTTCTGGGTTTCCATACTTGGGGACATTTTGTTTGAACAACCGATCGATCTTTTTAAGAGGGGATTGATCCCTTGCCTTAGGTGATCGATCCTCTATATGAGGGGATCGATCCCTTTTCTAAAAAATTGCACGAGGAAAGCATTCTATATGAAAAAGTGATCGATCTCTTAAATGAAGGGATCGATCTGTTCTGCTAACCAATCGATCCCTACAGGGAGAGGATCGATCAATTTTTACCAAATCTTGAGAACTTTCGGTTTTAGTTGAAAACAAGATCGATCCCTTTTGCTAGGGGATCGATCTAGTAATGGAAGGGATCGATCCCTTCTAACAAAACTTGCATAAATCATGTTTTGTTCTGAGAATTGGAGTTGTTTTGGTTCTCAAATGAATTTTGGCAAGATAAAAGGGTGGAAAAATGTTCAATTTAAGCTTAGACAAGATTGAAAGAAGTTTGGAAAAATTTTATTTTGTCAAATCAAAACTCTTAATCAATTCAAGGCCAATAAAGTTTATGAAAGAAATATTTCCTTTTGCAAAAATCCTTAAATCTTGTAAGGAATCAAAGAAGATGATCAAGGATTTGGGTTTCAGATATGAGAAAATTCATAGTTGTCCCAATGATTGCATATTATATTAGGATGATAGAAAAATTTAAGAATCTTGTCATTTGTGTGGTATTTCTCATTGGGTGGACCAAAACCCGGATGAAAGATTAAATGAGGATGGTGATGAGGTCTATGTAAAAAAAAAGCCTATTAAGGTTTTACGCTATTTTCCATTAATACTAAGACTTTAATGACTTTTCATGTCTTTCAAAATTGCAGATTCAATGAAGTGGCATCATGAGAAGCGGATGGATAATGGATCATTAAGGCATTCTACAGATTCTTTGGCATGAAAATCATTTCATTCTAGGTTTTTAGACTTTGTATTTGATCCTCAAAATGTTATGCTTGGACTAGCATCTGATGAATTCAACCTATTTAAAATGATGAGTACTTATTGTAGTACTTGGTCAGTTGTATTGATTCCTTACAATTTGTCACCATGGATTGCTATGAAGCAACAATCATTTATATTATCTAAGATAATTGCTAGGGAAAAAGGTCCAGGTAATTATATAGACATCTACGTACAACCTCTTATTAAAGAGTTAAAGTAATTATAGGAAGAAGTTGAGACTTATGATGTATTAAAAAAAGAAAACTTCAATATACATGTTGTTTTATTATGGACTATCAATGATTTTTCTACTTAGGCGAATTTATCTGGTTGGAATACAAAAGGTCATTATGCTTGTCCATGTTATGCTGCATAGACATGTTCGAAATGGTTACCTAATAGTAGGAAGTTCTGTTATATGCGACATCATCAATGCTTAGATGATAATCATTAATTTAGATTCCAAAGATATCTTTTTAATCGAACTGAATAGTTAAGGAGATCACCTTTACCAATTAGTGGGTTTAATATCTTGTCAAAGTTAAAAGATATCAATTTCACTTATGAAAAAATGACTTTATCAAGGAAAAGAATGAATGACATATTTGAAGTTGATGATGCTGATACTCAAATTGGTAATCTTGATGTTCAAAGTGATGAAGAGGATGATGAAGAAGATGGCCCCAATGAGTTTAAGTTATGAAAAAAGGAAGTATATTTTTTTAGTTTTCTTATTGGGAATATAATTTATTACATCATAACCTTGATTTGATGCATATCGAGAAAAATGTTTGTGAAAATTTTATTGGGATAATTCTCAATGTGAATAGAAGATCAAAGGATGACTTAAAGAGTCTGCTTGACCTAGTTGATATGGGGATTCACCCTAACCTTCATCTGAAATTGCTTCCTAATGGCAAAAATCGATTGCCTCTTCCCTGTTTTGGGAGTTTTAAAGTTAAAAAAGATGTGTTTTGCAAGCTTTTGAAAAATGTCAAAGTTTCAGATGGCTATGCATCAAATATATTGAGATGTATGAATCTGAAGGAGTGAAAATTTTCTTCATTGAAGTCATATGATTATCACATTTTGATGTAAGACTTACTTCCAATTACTTTACGTTCATCAATGTCAAAGCAAGTCACTTTTGTTGTAATTGAATTGAGTAACGTATTTAAATCTCTATGTGGGAAATGTATGAATGTGGAAGAGCTTGACAAACTTTAAGATTGAGCCATAATAATTGTATGCCATTTAGAGAAGATTTTTCCTCCAAACTTTTTCACTATTGTGATGCATTTGGTTATCCACCTTCTATATAAAGCAAAAGTCAGTGGGTCGATTTATTATCGATGGATGTATATTATCGAAAGGTATTATTAGTTAATAGATTGATTAGGTTGTTATTGATGATCATGCCACTCTAGTTAAAAAGATATCTGACTAACGTTTTATGCGATAAGCTGTTGGGGAGATTCAAGTCTTATTGTCACAACAAACACTATCTGAAAGGTTCTATTGCTGAAGGATATTTAGCAAAAAAATGTATAACATTTTATTCTCTTTATTTGGTAGATGTTGAAATGAGATTTAATAGACCATTGAGAAATGTTAGTATGTAGCATACTAACTTTGCCTATAGTTATCTTTTTGAAAATTTTGGACAACCAATAAGCAAAGCTAAAATGGTGGAGTTAGATGATAAATCTTAGGCACAAGCACATCGATATGTTCTTTTCCATCATGACTTAATTGAATCATTTCACACATAAGTTTTTTAGCAAGGAAATTATTCATTCCATTAAGCATAATTTATTGTATTTTTTTTATTGTTAATACTTTTTCATGATGCTTTGTAATAAGTATAGAAATAATTTGAAAGCTCCTGCACAGTATTGATGATCAAATCCTCAAGAGCTTGATAAGTTATTCACCGAAAACTTTCATTAATGGTTAGGAGCAACTATAAGTAAAGCCATACTTCCTATTATGAGAAATCTACATAGAATGCTTACGATATAACTAACATTAATAACATATATATTTATTCCACCTTTATAGGTTTGGAGTGGAAAGCTTGTTAGTTAAGAGGTGAAGTGTCTTTCACAAGGTCTGAATAGGATTGTGAAACGATACAAAGGTTTCATCATCAATGGGTTTACATTTCACACTAAATCCCGTGAGAGATTTAGAAGTACACAAAATTCTGGAGTTATTGTTACTTCGTCAACTACTAGCTATGCCAGTGCTAGGGACACAAACCCTTTAGAGGGAAATGTTGACTATTAGGGCATGATTAATGATGTCATTAAGTTGGATTATTCTAGCAAGTGGAATGTTGTCTTATTTCGATGTGATTGGGCTAATGTGAATAGTGTGAGGGGTATTAAAAAATATTAGTATGGATTTACACTTGTGAATTTTTCTCGATTAATTCACACTAGACAACAGTTCATCGATGAACCTTATATTTTTTCATCTCAAGTTAAACAAGTTTTTTATTCTGAAGATCCCAAAGAATTGGGCTAGTTTGTTGTTCTTTAAAACACACCGAGAGACTTATTTGATAAGGGGTTAATACCAAAGATAATGTTGAACATGGAATTGAATCTTATCTTTTTGCTAAACAAAACTTGGATGAAAATATCTCTAGTATCTACGCTCAGTGGGTCCGTGAAGATGTTAATGAAGACATTTATAAATCATGATAAATCATCTATATTTTGTAATTCGAGTGTTTAAGGCATAATGTAGTAAATACTTGTATGTAATTAATGTCGCATTCGCTATTGTATATTTATTGTTTTGTAAATAATACATTATCTTTTGATTTAATTAAATCAATATGTTCTTTATATATCGTAGGTTATGATTTTTTAACTTCTTAATGTCTTTATATATGTTCTAAACTAATATCTTTTATATATTCCTTTTTATGATACAGGTAAGCTACAATGCAAAGAAGTAGATTGAAATGAATACATTTCAAAGATATTAATTCAAAATCATCTACAGCACCTATTGATATTGGCTATGGACTGAATCTTTTGGAGGGGAATGAATGTATTGTCAATTCTAAATCATTCACTTCTAACCTTTTAACTATTATTGGATGTGGCAATACAGAAGGTCCAGGTTTAGATAATATCCCGTCAATTGATTATGCTTTAAATTTGAATGTAAGTATCATATACACCATATTTAGAATTCTATTATAATGATTAAAGTATTGGCATTTTACAAATTGATTTTTTATTTTTTTACAGTTGATAACAATGGTCAACGGAAGACCAAAGGCTAGACAACTTTGAAGGAATTGTTTGCACTACCTCTGAACAAGCATATTGTAGTGTCTATAAATCCTGATTGGCAACCAATTGGTGAAGAGGCTCAACAGTTGGCTGGATTTCTAGGCATGCTTGCTCGTAATGGAATGAAATTGCCTATTCATTATGAAACATAGCATAAAGTTCTAGCAAAAGTTAAGGTTGATGCTTTAAACTTTATTGAGGTATTAGTATAATTAATTACATATAAAAATATAATTACTTTATATTTTGTTTACTTATTCAAACTTTTCTTATTGTATTATTACAGTCAAGATTTGTACTTAAAATACCAACTTCATTTGTGCTTAAGTCATTAGGAAAGAAATGGAAAGACTATAAGTATAATTTGAAGAATAAGTATTTCGATCGAAATAATACTGTAAGGCAACGATGGAAAATCTACCATGTAATGTAATTAGGTGGCAATATGAACAATTAGTTAGATTTTGGTTCTCAAGAAAATGAGAGGTACTAATTTATAACTTTATATAGTAGAATCAAATAATGAAAGTGTTTTATGCTTTAAGTTGGAAATATTTGTATTTCTACCATATACATAATTATTTTTTATGACAGGAAAGAGAACAGATTGGGATTGGTAGTAGAAAGCAATAGAAATATAGCCACACAGTGGATCAAAAAGTTTTGCAAGAAAGCAAAAGAAAATAATAAGTTTATGATTATAAACTTATTCTAACGAACTTTTTATGCCGTTAAAAGGTAAATATGCAAATTAACAGTTATTGTTCTGTTTTAATAGTTTTGATAGTTTCAATACATGATATTAAACTTATCAAAAGTATTGAACTTAGTTGCCATGGTTGATATGTATGAAGAAATTATTGTTTATGTCTATTTAGGTAAAAATACAAATTTGTTGTTATTGTTCTATTTTAACAGTTTGGATAGCTTCAATACTTGATATTAAACTTGTTCAATTGATTGAACTTGGTTTCTACATTTGATATGTGTGAAAAAACTATCATTTATGTCTATTTGGGACTATTTTTGCCTTTAAAAAGAAAAAAATACAAATTAAACTTTTGGTTGGCTTTGAACAATTTGGATGGCTTCAATCCATGATATTAAACTCATCCAAATAATTGAATTTGGTTTCCATGATCGATATATGTGAAAGGCCAAAATGCTTTTATTATTGCATCTGTTTAAGACTATTGTGTTGTTAAGGGGCCAAAATATAATTTTACGGTTATATTTATATTTTAACAATTTAGATAGATTAAATACATTATATTAAAAGTATTTGAAACTTTTGAACTTGATTGACAAGCTTGGTAAGCATGAATAAGTTACGGTTGATATGTATTTAACAATAACATATGTTTTTACATAGGAGATTGAGATAAGTGGTACAATTGAACGTGTGGAACTTTTTCACTTAACACACAAAAAAAGATGGATCTTACCTGAATGTTGAAACACAAGAAATTATGGTAATTTGTAACATCTATTTTAATGGAAAGTCAAAATTTAATTTTTTTAACATATTATCAATTAATCATTAAACTTGATAGTTGTATATGACTAATTTATAGAAAAAAGCAAAAGAGAAAATGACTGCTAAGATTGAAGTAGCATTTGATAGTTCTGTCAACATGTAAGAATTGAAAATTTGAATATTTATAGAAGTTAGTGGAAAAGAAAGGCATGGATGGGTCTAACATAATCTACCTACTATGGACGTAGCTCTTAGCAATTTACATTCTTAGCAAGTCAGTCTTCGTGAGGCATTTCAATATTGAGAGATGAGTTACAAACTATGCAACAACGTTTCTAGCAAATGGAAATAGAAAGAGAACATGAGCGTGCCAAAATTGAGGAAGAACATGCCAAAATGGAGTAAAAGCATGCAAAATTTTAGTAGTTGCATGATCGATTCGATCATTTTATGAATTATGTGCAATAACAATTTTTAAGAACTAATTTCGGTAGTCCACCAACTCAGATATTATATTTAGTAAATATTTATATTTTTTAATATAAAAAAAGCTTACTATTAAGTGTTAAAAATTGTATGGTATTTATTCAATAGGTTTTTGAGCACGCTAGTGAGCAAGGTGGAAAAATTTCTTCATCAATTGGGAGTGTTCCAAATCTATGCAGTCATAAATTTCATACATTTTAATTTTATTTTGTTAATGTATTAAAAAATTTTGAATGTTATTATACTAATTATTAAACTTTGTGTTAATTAAATGCACATTTGAATGTGAATTAAGTATTTATTAATTTCAATTTCTGAATTTAAGTTCATTTTTATTTCTTTTAACATTTCTTGTTAATGAAAATAATAAATATTAACAAAAATTTTTTATTAAAAAATTAAATTTTTTAATTTCACAGCGTTCGTGTTCAAAAATGCCGCTAAATTCTAAATTTAGTGGCATTTGTATCATAAAATGCCACTAAAAGTAGTAGCATTCTTATAAAAAAAAATCACTAAATTAGCGACGTTCCAATCTAAAAAACGCATTTAAATTAGTCGTGTTTTTTTATACAAACATCGCTAATTTAGTGGCGTCTTACCATATAAACGCCACCATATTAGCAACATTTTTCTAATACAAATGCCACTAAATCAATGGCATTTCAAATATACAAATGCTGCTAAAATAATAGTATTTTCTAGATACAAACGTTGCTAATATAATAGCATTTTATAAAAAAATGTTGCTATTTTTTTTATGCATGTATAGCCAACACTCTGACTAGCTTTTTTGCAAACGCCACAAATCTTTTAGTAGCATTTATAAACACTGCTAAACGTTGAAAAAAATGCCACTAAAAACCTAAAAACCTATAGTGGGGGATTGATTCTTGTGTGTATCACTGGAAATTAGGATTGATTTTCACACCATGTATGGACACTTCTTCCTTCCCTACTACTAGAATTTGGTCAATTGTTGCTACCTCTCTTATAAAATCTCAAAGTTCTTAAGATTTGCCTTGCCTTCCCTTTTTTTTTTTATTATAGTTAATTGCTAAATGAATCCTTAAACTTCTCAAATCCAAAAATTCTCAAAAAGGGCAAAATATAAATGCTTAAAGAGTTTTTTTGTTCTCCTCTTCTTTATTGGTTGTGTTTATGCTATTTAAATAGAGGTTTACTTTTAATTTGATTAGAATCCTCAATCAACAAAAACAACAAAATTCCCTAATTTTGTGTGTTATCTCCTAAGCATATTTATCCTTCAAGAAATTCAATCATTATTTCTTTAGATCAATATTCAGCCAAACCATAATATTTAATTCAATACAAGTTTTGGTTTTAATGTTATTTTGTTTTAATACATTATTTTATGCAATCCTACTATTTGACCTTTACAGTTCTTTCTTATTTTTCATTTTCAATCATTATTTCTTTAGATCAATATTCAGCCAAACCTTAATACTTGCTAAGTGATAGTTAGTTAAGTAGATCTAGACCTATAAAAGCTTTCTTTTATGCTTTCTTATTTTGGCACCATGACCAAGGGATTACAGTGGTGTTTGATTCAATATCAATAAGGATTCTCTATTCCTTTATAATTTAAACTTTTATTTTTATTTGCTTTTATTTGGTTTGATCTTTTCTTGTTTGTATGCGTAGATCTTAAAGTGTTGACTTGCTCCAATTGATAACGAAATTAATAAAACTCTAAGATGTCCAAGGCAAGAGCAAACACCACCTGCACTTATACGAATGGCAAATGCAAATAACAAAAGTCCAAAAACTTTGAAAGATTATGCTATCCCTAATGCTTATGGTTTTCAACCATCTATTCAAAGGTCAACATACAAGCTAATAACTTTGAGAACAAGCCTTCAATTATACAAATAGTCCAAACTGCTGTATAGTTTGGCAGTTTACCAAATGATGATCCTAACTTTCACTTGTCTAATTTTCTTGACTTATGTGATATTTCTAAGTATAATGGTGTTTTAGATAATGCATTAAGACTAAGACTTTTTTTCTTTTCTCTTAAGGACAAGGTAAAAAGCTAGCTATCTTCATTACCATCAAGATCAATTAGAACTTGAGAGGATTTGGTTCAAAAATACTTAGCAAAATTCTTTCCACCTGCCAAGATTGCCAAATTGAGGAATGAAATCACCACTTTTCTGCAAGTGGATGGTGAAAATCTCTATAACACTTGGGATATATTCAAACAGCTATTAAGGAAATGCCTACATCATGGTCTTCCCCAATGGTTACAGATTCAGATATTCTACAATGGTCTCACTCCATCTATAAGAACTACCTTGGATTCAGCTGCAAAAGGAGTCATAATCGGTAAGACTGCTAAGGAAGCCCATGAGTTGATTAGGAAGATGGTCACCAACAATTATTAATGGGGTATGGAAAAAAGGTACACAAAAAACCTACTGATGTTTATGGGTTAGATGCTTTTACTCCCAGTAATTCACATTTGGCAGCCTTAACTAAAAAGATCGAAGCATTAAGAACCCCATCTCAAACCAACCCAATCTATTACATTCAAAACCCTTTTGTTTCCTATGAAATATGTGATAGACCTCATTCCAATGATAACTGCCAATTTAGGATAGAAACAGCCCAGTTTGACCAACAATGTAAGCTTACCTAGAACCTTTACAATAACACATATAACCAAAGTTGGCAAAACTACCATAACTTTTGTTGGAACCAACCCACCATCAAACCATCAACCAATATAACAATTTTGGCCCTAGCTCACAACTCTATAACCCATCACAAGAAAAGAAAACTAGTTTTGAGAAAATGTTAACCCAACTAATCCAAGCAAAAAATAAAAACATTCAAAGCTAAGTTACATTAATCAAGAAATTAAAACCATATAGATTAACTTGCTTAAGCCATAGCCAATCGACCTTTAGAAACCTTGCCTAGTAGTACCAAGTCAAACCTTAAAAAACAAGGCTAGGAAACATGCAATTTTATATACTCATTTGGAAAGAAAGTATGTATGACTCTGATAATGATGACATTATGGATGAACTTGTGGTGGTTAATCTTCTTAGTTTTGTTAAGCAGCCTAAGGTAGACTTCATTAGAAAGGATGATGACCTATTAAAGTATGGGAAGAAGATCTTAAGAAGCTTTGATCACATGGCAATGGAAGCTTCCGAAAACATTGAACCTTATAAAGGTGAGAAAGAGAATTTTAAAATGAAAAAAGATCTTGAAGAGTATGTTTAAAAGGATGATCCTGAAGAGCTCTTTGAAAGATCAGCTGAAGAAGTAGAAATGCTCGTGCAAGTGGGGAGAGCACTTTTGGAGACTATTCAACTTGAGAGAGAGGAGAAAAATATTCAAATCGATGCCTAGAATAACTA
Organism: Durio zibethinus; assembly: GCF_047325235.1. Lineage (NCBI taxonomy): Eukaryota > Viridiplantae > Streptophyta > Magnoliopsida > Malvales > Malvaceae > Durio > Durio zibethinus. The sequence goes on from NC_143166.1 coordinate 23,007,134, forward strand.
CTCAAAGTCAAACCTTTGAGATAGCAACACAAACACCAAGGTTTATCTTGAAAATGTTACTCAAAGAGTTAGAAAATGCTACTTTTATTGAAAACTGCAATCCTGAACTTTGAAAACTCCTTCAAAAAAAGCAAAAAGATTCATAGAGTTTTACTATCTCTTGTAAAATTGGTCATTACAAATTTGATGAAGCTTTTTGTGATCTTGGATCTAGTATTAACATTATGTCTATCAATATTTTTATGTAGTTAGACTATGGAATACTGAAGCTATCAATATTCACCATCAAATTTACTAACAGATTTGCTAAAAAGGCATAAGGAATGTTAGAAAATATTCTAGTAAAAGTCAGTAAGTATACTTTCCCTGCTGATTTCATTATCTTATATATAGAGGATAGTGAAGCTCCATTGCTTTTAGGTAGATCTTTCCTGTTGTTCTCCAAAGCTTTAATTAATGTGTATAACTATGACCTTACTCTAAGATTTGAGGACAAAAGAATATAATTTGTGACTAGTGGATATGGTATCTTTAAAAATGATGATGTACACTTAATAACAAGAGTTAAGGAAAAAAAATAACCTTAAGAGTCAAGCTTGATGGCTAAACCTCCTGCCCTAGTGTCACAAGCCACTTAGCTAAATCTTCTAGCCTTTGCAAATTTATAACTGAAATCCCTAGACCAAAAACCCCCATGTTGAATTCTAGTCCAATATATGTTATTCCTGCAAGTAAAGTTAGTACACCTCCTAGGCCTAATTTTATTTATGTGATTGCACAAAAAATGATGCAATAAGGTAAACTACCTTCTAAAGGGATGATTTGATTTTCAAATTTGGTGATGGTCAAGCTTAACCAAAACTACCGTTACTTGAGATGTAACCCAAGTTTTACTTTAGTGGTTAATGCATTTCTTTTCTTTATTTTTAGGACAGGTATGCTTGGATTTGTTTTTGTGTTTTAAGTGTTTTTGTAGAAAAGTGATGGAATGTCAAGCCTTATGAAAAACACTTAGAGATTTGGTCTTGATGCAAATTTTTAGGGAGTATTTATATTTTCTTATATTTAATTGCTTTTATTTTGAAGTAATGTTTAATTTAAGTGTGGGGGAAAAGAATGCTTTTTGAGCTTAACTTGTTTTCAAAAAATTTTACCCATTTTTGCTTGTTGATTTAAACCAAATTGGCATGCTAACTTCTTTGTTATGCAAGCTTAGTTGATTTTTCATGAATTTTTCAAAAATGACTTGAGTATCATATGAGGATAGGTATGAATGTGGTGAAGCATGAAACAAGTTCATAAGTATGCTTTTCTCTAGAATAGATTTCTATGTATATGTTTTTATTCTCGATCTATGAGATGCATTAATTTTTGTGAAAAGTTTGTGAGATGTTAAGCTACATAGAAATTTGAAGTAAGAATAAGACTTTAGAATTTACCTACCCAACCTTTAAGGTGAAATTCTATATTATACTTGACTTAAGAGATGATTTAGGCAGTCTTTAGACATTTTAAGTCTTTTCAAGCCCACCTTTAATAATGCATCCCTAGAACCTTTGTTTTAAGCCTTATATATTCCATTTCTTTGTTTATTTTAGCCATAATAATATGCTAAAAGCCTTTTCTTTTATTATTATTCCTTTTTCTTGTTTTATTCTAACCCAATGTGCTTACACTTATTATAAACTCAGGAGGAAGGGAAGTGCAAGGAATGGAAAAAGAAAAAGAAAAAGAAACAGCAAAAGAAAATAATAATAAAGTAAAAAATACCTATGTACTAAAAAAATAAAAATTGCCGAAATAAAATGATGCCTCAAGGTCTCAAAAAGTCTCAAATTTTATTGAGTCCAAGAAATTTAGAAAGTAAAGTAAGGGTTATAAGCCTAAAATTCTTTTTTCCTAGCTTTACCTAAGCCTTACATTTCAAGCCTTAAAAACCTTTTGATCTTGAGTCAAGTATATGAGTCTAACTTTAGTGAAAGGGGAAAGTAGATATATGAAGTTTATTTTATCTTTAAGTTGATATGTGATGATATGTTTTGGATTCTTTTTACTCAAATTATATGTATGGCTTGGAGATGGAGTAATTTCATATGCTTAAAAATTATAAGATATTGAGAGCTTACTTTTGGATGTATTTCTTATGAATTTATGTTCATAATTATTTTTGTATTATGCAATAGTGCATGACAGTCATGAAATTTTGACTTTGTGAGTATGTATATTGAAGTTTAGTGATGTTGACTTGTGAGTTTTGTTTGATGACAAGCAAAGACTTAAAGTGTAAGGGTGTGATAGCACTTAAATATATAATAATTATTAGGTTGAAGTTTGGTAGAAAAGTTTAATATTTGATTGATTTTGGTGCATTTAATAATTATTTCTTGATCTTTAGGTTTTTCTACTTGAAATAGGATTCTATCATTTCATGCAAGAAAACCATGCAAGATCAAGACAAGCATTACCCTTGTAATTTTTGGCCAAGCATGTAAGGATGGAATGGAATTTGACTTTAAGTAGAATTACTAAATTTGACTTGAAGTAGGAGTTCTCATGGCATAATAATTCAACAAACATTTGACTACATCACGTTCAAGAAGATTTCATGCCCATGTTTGATATTTGAGGAGTTTCACTTAAACAAGGATACTATGACATTTGGCCAAAGCAATTTGTGATCAACCATGACTCTTTTGATCATTTATTCGAAAAGTTGTGATTTAAGAAAGATTGTGTAAAGATTAGTTTTAATAATTTGGATGAAGATTAAATACTATCTTGAAAGTCCAAACTTAGCTGAATACACCATGAAACATGAACAAAATGAAGCATTTCATGATCCAACATCCAAAAAGATTTCCCTAGGTAGCATGATCGGCCAAGATGATCAAGAAAAAGGAACCCCATTTAGTTAGGACTCTTGGAATATCAAGGTAATTCCTATCCTTGAGTGTTTTGATAGAATTGAACCTTTAAGATTGTACTAACCCCTTAACCAAAACCTTCATTATAAATAAATAGGCTAGTTCTTGATTTAACACACCACACATTCCACTCTTCTATTTTCTCTTGTCTTTCTTTAGTTTCGCATCTTTAGTTTTCTTTATAATTCTTATAGTTTGGTTAATGTGACAAATTAGTAAATACAACTTGCTTTCTAAATTCTCTTTTAATTCAAAGTATTCTTATAGTTTCAAGATTTATTCTTTTCATGGCTATTTTACATATTTATTTCGGTTTTAAGTTTTTATGGCTTTCTTGTTTCAGTTTTACAATCACGTTTCCATAGTTTTGGTTCTTGATGAAATTAAGATTTATTTTCTTCCATTTAAGCTTTTAATAGTTTCAGTCACAATCTTTGCTTCAATACAGGTCTCAATTTTAATGTTATTTTATTTCAATACATTCTTTTATGCAATCCTATTATTCAACTTTTATAATTCTTTCTTATTTTTCAGTTTCAATCATTATTTCTTTAGATTAATATTCAACCAAACCCTAATACTTGTCAAATGATAGCTAGTCAAATAGATCTAGGCCTACATAAGCTTTCTTTTATTCTTTCTTATTTTCTTTGCAAGTTTTAGCCAATCTTTCATTAGTTTAGATATAAGAGTTTAGTTTGTCTCCTTTGGTATTTAAATCCACCCAACATTTTACTTTTATATATCTTGTGGGACAATACTTTACTCTCATCACTTAATTACTTGATTATGATTTGTGCATGATAACTCTATTTTATAAAGTTATTTCTAGTACTTTTATGGTTGATTTTTGCTTGATTTTTAGCAAAATAATGTTCTTTTTATTCCTAAATGGTTGAATTTTCTATTTTATAGGTTTTCTTGAAGAAAAGAATGATTCTTGGAAATTCTTGAGGATTCTTGAAGTTTCTTGATGATTCTTGGATGATTTTTAATCATATTATGGATAGTTGAGATATTCTTAAAAGTTCTTGATTTTTTGAAAAACTTAACATTAAAGATTTGAAAAGATGTTCAAGATTGGCTTTATAGAGTTAAAGAAGATGAATATTGAAGAAAGAATATGATAATTCATGCAACTCAAGTTGGAATTTCAACAAAAGAATAAGGGCAGAATTGTACTTTCACATAATTGCAAGTCTATGGTAGCTTGTGTAGGTGCACATGCATGGGATTATTATGGGATGAAATGGCATTTAAATGTATTCTTATTGGTTAAGGAAAATGATGTGGCATGATGAGGTAGCAATTCTTTTTTTTTTCTTATTTGGAGTTGGATTTCTTTTCTTAGTGAGAAATTCTTAGTGAGAAAGTATTCCTAATTCTACTTAGAATAAGATTGTGCATGTTTTATAAATACAACTTGTATGAGCATTAAGGAAATTTTTTGAATAAAGTTAGTTTTTTATTTTTCTTCAAGAATTTAGGCCAAGGTGTGGAAGTGAAGATCAAGATTAAGATGGAAGGATTTAAAGCAACTTTGAAGAAGCTAAATTTAGTAAGGTCGAAAATATGTTTCCTTGATTTGGTAAGATTCTATTTGAGTAAGTTTATGTATGGTGTGGAAGAGTTGCTACATAATAAGATATGGTATGGTAAAGCTCTAGAAGCCTTCTTTTAAGAGTCTTTATTAAAGAAGCATTCTTGGATTAAAGAAACCAAGTCCAATCGAAACTATGAGTAGTCTTCTTGGAATTCCTTAATGGCCGAACCTACCTAGGGTTTTTTTCCCTATAAATACATCATATTCTCCTAAAACGAAAAAGTGTACAAGGGATTGAGGTGACAAACCAAATTTATAAGAATTTATAAGATCTTTAGTTTTCTTTTTAAGTTTTCTTGTTCTTTAGTTTTCTTTAAGCTTTCTTTAGTTCTTAAGATTCTATTTTCAAGATTTATAGTTCTTTAATTTTTTTGGTTTTTAATATTTGTTTATGCATATTCTTTTTAAGATTTTAAGCAATTAAAATTTCTTTTTAAAGCTTTCTTTCATTTGGTTTTGATGTTCGTGGTTTAATTATTGGTTCTTGAATTCAGATTGGGCTTCTTATCTTATAGTTGCTAAATTTAAATTTACTCTTGATTTAATTCTATTTGGTTTAGCTAATGTATGGTTTTAATTGATTCAATTGCATGTTAATCTTTTTTTAAAGTATTCGGTTCTTGGTTTTAAATTTTAATTCAATTCGATTTTATTGTTTTATTTAGGTTTGCAAGCTTCAAGTTTAAATCTTTATTCTTGCTTAATCTTTATATGTTCTTGATTTAATTAGTTAAAGCAGTTTTCTATTTTAGTTTCGAGTTTTATTTAATTGACAATTAAGGTTTAATAAAAATAGGTTTAGGGTTTCTTATTAAAAAGTATAGGGTTTTAATAATTTACAGTTTTATATATTGATTAATTTAAATTCAGTTTTAGTTTAATTTGGTTTAATTGCATGTTCCTTAATTAATTTAAGTTTATTACATATTTTAAAAATTTTTTAGGGTTTCAGTTTACATGTATTGCATGGTTTGCATGATAGTTTGATTAAGGTTGTTTAGGTTTTGCATTATTGGTTATTATATCAATTGGTTCTTATTAATTTGATTTATATTGCATGCTTGTTTTTTTAGTTACATTCGGTTCATGCATTTAGGGTTTATGTTATTTTGGTTTTACTTAATTGCATGTTATTTGAATTTGGTTTTGTTTCATTATTATTATATTGCATTTGGTTTTATTAGTTTTTAGTTATAGATTCTTGTTTAGTTTATTTTAATTTTGATTTATAATATTGCATGTTTTTTGGATTTTATTTGTTTAGTTTTTATATCTTTTATTTGATTTTCTACATATAGGCTTAAAAGCATACAATTTTGGTGCTTAAGATTTCTAGTTTTCAATCTTTGTGGAAATGATCTTTATATTATTACTTGTTATGATTTTGTGTGCTTATAGATCATCAATCAGTGCACCTTCAGGCGTTGTATAAATAGGAAATAAAAAATATAAGAAAAACAAAGTACAACAAAGAAAAGAAATAAGAAATATTATCCTTGACCCAATTAGTAAACTAAAGCACAAAAAAATATGGTCTTAAGCCACATTAAAACAATTTGGCCTAAATATAGATTAAAAAGAGAACTTGGATATAATAGAGTGTTTACAGTTGTCCTTTTTTATATATTTTCTATGAAATAGGAAACATGAAAAGACATAGACACTTATTATGTTTGTGTCTAACTCAAAATAAAAATTCAAAGATTCACAATGATAAAAGTGAAAAATTCAAAATTTGAAGATTCATATCTCCAAATTCAAAGATTTAAAACTCAAAAATTCACAAATGAAGAAATTTAAAATTTGCAATTTAAAAGTCAACAAATTAATTTAAAGATTCGCAAATAAATTTAAGGATACATATATAAAAATTCAAAGATTAGAAATAAAACCAAAGATTTACAAATAAAATTAAAATTCACAAAATAGTTCAAAGATTCATAAAATCCAAATATATACAAGAATTCAAAATTTCACAAGTACTAAAAGATTCACAATTGTAAAGATTTGCAAATAATTTAAAATTTTCACAAATGAAATTTTAAAGTTTTGAAATTGTAAAGATTCAGAAATAATTTTAAAGAATTACAAATGAAATCTCGAGATCACACCTTAAATTCAAAAATTCACATTTTAAATCCCAAGATTCATATTCAAGAAATTTTAAAGACTCATATCTAAAATTCAAAAATTGATATTAAAAAAATTTAAGATTTACATCCAAAATTCAAATTTTCACATTCAAAAAAATTAAAAATTCACATTCAAAAAAATTTTATAGGTTCACATTCAAAATTTAAATATTCACATTCAAACAAAATTTTAATGATTTGTATCAAAATTTAAAGATTTGCATTAGGAAAATTTTTTAAATTATGCTAAAAAATATTACAAATCATTCTCATATTTAAAAAAAAACTTTTCTTTAATAAAGGTTTTAAAACTTCACGAATCAAATCTAAAAAGTTCCCTAAAGGTTTTAAGAGATTACATACAAAGATCTTATAAAACATGCTCAAAGGTCTTTGTGATTATACCTTGAGGACTTATAAATCATATTGAAAGGTCTTATGATGCTACAAGTCTTACAAATCATGCTTATCTTTGAAAAAACTTATTTAAACAAAGACTCCATAACTTTAAAAGGAAAATTATAACAATTTTCTTTTCGTATGCCAACATAGTTGGACTTAAATCTCATTTACTGGGCCATCTAAATTGGGATTAAAATTCTCAGGTGCCATCTAAACTATGTATAAAAATCTTATCATGTGCTAGTTAAACTGGGTTTAAAAATCTTATATTCTCAACATTTCCTTAAAACCTTTCTTTTTTTTTTCTTTATCTCAAAGCTTGCAAGAATGCAAACGTCATATCCTAAAGACAATGTAAATGCAAATTTCTTTTTATTCAAGATGCAAAATTTATCTCAATAATGCAAATGCTTCACAAAATGCAAATGCAAATATCTATCACAAATATTCTTTCACCAATGCAAATTCCTTATTTCAAAGGTGCAAAATCCATAATTACTTAAATGCCTTCTAAATGATGTAAATGCATGACCCACACATTGATGCAAATTCCAAATTCCAAAATTTATATGCTCACCAAATGATGCAAATGTATAATACTAGCTATCATGCAAATGCAATTATCAAAATAATGATTCAAATGTTCACTAATTATTGTAAATGCATGTTTAGATTGTGATGCAAATGCAAGTATCAAAACAAAGTATTTTCTTTGCCCAAAAATTAGCTCTTATCATATTGGTTTGGAAATCTTCTCCAATTTGTCAAATTCAACAATTCAAATTTGAATGTTTTTCCAAAACTCACAAAAGAATTATAGTAATAAATTCCCAGAATGATCAAAAGAATCCTTTTTGTTCTTCATTCTTCAAAATATTCACCATAAGCTAGAAAAAAATTACCCTTATAAAACTATTTTCCTTGATGAAAAAATGAATCAATTATCCTATGTGATCGAATCTCTTAAAAATTGGTGATTACTAATTAAAATAAATATGATGAATCACAAGTTAGTCTTTTTCAATGGATAAAACAATTTGCCATATCAAGATTTCTTTTACGATGATAGTCTCTTTCACTGGGTGAGCAAAAGTATATCAACTTTTCTTCATCTAGGTTCACAAATGAAAAGCATGTTCTTTTAAAATCAAATTTTCGCAAAAGGATTTGAAGCATTATCCATTTTGGCACCCTCTTAACTTCGTAATGTGGCATTTCAACAAATATCAAGGCCTATTGTGGTAGGCTCAAAATTTTGGGGAATAAAAGAAGAAGGCTCAAATTTTAAAGAGAATCTTTAAAGTGAGGTTGATCTCCTTAAGCTTTTAAAAGGTTTCTAATGTTCTTTGGTTTATTCAAAATGTCTTGCTTTTGATGCTTCTGAGTTCATCCTTGATGCATGAGAAGTCACACGTTAATTTCAAATTTTCAATCTTACTTTAGACTACCCTTTCACCTTTTCACCTTAAAGCTTCATTCTTTCATCTTTTTTATTGATTGTTTTACCTTACGTTTAAGAATTCAAATTCATCTAAAACCAAATGGTGATGATGATGATTTCCCAAAAAAAGTTCTTCAATTTAGGTATCAACACATGTTCAAAATGGACTTTTAAAAGAATATAATGTAGGCTATAGTTTGAAGTTTTGAAGGAAAGGATATTAGGCCAAAAAATGTGTAAAGGCAATCAAACCAATGATAATTTTTAAGGACATTTTTTCCTTGAAACATGCTTTTGCATCTTTTTCATTTCTTTCTCTTTTTTTGTTCTCATTTTTTTTTCTCTTTCTTCTTTTTTTTTTTTTGGGATGTTTCTATTTTTGACAAAATTAGTTCAAAATTTTTAAAACTCAACTTATTTTAAACTTACCCCTTGACGTAAGCATTCTTTGATCAATTGTTTTCTTGAACAAATCCACATTCGAACTTATCCCCAGTAAGAAGGTTGACAATTGGTTCATGGTTCAAAGTTCAAATCAATACAAGCCAATTTAAATCAAGTCTTCTAGTAGGTCAAAGTTAGGTTAGTTTCAGTAGGCCACGGGTCAAAACCCTTTCGTTTCATCCCAAATGGCACCGTTTTATTCATAAACGAAATTTAGAACTTAAGCAATTTTTCCTTTTTTCTTTTATTAATTCTCTATTTCTTTCAATTTCTTTTCATTCTCTCCAACTTCAAGGTGGACCAAAAACTAGCAACACAGTTTGACCAAAAACTATCACTGCTACCACTGTATGTTGCTGCCGCTGATGCCAAAACCCAAAAAATAATTTTTTAAATCTTTGCAACCCTTTTTTGCCATAATAAATTTATGACAATCTCAACATCAAAGCCTAGACCTAAATCTGAAAATAAAAGCCACCGCCAAAGTGTCGATCGTTTTCTACAACTAACAACCTTCAAAACCTCCAAAAATACCATTCTCCTATGCATGCTCTTCCTTTTTGTCGTTTCAGATTCCTCGAAACACACGTGCCACCGTAAGTCGCAGCAACTGCCAACCTCAGTCAAACAACTTGAGGTCACAAGAAGCTGTTCCTCTATTCCTGCTGTTTGTCGACCTTCACTATTGTTTAAACATCCGAAACCCACAACAAACCTTCCTCTTCCTTTTCTCAAACTAAATATCAAAAGAACTGTTGATTATTTTTTGTGATTTTTTTATGAATATGTGTATTGCTGTGTGCTTATGTGGTTGCTAATTATTGATGATGGCTATTAGTTCTGAAATGGTAGTGGTTGTTGAGTCTCAATCCGGCTTCACTATGTTGTTGGTTTTTGTTTGGTGACTGTGCCTGATTATTCTCTAAAATTGTTGGTCGATTTTTTGCTACCCATTCTCCGTGTTTTTTATATTTCTGATCGATACCCTTTTGTGTGTACTGTATTTTGCAAATGATGAAATGGTGAGTAAGTTGGGTCTTTTGTGTAGGACTTGATTCTTGCATATAGTGCTGGAAATATGGATTGATTCTCACACCATGTATGCATTTTTCTCTATTCCCTGCTATTGGAATTTGGTCGATTATTGTTGCCTCTCTTGTGAAGTCTAAAAGTTTTTATGATTTGCCCTACCTTCCTTCTTTCCTTCCTTAAGTATTATGGCTAATTGCTAAATGAATCTCTAAACTTCTAAAATCCAAAAATTCCCTAAAAATTAAAACTGAAACACTCAAAAATATTTATGATCTCCCCACCTCTCTGTTGGGTGTGTTAATGCTGTTTAACTAAAGTTTTACTCTTAATCTGATTAGAATCCTCAATCAACAAACACCATCCAACTCCTCATTTCTGTGTGTTATCTCCACAGCATATTTCTCTCTAGAAATTCAATACCAATAAACTTTATCTCAAAAAGCAATTCCAACCAAATCACATCCGGATATTTTAAAATTTTCATTTTTTTGTTTTATCAAAATGAAAATATAAGAAAACTAAAGTTCAACAAAGAAAAAGAAAATAGGGTCCTCGACCCAATTAATAAGCTAAAGCACAAAAGAATATGATCTTGAGCTACATTAAAACAATTTAGCTTGGGCATAAATTAAAGAGAAATCCAGAACAAAATGAAGTGTCTACAATAAATTCATACAAGGACAATTTTTATCCAAGTGAGTTTATATAGGGACAATTTATGCCAATGTAAGCACTTATGAGTGTAATTTTTCTTGTGAAGGCACTGTATGCTAAGGTGAGCTCGTACAAGGATAATTTTTATCAAGGTGAGCTCATACAAGGGGCAAGTTTTATTGAGGTGAGCTTATAAAAGGACAATTTATGTCAAGTTGATCTTATACAAAAGTAATTTTTTTTAAGTGATTTTGTACTAAAGTGACTTACACTAAGGTGACCCTTATTGACTATCATCAAAGTGAAATTATAAGGTGGTGAACAATGCTAAGCTAGGTTTCTATCTTACCAAGGTGAGCCCTTATAAGGATAACTTTTATAGAGATGTGCTCTTAAGAAGGAACTTGCTGAAGTGAGCTCCTTTAAAGGCAATTTTGTAAAGATGAGCTCTTATAAAGGTAATCTTTCCATAATGAGTCCATGTGAAGGCAATTTTTTCTGAGGTGAGATCTTTTGAATGTAATTTTGCAAGGATGAGCTCTAACACAACTTTTTTCGAGGTGAGTTCTTTTAAAGGAAATTTTGTCAAAGTGAGCTCCTATGAAGGCAATTTTTTTGAGGTGATCTCTTTGAAATGTAATTTTGCCAAGGTAAGCTCATATAAAGGCAATTATGTCGAGGTAAGCTCTTATGAAGGCAACTTTTGCCAAGGTAAATACTCATATTTCAAAATTTTATCTTAGATTACATTTTTGCATACTAAACAGATTTAGATTCTTAATGAATAGCAATAACAAGATAATTTATATCAAATAGAAAATGAAATTAAATATTTAGATAAGCAACCAATATCATTCATGAGGCATTTTTGTTTAAAGAAAAACCTAATTAGACAATAAATATACTTAGGTCAGATAAATTTAGTAAGTGGTTGATAATACCTCAATCATGAGGTTGACACCTCAATTATATGAACACTTCTTATAAAAAGGTTTTCTATATCATTTATGAAGTCAGCATTCCTCAATAATGTGATCACATCTTTTCACTAGAAGCATTTCTTATGTTTTTCTCTTGGAGCATCTTGTCATCTTATCATAAGGATAATTTTTTTCTCAACCCCTCTCCCTTTATTCATTGCTACTTCAATGCTTATCTTAGCCTTTATGACCATTGCATTTTCAATGTTGATATTCTTTTTCAACTCAATGTAATAGCTTGGCTCATTTTTTGGAAGGTTCTAAAGGGAAGGAGAAATTAAAGTGGAGTTCATCCACTTTTTGTAACTTTAATATCACATATTTCTAGCTTCAATATTAAATATTGTCATGGTAGAGCTTATCCACTTTGTAGCTTCAACACTTATCATATGGTATCAATGGGTCATTTGCTCCCTATATCAATAAATTAACAAAAAAAATCTAATTGATTAAAAAAATAGAAATAACATTGTTGGTTTTAATGGCGAGCATTCAAAAGCTAGTCAAAGGTTAAGAGTGCTCGATCTCTTCCTGTTTTCCTTCCACAAGTTGACTTGACCTTGAGTTTATGCCACCTCAATCATTCTCTTCTTTTTCTCTTTCCTCAGGTTGGCCACACCTTGGATTTAAATCACCTTGGTTATGCTTAGCTCAATTAATCTAATCTTTTTTTCCTTTTTTAGGTTGGCCAAACCTTGGATTTGAATTACCTCAATTATGCTTAGCTCAATCAATTTCCTCCTTTTTCCTTCACTAGGTCAGCCAAACTTTGGATTTGAATTACCTCAGTTATGCTTAGCTCAATCAGTTTCTTTTTTTTTTCCTTCCTTTGGTCGGCTAGACATTGGATTTGAATCACCTCAGCTACAACCAACTCAACTACCATAGTTTTTATGTTGATACGGTGAGATCTTCTCCATGAACAATGAGGTTTCCAACAATTGCAGCTTATCTATATGTACCAAAGCTTTGTTATTCTTTTACTTTTTTTTCAATGATATTCCTTCTAGGTGCCATTCTAGGATAAGTCCCCTACCCAACATGCCAAATGTTTGAGCTAAAATTTTGAATAGGTCAAGCACCTGAAAGGAGAAACAATGATCAAAAGAAAAAGCCAAAGGTGGCTTTAACTTTTGTGCTCCGACCTTCAAATCAGTAAGGTAAAGCAAAGGAAAATGTAAGAGCGCAAATTACAAAGTGAAAGAATTAAGAGAAATGAGTGGTCTCCTCTACTTAAAGGGAGAAAAGGGTATATTTATACCTAAGGGATGATGTGGTTGAGTCTTTACGACTTGACTTGAGATGGCAAATGTCAAATTGACTTGGACTAGGTCCGATGACCCTTTGGCATCCAATATCCAAAAGACATGTCAACTTGATCAAGTGAAATAGGTAAAATATCAGATAGTTTGCCACACTAGCAATGGTGAGGTGTATTTGGAGAATTCAAGTTAGCTCCCACACTAACTCAACCAAATGATTAAAATACCCTTAAAATAAAAACAAAATCACCAAGTTGATAAAATATTGTTTTGCCTTTAAAATATAAAATGTCCATATCAATATACTTTGTTTATCACTTTTGTGTCTTATAAAAGTGATAAGTAAGGTAATCTAGTATTAGTATGCATCTATGTTAGTTAGCTTCAACTTACAATTTTGAATTTGTCAATTTTTTTAAATATATAAAAAAATTTAAAATATCAATAAATCAAATTTAATCTAATACATTGAAATTTCAATATAAAGTACTCGCAACTATATATATTTTTTAAAATAAAATATCTAATATTCAAAATTTTAAAGTATCAAATAAATAAAATAAATATTAAAATATTAAAAATATATAATGTTGTTATTAAACAAGATAAATAATCTAATTTAATGAACATATTTTATTTTTGAATCAAATTATGAAAGAATAAAAATAATCATGAAAGAGGAAATATTAGGAATTGATTTAAAAAAGTTAAAAAAGATAGAATTAGGAATTGATTATAAAAAGTTAAAAGAGATATAAAAACAAAATCTTGTATTGGCCGGTATTATTAATACGGTTGGAAAGATTTGATGCGAACCGGTACAAAAGTAAAATAGACAAACTTCGATGTATTAATTTTTTCAAAACCGATAACATTGGCATGCCTAGTGCGACTTTTGACTGCTTTCCCCTCTTTCTTTCCCCCTTTGAATGGCTTTGGATTAGATTAATTCATTTCTGATTTCAAGAAGCTTCCATGATTTTCCAGCCATTTCGCTTCTCTCTGAAGATATGGTACTTGAAAGTAAAATGCATGTTTGAATAACTAAGGTAATATAAAGGTTTATATTTTAAAATTAATTCTCATTATAATAATTCAAAAATAATTGGTTTTTTTTTAAAATTATTTTAAGTATAATATAATCTTTTTATTTTTATTATGAATTTAATAGACTAATTTTTTTTTAATTCAAATATTTTTTTACACAATTTATATTATAAAAATTAGTTTACCTATCAATAAATATATTAATTAATTTTAAAATTTAATTATATTTTATTATAAAATAAATAAAATATTACTAATATTTTATAAATTTTTATTTTTAAATAACATTAAAATCATTAATTTTGTTACTGTTATAATATGTGTGGTTATTTTGGTACTTTTAAGTAAAATGATACTTAACTTTTAGTAATATCAAATATAGTAATCTAAAATTATTAAGTATTAATAATTATTAATCAAACAAAATAATTTCGAATCTCGAGTGATAAGGTTATCTCAAAATTTTCATTGCAATAATAATTTTGTAAAAAACACCAAACATTAGCTAAAATCTCATATTATTCTCTTAACACTTGAAGTTCATTTTCTAGTGTATTAATTATACTACTAATTAAACTTTAAAAAATCCATCCAAATAAAATAAAATTCTACCTTTTTTTTTTAATTAAAAGCGTTTTGCAATGATATTAACTAAAAAGTTGCATGTATCTGATTAATTGCATAAATCATCGTGTCTTTTGAAAAGGGGCACAATTTAACATCGGGGCAATGTATTTGAAAATTAGGTTCAATTTCACGAGTGAATGTATCTAACTAAAAAAAAATGTATGCAAAATACTCATATTCCAACCTTTTGATGGCCACTTTATTAATACTAACTCGTTTTCTTTTTAAATATTTTAAAATAATTTTAAGATGGTATTCTAAATAAGCCTTTATAAGTTAAATAATTTTTTGGCAATTTAATTTTTTGAGAATTTTTTATGTGTTCTTCCAACTTTTAAAATAGCATGTTATGTCACCAATGTTAATAAATTATGGTCATGTTTGGTGTATAGGATGATGGATAGGATAGTATGATAATTATTCAATATTATATTTGATTTATATCAATTGAAAGGGATAAGATTATAAGTAGTATTATCATCCTCTTACTGTAGGATGATTCAATCCTCCAAGATGAAAAGAATTATTTTTAATCTATAGGATTAAACTTACATGTCATATTATACCCTTAAAATTTACATCAATTATTTAAATTATATAAATTTTGAGAAAGCATAATTTTGATCAATAAATAAATAATCTTATCTTAATCCATGCACACATCAAACATAAGATACAATAATATTATTTAATCTAATTCTAGTTATAATATTATTTTATTATATCCTATCATAATCTTATATACCAAACATAACTTATAAGTATTATTTTTCTTTTCAATTGTTAATTAAAACATAATGGATCCACTTCAATGAAAGGCATTTTATATTATGATATCTTGATTAGGTGGCATTTCATCTCAATTGCTTTATCATGTGATAACATTTTTTTAAAAAAATTAAATTATTATTTTAATTTTTTATTATCATATAGATATGATCACATGATTCGCCTAGATCTGATACCTAACCAAGGTATCATAACATATGAAATGTCAAGCGACAAGTTAGTTATCTATTAACAATTTAGTGATCATATCAATAATATTTATAAAATACAAGTAGTATGCCCTCGCTTTACTATTGATCCAAAAAAATTTTTAGGTTAAAAGATAAAAAAAGTTTTTAAATAAAAATTTCATAATCATTTAAGCTTCTATCGTTTTACTGCAATCAATTAAGTTTTCAAACATTTATTTTATCAATTGAGATTTTATTAGACAAAAATTGATTAACAGTCAACACTCATTTTCATTTAATAGATGGCTCAATTGGAGTGGAAAAAGATATTTAAGATTCAACTGACCCAAAATAAAGAATTCAAACTTGATTGATTACAATAAAATATCAAGGGTTTAGATGATTATTAAATTTTTGTTTGAAAGTTTTTTTAACCTTTTTGCCATTTTTATTTGTAGGTAATAATGTTCATGATAAATTTAATAAATAAAAGAGTATAGCTTTATTTATAATTTTTTAATAAAAATAATGATAAAAGAAAATTTATTAACTAATTTATAGATAATGTATGTATTTCATTCTCATTTATTATATAACAAATCAAATCTAAATTTACTTTTTCAAATTTAACTTTCAAAAAATAATTAAAAAATAATTAAATAGATAATTAAAAAATTAAACTAAAAAAGAAAAAGAAAAAAATAGGGAGCCAAATGGGGTGTGACGTATACACCTTCACTTAAGATGGCAACAAATTGGGTAAGGGTTGGTTTATACTCATCCTGACTCCGATTCGACATCGGGTTATTATTTTTTATATATTTGACCTTGACCCAACATAAATAATCTGCATTCGACTTAACTTGTTTACAATCAATTCAGTAGTATAATATTTATGAAAAAATTATTTTTCAATAAATTACATTTAAATTATATATAAATATAGTTTTTTGTTAAATAAAAGTATTAAATAATATTATTATTAATATAATACATATATAATTAAAAAATAATAAAATATATATTCTTATATATGTCTTGCGATAGAGTGCAATGATAGCACTTAAATAAATAGAGATTTACAAGTTCAATTTGGTTAACAAATCTTAAATTTGGGTTGAATTTGGTGCTTTTAATGTTTGTTTGCTTGATCTACAGGTTTTTCTTCTTTGAGTAAAACTTTTATTCAATTTCATGCAAGATTAAGACAAGCATCATTCATGTACTATTTGGCCAAACTTGTAATGATGTAACTGAATTTTACTTGAAGTAGGATTTCAAAACTCAACTTGAAATAGAAATCCTCATGGCATTATAACTCTTACTTGGATTTAGTTTTTCCATATTCAAGAGGACTTCTAAATGCACATATGATAATTGAAGAGTTCTATGTAAGGAAAGACTCTAAAGCATTTGTCCAAGAGAGTTTTTGTTCAACCATGATTCTTTTGATTGCCTTTTGAAGAGTTGTATTTTAAAAAGGAGTTTACAAGACTAATCTAAAGAGTTTGAATGAAGAATAACAACAAGGACTTGGAATTCAAAGCATAGTCAAATATACAAGATAGCAAGATCAAGATGTATGTCATTCAAGATCCAATGTCCAAGATTGCATTCCAAAAGACACAATTGATCAAGACTCTTTAAGATTGAAGACTTCCATGTTCGGTCAACACAATGGATCAAGATAGCTCTTATCTTTTGGTGTTTAGATATAATTGAACTTATAAGCTTAATCATTACCCCATAGCTGAACTTCATCTATAAATAAGATGGCTGACTCTTGTTTCTAACACATCCCACATTCTATTCTTCTCTTTTCTCTTAAGTTTTCTTTAGTTTTTTTGGATTTTTAGTTCTTTTTACTTTTTTTTTTTTGTATTAGGCAAGGTGATAGATTTGCCATTATAAAAACCTCTAGTGTTAGGATTTTTTACTCTTGTGTAATCTAGACTTTTACTTTTTACTATTTTTATCTATTTTGATCTTTTCTTGTTTGTATGCATATATCTAAAAGTGTTGACCTAGCTCAACTCAAAAAAAAATTGAAAGAACTCTAAAATGTTTAAGGAAAGAGCAAGCATACCACCTACACCAACACCAATGGCAAATGCAAACAATGAAGGACATAGAACATTAAGGGACTATGCTATCCCTAATGCTGATGGTTTTCAACCAATCATACAAAGGCTGGCCATACAAGCAAACAACTTTGAGATCGAGCCTTTGATTATTCAAATGGTCCAAATTTTTGTACAATTTGGTGATCTACCAAGCGATGATTCTAACCTTTACTTGTCTTTTTTTTTCTTGAATTATGTGATACTTTTAAGTATAATGCTATTTTCAGATGTTGCAATAAGAATAAGATTTTTTTTTTCCTCTCACTAACAAGGTAAAGAGTTAGTTATCTTCACTACCATCTAGATCAATTGCAATTTGGAAGGATTTGGTACAAAAGTTCCTAGTGAAATTCTTTCCACCTACTAAGACAACCAAGTGAAAAAATGAAATAACCACTTTTATGCAAGTTGATGATGACAATCTCTATGATGCTTGGGAAAGATTTAAAAAGTTATTGAAAAAGTGTCTACATTATGGTCTTTCTCAATGGCTACAGATTTAGATATTCTACAATGTTCTTCCTCCATCTATTAGAATTACCTTGGATTCGACAACTATAGTAGCTATTATGAGCAAGACTACTGAAGAGGCATATAAACTGATAGAGAAGATGGTAGCCAACAATTATCAATAGGCTATGAAAAAAAAGGTGCATAGAAAAATTGTTGTTGTGTATGAACTCGATGCCTTTACTTCCATTAACTAACATTTAGAAAATCTGACTAAAAAAATTGAAGCTTTAGGAATCCCATCCCAAGCCACCTCATTCCTTGCCATACAAAACCTGTTCGTGTTATGAAATCTGTGATAGATCTTATGCTAGTGAAAAATGACAATTTAGAATAGAAATAGTCTAATATGCCCAATAGTCTAAGCTCACCTACAACCTATACAATAATACATATAACCCAGGCTAGTGAAACCACCCTAACTTTTATTGGAACTAACCCAACCACCAACCTACTAACCAAAATAACAATTTTCACCCTAACCCACAACCTTATAACCCATCCCAAGAAAAGAAAACCAGTTTCAAGGAAATGTTGACCAAATCAATACAAGCTAATAATGTGAATATCCAAAGTCAAGCTGTCTCAATTAAAAATCTCAAAAACTAAATAGGTCAACTTGCTCAAGCTGTAGCCAATTAACCTTTAGGAACCTTACCTAGTAACACCAAGCCAAACTGTAAGAAACTAAGTAAGAAAGCATGCAATACTATATATTTTTATGGTGAAGATGGTATACATAAGTCTGATAATGATGATATTATGGATGAGCTTGTGGTGGTTAACTTACCTAGTTTATTTAGCAGCTTGAGGTAGAGTTTATTGGGAAAGATAATCTGATGGATGATGAAGAGTTATTAAGGTATGGTAGAGAAATTTTTAAGTAGTTTGATCACATGGTTGTAGAAGCCCCTTAAAGTACTAAACTCTATAAAGAGATAGGAAAGAATTTTGAAATGGAGGAAGATCCTAAAGAGTATGATCAATAGAAGGATCTTGAAAAGTTTATTGAAGATTCAGTTGAAGAAGGAAAATGTTAAAGCAAGTAGGAATAGCACTTCTTGAGAACATTCAACTTGAAGTGAAGGAAGGAAAAGATAATTGTGAAATCGAACTATTAAAGGTCCATTTGGATAGACAGTGAAATTAATTCTGGTGAGATTGAAAACAATGTTGGAGGTGAGATTACTTACTGTAGTAGTGAGATTAAAATCTATGGTGGGATATGTGTTTGGATACAAAAGTAGTGATAGCAATGGAATGAATTGTAATAAGAAAGAAAATGATCATTAACGACATTTAATATATTAACTAAAAATTATATTAAAATTTTAAATTATTTAATATTTTAAAATTATTAAATTATTTTAAAATCAAATAATAATTTTATTAATAAATAAATTTAAATATTTTTTAATTAATTTATTATATAATAATAAAATTTATTTTTATATTAAAGTAACAAAATGACTTTATAATTTTTAAATAAAAAACTCAAAATCTAAGAAAAAGTAAAAAAAAAATCATAACAAAAAATATTTAAAGAAAAGTTAAAAGTTGTTAACTTAGGAAGAAAAATGAAAAAAAATGAAGAAGTTGCATTTGAAGTAACTGGAACCTTCAACTTCATTGAACAATTGACAAAAACTTCAACGCACTACAACAATGTTTGGATATCAAAGTTGCTGTTGGCACAGTTTTTTTATAACAATTACACTGCCACTGAAGGTCCAATGCATTCCAAATAAGGCATAAGAATGACTCGAAAAATGTCCACTCGAAGGCAAATCTTCGAAGTAACACCACCAACACCTAGACCCATACCAAAAATGCAAATCAAAGAGTTTGAGTAAGCCACTTATGTGGAAGATTATAGTCTTGCACTTAGACAACTTCTTCCAAAAAATCAAAAAGCTCAAGAGAGTTTCACTATATGTTATAAAATTGGTTGTTTATAATTTAATGAAGCTTTTTGTGATCTGGAATCTAGTATCAATCTTATGCCTATGAATGTTTTCATCAACTAGGATGTGGTGCACTGAAACCTCCAACTTTCACTATTAAGTTTGCTAATAAATCTACAAAGAAACCATGAGGAATGTTAGAAAATGTTTTGGTAAAAGTCAACAAATATCCATTTCCTATGGATTTTGTTGTATTAGATATAAAGGATAACAAAGCCCCTTTGCTGTCAGGTAGATCTTTTGTATTGACATCCAAAGCCTTGATTGATATATATAATTGTGATCATATCCTGAGATTTAAAGATAAAAAAAGTGCAATTTATAACTAGTGGATATAATGTCCTTAAAAATGATGAGGAGGATGTTTAAGCAATAACAAAAGTCAAGGAAAAAGATAAACTTAGGAAGTCAAACACGATTTCTAACCTTTTGACCCATTGTCACAAGTCCACTTAGTAAAACCATTTAGTCTTAGCCCTTTCAAGCCCAAACCTGAAACTTCCAAACCAAAATTGAATATGCCCACCATTGATTCAAGTCTAGCTTATGTCATACCTACAAAGAGAGTGAGTACACCTCTTAAATCTAGCTCAGTCTATGTAATACCTCAAAGGAGAATACAACAAGGTAAACTCCCTTTTGAAGGGATTGAAAGGCAACCTAAGTTTTACATATTTAAGTTTGACTTTTATGGTTGATGCATTTATTTTCTTTGTTATTATTTTATTTATAGAACATATATGCTTTGATTTTTTTTTGCCTTTTTTTTATAGGAAGGAAAGTGATACAGGGAGATGCCTCATTCAAGATTCGGCCTTGAGCTAGATTTGGGAAATATTTCTTTTTCCTAGTGGTTGTTTTAAAAGAATGCTTTTTAGAACTAAACTTGTTTTTGTAATCTTTTTCCTAATTGCTTTGTTTTTAAAATTGGCATGTTATAGTCTTTATTATGCAAACATAGTTAATTTTTTATGAATTATTCAAGAATGACTTATTTATGATATGAAGAGAGGTATGAATGTAGTGAAGCATGAGATAAGTTCTTAAGTAAGTTTTTCTTTGGAGTATGATTTTTATGTGTATGTTTTTACTCTTGATCTATGACATGCATTAATTTTTTGAAAAGCTTGTGGATATTAAGTTACATAAAGATTTAAAGTAAGAGTATTACTTTAGAATTTACCTACTTGACCTTTGAGGCAAAATTCTAGACTATACTTGATTTAAGAGAGGATTTAGGTATTCCCTGATCCGTTTGAGCCTTTTCAAGCCCACCTATGAATAAAGCATCCCTAGTACCTTTTATTTTTAAGCTTTTATATTATTCTTTTCTTTATTTATCTAGCCACAATAATAAGCCTAAGCCATTTCTTTGAATTGATCCCTTTATTGTTTTACCTAACCTAATGTTACTTATACATGTTTTGGACAAATTTTTGTACTTTAGAGAAAGAGAATCATAAGGAATTGAAAAAGAAAAAGAAAAGAAATAGTAAAATAAAGAAATAAAAGCCAAAATGGCTAAACCAAAAAATGCCAATGTAAAATAAAAATTTTGTTGAAAATAAAGATTTGAAAGTTTGAAGTTCTCAAATTTTTATCTTTAGTCCAAAAAATCAAAAAAAAGTAAGAAAAAGGGTTATAAGCCTAAATTTTCCTTTTTTCTACCTTGACCCAAGCCATATATTACAAACTTAAAAGACCCATTGCTCTTGAGTAAGCATGTATGTCTAACATTACTGGAAAAGAAGAAAAAAGTAAACATATGAAGTATATTCTATCTTTGAATTGATATATGATGATATATTTTGCATTCTTTTTGCTTAAATTGTATGTATGGATTAGAGATGGAGTATTTTCATATGCATGAAGATTAAATCAGACTGAAAGCTTACTTATTGAATGAATTTCTTGTGAATCTATGTTTGTAACTATCTTTATATTATGCTATAGAGCATGATTGAAAAATTGTGTGATTTTGACTTTGGGCACATGATTATTGAGTTTTTAGTAATGTTAATTTGAGAGTTTTACTTGAGGACAAGCAAAGATTTAAGTGTGGGAGCATGATAGCCCTTAAATATATAAATATGTATAAGTTCAATTTGTTGAAAAATTTTAAATTTTGGTTGAATTTGGTGCTTTTAATGTTTATTTTCTTGATACGGGCTTTTCTACTGGAGTAGAATTTCTATTCAATTTCATGCAAAAAACTATACAAGATTAAAACAAGCATCATTCATGTAATTTTTTACCAAGCATGTAATGATGTAACTAAATTCTACATGAAGTAGGATTTTCAAATTCAACTTGAAGTAGAAATCCTCATGGCACTATAACTCCCACATAGATTCGGTTTTCTCATATTCAAGAGGACTTCTCAATGCACATGTGATAATTGAAGAGTTCAAAGCAAGGAAGGACTATAAAGCATTTGGCCAAGAGAGTTTTTATTGAACCATGATTTTTTTTTATTACCATTTGAAAAGTTGTATTTCAAGAAGGAGTTTACAAGACTAGTTTAAAGAGTTTGGATGAAGAACAACAACATGGTTTTGGAATTCAAAGCTTAACTGAATGTACAAGATAACATGATTAAGATGTGTGCCATTCAAGATCCAAAGTCCAATATTGCATTCCAAGAGACATGATCAGTCAATGCTCTCCAAGATTAAAGACTCTTATGTTCAACCAACACTAACAGATCAAGATAGCTCTTATCCTTGGGTGTTTGATAGAATGGAACTTGTGTGCTTAATCTCTACCCTATAATTGAACTCACATCTATAAGTAAGAAGGCTAAATCTTGTTTCCAACACATCCCACATTCCATTTTTTTCTTCTTTTTTTGATTTTCTCTAGTTTTTTTTAGATTTTAGGTTCTTTTTAGATTTTCTTTGTATTAAAATAAGGTGATAGATTAGCCATTACAAAATCCTCTAGTTTTCTTAAATCTTCTTTCAATACAAGCATTCTTAGTTTCAAGATCTATTTTCTTTAAAAGCTTTCTTTGTTGCAATTGGTTTTCCAATTTTTTTTTTTTTTTGGCTTTACACTACTGACCACACTCTTTTCTTTAATACAAATTTTGGTTTTTGATGCATTTTGGTTTAATTCATTCTTTTATGCTATTCCAAGTTACAATAATCATTCAAATTCCTTTTCTAAAGTTTTTTGTTCCATTCAACAATCTTGAACCTTTGTTATTTAAAATTTCAATTCTTGTTATTTAGATCTAGTTGCATTTGGCTAAATCTAATGCTTTCCAACTGATGATTGGTTAAATAGACATAGGCCTACACAATCTCTTTTTCAATCTTTCTTTACTTATTATTTGCAATTCAAATCAAGCTTCTATTAGTTTAGATATAAGAGTTTAGTTTATCAACTTTGGTATCTGAATCAACCTAACAATTTAATTCTATAATCCTTATAGGAATAATACTTTACTTTCATCACTACTATTACTTGATAACCATCGTGCACTTGAAAGCATTAAGAAAAATAGCAATCATCAGTACCTTAAACTTGCCTCTAACTCATCTTCTATTTTCAAAAAGAAAAAACTATCTTGTCCTGAATCAATTGCGATTTAGAAAAACCATTCTTATTGGACCAATAGGTCGAAACTCTTCAAATACGAGATGTTTTGCGGTCCTTATCTCCATTTACCTCATTTCTTAAAAAAAAATTATCTTATTAAAAAAGAAAAAAATTTAAAAAAAAAAAGAATAGCCAAGAAAAAAAGAAGTCAAGTGGAATACCATGTATACACTTTTACTGCCCAATTATTTTTCCAAACATAGATAAAAATGCTAAAATAGATAATTAAAAATAAAAAGAAACAAAAAGAAATGTAAAACTAGAAAAAAAAAAAGGCCTAAGAAAAAAGAAATAAAAAAAGCCAAATGAGTGTGCCACATGGATACCTCAATTTTAAGAATGGCAATAGATTGGGTTAAGACAATTTTATGCTTACCCCAACTTTGACTAGACTTTATAATAATTTAACATAACTTTAATTTTGACCTAACATCGAGTTATTATTTTTTATTCTCAATCCCAACTTAACACACATATCTATAACCTGCATCCAATCTAAATTAATCCAAAATTAATTTCATAATTCTAAGTTATTATAATGTTCATAAAATTATTATTTTTTAATAAAATTACATATAAATTATGCATAAATTTTTTTATTAAATTAAGATATGAAATAATAACTTTATTAATATAATACATATATGTAAATATAAAATTAAATAAATAATAAAAATATAAAGTTTTATGTATACCTGGAGTAGGGGCAAAACATCATTGACTCGCATCTAACTCAAATTGAATTTTCAAAAGGAAAAAACCTTGATCCAATCCCAAATTTTTTAAAAAAAAATGTACCATTAAATGAAAATGAATTTAAATCCATCGAATATGGATTATTTTGTTAT
The DNA here is from genome assembly GCF_047325235.1 of Durio zibethinus. NCBI lineage: Eukaryota > Viridiplantae > Streptophyta > Magnoliopsida > Malvales > Malvaceae > Durio > Durio zibethinus. Next base: position 23,031,689 of record NC_143166.1, read on the forward strand.
CTTTATCTCCATTCACTTTTTCTTATAAAATTTATTTGATTAAAAGAGTAAAAAATTTAAAAATGGAAAAAAAAAAAAGAAGAAAAAGAAGCCAAATTGAGATGCCACGTGAATTTATTAAATTATGATATAAATAATAACTTTATTACTATAATATACATAAATATAAATTAATTAAATAATACAATATATATTTTCTAGATACCTTAGGTGGGTTAAAACACTCTAAATTCACCTTCGACTCATCCCCGATTTTCAAAAGAAAAAAACCTTGACCTTATCCGGTGTTTTATCTTCCTTATATCAATTGACTTCTATCTTAAAATTTATCTAATTAAAGAAATCAAAAATTAAAAAAGAAGAATAGCAAAAAAAAGCCAAATTTAAAAAATCAAAAACTAAAAAAACAAATGAAATAAAAAAAAAAAAGAAAGACAAATGGGGTGTTACCTAGACACCCCCACTGTCCTAAAAGATATAAAACTTTAATTGTATTGATAAATTTTTTAAAAAAAATCTAAAAAAAGAAAAAAAAATTTAGATTGTCACTTTAACACCTTCATGGATTTTTTTTTTTTAGAAACTTATCTAATTAAAAATAAAATGACTCGAAAAAAATGGAAAAAGTTTTTTTTTTTTAATTGTTAATATCAATGGGCACACATAATTTTTTTTTTAATTTGTTAAATATGGAGAGAATAAATAAAGGATAAAGAAAAAGGATAAAGACAAGGAAAAAAGAAAAGAGAAAAAAAAATGAAAATAAGGGAGGTGACACGTGGATGGTCTTGTGTAAAGTCAATCTATGCAAAATTAATATATAGGATTGGTAATCAAAATATTATTTTTAAAATTAAATGATTAAAAAAACAAAATCTCAAAAAATCAAAAGATTAAAAAGATAATTTACGTCCAAAAATTATGTACATAAATATGAATAAACAATAAATATTCCAAGAGTTCCCTCTTGCAACTTATCAAAAGTATATGAATTAGAGGTTACGTCCAGGACATGAGACATAATACGTGTTGGTTGGAAAGTTGTCTTTTATATAGCTCATCCAACTTTCTTTATATCTCATTTAAAGTGGAGTAATTTGAGACCAAATTGAAGTTGTGGAAGTTAAAAGCTCCATAGAGAATGCACTTGACCTTTGCATTATCCATCACTTCCCTTATGTAAATTGCATCATTTGAAGGAATTTCAAACTCTTTTTCTATCACATTTTAAGCACTAAAATCTAGGACCATAATGAACACTTTCATCCTTATTTTCTATTCACAAAATTCAAATTTATCAAACATAAGAGCTTTAAGGACTTTCTTACTATCTTGGAACCTAAATTGAATCATAAGATCTTTTATCAAGATGGTTAAACTTACAAAATGGAACCAAAACTTTGATAGCAATTATTAACTTTTTAGGTGAAGATGGTGATCCAAGAGGAGGTGAATTAGATTTCACTAAGATTTTTCCAAAATTAGATTTCACCAAGATTTTCCCAAAATTAGATTTCAATATAATTGAATGATGAATTAAACTCAATATCAATATATGATGCAAATAACAACAATTAATGAACTTAAAGCAAATATAACAATAATAATCAAAGTAAAAATATAGGGATTGAGAAATCAAACACAAAAAATTATAGAGGTTTGGTCCTTTTTCATAAGACATTTACATCCTCTTTCTAGGTTGTCTACACTAAGGCTTCAATCTACTAAATTGAAGAAAACTCTCACAAGATATAAAACTATCTTGTAATAAATCTCTAAGAATTTCTTAAGCCTTAGATAGCAATCTCTACCCTCAAAAAATCAAGAGGATACCTCATCTCTTGCTTACAAAATAACCCAACTCAAATAGTGAATCAACTAGGGTGTTTTCTGATATCGGTATTTTTTTTACCTCGACCATTTAAAACATTGCTAAATGTGTTCTCACTTTTTCTAAATACTTCTTCATTCCCTTTCTCTAGCCCTAAAATCTCTATTCACCTAACTGACCACCAACTTAAATCATTATATACAAGGAGCTTTTTCATATTAGGTTAGCTGCTAGTTTTAGGCTTGCAATCAGCACTTCATACTTTACCTCATTGTTCAAAGCCTTAAATTGAAACTTCAAAGCATACTAAAAATTGCATATTTTCTAGATTGATCAAAATCAAATCAGTTACACTTTTTTTATTTATAGCTGACCCATCCACATAAAGTTTTGATTTTTTTTCTCCTTTTATCGATTGATCGAGTTAGGTCTTGTTTAGGTTTGTTTGAGATACACTTAACAATAAAATCTACTAGTACTTATAACTTAAACGATGACTTAGGTAGTATGTACAAATCAAATTCACTAAGCTTGATTATCCATTTGATGAACCTTCTTGAAAATTTGAGATTTTGCAAAATCTACCTTAATGGCTAGTCGATTAAAACATTTACATAATGGATTGGAAATACATCTTAATTTTCTAGTTAATACCATAGCATAGGCTAATTCCTTTATCTTCTAATAGCTAAGCTTAGCTCTTGTTAACACTTTACTAACAAAATAAATCAATTTTTGCTTTCCTTCTTCCTCTCTAATTAAGACCAAATTGATGGGTTGATCAATGGTTGCAACATAGAAGTATAATACCTAGTCGAGTGGTTTTGACAATATTGAAAATGATGAGAGAAATTCTTTAAGCTCTTCAAAGGCCTGTTAACATTGTGGTGTCCATTAAAAATTTGATATATTACTAAATATTTTAAAAAATGGTAAGCACCAATCTGTCGACCTAAACATAAACCTGCACAGCGAACTATCCTTCATGTCAACCTTTGTACATACTTCACTAAAGTCCGTGGATTCATTTTTAAAATAGCTCAAATGTTTTTTAGATTAGCTTATGTGGCCTTATAGTTTGTCATATATCCGATGAATTTACCTGACGTGACCTCGAAGGCACATTTGCTTGAGTTAAGCTCCATTTTATACCTTCTCAAAGTGTTAAATGTTTTTTCCAAGTCTTTTTGGTGTTTTTCCGAACTTTTACTTTTAACAAACATGTCATCAACATATACCTGAATATTATAGTCGATTTAATCTTTGAACATTTTGTTAGCCAATATTTAGCAGGTCCCCTCTGCATTTTTTAGTTCAAATGGCATTACCTTATAACAGTACAACCTTTCTTGGTCAAAAAAAATTTTTTTCCTCCTCATCCTTCAGCATCTTGATCTTATTGTAACTCGAGTACTCATCCATGAAATTGAGCAAATTGTGATCAGTACGATCACCTATAATCGATCTATAATTAATAGAGAAAAGTTATCCTTTGAGCAAGCCTTGTTGAGGTTGGTAAAACTGACACACATTCTCCAATTTTCATTATGTTTTTTCACCAATACTATGGTGGCTATCCATTCAGTGTACTATGCTTTTTTGGTGAACCCAGCGTTTAACAATTTGTTGACTTTTTTTCTATCATTTTTTACCTTTCAGAGATAAAACATCTCTTTTTTTGTCGAACTAATTTTATATTTGGGTCAATATCTAATCTATGGACTATTATTAAGGGATCCATTCCAAACATTTATGATAGAGTCTCTGCAAATAATAACTGTATTGATTTTTTTCATAAAGCTTGGCTTCTATTTACATACATTTTTTTAATTATTTTTTTAAAAAAAAAGACGCAAGTATAAGATCTTCTGTTGGTTTTGGTCGAGTAAGATTAGTTTTGAGCCTTTGATCAATGATTTCATTTTGTTCATTTAGGTCGAGATTGACTCTTACAAAATGGACACTTTTAAATGTGAATTTTTTACACATTTAATTTATTTTACCAGTTGGAAGAAAAATAAACTTAAAAATTATGATGCAAAGTAGGAGTTTTGTCTAAATGAATCCATTCAATAATATATTATTCATGGTACCGACTTAAAAACTCAGCTTAAAATTCAATTTGATTATTTCAGCGCCAACTTAAAAGCTCAATTTTTTAAAAAATTACAAATTTTAAGCTTAAGAGCTTGTTTCCATTTTTGGCTCTTGAAAGAGCATGTTTCATTTCTCCCTGATTTGGTTGGTTACGTGTTTCTTACCCTCAGACCTTTTTTTTACTCTTTTTTCTTCTCTTATTACCCTAACCTTAATTCCATCTTTAACCTGAGTTTCCTAAACTCTAATTGAGCTTGAAATCTATTTTCCAATCCTCTCCTTCATAGTAGTAACATAGCATGTCTTGTTTTAAGCTAGTCCCCTCGAACCTCTCCTATCCCATTGGGGGTAGGAAATTTGATTTTAAGGTAAAGAGTTGAGCTAACAAGTTTCATAGTAGAGTGGTTCGACCATTCTATAATCATGTTGTATGCTAAGGGGATGTCCACTACCTAAATTCAACAATCGATGTGAAAATTTTTTGCTTAGATCCTAATGTGATCAACAACTTGATAGTACCTTTAATTGGCACATATTCATTCTCAAAATAGATCAGAGTGGTGGTGAAGGACTTTAACATATCCTCGGTGATCCCCATTTTTAATATTATAGAATAATAAAAGACATTGGTTAAGCTTCTATTATCAAACAATACACTCTTAACAACATGATTATACACCATGGCTTATATGACAATGGCATCATTATGAGGGAATTGGATTCTTTTCAAATCTTTCAAGATAAAAAGAAGTGACTTATCCCTTAAATTCTTCAACTTTTTAGCTATGGACCTTCTGGGCGTTATTGGTAGTTAGTCAAATTTCTTTTTGGCTGATATTGAAGTCCCACTAGTTATCACATTAATAATCCCTACAATGGTTTTATTACTAGCATCATTCTCTTATTCATCCCGTTGGTTGGGCCTGTGTTGGTATTACCTTAATCATCACTTTTTCTTCTTTTTTCTTGGTTTCTCACCAGCTATTCTCTCTTATTTCTACACCTAAAATTCATTATGCCTTATCCTTGTCATTTAATATCTATAAACTTATTCAACTAACCTTTTATGATCAATTCATTCATTAGATTTATGTAACTCTCAGTATTTTGGCCACAATCCCTGTAGAAAGCACATATTTTGGTTGAATCTTTTTGTTGTTTTACCTCGATGGCTTAAGCTATCTAAGCTAAAGGTCCATTTCATTTTGCATCAAATTACTTTCTCATAAGATATTTAGTGTAATGTAGTCATCGTATTTTCATCTCAGGCTCTTTGGTCTAAGGTACCCGTTGGTGGACTTTCTCTACCAATTTTTTACAAAGTTGGGGGATGTCCCTTTTTTACCTCAATTGGTTTGTATTATAACTTCTACATTGTTGTATTTTTTGGCTATTAGAAGCACGTCAGCCAAAGTCTTTAAGAGTTCTACAAATAGTGAGCTTAAAGTGGTGTTCCTTATCATTTAACCCACTTGTCAGGGCAACCACAATTACAGCTTGCTCTAAGTCTCTTACTTGAAAAGGTTTAGAATTAAAAGGCATGAAATGCTTTTTTAAATATTTATTGCATCCTTGATAGATTGTGATCAAACTCAGTGTAGTCTTTTAAATTCATCAATTGCTCATGAAATAGGTCAGAAAAGAATGAGCAAGCTATTTGAATGTTGAGATCGATCTTGGTTCCAAGCTAATGTACCATGATCGACCTACCCCCTTGAGAGATGTGGCAAGTCAAAAGCTAATGGCACATAAAAGGCTCATTGGTTCTTTATATCAACATGTTGTTCTATGAAGCTCAAGGTGATCAAATGGATCAATATTACATTCATAATTTTTTTAGTGTGGGCATTTTGAATCCCTTTAGTGATAAAACTCGATCGAATTCCTCGATGAAAGGTGATGTTTCTAGAAACTTAAACTCTTCATCAAATGTAGAGGCTTTATTCTTTAGCATTTCCTCATTATCTCTATTCAAGCTGTTATGTTCCTATTGGGTTGTAGTTTTGAAGTAGCCTGTTTGGATTTTTAAATGATTTATGTGTAAGCATTTGTAGGGTATTAACTTTTGGGGGTTTCATCTTCTTTAAAGGCCGATGAGGTAACACTATCATTATAGGTCAACAACTTTTTTGTTTGTAGGTTTCTTGGGGCCATAGGATTTGGTTCTTTTAAGGTCTGTAGGGGAGTTAAGTTTTTGATGAATTTTTTCAGTGACTATAATTGTTTGGTGAGGGCTTCAAACTGCACCATTATTAGGGCTATTTGTACAAGTCAATTAGGGTTTTATTGGTTGAGCTGGTGTTAGTTCTAACTACGATGGCATTACCTCTTTCTTTGGTAACTCTTTTTTTTTTAGATGCATGATTGGATAGGCTAGATAAACAAAAGTCCCCTACTTGGCATGCCAAAATGTTTGTGTCAAGCTATCTTGATAAAGTCCTAAAATCACAAGTTTAAAGGCAAGTTAGAAGCAAAGGCCAGAGGTTATTTTGATATTTATGCTCCAATGCTCAAGTCATGCTCGAGAAAAGAAAAAACTGATAGAAATCTTATGAAGAGAGAGAAAAAAAATTGAACAAATATATCTAGTGTAAGAGGGCTATTTATGCCTATAGGGAAAAGGTGTCAAGCTTAGGTGACCAAAGCTCTGAAGGTAGGTCTTGGGCCGATAATGCTGACCTAACTTGACCTAGCAGACAACAATCTAATTAAAGGGTGACAAATCAGCATTTTCATGTACCTTTAGCTAAGAAGTTAGGCTGATTGAGCTGACATCAATATCAAGACTTCAGGTTGGCACAACAAATCAACTCATATCGAAATAATAAGTTACCTTTATTTTGTTGATGATTCACCTTCTGAAGGAAAAAGTCCCTAAAATGCCCTTATGACCATAAAATGCCCCTAACTGGTATACAAATGAGTTAAATTAAATATGCCCTTAAGGCATCTTATTGAATTATCATTATAATATGCCACTTAGACTATTTTGCATTTCATGCTTCAATGGTCACATTTTCCTACTTTATATAATATGGCATGAACTATTTTATTTATGTAAAATTGATTGATAATATGGTGTTTGAATCATTTAATTGCTAATAAACCACCCAAGGTGCAACCCACATATACCTCTTTAGACAGTAGTGGATCCAGGATTTTTTCTTAAGGGTGTCATATAATATATATATATATATATAAATTTGCTAATGGATTTACCATTTTTGTCAACAAATTTATTAATTTTGTAGACAAAAAAGGTTTCCATGAGAAAAGTTTGAGTGTTTAGTAGAAAGTTTTCTTTCAAATTGCTTATTTTTCAGGTGTTCATGAGAAAAATTTTAGGGGTGCCAAGTGAAATTTTCTCTTTCAAATTTTTTTATTTTCCCAATTTTGGGACACCTTAGATTACAAGATGGATCTGCACATGTTTTAAGATGCATGTATGATAACATGAAACATATAAATTGTTCATATGCATTGCTTATCATCAAGAACAAAAAGGAAAGGAATACTCTTTATTCCATAAGTTAGTAGGGATGTTAGTTTGAAGTGGATAAGTAAAGGCTAGGTTTATCTCAAATGGGATTCAGAGTTTTGAGTCTTCTAATATCTTGTTTACAATCTTTAAACTAAGTTATAAAGACAAGAATGTGACTTTAAAATCGGTATTGATTCCTATGATATAAATAAATTGATTGATAACTTCTAATCAAATCTTAAATCTTAACTCTAAAAAAAATGCTAAGGAGTAAAACTCGTACCGTTCACACTTGCGTCCCAATTTTAGTTGTACATTATGAACGCATATTGATTTGCATAATATAGTACCAATCGGTTTAAGCCTTTTCCACTAGAATTTATTTTTAGGGTCATTTTTGCCTATTTAGCAAGTCAAAATCGATTTGATAGAATCTATAAAATTTGACGCTAACACTTCTAAATTTTGCAAAGAAGGCAACAACTTAAGAAATAGTGCAGCACCAATTACATTATTTTCAAATATCTCTACATATCTTGTATGTGTTTGGTCTATTATACAATGAATAAGATAGGTAAGCAAAAGAGTTTTAAAGAAAAAGAGTTTTCAGTTTAAAAATTTTTTAGCATTTCATTTCAGAAGTTTTGGATTAGAACCAAAGGGGAGTTAAGGAAATAAGACGGTCAAATTATGCCATTGATCCATTTACTTACATGAAATTTGAATTTTAATCCCTTTAATATAATTTATAAAAACTTAATCCTAATACATGTTAAATTTAATAATTTAATCAAACTTTAAATCTATCAGTTAATTTTTAACTTTGTTGACATGGCGTTAACTTTAAGAATTTGATAAATTAATTAGATGAAATCAATAAAATTTATTTTGCTAGCTTGGCATTTCTTTAAATTAGCAATAATAAAAAAATCATAAGTATTTTTTCATAAATAACAAATCCAATGAAAAAAAAAAACCCAAATTTGAAGCCTCTGACCTGAACCCATTTGATAATCAAAATCAAGAAAAAGAAAAATCAAATCCTTAGAAAACTTTCCACTTGTCCTTTTATACCCAATTGAAAGGATTCATTGTTTTTGTATATTCATAGTTTACCTAACAGACTTTCACGACCAAGACACAACCTTTTCTAAGTTCCAAGTCAGTGAATCTATTATGTTTCAAAAAAAAAAGAAAAGAAAAAAAAAATGAGTTCTTTAAAGCGAACTCAAACTCTAGTTTTTTTTTATTATTATTATTAAGACTTTTCCACATTTACAAACTTAATTTTAAAATGAATTTCTAGACTAATTTTATGTAGTTTCCTAATTCAACTAGATGTCTATCATTTCTAAATGATAAACTTAAAATATATAATCCTAACTATTTATCGTGATAACATAATTTTAAATAACAAATAACAAATAAAAATATAACTAAAGTAAATAAAATATACATAACATTCCTTCACCCTTAAATAACTTTTGTCCTAAAGGGTTAAAATTTGAAAAATACTATTTGATTGTCTTCACGCTCTTCTTTGTTTCAAAGGCCAATGATAAGCATTGTAGAACAATAATTGATCTTCAAGCAAATCATAAACTTGAGATGGTGACAAGTTTTTGGACTTATGAAACCCAATCTTGAAGTTGTTAAACTCAATCTCAAAATTGTCAAACATTAGTTACAATTAAGGTTGTGCAAAAACTTCCTCAAACTCATCTTGAAATGCTTGAAATTGTTCGACCTTGATTGTAATTGATATGGTTCCAAGATTTCTTTTACTTGGTCTCATCTATGAAATCTTTTACTTTGTATGAAGCCATTTGATCCATGTGAGATATCAGGTTCACAAAAGTTTGTCAATGCCTTCTTCAAATCTGATAAGTCGCAACTCATCTTCTATTGCTTTCTTAACTTGCTTTAATTCTAAAATATGTGTACCATATTAATAAGTAAGAAAGTAAAAAGCCTTTTCCAAAGAAACTTATCCTTTATTTTTTTTTTTTTTATTCAACTTCACTCATGACAGTTATAAGCTGGTCTTTATATAAGTCAGTCAAATCCTCAGAAACTATGATAAACATAAATAATTATTATCTCTTAACAAATAATTTTAAAAATAAATAAATAAATATTCCAAGATAATCCTAAATTATAAGTAAAATAAGGTAAATCCTAAGATGAAACACTAAGATATAATCCTAATTAAATATCATAGAATTATATATACACATAACATTCCATCTCCCTTAAATGCCTCTGGCCCTAAAGGAAAACCAACACTCACCTTTCCCTATATCCTTTCATGTTGCTTTAGTTATTGATGAATCTTGTACTAAAAATGAAATTAAGGGGATTCTTGGACAAATCATTCCAACATATGCAAGAGCTATTTAATCAATGCAAATCTTCTAAAAATGCAATTGATCAAATATAAAATCAGTTTTTTTGTTGAATAGAATATGATGATCTTGCAATTGAAATGGCAGCAAGATGATCAAATTTTCCTCCTCATTTTCGAAGTTATTGGACAATTCTGGTCTAGTTTAGAAGGAATATCTAGTGTTGATTGTTTTGATAAAAAAATTTTAATAGCTTCAAAATTTTTCACCTCTTCGAACCAACCAATCATTGTGATCAATTTTATGAGAGACCATTACATCCAAATGCAAAATCATGGAAGAACATAATTTATTGATCTTGCTTATTGCACTTTCTAATTTGGTAAGTCGTTGATCTAACATCTCAACCAGATACCAAAATATTATGTACCAAAAAAAAGAGGGGAAAAAAAAAACTCGTTAGAGTAAAGACAAACTCTGATATTTTTATTAAAACTTCTTCATATTTACCAACTTAATTCTAAAATCAATTTATAAATTAATTTTACTAATTTCCTAATTCAACTTAATGTTTATCATTTCTAAATAATAAATTAGATAATAATAAACTTAAGATAATCTTAACTAATTTTCCTGATAAACATAAATTTAAATAAACAATAACAAATAAAAATATAACTAAATAAATAAAATATAAATAACAAAACCAGACATAAAAGTTCACCGCCCTCGAAGCTCTCATTCAAACTATAACTCGTCTCGTTTGGGTGGTAGTAATAAGTGAGGCATTTGGAATTTGGATCTTTGAGTTTAATGGAAGGGTATGTTCATTAAATAGGTTCAGTGAATGGTGAAAGTGATGCAATATTGGCAAAAGGCCTCGCGGTTGAGAAAAAAAAATTCCATTTATCTCATTAATGTCCTTTAAACCCATTTAAATCCCGTACCATTATTCATTCTTTACTCTACAAACAACAACCTTTTTTTTTTTTTTTTTTTATGCCTATTAGCTTAGACTTCAAGATTAACGTTGTAAATCTTATGTTTTCCTTTTTTTTTCTTTTGGATTTAAACACATGCAGTTCAGTTTATTTTTTTTATTAGTTAAATACTTAAAATTATTAATTTGGGGTCAGCGATAACCAATGACCAACATCGAATGCAGAATCAAAACTCGTTATTGGTGTTAAGAATTTACGAAGAATAAAAAAAATTTTAACATGAGAGAGGTTTCAAATTTTGGGGATTTTCTCATAGTTTTCTATTATAACAAAATTTATATTTTAATTATTCTTTCACCATCTCGCTTTTTTTTTTTTTTTTTTGAGTGGGATAAATTTAAATTTGAGTGTTAAAAAAATTTTATGTGGCATAATAAATGTTATGTCAGAAAATTTTATTGATTTTATTCAATAAATTTATCAAATCACAAAAATCAAAGCATCTAAATGCAATTAGTACGATGATTAAATTTTTATAAATTATATTAAAAATATTAAAATTTAAAATTCATATAAATATAAGGATCGAGCATAATTTTATCAAATAAGATTTAAAGTAGATTTTATGACTTTCAGACAGTGAAGTTGGTGGTAAAAGAGGTGAAACTTCGAGTCTAAAAACTGAGACTCAGAGAATTCTAGGGAGATTTAAAAAATTTCAAATAAAAAAAAAATTTCTAGAGAATTGGAAAGAAAAAATTTTGAAATTTTACCACCAATGTACGATGTATAACGAAGACAATGGTCAATTTCTAGGTTTAAGGTGGGCCATTGCTTTTGATTGAATTTTTCGACGATTTGAATCTAGGTTTATCACTAAAAATTTGGAACTGTTTAAGTCTCCTTTCGATAACAAGTTTTCTTTGATGGAAAAATTCTGGAAAGAAGAAAACAACCAAGATGATGGAGAGGTAACGTTAAAAAATGAAGAAAAAAAAACTTTTGGGCTTCTATAACGAAACCCAAAACGCTGCATTTTAACTACCGCTGACCCAAGCATTGACTTGATCGATGACTCGAGATCTGCGAGACATGCATTAGACCCACAACTTGTCTCTAACTTGGACTAGATTTGCAGCCCGAGTACCTGGCCCAATCGTGACCTGACTAGTGCATTTGCTTTGGAGTTTTATTAGGTTTTGCTCAATTTAATGAGGTATAAATCTTTTTATAGTTATTTTATTATTTGTTCATTTATTTTTTAAATATATATCGAATTAATTAAAAGTTTTTTAAGATAATTATTAATTAAATTTATTTGTAAATGGTTTTGCTTTTGATAAAAACAATGATAATTTTAAATTTTTCTAAAAGAAATTTTGGAAAATAATTGAAAAAATATCAAATTTTCTAGTAAAATTGGTTAGTCTTGGCAAAAAAAAAAAAAAGTAAAATTGTTTAATAAAGTCTTGTCAAAATATTGGATGATTTTAAATTTTCTTTTTACATAGAAGATTTTGTTTAAATAGTCATGAAATTATATAGTTTAACAAAAGGAAATAAAATTAGCATGGGAAAATAAATTTGTGGAAATAAAATTATGTGCATTGTTTTTTTCTTGCATCATAAAAATTAAATTTGAATGTTCCAATGATAAAAGTTTAAGAAGCCCCAAATGGATGATTTTCTAAGAAATTTTGATGTGAGAAAATCATTTAAATTTTTTTCTAAAATGATAGAAAATTTAGATAAATTTTTAATATGAAAATAAAAAATAGAAAAATAAAAATAAAAAATAGATAATTAAATAATTAAATAATTAGAGATTAGAAAATAATTTTATATAAAATAATTAATAAATCCAACAAATAAGCCTATTCAAAAAAAATTAATGTGTTTTTTTTAATACTGTTGCGGTGAAATTTTTATTTTAAATTCTAACATAATGTTGGATATCAAATGTTGTTGAAAACCTAAAAAATTTTAATATTTTAAATAATAAAACTTAATATAGAATAAAAGATCATTTTAATTAAAAAAATTTTAAAATAATATAAAATTAATTAATATTATTTTAGGATGGACATTGTAGAATATTGATACATTTTTCACATATAACCGTATTCTCAAATATAATTCTATTACATAAAATTAATTAGTCAAGTTTAAAAAATTTCTTTTAAAAAGGGGATAAATTCAACTAGTTAATCAATTATATTTAACCATAAAAGATTAGTAATGACTTTTACTTTTTGGGTATAAAGATTGGGTTCTCAAATTTACACATTATGATACAGTAAATTACAATGTTTTATTTTATTTTATTTTTGTTTTTCAATAATTGTAAATTGCAATGTTAGCATTTGCCAAACACAGCTGAATACAAACCAAATGTATAAGTTGTGTTGGGCTATCAGGTCGACAATCTTAGGCCTGTTGTGCAGGCAAGCACTACACAACTGGTTAGGAACACATGTTTGCAGTAAGCCAGTTGGTACAGCTACCAAATATCCGCAAATAAACCTATGACTTCATTTGATAACCATGAAAATTATTTTTGGAAGTCATTTTTTGTGTTTTCTAATATTCGGAAGGGCAAAACGATCATGATAAACAGAAAATATTTTCAAATCAACAAAAAATTAAAGCACAATACGTTAAAATTGTTCTAGTCTCTTTTCAGACAAAAGATAATTTCCGGAAATCTCTCCAGACAAATCCACAACCCTTTCCCAAATTTAACTCTTTCTCACCAATCACCGTTAATTCTTCACTTTCTTTTTTCTTCTTCTTCCACTCCTTTGTTTTTGCACGTATTTGTCTTTTTTCTTCATGGGTAGGGACTAAAAAATTCTAGCTTCATTTTCCAGATTTTGTTTGAGTTTCAAAAATCTCACTTTGGCTTCATCTCCTTCAAAAACAAACACCCATAAGCTTCTCCAATCATTATGTCTTTTTCCTGAATTCTTTTCATCTTCTTTCATCTTTTTGCTTTGTTGTTTAATCTTTCTTCAGTTTTTCACCATAAAACCCATAAATCTCTCATAATTCTTCATCTTTTCGTTTTGTTCTTTTATCATTCTTCAAATTATTCACAAATAATTTTTTTTTACTTCAAAAACCAAAAAGCGGGCAACAAAGTCTACCCACAGTGAAAAAGACCTCTTAATTGAATTTTTATCAATTTGAAATGAGTATCATAAACTATTATGAATTTGTATTTCATAAAATTCTTCAAACAATAAAAAAATATTTTTTTCAAAATGGTTTTCCATAAAAAAATTATTTTACTTGTGAAAATTATTTTTAAATTATCAAACGAAGCCTGCGAGGCATTAACCATATTTGACTGCACTATCTTTTGTTTCTCAAAAATAACGAATATTTTTTCAAGGCGAAACTACCCTCGAAATGTCATAATATTATACTATGCTAAATTATTTTATTGAGTTATTTTTGAAAAAAAAAAATCTAAAAAAAGCATGTGCACCTAAAAATCTAAAATCAAAACCAAAATTTTTGAAAAAAAAAAAAAAAAAAAAAGTAAAGCTTGACTCGACATAGATTGCATCATGGAATGCCATGTCAACGTTACGCTACCAAGGTCATGACGTTACATTTAGGCGGTCGTGCCAAGTGTCAACACAAATCGTTAGACACGTTAGACGATGATTGACATTCTGTAATGTCTACTCTAAAAAGAAAAAAATCTATTTATTTTTTTTAAATTAATTAAATTTTATTATTTTATATATTTTTGTGAGATTTATATTTTGTTAATCAAAATATTAGTGTCATGTTTTATACATGTATTTTAGCATGTTAAATTTTAAATTAATTAAAATGAATAATTATTTTTAATAATATTTTATTCATCAAATATGTATTATAAAATGATGTGATCTCGACTTCATATGATATAAAAATTAGATTGATTTGAGAATTTATTTACACTATGAAAATAGATCTATTGTAAAATTCATTATTCTTACAAAAGGGTTTATACATATACATGAATTAATTACACATTTAGCATCCAATTATAATTAAATTTTGACTTGATGCTTAGAGAAAAAATTTATAATTAGATATTTAAAATTTGATTTTATCTATCAATTTGCACAGAAAACTAATTTCATTAATCAAATTACTTATATACTAAAACTATTTAATTTAATAAAATTATGATGCACTCAAAGGTGTCAAAATATTTTTTTCCTAAAATTTTTAAATCATAAAAAGAATTAAAAAATTTTAAAATCAAAAAGATTAAGGAAAAAGAAAAATGAGGAAAAAGCAAGGGTTGGTTGGAATCGATCGTCTGATCCAAGGAGATTGATAGTCATTTGGCCTGCACTCGCCATTTTCTTTCGTCCTTTTTCACTTTCGCTCATTTTTTTCCCCCTTACTTCACGTTCTCTTTTATTTATTTTTTTTTTTAATTTCAAAAATAATTTTTTTAAGAAAGAAAGATGTTTTTATATTTTAAAAAACTTATTTATAGTTTCAACAATATAAATTTTGAAAGTGAAAAAATAATAATATAATTTTAAATTAAAAATTTAGAATTTATTTAGATATAATAAAAAGTACAAAAATTTATTTTAAAAAAGTCATAGAACTTATTTAATATTTCAGCTTTACTTTTAATAAACAAAATTAAATTAAAAAAATAAAAAATAAAATGTAACGTGAAACCATTATTTCATATATCCTCACCCAATCAACAAATGACGGTGAACTAGGGATTGGTGAGCAGAGTTTTGAGAAACCATCTTTTCATATCATCCTTATTTTTCTAAAAGCGGGGAAGAACGTAGACGCCTCTCTCTAATACAATTTTTTATTTTAAAAAAATCAAATGATAATTCGCACACCGCAAGAATACTAAAATTCGAACAACAAAAATTATTACATTGACTTGAAATTTTGGATGAATGCCGGTCCAAATCTTATAAGCTACAAATAGACCATATCCTACTGTTATTCCAAGGATTTGTTTTTTAGGACAAAACAATAACAAGAACAACAGCATCAAAGCTTAGCAAAAACAGGTTTCCTTTTCTGGATTTGAGCAGAGATGGCCTCCGTTAGATCATCAGACAGAAGCATCGAAGAGTTCCAAGTTGCAACATAATCCAATCCTTGTTCCATACTCAACTCCCTGCTTCTTAGCAAAACAGCTTTTGTCCCTGCCACGGCTAGTGGAGATTTCCCAGCAATTCCTGCCATACCAATTTCACTCTCTTAAACTTAAGCCCACATATAAGATTTGAGGATTTAATAAAATTACACTAAGTAAGAATAAAAAGACAAACTTACCCTCTGCAATGGTAAGGACGCCTTCACTTAATTCTTCGTTTGACTCAAAAACTCGAGAAACCAGACCCAACTCCTTTGCCTCCTGACCCGAGAACCTCCGACCCGTCAACGCCAGCTCCATGGCGTTCCCAAACCCGACAATCCCAGGAAGCCTCTGCAGCGTTCCTAAATCCGCGGTGATAGCCAAATCGACTTCCTTCACAGAGAAAAACGCATCCTTCGTACAATACCTTACATCACAGGCCGTCACGATATCGATTCCCATGCCGATACATGCGCCGTGTATGGCAGCGATTACGGGCTTCCGGCATCGCTCGATGGCGGTAATTGCATCTTGCATGAACTTGATCTGTCTCAGTAATCGCTCCCCGGAGCGGCCGCGGTCTCCCGAGTAATTACTGGATAAGAATTTGAGGCTTTTGAAGTCGATGCCAGCGCAGAAGTGGTCGCCGGATCCAGATAGTAAGATGACAGCGACGTTAGGATTTTGGTCGAGCGCATTAAGAGCTTTTGGGAATTCGGTGTAGAAGTCGAATGAAATCGCGTTGCGCACAGATGGGCGGTTTAAAATTAGGTTAAAGACTCCCGTTGGTGATTTTTCGAGGATTTCCAAAGTTTCGTACTTGTCTCCCATTTTTTTTATTTTTCTAAGGAAATTGAAAGAAAAAGAAAAAGGAATTTATCAAAAATTGTTGATTTTTTTTAATTGAAAACTCCTAGCAAAATAGTTTATTAAAAGGCTGATATATGTTACGGGCTTCAGGTACCCATCTGGGCCATATCCGAAATCTTAATTATTTTGTCTTTTAGAACACCCCTTTATCGATCCGATTAAGATTTGATCTCAGTATCCGAACCGTAACCCAAATATGATAAATAAACCTGTTATTTACCCCAATCCGGTTTTCAACTAGAATTTATTTATTTATTTATTTTTTTTTTGAGAAGAAGAAATACAGTATTTTCAAATTCAACCAATCCTTAAAAACATATCATACTATAAACTCAAATTTGAGAATAATATAATATAAAATAGAGCAGAAAAACTGTTTAGATCTCTCGCATCTTGGAATTAAGGCATATAGATTTTAAATATATATATATATAATATAATGTGCAACTGTAAAGAGACAAAGGTGAGAACAATCATTTAGAAAATAACAAGACTAAATATGAGAGAGAGTAGAAGAACGAGTTTGCTCAAATCCAACAAAAAAATAAAATAAAAAAAAAAGAAAGAAAAAAGCGTTCCGGCACGCAAATGAAATGGAGTCTTTTTCCTAGTCTTGAAAAACAAAACGTTGAGTTGGCCCTCAATAATTTATTTAGAAAATAAATTAAAATATATATATATATATATATATGAAAGTTTTGCAATTCTGATGGTTAAACAAATTTAAATGACAAAAAATTTCGCCATTAAATATTTTGTCTAGAAAAGTGAAGCTGCAGCTTTTGGGCTTCCCGAGGGCGATAACAAAATGGAAATGAAAAACCAGACCTCCCGCGACTCGCTGAATTGAAAGCCATTTCACTAACCCCTAGACCACGATTCATATTTTACTTAGTTTTCCATTATTAAGTTTTCAACTAAAAGAAAGATTATGAACGTAAATATCCAATAAGACATAGTTTCTGGATCCCAATTTCAAGTTTCAGATTTAAATCTAACTCTGCTGATTTTTTGTATTGATTTCCTCTAATTACGTACTATAATATATATTAAAAATCATTTGATTATGATTCTAATCTATATTTGTAAAAAAAAAAAAAAAAAAAAAAAGTAGGATTGACAAAATAACAGAGGTTAAAAGCTGGTGGGTGGGAAGGTGCAAATGACAGAAATAGGGAGACGTTGTGTACGGAAAGATGCTAGATTGATTGAAATTGAAATCGAAATGCTTCCACTTCAAACAAGGTTTCCTTAATTCTGCCATGAATAAATGTGGTTTGGAATTGACTAAAGTGTTGAGTTGAAACCAAAGAGAGAATGATACGTTGAGAGACGGAAAATGTATTTTGGCATTTGCAGAAATCAAGAATGGATATTGAAGACCTCACTGCTTGCACGTAACCGAGTGATTTGCGCATCTAGACATTTTAGATGCAGCTCCCCCTGTCCCTACTCCCTTTCAGCTCTCCACAAAAAAATTCTTCATTGCTCCTGTTTTAAGCATCCCTCTTAATTAATATCCGTCCTTCTTCACTCACCCTAAGCATCCAACAAAACCCATCAATCCAGACTTTTAGTTGGAATTTTCACACATTTGAACTTATACTTTATTACAAATTCCAATCTTCCTAATTAAAGCCATTGAAAAATGAGCTTTGTCTAATGGATAGCCAACCATGATTTTATTTTCTTTAGAGCGTAATGAAAAATCTATTACGAACAAATGCAACTTCATCTTCAATCAGAACAAAAACAAAACCCTTAGAGCAAACAGACGAAAATGCAACTACCACACCAATTAATGAAGGAAAATATCTTCTGTTGTATAGTTTTTCTTGTTAATTGCATCATAAGTTCATAATTTTTGTTCAATATTTCATTTTCGTTCGTAACCTTTAAAATATGATTTTTCTCTTTTACAAATTTTTAAAATTTTTTAACTTCATCCATTTGATCAATTATCATTAAAATTTAACAAAATATTTCATTCCAAAATTACATTTATATCTATTTAAATGTCCATCGTGATAAAAATTAGTTTTTTTTTTAATTTTTTGAGATAAAATATATGCCACATAAATATTTATGTAACATTAAAATGACATGTTTTATTAAAAAAATTTTTATTTTTTGAGATAAAATATATGCCACATAAATAAATTTAAAACACTTGTAAAAAGAATGTGATGCAAAAATTGAGTTTTAAAAGTGACAAAATTAATAATAAAATACTAGCCAAAGGTCATGGACGTGTGTATTTCACCCATATATAGTTTCTTATATTTAAAAATTAGAGTATGAAGGGATTTTAATTAATTAATAAATGATTAAATGATGGTTCTTTTACACAAATGATTTCAAATGCAGCAAAATTTTCCTACATTTGTTTCTCAAGTTTCTTGCTTTAAGCGTTTTACATTGATGATACATGCTCTTTCCGTAATCTATGACGACTTAAAAGCACGTGTTTCAACGCTGAACTTTTATATATAAATGAAATATAATAATGAATTGGAATTTTAGTTTAATCGTTTTATACAATAATTTTTAAAAAATAATATTTAATAAATTTAAAATTTAAATCTCTAAAATATTTTTATTTCGTATTGTAACTTTCTTTATACTTAAAAATAAAATAATATAAATAATCATTATTTTTAATTTATTTTGTAATCAATTAAATTTTTTCAAAGAGAAAATCTTATAAAAGGTCAATTGGTCGCAGTTTAGATCGCATACCATTTTGGGAGGTTAAGAATTTGAAAACTTATAATAGTAATATCTTCTTCAAATGAATTAAATAAATAAAAATAAGAAAGTCAAACGTAAATTAAAATTTTCAAAATTTCAAAAATATAAAAGAAATTCTTTAAAAATAATAATAAAAAGAAGGTGTTAAAGGTATTTATTGATCAAAATAGTATTGTAATCTTTTTCCATTATTAGATGCTACCAACATACAACCAGGGGAATTTTTGACAATCAAACCAAGCTAAAATGTTAAACCGACCTGAAATATTCGATGTCATATCAATTCAGTCATGTCACTATTGTCCGCCATAAGTTTTTCGTTTTTTGTTTATAAATATAGACATCTATATACTATCATTCCACTCTATATTTTGCTATAATTCCTTATCTTCTTTCCTTTCTCTCCTTCTAACCTTCCCTATATTGATCTCTAATTTACACATCATAGTACAAACGTAAAGAATACTCTATACCTTTAAGATTATAACCCCACCCCAAGCTTTAAAGGTGCTCGATCTAGTTACCCCTAATCGATAGGCTACAGAAAAACAATCGAGCTACGATGAAGTAGAAGCTTCCTTGACCTTCAAGGAAGAAAAATAAGATATTCTAACTACTCATCATTATCCCAGCTACAATTTGACATATGCTACAACCCAAAAATCAAAATAAATTGACCTAGAATCCTAATCGAGCATAGACTTAAAGGTCCGAATGTAGGCCATGAAAAAGGAACTAAAAGGGAATACAGTCACTTTCAAAGACGAGCTTAAGTTTCTGGAGACCTCGCCATTTACTGAAGAGATTGATAGAGCCATGCTTTCAAAAAGTTTCAAGATGCCGATCTTGGATACTTATGATGGTACATTTGATCCTTTTGATCATTTAAAATTTTATAGGACTAATATGATGATATAGGGTGCAAACGAAATGCTCATATGTAAGGGGCTAACCACCATTTTCAAAGGGGCAGCTTGGTCCTAGTATAATAGTTTCAAGCTGAGGTCAATCATAACGTTCTAAGAACTTAACCATTCATTCCTTTATCATTTTGTAAGCAACCAAAGAACCAAGAGAACAACTTTAAGCCTAATGTCAATTTATCAAGGCTAAATGAGTATTTGAAAGACTATGTTATATATTTTAACACGAAAACTCTACTGATGAAGGATTTAAAGCAGACGACCATCATAGCCACCCTGACAAGTGAACTCAATGATAGAGAGTACCATCTTAAACTGACCTTGTCCCAAGAACCACCAAAGACGTTGGTTAACAGCTTACTTTTGGCTAAAAATATATAAATGTCGAAGCTATAACGAGAAACAACCAAGGTGAAAGTAGCTCATCCTTCTCTTCGACGATCAGGGTAAGAGAGACTCATCTCTCCTTATCAGTTGTAAAAAAGTGAAAGATTTTTATGATCCTCCCCCAAAAGGGAAATGACATAAGGACAAGAGCCCTAACAAAGAAGAAAAATACACTGTACTGAATACCTTTCGAGAAAAAATTTTAATATAAATCGAGAAAAACCTAAAGCTCTGATAGCTGAAGCCACTAAGATAAAAACACAATGAGGGATTCAACCTAAAGATATGCCTTTCACAGAGACATAGGCCATAACATCGATGACTATATTGATCTAAAGAATGAAATTGAAGCTCTGATTAGGAAAGGCTAGTTAAAAAGATTTATGCACTGACGAAGATAAAGTCAGAATAGGTCTAATTATAGAAAAGATCGTAAAAAACCTATAAAGAATAGGAAAGATAGACCAAAGGAAAACAAAAGAAAAAAAGTTCAAAGGGATAAGTAGAAATATGATAAAAGTTGACCCTCCGATAACCAACCTATTTTGGGGTAATCAACATGATCACTGAGAGAAGCTTTGCCTTACTAAGAGAAAATTTGATTAAGGCTTGGTTATGGGCATTGGTTCTTCGATAAAAAAAAAGGATTGGAAGAATGAGCCGATCTCTTTTAGCTTAGATGATTTAGAAAGAATTCAATATCCTCATGACTCTGCCATAGTAATCACTATTGTGGTTTACAATTATGTGGCTAAGATGATCTTATTTGATAACGGAAGCTCAATCGACGTCTTGTATTGTACCATCATAAAGAAAATAAGAATTAAAAAAGATCAATTACAGCCAAACACTACCATTTTAATTGAATTTGGGAATAAGCAAATGACTATTAAGAGGGCCATTAAACTACCAGTTTTCCTAGGAACCAAGCAATGAACAATCACATTTGTTATAGAGTTTCTAGTCATGGACATCCCATTATTGTACAACATGTATTAGGTCGATCTAGTTAGTCTATTATACAGCTTATAGGCTTAGCTCCCCATTTGAAAGTAAAGTTCCCAACACTTCATGGGTTGAAGAGATTAGGGGAGACCAGTTCACAGTATGACAATTGTATGTTACGTTGATAAAAGGAATGACTAGAAAGCATACTGATAGTTTGGCTGAGACTGAAAAAAGGGAAAAAGAGAATGAAGCAATAGAGACTAAAGAGAAACAAGAAAATAAGAGTGAGCACTTGTAAGAACAATACCTAAGTATTGATAAAAAATTATGAATGCTACTAAATACCAAAATCAATTAGGGATGATATAAGTAAGTGTTAAATTATAAGAAAAATTTTTTTTAATAAACAAAACATGAAGAAAGAACGTCAAACTTACCATTATCGAGTCCCAATATACCCAAAGCTAGGCTTAAGCTAATTAGTGATATGATATGAGGTGCTTGGCATCAATATACTATACCCTTTTTTTAAAAATCGAAAGTTCATTCTCAAAGAACGGACGTGATGAGCAGAAGACATATTAGGGTAGTTCTCGGAGTTAGCCTTATGTTTTAAATTCTTCATCACATCCTTGGGGATAACTCTTAAAAAGTAAAGAGTATAGATGGGGATTTCAGCTAATCATATAGTTTCGAGGAGGATTCCCTTTAACTTTTATTTTCAACCCTTCGTTGCTCTTCCTTAGACATCAAGTTTAGCTAGTAAGCCATTTTACTAATGTTTTGACTAGTAATGATCCATGGAACTAAGTCGTTGTCGTTGTGTCTGAGCCGACCCCCTAGGCTCTGTCCTATAACTACATTTACCCTCGAAACTAGCACTAACAAACATGATGAAAAGATACGTACCGAAGTGATAGAGGTGAGCGATTAGATAGAAAGAAATACTTTAAGATCGAAAAGAGCATAAAAGCTTTGAGGTTCGAAGATTCAAGTCGGTTCGAAAGCAAAAAAGCAAAAAGTAAAAAATGAAAGCCCCAACAATCCTTTATATAGTCACGTCTCAGAACAAATGATGACCCAAATCATGCCACATATTAGAATGCTATTGAAGAGCATTTTTTCATCTTCTTGGCTCTGGATTTTATCGCTTAAAAACTTTTCACCTCATTAAATGTGATCTTACCCATTTGAATAAACCAGACCAAATAAAGAGTCTAAGTCGAATCAGTTGGGTGAACCAACTTCTATATCAACCCAGGGTAAACATGGACCAAATTTTAAAAAATGCTAAGTTTCACCTTTGGCTGAACAAACCTCGCTAGCTCACCCAAAGTTCTTTCATCTTCACCTCGAGCCACCTAAGGTGAAGTCACTTTGGTAATCTTCAAGCAGATCATATACCTAACCTAAAAGATACACATAAGATCAAACTAACACCAGGTCGACACAAGCTAGGACCATCCAAAATTGAGTCAAACAACAAATGCGGGCCTTAAACGTTTACCTATCACATCTGCTTCATAAACATTTGACCTCAACAATAAGAGGTCGGATCTTAAATAATCTTTTGAAGCCTACATTCATAGAGATTAAGTCCACAAACATAAAAAAAAAAAAAAAGCTAATCACACACCAACAGTTTGATACTCAAATTGTTTGGTAGGGGAAGACAAAATGTTAAAAACATTTAACAGTCAAAAGGGCATTGTAGTCTTTCCTTCTTATTAGAGGTTACCAAGCGACAATCAGAGGTATTTTGGACATTTAGGCTGACCTGATATATTCGGTGCGACATCAGCTCAACCAAGTCACTATTGTCCCCTATAAATCCTTCATCTATTGCCTATAAATATGAGTATCCAAGTACTATCATTCCATTCAATATCTTGCTTCAATTTCCTATCTTTTTACATTTCTTTCCTTTTGACCTTTCTTGTACTAACATCTGACTTGTGCATTAGAGTGCAAATGTAAAAAACACTCATTGCCTTTACTTCTAACTGCTCTATTCTCTTTTTTATCTTTTTAAGAATACCTTCAAATTAGAGCTCGACACAAACAAAAGGAATATTTAATCTTTATGGATCCAGCATATGATTCTCATGTTGTTCCTTCCTGTATGAATTAGTATTACTTTGAATTCATGTTTACTATGGTCAAAACACGCATTTGACTAATGTGGACAGAGGACTCCAGAGTTCAAAGTGTGGAGAATTACTCTCAAATTAGTTATGAAATGTAACTAAAATATTATTTTCTTTTTTTAATTAAGCACTAATTAGTCATGTTTACCTTGCATAAAATGTTTCAATTTCGATCTTACGATGGCAGGGAGAGTCAAATAACGATAAAGGAACACAAGATAAAAAGTGAAAAAGCATTATGTTGGACCCAGCATTTGTAAGCTTTCCTCCCATGTTCCTTAAATGTTGATTTTTGCATGGATGATTAAATTAATGGGTTAATATCATTAAATGATCTATATAAATTATAATAAAATATTTAATGTGATATTTATTTTTAAAAATATTTAATATGATATATGAATTATGAATTTATTAATTAATATGATATTTATAGGATTGGTTACTTATCACGTGTCATCATTTGAAGTTATCAATACTAAAATAAACACCGCATTATTTAATATATTTATAATTCAAATACTACATTAAAATTTTTAAAATTTAAGTAACACATTAAATATTTTATTATAGTTTAAATCTATTTATCATACTAACCTTAAACTAATATATAATTTTAATGAGAAAAATTAAAAAAGAAAATACAATACATAATTGGGTTTTAAACCATTACTTATAGATTAATTAATTGATCTTATATTAATCATATATATATATATATATATATGAAGAATCAATTGAAATTGTACCTATATGTGAAACTAGCTACTTATTATATATAATGAATTAGTCATTGATTATTATTGAAATTTATTAATGAATTACTAATTATTTTTTTGTTTATACAGCTTATTAATAAAATAACTTTCAATTTTCAGGTTTAGTTTAAGAAATAAAATGTTTTATATATATATATATATATATATATATATATTTAGTGGTGAACTTTACACTCTCCACTTGAAAACTGACAAATACGAAGGGTTAGTTGGACATAAAATTGATTTATTAATCTTAACTTTATGTAGTAGTTGTAGTAATCTTTATTGAAATGAGTTAAAGATATGATTAAAAAAATTAGGCAAAGGGGAAATGCGAAGATAAAAAGAAATTAGAAAACCAAAAAGGACAATTTGGACAAGCATGATATAAGCAGCTACCCACCACAATGCCAATAATGACGTGCTTGTCTTTATCTGCATTCCAATAATGACGAGCTGAACTGGCTTGAGCTTAGTGAATGAGGGGAAGGCAGCCACAAGTTGAGGCGATCGTGGACCAAAAGTTTTTCAAGAGTGGTTCGATCAAACTATAATATCTATCCCCTCTCTTGCTCACACAGTTCCCAGTTCAATTATAGGGGTTATGTATCTCCAAATCAAAAACAATAAATCATGCAAAATCAAGCAATAACTCCTATTATGATAAATATGAGAGAGAACCCCACGTTTGATGTCTACCCCTCCTTTGCATTTATGATCAATTTAGAACCCCACATTTTTCTTTTTTCCTTTTATAAAAATTGAAGTAGTCAGCCAGTGGCCATCAAACTTTCCTTGAGACGCAGGGAGAACCAAGCCGTTAATTTTCATGATTAATTAATTCAGTGAATGCACGACTCAATCTCTGAACCCCAACTCTTTTCTGTTCCATAAATTATGAGTAAGCCAAATGATAACGATAGTGCCTTTTTTTTTTTTATGTTAACTTTAATGGACGCAAAGATTTAAAGATCAGATCAGGCACTCAAAAAAGTTGAATGTCGAAAAATGATTCATTTCATTGCCAACCCAACCCCCCCCCCCCAAAAAAAAAAAAATTGATTTCATTAAAAGGCTACAAAAATTAAAGAAAATCTTCAATTTGTCAGTACGAGTGAATAAGAGAGTGATTAAGAGGGCAATGAAGTGTGGGGTCTGGAAAGTTAAAGAGATGTAGCTGCTATCCTTAGCATTATTGGAATTGGGGAGAGGAATCAGATAGGGAAATCCCGAATGATTTAGTGAGTGATATATAAATATATCATAAACTACAAATTTTACACCAAAATATACAAGGCTTTTAGAAGAAAATCATGTAGCAGTCGAAAAATTCCAAGAAATTGAAAAAACATGTTGATTTCCGTTTACGTAGAACCACGAATCTGGCAAGCTTTCTGACATCCACCTAGCATTCCCAGACAAATTCCAACTGTGTCATACACACAAAGGAAGAATAACAACATCATTATTTGTTTGCAGCTAATATTTTTTGTCCTGTTTCATTTTCCTCCTCTCTCTCATCTAACCGCAAAAAAAAAAAAAGACTTGAAGGAGAAAAAAGTCAGATTCTCGTATGCCACACGAAACCTTTCCCATGCAAAAAAAACAAATTTAACAACGAACATAATTTTTTTTTCTTTTTCAGTGAGGGTTTTAGGGCTGAGGCGGATGAGCGTGTTCTTTTTTGTGTGTTTGTTTAGACTTTAGACTTAGAGTTAAGTTGTATCATCTTATTCACATCCTAAAGACAAACGGCTTCCAAGTTGTGTTTTCATTACTTCACGTGAATTGAGGCTTTTCGACGGACACCTTTGCGGTCTATCTGTAACGTAAATTGTGCCATCATACAAACTCTTGCTGACATCGTGCCACCCTTGTTCTTGGCTCGTGTCCCCCTCCCTTTCTCACTTTTATTAAAATTCAATTTAACTCTAAAGTGAAATACAGGTGTCCTTTTTTTTTTAATCTTTTCTACGTAAAAAAAAAATCAATATTAACTTTTTAAGTGAATTTTTTATAAATATTAATTTTTTATGATAATTGTAATGGACGATAGAATACTAGTACAATCAAACTAGAAAAAAAATTCAAACTGTGTTAAGAAATAAATATGATTTATAAACAAATATCTTAAATCATTTCGTACAAGCATTAGTATTTTTTTAAATGTTCACAGTAATGAATCAATTAATTGTCAATATTTTTGAAGCTCAACAAGAAATTTAAGAACATTATTGGAGTGAAAATACATATAAACCATAAATGGGAAGGGAATTTGGTTGATTGTCGATGGCAACTAGGTTGGAACGCTGGACACGATACTAAAGAGGCACGTGGGGTAAGGGGAATTTGACAAGGTTAAATGATTTTATACGAAGCTACCTTGCTACAAATGCTTCCACTTGTCATGCAATATAACGAGTTTAATACGCATACACTATGTGCTTGCATCACCATTCACCACCTTTTCCATAGCCCTCCGCCCATTTCCCATATAAAAACTCTCCCCTTCCCATCCTTTTAGTTCATGAGATACATAGAGCGTTTGGGTCTCCCAACAGAGTGTCTCTGAGAGCTAGGGTTCCCTTTCAGCCCCCTCTGCTTCTGCTTTTGAACAGAGACTTCGTTCAACTACTCCTCAAACTTCTCTTTGTTTGTTACAGAGAGATAGCCATAATGGGTGATCACCATTCCTGCGCAGTTGCATTTGGTATCTTAGGTAACATACCAAAATGCTCTTAACACACTCTTTTTTCTTCACTGCTATAACTCTTTTTTGACACATAGAACTGAAGTTTGAAGAGGGATAATCATCAGGCTGGTCATAAACAGCTTCGGGAGTGTTTTTCTTTTTTTTTTTTTTTTTTTTTCTTTATTTTGAGAGTCACTTTCGTCCTGTTCCAAGTTATTTCAGTTTTATTTAAGGGTGCTAGATCTTATCAGCACACTACCAATATATCACACAATTGTTTTTATCGTTCTTCACTTTAGTTTCTTTATTTGTTTTCTTCTTCATTCTTTCCTTTTGAGAGTTCATTTAAGCCTTTCCCCCACTGTGAGATTAATATATTTTTACACCATAGGTCTGGTTTAGGTTCGTCATTAAATTCTTTCTTCGTCCATACTAGACTTTATTTGAGGAGGTTCTAGTCATAATTTGGTTAAGTTACACAATTAAATAAAGACATACTATTTATGTTCGCTCTATTTGTTTTGAACAAATTAACTAGTTGTGTCCTTGTTAGAAGAACCTCCAATTTCACCCAAAGATATATTAATTAATGTTTAGTTATATATACTTTTTAACAAAAAACACTACAATACATATTATTTCGCTTTCAAATATTTAGTGTTGTCACCTAAACGATGATCCACCTTCCCAATCATATGAAATAATTCATTTATTTTGAAAACAGTACCGATGTATCAGCATGAATGCATTTTTGGAAGATTTTTTTTAGTTGAACGGTGAAAACTTTATGAATATAAAAAAGTATACTTTTTACAGAACGATGAATAACCAATGAATTTGTTTGCAATTGATGACAGGTAACATCATCTCAGTCCTTGTATATCTCGCTCCAGTGTAAGCATCAATCCATTTTATATCTTCTTTTACATGATCACTCAAAATCAATGGTTTTGAAATATACCAACAAGACGAATAATAACCCTTTTTTTTTTTTTTTTCCAAAAAATTTCAGACCAACGTTCCATCGAATTTACAAAAAGAAATCAACGGAGAGTTTCCAATCACTGCCCTACCAGGTGGCATTGTTCAGTTCCATGCTATGGCTGTATTACGCGTTGATTAAAAAAGATGCTTTCCTTCTCATCACCATCAACTCATTTGGATCTATTGTAGAGACTATATACATATCTATGTTCATAGCTTATGCATCAAAGAACAGCAGGGTAATTCACTCACCAAAATTAAGTCTTTTTATCAGACTATATTATTATTCTCTTATATATTTCTAATTTATGGAATTGCAGATGTGTGCTATGAAACTTTTTGTAGCTATGAACGTGGGGTTCTTCGCTTTAATTCTCATTCTCACACACTTTCTGGTGAAAAGTTCAATTCGCATCCAGGTTCTTGGTTGGATTTGTGTCGCCATCTCTGTATCTGTCTTTGCAGCACCCTTAAACATTGTGGTGAGTATTATATGTCCATTTTTGCACATTAATCTTCAACTTATTAATTACTTTTCTAACCATCTTTTTATGCTTTCCAGGCACGAGTCATTCGAACAAGAAGCGTTGAGTTCATGCCTTTCAACTTGTCATTTTTCCTCACATTGAGTGCAATAATGTGGTTTGCTTATGGACTATTTATTAAGGACCTCTGTGTAGCTGTAAGTAGTTGTTTTCTTTTCATGCGGGACACAGTTTTTTGTCTTTCACTTCACTTTGAGGCACTAATTGATTTTTTCTGATTTGTTTCCTTGTCAATCGACAGCTCCCGAATGTCCTAGGCTTCATCCTGGGGATGCTCCAGATGCTGCTATATGCAATTTTCAGAAACACTGAAAAGGTTGTAGAGGAGAAGAAGCTACCAGAACAAATGAAAACTATTGTTGTCCTTAGCACATTAGGCGCCTTTGAAGTTTATCCTGTAGATGTAGATATTCAATCTGATGATAACACTAACAATAAAAAAGAAGATAAGAAAGAGAATGAACAGGCAGGGAAGCCTGATAAAACTGATCAGAAAAGCTTGGAAGATTCTAGTGACTTCCACTCAAATGAGTGTCCAGTTTGAATAAACATTAAACTGTACCCAGTTATCATTTTGTTGAGAGTTCTGATGCCTGAAACTGCCTTCCTCATTTCTTTTCAATCCGTTCTTGTTTGCGTTCCATATCCACCCCGCACCCTAGCCTTTGTACACAGAACAATGAGCCAGGGGCTACTAAAAAAACGCAGACTATGTATTCTGCATATTTCAGTTTAATTATCTTTGTATGTCATTGATCCATTTACTTATTGTTTTGAAATACAACGATGACTATTTCGGATGACAATTATTCTCTCTTTGTTGATGATTGAACCGCAAAGTTGATTAAAACTACAGGGAAATGATTTCCCATTATTGGGTTCATCAAAATTGACATCCCAGGCTATGTGGCTCTCCCTTTAGGCTGGTTCGAATCATTTATTCATTCGAAACAAGACAGCTGGATGCAATAAATAGGAGACGTGAGAACGAGGAAACAGCTTTTCTTTTTTCCTTTTTGTTTTTCCAGCGGCCTGGTATGAGAAATTATTTTATGGTGCTAGAAATGAGCCCCCGGGGTTTAATTTTTTTTATTAATTAAAATAAATATCTTGAAATTAATTTATAGTTTATTTTAATTTTTTTGTTATTTTGATATAAATTTTAATTAAATTAAATTAAAAATAAATTTTACATTATCAATTTTTTTGTTGTAAAATTTATATAATTAAAAAGAAAAAATAAAGGTAAAACATTAAAAAAAAACATAAATAGAGATAACACGTGAACCAAATCGAAAATCATCAAATATAAATTATTTTTTTATTTCAATTTCATCATTTTTTATTGTAAAATTTATCTAATTAAAAAATAAAAACAAAAGACCTAAAAAAAAAACAAAATTAAGGTGTTGTATAAATACCTCAATTTTTTTTCATAAAGTTTTTCTAAATTAAAATAAAATAAAAAACAAAAACAAAAAACATAAAGTGCCAAATGAGACTAAAATAAAAGTTAAAATACGTAAAATTTATATAATGAACGGATGAATACATGAATTATATTTTAATTACATATAAATATAATGTTTTTATTAAATTAAGATATTAAATAATAATTTTTTAATATAATGTATATATCAAAATATAAAATAAATAAATAACTAAAAATAATTATTTATATATTTAAAGCAAGATGAAACATCATAAACTCATGTCCAACCTAACTCTAATTTAAAAAAAAAAAAATTGATCCAATTTTGAATTTTTTAAAAACCCACACATATTGGATTGGAGCAAATAAAAACTCATGAGATATAAATTGTTTTATTATTTATACATCCAATGACTTTTTTTTTAATAAATTTATCTAATTAAAAAAAGTCAAAACTTTTTTAAAATAATATAAGAAATGTGCCAAAACAATAGAAAATAAAGTCAAACGGGGATGCTACGTGAATTTGTTAAATTAAAGTATTATATAATAACTCCATTAAAGTATACATATATATATAAATATTAAATTAAATAAATAATAAAATATATATTTATATATATCCGAATAAATTAAAACACTTTAAACTCACATTCAATCTAACCTTGATTTTTGAAAAACATTTGATTCGATCCCAAATATAAACAAAAGCACCAACTAGATCTGGACAAATTAAAACCTATTGAATACATATTGTTTTATCATCCATGGTATTATTGACTTTTATCCTTAAAAATTTATTTATCAAGTTTTTTATTACAATATTTATCTAATTAAAAAAATAAAAAATAAAAAAAGAAATAGAATGCGATGTGGACATCCATTGCCTTTTTTTTTTTTTTTTCAAAAATTTATCTAATGAAGAAAGAAAAGGAAAAATTAGAAAAGGAAAAAAGAAAGAAAGTTGAGTTGGCACGTGGTATTAACAATAACAAATTATTCTTGCAAAATTTATATCATAGATTTTTTAAAAGTAAAATCTAAAAAAAGCAAGGGCTAAAAAAATTAAATTCATGTCATGTAGACACCTCTGTTAATATATATATATATATATATATATAGTTTACAAAAATATCTAATTTAAAAGAAAAGAAAAAAGTATGAAAAATATATATTTTTAATCAATAATACCATAGAGGTCTCATAAAAACTTTTTTTAAAATATTTATTAAATATAAAAAAATAGAAAATAAAATAAAATAAGCAAAAGACTTAACACATAATATTTAATAGGTCCCACAAAAATTTTAAAATATAAAAAAAGTATTAAATATAAAAAAGGAAAAAAAGAAAAACAACAAATAAAAAAATGGAAAGAAAAGAAAAAATATAAAAGAGGGCTTGACATGAGGTAACCAAAAGAGGTCTCCACTAATAAAAAATTTAAAATAAAATATATCTTTTCTATATTTAAAAATTTTATCAAAGTGACAGTTGTAATGTGAAAATACGCAAGATTTATATCTAAGATATGAGAAAATATTTCAAATGCTTTGGACATGTTCAAACTTCCACCTCTCTATCCAATGTTTCAAAGAGGGCTAAAATAATTTTTTTTTTTGAATTTTAACACTTTATTTAAATAAAATTTTAAAATTTTTATTACACAAATAAATCCTTAAATTTTAATTTAAGTTCAAATAAGTGTTTAACCTTTAATTTATATCGAAATAAGCTCTTAATTTTTAATTTATACTCTTAATATAAATCAATCCTTTACTTGAATTAAAGACTTACATGTAGAGTTATTTATCGGTTGAATTGGGTTTAGACAATATATGTATAATATTAACAGTTTATATGCTCACTTAGATTAGACCCGATCCAATATTTCAAGCTTCAAAATTCCTTTTATCTTAGCTCAAGTTGAAAAAATAAATCTCAAACTCACCAATTAAATTAAATTTATATAATAAAAATTTTAAAAATCATTTAAAAAAACAAAATATTAAAATACAAATATAAATCCCATGCCATGGATTTGAAAAGAAAATTATCAATTCTAGTACCCGTATGTACCAAGAATCAAATTTTGAGGGTGTTTTCACAATTAAAAATGACACTTCAACAATACTTTTGTTCTTTCATACCATAAAATTAAAAATAATAATGATTCAAAGATATTATAACTCATTCGTAAATAAGTTCTCACCATTAATCCATTTATAAGAATTTCCATTTGCCTACGGATCCAAACATATAAACTCAAAAGTCAAAATGACTTGGCCACAAAAAAAATGATTAAGCCTTATCATACTACAGAGGAACAAATGGAGATGCGAGGGAAAATCAGAAACCATGAAAAACCTGGCAAAATCAGCAGTTATATTTCAATAGCCAACATGAGAGAGCAAAGCAGCTGACTAACATAGCAACAGAAAAATGGTTGAAAATGATCTCAGTTGGTCTGGTAAAAAGTGCTTGTGTACCCAAGATATGACTACAACATACAGACAAAAGAAAAGTTCCGTACAGAAGGGACCCTAGAAGAGCAAGGATTACATTGACCCAGACGTCTTTACTCTCAAAATTTTATAAATACGTCTTGTTCTTCTCTTGCTCTCCTAGTTGATAATAATGTACATCCATTATGCTTTTCATCACCGTCATCATCATCGTCATCATTACTTCAATGAAAGGGTGTAAAGTAAAGAAAAGAGAAAAGAACCAAAGACTTGAAAAAACAAGGGGGTGGGGGGTGGGGAGTGGGATGTGGTTAAGAGCGCGTCAGCATCACAGTCCTCAAAGAGAGCACCACCTGTCTTCAGTTCAAAGGAAGGAAGAAAGCATTGCCTAACTTATTGGATGCAGAAGAAAGTTAGAAATGTTTCTTATAACCTCGTCAAGCGAAAAAAAGCTGGTAAACACTGATGGAAGATGGGGTGCACCACTTTAGGTGGGATGCTACCCATTAGACCCATCGAAACTACCCTGTGCACTTTGTCGCCTTTTTTCTCGCCAGTTCTCCCCCCACATCTTGGCCTCAGCTACAGCCCGTTCCCTATCCAAGTCCCTATTCAACATCCTGGCAGTTTCCCTGGGGGAGTCATCCTTCTCAGACCCTTCCAAATCCCACCTACGGCCAGATGTTCCTCCTTCATCATTCTTTGGCACCCTTCCTCTGTCATCTCTATGTCTTCTATCATCCTTTTCTCCAGAACCTCTGTAGCCATGCCCTGCTGCATTAGGATCATATGCCTGACTTGCCAAGTACGAGAGAGCAGTGACCACGTCCCCAATCAGAGGACGTGTGACAGCCTGCTCTTGAATGCACATGGATGCCACAGCTAGAGCTTGGTAAAGACCTCGCATTGGATATCGTCCCTGCAATCGTGGATCTGCCAATTTTGAAAATTTGCGGCGGTCATTGAATAATGGCCGTGCCTGTATATACATAAACCAGGAAAAAGAAAAAACAATTATTAAATAGTTTGAGCCATTACTTGCTCCTCTCACACCAACCCTCCACAACATGATAGTTAGGCAACCAGACTACAAAAACACTTAAGATACATTACCCATGTGATAAGGTTCTGTTCTCCATGGGGTCGTGTGCTATCAATAGCTTTCCGTCCAGTAATTAGCTCTAAGAAGACAACCCCAAAACTATAAACATCAGATTTCACTGTCAATTGACCAGTCATGGCATACTCAGGAGCACAATAGCCATATGTACCCATAACTCTGGTGGAAACATGTGATTTATCTCCAACAGGACCAAGTTTTGCAAGCCCAAAATCAGATAACTTAGGGTGAAATCCTTCATCCAGTAATATGTTGGAGGACTTGAAGTCCCTGTAAATAACAGGAGGGTTTGCTTTATCATGGAGGTATTCCAAACCTTTAGCTGCACCGGCTGCGATCTTCATTCTTGTGTTCCAATCTAGTGGTTCCTTCTCAGGTGGAAGATCTGCAGAAAGATTAATGACAGATTAGATCGTAATCAAGTTTACCCTTTCCTCCTATATAAAATCTGCATTTAACTGGCACTGGCAGAAAACAAGCAAAACATGTCCAAGGGAACGACAGTGCAAATATTGGGCACATCCATTTGTATCAACTTAAACCAGAATTCATCCAACAATAAGAAGTAATCATACACCATCTGTCTCAAAACTGATTGAGAAAACATATGGCAGCATGTGAATAAGCCACAAAACAGATCCATTCTGAGAATTCTATGCTCATAGCTCATTATTAGTTCCAAGAATAACTAGGATTAGTTTAACGTTATAGTTGGTTGGAAAACTGTGGTTGAGAAATTAGGGTTTGGGAAAGTATGGTGAAAAGCCACTTTTTTACTCAAAACTTAGTTTAGGCAGAAAATGTCGAATGTGTTTGGTATAGTAGTTGCCGTGCAAACCATGATTTTGCATGTCAACCACAATGCCAAACTCGGCCTTCATCTAATACAATAGAGCCGTATGCTTAAATTCCATATCAAATAACCAAGCCACAAGGTAACCTTGGGCTCATGTTGAACACCAATGAGTACAACAATTTCCTTGTCTTGCAGATAGCAAATGTCAACAGACTTGAATATCCAGATTTTCTATACAGCTAAATAAAGCTTCTAGCCTTAATTCTGAAACTACAAAGTACCACATAAAAACCCAACATGAAAACTATTCCAACAAAGAATTAGTTGTAGTTTAGCCTCACTGCTATAGTTGGAAAAAGTGCATTTAAAAAGGGTGATTAAAAATTTTGTGTTCAGTATTGCTGTGAAAAAGTGCTGTGAATAATTGAAATGTCTAAAATGATATGCATATAATAATAAAATATTAGAAATATAGAGTAATATAAGGATTTTCTATCCCAAAAGCACTTTCACCACAAAAGCACCTCTTGATTAGCTTTGTGGTTTTGGTTGCAAAACCAAGCTTTTAAACTGAAAAAGCCATATTTTTTTTGTTGTTTAGCATTGAGGTTGGATCAAAAGTAGTTTTTGAATGCAAAAGCTACTTTCAACAGTGATGCTAAACTAAGCCTTAACCAAAATTATAAGCACAAACATTAATGTTACAAGTATGTAACAGAGCAACAGCACAAACGTTTAATTACTGAAACATATTAACCTCATCAATACATATATTTAAACCCACAGCTAAGTATCTACCATACTTAATAAACATATTAAAATATATTTAAGCCTACACTTAAGTATTTACCATGTAAGATAAACAGATTAAAATTACTTGACAGTCTAAAATGAGATCAGAGGAATAAGACTACATATAGAAACGAGACAAATAAACACTTCACCACACCCTTTTCTCTTCCTTTTTGCTCTAACTTGCATCTTTCTCTACCGTACACCATAATACAAGCTCATTTGACATCTAGAATAGATTTTGACAATATAAATATCAAGAAAAACAAGAGAATAACTGAAGTAGTTTTATCTAGAAGACTTTACAAGAATATCTTGTCATCAGACAACAAGAAAATATTTTATTTGACTTTTCTTATCAATATAAGACACATATGAAAAGAAATAGTGAGTAACACAGTGTTGGCCTAAAATATTTAATTAAGTTATGTAGGGCTGTTAGAACAATAATATGCTATGACATAATAAGGGTTTACGCCTGTTGCCCTGAGGAATGGACATGCAAAAAACAAGAACTGCAAGAAGAGAAGCTCAAACCAGAGAATGAGCATAATGAATCATCCTTAATCTTCATATTGCAGTGAACACAAACACAAATGTAGATGCTTTACCATTTAACAAAATGAAATTCTCTTTGATAGCTTGAAGCACAGATAACTACAAAGCCTCACAGGCAATTATTTATCATATATTTGGCATGCTGTTGGAAGCTTACTTCAATATTACTGACTTTTCAAGACTAAAAGAAAATAATAATCCATCCAACACAATGGAATAAATTATGATTGCCTAACTTTTGACATTTGAAATGATGTAAAATTTAAAAATTTTTCTTTTGGCAAGACAATATCCAGTCAAAGATGACCAAATAATATCTTCTACCCTAATCCTTTGGCATCATATCCAGTCGAAGATACCCCTCTATTCATCTTTGGATTAACATTAATTACCTCTTCACAACAACATGGACTCCACTGAAAAATATGAGGAGCTAGAAAAACAGTGTCTACAAAAAATCTTAACAAGTTCCTTAACCTAATGCTGATATTCTACACTGACCTCAAAGTGCTAAAATTCTTGAGTTGGTTATATCTTTATCAAGATCTAAAGGTTGCAGTAGGACTAGTTGGTCTAGATAAATGAATTAATGTGAGAAAGGAATTCTATCATCAGAGCACTAGAAGTGCACCAAAATATTACCATGAAGGTGATCTTCCAAGGATCCCAAGGGCATGAATTCATAAACAAGAAGCCGCTGATCTCCATCAGCACAATAACCAATCAGGTTAACAAGATTAGGATGATGAAGAAGGCTGAGCATGAGAACCTCAACCAGAAATTCCCTGTTCCCCTGAAGACCGTTCCTATCCAACTGTTTGACAGCAACTACCTGCAAAGGCAAAAAATATATATATATATATATATATATTTTTATCTAAGAGACAGAATTGCATGAACACCCCAAGCCATACAAGATTGAGTTTGTTATTCCAACTACAAGAACCTTCAATTTGTGTAATTTCAGAAGAAAATGCAGAACTCCTCTTTCAAATATCTTATGCACATGTTTCACAATCCAGTTACAAAGGAATAAAACAATTTAGACAGAGACAAAAACTTCATTGTCCAAATTGCATGGTTATATATACCCACTATAATGGTTCTTCTCTTACAAAGATTAAGTCTAATAATTATAACTGGTTAGATATTTGTAATTATTTTGTTTGGATAAATATGTTTTAGAAAGAAATTTAATCTATTGGAATTTGAAGAGATAAAAAAGATAATTATAAAGGAAAATTAATAATATTAAAGATAAAAATATATATTTATAAATAAAATATGCAATATAGGTATCATTATATTTGTAAAAATATTTAGATATTAGTAATAATATAAAAAATAAAAAAAAATGTATTAAAGTTAAATAAAATGATATTTTATTTTTTGAGTTTTGTATTTTATGATGGGCCATATGCAGTAAAGAGATGGAGGATTTGGAGGAATTTTAAAAACCATCTCTTTATTTGGAATTTAAAGAGGAAATTTGTGCACCTAAATTTTCCTCTAGAAATTCTACCTAAATTTTGAAATTCTTATTTTTACCCAAACAAGTCATTTTTGGATTTTTGAAAATATTGATTGAAATGAAATCCCTCCTCCAAATGCCCTATCCATACACACCCTCAGACTCATGCCAGACCTCAGCTACATCATGATAGCATCAAGTAGATGATTTAGACGGAAAAACCACATTTTATAAGCAAGACAGACTCCAGGAGGATGAATGCTGCTCTTTTTTACCAGAGGGTCAAGTATGTCAAGTAGCAACAATCACATCCAAAAGGATAAAAATATACTCAGATATTAATTAGATCATCTTCAATGGACAAAAGATTATTACTTGAGAGTTATCAAATTAAAGAGCTCCATCCAAATTCAATAGTTGAAGTTTGCAACAGATGAACACTAAGATTCAACCGTATATAGCCTCTTCAGTGGGAGATAGATCAGAATGCAAATCAAGTAATTTAGAGGATTTGGAAATCCTAATGCAGAGTGCAAACCAATGATGCTAACTGGCAATTTTACCAAAATACATTCTTAACGGTGAAGGTGCTAATTTTACTAATGCTTCACTTGCTATGTTTATAAATGTTAGAATCTTAGATAAAACAGAGTATTTTCTTTCCCAACACCCAGTCTTCAATCACGAAATATCTATATAACCTCTATGAATGGTTGAATTTAAGAATTCTTTTCAGAATATAGGACAGAAGACAAGGTTTGAGCAAAACAAGCAAAGGCCTAGAAGTGGTAAATCATGGTATGACTCAGATCTTATATGCTTTCAATATTTGTTAAAACACGGCAACAATAATAAGATTACCTGACCAGCACTCTCAAGCTGCCCTTTGTACACATGTCCAAATCCACCTTCCCCTAAGAAAGACTCAGGCCTGAAATTCTTTGTTGCAGCTGCAAGCTCACGGAAAGTAAAAATTTGAGCAGCAATTTGGACACCAGGCCCATCTTTGGGACTTGGTAATTCCCTTTTGGACCCTCCACTACTTCTTGATCTAAGCCTGTCCCCTCCTGCCAACTCCATCAAAATAGATACTATTAAAGATCTTAGTACCATTTCAATACTAAGAAACAATCTAACAAGGAAAAAGAATACGATCTCAATTCTCAAGCTCAATGATTCAAGAAAAGACACAAATTTTAATAGCCAAGGCAATAATAAGCTCTATCGAGCTATAATTTTCAAATGCTGGACTTTGATTTTTATACTTAATAAGCTAATTTTAATTTTAAGAAATTGAATTACTACAAATCACAAGACATCTATCAAGGGATTTGAATTAATTACAATTTTTTCATCCTAACCAACTATCGAACAGATCAGACATGTGATCAAAATCATCACTACTCATGAGATCCTAATTCCTTTACAAAAGAGCATCAAAATCTGTAAACAATCAAAAGTTACATCTGTAAAAATTTTATGAGGATAAATCAACCATGGCATGATACGCTGGCAACAATGAGAAAATTATATAACAACAAAATAAGCATCATCATCAAAACTTAGCATAGAATAATGACCCAGATCAGATCAAGTGATAAGGTAATTAATTAAAAAAAAAAGCTAACCTGACGATAATCTGGAAATGTTAGAGGAAACAGTAGCGTGTCCTGGTTTTCGATCATCGGTTTCTTTGACAGGATTGAACTTCTCCTCTTCCCTTGAACCGAAACAAGGAAAACAACCCATAAATCGAACCAAACCCAAGAAAAATTCCTTAAATTTCTGAAATATATCAGATTTACAATAATAAAAAAAAAAAGCTCAATCAATGTGCCGTATCCAATCCTGTTTTCTCACAAATTATATATATATATATAAAGAAACTTTTGGGGCCATATCCTCTCTCTTCCTTTACCGATCAAATCATCCAAAACAAAGTATGAAATGAATCCAACTTCCAAATAAGAATAAGAAAGTGAAGGGCAAGAATCAAAGAAACTTTAAGGGTGTGAGTAAAGGAGAAATTTGAAGTAAAAGAGAAGTGGAAGAAGAAGAAGAAGCCGGCTTTTGCCTTCGGCTTGGTGTACACTTGAAACAAAACTTAAAGTTCCCACGAACACTCGCTGTCTTTCTGACGATAGATTATTTTATTTCAACCAAAGCTTACAACAAAAAGTTCCCCTTTCCTTTCCCTCTATTTTCTGGCAGGGAAGAATACATGTCGACCTTTTACTGTACATTTGTTGACAGCTTGATAATTAATGTTATAAAATTGTTAGTTCGAAATTTTAATTTTTATTTTATCATTTAATTTGGTATTTTAAATTAATGTTATCAGTCAATTTATTTACATAATATGATTTTTTTTATATTTTTATATAAAATATATATAAAAAAATTTAATCAATACTACATCATCAATTTAGCATTAAAAGAAAATTTTAAAAAAAAATCTAAAAATTTAAAAAATCCAAAAATTTTTCTAAAATTTTTTTAAAAATCTGAAAAGTTTTAAAATATTATAAAAAATTAAAAAATGAATTATTTTAAAAAATTTCAAGAAAAACTCAAAATTTTAATAAAAATAAAAAAAATAAAAAATTATGAAACTTTAAAAAAATTAAAAATTTTAATAAAAATAAATTTTTCTTAAAATTCATAAAAGATTCACAAAAGCTTAAAAAACTTAAAATTAAAAAGGATAAAATTTTTTGAAAAAATATGAAAGTTTTAAAAAATTTTTGAAAAGCATTTCATTTTTTTTAATTTAAAATTCTCATTTCTATATATTTTTTGAATTTTTAAGAATTTTTTTAAATTTTCTTGGATTTTTATTAAAATTGTAAAATTTTTATATTTTATTTTTCAAAATTTTTTATTTTTTCTAGAATTTTACAGATTTTTGGAAATATTTTTAACATTTTAGAATTTTTTTAAAAATTTTACATATTTTAAAAAATTCAGAAATTTTCCAATTTTCATATTTTTATGTTTTGTGAATTTTTTGACTTTTAAGAAACCTTATTTCTATTAAATTTTCATTTTTTTTAATTTTTAAAATTTTTTTGAATTTTTTACCTTTTTATTAAAATTTTGAGATTTTTTATTTTTTTTAATTTTAATAAAATTTTTTGAATTTTTTTTATAAATTTTAAAATATTTCATATTTTTAAATATTTTATAATTTTTAAATATTTTATAATTTTTAAAATTATTTCCTATTTTGTAAAAAAAATTTAAAATTCTTTTTAAATTTTTTTAACGATAATGTAATAATTAATAATATGATATTAACTAAACGTTTTGACACATATAAATATTTTATTAGATGTTTATATCACATTAAAAAATTAATTAATAATATTAATTTGAAATAATAAATGAATGATAAAATTAAAGTTAAAATATCTAAATGCTAATTTTATTTATGTAAATATTATACTGATAAAAAATATATAATACATTAAAGAAATGAGTTATCATACTATTACCAACTTCCTTATTTAAAAAACACTTTGCAGTTACTTTTTGCACCGAAATAAACGTCCGTGGTGTATAAAATTAAAATAAAATTTGATATTTATGTGTCAATTGACCAGCGGAGCACACAAAAAAAGAACAACATGTTTAGTCGGGGAGAATTGTAATTCCATTCCTCTGTGGCGCTTCTATTCTATTACTTGGTTATTTTGTTAGCAAAAAATAACTACTTGATGGAATATCAATTCCTTAAAAATAAGAAATAACAATCTTTACTCTCTTTTAAAAATTGTAATTGCTTGTCCATCAGAAATTGAGAATAATTTTATCTTTTTATATTTACTTAATTCCAATTTTGTTTTTATATATTTAATTATAATATTTAATTAGATAATTTATTAATATTAATTTTATAAAATTATAATTAATTAATATTCAAATATTATTAAATCCATCTTTAATATAAAATATTATTAGAATAATATTATATTATTATAATATTATTAAAATAAAATTTTAAAATTAAAATATTATTAATTTAATGTTAAAATTTTAAAAATTATTAAATTAATATAAAGATTGAAATAATACTAAAAAATAATAAAATATGATAACATAAGTTAAAAATATTAAAAAATTATTAAACAAAAAAATACTAAAATATTATTAAATTAATATTTAATATTAAATTAATATTTAATATTAAATTAATATTATATATATTATATATTGTTAAATTAATATTTAGTATTAAAATATTTAGTAATCTAATGTGTAATACTTAATATTAAAATATTATAAAAATAATATTAAATATTAAAATATTGTTAAATTAAAATTTGGAATAAAATATTACAAAATATTTAATATTATTTTATTAATATTTAATATTATTAAATTTCATATTTAATATGATTAAATTTATATTTAATATTGTTCAATATTTTTTAAAATTATTAAATTAATATTACAAATATTAGCATTAAAATATTATTCAAATAATATTAAAGTTTTAAAAATTAATTATTTAATATTTAATAAGAAATAAAATTAAAATTTTATAAATTGAATTATTTAATGTTAAGATATTATTAAATTAAAATTTCATATTAAAATATTTAATATTATTTAATTGAATATTTAGCATGATTAAATTATAATATTTAATATTAAAATATAGTTAATATTATTAAATTACTATTTAATAATATTGAATTAACATTGAATATATTAAATTATTATTAATATTTTATTCATTTTATTAATTAATAATTTTGATAATAA
The DNA here is from genome assembly GCF_047325235.1 of Durio zibethinus. NCBI lineage: Eukaryota > Viridiplantae > Streptophyta > Magnoliopsida > Malvales > Malvaceae > Durio > Durio zibethinus. The sequence goes on from NC_143166.1 coordinate 23,073,918, forward strand.
ATTGCAAGCGTCTATCCATGAGCTTTGAACTAATTAAACATATTAATATTAACTTCTATTTTCACATAATACCAATTTCATTCTCTCTCTTATTAGATGTTTATGTTGTAGGCACCTATTTTGTTCAAAAAACCAAATTTTGTGTTGAATAAATTCTAACCGATTCTCGATTTCATTTGAGTCCAATGAAATACATTAATTGGATTCATCGGATTATTTTTCGTACTAGATTATTTTAAATTTCATTAAAAATTTAAATTTTTATTTATTATTATTATATATTTTATTATTATTTCTTTTTTCTACCATTTTTTCCCTTCCTTGATTTTTCTTCCTTTCTTCTCATAATCATAATGCATTTAATGTACTGAAAATCTCCACTAAAATTTTCAACCTCTCTAACAACCTCCTTGCTTGACTTTTGCCCTGAGATTTTAGCAATGTTGACATACCTCAAAAAGTCTACAGTAATCCTAGAAAATTTGATATTCTGATATCTAAATTAACTCTATAAATAAAGCCAATTCATAAAGATAAAATAGGACATAAGGAACATTTTTTGGGATTAGGAGAAATTGTTGCAAAGACACAACAATCACACACACAAGCAACTCAAAAACTAAAAAATTTTCTTAGTATCCACATCCCTTTTCAGGGAACTAGTAGTTAAAAAAAACTCTACTTGAAAATAAAAACCTTGATCTAGGAGGTTTGAGATTTTTTTTTGGCAAAACTATTTGAAAAATTGTGGTGGGGGCTCGAAATGAGTGTTTTGGGATTTTTTAGGAAATTTTGAAAAATTTTTAGGGGTGGTCAGATTCTAGGAAAAGTTTAAATTTTTTTGTGACTATTGAATTTTTCAACCATTAAAATCTGCCAGAAACTGGAAATTGATTGAATTTTTTGACAATGTTTGAAGTTTTTGGTGACGACACGATGATGATCGACCAGAAATTGGGATTACGCAATGGCCAGCAAAGGGTTTTTGGTTTTAAAGAGAGAGGGTATAGGAGAAAAGAGAGAGAAAGAGAGAAAAAAACTAAAAAAGGGCCTTAAATAGGCTAGCCAATATCATAACATATAGATTCGTAGACCTACCACTAGATATATATTAGAAGAGTCACTACCAATCTTTTTTGTTTATGTGTGATTGGCCACTTGATCGAATTTGTCCCATTTAAATAAGAGTTTCAAAATTGACTTAGGTATTTTTAAATAGTAGATTTTGATCCACGAAACCAACTTTTAGGTTCAGGAGTATGGTTACGTCTGAGAAAGGTTATAGCACATGCATGCGTCATCCAAAGAATTGTACCAATTTGATTTCAAATCATCCAAGCTTTAAACATGTTTGTAATTTATCAAAATATTTCATATTGAAAATTAATCTTAAAATTACCATTATAGTTTCGTAGCAATTTAAGATAATTCTCTTATCTCAAGAGTATTTATGGAGACTAGTGTCCCACCCTGAAGAGGCTCCGTCATCGAATTTATTAACGTATTTTATTTTTAAAAAATTAGTAAAGCCCTTTAATAGTTTAGTAGGATTTACTTTGAGGTAGATCTTCCAATAGTTTGGTGAGATTTTATTTGAAAGATATTCATAAAATTTTATTTTTTTGAGAAAATTCATTAAATCCTCCAATAGTTTAGTAAGATTTAACTTAAGAAGCAATCTTCCAATAGTTTGGTAAGATAAAATACAAAAATTAATTTTCTTTTTGAAATTGATTTATGAAATTTCCTAATAGTTTGTTAGATTTCATAAAATTTAAATTCATGAAAATCCTTCAATAGTTTGGTGGGATTCATGAATTTATTTGAAAAAATTTTTTTTTTGTTTTTTTCATTGTTCTTCAAAAATAAAATAATAAAAGGAATTTTCATAAAATATTTAATAAATAATAAATTGCTCATCAAAAAAATCAACAAAATAAAATAAATAATAAAAATAAAATATAAAACTTAAAATATAAAATGAAAAAAATAAAAATAAAAAAACCTATGATCGGGTTGGGTTGTGCATGGTAAAACATGAGAATTTTGGTGCTTCAAATTTTAGGTTTTCTTCAAAAGTGTTTGAATATGCCTCTCTTTCTAAAATGGTTATTCTTCTGTTTTCTCTCTAACTGATTTCTAAAAATTGATGAATAAATCTCAAAAGCCGATACAAAATTTCTAGAAACTCAACAAATTGTCTAGAAAATTAAACCTAGAAATCCCTACAATGCAAAACCCTATAAAAATTCAAACACAAAAACACAAAATCTTAATTCTAGAAAATCTAAACAAATCAAATCTAGAACCTAAACCTATTGGTTGCTAAACAAATTTATCTTTTTTCTCTCAAGAGTTTCTGCATAATCCTTTTTTTTTTAATGATTCCTTATTCTGCCGAATGATTCCACAATTGTTTTCCTTTTTTTTTTTTTTCTAATTGCTTGATTGCAAGCTCTCTCTCAATGGCTAGAAACCCTTAATTCCCATAAACTTCAAACCCAGAGAGGTTCCCCCCCCCAAAGATCAAACTCTCCCCCTCTTTTGCGATTTTACACTCAATTTATAACTAGTTCTTGGTAGAGATCTTAGGGCCTGAATAGAATCAATACAAGCTTGAATCCTAGGATTGAATTATGTCTGATGTGATTTTAGGCCTAGGTTTTTGCCAAATTGTCTAATTAGATTTGATTTTGAATTAAGAACCTCTTAGATTATGCTGGTTTGATTTCCTTGTTATCAGTATAGATTAAGAAAAGGAAAGAATAATAATAATAATAATAATAATAATAATAATAATAATAATAAAAACATAGTTGACCCAGACATGGATGAATATCTACAGCTATCCTTCTTTGTGCATTTTTGTAAAATAAGAATTGCATAAAGACAAAAGACATCCATTTTGTTCGGGTCTGAAAGTCGAGATTTAAAAAGTGATCGAAGTATACCAACATAGGAAATGATCGAGGTTGAATAGCGAAACAAGAAATAAAATGATCTGGACTAAGCCAAGATCAAAACAGGTGACTAGGATTGAATCACGAGTTAAAAAAATAAAATGATCTGGACTAAGCTGAAATCAAAATGAGTGACCAGGATCAAATTATAGGTTGGAAAAAATTCAAAATTTCAACTTGAAATCCAAAGATTCACAATTTGAAAATTCAACTATTTGTAAGGTTCCATAATAGAAGTTTAAAGATCCCAATATTCCAAGTTTCATAAAAAAATTGTAAAGATTCAAGATTTGTAAAGATTTTCAAATTCGCAAGAATAAAAGATTCGCAACATTCCAAGTTTTGCAAAGATTCTAGATTCACAAGGTTTCAAGTTTGCAAAGACTTTCAGATTCGCAAGAATGAAAATTTTGCAAGACTTCAATTTTGCAAAGACCAGGACTAAGCCACAAGTTAGAAAAATGATTTGGATTGAATATAGATCAAACAGGTGCTAAGACTGAGTAGCTGTAGACATCGAATTTTATCCGGGTCTACATTTTTTATAATTAAAAAAATTAATTAATTAAAAATTAAAAATTAAAAAAAAAAGAAAAAAAAGAAGACAAATAGAAAATCCAAACAGAAGAAGAAACAAATTGGAAAGGGCTGGTGCCAACGGGTGCCGTGCACGGCACCACTAGCTACCCATGCCCTGCCACTACCCCAGCCATCATACCACCCCTTCGTCTAGTCTTTTCACTCCATCAGCATATGCTACCACCGTTTCTAACCTTATAAAACACTTGATCTCCTTCCTTTCAGATCTAGCTGAAACTTTCTGGATATCCCCTCACCAGAATACAAAAAAAAACACGCACCCTACCAACAACCTTTCAGACGAAAAAAAAAACCCAAACAACCTTAAAAATACCCAAACAAAAAAAAATCAGATTTACGAAAATCAACACAAAAAAAACCATAAAATAAAACACAGTCTTCCTCGCAGGGAGGAACCCAGCGCCGAGCCACCTGCACCAAGAAAGAAAGGTATTAGTTAGCTTTCGAAAGAAAAAAGAGAAAGAAAAGAATACCAAAAACTTTAAAACTCGATCTACGCGAATCAAGGTCGTTTCTGGTGAAGGAGCACCAGATCTGAGCTCAAGAGGTTGAACGGAACCTCCTGATCAGTTTTAAAGTTTTCGACCACCGACGACGGTGGATCAGGCGACGACCGATGCGGTGTTCCGACAGCCGAACGATGAGATGGCCGGACCTCTCCTAGAGCCCTATCTCTTTTTTTTTCCCCTGTGAAATAGAAATGAGCTAAAAAAAATTGACTTTTATAGAAAATATTAAAAGCAGAACAACGTCGTTTTGAACATAGGGCCAAAACGATGCTGTTTCAGGCCAAGGAGGATCCGCGCATTGACTCAGATCCGATCCGAGATCCGTGCAACCCGACCTGTTGACCCGTTCTTTTCCACAACTGCTGACCGATCCAATTTAGCCGAACTGAATCGCTTTCTAGATCGGTCCGAACCGTTTCTCGACCGGCTCAACCGAATCTCGCGTCGAACCGACTCCTTTTCGGTCCAACTGCACCGTCATTGACAGGACCGTTGACCGGTCCGGATCAAGTAAATTTTTTTTTTTAATTTTCTAATTTTTTTATATATATTATTATTTTTGATATTTTAAGTTGTTATATTTATGCATAATAAAATGTTTAAATTTATTAGGATAAATATCTAATTGTTTTTAATAATAATAAAAGTAAGATAATAATTAAAAAATATATATTAAAAATGCTTAAAAAGGAATAATAATAATACTTTTGATTATTTCCCTGCCTAGATGTTGGAGGAAATAAAATATATTTCTAAAATATAATTTGACCTAGATGTTGGAGAATTATTATTAATAAATTTTCATAAAAAGAAATATATAAGAAATTTTTAATTAATTTTCAAAAATCATTAAAATCGAACTTGCTTCCAAAATTCGCCTAGATGTTAGAGACTTTTAGAGATGTTCGTATTTTCTTAAAAATGAAATCTTAAACACTAATTCTTAATTTTCAAAATCCTAGGTTTCTAAAACCCCTAAAATCCAAAATCCCCTAAAATCCAAAATTCTAAAATCCAAAATCCCTTAAATCCAAACCTCTAAAATCAAAACCCTAAACCTTCCATACCTTAAAACCAAACCCTAAAATCCTTAAAACTTAAATCAAAACCCTAAAATTTGAATCTTCAAAATCTTGAAACCCTAACCTTTAAAACCTCTACGCAAGCCCTTACTCAAAACATTCTGAAAATTCTAAGGACACGTGTGATAATCTCATTTGAAATGATTTGTTCCTGAATGCTGCCTAAATGATGGGATATTTAGGAAACTCCATTTCATTAAATTTTTCATACGAGTTCTTAATTCACATTAATAATAAGATTAATTAAAACAAGTATAATAGTAAATTGGGATCTTAAATATAAACAGTCGCACCTAACTCTGTCTAGATGTTGGAGAGTCGGGTGGTCTCATTATACTTAAAAACTCAACTTTTAAATTGCATTTCATTTTACTTGACATCCATTAGCATACATACGTTAGCGTGTTATCATCAATAATTGTCGGCATTATTCTCTCTTTAATTTATGTTTGATGACAAAATATTTTATAATAAAAAAGAATAATACATTTAAAAAAAAATTGTGATATTACAAAATAAAATAAAAATAACATTCCGAAAGAAATAATTCTTGATACTCCGCCTAGATGTTGGAGAGTCACTAACAATTATCTTCTATAAATACTGTTATTTCATTTTAAGGATTATCGTGTTAAATCTTAAGCGAAAAGAGTTATTTTAAATTCTGCCTAGATGTTGAAGAATTTTAAAATAATTCTTTAACTTCAAGATTTCCTCGATATTCCTAAAGAAAGAGTTTTAGCAAATTTTTTTTTTCAAATGAAGGGAATTACTATTAAATTTCAAGTCAAAACCATTTTTATCCAACACCGAAAATAACGCATAATTAAATGGTACCAATTTATGGGTGTTGTGGGGGTGCTAATCCTTCCCCACATGTAACCGACTCTCGAGCCTAACCTGGTTTTTCGTAGATCGAAAATTATCTTTTTTATAAACTTTAAACTTGTTTTTATAGTTTTATTAAAAAGATAAACTTTTGGGTGGCCAATCACACCTTAACAAAGATTGGTGGCGACTCTCCTTTTATTTCTGTCGATTTTAAAACTTTTAACGTCTGGTGGTCCCAAAATCGTTACGACAGCTTGACGACTCCACTAGAGACTTTTGAGAGTCAGGCCAAATTTTAGTTATGCGCTATTAATAGCTGTTAAATTTAATTAGTTTATCTGATATTTAATTTAATTCTCTTTATTTTAATTTTTAAAAATATATACATACAAGTTAATAAATAAAATAAATTGCTTGTTAGCTATTACTTTATTTTGTTTTGTGTTTATGATTTATTCATGTTATTTTGATTAATACATTACTTCGCACACACTTTGCATATTTACTCGCATGCATGAGTTCTAGATCCGGGCTCTTTCCCTTTTAGAAGGAAGTGAAATAGCTACGCTCTCGTGAGGTGATAATCTCCGTATTTGCTAGTGAAACACTTTCACTCAGATTGAACCATTTTCGTTAGTAGCCTATAATGGGTGATGATCAGGGAACCTTACTAGTCTATAACGGACGATGATGTGAGGAATAGTCTGGGAACCATTAGATGCATAAACCTTAACCCAGCATATCGTGAGCCATATGAAGCTAGCCTAGGGTAGAGCCTTGCTGATCTTTTTATAGAAATAACCATAAATGAATGATAAAAGAAAAGCATTTTCTAAAAAAAAATAAATTTTCTCTTTACATGTAGTTCATTCATTTGGTAATTGTTCAAATTTTACAATTTCATAAAATATTTTAGAATAAAGTGATTTTTTTAAGCATTATCCAACAAACCAAAAAAAAAAAAAAAAAGGTTTTCAGAAAAATTAAAGATTTTTCTTAAATTCTTTGTTTATTGGCCTAATCAAAAAATCAATTTTCATGTCCTAGTTTATTTTGTTTTTCCCTCTAAAATTTTTTTTTTTTATATTTTGTTTCATTTTTTGCATTTCATATATCATAAAAAATAATACATGTATCCCATCACATATACATCATAAAAGGTAGTGTCAATTTCACTAGGTTGGCATAATACAAGCATTGCATTCCATGTAAAAATATAACATGCACTTGATAGGTTCATGCATTCCATACAAGTATGTTGTATTAGTAATAGGAATACATCTCATCATTCATGTAAATATGTCATTGCATTTTATGCATATAAATTCATGAATGGTAGGGTCGTATGGAACAAATGTTGCATTTCATATTCCATTATCCTTGCAACATAACATTCCTTACATACACATTCATGGTTGATAAAAATTTTCATTTGGGTCATTTGTACATATAAAAATCCATTGTCATAAATATATATGCATTTCGTGACATTCTCATATTCATGTATTCATAAACATACTTTGTGTGTCATTGTTTTTGTGATATTCATTTAATAAGGGTAGTAATCTAGAATTTTTGGTCTAAGTCCCAGAATAAAATGTCTGTCTTGGTAAAAATTAGAATGGCAAAAATGGAAGATCAATTGGAAGCAAGGATTAGTGCTTTGGAGTTAAATCAAAAGGAATTATGGCTTGAGCTTCGAGAGATGAAACAACAGATGGCTCAATTGATAGAAATGGTTAGAGGTAGTGATGTAATTGAGTTTGTTCCTCCTCAAAGATCATTGTCACTTCCGTCAAGTCAAGGTCAATCGGCTCCTTTTAATTCTAGCACTCTTCCAGAGCATATTAAGGCATTGGATAATTTGAACAATGATCAAAGTTTGGGCGAACTTAAGAAAGGAATGGGTGAACTAGCCACGCAAATGATTGAGCTCAAGAGTTTGATTTCCAATAAATAGTCACCTAGCTTCAAACAACCATCACCAACTATCTCAAGTCCTAACCCGTATCTAAATCTTCTTTATGACTACTTCCAACCTCTTTTCCAAGCACCTAAAATTAAGCCCCCAAGTGTCATGCAACCTTTAAAAATTTCACACTTGAATTCACATCCCTCACCTTACATTTCACAATCGCTTGTTTAGCATGCTATCCAATCACCACTTTATCAACCTAATTTTTAACCCAGAATTTCTCAATTCACTTCAAGACCAGCTATACTGGCACCTTTTCAGCAAAGCAAACCAACTATAGGATAGAAAAACTCTAGCAACACCAAAGAAAAGGCCCCTATTGATTCAATACCCATGTTCTACATAGAGTTATACCTGCTACTCTTAGAAAACTATCTCATTGTCCCTATCCCTGTTGAACCTCACAAACCACCTTTCCTTAAATGGTATAACCCTAATGCCCAATGTGAATACCATTTTGGTGTTGTGGGTCATTCTATAGAAGACTGCACAGCTTTAAAACATAGGGTACAGGGATTGATAAAAAGTTAGATATCTGAGTTTTGATGCCAAGATGAAGCCAGTTATTCACAAGAACCCTTCTTTGATCCATGCCGAAATGGTAAGCAGTGCTGCAGACAACAATAAAATTGGTCAGGATGATGAATAAAAAGCTTTTTAAGCAAAGAGTTATCTTCTCTAGTAATCATAGTCAACTATTTTTTAGGTGAGACAAAGGGAAGTGGGAGTAAGTTTGGCACTTTTTGGCCCCAGCCCTAGAATGGTTTTATGATGTGTAAACTTGATAATTTTTGAATGAATGAAAACTTCTTTTAACCTAGATTTTCTATGAATTGATGTTTCTGTCCACCTTTAATAATTGAAGCCAATGAAAAAGAGTGATGGTTGTGAATATACTTTCATCAAACTTTCGAAGAAGAAATAATGTATTTAGATAACCCAACCAGAATGTATGATAGAACTCGAGTTTCCCCTTTCTTAATAATAATAAAATTTAGCTTGCACATCATGTATCATCTGTTTGAATTCATTATTTTTCATGCTAGTTAAAGATAAAAGATGATGATTGTGAACATGCTTTTGTTAAACCTTCAAACCCAAAAGAATTTTTATAATAAAATTCATGTTGTGCATTTTTTACTTCTGATAATTAATAAAAAGTTCAAGGATAGTTATCCTAGGAAACAAGGTCAGTTCAGTCTGCACACTTGTAACACTTAAATCTGTACCAAAGTTATGAAAAATAAAGATGCAGATCGAATGGACATAGTAGAAAAAGCTCAGGGAGAGATCAATGAAATAGTCACAAGAATGCAACAGAACATGAACAGACAACTGGTAGAATTAAAATAGATGATAGTGGAATTGATAAAAGAAAAAGAAGTTGTTGAAAAACATAGGACAAAGGAGGAAATAGCTATTGAGACACCATTGTATCCATCCGGGTTCACATATGTTCAAGATCCCCATATGTCACAAGCACCTCTAACAACTCATCAACCTTATATTAGCCATTTTGCCAAGTTACTATCAGTTCAGACAAATGTCAATCCTGGGCATACTCCTCATGACTTCACTACTATACCTAATGTGGATGATCATAAAGAATTGAAAAAATTAAAAAAAGTGTCAGATCCATCAGAAGATATAGTGATGAAAGATAAGTATGATCTATTGAAAGGGAGATTACAAGCAATTGAAAGCCATGATGTGTACGAGAATATTGGCTCCAGTGAACTTAGTCTAGTACCTGATCTTGTTATTCCATCAAAATTCAAAGCCTCAGGTTTCGAGAAGTATGATGGAATAAAATGCCCTTTAATACACATTATCATGTACTATCGAAAGATGATAGGCTACACTCATGATGATAAATTGTTGATCCATTATTTTCAAGATAGTCTCACTGGACTTGCAGCAAGATGGTATACTCAATTAGATCGAAGTAAGATTTACTCTAGGAATGAATTAGCTAGGGCCTTCCTAACACAATACAAGCATGTTAAAGATATGATGTCAGATAGGTTATCCTTACAGAACGTGAAGAAAAGATCAACTAAAACATTCAAAGAATATATACATAGATGGAGAGACATAACAGCTTAAGTACAACCACCCTTGTCAGAGAAAAAAATTAATGTTTGATTTGTCAATTCTTTGGACACTCTCTATTATGAAAGAATGATTAGGAATCTCTTCAAAAACTTTTCGGACTTGGTGATTTCTAGTGAAATTATAAAAAATGAAATTAAGAGTGGCATGATTAAGTTAAAAGATACGATAGATGTTAAAAAAAAGTACATTAGAATAGAATAAAGAAGAGGTGCAAACAGTCACAATGGATGGGCATCTACCTAATAACTTTATCCCGTACAATCTTTACTTTGCTTATTAACCCCATCACCCTACCATAAGCTATATCTCTCAAAACCCATATCTTTACCAACCAAGCCAGCATTTGAGCTTTCCAGCAAACTTTCATCCTTAAATGGTCATTCATGATCTTGTTCTTATATTTGAACGCACTACCCAACCAACAAAGAATCGAAAAAGACCAAGAAATGATTAAGAAAAATTGCCCATCCCTATTTCTCACCTTTTGCCTTTGCTAATAGAAGATTGATATCTCACTCCCGTGCCTCTGAAAATAACACCAAATCCATCAACAAGGAGTTACAATCCCAATGACAAGTGTGATTACCATATGGGAGTAATTGGTCACTCAACTAAAAAATACAGGTAATTGAAAAAAAAGGTTGAAGATCTTATCAAGAATGATATTCTGACTTCGGAGGTAATAGAACAATGGAAGTTGTTGACTCCATTCAATTGTCAAATGTGAGAAGTTGAGATGAAGAGGGAGGTGTCAAGTTTTGAAAATCAGGATAGGATGATTTCTTTTTGATTTTTTTACTATGACATGTGCATTGTGTCTCCAGGAGTTATCTAATTTGGAAGAATTGAATACTTTGGATTTTTTTCATGAAATTTTCTCTTTATGCATTTGTTTGAATAAAAGTCCCACATAAGTAACTTTCAAGATTTCAAAAAAAAAAAAAAAAAAAGAGAAAAAGAAGTTTTATTTTGCAATAAAGATGGAATGATTCTTAAGGGAAATGGTGATTACTATTAGGAAAAGTTCATCAAATACTTTCACACCTTTTCAAATACTTTCATGACCCTAATCACTTAAATGATTGGACTCATCAACCATAACCTTTCAGGGAATGTGAGTTTGAGTTCAGACCTTAAAGGGTCAATAATATTTTCTTGGGTAAAGAACAAAAAAGATTAATTTTGAAAGTTTGTTTTGAATTTTAAAAATTAGATACTCTTTCAAATTTTCAATTGATAATTCAATGTGTGTCAAAATTTTGCTATGACCATGGATACAAAAACGTTTGAGCCTTTTTTTTAAATAACCTTTGTTCCATGTCTTAAGGCACATTGAGAAAAAGAAAAAAGAATCCCTTTCTGCCTAAGATAATTTATTTCATACCTTTATACCTTTTCTCTTCCTTTCATCAAGAAAATGCCAAAAAATTTTGGCGCCCAAAAAACCTTTTTGAACTATGCGATCGATCCTATACGACTTAATCGTCATTAGAACCTCGAGTAAAAAAAGATGGGGCATAAAAAAATAAAAAAAAGTAAAAAAAAAAAGTAAAAGAGAAAAAAATAAACAAAAGGGACATATTCAATGATTTGCTCTTCTAGCCAAGTGATCATATTTTAAATGATGAATGGCCATCTTTCTCTATCCTTCTCGTACATAAAAATTATCTATTTGCTACCCATTTGAGCCTATTAAATTTTTTATTCCAAAATAAACCCTAGCCAAGGATCATTTTCTACATTAAGGGGCAAATTTAGGATATATTCAAGATCAACTTCAAAAAAAGTATCCGATAATTGAAAGCATCTAACATGCCATTCAGAAGTGAAAGTCTGGGGTAAAAAGTGAACAAGGCTTCAATTGGAATTTCAAGATTCAAGAAAGTGAACAACCAAAGATGAAGTTAAGCATTTTTAAGGCAAAGAAACCTTAGAGATAAGAACTGAAGCTTCAGTTAGAATAAAAAAAAAGAAGTAAGAGAAAAAAAATAGAAAATATATACCTCGAAAATGAGAATTCAAGGCAAAAAAAAAGGGTGAATAAAGTTGCTGAAATTAAAGCCAAATGTTTTAAAAAAAATGGGGGCAAAAGAAGAAAGTTAGAGAATGCTCATCAGGATCCTTGGCCTAATTACCCTGAATAACATATTTTGAGCCTATTTATCCATTCTTTCAAAACCCTTAACCTTGGCCTACATTACATACCTTGAAAAGTCTATTTTGATCAAATGTTGACACTTGGATTGAAGAGCAATGTCCTTGAATTTGTATATACTTGTTGAATTTTTCATTGATAAAAAAAAATATAGCTCTAAGGTAAAAACCTCAAAAATGCAGTTTAGAGCTAAAGCCATTTTTGAGGCCCCAAAATGAATTTCAAAGTTTCAAGGTTTTATCTAAAATAAAAAGTTTCGATACAAAGCCTTTTGAAAGATTAGTACCCATTAAAGACCTTCATTTAAGAAAACAAAAGAAAATAGCCTTATCTTCTTCTCAAATCTTGTTTGAAAAGTAATGGCTAGTTTTGACTCACATTGGAATATCAAGTTTTTAATAAAAAAAGTGTTTTAAAAATTTATCTCTTTTGTGAGCCCAAGAGAAATCCTTGCAACCCTCGTCGAGCTTTCCATGAGATATGTCCACCAGTAAAAGGAGTTGAATTGTTAATTACCTTCCCATCCATAAGCTTTCCAAATAGTGGTCACCGACTTCCAAGAGATTCGAAAGTCTTGAGTTCTAAATTTTTCATTAATTACGAAGATACTTTATGTAGGGTAATTTTTGATCACTTTTGAAAATTTTCAAGATTAGTTAAGCATTTTGTACATAATACTGAGATCATTTTTTAGTTGAAAATGAAACAATAAAAATTTAAACAGGAATTTTTCAAAAAAAAAAGGGGAGGGCAAGAAGAGTCTTTACATTTGCATCGCTTGCATCTGCATCACAAGAAAGACATTCGTATTTGCATCACTTGCATTGGCATTTGTATAAGATATTTGCATTCACACCATAAGAAGAATTTACATTTGCATCATGGCATCTACATCTTAAGAAAAGGTATTTGTAGGGGCATCTACATGAAAATGACATTGTCATTTGCATTGTGAAAAGTCAAATGTATCAAGCATTTGCATTCTTACGTTGGCATTGACATTTGCATCGACATTTTCATTAGCATAATTTGATAAGAATAGACATTTGTATCATGCTTGTATTTATCAACTTTGTAAGTATTAAAAACAAAAAAAAGGGGCATGTTTTTAAAGTTTTAAAGTCTTTGTTTAAGAGGAACCGTTCTTAATCAAGATTTCAAAGCCTCTGTTTAAGAGGAACCAATTTCAATCAAGATTTTAAAGCCTCTGTTTAGAGAGAACCTTCCTTAGAAAAGACCTTTAGAGTCTCAAAAATCTCTGATCACGTGAAAGCCATGTTTAAAAAGATTTTCAAATTTTTAAAGTTTCATTGCCTCTGATTATAAAGAGCATTCAAAGATTTTGAGATTTGTAAGACCTCCGGACATAATCTTTAAAATCTCTGAGTACAACTTTTAAGACCTTCGGGCATAATCATTAAAGCCTCTGCGCACAACTTTTAAGACTTTTAAGTAAAAGATTTTCAAATTTTTAAAGTTTCATTGCCTCTGATTAAGAGGAATATTCAAAGATTTTGAGATTTGTAAGACCTCTGGGCATAATTTTGATTCGTGATGTTATCCTGATTAATTCTTTATCTTTCGACTTATGGTGTTATCACAGTCGATTCTGTAAGACCTTCGGACATGATTTCTAAGACCTCCAGGCATAATTTCGATTCGCGATGTTATCCCGATCGATTCTTTATTTTTTGACTTGTGATGTTATCCCAATCGATTTTATAAGACCTTCGGGCATGATTTCTATGACCTCCGGGCATAATTTCAATTTGCAGTGTTATCCCAATCGATTCTTTATTTTTAACTTGTGGTGTTATCTCAGTTGATTCTATAAGACCTCCGGACATGATTTTTAAGACCTCCGAGCATAATTTTGATTCGTGGTATTATCCTGATCGATTCTTTATTTTTTGACTTGCGGTGTTATCACAGTTGATTCTGTAAGATCTCTGGGCATGATTTATAAGACTTCTTGACGTAATTTTGATTCGCGGTGTTATCCCGATCGATTTTTCATTTTTTGACTTACGAGGTTTGTCTCAGTCGATTCTGTAAGACCTCCAAGCATGATTCTGTAAGACCTTCGAGCATGATTTCTAAGACCTCCGGGCATAAATTTGATTCACGATATTATCCCGATCGATTCATTATTTTTGATTTACGATGTTATCCTGATCGATTCTGTAAGACCTCCAGGCATGATTCTTAAGACCTCCGGACATGATTTCTAAGATCTCTGGGCATAAATTCGATTCGTGATGTTATCTCAATCGATTCATTATTTTTTGACTTGCGATTCAATCCCAGTTGTCGTTAATCTCTGACTTATAGTTTAATTCTGATCATTCCTATGTTCCTGACTTATGATCTAATCCCAATAGCTTTTATTTAGTTAGTTAGCTTCGGACAAAATCGTTGTCCTTATCTTTGCCCTATTACTGATTTTTAGTAATGTACAAAGAGGGGCAGCTGTAGACACCGAATTTTATCCGGATCTACATTTTTTATAATTAAAAAAATTAATTAATTAAAAATTAAAAAAGAAAAAAAAAGACAAACAGAAAATCCAAACAAAAGAAGAAACAAACTGGAAAGGGCTGGTGCCAGCGGGTGCCGTGCACGGCACCGTTAGCCACCCACGCCCTGCCACTGCCTCAGCCATCATACCACCCCTTCGTCTAGTCCCTTCACTCCATCAACACACGCTACCACCGTTTCTAACCTTATAAAATACTTGATCTCCCTCCTTTTAAATCTAGTTGAAACTCTTGGGATATCCCCTCACCAGAATACGAAAAAAAATATGCACCCCTACCAACAACCTCTCAGACGAAAAAAAAAACCCCAAAAATACCCAAATAGAAAAAACAAATAGATCTACGAAAATCAACATAAAAAAAAACCATAAACAAAACATAGTCCTCCCCGCAGGGAGGAACCCAACGCCAAGCCACCTATACCAAGAAAAAAAGGTATCAATTAGCTTTCGAAAAAAAAAAAAGAGAAAGAAAAGAATATCAAAAACTTCAAAACATGATCTACGCGAATCAAGGCCGTTTTCAGTGAAAAGAGCACCAGATCTGAGCTCAGGAGGTTGAATGAAACCTCTTGGTCACTTTTGAAGTTTTTGACCATCGGCGACGGTGGACCAGGTGACGGCAGCGCGGTGTTCCGATGGCCAGACGACGAGACAGCCAGACCTCTGCCAGAGCCCTCTTTCTTTTTTTTTTCCCCTCTGAAACAGAAATGAGTTGAAAAAAACAACTGACTTTTATAGAAAACATTAAAAGCAAAATGACGTTGTTTTGAGCATAGGGCCAAAATGACGCTGTTTCAGGCCAAGGAGGATCCGTGCATTGACCCAGATCCGATCTAAGATTTACGCAACCCGATCTGTTAACCCGTTCTTTTTCATAGCTGCTGATCGATCCAATTGAGCTGGATCGAACCGCTCTCTAGACCAGTCCGAACCGTTCCTCAACCAGCTCAACCAAATTGCACGTCGAACCGATCCCTTTTCGATCCAACCGAATCATCGTTGATCGGACCATTGACCGGTCCGGTTTAGGTAAAAAAAATTTTTTAATTTTTAATTTTTTTTATATATATTATTATTTTTGTTATTTTAAGTTATTATATTTATGCATGATAAAAATGTTTAAATTTATTAGGATAAATATCTAATTGTTTTTAATAATAATAAATAATAATAAAAGTAAGATAATAATTAAAATATATATATTAAAAATGATTAAAAAAAAATAATAATAATACTTTTGATTATTTTCCTGCCTAGATGTTGGAGGGAATAAAACATATATCTAAAAAATAATTT
Organism: Durio zibethinus; assembly: GCF_047325235.1. NCBI lineage: Eukaryota > Viridiplantae > Streptophyta > Magnoliopsida > Malvales > Malvaceae > Durio > Durio zibethinus. Next base: position 23,089,980 of record NC_143166.1, read on the forward strand.
TACCTAGATGTTGGGGAATTATTATTAATAAATTTTCGTAAAAAAAAATATATAAAAAAATTTTAATTAATTTTAAAAAATCATTAAAATTGAACTTGCTTCCAAAACCCGCCTAGATGTTGGAGATTTTTAAAAATGTTTGTATTTTCTTAAAAACGAAATTTTAAACACTAATTCTTAATTTTCAAAATCCTAGGTTTTTAAAACCCCTAAAATCCAAAATCCCCTAAAATCCAAAATTCTAAAATCCAAAATCCCTTAAATCCAAACCTCTAAAATCAAAACCCTAAACCTTTCATACCTTAAAACCAAACCCTAAAACCCTCAAAACTTAAATCCAAACCCTAAAATCCGAATCTTAAAAATCTTGAAACCCTAACCTTTAAAACCTCTATGCAAGCCCTTACTCAAAACATTTTGAAAATCCTAAGAACACGTGTAAGAATCTCATTTGAAATGATTTGCTCCTGAATGCTGCCTAAATGATGGAGTATTTAGAAAACTCCATTTCATTAAGTTTTTCACACAAGTTCTTAATTCACATTAATAATAAGATTAATAAATAAAAAGTATAATAATAAATTGGGATCTAAAATATAAAACAGTCGCACCTAAACTCTGTCTAGATGTTGAAAAGTCGGGGTGATCTCATTATACATAAGAATCTAACTTTTAAATTGTATATCATTTTACATGACATCTATTAGCATACATACGTTAGCGTGTTATCATCAATAATTGTCGGCATTATTCTCTCTTTAATTTATTGTTTGATGATAAAATATTTTATAATAAAAAAGAATAATACATTTAAAAAAAATTATGATATTATAAAATAAAATAAAAATAACATTCGAAAGGAAATAATTCTTGGTATTCTGCCTGGATGTTGGAGAGTCACTAACAATTATCTTCTATAAAGACTGTTATTTTATTTTAAGGATTATCGTGTTAAATCTTAAGCGAAAAGAGTTATTTTAAATTCTACCTAGATGTTGGAGAATTTTAAAATAATTCTTTAACTTCAAGATTTCCTCGATATTCCTAAAGAAAGAGTTTTAGCAAAATTTTATTTTTTTTCAAATGAAGGGAATTACTATTAAATTTCAAGTCAGAATCATTTTTATCCAACACCGAAAATAACGCATAATTAAATGGTACCAATTTATGGGTGTTGTGGGGGTGCTAATCCTTCCCCACACATAATCGACTCTTGAGCCTAACCTGGTTTTTCGTAGACCAAAATTTATCTTTTTTATAAATTTTAAACTCGTTTTTATAGTTTTATTAAAAAGATAAACTTTTGGGTGGCCAATCACACCCTAACAAAGATTGGTGGTGACTCCCCTTTTATTTCTCTCGATTTTAAAGCTTTTTACGTCTAGCGGTCCTAAAATCGTTACGATAGTTGCAAGTCAAAAAAATAATCTAGATTAAGTCGAGATCAAATAGGTGACTAGGACTGAGTCACAAGTTAGGAAAATGAGATGATCTAGATTGAGCCAAAATCAAACAAGTGACTGAGACTAAACCACAAATCAAAAAAATAAAATAATCTAGACTGAACCGAGATCAAACAGGTGATCGGGACTAAGTCACAAGTTAGGAAAATGATCTGGACTCAAACAGGTGATCGAAACAAAATTACAAGTTAGGAAATGATCTGGATTGAGCTAAGATTAGATGATCGAAATGAAACTATAAGTCTAGAAAATGATCTAGACTAAGCCAAGATCGAATGACCAAGACAAAATCATAAGTCTAGAAAATGATATGGATTGAGCCAATATCGAATGACTGAGATGTAACCACAAGTCTGGCAAATGATTTGGATTGAGCTAAGATTAATGACGGGGATGAAATCACAAGTTAAAAAAATGATTTGGATTGAGCCAAAATCGAATGATCGGGATGAAACCATAAGTCAAGAAAATGATCTGAACTGAGTCAAGATTGAATATGGGTGATAAATGATGATGCAACAATGTAAATACAAGTCCTATCTAGGATGCAAATGTAGATGCAATGTATGTAATGCAGATGTAACTAAATCAGTGCCATGAAGTTTTAATTATAGTAACAAGGTTCTCAAGACTCCACCATCTTAAGTATTTCATCTCAGCTTTTCAACATCTCAGAACAAATTCTGTCAGTCAATCTATGTCATTCTTCTCAATTGGTCATAACTCCTAGGATATATCAACCAATCTATCACTAAATTCATCACTGAATCACCTTGTTTGCCCTTTTTTTAAATCATTTCTCAGGCTTCATTCATTTATCTTATCTTAGATTTCTTTCAAAAAAATAAAAAACTCTTTATGAACATTGTCATTCATTTATTTGTTGTCATTCATTTATTTGCTTTCATTCAGATTAGTGACAAATATGATACCTTTTCTTGATTCATTTAAGTGATTTACAGTTGGTAAAGAATAAGATAAATTAATCTTTATTATCGAAAATAAGTATGATCAATAACAAATCAAATGTGAACAAAGACAAAATACTTTGACTATTCAGATGGAATATCAGCATATGAAAATAATGATTATTCATATAATTGTGAACTTCAACTTAGGATCCTCTTTCAAAAACACATTCCATCAATATTTTTGGTCTCTGAGCCAGTCATCCTTATTCCTAAGACCTTCACATGAAGTTTTTTTTTCAAGTTTTCATCTTTACTTAAACCGTCATTTTAGGTTTTCAGTTTAAGTCTTTTTTTTTCTTTTTCCTTTTTTTATTCATTTTTTATTTTTTTTGCACACCTATTTCTTATCTTTTCTTCTTATTTCTTTCTTTTGATCCATCAATGACATTTTGTTCAAAATCTCAAACGATCTAATGACAAATTTGCCTTCATTCAATTCATGATTCTTCAATTCAAGTATTCACATTTAATTAAAATAGACTTTCAAGGGATGTAATATAGGATATAGTGAAATGTTATGAAAGAAATAGATAAAATATACTCTAATTATACTTATAGGGTTATCAAACCAAGAATCATTTTTTCTATATAGGGCATACTAGCATTTTACCCCATCAATTTCTCTTTCATTTTCACTTTCTTTTTTTCCCCTTTTTTCTTTTTTTTTTTAATTTTTAAGAAAAATTTAAGCACAAAAGGGCTTTGCTCTTGAAATCACTAAGGATAAATAAGCTTATCAAACTTTGCCTTCTAGTGTGGGGTGATCCTTGGTTAAGGTTCTTTAAAAGAATTTTCAATAGGCTTAAATAGGATAACAAAAGATAATTTTACTCTTTTTTTTAAAGGATTAAAAAAATGGCCATTTCTAATCTCGAACATTAATATTCTCAATGAAAGATATTTATTGACTAAGAGCAGACTTGTGAATGAACAATTACAAAGATCATGTATTGCATCACTTTTGAAATTATTCTTTAAATTTATCTTTTTTATTTAGCAGTCCTAACAATCTCAATCTATCAATTAAATTATCATGAATGATGTTTTCAAAATCAAATCTTGAATTATCGTCATGACTGTCTAAACATTTATCACTTGGTATCAAAGAATAGATATGGGAAAAAGGTATGAAAGGTAAAAGTAAATAATCGAAAGTCACACAAAAGATGAATGTCATAAAAATGCATCAACTCTGTTACTTTTATTAAAATGATGAAAATAAGATAAAATCTAAGTGTATAAAAGAAGCTCTAAGATGATAAGCAATTCTAATAAGCCTTCACAAAATCATGCCCCTAGTGATTGGACAATGGGTTACCACTGACATTAGGCATCGTATTTCTACCAGTGTCAAAGTTTATCAACTTTTCTTTAATTAGATTTTGCACTTTATGTTTCAAATGGATACAATTTTTGGTAGAATAACCAGTTATCCTATAAAGATAGTCACAGTGAGCGATGAAATTATACTATTTGGGATAAGGGGGTTCAAGTTGTTTTGCTGAAACGGGAGCAATCAAATGATTTTTGTAAAGCTCTTGGTACAATTCTATGCAACTCATGAGAATAGGGTTAAATATGAACTTTTCCTTATTCCGTGATTCCTGTACACCACTTATTATGATAGTTGAACAAATAAAAAGCCTTGGTGTAGATGATCATGTAGCAAAAGCATGACTTGCAATGGGATGATATGTGGAATAAATTGGCTATGGGTAGTTTTTGAATTGCTGTCTATTGAAACTCACAGCTTAATTCTCACTTTTCTTTTTCTTGGGCATCTTTTTAGCAACAAAAGATTCTCTTTCTTTTAGTTTATCATTTTTTATTGTATTTTCAATGAACTCACTCAAAACAACATGTTAGCAAAATTTTTTATCGCATTTCCTATCATCTTCTCATAGTATGACAACTTTAAAGTGCTTACAAATAGCACTGTTGTTTCTTTGTCTGTCAGTGGTGGTTGTACTAGAGCAGCAACATCCTGCCATCTTTGGACATACTCTTTGAAAGATCCAGATGCTTTCTTCTCCATACCTTGTAACGAAAGGCAATCTAGAGCCATATTTATGATGTGATGATATTAATTGATGAAGGATTGAGTCAAATCTTTCTATGATCTTATGTGAGTCCTATTCAACTAAACATACCACCTTACGGTAAACCTGGTTAAGCTGTCCTGTAATATATACATGAGCAATTTCTCATTGCTAGTATATGCTATCATTTTACGATAGTACATTATGACATATGTAATGGGACACTTAGTACCATCGTACTTTTTAAATTATGATAATTTAAATTTTAGAGGAATTACAACATCTAAGACCAAACAAAAGTTAGCAGCATCCATGGAACCATAAAAATTTATTCTTTTTATAGCTCATAATCTTTCTTTAATCATATTTATAGTTTGATCAATCTTAGAGTTTTCTAAGAGTATAGTCATTCGTAACTTCACTTCTTCTTTTGTCTCATCTAGATTGGAAATTTGGATTGGTTCAACTATCTTTTTAGTAAAAACATGATTAATGTAACTCTGAACATTTACTTGATTGGGTGCATAGGGCATTCTTGAGTAGTTGTGACTTGGAAAAAGTGGTTTATTATTACTGAAAGCTTGGAGTAGTTGGGTTTGATATAAATCGAAACATGAAGGATATAGTGACTAAGTGACTTCATACGAGATATCTTTCTCCACCATTTTTCCTTTGTTTATTTTATCTAAAGTTTCAAGAATCTTACTTAGTTTCCCCTCATTACCTCTTGAGCCTTTTCCAACCTTTCAAAATGGTTTGCATTATCTTGCTCCATCTTTCTAGCTCTAGCTTGGGTGTTATACGGATGTTGAGCTATTATTGCACCTTAGTATCACAATCTAGAATAAGTGATCTTGACACGATTTGACATATTGAATAAATGATCATGGATGAATGTAATACAATGCATGTATGTTTATGAATATGCATAAAAAGAAAAGAAATAAACGAGATAAAAAAATTAGTTAGTCATCTCAATAAAGAATAAACACTATAAAGCAAGTAAAATAACCACATGACCTTAAATTATATATTAGTTATAAAGGGTGGAAAGACATGGCTCTACCTATGGTGAAGCTCTTAAAGTTAACTATATGTGGTTTGGATTACTTCTAAGAGATTCCCAAATTATTCCTTATATCATTGTCCATTACAGACTAATAAGGCACATCGATCCTCACCCATCATAGGCTATAAGTAGAACGGATTCAATTTGAGTGAGAGTATTTTGTAAGCCCATGTGAAGATATAAAATCTCACGAGGGCATAGATACTTCACTCCCTCATAAGGGTAGAGCTCGGATGAAAAGCTTATATTATGCGCATGCAAATGAATGATAGATATATATAAATGAATAACTAAACAGAATACAAGCAATGAAAAGAAAGAAGTAGGAAAATAAAATAATCTCAAATTTATTAAGCAAGGCTTGGATAATAAGAGATCATTTACTGGTTTGACTTTCGATTTCTCCAGTAGAGTTGCCAAACTGTCATAACGTATAGATCCGTAGACCATCGCTAGACATAGATTAGAGGAATCGTCACCAATTTTTTTTGTTTAAGTGTGATTGGCCATTTAATCAAATCTATTCCATTTAAAGAGGAGTCCCAAGATTGACTTAAATATCTTTAAATAGTAGATTCTAATCCATGAAACCAAATTTTAGGTTCGAGAATATGATTTCATGTGAAGAAGGTTATAGTGCCCCTACAGCGACCATCCAAATGATGGTACAAGTTTGATATCAAATCATCCAAGCCTTAAACATGTTTGTAATTTACCAAAATATTTAATATTAAAAATTAATCCTAAAATTATCCCAATAGTTTAGTAGTAATTTAAGATAATTCTCTCACTTCATGAGTAATAATGGAGACTAGTGTCCCCCCTGAAAAGGCTCTATCATCGAATTTGTTAATATATTTTATTTAAGAAAAATTAGTAAAGCCCTATAATAATTTGGTAGAATTTACTCTAAGATAAATTTCCCAATAGTTTGGTGAGATTTTATTTGAAAGATATTAATAAAATTTTATTTTTTGAGAAAATTCATTAAATCCTCTAATAGTTTGGTAAAATTTAACTTAAGATGTAATCCTCCAATAGTTTAGTAGGATAAGATACAAAAATTATTTTTCTTTTTGAATTTGATTTATGAAATTTTTCAATAGTTTGGTAGATTCCATAAAATTTAAATCCATGAAAGTCTTCCAATAATTTGGTGGGATTCATGAATTTATTTAAAAAGATTTTTTTACTGTTTTTCAGAAACAAAATAATAAAAGAAATTTTTGTAAAATATTTAATAAATAATAAATTGCTCAACAAAAAAAATCAACAAAATAAAATAAATAACTAAATGAAATAAAAAAAACTTAAAATATAAAATGATAAAAAAAATAAAAAAATAAAAAAATAAAAAAAATGAAAACCTACGATTGGGTCAGGTTGTGCATGCTAAAACATGAGGAACTGGGTGCTTCAAATTTCAAGCTTTTCTTCATAAGTGTTTGAGTATGCCTCTCTTTCTAAAATGGTTATTCTTTTGTCTTCTCTCTAATTAATTTTCAAAAATTGACGAATAAATCCCAAAAGCTAACAGAAAATTTTCAGAAACTTAACAAATTATTTAGAAAACTAAACTCGAAAATCCCTAAAATGCAAAACCCTACAAAAATTCAAACCTAAAAACATCAATTCCTAATTCTAGAAAATCTAAACAAATCAAACCCAAAACCTAGATCTATTGGTTTCTAAACAAATTTCTCTCTTTTCTCTCAAGAGTTTTTGCACAATCTTTTTTTCTAAATGATCTCCTATTTTGTTGAATTGATTCCACAATTGTTTCTCTTTTTTTTTTTTCCTAATTGTTTGATTACAGGCTCTCTCTCAATGGCTAGAAACCTTTAATTCCCAAAAACTTCAAACCTAGAGAGGTTTCCCCCCCCAAAGATCAAACTCTCCCTCTCTTTTGCGATTTTACACTAATTTATAGCCAATTCTTGGTAAAAATTTTAGGGCCTAAACAGAATCAATACAAGCTTGAATCCTAGGATTGAATTCTGTCCAATGTGATTTTAAGCCTAAGTTTTTACCAATTTGTTTGATTTGATTATGAATTAAGAACACCTTTGATTATGCTAATTTGATTTCCTTGTTATCAGCACAGATTAAGAAAAGAAAAGAAACATAAAAATAATAATAATATTAAAAATAGTTGACCTAGACATAGATGAGTGTCTACAACTAAAATGCCATCATTTTGGATGTCTAACCCGTGCCCTTCCTATCTCTGACCCGCACATGGACCCGCAAGTGACTCGACCCGTTTAATGAGTTTTCTTTTTTCTTTTTTTTTATTTTTTGTTTTGATTTTGATTTTTTTGATTTTTTGTTTATGTTTTTGTTGTTTTTTATGATGTTATTATTATTATTATTATTGATCCATTTAGAAATAAATAAAAAATAAAAATAGAATAAAATAAAATAGAGGTTTGGTAAAATTAAAAAATGTGAATAAAGCTTTAAAATATAATTATTAAGCAACTCTGAAATTTTGTTCCAAGCAAAATATTTTTTAAATTTTATCAAAGTGTTAAATAATTTAAAAAATAATTTTTGCTAAAAATAGAAATCTTACAAATAATGAAAAATAAAAAAAAATAATGAATTGCTTAATTAAATCTTTTAAATGTAATCTTTAAAGAAAACTAAAAGAGTTTGGTTTTTTAAGTATTGCAAGTAAAAATATTTTTTGGATTTTATCAAAAAGTTGGGATAATTAAAAAGTAATTTTTACCAAATAAAGATTTATTTGAATAATAAGAAAAAATGATGAAAATAATAATAGAAAGTAATAATAAAAAACATAAACAAGTAAATAACAATAAAAATTAATTAAATGTTTAGTTAAATCTCTTGAGCAAAAATTTTAAGAAAAATTGAAAGAGTTTTATTTTTCTTAATTATTATCGGGGAGAAATAATTTTTTAGAATTTTGCTGAAGAGTTGAAATAATTCTAAAATCAATTTAAAAAATGATTTTTTCGATTTTGTTAAAAAATCGAAAAAATCCTAAAATCAGCTTTAATAAATAAAATATCCTATGACCAAATTTAAGAATTTTGTGAATGTTTAATTTTTTTGAAATTTTTTTGAATAAATTTTTTTTATAAATTCTATCAAAGCGTTGAAAAATTTATAGAATGCGAAAATAATAATAATAATAATAATTTCACAATAAAAAAATATTTTTCATAAATAAATTTTAAAAAATTAATTTTAAATATAAAGAAGGTTATATCATTAAAATGAAGTAATAATATATGCTTAATTGGTACTGTTTTTCAAGCGAACAATGCCGGAGTATTATACCTTCTCCACTCGTAATTATATTATCCGTTCTAATTTCAATTTTTGTAGATCAAAATATTTTTTATTAAATCTTAATTAATTTTAATTAACAGATAATATTTTAGATGATCAATCACGCCGATATAAAAAATAAATTGATCATAACTTTGTAAATTTTTACCAAGCTTAGCAAGTGAGTTCTCGGAATAAAAAATCATTATAAAAAGGTTAATGAAATATATATAAAAAAGTATTGAGTTAATTAAGGTAGCTTTCGGCTAACTAAATATTAATCCACATTTGTTTCCTATATATGTACGTAAAGGAATATCATTATTAGCAAAATTTTGTATTATACAACTGAACGCGAGGAATATGCTTTCCACTCTGACAAATTTAAAATTAATCTATTTCCCTCACGTCTTTTCCACTTGGGGGTTTTTTTAACCAAATTTGAATTAGGTTTAAAGGGGCTGATGATGACTTGCTTTGGTGGTAACGGTGACAACCGAATTTTTAATCCACTAATTTTCTTTGGCCGATGTTTTGGTCTGAATGTACGCCTAAACACATGGTAACAGTGCAGCTGAGATATTCCATTTTACTTTGGTTGGCTTCCTGAATTGGATACGCTTTGGTTCAATGGAGCCTGCATCCAACCACATTAATTTTTGTTTTTAAAATGCCACCGCCCTGGGGCAACTTTTTTAATGCATGACACATGGATTATACTGCACAACTTGGATGATATATTAAAATCTTCCAACCCATTTCCATGTAAATTTTATAATTATCTGCACTATTCTGTAAACACACAGCATGATTTGGTACTTGAATTGTTGATAAACTAATATCCAACTCTTTTTTATCAGCAATATTGTTCAGAGACTAATAATAATAAAAATAATAATAATCTTCTTTTGATTCTCACTATCCTGCATGCCCATCAACCATCCTCGTGTTATATATATTTTTTCAGATTCTTCCAAATTAAATGTCCACGAAAGGAACATTTGCCGGATCCTGTTTTGGTTTCATAAATCTAATCTAATATATTTATTATATTATATAATAATATACATAAATAAGTTTATCACATGAGCATTTATATGGACAATTTTCTTAAATAACACATAGGATAATTATTTTAAAAAATAAAATAGTTTTTTAATTATAAATTAGATAATTATAAATTTATTTAAATATAAAAATTATTTAAATTATAATTAAAAATTAAATCAATTTAGAGATATATTTTTTAAAATTAAAAATATGAAATATATTTTTTAATAAATTATTTTAATTGTTTCCCAAATAACCTTATTTAAAAAATTATTTAATTATTAAAATCTTTGAAACATGTTTAAAAATTATAAAAATTAAATTTATCCAAATCTTTCAATAATTTTTTTTATCTTGATTTAAAAAATTATTTTTTAAAAAAATTTATGTAAGATTTTAAAAATGCTAAAAAATTTTTATCCTAAATTGTTAAATAATAAGATCATCAAAATTATTATATCCATTTGAACATTAATTATCAAATTTATAATTTAAATAAATGCAAAAAATTGAATATTATCTTTATCACTTATTATATCCATTATAAATTTTTAAAAATTTATTTAAAATTATCTATTTAATCCTAATTGCCACTATAAAATTCTTTTACAAATTTAAAACTACAAATGTAATGTGTTATACATCAATTTTTTTTTATTTTTTTAGTAATTTTTTAAGGTATATTCTATTATTATTGCATTTTTTTTTTGTTTATAACTTTTATATTTTATTATTATTACAATTTCATTCTTATAAAAAATAACAATTTTCAATTTATTTTTTCTTTTTTGACATATTTTCTAACATTTTTCATATTTTGCATAATAATTTAGTCAAGATTACTAAAATGAAAGTATATTAATATTTTTTTATTATTTATTTTATCATTCAATAATATATTTTTATTTTTTTTAAGAAAAGCATAATTTATTTTTATTTTATATAATATTACAGGTATATAAATATTATTGTAAATAAAAATATCCAAATGAAATATATAATTTTTTTTGCTATTTTCAAAAAAATTATTTTTTAATGACAAATCAATATATATAACTTTTAAATATCCTATGAGTTTTAAAGGTTTAAATATAATTTGAAATGAAATTAATTTATATATATAATCATATTAATAAATAAAATTATTTTGTGCAGTACGGGTTATAATTTAATTACAAATAATTAATGGAATACGTGTACGCTTTGATGCCGTTAGATTGGTCACATGTGAGAACTATGCGAAATGTCAACGTCAAAATCTTCGTTTCCTACGACATGCAATGCCACGTTTGGACATTGCCTCAAGTGGCAGCCGAAATGTGCCATGATCTGCCACCGACGATGTTCCAAAAGCAAATACACCCTCTCTTCGCTAGAAGCCAGGAAGACTGAGATTCCGAAATCAATAATTAAAAAAAATCCCTAGATTAGAGGGCTCTGGAGGTGGCTTTAAGGGTAAGTACTTTACACTTGGTAGGAATGACAAAAATGAAAAGAATGGAAAAAGATGAGGGAAGAAAAAAAAGAAGAGTAGAAAAATTATTTTTATTTTATGTTTAACCAGAAGAATGACAAATGAAGAAAAAAAAGAATTAAAAGTAAAGTTGAAAATAAATTATTAATTAAACTAAATGAGTATTTTCCTTTAACATTAAAAGGAAGGTAAAGATGCAAATCTACAAAGTTTTTTCCTTCTTATATTTCTCTCTTATCACGGAAAAAAAAAAAAAAAAAGGGTAAAAAAAATAGTAAATTTTTTCTTGCACACATTTTCATTCTTTCCTCTTTTCCATCAATCACATACTGTGGTAGAGTATATTTGATTCCGCTTTGAGATAGGGTTGAGTCCCACTTTTTTGAAATTATTGTTGGATTATCAACTTATGTTAGGCAATTGACACTTATTTTAACTATGTATACGGAGATTTGTATTTAATTTAAGAAGTATTATTTAATTTGATTTGAAAATTTTATGATTTTATCTCATAACAAGTACATCATAAATTTATATTTAAATATATATTTATATATCATATCAAATCTTCATAGGGATGTCTCAAACTCTCTTGCTAAAATTTGATATATTTGTCAAATCAAATACAAAATATAAATAAAAACCACAAAATTGTACACACAAAATACAAAATTATAATCATAACAGATATTAAGATTATAGTAGTTACGTTTATCGTGTAGCACTTAACTCTATTGAGATTTTAAAGATAACTTCCATGATGTAACACTGATGTAACACTTAACATGTGTTTGATTGGTAATAATTATGATATTATTTGTGGAGATTCACATGCAACTTGTGAGGTATTATTCACTTTAATTCAAATGTCTCACGATTTTATTCTACAAAAGATACTTCATAAATTTAGATTTAAACATTTACTTATATATATTATAACAAAATTTTAAAATATCTTAATATAAGATTGAGGTATCACAATATAAACAACAAAATTACCGATATGTTCTTTATTTTATTTTTTTTTGAAACCTTGAGTATTACATCTTTTTTTTTTTTTTATTTTCTTGGTTTTGGACCTTTTTATTTATCTTACATTCATTATCTTTTGTAAGAAATGTTTTGAAATTAAAAATTTTAATGTATCAAGTTTATATAAAAAATGTGCTTTTAAAATAATCTAAAAAAACAAATTCAAGTAAAATTTAAGATAAAATAATAAAAAAGTCATAAATTATTTTATTTTTCTTAAATAATTAAGCTTCTAAATTTTATTGTACCTAAATTAATTCTTGTATCCAAATAATTTATTATATATTTTAAATAAAAGATTTATTTGTTTTAAGAGATTTATTTAAGTATAAATTAAAAATTAAAAATTTATTTGGATGAAAGTTAAATGTTAAAAACTTATTTCAATATAAATTAAAAATTATTAACTTATTTGAATCTAATAAAAATATAAAAAAATAAACTTTGTAAATTTTTTATTATTTTGACCTAAAATTTAAAGACATCTTTAAATATATTAAAACCAAATAGAAGAAATAGGTGGTAGATGAGATTTTTTTATGAATTAGTTGGTTGAAGACATTTTAAATCCTGTAACTATGTCTTTCTGGCAAAAATTAATTCTACATATAATGCGAAAAGTTCCCTAAAAATATTTGGGAGAAAACGGCTTCCCGAAGTCACCATCGTATGACTGTTGAGGAAAGGAGCCAAAATTTTGTGCTATGCTATCGCCTGAAGTACGAAAATGTCAAGCTGGAGCGGAGTACCCACTACCATCAAGTAAAAAACACGTGGCTTTTACCACGAAAGCACCAATGGGCCTTAAGTTCTCGACCACTATGCTAAAATAGAGGAAGATTCAGAGAACCCAAGAGTCCCTCCTGGAATTGGCAATGTCACAAGACCCACTTGGCTACCACCACCGCCACCACTTTCGTCCCGGTGCCTTGCTCATTTCGTTTCCCAACAAAATTTATGAAGTTGTTAACTTTTCTTCACTTTTTTTTAATAAAAACACTTACTTCAATTTTCCTTCTAAAAAAATAATTTTTTTTCACACGTTAACTTTTATAAAGTATTCATGAATAAAATTGAATTGTGTATATATTTGATATTAATAATTTATATATTTTTTAGATTTGATTTAAAATTTTGAATCTTAAAATTTTTTTAAGTTCAATCTAAATTAAAAAAATAAATTCTAAACTTATTTGTTAAATTTAATTTATATAATAAAAATTTTTAAAATATATAATTAAATTAAATTTAATAAGATTATATTTAATTCAAATATATATTAAAAATAAAAATTATACATGTAAAAATTAAAAATAAAAATTATATAAAAAAATAAAAAAATTTTATTTTTATTTTTTATATATATGAGAATTAATTTAGATATAATTTACATATATATATAAATAAATATATATATGAATTTGGGTTATACTAAATTAGATTTGAACTTTAAATTTTTTGTCAAAAATTTAATCCAAAATTTAAATGAATTTAAAATTTATGTTTGAATTTGTTTAAAAAGTTTTAATTTTTTATTCAAACATTTTTAAAATTTGAATAAATTTTTAGACTTAAATGAATAATTCAATCTTTGAATAAATCTAAATTCTTTCAATTCTTTTCCACAGAAACAAACGATATCTTTTTTTAATAGTTTAACAATAAATTTCAAATTTCAAAAGTAGAAATTTCTCATGAAGCCCATGTTCATTGGTGTTTGTAATTGTTAGGGAGGACGTAGGGTGAAGATGACGTGACTAAAAAGGGAGACGTGTGGTTTAGAAAGATAATGATAGCTACAATAGGGAAATGTAGGATGAGTAAGGTGGAGCGCCAACAATAAGGTAAATGGAGTGCTAAGAGATGAATGACCTGCATTTAAAAACGATAAAATCTGATGGAATTAGAAAAATCATTCAAACGATTCAATTTCATTCAATTCGAATTAATTCAAAAAAATTAAAAATTATTGTCTAAACAGTTATCCAAAACAATTTAAGTTGAAAGTCAACGAGAGCTGAAAATAGTTTTAACTTAAAAATGATCATAATATGAAATAAATTAAATTCACAATAACTTGAATTCAAAATTAATTTAATTTAAACTTTTAGAATTTATTTTTTTTTAAAATACATAAATTTTGATTAACTACACAGTAACTGATTTGAAACAAATCAAATATAAAATAGATCAAATCCCAAAAAATTCAAATTCAATGATTTAAACTTGTGACTATCTAAATTTAAAATAATATATTCGAAATAGCTTGAGCCTGAAATATTTGAACCCAATAGGAACCTAAATGTGAACCAGTACTGAAAATAATTAAAATCTAAAAATAAACTGAGACGAAAAGGTCCAATTGCCATCTCTATTTACACTTTCCAAGGCTTTGGTTTCGGTGTAGCCCATAATTAAAATTGGCCCGAAAAATTTACAAGAGAGGCTGTGCCTAACTAGAAAAGGGCACGGTCTAGGGTTGATGAGCATAGTAATATGAGAAAGAAAAGTTGTTGTGTATGTTACTTTATTTTTTAATTTTTTAATCTACCCATAACTCTCTTACTCATTATATTTATCAAATTGAAAAAAATATTATGCATATGAGCTCATTTAATCTGTAAGTTTTAAGCGTTAACAAAAATTTTATGTCAATTGATAAAAATATCAAATAATGAATATCTTTCAAAGTGTTTCTAACTGTCTTTTATAAAAAAAAAAAAAAAAAAAAAGAGTTATAAATCATGTAATTTACATAAAATTTGAGTTTAGAGTGTTAGAAGGTGGAAATAGCCAATGGAATGAAAACATGCACTATCAAACGTATCAACTGCTAGACAAAAGCAAGCGATTGTCTTACCTGCTGCTTTGGTCACTAACTCTTGGGTGACTTTATTGACATTAGCAAGCAAGAGCAGCGACTATCATGTTTCTAACAGTCGACTGTCACTTTTGGAAATTCAAAAAATTATTCCGTTGTACATTCGTTTCATTCCAATAGGCTTTTTAACAAATTACTTGCATTAATTATCTCTTTTTATATAATAATTTAAGAACTAGTTTGGTGTATAAAATTATGATTGAATAGGATAAGATAATATTATGATTAATATTGGGTTAAATAATGTTATACTATTTTATATTTGATATGTGTAAGAATTATGATAAGATAATTTATTTATTAATCAAGATTATTCTTTTTCGAAATTTATCTAATTTAAATTATTAATATAATTTTTAAGGATATAATAAGACATGTAAGTTAAATATTATGAATTTAAAATAATCATTTTTACTTTGAAAAGATTAAATCATCTTATACTAAGAGGATGATTAATTCTCCTTATAATTCTATTTCTTTCTTTACATATAAACCAAACATAATATAAAATGATTATTATCCTATTCTATCTATCATCTTATACATCAAATATGCCCTAAGGATAATAGATTATCTTCAAATGACGACTTTTGCAGCTGTGGAAAATTTTCTAAGAAAGGCATGAAAAAATGTTCTTGATGTTAAACAAAAATTTAGAAAAAATATCGTTTGGAAAACTTTATTAGTAAATGTTGGAGCATTATTGTTTGGTTACCTTCGATACTTGTTTTCTGTTGGAGTTTGAAACAAGATTATTCTTTCAGATTTGTTCTTTTGCAATTTGACTTCTTCCGAGTCTAAGTATGTTCAAAGACCAAACAGGCAAAGTAAAAAGTCTTATGAAGAGTAAGATATATCTTCGGGATATCAAGATGTGCAATAAATTTATTGTACTACTTTATGTGATAGTTTTAAGATATATTTATATTTATTGGATTAAATATTTAATTACATTTTAATGATTTAATATTTGTTTATTAAATATATTTGATTGAATTTTATTAAAAAAAGTTGACATTCACTACAAGAAATATATAAGGTTTTTATTGATAGAGTTTTTTGTCAATAAAATCTTGGTTTCAATCGAAAATATCAATTTTCAATTGAATTTTTCGACAAAAATTTTCATCAAAAAATTTGAAAATGCTAAAAGTATTTTGCCAAAAAAAAAAAAATTTCCTTCAAAAATAAGGTAACTTTTACTGATGAAATATTCTATAAAAAATTTATAAAATTTTAACATTAAAGCTATTTTTAGTATTCAATTAATTTAATTATTTAATTAAAAATTTTTGTTAGTAAAATATTTATAGGCAAAAGTTTTCATAGGAAAAACAAATGGTGACAGAATATTTGTCACCATACAATTAATTCAATAATTATGTTGATAAAATATTTACTAACAAAATATTTTATTGGTAATGATGCTTTTTGTCGGTAAAACAACATTTATCAAAGGATTTCTATGTGGAAGAGGATTGATCCTTGATCCTTTTGCACACACAATGCTTTTCTTGACTAAAAAGACAAAAGGATCAATCTAGGTTGCAAAAGGATCAATCTTTCTTTTCTTTTTTTTTTTTTTTTTGTAGAAGGATAAATCCTTTTGGCCATTTCAACCAAAGTAATGATTCTATGTGCAGAAGGATTGATCCTTACTCAAGGGGGTCGATCTTTTTGAGGATAGAGTTGTCAGTTTGGCTAAAAAGTCAACGGCGCTCAATCCTTTTGAAATTATGATCAATTTTTTTAGCTTTTCAACCAAAGAGAATATTTTGTTTTGATAAAATCATCCATATTAGTAAAAATTTCCATATATATCCTAATATTGAAAAAAAACATTCAATTCATTTCCATATAAAATCTACTAATTTGTAAACAAACATTCATCAAATCCATCATTTCATTCAAAAACACTAATAAATTCTATTAAAATGTTACTAGAAATCATCAAATCCATGAAAATCAAATAAAGTAAACAAATATCCATAAAAATCAATATTCAATAGCATAAAAAGAAATACGCAATGTCACTTAGCGCTACCTTTCGACCCCTACTCTCTAGCATTGCCTCCCAATCGAAAAGATCCAGCTATAGAATGCTGTGCACAAATCATACTAGCATTGAACATAAGGCTCATCCTAAGTAAAATCGCCCTTATTTCCTCTTATGATTGCTTCATTTTCTTGTGTGATTAAACTACATACTTGATTTGGTATGCACATCTAGCACTTTACCTTTTAGATTTTTAACTTTGGTAGATGAATTTCAATTAGGATTTAGGACTTTATGGCTATCGCAATGTGTAAGTCCAGGAACTAGACTGCAGGATGTGAAAAATAAGCATTTTAAAAAATCTCAAAATCAAGGGAATTGCTACAATTTTTTTTTAAAATGTGATTAACTTTCTAAAAAGTTTATCCTTTTAATAAAACAATAAAACCACTTTAAAGTTTATTAAAAAAATATTTTGTATTTGAAAATAGAGTTAGGTTCAGAAGTTCAGTTACGCATGAGAAATGATTAAAACCTTTACAGTGTTCGTTTAAAAACTGTACCAATTGATTACATATTATCTTTGAGTTTTTGTAAAAATGGTCATAACTTTAATGTTTGCAAATAAATTCTTTAAATTTTATTTATTACTTCCAAAAGCATTTCTTGAAATCGAATCATTTTAAACCTTATGTTTTGAAAACATATCATTTTTATTTTTGAATTTTTAAGAAAAAACTGAATATTTTGGATCAAGATGAAAAATTCTAAGTATCAAAATATCTCCTCAATTCCCCTATATTAAGGTGGAACTCCAAAAATATCTCTATACTTTAGGAGTTTCATGATGCCCCACAAAACCAAGATAATATTTCTCATAAATGATAATTGTTGAAGATCCCCTTATATTTAGGCTAGATTTAAAGAGTTATTTTTACTTAAATATTATCTTCTTTTAAAAAAAATTTTTTTTTCTTGAAATACTTAATTCATGAAACATATAAATGATATGCATGAACATCATGATGCATAATATATGCATGAGAATTAAAGAGAGAATGACAAATATAAATGCATAAATGCAATGACAATTCAAGAATCTTAATGCATGTGACAATTTATAAAAGTGAAATGTAAATGCATGAGAATGGGTATAGGGTTTGCTTTTAAGGTTCAAGGATTAGTTAAGTGTTTGGGATTTAGGTTAGGATTTGGGACCTAGATTAAGATTTAGGATTTAGTTAGGGTTTGGTGTTTAGGTTAGGATTTGGTTGGGTTTGGGGTTTAGTTAAGGGTTTGAGTTTGATGTAAGGTTTGGGGTTTAGGTTAGGGTTTGAAAGTTTAGGTTTGGTTTAGGGTTTGTGTTTGATTTAGGGTTTTGGGTTAGTTTTAGTTTAGGTATGGTTTAGGGATGGCTTAGGGTTTGGGAAGGCTTAGGTTTTGGGAATGGTTTAAGGCTTGAGGTTTGTAAAAGGGGTGCATGTGATAAATAAATAAACATAGTATCTATGTAAAAATGTCAATAATTGATGCATGAAATAGGACTAAATAAGAAGGCCAAAACTTAAAGTAATTTCATAAATACTTTATGAACTAACCATGCATGCAAAAACTTAACAAAAAAAAATCAAATACCAAGGGTCAAAGAAAAAATAAAGTTTGGCCAAGCCATGAACAAAGTTAGAACCGAAACCTCCATGGCCATTTGAACATTTCTTGTTTGGCCAAGCATGTAAGATTATGTATCCACATTTTTCATTCAAAACAAATGCATGAAAAAAAAAGCTAAATCTACTAAAAAAATTCACTCATTCAACACTTTTATTCTTTGAAAATTTTGTCACAGACATAGAAAATATGAAATTCTAACTAGAAGCAAAGGCAAACATGCATGAAACATCAACCTTTTGGCCAAGAAACTAAGATCGAAGTCTCGACCAAGCAACGGGATGTTAGGTCGAAAGCTTTCCATTGCTCTCTCACAATCATTCCATTATCTCTTTTAGCTAAGACATGCATCAAACACTTAGAAAACTCTTTTGAAAGCCTTTTATCATCAAAGGATTCTTATCAAACATGTAAGAAACTACTAAGAGTGAAAATGTTAGAAACATTTATACTTGCCAAGCAACCAACATAACGCATTAAAATAGTAAAATAACATGAAAGTAATAAGCAATAGAACTACAAATATAGCATAATACTTCAATCCAAACAAGAAAATCATATGAGCAAACCAAGAGAAGGTTCGACTATGTCATGGGAAAGCTTGGCCAAACCTTCATGTGGATTTTGGTGGTTGTTTTTTTTTATTCTCCTCACTTTAAACCATACCACTGACTTGGTTGGTTGAATTTATTGAATCAAGGATGGATTGTGGAAGAGAAAAACTATGGGAAGAGTTGTTTCCTCTTGAAAAATCATAAAAAAAAAAGAAAACGATATGGATGTATATGGAAACTTACATGAAAATGCATGAAAGTGAAGAGAAATTATACCTTCCAAGCTTCTACCAATTTTTTCTTTTTTTTTTTTTTGCCTTTCATGCCACATTCTTGCTATTGCCTTATCCTCTTTTCCAACCTTTTATGATGAATTTAAAGGCTAAGTAAAAGTCTCTTAGCCCTTTTATAAAAAATTTATCCAATGGCTAGTATAATTCCCACTACTTTTCAAGCCTAATGATCAAGCAACCAACTTTAATGCTAAGATTTAAATTCTTGAAATATCAAAGGTTGAGAATGGATACAACAAAAAATTTGACTCTTAGTGCAACTATCTTGGTGAGAAAAGACTATTTTGCTCTATTAGTGCTCTTAGCCCTTTTGCATAATTTTCTTAAAAACTTATGATCCAATCTTTATTCTTGTGATTTTAATGTAGAAAAATTCATAAAATAATTGATTATGATCTGAAACCCTTTATGAAAAATTGACCTCGAGAAGGTTAATATACAAAAATATCTTTAAAGAGTGTTTTGATAATTTCAACATTTTCAAAGTGTGATCAGAGTTTTTAATGCATTAAAAATCATTAGATACTATCAAAGCATAGTTTGAAGCTTTTCACGAAAAATCAACTTCAGGAAGATCAAATTATGAAAATGCCTTTAAAGAGCATTTAGGTAATTTCACTCTTTTCAAGTTGCAATCAGGTTTTTTTAATGCACCAAAATTGATAAAATAATGTCTAATCATGATTTGGAGCCTTTTTCAAAACCTAATCTAAAAAAGATCAAATTACGAAAATATCCCTAAAAGACATCTTGATAATTTTAACCCTTTTGAGGTGGGATTAGGGTTTTTAATGCACTAAAATTCATTAAATAATATCAAAACATAATTTGAAGTATTTCACCAAAATTTGACCTTGAGAAAGTTAAATTACGAAAATAAATCTTATAAGTATTTTGGTAATTTCAACCATTCCAAGTTGCAATCTTGGCTTTCAGTGCACCTAAATCACAATTTCATGAATTTCAAGCTTTGACAGTCCCGCTCAATTGTGAATTCCAAGGATTGATTCGAGTGCAACCAAGTTTGATCGATTTTGACTAGGTTTATCTTTGTTTGACCAAGTTTAAATACGAGGCATTTCGGTCAAATTAATCCAAAATTTAATTTTAAACATTCATAAATGTTAAGGAAATGTTGGATACCAACTAGATTGGACTTTAAAGGCTTCACAACTAGCTAGAGCTTGCACGAACAAAATTAAGTATATATAACGACTTCATGTTAAGTAGGAAGAGCTAGCACAATTGAGTGTGAGTTGTCTACAATCTTCCAATTACTTGACACAAGGCTCGTAGATTAAATTTGGGATTACCATATGAGTCCTCTTCATATGTTTGATCCAATGAAAAAGTATTTTCCTTTAAGTACAATTGATATTGGTTTGAGTAAGAATAAAAAATAAAAAATTAATTTTACCAACAGAAATGAAGCAAAAATAAAGTAAAATTCACATACATTAATATACTTGGACTTGTTGTCCACGAAATCATAGCATCCCTCGAAACATTTATAAGTGCGATCAAACACTTCTTTATATGTAATTGGTTGCCCTAGCTTTTGTGACAATATACAATTTTAAAAAATAATATTTAGTACAAAAGATTGTAAAATTTGCCAACTTAGTACATTTTACCATCTTGTATGCATGAAAGGGAAAAAGAGTTGAACCACTTATGTGCTTCATAATGTTTCCTTTCTTCTTTCCTTTCTTTTATGTTAATCGATTTTCCTTACCTTTATTGGACCTCATTTGCCATCTTTTGATACTTTATTTTTATTAATTAGTTTATCTCAAATTTGGACTTTAATCCATTTGGATTGATTGTAACCACTGCACTCTACTATGTTATTTATGCCAAAATGTCTCATTGCCCTTTTCCTTTTAGTTTGCACTTTGTAACATGTCTTTAAACTGTGTTTCACATGTGTCTTCACATATTTTTCATGTAAAAGGTGTATACTTTGGAAGCCATATGCTTTTTTTCTAAAATAAAAAAAAATTATCAAGATCACCATATTCGATTAACTAAATCAAAAGGAAAAGAAAATGAAAATATAGTGATATTGTTCCACATTTCATGGAATTTTGGCAAAATGCTCTTTTTCACATTATCCATAATTTTTCTCCATGTGAACAACTTAATGGCGTAGTAATCTTTATCAAATTTGTTATTGATCAAATGATTACGGTTCTAAGATAATGTTTCATAGTCCAATAAAATAATTATCATTTATAATATATTAGTTATTCAATGGACGTAATAAATAAAGTAAACAAATTATAAACATCACACTAATCTTGTAGACTAGTAATTTGCACAATTTCATATGGATTGTTGCTCGACATATGGATGTTTGTGGGTGGGTCAGTGGCGGATCCAAATTTTTTTTGAGTGCCCACTTATAATATATATAAAAATTTACTGACGGATTTACCATCTTTGTCGATGAATTTACTAATTTTGTGCATGAAAAAAGATGTCCATAAGAAAATTTTGAGTGTCTAGTAAAAAAATTTTCTTTGAATTTTCTTTTTTTTTTCAATTTTTTTAGGTGCCCATGAAAAAATTTTGGAAGTGTCCAAAGAAAAATTTACCTTCAAATTTCTTATCAATTTTTGATAAAGTGGATCCGCCTATGGGGTGGTGATTACACTAAAATTTTAGCTTTTTCATGCTCATTTTTAATGCAATTTAATTCATATTTTGATTTGTTTTTTAAGATTTTTGACAAAATTCCTCTTAAATGCACGTTTGTCTCATGTGTAGCTACAAATTATGAAATTAAGAAATTTTAGATAATTTTGATATATTTTTGGAAGATTTTTGGTGCAATTTATGCTAGTAGGCTAAACTAGTTCAATAAGCAAAATTGCCAATAAGGGAGTTTTTTTTATTTTTCTTGCATTTTTTTTAGTATTAATTTCATAATTTTTGTAGGATAAATATATTAATAAAGCATTTGGAAAATTTTTTGCAAAAAAAATAAAAAAAATATAAATGATGAATGAAGGATGTTTGGACGTGTATGGTGCATGAATTGAACACCAAAAGTGTAAGAAGTCAACCGGGATTAAAGGCACCAAAAAGCTGAGCTAAGTGGGCAATTCAAAGAGCTTTCATTGGCTATAACTTGAACTTTTTGGAAGTGACAACATGCATTAAAAAGGCTTGCAATTGAGGAAGAACAAATAAGCCTACAAATAGCTATTTTAGAGAGACTTTAGCTTAGGATTTTCTTTTTCTTATCTTTAATTTATACATTTTTCTTTATTATATTTTATTTTTTTAGCAAACAAATAGCCCTTGATCTTCATGTTTTTCTATTGATTTTGATTGTACTTTTACATTTTCTCAAGTATTTTTTAGTATTCTTTATGATTTTAGCAATGAACTTGTAAATTTTATTGATTTCTAGATCAAATCTATTAATTTTTTGTTGATACTCAAATCTATTTTTGAATATGCCAATTCTGACCTATTGCGATTTTTTTATGATATCTCATTGACATCTTACTTGTTTTTGTTCAAAATTTTTTTCATAGTTTCCTAATTCAATTAGTTACAATATATTAAACTTTTAGCTTCAAACTCACACCATAGCATTCTAGATTAAGCTTGGAAGATCCATTTAAATGCAGTGATAGTGCAATTCCAGTTTTGATCTAGCAAGTTTGGAATGACACTACTCTCTCCTTGGCTAGTTATTTGCCTTCTTTTCACTCTAAATCCTTAGTTTTACTTATTTACTTATTGATTCCTACTTGATTAACTTTATTTCTTTACATTTCATTACTATTTGGATCATTTTCTTAGATGATATTATGATTTTCTAAATTTTGCACTATTTTTGAAATTGAGTTTGTTGAGCTAATTTTTTTTATTGTTTCATGCTATTTTCTTGTTGATTTAGGTAGTTAATTGATAGATTTAGGTTGTTTTAGCTTAGATGTTCTTTTCCAGCCTATAATCATATCTTGAATTTTTTTTCTTTTGCAACATTCGTGTGGTTCCAACACAGATTAGATTTGGAGTTAGTTTTTGTGCACTATTTTTGTAATTTTTTGCATGTTTTCTTCTTTAATTTTATTTTGCATTTAGTCCTTTAACCTCTCATACATAATCCAAGTTAGGTGTAGTTTTGGTTGTACATTAGAAATCTAAATCGTGAAATAAAAAATTTGTTTACAGCTTGTATTTACCATTTTTTGTTTACTGCAATTCTATTTGTTTGATTTTTCTTTACATTTTGTTTAGTCATTGTTCTTAGATCATGTGTTTATAGAAGTTGGTTAATAGTTGCTTCAAATTCAGTTTAGATTCAAGAATCTCTTTATACTTAGCTTTAGTTACAATTGCAACATTTAGCTTTCATTTCATGATTATGTTAGGTGTCATTTCCAAATTTTATGTGGCGTCATTTCCATTTTCCTTAATTCCATAATTTAAATGTTATTTTCATGTGAATTTTGTATTTGCATTTAACTCATGATTTTCACTTTTGCATTTTATTTTACTTATTACTTGTTCTTGCATTTTAGGACTAGTTATAATTTTTTTTCTTTGGTATTTTGTTCTTTTTTTTATGTCTTTATTTCTTAGTTAGTTTTAGTTGATTACTTGAATTTTTTTTAGTAGAATTTTTAAATTTTTCATGAATATTTTTTTATGAACCAACTTTAGAAGGGTGTGGGGATAATAGGTACTTAGCTTAGGAATGTTTTTAACTAATTTTTATGACATTGACAACTAGACTTTCATAATCTCTATTATTACTTGAACAACTTGTGCATTTGTAGAATTCACCCAATCAAGTTTTTGGCACCTTTGCCAGGGATTAGGTATAGAGAGTCTTATGTTAATATTATGCTTCACCATGTTTTTCTATAGACTAGTTCACCTTTAGTATACTTTTGATAGGCTAGTTGCTAACTTGTTTTGTTTTTGTTTCCTTAGGTTGTACACAACTAACTTTCTTTGCATAGGCTTTTGTTTAGGATTTGTTTTTTTCACATGTGAGATTCCAATACTTATGAGGTAGCCGAATATTATTTAGACTATGCTAGACCTTACTATTTTAATGACTACCTAAGATCATGGCTTAATGGGGAAGACAATGTCAAAATAATATTGACACTTAAAGATTTGACTGAAAAATTTGACTCTATAAAAAATCAAGTAAATGCCATTAAAAATAGGTATGATCCCAAGCTTAGTGTAGTCCATAATTTTTCAAGCCATCATGATAATGTTGAAGTACAATGTAGAGTTTACCATAGTAATAGGTATTTATTTAACCAACACTTTCAATCTTATGCAAACACCTATACCACTCACATTTGGAAGGGTTATTTTAATATCATGTGGGATATTAGTCCGAGACATTCCTTTAGTTCATCACCTCATTACACCCTGACTTATCCTATCAAGCATTCACTTCACAAAACCTCTACCACCCCAATATTTTTCACTATCACTAAAAGTTTCTTAAGTGCCACACTATGCTCCTCCACAACAATAGTTTTCTTTATCACTATGCCATTCATCTTTACATCATTTCCATCCACATCATATTCATCACTACCCCCCACACAAGAAAAGAAATAATCTCTTAAGGAGATGTTCACTGAATTGCTTCAAATTTAAGAAAAATACTAACAAGACCTACAGGCATGCATTAAAAATTTTAGACAATATGATCAAAATTCACATACCTTAAACACTTGCCTTTTAGATCCTATGCCTAGGACTATAGAGTCAACACCTTTTTGTGAGAAGAATGAAGAGCATACATTAAAAAATCATTTGAAAAGAGGAGGTTCAATGTGGATTGATGATGATGAATTTTGAATTATTATTGTGATAACACGGTTATTTAAATCTACATCACCAAATGTATCTTTTCTAAATCCTTAACATTTTTCTAAAATCCCTAACTTTTTGTTGAAATGTGAATTATTATTATGATGATTGGACGGTTTTTTATCCTATTTCAATGTAGAGGATAGGCTCCAGTAAGTGTTTATATACTTCCTCACTGTTAGCAAAAAAAGTCATCCTTTTTGGCATTCCCAATGCCTTTACCCACTTATAGGTAAACAATTCTCTTCTTCCTTTCATGTTTTAATCATTTGTTACCCATCAATGAAGCAAGTTGATTATTTTTAGAATTTTTTAGCAAATATTTTCGTGAGGGATTTTGATCTTGTAGCTTGAAACATGTGTTCAAGTTCATTAAGATAGCAAAAGAGCTTGAATTCAAAAGTGTTGGTGATATTACTAATATCAACGATAATATTTTATTTTGTTCTTAACATTTTTTTTACAGTTTACTTTACTTTAATATTCAATTAGCCTAAAGTTAGTCTAATTTTTTTAACATGAATTTAAGAATTATATTGTCGTAGAATGCTAAAATCATTGATGTGATAAAATCTTCATTTCTTGATTAAAAACAAAAATTTTTCTTAAAGTAGAAAGTGAAATTGATTTTGCATATAAAAAAAGTAAATATGTTGTTTTTTCCATACTAAAATATACGATTTTTACTTTTATTGTACTTGTTTATTTTTTCATTTTTTTCTCAATCAGTATAATTTTATTAGTATTTACTACTTTTGCTTTATAATTACATTTCAGCAAACAAAAAGTAAAAATCTAATTGTAAGGATGTTATTTGTTTTGCCACATGAAATGTTTTTCAATGAAAATCTATTTTTTTTTCCATATTGTTGTTTTGATTTATTTTTTAGTTTTAGTGCAAATTAATTTTTTTATAATTTGGTGAAGTAGGTTTTAGCATAAAATAAAATACATTTGGAGACATGGATTTACACATCCACATCCTAAAAAAAAAAATTCAACTAATATTTAATGCTACATTATATAAGTCAGCATCACGTCATCGGCTTAACTTTTACATCATAGAATTTAACAATATAAATCACACATTGTTAAAAATTGAATCGAAATCCACAATCTAAAAAAATAGGTATACTACTCATATTGAAATTATTATAGAAAGACTAAATTTGTATTTTGTCCAAAGTATAGGAACTTATAGTATGATTTAACCTTAAAATTTTTAGGAACATATTATTAGTTTGATAAATGTTTTAAATGGATGTTATGGTATTTGATAACTATTTCATAAGAACATGTATGAGTAGCTCTAACATTCAACAAGTATGAAATTTTAAATAGAAATAGATGAATGATATTTGATTTTATTAAATACTTTGATGATTATTATTTTAATCTTGGTTGATAATTATTATATGATTAAACTTTGAGATTTGCATTGTGTTTTTTTATTACTTCATGAATTTTATCTTTTCATGATCAATGTAAATGCTTATATGAGATTTGTGATACTAATATTTTTGAGAAATTTTTAGAAAAAAATTGGTAAGATCTTAAGAAAAGAAATATCCATACTATATGTGTAATGAGAATGAATGCATTTAAAAAGTGTATTATTTCAAAAAAGGTAATTAATTTGAAATAAAAAATTAATGTGATGACAATGAAAATGACATGATTAAAATGTTTAATAAATTCATTTAGTAAATTAAGAAACGTTGAACATTAGTGAAATCATTAAAGTATAACATGTCATATCGTTTATTTAAGTTTATGTACAAGAGTTATTAAAATATCTTTCTTTTAAGTCTAATTAAATTTGTTGATCTACTAGAAATTTGAAATACAAATTCAAACCAAATGGTGAATTGAATAGACCAAAAGAAGATGTGGACAACTTAAAACTTTTTCTCTTATTTTTAAATTTATTTCTAAAGGAGTTATGTTTGCTAAGTTATGGGCTTAAAATGCATCAAATAGATGTCTAGAGACATTATCCTCAATGATGACATAAATGAGAATTTATATTCATAATCAAGAAAAGAGGTAGGTTACTTAAAGATAATAAAACAATAAAAAAAATTGAAAGTCAGAATCAAATTATTCCTATTACAAGGTATTTCAATAAAAGAATATAGATTACAAATCTATCATTATGTAAATTAATAAGATTGTAGCAAAAGTTGGACTTAGATATAATGAGTTCTAAGTCCACAAGCGATTGATTATTTATTTTAAGTGAAGCAAAAAATAATACATGATGATAGTCAAGCTGCAATTTGTAATATAAAAATTGAATGTTTATTTATAATAACAAACACATTACTATGAGAAACAACTATCAAACACATTGCTATAAGAAACAACTATGTATTGTAAAGGTAGATAAGGTATAACTCACAAATCAAATGTTAGCGCATCCTTTTACTAAACTTTTATCATTTTATAACATTACTAAAACTATGAAAGGTACGAGACTAATATCAGTTACTAGATATGATCTTGATTGATACCAATTCTATCTTATTGATGTCAATTAGAAAATTGATCTTTTATACTTACAAGATAATATTCTCATTTGAAAATCATTATGCATGAGAGTTAAAAAATATATCAATTAAGAATTGTCCAAAGACCTTATACATGAGATATATGAAATTTTGAATCCATTATTATTTGGAATAGTAATAGTAAATATCAAAAAATTATTTTTTATAAAATCTTATATCTAGATGCATTGTTATTCCACAATAAAAAAGTTGGATATAAGTACTTAATAGACTTATAGATATTTGAATAGAGTGTTATGTAAAAATACAATTGTGGACACTCCTGATAACATTACTAGAAAAAAGAAGATTATAGATATTTTTATCGTTGAAACTCCATCGAAAAACAACAAGTCACAAAAACCTTTTTGTTAACAATAAAGATTCTGTCATTAATAGGTGTGATATTAGCAATGGAGTTTTCCATCGCTAACTTATTTTTTTCATCGCTAAATATATTTTTGTCTATTTATTTTGAAAAAATATTTGTACTTATAATCCATCACTAAAAGGCATTAATGACATCAATATACGTCTTTAATGGAGTCTAATTTTTGTTTATGTATTTTGGTAACATTGGTATTAGGTTTTAATGACAGAAAATCCTTCATTAAAAGATGGAAGAAATGTTTTTAACGATGGAAGAAATGTTTTTAGCAACGAAATTCTGTCACTAATAGACTAGGAAAAAGGTGTTGACATTTTAGCGACAAAATTCTGTTGCTAATAGTCTAAATTCCATCGCTAAATGTTATAGTTTTAACAATTGATCCACCTTTAGTTGAGGATTGATCCTTCCCTTTTTAAAAGGATCAATCCTTTTCACTTTTAATTGAATTAATAAATTACAAATTATATAGAAAGAATTCATATAAATCTTAATATAACTATATAAGTTAACTATATAATCCCATGAAGCATGCCCCCTTCAATGTTTACACATCAAGCTATGTTTGATGAAAACCCATCAGGAAGTCTTAACTATTTCACCTAAGGACACGTTGCCCTTTGATACTATTTGCTTAAAGTGTATGATGCTTTAGGCTTGAATGTTCTCCTATTGCTTTAAACCAATTCTAATTCCTTTTGTCTAAAAAGGAGTGCTAAATCCTATCTAACATTAATGTTGTCTTTTGTTTTGCTTGTGACATCCATTACTTTGTAGAATAAGTTATTAACATATTTTTCTCCATATATATGACATCAAAATTATTACGAATAAGGTTAAGGTGTCAATAAGGTAACTCCCAAAGATACTTTTTTTCATCTAATGATAAGTTACATCATAACCTTTCAATTTTTATTTAGAGCATTTTGTGCCAAAATGTGATATTTTCTATGCAATCAGTTTGTCTCAAAATTTCTTCACTTTACAATCTCTAAATTGGAATATCCTGTTCAATTCTTTTGTAAAAATTATCTATTTATCTCCTAAAAGAATGATTAAAAGGAAGTAAAAACTGCCAATAACAATAAAAAAAAGCTTTTTTTTCCAGGATCCAACCATGTTTATCTCTTTTTTTTTTTCTTTTTAATTAAAAAAACAATAAGTAAATGAAAACCATTTTGTATTGAATATTTTCCTAAGTACCTCAATTCTTTGGTTGCATTTTAGAAAAAAACCCTCACATAAATATTTTTAAAAAATTACTACTCGAATTTTCTTAGTATCTCATCTTCAGAAAGACTTTTCTTTTTACACTGTGACAATATATAAATAAATTAAATTATCATTTTTTAATATTTAAACTTTATTATCTATTTTTAACAAAATTGATTTTTTAAAACAATATATTTATTTTAAGAATCTAATATTATGGATAGAAAATACATAAACGAACAAAGAAACAACTTAATAAAATATAAATAAAAAATTACACAAAAAAGCTTATCAACATTGATTATAGGACTTAATCAAAACTGGTCAACAAGAGTATGAATGGGTTAAGTTGTGGGTAAGTTTTTCTTTCTTTTTTTTTTCATAATGTAAAAGCTCAAAAATTTTTTCACCTCATTTTAGCCTTCCATATCTCTTTATGTTCTCTTTTTTTTCTAAAATAAAAAATCGATTGCCTTAAACCTAAAAATCAATGACTTTTTTGCCATCATTACCATAATGTCAACCACTGCCTATGTTGAAAATTCATGGTGTTAAGGCCTATAATATGCTTTTTAGCTACGCCAAAAGCCTTTACCTCCAAACTATGTCTTTTTTCAAGCTGAAACCTCCCTCATCTCCAAAAATCTAGGCTTAAAACTTCTTGGACCACCCAAAATCAAAATCTCTTTATGACCTTATTTTCTCTCTCTTTTTCAGTAATTTTTATTTTTTTTTATGGTTTGGTGCTCTACTTCTTCTAAAAGGAATATGTTTGATTTTTTTGTTTTTCTTTTGATTTTTTGGTTGGTTTTAAGTATCTTGACTTTTTTTAGGTATGATAGTTGTCTTGTGGGAGGTTACGGGTGATGATCTGGGGCTGGGTGTTAGTGGTTCATAAAGGGATGTGTTTAGGTGGAAACTATAAAAGTTTTTTTTTTTATCTGAGGAGGGGGTTGTGATGGTTAGAGAAAGATCACATTTTTGTAGTTGGTTTTTTTATTTGCTAATGAAAAGTCGGGTATAAGGTGTGGCAATGGTTTCTTTTTTATTCAAAAAAATATTTTGGTTATTGTTGGGTGAAGGTTCAATGATGGCAAAATCTACTTATTATTTAATATTAGCCTCATCTGTCTTGATTTTTTCTTAGTCTTAAAATGGAATTAGGGTTCATAGGAAAGTTTGAAAGTAGGTAATGATTTGGTGGAAAAGATGTAGAAGCAAAATATATGGTGGATGAATAAGAATATGATGGCTGATAGCTTAATTGTATAGATATCTAATTTTGTTCGAGTTGATACGAGTATATTTGATTTTGAAGCTTGATATTAACTTTCGATTTAGGTTATCTTAGGTGTTTTAGTTGCATTTGTTTGGTCAAGCTTGTTTAATATTTGTCTTGGATCAACTGTTTTTGGATCATTTTACATAGATTAGGCTCAATCCTTTATTTCGAAGTTAAATCATATGGGTTTGAAAATTCAAACCTTATGAAGGTCCAATTCATTTTTAAAGCCTAAAACATCTTTTTTAGGATTGAAAATTGAAAAAAAAAGTATTAAAAGCTAGGTCGACCATTATAATATTCTAAGTGGAGGCAATTTTTTATAATTTCGCCTAGATATTACAGAATTTAAAAAGTACTTTGAAACTAAGGATTATCATTTTATTCCTAAATAAAATGAATTAAATTTAAATATGTGTTAGATAATTTTAATTGATTGTTTGCATTTAATTTATATTCGTTTCATACATTTGCACTATATAACGTTGGCTTGCATTTTATCGTTTTCTAAATATTAATGAAAGGCTAATTTTGGAAAAACTATTTTAAATAATTAAAAAAACTAATACTCTCAAGTAAATATAATTTTTGGGACCTTGCTTAAATATTAAAGGGCTTTTTAATAATTATTTTTTATAAAAGAATATTACGTGAAGTTTTTGAAGGAATTAGTATGAAAGTCCTGAGCAAAGAAATATTCTTTAAAATTTTGTTTAGCTATTGAAAAATTAGAAAATGTTTGGATATTAAAATTTTCATATTTTTCATAAATAAAAGGTTCCAAAAAGATCTTTACGAAAAGATAAAATTTGAAAGAATCATTTTTAAATATTAGAATTAAGACTATTTTTATCATTAGTAAGGATAACATTTATGATCAATTGGTACTTTTTTTTTTTTTTAAATAGACATTGTAGGGGTATTAATTTTTTTTATGCATGATCGACTCTCGAAATTAATTCTATTTTCGTAAATCAAAATTATTTTTTTGATAAATTTTAAAATTTTTTATTATTTTACTAAAAAAATGAAATTTTTAATTAATCAATCTCACCTAATAAAAAAATTGATGATGATTTTCCCTGTTTTGAAACTTTCAAAATTTTTGTCTAGCTGTTTCCTAAAAATGTCATGATAAATTGCAACAGACAGGACAAAGGTGAAGGCTAGTCGGGTGGTTGTAGGAGGGATGGTAACCCTTACGGGTTGGTGCCGTGCAAGGCATCTTTTTAGCATTTTTCTTTTTCTCATTTTTCATTTTTGAATTTTTCTTTAATATTTTGGATTTTTCTAATTTCTTTAATGATTAAAATTTAATTAATTGAACATTGGACTTTAAATTGGAAATTGAATTTCGGGCTTTCAAACCCAATTGATTTAGACCTTGAACTTTTAAGCCCAATTGGCTTAGACCTTTGGGCTTTCATTCTTAAATGGCATATGCAAATTGAAACATATTGGACCTAGGCCTAACATTTGGGCCAAATTTTAATTTTGAACCCTTTTAAATGGATTGTGTTTCAAAGTTAATCCAAAAATAAATATTAAATCTACTTAGTAAAAAATTGAATATAAATTCGAAAATTGAATTAATTTAGAACACAAAATCAATAGTCCAAATAAAATTTAGGGTTTATAATACTTTTAAAATATATTTTAGTTTATATAAGTACTAATTAGTTTTATTCTCAATTTATTTTAATTTATTCAAAAATAATAATAAATCAATCAAATTTCAAATTAAACTAAACTACTAAATGATTAACTTTTGGACTATTCTATTTTTTTCCCCGTTGAAGGTTAAAATTTGAGTAAAAAAA
This sequence comes from Durio zibethinus, assembly GCF_047325235.1. Taxonomy (NCBI): domain Eukaryota; kingdom Viridiplantae; phylum Streptophyta; class Magnoliopsida; order Malvales; family Malvaceae; genus Durio; species Durio zibethinus. Next base: position 23,122,883 of record NC_143166.1, read on the forward strand.
CCAAAAACTAAATGGTGGCAAATGAAAGTAAAATAAAAAGCCTTTCACAATTTGCCATTTCCTACAACTTGTGCTCCTTCCTAAATTTATCATTTCCAACTGGTTACTGTGTCACATCCACGTAAACTGGTCACATTGATCAGTTTCAAGCAATTTCGGTGGATTTTTAAATACATCTAAAAGAGACAACAGCCCAAATTCCACCAGCTACGGTTAGCTCTTAAAAGTTTATCCATTTTGTCATGGTTAAGTTATGCTAACAATATATGTAGTCTATCAAAATTTAAAATTTAATGTTTTTATTATAAATTATATAAATTTAATTTTTATATTATTTTAATTTTATAAATTTAATTTAATTGCTGACTCTGTCCAATTTTTTTTTGTCAAAAATGCTTAGTCATTGACTTTACATACATGACTTTTAATATGTCAAAAATCCTTACTCGGATCGAAAATTGTAATTTAATCATTCCATTATAATTTATACAAATTTATTTTTCATATTATTTTGATTTGATTTTTTTTTTGTCTAATCACTAACTCTATCCAATTTCTATCGTTAAAATTATTAATGCGACCGTTGACCTAATGACTTGGCTATTAATTTTGTTTATGTAGCATTTTGATTAGTGAATATTTACGTAGATGTTGACATGAATTAAGTGACATACCAAATGGCTTGACTTTTATTTATGTCATTTTTAAATTTTTATTTTTTTAGAAACTCCTTAATAATCAAAATTTATTTCTTTAGACACTAATAATAAAATTAAACAACTTTGAAAATGAAAAAAAAATAAAAAGTTGAAAAGAACACTCAAATCCCAAATCACTAGCACTCATTCCCCAAATTCGAGTTCCCTATCACTCTATCTTAATTGCACGTTCTTAATTTTAAATGATCACTTCAAATATCACAACCAACTTTAAAATCAATTTCAATGTAAAAAAAATGCACATTAATTCCTATACAACTAATTATTATTACAACCAAAGAAATACTTTTCATGATTCTTATCACTTGTTGTAATGACCAGAGGAACCTTCAACTAAACTTGGCAATTCATATTACTGTGTTGCATAAAATATTATATTCGTATAATATTTTACACAAAAATCGCGTGTTATAGTTCATGTTAACACGAAAATATAAAATACGATTTTTTTATTTTATTAAACCTATTTATGATTTTTAAAAAAAATTTAAGTTGTGTTGTATTCAAGTCATTTATTCATATTGTGTCATATGTTGTGTTTCAAATTGTTAGATCTACTCTCAACACATTAAACATCTAATAGTGGCTTCTCATCACTTCTAGGATTCTGAACAGCTCAAGTAAACCTAAGTTGTTTGAATAACTTCTTTTCCCTCACTAACATGGTTTCAAGCAATAATTGAAAACCTTAAATACCTATGATTAAGGCTTCGAATTTGGGGACTAAGTGTTAACAATTTGGGATTTGGGTGTTCTTTTTGTTTTTTCATTTTTAGAGTTGTTTTTCCTTTTTTAAGTTATTAATGTTTAATGAAATAAAATTTGATTATTAAGGTTTTTTTAAAAAAATAAATAAAAAGTTTAAATCTGATGTGACTTGAAAGTCAAGTCACATCGCATGTCATTTAATCCACATCAACATCTATTTAAATATTCACCAATCAAAATACTATGTTGGCGAAGTCAATAGTCATGTTATCATGTCAATGATTATCTCATTATTTTTAACAATAAAAATTGAATGAAGTTAGTGATTAGATTAAGATTTTCAAATCAAAATAGTATGAAAACTACATTTATATGAATTATAATAGAATGATTAAATTTCAAAATTTCGACAAAGTGTAAGGACTATTAACATAATTTGACCAATATTCACCAATCAAAATGCCACTTAAGCAAAGTCAACAATCATGTCGTTAGGTCAATAACCACGTTATTAGGTCGACGGTCATGTTAACATTTTTTATGGCAAAATTGGATTGAGTTTTTAATTGGATTAAGATTATCAAAATTAAAATAGTATGAAGACTATATTTGCATTAATTAGAGTCTTAGAGATTAAATTTCAAATTTTGACATAGCACAATGACTTTTGGCATAATTTGACTTTTTTATTATTATTGAACTAAGATTAATTTAGATAGATGATGAGATTAGTTTTGAGCTATTGAAAATCGTGATGGTAAGGAGATTAGTTACTATAGTGGTAAGATTGGGTATTGTCACAGTAAGATTAAAATTAGACGTGGGATATGTGTTTAGATGCAAATGCAATGTTGTGGTGAAATGGAGTGTAAGGAGAAAAAAAATGGCCATTAAGAACATTAAATTAAAATTTGTATAAAATGAAATTTATAGTATATATTTGATATGTGTGAAATTAATAAATAATTAAAAATTATATGTATGTATCAAATAATACTTTATAAATTAAAATGTTATAAATTACTACATTTGTGTTAGAAAATTTTTATTCAATAATAATGATATTATTTTATTTAAAATAAAATATTGAAACTTTCCGATAAAAGCAGATAAATGTCCTAAACTTGTTTTTAACCTTACATGACATTTATTTAGGATAAACGACTGTTTAATAAAAGGCAATCGATTGTTCTATAAATAAAATTGGAATAAAAACCTTTCAATTGTCCACTAGATGATTCCCTCTCCATAGACGAATGGAGATCGACACCTTATCCGTTTGGATATTAATGGTTGGACCAAAAGGAGTCTATTTGAATCCAAACAAACCCCAACTTTAGAAGTATAATGATCCAAGAACAAAGGGATTCCTAATTTCTATCACATGTCACCGCATTTTTCTGCCAACATGGGGTACATAAGTCTTAACATAACCCAAAATTTTAAAGGAAAATAAATGCATTGCAAATTCAACTTTCAAATAGCACTGGGAGGAGGGGGAAACGACGTGGGGAGCACAATTCAAAATGAAACTTCTGAGAAGGTCAACGGCCAACTACCACCTCCCAAAAACCAACGGTTATACGTAAGACAAGCAGCAGATACCCTTACTTATCAATTCCCTCCAACCAAATTACAGAACCAAAAACTTAACCAATGACAAGAAACATGGAACATCAATTCCCGGTATTTGCGTTATGATTTTTGCTTAATCAGCTAAACCTATCTCATATTCACAAAAACAATAAAGATTAAAAAGAAAAAAAAATTTGCCTTGGTGGCCTGGCCAATCAGACCTGATCATGGAGAACAACCTCAACTGTGAAAAGTCCGGTAGCTTCTCGAGAATTGGCAAACGAAGGAGCAAAAGTATATCAGAGACCTTTAGTTTCAAATTAGACGGTCTGGAGCCAAAGGGATGTGATGAGAATCAAAATCCTGATGAGTTGTCCTTGGAACCTCGTTTGAACCTTGATCAGATCCTGGAAAAGGTTGATCAATTCATCGAAAAGTCAGCTTCGGGTGAAGATAAATGGAAAGCCCCCGAAATTCCAAATTGTATGGAGCCATTATTGGAGATGGTTGAGTACAGGATTGCAATATATGAACAGAGGGAAGCGTCAGCGAAGTTTGGCCAAAACCTGGAGGAAGACACCTCATTTTTTGAAGCTGTAAGACGCGTTTCGATGATCATAAATAATCTTGATGAATTCCCATTGGATTCGGGTACAACTGCTTGCCTTAATCGAGCAGGCTCTGTTCACCATCGTGCCTTGTTGTTATCGGAATACGAGTTCCGTTCTCTTCTGGACAATTCCAAACGCATCGGAAATATAAATATAGATTTGAGAACTCCAAAGACTCCCAAGCAATCTTTCTTCAACTCCAATCAAGAGACAGATCGAAGCATCCGACCCGAAAACGACCACAAAACAGAGGACGAGTTTCCATCTTTTTCACCTGAATCAATCGCCACCATGAACCAAATCGCCACCGCAATGATCTGTGCAGGGTACGAGGCAGAATGTTGCATTGTTTATAGTGTTCTTAGGCTAAAAGCATTGGATATTGAGTTGAACAAGCAAGGCTTCGAGAATATCAATATGGACGATATTCAAAGGATGAATTGGGAATCACTGGAAGGAGAGATCGGTAATTGGATTCACATTGTCAAGCATTGCACCACGAATCTCTTTTCAGCTGAAGGCAAGCTTTGCAATTCTGTATTTTCGGAACATCCTTTAATCGCTCGGAGACTGTTTTGCGATCTCGCAACATCCTTGACAGTAAGGCTTCTTAATTTTCCAAATGCTCTGGTGTTGACCAAGCGATACTCGACAGAGAAGCTATTCAAGTTTTTAGATATATACGAGTCATTGCGTTATTTGATTCTGGATATTGGTAATCACTCGTCGGCGCAGGATTTGATATTCGAGACATCTGTGGCACAATGCAGGATTGGTGAAGCCGCAGTGAGCATTTTCTGTCAGCTTGAGAATTCAATCAAGAGTGATAATGGCAGAATCCCAATGGCATGTGGAGCTGTTCACCCCTTGACTCGCTATACGATGAATTATCTAAAATACGCTTGTGAGTATAAGGACACACTAGAGCAAGTATTTCAACAGCACTACGACTTGCAGGGATCCACCAGGCAGAATGTTCAGGAGCAGGAGTCTAAGAACTCCATTGAAAACGATGATTGGAGCCCCAAAACATCCCCTTTTTCTGTGAAATTAATGATGGTCATGGATTTGTTAGATGCCAACATTGACATGAAATCAAAGCTGTATAGGGACCCAGCATTGCGTTACATTTTCTTAATGAATAATGGGAGGTATATTTTGCAGAAGATCAAGGGGTCCAAGGAAATCTATGAAATGATGGGTCATTCTTGGTCGCGGAAACGAACTTCAGATTTAAGGCAGTACCATAAGAATTATCAAAGGGAAACATGGAGCAAGGTATTGCAGTGCATAAACCATGAGGGTTTGCAAATGAATGGGAAGGTGTCAAAGGCTATATTGAAAGAAAGGTTCAAGAGCTTCAACACTTTGTTTGATGAAATCCTCAAGACGCAGAGCACTTGGGTGGTAAGCGACGAACAGCTTCAGTCAGAGCTTAGAGTTTCGATATCTGCCGTGGTGATTCCGGCATACAGATCCTTTCTGGGGAGATTCAAGTCATATCTTGATTACAGTAGACAAGCAGAGAAATATATAAAGTATCAACCAGAAGATATTGAGGGGTTGATTGATCAACTATTTGATGGAAACACGACATCAATGGGTAGGAGGAGACCGTAATTAATTCATGTCACTGAAACGATTTTTTTTTTCTTAGGAAGATGAAGAAGATCATGTTGCCTGCCATCTGGTTCATTCATTTGTATTTCCTTTATGTTGCGTCAACAAGACCCTGTTGTGAACTACTTGGTAAAATCTGAGCAAATGCTTTGGAATATTACAACAAATTTTGCAATATGATGCTTATGAGAAATCATTGATCTTAATCTTGATGAGAAATTTTGCAATAGTAACAAAGAGATATCTAATTGCAATTTAAGGAATCATTAATCTTGATTTAATTCCAGTCATTGATCAAACATTTCAACCAACATTTGGAGGTAAATCAACAACTCTGATAGTTCAGGATAGGATAGGACCATTTTCACCATAAAATCTTTCTTTTCTGTCGTGGATTAATTGCAAATTCTTCGGAACTCACTTAGCTTGTTTGGATTGTCTTTATAAATTAACCTAAAAACAAAGTTTTAAACTAAGGAAAAAAAAAACGGATTGCCTATTAAGTAATTTTTTTTTTCAATATAATTGTATTGTGTTTATTTTATTACATAAATTAATTATTCTTTACAATTAACATTGTGAATCATGTACAACACACATAACCAAGAAATTTAGCATTTGGAAAAGCACGATTTATATCAAAGCGTAAATAGTAAACAACATATACAATTTTAAAATTTTATTAAATTAATTATTTTTCGTTAGTTAATAATTTTTTAAATTAAAATATCTTCTATTTTTTATTTTTTTTATTTTAACATTGAAATCCTTATTAAAGTAAACTTTCTTTGAATGATAACTTTCATATTATATTAAGCATTGATTAATTAATTAATTAGTTAATTTTAATTTTGAACTCTGTTTATTTATTAAAAAAATTAATATAATTTAATCTTTATTCCACTGACTCATTAAAGAATTAAATAATTATGAGATTTACATAGCTATTAAGTTTTAATAATTCTGACATCAAATTAAGGATAGGGCTACATACACATTTGGCTTTTGAATTAAATTACTTTTATAACATTGGTACTCAAAAATAAAAATTCCTACTTGAGTATCTAAAGTTTCACTTGTTAAGGTACTTTGCCCTTTTTTACTAATATTATTAGTCCAAAAATGTCCTGATATAAATACTCAATAAAATTATGAAATTTGATAAAAAAAATTTAATTTTTAATTTTAAATTTTGAATTTAAAAAATTAAAAAAAAAAGAAAGAAAAAGAAACAAGGTCTAGGATAGGTTAGCAATTTCACTTGTACCTGAGGGGTTATCCATTCCCCGTTCTGAATGGATGTGGGCATGGAGAGCATTTTGTAGCCAATTAGGGTTATTGGGTAATCAAGTTCAGGAGTTATCAGTTTGGGGATGGAGTCGAATGAGGTGAGACTCGCCCTGCGGGTCACCTAATACCTATATATAAATATATATATATATATATATATATATATATAATTTGTTTATTTCTCCTTTTTTGTATAATTAAAATAATATGTAACTTACAAAAAATATTTTACATATCACTATATCAAATATTATTTTTTTAATTTTATTGAATTGTTTAGTGTAAATTTGTATATTTGATTTTATTATTTTTTAAATTATAATCAAATATTTGGATAAAATTTGAATTACTGATTATTCATCGGATATGAAGATGGATAAAAAAAAAATATTATCTAACAGATATAGATACAAAGATAGGAAATAATATTTTATAATTGGGTATGTAGAGTGCCGAATTCACCTCAATGGTGACCCATTACCATCCTTAATTGAAGATAGAAAAAATGGTGTGAGAGAAGACAACGTGGGAAAAGGGGTAAGAGAAGAAAGAATGAGAGAAAGAGAGAGAAAAGAGATGAGAGGGGCCAAAAATTTCAAAGTATTTCATTCTCCCACTTGCTCTTTCTTTCTTCCCATTCCACTCAAATTTCTCTTTCCTTGATTTTTTCTCTTTTTTTTTTTTTTTTTTTTTTTTTTTTTTTTTTACTTTTGAAATTCCCTTTCATTTTTTATTTATCTTTTTAAAAATTTCCTTTATCTCTTTTAAATTCCAAAATTTAAACATTTTTTTAATTTTAATTTTTTTCTTGTTTAGGGTAAATCTAGGTCTTTTGGATTTTTTTTATTATTAATGGGACGATGGATCCACCACTATGATGTGGCACAGACATTTTAACTTATTTGGCATTTATGTGACAATTGGCAGTTAATTATTAATTCATTTTGGTAACGATATTAGTTCAAAGAAGTAAAGTACAATAATGAAATTTTAAGTACATAATTATAAATTTTTGTTTTTTCAGTATCAACATGACAAAAAATAGTATTGTACAAACGGCAAATGCATATTTACACTTGGGATTCTTGCCTATCTCTTTGTCAATGTAGTAAATTAATTATGTTTTCCTCTGTAAAATTAATAATTTTTTATTAAATTAAAATATTGATCCTTTTGTATCTATTCCCTTATTTACATTGAAGTCTTTTTTCGAGTAAACTTTTCTTAATTTATAATTTTTTTATTAAATTAAATATTGATTATTTTTTCTTGAATTCTTAATTACTAAAATAAATCATTTTTAATCTACAACTTCTAAATGTTAATTGATCCAAAGCATAGTCAACAAAATAAATTGTTTTTAATCATTTATATACTTAGCTATATCAAAAACAGAAAATTTTATTCCATAGAATTATTAAAAAGTTTAAAGAAATATGAACCTTACATATCTAGTGAATTTCAATACCTTCTACATCCAACTGAAGATACACAGCGGCTGCAAATATAAAGAGATTTTTCTTGATTAATAGATGACTTTTTTTACTTTTATAGATGGTTTTGTGTATTTTTAATTAAATTCATATTATATTTTGACACTTATGATTTATGCATGTTATGGATAATTAGAACTAACATATAAAAATTATAATTCTTATAAAACCGAACAAAACATAAATTTGCTAAAAATTCAATAAGCTAAATGTAATTTCTTTAGTTTTGGTATATTACTAATGTAATCACTAATAAGTGATAATTATTTTGTGAACAATTTCTATTTAAATGATAATAATACTAGTAAATATGTAATTAATAACAAATATGTAATAATGAAATAAAGCAATACAATAGCTATATTATTAATAATTTGTCCTATAGAAGATTATGATATTTATATATAATTTAATTTCTTTAATTTTCTATATAATTAATTATTTGTTTGGAACATTTTTCCAATTCTAATTAGGGCTTTATCAAATACTTGGACTCAAAACTTGAATTCACATCCAATGCTTAAGGTAAATGTTTATTATGTAATATATGTAGATACCCTATTTTGTTTGGAGATTTTTCAAAATTCATTCGACTTCGAAATTTAATTTTGATTGTGCAGATGGGTCTTAATTGAAAAAGTGAATTTTGTGTCTAAAGATTAAGCCTTAAATTTTATTTATATTTTAATTTTTTAGTTTAATTTTTAGTTTGATTTTTGTTATTTTTAATCAAAAGAGTCAGTCAATTAATAAAAAAATTTTAAAAAAGAAAAATATAAGATTTTGTATGAAAAATCTTGGATTCAATTCAACTCTTAGATTTTATCTCAGATTTTAACTTTAATGATTGAATAATTTTAAAAAGACTTGAGTTATTGAAAAAAGAAGGATTACACAGAGAATAAAATTTAGAGAAAAAGCCTATATTTGGTTGAATTAATTTCTTTCAAATTAAAAAAGATTCAATCCCTATATAAGGACATTGAATTTGTGATCAAAGGGAGAGCCTGATAGCAATTGACTTTAAGATCAAACAAAGGTCATTGAAAAGAGAAAATTTGGGCAAAGTTTTGAATCAACAATGAAAAAGCAATTGAGCAAAAAAAAATTTTTTTGTAAGAAGATCTAGTTGGAATTTTTGAAAAGAAGGCTAAGTTTTATAGTAGGAAGCATTAGTTTTTAAAAGGTGAAAAATTATTAGAATCCGTGATCCATTGAGGTAATGTTTGCTTTCCTTTTTTCATTTTGTGATTTTTGCATAACTTTTATATACTTAATTGCATATTTTGCATGGTTTATATATTCTGATTTACATGATTGCATGATTTATATAATATTATTTGCATGATTATGTATTTAATTGCATGTTTATTTGCATGATTTATGTATTATTAGTTGCATGATTATATATTTAATTAGTTGCATGATTATATATTTAATTGCATATTTATTTACATGATTTATATATTATTATTTGCATGATTATATGTTTAATTGCATGTTTATTTGCATGATTTATGCATTTTTATTTGTATGATTATATATTTAATTGTATGTTTATTTGCATGGTTTATATATTTAATTGTATGTCTATTTGTATAATTATTAATTTATTTATTTGTGTGATTGTATGATTATTATTATATTTATTTGCATAGTTATTTATTTATTTATTATTATTGCATGATTTTATATTTATTACATGATATGATATTATATGTTATTGCATGATTAATATTTATTTGAATGATATTTGATTGCATGTTTTTATATTTATTGTGTGCATAATTGCATGATTATATTTAATTACATAATTACTAATATATTTGTGTGATTATATTTGATTTTATGATTATATATTTGCATGAATGGTTATTAATATATTTGTATGGTATTTTATAATATTGTATGATGATATATTTGCATGATATTTTATATTTACATGATTGTTATTATTGCATGATAATTAATATATTTGCATGACATTCTTACATGAATATTTTAGTATGATCTAGGCATGATATTATTGCAAGATATCTGGTATGATTTATAATATATTTGCATGATAATTTTTGTATGGTGTGATTTAATATTTATTACATGATTGCTTGATAATTTGATAGAATTTTTTTTTGTATCACCATGTTTTGTAAATAAATAAAAGGATTGGAATTGATACTAATTTTAGGCATAAAGGGGTGCTAATACATTCTTTACATGTAATGGACTCTTGAACCACTACAGGGGTTTAGATTTTTAGTCGCGTTTTTTTCAACGTTTAGCGGCATTTATAAACACCACTAAAAGATTTGCGATGTTTGCAAAAAACGCTAGTTAGAGTGTCAGTTATATTCGTGTTAGAAAAAATAACGGCATTTTTTATGAAATGCCGCTATTTTAGCAACATTTGTATCTAGAAAATGTTACTATTTTAGTAGCATTTGTATCTAGAAAATGCCATTAATTTAGTGGCGTTTGTATAAAAAAAAACACCTTAATATGATGGCATTTATATGATAAAACGCCGCTAATTTAGCGATGTTTGTATAGAAAAATGCAGCTAATTTAGCAGTGTTTTTATGATTGGAACACCTTTGATTTAGTCGTATTTTTTTTGTAAGAACGCCGCTACTTTTAGTGGCCTTTTATGGTACAAAAGCCACTAAATTTAGAATTCAGTGGCACTCTTACACTTGAATGCGAATGAAGCGAAATTAAGAAATTTATTTTTTTAATAAAATTTTTTTATTAATATTTATTATTTTCATTAACAAGAAATGTTAAAAGAAATAAAAATGAACCTAAATTCAGAAACTAAAATTAATAAATACTTAATTCATATTCAAATATGCATCTAATTAACATAAAGTTTAATAATTAGTGTAATAACATTCAAATTTTTTTAATACATTAACAAAAAAAATTAAAATGTGTGAAATTGATGATTGCATAGATTTGGAAGACTGCCATTTGATGAAGGAATCTTTCCACCTTGGTCACTAGCGTGCTTAAGAACCTATTGAATAATACCATACAAGTTTTAACATTTAATAGTAAGCTTTTTTTATATTAAAAAATATAATATTTACTAAATATAATACTTGAGTTGGTGGACCGCCGAGATTAGTTCCTGAAAATTGTTGTTGCACAAAATTCATAAGATGATCAAATTGATCATGCAACTGCTGAAATTTTTACGTTTTTACTCTATCTATTCTAGCACATTCTTCCTTAATTTTGACGCGCTCTTGTTCTCTTTCTGCTTCTATTTGCTGGAAATGTTATTGCATAGTTTGCAACTCTTCTCTCAATATGAAAATCTTTTGCGAAAACTAACTTCCTGAGAATGTAAATTGCTGAGAGCTACGTCTATAGTAGGTAGATAGTGTTGGACCTAATCCAAGGCCTCGGATTTGTCCATGCCTTTCTTTGCCAACAACTTCTATGAAAATCTGATTTTTTAATTCTTGCATGTTGACAGAACCATCAAATGTTACTTCAATCTCAACAACCATTTTCTTTTTAGCTTTCTTCTGTAAATTAATCATATAAAACTATCAAGTTTAATGATTAATTGATAATATGTTAAAAAGAGTAAATATTTACTTTCTATTAAAACAGATGTTACAAATTACTACAGTTTCCTATGTTTCGACATTCATATAAGATCTGTCTTTTTTTGTATGTGTTAAGTGAAAAAATTTCATACGTCCAATTTTATCTCCCATCTCAATCTCATATACAAAAACATATGTTATTGTTAAATACATATCAACCGCAACTTATTCATGCATATCAAGCCTGTCAATTAAGTTCAAAAATTTTGAATAATTTTAATATCATGTATTTAATCTATCTAAATTGTTAAAATATAAATATAACCATAAAATTATATTTTGGCCCCTTAACAACACAATAGTTTTAGTCAAACATAAACAATAAAAGCATTTTGGCCTTTCACACATATCGATCATGGAAACCAAATTCAATTATTTGGACAAGTTTAATATCATGGATTGAAACCATCTAAACTGTTAAAAACCATCTGAAAGTTTAATTTGTATTTTGCCTTTTAAAGGTAAAAATAGTCCCAAATAGACATAAACAACAACTTTTTCACACATATCATCTGTAGAAACCAAGTTTAATCAATTAGACAAATTTAATATCAAGTATTGAAGCTATCCAAACTGTTAAAATAGAACAATAACAACAAATTTGTATTTTTACCTAAATAGACATAAACAATAACTTTTTCATACATATCAATTGTGGCAACTAAGTTCAATACTTTCAATAAGTTTAATATCATGTATTGAAACTATCAAAACTATTAAAACAGAACAATAACTGTTAATTTGCATTTTTACCTTTTAATAGCACAAAAAGTTCATTTATTGGAATAAGTTTGAAATCAAAAACTTACTATTTCTTTTTGCTTTCTTGCAACATTTTTTGATCCACTTGTGTGGCTATATTTTTGTTTCTTTCTGCTACCAATCCCAATCTGTTCTCCTTCCTACCATAAAAAATAATTGTGTATATGGTAAAAATACAAATATTACCAACTTAAAGCATAAAACACTTTCATTATTTCATTCTACTATACAAAGTTATTGTTAGCCTTAAATTGATCCTTATTTTGAAATGACAAAACATTAAGCTAAATAAGCTTGATCAAGATTTTGAAAAAGATTTATTTAGTACATATTCTTAAGTTTTATATTTTGGTACTAAATAAATAATATATTTTTCAAAGTGTAAACAATCCTTTCTTTGTTTTCATATTTCTTAAACCAAATCTATCTTTTAAAGATTATTTATTTGAGCTTAAATGAAAGTCCAATTATTGTTTTTAAAGTGAACTTATTCATTTGGACTTAATACAATTTTGATAATATTGGTTTTGAGAAATAGATTAACTTAAGAAAGCTGTTTTACAAGAACAAAGTTTTTCCAACATTGAATTCTTTTTATTTTTCTGTATATATTCACAAGGTTTTAATATTTGAATTTTATATGGCTGGAAAGTTCTTTGAGTCTACTTTCTAATGGATTAAACAAAATCAAAATCCAAATTTTCTAAGAAAAGATTTTGAATTTTTACTAGACACTCTATAATTGTCTAAAAACTATATAAGAGGTAGATTTGAAAATTTACTACAATTCGTACACAAATAATTAGGTAATGAGTTTTACATGAATAGAAAGCCCTTTAAGTCTAGTTTCTAAACCTTCAAACGGTTTATGATTTGGATCGGTATAATTCAAGATATGATCAAATTAGTGAGTAGAGTGCAAAATAAGAGACAACAACCCAGCTTGGACAAGATCGATCCCTTTAGGGAAGGGATTGATTGCTTTTTTACCTAGAAATGAAATTTTTGTTAAAATGGAAAGAAAGGATCAATCACCCTATGTAGGGGATTGATCATCTTCTGAATCAATCGATCCCCTACATAAAGGGATCGATCGGGTCATTATTTTCAAAGGTAAATTGGTTGAATAATAAAAATGAAGGTTGGAGTTGATGATTGGATGTGCTAAGTTTGGGGACATTTTTATTGGACCAGATTATTAAAGGCGTTTACTAAGAAAAATGCCTTCAATAATTTTTTCTTAAATATATTTTGGGTATATTATAGGAGCCTTCAATAATCTCACAGTAAAATTTTAAGGAAATTATTGAAGGCATTTATGCCAAAAAAACGTCTTCACCAATTTCCTCTAATTTTTTGAAGGTATTTATTAAAGTCATTTTTTAAATAATACACCTTCAATAATTTCCTCCATTTTTATTAATGAATATCAGTGAAGGTGGTTTTCTACTAAAAATACCTTCAATAATTCACTCTAATTTTTAAGAGGAATTTATTGAAGATGTTTTTTGCATTATACACCTTCAATAATTTTTGTATAGAATTATTTAAGGCATTTTTTTGAGAAAAAATGTCTTCAATAATTTTTTTTAAAAATTGTTTGGGATTATTAAAGGCGTCTTTTAGTAGAAAATGCCTCTAATATTCTACTACTAAAATTTTAAGGGGGTTATTGAAGGCGTTTACTCCAAAAAAAATGCCTTCACTAATTCGTTCCAATTTTTTAAAAGAATTTATTGAAGGTGTTTTCTGCATAATACGCCTTTCATAATTCTCTCTATTTTTATCAAGTGAATATCAATGAAGGTAGTTTTCTACTAAAAATACCTTCAATAATTCACTCTAATTTTTAAGAAAAACTTATTAAATGCATTTTTTACATCATACACTTTTAATAATTTTTGTACAGAATTATTGAATTTTCTTTTAAAAATTGTTTGGGATTATTGAAGGTGTCTTTTAGTAGAAAATGCCTTCAATATTATACTACTTAAATTTTAATGGCATTACTAAAGGCATTTATTCTAGAAAAACGCCTTCATTAATTCGCTCTAATTTTTTAAAGGAATTTATTGAAGATATTTTTTGTATAATACGCCTTCAATAATTCTCTCTATTTTTATCACGTAAAAATCAGTGAAAGCGATTTTCTACTAAAAATGCTTTCAATAATTCACTCCAATTTTTAAGAGGAAGGCATTTTTTGCATCATACGCCTTCAATAATTTTTGCACATAATTATTGAAGGCATTTTTTCTCAAAAAATACTCTCAATAATTTCCTTTTAAAAACTGTTTGGGATTATTAAAATCATCTTTTAGTAGAAAACACATTCAATAATTTTAAGGGGATTATTGAAGGTATTTTTTCAAGTAAAACGCATTCACTAATTCACTCTAATTTTTTTAAGGAATTTATTAAAGGCGTTTTCTGCGTAATACGCCTTCAATAATTTTTTCCATTCTTATCAAAAGAATATCAGTGAAGGTGATTTTCTACTAAAAATGCATTCAATAATTCAATCTAATTTTTAAGAAGAATTTTTTGAAGGCATTTTTTGCATCATACGCCTTCAATAATTTTTGTACAAAATTATCGAAGGCATTTTATGAGGAAAAACGCCTTCAGTGATTTCCTTTGAAAATTTTTTTGGGATTATTGAAGGCATAGTTTTAGTAAAAAAAACACATTCAATAATCTCTTAGTAAAATTTTAAGGGGATTATTGTTTTTGCCAGAAAACATAACTTCACTTATAATTTTTATATTCATTCCCCTGTCTTGAAAATCGAAATCATAAACTGCTAGTAGAAAAATGATTAAAAGCTGTATTAATCAACCAAACCAAACCCATAAACACTTTCAGATTGACTTTTGGTTTCTTTGTCTCTATCATCGCCACTAACTTTCAACAACTCAATGGTGCACATTTCTCTATTTATCGATATGTCATTATTTTTTTTGTTTACTGTATTATTTATATTATTTGATAGAGGTATTTTTTTTGTTTCTTACTATTTACATATGCATATATATTTTTATTCATTTCATTGTAACCATATTCGTCCAAGCACTTTTCATTGCATGTATGCTGTTTCGTGTAGTTTTCTTTAAATATTATGGTTTGCTGAATGGAATTGTATGATATTGGTTTGTTGAATGGTTTGCTGTTTCTGAACACATTACTGATTAGTTTGCTAAATGATGTTTATGTATGTAGTATGATATTGGTTGTATTTTATTACATACAACGTTAAATTTAGACAATCATTTTGGTGTATTTCATATAATTACGATCAAAATCACATGTATTATGGACTTCAAACAACATAATTCTCCTTCTACTGAATATGCACAAGACACACATGTAAGCCCAAAAAGAAAAGAAAAAAAAAGGGATGAAATAAATAAATTAAAATGAGTAACCTAAAAATTCACGTAGACTTCAATCAAAGTGGGCAACCTATGTCTGATGGAGCTACCAAGTTGGCTACTCATATTAGTGCCATCGTCTGTAGTAGCATTTCAATTACATACACCAATTGGTGACGAGTTCCTGATGATCTAAAAGATGGTATATGGCAGTCAATTGTGATATGTTTATTCAACTATTTCGTAAAATTTGTTAAATGATCATTTAATTGAAATTCAATGTGTTCATACTAATTGTGTTAAATTATTTAAGAATGATTCGACATCCCAATTAACTGTAAAAAAATTATGTTACAATCTGCTGGGAAAGCATTCAAATACTTTAAAAGCATATTGATGACTCAACATATTTTACCACTCGCTGATCAAGGTGATGTATTGGTTGTGCCACCTATGTCATATGCAGATGTAATAAGTATTGACGATTGAAGAAATTTTGTTTGAGATTGGCGATCAGAAGATTTCTTAATAAGTAAACCTATTACCAAAAAAATTGTTTATAAGATTTTATGTTATATATTCGATATCTTCTATGTGATTGACATAATTTCTTTCTTTTGTAGAAAAGCAAAGAAAACCAAATGAACATTCAAGCCAAACAAATATATCAAAATCGGACAACGAGAAAAGGATATGTAAATGTGAAGTATGAGCTTGTAAGTATTCGTACACTTATTTTGTACTTATAAATGAATATTTATGAACATTCATTTCATAGATTTTGATTCTTATATTACAGTAATTTATTAAGAATCAACGAGCTCTAGCACTAAAATTTTTAGATGGGATGTCTAAAAATAAGGACATCTGTCGAAAGATGGATCCTTTGCAGATCAAGCAATAGAAGAATTGGCTAAAAAGATTGTATGTATAACTATTTGTTTAATATCATGTATGATTGGCATTGTGGTTGTATGTATGCCTCTATACTAGCTTGTATAGATTTGTTGTTACAGCTCATCTTATTATTATCTTTTAGGATGATTATGTTGTCAAAGTTAAATTCGATGAACTGGCAATCCAGTATGACAAAGATCCATTATCTTTAGCATTAGGAGCTAAAGAAAGGCCTGGTCAATTCCTGGTCAAGTTTGTGGGGTTGATAAATTTGTGTTGCCATCAAAGTTTTTTAGTAATCAACCCAAAACCTCGTGAATGACAAATACACAATATGAAGCAATCATTGAGCAACAACAACAATGACTTGTTGACCAAGAGCAACAGCAAAGACTCGCTGCTTGGAGGCCATGTTGACAGTAATGTAGCATAGCATGCCTGTAGGTCAATTGGATAACATCATCCACTTACAAGCTTTCGTTGCAAGTTAAGTAGGGAACCCAACCTTCGCTACCAGCCATGAAGTATGATTTTTTTTATAAGTTTAATATTAATTTTTTTATTATATTTATTAATTTGGTTTTAATACTTATATTTCATTATATATTGTAATAGGATGTTAGGACTCAGAGTATGACCCTTGCTCAGGCTACCCTGGATAACTATGACCCTTACTTAAGCTACTATGGATGACTTATCTAATTATTCACTTGATCATTTATCTAGAGGAAATTACATAACCATTGAGTCTGAGGAAGGGTTATTTGATAAGCCATCATTTTCTTACATTGGTGTGGATGAGGTTAAAGAATTT
Source organism: Durio zibethinus (assembly GCF_047325235.1). Taxonomy (NCBI): domain Eukaryota; kingdom Viridiplantae; phylum Streptophyta; class Magnoliopsida; order Malvales; family Malvaceae; genus Durio; species Durio zibethinus. Next base: position 23,140,360 of record NC_143166.1, read on the forward strand.
GGTGAATTAGATGAAATATCAGTTGTTAATATTATTGCTTATATGAGGTTAGCTTGTAAATACAAATATACAAACTCAATATGTATTAATCTATATTACAATATATTACTAACTAGTATTATTGATTGTTATCTGTAGCTTCCTATATAGAAAGGTTAAGGCGAGATAGTTGACTCACAGATTTCGATTCGTTGACCCTAATTTTATTAATGAGCAGAGTGGCATAGTCGCTTATTGTGCTAATCATGTGATTGAATGCATGAAAAAACTGACTGATTATTATTTGCTCTCGTATAATGCGCTATAAGTTATATTCATACAAATAATTATTCCAACCTTACCTGAATTTGATATGATGCCTAATCTGAGTATATCATTCTTATTATTTTGCAGTCATCATTGGGTGCTTATTGCGATTGACACCAAATTCTTAACATCATATTTACTTAATTCAGCTAAACCAATGGCGGTGCCTAATCCCGAAATTCAAACTTTTATAAAGAGGTATTATATGTTATTATATTATATATCTTCTGTTTTTTCATAAGTAATTGTATTTATGCATTAAGTAATTTTTTTCTTTTTAATTTAGGGTAATATCTACATTTGATAAGAAGGCAAAGAAAAAATGGGTGTCATTACTAGTAAATGTGGAATATATTCTTTTATGCTGAGTTTGTGTAGATAAATGTTTCCTAAACCCACTCAATTTAATTTTTAGGTACCTTGTCAACCTAGATATACTGAATATGGATATTATGTCCTTCATTTTATGCGGGAGATAGTTTTATATGATTTTATGACCAAACCATTCAAGGTTAGTATAAATTTCATAAAGTTGTTATATCCTCAAAAAAATAAAAAGCTAAATTATGTTCTCGTTTATTAACATTTACTTCTAATATATTTTTTTAGTGGGAAAGTAAAGAAAGCTTCACGGTAAAGGAACTTGATGAAGTCTGTAAAGAATAGTGGGAGTATGTATTATCATTTATTGATAAATCTTGAGGTTGGACATTGTTGGTTGAATGTAAATATATAAGGATCATTTGTTATAATTTTTTTAACATGCCATGTTGAATGGATAATTTAAGTTTGTAAATTGGGGTATTGGTTTAATATTATTGGTATGTATTTGTTTTATATGAATACACATATATTGAGTACAATTATTTGAGAAAAGTATATTAATATGGCAACATTATCAGTTTTAAATTCGAATATGTGATCAATTTATTGAAGTACAACAATGTTCATAATGTAAATTCCAAAATGTAATTCGTAGTATCACATATATAAACCAAATGTTTTCTGGGCATAAACCTACAACTGACTTCACATATATAATTAAACCAAAGTTTTTTTGATGGGATTACTGAAGTTGTTTTTAGCAAGAAAACACCTTGAATAATCCCTAACAAAATGTTATTGAATGTGTTTTCGACAAAATCGTCTTTAATAATCCTACCTAAAAATTTATTATGTAGATTATTAAAGGTATTTTGGGCCAAAAATACCTTCAAGAATCCGTTCTAACTTTTTTGTATAGATTATTGAAGGTATTTTAAACCAAAATCGTCTTCAATAATCCCTTATGAAAATTTATTGATTGGATTATTGAAGGTACTTTCAGCTAAAAATACCTTCAAGAATCCATTTTATATTTTTTGTATGGATTATTAAAGGTATTTTTCTGTCGAAAACACCTTTAATATTCTTTCTCCAAATTTTTTTAAATTAATTAGTGAAGGCATTTTTGTCCAAAAAATGCCTAGAATAATCCATTACAAATAATCCCTTCAAAAACCCAAAATAAGCTAAAGAGAGGGATCGAACCTACCACCTTATGGTTAACAACTGTATAATCCTTAAATTTTGATAGGATATTTATTGAAGGCATTTTTAACTAAAAACACCTTCAATAATCATGTGAAATTTTTTTGTGGAATTATTAAAGATGTTTCTTGCAAAAAATGCCTTTAATAATCACATACATTTTTTATGAAGGGTTTATTTAAGGCATTGTCTACTAAAAATACATTCAGTAATCCCTTATCCATTTTTTTAACTGGATTATTCAAACCATTTTCTGTAAAAAAAATACCTTTAGTATTCATTTAAAATTTTAAGATATGATTATTTAAGGAGTTCAGTCAATAAACACCGTTAATATCAAGTCTTGGGTGATGTTTATAAGTAAAAACACTGCTATTTGAATATTTAGTGGTATTTTGATAGTAAACACCTTAAGTTTTATAAAAACATGAAAACTAGCGATATTTGTAAGTGAAATGCCATTACAAAATTACCCATTATCTTTCATTTTCTTGTAGTGAACTTTAGTTTTGTTGATGTAGACTAGAACCTATTCTTTTTAGGGACCTTTGGCTTAGGCTTATGATAACCTTAAAAAGGATAGATTCACATAGGTGGCTAATCACACCTAGAAAAGAGATTGGTGGTGACTTTATAGTTTTTGTGTCTAATAGGTAGGTTCTTCTAACCTAAAGAGTATGACAATTTGACGACTCCACTGGAAAATTTAGAGAGTTAAGCCATTAGTTAGTTATGTGTTATATTAAGCCTTACTTTGACAGTTTTTATTATGTAATTATTTATGATTTTCATATGGACTAACCTATTTGTTTGTGATTTCTTATTTGTTTGTTTTATAAAATTTTTTCTATTCACACCTATTTATTTGATTATTGGACATGTCTCTTTACATACACCATACTTGCATTCATGCATCCTGAGCTTTCTCTTTTATTAGGATGGAGTAAGTACCTACACTCTCATGAGGTGATAATCTGTGTATGAGCTAGCAAAAACTCTCACTCAAATTGAATCTTTTTCGTTTGAGCTTATAATGGTGGGGGATGATTGGGGTTCTCTACTAGTCTATAATGGATGATGATGTAGGGAATAATTTGGAAACTTTTAGATTGTCAAGCCTTTGAACCTAGCATGTACATGATCTCTAAGGATCCAAACCTAAGCTAGAGCCCTACCCTTTCTTTAACTAGAAAAAACCTAAATAGAACACATGATGGGATAGTTATTATTCTTGTAAATTTATGTTATTCCTTGTATATATTTTTTGCAAACCAACCTTTTATATTTTGTTATTCATTGTATATATTATATTATGTTAACTAACCTTTTTTTTTTTACTTTATTATTCATACATAAAGAGTGATTGCCACAAAGCAATCTTAACAAAAAGAATCTTAATTACATCCATAAAAAGCCTATCAAAGTTCTCTATGTGTCTGAAAATGAAGTCCGAGGAAGCTGAGCTTAAAAAAGGTGATTGTTTGCTAGCCAATTATACAACTACTCTATTTGCTAAAATCCATCTCAATCTCAAACGAAATGATCTTAGTGATTTGGTTAGTATTTGGAACCAATCGAGTGTTATTGTGTTATTGCCAATGAGACTTTCCAAAAGAAGTTTGAAAACCTTGCATTACTTCTTTAAGTTCCTATTGATGATTAGCTTATTAGGGCCATGGTTCAGTTTTAAAACCCTTTATATTGCTGCTTTATGTTCAATAAGACTGACATGGTGCCAACTATTGAAGAATATTCAACTTTCCTTCGCTTGGATTTCATTAATCCTGATAAGGTATATTGGAAAAATAAAGAGACTAGTTATCAAAAAAAGCTTGTTCAAATGATGGCCGTAGATGTCCAAACTATTGATAATTAAGTAAAAGAAAAATGTGAATGTATAGGTATTCCTTGGTCCATTGTTTGTGACTTTGTATACAAATATTTTGGCATTGAAAGAGGAATGGATTTGATGGCATTGGCTCTATATAGGATGATGGTATTTCTAAAAGTAATTGGTTATATTGATGTTGTAGTGATGGATTTCTTTGATCAACTTGGTTATAAAATCAATTCTATTCCTACAATTTTAGCTGAGACTATTAGATCTTTAAATCATTGTAATTGAAATGGAAAAGGTTGTTTTACTGAATGTGATCAATTGTTAACCATTTGGATGAAAAGCCATATCGAAAATAATGGTAGTGAATTTCACAAGTCATATTTCACTACAAGCACTCCCATTAAAAAATTCTATGATAATGAATGGCCTACACAAAACTTAAAAGAAGCATGGATATTTTTTCTACGCAAGCTTACTAGCTAAGATGTGACATGGTAAGCTCTTTGGATGCCTTATGGACTAGTGTTGTATGGTTGTGAAGAAAAGCTCTAGGTTTCTCTTTTAGGCCTTTGGGGTGCAGTGAGTGATTCTCCCATCATGGTGCAAATATAATATGGCTATGAATAGTTTATCCTAGCCACTTTTGGATTTAGTGAAATGGAGTTCTCATATGTTGAAATTGATGCCTCCATAAAGAGAGCCAAAACCCTACAAGCTTGGAATTTGCCTCAAAGGAAAGATAGGAGAAGACACTTAAATGAGGTTACCCCTGAATACTTTGTGTGGCACATTAGGCAAGTTAAAAATGTTTGGTATGATTTATAATAAATTTGCATAATAATTTTTGTATGGTATGATTTAATATTTATTACAAGATTTTTTGATATTTTCATAGAATTTTTTTTTGTATCACCATGTTTTGTAAATAAATAAAAGGATTGGAATTGATACTAATTTTGGGCGTAAAAGGGTGCCAATGTCTTCCCCACATGTAATTGACTTCCAAATCTTAGTTCTGTTGATGTAGACCATAACCTATTCTTTGTAGGGACCTTCAGCTTAGGCTTAGGATAACCTTAAAAAGGATAGATTCATATAGGTGGTCATTCACACCTAAAAAAAAAGATTGGTGACGACTTCATAGTTTTTGTGTCTAATGAGTAGGTTCTCCCGACAATAAAATAAGTATCAAAATGGATTGACATTATTTGATGTATTCTAATTGAATTAGATATAAAAGCATTATTGTTTGTCCTCATTTTAGTTTTTCCTTTTCTTTGAATTATTCCTTTTCCTTATTATTTAATGTCCTTTTACTATTAAATTTGAAATATTATTTTTCTCTTATTTTTTTGGTAGTTATCCTTCAAATGTTTTTCATTATTATCTAAATTCTTTTGATGATTAGTTTTTTATATATCATATGCTCTAAATAAAATTTTTATAGTGATGACAATTTTAAGATATTTATTGGATCATTCTGAATGAATATTCAATATATTTTGATAATATTGATTTTCTTGTAAAGTTTAGCTTTAATAAAAGATATTATCATAATGTTCAAATCTGAGAACGTGCCCATTAGATGACAAAAAATGAAATCAACATAAATCTTTTTTATATATGTGTGATTGGCCACTTACGTGAATTTATTATTTTTAAGATTATTCTAAACTTGACTAAGGGTCTCTAAAAATAATAGGTTCTGATCTATATCAACAGAATTAAATTTGAGAATTAGGTACATGTAGAAAAAGTTTTAGCAGCCCTGCAATGCCTAAAATTAATACCAAATTAATTTTATGTTATCTTGTTTGAGCCTTAACAAAAAACTATTTTTATTAATTTCAATATTTGATTAAAAAAAATCTTTAATCTTTCACCAAAAAAAATTTTTTTTACCTCAAGAATATTCAAGATAAACTTATTATTTACTTGAAGAGGTTTCATTCTCAGATTTATTAAATATTTTATGAAAATCAAATTTCAATTCCTTTTATTTGTTGGCAAAATAATTTCATATAAAAATACTACAAAAAAAATCATCATAAAAAACATCATAAATATATCATGTAATGATATCATAATTGAATCATGCAATATAGAAAAAATTTTCATGCAAAAATTCATACAAAAATGTTATAATGAATATCATGCAAAAATCCAAACAAAGTTATTTTCTTTTTTATCATTCTTTTTTAAGTCAAAAATCAAAATAGAATAATAAATAAATGTATATATATCAAAATATAATAAAATTAAAAAGAGAACAATTATACAAAAAAAAACTAAAAGAAAAAACAAAGTAGAAAATAAAAATAAAAATAAAAGGAAAAACCTATGATAAGGTCAAGTCCAAAACCGAGTTAACATGTGGGTTGTGCCAAGTTGAAGTGCGAGTCAAACCCCTTAAAACGATGTCATTTTAATCGTATATAAAATCAAAAAATTGGTAATTTTTTTTCAAATTTCTCTTCTTCTTTCTCTTTCTAACTTTTTTTATTCTTCCTCTTCTCTAGAATACTCTAATAGAAATTGAAAAAATTTCCAAAAATGGCCAAAATTTCCAAATCCAGTGGCTTTTTCAAAATTTGATTGTTGAGAAATTCAACCTTCACCAGGAAATTCAAACCAAACCCAAAAATATTTTGAAACCCAAAAATTAGCTATTGTGATTTTCTTTGACTAATAGTAATCTCGCTAAAAAATTCTAATCCTAATGAAAATTTCAACCAAAACCTAGAAAAAAATTTAGAAAACCTAAAATTTCAACAAAAAAACTTAAAAATTTAAACTAACAATCCAAAATTTCCTAAAAAAATTATTAAAAATTAAAAACCAACTTTAGAAAGTCAAAAATCCAAAAAGCAAAACAATTTTCCAAAGTGCTAATAAACTAAAATTTTTCAAAAAAATTTCAAAAATTAAAACCCTAAAAATTTTAAATTTTTTCTCATTTTATTTGCTAGGCTTATTGCTTGTCTGCTTGTTGGTTGTTGATTCTTTCTAACTGAGAATTGGGTTCTTTATATAGAGATTAAATCTCATTTAATTTGGAAAACATCTAATATCATCAAATCTCAATGACATCCAAAATTTTAATATTTCTAAAATTGTTTTTCTTTTTTTACAATGAATTGATGCTCAATTTTCCAAAAATTAACTAATGTTTGGAATTTTTTTTTTGTGCATGGTGTATTTTTATTGTTAAGCTGATTTTTTTTTTTTTTTGTCTTGGTTAGTAATTGTGGGTTGTGTATTGATGGAAGTTATTAGTTTTATGTTTGATTTTTCTTTTTCATGCATGTTAATTTGTGGGTTTTGAACTTATATTGTTGTGGTTGTCGATGTTGTAATAGCTTATTTTTTATTATTTTTTGTTCATGCATGTTGTTTTGTGGGCTTTGGATTTTTTGAATAATGTCATATATTTGGTATTTGAGTTTATAATTATAGTTTTGTTATGATTTTATTCATTTTTTTATGGTTTGTAGGAATCTGTTGATCTTGAGTCATTTTGGAATTCTTAAATGAACATTGAAATTAAAGTTTGGTAATTTTTTTAATTTTGTTTTGGCTTTTGAGTCTATGTTATTTTGGCTTTGCCTTTGTTGTATTAAGCTATTGATGCTGTATTTATTCTTTATTTGATTTGGTTTCTGCTTTTGATTGATGAATTGATGCAAAATAGAGTTGGAAACTCTTTTGATAATTAGTATGCTAAATATCAAAGTTGGAATAATGTTATGTTATTGTAATTAATGAATAAGTACTTGAGTTTGATTGTTAAAAAGGGTCAATCTGTGATATTTATTTTTATTTAGTTTTGTGTAATTTGTTTTCTTTTTGCTTTGTAGGGTTTTAGGTTAGGTTTTACTATTTACTATTTTTAAAAGGTTTCGACATCAAATTAGATGGTGAGTCTTAAAGATTTGTTTCATTGATTTTAATTTGGGTGATTCTAATCAGTTACATTATATGCAATTATTTGGAATTTTTATTTATTACTATTTATTAATGTTTAGGCATTTTGTTTGTGGCATTTTGTAATAGATTTTCTTCTTGTAATGAGTACCTCATTTATAGTTTTTTGGGGCTTTTAGAGATGGAAAACTCATTCATGAAGACAATTTTGATCTTTTTGTTGGGATGTTTGCTGTAAGGGGTATTGCGATATCTTGATTATTGAGTTTCATTTGAATTTATCAATCAATCATTATATATTTGTTAGAGATCTATAACAAATCTTACTTGCTTACTTTAGATGATATTATCTGTTAAACTTTGTTCTGTTTAGAAGTTTTTTGGATTGTTGGTTTGAAAGCCAATTTTTTTATTTTGTGGTCTTTATTTGTTCATGTAAATTAAAGTTAAATATCTTAAGAAAGTATAATTAACTTGTAGTTTTTTTTTTCCTCTAAATGAGTCAAGATTAAATGGGTTTAGGAGACTAATATTCTTAGATAAATAAACAAAGGCAATAGAAAGGTTTTATGGATTTTGAGACTTTGGATGGTATCAAAGGTTGTAGAAATGATCAAGATTAGGGATGTGAGAATGAATAAAGAAGTATGAGTGGTTATGTTGATGATATTTTTATGTCGAAACTAGAAATTTGAGTTTTGATGTGAATCCAATCATTTTATTTAATAAATCATGTTTAACTAAACTATCATGTCTTATCAAACTATCATGATATTTTGAATTAGCTAATGTGTCATAGTTTAACCAAACTATCAACATAACAACTAAAAACATGTTTATAGAATTTGTGAAATCAGCTGAAACCACACCAGATGCCTAAGTTAAAAAAATCTCACCCACTGAGGAGCTAGATAGTAAAAAAATTTGAAACAGATAGCTAAAAAGGTCCCTTTAGCAATAAAAAAATGAAGTAGGTAAAATGGCATTGTTTTGAAGTTCTTATACTTAGAGGACATATTACTTGATGTTGATTTTAAAAATTTTCTTGAATTTATATTAAAAATTTTCTTGAATTTATAGAAGGAAAGGGGGAAAACAAATGGAAAAAGGATCTAATTACTATGATCTTACCCTTCTCATAGATTTGACCTAGTTGGATATGTGTGATGGAAAAAGTGAGAGATAATGAGAGGGAAAACAGAGAATCAAATGGTGAAAGAACATGGTTTGGTTATCTATTTGTGTTGATATTTTACTGTAAAAAGATAATCATGTTAATTATGTTTATTAAAATTTGCTTTTGTGTGTGATATTTTACATGGTTTTAATTTTTTTTAGGTGAAATTTTATAGTAAGTATTGGGAAGAAAAAAATTGTTGCAGGTAATATTTCAATGATTCGTTTAACTTTAATCTATAACTTTTAATTCTTGAAATGAAATTGTAGCAATAATGTTTTAGTGAGTAACTTTTATTCACTTTTTTATTTGTTGTTCAATTTGATATTTTCATATCTTTTTTACTTTGGTTACAGGTTAAAGAATTTTCTTCCAAAGTTCGTTAGTAATTTTATATTTAAAACAAATTTAATTCAAATCAATAAATATTTGATAATAATTTTGATATCTCAACAATATAGGTATTTGGTTTTTCGTTTTTATTAGGATTTTAGTTGTCATTGTTTTATCAATTATCCATGATTCTTATAAATATAAAATATTTTAACATATGGTATAGCTATGCTTGAAGTGTTTAAAATGACGTACTTTGATCAATTATTATAGTTACCATTATATTAGTCAAAGGATGCACTAAAATGATGATAGTTGAGCATAACCTCTCAGCTATAGCTTAACAACTAGCGGCACAACTGTTTTTTCACCTTTGCAAGTGAAAATTAATGAAAAATGAATCAATCCCTCATCTGTGATGAATTTATGTATACTTCTCAATCCTTAACCATATAAAAATTATCTCAATGTAACAAAGCATGAGAACAACTATGCATTTTGATTTTCTTAATCAAAACATTTAAAAAAAAAAAAAAAAAAACCTTCTTTTTGAAATTGTTTCTTTAGGTATTGTAGTTTTGAGTACTACAAGTAATCAAAAATACATATAAGTTAAATCTATTGTAACTTACCTTTTATTAACTTTTTCTAAGCTCAAAATTTTCTTGAATTGCTTTCCTTTTCTTCAAGTTTTTGAGTATTCACTACTATTTGTGAACCTTCATGCCAAATTTATGATGTGAGGGTAAGAATAATATCATTTTCTTGTTATAAGAACCAAGGTATGTCTCACATTGGCTTTCACTGTTTAATATGGCTTAGTTATGGATTTTAAATTCAAAAGGTATTGATTGGCTAAGGGACATTTACCAGAAGTTTGAAACTGGCTGCTCTGCATAAGGTGGATAATATCGTGAACCAAGTATCACTTTAGATTTCACATTTCTTATTCAAGTGTTTTTATTGTGCTTCTAGTGCTCAACTTGAATTTCACTTTTGATTGTTTCACTTAATTTGGATTTTTGTTGTTTATGCTTAAGGTTGTTATTGGTAAGCATGACGGTAGGGAAAATACAATAAGATTAAAAAATGGGTAGAATTACTAACCAAGATTGATTATAAAATGTAGTAAATGAACTTTGAATATGAAATTGCAATGTATTCTCAATATTGCTTCAATTACTGATTTTAAACACAAAACATATATAAATACTAATATTTCCATATGTTAATATTTTATGTTTCTTGGATAAATTTTATTTATATATTTAATAATTTAATAATGCCTCGTAATGAACACTTACTAGATCCATTCTATCATCATTTGTTTCACTAAGGAATTTAACAAGTCTTGACATTTTTTCAAATAATTTAAGGGATTAATTCCTTGAGGCATTGGGGTCTTATTGAAGCTAGGAAGTCTAAATCTTTCAAACAATAGTTTAACGTCTTCAATACCTTCTCAACTTGGTAACCTTGGTATCTTGGTTGACCTTGATCTCAGTAGCAATAGTTTGTTAGGTCGATACCACAAGATCTTAGAAGGCTAAGGAATTTGCAGAGAAATAGTCTTAAGGAACAATGGTCTCAATGGGCCCCTGTTGGTAGATTTGTTTCTTGCTCTAATTCAGTTGTAATACTTTCATAGTTAAAACAAGTCCGTAGCATAACGCAGGCCTGCCGGCTAGCAAAGAATGAAAATGATGAGATTGAAACTCTCAATATGCATATCTTCTAAAGTTTTCTTAGTCACTAAACCAAAAACCGAAAACAATCAATATTGGATTTTATTATTCTACTTTAATTTTGTTAAATTTGGTCACCATACTTTCAATTTTGTTAAGTTTTGAACATTAAAAAAAAAAAATTGAAAGAAATTTTATTTTGTGAAATATTTCATATTCATTAGTTTTTTTAAATCAATGTAAATGAAAATACAATGACCAAATTTGTCATTTTCATAAACAAAATATTCCGCTAAAGTATCGTAATACCATTAATTTTTTATACAAGAATCACATAAATAAAATACGTATATTACACATAGCTTTTGGATCTGATGAAAAGGCGCCACATTTGAAAGATGTCTACAAACCGAAACAGCGGAAATTTTTGGGGAAGGGATGAAAGGAAACCGTCTAAACTCTAACGGAGAATCTAACTTTTAGGTCTACTCTGATAATCTACTTATCTCCCTTTTTCTTTTTGGTTTCACTCTTTCTTTTCTTGTTCCAGTCTGGTGCACATGTATTTCTTCAGCAAGAATCAGACCATCTACTCTGGAAAAGTCCAAGATTCTGTCTGTTAAGCTATCTAGCGATATCCAACTGATCCAAGAAAACCCTTCAAATGAAACTGTGATTTTTCAATGATCCAGTTGCACGTTAAAGCTGTAAATCAACTTTGAGCCTCTTTCTTTTTGTGAAACAAAGAAAATTACTCTGCCGAGTTCCTCTATTTGTCTGATAGCAAAAAGAAAAGTCGCGTAATTTTACTTACAACGTACTAAAAGAAGCGAAGCGATCGTGGTGAGCATGCGTACGTGAAGGTCAACCATAGAGCAAAAATAATAATAATTAATAGAGTCAGATGGGGAAATACAGAGTTTTAAATGTTGTGCTGCTAATATCACCGCGAGAAGAGATAAACTAGAGCGACATAGATAGCAGGAACAAAAAAATTAACTATGTGGTCGGATCTACCCGACCCACAAAAAACGGTCCTGATATTTAGCCGGTATTCGGCGCAAAACCGTACCCGCAGCCCAATGTAGGCCTGCGGGTGCAGGCCACGCCTTAACTGTCCTTTTCTTTTCTTTTTTCTCACTATAGCAACTGCCACTTTGTCTCAGCTTTAGGTGAACATGTTACCAGAGCTTAAATCTTTAAAGCAAATTCCCTGCCTGGTTCTTTTATACCATCACCTAGTTTTATTACACTTTTATTTATAGATGTGTACATACATCATCTGTAATTATACTGTTTTACGCAATAATATTTCTGTACAATAAAAAAACTAAAAATTCTATCGTGTACTGGGGATGGTCCCCCGTTCCCTCCTCCCACTTTCTTCATTGTCACTCCCTTTGCTTCCTTCCGAACCTCCAATTATAATTTGCTATCTCATAGTTCGTAACCAAAGTTTTTGGGATCCAATTCAAGATAAACAACAGTATTTGCTAGTATAACGTAGCCGATCGATTATTATTATTATTATTATTATTTTAGTTATATGATTAAAGTCAGGATTGGTATTATTGTTGAAAGTATTTTTTTTATTTAAAAACTGTTTTTGATCTAATATCAATACTAAATAAAAAATAGCTTTTCAAATTATAAACCTGATTTTCAAACCCAAATAAAATAAATTTTGCTTTTGCTGCGAAAAAAATAAAAATTACTATATTATTTTAGATTTTTAATATTTTGTAACTTTATATATATCTTTTTAGATATTTTTTCTATTTAAAATTTTTTTTTATAACAATATCGAATACTTAAAATTTTTAATCATATTTTTTAATATATTTTTCCTTGAACATTTTCCTACAGCAACAACAACAACAGTGTCAAACTAACCTAATTCAACTGTAGAGTTGCCATTCCCACTGTCTAGCCAGTGTGGAATCCACATTATCTTATGTTGCCTTGACGTAAAATCTGTACAATGTTTTGCTCCAAGCTGTGGGCTTTTCGCCTACTAAAAAGCATGGATGGTGACGGCTTAAAAAATCTACTAATTTGATATTGAAAGAAGCTTCTCCTACATGCATTATTTTAATTTTTCGGTGACTACTAATGTTACCTTTGATATCCAAAAGTTTATTAAAGCATTACATAAGAATGGAAATAGTCTTGTGGAAAAAGGTACTAATGTTTTTTTTGGTTAAAAAAACATTGAATATGATTTACATGTAAGACGTTAGTATTATTTATGAAATTACAAGTCAAATTTCAATTATGTCTATATATAAAAAATTAGTAAATAATAAAAAATATAAATAAATGCACAGAAAATTAAACTCATGCAAAAAGAAGACTTAAATTTAAAATTTCAAAATTCTAAAACCATCTCTTTATTATTAAATCAAAACCTCATTAAAAATTATAATAATATTTTGTTTGGAAAGAAATATCCAGTGCGCAGGGAAAAGAAAGGACTGATCCTGCTCCCCAACTGAAAAAGACGGGAAAGTAGGAAAAACATATTGTTGCTATTGTTATACTAATTAGTATATTTATCTTTTGCATTGGAAGTTAAATCATGTGACTTGGCTTTTGCTACTTTCTATGTAGCAAAAGCAAAGTAGCAAAAGCAAATCTTAATTTAAACCGCACAGAATCAGAAAAATAAGCTAAATAGCTCAGCGAAGGTAAACAAATTGCAAAACAATGCAGTCGTAATTTTTTTTTTATTCTGGTTTGACCATAATCCGTTAATGCTTTAGAGGGTAGAATGCTCTTGCCCTTTTCATGGGATTAGGGGTTCAAGCAACAAAGTCAAAGACAACAACGACGATCAAGATCGTCATCAAGATCAAGCCATCAACATCTTCGTTTGTTTTGATGAGAATCCAAATCAAAATATAGAAAAAAGGCCACAAATGCGCGTAAGGGTCACGTCACAAATAAACAAAAGTTTAATCTCAAGACCCCGACAACAAGGACGGAGGTAGCCGTCTATGCAAAAACCCTTCAGTTTTTGTCTGAAAAAGAAGGCTGTTTTTATGTCTCAAACGCCTGGATATTTAATACTAGTACACAATTTTCTGTTTTGCCAAAGCAAAAAAGCACTATTTGATTAAAAGTTGCAACAGGTCGTTACTCTCTAGAGTAGACAAATTAACCCTAGCCGCCTTCCATAACTGACACCTTTGCCTCCACCTAAACCTCCTCTAGCGGTGCTTTGGTATTGTTCTCTTGCAGCAGACAATAATCCTTTCAAGGCAAGTACCACGAGACCCTCAACGCACGCGCTGCGACAACAACGGACAAACCGCACTTTATTTACTATCATGCCCTCGCAACCCAACCCTTATAAAAGCCCAATCCCAACCAATTTGGACACCACGCTCACTTGCTTACCAGTTCCTCAGAACACCTTTCTCTAACTTGGTCACCATCTTTGCTTTCTGCCTTTCTAGTTGCTTTTGTTTTCCTTTTTGAATTCTTGGAAAGGGAAGAAAAAGAAGGAGAAGAAGAAAGAATGCATTATCAGGGTGATTCTTGGGGCTTCTACATGCCAATGAGAAGCATGGGGTCAGACCCGATGGAGAGGGTGGTGAAGCTGGCCTCTGAGAGCGCAGTGGTAATATTTAGTGTGAGCAGCTGCTGCATGTGCCATGCTGTGAAGAGGCTTTTCTGCGGAATGGGAGTGAACCCAACCGTGTACGAGCTGGACCAGGACCCCAGAGGGAAAGAGATGGAAAGGGCACTGATGAGGCTGCTTGGCAACTCACAATCCGTTCCTGTTGTTTTCATTGGAGGGAAGCTGATAGGTGCCATGGATCAAGTCATGGCTTCCCATATTAACGGTACCCTGGTACCACTTCTCAAGGAGGCCGGAGCTCTTTGGCTCTAATCCTGACAATATTATTAGAGAAATAGATGCCTAATTATTAATTAACCAGGAATTACATGCATTTTGCCAAAAAAAAAAAAAGTGTTGGAGTTCTGTCTTTGATCATGATCTCTATCCATTTTTATTATAAACAATTAGGTAGTTTTAATTAGTTAGTCTGTTAAGTTTTGTTTTCCAAGGAGATTTTGAGTTCTCCATAAGTCTTGTCTTATGACAAATGGAATTAATGTAGCTCAGCATTGCCTAATTGTATAGAGAATGGAAGCTCACAACTTATCTTTGTTTGCTTGATTTCTACAAATTTTCATCATTAATTTAAGTTAATTTGTTCTGTAATGACCGGAAAGCAGAGCAAAAGAAGTGTCCTTGCGAATGGGAATTAGAAGGCCACTAGCTACGACATGACAGGGTCTGTGGCATAATCATGAATAATTTGCATACTTTCAAAGAAAGTAGAATTTTTTACCCACAAGGTTAGTCAAATGCTACAATTTTGTAAATTGGATATGGTTGTTTATTTTGATTATACGCGGCTTAGATTTGCACATATATGCAGATCTACGAAATATTCTTTAATTATTTTTTCTTAATGCTAATTGGAGTTGCCTAATTGAGGTGTATTTGATGTAAATGGCTTTTTTTTTTTTTTTGTCTATCTTTTTCCTTTTTTTTATATTTTAATTTAGGTGTATTTTATACCAAAAAGAAAAAAAAAAAAAAAAAAAAAAAGAAAAGCCCTTCGAAGGTGAACTCCAAAGTCTAAACACAAACAACGGATATAAGATGAGGCAGGAAGGGGGAATTTGTGTGGATAGGTTTTAAAGATTTTATTCTCTGGTATCAGCTAGCAATTTAATTTCGAAATGTCGCAAGAATGAGTGGGAACATCATTATGGTGGCGCAGCAATGGAAGGGAACACTTTCATAGTAGATGGTGGTCAACCCTTGATACAGCTCCTGAATTATATTAAATATATAGCTGTACATATTTCCATCATCAAACTATAATATTACTATTTTTCTTTTCTCTTGCTTCATAAAAGCCATGGCGTTGTACCCTAAAAGGAAGGTAACATGTACTGTCACAACTTAAGATGCTAGATTTTCTTCAATTTTTTTTTTAAATTTTTGGTAGAGTAGACTAGTATATATATGTTAGAAAAGATTTTTTTTTTTTTTTGTTGCAAAGGAGGGTTAGTGCTCTTATAAGGGAGGAAGGAGGATGGTGAGGTCGAATTGACGCCTACATGACTTTCAATACATGACTTTCAATCTGACTTTTAACCACTAAATTAAGAGAGGAAAGTCTCTTATAAAATATGAAGAGTAGCATAATTAGTAGTATAAATTGTGTACTATATAATATATATCCAATGAGTATAATATATCAATAGTTAAATTATAATTTAAGGTAATGTTTGATATATAATATAATAAAAAAGATATAATGATAATTATTTATATTATGTTTGGTTTGTATTTAAAAAAGAAAATTAGATTGTAAGGAGGTTAATTATCTTCTTGATATAAGATGATTCAATTCTCCTAAAATGAAGAAAATGTTTTTTAATTTATGAAATTGAATTTATATATTCTATTATATCCTTAAAAATTATATTAACAATTTAAATTGTATAAATTTTGAAAAAAGATAATTTTGACTAATTAATAGATTATCCTATCTTGATTCATGTACACATCAAACATAAGATATGATAATACTATTTAATTTAATCTTATTCATAATATCATCTTATCTTATTTTATCATAATTTTGTATATCAAACACTTTTAAAGCTACTAAATGATTAAATCATTTTTTATCCATGACATTTACTTTGAATTGGATTTTGCCCAAACCTCACCTTTTGTAGAGCAACTTGCAGGCGTTATTTGGGACAAGCTTTAGATGAAAATTTTGAAGTCCAAATTTGACTTGACATAATTTTTTATTAATTCAAATTTATTTTTATTTTATTTGTAAAATATATTAAAATAATTGAACATTAATACAAAATAATTTTAAAATATTTTAAATAATAATGAACCTAATAAATGAGCTTTGATTGAAGAGTTTAACAGGGTGTTGGATAAACCTTCAAAAATCATCAAATGGATCTAATTTTATCTATAAACACCTCTAGTTTTACCTATAAAAAGGTAAGCAATTAATGTTAGAAGGATTGTTTGTGAAATTCATAATAAACTTCTTCCCCAACAACTCATAGTCACAATAAGCTTATTGAATGATCATAGAGAGGAAGAGTTGTATTGAAAAAAAAAAAAAAGAAAAAAGAAAAAAGTGTTGCATGAAGAATGCACAAGCATGGCATATAATTGGTAAACATAAAATTGACATCTATTAAATTAATTATCCGATGAACTTGTTAGCTGAATGAGTTGTTAATCTAACACTAACATGATTATTTTCAATTTTTTTGGTTAAATATACAAATGATCACCCAATTTTGATAAACTTTTAAATTTGGTCACCAAACTATGAAAAGTGACTATTTAATTTTATAATTATTTTTTTATCACCTGATCATTAGAAAGTAATGGAATGTTTATATTTCTTGCTATATATGATGCTAGTGATCACACGGACATAACCATGTCATCTGAAAAGGCCACACGACTAAGATGAATGGCATATTCATGTGGTGTTTTTTTTCTTTTTTCTTTTTTCCCCTCCTATGTGATGTTGTTTTCCTTTATAAAAGTGATTTTTATCTCATTTTTTCTTCCTTATTTTCTTTCGCTACCTTTTTTCTTTTAAAGAACATTGTTTGCCAACACCTTTTAAACTTAGATTCTAGCAATGGGCTACTTGTCGAATAGCCTTTCATCATCATTTGTCGTAACTCATCAGCATCAAAAAATTACTTCTAAATTTCACCCAAATAATCTTCTTCATCTCCTCTTTCAATCTATCAATTCAGATTTTTCAAAATGTCCCCAAAAGGCCTAAATTGAAAACCTAAAATCAAAACTTTATATGGTCAGTAGAGCTTTCTAACATTATGTAAACAGCTCAAAATCACTGTAACTACCTTTTCCACTTTTTATATTCCCTTTTAATTGTATCACTTTTTAAAAAACATTGTTGTTGCCACTGTTGGTGATAGCCCTAACCATTAAAACCTATTAACATCATCCCTATGGGGAAGCAACAAAACAAATCATAGAATAAAAAGTAGTAAAAATTTTGGTTGAGTTATGGAGAAATGCGGGTGTAAGCAACCATTTTAGTTTTGGGTTTTTAGGTTATAAGGTCTTATGATCTCGGGTTTTTAGGTTGTTTTTAAAACTTTTCAAATTTTGAAATGGTATAGCTAAGGGAGAGAAAACCGTGAACTACGTCAGTGATGGTGTTAAATGGTTAACGATAGCAAATCTAGGTTTTAAGGTCTTAATTTATTTTTAGGTTTAGGACTTTTTAAGAATTTTTAGCAAAATTTGATCTGATATAATTAAAGAATGGATCATGGAGAAAACTTAGGTAGATTTGGAAAAATGGTACTAGCAAGCAGTAGACGACTGTGGTTCTCACCAATTTATGAAAAATGATGGCAATTTGTTTAATGAAGAAGAAAGTAACATGAGAGAAAGTCTAGAAAGAAAAAAGTGTTAAGTATCTATAGTAATAGATTGAGGGACTCATTTTACATATAAGATTACAAAAAATTTAATATTTAACTAATGTGGGATAATACCACTGTAACAAGCCCACATATAGGCAGAGATAAGAGTCTACCATATGACAAACTTAGAAGGGATAATAAGTAAAAGTAATAAGACAAAACAACATAACAAAATGAAACCTACTCAGATGGAGCTGTTGAAAGCTATAAAGCTCATTTAATGGCCAAAGGTTATACTTATGAGTATAGGATTGATTATGAGGAAACCTTTGCTAACTTTTGTGCAAAGCTTGTTAGCCATTACTGCTGTTAAGCATTAAAAACTTTTTTAGATGGATGTTAAAAATGCTTTTTTAAATGGTGATCTTCAAGAATAAGTATATATGTTGCCTCCACCTCTCCTCACAAGCTTTGTAATTTATGCGTTTTTATATAGTTTGAAATAGGCACAAAGAGCATGGTTTGCAAAATTGAGTTCTATTATTACCTAGCTAGGTTTTATTTTTAATCCTAATGACTTCACATTATTTGTTTGACATACAAATCAGGACATTGTCTTTTTATCAGTAATTAGAAATAAAAGATCTTGGCTCTTTCAACTATTTTTTAAAGTTTGAGGTATCATCTAATTTTAATGGTTATTATCTTTCTTAGGCTAAATATGCATCTAATTTACTTTGCCGGGCTAGTCTTATTGATAGTAAAACTGTCTTTACCCTTTTAAAACCTAATGTTAAGCTTATTCCTTACTTTTTATATTGCCAACTTGTTGGCAGTCTGGTTTATCTCAAAGTAACTCAAACTAATATTACTTATGCTATTCACCTAGTTAGCCAATTTTATGGCTACTTCTTATTCAACAGATTTCTTAGCTATTCTTTGGATTCTCATCTATGTTAAGGGCACATTGTTTCATGGACTTTATTCTTTTGCTCACACTTTTTAAATTTTATCTTGATATTCTAATATTAACTAGATTGAAGATCCTACAAATCGTCATTCCACTACTAGTTTTTTTTTTTTTTTTTTAGATTTCCTTATTTCTTAACGAACATTACCAGAAATTAGAGTATCACCGATGAAATTTTACTAATGAAATTATTCCATCAGTAATTATCGATGGCTTATCAACGGATTATTAAAAGACCATAATTATAAAAGAATTCGAAATCATTGACAAAATGCCAACGAAATTTATTGATGAAAAGAATTTCATCTATATTATGTATGTAAATAGGTAAATATTTGTGAGACTTGGATAAATTTACGCTAGAATTACTAAATAAATAATCCATTGATAATCTATCGATAAAATATATAAATTATCGAGAATTACTAAAGAATTATGCGAGAATTATCAATGGATTATCGATGAATTATTTTATAAATAAAAAATAAGTTAAAGCAATTAAAAAATATATTAATTTAAGAAAAACAAATTTTTTAGCGACGGAAATTTTGCCGCTAATCCGTTGATAACTAGAATCCAATTAAAATCCCCAAATCCCTATCTTGTTTTCCCCTTCATAATCCTTAACCAAACCCCTTTCTCTCTCCCTCACCCTTGCCGCTCTCCTCTCGTCGTCGTCATAGCCGTCGCGCTGTCATCCCGTTGCCAGAAGACCGATGTCGCCTTCGCACCGCCATTCCACCGTCGCTCCTGCAGGTATGTTTCTTTCTCATCTCGCCGTCGTGCATCATGTTTCCTGTTAAAAAGAATTGGTTGATTGACTACATTTTTGTTTAGCCTATTTACATTTTGCATCTTTAGTCATTGAATTTTCCATTTTTCATTTGGTAAACCATAGATCTGACTTCTCTCACTATTTCATCAATATTTGTCTTATATTCTTTTTCTTGGAATTAAGATTTAAAAACCCTACTTGTTTATGAAAGAAATTCATTTTTGTTTACATGAGAGATTGATCTCAGAACACTTAAGTATTGATTAGTTCTTAAAATTTAAGGAAAATCTCCAGGGATTCAGGGTTTTATAAATTATAAGGGTGTTTATTCAGTTGGTTTTATGCATTTGGTTAAATTGTTGTGAAAGTTAAGTTAATTTTATTTGTATCTAATACTGAAACTGACTAAATTTATTAAACCAATAACTGGATAATTAAAATAATTCGGTTAATTAAAGTTGTTTTAACATTTTGAGTTATGTGCTGGGAAATAGAGACAAAAGCTTAGGACACAAAACACAAACCGAAACAAAAGAATGAAAAATGAAAAATGCCCCTAAAAATCAATTAAACAAACAGAGAGAACTGAAGCAAATGAAATTCTGCTCTATCATATTGGCATCCTTGCAGCTCCATTGCTTCCAATGCATGCCATCTTTTTTCTTTTTCTTAATCATTTACTTACAAGTTTTAAGGACTTAGTAGGTTGTGATTGTAAGCAGTCAGTTATGGTTCTTTCAAATGATTAATCTTTTTTTTTTTCTCTTTAATACTTTTCAAATGATTAAAAGCTGTCAAATTATGAGATTGGCCCATATAATCACTCAAAAAAAAAAAAGAATTTAATCCCTGTACGATAATTTGAACAAATTTAGTCCTTGAACTTTTTGAATTGAGATTTTATGATTTGAAAAGTACAGGGACTAAATTTGTTCAAATTATTATGAAGTGACTAAATTTCTATTTTTGAGTGAGTAAAGGGACCAAGCTTTTAATTTGAGCATTAATCACTATTGCTTCTTTCAAATGTATTTTCACTTTCCTTTCTCCTGTTTTCAATTGAAAGTGTCAACTTTACTCATCCAATAAATTTTGCTGATTCTGTATTTATCATGTATAAGTTACTTGAAGTTGTAAGACTTGAAGGCCATTCTCTTGCACAAGAAGATGCCTTTTTATCAAGGGGAAATTCATCTATTGCAGGTGCTTTTCTCACAATTCCCAGTTCATTCTTGATTTTATTTACATAATTGCATGTTAAATTGAAATATAAAGCTGGACACTTTCTGTCATTTTACTAGTTTTGGTACATGTTTAATATGAAATCAATTTGTTATTATTTGAAATCATCTGTAAGTGCATATGCAGTTAAAATTTTTAAACCTCCTGATCTTTTATTTGACACCTTTGACATGTTTACCATAAATTGTATCCTGATTAATTACATTAATTAATCCTTGTTGCTATTGTACTTGCAACATTTGATATGCCCTTTAACATGGATTGAACTTATCTGAGAAAGTCAGATTAATGGTCTTCCTGCTAATTGTTAAATCATGATCTCAGTTTATTTAAATTGCCTTCCTTCATATTTTACAGCTGTATGGAATGTCCAAAATGTGCTTGATTGAATATGACCCTGCGTTTCCCAACTTGCATATATTTACTTTATCTGTATTATCATCTTTGTAGATATGCAGTGGAATTGATGAGAGTGCTGTGGTAGCCTGTTTAGAACTTGTCTTTGCTCCAATTGATGAGATGTTGCCAGATGATGCTCCACTGCTAACTTCTGGATTCCGGGTTATCCTATGGGATTAAAAACTAGTTAGGTATCACTGCTCTTCATCTGAATTTTTCTCTTTTTTTTTTTTTTTACCAAATTTTATAACAATTTGTGAAGTTTACGTGAAAAACATAAAAAAATGTCACCGTAGAATGAGGGAAACAAAAGAGCTAATAGTATGTTTGAACCCATGTAGTGAACTATAAAAAATGTTAATGCCATAGAATTATGACATAATGAGTTGAATGCTTATAAGATTGCGGTGACTGCATTATCTCCTGTCATCTACTTGTGCAAGCCAAAATGCTGATTTATGTTTCTAGTCATTCATGATTTCTTATTCACTTATCAGTTTACTTCTCCCGCAGGTTCTAACAAGAGTTGAAACCATATGTCGAACTTGCTGAGAAACTTGGGAGGCTGGCTGTCCAATTGGTAGCAGGTGGAAGTGGTTTTAAAACAGTGAAAGTATCATACGTTTCCTCTAGATCTCCTAATGAGCTTGACACAAGGTTGCTCCGTTCGATGATCACCAAGGATTTGGAACATATATGTATTTTTGCATTTTCATGTAATTAGAATTTATAAAATATTATTATATTTTTTATAAATGAAATGGAATGTTTTATTTATTTATTTTTTCTATTTATGTATATTTTAGTATTTAAATCATTACTTTAAAAATAATTTTAAAAATATAATAAAATGAAAAAATTTATAAAATAATAGTTAAATATGATTGAAAAATAATAATTATTACTGATAGAATTTTGATTATTATTGATGAATTGTTTTGAATAATTTTTAATTAATTTTTAAAAAATATTAAAATAATATATTGACGGAAAAATATTTTTATTAAGAGAGAATTTCATTGGTAATTTACGGGAAGGAATTTTTTCATTAATAAATCCATCGATAATATCTCATTTTTTGGAAGTGGAAGCAAGAAACAAAATGTAATTGCTCAATTTAGCACTGAATCAGAATATTGATTGTTGCTGAAACCATTTCATAATTACTTTAGCTTCGACATTTATTACAGGATATGGCATTCCGCCATCCTTTGCTGCCAGACTTCATTATGATAATTACAGTGCTATTCGAATTGCTCATAATGATGTGTTTTATGATTGCAGTATCATTTTTTATGCCATCATGTGGCACATGGGACTGGTTTTCTTACTTTTATGTCTTTTTCTGAATCAAACTACTGATATTTTTACCAAAACATATTCTTCTAGTTGTTTTAAGAATTAATTAATAAACTCAAACTGACATTTATAATATCATCTTGAGTTTGAGGAAGTGGTAATGTAATATTCTATAATATTATGTAATTATATGATCTAATATAATGTTAATAATTATTATATCGTAATTAAAATAATATTTAATATTTCAATTATCATATAGTAAGCGTTTTTTTTCTTAGTTAATGAGAGTTTTGTATTAAAATAGTATACCTTTGTATAGTATTTTCTCAAGTAATGAATTCAGATTTTCTTCTTTCCTGACTAAGGGAATTAGGAAAATGAAAAAAATTGAAAATGGTTTTGGCTAAGGACTTTTTTTCTTTTTTTTTTTTTAATAATGCCATGTGGTTAAATCATGTGGCATTATCTGTCTAGGTGTATCGTTACGTTGGTGGGTGGGGAAAAACAATGGCGGACCTCCATTAGGGCTAAGGGCCCCCCTCTCCAAAAAATTTCAAAATCCCTTATATATATATATAATATTATATTATATTATAATTGTTTCATATATTTCTATTAAATTAAATTGGTTCTTATATAAAAATTGGTATTTGTTAATTTAATTTTTATCTTTAATTTAACTTTATATATTAAAATTTAAGAGAAATTAATTATATTATTATTTATCATTTATTTTATCCATAATCATTATCATAAATCTTTAACAATAATAAGTTTATCATAAATATAAAATTACACTTATGCATCATACTTATGTATATTTAAAAAAAATAAATTAACTTTCTTCTATTTTCAACAAGATTTCAATCTTCAATCAAATGTTAAAAGTATTTTTTTTTAGTCTATTGTATTTGTTTTTTTTATATTTTTATGACCATTTTTAATTTGTTTGTTTAATAAAATCTTAAATGAACTATATTAATTGTTTAAATTTTTTAAAATACTCATATTTAACACATATGATAAATATGAATAACAAAGTTAAAAAATTCAAATATATAAAAAAATTTTAAAAAAAGTATACCCATATTAAATACGTACCTATACTTGACACTCATTTCATATTTTAAATAACAAAATAAATTAAAATTATGTTTAATTTTAATTGACTCCTCAAAATCAAATATCAAGATATGCCATTGTAGAAAAATGTTCCCTTTGGATGGATTCATTTTTCATCTCAACTTAAATGACTGACAAGGCTAGATGCCTTGCTCCAGTCTAGTACGAGCCATACATTTGCTGTCGAGAAGAAAGGGCTAGGCTTTCTTTGAATGTCCGGTATCCATCTCGATTTACTATTATATCTAGGGAAGCTCACTTGGTAGCTAATTTCATAGCGTGCTACTGCAGCTTCTTCCCTGTCGAGAAATGTCCCTTCTTTTTATCTCTAGCATCCTCCGTTCTACTTTCAAGCTATCTTGAATTTTGCAGAATCGACAACAAAACACAGCACAGAAGCATATTAGCTTCACTGGGACCTGGAACAGGGGGGGCCAATCTAATCCTAAAACCCTTTTTTTTTCCCCTCATAGGATCCCCAGAGACGAGCTTTGGGCCACTTCCTTTTGTGCCCTTAGATTATTGGTTGATAAAAAAAAAAAAATTCTATTTACACTCCATTTGTTACTATAGACACCCTACTTCTAAATACACCTTAAATTTAAAACTTATTTTTTTATTTATACTAAATACATTTTACTTCTCATTTTTTATTTTTCGTTGCTACCTTTTCTCTGTTTTTCTCTTTTCACTTTTTGAAATTGAACTTATCGAAAATAAATATTTAAGAAACTTTAAAATTTTTCGAAAATGAATATTCAAGAAACTTTAAGGATTTTTGGATATTTATTTTCAATTTCGGATATTTATTTTTAAAAAATCTCAAAATTTCTCGAATATTCATTTATTAGAAGTCTCAAATCTTATTGGATATCTATTTCTAAGAAACCTTGAGTTTTCTCAAAAATGGATATCTGAAAAAATTTTAATTTTATCGAATATCTATTTATAAGAAACTTAATTTCACTTATAATTACTAAAAAACTTTAATCATGTGCTTATGAACCTATTTATTTGATATGTATGTGAATAGAACTGAAATCAATGTTCTCAACATGCATGGCATAAGCTTGTTCTGTCTTTTAGTCCTCTAGAAAATCGAGAACACTATTATTTGGATTTTTAGTTTTGCATGGGCAAAATAGAGTTTGTCTTTTTGAGCCTAGGGCAAAAACATCTTTATGCCTATGCATGCTTGAGAACTAAGATGTCTCTTCCATTTGCACATTTGATTAAGTAAAAATGGGCACATCGATGACTCATGTGTGTGCATGCATGTTAGTCTGAACTTGAACACTCTATAGAACATTGACATTGACAATGTCATCAATAGATTGACAAATCCGATAGTATAATCTTTCGGCTACCAATCCTTACTGTCGGATTTGCCAATCTGTTGATTTTTGTTAGTAGTTTAAAGATTAGAGATCTCAATTTTTTCATTATCAAAAGTTTATAATTAAATATATATTTAAAAAAATTTATGTATTATCGAAAATGAATTTTTAAAAATATAAGATGACTCTCAAAAATCCATTTTTGAGAACTCAAAATATTATTGAAAATCCATTTCTGACAGTTATATTTTGTTATCGATAATTCATTTCTGAGAATTATATTATTTTCTCGAAAATGAACTTTTGAGAACACAATATAACTATCGAGAATCTATTTTCGAGAAATATAAAGTGGTTTTTGGATATATAAGCTATTAAAGGTATTTTATCATTTATTAAAAGTTAAAATTGGTATTTGATATATAAGTATTTTTGGAAAAAAATTTACCAGTGTATAGAAAAATTTTGGTGATGCATTTAGAACACCCCTAAAAAATTCTTTGTAACATTTGATGATTAAATAATTATTTTTAAAAAAATCATTGTAATATTTGATGATTAAATAATCATTTTTATAATTAGAGGAGTAAAATAAAAAATGGATTAAAATTGAAAAAACTTTCATGTATTTTATTTTATTTGAAGAATGGGGATTTGAACTCTGTTCTTTTAGCAAGAAATCATGCACATGAATTATAGGGAGTTAATTGATTAACGTAAACAAAAATGTCTATATATGTTCATTAATTAAACAAATACATTGAATTATATACATTTATAGGAATCTGAATGCATCCCTAAACCCTATCCATTTTTTTTTCTTCTTTATTTTCTGTTTGTACCCAAAAAAAGGTGTACGTTGAAGGCTATATTATATTAACTTGGGAATCGAAAGATTGGATATGATAAGGGTGGGCATCTGCTTGGGTAGATTGTTTTATAGATTTTATTCTCTGGTTTTGATGACCACTAAAATTTGCCAGTGTTGCAAGAATGAGAGGGAACAATCTTTATGGTCGTGCTGCATCGGAAGGGAACACATTTTTTACGGTAGAGCATGGTCAACTCTAGACGTATCTCCTGTGCTGTAAGCATCGATCAATATTTAGCTGTATACATATTTATTCTGACTGTCAAAATATAAATAAATAAAATGGGCATCATAATAAATATGGTCCTTGAATTATGTCAGATATGTCATTTTAGCTCTATCTTTTTGTTTGAACGAATTAAATCCTCATACTGTTATTTATTGTTAATTGGGCCTAAATTTAACGAAAACCGATCACGTGCGAGCATGTGACTAACGGTTCCCTCTAAATTTTAAATTAAAAATTGGATTATCAGGTTCTTTATAAAGCGAAAATTGATCCCAAAATTTTAATTTAATGATTAAAAACACTTGATTGAACATAAAAAATTTAATTTCAAATCATTTTTTTTTTGTATTAAAATTTTATCTTCCTAATATATATATATATATATATATATATATATATATATATATATATATATATATAAACTGACTCGAGAGGAACACATATTTATGCTTGTGGCAAGTAATGTGACATAAAAAACCAGTTGTCAGATGGTTTAACATAAAAATCACGTGTCATATAAAAACTCTCGTTCTAATGATATGGCATTTGATTATAAAAGAAATAAAATCAATTGAACTTTATTATAACAAAATAAAAGTTTAACTTATATCATAATGACCCTACAAAGTCACATTTAGATATGATAGTGAAATTTTTTAATTTTATAAATAAAATTAAGATGATAATATGTATTATTTGATGTATATTTAAAAAATAAAAAAATTAATTTAAAAAAAGAATATGTATAATTATTTTAATTTTATTTGTGGAATTAAAATATTCCACTATCAATATATCAAATAAATTTTTTTAGAAATTCACTAAAAACATGCTGCTTCATTATTTTTTAAAAGTTTTATATAATATCATATACTCATCAGCACCAAATTAACTTTCATTAAGTTTATAAAGATTGTGAGGATTTATTTGTAGCTTTGAATGGTATTTGAATTGGTTCTTATAAACTCAGATTTTTCAAAAGCTAAAGGAATATCCGATGTTACAAACTAAGTTCAACATGCAAGGACTGCTAAGGTTAGTGAACCTAGTAGTAGGCCTAATGTCCCTTTAAACAATTGCAAATCTTATGCAGAGGTCGTCAAAGGTAGGTGGCAAGAAGATGACTATTATAGCCATAAAAAGAGCTCGTTGAAACCTAGAATAAAGAAAATTATTGATTCTTGCATGGTTGGTGGGGATAAGGTTAATATGAGTTCGATTTTGGTTTCTAATGGTGTTGCGTATAATCATATTCAAGTCTTTTTAGACAAAAGGGTCTTTAATTATCAAAATCAATCTAGATGAGATACTAAAAGCTTATATCTTTGAGAATTCAAAGGGGAATATGCAAAAATAGTGAGAAGGTGCTGTCATATAAGAATTTGTTATCAGAGGTGGCTAACCTTGTATAGGCTAAGAAGTTAGGGGATGAACCAGTACAAGGTTGCCCTTTAATTGATGACAAGCAATCTTTAAGTGGTGCAAGGTCTTTGGATATTGCTAATATTGATCCAATGCAGGAAAATAATTGGAACCTTGATTCTTTGGTGAATTGTGAAGGAGGAGTTAGAAGTTATGATGACTATGATGTGGTTTCAAACTCTTACGAAGTAGTGGAAGAACCTAATGACATTGGTGATGGTCTAGATACAGTTGAATATGGTAATGGCTAAGGGGTACTCAAGGATAGGAAGTCATTAGAAGATTGGCTGAGCTTAAATTCTACGAATTTAGTTGAGGAACTTGAGAAGGAGAAAGACAAGGAATTTATCCAAAATGACGAGAGTGATCTAGAGAAGGATAATAAGGAGTATGGTGGTAATTGTGAAGATATTGTCGACCATTTTGATTTTTCAGGTAGGAAGAATCTTAAAGGTCATAAAGTCAAGAAAAAGAAACGAAAAAACTACAAATGGAGTAGGAAGGAGGTTTCAAGGGTTCCATTGTGTATTCCTGATTCCCTTATGATCCTTGAGAAAGATAATAGCATCTTAGATAATGATATTCAACGGGTAAATTCGATACATAGAGAAGAGACCATCAAAACATGGGAGCTTGGGACATGTCTCGAGTTGTTGTTTAATGGTGATGAAGAAATTATTATTGAGAAGCTAATGGAATTGGAACAGTGCGATTTAGATGATAAAGCTTCTAGAATTGGAACAAAGGGATTTAGATGATAATGCTAGCAGCTAGTGTTCGATAGTTGGCACATGGTGGTTTGGTGTCTTATGATGGTGTAGTTGATTCTCCATTGATTGGTCATTATTTGATATCTGTCTCTGAATCCATAAGCATATCTTTTTCTTACTTTTGATGATTAGTTGTTTATATTTTCTTTCAAAACTCGAGTGGTGGGCTCTTTCATAGTTGGTCATATTTTGGATTCTTGTTTTCGTATCTTGATTGCTTTTAGATTTCCTAGAGAGATTATAAGATGCTTTTCTTCGTTTTATTTTAAGTTGATTTTTGACATTCATATGGGTTTGTAATGGTACGGGGGATTATGTTTTTGCTGCTCTTGACTAGCTTTGTAATCTTTTGGTTACTTTAATAAATTTTGGCTTAACCAAAAAAAAAAATATTAAACATCAAATCATAAAAAGTATTATGGTTAGTATCAAATTACAATTAACCCTTTTATTTGCTTCTCTCCCTTCCTAACATATTGATTTGTTTAAACCTATCATTCTTAAAAAAAAAAAAAGAGTAAAAGCTAAAATGACACATTTTACAAAAATTAAAAATCATATTTATTATGCCATAAAAAATTAATACAGCTTAATTCCTTTTCCTGGGCACTGCAACGTCTTAAATGTCCCAAATAGGTGGTCAAGGCGAAGGGAACATGCACCATTTATTCTGCCTACAACTTATACTGGTAGAGATGATTTCCATTTCTAGAAAAAGATACCTTCATATATCATCATCATCTACGAGAGATTATATTCCATATAGTAGTGTTTGGAGTAAAAACTTTTACTATTATTATTATTATTATTATTATTATTATGTACTGCAAAAATTCTTCCATACATTTAAAACGCTTTTTAGCAATTGTCATTTTCAAATTTATGTTTTTTTTTTCTTGATAGATAAAGTCGAAATTAATATTAGTTGATAAAAGCTTAAAAACCCTAAATTACTTTCATCTCCTGTCATATACTTGGAATCCAATTTATTTTTACCTATGCAACGCACAAGCAAATAATTAGAGGATGTTAATTGTTGGGACTATATGTTATAACAAAGCATAAGCACATATGAATCAAGAAAAATATAAAAAAAATTTTCTTAAAAAAATTGGGTAACATTCAAATTTATCTCTCTACTTAAGACAATAAATCAAATTTATCACACATCTTTGATCATTATAATTTTTCTCGAAAACAATAAAAATGTTCATGAGCTGAATTACTTACTAAATTCGCAAGCTTGACCCAACTTGACTCAAGCCCTAAACATGATATTTTTAATTTAATCTAGGCTTGAACCAAAACATTTCATTTTAATAAATATATTTTTTAATTAAAATTTAATTTAAAAATATAAAAATGTTTTTATATTTTAATAGTAAATTTAACTTCAACGATAGGTCGCTTCAACTTGAGTTTTAGAAATAAATTGAACTTCCCTTGGCCCAATCTTATTCATAAATGCCTCTAGTAAAAGAATTAATGGTAAAAATTTATTAGGTGATAAAAAATTTTGTAAAATATGGTAGTTTTAAACTATTTTAAAGCAAATTTGAAACTACAACAGTAGAATTGTACCGAATCAAAAATATTGATAAATTTGAATCATTTCCTCAATATTAAAGGTTCATTTTAATAAGCAATGAGATTGATTCTGTTAAAATTAAAAACATTAATAGTAATAAAATTAAGTACTGTAACAATAAAATTAAAATTAATAGTGAAAATGAATGTCTAGATACAAATGTAATGATAATGATAAAATAGGATATGGCAGTTGACTTCCCCATCAAAGATAATTGACTACCACAATTAAAAATATATTTTATTTTCAATTTTACACTAAACCAATTGACTGCCTTAGATAAATCAATTGACTATGTAAGCAAAATAATCGATTGCCCTAGAGTTTAATAGTTCAGTAGATTAGGAGTGTTCATTTGGTCGGTTCGATTAATTTTAAATTAAATTACCTAAAACCAAATTAATCAAATTATGTTATTTTATTTTTATTAATCAAACTGAATTTCTTAATTTCATAAATTAACTGACCAAAATTAATTTAACTGATTCAATTAATTATTTCAGTTAACCCAATAATAAAATACATTAAATTAAATTATATTTTAAATTCTTATTTTCTCATATGTGAAACAAATTAAATAAAATTATCTAACAAAAATATTCAAACACCAAAGTATTAAGTTAAAAACTCTAATAACTTGAAATGAAATGGATAATTTTATATATTTTTAGTTTTATATATAGGTTTTTATAATATTTTGATTAAAATTTTGGTTAATTCGATTAATTTAGTTTTCAAACCGAATTAAGTAAAAACCAAAACTTTTATAAAATTATTTTTGATAATCGATCAAAATTAATTTAATGACCGATCGATTAATCGAATTAAATCATTTCAACCAACTAATTTAGTTAAAACCAAATTATTAACACACTTACACTGAACTCCTCCCCTTTTGTTCTTCTAATCTTCAATTGAAAGGATAGTGAACTTAGTTACATTGAGAGTTACTATTCAAATATACTTCATGATGCAATTGGCTTCAAAAATTATTTGGATTCTATCTCGTCCGGGAAGAAATGAAATCCAAACTACTTTGGATTTTATTATCCCAAAAAAGTTTTAACATGATTCATGATTGTAAAGACATCAAAATTCAACATTGGTGGAAAAAAAATCCATAAAGATATGCGATAAACTTTTATATAGTTTGCAAAAAGAGAAGAGAGAGAGAGAGAGAGAGAGAGAGAGAGAGAGTTCAAGGCAATTAAATTGGAAAATATATCACTTATAATTATTGTATTACAATTAATCAATTATAATTTAGAATTGTTTAAGGTTTAGTATGTAACTCACATTTTTAAGTGATGAGCTCTTATATAATTTTTTATTGTGATTGGACAGTTGTAGTATTGTAGTAAAAAGAATTATATGCTTTATGTATTTCTTTTGCCATTGGAAGTTAACATATTATTATTTTTATTGTAATTATATTATTGTAATTATTATTTTTATTATTGTTATCATTATTTTTTTATTATTTTTACTATTATAATTTATTATTATCATCATCATCATTGTTATATTAAAAAAGATATATTAAAATATTATCTATAATCTATAAGATATATAAAAGTTGTCCCTAATTAATTTTAATGGGACAGCTTAACAATGGAAAACAAAATGATTAGGGGGTAAATATTATCTTTTTGTTTCTCCAAAAGCTTCTTAGATAAAGAATTTGAAAATAGCAAAGTGCAAAGTTGAAAGCAGGCTTTTGAGCCATATTTTTTTTATTTGCCCCTGTAAATGTCGTGCCTGTTCTTAATGTCAGACATGCTTCATCATTCATTGTGGATTTAATAATGGATTTCCTTCATACATGCTATGTAAGGGAACAATTGAGGGGGGAAAAAGGGAGAAAGGTTGTCGATAGACCAATCCTTTTACTGTTACCTTTTCTTTTTTTTATTTTTTTAATTTTTAATTTTCCTATTTTGAGATTTTTTTTTTTTGTTAATTTTACCTTCAATTATTTTAATTTTTTGCTAGATTGTTAATTGTTGGTAGAAGCTAGGCTTTATGAGAGGAAAGAGAAAGCTACAAAGAGAGAAGTTTTTATTGTATTCAAGAGGCAACTGTATGTGTTTTTTGTGAAAAAAATCATGTTTCTATGAAAATTTCAAACTTTATCATGTTTAAGATACATGCATGAAAAAATAATTTTTTGTTGGGTTTGTTTTATGGGTTATGAGTTTTATTTTTGAGTTTTTGTAGTGGAAAGAAATAATATGAGGTTTTTTTCATTATACTTTTACTGCTTCGATTAACCATATTCATAAGAAGAATAGAAAATCATTTTTTTAAAAGGCAATTTGGGTTCATTTTGGGCTCAATATATGAATATGACTGGCAATTGCAAATCTTTCATTGTTTTTGCATGGCAAAAGGGGGCTGTTGAATAAGTGCATTTTTTAATGTCTACTCATTTTTTTGATGATTTATTTTTTGGGTTTCTTTTTCATGCACTTTGAATTAAGTCGTTAGGTTATGGAAGAGTTGCAATTTGAAACATTAATGAACCCATGAGTCCACCATAGTTCTAATACTATATTTCATCATTAAAATTCAAATGGAAATTGTAATTCTCTTTGATTGAGATGCCAAATCCCCTTACATTACTCCATAGGTATTGTAGAACATGGAACGGCTAGAACAGTTCCCTTACAAGGGTGAAGATTTTAAAGGCTTTGATGAGTAAATAATACAAATTAAAAATTTCTGCTTAAATTGAAATCTATGTTAAGTTTTTAGCTTTCGTTGAGATTATTCATCTAATTTTTTTCATCTTTCACTTTTAGGCTTACTGGTGTAAGGCTTCTAAGCACATGGATCAAGTTTTTTCCCATTTCTCCACTGATTTACCCAATTAATACTTCCTTAAGGTTCTTCTCCTCTTTCCCTTAAACATTCAAATTCCTTTTTTAGAGATTCAATTTTCAATTTTTGATTGGTTTTTTGTTTTTTAATTAAAAATTATTATTTGAATGTGATTAGGTGATGATTATTTTGCATATTATCAAGGAATTAAGCATGTAATTGTTGATTATTTGAAGGTCTGTTCAAATTTTTAAGCTGCTTTTGTAGTTGTTATTTTCAATCTGATATATTGGATTTAAGTTTTGAAAATAATTTTTAAAGATGAAAATGTGTGGTAGGAAATTGAACTAAACAAGTGGGCTCATTAAAAACTTTTGTTTTGGACTGATAGGAAATCAAGTGCTTCTAAGCACACAAAATCAGGTGTCTCTAAGCACACACCACCAACGGAAGCTATTAGCATAACTTGGTTTTCAGTGGTCATGGTAGCATAAGAAAAATCGACTGATTTGATGATAGAGAAATATCATATGGATAAATTTGAACATGAGTGTTTGTTAAAAAAGATGTGGATTCTATATTAAGATACATAAGACAACTATTTATGCATGTTCTATTATAATTGTCAGCAACTGATGTTATTTCCTTTCATTATAAATTCTATTGACAAAATTATTGAAAATGAAAATAAAGGAGAAATACAATTTAAGCAATGTAGTTTGATTGAGAATTTAAAAATCTCATGTGCGAAATGATGCTTCATTCATTGCTTTGGTTATACAAAGTTGAAAACTATTGAGGAGTGTAACGATGCTTGAAGCAAGGATTTTTAGTGATGCTATCATAAAATTGAATTATAAAGTTTCTTTCTTTATTGGAAACAAAATTTTTGGTTTGTAATATTTACATGTCATGTTGTTCATATTGCAAGATTATTATTATTTTAATGCAGGGAGAAAATGTGTCAAAGGAGCTCAACCAAGCCCTGTTTTGACATGGGAACAAAGAGTAAATGATTAATAATTTTAATAGTAGATTCATTTCACATGAAATTGTTATATATTAGCAAATTCACTGTGTAAAATACATAGCAGATTCATTGGCCTTGACATGAGTGTTTTAGCTTTGGAAGGTGTAGACACCCTATTTTGTTCAAAATTTTTTTGGGACAAAAATGGGCTTCGATAAAAAATTAAACCTGATTGGAAAGCTTCAGGCCTAATAGAACATTTTAATTTTATTATTATTATTTTTCTAATTTAGAAAGTTAAAGAAAAAAAAAAAAGAAAGGAAATGAAATCATAAAGCCTTTCCAAAAATCACGTGTATGTGGAATTGGAAACAAAATTGACCTCAATAAGATGAAATGAAAATCCTTAAATCAAAGGAAGTTAAGATTGGATCTATTAGTGACAGATCCAATTTCAACCATTTAAGGCAAATCCCTAACATTACTATTAAAAGTTCTATAAATCACATTCTAACACACATGCAATGGGGGGAAGGGAGGACAAAAACTCTTGATGAAAATTTTTATAGAAAAATAAAAGTTATTTAGGTAACCGAGGTTCTGGTTGGGTGATTTTTAGGTTGGATTCATTCTTTAAGGTTTCTGGAGCTCACGATTGAATTTTTGGAAATTTACTAATATCTTTTAAAGTTTTGAATGACTGGGTTTTTTTGAGTTTGTATATGAAGTTCTGGGTTTTTTTTTATGAATTTTTAGGCAAGAATTTAAATTTTTTTGGTGGAGTCATGGTGGTCGGAAGGGTGGTTTCTGAGTAAATCCTAGGCTCATTTGAAGATTCTAGTTTTCGTTTAAATTTCATGGCACTGGAATCTGGGTTTATCCTCATCGTTTGAAGTTTTTGAGAAAATTCTTAAAGAGAAAATAGAAAAACTATTTCTAGAGAGAGAGAGGGAGTTTAAAGTATGATGAAAAAAGGCTGAGAAGTGCCTTTTATATCAAGGCAAAACGATGTTGTTTGAGAAGTGCCTGAACTATATGTGACCTATTGACCCGTATTCTGGCTTGATCAGTGGTGTAAGTATTTTCTTGTTTCATTTGATTTGATTTGATTTGATTTTAATTTGATTTTTCCTATTTGATTTTCATTTTTTATATATATTTTTTACTATTATTTTTTTATTATTTTCAATTGAACAATGCATTATTTTATGAATTTCATTTTATTTATTTATTGAAAATTTTTTTAAAAATGGATTTATGAATTCTATCAAACTATTGAAAAATTAAATAAATCAATTTCTTTTAAAGATATTATTGAGAAAATATTATATTTTGATCTTACCAAACTATTGAAAGATTTACATCTTACATTAAATCTTACCAAACTATTGGAAGATTTAATGAATTTCCTAAAAAATAAATTCACAAGGAAATCATCAAACTTTTGAGAGATCCGCATCAAAAGAATTTTTACCAAACTATTGGAAGATTTTACTAATTATTTTCTTGAATAAAAATATATTAATGAACCTGACGACGGAGCCTCTTCAAAGTGGGACACTAGTCTCTATGAATATTCTTGAGGTGAGAAAATTAGCTTAAATTCCTACTAAACTATTAAAGTAAATTTAGTATTAGTTTCTAATAATTAAATGATTTGGTAAAATTATAAAAATATTTTAAAACTTGGACAATTTGAAATCAAACTGATACTATCTTTTGATGTATTGTTTATGTATTGTTTTTATTTTTTTTTACATATTTTTTGCATACTAACCCTATATGTTGGTCTTTGTAGTTATATATTATTTTGTATGCCTACTAACCCTTTTCTTTTACTATGCATGCATTCACATCATTAGATTTATCATAAAGAGTATTTGCCACAAAATAATTTTAGCAAAAAAAGTCTCAGTTACATCCATGGAAAGGCTAGCAAAGTTTTCTACTAACTTGAAAAAAAAGTCTTAAGGTTGAAACCTGCAAACAAGAGGCTAAAAAGGAAGTTCAAGTACTTGAACAAGAAAAGGACGAATGGAAGGGTTTATTCACTAACCTTAACATAACATGGTCATCCATTAATTGAGAACTGGCCCAACTTTTGAAAGAAAATAGACAGTTGCAAGCAAAGCTATAAAAAAGTGATAAGACATTATCTGAAGCACAAAGGCACATCCAAATGCTGAATGGAGTTGTGATTGAAATTAGAGCATAGATGGGGTCTGTGACCGAAGAGTGTGAGCAAATAAAGGAAGCATGTTTGAGAAAGCATGGCTAGTTAGAGTCTGTGTTTGACCAAATCACTTTGGCTACTTACAAAGCCAAAGACATGGTAAAAAAGATTGAAAAATAGAAGGTAAAGGTGCCACTAGTGGTAGCATATGGCCAAGAACTGATATATTTCCTTAATGAAGTGTAAAGCCAGTATCGATAAGTTAGGGATTTCTTTCCTCAGTAAATTCTAGACTTTTCATGAATGTAATGTTGGATTTGGTTAAAAATGACTTTTAATTCAATAAAGATTTTCTTTGATAACAAGTGTTATGTGGTAAATTCTCCTTATTGCATTCATGCATTTTTTTTGTTTTTGTATTAATTCTCATGCCTAATTTGATGGTTTTATAAGCATTATTCTAAATTTGCACACTAATTACGGGAAATTAAAGTTTGAGGATAGTTCAACACCAGTATTACACTTAGACCCAAGCTAAAAGAATGGAACAAGATAATGTTAACCACATTGAGAAGTTGGAAAAGGCTTAAAAAAAATTAAAAGGGAGCTAAATAAGATCCTAGAGGCGCTGAAGAAACTGAATAAGGAAAAGGTTGTGGAAGAAGCAAACCCTCACGACCATCTATTATAAGATGTTGTTAACATTCTGTATCCTTCTCGTTATGGCCCATATCAGGCCCAATCCACTCAAGGCACTTCATCACAATAGTTCACAGTCCTTATAAGATATATTTACATAAAAATACCATTTGCACCAACCAGGGGCAATTTTAAAGTTTTGCTGAAAAGATAATAAAACCAGTCCTGATCCCCAACTTAAATTACCTCAAGAAGAATGAAAAGCTAAAATTGAAGGCGATCAAAAGTTTGAAAGACTTTAAAGTTGATCACATGATGAACATACTAGAAAAGAGACTATAAGCTGTTAAAAGGATAGATTTTTATGGCTCCATGGATGCTATTAGCCTTTGTTTGGTCCAAAATGTTATGATTCCTTTGAAATTTAAAGTTTTAGAGTTTGAAAAGTATAATGGTATTAAGTGTCCGATAACTCATGTTACCATATACTGTCAAAAGATAGTAGCCTACGCCAGTAATAAAAAACTACCCATGCATGTATTCCAAGATAGTTTAATTGGTTTTGCTGCAAAGTGTTATGTTTAGTTGGATGAGACTTACATCCAATCATGGAAAAATTTAACCTTTCTTTCATCTACCAATACCATCATATTATAAACATGGCTCTTGATCATTTTTTTTTATAGAGCATGGAGAAAAAAACAACAAAGTCTTTAAAAGAATATGCTCAATGGTGGAGAGATATGGCTGCCTAAGTTTAACCTTTTTTTACTTAGAAAGAAATAAAGATCTTAGTCATAAACACCTCGAAGCACTTTATTATGAGAAGATGATAGGAAATGCAATAAAAAACTTTACTGATATAATAATCTTAGAAGAGATTATTAAAAATGCTATTAAGATTGGCAAGCTTGAGGAAAGAGAGGCTAGCAGTGCCAAAAAAGATATGATGCCTAAGAAAAAAAAAGCTGAAGCCCAAGCGATGAGTTTTGAGAGGTAATAATTCAAAAGTTATACTCTATATCCATCACCTGATCATCTTGCTTACTACTTTTGAATCAACAATATTACACCAATTCCTTACCAGGTTCATTATCCAACCATGAATAACATCTACCCAAGCCCTTATTAACTAGCTTTTCAAGCACTGGCATATGGCCCTAATCCTGTCACTACAATAGTTCTAAGACTTAATAATCAAGTGAGTGGTTTTGAAAGATCCAAGGGCAACCAAGAGAGTTGCATTGATCATATCCTTATAACTTATACTAAGCTATTTCTAGAATTGGTCAAGAATGACCTAGTATTCTTAATCCTTTTGAAACCATTGAAGCCACCTTATCCCTAATGGTACAATGTTAATGCTATATATGACTACCATAATGGGAATGTGGGTCACTCTATAGAAACCTACCCTGCTTTCAAGCATAAGGTGTAAAGTTTGATTTGAGAAGGCTTGATAAGCTTTAATGAATCAAGAGAACTAAATATCCACAAAGGCCCTTTGCCCAATCACCAAAAAGCTTGATTTTAAAGAGGTTGATTGAAACTACTTATCATCTTAGGATTTTTTGAAATATGAATCTCTTTTATTTATTTGAATTTCATCTTATTTTTCATCATTTTAATAAAAGTGGTAAATTTGATACATTTTCATGATATTTCTTTTTTTCTTGTGAATTACCATTATATTCTTTTACCTTCTCACATCTCTTCACTATATCCATTTTTTTATTTCGAATAATGAACATTTAGACAATTATGACAATAATTCAAAATTCAATTTTGAAAATATCATTTATGATGATATGATTGATGAATTAAAATTTTTGATTTATTGGGATTGCTGAATAAAAGAAGATAAATCTGGTAAAAAATTTTGAAAGTGATGCAATATATGATCTTTGCAATGATTCATTCATAAGTCTGTTCTTAGTCAATCAATGTTCTCCATTGAAAATATTCGTGTTGGAAATGATAAATGATAATTTTCTTCTACCTTTCACAAAAAGAGTAAAATTATCCCTTGTTACCTCATTTGAGCTTGTTGAATTTTTTTTTCAAGAAACCCTAGCTAAGAATCATCCCATATTGGGGCAAACTTTTAGAAGCTTATTTATCCTTAATGAATTCAAGGGCAAAATCTTCTTGTGCTCAAATTTTTCTTGAAAAATAATTAAAAAAAAGAAAAAAAATAAAAGAGAAATTAATAGGGCAAAATGTCAAAGTGCTCCACATAAAAAGAAATGATTCTTGGTTTGATAAACCTTCAAATACAATTTGGGCCTGTTTGTCCATTTATTTCATAACCCTTTACCCTAGCCTACCTTATGTCCTTTAAAAGTCCATTTTGATTGAATGTGGATACTCGAATTAGAGAATCATGAATTGAATTAAAACAGATTTACCATTGGATTGCTTGGAATTTTGATCAAAGTATCATTGATGGATCAAAGGGGAAAGAGAAATATGAAGAAAAGATGAGAAATGTGTATACAAAAAAAAAGAAAAAATGAACAAACAAAAAAAGAAACAAAAAAATGGAGAAAAAAAGAAGATTTAAATTCAAAACCCAAAAGGATGGTTTAAGTAAAGATGAAAACTTAGAAAAATAGCTTCATGTGAGGATCTCAAGAATGAGAATGATGGATGGCTTAAAGATCAAGGATATTGATGGAATTTTTTTTTAAAGACGATTCTGAGTTTGAGTTCAAAATTGTCTGAATAGTTATTATTCTTGATGTTGATCTCCTATTTACACAGTCACAACATTTTGCTTTCATTTATTTTTGAGTTATTCTTGACCATATCTTTTTTTTTCTTTTAATAATAAAAACTCATTTTTTTTCTTTACTAAGTGTACATCCCCTGAATGAATTAAGGAAATATATCATATTTGTCATGAATTAGAACGATGGTAAATAAATGAATGACAATGCTCGTAAAAGATTTTTTCATTTTTTGAAAGAAATCTAAGATGAAAGAAGTGAAAGAAGTTTAAGAAAATGATTTAAAAATGGCAAACAAGGTGACCTAGTAATGAATATAGTGGTAAGTTAGTTGATATGACTTGTGAGTTATGACCAGATGAGGAAAATGACATGGATCAATTGATAAAATTTACTATGAGGTTATTAGTACTAAGAAGCTAAGAAGGAATGGTGGAGTCTTGAGAACCTTGTTACCACGATTAGAATTTCATGACATTGATTTAGTGACATTTGCATTACATAAATTGTGATAATTGCATTTGCATCATTGCTGGGGCATGCATTTGCATCATGTGGAGAACATTTGAATTATAGTAGGACATTGGCATTTGCAACATTTAGTGAGAATTTGGATTGTGGCATTTGCATCATTTAAAAGGCATTTGCATGACATTTGTAACGTTTAAGAATTTGACTGTGAGTTGGAATTTTTTTTGAATCATCAATTAAGGAATATCTTTCATAATGAGATTTTTTATTGACAAAATTTTCAAACTTTTAAAGTTATAGAGTCTTTATTTAAAAGAGCTTTTTGGATGAAATTTTTTAAATTTTTGATACGAAACCCCAAAGTTTTTTGAATGTGAATCTTTGAAATTTCGAATGTGTATCCCAAAATTTTTCAATGAAAATCTTTAACTTTCATATGAGAATCCCAAAATTTTTTGAATGAGAATATTTGAAATTTTGGAGGTGAATCCTAAAATTTTTCATTGAAAATATTTAACTTTTAAATGTGAGACCCTGAAATTTTTTGACCAAGAATCTTTGAACCTTTAAATTTTTTATTTGCCTCCCTAAATTTTTCAAACATAAAGCTTTAGGTTTTGAATCTCTTGCAAATCTTTGGAGTTCTTACGAATCTTTAAATTTCTTACGAATATGAATTTCTTATAAATCTTTGAATTTCTCGCGAACCTGAATCTCTTATGAATCTTATTTCTTGTGAATCTTTTAAGTTCACGTAAATTTGAATTTCTTGCAAATTTGAAAATTTTTTTATGAACTTGAATTTCTTGCGAATCTATGAATTTCTCGCAAACCTTACGAACTTGAATTTCTTACGAATCTTTGAATTTCTTGCGAATATGAATTTCTTGTGAATCTTTGAATTTCTCTCAAACTTGAATTTCTTATGAATCTTTGAATTTCTTGTGAATCTTTGAAGTTTTTACAAATCTGAATTTCTTGCGAATCTTTAAAATTCTTGTGAACCTAAATTTCTTGCGAATTTGAATTTCTTGCAAATCTTTGAATTTTTAGTAAACCTGAATTTCTTACGAACTTAAATTTTTTGTGAACTTGAATCTCTTGTAAATCTTTGAAATTTTTTACGAGTCTTCCAATTCTTGTGAACCTGAAATTCTTGATAATCTTAAACTTTTAAGAATTCTTGCTAATCTAAATTCTTATGAATCTTCCATTCTGTAAAATTTGAAATCCTTGTGAATATGAAACCTTTATGAATTTGGAACCCCTGCGAAACTTGAAATCCTTGTGAATTTGGAATCTAACAAACTTTTGAAATCTTTGTGAATTTTAAAATTCTTATGAATTTGGACCCTTGCAAATTTGGAACCTTACGAAACTTGGAATCCTTGTGAATATGGAATCTTACGAACTTTTATAATATTTGCGAAATTTAAAATTCTTGCAAATATAAAAATTTTTACGAATCTTGAATTTATGAATTTTTGAAATCATTACAAACTTTTTTGCCAATCTTGGAGCCTTGGAATTTTTCAATGGAACCTTGTGAATCTTTGCAATTGTGTACCCTTAAATCTTCAAATCTTCAAATTTTGAATCTTTGAATTTCAAGTTTTTGATTTTTCTGAACCTGAACAAAATTGATATCTTTTGTCTTTACGTAATTTTTATTTCACAAAACTGTGTAAAGATGGGCAATTGTAGACACCTCATTTTGTCCAAGATTTTTTCGAGACGAAAACGAGCTTCGATAAAAAATTGGGCCATATTGGGAAGCTTTGAACCCAATAAAAAATTTTAATTTATTATTATTATTATTATTATTGTAGACACCCTATTTCGTCTGGGGTTCTTTGTCAATCGAACTAATCTAAGCTCGGTTGCAGGGATTTTTATTTATTTTTATTTTAAATTTTTTTATTTTTGTATTTATCATTTTTTATGCTCTATCTATTGTTTAATTTCTTTTTCTTTCTCCATTATCTGATTAAATTTTTTTAAAAAAAGAAAAGCTGAAAGAATGAGATGAGGATTGGTGCTAATATTTTGATTTGGATCCTAATTAGAATTGAATTAAAACTCTATCAGCATGGATCTATATATCAACAATGAATACACAGAAAGGGGATGACCAGAAAAGAGCTTGAGCAGATTTTCTTTGCCAGTGCCATCAACACCACAGTTGTATCACTAAATTTCAACTATTCTGTCATTGCCATAACTAATCAACCAGATACAAATTACAATACCCAGTTTTCCATCAATTTCCAGCCATCATACTCAGACCCTAATGGAGCCCTATTTTTAAGCCAACAAATCCAAGAATACCCAAAGATTAAACAGAAAATCAAATGTAAAAAATAGAAGAAAAACTGAACATAGTGAAATCATAGCAAGCATCAATCAGTTTCTACTCGTTTACTGTCAGCCGAATCATCCTTCCATCTCTACCAAAACACCAACAATTCAACTCCTACAAAAAAAAAACCATTCATCACCAAACCCATTAATCATTGAATCCAACCCACATTTACAAATAGAGAGAGCTGAAAGAGAAGCCAGCCACCAAACCACGCGTGGATAACGGAAGCACTAATCCTCACCCCAGAGCCATATCCATTTTCAGTTGCCTCTAGCACTGAAACAGAGTCACACAAATAGTAAAAAAAGGGGAATAGAAAAAAGATTTTCTCTTTAAGATTCCCAATTGAGGTTGATATAGTTTGTTTTGAAGCTTCAAAATTTGTGAGGAGGCAGCCAAGAAGAAAAGGGAAAACATACCTAGCGGTGGTGGCCATCAAAACTACAAAGAACAGAGAGAAAATCATGATTTTGGACTCAGATTTGTAGAAATCCCGCTAGTTTTTGGAAAATCCAACTGGAACACGTTAAAGAGAAGACCAAAAAGAATGATTCGTAAAATTTAGAGCCCAACTGGTGCCAGTGGGGCGACGGCCTAAATCTGGGAAGCTTGGAAGAAACAACTGCTTTATTCCATGTAAACTCAAATGCGGTTAATAGAACCATTGAGGGTCTCTTGATCGCAATAAATTGTAGCTGCCTAGCTGGCCATGATGAGTTTACTTGGCATGTGGAGTATGAAGTCTAACCTGAAGACACATGGGATGTCATTTCATCAAAATTTGGGTCATTTGTTGTGGAATATCCTGAAAGAAAACTGATTCCATCACAATTGTGATTTTAGATATTTTATGTGGCTATTCTGGGAGTGCAGATACTGTCACATACAAGGTCACAAAGGGAGATACACTCTATACAATCTGTTCACGATTCGGTGCAGATCTAAATAAGACTGTTAAGTTGAATATGATTGAGAATCCAGAGCTTATTCATAATGGTGATGGTGTTAAAAAGCCGTTGGAATTCAAACGAAGTAATGGCCACCGTGAATGGAAGCTTAAGGAAAGTTTCTGAGAGCAACAGTGAGGGAAAAAGAAGGCTAAAAAATAAAAGAGCTTGAATAGAGTTTCAGAACGGGCCCGTTTCAAAGGAAAGGAAGATAGGCTCACCCAAGACCTTAAACCCGAGCCGTTCATTAATCAAAACCAAAGCCTTAAGTCGAAACCCATTCAAGAAACAATCTAGGCCTGATTCAAAAAGTTGGGCCTAAATTTTTTTTGATCCGGGATTAAGCTCAATTTTTGGTAAGATGTTTTCTTTCCTGTTTTGATTTTTTAGTTGTAGCATGTCATTTATTCACTCATTTTATTTTATGTTTTCATGATTTAAAAACATTGATTAATAATAAAAATAATAATTTCAAGAAAAAAAATATTCTCGAGGAAAAGTTGAAAGTATCAATTTTCTTTGAAAATAAATTTTCTAAAAAATATTTTTGATGAAAAGTTGAAAGTATCAATTTTTCTCGAAATTAAAGTTTCTAAAAAGTATTTTGGGGAAAAGTTGAAAGTATCAATTTTTCCTGTACAGAATCAACCATTTTTTTTTATTTTCACAAATTTTTTTAATGTTAAATAATCCGACGATAAAGCCTCTGCAAGTGAAACAATAGTTTTCTTGCATACTCTTGAGGTGAGAGAATTTTTTTAATTTTCTGCTAAAAGTATTAGAGTCAATTGAGAATAATTTCCAATAATTAATTACTTGGTAAATTTTTAAGGTTTATTGGATAACACAAAATTAAGCTGGTACCATCTTTCTATGGGCGTTGTGAGGGTGCTATAACCTTCATCACACGTAATCAAACTCTCGAACCTTGTTCTGGTTAGTAGACCTGAACCTATTCTGTTAGGAACCCTTAAACTTAGGAGTTCCCTGAAAGGATAGATTCCTTAGGTGGCCAATCACACCTAGATAAAAAAGATTGGTGGTGACTCCTTAAGTCAATGTCTAACGATAGATCTCTGGGTCTAGACGTTAGGATAGCTTGGTGACTCCACTGGGGACTTCTGAGAGTCAGGCTTGCGAATAAATTTGTGTTATCCAAAAGCCTAATAAAATTGAACCTTTTTGTATAGATTTTTTATTCATTCATGTTTATTTACTTTATTAATTATGTCATTCATATGCATGTGCATAACATAAGCTCTATACCCGAGCTCCGTCTCTCTAGGAGGGAGTAAAATACCTATTGCTTTTGTGAGGTTTAATGCCTTCGTAATGGCTAGCGAAATACTCCCACTCAAATTGAACATTTTTTGCTTGTAGCCTATAATGGGTGGAGATTGTGGTGCCTTACTAGTCTGTGACGGACAATGATGTAGAGAGCAACTTGGAAACCTTTAGACTTTACCTTGAACTACATATAGTGAACCTTAGAA
Source organism: Durio zibethinus (assembly GCF_047325235.1). Classification (NCBI taxonomy): domain Eukaryota; kingdom Viridiplantae; phylum Streptophyta; class Magnoliopsida; order Malvales; family Malvaceae; genus Durio; species Durio zibethinus. Next base: position 23,185,265 of record NC_143166.1, read on the forward strand.
GTGCCTAACCCTAAGATAGAGCCATTTCTACCCAATGATAGATATACTCTGAAACTAGGGCATAAAAAGGGTGTTTATCTAATCATTTTGATTGTCTGATTTTGTACATCATTTTCATTATTATATGTAACATTATGCATTGGCATCACTTTCATTTCATCTATGAAACTAACCATGTTGTTTGTCTGATTTTGTGTATCTACATTATCTTCATGATCATATTTTAACACAATCATTTGCATCCATTTCATATTAGATTTCATCCATAAAAATGTATATGTCATTCGTGCATCAACGTATCATACATAAAGCATAGCATAGCGTTTCTAATCATAATTGTGATGTTAAAAGTTCAAGGATAGCTCCACCAAGAAACCCCACTCACCAATACAATATAAGAGCTCGAGCCAGACAAATGGAACAAGAAAATTCCAATCGTCTTAAGAGATTAGAGAAAGCTCAAGAGAAGTTAGAAGAAGGGTTGAATAAGATTTTAGAGGTTTGAACAAGCTAAACAAAAGGGAAGGCAATAGAGGAGAATGCTAGCCAACAAGAGGAGGATGACCCATTATACCCTTTTGGTTTCGAGCCATATCAAGTCCAATCTGCACCAGGTCCACCACCACAACGGTTCACCTATCCTGTAGGGTATACATATCCCAGAATGCCATCAGCTTCAAATCAAGGACAGTACCAAAGTTATATAAATCCTGTCTTTACTGAAAAAAGTAGTAGAACCAATATCAGTCCTTAATTTGGATGATCTAGAAAAAAAAAAAGTTGACGCATAAGGAAAAGGGGACTTTAGAAGCCTCAAAAGCTAAATAGAAGATAAACTTGTTAGAAAAAAGGCTACGAACAGTGGAGAGAGTTAGTTTTTATGGCTCAATTGATGCTTCTGGGCTCTATTTAGTCCCTGATGTAGTTATTCCTCCAAAATTCAAGGTGCTGAAGTTTGAGAAATACGATGTACAAAGTGTCCAAAAATTCACATTACTATGTACTATCAAAAAATGGCTGCCCATGCCAATAATGAAAAGCTCTTAATGCATGTATTCCAAGACAACCTCACTTGCTCTACTACTAGTTGGTATGTCCAGCTGGACAGGAATCATATTCGTTCTTGGAGCGACATGGCTCATATTTTCATTAGTTAATACCAACATATAATAGACTTGGCCCTTGATCATCTTTCTTTACAGAATATGAAGAAGAAAGCAACTGAATCATTTAAAGACTATGCCCAACGGTGGAGGGATATTGCTTCTCAAGTGCAACCTTTTTTGACTGAAAAGAAGACCACCGTATTGTTTGTCAATACTTTGAAATCCTCCTATTATAAAAAGATGATAGGGAATGCCACAAAGAATTTTGCTAACATGGTGATCTCAGGCGAAATCATTTAGAATGCCATTAAAAATAGTAAGCTAAAATGAGGAAAAACCAAGAAGGCACCTAAGAAGAAAGAGACTGAAGCTCAAGCTGTAGGCTTTGACAGATAATTCAAGAGATACCAACCCTATCCACCATCATATTACTTTTCATACTATCCTACTGTGAATAATACTTCATCTTATCTATACCAACCAGCCCCACAATCATCTAATTATCCATATACCAGCCATTTTTATCACCCAAGCTCCTATACATAGCCTTAATAGTCAAACTCCTGTAAGACCCTAAATTCATCCTATTAGCCTAGAAAGTGGTTCACAAAAGCAATGGACTATTCAAAAAAAGCTCGTATTTGATCCAATCCTTATGACTTATACGGAGTTATACCGAAAGTTCTATAATAGCCACCTGATTGCCCTCAAGTTGTGTGGAACTGCTTAAGCCATCTTATCCTAAGTGGTATGATCCTATAGTTCACTATGACTACCACTATGAAATTGTTGGCCATTTCACTGAAAATGGCACTACTTTAAAGTATGAGGTGCAACGGTTAATCAAGGATGGAATGGTAAGTTTTGATCAAGGAAGAGCAACAACACCTAATGTTAGTGGTAATCCATTACCTAATCAGAATGTAAATGCTTTGAATGAGAATCAAGAATATGTTAATTGAAAAGAGCCTGAAGAGTCGCAATGAATCAATGGGGCGAGATAAAAATCCTTCACCTGATTGCATAAGGCATGATTTTAAAGAGGGATGTCAAAATTGGTTGAATGCTACTTGTCATTCTAAGAGTTCTTTTAAAGTAATGTTAGGATTTCTTTTTTGCAATATGATTTCACTTGTTATCATTTTAATAAAGGCAAGTTAATGCATTTCATTACATTTTCTCATTCACTCGACCATTACTCCATGCTTTGTTACCTTTCATAAATTTACATTCCCATTCTCAAATTTCAGATGATAAATATTTAGACAATGATAACAATAATTATGAGATTTAATTTTGAGAACTCATCTACATTAATATGAAGAGATCATTTGAGCAAAAAAGTAAACTGTTACCAGAGGTGAAATAGATATGTCTTGAAGATGTGCAATCTTTTATACAGGTTCATGAGTTTTGTTCAATAGATGATGTTCAAGAAAGGTATTCATAATTGAGATGAAAAATGACCATCTTTCTTTTACCATTCGAAAAACCATTTATTGCTACCCCTTTGAGCCTATTATGATTTTTTTTTTGAAAAACCTCAACCAAAGACCACCCTCTACACTGGAGGGTAATTTTTGAAAAAAATCACAAAAGGTCTCAAAGATGAAAATAAAAAGAAAAGAAAAAGAAAAAAAGTAAATGCCACACATGATTTGGGGTAAAATAATGAGAATCTTTTGTGTGAAGAAAGAAAAAAAATAGTGAAATGATGTGGGGGCAAAATGCCAAGTTGCATCAAATGATCCTTTGGTCTTGAACATTTTTAATACATGTTTTAAGCATATTATATCCATTTCTTTTATGACCCCTCACCTTAACCTACATTACAACCTTGAAAAGTCCATTTGGATCAAGTGTGAATGCTCAACTTGAATGATCATATGTTAGACGAAGGCATGCTCATGATGAAACAACAGAATCATGCTACATTGCTTTAAAGTTTGATGTCTGGAAAGATATCAACAATGGATGAAAAATGAGAAAAAAAAACAAAAAAAGATGATGAAAAATGAAAAAATGAAAAAAAAGAAAGAAAAAAAAAAGAAAAAAATGAAAAAATGAAAAAAAGATTCAAATTGAAAACTTGAAAGGGTTGTTTGGGTAGAAAAAGATCTAGGTCAAATGGTTCACATGGATGGAAGATCAAAGATATCTGAAGAACCTTCAAAGACTGGGGCAAAGTTCACCAAGCTCAAAATGACTTCAACAGTAAATAGAATGAGTTTTTGAAAAAAAATCCTATATTAATGTTAAGAATTGTCTAAATATTCATCATTTGGACATATCATTCATCCCAATGACATGTATCCAATTTATTTCCTTTCCCATTTGTTTTGTACCAAAATAGATCTTCATTGATTATCTTTACCATAATTCACCTTGTGTTCTCTTATTTTTACATCCCTAGAATAAATCAAAAAAATATATGAATGCATTATATTTGTCAAGAATTGAAATGATGATGAATGAATGACAATGTGCATAAAAAAATCTTGCATTCCTTTAAAGAGAAATCCAAGATGAGGGTGGCAACAAAATGAAAAAAAATGATAGAAACCTAAAAGAGATGATTTAGAAGGACATATGATGTGACCAAGATAGAGAATACGATGATGGATTGGATAATAAAATGAAGATAAGGTAAATCTTAAAAAATGGTATAATCAAGTGATGAATATGGGGATGTATTGGTTAATATAACCTATGAGTTATGGTTAAGTGATGAAAATGATAGGGAACAAGAGACGAAATGATGCTAAGAAGCTTATGAATGATGACTAAGTGACAGATGATGAAATTTGTTTTGAAATGGCTAGTATTAAGAAGCCTATGAACGATGACCAAGTGACAGAACATGAAATTTATCTTAAAATGATTAGTGCTGATAAGCCTGGCATGTAGGGTAATAGGTAAAATTTATTGGTGCTGAGAAACCTCCGGATGGTGATCAAGTAATGGAAACAATGATGATCAATTGATGAAGCTTGTTCCAAAATGTTAAGAAGCTAAATAAAGGAAGAATGTGATATGGTAGGGTCTTGAGGACTATATTCCATAATTATTTAGGATTTCATGACATTATTGACATCCACATTACATGTATCATGTTGGCATTGTTGCTTGAATAGTACATGCACATAATTTGATGAATTAAACTTTGTTTGGACATGCATGGCACTATGAGAATCTAGGTTGTCGCATTTGTATCATTAAGAAGGCATTTGCATCTTTGGTCATAACATTCATTCATGCAAATTTTTGAGTCACTTGAAAAAGAAATTGTGAATATTTTGATGAGAATTTTTGAAAACTCAAATGAGAATCTTTGAGTTTTAAAATGAGAATCTTTGAGGAGTGAAACCCTAAAGTTCGTCGAATATGAATCTTCGAACAAATGAAAAGTTTTGAACTTTTGGATGTGAATCTCCAAAATACAAAGCTTCAACTTATTTTGGATATGAATTTCTAATGTTTTAAATGAGAACCTTTGAACTTTGATGCGAAACTTTAAGTTTTATTGCATGTGAGCCTTTAAACTCAAATGAAAAGCTTTGAATTTTTGGATGTGGATATCTAAAATTCAAATGAAAAGCTTTAGATTTTTGGATATGAATTCCAAGTTTGCCAAATGAGAACCTTTGAAAAGCCTTGAACTTTTGGATGTAAATCTCCAAAATTCAAATGAGGATTTTTAATGCAAGTCTTACAAGTTGCAAATGAAAATCTTGAGATCTTGCAAATTTGAATGAACTGAAATTTTGAGAATCAAATTTCAGTAAATTCTTACAAAGTTGGAAGGTTCTTGTGAATCTGAACCTCTGAATGTTGAACTCAAATTGTGAATCCTTGAGTTCCCATTACAAAATTCCTTCAGTCATGATCTATAATTTCTTTGGACATTCGTCAAGGAGCCATTTATTTTTCAAAGTCGTTGAGCCTCTGATTAGAGGAGCCATTTATTTTTTAAAGTTGTTGAGCCTCTAATTAGAGGAGCTATTTATTTTCTAAAGTTGTTAAGCCTCTGCTTAGAGGAGCCGTTGTTTATTTTTCCAAAGTTGTTAAGTCTCTGTCATTGAGTTTCTATTTAGAGGAGCTTTGATCAAAATTTTAATAAAAAAAAAGCAAAAAAAAAAACATAAAAGCAAAAAAAAAAAATCAAGTTGAGTCTTAAATGGGTGTTTACGTCTTTGCACAATTCCTGTTTCACAGAAAATGTGCAAAGAGGGGCAGCTGTGGACACCCTATTTTGTTTGGGGTTCTTTGTCAATCGAACTAATCTAAGCTCGGTTGTAGGGATTTTTATTCATTTTTATTTTATATTTTTCTATTTTTGTATTTATCATTTTTTTATGGTCTATCTATTGTTTAATTTCTTTTTCTTTCTCCATTATCTGATTAATTTAAAAAAAAAAAAGGAAAAACTGAAAGAATGAGATAAGGATTGATGCTAATCTTTTGATTTGGATCCTAATTAAAATTGAATTGAAACTCTATCAACATGGATCTATATATCAACAATGAATACACAGAAAAAGGGATGACGAGAAAAGAGCTTGAGCAGATTTTCTTTGCTAGTGCCGTCAACACCAAGCTGTATCACTAAATTTCAACTCTTCTATCATTGCCATCACCAATCAACTAGATATAAATTACAATACCCAGTTTTCCATCAATTTCCAGCCATCATACTCAGACCCTAATGGAGCCCTATTTTTAAGCCAACAAATCCAAGAATACCCAAAGATTAAACAGAAAATCAGATGCAAAAAATAAAGGAAAAACTAAACATAGTGAAATCATAGCAAGCATTAATCAGTTTCTACTAGTTTACTGTCAGTCGAATCATCATTCCATCTCTGCCAAAACACCAACATTTCAACTCCTACCAAGAAAAATTGTTCATCACCAAACCCATTAATCATTGAATCCAACCCACATTTACAAATAGAGAGAGCTAAAAGAGAAGCCGCCACCAAACCACGCGCAGATAATGAAAGCACTAATCCTCACCACTAGAGCCATCTCCATTTCTAGTTGCCTCTAGCACTGAAACAGAGTCACACAGATAGTCAAAAAAGGAGAACAGAAAAGAGATTTTCTCTTTAAGATTCCCAATCGAAGTTGATATAGTTTGTTTTGAAGCTTTGAAATTTATGAGTAAGCAGCCAAGGAAAAAAAAGAAAAACATACCTAGCGGTGGTGGCCATTAGAACTGTAAAAAACAAAGAGAAAATCTTAATTTTGGACTCAGATTTGTAGAAATCCTGCTAGTTTTTGGAAAATCCAACTGGAACACGTTAAAGAGAAGACCAAAAAGAATTGTTTCGTAAAATTTGAAGCCTAATCGATGCCGATGAGGCGACAGCCTAAATCTGAGAAGCCTAGAAAAAACAACTGCTTTATTCCATGTAAACTCAAATGCGGTTAATAGAACCACTAAGGGTTTCTTGATCACAATAAATTACAGCTGCCTAGTTAGCCATGATGAGTTTACTTGGCATGTGGAGTATGAAGTCTAACCTGAGGATACATGTGATGTTATTTCATCAAAATTTGGGTCATTTGTTGTGGAATATCCTGAAAGGAAACTAATTCCATCACAAATTATGATTTTAGATATTTTATGTGGCTGTTTTGAGAGTGCAGATACTGTCACATACAAGGTCACAAAGGGAGATACACTCTATACAATTTGTCCACGATTCGATACAGATCTAAATAAGATGTCAAGTTGAATAGGATTGAGAATCCAGAGCTTATTCATAACGGTGATGGTGTTGAAAAGTCGTTGGAATTCGGAAGAAGTAACAGCCACCGTGAATGGAAGCTTAAGGAAAGTTTCTAAGAGAAACAATGAGGGAAAGAGAAGGCTAAAAAATAAAAGAGCTTGAATAGAGTTTCAGAACGGGCCTATTTCAAAGGAAAGGAAGATAGGCTCACCCAAGACTTTAAACCTGAGCCATTCATTAATCAAAACCAAAGCCTTGAGTCATAACCTATTCAAGAAACAATCTAGGCTTGATTTAGAAAGTTGGCCTAAATTGGTTTTGATCCAAGATTAAGCTCAATTTGTGGTAAGATGTTTTCTTTCCCATTTTGATTTTTTGGTTGTAGCATGTCATTTATTCACTCATTTTATTTTATGTTTTCATGATTTAAAAACATTGGTTAATAATAAAAATAATAATTTTAAGAAAAAAATATTCTCGAGGAAAAGTTGAAAGTATCAATTTTTTTTTAAAATAAATTTTCTAAAAAATATTTTTGAGGAAAAGTTGAAAGTATCAATTTTCCTTGAAAATAAGCTTTCTAAAAAAAATATTTTTGGGGAAAAAGTTGAAAGTATCAATTTTCCTTAAAAATAAGTTTTCAAAAATATTTTTGAGGAAAAGTTGAAAGTATCAATTTTCCTTAAAAATAAATTTTCAAAAGTGAATTTTTGAGGAAAAGTTAAAGTATCAATTTTCCTCGAAATTAAAGTTTCTAAAAAATATTTTGGGAAAAAGTTGAAAGTATCAATTTTTCCTGTACAAAAGTAACCATTTTTTTATTTTCATGAATTTTCTTTAATGTTAAATAATCCGACGATGGAGCCTCTGCAAGTGAAACAATAGTTTTTTTGCATACTCTTGAGGTGAGGGAATTTTTTCAATTTTTTGCTAAAAGTATTAGAGTCAATTGAGAATAATTTCTAATAATTAATTACTTGGTAAATTTTTAAGGTTTATTGGATAACATAAAATTAAGCTGGTACCATCTTTTGATGGGTGTTGTGAGGGTGCTATAACCTTCCTCACACGTAATCGAACTCCCAAACCTTGTTCTGGTTAGTAGACCTGAACCTATTCTGTTAGGGACCGTTAAACTTAAGAGTTCCCTGAAAGGATAGATTCTTTAGGTAACCAATCGCACCTAGATAAAAAAGATTGGTGGCTACTCTTTAAGTCAATGTCTAGCGATAGATCCCTGGGTTTAGACGTTATGACAATTATTATTATTATTTTTATTATTATTTATATTTTAGAAAGTAAAAAAAAAAGAATGGAAATGAAATTAGAAAACTTTTTCAAAAATCATATGGGTGTGGAATTGGAAACAAAATTGGCCTCAATCAAATGAAATCAAAATCCCTAAATGAAAGGAAGTTAAGATCGGATCTGTTGATGACAACTCCAATCTCAACCATTTAAGGCAAATCCCCAAAATGACTGTCAAAGGTTCTATAAATCACATTTCAACACACATACATCATGGGGGACAGAAACTTTCAAGGAAAGTTTTTATAGAAAAAAAAAGTTGCTTAGGTAACCGTGGTTCTAGTTAGGTGATTTTTGGGTTGGATTTGTTCTTTAGGGTTTTTAGAACTCACATTTGAATTTCTGGAAATTTACTAAGATTTTTTTTTTTGAAGTTTTGAATGGCTGGGTTTTTTTGGGTTTGTGTATGAAGTTTTGGGTTTTTTATGAATCTTTTGGTAAGGATTTAAAGTTTTGGTGGAGTCACGGTGGCTAGAAAGGTGGTTTCTAGGTAGATCCTAGGCTTATTTGAAGATTTTAGTGCCCGCTTAAATTTTATGACACTGAAAACTAGGTTCATCCTTACTGTTTGAAGTTCTCAATGAAGATTCTTAGAGAGAACACATAAAAACTATTTCTAGAGAGTGAAAGAGAGTTTGAAGTTTGATGAAAAAAAGCTGAGAAATGCCTTTTAAATCAAGGCAAAATGATGTTGTTTTGGAAAATACTCGACTTGCATGTGAATCGTTGACCCTTGTGTTGACCTATTCTCTGACCCGACTTGTGGCGTAGGTATTTTCTTTCCTTTTTTCATTTTATTTTCTTATTTGATTTGATTTTTCCTATTTTAGTTTGATTTTATTATATATATTTTTTACTATTATTTTTTTATTATTTTCAATTGAACAATACATTATTTTATGAATTTCATTTTATTTATCTATTCAAAAAAAATATTTCTAAATTGGATTCATGAATTCTATCAAACTATTTAAGAATTCCATAAATCAAAAAAATTTTAAAGTTATTATTGATAAAATACACTATTTTAATCCTATCAAACTATTAGAGAATTTGCATCTTATATTAAATCTTACCAAACTATTAGAAGATCAATGCATTTCTCAAAAAATAAATTTACAAGAAAATCTCACCAAACTATTGAAAAATCTGTATCAAAGTAAATCTTACCAAACTATTAGAAGATTTTATTAATTATTTTCTTGAATAAAAATATATCAATGAACCCGACGATAGAGCCTTTTCAGAGTGAGACACTAGTCTTTATGAATTCTTTTCAAGTGAGAAAATTATCTTAAATTGCTACCAACTTGTTGGAGTAAATTTAGGATTAGTTTCCAATAATTAAATGATTTGGTAAAATTATAAGTGTCATAACGGTTTTGGGCTCGCCAGAGGTAAAAGAGTTTTAAATTCGAAAAAAATAAAAAGAGTCACCACCAATCTTTGTTAGGGTGTGATTGACCACCCAAAAATTATCCTTTTAATAAAACTATAAAAATGGGTTTAAAGTTTATCAAAAAAATAAATTTCGATCTACAAAAAAACCAAGTTGGATTCGAGAGTCAGTTACGTGTGGAGAAGGATTAGCACTCCCATAACGCCCATAAATTAGTACCATTTAATTACGTGCTATTTTCGATGTTAGATAAAAATTATTTTAATTTGAAATTTAACACTAATTCCCTTCATTTGAAAAAATAAAATTTTGCTAAAATTTTTATTTAGAAATGTTGAGAAAATCTTTAAGTTAAAGGATTATCTTAAAATTCTCTAACATTTAGGCAGAATTTAAAATAATTCTTTTCGCTTAAGAATTAACACAATAATCCTTAAAATGAAATAACAATCTTTATAAAAAATAATTGTTAGTGACTCTCCAACATCTAGGCAGAGTACCAAGAATTATTTCTTTCGGAATATTATTTTTTTTAATTTTATAATATCACAAAAATATTTTTTTTAAATATTATTCTTTTTTTTATTATAAAAAACTTATCATTGAACAGTAAATTAAAGAGAGAATAATACAGACGATTATCGATGATAACATGCTAACATATGTATGCTAATGAATGTCATGTAAAATAAAATACAATTTAAGAGTTGGATTTTTAAGTATAATGAGACCACCCCAACTCTCCAACATCTAGGCAAAGCTTAGGTGCGACTGTTTATATTTAAGATCTCAATTTTTTATTATACTTTTTATTTATTAATCTTATTATTAATACGAATTAAGAAATCGTGTGAAAAGACTTAATGAAGTAAAATTTCCTAAATACCCCATCATCTAGGCGGTATTCGGGAACAAATTGCTTCAAATGAAATTTTCACACGTGTCCTTAGGATTTTTAGGAGGTTTTGAGTAAGGGCTTGAATAGATATTTTGGAGGTTTGGTGTTAAGGTTTAGAGGGTTTTAAAGCTTGAATTTCAAGATATAGAAGGTTTAGGGTTTTGATTTTAGAGTTTGGAGATTTTAGGGTTTGGATTTTGGGGTTTGGGGTTTTGATTTAAGGGTTTGGATTTTAGGGATTTTGATTTTTTAGGGTTTGGATTTTAGGGGTTTCGGATTTTTTAGGGTTTGGATTTTAGGGGTTTTAGAAACCTAGGATTTTGAAAATTAAGAATTAGTGTTTAAGGTTTCGTTTTTAAGAAAATATGAACATCTCTAAAAATCTCCAACATTTAGGTGGATTTTCGAAATAAGTTTGATTTTAATGATTTTTAAAAATTAATCAATAATTTCTCATATATTTATTTTTTATGAAAATTTATTAATAATAATTCCCCAACATCTAGACGGAATTATTTTTTAGAAAAATATTTTTTATTCCCTCCAACATCTAGGCAGGAAAAATAATAATAATAATAAATATTTTTTTTGAGCATTTCTAATATATATTTTTAATTGTTTTGATTTTTATTATTATTAAAACAACGAGAAATTTATTCTAACAAATTTAGAAATTTATCATGCAAGAATAAATAAAACAAACTCAAAATAACAAAAATAATAATATAAAAAAATTTTAAAAATTAAAAAAAAAATTACCTGAACCAGACCGGTCAACGATCCAGTCAACGCTGGTCTGGACCGGCTCGGGGGTTCAATCTACGGTTCGGGCATTCGAGTGATTCAAACCGATTCACTGGCGGTTCGTTTGGATCGGTCAGCAATTGTTGGAAGAGCGGGTCAACAGGTCGGGTTTTGTGAATCCCAAATCAGATCCGGATGAATACGCAGATCCTCCTTGGCCTAAAACGGCGTCGTTTTGGCCCTATGCTCAAAACGACGTGGTTTTGCTTTTAATGTTTTCTATAAAAATTAGATTTTTTTTTCAGCTCACTTTTCGGTTTCCACACAAAAATTTTTTTTTTCGGAGTTCTGGGTTCTTCTGACCCTAGCCGGAATCCGGCCGCTAGGACTGTCGCGTCGGTCGCCGCTTAGGCCATCGTCAGTGGTGGTCGCCAATAATCAAAAATTTTGAAATCCTTCTGAAAACTCCTTTCGACGCGATCTTTCCAGATCCGTCTCCTCTTCCCCAGAAATGGCCCCGATCGACGTAGATTGGGGTTCAAAGTTTTCTGTTTTTCTTTTTTTTTTTTTTTTAACTCAAACTAATAACTTTTCTTTTTTGTTGCAGGTATCTCCTCGGCGCTGGGTTCCTTGTCGATTCAACGGGGACTGTGGTTTCTATTTTATAATTTTTTTATGTTGATTTTTGTGGTTTTGTTTGTTTTTCTGTTTGGGTATTTGGGGAGTTGTTTGGGGTTTTTTTCATCTGAAAGGTTGTTGGTAGGGGTGTGTGTTTTTTTGGCGTTCTGGTAAGGGGATATCCGAGCGTTTTTAGCTTTCGGAAAGGATGGTCCGAGAGAGCTGAAGGGGAAAGGGGCTGGGGATTTTAAAGAACTCCAATTAGGGGAATCTGGGTGGCTATAGGGTGGCTGTAGGCTGGTGAGTGTGGGTAGACAGGGGGCTGGTCAGAGGGCTGTAAGGTGCTTGGTTGGGGGCGACAGCAGTGCCAGCCACCCTACTTTTTGTTTTTCTTCTTTTTTTGTTTTTATTTATTTTTTTATATAATTAATAATTATTTATTTTTAAAATTATTATTATTATTATTATTATTAAAATTATTAATATTATACTGAAATGAAAACAGTAAACCTAGACAAAACCAGTGTCTACAATAAGAATATTTTAAGACTTGGATAATTTGAAATCAAATTGATACTATCATTTGGATGGACACTGTGAGGGTGCTATAATCTGCTTCATGTGTAATTGCACTCCTGAATCTAAAATCTGATTTCGTAGATCAAAATCTATTATTTAAAGATATCTAAGTCAATAATGGGACTCCTCTTTAAATATGATAGATTTGATTAGGTGACCAATCACACTTAACAAAAAAGATTAGTGACGGCTCCTTTAATCTATGTGTAGCGGTAGGTCCACGGATTTATATGTGATGATAGTAGGTTTATGTTATGGATTTTCTTTTGCTTATAGAACCTTTATATACTTGAATTTGAGCTGTGGACGTAATATAGAATTATTATCTTGCTTATCATTATGGTTATTCTTTTCCTATAGTGACTTACTGCAACGTCTTTGAGGCCAAGTCAATGACACCGTTGGAACACTAGCTGGAGGTAGGTATACCAACGACGATGTTGTTGCTGCTGTGATCCTTGGTACTAGATCAAATGTGGCTTACGTGGAACGTGCACAAGCAATACTAAAATGGCATGGTCTGCTACCCAAATCATGAGAGAAGGTTAGTTCTTTAATTGCTATTAGTAACTTTCTATATCTTTAAGATTGTTTCTTTTCTTTCTTGATGTCACAATTAAAATCAATGATGTTATCCATGTAAGTTAGAAGTAGAACTATTTAATTAGGTAGTATGAATACTAAAGTTGCTGTTGATAATGGTTGAAGGTTATCAATATGGAGGGGGTAACTTTAGGTCATCACATCTTCCATTAATAGAGTAAGACCATGCACAAGATGATGAGAGTTTAAACCCTGGAGAATAGGCAAGTGCATAATTTTTTGTTGTTCTAGTTCTTTTAGCTTTTGCCTTACTTCTGTTAAACATAATTTGTTCATCTTGTATTTTTTTGATTTGCCCCAGATTTATGAAAAGGTAATATTTGGTATGTATTTGGTATTTGGTATGAAAAGGTAATATTACCTCAATACAAAAGGTAATATTTGGTATGTATTTGGTGGAATAGTGTCTGCGGAGTTCTATGTAGGATGGCTGAGGAAGCTGCATTCTTTGGTGACACTATTCCACCAAAACTTAAAGTACCATTTGTATTGAGGTAATTTTCTCAAGCTATTTACGGATCTATATCCTTTTTATTTTTTCTTTGCTTTCGATATTTCGTTTTGTTTGATTCCAGTTATTTTTCATCAATCGCACTTTAATTTCTGTAAATTGGTTTACATTTTTCTCTATAACGCTGTATGCTAATCTTTTTCATGTTTTTTCGGTACTCTAATCATTTTCATTTACACAATGTTCGAAATGAGAAAACTGGTATTGAACATTTTGTTTGCCTTTGCTAAGAAATGTCATTTGTAGAAAACTTATTTTGCGTGAGATTATGAGAAAAATTTGAACTTGGAAATGATCTGGCTAGGTCCGGTATTCAAAGAACTATTAAATTTGAGTTAGTGTATGTGAGGTTTTGCATAACATTTTCGGACTTCGAATGAAATGTATTCTTTCATAGGAGATGATATTTCTTTCACCGGTTCTGTGCTTATTTCTTGAATTCATATATACCCAAATTACGTTTCGTTTGTGTGACGTAATCTAATGCACAAATTTTCAATTGCTACTGCTGGAGTATCCAATGCAAAGTTGGTTAGATAGGTGGTATTATGCTAACAATATGGTTAAACAGCTTTCTTTCTACTTTACTAACAGTTGCATTGAGACGATGTAGTTGAGAAAAGGGAATCAAAGGAGTATCTTTGCAAAGAAGTGTTTATTTTAATGCTATTTAGCTTCAAATATTTATTATTGGAAAATTTTCAATTACAATGTCCACCGGTCAAACTTTTTCGTAGGAACCAAAAGCAGCAGCCTGTAGCTAAAACTTAAGATTGCCAGCCTCCACTGTCTCTTATCCTAAGTGACACATCTGATTTCTTTTTATGCTATCAATAGAAAAAATTGCAAATCTGGTAATTTTGCTTAAAGGAATCAATATGGTTTAAGTTTTTACCCTTTCGGAAATGTGTTTAAACATGAAAAATCTCTTCTTTGAGCGAAAAAGGATTGTGGCTCCACTGCATTTAATAGTAGAAAATATGGCAAAAGTTAAAAGCATTAATGGAGTTTTTTATTTCTTTTAGTTTATTAGTTATTTCCTTAAAATGGTTTTTTTATGTCATTATATTTGATTAAATATAATTGATTTGATTTTTGTAGCTTGGTTGAAGGTTACTTTAGCAATATAATTATTTTTGGCTCTAGGTGCAGGTGCAAATAAAGACACATTCCTTTACATTTGATCAAGTTTATGGAAATGGTGGTTCTCCGTCATCTTCCATGTTTGAAGAATGTGTTGCTTCTCTGGTTGAAGGTTTGTTCCAAGGATAAAATGCTATTATACTTGCTTATTGTCAGGTAATATCAATTGATATATGAGAGCTGCTCTAAGTTAAACAAGCTTTTTTTTAATGTCTTGGTATTTATGTTCATGGTTGACATGTGCAATTGTTCCAGACGGGATCTAGGAAGACATATACAATGGGGACAGCTATCAAAAATGGTTGCGAGACAAGATTGATTCCTTAAGTTATGAATGCATTGTTCAAGAAAATTGAAACATTAAAGCATCAAATAGAGTTCCAGCTACATGTTTCCTTCATAGAGGTAATGAAAGAAATATTTATATGTTTCGCATCCTGTCCAGAAAAAAACTTTTCGTATTTTCTAGTTAGAGTTGATATAAATTCAACCCAAAACCAGAAAACATTTAATTCGATATTCTTATCATATGTACACCAAGAAGCAAAAGTATAATTCTTTTTATTTGTAGTATTGACAATCTGCTGTTTATGTTTGGAAATGAATCAGTTTCTTTCAGCTGTGGTCTGCCGTCAGCTAACCCTCCTATATTTATATGCAGTGAAGAAACAAATCCGGACGTACCAAAAATTGAACAAAAAGCAAAAATAGAACTGTCAATTTAGGTTAACTCTTAAGTTTTATCTCAATTACTACATTTTGTACTTTTCTTTCATGACAAACAACTTTTTTTTATTATTAAAACAAATCCGTAGCATCGTGCGGGCCTTCACACTTGTTATAAATTAAAAGAATCCCATAAAGATTCTTTGTTTGAGACATGTCCTATATAAAAATCATCATCATTTTGTCCCTTTAATGCATGCCTTTTAGACATGTAATTGGGTAAATGGACCTTTTCCTTCAGGTCTCATCCAAGTGCCATGTAATACAGTCAGTCAAATTTAAATCCAAAGTCATTGAAGTTTAAGTCTAAGATCAAGTTCAAATTAATTCAAACTTTTTTTTAAAAATTTATTTGAATTATATTTCCTTACATTTTTTTCTTTAATTATCTATGTTATTTTGTTATTATGTTAATTTATTGAATTATATTTTGAAAAATGAAGTTCATAAAAAATATATTAAAGTATAGAATTATTTAATTATTTAAACATCTAATAATGAAAATTTGATTAAAAATAGTGGCAATTTTCAAAAATAAATTTTTAAACTGATGGGAATTTTATTGAATCCATAAAATATTAATGAAGTCTTAGAAATTTTTGAAATGAGAATTAAATAAATTCATAAATAACTATTTAAAATAAAATTTTAAGGTTAGTAGGTTTTTATTAACTCTACCAAAATATTAAAAAAGTCTTAAAATTTTTTCAAATTGAAAATTAATTAAATTCATAAAGAATAGAAAATGAAATCATAAAAAATTAAAGTCATAAAATTCATAAAAATGAAATATAAGAAATAATTTATAATGGATGAAAATATATAATTAAAGTTAAAGATTTTATTTTGTTCTACTCACAAAATCTCTCACATTCTTTTATGCATGTCAATATAAATTATGAAAATAGAGATTAAAATTTTCAAATAATGAATTTCAAAGAAATATATAATGATATTAAATAAAAAATTAATTTTCTTAAATTTGAGTCAAGAATAAATGAAGCATTTTATAATAGTTTTTCAAAAAATTATTTGTAATAAATTTTTTAGATAATTTATTTATAATAAATTTTAAATTTTATTAACCATTTTAATGAAAATTATTTTAAAAAATATTGCGAATACGTGTTGGACATCCATTCTAGTATAATAATAATTTATAACATTATATAAAAGCTATTCTTAATTCCAAATTGATAGCCATGTTAACTGTGTCATAAAAAATAAGTAGAGGAACAATTTAGGAAAAAAATGGTAATATAATGTAAGGAAATTTTGGTAGAGAATGATGCTGTAAGGATATTTTGGTCTTTTGCCTTTGAGAGTTAGAACAGATAAGAGAAGAATCTAGAAGAAAAACAAAATGGAAAAATGGGGAGGGGAGGGGAGGGAGAGGCAACGGTGAGAGAAAGGGGGTAAAGAATAAAACAAAAAAAAAAAAAAAAAAGAGTTGGGAAAGAAGGAAAATGAATGAGATTGAGAGGTTGTTTCCAATATAGGAATGTCGGATCCAACTTTATCTGGTATTTTTTTGCTACTTAAAATAGATCTATTTTAATCTTTTTCATTTCTTTCTATTTATTCTTTTGCTCTCTTCTCGTATCGATGTCGAAGGGACTTGAAAGGAAAGAGCATGGAAGAGAAAAAGGTAAGGAAATAATTTTTGCTTTGTTGTTTGTATATTTGGGAAATTGCTCTTGTTTTTGCGTATTTGGATCGTGAAGTTGTTTTTGACTCAGCTGACTAATTTTAAAATTTTTAAGATATATTTGTTTATTTTTTTCCTTTTTATTACAGGTATTGTTAAAGGTACTGCAATATCTCAATTTAAAATTTTAAAGATGTTTATTTATTTATTTTTTGATGTCTTCTAAGATATGTGTGTCTTATATGGACTTTACAGGTTACTTCTTAATAAAGAAAAGATACAAAAAATTAATAAAAGTAGTTAGAAGCTGCAAAACCTTATGCATTTAATCAAATGGGCAAATGCAAGAAAACAACAGTAAGTAGACAAAACTTAAAAATGCCAACTGTATAATATTTCAAAGGCATCGTTCATTTAAAACATCAAGCATTTTTTTAACAAAGAATTAAGTTTCCAAGGCAAAAACAAAACTTAAAATTACGAAACATGAATCCAAAATCCCCACTTTTTCCCACTTACGTGATCGGCAGTAGCCAACTCACCCATAGCCCAAGAATCAGCCCAATCAGTAGCCACCATCAGTGTCCTAAGCTCCACAAAGCAAAAGTGTTTGCTGCCCAATTCAGGAACCAACTTTTCTTCCTTGGTATGTGATGATTCTCATTTTTTTAATAAAATTATATTGTACTTAATTGGTTATTTTGTAACTTGATTTCTTTTTGCTTGATTATTTACCTAAATTTTCAAATTTTCTGTGTAGGGAAAACTCAAATACCATGCCATCACCTAGTATCAATATGCAAGCAATACCTGAATCTAGTAGAAAATTTGCCTAGGCAATGCAAAGGCCTTGGGGGATGAGGTGAGCTATTTTCCAGGAGAAAATGGAACCATGAAGAGGAAGAGAAGCTGCCATTGCATGCCTAAGAAGTCCCAAGCCGTGAGCCACTTAATGAGTGCATGTGGGAGCTTCCTTTCTTGCATAGGATAACTTGCTAGTCAGGGGCTGGCTTTATGAGCTGCAAGCTGACTTTGGAAGCTCAAATGAAGAGAAAGAAAAAGAAAGATATCAAGCCAAATTTGGAGCACTTTGATCGGCTTTGGTTGATGCAAGAAAGGGCGAACCATTTACACTGCAAGACAAGACCACAATGAATATGACATCTTCTTGTTTGTCTTTGTGCAATTAATTCCCACGGTTTGGAGGGGTTGGGAGATGGAAAATTTCAGAGTACGACAAGGATACAAGATGGCATTTTAGTGGAAAATGATTGGAAAGGTAAGGGAACTCAAGCAAGGTGGCACAAGTGAATGAAGGTCAACTACCTAACAAGCTTCCAGCCTGCTGGCAGATTCGATTTTTGCACCAAAACCAGCTGCCAAATGGCTCATTTTGAGGGGGAACAAGCTGCCAAAAATTGTCCTTGGTGGAAGTAAAAACTCTCATCGGCCAGGTTATCAAACATCGCATAGGGGGGAAGTGCTTGTAAAGTTTACGGTTTGGAGGCCTCTTCCCAGCGGCAAAATTTTTTTTAGCCTGCTGGCTTTTTGGGGGGCCATGATTGATCAATAGGAGGCCTTGATTGGCCATTTGAAGACCTGGAACTAGGCTTTAAATAGAAAATTTTATGGGAGGAAAGGAGAGCCGCAAATCTTCATTGTATTTTTGAAAAAAAATTTTTTATGTCTTCACGGTTTTCACGTCACTGGCAGGCAGCATTGTTGCTGACCTTGGCGCGACTTTTTAGCTCTAGTTTTCCTCCGTTGTAATGCTTTATTATTTCATTTTTTAATTCTAGTTTCCCATCACTTGCATTTTATTCTCATTTAAACTTTGTTCATTGCAATTTTTATGAATGAAATTTTTAGTTTCTGCCGTTAAAATATCCAGCCCAGTTTTGTTTTTTAATTTTAATTTTTTCTAGCTTATTTTTACCTTGTTTGGAGCTTGATATTGTGAGGGAAGGATGCTTTTGATAGCGGGATGAACTTTTGTATTTTCGGTTTTGCCAAGTTCATTTCTGCCCAGGTTTTGTTTTTATCTGGTGCCTTATGGTTTTAGTTGCTGTTTATGTTTAGTTTCTATGCATGTGAATTGATTTAAATGATGTTAGGTTAATGTTTAGCATGCGTTTGCTAAAATACCTTTAAACGTAATTTAAATAATGTTAAGTTAATGTTTAGCATGCGTTTGCTAAAATAACTTTAAAGGAGGTACTTAATTTTATCTGGATTAATTTGAATTTGTTTGATTTTTATGTTTTTATTTAAGTAAGTTTAAGCATTAAATTAAATTACATTTGTTCGAATGAATTAGTAATTTTAATTTTATTATTATTATTATTATCCTTTAAGATTAATTAACTAATAATTAATTAAAATTAAATTACAAAAAAAAGTAGAAATATCGAACTAAAATGATAGTGGCTAGCAGAGTTAGAGGCTTTTCTGCCCATTCCACGCCATAAGCAGCCAAATCTCCAATTGGTTCTTCAGAGGCAGTACTTGTGTTGTTGCATTTGGGGGTTCTGAGGTTGAAACAGGAAGAGAACAAAAAACTCACAGATTAAAAACCAAGGGAAAACACAAGGGGAGGGGCGGTTCGAGCACCCATTTCACCAGACCAAGACCATCTTCAAGCACCGGTCCCTCGCGAGCACCTTCATCCAGCCCTAGCCCCTACATTAAGCTCCATTCAACCCCAAAATTCCTCTCAACCAGCCTTCACCCCCACACCGGCACCATAGCCACCTTCTTTTCCAAGCCCTAAGCACCAAGACCAAAGAACACCAGCCCGGTTCCATAGCCCCAGCCTCTATGTACCAAATGACTAGGCCTCTCACCGGCACCACTCGACGCTAGTCCCTGGCAAAACGCAACCACCGCACGCACCTTCCCAACACTCAGCATCGAGCACAACTAACCGTCGCTTGCATCCTTGCCATCCAACCTAGCCCTTTGGACCTTGCACCTTTCACAGTCCCTCAACACAGCACTCGCTCACCGCAAACACTATCACCGAACTTCGGCCAGCTATAAGCACCTTTTGAAACTGTTGCAACCATGAACCACCATGGTCCCTGAGCAAAAACCCAAGCCACCATAAATAGACCTTCACCAACCCAACCATCCTCGTTGCCATTAACTGCCACAGCCACAATCAATACGAAAAGAAAAAAAACCACAAAAAAGACCCACCTGCAACTAGTCAAAGCCAAAAAAAAAAAAAAACACACACACACACAGTCTCCTGTTAGGGAACCTCAATGTTGGAGCAAAAAAATAAAAATAAAAAAAGCACAAAAAAAGGGAAAAAGGTAGCCAGAAACCACTAACGCCAGCATCATGGATAGACGGTAGCGCACGATGTTGTACTTTTTTTGGACGATCAGAACTAGTGATAATGAAGATTGAAGAGAGAGGAGTAACATATTAAAACTGTAAGAGGATCCAATAGTGTAAGAAAAAGATCTGAAGGATTGAAGTTTCGAGCTAAATCTTCAGATCTAGGCTAATTCGAGGCAATTTGTGAAAAACAAGGACTAGATTTGAGAAGATGGAGTATAGAAGAAGCTATCGGTGAAATTTGGTGGCGAAAAGGAGCCGACTGATAGCGGTAACTGGCGGCGTTATGGTTAACGATGCAGCGACTCTCTGGGTTAAGAAGGGAGGCTTTTTTTTTTGTTTCCTAAGGTTTTTGTTTAGAAGAAAGTTTTTGAAGTGAAATGAAAATAAAAAAACGAGTCTTTTATAGTTGAAAAAAAAAAGGTTGACCAGCGAGTGGACTCGATTTGATTCAAGGTCCGTAACCCTGTCACAACCTTGAACCGGTCAAACTGAATTCTTTCTGAATCGGTCTGAACCATTTGGACCTCTCTTGAATCATCTATTGAACTAAGAGAACCAGACTGATCCCGACTGAACCAAAAATGAATCGCTTCGAACCGTTGTTCGACTTTAACCAATCTTTTTGGATTTTTTTATATCCTTTATTTCTTTATAGTTTTATTAAGTAATTTATTTGTTTATGCATATTTAAATTATAAAATTTTAATAGTACATTTTAAAAAGAAAAAATGAAGAAGAGTTGCTAAAAAAAATATTTTTAAAAAAAAGATATTTTGAAGATGAGATCTTAAAAAAATTCGAGTAGTGATTCTTTAAGAATCTTTATGTAAAAAAACTTATTGCTGTTAAAATATTGAAGCATTTAGAATAATTTTCGATAATAATTTTTCACTTTAGTACAAAAAATAAATTTTAAAAAATATTATTTTATCATGTTCTATAATCTGCTTATTAAATATAAATTTTGATGATAAACATAAACCACTGAAAAATATGATTTTTGAGAATTTCAAGTAAAAATTCTTAAAAATTCCCTAAGTGAAAAAGTTTTTATTAATATTGCCAAAGTATTGAAATTTTTTTAGAAATTTTTTCAAATGTAAGCTTTTTATTTATTTTTCAAAATAGAAAAAAACTAAAAAATAAAAATAAAATATGTTTTTTTACAATAATGAAAATTAAAAAATTTAAATTTAAATACCAAAATTAAGACAATTTTAGTCATAATTAAAGGATAATGCAGAATTAATTGGTATCATTTTAAACGAGTGTTATAAATGTGCTAATCTTTCTTCAAGCGTGACCAACTCTCAAACTCGAACTGTTTCGTAGACCTAAAAATTTTTTTAATAAATTTTAATTAATTTTAAAATTTTTATTAAAAAGGTAAGTTTTAATAGGTGACTAATTGCACCTGACAAAAAAGATTGGTGGCAACTTTTTTTTGTTTTCAAATTCATCTAACAGTCCCCAAAAACCATTACAACAGCTTAGTGACTTCACCAGGAAAATTATTTTTTTTATAGAGTTAGGTCAGAAAATTAATTAGGTGTTATCTTCAATTTTGATTTAATGATATTAATTAGTATTTAACTTTAATTATCTTGATTTTGATTTTTTAAATAATGATAGTATTAAAAAAATTTACATGCATTTCATTTTAATTATGCCATTTATTCATTTATTATTTTATGTTTTTATTCTTGATAGATTGTAAGGCATTTAAGATTAGGTTGTTAATGTTTTGTTCCTTCATTCACACACGATGACACATTTTATATCATGTATGAGTTTTATACCTGAGCTCCGTCTCTTTTAGGAGAAAGTAAAGTATTTATGCTCTCGTGAGGTAATAACCTCTATAATAGAAAGCGAAATACTCTCATTTAAATTGAACCCTTTCAGTTCGTAACCTATAATGGGTGATGATCGAGGTACCTTACTAGTATTGTATGGACGCTAGTGATGAATAATTTGAAAACTTTTAGACTAATAAATCCTCACTTAGCATACAATGAACTTTAAGGTACCAGCTTTAGATAGAGCCTAGTCGACTTTTTTTGTAGAAATAACCAAAATATGCATTAAAATTTGAAAAAGAAGAAATAGATAATAAAATAAAAACATTTTCTTGGAAAAAAGAAAAGAAAAAATTATTTTGACATGTAGTTTATTCATTCGGTGGTTATCCAAAATTTGCATTTTTAGAAAAAATTTTAAAATAAAATGAAGAATATTTTTTAGCATTATTCGACAAACATAAAAAAAAAAAACAAACAAATAAAATTTTTCAAAAATAAAAGTTTTTCTTAAAGTCTTTGTTTATTGGCTAAATATAAATTAATAAAAAAAAATCTTTGAATCTTGGTTATTCTATGTGATAAAAATGTGTGTTCTTGAATTTTTTTTCCCTTTTCTAAAATAAAAAAAAAGAGAAATTTAAGTTTGAATGTTGTTTCATCTTTTGCATTTTTATTTAATCTTTTTGCGTGCATTCATATCATATTTTTTAAAAAAATGATGCAAATAATAAGATAATACATGTACTCCATCTCATGCAGATTATAATAAGATAATATATGCATTCCATCCCATCCACATCAATAGATAGTACATGCATTCTATTTCATGCACATGCTAATAAATAATACATACATCCCATGCATATCTAAATAGCTAGTGCATACACTCCATCTTATTACTATAGACACTTATTTTGTCTAAAATAATAATAATAATAATAATAATAATAATAAGTAAAAAAGAAAATTTGGTTTCAACTCTAGCAGCTAAAATCAAGCTACCATAGTGGTTTTTTTTCTCTTTTACACTGTTTAATTTGGTAGCATGAAATTCAGTGACCAAAAGTCACTAGACAAGTCTCCAAAATTTTTCACAAAAAGATCACAGGAGCTCTAGGATTTGAATCTCAAAAGCTTTATAAATATAGCTAATTTCTACAAAACAAAGTGGTGACAAAAAAAATGGGGAAAGAAAAAATTACAAAAAAAAAAAGAAAATAAAGCAATTTTTTGGGTTTACTAGGTCATAACTATATATATATATATATATGTATATATATATATATATAACACCATAAGTCTCTCAAAGAGGAACGACCAGCAAAAACAAAAAAAAAGTTCATTTAAAGAAGCAAAAAAAAAAAAAAAATCTTTTAACCAAAACTAAAAACCATTATCTAGAAAGCTTGGGATTTTTTTTAAAAATTTGTTTTAGGAAAAGTGTTTAGAATGAAAAAGGGAGTGTTTTGGAAATTTTTAGGAATTTAAAAAAAATATATTTTGGGTTGTTGAAAGTTGGAAAAGTTTGAATTTTCTAGTGATCTTTGAATTTTTTGGCAATCAAAAATTGGGATAAGGACTTGTATCTGGGAATTTTTTATTTTTTAGCACCGTTGCAGATTCCGACCATTAGTGCATGTCGATGACTAGCCAAAATTTGGGTTGCTACGACGGCTAATGAGGAAGATATTTTTTAGAGAGAAAGGCTTTGAAGGTAGAGAGAAAGAGGGAAAAGAAAAAATAAAGAAAAAAATCAGATTTGGGCTATTTACAGCCCAATGAAAATGATGTTGTTTAGGTTTGGGAGGATCCGGGCGTGACCCAATGACCTGACTCGTGATTTGCTCCCCCTAAAACCTTTGATAGGTTCAGACCAAACTAAACTGGTGTGACCATACTGTTGATCGGTTCGATTTAGGCAAAAAAAATTTTTCTGAAAATTTGAAATTATTTTTATTATTTTGAATTTTTATCATTAATATTTATGCATGTTAAAATGTTTAAGTTTGCTAGAATAAATTTTTATTGTTTTTATAATAAAATTAATAAAAACAAAATAAAAATAAATAATGAAATATATAGTTAAAATTTTTGATAATTTTGTTAAAATTTGAAACGAACCTTATAAAATAATGATAACAACAATAATTAATAATTAATGACATAATACCAATAATAAAAAAATGGTTTCTAACCTTTGATAAATTTTTAAAATAAAAAAAATTAGTAAAAAAATGTAAAAAAAGAAAATTTTTATCCAATGATGGAGTAAAAAATACTCCGAGTAGTAATACCTATGAAATCTCTAAGTGAGAAATTTTTTTTTAAATACTACGAACGTATTAGAGTATTTATAAAAAGTTTTCAATACTATAAAATTTTCTTTTTTTTTTTTGCTATAAAGTAGGAAATAAAAAAATTAACTAATTTGTTAAAATAAATTGATAAAAATAAGGAAAAAAAATTTTATCCGATGACAGAATTCTAAAAGTATTAAAGTAGTGATGCTTTACAAAATCACTAGATGAGAACATTTTTTTAATATTACCATTGTATTGAAATATTTATAAAAAAAATCTTCAATATGATAAAATTTATTCTTTTCTTCAAAAAAAATAAAAAATAAATTAAATTTTTAAAGAAAAAATAAAATGTGTGCATCAACATATTATCATTTGTATTGCATGCACGATATAATTTTTTCATGAAGAGTAAATTCGAGGCTTCAAGGATGAGATTCTAAGGTATTTGAATAAGCGATGCCTAAGAAATCTTTAGGTGAGAAAGAGTTCTTCTAATGTTACCAATGTACTGGAACATTTTAAGAATTATTTCAATAAAAGGGTTCTAATTTATTTTTCTCAAATAAAAATTGAAACAATAAATATGGAATAAAAATAACAAGGAATCAAAAATTTGATAAAACAAAAGAAGTCAAGGAAATTACTTTTTAAACGTCGAAACCAAGACTGTTTTGGTCAAGATTAATGGATAACACATAATTAATTGCTATCATTTTAAACGGGCACTGTAGGGGTGCTAATCCTTCTCCTTGCATAACTGACTCCCAGAACTAGATTGTTTTCACAGACCCTAAAATCATCATTTTAATAAATTTTAAGATTTTATTAAAAAGATAAATTTTAATAGGTGGCCAATTGCACATAGCCAAAAAAGATTGGTAGCGATTTCATTTTTTTTTTCATTTCCAAATTCATCGAGTGGCTCCAAAATCGTTGCGACAATTTGGCAAGTCCACTGGAGACACCATTTTTTCAAGAGTTAGGCCAAAATTAGCTACGTGTTATTCTTAATTTTGCTTTAAACAATCTTAATCAGTATTTAGTTTTAAATTCCTAGATTTTGATTCCTTTTCAATAAAAAATAAAAAAAATAAAAAAATAAAAAATAAATTAAAAACAAAAAGAAAATTTCACATGTATTATTTTATGCCTTTTTATTTATTTGTGTATATTATTCTCAATAAATTAGAAAACATTTGCACACTCGATGACACATTGCACTTTATGCATGAGCTCTATACTCAGGCTCTGTCCCATACAAGAGGAAGTAAAGGCCTATACTCTCGTGAGCTGATAACCTCTACAATGGCAAGCAAAATACTTTCACTCAAATTGAATCTTTTCCATTCGTAGCCTGTAATAAGTGACGATCGGTGTGCCTTAGTAGTCCAGCATGGACGATAGTAAGAAATAATTTAGGAACCTCTAGATGTATATCAATCCAAACAAGCATGTAATAAGTTGTTGGATGCCAACCTTAGGTAGAGCTTTGCCCACCCTTTTTTTAAAAAATGCCTAAGTCCAAAACGTGTAAGAATAAAAGTTGAAAAAAAAAAAAAAACAAAACAAAAACATTTTTTTTTAATATCAAACCACATCTTCACATTAACTCAATTTTTTTTCCTTTTTGCTTTTACACAAATCATATCATACAGTTCTGCATTGGGATATTTTCTCTAGGACATCTTTCTCCCAAGAAGTTCTTCATGAATCCCATAGAACTACAGATTTACTCATCCTCCATCAATGTCCTATGCGAGTCATATATTGAAGTACATGTCTAGTCAAAGAAAGCCCAACAATACAATGGAGATTGTTTGCCTATTGGTTGTGTCTGATTTACCTGAAAAGGTACATTTACATCTCACACAAAATAATATAAAAGACTTAGCCGTCATCTGAGGTCAGTTAAATGAAGAAAAAAAGAACACTTTTGTAAAAAGTATGGATCGATTGTATCCCTCATTTTGGTAATGATCGAGGAACAATTGGTTAGTGTAGCTACACAATTTAGAACCTATCCTATAAATGCTTTACTTAAATCAGGAAGATTTGGTGCCAACCATTAAGGAGTACTCGGTTTTGCTCGGGATAGAACTACTGTGTCTGAATAAAGTGTTTACCCAAAAGTTGAAATTAGGTTATCATAAAAAATTGGCCAAGCTTATGAGAGTTAAAGTGGAAACCATAGATTCCTTCGTAAAACCTAAAGGTGAACATTTTAGTATCCGTTGGGACTTCTTTTGTAATTTTGTTCAAAGGCATCTAGATGATGATCAAGGCTTAGCTATGTTTGTCTTAGCATTGTATGGTATGGTGATTTTCTCGAAAACCTTAGGCTATATCAAGATAATGATGGTGGACTTTTTTAAGCAAATTGAAACCCAAGTAATTAATCCTAGACCAACAGTCCTAGCTGAAACCATCAAGTCATTAAATTTCTATCAATGGAATGAAAAAAGATGATTCACAGGGTGTGTATTGCTATTATATGTGTGGGTTAAAAGTCATTTCAAACATGGAAAGAGTGTATTCTCAAAGCTGTATCTTCGAAACAAGGCACCAATCAAAGAATTCTACAAAAACCAATGGCTAACATTGAAGACTAAGGAAGAATGGGTTTTATTCTTGCTAAGGCTTACCGGGGATGAAATAGAATGGATCGCACCATGGATGCCTCATGTGCCTATGTTGTATTGAGGAGGAAATGAACAATGGATACCATTGTTAGGACTATTGGGTTTGGTAAGTTACATTCCGTTGATGGTATTAAGGCAATTTGGTGCAAAGTGGTTCGCTACTATCACTTATGACCTGGTTCAAGTATAATTCACCTACGAGGAGTCCAATCCACCAAGAACATCAGAGTAGTTGATCCAAGAATGAAAGAAAATACGAAGAATGAGATTAGGGCCTTTCATCGATAAAGTCACTCCTGATTACCAAATTTGGAAAGTGAAGTGACTTAAAGACAAAGTACTCATTCCTGATGATGGCTCATATTGATTAGCTAACCTAGTAGTAAAAGTACAATTATTAGAAGTTGAGCTTGTTAGGAAAGAATTAGAAGTTAAAAAAAAGGAAATAAAAAGAGAAAATTTGAGACTCTATGAGAAGATGAGACGGTAAAATATAAAGCAAAAGTACAATATAATAGATTGGAAAAAGGCATAAAAGAACGGGATATGGCCAACAATGATTTGAAAGATCTGCACAAAGAAAATAAAAGATTATGAGTCCAATTCAAGACTAGAAAAGTCACTAAGTTTTACCTTAGTCGACAATGTGAAATGGATGTCCTTCGAGAGGAAATGAACCAATGGAAAGGTAAAGCTCAAGAAAAGCAAGAAGACGTCACCAGAATTTCTCAAGAATATCAAAATTAGGAGGGATTATACTCTACAGCTTTAGCAAGATTAGTTGAATGCCAAAAAGAAAAGAAGAAGTTAAAGGCCATGCTCACAAAAGAGAGAAGAAAGCACCTCGAAGTATTGAATGAAAAAGAATCGCTTCATCAAGTGATCCAAAGGTTAGAGTTGCAACTGCAATACCATAAACACCATATTTTAGCAATAATAGATGAGTGGTGGAAAGAAAAAAAAGATTGGATCTTCACATGTGATTCAGAAAGAGATGCCAGCATAAGATGAGGGGAAAAAAGCTTAAGAAGGTAACAGTACATAGAGCATATGATCAGTCAAGTTTGTAAGGCAATGAAAAAGGCATGGAAGATGTGTAAAAAAGTAAAGGCATTAAGAAAAGAAGTCAATCTAGTAGGAAAATATGGGCAACACCTAGTGAACTTTCTAAACGAAGCCAAAGATCATTATGAGTAAGTTAAATGCTTAGATGGATATAATTCTAGAATGATAAATCTTATGTAACAAAAGTTGTTGGAATCAATGAAAATTTCTAGTGTCAAAATTCGTCCAAAAGCAAATATCTCTCACTTGCATTCATGCATCATTTACACCATTTTTGTTTTAATAACCATAGTCTTTTTTAAAAGAATCAAAAAATAAAATTTTCAACACATGGCATTTTGAATTTTAAAAATTTGTAGTTATAAAGGTTCAAGAATAGCTCACCCACCAAAAATTTTGATTGACCTACTCATCATTCATACGACACTAAGGCTCAAACAAGAATTATGGAATAAGAACAGGCCAGTCAATTTGAGAGGATTGAGAAGGCTTAAGAGGAACTAAAAAGGGATCTTAGTAAGATAGTGGACATGCTTAAAAATCTTAACAAAGAAAAGAGGTGGAAAGAAATCCCAATTTTCAAAAGCAATCACTAAACATGGTGGATCCTGTATACCCTCCAAGGTTTGAGCCATGACCAACCTAACCTTCTCAAAGAGCTAGAATGAAAATCCCTACTCTCAAAGTATATTCCTATCCTTATCTAGGAATGATATGCACACTTACTCCAGGACAATTCCAAAATTTTGCTAATCTCATCATGGTAGAAAAACCACCTGAGCCAATTTTGATTCCTAACTTGGATGATCCTAAAGAGAGGGAAAAGCTAGGGATGAAAACATATAAGAAAGTGAAAGATACTAGTGCCTAGTAGAAGATGAAATTATTAGAAGAATGACTTAAGGCCATAGAGGGAATGGATTTTTATGGCTCCATGAATGTAGCTGAGCTTTGTTTGATCCCAAATATGGTTATTCCACCTAAATTTAAGGTTTTTAAATTTGAAACATATGATGGTACAAAATTCCTAATGACTCATGTCACCATGTATTATTATAAGATTACAGCAAAAAACTATTGATGCATGTATTTTAGGATAACCTTACGGGTTTTACAACTAAATGGTATGTTCAACTAGATAGGGCTCATATTCATTCCTAGCTAAAACTCATAAAGCCATTCTTTACACAAAATTGGTATGTTATAGATCTAGTTTCAGATCGTCTATCTCTATATAATATAAAAAAAAAAGTAATAGAAAACTTTAAAGAGTATGCACAAAGATGGAGAGATATGGTCACATAAGTACAACCTTTCTTCATTGAGAAAGAGACAACTGTCTTATTTGTAAACACCTAAAAAACACCTTACTATGAAAGACTAATGGGCAATGCAACTAAAAACTTTGTAAATATGGTGATATTAGGTGCGATTATTAAAAATGCCATAAAAAATGTCAAGCTCAATACAAGAGAGACAAGTGGAGCAAAGAAAGGTTAAGCTCTCAAGAAGAAAGAAAATAAAGCCCAAGCAGTGAACTATGTGGGGCAACAATTCAGAGGTTTCACGTCATACCCCATACTAGTGTACCAAACCCATTACCCTTCCATAAACAATGTTACATCCATCATTTATCCATATCAGCCATATTAGTCGTTATAACAACCAATTTATCCTTCCCATTTTCAACCATCATTTCATATACCCAGCTATTTATACAAACTCCTACTACACCTACCAAATCAGAATGGAGACCCAATCCAAGTAGTGGTCCGAGAGCACTAAAAAATACCCAAGAAAAAACCACTTTCACTACAAGAAAATTTCTCTATAATGACGCTTAAAACATGTCAGTAAAACTTAAAAATCTATTAGTATGGCACAATAAACCCTATACTGATGGTCAAAATATCTATTCTAATGAATTTATAACCATCAGTATATCCCTTATCAGTATAGACTTATACTGATGGTTTTTAAGCTGTTGAAATATGTAACAGAGATATACTGATGGTTTTAGTCCATACTATATGTATAGATATTGGTATAGCATCTATTATGTGTTCTGTATTATACCTTTTACTGACGGTTATTCCCGTCAGTATAGACTCATATGTTTTAACTTTTTTCAACTTATACCGATGATGTCTCTGTCAAAATATCTTTTACCAATGGTCAATGCTCGTCAGTATAGCCTTATATGTTTTAACTTTTACTGACGGTCCATGATGATTGTCAGTATAGTTGAAATATTCCAATAATAAAATGTGTTAGTATAAATTTTAAGGTGTTGGTAAAAACTTTTTTTTTGAATTATTAATATTAATTTATTTATAATCAAAATATGATATTGTTTCATATAAAGTAAAAATACATAAAAAATAAAAATATTTAATAACATTTGAAATAAAACAACAACCAAATTATTTTATAATCCACAAATTTAAAATAAGTAAAGAACTAATGTCATTGTATCGAATCTAGAAAAAATAGAACATTAATATCTATGATTGAATGTCTACAAACATGATGCTTGAAGTAAATAAACAATTCCCCAAAATAAGATGATGCCATCCCAAGTTGGTCCAAATACCTCTTTAATTAGTAAAACCCAACAAAAATTCCATGTCAAATTAAGCTTTTGCCAGTCAATTAACATAGAAAATGTTCCCAAGGTCAAGTCAAGCATACCAAAAACTATAAACAAATAAATTGTTGACAAGATTTTGTCCACTGTTACAGGCTCCCCTTGCTTCACAAACCCAAGCCACTGCTAAAGTTGCTGAGTTCTTTAGAATTGTTTAAAGGTTTTTAAAAGGCTGCTGGCCACCATCTAGATAAAATGGATCTAGATTTTGTTCATAAGCTGATTATCATTACCTAGATACAAGGGAAATATGTAATTTAATAATTGAATTCCAAGAAATATATTTTAAACAATACAATTTACTATTTTATTGTACCTATACCAAGGTTGTAAATGTGTTGAGTCATTATTTACAGAGATTTAGGTTTTTTTGTACAAATTGTGTGAACCAGTTTGCATCAAAGAATCCTTCTGGCGCTATTACTAATGGCTGAACCTTAAATCCTCTCTATATATTCTGAACAATGTTTTGAAGATTGTTCTCATCAAATGTATATTGATCTACTGCAACTCTTGTTCCAATGCTAGAGCTATACAATCCATTTTCTGATAAGCTAGATTGCTATTTAAGCAATTTCATTGTTTTAGATAACAAAAAATGTAGGAAAAGAATTTGCTAATGAAAAAATAAAGGCAAGATTATCAATTTTTTCCTACACATTAAACTGCATATTAAAGGAAAGATTTTACCAAGTTCCCAGCCATGAATGGTATAGCCTTAGTTAACAGTGTATCTAGTGAGTGATTTAGCATTACTAGAATTCCAAGCTCCCATGGCAGAACTGTCTAGACCTACAGTTCTCCCATTTAGTGCATTTAAGCTGAAAATGACCATAGCCTTGTTTTGGAAGTAAAAGCATTGGATCCAGGTAAAAGGAAACTTCATCTAGTTGTTTAAATGTTAGGAAATAGACAAATTACAAAGTTTATAAAGACAGTAATAAAGTTTATTTACCTAGATTTTTTTAAGAAAATGTTGAGTTCATTTTATTTAGACAAGGGTAAGCAACCTTTGGAGAAACCAAACATCTTTAAGCTATTTTTAGTAAATGACGCACAAGGATTTTAGTAAATGGTGCACAAGAGAGATAGACATTTCCAAGCATCTAAGAGGTTTCCATATTAGATATCTTGGTTATGTGTCTTGAGTCTTATTTGTTAATATCCAAATGTTATCCATTATTTAGGTGAATACAGGGCATGAAAGAAACCTTTGCTCCATTTCTTTTATTGATTTTAATCAGATATGAATGGTCTAATTGCACCTTAATATGGTAATAATTTGCCATCCTTTACAAAATTTGACCAAATAGAGAAAATTTTGTCAACCAATCATGAAAAAACATTAAAATGAAGATGCATTACCAAAACTACTAAGAAAATGGAGATTATGTTTTGTTTGATGTGAACCCTAAACATTCAATCGTCCTAAGCTATTACTTCTTCATAAAACATTCAATCATCAAAGCCAGTGTCAACAGAAGGACAAAAAAAATAGGCATGCTCGATGACATAAAATTGAAATGAAAAAAATAAAAAATACCTTTAAAAATGTCAAGAGTTTTGATGCTTCAACTTTGATTCAGCTCTAAAACAAAATGGGTGCCGATGGGTTTAAGTTTGTATGGTCGATGAGAGGTGGACAAAGTTGGTGGGAGGTGGAGATTAGGCTATGGGTACCAACAAATGGAGATAGTTGGTGGGAGGTGGAGATTAAGTATGTAGAGTCGGTGAGAGGTGGAGGTAAAGAAAATAATTTAATTTCATAAACCTAATATTTTTTTCCCAAATAAAAGCTAATATTTTTTTTTTGTTTTGAGCCTATATTGATGGTTACATTAATAATTGTCAGTATATATCCCTAAAAATTTTTTATAGGAGATTATTAAAGATTTTTTTTCTTCTATTTTTTATGAGGGGACTATTTAAGGTATTTTAGCCCAGAAAATGCCTTTAATAATCCCTTACCAAAAATTGAATGAGGTCATTGAAGGCATTTCAGGCTAAAAAATACCTTGAATAATCCCCCTTTAAAAATTTATGGGGTGGATTATTCAATGCCTTCAATAATCCCCTCATATTTTTTTTGGAATTATACAAGGTGTTTTTGTGAGTAAACACCTTGAATAATCCCTTAGAAAAAATTGAATGGGGTTAATCAAGGCATTTATGGCAAAAAATACCTTGAATAATCTTATTAAATTTTTATAAGGGGATTATTGAAGGCATTTCTAGTTAAAAATGCCTTGAATAATTTGTGGATTATTCAAGGCATTTTTGGCAAAAAAATGCCTTCAATAATCCAAGAATTATTTTTTTAAGGGATTATTCAAGGCATTTTCTATAAAAAAATGCCTTCAATAATCTCAATGTTTTTTTTTTTTAGATTAGTCAAGGTGTTTTTGTCTAGAAAATGCCTTGAATATTCCTTTACAAAAAATTGAAGGCATTTTTTTTTGGTGAAATGCCTTTTGATCATTTTTAAAATTCATTCCCATTTCTTGAACTTTGGAATCTCAAACTGCTAATACAGTGAATGATAAATATTATTTTATAAATTTTTTTTTACAAATAACATAGAAAAATATTTATATGAATATAAATGCTACTATGTAGATTATTTATAATTTGACTTTCGATCTAGAATGATTTTAAAATTTTATGAAACCATATTAAAACTGAAATATTAATTGAAATCAAATTAATATAATATTTAAATTAAAAAAATTTTTAGTCTAATTTTTAATTATAAATTTATTAATTAATATAATACGTACAAATTTTATTTAAAACATATTATCATTTAAAATTAATTAAGTTACAAATTTTATTTATTAATAATTATAGTTTTTATCAAATTATAGTTTTGAAAATTTTTATTAAAGGAAAATATTATGAATTAATATTTTTTAAAAAAGAAATTAGGAATAAATATTTTTTGAACTTATATTGACAGTTATTATAACTATCAGTATATAACATATTTTTAATGACAAATATTTATATACCATCAAAAACAGTTTACATATACCGACGATTATACAAAGTGTTGGTATAGGCACTATCTATATTAACAGTAACTAAAATCCGTCATTATAGATATTTTTTACTTACATAATTTGACTGTTAGTATAGATAAGTGTCAGTATATAGTATACTTATACTGATGGATAGTTATGCGCATTGTGATTATCATTATGGAAACCTGAGCCATTCTACGAAAAACTACATGTCTTTGAAGCATAAAGTGTAAGGGTTAATCAATAAAAGAGTGTTAAACTTTGATACCAGCTAATAGGGGACTCCAAATGTTAATGGGAACCCTTTACCAAACCATACTAGACCATCAATAAATGCTTTGATTGATGGGTAAGTAAGCTACGTAAAGAGAGGGATAGAAGAAGTCAAAACTCCGATGGCTAAGGTGTTTGCAGCCTTAGTCAAAGCTGATATGTTAAAGTCAATAGAGCCTTAGAAGTGCTATGAAACGATTGACTCAGTTGAAAATTATGACTATCACAAAGGTGCTTTCAGGCATTCTATCAAAAATTGTGACCAATTTCATCAAGATGTGTAAAAGTTGATGAATATAGGTCGGATAGAGTTTTATTAAGAAAAAGAAGATTTGATGAAAGTTGAAGTGTTTACCATTGATTCAAAAAATAGGTTTATGCATAGATCGGTGACTATCTATTTTGATGAGAAGTCGACCTTCAGGCTAGAAGGGGTAATCTCTCGACCAGTAGTGACAATTAAAGTCCCTGGCACTTTTCCATACCAAAATGACAAAATAGTACCATGAAAGTATGACTATGATCTTGTAGTTAATCTAGATACTACAAACATAATGAACGTAAGAGATATGACTCAGAATGGAAGATGTTACACTCTAGAAACATTAACGAAAGCTTGAAAAGAAAAAGCAAAGGTCAGGGAAGGAAAGGGAAGTTAGAGTAATCCTGTGGTAATCCTCAATAAAGAATATCAAAAGCCTATCTTTGAGAATGAAGTGTGTGAAGTTTTAAAGCTAATAAAACATAGCAAGTATAGTGTGGTGGACAGTTGAATAAGATGCCAGCTAGAATTTTGCTATTATCATTGTTACTAAGCTCAGAGTCACACCATAATGCTTTATTGAAGGTACTGAATGAAACATATGTATATGATAATATATCTATTGAATACATAGAATAGCTTGTTCGTAATTTGACAATTTTAAACTACATCTCTTTCAGTGATGAAGAGATTCTTTCTAAGAGTCGAGAAAGTAAAAAAGCTCTTCACAGTATTGTCAAGTGCAAAAATTATTTAGTGGCAAAGGTTCTAATTAACAATAGGTGTTCAATAAATGTCATGCCTATGATTTTGTTGGCGAGATGACCCATTGATGTATCATACATGAAGTCTAGTCACATGGTTGTTCGAGCTTTCAATAGAACCAGACGATGGGTGTTAAGAGACATAAAAGTGCCATTGTAGATTGGTCCTTGCACTTTTAATGTGAAATTTCAAGTTGTGAATATCTTACCCCATATAGCTACTTGTTGTGTAAGCCATGGATTCATATGACGGGTGTTGTTCTATTTTCACTACACCAAAAGGTCAAATTCAAAGCTTACATGCATGGCAAGAGAGAAAGATTTAATGGCAACCTAACCAGTAAATACTTTTTATGTGGAAGTAGCAAACAAAGCCTTGAAATGCTCGTATAGATCTTTTGATATCACCAATGCAACATATGTAGCTAAATGATCTAAATTATATCCATCACATATAACTATAACTACTAAAATGGTTGTCAAGCAACTTACTAGATGGGATGGCAACTTGGTATCAGACTGGGGAAGAATTTACAAGGAATCATAGAGCCATTAGAATTATATGACAAGAAAAATATATTTGGTTTAGGTTATAAACCAACAGACGGGAAAGAATGAAAATGGTGAACAAGAAAAAAAAATGGCTGATCTTGGGAGATATGAGCTAGAGTCAGAGCCAATGGTCTTTCAGTACTTATATGATGCTTTCTATTTAGGAGGACATATTTACTTAGATTCATTTGAAGCCCAAGTGTAGAATTGTTGGAAGATTTTTCTAAGTTGGCCATTCAAATAGTGGATGAGGAAAAAAAATAAAAGCTAAGATAAAGAACTGTTCATGAATCCTTGCCCTCTAAACTTTGAGCTAAATAATTGAATGTCATATAATTGCCCGTTGTCTTTAAAACTTTTGAAAAGTAATGTACTGTGAAACTTTAAATCTCTAATTACACTTCATAAGCATTAGAAGATCATTTGTGGTGTGTTTATGTTTATCATTTTAATAAAAGACTTAAAAGATGCACCTGCATTTCTTTTTTTGTTTTCATTTTCATTTTTTTTCTATTTTGCCTTAATCATTTTCTTGCCATTCCACTTTTGAGTGCCAATATTCTCTTTATCTCACCCCTTAAAAGGTCTCAAATAATGTACATAAAGATAATCATGACAATAATCTTCAATTCAATTTTAAAAACCTAATTCATGTTGACAAACTTGATATAAAAAAAGATAAAGATAATTACAAATTGCCTTCTGATTTGTTGAAATTAATAAAACACAAAGATAAGCCAATTGAGCCTCACTAGAAAATTACCAAATTAGTGAATTTAAGGGTTGATGAAAATAGAAGAGAGGTTAAAATTGGTATGTCTCTTTCACCAGCTGATAAGCAAAGGCTGGAAGAATTGCTCTAAGAATACATGGATGTGTTTACATGATTTTACCAAGATATGCCAGGACTCAGTACTGATATTATAAAGCACCAATTGCCTTTCAAATTGAAATGCAAGCCAATAAAATAAAAGCTAAGGCACATGAAACAAGAGATTTTACCAAAAATTAAAAAAGAGGTGAAAAAGCAATTAAATACTAGATTTTTTAAGGTAACAAAATATCTTGAATTGGTAGCCAATATAATGTCTATTCCCAAGAAAGATGGAAAAGTAAAAATGTGCGTTGATTATTGAGATCTAAATAAGATGAGTCCTAAGGATAATTTTTTTCCTTTAACCTACATTGATACTGTAGTTAATAACACTGATAGTCATTCCACATTTTCCTTTATGAATGGCTTCTCAAGCTACAATAAAATTAAGATCGCTCAAGAGGATATGGAGAAAACAACATTTGTGATTGTGTAGGGGACATTCTGTTACAAAGTCATGCCTTTTAGGTTGAAAAATGCTGGTGCTACTTATCAAAGAGCTATGGTAACTCTCTTTTATGACAAGATGCATAAAAAGATAGAAGTGTATGTGGATGATATGATTGCAAAATCTCATGAAGGAGAAGATCATGTAGTCAATTTTAGAAAGTTGTTTGATAGGTTGAAAGGATTCCAACTGAAGTTGAATCCTATCAATTATACATTTGGTGCTAAATCAAGAAAATTGTTAGGCTTTGTGGTTAGTGAAAGGGGAATAGAAGTGGATCCAAACAAAATATGTGCTATTCAAAACTTATCCCCTTTTTATACCTCAAAAGAAGTGCGAGGGTTTCTAAGAAGATTGAACTATATTGCTCATTTCATCTCTCAACTCAACTACAAGTGTGATCCTATTTTCAAGTTTTTTAAAAAACATGATCTAAGAGAATGGAATGATGAATGCCAAGAAGCTTTTGATAAAGTTAAATAATACTTGTCAAATCCACCTATGTTGGTGCCACTAGCTTCAGGAAAGCTTTTGATTTTATACTTAACAGTGCATGAAAATTTAATGGAATGTGTGTTGGAGCAAAGAGATGAAACCAATAAGAAAAAACAAGCAATCTATTACTTGAGCAAAAAGTTCACTGATTATAAGCCCAAGTATTTGCCATTAGAGAAAATATGTTGTGCATTAGCCTAGATAGCTTGAATGCTCAGGCAATGCATGCTTTATCACATTACTTAGCTTATAGCAAAGTTGGATCTTATCAAGTATATCTTTGAAAAGCCTTCATTGACAGGGAGAATAGCACGATGGCAAATTATGCTTTCAGAATATGATATTATCTATATAACTCAAAAGGTAATTAAAGAAAGTGCAATAGTCGAGTTTTTTGCTAATTGTGCGACTGAAGATTATGAACCAATGAAGCTAGATTTTCCTGATGAAGATGTGATAGTCATTGAAAAAAATGAACCTATTAAGAAATCTTGGAAAATGTATTTTGATGGAGCTATGCAATTTTGATATATGCCAAGGGACACTATTATCCCATCATAGCTAGATTGAATTTCAACTGCATAAATAATGTGGCTGAATACAATGCTTGTGTTATGGGTTTGCAAGCAACAATTGAAAGGAAAATCAAAGTGTTGGATGTGTTTGGAGAGTCAATTTTGGTCATTTATCAATTACAAGGTGAATAGGAAATGAGAGATTTTAAGTTAGTCTAATGCCACAAAATACATCTATGAGTTGTCAAGCAATTTGAAGCGGTTTAGTTCAAGCATCTACCTAGAGAAAAGAACCAGATTACTGATGTGTTGGCTACTTTAGCTATAATGATTAGGATAGATGCATATACCAAGATCTAACCCACTAAGTTGGATGTGAAAGATGTACCAACATATTGTTCGAGTGTGGAAGAAAAAGTTGATAGGAAGCCATGGTATCTTGACATTATGCAATATATCAAAAGTTAGCGATACTCGATATATGCAATAAAAAATGATAGAAGATTCATCAAAAGGTTGGTTATGAGTTTCTTCCTTGATGGGGATATCTTTTATAAAAAAAGCCAAGATCAGGTGCTTTTAAGGTGTGTGAGTGCAGTTGAAACAAAAAAGATCATTGAAGAAACGCATGATGGGGTTTGTGGGGTATATGCAAATAGTCACATGATGACTAGGCAAATTATAAAAGCTGGCTATTATTATTTTAAATTGGAAAATAACTATATTGATGATGCTAGAAGATGCCATAAGTGTCAAATTTATGCTGATAAGATTCATGCTCCTTCATCAGCATTGCATTTTTGGCTCATTCATGGCTGTTCTCTATGTAAGGCATGGATGTCATTAGTCCAATCTCTCTTAAAGCTTCGAATAGACATAGATTCATCTTTGTGATGATTAATTATTTCACAAAGTGGGTAGACATTGCATCATATGCTAGTGTGACTTGATCCGTGGTGTGTAAGTTTATAAAAAAAGAGATAATATGCAAATATGGGCTTTCAAATACTATTATTTTCAATAATGCCAAAAATTTAAATAGCAAAATGCTGAAATAAGTATGCGCTCAATTTAAAATCCATCATCGTAATTCAACACAATATCATCCAAAAATAAATGAGGCAGTAGAAGCTATAAATAAAAATATCAAGAGGATTCTAGAAAAGATGACTGATAGTTATAAAGATTGGCATGAAAAATTACCTTTTCCCTTGCATGTTTAGAGAGCATCAATTAAAAGCTCTACTGAGGCCATCTCATTTTTGTTAGTTTATGGAATGGAAGCTGTATTGCTAGTTGAAGTGAAAATTCTTTCATCGAGAGTTTTAATGGAAGTAGAGTTAGAGGAAGTAGAATGGGTTCGAAATCTCTACGAATAGTTAAACCTCATTGAAAAGAAGAGACTTATAGCACTTTACCATGACCAACTGTATCAAAAAATGATGATGAGAGCACGTGATAAGAAAATCCACCCTTGTCACTTTCAAGAAGAGGACTTAATGGTAAAAAGGATCTTTTCAAGTCAATATGATAATCGAGGAAAATGGACACCAAATTGGGAAGGTTCATATGTGGTGAAAAATTTTTTTTATTTTTTGTGGGGACATTGATTTTGGTAGAAATGGATGAAAATGATTTAATTCGATAAACTCAGATGCTATGAAAAAAATACTATCATAACATATAGATCCATGACCTACCGCTAGACATGGATTGGAGAAGTTACCATCAATCTTTTTTGTTTAGGTGTGATTTGCCACCTGAAACATATACTGATCCACGAAACTAGAGTTTAAGTTCAAGAGTACGATTACGTGTGGGGAAGGTTATAGCACCCCCAAACCACCCATCCAAAGGATGGTACCAATTTGATTTTAGATTATCCAAGCCTTAATCATATTTATAATTTACCAAATTGTTTAATATTGAAAATTAACCCTAAATTATTGCTAAAGTTTGGTAGCAGTTTAGGATAATTCTCTCACCTCAAAAGCATTCATGGAAACTAGTGTCCCACTCTGAAGAGGCTTCGTCATCAGATTTATTAAGGTTTTATTCTTAAAAATTAGTAAAGTCCTTCAATAATTTGGTAGGACTTACTGTAAAACAAATATCTCAATAGTTTAGTAAGACTTACTTTAAAGCAGATCTTCCAATAGTTTGGTGAGATTTCATTGTAAAAATATTTGTAAATTTTTTTTGAGAATTTCATTAAGTCTCTTAATAGTTGGTAGGACTTAATTTGAAGCAATCCTCCAATAGTTTAGATGATTAAAAAATTTTATTTATTTTTTTTGAAAATTAATTTATGGAATTTTCCAATAGTTTGGTGGATTCCATTTTAAAAATTAAATCCATGAAAATTCTCCAATAGTTTGGTAGAATTTATCAATTTATTTTGTAGGAATTTTTATTTGAAAAGGATATTTTTTTATTGAAAGGAGTTTTTTGTTTTTATAAATATTTTTTGAAAACTTAAAAAGATTTTTTTTGTATTATTTTTTTTATTTTATCTTGAAAACTTTTTTATGTTTTTTTTTTATGTTTCTCTAAAAAATATAACTTTTTTTTTTTAATAAAGATTGAATTCCTAAATAAAATAAATAAAGACCAGTAAGATAAAATAGAAAAAATTTAAAATAAAATAAAATTTAAAATATGAAAAAAAAATAAAATGAAAATGGAAAAGAGGAACCTTATAATCGGATCTGGGTTGGGTCAAGACGCAGGTTGATGCATGGGTCAATGGGTCGAGGCGTGAATCCTATGTTGTCAAAATGGCACCATTTTGGGATAGTATATAAACCAAGTCCTAGCAATTTTTCTCAGAATCTGCTATTCTCTCTCTCTCTCTCTCTAGACTGAGAAGCTCTAACTACTCCCTAGGATTTCTCTAGAAACCCATCGAAAACTTCAACTAGAAATTGGGAATTCTATTGGTTTCTAGAAAAGTCACTAGAAAATTCAACCAAAAACTAGAAAACCTATCGATTTTTGGAAAATTGGCCGGAAAATGGTCGAAAAGTTCAAGTTTTCGTTGGAAAACTCATCAAAAAATTCATAGTTCATCCAAAAACCCAGATTTTTCTAGAAAATCCTAGAAATCGAAAAATTTTTCTAGATTTTTCAAATTCTACTTAAATCATTTCAAGAAACTTCCCAAAAGCCTAAACTTAATCCCAAAATCCTAAATCTGAGCATAGAATTTTTCAAACGAACCAAAAATCAAAAAAAAAATCCATAAACTCCCATTCTGCCTAGAATCTTTCAAAACACCTTTTTCTCTTAAAAGTCAACTGGTTTTTGCCAAAATCCACCCACTTTGTTTTCCTTTGATCTTTAGCTCTATTTATAAGCAACCATAGCATAAATTTAAGAAACAGACAGAATCAATCCAAGCTGGAATCCTGGAATTTGATTCTGCCTGAGCCTTAGTTTAGGACTCTAACTTTTGGTCCCAATTGAATCTGGTCAATTATCCATGCTTGATTCATCATTACAAACATTTGACTGTGAGATTTTGATCTGGTTTATTCATTTTCTATTTCCATAATTCTCGCCAAAAATCAAAAGCAAAAATAAGGAAAAAATAAAAAATAATGATAATAATAATAATAATAATAATATAATACTATACAAAATGATAATAACATAAATAGTGAAATACTATCCAATTGATCTCGAACATGGTCCGATCGACCTCATACACAAATGGCTGTCTATAGCTACCCTTCTTTGCACGTTCTTGTAAAACAAAGATGGTGCAAAGACCTAAACACCCACTCTATTCCAAGCCAAGAGTCAAATCAGTAAGTAAACTAACTAGGACTAAACAACTAGTTTGGAGATGAAGTGACCAGGACTGAGTCGAAGTTAAAAATAAATGATTGGGATGAAACCACGAGTCATAAGAAATGATCTAAAATGAGCCAAGATCAAGTGACCAGGACTGAGTCGAGATAAAAAATAAGTGACCAGGATAAAACCACGAGTCATAAGAAATGATTTGAACTGAGCCAAGATCAGGTGATTGGGATGAAATCATGAGTTAGAAAGAAGTGACCAGGACCAAGTTAAGGTCAAAGATAATTGACTAGGATGAAATCGTGAGTCAAAAAATGATCTGGACAGAACCGAGATTGAATGACCAGGATGAAATTGTGAGTCAAATAATAAAATGACCAGGATCGAATCGAGGTCAAAGATGACTGACCAGGATGAAACTGTAAATTAGAAGATGATTTGGATGAAATCGAGATCGAATGACCAGGATGAAACCACAAGTAAAAAAATAAAGTGACTAGAATCAAGTTAAGGTTGAAAATGACTGATTGAGATGATGCCACGGGTCAAGAGATGATCTGGATGGAACAAAGATCGAATGATCGAGATGAAACTACAAGTCAAAAAATAAAACAACCAAGTTCGAGTCGAGGTTAAAGATGACTGACCGAGATGGAACTGCGGGTCAGGAGATGATCTGGATAGAACTGAGATTGAATGACTGAGATGAAATCATGAGTCAAAAAATAAAACGACTAGGACCGAGTCAAGGTCAATAATGACTGACCGAGATGATGTCATGGGTCAGGAGATGATCTGCACAGAACCAAGATCAAATGATCGAGATGAAACCACGAGTCAAAAAATAAAGTGACCAAGACTGAACCGAAGTTGAAGATGACTGACAGGGACAGAGTGTGAGTCTAAAAAAAAAATGACTAGGATTGAGTCGAGGTCGAAGATGGCTAACTGGGATGATGCCGTGAGTCAAAAAAATAAAGTTTAAGATTTCACTCTGAATCCAAAGATTCATAATATGGGCAGAAGTTGAAAAGATCCCAAAATGCCAAGTTTAACAAAATCACGAGGATTCAAGATCTGCAAAGGTTCTTAGATTTGTAAGAATGGAAGATTCGTATGATTCCAAGTTTTACAAAGGTTCTAAATTCACAAAGATGCAAGATTCACAAGGATTTTCAGATTCACAAGAAAGAAAGATTCACAAGATTCTAAGTTTTGTAAAGATTTTAGATTTAAAAAAATTTCATAACAAAATTGAAAGAGTCAAAATGATAAAGTGACCAAGACCGAGTTAAGGTCAAAGATGAATAGCCGAGATGATGCCACAGGTTAAAAAATTATCTGATTTGAGTTGAGATCAGATGATTAGGACGATGTCTCGAGTCATGAAAGATGATCTGGACTGAGCCAAGATCATGTGAGTGATAATAAAGTAATTCAAATACATGCCCTATATGATATG
This sequence comes from Durio zibethinus, assembly GCF_047325235.1. Classification (NCBI taxonomy): domain Eukaryota; kingdom Viridiplantae; phylum Streptophyta; class Magnoliopsida; order Malvales; family Malvaceae; genus Durio; species Durio zibethinus. Next base: position 23,228,556 of record NC_143166.1, read on the forward strand.
CAAATGTAATGTAGTGTTGATGTCATGAAATTTCAATTGTGGTGACAAGATTCTCAATACTCCACCAGTTCTTATTAACTTCTCAATATTAATAATCTTAGAGTAAATTTATTAGTTGATTCATATCATTCTTCTCATCTGGTCACAACTCACAAGTCATTTCAATCAATCTATCACTAAATTCATTATCGAGTCATCTTGTTTGTCCCTTTGTAAATGATTTTCTCATGTTTCTTTTCATTTATCTCATCTTGTGTTTTTTTTTCAAAAGAATGGAAAACTGTTTATGAAAAATGTCATTCATTTATTTGCCATCATTCAAATATGTGACAGACATGATACATTTTCTTGGTTCATTCAAGGAATGGTCATTTGGTAAAGGGTAAGGGAAATAGATCTTTATTGTTAAGAGAACAAAAGGTATGGTTAATAGCAACTCAAGGGTGACTAAAGGCCAAATGCTGTGATTTATTCAAATAGGACATTAACATCGAAAATAATGATTGCTGAGATAATTTTGAACTCAAACTCAAGATCATCCTTCAAAAACACATTCTATTAATATCTTCAATTTTTGAGTTAATTATCCTCATTTTGGGGACCTTTACATGAAGTTGTTTTTTCATGTTTTCAACTTCACTTAAATCGCCCTTTTAAGTTTTTAGTTAACTCTTTTTTTCCTCTTTAACTCTTTTTTTTTCCTTTTTCCTTTTTCTTCTTTCGTTTTTGCTTTTTACTCTTTTTCTTTTTTCTTTTTCTCTTTTGTTAACACTTTGATCAAAGCTTCACACAATCCAATGGCAAACTTGCCCTATTTCAATTCATGATTTTTGAAATCAAGTATTCACATTTAATCAAAATGAACTTTTAAGGGACATAACATAAACTAGGGTAAAAGGTGCTAAAGAAAGGGATAAAATAGGCTCAAATTGTATTTGAAGGGTAATCAAACTAAGGATCATTTCTTTATGGAGGGCATTTTGACGTTTTTCCCCGTCATTTTTTTTTTGGTGGAGTACATTGGCGTTTTGCCCCATCAATTTCTCCTTTTTTTTTTGTTTTTTTTTTTCATTTTTCACTAAATTTTGAACACAAAAGGGCTTTGCCCCTGAAATTACAAACTTTTCAACTTTGCTCCCCAGTGTGGGTATGATCCTTAGTTAGGGTTTCTAAAAAGAAATTTTCAATCAGCTCAAATAGGATCGCAAGGGATAATAATTTTTTTTAAAGGATAGAAAAAAGATGACCATTTTTCATTTTGAACATGAATACTCTTAATGGAGATTTTTTTTTGACTAAAAGCAGACTTGTGAATGAGTAAAGATCATGTGTTTCATCATTTGTTGAAATTCTTCCCCAAAATTTTTTTTTTATTCAGCAGTCCTAACAATCTCAAATTTATCTATCAAAACAACATGAATAGTGTTTTCAAAGTCAAGCTTTGAATTATCATCATGATTGTTTGAACATTCATTATTCGAAAAGAATGGGTACAGAAAAAAGGTATGAGATGGCAAAAGTAAATGATGGATATTCACAAAAAAGTGGAATATCATGAAAATGCATCAAGCATGTCACTTTACTAAAATGATGAAAATAAGATGAAATCCAAGTACATAAAAGAAGATCCACATTCTAAAAAAATCCAAGATGATAGGTAGTTCCAATCAACCTCTCAAAATTATGCCCCTAGATGCTTAAGTGACAAGTTACTACTGACATTGTATGTCATGTTTCCACTGGTATCGAAATTTATTAGCCCTCATTTAATTAGACTTTGCACCATACGTTTTAAAAGGATGCAATTTTTGATGGAATGGCCTATCACCCTAAAATAATAGTCACAATATGCAATGAAGTCATACCATATGGGATAAGGAGGTTCAAGTTATTTTGTAGGAATAGGGGCAATCAAGTGGTTCTTGTAAAGCTTTTGGTATAGTTTGGTATAGCTTATGGGGATAAGGTCAAATGTAGGCTTTTCCCTATTCTGTGATTTTTGTGCACCATTTGTTAAGGTAGTATGATGAATAGAGGGCCTAAGAAGAAATGGATAAGAGGGTCATGGAGTTGACTAGTGGAGTACAATAGAAACATGACTTGTAAGAGAATGATATGTGGGATGGATTGGCTGAGGGTACTTTCTAGATTGATGCCTGTCATAATTCACAACTTTAGTCTTACTTTCTTTTTTCTTAGGCATCTTTTTAGCAACAGATGATTCTCCTTCTTCTAGTTTATCACTCTTGATTGTATTTTCAATAATCTCCCTTGAAATCACCATGTCGATAAAATTCTTAGTCATGTTTCCTATCATCTTCTCATAGTATGGTAACTTAAGAGTGCTTACAAATAGCATTGTCGTCTCTTTCTCTGTTAAAGGGGGTTGTACCTGAGTAGTGACATCTCGCCACTTTTAGACATACTCCTTGAAAGACTTAGATGCTTTCTTCTCTATCCCTTGTAATGAGAGATAATTAAGAGCCATATCTCTGATTTATCGATATTGGTTAATGAAAGACTGAGTTAGATCCATCCATAACTTAATGCGAGTCCTATCCAGCTAGATATACCATATTGTAGTAGACTTGGTCAAGCTATCTTGAAATAAATGCATGAGCAGCTTTTCATTTCTGGCATGAGTTGCCATCTTATGACAATACATTATGATATGCGTGATGGGGCACTTGGTACTGTCATACTTCTCAAATTTTGGTACCTTGAACTTCGGAGGAATTACAACATTTGGAACCAAACAAAGGTTGGCAGCATCCATGGATCCATAAAAATCAATGCTCTTTATAGCCCACAATCTTTCCTCAATCATGCTCATGGCTTGATTGATTTTAGAGTATTCTAGGGGTATAACCATCTGCAGCTTTTCTTTCTCTTTAGTCTTGTCCATTTTAGGAATTTCGATTGGCTCATTTTCCTTTTCAGTGAAGATAGGTTTGGTATAGCTCTGAACATTCCCTTGATTGAAATTTGAGAATGTGGTCTGTTGTTGATGAAAGCTTGGAGTAGTATGAGTTTGATGTGGGCTAAAACTTGGAGGATATAGTGGTTCAATATCCTCATGTGAGATGTTTTCTTTTATTGCCTTTCCTCTATTTCCCTTTTCCAGAGCTTTCAAGATTTTGCTCAATTTTTCTTCAAGTATCTCCTGAGGCTTTTTTATTCTTTCAAGCCAGTTTATATTGTCTTGCTCCATTTTCCTGGCTTTAGCCCAAGTGTAGTATTGGTGTTGAGCTATCCTTGAACCTTGATTTCCCACAATTATGGTGCAAATTTAGAATGATGTTTATAGATCTATCGATTATGCATGAGAATGAATGCAATGATGATGAATGCATGCATACATAATAAAAAAAGGGTTAGTAAGTATAATATGTTATCTGCATGTATGTTTCTGAATATGCATAAAAAGAAAAGAAATAAAAAAAGACAAGAAAATAGGTTAGTCACCTCAAAATAAAAAATAAACACTACAAAGCAAGCAAAATAACAACATAACCCTAGATTTGGGTTAACTACAAAGGGTGGGAAGACATAGCTCTATCTATGGTTAAACTCTTAAAGTCAGCTATATGTGGTTTGGACTACCTCTAAAAGGTTCCCAAATTGTTCCTTACATCATAGTCCATTATAGCCTAGTAAGGCACCCCGATCCTTGCCCATCATAGGCTATAAGCGAAAAGGGTTCAATTTGAATGGGAGTGTTTCACAGGCTCATACATAGATATGAAATCTCACGACGTACTTCACTCCCTTCTAAAGGTAGAGCTCGAGTGAAGAGCTTTATGTTATGTATATGTAAATGAATGATAGATATATATAATAAATAAATAATTGAGCAATGTAAGCAATGAAAAGAAGTAAAATAAATAAATAATTAATTAATTATACAAATATAAGTAATGGAAAAAATCTCAAATTCATTAAGTAAGGCTTGAATAAAAAGAAATCAGTTATTGGACTAACTCTCAATGTCCTTAATGGAGTCACCAAATTGTCATAACATATAGATTCGTGGACCTACCACTAGACATAGATTAGAGGAGTTGCCACCAATCTTTTTTGTTTAGGTGTGATTGGCCACCTGAAGCATATACTGATCCACAAAACCAAAGTTTAGGTTTGGGAGTACAGTTACACATAGGGAAGGTTATAGCACCCCCATAGCACCCATCCAAAGATTGTACCAGTTTGATTTCAGATTATCTAAGCCTTAATCATATTTATAATTTACCTAATTATTTAATATTGAAAATTAGCCCTAAAATTGTTTCAATAGTTTGGTAGCAATTTAGAATATTTATCTCACCTCATGAGTATTCATAGAGACTAGTATCCCACTCTGAAGAGGTTCCGTTATTGGATTTATTAAGGTTTTATTCTAAAAAATTAGTAAAGTCTCCCAATAGTTTGGTAGGACTTACTTTAAAATAGATCTTCTAATAGTTTGGTATGACTTACTTTAAAGCAGATCTCCCAATAGTTTGCTGAGATTTCATTGTAAAAAAGATTTGTAAATTTTTTTTTAGAATTTTATTAAGTCTCCCAATAGTTTGGTAGGACTTAATTTGAAGTAATCCCCTAATAGTTTAGAGGATTAAAATTTTTTTCATTTTAAAATTGATTTATGGAATTTTCCAATAGTTTGGTGGATTCCATTTTAAAAATTAAATGCATGAAAATTCCCTAATAGTTTGGTAGAATTTATGAATTTATTTTGTAGGGATTTTTATTTAAAAAAGATTTTTTTATTGAAAAGATTTTTTTTTATAAATATCTTTTGAAAACTTAAAAAGATTTTTTTATTTTTTTGTATTATTTTTTATTTTATCTTGAAAACTTTTTTATGTTTTTCTAAAAAGAAAAAACTTTTTTTTTATAAAGATTGAATTCCTAAATAAACTAAATAAAGACCAGTAAAATAAAACAAAAAAAATTGAAAATAAAACAAAATTTAAAATATGAAAATAAATAAAAATAAAAAAATAAAATAAAAATGGAAAAGGAGAACCTTACGATTGGGTTAGGTCAGGATGTGGATTGATGCGGGAGTCAATGGGTCGAGGCGTTGATCTTACGCTATTAAATCGGCATTATTTTAGGATAGTGTATAAACCAAATCCCAACGTTTTTTTAAAAATCTCCTCTGTTCTCTCTCTCTCTAGATCGAGAAGCTTTGACTTCTCCCTAGGATTTCTCTAGAAACCCACTGGAAACTTCAACTAGAAACTAAGAATTCCATCGGTTTTCAGAAAAGTCACCGAAAATTCAACCAAAAATTGAAAAACTCATCGGTTTATGGAAAATTGACCTAGAAATGGTCGAAAAATTTAACCTTTCACCGAAAAACTCATTGAAAATTTCATAGTTCATCTAAAAACCCATATTTTTCTAGAAAATCCCAAAAATCCAAAAATTTTTCTAGATTCTTCGAACTCTACCCAAATCCTTTCAAGAAACTTCCTAGAAGCCTAAACTTAATCCTAGAAACCTAAATCTAAGCCCAAAAATTTTCAAACGAACCCAAAATCAAAAATCAAAAGCCAAAAACTCCTATTCTACCCAGAATCTTTCAAAGCACCTGTTCACCCAAAAATCAATTGTTTTTTTCCCAAAATCCACCCATTATGTATTCTTTTAATCGTTAGTTCAATTTATAGGCAACCTTCGCACAAATTTAGGAAATGGATAGAATCAATTCGGGCTTGAATCTTAGAATTTGATTTTGCTCGAGTCTTATTTTAGGATTCTAACTTTTAGTCCTAATTAAATCTAGTCAATTATCCAAGTTTGATTCATGATTAAAAACATTTGATTATGAGATTCTGATATGGCTTATTTAGTTTACATTTTCATAATTCTCGCCAAAAATCAATAAAAGAAGGAAGGAAAAAATAAAAAAAATAATGATGATGATGATGATGATAATAATAATAATATAATACTATACAAAATGATAATAACAAAAATAATGAAATATGGTCCAATTGATCCCAGACATGGTCTGATCGACCCCAGACACAAATGGGTGTCTACAAATACTTTGCTTGAAAAAAAAGTAAGAAATAATGACATATCTAAGTTGAAAACCTAAAAAGGCCGCTTGGATATAAAGGAAAAGTATCATCAAGAGATGACTTCACAACATGGGGGCAAATGTAGTTTGACAAACTTTGAAGAATCAAAGAAGTCATCTGGTTGAGTTTTGAAGAAAAAAACTAAGAATATTTTGTTCTTGATTATCTTGTAATCATTACTTGGGTACCTTTGTTCCTACCAAATACTTTTGTTGCCATACACTTATTATCAATTTAATGAAATATGCTTTTTTTCCTTTGGCCTATCCATTTTTTTATCTCAATTCGTCATTTTTGTTCACCTTATGAATGAATGGGAGGAATGTGTGATTGTATTTTGTTCGTCTTAAACTTAAAATGATGAAAAAGTAGATTTCAACATTACTTTTTAAAGGTTGATAAAGGTGGATGATAAATGATGAGAAAAGCATGACCAGACATTGATGTTGTAGACTTCTTAAAAAGAAAAGTATTGTTGAGAAAGAATACAATGGTTAGACGTTAAGAACAGATTGGTCCTTTGGCAACTATTGAGAATTTTGATAAAAGAAGCAAAAAGGCAAGAGATTTCAAGAGCCTTTTACCATAATTGGAAATGAATGATTTTAATTGTATTACATGCATTACACCTAGAGCATTCAATACATGCATCCATGATCAGTTATAAGAAGGACAGGGACTTTCCATTCTCCAATGAAAAATAAGAGATTTGAAAAGAAAGAAATTTACTTGTTTAAAGATAAGAGCTCGATTTCGAGAAAAGATGAATAATTTTTTTAGTTGTTGAGCCTTTACCTAGAAAAGCCTTTTTCAAAATGAAATTTTTTTAAAGTCGTTGAGCCTCTGCTTAGATGAGCCTTTTTCAAGATAGAATTTTTAAAACTGTTAAGCCTCTACTTAGAGGAGCTTTTGCAAGGAAAATTTTTTTAAGTTGTTGAGTCTTTACTTGAATGAGCTTTTCCAAGATGAATTTTTAAAGTATTAAGCCTTTGAGTAGATGAGCTTTTCCAAGATGAAATTTTTAAAGTTCTTTAGCTTCTACCTAGATGAGCCTTTTTCAAGATGATACCTTTTTTTTAAAAGTTTTTGAGCCTCTACTTAAAAGAGCCCTTTTTAAGATGAAATTTTTAAAGTCATTGAGTCTTTTCGTAGAGAAACATTTTTAAGGTGAAATTTTTAAAGTCATTGAACCTCCGCAAAATAATCATCTTTTTGTTTTTGGCCTATTCTTAATTCTTAGCAATGTGCAAAATAGGTAACTATGGACACCGATTTTGTCCAAAATAATAATAATAATAATAACAAAAAGTAAAAAAAAAAATGGTTTCAACTTTGGCAGTCGAAATCAAGCTGCCAGAGTGATTTTTTTCTCCTTTGACATTGCCTAACTAGGCAGCATGAAATTTGGTAACCTAAAGTCAATAGACAAGTCTCCAAAATTTTTCACAAAAAGATCCCAAGAGATCTGGGATTTGAATCCCAAAAGCTCTATAAATAGAGCTAATTTCTACAAAACAAAAGGGGGCGAAAAGAATAGGGAAAGAAAAAGCTAGCAAAAAAATAAGGTAATTTTTTGGGTTTATTAGGTTATAGCTTTAAAAAAAAATGAAAGTCCTCCCAAAAAAGAACCACCAGCAAAAAAAAATCTTTTAATCGAAACTGAAAACCATAATCTAGAAAGCTTGGGATTCTTTTAAAGAAATTTGTTTTAGGAAAAGCGTTTTGGGAATTTTGGGGAATTTTTAAAAATTTTTGGGGTCACCAGAAGCTAGAAAAGTTTGAGTTTTCCAGTGATATTTGAATTTTTTGGCAACCAAAAACTGGGATAACGGCTAGATCTGGGAATTTTTTTTATTTTTTTGGCACCATTATAGATTCCGACCACCAGTGCATAGCAACAATCGACCAAAATCTGGGTTGTTATGACATTTGGTGAGGGAGATAAATTTTTAGAGAGAGAGGGAAAAGAGAAAATAAATAAAAAACAATCAGATTTAGGCTATTTATAGCCTCCAAAAATGGTGTCGTTTAGGCTTAGGAGGATCTATGCGTGATGTAGTGACCTAACTAGGGTCCATGCAACTAACTCGTGACCTGCTTCCCGTCAAACCTCTAATCAGTCCAGCTAAGCCAGTCCATACTAACGTTGCAACAGTCTAATTCAAGTAAAAAAAATTGTTTTGAATTTTTTTATTATTTTAAACTTTTGTCATCAACATTTGTGCATGTTAAAATATTTAAGTTTGCTAGAATAAATTTTTATTGCTTTTATAATAATAATTAATAAAAAGAAAATAAGAATTGATAATGAAATATATAGTTAAAATTTTTGATAATTTTGTTAAAATTTGAAACAAACCTTACAAAATAATGATAAAAATAATAATTAATAATTAATGACTATGATACCAATAATAAAAAATGGTTTCTAACCTTTGATAAAATTTTAAAATTAAAAAAAATTAGTAAAAAAATGTAAGAAAAGAAAATTTTTATTCAACGATGAGATTCAAAGGTATTTTGAGTAGTGATACTTACGAAATCTCTAAGTGAAAAGATTTTTTTAAAATACTATCAACATATTGGAGTATTTATAAAAGGTTTTCAATATATTAAAATTTTTTCTTTTTTTTTTTTGCTATAAAGTAGTAAATAAAAAAATTAACTAATTTGTTAAAATTAATTGATAAAAAATTAAGGAAAAAGGAAATTTGATCCGATGATGGGATTCTAAAAGTATTCTAAGTAGTGATGCTTTACAAAATTCCTAGGTGAGAATATTTTTTTAATATTATTAGTGTATCAAAATATTTATAAAAAAAATCTTTAATATGATAAAAATTATTCTTTTCTTCAAAAAAAATAAAAAAATCAATAAAATTTCTAAAGGGAAAAATGAAATTTGTGCATCAACATATTTTTATTTGCATTGCATGCATGACAAAGTTTTTTCATGAAAAGTAAATCCAAGCCTCTAAGGATGAGATTTTAAGGTATTATAAGAAGCGATGTCTGAGAAATCTCTAAGTGAGAAAAAGTTCTTCTAATGTTACTAACGTGCTAGAACATTTTAAGTATTATTTCAATAAAATGGTTCTAATTTATTTTTCTCGAATAAAAAATAGAACAATAAATATGGAATCAAATTAACAAGAAATCAAAATTTTGATAAACAAAGGAAGTCAAGGAAATTATTTTTTAAACACTGAAACTAAGACTATTTTTGTCAGGATTAATGGATAACACATAATTAATTTTTATCATTTTAAATGGATGCTGTGAGGGTACTAATCATTCCCCACATGTAATCGACTCTTGAACTTAAACTGTTTTGCAAACCCTAAAATCATCTTTTTAATAAATTTTAAGATTTTATTAAAAGCATAAATTTTAATAGGTGACCAATTGTACCTAACCCAAAAAGATTGGTGGCGATTCCCATTTTCTTCATCTTTTTAATTTTTGCTTCCAAATTCGTTAGGCGGCTTCAAAATAATTGTCATGACAATTACATATCTTAAGGTAGTGTCAACCTTATTAAGCCAGCACAACACTTGTATTGCATTCTGTGAAGACATATCTCATGCAAATAATATGTCTGTGCATTTCATACAAGTATGTTGCATTAGTTATACGTATACATCTCATCACTCATGAAAGTTTGTCATTGCATTTCATGCATATGGATTCATGAATGGTAAGGTTTTATAGACCCTAAAATCATCTTTTTAATAAATTTTAAGATTTTATTAAAAGCATAAATTTTAATAGGTAGCCAATCGCACTTAGTCAAAAAAGATTGGTGGTGATTCCCTTTTTTTTCATTTTTTTTATTTTTGTTTCCAAATTCATCGGGCAGCTTCAAAATCATTACAATAATACATATCTTAAGGTAGTGTCAACCTAATTAAGCCAGTATAACACTTGTATTGCATTCCGTGAAGACATATCTCATTCATATAATATGTCTGTGCATTTCATACAAGTATGTTGCAACAGTTATAGGTATACATCTTATCATTCATGAAAGTTTGTCATTGCATTTCATGCATATGGATTCATGAATGGTAGGGTTTTATAAAACATGCATTGCATTCCATTTCCTACCATCCCTGCAATAGAACATTACATTCTTTGCATACATATTCATGGAATATGAAATTGTTATCATTTAGGGTTTGGTGCATGTGAAAATCCATTATCTTAGGCATATTTATGTCTCATGACATTCTTTAGGCATCATTGCCATATTCATAAACATGTTTTATGTGCCACGTAAGTTAGAAATTGTTTTATGGCATCCATTGAATAAAAGTAATAATATAGAAATTTTTATCTAAGCCAGGAATAAAATGTCTAGCTTGGTGGGAATTGGAATGGAGAAAATGGGAGATCAATGGGAAGTAAGAATTAGTGCATTAGAGTTGAATCAAGAGGAATTTTGGCATCAGGAGATGAAATAATAGATTGCTCAATTGATGGAAATGGTTAAAGGTAGTGATGGGGTTAAGTTTGTTGCTCCTTAAGGGTCGTTATCACTTTCAATTCCATCAAATCAAGATCAACTGGCTCCTGTTGGTTCCAATACTTTTCCCGAACATACTAAGGCATTGGGTGATTTAAACAATGATCAAAGTTTAGGCAAGCTCAAGAAAAGAACGGTTGAATTGGCCACACAAAGGACTGAACTCAAAAGTCTGATTTCTAAGATAGAGTCACTTGGCTTCAAACAACCATTACCAACTATGCTAAGTCCAAACTCGCACTTAAGTCCTTCTCATGATTGCTTTTGAACTCCTTCTCAAGAACCTAGGATTAAGCCCCTAAATTTCATACAACCTTCAAGAATTTCACACCTGAATTCATGCCCGCCATCTCACATTTCACAATCAGTTGTTTAGCATGCTATCCCATCACCACGTTCTCTACCCAATTTCTGACTCATAGTTTCCCAATTCACTGTAACACCAACTACACCACCATTTTTTTAGCAAAGCAACCAACTATAGAATAGAATAACTATTGCACTATCAACACCAAAATAAAAACCTTTATTAACCCAATACCTATGTCCTACATAGATTTATACCTTCTACTCAGGGGAAACTACCTTATTGCCCCTATCCCTATTGAATTGCTCAAACCACCTTATACCAAATGGTATGACCCCAATGCTTGATGTGAATATCGTTTTGGTTTTATGGGCCATTCTCTGAAAGATTCCACGTCTTTGAAATACATGGTATAGGGATTGATGAAAGCTAAATATTTGGGCTTTAACACTGAAATGAAGCCAGTTGTTTACAAGAATCCTTCATCAATCCATACCAAGATAGTGAGTAATGCTATATGCAATAATCAAATTGGTTAGGATAATGAATAAAAAGTAGAAACCTTAAAGCAAAGGGTTGTCCCCTAGTAATCATAGTCAATTTCTTTTGGATTTTTTAGGTGAGGCAGTGGGAGTAGGAGAGAGTCTAGTACTTTTTGACCCTAGTCCTAGGATGGTTCATGATATATGGATTTGAAACTTTTGGGAATGAATGAAAATTTCTCTTAAATTGAATTTTTTATAAATGAACATCTTTGTTAACATTTCATTTTTTTAAATAATGGTGTGCCTAAAGGAGCCTATGAAAAAGAATGATAGTTAAAAATATGCTTTCACCAAACTTTGAGGCAAAAGAATGTCTTTAAACAACCCAACTTGAATATAGGATGGAATTTAAGCTTATTTTCATAATAATAAAATTTGACTTGCATATCATGCATCTTTTGTTTGAATTCATTATTTTTCATGCCAACTAGGAAAAAAATGATGATTGTGAATATACTTTCGAAGCAAAAAGATATTTTTTAAAGTTTCAATAATAGAATTCATGTCATACATTTCAACTTTTGGTAATTAATAAAAGGTTCAAGGATAATGCATCATAAGAAACAAGGTTAGTTAAATCTGCACACTTATAACACTTGAGCCTGTACTAAAATCATTGAAAATGAAATGTAAGTCAGATGGATAAAATAGAAAGGGCTTAATGAGAGATCAAGGAAACAATTACAAAAATACAACAGAATATGGATAAACATTTGGTATAATTAAAATAGATGTTAGCAGGTTTGACAAAAAGAAAATGAATTATTGAAACACAAGGGTCAAATGAGGAAATAGTTGTTGAAGAAGCATCGTATCCACTTGGGTTCACATATCTATATGTTTAAGACCCCTATATATCATAGGTACTTTTAGCAACTCATCAACCTTACACTGGGACTTCTGCCAAGTTGTCTCTGGTTCAAATAAATGTCAATCTCAAGCCTACTCTTTATGACTCCATTGCTCTACCTAATTTGGATGATCTAAAAGAATGGGAGCAACTAAAAAGGATATCGAATCCATTACAAGATATGGTGATGAATGATAAGTATGACATATTGGAAGACAGACTAAAGGCAATTAAAGGACATAATGTATATGGGAGTGTCGATGCCAACGAACTTAGTCTAGTGCCTGATCTTGTCATTCCGTTAAAATTTAAAGCTCTAAATTTCTAGAAGTATGATGGAACGAGATGCCCTTCAACATACATCACTATGTACTACTGAAAGATGACAAGATACATCATGAGATAAGTTGTTGATCCAGTATTTTCAAGATAGTCTCATTGGGCCCAGCTAGATTAAAGTAAGATTTACTTTTGGAGTGATTTAGCTAGGGCCTTCCTAGCATAACACAAACATGTTAAAGATATGAGACTAGATAGGTTGTCTTTGCAGAATATAGAGAAAAGGTCAATCAAAACTTTCAATGAATATGCACATATGGGAACACATGGCAACCCGAGTACAACTACCTCTGTTAGAGAAAGAAATCATTGTTCTATTTGTCAATTCCCTAAACACTTCCTATTACGAAAAAATGATTGGGAATATCTCAAAAAACTTTGTTGACATGGTGATTGCTAAGAAAATTATAAAAAATGAAATCAAGAATGGTAGGATTAAGTTGAAAGATGCAACTAATGTTGAAAAGGGAAATACATTGAAAAAGAATGAAGGGGAAGTGCATGTAGTCACACTTGAGGGGCATATACCTAAGAACTTCGTCCCATGTAATTTTTATACTTTTCATCAACCCTACTTCCCTATCATAGGTAGTATCTATCAAAGGCCATATCGTTTTCAACCAAGCTAGCATTTGGGCTTCCTAGCAAATCCTCATCCTCAAATGACCATTGATGATCTTGTTCCTACACTTGAGCCTACTACCCAACCAATAAAGAACCAAAAAAGACCAAGAAATGATCGAGAAAAACTCTAATCCCTTTTTCTCACCTTTTGCCTTTATTAATAGAAGGCAAATACTTCATTCCTGTGCCTCCAAAAACAACACCAAATCCATCGACAAGGAATTATGATCCTAATAGCAAGTATAATTATGATATGGAGGCAATTGACCATTCGATTGAAAAATGTATATAGTTGAGGGAAAAAGTTGAGAATCTCATCAAGAGTGATATTTTGACTCTAGAATTGACGGAATAATGAAAGTTGATTCTATCCAATTGCGAAATGTGAAAGGTCTGGAGTTTTGAAAGATCAAGATATGATGATTTTCTTTTGAACCTTTGACCTCTTGTGTATTTCATTGTATATAGTCCCTAGGAGTTATTTAAATTAATCTTGTTACAATTTTATTTTGGAAGAAATGAATGCTTTGGATTTATCTAGGAAATTTTATTTTTATGCATTTGTTTCAATAAAAGTTCCACACAATTAATTTCTAAAATTATAAAATGAGAAGTGCTTTGCAAAAAAAAAAAAAAAAGATTCACAATTGTTCGAGAATAAAGTCCCATATAAGCCAATTTTAGGATCGTCAAATTTTTTTTAAACAATAGGCTTTTTGAAAGGGAAATATATGTTTTCTAAATGGCGAGAATCTCAAAATAATTGGTGATTATTATTAAAAAAAAAACTCATCTAATACTTTACACTTTTCTTTGATTGCTTCCATGCTTCAATCTTTTTGAATAACTTCATTCACCAGTCATAATCTTTTAAAAGGCATAAATTTCAACTTGCAAACCTTGTCGTCGATTGATATATTTAGATAATAATCTTTTCTTGGGCAATGAACAAAATAGGCTAATTTTGAATTTTCATTTTGAATTTCAAAAACCAAGCAGGATACTTTTTTAAATTTTTAATTGGTAATTCAATGTGTGTCAAATTTTGCCAATATGATTGAACCATCCAAATTCTTTTGATGACCATAGGCACTAAAAATGCTTGAACTTTCTTTTTTAAGTAGCCTTTGTTTCATGTTTTAAGGCACATTAACTAAAAGAAGCAAAATCCTTTCTCACTTAAAATAACTTGTTTCATGCATTAATACATTTTTCTCTCATTTTACCAAAAATGCCAAACAATTTGGAACGAAAATGAGCCTTTTTATGAATTGTGCGATCAAATTTGAGACATCCTATACAACTTGATTTTCATTGTCATAAAAACCTTAAGTGAAAAACAAGATAGGGCATAAGTTACGCAAAAATGATTAATGGTTATAATACAAAAATAAAAAAAATAAAAACAAAAAGAAGCCTTTTATCTCTTTCTTCAAATAATTTGCTCTTCTAACTAAGTGATCCTGTTTAAAATGATGAATGGCCATCTTTCTTTATCTTTCACATATAGAAAAATTATCCACTTACTACCCATTTTAGCCTATTAAATTTTTTATTCCAAAATGAATCTCGACCAATGATCATCTTTTACACTAGGGGACAAAATAATGGTATCTTCAAGAGACCAATGTTAAGGAAATTGTTTGATATTAAGAACGTCTAACATGCACCTCAGAAATGAGAGATCGGGGCCAAAAATGTATGAGGTTTCAGTTAGAATCCCAACAACTTAAGAATGTAGTTTGCTAACGATGAAGTTAAATGTTTTAAAAAAAGAAAAAGCAAAAAAAAAAAGAAAAAAAAGCAAATAAGGAAAGATATGTTCTTCGAAGATGAGAGTTCAGGGTAAAAATTGAATAAAGTTGCAGTTAGAATCTCAAGAAAAAACAGAAGATAGAATTTAAGAAAGTAGAATGCTAAAGTTGCAGTCAAATGTTTCCAAAAACAAGAAAAGAAAAAAAAGGAAAAGCAAAGAAAGAAAGACATGCACCTCAGATATGAGGATCTGGGGCAACAAGTGAATTAAACTTTAGTTAGAATTTCAAGCAAAAAAAGAAGATATAATTCAAGAAAAACGAATGCTAAAGTTGAAATAAGATGTTTCCAAAAAAAAAAAAGTAAAGAAAGAATAGCACATGACATTTTATCTAGAGAATACTCTATACGATCCTTGGCCTCATTATCCTGAGTAACATATTTTGAGCTATTTATCTATTCTTTCAGAACCTTGAACCTTGACTTACATTACATTCCTTGAAAAGTCCAATAAGATCAAATGTGGACACTTGAATTAAGGAGCTATGTCCTTGAAAATTTGCATATACTTGTTAGTATTTGGCAAGATTTTATCAAGTTTCTCATTGTTAGAAAATATAGCTCTAAGATGAAAACCAAAAAAGGGTAGTTTAGAGCTAAAGCCACTCTTGAGGCCCTAAAAGAATTTTACAGTTCCAAGGTTCTATCCAGAATAAAAAATCATGATGCAAAACCTTTTAAAGGATCAATACACATTAAAGACTTTGCATTTTACCAAAAAGTGAAAATAAAAAGCAAGCCTTTTTCTCTTCCCAAATCTTTTTCAAAAAAATAATGGTTAGTTTTGATGAACATGGAGTATCATGTTTTTAATAAAAGAAAAGTGTTTTAGAAAAATTATCTCTTTCGTGAGCCTAAGAGAAATCATTGTAACCTTTATCGAGCCTTCCTTGAGATATACCTACCTGTGAAAAGAATTGAAATGTCAATTACCCTATCCACAAGCATTCCAAATATTAATTATCAATTTTCAAGATATTCAAAAGTCATGAGTTTTTAACTTTTCTCATTGATTATGAAGATACTTTATGTGGGGCAATTTGTGATCACTTTTGAAAAGTTCAGAGATTATTTAAGCATTTTGTATAGAATATTGAGATCATTTTTAGATGAAAAATAAACATTAAAAATTTAAATAGAGATCTTTCAAAAAAAAAAAAGAAACAAAAAAGTTTTCGCATTTGCATCACTTGTATTTGCATTGACATGTGCATCATTAGAAAAACATTTGACTTGCATGCTGCAATAAAAAAAAAAAAGAGAAAGAGAGAGACATTTGCATTTGCATTTTTATAATGAGAAAGATATTTGCATTTGCTTCACTTGCATGTGCATCATGAAAATGACATTTGTATCTCCATCATAAAAAAGACATTCACATTTGCATCACTTGCATTTACACTTGCATGTGCATCACAACCAAGGCATTCGCATTTGCATCTACATTATAAAAAAGGCATTTGCATTTGCATCACTTGCATTTTTATCATGAGAAATACATTCACATTTACATCATTTGTATCATAACCAAGGCATTCGTATTTGTATTATAAGAAAAACATTTGCATAATTGCATCTGCATTATAGAAAATGTATTTGTAGGAGCATTTACATGAAAAGAACATTGGCATTTGCTTTATAAAAAAGTCACTTGTATTTGCATCAAGCATTTGCATTCTTGCATACGCATAGACGTTTGCATTCACATCATTTGATGAAAATATATATTGCATCATGATTATGTTTGTCAACTTCGTAAACAAAAAAAAAGAAAAAGAAAAGAAATAGAAACATTTTAACTAGTAAACGAAGAAGGAAAAAAATAAAAACAAAAACCTAAAACAAATTAAGAGAAGAAAAAAAGAAAAAAAGTAAAAAAAAAGGCAAAAAGAGATAAAGAAGTCTATCATAAAAGGATGAGAAAAAGAGAAAATAGCTTGACAAGAGACTAAAATGTCAAAAAGGTAAATGATCTACAAAAAACAAAAAGGTTTTTGAAAAAATGAATAAAAAAATGAGATATGATACAAGAAAAAAGCTAAACCCAGTAAAGCTGGCACCCAAATCAAACTAAGTCCAGTCAAGCTAGCACCCATGATAATCTTTAAGGCCTCCAAGCATAATCCTTAATACCTCTAGACATAATTCTTAAGACCTCTGAGCATAAACTTTAAGACCTTCGGGTAATACTTTATAAATTTTTAAAGTTTCAATGCCTCTTATTGGAAGAGCATTCAAAGATGTTGAAATATGTAAGACCTCCAAGCATAATCTTTAAGACCTTGGGCATAATCCTTAAGACCTCTAGACATAATCTTTAAGACCTCTAAGCATAATCGGTAAGACCTAGGGCAACATTTAAAATTTCAAAGTTTCAATGCCTTTAATTAAATGAGCATTTAATGATGTTGAGATTTGTAAGACCTCTAGGTGTAATCTCTAAGTTTTTTGGACAGGATTCATAAGTCTTTCAAGTTGAATCTATTTTAGTTTTGAGATTTGTAAGACCTCTGGGTAGGATCTCTTATTTTATTTTCAAAAGTTGTTGAGTCCTTGTTTAAAAAAATTTTTAAAATTGTTTTCAAATGGTTAAATTTATTAAAAAAATTAAGAAAAAAATAAAGGAAAACTAAAATATCAAAAAAAAAAATGAAAAAAAAACTTTTGAAAAACTTTGAACTGTTAACCCTAGACAAAATTATTGTTCATGTCTTTATCTTATTCTTGGTTCTCAATAATGGGAAAAGAAGAGCAGTTATAGATACCCAATTTTGATCGAGTTAATTCAAATTTGTTTGATTTTTATACTTAATTTGCATGTTCTTATTTGAGCTAGTTTAAGCATTAAAGCAAATTGGATTTGTTCGAGCTTATTTTGGATTAATCACTTTAATTTTTTGTTATTATCATTATTATTAATTTTTTTATCATTTAGGATTAAATAAATTAATAAAAAAATTCATTATTATTTAAAATTAAATTACAAAAAAGAAATAAATTAAAAAAGACAAAAAATAATAAAACTAAACAACAAATGGTAGTGGCTGGCAATTCAGGGGCTCTTTTGCCTATTCCATACCACAAGTAGCCAAATCTCCAACTAGTTCTCTAGAGGTAGCACTTGTGTTATTACATTTAGGGGTTCTAAGGTCAACTCTGCAAGAAAATAAAAACTAATAGATTAAAAACCAAGGGAAAACACAAGGATGGGAAAACGAGGTTCGAACATCCATTTCACCAGACCAAGACCATCTTCAAGCACTGTTTCCTCATGACCACCTTCATCCTGCTCCAAGCCCTACACCAAGCTGCATTCAACCCCAAAATTTTTCTCACCTAGCCTTCACTCCCACACCGACACCACAACCACCTTTTTTTCCAAGCCCTAAGCACCAAGACTAAAGAATAATAACCTAGTTTTCCCAGCTTCTACGTACCAAATAACTAGGCCTCTAATTGGTACCACTGTATACTAGTCTCTGGCAAAACCTGAGTACCACGTGCACCTTCCCAACAACTAACATTGAGCATAAAACCCTCTCTCACAACCTTGCCATCCAGCCTAGCCCCTTCTAGAATTTGCACCCCTCATAGTCCTTCAACATAGCACTTGCACCCAAAGACTATCACTGAACCCTAGTTAGCCATAAACACCTTTCGAAACTACCATTACCACAAACCACCAACCACCATAGCCCTTGAACAAAAACCCAAACCACCCTAAACAGACTCATACCAACCCAACCATCCTCACTGTCATCAATTGCCATAGCCACAATCATCACAGAAAAAAACTACCACAAAAAAAGACCCATTCATAAGTAGTTAAAGCCAAAAAATAAAAAATAAAAAAAACACACAGTCCCTTAGTAGGGAACCTCAATGCCAAAGCAAAAATAAGAAAAATAACAAAGCATAAAAAAAGGGAAAAAAGTTGCCAGAAACCACCAATGTAGGTGACATGCATAGGTGGCAGCTTATGACGATGTACTTTTTTAGGATGATCAGAGCTAATGATAATGAAGATTGAAGAGAGAAGAGTAACCTATTAAAATTGTAAAAGGATCCAATGACAAAAAAAAAGTATAAAGGTTTGAAGTTTCGAGCTAAATCTTCATATCTAGGCTAATTTGAGGCGATTTATGAAAAACAAGGACTAGATTTGAAAAGAAGGAGTCCAAAAAGAGCTATAGGTGAATTTGGTGTAGACAAGTTGTCTGCCAATAGTGGTAATTAGCAGTGCTGTGGTCGATGGCGCGATGGCTTTTTAAATTAAGAAGAGAGGCTTTTGTTTTTTTATGTTTCCTAAGTTTTTTTTTAGAAGAAAGGTTTGAAATGAAATGAAAGAAAAAATCATCTTTTATAGCTGAAAAAAAATGGGTTGACCTGTGTATGGACCCGACCCGACCCAGGGTTTGTGTGCCTGACCCAATTTCCAACCTTTGTCATAGCCTTAAACCAGTCCTACTAAATGATTTTTGAACCAGGTTGAACCATGTGGACCTCTCTAGAACCATTTGTTGAATCGAGAGAATCAGATTGAACCCAACTGAACCAAAGTGAACCACTTCGAATCGTTGATTAGCTTTGACTAGTCCTTTTGGATAATTTTTTTATTTCCTTTATTTTGTTATATTTTTACTAAGCTATTTTATTTGTTTATGCACTTTTAAATTATAAAATTTTAAATAGTACATGTTAAAAAGTAATAAAAAGAGAAGAAGAATTGCCAAAAAAATATATTTTTTCAAAACAAAAAAAATATTTCGAGGATGAGATCTTAAAGAAATTCGAGTAATGATTTTTAAGAATCTCTAGGTAAGAAAATTTATCTAAGATGCCGCCACTGTATTAAAGTATTTATAATAATTTTTTATAATGGTTTCTTGCTTTAGCAGAAAAAATAAATTTTTGAAAATATTATTATATCATATTCTACAATCTACCTATTAAATATAAATTTTGATTATAAATATGAACCAGCAAGGATAGGATTTTTGAAAAATTTGAGTAGAGATTCTTTAGAATTACTTAAGTGAGAAAGTTCCTACTAATATTGCCAAAGTATTGGAATAGTTTCGGGAATTTTTTCAATATGCAAGGTTCTTGTTTATTTTCAAAATTAGAAAAATACTAAAAAATAAAAACAAAAATATGTTTTTTTACAATAAAGAAAGTTAAAAAAAAATTAAATTTTACATTCCAAAATTAAGACCATTTTAGTCATAATTAAATGATAATGCATAATTATTTGGTACCATTTTAAATGGGTGTTGTTGGGGTGCTATTCATTTCCCATGCATAACCGACTCTCGAACCCAAACTGTTTCGCAAACCCAAAAATTATCTTTTTAATAAGTTTTAATTAGTTTTAAAATTTTCTTAAAAAGGTAAGTTTTAATAGGTGACCAATCTCACTGAGCCAAAAAAGATTGGTGATGACTCTGTTTTGTTTTCAAATTCATCTAGTGGTCCCCCAAAACTGTTATGACACATAGTTTACACTTTTGCGCATTTTTTCTGCTTAGTTTTCAATTATGTTTTTCTCCTAGTTTCAATTTTGTTTGGGTGAAGTTCCCTTGCATATTTTTTGTTCACTTTCATGTCTATTTCAAGGTTCTAGGCTTAGATTTCTTGTTACATATGTGCACTTTTTACTTTAGTAGCCTTTAGTTCACTAGGTGGTCATTTTAGTCCATTATCTTCCTTTTAGTGTGGACCTTGTTTTATTAACTTTCTAGTCATCTTTTGGAAAAGCTTTCCTATACCGTTTTTGCTTGTTTTCATGTATGTTTAAGGTAGAAAGCAGTTTCTGTAAATTCCTTAGGTAGGGTCACATTTGCATAGTAGTCTAGTTCATAGGTCTTAGTTTCCACACATTCTAGTACTTTGGTTTGCATTTAATTTTTTGCATTTTGTGTTCTATTTTAAGAAAAGTTTACATGCATCATTTTAGTTCATTTTCAAGTCTATTTTTATGTAGTCCATTTAGATTGATAGTACCATATAGTCTTAGGTCATTTTTTTAGAATTTTTACTCATAGGGTTTAGATTCATGGCCATTACATGTCATGGTTTGTATTGCCTTTTTTTTTTGGTTTTACTAGGTTTTTGCCATTAGTATCCTATACCTTTTTAGTCTTTTTTTAGTTCATTTTAAGTTACTTACATCACAATTACTGTTTGCATCTAATTAGGACATGTTTTTTTATGACCAAATCATTTATGTTGCATTTAGCTCCATTTTGGTATTTACATTTTTTTTAGTCTAAGTTAGGTATTCTTTTTTCATTCTTCCCATGTCATTTTCTTGTGTAAATTTTGTTCTATGCATTTCATGCATCTTAGGCTAGGTTAAAATTTTATTTAAGTTAATTTTCAAAAATTAAAAATGCTAACTTTATTTTTTGTATTCTATTAAGTTTATTTTTAGTTTAATTTGCTATTACCAGGTTTTGTTTTTCCCTCCTTTTGCTCTTTAATTTCAATTTTAATTTATGCTTTTAATTTATTTTTTAGTTTAATTTTTGGTTTTGTTGCTTTCTATTTTTAGAAACTTGCTTTTTAGAAAACTTCCACTTTTAGTAATTTTTCATTTAGTGTTTTAAATTTCCATAATTTGTAAAGTGATTTAGGTTTAATTATTTGGTAAATTTTATTAGGTTAGTTTTAGGTTAATTAGTTCAAATTAAAATTTTCATATGGCATGATATATTCAAAGTGTCAAAACAGGTAATTATCCTTAGATGCGGAATTCCCAATCCCTAAAGAGATGATAATTTGAAATTCTTCCGAACCTTACTACTTGTGCAACCCATACACTTGCGGTATTTTTAAAGGGTAGCAACAAGTTTTTTTGGCACAATTATCGAGGAATGGCACATTTAGGCTATGGGTAATATCGATAGAGACATCCTAGGTTGTAATTTGGATTTTTATTTCTTGTACATATTTTTATTTTAGTTGTTTATTTTTAATTTTATCAAATTTATTTTATTTTTATTTTTCATCCATCTTTTTTGCCATTCATCTCATGTTCTATTATTCTATGATTGGCACATGCGTAGGACTAGGAGTCTTGATTTGATTCCTTGGGACCTTAAAATAGAGAAGACCCTTAGGATCCTTAGGAAAGAAAGATTAGAAAACAATAACTTTGTTCAAACCATGGCCAATCCTATAGATAACAAAACCCTACATGCCTGATCTCAATGGCCTACAAATAAGTACTAAATGGCTACCACTTCTTACGATCAATATTGAGATAAGACCCACCATCATCCAAATGATTCCAATGTATGTCCAATTTAGTGGTCTTGCTAGTGAAGATCCTAATGCTCACTTAGGGAATTTTTTAGAAATTTATGATACATCCAAGCAAGATGATGTTACTGATGAAGCCATTTCTCTTAAGCTTTTTCCATTTTCCCTTAAATATAGAGTTAAGAATTAGTTAACCACAATGCTTCTTGGCTTGATCACCACTTCGGATAATCTAACTCACAAATTTTTTTCCAAATTTTTCCCTCCTACAAAGACTACTAAGTCTGAAATGATATTACTACCTTTGCCTAGCATGACCATGAATCTCTATGCAAGTTTTGAGAGAGGTACAAAAAGGTGCTTAGGAGATGTTTGCACCATGGACTTCCTTGTTAGCATTAGATTAAAATATAATAGATTAGTGGAAAACACTAGATCTATCATTGATGTTGCAAATGGTGGTGCACTTATGAGCAAATCTATAGATGAAGCTTACAACCTCATCGAGGATATGGCTTTTAATCACTATTTATGGGCTATTAAAAAACAAAATGCAAAAAAGGCTATAGGCATACATGAGCTTGATGCCATCATAGCTGTAATTGCTCAAATTAAAAATTTAGCCAAGAAAGTCAAAGCCATAGGTTCTAGCCTAAAACCTAGCCTTAGTCCATTTTATTAGTCCCTTTTTTAGCTGTGATGTTTGTGGGGGAAAGCTTTCCATTGATAGATGCCCTATTAGGTTAGAGTCTTGACATTTTGTAACTCTACCTATTTGGCAACAAAATAAACCCTACTCCTAAACGTCTCTTTCTAGTTGGTAACCTTCTTAACCAATTTTGGACTAGTAATTAGGGTCAATCATCGATTTTTAGGTCCATGCAATCCCTTAGCTTTCTTTTAGTTCTTCAGTATCAATCAGCACCACCTCTACCTTATGAAAAGAAAAACTCTTTAAAAGAGATGTTTTCTTTAATGATACAATCCTCAAACACCATGCTTATAAATTAAAAGAACTTTATTCAAGATTAAGCAGCTGTCTTTCAAAAACAAGCCACCACCATTAAAAATCTTAAAGTGCAATTGGGGCTAATAACTAAGTCTTTTAACAGCTTCTCTCAACGCACCCTTCATAGCAATATTGAACCATATCCTAGGAAGTAGGGAAAAGAACATTATAAAGCAATCTACCTCGAGAGCAATAGAGAGCTGATCAGTGACCTTGTTAGGACCACCCCTAGTGTTGCATTTATAAAGCTTATTATGAAGAAGAAAAACATAAAATGAAAAAAGAATGAGAAGGTGGATGGTCTTTTATCCTATAGAGTGCTTGTTCAAGAGGATTGTACTCATGGTCACTAGGAGGCTAGTTTTTTTAGGCCTAGTTTTAGCTATTCTAAACCGTATAGGCCACCTATCCCATTCTCATAGTGATTTCTGCAATAGAATTCAAATATTGCTTATTGCTTTTTAATTGATAAAGTAAGGAATGAGGAGGAAAAAATTATAAAAGAATTTTTAGATGAAATTTTTAAGAAAAAAGGGATGATGATAAGGTACTTGATGAAAAACATATTATAAAAGATTTTTTTTAAAGACTTTCAGAAGGAATGAATGAATAAATGATTAAGGAAACGCTTATTAAGTTTGAGACCTCTAAATATGCCAAGTTTGAATTTGATGTACCAAATAAGGATGGTGATAATTTATGGATAATGGATGCTAGCTTAAAAGCTCTTACTTATTCCAAATTCCACGTTGGGATAATTTACATTCCTTTATTAGGGCCGTTCCATCATGGAATAGTCATGGAGATACATTGACCTTTGGGTTTAAATCGAGACCCACATATCTTAGTCCCTTAAATAAGAGACATGAGATTTTATATGGCCTACTTTCCACCATTGCCACCACACCACCTACTAACATGCTCTAACCTACTACTGAGCTTTTCATGGATAAGGTTGTGAAAAGAAAATTTATCAAATGGTTGGATACTGGAATCATGTGTAGTGTAATCACTATGGCCACGATTGATCATATTTGAGTTGATGAGATGGTCGAGTTGTAGGCCATAATTCAGTGCTTTTTGGGTGACAACCCAAGTTTTCCTTTCTATTTGTTATTTTTTTTAATGTTATGTGTTTATCCTTTTCATGGTAGTTTATTTCTTTTCTTTTGTTTTGTTTTAGGAAAAATAAAGGCTGATCTGGGAACTTTAGGAAAAGCCTCAGCCAGCCAATGGAGTATTCTTCACCTCTTGTGCTTAAATTCATATTTGCCTACACATTGAAGACAATGTGTATTTTAAGTTTAGGGATGGGAAAATTTAAGCCAAAATTTCAAAAAATTTTCAAGAAAAAAAATTTCACACTTAGGCTTGATTGATTGTTACTATGAGTCTTTAGTATGCTTTCATTGGTTGATTGTTAATGATCTTATGATAGAAACTATGATTGATTGTGATTATAGCTTTAGGAAAAGAATAAACTTAGGTAAATGATGAGATGAATTTTAGAATTTGTTGATATTTGATAGCTAGCTTTCACTTGTGACTATATGTTTTGATTGTTGAATTGCATGTCATTTAGTGATTGTTTATGTTAATTATAGGAATTGCATTTCATTTTTAAAGTTGTGCTTAAGTTTTAGAATTTGTTTGATCACTTTTCGAGGTAAAATTCTAGGCTATACTAAATTAGAGACATGATTTAGGCCCTCTTTGGATCGATTGAGACTTTTCAAGCTGACTTTAATGCATATATCCACCTTTTGAGCCTTATATTACCCTTTCTTTGTTAAGCACCCATATCAATATAAACTTACCTTGTGTGTATAAGGATCATACATGATATAATTAAAGAGTTATGTTATGTTGGGAAATAAGGGAAATAAAAATTAGAAAAAAATCAATTAAAAAAAATAAAAAAGGAAATAAAGAAGAAATAAATGTGTGCAAAACAAATAAAGTGAAAGAAGATCAAGATTGGGTGTCTTACTAGTCCTAAATAGCTCTATAAATGATCCTACCTCTACTCTAGCCTGACATTACAAACTAGTAAAGACCTAAGGATCTTAAGTTTAGTGTTGGCCAACATTAATGGAGAGAGGTGTGAAAGACAAAGTCATGAAATGTATAAGCATTTTGATTATGTTATGTTAATTCCATGGTTGCATATTCATAGCTAGATGGCATGTGGTGATCTGTGATGAATGTTGCACATAATGGAACTTCAATTAAGTAGATGCACATTCTAATATAACTCTTGTGACTAGTCTTTGTTTATGATTTGCCTTAAGCTATAATCATTATGCAATTTTTGAGGAAAAATTTTTTAATTGATAACAGAAAGTGAAATTGACTCATAACATAAGTTGATTTTGCTTGAGGACAAGCAAAAAGTCAGATTTAGGGGTGTGATAATTTTATTTTTTTTATAAAATTATCATGTACTTAATTGGTTATTTTGTAAGTTACTTGATTTATTTTTGCTTGATTATCCACCTAAATTTTCTAAATTTCATGTGTGGGGAAAATTGAAATACCATGCCCACACCTAATGTCATTATGCAAGCATTGATTAAATCTAGTGGGAAATTTGCCAAGGCAATGCAAAAGCCCTTAAGAGATGAGGTAAGCTGATTTCCAAGAGAAAATGGAGCCATGAAGAGGAAGAGAAGCTACCATTACATGCCTAAAAAGTTTTAAGTTGTGAGCCACTTAATTAGTGCATGTAAGAGCTTTTTTTCTTGCATAAGATAACTTGCTAGTGAAGGGCTGGCTTTAGGAGCTGCAAGCTAACTTTGAAAGCTCAAATGAAGAGAGAAAAAGCAATAAATTAAGCCAAATTTAGAGCGCTTTGATCGGCTATGCTTGATACAAGAAAGGGGGGACCATTTGCATTACAAGATAATTTTGGACCATAATGAAAATGGCATCTTCTAGTTTCTCTTTGTGTAATTAATTCCCACAATTTGGAGGGGCTGGGAGCTTGAAAATTTTAGAGTACAACAAGGATACAAGGTGGCATTTTAATGGAAAATGAATGGAAAGGCAAAAGAACTCAAGCAAGGTGGCATAAATGTATGAAGGCCAACTAAGCAACAACCTTCCAGTTTGCTTGTAGAGTTGGTTTTTGCACCAAAACCAGCTGCCAAATGGCTTATTTTGAGGGGACCCAAGTTTTCAATGATTGTCCTAGGTGAAAAAAGTAAAAGCTCTCATTGGCTAGCTCATCAAACATCACATGAAAGGGGGAAAAATGCTTGTAAAGTTCACAGTTTAGAAGCCTCTTCTAGTAGCAAAATTTTTTTAAACCAACTGGCTTTTTGGAAGGCCATGATTGGTCAATAGGAGTCCTTGATTGGCCATTTGAAGACTTACAACTAGGCTTTAAATAGAAAATTTTATGGGAGAAAAGAAGAGTTGCAAACCTTTATTGTATTTTTTTTTCAATTTTTTTATCTTCTTAGTTTTATCGTCACTAGTAGGTAGCATTATTGTTGACCTCGCCATGACTTTTTAGTTCTATTTTACTAGTTTTCCTCCATTGTAATGCTTTAATATTTCATTTTTTTATCTTAGTTCCCTAGGGTTTGCATTTCTTCTCATTTAAACTTTGCTTATTGTAATTTTTATGAACGAAATTTTTAGTTTCTACCATTAAAATTTTCAACTTGATTTTAAAAAAAAAAAATTTCCATCTTATTTCTTCCTTGTTTTGAGCTTGATCTTTGTGAAGGAAGGATGGCTTTTGATATCTGGATGAACTATTATTCATCAATGGCATCAAAGAAGCTTTATTCATGAAGGCTTTATTTTATTTTGTAATTTTGGTTTTGCTAAGTTCATTTTTGCTTGGATTATATTTTATCTACTACCTTATGGTTTTAGTTGTTGCTTGTGTTTAGTTTCTATGCATGTGAGTTGATTTAAATGATGTTGGTTTGATGTTTAACATGTGTTTGTTAAAATAGCTTAGACAGTTTTCACTTCCATGCATTTTTCATGCATTTTTCTCATTAGTTTTCAATTCTATTTTTCTCCTAGTTTCAGTTCTATTTTGGTGAAGTTCCCTTGCATATTTTTTGTTCACTTTCATATCTATTTCAAGATTCTAGGCTTAGATTTCATGTTACATATGTGTACTTTTTATTTTAGTAGCATTTAGTTCACTAGGTGGTCATTTTAGTCTGTTATCTTCTTTTTAGTTTGGACCTTGTTTTATTAACTTTTTGGTCATTTTTTGGAAAAACTTTCAAGCACCTTTTTTGCTTGCTTTCTTGTCAATTTTAGGGTACAAAAATAGTTTTTGTAAATTCCTTAGATAAGGCCACATTTGCATAGCATTCTAGTTCATAAGTTTTAGTTTTCATGCATTCTAGTACTTTGGTTTGCATTTAATTTTCTACATTTTGTGTTCTATTTTAGGAAAGGTTTGCATGCATCATTTTAGTTTATTTTTAAGTCTACTTTAAGGTAGTTCATTTAGATTTTATAGCACCATATAGTCTTAGGTCAGTTTCTTAGAATTTTAGCTCATAGGTTTTAGTTTCGTGGTCATTACATGTCATGGTTTGTATTGCATTTTTTTTCTTGGTTATTTTACTCGATTTTTGCCATTAGTATCTATAGCTTTTTGGTTCATTTTTTAGTTCATTTTAAGTAAGGTCAGAATTAATGTTTGCATCTAATTAGGACATGTTTTCGTTCGGCCAAATCATCTAGGTTGCATTTAGCTCCATTTACGTATTTACATTTTTTTTTAGTCTAACTTAGGTGTTCTTTTTGCATTCTTCCCATGTCATTTTCATGTTTAAATTTTGTTCTATGAATTTCATACATCTTAGGCTAGGTTAGAATTTTATTTAAATTAATTTTCAAAAATTAAAAATGCTAACTTTATTTTTTGCATTTTATTAGGTTTTTTTTTTTTTTTTTTTTGCTTGATTTGTTGTTGCCAAGTTTTGTTTTTTCCTCCCTTTGCTCTTTAATTTTAATTTTAATTTATGCTTTTAATTTTTGTTTAGTTTAATTTTGGGTTTCGTAGCTTTCTATTTTTAGAAACTTGTTGTTTTAGGAAACTTCCATTTTTAGTAATTTTCCATTTAGGGTTTTAAATTCCATAATTTGTAGAGTGATTTAGGTTTAATTGTTTGGTAAATTTTATTAGGTTAGTTTTAGGTTAATTAGTTCAAATCAAATTTTTTATAAGGCTAAATATATTTGAAGTGTTAAAATTGATAATTGTCCTTAGATTTAAAATTCTCAATCTCTGAAGAGACAATAATCTAGAATTCTTCTGAACTTTACTACTTGTGTAACTCATACACTTATAGTACTCTTGAAGAGTAGCAACCATGTATACTTGTACTAATCTTTTTTAGCAAATTTTCTTAAATAGTTTTCCTTAGAAAACCTTTGACTCTTCAAATTTAGGCCATCTTAAAAATCCATCAATGCAACAACCTTTTATTTGCAAATACTATAATTTGTTTCTGGTTGGAATAAAAATTGTTATTGTTATTAAATGTCTTGGTACTTTTTGTTATGGAATTTGTTAAAACCAGTTTTACAGGATTCACTCTAATTTTTTTCCATACTTTACATATTCTCACTAGGTTATTGGCACACCTAACTATATGTGTCTCGAGCACCTCATAGATATATCTAATAGTTATAAATCTAATATATGGTTACTTGGTAAGAAGTTCAAAGCATGATTTTAAAATGCAAAATCTATTATACTTTTAACTAGGAGTGACATAAACTTATTATTCTAGGTTTCTACACGTTTAAGATTACTGCACATAAACCAACATTTAGAGCACTTGTGATTTTTTCAACATGAGCAACATGACATTGCCTCGGTATCTTTTGATTACTATCAAGTTGCTTGTAATTAACTTTGCTATAAATTTTGTAGTAAACTAAAGTAATCGACAACTCAACAAGATATGGCTAGACTCATTAACAAAATCAACAGATCATGCGTTTCTCCTTTCCCAATTTTGTATTCCTTCACATTATAAGCATCTTCTTCCAACCAATTATATATATATATATATATATCAGATGTTCCTTGATGACCAATCTAATCCATAAAATCATTGGACGTGTTTACTTAACATCATTGATCAATGTTGTTTCTAGCATGTTCTATTCGTATTTTCAAGTCCTATTATTGATATTATTTTTTATTTTTTTGAAATAACAATGTTAGTCTCAAAAGAATAGATTAATATGATGCATTGCACTTTTTGGACTTTTGGAGCTCATTGGGACTATTAATAGAGACCATGGTCAATCTTTGTATTTTGACAAATTCTAGGTATGCGAAAAAATTTCCTTTTGTAGTAAGGTTTTATTATTTGGATTGAAACTTGGATTTGATACTTTTAATATGTTTTTTTTATTTTTTCTTTCTTTGAAATGGTGATTAATTGACAAATTATAGGTAAAAAAAACATATTTTTCAGTGTGTTTTAATTGAGGCATGACTTTTTTTTTTTTTTTTGTAAATTCATGAGAAGGTAAACTGATGGCATTGGTAATAAGTTGTTTTGACAAAAACAGGAATTGGATATTTTTTCATATGAAATTAAATTTGGTTTAAAAAGAAAAAAAAAAAAGAAAAAAATTTATTGATTATATTTTTTTTGTTTTTAAGGTGTGAACATGATAAAGTCTTTTAGTGAATTTGAAAGGTAACTTTAAAAGTTTAGTCCCAAGGGTGAGCATTTATAGTTGGCAAAAATGTTAGTTAATAATTCACTATTATCTATCTATGGACTAAATAATTTTTTTATTTTTTTTAGAATAATGATTCTTTCAATTTTTCAAATTGTTGTGATAGATTTTAAAAAGCTGATGAGTTGATGCTGCAAAAAATGTAAGTTTTCGAATACTTTTTTGGCATCAATCATATATAATTTGTTTTTGATGTTTGATTTGTTGTTTTATCATTAATTGCAATATTAGTGTTTGTCAATCCCTTTTTGTATACTTATGGAAAGTTTTGCCATAATTTAATTTACTTATCCTTTCTTTTATTTTTATTTTTAATCCTTTAGAATTTTATCTAACTATTTATGATAAATATTTTTATAATATGTTAGAGGTGTGTTATAGTTAGAAATAGATTAATAACCTAGAAAGAAATATAAGTTGTCAGAGTTTAAAAAAAAACCAAAAGATATGAGTTGAACAATATTAAAGATTTCAAAAAACTCTAAACCAAAAGTTAATTGATAGAACTTCTTATTTAAAACTAATAGCAACTTTGAGATTGTAAATTTGTAAGCAATATAGAGTTCTTGAATGGAAAGATCTAGACTTATATAGTCTCAAATCTAGATAGATCTAAAATTTGTAGAGTAGTGTAGATAAATGATTTGATCTAGAGTTTGTAGAATTCTTGAATGGATAGATCTAGAGTTGTGTAGTCTCAAATATTGAATTATCTTAATTTTAAGTATCATCATTTCATTACATTTTATTTTTTTAATTTAACATTAAAAAATATATAATTTATGAATTTTCATAGACTCTTTATAATGTAGCACGAGTCTACATTCTAGTATTATTAAAAATAGGCTCCAAAGAAGCTTACTTGTTGACAAATTATGAACTGTTTGCTTATTATGTGATATGTTGTTGTTATTATTATTATAAAACTAAATTATAATATTACATATTATCTATAACATTATTCAAAGTAAATCCAAAAGAGCTTACTTAATGACACATGACGAATTATTAGTGGAAGCATATCACCTACAATTATTGTAGTGCAATATTTAACCATCATAATTTGGGAGCATATCACCTAAAATAATTATACTATAATTAACTAATCAGATTTTAAAGTTATGTAGGATTTACCAAAATATTATGTGGATTACACTCTTATAAGTGATGGATCCTAACATAATTTTTTATTATGATTGGACAATTATAACATTATAGTAAAAATAATTATAGTTGAAATGCTTCCTCAAAATTTAGTATTGTGTGGGGTCTATAAAGAAATATGTAGCACCCACACTTTTAAGTGGAGAGCCTTTACATACTTCTTAAATGTAATTGGTTAATTGTAACATTATAGTAAAAGGAATTCTATGTGGTATGGATCTGCTATTTGCTCATCATGCGATAACTTTTTTATTTCATTTTTTATTTAATAATTATAATAGATTGTAACATTATAATACATTAATAAAAGATAAAATTGATAACACAAAAAATCAACAAAAAATCTATAAAAAATAATCATAAAAAATTCTCATATATTAGTATATTTTAAAGGTTCATCTATATTACAGTTTAATCTATAGCTATACATAAAATTTGACTAGATATAAAATTACTACAATATTCAAATTTCTCTGTTTGCCACGTAAGTCATGAGTGCTTAACACAATTTTTATAAAAAAATTTTGTGAAGTGTTTTATGGTGTATTGCTAACTTCTAGATCCTTACCATGAATCAAGTTGCCCATCAAGCCAATTGGTTATAATTTTAAGACCCAAGCTTAATATAAGCTTGTTCAAATTATTATTTTATTAAGAAATAATATCACAAATTATCTTTAAATTATAGTGAAATATTTAATATCATATTTGAAATTTAAAAATCTCTTATATGATATTTGAACTATGAATTTGTTAACTAATATAACTATGAATTTGTTAACACATATCACCATTGAAAGCTAATTGCGTTAGGAGTAAGAATTATATTAGCTAATAAACTTATGGTTCAAATATCATGTTAGAGGTAAAGTTCAAGAATCAAACCGAACGTTTCTCTATAGTTCATGGTCATTCATAATATTAACCTTTTATTAATTTAAAATTATTTTTTATTTAAATTTAATTCTAAAATATATTTAAAAATGTTGAAATATTAAAATAAATTATAATTGATTATAGTATTGAATTGTAAATAAAATTTTAAAATGTACTTGATTACATGTAGCAACCTATTTGTCTAGCACGTGGTAGCTTTTTAATTTTAAAAAATTGTTTTTATTTAATAAATATAATGAAAATAAATAATAAGTATAACAATATTTATTTTATTTTATTTAATAATCATAATAAAATAATAATATTACTTCAAAATTTTTACATAAAATTAAAAAGAACTCAAGAAAATCAACTAAAAAATTTTATAAAAAGAACCACAAAAAAATTCTCATCTATACAGCATCTATACTATAGTTAAATCTGTAACTATGTTTGTAACATTATATTAAAAGTATGCCTTATTAGCTTGACGGCTGAATGCTGTAGTATTCAGCCTTAAATAAGTGGCATGTAGCTAAGTGATGTGTAGAGTTCAGCCTTAAAAAGTGGCATGTAGCTAAGCGATAGATAGTAGTTTTGTAGGTAAGTGTTGGTAGTTTTTTGTTTGAAAGAAAGAAACTTGGATTCATTAACCTAAAATACAACTCTTTTGTAGTACAATATCATAAAATTCATCAGGAAATCCATCCAACCAGATGAGAGTTTCTTTCCTAGTGATGGAAATCATGTTTGTTTCCCTACGAGTATGCGAAAATCTCCATTCAGTTAGCTTAGAAAACTTCACTTTAGTATCCTCCACTAAAGTTCCTATCGCAGATAGATTTGTTCCCAAGTTTTGTTTCAATTATGAAGTTACCGTGAGTACGTCCCCTTCAATGATCACTTTCTGCATTCCCAATCTTTCTGCAAAACTTTGCCACTCTGACCATTGCCATGCCCTCGATTACCTCTGGATCTCTGATGCCATTCACGCTTATACAAAAAGCTCCTTTAACCATGCCCAGATGGCTTCTTATGACTGCACCGATTCCTACTCTATTCTCCTTTCTTTCTAAGGCCTTATCAACATTGATTTTAATCCATCATTCCGTAGGTCCTTTCCATATATCTACCATTCTTCGCACTGTTGTCCTTTCCCATTCCTGGGCTCTACAAAATTCTAGTAAGTACTGCTATACAAACGTCATTGTAGCCTGGGTCGTTCTAGTTATATTACTCTTGACTTATTCATTCCTAGCCCCTAATGATGCCCAACACAGCGTTGCAAACCTTCCCAGCTCTTCCTCATTCAAATTGTCTGTCGCCCAAGCCATCCACTGTTTGCTATCCCCTAGCTGATTGTTCTACCAGTCTTCATTCAGATTAACAAGTCTCCAAATTTCCTTAGCACATCCACAATCCCTTATAGCATGCATCATGGCTTCATTTTCTCCGTTGTATCTCTAACATAACACATTCTCTATAATTCTTTTCCTTCGTAGTGTTCCACGCACTGGTAAGATATCATTCCACAGCCCCCATATAAATATTCTAATCATAATAGGTACTGAGAAATGCCAAATCCACTTATAGAACAAACCCATACTGGTATTGCCTATTCCTCTAGTGCCTTCTTCCCATTGGCCTGGGTTCATGTAATTCGAAACCAACAAATGATATCTGTTTTTCATAGTGTAGGCTCCACTCTTAGTATAATGCCAAACGATTACATCCTGTTGACCACTTAAGCTAATGGGGATAGCTTTAATCTCTTTTGTAGTATCCTCATGGAACATATTGTCCAACTTTTCATCATTCCATTGTAACCCGTTTGCATCGAACACGTCCTTAACCCTTTCATCGCTTAGCATGTGGTTTGTTTAAGGGTTGAACTAAAGTAGCATTCTTTTGAAATCCACTTGTCGTGCCAAACCCTGATACTGTCCCCATTTCCTACGTGCCACCTTAAGCCAAGGTAGGATAACTCTCTTCGACCAAATGCTTATCCAAGTATAAGAAGGTGCTTTCCCTAGGTCTGCATCAAGGAAATTAGTTCTATGGAAATACCTGGCTTTTGGAACCTTATGAACAAGCGAGTAAGGATTTTGCATGAGTCGCCATCCTTATTTAGCAATAAGGCATTGTTGAACAGACTCATGTCTCTGAAATCTATACCTCCCTCTTTCTTCCTTGTACATAATTTCAGCCACCTCATTCAATGGATTCCCTTTCTTTTCTTTTTTTTTTTTGTGGATTACCGCCACCAAAATCTGCTTATAATCATGTTGATCTCATGGCATAGGCTTTTTAAGAATAGAAAACATGACATAGCATACGAGGACATTGATTATAGGATCGCTTTAGTAAACACTTCTTTTCCTCTAATTGTTGCCATTTGTGACTCCAATGCTTTATTCTCTTATTCAGTTCTCCAAGATCTCCTTGAAAGCCTTTTTTCATTCTCCCAATAAACATTGGTAGCCCCAAATACCTCTCTGGGTTAGAAGTAGTCTGTATCCCAAACAAACTCTTTGTCATTGCAATCACATCTTCACTTGTGTTTGAGCTAAAAAAGAGTCCTGATTTGTTGTAGTTGATCTATTACCCAAAACCTTTCTTATACACCTTTAGCACATCCCTTACGATATTATATTCCCTCTGATAGAAGATCAAATTGTCATCTACAAAAAATAGGTGAGTGATTTTGGGGCCTTAGGTGCTTGCTCAAACTCCTTGTAACAAGCTCTTCCTTTGGTGGCTGGTTAAAAGTGCTAACAATCCCTCTATACACATCAAGAACAAATATGGTGAAAAAATATCCTTTTGTTGGAGACCCCTCTCAGGAAAGAAAGTATCAATCATAGAACCATTTATAACCACTCTGTAAGAGATTGAAGAACTACAATTCATAATTAGGGATCTTCATATACTACTAAAGCCTAGTTTACCCACGATAGCATTGAGACAATGCCATTCCACTTGGTCATATGCTTTGCTCATACCCAATTTAAGCGCAAACGATCCATCCTCGCTTTTCCCTTTTTTGTTTCATGGTGTGTAGCAACTCAAGAGCTAGCAAACTATAAGCTTACCCAGGACAAAGGCACTGTGGTTCTCACTGATATAGGCTGGTAACACAAGCTTTACTCTATTAGCCAAAGTTTTAGCTATAATTTTGTAGAACACATTGCACAAGCTGATAAGTCTATACCGGGTCATTTTCCTAGAACTATTAGTTTTGGGAATAAGAGCAATATGGGTTTCACTGATGCCATCCAAGCTACCATTTTCATCCAGAAAATCTAAACAAAAATCAATAACCTCAGGACCTACGATGTGCTAAAATTTATGGTAAAATAATGCATGCATACCGTCTTGCACCTTAAATCTCTTTGGCTATGAACTTTGATATGAGAGACTCATTCATCTCATTTGTGACACAAAGAGTAATTAATTGTAGGATGTGATCTAGAACTGGTGGTCTTTGAAATCTAAAAAGATTTTAAAAATAGCTCATTACTTGTTCAACCACTTCATTCTCTCTTTCATGCCAAACCCCGTTTTCATCCTCCATTCCAATTAGTCTATTCACTCTTCTACGATAAGATGCTTGCGCATGGAAGAATTATGTGTTCTTATCCCCATCCTTCAACCAATTTACCCATGAGCTCTATTTCCAAAACAATTATTCTTGTTCAAGCAAATCGTTAAGGCACACTTTAAGCTCATTCTCCTTACTTAATCTTGCCTTGTCTACTACCCCACTACCAGCTCATCACATAACTCATCAATCTTCCTCCTTAAAGCTTGGAATTTGTTTATGTACCAAGCATAAAGTCAGTATAAGCCCCACATAACTTGCTCCTTAGATCTTTGTATGCCTCATCAAACCACCCTTTGTCCATAATATCCATGCATTCTGTTCAGCAAGCCACGTGGCTTCAAAATATTTTCTTCTCCTCAGTGACTGGTTCCATCTTATTTGTTTAGCCCCCGTTGTGTCGATCAAAATTGGGCAATGGTCGGACGTAAAACAAGTCAGGTGCCATACTATGAAATTGGGAAAACTATCCATCCATTCCTTATTTCTAATGGCTCGGTCCAATCTTTCCTGGATCCTATTCTCCATTGTTTTGCCTCTACACCACGTAAACTCATATCCTATAAAATCCAAGTCATTTAGCTTGACATCTTTCAATACCTTTTGGAATGCCTCCATTTGTGCTATCGGTCTCATTCCTCCCCCATTTTTCTCCTTGTCCCATAAAATCTTGTTAAAGCCCTCCATGCATAGCCACACCTGAGAATTATGGTGACCCAATCTTCTAAACATATCTCACGCAATCTGCCTAGCTTGTGTAACTGGTTCTTCTTCATAAAATCTCATAATCCTTCATTCTTTGCTATTAGCATCCACCACCCCCATATCTATATGATAC
Source organism: Durio zibethinus (assembly GCF_047325235.1). Lineage (NCBI taxonomy): Eukaryota > Viridiplantae > Streptophyta > Magnoliopsida > Malvales > Malvaceae > Durio > Durio zibethinus. The sequence continues at coordinate 23,265,145 of NC_143166.1, forward strand.
TTAGAAAAGCTCATCAATGACATGCTCATTTCCTTTCTCCATGGCATAGCTAATCCTCTACTCTTTCCTGCTACGTTAACCACAAATATTCTACTATATTGGCATTGTCTATGTACCCTATCAATCTTCACCTTATTAGAAATGGTTTTTAACAAGAAAACCACCTTGGGACCTTTTTCCTTTAAAATATTCAGAAGATCACAAACTGCATATGGGTTCCCAAGCCTATGGTAGTTCCAAGCTAGACACCTTATTGTCTTCAGTAGGATTGAAACTCAGTCACCATCATTTTTAACATTTCAGAACATTTGTTATATGTTGTTGTTCCTTTTGACAAATTATTAGTTATATAAATCTTGCAATTGTACGGTAGAAGTGGCTTTGGCACTTGATTTCTTTGGTTTTTTTTTTTAATTTTTAATATTTTTCCAAATTTTTTAAATTTAATAAATATACTTTTAGATTGAAAATTTTAAAGATGGCATCTATTTTTCACCCTTTTTTGTTTTTATTTTTAAAAATTTTTAATAAATATTTTTTAAATTTTAAAATTTTTTGTATGGGATTCCATTTGATATAAAGGGTATGCCACATGTACATAAAGTTTTTTACTTTTTTTTCCATCATTTTTGTTTTTTATATTTTTAATAAATATTTTAAAGATTTAAAAATTTTTTTTTACCCACTTGATACCAATGGTATATCACTTGTCAAGTCATTTGCTTCCTTTTTCTTTTTTTTATCTTTGTATCTATTTAATTTTTCTTCCTTTTTCCTTTTTAATATTTAATAAAATTTTAAATTTTGGCCATTTGATATTATTGACTAAAAACATATTTATTCTTACTTTGTCTTTTTCTTTTTTTATTTTTAAAAAAAGATATTATGGAGATGTTGTAGTCACGTTGGGATTTTACTTTTGTTTCCTTTTTCGATCCTTTTTTTTGTTTTTTTTTTTCTAAAAATCCATGATATAAATATATTTTTTATTATTCATTGAATTTTATATTTATATATGTATTATATTAATAGGATTATTATATAATATCGTAATTTAATAAATCCATGCACTATTTTCATTTGGCTTCATTTTCTTTTTGTTTTTCCATCATCTATTTGTTTATAATTTAAAACTTGCATATGTATGGAGGTTATATGGGGTGTCACATGGCATTCCATTGAATTTCCTTTTTATTTATTTATTTATTCTTTCTTTCTTTTTCATTTTTTAATATTTAATCAATATTTTTTTATATTTTAAAATTTTATGTGTGGGATCCATTTGATATTATTGATAAAAAATGTGTATATATTTTTCTTTTTTTGTTCTTTTTTTGCGTGAGATCTGTATTTGATAGGTTTCAGTCATCTGGATTCAATAGGTACATTTTTTAAAATTTGGGATCCAGTCGATTTTTTTTTTAAATCGAGGTCAAATCAGATGTGAGTTTAGGATGTTTTGCCTTGTCTGAGCATATATAAATATATATTTTATTATTTATTTTAAATTTATATATATTACATTAATAAAATTATTATTTAATGTAATAAACACCTTGTGGCATTCCCATTTGGCTTTCTTTTTTTTTTTTTCTCTAACATTTTCTTCATTTTTTGAAGTTTTTGACTTTTTTAATTAGATAAATTTTGAAAAAAAAAGAAAAAGACAATGGATGTAGGGATAAGAAAACAGCTCATATCCCATGGATTTTAATTTGTCCTAGTCTAATATTTGCAAGATTTTAAAAAATTTGAGATAAGGTCAAGGTTTTTTCATTTCTAAAATCGAGGTAGGGTCGAAAGCAATTTTAGGGTGTTCCATCTTGCCTTGAGTATATATAGAAAATTATATTATTAAATGTTTATTTAATTTTATATTTATATATATTATATTAATAAAATTGTTATTTAATATATTAATTTAATAAATATATTATATCTATGCATAATTTTACTCATTTTAACTTTTGTTTCATCTTAATTTAAGGTGTCGATATGAGACCTTATGCTTCTTTCCTCATTTTTTTGCTTTTTTCCAACTTTTCAATCTTTTTTTGTTTTAATTTAGATAAATTTTATGAAAAAAAATTAATGGAGCTATCCACATGGCACTCTAATTTGGTTTTTACTTTCATTTTTTATTTTTTAATTAGATAAATTTGAAATAAAAATCGTCGATGGATAGGAATGACAAAACAATTCATATTTAGATGGGTTTTGATCCAGCCCCATATGATAGCAAGGTGAATTTTTTTCCTTTTTTTTTTCTTTTTATCTTTTTCATTTATTCTTTATTAGATAAATTTGTAAGAAAATGATGCCAGTGGAGCTATTCATGTAGTACTCCTACTTTTTTATTTCCTTTAGTAATTTTTTTGCTTTTTTTTTATTTTTTGTGTTTTTTGATTAGATAAATTTTACAACAAATAAGCCAATTGATTGGGATGGCAAAACAATCAATATCTAATGGGTTTGATTCGTCTCCATTTGACATGAGCATTTTTGTAAAAAATTTGTATGAGTAAAGTCCAGCTGATCTTTTTTTTAGGAAAGCAGGGATAGGTTAGAAGCGAATTTAGGGTGCTCTTCCCTAAGCAACCCCCATGGTATATATAAAAGTATATATTTAATTATATGTTTAATTTTATTTATATATACATAGTATATTAATAAAGTTATTATTTATACCTTAATTTAAGATATTAATATTTTAAACTAAATTTGGATGTCCACATGACATCTTGATGATCTTTCTTTTCCCTTTTTTTTTCTTTTTCTTTATTTATTTTTTTCTTTTTCCTCTTTACTGTGTTTTTCTTTTCTTTTTCTATTTTTTATTACTAAAATTAATATTTAATACCTTAATTTAAGAGATTAATATTTTAAGCTTAATTAGAATATTCATGTCATATCCCAATGAGCTCTTTCTTTTTCCTTTTCCTTTTATTTTCATTTTCATTTTTCACTTTTTCACTTTTTCACTTTTTTCTTTTTTCTTTTTTTTTCTTTTTTGGTTTTTGTTTTTTGTTTTTATGCTTTTTTTAAGTAAATTAATTTTGCAAAAAAAAGAAGCTAATGAAAGTGTCCATGTAACACGCCATTTAACATTTTTCTTTAGAGAACTTGCTTTAAACTTGTGGATGTACAAACTCACCTAAGCTAGACTTAGTCGACCAAGCTAGATCATGAGTGAAATATCTAAGCTAAAAGTTTATATGCATATTGGAACAAAATGAATGCAACCATTGGAGATTCTTTGCTGGCTGCAATTCCTATCGTAAGATAGGATACTGTTTCTTTAACTAGCTTGAAACTTGGCTTGAAACTTTTAACCAATGGGCTACTGGAGCAAACAAAAAGACTAAAAAGAGTAGAAAATGAATAACTAAGAAATAGACCTTACCTTTACTTGATAGGGGCTTCGACCTTTTATCATATCGGTAATTCACCCTAAAGTGCCCAAGCTGAGAGCTTGTACTCGTATTTATAAAATATGAATAGATTTAATAGTTGCTCTTATTTCCTTTATCTCTTTTGCCCTATGCACCTTAGAAGATAGAATTGACACTTTTGAATCCATTTTTTTTATTAGTAGGGGATTGCTTAGCATCAATCCCATTCCATAAATAAGGGAAAGCTAAGCTAGTCATTTTATTGATTCATAGCTTAAATGTAAAGAAAAAGAGGTAAAGAAAGAGCTAAATTTTATAGTAAATGGATTCAAGATTGTAAGATTCCCCTTATCAATGGGTTTAGTCTACAAAAATTCTTCTAGATTCTAAAACTTTATTTTTTTTATACAAAAAAAGTTATAAGCTTAAGATGCGCAAGAAAAGGTATTAGTATTAACTTGCCCAGCCCTTGATCCTAGTCCCATTATCATAGAAGAGAAAGACTTGAGGAGAGAAAAGAACATTCAAACTTGCTAGCTTTCTTGTCAGATAATCTAGAATGAGACCTTGAAAAAGACCTTCACCCCTTTGGAACCAAGTAACTTAGTTGGTATGCAACCTATTCTCACCCAACAATCCGATACAAGAACTCAAACTCAGAAGCCATTGAATTTATTTGTATTATTTGTAGTTTTTAATTAGATAAATTTTACAACAAAATGTATCAATTGATAGAAATGTCAAAACATTTTGGATTTGACAAGTTTGGATTTATCTTGATACAATAAAGGGTGAATTTTTTAAAATTGAGATCAAATTAAGACGAGTCTAAGTTTTTGGGAGAAACGAGGTTGCGGCAAAGAATGTTTAAGGTGTTTTGTCCAAACTCATTTTTAGTTATATATAAAAGTATATATTCTAGTATGTATTTTATTTTATATATATTTTATTAATAAAGTGATTATGTGATACCTTAATTTAAGAAATTAATATTTCTTAAAAGCATAACGAGTCCAGACCATTTGTTCATATGGTACCCTTTATAACCTCTTTTTTTTTTTTGTTTTACCTTTTTTTTTCGTTTGTGTCCATTTCACTTTTTTCTATTTTTTTGTTTGTGGTTTTTTATTTAGATAAATTTTGTGAGAAAAATAGTCAATTTAGATATCCACATGTCACCCTTATTTGGTTTTTTTTTTTTTTTTTTATCTTTTGCCTTTTTATTTTTTTTTAATTAGGCAAATTTTATAATAAAAATGGTAAAACAAAAAATTTTGACCTATGGCAACATGTGGATATCATACTAATGGGTGTAATTTTTACATGATAATGAAACAAAAATAGGAATTGAGCGGAAAGAACATGGTCTAACAAGATAATTAACCAAATTAAGTGAACAAAGACAACCTGCAATGCTTTTGCCATCAGTATCATGCTAGTGGGTAAATTTTTACATTTGTTTGATTGATAATGAACATAAATAGGAGTTGTGTGGAGAAAACATGGTGCTAATGACATAATTAACCAAACTAAACAAACAAAGACTACATTTAATGCCTCCCCTATCCTATTTCTTTTTTTTTTCTTCATATCTTATCTTGACTTTCCACAAGCTATTCTTTTCTCTTTTCTTTTCAATGCCTTATTTCTCATTTCTCTCTCTCTTTTTTCTCCTTCTTTTTTCTCTCTTATCTCCTTTTATGATGTCAGTTTAGATCTTTTGATTTTGAATACAATTCACGATTGCTTTTTTGTCATAGAATTTAAAGATTAATAGCTTTTTTTTTTTTCATTTTTAGTAAAAAATTCTAGCCTTTTACAATAAGATGTTCTTTGAGATTATAAGTTCCTTTCAAATAGAATTTATCTAATTAATATTTTTTATTTTTACTGACAAGACTTCCTTTTGAATTGAAAGCTTGTTAAGTTAAGTTAGCTAGCTCTTGAAACCTCCACTTATTCTAACCCTAAATTTGACAAAATTTTGTAAGTTTTTAGTTGACACCTTGGCTTTATCTTTGAAAGTTTTTGTGAATTCCTTAAACCTTAATTTTTTGATAGGTGAAAACTACCAACTTCCTCTAAAACAACCTCGAATTTCTCTGATTTTATTGATAAATTTAATGATTTGATGCAAGCAAAGATTGATCCACCTTTAAAATCCATTTGGGCATACTTTCCTTTGTTATTTTAAAGCCATAATTTTAGAAATAAAGAACCATTAAATCAATTATCAATCTTAAAAGATTTTTTTCAATTAGTTTTTTTTTTTTTTGTGTTCAAATGATGCAATTGGCCTTACTCCTCTTTTGTGCTAACAACTAGCTAGTTGCAAATTTTAAAATCTTAAATGTTAGTCTTCCCATTCTCTTTCATTCTTTCAAAGGCAATAACAAGCATTGTGAATGAAATGGGCCTTAATAAGCTTAGGTCTTGTAGTAAATTAAGGCATAAGGTCCAACAATAGATGAAATTTGTAAAAATAGAAAGAAGTCTAACTACAATTCTAATCCATTTTGGTTTGCAACAATACTTATTCTATAAAGAGGATCTTTATCCTTAAGGATCAAAAGCAAGAGAAGTTGATTACCAATGTTTGATTTTTTTCTTATGGTAATAGGGACACTCTTTGGCTTCTAAACTTTAGTAGTAGTTGATATATCTGACATATCTTGAACCTTTTCAAACTTCTCCATAGTTGTAATTGAGTCATTTCCTTTGATGATGGTTGTCTCTCCCTTGTCACTCACCTCAAAAAGCTTCAAACCTATTTTTATGGTTGAGATAAGCTTTTTGCCATCATATTCCTTTAACTAGCCAACCACATATTCATCAATGGCATTAAAACTAAAAGAACTCTAAATCCTTTCTTAACTTTCTTTAATAATAGAGATTTTAGTACTACTTTCTTGTTATCACTAGTGATGTAATAATTGTTTTCTAGCTTTTATTCATTTTGGTGACATAGTCCCTTAAGCTCATTAATTCATCACCACTCTTGGTTGAATGGTATCAGAGTTGATCAGCTAATTTAACCTTATTTTGTCTATCTTCATGAATACTCAATTTCGTATTCTTTGAAAAAACCTCAAATAATTTGTTATGGCCCTCCTTGTTCTAAAAAATCTCATTGAACATCTTTATGTGATTTTTCATAATGTTCTTTTTAATTAACTTCAAAATCTTATTCATTGTAGCATATCACAAAAGATGTTAAGTGGTAAATCATTAAGGTCAACAACACCTTTCACAAATCTTAGGTATTCAAGAATGAGTTCTTTATAATTGTCCATAATGAACACCCTTCTAATAAAGAGCTTAATGTTGTTCATCTTATTCCTAGTGTCATGTAGATCGCATGGAGCTTGTTTGGTTCTAATTGAATAGATGTGAACTCTAACTGACATCCAATAGAGAAGTAATTGATAGTAAGATAATTTCCCTAATCATTAATTGAGTTTTTTTAATGTGTCAATAGTTAGAGTTAGAATGCCTAATAGCTCATCAAAAAGTATACCATCCTTAATTTTTTGCAAGATGACCATTGCTTCGCCTATTTCAATTAACCTTATTTTATTTTGAGGTATAGTACAAAGGTTGAATATTGCTAATGTAGCATCCTTATCTTGTATTATTGTCCCCCCTTTTTCTTTTTATGCTTGTATCCCTGCTTACCAAACATAAAAAAGCCTCTCTGTAGCCTTAAAGCCAATGTTGCATCACTTAGAACATCCATATGCATCCATTTAGAATCCACATCTTTATTTTTTGCGTTATTTAGGTCAAGACTTTCATTCAACCAACTAGATAATTGAATAACCAAAATTGCAAGCCATACAACCCCATCATAAAAAAGTAGGTGTTTCATCTAGTCACCTTTATATGTGATATTAACTAATGTTTGGTTGCCAACTCTTCTAAGCTTGAAGATTTCATCACAAAAGTGCCAAGGCTGTATGAATTTAGATGAAATAAAAATTAGTTTTAGCGTAGAGCCACCAAACAGTTAACCCACTTTTGCTTTCAATGAATCTATTAATTGGAAGTTGTATGCAAGATTATGATAAAAAATTGCTTGCAACTTAGCTTTTACACATAATTTAAATAACTAAAATAGTTGTTTCCCATCTTCCCCATCACTAGAGAGTTGCAAGTAGAGTTGCAAGTTTTTGTTCTAGTTCTCATGCAAAAAAGATACCTAAGTGTTACTTTCATATAGGCCATCTTCTTAATCCTGCCTCTGTTCATGAATTGCAAAAACAAATCTATACAAGTTATTGAATGTTGACTTACTTGACATATCTTATTTACAATAAAAATATTATCAACATTTTTTTAATCAAATCTCTTAGCTCATGAGAAGATGTCAATATTCTTATAACCTTGGGTACCAACTAGACTATTACTTCTAGATTTGGCCATAGTGGAAAATATCCAGAAGCTTGAGATTATGGTTCTTGCTTCCTCAAATCTTTACATGATCCATTCATAATCTTATCAAGCTCTACAAGATCATTTGAGTTAATTATCCAAGGCTCCATATAACTACCTATACAAGGAACACTTGAGATGTATGCTTGATTGAAGTTCCCGCAGGACAAAACAAGAATGTTCTCAATAAAAATCTATATATTGATCTCTGTATCCTTATGTTAAAGGAACCAACATAATATGCACAAAGTGACATAAAAACAGCATGCCTCTTACTATAAAAACAGCTAAAATACATATTTCCCCCATGTGATGTTTTAATTAAACCAAAAGTACAAGTCCTAAAGGCAAACACCATAACACCATTACTATTCTTTCCCTTTACCAAATGCCAAAAATTGTAAGGGTCATAGATAGTAACAAGCCTATTTACAACCATAAACATCATTAAATAAGCTTTTTTAAACCTCTCATTCATAGCAACAATCCTCAACAAGGAAAGTTTAGTTGATTTTCCATAGTATGCCACTCTAATATACATAAATATATTCCATTCAATGAAAGGCTGCACATTCTTTAACATTAAAGAACCAAAAATTAGATGACTAATGTTCAGCATCTAGCTTAAACTCATGAAACATTTAAGATACTGGTAAGGCAAACATGTGTTTTTATGGAAGTGTTTTCAAAACAAGAGGAAGCTTACTAGAGGTTGCCATACAATTGTTCTATTTACCTTGTTGGATTTCATCCATATGCTCATTAACCATTTTACTAATATTTCCTAATCTAGCAAATATTTGATTAAGTAGAGAACTAACACTATTTAAGTCGAATTGAATATCTGTAAGTAATCGTTATAACTTGGATTTGAAGTGTTCCATTAGATCATTTAGCAAGTTATGGTCAATTTGGAATATGGTTTTCATCTTCTCATCCATAGCCAAAATGAAGCTCTAATACCACTGGTACATGCCCTTATTTAATTAGCTACAACTTTAGTGACTGAAATAGGAAAAAGAAATATTAGAGAAAGAAACAGAGAAAAAGACTTGAAAAAAAAAAGAATAGAAGCTTAGAGAGAGATTTCAAACAGAAAAGATAATCATATTTTCATCCATGATGTTTCAATTGGCCTTACTCCCTTTTTATGCTAGCAACTAGCCACTTGTAAATCCTAGAATCTTAGAGGCTACCCTTCCCATTCTCTCTCATTCTCTTAAAGGCAATAACAAACATTATGAATGAAATGAGCCTACTCAGCTTAGGGTGAAATGAGCCTACTCAGCTTAGGCCTTATGGTAAATAAAAGACATAAGGTCCAACAATAGACAAAATCCATAAATAATAGAAATAAGTCCAAGTCCAATTCTAATCTATTTTAATCTAAAACATCGAGTTTATATAATTGTTCCAAAAGCATAGCATTGCTTGTTCTGATTGTTTTTGAGGATTATAAATTAGTTGTGGAAGTACTAGGAAAGGAATGGGTTCAAAGGTAGAGAAAAAAGTGAATAGAAAGGTTAAGTCTAACGTTGAAATGATGATTGGTTATATTTACATGTTGTTGTAAGGAATGAAGTGAGAAGAGTGAAGGTATTGATGTGAATTTGGTAATTTTGATTGAGAATTAGGTTTCTATTTGGATGGATAGAGATGTAAATGTATAATCTTTTTTACCGCTAGTGAGTAATGAGATTTGTGGAGTGATTAGTGAAAGAGGGTTTGATGTGAATTACTTGGCTGGTGTGGTTATAATGGAGGCATATTTGTTGAAACTTTGCTTGGATTTAAGGATTGGGACTAAAGGGATGGCGTTGGAGAAAGAGTTGAAAAGTTAGGTTGTTGCTTCAATTTCTAACTTTCACAACATCTATTTATTTGATTAGTGCATTTTTCTTTTTGTCTAATTTCAAATATGACTCCATATATGAGATTTATGTGTTACATGTAATTCATTTACAATTCTAGTTTAAAAATCAATATTGAAGTTTTTTATTTCAAAATTTAGGATGCGAAATATTTGATAAAAGTCAAGATCATATACATAGATCTATTATATTTTGTTCATTATTTTGTGCATAGTTACCTCTTTAACCTTATTCCGCTTCATCTTAACACTTTTTGTATGTATTAACATTAATATAAAGCTTACACATTTTGTTGTCATTTTTTCTACAAATTATTCACATCTATCTTTATAAATTATTTAGTACAAATAGCTTTCTTTTATGATTTACAATTTAATTGTAACCCGACGTGTAACACACGCTACATACTAGTAGTATAAAAATAGACTACAAGTAAATTTATTATAATACCTATATTTCTTTATTTGCCTTGTGATTATTGGGAGATTGACACATAATTTTTTCCCAAGAAATCTTTAATTTTATTTGCTTCTCTCCCCTTCTAACAATATTGATTTGTTTAAACCCATCATTATATATAAAAGTAAAAGCTAAAATGAGACATTTTACAAAAATAAAAAATCAAATTTATTATTATGCCATAAAAAAACTTATAGAGATTAATTCATTTTCTTGGGCACTGCAACATCTTAAATGTCCCAAATAGATGGCAAAGGCGAAAGGAGAATTTTCTCTTGTCTTGGCATAAAATAGATCATTATTTTTTTAATATGGCTACTTTTACTTTTATTTCTCTAAATGGGGAACTTCATACCACATCATCATTTTTATTTAAGTTAGTAAAACTCGTGGTTCCTAATATTTGGGTAAATTTTATTTTGATTCTTAATTTTTAAAAAGTTTCAATTAAATTTGTAATTGCCAAAAATTGTCATATTTTGATTTTTTTTTGCCTATGGATGACAACAACTAACATTTCATGTTGTAAATGGAAGGATGAAAATAGAATTTCACTCAACGTTTAGGGATCAATGATACTACTATCTCAATTTTTTTATATTTTAGATATATTTTATAAGATATTAAATTTAAAATAATATTTTTTTTTATTTTTTTATTGTAATATAATTTATTTGTTAAATATTTTTTGTTTTTAATAGAAAAAAAATTTCAAAAATTAAAAGTAAGTTAAATTTTTGAAATCATTTTGAAAAAAATTCATGTCACTTTAAAAAATTAAGTAAAAATATGTATACTGGTTTAAAAATTAAATAAAAAATTCTATATCATTTTAAAATATTAAATAAAAATTTCTATATCATTTAATAAATTATTTATTAATCTATTCATAAATGGTTTTCTATTGAAAAAATATTTTATATTTTTTGCTAAAATTATATATTTATAAAAAATAAAAAATAGACAATCTGAAAAACCATTATAGTTGCTAATCCAATATGGAGAGGAAATCGAGTTACAAAAAATAATATTTTTATTAAATATAAATTTTTTATAAAAAATAGATTCAATAGAAAATTTTCATATAGAAAATATATTTTTAAATAGATTAATAAATTTATTTCTTAAAATGATATGAAAATTTGTGCTTAACCTTTTAAAATACGATATAGAGCCTTTATTTAATTTTTTATACACAATATAAAAATTACTTAATTTTTAAAAAATGACAAAAGGAAGGTCACATGGGCTATAGTGAGGTGTAAAAGCCAAGTCAACAAAGTTGCTACCAGATTTGATAACGGTACAGTTTGGTGGCTTGGAAGACTTAAAATCCCTCATTTAAAGATTCTAGATGGATGCCAACTCACCCTACACATGGAGGCTTCAAGAAACACCATTGGTCCACCTAAGCAAGCTCACATGGGAAGTGAATGACATGGATAAAGACACCAAATGAAGTCACAATTTTACTAAATGAACTGCTACTCTCAATTTTGTCTAGTAAATAAAGGGGTTAATGTGGCTTTTCAAAGACCCTAGATTGGCTTCAAAAAAGAGCTAGGTTCAACTATGAAAAGAACACGTTAGGCTTAAGAGAAGAGAGCCAACTATTGTAATTTTTTCTTTTCTTTTTCCTTGCCTCATGTGCTGCTTAGCAAGTAATAGCTATTATTGACCTTGTTGAGCTTAAGCTCCAATTTAACTATATTTTTTTCTTTTAATCAGCCTTGTTTATGCTTTTACTTTACTTTTATTATATTAAGCCCATAATCAAAGTTTTCTCTTGTTTCCTTTATGTTTTTGTTAATGAAAGTTCATTTTACTTGTTTAGTTTTTCTAGCTTCATTTCTTCTCATTTCCAACCTTGTTTTACTTTATGTTTGAACTTATATTTTCATGAGAAGGATAGTCCAAGGTGGCTTTTACTTGAAAAATCTTCCATAGGGCCTAAAGGACTTAACTATTTGTTATTTCTTTTAATTTCAAATTTTTATACACTATTTTTATTTTTTTCCCAATCCTTTTTTATGATGTTTATTGAACTTGGTTTGGTTGTTATTTGCTTATTATTTCATTTTAGTTTCATGCTACTTCATCTTGATTTCATGATAGTTTAAGTGCTTTCATTTGTAGCACTTCTATTTCATTTATTTCCTTTTTTTCATCCATGTTCACATACGATTTTGGAGCTTATTTTTCATGCTCTTTTGTTCGATTCTGTAATAGGTCACCTATGTATTTTTTGTTTATTGTCAAGTTTATTTTGAAGCCATGCTTTCAGTTTTTAAGTTTCATTACGTATTTTTAGTGTTAGTTGCATTTAGTCCATTAGGTCCTTGTTAGAGTCCATTTTTATTGTCCATTTTTGCTTTTTATTTTGACCACTTTCTATTTAGTTTTTGTGTTGCATCACCTATGGATTTTCTATCATATTTTAAGTCTGCTTTAAGGTTTCAAAGCCTAATTTTAAGTTTTATTAAAGTTCCTTTAGCTTTTAATTTCATCTTAGCAAATAGGTTCATTTTAATAGTTATTTTTGTTGTTTTAGCTATTGTTTTGATTCGGTTTAGGTTTTTTTTTAGCCCTTAAAATATTTTCATATTTAAGTTTTGATTATTTCATTTGCTGCCATATAGGTTAAGTTGCATTCTTTTAGTTGTTTACATTTTAGTATCTTAGGTGTTTAATGAAATGCATCCATGGAATTTATGCTTTTATTTTTTTTATTTTGATTTTAATTTTCCTTTTTAGGTAAGTTTTTAATTTTGTTTGTAGTAGTTAAATGGTATATTTTAGGCCATTTTCATGTTTAAATCATGTGCATTTAGGGTCATCCATAGTAGGGTAATGACTATGTCATTTAAGGTTTTTTTTTAATGAGTTTTTGTCTTTTTGCTAGATTTTAGGGACAATTTTAGCTGCTGCCAGATTCTATTTCCAATGCTCATCTTGTTTAATTTGTTGTTATTGTTAAGCCTTTTTACTTGCTATTTTAGTTATGTTATTTAGCTCTTGTATGTCTTATTGCTAAATTGCCTTAAATTTTATGTTTTTTAGTAGTTTATATGTAGTTTTGGTTCAAGTTGTGCCTTCATCTTTCATATTCAATTTATATGTTAAATTTGGTTCATATTAGTATATATTTCATGCCTTTACTTGCCATGCATTTTTTAGTATGTTCATGCATTTTATGTGCCATTAGGGTTTCATCATACTTAAGGTAAGCATGCATTTTTATTTCTTGCTTATTTAGTTTACTTCATGCATTTTAATTTGTAAATTTTAATGTCATATTAGTATTAAATTGTTAATTTAGAGCCTTTCCACTTTTAGTATGTTTTCATTTTTAGTAAGTTTAAGGTTAGTTTAGTAATTTTTAGACTTTGTTAGTATTTAGGTTTAAATTTCACTTGGCATAAATTTTAAGTTTAATTCATGCAAGATACTTTTGTAATTTTTAACAAAATTTCCTTTCAAGCCAAATATATTCTAGGTCTTAATTTCAGTACTTAGCATTAGGCTAGAAAACCAATCCTTGTGGAGATGATAAACCCTGTACTTTAACTTTATATTACTTGTGTGACCCATATGCTTGCCGTACTCTTGCATGACTTGTTTCATTCCTTTTGAGTTTTAAGCTCTTTGTTTACAATTAGCTCAAGTGAGGTCAATTTGCTTGTTTAAGAAATATGGTGTTAGGGATATTTGATGGTAAAAAAGGTATAGTAGTCTTTTTCCCTCTCAAAGCCTTTAGTAGATAACCAAAGGCATCTTTGTCATTTGTGCCAACCTAACCTAACATGGTTAGTGCCACCTCAGCTAACCCTATCCTAATTGTCCCCTTGTAGTCCCCCTCAGCTTATTTATAAATATGAAGACCTAGGCACCATGAAGCCATGTTCATCCCATTCACTTCTCTTTCTCCTTCCTACTTTCTTTCCAACTTGATCTTCACTAACTTATGCGTTGGAGTGCAAATGCAGGGAATACCCTCTGCCTTTACTTTTAACTATCTTTCTCTTCTGCATTCAAAGGAATACTCTCAGTCAGAGCTCGACACCAACATATGGGTTTTTGAAGTTTTAGGATGATAACTTTTTAGTGTTTCCTATTCTTTAAGAGCTGAGGATCAAGCCTCAGTATTATCAATATAGATCGGTGTTCTTTAGATGGTACTATGACGTTAGGTTGTAGCAGGCTTTTTAGAGGTTTAAAGTGGTGTAAGATTTTGAATGAGCTGTGTTAAAGTTGGGCGTAAACAAGGATAACAAGGGTATTTTTATTTGCAAAAGGTGTGACCCAATTGAAATGAATTAACATAAAGTGTTCAATTTTATGCTGATATGGTACGACCTGAGCTAACATGGCATGTCTCTTTCTAATGTTTGAATAGTGCACTAGCTTGATCACATGTTCTTTAGGTGGGCTATCAAGCTGGTCAATCTGAGGCAAGTCTAACAAATCAAGTCAGTTTGTTATGTCAGCTTGACTCAATTGATCAAGACATCTTTATTATTCTATTAATTCATGTTCTAAAATAAAATGATGATTTTATTCTCTGGACTATAAAATACCCCCATTAAGCACCTATGGATCTAGAAAAATATAAAAAAGAATTTGGAATAATATTCAAATTTATCGCTTTATTTTGGACAATTAATCAAATTTATCACTCATCTTTCACCATTATAATTTTTAATTTGATTAAAAAATATCAAAAGTAAAGGTGTTCCCAAGTCGGACTCTCACTAAGCTTGCAATCTTAGTTCCACTTGGCTTAAGCTTTGGACATGATTTTTTAGATATAAGCCTAGGTATGATTCAAAACTTTTTATATTAAGAACTATATAATTTTAAATTAAAATTTAATTTTAAAATATTTAAAAATATAGTTTTTATATTTTAATAATAAATTTAACTTAAACCATAGGATCGACTTCAACTTGAATATTAGAAGTATCAATTCGATTTTTTTTTTGCTAGTATCAATTGGACTTTTTTTTTTGCCAATATCAATTGGACTTCATTTAGTTTAATCTTATTCATGAACACCTCTAGTTAAAACTTAATTGTTTAAAATGATTTAGTGAGAAAAAATTTTGTAAAATATTACAGCTTTTAATTATTTTAAAAGCAATTTAAAAAGTAAAATAGTAAAATAGTATCTATTCAAAAATTTTGATAAACTTGATTCATTGTCCTAAGTATCAAGTAGCTAAAGTAGTAAAATAGGATTTTCATGCCATAGAAATTTTGACATAATTCAATGCATATTTAACTGCAACTTGCTAGCACATCTTTGCAAGTGAAATTCTTGTATAAATAAGGGTGATCCCACTAAAATCTTCTTATTCTTTCGCTAACTCTCATACTCTCTCGTAGATGCTTTCTCTTGGGTTTTGCTACAAATGCTAACCTAAGTGTTAGATTATAAATACCAAGAACAACCCCAATAGCCCCAACATTGTTAATAACTTATACAAACTAGTCAAGTTATCTCCTCTTTCAAAATTTAAGGTTAGGTAAGTATTAACATTAAAAATGATTTGAAAATTAATTTTTAAAAATGTCAATATTTATTATAGGAGATAAGCTGAAAGTGAAATGGACTGAATGTAAAATGAGCTAGAATTGTTATGAAACATTGGCTGAAAGTGAAATCGATCCCAATGATTTTATTTGTGCTAAATGCTTAAGTCCAATGAACATTTGTTTTTTCATGTTTTTGCTGGTATTTGCCCTTCAATCCAAATTACCTTTTGATTAAAACATTGTCATATTTGTGATACTTTGATATATGATATCTAATAAAGGTCTTAATTGTTTTATCATTAAGCTTGGATATATATATATATATTTGTTGTTGATATTTATATGATAAAGTCCTCAGAATATAAATAAAGCTTTACAAGGGAATTGTAATGAGATTGTAATTATAAGATCATCATTGCATAAAAGTTCTATGTTTTAAAATGGTTCTTAGTTGATGCTTTATCAATGAGAAGACATTGACAAAAGTTGTTAAAACTAGTACATGTTTATGCTTTTACTTATGATGCAAGAAATTGATCTCATTGAAGTTTGGATAAACTTGAGCTAACATATGGGTGCTTGTTACACGAACAAATTCACTATATATGACCTGAGATGAGAATGCTACATGTCAGATCACATAATATCTATAGCTACATTCTTATATAATGTTGGTATAAGTGATCCTTTGACTTGAGATTACTTATGATCTTATATGGTGAATGTTATACTTTGATTTTACTTTACTTATGAAAATGCATGAAGTAATCAATATGGGATTCATCACCTTATGTGATCAAGAGAGTATCTCAATTAGTCTTGATTGAGTTAATTGGAAAAATTTTTCGCCAAAGTAAAATAAAAGTTTAAAATTATTCTAAAGCTTATTTGTGAGTTAATGTCAAGGACAAGACTTAATATGGTTGAACATGATTGATTAGATACTAAACCATGCTTATTGTTCAAACCAAGATACTTAGTGATGAAAGGATATTAATCATACATTAATATTTACGGCTAGGTTGTCAAGCCACATAGACTTTCTTTGGCAATTGAGGATCATAATAATATAGCTATCATTGATCATGATCTATAAACATAAGTTTAGCTAATTAGAGAATTAGTGATTAAGTAAAAAAAGATTCATCTAAGCTGAATATAAAAAGGCCAAAGTGGGAGAGACACTGGTGATAGTTCCTCAGAGAAAGAAGGGGCTACAGGGAAGCCCAAATTTCTCAAGGTTGACAAAGCCACCAGTAAGGGCAAGGAGAAAAAGCCTTTGAGTTACTTTTTGTGTGGCAATCCGTACAAGGTCAAAGAGTGCTTGAAGTGTGCAAGGCTTTTAACCATTAACCGGGCAGAAAGGTTATCTGCAGGTAAGAGTAGTAGTAGTGATAAGCGTCATGAAGAGCCTATGGTGATGCAGCTTAATGCTTTTTAATTCTATTGAGAGGACAAAACCTCTCAATGAAGTCAAGGGAAAATGGTAGTGGAATGTAACAGCATGAGTCCTAAGGAGTAGTTAGATCCCTCTAAAAAGAGTTTGCAATGGTAACTCAGAGGAAGCAGAAGAAGTAGAGAAAGCATCATGTGTGTAGGCAACAAGGACCAGTGTAGCATAGAGCTAATGATACTCAAGAGAATAATGGAGACCAGCAGTGTACTTGTTCAGGTATAGGATTGAAACATAGGAAATCTAGTTTGCAAGGTAAAAGATAGAATCGACATTTACAAGGGCATGCAATTTAAGCGCAGCATCCCTTTAGCAATGATGCTGTTGCTAGAATGAGTTGGTGAGAATGTCATAGCCTGCGGGAAGGACCAGGCCCAGGGGTTTTCACTTAGATAAGGAGCAATTCTAAGGCAAGTGGGACCAAGTCATAATGCAAGGGAGAATAGGCCTAAAGGTTCAACGAAGGTCTTGGGGGAGGATCATAACCTAAAATGGGTATACAGGTACTCAAATGAGCTCAGAGAGCTCAAACCAAAAAATCCAGTTTGGTAGTTTTCAGACAAACCCAAGCATATGCACGAGAGTAAGCCCAGGCGTAGGTAAAATCGATCCAAACGCAAGCTTAAAGAAAGCCGCATACGAGCACTATTAAAGGAGGAGTCCCACCTGGTTCAAACTTTTCTTTGATAAGAATCCATGTAAATTAAAACACTCTCATTGTAATCGTAAGTAATCTCTTGAATACATAGGACTCTTTATGAGCCCTAGGATAGGATCAATATCAGCCATTTATTTAAGGGAGCCTCAGCTATAAATAGAAGATGCCCCCACCCTTATTGTACACACTACAACTTGGACTAATACAAGTTTACTCTTACCTATCTCTATTGTTTCTTTTTATCTTTCCATCAAACACTTAATGTGTAGCATTGTCTAGCAGAAGCTTAGGTGGTTGGCCCTGGAGTTTTATGTGTCCATGCATCGATCTAATTGTTAGGCTGATTTGAGACGTCGAATGAGTTTTTTTTTTGGGTCTTGTAGCCACACAAGTTGAAGCTTGAGTCTCGATCCAATGCTTATATTTACTACTAACGTGTTGAGGAACTTAATGGGTCACATACAATAGGACAGTTGCAAAAGATTATAATTGGGACAAATTAAATTGAACAAAATTTGGTTTGAGTTAGACCTAAAGATAAAGGAAATAGAACAAGAGACACAATATCTCATTGTAATGTACATTCAGCTAGTATAATGGCTAATTGGGAATTATGCAACTTACGCACAAACCTAATTTGGCCGATCCCTCTTTTATAAAAGGAATATGGCTGCCCCTCTTGATATATGCTAGATGGAAAAAGAAGTGAAGAGCAACTCAAAAGAACAAACTTAAGACATAAGACGAGAGTTTTCGAAATACTTGCTAACTAGAGTATAGTTTGTATTTTTCCCATGTTTAGATAAGGTTCTTTCATAAGAATTCATATGGATCACCATTGGAGATTGTATGTTTTGGCAGCTATTTGGCTTGCAAAAGAATTTGAGTGATCACTTGCTTAGAGCAAATCAAAGATTGTATGATCTTGTTAATTGATCTTGGTTTTAGCAAATTAAAAATTTTAAAATTTCATTTTTATTACTCTTTATGTTGATACATAATTTCCTTTAGTTATAGATAAAAAAAAAAAAAGAACTCATTTTCTAACTTTTAATCTATAAACCTTTGATTGCCCTAAAAAATAAATAAATAAAAACATTATATATTATAATAAACTAATAAATTTAAATGTAGTAATAATTGATTAACTTTTTGAAAATAATATATGCATATATATTTTTTTAACTTGAGAATTGTATTCAAGTAATTATAAAAAATTTAGAATAAATGGAAATCATATACGCATACCATTAAACATATTTAGATCTTATTTTTATTTTATATAAAATTATTATAATTTCAGATAATTAAAAAATTTACAAGAATTTAAATATTTTAATAATCAACTATTATTTTATTTGAGAATATACGAATTTAAATTTTTATATAATCATTGTTAAAAATTTTAAAAATTTATATTTTATCATAAAAAATTGTGATCCAAGCAAAGCCAGGGGAATATTCTTGTAGATAATAATAGTATTAAAAAATATAACACATTCAATTCTTGTCAAACGACCTTGACAAAAATTTACAACTCTAAACTTGACAAACATAACTTTAATAGTAAGTATATTGATATTGCACATGTTTGGCATTGTCTATGCTTTAAGATCAAGTCACCGTCTGCCTTGTTTAATGGCTTCTACTGTTTCTAATTACGTTTTACGTAGTAGTACTAATAATGTTGTTATATTTAACATCAGCATCTAACCTTTGAGGCTTTATTTCTGTTATCAGTAGCTCTGCTGCGTGAAAAAAAAAAAGAATCCTGGCACAAAATTAAACTAAACTACGTGGAACCCTGAATAATCCAAGATCCTATACATGGCAAATCATGCCATATGCCACATGCTCACTTGTTAGATCAAATTACACACAAGATCTTAATAATTAGTTTAATTATTAAGTCATTCCCAGCCCAACCTCCAACCCAAAAAATAGGGTTGGAACAGCACAAAATCTGTGATATATCCAAGTGGTACCTCCCATTGAAAATAAAACCAAAATTAAACTTTTTACAAGGAGGAAGGTCAACCACTGATAGAACAATGTCCTATGTTATTAACCCAGTCATATGGTGTGTTTACTGCCTGCCTTTCTCTAATTCCAATGTTTCATTTCAATAATGTCAACTTCAGAAGACTGATTAGAGCATCTGTTATTAATTATCGAGGAAATTATAGAACCTCCAAATCAATCTCCATTACCTGGCAATTCTCAATCTGCGACAGAATAGCAATCTCTCTGTCTTTCTACCTTTTATCACAACCTGCAAAGAGGGCTATTCACATGTCTTTGTTTTTAGTGAATAGATAAAGCGTTTTCAGCTCCTTGCTTCACAGTTGGTTCTAAGACCAGCGACTCACGGGCTTATTATTTGGACTCTGGACAAATTTCTTATGCTATTGTAAAATGCTTCCCGTGCTATACTTCCAACTGATTTAAGTTTTTAACTAGAGAAGCCCTAGTGGAGCTTCTTTTCACTTCTCTAATGTTTGCTAACTGTCATGGATCCAATCTTTCGCCTTATTAATCTAGCATCCTCTTTTACACATATACTTTCCGCAATAACTGAAACACCAAATCCCATCAATCGATCACAATAGAGGGTGTTTGCTTTCTGACATATCTTTTCAAGCAACAATTTCTCCAGACACAGCAACTTCTTGCCAGGTATAAGAGTGCCATAGTCTCAAAATTGGTCAAATTGGTAGGCGAAACTTATTATTATTATTTGTAATATTTCGGTTGCCTTTGTTTTTTACTGGTTGTGGAACTCAACTTTCAATGCAAGTTTAAAGCAAAATCACCCAAAACTAGAGAGCAAATGACCATCTCAATCAATAAAGCTAGCGACAAGTACGGAACAAGCTAGAAATACCGCACGTTGATAGGGTTGACGGTGTGGAAGGTTTGGCTATTGAGTCATTATGCCAGGCAAGTTTAATGGGGAGCAAATCCACAGCACGCAATGTACCAGGTATGAATACTTCGACAAATCAGATATCTGTCAAGTCAAAACAAGATAATGTACTGAATTATAGGCGGTCCAATAGAAATGCCA
The DNA here is from genome assembly GCF_047325235.1 of Durio zibethinus. Lineage (NCBI taxonomy): Eukaryota > Viridiplantae > Streptophyta > Magnoliopsida > Malvales > Malvaceae > Durio > Durio zibethinus. Next base: position 23,286,011 of record NC_143166.1, read on the forward strand.
CCTTGTGTAGAGATCACAAAGAGCTGCCACCAAGTTCTTCAAAATGCATTTTTCCTTTCCCAAGATTTGGATTCCCTTGGCCATTTCCACCATTGCCTTTACCTCCACTACCACCCCTTCCATCACTGCCATTTCCTCCCCTGCTACAATGTTTAGGACAAAAAAGAAATGCTTTTTTGTTTCCTTTCCCGAAGAAAGAAATGCTTTACCAATATTTTCCTTTTGCCCAATAAATGTTTTATTAATATAAGACTAATTCTAATTCCAGCACTGGCAATTCCTTCCTCCATTTTTAAAAATATTTATTTATTTACGTTACATGCTCGCAAGGCTTTTGTTCAAAGAATGCCTGTCACCTCCTCACTATAAATTCATTCATTGACAAATCCTAAACCATTTTTACAGTATCAGTTACCGTTCCATGTTAATTTGCTTTCAATGTTCTGTTCTGATGCCTGCAAGTCCCCTTTTTTGAGCTGCTTCATCTACTCAAGCAGTTCATCCATGGTGACAGAAGCATCCTACAGGGAAACATAAAAAATTAAATATGAAAAAAGCAAACATCCATCGTGGAAAAAATAAGAAAGGAAAAGAAGATCATTGACGAAAATAATCCCAACCTTTAATCTCTTCCTGGTCATCTTGCCTTCTCCTTTCTTCTACAGTCATGTCAATCAAAGCAATCTGCTCTTTGTTCAACTCTTCGCTCCGTGTTTGTTCTTGCTTAAGCTGATTTACACAAGAAAATATCAGCATGATAATCTGTTATGTCAGGATATTAGTAACCCAAACAAATGAAACCCTTGTGCTCCCAAAAATTAATCAAACTCTCTGCATATGAAATATCAATCACATTGCCGAATCTTTTTGCATCTTTTCCCTCATTTCATGTTCTTACAAAGTAGGAAAGTGATTTATTGGATAAACAATTTTCTAAATCTAACCTTTTTCGTCATTTCTACCAAGCAAAGCCTAGTTCTGAATTTACAAAGTATTTGCTTCCATCTAGTCCATTTTGATCTTCTACTATTTCAGCAATCAACGTTGTCTTTACTTCCATTTGCTTAACATAGTCACTTAGCAAATAAAAACAGACAAACAACCAACTCCCTTAGTGACAAAAGTGCAGAAATAACTTATGGCTTGAATTGACTTCTGGATAAACATGTTTGAAACGAGAAAAATACACGTCATTCTTGAATATCATACGTAAAAGTTTAAAAATGCGAAACTGCCTGTAAACATGATTGCAATTCAAGTGATTTGCATCTATCTCTTTCAAAATGCATAACGCCATTCATTTTGTTCAATCTGCATTAAAAGAAAAAAAAAACAAAAGAACATTTGAATAGTTAAAACTGTTGAGATCACGATACCACTGGGTGATAAGAACATTTGAATAGTTAAAACATTTGAATAGCTCTGATACCACTGTTAGGCCAAAAAAGCTCTATTCCAATTGAATATTCATGCCAGCGGAAGTAAAATCAAATAATTAATTAATATCACAAGAGATATCAATTTAACGTGGTTTGGCCCAACTAACTTACGTCCACGGATAAGAAAAAAATCTACTAGTTGTAGAAAATTAAATCAAAATAAATCAATCAGCACTCAACAATCAATATCCATAAGCCCTCTCAATCTCCTCTAGTCTTATAGAATATTCTCAACCCAAACAAACACATACCCATGTGCATCCATGCATTATATCTATGTAAACCCTCTCAGTCTCTTCTAATCCTCTCACAAATATTCAAACATTCGCACCCATAAGATATAAATATCCAATAGTCTCATAAGGTGTCTATCCTATAAAACTCTGTAACTCTCTTATATATTTTTCTCATATTTAACCATATAGAGACTTCACCTATTTATAAGCATATAAACTTGCTTGTCAAGAATCCATTTCTTCTTAGAATTCTTTTCCTGCAAATCTGCTTATCCATTAAGCAATATCTAACTAATCTTAAACAAATCTGTTATAGGATTTGAGCCACTATTCCTTTTAGAATTTCTATTAGAATTTTTTTTCTGTAAGTTTTCTTATTGTTTTTTTAATTTCATTTTAACAACAATAAAATTTGGTTACAAAAGCCTTTTTCTTAACAGTGTTATTGTGGTTACATAACATATTTCTTAACAATTAAATGTCATTGTTTTAACTTCATTTTAGCAACCATAAAATTTGGTTACAAAAATTATTTTCATAATAATATTATTTTGGTCACATAAAATATTTCGTAATAATTAAATGCTGCCGTTTTAATTGCATTTTAGCAACCAAAAACTTTAGTTACAAAAACCTTTTTGTAAAAATACTACTATCGTTGCCTTATTACTTGTTGCAACATTTTCATATATAGTAGCTAATAATAATTAGCATCACGATTTTTTGTTGTTTTGATAAATAACTTTCACAATGATTGTAATCATTCAAAAATATGATACATAATTAATATTGTCATTTGATAAAATTATTTTCAAAATTATTTCTTTTAATTTTAATAACAAATTTTATCATTGCAATTTTTGTTAATTAATTGTAGCCACAACTGTTATTGTTACATAATATTTATTTTTAAATTGCTTTTATACCTTTTCGTAACAATTTTATTGTTGCCAATCATAAAATAATTTAATTCATTATTTTATTCATACATATAATAAAAATATATTTATAGTGCGTATTCTCACATCTACAATGAATCCGACCATTGAAAAATCAATAAATTCATTGGTTTTTTTTATGCTACAATTTTCATTCTTTCGAGCATATACCTTGAAAGTTGTCACCACCTTACATGTGATTGCGGTACTGGTTTCAACTTATCTTATTGCAAAAGAAAGCTGATTGTGGCAAGATCCTTCAAAAAATACATGCATAAAAAATTTTTTTAAAAAAAAGAATGATTATGAACATATCAAATGAACAAAATATTGCAGAACCCAATACAACTTAATTGTACACCATTTTATCATTTTAGGAAAACATTAGTAGACTATAAAAATAAAAACCTAATGCAAACATGGCAAGTTTCGAGCAAGCTCCCTTATTAACTTCATCCAAACAAATAGTACAAGTTATTTAATCTTTTGAAGCCTTCATACTCCCATAAGCCAATACAATATGTATAATAGAATATATTAATGGGTCTTTGCATGAAAAATAGATTCATATCAATACTATTATGCTTTCACTTTTGTACATGGGAATTACCAAATTCCTAGAATAGAACATAATAGATCCATGAAAAATTGAAAACAAAAATGAAAGCCGAAAACCTTTCTTAATCAATGGGTGGGTTTTTCATGAATGATATGGTTTATGTGCATGTCAAGAGAGAGCCAAGATCTCCTTGGTTGTGAAAATTAAATCTCTCGATGGTATGGCAGTTTTTTATTATAAAATGACTATTGAAAAACAAATAACTGGGTTGTTGATGAAGGCTGTTGGCAGATGCATACGATTTTTAATTGTAGGACTCTTGAAAATTTGATGAATGAAAGGTTGTTGATGGAAGTTGTTGGCTGATGAATACGATTTTTTATAGTAGAAGAACTCTTTAAAAACAAACAATTTTTGCTAATAGAGGTTGTTGCCTAATACATAGCGAGGGATATATAGTTATCAAGTAGGGTTTTGATTAGAGAAATGGTTACTAGGAAATTAAATGGCATGTTTAATACTTCAGCAATTTATTTTGATTGAAATTCAACATGTTGTTATTGACAATTTTTGTTACCTAAATGTTTTATCGAAATAAAACATAAAAATTAACAAATCAAGTAATAATAAACCATAATTGACAATATGATCTATCAACAATCAATATATCAATAATTATGGCAAACATTTATTTTTCCAATCCTATAGTTTGAAGACTAATTTTTCTAGATTTGCAACGGTCATGGACAAATCCAAGAGTTATGATCAGTGGAGGCTAGTATTTTAACTCAATTTATTAAATTTTTCATTGAAAAACAAATTAATATAAAAACTCTAAACAAATTAACATGTATAACAATTTTTAAAATTTTTTAAAAAACGTTTTAAAAAATATATATATATAATTTTTTTTAAACAAATTAATTCTTTTAGATTTGCAACGGTAATGGACAGATCCAGGAGTTATGATTAGTGAGGGCTAGTATTTTAACTCAATGTATTAAATTTTTCATTGAAAAACAAATTAATATAAAAAATTCTAAACAAATTAACATGTATAACAATTTTTTCTATAAAATACAATTTTTTATGCCATGGATACAATATTTGCATAGCAAAAATTAACTACATGGTTGTTGACAAATATAGCATAAACATTATTATACGATAGATAAATCATTTTTCAACATACACATATGCAAACATAAGCACATATAAATATAAATACATATATATATATTCAACAAAATTTTACTTATCGAATTCTTAAATATAGATATAATATGTGAAAGAATAAAAATCAATATTCCAGTTTTATTATTGATTTTCATTTCTTATTCATTATAATGTGAAGAATAGCGAATGTTTATTTTCTCATATACATTGAAAACAATATTTTTTTATATACAATAAAAATAACATATTTTTCTATATACAATGAAAACAAGAATAAAGACATAAATCTATATTAGTTCAAGATCATTTTTTATTTTTTATTCTTATTAATTCACACTTTATATGTTATCTATATGAACTATAAAAGTTCTTTATTTGTTTTTCTTCAAAATTAATGTATATATTATAATGAAATTGCTTATCACCCAAAGTATAAATGTTCAATTATTAGAAAAACAACTAAAAATTTTCTTTCATGATCTTCAATTTAATGAGGGAAAATATGATAAAAGAATTTTTTGTGGGGGCAAAGCTTGAAATTTCTAAAATTTATGAGATTTTTCTGTAACAAATCTAAAGAATTTTAGTATCTTAGTGGGGGTAGTTGCCCCCACAATTCCATATATAAATTTGTCCCTGGCAACAATCCTATTTCATTGGAAGCTTCATTTCTTGGTGTGCCTTGGCCATGATTAGTGCATGGTCTTTTGTTCTTCTATTTTTTCCAATTAAATTAGTCCAATGGTAGTGTTATTGAAGTTTTGTTTTATCAGATTTTATTTCAAAATGGGGCTATTCCCTATGTAGTGTAGATAATAGGCTTGTTTTTCATTATAGAACGCCCTAGTGCAAATAGTTTTAGAGCCATATCTAAAGGAAATTATGCACTTCATTCTTCATATATAGGACTAAAGGATGAACGCTTCTCCAAGAAAAATTTTGTCAAGAAAAAGAGTTCGAAGCTACTTTGACGCTCTAGCATTCATTCGAAGTTGGTTTGAATAATTTGGAAACATTTATCACCATCACTCTATATAAATAATATAAAATTGACCATACAAAATAATAAAAAGATGCTCCAACACCTTGCATAATCAAAGCTTGGTATGACACCACATTTAAAATATCATGAATGGTTAACATTTTTAAAACAAACAATCAAATGCATAAGGATTCACTTATTTTATATAAACAATAACAAAAATAGACAAAGCATAAATTACTTAATAAAATTATCCATTCACACCAAACAATTCAATGTCTAATCATATAATTATTCAATAAAAACTTTAATAGCAAATTCAATAGTAATAGCAAATTCAATAGAGCCTTGTTCTCTTATTCAACTAAATAACAAAATTAATGGAATACTTATAAAGGCACTAGACAATGTAACAACTAATTATTATCCTGTAACAAAGACAATATATAATTGTCATGTATTTAAAAAGTAAAATGTGCATGATAAGAAAAGTAAAAAATTTAAAGAACTTATTGATGGTTATGACTAAGTGTTATGAAATGTAGGGAAATTCATGCCTTCTTGCATAAAAAAATATTTGGTGCCATTCATTTGCTAGTTGCTGTCGAACTTTTGCATGAATCTTTTTTCCGTGTGCTATTTGATCAGCTTCATAATTAGCAATCTTCTCTTGAAGGTTTGTCAATTTATTTTCTAATGCTTGATTTTTGTTGTTGTTGTTGAGCATATTGAGATGAATGTGTGATTTTGGTAAAGCCTTGTTTCCTATAGCCAAATCTTATTCTATAGCTAGATCTAACACCTATTATTTCATCATATATATCTTCTCTAGTCATTTAAATATTTTCTTGAGAACCTTTTTCAACCAAATTAGTTAGCATCTCCTATATTTATATAAACATTTATCGTTTAAAACTCTACAATAATTTTTAAAAAGTTACATACACAACAAAATATGGAAATTAACTAATACATATACCTATTTCTTTTGAATAATCATTAGCTCATTCCACTTGACCTTTTTTATTCTTTGGATTATGTTGCTTCTACCAAATTTCATTAGCCATAGGTTTCGCTCAAGTATTGGGATCTACCTATTATAGGTGCAATAAATGATATAGTTACCATTTTTATTGACTTTTTGCAAAAAAAATGTTTCCCATTATGTGTATCTACTTTTTTTTTTTGCATTAGCTGAATTAATTGCATTGATCATCCATATCATAAAATTAGTTGGACAAGTACTTACAATTTAATTTAATTAAAAATATTAAATTTGTTAAGTACTTTAAACTCATTTGATCCAAAATATTTTATGCAATACTTCCATTGTTCAATTTTCAAATTAGTAGGCAAATGCTACAAGCGTTCATGATCATCTACATAATATTGATAATGTTTATGCAATTTGTTTTTCCATGCCTTGTACAATCGTTGCATAGTTGCCACACAAAATGCTTTAAACCTCTCCTCATTATCATGATATTCAAATTTATCCTACAAGTACACTATTAAATGAAAAACAAACAACTATGCTAACCATATAAAGTAATGAAATATAGTTATAACAATTTGATGTTACAACGATACTTGTATTTGGCTTATCATCTTGTCACCAACTTGTTCATAAGCCTCTTTCCAATTTTTGACATTTATTAGAGCCATTGTCCTCACAACATAAACACTAAAGTTAACTAAATCCCAAATATTATCACCAACGACATGTTCTATATCAGTAGCCATATTAACGTCCAATTTAATTTTCTCACCTTGACTCTTCGTTAGCAATTTAATGCCTTTAGATTTGCCACGAACGTTCCTTTTATCTTTTTCAACAAAGGAAAAAATAATAAAAGTAATTTACATAAACTATAAAATAATAAAAAACATGATTATACTCAGACTTATAGCATATTACCTAATGAGCCCTGTATTTTCTTCACTTTCTTGATTACTCTCAGTGCCATCAAGAGGTTGTGTTTTATCATCATCATCATCTATAAGACTCCTTGATAGTTTTCTTTCAATAAGAAGTTCAAACAATTCATCCGATTCATTATTTTGAGAAAATATTCTTTTTCAACCACGACTTAAAACAAATTGAGCTTTTCCTATTACCTTTACCTCACATACTGTTAAAATGAAATAGTCAACAAAATAATTACTCAATAATGCATAATTGAAACAATAATGGATTTACCTATATAATTAAGTTCATAATAGATTTGAATGTAAATCAAATATCAAATGCAAAAAAAAAAAAAAAACAAAAAAACAAAAAAAAATGCATTAACAATATTGTAAAAAGTATACCTTTAGTCTTTTACATTATTGTTGACATTAATAAAAACTTAAATAAATTGCAATACCTATTATTATTGAATATTAAAAAAAAGGTTAATTACCTGAAAGCTTTTCTCTTTTTGCTTATACTCAAATTAGAGTATATGATATTTGTTCATATAGTTAATGAAGGTTATAAAGTGAATGGAATACAAGTTAGAGGGAAAGTTTTGTTACTTTGGCACCAATTCATGGTCATCTGATTTAGGGCAAGTTTTGCAAATTTTGTAAACGAAAATATTTATTAAAACTATATATCATAAATCAAATGCATAAACATAAATTTCCCTAATTTATGCCTTCAATAAAATCCAAAACTAATACATACAAATAAATAAAAATCTTCATATTAAATTAATTTATAGATCAGAAAAGTAAACATAAATATTGCCAAAACTATGCCTTAAAAAAGTTTGAAATATATAAGAAAAATAAAAATGCATAATGATAAATTGTTATTCAAATCTTTACAAAATAAAAAATTATTTAGTAAAAAATTCAATAAGAATTCCAAAATTATAGATTAATAGAGTTTAATGTGAAGATCAATAATATGTAAAAAATTATTATGAATATTGTTTATAATTCAAATTGATACTTATTCAACGATAAAGATTCTATTAACATTTTCACAAAAAATATATATATCTAAAAAATATATCAAAATTTATTAAAATTTTTAAACTTTGCACATTTGATTTATGTAAAGAAACCTTTCAATCTATTGGTTTTGATTTTGATTTTTAATTTTAATTTAATTGTTTTTAGTAAGGAACTTCATGAAATTCACCTGAAGAACTTTATTTAAGTCTTTTCTCTACTACCAGCTGCATTCCACATCTTCTAGAATGGTTGATATTAAAGGGGTTAAATTTTTAGGCATGAGTGAAACATAAAAAGTTAAAGTCCATTGCTAACAATTTTGGATTCTTTTGCCTAAAAAGAGAGAAAGTAAAATCAAAATCTAACATTGATAAGTCTGTTCTTGTGATACACATTAAATCCATAAACATGAATATGATATTTTGCATCCTTCACAAACCCAATTGTCACAGTTGCAACCATCTATTACAAAAGACCGATAAAAATGGGTTAGTTTCGAAGAGTCCAAAAGGAAAAATAATGAACAATCCAAGCCAGAAGTTAAGCCTTTATAATTATTACATCTGAACTAATAGATGATTTTCCAGCAACAATTTGAGGCCTGTATGTTATATTTTTAGTTAGCATCACATCATTGACAATGTTATGATGTTGAATATCTTTAATATGTAAAATCATTTTAAAATTGATTGGATGCCTGCGGTAGAGAATTGATGCATAACTCTACCGAGAATGAGACAAAAGATGATTAATAACCATACTAAGCAAGAAATATTTGCGGTTCCTAGTAAAACAATAGCAATTATTATGATAACTAGATGTATTAATTGTGATATAAAGTAATATTTACTTTTTCCACAAGGTTATCATCTTGCCCTCTCTATGCTGGGTTGAGTCAGGGGCTCAAATTAGTAGCTATGCTTGTAGGAAACAATTTCCATCAATGAGATGCTAAAGTTGCATTCAAATTCGCTTACACAAGCATTCTTCTAAAGGTTTATGTAAACATGTGATTAAAAGAAAGGGTGATCTATTTATTGGTAGAATTAAATAATAAAGGTTTAAGGTGAAAAGAATAACAACCCTGAAATAATGCAAGAAAAATATAATAAAACCAATGTAAAGGTTCAAGAAATTTTATGCACCTAGAGTGCTTAATTTCAACAATAAACACATTCATATAGCGAAAGTGCACTAAGTTGTTGAAGCATATATCAATGAAGTCCTGATGGATTAGTAATGGTAATTATGTCATGTCCCGAGATCGAGATGTAATACGATCATATTACCTTTAAATAAAACCCTAACCGTTCCCATAATCATTGAAAATTTCTCAAATAAAATAATGTCCTTAAGTAAATTTAATAGATAATAAACTAACCAAAGAACAAACCACCAAAAAATCAGTGTCAACTAATACAACTTAAAAAACATTATTTCATAAGATCTTATTTGCCAAAAAATGTCTACAATGCCTAGATTCTTCTAGCTCCTCACAACACTAAACATACTTATCATTTTAATCATTTGTAAAGAGAAAGTAAAAAGGGAATAAGCAAACCAAAACTTAACAAGTATAGACTTTGATTCGGATCAATCTACAAGTGCACAAATCGTACAAGTAATAATAATGACATTTTGATCAAAATATCATCCCACAGAAGTTAGGTAAAGAAATTTTTAGATTGAGTGTCTATTATCACCTTACCCTTTTATAGTTGGCTTAAATCACCAAAAGAATATAAAATCTAATTATGAAAATAAAAGCAAATAAACCATAAAAAATGTAAGGCTAAGTAAATGAAAAAATGAACAAGAATAGTAAATACATGAATGATATAAAATGTAAAAATCTATTAAAGAATAGTATGTGAAATGAATTTGAAAAGCAAAGGATGAAGAAAAATTACAAAATGCAAAAAAAGATCACAAAACTAAAGCTAACTAAAAACATGTTAATCGAATTTAAATTCAAAAATCTAAATATAATTGATGTTAAAGTAAATAATCATGAATTGGAGTTTTAAAAACCAATAAAGGAACTAAGAGGAAAACTGATTGGAAAACCAAAAAAAATGCAAGAGTTAACTAAGAAAAACCAAAATAGAATTTGAAGTTCCATCATAAACTCATTAAGTTGATAAGAAAACAAATTAGAACTAGAATTCTATATTAAAAATGAATTTAAATTGAGATAAGGAACAATTAATCAATAATTTTACTATAAAATCCAGCAAGAAAATTGCAACAAAAGATACAAAAACTAGGTCGTTGAACTAGCTGCTCAAGATCTATACAAAATAGAGAAAAATAGAGCAATAAATGAACAATTCATCCAAATAGCCATCAAACTCACGAATTAAATTGCAACAAAATGAAATAAGCAAGATAACAAGAAATCTAAGATCAAAAGTTGGAAGAAGCAAACAAATTGCCTAAAAAAGAGATTTATCCAAGCCAAACTATAGATAACATCTAAAACTGCACTGCCACTTGATTCCAACTGCAACTTACAAGAATTAACTAGACATACTGGGAATAAATTTGATATTAAAATTTTACTAGATCAAAGCTTAATGAGTTACAAAACTATGAAAAAATGGAGTAAAAAAAAGAAAGAAATCAATGAGTTTTGAACAAAAAGTTGGGAAGAGATCAAGTGCGTGAATTCAAATCCAAATTTGAGATCAACAAGAGATTATAAAAATTTGAGTAGGAAATCAATTCATTGCAAAAATCTTAAAAAACATTGAAAAGCACTTCAAGAAAGTGAAAATTACAACAAGAATCAATTGGAAAAACTAAAATTAAAGGATTTTTGGGAAGTAAGAAAATGTAAGAAAATGAAATGCAAAAAAATAAAATGTAGACAATTAAAGAAACAAAAAATGTAAATCCTAATCTAAAGTCTTCCAAAAATGATAGTTCTCCTCCTCTTTATAGGTAGTTAAGTGTTGCCTTAAACCCCAAAAAATCACCCTAAAATACCTAAGGATGAGGGGTCTTCTAAATCCTTCTTTCTCTTTGCTTCATGGTTGTAAAACTGGTGCAAATTATGTTTGGTGCCTCAAGCTTCTTCATTTTTCTTGCATTTTCCCACTCCAACAAGTCCACTTTATGGCCAATGAGAGCTCTCCAAAATGTCAACTCAGTAGCTCCATTTGGCTTCCTTTAAATCGCCAAGCATTGGCACCAAAGCAAATGGTTGTATGAACCATGCACAAAAACAGCAAGCATGCTTCTTTTCTTCTCTTTTGATGCAAACTTAATGTTTTCATTTTGCTACAAAATTCAAGCCATAAAATGAACCAATTCGACATTATAATACTTGGCAAAATTCTTAAAATTTAATCATCTAAAAGTCTAGAAGCTATAGATGAAAAAGGGTAAGAAGAACTTTGATAAACAATAAGCACAATTACATTAATTATTTAATTTGCTAGATTTCACCACCAAAAATCCTCCAAAATATGTCTAAATTATAAAAAATTCATCATTTTCTTTTTTTTACCCACACACGAGAAAAATGTACATTTAGGAGTATTTTTGCCATAATTTACAAGGAACAAGCCAAAATATAAGAAAAATTACTTTAAAAAAGAGCATGAAAATACTAAAATTTTGATGCAATCAAGCTTACACACCTTACTAGAGCAAGCATCATTTTCATACATACATATAGCTCGTTCAAAAACATCATTCACATTATGCTTCCAAAACATTGAAGTAAGCATTCAAAGGATTGATATCATAGTTCAAAACAAAATTTTGTTTTAATCCACCACTGCAAACATCATAATTCATACGAAACATAATTTTTTTCCTTTCTAACCCATTTAATTTATATTTTCTATTTTTACAACCATAAAATCATAATACTAAACTTTCTCAACACTTTATTATGAATTAATTAAAGTCTAATTGATTTGCCTAATCCAATATTGAAGAGTAATAATGAATTTCCTAAGATTTTTAGGTTTCTTGATTACAAGTTAAACTCCAAAACACAATAATCAAAAACTATTTCTCAAAAATTAAAGGAGATTATTTACTCATCTTTAGATGATAACTTGTAGACACCTAATTTTGTTCGAACATGATCCAGCCAACTTGAAGATTCTCAAGTTTGACTTGATTTAAATCCAACATTTGTTTACTCTTGACAAGTTTTAAAAATCAAAATTGAGATCAATTTAACTCAAATGTGCCAAGGTCAAAGCTGATCAAACTTGGTAAAAAAAGTCAAACTTAGTAAAAAATTGGTCAAAATCAGTCAAATTGGATCAAACTCAAGTCAACTTTCAAAATCTATAGCAAAATAGGAGTAATTGGGCCTGAAAATTATATTTGTGATTTTAACGCAATGAAAATTTTGATTGCACTTTGGGAAGGGTAAAATTATCGAAATGCCTTTTGAGGGTATTTTTGTAATTTCACTTTCTCGAAGTTGGATTTTCGTAAAAATTTTTAAATCACATTAAAATATTATTTTATGATTTTTGGTGCACTAAAAACCTTGATTGTATCTTGAGATGTATGAAATTACCACGACACCTTTATGGATATTTTGATAATGTGACCTTTCTGAAGTCGATTTTTTGTGAAACGCTCCAGATCATAATATATATTGTTTCATGATTTTTAGTACATTAAAAACCTTAATCACATTTCAAAAAGTGTGAAATTACTAAAATCCTCTTAGTGGTACTTTTGTAATTTGACCTTCTTGAGGTTAATTTTTTGCAAAACGATTTAGATCATGTTTTAAAATTATTTGAAGATTCTTTGTGCATTAAAAATCTTAATTGCACCTCAAATGATGTGAAATTATCAAAATACCCTTAAGGGGTAATTTTATAATTTGATATTTTCGAGGTCGATTTGTCACAAAAACTTTTAGATCATAATTCCATATTATTTTAGAATTTTTGGTGCTTTAAAATCACAAAAACGAAGGAGGGACCACGATTCTCCAAGAAAATTACATGAAAACTGAAAACTTTTTAATGAAGGGTAAAATAGTCTTTTTACTTAGTTCTAGCATCATTAAAAATTCTAACTTTACACATGAGCATTCTTAACTGTGGGATCATCTTAAAGGGCTATAGACATCTAATTTTATTTGAGATATTTTGTCATTTTAATATGATGTTGTTTTTGCAATTGGATCTTGACCATTATTTTCGAGCCCATTATATGGCTCAACTTTAAATGCTTCGGTACGAGACACAATGTGGGCTTTATAATGAGACCTGTTGCATAAGCCTGAATAAACTTCTAAATGACCCAATAAAAAGCTCGGAGTAAAAAATCCATTTCAAAGCCCAAATAAAAGCCCAATGTGGGCCATTAGAAAATGAACTAAAATATGGCTGAATCCAAAAGCCCAATATGGCCCAAATGGCTAAAGGCCCACAATCAAGCAATATGAAAAAAAAAAAAAAAAACAAAAAAAACAAAGGCCCGAATGGGCCATCAAACATGGCCTAAAGTGAAAAGGACCATTCGGCCTTAGTAGATTTCTTGCATGAAAAAAGGAAGCTCACATGAAAAGGAAATAAAAGCCCAGCCAAACCAAGCACGTCGTGAAAAACTGTTGCTACAAGAAAAAATGTAAATGGGGACTTGCAAAAACTGCTGTTAAAAACTGAAGAGCAGCGTGAAGACGTGGGGGAAGAACCAAACATGAGGTGAAGCAAAAAGAAAACAGTAGCAGCAAAAGAAAAAACAGAAGAGAAAATGGGGATACCAGACCAGAAAAAAAACAAAACGGTCAGAAACAAAGAAAAACAGGGCAAGAAAAGCACAGGGAGAAAAACAACCAACAGAAAAAATAAGAAAGGGGAGAGCATTTAGGCACCAAAGGAAAAAAGAACCAGCCCAAAAAAAAAGGAAAGAATAATGACAGCAAAACTAGAAGCAAAAAAAGAAGAGTTTGGAGAAAGGGAGGCGTGATCCAGAAAAAACTAGAAGAAACCAGTAGCAGGAAAAACAAGAGGAAGCTAGTGTGAAATACAAACCAGTAAGAAGAAAAAAAAAAAGAAGCTGGCGGCAATAGCATAAAAAAAAACCATAAGACAAAAAAGGAGGTCTTAAAAGAACGAGGGAAAATAGACCAGAGGAATGGAAAAAAAGAAACGAAGGAGCTCTAAAAAAACCATAAAAGGAGACATCAGAAGGGAGAAAGGAGGCACCCGGTTCGAAGGAAACAAGTGAGCATTTATACCTTCAAGAAAACTATGAGGAAAGGTAGCTCTCTAAAACTTGGCCCTGTTGTTTCCATGCATATGATCGATATCATACTTATGTTGTCTCCTACATAGGGTTGTCATGTATAAACATGTTGTCCTATTTTAATTCACCATTCCTAAAGTTACAAAATTCCATCCTTGATCTATATTTCTTTTGGCATGTGATAAAAAAAAGTTTTTTAAAAAACTTAAAGTAACATATAGGCGTATGAAAGATGGAAGCCACAAAGGTTACTAAGTTTGTTTACCCAGTTTTGTTTTTTACTGCTGTGGAAGTTTGGCTAACCATTTGGCTTTAAACTTTTCTGGTTTTTGATGCTAAAAGGTTTTTTTAGGCAAAATTAAGCATTTTCAAGATAGGAAGAAAAGGGAAGAAAACGGGTTGACACATAGAAAAAGAGTTTTTTTAGCTAAAAAAGCCATGATTTTTTTTGGAAAGCATAATTTCAGAAGCCAAAGAAGTAAAAAAAAAAATTTTTTTGAACTAAAAAGGGGTTTCAGCTCTAGTTTCTATCTTTTTTTTTCCTATGCATACAGCTTTAAAATGTTTCTCTCTTTTCTCATATGACCTCACATAAAAGGTGAAAGCTTTTATTTGAGTGTCCAAGAGTTTCCAAGAGAAGAAAGAAAAAGGTAAAGTTTTGGAAGTCCATGGGATGGTTTTGGTTTTTGCTTCTTTTGACTGCCCATGGGACTTCAAGGCTCCATTCTTGACCTGTGTTTTCTGGTCTGATGATAAGCATCAATGTTTAATGTAAAATGATTTTTTTTTAACAGAAAAACAACTTGTAAAATAGAGGAAGGGAGTGGACTGTGTATGGAAGCTTAAAGTGTTTTTATTTCATGTTTTTCTGGTCTGAAGGCTTACAGCTTTCCTAGTCATGTCTGTTGTTTTGGCTGAAAGCTTGTTCTTTATTTCTTGTCCATCGAGTGGCCAGTTTGCAGAAGCTTAAGGCTTCATCCCGTTTGATACATTTTGCTTGTCTATTCCTCCTGCATGAGTTTGCTATACACAACTTCAACAATGTTATTTTCCTTTCTTTGCTTGCCGTTTCTGTGCGTAACTTGTTTATAGAAGCCTACGGCTTCATACCATTCTATGCATTTTGTTTCCTTCTTTTTCCTGTGTAAAATTTGGATACAGATGTTTAGAGCCCTATCATTTTTTCGTATTAGCCATTTGTGGGGACAAAGAAATTTAAAGCCAAGCCTTTCCTTCAAAGCCTAAGTACTTATGTTTTCTACTTTGGGTTAGATACATGTTTACTTATGGATAGCCCGACAGGCATGTTTTTATTCCCATGCATGTTTCTTTCATGTTACTTAAGTTTAAATTTTATGCATTATTTCTTTCTTATTTAAATTTCTATGCTTATTTTAATTACTATGTGATTTAAATTGTCATGCTTTAATTCATTCTTCATATCATTCTTGATATCATTTATCCTCCATGCATTTTAAATTTATGCGAACATGATAATAATCATGATAATAATAATAATAATAATAATAATAATAATAATAATAATAATAATAATAACAATAATAAAGGAAAAGAGTTTTAAATTCCTACCTAAATGTTGGATGGAATTAAAATTTGATTTTAAAAATTAATTCTGCTTAAATGTTAGAGAATTATTAAATAATAAAAATAAAAATAAAAATAATAAAAGCAAATAAAATAATAATAGTAGTAGTAGTAGTAGTAGTAGTAGTAGTAGTTATATAAATGTATTTTTTAGAAAAGTCATAAAAAATGATTTTGCTCTGAAAATCTATTTAGATGTTGGATAAAGGTTTATAAAATTTTAAAATCCTAAATTAAAACCCTAAACAAAACCCTAAAACCCTAAGTGAAACCCAAAACCCAAAACCCTAAATTTTAGATAAAACCCGAAATCCTAAAATGAAACCCTAAACTTTAAAATGTAGACCACAAACCTAAATGAAATTCAAACCCTAAAATATAAACCCTTAACCCTATAAGTAGACTCAAACCTTAAATGAAATTCAAACCCTAAAATATAAACCCATCATAACGTATTAGTCCAGAGACTTGATTGTTAGACATAAAAATTTAAAATCGTAAAAAACATAAAGATTGCCACCAATCCTTTTGAGGGTGTGATTGACCACCCAAAAATTTATCTTTTTAATAAAACAATAAAACAAGTTTAAAGCTTTTTTAAAAGGATGATTTTGGTCTACAAAAACAAGATCGGGTTCGAGAGTTGATTACATGTATAGAAAAATTAGCACCTCCATAATGCTCATAGAATTGGTACTAATTAATTATGCGCTATTTGTAATTTGAGATAAAAATAATTTTTATATGAAATTTAATTACAATTCTCTTTGTTTTTAAGAAATAAAATTAGTTTTAAAAATCTTTATATAGGAATATTATGAAAATCTTCAAATTAAAGAAGTACCTTCAAAGTTTCTAACATAAAGGTAGAATTCAAAGATAGTATTTTTTATTTAAGATTTATCATACTATTCCATTTAAAATAATAAAATAATGTTCTTTGTAAATGATAATCATTGATAACTCTCTAACATCTAGGTAAACTACTAACAATTATATTTTACGAAATGCTATTTTAATTTTATTTGTTTAAAACTAAAAATTTTTAAGAAAACTTTTTGACACAATAAAAAAATGAATAATATAATTAATATCAACAAACATATATGAATTATGAATGTACACATTATTCTAAAAAAAAAAGATATAAACAAATGATAGTAAATTTCAAATTTAAGAATCGAGTTTTCAAATATAAAGAGACCACTAGACTCTTTAATATCTAGGCAATGTTTGAGTATGACTTTTTATATTTAAAATCTCGTCATATTATTCTTATTATTTTATGTTTTTATAATAGTAGTTTTGATAACACGGATTTATTTAGTGTTGTAAAAATGTAAGAAAATTCTTAATGAAATAAAATTTCTTAAATACTCCAACATCTAGGTTTGCATTTAGGAACAGATTACTTCATAAAAGGTTTTCATGCAAATTCTTAAACATTTAAAACGAGCTTAGGGTTTTGGGTAAGTTTAAAATTTATGAACTTCTTTAAAAATCTCTAACATCGAAGCAGACTTTTAGAGTAAGTTCGTTTTGATAGTTCTTCTAAAAAATGAATTAAAAAATTTTCATATATTTCTTTTTTTCAAATTTTTTTTATTATTATTATTGTATGAAACTAGTGTGTATAGAAAATAAATTGAATCAAAAATAATTTACAATAAAAAAATAAATTGCATGGAATTAATCTAAACATAAAAAATTTAAATACCTAAAAGATTATAATGTGTAAAATTCCAACTTTAATTAAACAAGAAATAAGTAAAATAAGTAAGCATGGACATTTATATGAAGTATGTATAACACAAACATACTTTCTACCCCATATTATAACGTTTTCTCGTGCCAATGGGTAAAAACAAAAGTCAAATAAATCTCCCACTTTGCCCTGGCTATTTTATTACTAAATCAGATTAGACAACAAATGGAAATGGCAGGAAAAAAAAAAAAAACAAACTGACAATGCACAGCCTATCTATAGCCTATCCCTCATTATTAACATGCAAAATTCTTAAAAAATGCAAGTCCTGGACCCACGGTTTAGTTTGTTCAAAAAAGAGTTCCCATTCTTCAACTTCAAACCTAGAGGATAATAGACTTAAAACTGAAGTCCCATAACCAGAAAAGGGTGCAAGCTAGGTTTGAAAAGTTATTGAAGAAAGCTATTGATGAAAACTGCTTTTTTTTTTTTTTTTCTTTGCCGCGTATTGGAAATTTATTGATGAAAACTGGTTTCAAAACTTTTTCATTTTTTTATTGTTTTCATTGTATCTTGGAAAGTCAATGGATTCTCATATATTTTCATGAAGCTTTCGTTTATCAGTACAAAGACTTGGAAAACCAGCAAACATGCATTTTTAAACCAAAAATTTTTGGTTTTTCATGGGCATAAAATTAAGATACACCATTAATGTAGTGGAACTTGAGGTTAATGGGAAATTTAAATGAGATTTTACCCTTAAAGAACGTGGAATTAAAGTAACAACCAAAATGGACCAAAAGAAACTGATTTTTTTAAAGAGACTTTAAAAGGATCTAAAGTAAGGATTGCAAAGAAGAAAACCTGGGACAATGATGTTAAAAGATGTATTTTTGTTTAAAAAAATGTGGTGTTTTTGGCTCTCAAATTCACAAGGAAATGTAGGTAACAAGTACTAAAGACTCGAGGAAAAGCTAAGAAACAAATGCAAAAGAACCTTTGAGACTACCCAAAACCATGACTGTCATAAGAGGGCAGCAGGTTTTTCCGTCACATAAGGGAAAAGAAAATGATGCGGTTTTCTCTTCCAAACTTACCTCTAATGCTAGTTAAGAAGCAGGACATATAAAGGAAAGGATATAGGGAATTTAATTAAGAAAATGGAAGAAAAACCATGGACAAATAGCCTTAAAGTGAAACTACCAACCCAGACATTGTAGCCCTGCTTTAGGCGTTACATAAGGGAAATAAAAATCTGGTTTTTTTTATGTAGCTCTTTCATTTTTTTGAATGCCTTCCAGCAGTTCTTGATATTTAAAGAAAAAATGGAGCTTCTTTTAGCTACTTAAATTAGAAAATATGGATAAAAAAACTAGCTTTGAAACTCCTCTAGCCGTGAACCGAAACAAGATTGAAGCTTTTTACTCTAAAACCAGCTTTTTTTTTTTTTTTGTTACGAAAATAGAGTTTAAAGATTCAAAACTATTCTTGGAACTCTTCATGACGGATTTCATGCATCTAAACTACCAAAGAGGATTAAAGATACTACCTTTTTCTAGTTTTTCTAAGGTTGCTTACTTCTTTTTTTTGGCCAAGCTATCCCTTTCTTCTACCAAGCTTTTTTCGTGTCTCTTTCTCTTTTTTTCTTTGTTTTTCCTCTAAAAGACCTCCTCCTCTCCTTTTTCTTTGGTTTTCGGCTACTCTTCTCCTTTTTTTTTTCTTTTTTCCTCACAAAATGAGCTCCCTTCCTTTTGTTGTGACCAGCACCCTTTATAAAGAAGAAGCCTCTTAAAAATCTCTTTTTTAGTGAATATAGGTCCTTGGATCAAATCCCATCTAAGGACTAAAGTTCCTTCATATTTTTTTTCCAAGGAGCAATCTTTAGCCATCAGATCAAGATTCAATAAGAGATCCAATGGTCCACATTATTTTACAAAAAGTGGATTTTTATAGCCCCTAAACCAAATGAAAAGACCATTTACCCTTAGTACAAAGTTTTCGGTAGTTAGCCTATTTTTTTAGAAATCAATGTTTTCATACTCATTTTTGAGATTTTAAAGTACCAAAAGTCATGAAATATTATAAGATTGGGATCTAAAAAATTTCGTGAAAATTTGATCTCGGAAAGGTCAAATTACGAAAGTACTCCTAAGGGGTATTTTGATAATTTCATACCTCATAGGGTACTACGATGATTTCAAATAGACCAAAAATCATGAAATATTATAAAATTAAGATTTAAAAAGTTTTATAAAAATCCGAGCTCAAGAAGGTCATATTATGAAAATACCCCTAAAGGGCATTTTAGTAATTTTGTAATTCTCCAAGTGCCATAAAAATTTTAGTGTTTTAAAAATCATCAATTTTAACTTTAAACCACATTGATTTCAATTAGGTTGTGAATTTTGAGAACTAACCCAAGTTCTATCCATTTTGACTAAATTTTGTGCAATTTTAACTTTATTTGACTAATTTTAACTTTATTGACCAAGTTTAAGCAGATTTGACCCGAGTTGATTTTGGGTCTTAAAATGGGCTAATTTGTAGGCTCTTTATGGGTTATAAATGGTCTTCTTAAATGGTTTATATAATGGTCTTATATTAATGAGTTCGGCTTATGTTCGTAAATGAGCCTAAGTCAATCATGTTAAAAATATTTTGAATAAAATTTGATATCTACAGCTCTCTTTGCATATTTCTAAGAATAAGAAAATAATGCAAAGATATAGATGACAATTTTGTCCAGATGATGCTTCTGAATGAGAGAGAAAACCCTTGTTCCCCTCCTTCCCTTTTTGTTTTATCTGTTTGTTTTTGTTTTTATTTTTTTTGTTTTGTTTTTGTTTTGAAAAATAAAAAACGAGCGAGACATCACTACAAATAGAAAAAATAAAAATGGTCGAGACAATACCACAAGTCAACAAAATAAATATGACTAAGACATTACCGTGAAAAAAAAATAAAAATGACTAGAACAGCACTACAAGGTAGCAAAATAAAAATGATCTGGACAACACCAATGATTGAAAAAATAAATATAATTGGGACAACACCAATAGTCAGAAAAATAGATATGACCAAGACAACACCACAGGTTGAAAAAATAAAGATGATTAGGATAACACTATAGGTTAGAAAAAATAAATATAACTAAGACAATACCATAGGTAAAAAGAACAAAGATGACCAAGACAACACTAACAATCGAGAAAACAAATATGATTGGGACAACATCGTAGGTCAAAAAATAAAGATGATTGAGACAACACATAGGTCAAAATAATAAAGAATAAAGTTTCTTCTCGATGCAAGGGAAACCTGAGAAACAACACTCTAATATCACTTAATATCCTCTTATGAAAACCTATAACATCATTTATCAAAAGCAATGTATGCAAAACATGTGATTACTAAAATGAGCTTGAATGGTAGAGATGCAATCAATAGTTTATACCATGCATTTCATGATCATATCATTTTTAAGTCTAAGATTAGCTTAGCCCTTTTAAACCCTAAAAGTTGCCTTAATACCTTTCATCTTGTTTGCTTCTTTTCTTTTTGATAAATTAAATTTTATAAATGCCTTTTTTGATCGTTATTTGTAGACACCTATCTGTGTCCGGAACTAATTGAGATAAATTCTCCTTGCATATATTGTTATAATAGCATAGTATAATAGTATAATATTAGATAGTATTATTACTACTATTAATATTATATCATATAATATAATATAATATATTATATTATTTTGTAATCTATTAGTATTATTATCTTTATTATCATATTTATCATTATTATTAACCATATTATATTATTATTACAATTATATTATTATTATTTTTATTTTTATTTTTATTTTTATTTTGTTCTTATGCTTCTTTCCTTTCTTGTGCAATCTGTGACAATAATTTTGGAAATTGAAACTGAAGTAGAGGGTACACATGGTCAAAGATTTTTAATACAAAATCAAATTGGGGTAATTGTTGAAATTAACTAGGATCAAATCAGAGACCCAATATCACGTTCGAACAAAACCCAATCCTAGGATTCAAGCTTGGATTGATTCTGTCTATTTCCTAAAAATCCTTCTAAGACTACCCATAAATTGAATCAAGAATCAGAGGAATTGGACAATAGGGAATTTTAAGAGAAAAGGGGGTTTGAAAAATTTTTGGGAGTTAGGTTTATGAAATTCTAGCTCTGAGAGTTTCTGGGTTTGAGATTTTTGAGGATAGGGAGATTTTAGGTTTCCAATTTTGGTTTCAAAACGTTGGGATTGAAGTTTTGAAGCTCTAGGATTAAGGTCAAAGTTTTTGGAATTTTTTTTGTTTAAAAAATTTGGGAAAATCTAGGTTTAGAGATGAATTTTTGAAATTTTTGGTGGAATTTTTCGATAAAGGTTGAATTTTTCGATGGGATTCGAACGAATTTTCTAAAAATTGATGGCTTTTCTAGTTTTCGATTGAATTTTTCAGTGACTTTTTTAGAAACTGGTGGGTTTTTCAGTTTTTAGTTGAAGTTTTTGACATGTTCTTGGGGAATTCCTAATGAGAAGTAAGAGCTTATCGATCTAGAGAGAAGGAAAACAAGGTGCTTTTGAGCAAAAATATAAAAGCTTGGCTTTTATATTACCTCTACAAGACATCATTTTAGGCAACTTAGGATCCGCGTGAACCTGAGTTGGATCTGCACGCCGACCTATTTCGATTCGACCCAAATCGCAAGGTTTCTTTTTTCTTTTTTATTTTATTTTCCGATTTCATTTTATTTTATTTATCTTATTATTTTAAATTTTTTATTTTATTTTCAGTTTTTTACTAGTTTTTATTTATTTAGTAATTCTGTATATAACAAAAAGAAAGAAATCTTTTTCAAATAAGTTTATGGAATTCACCAAACTATTAGGATGTTTCATAAACTAGTTTTCAAATAATAAAAATGATAATAAATAAAAATAATTCTTATCTTCTAAATTATTAGAGGATTGCTTCCTAAATTAAGTTTTACCAAACTATTAGGAGACTTAATAAAATTCTCAAATTTTTTTTACAAATCTTTTTACAATAAAATCTCATCAAACTATTAGGAGATCTACTTTAAAGTAAGTTCTACCAAACTATTGGGAGACTTCACTAATTTTTCAGAACAAAATACTTTAATAACTCTAACAATGGAGCTTCTTCATAATGAGACACTAGTCTTTATGAATACTCCTAAGGTGAGAAAATTATCTTAAATTGCTACTAAACAATTGGGACAATCTTAAGACTAATTTTCAATATTAAATAATTTGGTAAATTATAAATATGATCAAGGCTTAGATAATCTGAAATCAAACTAGTACCATCCTTTGGATGGGTGCTGTGGGAGTGCTATTCTTCACACATAATTGTACTCCTAAATCTAAATTCTGATTTCGTAGATCAAGATATACTATTTAAAGATACCTCAGTCAACTTAGGACTCCTCTTTGAATATGACAAATTCAATCAGGTGGCCAATCACATCTAAATAAAAAATTGGCAATGACTCCTTTAATTTATGTCTAGCAATAGGTCCACAGATCTATACGTTATGATAGTTTGGCAACTTCGCTAGCGACATTGAGAGTTAAGCTAGTAAACGATTTCTTATTATCTAAGCCTTTCTTAATAAATTTGAGGTTTTTTTCTTTTCATTGTTTATACTTGCTTAATTATTTATTTATTTTCATTGCCTATACTTGCTTAATTATTTATTTATTTATGATGTATATATTTTTCATTCATTTACATGTGCATAACATAAGCTCTCTACCTAAGCTTTACCTTTAGAAAGGAGTGAAATATCTATGCCCTCGTGAGATTTCATGTCTCCTTACGAACCTACAAAACACTCCCACTCAAATTGAACCATTTCTACTTGTAGCCTATGATAGGCAAGGATCAAGGTGCCTTACTAGTCTGTAATGGACGATGACATAAAGAATAATTTAAGAACCTTTAGAATTAACTCAAACTGTATATAGTTAACCTTAAGAGCTAAACCATAGATAGGGCCTTATCTTTCCACCCTTTGTAGTCAATCCAAAATTCGAGGTTATGTTCTTATCTCACTTGCTATATGGTGCTTATTCTATGTTTTTTATTATCAAAGTGACTAACTAATTTCCTTGTCTTCATTTATTTCTTTTCCTCTTGTGCATATTTATAAACATACTTGTAGATTGCATAGTGTTCTTACCTTGAAAGTCATTTCAACAAAAGCTCTTGTGGAATCCATAAAACGTCAGGTTTACACCTCATCGATACTTTTCAAATGTAACTCATCCATAGATGTAAAGATAAAGTCAAAAAAGAAACAACAAGAAGAAAGAGATTGTTTACCACTTCGTCATGTTCTTACACTTTCAAAGGAAGTTTGCTTGCTCTTCAAATAGAATGATTCAAAAAGCTTATCAAACATATAGAACAGTATGACTCTTTATAAGCAGGAAGCTTTTTGTCAGAAGTTTAGGCATATTGCATATCTCTTGTCAATGAAAGTTGATAATTTACTCAATAAGGTAATGATACAATTTTAGCATCCTTCTTACTGTTGTTTCATCTTTAATGAGGTTGATTTGGTGCCAACGATAGAGGAGTATTTGACTTTAGCGATTATACATCTACTATATCCAAACAGAATATATGTGAAGAAGCATAAATTAGAAAATCGCAGGAACTTGGTCTAGATTCTAAGACTGGGAAAAGAGATCATAGATTCATACATTCGAGAAAAAAGAGATCATAAGGGTATTCCGTGCAAGGTTCTTCAGGATTGTCAAATATCTAGATGATGATTAGGGAATGAGTGTGTTGGCTCAGCCATATATAGAATGGTAATTTTCCCCAAAATCTTAGGCCACATTGAGATAGAAATGGTCGATCTATTTAAGCAGATAGAAAAGAAGTGTAATCTTTCACCAGCTATCTTAGCAAAAACCATCAGATCTTTAAACTTTTATAGACAAAATGACAAAGCATGATTCATGGGTTGCTTACCATTACTATACCTGTGGATGAAAATCCATTTCAAATGGAAGAATAGTGCTTTCTCCAAGCTTTATTTTCACAGACGAACCCTAATTAGATAGTTCTATCAAAGTACTTGGCCAGAAGCAAAGATTCAGAAAGAGTGGAAATATTTATTGCAAAAGCTCATGGCTAGTCAAGTGAAATGGTTAACTCTATGGGTGAAATGGTTAACTCTATGGATGAACCGGGAACCTATGTTGTATCAATGTGGAGATGAGATAGGGGTTCCACTTTTAGGATATGGGGGTCAGCGAGTTATGCACCACTGATGGTACCATGAGACAGTATAGAGCCAAACAATTTATTTCTATGACTTATAAGCTTAGCCAATTTGACTGTTCGTATGGGAAGCCTAGAACTTTTTAAAAGATTGATAGCATGATTAAGGCCTAGACAAAGCCTAAAAAAGTAAGCCCTAGATTATTTACTGATAAGGCCACTTGGGGGTATCTGATTTAGAGAATCGAATGGGGCCAAAAGGTGGCATCTATGCCTAAAAACCATTGCCAGGTAGTGGACCAAGAGTCGGATGATGTGCCTTTAGAATAAGAATTTGTAAGGAAAGAACATGAAGTAGAAAAAGAGAAATGGAAACAAAAAATTTTGAAACTTTAGGAAAAAAAAGAACAGCGACAAAACAAAGTAAAAAAAATTAAAAGTCTAAGTCCACAAGATTTCCAAGGATTACAGTAAGGCTTAAAAGGTTATTAGAGAACAAGATGATGCCCTTAAGGAATTAAGAGAGCTGTGACAAAAGTACAAGAGATTACGTATACAGATGCAGGCCAAAGAAATAAACAGCACAGATCTAGCTCATGAGAATGAAGAGTTGAAAAGAGAATGTTCACAAATAAAAGATGGTTATGTTGAAGTTCAGTAGGAAAATGAAATGCTCACAAACTACATTTTGACCCTGAAGCTGAAGTTGAATGAACAAAGAGACCATGCCAGAACACTCATAAAAAAGCATAAAGAGTTATCCTATCAGGTGTGGTACGACAAAAGATAAGGGTTGGGAAAGCAAAGATACATAAAGCATCTCACAGCTCAGATAGGCAAAGCAATGATTAAGGCAAGTGAAATAGCATAAAAGGTTGAAGCATTGACAACTTCGGTCACACCAGTAGGAGAGCATGGATAAAGACTGCTAAACTTCATTGAGGAGGCTAAGACTAGTATAAGCAAGTTAGGCATTTTTATAAAGGAACAACATTAGATTTGATGTAAAATAAACTCTTGTGGAATAAATGAAAATTCACTTTTATTGAAATTTTTAAAAGGGAAAATATTTTCTTTTCTTTTTTTTTTCCATGCATTGCATTACATTCATTCATTATCATAGGCATCATCACTAATTTTCAATTATGGTAAGGTACAAGAATAGCTACACATTTGTACAACACTCAGGCTAAAACCACGAAAATGGAGCAAGATAATGCAAACCATTTCTAAAGGTTAGAAAAAGCCCAGGAAATAATTGAAGGAAAGCTAAGTAAGATTCTGGAAGCTTTGGAAATGATAAATAAAAGGAAATCAAATAGAACAAGATACCTCACAAGAAGCTACTGAATCAACATATCCTCTAGGTTTCGGTCCACATTAGACTCAAATCATCCCAAGCTTTCAACCATAATAGGCTACATTCCTAAATTACACTACCTAAAGATGACTTATGCACCCAGTCATAAGAATGTCAAGAGTTATAATAATCTTGTTTTCATAAAAAAGGTAGCTGAGCCCATTTAACTCCCTACTTTAGATGAAACAAAGGGAAAAAAAAAGTTGCAGGCAGCTATACCTTTAGAAAATTATAAGATTGACCAAGCTATGAATAGGATAAAAAAAAGATTATGGGCTGTAGAAGGAATTAATTTTGATGGATCCATGGATGCAGTGGGGCTTTATTTAGTACCAGACATGGTGATGCCACCCAAATTCAAAGTACTAAAATTTAAGAAGTATAACGGTGATGCCACCAAATTTAAAGTATTAAAATTAAAAAGTATGACGGTATTAAGTGTTTCATCACACATCACAATGTCTTATTATAAGATGGCAGTGCATGCTAGTAATGAGAAGCTACTTATGCACGTCTTTTAAGATAGCTTAACTGGGTCTATAGTAAGATGGTATGTTTAGTTGGATGAGACCTGTATAAAGTCATGGAAAGATCTGACCTGGTCCTTTATCAATTAGTACCGCCACATCATTGATATGGCCCCTGATCGCCTTTCTTTGTAAAGAATGGAAAAAAAAAGCATTTGAATCTTTTAAGCAATATGCCCAAAGGTGACAGGATATTGCAACTCAGGTACAACCTCCCTTAATGGAAAAAAAACTATAGTGCTGCTCATAAGCACTCTAAGTCACCATACTATGAAAGAATGATAAAAAACACTACTAAAAACTTTGGTGATATGGTGATTTTGAAATATCATAAAAAATGCCATAAAAATGGCAAACTTAAAGAAAAATAGTCTTCTAAAAAAGTGCCTAAGAATAAAGAGAGTGAGACTTAAGCTATGAGTCTTGAAGGGCAGCAATTCAAAAGCTACTATTTGCCAACCTATCCCATATATCACCATACTGTGAACCATACATCCACTTCCCCTTACCAACCAACTATATAACTTTTTCATCCATCCGCACCATAATTACTTGTTCACCCAACTGGCACAACAAATAGTGCTCAAGAACCACAGACAAAGGAAAAACTCACATTTGATCCTATTCTCATAAGCTATATTAAGCTACATCAAAAGCTCTATAAAAACCACCTCATTGCCCCTATTCCTGCCAAATAACTTGAACCTTCTTATCTTAAATGATATGATACCACCACTTATTATTACTACCATTATGGGATAACAAGCCATTCTACTGAGAATTGCATTTCTTTGAAGCAAAAAGTGCAACATCTCATTAAAAAAGGGCTAATAAATTTTGATACTAGTGAAAATTTAGCACCCAGCATTAGTAGGAATACATTACCTAATCACACGATCAATGCCTTGAATGAAGATAGAAGGCATTTGAAAAAAAAAAGTAAAGGAAATAGCATACAATTTGGGTAGTTATATGATGCCTTATATGAGGCTGGATTGATACAACCGATAGCCCCATGCACCTATTGTAAGAGATGTATCCCAAATTAAAGATGCAAATATCATAATGGAACCCCATGGCATTTTATTAAAAGATGCCAATAATTTCATTAGGAAGTATAAAAGTTAATGGATTCTTACTAAATAGAGTTGTATGAGGAATTAAGGGCCTTGAAAAATATCGAAGTAGCCATGATAAATAGGTGGGTGCCAAAACCTATCACCATCCACTGTAATAAAAAGTCAAAATTAGTTGGGAATAAGTTTGTTCCTAAACTAGTAGCTTTCAAAGTCCAATGCCTATTCTCCTACAAAGATAAGAAGGCTATACCTTAGAAGTATAATTGTGAGGTGATGACCTAAGGGTAACAAAAAGGTATGCTAAAATCTGAAACTGCCAATATAACAGGTGTAAAGGGCATAACTAGAAATGGGAGATGTTATACTCTAGTAAACTTAGAGAAAACAAAAAGAGGGATGGAGAAGTAAACTGAACTACAAGAGATTCTAAAGAAAAATGACCCAAAGTCTATGTTAGAAAAAGAAGCTTATGAGTTTTGAAACTTGTAAAGCATAGCAAATATTCTATGGTGGAGCAATTGAATAAGAAGTCAGCCATAATATATTTACTATCACTTCTTTTGAACTCAGAACCATATCGTAATGCATTGCTAAAGGTACTAAATCAGGCTTATGTGGCTCACAACGTGTCTAAAGAATATGTAAATCACTTGGCAGGAAACCTAGTGGTACTGCATCATATCTCTTTCAATGATGATGAGATTTCACCTAAAGGTAAAAAGAGCACTGAGGCTTTACACATCACTGTTAAGTGTAAAAGCCATATAATAGCTAAGGTCTTTATTGATAATGGGTCAATCATTAATGTCATGCCATGTCTACTCTAACCAAGCTACCTTTTGATATGTCTCATATCCAAAGCAATCATATGGTGGTTTAAGCATTTGATGGGACCAAACGTAAAGTTTTAAGAGATGTTGAATTGTCTATACAAATTGGGCCATATGCTTTTAATATGAAATTTCAAATCATAGACATTTTCCCATCCTATAGTTACTTGTTGGGAAGGCTATGGATTCACATGGCAGGCGTGGTCCCTTCTTCATTGAACAAAAAAATAAAATTTAACATAAAGGGCTAATTGGTGATTATAGCAGAAGAAGAAGACTTATTGTTGACCCAACCTATAAATGCCTTATATGTAAAAATTACAAAAAAATCATTGGAATGCTTTTATCAATTTTTTTAAACCTATCAATGTAGTAGGCGATGGCTCAAATTCAGTAAAATTGTAATCAATCAGATGATCAATAAGGGTTAGAGTATCAACTCTGGCTTGTGTAAAAGTCTACAAGGGATAAAAGGGCCATCAAAAATTAAAGATAATAATGGCATATTAGGATTGGGTTATGAGATGGAAGAAATACGAAACAATAGCAAAAAGATAAAGAATGGGCCGATGGTTATTCTTCA
The DNA here is from genome assembly GCF_047325235.1 of Durio zibethinus. Taxonomy (NCBI): domain Eukaryota; kingdom Viridiplantae; phylum Streptophyta; class Magnoliopsida; order Malvales; family Malvaceae; genus Durio; species Durio zibethinus. The sequence continues at coordinate 23,315,487 of NC_143166.1, forward strand.
TTTAAATGAAACTTTTATTCTTAGAGGATACATGCACCCACGAGCTAAAGAGGATATAAAAGAAGAATCAAAATGGGAGGAAACATTTGCCAAGTTATCCATTCATATGATGGGTAACAAAAGCCAAGATGAGAAAGCTTTAGTTTATCCCTGCCCATCCGACTATGAACTGAAGAATTGTAAGGTTATTTGGATTCTTGTTGTTTTTTATATTTTCTCAATATAATCATAAATCCCAATTGTTTATGCCCAAAAGCAATAGGATAGTCTCTTATGTTTGGGACCTTTATTTTTTGTTATTTCAAAAAGATATAAGTACATGTATTTTATCCATTTCTTTTATTCCATCAGTGCACCCATCAAAGCATTTTGCCAATATTTCTTCTTTCATTAACTTTCAGGTCTCCAAATGAACATGAAGGTAATCATGACAATAATAAGGAGTTTAACTTAAAAAATTCAATTAATAATGATAAACTTGACACTGAAGAAAACTCTAAAGAACACACTTTACCTCTAAATTTAATGAGACTAATTAAACAGAAGGATAAATCCATCGAGCCTCATCAAGAAGTTATTGAAATGTCAATTTAGGGGATGTCGAGAACAAAAAAGAATTAAGGTCGGTACTTCATTTTTAGCGATTGATAGACAGCAGTTAGAGGATTTATTACGAGAATTCATAGATATGTTTGTTTGGTCTTACCAAGATATGCCTAGGCTCAGCATCAAAATAGTAAAACATAGGCTACCATTAAAGCCTGAATGCAAACCACTCCAGCAAAAGTTGAAAAGAATGAAACTAGAGATGCTATTGAAAATCAAAGAGAAAGTTAAAAAGTAATTTGATGCAGGCTTCCTATAAGTGGCCAAATATCCTAATGGGTGGCTACTATAGTACTTATCCCCAAAATGGATGAAAAAGTATGGATGTATGTAGATTATCGTGATTTGAATAGAGTTAGCCCTAAAGAAAATTTTCCTTTACCTCACCTAGATACATTAGTAGATAATATGGCCTGACATTCGATATTCTTTTTTATGGATGGATTCTCTAGTTATAATCAGATAAAAATGGCCTAAAATGATATGGAAAGGACCACCTTCATCAATATGTGGGGAACTTTCTATTACAAGGTCATGCCATTTGGATTAAACAATGTTAGGGCAACCTATCAAAGGGCTATGGTAACACTTTTCCATGACATAATGCACAAGAAGATCAAGGTATACGTGGATGATATGATCACAAAATCTCAAAAAAAAGAATATCATGTATTAATAGTCAGTGAAAGAGGGATAGAAGTTAATCCAGACAAAATTTTGGCTATTCAAAATTTATCCCCTCAAAGCACACAAAAAGAGGTTCGAAGCTTTTTAGGTAGATTGAACTATATTTCTTGATTCATTTCTTAACTCACTCTTAAATGTGATCCTATCTTTAAGCTCCTTCGAAAGAATGATCCCTATGAATGGAATGAAGAATGCCAAAAAGCTTTTGACAAGGTCAAGCAATTCTTATCAAATCTTTTAATATTAGTACCACCCATTTCAGGAAGGCTATTGATCCTATATATAGTGGTACATGAAAAGTCAATAGGATGTGTGCTAGGGTAGCAAGATGAATCTAGCAAAAAAGAAAAAGCTATTTACTACTTGAGTAAAAAGTTTATGGAATATGAGTCCAAATATTCATCGCTCGAGAAAATGTGTTGTGCTTTAGCTTGGATAACTAAAAGACTCAAGTAGTACATGCTCTACCATACAACTTGGTAGGCAGTACATGTTTTACCATACAACATATCAAGCATGGCATCACCCTTTAACCACTTAAACAACTTCAATATCATAAAGTTGAGCTATGTAAGTCACTAAACTAGAATTATAGGACTAAATTTAAAATTTTACCCTTACAAGGCATTAAAAGTCAATGAAACATTAAACATATAACTTACTTTTTCATTTTATTTTTTTGCAAAGCTTTTTGATCCACTAGTGTGGCTATATTTTTGTTGTTTTCTATTAGCAATCCTGCCTTTCTACTAGAACCAATGATCACAAGCACAATGGATAGAAATGGAGTGACGACTGATGAACAACCCTAATATCAAACTAAAAGAGACAAAAAAGGAAACACATTAGTATTGTTAAAAATTAATATTAGCAAAATGAGAAAAAATTTTAAAATAAACAAAAAATGGAAGCATATACTGTTACCTTAAATGACAAAGATTAATAGGTTTAACCAAATAAGGGAAGAAAATGAGAGATGGAAGAATGAAAGGACAAAGATTTTGGCTAGTTGAAAAAAGACAAGTCGAACTAGTGGTCTTCAATTCAACCATTTTTACAGATCGAAAGCCACCAAAAATGGAAATGAAAAAGGAAAAGTAACATAAAAGAAAGAAAAATAATATAGAAAAAGGAAAATGGAAATCAAAAGTGAGAGATGAGAAAAGGAGTTTTGGGTAGGACGAAAACAAGAAAATCAAAAGCTTGAGATGAGAGATAAGTGAGTTCTGGGTTGAAAGAAATGGGAGCTTGTCAAATTTAATTTGACAAAAACTTAGCAGCATTTATTAAGAAAATGTGGTGAAATTTTGCTTATTTGTTAAGAAAACATGGAAAGATTACTCCTACTTGCTAAAATGTTCAATGTGTAGGTAATTTTATGATTTTTTAGGAAAAAGAATGATTTGAAGAAGAATTGGAACAATTTTGGAGCAATTTTTCTTCAAAGGTCGAACCTAGTGTGTAAGAAGTGATTAAAACCATTTGGGAGATTTCCTTCCTTAAGCTAATTAGATTTGCTTTAGCATTGTATTAAACTTACACGAAAGCATAAAAAGGAAGAGGAAGCAAAGGGGACAATTTCAAGGCTTAATTAGAGCTAATTTAGAGGCTGACTTTGTTGGATTTTTTATTAGTTTATTTGGCATTTAATTACATTTCATTTGCTAGAATTTAATTTTGAAAAATCACCATAAAATGGTGCCCAAGTAGGAGAAGCAAAGGAAAGTGAGCTGACAACACTTTGGTGGTTCATGTGTGAACACAAGGGAAGGCCAATGGTTGCTTGCTGACTTAGCATTTTAAAGGCTTCTAATTGGTGCAATTTAAGTGACTCGAAGCTTGCAAAATTCAAAGAGAAGAAGACTTGAAGAGAAGTGAAGTGAAAAAGTGCAACTAGAAGACCTAAAGAATTTAAATGAGTTGGAATTTTCTTCCTATGTGGCATCCTACATGGCACTTTGGACTACACTCATTGGTCATTTTAGTTCTAGATTGGTCTATAAATAAAGGAGAGAAGTGGCAAAGAGAGGAGAGTCTCATTTTTGCATTTTTTAAATTTTATTTCTTGTAGTTTTCTTTCAAAGAGCTGTTTTTTAAGATTGTTTGGGAGAAACTTTCTTTACTTTTTCTTGCAAATTTACTTTCATGCACTTTAATTTTCATCCAAATTTACAGTTAATGCAATTTACAAATTCCTTTACTTTCTTGCACATTTACTTGCATTTTCTTTCATTTTCTCAATACTGTTTGGCTATTATTTTTACTGCACTTGCCTTGGCTTTCATGCCTGACCACTATGTTTTAGTTGCAATTTTTCCTTGAAATTTTTATTGAAGATTCTACATTCATAGCACTTTAAATCTGAAAATTTTCACATTCAAATTCGTTCTACAAAAGTTTTAAAAAATCCTACAAGTTTCATCCAGAAACTGGAAGCAAGGGAAACAGTGATTGGTGACAGCAACATGAAACGGCTTTCCTCCTTGTTTTGGCGGCTATCTACTCTTTTCCTTTTCTTTACTTTCTCTTTCACGTGTCTAGATTGAGATTTATAATTCCTTGCAATTTAATTTTGTTTTTACTTGCTTTTGGCTAATTTCTTTTTTACATGTTCTGTTTTCTCTATTTTTTACTATTTGAAATGTTTTGAGCTCATTTTGCTGGATTTTTTTTTGAGCTAATTTCTTTTGTTGATCTTAAATTTTACATGTTGGTTGAAGTTCATTTAATTTCTTTTAAGTTCATTTTTAATATTGAGCTCTCGATTTAGGATTTTATGTTCATCTATTTTGAATTTTGCTTGTTTGGCTATCTTGTGATTTTCTAGATCTATGTGTTTTCTTCATTCCTTTCATACATTTGAGTCATTTACATATGAGATCTAGTTTAATTCACTATTTTTGCACTTGTTTTACATTTAATTTCTTAGGATTTAGTTTCAGTTTATTCATGTTCATATGCTTTACATTTGGTTTTTGCATTAGATCGTAGGTGCGATTTTCTTGTGTTTCATTCATGTTTTTCTTATGCTTGCAATATAGATGTAGGTTTAAATTCTGTTTTTACAAGTATCTTGCATTTGAATTCATAGTTCTTAAGTTCAGTTTTCATATTACATGCTTTAGTTTCCATTTTACATGTTTTATACATTCGGTGTTCATGCTTTGTACTTAGATGCATTTTCATGTTTTTGCTTTCACTTAGCCAATAGCTCAAAGTTATTTTTCTTGCATTACTTAAAGTTGCTGCCATTTTTATTCTTGTTTAGCATAGATCATTTATATATGCTGTCCTTTATGTTCATTTTGCACTTTTACTGGTTGATTCCTTATGTTTGTCTACTTTCTTTATTTGCTTACTTTACTTGCTTTCTTAGAGTAAGAGTAGTTTAGATTTATTATTTGAGCTTCAATTGAGCTAAATATAGTTGTAGTATATGGATCCTTGGTATTTAAACTAGGTTGCCTAATATTTATTTTTCATGGGATGATACTCAACTTATCACTTTTAGTACTTGAACAGCCTATACACTCGTAAACGCAATCAGAAATGCAAAATTAAAAGGCTAGGAATGGAAACTGAAACCAAAATAGTGCTAAAGAGAAGATGAAAACCGTAATACCTACTAAGCACCTATGAGATAAAAGGTAGGTAAAACTCAAATGGAATGAATGGAATGCTATGAAACATGAAATCAGACTTCATAATCCAAAAGTAGACTTAAAAACAAAGAGAAAATGCATATGAAGTGATTTACAAAAGTCGAACATAAATGTAAGAAAAAAAAGGTTGAAAAACCATAATTTAAAATGAACACAAATGAGAGCATGATAAACTAAAACCTAAAAAACATGAGATTTCATAAAAGCAATGTAAATTTGGAGGAACAGCTTCAAAGTAGACTTAAAAATGAACAAAAATGCATAGGCAAACATTTGCAAAAACCAAATAAAACAACTTCAAAAAAAAATGATGAAAGTTCACAAAGCTGAACATGAGAATGCATAAGAAAATGAAACTAAAGCATGAAGAAATTTAACAAACACATAGAGGACTCTAAAAGGTATAGTAAAAACATGATATAAACATAAGAACAATAAGTAAATAACATGAAAATTAAATTAAATGGAAAAATATATACACTAAAAAGAAAAATAAAAACTTAACAGAAATTTCAATAACAAAAAGGTAAATGTGTAAGAAATTTAAAGAGGGAGTCAAACACTTGAAGCCCTATGATGAAAATCATCAAAATAGCATTCATGGCCATCTTTCTCAGCTAAAGAACATGATGAATGGAAACTAAACATGGCAAAAATTAGAGAGTAGAAATCAAGAACAATAATAAAAATAGAAACTATACAATTAAGTTGAACAAATGTGAATAACAAAGTTAAATGTAAACTAAAGAGTAGGTGCTAAAAATATAAAGGAAAGAAGTAAAAGAACAAACGAAATACAATATAAAAAATGGTAGAAAATGGAGTCTAAAGGTGCTTGACACAAATAGCAATGGCTATTAGCAATGGTTACTACCATGCTAAGCCGTGAACAACAAGCAAAAAAGAGAAAATAAATCAAAAGACCTATAATGTTCTATTTATAGGGGATAGATAGAGGCATTTTTCAACCAATTAATGGTATAAAATGTTCAATCCTAGCACTTTAACATTCCATCTCAGCTTAGGAAACTTTTGAATCCTTTTTTTGGAGCTAAATGTGTTGAGTTTCTTTCCAAGTGTGTTTCTTGCCATGTCATGTGTGTTTAGCTAGTTATGGATACGTCATTTATCTAGATTTTTGTTGAATTCTTTGATTTATTTTATTTCTTATTTTTAAGTTTATTGTTTTGTTTTTATTATTTTTTATTATTTTTTATTAGAAAAGGGAAGGGAGAATAAAATTAGAAAAGGAATTCTAGGAATTGTGTTGAAATTAGAACTTTTGTTGTTCCAATTACACTTTTGATTAGAATTGAAGCACTAGTTAAATGAAAAGGGTACATGGTTCAATTTTAGGGAGGATTCGAAAGTAGGGTTGTAGGCGGATTTAGAGATTAAATTTTGGAAAAAGAAAATTAGTCAAGTTCTAATTGAAATTAGAATCCTATTTGACCTAGAACAAAGGGCTTATTTAAAGTCCCACAATCAAGCCACATGAAAGGAAGCATTGGAAAAAAAGTTAAATAAAGAAAAAACAATCAATAGGTTGGCAATGTTGTTTGAAGTTTAGTTTGATTTAAGTTCTTCAGTTTAATTTAAGAAAAATAATTTGTTTAAGAATTCTAGACATTTAGAAGAATAAGAATATTTTGGAAATAATAGGGTTTTTTTTTTTTGAAAAATTGGGATTTTCTAGAAAATTTAAAATTATTTGTTGAGTTTTCTGACAAAGGTTGAAAATTCTAATAAAGTTTTCGGTGAAGGTTGAAGATTCCAACAAAGTTTTTGATGAAGGTTAAATTTTTTATTGAGGTTTGCAGTTTCTAGCATTGACTTCATAGGATTTATTACCAAAATCTTAGTTTCTTTGGGTTTTTGGTTGGTGTTCTCGATGTTTTAGAGAGAGGTCAAAGAAAAACTAGGGAAAGAGAGAAGGAGAAAGGAAAAAAAATGAAAAAAAATTTTTTTTTTGGCTTATATGCTTCTCTAGAAACAACGTTGTTTAGGCTTAAAAAAATTTCGCAAAACCGTGGCCTAACCAAACTAGACCCACTCATCGACTCGAGGTAAGTCCAACCCATTCTGCTTGTTTTTTGTTTTATTTTATTTTACTTTTTACTATTTTATTTATTTATTTGATTTATTTTGTTTATTTAATTTATTATTTGTCTAACTTTCTTTTTTTTCTTTTTCTTAAATTTATACTATTCTATTTATTTATTTCATTATTTGTTGATTTATTTATGCATTTGCTTGATTTTATTTAAAAATTAGGATTATGTTAATTAAATAAAGGAGATTAAATTCATGGGTTAGATAATAAATAATTAATTGGATTTCATTATATTCCCTTGTATTTTCTAGAAAAATTAGTTTTGTATATAATTTTAAGAATAAATATTAATTATTCTAATGATGAAATTCTAAAAATGCAAGAATTTTAGAAATTTCTAAGTGAGAAATTCTTTTTCTAAAATTTGCTTGAATAATGGAAAATTTAGATTAAAATTTTCAATTGATGTGATTAATTTTATTTTTGAATTAAAAGAAAAATAATATAAAGAAAAAGTTTAGGAATTAAATATTAAATATTCCAATGATGAAATTTTGAAAATGCATGAATGGATGATTTTGAGAAATTTTTAGATAAGAAATATTTTTCTAAAGTTTGCCGGATTGATGAAAAAATTAGATTAAAACTTTCAATATCAATAATGGTTATTTATTTTTAAATTAAAATAAAATAGAAAAATTAAATTAAATTAAATTAATAAAAATTAGAATATTAAAAATAATGAATCGAATTAGAAAATTTGTTTCCATAAAATTATTAATAAATTTGACAATAGAGCCTTTTCAAAAGAATAAATGAGTTTCTTAAATACTCTTGAGACAAGGAAGATTTTTTAAGGATTCTGACGAATGGTGAGGAAGACTTAAAATTTTTTTCAATATTTAAAGATAGAAATTTAAACAAAAAAAAAAGACCATTTAATTAAGATGAATCTTAGGATAATATGAAATTAATTGTTATTATTTTAGGATTGGCATTATGGGGGTGTTATAACCTTCTCCATATGTAAATAAACTTCCAAACCTAGTTCTGAGATATAGACCAAAATTTATTCTTTTCAAAGATCTTTTGCAAAAGTTGGGATTTTCTTAAAAAGCGTAGATTCACTTAAGTGACCAATTACACCTAAACAAAAAAGAATAGTAGTGACTCCTAGTTAGTCTCTAATCATTTAGTTCATGGTTTTGAATGTATGATAGTTTGACAACTCCATTAGGGATTTTGAGGTTTGATCCATTAAATAATATTAGATTATTGGTTGAATGGTCATGAATTTTTTTTTTTTTTTTGTGTTTTTGCTTTGACTGTTAATTTATTTCTGATATTAGATTATTGGTTGAATGTCTTGAATTTTTTTTGTTTGTCCTTTGACTTTTAATTTATTTCTATAAATGATTATAGGGCATCTTTAGAAAGCTTATTATGTTCCTTCATAAACACACACACTAACACATACATGTGCATAACATAAGTCCTACACTTAGGCTCTATCCCTTTTAGAGAGGGCAAAGTATCTATACTCTCATGAGATAATAATCTTTGTAATGGCTGGAGAAATACTCCCATTCAAATTGAATTCTTCTATTTATAGCCTATGATGGGTGAGATTAGAGTGCTGTACTAATCCACTATGGATGTCAATGAGGAACATTTGGGAACCTTTACCCTTTAAGAATCCTAACCCTACATATAGTGAACCATAAGGCACCAATCCTAAGTTTGAGCCATGATCCACATGTTTTATAGAATGTAAACCAAGTTTGGACATATAAAAGGACTTTTGTATGAATTCTATTATATTTTTGGAAAAGTTTATGGTTATTTAGTTTCTCATCCATCATTAATGTATATATTCATTTATGCATCATTAAATTATTACATGGAAAAGCATTAACATATGCATCCATTAAATCATTTTGCATTCATCAAGTTTTTTAGATACATGCATTCTTGCATCATTAAGACATTTTCATTCAAAGCTCATGCATCATTAAATTTTTAACATCCAATGCATGCATTTCTTTGTTCATTCATGCAAGTAGGAAAATTTTCCAACTTGCTAAGATGATTCTTGTTATAAATATCTAGTAATGTATCATCCTAATTATGGTAATAAAAGGTTTAAGGATAGCTCAATCATCAAAGAATTTCAAGTAGCCTATCTGCCACTATTATAATACTTGTGCTCAAGCAAGGATCATGGAACAAGAATAGGCTAGCAAAATTGAAGAAGTTGAGAAATCCTAAAAAAAAATTAATGGAGAGCTAGAAAAGATTATGGAGATTATGGAGATGATCAATAAGATGGAAAAAGGAAAACCTATAAAAAATACTTTTACTTTACACGATCATCCATCCTAAGATGATGTGGGCCCCTTATATGCTCTTAATATAGCACATACCAATCCCAAACATCTTAAGCGGTACAAGCACAACAGTTTTCTTTTTTGGGGCATATCAATATGCATATCTTGGAATACCATCTGCAGCTCCCCAATGATCATTCCAAACTTGTACCAATCTTATTTTTTATGAAAAAGTGTATGATTAGGTTCAAGTTCCTAATATAAATGATCCTAAGGAATAAGAAAAACTAAAAATAAGCACTTCTGCAGTAATCAATGACTTTTCTATTCAAAGGATGAATTTAATAGAAGAGAGACTCTAAGCTATTAAAGAAAAGGACTTCTATAGGTCTATGGATTGATTTGAGCTATGTTTGGTACCTGATGTGGTAATCTTGCCCATGTTCAAAGTCTTAGAATTTGAAAAGTATGATGGGATCAAATGCTTTGTGACTCATGTTACCATATATTGCCGCAAAATAGTCATAAACACTCATGATGAAAAGCTTTTAATCCATGTGTTCTAATGTAGTCTTATGAGCTCTACTGCAAGATGATATATCCAGCTTGATAGAACTCGCATCCTTTCATGGAAAGAATTAACGAAGGCATTCATTACCCAATATAAACATATCATAGATTAGACTTTTAATTGCCTATCTATACAAAGTATTGAAAATAAAGCTATTGAGAGCTTTAAGGAATATGATCAGAGGCGGAGATATGCTATTGCTCTAGTGTAACCACCTATTACTAAGAAAGAGACACATGTCTTATTTGCTAGTACTTTAAAGGTCCTATACTATGAAAAATGATTGGGAATGCCACCAAAAATTTTACTGATATGTTGATTTCTGGTGAGATAATTGAAAATGCCATCAAGAAGAGTAAATTTGAAAGAGGTGAAGCTTCTAATGTAAAGAAAAATAATGCACCAAAGAAGAGAAAAAAAGATACCTAAGTTGTGATTTATCAGGGGTGTAGACACCTAATTTTGTATGGGATATTTTATTGTTTTAACTCGGGCTCGGTTTTACAATTGAGCTTTAACCATAATTTTTTGGGCCCATTGAGCGATCCATTTTTAAATGATCGAATATGAGGCCTAATATGGGCCTTATAGCAATGCACATCTCATGGCCCTAGTGAAAGCCCAAAATGGCCCAATAAAGGCCTATTCTTAAGAGCTCATTAATGGCCCATTATTGGTCATTAAATAAAAAATAATAAACAAATAAATAAATGATAAAAATAAAATAAATATAAACTAATAATAATTAATTCAAAAAATAATAATGTACATACAATAAAACAACAAAGAAAACATGGCCAAAAATTAAAAAAAAAAAGGCAGAGTCCAAGGCCCAAACAAGACAAAGCCTAGAAAGGGTGGGCTCATTCGGTTTATTTGAGCACGAAATAGGCCCGTTTGGCTTAAAAAAAAAATCTGCATGATTATTGCATGCAAAAGACGTGGAAAACGGCAAGCTTGGGAGTAGAAAACAAAAAACTGATGAAGGGGACAACAAGAGGCATGCTGCAGGTGGAGTTTTGAAGAGAAAAACATGCTTCATGCACAGGCGCGCAAGGGACGTGGGAGGAGGAAAAAACCGAAAAGAAAAACTGCCAAAAACAAACTGGCAGTAACCAAAATAGAAAACGGGAAATGAAGGAAAAAGGGAGGAACCAAAAAAAAAAAGAAAACAGAAAACAAAGAAAGGAGGGAAAATAAAAAACTGAGGTGAAAAGAAAACTGTAATCACGAGAATGATTGGAAGCAGTAGCGCCAAGCAAAAAACACGAGCAGAAAAAAAGCAGTAGAAAAACGCAGAGAAAAAAAAAAAAACAAAAGGGAAACAACAGTGAGCAGAATGCAAGTAGAAGCAGGAAAGAACAGAAAATAGTAAGGGTTCGAGAGTGTGAGGCGCGCAGAACAGAAACCAAAAAACAGCAGAAAAAGGAAGAGAGCCGAAAAAACAAAAAAAAAAAAAGAAGAAAGCAGAAAGCATTCAGGGCGTAAGAATGAAACCTGTAGCAGAAAATAAAATTGACAGCAGGCGGGGAAACCTGAAGCTACAGGCACTAGAGGAAAAAGAAGCTGGAACCGGAAGGAAGGCTGGGTAGCAAGAATGTGAAGTAGAAACGGAAAAGGAGAGAACCAGAAAAATAAGAACAGAAATAAAACGCAACAGAAGAAGAGCAAACTATGGAAGAAGAACCAGAAGATTGGTGGCCGCCAGAAGCAAGGAAATTTAAACTTGAAACTAACAGGCTACCGATATAAATTTTAGTTCCTCCTTTCTTGTTTTGTTTTCATATGGTCTGTTTCGCACATGGTATAAATCCTTTCATGTTTGTCTAGCTTCCTTCACTTTCGCACATGGTTTGTTTGGGGCTTCATAGATCTGCTTGTTTTTCTCGTTCACGGGGTTCAAATCTTTATTCTTGGCTAATGTTCACTGGTGGAAAGGTAAGAGTTTTGTTAAATGCTTTGTTGCATGAAAAAGGTTGTGTATTGTTTTGTTTTCCTACGAAGAGAGTTGCCTGCGGGAAGGGTAGAGGTTTAAAAATTGGGTTGTTCTTTTTCTCATGCTTGGTCCTTGTACGTTTGTACTGTAAATTTTCCTTTTTGCAGGTGGGTAAGCTTAGAGCTTATTGAACTTAGAACATTTCCAAACATAAGCTTGAGGCATGCAGGTCTAGAAATTGTCAAGTTTCCCTTCAATTCATATTTTGTTTTTGTTTTTGTTTTTTTCTTAAAGAGCAGTAAAGGTAAAAATATTTGTGTATATATCACTGCACTTTACTCATAAATAATCACAGGTAGGCTTAACACATTGTGTTTGTCTTGCTTATCTTCATTTCGTCCTTTAGTTATTTGGTTATTACTTAAGAGTATTTTTATATATCCCACTTATGTCATGAAATTAGGCTAAAAGTTGAAGAAGGTTTAAAAATAAATAAATAAATAATAAATCCAAATAACGCATAATAGTAAAAACTTAGATAATATGAATAAATAGCTTGTTATTACTATTTATTAGTATCATTGCTGCTACTATAGAATTATTTAACTTATGCTTAATTTTTTTGTTTAATGGTTTTATTTATGTATTATGCTATCAATCGACATGTTTATGTTAGCATTAATTCTATTCATGCATTTTACATATTATTTGCATTTTTTTAAGAAATCTCATAAAATATAATAAATATATAATAATAAAATTAAGAAATTTTGTTTAAATCCCTACCTAGATGTTGGAATGAATTAAAAATCATGTTTTAAAAATTAATAATTCCACCTACATATTGAGAACTTATTAAATATTAAATAATAAAATAATAAAAGATTAATAAATCATAATAACAATAAAATTTTTAATGAAGAGGAAAATAAGTAAAAAATATAAAAATTCATTTTTTAGGAAAATTTATAAAAACAAGCTTGTATTGAAAAACAAATAAGAATTACTTTTTTGGAAATCATAACAAGTGAGCTTACTCTGAAAGTCTGTCTAGATGTTGAAAATTTTTAAAGAGGTTTGTAAACTTTTAAAAATCCTAAAATTGAAACCTTAGATGAAATCCTAAAACTGAAACCCTAAATTGAAACCTTAAAGGTAAAACCTTAAGTGAAACCTTAAATAAAACCATAAAGTTAAAACTTTAAATGAAACTTAAAAAAACTAAAATCTTTAGTGAAACTCGAAATCCTAAATCCTAGGTGGGACCTAAATCCCTAGGCCTTAGTTGAATCCTTAAATTAAACTTTTCAACCTAAACATACCAAAAATACCAAAATTCATCTTAAAATTTCAAGGATTTGTATGAAAACCTTTTATGAAATAATTTATTTCCAAATGCTGCTTAGATGATAGGGGTATTTAGTAAATTTTATTTTCTTAAGAATTTTCATATATTTTCATAATTTAAAAATAAAGAATAAAGAATAAAAATAATGAAGTGGGATTTTAAATGAAAGCCTAAAAAACTGAAATCTTAAGTGAAACTCGAAATCCTAAATCCTTGGTGGAGCCCAAATCCCTAGGCCTTAGTCGAACCCCTAAATTAAACTTTGCAACCTTAAACATATCCAAAACCCCCAAAAATTATCTTAAAATTTTAAGGATTTGTATGAAAACCTTTAATGAAATAATCTATTCTTGAATGTTGCTAGATAGTGGGGTATTTAGGAAACTTTATTTCATTAAAAATTTTCATATATTTTTGTAATTTAAAAATAAAGAATAAAAATAATAAAATAAAATTTTAAATATAAATAGTAGCACCCAAACTTTGCTTAGAGATTGGAGGTCTAAGTGGTCTCTTTATATTTGAAAATCTGATTCCTAAATTCACATTTTATCATCATTTGTATACTTCTAATTTTTAGATCAATGTGTACATCTATAATGCATATATGTTTATTTTAATTATTAATGTTTAATATTAATTATTTCATTTTTCATTTTTTTGTTGCATAAAAAGTTCTTAAAAAATAATTTGAAGCAAATAAAATTAAAATAGCATTTCGTAAAATATAATTGTTGGTAATCTATCTAGATGTTGAAAAGTCATCAATGATTATTATTTACAAAGAATGCTATTTTATTGTTTTAAAGGAATGTTACGATAAATCTTAGATGAAAAGACTATTTTTGAATTCTACTTTTATGTCAGAGAATTTAAAGGTATTTCTTTAATTTGAAGATTTTTATAATATTTCTAAATAAAGATTTTTTTAACTGATTTTATTTTTTTAAATGAAGAGAATTATAATTAAATATAAAAGCCATTTTCATCCAAAATTATAAATAGTGCATGATTAATTGGTACCAATTTTACGGGCGGTGTACGAGTGCTAATCCTTTTCTACGCGTAATCGACTCCCGAACCTAATCTTATTTTTATAGACCAAAATTATCTTTTTAAAAAACTTTAAACCCATTTTATTAAAAAGATAAAATGTTTAAGTGGCTAATCATATCCTAAAAAAAGATTGATGGTGACTCCCCGTGTTTTCATGATTTTAAATATTTTACATATAGTAACCAAGTGTCTAGACCGTTACATTATAACAGCTTAGCGACTTTACTAAGGAAATTTTAGGAGTCGGGCAAAAAATTTTTAATTATGCGCTATTAAAAATTTTAGATTTAGTTGGTTTTTGATATTTAATTTCATTCCCTTTATTTTAATTTTTCAAACAATACATACATAAGTTAATAAACAAAATAAATTGCATGGTTAGTTATTATCTTGTTTTGATTTTCTGTTTGTGATTTATTTATGATGTTTTACTTAATATATCACTTTGCACACTTTTGCATATGCATTTACATATATGAGTTCTAGACCTGGGTTCTGTCTTTGTTAGGAAGAAGTGAAGTAGTTATGCTTTTATGAGGTAATAAGCTCCACATTTGCTAGCAAAACATTCTCACTCAGATCGAATCATTTTCATTTATAGCATGTAATGGGTGAGGATTGGTGTGCCTTATTAGTCTATAGTGGATGATGATGTAAGGTTGATTTGGGAACCTTTAGACAAATAAATCTCAACCTGGCATATCATGAGCCATAAAAAGCCTGCCTAGGGTAGAGCCATGCCACCTTTTAGAAAATTACCAAAGATTAGGATATTGTATATTTGCTATTATTTTACTGTATGGTATAGTTATTTAGTTATAGTTATTATTTATTTGTTTGGATTTTTTATTTTTTTATTTGTATAGTGTTTAATTTTGTTGCATACATTATATAGACATTGCATTTTAAAAGGGGTATTTGTTTTGAGTCAATCAACAGTAAAGGAAACACCCATGAAGCCATCAGTAGCATCAGCCTCCAATAAGAATTATTTGGAAGTTAAAAGCTAATTGAAAAGTACTCAAGGAAAAGAATAAGATTGCTTAAGAGTAAGTTATGTTTCTACATTTCCACAATTAGTGTATGTGGATTTGAGTTAGAATGATATAGTTGAGTTGGAAACCATATGGCAATAGTGGGGAGTAGAAAAGAATGAGTTTTTTTCGAAGAAATATAGGGATGTGGCATTGCCCATGTTAGTGAAGATTGATGAGTCACTAATTAAGATTGCAGTATAGTTTTGGGATCCATCTTATTGGTGTTTCGTCTTCAACCAAAAAGACTTAACCCCCATAATTAAAGAATACTCATCTTTACTCCAAATAAAGTCTGCTAGTCAAGAAAAGATTTATTGGAAAAAGTAAAAGACTATCGAATATAGAAAAAATTGGCCAAGATTATACAAATAAGGGTTGAATAGATAGACAAGGCTAAACAGGAAAATAATGGGATCTAGATAATTCTATCAACATTTTTGTTAGAGTATATAAGGAATCATCTAGATGATGAGCGTGGGTTGGATTTGTTTGCTTTGGTTATGCATGGTCTGATGATATTCCCCAAGGTATTAGGACATGTAAAGGCCTTAGTGGTTGACTTTTTTGAGCAATTAGATAAAGGTATAAATCCTTCATCGACCATCTTAGCGAAGACCATTAGATCATTAAATTTTTACCAGAGGAAATAAAAGGTCGATTCATAGGATATGCTCAATTGTTTTTTGTTTGGTTCAGAAGTCAATTTTAGGGAAAAAAAAAGATATCATTTTAGCTTTTCTCCATTCATTTTGTTCCCATAAAAGAGTTTGTTACCAAGGAATGGCAGAGGGATTGGACAAAAAGATAATGGATGGCATTCTTTTTTAAGCTTACTAGTGATTATGTAACATGAATAGCACTTTGGATGCTTCCCATAGCCATTTGGAGACAAGTCATGGGTTTTATTGCTAGGAATATGAGGGCAGTTAGTTATGCACCTCTCATGGTTCAGAGGCAATATAATTTTTGTCAATTCATCCCTATGACTCATAGACTAAGTTTGCTTAAGTATGACTATGGGGCACCGGGTTATATGAAAAAGGTTTGAGAGGTCATCAAAACATGGAAGCAAATAAATTGAATGAAATTGGCTAGATATGTAAATAATGTAAAAAAATGGTATCTTATATTGAAAACGAAAAAAGTTAGTGAAGTTAGGCTTTTACCAGCCAATGTTTTAGATCAATTGCCTATTTGTACTTCAAAGTAGATATTGTCAGTTTTTGAAATTAACTAATGAGAGTTCGAGATTGAAAAAATAAGATAAAGAAAGAGAAGATGACTATGATAGATTAGGTCAAGTAGTTGAGATATGATTTGATGATGAAAGATGATGTATTATAGGGTTGACCAAGGAGCAAAAAATGTTAAAAGGAGATTTGCAAGATCTTCGTCAGATAAATAAAAGATTGAGGATGGACATTGGACCGTCAAGGGATCTAAGAAGAAAGTAGAAGAACTAAGAAAGATGGTGAAGCACTAGAAGAGTATAGCCTAAGAAAACAAGGAAGTTATTATTGCACTCACCAAATAATAGTAAGCATGGAAAGATAAGCTTTCGAGAGTCTTTGCAAAGGTAGCTAAGTGCTAATAGATAAATGAAAAACTAAAGGCTAGATTGAATGAAGAGCAGAATAGGAATTTTGATTTGCAAAAGGAGAAAATGGCTTTGAAATAGGAGTTAATGAGCTTGGAAATTCAATTGGTCAACAATCAAAATCACATAGATAAAATTTTGATCGAATGGCAAGAGAGAGAGGATTATTAGTCCTTTACCTACAACATGAAAGTAGAAGCTTAAGAAATGTGGAGAGTGGAAAGCCTAGGAAGGCAATAATACATAGAGAACCTAACCTATCAGGTCTACAAGGTAATGTAAAAAGCCAACGAAATGGTGGAGAGAGCTAAAGAACTTGAACAAGAAGTCGTACTGACTCAAGATTGTAGTTAGTGATTGTTGAGTGTCTTATGTGAAGCTAGGAAGCAGTATGCTCAAGTTAGGTGTTTTTGTGGTTTTAATGCAAAAATAATTGATTGATGTACAAAGATTTCTACAGTTAATGGATGTTTCTTTTGCTTAGATTGATCCAAAGCAATACCTTTTTTTACATTACATTACATTCATTGCATACATGTAAATTAATAAAAACAAATTAATAATAATAATAATAATAATAGTAATAATAATAACAATAAACATTATACCATGCATTTTAATTCATGATTAATAATTAAAGGTTTAAGGACAATAAGGCTAAAAAAGTCGATTTAAGCAATTCTGCACAAGTATAATACCCGTTCTAATTCTCAAATTATGGAAGAAAATAATATAACAAAATTTGAAAGGGTCATGAAGGCACAAAAAGAGATAAGGGAGAGGGTGATGGAAATACAGTTGAATATTAAGACACAGATGTCTGAGTTAAGACAATTATTAACTAGCTCCCTAAAAAGCAAAGAAGTTGCTGACACACAAGGATTAGGAAATGGGATTAATATAGAGAAACAAGCATAACCTTCGAGATTTGCTCCACCTTGAGTTCATACTTCACATGGAATTCATTTGCGGCCACCAGTCACACAACCTTTCACTTTACTAGTCCTTCTGTTAGTCAACCTCGACCTTAATTGGTGCTGGACCTTTTACTAGTCAACCCAAGGTACATGTGAATGTCAATCAAAGATCAAGTCTTATTGATCCTATTATTGTACCAAATTTAGATGATCCTGATGAACAAGAAAAATTATATGGCATGTCGATGCTAATAGTGAATGTTGAGATGAAAAATAAGTACGATCTATTAGAAGAAAGACTAAGAGCTATGGAAGTAAATGATATTTTTGAGAGCATGAATGCAAATGAGCTTAATTTGGTGCTTAATATGGTTATTCCAGTAAAATTCAAGGTTCTCGATTTTGAGTAGTTCAATGGATTAAATGTCATTTTGCTTATATTACGATTTTTTTGTAAAATGGTAGCTAATACTCATAATGATAAGTTTTTGATACACTATTTTCAAGACAATTTAACTAGATTAATAGCAAAATGGCATGTCCAATTGGATCAGAGTCAGATTCATTCATGGAAAGACTTAGCTAAAACTTTCTTGGCCCAATTTAAACATGTCATTGACATTGCCTCGGGCAGGCTATCTTTATAGAATATGGGAAAAAAAGTCAACAAAAACTTTTAAGGAGTATGCGCATCATTGGAAAGATACAATGACTCAAGTCTAAGAACTATTAACTGAAAATGAAGTTACAATGCTATTTATTAGTACATTAAAGGCCTTGTATTATGACAAACTAGCGAAAAATGCTACAAAAAATTTCTCTGATATGGTGATTTTAGGAGAAATGATTGAGAATGCCATTAAAACTGGCAAGATTGATGGGTTTGAAGCTTATGATACTAAGAAGTCAACCAATCCAAGAAAGAAAAAGTCAATGGGGAATCCCTCATTTTGACCATTTGTCCTTTATAAATCAAGACCATTATTCCCCACATATTATGCAACCACTAATCAAACTACCCAACCACCATACCACTATCAATCATCCCAACAACCATCATACAGACTAGAATTTAATCTATAACAACCAAGTTTCATTCAATAATGTTAACTTAGCCAGCTAGTTCAAGCCAAAGAAGCCCACAAAATAGTAATAATCGAGAAAAACCTCAGTTTAACCTTTTCTTATGTCATACACTAGTTGGTATCTACAATTGATGAAAAATCACCTTATTGCTCCTAAGTGTGTAGTGCCATTAAAGCTGCCCCAAAATGGTCTGACCTTAATGCCAAATATGATTATCATTATGGTGTAGCCAGTCATTCTACTAAAAATTGCATGGTTTTAAAACATAAGGTGTAAGAGTTGATAGATCAAGGTTTGTAGAATTTTAGCTCTAAGTTTAAACCTAACATTGGTATAAACCCTTTTCCCAATCATTTTGGTCGCAATACTAATGTAGCATTAGTTGGTCAAAAGTTGAAAGTTAAAAGATAGGTCAATGAGTTAGAGACCCCAATGAAGAAAGTTTTTATTGTTTGGTTAAGACGAACATGATTTTGCCCGTAATTGATGACAAAGGCAATATAGATTATGACTAAGATTGTCACTATCATGGAAACATTTAATCCAAGACTGTCAAGGGTTTCGGATGGTGTTACAACAATTGATGGATGAAGGGGTGATTGAATTTTATGTTGAAAATGATGTTAGCAATGTGAGTATGATAGGTGATGGGTCAGAAGCGCCTTTCATTCCAAAACCCCTTACCATATTTTATAATGATAAAATAGAACTAGTTGTAGAGAAGCCAATGCATTTTTTTAAAGCTCCATTGATAATTTATATTCCTAGTCACTTTTCTTACAAAAGTGATAAGTCAATCTCATGGGACTATAATTGTGAAGTGAAGGTTCAAGGGTCTAATGATGAAACAACCCTAGACAGCAAGAAAAGTGAATGCACCATTAATATAACAAAAGAATGACTAGAAGTGGTTGTTGTTACACTCTTAAAATGTTTAAAAAGGTTAGGAAAGGAAAAGCAAATGAAAGAGAAGAGGTTACAGTGGGAAGAGATTCTGGCCTTGTTGTAACAAATCTAGAAGTTCAGTATAAAGGCCTATGTTTGAGAAAAAAGCTTGTGAGTTTCTCAAAGTCATCAAGCACGGTGGGTACAATGTGGTAAACTAGTTGAACAAGTTGCTAGCTTATATTTCATTATTGTGACTACTACCAAACTCAAAACTACATAAGAATACTTAGCTGAAGGTGCTCAATCAAGCTTATGTTGAGCATAATATTTTTGTATAAAATATGAATCACATGGTGGAGAATATCATAGCCTTAAATTTTATTCTTCTAATGATGATGAGACTTTCTGAGGGATAAGGTAGTGTCAAGGCCTTACATGTTACTGTTAAGTGCAAGACTAATATAGTGGCTAAGGTACTTATTGATAATGTGTCATCGATTAATGTAATGCCTATGACCATGCTTTCAAAGCTACCAGTGGATCAGTCACATATAAGAAATAGCCAGATGATAGGGCTTTTATAGGGCACAAAAAGAAGTGATTGGTAATATTGAAATTCAATTGTAAATTGCTCCATGTACATTTAATGTCAGTTCCAAGTTATAAACATTATGCCTTCATATAGCTGTTTACTCAAAAAACCCTAGACTCATACAATGGGAGTCATACCTTCATCCTTGCATCAAAAGGTAAAGTTTATTGTTAAAGGAAGGCAAATTTGCCTGGATGGTGAAGAAAACTTGTTGGTAATTAAAACTTTGACTACTCTTTATGTTGAGGTTATCGAAAAAGCACCCAAGTGCTCGTTTAGAGTTTTTGAGATAGTAAGTCCTACATATGTTGGAAAAGGGTCAATGATAAGTAAGTCCTACATATGTTGGAAAAGGGTCAATGATACTTGTGCCTTAGTTGTTAAAGACCACAAACATGGTAGTCAAGCAAACCATTGGCAAAGGTTGGTGAGTTGGATAGGGTTTAGGAGCATTTTTGCAACAAATCAAGAAAGCCTCAATCACAATTGAAAACAAAGAGAGGTGGGGCTTAGGTTTCAAGCCTTCTGCTACAAATAAGAAAAGGTTGATGATAGAGAAGAGAGAGAAGAGAATGGCATAGCTCAAAGGGCATAATTCAGAGGATAAAGGAGTAGTATTCCCTTATTTGTATAAGACATTCTGTTTCGACGAGTATGTCTATCCAAATCATCAGAAGTGGGAAAAGAAGAACTAATTGTTAAAATGGAGGAAGCTTTCTCTTAAGTCAAATCAAATATGGCATGTTTTATTAAAGACTTTAAAGGTTTTTGAATTTGAAGAATACCTAAGAAAATTCCTTCATCACTTTTTGCATCAAATTTGGCAAGATTGTCCTTTACATTATTCAAAACAAAGCATTTACAACCAAAAGGGTGAAAGTAGCTTATATTAGGCATTTTGGCCTTAAAAAGTTCATATGGAGTTTTCTTCAAAATTAGAATAATTATAGCCATATTTATGATATAATAAGAAGTATTAATGAATTCTGTTAAAAAATATTGAGGTAAATTATTTTCACAAAGCATAGTTCTAGCCATTTCTTCTAAAGTTCTATTTCTCCTTTCTACTATCCCATTTTGTTAAGGAGTTCTAAAAGCCAAAAAATTGTGGCTAATATCATTTTTATTACAAAACTCATCAAAACCAAGATTTTCAAATTCTTTTCCATGATCATTTATAATGCTAGAAATTGAATATCCCTTTTCATTTCGAATTTGTTTGCTAAAAGTAGTGAAATTTTTCAAAGCTTTATTCTTATAATGCAATAAGAGTACCCATGTATATTTAGTGAAATCATCAACAATAACATACCCATATTGTTTACTACTAAAAGGTCAATTTGAAGTATTTGTAGTGGTCTAGTAGTTAAAATACAATTCTTAGGTTTAAAAGAAACTTTTCTATGTTTTCATTAAGCACATGCATCATAAACCTTATCATTTTCAAACTTCAATTTTAGTAAAGCCAACTACTAAATTGTCTTGAGAAAGTTTTGAAATCACATGCATGCTTGCATGTCCAAGTCTTTTATGCCATATCCAACTTTCATTTTCTTTTTGAGCCATAAAAAAAATTTCTAAGGGATGATTCATCCAAATGAATTGCATAAATATTTCCTTGGCGATGTCCAATAAAAACAAGTTTGTTAGTTTTAACATCAATCACTTGACAACACAGATTTAAAAATAACCTTAAAACCTTTATCACACAATTGACTAATACTAAGTAAGTTACGTTTGAGTCTTTTAACAAGTAAGACATTCTCAATATTAGTGGAAGAATTATTGCAAATGGAATCAATTCATTCAATTTGACCTTTGGAGTTGTCCCCAAATGTAACATCTCTATCTCATTTAGGCTTTTAGTTCTTGAATTGACTCTTGTCCCTGGGCATGAGTCTTAGGCATCCACTATTAAAATACTATGGATTGTTTTTGGTTGAATTTGCCTTATAGTAATACTCATCCACCTGCAAGTACACAATTAAACTTTTGTTTTGGGTGAAATTTTCTTAGGTCTTTGAGTGTTGGTACTGATAATTTTGTGCCTTTTGGAATCCATTTCATCTTGGTAATCTCATATTGAGATGTACTAACTTTTTTTGGAGTCCACACACTTCTAATGAGTTTACCATTATGAGTGTCTTTCTTCAAGGAACAATATTGCACGGAATGACCCAATTTATAACAATATGTACATGTATTAGATGGTTCAGTTGAATTATTTGATTTAAAAAAAAAGTTCTTCAAGTGAGTTTCTTTATCGCTACCATTATATCCTAATCCATCTTTGTCAAAGAAAACTCTTTGAGTTTCTAGCATGCCATTTAGCTTTTGATATCCCATATAGAATATATATAAAAAAAAGTTTTGTAAATTCATATTTTTCTTAGTCAAATCATCAATATTGAATTTGCAAACCTCAATTTTCTTTTCCAATTCATTCTTTGTCTTAGTTAAGAACTTATTTCGATTTTCATTTTGGAAATCATTTTCTTATACTTCATGTTCATTATTTAAAATTCCATGGCTAAATCACCAAAGGCATTATGTAATTCATCAAATATATATGAATTTGAATCATTAAAATTGGATGTTACTTTAGGCTCATCAAAAGCCATGAGACATAGGTTGAACACTTCATCATCATAGGAGTCATCATCATTGAAAGTATCATTATCACTATATGTAACCATTATTACTTTCTTCTTAGACTTCTTTGCATTTTTTTTTTCCACAAAGGATAATCAAATTTGATGTAGCCTGATTTCTTGCACTCATAGCATATAATTGGATCTTTTTCTCTTCTACTAGATTCACCTTTAATCTTGTACTTTTGAGGTCTTCTTCTATTTGAAAACTTGTTTATCATCATGAACTTCTTAAACCTTTTTGCAAACATAGCTATTTCTTCATCTTTATCAACTTCTCCTTGTTCAACATTTTCCTTTTCTTGAATGGTTTATTTTAAAGCAACTATCACTTTCTTTGTATGTTCTTGCCCATGTTTCATCTTCATTTCATAGGTTAAGAGAGAACTAATAAGCTCATCTAAGGATAGAGTGTGGGGATCCTTAGACTTTTTAATGGTTGTTACCTTTGATTCCTAAGTTTTCGGTAAACTATTTAACAACTTTTTTCACCATCTCAACATTAGAATAGGTCTTGCATAAGCCTTTAAGCCATTGATGATATCGGTGAAGCGATTTGACATATCTATAATATATTTTTTGTTTCATCTTAAAAAGCTCATAATCAAGTGTGAGCAAGCTAATATTTGATTCTTTAACTTGATTTGTGCCTTTTATGTGATCGCTAATTTGTCCTATACTTGCTTGGCATTATCACAAAGAGAGCCTTTATTGTATTCAATTGGACCTCTTGCACAAAAGAAAGTGTGCATAGCCTTTGCATTAAGTTGAACTATCTTGATGTCATTGGCATCCCATTCATATTTTTTTTATGATTTTTTTGCCTTTCACCACCTTTCTTGGAATGAAAAGACCATTTACATCACCTTTCACATTCTATAATAATTTGCTTGAGTAAATAGCTTCATCCTTGTCTTCCAATATGACTAATTCTCACCAATGAAAAATGGAGGCCTTACAATAAAGTGACCTTAACTACCAATGGATTTAGCAATAGTTTCAAAGGCTATGGACACATTCCATGCTGGATATCTTTTATGTTCTTCTTGTCTTTATAGATTTCCTTAAGCTATTCCAAATTTCCTTTGAGGTTAAACAAGTTGAAACTAAGTTCAAGTTATGGGAATTGAGAGCCTCATGAACTTTTCATCATTTTGCACAATATTGATTTGAGTTTTCGGATCTTTCTCTCAAGGTTGTTAGATCTAAAAAATAGACCAAAACTTTGATACCAATTATTAGCTCGAATATGAAAAGCAATCCACGAGAGGGTGAATGGATTATCAAAATTTTAAGCAAACTCAAACCCAAATATTATAAAATTGGTAATATAAGTAAACTAACTAAAAATAAGTAATAAAAAAGTAGTGAAAGAAGATCAAACATAACTGTGTATAGACGTTTGACACTTCTCCAACAAAGTGCCTATGTCTTTTCCCTTAGCTTTTCTAGCCAAACTTCAAATCCACTAGTAAAATATTGTTTTATAAGTTACACTCTCTATCTTTTCAAAGCTCAAGATAGCAACCTCTACCCTTTGTAGGATTCTACCCAATGTCACTACTACAAGGCTCTCAAAAAGATACCACACCTATTTTTTCATAATCCCCTTAGGATGTTAAAAGAATTTCCAAACTATCAAAAGCTCTAATAGATGTGTGTTTACTAAATTTAAGAACAATGATGAAGATATTATACAATAATAATTTTGGCTTGAGTAATACAAGGATTGAATTTTTACTTTTTGAATGTTCTAAAAAATGTTAAATCTTGACTTGAGATGCTTTAGATGTAATCTTTGCTCTTGAATGTGTTAAAGGCTTCCTTTATATGGGTTTATGATTTCTAGCCATTGTGAATTATTGGAATTGAGAAAGAACCATTATTTTCTTCAATTTTGGGCTAAATTACAATTTCCTAGGTGATAGGGATTAATCCTTAGCTTAAAAATATAGCCATTAGACCAAAGGGATTGATTTTTCTAAAAAGATAATGGAGCATTCTAACTTTAAAGGGATCTATTTAGCTTAAAAATAGAGGATAAGCATTCTAACTTGACAAGATCGATCTTGGGATCGATCTTCTAGCTTGTAAAACAAAGAATGAGCATTCTAACTTGTAAGGATCAATCCTCATGCTGGGAAAATAGTGAAAGGGCATTCTAAAAATGGGTGATCAATCTATTCATGAGAGGATCAATCCATTTTTTTTTTCAAATTTGAATATTCTGATTTTTTTGTTAAAAAAGTTTATTTTCTCAAACATATTTTCACAAATGATATTCATTTATGAGTTATGGTGAAAATTTGAAGTTCAACAATATTTAGAAACATTTCAAGAATTGATTCAGAAATAATGTCAAGGAAAAATTACTAAATGAATAAGTTTGAAAATGTAAATTTAACTTAATGTTTTGTTATATCAAAACCTTAGATCAATTCAAAGCTAACAAATAATATATATATATATAAATGTAAATGAATGCCATGCATGATGATGGGATGAAATTGGCATTATTCATTTTGAAATGGAGTTCTTAAATATAAATCGACCACTCAGACTCCCCAACCTATAAGAGGACTTTAGGTACAACTCTTTAGATTTAAGACTTCATTTTGTTTTGTTTTGTTTTGTTTTTTCATTTTTTATTATAGAATCATATGGAAAACTTAATGAAATAAAATCTCCTAAGTACACCATCTTTTAGGTTGCATTTAGGAGTAGATTATTTCATCCGAGCTTTTCATAAAATAATCCCTTGAATTTGTAGTGATTTTAGGTATATGAATTAGGTTTATGGTTTTAAAATTAGACTAGTTTTAGGGTGTAGCCTTAGGTACTTCAGGGTTTGGTTTAAGGTTTAGGACTAGGTTTATGGTTTGGTGTAAGGTTTAAGGTTTAGGGCTAGATTTAGGGTTTAAAGTTTTTTATGGTTTCCATTAGGATTTGACTTCATGCTTAGGGTTTTAGGATTTGATTTTGGGGTTTAGAGATTGATTTTAGTGTTTAGGTTTAAAGTTTGACTTTGGTGTTTAGGTTTTAACTTTGGGTTTAGGGTTTGACTTTAGGACTTAAGGTTTGAATTTAGGGTTTAAGGTTTACCAAGATTTTTATTAACCTTTTTAAAAATCTCCAACATCTAGACAAACTTTCGAAGCAAGCAAAAAAAAAAAAAAACACAGTTTTAAATTTATTTAGGATTTTACTGCTCATGCAAATGATACATGATTAATGCACATGACAATTAATAAAAATGGTATCAATGCTAAATGTAAACATTTGATGCATGAAGTCGAACAAATATGGAAACCCATGGTTATGGTAATTTCACCAACACTTTACAATAAACCTATGCATAAGAAAACAAACCAAACAACAAGGAAACAAAAGATGGAGAAAGGGTGGGTTTGGCCAAGCCATGGGAAAGGCCTAGGCCAAGACCTATAAGGTCAGGTTAAGTCATTTTTGTGTTGACCATTAAACATAAGCAATGTACCCATTATTAGGATTTATCGCAAACATTTGGAAAACAAAATGGAAATCACTAAAAATTCTGACAAATGCCATCTTCTTGTTTTGAAAATTTATCAAATACTTGGAAAACGTTGAATTCCATTAAAAAGAAAAACCTAAAGCAATAAGTTATTTTGCAACAAGATTTAGCCACCAAGGGTTGCATGGAAGTTTTGACTATGCTAGAGGAAAACATTACCAAATGCTTCCCAAGGCCTCTCACTACACATACTACCTCAAACACTATGAAAACCAACTTGGGAAAACATTTTTATTGTCAAAGGACTTTTATCAAACATATAGATAACTACCAATAATGTGAATGCAAAAGATGATATTATTATCAAAATAACAAGAAAAGGCATTAAAACCATGAAAGCATGAAGATAATCAACTCCAACACCACAAGTTCATCACAATATCAAATACCAAGCAAGGAAATCATGAGGAAAGGGCAAAGAAAGTTTCAACCAAGCATGGAGAACGTAGGCTAAAACTTCTTACTTAGGATTTAAGGTTTCCTTTGATCCTTTTTGGCATTTCAAATCCATACTATTGATTAGTAGGATGAAAGGTTGGATAAATAGATGAAATATGAGATTACAACCATGGGAGCAATTGCATCACCTTCAAAAATCATGAGAAAAAGAAAGAAACTAAATGCATAAACATGTAAGCTTGCATAAAAATGCATAAAAAAGAAGAAAGTTTATACCTTTCTAAGCTTTCCTAATTTTTGGATCCTTTTTTTCCTTTTCTAGTATGTGCCACCTTTACCAACTACTACTTCCCTCTTTCCAACCCTAAGGTGTACTTAAAGATAAGACTTTTTTTCCCTTTGATCATTTTCATCTAATGGTTATAGTGATTTTGTCCTTTTCCCTCATGCTTGGTGACCAAGCAATGCAGTTTGTACCCTAGAATTGAAACACTTCTAAGATCAATGGTTTTGAAGAAATACGGCAAACGTCTTGGCTTCTAGTGCAGTTGTCTGAATGTGAATATACCTTTTTACCCTTATTAGTGTTTTAAGCTTTTTTCATGATTTTCCTTAAAAAACCATATGATTCAACATTGATTTTTATGTTTCTAATACACCAAAAGTCATAAAATAATATTTAATTATAATCTAGCACTTTTCGTAAAAAATGACACCAAGAAGGCCAAATTACGAAAATGCACTTAAAGGGTGTTTTTGTAATTTACCACTTTTAAGGTGTAATCATATTTTTTATTGAATAAAAATTCATAAAAAAATATCCAATCATGATCTTGAACTTTTCACAAAAAACTAACTTCAAAAAGACCAATTTACAAAAATGCTCCTAAAAGGCATTTTTGTAACCTCACCTTTTTTTAAGGTCACCATGCCTTTTAAGGGTCCAAATAACCTTTTTTACTAGTAAACCTAAATAATCCTAGTCAATCATGATTCCCAAAAGTTGCTCCTAATTTGAACACGATTGATAAAAAGTTGATCGAGGGCATTTTTCTCATTTTCATTCAAAGTTTTAGTTTTCCATGGTTTTACTCTTTAAACATTATGCTTTGGCAAAGTTTGACCAAATTTGACCAATTTTTACTAGAGGCCATCTCAAGAGTATTTTGGTCAAAACACCAATTTTACTTGAAGTTCAAAATCTTTTTAAACCTTTTTAAAAATTTAATGGTTTAACTCAATTTTTCCAAAATGTCTTTTAGTTGACTTGAGTAATGATTTAAGGGTATTTCGATCAAAAATATGAGTTTTAGGCAAATTGAAAGGTTCTCAATTTAAATTTCTTTAAAATCTTTTATTATGACCAAGTTTGACTTTTTAGGCTTAAGTTTAACTTTTCTATCCTAGGTTTTATTGAAAAGTTGACCAAATGTTTTCAATTTTTTTTTTTATGAATATTATCCATTGAACCTAATTCCTAATGATTTCAAAACTTCCCATCGATTTTTTATCTTAAAAATTCATATTTGACTAAGTTTGACTAAATTATCTTTTAGGTTGACTTTGACTTTTTCTCTAATTTTTACTTCTTTTTTACATTAACCTATGAATCAATTTATTCAAAAATATCGAATATTCATATATCCTTAAGAAAATCTTGGACAAATCTTGGGTCTCGACTTTTAAAGCATCATAATTGAATATACATGTTTGGACAAAATTAAGTATCTATAGTTGCTCTCTTTTGTATATATCTAAAAATTAAGAATAATATAAAAATAAAGACAACAATTTTGTCTGAGATAAAAGACCTAAAGAGTTTTTTTCTTTTCTTTTTCTTTTGTTTATCTTTTCTCTTTATTTTTTGTTTGTTTTTTTTTTTTTAATGCTCTAGATTAGGCTGATGTCTACATGGAAAATAACTAAGCTATATATAACAAAATGACATAACATAGACTTTGTTGAAGTCTATAAATGACCTGGACTAACCCAAAATCTAAAATGATGACTTAGGCCAAGTTAAAGTCAACTAATGACACAATCTAGATTAAACTGAAGTTGGCAAATAAAATGACCTAGATTGAGCTGAAGCCTTAAAATGATATGACCTAGACTAAGCTGAAGCCGATAAATAACATGACCTAGACTGAGCTGAGGTCTAAAAATGACATGACCTAGATTAAGCTGAAGTTGAAAAAATTATATGACCTAGACTAAGCTGAAGTCTAAAAGTCACATTACCTAGACTAAATTGAAGCCAACAAATGACATAACTTAGATTGAGCAAAGGTCTGAAAATGACATGACCTAGGTTGAATTGAAGCCAACAAATGACATGACCTAGACTAAGCTAAAGTTTACAAATGACTGGACAAACCCAAAGTCTAAAAATGATATGACATAG
The DNA here is from genome assembly GCF_047325235.1 of Durio zibethinus. NCBI lineage: Eukaryota > Viridiplantae > Streptophyta > Magnoliopsida > Malvales > Malvaceae > Durio > Durio zibethinus. The sequence goes on from NC_143166.1 coordinate 23,344,857, forward strand.
ACCAAGCTAAAATCAACAAATGGCATAACCTAGATTGAGCTGAATTCGACAAATGACATCACCTAAACAAAGCTGAAGTCTAAAATGACCTATGAATTATCACCTAGTATCAAATAATTTTGAGAATTGCTATTTAGAATTTCAATGACCATGTTTAGAAATCTTATGAATCACTTTCTTTTCCTAAGGGATTCTTTTGACCAAGAAATAACATTGTTTCCTAAGTTTTTCATAAAAAGTTCAAATTCTTTTGTTAAAGAAATGCATGCAATGAATGCAAAGACTGTGCATATTCAAGAAACGTCATACAACTATCAAATCATACCTTGTTCTTTAAACTATGGCAACCAAGTTCTCAAGACTAATTCCACTTGTCTTGACTTCAAACATTTTCAATCATTAAAAATTCAATATGCATTCAACATTCATTCAATTCATTTTTTTTTTTTGGATTTTTTGGTTTTTTCTTTTTCTTTTCTCAAATTTTCTTTTTTCTCTTATTTTTCAATATATTGTTTTTTTATTTCTATTTTTTATTCGATTTTGGAGACCATGCCAAGGAATCTTGGTAATTATACCTAATGGCCTTAAAAATTGTGCCCATAAACTTTAAAAATTATCCTAGATGTTTTACAAGTGATCCCTAAAGTTTTAGAAACGATCCTTAAGGTTTTAAAATGATGCCTAGAAGCTTTAGAAAATTTTACCTTGAGGTCATAGAAATGTTGATGGAGCCTCTGAAAAATTTACCATGAAGTCCTAGAAACTATGCCTTGAGGCTTTGAAAATTTTACCTAGAAATCTTAAAAATTATGCCATAAGGCTTTAAAAATTTTACGTTGAGTTCTTAGAAATTATGTCCTAAGGCTTTAAAAATGATGCACTTAGACTTTGAAAATTTGACCTTAAGGTTTTAAAAATTATGCCTTAAGGCTTTGAAAATTTTACTCTAAGATCTTAAAAATTATGTCTTGAAGCTTTAAAAATTTTACCATTAGGTTTTAGAAATTATGTATGAAGGTTTTGAAATTTTCAACTTGAAGTATTAAAAATTATGCCTTGAGGTTTTGAAAATTATTCCTTGAGACTTTAAAAATTTTACCATAAGGTTTTAAAAATTATGCCTTAATGCTTTGAAAATTTTACCCTAAACTCTTAGAAATTATGCCTTAAGGCTTTGAAAATTTTCAAAATCATTTTACAAAACTTGAAATTTTACTTAGTGGTCTAGAAATTATGGCTTCATTCCCACTACCTATAGTCTCTTTTTAAAGTTTAAAATTCTTTCCACTTCAAAATTTCAATCTTTGATTTTTAATCCCAAACATTTTCCTCTTAAAAAATTTTCAAACCTTGAAATTTGTTTTGAATCTCGTTTCTTTTATTGCATTTTTTTCAAAAATTTTAAAGAAACAATTTTCTTCTTAGTTTCATCACTGTAATTTGGAAAACATAACCATGATTCAAACGTTCTACTTTCATGCAAAAATGTAGGTACATATCTCTTCTTGAATATAAATTCTTTATGCAAGGATGCAAATGCAAATGTCCTTTTCTAATGCAAGTACTTTATGCAAAATGCTACAAATGCATATTTCTAATCTAACAATACAAATGCTTCATGTGAAGATGTATATACAAAAGTCTTTTTCCTATTTTAAATGCTTCAATTGTCAATATTTTCCTAATGATGCAAATGATCCTTATGAAGATGCAAACGCCTTCTAACAATAGAGTAAATACAAATACTTATCCTAAAAATACAGTTATCTTTTTTCAAAGACAAAAATGCATGCCAAAAGATAATTCTTTTCCTCTTTTCCTTCCATTCTTTTTTTTTTCCAAATATGTAGATTTCTTAATTCATCATATCAATTCTTCAATTTTTTTTCAAAATGTTTCCTCTACTATTTCCACAAATCATTTCCTTATTCTTTCATTTGTCTTCTTTATGTTGTTGCTCTCTTTTCACTTTGACAAGATATCCTAGCTTTCTTTTATTTTTCTTCTCACTTCCACTTACTCTTCGTTGTTCATCCAATTGGTTTGTTCAACTTCTTTCAAATGGATTTCCCTTTTCCAATTCCTAATGTCATTCTCCTTATTCTTTTGCATTATCCTCTATCATCTTTATCCTTATTCCCTATTCTCTTCATAGGATTTCTCAAATTTTCTTTCATTTTCACTCATCAATTTATCCTTCGTTTTGCTTCTAGCATTAACCCCAATATACTTCCTAAGCAAAATTGAAATTATAAACTAAATATAAATATGCAAACTAAAAATTAAAAACTTAGGTTGCATCCCAAGCAATGCTAGTTATAATCAAGCTTGACCAACTAAAAAATCTTTCCATTAGGGTTAAGTGATTACCCAACACTTGATACCAACATCTACTTGCATTATAATCTTTTTTCTTTTCCCCATATTTTTAACAATAGATTCAAAGTGATGGTGCTCAATGAAAATGGTGAAAGTGTATAAGTGGCCTACCACTAGCAATGTATTAAGCATGTTCCTAGTAGGGCTAAGATAGATGGGTACTAACCTCAGTACAAATGAGAAAGGTACCACTATGGAAAGTATAGGATTAGGCTCTAAGGTGAAGGATTCCTCTATAGACGGTATAGTATGAGTGAATGAAAAGGATGAAATGACTAAGGGTTATAGTTGAAGATCAGAGGTTGGGAAAATTTCTAGACAAGTAAGGAATTCTATGACACTAGTCTATCTTCCTTATCATTATCTTCTAAATCCAAATGTCTATTCAAAAATTCCCCAATCTTATCATCATCCAACTCTTCTCCATTATAATGTTCTTTCATTTAAAAAAAAAAAAAGCCTCTATTTCATCCTATTCACTAAGCTCAACAAAGGGTGATCTAAAGGTGTAAGGAAATCATCGAATACATAAACCTCATCAGTAGGCTTTTTCACCTCAATCATCTCTAAATAATCTAATGTTTGATCTTTAAAGGGCTGAAAAAATGACATAGATGTAATAAAAGGCTCAAACTCTCCTTCAATTGGACTAGTGCTTGACTCTTTAAGAATGTTAGATCTTAGAATCGATCTATCATTATTTACTTCCATTTAACATGAATGTTCTTTTACTTCCACAACCTTTTCGTCCACCACCTTGACAAATGCAGGCATATCAATCACAATAAGCTAATCATTGTCATCATCATCAATATACACTATACCTCATTTCCTTCATCATCCTTAAATGTATGATAACACCTAATTATATAGTTTTTTACATGTAAAAAATGGTGCTAAATTTTAAATTTTGGATGATTTTTGGTCATTTTCATATTGTTTTCATGATTTTAGGTTTTCAAGCTCATGGATATCATTTTCATGCAAGCCATGCATGCAATCATACAAGGAGAAATTTTGGCCTAATTTTGGAATTTATAGTCGAACTACCTTGATCCACATTTATAAAGTTTCACTTGTATAAATATTCTCCCATGATATACTTGGCCACCTTTATTCCAAGAAGGATTGCATGCTAATCCAAACTCACTTAAACTCTATCATGTTTGGCTAAAGAGAAGTTTTAATCTAGGCATGACTCCTTTACTTAGCCATGAAGAAATTATGTTTGCATAAAGACCCTACACATTTGGCATGTAAAGGGGAAGATTAATTTGCTAAAGCATAGACTTTACAAGCATTATCCTATTCAGCCAAGACTCCAACCAATCAAGCCTTCATACGATTTCCACAATAAAGGTTAGGTACATTTAGCCAAGAGTATTTTTGCTTATGATGGACTCTTTAGCTTATCCAATAAAGAGTCTTGATAAAAGAAGGAATTTGCAAGACAAATATTAAGATAATTGAAGAAAAATCAAATTATTTTTGAAATTCCAAGCCTTTGCCAAATCTAAGAGGGGAGATTCATCAAGATTCATCAAGCATTAATTAAAAGGCCAAGATTGCATCTTCAAAGTCCCATTCGACCAAACATACACAAGGAAGAAAAGTCCCATTCAATCATGCCTCTTTGAAAGATAAAGATCAAGTTTATCATTTATAGTTTGAATTTGAAAACAACTCTTATAAATCTTATCCCTTGGCCGAGCCCTCCATTATAAATAAGAAGGCCATTCACCCTATTTTATCATCCCACTTCTCACTTTTTTTTCTCCTTTTTAGTTCTTAGTTCTTATTTCTTTTAGTATTTTAGTTGAGTTATTGGCTTAGTTAATAGATTCGCCAATAATAAAGCTCTTATTCTTTAAATTCTTTTATATCAATTCAAGAAGTATTGTTTTCAAGATCTTTTCTTTTCTTGTTTTCAAGTTACAGATTTGTTTTTCAATTTTTATTTTGGCAAAGCTTTCTTTTTCTTTTGTAAGATTAATTCAAGTATTCTTTTAATCTTTACAAAGTTTCAGCTATCACTCTTTTTCATGCTCTATAAGTTTTCTTTAATGCAATCTTTATTTCAAGACTACTTAAAGCAATTAGTCTTTTCAAGTTTTCATTATTTTTTAAGCTTTAAATTATTGTTTTCTTAGATTTAGTCTATGGCAATCTTCATTTACTTCCCAAGTGATAGTTGATGAAGTTAAGATCTTTTCCGACACATTACCTTTAATCTTTATTTTCTTTACCTTACATCAAACCCTAAATTTTCAATTTTTTAGATATAAGACCTTAGGTTTTCACCATTGGTACTTGAAGAGCAACCCAACATTACATTCTATAATCTTTAAGGAGATGATACTAAAATACTTTCATTTATTACTTGATCTATGCATTTACAAGCTATACAAAAAGTAGTAATCAAGTTTTTGGCACCATTGCCAGAGATTATAACGGTGTTTTCAAATCAATAAAGAATTTTTAACTTCTTATAATCTAAACCTTTTTTTTATTTATTTACTTTTTTTTATCTTTTTTTTTTTGCATACGTAGGTCAAAAAGTGTTGACTTAGCTCCTATTGATCAAGAAATTGAAAAAACATTCAGAAAAAGAAGAAAAGAGCAATTAGCACCACCTGTACCGACACCCATGGCTAATAAACAATGAAGGGCAAAAAACCTTAAGGGACTATACAATTCCCAATGTAGATGGTTTTTAACCATCCATTAAAAGGCCAACTATCCAAGCCAACAACTTTGAGATAAAGCTTTAATTATACAAATGGTTCAAACTTCTATGTAGTTTGGAGGGTTACCAAATGATGACCCAAATCTTCACCTTTCTAACTTTCTTGAATTAGGTGATACTTTTTGCTATAATAGTATTTTTTTACGAAGCAATTAGAGTAAGATTATTCTTTTTTCTCTCAATTATGAGGTAAAAAGTTGTTTGTCATCATTACCATTCAGTTCAATCATACCATGGGATGATTTGGTCCAAAGGTTTCTAGTAAAGTTTTTTCCATAAGCAAAAACAACAAAGCTAAGGAATAAAATCACCACATTTCTACAAGCAGATGGTGAAACATTATATGATGGATGGAATGATTCAATGAGCTACTAAGAAAATGCCCACACCATGGTCTGCCTTAATGGCTTCAAATCAAGATTTTTTACAATGGTCTCACACCACCAATGAGAACCACCTTAGATTGAGCTATTAGAAGGGCAATTATGAGCAAGACTCCTAAGGAAGCAAATGAGCTTATTGAAGAGATGGTTACAAACAACTATCTGTAGGGGATGAAGAAAAGTAAGTAAAATGTTTGCTAGTTTATTTAAGATTGATGCTATTACCTCCATCAATTCCTAATTAGCTACTCTCACCAAAAAGATTGAAGCTTTAGGAAACCAACCTCAAGCCAACCATCTAAATGCTATACAAAATCCTTTTGTCTCTCGTGATATTTGTGAAAGACCCCATTTCATTGAAAGATGCTAATTTAAGGTAGAAATAGTCCAATACATCCAACAAGCCAAGCCAAGCCAAACAACAATCCTTATAGCAATACCTACTACCCTAGATAGTGAAACCACCCAAACTTTTTTTGGAACCAATCAAACCGCCAACATACAAACAACCAAAACAATAACCACTATCCCAATCCACCAACTTACATCCCACCCCAAGAAAAGAAACCCACCTTTGAAGACATGTTAACCCAACTAATGCAAGCCAACAATTCCAATATTCAAAGCCAAGCTACATCAATTAAGGACCTAGAAAACAAAATAGGTCAACTCGTCTAAGTTGTAAGAAACTGCTCTATAGGTACCTTACCTAGCACACTAAGTTCAACTTTAAAAGACAAAGCAAGGGAAGATATAATGTTATTTATTCTTTAAGAGATTTTATAGGGATAAAGGATTCTGATGAGAAGGATGATGAGCCTATAGTAGTAAACCTACCTAATTTTTTGAGATAACTTAAAGTAGATTTCATAAGAAATAAAGATATATTAGAAGATAAAGAACTTTTGAGGTTTGGTAGAGAAATTCTAAAAGGTTTTGACTTTACAGTATTAGAGGCCTTTGAGGATATTGAAACCTATGAGAAAGTCTTTGAGAATGAGAATATTGAGATGAACTATGAAAAAAATCCTAAAAAGTACATCGATAGGTCTATTAGAAAATGGTAAATATTACTATAAGTAAAGAGAGCACTACTATAAAGCATTCAACTTAAGCATGAAAAAATAGTCTAAGAGGAAATAGTTTAAGAAAGGACAATCTAAGAAGAAGACCTACAAGAGGAAGAACTATAAGAAAAAGAAGAAAAAGTCTAAGAAAAAAGTGTAAGAAAGACCAAAGATGACTGCTAGAATGTATAAGCAATGTTTCAACATAGCAGCACCTTCCCAAAGCCTATTCAAAAGAAGCTTCTTAATGAATTGAAAGAAGCCACATTTTTAGAAGATTGTAACCTTGAACTGTAACAACTCTTGCCCAAAAAATAAAAAGATCTAGAGATTTTACTATTCTTGCAAAATTAGACATTTAAAATTTTATGATGCTCTTTGTGATCTTGGGTCTAGTATAAATCTAATGCCTATGAATATTTTTATGTAGCTAGGCTGTGAAGCCTACCCAATTCAACATTAAATTTGCTAATCAATCTGCTAAGTTACCATAAAAAATGTTGAAAAATGTACTAGTGAAAGTTAGTAAATATGCTTTCTCTATGGATTTTATTGTCTTAGACATAGGGGATAATTAAGCTCTATTACTATTAGGAAAACCTTTCCTATTTACTACTAGGCCTTAATAGATGTTTATAATGATAGCATTATCCTTAGATTTAAAAATAAGAAATTGTAGTTTTGTATCTAGAGGGTATGGTATGCTTAAAGATGAAGAAGATTTTAGTACAATCAAGGTAAATAAAACCTTTAAAAAATCTAATCTAATAGGTAAACCTCTTAACTCTTTGCATCATTTGTCAACCCTTAGCTCTAGTCATGTCAACCCTATAAGAAACTCAAGCTTTGTTTATGTTATCCCTACTAGAAGAGCTAGTACACCTCCCATGACCAAGTCTGTTTATGTTATTCTTCAAATAATGAGCCAATAAGGTAAACTTCCTCAAAAAAAATAAGGTGATATTCTTAGATGTAGGGATTGTCAAGCTTGACCAAAACTAGTGTTGTTTAAAAGGTAACCCAAGTTTTACTTTAATGATTTATAGTTTCTTTCTATTTTAGGATACGTATGTTTTAATGTTTTTGTTTGAGCTGATTTTTTTTTATAAAGATGAAGTGAAGTAAGGATGATGCTTCATGCAAATGGAATCTGACCTTAAGTAAATTTGGGGAATATCTCTTTCTTTTCCCTTGTTTTATATTTTGATATATTGTTGCATCTAAGTGTGTAGCAAAAAAGGATGCTTTTTGAACTTAATAGATTTTTGAAAATTGTGATCCCACTTTTGCTTTCAAACCAAATTGACATACTCAAATTTCATTATGATGCTCACTTAGTTGAAGTTGCATACATTTTCCAAAACGACTAAAGTATGGTATAAAAATTGATTATGAATATGGTGGAACTTAAAAAGAATTCTTAAGGGTGTTTTTCTTTGGATATGATTATTATGCATATGTTTTTATTCTCTTTATAAGAAATGCTATGATTTTTGTAAAAGTTTATAAGATATGGATTTGCATGAGATTTGAAGATATGAATAAGTGCATTAGAATTTATCTACTTAAATCTTGAGGTGAAATCCTAAACTGTATTTGACTCAAGAGATGATCTAGGTAATTTTTTAGACTGTTTGGGCCTTTTTCAAGCCACCTTGTTATAATGCATCCCTAGTACCTTTTATTTTGAGCCTATTATATTAATCCTTTTTTTTTTGTTTATTTAGCCACATAACAAGCCAATAAGCCTTTTCTTTGATTATTATTATCCTTTCTTTAGGTTTACCTAGCACAATTATGCTTACTTGTGCATTATGGACATATTTATGATTTTGGGAAGAAGGAAGGCATAAGGAACAAAGCCTAAAAAAGCTAAAATGGTTGATTTATTACTATTTAAAAAAAGCCATAAATACAAAAGAATAAAATGATGCCTCATAAGTCAAAAAGAGCTCCTACTTGTTTCAAGTCCAAGAAATTCAAAGAAAGTAAGCCTAAGATTTTTTAGCCTAAAATTTTTTTTTCTTTTTTCGACCTAAGTCTTATATTACAAGCCTAAAAGACCTTTTAACTTTAAATTAGGTATGTAGGTTTATCACTCTAACCACTTACACCATTTTCTAAGACTTAAACAAGGTATTTATAGATAACTGAAACCCTAAGAGTGTTTAGCCAATGTGGACTCCAATTGGCAACTCATTTGTTTCAGTTGAAATGGACTTCTTGAATCCAAGAATGCTTCTTAAAGTTTAATTGAATTAAAACACTTCATAAGAACTCTTATAGACCAATTCTTGTCTTCTAGATCATAAAAATCTTTCTTCCTTAACATGTATCAACTTTTAGAATGGATAAAAAAAAGCAAAAATCAAATCTTACAAAATCAGAATGTAGGTTCAGTTTTAGAGTGTGCATTAACCTTTTAAAAGTGCATGAAATTGCATAATCTTAAACCCTTCTTCTATTCCATGACTTAAGCTCTCTTCTTAGAGAAAATGGTAGAGGTTTTTTTTTCAACAAAAATTTTTGCTTTGCCTTGCTATCAATACTCCTTTTATAACTCATGCAAATCCTACTTTAAATAGAAATAGGGATACATTCCTACTAAGAATAGGAATTCAAATCCAAGTAGGAAAAATCAAGGGTCGTTTAGTCTTTTTCCATGTAAACATAATTGACACTTCATCATGCTACATAAACATGCAAGTCATCTTCTTTAACCAATAAGAAAAAACTTCCTGCCATGTCACCCATTATTAATCCCATGCATGTGCACCTACATAAGTTACCATGGACTTGAGTTCACTTAAAATTACAATTCTACTCCTATTATTACCAAAATTCCCTAACTTGATTCTTGCATAAATTTTCATCATTTTTCATCAATATTGAGCAATTCCAACACCTTTAAATTTAGCAAAACCAATCTTGAACATTATGTCGCTTCAAGATTTCTAAGAATTCCAAGAAATTCAAAAGTCACCAAGAACATGTCAAGAACATTGCAAGAATCCTTCCAATGCATCAAGAATCATTCAAGATTTGATCAAGAATTATCCAGATTCTTTAAGATTCAATCTTTCATTCAAGATTTCCTACAAAATAGAAAATTGAGCTTATTTATAGTAAAAAGAACTTTATTTAGCAAGAACTAAGCAAAAATAACTCATTTAAGCATTGAAAATAACTCTATTTTATAAAGTTATCATCATGTGTTATCTTTTTAGTATTTGATAAAAATAATTTCAACTTGAAATTTGATGAAAATTCCTTTCACTTTTTGGAAACATCAATTTTATTATATAAAAAGAATATCTTATTTAGGAATATTATGAACATCTCAAGGATAATCAATTGCCTTAAAATTCTTTAACATCTAGGTAGAATTTAAAGGTAACTATCTTCACTTAAGATCTAGCACAAATTCTTTTAAAATAAAAATAACATTCATTGTAGATGATAATTGTTGATGACTCCTTAACCTCTATACAGACTACCAATAATTATTTCTTTTGGAATGTTATTTTAGTTTTATTTCAAAATCCATATTCTTTTAAATAACCTTTTCCATGAAAAATATTTTTATACGATAAAATCGATGGTGCAGCAATTAACAAATAAATAGTAGCAATTAAAAAACATATGCATGTGAAATGAATGTAAACAATAATATAAAAATAAACATATGCAAATGAATGCCATATATGATGATGGGATGAAATTGGCATTATTCATTTTGAAATGGAGTTCTTAAATATAAAGCAACTTCCTAAACTCCCTAACCTCTAGGCAAAGTTTAGGTATGACTCTTTAAATACAAGAATCCATTTTATTTTGTTTTTTTTTTATTTTTTATTAAAGAATCATATGAAAAATAGAATGAAATAAAATCTCTTAAGTACCTTATCCTTTAGGTTGCATTTAGGAGTAGATTATTTCATTTAAGATTTTCATAAAAAATCCTTTGAATTTTGGAGTGATTTTAGGTGTTTGGATTGGGTTTAAGATTTTAGGATTGGGCTAATTTTAGGGTTTAGCCTTAGGTAATTAAGCGTTTGGTTTAGGCTTTAAGGCTAGGCTTAAAATTTGGTATAAGGTTTAGGTTTTATGGGTAGATTTAGAGTTTAAGGTTTTTTTTAGGGTTTCAGTTAAGGTTTGACTTTTGGGTTTACGATTTAACTTTTGAGTTTAAGATTTGACTTTAGGGTTTAAGGTTTGCCTTTAGCATTTAGGGTTTGATTTTCGGTTTACGTTTTGACTTTATGGCTTAAGGTTTGACTTTGGGGTTTAGGGTTTATCATGATTTTTATGAACCGCTCCAAAAATCCTGAACACTTAGGGAAACTTTCAAAGCAAACCAAAAAACCATGGTTTTAAATTTATTTAAGGTTTTAATGCTCATACAAATGAAACATGATTGATGCACATGACAATTAATAAACATGGCATCAATGTTAAATGTAAACATTTAATGCATGAAGTGTAACTAATATGGAAACCAATGATTATGGCAATTTCTCCAATACTTTACTATTAACTTATGCATGAGAAAACAAACCAAACAACAACAAGGAAATAAAAAAATGGGAAAGAGTTAGGCCAAGCCAACAAATGTCATCTTCTTGTTTTGAAAAATTTATCAAGCACTTCGAAAACATTAGATTTCATAAGAACTAAAGTAAAAAGTTAATCTGCAACAAGATTTAGCCTATAAGGATTACATGAAAGTTTATGCTATGCTAGGCAAGAGCATGGCTAAATGCTTCTCAAGGCCTCTTACTACACTTACTACCTCAAACACTTATGAAACCAACTTTTGGAAAATATTTTTATTGCCAAAAGACTTCTATCAAACATATAGGAACTATCAACAATGTAAATGCAATATATGACATTATTATTAAAATAATAAGCAAACCATAAAAAAACCATGAAAGTATAAAGATAATTAACTCCAACATGACAAGTTCAACACAATATTAAATGCCAAGCAAAGAAATCATGAGGAAAAGGAAAAGAAAGTTTCAGCCAAGCATCGAAAACCTAGGTTGAAACTTCCTACTTGTGATTTAAGGTTTTCTTTGATCCTTTTTGGCATTTCAAATCCATACTATTGTTTTAATAAGATAAAAGGTTGGATTAATAGGAGATTACAACCATGGAAGCAATTGCATCTCTTTCAATGATCATGAGAAAAAGAAAAACACTAAATACATGAACATGTAAGCTTGCATGAAAATGCGTGAGAAAGAAGAAACTTTGTACCTTTCTAAGCTTTCCCAATTTATGGATTTTTATTTTCTTTTTTTGGTATGTGCTACCTTTACCAGCTGCTGCTTCCCTTTTTCGAACCCTAAAATGGTATATTTAAAGACCAAGATTCTTTTTCTTAGACCTTCAATCATTTTCATCGACCTTCAATCATTTTCATCTAATGGTTGTACTAGTTTTATCTTTTTCCCCAGGCTTGGTGACCAAGAAATGCAATCTTGACCCTAGGATTGAAAGCCTTTTTAAGATCAATTGAATTGAAGAAATACAATACACATCTTGGCCTCTAGTGCAACTATCATAAAAAGATTAGTTTAACTCTTATTAGTGTTTTAAGCATTTTTCCATGATTTCTTTAAACCCAATGATTCAACTTTGATTTTCAAGATTTTAATGCACTAGAACTCATAAAATAATATTTAATTATGGTGTGGTGCTTTTCATGAAAAACTGACCCCAAAAAGCTAAATTTCAAAAATGCTTCTAAAAGGTATTTTTGTTATTTCACCTATTTTTAGGTGCAATCATAACTTTTATTGAAAGAAAATTCATAAAAGACTATTTAACCATGATCTTGAACTTTTCACGAAAAATCAACCTTAAAAAGGCCAACTTATGAAAATGCTCCTTCAGGATATTTTTGTAATCTCATCTTTTTTCAGGTCCACTATGCTTTTAAAGGGTTTAAATCACTTTTATTGCTAGTAAATCTTAATAATGCTTGTCAATCATGATTCCCAAAAGTTGACTTAGGTTTGAGCATGATTAACCAAAAGTTGATCAAAGCCCACTTTCATCATTTTCACTCAAAGTTTCAGTTTTTCATGGTTTCTCTTTAAATGCTATGCTTTGAAAATGTTTGACCAAATTTAACCAATTCTTTACCCAACCCATTTTACCCTAAATTTAAATCCTCTTTAAAGCTTTTTCACAAATCTAATGGTTTGAATTGATTCTTCCAAAATGTCTCAAGTTTGACTTGACTTAACTTGACTCAAGTTTTGATTGAAGGGTATTTTGGTCAGATTTTAAGTTTTAAATAAATCAAAGGTTCCCTATTTAAATTCCCTTAAAATTTTTTGTTTTGACTAAGTTCGACTTTTTAGGCATAAGTTTGACTTTTTTGTCTTGAGTTCTACCAAAAATTTGACCAAATGTTTTTCAAAGCCTTTTTATGAATATTATACGATGAACCCAATTCTAAATGATTTCAAAACTTTCCATCGATTTTAGATCCTATAAGTTTATGTATGATCAAGCTTGACTAAGTTTACTTTTAGGTTGACTTTTGACCTTTTTGTTTTTATTGTTTTTCCTACATCAACCTAAGAATCAATTTATTCAAAAATCATGGAATATTTGAAGATCCTTAAAAAAAATTTGTACAAGTCTTAGGTCCTGACTTTTAAAGTATCACAATTGATTAGAACATGTTTAAACAAAATTAAGTGTCTACATTCAACGTCTCCATGCCTCACATCAGGTGTGCACTCTATATCATATTTAGCACATGTTTCCATGGTAGCTCACACACGTGCACATACACACATTGCACCTTATGCCTAAAATTAGGGTAATTCATCACAATTAGGTGGAAATGATCATCAATTATGCATAAAAAAGTTATAAATAAACATAAAAACCTTATGATAATTTTAAACAAGAATTTTTCGGAAACAGTGCCAAAAACTTAGTATATACACCGCAAGTATATGGGTTATACAAATAATAAAGTGAAAGAATTAACCCTAAGTATCTTCTTTTAAATATTGCAGTGGTGGCCAAATGCTAAATGCTAAAATTAAACACCTTAAGTATATTCGGATCTAACAAAAATTAAATGGTGTAATAAAATGTAAATGCAAAGATATAAAAGAATTTGAAATTTAAATAAGTATGAAATTAAATTACATAAATTGTTTGAAAAGTAAAATTGCAAGAAAATGTAAAAAACTTAAAAATAAAAAAGCATGAAAACTTAAAGAATAGGGAATTTAAATTGCGAGAAAACTAAATTCCATGAAATGTAAATTGTAAATAAGATTAGAGTGCAAGAAATTAAAAGTACAAATCAAGTAAATTGCAAGAACAATAAATTGCAAGGAAAGTAAATTGAAAATAAAAGTAAATGACCTAAAGCTCTCAACCTAAGCTATATTGCCACAAACATGGATGTGAACTAAACTACTAAATTGGAATGCACTTATCTAAATAAAGATGATTAAAAATAGAAATTAAATGACATCAAAATTAGCAACTTAAATGCATGCATGCATGGATGGATTGAACACACAAAAGACTTGAATGCAACATGAAATAGCAAGAAATATAAAACCAAAAGATGCATGAGCAAAGTACAAAAACAGAACCGAATGCATTCATATGAACAATAAATTAAATGCCATGAAAATAAAGGAACAAAAACTTAAAGAAAAGCTAATGAAATTACGATTGCTATTTTTCGTAATGCCTATAAATGCATGATCGTAATCAAGTAATAGGAGTTATGAAAGTAGAGTATTGTTCCTGCGAGGATTATGGAATTGAATTGTTGGGTGGATTCAATTACCAAAGTTGATAAACTAAACTCTTATATTTAAACTAATGAAAACTTTGATTTGAATTGCAATAAAAGGTAAAAAAAGATTGAAAGAAAAATTGTGTAGGCCTAGATTTGTTTAACCAACTGTCACTTTGGAAGCACTAGATTTGACTGAATAGAACTAGATCTAAAGTGAAAGAAAGCTTTTAGAAAGATTTTAAGGTTTGGCTAAAAATGAGTATTATAAAAAAGAAAGGTTTGAGACAAAGATTGCATAAATCAAAAGCTTATATAGACTAAATCAACAATGCCAAACTTGTAAAAAAACTGAAAGAAAGAAAATAACAAACATTAATCAAGAACCAAAATTTGTATTAAAGAAAAAAGTATGGCCAAATATTATAAAGAATAAAAAAATGTTGAAAAACCGATTGCAACAAAGAAAGCTTTTAAAGAAAATAGATCTTGAAACTAAGAATGCTTGTATTGAAAATCAAGATTTAAGAAAACAAAGACTTTTTGTGATGGTTAATCTATCACCTTAGCCTAATACAAAGAAAATCGAAAAAAAGCTAAAAATTTAAAGAAACTAGAGAAAACCGAAAAGAGAAAAGAGCATGGGATGTCTTAGAAACAAGGGTTAGCCTCCCTATTTATAGATGGAAGTTTGGCTATAAATTATTTTGAATTTGAATTTGAATAATTTTATATTTATATCATTTTGAATTTAAGTTCTTAAATACTTATATTATTAACTTTTAAAATTAAATTAATTTATTTTTGAATTTATTTTTTGAGTTGTTTAAATTGGATATTTCATATTCACTCCAATTTGCATTATTTTAAATTTAAATTAATTCAAATTTCAATTATTCTATTTTTTTTAAATCTTTAATTTATCCTTAAACATTTACCTATATATTTATTTGACTAAAAAACACAAAATTTTTAAAATCCACAACTTTCAAATATTAACTTTAATATCACGCAAACTAATATAAGGATAAGTCAATTGATTATTTCAAATTTAAATTAAACGGATTGGAACTATTAAACTTTTTATAAAATAGACAGGATAAAAGTCTAACTTCGACATGACTAATACCATAACAAATCCATATGTTCATATCAAGAAAAGGCCAAAATTTATTCCACGATCGACGTTTCTTTTTTATAAATTCAAAAAGAAAGTGTATATATATATGTACATGAGGAACTTTTGTGTTACAAAATATACAAGCTTAATGCTCAATTTAAAATTTAAAACTTGGAAAATTTTTAATTACAGATCAAACCTTTTATTTAATCAAATCAAAATCAAACATTTTTAACACCTTTTAAATAAAAATTTTTTCTAACAAAATGAGATAAATGAACAACACTTGCTATTAAATAAAACTATATTTAGTTTGCATGTCATATTTATTGAGAAGACAAAAAAAAATATCATTCAGTGGTGATATGGCAAGGGTTGTGTAATTTAGTCGGTCAAAACACCAAAATTTAGTTTCTTTTCTTCATATTTTCTTTTCTTTCTATAAATTCTTTTCCATCTCTCCTTAACACTATGTTTGGATTGAAGGGAAGGGAAGGAAAGGAAAGGAAAATAAAAGAAAGTAATAAAAATAGAAAAACCCTTATTTGTTTGGATAAACTTTTGATTTAAAAGAAAGGAAAGAGGTGGAAACTCAATATCCTTTGATTTCTCATGTAATCTTTATTTTTTTAATATTCCAATTTGGGAGAAAAGCTAAGGAAAGGAAAGTTGAAGAAATTTTATTTTTATAGAAAGACTATTATATCCATATTTCTATCATATCATTAGATTTGATTATATAACTAGCACTTCTTATAAAAATAATTTCTTTTTATGAGTATTTTATATAACATCACAATTTATAAATATTTTATAATTTTTCAAGTCTTAACAATAAAACAAGTCAAATTATTGTAAGAATAAATTAAAAAACTGAATTAAATATAAAATTAAGAGTAAATCAATAACTAGCTAATATATTTTACTATATTAAACATGTTTAATTTGTTTAGAAAGATTTGTTTATACAAGTTAAGTAGTATAAAGATATATTTATATATTATATGTTCTTTTATAAAAGAACAAGGTTATAATTGAAAATAAATATTATAATAAATTATTTTTTTTCCTTTTCACTATCTATCCAAACAATAGTTATTAGAATTTTTTTTCTTTCTTTTTCTTTATTAATTTTAACTATCCAAATAAGGGGTACATGTACCATATCTTTTCCCTTAAAAAACTTTCATTTCATTTCTTTTTCTTTCCTTTCCTTTCCTTTATTTATATTTAACCAAACATTGCAACAGTTAGATCACTCTTCTTCCCTACCAAAATCACCATGTTCGACATATAGAGAGCTTTCATCTATGCCACCGCCTCCATGTTACTAGGGACCATCATCGACAAATGGCATTTCTTCTTTTTTCTCTTCTTCCTTGAACAAAAACCGCAAAAGGAAACCTAATTATCATCTCTCTCTAAAATTCCACCTTTTATTCCATGCAAATTATTGACCTAGAAAAAATAATTAGGAATTACCAGAAAACAACTATCCTACTCGAAAAATACCTGGAATGAGTGGTTGCAAACAGCTAGGAATTACCAGAAAAATAACTAAAAATGGACTTGTTATCCACGCTATCATACTTTTGCTGGAGATCTTCTTGTTTGTGGTGTTATTCGTTGTGAGACCATGGCAAAAAAATGGTGGTGGTGGCAACGACAATCTATGTCAAACGCCAGCAATACCAACTCTAGCTCCACCTATTGCTTAACCATAGGTTATAATGATTAGGTATCGACCAATGTTAGTTGTGCAGTACTCTTGTTTGAGATTTGGGTTTTTTGCATTTTCGTTATTTTTAAATTGGTTTAATGAATCTATCATAAAGATGAAAGTTTGATGAGCTGAGACTTTGTAGATATGAGTTTTTTGCATTTGCCTTTTTCTTCCTTTACCCAACGAAAGGGGCTTTGACTGTGACTCACTAATGCTTGTTTTTACTCAAGTTTATCACCATCATCCTCACCAATGAACTGTTGTAGCCTTAGAATTTTTTCATTTTTTACTATAAGTTACTTTTTTTTTTCATGAATTTTATTAAAATGGGTTTTAAAATTTTCTTTTAAAAGAAAAATGTTACATTTTTATAAGTTCAACAAGCAAATTTGATTTTTTTTTGGCCAAGTAAGCAGTAAAATTTAATTTTTTTTCTCTCAAGTCAGCAATCAAATTTATTTTTTGCCAACTGTATTATATTTTACCAACTTAACAGCTCATGTCGTTTACAGCATTATTTTCATTTAAAAAAATCCTAAATTGTTATAAATTTGTAACATTTAATTTTTATTTGTATAAAATAATATGTTTAATCTTTAATTGAGCAATCATCCAAGTGTTTATTCTTAAAATTCACATTTAGTCAAATATATATAACATAGTTCGTTTTTTCATTTTTTTTTGTCTTAAGACAATTTTTTTTAACATCTAGAATTTTTATTTTATATTTTAAAAATATTTTTATTTTTTGATATTAAAAATTATAAAACTTTAATTTTATAAAAATTTAAATTTAATTATTATATATGTCACAATCAATTTTTTAAACTTTAAAAAAAATTAATAACATTCAAAAGAAAAAAAAAAACAAAAAAAAAAGAAAACTCAAGTAAAATTAGACACTAAATAAAAAATAACTTCTGATTGGAAAGCCATTAAAGATAAAAACAATCTTTTAACCGGGGGTAAATAAATTATTTATATCATTTATAACTTTTTATAATATTATAATAAATTAATTATAATAAAAATTATATATGAATCTGTCACTTAAAAATATAAATTTTATATAAATTTTTTATATATTTTATATAATATTAAATTATAATTAATTAATTATATTATAATAATTATAAGTAATAAACAAAATGTGAATCCGTGATGCAAATTCAAAATAGGTGTTGATTTAGGTGGCGTGGGACCCAACTGGCGAGATCGCCTCATCAAATCGGCTTTGCACGCGCAGTAAGGGGTGGGGCCCGCGACAACGTCCCACACGGACATTCATGCAAAGCGTGGAATTTAATGTCCCATCCCATCCCATCTCTCCTTGTGTTTGAATTCGAGGAGGCGTAGGCCTACCATCTACTTCCCCTGACCCGTCAATCGCTCTAACCTAAACACGCACGCCGGTACTTTTACTGTCCCATTTCTCTTATTCCGTCTTACACGACATGAGCATTATTGTTTTCGATCCATCTTTCATATAACATCGTTGTTTTTGTCTGAATGCCTGTAATCAAGCGCAGGACTTTTTTATGTTCATAGTTCTGTCTTGTTTTTGGGAGTTGGAGCATGTTGTTGTGCTGTATTTATTTATACTTTATATACGATGATTTCATTATATATAAATTTGATTATTTAATTATATTATATATTTGATTATTTAATTATTTAATGATTGTAATTTAATTTTGAATGACTATATAAATTTAATATTTAATTATAATTATAATTTTAAAGAAATAGAATTAGGTTTTAAAATTAAAATCAAGGAATGGGTTACAAAATTATGTAGTAATATAATTGGTGTAAATGATGATGTTATCATGGTTGTAATATGGATGTGTGTGTTTTTTGTTTGAAGAAAGACGAGCTTAATTAGTGCATGGCGTAAATAATGGCTAGCCAGGACAGTTGTCAATTATATACGCGGAGATTAGAGCACTTCTGTCGGATTGAATCTATAGTCTCATTAGCTAGCAGTGGCGCCGTCACATAAAAGGGTATGGATCAATTCAACCCGCAAGTTTAAAAAAATAAAAAGTTTAAGTTAATATTGATATTTTAGTAAATTTTTGTATAATTTATTTATATTGATCTTATTAAAATTAATAAAAATCTAAAAAGAGAGTAAAAATATTTTAAAATCTTATATTTATATTATACTATATTATATATGCTTATAAAATTTTTATTAGATATAATTTGATCACTAATAAAAATATTTGATTAAAATGTAAAATATGATATCTTTTCAAACTATCATCACATAGATTAATCTTTGACTTTGACTTAATTAAAAAATATTATTTACTTACTAATGAAATATTATCTTAATAATAATAAAAAAAAAACCTTCAAACATTTAAGTTTCTAGATTCAAAAATTACCAAATGTTGTTTTTTTTTTCTAAAATTACATATTGATTGATTGGCTATTTATTTGATTTGCTTATTAATTTCTCTTCGTGATATATATATATTTATATATATTAAAAATTATTAATCACTATAAGAAAATAAAATATTAGTGACAGTTTTGTAGTGACATTTCACTTAAAAATATTGCTAGCTTCCATGTTTTTATAAACTTTAACCGTTTTTTATCAAAACGCCACTAAATATTCAAATAGCGACTTTGTCTTTGTAAACGTCACTAAAAAAAATAACGACGTTTATCAACTAAAATGCTTTAAAGAATCCTCTCTAAAAAATTGGAATGATTATTAAAGGCATTTTTGGTAGAAAACACATTGAATAATCCCCTCATAAAAATAGATAAGGGATTATTAGAGGCGTTTTTGATAGACAATGCTTTGAATAATCCCTTCATAAAAAATAGAGGTGATTATTGAAAGCATTTTTTGCCAAAAATGCCTTCAATAATTCCCCTAAAAAATTGGATAGGATTATTGAAGGTGTGTTTGGTAAAAAATGCCTTCAATAAATTACTTCTTAAATAAAACCATTCAATTCTAAAAGTTGGGGTAGCTCTGTCAGTTAGATCATATGGTTGTTAACCATAAGGTCATAAGCTCATCGAAGAGAGTATTGAAAGCATTTTTGGCTAAAAACGTCTTAAATAATCTTTTACAAAAATTGAATGGGGTTATTCAAGGCATTTTCTAACCAAAAACACTTTCAATAATCCATTCAAAAAATTATAAAGAAAAAATATTGAAGGTGTTTTTAACCAAAAAAGCCTTCAATAATCCTTACAAAAAATTTTGGAAGGATTATTGAAGGTGTTTTCAATAATCTTCAAAAAAATTTTGAAAGGGATTATTAAATGTGTTTTTGATTGAAAATGCCTTCAATAATCCACTCAATAAATTTTTATGAAGGATTATTGAAGGCATTTTTAACCAAAAATGCTTTTAATAACCCCATTCAACATTTTGTAAGGGATTATTTAAGTCATTTTCTAGCTAAAAACGTCTTCAGTAATCCCATAAAAAAATATTTGGTTTAATTATATATGTGAAGTCAGTTGTAGGTTTATGCCTAAAAAATATTTGGTTTATATATGTGATACCACGAATTACATTTTGGAATTTATATTATGAATATTGTAGTATTTCAATAAATTGACCACACAACCGAATTTAAAACTGATAACATTACCATATAAATATACTTTTTCAAAAAATCGTACTCAATATATGTATATTCATATAAGCTGCCAATTGCTATAAAAAATATATATATACCAATAATATTAAACCAATATCCTAATCTAGAAACTTAAATTATCTACCCAACATGGTATGTTAAAAACATTATAACAAATGGAATGCATATATTTACACTCAACTAACAATCTCCAACCTCAAGGATTAACAAATGATAATACATACTCACACCACTTTTTATGAAGTTTATGAAGTTTGTCAATTGTGAAGCTTTCTTTACTCTTTTACTAGAAAAATCAGAAATAAATGTTAATAAACGAGAACATAATTTAGTTTTTTTTTAAGATATAATGATTTTATGAAATTAATACTAACCTTGAATGGTGTGGTCATAAAATCATATAAAATTATCTCCTTTATAAAATGAAGGATATAATATCCACATTCAGTATATCCTAGTTAATGAGGTACTTTAAAAATAAATTTAGTGAGTTTCGGAGACATTTATCTAAACAAACTCAGCATAAAAGAATAAATTTCATATTTACTGGTAGTGACAACCAATTTGTCTTTGCTTTCTTATCAAATGCAGATATTACCCAAAATTGAAAAAAATATTTAATATAAAAATAAAAGTAATTATGAAGAAACATAAGATAATCTAATAACAAGTAATACCTCTTTATAAAATTTTTAATATTGGGGTTAGGCATCGCTGTTGGTTGAGCAGAATTAAATAAGTATGACGTAAAAGAATTGGTATCAATCACAATAAGCTGTCAATAATGACTGCAAAATAATAAGAATGATATACTCATATTAGGCATCATCTAAGATTTGGATAAGGTTAGAATAATTATTTATATAAATATAACTTACGCAGCATTATACAAGAGCAAATAATAATTAGCCGATGTTTTCATGCATTAAATCACATGACAAGCATGAAAAATGATTGTGCCACTTTATTCACTAATGAAATTCGAGTCAACGAATCTGAATCTATGGATCATTTGTCTCGCCTTGACCTCTCTATATAAGAAGCTGCACGATAATAATTAACAATACTAGTTAATAATACACCATAATATAAATTAATACATATTGACTTTGCATATTTATATTTATAAGCTAACCTCGGATAAGCAATAATATTAGTAGCTGATATCTCATCCAGATTGCAAAATTCCTTAACCTCGTCCTCACCAATTTAAGAAACTAATGGTTGATTGAATAACCCATTCACAGACTCAACATTAATATAGTTTCCTCTAGATAAATGATCAAGTGAATAATTAGATAACTCATCATTGGCAGCCTAAGCAAGGGTCATACTCTGAGTCCCAACATCGTGCTATAATATATAATGAAATATAAGTATTAAAACCAAGCCAATAAATATAATAAAAAATAAATATTAAGGGAAAAAACAAAATCATACTTCATGGCTAGCATCGAAGGTTGGGTTTCCTACCTGACTTGCAACGAAAGCTTGTTCTAGGTGAATAATGCTATTCGACTGGCTTACAAGCATGCTAGGTTGCATTGCTGCCAACATTGCCTCCAAAGCTACGAGTCGTTGCTATTACTCATTCAAGCGTTGCTTTTAGTCATCAAGTCTTTGCTTTTGTTGCTTAATGATTGCTTCATATTGTGCATTCATCATTTGAGGGGTTATGGGTTGATTACTAAAAAACTTTGATGGCAACACAAATTTACCAACCTCACAAACTCGACCATGTCTTTCTTTCACTCCTAATGCTAAAGACAAGGGATCTCCACCATAGTGGGTTGTTAGTTCATTGAATTTAAATTTAGTAGCATAATCATCTTGAAAGACAATAATATGATAGGCCATAACAATAAATCTATATAAGTATAGAGTCATGCATACAAGCACAAAGCCAATCATACGTGATATAATGAATAATTATACATATAATCTTTTTAGTCATTTCTTGGGTTGCTTCATCTGTAAACAATCCATCCTTTCGTAGATATCCTTGTTTTTAGTCATCACATCTAGAAACTTCAGTGCCAGAGCTAGCTAATTCCTAATACATTACTATAATATAAGAATCAGAATCTACTAAACAAATGTTCATAAATATTCATTTATAAGTATAAAAAAAGTGTGTCAATAATTACAAGCTCATACTTGATATTTGCATAACCTTTTCTCTATGTCTGATGGTGATAAACTTGTTTGGCTTGAATGTTCTTTTATTGTTTTTTGATTTTTTTTTAAAAAAAGAAATTACATCAATCACATATTAAGATATCGAATATATTACATAAAATCTTATAAACAATATTTTGTAATAGGTATGAGTATCAAGAAATCTTTTGATAGCCGATCTCGAACAAAAATCATCCAATCATCATAACTTATAACTTTTGTACATGATGTAGTTAGAATAGCCAATACATCACCCTGATTAGCGAGTGATAAAATATATTAGGTTGTCAATCTACTTTTAAAGCTTTTGACTGCTTTTTCAGTCAATTACAACACAAGCTTTTTACACTTAATTGGGATGTTGAACCATTCCTAAAAAATTATACACAATTAGTATGAACACATTGAATTTCAATTAAATGATCATTTAACAAATTTTATGAAATTGTTGAATAAACATACCATAATCGACTCCCATATACGATCATTTAGATTATCAAGAACTCATCACGAATTATGGTATGTAATTGTAATGCTACTACAAACGATTGCTTCAATATGAGTAGCCAACTTGGCGGCTCCATCAGACATAGGCTGTCCACTATGATTGAAGTTAACATGAATTTTCATGTCAATCACTTGAATTTGTTTATTTCATCCCTTTTTTTTTGGCATACAAGTATGTCTTCTTCATGTTCAGTAGCAGGAGAAGTATGTTGTTCAGATTACATAATACCTATGATTTTGATCATAATTAAATGAAATACACGAAACTGTTTTTCTAAATTTCACATAGTACATAATAAAATACAACTAATATCATACTATAGATGTGTTCAAAAACACCATTCAGCAAACCGTTTAGAAACACCATTCAGTAAACCATTCAGCAAACCAATATCATACAATACCATTTAGTAAACCAATATCATACAATACCATTAAGCAAATCACAATATTTAAATCAAACTACACAAAAACACCAGACATGCAATGAAAGGTGCTTGGATGACTAAGGTTATGATGGAATGAATAAAAATATATATGCAGATGTAAATAGTAAGGAACAAAAAAATTACATATATCGAATAATATAAATAATACAAAAAACAAATAAAATAAGGACATATTGGTAAATAAAAAAGTGCACGGCATTGAGTTGTTGAAGGTCAATAGTGAGGAGAAAGATAAAGAAACTAAAAGACAAACTAAAAGGGTTTGGAGGTTTTGGTTTGGTTGCAATGTAGCTTTTAATCATTCTCTGTAATAATAGTTTGGGATTTCAAAGTTCAAGATATAGGAATGAATATAAAAAATGATCAGCGAAGGCATTTTTCTTCTAAAAATACCTTTAATAATCCTCTAAAATTTTGACAAGGAGATTATTGAAGGTGTTGTTGACTAAAAACACCTTTAATAATCCCTTTGAAGTTTTTTAAAGAAAATTATTAAAGGCCTTTTTTTTTTTTTTGCAGAAAATACCTTCAATAATCCTTTCAATTTTTATTAGGGGATTATTTAAGGTGTTTTCTACCAAAAATGCCTTCAATAATTTCATCTAATTTTTTAGAAAGGATTACTCAAAGCATTTTTTTTGTAAAAAATTACCTTCAATAAACCGTGATTTTTTTTATTGGGATTAGTCAAGGCATTTTTGCCTAAAAACACCTTGAATATTCCATTACAAAAAATTGAAGGCATTTTCTACCAAAAATGCCTTGAATATTATTAAAAGAAATTCAAGACATTTTATGCCCAAAACACCTTTAATAATTTTGTCCAATTTTTAAAAGAAAATTATTCAAGGTGTTTTTCATAAAAAATGCCTTTAATAAACTGTGATTTTTTTTTCTTTGGGATTACTCAAGGAGTTTTTTCCTAGAAACACCTTGAATATTCCATTACAAAAAATTGAAGGCATTTTTTTGGTAAAATGCCTTCATTGATCATTTTTTATATTCATTCCCCTGTCTTGACTAAAAAAGACTTCAGTAATCAGCTTTAATAATCCCTTGATAAAAATGGAGGGGATTATTGAAGACGGTTTATGCAAAAACGCCTTCAATAATTTCTTTTAAAATATTAAAGAGCATTATTGAAGGTATTTTTGTCAAAAATGCCTTAAATAATCTCCTTGTCAAAATTTAATGGGATTATTGAAGGTGTTTTTAACAGAAAATATTCATTCCCCTATCTTGAACTTCATAATCATTTTTATGTAATTTTTTAAAACTTCCTTCAACTCATAACATTAAAATTTAGTGGCATTTGTTTGTTGAAAATGCCTCAATTTGTCATATTTATGGGCATTTTTCTGACAAACTCCACTAAAATTGTCTCCAAAATTAGCATATCGAATCCCCAACTTCAAGCTTCAGCTTCATTAATCAACTATTTCTCTTTCCTGACCAACTACAATTTACTTTCCCTTTCCTTCAGCTTTTGCTATTCGAGCTTTATCTTTTGGAAACCTATTTTTACTATTCCTTTCATTATTTACTTTAACTTTTGCTTCATTCTACTATTCTTTTAGCTTTTGCAATTTTTGTTTAAAATTTTTCTCTAAAACCCATCTTCCTTAAATACCAATTTGAAACCCATTATCCCCTTCCCTTTCCCTCTTTTTTTTTTTTTGGGTTTCCTTTAAATTAGATGTACCTTATTCAACCCTAAATATAAATACTTTAGCCTAATGTCTGGGCTAGTAGCAAAGTTATAAATGTTTTATATCAAGTAGCTGAGAAAATACTTCACAATAAGGAGTTGGAATTTTATAAATGGGATAGTGACTTTTCCCATCTATTATAAATTGTCAGGGATAAGCTGAATAAAGTTGTCGAGGTAACTTCTTATGGTGCTTCATACCTGTGTTTGAAGAAACTGAGAAATCATTCAAGTTTTATGAGGAGATCCTTTAACTGATTTTTTCATAATGTACATAACTGCTTTGTTGTTCTGGTCTTCTGTAAGTACTAGTCTTGTTTTTATTTTTGGTTTAATATATAGTATAATTAAGTATTTTACATGTTCATTTTCATATAATTTATTTATATAATTTGGTATGATAATGTAAAAAATACTAAATGGATAAGAGTTTGATGCAAAAGTCAAGATTAAGTCAAGAGTATCGAGATGGAGTGAAAAATTTTCTTAATTTTGCATTTGAGAATACAAGTGAAGATAATAAGATATTATGCCCATGTTTGAAGTGTGCTAATATCGATTGGCAAATACGTGAAGTTATTTTGGAATATTTAATTTGTATTGGATTTATCTCGAAATATGTTAATTAGTATTTTTCATAAAGAGTTTGTATCGTCAAGGTCTTTGACTAGAGTTCTTTCAACTTCAAGGGCTCCCCAATGCCAACATGATCTTGTTAGACCAGATGACATTGAAAGCATATTGTCAGATGCTTTTAACATTCGTAACCAATATTTCCATAATTCGTCTCCCTAAAATGATAGATTTAATGAGTCAAATGTTAAAATGAATGAATTTGGTGAACATAGGATTGGTCTAGGTGACCAACAACCTAGTGGAGAAGCATCCAAGTTTTATAGGTTTCTTGAGGATATGAATGAAAAACTTTATAAGGGATCAAGCATTCAAGATTATCTTTATGTATGTGTAATTTTCACTTGAAATGCTTATGTGGATGTACAAGAAACTCTTTGATGTTATTATTATAGTTTATGAAAAAAAATATTTCCTTTTGCAAAAATCCCTAAATCTTGTAAGGATTCAAAGAAGCTGATCAAAGATTTGGGTCTTGGATATGAAAAAATTCATAGTTGTCCCAATGATTGCATGTTGTATTGGGGTGACAGAAAAAATCAAGAATCTTGTCATTTGTGTGGTATTTCTTATTGGGTGGACAAAAATCTTGATGAAAAGTTGAATGAGAATGATGATGAGGTCTATGTAAAAAAATAGCCTGTGAAGGTTTTATGTTATTTTCTATTAATACCAAGACTTCAACGACTCTTCATGTCTTTTAAAACTGTAAATTCTATGAGATGGCATCATGACAAGTGGACGAATGATGGATCATTGAGGCATCCTACAGATTCTTTGGCATGGAAATCATTTTATTCTAGGTTTTCAAACTTTGCTTCTATCCTCAAAATGTTATGCTTGGACTAGCATCTGATGGATTCAACCTGTTCAAAATGATGAGTACCTTTTATAATAATTGGTCAGTTTATTGATTTTGTACAATTTACCAACATGGATTGTCATAAAGCAACAATCATTTATCTTGTTTATGATAATTCTCAAGGAAAAATGTGCGGGTAATGATATAGACATCTATTTACAACCTCTTATTAAAGAGTTAAAGCAATTATGAGAAAGAGTTGAGACCTATGATGCATTGAAAAAAGAAGACTTCAATATGAGTGCTGCTTTATTATGGACTATCAATGATTTTTTTACTTATGCAAATTTATCTGGTTGGAGCATAAAAGGCTATTATGCTTATCCATGTTGTGCTGTACAGACATGTTCGAAGTGATTACATAATAGTAACAAGTTCAGTTATATGGCACATCATCGATGGTTAAATGATAATCATTGATTTAGATTTCAAAAACATCTCTTTGATGGAACTGAAGAGTTGAGAAGATCACCTTTACCAATTAGTAGGTCTAATATCTTATCAAAGTTAAAAGATATCAATTTCACTTATCGAAAAATGACCAATCAATGAAAAAAGTGAGGGATATCTTTGAAGGTGTATGGCCTTTTATTACTCAAGTTGGTGATACTAATACTCAAGTTGGTGATCTTGATGTTCAAAGTGATGATGAAAAAGATGACACCAATTAGTCTGAATTGTAAAAAAAAGTATCTTTTTTGAGTTGTCTTATTAAGAATATAATTTATTACGTCATAACCTTGATTTGATGCACATAAAGAAGAATATTTTCAAAAATTTTATTGGAACAATTCTTAATGTGAATAAAAAATAAAAAATGACTTAAAGAGTCAGTTTAACCTAGTTGATATGGGGATTTGCCTTAACCTTCATCCGAAGTTACTTTCTAATGGCAAATATCGATTGTCTCCTGTCTGTTTTGGGATTTCTAAAGTTGAGAAAGATGTGTTTTACAAGATTTTGAAAAATGTGAAAGTTTTAGATGGCTATGCTCTAAATATATTGAAATGTGTGAATCTGAAAGAGCGAAAACTTTCTTCATTGAAGTCACATGATTATCACATTTTGATGTAAGACTTACTTCCCATTGCTTCACGTTCATCAATGTCAAAGCAAGTCACTTAGTGGTAATTAAATTGAGTAACATATTTAAAGCTCTATGTAGGAAAGTTTTGAATGTGTAAAAGCTTGACAAACTTGAAGATCAAGCCACGATTACTTTATGTCATTTAGAAAAGATTTTTCCTCCAAACTTCTTCACTATTATGATGCATTTGGTTATCCATCTTTCATATGAAGCAAAAGTTAGTGGACTGATATATTATCAGTGGATATATCATATCAAAAGGTATTGTTTGTTAATAGCTTGATTAGGTTATTAGTGTTGATCATATCATTCTAGTTATAAAGGTATATGACAAATATTTTATGCTTTAGCTTTTTGGGGAGGTTAAAGTCTTATTGTCTCAACAAATGATATTCGTAAGGTTCTATTACTAAAGGATATTTAGCAAAAGAGTATATGACATTTTGTTCTCATTATTTGGAAAATGTTGAAACAAGATTTAATAAACCATCGAGAAATGTTGGTATGCAACATACTAACTTTAATTCATTCCATTAAGCATAATTTATTGTATTTTTCTTATTGTTAATACTTTATCATGATGCTTTTGTAGTGAGAATAGAAATAAGTTGGGAGCTCGTGCATATTATTGATGATCAAACCCTCGAAGGATTGATATGTTGTTCGCTGAAAACTTTTATGAATGGTTAGAAGTAACTGTAAGTAATGTCATATTTCCCATTATGAGAAATCTATACAGAATGCTTAGGGTTTACATAAAATTAATAACATATATATATTTTTCCACCTTTGTAGGTTTGGAGTGGAGGCTTGTTAGTGAAGAGGTGAAGTGTCTTTCACAAGGTTCAAACGAGATTATGAAATGATACAAAGGTTTCATTATCAATGGATTTATATTTCATACTAAATCCCGTAAGAGATTTAGAAGTACACAAAATTCAGGAGTTGTTATTACTTCATCAACTACTAGCTATGCCAGTGCTAGGGACACAAACCCTTTAGAGGGAAATGTTGACTATATGGCATGATTAATGACATCATGAAGTTAGATTATTATGGCAAGTGAAAAGTTATCTTATTTCAGTGTGATTAGGCTGATGTGAATAGTATAAAAGGTATTAAGAAAGATCAGTTTGGATTTACCATTGTAAATTTTTTTCGATTAATTTACACCAGACAATAACTCATCGATGAACCTTATGTTTTTTCCTTTCAAGTCAAAAAAGTTTTTTATTCTGAAGACCCAAAGAATTGGGTTGGTTTGTTGTTCTTCGAAACACACTTGGAGACTTATTTGATATGAGGTCAGATACCAAAGATGACTAAATGTTATCTTTTTACTGAACAAAGTTTGGATGAAATTATCTCCATTACCTCTATTTAGTGGGTCCATGAAGATGTTAATGAAGACATTTATGAACTATGATGGAAAATCCATATTTTGTAATTTGAGTGTTTAAAACATAATGTAATAAATGTTTGTATGTAATTTATGTTGCATTCACTTTTGTATATTTATTGTTTTGTAAATCATATATTATCTTCTAATTTAATTAAATCGATATGTTCTTTATATATCATTGGCTATAATTTCTTAACTTTTCAATGTCTTTATATATGTTCTTTACATATGTTTTTTATATATTCGCTTATATGATGCAGCTAAGCTACAATACAGAGGAGTAGATTGAAAGGAATACATATAAGAGATATTACTTCGGAACCATCTGTGGCACCTGTTGATCTTGGCTATGGATTGAATCCTTTGGAAGGGAATATACATATTGTTGGTTCTAACTCAGTCACTTCTAACCTTTCAATTGATATTGGATTTGGCAATACAGAAGGTCCAAGTTTAGATAGTATCTCATCAATTGATTTTGCTTTTGATTTGAATGCAAGAGTCATAAACCCCTATATTTAGATTTTGATTACAATGATTAAAGTATTGGTAATTTACAAATTGATTATTTATTTTTTACAGTTAATAACAATGGTTAATAGAGGACCAAAGGCTGGATAACTTTAAAAGAATTGTTTGCATTACCTTTGAACGAGTGTGTTGTAGTGTTTGTAAACTTTGATATGTAACCAATTGGTGAAGAGTGTCAACTGTTGGCTAGATTTCTAGGCATGATTACCCGTAATGGAATGAAACTGCCTATTTATTATGAAACATGGCATAAAGTTTCAGTAAAAGTTAAGGCCGATGCTTTAAACTTTATTGAGGTATTAGTATTATTAATTACATATAAAAAATTAATTATTTTAAATTTGGTTTATTGATTAAAACTTTTCTTTTTGTATTATTACAGTAAACATTTGTACTTGAAATACCGACTTCATTTGTGTTTAAATCATTGGGAAAGAAATGGAAAGACTATAAACGTAATTTGAAGAAAAAATATTTCGATCGAAATACTACTGTAGAGACCACAATGGAAAATCTACCCCTTAATGTGATTAGATATAACTTTTAATATTAGTTTTAATAATAAAAGTGTTTTATGATTTAAGTTGGTAATATTTGTATTTCTATCATATATGCAATTATTTTTTATGATAGGAAAGAGAACAGATTGGGATTGGTAGCAGAAAGCAACAAAAATATAGTCACACAAGTGGATCAAAAAGTTTTGCAAGAAAGCAAAAAGAAATAGTAAGTTTATGATATTAAACTTATTCGAATGAATGAACTTGGTTTCCATTGTTGATATATGTGTTGTAATTTGCAATTTATGTTTGTTTACAACTTTTTGTGTTGTTAAAAGGTAAAAATGCAAATTAACAGTTATTGTTCTATTTTAATAGTTTTGATAGTTTCAATACATGATATTTAACTTATCCAAATTATTGAACTTAGTTTCCACGGTTGATATGTATGAAAAAGTTATTGTTTATGTCTATTTAGGACTTTTTATGCCGTTAATAGGTAAAAATAAAAAATTATTATTATTGTTCTATTTTAAGAGTTTGCATAGCTTCAATATATAATATTAAACTTGTCGGATAATTGAACTTGGTATCCACAGTTGATATGTGTGAAAAAGTTAACATTTACATATGTTTGCAACTTTTTATGCTGTTAAAAGGCAAAATGCAAATTTGATATTATTGTTTTGTTTCAACAGTTTGGATAGCTTCAATACATAATATTAAACTTGTCCAAATAATTGAACTTGGTTTCTATGGTTGATATGTGTGAAAAAGTTATTGTTTACATCTATTTAGGACTTATTTTTGTCATTTAAAGGCAAAAATACAAAATTGCTATTATAATTCTATTTTAACAGTTTGGATGGCTTCAATACATGATATTAAATTTTTTCAAATGATTGAACTTGGTTTTTGCAATTGATATATGTGAAAAAGTTGTTGTTTACCTCTGTTTAGGATTTTTTTGTGCCGTTCAAAAGCAAAAATACAATTGCTGTTATTATTCTATTTTTACAATTTGGATAGCTTTAAAACATGATATTAAACTTTTTTGAATAATTGAACTTGGTTTTCATAGTTGATATATGTGAAAAAGTTGTTTACCTTTGTTTAGGTATTTTTTTCCGTTAAAAGACAAAAGTACAAAGTTGTTGTTTTTGTTCTATTTTAATAGTTTGGATGGCTTCAATATATGATATTAAACTTGTCCAAATGATTGAATTTGGTTTCCATGATTGATATGTGTGAAAGGCCAAAATGCTTTTATTATTTATGTTTGTTGAAGACTTTTGTGCTGTTAAAGGGAAAAAATATAATTTTACAGTTATATTTCTATTTTAACAATTTAGATAGATTAAATATATGATATTAAACTTATTCATATTTTTGACCTTGATTGAAAAGCTTGATTTGCATGAATAAGTTACAGTTGATATGTATTTAACAATAACATATGTTTTTATATAGGAGATGGAGATAGGTGAAAAAATTAGACATGTGGAACTTTTTGATTAACCCATAAAAAAATGGATCTTACCTGAATGTCGAAACATAAGAAATTGTGACAATTTGTTACATTTGTTTTATACAGAAAGCAAACAGTTACTATTTTAAACATATTATGAATTAATCATTAAACTTGATAGCTTTATCTAATTAATTTATAGGAGAAAGCAAAAGAGAAAATGGTTGCTGAGATTGAAGTAGCACTAATGGTTAAGTCAACATGCAAGAAATGGAAAATCAGATTTTCACAGAAGTTGTTGGAAAAGAAAGACATGGATGGGTCTGAGGCCTTGGATTGGGTCCGAGGCCTTGGATTGGGTCCAACACCATCTAGCTACTATGGACATAACTTTCAACAATTTACATTCTTAGCAAGTTAGTCTTCGCGAGACATTTCCATATTGAGAGAGGATTTGCAAACTATGCAACAACTTTTCTAGCAAATGGAAGCAGAATGAGAACATGCACATGCTAAAATTGAAAAAAAAACATGCTAGAATGAACCAAGAGCATGCAAAATTTTAGCAATTACATGATTGATTTAAAACTCTTATGAATTTTGTGCAACAACAATTTTCAAGAAGTAATCTAGGTGGTCCACCAACTTAGGTATTATATTCAGTAACTATTTATTTTTTTTAATATAAAAAATAGGTTATTATTAAGTGTTAAAACTTGCACGATATTATTCAGTAGGTTTTTTAGCATGCTAGTGACCAAGGTGGAAAAAATCCTTCATCAAATGGTAGTATTCCAAATCTATGTAGTCATCAATTTAATACATTTTAAATTTTTTGTTGTATGCACTAAAATAATTTGAATGCTATTATACTAATTATTAAACTTTGTGTGACATGCATATTTGAACAAATTATGTATTTATTAAATTCATTTTTCTAAATTTAAGTTTGTTTTTATTTCTTTTAACATTTTTATTTAATGATAATAATAAATATTAAAAGAAATTTAAAAAAAAAAAGTAAATTTCTTAATTTCAAGACGTTTGTGTTAAAAAACACAGCTAAATTCTAAATTTAGTGGCATTTTACAAATGCCATTAAATTTAGAATTTAGTGGCATTAGTGGTGTTTTTCTATATTTTTCTGATACAAATGCTGCTAATTTAGCAGTGATTGTCCTTTCAAACATTGCTCAATAGAGCAGCATTTATGACACAAATGCCACTATATTAGTGGTATTTTTCTAATACAAACGTCATTAAATTAATGGTGTTTCTTATAAAACGCTGCTATTTTCTCTGACATGTGTATAGCCGACATCTTAGTGGCATTTTTGGCAAACGTCACAAATCATTTAGTAGCATTTATAAATGCCGATAAACATTAAAAAAAATGCTAGTAAAAACCTAAACCTCTGTGGTGAATTTTGATTGTAAATTTTTTAGGTTAAAATAATAAAAATGCCTTTAAACTATTTTACTTTTTTCAGATAAGTCCTTATACCTTTATTGTACCTAAATAAGCATATAACATTTTGATTTGTATCTAAATAAACTCTTATTTAAATGAAAGATTTATTTATGTTAAAGGATTATTTAGATACCAATTACAGGTTAAAAGCTTATTTGGATATAAATTAAACATTAATTGCTTATTTAGGTATAAAATAAAGTTTATGAGGTTATTTGGGTAAAATAAAAATATAAGGCTTATCTAAATAAAGTGGTGAAATTCAGGGTTTTTTTTTTTTTTTTTTTTTTTGTTATTTTAGCCTTTCTTCTAATATATATAATTTCATAAAAAAATTTTCTTTTGTATCTAAACACATCATTTGTCTTCTTCTTTTAGAACAAAAGATAAATAATAAAGTAAGAATGAAATGAAATTTGACTTAATTTACAAAATTCTTAGATAATCAAATCATATACTTGAAATACTATCTTATTGTCATTGTATTAATTTTTTTTAATTAAAGTAACAAGATAATATATTTTATAATTTTAAACTTAAAATTTAATATTTAACATAGAAATTTTCAATAATATAATG
Source organism: Durio zibethinus (assembly GCF_047325235.1). NCBI lineage: Eukaryota > Viridiplantae > Streptophyta > Magnoliopsida > Malvales > Malvaceae > Durio > Durio zibethinus. The sequence continues at coordinate 23,379,077 of NC_143166.1, forward strand.
TGTATATAATGTAGATAACTAATTTTATCTAAGACAATTCAATTTTGTTATTTTTTATTCTTGCTCTTAACATTGCTGGCTTGGGCTTATTAGAACATTATAATTGGATTAATTTCATGTTCACCCAAAAAGATTTTGTTTAAATAATTTCTTTCATCATTTTTGAATGGATCATTTTGTTTGCATCAACATCAATGATTGTCATTTTGCAACCCAATGTCCAATTATAAAGTTCAAGGCCCTAAAACCCCAAAGTCTAATGAGAAAATCTAGACCCATGTTTTAGAGCCCAAATGCAATTTTGTTAGAAGTTATTTAGAATGAAAACAAGAAAAGAAGAAAAGGGAGTCAACTTTGCATGGTAGCGAGCTTTCTCCTCCTCCGAAGTTACTTCCCCTAATTTGCCTGTCTATTTTTAGCTTTACATTTTTCACCTCCCCTTTTACCCTCACTGATCTCCTACATGAATTTATCAAACACTCTACAGTTCACACCCTAAAAATCAACAACCAAATATCCTAAATTCAGTAGAATCATGCTACCAAGCTACTATAAAACTCTAAACAATCCTCTAGCCATCACCCTAAATAAAGCAACCATTACTATAACAAAGCTCCAAATGCCTATTTCCTATATTCTTTATTGATCAGAACTTTGTTTCTATAAAGGAATAAAAAAAAATTTGTCAAACAATGAGGGGATTTACAATAAAAAAATACAATGAAACTCTTATTTTCTATCTATACCAAATTGCCATAGCCAAAAACACTAAACCACTACCAAAACATCAATAATCCAGATCACCATCATAACATCCTAACAACTACCATTGCCATCATTACTCATCACTAACACCACTACTGAAATAGCTACCATTGCCATCATTACCCATCCCTAACACCACTACTGAAACTATTAGCCTTCAATGAAATCAATTTAGTGTCCAACCAAGAATACCAAGACCCAAAACACCTTGCCTCTTCATCACACTATTCTTTAGCCACCCTCGATAGCCTACCTACTAGAGCAAACACCATTTCCCATAATCCATCATTTGAATCCTTCTATGACCACAACCTAAGACTCCTACTACCTTTGCTAGCCACTAAAATCTCAACCCCACAACTAAAAACCACTATTGCAGAGATCATCACAGCCTAGCCAAAGCTCCAACCATCACTTAAACCATCTTTAAACCATTAATCATTACCCATTTCACCCCAAGACAACAAGATCATGCCTAAAACCATCTTGCCTAGCTTTGCCACTAAAACTAATCTGTATCCACAACCTCCACAATCTCTACAGCCACCTCCATCATTGTAAACACCCATTTAAGTCTAAAGCATTTAATGTAACAATTTGGCCTCATATAAAAACTAAATGGGCTAGGCCATAAAGTTTTTTAACTCAGTTTTGGGTTTTATCTTTGTTTTTTTTTTTACATTAATGAATAAGATAATACAGAAGAAAGGATAAAAACATAAATAATAAAAAATAAAAATTAAGATTTTGAGAAGAAACATGAAAGAATAAAAGTGTTTTTAAAATTTAGGGGTTGGATTAAGTTTTGAAATCCCTATGCTTTTTCAAATAAAATTTTAGATTGAATGGGAGAGGATGCGATTTTGAATTGAAACCTTATCTTCACTATGAAAAATCTCTATATAAACTGATGTTTACAAATCAAAATGAGAGAAAAAGGAATTGAAAAAGGCAATAAAATCATGCAAAATGTGGAGGTTTTGCTTTGTACACTCTTTTGGCAATCTTTGAAGGGAATTGAATAGAGGAAAAAAAAACTATTGTGAGTTTACAATAAAGAGAAAAGAGATTGTCTTCACTGGAGTTCTTTTGTTCTTTTAGAGTTTTTAGATTTCTTTAGGTTTAATTAGAGGGAAATAGAGTGAGGAACAAATTTATGGGATTGAATTTTGTTGAAGGGAATTTTTTTTCAATCTTTTTCAAGATTTTTAAAAAACCAAATCCATTTTTCAATTGAATTTTTCAACAAGATTCAAAATTTTTGACCAAATTTTGATGAAGTTTCTAGAATCTGACAATAATTTTTAGAATCTGGAGTACTTCCGAGAACCATTGTTGGGTTTTTTGCAAAAAGCCAACAATCATGAGTTTTTTGACGACTTTGAGGATTTCAAGTGCCGGGATATACAAAAAAAAAAGAGACAATATAAAGTTCTAGAGAAGAAAGAAAGAGAAGAGAGAAGAAGAAAGGAAAGTTTGAAAAAAGAAGGATTTAGCTTTTATACAAAGGAGAAACGACATTGTTTGGAGTAAAAAGACCTAAGGATTCGGGTGTTTTACCATGGCCTAACCTAACCTAACCTATTCCACTTAACCAGAAACTTGACTATTTTGAGCCGTTTAAGCCAAGCAAAAAAAAAAAAAAAAGCCACTGAGCCACCTTTTGTTTCTTAAACCGAACCGATTCCTCAAGTTGAGCCAACACAATTCCTTTGGTAATTTTGTTCTCTTTCTTTTGCCTATTTATTTAACTATCATTTTTATCTTTTATTTATTAATTTTAAGTAAAATTTTAAATTTATCAATTTTTCATAAATTAAAAAATTTACTAAAAATTAATAATTAATAAATACTAAAAAGTTGAAATATCAATTTTCCTTAAACAAAAATAATTTCAAAAAAATTTAAAGAAAAATTAAAATATAAAATTTTCCTTAAAACAAAAAGCATTTCTAAAAAGTAAGGAAAAGTTAAAATATTATTTTTTCCTTAAGACAAAAATAATTTCAAAATTGTAAAAAATAATTAAAATATTAATTTTTTTTTAAATTTCTAAAATTTGAGAAAAAATTAAAATACTAATTTTTCCTTAAATGAAAATAATTGCAAAATTTGAGGAAGAAGTTAAAGTATTAATTTTTCATTAAAACTAAAGTAATTTCAATTTTTTGGGAGTAAAAGTTGAGATATCAAAATTTTCTTGAAATGAAAATAATTTTAAACTTTGAGAAAAAAAAGTTGGAATATCAATTTTTTCTTAAAGTGGAAAATAACTTTCAAAAAATTTAGAAAAAGCTAAAATATCTATTTTTTCTTAAAAATAATTTCAAAATTCGAGAAAAAAAGTTGAAATATCAATTTTTTCTTAAAATGAAAAATAACTTCAAAATTTGAGAAAAAGTTAAAATATTTAATTTTTTCTTAAAATGAAAATAATTTTAAAATTTTTGAAAAAGCTGAAATATTAATTTTCCTTTTCAAATGATCTTCACAATTCTAAGAAAAAAGTTGGAATATCAAAATTTTTCTTTAAAATCAATTATCTTTATGAAAATTCGTAAAATATAAGTGTTAAATAATTTAATGATAGACGCTCTTAAAGAGAAATAATTATTTTCTTGTATAATCTTGAGGTGAAAAATTCTTTTATATTTCTACTAAAATATTAAAGTCAGTTAAGAATAATTATCAATGCATGTAAATTTTTAAGGCTTAACGAATAACATGAAAGCAACTAATACTATCCTTTAATGGACATTATGAGCGTGTTGTGACCTTTCTCATATGTAATTGTACTCTCGAACCTAGCTTAGTTTCGTGAACTAGAATCTACCATCTAAAAATACTCAGGTCAAGCTTGGAATTTCTTTTGAAAATAAGATAGATTCAGTTAAGTGGCCAATCGTATCTAAATAAAAAAGATTGGTGGTGACTCTATGTCTAGCGGTGAAGTTTATAGACTTGTACATTATGATAGTTTGATGACTCCACTGGGATAGCCAAGAGTTAGGCTAACAAATAAATTTGTGTTATCTAAGCCTAATAAATTTGATTTTTTAAGAAGATTATTTTTCCTTATTTATTTTCTAAAAACATTTATTTTTATGTCATTCATGTGCATGTACAAACATGAGCTCTATACGTGAGCTTCGTCCCTTTAGGAGGGAGTAAAATACCTATATTTTTGTGAGGTTTTAATGCCTTCATAATGGCTAAGAAATACTCTTGGTCGAATTGAACCCTTTCCACTTGTAGCCTATAATGGGCAAGGATTTGGATGCCTTACTAGCTTATAATGGACAAGGATGTAAGGAACAATTTGGGATACTTTAGATTATCAACCTTAAACCACATTTAGTGAACCTTAGAAAGACCTAACCTAGAAGTAGAGCCATGTCTTTTCCCTTAGAATTGACCAGAAATTTAAGACTCATTCTTGTTATTATATATGATATTCTAATTTATTTCTTTTATGTTTTTCTTATTCAATGCACTAAGTAATCTTTCCTTTTGTTTGTTCAATTTTGCATGATTCATACTCATACCATAAAGTTGCATAAGGAATATTTGCCTTAAAAGACAGTTTTCAACAAAGAGTTTTTCATGGAATCCATAAAACGACTAGTTTACTCTTCATCTTTATTGGCTCCCTACAAGTCCCTAAATGAAGTAAAAGTTTAGTAAAAAAAAATCTAGCAAAAGGAGGAAAATTGTTTACCAATTAATCATGTTTCTACCTTGTCCAGAGAGCTATATCTCCGCTTCAAATAGAATAATCTGAAAGATTTGGTTAATGTGTGGAAGAAGAAGAGTCCAATGAGATAAGAAGAGTTTTGCTGGAAACATGGACACATAACATATCTTATTTCGATAAAGATCAAGAATCAACTAATTAAAGTGACAATTCAATTTGATGATCTTTCTTATAAATGTTATATCTTTAATGAAGTAGATATTGTACAAACTATTGAAGAATATTCAACTTTGCTTGATTTGCACCTCAAAGCTCCTAACAAAATACATGTCAAGAAACGTAAGTCAAGGTTTTGTAAAATGTTGGTGAATCTTATTGGCATTGACAAGAAGACTATAGATTCGTAGATGAAGAGAAAGTAAGAATAGATATGCTTGCCTTGAAAGTTTTTTCATGATTTTCTTATGCAATACCCCAATGATGAGCAAGGATTAAATGTGTTTGTCTTAGCCATATACAAAATGGTAATTTTTCCAAAGATTTTGGGTTACATTGAAATAGCAGTGGTTCACTTCTTCGAAAATGTGAAAAATGGCTGCAACCCTTCACTAGCGATATTGGTAAAGACTATAAAATCATTAAGATGCTATTTCCAAAATGGAGGGCATTTCATAGGGTGTGCACCGTTATTGTATATATGGATGAAAAGCCATTTCGAGTGTAAGAAAAGTGCATTCTCAAACTTTAACTTTCGTAATCAAGTGTCAATTAAAGATTTTGTGAAAGTGAATGGCTAGAGTAAAAATCTAAGAAAGACTAGGTGATTTTCCTACAAGGGTTGACAAACATCCAAGTAAAATGGTTAGTCTCATGGATGAATTGAGAGCCTATGTTATATCAGTGTAGAGAGGAAATTGTGGTTCCATTTTTAAACCTATTGGGAGCAAGAAGTTATGCACCATTCCTAATGAAAAGATAGTTTGGGGTAGAGCAGTTTGTTTCTATGACATATAAAATTCACCAGTTAGATTTTTCATACAGTGAGCCAAAAGCATTTCAAAAGGTGAGTGATCTGATTAAAGCATGGAAAAATCCTCAAAGGGTGAGTCTTGAACCCTTCACTGATAAAGTCACTCATGGATACTTGGTTTGGAGAGCAAGGTGAGAAAAAGGAAGTTATATTCACCTTTGAAGACTTTTCACAACCAATGAGTGAAAAGCTTGAAAAAATACCTTTAAAACTAGAGCTTGCAATGAGGGAATTTGAGGCTAAAAAAGATAAAATGAAGCAAGAGATCCAAAAGCTTCAAGAAAAAAGAAACCAATGAAAGGATAAAGCTGAAAAACAAGTAGTCAAGGTTTGCAAGATCACTAGGGAGCGTGACACAATTGTTAAAGTCGTAACTGAACTACACCAAGAATATAAGAGGCTATATGTAAAGGTAAAAGCCAAAGAGATAACAATTATCGAGTTAACTAGTGAGAACGAACGGTTAAAGAAGTAGTATATTAAGTTAGAGGAAGAAAGCACCTAGATCCAAACAAAAAATAACATGATGAATAGTCACATCAATAAGTTGAGGCAAAGACTAAATGAATAAGAAGGTTATATTACTGTACTGGTCAAAGAGCATAGGGAATTGTTGTAACAACTATAGTGTGATGAAAGCAAAATTTTGGGAAGATAGAGGTATATCAAGCATTTGGCAATGCATATTTGTCAAAAGGCATGCAAGGCAAGAGCAATGGTCAAAGACGAAAAAGCATTAAGGCGTGTAGTGAACCCAAGAAGGAAGCATGGGCAACATTTGTCAAATTTCATTAAAAAAGCAAATGATCAATATTAGCATATTAGGCATTTTTATGGATATTATTCTAGGATGATAAATTCCATGTAAACAAAGTTCTAAAATAAATGAAATATCTTTTGTTGAACACTATCATAAGGTAAATATTTTTGCATTCATGCATTTTCATTCATTGCACTTAAAAGAAAATTCAAAATCTCATTTTGGGTTTATATATATTTTTTAAGTTTTCATTATAACATAATCATATAGGTTTACTAATTCTAAGATACGGTAATAAAGGTTTAAAGATAGCTCAATCGTTAAAGATTTCAGTCCAACCTACCTGTTATTCATATAATACTTGATCATGATTGAGGCAAATAGAGCAAGAGCAAATAATCATATCAAGAAGATTGAGAAAGCTTAGGAAGAGATAAATGGGAACTTAGTAAAAATGATGGAGGTGTTAAGGAAGTTAGACAAAGGCAAAAGTGATAGAAGAGACCCCCAATTCATATGAGCAATAAGACATTATGAATACTTTGTATGCTTTAGATTTGACCCAAATCAAGGCCAATCTTCTTAAGACGCACAAGCCTTACATATGCCATTTTTTGAGGCATATGCTTATACATATCCTAAAATGCCATTCTATAGCTAGACTAATCTTACCTTTGGGGTAAAGGTGTTTGACCTAATTGAAATTCCTAAATTTAATGATCTTACAGAGAAGGAGAGACTAAAGACAAAAACCTCTAAGGTGATGGAAGAGTCAAGCTTACAATAAAATATGAATCTTTTAGAGGAGAAAGTTTGAGCTATCAAAGGAATCAATTATTTCGGTTCCATGCATGCAACGAGATTATGTTTAGTCCCAGATGCGGTTATTCCATCGAAATTTAAAGTTTCTAAATTCAAGAAATATGATGAGATTAAATTTCGGTAACTCATGTTACCATGTATTGCCACAAAATGGTTGCCCATACTAATGATGAGAAATTGTTGATACATATATTTCAAGATAGCCTTACTGGATTCGCGACTAGATGGTACATGCAATTGGACCAGACTTGTATCCATTCTTGGAATGAATTGGCAAAGGCATTTATTGTTTAATACATACACATCATAGACTTAACACCCAACCATCTTTCCTTGCAAAGTTTGGAAAAAAAACTATGGAGAATTTTAAGTAATACACCCAAAGACAGAGAGATGTCATCCCCCAATTCCAACCGTCCCTCACCAAGAAAGAGGTAACAATGTTCTTTGTCAACACCTTGCAAATACCCTACTATGAAATGATGAGAAGGAATGCCACAAAAAACTTCACTGACATGGTTATTTTAGGTGAAATGATTGAAAATGTCATTATCAATGGCAAATTAGATGAAGGAGTGACAACTAATGCAAATAAGAATAGCCCACCCAAGAAGAAAAAAGGTGAAACTCATGCTATGGAGCTATGAAAGACAATAATTTAGAGGTTATGCTTCTTTCTATCACCAACCCCTATTCTAAGCCTAAGTTGCATTTATCCATTACCTATACCAACCACTATTAACTTTCTGCCTCTAATAAGACCCATTTCTAAGCCAAGCAATTAGTCAAACAATTCGAGAAGACTGTGAAATAATCAAGAGAAAGTCATATTTGATGTAATCCCCACACCCTACACAAACTTATTCCCATAACTTATGGAGAAACATTTACTAGTTCCTATCTACATAGAACCTTTGGAACCACCCTTCCCCAAATGGTATGACCCCAATGCCCATTGTGATTACTGCTATGGAGTTACAAGTCATTTTACTAAGAATTGTACTTTCTTGAAACATAAAGTACAAGGTTTGATTAAAGTTGGATTGATTAGTTTTGAAGAGAAAAAGACACCCAATATTAGTGATAAGCCTTTGTCAAATCATACTAGGGCAGCTATCAATGTTATACATGCTGATAAGGCTAACCAAATTAAAAAGAAGAATGGATGAAATTAAAACTGCACTAGGTAAAGTGTTTGAAACCTTGTTCAAGGCAAAGATATTGTATCTAGTAAATCTACATACTTATCATAGAGAACATAATATAGCTCAAACGTGTAAATATAAGGCATTCAATTAAAGATTATGACCAGTTTCGCTAAACATTGTAAAACTTGGTGGACTCATTCCAAATTGAATTCTATGAAGATGAAAAAGGTTCGAGGAATGTGAAAGTATCCACTACAAACATGGCTCTAAGATTTTGTTCCAAAATTAGTGATAATATACTATGAAAGGTAGCCAAATCCAATAAAGGACCAACTCACCTCTAAGCTAGTTATAACTTTCAAAATCTCTAGCATTTTTCCATATCAAAGTAATAAAGCAATATTGTGGAAATACAACTATGATGTCATAACACCAAGACCAAAGGGTGATGAGACTTCGAACAATCTTGATGCTGCAAACATAGCTAATATAGGTGGCATGAGTTAAAGTGAAATGTGTTATTCTCCAAAAATACTGGAGAAAGCTAGGAAAGAAAAAGTAAAAGTTAAAGAAAAATAAGGAAACAAGAAAGATTATGTGGTAGTTTTAAGCCAAAAATATGAAAAACCAATTTTAAAAAGGAAGCACATGAGTTTTTAAAGCTAATTAAACATAACGAGTATAGTGTGGTGGAACGACTAAATAAGATATAGCTAGGATCTCATTTCTATCACTATTGCTTACTTCAAAGCCTCATCGCAATGCTTTATTAAAACTATTAAATTAAGCATATGTATCTCATAATATATCTATGGAATACGTAAACAACCATATAGGAAATCTGGTGGCTACAAAATACATTACTTTTAATGATGATGAGATCCCTTAGAAAGGAAGAGAAAGTACTAAGGCTTTGCATCTTACTACTAGATGCAAGAGTCATACGATGGCCAAGGTCCTTATTGATAATGGCTTTGCAATTAATGTTATGCTGATGTCTACTTTGGCTAGGTTGCCTATTGACATGTCCTACATAGAATTAGCCACATGATTACCAGTGCCTTCGATAGAGCTTGACAAAAGATAGTAGGTGACATTAAATAAAATTACATATTAAGCCATGTGATTTCAATTTTAAGTTTTAAGTAATGGACATTTTGCCATCATATAGTTGTTTGTTGTGTAAGTGTGGGATTTATATGGTAGGCGTTGAATCCATATGGTAGGCGTTAGATGATAAAGTTCATTGTTGATGGTAAGTTGGTCTATGTATCAAGGGAGAAAGATCTACTCATGACTCAACTGATGAACACCCCATACGTGAAAGCTACAAATGAAGCCCTATAATGCTCTTATAGATCTTTTAAGCTTTTTAATGCAACTTATGTTGGCAAATGATCTAGATTGTATGCACCACAATTATTAGTGGCTACTAAAATAGTGGTGAAATAAATAGCCAAAAAAGGTTGGCACCCCAGGTTGGGGCTAGGAAAAGAGAAACAAGTATAGACATATAATTTTGTCTGAGATAGTTTATCACTTTAAATCGAGCTCGATTTGCAATTGAGCTTTGACTATAATTTTTCGGGCTTGATACATGGTCCATTTTTAAATGCTCATAGGTAAGGCTCGTTGCATAGACTGAGTGAATGCCTAAATTGGCCTAATAAAGGCCCATTCTTCAAAGCCCACTAAAGGCTATTAAATACATTAAAATATATATAATAAAATAAAAAAATATTGATTATATTAGAGTATTAAAAATTTTAAAATTAGATTAAAAATTATTTAAAAAATTAATTAAAAAAGAAAAAGTTAAAAATTAAAAATTAAAAATTAAAACTAATAACATAAATAAATACAAAACCAAGAAAAAAGGGGCTTCAATCAAATAAAGCCTAAAGATATAAGGAACACAAAAGCCCATAAAAGCCCAATTGGGCTATTGAACATGGCTCAAATAAAAAGGAGAAGGCTCACTCGACCTTGAAAATGTTGGCATGAGGCCAATCTGCATGGACAACCATCACATAAGGGGGATTAAAAAGCATGCATGGAATGGGATGAAGACGGGGATGGTGAGTTTGGCAATGTGGAAAAGGGAAAAGAGGTAAACGTGGGAAGAGTTGCGTAAAAGAAGAAGATAGGAACAAAAAGCCTGTAGCAGGAAGATGAGAGGGAAAAAAGAACTAGAAAGCACGGTAGGAGGGTGAAAATGAGCGTGAAAACTAAAGGGAAAGAAGAAAAGCTGGCCAAACCGTGAAGTTTCAACCAAGAAAAAATAGGGAGGAAAAGAAGGCTGGGCACGCAGCGTTCAAGAGGTGAGGCCACTAGCATAGCAGAAACCAAAAGAAAAAAGAAAGAGAGAGAAGCAAGATCAACTATAGTGGAAAAAAAAGGGAAAGACAGCAAGCAAGCAAGGGAAAACTAGCAGTATCCAAGTAAAAAAATTAGAAATACAACCCAAAAAATAAATAATAATAAAGCAAAAGAAAGCATGCGACAGTGAAAATGGAGAAAGCATAGAACGCAGCAGGAAAAAGAAGAGAAAGCAAAAACTTGTAGCAAAAAAATGAAGAATAAAAGCGTGAAAAAGGGTAAAAAAAATAGAAAAAAAAAAGAAAGAAGGAAAGTGAACTGTGGCAGGAAGCCACGTAAAAGAAAGGAGAAAAATGTTAGGGACACCATAACTCTGATACCATTTGTTGGGCTAAAAGCCTCCAATCCAATCACACCAGTTGAAGTGAAATCAAACAATAAATCAAACACATAAGAGACAACAATTTAACGTGGTTCAGTCCAACTAACCTACATCCACGGATGAGAAACAAGATCCACTAGTTGTAGAGAATTACAAACTTACATCAAATCATCAACCTCAGTCAACAATCAATACTCATAAGACACTCTCAATCTCTTCTAGTCCTATGAAGTATTCTTAACCCAAACAAACACAAACCCAAACCCTTGTGCACCCTTTCAACATAACCAAACACATACCCATATGCTCTCATACATCATACCTATATGGACCCTCTCAATCTCCTCTAGTCCACTCACAAACAAACATACACACCTATAAGACGTAGAGCCTCAATACTCCTATGGGGTGTCTATCTCACAAAACCCTACAACTCTCTTACATCTTTTTCTCATACCTAACCCTATAGAGACTTCACCTATTTATAACCATACAAACTTGCCCATTAAGAATCCCTTTCCTTTTAGAATTCTTCTCTTGCAAGTCAAACTTACTTATTAAAAATCATCTTTCTCTTGGAATTCTTCTTTTGCAAGTCTTCTTGTCCATCAAGCAATATCTGACAAATCCCAAACAAATTTTTAACAAATCTCAAATAAATCTCTTATGAAATTTGAACCAATATTCCTAACAAAAAAGACCAGAAAAATAAAACTGGCAGTAGCGAAACCTAAAAAAAAAAAAAAGAATAACAAGCAGAAAACACAGAGAGGAAAAGAAGCAAAAGGTGTGAAAGGAAACCTCGTGAACAGAAAAAAAAAAAGAGAGAAGCACATGAAGATAAGCAAAAAACCAGAAAATGGAGCAAGAGGATGGGTGAGAGGTATTTGTTTTATTTGTTTTTTTTCCTTTCTTACTTACTACTTTTGTATAAAGTTTATTCATAGAAGCTTATGAATTTTTTTTCTTTCTCATCTTTTCCACTTTTTTTGTCGTATGTAGACTATTTTGGAAAGCTTCGTCATTTTCATGCCTTGTTCAATTTTTTTGCATGAGATGTGTTGAAGGCCGAATCTTCATTCTTTCCATGATGCTTGCATATGGTTTCATGTTTTTAGTTTCATCGGGGATCCACTGTTTGTTCTAGCTTGCATATATATATAATATATATACATGGCTTTTATTGCATGAGAGGTTGGAAGGCATTACATGTTTATAGTTGTTTCTCATGGGTTGACTGAATACATAAAATGAGTTTAAATTTTTTGTCTTTTGCTTTAGTTTAGGTCTCCTATTTTGGATTGATAAGTATGATTTATGAATGGATTACTAAAAGAATTAATTTTAGTTTAAATTTTGTGAAGTTCTAATTCCTTTGTGATTTAAATTTATATGTTAGTTCAAATTTTTATGTGATTTAATTTTTCTTATTTTAATTTATTACTTTAAAATTTTAAAAAAGAAGATAATAATAATGAAAATAATAATATATATAGTATAGGATTAGAATAAATAACGATCATAGTAATATGTAGATAATAATAGTATAGAGAATGATCTAATAAATGTTTTAGCTTAGAAAATAATAATAATAATAATAATAATAATAATAATAATAATAATAATAATAATAATAATAATACATTTTAAATATAAAAAATATTTCTTAATCCCTGCTTAGATATTAGAAAAAATAAAAATCAAAGTTTAATAAAAATAGTAATAATAATACTTCTGCCTACATGTAAGGGAATTATTAAATAATAAAGTTTAAAACATAAAAATTTTAAAGAATAAAGATTTAAAATTGGAGAGTCTAGTTGAAGAGTAAAGAATAAAGAATAAGTAAACAATAAAATGGTATTTCACATATAAATAATCTCACCCAAACTTTGCCTAGATGTTAAAAAGTCTAAGTGATCTTTTTGTGTTTGAAAACCCAATTTTTAAATTCGTATTTTATCCTCATCTACATATATTTCATTTTTAAAATAATGTGTACATTGATAATTCATATATATGTTTGTTTATGTTTAATATTAATTATATTATTTACATTTTTTTACTGCATAAAAAGTTCTTTAAAAAATTAGTTTTGAGCAAATAAAATTAAAATAGCATTTAGTGAAATATAATTGCTAGTACTCTATCTCGATGTTGAAGAGTCATTAATGATTATCATTTATAAAGAGTGTTACTTTATTATTTTTAAGGACTGTTGTGATAAATTTTAGATGAAAATATTATCTTTCAATTCTGCCTTTATGTTAGAGCATTTGAAAATATTTCTTTAATCTAAAATTTTCATAATACTCCTAAATAAAGTTTTCTTTAAATTAATCTTATTTCTTTAAAATAAAGGGAATTATTATTAAGTCTTAAAATGAAACCATTTTTATCTAAAATCAATGATAGCACATATTTAATTGGTACTAAATTTATGGAGGTTGTGGGATATTAATCTTTCCCTACATGTAATCGATTCTTGAGCCCAATCTTGTTTTTATAGACCAAAATCATCTTTTTAATAAAGCTCTAAACCCGTTTTATTAAAAAGACAAAATTTTTGGGTGATCAATCACACCCTAAAAAAAGATTGGTGATGACTCCCAGTGTTTTTCATGATTTAAAATTTTTACATCTAGTAATTGAGTCTCCGAACTGATATGTTATAATAGCTTGGCAACTCCACTGGTGATATTTTAAGAGTCAAACCAAAATTTTTTAATTATGCGCTATTAAAAATTTTTTAGATTTAATTAGTTTTACTTGATATTTAATTTAATTCCCTTTATTTTATTTTTTTTCAAAAAAATATATATGTAGGTTAATAAACAAGGTAAATTGCATGTTAGTTATTACTTTGTTTTGATGTTGTGTTTATGATTTATTTATGTTATTTTGTTTAATATGTTACTTTGCACACCTTTGCATATTTACTTACATGCATAAGTTCTAGACCTGGGCTCTGTCCTTATTAGGAAAAAGTGAAGTAGCTATGGTCTTGTGAGGCAATAACCTCTGTATTTGCTAGCGAAACATTTCCACTTAGATCTAACCCTTTCTGTTTGTAGCTTGTAATGAGTGAGGATTGGTGTGCCTTATTAGTTTGTAATGGACAATGATGTAAGGTTAATTTGAGAATCTTTAGACAAGTAAATCCTAACCCGACCTATCGTGAGCCATAGGAAGCCTGCCTAAGGCAGAGCCATGCCTCTTTTCTTTAGAAAATTACCAAAGGTTAGGACATTGTATATATTCTATTATTTTTGTTGTATGATATGATTGTTTTGTTTTTGTTATTATTTGTTTGTTTGGATCTTTGATTTCTTTTATTTGTATAATATTTAATTTTGTTCCATACATCATATAGATATTGAGTGGTCAACAATCAGAATCATATAGATAAGATTTTGACTGAATGGCAAGTGTATAAGGATTATTGGTCCCACACTTGTAATATAAACGTGGAAGCTTGGGAAAATGTGGAAAGCGTAAAGCCTAGGAAGGCAATAGTATATAAAGCACTTAACTTCTCAGATCTACAAGGCTGTGCAAAAAGCAAACAAAATGGTGAAAGGTGCTGAAGAACTTGAGTGAGAGGTCGTACCGACTCAGCATTGTAGTAAGCAATTATTGAGTTTCTTATAAGGAGCAGTATGCTCAAGTTAGGTGTTTTTATGATTTTAATGCATGGATGATTGGTTGATGTACAAAGATTTCTATGGTTAATGAATGTTTCTTTTTTACCTAGATTAATCCAAAGCAATACCTCTTTTGCATTACATTACATTCATTGCATATAGGTAAATTAATAAAAGCAAATTATTAATAATACTAATAATAATAACAATAATGATTATACCATGCATTCTAATTCATGATTAATAATTAAAGGTTCAAGGACAGCGAAGCCAAAGAAATTAGCTTAAGCAATTCGCACAAGTATAATACCCACTTTAATTTTCAAATTATAGAAAAAATGAATTCAGCTAAGATTGAAAGAGTCAAAAAGGCACAAGAGGAGATAAGGGAGAGAATGATGGAAATACAGTTCAATATCGAGGCACAGATGTATGAGTTAAGACAATTGTTAACTAGCTCCCTCAAAGGCAAAAAGGTTGCTAGTATACAAGAATTAGGGAGTGGGATTATTATAGAGGAATCAACATATTCTCCAAGATTTGCTCTATCCCGAGTTCATACTCCCTGAAGAATCTATTTGCATTCACTAACCACACGACCTTTCACTTTTGCTGGACCTTCTGTTAGTCAACACTAACCTTTCACTTTTGCTAGACCATTTGCTAGTCAACCCCTAGTACATGTGAATGTCAATCTAGGATCTAGTCCTATTGATCTTATCATGGTACCAGATTTAGATAATGCTATTGAACAAGAAAAGCTACGTGGCATGTCTGCACCAATAGTGGTATTAAGATGAAAAATAAGTATAAGCTGCTAGAAGAAAACTAAGGGCCGTGGAAGGGAATGACATCTTTGAGAACATGGATGCAAATGAGCTTAGTTTGGTGCTTGATTTGGTTATACCAACAAAATTCAACGTCCTCAATTTTGAAAATTTCGATGGAACTACATGTCCTTCTACTTATATTACAATGTTCTATCATAAAATGATTGGTCATACTCACAACAACAAGCTTTTGATATACTGTTTCCAAGATAATTTAACTAGATTAGTAATAAGATGGTACGTTCAATTAGATCAGAATAAAATTCATACATGGAAAGACTTAGCTAAAGCTTTCTTGGATTAGTATAAGCATGTCATTGATGCTACTCCAGATAGGCTATCTCTACAAAATATGAAAAATAAGTCAATAAAAAACCTTTAGGGAGTCTACACATCATTGGAGAGATGTAGTGGCTCAAGTCCAACTATCGTTATCTAAAAAGAAAGTTATAGTGTTGTTTATTAGCATATTGAGGGCCTCGTATTATGATAAGCTGGTGGGAAATGCTACAAAGAATTTTTTTGACATGATAATTTCAGGAGAAATGATCGATAATACCATTAAAACTAGTAAGTTGAAAGGCTTGAAGCTTTTGGTACCAAGAAGTCAGCCAACCCAAGAAAGAAAGAGCAAGAGACAAATATTGTGTCTATGGGGAATCCATCATTCCAACCATTTGTCCCATATAATCCAAGACCACAATTCCCCGCCTATTATCCAACCATTAATAAAGCTACCCAACTACCATACCTCTATCAACCATCCTAACAACCTCAATACATACCAGAATATAATCCATAACCACCCAGTTTCACTCTGGTAATGTCAACTCAACCAGCTAGTTCAAGTCATAAGAACCAATAAAATAATAACAATCAAGAGAAACCTCAATTTGACCTTATCCCTATGTCATACACCAATTTGTATCCATAATTGATGAGAGGTCACCTTATTGCTCCTAAAAGTATAGTGCCATGGAAGTCACCATACCTAAAATGTTATGACCCTAACACTAAGTGTGATTATCATTATGGTGTAGCAGGTCATTTTGTTAAAAATTACATGGCTTTGAAATGTAAGGTGCAAGAGTTGATAAATCAAGGTTGTTGAATTTCAACTCTAAATCTATACTTAATATTAGTGGAAACCCTCTTCCCAATCATTCCGGTGGCAATACTAATATAGTGTCAAATGGAAAAGGGTCAAAAGTAAAAAGATGGGTCAACCAGGAGGAGACTCTAATGAAGAAAGTTTTTGACTATTTGGCTAAGAGAAGCATGATTTTGCCCATAATTGATGGCATAGTAGTGTAAATGATGACCATGATTGGCCACTATCATGGAAAGAATGTGGCTCATGTAATTTATGATTGCCAAGGATTTTGGACAGTGTTACAACAGTTAATGGATGAAGGGGCATTTGAATTTTATGTTGAAGATGATGTTAGCAATATGAATATGATAGGTGATAGGTCAGAAGCATCTTTTATTCCAAAAGCCCTCACTATATTTTATGATGATGAAACAGAGCCAGCTATAGAGGAGTCGATGCATTTCTTTAGATTACCATTGATAATTTATGTTCCTAGTCCCCTTCCCTACAAAAGTGATAAGTTAGTCCTATGGGGCTATAATTGTGTAGTGGAAGTTCAAGGGTTTGCTGATGAAGTAGCCTTAGAGAACAAAGTAAGTAAACACAACACAAATATAACAAGAGTAGGAAGAATGACTAGAAGTGGTCATTGTTACACTCTCGAAATGCTTGAAAGAGTTAAGAAAGTGTTAGCCTTAAATTGATCCTTATTTTGAAATGACAAAACATTAAGCTAAATAAGCTTGATCAAGATTTTGAAAAAGATTTATTTAGTACATGTTCTTAAGTTTTATATTTTGGTACTAAATAAATAATAGGTTTTTCAAAGTATAAACAAACCTTTCTTTGTTTTCATATTTCTTAAACCAAATCAATATTTTAAAGATTATTTATTTGAACTTAAAATGAAAGTCCAATTTTTGATTTTAAAGTAAACTCATTCATTGTGGACTTAATACAATTTTGATAATATTGGTTTTGAGAAACAGATTAACTTAAGAAAGTTGTTTTGCAAGAACAAAGTTTTCCAACATTGAACTTGTTTATTTTTTTGTATTAATTCACAAAGTTTTAATATTTGAATTTTATATGGTTGGAAATATCTTTGATTCTACTTTCTAATGGATCAAACAAAATCAAAATCCCAATTTTCTAAGAAAAGATTTGGAATTTTTACTAGATACTTTGTAGTTGTCTAAAAACTGCACAAAAGGTAGCTTTGAAAATTCACTATAATTCTTACACAATGAATTAGGTGATGAATTTTATAAGGATAGAAAGCCCTTTAAGTCTAGTTTCTAAATCTTCAAACAGTTTTGTGATTTGAATTTGTATAATTCAAGATATGATCAAATTAGTGAGTAGAGTGCAAAACAGGATACAACATAATAGCTTGATTGAATCGATCCCCTGGGTTGCAGGATCGATCCCCTAGCTGAACCAATCGATTGGATCCCTTACCTAATCGATTGGGTCATGTTTTTCAAGTGGAAAATGATACAAAACTTGAACCAATCAATCCCCTCATGGAAGGGATCGATCGGGTCTAGGCAGAAACTCTCTAACGGCTAGTTTTTCATGCTTCCAACGAGCATTTCTTCTTCCAAACTTACCTTAACGGCTAGTTCTTCAATTTCTATATATATTGGCCACTCCAACACACCAAAAAGGTTGATGAATCAAGAGAGAAAGATCAAACAAATCATATATTCATTCTCTCAAGAGTTTTAGAGCTTTAAAATCTATATCTTTGTATTTGTTGTATCCAAAATTATATTTGTTGTTCATTCATCATTTTCTTGTACTTAAACTTAGAAAACACTTAGCCTTAGAGAGGTTGTTCAATTGTTTGCAAAATTACCTTTAATATACAAGGGTGGAAGAGAATAAGAGGTGAGGTATCGTCTTGAGAGCTCTGTAGTGAGATTGGGTAGCTTTGTAGTGAGATTGGGTAAAATACTACAAAGGGTAGAGGTGTCTATCTTAAGCCTTAGAAAGAAAAAGATAGGTTGCATTTTCAATTTAATAATAGTGAATTGAAGCCTTGGTATGAACAACTAAGAAGAAAGGACATAAGTACCTTGTGGAGAAGGGCCAAACCTCTATAAATTATTGTATTTAATTTCTCTATCCTTATCTCCTTAAAATTTATTGTTGTTTATATTTGATTTTAGGTTCATTAATTGTTATTGTTTGCATTATATTTTTAACAAAAGTGCTTATTGTTTTAATTTTCATTCAATTATATTGAAATAATTTGTTTAGGAAGAATTTGAAAAACTCCAATTCACCCCCTTCTTAGATCACCAACTCACCTAAAAAGCTAATATAAAGGAAAGGCAAAGGAAAAAGATAAGGTCACAATGGAAAGAGATTTTGGTCCTGTTGTAACAAACCTAAAAGTTCAGTACAAGAAACCTGTGTTTGAAAAAAAAGTTTGCTAGTTTCTTAAAGTTATCAAGCATAGTGAGTACAACGTAGTAGACTAATTGAATAATTAACTAGCTCATATCTCATTGTTGTCGCTACTAATGAACTAAAAACCACATAGGAATGCTCTGTTAAAAGTGTTTAATCATGCTTATATTAAGCATAATATTTTTGTAGAGAATGTAGATCACATGGTGGAGAATATTATAGCCTCAAATTTTATTTTAGTTATTGATAATGAGATACCTTTTAAAGGACATGGTAGTGTCAAGGCTTTACACGTTATAGTTAAGTGTAAGACTTATATGATGGCCAAGATGCTTATTGATAATGGGTCATCCATTAATATAATACCTATGATCACATTTTCAAAGTTGCTAGTGGATTGGTCAATTATGAGAAACAACCATATAATAGTTAGGGCTTTTGATGGGGCACAGAGAGAAGTAATTAGTGATATTGAAATTCCATTATAGATTGGTCCATGTACCTTTAATGTTCAACTCCAAGTTATGAACATTACATCTTCATATATTTGTTTACTTAAAAGGTCCCAGATTCATATAGCAGGAGTCATTCTTTCATCCTTGCATCAGAAGGTAAAGTTTATTGTTGAAGAAAAACAGGTTTGCTTGAATGGTGAAGAAAACTACTGGTAACTAAAACTCTAACTACTCCTTATGTTAAGGCTATAAAAAAGGCACCAAAGTGCTCATTTAGAGCTTTTGAGATAATAAGTGCCATGCATGTTAGAGAAAGGTCAAAGATACATGTGACTTAGTTGTCAAACACCACAAACATGGTAATCAAGTAGATCATCAGCAAAAGCTAGCGAGCTGGATAGGGTTTAGAAGCATCCTTGCAAAAAATCAAAAAAGCATCGATCATAATTGAAAACAAGGAAAGGTGAGGTTTAGGTTTCAAGCCTACTGCTATAGATAAGAGAAAGATAATGATGGAAAAGAGAAAAAAGAGACTGGCATGCCAAAAGGGGCATAATTCAGAGAATGAGAGAATGGTATTCCTTTACTTGTATGAGACATTTCATTCTGGTTGGTACATTTATCCTAGATCAACAAAAGTGAAAAAAAAGGGAATCAATTCTTGAAACGAAAGAGGCTTTCTCTCAGATTCAAAGTAAAAAATATATAAAAAAGATGCAAGAAGAAAAGACATTTTTTCTTTTTCTAGAATTAGGAGTTTGAAAATGGTGTTTTGTTGCTGTTGTCTTTTGAACATCTAAAACCTTAAGTTCCAATTGCTTATGCCCAAAAGCATGTGGAGAAAAATGTATGGGCTTGTTTTTAATTATCTTAGCCTATAAATGAAATGCATTTCTCATACATCATCTTTCTAGTTTTCTTTTCTTGGTTGCCTATAGTTTTCTTATTTTTTCTCGATTCGCTTGTATTTTCTTATGATTAAACCTATTTTTAGGTTTTTAAATAACAAACATTATGGATGAACAAGACAGTAATGGCGGATTTGATTTCAAAAATTCAATTAACATTAGTGAGCTTGACAATGATGTTATTCTAAAGATTATGAGTTGCCTCATGAATTGCTAAAGTGGATGCAACAAGAAAGAAAAACCATAGAGCCTCATCATGAGGCCATAGATTTGGTGAATTTGGAAAATAAAGAGAATAAAAAGGAAATTAGGATTGGTTCTTCACTATCGTCGATGGAAAAGCAAAAGTTAGTAGGCTTGTTGAAGGACCATGTAGACATATTTGCATAGTTCTATCAAGATATGCATGGACTTAATACGGTTGTGGAACATAGATTGCCTCTAGGGCCAAATTGCTGACCAGTATAATAAAAATGGAGGCAATTAAAGCCAGAGATATTGTTGAAAATAAAGGAAAAAGTGAAGAAGTAGTTTGATGATGATTTTTTAAAAATAGCCAAATACCTAAAATGGATAGCCAATATGGTCCCGGTTCTTAAGAAAGATGAAATAATGATAATGTGTATGGATTATCAAGATTTAAATAAGGTTAGCCTAAAAGATAACTTCCCATTGCCACATATTGACACTCTTGTGGATAATACTACCAAGCATTTTACCTTTATGTTCATGGATTGATTTTTTAGATATAACCAAATCAAAATGGCTCATGAAAATATGGAGAAAACTACATTTGTGATGATGTGGGGCACATTTTGCTATAAAGTTATGCCTATTAGGCTTAAAAATGCTAGCACCATATATCAAAGAGTAATGGTCACTCTTTTCTCTGATAGATACACAAAGAGATAAAGGTATTTAAAGGCGATATGATAGCAAAGTCATGGAAGGAGAAGATCATGTAGCTAATCTCAAAAAGCTTTTTGAAAGATTGCAAAAGTATCAACTCAAGATAAATCTTGCCAAATGTACATTCAATGCTAAATCAAAAAAATTGCTAGGATTTGTTATCAATGAAAAGGGTATTGACGTAAACCCTAATAAAATTCAGGCCATTCAAATTTTAGTAGCTTCACACACACAAAAAGAGGTGAGAAGCTTTTTAGGGTGATTGAATTATATTTCATGCTTTATATCCCAACTCATTTCAAAGTGTGATCCAATCTTTAAGTTACTGCATAAGAATTATCCTAGCAGTTAGGATAAAGAATGTCAAAGTGCTTTTGAAAAGATTAAGGAGAATTTAACAAACCTATTGGTGTTAGTACCACCCATTGCAAAAAGGCCATTAATCTTGTATTTAACAGTGGAAAGAATTCGATGGGGTGTGTATTAGGGCAAAGAGATAAAATTGGCAAGAAAGAACAAGCTATTTATTACTTGAGTAAGAAGTTTACAGAGTATGAAACTAAATAATCTCAGTTAGAAAAAAATGTACCGGGCATTGGTGTGGACTACTCGTAGGCTTAGGTAATATATACTTTATCATACAACCTAGCTTATATCAAAGTTAGATCCTCTCAGATACATGTTTAAGAAGTCATACCTTTCGGGCAAAATAGCTAGATGGCAAGTCATGTTTTTCGAAATATGATATTGTGCATGTGTCACAAAAGTCTATAAAAAGAGGTACGATTACTGATTTTCTTGCCAATAGGGTTATAAAAGATTATGAGCCTATAAAGTTTGACTTCTTAGATGAAGATTTAATGGCAATCTTAGAGGATGAAAAAGAAGAGCCTATGAAGAAGTTATGAAAGATTTTTTTGATAAGGCATCCAATAATATGGGGCATGACATTGGGGTAGTATTAATATCGCTAAAAGGGAATTATTATCATAGCATTGCAAGGCTGGATTTTAATTGCACAAATAATGTAGCTGAATATGAAGCATGTGCCATAGGATTACAAATGGCCATTAAAAAGAATATTGATGTATTAGAAGTATATGGGGACTCAGCCCTGTAATCTACCAATTAAAAGGTGAATAAAAGACTAAGGACCTAAAATTGGTGTTATACCAAAAATATATAGCTGATTTCATTAAGCAATTTAGAGAGATCCAGTTTGAACATGTTTCTCAAGAAGAGAATTAGATTGCTAATGCATTGGCTACTTTGGTTGCAATGTTCAAGTTAAATGCCAATACAAGAACTTGGCCTATTACAGTATAGATGCAGGATTCACCAACCCATTATTCAAATGTAGAGATCGACCCTGATATCATAACATTGTATAGTACATTAACTATCGAGAATATCCCGAGGCTTTGGAGAATGATAAGAGGATTATTTGAAGATTAGCAACAAGGTATGTGTTGAATGGAGAAATTCTATACAAAAAGGTCGAGATCAAACATTGTTAAGATGTGTAGATACTGTGGAAGCAAAAAAGATACTAGAAGTAGTCCATGAGGGAATTTGTGAGACCCATATCAATGGACATATGATGGCTAAACAGATAATGAAAGTAGATTATTATTGGTCTACATTAAAAAATAATTGCCTCATTTATGCCAAAAAGTGCCTTCTTTGAGAGTATTGATAGAAGGGAAGTTGGATGAGGCAAATTGGATTTAAAAACATTTCAAATAGTTAAACCTCATAAAAGAGAAGAGGCTATCAGTATTTTGTCATAGGCAAATGACAAGAAGTTATAGCCCCGATGTTTTGGTGAAAAAGAAATGGTCCTAAAAAAGATCATGACAAATCAACAAGATAGTGGAAAAAAAATGGGCACCTAATTGGAAAGGCTCATATATGGTGAAAAGGCATTTTTGGTGAAAAGGCATTTTTGGATGGGCTTTGATCTTAATAGAAATGGATGTGGATGAATTGCCAGCTTTAGTGAATTCTGATGCTATAAAGAAATATTTTACTTAAAAAAATAAAAATAACATTAAAAATAAAAAAGCAAAAAAAAAGTAAAAAATAAAGGATTCGAGCTAAAAACCCAAAAAGGTAATTTGAACGAAAAAGAGGCATTTGAGTTGAAAACTTGAAAATGAGGCTTAAACAAAGAAGGAGCTAAGGGGGAAATCTTGTAAAGGCAATGCGAAATGGTGCAAAGTTGGACTGATTAGAGACGAAGAAAAGTTTGCAGCAAGTTGTATCAGGTACAAGTTGTAGGGCAAGGATTAGTTGTACAAGTACAAATCTAGCAAGATTGCTTATGTAATGAGTTTTTAAGAAAAGATCTGGTTTGAATTGACTTGGCTTGTCAAATGTTCATTATCTAAAGAAATGATATTTGATTTCCTCGAATATCTTTTTAAGTTTTTCTATGTATTTCAATAGCCTTATCTTTTCATTTCCAAGCCAAAATAAATTTCTCATTGCTGATTAAATCTATATTCCACTTTGAACTTTGAAATCATTGTATTTGTCACTAGAGGTTAGGATAATTATTGATAATGCTCATAGCAGACCTATGTATTACTCAAAAAAGATGAATGGATGACAATAGTGCAAAAAGATAGAATTAATTGATTGGAGGGATGGATGGATGACAAAGAAAGAATTTAGAGAAAATTCCTAGATAAGTAAAGGTCATAGAACATATTTGTAAAAAATCAATCCATCAAAAAAGGAGGAAAAGGAAATAAGATGGAAGATATTGGGATAGCATTTAGAGTTTTAAAAAAGCTAAGCTAATCTTGAACTTAGAATTAATATGATCAAGATAAATCATTGATTGTCTTTTTTTTACCTTTCAAATTCATTACAGTAGTCACATGTGTTACAAACATTTTTGGATAAATGATGTGGAATGTCCTCACTAAAAGATGTTAATTGGAATTAGAATGGTTTTCACAAACAAGGTTTCCTTGTCATTAAGAAGAAACTTTATCCCCTGTTACTTTATGTTTGACTGGCGGTGTTGTCCTGGTGATTCGTTATTTTTTACTTACGATGTTGTCTGGTCATCCTTTCTTATTTGACTTACGATGTTTTTTCGATTATTCATTATTTTTGACTTGTAGTGTTGTCTTGGTTGTCTTTTATTTTTGACTTACGGTATTGTCCTGGTCATTCTTTATTTTTGACTTATGGTGTCCTTTATTTATGACTTACGGTGTTATCCTGATCGTTTGCTATTTTTGGCTTGTAGTATTGTTCCGGTCATCCTTTTATTTCTAACTTGCAGTGTTGTTCCGGTTGTCCATTGTTTTTGACTTGTGGTATTGTTTCAGTCATTTTTTATTTGTAACTTGTGCTATTGTCCTAGCCATTTTTTATTTTTGACTTGTGGTGTCCTCTTTTATTTATGACTTACGGTATTATCTTGATCATTTGTTATTTTTGACTTGCGATGTTATCCCAGTTGTCAATGTTATCCTAATCGTCTTTTTTTTTTTACCTGTGGTGTTGTCCTAATCATTTTTTTATTTTTGATTTACGGTATTATCTTGGTCATTCTTTATTTTTGACAAAAAAAAAAAAAAAAAACAAAAAAAGTAAGGTTTTTAAAAGGCAGTATCCAGACAAAATTATTATCTATATCTTTGCATTATTCTTGATTCTCATAAATATGCAAAGATGGATAGCTATAAATATCTAATTTTATCTGAGATAGTTTATCACTTTAAACCAGGCTCAATTTGCAATTGAGCTTTGACTATAATTTTTTTTGGCTCAATTCCTCCAAGCCTACTAATGGCAATTAAATACATTAAATATATATAATAAATTAAATTAAAAAATAATGATAATATTAGAATATTAAAAATTTTAAAATAAAAATAAAAATTAGTTTAAAAAATTACAAAAAAATTAAAAATTAAAACTAATAACATAAATAAATACAAAACCAGGAAAAAGGCGTTTGGTCCAATCAAATGCTCAAGGATATAAAGAACACAAAAGCCCATAAAGGCCGAATTGGGCTATTAAACATGGCTGAATAAAAAGGAGAAGGCTCACTCGGCCTTGAAAATTTTTGCATGAGGCCCGACATGCAAACAATCTGCAGAACAACCATCACATAAGAGGGGTTAAAAAACGTGCATGGAATGGGATGAAGACGGGGATGGTGCCGTTGGCAACGTGGAAAAAAAGACCTAAACGTGGGAGAGTTGCGTAAAAGAGGAAGATAAGAACAAAAAGCCTACAGCAGGAAGGGGAGAGGGAAAAAAGAACCAGAAAGCACGGTAGGGGGGGTGAAAACGAGCGTGAAAACTGGAGGGAGAGAAGAACGGCTGGCCAAACCGTGAAGATTCAACCAAGAAAAAATAGGGAGGAAAGGAAGGCTGGGCACTCAGCGTTAAAGGGGTGAGGCCACTGGCAGAGCAGAAACCAAACGAAAAAGGAAGAGGGAGAAGCAAGACCGGCTACAGCGAGAAAAACGAGGAAAAACAGCATGCAAGCAAGGGAAAACTGGCAGTAACCAAGTACAAAAATTGGAAATACAACCAGAAAAAAAAAAGCAGAAGAAAGCATGCGGCAGTGTAAGAGGAGAAAGCATAGAACGCCGCAGGAAAAAAAAAGAGGAAGAAAAACCAGCAGCAGAAAACTGAAGAACAGAAGCGTAAAAAACAGCAGAAAAAGCACGAAAAAAAAAAAAAGAAGGGAAGTGAACTGTGGCAGGAAGCCACGCGAAAGAGAGGAGGAAAAGACCAGAAAAACAAAACTGGCAGCAGCGAAACCTGAAAGAAAAAAAAAAGAAAAAAAAGAAGGAATAACAAGTAGAAAACGCAGAGAGGAAAAGAAGCAAAAGGCGTGAAAGGAAACCTCGTGAACAGAAAAGAAAAGAGAGAAGCACGTGGAGATAAGGGAAAAACCAGAAAAGGGAGCAAGAGGCTATTTGTTTTATTTGTTTTTTTCCTTTCTTACTTACTACTTCTGTATAAAGTTTATTTATAGAAGCTTATGATTTTTTTTTTCTTTCTCATCTTTTCCACCTTTTTTGCCGTATGTTGACTATTTTGGAAAGCTTCGTCATTTTCATGCCTTGTTCAATTTTTCTGCATGAGATGTGTTGAAGGCCGAAGGTTCATTCTTCCCATGATGCTTGCATATGGTTTCATGTTTTTTGTTTTATCAGGGATCCACTGTTTGTTCTAGCTTGCATATATATATACATGGCTTTTATTGCATGTGAGCTTGGAAGGCATTACATGTTTATAGTTGTTTCTCATGGGTTAACTGAATATATAAAAGTGGTTTAAAGTTTCTGTCTTTTGCTTTAGCTTAGGTCCCCTATTTTGTATTGATAAGTATGATTTATGAATGGATTACTAAAAGAATTAATTTTAGTTTAAATTTTGTGAAGTTTTAATTCCTTTGTGATTTAAATTTATATGTTAGTTCAAATTTTTATTTGATTTAATTTTCTTACTTTAATTTATTACTTTAAAATTAAAAAAAGAAGATAATAATAATGATAATAATAATAATATATGTGGAACAGTATGGGATTAAAATAAATAAAGATCATAGTAATATGTAGATAATAATAGTATAGAGAATGATCAAATAAATGTTTTAGCATAGAAAATAATAATAATAGTAATAATTATAGTAATAATACGTTTTAAATATGAAAAAAAATTTAATCCCTACGGAGGGAATAAAAATCAAAGTTCAATAATAATAATAGTAATAATAATAAAAAGTAATAATAATAGTTCAACCTAGACGTAGGGAAATTATTAAATAATAAAGTTTAAAAAATAAAAATTTTAAAGAATAAAGAATAAAAATTGGAGAGTCTTGGTGGAGAGTAAAGAATAAAGAATAAGTAAACAACAAAATGGTATTTTACATATAAATAGTTGCACTCAAACTCTATCTTGATGTAAACATCCAATTTGGTACAGGCATGGTCCAAATGGGTAATATGAGCTCATTTTTCTTTTTAATTTTAATTTAATTTAATTTAATTTTTAATTTTATTATTTTTCATTATTATTATGATTATTATGATTATTATTATTTTATTTATTTATCTATTATTATTATTTTATTTATTTATCTATTATTATTATTTTTTTAGTTATCTATTAATATATTTTATTATTTATCTATTATTTTTATTTTTATCTTTTTTCTTGATCAATTTTCGATTGGGATTAGGATTAGGATAAAAAAAAATTGGAATGAATTTGACCGTGAACTTGGAAACTGGCAAAGTTGGGATTGGATTCAAAGTTTGAATCCCAATCCTATATGGAATTAGGATTGATTAGAAACTTTTCTGATCAATACCTATAAATAGATGTTGAAACAGAACCCAAGGACACAGAAAGAACACGAAAGAAGAAAGGAAAAACAAAAAAGGCATTAGAAAGGTCAGGAGCAATCTTAGGAATTTTAGAAAATTTTTGGGGAATTTTTGGTAATTTTTTTCTTGAAATTTTTGGAAATTCCAAATTTCGGTAGAATTTTTCAGTGACTTTTCTGGCATTGGTTAAATTTTTTAGCCAGTTACCTAGTTTCTGGCGTACCATTTCCAAAAACTGATCAACTTTCTGGTGAACTTCTGACGAATAACCTAGATTCCGATAATATTTTCTAGAATCCTACGAGATTCAATCGGTGTTCTTGAGATTCTTTTAGAGAGAAAGAGGAGAAAAATGGAGAAGAGAGAGAGAGGGAAAGAAGCAAACTATGAAAAAACAGAGGTGGGAGTCTTTTATACCCAGCTAAAACGATGTCATTTTGGTATTAGTAAAACCTAGAGAATTCGCGCGTTTCTGTTCGGGCAACCTGACCCATAGCGCAACCCACTTTCGACCCACTCCTCAGTCATCAAATCGAGTCGAGCTGAACCGCTTGAGCCGCACCAAGCCGAGCGATTTTCTATTTCCTAAGCCGAGCCGAATCCAAGTAGAGTCGAGCCATTCCAAGGTTTTTTTTCTTATTATTATTATTATTATTATTTATTGATTAGATTAGAATTATTTGGTATTCCTTATTTTATTTTTATTTTTATTTTTTTAATGATTTTTTCTAAAATAAAATTTTGAAAACAAAAAAATATATATTTTTGAAGAAAAGTTGAAAGTATCAATTTTTCTTAAAGATAAAATTTTTAAAGATAAAAAAAATATTTTTGAAGGAAAGTTTATTTATCAATTTCTTTTGAACACAAATTTTTTTTAAGGGAAAGTTGAAAGTATCAATTTCTTTGAAAAATAAATGGTTTAAAAAAATAGTTTTAGGGAAAAGTTAAAAGTATCAATTTTTCTCAAAATTAAAATTTCAAAATTAAAAAAAATATTTTTGGGAAAAAGTTGAAAGTACCAATTTTCCTTGAAATAAAAATTTCTAAATGTTTTAAAGAAAAGTTGAAAGTATCAATTTTTCTTGTACAAAAGCAATGGGTATTTTTAAATGAAAAGAAAATTATTTATATCAAAAGTTGAATCATTATTCTTTTTATTTTATTTTATTTTATTTTTCCTTTCTTTTCTTGAAACTTTTTAATGTTAAATAATTCGACGATGGAGTCTCTGCAAGTGAAACAATATTTTTCTTGTATACTCTTGAGGTGAGGGAATTTTTTTAATTTTCTGCCAAAAGTATTGGAGTTAATTAAGAATAATTTTCAATAATTAGTTACTTGGTAAAATTTTTAAGGCATATTGGATAACACGAATTTGAGCTAGTACCATCTTTCGATAGGCATTATGAGGGTGCTATAACCTTTCTCACTCGTAACTGAACTCCCGAACTCTGTTTTGGTTAGTAGACCCGAACCTATTCTTAAGAACCCTTAGTCAAGCATAGGTGCTCCTTAAGAGGATAGATTCCTTAGGTGGCCCAATCACACCTAAACAAAAAAGATTGGTGGCGACTCCTAAAGCTAATGTCTAGCAATAGATCCCCAGATCTATTTGTTATGACAGTTTGGCGACTCCACTGGGGACATCTGAGAGTCAGGCCAGCAAATAAATTCGTGTTATCCAAAAGTCAAATAAAATTAAACTTTTTGTATAGATTTTATATTCATATTTATTTTCTTTGTTAATTCTGTCATTCATATGCATGTGTATAACATGAGCTCTATACCCGAGCTCCGTTCCTCTAGGAGGGAGTAAAGTACCTATTGCTTTCGTGAGGTTTAATGCCTCCGCAGTGGCTAGCGAAATACTCCCACTCAAATTGAACCTTTTTCGCTTGTAACCTGTAATGGGTGAGGATTGGGATGCCTTACTAGTCTGTAATGGACAATGATGTAAGGAACAATTTGGGAACCTTTAGACTTTTAACCTTGAACCACATATAGTGAACTTTAAGAATGCCTAACCTATAGATAGAGCCATCTCCCTCCCTTTAGAATTGACTAAAAGCATAAGGTTCATTCTTCTTATTCTGTGTGATGTTTTAATTTACTTAGTTATTTATTTATTTCTCCTTATTTGGTATACTAACCTTTTTTCTCATTTTTTTGCATTGGTTCATGCTCATATCATAAAGTTACATAAAGAACATTTGCTTGGAAGACGATCTTCAACAAAAAGTGTTTCATAGACTCCACAGAATGATTAGTTTGCTCCTCATCTGTATTAGCTCATTGTGAGCCACCCAATGAAGTAAAAGTCCAGTCAAAAACGATTCAACTAAAGTGGGGGATTGTTTACCAATCGACTATGATTCTACCTAGTCTCAAGAAACATCTATCCTCCTCAAACAAAATAATCTAGAGGATTTGGTTAATATATGAAAGAAGATGAGCTTAGCTAGACAAAAGAAGTTCTACTAAAGACATGGGCATATAGCACACCTTCTCACAGTAAGTGTCAACAATCAACTAATTATAATTGTAGCATAATTTTGGGATCCTACATACAAATGTTTCATCTTCAATGAAGTTGATATAACGCCAACCATCGAAGAATATTCGACTTTATTGGAACTTTTTTCATGATTTTCTAGTGCAACATATCGACGAAGAACGGGGGTTAGATGTATTTGCCTTAGCTATATATGGAATAGTGATATTTCCAAAGGTTTTGGGTTATATTGAAATAGTAGTGATTGACTTTTTTGAGAGTGTGATCAATGGTTGTAACCCTTAAACGGTAATATTAGTAGAGACTGTTAGATCTTTGAGTTATTATCGTCGAAATGGAAGGCGTTTTATAAGCTGCATACAGTTATTGTATTTATGGATGAAAAGCCATTTCAAGTGGAGAAAAAGTGCTTTCTCAAAGCTTTATGTCCGTAATCGAGCTTCAATTAAAAAATTCTATGAAAGTGGGTGGTCAAAACAAAAGTCTAAAAAAGAGTGGATAGCTTTCCTACAAAAACTGACAAGTGTCGAAATAAGATGGTTAGTCTCGTGGATGAATTGAGAACCTATGCTATATCAGTGTGGAGATAACACTGTCGTCCCACTTTTAGGTTTATGGAGAGCAACAAGTTATGCGCCATTTCTAATAAGAAGACAGTTTGGGGCAAAACAGTTCATTCCTATGACGCATGGGCTTCATCAATTAAAATTTTCTTACAGTGAGCCAAAAGCATTTTAAAAGATGAATGAAATGATTAAAGGATGGAAAAATCCTCATAGAGTGAGTCCTGGATCGTTCACTGATAAGGTCACTCAGGGGGACTTGGGTTGGAGAGCAAGACGAAGACAGAAAATGGTATTCGTTTATGAAAGCTTCCAATCACCAACAAGAGAAAAGTTTGAAGAGACACTATTTGAATTAGAGCTTGTGACAAAAGAATTTGAGTCTGAAAAAGATAAGTTAAAGCAAAAAATCAAAAAGCTTCGAGAGGAGAAGGATTAATGGAAAGATAGAGCTGAAAAGTATGAAGTCAAAGTTTGCAAGATTGCTAGGAAATGTGACATGATTGTCAAAGACTTATCAGAGTTAAATCATGAACATAAGAGGTTGTGTGTGAGGGTATAAGCCAAAGAGATAACAATTGATGAGCTGACTGAAGAGAATGCACGATTGAAACAAGAATATGCTAAATTGAAAGAAGAAAGCATCCAAGTATAGATAGAGAATAATGTGTTGAATAGCTACCTAAGCAGGCTGAGATAGAAGTTGAATGAACAAGAAGACTACATCGCTACATCGGTTAGAGAGCACAAAGAGTTATCATACCAAGTTTGGTGTGGTAAAAGAGAGAACTTAGGAAGGCAAAAGTACATTGAGCACTTAACGACCCAAATTTGTAAAGGGGTATGTAAGGCAAGAGAGGTGGTAGAAGAGGCAGAAGCATTAAAGTAAGTGGTGGCTTCAGTAGGAGAACATGGGTAGCATCTCCTAAACTTCATTGAAAAAGCCAGAGCCTAGTATGAGTAGATTAAACGATTTTATGGTTATAAGTCTAGGATGATAAACTCTATGTAAATGAAAGTTCTTTAGAATAAATGAAATCTTTTGGTTTCCTAAGGTAAATGTTCTTTGCATACATGCATTTTCATTCATTGCATCCTCATTCATTACATTTAACAAAGTAACCATGAGATAGTCATATAAACTTGCTAATTCTAATATATGATATTCAAGGTTCAAGGATAGCTCCATCTAGCAAGAATCTCACCCACCGATATAACACAAGAGTCAGAGCTAGACAAATGGAGTAAGAAAACTCTCAGTAATTTGAAAAATTGGAAAAAGCATAGGAAAAGATTGAGAATGAGTTGAGCAAGATTCTGGCTGCTTTCAACAAGCTAAATAAGGGAAAAAGAATAGAAGAAAATACAAGCCAACAAGGCCTCCCATCATAAAAAGTGGCTGACCCTCTATATCCTCCAAGTTTTGGTCCACAACAAGCCCGTCCATACAGGATATACCACCACAGCAGTTCACATATCTTGTATTCCTTGAAATGCCATCAATTTCAAACTCAAGGCATTACCATAGCTATGTAAATCCTGTCTTTATTAAAAAGGTAGTAAAACCAATCTAAGTTTTTGATCTTGATGAGTTGAAAGAGAATGAGAAAGAAAAGGCAAAGGTGGTGGAATCTTAGAAAGATTCGAAGATTAGTATGCTTGAACAAAGGTTACGGGCTGTAGAAGGAATTGGATTTTATAGTTTTGTCGACACTGTTTGGCTTTGCTTAGTCCCGGATGTAGTCATTCCACCAAAATTTAAAGTACCAAAATTTGAAAAATATGATGGCACGAAGTGCCCAAAAACTCATATCACTATGTACTGTCGGAAATGGCAGCCCATGCTCACAATGAAAAACTATTAATGCATGTTTTTCAAGACAGCCTTACAAGCTCCACTGCTAGGTGGTATGTCCAGTTAGACAGAACCTGCATCCATTCTTGGAGCGATATGGCTCATGATTTCATCAGTCAATATCGGCATATCATGGACTTGGCCCCTGATCATTTATCTTTACAGAACATGGAAAAAAAGGCAAATGAGTATTTTAAAGAATGGCCCCAGAGATGGAGAGATGTAGCTTTTCAGGCGCAACCTCCTCTGAATGAGAGAGAAACTATAGTGCTATTTGTCAACACTTTGAAATGTCCTTATTATGAAAAGATGATAGGGAATGCAACCAAAAATTTCACTGATATAGTGATTTCAGAAGAAATTATTAAGAGTACCATCAATAATGACAAGTTGAAAAGAAGTGAAGCATCTAACAAAAGAGCCCCAAAGAAGAAAGAGATTGAAGGTCAAGCTGTGAGCTTTGATAGACAACAATTTAGGGGTTATCAACCCTACCCACCACAAGGATACCCTTCATATTACCCTTCTATGAATAACACTTCCCCTTACCCATACCAACCAATCCCACAATCCTTTTATCCCTAAACATATCAACCCTCTTTTAGGCCTCAAAATTTCACATATAGTCCTAACACTCAACCTACTTTAAGACCTCAGACTCGTTCAACTAGCCCAATTAGTGGTTCACGAGAGCAACAAACTACTCGTGAAAAGCCTGTATTTGACTCAATTCCCATGACTTATACAGAATTATATTGTGAGCTTTGTAACAGTCATCTAATTACTCTTAGAAAATTAAAGCCACTCAAGCCACCTTACCCTAAGTGGTATGATCCCACAGCCTATTGTGACTATCACTACGAGATTGCTGGTCATTTCACTAAAAGTTGCACTACCTTGAAACATAAAGTACAATAGCTAATCAATGATGGAATGATTAGCTTTGATGCAGGAAGGGTAACTGCACCAAATGTTAGTGGCAATCCTTTGCCTAATCATAATGTAAATGTCTTAAATAATGAACATAAGTGTCATGTGAAGAGAAAAGTTACAGATATTAAGACTCCTCTCACTCAGCTATTTGATGTTTTGTGGAAAGCTAGCATGATACAACCAGTGAGTTCGCATAGCTATCATGGAGTATATGTAGCAGGCACTAGTTGTAAATATCATAATGGGGCAATTGGTCACCCTATCAAAACTTGTGAGCAGTTTTACCAAAAGGTACAAAAGCTCTTGGATTCATACCAGCTGGAAATCTATGAGGAGAAAAAAGTTTTAAAGAGTGTTGAAGTATCCATGACTGACAAGCTTGCAAAATTATTTCCAAAGTCGGTAACAATTCACTATAGGAACAAGCCAAAATTAGTCATAGACAAACTCATTCCTATGCCGGTAACTTTTAGAGTCCCAACTCCATTCCCATAAAAAGATGATAAAGTTGTACCCTAAAAATATGGTTATGATACAATAGTTCAGGGGCAAGAGAAGAATGCCTCTAAGACTGATGCCTTTAACATAACAGTGTAAGGGGCATCACTCGAAGTGAAAGATGCTACACTCCAAAAATGCTAGAGAAGGCTAAGAAAGAAAAGGCCAAGATAGGTGAGGAGCGAAATAATCCTAAAGTGGAACCTGATGAGGATCGTCTAAAGCCAGTGTTAGAAAAAAAGGTATGTGAATTTTTAAAACTGGTAAAACATAGCGAATATTCAGTTGTTGAATAGTTGAACAAAATGCCAGCAAGAATCTCATTATTATCATTGTTGTTAAACTTAAAACCATATCGAAATGCCTTGTTGAAAGTGTTAAACTAGGCATATGTGGTACATAATGTATCTGTTGAATATGTGAATCACTTAGCAGGAAATCTAGTCATGCCAAATTACATTTCATTCAGTGATGATGAGATTCTTTAAGAAAGAAAGAAAAATGCCAAGGCTCTACATATTATAGTCAAGTGCAAGAGCCATATCATGGCTAAAGTCCTTATTGATAATGGCTCCGCTATTAACGTCCTACCCATGTCAACTTTGTCAAGGCTACCTATTGATTACTCTCATATGAAGGACAGTCAAATGGTCGTGTGGGCTTTTAATGGGACCAAAAGGAAAGTCCTGAGAGATATCAAAATGTCTTTACAAATTGGGTTATGCACTTTTAATGTGAAGTTTCAAGTGATGAATATCTCTCAATCTTATAGCTATATGCTAAGAAGGCCATGGATTCACATGACAGGTGCTGTGTCCTCTACCCTACACCAAAAGATCAAGTTTAATGTAAAAGGTCGATTGGCAGTAGTATTTGGGGAAGAAGATATGCTAGTGACTCAGCCATTGAATGCCTCATATGTGGAAGCTGTTAAAGAAGCAATTGAATGCTCTTATCGATCTTTCGAGTTAGTCAATTCTGTGGGTGAAGGATTTAAAAATTAACCATTTTTAAAGGTAGTAATGAGCCAAGTCATCAATAAAAACTGGTATCCAAGAGTAGGGCTAGGCAAGAACTTGTAGGGAATAAGAGAGCCCCCAATAGTGGTGGATAATAGTGAAAGGCTCGGCTTAGGCTATGAAGCAGCAGAATGGGAAATCAGAAGAAGACTAGCAGGTAAAACAGCAAGATTAATGATCATCCCACACTTATATGAAACTTTCAGGCCTAGAGGATTCATGTACCCAAATAAAGAAGAAGATTATGAACAAAGCATGGAAGAAGCATTCACCTGGTTGACTATCCATGCTATTGAAAATGAAATGGGGCTTGAACCAAAGGGTGAGTCCACTTTTGTTCATCATATTATGAGCTGAACAATTGGAATACCATTGAAATGCCTTTTAATCTTGAGACCAATCCAATGTAATTGTACATCCCAATAGCTATTGCCTAAGGCATTAGGATGATTTTTCTTATTTAGGCCATTTATCTTTTATTATTTTAATAAAAATTAGGAACGATGCAATTTTATTCATTTCTTCTTGTGCTTTCATTTTTCCCATGTTTCCCAAACACATCTTGCCAATATATCTTATTTCATTCAATTTCAGGTCTTTAAATGAACAAGAAGATAATTATGATAACAATCAAGAGGTTAATTTTGAGAATTCAATTAACATTGATGAACTTGACAATGAAGATGATTCTGAAGAGTATGTTATACCTCTGGACCTAATGAGATTGATTGAATAAGAAAATAAGCCAATTGAGCCTCATCAAGAGATAACTGACTTGGTGAATCTAGGAGATGAGAAGAATAAGAAAGAGGTCAGAATCAGAACTTCACTTTTATCGGGGGATAGGCAACATTTGGAAGATCTATTTCAAGAATTTATAGATGTATTTGCTTGGTTTTACCAAGATATGTTAAGGCTAAATACGGAGATAGTAGAGCATAAATTGCCTCTGAAGTTGAAATGTAAGCCAGTCCAGCAAAAATTGAGGTGAATGAAACCTGAAATGCTATTAAAGATAAAAAAAAGGTGAAGAAACAGTTTGATACAGGTTTCTTGCAAGTGGATAAGTATCCAGAGTAGGTAGCCAATATAGTACAAATTCTTAAAAAAGATGGAAAGGTACGAATATGTGTAGACTATCGTGATTTGAATAGGGCTAGCCCAAAAGATAACTTTCTTTTACCTCATATCGATACGCTGGTAGATAACACAGTAAAACATTCAATGTTTTCCTTTATGGAGAGTATAATCAGATAAAAATGGCTGCAGATGATATGGAGAAGACCACTTTTATGATCATGTAGAGAACTTTTTGCTACAAAGTCATGCCTTTTGGGTTAAAGAATACTGGGACAACATACCAAAAAGTCATGGTAAAGCTCTTCCATGACATGATGCACAAAGAGATTGAGGTATATGTGGACGATATGATTACAAAATCTCATGAAGATGAAAATCATGTCATCAATCTCAAAAACTTATTTAAGAGGTTGAGAAAATTTCAACTCAAGTTGAACCCAGCCAAGTGCACCTTTGAGGTAAAGTCAGAAAAGTTACTAAGCTTTGGGGTTAGTGAAAAAGGGATTGAAGTCGATCTAGACAAAATACGGGCCATTCAAAATTTGTCACGTTTGAGTACACCAAAAGAAGTTTGAGGTTTTCTGGGAAGATTGAACTATATCTCACGGTTCATTTCTTAGCTTACTTATAACTGTGATCCCATTTTTAAACTTCTCTTTAAAAATAATCTTGGAAAATAAAATAAGGAATGCCAAGAGGCTTTTGATAAAATTAAGCAATACTTGTCAAATCCTCTAGTGTTGGTACCACCTATTCCAGGAAAACCCTTAGTTTTGTACCTAACAGTGTGCAAAAATTTAATGAGATGTGCACGGGGCAGTAAGATGAATATGGTCAAAAAGAGAAAGCTATTTACTATCTAAGTAAAAAATTCACAGAATACGAATCCAAGCATTCTTCATTGGAGAAAATGTGTTATGCATTAGCTTGGAGTACCAAAAGACTCAGACAATACATGCTCTATCATACCACTTGGCTTATAGCAAAATTGGATCCAATTAAATACATCTTCGAGAAGCCTTATTTGTCTAAGAGAATTGCTAGGTGGCAAGTAATGCTCTCAGAATATGATATCATATATGTAAGCCAAAAGGTAATAAAAGGGAGTGCAATAGCTGAATTTCTTACAGATCGTGCTACTGAAGAATATGAACCAATGAGATTGGAGTTTCTCGATGAAGACCTGATGACTATTTCTCAATTAGAGAAGAAGGAGCACGAAGACAAGTGTTAGAAGATGTATTTTAATGGAGCTGCCAATGCCTTAAGATATGAAATTAGGGCAATTCTGATTTTCCCAGAAGAATAATACTACCCTATAACAACGAGGTTAAATTTCAATTGCACAAATAATGTCGCTGAATATGAGGCATGTGTCATGGGTTTACAAGTTGCTATAGATAGGAAAGTTAAAGCACTAAAAGTGTTTGGGGACTTAGCTCTACTTATATATCAATTAAAAGGAGAATGGGAGACAAGAGATTCAAAACTTGTTCCATATCGCAAGTATATTTTAGAGTTGATAAAATAATTTGAAGATGTCTAGTTTGATCATTTGCCTCAAGAGAAGAATCCGATAGCTAACGCCTTGGCTATTCTAGCTACAATGATCCGAATTAGTGATAATACTGATATTCAGCCTATCAAGTTAGATGTCAAAGATATGCCAACTCACTACTCTAATGTAGAAGAGGAGAAAGATGGGAAGCCATGGTATTATGATATCTTACAATACATTAAGAACCAATAATACCCAATCCAAGCAATAGAGAACGATAAAAGGGTCCTCCGAAGATTAGCTATGAGCTTTTTTTTATGGGGATGCTCTA
Organism: Durio zibethinus; assembly: GCF_047325235.1. Lineage (NCBI taxonomy): Eukaryota > Viridiplantae > Streptophyta > Magnoliopsida > Malvales > Malvaceae > Durio > Durio zibethinus. The sequence continues at coordinate 23,416,919 of NC_143166.1, forward strand.
TACAAAAAAAGTCATGATCAGGTATTATTGAGATGCATAAGTAAAGCTGAGGCAAAAAAAAATATTGAAGAGGTAGATGATGGAATATGTGAGGCACATGCCAATAGACACATGATGGCAAGACAAATCATGAGAGCATGGACTATTGGTTGATAATGAAAAGTGATTGCATTGACTATGCTCGTAAATGTTATAAGTGCCAGATCTATACTGACAAGATCCATGCTCTGCCATCTGCTTTACATGTTTTGGCACCACCTTGGCCATTTTCGATATGGGGCATGGATGTCATTGGTCCTATTACCCCAAAGGCTTCTAATGGGCATAGATTTATTTTTGTGATGATAGATTACTTCACGAAATGGGTGGAGGCAGCATCATATGCAAATGTAACACGATCTGTGATTTGTAAGTTTATAAAAAAAGAGATCATCTGCAGATATAGACTTTCGAAGATAATCATTTTAAATAATGCTAAGAATCTGAATAGTAAGATGATGCAAGAAATATGTGCCCAATACAAGATCAAGCATCATAACTCGACATCATACCGTCTAAAAATGAATGGGGCAATTGAGGCAGCTAATAAGAATATAAAAAGAATTCATGAGAAAATGATCGAGACTTATAAAGATTGGCATGAAAAGTTACCATTTACACTACATGCATATTGAACGTCAGTGCGCACCTCTATTAGGGCAACCCCATTTTTTTTGGTTTATAGGATGGAAGTTGTACTACCAGTAAAAGTGGAGATCCCATCCTTGAGGGTTCTAAAAAAAGTTGAATTGGAAGAAGCTGAATGGATTCGAGAATGCTATGAACAGTTAAATTTCATAAAAGAAAAGAGATTGACAACATTGTGCCATGGTCAACTATATCAAAAAAAGAATGATGAGGGCTCATGACAAAAAGTTAGACCTCATTATTTTTGAGAGGGAGAGTTGGTCTTGAAACGAATTCTCCCAAATGAACATGATAATAAAGGGAAATAGACTCTAAATTAGGAATGGCCATATATGGTGAAACGAGCTTTCTCGAGTGGAGCATTGATACTGGCTGAGATGGATGGAAATGATTTATCCCATCATATAAATTTTGATGCTGTGAAGAAGTACTATGCTTGAAAAAAAAAGAAAAAAAAGAAGAAAAAAAAAGAGAATGAAAAAGGAAAACTCAAGAAGAAAACCCTAAATGGATGGCTTGAGTCATATGGGGTTTATCTAAGTTGAAAACCTGAAAAGATAGCTTAGATAAGGAGAATACAACATCAAATTTAAAAATTCATTAGCATAGAGGCTAGCAAATTCAAAAGAGCTCTAAGTTGTTAAGTGCATCAGATGGTTGGGTTTTCAGAAGAGCCTTGAGATGTGTTATCATGATTGTTCGACTATTTATTTTTAGGTATTGTCTCCCCATACCTATCTTTGTAATTCCTTCTTGGCCAAAGTTTGCCAACTTTTTTGCTAATAAAAGATATTCTTCTTCATTCTTTGTGTGCCTCTTCTATTGATTATTTCCTAACCATTCTTATTATTTTCTCATTAATACCTTGCAATGGAAGAAATGTGTGAATACATTCTGACTTTTTGATATTGAAATAATGATTGATAAATAAATAATAAACATGAAAGATTTTTACATTCATTGGAAAGGTCATGAGTGATAAAGGCAAATTTGAGATGTTCAGTTCCTGATAAGGATATTGAATTTGGAAAAGAGATTGCTTGTAGAAAATATATGAGAATTAAATGAAAAAGATAATTGAAAGTTATGCTAACTTGGTCTTTGAAGAATAAAGGTTCGAGGCCCAAGAAAAAGCTTGAGAAACTTGAGTACCACAATTGAATAGGAATTAATTAGCCAGCATTTGTATAGCATGCATTGAATTTCGCATGAATTGTATTTTTCATAGTATATACTGCATTCAAGAAAGTATAGTGCATAAATTCAAAGAGTAGGGATATTCCAAGATCCCACATGAAGAAGATAGATATGAAGACTTTTTTATTTTCCAATTCTCATTTGAGAAAAAGCTTGTGAGGTAAGATTCTAATCCTTAAAAAATGATATCTCTTGGTATCAGGATCGATTTGTAAGACCCTTGGGCAAGATCTCCTAAAATTTCTTCAAACACGATCTTCGACTCCTCTAGGCATGATTGTCAAAGAGCAATTTATATTCTCAAAGTTCTATTGCCTCTGTTTAGAGAAGCTTTATTTATTTTAAAAGTCGTTGAGCCTCTGTTTAGAGGAGCTGTGTTTATTTTTTCAAAGTTGTTGAGCCTTTGTTTAGAGGAGCTTTATTTATTTTAAAAGTCGTTGAGCCTCTGTTTAAAGGAGCAATTTACTTTCCAAAGGTCGTTGAGCCTTTATTTAGAGGAGCAATTTACTTTCCAAAAGTCTTTGAGCCTCTGTTTAAAGGAGCTTTGTTTATTTTTCAAAAGTCGTTGAACCTCTACTTAGAGGAGCTTTGATCAAAATTTTAACCAAAAAAACAACCAAAAAAAAACAAAAAAAAGTAAAAAAAAATGTTGAGTTGAGTCTTAAATGGGTGTCTACGTCTTTGCACAATTCTAGTTTAACAAAAAATGTGCAAAGAGGGGCAGCTGTAGACACCCAATTTGATCCAGGCCCGGATCAATTGAGCTTGATCCAAATGGGTAATATGAGCTCATTTTTTTTAAAATTTTAATTTAATTTAATTTAATTTTTAATTTATTATTTTTCATTATTATTATTATTATTATTTTTAGTTATCTATTAATATATTTTATTATTTATCTATTATTTTAATTTTATCTTTCTTTTTGATCAATTTTCGGTTGGGATTAGGGTTAGGATCGAAAAATATGAAATGAATTTGGCCATGAATTTGGGGACTGGCAGAGTTGGGATTGGATTCAAAGTTTGAATCCCAATCCCATATGGAATTGGGATTGATTAGAAACTTTTCTGATCAATCCCTATAAATAGATGTTGAAACAGAACCCAAGGACACAGAAAGAACACGGAGGAAGAAAGGAAAAACAAAAAAAGACGTTAGAAAGGTCATGAGCAATGTTAGAAATTTTAAAAACTTTTTAGGGAATTTTTGGTGATTTTTTTTCTAGGAATTTCTAGAAATTCCAAATTTTGGTAGAATTTTCCCTTGAACTTTGAAATTCCAAATTTTGGTAGAATTTTCCCTTGAACTTTGAATTTTTTGGTGATTTTTTTGGCGTCGATTGAATTTTTTGGCCAATTACCTAATTTTTGGTGTGCCATTTCCAAAAACCGATCAACTTTCCGATGAACTTCCGACAAACAACCCAGATTCTGATAATATTTTTCAGAATTCAACAACATTCAACCGATGTTCTTGGGATTCTTTTAGAGAGAATGAGGAGAAAAAGGGAGAGAAAAGAGAGAGGGATGGAAGCAATCTATGAAAAAACAGAGGTGGGAGTCTTTTATACCCAGCTAGAATAACGTCTTTTTGGCATTAATAAAATTTAGAGGATCCACGCGTTTCTATTTAGGCGACCCGACCTGCTGCGTAACCCACTTTCGACCCGAGTTCAACCCACTCCTCACTCATCAAATCGAGCTGAGCCAAACCGCTTGAGCTGCACCAAGCCGAGCTGTTTTTTGTCTCCTAAGCCAAGCCGAATCCAAGCCGAGCTGAGCCGTTCCAAGGTTTTTTTCTTATTATTGTTATTATTATTATTATTATTATTATTATTATTATTATTATTTATTGATTAGATTAGAATTATTTGGTATTCCTTATTTTATTTTTTATTTTTTAATGATTTTTTCTAAAATAAAATTTAAAAAACAAAAAAATATATTTTTAAGGAAAGTTGAAAGTATCAATTTTCCTTAAAGATAAAATTGTTAAAGATAAAAAAAATATTTTTGAAGGAAAGTTGATTGTATCAATTTCCTTTGGACACAAAAAATTTTTTTAAGGGAAAGCTGAAAGTATCAATTTCCTTGAAAAATAAAAGGTTTAAAAAAAATAGTTTTAGGGAAAAGTTGAAAGTATCAATTTTTCTCAAAATTAAAATTTCAAAATTAAAAAAAAACATTTTTGGGGAAAAGTTGGAAGTACCAGTTTTCCTTAAAAATAAAATTATCAAGAAAAGCATTTTAAGGAAAAGTTGAAAGTATCAATTTTCCTTGAAATAAAAACTTCTAAATGTTTTAAGGAAAAGTTGAAAATATCAATTTTTCTTGTATAAAAGCAATGGGTTTTTTTAAATGAAAAGAAAATGATTTATATCAAAAGTTGAATCATTATTCTTTTTATTTTATTTTATTTTATTTTTCCTTTCTTTTCTTGAAACTTTTTAATGTTAAGTAATCCAACGATGAAATCTCTGCAAGTGAAACAGTAGTTTTCTTGTATACTCTTGAGGTGAGGGGATTTTTTTAATTTTCTGCCAAAAGTATTGGAGTTAATTAAGAATAATTTCCAATAATTAATTACTTGGTAAAATTTTCAAGGCTTATTGGATAACACGAATTTGAGCTGGTACTATCTTTCGATGGGCATTGTGAGGGTGCTATAACCTTTCTTACTCGTAACCGAACTCCAAAACCCTATTTTGGTTAGTAGACCCGAACCTATTCTTAGGGACCTTTAGTCAAGCTTAGGTGCTCCTTAAGAGGATAGATTCCTTAGGTGACCTAATCACACCTAAACAAAAAAGATTGGTGACGACTCCTAATACCAATGTCTAGCGATAAATCCTCAGATCTATTTGTTATGACACTAGATGTTGGAGAGTCTAAATGATCTCTTTATATTTGAAAACTCGATTTTTAAATTTGTATTTTATCATCATCTGCATATATCTCATTTTCAAAATAATGTGTATATTGATAATTCATATATATGTTTGTTGATATTTAATATTAATTATATTAATTATTATTTTTTTATTGCATAAAAGTTCTCTAAAATATTAGTTTTGAGCAAATAAAATTAAAATAGCATTTCGTGAAATATAATTGTTGGTACTTTACCTAGATTTTGGAGATTCATAAATGATTATCATTTACAAATAGTGTTGTTTTATTACTTTTAAAGAATGTTGTGATAAATTTTAGATGAAAAGATTATCTTTCAATTCTCCCTTTATGTCAAGGAATTTGAAGATATTTCTTTAATCTAAAATTTTCATAATACTCATAAATAATTTTTTTTTTAAAATCAATCTTATTTCTTGAAAATAAAGAGAACTATTATAAGTCTTAAAATGAAAACCATTATTTTGCAAAGCCAATGATAGCGGATATTTAATTAGTACCAATTTTGTGGGTGTTGTGAGGGTGCTAATCTTTCCCCATATATAACCAGCTCCCAAGCCTAATCTAATTTTCGTAGACCAAAATCGTCCTTTTCATAAAGTTTTAAATCCGTTTTATTAAAAAGATAAAATTTTTGGATGGCCAATTACACCTTAAAAAAAATTGATGGCAATTTCTCATGTTTTTTAAGATTTTAAAATTTTACATCTAGTGATCAAATCTCCTAACTGATTAGTTATGACAACAGGAAATTTAGAAACCACCATTGTTAGTTGATAACAAAGATAAATTTGGCCTAGGGTATAAGCCCATGAAGATGGATAGGAAAAGGATGTTGAAAGAAAACAAAAATAAAAGGATGGTTAACTTTAGAGGATTGGAGCCAGAGTAAAAAAAATGATTATCCCCATCTCTATGACAGTTTCCAATCATGAGGATATATTTATCATGATTCACCCAAAGTGGATAGTTAAACTATTGGGCTAGATGAGACTTTTTCTGAATTTATTATCCAAGTGATTGAGGGAGAGGCAGTTAACAGTCTGGATAGGGAATTGCTCATGTTTCCAACCTTGCCAAATGTAAAATTGAAGTATTGAGAGATTATAAAGCTACCATTGTTCTTGAATCTTTTCAAAAGTAATGTAATGAATAAAACTCATGTGCTTTGCATAAAAGCACTAGGACATCTTTATGTATGGGCCATCATTTTCATTTTAATAAAAGATCAATGTGATGCATTACTATTTCTTCTTTCCATCTCTTATTTTCATTTTCATATATGTATGGGCCTTTTCACTTACTCTCGGTCCTCAAATAGTAAATATGAAAATAATCATGATAGTAATTCAGGGTTTAACTTTAAAAATTTGATCCATATTGATAAACTTGATAATGAAAAGGACTCAGACAATGACACTTTGCCTTTTAATCTAATGAAATTAATGGAACAAGAGAAGAAACTAATTGGACCCCATTAAGAAGCTACAAAGTAAGTGAATTTGAGAGATGTTAACAATACAAAAGAAGTTAAAATGGGTATGACATTACCTCCAGATGATAGACAAAGGTTAAAAAATTACTCTGTGAATAAATGGATGTCTGTGCATGGTCTTACCAAGACATATCAGGATTCAGCACTGAAATACTAAAGCACAAATCACCTTTAAAGCCAGAGTGTAGGCCAATACAATAAAAGCTAAGACAAATGAAGCCTAAGATGTTGTTGAAGATTAAAGAAAAAGTGAAAAAAAATTTGACACAGGTTTCGTAAAGGTGGCTAAGTATCTAAAGTGAGTAGCAAACATAGTCTTAATCCCTAAAAAAGATGAGAAGGTTTGAATGTTGTTGATTATCATAATCTAAACAAGGCAAGCCTAAAGGATAACTTTTTTTTGCCTCATATTGTCACTTTAGTGGATAATACAGTCAGACATTTCATGTTTTCTTTAATGGATGGGTTCTTTAGATACAATTAAAACAAGATGGCTAGGGTTGACATAGAGAAAATCACTTTTGTAATTATGTGGGGCATATTTTGCTACAAGGTAATGTCTTTTAGGTTGAAAAATGCTGGGGCCATTTACCAAAGAGTTATGGTAACTTTCTTTCATGACATGATGCATAAGGAAATGAAAGTGTATGTAGATGATTGATTACAAAGTCTCTGAAAGAGATGACCATGTTGCCAATCTCAAAAAATTATTCCAATGGTTGAGAAAGTTTTAACTTAAGTTGAATCCATCTAAGTGCACATTCGGGGCTAAATTTAAAAAGCTGTTACATTTTATAGTTAATGAAAAGGGAATAGAAGTAAATCTTGACAAGATACAGGCTATCCAAAATTTATCTCCTCTATGTATGGCAAATAAGGTATGAAGTTTCTTGGGAAGATTGAATTACATCTTGGATTCATTTATCAACTTAGCCTTAAATGCGACCCTATCTTCAAACTTTTTTGTAAGCATAAATTTGGCAAATGGGACAACAAATGTTAAGAAGCTTTCGATAAGGTCAAAGAATATTTGTTAAACTTGCTTATGCTGATGCCACCTATTCTAGGAAAACTATTGATTTTGAACTTAACAGTGAATGAAAGCTCAATGGGATGTGTGTTGGAGCACCATGATGAAACAAGTAAAGAAGGACTATTTACTATTTAGCAAGAAATTCACCAATTATGAATCGAAGTATTTCCTATTGGAAAAGATGTGTTATACCTTAGCTTGGATGACCCGCTAACTTAGATAGTATATTTTGTGCCATACCACATGGCTCATATTGAAGTTGGATCCTCTTAAATATGTTTTTGAGAAATCTCCTTTGTCTAAAAGAATTCCTTGATTGCAGGTAATGCTTTCCAAATTTGATATCGTGTATATGACTAAAAAAATAATTAAAATGAGTATGGTAGCTGAATTTCTTATGGAATGAATTGCTATGATTATGAGCCAATAAAGCTTGATTTCTCGAAGGAGGATTTAACGGTTGTTTCCCAAGTTGATGAAGAAAGGCTTACCGAGAAGTTTTGGAAGATGTATTTTGATAGAGCTATAAATTCTTTAGGACATGGAATTAGGGCAATCCTAATACCCTGGAAGAAAATTATGTACCTATTATCATAAGACTAAACTCCAGTTACACCAATAATATGGCTGAATATGAAGCTTGTGTTATTGGTTTCCAAGTTGCAATTGAAAGAAAAATCAAGTGCTAGAAGTTTATGGGAATTCAACCTTAGTCATCTATTAGCTAAGAAGAGAAATGGAAACAAGGGATGCAAAGCTGATTAAATACCATAAGTATATCATTGACTTGATCAAACAATTTGAAAGAGTCCAATTTGAACATCTACCTAAAGAAGAGAATCCAATTGCCAATGCCCTTACCACCCTAGCATAATGATCAAGATAGAGGTCAATACTGAGATTCAACCCATTAAGCTCAAGGTGAAAGATTATCTAGCACATTGTTCAAATGTTGAAGAAGAAATCAATGGAAATCTTGGTATCATGACATTTTGCAATACCTTAGAAATAAATAATACCTATACCATGCAACAAAAAATGATAAGAGAATTATTAAGAGACTAGCTATGCGATTCTTCCTTGACAGGGATATCTTGTATAAAAGAAATTGGGATCTAGTTCTCTTGAGATATGTAAATGCAACAGAAACATGAAAATCATTGAAGAAGTTCATAATGGGACTTGTAGAGTAAATGCAAATAGCCATATGATGGTAAGACAAACTATGAAAACATGGTATTACTGGTTGACAATGGAAAATGATTGCATTAATTATGCAAGGAAGTGCCACAAATGTTAGGTCTGAATAGATAAAATATATGCCCCTCCAAATGCTTTACATGTTATAGCACCCCTATGCCCATTCTTGATATAAGGCATGGATGTCATTGGTCCCATCATACCAAAAGCTTTAAATGGACATAGGTTCATTTTGTAATGATTGACTATTTCACAAAATGGGTTGAAGCTATATTGTATGCTAATGTGACTCAATCAGTAGTATGTAAGTTCATTAAGAAAGAAGTGATATGTAGATATGGGCTCCCAAAGAGGATAATTTTAGACAATGCCTATATTCTAAATAGCAAGATGATGAAAGAGGTATGCAACCAATTCAAAGTCAAGCATCACAATTTTGCAACTATTGCCCAAAGATGAATAGAATAATAAAGGCTACAAATAAGAATATTAAGAAGATTTTAGAGAAGATAACTAATACTTAAAAGGATTGACATGAAAAGTTGCCTTTCGCTTTACATGCCTATAGAACCTCAGTTTCTACTTCAACTGGTGCTAATCCTTTCTTATTAGTTTATGGAATGGAAGTTGTTTTACCTATGGAGGTCAAGATTCTTTCTTTAATGGTTTTAATGGAGATTGAGTTAAAATAAGCTGAATGGGTCTGAAATCACTATAAGCAGTTGAATTCATTAAAGAAAAAAAAACTCATAGCACTTTGTTATGGTCAATTGTATAAAAAAAGAATGATTCGGGCATATGATAAGAAAATTCATCCTTGTTATTGTCATGAAGGAGACTTGGTTTTGAAGAGGATTCTCCCAAATCAGCATCATAATAGAGAAAAATGGATGTCAAATTGGGAAAGTCCATATGTGATCAAAAGAATTTTCTCAGAAGGATCTTTAATCTTGGCAAAAATGGATGGAGAGGATTTGTCCAATCCAATAAATTTAGATGTTGTGAAGAAGAATTTCTCTTAAAAAGAAAGATAAAAGAAAAAAAAAAGTAAAAGAAAAAGAGGGCTTAAATAAAAAACTTGGAAAAAGCAATTTGAGTCAAGAAAAAAATCTAAATTGAAAACTTGAAAATGTGGCATAGAAAAGCACAGAGTCATTCTCATAGCACACGGGCAAGTGTGATTTGATGAGCTAAAAAGAATTAAAAACTTTAGTTGGATAGATTATTTAGAAAAACTTTGGATTGGTTGGATTCATGATTATATGATTATTTGATTAGGTACCCATGACCCACTTAAGTTGATCTTTGTAACCCATTCCCATGACTGTTTGGCTGATGAATTTGTAACCCACTTCTTTTTTATGTTAATGCTTGCCTTTTTATACCATTCCCATTTTGTTTTATTGCTTACCTTTTTCTTTCACTGCTCTACCTTGGTTAGAAGAAATATATAATTGCATTACATTTGTCATTATATTGAAATGATAATTAATGAACAAATGATAATATGAAAGTTTCTTACATTACTTTAGAAAGATAAAAGTGACAAAGGCAAGTGAAATGAGAACAATAAAAACCTATTGGGACATTGACATTCTAGACGTCAATTTTGTTAAAACTAAAAGACAAGGTTAATTTGATTCATTGGTCAATTATGCTTAAAAGTTAAGTGCTCGAAGATTGAAAAGGAAACAAGAATAGAAAAGAGCTTGAGAACTTTTCTACCATAATCGGATAAGCATGGCATTCCTAGCATTTGGTTTATGAATTTCAAGAAATTTGCTTTTGTAAACAAACTTTTCAAAGTTTTGATCCGTAGTTGATTGAAATTTTTAATAACAAAGTGGCAATTTTTTTGGCTTAGAACAAATCCTTTTATTTTCAAACTTCAGCTAAATCTTGGTTGTTTATTTCCTAGACTTCAGTTCAATCCAATTCATTCTATTAGATTACGGATTAAAACAAATCCTTATATCTTTAAACTTTGGCTCAATAGAGTTGTTTATTCTCAAACTTTAGTTCAATCCAAGTCATTTTATATTCAAATTTTGGTTTAGTCTTGATTGGTCATTCTTAGACTTCAACTTAGTCCAAGTCATTTTATTTCCAAACTTTGGTTCAATATGGGTCATTTAATTTTTATACTTCAGCTCAATCTAAGTCATTTTGTTTTCAAATTTTAGCTTTGCCAAATCCTTTTACTTTTAAATTTTGCCCAGTTTCGATGTTCATTCTTAGACTTCAACTTAGTCTAATCTAGGTCATTTAATTTTTAGATTTCGGTTCAATCTAGGTTGTTCGATTTTTAGATTTCAGTTTATTTCAAATTCTTTTATTTTTCAAACTTCGGCTTAGTCTAAATGTTTTATTCTTAGATTTCGACATAGTCCAAGCTATTCCACTTTCAGACTTTGGTACAATTCATGTCAAACTATTTTTAGTTTTCAACTAAAAACAAAAATATTTTTTTTGAATAAGTCATATACATACATAATGGATGTCTACGTCTTTGCATAATTTATGTTTCACATAAAATATGCAAAGAGAGATAATTGTAGACATTCATTTAAGCACAAAGCCTTCAATGTAACAATTAGGCTTTACATAAAAACTTGAAGGGCTAGGACATAAAGTTTTTAACTCAATTTTGGGATGACTTTTGTTTTTTTTTATTTTTTTATATTAATGAATAAGATAATACAAAATAAAAGATGAAACATAAATAATAAAAAATAAAAGTTGAGAATTTTGAGAAGAATCATGAATGAGTAAAAGTGTTTTTGAAATTTAAGGGTTAGATTAAGTTTTAAATCCCCATGCTTTTCGAAATCAAATTTCAGATTGAATAGGATAGGATGTGATTTTGAATTAAAACCTTATCTTCACTTTGAAAAATCTTTATATAAATTGTTGCTTGCAAATCAGAAAGGGAGACAAAAGAATTGAGAAAGGCAACAAAATTGTGTAAAATTAAGAGGTTTTGTTTTCTAGACTCCTTTGGCAGTCTTTAAAGGGAATTGAACAAAGGAAAAAAAAAACTAGTGTGAGTTGATAGTAAAGAGAAAACAGATTTTGCCTTCATTGGAGTTCTTTTCTTCTTTAAAAGTTTTAGATTTGTTTAGGTTTAATAGAATGGAAATAGAGTGAGGAACAAATATAAGGGATTGAATTTTGTTGAAGGGAATTTTTTTCAATTTTTTTTGGAATTTTTCTAAAAAACCTAGATTTTGGTTGAATTTTTTGGAAAGATACAAAATTTCTAGCTAAGTTCCGATGAAGTTTATAGAATTTGGTGACAAATTCCAAAATTTGGCCACAAATTCCAAAATTTGGCATACTTCCTAAGACAATTTCCCAATTTTTGACAAAAACACATAAAAAAATTAATTTTTTGATGACTTTGAAGATTTTGTCTACCAAAATATGTTAAAAAAAGAGAGAGAAGAGAAAGTCCCAATGAGAGAGAAAAAAAAGAGAGAAAGAAAGAAAAGTCTAAGGAAAAAGGGGATTTGGCTTGTATACAAAGGAGAAACGACAAATTTTAGAGCAAAAAGGCCCAAAGATCTACGTGTTTTACCATGGCCTAACTTGACCTGTTTCATTCTACCCAAAACTCGACCATGCTGAGTTATTGCTAAGCCGTTTGAGTCGATTAGAAAAAATCGAGCCACAAAGCCACCTTTCATTTCTCAAGCGAGCCTCTTCCCCAAGCCAAGTCGATGCAAATCTTTTCATAATGTTTTTTCTCTTTCTTTTGCTTGTTTATTTAATTATAATTTTTTATCTTTTATTTAATTATTTATTTTTAGTAAGTTCTTAAATTTATCAATTTTTCTATAAACAAAAATAATTTAAAAAATTTGAGAAAAAAGTTGAAATATCAATTTTTCTTTAAATAAAAATAATTTTAAAATTTTGAAGAAAGAATTGAAATATAAAGTTTTCCTTAAACAAAAATAATTTTAAAAAAATTAGGGAAAAGGTTAATATATTAATTTTTCTTTAAAACAAAAATAATTTCTAACATGTAAAGAAAAGTTAAAATATTAATTTTTTCTTAAAAAAATAATTTCAAAATTTGAAAAAAAAGTTAAAATATCAAATTTTTCCTTAAATGAAAATAGTAGCAAATTTTGAGGAAAAAGTTAAAATATTAATTTTTTTCTTAAAACAAAAGATAATTTAAAAATTTTGGGAAAAAAGTTGATATATCAATTTTTTTAAAATTAAAATAATTTCCTTCAAATAAAAACAAGTTGAAAGTTTTGGAGAAAAAGTTTAAATATTAATTTTTCCTTAAAATGAAAAATAATTTCAAAGTTTGAGGAAAAAGTTGAAATATAAAATTTTCCTGAAAGTGAAAAATAATTTAAAAAAGTCTGGAAAGAGTTCAAGTATCTTTTCTTTTTAAAAATAATTTCAAAATTTAAGAAAAAAGTTGAAATATCAAATTTTCCTAAAAATGAAAATAATTTCACAATTTTGAGAAAAAGTTGAAATATTAAATTTCCTTTTCAAACGATCTTCAAAATTTTGGAAAAAGTTAAAATATTAACTTTTTCTTAAAATCAATTATTTTTCTAAAAATTCATAAAAAGTAAGTGTTAAATAATCAAATGATAAAGCCTCTTCAAAAAAAACAAATGTTTTCTTATATATTTTTGAAGTGAGGGAATTCTCTTAAATTTCTACCATAAAATTGGATTCAGCTAAGAATAATTTGTAATACCTAAACCAAAAATATTGGTGGCAATTCTATGTCTAACAATCAAGTTCACAAACTTGTATGTTATGACAATTATCAACTAAAGGGAAAGGTGTTATTGAGGTCTCTACTACAAGGGATGAGTCTTGACCTCAAAAAAATAATAATATAAAAAAGTAGCCATTTTACCCATTATGTTTTACACCATCCTGTGCTCAAACCTCTCAAGGAGCATACCAACAACTAGCAAGTGGACAATCTTATACTTTCATCAATATAGATATGCTTACAAGTCAATAGTAAAATCAAAGACAACTTGGGCTAAATCAAGGATGTAGCATTATGAATCCAATTTTTGTCCAAAATCTAGATGACCCGAAATAGCAAAAAAAGTTGAGGGGTATATTAGAGCTAGATGAGAATGTGAGAATATAATAAAAATATGACTTATTAGAAAAAAGGCTTCGAGTCATGAAAGAAAGGAACACCCTTAATAGTATTAATGTGAATGAGCTTAGTTTAGTCCCTAATAAGGTGATCCTATCAAAGTTTAAAGTTCTTGATTTTGAAAAACATGGTGAAACTAAGTGTTTATTAGCCTACATCAAAATTGTCTATCATAAGATGACAGGCCACACTTACAATAATAAGTTATTAATTCATTGTTTTCAAGACAGTCTCATTGGACCTAAAACTGGTGGTTTGTCAATTTGGATAGAAGTCATATGCAATCATGGAAAGACTTCGCAAGTGCATTCATGGCTCAGAATAAACATGCAGTGGATATAACCCTAAATTGATTGTCTTTGCAAAACATTGAAAAAAAATTGATGAAAGTTTTAATTAGTATGGTTAGCGATGGAAAGATCTCAATGCTCAGGTATAGCCACTTTTGAATGAAAAAGAGATGATGGTGTTGTTCATTAATACTCTTCAAGCATGAAGGAGAAACACAAGTAGTCATTTCTAAAACCCAACCACCCAAAAATTTCATTCCATATCCGCTTTACTTAACATACCAACCTTGCTACTGGGTTACAAGCAACGTTTCCCAAAATCCTTATCTTTATCAACCAATCCTACAATTAGGCTTGTAGGCATACCTCCATCCTCAAATAACTGCACAAAATCCTATCCTTGCATTTAAACCCACCAATGACAAACCAAAGAAGACTAAGCAATAATCGAGAAAAGCTTTAAATCCCCATTCCTGATTTATTACCTTTCCTAGTAGAAAATCAGTACCTTAGCCCTATGCCTTTGAAAATAGTTCCAATCCATCAATAAAAAGTTATGATACAAATATTAAATGCAATTATCACATGGGGGCAATTGATCATTCGATTGAAAGACACAAGCAGTTGAAAAAAAGATTAAGAATTTTATCAATGGCGACACCTTGATTTTGTCTTTAATCCAATTGTAAAATTTAAGGAGTTAAGATACAAAAGAGAGTTTTCAGACTTAGACAACTGAGAGAGGACAATTCTTACATGTTTGGTGTTCTTTTATATGCATATGCATTGCATGCACATGATGTTGCTAAGTTGTATTTGTTGCATGGAATCAATATTGTTGGATTTTTTAATGAGTGCTTTATAGTAATTTTTAATGTAAATTGACTTTTTCAAGCAAACCTTGCATAGAAAATGGTTTTCAAATGCGTTATGATGAGGCTCAAAAAATTTTATGATCATTATTAGGAATAAACTTACCCTAGAAAATGCCTTTTTTGCAAATACTCTTATCCTAGACCAATTAAATGAAAACCATTTAAGAGCTTTAAGGTTTCAAGAGGGCATAAGTTTGAATCCTATCTTTACCATGACATAAAAAGGTGATAATCTTTACCTAGAAAATGAATAATAAAGTACTTAATCTAAGAAAGGTTATGATTGCATTTCTTAAAAATCAAGCAAACACAACATTCTTTTTAAAGAATTTGGATAATGGTAATTGGATATGTGTAAATATTATGCTAGATCTTCAAACATGAAAAGTTCTCACTAAAATCTCTTTAAATGGCCACAAACACAAATGCTTAATTTATTCCTTAAAGTTATCCTTGTTCTGCATATAGAGGCATATAAAATCAAAAAGTACGATTACTTATTGCTCCTAAGACAACATAATTTGTGCCATACCTTTTCTCAATCTCATTTGATGGACATAAAGTACACAACACGTATTGAAATAATCTTTTTCAAATGGAGGGCACTTACCATAAAAAAGTGTTTTGGCAGAGATTGATTATTCTAGGAGTTCTGAAAACATGTTTAAAAAAGAAAAGAAAAAAGGATTGATGATTACATCATGTAATTGAGATATTCAAATGTTTCTAAAAAATCCAAAAAAAAAAAAAAACAAAGTGAAGAAAAACCCAAAAAAAGTAAAAAAAAAAAATTCAAAAAAAATTGAAAATAGCCCTAAAAATTAAAAAAAAAAACCCAAAATCGAAAAAGAATTGCTCTTTAGCACAAATGACATTGTTTGAAGTGACAAATGGTTATCTTTTGTCATCTTTTCACAAATATGAAATTATTCGCTTGCTACCCTTTTCAGCCAATGAATTCATTCTAAATAAACTTTGAACAAGAATCACCTTTATATTGGTGGCAAATGTGAAAAAACATTTACCAAAGAATCGTATCAATGAAGTCATACTTTGAGGACAAAGGAAGAATCCCTTACATGCATAGGCAAATTGAGTTTCAAAAGTTCTAAACTCATTCTATAAAAATGGAAATGCGCAGAAAAAAAAAAAAGCAAAAAAAAAGAGGGAAAAAGATGAAAAAAGAAGAAAGCAAAAAGTGAAATAAAATAATGGGATGGTAAGATCAAAAAAGTGAAAGGACAAATATCCTAAAGGAATTCCTTCACATATTATGAAATACTCCTCTATTTGATCATCCTCAAACACATATTTTGGGCCTATTTATCTTTTTCTTTTAAAAACCCTAGACCTTGACCTATATTATGAGCTTTAAAAAGTCCATTTTGATCAAGGATAGGTACTTAAACTAAAGAGCTTGTTCCTTGAGCAATCACCATAACCAATAAGGCTTTTACCTATTTTCATTGCTGAGATTATCCTTTTTGAGTCATCAGTACATTCTGGGTGAATTTTGAATTTTTAAATGCATGATGGGTCAATCAAGGATAAAAAAGAAAAAAGTATAAGGGTATAGGGTGAAAACTTTAAAAGGGGCAATTTAAAGAAAACTTAAAGACTCTAAAGCCACTTTTAATATTGCCTAGCAATGTGAGAAAAGTCAATATGAAGTAACCTAAACCAATAAGAGATCCAAGAATGTCAATACCCTAAAAGTTTAAGATTCATTAAAGGGATTGATGTTGAAAAATTTTTCCCTTCTAAATTTCCTTAAAAAATCTTGAACCTATCATGATTGGTTTTGACATCTATCGAAATGTCACATTTGGAAATTAAAGGAATGTTAAAATTTGATTACACTTTAAAATGACTTTAAAAAGATTTATTTCCAAAAAATTCATGTCTTTAGAAAGATTTTTTTTTTTCATTTGTGAACCTAGATAGAAGATCTTTCATTTTTTTTATCAAGTTTTGAGGCCTTCTTTAATAAACCAAGACCTTGATGTACTAAATCATTTAATCCTTTAATAAAGATAAATTGTCACCTTTTTCAATCCTAATAGTGAATACCAATTTTCTATAGACTTAAAGGTCAACTACCTCTAATATTCCATTACATTTGATCATGGGATTTAATTATGTGAGATAATTTTGGTGGTCATTTTGAAAAACTTTGAGTGATTGGTTAGGCATTTATGTAAAGAATTAAAAGAAAATCATTTTTTTTTGGAGTAAAAGGAAACTTATGAATGGTGAAAATTTTGTTATTGCGAGACAAGTTTGATTCATGAAATAAAATGTTTTTCATAAAAAAATAAGCATTTTTTAAAGAAGAAAAAAATAATGGATTTTTTTTTAGAAGAAAGGAAAAAAATCAATTTTGAAAAGAATAAATGACATCATTTTTCAATTAAAGGATAAAAAATGCATGTGATCATGGGGCGTGAAACCTTTGAAATCAAAATTCAAACTGACATGTGTGCATGAAGTTAATTTGTTTGGGGTAAAAACATGAAGAGAATGATGTGTTTTTTGTTGGCATGAAAATTGTGTTTGATCGATAGAGTCTAGTCAAGATACATCGAAAGAGTAAAAAGAGCATAAGGGTTTGTCTTCTTAAAATTTTCAAGTTTGAAAAGATTATATGAGAGTGGCATGCTGGATTTAAAGATGGAAATAAAAAGAAAAAGATAAATTTAGAGCAAAAATGAAACAAAACTTAGGAGATTCTAATTTGAGAAAACGTGAAAGAAAAAATTGGTAAAGAAACAAAAGGAAAATAAATAAAAAGAAAATCTTTTGGGAATAAGTTGAAAAATAATATGACGAGAAATGGGGAATAAGCAAAATTGAAAAAAAAATTACATTTACATTTACATCTTTGCAAGAGAGCATTTAAAACATGTAAAAGAAATTTGAATAAGTAGAATATAAAAAAATTTTACATTTACATCTTTATAGAGGGACATTTTTAGCACATTAAGGAAATTTGTATTTTCATGTGCAGTAAAAATTTTTGCATTTGCATGTTTGTAAAGAGCATTTTTGTCATAAGAAGGAAATTTACATTTTCATCACTAGAAAAGAATTTTGCATTTGCATTTATAAAGGGCATTTGCATGATGGAAAAGACATTTCCATCATTGGTAAAGATGTTTGTGTTTGCATCACCCAGTAAGCATTTGCATAAATGTTACAATGATTAGATTTACACCTTTGTGGAGGACATTTGCATTTTCATCTTGGTTAGGTCATTTGCATCATTGTTGTGAAGATTTACATTGCATCAATGTAATTGATTATTATAGTCACCAATTTGTAAACTTTAGTGAAGAAAAAGATGAGAGGGAAAATATGTTTCTTTAAAATTTAAAATGTTTGAGAAAAAGAAGTTTTTGAAAGAAAGGATTGTAAAGAAAAAATGAAATTGAGATTTAAAGAATAAAATATTTAGATGATTGAAAATTTTAAAAGAAAATTCCTTAAGGTGAAAAGTAAAATGCATTTAAGATAAAAAGTTTGAAAATTTTAATGCGAAAAGA
Source organism: Durio zibethinus (assembly GCF_047325235.1). Taxonomy (NCBI): domain Eukaryota; kingdom Viridiplantae; phylum Streptophyta; class Magnoliopsida; order Malvales; family Malvaceae; genus Durio; species Durio zibethinus. Next base: position 23,435,302 of record NC_143166.1, read on the forward strand.
GTTTCAAACTCAAAATAGAATCATTTTTTAAAAATAGTCTTGATTATGATGAGAAGATGGTTTTTAAACCTAGTTAAGTTGGAAAATTAAATAATGTCTTTAAAGTTTCAAAGTTTTTATTTAAAAAGAGCTTTTTTAAAGGTAAGAATGGTCTCTAAGACTCCTAGGCACGATTTATAAGACTTCTAGGCATAATTTTAAAGAACCTTGGGCATGATTTGTAAGATCCTTGGGCATAATTGTAAACACCTTTGGGCACGATTGTTAGACCTCCAAGCATAATCATAGAGAACTCTCGGCATGATTTGTAAGGCTTCCAATTATAGTCTCTAAGACCTTTGAGCAAAAATGAGAATGATTTATAAGACCTTCAAATATAATCCATAAAACCTCTAAGCAAATATGAGAATCATTTCTAAGGCCACTAGGCATAATCCTCAAGACTTTCGACTAAAGATGAAAATATTTATCAAACCTTCGAGCATAATCCCAACATTTTCAAGCAAAGATAAGAAAGATTTATAAGAACTCTAGGCAAAGATGAGAACAATTTGTAAGGCCTTTAGGATAATCCTCGACATTTCGGGATCAAATGAGAAGATTTGTAAGACCTTTAGGTAAATCTTAAATTTTTAAAGAATGAATAAGAGATCTATAAGATCTTTGGACATAATCTCTAAGACATTTGAGAAAGATTTGTAAGACCTCCAAGTATAATCTCCAAGCTTTTCTATTAATTTCAAAGTTGTGGAGTCTTTAATGGGAGGAGTTATTCATGTTATTTTTTAAAGTTGTAGAGCCTCTAGAGAGAAGGGTTATTCACGTTATATTTTAAAGTTGTGGAGCTTCTACTAAGAAGAGTTTATTATGTTGACTTTTAAAGGAGTTTTCAGGTTAAGTTTCAAAGTTTGTAGGAAAAAAAGCCAAAAAGTAAGAAAAAAACAAAAATGAAAATCCAAAAATTTTTAAAAATTTTTAAAAATTTCTGAAAAAATCTTCAAGTTATTGACCTAGGACAAAATTGTTGTCTATTTTCTTTACCTTATTTCGAATTCTTAATAATGTTGAAAAAGGGATAGCTATAGACACATGATTTTGTCAAGACAATTCAATTTTGTTAATTTTTATTCTTGATTTAAACATAATTGACTTGGGCATATTATAACATTTTCATTGGATTTATTTCGTGTTAGGTAAAAAAAGGTTTTCTTTTGATAATTTCTTGGATAATTTTTGAATGAGTCATTTTGTATGGGTCAAATTCAATGATGTGCCATTTTGCAACCCAATGTCCAATTACAAGTATGAGGTCTAAAAGCCCAAAGTCTAATAGTAAAATCCAGTACCATATTTTAAAGCCCAAATGCATTTTTTTTAGAAGATATTTAAAAAAAAAAAAGGTGGCTTGGCATGGCTCAACATGGTAGCAAGCTTTCTTCCTCTTATGTCACCTTTCCTAATTTGCCTACCTAATTCTAGCTTTATATTTTCACCTCCCCTTTTACCCTTACTAACCTCCTACATAAATTTATCACACTCTGCTCTCTAAAAATTAGCAGCTTCAAATCCTAAATTCACCAGAACCATGCTACCAAACTATAACAAAACTCCAAACCAATTCTTCAGCCATCATACCAAAAGTAGCAGCCACTATTGCAACAAAACTCTAAAAACCTAATTTGTAAACTCTTCATTAATCAGAACTTTGTTTTTTTAAAGGAACTAGAAAATTTTTTTCACATAGGGAAAGGGATTCATAACAAAAAACACATAATTTGACTCCTATGTTTTGCCTATGTCAAATTACCACAGCCAAAACACCAAACCACTACCAAAACATCAATAACCAAGATCAGCACCATAGTATCTTAACATCTAACTTTGCCATCCTCACCTATCACCAACACCACTACTAAAATTACTAGCCTCCATAAAAATTAGTCTAGTGTCCAACCAAGAATGCCCAAACCCAAAACATCATGCCTTGTACATCATACTAGCCTTTAGCCACCTTTAACAGCCTACTCACTAGAGTAAACACCATCTTTCACAATCCATTATCTATCACCCTACACTACCACCAACTTGAGACTCCTACTACCTTTACTAGCCACCAAAATCTCAACCCCTATAATTGAAAACCACCGTTACCAAAATCATCATAGCCTAGCCAAGACCTTAATCATTACCTAAATCACCTTTAAGCCATCAATCACCACCCCATTCATCCTAAGATAGTAGGATGCTACCCCCAAACCATTTTGCCTAGCCTTAAGACCAAAACTAATTTGCCTCCACAACCTTGACGGTTTCTAGCAGCCATCTTAAACCACCCATAATCCATCATCAACTTAACCAAAAGCCACTAGAACACCTAATCAAAATCACTATCGCTACCAACAACCTTTTACTACCACCACCAGCAACACTAACTACCCTTTTGCTAGACAATAATAACCAAACAAGAAACCAAATCCTTCTCTAGCCCACTATCAGCACACCACTAACCCAAAGCCCCTTATGCTAATAACTAACAACCCAATGAAAAATACCACACAACTAACAACCACCATTAAGCCCCTTCTTAGAACACATACATAAGCTAAAAAATAATACAAATAAAGCCTACAACTAATAACCTCTAAAAAATAAGAACCAAAATATACAACAATAAAAAAATGCACACAAATAATAGTAAAAAACAACCCAAAATTCAAAAGCTAAAAAAATGAAAAAACATAAGGAGTTCTTCTAGGGTGTTGCTATTTTGGAGTTAGTTATGGTTTAGACGAGTTCTTTAAAAGGCTTTTTTCTTAGGTTAGGTAAGGGAAGGGAAAAAGAACTATTTTCAACAGTGTCAAAGCCACTATCAGTAAGAATTCTCTTATCCCATTAGTAAGGATTTCATCTTATAATTATCTATGACTATTTATGACTTTAGCATGACCACTTTGATGAAATATGGAGAGAAGCAAGATAAATGGCTGATACTACTAGAAGAATTCCTCTTTGGATAATAGGTATGACAATTGGTATTCCTATGATGGGTTAATAGGTATTTTCTTTTATGGTTCATATTCTAGATTGGGTTCGTCCCTATAATATGTAGTAATGGGATGAATTAAGCTATAGGCATAACAGTGTAAGAACTCGATGACCATCGATGAACAACAATGAGGAATTTTAGGGAAATCAAAATTGTGTGAATGAAGGGAAAAACGAGAGAAAAAACATATATCGAGTTCAACCATTTTTTATGATGAGAAAAGTGTTTTTTTGAAGTTTAAAGTTTTGGATTTTGATTTTAGATATAGGAAAATCTATGATATTTTTTGAGAAACTAGTTTGAAAGGTAGAAATATGAGGTCAAGAAGATTTTAAAGATGTTCTTTTAAGATAAACTGACATTGGTGAGCAACGATTAGTAATTGAAGATGGTGACAATAGTTGATTTCTTAGATTAAGAGGTGACGGTTGGGATTTTTTGTGAAGCTAGAGAGTTTCTCAAACTTAGAGAAAAAATACATGGAATAAAAATGAATTAAAAAAATTTAAGTTTTTATTTTGGTACAAAATGTACCATTTAAAGAAATAAATTAAAAAAAATAAATAAAAGTAAGAAGAAGCAAAAAAGAAGAACAAAAGGAAAGAAGGAATAAATGGGTTGACTAAACTCATTGATTTGGATTCGACCCAAGCTTGGTTCTTGGCTTATCAATGGCTAGCAAGCCCATAAAGATTAGCCCATCAGATTTGGTCAATTCTTGGTTTGTTTCCTTTTTGTTAAAGTTTAAGAAGCTTTTTTGGGCAAATTTTTTTCCTTTTTTTTATTTTATTATGTCATTATATTTATTTTTTTAATGTTTATTTGATATTAGATATCCTTGGAAATAAATTTTTTATGGATAATTTATAATTAAATAATAATAATACTAATAATAATAATAATAATTGTAATAATAATAACAAGGTATTTTTACAAATACTTTAGAATTAAAAATGATTGTTTTAAGAAAAAGAAAAGGAAAAAAGGGACTTTAAATAAAGTTCAAAGTAAATGCGACTTCTCGATGATTGGACTACGAAAAATTCGAGTAGTGATTTTTAAGAACTCCCTAAATGAGAGAAGTCCTCTAAGAATTGCTAAAGTGTTGGAATGTTTAGAAGTTCTTTTCACTACAAAAATTCTCATTTATTTTTTTCTTTCTCTTAATTTGAATCATTTTCTTCCAAAAAATAAAAAATAATATATTTTTAAAGAAACAATTCTATTTATGAATAATTGTATTATTATGCAATTTTTAGGGTGAAATATTAATAAATTAAAAAATGTGAATTTTCAAGAATGGGATTATAAGAAAGTCTGAATAGTTATTCTTTTAGAAATCTCTAGGTAAGAAAATTTTTCTAAAATGTCATCAAAATATTACGATATTTAGAGTAATTTTCAATGTAAAAAATTCTTCTTTACCTTTTCTTTATTAAAAATAAAAAATGAATAAAATCATTGTTTAAATTAAATTACAAGAATCATATTTTATTATTTATATTATATTTGCATAAATGTTGATATTAAAGATAAATATAAGCCTCCAAAAATGAGATTTTAGAGAAGTCTAAGTAGTAATTCTTAAGAAATTCCTAGTTGAGAAAATCCATTCCAATATTGCCAAAGTATTGGAATATTTTTGAGAAATTTTCATTCATATGGTCTTATTTATTTTTCAAACAAAAGAATAAAATGAAAAAAAAAATCAAAAAGATGTGTTGGTTGCAAGAAGATAAATTAAGGAAATTATTTTTAAATAACAAAACTAAGGTCACTTTTATCAGGGTTAAAAAATAACACGTGATTAACGATATGTTTTTAAAATAGATGTAATAGGGGTGCTAATCCTTTCTTATGCATAACTGTATTCCCGAACGCAATTTTGTTTTTAGCAAATCTAAAGATTATCTTTCTAGTTAGTTTTATTAATTTTAAAATTTTATTAAAATGATATGTTTTATTAGGTGACCAATTACATCTAAATTGAAAAAGTAAAATACATCTAGGTCCTTGAGTTTTAAGTATAATTCAACTCAGGTCTATTAGTTTGAAAAATAGACATTCTACTCTAAAACTTTTTAATTAATAGGACACTAAAGTTCTTTCACTACAGGAAAATGGACATTTATTGGCTGTTTTTTATGGGGATTTTAAATAAATGCCACAAAGTTTCGTGTTTTTATAAAGTTAGCGACGCTTTTTTTTATAAAACATCACTAAATTCTTATATAGCAGTGTTTTGATTTAAAAATACCACTAAAATATTTTTGTGACATTTGTTGACCTAAACATTGCTATGTAATTTGACTTTTATAAATATAGTGGTGTTTATAATGTAAATGCCACTAAAAAGTGTTTTTGGATGCCTTAAAAAACCCTCAAAACATTATAGGGAGGAATCGAACCTAGGACCTTATGGTTAATAACCGTATGCTTTAACCGATTGAGCCACTTCAGTAGTTTTAGCAGTAGATTATTCAAGGTGTTTTTGGCCAAAAACACCTTGAATAATCACCAATAAAAATTGGAGGGGATTATTCAAGGCACTTTTAGCTAAAAACACATTGAATAATCTATTAGCTTTTTAGGTGAGATGGTAATCCAAAAGGGGGGTGAATTGGATTTCTCCAAGTTCTTCCTAAACAATGATTTCAAAGTAATTGAATGAAAATTAAAACAATAAGCACTTTTAATGAAAATATAATGTAAACAATAATAATTAATTAACCTAAAATCAAATATAAACAACAATAAATTGTAAGGAGATAGGGATAGAGAAATCAAACATAATGATTTATAGAGGTTCGGTCCTTTTCCATAAGGTACTTAGTCCTCTCTCTTGGTTGTCCACGCAAGGCTTCAATCCACTAATTGAAGAAAAACTCTTACAAGATACAAACATATCTTGTACTAAATCTCTATCTTTTTCTCAAGGCTTAGATAGTAACCTCTACCTTTACAATATCAAGAGGATACCTCACCTCTTGCTTACAAGATAACCCAAATAATTTTTGCAAACTAAAATACCTCTCAAGGTTAAGTGTTTGTCTAATGAAGTATAAAAAAAATGATGAATGAAGCACAACAATATTTTACAAGAAATACAAAGGATATTGAATTTAAGTTCTAAAATTCTTGATTTCTTTGAAAGAATGAAAGTATGACTTGTTTGATCTTGACCTCTTGATTCATCAACCTTTTTAGTGTCTTGGAATGCCTAATTTATAAAGAAATTGAGGAAATAGCCGTTAGGAATGCTTAGGAAATGAAAAACCATGTTTTCTTTCTTTGAAACTAGTTGTTGAAGCTTGTTTGGGACGAAAAAATCAATTGGTATTGATAGGGGATCGATTAGTTCTTGAATTTCACTTAATTTTTTATCAATGCAGTAGAAGGGATCGATTGGTTTTGGTAGCTAATCGATTAGGTCAGCTAGGGGATCAATCCTGTAACCCATGGATCAATCCGGTCAAATTGCTCTGTTGTATCCTATTTTGCACTCTACTTACTAATTTGATCTTATGTTGAGTTATACAAATCCAAATCATAAACTGTTTGAAGACTTAAAAACTAGACTTAAAGGGATTTCTATCCATATAAAATTCATCACCTAATTCATTGTGTTTCTAGCTAAAAACACCTTGAATAATCTAAAAAAAAATGTAAGAGGATTATTGAAGGTATTTTTGGCTAGAAACACCTTGAATAATCCCATTTTGTAAGGGATTATTCAAGGCATTTCTAGCCAAAAACGCCTTCAATAATCCTTAATAAAAAATTGTAGGGGATTATTCAAGGCGTTTTTAGCCAGAAACACCTTAAATAATCCCATTCAATTTTTTGTAAAGGATTATTCAACATGTTTCTAGCCAAAAATACCTTGAATAATCGAAAAAAAATGTTTTCAATAACGTAAAACTCCCTGTTTCAAATGTATTTTAGTGGTGTTTTTAAAAGAAAACAATGCTAACTAAAAATATTTAGTGGCATTTTTAAAAAGAAAATGCCACAAAAATTCCCCTAAATTCTTAAAACCCTTTTGCCATTTCTGCCATTTCCAGTCATTCTACATTTTTCTAGTCGATTCCTTTCATTTTCAGCCTAATTCCTCTTTTTTTTTGTGGATTTCCTCTCCATTTACGACCTTAGTCTTCTTATTTTTCGTAGATTTCCTCTCTACAAAAATTTCCTCTCAACAAGCAAAGTTTTGAGATGTTGAAATCATTTGCAGTTTGCAGTCAACAGAGATCAATTGGGTAGAGTTATCATTATTTTCCTCAACAAAAATCATGTTGATTATTTGCAGTAAGTAAATTTATTTAGGTACACTCAAATCTTAGCTACAATTTATCTTTCTTTTTAAGATTTTTTTGGGCCAAAATTGTTATAAGGAACAAATTGAAAGTAATAAGTTACATTTAATAAATTGAAAGTATCTATACTTTATGGTTCAAATTTGGTGTGGTACTATGGTTTTTACCTGAAGTCTACTGGATTTGATGGCCAAAGTTTTGGGTTTCTTATAAAATGAGGCTCAACACCAAGAGCAAAGATGTTGCACTAAAGACATAATAATTTAAATATTAGCTCTTTCAGTCAATCTAAAAAATCAAACAAAATTCAACAATGGTTCAAAGATATTGTTAAGGTGGTTCATTTCACCTTATTATCAATGATGGTAAAGATAAAGGTGTTTTAAACAGCTATTTGTCAAATGTTTTTTTGTCAAATATTTTTTTGTTTTTGTTTGACAATTTATTTTCAATTTTTTCTCATTTTTTATATTAACATGTAAAAATACTAATATGTTTCTTTTTTTATTAATTTTCAATTTAAGTTTAAGGATTGCTCATCATCAATTGCTCAATTTCAATCAATTGCTCAATTTCAATCAATTGTGTCTTTGCCTAGTAGTGTTTTGAATTTATGAAGTTATTTCCCTTTTCAACAAATAATCACCTTTGATTAATTCAAGTAACTTGTTAGGAGATCTAAATTTGTTACTAATTTAAGTGTAATATTTAGTTTGTTTTCATATAATTAATTATATAATTTTGGTTTGATAATATAGCAAGTATTAAATGGATAAGAGTTAGATGCAAAAGTCAAGATTAAGTCAAAAGTACTGAGATGGAATGGAAAATTTTCTTAATTTTGCATTTGATAATGCAAGTGAAGATAATATGATAATATGCCTATGTTTAAGGTGTGCTAATATTGATTAGCAAATCCATGAAGTTGTTTTGTAATATTTTGTTTGTGTTGGATTTATCTCGAGATATGTTAATTGGTATTTTCATGAAAAGCCTATACTATCAAGGTCAACGACTAGAGCTCCTTCAACTTTAAGGGCTCCCCAACACTAACATGATCCTATTAGATAAGATGACATAGAATGCATGTTGTGGGATGCTTTCAACATTCATAACCAACATTTTTATAATTCGTCTCCTCGAAATGATGGATTTAATAAGTCAAATGTTGAAATAAAAGATTTTGGTGAATATTGGATGTGACCAACAACCTAATGAAAAAGCATCAAAGTTTTATAAGTTGCTTGAGGATATGAATAAAGAACTTTATGAAGGATCTAAGCATTCAAGGTTATTTTTTCGTGTGCATTTTTTTCACTTGAAATGCTTATGTGGATGGATAGGAAACTTTTTGACTTTATTATTGGAGTTTATGAAAAAATGTTTCTTTTTGCAAAAATCCCTAAATCTTGTAAGGATTTAAAAAAGATGATCAAGGAGTTAGGTCTTAGATACAAAAAAATTCATAGTTGTCCTAATGATTGTGTATTATATTAGAGTGATAGAAAAAATCAACAATCTTATCATGTGTGTGGTAATTCTTGCTGGTTGGACACAAATCCTAAAGAAAGGTTTAATGAGGATGATGATGAAGTCTATGTAAAAAAGAAGCCTATAAAAGTTTTGTGGTATTTTTCATTAATATCGAAACTTCAATGACTCTTCATATCTTTCAAAACTACTGATTCTATGAGGTGGTATCATAATGAACAAATGGATGATGGGTCATTGAGGCATGCTATTGATTCTTTGGCATGGAAAACATTTTACTTTAGGTTTTCAGACTTTACTTCTAATCCTTGAAATGTTATACTTGGACTAGCATCTAACAAATTCAATCCATTCAAAGTGATGAGTACTTCTTATAGTACTTGGCCAGTTTTATTGATTTTTTACAATTGCCACCATAGATTGCCATGAAGCAATAATCATTTATTTTTTCTATGATAATTCTTGGGGAGAAAGGTCCGAGAAATGATATAGACATATATTTACAATCTTTAATTGAAAAGTTAAAGCAATTTGTGGGAAGGAGTTGAGACTTATGATGCTTCAAAAAAAAAAACTTCAATATGCATACTATTTTATTATAGACTATCAATGATTTTTCCAATTATGCAAATTTATCTGGTTGGTGCACCAAAGGTCATTATGCTTGTCCATGTTGTGCTACACAGACATGTTCGAAGCGGTTACATAATGCTAAGGAGTTTAATTATATGGCACATCATAAATGGTTAGATGATAATCATCAATTTAGATTCCAAAAACATCTCTTTGATGAAACTAAAGAGTTAAAAAGAGTGCCATTACCAATTATTGGGTCGATATCTTGTCAAAGTTAAAAGATATCAATTTCATTTATGAAAAAATGACTCAATCAAGAAAAAGAGTGAGAGAGATCTTTAAAGGCATCCGGCCTCATATTTCTCAAATTGGTGATGCTAATACTCAAGTTGGTAACATTGATATTCAAAGTGATAAGGAAAAAGATGAAGAAGATGACCCCATGAGTATGAATTATGGAAAAAAAAGTATCTTTTTTGACTTGGCTTATTGAAAATATAATTTATTATGTCATAACCTTGATATGACGCACATAGGAAGAATGTTTGCAAAAATTTTATCGAGACAATACTTAATGTGAATAGAAGATCAAAAGATGACTTAAAGAGTCAGCTTGACCTAGTTGATATGAGGATTTGCCCTGACTTTCATTCAAAGTTGCTTCATAATGGCAAATCTCGACTGCCTCCTACTTGTTTTGGGATGTCTAAAAGTGAGAAAGATATGTTTTGCAAGATGTTGAAAAATGTGAAAGTCCTAGATAGCTATGCGTCAAATATATCGAGATGTGTGAATTTGAAGAAATGAAAACTTTCTTTGTTGAAGTCACATGATTACCACATCTTGATGCAGGACTTACTTCCCCTTGCTTTACATTCATCAATAGCAAAGCAAGTCACTTCAATTGTAATTGAATTAAGTAACATATTTAAAGCTTTCTGTAGGAAAGTTCTATATGTGAAAAAGCTTGACAAACTTCAAGATCGAGCCGCAATTACTTTATGCCATTTAGAGAAGATTTTCCCTCCAAACTTCTTCACTATTATGATGCATTTGGTTATCCACCTTTCATATGAAGCAAAAGTCGGTGGACTAGTTTATTATCGATGGATGTATCCTATTGAAAGGTATTATTTATTAATAAGTTGCTAGTGTTTATTATACCATTCTAATTAAAAAGATATATGACAAATGTTTTATGCCTTAGGTTTTTAGGGAGGTTAAAGTCATATTGTCACAACAAACGCTATCCAAAAGGTTCTATTACTGAAGGATATTTAGCAAAAGAGTGTATGACATTTTTTTCTTGGTATTTGGAAGATGTTGAAACTAGATATAATAGACCATCAAGAAATCTTGGTATATAGCATGTTAACTTTGCCTACATTTATCATTTTAAAAGTTTTGGACAACTAATAGGCAAAGTCAAAGTGGTGGAGTTAGATGATAAATCTTGGGCACAGGCATATTGATATGTTCTTTTTCATCATGACTCAGTTGAATCATTTTGCACATAAGTTATTCGTGAGAGGAAATCATTCATTCTATTAAGCATCATTTATAAACTTTGCTTCTTACTATTAATACTTTATTTTGATGCATGTAGTGAGTATAGAAACAATTTGAGAGATTGTGCACATTATCGACGATCAAACATTTGAGAGCTTGATAAGTTGTTCACTAAAAATTTTCATGAATAGTTGGAAAAACTATAAGTAATACCATACTTCCCATTTTGGGAATTATACATAGAATGCTTAAGGTATAAATAAAATTAATAACATATATTTTATTCCACTTTTATAGGTTTAGAGTGGAAGGTTTGTTAGTGAAGAGGTGAAGTGTCTTTTACAAGGTCTGAATAGGATTGTGAAATGATACAAAGGGTTCATCATCAATGGATTTAGATTTCACACTAAATCCCATGAGAGAAGAAGAAGAACACAAAATTTAAGAGTTATTGTTTCTTTATCAACTACTAGCTATGCTAGTGCTAGGAACACAAACTTTTTTAAGAAAAATGTTGACTATTATAGCATAATTAATGACATCATTAAGTTGGATTATTATGGCAAGAAGAAGGTTGTCTTATTTCGATGTGATTGGGCTAATGTGAATAGTATGAAGGTATTAAGAATGATCAGTTTATATTTATAATTGTGAATTTTTCTCGATTAATTCACACCGGACAATAACTTATCGATAAACCTCATGTTCTTTCTTCTCAAGTTAAACAGTTTTTTATTCTGAAGACCCCAAAAAATCAGGTTGGTTTTTTGTTCTTCATAATACACCTAAGAACTTATTTGATATGGGGTTAGATACCAAAGATGATGTTGAATATGAAATTGAATGTTTTCCTTTTACTAACCAAAACTTGGATGAAAATATCTCTAGTACCTTTATTCAGTGGGTCCACGAAGATGTTTATGAAGACATTTATGAACCATGATGGATCATCTATATTTTATAATTATAATGTTCAAAACATAATATAATAAATGCTTTTATGCAATTTATGTGACATTTGTATATTTATTGTGTTGTAAATTATACATTATCTTTTAATTTAATTAAATCGATGTGTTCTTTATATATTTTTGGTTATGATTTCTTAACTTCTTAATGTCTATATATGTTTTTTAGATATGTTATTTTATATATAGTTGGTTATGTATAAAATGTCTAAACTTTTCAATTTTTAACTAAGTTTCTTTTATAATGTAGCTAAGTTGCAATTCCAAGGAACAGATTGAAATGAGTATATATCAGAGATATTAGTCCAAAACTGTCTATGACACCTATCAATCTTAGCCATGGACTGAATCTTTTAGAGGGAAATGTGTCTATTGCCAATTCTAACTTGGTTGCTTCTAATCCTTCAAATGATATTGGATCTTGCAATATGGGAAGTCCAGGTTTAGATAATATCCCACCAATTGATTCTGCTTCTAATTTGAATGCAAGTATCGTAAACCCCATATTTAGATTTTGATTATAATCATTAAAGTAATGGCAATTTACTAATTGACATTTTATTATATGCAGTTGAAAATAATGGTCAATGAAAGACCAAAGGCAAGACAACTTTGAAGGAATTGTGGATAGTACCTCTAAATGAACACATTGTAGTGTTTGCAAACTCTGACAGGCAACCAATTGGTGAAGAATGTCAACTGCTAGCTGAATTTTTAAGAATGATTGCCCGTAATGGCATGAAATTGCCTATTCATTATGAAACATGGCATAAAGTTCTAGCAGAAGTTAAGGCCAAAGCTTTAAACTTTGCTAAGGTATTAGTATAATTAATTACATATTAGAAATATTAATTCTTTTAAAGTTGGTCTATAAATTGTAACTTTTCTTGTTGTATTGTTACAGTTAAGGTTTTTACTTGAACTACCTCTTTCATTTGTGCTTAAGTCATTGGGAAAGAAATGGAAAGACTATAAGCATAATTTGAAGAAAAAATATTTTGATCAAAATAGTATTATAGAGGCCACAATAGATACTCTACCTTGTGGTGTGATTAGATGGCAATATAAGCAGCTAGTTAGATTTTGGTTCTTAAGGAAATGAGAAGTACTAATTTATAACTTTTAATATTATTTTAAATAAAAAAAGGTGTTTTTATGTTTTTTGTTGGTAATATTTGTATTTTTGCTATATATGGGATTGTTTTTTATGATAGGAAAGAGAAAAAATTGGAATTGCTAGTAGAAAGCAACAAAAATATAATTACATGAATGGATCAAAAAGCTTTGCAAAAAACCAAAAAGAAAAGGTAAGTAACACATCAAATAAGAAAGTTGTCTTTTATATCCGTTTAGCACTTTTTGTATCATTAAAGGGAAAAAACGTAAATATGTAGTTATTTTTTTGTTTTAATAGTTTGAATAGCTTCAATACATTATATTAAACTTGCCCAAATGATTGAACTTGGTTTCTATGGTTGATATGTGTGAAAATTACTGTTTATATCTTTTTAGAATTTTGTTATGCCGTTAAAGGGCAAAACTATAAATATGCAATTATATTTATGTTTTAACAGTTTAGATAGCTTAGATACATGATATTAAACTTGTTCAAATGATTGAACTTGGTTTCCATGATTGATGTGTGAAAAAGTTATTGTTTATGTCTGTTTATCACTTTTTTGTGCCGTTAGAAGGCCAAAATGCAAATTTGCTTTTATTATTCCATTTTAACAGTTTAGATAGCTTCAATAACTGATATTAAACTTGTTTGAATGATTGAACTTAGTTTGCACAATTGATATATGTGAAAAAGTTACCGTTTATATCTATTTAGCATTTTTTTATGCCGTTAAAAGGCCAAAATGCAAATTTATGTTTATTATTCTGTTTTGATAGTTTAGATAGCTGCAATACATGATATTAAACTTATCTAAATGATTGTTTGAACTTATTTTCCATGGTTTATATGTGTGAAAATGTTACCATTTATGTCTTTTTAAGACTTTGTTACGCTATTAAAGGGCAAAAATATAATTTTACAATTATATTTATGTTTTAATAGTTTAGATAGCTTCAATACATGATATTAAACTTGTCTGAATGATTGAATTTGTTTTCCATGATTTGATATGTATGAATAAGTTACGATTTATGTTTATTTAGAACTTTTTGTCACGTTAAAAGACAAAAATGCAAATTTATAATTATTGTTCTATTTTAACAGTTTAGATAGCTCCTATTACCTTTTATTAAATGTGTCCAATCATTATTGCCATACTTGATATGCATAAATAAGTTATGCTTGATGTGTGTTTAATAAAAATAGTGTCTTTTATGTACGAGATTGAGTTAGGTGAAAAAAATTAGACGTGTGGAACTTTTTCGATTAACCTACACAAAAAAAGATGGATCTTACTTGAATGTCGAAACACAAGAAATTATGATAATTTTTTGGATTCGTTTTATATAGGGTGTAAATATTTACTATTTCAAATATATTATGAATTAATTATTAAACTTTATAGCTTTTTTTTATTAATTTATAAGAGAAAGCGAAAGAGAAAATGATCAATGAGATTGAAGCAGCATTTGATTATTTTGTCAACATGCAAGAATTGAAAGATTGGATTTTCATAGAAGTTACCAAAAAAGAAAGACATGGATGGGTCCAAGGCTTAAGATTGGGTCCAACACATCTAGCTATTATGGAAATAGCTCTCAGCAATTTACATTTTCAACAAGTCAATTTTCGCAAGAAATCTCAATATTGAGAGAGGAGTTGCAAACTATGCAACAACGTGTGCAACAAAATGGAAGTGGAAAGAGCTAAGAAGCATGCTAAAATGGATGAAGAGCATAAGCAGTTGCATGATCGATTTAATACTCTTATGAATTTTGTGAAATAATAATTTCCAGGGAACAATTTAGGTGGTCCACCAACTCAAGTATTATATTTAATAACTATTTATATTTTTTTAATATTAGAAATAGTTTATTATTAATTGTAAAAACTTGTTTTACTTTTTTCAGTAGGTTCTTGAGCAAGCTAGTGATTGTGGTGGAAAAAATGCTTCATCAAATAGCAGTGCTCTAAATCTAAGTAGTCATCAATTTCATACCTTTTAAATTTCTAGTTAATGTACTGAAACAATTTGAATGTTAATTTATTAAACTTTGTGTTACATGTATATTGGAACAAATTATGCATTTAGATATTTAAATATTTATAATATTTAGTTTATGAATTTAAATTTGTTTTTATGATTTCAAAAATATTTATCTATTTTTTATTTAATTATAGTAGTAAATCTTGAAAAAAAAAAAAGTAAATTCCTTTATGTAGCCACGTTTCCAAAAAAATGCTACTAAATTTTGTGGCATTTTTGGCCAAAACGCCATTAAATTAGTGGCATTTCTGGATAGAAACACTGTCAAAGTCAAGGAAAATAGTGGTATTTATGTATGAAACACAAATGCTGCTAAATTAGTGGCATTTGTGTTTACAAACACAGCTAAATTAGTAGCATTTCTCTCTTAAAATGCCGTTATTTTTTCTGATGCAAGTATAGCCGACACTTTTAGTAGAGCTTTTGACAATCGTCGCAAATTGTATAGTAGTGTTTATAAACACCGCTAAACATAAAAGAAAAAAAAACCACTAAAGACCTATTTCCCTATAGTGTTTTGTCAGTTAACTCAATTAAAAGGCTCATTAAAAGACTATTTTACCCGTAAAAAATTATTATCCTCTAATACTCACATAAAATAATTATTTATAATAATAATAATTTTTTTCTTAAAATATATAAAATATATTAATAATATATAAAAAACATTTTTAGGTGTAATATATAAAAACAAAATTCACAATTATAAATAACATATTTTTCAACCAAATTTTTTTTCTTATTATATGTTACATTTTCTTATTATAACATTTTTTCTTATTATAATTTTGAACTATGTTTTTATATGTTGCACCTAAAAATCTTTTTTATATATTATAAATATATTTATATATTTTAAGAAAAATTATTATTATTATTATAAAACAGTATTTTATGTGAGAATTTGCTTATTATATGTTATATGTTCTCATTATAATATTTTTTTCTTATTATAATTGTGAATTTTGTTTTTATATATTACACCTAAAAATCTTTTTTATATATTATTAGTATATTTTATATATTTTAAGAAAATATTTATTATTATAAATAATAATTTTATATGACCATTTGAGGATATTGATTTTTAGGGGTAAAATAGTCTTTTAATGAGTCTTTTAAGGGAGTTAACTGACAAAAGGACTTTAGTGTCCTATTAATTGAAAAGTTTTAGGGCGAGATGTTTATTTTTCAAACTAATGTACTTGAGTTGAATTATCTTAAAGATCTGAATATATTTTACTTAAACAAAAAAGATTAGTGATGACTCTTCATATTTTTTAAATCGTCTAGTTGGTTTAGTTCTTGGACAAAATTATTATGAATATAATATCATATTTACATAATAAAATTGAAATATGACCCAACTGAAAGCTACAACCCTTGCCAGCTAGAAGGTAAACATATATTAATGAAAAAAAAAAGTAAACATATATTAATGAAAAAAAAAAGTAAGTAAATGCTATTGTAATTTTTTTTCTTATGGAAAAAGCTATTGCCATAAAAGATTCAAGTAACGACCTCAATGCAATGTAGAGGTCAATGTGTTGTGGTTTCGATCATTTCCACCACCATTATTTATCGCACTTGTTGCGTGAAAGTCATTCACATGTATAGTGACATGCCACTATCGCAAAATAATGTGATTGTAATCAATAGTAGGCTTAACAAGACATTACAACTACTATTGTTTCCTTTATGCCTAAACAAGCATTGAAACACATAACCAAATAGAAAGAAATCCAATTTCTAAAGCAATTGAATAAATCTAAGCCTCAATCAAGTCAAAAGAAGGAACCAATTCAAGTATATAACAAGTATTGATTTAAACATACAAAGTTTTCTTTAAAATTTGAGTTTAGAATTACTATAGAGAGAACTCTTATAACTTTCATGACTAGTAGCTGGCTCCTATTGATTCCCAGTTGTTGCTCTAAGCTTAAGATAAGATTAGATACTTGTTAATGACATAGCTTGAGAAAAGTTCTTATGATAAAATTGACATGATTCTATAATAGAAAGAGTTAAATTTAGAAATATGAATAGTAATTTCTCTTTTTATGAAAAGGTTAAATATTAAAATGAATAAATATGTTTGTAATCTTTCAAAGAGATATATTTCTAACTAAAAGGAAGTGATCTTTAATTGAAACAACATAATCAAAAAGTCATAACCTTAGGCTCATTTGAAATGTAATTCAATTCTAAATTGCACCTTTCCTTCTCCTAACTTTCTTTTAGAAAGCTAATTGCTTTAGCATTGTTTGCTATAGAAAATATTGTTAAAGATAATGCACTTTCATTTCTCACTAAGGGGTGTTCAATAATTTTTTTTTTCTAGTGCAAACTAAACCTAACTTAGGCTTCCTTATATCTTAGAGGTTATTCGATTCAACTTCTCTTGCATACCATAATTGGTAAGGTGAAATAAGTCTTACGGAAAGTAGCAATTACAGCACACCTTGAAATCATTTTCATTCATTATTAAAGGTTCCATTGCACTATGGAAGGGTTACTAGAAGACTGTAAGAAGATCACGTCAGGTGCGTATTGTTTAGTGTTCTTAGCCTTGTGAATTTTTTTAACAATTAAACCCTTAATGGTTAATTCGTGAGGATCAGGCATGATGAGGGTTATTTGTTGGTTTGAGGTTATGGTTTAAAGTGATGGTGTAGGAAAAAAAAAGGTATGGGAAAGTTGAAAGAAAGAAAAAGAATAGGAGAAATAAGTGAGAGATTGGATAAGGGTAAACTTGTCCATTAATTAACTGGATTTGAGCCATGCTTAAACAAGATTGCTAGCTCAAAGACTTGAATTAAACCAAAAGAATGAATTGGTTGATTATAAAATTTTCAAATTTAATATCCAATAAACATGAAATTCATAAACCAATTTTTCTAATCAAATAAACACAACAAATATGAGTATACTAATAATTTTAAAAGCAAAGAGATAGAGATAAAGAATCAAACACTGAAATTTATAAAGGTTCGGCCCTTTTTTTAGGCACTTACATCTTCTTCTTTACCCTTACTTGCTAAGAAGTCCAATCCATTATGTGTTGAATATTACAACCTAGCTCTTCAAAACTCTATACAATCAACAACACAATTTCTTAACGGTTATCCTCTCCCTTGAGCTCATAACCTCACAATATGAATTTTGAAGTGTTTTGCAAACTTAAAGAACCTTTCTAAGGTTAAGTGCTTGCTAATTTAAAGTACAAATCAAGATTAAGAATAATATCAAGAAAAAAATAAATAAAAGATGAATTTCTGCACATTACACACAACAAATGCTCTTTAATGCTTAGAAAATATTATAGATGGAAGCAATAAGTTTTTCATGGCTCTTGATAGCTTGAAATGTATAGGAGACCTATTTTTAGGTGTAAAGAGTAGAAGATAGCCACTGCTTGCATTTAATGTTTGGAGCTTACAAAATTTGAGATAAAAAATAACTGTTGAAGGCTTTCTAAGTGCGAAAGGATCAATCCTCTTATATAGAGATCAACTAGTTCAGTTGAAAAAAAAACCATTTTACTCATGACAGCCATAACCAATTCATCAAGTAAAGGACCTGATTAATCCCCTATCTCAAGTGATCATTCCCTTATGTATGGTGATTGATCCTTTCTACAAGCTTTGAAATAATTTTGGTTTCTGGATAAAAAATGGATCAATCCCTTTAGTGGGGGGGACTAATCGGGTCAAGTTAAAAACTTAACCAATCAATCCATACAGGGAGGGGATCGATTAATTCTTCAATTTTTTTGCACAGGTGAGCTTTTTGGCCAAAAAAATGGATTGATCTCTTTACCTAAGGGATCGATTGGGTCAAGAAGGGGATCAATCCCTTCCTTTGGATGATAGATCCTTTTTGTCCCATTTTGACCAAAATCATTTTTGTTTCATTTGTTGAGTTTTATTTTAGTTTAAAGGCCTTTTTAGCAAGATGAAAAGCTAGAAAAATGCTCAATTTCATATTAAAACAACTTGGTTCATGTTAAGCAAAATTTTGTTTTGTCATTTCAAAATATATTGATCAATTCAAGGCTAATAATCTCTCCCTTTTTGATATGATAAAACCAAATGAAAAAATTTTCTTTGAAAAACATTTTTCCTTTTAAAAGTAGGCTTATCCTGAATTTAAGTATAAAAAATTATTTTTAATAAGCTAAGAACAAGTAAATAACCATCCGTAATTTGTTGGCACATTAAGCATGATATTAAGAGCATTAATAGATAAGGTAATATCATGATATTCATTTAAGCATAAGCCTAAAGATTACTCCCCTATAACAAGAATTCAATCCAAACTAAACAGGTCATCAAATTTTCAATTTAAGCAAATAAGCAATGTGATCAAATTTCATTTCATACCTTCTCCATTTTTCTAAAACCTTTTCCAACTTTAGCAAAATTGGCAAAATTTTTCATTACATTACTTTTTCCCTTTTTTTGTCATAGCAAAAGGAACAAGACAAACAAAGTAATATGGTAATCAATTCAAGGCAATAATAAGCTCATTATATGTTCAAACCAAATCAACCTTATAGACACCTCAATGCCATAGCAAATTAATCAAAATACCAATTGCCATATAACATCAATTTTAAACCAACTCCAACATAATATACTAAATGCCATTATGAAAATGAAATGCATATATCATTGATATAAATGTTACATACCAAGGTTTAAAAACATAATGCAAATTGTCTTTAAGAAAATTAAAACTTAAAAAGATAGATATGTAGGGAAGATATCTATGTCATGGCATCGTGGTGGATTATTAAGGAGAAGGATAACGTGGGAAATGGTGGAAATGTTGATTCATCTCAGTTCACATTTGGTGAATTTCTTCAGTCATGGCATTTTGATTTAACTCTAAATTTTTAAGCCTTAAGTTCATGTCCCTAACCATGGAGTGCAAGCTATTCATTTGAACCATCATAATTTGTAATGCACCTTGAATATCAAACGGTGGACTAGAAGGGTCTTCTTAAGGGACATATAGAAAATCTACAACATCATGCTCTTCTTTTTTTTGCACACCCCATTTTAGTCTTTTTAATACATAAACCAACTGCATTTTGTATAACCTATACTATGCAAAGTATGAACTCTGAAAATGCTAAATGGATCATTAAACACAATCTTTTTATAACTCTTAGTGTTAATACCCAATTTCTTCAATAGATAACTTGTAGCAAACCTATTGACGAAAGTATAATCTCTATTTTGCACCACCCTTATCATGTCATTAAAGATAAAGTGCACAAAATTAGGTTTCTCCTTATGTTTGATCTTTTACATCCACTAGTAATATTGTTTCCTAATAATTGAATGTTGGGTGTCAAATGATGTCAAAACATGGGTAATTATAAGGTGTAACAATCTATCATGCATAAAAAGTTTAGTGGCCTGTGTATCTTAAGTTTTCATTCCTAAAAATATCTTAAGCTAAATTTAACATAACACACCTAGTGTTTGTGTCCCCATCATCATTTAGCATAAAAGTTTTAGCCAATAATTGCTTATTAACCACAATCATTCTACCCATCACAAAAGTTTTGAACTTATCTAGATAATATCTATTTCCATTCCCTTCAATCTCAATACATGTAGCATTAGTATAGAACATCTTAACTAGATTCTCATAAACTTTTCCATCCATACATTAATAATTCATCAAACCAAAATACTTAAATACATGCAAATAAGGAAACTCAATTGGTTGGAGAAATTCAAAAGACATTACTCTTCCATGGTTTACCTCCTTAGGAGTAAAATTTGCTTCATATCTCTCTTTAGTAACAGGATTATCGAAATTCTGATTGAATGAAGGCTTAATTGATGAACTAGAAGCCTCATTTTAAGGATTCCTCTTAGCCCAACACTTTTTTTGGTTTTTGGTGCCATGGGAATTTTTCAAAAAATTGGATGTGAAAAAATAGGTAAGCTTTTATAAAATTGATGAGGGAAACTAACAATGTAGGTGATAGGAAGAAATTTATGTTTGTAATGAGCAAAGATATTGAGTGAATGATGAAATTTCAAAAAGGGGATCAAAATTTTAGAGAAAGAAACGAGTAGGAGTGATTTGAGATGATTTTGGTATGATTTTTATGAAAATAGATGAAGATTTTGTAAGAAAATAAGAAAATTTAAAGATTTTTGCAAGAAATTTTGATTGAAGAGGATGAGATTTGAGAGAATTTGTGGGAGAAAGAACTAGGGCATAAGGAGGCAATGGAATAGGAAAAGAAAGGGTAAGGCTCATATAGGGTTTCGATGAAGAACAATCAAAAGTTTTAAAGTCAAAATAGGGCATTTCACAAGCTACCATCCTACTCGATTGATGGGGTCCCTTAGGGGATCAATTGATTAATGAAATTCCCAAATTCCATTTCACTACCAATTGAAAAACAAATCGATTCGATCCTCTATAGGATCGATTGGTTCATATATAATGAAAAAAAAAATTTAAAAGAATTTTGAAAGAAATGTTTTTAAATGCATGCAATATAATCAATCAAACATGGATCAAATGGATCAAACAATCACAAATATGATCATAAACAAGTCATAAAAAATTTATCAAAATAAGAACACATTTATTCAACAAAGCACAAATATATCAAGAATTACATTTCATGGAGCATTCATCATACCAAGTTCACCTCTAATTATGTAAAATCTATCTCTATTAAAAGGTTTTGTAAAAGTATTAGCTAATTGATTTAAGTTATCAACATATTCAAGCGCAATATCACCTTTTTGAACATGATCTCTAATGAAACAATGTCTAATTTCAATATGCTTAGTCCTTGAGTGTTGAATTGGATTTTTTGTGAGATTACTGGCACTAGCATTATCACATGTAATTGGAATGTGATCCATGGTCATTCCATAATCCTTTAATTATTGTTTAATCCATAAAACTTGAGCACAACAACTACTGGCCACTACATATTCAGCCTTGGTGATGGATTGAGCAACATTATTTTGTTTCTTGAAAAACTATGATATGAGCATATTCTTAAACAATTAACAAGTACTAAAAGTGCTCTTTCTATCAATTTTAAAACTATCAAAATCCGTATTGAAATAAGCATGCAAAGAAAAAAATGAACCTTTTGGATGCTATAATCTTAAGTTAGGAGTGTCCTTAAGGTATATAAAAATTCTTTTAACAACAAGTAAATGTGATTCTCTAGGTTATGATTGAAATCTAGCACATAAGCACACATTAAACTTTATATTGGGTCTACTTGCAGTAAGATATAAAAATGAACCAATTATAGACATATATAATTTAGAATTAATACATTTACCTCTTTCATCCTTGTTAAGTTTTATTGAAGCCCTCATAGGTGTTAAGTAAGGCTTTGATTCGTCTAATCTAAACCTTTTGAGCAAGTCCTTGATGTATTTGGTTTGATTGATGAAGGTACCATCTTTTGTTTGCTTTATTTGTAATCCTAAGAAAAATGTAAGCTTTCCTATTATACCCATTTCAAATTCACCTTACATAGTCTTAGCGAATTCTTAACAAAGAGATCATTAGTAGCACCAAATATAATATCATCAACATAAACTTACACAATGAGAATGTCTTTTCTTTTTGTTTTAATAAAAAATGTACTATCAACCTTCCTTTTATTGAAACCATTTTCAATTAAAAACTTTGACAATCTTTCATACCAAGCTCTAGGAGCTTGTTTTAAACTATATAAAGATTATGTCAATCTATAAACATGATTTAGAAAATGAGAATTTTCAAAACTGAGAGGTTGCTCTACATACACCTTTTCATTTATAAAACCATTTAGAAATGCACTCTTGACATCTATTTGAAAAAGCTTGAAATATTTGAAACATGCAAATGCAAGCATCATCCTAATATCTTTTAACCTTGAAACTAGGGCATAAGTTTCATCATAATCGATTCTTTCTTCTTAACTATACCTTCTAGCTACTAACCTAGCTTTGTTTCTAACAACATTGCCATGCTTATCCATTGTATTCCTAAAACCCATTTGATGCTTATTCTATGATGATTACTAGGTCTAGGTACAAGGTTTCACACTTGGCTTTTTTCAAATTGGTTCAATTCCTCTTGCATAGCCAATATCCAATGATCATCTTCTAAGGCATCATCTATGTTTTTAGGTTCAATATGAGAGAGAAAAAGCAATATAATTACACACATTTTAAAAAAAATCTAGTTCTTACCCCTTGAGTTGGATCACCAATAATCTCACTACCTTCGACATACCTCCTTTGTCCATGGTGATTTGGTTCTTGCTTCATTTGTTGTGTTTCCTCTAAAAACTCATCATTCTCTATTTAAATGTTCTCTTAAATGTCATACGATGCATTACTGATATTTTCTTGAAGTATACTTACATCATCATCATCAAAAGAAACTTTTCTCAGAGGTAGATTAGATTCATCAAAGATAATATGCATAGACTCTTCAACAACCAATGTTATTTTATTAAAGACTTAAGCTTTTGAATTCAAAAAATATCCTAAGAAAATGCCTTCATCACTTTTTGCATCAAAATTTCCAAGATTATCTTTTCCATTGTTCAAAACAAAACATTTGTAACCAAAAGGATGAAAATAACCTACGTTAGGCCTTTTCCTTTAAAAAGTTCATAGGGGGTTTTCTTTATGATTGGCTTAATCAAAGCTCTATTTATAATATAACAAGAGGTATTTATGACTTTTGCCCAAAAATATCTAAGTAAATTATTTTCACAAAGTCTAGTTCTAGTTATTTCTTTTAAAGTTCTATTTCTCTTTTCTACTATCCCAATTTGTTGAAAAGTTCAATGAGTAGAAAAATTATTGCTAATATCATTTTCACTATAAAACACATTAAAGTCAAGGTTTTCAAATTGTTTTCCATGATCACTTCTAATACTAGAAATTGAATAACCTTTTTCATTTTGCATTTGTTTGATAAAAGTGATAAATTTTTTTCAAGCTTCATTCTTTGAATGCAAGAAAAAAACTCATGTATATCTAGTAAAATCATCAATAATAATAAACCCATATTGTTTTCCACTAAGGCTCATCGTCCTAGTAGGACCAAAAAAATCAATATGAAGTAGTTAAAGTGCTCTGCTAATTGAAATACAATTATTAGGTTTGAAAGAGATTTTTTTTATGTTTTCCTTGAGCACATGCATCACAAACCTTGTCATTTTAAAATTTTAATTTTGGTAAACCAACTACTATTCCTTTTTAAGCCATAAAACAAACATTTTTAGAAGATAGATTATCCAAATGTACCACATAAACATTTTCTTAACAATGTCTAATAAAAACTAGTTTGTTACTCTTAATATCAATCACTTGACAACACATGGATTCAAACACAACTTTAAGTCTTTTACAACACAATTGGCTAATACTACGTAAATTATGCTTGAGCCTTTTCAGAAGTAAAACACTTTTAATAGTAGAAGAAGAATTGTTACCAATGGAGACAATCCCTTTAATTTAGCCATTAAAGTTGTCTTCAAATATAACATCTCCTTCACTTTTAGCCTTTAAATCTTTGAATTGAGCCATGTCTCCAATCATGTGCTTTGAACATCCACTATCAAGGTACCATAGATTGTTCTTGCTTGAATTTGCCTTCTAGCAATGCTTATCTACCTATAAGAACATAATCAAAATTTTATTTTGGGTACCCAAACTTTCTTGGGTCCTTGAGTGTTAATACTCACAATTTTGTGCCTTTTGGAAGTCACTTCATCCTAGTAATCTCATTTTGAGATATGCTAACTCCTTTTAGAATCCACACATTCCTAATGAGTTTACCTCTATAAGTGACTTTTTTCAATGAATAATATTGCATAGAATGACCTAATTTATGACAATATGCATATGTATTAGATGAATCATTTGGTTTAATAAGAAAATTCTTCATATGAGTTTCTTTGTCACCACCATTATAGCCTAATCCATCTTTATCAAAGAATGCTTTTTGTGTTTCAAGCATGTCATTGAGTTTTTTATGTCCTATATAAAATCTAGAGAATGAAGTATGCAAATTCTCATTTTTCTTAGTCAAATCATCAACTTTCAATTTTAAAAGCTTAATTTCCTTTTCTAAGTTAGTTTTTACTTTAGTCAAGAGCTCATTTTCTACTTTTAACTTAGAAATCATTTTCCTATACTTTATGTTCATACTTTTAAATTTTATAGCTAATTTATCAAAAAACATCTTACAACTCATCAAATGTATATGAATTTAAATCATTTGGATTAAAAATTACCTTAGGCTCATCAAGAGCCATGAAACATAGGTTAGCTACTTCCTCTTCATTTGATTCATTATTAGAGAAGTCATTATCACTCTATGTTGCAACCATTGCTTTCTTTTTTGACTTTATTGCATTTTGCTCATTCCTTAAAGGATAATCAAATTTGATATGAGTTGATTTGTTGTATTCATAGCAAACAACTTGATCCATTTCTCTTTTACTTGATTCTACCTTGGTAATTTCTCTTTGTGGTATTTTTCTATTTGAAAACTTGTTCATCTTTATGAACTTTTTGAACCTTTTTGCAAACATTACCATTTCATCATCTTCATTAATCTTATCTTATTCAAATGTTTTTTCATTTTTTGAGAGGTTGACTTAAGAGTGATACCATCTTTTTGATTAGTTTTTATCTTTTTTTGAGCTCATCTCATAAGTAAGAAAAGAATCTATGAGTTCATCCAAAGAGAATGTGTGAGGGTTTTTAGACTCTTCAATAGCTATCACTTTAACTTCCCAACTCTTTGATAAACTATTTAAGATTTTTTTCACTATATCCACATTTGAGTAAGTTTTCCTAAGAGTCTATAAACCATTAATAATGTCGGTAAAATGGTTTGACATTTCACTAATGGTCTCTTTCGATTTCATCTTGAACAGCTTATAATCATGAGTGAGCATGCCAATTTTGATCTTCTTCACTTGATTGGTACCTTCATAAGTGATGGCCAACTTTTATCAAATTCTTTTTACATTTTCATACAAAGAAACTTTATTATACTCACTAGGCCCTAATGCATAAAAGAGTGTATACATTGCCTTCGCATTGAGTTGAGTCATCTTCATATCATTGGCATCCCATTCCCTTTCTTACTTGACCACATCTCTATCATCCACTTTCTTCATTGGGATTTAAGGCCCATTGACAACAACTTTCCAAACTTCATAGTCATTGGCTTGAATGAACAATCTCATCCTAGTTTTTCAATATGAATAATTGTCACCAACAAATGAAAGTCGTACAATGGAATAACCTTCACCTCCAAGAGGTGTAGGAATCGTTTCATTGGCCATGAGACACAGTTCTTATTGTTCACCATATTTGTTGTAGCTTGTGCATGGTTACTCTACATTCATCCGATACTTCTTTAAGCTATTTTCAAGATCATTCAGATATTGTTTAGACCTATAAAAAAGAGTACTAGCTTTGATACTAATTGTTAGCTCAAATACTTGAATTAAACCAAGAGGGGGTGAATTGGCTGATTATAAATTTTTCAAATTTAATATCTAATAAACATAAAATTCACAAACCAAATTTTCTAGCTAAATGAACATAATAAATATGAGTATAATAATAATCTTAAAAAAAAGACTGAGATAAAGAATCAAACATCAAAATTTGTAGAGGTTTAACCCTATTTTTAAGCACCTATGTCCTCTCCCTTAGCCTCACTTGCCAATGAGTCTAATCCACTATATGTTGAATGCTACAACCTAGCTTTTCAAAGCTCTATACAATCAACAACATAATCTCTTAAGGGTTATCTTCCCCTTAAGCTCACAACCTCACAATACAAAATTTAAAGTGTTTTGCAAACTAAAAATAACTTTCTAAGGTTGGGTGTTTGCTAATTTGAAGTACAAATCAAGATTAAGAAGAATATCAAGAGAGAAATAAATACAAGATGAATTTATGCACTTTGTGCACGACAAATGCTTTTTAATGCTTGAAAAAGATGATAGATAGAAACAATAAGGGTGTGTTTCATTTATGAAAATAAAACTATTTTTTATTTTCACAAACAATAGAAAATGGATTAGAAAACTTGTTTGGTTGAAAAAATTGAAAACATTTTTTAGAAAAGGAAAATGAAAAAAGACCAAAATTAGAAAATAAAAAGTACATCTTTTTATTGTTTTCAATGAAAATAAGTGGATGAGATAGAGAATGTGAAAACACAAGTTTTAAAAATTTTTTCCTTTTAGCAAAGAACTCAAGTTTGACTTGCTTGATCTACAAAAGTTCTTTTATGTCACTATTTCTCTTTCCTTGTCTTTCTTCTCTTGATTTTCTAGTTTTTCCTCTTTGATCTTCCCTTCTCCCATCATTGTTCAGGCTGAAAACAATGAAATCTTACATTTAGATAATAGCTTAGAAACATTAGAATGCACAAAAAAAGACCTATTTTCTTTAACTCAAATGGGAACAACTATGTTTGAATGGGGTGACAACTACAACACAACAAACTAAAGCACTAAAACCAAAAATAACAATTGTGTAAAAAAGCATGCGCAACCTTACATACCTTCTTCTGCATTTTCAAAACCTCTTTATTGCCTAAAACTTCTCCATAATACTTTTTTACCTCCTCAAACTATTTCTTTAGCATTGTAGCCTTGCTTTCTAACTCTCCAAGTTCATTCAACATCTATGCTTGCCCTCTAGCCAATAATATTTGTTCTACAAATAGTGTGATTTGATTGCCCATAGAAACCCAACTTCTATACTGCTTTGGTTAGAGCTAGAAACTCAATTTCAGCCACTATTTGTTATTGAAAGAGACACTCAAGGTTGAATTCCATTTCTCTATATTTATCTAGATGAAACTCTACAATGCTTTTTGATTCTTCCTTTCTTAACCTACTATTATTTAAACTAGTTTTCAGTTTAGAAATCTTTTATTCCTTTGCATGCAATATTTCTAGGATAAACTAAACACATTATTACAATTTTCATTTTTATGGACCAAACATATTTCCTAAAATTTGGAAAATAAAAAATGAAATTATTTTTCAAAAATAAAAATAAAAAATAGAAAATATTTTCATTAAAAAAACACTGTCTAAGTTTTTCTTAGCTCTTGATAGCTTGGAATGTGGTGGGAGACCTACTTTTATGTGTAGAGAGTGGAAGATAGTCGTTGCTTGCATTAAATGTTTAGAGCCTGTAAAATTTCATACAAAAAATAGGCATTGAAGGCTTTCTGGGCACGAAAGGATCGATTCCCTCATATAGGGGATCGATTGGGTCAATTGAAAAACAAAACTGTTTTACTCATGAAAGCCACACCCAATTGATCAAGTAAAGAACCTGATGATCCCCTATCC
Source organism: Durio zibethinus (assembly GCF_047325235.1). NCBI lineage: Eukaryota > Viridiplantae > Streptophyta > Magnoliopsida > Malvales > Malvaceae > Durio > Durio zibethinus. Next base: position 23,463,774 of record NC_143166.1, read on the forward strand.
CAGGTGATCAATGCCCTATGTAGGTGATCAATCCCTTCTGCAAACTTTAAAATAATTTTAGCTTTTGGATAAAAAATGGATCAATCCTTTTAGTGGAGGGATCAATTGGGTCATGTTGAAAACCTAACCAATCAATCCCTACAAAGATGGGATAACTAATTCTTTAAAATTTTTACATGAGTGAGCTTTCTAGCCAAAAAATAGATTGATCCTTTTGCCTAGAGGATTGATCGGGTCAATGAGGGGATTAATCGCTTCCTTATTTTGCCCAATCATTTTTATTTCATTTGTTGAGTTTTCTTTTGGTTCAAAGGCATTTTTGGCAAGATGAAAAGTTGGAAAAATTTTCAATTTCATATTAAAACGACTTGGTTCATGTTAAGCATATTTTTGTTTTGTCATTTAAAAATACATTGAACAATTCAAGGCTAACAAAGACACTAATAAGTTTAAACTTGCACATGCTTGACCTAGCCCAATAATATATGCCTCATCTGCTACCCAAGTTCGACCTTAAATGAAAAAAATTATCTAGTCTAGCCTAAATTTCAATTTAAAGAAAAAAAATTCAATATTAACTATTGCAATAATAAATAATCAATAAATAAATCCCAAAAAGGATGATTTTGTTAATTTAATTTCATGTTTGGATGGGATTGGATACATGTAAGTATATGATATTAATGTATACAAATATATTATTTAGTTATTATGTAATGTAATTATAAATATAAAAATATATAACTTATGGTCGTGCCAAAGCCTTAAATGTTACGTCAAAGACCTAGTCCGTTTTCTAAACAAACCCTCAATTTTAAGTCTAGACTCATTTAATGGATTTAATACTCTTATCCAAACCTCTCAAATGTCAAGTGGGCTTTTGAGTTTGGGTGAGTAGCTCAATTCTTGGATAGATCTTGGTGAAATTTTGGTCATGTTTGCTCATTATTGATGGTGTGTGTCAATGTGTGCTCTTTTAATCATTTACAATTGCTTTTTAATCTATTTGTTTGGATAAAAAAATTGAGAGAGGAGAAAAAATGATGAAAAATGGTCTTTGAGAATGTTTCGAAGATTTAGAAATTTTTAAGAAAATTTGAAAGAGAAAGGGGGTGATAAATAGTGTACAAGTATTTTCATTTAAAAATTAATAAAATCAATGTTAATGATTAATATTTGAATCTATTAATATTACTTTTTCTATGTAAGTGTTTGATCAAGATGATATGGCTAATTGGATTGTTTTTCTAATTAACAAATAAAAATTTTCATCATAATAATTCATAATATTTATATTCTTAACCATTCATTAATATGTTAAAGAGAAAATTATTAGCTATATTTCTTTTAATTGAAATGTTATAAATTTATTTAAATATCATAAATAAGTGGTATAATGATTACAATTATTATTTACTTTATTTTATTTTTTTATAAGTTATGTAAAATTGAAAAAATTTTATGTTCATGATGAACATGATTTTATTATTTTATTCATTATGTTAGTAATCACAAAAATACAGCACGATAAAAAAAATAGAACAACGCAATTTAAATCATTAATTGCCATTGAGCATATATATATATATATATATATATATATTGGTATAAGAAGTAGATATTCCTTGTTTACATTAATATATAGTATATTTTTTATCAACCTTTTGCCAGGTAGTCATTTGAAAAAAAAAAAGAAAAGAAAAAGACATTTATGCCAATTAATCGAAACGTTAATCTCATAGGTTTTCATATAAATGTCTTTAGCAATGACACACATGTAATGCCCTTTGGACTAGCCTTCAATGAAATAACGTTATTGCTGATTAAAAATGTTCAAAATCCTTTCTGTTTCTCTCTCTCCAATCTTTAGTTACCGGAGAGAAAGAAGTTTTCCCGGAATCAAAGAAACAAGAAAAAGAAATTATTTATTTCAAAAAGAAAGGAAACAATATTATTTAGTCTTGATGAAGTTGATTACAGCACTTTTCCTTCTTGTGATTAGCATGACTATTGTTTGCCACTCAAATAAATTATTAAGAGTCATAGGCTTACTTTTGAGCTGTAATTAGTATTATGGAGTATGATTATCACATCATTTTACCAATGCAAAGCAGCCATGAAAATTGCCATCTATTATGAGTGACCAGAAAGGAAATGAATGGATTGGCTCCTTGCAAGGCCACCTGACTAGCGCAGATGGTGGACAAAGTCTAAAACTTCATTACCCAATTAGATTTTTCTAAACTTTCTCCTTCATTTTTGGTAAAGTTTTTCGGCTCTGAAACTTGATATGACAATTAGATTTTGATGTTAGAGAGAAAATCCCTTAGTTCAAATGACTTCTCATGAGTGCTAAGACTGAAATGAATGGTGATCAGCTTCCTTTCTTGACCTCTGTTACAAAAGGTGGGATGCCGTGTACTTTATTAAGACTGATTTTCTACGATTTCTACTCCATATTTTTCAGTCCAAGAAATGAATATTTACCAATTTTTGGCTTTGCGGAGCTAAAGGTTTTCTTTCTTAAGTCACGAAATCAAATCAAGTAAGGCTGTTTTTAAATTCTACTAATGCCTCGTTGCATTAGAATAAACTAACTTTTTCGCACAATCACATCATAACAAATTATTTGAATAACATGATACCATATGATTTTATCAAACATTTTAAACTATGCATCAAAATTGAACAACAAGATACGTTACAATTGCATCAAAATATTCATACTATGCATCAATAATACCATCGAAGGGAAGGAATTCAGTAAAATTTTTCATTCCTACCGCAGTTTCTTTTTTCACAAATGTCCTTATTTTAATTTTTTTTTTTAATCTTTTAAAACAATAATGCAAGACATGTCACTTAAAGTTTTATTTCATTCTTTTAATTATTTAAATAATTATTATTATGATATAAACAAGCTTATTATTTTACAAATTATTATCAATAAGTAAATATATTATTATCAATTTGAGTAAATATTATTGTAAATTTTTTTAAAAAATCATTTGATATATTATTATCATTTTTATTAATTTTAAATATTTATTAACAAAATTATTATTTAATATAAAAATAATTTTAATAATTTTTAATTACTTATTAATTTTATAAATGTCAAATAATTTAAATTTTTTTATTTTATATAAACTTTAATATAATATCTTTAGTAGTTATTTTTTTCTTATTACAATTCACTTCATCACTATTACTATTTTTGCATTTAAATACATATTTCATCACTAAATTTAATCTTATTTTTACAATAATTAATCTCATTATTATAATAATTAATCTCATTTTCATCTTTATTTTCAATCTAATTAAAATCAATCTCATTTTCTATTCAAATAATTCCCAATGAAAATAAATTTAAATATAAAGCTGAATTTCGCACATAATTATAGAAAAATTCAGCCACTCAAACCTAGCATATCAAATTCAATCCTTAAATTGGAAAATTTGAGTAACAAAATCTTGAATAGAACATAATAAAAGTGATATGATATCCTGGCCTATCCAAAACAATATTATTCATAAAACAACATAGGCAATGGTTTCTGAAGAGAGAGAGAGAGAGAGAGAGAGAGAGAGAGAGAGAGAGTGAAAAGTAGGAATAAAAAGAAAATGAAAAAGGTATATCCAAGTCAATTTGAGTGTAATTGCAAGTACCCTTTTGAGAGTAAAAGTAATAATAGCGGATGGATGTAAATAATGATGAAACCAAAGAAAGTAGAGTGTAGGTTTGTAGAGAAAGAAAAAATGAAATTTGAGAAAATTCGAACCTAACCGGCCTAGTAGGAAAAGGGAAATTTGTAAAAGAAGGAAGTTCATTAAATTCATTTCTTTGCCCTCCAAACAGTTGGACCGGATATCATGATGAGCTTAGGGTGAGGATGGTGAGTGGAGGGTTCGAAGGAGAAAACAGAATAACAGAATCGAATTTGAATAATTAGGGTTGGGTGACATGCAAAACGGGGCAGTGCATTGTTTCTCTTAGCTTCTTATCTATAATAATAGATTTATAAATTATTAGTAGTCACAGGCTGCAGCCCTGTTCTGCTGCTGCAATATTCGTAATTTCCTATGCATGTGTGCTTTTTATCAAATCAAAATCAAGCAAAGCGTGCCTGCGAGTAAGACTGACGTTATAGGTGAAACGACAAGGAAACTCTGTCAATTGGGCTGCTTCTCTGCCTGCCGCACCTTACATGCTTTCATTTTTTTTAGTTTATCTGAAAAGAGAATTAAAATTTTCGGCATAATTTTTTTCTTTGTCGTAGTAAATTTCATCTAAAATTTTTAATCAAGTCATTTTTTTTTAATGGACTTTCGAATTCATCGATATGTCATTAAATTTGGTGTTTAAAAATTTGGACTTAAAACAATTTCATACATATAATAATATCATTTTTAATCACTTAAATATAAAGATAAATCCTTTAAAAACTTCTAAAAAATCAATTTTCTTTTTTATTTGAAAAATTAAATATAACAAAAAATTATATCATATCTTTTGCAAGTAAATTTCTTTAATTTTATTAACAAAATTAATATGAATATAACACATATTTCTTTAAAATATATTAATAAACTAATATAACAACAAAAAAGTACACATGATCATTTTTTTAAAATCCACTTATAAAATTTAAAATCTCAATCATTGTGTATAGTAAAAACTCAAATACAATATTTTTATAAATTTAATTATTTCTCTTAAATTAAAGGGTATTTCGTAGTACAAGATGTACATGTATAGTAGTATAAGATACTATACTAAATAAGTAATAAAATTGTTGTGGGAAAGTTCCCACCATTATAGGAGGCAAAGAAACAAAAAGGAAAAGACACAAATTAACAATATTTTATCTATAATTATTGTATTATAATAAATCAACTAAAATTCATAATTATGTTAGATGCATCAAAATTTTATATGAAATTTATATTTATAAATGATAAATTTTTTATAATTTTTATTACAATTAAATAATTATAAAATTATAAATAATATACTCGGGCAAGTTGGGATAAGCAGGAGCGTCCATTCAGTTGAAATGCGTCCCGTTGATTAAAAAAAAAAAGGTGGGAAAAGCAGGGCACTGTTCACGTAAAAATAGGGAGAATATTCTCTAAGACGCGAGGGGGGAGGGGCTTTCTTTGCTTGCATTCACAGGGGACATGCAAATGCAATGCAAAGTGGTGATCCAAAAAGAAAGCGGTTCATAGAAAGTTGGCCCCCTTTTCACTTTGGAATGATCACGCACTACGCTGAGACAGAGAGAGAGGCCATGCCAAAGCTATCCACCAAACCCTACAGAAGGCATCTCCTTCTCTCACATTTTTACTATCCCATTCCCACCCACCGTCGGATATAGACACAATCCTACCCTTCTCCCTAAGACCTGTCTCCATCACCAGATTTAAAAAGAAAAACAGTTTTTTCTTCTTTTTTTTTTTTTCTGTTTAAATGGTGTTTTGTGTTTGTGAAAATCCCTCTGTGAAAACCGGAGAGGCACAAAACGCTACTTTTCTCTAAAGTACTTTCTCTTTAGCCTACTATATATGATTTTATGACCCAGTTTCAAAGAATTCAAGCACTGTTTTGATTTGACTGCCAAAGACAACAAAGTCAAGTATCCACCTGCTGTCTTTTGTTTGTTTTCCCCTCATTCATTTTGGGTGCTTCATCTAAATTCAATTTTAGATTAAATCTAATTCAAAATAAGCCAACTTTTTTTTGGCCAAACAAAACGATGCCCAAGTTAGTCTACTTTTTCTAGCGGTTAAAGTACATCTTTTAGTTTGAGGGTGACATATCCATCAGTGTCCCCCACTTGCCGCCTAAACCAACCCTTTACCCCCATACATCACTTAGCCAGTATGCTAAGTTTCTCTATTAGTACACGTGTATATCTGTATAAAGTCGAAAAGATACAAAGAAAGCTTCATCAATATTTAAGAGTATTTTTGACATGATTTAAAACAAAAAAAAAAAGTATTCTTAACATTTATGACAAAAAAATGAAAGTTATTTTAAGATCTTGGATGAATTTTATGTTGATTTTGTGTTTGAGTTTTTTTCGTCTAATAAACTTATCAACAGATTTTATTTTATGTACTTCATATATTTGAATCATTCGAATTTTGATGTGTTAATTTAATTTATCTCTTTATTATTTTTATTATAGTGATTTATTTGTAAGACTTTTATGTTCATTTAATATCAATTAAATTTTAATTTCAGATCATTAAAACAATATACTTTTTCTACCATTTTTAAGTAAAATTTAATTAAAACTATCGTTATTGTCTTGATTGCTTAAGTAGATTAAAAAAAATTTAAATTTAAACCATAAAAAAGTGCGATCCTAATACTAGTTTCTCTCAAAGTCGACAGACGTAATATCATATGGTATTTTAAATAAATATATATTATGAGAAATTATTTGGTAATTGTAAGTAAAGTTTTTTAATTTTATAAGTGGGAGTTAAAAAATTGACAAATATTCCACTTTTTATTTAGTTTTTTATATTTTTTTAATATCCATTAAGGGATATGTGTCACCCAACTAAATTTGTTTGTGGAGTTAAAAAGAAAAAAAACTCTACCAACAATATATTCAATAATTTCTTATACATTATTTTACATTTATATGTAGCCCCAAAAACTAATTCTAACTCGAAATATCTATCTAACTCGTCTAAACCCAAACCTAATTTAGCTTGATTTGATTTGATCAAAAAAAGCATTTTGGCATCATGGAATTAATATTTAAAACATTTCATACATCATATGTATCAAGTAACGTAGTAAAATAAAATAAAATATATAAATCGAGACAATTACAGGATTATACTTGAGTTTATGCATATAATTCAAAAACTTTAAACACGCATCTATTTAGAATCATACCTTAACTAAAGATATCATAATCAAGAGTTAAAATAGCCTTTGGCTATGACTAAAAATTGAAATATAACAAGACTTAAGCCACTTAAACATTTGGCCTCTAAGATTGATTTACATAATAACTCTTATCGAAACATTCATAAGGAGGGATTCTAAACCCATATTGGTAGGGATTTCAACTAGGAACTAGTTCTATCTTGGATGATAGCCTCAAGTATCAAAGAGGAAAAAAAAGAAAACACTTTTTATAGTGATACAATGAAGTAAGCATAATCTCTGAGGAAAAGTGGCTTATCGATTTTACAATAACTTTATGGGACTTTTGTTTTTGCAATGCTCAATTGCTAAACACTCTTCTCAAGGGCCTTAAAATGTACGACTAGGATTAAAAAGAGATATATTTATAATTCTCTTTAATTTTTCACTTTTACATTTAAGGACGTAACTTTTATACCCAATTTAATGTAGTCCTTGGAGGCTATAATTTTAAATCCTCTTTATTTTTAATTTCTATTAATTAAGTCCATTTTAATTGATTAATCTCACTTTAATTTAATAACATTACCTTATGCATGTGACCCATTGGATTTCCAATATGTTGGCAATAAATATAAACTCAAATTGGTCAAAGATAACCAACATATATTCATAGATCATGAGTGTCATCTAGCAATACATCATAATCACCTAAATATTGAAGAATCAAGCTTAACCTAGCCTTTAGTGTTTAGTCCATCAATATAATTCAATGCTTCCACCTTGTATTTTGAAAATGTATGAGTATGGTCCAGTTTTACTGATGAACACCTTTCATATTAGTTTTTATAGCTTCTAGTTAACATGTACGAATTTAGCAAGAAACTTTTTTATCTAAATTGATCAATATACTTTGGCGAAAGATTTTATAAGTTAACTAAAACCAAGAACAAATGAGATATGTCCTTTCATATCACTTAGGGTGATGAATCCTCTCTTAACCATTCATCCATCCTCACATGCTTCAGACCATACACAAAAACACCCTTTTTAAATATCAGATGCCTAACTCATAGAGTTGAAATCAAAGTATGATAATAATATACAAGATAACCTGATGTCTTAAGTCAAATGATAGTTATATGATTAACACATGAAAATTTTTCCACAAATACTTGAGTAAGATACCAAATGGAGTTCTAATAGCACATAATATTTAGAGAATTTTTTCTCTAACAAGCACCCATATGTTATCCTCAAGTATCTTTATACTTTAACCATAAGATTTGTTATTTACTTCATAGGTAATGGGGCTTAACATGTATCGATCTTTAAGCATTGTTGATGCCCTATCTCAATAATGTAGTGGTTAGGAATAGTTTTATATACATGACTTTAATGCATAAAAATCTTAGAATTATAACTCTTTATAATTCCTTTGCAATGCTATTATGTTTCATGGGATTCATCCAATTATCATCTTAATAACTCTTTATCCTTATGCTAATGATGAAAGAAAACCTTTTTAATCACTAAAATATAATGATTTGCTATAACTTGGTTATATGTCCATTAGTCAACTGATTGGTTTTAAGGCACATACACTAACATTCCTAACCTTGGTAAAGGCTATCTTGGAACATGTGGATCAATATTTCTTGTTGCTAGTATAAGCAGCCATATTTCGATAATACATAGTGACATGAGTCATTGGACACTTAGTACCATCATATTTCTCGAATTTTGACACTTTAAACTTTAATAGGATCACTACATTTGGTACCAAGTATAGCCTAACTGTATCCAAAGAGCTATAAAAGTTTATTTCTTCGATAGTTCACAACATTTCTTCTGACATATTCTTCTTCTCTTTATATTTAGCATCCTATAGGGCCTTAATTGCCTTTATATTTAGTTTTTTCTTCTTCTTTAGATCATCTAAATTAGGGACTTGAATTGGTTCAATTATCTTTTCTATGAAAACATGATTAATGAAGTTTTAAAACTATCACTAAGTTGATATAAAAGGCATCCCATAATAGGTATATCCCACAAGAATAAATTATTGTGGAGGAATCCCTTAAAAAGACTAGGCCATATATCGACCATAGTCGAAAGGGTACAAGGGGTTGACGACATCCAATGATGATCTTATAAAGTGGAATCTTTTTCCACAACCTTCCTTTTATTCAACTTATTCAAATCCCTTAATATTTTGTTTAGTTATCTTATAAGCTCTTTTTGGCCTTTCCATTTTCTCAAGGCAACCAACATTCTCTTGCTTTATGCGCTTAGCTTGGGCTCAAGTATGGTACTATTAATGAGTGGCTTGCATTAGATTCTTGGACGGTTGAGTTATCTTTGAACCTTATGTACCATAATTTATGATTAATGTGCTTATGTTTATGCTATATAAAGAACACAAACTTATAAAAACCACCAAAATCCATAAATTGACACAAAATAATGTGAACAAAATGCATAAATCAGATGAATTCAAAAACACTTAAGCCTAATGTTATCATGATCTAAGTAAAAAATATATAAATGAATAAATAAAATAAATAAAATATTCAATATGTTTCATGCAGCATCGCATATTAAAAAAAGTTAATTAACATACAATATAAAAACTTTGATTAGTGTAAAAATGTGTCACCTAAATTTTGGGTTATTTTTATAAAAGGAAAGATATGGCTCTGCCTATAGGTTATTTTTCATAGTTCTCGACAATATTTTGATTAAATTCTTAGGTTTTAACAAAATTTCTAAATTACGGTAACATTTTTCAGCAAGCATTGAAGTTCTTGACAAAGATTCCAATGATACCTCTAAATTTTGACAATGATTCTCAATTTCCCAAGCATTAACTCGATCCAACCCCACTTATAGCATCTGACCCAAGGTGTGTCACCCATTGAGCCGTTGTTAAGCTAGTCACTAAGTCAAAATCGAGTTGTACTGCAATTGAGCCGTATTGTAGTCAAGCCACCATCTGTGCCTTAAGTCGAGTTAAGCCACATTCTTCCTAATCGGAGCCATCTCCTTTTTTGTTTTACTATATTATTTTGATTTTATTTATTTATTTTTCCTTTTTAAAAAAATATAAAATTTTTAAAATTAAATTTATAAGAAAATTTAATAAAAATATATAATTCATGGGTTTAAATTTATTTTAAAATTATGAATTCAACCAAACAATTGGAGAATTTCATAAGAAAATTTAATAAAAAATATATTTTTTAAAAATTAATCATAGTAAACTATTAAAGGATTTAAATCTCTAAAATAAATCTTATCAAACTATAGAAAGGCTTAATTATCTTTTTCTGAAAATAAATTTTTGAAATCAATACTAACAAATTATTGGGAGATTTAAATCTCAAAATTAAATCTTATCAAACTATTGGAAGGTTTAATTATCTTTTTCAAAAAAATAAAAATTTGAAATTAATCCTACCAAACTATTAAAATCAAAATTTACCAAACTATTAGAAGGTTTAATTATTTTTTTGCAAGATAATGAATTTTTAAAATCAATCTTACCAAACTATTAAAAGATATATTTCATAATAAAATCTTACCGAACTATTAAAAGGTTTTATTTATTTTAAAAATAATAAGTCTTTGAAAAAATCTTAATGAATCCGACAACAGAGCCTCTTTAAAGAGTAACAGTAGTCTCCTTGAATACTATTAAGATGAAGAAATATTCTTAATTTGCTACCAAACTATTTAAGTAATTTTAATAATAATTTCCAATATTAAGTTATTTGGTAAATTAAAAAAATGGTTTTAAGGCTTTGCATAACACAAAATCACCTTGATACTAATCTTTTGGATGGTGTTGTAGGGGTGCTAAAACTTTCGCCACACATAACTGTATTTTCAAATCTAATTTTGGTTTTGTATACTAGAATATACTATTTTAAGAGACTTGAGTTAAGCTTAAGATTTCTCTTAAAAAATGGACAAATTCAATTTAGTCACCAATTGCACATAAAATAAAATATATATATATATTGTTGGCAACTCTTAGAGTTATGTTTAATGATAGATTTATGAACTTATACATTATGACAGTTTAGTAACTCCATTTGGAATAATCAAGAGTTAGGCTAGTAAATGAATTCATGTTATCCAAGCCTAATTTAATACATTTAATGGTTTTCTTTAAAAGGATTTTCTTTATTTACTTTCAAGCTTGTACTATTATGTCATTCATATGTATTTCATAACATGAGTTCTATACCTAAGCTCTAACTCTTAGGAGGGAATACCTACACTTTCATGAGACTTCATGTCTCTGTATGTGCTAACAAAATACTTCTACTTGAATATTGTACCCTTTTCTATTTGTAGCCTACAATGGGTAATGACTAGGGTACCTTATTAATTTCTAATGGACAATAACATCAGGAGCAATTTGAGAGCTTTTAGATTCAATTCGAGCTACATATAGTGAACCTTAAGCCTAAAATTTGAACTTAAACTACCCAAAACATTTTTACCCTTAAATTTTCCTCTATGATTATTGTGTGTTTTGTTGATTAATCCTACGTATTTATAGGAAAAAAGTCCTAATCACAATAAAATTCTAAAAGATTAAACCTTTTAAAAAAAATTTCATTATCAACCAAAATTCATCTCTTAATCCTAAAATATTTATTTACAAAAGCAAAAAATTATCTTCAAGAATACTAACCTAAATTCAACTTGTAAATTATCACTAATAATAAAGTATTAAACATTAGCCAAACCTTTTTTTTTATTATTTTTGTTTACTTTTATCAAAGACAAAAAGAAAAAGTAATAGGTAAAGATAAAATAATAAAGATAAAGATAAATAAGAAGTAAAATAAAATAAAGATCAATGAAATAGAGATAAAAAATAAAGATAAATAAAATAAAAATAATATAAAGATAAATGAAATAAAATAAATAAATAATTAATAATATAAAGATACATAAAATAAAAATAATGATAAATACAGTGATAGAGAAAAGAAGAAATAATAAAAAAAAAAATGAACTTTCAGGCTTAAAATTAGATAGAGCCCAATAAGTTTAACCTTGAACTAAATGGGATATCCACAGTTACAATAAATCTAAATGAATTAAGGTTCAAAATTGGGATTAACTAATTAATATGGAATGGGGTAAAAAATGATGGCAAATGAGGTCTAATTTAGGCATGGAAAATCAGTTAATAAAGAAGGAAGGAAACATTACAAAGCACACTAGAAGTTAAGCTTTTTTTTCATGTTCATGCATACATGATTGCAAAATGGATTAAATTTGAAAATTTTACAATTTTTTATAATAATTATTGTGTTTTTTTTCTATAAAAAAATATTTTTGTAATTGAATGTAGTCACAAGAGCTAAACAACCAATTAGATATATGGAAGTGTTTGATCACACCTATAAACATGTAGAGGGATGGTATAATAATATTTTAATATATATATTTTTTTATTCTTACTCAAACCAATGTGAATTATAGTTGTAAGAAAACTATACTTCTTTATTATATCAAAAGGATGATGAGGACTCATCTAGTCATCTTGAGTTTGATCCAAAGCCTGCTGTCAAGCCATTGGAAGGTTGCAAAGCACTCACAAGCATGTGTATTTATTTGGGACTAAGCCACGTGCTACATATATATATATATATTTCATCCATTATCTTACAACATAGAAACATCATACTAAGCCTATGGTCCTATGACCTTAAATCCCAATAAAAAATTGTTAGCTTTATAGGTGAGATGATGATCCAAGAAAGGGGGTGAATTAGATTTCTCCAAATTCTTCCTAAATAAATGATTTCAATATGATTGAATGGAAATTAAAACAATAACCACTTTTGATGAAAATATAATGCTAACAATAACAATTAATGAACCTAAAATCAAATATAAACAACAATAAATTGTAAGGAGATAGGGATAGAGAAATCAAACACAATGATTTATAGTGGTTCAGTCCTTCTCCACAAGGCACCTACGTCCTCTCTCTTGGTTGTCCACACCAAGGCTTTAATCCACTAATTAAAGAAAAATTCTTGCAAGATACAATCCTATCTTGTACTAAATCTCTATCTTTTTCTAAAGGCTTAGATAACAACTTCTACCCTTACAATATCAAGAGGATACCTCACCTCTTGTTCTCTTCCACCCTTGTATATCAACGGTAATTTTGCAAATAATAGAACAACCTCTCTAAGGGTAAGTGTTTGCTAAGTTTAAGTATAAGAAAATGATGAATGAACAAAAAATATAATTTGGATACAATAAATACAAAGGTATGGACTTTGAAGCTCTAAAAACTCTTGATTCTTTGAGAGAATGAAAATATGGCTTGTTGGCTCTTGCTCTCTTAATTCATCAATCCTCTTGATGTGTTAGAATGCCTAATTTATAGAGAAATTGAAAAAGTAGCCATTGGAGAAGCTTGGAGTAAAGAAATGCCTATTGGAATTATGAAAAAGTAGCTGTTGGTGTGCTTGCACCCAGAACCGATCGATCCATTGCTTAAGGGGATCGATTGGTTCATGTTTTGAACCATTTTTCACTTGAAAACAGCCTAACCGATCGATCCCTTTTTGTAGGGGATCGATTGGTTATTGGGCTGATCGATCCCCTATGTGGGAGGATTGATCCCTTTTCTAAATTTTCAGTCTTGGGAGCATTTTGTTTGAAAAAGCAATCAATCCCTTCTAGAGGGGATTGATCCTGTCTATGTTGGGTGGTAGTCTCTAGTTTTGTACTCTACTTACTAATTTGATCATATCTTAAGTTATACAAATCCAAATTACAAACAGTTTAAATATTTAGAAACTAGACTTAAAGGGCTTTCTATCCATATAAAGTACATCATCTAATTCACTGTGAACGAATTATAGTGAATTTTCAAATCTACCCCTTGTGCAGTTTTTAGACAACTGCAGTGTGTCTAGTAAAAATTTAAAATCTTTTCTTAGAAAATTTGGATTTTGATTTTGTTTAATCCATTAGAAAGTAGACTCAAAGAGTTTTGCAACCATATAAAATTCAAATATTAAGACTTTGTGAATTAATACAGAAAAATAAAATAAGTTCAATATTGGAAAACTTTGTTCTTGTAAAACAACTTTCTTAAGTTAATCTATTTCTCAAAACCAATATTATCAAAATTGTATTAAGTCCAAAATAAATAAGTTCACTTTAAAAACAACAATTGGACTTTCATTTAAGCTCAAATAAATAATCTTTAAAGATAGATTTGGTTTGAGAAATATGAAAACAAAGAAAAGTTTGTTTAAGCTTTAAAAATCATATTATTTATTTAGTACCAAAATATAAAACTTAAGAACATGTACTAAATAAATCTTTTTCAAAATCTTGATCAAGTTTGTTTAGCTTTAATGTTTTGTCATTTCAAAATAAAGATCAATTCAAGGCTAACAATCTCTCCCTTTTTGATATGACAAAACTTAAAGATAAATTTACTTGATGAAAATTTTTCTTTAAAACATTTAAGATTTTGAAAGACATTTTGGAAAACTCCCCCTTAAACAATGCATGCAAAACTCCCCCTTATTTTATGCATCCTAATCCAACACAACTCAACAAACATATATTAGTCAAATATATGAAGTAAGCACAATCAAACATATGCATGTCAAGCACAAACAAATTTGTCCATATGATATTTCTCCTCCTTTTTGTCATAGCAAAAAGGCATAAGCAAATAAACACAAAGAGGCATCATTAACAAATATATTCATAAAACATTTCTCCTCCATTTTGTTTATGCTCTGATACCAATTGTTAGCTTTATAGGTGAGATGATGATCTAAGAGGAGGGGTGAATTGGATTTCTCCAAATTCTTCCCAAACAAATGATTTCAATATAATTGAATGAAAATTAAAACAATAATCACTTTTGATGAAAATATAATGCTAACAATAACAATTAATGAACCTAAAATCTAATATAAACAACAATAATTGTAATGAGATAGGGATAGAGAAATCAAACACAATGATTTATAGAGGTTCGGTCCTTCTCCACAAGGCACCTACATCCTCTCTCTTGTTTGTCCACACCAAGGCTTTAATCCACTAATTGAAGAAAAATTCTTACAAGATACAATCTTATCTTGGTGTCAAAATCTCTAACTCTATCTCTTGTTTACTTTCAATTATTGTGCTTATTTGCTTAGATAATTTATTTGGCTAAATTTGTGCTTATTGAATATTGTTTTTGAAAAATTTATTAAAACTAATAACCAATTCACCCCCCTCTTGGTTTATTCCAAATCTTTGAGCTAACAAAATTCATCCATTGAAGTTGAAGATTTAAAAGGAAAGGCATTACATGTGCAAGACCAAATTAAGCCTATAGTGTAATTACAAGGTAAAATAAAGCAATCACAAGAGAAAATAAAGACAATTTTTCTTAGGATTAGCCAAATATTTGATGTTGGTTTGTTTCATGCACCATATAAGGTAGTTGGAACTTCTCGACCAAGAGGCAATGCCAGAGAGTAAGGAGTAGGAGGCAATGCAAGGCATCAAGTAAGGGCTGAATGAGATAGGATATTCAACTTAGGGTATTTAATTTTCTTAGCTAAATATTGCATCTTTATTTTTATATGCTATTAGATATGGATTTTATACTTGTTTAATTGATAATTTAGATATTGTTTAGGTTTTCCTCCTTGATTTTTGAACAAAAAGCTAGAATTCTTTTCTTTATCGAATTATTTGAAATTTGTAAAAAACAATAATTATTGATGAAATTAAGACATAACACAAATTTTCTTTGAAATGTTACTATTATGATGGAAATCCATTGCAAATAAAATGAAATTTCATCGAAAATATTATTATTATGATGTAAACCTATTGCTAGTAAAACAATACCAATGGATTTCTCTCGAGAAATTAGTTATTTCAATGAATAATAACTTTATCCAACTAAATTCTATTTTTTGTCAATATCAATGAAATTAGAATTTCCTATGGAAACACCAACAAAAAATTTTCAAATTATTATTTATGAAAGTTATTCAAAAAATTTTTTTGATGCATTTTAAATATGGTTTGGCAAAAATCCTCATCAATATTGATTATCCTATTTACAATGAATTTTTAATGAAATACCTTAAAAGATTTCAAAATTTTCAATGAAAGATGAAATATCTTTAAAAACTTCAAAATTTTCAATGAAAATTTTGTCAAAAATGATATTCGTTACAAGAAAATTGGTTTTTATAAGCGTTTATTTGCATTTTTAGTGGCATTTACGCTAACCAGGCGTTTGACAAAAACGCCACTAAGAGCGTTGACTACACTTGTGTTGGAAAATTTAGCAACATTTTTTAGACAAACACTGCCAAATTTTGTGGCGTTTTGATCAAATGCCTTTGATTGGTAAACAGTGTTTTGGGTTTAAATGTTAAATTTAGTGATATTTGTAAGACAAACACCACTAATTATTTAACGACATTTAGGGCTCAAATGCTACTAAATTTAGAAGCATTTTATTTCTAAAACATTGCTAAATTTAGATGCTATTTTTTATGCTTCAACGACGTTTCATAAATGCAAAAAATTGTATATTTAGCAACTTTTTTTACTATAAATGCTGCTTTTGTTTCTATAATTTAACAACTTTTTATTACCTTAAATGCTGTTAAATTCTAGAATTTACTATATTTTAATATTTACTACTATAATTATATAAAAAATTGAAACAAATAAAACTTAATTGGAATTCATAAACTAAATATTATAAATATCTAAGTATCTAAATACATAATTTGTTTCAATACATTAAAAGGTTAAATATAATAAAATTCAACTTGTTTTTCAGTTACATAAATTAAGCAGAAATTCAAAAAGTATGAAATTGATGACTATTTACAGTTAGAGCACTATAATTTAATGAAGAATTATTTCCACCATGATCACCAGCATACTTAAGAACCTACTGAAAAAATAAAATAAGTTTTTACAGTTAATAATAAGCTGTTTAGATTTTAAATTATAAATAGTTACTAAATTTAATACCTGAGTTGGTGGGATACCTAGATTGTTTCCTAGAAATTGCTACTGTACAAAATTCATAAGAATGTTGAATCATTCATGCAATTGCTAATATCTTGCACGCTCCTGATCCATTTTAGCATGCATTTTGTTAATTCCAGTATGTTCATCTTCTAGTTTAACATGCTTTGCTTCTCTTTCTGCTTCCATTTGCTCAACACGTAGTTGCATAATTTGTAATCCTTCTCTCAATATGGAGATATCTCACGAAGATTGACTTGTTGAGAATGTAAATTCTTGAGAGCTACGTCCATAGTAGCTAGATGGCCTTAAACCCAATTCAAGGCTTCAGATCCATCCTTGTTTTTCGTTTTTAGCAACTTTTATGAATATCCAATCTTTCAGGTCTTGAATGTTGATAAAAAAATTAGATGATGCTTTAATCTTAATAGTCAATTTTTTCTTTTGCTTTTTACTCTAAATTAATCACATAAAACTATCAAATTTAATAATTAATTAATAATATATTTGCAACAGTAAATTTATTGTCCATATAAAATGAATCCAAGAAATTACCATAATTTATCACATTTCAACATTCAAGTAAGATTCGTCTTTTTTCATGTAGGTTATTCGAAAAAGTTTCATACATTCAATTTTTTTACCACATTTAATCTCCTAAAATAATACTTATGAACAATAACAAAAAGTGTTAATAACATATAAACTACAACTTGTTCATGCATATCAAGTGTGACAACCAAGGTTAATTATTTGAATAAGTTTAATATCATGTATTGAAGTTATCTACGCCATTAAAAAATAAATATAATAGCAAATTTACATTTTTATCCTTTGATGGCACAAAATGTCTTAAAAATACATAAATTGTAACATTTTCACATATATCAAGGGTGGCAGCCAAGTTTAACCATTCAAACAAGTTTAATATCATGTATTAGAGCTATCTAAAATGTTAAAATAAATAGTCCTAAAAACATATAAATCATAACATTTTCACACATATAAAGTGTGACAACCAAGTTCAACCATTTGAACAAATTTAATATCATATATTGGAGCTAGCTAAACTATTCAAACATAAATATAATAGCAATTTTACATTTTTGCCCTTTCACAGCACAAAATGTCCTAAAAACACAAACCATAATATTTTCATATATATCAAGCGTGGCAGTCAAATTCAAACATTCAAACAAGTTTAATATAATGTATTGGAGCTACTAAATTATTAAACATAAATATACCAGCCAATTTACATTTTTGCCCTTTGATAGCACAAAAAGTCCCAAATTACATAAACCGTAACACTTTCACACATATTAAACGTGGTAGCCAAGTTCAATAATTTGGATAAGTTTAATATCATGTATTGGAGCTATCTAAACCATTAGAAATATAGTAGAAAATTTACATTTTTACCATTTAATGGCACAAAAAGTCATAAACACTCATAAACCATAACATTTTCACACATATCAAGCATGGTAGCAAAGTTCAATCATTCAAACAGGTTTAATATTATGTATTTGAGCTATCTAAGCTATTAAAATAGAAATATAATAGTAATTTATATTTTTGTCCTTTGACGATGCAAAAAATTCTAAACACATATAAACTGTAACATTTTCACACATATCAAGCGTGGTAGCTGAGTTCAACCATTCAAGCAACTTTACTATCATGTATTCGAGCTATCTAATCTATTAAAAGAAAAATATAATAACAAGTTTATATTTTTGCCTTTTGACGACACAAAAAATCTTAAATAAACATCAATCGTCACTTTTTTCATGTTTAACTTACTTTTTCTTTTTACTTTTTTGCAAAGCTTTTCGATCCACTTATATGGCTAGATTTCTGTTGCTTTCTACCAACAATCCCTCTCTTTTCTTTTTCTTATCATAAAAAATAATTGTGTATAGAACATAGATACAAGTATTAGCAACTAACAAAAAACACCTTTAGTATTAAAAATAATGTTTAGGGTTTCTAAATTAGTACCTCTAATTTCCTTGAGAACTAAAATCTAACTAAGTGTTTATATTGCCACCTTATCACACCATGAAATAGCTTTTTAATTGTCACATTTACATTACTATTTCGATCGAAATATTTTTTCTTCAAGTTATGCTTATAATCTTTTCATTTATTTATTTTTCAATGACTTCGACATAAATAAAGTAGGTATTTTAAGTAAAAATCTTGACTATAATAGTACAAGAAGAAAAGTTACAATCGATCTACCAACTTTAGAATAATTAAGACCTTAATTTAATTAATTACACTAATACATCAATAAAGTTTAAAGCTTCAACATTAATTCTGGTGGAACTTTTTGTCGTGTTTCTTAATTAATAGGCAATTTCATTCCATTAAGGTCAATCGTTTCTAGAAACCGAGCCAATAGTTGACACTTTTCATCAATTGGTTGCCTTTTTGAATTTGTAGATACTACAATACACTCATCTGGAGATAATGTCCATCATTCCTTCAAAGTTGTCTGACCTCTTGTCTTACGTCGACCATTGTTATCAACTATAAAAAAAATAAATTAGAAGTCAATTACTAAATTATCAAAACTTTAATTATTATAATCCAAATCTAAGTTTGGGGTTTAGGATACCTATATTCAAATTAGAAATAGAATTAATTGGTGGGATATTACCTAAACCTTGGCCCCTCATATTACCAGTTCTAGAATCAATGATGGATTAAAAGTGATTAAGTTAGAATCGATAGTATACATATTTCCCTCCAAAAGATTCACTTTATGTCCAATATCAACAAGTGCCACAAACAATTCTAAACTAATATTTTTTATATTTACTCCTGTCAATTTACTCCTTGTCATTCTAACTTAGCTACATCATAATAGTGAATTATTTAAAAATTGAAAAGTTAAGACATGTGGTAAATAAAATAAAGTTGATCCTTAAATTAAATAAAAGAATTCATAACCAATAATATACAGAGTTAGGTTTATTTAATTGAAAGAGAATGTAAGATTTATAACACATTAAATAACAAAAACTAATGCCACATAAAATATCATGATTAAACCTTTATTCCCTTTCCAGAAGTCCTTAAACTTTACATTCTAGCCCAATTACAAAATCACTAACAAGCTCAATGGTCACTTTCAAATTCAACCACCTGCATGCTTAACACTAGAATCTAATAGAGAAATTATAATTAATTGTAAACAAAAAACCTATTACGTATCATGCGTTGATTCCTTTTTAAAGGATAAAAACAATATATATCAGTAGTGCTGCCAATTTGAATAAAATATAAAGAACTGTAACATTTTTCAAGCTATAGTTGGAAATAGTTGTGATTGTCAAATGGCATAATAGTTTTTCAATTGCTAAAATCCTTTAATCAAGCTCATATTCTATATTTAATTTCATGATATTAGGTTTCTTAAACAATGCAAACAAGAAACTGAGACAAATCAAATATTCACTGAAAACATCAACAAAAAATTCATACAATTTTTTTTAATAAAAATGTCATACAACCAGAAAACTACATTGTAACAGAGGAAGATTAAATATGTGACAAATACTTTACCTTGAAATATTCACAAAGGAATATAAATGTGTTTTTTTGGTTCTTTGTTTTCTGTTGCTAATGGTTTTCATCCACAATGAAACCTTTCAAGTAAGATGAAGTTGTTTCGTATAACACCATAACCTAGGAAAATAAATAAAACAAATGGCAAGTTGAAATGAGAAACTTTTAGGTAACAATAAAGTATAAACAAAGTATTTTCATTTTCTAATGTATAATACTCAATATAAAGCTTTCCAAGTACAATTTTATCATCACAAGATAAAAAAGAAATGAAAAAAAAAGTGAACCATAAAAATTCAGGAAATATAATGAATGTAGGAGTTTCCTAAAATGATCTTTAAACTCTATAGGCTAGTCACAAAGTGTTTGACTTATTTCTTGCCACCTAACCAATAATAAGGCATCGAAATTTACAGTCCTAGCATGCATTGAGAGAAGCAAGCAGAGATGGAACACAAAACACATCCCTCACAATCCTCTTGATGGTAACTTTGCTGACCACCATTTGCTGACCAAATTCAAAGTCCAACAATCTCTACAGTACCTACATATCTACACAATCAACATCTAGTTAATAACAATTGTTTCCATTCATTTTTTGTTATAACAAATTTCAAAATTTCTGCTACACATGAAAGATATCATCTTAACCATGAGGTCCACCAAGTAATATCTTTTCTAAGCCTAAAATGCATATACCTAAAAAAAATTACATTTATTATAGAAAATGGAAGACATCAACAGTGGTAAAAAATAATGATAAAATAGGAAACCAAGATGAATACACAGATAAGAGAGAGAGAGAGAGAGAGAGAGGGAAGATGAAGGAAACTGACTTTGGGAACTGATGGGAGATGTCGCTAGCTCGCCGTCGAAGAACACTGTCCAACACTGCCCAACTGTCGATGGCCCACCATAGACACTGCCCAAAAAAACTTGAATGGGTTCTGTTTGAAAAAGAAAGGGAAAGAAAATGAAAATGAAAATCGAATGGAAAATTCAATGAAAAAAAGAAAGGAAAACAAGTTGGGCAGAATAGGGCATAAAGGAAAGAAAATTCAAAAATGAAAGGGAGAGACCAATTTGGCAATAGGGGGTTGATCAATTCATTTAAATTGAAAAAAATTTAGTGACATTTATATAAATAAATGCTACTAAATGATGATCAATAGCAGTGTTTATTCACTAAATAATATTAAAACAATGTATTTCATTTTTTCAAAAATTATATTTTTAATTTAATCAATTTTGAGAATTAATTTATGATATTTTAATCTATAAACACCGCTAACTTTTATGATTAATGACATTTTATATTACAAACATCACTATATGAATATTTAGTGTTATTTACGATAAAATGTCATTATCTTTATAAAAACTCGAAAACTGGCAACATTTATTACTAAAACATCACCAAGCTATCAAATGCCCATTTTTTTGTAATAATTTTTTGATAAATGTATCATTATTTTTAACAAAAAATTCCATCATTAAAACTCGTTCCCTTATAGTGTCAAAACAACTACAAATCTACAACTACAAAATTTTCAAAATCAATTGTACTTGCACGTCAAACTCAACTCCTGCTAAAATACAAAACTCCAACCTGCACCCAAAGAAAAAGCAAGAGAAAGAGCCCCCTTTGACCAAACAAATTAAACAACTCACTATTAGAATAAAAAAATTGCTTAAAAACTATTGGATTTTAACATTTGGTTCATATTAAAATATTACATTTTTCACAAACTTTAAATGATGCGAAACTTCCTTGAATTTGGAACGTTTAAAATATAAACAATTTGAACTTGAAATAATTTAAATCAAAATTATCCGAATTCAAATTATCGAAACAAATTGAAGTTGAAATAATTAAATAAAAACCAGTCTGTTTGCCACCTAATTTCGTATAAATACGTTAAGTACGGAAGCTCCAATCAACCTAACGACTTAATTAAGCAGATGAGGACCAAAATTATAGATTTTAATTTCTAAGACAGGTTCCATATCTTTTTGACATCGAATGTCATATCATCAAGTTAAACTTGGCCGGTGGAGCAGTGTGGCCTAATAATAACGTATTTGGTTAGTGGCACTTCACTTACCTTTTAAAGGGAATGAAGGAAAAGGTTTCAGCACTTAGATGGTGACCATTTTCTAGTTTTCTAATTAATATATTGTTTTTTGCCTTATATTTTTCTTTGCCAATTTTAGAAGCTAAGTTCCGACTAAGTACAACATCTTTGCTTCTAGGAGGATGTGGTTTCACGAGTTTGTCATTGCTGATGAAACGTGACAAAATAAAACTTGCAATAGAGCGAACGGACTCCATTCCTCAGTTTGTAAACTTGATAAAATGATTAAACTTTCAATCAGGCCAAACTGATTTGATTTAATTTCAGAGTATTAAATATGTACTTGTTGCTTCTGTATATAGATATCTAAGTTAAGCCAGGGTCAACATCAAGTTTTTTTTGTCCAAATTGAGGATGTCTTAATTTGACAAATGTGAGAAAAGCATTCATGTGGCACTTGATTGATCAATGTTATAAGGAATTGGTGATAATATGGATTAGCATATAATTGACGCATCGTTAGGCCTTTTCCCTAATTAAATATTGTTTCCAATTTTCACATAATTTTTCCCTTTAATTAGTGAAAAAAAGATACTAAAGATGTAATACTTTCGAAGGATATGCTTGTTTTCAATGCTCTGATCAGGAACAATTCAGAACTGGCTGCATGCTTTTGTATCATTGGGGGTCAACTACAAGAGACTAGAGCAAAAGAAACCCTATGAAGTTGAACAGGATCCATCTCCTTTACATTTTTTATAAATAAAAAAACAAATATTCCTGATTGTTTAAGCAATTCCTCTGCAGCAACGTGGCTGGGTTCTAACTTCCAAGCTTGTTGATGGCTATAATTGACTAAGATATATAAGGTGGAGGAAGCAAGGGATCTGGCAAAAGTATTCAAAGTTTCACATGCATTCATAGCCCAAGATAAGCCGTGCTTGAAAATTCCTGATAAAGCCGCCCTATGCACTCTCTGATCTCTTTCTCATCTGTTTGTCTCGGTTTCAACAAATAAAACCTCCACTTGTTTTCCACATGCATGGACTGACATCGTCACTCATTATCCCACATGCACATGCAAACGCACATTTCTCTCTCTCTCACATCTTTGGTCGTTGGTAAATGGTAATTTGCAATTTTGCTTCTTAGAGTCGCACTTTGACTTATGCAATATTGGATACGTGACGATGAAGATGAGGATGATAATGATGACATTGATGATGGCATGATGACAAGTTGTTAATCCTTTTTGCTCCTTTATCTCCACAAAACTATGTAGTGGGCGTGAGAAATATTAGGGGAACCCCTCCACTCACTTTCTGTAAAGGGCACATTGCTAAAGTGATAATAAGTCGGTCCCCCTCTAAAGTACGATAACAATTAATAAATTAATTCATGTACTCTCTGATCCTTGAAATCATCTCCCTTTCTCTTTTTCTTTCTTTCTTCTCTTTTCAGAGTCTTAATTTGAGAGAGAGGATCCCATGCATGATTATTACGTTTACACCAGTACTTGCTCCTCTCGTATTGATCTTTCTCCCTTCTGAAAGGAAAAAAAAAAACAAAAGCTAAGACGTTCAGTCGTTTGGCTCCTTATTGTTGGGGTTTTCATCATACTTTGAAGACAGTATATCCTTTGGGGCCCCAATTCATAATCATAGATTTTCAGCTTTCTTGCTGTTTTTTCATCTCATATATTTCTGTTTGTACCGTCCTGCTTCTCAGTCCCTCGCCATCAAAACTTTCGTACACGTATTCACAGCTATAATGTTACAGTATTCGCAATTGACAACATGAAGAGTTTACATACTCTCTTTAAAAAATAAATGTTGCGATCATATTAATTGGTAATTGAAGGGAAAAAAAAAGAAATGTATGTGTCACATTCGAGTGAATTGAAATATAACATTTCAAGCCCACTTCCTCCAGGCAAGCCCAACCATGCACATCGAGTGAAAATTGAAAATTTTATTTCAACAAAAGTGCAACATATGTGAGTGGGATATTAAGGAAATTTTGTAAATTATGAAATCATTACGAAAGCAATTGATTTTTAATACCGTACGAAATAATAACAAGGATTTTTGTGTTAAATGGGCTCTTAAATCGAGTGAGGAAATCGGGTTGTCAACTTTTCTAGTATCTTGATGGCGAATTTTTGGTAGAAAGACATCCCCATCAATGCTCCTAGCTTTCATGTTCATGCTTTCGTTCCAAGCTCAAGTCATTACTGTCATCCGGAGGCCACGCCTCCCATCTTTTACTGCTCCCTTTATTTAGAACCCTGTAACAGTGACACACTTCATTTCTCTTCCCTTGTCCATAAAAGTAAATTGCCAAACGTTAAGTATTTTATGCTGTAGAAATCAAATTATAGACTGACGAAATGTAAATCGATGATCAATATCCTAAGTCCTACTTAAAGTCTTCTTATCAATGGATTGAATAGAGTCAGAAAGACATTAATTGAACAAAAAACATTGTATTTAATCAAAATTAAGTGACGTTTCAAATGGGGTATAATTGTCTCATCCCTGATTCAGTTAAGAGATTTTGTTGATTTACTCCTCTTTGAAAAGTCCCTTTGTTTCTTGTTATTAGAAAGAAAGAGAGAAGGATAAGGCATGTTTGATGGGCTGGAAAGAAAGATAGCAGCTTTTCAGGAAAAGATCAGGCAGCTAAAAGCAGCCATTGCTGTGAATCAAATATTAAGTTACTTCTTCGAAGTTTTAACACAAAGAAACATAGCATATACATAGAGAATAAATGGGAGACAGAAAGAACATAACAAATGAGAGGGCTCTCCCCGTACAGTTAAGTGCAGGGAGGGTTGAGGGGGGGGGAGGGGGCACATGCTTCAGCAACGAATGTCCCACCTACCCAGCCCGCGTCGATGTGCTACTATTCTCGGGTTATGGGGAAACACCATCATATGCATTGAAAAGTCCCCCATTCATTTTTTTTTTGTTTATAATTACCTCTTAATAACATACTCTAATGTTCTTAATTTCCTTTTATTTGACAGGTAACCTCATTATGCCTTGCCACTTCTCTGCCCTCTCCAATTGTCTCATTTCCAGGGCGTTAGACATTAGCATGCAAGTTTTTAAACTCGTTCTTTTCCTGTTAAGAATATGACAAATACTATGTATATTCATATTATTCCCAATAGATATCTTAGTTGCAATAAGATTTACATTTGAGTAAAGAATTTTATATCATTAGAAAACGTGAATGAGATGTCTTATATATATATATATATATATATGGAGGATCTAAGAATCCAATAGTTTAAACTTTTGAGCTCAAGTGATGTCTAATATATATTTATGGACTCTTTGATATACTTTCGTAGACTCCAAGTGTGACTTATCTCCTTATCAAACTGGTATCAAAGCTGAAAATTTGACTTAAATTGCAGTAAGTATATGATAATATGTAGAAACAGAACACTCAAGTGAACGATGTATTGAGTCAATCTATGATATAGTGCAAAATTGAGTTCAAGTTGTGATTGGTTGCAAGCTTGAGAAGCACTGAAATAACCTAAGCAGTAAAGTTATGTGCTATGACTGAGTCTTGACTTGAAGGGTATTGAAACAACCTTGACCCAAAGAGAGGTAAGGTTAGATGCTGAACCTAAGGTGGGCCTAACATGTATTAATACCATCCAAAACATGAGGTTGCTTTGCTCAAAAGTGAGTGTTGTTAAAACTTATTCACACGTGAAGTTGAGGTGGGAATTGATTAAAACTCACAAGTGAATAGGAAAAGTTATTGAGATTAAGTTTACATATGAATAAAAAATCTCACATTATTAGAAGATATGAATGAGATATTTTATATATATATATATATGAAAGATCCAAGAATCAATAACTTAAATTTTGGAATTCAAGTGATGTCTAACATATTATATGAACTTTTTGATGTGCTCCTATAGACTTCAAATGTGACTTATTTCTTCGTCAATCTATTTGATATCTCGTTTTCAAAGAAAGAGAATTGAGCAGGCTTTGCAAGGTGAATGTTTTTGATATCCTAGCTAGGCTGCTGCAATTTACTATTTTGTTTGAGGAAAATTAAATGGCTATGAGAGATTTAGGCGAAAATGTTTATATGAGATTGGTTTGGGAATTAAGAATGAATGCAATAGACCATTAGTATTAATTACAATAATAAATTAAATTTTATATCTTATAACTTTAGAGTTTAAGGTCACTATATAAAAGGTAAAATGAAAAAAAAATCATGTTAGGACCAAATTTTAAATTTTCTTATCTCACACATTTCTATTAAAAACTTTTTCATCTATTTTCTTAATCATTGTATCATTTTTTTATTATTTATATTCACATCTTCTATGATTTTATTTTATAAATTCAGATCTCTTTATTAACAGCAGTACGTTCTAGTCAAATGAGCAATTCTAGCTTTCTTACCATTAGTATTAATTGTTAATTAATAATTATGGTTATGATCCGTACCATCCAAAAGCATGAGAGCCGTGGGATCTTTGAAGCATATGTGAAGCTGATGGGGCCAAAAGGTAGACTAATGGGGTTTTTCTGTGGTCTGATTTTAAACATTCCATTTGTAGTTTAATTTTTGTAGGGATGGGTAGACATTCCCCATAACCTCCCATTAGGCCTAAAAAGGACCTTTTTGTGATATTTTAAAAAGAAAGAGCCTTTGTAGTCATTTTCTCCTTTGAACATGCCCGAAAGGTGTTTGCTGGGGGACCCTTTGATATTTTCCCATTAGAAAAAAGGTGGAACATATATTTCGTCTTAATAAAGTCAAAAAACTATTACGGTTCGACCTCCCAAGAATTTATACAATATTATCATTATTTAATCAAACTGACTGACTGACCACCACCTCCCTCTTTCTCTCCTCCCCTCCTGCAACTATTTCATCTCCACAACCTTCCAAACGATGAGAATAAAGGGAAAGTGAGATTTACAGCGTTTATTCTCCTTCTTGTCCTCTGATATGTTTACAATGAAACACTAGACAACAACAATTCGTCTCTGGTTAATGGGTGTCTCTCGCTTTCTTGATTCCTCAACTCCAAAATATGCTTATGGCAATTAGCATAGATTCTTCTGTCCAATTTAAACAACAGATTGAAAAGTTTTTTTTCATCCATGGCTTTTGTTGAGATGAAGACTATGCTGGGGAGTCTTTATCATCATCATATTCCTTCTTCTTGTTATAGTGGAAACTTGCTGTTCGGGTTTTTGGGTATCGGATATGACCATGGTTCCTGCTGAAAACCTTTCTAAACAACATCATCTTCCTCACGGAGGCGGCGGTGGTTTTTATGGTTTTTGTGGTAGCGGTTATACAGAGAGTTTTGATCTTATGAACCGTGTTCAGGGCTATGATGACTATAACAGTGAATCTTGCTTAGGATCTGATCTAGGTGCTAATCCCATGGCTGAAGATGAATCAAGAACTAACAGTCTTAATGAGACGGGCTCCAGTTCCAAGGATAACAATCAAGAACAAGAAGAGAGAGATGAAGGTTGGCTCCAACTCAGTATAGGGGGTCAAGCAACAAGGTATGATCACAACAAGCATGACCAGGGTGATCCAATGGCAAGCAGAGGAGGGTTGATCGAGCTTGATCTATTACCTGTTGGTAGCTCGCAACAAGCAAGGTCATCAGCCCCTATTTTTCATATGCCTGAGTTTCGAGCTCCACCACGTCCACCGGTTTTGCATAGTTTTAGTACTTCTTTATTCTTTCAACACCAACAAGGAAGCAGCTCCACCTTCCCTCATGGAGAGATTAGCTGGGCATTTAGGCCTATAGCGCAAAATATAGCAGTAGCTCCTTCCTCCTCCTCCTCCTCCTCCTCATTTTCTTCTTCTGTGGTGCCATTGGGCTCCTATTTTGCCAGACCATTTCAGGTGCATTCCGGAATGGATGTTGCCGGGCCGAGCTCGGATGTTAGAATCATTGATCCTCCTAGAAGACGCCGTTCTGGCATTTGGTTTATGCTACAAGCATCACAAAATCAGTAAGTACAAAACAAGATAAGGAACACAAGAAAAGATAGGGAACTTGGAAAAATATTAGCCTCACTTTTGTTTTTCCTTGAAAATTCTCTTTATCTCTCTTTTAATCATATCACTTTGGGGTATTTAAAAATATTAGAGTTAACTTTCTGATGAAATTAACTTGGTTTTTACGTTTCAGAGCAAAAGAACCGTTCTTGCCTCAAATACCAAAGAGCTACCTGAGAATCAAGTAATAATATTTTATCCCTTTGTTTTATTCCAATTTATCGCTTTCTACTTCCTTTCTCCTAAAATATAAGAAGTTTTCATCTGCTATGCAAACTTATTTCGTGTTTTCGCCATCATTTTTCAAATCTTCAGGGACGGGAAGATGACAGTGCGGTTATTAATGAAGTATCTGGTTAACAAGCTGAGACTGGATAGCGAATCAGAGGTATTTAAGAAAACCCGTAAATGCAACTCCTTTTACCATTAAAATTCTACAATGTTGAGAATAAGCTGCCCCATACTTCATTTTGCACATCTCACTTGCTTTAGATTGGCAAAGCATGATGGCATAAACCAGCCAAAAAGAGAAAATTAAGTCATCTTTCTATCCAGTAAATTCATTACATGATTATAGGACTTGGTTGGTGTTAGAGACATGACAGAAACAGCAGAACTAAATGCATCTCTCTTACTGTTGTAGTTTTTATTTTCATTTTTCTTGTCTGATAGCATCATATAATTTAGGTGGGTAGTATACTTCTTTGGTAGCCCTTTTCTTATCTAATATTCATTAGTCTTTTAACCCATAATCTGTCGTCCTTAAGATTGCCCTAATGTTTTCCTAATCAAGGTAATGAGTCTTCTAAAATGGTTATAAGCTTCCTGTTTTAGTTAGTTATGGATGTTCTTGGTGACAGGATTAAAGGTGTAGGGTTCAATTGTAGAAGTTTGGAGATAATCTAGAAAACTACCTACCACCTTCTTTTCTCAACCCCAAAAACGTATGGAAGAGGAATTGCCTTTCCTGCTTCTATAAATGGGGTTTACTGTTTCACACCATAAACTTATATGAAAGTAACATATCAATGATCTAGCATACTTGCACATTAATCTTATATGATTAAAATTATAGAAAAAAAAAAAAGAGCATATAAATAATCAACTGTAAGTAACTGAATAATGGTGCATTAAAATCCATAATCTCTGGTTACAGGGAATCTGGATGATATGTATTTTGCACTGTATACATATGTATATATGTATATCCATTACTTATAAAAACTGTGGAATGACTTCGTGAAATATAACTTATCTACAAAAATAGACATGAAACCATTTTCTCTTTTGTAGAAAAGGGGAAGACCGCTCTTATATTTAAGAGTGTTACCAAAATCTTTAACCACCTCAATCACCTGAATTAAACTATAGTAGTGCAAGAATATACTAAGAAAAAAAAAATCATAACACAAATATGATTGCCTCAAAATTCAAGCAGAATTCATGAAATGCGATAACAATGAACTATACAGGCAGTAAAACCAAGCAAAGATAACATTCTACGTTGTGGCATCGTCTTAAGAATTATGTATATTGTTTACCGGTTCTGTTGGGAAATTGCCAGATTGGTGCATTGTAACACTTTAGGATTGAAAACTTTTAACTTAATTAGAATTTATATACATGGTTTACGGGTTCATATTGAATCGACTGACATATGAGAGAAATAAATATATACGAATGGAAATATCTCACTATTCAAAAAAAAAAAGGTCATCCTGGAGTAGACAGAAAATAATTTTGTTTTAGATAGAAAACGGGGAAATTAAATCGCCTAAGACATAGGTAATTGATTGAAGCTTTGATTAGCTAAGGTTACAATCCATACTTCTAGTCCTATAATAGACAAATTAAGGTACCAGAAGAGCATCTAGTCTTTATTAGTCTGAACATAATTGTTTACAATTTTTTGATTGCACAAAGACACTCATGTTATTCAAATTACAGTGAAAGAAACTCCTCCGTCTATATATCTTTTGAGGAAGATCATGCACGCATCATGTTTGAATACAAACTAAATGCTTATCTTTCATTTTTTTTTTTTTTTTTTTGAGTGTGGTTCAAGTTGTTTTATAGGTAGTCATAATTATCAGGATAAAATGAGGTCTAAGCCACAATAATTTGTGCACGAGGTACACTATACAATTGAATAATTGTTGTGTCTCAATTTGTTAGCTATATTCACTTTATTTTTGCCCCATCCCTTTTTTAAGAAATGCTTTTCATGCACACTTCATAATCAAATACAATTATTTCTTCCCCAATATATAATGACATTAAAGTAAAGTTTCTTCCATACTACTTTACCATTATAATTTATAAACCTAAGAGATACAATCCGTGTGTAAAGTCACTCAATTTCATCTGCTAAATGAAAATTTGACCTTGAAATCGGTAAATAGCTTCTAAGACATCCAAAGCAAATCATAAAATTTTCACAATAAGGGTTAAAAGAAGCTTGGTAATCATTATAATTTCTAGATAAAAAAGGGCTCCTACTGACATAAAAATCTTACTAATTAATTCTCTATTACATATTGAACAGTCACATTCATGTATATGTCATACAAGAATGAACATAAAAAGCATTTTATAGATTCTTGATTTAACATCCAATACAATGTATTCAAGTTTATAGGTTTTTATAAGATAAATAAACTAGTATAATTAACAAAATAAATATATAATTACATTAGTATAAAAGTCACAAATTTTTTTTATTCTTGAATCAAAATTAAATCCATAACACTTAGCTATTTGGATCTAAGGGTTAAAAAATTTGTAACTCTTACACTAATATAAATGGATCCCTCCTCATATTAATATATATAATTTCTTATATATTGATTGGAATCAGGTTTCAACATAAGAAGATACTTTCATCTTATTGTTTTAGATTTTTTGTTTCAAATATGCACTCAATGTACTAGTCAGTAATGGAAAACATAATGCTTTTTTGTACGTTCTTTTTTTTTTTTTTTAAAAGATGAATATGATTCAAACAGAACTAACAATCAAATTGACTCATTTTTTTCGCACGTTAAATTTGATTGTTACTTTAATTTACGATAATCTTTTATTAGTAAACTCTTTTTTTTTTTTTCCAAAATAAACAACACATATCCCTTGCTTACTTCTTAACATGACCTCTTTTTGTTTTTTACTGAAATGGGGAATTTGAAGAGAAATTGTGTGTTGTTTTGTTGGAAATTTTTAAGAACTATTTAAAGAGTTTGCTCCCAAGATTAATTAACAAGAAAGATCTGCATTTGTTTCTTATCTTGTGTATATAAATTAATATAATTAATTAATTATGAGACATTGGTACCATGAGTTCTTGATGAAGTACATTTCGCATTTCATGTTCATGCATGCTATGCACGTAAATATTATAGCTAATTTCTAAAATTATAATAGCACAAGTTATGAGGGAGAATATTGCAACTTCTTCAACGCAATTTCTGGAATCATAGGATAAGATGAGATGCTAGGTTTAAATACGGTCCAAGTGAAAAATTACTGGAAAATGGTATATGTTTTACCGAGAAAATCTAAACGCGTTTCATAGCTGGACAGAAACGTACATTAATTCATGAAAAAAAAACAAAGAAACGTGCATTAATCTTTCCCAACCTATTAGCCTTTTAAAAAACTTTGGCATCCTTTCGCTCCGAAATTGTTGTTTGAGCCCTACGTCTTCTATCAAATTTGTTGGTCGGAAGAAGGCATACCATATTTATAAGCCAAAATGAAGCTTTTATTTGCTTTAGCTTGAGAAATATTTTGCTTCTGCTTGTTTTGTTTTGTTTTGATTTTTTTGTACGCCTAGACATGTTCACCAATTATATGCCTAGAGTTGATAAATACTAACCAATTCTTCTCATCATTTCACCTAATATTGAAAGGAGACTATGATCTTGTCACAACCTATTTTTAGTTATTATATATTAAAAACGTTGTTAGTTATATTAATTTGGCCTTAATTCGTTTTTTGTCCTTTGTGGCATTCCAAATATCATTTGTATGTCTTGTCTCTCTGCCAGCTGCCACTTAAAATATCGAAAACTATGTTAGCTTGCTTGGAATATATGATATTTATGACATCCTCGACATTCTGTTTTGTTGTACTAATATTAATTATATATATTAATTGAAGCATTTATAGGTCAACTCTTATGCCATGAAATTGATGCATATATAATTTTGTTTCTTTCCTTGCACTTCATGCCATGAAGTAATCCAGTTGAGATTATGACAGTATCTTATTTTTATATATCGGCCAAAACCCAAGGTGTTACAGCTATTGCTTGTTTGTATTCTTCACCTTAAAAAAAAAGAAAAATACATCTAATCTTCAATACATCATAAAATATGTTTATATAATATAGGATATGTGTCATGCTGAAACATCCTCTCGATTTTATATAATCAAAAAACTTCCTCATGTAGTTATTTATTAGGTCAACTCGGCTGCCATTGATTTGGCAAATTCTTCGCAGCGGCCAGGTGATATGGCATCTCTTTGTAACATATAAAATTTTCATCTTAGCTAGGGTTTTTTAGTCTATGCCACCCCAGGATAAGAAATTTCTCCTTTCTCACATGGCATGCGACAAAATATCCAATGATTAGTGTTATAAGTGATTTTAGCGTAGATGTAGAACTGTTCTCTCTCTTGGATGATGATGACGGTATATTTCTCCTCAAATAAATTAGCCTTGCTCTTCCATCAATGATTTCTATCCATACTGGTATCTAGGCACAGATTTATTAATCTTTTACACCATTGTGTTCTCATTATCATTACCCATAATCTAGAGAAGCATAGCCCATTTCTCATTATCTAGGAAATAATAGTCAATGCAAGGAAAAGCCAAAAAGATACCCAAGGTGCGAAACATTTCTATCATTTTTTTTTCTTTTGCGTAATTCATTGACTTAAAGACATTAAAGTATAAAAACCTCTTCATCTTTGGGTTTTTATCTCGTCCTTAGTTGACACATTAACATATATACCCCTCAAGAAAAAGGAGCGGAGGTTTGATATTAAGACATATAGTAAAATCATACCGTAGGGCCTTGAAAATCACACGTGGACCCTGTCATTCTCAACTTCCCCCTCCCCCCACCCCCTCCATCTGCATGCGTTACCGATTACTTTCGTCACGCTTTCGCTTCTTTTATCTCAGCTTTCAGACAGCTAATTGTAGGGTCTCCTTTTTTTGAGTCTTCTTCCTTTTTTTCTCATGGATTGTGCTTAAAAAGGGGCATAGAAAAACCAAGTGCACCACTTTGATTGAATTTAAAAGACCCCATCATCACTCCCATAGCCAAAACCACAAAATACATAAAAAACGAAACCCAATAAAAAAAATCCCCACATATTTTACGTCGGGGGAAAGCAATGCATGAGGGATAATTCCACAACAAAATCATTCCTAGTTGTTGAAAAGGAACAAAAATAAAAGCATAAAAAGACAGATAAGAGTCCCTCCCCCCCCCCCCCCCCATGAAAATGAGTTGTTTATTGTTGGTGAACGGAATGCATGCAGCATTAAACTTTCAACAACATCATCGACCCATTAAACAACTACTAATCCCTTTTCCTCTATCTTAGCTTAGCTAGTTTTACCTCATGTATTTAATATTTTAACAATTAATTATTATCAATTAATCTAAGACAAAAAAAATCAACACACATCTTTAACTTTAGACATTACGGTTTTTATTTTTGAAAAATGGAAAGAGAAAGCAACGTGAAGAAGACGTGCATGAGATGTGATTGTTGTATTTGTATGTGACAGATGTTGAGTTAGGTTTTTTGGGAATTGAATATAAAAACTTCAAATAAAGATCGGTGCATATTCCTCGCCGTGCTTTTTGGATCCATTACATATCTTGTGTTTAATTATTTTATGCCTACTAGTTTTCAATTATTATAATAAATTGTTTTAATTTTAATGCCACTAATAAAATAAAGGTCTATGGGATCATGATTTTGGCTTACGAGTAAAGTCTATGTGGGTCCCGAAATGATTAATTTAGGGCAGTTTGAAATCGTGCAATTAACGGGCAGTTTTAGACGGTCGATTTCCATGCCTGACCGCTGACCTAAGTTGAGTACTATTAGTTGTAGTATTTTTCAATTATTCGTCTTAAGGCGAATGAGAATCTGTTGGATTAAAGAAGAAAAGTTAGAGAGAGAGCGAAATGGAGAAATTTGTTGGGTAAAATACAAGTTTCAGAGAGACGGGGCATAGCATGGGTAAGACGTAAGCCACTGACAAAGCATGACTTCATTACTACTCGAAAAAAAGGAAAAAAAAAATTAGATTCAAATTCCCTTTTCCTTTTTTTTTTTTTTCTCGGATTTTGTTAAAAACTTTTAATTAATGTTTCCCACACACGTTCACATCTTTTCGTTACTTTCAAGTGAACTTTGGGGTCACTTTGTCAGCAAAAAGAACATATAGCGAAGATTAATTTACTTGAAAGCATAGATTTCCTAAGGTTTGAAATTTGATTTGCTTAATCACTTAAAAAAAAATGCATGATGTATGACAACATTTAATATGAATTTTTTTATTTCTTATTCATGCCTATATCTGTTTAAATTTATGTTATTCCTTTTATTTATTTTGTAATTACATTGTTGAATCACTAACATGAACGTAATGTACAATTTGGATTGATGATAAAAGCAGGTAGAGATAACATGTAGAGGGCAACAGCTCCTACCTTTCTTGACGTTGCAGCATGTAAGAGATCAAATATGGAGTTCAAGAGAAGCTGTGACTTTGCTTCCAGATACGTCAACAGCGGATCATCTCATGCTTCTGCACTATGGTAGGAGCGCTTGAGAAAGACAATTTCTTTCTTTTTTTTTTGATGTATCATTCTTATGTTATGGAAACCCGTCCCTTAATTTCTTTCTTCTTTTTTTTTTCTTCTTCAATCTCTAATTGATGGAGAAAATAGTTTGGGGATGCCCTGAAATGATGTTTTGCTTTTTTAGGGGCCAATAACGTAATTAACCAAAATTGAAACTCCAGGCTATGCTGGCTTGATATTTAATTATTATCATTTCTTTCAACTAGTACAAACTTCATTGATTTAATTCATTAATCCATTTTTCCCATCTTTTTCTATTCACTTGATCTCCCTATCTATAATTCATGCCTTAATTTATATCTACAATCTATAAAGTCGAAGACTTGCTCTAGCTAGTAGGTACCTTTTTTTATTTTGATTAAGTAATCACTAGAAATTAAAATTATGTATATAAGGGAGGGATCAAGTTATATAAAAAAAAAGTTTTACTTCTTTTTACACTTTTTTTAATAATTGATTTCAATACATCAAAGGAATAAAAGAAATAAATCAAAAAAAGAACTTAATTTTATCTCTTGGATAGTTAGAGAAAAAGTCTAAAACAAAAAAAATTTATATTAATATAAGTTGATCTTTCCCTATATATACCTCAACCTCCCTTAATTGCTCATGTTACTACTATGAAATAATATAAATTCCCATATTAATTATCAAGAATTTATATTGCTATTTTATTCTTAAAATTTTTAATATAATGGATATCACGAGTCAATTCAAGTAACATAATTAATTAATGAAATTATTTAAATATTGAAATAAAATAATAAAATATATAAAAATATATTTGTTTTTTTTATTTTTTTATTTCACATATATTCAAGCAACTTTTTTTCCAATTTTTTTTCACCCATATAGTGGGTGCATCAAAAAGTAATAGCAGATTAACCCTTTAAAATTTTAATTAAAAAAATTTAAATATAGAAAATTATGCTAAAGGAAAACTTTCCCATTCCAATTATTTTGACCTCATGATAAGGGCAATGTTGGGGAAAAAACAAGAAAATTTTTAAATATTTCAATTGTGTCCTTTGGAAAAAATAATAATTTTGTTGAGTTTGTAAGTAATATATAATAGTAAATGTCAAGAGAACTTGTGACGACAAGATGACTTAGCAATACAATGTTATCCTCTTTTCTTTGTTTGGCCATTCAATGTGATCCTCGTTTGGTATAAAGATTTACCTTCGATAATAGGAAAGATCATGCAATCATGCACTTTGTCTCCTTTTGATATTAAAAAGACACAATAGACAAGTCATTCATGTACCACTAACTGAAGTTTAAGGGCTGTTTTTGGTGGAAAGAGCCTTTTAAGCAAACGGAGGGAATTTTTTTTTTCTTTTGCTTTTTAAGAAAAAAAAAGTTAAAATTATAAAAAAAAAATTCTTAAATTTTGTTATTTTATTTAGATAAATTTTTGTACATTTATGACATTTAAATGAGTTTTTAATTTTTAATTTGTAACCAAATAAATAAATAATTTTTAATTTTATATTCAAATAAGCTTTTTAATCTTTAATTTTTATTTAAATAAAATCTTAAAATAAATTAATCTTTTATTTAAAATAAAAATTTAAAAATAAAAATGTATTTAAATATAATAAAAATATAAAAATTTATTAAAAATAAAATAATTCAAAAACTTTTTTATGCTTTAGAAGCAAAAAATCACCCACCAAGGAGTAACTCAATCCATGACATCACATTTCATCATGTAGTTGTGTGGCCCGAATAGTCTTGAGCACCTGCAACATATTAAAACTCAGTTTTATAAAAAAATTAATTTAATGATTGAATATATAATAAAATATACTATTTTATAACTAGATAATTAAATATAATTTTTTTTCTTATTATCCATTTCTTTTCATCAAAGTAGATCTGATAATTTTACATATGACATGATGATATAGCATAAAAATGACAAAGAAAAAATCATGTATGGGTTTAATATAATTGTATTTCGTATTTGAATCATGTTGACACAATTAAGACATCACATTATTTATGTCATGCTTGTATCAACTAGTAATGATACGTTTAAGATACAGTACTGTTTATAACATAAAAAATTTTAAATTTTATTTTAATTTGTTTAAAAAATAAATTAATAATCATATTTATCTTATCATTTTGGTGTTTAAATAGATTATGAATATTTAATTTTTAAATAATTTTTTTAAATATTAATTTAAATGATATTTTTTGTTTAAATAAATGGATTAATCATATCTAATCATGTTATTTGTAAACAATCGCATTAATCTTGTCATGTCATATCATATTATTTGAGTAATTAATCATATCTAATCGTGTTATTCATATATAATCGTATTAATTGTGTCGTATCGTATTATTTTAGTTGGGTATAAATTAATTTAAAATGTATTAATTATGTCGTTTCACATGTAACATGTATAATAAACGTGTCATGTTCATATTTAAGTTGTTCATGTCATTCGTATATTCATGTCGTATTTGTATAAAGATTATTTGTATCATATTTAAAATTGTATTTGACATAAAATACGACACAATGACATGAATTGTCAAGTCTACACCAAAGCCAGCTAGCCAATACCCCAAGTAATATTTGGGTACCCTGCAAAAGTATTGGGTTTCAAAAATTGCCATAGCACCAAAACTTTTTCGCATAAACTATTGGAGGAAAACACTCGTTATGTCATGTCATGTACCTTCATAACTATAAAATTTTTATGTGTAAATATACAATTATAACTAAGGATGTGTTTGATGCACATGATTAAAATAAAATAAAATAAAATAATATTATAAATAAAATAATTTTATTTTATCTTATGTTTACTGTATACAAGGATTAGAATGATAATTTTATTTATTGATCAATATTATTATTTCTTAAAGTTTATAAAATTTAAATATTAATGTAATTTTTAAGGATATAATATGATATATAAGTTAAATTCCATGAATTAAAAACAATTCTTTTCACTTTGAGATGATCGTATCATCTTATGTTAAGAAGATTATTAATCATTCTTTTAATCCTATCATTTTTCTTTTAAATACAAATCAAACATAATATAAGATAATTATTTTTAATTTTATCTTATTTATCATCTCATGCATCAAATATAGTTTAAATGTATTCGTTTAGTTTACTGTAATTTGCTAAAAGATAAAAAACAAAATAGAGAGAAAATTTGTTAAAAGAAAGCAGAATGAATGATTCTTATGTCATGTCAATTGAGAGCTATTTAAATATTAAATATCGATTAATTATAAGATAGATAAATTTAAAAGTTGCAAAAAATTTATATCGCTCAATATAAATGAATGTATAGTAGTAAATTATGTATATATTTATGTTGTAAAATCAATATCTATAATATATAATTAAAACAATTCCCTTGAAATTTATTATACTATCCTCTAATTTTTTATCATATAAAAAAGTCTAAAAGTACAATGACACCTATGCTCCCGTATTGATTAAAATGGCTATAATACCTTTCCTACTATAATTATAAAAATACCTCTCTTACTATAATTGATCAATTATAATTAAAAGTTATCCCCTTGGAAATTACTACGTTGCCTTCCAATTATTTGATAATTGTTTGATACATGTCCAAAAGTGCAATAATACCCCTGCTCCCATAATCAGCTAAAATCACTATAATGTCCCTCTTACCTAATTAGTCGACATTACTATAATACATGTTATACCATAATTACGAAAATATTGCTTCTAAAATTACTATAATAGTCCACTTACCATAATTATGAAATGACAAGTGACATTTTATTTGAAATTTACTATAATACTCTTATTAAATTACATATTAAATTTTGATTACAATATACAACTAACTACATATTAAATTACTAAATACCCTTACCATTGTTTCTTGGAAATTACATAAAAGTTAGCTATATATTAAATTACTATAATAAAATATATCTATACAATATATTAAAAGTACTTTTATAGGAAAATTACTAAAATACCCCTCTAATTAATTGATTAGTAGCTAATTCATGTTCAAATATACTATAATGCCCCTCTTTCTATAATTAGCTAAAAAAAATATAATGTTTTCCAACCATAATTATAGAAATAACCTTGTCTAACATAATTGATTAAAATTACTATAATATCCCTCCTACCATAATTACGAAAATACCTTCTTACAATGGTTGGCCATAATTACAGTAATTTTTCTCTTAATATAATTATGAAAATGCCACTTTTACCATAAATTGACCAAAATTATTATAAATGATTGAGATTTTACAAGCACACAAATAAGTAGTAAGTTAAGATCGTTCCCACAGAGATTGAAAAAAAGTGATTCAAGTATTGAAATTGGCTCACCTTTCTTACATTTAGAGAATTGAGAATAGAGATGCAATAACTTATTAAATAATCAAAACAAAATCTAAACAATGCAATTAAACTTATAACATGCAACAACAATAAGCTAATATGAATTTAAACCTAAACTAATGGAAATAGCAAGTAATTAAATGAATTAAGATGCAAATAACTTAAATTAAACTAAACCAACTTAGCAGCAAGTTCAAAATTAAAAGCTAAGTATGCAAAATCAATTTAAACTTGTATTAATTCTAAACAGAAACCTAAATATGCAAACTATGGTTTTCACTAAAATCAAAGAACTAAAACTTATGAATTAACTATGCAGCAACTTAAATAAACAATTAAACATGCAAATAGAACAAATTAAACAAGAATTGAATAAGCAAAGAGGAATTAACACAAAACTAAATTTAACTTATTTAAACTTATGCAATTTAACTAGTTAAACCTAAAATAAGCATAAACTCAAGAAATCTCTTGCAGTAAAAGCAAAATAAAACTGATTAAATCCTAAAACATGCAATTGTTATTAATTAAATTTAACTTAAAACTTTAAACCTAGAAACCTATTCAACTATTTAACATGCAAGATTACTAAACTAAAGCTTACTAGCTTAATTAAATCCATTAGATTATTGATTAAACCTAACAGTATGCAACCAAAACAAATTAAACTTATCTTAACTTAACTAACCTTAATTAATCTCTAACATGCAAATTAAAAAAATCAAACTTCAACTAAACTAAATTAAACCTAAAAACATGTAATAGAATCAAGGAGTGGTAAATTAAATTAATACCAAACTAAAGTGTGTAAACAAAAACTACAATGATGAATTAAAGCATGCAAATATCAAATTAAGAAGAAATCAGTATATAAATATCATAAATTAAGAACACTAAGTAAGAATGTAATTAAAATTAAACAAGAACCAGAAAAATGATTTGGAAAAGCTTAAAAACATAACTTGAATTAACTTAAAACTTAAACTAAACTTGCATAAACTGAAGTGAAAGTAAAGAGAGTTCTATAAACAATGAAAACTTAAAGAGAAATCAAGAAAAAAGATAAACAACTAAAGATTGGTCTATCACCCTAATCATGCTTTTTCCCCTAACCTAAGCTAGCTATTTATAAAATCAAGAATACAAGAAAAGCTAAATAGATAAGTAAAAGTGGTGGCTGGCTTTGATCATATTTCTTTCTAGTTTAGCCAAGCTTGAATTTTTTAATAAAGATGTCTTCTTGAAAATAAGAAGTTGAAAGTTTTCTAGAAAGTGTTCTTCAAGTTGGAATAGATCTTGTTCCTTCTTAAAGTTTGACTTCAAATAGTACTCTTCTTTAAGAGAAAAAAAAATCAGATATGAATTTAAATATCTTTTGCATGCCAATCCCTTCTGTAGAAGTCTTTATTTATCCATGCAAATCCTACCTTAAATATGAATAGGTATAATCTAAGTAGAGATAAGATTTCCACGTCAATGTGGGAAAACCAAAGGCTATTTGGACTTTTCCAAATTGGATAGAATTTTCAAGCCATCATGCCACATAAGCCTACAATTAATCTCTTTTGGCTAATGAGAAAACTTGTTGCCATGTCATTAATTAGTAATTCCATGTATGTGCGCCTACATAAGCTACCATGGACTTGCATTCAACTTGAAACTACAAATTTGACATTGATCATAGCTGAACATACCTTTCTAAATTCTTCCATGAATTTTCTAAAGATTTCAACAAGATTCATCAATTTTACTCTCATAGGTTCAGCTAAGCAAATCTTGCACAATTTTCACACTTTCATTCCAAGATTTTTAAAAACTCTAAGATATATCAAGAACATATAAAAAACAATCCAAGATTCATTCCAATGTATCAAGAATTATCCCAGATTGATCAAAAACTTCCAAGATTCTTCAAAATTTATCAAAATTTAATCTTTTCTTCAAGATTTCCTACAAAACAACAAATTAAGCACATTAGGAGGAAAAAGATGATTATTTCACCAAGAACTAAGGAGAATTCATTCATTTTAAATACTAAAACAAATCAAAATAACTCTATTTTATAGAGTTATCATAATGGCTTTATTAAATACATATTAAATTTTAACAAGATATAAAATTAACTACATATGAAATTACTAAAATACCCTTACCATTGATTGATGGAAATTTGACATGTGGCATTTTATGAAAATTACTATAATACCCATATTAAATTACATATTAAAGTTAATTACATAAGACTTAACTACATATTAAATTAGTATAAATCTATACAATATATTGAAAGTAATCTCCCATGAAAATTATTATAAAAATATTTATTATTTTAACATATATAATAAATATATTTTTATAAAAATGATAATAAATATATTAAAAATAAAATTTGACAAAAATTATCAAACCCAACATCATAAGAGAAAAAAATCTAGTCCAAATAAAAAACACATTTTTTCTACTAGAAATAAAAGCACACCTTAGTAAATATTAGTTAATATGAAATTAAATTTCATATTTAATTTTAAAAAATCTAAAAGATATGAATTACTTACATAGCATTGGTTTTGTCTTTCAATTTAAATTTAAGTGTTATAAAATATTAAAAGTAGGAATCAACCTATACAGTGTAAAACTTTTTAATTTTACATATTTTTTAACCATTAATTTTAATAGATCAAAAGGGTGGGATTAGGCTTTTTTATTATATATTTTTACTTGTTTTTCTCATCCCTTGGATCTACTATATAGTGGGAACAAGAAAAAAAATCCTAAATAACCAAAGAGTGGTCAAAGTGGCAACAAGAAAGGTTCTATGGCTTAATCTATGGAGAATAAAATTAAAGTTAACTATTTTAACTATGTAATGAGAGTCACTTTACTCATGAAACTAACGAGTCAAAAAAGACGTAGGGGGCCTGACTATGTAGCACGAGACAAAACAAAATGTATTTATGTATAAACAATTTAAGGATTGAAGTAAATGGCATTAACACCTACAAGTTGAGTGTGTATGGTGGAAAAGCCCTTATCTTACATAATGACTTGTTTAGGATTTGCTATGAATTTTATAACACTAGTAAGAATTTGTTTTTAGAAATAATTCATTATAGATCTAGATGTTTATTGAACAAATTTGTGATACCAATATTGATGTTAATGTTTGCCATGCTAGACTTTGCTATATAGGTGAACAAAGAATGGATAGGTAAGCTAAAAAGCAATTATAATGTCCTATAAGAAAAGGTTAATCTACGTTATGTCAAAATAGTCAAGTGTGAAAAATTATAAGAAAATCATTTGATAAAAGAATTACAGTTAAAGTGTCAATGCGATTGATACATTTTGACATTTGTATCCTAATGTATATAGGGCACGTAGTGTAGGTTAATATTTCATCATATTTATTAACAACAATACATGTTTTAGTTCTGTCTACTTGATTTTTCATAAGTCTGAAGCTTTATAGTGCTTTGGCAAGTATGTGTACTTAGTGAAAAATCAATTAAATGAAAAATGTTAACATGTTGAGAATTGATCATCAATGTGAGTACTTGTCTAATTAGTTCAAATGGTTACATGATAAAACAAGCATTAATGGACAGTTAAC
The DNA here is from genome assembly GCF_047325235.1 of Durio zibethinus. NCBI lineage: Eukaryota > Viridiplantae > Streptophyta > Magnoliopsida > Malvales > Malvaceae > Durio > Durio zibethinus. The sequence goes on from NC_143166.1 coordinate 23,507,327, forward strand.
CATTCCAATGACTTCATACAAAATAGTGTTACGAAGAGAAGAAATAGAACTGTTCTACAAATGATAAGGTTAAATCGATTTAAGTGAATTTGAAAATCACTTATCGGATGAAGTATTGCTATCAACTACTTATATACACAATTGAATATCCTTCAAGCCAGCGATAACCACTCCCTATCAATTGTTGACTGGGAGAAAACCTAACCTAAAAAATAGGAAAACTTGAGGTTATGTTGTATATGCTTGTGAGTCCACTCACTAACATGGCAAGTTAGGTCCATAATACAAAAAAGGTATACTTGTAAGATTCTCTAAACATTCTAAATGGATATTTGTTCATTAATGAACAATTGAGTGGGAGTATAACTAAATTTTGAATATTGGAATGCCATTTTTTAGGAAAATGAGTTTCCAAATAAAGGCAAGATGGGTTAGAAAATATCACTATATAAGATTGAGTGTGCAAATGATTTGTGAGTTACAAATCAAATAATGCACATTTTTTAACAAGTACCAATAGTATCTCATCCAAGTGGGAACATGACTAGAGTTTATGAATTTGTTGAATTTGTTTCACAATAATCACAAGCCAAGCAAAAAGACAAGTGGATGAAAATGGAAGAAAGATGGGGTCCAAGATCAAACAATGTATGAGAATTGATTGATCTACCCAAAGAACACAATTCTAGCCATGGTAGCATGTTTAGACTTAGAGTTGCATTAAATGGATGTGACAAGCACCTTTTAAAACTAAAATCTGAAAGAGGAAAATTATATGAAATGATCTATAGGTTTCATTTGTAGAGATCAATAGCATAAAAAGTGTGCTAATAATTAAGGTCAATTTATGGTCTTAATAAATCTTCTAGGCAGTGGTACATTAGTATTCATCAAACAGTAATTTTTTATGATTTTATCATGATTAATGATGATCACTGCATGTATGTTAAAAAAGTTAAAAAACAAGCTTATGATCTTGTCACTTTATATGGATGACATAATGTTGGCTAGAAATGATAAGAAGTATTTCATTGTTGTAAAATTTGGTTGTCCTCAAATTTTAAAATGAAGGACATATACGAAATAGTTTACATACTTGATTTAAAAATCAAGATAAATCGTTTCAAGAAATTATTCTCTTTCACAAGAGTAATATATTAAGAAAATTCTTGAACAATTCAAATTGTAAGACTATAAGCCAATTTATACACTTATGGTTAAAGATGAAGGCTTAAACCAAAGAATGTGACCTAAGAATCCACAAGAAAAGGAACAAATCATAAAAGTTCCTTACTGTAGTACTATTAGAAGCTTTATGTATACTTTGATGTGCACAAGCTAGAAATCTGCTATAACGTGAACATGGTAAGCTGATATCAATACAGTTCAGGTCAATCTATTAGAAAGCCTTGAAAAGGATATTAAGTTATCATAAAGGCATTATGGTTTATTTATTGTGCTATTAAGAAAGTGGTATGTGTTTAAGTAGCTATATGGATGCCAATTGGAAGGAAATTTACATATAAAGAAATATAACTCCAGCTATATTTTTCTTATTGAATATTAGACAATATCGTAGATCAATAAAAAATAGACTTAAATAGCACTATCCATAATTAAAGCTGAATTTATAGCATTTTTAGCAGCAGTGCAAGAGATTGTTTGGCATAAGAGATTTTGAATCATTTAGGAACCGATATAGATAAGTCTAACTCAATGTTACTGAATTACAGTAGTCAAGTAGTAATTGCATTAACAAAAGATCCCAAATATCATTCAAAGACCAAACACAAATATTCAAATTATAATTTTATGAAAAACAACGTATCATAAAGGAAAGTCAATATGGAGTACATTCTACACATAAGATAATTACAAATCCATTTATTAACCCTTGCCTAGAGATATGTTTCATACCCACATGAAATCTTTAAAGTTGTATAAATGAAGATGAATTGATTAAGATGTTCCATGTGAAAAATATATGATATTTTTCCATTTAAGTTAACTTTATATTGATATGAATTAATGTCGTTAAAGTTTTCTACTTTGTTTTGTGAAGCATGCTCACATGTATATTTATATGCACATATATGATTTGATTTGAAAGGTATGTTGGATATATGATTGTCCTTTTCACATAGGCAATTGCCTTAATAATTTGATACCATAGAGATTAGATTAGTTTTAAGCTAGATTGAGAGCCTAAGCTTAAAATGAAATTATATTGACAATAGTTAAGATAAGGTCACTTGACAATACGATTTGTAATCGAAAGTGAAAAATCCCACAGTTCACTTTGTTTGTCTTAATATACTAGGTAGAAGTTCCATTGATTATGATAAATCATGTAGAATTATTGACTTAAGTTAGATACTAAGAGTATCTCAACAATCAACTATAGTATTGATATAATAATGAAAAACATACCCTCCATGTGAAAATGAGTAATACCTAGCATGCGTTTCATACCACATGTGCATTGTTCGACCAGTAAGAGTAATGGAAGAATCTATCTTTACTTCTTGGTTATGTGAGACCCTTGATATCAAAAGGATCACAATTTAGCACTTTCAAGGACCTTTTACTATTTCTTAAAGTTTCAATTTAGTATTAGCTATCATGGAATGTTACCAATGGTCATGAATGATTCAACCTAATGGTATATATCAGGAGAGTAGTTAAATTGAAATGGAGAGATCCTAGAAGAATAGAAGATCATTTCGATGTCACATTTGAATGTATTTATCAGTTAACTAGTTATGTGATAACTCCTTAATTTTATAAAGTTATCATAATGCTTTATGTTTTAATGTTGCTTAGTTCTTAGAAATTTAATTAAAATATACTTCTAATTTGTATAATGTCTCATGTGAAGGTAATTGACTCAAAGTAAAAAAGAAATAATTATGGTAGCATTGGATTTAAATTAGAGCAATATGTAAGCAAGCAAATGGTCGAACCTTACAAAGAGAATGAACTACTAGTGTTAACTTGTCTAAGCTGACTTCAAGCTAACAATTGAGCAATGAAAAGTGTCATTAAGCTACCAGGCTATGTTTACTAAGTGAACAAGCTTCCAAGCTAACTTATGAAGCAAATGAGGAGTGAAAGAGCTAAAGTTGTTGCATAAAAGAGCAACGATTGTTGCATAAAAGAGCAACGATTGTTGCATAAAAGAGCAAGGAACACCCAGTTGGAAAGTAATGGTTTTGAGAGTTGAATTGAAACTACATTTGCCTCTATTTTGGAAAGGAAATCAATTGTTGAGTTGGCTAGTTAAGGCACTCCCGTTAGGGGACTTAAGTTCACAAGGATCACCTAAAATTTATCACATTTTAGTTATGCGTAAAAGGAAAAAGCCAGCTAGAAATTAGTTACACATTTGGTTATGTTATTAGAATTTTTTCAATAAACTTAACTTGAGTTTGCTACCTCTTTTTGTCAAATGAGGAATGCTATTTGTTCATGAGACCTAAAAGCTACCCATATAAAGAACATTTAGCTACTAAAGGAAGGAAGAGAGATTAGAATAGAGAATATGAATTCTTTTTAATTTTTTTAACTCCCCTAACAACATGCTTCTTCTTTATGGAGTCTTAGTTGTTTAGCTAGCATTGTCCTACATTTTCTCTTCAATTTTATTCGATTCAAGTTCTTTTAAACTTTCATTTACATTTGTTCATTTGTTAATTCAATTACATGGATTTCTTTCAAACAAATTAATTCCACTTAAGTTGCGATTTCAAGTTTAGGTCAAATAGGTTTTTAGATTTCCAGATGATATTTAGTCATTGTTTCATTCAATTTTACTATCAATCTTACTTGATCTTGTTTTATTATGTTCATTGAGAAGTTTGACAAATCCATAAGAAAGATTAAGAGAAAATACCATAAGAATCGAGTGAAAACTAAAGGTTAAGTGATTATTAGTTTTTGTTTTAGATCAAGAATCATGTGTGATTTTGCTACTATTTTAGTTAGATTTCAATTGCTATTTGATGTTCAATGCTTTTGAGTTTTTGTTTAAATTTTCATACATTAGTTAGCTAGTTCTACCAAAAAAGAAAGATGTCAAATACCATAAATTGAAAGGGAAACTAAAGAAGGAACTGATGACATTCAAAATTCTATTTTTTAGTTTAATGTGCGGGTTACTTTGCTTGAATTTCATTTTCTTGGCTTTTGATCTAGTGAGGATGGTAATTGATGCTCTTAGATTGAAACATCATCTATAAAGAACAAGAATAAAAACAAAGAATTGAAATTGTCAAAAATAGAATTGCATAAAAAGAAAGAATGGATTAAAGTTGCATGGAAACCGAGAGCTTGTATCAAAGAAATCAATAATAGCCGATACTATATTGAAGAAAAGATTGTGTAAAACTTGAATAATTAGAACTTAAAATAAAGATTGTAAAAATCGAAAGTAAGAAAGTTTGGAAAACTTGCAAACTAAAAATAAATAAAGAAAGATTGCTTGATCTTAAAAGAAAAGAAAAATTGTATTGAAAAGAATTTAAGAAAGTAAGAGTTCATATAATGGCTAATCTGACTATTTAGCCTAATACAAAGAAACTAAAAAAAACTAAAGATCTAAAGAAAAATTTTGAGAAAACCTAAAAGAGAAGACAATAATGGAATGTGGGATGTCTTAGAAACAAGAACTATCCCTATTTATAGAGGTAGGTTCAGCTAAGAGGTTGATAGAAGCTCACAAGTTCAATTTTATTAAAACACTATATGATAGAAGTTATCTTGATCTCTAAAGTAGTTGGCCAAGTGTGGGATGTTCACTCTTGGAGAGTCTTGGCCAATCATGCTCATTGGGATTCCATCTTGGCTGTTGGATCTTAAATGGCTTCATCTTAATCTTGCATCTTGATAGTTTCGGTTAATGCTTGCAATCCAAGACCATATTGTTAATCTTCATTCAAACTCATTTAGCTTTATCTTGCAAAAGTCCTTATTATCATATAGCTCTTCAAATACAGATCAAAAGAGTCATGATTGAGCAAAAACTCCTTTGGTGAATGCTCCCATAAAGTCATTCCTTGATCAAAACTCTTCAATTATCACATGTGCATGTTAGCTCAAAGATTTGGAATAAACCAAGAGGGGGATGAATTGGTTTTAATGAAGTTTTCAAAAACAATATTCAATAAGCACAAATTTTGCTAAGCAATTAAACACAATAATTGAAAGTAAATAAAAGATTGAGATAGAGAAAATAACACTGTGATTTATAGAGGTTCGATCATTCCTTAGGCACCTACGTCCTCTCTCTTAGCCTATCTTGCCAAGGAGTTCAATTCCACTATAAGTGGTGAAGATTACAACCAAGCTTTTCTAAGCTTTACAAACTTAACACAATATACTCTTAAGGGTTATCCTCCCCCTTAAGCTTACAAACTTACAAAACAAAAAAATGAAGTGTTTTGCAAACTCCTCACAAAGGTTGGGTGCTTGCTAAGTTGAAGTACACAAAGGTATAGACAAGAGAATGATGAATGAACAACAAAAATAGTTTGGATACAATAAATACAAAGATATAGACTTTGAAGCTCTAAAAACTTTTGTTTATTTAAGAGAATGAAAATATTGCTTCTTGACTCTTGCTCTCTTAATTCCTCTATTCTCTTGGTGTGTTGGAGTGCCCCCTTTATAGAGAAATTGATGAACTAGCCATTGGGGAGCTTAGAGTGAGATCTGAAAGCACCAAAAAGTAGCCATTGGAGTTCCCACGCCCAGAACCGATCGATCCCTTGCTTGAAGGGATTGATTGGTTCAGCTTTGAGACACCCAAAAATTATGCACAAAAAGCCTTACCCGATCGATCCCTTCCTTGAGGGGATCTATCCCTTGCCTGGGTGATTGATCCCCGATGTGGGAGGATCAATCCCTTTTCTAGATTTTTAGCTTGGGAGGCATTCTGTTTGAGGAAACAATCGATCCCTTCTAGAGGGGATCAATCCTGTCCAAGCTAGTGGTTGTTTCCCGTTATGTACTCTACTCACTAATTTGATCATAAATTGAGTTATACAAATCCAAATCACAAACTGTTTAAAGATTTAGAAACTAGACTTAAAGGGCTTTCGATCCATAAATTTCATCACCTAATTCACTGTGTATGAATTATAGTGAATTTTCAAATCTACCCCATGTGCAGTTTTATGGACAACTACAGTGTGTCTAGTAAAAATTCAAAATCTTTTCTTAGAAAATTTGGATTTTCATTTTGTTTGATCCATTAGAAATTAGACTCAAAGAGATTTCTAACCATATAAAATTCAAGTATTAAAACCTTGTGAATTTATACAGAAAAATAAAATAAATTCAATGTTGGAAAACTTTGTTCTTGTAAAAACAACTTTCCTAGCTTAATCTATTTCCCAAAACCAATATTATCAAAATTGTATTAAGTCCAAAATAAATAAGTTCACTTTAAAAACAACAATTGGAATTTCATTTAAGCTCAAATAAATAATCTTTAAAGGTAGATTTGGTTTGAGAAATATGACACCAAGAAAGGCTTTTTTAAACTTAAAAAATCATATTATTTATTTAGTATCAAAATATAAAACTTAAGAACATGTACTAAATAAATCTTTTTCAAAATCTTGATCAAGTTTATTTAGCTTTAATGTTTTTTCATTTCAAAATAATGATCAATTCAAGACTAACAATATACCAATTTTCAGGATCAAGCGCTTACCACTACACCAAAAGCTATAGCTGATAGTGAAGGTGCAACTCTATTTCCTTATTCTCTTTTGGTAGCGCAGAGCCCCGTACTAACTGATAGGTGGACATAAGTGACTTTGCAAAGCCTTCATGGGATACCTCACCCATTTTGCCTTGACAGGTTGGGTTACCATACACTAAAATTCGATCCACCATGAGATATCTCACCTAGATGAATCGACATACTGAGTCCCTAAATAAGACCACTGGACCCCATAATCTAATAGTGCATTATGAAGTCCCTTTGGATATAGGATAATCGAATGCTTTTGGAAGTCATAGTGCTATCATAATTCCCACTTCAAGTCAAATTAGGTAATCTTACTTCAAGTCAAGTTCAATTCCATCCTTACATGCTTGGTTGAATTTTACAAGAATGAAGCTTGTCTCTATGATCCCTTGCATGAAAATGACTAAAAATTCTACTTTAAATAGAAAAACCTAAAGATAAAAAATATAAACATCAAATGCACCAAATTCAATCAAAATTTAAAAATTTTCAACCAAATTGAATGTGTAAATCACTATATTTTTAAGTGTTATTGGTACGTAAATCCACCCAACAGTTCAATTCTATAATCCTTGTGGGACGATACTCTAGTTCATCACTACTATTACTTGATTATGATTTGTGCAGTTGTAGACATTAAGAAAATTAGCAATCAACTTCAAACTTGCCCCTTGACATAAAGTATTATTTCTTAGATATAGGATCAATTGTTTTCTTAAAATGATCATGATTTAAACATGCATCATTATGGAAAGTGATCTTTAGTTATGGTTAATTCAAAAGAAAGAAAATTTAATAAGCTTAAAGGGGATAACAAATGATAATTTTATTTTCATAAAGAGAATATAAAATATGTTCATTTGTCCTATCAAATGAGGATACTTTTGTTAAAGAGAAATACTTTGGAAAAATATTTTCTCTTTATGTTTGGAATCATTAGAATGTCGTACATGCATGATGTTACAGTTAACTCTTCTCTTTACATCTTTTTTTTACAACTCATACTCAAAATGCATATTCTAAACTTTTAAATGAAGACCTAATGTAACAATCTTTATGTTCATTACCCACTCTAGTTGTTAAAAAAAAATTATACTCCAATCATTGTAGTGATCAAAGATATTGAGAACAAGTAAACTTGGCTCTTTCAATAAATTTAACCCAATGTGGGTGAAGAACAACCTTAAGGAAAGGAATAAAAAGGGCAAAGAATGTTGCACAACTCAAGATATTGAAAAAGGATATCAATTAAATATAACCCTTTTGGTAATTGTGTCCCAAAAAAGATTGGAGAGCCTAAGCTTTGTGAAGGAACTTGGGTATAAAAATACTTCAAATAGTCTTGACACTTATCAAATTGCCAAAATCTAGCATTTAAGATTGTGTCTCATTTACTTGCTTACAAAGAATTTTCCACGAAGGTGTTGCAAATTAACCAATCTATTCATTGCTCATAGCCCTAATGATGATCATCAACTTAAAAATCATTATGGTCAAGTGGAAATAAGGTCAAATTTATGCCCTTTAGGAATCGAAGCATGAAATTATCATTGAAATGGCTGAGAATGTTCATTCTTAACAGTAATCACCAATTCTTTTAAGAACAATTTTCCCATATGTATTTGAAAAATAAGTTATGCAAGAATTTAAAAAATGTAAGAAAAACACTTATAGCTAATCGAGATAAAAACTTTAAAATTTTGGAAAAGCATTTAACATCCTTCAAGTTTCATAAAGTAAAATCAACTACATCAAAGCATATTTCCATTGTTCCATAATCTTTAGAGTCAGAGTGCTTACATCTTTCAATAAAGTGTCTAGCTGCCTCCATGTGATATCACATTTACCATTTGGATCATAAATATTTGCTGATAGATTTAGAGTTCCTTTCAAAGGCATAAGGGGTGAGGTACTGGTACTTTAATAGTAAAGGCAAAAGATTAGGAATTAGGATTGGAACTTTTTTTAATTACTTTTTGGTTTTCTTTGGTTGTTTATAGGTTGGGTAGCAAATTGAGCATTAGGATTAAGAGAAGTTGTTTAGAGGTAGGGACTTGCATGAAGGTCTAATGTTGGATTGGTTGATAAAGGTAAAATTTTGAGAGATGTTGTTTATAACTGGGTAATAAGTCGATATACTGAATAAGGCTAGTATGGGGTAAAACCTTAAATGCTTGCCTTATATAAATCATATTTTGAGCATTTTTTTTCTTCTTTCTAGGCACATCATCCTTTTTTGCCTCATTTGTACCACTTCCATTAAGCTTGCCATTCTTAATTTTATTCTCTATTATCTCCCCACAAATCATTATGTTAGCAAAGTTTTTGGTGGAATTTTCAATCATTGTTTCATGGTTGGGAGTTTTGAGTGTTTTGAAAAATGGAATCGTAGTCTCTTTTTCAATAAGCGGTGGTTGGACTTAGGCAAAAGTATCTTTCTACCTTTGGGCTTATTCTTTAAAGCTTTTAGTATCTTTTTTTTTCTATGTTTTGTAAAGACAAATAGTCTGAAACCAAATCTATTTTTGTGTTGTTTAATGAATGCTCTAGCTAGTTCCCTTCAGCTATAGATATGGGTTATATCCAATTGGATATACTACCTTGCAACAGATCCAGCAAGGCTATCTTGAAAAATATGGATAAACAACTTTTCATCAGATGCATGCACAACCATCTTGAGGCAATACATAGTGACATGTGTTATTGGACATTTGTTTCTAACATATTTTTTTAAATTTAAGCACATTGAATTTAGGTCAGGAATTAGGCACAATCCAAAAGCATCCATTGAACCATTGAGATCCATTCATTCAATGACTCGTAGCCTTTCCTCTATGAAATCCATCTTTTGTTGAAATCCTAGGATTTTATGGTTTTAATTAACCTATCTTTAGTTTTTCTTACTCTTTTGGATCATCTAAATTAGGAACTTAAGTTGGCTCAATGCTTTCATATTAGGAACAATTAAAAGTGAATATGAGCATATGTTGAGGACATGCCAGAAAACATATAGGGATTCCTCTAGTAAATGGCATTTGTAGGATCCCCCTTGCAATACTTGAACTTGATATGGGTTAAAACCAAGGACGTATAATGGATCATCAGCATTTCCATTTTGGACAACAACCTCTTCATCTTTTCTTATGCATTTTCCATCTTTTGGATGTGGAAGCTTGCTCTTCTTCCATTAGTCTTGGTTGATAGAGAGTTTTATTTTGCCTTAGATTGTTTGAAGATTGAGCTATCTTTGAACCTTTATTACCATAGTAGGGCACCATATTATTACTTGTTCATGCTTGCTCCCTTTTAAAAGGTATTAAGTTCGATTATAGAGCTTATGCATGAATGTATATATGTAATATGTGTTAAGAGACATACCAACCTTTTGACATTTTATTCACAAATCCTAATCTTATATGCCCCAATTAAATGCTATGAAAAATGAACAAATAAATTAGTAGACATAGAAAAACATAAATAATCACAAAAGTAAATAAGCAAACTAAAAACCATCAAAGTAAGGCTTAAGATAACATTTGACTAATAACTAGCTTGACTCTCCAATATCCCAATAGAGTTGCCAAGTTGTCATAACATTTAAGTCAAGAACTTGATCATTAGACATAAAAAAAATGGAGTCGTGATTAGTCTTTTTTATCTTGGTGCAATTGGCCACCTAAATGAATATCTACTTTTTAAGGTTGCTCTAAACTTAACTAAAGACCTTAAAAATAGGTTCTGCTCTACATCTTCAAACTAGGTTTGAGAGTTGGTTACATGTAGAGAAGGTTTGAGTAGCCCTATAACGCTAACAAATTTGTCCTGAATTAGCCCTATGTTATCTTGTTTAAGCCTTAATTAAAATTGTTTTTATTAATTTCAATATTTAAAGATTGGAAAAATGTATTTAAGTTTTCACCATAAGTTTCCCTTACCTCACGAGTATTAAAAATATACATTATTCCCTTTAAGAGGCTCTGTCATCAAATTTATTAAACATTTTATGAGAAACAAATTAATTTATTTCAAACATCATTATGATTTCAAACATCATTATGTGTAGACAATAATCTTACAAAATAATTTTTAAAATATTTACATTTTTTAAAAAACTTAACATCAAAATTTACATTAAAACTTTTTTTTATTTTTTATTATTTTTAAATAAAATTAAACCATATACTAATTAATTAAAAAATATATATAAATAAATAAAATAAAAAAATAACTTTAAAAACAAAATAAATATAATATAATATAATAGATTATATAAAAAAACATATTGATACAAATTGGTCAAATACCAATTGGGTTTAGGTGTGGGTTATTACATATCAACTCATAGGTCGGGTTTCCTCTTAATATCAAAACAACATTGTTTTGTTGTTGGTATTCAATTCCAAAAATCAACTCTTTTTTACAGCTTCCTTTTCCTCTTATTTTTCCTAAATTCTATCATTCTTCTCTTTGAAGCTTTTCTTTTCAAGAACTTTGATCACCTTTAAACCTAGAAAACAACCGCCTGCCTTCACTGCTTTCATCATCCCTTGCCACTGTCGACCACCACTCATTGGTATTAATGATGTGTTAACTATAAGTGTACAAGCCATTCAAGTAATATATCGATAAAGTAGAGTTATCATCCCATAGAGACTGGCTAATAGGTCACCTAGCCTAAATACCAATTATTGAAATACTCTTACTATGGTTTGCTCAATCAAAGTCCATAAGAAGGCTTCTAAACTACTCTTAAGCTAAAGCATGAAAGTATGTAACATAATGAACAAGTATGTAAAAAACAAGTAAATAATTGCATAAATGTAAAGGTAGCAAGGTAATATAATCTATACTAATGGAACATGAAATTAATAACAGTACAAAGTAATGAAAGCATGTATAATAGCCTAAGACATTTGGCTAAACCAAAAGAAAACAAAACCGAAACAACACGAGCAATAACCAATAAAATAGTAAAAACAAAGCATTAATCACTACCAAAGAGCAAATGAACTTCAATCTAAAGCTAAAAGCAAGTAAAGTAATGCATGAAATAAAAAAAAATTTAAAGTATAAGAGAATGTTAGCCTTGAATTGATCCTTATTTTGTAATGACAAAACATTAAGCTAAATAAGCTTGATTATGATTTTGAAAAGGATTTATTTAGCACATTTTCTTAAGTTTTATTATTTTTGGTACTAAATAAAAAATATGTTTTTCAAAATGATATTTGATTTGCAAAATATCTTGGAAAATTGTTTTAAAAGATTGGTCTTAATGTTATATCAAAAATACAAATTTCCAAGATTAACAATTTTTGTAAAATGTTTTTCAAAGTTGAAACAAACCTTTCATTACATTTTTTTTGTATTTCTCAAATTAAAACTTTTTTTAAGGATTAATTATTTGAGCATAAATAATAGTCCAATTGTTGTTTTTAAGGTGAACTTATTCATCTTGGACTCAATATAATTTTGATAATATTGGTCTTGAGAATGAATTAACTTAAGAAAGTTGTTTTATAAGAACAAAGTTTTTGAACATTGAATTTGTTTTTTTTCTGTATTGATTTACAAAGTTTTAATTTTTGAATTTTATATTGATGGAAAGCTCTTTGAGTGTACTTTCTAATGGATAAAAAAATCAAAATCCAAATTTTCTATGAAAAGATTTTGAATTTTTACTAGAGACTATGTAGTTATCTAGGAACTACATAAAAGGTAGCTTTGAAAATTTACTATAATTTTTATGCATTGAATCATATGATGAATTTCATATGGATAAAAAGCCCTTATGTCTAGTTTCTAAATTTTCAAATGGATCTTGATTTGGAGTTATATAACTTAAAATATAATCAAATTAGTGAGTAGACTATAAAATAAGAGTTAGCTTAAGACAATCGATGACACTGTTCATCCATAATCACTCAAAATGTAAAAACTAGGTGACCTAATTGATCACGTATAAAAATGGATTGATCCATTCTCCTATAATGGTAAAAAGTTTAATGAAAGTCAAGAACCAATTGATCCCCTAATGTACTCGGTTGAACCCTTCGCTCTTAACAACTTCTAACAACTACTTTGAAAGGAGAAAAGCATGCATTTTCATTTATAATCTTCTCCAATGGCTACAAAATCATTTCATCTATGAATTGGGTATTCTAGCACACTTGTGAAGTAAGAGAGCAAATACCATCAAGCCTTGCATTCATTCTCTCAAGAATTCAAAAGCATTATAAAGGTTAGAGCTTTAATTCTTCCCATTCTTGTATCTAAATTATATTTGTTCTTCATTTATCATTCTTTTTAAGGATTGGCATGAGAAATTACCCTTGGCCTTGCTTGCCTATAGGACATCAGTCGGGACTTCAATAGCAACCACCTTATTTTCACTAGTATATGGGATGGACATAGTGTTACAGATTGAGGTGGAAAATATTTCTTTAGGAGTTTTAATGGAAGTGAAATTGGATGAGGTAGATTGGATTTGAGATCACTTTGAACAATTAAACCCCATAGAGGAAAAGAGGCTCTTGGCACTTTGTCATGGGTAGATATACCAAAAGAAGATGATGTATGTGCATGACAAGAAGTTGCAACCTTGATATTTTCATGAAAGTGAAATGGTTCTAAAGAAGATCTTAACGAATTAACAAGACAGTAAGGGAAAGTGGGCACCTAATTATGAAGGCCCATATGTGGTGAAGAAGGCATTCTCTGATGAAGTCCTAATCCTAACAGAAATGGATGGTGATGAATTGCCAAATCCAATAAACTCTGATGTCGTAAAGAAATCTTTTGCTTGAAAAAGGAAAAATAGAAAATAAATAAATAAATAAACAAAATATTGAAAAAAAAGAAAAAATAAATAAAAACATAAACAATGAAAAAAAAAAGATTTGAACTAAAAACTTGGAAAGGCAGTTTGAACCAAAGAAGGTTTGTTTAAGTTGAAAACATAAAAATGCCACTTAAATGAAGGAAAAACTAGGAAGAAATCCTTCAAATTCGAAGCAAAATAGTACAAAGCTAGACAAATCAAAGACAGAGCAAAAAAGGAATGAGTATGGGGTAAGCTTCCATTAGATATAAGTCGTGGGGTAAAAATTAGTTATAAGAGTTCAAATAGAGCAAGATTGCAAATGTAAAGAGTTTTTGAGAAATATTTGGTTTGAATTAACTTGGTTTGTCAACTGTTCATTATTTAAAGAAATGATATTTGATTCCCTTAATGCCTTTTGAAATTTTTTGATCCTTTGTGTTTCAATAAACTTATCTTTTCTGTTCCAACCAAGAATAAATATCCCATCGTTGACTAAAGCTTAAATTCTTTTATTGGCCAAATAAAAAGTCGAATCATGAAAAAAGGCCAAAAATTTATTTGAATTTTGGTCATTTTATGTGCCTTTTCTTTTCTAGGAAATGTTTTCTCGAATTATTATTTATTTTTACAAAAAAAGGCAAAAAGGGAAGAAAAAAATTGGATTTTAAATGTTATTGTACCTTTTGCATTTCATTATTTTTTGCATTTGGAAATAATAAAATTGTACATACATTTCATTTCATGCACAAATAACTTAATGGTAGTGTCAATTTCATTAAATTTGTATAGTGCATGCATTGCCTTTCGCGCAAATATATCTTGTCATGGATATAAATGTCAATGCATTTCATATAAGTAGTTTCATTATTCAAGCATCTACATTTCATTACTCATGTAGCATATAATTATGTTTTATGCATATACATTTATAAATGATATGATTCAAAAATTGTATTATACACACATTGCATTTCATGTAAACACATCATCTTTCATGAAATTGGACATTGCATTTCATGCATATAGATTCACATGATTTGTATTATACATATACTGCATTTTATATAAATATATCTCATCACTAATATACTGGGACATTACATTTCATGTGCATCTATTTAGGAATGGTATAATTACCATCACACTCACATGTTAGATACATTTCATTTCATGTAAATATGCCTTGTTTCTTGGTGTACATACGTGGATAAATAATATGATTCTCATCAAACTTGAATTGTGCATGTATTGCATTTTAGGGAAGTATGCATAATCTTTATTACACAAAAATTCACAAATTCATCATGGAAACATCATGCCATTCATGCATTTGTTTAATTGTCCTCTTATGACATCCTATCATTAGATGAATAAAGAGTTTCCCTATGGGTAAAAAAAGGGTCCTAAAGTTTTTGCAAGAAAAGGTCATGATTATGGGAAGTTTGATAAAGCCAGTTGTCTTCTAGTTTACTTGCTTTTCATTTAGGTTTGGTAAAGGCTTTGAAATGTTAAATATGAGAGAAAATTGAACACCTTGAATTGAATAAGTCCAAGATTGAAAACAACATTGTGGACATAAAAGGTTTAATTGGTGATCACAGATGATCTTTGATCTCTCTAGCTTTGTACATAATTTTGTTTAGGGAAATTCTTGACAGTGGGTTGTTGTTTGTTCAAAAGGAATAACTTTTAATTTTTGGACTTTGTAAATGATAACATATTGACTGGTTAGATTGGGTTAGTAAATGTTGGCTTTTTCTTTTAATTTTCTAATCTTTGTTTACAAAAAATTTAAAAGAATTTTGATTTGCAATTGTTTGAAAATAAAGCCCCACATAAATAATTTTCAAAATCATAAAGTAAAACTAGAATAAATAAAAAAGAAAGCAAAAATTTTTAAAAAATGGGCCTTTTAAAACAAAAAGAAGAAATCTATGTTTTTATATAAAAAGTGACAAGAGTCTCGAAAGAATTGGCGATTACTATTAGAAATAAACCTATCCAATACCTTTACACCTCTCTTTGAACAATCTTATGTTCCTAACCACTCAAATAATTTTACTCATCAGCCATAAATCTTTTAAGGATTATGAATTTGAATTTGTGAGCCTTGTCTTCGCTTGATCATATTATGGTATAAAAGGGTAATAATCTTTTCCAAAGAATGAACAATGAGGTAGGTGATTTGAAAAGGAGAAAATTTTTTTTGGATTTCTAGAAAACCAAACAAACATGAGATTTTTTTAAAAATCTAGATGTGGGTAATTTGATGTGTCAAGACTATGCCATAGACTCAAATGTGCAAAAACCAAAACACCTAAATAATTTCATCAAATGACCTCGAATAGATGAAGGCCCTAATTTTCACCCTATCTTATTTTGTATCTTTTGGCACCTTAACACTAAAAAAGTAAGACCATTCATTGCCTTAAGACAACTTGGCATATGTCATAACTTTTTCTTTTGCTAGAATGACATGAATAATTTAAAAACCTTTTCAACATGATTTTTATCATCATACAGACCTTTTTTGAATGGCATATCAAGACAGAGCACATTTTGATGAATTTTATACAAGTTGTGTGAGCATGAAAAAATGGTGTAAAAAAAGAAGGAAAAAAAGACATAAAGCAAAATTGATTATGACATCATGTGCTTAAGAAATTCAAATAAATCCAAATAGAAACTTGAAAAATCCAAAAGAGAAAAAAACAAGAGCCAAAAAAGTTGTAAAGGAAATTAGGAAGCCCAAAATGAAAAAACAAAAAAGAAAGTCGAGAAAACCAAAAATCCAGAAAAGATTATTTTGAAAAAAAAAACTTTTTTCAGATTCATTTTCTTAAAAGGAATTGCTCTTCAATTTAAATGATTATGGTTGAGATGACAAATGGCCATCTTTCATCATCCTTTCATAAACATGAAAATTATCTACTTGCTTCCCCTTTGAGCTTGATGAATTTTTTTCTAAATGAACCCTAACCAAAGATCACCCTTTACATTAAAGGAAAAGAAAGGACATTCAAGAATCATGTATGGTAAGTTCTTATTCCAGGTATAAAAGGAAACAACCTTACATGTCAAGGGGCAAATGTCCAATAAAATGAGTTTTCAAAAATTTTTAAACTCATTAAATTAGAAGTGGATATTGGCAAAGAAAAGTAAAGAAAAAAAAGGTAGAAAGAAAAAAAAAAGAAAAAAATAAAAAAATGATTGAATGGCAAGTATGTAAAATGAAAGGATAGATGTCCCAAAAGGTAATCATGTATATGATGTGAATTGATCCTTGGCTTGATCAACCATAAACAAAATTTAGGCCTATTTATCCTTTCTTTCTAAACCTCGAACCTGGCCTACGTTACGTGCTTTAAAAAGTCTATTTTGATTAAGTATGAATGCTTAAATTAAAGAGTTTTCCTTCATGAAATCACCATAAAACCTTGAGTCTTTTGTCTTATTTCATTGTCCAACTACTTGTTTGAACCATTAACCCATTTTAGATGAAACTCAAATTATTAAGTGCATTATGAAATAATCAAGAAAAAACAAAACAAAAATGAAGGAAGAATGTGGCTCTAGGGTAAAAACTCTAAAAGGGGCAATCAAGGTAAAATTGAAAATCGTGAAGCTAATCCTGAGCATAGGAAGTAAGAGAAGACAATATGAAACCATGATAGCACCAAAAATATAGTACTTTTACACACAAAAATTAGTGCTAATTTTAAAAGCCTATAGATGAAGAAAACATACAATCCATGCATGAAGGTGCATATTTGGCCATACAAGATCAAGGGTTAGCCAAACCTCATTGGTTCAAGGCCTTTCAACCATGTAGCCAAAGAAAAATTTTACATGCACATAGACTCTTAAGTCATCCTTGTATACGGCTAAAGCAAGATCTAAGACTTTTACTTGCACTAGGACTTGTTCATGTAGCCAAGTCCTATATCCATTCGGCTAAGACCAAATCCAAGAAGACTTCATGCAATTGCAAGCCAACAAAGACACTAGGTACCATCGGCTAATGGTGTTCATGATGAACAAATACTATTTTGCTTGATATTTAAAGAGTCACACATGAAGAAGGATTATATTAATTTGAATTACAAGAGATTGGATGAAATTCAAATACATTACCTTGCAATTCAAGCCTTAGCCTAACTTACTAAGAAGTTTGAATCAAGATGAATTTCAAGACTTTAAGATGGATCATATGGCCAAGATTGCTTCCCAAGACTCTCATTTGGCCAAGCTTTTTTAGAATATCAAGATAGCCTTTATCCATTAGCATTTGAATTGAAATAAAAATCTTGTAATCTTATCAAATTTAGCCAAACATATGCCTATAAATAGGCTAGGCTTCTTCACTTGTAAACCATCCCACTTTATCCCTTTACACATTTCTCACTTCTCACTTCTTCTCCTTTTTTCTCTTTCTTCTCTTTTGTTAGTTCTTTTCTTTAGTTATTTTTTTAGTTTTAATTATTGGTTTAAGTGATATATTTGTGAATAACAAAAGTTTGTCTCTTTAATTATTTTTTTAATTCAAGAAATATTTATTTTTCAAGATCTTTTTCTTTTTACTTTGGGTTTCAATTCTTGTTTTCCTATTTCCAAGTTTTTGACATTCAAATTCTTTTAATCTACGGCTCTTTAGATTTTTTTTTTTATGTAATCATTATTTCAAGTCTACTTTTTCCTACTGTAAGTATTCAACAATCATAAGTTTTCTTTGTTTTCAAGATTTTAATTCTTGTTCTTTTAGAACTAGTTTGGCTACACTTTTTTACTTCCCAAATGACAGTAGGTGAAGTCAAGATTTAAGCCCACATTACTTTTTCTTTTCTTATTTTGTAATCAACCTTGAAGTTCC
Organism: Durio zibethinus; assembly: GCF_047325235.1. Taxonomy (NCBI): domain Eukaryota; kingdom Viridiplantae; phylum Streptophyta; class Magnoliopsida; order Malvales; family Malvaceae; genus Durio; species Durio zibethinus. The sequence continues at coordinate 23,525,774 of NC_143166.1, forward strand.
ATCTGTTTAGATATAAGATTTTAGGACTTCAACTTTGGTACATGAGATTTACCTAACAATTACAATCTATAATCCCTTAAGAGACAATATTGGAATACTACCATTTTATTACTTGATTTGTGCATTTTAGGCTGTACAAAAAGTAGCAATCAAGCCACCAAAAATTTTAAAATATCCAAAAATGTCGATATCCTGGAAGTTTGAAATGCATTAAAGGGATTGATATTGAAAATTTGAGCCTTTTCCTTGATCTAAAATGACTTTCCAAAATTTTGATGCTCATCACAACTGACCTTGACATTTACCAAAATACTACATTTTGAGGCCAAAGAAAGTGTCGAACATGTTTGGTTTTCAAGGGATTCATGTTTTTCTTTTTTAAAAAAGATTATATTACATTTGTGAACCTAGATGGAAAAATACATTCTTTTATGTTCCCTTCAAGTGGTAAAGCCTTCTTGATTGAATTGAAACCTTAACATGCTAAACCATTCAATCTATTGTCTACCAATTTTCAAGAGATTTCAAAGTCATATTTGTTTGGATATTTAATTATTTTTTACTTCAAATTTTAATTATGTGGGGTAATCTATGGATCATTTTAAAAAATTTTGAATAACCAGTCACACATTTTTATGAAAAATAAGATAACAATATTTGATATAAATGAAAATTATAAAATTATGAAAACCTTTAGACTAGTTTGGATTAAAGAAAGAAAATGTTTTTCATTATAGAATAAAAAGAAGGAAAAAAGGATTTTTTTAGAAGGAATGTGGTGGTTTGAATTTTTTATTTTGCAATCAAGTCTAAAATGCATGTTGCATGTTGTATAAAAATGGAAATAAAAAGGAAAGCATGTTGAAAAATGAAAGGAAAATCAAGAAAGTTGTTTGAAAAGCAAAGAAAGCAAATATTGGTAAGGAAACAAGATGAAAACATGTGAAAGAATAAGAGAAGGGTAAGTTAAGATCCTTTTAGAAAAGAAGTAGAGGATTTAATTAGATGGGCAATGAGGAATAAACAAAATTGAGAAAGGAAAAATTTTGGAAAGAGGGTAGTTTTGGCGTATGCATCTTTTGACACACAAATGCATCACTATTTTAAATATTGGTGCTTGGAACCATATTAGGGCATATTCTTCATGAAAGTTTTTGCAGTTGCATGGCATTGGCATTTTTGAAATTGAATTTTGTAATTGCAAGAAGCGTTTGCACTATTGAAAAAAATAATTGAATTTGCAAATTTGCATTTATACTTTGAGGCATCTATACCATGCATGAAAATTAGCATTGGCATTTGTAAGGGGCATCTGCATCATGTAAAGGAAATTTGCTAGTAAACGTTTTGTAATTACATCTTTGTTGGATACATTTGCATCATGAAATTTGCATTCGTATCATTGTAGGGGCATTCACATGTAAAAAATATTGACATCTACATCATGGATATAAGTTTTGCATTTGCATCTTTGTCAAGTATATTTGCATTGTGAAAAATCACTTGCATTGCAATTACTAGAAAATAATTTCTCATCTGCAAACGTTTGCATTGGTGTAGAGACATTCACATTTTTACCATTTATTTGGAGATTATACACTTGCATCATTCACATTTGTCAATTTTTCAAACATTGAATAAATAAGAAATTTGAACATTTTTTTAGTTTTGGAAAAAAAGAAAAGAAAAAAAAGAAAAGGAAATTATCAAGGATAAGTTTGTTAAGAAAAAACAACACAAAAAAGAAAAAAAAGTTTATCAAAAGAAAAAAAAAAGAGAAAAAGAAAGGAAAAATAGCAAAAAAAGCAAAAAGAGTAAAGGAAGTCTATTATGAAAAAGATGGAAGAGAAATAAGAAAAAGAGAAAATAGTTTGAGAAGAAGCTAAAATGTCAAAAGTGTTTGAAGATAAAAAAAAAAAAAAAGGTTTGCAAAAGGCGAAGTGGTTGTTGAAAAAATGATTGAAAAAGACGAGATACAATAACAAGATAATATTTAAACCCTATTTCACTGGTACATAGATTTTAAGCCAACTTAGCTAGCATTCAAATTTTAAACACTGTTTAACTAGCACCAATAAAATTTTAAGCCAATTTAGCTAGCATGAAAAATGTTAAGCCCAGTTTAGCTGGTACCAATAAGATTTAAGCCTATTTTAGCTAGAATTCAAATTTTAAAATTTTCACTGATTAAGGAAAATATTCTTTTCGGTGGTGATATCAGAAGACATTTGCATATTTTTCTTGATGGTGATTTCAAAGATCCCTTTAGTGGTGATATCTAAAGTCATTTACATCTTTACTCGGTGGTGACATCCGAGTATTCATGCTTGCATATCATTAAAGTTTTCTCAATGGTGATATCTAAATACTCATATTTGAATATTCATGTCTAAATTACACTTTCTTGGTGGGAGTCTTCATTAAACAATTCTTGATAGTGATATATGAACTTTTTCAAAAATATTTGGTGGTGATATCTAAGTATTCAAATATGAATTTCATTAAATTTATAGGTGGAAGCTTTAGTAGTGTTCACTCTATGGTGATATCCAAGTTATCTTTGGTGCTTATATTCAAAGTCATTTGCATTTACTTAGTTGTGATATTTGAGTATCCAAGTCTGATTTTGCATAACTTTGTTCAGTAGTGATAATTAGACACATTTGCATTTACTCGATGGTGATATTTGAGTTCTCTTCAATGGTGATATCCAAAATCCTTTCATTTTTTGGTGGTAATAACCAAGGCTTAAGAAATCTTAAAAATTGAATGTTTCATTTTTTTAAGAAATAAATTTTTAAAAAATGATTTATAAGTTCTCAAGGCATAATTTCTAAGACTTCTATGCAAAGATCCAAACAATTCCTAAGTCTTCTAGGCAGAATGTTTTAAATTTTCAAGGATGCAAGGCCTCTTTTTAGAGGAACATTCACAAAGGTCGAGATTAGTAAAACCTCTTAGCATAGTCTCTAGGTCCTTCAGGCAAGATTCATAAGTCTTCCAAACTGAATCTATTTTAGTGTTGTGATTTATAAGACCTCCGGGTATAATCTCTAAGTCCTCTTGGCAAGATTCGTAAGTATTTCGAGTTGAATATGTTTCTAGCATTGAGCTTTGTAAAACTTTCAAACGTAATCTCAAAGCCTTTTGGGAAAGATTTGTATGTCTTCCTAGCTAAATCAATTTTGGTGTTGAAATTTATAAGACCTCTAGGCATAGTCTCTAAGTCTTTCGGGCCAAAATATTTTAGATTTGTTTTCAAAGTTGTGGAGCCTCTAATGAGAGGAGTTTTTAGATTTATTTTTAAAGTTGTGGAGCCTCTAATGAAAGGTGCTTTTAGATTTATTTCAAAAGTTGTGGAGCCTCTTATGAGAGGAGTTTTTAGATTTATTTTCAAAAGTTATGGAGCCTCTAATGAGAGGAGATTTTAAATTTATTTTCAAAAGTTATGGAGCCTTTCATGAGATGAGCTTTTAAATTTATTTTCAAAAGTTGCCCCTAATAATGGGAATTTTTCAATAATTCAAAAAATAAAATAAAAACACATAATAACAAAGTTTAAAAAAACTTTAAAAAATCCTCAAGTCATTAACTCTGAACAAAATTGTTATCTATGCATTTACCCTATTCCTAATTCTCAATAACATGCAAAAAAGGGCAACTGTAAACACTGAATTTTGTTTGGATCAATTTTAGTTTGTTCAATTTTTAATCTTGATTATAACGTTTCAGTTTAAGCTAGGTTAAGCATAATTGGACTTATCTAATTGAGCTCGTTTAGGCTTTGTTTCAGATTAGTCAATTTCATAATATTATTTTTACATGAATTAGGCTCAATTCAATTTAGCTTGGCTTGATTTAAGATTGGGTCGTGTAGGCTCGGTCCAAGCCCAAAGTCTAAATCCAAATCCATTTTTAAGTCCAAAATAATTTTACTAAGATAAATTAAAAGAAAACCTAAAAAGTTTTTTTTAAAAGGAACAAAAAAATTAGAAAATCAGTTGCCATGACAACTTTCCCTTCCCCCTTACTTTCTCTTTTCCCAATTGATCCCATTTCTAGCTTTTAGTTTTTCTTTTCCATTTTGTCTCATTGACTTCTAACACCAATGAAGAAAATACACAGAGCCTCAAATTCATTAGGCTTCATCACCATGGAGCATTGAGTTCCTTTACCCCAAACTTTACTACAACCCTGCAACCAAATTTAATTCCCATGTCTTTATTTGACCCAGGATGCTATAAGAACCAAAATGAGGCTAGATAGTTGGGGGGAGAACAAATTTTTTATAAATAAAAGTAAAAAAGCCCAACCCTAGTCGATTTTGCCTTCACCCACTATCTATTATGACTAACCCCAAGCAACACCAAAATCAAGCTTTGACAAACCCTTTACTCACGCCAATCACCCTTGCCCACAACCACTGAGCCCTTACCTCACCAAACATTCACCACATAACCCTGTTCATCCCTTGCCATAGCTTAACATCACCACCTATCATAAATGCCACACTATTATCAACAACCATAACAAAAAAACATAGAAAAAATCATTTTTATCCCTAAAAAAGGGAGCAACAACAAAAAAAAGCTAAAAAAAACCTAAGAAGCATAATAAAAAAGAAAGATGAGGGGTTTCAATTTTAGGGTATTTAGAAAGGTTTTGAGCTTGATTTTTAGATGATGAAAAGGCTTCGGTGAAAGGAAAGGGAACAAGGTAGGCCATGTCAACATAAATGACAGCATAAACAATGTTGATAGTGGCTATTCATGGCATCGAGGAATATTTTTGAGGATCCAAATGGTGAAAAGAAAGGAGAAAGAGAGGGTTTCGACATACTAAAATTTTGGGAGGATTGGATGGTGAAACTAATGATTTTAAGGAGTTTTGGCCAAAACTTTAAGTGCTGATCTAGGATTTTAAGAGGCGATTTATGAAAAAAGAGGCTAGATTCAAAAGGAGCAAATTGAGAGAAAGCTACGATTAAAATTTAAGAGCCAAAAGGTGCCGACCAACAATGGTGCTAGGGATGATGAGTAATGATAGTGACAAGTTTTTTCAACAAAAACTGCTCTGTTTGAAGGTCGGTTAAAGTTATGAGGGGAGGGGGAAAGTTTTTGAATAAAGTGAATTTTTTTCTTTAAATAAAGAAAGGAATGAATTAAAAAAAAGTATGCTTTTTATAGTTAGAAAAAAAAAGATAAAACTGGGTTAGACCCAATTCGACCTGATCCTGTCTAATCCAGTTGTTGAACCAACCTATGAATTGAAAGCCTAACTCAAGTCCCTAATCTAGCCTGATCTAACCTCTGACATCTGATCCGAGTCATTTTTTTTCCCAGCCATGTGTTTCTTGGGCTTCGAGGATCACTCAACCTTGGGCTTTAGTATTTGATTTTCATTTGGTATATTTTCTCTTTTTCAAAATTTATTATCACATGCATTTTTTATAAATATACATATACATGTTCAAATATAAGGAAAATGCATGTTGTAGAAAATTAGACAATTATTGTGAAATTAAAAATTGTGAATGCTTGTGTTAATGTTATAATTTTATACATAATTTTTCTTAATGGAATAATTATTATTTGGAAAATAAAAATATAAGGTATTATTTCTAAAAAAAAAAGATTTTTGGAAACCCTACCTAGATGTTAGAGGAAATTCCAATAGTGTTTTGAAGAATTTAATTCCACTTAATGTTAGGGAATTAAAAAAAAAAATTTTAATTAAATTTCATTCATAAACCAAATAAATAAAATTTTTTTAATTTTTATTCTAGAAAGGAAATGATAAAAAATATTAGTATAGGATTAAATATGCATAAGATGGATTAAGTTAGTCTTTTTAATTTTTTGGTTTGCATTTGCATAATTTATTTATCTTATGTCACCCTGAAAATAGAACTTTGAAAGAAAAATAGGATATATAAAAACCGAATTTGCTTTGAAAGTCCAGCTAGATGTTGGGGACGATTGAGAAAATCTGAATTATCAATAATTCTTTTTTTCTCATAAACCCTAAAACCCTAAAAAACCTAAACCCTAAATTAAAATCCTAAACCTTGAAATCCTAAAACAAGACCATAAATCTTGAAAAACCTCAACCACAAATTATCACTCAAAAATTCTAAGGATTCATATGAAGTAATCTATTCCCAAATGTTCTTTAGAGAATGGGATATTTAAGAAATTTTATTTCATTAAGTTTTTCATATAATACCTTAACCCAAAATAATAACAAGATTAAACCAAATAATAGAAATAAAAACAGAATCTTAAGTATAAATAGTCACACTTAAACTCTACTTAAAGGTTTGGGATTCCAGGTGGTTTCTTTATATTTAAGAATCTGATTTCAAAGTCATAACTCATCATCGTGCATAGCATCCATTTGTATCTATTCATCTTTAGATTGTTGTTTGCATTCATTCTAGATGTTTATGTATTTTGATTATCACTATTGAGTCTTTGTTAATTGTAGCACCATCATTTTTTTTTTTTGCATAAAAATGTTTTCGTGAAAAATGTTATTTTAAAAATGTGAAATTTTAAAATAAAACAAAAATAACATTTCAAATTAATTTAATTCTTGATACTCTACCTAAATGTTGAAGTCACCAATAATTATCATTTACAAAGGATGTTGTTTTCATTTTTAAGGAACGTTGTGATAAATTTAAAGTGAAAAAAATTATTTTTAAATTATGCCAAGATGTTGGAGAATTTCAAGGTAATTCTTTAACCTAAAGATTTTTTCAATACTTCTAAATAAAGATTTAATAAAATTTATTTTCTTTTTTTGAAAAAAAAACAAGGTGAAGGGAATTACTATTAAAGGTCAAATTGTAGCCATTTTTATCCAATACCAAAGATAACGTATGATTAATTAGTACCATTTTTAAAATAGACGCTATAAGGGTGCTAATCATTCCTTGTGCATAATTGTACTCCAAACCAAACTCTATTTTCAAATACAAAAATATCTTTTTGATAGACCTAAAATCCCATTTTTTAGTTTTATTAAAAAGATAAACTTTTTCAGATGACCAATCACACCTAACAAAAAGAATTAGTGGTGACTCATTATTTTCTCAATTTCCAAGATTTTTACATCCTATGGTTGGGTCTACAAACTCTTATATTGCTACACCCTTTCTCTTTTCATGTTGTGGATCTACAAATTTGCAAGTTAAGGGTTATTGCTTCAATTTGATAGATTCCTTAACAAATGTTTTAGCATCACTTAATTTTAGAATCACTCTATAAAAATACAAATTCATTTACTTAATTTTTAGAATCGTTCTCAAAATATACAAATTCATTTACTTAAATCATCCATGAAAAACATTCCTTCATTCAAAAGTAAATGCAGAGCGTTAAAACCCAAAATATTCATTCAAACCTAGATGTCAAATCAAAAGATTCATTCAAAACCAAAACTCAAACGCAAAACCTTAAAACCCTATTGATAAATATAAATAATACCTATCAATTGAAAACATTCAAAATAAAAATTTCACAAAGGAAATCCACAAAAATAAAGGTTATAATACTTAAATTAAGAAAAAAATTTATGAAATCGAAGCTACAATTTTTGTGTTGTTTTATGCTAGGTTTGATATTACAAAGTATCTTTGGGCATATAATTTCTTAAGGAAAGATGCTACTTCTCTTTATTTAGTTGATTGGCTAATGAAGAAGTTTGAATGGCGTATAACAAGAGTAGGGCGATAATAGTTCGAATCAGATTTGGTACGATTTTTTTAGTAGTGCATAATATTATCAATTCTTAAAATTTGATTTGAACCCAAATTGACCTTCTCTTGAAATTGATTCAACCCGAATTGGATTCTACTGGTTTAGTTTAGTTCACCAATTTTTGAAATTTAATTTTGTTATTTTTATATTATTTTAATTATAATTTTTTATATATTTAAATAGGTTAAGATATAAATTAATTATTTTTATTTTTAAAAAATTTAAAAAATATATTAAAACTAATAAAAATATATAATTTCATTCGGTTTGGATATTTTTGGCTTTTTTACTTCCTAATTTGAAATCTAGTTTGAAACTAATAAAAGCATTTAATATATAAGCTTAAACCGATTCGAATCGAACATTATAGTTTTGAATCGATTTTGGGTTTTTTCAATTTTTTCTCATTCCTAAATGGAAGGGAAGGATTTTTTTTTTTTTTTTACGGCTGGGAGGATTACATGGAAAATTAACATGAGCATATGATATCAAAAGAGAGAGAGGGTGAGAGTGTGACAAGAAGATGAAAATCAAAAAGAGGAAGGGAGAGTCAAATTAATCTTTTTGGGGTTAGGGTTTGCAAAAAGAGAGAAGTTTCAATTTGAGATTTTTTTCTTGTTCATGCTTAACAAAAATAATAAAAGGGTTTCAATTTTTGTTGACTCAAGATTCTTTCTATTGTAGTGATTTTGGGTGAATCGATTTAAGGTTGAGAATGTTTTTAGACTTTTGATATGATTAAAAAAGTAGCCAAATTAAAAATGCTTTAGAGTTCTTGTAAATCAGTTTTGTATTTTTTAAGGAATTATACCAATAAAATCAATAAAATTGTTATTCACATTAGATAAAAATGACACGTAATTTGCAATATTAATGATTCACGCAAAATTAATGAAGTTTGTATTACACATTTTAATTTTATCCATTGAACTACTTAATTGTTAGATCTCGAATAAATTAGGTATTAATTTATTAAAATTAAAAAGTCAAATTCTAAATTGAGTTACCCCTCAAATGTTAAAAACTAAATTTAGTATTTAGCCTAGTAAAATAAATTTTTTAAACAATTATGTTTTCTCATCCTCTGTCCAAAAACAAACTTATAAAATAAACTCTCAAATGTAATTTTATTAAGGGATTAGATTGCATAATTCATGTATTTATATTGTATTTGGTGTCAAACACAATATGAGACATATTGAACATGAATACGATACGGATTATTTAATGTGTCAAAATCATATAAACAAATATAACACATTTATTATATGTGTTACACATAATATGATATAAGTAACACATTTAAAATTAATTTCTTTAATATGGTGCGACACGAATAGACATAATTAACATAACTAACATGACTATTAACCTAGTTATAACTCATTTAAACCAAAAAAAATATTTTTAATTAATAATATATTTTAACATAAATAAAAATAAAATCATAACTTCACAATTCACATAGAAATTAATAATTCAAAAATATAACAAAATATTTGATTTTATCTTTTTTTACTAATAAAACATGTTTCATGAGAAGGAAAAATACATTCATTCATTACCATGACTATTTGATTTAAATTTAAAGCATAATTTATAATTGAACTAGGTTCTTAGTATAGATTCTTCGATCAATGAGGTGGCATCATGTAAATTTTAAGGTTTTATTCTCAATTTTGGCAATCCTTCTTCAGTTCTTACCCATGATCATGAGCACTAGTCCATTTTTGTAACAAATTAAAAAAAAAATAATAATATCATAAATTGATTAAAAATACACAAATAGTTAAAATATAACACAACTACTTAATTAATATATATATATATAGATACAAGTAAAACCTTACATTTTATCATCAACAAAAGTTTCATTTTTTTGCTAATAATAATTTTTTAACAAAAGAATACTAACAATGAAAATAATAAATTTATGCATAATTTTATTCGTTTGTAGCACCCCATAAATCCAAAATAATGAGTCATTAAATAAATATCTACAATTATATTAATATTATTATCTATATTGCAGATATTTTACTAATATAAAAAATAATTGTTGTTTTAACATACAACTCCAAAAACTTGATCACTAGAGACAAATAGAGGAGTTGCCATAAATCTTTTTTAATAGGTGTGATTGACCACTAAATTGAATCTGTCTCATTTTAAAGAGATCCTAAACTTGACTCGGGTTCTTTAGAAGAGTACATTCTAGTCTATAAAACTAGACTAGGTTTAAGAGTACAGTTGCATGCAGGGAAGGTTATAGCACCCCAACAACATCCATTTAAAGGTTGGCACCAATTGATTTCGTATTATCCATTAAGCATTGAAAACATCTTTTTAAAAAATCTCTTAAATAATTTATATATTGGAAATAGTTCTTAAATTATTCTAATAATTTGGTATAAATTTAGGAATATTTTCTTATTTCAAGAGTATTTAAGGAGACTATTATTTGTCTTGAAAAGTCTTCATCGTCTGAGATTATTTTCAAAATTTTCTTTTTTTCAAATTAAAAAAATATTTCAATGGTTTGGTAAGATTTTGTTGGATTCAGTACATACATGTCATACAAACATACAATAACAATTGATTAACATTGTGAAATTAAACATAGAAAAATTGAATCCAATCATGGGATCAATTTGTTGCAAACATTTAATTGGCAAGCATACAAGTTAAACAATCATGAGATTTGTTCATACCTCAAGCATAGATAATAAAAAATCCTATAGCTTAACATCTTTATTGTTGTTCTTGTACTCTAAGGCCTAGTTATGGCAAACTAAAACTATCCAAGTATCCAGCCTCTAAAATAATCTACATAAAGGACAAATTAAAACCTTTAACAAGTAGAGATGATGTTAGGCTGAATACTATGTTAATAGTTTAGAATTCAAAATCCTCCCTTTTGATTGTGACATTCACAACTAGCAATAGGCAAATGAAAGACACAACACAAGTATGAAAATTCTTTTCTTCTTAAAGAGGAAGAACATATGGCCAAACCATGTAGATTACTTTGCTATAACCCAAATTCATTTTTTCCCTTCTATTTTTCTTTAATTGCCTATCATCACTTAGTATTCCATAAGGGGTGGCTAAACATGTATTATATAAAGGTAGATTAGGAGTCTTGCATTTTAAATTTACACATTTACCATTTCACTTAATTAAACTTTTAATTAAGTCTTTAATGTGAAATTCTCAATATCACAATACCAATCTCATTTTAATTCATCATTTAATCTTATTATGTGTGACCCATTAGGCTCTCAACATGTTGGCAATAAATATAAGATAATTCAATTAAGAATTCTTCTTATATTTATAAATCATGAGTGGTATCTAACAATACATCATGATTACCTAAATGTTGAAAGGTCATGATAGTTTGACAACCTTTCAGTATATAGCATCTCAGTATAATTCGATCCTTTCATCATATATTTCAAAAAGATAAAATGCATGGTGTAGTGTCCGTAATCTTATCTTTTCATGTTAGTCTTACGGCTCCTATATTAACCTTTTTCAGACCATATCTATTTTGACCAAAGACTTGTGGTTAATATTAGCTAGGAACATATGAGATTTGTCCTTCATATCACTTAGGATGATGAATCCTCTCTAGATCACCCATCCACCTCTACATGCTTCATGCCATGCCAAAAACACCTTTTTTTGGCACCAAGCAACCTGACCCATACAAATGTAATCAAAGTATGACAGTTCATATACTAGGTAACCTAGTATCACAAGTCGATAGATTACTTACATTACTAACACATAAGAGTATTTTTCATAGACACTTGGGTGAAATATGAAATGAAACTCTCATAGCGAGTCATGTTCATTAAACTTGTTCTCTAACAAGCACTCATATGCTATCGCCAAATATTTTCATATTTCAACTTATGAAATTAGTTGTTTAATTCATAAGTAAGAAGGCTTAAAATGTACCGATATTTTAGCATTGTTGTTGCCCTCATTTTCAACAATACAATGACTAAGAACTATTTTAAGAACTAGGCTTTGATGCATAAGGATCTCATAATTATATCACCATACAATTCCTTTGCAATAATTCAAAGGCTTTATCTACATAAGTTATTAATAACAACTTATTCAATTGAGACTTATGGATAAACAAATACCTTATACATTAAATAATCCAATAATGTATCATGCATGAAATTATCGACTAATTAAGTGTCTTTACAACCAATCTCAATTGGCTTTTAGGGCTTACACTAACAATCTCCCTTTAGCACTAAAGCCAATCGCCCATATGCTTCAAATTGAAACCCTCCATATGCAGACCATGTTTTTGTTGGGATAGTCTTTTAATGAAACAATCTACGGGATTCTCATCATTGGGTACTCTTTCTATATTAATATCACCACTTGTTATGATCTCTTTAATTAGGTAATAATGTCATAATACATGTTTGGTTCATTGATGAGACCTTGGTTCCTTTACTTAAACAATGGCTCCATTGTTATCACAGTAAAGGGTAATTGGATCAACAATGCTTGCAACCATACTAATCTTAGTAATGAACTTCTTGATCCAAATGCCTCATTTGCCAGCTCAAATATGGAGATGTATTTAGTTTCAATTGTAAAATCCACATCCATATCTTGTTTGGAAATTTTCCAATTGACAACACCACCATTTAGTGTAAATATGAATCGAGTTTGCAATTTGCTATCATTCTTATTTATTTGGAATCCAACATATGTGTAACCATTTACAAAAAGTTCAACCCTCTAAAGACTAAGAATAAATCTTTAATTCCTTAAAAGCACTTTAGGATATTCTTCATTGTAGTCTAGTGACCCTCACCAAGATTAGTTTGGTATCTTCTCATGACACTAAAAGCATACGATTCATTAGGTCTAGTACACAACATAGCATACATGATGGATCTGATAATCAAAGCATATAGTGTTCCATCCATTATTGTCTTTTCCTCTTTATTGCTAGGACTCATCTTTTTCGTTAGGTGTATGCCATGTAACATAGGTAAGTTTCCTTTTCTGTAATCTTCTATGCTAAACCCCTTTAGCACCTTATCTATATGTGGTTTATGTCAAACCAAATAGCCTTTTTGATTTATCTATATAGATTTTAATTTCCAAAATATATATTACTTATCCCAAATCTTTTATAGAAAAATGTTTGGATAGCTAGACTTTAATAGCCTGCAACATTGGTAGATCATTATCCATTATAAATATGTCATCAACAAACAGCACAAGGAAGATAACTACTTATTTTATTGCTTTTTATAAACACATGAATCATCAAGGTTTTTGATGAAATTGAATTCCTTAATGGTTTCATCAAATATGATGTTCCAACTTTGAGATGCTTACTTTAATCCCTAAATAAATTTTTAAAGCTTGCAAAACTTTTTGGCATTCTCTTTGGATATAAAACCTTCTAGTTGTGTCATATACACTTCTTTTTGCAAATTCTCATTAAAGAATGCTAATTGAACATTTATTTGTCATATCACATAATCATGATATGCAAAATAGCAAGCAGAATTTGAGTGGACCTTACCATGGCAACTGGTGAGAAGGTTTGCTTAAAATCAATGCTTTTTTGTTTGTTTATAGCCTTTAGCTACCATTAAGGCTTTGTACATTTATACATTGCCATCCATATCAGTCTTTCTCTAAAAACCCATTTGCACTTTATAGGTTTTACCCTTTTGATTAACCAAAGTCCATAATTGGTTTGTGTCCATGGCATCCATTTTAGATTTCATGGCCTTAAGCCATCTACCTGAGTCAATATCATATGCTACCATTTTGTAGGTCATAAATTCATTATCAATCGACAATGCATCTTTCCAATAGAAATTCATATCTCACAGGTGCATTATGTAACCTATTTGACCTTTAAAGCACTTGTGTTTCTTGAGTTTAGGCTTGAGCATCAAAATGCTTGACCATAGACTCAGATTCCTTGTGTGTTATCTCTTGTGGTTCTTATACTTCCTTTTGTACAACCTTCCTCCCACTAAACTTTTCAAGTATAAACTCTTTCTCAAGAAAAATAGCATGTTTTAAGATAAACACCTTTTGCTTGATGAGATTATAAAAATAGTATCCAACTGTTTCTTTTGGATACCCTACAAATTAACACTTACCTAGCTCCAAGCTTGTCAGTCATTATGCTCCTCACATAAGTCGCACATCCCCAAATCCTTATAAATGGTAAGATTGGCTTCTTTTCATGCCACATCTCATACGAAGTCTTATCAATAGATTTTGTTAGAGCCTTATTTAGAATGTAAGTAGAAGTTTCTATGGCATATCCCTAAAAGGATATTAGAAGGCTTGCCTTAGACATCATGGAACAAACCATGTCCAATAGGGTTTGTTCCTTTTTTCAAAGACTCCATTTGTTGTGGTGTTCCTAATCTAGTCCATTATGATAGAATCTCGTATTCTGTTAGATAATCCAAGAATCCCTCGCTTAAATATTCTTCTTCTCGATTGGATCTAAAGGCTAAAAATACTTTTCCCAATTTGGTTTTTAACCTCAACCCTAAACTTTTTAAACTTTTCAAAGGCTTCAAATTGATACCTCATCTAATACACATAATCAAATCTAGAATAATCATCGGTAAATGTTATGAAGTATGAGTAACCTCCTCTACCTACTATGTTCATTTGGCTACATACATCCAAATGCACTAGGCCTAATAATACACTAGCTCTTTCACCTTTTCCCATAAAAATTGTCCTAGTCATCTTACCAAAGAGACAACATTCACAAGTACCAAATGATTCATAATCAAATGAGTCTAAATAATCTTTTTTATGCAACTTGGCTATTCTTGTCTCATTGATATGACTAAGTAAACAATGCTAAAGTAGGTTTAAATTAGATCATTTTTCCTTGCTTTCTTGACCTTTATATTGAATATTGGCCTGTCATGATCCAAAACATATAATCCATTATTATACGTAGCTTATCCATAACATACATCATTCAAAATCAAAATGAAACAATTGTCTTTTATTCTAAATTTGAAACCATCATTTACAGCAAGGTATGAGATTGAAATGATGCTTCTTGTTACTACTAGAACATAGTAACATTCCTTTATTTTGCCACAGATCCTAATTGATCTTATAGTGTTTAAGTTTTTCATGGAACCTTTCTATGTGTAGGAGCTCCTACTAATTTCCATCCTTAAACACAATGATGTTACATCATATTAGATATGAAAATCAACTTAAAATAGCAACAAAACCATTAGAAAAATCAAAAAATTCAAATTTATCAAAACAATTCACTTACTCACACACGATTTGCATTAATGCTTTCAAGAGTTGCAATTTTATTGCTATGCTTAAATCTATATTTAAACAAGCTGTATCAAGTTCTAAGTCATCAAAAAAGAATTTTAAATCATCTTAAAATAGTTTTGAACAATTTTCAATTTCGCATGATCAATCAAACTTAACTTTAAATTAAAACAATTTTGTATTATCGTAACAATTTAAGCATCAATCCAATTGAATTCACAACAAACCTTTAGTATATGCCTTAAGACCAATCAGATTGGTTATGGGATACATGTCTTATTATACATTTCTATTATTATCAAAGACACTTTTTATTTATGAAATTGTATACACATAATGGATATTACTTACTTCTTATAAATATAGTCCTTAGAAAAACTATGCCTTGCAAAGGAATTACAATGAGAAATTATGAGGTTTTCATTACATTAAAGCATTATTCCTAAATTGGTCCTTGTTGATGTTTTGTCAAAAAAAGACATTGATAAAAGTTGTTGAGATAGGCACATGGTTGTGTTCTTACTTATAAAGCAAGCAACCAATCTCATAGGTTGAAGCTTGGATAAACTCAAGCTACCATATGGATGCTTATTGCAAGAACTAGTTCACTGAACATGACTCGAGATGAGAATGCTATATGGTAGTTCACATAATGTCTATAGCTATATTCTCATGTGATAGTTATATAAGTGATCTTTTAACTTGAGATTAATTACGATCTTACATGATGAGTGCTATACTTTGACTTTACTTATGGTTCTAACCAAGATTGCTCTAGTTAAGTTTAGTTAGGTATAAATAAGGTGTATAAAGATGCACGAAGTAATCAAACTAGGATTCATCACCGTGTGTGATCAAAAAAGTATCTCAATTACTCTTGATTGAATTAACTCAAGAAATCTTTGACCAAAGTGAAATAACAGTTTAGAATTTTTTGAAATTTATTTGTGAGTTAATGTCAATGACAAGACTTAACATGGTTGAACAAAAAAATTTGAGTAGACATTAAACCATATTTAATGTTTAAGCTAAGATGCTTAATAATGAATGGATATTAATTATACATCAAAACCATGCATAAATAGGTTGTCAAGCCACATTGACTTTCTTTAGCAATTAGGGGTCATGACAATATAGCTAGCATTGATTATGATCTATAAACATGAGATTGGTTAATTAGAGAATTAGTGATAAAGTCGAAAGGTTTTATTCATCTAAGACTGAATATAAGGATTACAATGCTTATGTTTATTACCAACATGTTAAGGAATCTAATGGGTCACACACAATAGGACATTTTGTGAAAGATTAAAATTGAGATAAATTAAGTTAGACTTAATTTATTGGGTTAAAATCCAATATAGAGAAATATACAAAGGTCCAATATTAAATGGGACATTGTATGGTAGGCCAAGTAATCTTATTAAGATAGAACTTGGTTAAGGGGTTATTCTTTTGAGAATAGAATTAAGCATAAGGAAACCTTAATACCCGACTTACGCCTTGTCTCTAGATAAAAAAATTAAACCGTTCCCTTTCTTGTATCATTTTAATTAAATAGACATTTTATGTATTGAGAACAACAAAGAGAAAACACAAAGACGACAAGTGACTAATCTTACTAGCTAGAGATTTTGATTTTGACTTCTTTCCATCCCTTAAAGAAGGTTATTTCACCTTATTCGTGTGGATCACCCTTAAAGGCTTGACGGTTGAATAGCTCTAGGCTTGCTATAACAAATTTGGTGAACTCTTGCTTGGTGCAAAGTGTAGTCATCATAAAAGGTAATATATTACTAGCCAAACTAATTGTTGTGTTTGTATGATCATGTTGATTGATCTTGGCTTTAAAGAGTTCAAAAAATTTTTAAATTTCCTTCTAATACTCTGTATATTGTTTCACAATTCCCTTAAAAATTGAGACTCTGATCCCACATGTTAGATTCGACACATGCTTGTCAAATAAACATACATAAAAAATTGATAAATATAGCAGAATTAAACATAGAAAAACATAATCTAATTATAGGATCAATTTGTTGTAAACATTCAATCAACAGGCATACAAGTTAAATAATCATGAAATTTGGTCATACCTTAAGCATATGATAATAAAAAGTCCTATAACTTAACATCTCCACTGTTGTTCTTGTACAGCAAGGCCTAGTTGTAGCAAACCAAAGTTGTGCAAATGTCAATCCTCTAATGGTAATCCACGCAGATGACAAATTGAAACCTTTAAAAGGTAGAGATTGTGTCTAGCCAAAAACTATGCTAGTAGTTTAAGATTAAAAATCCTCCCATTTGATGGTGACTTTCACAACTAGCAATAGGCAAGAGGAAAAACACAACACAAGCATGAAAACTATTTTCATCTTGAAGAGGAAGAAGATACGACCAAACCCTGTGGATTAGTTTGTTGTAACATTAATTCCACTTTCCCTTGTGTTTTTATTCAATTGTTGATCATCACTTTGTCTTCCATGAAAGGTGGCTAAACATATATTATATAAAGAAAGGTTAAACGTCTTGCATTGAAAATTTACACTTTTACCTTTTCACTTAATTAAATCTTTTACTTAAGTCCTTAATGTGAAATTCTCAACTTCAAAATTTCAATTCATTTTAATTCATCATGTCATCTTATTGTGTGTGACCCATTAGGCTCTAACATGTTGGCAATAAATCTAAGATAATTCAATTAAGAAGTCTTTTTATATTTATAGATCATGAGTAGTATCTAGCAATACATCATGACCACTCAAATATTAGAAAAGTCAAGATGGTTTAACTAACCTTTAGTGTATAGCATCTCATTGTAATTTGATCCTTTCATCATGTATCTCTAAAAGAAAGAATGAATGGTGCAGTGTCTACAATTTTATCTTTCCATATTAGTCCTATAGCCCTTATATTTAAACTTTTTCAGATCATATCAACCTTGCCCAATAACTTATGGTTAATATTAGCCAAGGATATATATATCCTTTCATATCACTTAGGGTTACGAATCCTATCCAGATAAGTAATGTACCTCTATATGCTTCATGCCATACCCTAAAAACATCCTTTTCAAGCATTAGGCACCTTTACCTATATAGATGCAATCAAAATATAACAGTTCACATACAAGATGACTTGGTATCACAAGTCAAAGGATTACTTACACTATTGACATATGAGAGCATTTTCCATAGACACTTGAGTGAAATACCAAATGAAACTCTCATAACAAGTCATGTTTAGTGAACTTGTTCTCTAACAAGCACCCACATGCTATCCGTAAATATATTCATATTTCAACTAATGAGATCAGTTGCTTACTCATAAGGATGCTTAGCAGGTACCAATCTTTGAGCATTGTTGATGCCCTCATTCTCAATAATACAATGACCAAGAACTATTTTAAGAACTATGCTTTAAGGATCTCATAATAATATCACGATATAATTCCTTTGGAAGGCCTATTAGTTCTAAGGGCTTTATTTACATAAGTTGTTAATAACAACATTGTTCAATTAAAACTTATGGGTAAAAAAATACCTCAAACATTAAATAATCCAATAATGCACCATACATGAAATTATAGACTAACTAAGTGTCTTTAGAAGCAATCTCAATTAGCTTACAGGGCTTACACTAACAAATTTTATTTTCAAAAAGTTATAATAAAATCCTTTGAGAGTTTGATAGGATTAAATTAATTTTCAAAAATTATTTTTAAACTCAAGAAATCCTCCAATATGTTTATAGGAATTTATGAATTTAATTTAAAAAATATTTTTAAACTTGCAAATTTTTCAATAATTTAGTAAGATTTCATGAATTTAATTTTAAAATTTTATTTTTTAAACCCATGAAAAGATTCCAATAGTTTGGTGGATTTATGAACTTAATTTTAAAAAAATTTATTTTTTAAACCCATAAAATCATCCAATAATTTGGTAGACTTTATGAATTTAATTTTCAAAAATTTATTTTTTTAAACCCATAAAATCCTTAATAGTTTGGTTTGATTTATGAATTTAATTTTTTAAAAATTTATTTTTAAACCCATAAAATTGTCCGATAGTATATTAAGATTTCATGAATTTATTTTAAAAATTATCTTTAAAACACTTGGAATTTTTTATTTAAAAAAAATCCTAATCCAAACAAATAAATAACAAAATAAAATGTAAATAAAAAAAAACAAAAATAACCAAATTAGGATTGGTCAACACTAGTTAATGGTTCAAGAATGGCTTAGCGACTCAAATGCATTTTGGTGGCATAGTGTCTGTTCCACTTGACTTGGCAGCTCAGTTTAATGGCTTCGGTCACAAGTCTCTTGTAAGGCTTCCAGTTCAAACTTTGGGTCATGCGCAGATCCTCCCTTAGAAATGATGACATTTGGTCTTGGTTATTTAAAACCCAATTTTTCTTTTTCTTCATATTTCATTTTTTTCTCTCTCTAAAAAAATTTCTCCAACCTCTTTTTAGAAATCAAATGAACACCGATGGTTGGACTCTTAGCTTTTTTGAAACCAGTGAATTTCCTATGCCTATCACCACTTACTACCATCAACTATAACTTGGAGCTGGAATTTCATAAAAAATCTTTACAAAAAAAAATCCATTTTCCTCCATCTGTTTATCAAATTTGTTTCTCCTTAACAAACACAAAAAAAAAAAGATCTAAATTCAAAAATCATGGTCTCCACCTATGAAATACCTAAATCTATTACTATTTCTATCCATTTCTACCACTAGTGGCCCACAATCAACCTTAACTCCCTTCTTTTTGCTATTTTTTGACCAACAACAACTCAAATAGCCTATGATCCTCAATAAAATTACACAACTTGAAACCCATAAAAAAATCACTACCTTTAAAAAAATTATTTATTTTCTTCGTTGTTGGAACTTTTTTGCTAATTTTCTTTTCTACTTTTTTTGTCCCTTTAGTGGTGTTGATTGTGTGTATTTATATAGCCAATAAGATCCAATCAATGTAGAATTTGAAATTAGAATGAAATCTCCAGTCAAAAGGGATTTCTATGCATTATCATTTTAGAATTATTATCCATAAGAATTCAATCTGAAAAGAACACATTATCTTCAAAAAGTATTTTATCCAAATGAATTCAAATTATTTTAAAATTTTCACATCTTTTTAAGTTTTTTAGATTTTGAGGAAAAAAAATAAGAAAGGCTGCTAATTAATCCCAAACTAGGCCCATTTCATAATTTAAACCAATAATTAAAGCCTAATTAAGAAAAACAATTATATTGAGGCTTAAAAATAGTTCAAAAGATCCTAAACGAAAAGAGGTGTCAATGATTACCTTACTTTGTGCATTTTTTATGAAACAAAAACTGTGCAAAGATGTTGACATCCATTACACTGAGGTGTGATTTACCTAATGAGTTTTTAAACAACCAAAAGATAGTTGAAAATTCAAATATTCATAATTTGAAAAAATTCAAAGATTTGCAATTACAAGAGATGCTAAAAGTCAAAGATTATCAATTTGAAGATTTGCTAAAATTCAAAGGTTCATAATTTGAAAATAATCCAAGTATTCACAATTTGAACTTCAAACATTCACAATTTTAATTTTTAAAAATTCACAAATAAAATTAAAAAATTTATAAATAAAATTCAAAGATTTACAATTAAAAATTTGCATATAAAAATAAAAGATTTGTAAAGAAATCAAAGATTCACAAAAGTTCAAAATTTTGCAAAATAGTTTAAAGATTAGTAAAAATTCAAAGATTTGCAAAAGTGAGGATTTACAAAAGTTCAAAGATTTGTAAAAGTGTTCAAAGATTAGCAAAAAATTGAAAATTCATAAAAGTTTAAAAATTCACAAAAATTCAACAATTCGTAAAAATGTTTAAAGATTTGCAAAAGTGTTGACAAATTCACAAAAGATCGAAAATTTGCAAAAGTTCAAATATTCACAAAAGTTCAAAAAGTAGCAAATGTCAAGATTCAAAAAAATTCAATGATTCACAAAAGTTCAAAGATTCATAAGAGATTCAAAATTTGGAAAAGTTCAAAGATCTATAAAAGTGAAGATTCACAAAATTTCAAATAGTCACAAAAATGTTCAATGATTCACAAAATTTCAATGATTCTCAAAAGTGAAGATTTGCAAAAAAAACATCAAAGAGTCGTAAAAGTTTCAAAGTTTCACGAATTAATTCTTAAAAGTTCACAAATAAATTCAAAGATTTGCAAATAGAATCTCGAAAGTTTTCAAATAAAATTTAAAGGTTCACAAATAAAATACAAAGTTTCAAAAATAAAATTTAATGATTCACAAATAAAATAAGAAATTCACAAAAGAAATTTTAAGATTCACAAATAAAATCCAAGATTTGCAAAAGAAATTTAAAAATTCACATCTAAAATTAAAAAAAATCGCATTTGAAAATTTTTCTCAAAATTTTATTTTGAAAAAACTCCTTTAATCAAAGGCCAATTTAAAAATCTTGTTTTGAAATATTTTCCAGACCAAAGTTTAACATTATCCTATTTTAAATCCTATCTTTGAACAAAACTTCCTCCATCGAGAATTAAAAGTCACATCTAAAATAATCTTTCTCATTCAAAAATTAAAAAAAAAAAAACTCATCTAAAAAGTTTTCCTTGTCCGAGGATTCAAATATCTCTTTTTTCTTTTAAGGTTTTCCTCATTCAAAGAGTAAAAATGCCATCTTGAAAGGTTTTTCTTATCCGAGGAGTAAAAGATCTCATTAATTTGAAAGTTTTTTCCTTAATCAAGAATTACAAAGTATAAATTTTTTTTTCTTCATGAAAAGTCCTTTGCCATTATGCTAACTTCAAAATCCAAAATCAACAATTTTGTTTTTCATACTTATTAAATGTATGTAATGAATGAGATGAATGTAATGCATTATAAAAATTAATGTCATCCACCTTCAAATATGGTAAAAAGGTTCTTAAAATTCTACCATCTTATCTTTTCCATTTCAACTTCTCAAAACTGATAGTTTTAGAATTAACTCACAAGTTCTATTAATTGATTCATCATCATCTTCATGATTTGGTCACCACATTTGATTTTTCAAAACATTTTCTCAAGCTTATTTCATTTTTCTCATTTCATTTTCATTTTACTCCTATCATCCTATATTTCTTTTCAAAGGAATACGAGAATCTTTTAATAACATTATCATTCATTTATTCATCATCATTCTAATTCTTGATAAACATAATGTAATCATACATTTCCTTTATTTATTGTAGGAATCAAAAGTGGTGAAAACATGATATATTTGAGAAAAAAGGTATTCATTATTGACATGAACAAAACAAATCTAGCAAAGAATAAATAGGCAAATGAACAAAAGCAAATTACTTAAACAAATTTTTGGATGGGATAATAACATCCAAATAATAGATATTCAAATAGTTTTGAAATAGCTTATTTTGAGTTCATCTACCTAAACTTTGCTCCCATTCCATGAAGTCTTCAAATGATATTAATATTTCTTATGCTAATCTATCTTTCATGTTTTTAGCTTAAGTATCATTTATTTAAGGTTTAATGTCATGAATGACTCTTAAACTATAGTGAAATGTTCAATGTGGTTCCTGAACTTTAAAAATCTCTAATGTGATATCGAAAGTATGAATCTATCAATTAACGTGGTAATTAGAGGGTTGTATGTTCGCCATATGTGATCGTTTGAAGCTAGCCGCATTAGAGGTAAATGCCACATTAGTTAACAAATTCATAGTTCAGATACCATATTAAAAAATTTTAAAGTTGAGGTACCACATTAAATATTTCAGTATAATTTATGGGCCATTCATGATATTAACATTTTATTTAACTTAAATCACCTTTTTGGATTTTCAATTTAAGTCTTACATTTTCTTTCTTTCTTTTTCTTTTTTTCATTTCTTATTCACTTCATTCATCATTGATATCCCTAACACATTTTGAATCAATCTTCAAACATGAGAATAAATCATAATCCCATTGTCCTTGATAATATCACAAGCATCCTTTAGTTTAATATATTATTCTTTAATTCAAGCAATCATATTTAATCAAAATGGAATTTTAAGGAATGTATTGTAAGATAAGGTAAAGGATTATGAAAAATGGATAAAATATGCTCAAAACAAGTGTTTAAAGGGTTATAAACCAAAGGATCATTTCTCATCATGCGAAGTACCTTGGCACTTTACCCTATTATATCATTTCATTTTCATTTTCTTTTTTCATTTTTCATAACCTTTTCCTTTCCAAAAAAAATTCACACATAAAAAGGTTCTTTCTACTTTGACCTTAAAATTCATCCCTTAGATTTTTTGTGACCTTTATTTTCTTTCTTCTTCTTATTTTACAAATAAGACTTTTCTAAAATTTTACCCAGTGTGTGATAACTTTTTGAAATATGGTTATTTTTACTATTTAAATGAGTTAATTTGCCTAGTTATTGGCTCAATAAGGATCCATTTACTCTTAATGTGCTTAATTTACTATCTTGTAGGAAATCTTGAAAAAAAGATTGAATATTGGTAAATCTGAAGAATATTGGAATTTTTTGATCAATTTTGATAGGTTTTTGATTTTTTGGGAGTAATCTTGATTGGTTCTTGATATGTTCTTGTTGTTTGTTGCAATTCTTAGAATTCTTAAAAATCTTAAAGTTCAAAGAATGAATTTATTAAAGACTAGTGTGGCCATTCCTATTAGAGTGAATAATTGTGAATCTTGATTAAAAATTATAAAAAAATTATGCAAGAATCATAAAAAAGAGGTCTGGCCATTATAAGGATTGATATGTAATTTCATATTGAATGCAAGTCCATGGTAACTTATGTAAATGCATATACATGAGACCACTATCAATGACATGGTAGCAAGTCTCTTCATATTATTCAAAAGAGTTGACTTGGAAGCTTATGTGGCATGATGACTTGGCAATTTTGTCCAAATTAGAAAAGCTTAAACAAACTTTGGTTTTCTATTGAAATTGGGAATTCCTACTTTTATTAGGAATTCTTACCTTGACTTGGTTTTTCTACATTAAGTTGGTTTTCTTATATTGACTTGGAAATCCCACCTTTACTTAGATTTCACTTATTCCTACTTAGGTTTAGACTTCCTACATAGGTAGGACTTGTGTGTAATTTAAAAAGACATTTAAAAAGGTGGCATACTAAGGGGATTTAAATTTATAATTTAAAATTTTCTCTTTAAGAAGATGCCAACTTAAAGCACAATTTCAATAAGTTTCCAGAAAGAGTAAAGAACTACTTCAACTTGAAGATCTCATTTTAAAAAATTGCCTAGGGTTCAAAATAACTTAAAATTTATTCTTTTTTCTTAAAAAACCTTAGTCACCAGTTTTTTATACGTTCTTAAGAGATAATCACTTCAAGAACTCTTCAAGATGAAGTTTTCGAATACAATGCAAAAAAATAGAGCTGAACCACTCTTCTTCTCTATTCAAAAAGGCTTGCCACAATATTATTATCTTATAAATGCTAAGTCAGCCAAGACTTATCCAAGACAGATAAAGAGAAAACAAGTTAGCAAGATTTATCTAAGTTAGCACCTAATCTAGTCAAGATTCAATCTCCATACATTCATTTGAAGAGTATCAGTTTCTTCAACAAAGATTTAGTCTAAGAAGAAATTTTCATTTGAGAACCCAAGTAAGGCCAAGCTACACTTCTTTAAGAGATCAAGATCAAAGTTGTTCACCAATTGTATAGGGTTTCTTTATATTCCTGTTCTATAAATAGCTAGCTCTAGGTTCAGGGAAAAGCATGATTGGAGTGACTGACCAATCTTTCTAGTTGCTTAGTTTGCTTCTTGTTTCTTTCATGTTTTCATGTTCTTAACTTTGTTTAAGTTGTTTTCAAGTTAAATTTTAGTTTTCAATCAATTTAAGTTTCTACTTTCAGTTCAATCTAATTTAAAGTTCTTTTAAATTTATGTTTTTGCAATTTATTTAAGTTCCTCTAATTTCATGCAATCCACTTGCTAGTTATGTTTTAACTTGCTTTTTCATGCTTATTCTTTCTAAATTGAATTCAGTTTACATGCAATTAAGTTGCTTTAATATGGTTCTAAGTTAATTAATTGTTTTAAGTTTAAATCTTAATTTGGTTAAATTGCATGTTATTAAGGTTAATTAAAATCTATCTTGTTTAATTGAGGTTTAATTCAATTTAATTGAGTTGAGTTTAAGTTGATTCTTATTAATTGCATGTTCTAGGTTTAATTTGATTTATTTCACTTATATTTTATGTGATCTAACTTAATTTGATTTTGTTTATGTCTTTACATGTTAGTTCAGTTTAATTTGCATGTTAATTAGTTGAATAAGTTAAGGATGCATTCTAGTTAAGTAAATTCTTAATCTTTACATGTGAGTTTGAGGTTTTAGATTGCTACTTTAGTCTTTCACTTAATTTTGATTTTCAATTTAATTAAAACATATAGTTAGCATATCTAGGTTACTATTTTGCATTGTTCATTGATTAGTTGGCTATTGCATATCTAGTTTTCAATCATATCTTGTTGTTTTCATTAATTCTATTTCAGTTTAAGTCAATGTCATCATTCTTGCATATTAACCTTAATTTAAGGTTCTTGTATATTGTTAAGATATTAGGTTTTGATTTAGTTGAATTAAGTTATTTGCAAATTGTTTGATTCTTCCAAATATAAAAAAAGGTGAGATAATTTCAATACTTTATTCACTTTTTTACACTCGTGGAAATGATCTTTGCTAACTCTATATTACTTGTTTCGATTTTGTCCACTTGTAGATAACTAATCAAGTTTTTGGTGCCATTATCGAGGATTGGTGTAGCTGGTTCAATATTGATACTAATAAATTTTTTGTAGTTTGGAGTTTATTTTTCTTGTTTAATTTATTTGATTCTTTTTTTTTTGTATGCATAGAGATGAGAGTTTTGGTTACTACCTTGAGATAAGGAAATTGAGAAAAATCTTAAAAAGATTATAAAAGGGAAAAATCAATGGACTCTTAATCAACTTATGGCTGAACAATAAGAGAATCAAAGAACACCTCGAGACTATGTTATCCCATAATTAGATGTCTTTTAACCAAGCATTAAGAGGCCTACAATTCAGGCTAATACCTTTGAATTAAAGCTATCTATCATTAACATGATTCAAAATTCAATCCAACGTGGGGGTTGCCCTAGTTATGACCCCAATTTGCATTTTTCTAATTTCTTGAAATATGTGATACATTTAACCATAATGGTGTTACTGATGATGCCGTTAAGGTAATACTTTTTCTTTTTTCTCTCAGGGACAAAGTCAAGAATTGGTTGACTTCACTTACTTCGAGCTCTATTACCACATGGACAATCTTATTTAGAAGTTCCTAGCTAAATTCTTCCCTTTGAACCAAACCGTCAAGATGAGAAATGACATCACCATATTCTAGTAGTTAGAGGCTAAATCCTTGTTTGATGCATGGTAAAGATACATAGAACTATTAAGGAAATACCCATACCATGGTTTGCCTAAGTAGTTGCAAGTTCAAATCTTCTACAATGAGTTGGTGGGGCAAGCTAGAACCACTATTGATGCAACTATTGGTGGAGTTTTGATAAGCAAGTCAATTAATGAAGCATATGAGTTGATAAAAGAGATGGCCATGAACAACTATGAATGGTCCAATGAAAGGTTAGTTCCAAAAAAATCAATTAGGATTTATGAACTTGATGCACTCACCACCCTAACTTTCAATTTTCTACCTTAGCCAAGAAAATAGACACTTTAGGAACCAACCCTACACCTAACCATGTTCAAGCCATCCAAAGTCCCTTTACCTTATGTGATATTTATGGTGGGAACCATTTTCAAGATAGGTGTTTAGTCAGTCCAATTTGTTACTCAATCAAAGCAATAATTTAATCCTTATTCAAACACCTATAATCAAGGTTGGAAGCAAACTTTCTTGGAAAATAACTACAATCAACCATACAACTACCATTCTATACCTATGAACCCCTCTAGACTCGATCATCCATCACCTTAATACCATCCATCCCTCACCTCAAGAAAAAGGCCTTCTTTAAAATAGATGTTCACCAAAATCTTGTAAAACCAATTGTAACTCCATAAAAAAACATATAGTTCCATATAGGTCAATCAACCAGTGCTCTTAGTAGCCACCTATTAAGAACATTACCTAGAAGCACTTAGTCAAACCCTGTGAGGGATGAGAAAAAGTATTGTAAGTCAATAACCCTTAAAAGTTAGAAAGTCCTTTATGATGAACCTATTAAACCCACACCTAAAACAACTTTTAAAAATCCACTGGTGAACTGGTGGAAGTTGTGGGTGAAAATGAGGAAGAAAAAGGCAAGGGAGTTAAAACGCCATTAAGAGAACAAGTACTAGTTGAATGTTTATCCAAGTCAAAACCTGAGGTATTTTCACCACCTATTCCACTCTTACAAAGGTTTCATTAACAAAAAATGATAAGAAGTTTGTTGAGTTTGTAGAAGTTTTTTATAATCTCCACATCACAATTCCTTTTGCTAATGCCATTGAAAAAATGTCAACCTATGCAAAATTCATGAAATACATCATCTTAAAGAAAAAAGGTTAAAGGACTGTTTTAGCATTGCACTTACTAATAAGTGTAGAACCATTTTACAAAGAAGTTTACCTTTTAAACTTAAATATCTATAGAGTTTTAATATTCCTTGCATTATTGGTAATATTTGTTTTGATAAAGCTTTGTGTGATCTTGGTGCTAGTATTAACTTAGTGCCTTTGTCTGTGTTTAAGAGACTTGGACTTGGAGAGACAAAGCCTATTTTAGTCACTCTTTAACTTGTAGACTGATCCTTCAAACATTCAAAGGGTGCCAATTAGGATGTGCTTGTGAAAGTTGATAGATTCATCTTTCCAACCAATTTTGTGGTATTGAACATGTTGTAAGACAATGAAGTTCTAACTATCCTAGGTAGACCAGTTCAAGCTATTGGAAAGGCACTAATTGATGTTAGAAAGGGGAATTCACAACCAAGGTTGAAGATCAACGATAACTTTTAATATGTTTAAAGTAATCAAATACCCTAGTGATGTGATGACTACTTAAAATTTGATGAGTTGAATAAGGCACTGAAAGAAAAGTTTAGAGAAAAAAATAATTGTTTTGAGCAAATAGGACTACTTGATTCATGTTTTAATGTAGTAGATGTTAAGATGGTGAGAGAATATGTGCTTGGGGATGGAATAAACCATTTTTTACTTTTAGGCATTAACATTTAGTAGTCTTAAGCCATTAATTGAGGAGCCACTCACTTTAGAGATCAAACCACTACTTTTCCAGCTTAGGCATGCATTTTTAAGAGATTTTTCTATCGTGCTTGTTATAGTTTCAACTTTCTTAGATGATAAGCAAGAGGTGAAATTGTTATATATGCTAAAAGAGCATAAGATGGCAATTGGGTGGTTTATAACCAACATCAAGGGAATAAGTCCATTGGTGTGCATGCATAAGATCCTACTCAAAGGTAATCACAAGGCTACCATTGAGCATCAAAGGCACCTAAATCCAACTATAAAGGAGGTTGTCAAGAAAAAATCATCAACTGGTTAAATGCTAGCATTATATATCCAATCTCTAATATCACTTAGGTTAGTTTTATTCAATGTGTGCTAAAGAAGTGTGGAATGACTATGATGACCAATGATAATAATGAGCTCATCCCAACAAGAATGATAACTAGTTGAAAAATATGCATGGATTATAGGAAGATCAATAAGGCTACAAGGAAAGATCAATTTTCATTTCCCTTCATTGATCAAATCTTGATAAATTGGCTAGCTATAAGTTATATTGCTTCTTGGATGGTTATTCTGGCTTAATCAAATAGCCATTATGCTTAAAGATCAAGAAAATACTAATTCACATGCCCTTAAAGAACTTTTGCATTTAGAAGGATGCCATTTGATCTAAGTAATACACGTGCCACTTTTTAAAGATGCCTAATGGCTATTTTTTCTAACACGGTGGAAGACTTTCTTGAGGTATTTATGGATGGTTTCTCTAGTTTTGGTGATTTCTTTGACTTTTGTTTAACCCATTTTGCTAAATGATAAAAAAAATAAAGAAACCAATTTAAAACTCGATTGGGAAAAATGTCACTTCATAGTGAAAGAAGGTGTAGTATTAGGTCTTAGGGTTTCCTATAAGGGGATTTAAAGTTGATAAAGCCAAAATTGAGGCGATTTAGAAGCTGTCACCTCTAAATTTGATTAAAGGCATAAAAGTTTTTCTTAAACACATTGGTTTTTATAAAAGATTCATCAAAGACTTGTCCAAGATCTCTAAGTCTCTATGTAACTTATCAGAAATTGATGTGAAGTTTAAATTGATAATGCTTATTTGAATGCCTTTGAAACTTTAAAAGAAAAATTGATGATAACCTTAATCTTTATATGTCTTAATTGGTGCTTTTCATTTGAATTAATGTTAATACAAGTGATTATGTGATGAAGGCTGTTTTGGGGCAAAAGAAGGACAAGGTTTTCCTCCTATCTATTATGTTAGTAAAACCTTGAATGAAGCACAACTAAATTACGCTACAACCAAAAATAAGTTTTCTCCAATTATTTTTTCTTTTAAGAAATGTTGATCATACTTGATTGGCAAAAATATGATTGTTTACATTGACCATTCAACCATTAAGTACCTCACTACCAAAAGAGAGGCCTAGCCAAGGCTAATTAGATAAGTTCTTGTTCTACAAGAGTTTGATTTGGATATTACAAACAAAAAAAAGATTAAAAATCAAAAGGCTGACAATCTTTCAAGATTGAAGAATGAAGCTCTTAAAAGAAAGATGATTCATGAATCTTTCATAGATGAGCAACTCTTTAGCTTTAAAAACTTACCATGGTATTATGATTTTATTAATTACATAGTAGGTAATTTGTCTTTCTAATTTTACTTTTCAATAAAGAAAGAAATTTCTTAATGATGTTAAGTATTATGTATGGGATAACCTTCTTATTTAAGTAATGTAAAGATAGGCTCTAAAAAAGTGTGTTTCCATGGATGATGTTGAAAACATTCTTTATCATTACCATTCATTTGAATATGGTGGTTATTATGGAGGTGCAAGGACAATGATCAAGGTAGTACAATCTGGCTTTTATTGGCTGAGTTTCTTTAAAGATCCTTATGAGTTTCTTTCAAGGTGTGATAGGTGTGAAAATGTTGTATATCTTTCCAAAAGACATGAGATGCTTTTTAACAATAATATTAAAGTTAAAATCTTTGATGTGTGGGGGATTGACTTCATAGGTCCTTTTGTTTCTTCTTATGGTAATCTTTACATTTTAGTAGTAGTAGATTGTGTGTCAAAGTGTGTAGAAACAATTGCCTTTCCCTTCAATGATGCCAATGTGATTTTGAAATTCTTAAAGAAAGGATCTTCATAAAGTTTGGCAAACGAATGGCGATTATAAGTGATAAAGGATCCCACTTTTGCAATAAAATCTTTAAACCTTTACTTGCCAAATATAGGGAAAGCATGGAATTGCCACTACATATCACCCTCAAACAAGTGGCCAAGCTGAGGTATCTAATAAAGAGATGAAGAGAAGTCTTAGGAAGACCATGAATCCTTTTAAGAAAGATTAGGCATATTGCATAGCATTCAATACCCCTTTAGGTATGTCTCTATATCAATTGGTTTTTACAAAAACGTGTCATCTTCTTGTGGAGTTAGAGCATAAGGCATATTGGGCAATCAAAAAGTTAAACTTTGATTCAAAAGCAGTTAGGGAGAAAAGATTGCTTCAATTAAATGAGTTAGAATAGTTTAGACTTTAATGTGAGAATACCAAGCTATTCAAAGAGAGGACTAAAAAGTGGCATGATAGTAAGATTATAGAAAAACATTTTAAGCCTAACCAACTTGTGTTGCTTTTCAACTTAAGGCTCAAGTTATTCCTTGGCAAGTTTAAGTCAAGATGGTATGGTCTTTTCATAGTTACCTAAGTCTTTTCTCATAGAGCTATGGAGATCATGGATGAAAGGATAAAGAAACCTTTCAAGGTTAATGGACACAGGTTGAAGAAACATTTGGATGGAAGTTTTTATTAGCAAGAGAAAGTTTTCTACTTGGCTGAACCTACATATGAGTAATTGGTTAGTAGTAGTCAAGCTTGATTACAATTAGCATTGTTTGGGATGCAACCCAAGTTTTAATTTTAAGTTTTACATACTTAGGATAAGATCTCTTTATTTAGGCATTAGAACAACTAATGCTTTTATTTATTTGATTTTGTTTTGTATTTGAAAGAAGTTAAGAAAGATAGAAGCATAAAGATGATTTCAACAAAGTCAGATTCGATTCTTGGAAGTTTAGGCAAGTATATATTCTCCTTTAGTGCCTTATTGTTTAATTTCAACACATTGAGGATAATATGTCATTCAAGTTGGGGAAAGAGAAATTTTGTTCCAAAATTTTTTCAAAATTTTTCAAAATTTATATTTTAAGCTTAAATTGTCTTACTTTGAATCATATATTGCTTCATTGGTTATTTTCTCAAAATCCAATGATAGAACTTTGATTGACTTTGATTATAGCTTATTAGAAAAGAATATAGAAGCATAAGATGAGTTCTTAATTCAATTCCTATTTAATTGTGATATTACCATATTCTTGAGCATTTAATTTTGATTATGGAGATGTATGCTTGTTTAGTTAAGGTTTATATAGATATGGAGTTGCATTGATCTTTTAAAGTCATGTGTTTATTTTGTAATTTGTTTGAACACCTAATGAAGAAAAATCATAGTCTACACTTAAACAGGAAAATGATTTAAGCCATCTTTAAATCATTTGAGCCTTTCAAGCTAACCTTTATTATTTTTATCCTTAGTCACCTCATTTGAGCTTATATATATTCTTTATTTGGTTTTAACCTTTATGACTTAGCCACCTTTCAATTTATTATCTTTATCTTTCTACCTTACCTTATGTGCGTGTGGATCCTCAAAGTTAAACATTAAAGTTATGTTAAATTAAAAAGGAAAGGTGAAGTTTGAAAAAGAAAAGAATAGTGTGCAAATTATTGATGAGG
The DNA here is from genome assembly GCF_047325235.1 of Durio zibethinus. NCBI lineage: Eukaryota > Viridiplantae > Streptophyta > Magnoliopsida > Malvales > Malvaceae > Durio > Durio zibethinus. The sequence goes on from NC_143166.1 coordinate 23,558,001, forward strand.
AATTGAAAAGGCTGAAAAACATCATTGAAACAAAAAGAAAGAAATGATCAATTCTTCAATGCAAATTGTCTTAAAAAGAAAGAAGAATTTAATTTTGGGAGTGTTAGAATTCTCTTGAAAGCTCTCATCAAAGTAAGAGATCCTAAGTAATGCTTGTATAAGGGTTATGAGCCTAAATTTTCCTTTATCATACCTTAACCCTAGTCATATATTACAATCTTAATAATGACCTTGATCTTTGGTTAAGTATGGCTACATTAGTGGAAAGAGTATATGGAAAGCGAACTTATAAAATTTGATCATACTTTGAGGTGATATGTTGATTTCATGTTTACAGAACTTTAGTTGAATGTCTTGCATTAATGTTAGATAGATTATAAACACATGAAAATTCCAATTTAAATGGGGCAAACTTTTCAAAGTATTTTGTCTTTAAGCTAAGCTTGTGACTTTCTCTTAAGTTATATTCATCAAGTAATTTTTGAGGAATTTATTTATATGATCTCTAGCATGCTTATTTCTACTCTAGTTTAGTTTTATTTTGCTTGAGGACAAGAAAAAGTTCAGGTTTAAGGGTTTGATAATTTTATGAAATAGAATTAATTTTAGTGCTTAAATGAGTTAATTTTGATTAGTTCTTGGCTAAATAAGGATCCTTTTACTCCTAATATACTTAATTTTTTGTCTATTAGGAAATCTTAAAGAAAAAATTGCATTTTAGTGAATCTTGAATAATCTTGGAATTTCTTGATCAAACTTGATAGGTTCTTGGTATCTTGGGAGTAATCTTGGATGGTTCTTGATATGTTCTTGTTGATTCTTGGAATTCTTGGAAATATTAGAGTTAAAGTGATGAATTTATGCAAAACTAGTGTTGTTGTACCTATTCGAGTAAATAATTGTGAATCTTGATGAAAAATTCAAAATATTCATGCAAGAATCACAAAAGGGAGGCTCGATCATTATAAGGGTTAGATGTTTAATTTCAAGTTGAGTGCAAGTCCAGGGTAACTTATATAGATGCATATACATGTGATCATTATAAATGACATGGTAGCATGTCTCTTCTCATTGGCTTAAGGAGTTGACTTGGAGGCTTATGTGGCATGATGACTTGGCAATTCTATTCAAATTAGAAAAGTCCAAACAGCCTTTAGTTTTTTATTCAAATTGGGAATTCTACTTTCATTAGGAATTCCTACTTTTGACACGGTAGCATGTCTCTTCTCATTAGTTTAAAGAGTTGACTTGGAGGCTTATGTGGCATGATGACTTGGCAATTCTATCCAAATTGGAAAAGTCCAAATAGCCTTTAGTTTTCCTATCCAAATTAGGAATTCCTACTTTTATTAAGAATTCTTACTTTGAGTTGGTTTTCCTACCTTAACTTGGAAATCCCACCTTTACTTGGATTTTACTTATTTCGACTTAGGCTCAATTTGGATGGGTGTGAGATTTAAAAAAAATTATTGTAATTTCTATTGAAAAAAATTTAACGAGAAATTTATGCTGAATGGACCTCACTAGAGTTGGTATTTGGATTCAACTGAGGGTGCTTCAATGAGCTCAATCATACCGCACCTTCGATCCAAACCTAGCCTTAGTTTTGGAATTCCTACATAGGGTAGGACTTGCATGTAATTTAAAAGGACCTTTAAAGGGGGTGGCATACTAAGGGATTTAAATTTAGAACTTAAAATTTTCTCTTAAAGAAGACTCCAGCTTGAAGCATAATTCCAGGAAGTCTCCAAGAAGAGTAAAAATCTACTTCAACTTGAAAATCTCATTATAGAAGATTGCCAAACTAATATGATTTCCTTACCTATTGTAAATGGACAGGTTGTATAAGTAACAAAGATAAGAAGTATTCCAAGTATCGTCTCTATAGTGATTAAGCTATCTAACCTAGGGATAAGTATGTTTCTACACCTACGATATATCTAGTAAACTTAAAATTTTGTTTTCTAATTAATCCTACATAAAATTGAAAATTACCAAGTAATTAAATCTAATTACCACACATTATGAAAAAGGATATTTAACTAGAGATTGAAACTTACTAAAAATAGAAAATGCTAAAAATGGGAGGTTTTTAAAAATAGTAAGTTAAGCAACTAAGCAAAAATTAACTACAACATGAAATACAAATTAAACTCAAGTAAACTAGAAATTAAACATAAAAGCATGAAAATTTAAAAGCTGGAAATTAAAATAAAAATAGAATAAACTTGCAATTAAATAAGCCTAAGTTCTTACATGACCTATTTACCTATTTGCTATCCTAACATGCAAGAAATGTAAACAACCATAAAAATTGATTTTACAGAATTAAAATAGAGCGAAAATGGAACATTTAAGCTAAGAAAAATACATGCAAAAACTAAACCTAAATGGAAGAAAAATGGCATGCAAAAATTGAACTATAAAATGCAAGGTAAATGCTAACTATGACAAAAAAATGCTATGAAAATATTACCTATCCTAAAGGAATTATAAAAACTAAATGCATGGTCTTAAAATATACTTAAAAATGAAACAAAAACATAATGGAAAGCATTATGTAAAACTGACCAAAAATGACAGAAAATAATGAGCTAATTTGAAAATGAAATCTAACCTAAATTAATGATGTAATAAGCTAAATGCAATCAAAAGTGAAAATACCTAATTGCTACATGAAAACCAAAAGTATAGAATCAAAATAGACTAAATATGAAGAAATAATTTTTTGGTAACAATAACAAAAAATCGAACAAAAAGTAGGAAAAAAATTGTTCAAAAGATGCATGAAAAAAATGTAAGGCAAATGCAAGAAATAAACATATATGTCTAAAGCATTCAATCAAACAAGTAAAGAGCTTGTAAACTTAAAAAAAGAGCAATAAAGTAACAAATAAGCAGTACAATAATAGAACAAAAAATTGGTAGAAAACTAAATAACATCAAATGTAATGAACAAGAAACAAAAGTACACAATGATGAAGCTCTTTAAGCCCTATAATGTTACCATCACATTAGCATCCAAGGCTATCTTTTCTAAGCTTCAAGAAGCTTAAGAAAATCCATAAGTTGCTGAAAAATAAATGAGAATTGAAAAAATGAAAAGAAAAATTGGTAGTAGTGAATAAAAACTAAACTTGTATTTAACAAAGGAAAATAACAAAGTTTAAATGTTGCAAGGGAATGGAAATAAAACATGCTAAATAAGAACTTAAAGAACAATAAAATAGCTAAGAAAATAACTAAAAAGGAAAGGTAAATAAGGCTTCAATAGAGGTCTGATCGGTCAGTAAGAATGGTGCCATTAGACCTTAGGAGCTTAGAAGAAAACTAAAGAAAAATAAAAAAAAAACAAAAAAAAAACTCCTAAAGTCAATTATTAGGGTCATATTTATTGGTAAATTTAGGGTCTGCTTTAGATGATCAATGGTCCAAAATGTAAAATCCTAACCTTTCAAACTATTATCTCAAAAGAAAAGAATTCTAGAGTGTTATAGAAGCTGCCCAACCGCACCTTGCTGAGCTAGAAATGCCACTTGTCTTCTCCTTCATGTGATGCTTGTTAGCTAGTCCAATGGCATTTCTTAAAGGGTCCATGTGCTAGTAGAGTTTTCATCCTTCTAGTGCTTCAAAAAAAGAACCTTTGGCTATCCAAATGGGCCAATTAGCAGCTAGCATCAAACCAAGAAAGTTGGGAGGTGCATACAGCCTTAGCTAGGGGAGACTACCTTTCCAAGCTTTTTGGCTGCCATGTGACCTATATTAGGTAGACCAATGATGCCTCAATAGAGTACCAACTCAACCGCTAGCTCAACTCCACCTCATGCTTCTAGAACAAGCTCCAAAACTATGACTTATGGAGAACTTGCACTAATCTAGTTCATGTGATAAGCTCTCTCCATTCTTGATAATCCTTGTGCTATCCTCTTAGTCAATGAAAAAGCATTTTAATTCCATGTCAACTTTGAATATTCTAGTCCAAAACTCCTTTTAGAAGCCAAAAAATTACAGCAAGAAAAACCTAACAAAATTATCCTTTCATGTTCGGCCATGATCTAGTGTAGGTAATCTCTATCACGTTGCTCATGTGATGCCAATTTCCTCCTTTAATCTTTATGACTTAGTCATGGTCAGAATATGACTCCAATTAGCTCATGATCAGCTTATATCATTTTCCAAGTCAACTCCCCAAAAGTCCACATCATCAAGGCTAGTCCATACATGGTCTTGGTCTTAAACCAATGTAAGTGTTCTTGCACTAACTTGAACTAGTGGCTTAGTTTTAGGGCACTTAGACTTATGGCATCCTTATTCCTCCACTTTTTACCTTGATTTCCATTTTTAACTTAGAAACCTATTCAAAGAATAACATAAACAAGCTTAAAGGAAATTACAAGAATTTACCAAAGAACAAGCTAAAATTAAGTCCAAAATTGTGAAATTCATTAAATAATGCCTAAGATAATTCTATAAAATATAGAATTATCACACCCTCAAACTTAATCTTTTACTTGTCCTCTAGCAAAATTAAAATCAAAATCAAGTTATAAGTCAATTCTACTTCTCATGATCAATTGATAATGATTGCCTCAAAAATTACATAATGAGTATAAATTAAGGTCAATATAAACTTATGCTAATCATAAGAGTCATCCTACACCATGCATCAATCTAATGATTGTGCATTATTCTTCACATATTAAAACATATCATCTACTTGTGAATATACAATCAAAGAATTAATAAAGCATTTGCAAAGAGCACCTATATTCCATATGCTTACCTTTCACACCCCTCTCCACTAATGTAAACCATCACTAGATTAAAGATCCTTAGATCTTTTTAAGCTTGTAATGTTAGGCTAGGGTAAAGATTGGATAAAAGGACATTTTAGGTTTAAATACCATAATCATGCAACACTAGCTTAAGATCATTTTGATTTTGCAATGAGTGGGAATATTTTCAAACATATACAACCTTCCCTCAAACTTGAATTTTATTTCCTTCTTTATTTTCCACACTTTATTCTTTTTTCATTCTTTTTTTTTTTTCATATTTTTTTCAAAAAACTATTTTTATTTTTTTTGCCCTTTTTTACTTACATTTTTTTCTTTTTCTTTTTTTTTTTAACATTTCACCCATCCTACATATGTAGCTTAGCTCTCTAATTTGACATGAATGATCCATATGCACATAGGGTAGGGATAAGAAAATGGAAAATGAGAACAAAGTTTATGGCTATCATGTGTGTATATAAACAAGGAAGGATAATAAAGCTCAAATTGGGTTACTAAGGATATCTACATTAGGGTTGGCTTGAAAGGCTCAATCGGTCCTAGGATGTTCTTTTCCTTAATTTAGTGATGTATAATATTTCGCCTCAAAAGATGATCAAATGAAATCTAGAATACAAGCACTACTTTAAAAATGAATGCAATCCTATGATCATATAAACATTTCCTAAATGACATGAAAATCAATGATCAGAATCTATACTCAGAAGTGCACACCTACAATCAAATATAAAAAATTACTAAGAATCATCTCATGCTTCACATAATATTTACTTTTTTTTCTAGCTATAACAAAGGCCAACCATAGGATCATCATCAATCAACCATAGAAAGTATACTAATAACTCAAAGCCATAATCAATTTAGCTAAAAAACTTGCAAAAATATTTTAAAGTTTGAAAATTTTGGGTACAAATTTTCTTTCCCCCAAAACTTGAAATTCACATTGTCCTCAATGTGCAAGCAAGTAAGAAATTAAGCATAAAATGGTACATAATATTCCTTAATATGGTTGAGGCTTTCTTTGAAGTTTCAAGATTGGTATGATTTTTCTTATAAACAAAAAAAATAAACTAACATGAGACAACTAATAGCATAAAATCAAACAAACAATATAAACAAATAAGAAAGAAAACTTGGGTTGCCTCTGTAAAAGCACTGAATTATAGTCTATAACTTGACAATATCATCAAACTCAAATATGATCAGAAGTGGCCATAGTGATTACACCACATTTGTTTCTTACATCCAACCATTTAGTCACTTCCCTTTTCATAACCTTATAAATGAAAGGCTTAGTTGTAGGCTAGAGCTCATCAATAAATGGTGTAGTAGTGGTAAGATCAAGCCATAAAAAATCTTAAGTCCCTTATTTGAGGGACTAAGATATATAGGTCTAGGTTTCAACACTAGGGTCAATATGTTTCCATAATTGTCTCAAGATTGGAAAGTGCCAAAAGATAAAGACTAAATACCTTGTGGTTGGACTCGAAAGAAAGAAAGGTATCTAGGAAAGGCTAGGTGATTTATAATACCTCCATGTCTTCACCCTCCTCATTTGGCACCTTTTCCATACCTGCACCTAATAAAACTGCATCAATTTCTTTTTCTATCAATTGTGTTCTTACGAGCATCCTTTAAAAAAAATTCTTATCATCTGAATGCCTTTATAGGAACTCATCGATCTCATCATCATCAAGCATAAGCCATGGTGGGTCTCCTTGTAAGAATTCATCTATCTCTTTATTAGTTAAAATCCCACCCCTAACATTATTAATGAGCATGCAATCACCAAAGCTCTTAGGGAACTTGCTAGGCATGTAAGCTCTAATTATAGCTTTCTTATCATTCACTTTCATAGTAAGCTCCCTTTTCTTTACATCAATGATCGCACCTTTATGGCTAAGAATGGGCTTCCAAAAATAATAAGAATTTTAGTGTTTTCTATTTTTAACACCGTAAAATTAGTAAGGAGGTAAAATTGATCAATTTTAACTAATGTATCCTCTAACACTACCTTAGGTTATTTGAAAGACTTGTTATCAAACTAAAAGTGATAGTGGTGGGTCTAATCTCACCTAAGCCTAATTGCCTAAAAATAAATAAGGGCATAAGATTAATCCTAGCTTCTAAGTCATAAAGTGCCCTATCAAAGAATAATCACCCTATGATTCTAAGAATAGTGAAACATCTAGGGTCCTTGAGCTTTGGTGGAATCTTGCTTTGAATGGTGGCACTACATTTCTCATTAAGTGCCACAATCTTATGACTAACCAACTAACACTTCTTTTATAAACTTTCCTTCATAAATTAAGTGTAGATAGGCATCTGCTTTAAAGCATCCATAAAAGGAATGTTAATATATAGCTTCTTAAAAACCTCTGAATTTTGGAAAATCGCTTATTGAATTTTTGTAACTACTATTAGAATCTTTGTGAGAATGGGATGGGTGGCCTATAGGGATCTGGAGTGCTAGCACTAGACCTAGATGAACTACCAACATCAATGCCAGATGACTGAATTACTTCATATCCATATTTTTTTAAAATTTTTTCTTCTTTGGATTCCTCCTTCACCACAACAAGCTTTATGGGTGCAGCTACAAGGGTGGTGCTATCTATGCCATAAGGTACCTTATACCACTCCTAAGATATATCACCTTATAGTGTTCTTTTATTTCCCTTCTTGGGTTAACTTTTGTGTTGGTGAGAAGGGTACCTTACGGACAGTTGTTGTGCTTAAGTTTGAAAGGTAGCAAACTATCTTTAAATGAAGTTGGCTTGATTAACAAGCATATTGTTTTAGTTTTGGATGATGGATGAAAATATGTCTTTGGAAGAAATTTTCTTTTCAGAAGGGGGAAGTAGTGGTGGTTGGTACTATGGCATCGCATGTTGAAGAAAGTTAAGTGGATGCTATGGTCTAGAAAGACCTAATGGTTGTCCTTGATTGCTCAACTAAGAAATTTTTGGGTCATTCTTTCAACCAAGATTATATACATTGGAGTAGGGATTGTTTTGTTGCTTACTAGGTTGAGCTAAGGAGTGAACAAACTATAACCTATGGGTCATTGATATGAGGAATGACTACCACCACATGCATCGCAACTGAAGAATCAATCATGAATGGACTAAACGGGGTGAGGAATATAAGTGGGAGTAGGACTAGAACTAAATCTTAAAGCCTCTACTTTTTTAGTTAAACTAGCTATCTAAACAGTAATCATGCTAAAGGGATCTATCTCATATACTTTCACTGTCATCATAAAGTTTTGCCTTTCGAATGACCATTGGTAGTGGTTGCCTACCATATTCTTTATGAGCTCCTAAGCATCATTGATAGATTTTCACATAAGTGCTCCATAGGCAACAACATCAATGAATGTTCTAGTGTTACCTAAAAGCCTATTGTAAAATATTTAGATTTCGAGCCATTAGGGTAAGCCATGGTGAGGGTACCTTTTTTGTAAATCCTTATATCAATCTTAAGCCTTATGAAAGGATTCTGAATCAAACTAGCTAAAAGTGGGGATATCATTTTAGAGCTTATCAGTTTCGACTGAAAGGAAAAATTTTTGCAAGAATTTTTAACTAGATCATCCCAATTCATGATCAATCTTGGGCCTATTAATTTGAGCCAATTTTTTACCCCATCGCATAGAGAGAAAGGAAACAACCTAAGTCTAATGGCATCCCCAGTAACACCATTGTGGCAATGGTATCATAAATTGCTAGGAAGTTCCTTAAGTGTTGGTTTAGATCCTCACTAGTAAAACCCCCAAATTGAACAAAACTTTGAATCATTTGAATGATTACAAGCTTGATCAAAAAATTATTTGCTTCAATTGCTAGTTGACATTGCTAAAACTCATCCATATTGGGCACAGCATAATCTTGCAATGTTTTATTATCCATTGGGTTGGCCATGGTTTGAGTAAGGATAGGATTTCTTAGTCTTTCCTATTGGTATTTTCAAGCTAAATCATATTTTGGCTAACATATTGTCATATTTATAGTACTTTGATATTTGTTATCTTATAAAGGTTTTATTTTTTTTTTATCATTGAGCTTGTATGCATATATTTCAATGTTAATGCTTATATGATAAAGTCCTTGAAATATAAATAAAGCATTGGAAGGGAATTACAATGAAATTGTAATTATGAAATCATCATTGCATAAAAGTTATATGTTCCAAAATTATTCCTAATGGATGCTTTATCAATAAAATGGCATTTACAAAAGCTTTTGAGACTAGCACATAGTTATGCTCTTACTTATGAAACAAGCAACAAATCTCATAGGTTGAAGTTTGGGTAAACTTGAGCTAACATGTGGCTTCTTGTAACAAGAACAAGTTCACTAAACATAACCCAATATGAGAAAGCTGTATGGTCATTCAAATAGTGTCTATAGCTACATTCTCATGTGATGGTTGTATATGTGATCCTTTAACTTAAGATTACTTATGATCTTATATGATGAATGTTATACTTTACTTTACTTATGGTTCTAACCAAGAATACTCCAGTTGAGTATTACTGGGTATAACATAGGCATATGAAGATTCATTAAGTAATCAAGATAGGATTCATCACCTTATGTGATCAAGAGAGTATCTAAACTAGTCTTGATTGAATTAACTTGAGAAATATTTGGCCAAAGTAAAATAAGGTTTTAAAATTGTTCTAAAATTCTAAAACCTATTTGTGAGTTAATGTCAAGGACAAGGCTTAACATGGTTAACAAGATTAAGGAGATACTAAACCATACTCAATGTTTAAATCATGGTTGAAAAGATTTATACACTAAACCATAATTATACACTAAAACCATTTACAAATAGGTTGTCATGCTATATTGACTTTTTTATTGCAATTAGGGTCATGGCAATGAAGTTGGCATAATCATGATCTATAAGCATAAGATTGGCTAATTGGAGAATTGGTGATAAAGACAAAAGTTTGTTTTATCCATAGCCAACTACTAAGGCTTACAATGCTTTTGTTTATTGCCAACATGCTAAAGAACCTAATGGGCTACACATAATAGAAAATTTGTGAAATATTAAAATTAGGGCAAATTAAGTTGGACTTAATTTGATTTTGGTATGACAAAAGATAGAAGAAATAAAAATAAGAAAAAAAGCTTTCCTTATTTGGTACATTCAACTAGCATAAGGTTAATTATGAAAATTTGTATTCTAAGCATTAAACCTAATGTGGCCAAATGCACCCCTATAAAAAGAACATCAAGCTGCCCCCTCTTGTAACCAAGCATCTAAAGAAAGAACAAGTAATAAGAAAAAATGTTTCACTAAAGAAAGTATAAGAGGTCTTGCAAACACTTACTAGCTATAGTATGGCTTTAAGTTCTACCTAACCTTAAAGAAGGTTCTTTCATAAAAGTTTATGTGGATCATCATTAGAGGCTGAACACTCGGTAGCCTCTTAGCTTGCAATCTATTTAGAAGATCACCAAATTGAAACAAAGGGATTTTCAACATTTAAGGTAACACCTTTAGTTGAAACTATGCATACTTATATTTGTATGTTGTTTGTATAATCTTATTGATTGATCTTGGCTTTAGAGAATTAAAATTTTTAAAATTTCATTTCTTTAACTCTAATAATGATACATAACACCATTGGGGTGAATGGTATCACAGATCACTAGAAAGTTCCTTAAGTGTTGGTTTAGATCTTCACTAATAAGACCCCCAAGTTGGACAAAAGTTTGAATCATTTGAATGATTACAGACTTGATCAAAAAATTATTTGCTTCGATCATTGGCCGACGTTGCTAAAACCCATCCACATTAGGCATAGCATAATCCTGCAAGGTTTTATTATCTATCGAGTTGGCCATGGTTTGAGCAGGAATAGGATTTCCTAGTCTTTTTTATTGGTATTTTCAAGCCACATCATATTTTGGCTAATATATTATCATATTTGTAGTACTTTGATATTTGATATCTTATAAAAGTCTTATTTCTTTATCATTGAGCTTGTATGCATATATTTCAATGTTGATACTTATATGATAAAATCCTTGGTATATAAATAAAGTTTTACAAGGAAATTATAATAAGATTGTAATTATGAGATCATCATTTCATATAAGCTATACATTCCAACATTGTTCCCAATCAATGCTTTATCAATAAGAGGACATTAATAAAAGCTGTTGAGACTAGCACATGGTTATGCTCTTACTTATGAAGCAAGTAATCGATCTCATATGTTGAAGTTTGGGTAAATTTGAGCTAACATATGGATGCTTGTTACAAGCAAAAATTCACTGAACATGATCTGATATGAGAATGCTATATGGTAGTTCACATAGTGTCTATGTCTACATTCTCATGTGATCGTTGTATAAGTGATCTTTTAACTTGAGATTACTTATGATCTTATATGATGAATGTTATACTATGTCTTTACTTATAGTTTTAACTAAGAATGCTCTAGTCAAGTATTGTTGGGTATAACATGAGGCATATAAAGATGAATGAAGTAATCAAGATAGGATTCATCACCTTGTGTGATCAAGAGAGTATCTCAACTAGTTTTGATTGAATTAACTTTGGAAATCTTTGGCTAAAATGAAATAAGATTTTAAAATTATTCTAAAACTTATTTGTAAGTTAAAGTCGAGGACAAAACTTAACATGGTTGAACAAGATTAAGTAGACACTAAACCATACTGAATGTTTAAATCGAGATATTATGTGATGAAAGGATATTAATATACACTAAGATCATTCACAGATAAGTTGTTAAGCAATATTGACTTTGCTTTAGTAATTGGGGATCATGGCAATGAAACTAGCATTAATCATAATCTATAAATATAAGATTGGCTAATTGGAGAATTGATGATGAAGACATTAGTTTGTTTCAACCATAGCCAAGTACTAAGGCTTACAATACTTGTGTTTATAACCAACATGCTAAAGAACCTAATAGGTCACACACAATAGGACAATTGTGAAAGATTAAAATTGGGACAAATTAAGTTGGACTTAATTTGATTTTGGTATGACCAAAAATAAAGGAAATAAAAACAAGAGAAAGAGTTTCCCTTGTTTGGTACATGTGGCTAGCATGGGGTTAATTGTGGAAATTTATATTCTAAGCATTAAACCTAATGTGGCCAAATGCACCCCTAATAAAAAAAAATCAAGCTACCCCCTCTTGTAACCAAGCATCTAGAAAAGGAACAAGTAATAAGAAAAGAAGTTTCACTCAATAAAATACAATAGGTACTGTAAACACTTACTAGTTATATGTGGCTTTGAGTTCTACCAAATCTTAGAGAAAGCTTTTTCACAAAAGTTCATGTGAATCACCATTAGAGGCTAAATACTTGGGCAGCTTCTTAGCTTGGAATCTATTTGGAAGATTGCCAAATTGAACCAAAAGGATTTTCGGCATCCAAGGTAACACCTTTAGCTAAAACTATGCATACTTTTATATGTATGTTGTTTGTATAATCTTATTGATAGATCTTGGCTTTAGTGAATTAAAATTTTTAAAATTTTGCTATTTTAACTCTGATAATGATATATAATTCCCTTAATTTCCTTCCTAAATTCCCTTAATTTTCTTCCTAAGGTTACTAATGGTTTTCTTTATTTCGGGGTCCAAAAAATTCAGATCATGGCTCCTAGTCGTACGTATGTACCAAGCATAGAATAACATAACATAAAAGAAATATATAGAAAGAAAATAGATAAAAAAAAGCAGTAAATAAACAAAATAAAAATTAAGGAAATAAATAGAAAAATATTTATAAGAAATAAAAGATTGAATTAGGGCCTAGCATATGGACTACCAATATTACGCTTAAACTTAATTGCCAATCCTCGAGAATAGCGTTAAAAATTTCATACGATTTCCTAGCCTACTATAAGTGGATAGGTCATATAAGTTATAAATATAGGAAGTATTCCAAGTATCTTTTCCACAAGGATTAGGCTATCTAACCTAAGGATAAGTATTGTTTCTATAGCTACAATTTATCTAGTCAACCAAAAATTTTGTTTTCTAATTAATCCTACAAGAAATTGAAAATTACCAAATAATTAAAATCTAATTACTACAAATTATTAAAAATGATACTTAAATAAAGATTGAAACTTATTAAAAATAAAAAATGCTAAAAAGAGGAAGTTTCTAAAAATAAAAAGTTAAACAACTGTGTAAAAATTAACTAAGGCATGAAATACAAATTAAACTCAAGTAAACTGAAAAATAAACATAAAAGTATGAAAATTTAAATGCTAGAAATTAAAACAAAAATCAAGAATAAACTTGCAATTAAATAAACCTAAGTTCCTACATGACCTATTTGCTTATTTGCTACCTCAATATGCATGAAATGTAAATGATCATAAAAATTGATTTTACAAAATTAAAATAGACCTAAAATGGAACATTTAACCAACACGAAACTGCATGCAAAAATAGAACCTAAATGGAAGAAAAATGGCATGCAAAAACTGAACTATGAAATGCAAAGTGAATGCTACCTATTACCTAAACTGCTATAAAAATATTATCTTCACTATAGGAATTATAAAATTGAAATGCATGATCTTAAAATAGACTTAAAAATGAAACAAAAACATGCAAGAAAGCATTATGTAAAACAAACAAGAAATGACAGGAAACAGTGAGCTTATTTGAAAATGAAATCTAACCTAAATTAATGACTTAATAAGCTAAATGTAATCAAAAGTGAAAATACCTAATTGCTACATGATAACCAAAATTAAAGAATCATGATAGACTAAAAAATGAAGAAATAATGCCTAAACAATAATAATAAAAAAGAACAAAAAGTAAAGAAAAAGTTGATTGGAAGATGCATGAAGAAAATGTAAAGGAAATGCAAGAAATGAACATCTATGACTAAAGTATTTAATCAAACATGTAAAGAGCTTGTAAACATAAAATTGAAGTAGTAAAACAACATAAAAAGAGCAAATAAATAGTAAGCAAATTTAAATAATAGATCAAAATAACTGGCATAAAACTAAATATCATCAAAGGTAATGAACAAAAAACAAAAGCACATAATGATCAAGCTTTTAGAGCCTTATGATGTGACCATCACATTAGCAACCAAGGCCATCCTTTCTAAACTTCAAGAAAAACAAGAATATGCATAAGTTGTTGGAAAATAAATGAGAATTAAAAGTTGAAAGATAAAAGAAAACTGGCAATAGTGAATAAAAAGTGAACCTATCTTTAACAAAGACAAATAACAACATTTAAATGTTGCAAGGGAATGGAAATAAAACAACCTAAATGAAAGCTTAAAGAAAAATAAAGTAGCTAAAAAAATAACTAAAAAAGCAAGGAAAATGAGGTTTCAATTGAGGACTGATCAGCCAACACATGCGGCCATCAAACCTTTAGAAGCTTGAAAGAAAACTAAAAAAAACTAAAAAAAAAAACTCGTAAGGTAAGCTATTGGGGGTTCTATTTATAGGTAAATTTAGAGTCTCTTTTAACTGATCAATAGTCCAAAATGCACAATCCCAACCCTTCAAAAAGCTAGCTCAAAATAGGAGAATTTTGGAGTGTTGTAAAGTTGCTAGGACTCACATTCTAAGCTGGAAATGCCAGCTATCTTCTCATCTATGTGATGCTTATCTAACTGATCCAATGGTATTTCTTGAAGGGTCCATGTGTTGGCTGAGTTTTCATCCTTCTAGAGCTTTAAACATAGCACCTTCAATTGTCCAAAAGGGCCAATCAACAACTAGTAGCAAATCAGGACAACTTGGAGGTGTATTTAGCCTTGGTTGAGAGAGGTTGCTTCTCTAAGCTTATTGGCTGCCATGTGACCTATCCTAGATTAACAAATGATGCCTTAAGAGAGTACCAAGTTAGCTGCTAGCTTAGCTCCACTTCATGCTTCTAGAACTAGCTCTAAAATCGTGACTCATAGAGAACTTACACCAATCTAGCTTATGTGATAAGCTCTTTCCATTATTGGTAATCCTTATGCTATCCTCTTGGCCAATGAAAAGGCATTTTAATTTAATGTCAACTTCAAATATTCCAATCCAAAATTTTTTTTAGAAGCCAAAATTCATAGTAACAAAATCTAGTAAAATTATCCCTTTATGTTTGGCCATAATTAGTGTAGGTGATCTTCATCATGTTGATCATGTGATGCCAATCTCCACCCTTAATCTTTATAACTTAACCATGTTCAAAATATGACTCTAATCAACTCACATCATCTTCCAAGTTAACTCCCCAAAAGTCCACATCATTAAGGGTTGTCCACGCATGGTCTTGGTCATAAGCCAAGGTAGGCATTCTTGCACTAACTTGATCTACATAGCTCAGTTTTAGGTTCTTGGAATGGCATCTTTAATACTTCATTTTTTAACTTGATTTGCTTTTTTAACTTAGAAACCTACATAAAAGAAAAAATAAACAAGTTTAAGGGAAATTGCAAGATTTGCCAAAGAACATGCTAAAATTAAGTCCAAAATGGTGAAATTCAATCAATAAAGCCTAAGATAATTCTATAAAATATAGAATTATCACAAACACTTTTAAGAACTCAAACAGATGAAGTTTTTGAATACCATGTAAAAAGAGATAGTCGAACCACTTTTGTCCTTTGTTCAAGAAGGGTAGCCATACAATAATCTTATATTATAAGTGCTAAGTCAACCAAGACTTATCCAAGTAGATAAAAGGAAGACAAGTTAGCAAGATTTATCCAAGTCAGCACTTAATCTAGTCAAGATGCAACCTTTATACATTCATTTGTAGAGGGTCAACTTCTTTAACAAAGATTCAGTCTAAAAAACCTATTTTGGGAATTGAACGTTGAGATCAAAGTACAAAGCAGTAAAATTTAAAAATTTTCAACTCTTAAAGAACAAGGATTAAGTTGATAAGATCATACTAAACAGTCTACTAGTTTCAGAATAAACAATTTTCTAGAGTCGCTTGTGATGGCTTCAAAAACAATTCAAAAACCTTTGTGCTCGATTATAGCAATCCAGTAGCTAACTAGTTGTACAAGTTCTAATAGTAATCCACATGAACAAGATGAAAGAATCTTCACCAAGGGATGAAAGGATCACAAACTGAAACTCTAGCTAGTAAGTATACCAAACGCCCTTTCTTGTTTTCTTTTATGAGTTCTCAACACATGATATGCCTATTCACTAAATGATATTCATTTTGTGTATGTATTTACACAGAAGCACTAGCTTAATGATCATTATATAGAGGAGGGTTTCAACCAATGCTTAACTCCTTAAAGTTTGCATGAAATTATCTTCATGTAGCAAAATTGCATAATGTAAATGTATTAAGCCTTTACTTATTCCCCTATTTTAGGTATTGACCTAGGTCAATTAAATCTAACCTAATTGGCCCTAATTTTAATCTCCTATTTGCTTGTCCTACTGTGTGTAATCCATTAGGTTTTTTAACATATTGACAATAAATATAAATACTTTAATCCTTTACTACGTTTCAGTTTAAATGAATCAAACTATTTTGACTTTATCATTAATTTTCCAATTAACCAATCTTATATTTACAGATCATAATAAATACTAGATATAGTGTCATGCACCCTAATTGTTTAAGAATGTCCTTGTGGTTTGATAAACCTATCCGTGCTTGGTCTTGTACTAGAACTAATATCCTTTCGTTAGATAATATCTCAGTTATAACATTGAGCATGGACTAGTGTCTATGCAATATTTTTAACCATATTAAGTCTTGTCTTTAACATTAACTCTCAAATAAGCTTTAGAACTATTCTAAAACATCATTCCACTTAGACCAGAGATTTCTTGAGTTAATTTAATAAAGACAAGGTGAGATATTCACTTGATCATACAAGGTGATGAATCCTATATTGATAATTACATGCCATGTTTAGTGAACTTGTTCATGTATTAAACACTCATATATTAGCTCAAGTTTATCCAAACTTTAACCTATGAGATTGGTTGCTTGCTTTATAAATAAGAGCATAAGCATGTGCCAGTTTTAACAACTTTTACCAATATCCTTATATTGATAAAGCATCGATTAGGAACATTCAAGAATATAGCTTTTATACAATGATGATCTCATAATTACAATCTCATTGTAATTTCTTTACATAGCTGTATTTATTCAAAGTACTTTATTATATAAACAAAAGCAATAGCAATATTTATACTCAATGATAAACAAAATAAGACCTTATAAATTATCAAATAAAGTAATATGACAATGTATTCTTTTAAACCCGATTTGGTTTCTAGGGCATATACCAACATCTCCCACCTGCACTAAATCTAATCGGCTAGACGTCTAATACCATATTTGGCTACATTTATATCATGCTTCTACTAGGACAGTGGCTTAGTAAGAGGATTAGTAATGTTATCCTCAGTGGGTATTTGTTCAATCTTTACATCACCTTTAGATATGAAATTTCTAATGAGATGATATCACCTTAATACATGTTTAGATCTTTGATCAAACCTTGGTTCCTTTGCTTGAGCTATCACTCCAATATTTTCACAATAAATGATAATAAGATCAACAACGCTAGGAACAACATTTTGTTTAGCTATGAACTTCTTGATCTAAACTACATTCTTTGTAGCCTCGAATGCAAAGATGTATTAGGCCTCAGTTGTAGAATCAATGGTTGTACTCTGTTTTGAACTTGTCCAACTTATTGCTCCACCATTTAGAATGAAAATAAAGTTACTTTGAGAGTTGCTATCATCTTTGTCAAATTGAAAGCTTGCATTAAAATAAACTTTAACTTGGAATTTGACTCTACCATAGACAAGAAACATATCCTTAGTTCTTCTCAAGTATTTAAGGATTGTTTTCATAGTCTTCTAGTGAAATTCACTTGGATTTGCTTGATATCTATTTGTTATGCTTAAGGCATAAGAGACATCAAGCCTTGTACAAATCATTGCATACATAACAAATTCAATTGCCAAAGCATATGAAACTTTATCCATGTGTTCTTTCTAAATGAGAGTTTAAGGACACATTTCTCTAGAAAGATTTAGGCCATGCAACATTGGTAAGAATCCTCTTTTAGAATTTTTTATGATAAACCTTTTTAGCCCTTTGTTTATGTATTCAGATTGTGAAAGACCAAGAAATCTCTTAGATCAATCAATATAGATTCTTATTCCTAGTATATATGTTACTTTTTCAAAATCCTTCATAAAAAGCTTCTTTGATAACCAAATCTTAGTATATTGTAGTACGGGTATATCATTTCCTATAAGTAATATGTTATTTATGTATAGCATTATGAAAATGATTGCACTCCCACTTATCTTCTTCTATACACAAGGCTTATCTACATTCTTAATGAAACTAAATTCTATAATTACCTCATCAAAATGTATGTTCCAACTCTTTGATGCTTGCTTGAGTCCATAGATAGCCTTTGAAGCTTACACACCTTGTTGGCATCCTCTTTGGAATCAAAACCCTTAGGTTGCATAATATACACTTTCTTTTACAAATTTTCATTAAGGAATGTAGTTTTAATATCCATTTTCCATATCTCATAGTCATGATATATAGCTATTGTAAGCAAAATCCTAATGGATTTTATCATGGCTATGAGTGAAAAGGTTTCATCTAAATCAACTACTTATTTTTTATTATATCTTTTTGTAATTGCTTGAATTTGTACTATTATACATAACCCTTCATGTCGATTTTCTTCTAGAAAACCCACTTGCACCTTATGGGTTTTATCACTTTGGGTGGTTCCACCAATGTCCACACTTGGTTTGTATAAATGGGTTCCATTTTAGATTTTGTGGTTTTATGCTATTTCTTAGAATCAATGTCAAACATTGCTTCTTGATAGGTAATAGGATCATCATCTATGATCAATTCATTCTTGTCCAAAAAAAATCCGTATCTCTCATGAACTTAACGAGTCTTGCTCAATCTATGAAGTTTTTATGTATTTTAAACTTTTCGCTGTGCTTCTGATATGCTTGTCTTTGGCTCAAGTTCCACCATTGTGTCAATTTATGTTTCTTGAACTTCTTCAAGTTCTACTTTACTCCCATAATTTTTTTTTAGGATAAACTTTTTTTTTCTAGAAAAATAGCATATTTGGAGACAAACACCCTTTGTTCCTTAGAGTTATAGAAATAATATCCAATCGATTCATTTGAATATTTCACAAATTTACATTTGACCAATTTAGCTTGTAGTTTGTTAGTTTATGAATGCTTCACATAAGTATTGCAAACCCAAATTCTTATATGTGACAAGCTAGGTTTCTTACCTTCCCATGTCTCATATGGTATCTTGTCAAAAGATTTAGATAGAACTCTATTTAGAAGATATCATTTAGATAAAAAGAATAGCAATTGTCCTTAATATTAAATGAAACATCATCAATCGTTCTTAAATATGAAACTGAAATGATGTTTCTAGTAAATATGAAACTAAAATGATGTTTCTAGTAATGACTTGAACATAATAACAATATTTGAGTTCTAAAATTAAACTAAAAAGTAAAGGCAAATAATAAATCCCTAAGGCATGTACAATAACACTTATTCCATTTCTAACCTGCAAGGAAACCTCTCTTTTTTTTTAAGAATCTACTTTTCTTTAGTCCTTGTATGTCATTACATAAGTGAAACCACATTTGGTATCTAATACCCAAGAAGATATGTTAAAAAGAGATAGATAGATTGATATCAATCATAAACATACCTGAAATAGAAGTTTTTTTAGACTTCTTATCCTTTAAGCTTGCTAAATAGACCTTGCAATTCCTTTTCCATTGACATTCCTTGCCACAATTGTGACATGTAGTTTTGTCCTTCTTGATGCCAATAGCAGGTTTGACAACCTCAAGTGTCTCCCTTTTCTTTTAGGCCTTCTTGCTTTCTTTCTTTTTAAGCGACTTTTTCTTAGCCATAAATAAAGAAACTATAAGAGCATCAAGTTTTTTATTTTTTATGGATTTCTCAACAATTTTTAACATATTCATCAATTGTGGTAACGACACTTCCATTTGATGCATATTGAAGTTCATTACAAATAGTGAAAAGCTCCTCGGAAAAAATGATAAGATCAAGTTAATGTTTAACTCAGGATCCATCATAACTCTCAACTATCTAAGTTTCTTAATCCAATTGATCATCTTAAGACAATGCACTTTAACCTTAGTACTCTTAGACATCATTGTTTAGAACAATTCCTTAGAGATCACAAACCTCTCAATCCACCATTTTTTTTTAAACAATTCTCTAGGGTGTAAAATGATAGACAAAAGATCTATATTCTTATGTTGCCTTTACAACTTAGGGATCATGCTAACTATCATGATGCATACGGCTTAATAAGCATGATCCTTATGGGTTTCATAAACCCATCACATAACTTCATCAGAATTAGCATATGGTTCCTTAAGAACCAGCTCATTAAGAAAATAAAACATTTTCTCTTACCTTATGACAAGCTTAAAATGTAGTACCAATCATTAAAGTTAGGCCTAGTGTGCTTATTACCATCAAGCATGCTACAAAATGACAAGTTATTACATATCTTTCTAGCAACCTATTAAAAAATAAACAAGTATTAGTCATATTATTCAAAACCAATATAGATAAGGTCAAAGTCCATATATTGGTTTATCCCATCATTTTTTTTTTCAAATTAATAGCCCTCACTACTAATTCAAAAAAATCATACTTTTCCAGTGGTTTAGGATCCCATTTAGTTTATCACAACCTTGATTTTACCCAATAAGTTATGATAAGTAAATTAGGTAGATAACTTTGCTTATTAATCACATTCAATATGACTCCTAGATCAATTAGACGACAACTCTTTGTCTAATCAAATCTTATGTAATTTACCTAATCATTACCTTTAACTTCATATGATCATGAGTTTACCCATCCAAATCATATAAGCTAGTTAAGTAGGATCCATTAATCATAACATAAACATATTACAAATAAGGAGTGCATTGAGTTTACCCAACAAGCCCTCATTAGTAGAAACTCTCATTTTTTTATGATAATGGAAGGCAACCATTCATGTTGAGAAACATTTACGTAATATTTTGATGATAAATTTTATTCAATTTAGGTCTTATATTACATGCATAAAATTCAACATATATCACATACATGTGACCTTATCATGCTTTTTGCAAACATACTATCATTTATGATACATAAAAAATATATAAAATCTGGCATGTACGTTCACTCATCAATATAGCACACTTGGTACTTATCACTTAACTAACATTCATACTACATTCATTCATTATCATAGCATACATGGTATTTATCTCATAATTAGCATGCATACTACTTTCCATATCAATAAACATGATCTTACAATTTTTTCCTTTAAATCAATATTAATATCATATATCAAATATTAACTAAACTTATTGTAATGCAAGGTATATACATATTGGAATGAAGTGGCCAAATGTTTTTATCTTATGTGTTAGGAGTTATAATTTTCAATCATGCTTCCTAGACTATTAAAAAATCATAGTTTAACTTGGAACTTAATATAATGTGCTTATTTTAACTCTAAACTATTTAGAATTACCAATTAATTATATCAAAGCCAAATTACCAACATTGGGTATTCCTAGTCATACTAGATTTGGTAGTGAAATAGTTTTTCTTGTTCATTAAAAGTTTTAAACAATTTAGGAGTTTTATCTAATTTGGACTCTTAATGAAATATAATTTCTTAAGTTCTAAACCAATTAGGAATCCAAGTTCAATAAGAAGCAATACTACAATAGGGTCTGGCCAAATCCTATTTCAAAATAGAAAAGTGTCTTGCAACTATGGTTTTCCCTAATAGAAAGCTTGCTTGTTTTGGGTTTGGCTACCCATGCCACACCTTTGTGCCATCAATCAAGAGTATAAACTCTTTGACATGCTCTCCTATGCCTCTAGTCATGATCCTTAAACCATAAGTAACAATTATTAAAGTTTTGAGAAAAATATTCACTTTACATGATGATCAAGAAAGCAAATCTTAAATCTTGATAAACAAGTTTTCTAGGATCCCCAATCTTAATTACAAAGTTAATTTTCATTAAAATTTTAGTGAATAGGTTTTTCAAGGTCTTTAACAATTAAGAGTACCATCTATATAAAGAAAACCTACTACCATAATCAAATTAGAGTTTTATACATCTTAAACCTTTTGCATGTATGCTACTACTAGTGATAGATTTTTGGGCATATTTTATCATCAACTTTTGAAAAAAAAATCAACTCTAAAAATTCTAAAAAATTAAAACATTGATCATAAATTTGTCTATTTTCAAGTGTTAAAATTTCATAGCAAACCAATAACCCTAGAGTAAACAAAATAGTCTAGTACTTTCAGTATAAACAATTTTCATACTATGCTTGTGATGGCTTCAAGAACAATTCAAGAACCTTAAAGCTTGATTGTAGCAAACCAACAACTATCCAATTGTATACCCTCTAATAGTAAGCTACATGAAAAAGATGGAAGAACCTTTATCAAGGGATGAAAGGATCACAACCGAAAATCTATCTAGCAACTATGCCAAATGCCTTATCTTGTTTTCTCTCAAGGTTTCACAAAACATGAGATGCCTATTCACTAAGTGATATTCTATTTATGTATGTATCTATATAGATAGGATAGCTTAATGGTCTTATATAGATGAAGGATTCGGCTAAATCCCTAACTCCTTAAAGTTTGCTTAAGATTATCTCTATGTAGCCGAATTGCATAATGTAAAGGCATTGGGCCTGTATTTATTCATCTATTTTGGTTATTGACTCAAGTAAATTAAGTCCAACTTAATTTGTTTCAATTTTAATCTACCATTAGCTTGTCCTATTATGTATGACTCATTAGATTCCTTAAGACATTGGCAATAAATATAAGTATTGTAATCCACTACTATGTTTTGGATTAAACGAATCAAAACTACTTTGATTCATCATTAATTCTTTAATTAACCAATCTTATATTTATAAATCATGATCAATACTAGTTATATTATCATAACTCCTAATTGTTAAGGAATGTCAATGGGGTTTAACAAACCTATTCGTGCTTGGCCTTGTAGTATAACTAATATCCTTTCATCACATAATATCTCAATTATAACATTAACCATAAGTTAGTGTCTACTCAATTTTGTTTAACTATATTAAGTCTTTACATTGATATTAACTCTCCAAAAAGCTTTAGAATTGTTTTAAAACCTCATTCAACTTTGCCCAAAGATTTCTTGAGTTAATTCAATCAATACTAGGTGAGATATTCACTTGATTACATAAAATGATGAAACCTATATTGAGTACTTCATGCTTATTCACATGCTTCATGTTATACTCAACAATACCCTACTAAAGCATCTATGATTCGAACCATATGTAAAGTGAAGTGAAAGTATAAAATTTATCATATAAGATTATAGTAATCTCAGGTTAAAAGATCACTTATACAACCATCACATGAGAATGTTGTTATAGACACTACATAAAATACCATAGAACATTCTCATCACAGGTCATGTTCAATGAACTTAATTTTGTAACAAGCACCTATATGTTAGTTCAAGTTTATCTAAACTTCAATCTATGAGATTGATTACTTGTTTCATAAATAAGAGTATAATCATATGCTAGTATCAACATCTTTTATCAATGTCCTTATATTGATATAAGCATTGACTAAGTACATTTAGGAATATAGCTTCTATACAATAATGATCCCATAATTATAATCTCATTATAATTCCCTTGTAAAGCTTTATTTATTCTAAAAACTTTATCATGTAAGCAAAAGTAATAGCAATATATAAGCTCAATGATAAATAAAAAAAAGACCTTATAAACTATCAAATAAAGTAATATGACAATGTATTCTCATAAACCTGATTTAGCTTTTAGTGCATATACCAATAGATTCCTCCATTTAAGAATCCAAGCAAGGCTGAACTACATTTCTTCAAGAGATCAAGATCAAAGCTACTACTATTTGTCTGAGTTTCTTTTGTAATCTTTTTCTATAAATAGCTAGCTTTAGGTTTAAAGAAAAACATAATTTGGGTGATAGACCAATCTCTATAGTTGCTTAGTTTTCTTCTTATTTCTTTCATGTTTTCATGTTTTTAGCTTTATTTAAGTTGTTTTCAAGTTAAATGTCAGCTTTCAATCAATTCAAGTTTCTCTTTTCAATTCAATCTAATTTAAAGTTCTTTTAGATTTCTATTCTTGCAATTTGTTTAAGTTCTTCTAGTTTCATGCAATTTACTTGTTTTTTATACTTTAACTTTACATACTTAATCTTGCTAAATTGAATTTTATTTACATGCTATTAAGTTGCTTTAATTTGGTTATAAGTTATTTGGTTGTTCTTAAGTTTAAATCTTAATTTGGTTAGATTGCATGTTATTAGCGTTAATTAGAAATTATCTCGTTTAATTGAGGTTTTAATTTAGTTTGATTTAGTTAAGTTTAAGCTGATTCTTAGTAATTGCATGTTCTAGTTTAATTTGATTTACTTTACTTCTATTTTATGTGATCTAACTTAATTTGATTTCTTCTTTTAAGTTCTTGCATGTTAGTGAGTTTAATAAGTTAAGGTTGCATTCGGGTTAAGTAAATTCTTAATCTTCACATCTTAATTTGAGTTTTTAAGTTGTTACATTAGTTTTTCAATTAATTTCGGCTTTCAATTTAATTAAAGCATATAGTTTGCACATATAGGTTATTGTTTTCCACTGTTGAATGATTAATTGGCCATTGTATGTCTACTTTTCAATCATATCTAGCTATTTTCATTAATTCTATTTTATTTGTCATATCATCATTCTTGCATATTAAGCTTAATTGAATATTGTTAAGATAATTTAGGATGTGATTTAGTTTAATTATGTTATATGCATATTGTTTGATTCCTTCAAATATAAACAAAGGTAAGATCATTTCAATACTTGATTCTCATTTAGAATCCTTGTAGGAACAATCTCTACTCACTCTATATTACTTATTTTGATTCTGTCCATTTGTAGATAATCAATCAATGTTAAGGGTGATCCTTAGTTAGGTTTCTTTAGAAAAAAAACTCATAATAGGCTTTAAAGGGGTAATAAATGGATAATTTTGCCTTTTATGCGAAAGGTAAAAGTAAGTTGGATATTTATCATCTCAAATATAAATACTTCTTTTGAAGAACATTTATTGAATAAAAGTAAGCTAGTGGATAAATGATTATAAAGGACCACATGCTTATAAAAGCAATTCCAATTTTGCCATTTAATAGATGAAGATACCATTCTAATTTTAACTCATTTTATATAAACTCTTCTTCTTTTAACTTATATAATGTCAACAAATTATGGGTCCAAATCATCAATCTCATGAATATGAATGAAATTTTCAAAATTGAATTCCAAATTATTGTCATGATTGTCTAAACATTTATTAATTGGAATATAGGAATGAATGAAATACAAAAGGATATAAAAATGAAGGATGAAAAGAAGAATATGTAATGAAATGCATTTGCCATTTTATTGAACTGAAATTTAAATAAAAGATCAATGTGTAAAAGATCTCCTTGGTGTTCATTACTTCCTAAAAACTCCTAAGA
Source organism: Durio zibethinus (assembly GCF_047325235.1). Lineage (NCBI taxonomy): Eukaryota > Viridiplantae > Streptophyta > Magnoliopsida > Malvales > Malvaceae > Durio > Durio zibethinus. The sequence continues at coordinate 23,583,468 of NC_143166.1, forward strand.
TGACAAGCAACTTTAACTTTATTATAAAGGTCTACTTAGAATTATACCTCAATTTGGTTAGTTAAAGAATTTTTAGTAATACTCAACCCTCCTTTATTTTCAAAATTTATCATACCAACCTTGATAAAACCTCATACCTTTTCTTTCAGGTCAACACAATTTTTTGTTGAGTGACATATGATCTCATAATAATAGTCACATCGAGCATTAGCATCATACCACTTAAGATAAGGAGGCTTCATTGACTCTACATGGATAAAGGCTAGTGAATGATTCTCTACAAGTTGTGAGAATAGATCTGTTTATGTCATAAGGATAGGGTTAAAAAAGGATTTTTCTTTGTTGTTTCATGATCCCCCTCGAACCATTGGTCTAGTTATTGAGTTTTAGAATTGGTCTTACTATGGGTGTGGTAGTAGGGTTATGTATGTCCTTTGGTGGTTGAAAAATTGGCTAAAAAGCATGTGAATAAATTGGTTGTTAAATTGGTTGTAGGGGTAAGGAATGGATGCTACATTATTTGCATTAAAGTAATAGGCTTGGTCATCAATTGAAGATATAGAGATAAACTTCTAATTTGCTACTCTCATAGCTCATAGCTTAAGCTTCACTTCCCTTCTTCTTATGTGCACTGCATACCTTTACACTAGTTGTTTCACTCTGAACTTCCATTCTTAATGGTGTTCTCTATTATCTCCTAAGAAATCACCATATCAATAAAGTTTTTGGTAACATTTTCGATCATTATTTCATAATATGAGGCCTTAGAGGTACTCACAAACAAGCCTATCATCTATTTCTTGGTAAGAAGTGGTTGGACTTGAGCAGCAAAATCCTTTCACCTCTATGCATACTTTTTAAAGTTTTTGATTGCCTTCTTTTTCATATTTTGCAAAAATAGGTGGTTTGGGGCTGAGTCTATAATATGCCAATACTAGACAATAAAAACCTTTGCTAATTCTTTTGACAAAGTGATGTGGATCCAAACAAGCTAGACATATCATCTAGCTACAAAGCATGTAAGGTAATCTTGGAATACATCAATCAACAACTTGTTGTCATAAGCATAAGCAACCATTTTAAGATAATAAATTGTGACATGAGTCACAAGATACTTAGTATCATCATATTTCTTAAACTTCAAAAATTTGAACTTAGATGGAATGACCACATTAGGCACTAGTAAAGTTTGGCTACACCCATAAAGTCATAAAAATCTATCCTTTCAATAGCTCGAAGCCTTTCTTCCAAAAAATTCATATTTTGCTAAGGGCTTGAATCTTTTATTGCTTCAGATACTTTTAACTTTTCATTTTGGATCATCTAGATCAGAAACATGAATTGGATTTAATAACCTCTCTCCAAAAATAAGATTAGTATAACTTTGGAATTGACCTTGGGTAGTTATGGATGGCCTTCTAAGATAGGCAAATTTAGTGGGTGCCCTAAAGAAAGGAAGTCGTTTTGCCTAAACCTTTTTGAGCAATTTGATATGGCCTAAAACCTTAAAGGCATGAAGGATCTTCAGTAATTTGTTGCCAACATTCATACAAAATGAGAGCTTCCTTTATGATTTTTCCCTTGTTCAAGTTTTTGAGCATGTTCATTATCTTTGCCAACTCTTCTTTTCATTCCTCTTAGGCTTAGTTTTTTAGCATGAAAATTTTTCAATAATTTAGTAGAATTTATGAATTTAATTTGCAAAAAATTTATTTTTTAAACCCATAGAATCCTTCAATAGTTTGGTATGATTTATGAATTTAATTTTCAAAAAATTTATTTTTCAAACCCATAAATGATCAAATAGATTGGTAAAATTTCAAAAATTTATTTCAAAAATTATTTTTAAAACACTTTCAATTTTATTTTAAAACAATAAATAAATTTTTAATCCAAACAAATAAATAAATTTCTAATCCAAAACAAATAAATAAATTCCTCATCCAAACAAATAAAATGACAAATTTAAATAAAATAATAATAAAAAACACCAAAATTAGGACTAGTCAATGCTAGTCAATGGTTTTGAAATGACTCAATGGCTCGGATGTTGCTTGGTGACATGGTGTTGACTTAATAGTTTCTATCACAACTCGGCTCGATTCGGCTTAGTGACTTAGTTCAATGGCTTAGGTCACAAGTCTCTAGTGCAATTCCTAATTCAAACTTCGAGTCATGAGCAAATCCTCCCCAAAATGACATCATTCAATCTTAGTTATTTAAAACTCAATTTTTTCTTAGATTTCATTTCCCATTCTCTATTTCTAAAAATTTTTTTGCAATCTCTCTCTAGAAATCAAATGAACATTGATACCTAGAGTATTTAGTTTTTCAAAAATCATTTGTTGCATGCTAAATTGATGAAAAATGATTTTTAGAATTATCTTTTTTATTTATTTAGAAAAGTTGGTCCTGCCCATAAAAGGCATTATGTTATTATGGTGGGAAGTTGTTACAGCTAGTACTAAAATGAATGAGGTGGTTATTGTGTAGGCATATTAAGAAATTTTGAAAAATTCACTTTACTTTCTATCTTCTGATTTTGGTTCTTCTCTTTATTCTCTTCTTCTCCCTCTTTCTTCATTCTAGCAATCGTTTCATTAGTTTGGTTGACATTGTTATTTTTTTGGGCTATAATTATTGCTATAATTTGTGTATCATGAGTAACTACTAGAAGATAAGTGTCAATGGTATCAAAGCATCTTTCCTGGCAAGTTATTAGCAATGGTAGATGGTGTCACTACTCAACTGCAAAAAAGACTTCAGCAAATTGAGCAAAACTATTGCTAAGATCTAATCGAACTTGCAACAATTAGGGGAGAAGGTAGATAACATTCAATCAAAGATACGAATGACTTTAAGAAATTGCTTATGGGCTTTTTGAATGAAAAGGATTTAAATATTTCTAGAAGTAAGACCCTTCTCATCAGGGAATAGTCTCTGTTATTATCAGAAAATATCAGTAATCAATCTCAAAGTCTTTAATAGTAGCTTAACTCAGTAATGGTGAATACTAGAAGACATCCAAGCCTTGATTTCTCCAGAATGTTCAAGATAGAATGTCCTAAATTTAAAAGAGAGGATTTTAAATAAAGAACATGCTAAGCTTGGAAGGAAAATCTCTTCGATGGCATCAACATTATACAAAATCACATGGTAGATTTGATAAATAAAGTTGGAATGCTTATATGGCTAGAATGAAAAAGAGATTTACTTTAGATAAGTTTGAAGATCTAATGGTAGAAATAGTGGAGTTGAAACAATTAAGGACTCTAGAGCAATACTACGAAGACTTTATTGCTATGTTAAACTCATTACAATTATCTGACTCTTATGCTTTGAGTATATTTGTTAGTAATCTATAGTATGATATTTCCAAGTCTTTTAAGCTCTTTAGACTTCTAATCTAAACCAAGCTCTACACTTGGCCAAACAATTTGAATCCATTTTACATCCCACTAAAAAAAACCATCTGTTGTCAATTCAATCTGTAACAATACTACTATAACTAGTGTATCAAGATTAATTGCTAAAAGATAAGTATCATTAGCAAATTCCATCATTCCTACCTTCACTTGTTATTGCTCGCCACCATCACTAAAGCTGGAATTTCACAAAAATTCTTTTAAAAAAATCCTTTTTCTTAGTCTATCTTTTTATTGAATTTGTTTCTCCAATCCTTAACACACATCGAAAAATAATTATATCTAAGTTAAAAAATCATGATCTCCACTTATGAAAACCTCAAATCCATCGTTGTTTATACCGATCTTTACCACAAGTTGCATGAAATAAACCTTAAAACCCTTCATTTTTCCTACTTTTTGACCAACAATAACTCAAATAGCCCAAGATCCTTAACAAAATTACACAACCCGAAACCGTCAAAGAAAATCACTGCCTCTAAAAAAATCTTATTTTCTTTGTTGCTAGAACGTTTTTTATGACTTTTCTTTTTTACTTTTTTGTCCCTTTGTGGTGATTATTGTGTGTGTTTATATAGACAATGAGATCCAATCAATATCAAATTTAATATTGTAATGAAGTCTCAAGGTCAAAAGGGATTTGCATGTTATTTTAGAATTCCTACCTCAAGGAATTCAATAAAAAAAAAACACTTTATCTCCAAAAAGTATTTCATTTTCCAAAATATTTTCAAAGCGTATTTGGTTTGGGGGAATCTATAATTTTTTTCCTGGAATCTTTATGGTGGTATTTGATTCCCACTTTAGTTCTGGGTAATCCAATTACAAGGGAAAATGTCAAATTGCCAATAACACCCAAAGCACTGAAATAAAAAACTCACATCTTTCAGTGGTATACTAAGATTTTGGAGGAAAAGTTACCTTATTTTCAAACTTGACCTGAATAAAAAATTGATCACATAGCCATTACCTTTTTTAAAAAGTAAGCCTAAAAGTGACTGGAACTCAATTGTAAGTTTCTTATAAACAATATAAATTTTTTTTTAATTTATGTTGCAATTAAGGCATTTCAAGAAAGAAACACCTTAATTGATGAATTATCAATTAAAGCATTTGCTTCATCAAACACCTTAATTGATCATTAATTAAGGCGTTTCAAAAAAGAAATGCCTTAATTGATAATTTATTAAATTTTTTTAGGTCTAGAAAATCATGTTATGACATAATTGATTTTCAGTCTCACTGTTTGTTAAAGATTGAAGTGGCCATCAATTAAGGCATTTTAATGGGAAAATGCCTTAATTGTTGTATATTAAAATTTTCTCTACCGTCTCAAAGATCATATTCTAACAATATAAAGGTTGTATGTCTAATCGTGAAGCAGAAGAACCTATATTTTATACATAAAAAAAGGTGTTTCCATCTATGAAATGCCTTATTTGATGTCTCTATCATGTTTCAATAACCAATATGTTTTTTATTTTTAATTCAACATATCACAACTCAAAGCAAATACTTTTCTCTTTGAACCAACTTCAACTTCAACATCATCATTTAATCTTCATCCTGTTAAGTTTATCTTTATTTTTTACAAAAAATGATATGCATACTTTTCTAATACCTATTTATCTAATCTGTATTATTTGATGTATTCTAATCTTTTCTAAATTTTTTCATATTTTTAAATGTCATTTAAATCTGGGTTTCCATTTCCAATATATCAAACTTGTTTTGTGGTTTATTTGTTTTAACTCCTTCATCCAAAAATGTTTTGTTATTGATTTATATTTTCTTTTATGATATTTGATATATTCATGTACCATCTGTAAAGATTTGCTTTCTATTTTTGTTTTCAACTTTATCAAAATTCTATCTTCTAAATAGTTATAGCTGGTTTATCATTAAGAATGAAGTTGCAATTGGTTACATTGCTTATGATGCATTTCAATTAGATGGAGACTTTGTTGCATGTGTTATGTTTTGTTGCTATAACTTTATTACATATGAATGTTAAAAAATGACATAGACTATCTTATGGCGAACATCTTATGATAGGTTACATATTAGAAAGTTAAACTTAAATGCAATAATCTTTGAGAGCGATAGATAGTGTATAGATAATACTAAAATGGATAAAAGAGCTTTTGCAAAATTATATTTTTTGCTTAAAACAAAATGGGGATTACAATCATCTAAACATATGTCAATAGAAGAATAGTTATTAGCTTTTTTCACATCAAAACCCATCATACAAAAAATAAGGTTATGAAGCATCAAGTAGCTAGATTTTGAGAGATGATTAGCAAACAATTTCATTCTATGTTGAATGTTGTTTTAAGACTACATACACTATTGTTTAAAAACCCGAACCAATACTAAATAATTTAATAGATAATAGATGAAAATGGTTCAAGGGTTGTTTGGGTGCCTTAGATGGGACATACATCAAAGTCAATGCAGAGGCAATTGACAGGCCTAGATACAAAATTAGGAAAAATAAAATTACTACCAATGTCCTTAGTGTTTGCACCTTACATATTCAATTCATATATGTTCTACCAAGATGGAAGGTTCTACAATAAATAGTAGAATGCTAAGGGATGCCAATACACAGAAGAATGGGTTGAAGATCTCATAAGATATTATTTTTATTTTATCCAGGTTATGTTTATAAGGAAACACATTCATCATATTATTAATGTTGTTCCATTGTAACAGGTAATTACTATTTGTGTGATGTTGGATATATAAATGGGGAAGATTTCTTGGCACCTTATGAAGTCAATGATACCATCTTAGTGATTGGAGTGCATGACCTCAACTGACGACCCCAAAAGAATACTTCAATATGGAATACTTCAATATGAAATACTCTTAAGCAAAAAATTATATCAAGAGATGTTTTGGTATATTAAAAGCTAGATGGGCAATTTTAAAAGAGAAGTTATTTTATTCAATAAATACATAATGTAGAATCATTTCTACTTATTGCTTTCTCTATAATGTTATTACGTTTGAGATGGTTTTTGACCCTATTGAAGGTGATGTTGCTGAAGGAAGTATTAGCCAACCAGATGAATATGAACATCGAGATTTGATTATGCATGTTGAACCATCTAATTCTTAGACTGAGTCTAGAAATCATCTAACTAATGAGATGTTCACCCATTAGTTGCAATCCCAAGGATAAAAACATTATACAAATGTTTTGTATGTGATAACATTTGCTCAGTTTATTTGATTTATATACCATATGGTTGAGTGTAGAATTTGCTTTATATCCATGTTGAATATATGTTTACATGATTTTTTTTTTATTCTTAACTATTCAATGTATATTACAATTTTGAGTACACACTTTTTTATTTTCTTTCCATGTGTATTCATTTAATTCATTCCTTTGATGGATTTTTTATTTACTATATTGATATTGTTGCATAATATCTAACTATGTGATTAGGAATTAAACGTGCTTTCATCATGCACCAATCCATCGCAATCCATACGAGGCTTACCCAAAAAAAGAAGTAAAAGTTCGAGGGTAGGTAATCATTCTTGGACTTGAGAAGAGGATTCCTATCTAGTTCAATGCCTATATTCTTTGGTAGAAAATCCTAGATAAAGAGTGGATAATGGGACATTCCACATCCAATATCTAGGTTATCTCAAATGAATGCTAGAACAACTCATTCCAACTTCACAACTTAAAACCACCTCTTACATCAAATCTAGGGTTAAGCTACTCAAGAGCCAATATCATGTAATTTGTTATATGAAAAATTCTAGTGGATTTAGGTGGAATGATCAAGAAAAATGTATCACAGCTAAGAAAAAAATTTTTGATGAATGGGTTCGGGTAAATTTTTTAAGATTACTTATGGCTTACCTTATTTATTCTATTTTTCTATTCTTTTTATTTGGTTTGTATTTGCTTTAACTATTGGCAGGCACATCCATATGCTAAAAGGTTAAGGAACAAATTTTTCCCTTTCTTTGATGATTTTAAAATGATTTTAGGATCTGATAGAGCAACTAATTAAAGAGCTGAAACAATAGCCGATGTAGTTAAATCATTAAATACTACTGAGGATACTTATTTCTGTCCAAAGTTTGATATCCATACTGAATGAAATATGGAGAAAAAAGATGAAAAAGAAATTGGTTCAGTTGCTTCAAGCAACGCTAAGAAATTATTAAGTAAGATACATTCTAGGAGCGAAGATGGAAAAATTGCTGAATTGGTTGACCACATTGACAAATTTGGTGCTTCATATGATAGGGTTGTGAATGTGATGGAAGGCATTTCAATTTTCTTCCAGAAAGAAATCAAAAATATCGATAGAAGAATACCATTTTTCAATGAAATAATGTAACTTGACAATTTCACACCTGATGAAATGATCGTTGCTGGTGAGTATATGCTGAAAGAAAATCTCAACGTTGAGTTTTTCTTTACTTTGCTGCATGTATTTGGAAGTAATTACATTAGAAAATAGTTAAATGAATGTAATGGATATCACCTATTGTTTGACTTTTCCTCTCCTAGACAAACGTAGACCACGCTATATTTTGTATATAGATTCATACAATATTTTTTAAACATATTTATTTAATTAAGGCAGAAAGAGGAAGGTTGTAGATATGCAAATTGTATGGTATGCTATACATTTGTTTATTTAGATAGGATATCATACTTGTGTGAATGAAATAAATATTTGTATTGACTAATTTTATATTTGTATTTAGAGAACAAAAATTGTTAATTGTGTGAATCACAACATAATTTGGACTTATAAATTTCATATTTGTATTGATAGAATAATGTTTGGTGGAGTGTATGTGTCATGAAATGATTTAAATTTAAATTCAACATTAGGATGAACAATTTGCCCCAAAGTGATTAGATTCCACTTGTATAAAGCGAATGATATAAGACAAATATAAACCAATAAACCAATAAAAATTAACAAATATCCAATCATAGTGCCTATACCAAAAAATATGGAATGTTTTTACAGTAAATTTGGTTGTTCAACATTAAGGTTTAGTGAATGTTAATACATAATCACACCATTCTTTGCAAACTTCATCAGTTTTTTCTTGCCCAAAGCTTCCCTTGTTTGCCCACTATAAACAAAAAAATAATAAGTCAATATTATTCAACTTGCACAATATTATATAAGTTTAATTGAAAGATATTATTATTATATAGTATTAATACTAACCTTGAATGGTGTGCTCATAAGATCATACAAAACAATCTCCCTCATAAAATGAATGACATAATATCTACATTTGCTAACTTTCAGTTGACTAGGAACCTAAAAATAAATTTAAGTGGGTTGGTAAACATTTATTTAAATCAATTCAGCTTAAAATAATATATTTTAGACTTACCAATGATGACACACAATTGAACTTTCTATTTTTATGAAAGGTAGCCATTTCCCTAAATTGAACACAAAAACCATAGTAAACAAAAAATAATAGTAAAAACACAAAAACACAATCTAAACTAATTATTACTTATTCATATAATGTAATACCTACTTATTAAATTGACAATAATAGTTATAGGCATCGCTATTGGTTGTGCAGAGTCCACATATTAGTATCAATTACAATAAGTTGCCAATAACCTTTGAAAAATAATAGGCATTATATCAAAATAATAGGCATGATATTAGATGTCATAAATGATACAATTATTACTACACATAGAACTTACGAGGAATTATAAGGCACTAGAAAATAATTGGATGATTTTTGCATGCATTGACCAACATGACGAGAATGATTAGTGATAGTGCCGCCGTCATGACTAATCAAATTTGGGTTAATGAATATGAATCTATGGGTCAATTGTTTCTCCTTTATCTCTTTGTATAAGAGGCTACATGATGACAATCAATAGTATCATTTAGTAATACAACCTCATATAGTATAATCAATATTGATAGAATATATTTAAATTAATTGATAAGCTAACCTCATATACACAATAATATCAGAAGCCAATAACTCAACTATAGTACAAAATACATCAATCTATGCCTCATCAATGTAAGACATTGATGGATGATTAAATAATCCATCATCTCCCTTAATGACAATGACATTTCCTTCTGATAAATGATCAAGTGCATAAGTAGATAACGCATTCATTGTAGACTCTACAGGGGTCATTGTATGAGTCTAAACATCTTATTACAAAAGAGTATGAAATATAAATCTTAAAGCCCATTCAAAAAATAAAAAGTACAAATAAATATTCAATCAATAAACAAAATTATAATAATGATAATTACCGAAGATTGTGTTTGCTGCAAGACTTCATTTGTGAATTCATTCGCGAATTCATTTCCCTATTGAATGTCGATAACAGACTACCTTCGAAACATGTTAGGTTACATTATTGTCAAAATTGCCTCTAAAACTATGAGTCATTACTGTTGACTATATAAGCGTTGCTCTTGCTTATCAAGTCTTTATTATTGCTGTTGAATAATTGCTTTATATTATATATTTTTCATTAAAAGGTTTAGGTTGATTCTTGAAGAACTATGATGGTTACGCAAATCAACCAATCCCCCAAACTTGACCATGTCTATCTTTAGATCCTAAAGCTAATGACAATGAATCTTTGCCATAACTGGTTCACAGGTCACAGATTCATATCTCATACCAAATTCATCCTAAAACACAAAATGATGGTGTGTAAATAACCAAATATAATATATAGTCATGCATAAAAGCACATTCATCCTACATGACAAAATAACAAAATAAACTTACAACTTTTTAGCCATTTCTTTAGTTACATCATCTGTGAACAATCCATCTTTATGCATATGTCTTATTTTCCACACATCCCATTTAGAAACTTCAATTCTAGGGCTAGATGATTCTTAAAAAAAGAATCATTATAAGTTTTATAATTTAAGTTTACATGTTCATAAATATTCATATACGAGTATAAAATAAGCATTTGAATATTTATAAGATCATACTTCAAATTTGCATAACCCTTTCTTGATGTTCGATGGTGATATAATTGTTGGGCCTTAATATTCTTCTATTGTTTTTTGAGTTTCTGGAAACAAAAAGATAAATCATATATTAAGATATCAAATATACTAAACAAAATATTATAAATAATTAACAAATTGGGTACGCATACCAAGAATTCATCTAATAGACGATCTCAAACAAATTACGACCACTCTTCATAGCTGATAATATCTGAATATGTCATTGGAAGATCAGCTAACAATGCAAAATTATTGGTGAACAATAAAATATATTAAATTGTCAATCTATGTCTTAAAGTCTCTAAATGCTTTCCTAGCATATTACAAAACAAACTTTTTATACTATGTTTGGATGTTAGACAATTCCTAAAAAATTGAATACATCAAATAAAATTAACATATAAATTAAATTCAATTAACAATTTAAAATTTTTTGGATATTGTTAAATAAATATACCACAACCGAATCCCATCTATTGTCTTCTTATCATCAAGAACCATCCACGAATTATGGTAGGTAATAGATATCCTATCCCGGACGATAGCTCCAATGTGGTTAGCCAATTTTGCACCTCCACTTAACACAGGCTATCCATCTTGATTGAACTCCATGTGAATTTTTATCTCACTTGCTTTAATCTCATATCCCCTTGATTTTTTTTTCATGATGAATGTGTCTTCTTCATGTTCAGTAAAAGGAGACACATGTTTTTCGGATGCCATAATGCTTACAATTTTGATCAAAATTATATGAAATAACCCCAATTGTCTCTCTATATATCCCACATAGTATCCAATACAGTAAATACACCAATATACATAAAACATAACAAAACCAATAATATTATATAGGGTACAAGCATACTATGTTTCATCAAATCATAAGAGTTCCGTGCAAAATAAATGAAAAAAATATATAACAACTATTTTTCACAAAACCATTCGGCAAACTACAATACTCTAACCAAACAACAAAAAAAATACCATGCACACAATGCAAGGAGGTGTGCGATGTTGGTGACAGTAGTAAATGCTTACATCAATAAATATATACATATATATAGTAAGGAAAAAAATGGCATAGATAGAGGAATAAACATTGTCCAAAAATGATGGTGGTTCGCACATACCTGGATTAAACTCTATGCGACAACATTAAGTTGTTCATGGTCGGCAGTGACGAAGGAGATGAAAAAACCAAAATGCCCAATGAATGGTTGATGTGTTTAAGGAAATACATGCATTATAGCTTTTATTGTTCAGTTGTATTAGCCATATGGGTTTTCAAGGTTCAAGAATAAGGAATTAATTTTTTAAAATGATCAATTAAGGCATGTTTGTACAGAAACACTTTAATTGATATGTTTTAAAAATTATAATTTAGATCAATTAAGGCATTTCTGTATACAAATGCCTTAATTGATATGTTTTAAAAATTATTAAATAGATTAATTAAAGCATTTTTTTTACACAAATGCCTTAATTTATCTAAATTATAATTTTTAAAACATATCAATTAAAGCATTTTTGTACACAAACGTCTTAATTGATATGTTTTAAAATTTATAAAATAGATCAATTAAGGCATTTGTGTACAAAAACATCTTAATTGATCTAAATTAAATATTATAAAATAGATCCATTAAGGCATTCATGTACACAAACACCTTAATTGATCTATTTTATAATTTTTAAAACATATTAAGGTGTTCAAGGAACCAAAATTCTTAATTGATCTAAATTATAAATAATATTTACCCCATTAATTATGGCGTTTATGTTTACAAATGCCTAAATTGATGATGTGTTATAAATTAAAATAACAATCAATTAAAATATTTATTTTCTTTTGCTGCTAAAGGTATCATTTATCGTTTGAGTATTTATTATTAATAAAACAAAATGAGCAGTGGCTATAAACTTGTCAAAGAGATTATGGTAATTATATAACAATTAATATGCGTAGATTCTCCCTTAATGGAATAAGTGAATATGAATACGGGATGTCCTTAAAATAAAAGAAAACCCCAAATATCGTACTTTCTCAAGTATCACACTTTCTTCAAGAATCCAATATTTCATGAACCAAATACTCACTCACATTTTTTTAATTTTTTGGATTTTTTCATTTGTTTATTTTTTTTCATTTTTAAAAAAAATACAAAAACTAAAAAATAAAATAAAATGGTATAAAATGAAAAAAAAAAAAAAAGGACTAGGCTCTTGATTAATCACATACCAAGCCTATTTATTTTAACTCAACCCAAAATAATTTGACCTAGTAATTCGTACTCAACTAGCTTAATCCAAAGCTCACCTAAAAAAGTTATATCAAGCTCAAAAATAATTCAAAAGATCCCGAAGAAAATGTGGTATCTATAATTTCATATCAAATGAGTATCATAATTAAAAGTTTTAAATAGTTTTATATGGTTATATTAAATATGTAATTAGATGTCATAATTAAAAATTTAAAATAGTCTTTTTATATTTATAATAAATTAAAATAAATATTAAAATGAGTTTAACGTGTTAAACTTGTTAAAAGTGTTTCACGTTTTTTATACATGTTAAATGAGTACTCATATAACATGATTTAATTGAATGTGTTTTCCATATTTTAAATCTGTCAAACATGTGTAAGATACAAAAATATCAGGTCAACACAATTAAACACAAAACAAAATTTTCAAAATTTATGTATTATTTTTGCCATATGACAATGTTAAGCAGGTAAAAGTGGGTAGTTATATTTTGTTTTTTTTTTTATTGTTAAATTATTTTTTGTTATACATTTCAAATTGATAATTTAATGCACGGATATCATACTTAATTACGTTAATGAAAATAATAAAACTTTAAATCATGATTTGATCAATATCCAATTAGTTGACATTTAAAGTATAAGGACATTATCTATAAAATAAAATAGTATAAGGACATAATAAGTAAAAAATATTAATTTTATGAACAAATCAATATTAGACAATTTTGTATTTAAAGTATTTTTTTTATAGAAAACAATATACTATATCCAAATAAATTTTAGTAAAAAATTTTGAGATCATAAAAGTAGAAAGGAGAAAACACTCATGAATTTTATTCTTTTAGCAACCAATAATTGTTTACTTAGTTACATATTTTACAGAATGATATAAGTAAATTTTAATCATTCATTAACACATAAAAATATTATAAATATTTTTCCATTGTATTAAATAATAATTAATTATAAATGATTATAAAACGACACCTAATTTTTTTACTAAAAAAAGACACCTAATCTTTTAATCAATGACAAAACACTATTTATAAATAGTAAAATACATTATTTTCAACCACAAAGGATAATCCAAATTACTTATAAATGTAATTAACTTCAATTAGTTATTAAGTGAGATATGTGTTCTATATTTGATATTTGTGCTGCATTTGGATTGAAACGGAGCTGCGTTTACCATGGAAACCTACGTCAACTGCACTGCACAGTGCAAAAAAATGCATTTGGCTTACATGAATGGTGAGCTAGAAATGCAAGTTCACCGTGCCGCAGCTTTAAAATCCAACTGGAGCTTCAAGCTCCAGTAAAAAAAAATTCACCACCAGTGAACCCTATCTTTCAGAAAAAGCCCTTGTTATCTTTTTTTTTTTTTTTTTTTTTAATTTTAATGTAGCAATGAAAATTTATTTAGTCTATTTTTGTCCATTTTTTATTTTTTTTTTATTTTAATTTTTTTTTCATTTCTTTTCATTTTATTTATTTTTAAATTTTATTTTGAATAAAAATAATTAATATTTTAATATAAATAATTATTATCAATTTTTAAAAAATCATTTTTATATATTGTTATCAATTTTATTAATTTATAAATATTTATTAATAAAATTATTATTTGAAATAAAACTAATTTTAGTAATTTTTAATTATTTATTAATTTTATAAATGTAAAATGGTTTAAACTTTTTATTTTATATAAATTTTAATATAATATCTTTAATGATCATTTTCTACTTCTACTATTATTTATCTCACCGCCACTGCTGCGATTACATCCAAATACATATTTCATCATTAATTTTAATCTCACCGTTACAGTATTTAATTTTATCATTACAGTAACTAATCTCACCACTATTGCTATTTTTAATCTCACCGTCTTTAATGGTCATTTTCTTTTTTCACTATTATTTATCTCATCACCACTACTACGATTACATCCAAATACATATTTCATCACTAATTATAATATCACCACTACAATACTTAATCTTATAACTACAGTAACTAATCTCACCACTATTACTATTTTTAATCTCATTGAAATTAATCTCACCGTCCATCCAAATAGACCTTTGATTGACTAACAAGTTGAGATTGCATAAAACAAATTGATATTGTCTTTTGATGGACTAAATTATTTAAACCTTAAATTATCATGTTAAGGTTTGAAATTTTTGGAAATACTATCATCTTCCTCTTGTAAACAAAAGAAGTTATTTTTAATGAAATTATCATGTACATGAACAAAAATGTACATGTGACATGTTACTGTGGAAGAAATTAACCTTTTTAATGAAAATTTATACTAAAATAAATACTTTTCAAATATTAAAATTAAATTTTTTTTTGTTAAATTTCATTTGTCAAATAAAAAGAAATCAAGTAGATTTAGGAAAATGGATGAACAGGCACACAACACAATTAAATCAATCATTGTTGTACCAACACGGACCATATTGTTATAGTAATAGGTCATGCCAGCCTTATCGAACTGTTTGGCTAGTAAGGTTGGCAACAGATTGGGTCAAGACGAGTTTGTGCTCGCCTCGAACCGAATCTAATTTTATATTCATAAAATTTGAACCCGACTTGACTTGAAAATTTTTTTTATTTTTTTCATATCTAAACTTGACTTGACCCGATATTAATAAAATATTATTTTTTTAATATAAAATATTATTTTTTAAAATATAATTATATAATTATATAAATATATATAAAAGAATAATTAAAAAAATAATTTTTATATAATATCAAGTTGAATTAGATCGAGTTTATCTAAAATTTGAACTTGATCCGATCTTCATTTTTTCTTAACATTACCTAATTCGACCCGACCTAAAATTTGATTTAAAAGCAAAAATTGACCCTATAAGGTCGAGTCTGATCGAAACTCGTCGGAGATGAGTTGGACTACCAACCTTATTGGCTAGGCCAATTGTTTTTATCCTTGAACCAATATGACGACTCATGATGGGTCACAATCTGGCATAAAACACGGTCCAACATGACATAATCCTTTGTTTTTTATTTCATTTGGTTCACATCAATCATATAAAGAGATAAAAACAATGATCCATGTGGTATATGTTATATAATATTTGTATTTGTAAAATTTATTATTTTTTAGTTAATTAATGATTATTAAATTTATTTATTCATAGTGAGTTTTTTCCATTTTTCTTTGGACGTATACATTTTAAGTTGAACCACATAAATCATGTGTTTAATATTTTTTTTTCATAATTCTGACACTAATTAAATAGTAAATACATAAAAAAAAAGCAATTAAAGAAAAATATTATATGTGAAATATATATTGAATCATGTTCGGCCGAGCTTTCCCACTAACGTGCTGGCTAGCCCCGACATGACCCATCTTATCTTTGGGCCATAGGTCATGCTAGGCTTTGTTCTCAAGAAATTTGGTCCATGGCAACATGATCTATCTTTCCATCCTTTGGGCCTGCACAGCCCGATTTTGCATCGTGCCCAATACTACGTTGTGCAAGGATAGCCCGCCCATTTTGTCACCCTTAAAATCAACCAAAAAATAGAAAATAACCTCGACGTATTACAAGCAATAACTTCGACATCTTCGACAACACTCTTGCCTTCTTATTTGGATCCAAATTTTTTATATTTATTTTAATTATAATCTATTTCGTAAATAAATTTTTTTTATAAAATATTTATTTTTTATTTAATATTTAAAAATATTTTATTTTAATATACAAATTCATAAAATACAAATAACAACAAATGCATGTGTCATGCCTCCTGAACACTTCTGTCACAAGTAAAATATCCACGTCATATTTTAATTTTATTAAAAATTTATTTTCAATATAATAAGAATATTTTATTTTCATTTAATTTTAAAATTATCAAAATTTATAGTATAATGATAAAATTAAATGAAACCAAAGTAAAAGGGTAAAATTTAGTATTCAATTATAGTAAAATAACAAAATTATCCTTTATGCAGAAAATTTTTTGAAAGAATGATTTTTGGGGTTAAAACATTTGGAAAGACTTCTCTTTCATTCTGGCACATGTAATTCCTTGGTCGGTAAGAATGGTAACAAATAGAATATTTATTATTTTTGAAATATTTTGAATTCCTTTAATATTAATAATATTTGAATTTATTTAAATATATATTTAAATTTAGTATTATTATTTAAATATGAATTTATATAAATAAATACTATCTATAATTATTTAAATTTGTTAAAATATATATTTATTTAAATTTTTATTAAAATATAAAATAAATAAAATTTAATTTAAAATTTAAGTTCACTTTTTATTAATAACAAATAAAAATTATTTTTTAAAATCTGAAATTTTTTACAAAATAAAATTTTATATATTTTACATATCTAAATAAATAACGAATTTACATATAAATTCAAAATTTATTATTATTTATTAAAATTTAAGTAAATTAAAATATTAAATATTTTTAAAAAATACTATATATATTCATTTTAAATCTATCCTAAGTAATAAATTATTTATTTATAATTATTTAAATCTAATATAAATGAATCGATCGATAAATAACATTTATTATTCATTATCATCCCTATTTCTCTTAGGGTGTCGCGTAAAAAATCTGGATATCGGGGGAGCCAACCCAAATCCCTTAAACTCATGGCCGTCAATTATCCCTAGTTACATCATACGCTCATCAAAAGAACAATTCTTTTTTTCCTAAGATCGCTGACATGTACGTCCAGATTTAAAGTTAAAACTCTTGCCTGTGAGCGTGTTCTACCTTCTTATATAATTATCCTCAGTCTTCCCATTCTGTCCATTTTTTTTATTTAATATAAATATATAAAAGTTAAAATTAAAAAAAAAAAATTATCACATGAATAATCTCATTTTTTGACATATAAATAACTTTTAAAAATAATTATGTATCTATTACTTAATATCCTTAATTTGATTTAATTTAATTTGATTCTGATAAATTAATTTTATTTATATTTAATTGCTTAAATTTATCTTTCAAATAATTTTAATTCTTAATTGATATTTTATAGGAACATTAATTATATTTACTTTTAATAGACTAAATCTCTCTCAATTAATTTTAATTATTAATTTAATTTGATTATGATTAAATTATGTTTATTTTAAAATTTAATCTTTTTTTTTATATTTCCCATATTTATTACATAATTTTTTTGTTTTAAGCCATGTCCCTCTCGATGTATTGTTTGTTTTTTGTGCAACTTGAATATGAGATATTGAATTTCTGCTTTAATATTTTAATTTTGTTTTACAAGTGCTTAAAATTTATGTTATCTTCAAAATAGATATTAGATTTTGTTTTAGAGTTATCCCTGGTCCTTAAAACTTTGTGTAAAATTTCATTTTGATCCATAATCTTTAAAGGGTTTTAATTAGATCCCTAATTGCTTAAAGTTATTATAATTTGATTTTTTTTCTTTTATGAAATGGTCTAAACTAATAGTAAATACCAATTGGAGCCACATGGATGGTGTTAGCTGACATCTCATGTGGCAGACAAAAGGATATTAAAAGAGAATTTTGCTCAATATTTAAGGACTAAAGATGCTATCTCAAAATTTTTATTTCAAATATATTTTTATAAAATATTACATTTACAATAATGTTTTTATATTTTTTATTGTAATATAATTTATCAATTAAGTATTTTTTTTTTGTTTTTGATAAAAGTATATATTCATAAATTAAACTTAAGTTAAAAATTTTAAATTCTTTTTGAAAAATTTCATATCATTTTAAAAATTAAAAACCATTTTATATTAAAAAAATACTATTTTACTAATAAAACATGTTAGAAAATATTTTTTTCTATCCAAAAAATTTATTTTCTATTAAAAATATTATATATCTTTTCCTTTTCCTTTTGTCTAATATATTTTATAAAGAAAAAAATGAAAAAAGTAAAAATAAAAATGATGAAAGGAAAAAGACCTTTTACATTTCATATATATTTTATAAAATATTATAATTTAAAATATTTTTAATTTTTATTATGATATTATATATCAGTAAAATATTCCTTTGAATATAAAATATAATTAAAAATAAAATATAGTTAAAATTTTGAAAATAAAAAATTAAATAAAAAATTTTTATATAAGTTTAAAAAATTAAATAAATAAGTTTAAAAAATTAAATAAAAAACTCCATATCATTTTAATATTAACTAAAAACTTTTATATCATTTTAAAAAATAGATTTATTAATAAATTTGAAAATCTATTTTCCTTCCAAAAATTATATTTTGAATATATATTTTGTTAAAAATTTTATATTTATACAAAATAAAATCATATTATTTTTAATAGCTCAATTTCTTCCTCTCACCAGATCAAAGGCGGTAAGAGTTGGTTTGATTGTCTAATTTTTTAAAATTTTTGTTACTATAAAATTTTAATAAAGAATAGATTCAAACTAAATTTTTCAATGGAAAAATATTATGAATAGATTAATAAAATCAATTTTTTAAGTTGATTTAAAATTTTTACTTAATATTTAAAGATATGAAGTTTTTATTAATTTTTTAGATCAACATAACTTTTAAAATGATATGGAACTTTTTTCAAAAGGATTTTGAAAATTTTAACTTAATTTTTGAAAATTTCTTTTCTATTAAAAACAAAATATTCAACGAATAAAATATATTACAATTAAATAATAAAAATATTATTGTAAATTAATATTTTATAAAATATATTTGAGATATAAAAAAAATTCAAGATAGTAGCATCCGTAATCCCTAAAAATTAAGCGTAATTATATTTTGATTCATTTATCAGCCACGTGTGATGTCAATTGGCAATCTATATAACACCAGCTAGTACTTATTATCAATTTAAATAGTTTCATACACAAAATGATCAAAATAGAATAATTTTGGGTAATTGGAGATCCAACTAAAATTTTTTAAACATTAAATTTCAAAATAAAATTTGACTCCAAATTTAGGATAATAGGATTTATTTACCTTTTATTTTATTATGTATGACATTACATAAATCATAATTTTTTTTCTTTTATTCAAAATCTTTTTTTAATTTACTTCTTTCATTTGGTGCTATGTATAATGATTATGTTATATTTTTTCTATAATGTTTGACAATTTATACGCGTATGTGTTTTTTATTATTCAAATCATTTTTCATTTGCTTTATATTTTTTATTTAATTTTTTATTTGTATAATTAGTTGTAAATACTTTATTTCTTACTATATTAATTAGTTTTTAATATTTTTTATTCTAACTCTCTCTATTTGCTTCATATCTTATTTAATTATTGTTATTTTAATTGTGTTTATGGTTGATTAATTAATTTGTAAATCTTGCATTAGATTATTTGTCTTTAATATTTTTTACTTTACAAGATTTTAACTCCTTTCTTTTCTTTTATTTTTATTGCAATCTTTTCTACATTGGTTTCTTTTGAGTAAAATGGATAGCATAAACCACAAGATTATACATGAAAAAATTGGAAAGAAAGATGATTGAAAAATCACAACATTATATTCAAAACTCTAAAAATATCATTTTTGTTTATAAATTATAATTTTATCTTCTTTAATTGTATATATAAATATTTATATAACAATTTGGTAACATAAAAAATAAAATCTCACTCGTACATCTCACGGCATTAAAGCTAGTCTCTATATAATTTTCAAGTTGTTCTATTTTTTATTTCTTTAATGATATTTTTCTCCCCATTTTCAAGCTAGTCTCTATCAATTATGATTCAAAGTTGATAAAAGAAAGTGCTTTCAATAATGTGGATGGTAATGTTGGTAACTTGGATGAGTTGGAAAAGCGAGTTCACTTGATTCAGGGAGTACTAGAAGGAATTATTGTGATTGAAGCAGAGAAGTATGAATATTACATTGTAAGGATTACCCATTTTTTAGCTTAGTGAGTAAGATGACTTTGTTGAAATGATTTTTTCCATTTTTCTTAGAACATTTAAGGAAATTTTTTCCAAAGTGCAAAATGCTCGGAGAGCTTACGAGGATTGGTATTTGAATATAATGCTCCCATAAACACACCCTTATTAAACTGGCATTGGAGCAATTAATTCTATAAGAAATGTTTGATTTGCTTGATGTCTCACTAAAACACTTACATAAATCATAACTTAAATAAAACTAATTTGGATGCAAACAAGAGCTCAATCCTGCTAAATCCAAATCCATAGAATTGATGCCACCATTCTGTGCTTCCCAAAACCACCTTTCGAACTTTGATCTGTGACCTGTATAGTAAAAGAAAAGAGAACTGCTCTCTGTCTCTCAAATTGAAGTTATGAAACTTAATAGGCTGGTTTTATATATATATATATATATATATAAAGATGAAAATAAAGAACTCTCCTAATATGTTAGTCAAAATTGACCTATCACATTATATGGGTCCAAATATAGAATAAATCGAGACAAACTTAACTAATATCATACTATGTGGTTAGGTATGTCATAACATGGTACCATTACAATTGCTCATAATTCAACAATAATTGACCCAAGTCTGAATTAATTGACTTAGTCTACAATATGGAATAACTACAATGATTTCTCACTTGGACAACACAAATCAATTCTAAATATTTTAAAATATATAGTATAATATATATTTACATATTAAAAAACCAAACCTGGACTAACCAAATGAGCATAATCGAAACTGTCAAATATGAGTAAATGTCTGAACCATCATATAACAAAATAAGCACTTATAAGTCCCATAATACATTATGTTGATAAGGTACAAATGTGTGGACTTACAGGCTCTTTGCAGTCTAAAAGTATTTATAAGACTTAGAATGTACTGTATTGACAAGATACATGTATGTAGACTTATGAATACTTCAACAATAGCAACAACGGCAAGCATTATGAGCTCTTAAAATGCATTATACTATAGGGTACTTGTACATAAATTGATAAACACTTCAAAAACAATAGTGTGATAGTGTGAAATGGAAATAATGTGAAAACAAAATCAAGATCCATTTCTAGTAGGCCCTTGCATCCAAACTGAATGATACACTGTTTCAATAGAACCATATGAGACTAAACCAGAATATCTTATCCAACGAAATACCATATTCAACAAAATGCATGCAAAATAGAATGTACATATGGCAAATAGGAATCTATCCATCACAGTTGCAACTAATTTCATTACACAAAGCTCCCACTAACTTAATACAATAGAAGGCTCTATAAGGCCTGTATAAGTGTTATGTTGTCAAGATACTTTAGCAACCAAAATTAGTTAGTGGTTACACTAGAATGAGCTTTATAAATTATGTGCTTTACAATTTACTCCAATAATGGATTCCATTACTTTCTCTCTAATAAACTGAATAATGATTTTTATATATTTAGAGTGTGAAGAACTTCTATTATTTGAGAAAAATCACCTATTATGGTGTGTCCATAATACATCTTTAATGACTTCAGAATGGGACCCACGAAACTCAACCATAAGATGAAATTTTACAACCAACAATCTAACATGTAGCTTCACACTATGCTACATGCTTTGCTTGTAGCTGACATAATTGAGGATGTTGCGAGTGTTCATTTCACACTTTCTAAGAAAAAATTCCTTTAGCCAACACTATCAAAATTGGTTTTTTATAGCTTACTGAAACATGATCAAACATCTAACTAAATACACAATGTCATATTACTGATGTCTTAATGCATAATTGCTTAAGTATATCTAAAGTACATCTGTAACATACATCATATTAGAATGTATATATACTTAAGCATAGATCAAACTACCCGTAGTTGAAGCATATTGAGTAATCGACATGAGCACTTTCATTATCATCATGATGACTTGAGATTTCAACGATATGTCATTCTTTGCAATAGGCACCTTAGTATAGGAAAACACTAGTGCATATTACATCTACTCATCATATAATCAATGTAGTTTTTTTAAAACAAACCAAATATGCCTCTATAGCTATTACGAAGAATCTTAATCCTAAGACTTAAATAGGAGCCTCATTTAGATTATTCACCAAAAGTGACATGACAATATATTTATGTCTAAAATAACATGTCAGTGCCTATGGTTGCCTATATGATATCACTAATGTAAAGCACCCTAAATACACTGCTCCTACTAACCTTTTGATATATGCACTGATCACCAATGTTTTCCTTATAGTGACAATCTTATCTAACTTTAAATACCTCGATATGAATGCCACTAACCTTTTAAGTTACATCACAAAAAACCATAAATCCTGTAACTTACTCTATTTAGACGTCTTACGTATAACACATGCAACTCTAAGCCAAATAAGCCACCAATGTTTATAAAAATTCTAAAAGAATAAGTGGTAGAAACAAGATAAAATGATTTTTTACATTTAATTCATTCTTTTCGTTTAAAGTCTTAGGCCAAACGATTGGTTTTAAACCTTTTGTGGCATCTTTCATCAATTGCTAAATCACAAAAGGGATAGCACAACAACATATCATTTAATGAGAATAACTTTACGGAGTTAAAGACCTAATACTCTCACTATCTAAATCATCCTCCAGATAAATTGTATAGTCAAACTTGATGATTTCAATATTGTACGACATATAATTGAATCTAGAATCTCTAAAGCTTATACAATAACCAATAGAATGCTAATAATAGTTTTCTAATCAAGTTTCCTTGATTATGGGTTATGGATTTTTATTACAATCCCAAATAAAAAAAACAACGTTGAATCAACTTCCTGTCTAACCATAATTGGTAATAACTTTAAAAGCTAATTTCACTTAGCACTTTTACTTAGACTTAATGTTGTAGTCTGAAGGCTTCATTCCATATGAAATCCAAAAATATGGAATTACTTAACATATACTACACTATATATAGAAGTACATAATTGGCTCTTACTGTAACCTTATTCTTATTCGATATCCCAAGCACAGCATATTAAGTGTCAACACCACAGCTTGCAGAAGACTCAATAGAATAGTCCAAGATTATGCCTAGTTTCATTATACTAACCATAGTATTCATTACCTTCGTTTGATCTTATAGCCTTAATTTTGTATTTTTCAAAAACTTTGGCAGTAGATTTTAAAAGCTTTAAGGCTTTAACAAATTAAAACTTTGTACTCCATATGATCAAAACCTGAATGGTTTTTAATGAGGATAATGAAATGCTTATATCCACTGAAAGCAATAAGTGGGAATAATTCAAAAAATGTTGGTACATGTCAATTTGTAAACATATCTACATCTGTTGATCATGAGCATATATTAGCAATGAGATTTCTCTTAGCGTAATTTACTTATGTGCTAAATTCAAAATGCCCTTAATGCCTATGCTACAATATGGTAGATTTCTCACTTGTTCTACCAAGATTCGAACCCACAACCACATTATTTACTATATGCATAACTAAAAAAGATTGCCCATGTTCATAAATAACACTAGTATCTCACTACGAAAAGCAGAAGGTATAGTATCTAGATTGGATTTGAATGAAAAAGGCTAATAGAATGCCTTACTTTATTTTTCAATCTAAAAAATTTTTACAATTGGCCCTATTGTGCCTAATTTATAACTAAAGTGCCACACAATTCCAAATTCCTCCATTTATAGTTCAGAGGCATTCGTGGAAATGCAATGGAAAGTGAGCTTCACAAAATTCTTCTTCTTAAATGACCTTTAATGGAACCTTCTTGAATGATATTTGGTTTTGCAATAGTGCTAACTTGTATCATTTAGAGGGTAGAAAGAGATTACCAACATATAATATCTCTTTCTCTTCGATGTTTATAGCATTCATGACATTTGCCAAAAAAAAAAACTGGTCCCCTACTTTAACGTCAATCATTTTTAGAATGTGCTCACAAAAACCATCTACCTAATCCAATATGGTAGTAGTGAATGGTATATGTGGTTCAATATTTCAACCTTATGAAACTCTTTTAAATTGACTCTTATGTTATCTATTATTATTATCAATGTGTCGAACACTTTATCTGATGTGCTTATTAATGGTATACCTATGCGTCATCAGACAATTCTAATTAAAGTGTCATTAGGAAGCACACTATCTTTTTGTCCTCAATTAAGCTCCAAAAAGTGGCTATGGAATAAGGATAGACTCTTAGGGCTAATCCCAAATTCATTATGTCCAAAATCATAGATAGTGATTTACACTATTTATTGAAATTAATCCTACTAGATGATAGTTGCAAAAATAGAATCAAGATTATAGGCTTTACAGAATAACTCAAAATGGTATTATGCATGTGTACAGAATCATACCATAATAGTTATTCTATTAAATTCAAAATTCAACATTTTCCCAAAACATACTACAAGAGATAGTATAAAACTAGTCAAATCTATGATAGGTGATCTGCAAGCACACTGAATCATACAAGTAATACAGAGTAAGTAGAGTATCCTTCCTATGAAGATTGAAAAATAGAAAACTCAAGCACCAAAATTGTATGCCCTTAAACCTATACCTAGAAAAATCAATTAAAAGATATAAAAACTAATCAAATAAAAATCTAAAACATGCAATACTATGAATCAATACCAAAATAAACTAAACAAGTTATAAATAACTAAGGACAAGAAAAAAAAAACCAATCTAATAAAATAATAAAAAATCTAAATCAATTAAATCTAAATACCATAACCAAAATTTAATTAACTATAAATAGCATAAACCAAAGGTAATAATGCAAGTAAATAAGCAATACTAATCAAAAGAACCAAAACAAAAATTTATAAGAATCAAATATGCAATGCCAAATATTAACCCTAATGAACTAACATGCAAACCATGTAAACAGAAACCGTAATTAATTATAACTCATGCAAGTAACTTTATTTTAATTAAATAACATGCAATTAAATCAAATTAAACTTAAATAGAAATTAAATCAACTTAATATGCAAAACCTAAATGATATAAATGTTAATCTATTGCAATTCATGCAAACCCTAATTAATAAGTACTAAACCGAATTGAAGCAAGAATAATTAAATGAAGAATTAACTAATTATTACTCTAAAAATGAAATCAAACAATTGAAATAAACACCCAAATTGTAATTATATCAATTTAACCCTAAATCATGCAAACCCTACAAGCATGTGATAATTAAACTTAAATCTAGCCCTAACAATGTAACTTACATATTTAAAGATGACTTAAACATGTAATTGGATGAACTCGAACAAAATAGAACATGAACATCATGAATTAAACAAGACTTAAACATAGAATTGCAAATTATAAAGATTAAAATCCAAATTGATTGCAACTAACACTTTTTAAACCAATTTGCATGAAAACTAAGTAAAATAGAATAAAAAGAAAGCATTAAACCAAAATTCAATTGAAGTAAACTTAAAATAATGTGCATGAACTGAATTGAAAAAGCATAAAATTAAAAGAACAAGAAAGTTAAAACAGAAAGTTTAAATGCTAAAGAAAACTGAAAACAAAAAAGCTATGGATTGGTCTGTCACCTTAACCCTTTTACACCATTTTCCTAACACTTAAATAATGTATTTATAGGCCTAAAAATCCCCTAAAGTGTTTGGCTGAAGATGGGATTCCAAGAAGACTTCACATAATTTTGATTAAACTTGGTCTTTTTAATCCCAAAATGCTTATCAATAAAAACTCTTTAAAAGAAAGTTTCTAGACCTTACTTGGCTTTTAGATCTTTACAATACCATAACTTATCATGTAACAACTCATACCATACATAAATTTATCAGAAATAGAATCTTGCCAAATCAAGAAAGTATATTTTTGGCCTTACTATATTTAGCTTCCAAAAAGTTACTTCAAATCCTTCCACCTTGATCTTCATCTTCTCTTCCATGCCTTGGCTTGAATTCTTAAAGAGAAATCAGAAATTAACTTTATCCAAAATGATTCTTAAATGCCCATACAAGTTGTATTTATAACCATACAAAATCCTACTCCAAGTAGGATTAGGAATACTTCACAACTAAGAAAAATAAATCCAACTCCAAATAGAAAAAAAAAGAATTACCACCTCATCACCACATCATCTTTCCAAACTAATAAGAAACTCTTTATATGCCATGTCATCCTATAGTAATCCCATGCATGTGCACCTACACAAGCTACCATGGACTTGCAGTCATGTGAAAGTACAATTCTGCCCTTATTTTTTACCAAAATTCAAACTTGAGTTCTTACGTGAATTTTCATCTTCTTTCTTCAATATTCATCATCTTCAACTCCATAACACTTGCCAAAGCCAATCTTGAACATCTGTCATATTCTTGAATTTCAAAATTTTTAAGAAAATAAAAAACTTCCAAGAACCTCTCAACTATCCATAGTATGATCAAGAATCATCCAAGGATCATCAGGAAACTTTAAGAATCGTTAAGAATTAACAAAAATCATTCTTTTCTTGAAGAAAACCTATAAAACAAAAAATTCAACCATTTAGGGATAAAAAGAACTTTATTTTGCTAAGAACTAAGCAAAAATCAACTATAAAAGCACTAGAAATAACTCTATAATATAGAGTTATCGATAAAACCTTGGAATGACTTGCCACCAATAGCGTAGCTAAATCACATTATGTCCAAACCAAAATCCTTTCCTTCCCAAGCATCCTTCAAAATAATAACTAGTTTAATAGGGAAAGTGTTATTATTTCTACAAATATTGGTAAATGTTGGAAATATCATAAGTGATTTACCTTATTATTGTTTGGAATAAATTATCAAAAAATTTTCATGATCACTCCCATGACAGGTGGGCTTTAATCAATCTGTTAGTGATTTATGTAATTTAAGAATATTTAAAAAAATTGTCATACCAAATTTAATACAACTAAAATATGCTATATCTGGATACATATTCAAAAAATTAATCTAACAAAATCAATCAATTTCATTTAAAGTGAATATTCAAATAATAAGGTAATTTTTTATTAATTAAATGGGCTTTACAAAATTAAATGAATTGTTGATAGATTGCGTAAACTTTAATTCACAAAATTAGGCTAACCCTAAATAGTTCATTTAAAAACCCATTTAATTCTGCCCAATATTTTATTAAATGGAGCAATTAATTTTGGACCAAAATATTTTGCAAAAAATTTTAACTCAAATGGCTATAAGCAAAATGGTCCAAAATCAATTAAATTAGGCCTAAATTTTAATGTCAATAAAATTAGTCTAAAAAATATAGCAAATTAATTCCAACAAAATGACATAGACTTGAATGGTTGAAATAAAATTAAAAATTAAAAATGACCTCAATTAATTTAATTTGGTAAAAAATCAAAAAAATTTGCTACCCTAATTTAACAATAAAATGGCCAACATTAATAAATTAATGGTCCCAAAATTTAATAATAATAATAATAATAATTCCCATCCAAATTAGCCTAATCTTAAAAAGTCCAAAAGAGGAAAAATCCTTAATCCAAAAACAAATTGAGAAAAAACCCAAAAATTTAATTTACATAAAAAATAAATGCCTAATTATAAAAAAAATGGTCCAAATATTTAATAAACAGAAATGGCTTAGTTACAATAAGGGGTAACCCAAATCAAAAGGCCCATATGCTCAAAATGCTAAAATTTTCAAAATTTTCTTCTCTTTTTTTTTTTTTTAAATTTTTGATTACACACCAGTCAAGGACATGTAGCGCATGGGGTCATCACACAAGCACACATTACACACATGCGATGTGCTTGTCAAATAAGTGGATGCATGTTGAAAATAATAGGTGCTTGCATTACAAAATGTTGGGTGTACGCTTGTGGGTTTTCTTCACCCATTTGCCTACAATTTGATTATTTTAAACTAATCCAACACGTTTTGTACAAAACTCATCATTTTCACAGAACTAAAAAAAATCATATTTCATCCCCCTTCAAACTCCATAACAATAAAACTATAATTTGGAGTCCAAAAATGCAAAAAACTAAATGAGTTTAAGAAACCCAAAATTCCAATTGCAACATCTACATGATCAGAAGTGGTTAGTGAACTCCACAGTGAGTTTGACTCTGATACTAATTGTTGAATTTTGCCAGAAAGCTCATCGAGTCACTAGCATAATTTATACCTAAAATAAAACTAACTTAGATCCCAATAAGATTTTAGTCTTACTAAATGTAAATCCACATAATTGATACCGTTGTTTTGTACTTCTTAATGCCACCTTTTGGGCTTTAATTGGTGAACAGAATAGTAAATGGAGATAGAACTGCTATTTGCCTCTCAAACTGAAGTTATGAAATCTAATGGGCCAGCCTTATATATATAGAGCTAAAAGTAGGGACCTTTTCTAACATGTTAGTCAAAATTGACCATTCCCATTGTAAATTCAATACAAAATTAAATTAGGATTACGTTTAACTAAAATTATACTGCACGATCGGTTATGTTATAACATTACACGACAATAATTAGTCGTAATGACATTAATTGACCTAAATTCCAATTAATTGATTGTCACTAATATGAGATAATTACAACAATAAACCTAAGAGTTATATTTTAATATTTCTATTTTTATGGTTATATGAAAATTTGGTTAATTCAAAGATTGGTTACAAATATTGTAGAGTCTGATTTTTTTTTTTTTGTCATTGTAGGCATTCATTGCTCTGAAGTGTAATTAAAAAAAAATAGAATGTTTGCATTTTTCAAGGTATTTTATTTGGTTTTAATTGCTTTCCTTTTTTAAATTTTTTATGAAATTAATTTGCTTAGTTAATCTCTTTGTTTTACATTTTGGGAACAAGCTACTTTTTACTGTAAAAGGTTATGGTACTCTTTTGTTTCCTCTTGATAAGGTGTAAGAGGTGTGTGGTTCTTGACCTATTAATTTAGGAATTATTTGCATAACAAGATTGTTGTGTTTATGCAAAGCTTAAATATGGTGCTTGTCTTTACAGATAGAGGTCATGTTATTCCCTTTGAATTCCCCTGTTAGAGCAATTGACATGGAAAAAGATAAAAATGGTTAATAAAGATTCTGAAGCTTTCGCTAAAAATGACCATGACTTGATCATAACAAATAAGTTGCATTTATCTATCGATTTTGTAATCTAAAATAAGTTAAATATGTTAACAAAAACTATAAAAGCTTGTAGTACCCAATTTTAGGAACAGAGGGTATCACTCTTCTTGCTAAACATTCGTAAGAGTCATGATGCAGACAACCTTTCTTAGCCTACATGAGAAATAATGCCATGCTTACCTATACATAAGCCATTAACAATTGTAAATGATATGGTTAAATTTGGATTTATTATGGCTAAGGGTTCATATGATGCAAAAGGTAATAAATTAAACCCTTACGAAATGGATACCCTCAATGCCTTTTCCAACTATCAACAAAAATTTGGTCAAGTTTCTTTCTTTTCTAAGTGATAGACTTCCAAGTCCAACCTAGTCTAGAGAATCTTGATAAGATTCATATTATCTTGGTAGAGGCTGAAATGGATTATGGTGATAGTGGGTTGGATCTAGATCTCTTTGTGCCTATTTTTGGCCCAATTACTTAATCTAAGGTCAAGAAGTTAAAATGACACTTAATTTGTTGTTAAGGGTCAAGAAGTTACAATATGAGATTTTCTCTAGGAATTTTACTTATGGGAATGTGATTCTCATGTTTGGTTCATTGGTATTTGATTCCTAGAGATAATTTTAGATTTCCAACAGTACCCAAAAGTCACGAAATAAAAAATCCACATTTTCTTGTAGTTTTTTAAGATTTCGGGAGAAAACTTATTATTTTAACATATTTGACTTGAGTAAAAAATTATTTTGTTCTATTTTATCTTTTTGAAAATCAACATATAGAAAGAAAAATGATAATAATTTTTTATTTACAACATAGTATTGGAAAACAAATAGCACAAATACTACATTTCTTGAAAGCTTAATGTAGTATTTGAGTATTATTTTTTATTTTCAATGTCAAATACAATGTTTGTAAGGAACCAAACACAATAATTGTTTATTAATTTTTTTTGAAAATTTTTTTATTACAATGATGACATTTTTCATGAACAAAACATTGTAATTGCTACCAATGATGACGTTTTTCATGACAAAATGTTGTAATTGCTATCAACTACGATGTTTTTCATGAACAAAACATCGTAGTTGCTATAGTACAATTAATTTATCACCTATGTAATGTTTTGTTATTTTCCTATCAAGATTGCGTTTCTGACATAAGAAAAGTCATAGTTATTAATGAAATAACTTTTTAGACAACAAAGACCAATTTCAAAAAGTTAAATAACTTTTTTTAATAACAAAGACCACTTTCTTTTTTTAGATAACATTGTAGTGCTATAATCAAAGCCATTTCTTTTTCAACCAAATTAGCTTCAACCTTCATGATTTCATTTTCATGTTGTTCATTTTATTTTCTATTTATTAATAAAAAGTCAGTTTACTAGTTATTACAAATGATCTATTCTACATTATTTGTTTGATTCAAATGCCTTCTTATTTTTCTTGATTGAAAAGATGTAAAAACATCATATGTGTTCGTCATTTTGGTTTTAGTCCTTGATATACAAATGTTTTATTGTTGGTTTTTGTTTTTTGTTGGAAGTGTCTGATATTCCATCTACGAAATGCACATATTTTTTTTTGACAAATGTTTTCAACATTAACCAAAATCTTTTTTTTAAACAGTTATGACTCGTTTATCAATAACAAAAAAAGATGCAATTGTTAACCGTGCTTATTATGTAATTGAACAGGATGGAGACTATGTTTGAACTATTACTAATTGTTGCTATGACATTAGTTGCAATAAAACTTAGAAAAAGATGTAGACTATCTTATCTTGATAACACTCATGATAGGCTATAGATTAGGGAGTTGTATTTAAACAAAATGGTTTTTGAGAGTGATGGATAAAGTGTAGATAATTATAGAATGGATGAGAGAGCTTTTGTAAAATTATCTCAATTACTTCAAACATAAGGGTGATTCGAGCATTTAGACATATGTCAATAGAAGAATTGGTCATTAGCTTCCTCTACATCATTGCCTATCATGCAAAAAATAAGGTTATAAAGCGTCAAGTAGCCAGATCTTGAAAGATAATCAGTAGGCAATTTGATGTCGTGTTTAATTCTATTTTGAGACTGCATCCCCTGTTATTTAAAAAACCAGAATTGATAGCAGAGAATTCAATTGATAATAGATGAAAATGGTTCAAAGGTTGTTTGAATGCCTTAGATGGAACATCATAAAGATGAGTGTAGACTCAATTGACAAGCCTAGTATAGGATTAGGAAAAACGAAATTGCTACCAATATTCTTAATGTTTGCACACCAAACATGCAATTCATATATGTTCTACCAAGATGACAAACTTCTACAGAAGATGGTAGAGTGCTCAAGAATGCCAAAGATCCCATAAGGTTTTAGCTTTAATAATTTGGTTTTAGTTTTGCATGGAACACATTTTTTTTATGTGTATTAATGTTGTAACACTAAAATAGGTTTTTACTACTTGTGTGATGCTGGATACACAAATGGAGAAAGTTTTTTAGCTTCTTATAGAGTCAAAGATACTACTTGAATAATTGGAGGCCAGGAAACTAACCAATTGTACAAGAGATATGCCAGTATACTGAAAGCTAGATGGGCAATTTTAAGGACAAAGTCATTTTATCCAATAAAAACACATTGTATAATCATTTTTGCTTGCTGTCTTCTTTATAATTTTATTAGGTTTAAGATGATAATTGACCCAACTGAAGGTGATTTTATTGAAGTGAGTAATAGCCAACCAATTGGATCTGAATATCATGATATGATTAGGTATGTTGAGCCAAGTGATGCTTGGACTCAATTTAGAGACAATTTAGCACAAAAGATGTTCATAAATTGATTACAATCCCATGGTTAAGGATATTGGTTTTTTTTTCTATTTTATTGGTTAAATTGATGTTTGTCTAATATGGTTGAGTGTACTATTTGTTTTCTACATTTATTTTAGATATATTTTCCCTTTTTTTCTTATTGACTGTATGATGTATTTGACTAATATTTGCAATAATATTTGTTTTGTTTCCATGTCTATTAGTGTACTTTCTACACTAATTATATGTTCATCTTTATTGGTTTTTTATTTTATATGCATTTTGTTCGATGATGTCTAACTATATGATT
Source organism: Durio zibethinus (assembly GCF_047325235.1). Classification (NCBI taxonomy): domain Eukaryota; kingdom Viridiplantae; phylum Streptophyta; class Magnoliopsida; order Malvales; family Malvaceae; genus Durio; species Durio zibethinus. The sequence continues at coordinate 23,616,448 of NC_143166.1, forward strand.
AAGATATCAAAATGTCTTCATCTAATGCCATTTTTGGACATCTTATAAGAAATACATCTAAAAGAAGAACACAAACCTCATTAGTTAGTAACCACTCTTGGACAAATGAGGAAGATGCAATACTTGTTTAATGCCTACATGTATTGGCAAATGATCTTAGATGGAGAGCCAATAATGGAACATTCAGAGTTGGATATCTAAGACATTTTGAAAGGATGTTAGAATTAATAATTCCCCAATCCCAACTTAAAACCAACTTACTTATCAAGTCAACGATTACGCTACTCAAAAGATAATATCATGCTATTTGTTATATGAAACTAGCAAATGAAATTGGCTAAAATGATTGAGACAAATGTATCACCACTGATAATATTATTTTTGATGAATATGTGGCTAGGGGATGTGCCAACAGTTCAACATTGTCAACATAAGATAAAATATATGTTTGTGTCAATCTATTTTTAAAATCTCTGAATTTCATCCTAACGGATTGCAACACTCTTTTTTTGGACTCAGATGGAATGTCTAATCATTGCGATAAAGAATAAATTAAAACATTAGAACAACATAATGTAATTGGATTCCATAATCAATGGATATAAATGATCAATAAGTAAAAAATGGATACCCTAAACTTACCATAATTAAATATCAATTTTTGTCCCTTAAATCTACTAAAACAATTCCTTAACTGTTGAAATTAATAGATATGATCTCTCGGATGATAGATCCAATATGGTTAGCCATGTTCGATACACTAATTAAGATAGGCTAGCCATCAACATTGGACTCAACATGTTTTTTTCCCTCATTATTTGAATTTGTTTAGAACATCCTTAAATTTTGTTTTTTAAATTGATGTGTCATCTAAATGTTCATCTTCATGTTCAGGTGAGGAAGGTAAGTGGTCTTCATAAGCCATTATATCAATTATACAAATTTCCTATGTGAAAAAAAAAGGCATCGATAATGGTTCGATCATGTAACAAGTAAAAGAAAATTCCTAATATGCAGTCTACACAACATCATCCAAGTGCCAATATTGCAACCATAATTCTAGTTTGACCAACATCAAAACATACATATAAAAGCATAATTCCAGTTTAACCAATATTGTTACCATAATTCCTATTTAACCAACATCAAAGCATACACATAACCAACAATCTTTTTCTTTTCCTAATAAGAGTTGAAGAAACATAGCAAATAACCATTCTGAAAAAAAACTAACAACAACTCATAATAAACTAAAAAACAACTCTCAAATTTCAAAAAAATTTTAGCACAACTATTAAAACACAAAACATTGGACATATAGGTAAAACATACACATAGCAAGGTGTTTCTTGGATCATAGATTATCACTTCCTATACCAAAGTGTCAGAAACATTTACAAGTTACAAGCAAATGTGCTTTACTATAATGAGCTTTTTTTTCATAAATTGTCAGCTGATTGCTACGTAAACATGAGGAATCAATTTTGTCAAAGTTTTGATAGCAGCATGTCTTATTTTCACAAAAACATCCACTTTAAACAATTGAATAAGGGCAATTGAATAAGGGTAAGAAAAAGTATATGCATATGTTTATCTAATGTCACAACACGGTAACTATAATAAGAAATCCTTTCTTATCAATTAAAGATACTTAAAATTGGATACATAGAGCAAAACAATAAGCTTTAAGTCTTCAAAACTAACAAATTTAGTTTGGACAACCATAGGATAATTAAAGCTTCATAAATAAGATCACCTAGAATAAAATATGAAAGTTTCACTTTCATAATTTTTATAACTTGTAAACTATAGATTTATAAAAGCTATATTTAGATGTTCACCTGCTTTCAACATAATCAACCAACATATTTGATGAGTTAAATGCAGCATTAAAGTTGCAAAACAAAACACGAGTCTTGAAAATGAAGGATAATTTTGATTAATTATGAGCATGCTGGTATTTACCCATTAGAAAAACTACAAGCATGCTAATAGCTGTAAAAAAGACAAACAATTGATCACACCACAAATGATAAATCTTAACATTTATTTAAAACATAATAAACTCAAGAAACCTAAACCATTTGTTACCTCTAACAAAGGTGACGTGAAAGAATGTACCCACTGCAATAAGATGACGACAACAATGGCGACAAGATAGCAACAATAATGGCTACAAACATTGGGGTTATAAGATTTTGGGTTTTGTTGTATTGTTGTAAAAAATAATGATTTTGGGATTATGTGGCTTTTGTAAAGTTAAAAAAATTTGCATCATTTATGGCTTTTCTATATTTAAAAACATCTTGATTAACTTTGTAAATTTTTTTTTATTTTTTCTCCAATACAATACTTCTCAAGATGAAAACATTGTCATTATATTGAAACATAGTATTTGTTTAAATGTTAAGTACGGGGTTTTTATTAGATAAATGTTGTGGTTGTTCTTTGCTTATTTTTTTTATTTGGTTTAAATAAAACGATTTATAAGAAACGTCATATTTGAACCAAATACTGCATTTCTATTTTGAAAAATATTGTATTTATGTAATTTTTGTTTTTCCCCAAGGCAATCACTACGTTTTTGTTACATTGACATCGTATAACGATATTTTATTTTTTATCTTTTGTTTAATAAAAAAACTATATTTGAATTCAAATTTTGTTGGTCAGATACTACATTATATCTAATAAAAATGATGTATTTGAATGTAATGAAAGACATTATTGTAAAAAGACTTTATTTTAAGTAATCTAACTTTCCCCTGAACCAAACACATGAATCTAACATTCCCATGCTAGTAAAATCACCCCTTGCCAAGAATTAACACTTTCCCAAAGATCACTTTTTCTCTTGAAATCTAAAATTTCACAAGCAAACACCCCCTTAAGGTTTTATTTTTTTTTTAACTAACTATGAAAGATGATGTTTTGGTCACTTTGGACTTGGATATGCCACTTGTCCAAGGTATGTGGTGTGAAATTGATTGCACTAAAATATTAAACATTTTTTTACTTATTTTTAGTCCAATCTTTCTTGTATTTTGGCTTGATCTTTGAAATTTTGGGTAAAAATACTCATAAATGCATATTTGTCCCATGTGCTGGTGAAAATATAGAAAATGAGAAATTTTGGATCATTTGGACTCAATTTGGAGGATTTATGGTGGTAAAAGCTAATAAAGGTCACAACTAGTGTAATCATACTTCATTGCCTTTTAAAAGAGTTTTTCTTGATCCTTTCTTCTATGATTTCTTAAGCTCAAATGAACTTAATGGAACCTTATTTTAAGTCTTAATTCTCATAATTTCCATTATAAATTATCTTCTATAGTTCAATTATATCTTTATACATGCTTAAAAGGTATTATGTGCATTAGGTAGTTGGGAGTTAATTTTGAGTTAGTAAATTTTTAAAATTTTTTAAAGTATTATAATGCATAATTTGTCCTTTTATGGTTTGAATTTTGGTAGAAAAATTAAAGAAATAATTATTGAATTGGGTGACAAAAGGAGAAGGAACAAAAGTGCAAATGCCATATGTGCAAGTTTTATGTAACTACATACAACTTTGGCACCACTCTTGGTGATTTGAAGAAGACCATTTGGATGTTGCTAGGTTGGCTAAATGAAGGCTTTTTATTGGTTATTATCTTGACATCTTGGAGTGCAAAGGTTCATGAGAACAAGGCTTGAAAACAAGGAGAGCTGAAAGAGCCAAACAAGGAAGCAAAGCCATCAAGGTAGGGTGGGAGAAGGATCTAGAGGACTGTCTAGATCTAGATATTTTTTCAAGACATTTTGGGGCTTAAAGCACCTCCCATTTGTCTATAAATAAAGGGAGAAGGTCAGCCATTTAGGGAGACTTTAGGCTAGGATTTTAGATTTTTTTTTTTAAGTTTCTGCATTTACTTTCGTTACACATTTTATTTTCTTACCATCCAAACAGTTTTGACTTATAGTTTCTTTGATTGATTTTCTTTGCAAATTTAACTTTCTCGCATAATTGTCAATTACTTTTAAATTTTTGTAATTAAATTTATAGATTTTCACATTTCATCCTCAAATTCCTTTAATTTTACATGAACATCAATTCTGTTTTAAAGTTTGAGGTTTTGACCTGTTAAAAAATGCTAGGTGATAAGTTCGTTCTCTTTGAATGATAGAGTAACCAAAACAATAGCATTTAGAAATGTTAGTGATTGAATGTAATTTTTTTAAAATGAAGTGATTAAAATAGAAATTCTTGAAAATTTAAGTGATCAAGTAGTAGTTTACCCATAAGGCAATGGGTTTGAGGAATTTCTTTTTATAGTTTTCTTCAGGAACCAAAAGGATTATTTTCAAGGTCTTCTTTGGCTTTTATTCATCTTATGGAATTTAGATTTTTATTTTTTCTAATTTCATTTGTGTGTGTGTTTACTTCAGGTGTTGTTTTCAACTATTTTAAATTACTTACACAAGTAACATTTGATCGTCCTAGTGATTTTTTTATAAATCTTCAATTTATAAAGTTATCAATGTTTAATGGTCTAATTTGGTTTAATTTTTAGCAAGTTTACTTAATTATACTCTTAAATTTATATAATTTTTTCCTGTGTTAATTATTTGAATAATAAAGGAAAAATGAACAAATTTAATAATTTTGAACCTATTTTGAAGTACATTTTAGCAAGATCAACATGAACTAAATGCATGTAGGAATAAAAAATGAACTAAATGCATGTAGGAATAAGGACCAAGTAGTAGCTAAGAGCATATAAAGAAAGAAAGAATTGAGTTTCTTACCAAGCTACCCAGATAAAATGAGCCATTGTCTAAGAGTCAAAAATGAAATTGTAAGCTAAATTTAAGTTATTAAGTAAGCATAAAGGAGCTATAAGAAGTTATCTAGTCATGACTTGAAAAAGGCTAGCTTGCAAGCCATTTAAGTGGGTTGAATTTGTTACTAAATGATAGAGAAGTGGCCAACTAGATTGAATGGTTGCTACTATTGTGTTAATGGAACATTGTTGTGTGTGAACAAAATTTCACTCCCTTGTTAAGCTACACAATAGCTGCTAACCTAGCTTTATTATCCTTTCCCATTGGTTGATTTTGAAGCACAAGGATCATCTTTAAATTAGATGCATGAAAGAATAAAAAAGCTATAGAGGGAGTAGTGGTTTGCTAACCTATTGGAGTTAAATTTCATGTCAATTTAAGCTATAGAGTTGCTACTGGCCTAGTTTTTTCTTGTTTCCCTAATAGCTAACTTAAAGTCATGAGGATTACTATCAATTTTAGCACATTTACCTCATAAATAAAAAGGAAAATTGTGGCTGGGAAGTAACTGATCCTGATGTGCAATTTTGACTCCAACCAATTTTTGATGAGCCAGCTGCTGACATGAACAAAAGAATAGCTCCCATTAGTTCTTACCACATCATAGTTGCCTATAAGTAGCGGATTGAGCTACCACTTGTAGAAAGAGGAGAATAGATAGGAGTAGCTTAGTACATTTTTTTTCAATTACCAAGCAACTTTGTTTCATTCCATGAAGTAATAGTTGTTTGGTTTCATTTTCTTAGCATTTCCTTTCAATTTTCTTAGCGTTTCCTTTCAATTTTCTTAGCGTTTCCTTTCAATTTTCTAGCATTTATTGTTCTTTTAAATCTTAATTACATTTCTTTAGTTGTAGAATCAATTTACTTGCAATTCGTTTCAATTCAAGCTTTACAATTTAAGTTGTTCAAATTTGTTTTTACATTTTCATATTCAATTTTTAGCTATAGTTTTTGTTAATTTTCACTTGCAATATAATTTCAATTTATTTCAAGCCTTTTACTACACATTCTTCTATGATTTTTATAAGTTTACATGAAATTTGAGAGCCAAACACCATGTATTTTGAGTTAAAATAGAGATCGATGAAGCTATACTCCATATTTTGTTCTGCTAGTTTGGTTTCTTTCATTTTCTTAATTGTTCAAGTGTTTTTTATGCTAATTAAGGATGGTTGATGATTCCTTGTAGGTAATGATAGTACTTATGAGGTATTATTTAACTCGAATCAAGTTTAATTTCATTTACATTACCTTTAATTTTAGTTCATTAGATGTTTGATTAAATGCATATTCTATTTTTAAGCTTTACTTTCAATTTAGTTTTGTCTTTAATTTTGCTGTTTTTGCACTTTAATTCATTGTATCTTTATATTTCTCATTCATTTACATTTCCTTTAAATTTTTAAGTTCATTTGCTTTTATGTTCATGCCTTTTAATTGTTGTTAGTTTGCTATTTTTAATTTTTGTTTTAGGCTCGATTTTGGTGCTATAATTTTAATCTTCTTTCTTTCATGCTATTTCAATTCCATGTCATTCTTTAATTGCTTTTTTCACTTATTGTTTTTATGGTTTAGTTCTAGTTTCTTTACATCATATGCATGATCCAATTACTAGCATTATTGGTAGGATTTAACTTCTTAATTGATAGAATTGAATATAGTTATGATGTCTAATTTTAGTACTTAGTGTGAGATACCACCTCAGTCTTTGAGAGACAATATTTGTGGTTACTTCCACATTATTACTTGAGCTATTCATATACTTGTTGTTTCTCATATCAAGTTTTTGACATCATAGTTAGAGACTGTAGGCATATGCTAGTGCTAATATCAATACCAAACATGCTTAGCTATAGTTCGGTTCATTTCTTTCTTTTGTAGTTAGTAAATTTTTGTTTAGTTTTTGTTCATTTTTTTTCTTTAATGTCGGAGTACTATCTATATAAGGCTAGAAACTTAGGGACTTTGCTAAGCCTTTTGTAGATAATTCTCAACCTTAATGGTCATCTAGGTGTTTAAAGCCTAGGAGAGCTACTAGTGAGTTTGAGCTCGATATTATCATATCCTTAACCTCACAAGTAGCTAATCTAGTTCAAAGGATAGATGCCATAGAAAGAAATTATGATTTTAATCTTATCCATTCATTTTCAAGTTGATATGCAAATAATGATGTTTATGGTGGATAGTTGTGGTACTAGGTGTCATTTAGTCAACAATCCAACTCTTATTCAAACACCTATAGTTAAGGTTGGGAGGTTTTTTAATTACCTATGTGACAATAATTAAAGGTACTCCTTTAGTTCAATACCTATGTATACCCTGACTAATTCTACTAAGCTTTCATTTCTACAATCACCTAAATTACAACAACACTCTCCATCATCACCACAGTACCTTTAATATCCAAAGTAGCCTGATCCACCACAATATCACCATTCATCACAATACTATCATTCACCATAGTATTATGATTCTACATAATATCACCCACCATTTTTCTTACAAGAAAAGAAACAGCCTTATGAATAGATGCTTTCCTCCATTCTTCAAAACCAAGCTAACATGTTCTAAGCCCAGGTTGCTTCCCTTAAAAACATTGAAATGCAGGTTAAGCAATCAACTAATGTCTTTAACACTTATCCTCAAGAGACCTTGCCTAATAATATTGAGTCATGGGATGGTGAAGAGAATTGTAGGGAGGAATCTTTAGAGGAAAATGAAGAATTAAAAGGAAATGTTGTGTATTTTAATGATGATTATGATTATATAGAGCCTATTATGGTGCACATGCCAAAGCTAGTTAAGTTGGTAGAAGAAAAAATAGTGGAAATAGAGGAGTTGTTAAGTTGGTGGAAGAAAGAGTAGTGGACATGGAGGAAATTTTTAGTGAAAAAGATTTTAAGGAGGATGGATCAATTTGAATTTCAAGAAAGGCATGGCATTGGTCTTAGTCAAGGTGACTTTGAGCCTTACACTCCACCCATGTCATTTCCCTAGTTCCTTAAAGATCAATTGCCTGGTTGTTTGGAAATGGATGTGGTGGATAAGTATATTGACAAGGCAAGCTTAATAGAAAATTTGCTTAAACCTTTAGAGACATTCTTTATTAATCTAGTATTAAGCTTAAAGACAAAGATGAAATCATTAGCATAGAATTTCTTATTGTTTATAAGCTTTTCCATTTTTTGAATTTTAGTTTGAAACTTTGGACACCTTATCTGTTTTACTTTCTCAGTCTAATGGTTGAACTTTTCACTTTAAAACCTAAAGCTATACTCTCAAAAGTGGTACCTCTTTCACTTGTACTAAAGCTAATACCCACTTATATACTCCATTGAGATATACTTAGAACATGTATAGAGATGGGGAATAGATCTGCTATTGTAAAGCATCAACACCTCCTAGTTGCTACTAATAGGAAGGTGGTAAAAAGAAGGAGAATCAAAAGGGTGGATGTTGGAACCAAATGTGGAGTTGGTTGAAAGTCAAGTTGTTGACTTTAAATTAATACTTCTTAAGAGGCAACCTAAGAATTTTAAGTTTCATGTTATTGTCATTATGTTTTAGTGTTTGTTCTTAGATTTCCTAATGTTTAGTTTGTTTTTCTTATTTTGTAGGAAATAAAAAGGCATCAAGTATGGACCTCCAAATAGAGGCAATAGGCATGCACTTTTAAGATAAATTTAAAAAGTCAGGGGAGTTTCTTTTACCTTTTAAGCTTAATTTCTATATTGCTCACACATTAAGGATAATGTGCATTTTAAGTTTTGGGGTATTGAGAAATTTTATGCCAAAATTTTCCAATTTTTCCAAAATTTTTAAAATTTTTCATGGAATTATATTTAAAATGTTTTTGCTTTAAGTTATCATTATGCTTTATTTGGTTGATTTTTCATAATCCAATGATAGGAATAAGATTGAGTTTGATTATAGCTTAGGGAAAAGGATGAATATTGTGCAAAGCATAAGATGAATTCTTGAGTTGGTAACTTTTTGTTTTTGAGATTTCATTTGTGAGTATATGTCTTGATCATTAAATTGCATGTTATCTAATGAATGATTATGTGATCTGGAATTTATTGCATTAATATTTAAAGTAGTATTCATATTCTAGAATTTGTTTGGTCATCTCTTTAGGCGAAATCCTAGACTACACTTAATTAAGGAGATGATATAAGCCATCTTTAGATCGTTTAAGCCTTCAAGCCAACCTTGATCATATTTTTCCATTGTCATCCTTTTTAAGCCTTGTATTGCCATTTCCTTGTTATGAACCCATATTAATAAGACTAGCCCTTGTGTTTATATTTCTTATCTTTTGTCCTACCATATGTACATAATTTTTATGGATCATGCATGTCAATTTAGAAAGCTATGTTACATTTGGGAAGAGGTTAGAATTTGGAAAAGAAAAAAAAGAAGAAACTAAAAATAACTTACATACTCAAAATAAAAATTGAAAAAAAAATGAAAAAATGAATAATATGTTGAAAAAGAAAAAAAAGTTGTGGAAAGAAAAGAAAGAAAGATGAAAAATACAAAGTTTAGGTGATTCTTTTTGAAAAGCTTTACATTTCTCTTGAAAAGCTCTAATTAAATGATAATTTTTATTGTTTAGCTAATATTTTCAGTTTTCCTAAAGTTTTGTTCATTAGGCAATCTTTTGAAGAATCTACATTGAATTTATTATTAGAGGTATGTTTTCACTTTAGCACAATCTTATTTTGTGTAAGGACAATCAAAAACTTAAGTTTGGAGGTGTAATAACTTTTCAAGTTATAGAGTTATCATAGTGCTTTATGATTTAATTTTGCTTAGTTTTGAGCAATTTTACTCAATTATACTCCTAAATTTGTATAATTTTCTCATGTGTAGGAAATTTGAATAAAAAAATAAAAAAAAACATATTTGATAGCTTTGGACCTCATTTAAAGTATATTTTAGCAAGATTAACATGCAGGGGTCAATTCTTCCTAAGGGACCAATTTCCTCACTTCAATGCTTGATTAGGTTCTCTATTGCAACACTTTGATTTTCTAACTTGGATGCGTGATCAAGTTCAAATAAAATTTAACCCATAAGGACTATAATCATATCAAATGTGATTTGACTATTCTTTTCTCTGAGTTTTTAGGTTGCTGCTCTTTGAAAAAGGGTATCTTTGAAAGCTAATCTTGTATACAAATAGGTTGTAGTTCTAATAATCTTAGTGATAATTTTTTTATATCCCTTTTTAGTTTTATTTGTTTATATTTTTCTAACATCATGTGTTACCATCTACAAAAAAAAGCTACCTAAATATTTAAAACTATTTTATGATTCTAGGTTGTTATAGCCTATATGCCTATATTTGACTTTCTTAGCTTAATTAAACACAATTGACCTTATTTCAATGGATATCTTTCTCTTGTATTCTATTAACAAAAACCTAACAAAAGCCTTAATCAGAATAGTAAACAAGTTTTTGTCTTTTGAAAATAAATTATGTTCAACTTTCACTAGTTAGTTCCAAATAATAAGAGATTAAAACACCTTAATTTCCTTTCTTCTCCTACATTAATTAATATTTTCTTAAGAACCAACCAACTGATAATCAAAATGAAACACTAAGAAAAAAAAAGGAAAGAAACTAATAAAAAGAAATGTTTAAATAATAGATTTCAAGGTCCTCACTATTTGCACCCTTTTTCTTTCTATTTTCCTAGTAACAATCTATTTTTCCATCTTCAACAAGTTACATTCAACTCTCAACATAACTATTCTGTAAGCTCAAATACAAAAGTTAGATTAACTACGTAAATCTACCTTTCATTATTCACTAGAACGTCAGTTACATGTAAAATATAAATAATAAAAGAGAAAGAAGTACAAATTAACAAGAAGCAGTATCAACGAGAGAAATGGTTGATTTTTTACAATAATATTTTGTAAGTTTAATCCCACACCTTTTGCTTTAAGAGCTATGTGGTACTATTCAATTAAGAAAAAATATTATAGTTTATCATTGCTTCACTTCATTAAAAATAATTGATACCAAAGGATACCTATCTAAAAGAGTCATTCAAAGGTCATCCAAAATGTAATATGGTCCACTCAACTCTAAAATAACATTTCAACAAAGATAAAATTTCTAAAATATCTAAACTTAAAAGCCTTTAGGAACTTTAGGAAGATGCCTATCTGTTCAAGAGCAAATATGAGTTTTCTTGGTGCCAATGGCTTGAAGTTATCTATGTTAGGAGGATAGGAAATAGAGATAACAGTTCAACTTGAAACAAACAGATTTTGATCCAACTCGATTTAATAGGATCTAATTTTTTTTTAAATTGGATTTGAGTCAAGATAGAATGTTTGTAAAAAATGTTAAAGTTGGCTCAAGGTCAGGTTTTGATGAAAATTGACTTGAGATAATTACATAAATACCCTTAATATATATTGTTTATTTTAGGGTTTATAGTGCACTTTACCTTTTATTTTTATATTCTGCCATTTCTTCAGTATTCATTTCTTCTCTTTCTTCTTTTGTCTACCCTTCCCAATCTCTATATTTTTTCATCTTACATTTTACTTCTGCTTTCTCACTCTCACTCTTCTGATCCTAACCCAAGCAAGCTATGTCCTCATCTTCTCTCTCCCAATACCATCAAACCAACTGTGCATCAGTTTTTATAGGTCACTACTTCCATTATCACAAGCTAGAGGTACTCTCACTACCAATTTTATTTTGGTTTGTTTCCTTATCTAGTCACCTTCAAATATATAGTGTTTCTTTATTAGTATGTTTTTTCTATGAGAAATTTTTAGTTAATTTCACTTATAAGAATTGGCAAGAAATTTATTATTTATTATTTTTGTATATATGTCCTGTTAATATTTCATTGCCTACTTTTGTCATCTTAGCTAAAATTAGTACTAATTTTAGAATTGCTTTCAAAGTAAATCATCTTAAGTAAAACATCTAATTTATATGTAAGGAATTTTGTAGTTTAATTCATTTTTTATTTGAAATTTTTTGCATATTTAGGTTTTGATATCTCTAATTTATTGTAATAAGCTGTAAGTTATTGGTGGATTAAATGATGCAAAGACAATAATTAAGTTCTTTGAGTATTGCTTTCATTTGTTTTATTTTAATTCTCGATTGTAATTTGAAAGAGAAATCAAAGTATTCATGAGTTGAATGAACACAAAATTTTGTGTGATTCTTAATAAATGAAAAAGGCCATTTCCTCATTAACTTCGACTAACGTGTTTGATTGACTTTTAGACAAAAACAAATCAATATTAACTAGTAATGTTCAATTAATGACTTTTAGATAAAAAAAATTGACAATTTTCATTTTCTAGAAAATTCAATCTTTCCCAATAACAATCAATATTAGCATAAATTAAACATAAATAGGACAAAGTTGTTAGGGTGTTTTGTGCAAAAATTTAAATTTAATTTGGTAAAATATATGGCTTCTTTTCTTATTGTTACATAATGTTATTGGTTATTATGAAATATTATTAAATTCACTAATTTCTTTTATTCCTTTTAAAGTTGTATCTTCAACTTTGAACTTGGAATTGCTTTTGCCAATAAGTTCAATAACAATTGTTTTGACTAAAAATTTTTCTTTATTAAATATTGCTTGTTTTTCATTCTTAATGCAATCCCAAAAAGTATGTTGTTAAATACTAATATAATTACTTTGTTTGACCTTCTTTTAACTTTTTTTGACATATATTTTTTTTACGAAAGCAATTACTATATATCTTTTAATCTTATTTAAGTTTCTTTCCGTATGAAGGTAAAATGTTTAATTTGGGAGATAATTCATGTTCCCCTACACCTCCCACTTCTAGCTTACATCAATCACCAATTAAGGGAAGTCTTATTCCAACTTTCGATGAAAAAGCAACTGCCACATTAAATGCAACTAATGAAGGTGTTGAAGTTGATGATAATGGGTGCAACTCCAGTAAGCTAAAATTACTAGCATAGAAACATTTTAAGAGAAAGGATCAATAATAAATGGAAAACAATATGCAATTATTATAAGAAAAGACTTAATGGTATTTCTAAAGAATAGGACAACTCTTTGTGTGAGCATTTAGGGAAGGTGCAACAAGTGATTTCAAATGGATAGTCATCAACAAGTGTTGGTAGCTAGAAGGCAGATGGAAAGGTGACATTTAAAAATTTTTCCTTTTATCAAAGTTTCACAAGGAGAAAGCTTGCCAATATAATAATCATGCATGAATATCCTTTATCAATGGTTGATCGTGTGCAGTTTAGAAAGTATTCTTATAGTCTCCAATCCATGTTTAACATTCTTTCTCGAAATACTATAAAAAGTGATATATTGAAGATTTTTGAGGAAAAGGTAAAAACAATAACCAAGTTACATGCTAATGAAGGGAGAATTGTTCCATAACTAATATGTGGACTGTTGATCACCAAAAAAGATGATACATGGTTATCACTACTTATTACATCAATATTGAATGGACTTTACAAAAATGCATGATCAAGTATATGTTGTTAGAAGGCTTTGTTGTGAGTATTCTTCATTTAGTAATTATTAGAATTTAATTAACTATTAAATTTGTATAAATAAATGATTATTTACTTAGATTTGAATATAAGCCAATTCTATATACGAAAAAGGTCGTTGCTTTAAATTTGATGAAATATTTCTTAGATTGGAATATTGATAGGAAAGCCTCACTATTATAGTATATAATTGTAGTGTGAATGATGGCATTACTGAGTTGCTAATTGATAGAATTGGTAGTGATGCATTCTTGCTTAATTTGGTTTTTTTCATATGTATTGTTATGCACACATCTTGCATTTGATTGTGAAAAATGGATTGAATGTGATTGGACAAGGAATAGAAAAGGCATCGTGGGAAAAATTTGGGGTGATAGTATCCTTTTTTTGGGTGCTACATCAAGAGCATGAGAAAATTTTGAAGATGCAATGTGTCAATTACTCTTCCAACTTCAAGAAGTGTATTAATGTCAAAAACATTGGAACTCAACTTGATGCTCTGAATAGGTTTGTTTTATAAAGATGTTTCCACTTGTTGTGTGTAATTACATTGTGATTTTTTGTACAAATATTTGCCAACTGGAAATGATTGGGTTATGTAAACAAAGATTTGTGAAAAGTTAAAATTATTTTATAATACACCAAAGGGTTTTTGAGCACAAAATATGCTACTGCAAATCTTTATTTCCTCAATATTTGTGAAATCTTATTGGCATTGGATGAACGGATAGTGCATAGCAATAGAACTATTTCATGTATGGCAATGAGCATGTTAGACAATTTTGAGAAATATTATAATGATACATAGTTTCATGGGTTTTACCATAATTTTAGATCCAAGGTATAAAATAGAATTTGGAATATTACTTTAAAAAGATTTTATGGAGAAAATGCTAAATCTAAAATTCAAAAATTGTCTTATATGTTGAGATTTGTTTAAGGAGTATGAGGAAAAATTGGCTTTGGAGAAAAAGGAAGGATCTACTTTAAGCTTTTCATCTTTAGATGGTGTTGGTATTGCTAAATTAGGAAATTTGGGAGATTATGATGATTTTGTTTCGAGGAAAAAAGGAGAAGAAATCAAAAGTTAAATCAAAGTTAAATCATTATTTGAATGAGAAAGTCATACCAAGAAAAGGGGGATTTTAATATTGGACCTCAATTTCCTACCTTACAGGTTATTATTAGAGATATCTATGCTACTATTGTTGCTTCAGAATCTATTTTTAGTACTGGAGGTTGGTGAGTGTGCAACATAATAGACTTCATCCATCAACTATAAAAGCTTTAGCATATTGTCAAAATTGGTTATTGGCTAAAGAGAAAGGTACAACAATATATATTATTTAATTTAATTTTTTGTTTTAGCATGTTAACTATTATATTGTGTTCTTATATATTATTTGTTAATTATTTAATTATTTTATTTTTAGGATCAAATTCAATGGGAGAAAAATACTTCTCTAAAGATGTTGATGAGAGTGAAATCGAGAAAAGGATAACTAATTTGGTAAATGATATTATTGTTTTTAACTAATTGGATCTTTATAATATTATTGTTATATAAATTATTGTTTTTATGAATTTTATTTATTTATCATATTATTTTATTTTATAGGAATATAGTGGTTAGAGGATAATGAGGATATAAAGCCTAATGATGATGGAATGAGTGTTTATTATGGTTTTTGGAGATTTTCACTATGTTGGATAAATTGATGTTATTTAAATTTTATTTTTTTATTATGATGGTTTAGACATTTAATGTTTATATTGTTTTTTGTGCTAAGTTTAAATCTTAGATATTAACTTATGTTTGTT
This sequence comes from Durio zibethinus, assembly GCF_047325235.1. Lineage (NCBI taxonomy): Eukaryota > Viridiplantae > Streptophyta > Magnoliopsida > Malvales > Malvaceae > Durio > Durio zibethinus. The sequence goes on from NC_143166.1 coordinate 23,631,634, forward strand.
CTATGTTAGAATTGTAATTATTAAGTTTCATGTACTAAATTTGAACTTGTGCATGGTATAGTTAAACTTGTTTATGCTTGTTTTATGCTTAAATTACAATTTGCTAAGTTTCAATAAATTAGAACTGGTAATAGTTTTGTCAAATTTGAAATCAAGGCAAGGCAAGAGGTTGAAGTTTGGTGGACCTCTTTCTTAATGGGTCAAAGTTAGGTTTTACAAGAAAAAGCCTTGAGTGGGGACGGGTTGAGGATTAACTCGAAATTAAGAAAGTTGGATCAACAGCAGTGCATGTAAAAATCCGCTCTTGCCAAACTATTGCAAACTTTAATAGGACCATGGACTTATAGTTCAATCCACCAAGATAAAAGCTATAGAATATGCTTTGACTTTAAATCAAACTAGAAAACAAAAGGAATGAATAAAAGAATTGAGTTGTACAATATGGTTAACAAAACCTTGATATAAGATGAATCTCATATTTGATTTTAACATTAAAAAAGTTCATAACTCTCTTAAATAGACTTCAACCCATAATTAATAAAATGCTAATTTACAGATCATTAACAAGATTTGTCGTTATTAGATTCAGATATTTCATTATTCTAAGTCCCCTATCCTTGACATTCATTTTGAATGTTTAAAGGAAATATATTACAAAATAATAGATGAGTAACATTAAATAATGCTTCAATTAAAAATCCCTAGTACTGAATACAAGTCTTGTAACATGAAAAAGCCAAAAAAGTGCACCTTATCTATCTAAAGGAATTTTAAAAAATGTTGGGGTAAGAGGTTCGAACCCATAATTGATTTATTATGGGTATTGAAATTTTGAATAGCCATCTTTCAAAATTTTAAGAGTGAGATCAGAGGTAACAAAAAAATCCAAGAAATGATTTTACACCTTTGTGTTTAAACTTTCAAAACTATGGGATTTAAAGCCAAATGTTTCAGATAATAAGGGTTATTACCTAATTACTACAATACAAAGATAAAATAAAAAATAAAAAAAGTTTAGATTATGTTTATGAAGAACTATTTGTAGACTTATTACATATGCTAAAAGTAACTAATGATGTCTCATATAAAAAGGTGAACCAGGAAAAACCATGTCTTCAAGAAAAAAAGTAAAGATATAGAAGAGCAATTGCATTTTTAGGTTCCATTTGGCAAAAGTTTTAGTTGTCTAAATCTTAATGATTCCATTTGCATATTTATGGCTCATACTTTGCACATTTAATGACTACTAATCTTAATCATCTCAGCAATTTTAAAAACTAAATGATTAATGAACAAAATGACTTTTTTACAAATTAATGAAAAAGTAATTTTCTTTTTAGTGAGGTTTAGAAAAAGCGTAAAATAAGTTAAATGCTATGTTCTTTCTGACATTTGACAAAGTTAGTTTATGTAATACTAGATGGTTTGCATATTGGGTTGAGTGTTTTTTTTTTTAAGCAAACTTTTTACATACCATTACTTGATATTAAGAAACATCTCATGATTCTCAAAATTGCTCGATGTGATATAATTTTGTGTTTGATATTTGCATGGATCAAGTACATGAAAAGACTATTAGTATTGTTTTTTCACATATTTCATGTCAATCAAAGGTGAGTGTGTGTATTCTCACAAAGTGAGTTATTCTAGTTTTTTTTTCCTTCTTTTTTCTCTTTTTCTTTTTTGTTTTTGGTAATGCTAAATACTTTTTTTATACTAATGATAATATTAAAAAAAATGAGATTGAAGTCGAAGCTAATGCTATTTTTTTAGAGCCAAGAATGTCTAAGAAGAGAATTATATATCCTTAGTTGACATTGATGTTTTTTTTTTAATAAAGTTGCTAATGATATTCAGAGTGATGAAATTGTTGTCTTAGAAGCAAAAGAAGTTGTTGAAATGTTGTTCAAAATGCTCAACTTGTTTAAAATGATGTTGTTCATATTCAACCTATTTGACTCATGCTATTCAAACTAATGTTATTTAGACTATCATTGGTTTTGATATAGACTCTCATGTTTTTTCCTCCTTAGTATCAGGACACAAAGATGCTGCTAGTGCTTTTGGTACTTTTTGAACGTGTTTTAGGAGTGTAATGACTAGAGTGGATTTTCATCTTTTCTTTGTTTTGTCCAATATGTGAAGTATTTAGAATGCGTTTATTGGAAAGATGGTGAATTTTGGAATACATGTATCTTTCAAAGTGAGGATTTTATTTATTTTGCATTGGATGTATTAGAAAAGCTTTATTGCTTGTTAATTCTCTATGGTATAATATTTCTCCAAAAAAGTTATAATTGATGTTAAAGTTTATGAATAATACAGTAAAATTGGGATTCAAATATTAGTGTTTTGACATCTGCATGTCTAAAACCAAAGCATTTCTTTACATAAGAGTTGAGAAAACTTATGTAAAAGTGAAATTGAAAAAAAAAATTACAAAAAACATTACCTCGTTACAAAAAGAATTAGTTAAAGATAGATCCTAAGGCTGAGTTGTAAAAGAAATTGAAAGCCATTTCTTACTTTAGTAAGATTGCCTTTTCTCCATAGAGCTACACTATAGGCTAGATCTTTATTTGAACATTTCATTTGTTTTGGAACTTTTCCATCTTAGCATTGGTTCAATGTTCTTTTTATTATGATATTTACACCTTGTCCTCATTTTTCCATTACTAGTAATTTTTTCTATTAGTAAAAGAAATATATATGTATGCAACTGTATACATGTATATGGTTAATGCTCAATTCATATCTAACATTTAGGCCAAATTTCAATTAAGAATATAATGTTTAATTTGATTCAAATTAAGATCAAACGTTTTCAAGATTCTTTAAATAAAGACTTTTTACGGAAGTAAATTACCCTTATGTCAAATAGTGTGATATTTTTAATTTTGCTACTAACATGTCATTTTTGCATATGTGGCATAATAGGTGGTAAAAAAGTCTAAACCCTAACTCACTTATTCCCTCTTCACTCTTTCATACTAATTTTCTGCAAAATCTATAATATGGATTGATTCAACAGTAGCATCTTTCTATTTTTCCTCTCTTTGTTAAGTTATAGTCAATTTCTAAAAAAATAAAAAAATAAAAAGATAATAATACCCAAAATATCAAAATTGCAACAATCATCACAAATCCAAAAATATAAAAAAAATCCTAATTTTCATCCATTCATCATTATTCTAATTTTCACATCTAAAAACCATAATCTTATAGTAAATAAAACCTAAATTGAAAAGATACCAAATTTGAAACCTAATTTGTTTGATTAATGTAGCTCATTCAATCACCATCATCATCACTCTACCATCACTGTCAACTTTCTTATCTGCCATTTCCTTCTTTGAAAACCCAGTAACTAACTAACACTCATGGTTGTGGCCAAAAAGTTAAAACTTAAACCAAAATTGGCTATGATGGAATAAAAGGCTAGGAAAAGCAGTGGCAGAAAAGATAATGCATCTATAAATAGTTTTTCTTTGTTGTTGCTATCGGAAAGCTTATGAGTTTTTCATAGTAGATGGAATGGAAGCAGTAAGAAACTGAAAATAGTTCAAGTTCTTTTTAAAAAATCCTTTCTTGTTCTGGGAAGAAAATCATTACCAAGAGGTAGTTGAAGACAAAAGTCATCATTGGTGTGTTTGTTTTTTAGATTGGATCTAATATTAGAAAGAGTGTAGGTGAGTTAGAAAAAGAATGAACTTGCAAAAAGACAGAAAGAAGGGGAAAAGAATGAGAAAAAATATAAAATGTTCACTTAAAAATTTTATTTTCATTTATGAGTCATCAATCAAATTTGTTTTTTTTTTTTCTACAATGTTGCCAGTTGTGAACGGTGCGTGTATATCACTGCCATTAAAAAATCCTTATTTAGGCAGTTCTGAAAATGTTTGATCTGATTTGGATCAAATTAAATATTATATTCTTAATTGAAAATTGAGCTGAATATGAAATCCTAAATTGAACGTTTAGCCTATATATATATATATATATGTATGTATGTATGTATACGACTACAATGATAAAGCATCGAGTATAAGTAATGAAATATAACCAAGACATAAGTGATAAAACAAGGCTATAAGTAATGAAATATAGTCAAAAACTATAAAGCTACGACTACAAGTAATGAAATATAGCCAAGACATAAGCAATAAAATTGTGGCTATAAGTAATGAAATACAACCAAAATATAAGTGAAGTAAAATTCACTTTTCAAGCATCAAGCTTAGTTACAAGAAAGAGTATAAGCATGAATTTGACTTAGTATTGAATTTTTATTCATGAAATAAAACTAAAGAGAAAAAGTGAATTGTAAGCCTCATACATGAAATTTCTTGATGTATTAAAAATTGATGGGCATTGTGATAGCATTGTTTTGTTTTCCAATTCATCAACCTACAATATTTAGTATTATTTACTTCATGTACAATACACAAACCTTCCTATTTTGGACTGGACTTAAAGGCTAATATTCTTTTTTTAATATGTTCTACAACATGTAGTATCATATCACCTTCTTAAAAAATTCTCTTCTTCACCAATATATCATAAAGCTCTACCCAATCTTCTTTAGTACACTGATAAGTTCTTTCCTATATCTCTTATTCTAATGCTTCTACTTCCAACATCCCTAGAGTATCCTTGCCTAACTCAACATTTAAAGCCAATCTTATGGAGAGAACAAGCATTTTGGCTTGTAATACAACTTGTGTTTTCATACTAAAGAAAATAAAGTCACCATTGAAGGTCCTCACTTTGAAGTTTTATATGCCCACAATGTTACTGGAAAAGTTTCACAGCATAATTTCAATTTTTAGTGGACCATCCTACAAGTATCTTGACTGGATTTTTGTTAGTGGTTTCAACTTGACTATTTCCTTTTGGGTAGTAATAAGATGATTTCACATGATTAATGTCACATAGGCAAATAATTCACTCACATTGAAATCGATGAATGGAGTGCCATTATCTTAGAGGATTCTTTTTTGTATTCTAAAGCTTCAAATAATATTCTCTTTGATGAAGTTTGCCATTATCAGACATGTTACATTCTTCAAAGTTATAGCTTTTATCCATTATGTGAAACACTCCATTACCGTTAGTATCCATGTATAGCCCTTGGAAGGAGGATTAATAGGCCCAAACAAGTTGAATGCCCGATTATGAAAGGCCAAGGAATAGTGGTGCTTTGGAGTTTTACTGCTAAAACATGCATATGTTTCCATGAAATTGGCACGGGTAGCATTTTTTGCATGATTTAAAGCATTTGCTTTCATAATAAATCAATAATATCTAATATCTAAGAGTTTCTGAAAGAGCTTTCTACCTCCTTCATGTTCTCATTAGTCACACCATGTTTTTCTTCCAACAATGGATATATGTCAAACTTTGCAATTCCAAAAATATGAACACTCTTTTCTTCAAATTAATGTATAAAGATTACATTCGTATTTCAACACGAGCACAAAAATTATTTGGGCAATTTGACCAAAAATTATCACTATTACCTCGCACCGACTCACCGACCCTTTAGATCGAACAACTCTGAGTTAACCAGTTAAACTAAGTACTTAAATTTTATTCTCATAAATGCATGCAAAGAACTTGTTTGACGCACGAAGGGATCCGACCCCGAAATGGTCTTCTTCTGTTATTATACTTTTTAAAGATCCGTTTCTGATTCTTTCTAATTAAATCTCCACAACTTAGACAATGACTAACATTGATCTTAGGGATAGAGGGCTGAAAAGAAAATGAAACATCACAAGCCAAGATGTTTTCAGCAGAAAGTATGTCACAAGTCAGCTGAAAATTAGGGGATCACCAATTGAGAGACATGATACAACTAGATGCTGGAGCAAGAGATATTTTATTTATTATTATTATTTAAAACCAAAAAAAAAAAAAAAAAAAAGGCCTTATATGATTACTTTTTGAAATCAACACATGCAGCATAACCCCTCATCTTTTACCACTCAGATCTAAGGACTCCAAAATGGAAACTTCTTCATATTAACAAAGACGAATGTATATTTGGTCCCTACAACTTTGACTCATTATATCATTTTGGAAGATCTTTGATATGGAATACATTAAAGAAGCTTTCACATTTTGCATTCAAATTCATTTAGAATAACATTCTATGAAGGGAAATTCGGTTTCTCTTGGAGAAAGAAAAGTCTACAGAATTACATACTTGCCGCTTCACCTTCCCCAAAAGCATGTACACAAAATTGAGTCCCTCCTAGCCACTAACACTAGCAGAATGCATCAAATTATGGAACCCTGGTAAACCTGTTTTCAGGTCTTGGCCAAGTGAATTTTCTTCTACTTTGGGATTGAAGGGCTGTGTGCCCATCCTCTTTATCTCTTCTCGGGTGTAGATGAAGATCCTTCGAACCATCGTACAAAATTCACTACATTACACAAAATGAAAACTTAATCAGAAAAATAATTATCTATAAACTTTAAAAGAACAACTATCTTAGAGCTTTGAATTAGGTGCAAAGGGAATTACTCTGCTTAAATAAGGTAAATGCTCTAAAATGGTATATTAGAAATATTCACATTCCATGTAATAGAAGGCAATTGAATGTGATTTTTTCAAATACATTGAATGAGATTATTCCTATAAACAGTATCTTTTGGGCAATCATTAACAGTAAGTCAAGTCATGCTATTTGTACTTACTGCCAGGGATCATCCCCTACAAGCATCATATCATCCTCATCATCAGTAAATACAACCAGCCACTTCTTGTTGGGAGTGATTAATTCACCATTAAATTCAAAAATCCTATCTAGTTCCACTATCAGTTCATCATAGCCACTGAACTTGGTCAGGTCCACTGACCTTCCAACAGCAATCCCCTGCTTGTGAACCTTAAAGAAAAAGGTAAAGCAAGTTAAATTTGCAGGCAGGCCAATAAAATTTGCTTTAACAAAAATAAGCAACCGATTGAATCAGGGAAAACCTTAATGCAAGTTCTGGCAGAACCACCCTGAAATTTTTCCACAACATCTTCAGGAAGCTGCTCTGTCGTGTGAACAGGCTTCCCCCGTTCATCATCTGCTAGTGCAATCTCATCAAACTTGGAACATGTTGATTGCTTTGACATCAGATCACAACCTGAGTCCTGTAGATTGTCTGATGCAATGGTTTGTCTGAGTAGCTTGGGCATTGAATTTGTATGTTGTAGAGATAGTTCCACTGGAATTGTATTGTTGACAAGGGGTATACCAAAAAGTTTGCAGATGCCATCTCCTTTAGATTTTACCCTATCCTTTAGCTGTGAAGACAAAGGTTGTGAATTCAGGAGATCTACATGAGGTAACTTTCCAGTTTGAGTTATTGGCAGCAAAGGTAACAACCACTTCCCAGCCTGCTGCTGGAAGTCAGAACCATGTTTTCTGTTGTAACGCCCAAGTGCTCCAGATCTAACAGGGAAATAATCCTGGTACTGTATCTTCATTTCTTCTGCTCCAAACATGTTAACTGGAGGACTCGAGTGCATCATGGGCTGTGGACATCCAAGCAACTTAATTATGCGTCCCTTGTCAAATATATCTGTCTTCAGTTGATCAATGTTGGAAGAGTTCTGCTCAACAGAAGGCTGACCAAATTCATTGAACTTTTGGATGGTCCAAGAAACTGGAGCCGGATTCATTTTCTTTTCTCCATGAATCACTTGTGGAATCCTTTCTTCTGGTGCAAGTCGTCGCTTACCAAAACCTGCCTCAGCTTGATTCTGTCCTCGCAATGGGTACTTATTCTCTGCTATGGTATCTCCTTGATTCAAACTCTCTTGACGTTGCAAGGTTCTAGGAAACCCATTTTCTGGTGAAGAATCCATGGCAGTTTTTGATGAACCTGGCCATGTACATCAAATAGCTCAATTCTGTATCTTAACAGACAGGAACTGCAACAATATAGGAAGAATTAGAAAACACTTGAGAAGACAAAAAATCATCTGTACCTTCCCTTGTAAGAACCAATGTGTCAACAGGTGATGATGCCATGTTTGCACGGGACCTTTTCAGTCGATAATTTGGAAGGACATCGACAACAGAAGGCAAAGCCGTTTCTATTTTCCAAGGGGAGACCCTGTCAGGGCGATGAAATGGAGAAGTCTTATCCCAACGCACCTACAGGAATATAAGGGCTTTAGCTAGTAAAAGAACAATAATAGTACATACAGATTTGGTATATGCTGGTACCATGAGGCATCTCCATTTTGAACCAGGCCATCTGATGGGATCAACATCTTCATATCCAATCACAGTTCCTGAGAATCTAGTCAAATTGGGGCAAGATATTGATCAGTGGAGGGGTGAAGTTATTTATAAATTAATTTTATTTTAATTTCTTAACTTCAAATTAATTCAAGGAAAATCTTACCTCTGTTCAGAATCCTCTTCATCTTCAAACCTCATTTTGAGCCTCAATCCTATTAAATAGTTGTTTTTGATAGATTCCATATACTTATGAAATGGAACAATAAACTCAGCAGGACTCATCCTGTAGTTTTAAGGGAAGAAAATAGACTAAGAAACCTATAACCATAAAATTTGTACCACCAGACATTGATAGGTTCAGTGTAGTCATTAGTTCAAAATATGTACAAGGACATAGTATAAGGGTAAATGTGCACTAAATTACTCAGGAAACAAATAGTTACTGAAGAAATTTTAATATAGGGAATAGCACGCACCTCGGTTTGTAATAGACAGTGAACATAGCACCAGTTGAAAAAGCATGCCATGCTGTTGCAAGGACTCCAATATGCATACTCTGACTTGATATTACTGAAGAAGAAATGTTGCTTGCCTTTCTCATAGCCCGTCTCACCCCTACAAGAAGCTCTCCAGTTTCACCCCTGAGAATAACAATCCAGAAATTACTCACCCAAGTTATCATAAAATAAACTTTAATTTAACTATTTTCCTATGCTGACTGTAATATAGTATAAGTGCAACAAATATCAAACAGTAACCAATCAATACTTGAATGAAACTAGAATTATTTATCATAACAACTAAATGAAAAAGGAAAACCAGCAGTATACCTGAGGAAAATAAAAGCATCACCTGCAACAAGTTTTTTGGAGCTGACAAATAAACTCCAACCACTTTGAAGTAGATGCCTCCTTGGTTGACCTAGCATTTGCAATTCACAAATAGATACTTAGGTCAGCTGAAACAAAATTACCAACATTGACATATTGGTGACAGTCGCATGCCAATGGTAGCTGCATCCATAACCAGCTATAGAAACCTCAAGAAGCTGAGCAATACATAAATTATTATATGCAAGCCAAGATGATTTCATTGTTTGTGGATCACTTGAATAAACGCATAATTCATGGAATGGGGGCATCCTACAGTTATAGTATATTAATACACAACTTGTACAAGAAACAGTTGCTTCTTAATCATAAAAAAGCTGCACAAACAGCTATCTCAAATAGGATTTGTCTTTCTTTGATATCCAGCCTAGAGAATATTAAGAACCCTCTAGAAAATTATAGCAACAAAACACTTGTAATAGTACTAGAAAGTAATTTGTTATGGCATAAAGAACCACGATAAGTAGAAGAAAGGAGGAGAGAAGAAGCCTTGGGAGTCTATGTGTATAGCCGGTAAGCACATTGAACCTATATCAAGAAACCAAGAATTTACCTCGAAATATGTGGCGAAAACGCCACTCATTCCCGTGTAAATCCTTGGCTACCAACTCTTGAGTGGGAGGTTGCTTGGACATATCCTGCAGAAACAAGAGTAAACATAGATATATATCTAGCAACAAAGAATTCCAAACAATAAATAGCAGACAGGAAGCGCGGGAAAACCAGAGGAGGCAGGCATTCATCTGCATGACGCCTCAACACAGAAAATCCCCCATGAGTGCTCGTATCTGAAGCCGTAAGAGTCTTGCAGAATGAATGCACGCGAGCACGTTGCGGTTGCGGGGGAACCACCTCTCCTTCCTTCTCCACCGAGTTCTCATCTTGCTGCCATCCCCACGCATTCAGATTTCAGTCAATAGTTCATTATTAATCAAATTCTTTACTAGCATAATTAATATCCAAAGAAAGGAGTACAGTTAACAACTGGCTTACTTTGGGTGAAGGAAGCAAAGTCACCTGAGCAAACACTTCATCGGTGTCTGATTCAGCCTGAAAATAAAAAATAGTTAAAAAGTAAAAAAGAAAAAACTTCATTCACAGTAAAGCAGCCTTGCGTTGAGAGTTAAAAGCACTACTTTCAACAGAACGTTGACGACACGACAGAGTATTTTAGACGGAAGATCATAAGCTGGCACTTGCTGATAAGAAACTTGATTCGTCGACGCTTCAACCTGAAATTGTTCGAGTTTGAGCCAAAATACAAATAAATAAAGCACATTAATACAATTCCAATCCAATTCCTTAAAAAAAAAAAAAAAAAAAACCTGCTCTATGTGGCCTTGAGGAAAATAGAAAACCAAGTCTCCTTGCCTCGGCACCGTCACCAAAGGACCCGCACACGCATGCCAAAGCTCCCTGTACAGCTCATCTCCGGTATCCACCGCACCATCACCGATCAAATTTTTATTGGCCATGGCAACATCTTTATAATCCATTGATTGTTATTATTATTTAACAAAAGTAACTGGGAATCCTAGTCGGAGGGGAATATTAAAGTGAAATGAAGGAGGATTTTTTGCGGGGAAAGCGATGAAATGAGAATAGGAATCATAGTTAGGTAGGTAGCTAGCTAGGAGACTGAAGCAGGAAGTGATTGTGCTTGTGCTTGTGCTTGTGCTTGTGCAGGTGAAACAGGAAAAAATGTGATCCCTCGATTTAACAAAAACCGCTCTCAGGATCGCTTTCGTTTCATCATCTTCTCCGTCCTTTTTCGCTGCCTCATTTTCTCTCTCTTCTGCAACAACACTAATCGCTGCCATTACTATTCGTACAGTGAGGGGTCTCACCACTGCCTGCTGCCTGCTGCCTGCGACCACACTCTCTTTCCTTTTTCTTTTTTTTTTTTTTCTCTTTATTTTTCACCCGGACTGAGAGAGAGTCTCAATTCTTTCGAGCAATTATTATCTCCCACACTGTACATAATTCTAAATAATTTTGAGATGGGTTTTATATTCACAGGACAAGATTTTGTTTTGTCTGATAAAAGTTTTTTTTATTTTTTTACAGATTAAAGTTTTGGTTATAACTTTGGGTTAAATAATTACAAGTGCTACTAAAGTTGTTTGATTCATATATAAATTTTAAATTTGATTCAATTATTATCAAATTGAGTTTAAATTTGGATAATAAGAGTTATTGAAACAAATAGAATTTGAGCATTATAATGCTCGAAATAAGTAATTTTTAAATTTAATTAAATTTTTATATTTAATTATTTTAATTAATAATTATTATTTTATTTTTTATATTAATATGATTTCAAGCTCAAATTTAGGTTTGGAGACAAATAATTAAATTTAAAGTTGAGCATGAGAATTGAATTCATTTTTTTTATAAATAAACTTAATCAAATGAATTCAAATTACTTAACTTTTATTTTGAATCAAACCAAACCTTAAAAATTAAAGCATTATCAAATCGAATTTCAAATAATAAATTTTGAGTTGATCTCAAATTAGAAGTTTTTCACTATGTTAATTCAATTCAATTCAATCACACTTTAATTTTAATTGAGAAGGAGGTGAAAAAAAAAACAACTTGAATAGCGAGACAATGGCAAATCGATGACATATATTTGAGATTGTTATAATATTAGTGAATTAGGGTATATATAATAATTTCTCTTCCACTAGGTTTTTTATATATATACTAGCTGAAAACCCGCACTTTGTTGTAGGTTGCAATAAGTTCTTTATTACATAAATTATTCTAGATTATTCAACATTCAAAAAGATTACAATAGAACTCAAACTATTTTTAATCTTCCAATGAATGACAATAAATATTATTTAGTTTTCTACAATTAGAAAATAATTTAACAAAGTTTTAGAAAAACGGTAATAAGATTGTCTATATATTTAATTTACCAAGTCATCATCATAAGAACATATGAAACAAATACCACAAAATTCTGTTATGTCACTTATAAGCAAAATAAGAAGTTTATCTTTGCAAACTCTGATACACTTCTATTTAGAAATGGAGGAAGGATTGAAAGATAAATTCTAAAAGCAAATAACAATTCATTTCATAATTAAACTTTTCTTTCATGAGAAATGAGTATTACCTTTCACATAAGCTAAAAGTTTAGTTGTAACCTATAGTTATAACCTGTATAAATAAAAGTAATATAGCAATAATCACAAGTTAAAAAACCAAATAACATAGCTTACAATTCTCTTCTTATACCTCCATCTAATATTCATTATTGTTTTGGATCAAATGGTTAAAGATTTCTAGAGCCAATGTATCAAGGACTAAAATTGCCATAATTAAATTTGAGATTTATGTGTGCAAATGACTAACAATTACAAATTTGAGTTCATTAGAAATCGGAAAGAGGACACTCAAGTCAAGACCGGTGCTGAACTATAGACCAATAACTCCTTATCAACTACAAATAACCTAAAAAAGTTAAATAAAAAAAAAAATCAAACATGTAGGTTGAACTTAAAGACTTTAAAAAACTTCAATGCAAAAAAAAAATATATATATATATTTATATATATATATATATATATATATATATAAGATCAAGCCATCAAAACAAATTTGAAGAACCAACATTAAAAAAAAAAATGTGCAACCTCAACTTCATCATTCAAAACTTAATTTCAAAGTGAAACAAATCACATTAAACAATGATCTCTTAAGTAACTTCAAACACAAGTAAAATAAGATAGGGACTATATGTAATAAGTATAAAATACAAAATGGAACAAAGATGATTTACTACATCAATGATGGATTGAGTGGAAAAAAAAAATTACTAACAAGACCACATGAAAATTATGCTAGCAGAACCACATTAAAGAATAACTTAAAATTAACTATGAAAGAAGACTAAAAGAAGCAAAAAATAAAAATAAAAACAAAAAAAAAACTGAATTAAGAGTAGATTAAAATAAAGGTAGGAAATCTGACATAATGGAAACATCTCATACAATACACCTACTTCTCATTCAATCAATTTCAAAGAAAAAAAATTAAAACATTAAAGATCATATCATGAAAACAAAAATTGTAAAACCAATAATTTTCATTTAAAAATAACAAACACGCAACTTCAATTTCAAGACTCCAAATTCAATTTTAAAGTGAAACAAATCACATTAACACAATCCTTTGTCAACTAACTTCAAACATAAACCAAGCAAAATGGGGATTACATGTACTTATTTAATCTAGCAAACCATAGAAACTTCCATACTTGAAGGTTAACAACAACATTTAATCCAATAAGCCATATTTCACGAACCATATAAACTTTCATGCTACACTATAAACCTTGTCACAATTGCTACACTTTCATTTTACATAAAATATTGATAGTACTTGGAAAACTATGTTCCTAATATATAGGCATTAATAAGAAATGAATATGATGTAAATCAAAAATTCATATTTAGTGCCAAGTAATTTAGCAACATTTGAATCTTGAATACCTAAAAGGTCAAAAAATAGCTAAAACTAGGCCATTAGAATTCCTTAATATCCCACCACATCTAGCAAGACCTGATAGAAGAAGAAAAGTAAGATATCCCTTGACATAAATTCATGCCCTCGATCTTCACAATCATTAAATGCAAAGTCTTATTGACCAATATGAACAAAAAAGTGATAGGAGATTACCTTGTTTGAACCTTATTTGCATATGAAATTCAAGAATAAAAAACCATTAACCAATATAGTAATCAAAACAGAAGAAATTCATTCCTTAATCCAACTAACCCCTCAATTAATTACCAAAACCCCTAGACTTCATGACATAAATAAAAAAATCTACTTGACACAGTCAAAAGCTTTCTGAACATCCAGCTTTAAAATAACCCCACTAATACGACTCTTCTCCCTTTTTAAAAATCAATCACTTCATTGGCTAATAAAATACCATCCAAAGTCTGCATGCAATAATAAATGCACATGCAAAAGCTACATATTTTTCAAAATTTCATAAGCATAAAATCTAATAAGTTGAATTATTGTAGAAGCTAAAAGATTTAAGAAAAACAAAAAAAAAGCATTACATACCTCAAAGAACCTTCAAACTTTAAAAAATCAATCTAAAAAGAAAAAAAATAAACCAATCACTCTTAGAAAGAAAGAAAGTTAAAATAAAATAAAAATGCATGCAAGAAAGACAAAGTCAAAAATAAGATACATAATAAAAATATTTATAAATAAAAAAATTACGTCACCTGATTCATAATACCTTTACATGAACAAAATAAATAAATTTAAAAATAAACAAAAACTTAAAACTAATAGAAAATAATGTAGAACACATAAACTCAATCAACTATGCAAATGCATCATTTTTCAAAAATAAAAAATAAAATAATGAAATTGAAAAAAAAAATTAAAAGACTTATCCAAAATTAAAGGCAAAATACTTTTCTCAGCTTCATTGTTTTCTTTGCATAGGAGTATATTTATTTTCCACAAGCATAAACCCATATAAATAAAATTAATACCAAAATGAGACATGCAAATATTGTTTTTAAGTGTTAAGAATTCTTATACTTTTTGAAAAAGATGAAAAGAAAAAGCAAAATAAAAGTTTGCTCATGAGAAGCTAGAAATGAGTGAATTCTTGGCAAGCGACTGAAACCTTTAAATATTGAAATTTAATTGAAAAATTAAAAAAAAACCCAAAAATAATCTTCCAAAAAAATGACATACGTTTTTTCTTTTTATTTTTTCATTGATTTTTGCTTTCACCAAAACCTACAGTAAATACTTAGAAAAATAATCAAATTTATCGTGAGAAAATAATAAAAAAAGATAGCAAAACATATAATTATTCAAGATTCATAACAAAAAAACTAATTAAAAATAAAAATAAACCAAAGAAAACAAAAAAAAATCAAACTTGATTTCTTTTACAATAACAATAAACTAAAAAAATTTATTTTGGAGGAAAATGATGAAAAATTAAAAAAAAAAAAAGAATAATCAGATAAAATAATGAAAATGAAATATTGAAGAAGAAAACGTGAAGTACAGGGAGAAGGGGTAAGATTATAGATTGAAAGAGAAAAAATGAGTTAAGTAAGATAAGGTAAAGTAGATAAAGTTAATTGGTTTGGGTTCTAGGGGAAGAAAGGAAGAACAAAAATGAATATAAAAACAAAAAATAAAAAAAAGTAAAATACATCCAACTACTTGAGTTTGAAGTATAATTCAATTCAAGTCTGTTAATTTGAAAAACGAACATCCGGCTCTAAAACTTTTCAATTAATAGGACACTAAGGTCTTTCTATTTGTTAACTCCATTAAAGGGCTCGTTAAAATACCATTTTATCTCTAAAAAATTAATTTTATTAAATACTCACATAAAATAATTATTTATAATAATAATTTTTCTTAAAATATATTAATAATATAAAAAAGATTTTTAGGTACAATATATAAAAACAAAATTCACAATTATAATAACAAAAAATGTTATAATAAAAGCATGTAACATATAATAAGCAAATACTCACATAAAATAATTATTTATAATAATAATTTTTTCTTAAAATATATAAAATATATTAATAATATATATAAAAAAAAGATTTTTAGGTGCAATATATAAAAACAAAATTTAAAATTATAATAAGAAAAAAATGTTATAATAAGAACATGTAACATATAATAAAAAAAATTGGTTGAAAAAAATGTTATTTATAATTGTGAATTATAATAAGAACAAATGTTATAATTACAACATGTAACATATAATAAGCAAATACTCACATAAAATAATTATTTATAATAATAATTTTTGCTTAAAATATATAAAATATATTAATAATATATAAAAAAGATTTTTAGGTGAAATATATAAAAACAAAATTCAAAATTATAATAAGAAAAAACTATTATAATAGGAACATGTAACATATAATAAGAAAAAATATTTGGCTGAAAAAAATGTTATTTATAATTGTGAATTTTTTTTATATATTGCATCTATAAAAACATGTAACATATAATAAGCAAATGCTCACATAAAATAATTATTTATAATAATAATTTTTTTCTTAAAATATATAAATTATATTAATAGTATATAAAAAAGATTTTTAAGTGCAATATACAAAAATAAAATTCAAAATTATAATAAGAACATGTAACATATAATAAGAAAAAATATTTGGTTAAAAAAATGTTATTTATAATTGTGAATTTTGTTTCTATATATTCACCTAAAAATCTTTTTTATATATTATTAATATATTTTATATATTTTAAGAAAAAATTTATTGTTATAAATAATTATTTTATGTGACTATTTGAAGATATTGATTTTTCAAGGGTAACATGGTCTTTAATGAGTTTTTTAACGGAGTTAATTGACAAAAGGACTTTAGTGTTCTATTAATTGAAAATTTTTAGGGTGGGATGTCCGTTTTTCAAACTAATAGATATGAGTTGAATTATACTTAAAACCCAAGGATCTTCATGTATTTTACTCTAAAAAATCAAGAAGGATGTACAGCAAATCAAAATAACCAAAAAGCTGAAACAATTGATGAAAATTGTTAGCTTTTTAGGTGAGATGGTGATCCAAGAATTGGGTGAATTAGATTTCTCCAAGTTCTTCTCAAACAATAATTTCAAAATAATTGAATGAAAAATTAAAATCAATATCAAAATATGATGCAAATGATAACAATTGATAATATGTAGAAGTATATATAATCAACAATGAAAATAAAAAGATAGGGATGTAGAAATCAAACATAAAGATTTATAAAGATTCGGTCATTCTCCACAAAGTTCCTATGTCCTCTCTTTTTGGTTGTCCATACTAAGACTTCAATCCACTAATCTTGAATTAAAAATACAGCCTTATCTTTTTTTTTTAAGGCTTAAGATAGAAAATTATACCCTTTGTAGTATTTTACCCAATCTCATTATAACGCTCTCAAAAGGATACCTCACCACTTGTTCTTTTCCACCTTTGTATA
This sequence comes from Durio zibethinus, assembly GCF_047325235.1. NCBI lineage: Eukaryota > Viridiplantae > Streptophyta > Magnoliopsida > Malvales > Malvaceae > Durio > Durio zibethinus. The sequence goes on from NC_143166.1 coordinate 23,648,791, forward strand.
TTAAATGTAGTTTTGCAAACAATAGAATAACCTCTCTAAGGCTAGGTCTTTGCTATAAAGAAATGATGAATGAACAACAAATATGATTTAAAGCTCTAAAACTCTTGATTTTTTTTAGAGAATGAATATATGGCTTGTTTGATCTTACTATCTTGATTCATCAACCTTCTTGGTGAGTTGGAGTGCCCAATTTATAGAGGAAATAAACAACTAGCTGTTAGGGATGGATTGGAAGAAGAAATTCCCGTTGAAAGCTTGAAAAACTAGCCATTGGAGTATTCTAGGCAAAAGGGGATCGATCCCCTCTTAAGGGGGATCAATTGGGTCAGTTAAAAAAATAAGCAACTTTACGCATGAAAGGCACTACCAATCAATCCCTTTTTCAGGTGACGGATTTCTTAGTGTGGGTGATTGATCCATTTTTAAATCCTAGAGCAAAATTTTCATTCCAAATAAAAAACCAATCGTTCCCCTTTTGAAAGGATCAATCTTATCCATAAAAACCTAGAACCAATCGATCCATACAAATAGGGGATCGATTCGATCAAGTTGGTGGTTGTCTCTTGTTTTGTACTCTATTCACTAATTTAATCATATCTTGAGTTATACAATTCCAAATAAAAAATCCTTTAAAGATTTAGAAACTAAACTTAAAGGGCTTTCTATCCATATAAAATTTGTCTCCTGATTCATTGTATACAAATTATAATGAATTTTCAAAACTATCCCTTATGTAGTTTTTAGACAACTGCAAAGTGTCTAGTAAAAATTCAAAATTTTTTCTTAGAAAATTTGGATTTTGATTTCATTTGATCCATTAGAACTTTGTGAGAAGTTCAATGTTGGAAAACTTTGTTATTGTAAAACAACTTTCTTAAGTTTATCTATTTCACAAAACCAATATTATCCAAATTGTATTGAGTCCAAAATTAATAAGTTCACTTTAAAAATAACAATTGAACTTTCATTTAAGCTCAAATAAATAATGTTTAAAGATAGTTTTGATTTGAGAAATAAGAAAATATAAAGAAAGTTTTGTTTAAACTTTGAAAATCATATTATTTATTTAGTACCAAAAATAATAAAATTTAAAAACATGTACTAAATAAATCTTTTACAAAATCTTAATCAAGCTTATTTAGCTTAATGTTTTGTCATTTCAAAATAAAGATCAATTCAAGACTAACAATCTCTCTTTTTTTGATATGACAAAACTTAAAGATAAATTTGCTTGATAAAAAACTTTCTTTAAGACATGTAAGATTTTTAAAAACATTTTGAAAAACTCCCTTTAAACTTTGCAAGGCAAAACTCCCCCTCAATTAATGCATCATAATCCAACAAAACTCAACAAATATATATTAGTCAAATATATGAAATAAGCACAATCAAACAAATGCATATCAAGCACAAGCAAATTTGTCTATATAATATTTCTCTCCTTTTTTGTCATAGCAAAAAGGCATGAGCATATTAATGAGCAAATAAACACAAAGAGGCATTATTAACAAATATGTTCATAAAACATTTCTCTCCTATTTTATTTATGCTTTTTATACCAAATGTTTAAACTCATATATCAATTACTATAAGCATACAAGAAGAAATATCTCTAAACTCACTACCTTTTTGTCATTTCAAAAGAAAAAGAAATCAAGTCTATCGTAACGGTTTTAGGGACCATTAGAGGAATTTGAAAACAAAAGATGGAGTCACAACCAATCTTTTTTGGCTAGGTGTGATTGGTCACCTTATCTTCTTAATAAAAATTTAAAATTAATTAAAATTTATTAAAAAGATAATTTTTAGGTCTATGAAAATAGTTTGAGTTTGGGAGTCAGTCATGCATGGGGAAGGATTAGCACCCCCATGATTCCCGTTAAAATGGTACCAATTAATTATGTGTTATTATTTAATATTTACAAAAATGGTCTTAATTTTGGTATTTAAAAATTAATTTTTTCAATTTTCTTTAAAACCATATTTTTAATTTTTAGTAAGCTTGAATAAATAAGAACCTTTTATCAAAAAATTCCTAAAAATATTCCAATACTCTAGCAATATTAAAAGGAACCATCTCACCTAAGGAATTTTTATGAATTGCTACACAGAATTCTCAAAAATCCTATCCTCAATGGTTTAGATTTACTTCCATAAAATATGATATTTATAATTTTAAAAACAAATAGTATTTTCTAAAACTCATTTTTATGCCATTTATTAAAAATGAAAATTCTTTATAAAAAATTAATCTAAATGCTCTAATATATTAGCAGCATTTTAGATAGATTTTCTTACCTAAATATTCCTAAAGAATCACTACTCAAATTTCTTTAAGATCTCATCCTCGAAAATTTTGGTTTTTTTTTTAAGTTATTAAAAGTCATATAATAATATAATTATCTACAAATACATTTATTTCCAAAAAATCACATTCTTATTTATTAAGAAAAATTGTTCAAATTAAAGAAAATAATTAAGAAATAGAAATTTTTTGAATTGAAAAGAAACTTTTAAATATTCCAATACTTTAACAATTTTTAAAAGACTTTTCTCACTTAGGAAATTCTTGAGAATCATTACTTGGACTTCCCAAGGTCCTATCATCAAACTTTTTTGCTACTTTAAAATCATGTAATAATATTATTATCTATAAACAAATTTATTTTCAAAAGTGTATATTTTCGTATAAAAAACTACTCAAATTAAGAATAATGATAAAATGAAAATTTTTCGTATTGAAAAAAAACTTCTAAATATTCTAATACTTTGGTAATTTTTAGAAGACTTTTCTCACCTAAGGAATTCTTGGGAATCTCTACTCATTCTTCCCAAAATCTCATCATCAGAAAGTTCATTTGTATTTAAAATTATGTAATGCAAACAACAAAGAATATGCATATGAAAAACATATACTGATTATGTTTTAAACCTTTCCAATTATCACTAAAAATTTTGAAAGAAACAAAGTAAATAAAAATTTTTTTTGAAAATTTTCTTATATACACCAATACTTTGATGATATTTTAGAAAAATTTTCTCATATAGGGATTTTTTAGAAATCTCTACTCGAACTTTCTTCGAATCCCAACCTCAAAAATTTCATTTACTTTTTCTTTTCTTAATTAATTATATTTTTTAATCTAATTTTTAAACTTTAATTATATCAATTTCATTACTAAAAGAGTCATTACACATTATTATTAACATCTATCAAAATTTTTAAAAAATTGACAAATGAAACTTTTGTATTGAATATTTTCCTAAATACTCCATTGCTTTGGTAGTATTTTTAGAAAAATATCCCCACCTAGATATTTTAGAGAATTGCTACTCGGATTTCTCTAAAATATCATTTTTGAAAAATTTCATTCAATTTATTATTAATAAAATTTGCATAAATCTAACATATATAAAATTTTAAATTGCATAAGAAATCAAAATAAGCATATAGATCCACTCACAAGAAATCTAAAAAAAAAAAATTTGAATTGTTAAAGAAGTGTGCATAGCTTTGAATGATAAGTCATGCATGAAAAAAGGCATTATGGAGAACAAGCAAATTTCAACATGTATTAAAGTTTTTGTTCAAAATAAAATAAAAACTTATGACTCCCCACCATCTATTCTAATACCAACGTCACCTTCCCAAGCAATGTATTATTTGTTTAAAGTCATAAAACAATAAAAGAGGACTTTGACAAGTCCTAAAACTACAAGTCCTAGTATTTATATTTTGAAGACTTTTTCTTCTTCTTTTTCTAGTTATTGGTGGAGTTTTCTAAGGCCATAATCACCATTGCCTTTCCTCTAACTAGCTTTCTTCTAAAAATTCATTCAAAACACAAACCAACAATTATACTTATAGCATTGAAAACAAGCTTGGAACTACATTAGCAATTGCATCCATATACAGAGCATCAACCAAAAAGTGGACATAGCAGTAAATATGGACACTAATCCAACTAAATTAACAAATTTGCATCAAACAAACTAATATGCAATAAGGGTAAAGGTAGCAAACATAAAAGAAAAGAGAGCTTTGTTCATGGAAATGACAACATCCACAAAAAGGACAAAGAAAGCTACCTTTGCTTTCCTTTTTCCCTTTAAAAAATGCCTCATTCTTTTTTAGCAGGCTCTCTACTAGGTTTTCTCTTTTAGGTAGCTTTATCTCTTTCTCCCTTTCGGTAGCTTATTCCTTTCTCCCTTTCAACAATTTCCTTCTTTTTTTTGGTAAACTTCTCTCATTTTTTCCTTTCTCCTTTAAACCTTCTACAATCGATTTTTTTTGCCATTTTTTTAGTCATTTTTTTATATGCGTCTCCCTTTTTTTCCTTTCTAGCTCTTCCTTTTGGTAGACCCTGCCCCATTTTCTTAAGAATCAGTCCCTTTTCAAAAATATATTATTTTGGTGAATATAGACCTTTGGATGAGATTCCATCTAATGGTCAAAGTTTTTCTTTTTTTTTTCTTTTCAAGGAATTACCTTTAGCCATTGGTTCAAAATCAATAAAAGAGCCAATGGTCCACATTATTCACTGCAAAGATTGGATTTTTATATCCTCCAAACCCATGAGAAGACCATTTTATCCCTAGTGCAAAGTTTTTAGTATTTAGGCTATTTTCTTAGAAATTAATGTTTCCATGCTCATTTTTGAAAATTTAAAACACCAAAAATCATGAAATATTATAAGATTGAGATTTGGAAAGTTTCGTGAAAATCTAAATTTGAAAAGGTCAAATTATGAAAATACCCTTATAGGGGTATTTTGGTAATTTCACACTTTTCAAGGTACTGCTGTGATTTTAAATGCATCAAAAAGCAAGAAATATTATGAAATTAAAATCTAGAAAGTTTCATCAAAATTTAAGGCTAAATTATAAAAATACCTTTATAAGGATATTTTAGTAATTTCATAATTTTTACGGTACTATTGTGATTTCAAATGCATTAAAAATCATGAAATATTATGAAATTTAGATATGAAAAGTTTCATGAAAATCCCAACTCAGGAAGGCTAATTTACGAAATGCCTTTAAAGGGTATTTTAGTAATTTTGTACTTTTCCTAGTGTAGTACAAATTTTTAGTGTTTTAAAAACCACCAAATTTAATTTTAAAATCATATTGATTCCAATTAGGTTGTGAACTTTGAGGATTGACCTCGGTTCTATTCATTTTGACTAAGTTTGTTCAATTTTGACCAGAGTTGACTTTGAGGTTTACTCGTTTCATTTATTCTTTATTCTTCATGCATCTACGTGCAAAGGTATCATCCATATAAATTATATGTGAAAGAGTTTGATAGCAAGCATACAGGTCTCATTTTTCTTTGTTTATTAGGCCAAATATCAATGCATTTTATGGGCTTTTTAAGAGGACCTTTTTATGGGCTTCAAATGGGTTTTGTTCAACTATGCTAAAATGTTCTTGATAAAATTTGGTGTCTACAGCTACCCCTCTTTGCATATTTTTTAGAATAAAAAATAATGCAAAGACATAGACAATAATTTTGTTCGGATGATGCTTTTAAGATTCTTTTTTTGTTTTTTTGTTTTTGCTTTTGTCAATGGCTTTCCTTGAACAGAGATTTTGAAACTTTGAAAATGGCTTCCCCTAAACAAAAGCTTTGAAACTTTGAAGATGGCTCCCTTTAAACAAAGGCTATGAAAATGGCTCCCCCTCAACAAAGGCTTTGAAACTTCAAAGATGGCTCTCCTTAAACTGAGGCTTTGAAACTTCGAAGATGGCTCCCCCTAAATAAAGGCTTTGAAACTTTTAAAATAGCTCCCCCTAAATAAAGGCTTTGAAACTTTTAAAATAGCTCCCCCTAAATAGAGACTTTGAAACTTTGAAAATGGCTTTTACTATACAGAGGCTTTGAAACTTTTAAAAATAAAATCTTGATTGAAAATTGCTTTCTAAACAGAGGTTTTGGAATTTTGAAAATGGTTCTTCCTAAACAGAGGCTTTGAAACTTTTAAAATGGTTTCCCTTAAATAGAGGCTTTGAAACTTTTAAAATGGCTCCTCTTAAATGGAGGCTTTGTAACTTATTTTTTAAAAAAATCTTATTTGAAAATGGCTCTTCCCAAACAAAGGTTTTGAAACTTTAAAAATGGTTCCCCTAAACAAAGGCTTTGAAACTTTTTTTAAATATTTACAAAGTTGATAAATGCAATCATGATACAAATGTCTATTTTCATTAATGATGTTAATGGAAATGTCGATGCGAATGCAAATATCAATGCAAATGCTTAATGCAAATACATTTGACATTTTCACAATGCAAATGACAATGCTCCTTTCATGTAAATGCCCCTACAAATACCTTTTTCTAAGATGCAGATGCCATAATACAAATACAAATTTATTTCTTATGGTGCAAAAGCAAATGTCTTATACTAGTGCAAATGCAAGTGATGTAAATACGAATGTCTTTCTTGAGATGTAGATGTAAGCAATGCAAATACAAATATCTTTTTTATGATGTAGATGTGAATGCAAATGTCTTTCTCATGATATACATGCAAGTATGAGTGCAAGTGATGCAAATGCGATGTCCTTATTTTGTTTTTTACAGTATGCATATCAAATAACCTTCTCATGATACAAATGTGAATGCAAGTGATGCAAATACGAAGACTCTTTTTTTTTTTACAACATGCAGATTAAATGTCTTGCTAATGATGCACATCTAATTTATGCGAATGTGATTTTTTTCAGCATGCTGGTTAAATGTCTTTTGCAATTAATGCAAATTTAAAGATCGAGATAATACCACAAGTTGAAAAATAAAGAATGATTGAGACGATAACGCAAGTCAAAAAATAAATAACAACATGAATAAATCATAAGTTAAAAAATAAGAAAATGACCAAGACAACATCGTAAGTCAAATAAAGTGATCGCTAATTTGGGTTTAAGTACAAGCTAACATTAGGCTTATATGCCAACTAAATTGGACTTAAAATTTCATTGGAGGCCAGTTAAACTGGGCTTAAAATTGGATGCCTGATAAATTAGGCTTAAAATTAGGTGTCAGTTAAGTTGGGCTTAAAAATTCATTGAGGACCAGATAAACTAGGCTTAAAATTTCATTAGGTGCTAGCTAAGCTAGGCTTAAACTTTCACCGGTGCTAGGTAAACTAGGCTTAAAATTTTCATCAAGGGTCAGATAAATTGGACTTAAATTTTCATTGGGAGCCAGCTAAGCTAGGCTTTAAAATCTTCATTAGGTGCTTGGTAAACTAGGCTTAAAAATCTTTCTTTAGTGTAAGATAAATTGGGCTTGAAATTTCATTGGGTGCCAGCTAAGCTAGGTTTAAACTTTCACTAGTGCCAAGTAAACTGAGCTTAAAATTTTCATCAAAGGCTAAATAAATTGTGCTTAAATTTTCACTGGGAGCCAAATAAGCTGGGCTTTAAAATCTTCATTAGACGTCAAGTAAACTAGGCTTAAAATCTTTCTTTAGTGCTAGATAAACTAGGCTTAAAATTTTTATTAGTACTAGGTAAATTGAGCTTAAACTTTCACTAGTGCCAGTTAAACTGGGCTTAAAATTTTTATCAAGGGCCAAATAAATTGGGCTTAAATTTTCACTGGGACCAGCTAAGTTGGGCCTTAAAATCTTCATTAGGTGCCAAGATATTTGGGCTTGCATGCTAATTATACTGGGCTTAAATTTTTATCAGGTGCCAGATAAACTGAGCTTAAACTTTCATTGGTGCCAAGTAATCTGGGATTAAAATTTTGATTAGGTATCAAGTAAACTGGGCTTAATTTTTTGTGTAAACTTAAATTTTTATGAGAAACTAACAATTACTATTAGAAATGAAAGAAGTGAACAATTTCTCTCTCAATGGATTGGATTATTGTGCACCGAGATATACTTATTGATTTAAAAAGACTTTATCACTTAAAGAGGATAAAAAGGGTGTATGCTTTTTTAACTAATCCGGGCTTATGTGCCAACTAATTTAGGCTTATGTGTCAATTAAACCGAGCTTATGTGCTAGCTAATCTAGGCTTAAGACTTCATTGGTGCCAAGTAATCTGGGCTTGTATGCCAGTTACATTGGATTGAAATTTCACTGATGCCAGATACTCTGGGCTTAACTTTTATTAGTGCCAACTAAACTAGGCTTACATGCTTGAGATTTGGCAATCTCTATAAAAAATGAAAGGTTAAAATTCTTTCCAAATGGGTTAATGGTTTTGTATATGGAGATTTTCGTTTATGCAAAAGGGTTTTAGCACCTGCAAGAGATAAAAGAGACATATTTTTTCCATATAAGCTCACGGATGAAACATAAAGTTTTTCAAAAACATGAATTCCTTGAAAATCAAACATGTTAAACACTTTTTTTAGTTTCCAAATGCAATATTTTGATATATGTCAAGGTTAGCTATAAGGGCTTAAGATTTTAAAAAGTTATTTGAAAATGGATAAAAGTTGAGATTTTTAAAATCAACTGATCTTAGACTTCTATGAATTTGATATTTTAGATCTTTCAATAAGGTTTAGCTTAGCATCTACCACATTTAGCATTAGGATTGGCCTTCAAGGTTTACTCTAGACTGTCTTTTTTAGGGTTTTCACCCTAGAACCACTTTTATTTCTTTTTTTTTAATTTAACACATCATGCACTTTAAAAAATTCAAAAGTAATCTGAAAAAGGAAAAAAAAATTTTTGAAAGGGCTTAACAATCCAAATAGGAAATTATGAAATAAATAGGGACTCAACAGATTCATGGTTATTTTTTTAAGAGAAACTCTTCAATTTTAAGCCTTCATGCTTGATCCAATATGGATTTTTCAAAGGTTATAACATAGGTTAAGGTTAAGGGTTGTCAAAGAAAATAATAAAAGGGCCCAAAATAAGTATTTAAGGGTATTTAAAACCAAAGATCATTTTTCAGTTCAAAGGATACACTCTGAGGTCTATTCTTTTTTGCTTTCCACCCATTCATTTTTTTTCTTTTTCCTTTCTTTTATTCTTCATTTCCTTTCATTTCTTTTTCTTTTGCATTTTTTCACTGAGTGGATTTAAAACTTACTATGAACTTTTATATTGAACCTTTTCCCTAAAATACGAGATTCCATTCGGACATCCCCATTCTTAACCCTTAAATGTGTTTTTTTTTTTGCCTTACGATGTGGAGGGTGATCCTTAGTTAAGGTTTATTTTGAAAGAATTCAATCAAGCTCAAAGGGTAACAAAGGATAAATTTTTACATTTGTTAAAGGATAATGAAAGATGATAATTTGTCATTTCAAGTATAAACATTTAAATTAAAGAGCGTTCCATTTAGAAAAATGATCTCGAAGAAAGATTTTCATTTTAATAGTTTTTTTCTAGCATTTTCTATTTTAGGCCTTTTTTCTTGTCCACTTTCCAAAATTTTGAATTTGTTAAGACTTTATTGGAATTTGTTTAAATTTCCTAACTACATGATGTCATAACTATTTTTTTCTTTTCATTTCTCTCTTTTTTTCTTTTTTTTTATTTGTTTATTTATTTATTTGTTTTTGACATGCCCCCCATAACACATACGTAGATTTATTTTGCTGGTAATGCATTTTATGAAAGATGCCCCATTTTAACAAACCACCCTTAATGAAAGTTGTTATAAGAAAAGGGTCATGTGAATGAATGAGAAAAGAACCATGTGGGGTAAACTCGTTTAAGGTATCAGATGATCTAAGTTACTCTACAAAAAGAAAACAAAAGGGTTGATTATAACTTATATTGTCTTAAAGGCATTGAAGTCCTTTTTTTATCAATATGCCCTTGAGATGCATGGGTCAGGCCAATTTTGGGCAAAGAGCTTAAAGATTAGTAAATCTGAGGTCATTTTGTAAGACTTAGGTTAGCTTTGATTTCAAAAATTTTTGGAACTACAGCGTAATATTTGCACATCAAATTATCACATTTGAATTCTTAAGAAAAATGTCATATTGGCCTGATCTTTTAGGAATCCAAATTTCTTTTTTTCTTTTTTAATTAGATGTTTCATTGTTCATTACCGTGGAAAAGAATATCACCTTTTGATATCATAACATTATCAAGTGAAAGCAAGGTTCAAAACTTCAACTTTATGGCTTTTGAAGGGCCATGGTTGTTGAATGGAATTATTTAAAAGGCTTAAGAAAAAGAGTTTAGGTATTTGAAAAATCCCTAATAATGATCACCAACTCATATAAGACTCAAAAAAATTTTTTATCTTTTTTTATTTTTTGTCTTTTTTTTCACTTTTTCCAAAGTACTTTTTTATTTTTTATTTTAAACCTTGGGACCTAACTATGTATAGCTTTATTCAAATCTAACATTTTCCCCACTTTTTAGCAATTAGAAGTCCAAAATTTAACAAAAATTAAAAATATCAAATGACGATATAAATCCATGGAACACTCCTAATGCACAAGATCTATTCATGCAATGCAAACACTCAAACATGACCCAAAAATTCATATTCCCAATAATATTCTTGAGATGACATTCTAACTTACAAACAAAGGTTTCCCATTTGACGATTCAATTTTAGAATCATTGACCCACAACTTTCTCATTATCAAAAATCACTAATCAATTTTTTAAATTTTATGGGATTTGTATCAACCAAAGCTTGAACTTTATCCTTGAAGGCAATATAGTTTTCTATGGAATATCTTTCAACCCTATCATGAAACTCACACTTAACATTTGGGTTATACCATTTTGGGTATAGAGGTTTTTTGGGTTTTGTAGGAACAACAGAGATCATATGATTCTTGACCAGTAAGGTGAAGAGCTCAACGTAAGATATTGGAAGTGAATGATACATATTAACTTTATTTCCCTTACGACTTAGTGAATGGCTTGGGTTGATCCTTTGTTCTGTAAATGTTTGTGGCAAAGGTATTGGAGCACACAAATGAAGTGGTTAAGAAAAATCTTTAGCCCAAAATGTCGATTGGGAACAATATGGTAACCATTGAAAATGAGTGTTTCCAGGATTTTTTTGTATCATGTGAAGGCTTCCTTGGTTTTGCCTTTCAATAATTGTTTCTTATACTTATTCAATAAAAATATCCTCTTTCTTTTCATCATTAGCATCTATAATTCCTCCCATTTTTTATCTCATTCTCAATTCTACCCACAGCAAACAACAAATCTGCAAACTTTGATAAACTATTGCTAATCAACTTATCATAATAGGGAAAAGGAAAGGTATCCACAAATAGAGAATTCAATTCCTTATTGGTAAGAGGTGGTCCTACTTACGATGCCACTTTTTTCCATCTAGCAACATATTCTTTGTGCTCTTATTAGGGCCCTTTTTTATATTTTGAAGAGTTAATCGATTTGGAACCAATTCTAACATATGCTAGTATTGCTTCAAGAATGCCTACGATAAACCCCTCTAAGTACAAATTTGACTACTCTCCATACTATAATACCAATTGACTACTGTTCTAGTCAAACTTTCTTAAAAAACATGAATAAGTAGCCTTTCGTCACTAGCATACCCAACCATTTTGTGATAGTATTGAGCCAAATGTGTCTCAAAACATCTAGTTCCATTATACTTTTCAAATGTCAGAACCTTGAACTTGGGCAAAATAACCACATTTGAAACTAGTTGATATTCTTTTGCATCAAAAGATTCATCTTTACCTTTAATGGCTTGAACCTTTTATTCCAAGAAATTATACCTTCTCTGTTCATCTAGATTCTTTAACTCTTCCCTTATAGGTCCTAAACTTGGTCCTTTAGGTTGATCATTTCTTTAAGCACAAAGTCTTTCAATAATCTTCTCCATCTCTCTTTTCAAATCAAATATTCTCTCTTGACCCTTAAAAAAAATTAAAATTGTTTTTAAAGAAATTCCCTATTTTGAAGCACACATGAATTATATTATATAGATACATAAATGGATGATTGGATGAATGAATGCACAAATGACAAAGCTCTTTAGTGAAAAGTATGAAAATTGGCAAAAGAGCAAGAATGAAAGACAAACTATAATTCACATATCTAAGTTCAACAAAAAATGTCATATCAACATAAAAACAATTTTCAAATAAAAGAAATTCATAAACCCATCACTCGAAGACCCTCTTTAAACAAAAGTCCCATCCATGTTCATCATCTTGCCATATTTTGCTCATTATTCCTAGATCTTTTAATCCCTATTGTAGTTGGATCAAACACATTGCATTTATGAGTAACTGCACCTTATGCTTGAAACCCTCACAATTCTTGATGGAATGGCTCGTATTCCTACCATAGTATTCGCATCTTGCATTTGGATTAAAATATTTTAGGTACAGAGGCTTTAAAAATTTGAAGGTATAGGGACAATAAGGTGTCTTTCAACCAGATAGGGAAAAAAATTTTCATATGAAATGGGGAGAGGATCTATCTGTTCTTTTTCTTGGGTAATTTTTGGGTAATAGGTTAACTAGGAGTCTTAAGATTGGCTAAACAGGTGGTTAGGGAATGGAAGGCCAAAGATTTTGGTTCAAATATAGACTTCTCAAAGATTGTATGAAGTTTAGAGGCCTAGTCTTAGGTGTTTGGAAAGGAGATCGAAAACAATTATGAGAAAATTTAGGTACAGGTTGGAACTCAAGATGGTTAGTGAGGGTTGTGTGAAGCCAAGTGACTCCATCTTGAAAATCAAACTTTTGAGTTCAATCATTTGTGTGGCCAATTCACTCATTCCTTTCTTGAGCTTGCCTAAACTTTGGTCACTGTTTGAATCACCTAATGCCTTAGTATGCTTGAGAAAAATGCTAAAACTAATAGGAGCCAGTTGGTCTTGATTTAATGGAATTGGAAGTGACATCGATCCTTGAAGAGAACAAACTCAATCCCACAACTATTTTTAACCATTTCCATTAATTGAGCCATCTGTTGTTTCATCTTCTGAAACTCGAGCCAAAATTCCTCTTGATTCATGTCCAATGTACTAATCTTTGCTTTCAATTGATCTCTCATTTCACCATTCTTATTCCCACCCAAATAGTCATTTTATTTTGAGACTTGACCAAAAATTCTATACTATTATCCTTATTGAATGAATGCTATAGAAATAATTTTTAACTTATGTGACACACAGAGCATGTTTAAAAAATGTCATGAAATGTAAATATGCCTAAGACAATGGTTTTTTATATACAAGCCCTAAATAGTAAAAGTTTCCCAATTCATGAATATGTATGCAAGGAATGTAATGTTATGTTGTAGTGATGGTGGGATATGAAATGCAATGCATGTTTTTACCATTCATGAATCCATATGCATGAAATGCTATAACATGTTATATAAGTCATGAGATATATACATATAATTAATGCAACATACTTGTATGGAATATATGAACCTATCAAGTGCACGAGATATATCTACATGGAATGCTTGTGTTATGTCAACCTAAAGAAACTAATACTACCATAAAATATGTAATGAAATAGAATGTGTGCACTACCTATTAAGATGCGCATGTGACGCATATATCATTTATCAACATGTGCATAAAATAGGATGCATGTACTATCCATTGATGTGGATGGGATGCATGTACTATTCATTGATATGGATAGGATGCAATGCATGTATTATCTTATTATGATGTGCATAAGATAGGATGCATATACTATCTATTAAGATACATGGGATGGGGCGTATATACTATTATTATTATTTTTTGATGAAAAATGTATGTAAAAGATCAAATGAAATGTGAAAAACAAAACAACATTCAAATTTAAAATTCTTTTTCACTTTCTTGTTTTTTGGAAACAAAAAAAAATTTTAGAACACATTTTTTTTATCATACAGAATAACTAAATTCAAAGATTTTTAATTCTTATTTGGCCAATAAACAAAAAGAAAAAAATTAAGAGAAACTTTTATATTTTTTTTTGAAAAATTTTGTTTTTTTTTTTTTGTTGGATAATGCTAAAGAATTTCTTCATTTTATTTTAAAACATTTCTGAAAATGCAATTTTTGGATAATCATAAAATGAATGAACTCTATGTTAAAATAATTTTTTCTTTTTTCTTTAAAAAAAATGCTTTTTTTTATTTATCATTTTTTAAAATTTTAATTTTACCTACGCCATTATTGTTTTACACCATTTTAGTTTTATTTTCAACATTCATACACTTAAATACAAATTGTATTGGAATGTTTCTTTGTGTCTTAATTCGGGTAATTTTCTACAAAAATGAGTGGCATAGCTCTATCTAAGGCTGGTCCCCTATAGTTAATGATATGCTGAGTAAGGATTTGTATATCTAAAAGATTTTCAAATTGTTTCTTACTGGTATCTATATTGGACTAGTAAGGCACCCCGATCTTTTACTTATTGTAGGCTAGAAATGGAATGGTTTCAATATGAGTGAGAGTATTTTGCTTGCTATTGTGGAGGTTATTACCTCACGAGAACATAGATACTTTACTCCCTCCTAAAAAGGTTAGAGCCTGGGTATAGAGCTCATGCATGATATGAAATGTGTCATCGTATGTGTGAGAGAAAATGACATCATAATCTCTATCCTATATGCCCTACAATTTATTGAGAATAACATATACATAAAAAAAAAAAAAAGAACAAATGACATTGTTAAAATGAAATGCATGTAAATTTTTATTACTATTGTTATTTAAAAATAAAATCAAAATTAAGAAGATTAATGTTAAATACCAATTAAGACCATTAAAGCAAAACTAAAGATAACACATTATTAACTTTTGGCCTGATTCTCTAAATAATGATGTCTCTAATAGAGTCACCAAGTTATCATAACAGTTTTGGGGATCGCTAGACAAATTTGAAAACAAAAAATGGAGTTGCCACCAATCTTTTTTAAATAGGTGTGATTGGTCACCTATTAAAACTTGCCTTCTTAACAAAATTTTAAAATTAAGTAAAATTTATTAAAAAAATAATTTTTAGGTCTGCGAAAATAGTTTGCATACAGGAGTCAGTTACGCGTGGGGAAGGATTAGTACTCCCACGATGCCCATTTAAAATGGTACCAATTAATTATGTATTATCTTTTAATATTGACAAAAATTATCTTAATTTTGGTATTTAAAAATTAATTTTCCCAATTTTCTTTAAAAACGTACTTTTAATTTTCAGTAAGCTTGAATAAATAAGAACCTTATATTGAAAAATTCCTAAAAAAATTTCAATACTTTGGTAATATTAAAATGAACTATCTCACCTAAGAAATTTTTAAGAATCGCTACTCGAAATTCTCAAAAATCCTATCATCAGTGGTTCAGATTTATTTCCATAAAATATGATATTTATAATTTAAAAAAAAATAGTATTTTTCAAAAGTCATTTATATGTCATTTATAGAGAATGAGAAATCTTTATTGAAAATTAATCTAAACACTCTAATACATTGGTGGCATTTTATATAGATTCTCTTACCTAAAGATTCTTAAAGAATTACTATTCGAATTTCTTTAGGATCTCATCCATAGAGATTTTCATTTTTTTTTCAAGTTATTAAAAGTCATTTAATAATATAATTATCTACAAATACATTTATTTCCAAAAAAAAAAAAACACATTCTTATTTATTAAGAAAAATTGTTCAAATTAAAGAAAATAACTAAGAAATAGAAATTTTTTGTATTGAAAAGAAACTTATAATATTCCAATATTTTGGTAATTTTTAGAAGATTTTTCTCACCTAAAAAATTCTCAAAAATCATTACTTGGACTACTCAGGTTCCCATCATCAAAACTTTTTTATTATTTTAAAATCATGTGATAATATTATTATCTATAAACAAATTTATTTCCAAAAGTGTATATTTTCATAAAAAAAAAAAACTAAACAAATTAAAAATAATGATAAATTGGAAATTTTTCATATTGAAAATAAACTTCTAAATATTTCAATACTTTAGTAATTTTTAGAAGACTTTTCGCACCTAAGGAATTTTCAAGAATCTCTACTCGAACTTCCCAAAATCCCATCATCAAATTTTTTTTTTTTGCATTTAAAATTATGTAATACAAACAATAAAGAATATGCATATGAAAGAAATATATTGATTATGTTTTATCCTCTTTACTTATTTTCCAATTATCACTAAAATTTTTGAAAAGAACAAAGTAAATATAAATTTTAGTTGAAAATTTTCCTATATCCCGATATTTTGGTGATATTTTAGAAAATTTTTCTCACTTAGAGATTTCCTAAGAATCTCTACTTGGACTTCCTTATAATCCCATTTTCAGAAATTTCCTTCACTTTTTCCTTTCTTACTTAATTAATTATATTTTTTAATCTAATTTTTAAACTTTAATTATATCAATTTCATTACTAAAAGAGTCATTACACATTATTATTAACATCTATCAAAATTTTAAAACAAAAATAGACAAATGAAACTTTTTTCTATTGAATATTTTCCTAAATACTCCATTACTTTATTAGTATTTTTAAAAAAATATCCTCACCTAAACATTTTAGAGAATTGCTGCTCATATTTCTCTAAAATATCATCCTTGAAAATTTTCATTCAATTTATTATTAATAAATTTTGCATAAATCTAACATTTATAATATTTTAAATTGCATAAGAAATCATGATAAGCATATAAATCCACTCACAAGAAGTCTAAAAAAAAAAAAAGAAATTTGAATTGTTAAAGAAGTATGCATAGTTTTGAATGATAAGTCATGCATGAAGAGAGGCATTATGGAAAACAAGCAAATTTTAGCTAGTGTCGAAGTTTTTGCTCAAAATAAAATAAAAACTTATGACTCCCCACCATTTATTCTAAAAACAACATCACCTTCCCATGCAATGTATTATTTGTTTAAAGTCATAAAATGATAAAAGAGGACTTTGACAAGTCCTAAAACTACAAGTCCTAGTATCTATACTTTGAAGACTTTTTCTTCTTTTTTTTTTAATTATTAGTGGAGTTTTCTAAGGCCATAATTTCCACTGCCTTTCCTCTAACTAGCTCTCTTCTAAGGAACCATTCAAAACACAAACCAACCATAGTACTTATAGTATCAATACATGAAAACAAGCTTGGAACTACATTAGCACTACATCCATACACAAAGCATTAGCCAAAAAGTGGATACAATAGCAAAAATGGACACCAATCCAACTAAACTAACAAATTTGCATCAAACAAACCAATATACATTGAGGGTGAAGGTAGCAAACATAAAAGAAAAAGAAGCTTTGTTCATGGAAATGACAATATCCACAAAAAAGACAAAGAAGGCTATATTTGTTTTCCCTTTTCCTTTAAAAAAAACCTCATTCTTTTTCAGCAAACTCTCCCCTAGCTTTTTTCTTTTCAATAGCTTCCTCATTTTCTCCCTTTCAATAGCTTCCTCCCTTCTCCTTTTTAGTAACTTCCTTCCTTTCTTTGGCAGACTCATTTCCTCTTTTCCTTTATCCCTTAAACCTTCTATAATTGATTTTTATTGCCTTATCTCTTTTTTTAAGCTATTTCTTTCCTCCTCTATTTTTTTATGTGCTTCTCTCTTTTTCTCCCTTAAAACTCCTCCTTTCGGTAGACCCTTCCCTTTTTTTTTTAAGAATCAAACTCCTTTCAAAAATATCTTATTTTGGTGAATGTAGACCCTTGGATGAAATCTCATCCAAGCATCAACATTCTTTTTTTCTTTTCAAGAAACCATCTTTGGGCATTGGATCAAAATCAATAAAAAATCTAATGGTCTATATTATTCACTACAAAAGTTAAATTTTTATATCTTCCTAACCCATGAAAAGACCATTTTTTCCCTAGTGCAAAGTTTTTTATATTTAGGCTATTTTCTTAGAAATCAATGTTTTTATGCTCATTTTTTGGATTTTAAAACACCAAAAATCATGAAATATTATAAGATTGAGATTTGAAAAGTTTCATAAAAATTTGAACTCGGTAAGGTCAAATTATAAAAATACCCTTTATGGGATATTTTGGTAATTCTACACTTTTCAAGGTACTGCTATGATTTGAAATCCATAAAAAATCATGAAATATTATAAAATTAAGATCTAAAAAGTTTCATGAAAATCCAAACTCGAAAAGGACAAATTACAAAAATATCTTTATAGGGGCATTTTGATAATTTCATACTTTTTGGGGTACTACTGTGATTTCAAATGCATCAAAAATCATGAAATATTATGAAATTAAGATCTGAAAAGTTTTATGAAAATTTGAGCTCAAAAAGGCCAAATTACGAAAATACCTCTGAAGAGCATTTTAGTAATTTTGTACTTCCCCTAGTGCAATAAAAATTTTTAGTATTTTAAAAACCACCAAATTTAATTTTAAACAATATTGATTTCAATTAGGTTGTTAACTTTGAGGATTGATCCCGGTTCTATTCATTTTGACCAAGGTTTGTATAATTTTGACTAGAGTTGACTTTGAGGTTTACTCATTTCATTTATTCTTTATTCCTCATGCATTCACATGCAAAGGTATCATCCATATAAATCCCATGTGAAAGAGTTTGATAGTAACCATGTGGGTTTTATTTTTCTTTGTTTATTAGGCTTAAATATCAATACATTTTATGGGCTTTTTGAAGGGCCATTTTATAGGTTTCAAACGGGCTTTGTTCAACCATGCTAAAATGTTCCAGAAAAAATTGTTGTCTACAAAGTAAAGGCATGGGACAAAATGCATGATACCAATAATATCAAGAATATCTTGAATACATGTATTCAAGTGTAATACACAAAAGAGGTTCACATATATGTATTCAAACATAAGAGTATAAATGTATCAATGTATCCAATTTTAGCAATTTGGCACAAAATCATTCATAATTTACTTCATGATAATTATGAGCAAAAAGATAAAAGAATGATATGCATGCTACACATCAATCATGTTTTTAACAAATGTCCTTCAACATAAAACATTAGTATCAATTAAGCATACAACTGAAGCACACATATTTGAGCTCATACCAAATATTAACAATACCAATTGTTAAAAATGTCATTAAGAAGCATACCAATTGTTATCACAAAAAAAATCAAGCAAAATTGTATTCTAAAATGTCTCATTTTTTTCAAAATAAGGATTAATCAATATAAGGCACACACAATTTTGCATGAATGGTACAAGCTATATCAAGGATAAGCACATAAACAAGTGTCCATGAAACTTAAAAAATTCTTTAGCAATTTTGATACCAATTATTAGTTATTTTGTTCACAACTTTCAAGGATAACAATATATTTCAAGCATCTAAAAAGTACAATCAATACATGCATAATAGCATTCTTTCATAAGCATATCTTTTAGCAATTTTGATATCAATTATTACCAATTGTTAGTTATTTTGTTCGCAAAGGATCGTAATATATTTCAAGCATATGAAAAGTTTAAACAATACATGCATAATAGCATTCTTTCATCAGCATATCCTATCCAAAACAAATATTCAATCATCATTTATAGCAACGAATTATACAAGCATGATTTTTTAAGCATGATAAACACATATGCTATAGCAAAGAAATAATGAAAGCATAATTATTCAAACATATTATTATTTATTTCAATGCATAGCAATGAGCTTAATCCAAACATATGCAAGTACATAAAAACAAGTCAAATATATTTTTCAATCAAAATCATACAAGCATATGTAAAAACATTTCAAAACACATATAGCAATATACCAATAAAGATACAAACATTTAGACATAATGTGGTACATTCTATCTCAATGATCTCAATCAATGAATAAGTTCAAAGAAATCAATCTATTTAACTCATATCCATGTCCAAAGATTCAAACGAATGTTCATGCAATAAAACTATTAATCAAAGCAGTCAAGAACTAGGCATGAATATTAATCAATCCAAGCATTTAACAAAGTTAAGACAAATTCTATCAAGTAGCTTGGAGATTAATTTGTGCAACATGTTCACAAATTCAAACATAATATCTCATTTTTGCACATATCAGAGCAAACATTTATCAAATCATGCATTAAACATTATAAATCATAGGTACATAGCATAGATTCAATACAATTACCTTCATCCTTATCAAGCTATGTTGTTTTGCTCATTGTAGTTAAGTGAGGCTTTGAATCCTCCATTCCACAACATTTGAGCTAGTTTTTGACATACTTGGACTTGATTGATGAAGATGCTTTGCTTGTTATACTTGAAACTTCAAAAAGAATATTGACCCATTCATGCTCATTTCAAGTTCTCCTAGCATATACATAGAAAATTTCTTGACAAAAGATTTTCATTAGAAGCATCAAGAAAATCGATTGATAAAAATTATACCAATTGTTAGAAAATAATTCCATATTCTAAGTCATTATAAGCAAAAGAAAATTTATTTACTAAGCACAAGTTACTAATTGCGATAGAGATATATTTCATAAAAAATACTTTATAAACTTATGCTAAAGGCCATGTATCAAATCAAACATCAAATAACTCGATATTAGCACTAAAGCAAAAGTTCTCAAGTAATGAGCAAAACATGAATCATTTCTAGATCATTTAGAAATAATGAACACAAATAAGACATATTCAATATTCATGTATATTTAATAAATCATCAAAGAATATGTCAAAATAAATTTTAGGCCATATGAAAACTAAAAACTCAAGGAAGACATATTTATCACCAAAAATATATTCAAGAAAATTTTACCTCAAAAGCATATATATGTCTACACAGATTATAGGCCATAATCAACAATGACTTAAGCTAAAAATAAGCATCATAAGAAAATCATTTACTTAAGTCATGTTGCAACCATGTCAAGTCAAGCTAAATAACATTTGTCACATAAGCACACATACTTGATAAGAGTAATAGATGAACCAACAATATCTATCATTTAAGTACAAGTAGTTCATAAATTCAAAATCAAAATAAAAAAAAATAAGGTATAAAACAATTAAGCACAAGATCTAAAATATTTCACAAAATTAATAAATCAATTCAACACAACAACAAGTATATTTAAGCACATTTTAAAAATCAAGAGATAAAAAATTTAAGCACTTTCAAATTACAAGGATTAAGGTCAAGTTTAATCAATAATCATATAAGTACATATCTTAACCAAGATCATAAATGAAACTAGGAATCAATGTATATCTTTTAAGCACAATATGTTGATCAATTCACCAACATTACAAATCAAGAATAAAAACAATTATGTATAACACATTCAAGTTTAAAGAATTCACAAGATCCAAGCATTATAAATAAATTGAGAAATTTTAAACATCATGGTCATAGAAGCATGTTCAATAATCACAAATCAATATGTATAAAAATCACAAAATCATTTCCATCATGCCAAAATCATTCAAACAAATATATTTATGCAAAATACCATAGGATAAATCATTCAAAGCTTAATATTTCCAAGATTTTTATTTTTGATATTTTGAAGCTCATTTTTACTTGAAAAAGACCTTAATAAATCTCATAACTAGTCAAGCTCATTTCTAACCATTTTGAACCATTCCAACAAGTTTCAAATGATAAAATAAAGCTTTTCAAATGTTCATTTGGCCTTAGAAATAAGAAAATCAAAAAGTCAATTCCTAAACCTTATATTTCCTTGAAAAATGCTATTAATATGGGAAAATATGTTTAAACTCAAATTTAAGCTCTTAAAACCATTTAGAAAAGTTTTATATCACATTTTGAAAAAGTCTAGATGGCTTTTATACCTATAAATATTCAAAAACAAGATTTGATATTTTAAGCTCTGAAATCCTTTGAAGCTTGTAAGTAGCACTTATGAAAAATTGAAACTATTGCAAGTTATCAAGTTTTCTTTATTTGAGCAAGTTTAAGTCACTAAATTCAAAACATTCAAATTCATTTTACAATTAAAAGCTTGCTAAAAAAATTTCATATTTTAAGGCTTGACTCTAGCAAAAATCACTTTTAAAGCAAAACATAAAATTTCAAAATCATTAAGCTTTGAGTGCTCCCCCTAAGTTTGTGCATAAATATAATGCATACTCAATTCAAGCTCACATTTTCTCAAGATTATGCAACATTTATCTTGTAATCAATTTCAACCAAATTTTGCATAATCAATCAAACATTCACAAATTTCATCAAGAATAGGTAACCAAATTCAAATTCTCTTTAAATAAAAGTTTAGAGGTTACCTATCTTTATTGTGTGTCTAGGGTTCCATTCTTCAAAATCACAATGTAGCTCCTTGCTCTAGCACACCTACAAGAAACAATGCTTATTTGATTTTTGGTACCCAAATTGCTTTAGGTCCTTGAGAGTTAGTCACAATATCTCTTATTTCTTTTGGAACCCATACTTGCCTAATTCTAAATGAAACTTTTCTTTTTATAGGATAAGTATGTGTAGTATGACCATGAAAATGATAAAAATTGCATTTAATCATTTTAGTGCTTAAACTCTTTTTTAAAAGCTCTTGTTTTTCATTCATTAAAGCTTCAAATTTCTTTTTCAATTCTAAATTCTCTTTTTCTAGCATTTCATTTCTTTTTTTACAAGCTTCAAAATCATTTTCAATTTATAATTTTCTTTTTCCAAATCATTTTTTTTATTTATCAAGAAATTATTTTCAACATTCAATTTTGAAATCATTTTCTTGTTTCATTCTCATTTACTCAAATTTCATAACTAACCCATCAAAGGCATCTTGTAATTCATCAAAAGTATGCGAATTTGAATCAATTAAGTTAGAGGTTACCTTAGGCTTTTCAAAACCCATGAGACATAATGCATTTTTGTTGGAAATTTATCTTTCATAGAGCTCATCCAACTTTCTCCATTTTTCATTTGAAGCGGAGTAATTTGAGACTAAGTTAAAGTTGTGAGAGTCAAGAGCTCTATAGAGTAAGCACTTGGCCTTGGCATCATTTGTTACTTGGTTCAAATAGTTTACATCATTTAAAGGAATTTCAAGCCCTATTTCTATCACATTCTAAGCTCTAAAATCTTGGTCCATTATGAACACCTTCATCCTCATTCTCCATTCATAAAATTCATATTTATCAAACATGGGAGCTTTGAAGATTACCTCACTATCTTGGAACCTAAATTGAGCCAAAGGATCTTTACTCGAGGTGGTTAAATCTCCCCAAAAAAAGAGAGACCAAAGCTCTAAAACCAATTGTTAGCTTTTTAGGTGAGATGGTGATCCAAGAGGAGGGTGAATTGGATTTCTCTAAGCTCTTCTCAAACAATGATTTCAAAATAATTGAGTGAAAAATTAAAATCAATATCAAAATATGATACAAATGACAACAATTGATATATCTAGAAGTATATATAATCAATAATGAAAATAAAGAGATAGCGATAGAGAAATCAAATACAAAATTTATAGTGGTTCGATTTTTCTCCACAAGGCACCTATGTCTTTTCTTTTTGATTGTCCACACCAAGACTTCAGTCCACTAATCTTGAATTGAAAATACAGCCTTATATTTTTCTCTCTAAGGCTTAAGATAGAAACATTTACCCTTTGTAGAATTTTATCCAATCTCACTGCAAAGCTCTCAAGAGGATACCTCACCTCTTATTCGTTTCCATCTTTGTATATCAATTGTAATCTTGCAAATAATAGAACAAACTTTCTAAGGCTAGGTGTTTGCTAAGTTTAAGTACAAGGAAATGATGAATGAATAGCACATATGATTTGGATACAATAAATACAAAGATATAGACTTTAATGCTCTAAAACTCTTGATTTCTATGAGAGAATGAATATATGGCTTGTTTGATATTGCTCTCTTGATTCTTCAACCTTCTTGGTGTGTTGGAGTGCCCAATTTATAGAGGAAATGAACAACTAGCCATTGGGGATGGTTTGAAAGAAGAAATGCCTGTTAGAAGCTTGAAAAACTAATCATTTGAGCATTTTGGAAAAGAGAGGATTGATTTCTTCTTAGGGGGGATTGATTAGGTTAGTTAAAAAAAAAGCAACTTTACGCATGAAAAGGCATAACCAATCGATCTCTTTTTGGTACCAATCAATCCCTATTTCAGGTGATCGATTCCCTAGTTTGGATGATTGATCCCTTTTCAAATCTTAAAGCAAAATTTTCATTTTGGATAAAAAACAAATCGATCCCTTTTTGAGAGGATCGATCTTATCCATAAAAACCTAGAACCAATCAATCCATACAAAGCGGGGATCGATCCGGTCAAGCTAGGTGGTTGTCTCCTACTTTGTACTCCACTCACTAATTTGATCATATTTTGAGTTATACAATTTTAAATCAAAAACCGTTTAAAGATTTAGATACTAGACTTTCTATCCATGTAAAATTTATCTCCTAATTCATTGTATACGAATTATAATAAAACTTCAAATATACCCTTTGTGTAGTTCTTAGACAACTGCAAAATGTCTAGTAAAAATTCAAAATCTTTTCTTAAAAAATTTGGATTTTGATTTTGTTTTATCCATTAGAAAGTAGACTCAAAGAGCTTTCCAACCATATAAAATTCAAATATTAAAACTTTGTGAATTAATAAAAACAAGTTCAATGTTGGAAAACCTTGTTCTTGTAAAACTACTTTCTTAAGTTAATATATTTCTCAAAACCAACATTATCAAAATTATATTGAGTCCAAAATGAATAAGTTCACTTTATAAAAAATAATTGTACTTTCATTTAAGCTCAAATAAATAATGTTTAAAGATAGTTTTGATTTGAGAAATAAGAAATTATAAAAAAAGGTTTGTTTAAACTTTGAAAATCATATTATTTATTTAGTACTAAAAATAATAAAACCTAAGAACATGTACTAAATAAATCTTTTTCAAAATCTAAATCAAGCTTATTTAGCCTAATATTTTGTCATTTCAAAAAAAGAGTCAATTCAAGGCTAACAAAAATGAATAGAAAAAGTAAAAAAAGAAAAGGCATGTTTTAAATTTGTTTAAATTACAATCAATAATAAATGAAAGAATTAGAAAGAAAAAGAAACCTAATAGAAATTACCTTTAAAGCGGTGGAAAAAAGCCATAATTATTTTTTGGGGAACATTTCTTCCATTCACCAGAATGTCTTACCATTTCTTAGTTGTCAAATGGAAAGAATTAGAAATAAAGAGAAGCCTAAGAGAAATCCCCTCTAAATGAGTGAAAGAAAGGCTATAAATTTGTTTACTTAGAAAGCTTTTCTCATTCTCTAGAAGTTTTCTAGCTTTTCTTGGTTGCCAACAAAAACCTTTATCATGCTCAACATTTTTTCCCAAATTTATCCTTTAATTATTTTTTATGACATCAAAGACATGTATAACAAATTAAAAGAACCAAAAAGCTAAATAATCAGGAGACTATTTTTATTTATAGTTATAGATTTGAGATTGTTATAATTAAATTCTGATTATTAAGATTAAAAAAATAATATTTTATTATCATATGATTATTAATCTTGAAGTAGGTATTTTAAATTATACACCCTTGATGTCATTATATAATTGACCTACCCAATATTATACCACGAAGCTGTCCAATTTCATTTTTACATCACATAACCAATAATTGATACCAACATAGATGTTTTATCATTGGCTAACACAAGCAAGCAGTCTCCTGAATAAACTTATAATGCGTTTGGTTCGACTTAATTTAGATTCCATTCCAATCTATTCTCAATTTATCATTTATTCATTCATTTGGTTCAATAATAGAAAGAGAAGTTTGGATTCTGATGAAGTAGTCAATTTTGGTCAAACCTAAAATTGCAGATCAACTCCTTATGATATTTACAATCTTGTAAGACCAGGAAATCAAAACATACTCTTAATCCCATTTTACTCCTAGTATTTTATTAATTTTCCAAAATAACCTCAAACATAAAACTGGAGACTATGACTGACTAACAGTACTCCATGATCATCAGTTGTCAAAAAATCACTAACAAATAACAACCAACATCATCCCATAGGGAACCAACAAAAAAAAAGTAAAGAGAGAGAGAGATGGAGATTGGAGGAGGTCGACAATGGTTGAAGAACTTTCGAATTAAACTTATGAGGTAGAAGATCCAGGTGATAGGAGAGACATATTTCATTTTTAAGAGGTTTGGAGCAACAAAAAATAATGTTTTTAAGGTGAAAACTAAGAGCTTTGAGGTTAGATCTAGGTGTTTTTTTTTTTTCATAATTTAAAAAAAAACTCAAGTTGGTAGAATTAAAATGGAGGCTAAAATGAGAATATGAGTGAAATTTGGTAGAAATTGATGCAAATCAATGGCAATCAATGACTCTCAAAAGTGGTTACTATAGTGGATCAATGGTGGTTGTTAATGGCCATGAAATGTTTTAAAAGAAGGATTTTAATTTCAAAGAAAGCGTAAACACCCCATTTTATCTGAGGTTTTGTAAAATGTTTTTGAGTACCAAAATCCATTAGTAAGCACGAGATTTAAATTGGGCCTTGACAAAGTCTTTTTAAACTTGGATTTGCTAGTGAGATTTAGGTTAGATTTCTAACCTTAATTGGTTTATTTGATTTGCTATGGGTTTCAAACCCAAATCAAGTATTTGGTCCTTTTTCTTTTATTTTTATTTTTATTTCATTTATTTTTTAATTTTTATCTTTTAAGAATTGGAAAAAATAGAAAAAGAGAACAAAAATAACATTTTGAAAAGAAAAAATTAGAAAATTTGTGAAAATTTGAAGTCAGTTGGAGTTGTAATTCTTTAGAAGATAGTATTCTCTTTTGGTTTTAATTAAAGACTATTTTAGAGAAAAAAAAAACTATAGACACCTAATTTTGTCCTGAGATTTTTTTAAATTCATTAGGCTCTGAATTTTGATTTTGATTATACAATTGAGCTTTAATTGCAAAAGTGAATTTTGAGTCCAAAGATTAAGCCTTAAATTTTATTTATATTTTAATTTTTTAGTTTAATTTTTGTTTATTTAGTCAAAAGAGTCAAAGTTAATTAGTAAAAAAATAAAAAAAAAATGGGATTTTGTATGGAAAATCTTGGATTCAATTCAACTCTAGGATTCTATCTCCAATTTTAACTTTAATGGTTGAAAATTTTGGAAAGACTTGAGGTTCAATCTATCAAAAAAGAAAGATTACATAGAGAATAAAATTTAGAGAGAAATTCTAGATTCGGATGCATTATTTTCTTCCAAATCAAAATGGATTCAATCCCTATATAAGAACTTTGAATCTAAGATCACAATAAGGGCATCACAGTAATAACTTCAAGATCAAACAGAGGTCATTGAAAAGAAAGAAAATTTGGGCAAAATTTTAAATCAACAAAAAAGAAGCAATCAAGCAAAATATTTTGCAAGAAGATTCAGTTGGAGTTTTTGAAAGGAAGGCTAAAATTTATAGTAAGGAGTATCAGTTTTGAAAAGGTGAAAATCGTTGGAACCCATGATCTATTGAGGTAATGTTTGCTTTCCTTTTTTTTGTAATTTTTGCATAACTTTTATAATATTTAATTACTTACTCTTATTTTTATGTTTATTACATAGTATTTATTTTTGCATGAATTTGCATGACTAATATTATATTTGCATGATTAATATTATATTTGCATGATAATTTATTTGCTTAATATTTTATTTGCATGATTAGTATATTTGTGTGATTTATTAATGTATTTGCATTACTATTAATATGTTTGCATGATTATTAATTTATTTCCATGATTAGCAATTTATTTATTTGTGTGATTGCATGATTATTATTATATATTTAATTGCATATTTATTTGTATGACTTATATTGCTATTTGCATGATTATATATTTATTTGCATGATTATATATTTATTTGCATGGTTTATATATTTTTATTTGAATGAATATATATTTAATTACATGTTTAACTGCATGATTTATATTGTTAATTGTATGATTATATATTTAATTGCATGATTATTAATTTATTTATTTGTGTGATTGTATGATTATTAATATATTTATTCATATGGTTATATATTTATATGATTATTATTACATGATTTTTATATATTGCATGATATGATATTATATGTGATTGCATGATTAATATTATATATGAATGATATCTAATTGCATGTGTGCATAATTGCAGGATTATATTTAATTACATAATTACTAATATCTTTGTGTGCTTATATTTGATTTCATGATTATATATTTGCACAGTATTTTATATTATTGCTTGGCATTTTATATTATTGGATGATAATTAATATATTTGCATAATATTATATATTTAAATGATTGTTATTATTGCATAATAATTAATATATTTGCATGACATTCTTCATGAATATTTTAGCATGATCTAGGCATGATATTTAGTATCATTTACAATATATTTGCATGATAATTTTTGCATGGCATGATTTAATATTTATTGCATGATTGTTTGATATTCTTGATAGAATTTTTTGTATCACCATATTTTGTAAATAAATAAAAAATTTAGAATTGATTTATTTGCATAATAAAACTATCTTTGATAAGGCTTAATTTAGATAACACATAATTAATTTGGTACCAATTTTAGTCGTAAAGGGGTGCTAATACCTTCCCTACACATAACTGACTTTCGAACCTTAGTTTTATTGATGTAAACTAGAACATCAATAGAACATGTTCTTTTTAAGGACCTCAACTTAGGTTCAGGATAACCTTAAAAAAGATAGATTTATATAGGTGGGCCATCACACCTAGCTAAAAAAATTTGATGGCGACTCCATGATTTTTGTGTCTAATGAGTAGGTTCTCCTAACCTAAACATTATGACAATTTAGCGACTCCACTAGGGACATTTGAGAGTCACACCATTAGTTAGTTATGTGCTCTCTTAAGCCTTGCTTTAATGCTTTTATTATGTAATTATTTGTAATTTTCATATTACCAACATATTTGCTTTTGTTTTCATGTTTTGCAAATTTTAATTTTTTATATGTATTAATGTATTTGATTATTCAGCATGTTCCTTTACACACATCACATTTACATTCATGCATAAGCTCTATACCCGAGTTTTATCCTTTATTAGGAGGGAGCAAGTACCTACACTCTTATGAGATGATAACCTCCGTGTGAGCTAGTAAAACTCCCAATTTGAGCTTATAATGCTGGGTGATGATTGGGGTGCCTTACTAGTCTATAATGGACCATGATGTAGGGAACAATTTGTTAGCCTTTAGATTATCAAACTTTGAACCTAGCATATACATGAACCCTAAAGATCTAATCATAGGCTAGAGCCCCGCCTCCCTTTTAGTAGAAAAAACCTAAATAGGACACGTGATGGGATAGTCATTATTCTTGTAAATTTATGTTATTCGTTGTATATATTTTTACATACTAACCTTTTATATTATGTTATTCCTTATATATATATATTATATTATATTATATTAACTAATCATTTTTTTCTCTACTTTATTGTGCATCGATGCATCATTAGATTTATCATAAGGAGTGATTGCCACAAAACAATCTTAACAAAAAGAATCTTAATTACACCCATCGAAAGCCTATCAAAGTTCCCTATGTGCTTGAGAATGAAGTCCAAGGAAGCTCAGCATAAATGAGGTGATTGTTTGTCAGCTAATTATGTAACTACTCTACCCAGCAAAATCCATCTCAATCTCAAACAAAATGATCTTAACGATTTGGTTAGTATTTGGAACCAATAGGGTGTCACTGTCAAAAAGGCCTTCCGAAAAAAGTTTGAGGACCTTGCACTACTTCTTTCATACCTTTTATTACTTCTTTCAGTTCTTGTTGATAATAAGCTTATTAAGACCATGGTTCAATTTTGAGACCTTCCATATCACTACTTTGTGTTCAATGAGGTTGATGTGGTACCACTATTAAAGAATATTCAACTCCCTTTTGCTTGGATCTCTCTAATCCTAATAAGGTATATTAGAAAAAAAAAAGACTGGTTACTAAAAAAAGCTTGCTCAAATTATGGCCATGGATGTCCAAATTGGTGATACTTGGGTAAAAAGAAAAGGTGAAAGTGTTGGTATTCCTTGGTCCATTGTTTGTGACTTTATATACAAATATTTTGGCACTGTAAGAGGAATAGATTTGAAAGCATTGGCTCTATATGGAATAATGGTATTTTCAAAAGTAATTGGTTATATTGATGTTGCAATAGTGGATTTCTTTGATCAACTTGGTTACCAAATCAACCCTATTCTTGTAATTTTGGCTGAGATTATTAGATCATTAAATAATTATCGTTAAAATAGAGAAGGACATTTTACTGGATGTGCTCAATTGTTAACTATTTGGATGAAAAGTCATATAAAAAATAATTGTGATAAATTTCACAAGTCATATTTCACTACCATCAAGGAATTCTATGAAAATGAATGGCCTATACAAAAATCCAAGGAAACATGGATCTTATTTTTGCACAAGCTCTCTAGCTAAGATATAATATGGAGAGCTCTTTGGATGCCTTATGGATCAATATTATATGGTTGTAAGGATAAGCCTTGGGTTCCTCTTTTAAGCCTTTGGGGTGCAATGAGTTATTCTCCCATCATGGTGCAAAAACAATATGGCTATGAATAGTTTATCCTAGCCATTTTTGGACTTAGTAAAATGGAGTTCTCGTATGTTGAAACTGATGCCTCTATGAAGATAGCCAAAGCCTTGCAAGCTTGGAATTTGCCTCAAAGGGAAGATAAGAGTAAAAGCTTAAATGAGGTTACCTTTAAGTATTTTGTGTGGCACATTAGGTGAGGTAAAGATATTAAAATCTCTAAAGAAACAACTCTAAATGGTCTAATGAAATCACCACCACTTGATCCCTTATTGGCAATGGAAACCTATAAAAGAAAGTTTTAAGTTAAAAAATATGAATTGGAGCTTGAAAACAAAAGGCTCAAAAGGGAGTTAGAGGGAAAAATGGATAAAAAGGTTTAAGCACTCAGACAAGAAAGGGTCATATGAATGGAAGAATCTTTTTTTCTAATCTCAACATCACACAATCATCCACTAATCATGAGTTAGCCCAACTTTTGAAAGAAAATGGATAATTGCGTACAAAGATGCAAGAAAAAGATGAAGCACTCACTGCACTCATTGAAGTACAAAAGCACATCCAAATGCTCAATAGGATAGTGGTTGAAATTGGAACACAAATAGCTATTGTGAATGAAAAATGTGAGCAGGCAAATGAGGCATATGTGAGAAAATATAAGCAGTTGGAGTGCTTGTTTAATTAAATTACCCTGGCTATTTACAAAGCTATGGATGTGGCAGAAAAAGTTAAAGAATGGAAGACAAGGGTGCCACCAGTGAAAGCACAAGGCCAAAAACTACTAGATTTCCTTAATGAAATGCAAAGCCAATATCAACAAATTAGGGATTATTTTTCACAATAAACTTTAGACTTTTCATAGATGTAATATTGGATTTGGTTAGCAATAAGTTTCAATTCAATAAAGATTTTCTTTATTAATAATTGCTATGTGGTAAATCCTCTTTATTGCATTCATGCATTCATGTATTCATACATAAACATCTCTCCAAAATGCATGAAAATAAGTCATCTTAATTCTTAAAAAATGTGGAAAACCAAGGCTTAATGATAGCTCAATCTTCAAATAATTTGAGGCACTACAACACTAAATATCAAGCAAAGATTATGAGAGAAGAAAAAACTCTTCACCTTCAGAAGCTAGAAAAAGCACAAGAAGAATTAAAGGGATAGTTAGAAACTATTATTGAGTTGCTAAAGAACATGAACAAGGGAAAGAAAATGGTGGAAGAGGTGGTGATAGAAAATGAGATTGATCCATTATATCCCCCTAGTTTTGGCCCATATTCAACACATGCATCTCAAGAGGCTCAACACCAAGTGCCATTCACTACAAGTTATCCTTATGTGCATACTAACATGCCAACAACTACTGCTTATGTTCTCATTTCTCCTATTCTTGACATCAAGACATTTGATCCTACACAAGTTCTAAATTTTAATAATCTCAAGGAACAAGGAAAACTAAAGATAGGCACTGTTGAAACTAAATAAAGCTTTAGTTTTAAAAAGATAGATCTCATAGAAAAGAGGCTTAGAGCCATTGAAGAAACAAACTTGTATGGGTCAATGGATGCTACTTGATTATGCTTGGTTCTTAACGTCATGATTCTACCAAAGTTTAAAGTGTCCAAGTTCAAAAAGTATGATGGGACCAAATGCCTTATCACACATATGATGATGTATTCTTACAAGATGGTGCATACAGTTATTATGAAAAGTTACTTATCCATGTTTTTCAATACAGTCTTACTAGTTTAACGACTATGTGGTATATGCAATTGGATAGATCTCACATTCATGGATGGAGAGAACTTGCGAGGGCTCTCATTGCACAATACAAACACATTATAGATTTGACACCAGATCGCATGTCTCTACAAAGCATGAAAAAGAAAAATATTGAAAGTTTCAAAGAATATGCCTAGATATGGATGGATATTGCTACCCAAGTTTAACCATCACTCACTGAAATGGTTACCACAATCATGTTTGTCAATACTCTCAAAGTTTCTTACTATGAAAGGATGATTGAAAATGCCACTAAAATTTTCATTAATATGGTAATTTCTAGATAGATCATTGAAAATGCCATTAAGAATGGAAAGCTTGAAGGTGGTAATACAAATAAAGAAGCTATGCTAAAAAAAAAGAAAAAGAAAAGCTTAAGCTGTAATTCATGATAGGAAATAGGTTGGAGGCTTCACCCTATATTCTCCTTACCCGATGTACCAACTTTACTATCCAACCATCAACAATGTCTCTTTAAGTCCTTATGCTCATCAACCAGTGATATAACCACCCAACTTTTGGCTAGTTACTCGACCTAAGAATCAAGTGAAAAGAGAAAAAGCTCCTATATATATCCAGTTCCTATGACATACACTATGCTACTCCCTTAACTTATTGAGAACTATTTGGTTGCACTAATTTATTCAGAACCTATGAAGCTTTCTTACCCTAAATGATATGCTGTTAATGCTAATTATGACTATCATCCTAGGATTGCTAGCCATTCTATAAAGATTGCATAGTATAAAAGTATAAAGTGCAAAATTTGGTAAAAAATATATTAACGAATTTTGATAAAAAAAGTAGAGACATGTGTCATTAAGAACCTTTTGCTTAACCACACTAAGACATCATTTTGAAAAAGTTTTTATAAATGTCTATCACCTTAGGAACTTTAAGAAATAATACAAGTTTGGAACATTTGAGTCTTTTATGTTAGTTTTTTATTTATCTTTCATCATTTCAAAAAAGTGACAAATGCATTTTCATTACATTTCCTCATTTGTTCCATTGCTTTTATATACATGACTTTCATATTTCACCCACTATCATGTTCTAAATAATGAATGTTCAAACAATAATGATAATAATTCAAAATTTAATTTTAAAACATCATTCATATTAATGGAATTGATAAGTTGATACTCTTAATCTATTGGGATCATTAAAGTAAAAAAAGACATGTTTCATGAAATGAAACTAGCATGGCATTTCGCTCATTCATAGACAAAAGTGATGCAATGTGTGGTTTTTTGTGATAGTTCACTTACAAGTTTGCTCTTAGTCAATAAATGTTCTTCATTAAGAGTATTTATATTTGAAATAAGAAATGACCATATTTCTTCTACCTTTCACATAAAGAGTAAAATTATCCATTTGCTATCATATTTGAGCCTATTGAATTTTCTTTGGAAGAAACCTTAACCAAGGATCACCTTCCACACTGAAGGCAAAGTTTGAAAAAGGCTTGATAACAAAGAAAAAAACAAAGAAGAAAGAAACTAAAGGTCTATAATGATTTCAGGGGCAAAAAAAAAATAAAAAGAACCCTCTTTGGTGCTCAGATCTTTCCTAAAAAATGATGAAAAATGCAAATAAAAAAGATGTGAAGAAAAGAAAAAAAAAAGAAAAAAAGAGAATTAATGAAGAATGGGGAAAAAAATTGAGCTACTTCATATAATAATAAAATGATCCTTTGGTTTATAACCCTTTGAATTAATTTTGGGCCTACTTTATTAATTTCTTTCATAACCCCTCACCCTAGCCTATGTTACATACTTTAAAAGTCTATTTCGATTGAATGTGAATACCCAAAATGGAGAATCATGAAATGAACTAAGACAAACTTGTAATGAGAATGTTGAAAATTTTGATCAAAATATCACTGATGGATTAAGGGAAAAAGGAAAATAAAAAAAGAAGGATGTGCAAAAAAAAAAAAAAGAAAAATGAGGAAAAAAAAAACTTAAACTGAAAACCCTAAAGGACGATTTAAGTAACAAAAAGAAAACTTGGGAGAACAGCCTTGATTAGAATCCCCAAGAAATAAGGATAATGCTTGAATTGATGAAAGATCAAGAATATCAATCAAAAGAGTTTTTGAAAAAGAATTCAAAATTAATTTATCTAGAATTGTCTAAATATTCATTATTTTAGATGTTGTGTTCCCTTCCTAACATTTATCATGATGATTCATCCTGAAATGATTTCTTTACCTATTTATTCTTTACTAAACTTGTTCTTATAATGAGTACTTTTTATTTGATTTTTCTTGTTCTTCACCATTTATTTCTTCCCATGATGAATTAGAAAAAATATGATGGATTACATTTGGCATTGAATTGAAATGATGATGAATGAATAAATGATTGTTATGAAAGATCCTTGCATTATTTTGAAATGACTAGGGCAAATTGAAAATGAAATGTGGAAGATGAAAGAAGTTTAAAATGATGTTGATCCTTGTGGCTTACAAAAGAAAAAAAACATCCAAATTTTGAATCAAATGATAAAGCTAATGAAGAGGAATATTGGGTCACAAATCAATTGATACATTTGTTGGCCAATTCTAAAGAAGTTAAAGAAAAAACATGATAAGAAGCTAAAAAAAAAGACACAAAGAAGAGTCTTAAGATCCTACTGAAAAAAGGAAACTTTGGATTTGGATGATATAATTGATGAGACTACTTGATGATACATGATAGCTCATGTTGAAAACTATAAGTGTTGATGAATTAAAAGGAGTGAGAAGATAAATCAAGATTTTTGAGAACCCTTTGATTTACCATAATTGAAAAAATAAATGAATTGCATAGCATACATTACATTCACCACATGTGTTACTTGCTTGCATCATACTAAGAATATTGCATTCATTCATGGCATTCATCATGCATACTTGGAAAAGAAAAGAAAGTTTAAAGTTTGAAATTGGGTAAGAATTTGGCATTCATGCGTTGTATTCACTGCATTCATTACATGTTGCATATATCATCACATTTATTGCACTCATGCACTTCATGTTTGGAAAAGAAATATCAAAGTTTAAGTTGTGAAATTAGGATGAAATTTTGAAAAATCTTTGGCTCATGCATTCATTGTATGCATACATTGTGTTCATCATATCCATCATATGCATCATGCATGTTTAAAAGGAAGAAAAATTAAAGTTTGAATCTTGAAATTGAATTTGAGAATTGTGGAGAATCTTTTCATTCATTGTATACATTCATTGCATATGTTTGGAAAGCATGAAGGAAAAACTAGATGAGGAAATAATTTTGAGAAGAGACATTAGAAAGCAATCAATGATGCTTCAAATGATATGTGAAAACTCAATTTAAAGTAAGATTTTTTTAAGTTTCAATGCCTTTATCAGGGAGAAGCTTTTTCAAATGTAAGAATGATCTCACTTTATTTTCCAAAACTTTCAAAACCTCAATTGTTGGGGAGCATTTTTATTTTTCAAAGTTTCAAAGCCTCAATTATAGGGGAGCATTTTATTTTTCAAAAGTTTCAAAGCCTCAATTATGAGAGAGCAACTAAATGGGGAAAAGCATTTTATTTTTCAAAAGTTTCAAAGCCTTGTGGAAAAGCATTTTTCAAAAGTCTCAAAGCCTTAATTGTGGGGAGCATTTTATTTTTTCGAAAGTTTCAAACCTCTGTCAAGGAGGAGGCATTGCAATTTTCTTTTCGACTTTTCTAGACTTGAACAAAATAGATATATTTTGTCTTTATATAATTCTTGTTTCATAGAAAATGCACAAAAAAGAGCAACTATAGACACCTTATTTTGTTCGAGGATTTTTTAAAATTCATTGGGTTTCGAATTTTTATTTTGATTGTATAATTGAGCTTAATTGAAAAAGTTAATTAAAGGCCTAAAGATTGAGCCCTAAGTATTATTTATATTTTAATTTTTTTAGTTTAATTTTTCATTTAATTTTTTTAGTAAAAAAAGTTCAAGTCAATTGATAAAAAAATTAAAAAATAAAAAGGAAAAAAATATGGAATTTTGTATGAAAAATCTTATATTCAATTCAACTCTTGAATTCTATCTCAGATTTTAACTTTAAATAGTTGAATAATTTTGGAAAGACTTGGGCCTTAATCTATTAAAAAATAAAAGATTACACAGAGAATAAAATTTGAAGGAAATCTTAGATTCGGTTAAATTAATTTCTTCCAAATCGAAAAATGATTCAATCCCTATATAAGGACCTTGAATCTAAGATCAAAAGGGGAGGCTTGATAGCAATTAACTTCAAGATCAAATAGAGGTCATTGAAAAGAGAGAAATTTTGGATAAAGTTTTAAATCAATAAAGAAGAAGCAATCAAGCAAAAAATTTTGCAAGAAGAACTAGTTAGAGTTTTTAGAAAGAAAGCTAAAGTTTATAGTAAGAAGTATCAGTTTTAGAAAGGTGAAAAATCATTGGAATCCATAATCCATTGAGGTAATGTTTGCTTTCTTTTTTTTTGTGATTTTTGCGTAACTTTTATAATATTTATTTGCTTACTCTTATTTTTTATATTTATTATATGATATTTATTTTTACATGAATTTGCATGACTAATATTATATTTGCATGATTAATATTATATTTGCATGATAATTTATTTGCTTAATATTTTATTTGTATGA
This sequence comes from Durio zibethinus, assembly GCF_047325235.1. Lineage (NCBI taxonomy): Eukaryota > Viridiplantae > Streptophyta > Magnoliopsida > Malvales > Malvaceae > Durio > Durio zibethinus. Next base: position 23,685,772 of record NC_143166.1, read on the forward strand.
TTAGTATATTTGTGTGATTTATTAATATATTTGCATGACTATTAATATGTTTGCATGATTATTAATTTATCTACATGATTATTAAGCTATTTGCATGATTATCAATTTATTTATTTGTGTAATTGCATGATTATTATTATATAATTAATTGCATGTTTATTGGCATGATTTATATTACTATTTACATGATTATATATTTAATTGCATAGTTATTTACATGGTTTATATATATATTTTTGCATGATTATAAATTTAATTGCATGTTTATCTGTAGTATTTATATTATTAATTGTATGATTATATACTTAATTACATGATTATTAATTTATTTATTTGTGTGATTGTATGATTATTAATATATTTATTTACATTGTTATATATTTATATGATTATTATTACATGATTTTATATTTATTACATGATATGATATTATATGTTATTGCATGATTAATATTATATTTGAATGATATCTAATTGTAAGTATGCATAATTGCATGATTATATTTAACTACATAATTACTAATATATTTGTGTGATTATATTTGATTTCATAATTATATATTTGCATGATATTTTATATTATTGCATGACATTTTATATTATTAGATGATAATTAATATATTTGTATAATATTATATATTTACATTATTGTTATTATTACATAATAATTAATATATTTACGTGACATCCTTACATAAATATTTTAACATGATCTAGACATGAAATTATTACATGATCTTTTGTATAATTTATAATATATTTACATGATAATTTTTGCATAATATGATTTAATATTTATTATATGATTACATAATTGCTTGATATTCTTGATAAAATTTTTTGTATCACTATATTTTGTAAATAAATAAAAAATTTAAAATTAATTTATTTGCATGATAAAACTATTTTTAATAAAACTTAATTTAAATAACATATAATTAATTTGATATTAATTTTGATAAAAAGATATTAGTACATTTTTTACACATAATCGACTTTCAATTTTTAATTCTATTTATGTAAACCATAACATCAATAAAACATATTCTTTTTTTAAGACTCGATTTTGGCCTAAGATTATTTTAAAAAAAATAAATTCATATAGATGATCAATAATGACACTTAACTAAAAAATTTAATGATAACTTCATAATTTTTTATGCCTAACAAATAAGTTATATCAACCTATATGTTACGACAACAACAAATGAAATCTTTTTCGAACCAAAACTCTTCCAGATTTAGATCCCCTATTGAATCGCAACTAAAGCCCTATAAAAACAAGTGTACTCTCAGCCACAAGGATACCAGCAATATTTAGATAATACATAAAAATTACACAAGAAAAAAAAATAATTTCAGCAAAAATTACACCAGAATATACAATTCACCAACAGATTCACAATAATCCGCAAATACATAGTAGACAGAGCAATCAACACGGTAGTTTTGTAGGGCGATTAACATTTTGGTGCAGAAAGAAAAGTAAGATTTCATTTTAGTGAGGTTCAAAAGGATTTAGATCTTCAAACTAGGTGAAAAGGAAGGCTGAGTTGAAGGAACAAACATACTCTGGTCTTAGGTGGTCTGGAAGGCAAAAAAGGGATTTTTCGGTGGGATAAATATTCTGGTTTAAGTTCTAGATCTAAGTGATATTAGAAGGATTTTGGAAAATCTAAGCTAAGAAAAGGGATTAAGGGATCATGAGGAACCGGCATGAGGATTTCTTTTGGGTTTTCCGACAACGGCAACGGTAGAGCACGGCTGTGGAAGGTGGTGCATTGAAGCTTATGATGCCAAAATCTATGGAAGGCAATGCGATTGAAGCTTCTAACGCCGAAATCTAAGATTTTTGTCCGTGTTCATTTACTTGCAAAGAGAGAGAAGAGAGAAAAAGGCTACAGAGAAAGAGTGTGAAGAAGAAAAATAAACAAATCTGAAAATTTTTAACTTATATAGCAAAGAGGATATGGCGTTGTTTTGAGCTGAAAATTTCGGTTGATCCCCCACTCACCATCAGTGACCCACTCTCTCGCTACATACCCAGCCCGTATGCAGTTTCACACTTTTTTTTTTGTTTTTTGTTTTCTTGTTTATATTTTGTTTTTTTTTTTTAGTTTCTTGGTTTTATTTTATTTTTTCTACTAACCTATTTTGTTATTGTAAATACTTAAATTCTTAGATTAGGAATATTCTTATTAATTAGTTTATAAGTAAATAAAAGTTAGACTTAGATTAAACAATCTATAAATTTAATTTTCTTGTATTATGTAATTTAATTAACTAAATCATAAATAAAATTCTCTTGATGACTTCATGTTTCCCTTGAGAATTCCTAGATGAAGAATTTTTAAAATTAATTTACAAAGTATGTTGAGATCATTTGTTTTGAAAAGTTTCCAATGAAATGAATTTTTATTTGCATTTCATAAAATAAATTTAAGTAATTAGTAAACTCTAAATTGTAAGTAAGCTTATTTCCGACGGTGGAATTAAGAAAAGAACATGAAGGTAATGACCTTAATAATTCTTAGGTAATGAAGTTTTTCACATTAATTTTACTAAGCATGTTGGGAGGATTTTTTGAGAATTTTTTAATAAAATAAAATTTTAATTGCTTTTCATAAAATAAATTTGAACTTGATTTAAGATTAATTTCAAAAATTAAAATATTCAATAAACAATTAAAAATAGATAGCTATTTAATTAAGACCAATGTTAGGATAATATAAAATTAATTAGAATTGTCCATTGGATGGGTATTGTGGGAGTGCTATAACATTCACCACATGTAACTATACTTTTGAATTTAGTTTTTGAGATGTAAACAAAAACTTATTTCTTTTAAGGAATCTTAATCAAGATTAGAATATGTTTAAAAGGATAGGTTAATTTGGTAAGAAATCACACCAATATTTTTTTAAAAAAAATTTGATGGGGATTTTGTTTTGTATCTAATGGTCGAGTTATTGAACTTGAACATTATGACAAAAGAGAGAAAAATAAAGAAAAAAATAGGGAGAGAGAGAGAAAAGGAAAGAGGGAGAGAGGAAAAAGAAAGAAAAATAAGATTTTTTGTTAATTTTATTAATTAACTAAAAAATTTTATCTAATTTTTGTATAGTATATTTTTATTTTTTAAAATTAATTTTTGTTAATTAGTTATGACTAATTTTATATTAATTAATTATAATTAATAATTACTTTTTTATTAAGTAATAATAAAAGAGAAAAATTAATTAATAATTTTTTTTACTAATTAATTATGATTAATATTCTTTTTTGTAATAAATTATAACTAATTTAATAAAATGATAAAATATTCTTTGAACTAATTAAAGATATTAAAACTAATTCCTACTACATTCCATTCCAATAAACCAAACATTATAATAATTAGGGTTAAATATTCATTTGCCTTCTATACTATACACTTTTTGTTAGTTTCATACTTAAAGAAATAAAATTATTAGTTTCATACTCTAATTTTAATTTCATCATCTACTTTAACACCTCAGACTAACATCGTCGGTTAACTTATTGACGTGATGGCATAAACATCCAATAAGATATTGATATATGTCAAAAAGTTTAATTAATATCACATCATTAATTATCATGTTAGTATTAAAAAAATTCTAAAATAGTTTTAAAAATTATTGAAAATTTAAAAATCTAAAATATTTTTTTTAAATTATGAAAATAAAAAATAAAAAATCTTAAATTTTTAAAAAATCCAAAAAATTTCTAAAACAATTTTTAAAAATTAAAAAAATAAAATTTTTAAAATTCTAAAAAATAAAAAAAATCCTTAAAAATCTAAAATTTTTAATAAAATCTAAAATTTTGAAAATTTTCTGAAAATGTAAAAAATTTCAAAAAAAAACTAAAACATTTTAAAATTTTAAAATTTTAAAAATTTTAAAAATTAGAAAATTCAAGAAAAATTCAAAAAATTCTAAAGAATTAGTAAATAAAAATAAAATATTTTTTAGCTTTTCAAAAAAAATTTCATATTTTGAAAATTTTAAAAATTGTTTAATTTTTAAAGAAATTTATATATTTTTCAAATTTTTAGGTTTTTATGTTTTTGTAAAATTCTTTAGTTTTAAGAAAATGTTTTATTAAAATTTTCATTTTTTATTATTTTGTTGAATTTTTTTAAAACTTGTTTGAATTTTCTTGGATTTAGTATTAAATTTTTATGATTTTTATTTTAAAATTTTTTTGAATTTTTATTTTAATATTTTTTTGCATTTTTATAATGCTTTTTATATTTTTTTGAAATCATAATTTTTTGAATTTTTTATAACTTGTAAAAACCTTTCATATATATTTTTTTAATTTTTAAAATATTTAAGATTTTTTTGAATTTTTAAAATTTTTTAGATTTTTAAAATTTTTTGAATTGTTTGTTTAATGTTACAGTGGGAATTGATAATGTATCATTGATTAAAGTTTGGACACATTTCAATATCTTATTGGATGTTTATACTATGTTAGCAAGTTGATTGGTAGCATTAGTCCAATGTACCAAATTAAGTGACGAAATGAAAGTAAGAGTTCCAAACCAACATTTTATTTTTTTTAAGTATCAAACTGAGAAAAATATATAGTATAAAGGTCAAATGTGTATTTATCCTAATAATTATTCTAGTTTATTCCTCCTTTTCTTATTCCCATAGAATATCTATCTATTTCATTCCCTTCTGTTCCATTCCAGAACTAAATATGGTGTTAAGTCTTTTCAAAATTTTCTCAATATTGAAAATCACTCTTTTAAACATAAATAAAAAAGATCTTGTATCCTTGATCCTTCACCTTAAAAAGAAACATTATTTCCTTTTTCAAGTCTTCTTTTATACCATTTATCTAATCAACACACCAAGCCATAAAATACTTTTAAGCTCATGATTTTTTCTTTTTTAAAATTATAAGAGAAATTACAATTATAATCAAATATTACATTAATATAATTAACTAAATAATCAAGTTTCAGTCATTGAATAATTAAGTAACAAATTAAAACATAACTAAAAGATTAAATCCACACAATAAAGTTTGGACCTAAAACCTTAGAATTTTAAAACATCTTCCTTTTCACTAAGTCAATTTCTCATTGATGCCCATGATCTTTTTTAAAAATGAATCTAAAGGAATTATAAAATGGGTATTAGTTGCCTAGACGTGTATATTTTTTCACAAAAAATACCTTCAATTGCAATCTTTATTTTTTAATCTAGGAATTTATTAATTGTAAAACAAATTGTGAGAGTTTTTGTTATAAAGCTGATTGTTTAATGATTTTTTTAATTTATTTGATATAGGTGTTTCTTTCATAGTTTTGTGGAGGGCTATGCAAATTTAATTATTAAGTATGTATAATTGTAAGAATTAGTATTTCATAAATTGTTACTGTAAAATTTTAATTTTACAAGTGGTGTTGAAATGATTGACACGTGTTTTATTTTTATATTTAAGTATTTTTTTATTTTTAAGTATTTTTTTTATTTTTTAAATATACCTTAAAAGGTATGTGTTACTTCTTAACCTTGCTTATAAAATCTAAAAACTCCATTATAAGTATATTTGATAATTTTTTTAAAGTAGTATTTGGTATAAGGTAATCACTTCAAAAATCATGGTGATCTACACATGGTGATTAGATTTTACTATGTTTGGTAAGCACTTAGTGATTCTATGTGATGATGATCGTAAATCATCGAAAGTAATTTCAAAATTTATGTAGTTTCAAAATGCTTACATTCACAGATAAGGGTAGTGGATTTATTAAATAAAAATATTGAAACTACAATTCTAATATTTAAAAAAGAAAACACACACGCATACTTAGATTTAAAAGATATTATAAAACACAATATTATGATTATATTTTTCATTCTAATTATATGATGATACACTTATAACAAGAACAACAACAAACTAAATCTTATATCTCATATTTTGCGGTTGGTTGTATGAATGGCCAAAAAAAGAATCATGTTTGGCCATAGTTTTGAATTTTCTTGCTCCACTTATTTTTATATATAAAAAAAAACTTTCTCTTCCAATTCCTTAACTTTCATATAATTTCTTATTATATCTACAACTTTCATGGTCTACTTATAGAAGCTTCGGTCACTTCCAAATAAAAAAAACTCATTTATCCTAACTAGTGCATAGATAAGCCTAAGTTTCATATGTCTAAATCATTTCAAAATGACATTTTCTCATCTTTTTCTCAATTTAGACTGCCCTTAATTTTTTTTCAAATCTCTTCATTTTTTATTTTGTCTCTTCTAGTTTACCATTCATCTATCTAAGTATCATCATTTCAGCCACACTCATTTTCTTCTAATGTTATTTGTTAATGATCCAACAATCAATCCTATAAAATAGTGCAAGCCTTACAGTTATTTTATGCAATTTCACTTTTAACTTTAAAGGCATGTTATGATTACACAACACACTTGATGCACTTTGTCACCTTATCCATCTTGCTTGAATTTTATGATTTACATCCTTTTCTATCTTAGCATTGCTTTAACTAATTGATCCCAAATATAAAAAATGATTACTATTTGGTACTATCTCACCATCCAACTTAATCATATTAGCACTCATTTCTTCGATGACTACTAAACTTACATTTCATATATTTAGTTTTAAATCTACTTAATTTAAAGCCTTGAGACTCTAGCGTACACCTTGATAATTATAATTTTGCATTAAGATCATCACTCGTTTTAACAACTAAGACTGTATCTTTGGCAAATAACGTACGCCATGATAATTTATCTTGGATATGTCCAGTGAACTCACCCATAATTAATGCAAAAAAGAATGCATTTAGTGCTAAGCTTTGATGTAATCATGAGGTAATGGGAAAGCTATCAGTCAAGCCCTAAACGTCCTCACATTTGTTACAACTCCTTCATATATATCTTTAACTATGTTAATATACTTTAAATAAACTTTTTTTCTTCATTAAGGCCTATTAAAGCATTTTTCAATGAATTTTATTGTATGCTTTCTACAAGTCGATAAATACCATATTTAGATCTTTTTTCTCACTTGAAAACCCTCTAACAAAAGCATCAATAGAATTGTCTCTATTGTGGAATGTCTTGACATAAATCCAAATTGATTTTCAAAAATAGCTACCTCATGCTGCAAGCTACATTCAATTACTCTTTCTTAAAATTTCATGGAATAACTTATAAGATTTATTCCTTGATAGTTCAAACAATTTGTATATCACCATTGTTCTTGTATAAAGGCACAAGAATACTCTTTTTCAATTCTTCTTGCATTTTTTAGGTACGTCAAATTTTGTTGAAAAGATCTGTCAACCATCCTATCCCTATTTCACCCAGACATTTCTAAACCTTATTGGGATTCCTTTAGGTTTTATAGCTTTCTTTGCTTTCATCTTTCTTAAAAGCCTCTTTAACCTCATACATTTTAATATTACGTTTAAACACAAGATTTATATCTTTAAAAGATACGTTAAGCTCACCTATATCATATTCAAAATTACCATTAAAGAGATTAATAATCTCTCTATTGCTTCTTAATCTCTTCATCTTTCATTAAAACTCTTTCATCACTGCTTTGATGCATCTTAAACCATTCAGATCCCTACTCTTTTTTTTTCTTATTTTAGCAATTTTGAACAAGTTTTTTTCTCCATCTCTTGTCTCTAGCTTTCTATATAATTTCTCATGGATTATAATCTTTGAATCTCAAATAACCTTTTGGCTTCTTTTTCGCTATCTTATACTGTAGATAACCCGTCTCGCCCTATTACTACTTAAATTCCTATAACACTCCCACTTAACTTTAATTTTCATTTTTACATCCTTATTCTATCACCAAGATTCCTTCTTAATGGTGTACAACCCCTAAATTCACAAAATTTCTCTCAAGCAGCCATTTGAATTTTGGTAAAAAATTTCCCCCACATTACTTCTACATCCTAGTCATGACCCTTCTTATCTCTACTAGCTTATCAGTTAACGATTCTATATTCCAAGTAGTTAAGCATAACTTACCCCATGAGCTAGCTTCCTTACTCATGTTCATTAATTAAAACATGAAAATTTTTACCTGTATGACACCATATTTTAACAATATGGTGTGTCATTTTTGATTGATGACTTAGCAACATTTGCCCATTTAACACTACATCTGAGCTCCTATGTAGCACGTAGCTAGAAGGCAACAACCCAATAAAAATTCTTATTTTGATCTCTTATCATGGCTTAACTATTTTTTAAGTTGGTTGTCATCCTACCTCAACCCTTTTTACTTTATCTGGGCTTGAAACTAGTGGTTTGGTAACACACAAATGGAGTTATATGACAATTCACTTATATAATGTGTTTTTGTCTTGTGCATTTATTTGTACCTTTAATCCTATAATAATTTACTTTATTAATTGAATTTATATTTAACTTGAAGTATTAATTTATTTTTTGTCATTTTATTTTTCTAATCAATAGTTAAATATAATTTATCTATCAATAATTTATATATTTAATAAGTAAATTTATTTAATATAATTTATTTTATAAATTACCAATAAAATATCAAAAGTAAGTATCATTTCATTGCAATATAAAAATTAACTTGAATGCACTTAAAGAAAAGAAGCCTAGTTATAATAAGTATGGGCTAACTTAGTATTATGGGCTTGTGTGCCATGTTGTGTAGCCCATGTATCACATACTGGCATTGACCTTTATAGGTCATGTCGATCCATGAGTTTAAAATTTTTTAACTCAACAAGGCATATATATGTATCATGTTGAATCATGACCCATAGGCCTAAAATCTTCCAACCTAATCTGATAACTTAGTAAAGTAGGCCGCACCAAGTATAACCCATATTGTATTGAATTATATCATGTCATAAATCATTTAACTCATTTGACCTCTTTATTTTTGTAATGAGTTTTAAAATTTCTTAGTAATGGCAATTCTTGTGTTTGTCTTGTTTTATTTTTTTATAAAATATACGATGAATGGGTTGATTGTCATGGAGGATTATTTTGAGTTAAATAGCATTTATGGCCAAGGTTCTAGTGAGAAAGAAGAGTAAAGGAAATGTAGATTTGTCCATGTCTGATTTCGACCCGTGGGCTTAATTAATTTTAGATTGAGTTTTGGACATGTGTTACGAAATTCGGATTAACCTAAAATTATTATTTATTTATTTTTAATTTAAAATTTATTAAAAATAATAACATTTTTATAATTTTATAATTTTAATATATTTTTTAAAATCTCCGACTTCTTAAACCCGACGGATCAACCTGAACAAAATTTTAAAATAATCAAGAGAATCAGATCTGAGCCTACGGATGACAGCAGCTGTAGTTTGAAGTCTCGCATGGAAAAAGTTTTAAAACACTGATAAAGAAATTAATTAATTAATTATAGTGGAAAAAAATCAATTTTCTTTCCTTCGTCCACCAATCAACCGGCAGAAAGGGATATTCTTTTTTTAAATTAAATTAAATCTAATGTAAGGTCAGCCTGACTGACGGATTCAGTTTAACGCCGTTATATTACTGCATGCCTGTGGTTATGCTTGGCTAACAGTAAACGACGTTTGTCTTTTGGCAAACGGAAAGTGCTCTGACTCAGGGAAGGAGTTTTTGTCTTTTGGCAAAAGGAAAGTCAGCAACTAATGACATCTGATAAAGAAAAGAAGTAGAAAGCTCCCTTACGAGAATCATAATAAACACGTGTCGCTAAGATATTTTTATTTTCGCTGCTTCTCTCTTTAAAGCCAAGATTCCCGCTGCATTTTATTTGTGAATTATGGCATTGTTGCCCTGCCTGACCAGGCCCAGACCTAGACCCAGACCCTGTGGTTCTAGAAACATAGACACGTGTCCAACGTTTTCATGTACTTCCTGCTGCTAAGCTCATGTCCATGATCAGATTTCAATCTATTGGCACGTGGCTTTTTAATTTTAATACGGAAGTGTCAAATTTTGAAGCCTCAGAATGAAGTCTAGTTAAACCGAAACAAGTTTGAATCTAACTCATGGCTCTCGAAGCTCCGTCTGAATTTCATCGAATGTTATCTTTTAGTATCAATTTAGCTCGTTATCTAATAAACATTTAGAGGTTAAAAATACAATTGATTATCAATATTTGAGTAAACTAAAACTTAAATTGAGAAAAGTTCATATTTTTCTTAGTGTTGGAATATAAATTTCAAAAATAGGTGGTTAGTATAAAAAAACTGTCCAAAACAATTATTAGTTTTGGATTTTAAATCAAATATAAAAAAATTGCCATAGGAGTTAATATACATTGGTTTTTTAATTAAAACCATAAATATAAATTTTTTTTAAACTTTCCCACTTCTTTATAAATATGGCAACTGCCATAGCAAAAAGAGAGAAAGAAAAATGACATTCGGCCATTTTTTATGTTTGAGATGAAATAAAAAATTATCTTTTTAATTTTTAATATTTAACTTGAAATTCAATCATGTTGAAAATGATGAATATATTCATCGAAACTATAAATGAGATAAATCTCATTTATATGTGGGACTATGTGATTAGTCATATAGAGAACAAGAGACGAAAAGAGAGAGATTGGCAAAGCAAAGGAATAAGATATTTTCTTGTGAACTCTTTAAAAAATCTCATGTTTTAGTGTTTAAGAGCTTACTTATGGATATTGGATGATTTCTGAATATGTGATCTTGTTCTCAACCAGTAAATGAAATCGATGTCGATTTAACAACACTTTCGAAAAAATGCTTTCGCAAATCAAGTAAGCATTAGTTATAATATATAATCTTATTCATTATATTATAAAATTATCCTTCATTGATATCAAAGCTAGGTTGGCTTGATTTCTGGTTATTTCGATATTTTTCTTGAAACAACGAAATTGTTGCCATGTTCCTAAGTTCCTAAGGGAACGCATTTAGAAATCTATGGAAGTGTTACACAAAAATATGTAATTTTATTATAAAAAGTTGTTGTGAATGTTTTGAAACATTCAAATACAAGTTACCAGTATTATTTGAATTATTGTAGATCGAGTTTTCAATTTTCAAAACTTGAGCATTCAAACACTCGACAGGGCATCCAAATACCTTAAGCAAAATGTCAAATTTTAATATATTTTTTGAATAGGCATTAGAATACCTTCTTAGAGGATTTGAATGCCATACATGATTTTTCAATTGATTGAAAAATAAAGAAATTAAAATAAAGTAAAATAAATGTTAAAATTTTTTTTTGATAGTTCTTTGTTAACTTTAGGAAGATGAAAAGCACAAAAATGATTAAAATATGTTTTAATTATTATGGGACTTGTGTGTGTTCATGAAATTTCTTACATATATATATTATAGAAAATCATGACAATAATTATGAGAACTCATATTATTATAAGGACTTAGATGCAATTAGTTAGACCATAAGGTTACTAATTGAATTAGTGCAACAACGAATGAATCTAAATGATAATAATATTGTATGTCATATCATCAAGCATTAACAACAAGATTAAAGAGTTGATCTTATGGGGCAACATGCATGTAAAGAAGATTTAAACATTTACATGATGTTGAACAGATACACTCTTTACACTTAGACAAAAAAATCTTCTTAAAGATCTTTAGATGTCTAACAAGAGAAAATGTCCTAATGTTACAACTTTGGTAAAGAATTTTGTGATTATGTGAGAAGGGGGCAAGGAGGAAAACAACCTTCTTTATTGACTCAAGTCTCCATAATGACACATACAAAATCCTTGTATCTCCATAGATGGTTATTAAGAATATAAAATTGTTATAAGAATTTATGGATTCCATCTGAATCGTTAGACAAGTGATATGTATTGATTAGGAACATAGTCTAATAAACATTACCTATGTTTAATAATGGAATGTTTATGTGTTTAGTATGTAGATGTTATATGTGTGTGAATTTTAATTAATGTATGTCACTGATTTAAGGTAACCGTATGGTAAGTGAAAGTCTTAAGATAATTTATTTGTTTTATTGTAGAATGGGTGATTTTGCATAATAAAATAAATTAGTGATAATCAAACACATTAAAAATGAAATTTGATTGTGAACATAGTGACCTTTTGATTTCATTTTTATGTGAATGATTATCATTATTTTATTTGTGATATTGTGACAAAATAGATATGTGTAATCATTGGCATTAATTAGTGTATAAGTCTTTCAATATTGAATTATCCTTTGAATATGGTTTTTGTATTTAAGTATATGGTTACTGAATAGGGATAATTATGAAAGATAGAGTATAAAAATCCAATATGTGTTCAAAGAATAAAAGGTTCTTAAAATTCTAAACATTATCCTAGTGAAGCTTTAGTACAAGAATACATCTTAACAAAGAGCAGACCAATAACTTGTGAAGCTTGAATAAAGAAAACTTTATTGCTTGCATTATGTTGCTAAAAAATATAAAGAATGATATCATGTATGAGTTGAGGTAGTATGATATTGCTAAAAGAGATGTGGAGTACTTTAACAATAAAGTTTGTTTAAAAAGAAGGCTGATCACATTTTGACAAATGAACATAAGGTTCAAGTAATAATTTAGTCCTTGTCACATAATTGAGAGTACTTAAAGGTGCATCTAACTCATAATAAGAGTATAAGGACTCTTAATGATGCTTTTTGTCATCTTTAATTAGAGAAATATCATATAAGAAGCATTTATGCCCAATGCTTATGTGTATATGGCATGCACATGTTTAAAGGAAGCTATGGGCTTCAAGTACAGGTCACATGGTGGGAATAAGGAGAAAGCTCCTAAAAGATCAAAGAGTAGTTAAAGTGACAAAGAGAATAGTCCCAAGGCTCAGTCTAAGAAGAACAAAGATAAAGTCAAATGTGTTAGCCATGATAAAGAGAGTCACTTTGCTTGTGAATGTAACGAGATGTAGATGACTCAATAGCCATAAACCATGTAGCATGAGATATGAGCAAAATGTAGGTATGTAGAGAATAATTAAATGATTGAAGTAAAGAGTTTTGACACCTACAATTTAAGTGTGTATTGTGGAAAAACCTCATCGTACATAATGTTTTATTTGCTTTTGATATTTGAAAGAATTTAGTTTTTATCACTGTTTTTCTTTGTCTAGGATTTGATATCGTCGTGACGTTTCAAGGCTGAGGATAGTGACCTAAGTGCTGGATGAATGGGAAATTTGGAAAATGGGGGAGGGCTAAAAAAGCATTTTTGATAAAAATTAAAATAAGGAATCACTAATATTTTTTAGGGTGTGATTGGCCACCTAAAAATTTTTATCTTTTTTGATAAAATATTTAAAAGATTTAATGGTTCTATAGAATAAATAAATTAAGGTATGTGAAATCATATTTATAGTTTGGGAGTCGGTTAAGCATGATGAAGGATTAACACCCTCAAAACACCTATCAAAGACGGTACCAATTGATTGTATATTGTTAGCTTAAAGATTTGAATAAACCAAGAGGAAGTGAATTGGTTAATTATAAATTTTAACAATTGTTATGCCAATTAAAGCAATAATCACAAATATCAATTTCTAAGCTAATAAACACAAAATATAAGCACAATAATGATAGCTAAAAATGTAAAAACGCAGAGTTGAAAAATCAAACACTGGGATTTATAAAGGTTCAATCCTTTTTCTAGGTACCTAAATCTTTTTCCTTATCTTCACTTGTCAAGAATTTGAATCACTATCAAAATGTTGAATGTTACAACCTAGCTTCTTCTAAGGCTTGATACAGTAACACAACCTCTTGAGGGTTATCCTCCCTTTTAAGCTTGCAAGACAACCAAGTCTCTTAAGGGTTAACCTCTCATTTATGCTTATAAGCTCACAATACAAGTGAAAGTTTTTTTGCAAACTTGATGACCTTTTAAAGGTTGGGTGTTTGCAATTTTAAAGTACAAATAAATGCTAAGAAGGATATCAAATAGAAAAGAATGAATACAATATGAAGTTTTTGCTCTTTTTCACACAATAATAAGCTTTTTAATGCTTGAAAAAGATGAAGGATGGAAGCAATAAAAAATTTTTTTGGCTCTTGATGTTTTCAATCTAGTGAGAAACTTTATTTTATATGTAGAAAGGTGAAGAGAGCTGTTGGTTTCATTTAATGTTGGGAGCTTCTACAAATTACAAGAAAAAAAAATGAATATTTAAGCTTGTTAGGGCTGAACCAATTGATTTTGTATTAAAGGGGAATGATTGGTTTTGGCTTTGAATGCCAAAACTTTAGGTGTGAAAATACTACCCAATCAATCAGGTAAAGATAACCTAATCGATCCTGTATGTAGATGTTCGATCCCCTAGGTTGGGTGATGTTATAACATATCGATCCGGAGACTCAATCGCTAGATGTAATCATTTAAAAATTAAAAAAATGAAGAGTCATCACTAGTTTTTTTTAAGGTGTGATTGGCCTCCCAAACATTTTATATTTTTAATAAAACAATAAAATGGATTTAAAGTTTATTAAAATGATAATTTTGGTCTAAGAAAAATAAGATTAGGTTCAGGAGTTTTGTGTGGGGAAGGATTAGCATCTCCATAACGCTCATAAAAATTAATATCAATTAATCATGCACTATTTATAATTTTGGATAAAAATGATTTTTTATATTTAAGATTTAATAATAATTCTCTTCATTTTGAAGAAAGAAAATCAATTAAAAATTTTTATTTAGGAATATTGTGAAAATCTTTAGATTAAAAAAATACCTTAAAATTCTCTAACATATAAGCATAATCTAAAGATAATCTTTTTCGTCTACGATTTACCACAATATTCCTTTAAAAATAAAATAACATTATTTGCAAATGATAATTATTAACAACTCTTCAATATCTATGCAGATTACTAAAATTATCTTCTTCGAAATATTATTTTAATTTTATTATTATTTTTTTAAGTTAATTTTTTGAAGAACTTTTTTATGCAGTAAAAATGAAGCATGCTATAATTAACAATAAACATCAATAATTAAAATAAATATATATGCATAATGAGTGCGTACATTAATCTAAATAAGATATATGCAAATGTATATTATAAGTGATTATGAGATGCGAATTTAGGATAGAGTCCATAAATATAAAGAGACCATTTGGACTTTTTAACTTCTAAATAGAGTTTGAGAGAGACTATTTATATTTAAAATTTTATTTTTACTTTTTATTCTTTATCTAATTTTATTTTTTTTAGATTAAAGAATTTTAAAAAATATTAATGAAATAAAATTTTCTAAATACCCCATCTTTTAGGCAATATTCGGGAGCAAATTACTTCACAAAAAGTTTTCATACAAATTCTTAAAAATTTTGGAATGATTTAGAGTTTTGGATAGATTTATGGTTTCAACGTTTTGTTTAGAGTTTCAACTAGGGCTTCAAAGTTTCACTTAAGTTTTAGGATTTCATTTAAGATTTCATTTAGGATTTCAAGTCTCACCTAGGATTTAGGATTTTATTTAAGGTTTTAGGTTTCAGGTTTCGCCTAGGGTTTCAAGTTTCACTTAAGGTTTGAGATTTTACATTAGGTTTTCATTTTAAGATTTTGCTTTAGGGTTTCATTTTAAGGTTTCAAAAATTTATGAACCTCTATAAAAATTTCTAACATCTAAATAGATTTTCGGAACAAGCTTATTTTTCATAATTTCTCTAAAAAATGAATTTTTATATTTTTATATATTTTCCTTTTTCATTAAAATTTTATTATTATTATTATTTATTTTTCTTTTATTATTTTATTTGTATTATTTAATAATTTCTTAATATTTAGGTGAAATTATTTTTAAAATACGATTTTTATTTCCTCTAACATCTAGACAAAGATTTCAAAATCTCTTTCTTTTTATATTTTTATTATTATTGTTATTATTAATAACACAATTAAAATGCATGAAAATAAAGAACAAGTAACTTAAAATTGCATGAACTTGAATAAATGAAAGTAAATCATTAACAATTGAAAATTACAAGCAATGTAAATGATATAAAAATATAAAGAATATGAGTATTATACATCATGAACCAAGACAAATCCTAGCAACCAAAAGCAAAATTTTATATCTGCCAATAAAAGGAACGCAAATTGGCAATGTTATTAAGTTGGCAGAACTACAAGAACATATGACTATAGCAAAGGCCAAAAAACACTAAGCTTAAAAACTTCAAACTGGTCAACCATGGGGCGGACGAAATACAGGGAAAATAAAATCCCTACATGGGAAACTATTCCTCTCTTCCACAAGCTATTTCCTTCCTTGTTTTTGTATTAGAAAAAACCTTCGAATTTTTAAAGGAAAGTAGGCCATTTTTTAACCATTATACCAGCAAAAAAAAAAAAAAAAGAAAACCTTGTGAAAAGAGAACTTTTAAACTCATGAACAGCCTAAAGAAGAAGAAAAGAGAAAAGAAAAAACGGAGAGCCAATACGTTAAGACCAACTTTAAACTATTGTGAACAAGCCACAACTCTAAGTATGCATAAATAAAAAATCACGAAAAGAGAAAGGAAACAAAAAAAGTTTCAAATCCTCGACAACAGGTTCACCACTTCAACTATCGTAAAAAAAAAAAAAAAAAAAAAGAAAACCATGCACAAGAAAAACAATGGAGTAGAAGGAAGTAAACTTCAAACTTTCACGAAAAGAGAAACAGTTGCAGAATACTACCTTTCCTTCACGCTTTATCTTCCCTTATTTTTTGCCTGTTTCTCGCTTTTTCTGGTCTTTTCCTTCTAATGTCTTCTCTTTTCTGGTCGTCTTTTCCTTCTCTGGTCATTTTTTACATTTTGTTTTTGTCCAATTTTTTTAGTTACTACCTCTCTGCTCTGTTTTTTTCTTGATCATCTTCTTCTGCTCCTATTTGCTTTCTGGTTTTTCCATTCCTTTCTCGCTTGTTTATCTTTTCTGCTTTTTTTTTTGTTCTTCTCTTTTATTTGCTGCTACCGTGCTCTTTTGCTTCCTGCTCCTCCTTTTTTGCTACTGGCTTTTTTCTTTTGTTTTTCTATTTCAGTTTTTTCACTGTTTTTTCTTCTCTTTTTGTTTTGCTCAGTTTTTCTCTTTTTTTCTGCTATTTTTCGCAACTAGTTTTCTGCTACTGTTTCTTTTTTCAGAGCTGTCTCTCCTCTATTTTTTTTTCTCAGTTTTCCTCTGTTTTCTGGTTTTGTTTCTTCTCCGCCATTTTTTTTTTTTTTTTGCTTTTGTTTTCTGCTATCCCTTTTCTGCTTATGCCTCCCACGTTTGGTTTTTTCTTTTGCTTGACGTTCTTCTCACATTTCTCTTCTGTCCATTTTTTCTTTCTGCTACTATTATTTCTGGTATTTTCTCTTGCTACTGCCCGTGCACCCACGTTCCCCAGGCTACGATGCCATTTTCGGTTTTTTTTTTAGCTTTGCTGCAGCTTCCCACCTCCCATGCCACGAAGCCAAGTAGATTTTTTAATTTTTTTGTAGTCGTTTCCTTCTTCTTTTCGCGTGTTCCTCGTCATGCTCATGTCTTCATGCAGTTTTCAGTTTTGCCGCAGCTTCCCACGTCTCATGCACGGTTCCCCCTATTCAGCTCACGTCTCTCAATCTTTCTTTTATTCCCACGCAATGGGCCTCCTTTATTCCATGCAAGAAATCTTCAACATGGTCTACTTTAGTTTTCTAATTATGGGCCAAGAAGGAGACCCAAAGTTTACGGGCTTTCTCCTCCTTTCCATTTACTTCTTCGTTAAAGTGGTTTTAGGCTTGGTTTGGGCTAAGCCTTTTGTTGGTTTTTGTTTTTTTATTTATTGTTTTTTATATTATTATTTGTTCTTTATTAATTATTATTATTATTATTATTGTTGTTATTATTTATTTTTTAATTAAAATCTTTTTGTTAATGACCAATAATGGGTCTTAAGGATATATTTTATTAGGCCTTTTAATTGGGTCCTTTTGGGCATTTATTCAAGCCCATATAACAAGCTTCACTATGGGGCCTACATTAGCCCATATAATCATTTAAAAAATCAATAGAAACCACCAACTAATAGTAACTTAAAACACAACCTTATGAAAATGAAATGTCCATGCAATTGATAAAAATATGCAAAGTGCCAATGATAGTGCTATAATAAAATTTGTCTTTAAGAAAACTAAAAACGTAAAAAGATAAAAATGTAAGAAAAACAGTTTGGCTTGCCATCATGAATGAGTCAAGATGGAGGAGGATAAGGTGAGAAATGATGAAAACACTGCTATTTTTTTTTCTTATGCAGATCTCACTTATCGGATTTACTCTTTCATATTTTCAAGTTTAGTATTCATTTTCTCAACTAAAGAGTGCAAGCTATTCATTTGAGTCATGAAAACTTGTAAAACTCATTGAATGCCAAATTGTGGACTAGAAAAATCTTCTTATGAAATGTCTTTTTCTTGTGAAGCATTTTCTTTTTATGGAGCATTTTGAACATCATGTTCTTGTATTTTCTCAACTTCAATTTTAATCTTTCTAATCTATACACCATCATCATTTTGAATGTATCCCATGCTATGAATAATATGAACACCAATAATGCTACATGGATCATTGAATATGATCTCTTTATCACTCACTGTATTATTACCCAATTTCTTTAATAGGTTGCTAATGGTTATCCCGTAAACTAAAGTGTATTCTTTGTTTTGCACAACACTCATTATATTATTAAAAATAAAGTGCACTAGATTAGGTTTTTTTGTCATGTTTAATCTTATACATCCACCAATAATTTTGCTTCTTAATGGTAGAGTATTATGTTCCAAGCGATGTTAACACATGTGTAACTTGGAGATGAAGTAATCTATCATGCATAGGTAACCTAGAAGCTTAAGTTGGAGCAATCCTCAAATTATCATTCTAAAAAATATCTTAAGCCAATCCAAGCATTTCACACTTAATATTTGTATCTTCATCATCATCCAGCATGAATGCTTCAGCTAATAATTGTTTATCTACTATAATGTTTTTACTCATCGCATATGTTCTGATACCATGTTTAGGATTTCTGATGCTATAAACTTTTTCAAAAGCAATTGTTATAGAATACCCTAACTAAATTCTCAAACATAATTCCTTCTATGCTAAAATAATTTATCTAATCAAATTCCTAAAAAGCATGCAAAAATAAAAATTTAATAGTTCAAAGAAATTCAAGATTGATTACCTTTCTTTGCTTGACTTCTCTATGAGTAAAATGGGTTTTATATGTCTTATTTGTTGTAGCATTTTCAAAATTTTGGTTGAAAGAAAGCTTGGTGGATGAGTTGGAGGCTTCCCTAGGTGGATTTTTCCTTGTAGTAAGTGGAGGCCTTGTCTTGGGGGCCATAAAGGAAGTTATAAATTGAATGTGAGAAAATAGGTTGGATTTTGTGAAATTGATGGTAGAAATGCTCAATATGTGTGATAAGTATGAATATATGTTTAAGAAAGGCAAGAAAGTTGAGTGAGAGATGGTGTTTGAGTGAAGACATAAAAGGGGATCGATTTTAAAGAGAGAATTGAGAGAGAGATAATTTGTGATGATTTTGATAAAACTTAAAGAGAAAATTGCAAGAAATCAATAAAACATGAAGATTTTTGCAAGAAATTTTGGTTGAAATTGATGAATTTTGATTTGAAGGAAAAACCTAGGGTTTGAGAGAAAATATAAAGAATGGAAAAAGAAGAGAAGGGTCAGCTGGGTTTTGTTGAAGAAGATACAAATTTTCAGTTGACAAAATGGTGCATTTCATGATGCCCCCTTCAACCAATCATGAACTGATCAATCGGGTCCCTTAGAGGATCGATCGGTTATAGTTTTTCCTAAGTTCTTTTGGCTACTGGTTGATTAAACAATCAATTGGATCCTTTATAGGATCAACTGGTTCTCATGCAGTCTTGTTTTTTATTGAATAAAAATGATTTTTAAAGAAACAATGCATGCAATGTGATCACTTCTAAATATGTATCAAATAATCATAATATGATCACAAAAACAATTTAAACAAGAATATATCATGATCGGCACATATTTGTTCATACAATGCAAATATATCAACAATTATTAAGAATTGCATTTGAAGGAGCTTTTATCAAACCAAATTCACCTCTAATTATGCAAAATTTATCTCTATCAACAGGCTTTGTAAAAATATCAATTAATTGATGCAATGTATCAACATATTCAAGCACAATATCACCTTTTTGAACATGATCTTTAATGAAATGATGAAAATTTCAATATTCTTGGTTCTTACGTGTTGAATTGGATTTTTGATGAGATTGATGGCACTAATATTATCACATTTAATAGGAATGTGATCCATGGTATTTCCAAAATCTTCTAATTGTTGTCACCAAACTTGAAAACAACAACTACTAGCTATTACATTGTCAGCTTTAGTTGTGGATTGAGTAACACTAT
The DNA here is from genome assembly GCF_047325235.1 of Durio zibethinus. NCBI lineage: Eukaryota > Viridiplantae > Streptophyta > Magnoliopsida > Malvales > Malvaceae > Durio > Durio zibethinus. The sequence continues at coordinate 23,706,241 of NC_143166.1, forward strand.
TTTGTCTCTTGAAAAACCATAATATGAGCATATTGCTAGACAATTGATAAATACAACAAATATTTTTTCTATCTATTTTACAACCATCAATATTCACATTAGAATAAGCATCCAAAGCAAAAAAAAAATCCTTTTGGATGCCACAAGCGTAGATTAAGAGTGTCTTTAAGGTATTTAAAAATGTGTTTAACAACTTATTAGATGATGATTGAAATCTAGCACATAAGCACACACATTAAACATTATGTCAGGTCTACTTATAGTAAGATATAGTAATAAACTAATCATAAACCTATATAATTTAGAATCAACACATGTACCTCATTCATTATTGTCAAGCTTTGTTGAAGTGCTGATAGGTGTTGAGTAAGGCTTTGAATTTTTTATTTCAAACTTTTTGAACAAGTCCTTGATATATTTGACTTGATTGATGAAGGTGTCATTTTTTGTTTACTTTACTTGTAACCCCAAGAAAAATGTTAGTTCTCCCATCATTTCAAATTCACCTTGCATTATCTTAGCGAACTCTTGTTAAAGAGATTCATTAGTAGTACAAAAAATAATATCATCAATATATGCTTGCACAATGAAAATATCATTGCCTTTTGATTTAATAAAAAATTACAGTATCAACATTCCCTCTATTGAAATCATTTCAATCAAAAGCTTTGACAATCTTTCATACCAAACTTTAAAAGCTTGTTTTAAACCAAATAAAATTTTTGTCAATTTGTAAACATGATTTAGAAATTATGGATTTTCAAAATAGAGAGGTTGTTTTACGTAAAATTTTCATTTATAAAACCATTTAGAAATGCGCTCTTGACATCTATTTGAAAAAGTTTGAAATCTTTAAAACATGTAAATGTAAGCAACATTTTAATAGCTTTTAATCAGAAACTGAGGCATAGGTCTCATCATAATTAGTTTCTTCTTTTTAACTATACCCTTAAGCTACTAATTTAGCTTTATTTCTAACAACATTGCCATTCTCATCTATCTTATTCCTAAAAACTCATTTGGTGCATATAATTAGATGGTCACTAGGTCTAGGTATAAGGTTCCACAGTTGGCGTCTTTCAAATTGATTCAACTCATCTTGCATAGCCATAATCTAATGATTATTTCCTAAGGCTTCATCTATGTTCTTAGGTCCAATTTATAGGAGAAAAGTAACATAATTGCACACATTATAAGAGGATCTAGTTCTTACCCCTTGGGATGGGTCACCAATAATCTCATTGTTTTTTACATACCTTTTTTCTTTATGGTGATTAGGTTCTTACTCAATTTGTTATGGTTGCTCTAGGAACTCATCATCTTCTTTTTAATTATTTTCTTCAATGTCATGTGATGTATTGTTAAGATTTTCTTGAAGTATACCTATATCATCATCATCAAGAGAAACCTTTCTAGGAGGAGGATTAGACTCATAAAAAATAACATATATGGATTCTTCAGCAACCAATGTTATTTTATTAAAGGCTTTATAAGCTTTTGAATTCAAAGAATATCCTAGGAAAATACTTTTATCACTTTTTACATCAAAATTTTCAAGATTATCTTTTCCATTATTCAAAACAAAGCATTTACAACCAAATGGATGAAAATAGTTTATGTTAGGCCTTTTGCCTTTAAAAAGTTCATAAGGAGTTTTTTTCAAAATTAGTCTAATCATAACTCTATTTATAATATAGCAAAAAGTATTTATAGCTTCAACCTATAAATATCTTGATTTTCACAAAGCATGGTTCTAACCATTTCGTCTAAAGTTCTATTTCTCTTTTCTATTACCCCATTTGTTGAGTAGTTCTAGGAACAAAAAACTATGGCTAATACCATTTTCATTATAAAACTCATTAAAGGCAAGTTTTTCAAATTCTTTTCCATAATCACTTCTAATAAGAGAAATTGAGTAGCCTTTTCCATTTTATATTTGTTTGCTAAAAGTGATGAATTGTTCTAAAGCTTTATTATTTGAATGCAAAAAGAAAACCCATGTATATCTAATAAAATCATCAATAATAACAAACCTATATTGGTTATCACCAAAGCTTATTGTTCTAATAAGACCAAAAAAGATCAATACGAAGTAGTTGAAACATAATTCTTAGGTTTGAAAAAAACTTTTCTATGTTTTCCTTGAGCAGATGCATAAGAAATCTTATCATTTTCAAATTTCAATTTTGGTAAACCAATGACTAAATCTTTTTGTGAAAGTTTTGAAATTACATGCATACTTGCATGTCCAAGTCTCCTATGCCAAATCCAACTATCATTTTCTTTTTAAGCCGTGAAACAAATAGTTTTAGAAGATAGATCATCCAAATGCACAACATAAACATTTCCTTGACGGTGTTAAATAAAAACTAGTTTGTTAGTCTTAATATCAATCACTTGACAACACATGGATTCAAAAATAAGTTTAAGTCTTTTATCACATAAATGGCTAATGCTAGGTAGATTATGCTTAAGTCCTTTCACAAGTAAAACATTTTCAATACCAACGAAAATAATTCCTTCAATTTGACTTTTTGAATTGTCTCCAAATGTAACATCTCTTCCACTTTTAGCCTTTAAATCCTTGAATTGAGTCTTGTATCTAGTTATGTGCTTTAGGGATTTACTATCAAGATACCACGAATTGTTCTTGCTTAAATTTGCCTTGTAGCAATGCTCATCCTCCTACAAATACATAATCAAAATTTTGTTTTAGGCACCCAAATTTTCTTGGGTCTTTGAAGTTAATGCTTACAATTTTTGTGCCTTAAAGGAATCCACTTTAACTTAGTAACCTCATTTTGAGATGTGTTAACTCCTTTTGAAATCCACACATTCCTAATGAGTTTACCTCTATTAATGATTTTCTTCAAGGAGCAAAATTGTATAAAATGACCCAATTTATGATAATTTGCAGATGTACTAGATGAGTCATTTGGTTTAAAAAGAAAATTCTTCAAGTGATTTTTTTTATTATCACTATTGCAACGTAATCCATCTTTATCAAAGAAAGCTTTTTGTACTTCAAGCATGCCATTGAGTTTTTGGTGTCCCATATAAAATCTAGAAAATTAATTATAGAAATTCACATTTTTCTTAATCAAATCATCAACATTCAATTATAAAAGCCTCAATTTCCTTTTCTAATTCATTTTTAGTCTTAGCTAACAATTCATTCTTTACTTTCAACTTAGAAATTGTTTTTCTATGCCTCATGTTCATGGTTTTATATTCTACATCTAATTTATCAAAAACATCTTGTAGCTCATCAAATGTATATGAATTCAAATAATTTGAGTTAGAATTTACCTTCAGCTCATCAGGAGCCATGAGACATAGGTTGGCTACTTCATTTTCATTTGATTCATCATCGAAGAAGTCACTATCACTCCATGTTGCAATCAATTGCTTTTTTCTTTGGCTTCATTGTAGTTTGTTTCTTCCACAGAGGATAATCAAATTTGATATGACCCAATTTATTGCATTTATAGCAAACAACTTTGTCTTTTTCTCTTCTACTTGATTCTCCCTTAATCATTTCCCTTTGTAGCCTTCTTCTATTTGAAAATTTATTTATTTTCATAAACTTCTTGATCTTTTTGCAAACATAGCCATTTCAAACTCTTCATTTTCATCTTCTTTATTTTTTTTCTCTTCTTCTTTTTAAATAGTTGATTTGAGAGAAATACCAACTTTCTTGATTGATTTTTATCCCTATTTGAGTTTCATCTCATAAGTAAGGAGAAAACCCATAAGTTTATCTAAAGAAAGTGTATGAGGATCTTTGGATTCTTCAATTGCCGTAACCTTTCCCTCCTTGCTCTTTGGTAGACTATTCAAAATTTTATTTACCATTTTCACATTCGAATATGTCTTTCTAAAAGCTTTCTAACCATTAAGGATGTCAGTGAAATAGTTAAACACCTCACTAATAGATTTTTCTAGTTTCATTTTAAAAAACTCATAATCATAAGAGAGGATCCCAATTTTGGTCTCTTTGACTTGATTTGTGCTTTTATGGGTAATGGTCAACTTATCCCAAATTTCTTTTGTATTTTCACATAAAAAAACTCTATTATACTCACTAGGCCCCCAATGCACAAAAGAGTATATGCATTGCCTTGGCATTGTGTTATGCCATTTTCATATCATTAGCATCTCGGTCACTCTTTTTCTTGATTATATCCTATCATCTAAAATTTTCATTGAAATTTGAGCACAATTGATAATAACTCTCCACACTTTATAGTCATTGGCTTGAATGAACAATCTTATCCTAATTTTTCAATATGAGTAGTTGTTACCAACAAAAAGAGGATAACTTACAATAGAATGATCATCACCACTAAAAAATGTGGCAACCGTTTTATTTGTCATGAAACATAAGTCTTATTGTTCTTCATAATTGTTATAGCTTACGGATGTTTGCTCTTCATTCATCATAATGGTTTTTTAAGCCATTGAGGATCACTCTTATGTTGTTTAGACCTACAAAAATAGAGTACTAGTTCTAATACCAATTGTTAGCTTAAAGACATGAATAAACCAAAAGGGATGGGGAATTAGTTAATTATAAATTTTAATAATTTTAATGCCAATTAAAACAATAATCACAAATATCAAATTTTAGGCTAATAAACATAAAATATAAGCATAATAATGATAACTAAAAATGTAAAAAGGTAGAGTTGAAGAGCAAACACTAGGATTTATAGAGGCTTGACCCTTTCTCTAGGCACTTACATCTTCTCCCTTAACCTCACTTGCCAAAGAGTTGAATCCACTGTCAAAATGTTGAATGTTACAACCTAGCTTTTTTAAGACTTGATATAATCAACACAATCTCTTAATATCCTCCTCCTTAAGCTTAAAAAACAACTAAGTTTCTTAAGGGTTAACCTCCCCTTTAAGCTCATAAGCACACAATACAAATGAAAGTGTTTTTACAAACTTAATGACCTTTTTAAGATTGAGTGTTTGCAATTTTGAAGTATAATATGAATTTTTTACTCTTTTTCACACAATAATAAACTCTTTAATGCTTAAAAAAGATGGAGGATGGAAGCAATAAATTTTTTTGGGCTTATGGCTTCAATCTGATGGAAGACTTCATTTTATATGTAGAAAGGTGAAGAGAGTCATTGATTTCATTTAATGTTAGGAGCCTCTGTAAATTACATGAAAAAAATGATTGTTTAAGCTTGTTAAGTCCAAACCAATCAATCATGAATTAAAGGGGACTGATTGGTTATAGCTTTGAAAGCCAAAACTTTAAGCATGAAAATACTACCCAATTGATCCGATAAGGATACCCAATCAATCCTGTATGCAGATGATCAATCCTCTAGGCTAGGTGATTGATCCATTCTTATGATTATCAAAACAAATTTTTCTTCTGTTTAAAAATCAATTGATCCATACAAAAGAGGGGATTGATCCTATCTTGAAACTTTTGTACCAATCGATTTAGTAAAGGAAGGGATCGATTGGTTTTGGCAAACACATTAGAAAACATTTTGGTAAAAAAAGTGATCGATCTTCTTAAGGAATAGATTGATAAGGTGCTTGAAGGGATCGATCTTATCCTTAAAGGTATTGATCCCTTCTTTACATTTTTAGCCAAATTCATTTTTTTAAAACCATGGAAAAAGGATTGTATTTGTTTCAAAACAATTTTCACTTAATGAAAGGCTAGAAAAAATTCAAATTAAGTTCAAATCGATTTAATTCAATTTTAGCAAATTTTTGTTTTGTCATTTCAAAATCCTTATCAATTCAAGGCTAACATATATTATCCTTTAACTTTGGTTAACATGGTCCCATTTAGTGTGCAGAAATTAATTCCCTTTTTCATTCCAAAAGCTTGAATTTTCTTTTCCTTTTGAAAACAAATCAATTTTTTGAAAACAAAATGTTTTATTTTTGGATCAAAGTGAAAACATTTTAAATATAAAGACACTTTATTTCATTATCCTATATTTAGGTAGAACTTTGAAAATATTTCTAGTTTAAAGGTTTTCAAATTGCCCCATAAAAATCGAGATAACATCTCATGTAAAAAAAAACCACCGAGAGTCTCTCATAGTTTGGCCAGATCTTGATAACTATATTTAGTAGAGATGTTATCTTATTTAAAAACGTTTTACTTTGAAAACTCATTTTGAAAATAAATGCATGATATGCATGAAAATAATATAATGAATGAATACACAATGACATAATATGAATGCATGTTAATTTAAAAATGCATGTAACAAAGTAAAATGTGATGTAAATGAATGAATGGGGTTAAGGATTGGTTTTAGGGTTTAGGGTTTGAAATTTGAGGTTTCATGAGAAAATGCATATGGCCAAAGCAAATTACAACAATTCCATTGGTAAAAATGAAAATATTAGATGCATGTGACAAGCGCATGATAAAAGATCAAACTAATTACAAATCTAGGCATCCACAAAACTAAATTACAAACAAGATGTGTATATGAAAAACATGTTCCACCATTTTTCCTTTTTTAAAAATCAACCAAACAAACACTAAAAATCACCAAACAACTCATGAAAGTAACATTTTATTCATCGAAAATTTGAAAAAAAAAACATAGCAAAAACATAATCAAACATATGGAATCAAGCAACATTTGGCCATGAACAAAGGAAGGAGGTTCGGTCAAACCATGGGGGAGCTTGGTTGAACCCACCTATGGTATCCCACAATCACATTTTTATTTCTCTTAGCTCAAACATACATTGAACATCATAATATTCATCATTTAAAGACATTTACATCATGAGAAAAGTTTTATCAAACATTTAATGAACTAAAATGGTGTGGATACAATGAAACCAAACATGCAAAGCCAAACAACATCCTACATCACAAACTAGCCAAAAATCATCCAAATAACAAAGGAACATATGATTTAATCACCATAAACAACATTTAAAAGCAAGAAAGCATCAATGAAAGACCAAAGGAGGTTTGGCCATGGTAAAGCAAGGTTGGTTGAACCTCTAAAGACTAAAAATGGTGGATTAGTGTTTTTTTATTGCTTAACTTTCTGGCTTCAATACAAACTATGAGCTAGTTGGTTGAAGTTTGATCCAAGCTTTAAATGAATTAAAAAAAAAACTATAAAATTTCTCAAAAGAAAACTAGAAAAATGAATGAAGAACCAATGTAAAAATGTTATAAAAATGTGATGAAAAATGCAAGAAATCAAGTAGTAAAATTATACTTCCAAGCTAGCAGACTTCATAGATTTTTTTCTTTCTTTTTTCCTCTATTTTTTTTCATATTTCTAGTTCCTGCTCCTTCTCATTTTTCATAACCATTCTAGCCTTCTTCATGGAGAAAAAATATCACATGCAAATGAATAATGGCCCTTGATCAAAATTTCATCTAGTGATTGATATTTCTCTCTTGTTTTCTTTGCAATGAGCCACCTTTCACCATTGGATCTAGCCCTTCAATATCATCATTTGGTTGAGAATGCTCACTACTGAAGATTAGATTTTTAATACCACTGGAACCAAATGAAAAGACAATTTTATCCCTCATTAGAAAATTTTCAATTTCTAAGCCATTTTTTTTAAAAAAAATGCTCTATTTTTCATTTTTGTGGTTTTAGAATACCAAAAATCCTCAAATAATATAAAATTAAGATATGAAAGTTTTTGTGAAAATATGACTTTGAAAAGGTCAAATTACAAAATTATCCCTAAGTGGATTTTAGTAATTTCATACCTCTCGAGGTGCTACCAAGGTTTTTAATGCACCAAAAATATTAAATAATTTAAAAACATGATATGAAATGTTTCATAAAAAATTGACCTTGAAAATGTCAAATTATAAAAATATCCTTAAAAGATATTTTAGTGATTTTACACATTCTGAGGTACGATTAAGGTTTTTAATATTTTAAAAATTATCAAATAATATTAAATCATGATTTGAAAAGTCAATTACAAAAATACTTCTAAGGGTATTTTAGTAATTTTATATTTTTTAAGGTACGATCATGGTTTTTGTCACGTTTTGAGACCAAGATGCAACATAACCATATTATCTTAAAGTAAACCCTAAAGTAATACGAAGCTTTTTTTCTTAATCATTCTAAAATTCTTCAATAAACTAATATAATTTATCAAGAAAAATTCATATCTTTAATCCAACTAGTGATATATCTCTATATATCTAAATACAAACCATATAAAATATAAAACAATTTTGTAAGATCTCACTAGCCAACAACGTCTCCAATGCCTAAGTAATCTTTCTAATTTGATCCTCTAGCTTCTCTCAAGACTAAGCAAACTTATCATTTCATTCATTTGAAAAGAAAAAGTAAAAGGGGAATGAGCAAACCACAGCTCAGTAAGTATAGGCTCACACACCTTATTGGATCAAACATCATTTTCATATATATCATATAAAGTATTCAAAATAGTCATCAAATCATAATGTCAAAACATTTCCAAAATCATCATTATGTCAAACATTTCATAAATCATAAATCAATATCAAAACATGTCAATTCATCAATTATAAATCACAAATCACGGTCAAATACATATTTCATACAAATCATGGATCAATGTTTAAAATCATCATAAATCATCATTATCATTAGTTTATCGTTAGCTACGGTCACTGCTATAACCCGTGCATTGGTCGTATCGACAATTTCATCCTTATGATCATTGCAACTATTATAACTTGCTAGCCAGGGCCTTATGCTAACTACTATTACCCATTAGCTAAGGTCATATGATCATGTCTTTGCTAACTACTATTACCCGTTAGCCAGGGTCGTAGAACTAGTTCTGGTGTCAATGATCCCACTTCTCAAGGATATAAAAATGTAGCTATCATAAATTTATTCTTTAAATATAAATCATTTCCTCATTTCATTCAAAAGCATGATCCATCATTTATATAGAGAAACACAAAATAATCATATGCTTGATCCTATTTTTATACATAAAAAATATTCTCTTAACATAGATTTATCATGTACACTAAACATCAGAGATGATAGTATTCTTTATTTTGAACTTCTTTCACTTTACCAAGAACTTCAAATGTCCTTACAATGCAAACTTAACCTTTCTTACTTTATAATCCTCGTAACGAGTATAAATGATTGACCACTTGAAGCTATAAATCATATCTCCAAATTTTGGTAAAATTCTTTTGCTTACTTTAAACCATTGCTCAATCAACCAAAATTTATTAGCCATTTGTTCCATGAATTCAAGAAATAAAAGTTTTTCTTCTTTGTCCTTATCCCAATAAGTGTAAAGCTTAGATCTACTTCCATACAAGACTTCAAAATGAATCATTGAATATTTGTCTTATGACTATTGCTTCACAAAAAAAAAAATTTCTCGCACAAAAAAAAAATTTCTCTTCAAGTCACAAAATAAACATTGCTTAAAAGAATGCCTATCAACAATAAAGCTTCAAAACTAGAAGGAACACAAAATATTCTTATCCAAAATCCATTAATCCTTATTTATTAAAGATTTATCACTTTCTCAACTAACAATAGCATAACAATTTAAAACTTAAATCAAATCAGGCTTCCACTACGCACTCTGATATTTCCTTCCAATAAAATTCAAACAAATTAACTTTCATAACATTGTTTCATAACAAGAAAAACATACGTCCACAAATTTTCATGTAATTTGCTTTACACTAGGTATTCATAACCATATACAACTTTAAAGTTGAATAATAGTATCAACAAATCCTTTAATGACAAAAAAAAATCACATAGTACTTTAATTTTCTTTTCTTCTCCACCAACAATATAAAATTTTCTATCAATTAATCATTATAAAACATATGAAATCAATGCAGTAGATCATATCCATAAATTTACACCATGTAAATTCAAACATAAATCTCTAGTTATCAAAGTTGTCTCCAATTTTGAATATTATTTTTTCTGATTTAATAGACCAATTATCATATAACAATTGATTCTTCATAATCCCCACAAACATCATAATGTCTCAAATTTTCTCTTGACCAAATATATTGCTATCATCTCCAAGCCAAAGTCAAAACCTATGCATCATAATCCATAAGTAAAATTCTCTTATAGAATTCAAACAATAAAAACTCCAAATATTTGAATTCGTGCTAAAAGTATAGTTATGAACAATAGCCAAATGAATACATTATTTAAAAAATTTTATCAAATTTCTCTAAAATCGAATACATGCTCAGCATCACCAAGTACACAAAATCATCACTAATTATTAAGACCTGAACATAAAATCTTTTGCACTTGTAAGATTTCCAACAATCATCCTTAACCAAAACATATATATTTTTCTGTAAATCGATTACTCCTTCAAAACCAACTTCCTTACTAAATCATCTAGATAACCATAACTTTAATTTTTATCCACAAATTTAATTCCTTGCTAAGTACACAGCCTTGTACCACAATAAGCAATGTTCTCCATAAATATAAAATTCGAAAGAATCTAATAGTATACTTCAATTGGAAACTATAACCACTAATTAATCACTTTAGCCATTAAAAAAAACTCAGTATACCCCAAATAGGAATTTAATGATCAAACTTCAAATTAACTATACAAACATCCAACTCGCATGATCAAACCTTAAATAGTTTCGTGATAAAAAATGTAGAATCAAATCAAGTGAATATCCTTCTTTACGTATACTAAACTATTTACCACAATTATAACATTTCAGACTAAATCCATCAAAATAAATTCTCAAACACTATAATTCATAAATAATTACTTTAAAATTTCAACATATCATTTCGTTTAAACTCCAATATTCTATACTTTTTATTCCAACAATATACACTCATATGCCATTCTTAATCCATGATTAATGATTCACTTTACACTTATCAAATACTTCAAAATCTCATTAAGTCAAAGGCCTTTTCTCAAACCCATAAGATCTCCAATGATAAAATCATTCTTTTAAATAATCTTTCAACTCATAAAATATGTCTCATTATATGTCATATCGAAAATCTCTTCAACTTATAAAATCGCACTATATAAAAGTAATTACACTTTCTCTTAACTATAAGATCCAAAAGTAATATAAATATCAACCAAAATAATTACACCAAAAATTCATTGAATCATTGATTCCTCAAAATTCATTGAAACTTTAACTATTCCAAAAATTCATTGAATCATTTACTTAAACTCACCACTATAGTATATGGATCAAAGTTATGTCCTAAAAAAAATCATCACATTATCCAGAGGTCATCATCTAAATTCTTAAAAATCTTCACATAATATTTGGATCATAATCATGCTCATATAATAACTCTTTCAATATAAGGATCATACACTACGTTCTTAGAAAATCATTATTAATCTAATTATCAAAATCTAACTTCTTAAAAATCTTCAAAGATCATAATCGTAGTTCTTAGAAAATTCTCAAAATCATACTATAAGCTCTTTAACATCTCACAAAGTTTAAAAATCATAACTTGAACTATTAGAAAATCTTTAAGAAACATAACTTAGGCTTTTCAAGAAAATATCATCACAGTCTACAAATCATAATCTAACTCTTAAAAAAAATTCTCCAAAGATCATAACTTAAGCATTGATACCACTTTATGTCACGCCCCAAGACCAAGACGCAACACGACCATATTACCTTAAAGTAAACCCCAAAGTAATACGAAACCTTCCTTTTTAATCATTAATTCTTCAATAAACTGATATAATCTATCAAGTAAAATCCAAATCTTTAATCCAACTAATGATATATCTTTATATATCTAAATACAAACCATATAAAATATAAAACCATTTCGTAAGATCTCATTAACCAACAATGTCTCCAATGCCGAAGTAATCTTTCCAATTTGATCCTCTAGCTTTTCTCAAGAATAAGCAAACTTATCATTTCATTCATTTGAAAAGAAAAAGTAAAAAAAAAGAGAGCAAACCACAGCTCAATAAGTATAGGCTCACACACTTTATCGGATCAAACATCATTTTTGTATATATCATATAAAGTATTCAAAATAGTCATCAAATCATAATGTCAAAACATTTTCAAAATCATCATTATGTCAAACATTTCGTAAATCATAAATCAATATCAAAACATGTCAATTCATCAATTATAAATCACAAATCATGATCAAATACCTATTTCATACAAATCATGGATCAATGTTTAAAATCATCATAAATCATCATTAACATTAGTTTATTGTTAGCTACGGTCACTGTTATAACATGTGACATTGGCCGTATCGATAATTTCATCCTCATGATCATTGCTAACTATTATAACCCGCTAGCCAGAGCCTTACGCTAACTACTATTACCCGTTAACCAAGGTCGTATAATCATGTCTTTCCTAACTACTATTACCCATTAGTCAAGGTCATAGAACTAGTTCTGGTGTTGATGATCCCACTTTCCAGGGATATAAAAACGTAGCTATCATAAATTCGTTCTTTAAACATAAATCATTTCCTCATTTCATTCAAAAACATAATCCATCATTGATATAGAGAAACGCAAAATAATCATATGCTTGATCTTATTTTTATACATCGAAAATATTGAAATAAAACATTCATTCATTTAAAAACATACAAGATATACGTAAATTCGAAAACAAGCAAAGTGTGTGACATTCTACTTACTTCTTTTCGATTCCACCACCTAATTTTTCCCTCCAAATAATTAATGGCCTATTCAAGATAATTTAACATAACAGTAATTAATCAATCTATTTGAGGCCACTTATACCAAAATAATTAAATTAATCAAGAATTAACTCAAGTAACTAATTTTGGCAGCCCATGCTACTTTCACTAAAACAACCATATCTTAAGATATCCAATTCGGAATTAAAATCTTTTTAACGCATTAGAAACTAGACTTGATAAGCTTTCCAACCATGTATGGCCCATCTCTTGATTCCTTGTGGATTAATTATAACAAATTTTCCAATTCACGTCATATGCTGTTGCCAGACAGCTTGTATACCTTTTCATAAAAATTACATATTTATTCATAGGAAACTCCAAATTCAATTTCGCTTATTTATTGGAAAGTAGACTTAATATATATGGCTTAATCTATAAGTCATTGTATAAAAATTAAGATAATTTTTGAAATTAAGCCCTGATGCTGTTGCCTTATAGCCTGTATATCCTGATGCTGTTGCCTTATAGCCTGTATATCCTTAAGTTAAAATTAGACAACTCTTCATAGAAAACTCAGATTCAACATCTGTTTGTTTCATTAGAAAGTAGATTTAACATGCTTTCCAACGATATGTAGTAATCACAACAATAATCTATCCATTAATGCAAAATTCTATTTTAATTAATTATTACAGATCATAGCATCTCAGGCAATGACAAAAAGTTATCCTTCAATCTTTAAAAAACTCAAATCCTTGCTTTCAACCTTTAAACTTCATTCAATAATCATTAATAAATCTTAAGAATATGAAGTAAACAAAGCTCAATAATTTACCTAAATAGATCATGAAGATTAATGAAAGATTTCATAATTTTCTTGGTTTTTCTCTCAAAACTTCAACTCCAAATAATAACAATCAACATGATTTTTTTTTAAATAAAAAGAGGGCATATACTCACCTTTAGGGGATTAACTTGATTGTAGCCTCTGATTTTGAATCGCTAACTTAATTTTTCATATTCTCTAGCCTTAAGGAAGATGAGGAAGAAGAACTCTAATTTCCTTTTGATTTCACGATTGCTAGGTTTTCTTTCATATAATACTTTAGCCATTTTTCTTTTACTAATTAGTCTCTTAATAAATTGTTAGGATTTGGTATTAGTCTAGTCCAATTATCATTTGGGCTGGGGTATTACAGTTTTTAATGCATAAAAAATCATAAAATAATTTCAATCATGATTTGAAAGTTTTCACGAAAATCTAACTTCGAGAAGGCCAAATTATGAAAATACTCGTTAAGGGCATTTTGATAATTTTACCTTTTCTTAAGGGCAATCAGGTTTTTCAATGCTTTAAAACTTTAAATTTCAATTCTAAGCCATATTGATTCCAATTGGTTGTGAATTTTGAAAAGTGGCCCAATTGATCGATTTTGATCAATTTTGATTAAGTTTGAATTTGTTTGACTAAGTTTGATTGAGTTTGACTTTAGGGCATTTGGGTAAATTATTCTCAATTTTGATTTAAAAAACTTGTCAAAATTAAAGAAGTGTTAGATTTGAACCGAGTTAGATTTTGAGGGCTTTACAAATGGCTAAAATTTATCCAAATAAAATTAGATGTCTATAGCCACCCTTCTTTGCACATATCTGCAAATCATAAATAATACAAAGCTAAAGACATCGATTTTGTATGGGATCATTGGTTGAGAGTGTTTTGCTTGTGTGCTTTTTTATTTGTTTCCATGCTGGAGGTTTTTTTTTTATGCCATTAGAGGTTTTAAAAATTCTAAAATCTTAACTTTTAAAACTTTTAAAAAGTTATACTCAGAGGACTTATGAATCCTTAATGAAAATAGATTCAATTCAAAAGATTTATGAATCTTGCCCAGAAGAGCTTGAAATTATGCCAGGAGGACTTTGAAATTATACCCAGAAGACTTTGCAATTGTACGCGAAGGACTTTGCAATTGTGCTTGAAGGACTTTGCAATTATGCATAAAAGACTTTGAAATTGTGCTTGGAGGACTTTGAAATTGTACTTGAAAGACTTTGAAATTGTGTCTAGAGGACTTTGAAATTGTGTTTATAGGACTTTCAAAGTGTACCCAAAAGATTTTGATATTGTTTAAAAATATAAGGTTTTACCCTTAAGTCTTGAAAATTTTTAAAAAATTTAAGGTTTTACTCAGAGGTCTTTAAAATTTTTTCAAAAATTTAAAATTTTGCCTGAAGTCTTGGAATTAAAAAAAAAAGGTTTTGTTTGAAGGTCTTTGAAAATCTTTCAAAAATTTAAAATTTCACCTAAAGGTCTTTGAAAATTTTTAAAAAATTTAAAATTTTGTATGAAGGTCTTTGAAATCATTCAAAGATTTAAGATTATGCTTGAAGGTTTTTTGAAATTATTTAAAAATCTAAGGTTTTGCTCGAAAGCCTTGAAAATCTTTCAAAATTTTAAGATTTTCCCTAGAGGTCTTTAGAAATCATATAAAGTTCTAATATTTTACCCAGAGGTCTTAGAAATTATGTATTCATTCTCCTAATCCTAATCTCCTTTAGAGTTTGAAATCTTTTCAATTCAGAATTTCCACTTTTCATTTCAAAAGTTTTTCACTCTTTGCTTCAAAACATCTTATCTTTTAGATTTGAAAAAGCCTAATATTTCAATTTTGTCTTTCAGAAGTGTACCACACCATTTCTTGAGTGTTTTAAATTTTAAAAGAATAAACCTTCTCTTTCTTGCTTTATTACCCAAAATTTGCCAAACATAACCAAGATGCAAAAGACTATTGAAATGATCATGCGGATGTAAACTTTACTTTATGCAAACAAATGCCCTATACAAATATGCAAATGTCTCTTTTTAGATGCAAATGCAAATGTTTTTTTCCTAATGCAAATGTTCCATACAAATGCAAATTTCTATCCTAGTTATGCAAATATATTGCAATGATGCCCGTGTAAATACCTTTTTTTCATAATGCAAATGCAAATATAAGGATGCACATGCCAAGATCATTTTTCTCATCTTTTCAAATTTTATTTCTACTGATTTTTCTTTGCTCATCAAATTAGCTTTTCAACTTCCTTTCGTAAGGGTCTCTTTTTCCATTTTCTCATTTTTTTTTTCTTTATGTCTTCACCTATCTTTATCGTAGTCTGTTTACCAATTCCTACTTTCTTTATTTTTCCAACATATTTTTTTATTTTCCTTTCAACATGCTTTTATTTCCATTTTCCTTTTGAACATGCAATATGGAACATGTAATATGTGTTTTGGACTTGATTGTGAAAGCAAGAAGACATCCCATCATTCCCAAAAATAGTTATTCCTTTTTTGTTCCTTTTTAGCAAGATTAATCCTTTAATGATAAGTATTTTTCTTTCTTGAATCCAAACTAGTCTAAAGACACTCACAATTCAATAATTTTGTCAAAAACTATTTCTTTATTTTTCACAAAAAGTGTGACTATTTATCCAAAAATTTTTCAAAAATGGTTAAAAAATTTGCCCACATAATTAAATTCAATAATCAAAGTTAATGTAACATCCAAACAAATGTGACTTTAGGGATCTCTTGGAAATTGACATTCTCTATTAGAAATGAAAGGAGTGGCAGTTTTCTTTTCAAATGGATTAAAAGAACTTAGCACATAGAGATTTCAGTTCACTCAAAAAGGTTTCACCATCTAAAAAGGATAAAAAAAGGTGTATACTTTTTCTCCTAAGCTCACAAATGAGATATAAGATTGTCTAAAGCATGAATTCCTTGAAAATCAAACATGTTCGGCACTTTATTTAGTATCAAAATATGGCCTTTTTATTGATAGCAAGGCTTTGAGAGGATCAAAATTTTGGAAGGTTATTTATTGAGGAGGAAAAAAGGCTCAAATTTTCAAAATCAATCCATTTTTATGCATTTCAAACTTTTAGGGTCTTGATAACTCTAGATTTTTTGAAGTGTATGAATTGCCTTTTGGTTGGTTTATTATCTTTACTTAACATCTAGATTGGTTTTAAGACCTTTAAGGTTTGCTCTAGACTACCCTTTTGTTAGGTTTTCACCCTAAAGCTATATTCATCTTTTTTTTTTCTTTTTTTTTATTATTACACCATGCACTCAAGAATTCAAACTTATCCAAAATGAGATAATGGTTAAAATGAGTAATTAGGTAATAAAGAGAGACAAAAAAAGGTTTATGGATTTTATGGTCATTCCTTAAAGAGAAGTTCTTCAATTTTAAGCAACCATGCTTGATCCAATATAGACTTTCCTAAGGACTTAACGTAGGCCAAAGTTTGGGGTTTTCACAGAAAAAGGATAGATAGCCCAAAATAAGTGTTTAAGGGTGATTAAACTAATGATCTTTTTTCCCACTTGAAGGAGCATTTGTCCTTTCATTTTCCCATGCCTTGCATTCAGTTATTCAATTTTTTTCTTTTTTTTTCCCTTTTGTTTTCTTTTGTTTTCTTTTGTTCTTATCTTTTCTTCTTTCTTACATTTTTTTTCTCATTTTCGTATTTTTTTCTTCTTTCGCTTTCTTTTTGTTTTCTTTTCCTCGAATGGATTTAAAACTTGAGGACCTTTATTGCACATTTTACCCCCCAATATATATGGTTCCTTCTTGGACATTACCATACTTAATGCCTTCAATGCATCTTTTTTGCCCCACAATATGAAAAATCATCCTTGGTTAGGGTATACTTAGAAAAAATTTTATCAAATTCAAAGGGATAACCGAGGATAAATTTTTTATATTTGTGAAAGGATAATGAAAGATGACCATTTATTATCTTAAGCACACTTACTCAAATTTGAAAAGCAATTCTTCTTGGAAGAAAAGTTTTGAAAAAAGTTTTTTTCTTTTTTGGAATTTTCGTTGACATTAACTCCTTTTGAACTCTTTGGTTTTCTTCCATTGGTTTCTTCATAAATTTGTTGAGATTTTTTCATTTTTGGGCACATGATGTCATAATCAAAAAAATTTTTCCTTTTTTATTTCTTTTCCTTTTCTTTTCTTTTTTTCATTTTTTTCATTTTTTTATTCTTTGCATGCCCCCACCATTATTCGAGCAAGATACCTTTACTTTGGCAAACCACCTTTATTAGAGGTTAGTTGTGGAATGAACTTACTTAAGGTGTTAAATGGTTCATGTTGCTCCACAAAAAGAATGGGTTGATCATAATTCAAGTTATCTTGAGGGCAATGAGGTTTTTTTTTTTTTTTTTTTATCAATGTGCCCTAAAACATTGGATAAGAACCATTTTAGGGTAAAAAACTCAAAAACTAGTGTACTTGTGGTCATTTTGAAAGATTTGGGTGGTTTTGATTTTGGAAATTTGAAGCTACAGCACTGCCTTGATATTTATCAAATTACCACATCCAAGTTTTTAAGAAAAACGCTATGTTTGCCTGATCTTTTAGGAATCCCAATTTTTCATTGCCTAGAAAAATCTTATAACCCTTTTTATACCATAATATTATCAGGTGAAGTCAAGGTTCATAAATTCTAGTTCATATCTCTTGGGAGGTTATGGTTGATGAGTGGAATCATTTAAGTGATTTGAAAAAAAAATGTGAAGGTATTTGATAAGTTTATTTCTAACAGTGAATGCCAATTTTTTTAAACTCCTTTCACCATTTTATTACAAAAAACAACCTTTTTTTCCCTTTCTTTTTATTTTTTTCTCTTTTTTTTTTTCTTTTTTCAAGGCATTTTCTTCTCTTTTTATGACTTTTAGAAATTAATTATGTGGGGCTTTTATTCAAACAATTGCATAAAAATAAAATTTCATAGAAAAAACATTCATTTATTTCAAAATAAATTTTAACAAGATAAATCCAAATAACTCTTAAGGACACCATAAGCATGTCATATACAAAATAAAAGGTTAAAGGTTCAAAAGAAAATCATCTTATCTTAATCTTTTGAAACTTGAAACCTCATTTCACATTTCAACTTCTTACATTTTGCGATTGGATAGAGTCAACTTCCATTGTTCCATAAGTTCTAAAGTTAAAATATTGCTTTTGATGTGATCCTCAACCTTTTTCTGCAATTGTTTATATTTTTCACTCGAGTTGCCAATTGCCCTCATATGATAATCACACTTACCATTAGAATCATAACTCCTTATCGATGGATTCAATGTTGTTTTCTAAGGCATAAGAGTGAGATAACGGCCTTCTATTAGTAAAGGCAAAAGGTGAAAAATAAGGATTGAAAGTTTTTCTTAGTTATTTCTTGATCTTTTTTGGCTTCTTATTGGTTAGATGGTAGGCTCAAGTATAGGGACAAGATGTTGAGTGGTCATTTAAGGATGAAAATTTGCTTAGAAGCCTAAATGCTGGCTTGGATGACAAAGATATGGATTTTGAGAAATATTGCCTATAATAGGGAATGAGGATTGGTGAAGAGGATAAAGTTGTATAGGATGAAGTTCTTGGGAGGATACCCTTCTATTATGGCTGCTTGCACATTCTTTTCATTCTTTCTAATGTACTACCTTTTGCAACATCAGTCATATTTTTTAACTTAAACCTACCACTCTTGATTGCATTTTTTATCATTTCTCTAGAAATCACCATGTCAGCAAAGTTTTTGGAGACATTTTTTATCATTCTTTCATAATAGGAAGTGTTCAAGGAATTGACAAACAAAACAATGATTTTTTTCTCTATCAGGGGTGGTTATACTTGGGCTGCCATGTGTTTCCACTGCGTGCATACTTTTTAAAAGTTTTGACTGACCTTTTCTTCATGCTCTACAAAAACAATCTATCTGGCACCATATCCTCAACATGCTTATATTGTGCTATAAAGGCTCTAGCCAAATCTTTCTATGAGTGAATCTCACTTTGATCTAGTCAGCCATACCACCTTGCTGTAGATCCAATGACACTATCTTGAAAATAATGAATCAGTAATTTGTCATTATAAGAATAGCCCGTCATCTTCCTATAGTACATGGTGATGTGCATTGAGGGGCATTTAGTCCCATCATACTTCTCAAAATCAAGGACCTTAAACTTGGCTAGAATAACAAAATCGAGCACTAAACTAATTCACTAGCATTAATAATCCCATACATGTAATGCCATTCTATTGCCTTTAACCTCTTTTCCAATAAATCATACTTATTCTTTATTTCTATATTTTTTGTGAATTTAGGTACCTCTTTCACTTTTCTTGCTTTTTGAGGTCATCAAGATTGGGCACAATGATATGCGAACCCAGATGGATACAATACCTCTTCAACAATTATTTCTCTCATTGTCTCATGTATTTCTAGAATCCATTTTTCTTTCACAAGTCTTACCAGTATCTATTTCAATTCTACAAACTACCTATCCACATTTTGTTGCATCTCCCCAATTGTTTCCCTTGTTTCTTTTTATGCCCTTTTTACCCTTCCAATTCAATTAGCATTCTCATTCTTCATGATTCTTAATATTCGCTATCCTTAAACCTTTTATTAATTACCCAAAGTTAGAAATGCAGGATGTGAATTTTATTATTGACGTTAAGAGATAATTTAAAAACCTTTAATATTTAGCTAAGATTTTTAAAGATATCTGTTTGTTTAAAAGTTTTGATGAAAGTATAATTACAAAAACCATTCCTTATTTTTAGTTGGCACGAAAAAAAGTTTTCAAGCAAATGATGCATGTAATGCATACCAAATTTTATTTTATCAGAAAGAAAATCCCTTAAATTCCCTCATATATTTAGGCTGGGTTCTTTAAAGATATTTCCTTTACTTCCTATTGATCTCTCATTTTTGCCCTTCTGATATCCATTTCCAAGATTTTTCGAGTTTAGACTAAAAAGTTTATGGTATTATTCTTGTGAATGAGTGCCACCAAATATATGCTAATTTATATGCCGCACAAAGCATGTTTATGAATGCATGAATATAACAATGATGCCAGATAATGCCATGAAAGACCAAAATGCCTAAGACAATGGATTTTCATCTGTACAAGGCTCAAATGATAAAAATTACATCACCTAAAAATATGCAAGAAATGCAATGTCCTATTGTAAGTATGGTGAGGTATGTTCATATTAAATGCAATGTATATTTTAAAAAACCCTACCATCCATGAATCCATATGCATGAAATGAAATGGCATACTACATGAGTGATGAGATGTATACCTATGATTGATACAACATATTTATATGAAATGCACTGGCATATTATATACATGAGATATGTCTACATGAAATGCAATGCATGTGTTACACAAACCTAATGAGGTTGACACTATTATGTGAGATATGCCTAAGATGGAATGCATGTACTATTTATTAAGATGTGCATGAGATAAAGTGCACATGCTATCTATGTGCTATTAAGATGTGCATGAGTTAGAGTGCATATGTTATTTATGAAGATAGGCATAAGATGGGGTGCATATACAATACTATTATTTTCGAATCCAAAAACATGATCAAAATGTATGAAAAAGGATCAAATGAAATGCAAGAGATGAAACAATATTCAAACTTAAAACTTTTGTTTTTCTTTAGAAATAGGAGAAGTTCAAACATACTTTTTTAAGAAATCACACAAAATGATTGGGATTCAAAGATTTTTTCTTTGTTTTGGTGATTTTTTGTTTTTAGATTTTGTTTTTCTTTTTTTTTTTAGTTTTTTTTTTTGTTTCCTGTGTTATTCCTAATGATTTTTATGTTTCTTTTATTAAGAGCATTAAATGCAAATTATCAAATTAATAGAAAACCAATGAGAAAGATAAGAGGTGTTCCTTCATGTGACTTATTTAGGGTAATTTCTATGAAAAAGGTGCGACATGGCTCTACCTAAGGCTATCTCTCTAAGGTTCACTAAATGCTGGGTTGGGAATTGATACATCTAAATGTTATCAAATTGTTCTTTACATCATCTTCCATTACAAACTAGTGTGGCACTCCGATCATCATCTTCCATCACAATTTGAATGGAAGTGTTTAGTAACCACTACGGAGGTTTACACTTCATGAGAGCATAGCTACTTTATTTTCTTCTAAATAGGGTTAAAGCTTGGGTATAAAGCATATGCATGCAATGCAGATGTGAGTGTGTGCGAAAGAATATACAAACATTTCACATTTTCCTAAAACTACTCTTATCCTAAATGCCCTACAACAATTATTAAGAACAAAATAAATAACAACAATTTAAAGTAAATGATATAATTAAAATATGCATGAGATGTATACACATACACTTTTTTTTTTTTAATTATATGCCCCTTGGAAACAAGAAGATTGAAATAAAATACATTTTTTTATTTTTTATTTTTTTCAAATTTTTTTAATTTTTTAATTTTTTTCAATTTTTGATTTTTTTTAGGAAAACAAAAAAAATTAAAATCAAGGAATTAAAATTAAACACAAATTAGGACCATTAAAACAAAATTTAGGATAGCATGCAATTAATATTTGGCCCAATTTTTTAAAAAAGTGTCCCTAATGGAGTTACCAAGCTATTACGATATTTTATGACCATGGGTGGTGATCCATACACTTGATGAATAGGAAATTTGGAAAACATGGGGGATTTAAAAAGCATTTTTGATAAAAATCAAAACAAAGAGTCGCCACCAATCTCTTTTAGGGTGTGATTGGTTATACAAAAATTTTTATCCTTTCTGATAAAAACATTTAAAAGATTTAAAGGTTTTATAAATAGAACAAATTGAGGTCTACGAAATTAGATTTATGGTTTGAGAGTCGATTACGCATGAAGAAGGATTAGCACCCCCACAACACCTGTCAAAGATAGTATGAATTGATTGTATGTTATCCTTGGACTTTGGTTAAAATGGTCCCATTTTAGTGTTTAGAAATTAATTCCCTTTTTCATTCCAAAAACTCAAATTTTCTTCTTTTTTTTTTTCAAAACAAAACATTTTATTTTTGGATCAAAGTCAAAACACTTTAAATATCAAGAAACGTTTTTTACTTTCCTATATTTAGGTAGAGCATTAAAAATATCTTTAATTTAAAACTTTTCAAATTACCCTACAAAGATCGAGTTAACACCTCATTTAAATAATAACTACCGAGAGTCCCCTTATAGTTAGGCTAAATCTCAATGATTATATTTAGTTGAGATGTTATCTTATTTAAAAATATTTTAGTTTGAAAACTCACTTTGAAACCAAATGCATGATATACATGAACATAATAAAATGAATGAATGCATGAATGACATAATATGAATGCATGGCAATTTAAAAATGCATGTAACAAAGTAAAATTTGATGTAAATCAATGAATGTGGTTAAGGATTGGTTTTAGGATTTAGGGTTTAGGATTTTAGAGTTTAGGGTTTAGGGCCTTAGGGTTTAAGGTTTCAAAATTGGGGTTTCATGGGAAAATGCATATGGCTAAAACAAATTACAATAATGCCATTGGTAAAAATATAAATATTTTATGCATGTGACATATGCATGACGAGATAAAAATAATCACAAATCTAGGCATTCACAAAACTAAATTATAAACAAGATGTGCATATGAAAACATGAGGAAAAGGAATTAAACACTAAAATTTTTCAAACTTTGAAAAACATGTTCCACCAATTTTCCTTCTTTAAAACACAAAAAATCACCAAATTATTAAACTAACATTTTATTCATTGAAAATTGGATCAAACACATTGAAAACTTGAAAAAAAAACATAGTAAAAATATAATTAAACACATGGAATCAAGTAACATTTGGCCATGAACATAGGAAATAGGTTTGGCCAAAGCATAGGAGAGCTTGGCTGAACCCTCATATGGCATCCCACAACCACATTTTAATTTCCCTTCATGCAAACATGCATTCAACATCATAATATTTATCATTTAAAGACATTTACATCATGAGAAAATTTTTATCAAATATGTAATGAACTAAAATGGTGAGGATACCATGAAACCAAACATTCAGAGCCAAACAACATACTTACATCACTAACTAGCTAAAATTCATGTAAATAACAAATGAACATATAATTTAATCACCATAAACAACATTTAAAAGCAACAAAGCATCAATGGAATACCAAAAGAGGTTTGGCCATGGTGAAGCAAGGTTGGTCAAACCTTTAAAGGCCAAAAATGGTGGATTAGTGTTTTTTTTGTTGGTTGACTTTCTAGCTTCAATTCAAATTATGACCTAGTTGGATGCAGTTTGATTTAAGCTTTGAATGAACAAAAAAAACTATAAATTTCTTAAAAGAAAAACAAAAAAAAAATGAAGAAGCAATGTAAAAATGTGATGAGAAATACAAGAAATCAATTAGTAAAATTAAACCTTTAAGCTAAGAAACTTCAATGATTTTGTTTTCTTTCTTTTTTCCTCTATTTTTTATGTGTTTCCAACGCTTTCTTCCTCTCCTCTTTCATGTCCATTCCAGCCCCTTTTATGGAGAAAAAATATCTCATGCAAAGAAGTAATGATCATTGATCAAAATTTCATCTAATGGTTGATATTTCTCCCTTGTTTTCTTTGCAAGGAGCTATTTTTTACCATTGGATCCAACCCCTCAAGATCATCATGGTTGAGAATTCTCATTGCTAAAAGATTGAAATTTTAATGTTGTTGGAACCAAGTGAAAAGACCATTTTACCCCCTATTAGAAAGTTTTTCGTTTCTAGGCCATTTTATGAGAAAACAATGCTCTCTTTTTCATTTTTGTGGTTTAAAAATACAAAAATCCTTAAATAATATGAAATTAAGATCTAAAAGTTTTTGTGAAAATCTGACATTGAAAAGGTCAAATTACAAAATTATCCCTAAAATGTATTTTGGTAATTTCAAACATCTTAAGATGATGCCAAGGTTTTTAATGCACCAAAAATCATTAAATAATTTAAAAATATGATCTATAATGTTTCACGAAAAACTAACTTTAGAAAGGTTAAATTACAAAAATACCCTTAAAAGGTATTTTAGTGATTTCACACCTTGTGAGGTATGATTAAGATTTTTAATATTCCAAAAATTATCAAATAATATTAAATCATGATCTAAAGTTTTTCATGAAATTCTAACCTTAGAAAAGTCAATTTACAAAGTACCCTTAAGGGTATTTTTATAATTTCACACATTTTAAAGTATAACCAAGGTTTATAATGCATAAAAAATCATAAAATAATGTTCGATCATGATTTAGAAGTTGACACCAAAGTATCAACACATCTTACAACTTAGGCTAAAACTAAGAAGGACTTATCCAAAAGTAAGATGGGCCTATCGTTGGTCCAATTGCACTAAATAAATGCAAAAATAAGATGAGTTGAAATAGGAAGATTGTGTTCACAGTAGCTAGAAAAAAAGAGCATGAAGATGGATGAGATTGTGGTCAAATTCATTATTATAAAATCTACAAGAGTAAATGGAGAAATAATTGCATTCACACTACAGATTACTATGTTCACACGCAAATCTCTTAATTTTAGACAAGATTCCAGCAATTCAATCTAGAAGTTCCCTTGCTTGGAAGGATGTTCCTAGCCTATTTATTTGCTGTTTTTCTTTGGTAGAAGGTGGAATAGAGTTTTCTTTATCCTTAAGCAATCTTTTAGATTATTTTTCAAGTTTTGTATCTCTTAGATAGATTTCCTAGAGTGATGAATTTCTATTGTTTTGTATTCTCGATTAGAATTCTTAGGGTGGTGTTTTTTTATCTTTTAGTTTCTAGTTTTAGTGGTGAACTTTTATCCCTTTTAATCCAATAATCATATTCTGCATTATTCAAATTCTTGTGAGTTGTCTTGTTTGTGATTTTTTTTTTGTTTGCAGTTAATCTCCACATCTCAAACATCAATTCCCGAAATTAGATTGGTATCAAAGCTATGGCAAGTTGTCATCATCAAGCACCAGTAGAGAAGCTTGAAGCAAACACTAACATTACAGTAACTACCAATGTCGACCCAATGGATGCCCTCATAGAGGAGATATGGTAACAGATCCTTCAACTGCAATAATAGTTACATATATAAGAAGAAAGAAAAGAGATAAAGAGGCAAGGAATGAGGAACAAAGAAGATGAAGAAGAGGCCAATCCATACCATGGAAACATTAGTGATTTTAATGATAGCACCCCACCTCACCCATGGCAAGTCAAAGACTATCTATGTAGAACTAATGCAACCTAGCATATTCAATTCGAAGATTGAGATTCTTACGTTCGAGGGAAAAATGTAACTTGAAGAATTTTTAAATTGGCTACACATAATAGAATACATATTTGAATACCATGATGCCCTTGAACATCGTAAGATAAAGCTAGTGGCCATTAAACTTAGAAAACATGCATCTTTTTGGTGGAAAAATTTGAAGAAACAAAGGCAAAGAGAAGGCAAGAGAAAAATTACAACTTGGGATAAGATAAAAAGAGAGTTGAAGAGAAAGTATCTCCCAAAAAACTTTCAGTAAGATGCCTTCCTTAGGCTCTATAACTTGAAGTAAAGAGATTGCTTAGTGGAAGAGTATATGGCTGAGTTTGACCTCCTCATGTTAAAATACGAATTAATGGAACATGAGGAGCAAATTATTGTCCAGTATCTTGAAAGATTGAAGATTGAGATAGCTAATGTGGTGCAGTTATAACCTTATTGGACTTTCAATGATGTATGTAAGCTTGCCCTTAAGGTGAAAAGACAACAAAAAGAGGCCCGTGATAGCAACTTGAGATTTGGGTCCCAAGAAGGCTATATCAATCAAAGTGGCTTATCCAAGATTATTGTTCCTTCTAAGCCTATCAATCAAAATGTCAAAGGCTATATCAATCAAAATGTCAAAGGCTTGGAAACATTGCCTTAAAATGCCCAAACAAGAAGATTATGACTCTAGTAAAGGAAAACTTGAAAGAAAAAGAAGAGAAGATGGCTGAAAAGGATCAAAACCTTGAAGAGAAAAAAGAGGTAACCTATGGCGATTATGGAGCATCTGTAGTCAGATAATGCAGTTTGAGCACCACACCTGCTAAAGAAGAAGGTTGATCACATAAAAACATATTCCACAATTGGTGTACTACCCATAGGAATGTACATGATGTTATAATTGGTAGTGAAAGTTTTAAAAATGTTGTTTCTACCTTTATGGTGTAAAAATTAGGCCTTAAGATAATGGATCACCCTCAACCATATAAGCTATCTTGGCTACAAAAAGAGAATGAAATCAAGGCTAGCAAGAGGTATTTGATTTTTTTTCTATAAAAAAGTAATACAAGGATAAAAGTATGGTGTGATGTAGCACCGATGGATGCTTGCCATTTACTGTTGAAATACCTTGACATTATGATAGGAAGGTTATTTATGATGGTTATCGAAACATTTACACATTTATGAATAATGGATGCAAAATCATCCTAGGCCCTACCAAGCCTATAGTGATGTCAAAACCAACCAAAAGGGAAGGAAACAACTTGTTTACCAAGCCCAATCATAGAAAGAAAATTAAGATGGGTGGTATTATATATGCATTGGTGTTGCTTGAGAAGAATAAAGATAATGAGGAGCCCCCTGTAGTGATACAACCATTATTGGTAGAATTTCAATATGTTCATGAGGAGTTACCAGCTGGTGTAGCACCAATAAAAGACATTTAACACTGCATAGGCTTATCCCAAGAGCTGTTCTACCCAACAAGGTAGCCTGTAAGATGTGTCTTAGAAAGCATATGGAGTTGCAATGTCAAGTTGATGAATTGGTGAGAAAAGGAATGGTACATGAAAGCATGAGCTTTTATGTAATCCTAGCTTTTTTGGTGCCTAAAAAGGATGGATCATGGTGCATGTGTGTGGATAATAAGGCAGTCAACAAAATCATAATTGGTTATCGCTTTCCTATTTCGCGTTTAGATGACTTGTTGGACCAACTACATGGAGCAATTATTTTCTCCAAGATAGACCTACGTAGTGGTTATCATCAAATCAGAATGAGGCCTGGAGATGAATGAAAAATAGCCTTCAAGAGAAGGGATGGTCTAATGAGTGGATGGTAATGTCTTTTAGTTTATCCAATGCTACTAATACTTTCAAGAGATTTATGAATCATATCCTTAAATCTTGTATTGGCAGATATGTGGTAATATCTTTTGATGATATTTTGATGTACAGCAAAGATGAGGACCAACACTTGAATCATCTACATGAATTGTTTTGCATATTAAGGGAACAAAAATTATATACTAACCTTAAAAAGTATAATTTTTTTACTTCTAGCCTTATGTTTTTAGGGTTTGTGGTGTCAAATGAAGGAATAAAGATGGATCCCAGCAAGGTTGAGGTAATTCTAAATTGGCCAACACCAACTTTTTTGTATGATATCCGAAGCTTCCATGGCCTTGCATCTTTTTATAGGTACTTCATTAGGAGTTTTAGCTCTATTATGGCTTTTATCATCGAATGTTTAAAGAATGAAGCTTTTAAATAGACCAAAGAAATGTAACACAACTTTGAGCTCATTAAGACCAGGATCACTGAAACTCCCATCTTGTCCCTACCAGACTTTGATCAAGTGTTTGAGGTGAAATGTGATGCATCCAATTTTGAAATAGGTGTTGTTTTAAGTAAAAAAGGAAACCTATATAGCATTTTTCAATGAGAATCTCAATGAAGCCAAGATGAAGTATTCAACCTACAACAAAGAGTTTTACGCCATTTATAGGGCTTTATTCCATTAGAGTCAGTATCTCCTCCCCAAGCCATTTGTCCTATATTCAGACTATGATGCCTTGAAGTTTATCAATAGCCAAAACAAGCTCAACCAAATACATGCAGCTTGAGAGGAGTTCTTTTAAGCCTACAACTTCATTATCAAACATAAATTGGGAACTCAAAATATGGAGGTAGATGCTTTGATTTGAAAGCATTCCTTATAGGGGACTATGGCTATTGAAGTTATTGGATTTGATGTGATCAAAGGGCTCTATGAGATAGATCCTTAATTTGGCTAAATTTGGGGAGAATGCAAGCAAGTCCACATAACCAGTTTTTGTTATATGATAAATATCTCTTCAAGGCTAATAGCCTTTGCATTCCCTAATGTTTTTTGAGACATGCTTTAATGAATAAGGCTCGTAATGGTACATTAGGTGGACACTTTGGAAGTGATAAGACACTTGCTTTTTTGTAAGATAGGTTTTATTGGTTGAGAATTGAGAGGGATGTAATGAAACACCTTAAACAATGTAAAGTGTGCAATATTGCCAAGAGTCATGGTCAAAACACTAGATTGTATACTCCACTGCCCGTGCCTAATGTTTCTTGATAGGATGTTAATTTGGACTTTGTAGTTGGACTGCCTAGAACCCAAAGGAATAAAGACTCCATCATGGTGGTTGTGGATCATTTTTCCAAGATGGCCCATTTTGTTCTTTGTACCAAAACTATAGATGCTTTTCATGTTTCTAATTTGTATTTCAGGAAAATTGTAAGGCTACATGGAGTTCCTAGGTCTATGGTGTCTGATCAAGATTCTAAGTTTCTTAGTCATTTTTGACACACCTTTTAGAGAAAGCTTGGCACCAATCTCAATTATAGTTCTTTTCATCATTCTCAAATAGATGGTTAAACGAAAGTAACCAATTACAGCTTAGGCAACCTTCTAAGAAGTTATGTGGAAAAGAATATCAAGCAATGGGATCTTGTTTTACCTCAAGTAGAATTTGCCTACAATCGCTCATCAAGCCAAACCACTGGTTACAACCTTTTTGAGGTGGTGTATGGTAAGAATCCAATTAGCTCTTTAGATTTAGTTCATCTTCCTACTAATCAACAATTTAGTGAAGATGTAGAAGAAATGGCTAAGGGTATCAAATGATTGCATGAACAAGTGAGAGTAAAGATTTTACAGCAAAATGAAAAATATAAAAAGGCAGTAAACAAGCATAAAAAATATGTGAAGTTCAAATAAGGTGATTTGGTGTAGATTAACTTGCAGAAAGAAAGATTTCCTCTAGAGAAGTTTGGCAAATTACAACCTAAGGAGATAGTCCATTTAGAATTCTCCAACACATTATGAAGAATGCCTATAAGATAGAGCTTCCTGACACTTATAGAGTATCTTTTACCTTTAATGTTATTGATTTGTCACCCTACCATGGCGAGAAGATTAATTTAGACTTGATGACAAGTCTTTTCCAACCATAGGAGATTGATACTAGAGTGTCAATACATTTTACAACTTAGGCTACAACTAAGAAAAACTTATCCAAAAATAAGATAGGCTTATCCTTGGTCCAAATCCACTAAATAAATGCAGAAATAAGGTGGGCTAGAATACAAAAATTATGTTCACACTAGTTGAAAAAGAAAAGCATGAAGATAGATAAGATTGTGATCAAATTCATTATTATGTAATTTGCATGAGTAAATAGGCAGATAATTGCATTCACATTACAAATTACTGTGTTTATATACAAATCATTTGATTTTAGGCATAATTCTAACAATTCAATCTGGAAGTTCCCATGCTTAGAGGGATGTTCCTAGCCTATTAATTTGCTGTTATTCTTGGGTATAAGGCAAAATATAGTTTTCTTTATCCTTAAGCAATCTTTTAGATTGTTCTTCAAGTTTTATATCTTTTAGATGGATTTCCTAGAATGGTGAACTTCTATTATTCTGTATCCTCAATTAGAATTCTTAATGTGGTGTTTCTATATCTCTTAGTTCCTAATCTTGGTGGTGAACTTTTATCCATTTTAATCCAATAATCATATTCTCCATTTTTAAAATTTTTGTAAGTTGTTTTTTGCCATTATTCAAATTCTTGTAAGTTGTCTTCTTTGTGAGTTTTTCTATTTGCAATTAAACTCCACATCTCAAACATTAATTTTCGACATCAAAAGTTTTCACGAAAATCCAACCTTAAGAAAGCTTTATAAAAATAACCTTGAAAGGTATTTTGGTAATTTTATCCTTCTTAAAGTGCAATAAGGTTTTTCAATGCTTTAAAGCCACAAATCTAAATTCTAAGCCTTATTGATCCCAGTTGGTTTTGAATTTTGATTGTTGACACAATTTTCATCCATTTTGATCAATTTTAATAAATTTTGATGAAGTGTGACTTATTTGACTAGGTTTGACCTTGGGGCTTTTTATTCAAATTGGTTTCAATTTTGATTTTAAAAACTTTTCAAAATTAAAAAAATGTTAAATTTGAACCAAGTTAGATTCTCAGGGCTTGACAAATGGTCAAAATTTATCCAAACAAAATTAAATGTCTACAGTTACGAATTTTAATAACACTAGTATGGATTTGTTTTTAAAAACAAATCGTTATGGATTTAGATGTTTATGAAATGGTTTTATGATGATAATGTTAATGTGAATGTTTGGCATGCTAGACTTGGCCATATGGCCAACAAAAAATGGATAGATTAATGAAAGAGGAATTACAATGCCCTATATTATAAGGTTAATCAACCATTATGTGTAAACTATTTAGCAAAGAAACTGACAAGAAAATCATATGATAAAGAAACTACAGTTGAAGTTCCATTACAATTGATAAATTCTAATATTCATGTTGGGCACACAGCGGAGGTCAATATTTCATCACCTTTATTGATGATGACACGTTTCAGTTTTGTCTTTTTGATTCTTCATAAGTCTAAGTTTTAAAGTGCTTTAGAAAATATCTGTACTTTGTAAAAAATCAATTAGACAAAAACTTTAAGGTGTTAAGAACTGATCATGGATATAAATACTTGTTTCATTAGTTCGGATAGTTTTATGATTAAAATGGTACTAACAAATAGTTAACCATTCCAGTGATTCCACAAGAAAGCAATGTTGTAGAGAAAAGAAATAAAATTCTTTTGGAAATGGTTAGGTCAATATTGGCCTAAATGAGTTTGCAAGACATTTTTGGGGTAAAATAATGTTATCAACTACCTATATGTTCAATTGAATATTCTCCAAGTCAGTTACAACCACTCCCTGTGTATTGTTATCAACTATTTATATATTCAATTGAATATTTTGCAAGTCAATTACAACCAATTCCTATGAATTGTGGATTGGTAGAAAACTCAATCTTAGTAACTTATGAACTTGAGGTTGTCTTATCTATGTTCTTGAATTTGCTCATCAACATGGTAAGTTTTAGGTCCACAATGCAAAAAGAGTATATTTGTAAGATACTCAAATATTTAAAGGGATACGTGTTCATAAGTGAATAATCAAGTGGGATTGTAACTGAATTTTTGAATCTAGAAATGTCACTTTTTTGAAAAATGAGTTTTCAAATAAAAGTAAGATGAGTCAAGAAATGTCTCTTTATGAGATTAAGGATGCAAATAATTTGATAAGTTACAAATCAATTAATGCATATTCCTAATCAATAATCAACAATATCTCATCCAAGTGGCAGCATGACTAAAGTTAATGAATTTGTTGAATTTGTGTCACTAGAATCATAAGTTAGGTAAAAGAAAAGTGGATGAAAGCAATGGAAGAAGAAAGATGGAGTCTAAAATCAAATAATGTATAGAAATTGATTGATTTATTCGAAGGATGCAATTTTAGCCATTTTAGCTTGTTTGGATTTGGAGTTACATCTAATGCATATGACAAGTGCCTTTTCAAATGGAAAACTAGAAGGAAAAATCTATATGGAATGACCTATAGGTTTTATTGACAGAGGTCAATGGTACAAAAGTGTGTAGATGATTAAGATCATTTTATGGTTTTAAAGAGTCTTTCAAGTAGTGGTACATTAGTATTCATCAAGCAATAATTTCATGTGATTTTATCATGGTTGATGAAGATCATTGCACGTATGTCAAAAGAGTTATAAACAAGTTTATGATCTTGTCTCTCTATATAGATGACATACTGTTGGCTAGAAATGATAATGAGTATTCCAATTGTCCTTAAATTTGAAATAAAGGATATGGGCAAAACATCTTCCATACTTGTTTTAAGAATCAAGAGAAATCGTTTCAAGAAATTATTCTCTTTCATAAGAGTAATATATTAAGAAAATTCTTGAATGCTTTAGTATGCAAGATTGCAAGCTAACTAATACTCCTATGGCAAATGGTGAAGGCCTAAGCCAAAGAATATGTCTTAGAACTCCACGAGGTAAAGGAATAAATGAGAAAATTTCCTTATATATGCGATGATGTGCACAACGCTGAACATTTGCCATGCCGTGAGCATGGTAAGCAGATATGAATTTAATCCAGGTTAATCCCATTGAAAAGCTATGAAAACGATATTAAGGTATCATAAATGAATTGTGGTTTATTTGTTTTGCTATCAAAAAAATGGTTTGCATTTAATTGGTTATATGGATGACAATTGGAGAAAAGATATAAACTAAAGAAAAATCTACCTCTAACTATGTTTTCTTACTAAATATTAGGCTATATCTTGGATCAACAAAAAAGAGACTTGAATAGCACTATCTATAATAAAAGCTAAATCTGTAGCATTTTCAACAGCAATACAATAGGTTGTGTCGCTTATGAGATTTTTTTAATCTTTTGGGAATTGAAAAATATGAGTCTAACTCAATGTTAGTGAATTGCGATAGTTAAGCAACAATCGCATTCATAAATAGATCCCAAAGACCAAACACAAAGATGCCAAATATAAATTTGTGAAAAACATGGTTGCACAAAATAAAGTCAACAAATATATTTTCACATATGAGATAATTGCAGATCCATTAACTAAGCCCATGCCTAAAGATATGTTTTGTAGCCATATGAAATCTCTAGAGTTGCGTAGATAAAGATGTATCGATTAAGATGTTCCATGTGAACAATCTATGATTTTTCCTATTTGAGTTAACTTATATTGAATGTGATTAATGTAATTAAAGTTTAGTACTTTGTTTTGTGAAGCATACACACATGTATATGTATATGTACATAGACGATATAATTTGAAAGGTTTGTTGGACGGATGATTAACCTTCTCACATAGGCCATGGCTTTAATGATTTGGCACCATAGATATGAAATTAGTTTTAAACTATCTATCAAGAGCCTAAACTTAAAATGGAATTGCCTTCATAAGGGATCAAGATGAGTTCACTTGATTTCGAGCTTTATGACCGAAAATGAATAATCCCACATTTCACTTTGTCTATCTTAAATGCTAGTTGGAAGTTTTGTTGATTATGTGAAATCAAATAGAGTTGTGGACTCAAATTAGATACTATGAATATTTAAATTATCACCTATACAGTATTGATATATAATAATAAAGACATACACTCCATAGGAAATAAAAGGGTAATATTGTAACATGTGTTTTATACCACATATGCATTGTTCGACCAACAAGAGTAACCAAAGAATAGATCTCCGCTTCTTGTTGTGTGAGACCCTTGAGAACAAAAGATCTTATATTTAGTACCTTTAAGGACTTTCAAATATTTCTTGAAGTTTTAGTTTAATGTTAGTTAACTAAATAGATTTAAGATGCTACATACTTACTCTACTTGTACTTGAGAGTTACTATACATACCAAACAGTTTTATAAGTGAGTAAATGTGATTTTGAGCTGCTATATATACTTAATAATCGTATGGCAACTAAGCTCTTGAAATATACTAGTTGTATGGCTTATTTATTTGTATGAACCTAGTGCAAAGAGTTGAGAAAACGTTTTCATAATCATAAAAGTTTACTACCCATTTTGTACGAGTAAGAGATGTTGGAATATAACGCCCAAAAATGAGTGGTTAGTATAAGGAAACTACCTAAGGTAGTTATTAGTTTTGGATTTTAAATCGAATACCAAAAAACTACCATGAGAGTTAATGTATGTTGATTTTTTTTTAATTAAAACTATAAATACATTTTTTTTTACTTCGCTACTTTATAAGGATGGCAATCGACCATAGCAAAAGGAGAGGAAGAAAAATTACATTCAACCATTTTCTGTGGTATGAAAAAAATGAAATTGTCTCTTCCCTTCTTGATATTTAGCTTGGAATTCAACCATGCTGAAAATAATGAATATGTTCATCCAAACAAAAAATGAGAAAAATCTTATTCATATGTAGGACTATTTGATTAGTCATATAGAAAAAAAGATAGAAAAAAAAAAGATTGGCAAAGCAAATGAATAAAACATTCCTTACGAACTCTTTGAAGAATCTCATGCTTCGATGTTTAAAAACTTATATTGTGGATAGTGAATAATTTTCGAATGTGTGACCTTACCTCCAACAAGTGAATCAAATCAATGTCACTTTTACAACACTACCTCAAAAATGCTTACACTATACTTCTACAAATCAAATAAGCTTTGCACACTATTTATGATATATGATCTTATTCATTATATTATAAAATTATCTTTTGATTTTATAATAAGAATAAAGTTGTAATTAAATAATTAAAAATTAATTTTATAATTTTAATACATATTATAAAAAGTTTTAAAACAAAAAAGGCTTGAATAAGCTTGCACATTACTTGAGCTAGATAATAATCCTTTTGTCCTATTTTATTTATTTATCTGCTTTGGATGTCTTAAAATTATATTTTTTAGCACTTAAATGATTTTTTATTCTAAATTTATTTTTCATGATTTTTTTTTTACTTTTTATCATTAAAAATATAATACCATGCACGTTATCCGCTCAATAATTTTAGGTATTGTGCTTTATTGTGCCAATAAATTCATATATGTGATGCTTTAATTGTAACTAGCCAGCAGGCCTACACTATGCTGCGGGCTTGTTTTAACTATGAAAATATTACAACTTGCAACTGACTTGGAGCAGGGAATAAATTGGCCAGCAAGGAAGCAGCATCTTCAAAGTGCATTCTCCTTTTACGTCTTTTAATCTTTCGTTTTGTTTTAAAAGATGAAAAAGACAGATGAAGTCTTTAAAGTAAAGTTCATGAAGTTTTAATTAAAAATGATTAAACAAAAATTAAAATAGAAAATCAAAACTGAAAAATTAAAAGATTTTGTTATATAGGAAGATGTTTAGAAGCATGAGCCATACAACAATGTTCCACATTGAAGCAAGTGATAAATCCAAGCTCTTGACCTGTAGGGAAAGCACAGAAATAGAAATTAGCTCCAGGCAAAAAGAGCAAGCAATAATGCCAGAGACGCAACACATCATGCATAGATATACTCATCACTGTAATCTGTGTATTTATTACCTTAATATTTGAGGAGACTAAGGAAGAGGGTGACATATATTTGTCTCTAATAGTATGTAGTTTCATGATAAGGTTCGGTAGGATGGTGGCTAGTCTTGGGATAAAGCTAAACAATCAAATCAATTCATTTTCGACGAAGTTAAGAAGCTGATATTTGCAAACTGAAATGATAAAAACTGTCCGTGACGACAAATAGGAGATTACAAACATAAGTTAGAACATAACATCAAAGATCATCATAAATGTTCCCACCACGCAGCAGCAGGATTTACCTTCATGCTTAAGCTTATTACCCCCCTTTCACATAAAAGTTCTTATTTTTCTTTTTACTTACATTTTATGATTTTAGAGACAGATAACAACTCTAAAGCAAATAAGTAGCCTAAACGCATCCTGGTATGAAATCTTTGACTTCTCAAACCTGAATGTGAGTTTTAATAATTGTCTTTCCAAGTAATGTTGATAGAAAGAATTTCCAAAATGGAATGCCAAATTGCCCACACATAATACCAGCAAGGTCAAATAGAGGATTTGGAACCTGAAAATATACTCCTTTAATAAAAAAATTACAAATTCAAATAGGTTAGTAAAAGAATTTATAAAGAAACTTGAAGGACAACAACCTTTTGATTCAGTACAGCATAATTACCATGAATCACCTTCTAATTTTTTGGATAGCAACATTCATAATACCACCTTTCACTCATGAAGCATATATTTTGACTCCAGCCAATTTAGACAAATTAGCTGTAGCTACTATGATAAGTACTCTATCATACCATTGATCAAAGTTACAATAAAAAATCAAAAGCACAACTAAAACTGTGAAGAAAAGAAAGAAAAAGTTCATAGATTACCGAAGCAAGAACTAAAATTGTGAAAAAGTTCAAGTATTGTGAGTGTGAAAGGAGCCAATATTTTATCTGTTTCAGATGATTGGCTATGTTGCTACCATCTTCCATCGAAGAAGATTCCAATCATTCATGATATCCAATTTGCTACCTGATATGCAAGCTGCCAAAGCATTTAAGTAGAAAAATCAAGATCATAAACCATAATCCATTCTAAAACAAAAAAGAATCAGACTGTAATGGAATACTATTCGTTGTGCCCTTACAACCTGCTCTAGATATGAAGTATGGAGGGAGCTCTCCAAATGCAATTCCAATACCCCATAAGATGGCCTTTAGTTGAACGTAAGGCAATATGCTACTGAGTGGAACTCTTGAGCCTTGTCCTAGTGGGAACATCGGAGGCCACATTCAGTGCAATTTTATTCATCTATGAAGGGCTGGTATTCAGTTGAATTGTATCACATAAAGCACTTTTTAAATCAACACAGCCACACTGCACAGCTTGTATCATAAAAAAGACAGTGTGGGGACGTAAATGCAGCACAAATGTTGAAATATTAAAGGTATAAAATTGATAGTTTATGTTACAAAAAATTGCATATCATGTACAAATTGAGGAAGAAGCAGAAGACCTGCCATTAAGTAACCACTGGATGGCACAAGTAATTTTGGGTCATGCCAGTTAATTCCTTTTCTATAGGCACTTGTTTGACTATGTTCATAGTCATGAACAAAGAACTGAGGATAATTTCTGAGTAAAACAGACAGATTCCTGATCTACTTTTCTTCTAATGGTTCTAGACCAACACTCAACTTTTGAAGATCATTAAGCAAAGAAAGCATTTACTTGTAATAAAACATCATCTATGAACTTTAGTTAAGATGTGATTATTCTAACCTATACTAATAACATTTAGAAAAAAAAAAAAAAGGTTCCATAAACCTGGGGTATTGCAAAAATTAGACATCATAAAGATAAAAGACAAGTTTTCATAGAAAATTCACATAGCCTAGCGTGAATGAACTACTCAATCTTTCCATCTAGAAACCGCCCAAGAAGCCTAGGTCCCTGATCATATGCTTGGACATGCACTCAAAGGTCCTAATCTCACCATCCCTATTGAAAAACATTTCCACACCTTCACCATATATCCAGACTAACACTTTCTGATGAAGCCAGTTTATTTGAAAAACGTCGTTAGTCATAGCTCCCTTCAATAAACTTTTGTTTCAACTGATAGTAACCACATTGCATGCACACTAAAATGAAAATTAGGTTTCTAATATCATCATAAGATACAACATAAAACCAACATACAGTTGAAGAAATTGCAATATGTCATTTCAAGACAAAGCTAGATTTACATATGCAAGCATAAATTGCAGATTACCTCTGCTATATGTTCCACTTGAGCAATCTCTGAAGAACCTTGAGAACATTTGTTGTATATAGAAAGTGTTTTCTTCATGCTGCACAAATGAACAAATGAATAAGACAATATCTTGTTCTACAAAGACATTAGACACATTTTTTCTGTTAGAACATTCAGCCCACTTCAATATTACAGCATGCCTGCACTTAATTCCCTTTTGTTTACCACTCATTACCTGCAATTGCTTTCATTTTGTACAATCTAGAGCTATTTATACCTTAAACTCCCATTACATAAACCTAGACTTGAACCTAATAAACACACAGAAACAAACTATCCTTAAGAAAATAGAGCATCTCTTATCTCCAATAGTAGAAGTGCCTCCACTATGTCACTAATCTATGATCACTGGGCTAACATATAGACACTGACGTAGATTAACATGTCGCTTAATTGGAAACACTTCAGAGACTAATACTTCAAAGATAGTACCATCCAAAAAATAAAATCATTCATTTAGACATCTATTGATACCAAGTTCCCATTAAAATTTTAATGAGAACTTGACTTGGGATATGAAAGGAATATAGCTTTTCAGTTGAGGTAGGTATAATAAACGCAAGCAAACAAATATTTAAGATTTGAAAACAATCCAATCTTTACAAACTCAAACAAAATCTTAGGGTAATAATATAATATGTATCGGCAGAAAATTTTTTGGCTTAAAAAAGCTCAAAAAATGAAAATTTTAAATTTACATGAACAGGTACAATCCAAAAATCCACATGCAACAATCAAGAAACAAAAGGTAACAGACAATTCCAAAAATGTTATTTATTCGTCATATTTTTCTATTACTAAAAAGTTTCTACTGCACTCAATATAAAATATAAATGGACCAAAATTAGCTTTTTTCTTAATAATAATAATAATAATAAGTAAATTTGAATAAGGGAAGAACGGTGGACGGAAGTTCATAACAAAATGAAAGAAAAGACCAGAAAGTCAAAACTATCAACAAATACAATCCAAACGAAAATGCAAACAAAATTTCCCAAAACCCACCTAATCCCACTAAAGTTCATAATGGATGGCCTCATAGAAAATAAAGAAAAATATCCTAAAAGATGAATATTGCCCTTAGCCTCTTTCATTAAAAAGAAAAGGCCAATTAAGCTTAAGGAGGATAAATAGTAAATTCTCAGATATAATCAACCAAAAAAAATGCTCATGCAATGATTAAAAGAATTCAAAAAATTAATTTTTTTTTTGGAAAATAAAAAGTTGTGCATTGCATACCTAGAGCTGGAAAACTTAAAGAGCTAGCCAGTATTGTAAAAAATGATGACAGTAACCTCAGCATCACAGAGAATGGCGAGTTGCTTAGCCTCCTTAAGCAAACCAGCACGCCTCTTGGAGAATGTGACTTGCCTACTATTAGCATTCTCTATTCTCTTTATCTCTATTTTCCCCCACCCATTTTTCTCTGCTCCTCTCAAAAAACCCAGGAAAACAAGAATATGGTTCTTTCCATTCAATCTTTAGAACAAATTAAAGACCAACAATTTTTTCCATTGATTATAAATTTTGCTTTGTTTATAAAGAGGAAAGAGCTTGATTTGGAAAAGACTGGGAAAAAAATTTGTTAAAATTAGAGATTGGGAAGATAAAAATGGGAGGCGTTTCTAAGTTGTTCTCCTTTCTTTTTTCCGTCAGGAAGGTTCCTCTCTCAAATCATACAGTGTCCGCCCAACACATCCTTCACGTCATCATTATTATTATTTTTTTACATTGATGAGTTGTCCAGCAAAATAGAGGCAAAGGGATAGATTT
Organism: Durio zibethinus; assembly: GCF_047325235.1. Taxonomy (NCBI): domain Eukaryota; kingdom Viridiplantae; phylum Streptophyta; class Magnoliopsida; order Malvales; family Malvaceae; genus Durio; species Durio zibethinus. The sequence goes on from NC_143166.1 coordinate 23,746,147, forward strand.
TATTATATGTATAGATGTATGGATTTAATTCTATAAGTATTCTTATAATATATGCATTCACGGGCAACAAATATACATTTACATAACTTAGTTGTTGAAAATAAAAGTAAAAGTGACAATTATTTATTCTACAGCGTTACCACTATTTTAGTTTTTTATTTTCACTTGATTTTTAAACCATTATTTTAGGTTTTTATTTTCACTTGATTTTTAAACCTATGAAATTTATTTAATCCTTGAACCCTAAATCTTTTAAAGTAAATGATTATTTTTAAATAATAAATATCTTTACATTTTAAATAATCCATTGTTTAATTAATTATTTAAAAGTATTTTTTCTCTTTTTTTTATTCTTTCTCTCTTTTTCAATTTTCAAATTTTTTGATATTTCTCTTTTTCATTTGAATTTTTTTCTCTTTCTTTTTTTTTTATGGAGAGGAACTAATTTATTTTTGGAACAATAATTTTTTTTGGAAAATATCTTTTTCAATATTTAAAAAAATAGCCCTTAATTAAATAATACTAATTAGAATACTTCATTATAATATCATTGAAATAATTTTAAATAATAAAATTTTATTAACTTATTAATATTAATTTAATTAATTAAATAATATTAATAATAATTGAATTTATATTAATATCATAATATTTAATTATTAAATAAAAATAATATTTTGAATTATATTTATAACAAAAAATTATAAACTTAAGTCATATTTGGTATACAAAATTATGATAGATTAGGATAAGATAATATTATAAATAAGATTAGATTAAATAATATCATCCCATCTTATATTTAATGTGTACAATGATTAAAATAAGATAATTTATTTATTGGTTAAATTATCCTTCCTCAAAGTTTATACAATTTAAATTATTGATATAATTTTTAAAGGTATAATAGGACATATAAGTTTAATCTCAATGATTAGAAATAATTCTTTCCACTCTGAGAGAATTGAATCATCTTAAGCCATGAGGATGATAATCCTCCTTATAATCTTAACCTTTTCAATTAGATATAAACCAAACATACTATAAATAATTATCATACTATTCTATTCATTATTTTATGTACCAAATATGACTTTAAGGGATAATAGTAAAATTTTTCACTCTACAAAATTAAGGATTCCATATTTATCATTTTACCTTTTTTTTTAATGTAATCTTGTCTTAAAAAGTGGAAGTTGACCATTAACATTGATGACATGTCATTTGTTAAAAATAAAAAAGAAAAATTGATCCGATGGATTAAATTAAAAATTAGTGACATTTTAAACAAGAAAGCAAAATGAATACATTTTTTTATATATTTTTACGTTTAAAATAGTTTTTGTTTACAAATATAAGTTTAGTTAAAATATAAGTATATTTACAATTTTTTCAAAAAATAATTATATAGTAAAAATTTAGTGGCTTTGTTGGTTTTTTTTTTTTTTTTTTTTAAGAAAAGAATCCATTTATTTTTATTCTTATTTAACTATTGTATTATCTTTAGTTGGAGTTTCAAAAATTTTTTTTTTTTATTTTTCACAAAATAAAACTATTGAAATAATAGAATTTTTCAATGGAATACTTCCTTTTTGTTTTGATAATGGTATAATTGCATCAAAAATTGAGGTAGAATGATAACATTGTATAAAAAGTTACATGATAAATTTGGAGCTTTCGATATAGTAGAGTATAGTAGAGGGATAAATTTGATTCTATCCCTAAATATGATTCATATTTATTTAAGGAAAATTAGGGCTAGGTGTACTAAAATGCAACATAATAAATGATAAGTGATTTCTTTTATAATAAACTAGATAGAGGTTGGCGTTATGCCATGGGAAGTTAATTTAAATGCATGAGGACAATAAAAGGTTTTTTTTCTTTTTTTAAGCTTTGTATGAGTTGTCTAATGAAGATATAATGTAGACATGACTATCATTGAAAAATAAAGTTGTATTTATATAGTACCTTAAAATTTAGTAAGAAATGCGTAACTAGAAAGTATAAATCAATAGGATAATGGAAAACATAATTTATAAAATATATATGTTCAAAGCTCAATATAAAGGATAAGTTATATAAAACAAATCTATTCCAAGCAAATTTCATTCGCATGAAATTCATAATTAAGAAAAGTCTATATTAAACATAAAGTTCAAAAGCTAATAAAAAGCATAAGTTATACAAAATAAAAATATATTTGTTCAAACATTGATAATAGATTTGGAATATCAAATAAATTAACAACTCTTTGGCTATCCATGCTAGAACCTTCTTGGACAATTTAAACATCCTATGCGTTTCCCAATTCTACATTTCTTTCCTCAAAAGAAAATTTATGAATAGAAATATCATGTGTAAAATCAAATGTTTTGATAGCTTTTTCTCATGGTGCTTTGCTTTAAAAAAATTTAACAGTTGTGATTTTTTATGATTCTTTTTTCCTTTTGCATGAAAACATGTAGATATAAAAAAATTATAAAAGGGAGGTTCAATATTGCATTGCTTTTAAATAAAAAAAAAAGCTGTAAGATTGTTAAAAGTTAAGGCTGCATACAGGTTATTGATCCTCAAATGAAACAGCTAATGGCCATATAGAAACCCCTTTGTAGCACAAGCAAGGTACTTTCTATCAATATTAAATGAACAAATTTATGTGTTAGTTCACAATTGAGCAAACCACTCCTGCTTGTAGTTAACCATGACACTATCAATTCTTAAAAAATAAAAATTTAAGAATTAAAAAAAATAGGAACATACATGGTTCAAAAGATCATCAGGATAGAAATGTATTAACATAATAAAGTCAACCTTGAACAAAGAGAGGAGGTGCAAGAATTGATTAATATTGCTATCAAACAAAAAGTAAGTTAAATTTTTTGAAAGCTCATGAACTAGAACACTACATCCTTGAAGTTTGAAATACTAATTTTTATCAATAAACAAAATAAAAAAAATCCTTCTAATTTGGTTCGCATCTCAATTTTGATTTAAATATAATAAAAATATAATATCCTATGAGCATGAATAAATTAATTACATTCAAAGTTGAAAAAAATAGATATACAACCAAAAATATAAAAGAAACCTAATTTGAAAGCTGCATTTATCAAGGCAAATAGAATCTCCTATATATCTTGCAATTGGGTGTAGTGTATAAATAAAATGTACTATATAAACAGAATGGAATAAAATATACACCATCTAATGTTATATGTGCTACCAAGTGAAAGGATATTATTATACATATTATATAAATCTTAAAATTGTAATGCATTATGTATACCCATCACATGTTATAGGTTTTGCTAAAGGATATTACTATACATATAGAGATATCTTTGTGCTTCATGATGGATTTATTGTTTAAATGTAACAATTAAAAATTAAAATGCATAACTAATTTACTTGTACTTGCTGTACTATTCAAAAGCTATTCTTTCTTGATATCTTAAATTATCGTCCCATATCACATTGTACTTTTGACAATGTGACAATTGGTGCAGCGGAATGAAATTTGAATTGTGATTAATAAAAGAAATATGAATATTTCTTTGTACCTTTTTTAACTTAAGTTTTGAAATGTACACATCACATTTAGAGGTGGTCAACTCAACACAACTTATTGGACTTATTGATTTAAATGCTCTAATGACATTTTAAAAGTAATACTGAAACATATTAGTAAAGGAAAACATGTGTTGGATTTTTTGCATCAATTTAGGTAAATCACAATTATGTTCATGTATGCAATTGAAGATGAATACAAACACAATTTTGTTCATGAAATGCAACATTATTAAAGTAAGTGAATGTAATGAAAAATAACGTAATGGTTCATTATACAACCAAAAAAATCTATTGAGTTAAAAATAATATAATGATTAGTCAATAAGGAATAAAGGGAGAATGAGAAAACATGATGTTTAAATGACAAAACAATTATCCACATAAAGTAAAAGAAAACTCAACTTAAGCATAAAAAAATGTACATTGCATTAAGTAAGATATGCAAAAAAACCTAATAGCATCCCAAAACTTCACATTTTTTTATTATTTCACATACATGTCCTTTTTGGATTATAGCCAAAAGTTGAATAGCTAATGATACAATTTTGTAGCCTAATTGCATTGTAGAATATTGATTTCTTACTTTTTTTTTATAGCAAAATATGAGTTGTAAAATATGAAAAGCATGTTAATATGTATAATAATCATAAAACAATTTATTAGTGTTTGAAAGGCAACCTTTAACTGCAACATATACATATGACAATTTAAAGTCACCTTGTAAAAATAGCAATTGGCCCCACTACCTCAAGTGCAGCAAAATGTTTTAAAGCATTTTTTTTAAATAGGATATAGGATTTTTTTTTTCAAGTCAAAGCATTTGATAAGTCAAAACTCACCAAATTTTAAAAATTTCCACATTAATCAAATAAATATCAGCCTAATATAAATAGGTCGAAACATGAAACTAAATTGTATAACACTTTTCAACCTACCAAAATTATATGGAGACTATTAAATGCAAATAAACTAATTTCAATAACTATTTATTTAAAACAAACTAATTTAATCGCATAGCTAAAAATGACTTTCAATCGATCAATTTGGTGCACCAGAGAAGCTTTTGATGAATTGTTTCTCTCATATCTAATCTTTATGTCTTCTTGTTACCTTCATTGAGTAGTATGAAGGCTTCTTTACTTTTGCTACTTTATGCTGAAGCAAAAAGGCAACATAAAGAAGTCAATCATATTTACTAAACTAAGAATATAATCTAGTTGAGTATGTAAATAACTTATCAACAAATTTTAGTAGAATTAAATATGAAGTTTACATGTGAAGTAGTAAAACATAAATGCATGTTCTATAAGTAAATGATTATGATCATTAAGAATTCATTTTAAATTGAATCAAATAAATAAAAAGTACAAAAGATCCATACATATTCATGCAAAATCAACCATTTCAATCAAAAGGATATCTACCTTAAAAGCTACCAGTGACATTCCATATAAATAAATTTACTAATAGAAACATCCATGCAAAATAAATTACTTTATTATAGCCTTTTCTTCATGGTGTTTGCCTTAAAAAAATAGTCTGATTATAATAATATAATTATTGATGCTGTAAAGAAAAGCATAGGCAAAAAAATACTAAAAAAAAGTTAAACATGTTGAATTGAAAAATAAACATATAAAAATTCAGACTTCTCTAAGATGACTTTTTATATACTGCTAAAGTGATATTCTTATGTTAAACCTAGCCAATATCCTTGTTGTATCTAACCAATCTTTCAAGTATAAAAAATGGGAAACAAAATAAAAGCATACTATATTATCAACTGCAACCAATTCTTTAATATGGTAAGTTAGGGAGCAAAAAAATGAGATAAAGTATTATAGGTAAGAATGAAAAATTGATAATACTAAAATTTATCATCAAATTCTTCATCATGCAGCCACTAGATCATTGCTAATCATTTGATCAAGGTGTCAAACACCTACAAAATAACGAATACAAAAGAATTTAAAGTTAATATTGGGGAATCGTATGGTTTTATGAAACCATGTGTACATGGTTTGTAAAATGTTAAGACATAATAAGATGACATAAAAACTCATGTATGCTTGTATATTCAAGCATTTGTTTTTATTCATGTGTGCAACTATGCATAAAAATTTTAAGTAGAAGTTTTTCAACATAAATAAAGATGAAAAATTGAAAAGGCTAAACAATCTTACAATTCTAGTAGTCCAAATCCAAGCTTTGAAAGTAAGAAGTCAAAGCTTAAACTTTTTCACAAGAGTAAAGGCTTGTTTTACCTCATACTCAACTTTAAAAATAGGTCTCTATGCATCCCAAATAGCATAATCTACCTAAAATACTCTGTTATGTTAATATATATATAACAAATGTGTGAAAGTAAAATAGCTAAAATAAGAGATAGAACTTGCAATTAAAAGAAAAATCGATAGAAAAAGTCTTATGAGGTGATTTACCATTATATGTTAAAAATTAAGTAAGCAATTAAAATTAACAAATATAAAATACATGTCTTACAAATATTTTGGAGAAAAAGAGCTTTATACAATTGTTGACTTCTTCCTTGGAATTGCAACAAATTTGGAGAGTAATTCTTTTAATTAAAATCCAAGTAACAAAAAAGGTTTGTTGGTATAATCTCTATAAAAAAATTATTAGTTTATTGTTATGGTATTTAATATGATCTCAAATGAAAATTATAACAATTTTATTTCAAATCAATTTCATTAATTTCAAATATAAAAAAATCAATTTCATTTTAATTTTCTCTACTTTAAATATCATTCTCTCACATCAAGTCAATTTCTCTACTTAAAATATTCTAAAATATCACGAACTTCCATTTCAAAGTAATTAAGTGATGAATTATTAGTTGATATTCTTATTTGAAATAAAAAATTGAATGGCCTCGATGGAATTATATTTAGTCATTTAAGTTGTAATGTGTTTACCTATAAAGGCAGCCTAGGCTAGGCTAGGAGTAGAATAATTGATAAATGTCAATGCATGATGATACATTTTGCCTTCCTTGACAAAATATCAAATATTATTAATTGATTAACATATAATTGACTTTTAATTTAAAAAATATATATAATCACCTTTTATCTACACAATTTCAACATTAATTTATTAATAGCATATGATAAATTTTAATTTAAAGTTTTAGCAAAAAAATTAATCTAATTGTTTTCACAAAACATAAACATAATAAATTTATTGAAATATGAATTCTTTTTTTTTTTTTTAGTTTTTTGGTGTGTATATCAATCAACAACTATAGAGAATTAACTATATAAACTAACATAAATCAAGGAAGGATATTAAGAAAATACCTGATAGAAATAAATACATTCATATTGTCATAAACCCATTAGTGTACAACTTTCTTGCAATTAACACTCTTTCCTCACCAATATAGATCATACGTTCATAGGTGTATAAAAAATGCTTCGCACTTTTAAAAACAAAGGTGAAAGAGTGCTGCATACTTAAACCAGAAAAGATGAATAGACATATCTAATTATGTAAACAACGATATATGACAAAAAGAGCAAAAAATCAGAGAAACAAATTTTATATAGTTCAAGCAAAGGAGGAAGATGGAATCAAAGATGTATATGTAAAAGAAAAAAAGTAAATGCATAATAATTACAAATTACTTGAGTTGAAGATCTATTATGAGCAAAACTACAAAAAAAAAAAAAAAAAGCAGGAATATAGTGTTATAGCATAAATTTGACACCTAGCTAAAATAACATTGCTAATCTCACTTTCACTTGCAACATTGTCATAATACTCGTATAGGACTTCCATGCAAGGATAATATGAGGCACTATAAACAACCTCAAATCACTTTTTGCAATCCTTAGACAATGAGATATACACAACTAACATACCCTATAGAAACAAACACAGAAACAGAGCCATAATAAGGATCCATATGTAAAAACTCCCATAAAAAGAGAGAGCAAAACAAGCGACAGATAACCTTTGTGGAATATAATTAAAGATAAATTAAAAAAAAAGAAAAAATGAACAAGCAAGGTAGAGACTTGCCTTGTCAATGAGCTTAGGATCTAAAAGCTTTTTAAAAAGAAAATTGATCAAGAACTAGAGGCAATGAATAAAAGATTTTAGGGAATTAGTTGCAATAGAAAACAAAAACTAAGCAAATATCTTAAAAAAAAAAGTTACATAAAATTCAATTCATGCTCTATTGCATAATACAAAGTTTAACTATAAACATAGATTCATAAGAAATTCCTTCAAAAAATAGCTCTTAATATCTTATGCTTTTCATACATATGAATTTACTCAATTTTTAATTCATGCATATAACTCAAGCAAAAAGAATATAAAATAGTTCATCATATTTCAATTCAAAGACAAAATAAACTTTATATGTTCACTTTCCCCTTCCCTTTCCATTAATGTTAAACTTACATACTTTGACTCAAGATCAAAAGGTCCTTTTTGCTTATAATGTAAGGCTTAGGTTCAAGTAGAAAAAAAGAAATTTTAGGTTCATATAAGCTTGCTTTTTTTTTTTTTATTTGAAATTTCTTAGACTTTAGAATTAAAGACTTTGAGAGCTTTGAAACTTAGACTACTTGAGGCATCACTTCATTCTTTTATTCATAATTTTTTTTTCACTTAGCCATTTTTTGCTTTATTAGGCTTTGCCTTTACTTTTGTTGTTTTCTTTGTCTTTCATTTCTTGTGCCTCCCTTCCTCTTAAATACATAAAAATGTCCATAATATGAGTGAGCTCAATTAGGTTAGGTAAAAATAAAAGAAGAGATAAAAATCAAAAGAAAAGGCTTATAAAGCCTATTATGTGGCTAAATAAACAAAGAAAAAGATTAATGTAAAAAACTCAAAATAAAGGTACTAGGAATACATCACTAAAAAGAGGGCTCAAAAAGTTCAAACGGTTCAAAGAATGCCTAGATCATCTCTTTAGTCAAATACAACCTAGGATTTCACTTTGATGGTTAAGTGAATTCTAGAGTTATATTCAAATTTACAAATTTCATGCAAATCAATGTATCACAAAATTTTCAAAAGAATCATATTACTTCATGTTAAGAGAATAAAGCATACGCATAAAACTCATATATAAAGAAAAGCATTCTTTAGAATTCCTTTCAAGTTTCACCATGTTCATAATTAAAATTCATATGATACTCAAGTCAATCTTGAAAAGTTTATGCAAAATTAACTAAGTGTGCATAATAATGAAATTCAGCATGCCAATTTGGTTTGAAAACAAAAATGGGTTAAAATTTCAAAAAACAACTTTTAGCACAAAAAATTTCCATTCCCCCCCCCCCCCACTTTTGACTTGAACAATGTATTAAAACAAGAAACAAAGGAAAATGAATACTTCCCAAAATTTTGCTTAAGGCTAAATCTTTAATTGCATGAGATATCCTCATTGCTTCACTTCATTCCTATCAAAACAAAGACAAAACAAAAATACCAAAGCATATCTATCCTAATAAAAATAAAGAAAACATAAACTATTAAAGCAAAACTTGGGTTGCCTCCAAAGTAGCGCTAGTTTGGGTCAAGGTTGACCATTCTAATCTCTTACAAAATCAACTTGTCCTTTTAGGAGAAAGTTTGCCTGATTGCATCCTTTACTAAGGAATCACATAGATTGAACTAGCCTTAGGATATGTACAAACTATCCTATCTAGAATAAAATAAACTGAAGTTGAGTTCATCATAGGTTTAGCACTACTAAAGTTAAGTGTTACCGAGTGGTTTACATCAAGGGATCAGGAGGTTTAGCAACTAAGTTAGAATCATTAAGTTTTTTCTTTTCCTTTACTACATGTACATTATCTTCATCCCTAAGGATACCATACCCACCAATTACAAACTATATTTTCTTGTTTGAAATCCAAGAGTAAGGTCATAGTTGTTTACATCGATAGGGCTTTAGAAGTCAAAAGGAAAAGTTGACCTAATAGTAATGGGACTTTATCATCCTCCATATCCAAAACCACAAAATCGATGGGGAATACATACTTACTAACTTTTACTAATGGCATAATAGTTTTGAGGGCCGCTAGATGAATTTGAAAACAAAAAGAAGTCACCACTAATATTTTTTGGCTAGGTGCTGGGTTTGCAAAATCAGTTTGGATTTGGGAGTCAGTTACCCGTGGGGAAGGATTAGCACCTCGACAGTCCCTATTTAAAATGGTACCAATTAATTATGTGTTATCTTTTAATTATGACTAAAATAGTCTTAATTTTGGTATTTAAAATTTAATTTTCTTTATTAAGCTTGAGAAATAAATACCCCGATACTTTGACGGTATTTTAGAAGAATTTTTTCACCTAAGGATTTCTTAGGAATCTCTACTCGGACTTTCTTAGAATCCTATCCTTAAAATGTTCGCTTACTTTTCTTTTCTCATTTAATTATTATTCTAATTCTAATCTTTAGTTTTGATTAAAATTTGTGATAGATAAAATTAATTGATCACAATATTAATCATCATATATTATTTTATCATTGTTTAATATAATCTTAGGAAAATAGATAAACAAAAGTTTTTTGTATTGAATATTTTTTTACTACTCCATCACTCTGGTAGCATTCTTAGAAAAATATCTTTTCCTAGAGATTTTTAAGAATAATTACTCAAACTTTTTTAATATCTCATCATTGGATAAAAATTTTCCTTTGTCATTATCATTTTTATTTTTATTGTTAATAATCCTCATTTTATATTCCTTTTATTAGTATTTAAATATTGATTATTGTAAAGTATCCAAAACATTATTTTTATCATCCTTGTGTTTATTTCATTAATATTTTTTATTCTTCAATCCTAATACCAAGCAAGCAAACCATGTAATCCCCACCCATCTAGACAAAACTTTAGTAAATCTACTTATGGCTTCCTTTTTTAATATTTCTTCATGTTTCAATCCCCATAAAAGAAGCCAACTATAGTCCCCACCTATTTTAAACAAAGCTTTAGTTTTCATCTTTGTATGGCTTTCTTTCATAAATATTTCTTCATGTTTCAATCCAAAAAAAAAAATAAAAATAGCTAACCATAGTCCGAACCTATTTTAAACAAAGCTTTAGTTTTCATCATTGTATAGCTTTCTTTCATTAATATTTCTTCATCTTTCAATCCAAAAAAAAAAAAAAAAAGCCAACTATAGTCCCCACCTAATTTAAATAAAGCTTTAGTTTTCATCTTTATATGGCTTTCTTTTTTTAATATTTTTCTATTCTTCCATCTTAAAAAAACCCATGCAACTCGTGTAGTGCCCATGCCTTTGTAGACAAAGCTTTGTTTTCTTATTTATATGGCTTTCTTCCCAGCTTTAGTTTTCTTCTACCCTTGGTCTTACTTTATTCTTGAACCAAATTAAAACATAGACAGTACAATATATCTATAGCTTATACATTGGGAAGGTTTCATGGTGGCTTCCACAATATTTTTTGCATATACCACATTAGTAGGAGCATGAATGACAAAACTATGAAATCTTTTAAAAATTAGTAAACCCACAAAAACATTTTAAGAAAAAAGTACCAGTAATCATGAATTAAGAATGCAATTTTGAAATCTCATAAATAGCCAAAAGAAAAGCAAAACCAAACAAACTCATAGATTCCAAATCTCTTCTCTTTCACTTTATTTGTTAGAGCTTTTAGATACTTGAAGAAAAGTTTCCACCTTTCACATGAAACCATTAAGGAAAGACGAAAACATAAATTTTTTAGCAAAAATTGGAATGCGAATCCCTATTAGTTGAGTTTTTTTTTTTCTTTTTTTTGCTTTAAAAGTGTTTTATTATGCTCAAGAAACCAATTTTTGTGACAAAAATCATTAGAAAAAAAATCCAAATCCTAACAGTGTACCAAGCCTTTATGGCTAAAAAGAACCAAACAGGGTTAAAACTTAACTTTAATAAACCTGTCTTTCATATTCTTGATTATAGCTTTTGGGTAAAAAAAGGTGCCTTAGGCTTCTTTATGCATGGACTATAACAGACTCTAAAACAAATAAGAAACACTTCATTTACAACCATTTTTTTTTGTTTAACTCAAAGTAGAGTTTGAAATTCTCGGGGATAAAAATGTAAAGATAGAATCCAAAGTTACTCAAGACCATTATTATTTTTTATTTAAACTCTCTTATCTCCTAGGTTTCGAAAAGGCATCAACTTTCTTTTAAAAGAGCTTTTTTTGTTTTGAAGGGAAGCTTAAACCTTTTACAAAAAAGATGATCTTTTCAATATTGCAGTCAACAATCATATAGTAACATACAAAAAAGGGAAACATCCTCTATGTGACCAAGTTTATAAACTATTCTTAAGCATTAAAAGTACCTTGGTATTTCCATTTAGAGAGCTCCTATTTGTAACCTCTCATATCCCTTATGAAAAGTAAATAGATTTATTCATGCTTAATAAAACTCATGTGGAATATTAAAGAGCCATTTTATGCTCTTACTAGGCATCAAAAACACTATCATATGCATTAAAAGAAATGGGAATGGGAAGAAAAAAATTTCAACATTAATTTATTAATAGCATATGATAAATTTTAATTAAAGTTTTAGCAAAAAAATTAATCTAATTGTTTTCACAAAACATAAATATAATAAATTTTTTGAAATATGAATTCTTTTTTTTATTTTATTTTTTGGTGTGTATATCAATCAACAATTATAGAGAATTAACTATATAAACTAACACAAATCAAGGAAGGATATTAAGAAAATACTTGATAGAAATAAATACATTCATATTGTCATAAACCCATTAGTGTACAACTTTCTTGCAATTAACACTCTTTCCTCACCAATATAGATCATACGTTCATAGGTGTATAAAAAATACTTCGCACTTTTAAAAACAAAGGTGAAAGAGTGCTGCATACTTAAACCAGAAAAGATGAATAGACATATCTAATTATGTAAACAATGATATATGACAAAAAGAGTAAAAAATCAGAGAAACAAATTTTATATAGTTCAAGCAAAGGAGGAAGATGGAATCAAAGATGTATATGTAAAAGAAAAAAAGTAAATGCATAATAATTACAAATTACTTGAGTTGAGGATCTATTATGAGCAAAACTACAAAAAAAAAAAGCAAGAATATAGTGTTATAACATAAATTTGACACCCAGCTAAAATAACATTGCTAATCTCACTTTCACTGCAACATTGTCATAATACTCATATAGGACTTCCATGCAAGGATAATATGAGGCACTATAAACAACCTCAAATCACTTTTTGCAATCCTTAGACAATGAGATATACACAACTAACATACCCTATAGAAACAAACATAGAAATAAAGCCATAATAAGGATCCATATGTAAAAACTCCCATAAAAAGAGAGAGCAAAGCAAGCGACAAATCACCTTTGTGGAAATAAATAAAGATAAATTAAAAAAAAATAAAAAATGAACACGCAAGGTAGAGACTTGCCTTGTTAGTGAGCTTAGGATCTAAAAGCTTTTTAAAGAGAAAATTGATCAAGAACTAGAGGCAATGAATAAAAGATTTTAGGGAATTAGTTGCAATAGAAAGGAAAAACTAAACAAATATCTTAAAAAAAAGTTACATAAAATTCAATTCATGCTCTATTGCATAATACAAAGTTTAACTATAAACATAGATTCACAAGAAATTCCTTCAAAAAATAGCTCTCAATATCCTATGCTTTTCATACATATGAATTTACTCAATTTTTAATTCATGCATATAACTTAAGCAAAAAGAATATAAAATAGTTCATCATATTTCAATTCAAAGACAAAATAAACTTTATATGTTCACTTTCCCCTTCCCTTTCCACTAATGTTAAACTTAATTACTTTGACTCAAGATCAAAAGGTCCTTTTGGCTTATAATGTAAGGCTTAGGTTCAAGTAGAAAAAAAGAAATTTTAGGTTCATATAAGCTTGCTTTTTTTTTATTTGAAATTTCTTGGACTTTAGAATTAAAGACTTTGAGAGCTTTGAAACTTAGACTACTTGAGGCATCACTTCATTCTTTTATTCATGATTTTTTTTCACTTAGCCATTTTTTGCTTTATTAGGCTTTGCCTTTACTTTTGTTGTTTTCTTTTTCTTTCATTTCTTTTGCCTCCCTTCCTCTTAAATACATAAAAATGTCCATAATATGAGTGAGCTCAATTGGGTTAGGTAAAAATAAAAGAAGAGATAAAAATCAAAAGAAAGGGCTTATAAAGCCTATTATGTGGCTAAATAAACAAAGAAAATGATTAATCTAAAAGACTCAAAATAAAGGTACTAGGAATATATCATTAAAAGGAGGGCTCAAAAAGCTCAAACGGTTCAAAGAATGCCTAGATCATCTCTTCAGTCAAATACAACCTAGGATTTCGCTTTGATGGTTAAGTGAATTCTAGAGTTATATTCAGATCTACAAATTTCATGCAAATCAATGTATCACAAAATTTTCAAAATAATCATAGTACTTCATGTTAAGAGAATAAAGCATACGCATAAAACTCATATATAAAGAAAAGCATTTTTTAGAATTCCTTTCAAGTTTCACCATGCTCATAATTAAAATTCATATCGTACTCAAGTCAATCTTGAAAAGTTTATGCAAAATTAACTAAGTGTGCATAATAATGAAATTCAGCATGCCAATTTGGTTTGAAAACAAAAATGGGTTAAAATTTAAAAAAATAATTTTTAGCACAAAAAATTTCCATTCCTCCCCCCCCACTTTTGACTTGAACAATGTATTAAAACAAGAAACAAAGGAAACTGAATACTTCTCAAAATTTTGCTTAAGGCTAAATCTTTAATTGCATGAGATATCCTCATTGCTTCACTTTATTCCTATCAAAACAAAGACAAAACAAAAATACCAAAACATATCTATCCTAATAAAAATAAAGAAAACATAAACTATTAAAGCAAAACTTGGGTTGCCTCCAAAGTAGCGCTAGTTTGGGTCAAGGTTGACCATTCTAATCTCTTACAAAATCCACTTGTCCCTTTAGGAGAAAGTTTGCCTCATTGCATCCTTCATTAAAGAATCACATAAATTGAACTAGTCTTAGGATATGTACAAACTGTCTTATCTAGAATAAAATAAACTGAAGTTGTGTTTATCATTGGTTTAGCACTACTAAAATTAAGTGTTACCGAGTGGTTTACATCAAGGGATCAGGAGGTTTAGCAACTAAGTTAGAATCATTAAGTTTTTTCTTTTCCTTTACTACATGTACATTATCTTCATCCCTAAGGATACCATACCCACCAATTACAAACTATATTTTCTTGTTTTGAAATCCAAGAGTAAGGTCATAGTTGTATACATCAATTAGGGCTAGGGATGGCATCGGGGCGGGGCGGGTCAGTTTTTTACTTTCCCCGCCTCCGACCCGATGCTTTAATGCTTTTATCCGATACCCGACCCGTCCCCGTTCGAAGGTTGTAGCTGAAAAACCTGACTCCGACTCGCTTAAATATTATTTACCCGAATTTTACCCGACCCGAGATTACTGAGAGGAAAGCTTGGCTATTGCAATTTTTTTTTCTCAAAAGGGGAAACGACAGCTCTTAGGGATTAATTGGCTCGTCTTCTTTCTCTTTTCTGTCTGATTGACTTTCTTCTTTCTGGCTTGAAGGATTCTTTTGCTGAATTAAAGGAAAGAATCTAGAAATAGATGAAACCTAAACAGAGGAAGAAAGGTGGGATGGCTAGATGGGTGGATGAGCAGATCAAGTTTGTGGTAGGCCATAGGCGTAGCAGTTGGGCGAAGCTCAGGTGGTGATGCAAATGCACGGTCAGTGTAATAGCCCCCTTGAGCATGCTCCTTGTAGAACCAAGCGAAAAGCGAGTGACCACAAGCGGAGCTTAAGCGCTTAAGCGTTTAAGCGTATGTAGTGTAGAATCGGATCTGAAGCTCAAGCTCTGTACTAGGATTGGAACAAGCGAGGAACGAGTGACCACAAGCGGAGCTTAAGCGCTCGACATGCAGTTAGCTCAAAACATGTTCATCATGTGGCAGATAGAAGCAGAAATGCAGAGGCAGATAGAAGCAGAAATACAGAAACAGCCTGGCAGATAGAAGCAAAAATGCAGAAGCAGAATGGATGAGGATGACTTACAACTGAAAGTATGGGAGACGGCCAGACGGGAGACTTAGAACGGCCAAAAGAAACTAAAATTCAGAAACCCTAAAAAAAATTATATATATTAAGGGCATTTTGGTAAATATGTTGGGTCGGGTAGGGTCGAATTTCATACAAACCCGACCCCGACCAGAATTCGACATTCCAAAAAATAAAACCGACCCGACACTAAAACCCATTTTTCTTAAAAAAATCCGACCCTAAATAGTCGGGTCGGGTCGAAACTCGACGGTTTCGGGTTGATTTGCCGACCCTAATTAGGGCTTTGGAAGTCAAAAGGAAAAGTTGACCTAATAGTAATGGGACTTTATCATCCTCCATATCCAAAACCACAAAATCGATGGGGAATACATACTTACTAACTTTTACTAATGTCATAATAGTTTTGAGGGCTGCTAGATGAATTTGAAAACAAAAAGAAGTCACCACTAATATTTTTTGGCTAGGTGTTGGGTTTGCAAAATCAATTTGGATTTGGGAGTTAGTTACCCATAGGGAAGGATTAGCACCCCAACAGTCCCTATTTAAAATGGTACCAATTAATTATGTGTTATCTTTTAATTATGACTAAAATAGTCTTAATTTTGGTATTTAAAATTTAATTTTCTTTATTAAGCTTGAAAAATAAATAAAAACCTTACATATTAAAGAATCCCTAAAAATATTCCACTACTCTAGTAATATTAAAAAGAACCATCTCACCTAAAGAATCTTTAAGAATTACAACTTAGAATTCTCAAAAATCCTATCATCGATGGTTCATATTTATTTCCAATATTTATATTAAAAACATCCTAAAGTAGAATGTCTATAAACAAAACATTTTATGCCATTTATAAACAAATGAGAAATCTTTATCAATAATTAATCTAAATGCTCCAATGCATTGGTAGCATTTTAGATAAATTTTCTTGCCTAGAGATTCCAAAAGAATCACTACTCGAATTTCTTTTAGATCTCATCCTCAAAGATTTTTCATTTGCTTTAATAATAAAAAATGTAATAATATTATCATCCAAAATTTTATTTAAAAACATATTTTTATCTAAAAGACTTCTGAAATTAAAGAAAAAATGGAGGCTTTTAGTATTGGAAAGAAACTTCCAAATATTCCAATACTTTGATAATTTTTAGAAAACTTTTCTCACCTAGAGAATTCTTAGGAATCACTACTCGGATTTTCTAAAGTCCTATTATTGAAAATTTCATTTACTTTTAAGATCATATAAGGCAAAACAATGAAGTAGAATATGCATCCGAAAAAAATATATATAGCCTACTTTCTTTATATTATATCTCTTTTACTCATCTTAATTTTGTTTGAATCTTTTTCATTATTACACAATTATCATTAAAACTTTAGAAAAGAACAATGTAAATAAAATCTTTTGTTGAAAATTCTTCTAGATACCCTGATACTTTGACGATATTTTAGAAGAATTTTTTCACCTAAGGATTTCTTAGGAATCTCTACTCGGACTTTCTTAGAATCCTATCCTTAAAATGTTCGCTTACTTTTCCTTTCTCATTTAATTATTATTCTAGTTCTAATCTTTAGTTTTGATTAAAATTTGTGATAGATAAAATTAATTGATCACAATATTAATCATCATATATTATTCTATCATTGTTTAATATAATCTTAGGAAAATGGATAAACAAAAGTTTTTTGTATTGAATATTTTTTTATTACTCCATCACTCTGGTAGCATTCTTAGAAAAATATCTTTTCCTAGAGATTTTTAAGAATAATTACTCAAACTTTTCTAATATCTCATCATTGGATAAAAACTTTCCTTTATCATTATCATTTTTATTTTTATTGTTAATAATCCTCATTTTATATTCCTTTTATTATTATTTAAATATTGATTATTGTAAAGTATCCAAAACATTATTTTTATCATCCTTGTGTTTATTTCATTAATATTTTTTATTCTTCAATCCTAATACCAAGCAAGCAAACCATGTAATCCCCACCCATCTAGACAAAACTTTAGTAAATCTATTTATGGCTTCCTTTTTTAATATTTCTTCATGTTTCAATCCCCATAAAAGAAGCCAACTATAGTCCCCACCTATTTTAAACAAAGCTTTAGTTTTCATCTTTGTATGGCTTTCTTTCATTAATATTTCTTCATGTTTCAATCCAAAAAAAAAAATAAAAATAGCTAACCATAGTCCGAACCTATTTTAAACAAAGCTTTAGTTTTCATCTTTGTATAGCTTTCTTTCATTAATATTTCTTCATGTTTCAATCCAAAAAAAAAAAAAAAAGCCAACTATAGTCCCCACCTAATTTAAATAAAGCTTTAGTTTTCATCTTTATATGGCTTTCTTTTTTTAATATTTTTCTATTCTTCCATCTTAAAAAACCCATGTAACTCGTGTAATGACCATGCCTTTGTAGACAAAGCTTTGTTTTCTTATTTATATAGCTTTCTTCGTAGCTTTAGTTTTCTTCTACCCTTGGTCTTACTTTATTCTTGAACCAAATTAAAACATAGACAATACAATATATCTATAGCTTATACATTGGGAAGGTTTCATGGTGGCTTCCACAATATTTTTTTGCATATACCACATTAGTAAGAGCATGAATGACAAAACTATGAAATCTTTTAAAAATTAGTAAACCCACAAAAACATTTTAAGTAAAAAGTACCAGTAATCATGAATTAAGAATGCAATTTTGAAATCTCATAAATAGCCAAAAGAAAAGCAAAACCAAACAAACTCATAGATTCCAAATCTCTTCTCTTTCACTTTATTTGTTGAGAGCTTTTAGATACTTGAAGAAAAGTTTCCACCTTTCACATGAAACCATTAAGGAAAGACGAAAACCTAAATTTTTTAGCAAAAATTGGAATGCGAATCCCTATTAGTTGAGTTTTTTTTTTTTTTTTTTTGCTTTAAAAGTGTTTTATTATACTCAAGAATCCAATTTTTGTGACGAAAATCATTAGAAAAAAAATCCAAATCCTAACAGTGTACCAAGCCTTTATGGCTGAAAAAAACCAAACAGGTTAAAACTTAACTTTAATAAACCTGTCTTTCATATCCTTGATTATAGCTTTCGGGTAAAAAAAAGTGCCTTAGGCTTCTTTATGCATGGACTATAACAGACTCTAAAACAAATAAGAAACACCTCATTTACAACCATTTTTTTTTGTTTAACTCAAAGTAGAGTTTGAAATTCTTGGGGATAAAAATGTAAAGATAGAATCCAAAGTTACTCAAGACCATTATTATTTTTTATTTAAACTCTCTTATCTCCTAGGTTTCAAAAAGGCATCAACTTTCTTTTAAAAGAGCTTTTTTTTTTTTTTTTTGAAGGGAAGCTTAAACCTTTTACAAAAAAAATGATCTTTTCTATATTGCAGTCAACAATCATATAGTAACATACAAAAAAGGGGAAACATCCTCTATGTGACCAAGTTTATAAACTATTCTTAAGCATTAAAAGTACCTTGGTATTTCCATTTAGAGAGCTCTTATTTGTAACCTCTTATATCCCCTATGAAAAGTAAATAGATTTATTCATGCTTAATAAAACTCATGTGGAATATTCAAGAGCCATTTTATGCTCTTACTAGGCATCAAAAACACTATCATATGCATTAAAACAAATGGGAATGGGAATAAAAAAGCTAACCTTTCTATATTTCTTCGAAAGGAAATAACTTTCATTTTCCTCCACCAAGCTCTTATCTTTTCTCCCAAACAGAGGCTTTGAAACTTTAAAATCTTATCTAAAACTTTAAAATGTTTTGACCAAAAATCTTAAAGATTATTCCCGAAGGCTTTACACATCTCAACATGTATGAAAGCTCCTCTAATCAAAGTCCTTGAGACTTTAAAAATCTCATTTAAAAATGGTTCCCCTTAAATAGAGGTTTTGAAACTTTAAAAAGTCTTATTTGAGAAATGACTCCCCATAATCAGAGGCTTTGAAACTTTAAAATTTAAAATATTTTACTTGGAGGTTTTAGAGATTACGCCTAAAGGTCTTACAAATCTCAACATATATGAAAGCTGTTTTAATTATAAGCCCTAGAACTTTAAAAATCTTGTATGAAAATGGTTTCCCCTAAACAGAGGCTTTGAAACTTTCTTTTTTTAAAAAATCTTGTTTGAAAATGGGTATTCCTAAACAGAAGCTTTGAAACTCTTTTTTTCTTTTTAAATCTTTTTGAAAATGGCTCCTTCCAAACAGAGGCTGTGAAACTTAAAAATATATATATGGTTTGAAAATGCCTCATGACAATATGACTCAAGGGTCTTATGAGTTGTGCCTATTTCGAAATCATTTCCCATAAGTCGATTTTTTACTTGTATGATTCATCCTTAAAAATCTCAAAGTTCAATTTGTTTTGATAAATATATTAAATATAATTCATGAATGTAATTAATGCAATATATGCGATGCAGGTATTTTTAGAAACCCATACAACGCATCCAAATTATGATAACAAGGTTTTCTATGTCAATCCTTCCTAATTTTTTATCCTCTTTTTTTTTTAAACAACTAATCTCAATCCTAGTCTATATATCCTAGAGAGTGCTTTTTTGTGAACGACGATGATCCTTTACTGATATTGTTATCCAACACCACTTCTAGCAAGTTTCTACTTTGATTTGATAAGTTTGAAAACAAGTGTTTTTCCAAATCTTCGCTCTTTTTCTTAATCTTTATTTTAGCTTTGTTATCCTTGACTTTTGCAAAATAATGTAAAACCTTTTATGAGTATTATCAATCATTTATCATATTTTAAATTCATGACCAATGTGAGGAATTAGCATTTTCTCTATTTGTGAGAATGAAGATTATCAGAAAGCAAGGTAAATTAGAGAAATATATTTATTACAGGAAGGTATCAGGACGTGTCCATTGAGAAACTTGAACACTAGTACAAAATCTAAATAAGGAAATGATATTTAGATAGTGAATATTCAGACAATCATGAACAATACTCCAAAATTCTTTCTCTTAAAAACCTATTCCATTGATGCACTTGATCCTTCCGAGTTTGTTGTATTGAACATGGCCCATTTGTACTTGAAAATTAGTATTCCATTGCATCTAACCCTTTTTTTTTCAAGTTTTCAACTTAAATCCTTCTTTTGACTCAACTTGCCCTTTTTGGGTTTTCAATTATGAGTCTTCCTTCATTTTTTTTATTGTTTTTTGCCTTTTGTTTTGTTTTCTCTCTTTTCTTTCTTTTTGTTTTCTTTTTTTTTGTCTCCTTCTTCAGCAAAGTACTTTTTCACAGCATTTGAGTTTATTAGGTTTGGCAAATCATCTCCATCCATCTTTGCCAAGATTAATGCTCCACATAAAAAACTTTTTTAACTACATATAGACCTTCCCAATTTAGCATCCATTTTTTATTATTATTATGTTGATTCAAATGAATTTTTTTTAAAACAAATTTTCCTTCTCAGAAACCTAAACCAAACCTTTTTATCATGTGCTTGTATCATTTTTTTTGGTACAATTGACCATGATAAAAAGCTGTGAGCCTCTTTTCTTCAAAGAGGTTTAATTGTTAATAATGATTCCAAACCCATTCCACTTCTTCTTAATCTACTTCCATCAAGACTCTTAAAGAGGGAATTTTCACTTTGATTGGCAGCATAACTTCTATCCCATATATAAGCAAAAAAGGAGTTGCCCCAGTAGATGTGCTTACTAACATCCTATAAGCATGCAATGTGAAAGGTAACTTTTCATGCTAATCCTTATAGTTATTAGTTATTTTTTCTATTATCCTCTTGATATTTTTATTGGCAGCTTCTATTACCCCATTCATTTTTGGATGATATCAAGCCAAGTTATGGTGCTTCACCTTAAACTGAGCACAAATCTTCGATAACATCTTGTTATTCAAATTGCAAGCATTATCAGAGATGAATCTTTTCTAAAAGGCCATAAAAATAGATTATCTCCCTTTTTATAAACTTACATACCACCACCCTCATCACATTAGAAAAAGAAGCTACTTCGACCCATTTTATTAAGTAATCACTCACTACAAAGATGAATTGATGTCCATTTAAAGCTTTTAGAGTGATAGGTCCAATTACATCCATCCTCTATATGGAGAATAGCCATGAGGTGCGAGAACATGTAAAGGAAATATAGGAGCATGAATCTTATAAATCTAGCATTTATGAAACTTTCTAGCATAGTTAATGTAGTCACTCTCCATTGTTAACCAATAATAACATGTTCTCATGATTTGTCTAGCCATCATGTGACCATTTGCATATGCTCTACAACTTCTTTCATGCACTTTTTCTAGTATCTTCTTACTTTCAACCACATTCACGCATCTCAATAACATTTGATGCTGACTTTTCTTGTACAAAATTTCTCCATCGAGAAAAAATCCCATAGCCAATCTTCTGATAATTCGTTTGTCATTTTCTAACATATGTTTCAAGTATTATTAGTGCTTGCCATATTACATGATGTTGTAAAGCCATGGTAGGCTATCAATCTTCTCTTCAATAGTTGAACAATATGATAGTGATCCTTGCACATTCAACCAGATAGCTTGGATTTCCATTTTATCACTTACTTTAAAAATTATAGCCAATGTAGCTAAAGCATCAATCATTTGATTATCTTTTCAAGGTACATGATAGAATTGGACCTTTTCGAATTGTTTGATCAAGTTTACCACATATTTTTGGTATCGTACTAACTTTGAATCCTTTATTTCCCATTCACCTCATAGTTGATAAATTACAAAGGCTGAGTCCCCATATGCTTTTAACACTTCAATTTTTTTCTCAATTGCAATTTGTAGGCCTATTATGCATGCTTCATATTCTGCCACATTATTGGTGCAATAAAATCCAACCTTGCTATGCTTGGATAATAGGTTCCATAAGGGGATATCAAAATTGCTCTAATCTCATGCCCCAAAGCATTCGAAGCTCCATCAAAAAATATTTTCCATGGTTTTTCTATTGGTTCCCCTTCTTCAATTTGGAAATATTCATCAAATCTTTGTCAGAAAAATCCAATTTCATAAGCTCATAGTCATCAGTTACACACTTTGTAAGAAATTTAGTAATCACATTTCCTTTGACTGCCTTTTGTGTAACATATGCAATATCGTACTCACAAAGCATGACTTGCCATTTCGCTAACCTCCTCGACAATGATAGTTTTTCAAAGATATATTTGAGAGGATCCAATCTTACTATCAATCAAGTAGTATGATATAGCATATATTGCTTGAGTTTGTGGGCTCCCCATGCCAATGTGCATCACATTTTCTCTAATTGGGAATATTTTAACTCATATTCAATGAACTTCTTACTCAATTAATAGACAAGTTGCTCTTTCTTGCCCGTTTCACCTTGTTGCCCTAACACACATCCCGTAGAATGGTCGTACATTGTGAGATACAAAATCAATGGTTTCCTCGCAACAGACGGTACCTATACTAGTGGATATGACAAGTACTCTTTAAACTTTTCAAAGACACTCTGACATTTTTCATCCCATTTGTCGAGTTTATTTTTCAAAGCAACTTGAAAATTGGATCACATTTAGAATTAAGTTGAAAAATAAAATGAGAAATATAATTCAACCTTTCTAAAAAACCCTTTACTTCCTTTTGTGTTTGTGGGGGAGATAAGTTCTAGATGGTAAATATCTTATCCAGATCAATTCCAATGCCTCTCTCACTAACCACAAACCCTAACAATTTTTCTGACTTAGCACCAAATGTGCATTTAGCTGGGTTTAGCTTAAGTTGATACTTCCGTAGTCTTTCAAACAACTTCTTGAGATTAGTAACATGGTCTTCTCCCTCACGAGATTTTACAATCATGTCATCCACATACACTTTTATTTCTTTATGTTTCATGTCATGAAAAAATGTTACTATTGCTCTTTGATAAGTAGCTCTTACATTCTTTAATTTGAAAGGCATAACCTTATAACAGAACGTGCCCCACATGGTAACAAATGTGCTTTTTTCCATATCATAAAAAGGCCATTTTAATTTGGTTATATCTTGAAAAATCATCCATGAAAGAGAATGTAAAGTGTTAGTGATGTTGTCCATAAAGGTGTTAATATGGGGTAAAGAAAAATTGTCTTTCGAGCTGACCTTATTCAAATCTCTATAGTCCATGCACATCCAAACTTTTTCCATCCTTTTTGGGAATAGGGACTATATTTGCTACCTATTCTGAGTATTTGGCTACCTTCAAAAAGCCTATAATTAAATTGTTTTTTCACTTCTTCTTTAATTTTTAACAATATATTCGGCTTCATGCACCTTAATTTTTACTGTATTGGCTTGCATTTTGGCTTCAATGGCTATCAATGTTCTACAATATCTAAACTGTGTTCTAGCATATCTTGGTATAACCATGCAAACACATCAATAAAGTTAAAAAGGAACTTTCTAACTTCTTTCTTTCTATGGGTGAAACGGATGTGCCTAACTTAACCTCATTCTTATTTTCCTTATCTTCTAAATTGACTGCATCCATAGCTTTCTCATGAGGTTCAATTTGTTTTCTTTCTTGTTCCATTAGTTTTAATAGATCAAGGGGTAAATTGTACTCATCTAAATCCTCTTCATTATCAAGTTCATCAATATGAATAGATTTTTTAAAGTAAAATCATGGATTATTGTCATGATTATCCTTGTATTCATTATTTGAAAACCTGAAAATATGTGAAATTGAAAAGATGTAGGTGTATGTGTAGGAAAAGAAAAAGAAAAAGGAAATTGTAACTTTGAATGAATGAAATAATAGAGGATATGAAAATACAAAACACTAGTCAATTCATTGAAATGATAAAGGAAAGATAAGCCTATACAAAATTCTTCTAAATGCTTTTGGGCATAAGCATTGGGGAAAATTAACTCTTTACATTATTTTGTGAAAGATTTAAGGATAACTAGCAACTTCATTGTCTTCCAACCGTTTGGCTCTTCACCTAGAGGACATAGATAAAATAAAGATTTCTCTTCCTAAATTGTTGTCACTGCATCTCCCACTATATAGATATAGAGTTTGGAAAAATGTGTCTTCCATGTTTAGCATAGGTTCTTTTTGTGTGACCTTTAGTGGATCAGGGTGGATATATCCACCTAAACGAAATGTATTATAGAGGTAAAGGATGATCATTCTACTATACTCTAGCTCATGTCCCTTAAGCCATGCTAATCTCCTCTCTCTCCTTTTAGCCATAAGGTTTTTTTTTTTTTATCGCAATGACCTTAAATCCCAATCCAAACCTTTTCTTGTTCTCAAACATCCTTGGTGGCTCTTTGATTCCTTGCAAATTCCTTCCAAGGTTGTATCCAACACTTTATCCTTTACCAAGTGTTTGTTTCACAACCATCCGAATTGCACTTGATAAGTGTGGAGTATGCACCTTCAATCCTTTCCCTACATAAGTTGCATTAATAAATTCAAATGATTTAAAAAAGCACTCCAATGCCTCTTCAACAAATTCCACATATGGAGTAGTTATGGAATTAGTTATCAACAAATCCTCTACTTTAGAAAAATTGATAAGTTGATCCTCTACTATAAACTTTACTTTTTGATGTAAAAATGATGAGAAAGCACCTACCATAAGGATTCATTGTCATCCCAATAGGCAACTATAAAATGGTGAAATGTCCATGACTTGGAAATCTATAAAAAAGTGCACGGCCCTATTTGCATTGGTATCTCGATGTCTCCTAACACCTCATTTTAAAACCCATCGAAAGCCTTCACTACCATATGGCTAGTCTTTATATCTGATACATCAATCGATAATTTTGTTAGGGTGATCATGGGCATGACATTGATTAAAAAGTCATTGTTAATAATAACCTTAGCTATGACATGGCCTTTGCACATAATAGTGATATGAAGGGCCTTGGTACTACCCCATCCTCCTTTTGCATACTTAAGGATAAATTTAGAGAACATACTTTCTAAAGATCCTCTTCTTGTTGCATTCATCATGGATTGCCTCACTTGGTTTTTCATTACAATAAATTGTTATCGACTTAAGCATAAACTTAAAAGGCATACTCCCTGAATACTTTTTTTTATTGCATTCACTGTGTTCTGATCATATTCTTCATAAAACTCTACCAAGGATGAATCATCATTGTTTGTAGCACTTGGTGAAACATGTCACAATTTTAAATAGAATGTCCTACCATATTCACGTGATAAATATAGGTTTGGGCCATATCATAATCTTCATGATGGATCTCTTATTCTGAGGGAATTAGATAAAGTATGTCAACTTTGATCAAGTTTTCAAACATTTGACCCATCAGGGTTTTAACTTCATCAAGACTTCTCTTAATGCACCTTACCATACCACCATTTATTGCATTGATTGCTAGCCTAATGTGGTTCAATAAAGGATTTTCATTGACATTTGGCTTTTTACTAGTGTCAAAATTTACGTATCCTTTCTTAATCAAGTGTTTCACTTTGTACTTAAGAGCTGTGTAATTTTTTATGGAATGGCCCATAACCCCATTATGATAATCATACCAAGCTTTGGATCATACCATCTAGGGTATAAAGGCTTTAATAGCTCTATGGGATAAGGTGCAATGAGATGGTTTGCTACTAATTGAGGGACCAAATAAGTGTAAGACATGGGAATGCAATTAAGTGAAGTTCTCTCTTAAGTGGCTTTTGACTTCTAGGATTGCTTGCTGAACTATTTGGCTGAACAATAGGTTAGGCTACTGGTGTAGGGGTATAAGTAGGCATCGAGGGTGAAAGCTTTATAGGAATCTTGGTGGTGGTACCAGTTGATATGGGTATGGACTTTAGAAAATGTTATGTGTGGTGGGGTAATAAGGCAGGTAGGCTAGATAGGGTGATAGGGGACAAAATGTTTAGGTGGCTAATTCCCATAGGCCACAGCATGTGCCTCTCCATCTTTCTTCTTAGGTGGCATTTTTTTCCTGGAGCTAGAAGTATCACCTATCTTGATCTTGCCACTCTTGATGGCACTTTCTATCATTTCACCAAAAATCACATAACAATAAAATTTTTCATTGCATTGCCAATAAGTTTATCATAATACAATGCCTTGAGAGTACTAACGAAAAACATCATTGTCTCATTTTCGATAAAAAATGGCTATACTTGAGTGGCAAGATCCCTCAATCTATATGCATATTCCTTAAAGATTTCATGGCTCTTTTTTCCATTTTTGTAGTGACAACCTATCAAGAGCCAAGTTCGATACATGTTTGTATTGACCAAGAAAAGACCTAGCAAGATCCTTCCAATAATGTATGCAACTTCTATCTAGTTAGACATACCATCTAGGTGCAAACTTAGTGAGGCTATCCTTAAAGTAATGGATCAAAAGCTTATCATTATTAGTGTGACCTATCATCTTATGATAGAACATTGTGAGATAGGTCGATAGGCACTTTGTTTCATCATACTTTTTAAAATCAAGAGTTTTAAACTTCAATGGAATTACTAGATGAGGGATTAAACTAAGTTTGTTTATATTAATAATTTCAAAGATATCTCTTCCTTCAACAACTTTTAGTTTCTCTTCTAGTAAGTCATACTTGTGTTGAATTTTCTTACATCAATACTTCCAAAAATATCTCTTCCTTCAATGACTTTTAGTTTCCCTTCTAGTAAGTCATACTTGTGTTGAATTTTTTTTCTCTTCTAAATCCAATATGCCCCTTAATTTTTCTTGCTTTCTGGGATCATCTAAATTGGGAACAAAAATTGGTTCAATTGAATTACATTCTAGGTTTTGCTCAAATTCCCCCTAATTTGGTTGTTGGGTAGTTGGTAAGCTCACATTCATGAATGGGTAAAGTTGCCTACCTATAGATGATGGATACATCACTTAAAGAGCTCGAGCATGGGGTGGTGTATACTCAGGTGTGTAAAATGGCTCTTCTCTAACTTTGTTGTTCTCTTGGAGTTGATTTTCCTCTCTTGTAGTAGAGGCTTCAACAACACCTTTCCCTTTATCTATGCCTCACATTAACTCCCTTTACTCCATCATTTGTCTTCGTATCTCCTCTTGCATTTTAGCCATCCATTCTTGTATATCTTTTTGAGCCTTTTCCATTCTCTCTATCCTGGTTGCTTGTTGGTTTTTCATAATTCTGACTTGTGACCGTGTATTGTACAGGTGGCTAGCAGAATGGTTTCAAACTTTTGATGGTTGAGCTATCCTTAAACCTTTATTACCACAATTTGAAAAATTAGGATGCCATATTATTTTTGTGAAAGCAAAAACAATTTTTATGTTAATTTAAAAAACATCATTTTAATGAGGTAAAATATTGAGAGAGAAAAAATGTGCACAATATATGTATGAATGCATTGAGAGATATTTACTCCAAGATATATCCCAAACATTAGAACTTTTCATTCATTTTGAATAGCTTTTGATTCCAAAGAATCTATAATTCTATCATTCTAGCATTGTAACCATTGAAACATTTAATTTGCTCATAATGATCCCTAGCTTCAACCAAAAGTTCAACAGGCATTGCCCAAACTTCTAGTTGGATTGATCTCTTGCATCAAAGCTTCTACCCTCTTAACCATCTCCCTTGTTTTTCTTACTAACTTGCAAATTTGACTAGTTACATGATCTATGTATTGTTGCCTTCCCAAGCTCTTCACCTTCCACTCCATGCAAGCATCCACTTTGAGATCGCAAGTGTATCTCCAATCTTTTTCTCTATTTTGCCTTTATTTGATGATCATGGAAATATGGTCCTTATGGTCTCATAATTGCTGTTCCATCTCTTGAATTACTTGGTAGAGTGATTCTTTTTTTTTTTTGCATTTCATAGTGTTTTCTTTTTTCATCTTTGATTTGGGCTTTTAATTTAGCATTCTCTTTTTAACATTTTATCAACCTTGCTGAAGCGTTGAATACAAACCTTTTTTTGTTTTCTTGATGCAAATCCTTTAGATCATTTTGGGCCACATCCCTACCTTGCATTACCTTTTTTAGTCTACTTTCCCAAGCTTCTACCTGATATTTCAATTGCCCCATCTCTTCTCGAAGTCTCAAATTCTTTTTCCTTAATATCTTTTTTTCTACGTCAAGTTCTTTCCGAACAAGCTCAACTTCTTACAATAGTTTTTTTGTCTACAGGTTCATTTGTTGAAATAAGAAATCATTTGGAGAGAACACAATATCTCTAGAACACTTTTCCTTCCAAATTAAGTAATCAAGACTGATTTTGTCAAGAATAAGTCCTAATATTAGCCTCTAAGTCTTATTCCATACCTGAATTGACTTCTCTGCTATCCCACTTTTCCATAAGCAAATTCTACTTAGGTGAGTCCATGTGTGGCAGGGATGAACTACTTTGCATTGAATTGCCTTAACACCATTAATGGAGCATAACTTACCACTCTTCACAATCCCAAAAATAGTACCCATAGATCATTTCCATGTCAATGTAACATTGGCACATGAGGCATCCATGGTGCCATCCATTTGATCTAATCACTAGTAAGCCTTCGAAAGAATGCTACCCATTCTTTTTTGGATTTCAATGCAAGCCATTGACTCTTGCAAAACTTTTTAACTAGGGCTCTATTTTGAAGATAAGGCTTAGAAAAAGCACTCTTCTTGCATTTGAAATGGCTTTTTATCCAAACAAATATTAGCTGTGCACTCCCTATGAACTATCCTCCATTCCAATGACAAAAGTTCAATGATCTAATTGTCTTAGCTAGGATGGTAAAAATGAGATTAATCGCTTGACTTTTGATTTGTTCAAATAGATCAACTACTGCCAATTAATATATCCCAAAGTTTTTGGAAAAATCACCATGCCATACACTACCATGCCTTGATCATCTTCTAAGTGCCCTAAAATGAAATCATGAAAGAAATGCCAAGGTAAGTTGACATTTTTGCTTTTGTCTTTAGTCAAAGCATCCACGACCTTTACTTTCATTCCCGTCAATTTAGCTATCTTCTTACGATACCCTGACTTTGGTTTTATGACATATATCTTATCAGGGTACTACAATTCTAATCCTAGTAAAATCAAATATTCCTCGATAGTCGGTGTCAAATTCTCCTCATTAAATGAGAAACATCTATATGATGGGTCCCAAAACTGAATGGCTACTCAAATCAAATGCTCCTTAATCACTATTGAGATAAGAGACACAATCTGCCCATACTTTTCATCAAACTTTTCCTTCACCTATCCTTTTCCATATGGTAGCCAAATCTTCCAAATTATTCTATGTAAGATTCAAATGCACTTTTTCTAGTAACCCTAACATACCAATAGGTAAACAATCTCTTTTCTTTTGTTGAGTTTTCTTAAACCATTCATACACCTCATTGTACGATTCACAGTAAATAGTTATAGAACGAAGAATAGATCTGTAATACTATAGGATCCATAAAAAGAACTTTGTTGGAAGATGTCTCGAACAAATACCTCACTATGTTATTGCAACATGCCAATGTAATTTATGTAGAAGAAATACAAAAGAAACAAAAGAAGTTAATAAATGGAAAAAATAGTAATAAAAGCTTGAAAAATTAAAGAAATGAAAGGAAAAGTTTTCTCTTAGAAAGGGAAATGAGGCAAAGATCTTATTGTATTTTTCTTTTTGAAAAATCAAAACAAATATGAATGCCTACATTTATGATTTTCTTAAAAAAAGAGTATCACAATACAAATGTTCCCCTTTTTATCCTAATTCTTGGAGACAGTCTACAAAGGGTGGATATGGTTCTACCTCGGGTCAACTCTTATGGTTTGCTATATGCTTGGTTCGGATTGATTTGCATCTAAAAGGTCCCCAAACTATTCCTCACTAGCATCCACTCTAGACTAGTAAGGCACCCTGATCTTCACCCATTATATGCTACAAATAGAAAAAGTTCAATTTGAGTGGGAGTATTTCGCTCGCCTTTATGGAGGTTATCACCTTACGAGAGTATAGGTATTTTACTCCTTCTTAAGAAGATTAGAGCCTGAATATAGAGCTCATGCAATGATGTGAATGTGAAGTGTGTGAATAAGGGAATAAAGTATTATAATTATTATTCTAAGCACTCCATACTAACAGTAATAATACATACATAGCATAAAATAAAAGAGCAAATAGTAAATAAATGACATGGGTAAAATGAAATGCAATTTTTCATTTTCCTTTTATTATTGTTATTATTATTATTATTAGAAAAAAATTAAAATTAAGGAAATTGAAGTTAAATACCAATTAAGACTATTAAAACAAAATTAAAGATAATACATTATTAATTTTTGGAATGACTCTCTAAAAAATATGACATTCCCAATGAAGTCACCAAGCTGTTGTAACAGTTTTAAGGGCCGCTAGATGAATTTGAAAACAAAAAAGAGTCACCACTAATCTTTTTTGGTTAGGTGTGATTTGCCACATATTAAAACTTATCATTTTAAGAAAATTTTAAAATTAATTAAAACTTTATCAAAAAGATAAGTTTTTGGGTTTGCAAAATCAACTTGGGTTTCGGAGTTGATTACGCGTGGGGAAGGATTAGCACCCCCACAATGCCTGTTTAAATAGTACTAATTAATTATATGTTATCTATTAATTATGACTAAAATGGTCTTTATATTTGATATTTAAAATTTAATTTCCTTAATTTTCTTTATTAAGCTTGAAGAATAAATAAAAACCTTACATATCGAAGAATCCCTTAAAATATTCCACTACTTTGGTAATATTGAAAGAAACTATCTCACCTAAGGAATCTTTAAGAATTGCTACTTAGAATTTTCAAAAATTCTATCCTCGGTATTTCATATTTATTTTCAATATTTATATTAAAAAAACCTTCTTCTTTTTTTAAGATTGAAATAAAGATATTATTCATAACAAAGATGTTGTTACAGCCAAGCTAAGAAATCGCAAGATTTGTGCACTCCCATCTTAGCAAAAGAGTCCACAAAATAATTAGCTTCTCTAAAAACTTGTACAAAAGTGATGTTCTTTACCCTAACAAAGAGATTGTACAGCCTATTCATCAAATCATTATACTTCCAAGGGCATTCACTTACTTTGTTGAGCCAAGTTGTAACAACTTTGGAGTCGCTTTTGATAATGATATCAGGCAAGGGATCCAGATTGGCATTGGCCACAATAGTAAGGGCTTCAACTACTGCCAGCAGCTCTGCCTAGTTCGACTCCTTGACTCCAACATTCTCGAAAAACATTAGCAATACTTTCCCCTTCCAATCGCGGATAACACCTCCTATTCCTGTAGGACCAAGCTTACCTATAGCTGATCCACCTACATTGATTTTCCAAACTTCTTCAAGGGGAGGAGACCATTCGATGTTCTTCTTGCATTCTTTTTTATGGAGGGGAATGGATATACTTTGGAAGCTAGATACATAGTTTGATGGCAGGGAATTTAAATCTGGAAATTTAACACTTATCCACCAAGCCAGTCTAGTACAAATCAGACTAAAGATATTGTCACATGAATTGGTTTTCTGCTTGAAGACTTTTTCGATCCGAACTAACCAGATTGACTAAATAACAGCATAGAATAATGTATCCCAAATAATCTGATGTTGATTTTTAACAAAGAGGTAAGTCCACGAATCAAAAAGACTATTGAACGAACCAGGAATAGCCCATGAAATGCTCCACTGATTGCAAAACTAGCACCAGATGTTCCAAGCCAACTTACAAAAGAGGAAAAGATGGTCAATGGATTCGGCTTCACCACAAAAAGTACATTTATTTTCTATGCTCATTAGATAGCCTCGCTTATGCAATACCTCAATCACAGGAATGTCGCCTTTTAGAGCTTTCCAACAAAAGACTTCAACTTTAGGAGGGGCAAAACCTTTCCAAATATATTTTTCTGTAGAGACAGTGTTATATGTGGCTTTCTCCAACTGAATGCGAAAAGATTTGGGTCGATAAACGCCATTGGTAGTATGCATCCATATGAGTCGATCTTGAACTTTGTTACAAAATGCCACAAAATTTAGAAGAGCTGTAAACTCCCTCCAGGTTTCAAGTTCCCAATCAAAAAGATTCCTTCTAAGTAAAATTTGCCATCTCCAATTTTGCCCGTCCCATTCACCATAGTCTTTTATGAAACCATCTTTATTAACGGCGACAAAGTATATTTGTCCGAAAGCCAACTTTAGTGATAGACCTTGAATCCATTTGTCTCTCCAGAAGTGAATATTGGCACCATCACCTGCACAGAAACAAAAACTAGATTGTGTAATGCTAGAAAACCGCCCCCCATCCCAAGTGTTTTGAATATCACTCCATATCCGAGAAAGTGAGCGAGATGGATAGGAAGCAGGCCACAAGTCCTTAGCAGAGAGGTTATATTTGTTACAAATTACAGCCCTCCATAATGCTTTCTACTCGTTCCCAAACCTCATAAACCTTTTCAACAACATTGCTTGGTAGATACCCAGTCCTTCAAAATACTTACTTCTACATATTGAGTTCCAATCCACCAGCCTCATATTCCTTTTATTCTCCTTGTTTCCCCACAAAAACTGTCTCTCCATTTTCTCCAATTCTAATAGGACCCCTCTTGGAGCTTTAAAAAGTGACATATAATATATGGGGAGATTAGCTAGAATTGACCTAATCAAAGCAATTCTACCACCCAGAGACAGCAACTTACTCTTCCATATGTTTGGCCTATTTTTGAATGATTCAATGACAGGTTGCCAAGTAGATATTAACCTCGGATTGGAGCCTAAAGGGAACCCCAAATACTTCGTGGGTAGATGATCTATTTTGCAATGAATTTTACCAGCCCATTCCGATAGAGTCTGTGAGTCTATGTTAACATCGATCAGCGCACTTTTTAAGAAGTTAACTTTCAAGCCTGTTGCTAACTGGAAACATCGAAGGACCCTTTTGATTGTAAGAAGATTCTCAAAATTTGGTTGACAAAAAATAATAGTGTCATCTGCAAATTGGAGATGAGATATCTATAGACCACCATTCCCGACGCTTATTCCTCTGGTGAGTTCCAAGTCAATAGCCTTATTGAGTAAAAGACTCAATGCTTCTGTAACCATTACAAACAAGAATGGAGATAGGGGATCGCCCTGTCTAAGACCTTTCTACATCTTGATAGGATTTGTCAGGGATCCGTTTATTAATACTGATATTGAAAACGAAGAAATACAACCTTTAATCCATCCAATCCATTTATTTTTGAAACCCATGAGACTCGTAATGTGTAGGAGAAAATTCCTGCTGATCTTATCAAAAGCTTTCTCAAAATCTAACTTGAGCACCAAACCTCCGTTCACTGATTTTTGAGGCTGTCAATAACCTCATTTGCAATAAGGATGCTATCTATAATTTAGTGGCCTTCCACAAAGGCGGATTGAGTCAGGCTAATAAGAGAATCCACAACTTGTTTCAATCTATTTGCTAAGGTCTTTGCCAGAATTTTGTAGATGCTCCCTATTAATGATATTGGCTGAAAGTCATTTAGAGATTCTGCACAGTGTTTCTTTGCCACCAGAGCTATAAAAGAGTTGTTGATCCCTTTTGTGAGCTTTCCCGTGTTGAAAACTTTTGGGAAAACTCGATGATTTCCAACTTGAAGAGACTTCACTTTCTTTTCATAAAATTCATGTTAAAGCCATCTGGATCTGGAGCTTTATCACCATCACAAGACATAATTGCATCCAGCACTTCCTTTTCTGAAAAGGGAACATCTAATTGAAGGGCTTGACTAGGGGTGAGCACATTCGGAAATGCATTTGAAAATACAAGGGATGGGCCTTTATCTTTTCTGAAGTGCTATGAGAAGTGCTTTTCCACTGCATTGATCATAGTACAGACTTCAACATTAGAGGAATTGGCCTTATGTTTTTTCTCTAGGCTGCTAATCTCACTATTTAAGAATTCTATGGATTCCATCATGCCACCTTTTACATAGCCTTTCCAAGATCAAATGTCCTGCTTTAAACGCTTCAGTTTTTGGTGAAGCCTAAAACCTGCGAAACCTTGCACCTTATAACTATTCCATTTTTCATCGACCAACATGTTAAATTCACCATTTTTTGTAGCCAATGGTTAAAGAGTTTGAAGGGCTTTGGTCCCCAGTCCATAACATTGATGCCCAGGCAAATGGCTATGTGGTCTGAAAAAGAACCATCTAAGCTCCATTGATTAACCGATGAAAAATCATTTTATGCCATTTATAAACAAACATTGAAGTATAATGTCTATAAAAAAATCATTTTATGCCTATAAACAAGCAATAAGTCTTTATCACTAATTAATCTAAATACTTTAATACATTGGTAATATTTTAGATAAATTTTCTTATTTAGAGATTCCAAAAGAATCACTACTCGAATTTTTTTTTTATCTCATCCTCAAAGATTTTTCATTTGCTTTAATAATAATAATAAAGAGTAATAATATTATTATCCCAAAATTTATTTAAAAATATATTTTTATCTAAAAGACTTCTCAAATTAAAGAAAATAATAGAGGTTTTTAGTATTGAAAAGAAACTTGTAAATATTTTAATACTTTAGTAATTTTTAGAAAATTTTTCTCACCTAGAAAATTTTTGGAAATCATTACTTGGATTTGTGGAGTCCCATCATCAAAAATTTCATTTACTTTTAAGATCAGACAATGCAAAACAATAAAAGTAGAATATGCATTCAAATATATATATATATAACCTACTTTCTTTATATTATATCTCCATTACTGATCTTAATTTTTTTAATCTTTTTCATTATTACACAATTATCATTAAAACTTAAGAAAGGAACAAAGTAAATAAAATCTTTTATTAAAAATTCTTCTAGATACCTCAATACTTTAACTATATATTAGAAGAATTTTCTCACCTCAAGATTTCTTTGGAATCTCTGCTCGGACTTCTTTAGAATCTCATCCTAAAAAATTTCACTTACTTTTTCTTTCTCATTTAATTATTATTTTAATTCTAATCTTTAGTTTTGATTAAAATTTGTGATAGATAAAATTAATTGATCACAACATTAATCATCATATATTATTTTTTTCATTGTCTAATATAATCTTAGGAAAATAACAAAATTTTTTCTTATTGAATATTTTTCTAAATACTCCATTGCTTTGATAATATTTTTAGAAAAATATCCTCACCTAGAGATTTTAAAAAAGCACTACTCGAATTTCTTTAATATCTCATTATTAAATAAAAATTTTCCTTTATCGTTATCATTTTTATTTTTATTGTTAATAATCCTCCTTTTATATTCTTTTTATTATTATTTAAATATTGATTATTGTAAAGTATCCAAAACATTATTTTTATCATCTATGTGTTTATTTCATTAATATTTTTTATTCTTCAATCCTAATACCAAGCAAGCAAACTATTTAATCCCCACCCATCTAGACAAAACTTTAGTTCATCTATATACGACTTCCTTTTTTAATATTTCATGCTTCAATCCCTAAAAAACAAGCCAACCACAGTCCCCACCTATTTTAAACAAAGCTTTAGTTTTCATCTTTATATGGCATTCTTTCTTTAACATGCTTCAATCCCAAAAAAAAATAAGCCAGCCTTAGTCCCCACTGATTTTAAACAAAGCTTTAGTTTTCATTTTATATGGCTTTCTTTCTTTAATTTTTTCTATTCTTCCATCCTAAAAAAAAAAAACCATGCAATCTGTGTAACCCCCACCCTTTTTTAGACAAAGCTTTGTTTTCTTCTTTATATGGCTTTCTTCCCAGCTTTAGTCTTCTTCTACCTTTGGCCTTACTTTATTCTTGCACAAAATTAAAACATGGATGGTATGACACATCTACAGTTCATACATAGGAAGGTTTCATGATGGCTTCCACAATATCTTTTGCATATACCATATTACCAAGAGCATGAATGACAAAACTATGAAATCTTTTAAAAGTTAGTAAACCCACAAAAACATTTTATGCAAAAAATACCAGTAATCATGAATCAAGAATGCAAATTTGAAATCTTATAAATAGTTAAAGGAAAAGCCAAACCAAACAAGTCCATAAATTCCAAATCTTTTTTCTTTCATTTTATTTGTTGAGCTTTTACATGCTTGAAAAAAAGCTTCCACCTTTCATGTGAAACCATTTAACCAAAGAGGAAAACATAAATTTTTTTTCACAAAAACTGGAATGCGAATCCCTATTAGTTGAAGTTTTTTTTTTTTTTTTTTGCTTTAAAAGTGTTTTATTATGCTCAAGAAACCATTTCTTTGTGACGAAAATCACTAAAAAACAAATTCAAATCCTAATAGTGTACCAAGCCTTTATGGCCGAAAAGGACCAAACGAGGTTAAAACTTAACTTTTATAAACCTGTCTTTCATATCCTTGATTGTAGCTTTCAGGTAAAAAAAAAATGCCTTAGGCTTCTTTACGTAGGGACCATAACAGACTCTAAAACAAATAAGAAACACCTCATTTACAACCATTTTTTTTGTTTAACTCAATGCTAAGTTTGAAATTCCCAAGGATAAAAATGTGAAGACAAAATCCAAACTTGCTCAAGACCATTATTATTTTTTGTTTAAACTCCTTTCTCTCTTAGGTTTCGAAAAGGCATCAACTTTTTTTTAAAAGAGCTTCTTTTTTTTTTTTTTTTGGGAAGCTTAAACCTTTTACAAAAAGATGATCTTTTCAATATTACAGTCAACAATCACGCAGCAACATACAAAAAAATTGAAACATCCTTTATGTGACCAAGTTTATAAAATATTCTTAAGCATTATAAGTACCTTGGTATTTGCATTTAGAGAGTTCCCATTTTTAACCTCTTATATCCCTCATGAAAAGTAAATAGATTCATTCATGCTTAATAAAACTCATGTGGAATATCAAAAAGCCATTTTATGCTATTACATTTTACCAAGCATCATAAACACTACCATATGCATTAAAACAAATGAGAATTGGAATGAAAAGGCTAACCTTTCTATATTTCTCCTAAAGGTAATAACTTTCCTATTCTTCTACCAAGCTCTTAGCTTTTTTCCAAGTTTTTGTTTCTGGTTTATCAATTTTCATGCATTCTTTCTCTTTTTTGACACAACTCAAAGCTCTTTTTTCCTTTTTTTTAGCTTTTTTCCATAAAGACCTCAACTTTTTTTTCTTTTCTTTTTTTTTTTTGAAGAAACCTTCCTTTTTCTCTTTTTCAAGCTCTTTCATTTACTTTTTTCACCCTTTTTTTTCCTCTTTTCTTTACTCAACTACCTCTCTTTTATAGCCAAAAATAAATGAATCCTTTTTAGTCCTCTATGTTCTCTTTTTTACACCTTACTTGCTACCAAGCCACTAACTTTTTCTTTTGGGGCAAGTTTGTTCCTTTGTTTTATTTGGCAGCTTCTCAACCTTCTTGTTTATTAGTCGACCATCCCCTCTATTGTAGCTGTATGTCTTTCCTTTTATGTCATGCATGTACCCATATGGAAACTTGCCATTTTCTCATAAAAGTGGGCCTTAGAGCTAGAATAGGCTTTTGCTTTGACTTCTCCCATAAAAACCATATTCAAGCCATTTAAAAAACTTTGGGTCCATAAATAGGCCACAAATTAAGCCATGCAATGGGCTATCTTTAAGCCTTTCTTTGGGCTTTTAATGGGCCCTTAATTAGGCCCTTTTTTTATTGACTACGAGCCTTATTTAATGGTCAACTTAGGTCTTTAATTGGGTTACAATATGGATCATTTTAAAATTATCCATTTTTATCTCCATTTGGGTATTTCGTATAATGAGCTCGATTTAATGATGTTAGACCATTCCAAATGAAATTAGGTGTCTACAACCAACACATCTTACAATATTCTTTGTGCTTCTTTAGCAGACTAATCAATAAACTTAAAATTACATCTCATAGGCTTAACTCACTACACCCTAGTTGCATGAAAATATTTAAAGGCATTGAGTTTATACTATATCCAAGATCACAAAGAGCTTCATCAAAATTTAAATGTCTAACTTTATAAAAAATAGTAAAACTCCTTAGATCTCTTTACTTTTTTGGGCAACAGTTGTTAAAGTTTAAGGCTGTAGTCTTCTACAAATGTGGCATCTTTCAATGCCTTTAACAACTCTTTTGGAATAGGTGGTGCTATATAAAAAATTGTCTATAAATAGACATTCTTGGGGGTCATCTTTGGCTTTTCTTACACTCATTTTTATGTTTCTTCTTCTTAAACTATCTTTTAATCCACAGGTTGAATGCTATCTAAGAGTGCTCTTCCCACTAGCATTTGATCTTTTTCAGTAGATCGCTTAATGTATTCCTCAAAATCTTCTTCATTGTGCATTTTAAAATTTTCTTCCTCAGTGTCTTCCTCATAGAGTTTAATATCTTTAGGACTTTAGGTGCCATAAGGTCAAAGTTTCCCAAAATTTCTTTTCCAACCCTCAGTAGTTCTTCATCCTCTATTATATATTCTTTCCCAACAAAGCCTACCTCATGTTATTTTACAAAGTTAGGAAGGTTTACAACTATTGGTTTATCCATGATATCATCCGCATCAAAGACATTCCCATCATCTCCAAATGTATAAATAGCATTATAAGCTTTCTTGCCTTATCTTTTAGGATTAGACTTAGCATTATTGGGTAGGGTACCTATAAGGCAGTTGGCTATGGCTTGGGCTAATTGACCTATCTAAGTTCCAAGATTTTTAATAGATATAGCTTGGCTTTGAATATTGGCATTGTTGGCTTGCATCAATTGGGTAAGCATGTCTTCAAAACTTGGTTTCTTTTCTTGGGATGGGTTCAAAGTTTGTGGATTAAGGCTGAAGTTATTGTTTGGGGTGGTGGTTTGTTGGTTGGGTTGGTTTCAAAAGAAAATTTGGGTGGTTATGCCAACTTGGATTATAGGTATTACTATATAGGTTATAAAAGGGATTGGATTGTTGGATGAATTGGACTGGTTCTACTCTAAATTAACATTTGTCTCTGGAATGCGATCATTCACAAATATCACATGAAACAAATGGGTTTTTGATTGCATTAACAAGGTTGTTTGAGGTTAGGATTCTAATGCTTCTATTTTTTTTGTGAGAGAAGCTAACTAGGAATTTATGGAAGTGATTGCATTAATTTCAAACAAACTAGCAGACTTGCTTATTTTTCTCTCCATGCCCCATTAGAAGTTGTTAGCGACCTTCTCATCAATAAACTCATGAGCTTTCTCAACAGTCTTGGTCATAATTGCCCCTTCAGCAGTTGAGTCCAAGGTTGTTATCATAAATTATGTAAGACCATTGTAGAAGATCTAGATTTGCAACCATTAGGGTAAATATTGGTGTAGGCACTTCCCTAGTAACTCTTTAAATCTTTCCTATGTGTCATATGAGTTTTCACCATTTACTTTCATAAATGTTGGGATTTTATTTCTCCACTTGGCTATTCTGGCTGGTGCAAAAATTTTACAAAAACTTTTGTACCAAGTCATCTTAGATTGTAATGAAGCCAGATAGTAGTGATGTCAACCAACTTTTCACCTTGTCCCTAATAGAAAAAGGAAAAGTCTTAGTTGAATAACGTCTTTAGAAACACCATTGTATCTAAATGTATCACATAATTTAAGAAAATTAGAGAGATGAAGGTTAGGGTCATCGTTTGGTAGCCCT
Source organism: Durio zibethinus (assembly GCF_047325235.1). Taxonomy (NCBI): domain Eukaryota; kingdom Viridiplantae; phylum Streptophyta; class Magnoliopsida; order Malvales; family Malvaceae; genus Durio; species Durio zibethinus. The sequence goes on from NC_143166.1 coordinate 23,786,542, forward strand.
CTAAACTGTATATAATTTTGGAATATTTATTTTATTACAGGCTTGATCTTGAAGTTGTTCGTTTAAATGGTTGGCCGTCAAAAGGATAGTTAGAAACCATCAACATTGGGAACTATATAATCCCTTAAGGATATTTGAGTTTAATTTCTTGCATTTGCCATTAATATAAGTGCAAGTGGCCTAAATTGCTCTTTCCTTTTTCACCTAAAACTCTTTTTAATTTCTTGATCCACTAGAGCTAAATCCACACTTTTAGATCTACACATGCAAATAAGAGAAGATCAAAGATAATAGCAAACAAAAGTAAAAAGGTTTAGATTACAAAAGTTTAGGAAATCCTATTGATATTGAAAACATCGCTCTAATCCCTGGCAACGGTGCCAAAAACTTGAATGCCTATTTCTGTAATATCTGTAACTGCACTGATCAAGTAAGAAAGTGAAAATATTCAACTATCATCTCCCAAGGGATTATAGATTTTAATGTTTGGTAGCTTTCAAGTATAAAAGTTAAGATCTTAAACTTTTATATCTAAACAGATAGAAGATTAGGGTTGATTACAAAACTAAATAAAATAAAAGATTGAAAACAATTTAGGCTTGTATCTTAAGTCCACCAACTGTCACTTGCCAAGTTAGAAATAATAGCCAAAAACTAGATCTAAAAGAACAACGATTGAAACTTTAGAAAACAATGAAACTGGTAATTACCAAATTCTTGTATAAAAAAAAAAAGTTGTAAACAAGATTGCACAAGAGGACCTAAAACTATATAGCATTAGACAAAACTTAGAGAGTAAAAAAGAGTGATTATGGAAATTTAGAGTGAAAGAATGAAAGATTTTCCCAACTTGTATATCATAAAAGAAGTTGTAAATCAAAACTTTATAAAGAAAAAATGCCTTTTAAGGAAATGAGATCCTAAAAATAAACAATGCTTGTAATGAAAAAAAGAATTAAAGAAACAATTTTGGTTATTGGCAAAGCTATCACCTAGGCTAATACCTTAAAGAAAACTAAAGAAAAACTAAGAAAAAGAACCAAAGAAGAGAAGAGAAGTGAGGGATAAGATGGATGTGTGATATAAATGAATGGCCACTCTATTTATAGAGAGGGGTTCGGCCAAGTGAGGGGGTAGGGTTACAAAGTTTGAATTGGATTCAAATACTAAACGATAAGCCTATCTTAATCTTTAAAGTTGAATGACAAATGTGGACTCTTGCTTCATAAAAGTACTTGGCCAAATGGGGTCTTAAAGAAAAGATTTTGGCCATTTGAACTTTGCTTAATGCAATCTTGATTAAACCTCCATTCTTGGTTAGGCTAAGATAGGATTTACAAGACTAAGTAGTTGCTTGTTATGAAAACTCTTGAAGTTTAAAGAGATAAAGTCATCTTTCAAATGAAATTTTTCACAACTAAGCAAAAAAGTCATGAAAGTTTTAGAACTTTTCAAATTAGTGCATGAAAGTTTTATCTCTTCCAAAATTTGAATTAGCTGCACATAGATAGAGCCCTAATGGTCTTGAAGTTGCACAAAATTTTCCTTGGGATAGGTGTGGCCAAATGTGAAGGGTGATGGGAATGTCTTTGTGCAATCCAAACACTTACTTTGTCACATAGATAAATGATGGAAAGCTATAAGGTTCAGCTGCCACCTTGCATTGCATGATCGAATATGCACCTTCATGCATAGATTACATGAAAATCAAGTTCTCAAGCCTTAAATCCTAAAATCATGAAAATAACATTAAAAGTATCAAAATCTATCAAAATTTTAAAATTTAGCACTAATTTTAGCATGTAAAAACACTATATTTTTGGATGCTATCAGTCATTAGGTCCATGAACAAGAAACAAAAAAGCTAAGAAGATGAGTCAATTTCCTTTAACTTGGAGGATTTGGAAAGAATCCAATTCTCACATGATGATGCCTTCGTTACACATGTTGTGGTGTATAATTAGGTGGTGAAAAAGATTTTATTTGATAATAAGAGTTCGATCGATGTCCTTTATTATTTGACTATGCTAAGGATAGGGATCACTGAGGAGATTTTGAAACCATTCACTACCACACTAATCGAATTTGGAAATAAGTAGGTTCAAGTAAAGGGTAGGATCAGGTTATTGATCACAATAAGGACCAATCCAAGGAGTATCACCACAATCATTGAATTCATGGTGGTAGACATGCCCTCAGCATATAATATAATTTTAGGTTGGTTGAGTTAGTCTGTTATAAGAATTATTGGCTTAGCTACTTATTTTTAGATTAAATTTCCTACTCCCAACGGGGTTGGAAAGGTCTGAAAAGACGAATCCATGGCAAGATAGTTTATGTTACAACCATGATGGGTAACACTAAGAAGCTGATTGGAAGCTCAATCAGAGCCAAGAAAACTTAAGCCAAACAAAAAAAAGGTCAGAGCCAAGACAACTAAATAGGTAAGAGAAGATAGTCAAGGTTAGAAGCATGACTAGGCCAAAAAAAAGTGAAACATGCTCTCTTAAAAGCCAACGTCAAGCTCTTATGCTCATAATTTGTAAATATATTTTGAAGATTTTTTTATGCCAAGCTCTTAAACCAACACAGAAATTATACAAAGTAAATTTTTTACTGAACTCCTATGTTGGTTCCACGAATATACAAAAGACTATATTTACCTAACTATTCAACTCATACTTTCCATCAATCCATGAGTCTATCTGAACTAATGAATTAAACATGTCAACACTCACATCGAGATTTGTCTTTCAGGCAGGAAATAACCTTAACCTAAGTGAATAGAAAGATCATTGATCAAAGGCCCAAAATTGATACCAGCTAACCAAAACTAGTAGAAAACCTTATGCCATTTCTTGAAAATAATAAGGATAAATGTATGTAAATAGCAGCCAAGCTCAACTAGAAAGATAAATTGGTACAGGTTTTAAGAAATAAAGCTGACCTATTCACATTGACCCATCAAATATGCCTTGAATTGATCTCGCAATAATGATCCACTAATTACACACTGATTTAAACATGAAACCAGTTTGGCAAAAGAAAAAAAGTTTTACTCTTGAAAGGCAAAAAGCCATAGAGAAAGGGGTCAGCAAGCTACTAAAAGCTGGCTTCATCAACGAAGTGTATTACCTCAAAATAGATAGCCAATGTTGTAATGGTGAAAAACACAATGGAAAATTGAGGATATGTGTTGACTTCACCAATCTCAACAAGGCATGTTCAAAGTCAATTTTCCATTACCGAGTATAGATCGGCTAATGGATGACAGTGCTGAGCATGGTTTGCTTAACTTCATAGATGCATATTTAAGGTATAATTAGATTAAGATGCTAAAAAAGAATAAGAAAAAGATAGCCTTTGCTATCGACAAGGGCTTGTATTCTTACAAAATGATGCTATATGGCTTGAAAATTACAAGGGCAACCTACCAAAGGTTGGTTAATAAAATGTTCAAGGATTAGATCAACTGCAATGCTGAAATGTATGTTGATGACATGATTGTCAAGAGCAAAAGCTTGGCTGAGCATTTGAAAAACTTAGAGAAAACTTTCAACACACTCAAAAAGTACAACATGAAGCTCAACTTAAGCAAAAGTGCCTTTAAGGTTATGACAGGCAAATTCCTAGGATACATGATCAACCAAAAGGGTATAGAAGCCAACCTAAAAAAGATCCAAGCCATTTTGGATATGAAAGTGCCAACCTCAATAAAATAAGTGTAATGGTTGACTATAGGAGTTACCACGTTAAGCAGATTTATGGTAAGGTTAATAGATTGGTGCCTACCATTCTTTAAGATATTAAAAATATCCCTGATTTTAAGTGGTCACCTCAAAGCCAATGAGCTTTGGAAGAGCTTAAGGAATTCCTCTATGATTTTCTCATACTATCAAAGCCAAAACCTAATGAAGTGCTTTACCTTTACATTGCAACTATAAATCAGGCTATTAGCTCGATTGTAGTCTGAAAAGGAGAAGGATAACAGAGGCTAGTATATTTTTGAATAAAGAATTCATTGGGGTAGAGCTCAATTATCAAAAAATAGAAAAGATAGCATATACTGTTGTGATCATGTCTAGTAAGCTCAGACCATACTTTTAATCCCACATAGTGAATGTCTTAATCGGCCAACTACTCAGGTAAATCTTGTTTAAGCCCAAGCTATTAAGCAAACAAATGGACGGTTAAGCTTAGTGAATATAACTTGCATATACTACCCAGATAAGCCTAAAAGTCATAAGTATTAGCTAATTTTGTTGCTAAATGTACCTCGACTAAAGTAGAAAAATAGTATAGCATGGTTAATGACTGGAACAAAAAAAATATTTGAAAACTTTGTGTAAATGGTTTAGCCATTACTATAAGAAGCAGGATCAATCTGATTTTAATCAGTCTAGAAAACATGTAATTTCAATATACATTGAAGTTTGGGTTAAAGTCTTTAAATAATGAAGCAGAGCATGAAGCATTAATTGTAGGCTTGAGGTTAGCTACCAACCTACACATGACAATTCTCCTTGTATACTCATAACTAGTGGTTGAACAGGTGAATGGAGAATTTGAGGCCAAAGAAGTAGGAATAAAGAAATATTTGGACAAAAGCACACTTAGCAACATTTTCAATGGTTGAGGAGAGAAAAATACTAAGGTCAAAGAACACATTAGTTGACTCACTATCCAAATTAGTGTATGAGATTACAACAAATAGCCCATCATTCATTTTGGTCAAAAAATTGCTAGAAAAAAGCACTGATGAGAAATAAGTCAGCCATACTAAAAAGAGAAAGTCATCTATATCCCCAATTAGAATGTATTTGACAACATGGGAATTATATAAGGATAAAATCCAAGTAAAAGGCCTATCAAGAAGGCTCTTTGATACACCATCATCAATGAAAAGTTGTATAGGAAATTGTTTAGCTTAGCATACATAAGGTGTATTAAGGAGGAAACAAACTACATGCTCAAAGAAATCCATGAATGAATATGAGATAATCACATCAAACCTTGACCATTGGCTTATATGGTCTTGAGACAAGGATACTACTAGCCAATCATTAGAAAGGATGCAATCGACTTGGTAAAAAAGTGCAACAAGTGCCAAAGGTTTGGTCACATTCAACATTTATCATTAACCAAACTGACTTACATAATAAGCCTATGGCTCTTTATGCAATAGGGTATGGATGTGCTCAAATCACTTACCTTGGCCTTTAGGCAAAGGAGATTCGTACTAGTGGCTGTTTACTATTTCACCAAGTGGTAGCTATTGACTATTTTTCCAAATGGTTAGAGGCAGAGGCATTAGCTACTATAATGAAATTTTAGGTCAAAAAATTTGTATGAAAGAACATAATTTGTCAATTTGGCCTACCTCGATCCATAATAACCGACAATGGAAAATAGTTTGAGAACCTAAATTGTAAAGAATGGTGCTCCAACCTTGGCATCAATCTAAGGTTTACTTTGGTCACTCGTCCACAAGTCTATGGTTAACTAGAGGTAGTAAATAAGGTCATACTTAAAGCCTTCAAGAAGAGATTAGATGAAGCCAATAGTAAATTGGCTGAAAAGCTTGGGCTTTAAAGACGACCACTACAGTCCCCACAAGGGAGACTCCTTTTAATTTGGCTTTTGAAACGAAGGCTATGATGTCAATTGAGATTCGTCTATCTAGCTTTCGAGTTAAATTAAGCATAAAAAAGAGGAATAAATAGCCCTTAAAGGCCAATTTAGAATGACAGAGGAACAAAGAGACATTACTTTGACGAGGATAATAGCTTATCAACAGAGGCCTCCAACTATTACAACAAGATGGTCTGACAAAAGAACATCAACAAGTGCAATCTGATACTTAGAAAAGTGAAAGCCTTTGGAGTTAACAATCGATGAGGAAATTTGGCTTGAATTAGGAGGGTCCCTATATAGTGAAAGAAATGGTCCAAGCTGGGACTTATAAATTATAGGACTTAAATGGAAAGCCTATCCTAAGAACATAGAATATGGATAATTTAAAATTTTATTATCAATAGAGGCTTTCAAACTAAAGAAGTTTGTAATTATGTGATCTACTCATATTGTTAGAAGCCTGAGCTAAATGAAAGCTTAAAGTTTAAATACATTTTGCTAATTGATTTATCTACGGCTTGAAGTAACAATGTTATATTTGAAATACCTAAGGTCTGAGCTGACCAATTATATTTCAAGTCCTTCATACTAGTACCAACCTCAACTTATGAATTATGAATTCAATTTTCATGATTATAATGCCTGAGCTAATTATATGGAAATGTTTATTTATAAGTTATGAACGATGAATTGAAAATCAATGAATAAAAGTGTTAAACTCAAAGATGGAAAAAACAATAAAATCTTCTCATTAAAATGCTCCAAGTTTGAGGTATTTTACTATAATCTATGAAGTTCTTTACATTGAAGCCAATCTCATGCTTAATTGATTATAATCAATCTTCTTATCTGTAATGCCTAAGCTAAGCATATGGAATTTTATTCACTATAAGTTATGTATGAGTATGTTAAACAAAGAATATAAAAGAGAAAATTGAGCTCAAAGATACAAAAAAATCCCTTTTCATTAATGTATTAGTATGCACAATCAAAACAACATAACAAAAGAAAAATAAAAGAGAAAAATACACTAAGTCCCCTCTTTGGGCTACACCCTTACAGTAGGTGCCTCAAGCTCACCAACCTAAACATTAGCCTCAAGGTCCCCACCTATTTAGCCTCAAGAGCAATGTTAACAGAATCCTCTATCTTCATGTTCTCTTTGTCCTAAACCTTCTTAACTATGACCTGTTAGGACCAAAGGTTGCTTATGCTTATCATTTATAGGTCAAAATCAGCATAAAGGAACTTCACCTCCTTTAGAGCTAACTCAAATGAGGTGAACACTTGGTCCTAAGCAAAGTCAATTTGCATGTTGTAAAAGTCATCAAACTAGAGGAACTTCCCTACAACCAGGTGCTAGGCCTCTTTGGTAACGTGGAGCTCACACTTTAATTGCTCACCTCAATCAACATTATGCTCAATTTCAAGTCAGATTATTGTTACAAGGACTTCATCATGGCTTTTTGGACTGACATGTCCTTAAGCATTTGGCTCAAGTCCTTAACCTTCTTGCCAAGCTTGTCGTTAGTGATTGCTACTTTTTATATAACCTACCAGTGTACAAATCAAGTAATAAAAGAAGTATTCCAGTATCATCACCATGAGAAATATAGAATGCATTATTGGATTGTTCATAAGTACAAATGGTGAAATCCTAAGATCTTCTATCTAAACAAATGGGAATTCAGGATTTGGTTGCGTTGAAAAAATAAAAATTTAAGGCGATGGGTAGGCAAAAATCTTGACTTCATCAACTGTCACTTAGGAAGTAAAAGAATGTTGTCAAAAACTAGATCTAAGAAAACAAGATTTAAAAGATTGCAAAGTAAAAAAATTTTAAGTAGGCTAAATGCTTGAAGTCTTGAAATAGAGATTGCATAAAAATAACTTAAAGAATAATAAAGAAAGAGGTTGGACAAATCTAGCAAGAAATAAAAAAAAACTTTGATCAATCCTGGAAACAATAATACTTTTCGAATATAAAAAAAATAGAAAACAAGAATTAAAACTTGAAAATGAGAGAAGAAAGATCTTGAAAACAATACTTCTTTAATTGAAATAAAAAAAATTTTAAAAAATAAAAGATTTTGTAGTTATTGGAAAATTTGTCACCTAAGCCAATAACTCACCTAAAGAACTAAAGAACTAAATGAAAAAAAGAGAAGATAAGAGAAAAGTGAATAGGATAGGACAATGAAAATGAGTGAATGGTTTCCCTATTTATAATGAGAGATTCGACCAAGGGGGATAGTTTTTACGATAAGTTGTTTCTAATTCAAATACAAATGGATAAACTCAATCTTGATCTCTAAATCTTCACGGTCGAATGGGACTCTCCATGGTTAAGTGTTTTTGGCCAAATGGTCTCTTGATGGTGCAATCTTGGCCTTTACTTAAATCTTGGTCAAATCTTGGTCAAATCTTGATCAAATCTAGATCAATCTCCTCTATTGGATTTGGCTAAGGCTTGGTAATTCAAGAGTAGTTTGATTTTTATCCAAGTATTGAATGTCAAATGGATAGAATCCCATGTCAAGTCAAAATCTTCAAAGTTAAGCAACGAGCTTCATGGTAAGCTTCAAATTCCTCTTGACCAAATGTGCCTAGCCTTCATTGCAAAAAAATTACAAGGTAGTTTTTTTGGATGGTCTTAGCCGAATAGAATTGTGCTTGAAGAGTACATGATCTTGCAAATTGAGCTTCTCCCTTGCATGGTCGAATGGGTAGAGTTTTTGTGCAATACAATTTCCTTATGGCTAAGTAAATGAGTCACGCTTGGATCACAATTCTTTTTTGGCTGAACATGATAGAGTCCAAGTAAGCTTAGAGTTGCATGAATATGGATCAAGGTGGGATAGTAATAAGCTTCCATAATTAGGTCAAAAATACTCCTCTACATGTTTGCATGTATGGCTTACATGAAAATAAAATTCTTAAGAATGAAAACTTAAAACCATGAAAATAACATAAAAAACACCAAAAATCATCCAAACTTTAAATTTTAGCACCATTTTTTACATGTAAAATCACTATATATTTAGGTGCTATCACACCCCCTACACTTACATTTTTGCTTGTCCTTAACCAAAACCTCAAACCAATAAAACTAAAGAACATAAGAGATATTCCCAAAGTCAAAATTATACAAAAATCCTATCATATACTATTGAATGATACAAAGTTATGAATAAAAATATAGTCATAAGAATTTACTTCAAAAGCAAGCTTCAATATCTTATGCTATTCACATATACAAATCTACTCAATCTTTAATTCACGCATATAACTAAAGTAAACAAAATGCAAAACACTTCATCAGATTTTAATTCAAAGATAGAATAAACTTTATATGTTTACTTTCCCTATCCCTCTCCATTAATGTTAGACTTACATATTTAACTCAAGATCAAAAGATATTTCAGGCTTGCAATGTAAGGCTTGGGTCAAAGTAACAAAAAAGAGAATTTTAGGCTAAAAAACCCTAAGCTTACTTTCTTTGAATTTCTTGGACTTTAAACAAGTGGGAGCTCTTTTTGCAACTTTGACTTGTGAGGCATCACTTTTTTTTAATTTACGTCATTTTTTTTTCAACTAGCCATTTTTGGCTTTTTGAGGCTTTGCCTTTGCTTTTACCATTTTCTTTTTCTTTTTTTTTTTTAATTCCTTGCACCTCACTTCCTTCCAAAATCATAAATATGTCCATACACAAATAAGCACAATAGGTTAGGCAAAACAAAAGAAAGGATAATAATAATTAAAGAAAAAGGCTTATTAGCTTATAAAGTGGCTAAAATAAACAAAGAAAAGAAAAATAATATAAAAGGCTCAAAATAAGGGTACTAAGGATGCATCATCATAGGGTGGCTTGAAAAAGACTCAAAAAGTCCAAAAAACTACCTAAATCATCTCATGAGGCAAATATAGTCCTGGATTTCACCTCAAAGGTTAAGTAGGTGAATTCTATAGCACTTATTCATTTTTTTCAAATTACCATGTAAATCCACATTTCACAAACTTTCACAAAAATCATAGCATTTCCTTAAAAAAGAATAGAAATATATGCATATAAATGATATTCAAAGAAAAGTCATGCTTAAGAATTCTTTTCAAGTTCCTCTCCATCCATACTTAAACTTCATATCATACTTTAGTCATTTTTAAAGAATTTATGCAACTTTCAACTAAAGAACATCATAATGAGATTAAGTAAATTAATTTGGTTTGAAAGTAAAGATGGGTTAAGATTTCAAAATCATTTTAAGTTTAAAAAACATCTTCCTCCCCCCTCCACACTTAAATGGAACAATATGTTAAACAATAAAGGCAAAGATAGAGATACTCCCTAAATTCACTTCAAGGCCAAATTTCATTTGCATGACGTATCATCCTTGCTTCACATCATCCCTAAAACACAACTAAAACAAAAACATTAAAAACATACCTATACTAAGAAAAGAAAAATTAAGAAAACAAAAAACATAACCATCAAAATAAGACTTGGGTTACCTCCCAAGCATCACCAGTTTTGGTCAAGCTTAACCATTCTAATTCTATGCAAATCATCTTACCCCTTTGGAAAGAGCTTACCTTGTTGCCTCTTTCTTTATGGAATGACATAAACAAACTTAGCTTTAGAAGATGGACTAGCTCTCCTGGCAACGATCACATAAACAGAACTTGAATTCCTTATAGGGCTAACATGGCTAAAGCTAGGGGTTGCTAAATGATTTAGATGTTTAAGAGATTTATCTATTAGGTCAAACTCTTTAAGGGTTTCCTTTACAATGACTGTACTAACATCTTCTTCATCTTTCAACACATCACACCCACCAGATATAAACTGCATCTTCTTATTTTTAAATCTAAGGTAAGGATGGCATTATACATATCTATTAAGGCTTTAGCAATAAATAGAAAAGGTCTTCCTAATAGTAATGGAGCCTCATCATCCTCCATGTTTAAGATAGTAAAATCCATAGGGAAAACATATTTACTCACCTTCACTAGAACATTTTTCAACATCCCTTGCAGTAACTTCACTGATTGGTCAACAAATTTAATGTTGATTAGGTAGGCTTTAATTTTTCACAACCTAACTACATAAAACTATTCATAGGCATTAGATTTATACTAAAACCAAGATTATAAAGAGCATCATGAATTTTAAATGTCCAATTTTGTAAGGTATAGTAAAACTCTCTAGGTCTCTTTACTTGCTGGATAAGAGTTATTGAAGTTCATGGCTACACTCTTCTAAGAATGTGGCTTCTTTTAATTCTTTAAGCAACTTTTTTTGAATAGGCCTTGCGAAAAGTAGTGCTATGTTGAAACATTATTTATACATTCTAGCAATCATATTTGACCTTAGTTGAACTTCCTCTTTAGCCTTTTTTTTTTTCTTATGGCTCTTCTTTTTGGATAGATTTTTCTTGAGCATTTTTTACTGGCTGACCTTAGACTATCTTTTCAGGTTTAAGTTAAATGCTTTCTAGTAGTGCTCTTTTTACTTACAATAGTATTTGTCCTTCTTCAATAGACCCTTCAATATACTCATCTCAATCTTTTTCATAATCTATATCAGCATTTTTCTCCTCAGGGTCTTTCTCATAGGCTTCTATATCTTCAGGGGCCTTCAATGCCATAAGGTCAAAACTCTCTAAAACTTTTCCACCAAATCTCAAGAGTTCATCATCTTTTAATATATCTTTTCTTTCTATAAAATTTACTTTAAGTTATCTTACAAAACTGGAGAGGTTTATTACAACAGGTTCATTATCCTTCTCATCAAAGTCTTCCATCCTAACATGTCCAAAAGAATATATTGCACTACATCCCTCCTTGCCTTACCTTTTTTTATTAGTTTCAGTGTTGCTAGGCAAGGTTATTACAAGGTAGTTTGCTATGGCTTGGGCGAGTTGACCTATTTGATTTTTTAAGTTTTTTATTAATGAAACTTGACTTTGGATATTGGCATTGTTGGCTTACATTAATTAGGTCAACATGTCCTTCAAGGTGGGTTTCATTTCTTGGGATGGGCTATAGGTTTATGGATTGGGGCAATAGTTGTTGTTTTGGTTATTGGTGGGTAGGTGGTTTGGTTGGTTTCAAGAAAAGTTTGGGTGGTTTCACCATCTAATATTGTAGGTAGTGCTACAGGGATGGTTGTTTGGTTTAACTTGTTACATGTATCAAAATGATTCTACCTTAAACTGGCATATTTCAATAGAATAAAGTCCTTCACAGATATCATAAGAGACAAAAAACATTTGTATAGCGTTCACATTGCTGGCTAAGGGTTGATTTCCTAAGGCTTCAATCTTGTTAGTGAGGGTGGCTAGTTAGGAATTAATAGAAATAATAACATCAACCTCAAATAAACCAATAAACTTTTTACTAGCCTTTCTTTCCAAGCCTACTGGTAATTTTTAGTAGCCATCTCTTTTATAAGCTCATTTGCTTTATCATGAGTCTTGCTCATAATAGCCCCTTCAGCAGCTGAATCTAAGGTAGTTCTTATAAGTAGTTTGAAAGCATATTAAAAAATCTAGATTTGGAGCCATTAAGGTAATCCATGGTGTGGGCATTTTCTTAACAGGTCCTGGAATCTCTCACATCCATCATATAATATTTCACCATTAGTTTGCAGAAATGTAGTGATCTCATTCCTTAGCTTTGCTGTCTTGGTTTGTGGGAAAAACTTTACTAAAAACTTTTAGACCAAGTCATCCCAAGTTTTGATGGAATCAGATAGTAAAGAAGACAACCAACTTGTTGCCTTATCCTTAAGAGAAAAAAGAAATAGCCTTACTCTAATTGCTTCATCAAAAACACCATTATAACAAAAAATATCACATAATTCAAGAAAGTTAGAAAGGTGGAGATTTGGATCATCGCTTGGTAACTTTCCAAACTATATAGAAGTTTAGACCATTTGTATGATTGAAGGCTTGATTTCAAAGTTATTGGCTTAAATAGCTGGCCTTCTAATAGATGGTTGAAAACCATCTGCATTAGGAACTGAATAGTCTTTTAATGTTCTTTGCCCCTCATTGTTGGCATTAACCATTAGAGTTGGTGTAAGTGGTGTTAATTGCTCTTTTCTTCTTCTTCTAAATGCTTTTTCGATTTCTTGATCAACAAAAGCTAAGTCAACACTTTTGGATCTATGTATGCAAACAAGAAAATATCAAAGAAAATCAAAAGAAAAGTAAATAAATAAAAGAAAAAGGTTTAGACTATAAGAAATTAAGAATTCTTTATTAATATTGTGAACACTGCTATAATTCCTAGCAACAGCACCAAAAGCTTGATTGCTACTTTTTGCATAGCCTACAGTGCACAGATCAAATAATAAAAGTAAGTATTCCAGCATCATATCCTTAAGGATTATAGAATGTATTATTGCGTTGTTCACAAGTACCAAAAGTGAAACCCTAAGATTTTTATCTAAATAAATGAGAATTCAAGGTTGGATTGTAAGGAAAAAATAAAGATTAAAGGCGATGTGTAGGGAAGGATCTTAACTTCACCAACTGTTACTTGGGAACTAAAAGAATGTTGCTAAAGACTAGATCTAAGAAAATAAGATTGAAAAGTAAAGAAATTTTGAGGAGGCCAAATGCTTAAAGTCTTGAAATAAAGATTGCATAAAAATAACTTAAAAAATAATAATAAAAAAAGAGATTGGCCGAATCTTACAAAAAATAAAAGAAAGCTTTAATCAATTTTAGAAAAAAAAGTACTAGCCGAATATAAAGAAAAGAAAACAAGAATTAAAACTTGAAATCGAGAAAAAAAAGATCTTGAAAACAATACTTCTTTAATTGAAATAAAAGAATTTAAAAAAACAAAAGATTTTGTGGTTATTGGCAAATCTATCATCTAAGCCAATAACTCACATAAAGAACTAAAGAACTAAGTGAAGAGAAGAGAAAAGAATAGTGAATAGGATGGGATGATCAAAATGAGTGAATGGCCTCCCTATTTATAATGAGAGATTCAACCAAAGGGGGATAAGCATTACAAAAAGTTGTTTCTAATTCAAATACAAATGGATAAACTCAATCTTGATCTCTAATGCTTCATAACCAAATGGGACTCTCCATGGTTAACTGTTCTTAGCCAAATGGTCTTTTGATCGTGCAATCTTGGCCTTTGCTTGAATCTTAATCAAATCTTGATTAATCTCTTCCATTGGATTCGGCAAAGGCTTGGTAATTCAATAGTAGTTTGATTTTTATCCAAGTCTTGAATTTCAAATGGATAGAATTCCACTTCAAGTCAAAATCTTCAAGGCTAAGCAACAAGTTTCATGGTGAGCTTCAAATTCCTCTTAGCCGATTACACCTAACCTTCATTATGGAAAAATTACATGGTAGCTCTTTTGGATGGTTTTGCCCAAATAGGATTGTGCATCATGTAAATTGAGCTTCTTCCTTATGTGGCCAAATGAGTAGAGTTCTTGTGCAATACAATTTCTTCATGGGTAAGCAAAGGATTCATGCTTGGATCATAATTCTTTCTTAGCTGAACACAATGGAGTCCAAGTAAACTTAGAATTACATGAATTTGGATCAAAGTGGGATAGCAATAAGCTTTCATAATTGGGCCAAAAATACTCCTTTGCATGCTTGCATGCATGGCTTGCATGAAAATGAAATTCTTGAGCTTGAAATCCTAAAATCATGAAAATAACATGAAAAGCACAAAAAATCATCCAAAATTTAAATTTTAGCACCATTTTTAACATGTAAAACACTATTTATTTAAGTGCTATTAGTTGGTCTTCTTGTACTTGGTGTTAGAGAGTTTGAACTTCCTAACTATCTTGTTGAGGGAGTTAAACACCTTGAAGTATTTTTTTTATATCTAGTTCGACCTTAGAAAAATGAATAAAAGTTCGGTAGGAGAATAATAGGCCCTACCCCATATTTTGGGAGATAGAGTTTGGAATCCGATCAAAAACTGCATGCAAAAAACTCGAGCTTAGAGAAAATTAATTAAACTAGACATCAACTTATTTTATAAACCAAGGTCAAAGATAATCACAAACCTTTTTTGGACATGGTGGCCTACATCATCTTCTTCACCACCTTGAGGTATTCAAAGGCATTCTTCGATAACTTAACTCCATTGGTAAGGATACCCTTTCAAAGAAGAGCTAGAGGTTAGCAGTCGATTCAATGGATAAAGACTCCATCTTTAACCTTTTTTATGGCTTTTGATCCATGGCCTTTTGCTTTAGCTTTTGCATTATGGTCGAGCTTTTGCCACTGATTTAACCTTTATAAAGAGTTTGTGGTTCAATAATCTTAGCACTAAGTTAAGGAAGAGCTTTGACCTCTCTTTCTCCTAAAGGGTTTGCATGAACCAAGACATATCAAAACCTTCAAATCTTCAACTAGCCATGTCTACAATAGAAACAAAAATCGAACTGAAAGTTAGAAAATAATCAATGAGAAATAAAATCAATTATGAAGAGTTAGTAAAGAGGTTATCCTAATACTTGACCTCTTCAATAACACTAAGAAAGATCAGCTCATAAACATCACCTACTAACTTCCCCCTCTTCAGGTAGTCATTTATTGTGTCCTGAGCATCGAGCCCATTGATAGCTAAAGGGTTTTTCTTAGCCTTCTTAAATAAGCTTGGCCTATTATTTATTTCCAAAACCCCTTTGACTTTTTCAACATAAAAGAAAAAGACTTTATCATGTTTTTATCGAGTTCGAGCAGTTGGCAAAAATCCTCTTAGAAGACTGAGCTATCACATAAAACTAACTTTTATCAGAAGAATGCTTATTGATAGTAAAAAATTCTTTAAAAAAAAAAGATAGAAAGGAGAAGATCTAATTTTCTACAGACAGTAATAAAATCTACTATGTACCTAAAAAAATTTGGAATGAGCTTAGTGACTGTTAAATTATAAGCCAAAAGAAGTTTAATAATAAAAAAATGTAAAAAAAATCTAAGGATGACCACAATTAAATCCTAGTATACCTATATCTTGTCAAACTCCAATGGGCTAGTGATTCTATCTTGGAGGGTTAGCATAACTACATTATACCTTAAGAAAATTAAATTTGAATTTCACCATGAAAACATTATGAATGAAGCATAGATTAAGGCAATCCTTAAGGTTAGTTAGGCCATTTAAGCACCTCATCACGTTTTTAAGGGTTACGTTTCAAGGGTTAGGGTGTAAAAGGGAACAAAAGAGTCATCATCAGCTTAGAACTAGACTTTAAGCTCAAACTATAGACATTTCATTTAGTCAAATGAACATAAGCTAGACTCCAAGCTCAGACCCTAGGTTAATTCTTTTAGATTAGCCCATGTTCATGATTTTACTTTATTTATTTCCATTACTTAATCCATAAGGCATACATGTTGAATGAAGTATTAGAAGTTAGTAATAATTCGCACTCAATTTTGCTTGCTTGAGGGCAATCAAAAGCTTAAGTTTGGGAGTTTTGATTGTGCTAAAATTTTAGTGATTTATCATACCTTTTTAGGGCATTTATGATGAATATTTGCTAGTTTCTTGAGAAATTTGCCAAAAATACTCATAAATGCACAAATATTCAATGTGTAGGCAAAAATATGACAAAAGAATAAATTTGGAGCTTTTAGACTCATTTTGGATGTATTTTGGTGCAAAAAGCTATAAAAGGCTAAAATTAGTGTACATATGCTTTTATTGCCAATCACAGGAGATTTTCTTCCTTTTTTCCTCTATGGTTTCCTTAGCTTACTTGAGCTCAAATGAACTTTATATCAAGCTTTAATTCTTATATTTTTCATGAGAAAATATCATTTTTAGCTCACTTATGCTTTTCTACCTTTGTAGTATTTTTTACATATGTTAGAAAAGTGACTATTGCGTTGGTGAGGTTTGAAGCCATCTTTGGAGCTAAGAATTTTCTAGAATTTTTCATGCACAAATTGGCAACTAAATGCTCTATACTTTATTGGAAATTAAAGGAGGAAGTAGTTACAAGTTGGCCCAAAAATTGAAAGCAAAGATTAAATGCAAGCTATGTGATATACTTGATAAAGGATCAAGGCTTGTGGCACCATTACTTGGATTCAAAAAAGGAGCAAATGGGCTACTTGTTGCAATTTATAGGCCCATCATTAGACATAATTCTAACTTTTTGGAGCTTACAAGATCAAAGGAAAAAAGCTTGAAGTGAAGTGAAGAGAAGTAAACCAAGAAGCTAAGGAATAGTTTAATGACTTTGAAGACTCTAAAAGATGTGGCAATTAGCTAGCATTTTTTTACAATTTTATTGACTGAACCACCACACCCTTGACCTAAAAATAAAGAGTTGGCTAGCCATTTGGGGATACTTTTCTAGATTTTTTTTTCCATTTTTTAATTTCTTTCATTTACTTTATTTTCTCTTCAAATAGTTTCCTCATTGTTCTTTTAAAGGGTTGGTTGGGAGAAAATTGGTTTTATTTTCCAGAAAAATTTACTTTTATTGCCTTTATTTTTCATTCACTTTAAGAATCTTTCAACAAAAGTTCATATTCTTTTAGATTCCAAGTTCAATTTGTTACAATATCTCTTGAATCTCAAATTTTCTTGGCAATTTTTGTTTCTGACCTAGTTATGGTTTTTCCATTGGATCTTAATCAATTTTCTAACTTTTAATCCAAAATTTTTAAGGTGGATTCTTAATTCATTCCTCTACAAATCTGAAAAAAAAAATCACACTCAAATTCATTCTACAAACTTCCAAAAAATTCTTCAAACTTTCAGTTAGATCTAAAAACTGAACTAAAGCTTAAGTGAATGACAATACTTCAAGGTACTTCTCTCCTAGCTGGGCGATTGGTTTACTCTTTTCTCACTTTGTACCTTTTGATTCATGTGGTTTCTCATTTAGATTCATTTGATTGCATCAAATTTCATGCATTTCAATTCTATTTGGATCAATTTCTTTTAATTCTTCTATTTTTGCTCTTTCTTGCATTTTATTTTTTATCTATTTCAATGAGCTTGATTTTTTTATTGTTTCTTGCAATTCCTTGGTAGATTTAGGTATTAAGCTTTTAGATCTAGATTACTTTAGCATAGTTTAAGTTAATTCAATTTGCAGAAGCTTAGATCTTTTTTTTTCCTAGTTTGGTTTTTTCATATTTGAATTTCAATTTCGATTTTCACTTCTTTTTGTTTAGCTATGTTGCTTTTTCAATTGCATTTTGATTCTATTTTGATCTTAGTTCACTTATTGTTTTTGCAATTTACAAGTTGTTTGGATCAATTTCTAAAAAGTTTCTAGACATTTCTTTGTTAGAAGTTGTAAGGTAGTTAAGGTAGTTATTTTTTGGTTACTAGTTAGTTATTTCGATTTAACTCTTTTAACTACTATTTTGTTTGATAATTGAACTTGTTATTTTGGTTTTTTAGGTTAGTTTTACATTCAAATTATGTTGAGTTCAATTCACGATATTTTAGCTACTATTTAATTAATTAATTTATTTTTTTACATGTTGAAAATTTACTTCTTGCTAGAATCATAATTTTATTCAATTATTCTTGTTAGTCTAGCTTTGTATACACCTTTCAATTGAACCAACTTTAAAGGGAGTAGGTAGTTAGATTAAGAATTCTTTAACCAATCCTTATGCGATGATATCTGACCTTTGGTCACATTATTTCTTGAATAATTTGTGCACTTGCAGAAATCCTCAATCAAGTTTTTAGCATTGTTGCCAAGGATTAGTAATCAAAAGTCTTAGGCTAATATCATGCTTCACTATGCTTATCTATAGATTGATTCACCCTTAGTGTACATTTGCTAGGCTAGTTACTAATTTGCCTTCTTTTTGTTTTCTTATGTAGCACACAAGCTAACTCTCTTTGTTGTTTCATTTCATTAGTTGTCCATACTTAGAATAGTTACTTGGTTTACATAGCCTTAGCATAGCTTAGACTAGAGTTCATGCAACATCCAATAATTTTCATAGCTATGGTATAGATAGGTTAGAGTAGATAGTTTTAGTGCACATAGTTATTATATTCTTGTTTAGCTTTTATTATACTTTTTGGATAGGAGTCCAATCTTTATGAGGCAGCCAAGCACTATGAGGACCGTGCTAGACCTTATTCTTTTGATGATTACTTAGTACAATGGCCAAGTGATGAAAACAAAGCCAAAAAAGAGTTGACCTTTAAAGTTTTATCCAAAAAATTCAACTCTATAGCAATTAACCTAAAGGCCATTGCCCACAATTCCCAAGCTAATACAAAAATGTTGAAGTGCGTGGTGGAAACAACTATAGTGATAGGTGTACCTTTGACCAACAATTCTAATCTTCTTTAAACACCTACACTAATCAAACTTGGAAGGTTTGTAAACCTAAGAACATGTGGGAAACTATTTTGGGGCATTCTTTAGTTCACCACCCAAGTAAACCCAACTTATCCTACCAAACCTTCATTTCCACAATACCCTCCACCATTCTTATATTATTTCCCATCACTACAAGTCCTTCAAGTGCCATACTATGTGCAACCACAACAATATTTTTTCCATCATAGTGCCATTCATCTTTACATCACTTTCTCTCCTCCTAATATTCATCGCCACCTCTCCCACAAGAAAAGAAACCATCCCTTGAGGAGACATTCACTGAATTACATCAAACTCATGCAAAAATCCAAGAGGAACTCAATGAGAATTTGGGCCAATTAGTTAAAATACACATACCTTAAATACTTGCCCTCAAGATTCCATGCCTAGTACTATAGAGTTAAAACCTCGTTGGGGAAATAAAGAGTACACATTAAGGGATCATTATAGGAAAAGAACTTTGATATGGTTTGATGATGATGATGATAAGCCCATTGTGTTGAAGAAACAACATTTTTTAAAAGTTGTGAAAGAAAAGATAATGGAGGTAGAGGATAAGATTATGGCTTGGAAGTTTGATGAGAGTGGATCACATAAGGAAGTTGAGAAAAAATAATGCATTCAAGTAGAAGTTAAGCTTGATATTTCACTCATGCCATTTCCCTAGTTCCTTGAAAATCACTTACCCAATTGTTTGGAGATGGATGAGGTGGATAAATGTGTTTACAAAGGAAGCTTATTAGATAAATTACTTAAGCTCTTGGACACAATCTTTTTTTAATATAGTACCAAGCTTAAGGTTGTGGAGGAAATCATTAGGAAATAATTTACTTTTCTAGTAGCTTCTTCATTCCATGATCATATGCCAAAGCTTTAGACACCTCATTCTTTGAGCTTCCTCAAGAAAGCTCCTTTAGGGAGCAAAAAATGAATGAAAAAGGATTTTGGAAAGAATGGATCAACTCCTTACATTGAGTTGCAAGATGGTCATAATGAGAGTCCTATTCAACAAGAAACTGAACCTCTTAATATACCCCTGTCATTTCCTCTATTTTTTTAAAAATCCATTGTATGATGATTTGGAAATGCACGTGGTTAAAATCCCACTAGTTTAAACTATTAATGAGCCTAGTGAAAAGGACGAGGAAGAAATAAAAAAAATTTGAAAGAAATGTCAAAAGTTGATAACGTCAAGGATTTGGATGATGATGATATAGAAGAATTCCCTACTTGCTTAGAGATTTTCCCAACCTCAAATTCTCAGCTTGATACCTTTGACTTCTCATCATTTATGCTCACTCAACTTCTGCCCTCGATGGAAAATGCTTTCATTTTCGAGTCAAAATTCGTATTCTCTATGGTGGTACCATTATCATTGGTACTTAAGCCAATGACCAACTTTATTAGCTCACATTGCAATATGCTTAGATTATTCATAGAGATGGGCCACAAATCTACCCTTAACCATTGGGGTCATTTAGAGATTATCATTACATATTAAGTGTTAAAGAAAAGAATAAAGTGGGTAGATATGGGAATGAAATGTGATGTGATTCTCTAACACTAATGAAAGTCAAGCTATTAACTTTAAACAAGCACTTCATGGAAGGCAACCTAAGTTTTACTTTTCATGTTATTTTCATTTTCTTATTTTGTAGCTTTTGTTTAAACTTCCTTGTACTATTGATCTTTGTTCCTTTTGTAGGTATTTTTCTTTGTTTTGTAGGTGACTAAAAGCTTGAAAGCTAGGAGCATAAGGTTTGAATACTTGCACTTTAGATTTAATCACCACGCTTCCAAAATGATAGAAGAGTTCCTTTGTTCCTTTTATGTGCTTTATTTCTTTATACTTACACATTGAGGACAACTTGTTCTTTAAGTTTAGAGGTATGGGAAAATTGCTCAAAATTTTTGCAAAATTTTTCAAAATTTTCTTGAGTTTTGCCTTGAAATTGAGCTTAACTTGTTGCAGTTTGAATCATTAGTATTTTTTTATTAGTTTTTAATGAAGCCAATGATAGGTAGAGATTGAGAATGAATATAGCTTTAAAGATAGATTGAATATGGTGTGAAATATGAGATGATGCTTAGATTTAGTGACTTATTGAGTATGAGTTTTCATTTGTGAAGTTAATACTTTGATCATTGAATTTTAATTTTTATCTAATGATTGATTATGTGAGAACGAAATTTTTTTTCATTGGTCTTTGAAGTTATGTTTCATGTTCTAGAATTTATTTTGATCACCTTTCAAGGTGAAATATTAGAGAACACATGATTAGGGAAATGATATAGGCCATCTTTAGATCGTTTGAGCCTTTTCAAGCCAACCTTGATATAATTCTTCCATAATCACCTCATTTGAGCTTAATGATACCTTTTTTTGTTCTGAAGCCTCATTACAAACCCAAACCTTTGTTCTTATATTTCCTATGTTTTAGTCCCTTATCCTATATGCATTAAGACATTCATGCTATGCATTATTAAAGAGGAATGGTAGAGCTTGGAAAAAGAATGGAAAAAAAAAAGAAAAAAAAAACAAACTAGCTTGTAAAAAAAAAATAGAAAAAGAAAAGAAAAAAAAATAAAGTGGTGAAACAGCAAAGAAAGAAAATAAAGAAAAAAATGAGACTAAGTTAGAAGGTGATTATTTAGAAAAGCTACCTTTTTTCCTTCAAAGCTCAACATTGAATGATAGACAAAGTAATGCATAGTTAGGGTACTTAGCCTAAAATGTCTTTTATCATACATTGATCCTAGCCTTACATTATAAGCTTGTAAAGTCCTAAAGGATCTATAGTCATGTGTTTATCTACATTAGTGGAAAGAGATGAGACAAGCAAACATATGAAACTTGATCACACTTTATTGATCTTTGTTTGTGAATTTTCTTCTTCTACATAACATCATTATATTTCATGCAAAGATTTGAGAGATGTATTGCTTGCACTTGGAATCATAGTTAGAAAGAAACTTAGCCTAGGTTAATTCTTGTAGATTAGTCCAAGTTTACAATTTTACTTTAGTTATATCAATTAGTCAATCCATGCGGCGTACATGTTCAATGAAGTATTGGAAGTTAGTAATGATTCTTGCTCAATTTTATTTTACTTGAGGACAAGCAAAAGTTTAAGTTTGGGGGTTTGATTGCACTAAAAGTTTAGTGATTTATCATACCTTTTTAGGACGTTTTCTTGTTGCTTGAGAAATTTGGCAAAAATACTCCTAAATGCATAAATATTCAATATGTAGGTAAAAATATGAGAAAAGTAGAAATTTTGGAGCTTTTGGATTCATTTTTTATGTATTGTGGTGCAAAAAGCTATAAAAGGCCAAAATTTGTGTACGTGTGCTTCTATTGCCAAATCATGGGAGATTTTCTTACCTTTTCCCTCTATGATTTCCCTAGCTTACTTGAACTTAATTAATCTTTCTTTCAAGCTTTGATCCTTATATTTTTCATGAGAAAATATCATTTTTAACTCACTAGTGCTTTGCTATCTTTGTAGTATTTTTACATGTGTTAGAAAGGTGACTATTGCACTAGTGAGGTTTTGAAGCCATCATTGAAGCTAAGAATTTTCCAAAATTTTTCATGCACAAATTGGCAACTAAATGGTCTATATTTGGTTGGAAATTGAAGGAGGAAATAGTTACAAGTTGGCACTAAACTTTGGAAGAAAAGATTCAAAACAAGCGGTGTGAAGCACTTAATGGATGATCAAGGTTTGTGGCACCACTTCTTGGATTCAAAAAGGGAGCAAATGGGCTACTTAGTTAGAAATTTGAAGGCCTTTCATTGGATACAATTTTGATTTTTTTGGAGCTTACAATATAAAAGGAAGGAAGATTGAAGTGAAGCAAACAATGAAGCAAAGTGAAGCAAACAATGAAGCTAAGGGAACTAGTTGGATGACTTGGAAGAGTCTAGATGATGTGGCATTAGTTGGCACTTTTTTGCAATTTTATTGGCTGAACCACCTCAACCTTGGCCTATAAATAGGAGAGTTAGCGAGCCATTTAGGGAGACTTTTTCATTTTTTTCCACTTTGTAGTTTTTTGTATTTACTTTCTTTTCTCTCCAAACAGTTTCCTCATTATTTTAGAGGGCTATTTGGGAGAAAATTGCCATTATTTTTCAGCAAAATTTACTTTTATTGCATTTATTTTTTATGCACTTTAAGAATCTTTTAATAAAAGTTCATGTTCTTTAAGATTTCAACTTCAATTTGTTGCAATTTCTCCTGAATCTCAAATCTATTTGGCAATTTTCATTTCTGACTGAGTTGAAGTTTTTTCGTTAGATTTCAATCAATTTTTGCAAGTTTTAATCCAAATTTTTCTATGGATTCTTTAGTCATACCTTTATAAATATAGAAAAGATCACACTCAAATTCATTCTACAAATTTCAAAAAAAATTTCAAAATTTTAGTTAGATCCAGAAGCTAAATTGAAGTTTAAATGAGTGACAGCACTTCAAGACTCTTCTCTCCTAATTGGGTTTTTGGTTTACTCTTTTCTCACTTTGTACTTTTTGATTCATGTGTTTTCTTGTTTAGATTCATTTGACTGCAACTAATTTCATGCATTTCAATTTTGTTTGGATCAATTTTTTGTAATTCCTTTATTTTTGCTCTTTTTGCATTTGATTTTTTATCTACTTCAATAAGCTTGATTTTTTTATTATTTCTTACAATTCTTTTATTGATTTAGGTAGTAAACTTGTAAATCTAGGTTTTGTTAGCTCAGTTTAAGTTCATTCAACCTGTAGAAGCTTAAATCTTCTTTTTTCCAAGTTTAATTTTTCCATATTTGAATTCCACTTTTGGTCTTCACTTCTCTTACTGATTTTTGTGATTTTGCTTCTTCAATTACCTTTTGATTATGTTTGGATCTTAGTTCACTCACTATTTTTACAATTTACAAGTTGTTTGGATCAATTTCTAAGAAGTTCTAGATGTTTCTTTTGTTAGAAGTTGAAAGGTAGATATTGAGAGCTTGTTTTTAAAAAAATTTCTTGTGAATCTATATTTATGATTGATTTTGTATTATGCGATAGTGCATGAAAGAAAGTTTATGTAATTCTTGACTTTTTAAGCATGTATAATGATTTTTAGTTTTGTTAATTTGAGAGTTTTACTTAAGGATAAGCAAAGAATTAAGTGTGAGGGTTACATGACAGCACTTAAAAATATAGTAATTTTACTAGTTAAAATAGGTGCAAAATTTTAAATTTCGTTCAAATTTTGGTGCCTTAATGTTATTTTCTTGCTTTTTAAGGCTTAAGGTCTGTGGATGAGGAAACCATGATATTCATGCATACAAGATAACTTTTAGCCATACAAGGAATAATGTAATTAAACCATCTTTGTCCAATGCCACCTATCCATGCAACCAAGAAGGAAGTTCACTTACATTAGGATTAATTTATTCAGCAAAAAGAGATAGATGCATGCTAAAAAAACTCCTACATTATTCAAATGCAAGAAGGAATAAAGCTTATTTAAAGAATCCAACAAGCACAAAGACTCTTCCATGCTTCATCACATTCGACTACAATCATTTCAAGAAGATTTTATGCAAGTTCAAGCTCACATGGACACTAAGACATTTGGCTAAAGGAGTTTTCATCCAAGGAGGATTTTTTAGCTCATCCAATAAAAAGTTATGATAATGAAAGGATTCTTACCTTTTGAATTGAAGGAGATTTGGATGAAACTCAAATACATTATCTTGTAATTCAAGCCTTAGTTGAATCAACCAAGAAGATTGCATCAAAATGGACTTCAAGCAAAATCGCATGGTCAAGATTGTTTCCCAAAGACTACATTTGGCCAAGACAACTATACCATGAAGAGTCTATATTCAACTATGTTCTATGAAGATTAAGATAGCACTCATCCATTAGCATTTGAATTGGAATCAAACTTTTGTAATCATTATCCCTTAAGGCTAAACTTATGCCTATAAGTAGGCAAGGCCATTCACTTATTTCATTGTCCCTCACTTTTTATTCCTCTTTTCTTATATTCTTGTTTTGTTTCTTTAGTTTTCTTAGTTCTTTTCTTTTAGTTCTTAGTTATCAGTTTAAGTAATAGATTTGCCAATAACAAAAGTTGTTTTTCTATAGTTTTCAATATAAGTATTCTTTTCTCAAAATTCTTCTTTACTTTCAGTTCACATTATTGTTATTTTAATCTAAGTTTTTGGCAATCATTCTTGTTCTTCTAGTTTAATTTGTTTTTATACAACCTTTGTTTTCTAAATTCTCTTTTATGTAAGATTAGTTTTGGCCAATGCTATATTTTTCTTACAAGATTCGGTTAAAGCAATCTTAGTTTTCAATACTTTATTTATTGCTTACATGTTCGGCAATCTCCATTCTTCATTATTTTTCAAAGTTTTCAATCTGAGTTCTTTTAGAGTTAGTTTGGCTACCATCTCATACTTTCTAAAGTGATAGTTGGTTACGTAAAGATTTAGGCCTACATTGCTTTCAACATTTCATTCTTTGCTTTTACAAATCAACCTAAGTTTCCATTTGCTTAGATATAAAAGATTAGGATTTTGCCATTGGTACTTGAATCCACCCAACATTACAATCTATAATCCTATGGAGGATGATACTTGAATATTTATCACTTTATTTCTTGATCTATGCACTTGCAGATATTGCAAAAAAAGGCAATCAAGATTTTGGCATCATTGCCAGGGATTATAGCAGTGTTTTCAATTCAATATCAATAAAGATTTTCTAACCTTTTGTAATCTAAACCCTTACTTTTTCTTTGCTTTATCTTGTTTTGATCTTTTCTTATTTGTATGCATAGTTTGAAAAGTACAAAACTATCTCCAATTGATCAAGCGAATGAAAGAATATTCAGACAAAAGAAAAAAGAGCAATCAACACCACCTACATTTACACCAATAGCAAACACAAACAATAAAGCTCAAAGAACTCTGAAGGATTATATAATCCCTGATGCTGAGCAAATGACTTCATGATCAAGCCTTCGATAATCTAAATGGTCCAAACTTCTGTACAATTTGACAGGCTACTAGTTGATGACCCTAACCTTCATCTTTATAATTTCTTAGAATTATGAGATACTTTTGGATATAAAGATGTTTTTGATGAGATAATTCAACTAAGACTTTTTCCTTTTTCTTTTAGGAACAAGGTGAAGAGTTGGTTGTCTTTATTATCATTAGGTTCCATTACAACTTAGGATGACTGGTTATAAAAATTTATTGCAAAGTTATTTCCACTAGCCAAGACAACCATGTTCAGAAATGAGATCACCACATTTTTATAAGTGGAAGGAAAAAATCTATATGATGCTTAGGAGTGATTTAAAGAATTATGAAAGAAGTGTCCACACCATGGACTACCCCAATGGCTTCAGATCTAGATTTTCTACAATAGTTTCACTTCGACCATGAGAACCATTTTGGATTCAGCTATTGGAAGAGCCATCATAGGTAAAACTGTTGAGGAGGCCCATGACCTAATTGAAGATGTGGCCATTAACAACTACCAATAGGGCATGAAGAGAAAGGTAAACAAGAAATCTACTAGTCTTTTTGAGATTGATGTCATTACCTCCATAAACTCTTAATTGGTTGCTTTAACCAAAAAGATGGAAGCTTTAAGGTCCCAATCTCAAACCAACACTATCAATGCAATCCAAAACCCATTTGTTTCATGTGATATTTGAGAAAACCCCTATTCAAGTGATAAGTGTCAATTTAGAGTAGAACCAGTCCAATTCGTCCAACAATCCAAGCTCACCTACAACCCTTACAATAATACCTACAATCCAAGCTAGCATAACCACCCTAATTTTTTTTAGAATCAACCCAACCACCAATCCACCACCAAAACAACAATTTTCACCCCAATCCACAACCCTTTAACCTACCCCAAGAAAAGAAATCCAATTTTGAAGAAATGTTGACCCAATTGATGTAAACCAATAATGCCAACATTCAAAGCCAAGTTGTATCAATAAAGAATCTTAAAAATCAAATAAGTAAACTAGCCCAAGCCATAACCAATCGCCCTATAGGAACCTTGCTCAATAATACCGAGTCAAACCTAAAAGACAAGGCAAGGAAGCTTGTAATGCAATCTACACATTTAGGAATGACGAAATGGATGATGAAGATGATGAAGATGAGATAATGGATGACCCTGTGATCGTAAACCTTCCAAAATATATATAAAAGTTAATAAAATATATAATTTGGTTCGGTTTTTTTTTTGCTTTTCACTTTTTTATCTAAAATCCAATCCGATCCTAATATATACATTTAATATCCGAACTTAATCATAACTAAATAAGAAAAAATATATATTGAAACCAAACCAAACACTATAGTTCAAATCGATTTTCAAATTTTTTGGTTTTTTTTCTCGCTCCTAATAATACATAACCTAACCATGAAAATTACTGTCCAATATGGCTTGCATCCAATGTTGCTTGACTCTTATTTCAATTAGACAAACCAAATCAAGATTTAATCTTTGAATTATATCTATTACATCTTTTCCTTTTAGAGCTGCATCCATTTTCCTTTTTCAATCACAATTGAAATGTGACAAATTGGTATTAGAACTTTGAAAGATCCAACCATGGAAAGAAGCTATATCAGAGGATGAAGTGCTTGATATCCTAAAAGAGTAAGTTCAAGCTTTGCAAATTATGGTGAATGAATATATAGCTGCAAAATCAAGGGTGTTGAAATGGTTGGAAGAGCAAAATAAAATCTTGGAGGCCAAGTTGGACAACATTGGAAAAGCATTGATGCCAAGTTGGATAAGCAATGGGAGCAAATCCACCGAGTGCTTGAGTTGTTACAATCACAAGGAGTAGTACAAGCTTCATCTGAGATATATGGTATCACCAGCAACCATCCAACCTCAATGTTACAACTCAAGAAAAAGGTCATGAACCAAGAAGATTTTTTAATAGCCAAATAGGACACTTTCAAGAAGTTCCTAGTTGTTCACAGGCCAATCTTGGATGTTTCCGGTGAAGAAGGTGACAATGATGCATTCAAATCATTGGTTATAGATGCTAGTTATGAAGAGTAACTAATACTTTCAAGAAGTTCCTACCGGTGAAGAAGGTGATGATGATGCATTCAAATCATTGGTTATAGATGCTAGTTATGAAGAGTAACTAATATTTTGACCAAGGATACTTCGCAAATTGTGGCTGATTTGCTGAAAGAGTTCGGGAACCATATTGAGTATGCAATAGAGTGAACCAAAGAGGCTCAAAAGTGGTATAATGAAAGGGCATTGCCAAGCTTTGGTCCAGGTACATGGTACATTAGAGAAAGGCAGTGGACTTGTGCACCAATTCCACCAGCTTTTGTGGACAAGAGGGTGGAAATTATGGATTAATCCATCATTAAAATCAGTGGACTAGAAAGATGGACTTGGGATCCTGGTAAAGCTTTCGTTATTAACAACAATGGCTGCAACAATAAGGAAAATATTAACTTTTGGTTTACAGAATTTATCCAATTTCGCTTTTTTCTATCATTCCTTATGTTAAATTTATTGCTACTGCCAACTTTGGCCCCAAAGCCATTCAAAATCGGGTGCTGAGCCTTCAGGTTGTGTGGAACTTGCAAAACATGTTAGTAAGAGTTGCCCAAACCTTCGATTTTGTGGATTGATGACATTTGAGATGCTTGATTATTCATCAACATTAGAGAACTTTAAGACTAACAAATTGCAGCAGTGAGGTCTGCAAGGTTCTTGGAATACCAAAAGAGCAATGTTAACAAACAATGGGAATGTTTGGCGACTTTGAGCAATCTATTGAAATGGGAATTCATGAAGATAGTCAGAACAAGGCTAAGCTTGATAACTTTTTTAGGTAATTTTCTACCAAGGATGGTAATGAGATGATCAGCTTGAGGGAATATATGACCCAAACGAAGGGGGGCCAGAATGACATCTATTACATCACTGGTGAGAGTAAAAAAGCTGTCGAGAACTTCCCTTTACTTGAGAAGCCAAAGAAGAGGAGTTATGATGCCCTTTGTATGGTTGATGCTATTAATGATTATGCTGTTGGTCAGCCATTTCATCACATTTTAGCTGTTGGACATGCAGAAACTAAGGGATTTTCCAGCATTACGACTGTTGTCTCGAGAACAAATGAACCAATTTGCAAGTTGGTGCAGCAGCTCTCTAAGCTAGTAGGTTTGCCTGAGGTGCAGGATCTTACTCCCTTGCCCTTTGCTGAACGAGAATTGAAGTTGATAAAGATTGCTGTGAACGCCACTCGACCGGATGTCCTCAACATTTCCAACATTTTTAGAAACAAGTTTGCAATACAAAATTGCTGGTGCCCTGTGGTATATGTGAGGATTCATTCTGAGATTGTTAAAAGCAAGGAAATGTGCAATCAAGCCATTCTCATCTGTTGTTCGTGGTCTGCGTAAGATGAAAATTGTTGTTGAAGCAAAAACATTGCTACTGAAAATGATAGCAGAGAGCCCACCCCCTGGAAATGCAATTTTTAATTTAGTTGTCATCAATGGCTATTTGAAAGCTGGAGATATGGACAAAGTAAAGGAGGTGATAAAACTGATTGAGGATATGGGTATGAAACCTGATGTTACTGTTGTGATGAGTGGTTATATGAATGGTGGTTTTTATAGTTTGGGGTATGTTAGTTCTGACACTGAGCAAGCAGTCGATTACCTCATGGCCAAGGTAAAGAAGGTTAAGTTGGTTGGTCACCGTTTTGATCCTTGGGGACAAGGATCTGCTAAAGAGGAGGGTAATGTGATGAAATGACTGTTCGCAATTAATGGCAAAGCAGAAATGGAAGTTTACAGAGAAGCTGGGGTTAATCAGTATGCAAGTGAGTTGAAGAAAGTGGAAATTCAGGAAAGTATGGAAGAAGCTGAGCTTAAGATAGTGGAATTAGGAGCTGAAATAGAAGCCGATGATGAGGCAATAGCTGGATTGGAAGCTGATTATAAAGCAGTAGCAGAATGGGGAGTTGACTGTGAAGAAACAGTCAATGATTTTGGTACAACAGCTGTCATAGCGTTTGTTATGGTGCTTGTCATTTTTGTTGGTATTTACAAAGCCTTGACAATTTCTGTTTTGGAAATTATGTCACGTGTTTAGCTTTATATAAGAGCTTCCCTGTTATGGAAATTTACAACTTTTCTCTCTGTTCTTTTAACCCTGTCTCATTCTTCTGATCTATTTTCTCATCTTTTACTTTCTAGTCCTTTCTTTTTCTGTTTTCCTTCTTCAGTCACAATTGATCTGGGACAGAAATAAAGGAATCTCTTTGGAACATCTTAATTAGTATTAAACATTTATGATAAGAAGTATAGTTAATTCTCTCTTGAATATTCGAATTCTGGTGTTTTAATTTCTAGAAGATATGTTAATGATGGGATGGAATCAACAAGTACATTGCTGCATTTTGCCTTGGCGATACGGTTCCAGCTGTAGTTATTGTTGATGATTTTAGAGATTTCTTCGATGGAAGGTATTTTATTTAGCTACAAGTCCAACCACCCTTTTTCTAATACCTTATAAATCATCAATACAGATAATTAGGACCCATCCAGACAGATATGGCAAGGAAGGGGAAATATTTACAGTAAGTTTTTAGAGAAGTTTTAAAAAATTTTTAATATAAACGATTTAATTAAAATTTTAATAAAAAAGTTTACACTGATAGATTAATGGAGTTCAAAGAGAATATCAATGATGTATAAAAAAATTAAAAATATCATTTATAATTCAAGTTCGATCGATATTTATTTACCAATCAAAATTCTTTCAAAATTTTTACTAAAAATAATTATTAAAAAATACATCAAAATTTATTACATTTTTTTTTTATTTTAAACACTTCATTTATATAATAAAACTTTTTAATTTATCTATTTTTATTTTTAATTTTTATTTTTATTTAATCATTGAAAGTTTCACAAATTTCATTTCAGAAACTTTAGTGAAAGTCTACCGCCTCTTCGGAAGAGACTTGGCAATGGTTCGGACTCTAGCTTTGTGTCACCAATCACAATGCAATAATTCATGCAAAGTACATAAATTTTCACTGGAAAAATGCTTCATGAACTTGGGGTTAATGAGAAATACTAATTGGAGTTCAACGTATGCACAGTACAAAAGGGCCTTGCAATCTTTTATTATCTGATAGGAACCATGGGGACTCTCCAAGGCTGCTATCTATCTACAAGAGCTGGATTCCTGCTATTTTTACAGTCAGAGGTTTGTGTTTTGAATTTTGAAGTCCCCTAATCTTTGTTTCTGATAGGCTATATAGCAGGTTGATGTGTCTGATAAAGCATCTGCTGTGGCTTAATTTTATTTTGGATTTTCTTTTCTCATCTGTTTTTTCGCAATTTTTTTTCTTGCTCTTAGTTTTTTTTTTTTTTTTTTTTTTTTTGCCAAAGGTGATGGTGCCGTATCGTTTCTTTTGAAATATAACAGCTATTCAGAAAATGGCTGCTCCAAAGCTTTGCTTGGTGATAATGCTAAATCAATTATCAAGTGTAACATGGTATTATCATGTCATTTGATATTTTATATTGTATTATTGATATGATATTATAAATTTTAAAAAATAAATTTTAAAAAATAAATTTTATTAACGAGATTTATAACATGATATTTAACGGTTGATATAATATTATTATATCAATATATTGTTAAAAATTAAAATTGGACAGCAAAGAAATATTTATGTAAATTTTAATAATTTAATGATTATTTTAAAAATACGATTATGATTTAATGATCAAAGATGCAATTTATCCAATTGTTTTTTGGGAGTTGGATCAGCGTTAATCCTAAACAGTATGCTACTTGGACTTTTTTATGCACACAACAAAAGGCAGTAAGTCGGTTACAAATAATTAAAGTGAAGGTGATTCACACATTATTTACTTGCAGTTACATTTTTCGGGTTAACTGTTAAGCAACAAACTCTTGTCTGATACTCGGGCTCACAGAATTCTCCTCCAAGATCATCACAAGCCTCTCCTAAGAAGACCCTCAAGTATTAACCATATGTCAAAGGAAAGGCAACTGCAAAATTTAACGTCTCAAAAACAACCAAGATTATCTAAAGATATTACATATTGGGACTGTTGTACTCCAAGTATTCTCTCTCAATCTGCTCTGAAGCATTCTTATCCTATTGCTTCGAGCTTCTGGCCTTAGCTTCACTTAAGGGTACATCTCAACATCCCAAGCTTCTCATCCAATAGTCTCACATACCTCAGCTGGAAAAACGCTACAATAAACCACTTTCGGAGTTAAGCAAGTCGCGGCAAATAGACGACGAAGCCAATAAAAGTTGGTGGAGGGTAGCTGTAATCAACTGTTGAGTTGTCCTGTGCAACAGGTGTTGCTTAATTTGTCGGGGAACATCGAGGAGTCTGCACTTTTAGCATGGATCTCCATGGCAGGACAAGGTTTTGGTAGATGTAAAGCTCAAGGCTGCCAGCATTTTTTAGGGGATATTTTATTGCTGGATTTAGAGCATCCAAATATATAAAGTTCTTTTGATTAATGACATTAATAGATAAGATAGATGCCAATTTTTCCTTTTTTTCACAAGGTATATATCTAGTTTGACTAAGAATGTGGTGGTGACGCCTCCACAGCTCTCCAATCCGCTTAGAGTTTTCCGATACTTAAATAAGTAGTGTGAAGTCTGATTATTATTTTGAATTATTTTAACACACCATAAATACAATGATTGATTTTTTAAGAATATTTTGTGTTTTTCGTACATGTAATTTATGGTTCTCAGAAAGAGACGAATTTGCGACACAACCTCAATTGCCATGTCGTTTTAGAATAGGTTACATACTTCCATATAGAAAAAAGAAGTTGAAAATGTTATTTGAACTTAGCTAATAAGAAAAAGAAGTTGAAAATTGATATGTACATATTGAAGATTCTTGTAAATTAATTAATCGCCCTAAAATTCTGCAAATTAAAGCTGTGCATCTTTTTTTTATTTTTTAATTTTTTTTGCAAATGCCAAAGCATTGGAAATGAAAAAGATGGACTAGAAGAAGCATAAACAGCATTTTAGCGAGGATGTAAGGGCAAGCTTAACAGTGACTAGCCTCCGCAACCCATGCTTTTGGAGCATGCTAAAACTTCTGGTTCCGGCTGCCGCTCTACTTCCCTACCCACTACATTATTTTCCTCTATTTTTTCATGCTCCCTTAGGCATAGAAATTGCATGAGGATACGTTTTGAATGATTTCTCACACTATTGCAAAGATAAAACTGAACTAATTTAGAAAACATAAATTAAGCATTACAGAGAAAACATGAATAATTTAGAAGCTTAGAGCATGGATAAACTTTCTTTCCGCTTCCATTGCCGTAAGCAGTTGAGGACCAATATATGCCATGCAGTTCTGTCAACTAGAGTTCTTGTCGCTACAAAGAAAAGTCGATATCCTACTCGAGTCTGAAAGTCTATTGACCTAACTACATTACTTTAAAAAAAAATACAAAACAAAACAAAATGCTACTCTTGTTCTCAGTCAACTACAAGTTCAAGATAGCCATGAAAAATACATTCAAATTCAATCCGACTCCATCAGAAACTACTAATAATTTTTTTTTTTTCAAAATAATGTATTATACATCTCATTTTTCAGGAGAAGACACCTGTTTCCCTATTAAAGCCCACTTGAAAAGGTATTTATAGCAGGATGATTTACAAGTTGGGTAACCAGACCATACTGTTACCAGGAAAGAACCAACAATATGTACGGTGCATTAGTTCCTGTCCGACCAAAAACAGAATCTCAATCCCATCCTTGAAATCCATGAAGAAAATTACTATAACAAGTTGATTTTACTGCAAAAGCACCCGTGATTTTCAAAAAGGTTTTCCCAACATAAAGACAACTATGAAAACCCCACCACAATTAGTTGTTTAAGAACACTATAACGCAGATGTGTCCCGCAGTTATCAGATCAAATAGACAATGTCAGCGTTAGAAATCTCTTTCACAGCCAGTCTTCACTTATAGAATTAGCCATGTATACAATGCCGCAAGCCCAGTTTCAGATGGAGAAAACATTAAGATACTTGAACAGTGCTCAAATGAACCAATAGCCGCATGCGAACAGAATGCCTGGTCTCTTCACATGTTGTAAATAGAGCCACAGCAGCCTATAGACCAAAAGTGAAGTCCAAAAATATCCTATTCCTAGAATCTGCACAGGCTTTAGTATCAACATACTAACATTTCAATCAAAAACTATGCAGCTGGGTTAACATGGGAACAAGCTCATCACTAGAAGGCCTATCAGCAGGCAAATCTGATAGGCATACAACAGCAATTCTCACTGCCATCAGCATCTCATCTTCCTTTACTTCTTCCCCAAGAATACTTTTATCTAGAGCTTCCCATGCCTCCCCTGCCTGCTGTAAATGCCGTAGCCACTGTCCTAAACTCCCTCCACTGTCTGCTTCAAGGAAAATTGGATCAGTGGGATATCTACCAGTCAAGAGAACACCCAATATCATCCCAAAGCTAAAGATATCACTCTTATCAGTATACCTGTTGGAATTGAAACTATCCATCTTCGTTAGAACAAGCATGTGGTTTAATTCAAGAGGTGTTTCACATATTAGAAATAGCATCATTAACTAATGATGTTCAGTTAGCAAAACATTGAGACTTTTTGTTTCATAATAAGGAGACATGAAAGCAAGGAAAAAACAGAAAATAATAATGCACAGTCCAATCTCAATTGCCTTATATCAATTTTCCATTTTACTGCAGCAAGTCTGCCAGGAAAACAAAAGAGCAGTGGTTCCAAAAATAGCATGCATTATTAAGTTCCAGTAGAAGACTGGAAAAACATCAAGGGACCTATGAATAAGACCAATATATGCAAATTTCCAAAGCAGTTATCTAAAATTTAATTTGTTATCATCTGTCATAGTGAAATTTGTTTGTTATGCATATATTGTGTATTAGAAACTGAAACAACTACAATATCTGCAACAAGCTCCACACTATTAATAAAATCTAAAGATGCCATAACCAGATTCCTGACAATTATAATCCTTATGAAGGAATAGGGATATCAATATGGAGCTACCGACTGCAGCCAACCACAAGTCACACCACAGCTCAAGCAAAGATGCAGTAACCTTTA
This sequence comes from Durio zibethinus, assembly GCF_047325235.1. Classification (NCBI taxonomy): domain Eukaryota; kingdom Viridiplantae; phylum Streptophyta; class Magnoliopsida; order Malvales; family Malvaceae; genus Durio; species Durio zibethinus. Next base: position 23,821,759 of record NC_143166.1, read on the forward strand.
AATAGCAGAATACTTTCAGTACCTGCAGTTCTGGAAACACTCCGGTGCACCGTAACCTGAAGTTGCCCTATCTATATTAGGCATGCGCTTAGCCAAACCACAATCTGCCAGCCTTGGTTCAAATTCAGCATCTAACATCACATTTGTGGGCTTCAAGTTGTAGTGCAAAATCTGAGGGATGCAAGTAAAGTGAAGATATTGAAGAACCTTAATCACTCCGACAGCAATCCTGAGCCTGACATCCCATCCAAGCTGCAGCTGATTTCCCCTAACTCTATTCATTGCATCCTCAAGGCTCCCCGTTGGCATATAATCATAAACCAAAGAAAACCTATCAGATTCACCAACATAAGCCCTTAAACTCATCAAATGCCTGTGTCTCAAGGTAGCAAGAACCTCCAGTTCTTGTTGTATCCTTCTCTTCACGGACTTTCTCTGCCTTTCCGGTGAACCACTATCAAAGGGCTCAAGGACTTTGACTGCAACAGTGAGCCCATTATCAAGAACTGTTTTATAGTACTTGCCGTTGGAGCTCGATCCTAGCAACTGATTCTCATTTGCAAGAGCTGATTGCAGAGTCTTAGAAGATATTTTCGGGGAAAATATAACGGGACCTTTGAGGATTGGGGTTTGATTCATGAACCGAACCGCAAATTTGATTAATACAGCAAAAAGAACGGCTCCAATCAACCCAGTTAGAATTCCTAGCACAATGCTGAGAATTATCCTTTCGAGTCCAATCTTGAGTTCTTGAGGCCTAGAAGGTGAAAGAGGCTGATAAGAGAGGTATCTAATGAGCCTTTCTTTGCATTCTACAGTTGTTTGGTGAAAGCAAAGAAGAAGCAGCAGCAAAAGCAAAGAGAGAGTGCAACTTCTTATTTTCTCCATAGAAGCAAAAAGCAACGAACAAACATCAAAACCGTGAAAAATAAAGAGAAACTGAAGATATGGACAGTTCTTCTTTCTTATCTTAAAGCTTCAAATCCACCATAGCTAAAAATCCAAAACCCCATAAAAAGTGCTCCATGTTTCTTCAGCATCCTACAAAACAAAACAGAACAGAACAGAACCCAAAGGAACTTAAATTTCCTACACAAGTAGTTCAAAAACTGGGACTTTCTTCAATGTTCCAACTTATTTGGACACAGAAATGACAAGGAAACCCTCCAGAGGTACCTTCGAGCAATTGAATCTGGATGAGTAACAGATAAAAATCAAAATTTTTTCAACCCAAAATCTTCAAAAGAAAGACGCAAAGAATCATTTCGTCCCTGACTTTTATTTGCGCCATGACCTGAAACTCCAGACGAATCTAATCTTCAAACTTAAAACCAAAAAATAAAGATTGTACCCAACTTAAGCAACAGAGCAAAAACCAAAAGAGAAACGTTTCTCACATTCGACAGAGAAATTTGTCTTTAAAGTATTAACAACATCAGATGAAAACCCAGTTTTTATTTTCCCTCTCAAAGCCTGACTAAACTCCAAAGCTTCGAAGATTTCCCAGTCAAAGAGTAAGCAAACTTAGAAAATTATTAGTCGTTTTCTAACATTTTTTTTTGTTTAAATTTTCTTAACCAATAATTGCTTTCATTGGGCTTCAAAACATCATAACAAAAAAAATCAAGCTCTAACTGTTTCCTTTCTTCACTACCATAAATAATTCTAACTAAAATTTTTCTAGTCTTGAAAACAAAAAAAAAAAAAAATTCAACAACTTTGTTTTGGTTTGTTTTTCTCTCTCTAATCCTAAAATAGGGGCCAAGCCAAGGAGGACCATTTTTCTCTGCTCTTCTCTTCCCGCCTCAGAGTGCAGGGCAGGGGGTGGGGTCCAGTGCCATGTGGGCGGAAGCATTGCTATCCGGCCGATGGCGAGACATCGAAGTGTGTGTGACAAGTACCTGGGAGAATCGTGAGCGTTGGTTGGGAACCCTACGGTAATTTGTGCGGTGTGGCTTTTCGTGACTGACTGACTGTATTATACAAATGGAACAGCACTCTCTTACGCTTATGGTGCGATTAGTAAAGTTTCATTTGCTAAGATTGTGAGTTTTTATTTTATTATATATTTATTAATTTAAAAAAATGAAATGAATAGACCTTAATTGTTGAAATTTTAAGATATCTCTTTTAATATTTATCATCTAATTCATTTAAATATGTACTTATTATAAATTACATTATTTAATAAAAATTTTAATAAATACAAAATATTACATAATGTTAACATTTAATTATATTAAAATAAAATTTCATAATTTTAATTTCTATAATAAAATTCAAAGAAATTTCAAAAAATTATTGTTATTTTTTAGTGAAGTTCAAATTTTATTTAAATACTATCTTATAAAAATATCATTTCGTATTTTTATATTTGAAATTATTTAAAATTAAATGTTGATTACAAGAACTAGAAGTTTAATTTTTTACTAACAACCACACCGTTGTTAATTATAATAATTAGTAAATTACTGCCACAATTCTAAAATTTGATAGCTTAGGACCGCCAAAAAATAATAATAATAAAACATCCATTGAATTGTAAAAATAGTAGAAGTAATGAACTTATAAAAAAAAAAAAAAAGGTCGTTATCTATGAAATATAATTAAAATTTTACTTAAATTTTTATTTTTTATTATAATCAATTAATCTTTAATATTATTTACATTTAATTAATTTTTTATTTGAATGAAAAAATTTAACACTATAATTTTTTTTATCAATTAAAATAAAATTACTTATAACATCAATAAAATAAATAAAAATTTACTACGTAACACAATTAATATATATGAAAATTAAATAAAATAAAAATATTTGTCTTTTCTATTTTCTCTAATCATCTCTTTTTAAAATCTCTTTAAAAACTCAATTAACTGTAATTAAAAAATTGGTTAACTAAATTTTGTCCCTTGATTAAATTTCATCTTTAAGAATTCAATTAAATCCAATAAAAAATTAAATATTTGATTAATTGTAATTAAATATAAAAAACTTAGTAAAAAGGAGAAAAAAGTGGGGAAGAGAAGAAAAAGTGCATAAATTTGCTCTTCATGCGTATCCAAACAATTAAATTGCAGGCACAAGAAAGTATCACTAAGACAAATTTACAAACATAGAATTGACCTAAAATATCATCCTCAATCAACGGCTCCACAAACATAACACATTGCATTACTTAGGCCGCCCCTGTAAATCTTCGCTTCAAGCTGATCACAGCTCAAGGTGATAGGCCATTCTTATACAACCTTGAGGTATCCATGGGGCAGGCAAGTACAACCTGCCACTCTCCACTCTCCTATAATCACCCCCAAACACTGGCGACATCCATTTCAATTAGAAGCAGCTCTTGAATTTATAGATATAATAATTACACAAAATGTTAATACATTTTTCAAATTTCACACTTCAGGTTCAATTCATACTTCCCATTTGGTTTTTCTGTTTCTTTCTTTCGTGGAAGTTACCCGTTTGAGTCTGATAATAAAGCAAGGACCTCAGTATCATCAAAATTGGATTCTACTGCAAGCTCAAGAGGGATTTTACCTTCCGTATTTAATGCCTGTGGATTTGCTCCCCTGCAGAAAACCATAAGCAATCTTTGTAACATTCCAAATAGGGCCAAGTCTTTTGTATGTGTGTGTGTGTGCACGCGTACATGCACGTGCGTGTGTGCATGCACACGCGAGAGAGAGAGAGAGAGAGAGAGTTCCGTAGATGAGTAATCTACTATCAAAGGAAAATTACATATAGAGCGTGCACATAAGACGAGCCATATTAAAACAAAAATTCAAGAAAACTGCTATGAAAACAATGCAAATATAACCATTATGTAGCAAGGATCCTCAAATCACCTGGCAAGGAGTAATTTAGCAAGTGCAGCTTTGCCTTTGAGAATACATCGATGAAGTGGCATTTGACCTCTTGAATCCATTGCATTTATATTTGCTCCATATTGTAATAGAAGTTCAAGCATGCCAATGTCTGTGGTTTCACATGCAAGGTGAAGTAAGGTGCAACCATCTAAATCATCCATGGATTGGCCCTCACTGCTGCCCCTCAAGTTGAAAGAATTAGCAGAGGATCTGTCTGATGAATTCCCTGTTATGTAACTGGAGTTATCAACATTTGAATGTTCTTGCAGTAGCATCACTTTGGCAAGGGTTAACGAAGACCCAGAAGATTGTTCATACACTGCATTCACATCTGCTTCACAATTAACAATATAACGGTATACAGCCTTCTTGTCATTGGCATGAACACCCTCCCATATTTGTTGTGCCACTGAATGACGATGTTGCTTGTCTTTCGGCTTCCGAACAAAAAGCTTTTCTGCATACTGAGACCAAAAAGAAAAAGGAAAATTCCTTTAATTGTTTACAGACATCAGATAATTATAAATTTTTTAAAAATAAGTTATTTTTTTAAGCCTAAGAATATGCTCAGGCTTTCACGAATCATCAAATTTAAAGCACAGCACCAATGATGTATTTGATTGGAGTTAATGGGAAGGAGATGGTCAACCCTTCCACTCCATCCACAACATCACCTTAAGCCTATCTTTAAGACATAAAAGAAAAGAAATCAAAAACAAGAAGAGGGTACAAGTGGCATTCAAAGTAGAATGCAAATCATCAAGTTGTTGACAGCTTACTTGTTAAATTTAAGTTGAAGCAGTCACAGGTAATTATTTGCTTTGCTTAAGTTCTAGAATTAATACTGTTCAGCTAACCCCCCAAAATCTAATTTATATCTGATATCATGCATATGTTTGCCTTGTGAGCCATAATTAAAAATTTAAGGAAAACAAGATCATCTTCTGTAGTAACCCATCGGCAACTATCTAAATAATAAAAATTTAACGACTAGAGTAGAAGAAAAAATGCTAAACCTTTGCATGAATGAACTTCTCCTTTACAGATATAGAATCAGAATGACAAGGTTTGCCCGGAAGAAGCAGCTGCGGTTTATCAGACTTGTAAAAGCTTCATCACCAGAATAATGAGCATTAGTGACAAAAGGCAAGATAATCAAGTTTGATTTTATATTATTTATCTTATGTTTAGTCATTAGAAAAAGATTATTTACCCTGTGAGGGTAAGATCAACATGGAAAGCACTTCTTGAATGCAACAATTCCTCCCAAACTGAATTAGCGAAGGTGTTGCCCAGAGATTGAAACAAACTTATAACGGAAGGCTCCCATACTTTTACATCAAGAGTGAGTGACCTAACCTGAAATATGAACCAACAAAAACTTAAGAGCTACATAAATGAGGAAGCAACATTAACATCATTAGCAAGAGATGGTTTTATCCAGCTAAGAGAATTCATTTCAGCAAAAACCAGTCTAGTCCATAGAAATAGCTAATACAAACTCCAACAAGCAAGAGACTAACTGTTCCCTTATTCTCAAATTCCTAATATCCAATCAATGGTAGTTATTCATCCTATTTGTACTACAATGTTCGTTACTGAGAACCATTTATCCTTTAAAAATAAGAAAATCCAAGAGAAAGAGCAATTGGTCAATAAAACATACTATTTTAAGAGATGCAGGATTCTCATAAAGGGATGCATAAAAAGGTCCATATATAATTTATTCAATTTACCTTTGATATGTGAACACCAAGATTACGGTGAACACCAGAACATTCAATACAAACAAGAACACCCAGATTCAAAGATGCCCAATCAGGTTCAGGGGCACCACAATCTGCACATTTATCATTTCCACATACTCTTTGCAGTACATCAATTGGCTTTTCATTTTTTAGACAGGACCTTTGATGTTGTGAAGCTCTTGATTGGCGTTCATTATGTGCACTTACAAGGTTTCTCTCAGAGGTATACTCTTCAAGAGCGGTATGATCAAAATCAGAACTTTCAAATGAACTACTCTCACTGGCAGATCGATGATGACCACTTCCAATGGGACTAGCAGAAAGACACTGAAATATTATTGGAGTATAATTGTCAATATATCAGTAAGGAAATCAACAAGCAAAAATCATGCTACATCTTTAATAATTACCCTCTCAGGAGCCTGAGAACTAAGTAATGAAGCAATAACCCCAGTTATCTTTTCAATCCAATCCATTTGATCTAGTGCACTCTCTGCCTGCACTGACAAGCAGAAACAAACATTATTGAGGATCAATGCCAAATAATAACCCTTAATCCTACACAAGTGCAACATTTTTGGCACCACTATCAGTCAATAGGTTGATCCCAGAAATAAGATAAATAGATAGATATAGATTAACCCCTAATCAGAAACACAGCCTACACCTAAATCATACCTGCAAAGTGTAATTCTTTGTTGGAGAAATTATCCTAAAACAAAACCTCAAATCTGACTGGTCAGCATCAACTTTAATTGTTGATGTAAGCAGGTTCACTGTGTGATGGGCAACAGATTTTTCATCATGTACACCACCATGATAATGAGAAGAAAGCCACCGACCCAATAATCCTGATCCAAGCTCAGAGCTATTTCTCTGACCAGAAAGCTGACTGCTGGACCCCTATTAATACATAAAGAAAAATTATAAGAACATAATAGAGCATTGACCACAAAAGTAACTTCAAGAACCCTATTTCTCAAAGTTTTTCCCAAAGGGGGAGAGTGGGAAGAATCTTACAGATGATTTGCTACACTGCTTACGGTAGTAATACAGCATCCCTCGGCTATCAAGGACAAAAAATCTTCTTTTCCAGTCACCTCTCAGGTTTGATGAACGTTTGGAGAGATAGCCTTGTCGAATGGTTTGAACCTGCAGGAGTAATTTTCAGTTTTAGATGCAGATAGACAGTTACACAGATGCAAAAGCATTAACAGGACTAATAAAATCTCACAAACAGAACTCTGAGATAACTTAGAATCTTCTTTAAACCTTTCCCTTTGCTGCAGATTGCATAACTGCCTCTATCATTTTATGTGAACTTCTACCTATCGCTTGTATACCATCTCCATTAGGAGATCCATTAGAACCATTAGAAGACCATCTAATCTCTCTGTCAACCTGCCTTTTGTACTCCTGCATTCTTTCATTCAAAGCTGCCTGCTCATAGTTGGATCTTTCCCTTGATTGCCGTGCATACGTCAAGACCTGCAGGATGTGCATTTCAACAATTAGCACACAATATAGCATAGTGAAATCACAAATATAGGTATCATCAATAATGACAAGATACAAATTTTCCTTTTGCTTTGGTTTGCTTCAAAGGCCATCCAATTATAAACCAGGACCTAATAACTTGCTATGACAAATCTCTCTAATAACTGATATTTTATTTGGTGTAGGGATATTATTTTTCTTCTTTGTTTGTGCAAAACAAATGGATGAAGAAAAGAGAGCTAATTCAGAGATGTAGAAATATTTGTCTCAGTCTAGAGGAAACTTATGATAACAAACCTGGTTAATATATGGCTCCATTTGATGCAATAATTCATAACCCTACAAATGACAAAAATTCGTAATAAGCAATGCATCATGCATGTGATAGAAACCATGAGAAAGAAATTGAGAAGTTCTGTTATGTGATCACCTGTTTGAAGTAACGAAGATGAGCATCCATAGTCCCACTGACTGCTTCCAGAAACTCAAATCTCGTTTTTGCTTCAACAATTGAAAGAGCAGTAACCTGTAATCATAAACCACAGTATTCTAATTACATGTCTGGAACCACATCTAAAATATCACAGCAACATCAATTTAGAAAACGATCTGCAAGCAATTTACTCACTAGATTAAAACGTGCTTGCTCAAATGTCGACCTCGCATTATGCAGTTCCTAGAACAACTCCAATCATGTCAGAGTATGTAGAAAGTTCTCATCAATATGATAGCTATGTAGGCACGAAATTAGAAACCATCAAGCCATTTGGCAAGATACCTCTTCCAAAACATTGGCAATATCACTCTTCGTACTTTTCCTCAGTGAAAGAAACTTCTCACGAGCCTGCAAGATTATTTGAACTGGTATAATATAACTCTGAATCTGATTTTAGACCAAGCCAAAACATATAAAGTAACATTCAAGAAACATTAATTACATCAAACCAACAAACTGCACTAGCAAAATAATTTAGCTTCTAAAGTACCTGGTCATAAATGAGACTAGCCTTGTCAAAGCGCTTACGTGCTTCCTGCACTAAGATAAGATCTTTTAAAACCAGAAGCAAAACAAATAAAATAGAAGATCTAGAATGATACGCAGATTATTAAATGTCGGATGAACCTATAGCAGAGCAAAAAATAAACAACCTATATTTCTCTTAATAAGACTGTTTTACATAGCAAGAGTTGTTAGGGCTACCCAGCTTCCCTTTTCTTTTTTTTTTTGCCCAAAGAAAAGGAGGACTACCCAGCTTTTAGTTAGTTCCATATCCTCCAACTTTATAGGGCTGCTTAAATCTCATATGCAAGAAGAACTGATGGTTACCTTGACCTCAAGTAAATCAATATTGACAAACTGCAGTAATCTGTCATTCAGCTCGGTTTCAACCTGAGAAAGCAAAGAAAGAAGTTCATAATTTAATATTATTGCAAGTCAATATGATTGGGAAATAAACTATATATAGTGTTGAAGTTCAACATAGTTGCAACATTTGCATTCTCAAAATATTCAAAAGAAAGATCTAATAATTGACATCAGGTCAGTTTTCAAAAATTTTGAGCATTGCAATTTTAAATAGCCATTAAGAAAAAAAATCAACAACAGATTATTTAGTACCAAATTTCTAAGAGATTATCAGTCTTTCAGTAATTATTCTTGAAGCAGCAGTTGTAGAATGTCAAAGAATTGAATTCAACCTAAATCAGTTATCTGAGGTCCTCACTCCTCAGTAATAAATTTGATATTCAGGCTCACAAGATACTTCAGAAATTTACCTGGGATCGAAGAACTTCCTTGTATGTGCCAATTTCTCTCAATGCTATGGTAAACTTGGTCATAACAGGCCCTAAAGGAGGAGAAAATAAGGTTAAATTGCTGCTAAGGTGCCATAAAAATCATAATCAGGCCAGAATATAATCTTCATGTGATGTCAGAACTACAGAACAAAATGAGAAAGTAATAAGAAGGCATTTGGACATCTTATCAGATCAACCCAACAACTATTACAATGGGAAGAATCATTAAAGCAACAATAACAAAGCCACTACCGCTTAAGAATGCCCTATCACTTCAAGGTACATATGTATCAACCAATATTCCAAAAATTACAATAAACAATTTTGGCACAAATATTGAAAAATACATACCTCCAAAAGCCACACTAATAGGGTCATTATGCCCCCCACCAAACATTTCAAGGGCACTTGCAAAAGCAATGTCCTCATCATATCCCTCCCCAAGTCCTTCACTGCAATCAGAAAAAAGATCATGCAAATTAATATTTCACAAACTCATGGCTACAATAGCAAGCAGTAGCAACTACCTCCCCTCCTCCCTCTCCAAAGGTAGAAACCAAAGAAAAAAAAAAGAATAAAAGTCTATTCCCGTTGAAAGCGACAATTATGAAACTAGTTTTACAGTAAGAATAATGAAACTCATAAGTATCAAGCATCCTCGAGTACACAAGTGTGGACTCAACACAGTTTCTATCTATTATTTGAGGGTCGTGTACCAAAGAAAAATAAATAATGCATAAATAAACATTGAAGTTTTTGTTACATTGCAAGGTTGCATTCAGTTTTTGTTTCAGATACTTTCCCACATGTACGGAATGATGTTGAAAAACAAATGAGACTTCCTCAAACTAGAAGAAATTTAAGAACAAACACAGGTTATGACAATTATTTACAAAACTGACACCCCTTATGTTCAAGAAGGATAAATAAACAAACAGTGAGCAAACAATACTTTGCCCATTAATGAAAGACTTATTGGACCATTTCGTTATTTAATTTAGAAACTAAAGCATGGCCATGTCACATTTTCGTACATATATTTCATAAAGCAAAACGGGACCTTGCCCAATAAAAGCAATTAGTAGATTCATAGATACATTTGAAGATCTAGACATACGTGTATTTTCGACATCCTTTGTAAAACCTTAAGCTTCTCTCCCTTAACAACTCGGCACTTTCCTCCATGCATTGTATCTGTCTCACCAAATAAAATAAATAAATTATCAATACATGGTCCACAATTAGCAAAATAGTTATACTGTCTCGTTAAGCTCTAATATCAGTGTCCATCAGACCAATAGTAGGTAACTATGTGTAGAACATAAAATTAACATAACAAGAAAACAAAACTTTACTTTGAAACTTAAAATGAAAATAAAGGAAAAAAACCACAACCATTATTGAATTGGAAGCAAGGAAACAACATGCATGACTTAAATTAGAGAAGTTAGCCAAAATCCATGAGAAACTACAGTTACAATATGTTCTCACTATAACCACGCATAATTGTCAAGGTAAAGAATTTCTTTAAGCAAAATTAGATACTCCATCCCACTACGATATACAATCAGCATTTACCAAGATAAATATGGATGTCAGATTGGCACTTGACAAAGATATTCATGAGTAAAAATTTTACAGGAAACGATAAGTTTCCAAAGTAATTATTCCATTGTTCCAACCCGAATTCATTCTTATCTCTTCCTATTCATGAATGGAACTTAATTAACTCAAAATAATAGCATAACAGGTCATCTGAAAAATCAAAGCCCTGTAGTTTCAAATAATACAACTCATCGGAAACCAGGGATAGATCAAGGATCAGCCTATATCTTATAATCAGTCTTTCAAACCCACCAATTATGGATACCGATCATCAAGCTAACTACCGAACTTCGCTTATACTCCAACTGTGTTTAGAAAAAATAAACGTCCCCAAATCTACAAAAATCTAGTTATAAAAAAACTACAGCTGGTCTAGCTAAATTTTCTGAAGCAGCCAAATGCTGCTGCTTATGCTCCGTTTAGTTAGCTTAGAAATCAAAAGGACAATTTTTCTTTTCTTTAATTTTCTCCAACAACCAAACGCAAACTAAGCACTGAAGTTTACGGAAACGGCAATCAAAATACGCAACCTGAGATAATTCAGATAAATAAGTAAAAAAAAAAAAAAAGATTTAAGATATAAACCTACAATGTCTCCATCTTCCTTCCAGCTAGAACAGAAGGTACGAAGTAAAGAGAAGCGAGAGAGACAGAGAGAGAGAGAGAAAAACCTGCTTGCGAAACATGGGAGAGTCATCGAGCTTAGCGAAATGCATTGTGGAAGCCACGATTATTTCTTCTCTTTACAATAGATCTTAATTACCATTACACCAATGCTCGATCCTTCGCAGAACACAACTAACACCAAAATCTCCTTTTCACTCCGATTTAAACATCCTAAAACCAATAAATAAAAAAGACGCACTCACTTGAGAACTTAATTAACACAGATTATGAGCTTCCAAAGCAAGAAATTCAACTCGATCAACTCTATTCGCATGGATTTCACGGCATTTTAAGTTAACATAATGATATTTTTTATAATTTTTTTAAAACTTGTTTATAGTAATTTTTTCGTTTGTTTTCACTTTCTTTGTACTATTTGTTTTGTGGTTTCAAAACAGCGAAAAAAATAACCGAAAGGAAAACCCTAAAAAGAGCGAACCAAAAAAGTGAAGGGAAGGGAAAGCAAGGGAGGGGGCAAGAAAGCATGAGATTTTGATTAAAAGAAGTGGTGGCTGCTTACAAGGGGGGAGTCTTGTGAAATGAGTGAGAAAAAAAAATTGCTGAAAAAGTGTCCGAGAGTCAGATAGAGACAACAGTCTTAGCTAAAAGCGAAAACACAGACATTAGCCTTCCTCCCTTTTTCTTTTCAGTTTGGTTTCGTTAAGCCAAATTTCAACACTGTCGGTACAACCTACGTCGTTTTAGTATCTTTGGGCTTTTTAACGGTGTCGTTTTAGGGTTGTTCTTGAAAGTTGAAAATTGCGTTACGACTATGGGTTTCTCACAGCGGTTAACCTCCTTTACACAAAAAAAAAAAAAAAAAAAAAAGGGCAAAGAAGGTGAGTACGACTGGAGGAGCGTGTAATGAAATTGTACTTTTAATAGGGGAAGATTGGCCGTTCACGCTCGTTGAGCGAGTGGTTGTAGAGCATAGAAACTGAGAGATGCTTCTGTCACGTAAACTCAGCGGGACCCAAACTGAAACTTCCCTCCTCCATTTTCTAGCTGCTCGTACCAAAATGATTAATCAAAATAAAAATTTTCCGCATTTCTTTAATATATGCTCCAACTTCTTTTTCATTTGTGAAAAAAAAAAAAAACTGAGTCCACTGGAGCTTGCCATTGATGAAAATATCTATTTCATTTGATTAATAAAAAAAAAAAATCGTTTTAAAGTGGGACCTGAAAAATTAAATTTGTGAGGGAAAGGCGATTAGAAATTTTAGCTCAGGTCAGTTCCATTAATTTTAAATTAAACTAATTAATTACTTTATTTTATTTTTATTAATAGGACAGAACTTATAAATGTAAAAAATTAATCCATTGAATTAAATTTAATAGGTTCGATTAATTTTTTTAATTAATTGAATAATAAATATATTTAAATTAAATTATATTTTGAATTTATAATTTTTTATTTTTTAAATAAAATTATTTAATAAAATATCTAAATATTAAAAAATTATATTAAAAATTTTAACAATTTATAAAATTAAATGATTCATTTTTTGTATTTTTTATTTTATATTTGGATTATATTATATTTTGATTAAAATTTTAATTAATTTAATTTTTAAATCAAATTAATCAAAAATTAAAATTTTTTAAAATTATTTTTGTTAATAAATTATTAATTAAATTAAATTAATTTAATTGATTAATTTAATTAAAATCAAATTATGAACATTTCTAACTCAACTACTCAACTAAACAGGGCCCCAAAAACGAGTCGCCCAGATGATGCAGACGAGAATATGAAAACGAAAATGATATTTGTTGGGGGGATTCTAATCATATCATTCTGAGTGCAGAAGTGGGAAGTCCCTCATCTGCCCTGTTTCAAAACGTTGTTGCCAAGCAAAAGGAAGCCTTTTCCTTTCCATTTATTCCCCATTTCCCGTACGTTTTCCGTTTGAGAGTAGATAAATTAATTGCAGCACTTACGCACTTCGCCATACTTATGATCCATTATCAAAGCCAACGATGAGACTACTTTTTTTATTATTACATTTTTTTATAGAGTGAGACCATTTTTATACTTTTATTAATGCACTTACTTGTTACTGCCAGAGATTGGCAGTGTTAGACTAGCTTCGACTTCCTAGCACTGTATCGCTTTGGTCATTTAATACATTAATTAGGCTTAGTTTAGCTGAAAGTAGTTTTGACTGTTCAAAATATTTTTTTAATCCAATCTTAAAGTTAACAATAAAAAAATATATTATTTTTCAGGCTTAAAATTTTGATTTTACAATCCAAATCAAAATATTACTCAATAAATTCTTTTACAGAAAAAAAAAGAAGTTTCGGATATAAAACTACTATATTTTCTAATATTTTATTATTTTAAATATATATTTTTAGATATTTTAATTATTCAAACACTTTTTTATAATAATACTATATACTTAATTTTTAATCACACTTTTTTATTATATTTTTAAATACAATTTTTTCAATCAAAACATTTTTCAATCGTAATAATAATGTTAAATTAACAATTACTCCTTTTTTGTATTTATAAAAATTAATTAATTAATCAAGCTATCATCAAAAGCAATATGCCCCAACTTCTTAACAATTTCTAAGCGTTACGTTTAATTATTAATTGGATAAAGCATAAATTTATTATTTTATATATGTAAATTATTTAAATCATCAATTTTTAATTAGTATATTTTTATAATTATATTTTAAATTTAAAAAAAATTATTAGTATATTTAAAATTTTAAAATAAATTTGATGAAAATGAAATAGTTAGAAAAAAATTTTACAAAATATTTTGTTAAAAACTGTTTTATAATTTAAAAAAATCTTGAAAATAACATGATAGAAAAAAGACCAAAGGCATCTCAACAAACATGATATGGCATTTTATTTAATAAAAAATAAAATAAAATAAAAAATTAAGACTATATGGTATTATATTTTAATAAAAATGTCATAATAAAATAAATAAATAAGTAAAACAAAACAAGAAAATTTGAGATTTTAGCTTCTAGGTTTCTTTTTATCATACCCTATTTAAATTTATTTTTTAAGTTATAAAACAATTTCTAACAAAATATTTTAACAAACATTCTTTAATCATTCAAAAATTAAAGATATCATGATAAATTTACTTCAAAATTAAAAGTACAAGAGTAAAATTATACTACTCAAAAGATTAATGATAAATTTTGAATCATTCATATACATACAATGATAAATATGCACCTTATCTCATTAGTAATCCATTTATCAAATTCTGTCAATTGCTTATAGTTGAGTAGTATATGTTTTCTTTTTAATTTCATTTAACAATTTAAATTCAATAATTTAGAAATTCAACTAACTAAGAATTCTACATTAAAAGTGTTTTTAAAGTATTTTAATTTCTTACTTTTGATATTCAAGAACTCAACTTTTTTTGCAAAGATTGACACTTGAATTGAAAGATATTTTTATGCTGTTTATTTTTTTTTCCTTCATGAACCATTTGGGGAAAAAAATTTAATGATATAGGTATAACCTTATACATGATCTACAATAAGAACAATTTATCATGAATTCAAAAAATGGGCAGCTCACAACCTTTTTAGCATAAGTTGCCCATAGAAAAATTTATCGACTTTTTGGCACCTATAGCCTATTCCTACGTTATCGTTGATAAAATCATTTGGCACCCAAGGCTAAGTGACAAAGGTGTAGTAGGTTTTGAATAATGATTTTAAACTCTATGTACCAAGTAACCTTCATAAAAGGTAAAAGCTATCAATAATTGTTGATTCGAGTGATAAAAAGTTTAATTTTTTTTTAAGTAAGATTTCAATCTTGAGTATTATGAATAGAGAAAACAGGCTTGGAAGAGTTTGTCCCTCTATGAAATCTGACTTGACTCGATTCCAAGTTAATCGGAGCCCAAAATGATTACCAGACAGTAGAGGTCTAAAAAAAAAAACAAAATTACTATAAAAAGATTGAAGTTTACACAATTTTACAAAATTTTTATTTTTTTAAGTATGTTTTTTACTGGAAATGAATCTCCTAAGTTTTACCATTTTAGTTTTCTTTTAATTCATGGATTGGACCTAATTCGATTGAATTAGGTCTTGAAATTAGCATATGTAAAAGCTTGTTTAACACTTGATTTGGTTTCTTTCAATTTAAAGTATTATTAAAATATTAAAAAAAGTCTATATTAATAATTTAATTTTTAAAATATATCTAAAAATAAAAATTAAATAAAAATAATTATTTAATTATATATAACATTATAAGATACAAAGTTACTAGATAAAAGGGATAATATTCAATTTGGCCTTTAACCTATTACATTTTTTTAATGTGGTACTTATACAAAAAGAATTTCCAATCAAATACTTAAACTATATTTTCGTATGTTAATTTGCTTTAATCATTAACACCATTTACTCTAAATGTTGATGTGGTATAAATATCCAATAAGATGCTTATATGTGGTAAAAAAATCCAGTCAATGTGATATCATTAATGTCATACAACATTAAAAGAAATCTTCTTAAAATTTCTTTAAAAAATTTTAAAATTTTTTAAAATTTTCTAAATTAAAAGTTTTAAAAAATTTTTAAAAAAAATTTAAAATCTATAAAAATTCTAAACATTTGAAGAACACCAAACCAAAAAAATAAACACCAAACCAAAACATGAACAAGCCTAGAAACAAACCGAAGTTTGCCACTAGAATCCGATGCTAGTTCGTCTACCATCGGCCTTTTTTTTCCTCATCGCTTGTGTTCTTCTCTTTGTCTAAAGAACAAAACTCTCTCATTCAATTCCAAATAAAAACTTAACTGCAACCTAGAGAATGAAGAGTCCAAATCATCGCCAAAGTCCGATATCGTTTGTCATTCACTATCTTCATAAAAAACCTAACTTTTTGTGGTTCTTAATTCTACATTCAAAGCCCAAAAACTCCAAAAAATACTCAAACCAAAATTCACAACCACAGTCGAAATATTGCATTGTTGATTGCTTTTTGTTACTCTAGGTGTGAATTACTAAACTTGTTGCTATAGGAGCTATTTTCTATGCCCGATTGTTGTTGTTTGCTTTGGTGTAGTGTCATAACGGTTTTATGTTTGCCCGATGAATTTAGAAACGAAAAGAAAAAAATGAAAAATAAAGTTGCCACCAATCTTTTTTGGCTAGATGCGATTGCGATTGACCACCTATTAAAACATATCCTTTTAATAAAATCTTAAGATTAATTAAAATTTATTAAAAAGATAATTTTATGGTCTGCAAAACAATCTGGGTTCGAGAGTCGGTTATGCGTGAGGAAGGATTAGCACTCCTATAGTGCCCGTTTAAACCAGTACCAATTAATTACGTATTATCCATTGATTTTGATAAAAAAAAATATTATTTTCGGTGTTTGAAAAATAATTTCCTTAATTTTTCTTGTTTATTGAAATTTTATTTTTTTTAATAGCTTTTATTATTTATTGTTTCATTTTTATTCAAAAAAATAAATCAAAACCTTTTTATTGAAATAATTCTTAAAATGTTATAGTATATTGGTAACATTAGAAGAACATTTTCTCACATAGAGATTTCTTAGACATCGTTTATTGGAATACCTTAAAATCTTATCCTCGGAAGCTCAAATTTACTTTTTATAAAAAAACTATATCATGCATGCAATGCAAATGCTAATATGTTAATGCACACATTTTATTTTACTCTATAGAAATTTATTGATTTTATTATTATTTTTATTTAAAACTTTGAAGAAAAGAGGAATTTTTATTATATTGAAGATTTTCTATGAATATTCTAATACACTGATAATATCTTTTTAAAAATCTTTTTACCTAAAGATTTTTTAAAACATCTTTACACGGAATACTTTTAGAATCTTATTATAAGATAAAATTTTTTTTCTCATTTTTTATTAATTTATTTTTAATTTATTAGTTAATTTTTATTTTTATTTTAGAAAAAAAAAGAAAATTTTTATTATATTGAAAACTCTTTATAAATACTTCAATACGTTGGTAGTATTTAAAAAAAGTTTTCTCACCTAGAGATTTTATAGGTATCACCACTCAGTGTACCTTTGAATCTTATCGTCAGATAAAAAAATTTTTTTCTTGATAAAAATTTTCTTTTCTTACATTTTTTATTATTCTTTATTTGTACTATTTTTTATTAATTTTTTATTAAATATTTTATAAGATTTATTTTAAAATTAACAAAATTATAAAAAATTTTAACTATATATTTCATTATTTATTTTTTATTATTTCAACAAAAATTTATTCTAACAAATTTAAACTTTTTAACATGCGTAAATACTAATAGTAAATTTTGAAATAAGAAAATAATATAAAAAAAAATTTCCTGAATCAAACTGATCAACTATTCGGTCAACGTCAGTCTGGGTTGGTTTGGTCCGCTCGATGGTTCAGAGTCAGTCTAGTTCAATCTGGGTTAGTTCAGTTAGACCGATTAAAAGTCAAAGGAAAAATGGGTCACTGGGTCGGATGCGCAAACCTCGAGTCGAGTTATGGGGTGACATGCGAATCCTTGGGTCTTAGAATGATGTCATTTTGGTCTTTATTGAAATAGCGTTATTTTAGCTCTTGGCAGCTTATATAAAAGCCCAAAATTTTTTTAGCTCATTTCTCTTTTCTCTTCTAAAAAAAATCTTTCCCCTTCCCTTTTTTCTTTAAACAAATTAGAGGGCTGGTGGCTGTCCACCATGATGACCACTCTATTTTTCACCATCAGCGAGTTTCAATCGCTGTGTCAGTCATCGAAGAACCCCAAAACTCAAGAAAAAATTTCCTTCGACCCCCTAAACACAGATCTAACCTTTTTTTTACTAAAAAGTTTCCCAAACAACCTAGACTGACCTTTAAAGTTTCGACTAAAGCTCTTTTTTCATTTTTTTGGTTTACTTTTTTTTTTTGTACTTTTATGTTTTGTTTGGTGGTGTTGGGTTCCCCATTCCCAAAAGACTGTATTTTTTGTTTTTTTTTATATTTTTTACAGAAAGCTTTTTTCATTTTTTTCATTTGATTTTTATGGTTTTTTTAAGGGTTTCCTCCCTTTTTTTCTCTTTTTTTTCTTACAGGAAACAAGCTCTATTTATAAAAGCTTTCTGAAATTCAAATATCATATTTTTTAATATTCAAATCCTAGATTTTTTAATCGGCCTAGGAGACTTTTTGTGGTTGAAATTCACGCTGTTAAGTTAGGCAAAGTGTTAGGCGGTTGTCGGTGGCTGGCGATGGCTAAGATTGTGGACTTTAGGGATGGTACATTTAATGCACCAAGATTTTATCAAACAGATCAAAAGAAAAAAAAAGAAGAGAAAAAAAAAGAGAAATATAATAATAATAATAATAATAAAAAATAAATAAATATAAAATAGTGTTTACAATTGTCTTTCTTTGTCCATTTCTAAGAATCAGGAATAAGGCAAAGACAAAAAGATGACCATTTTGTTTAAAAAGAAAAAACATTGAGCACAAAATCCCTTTTTTTTGTTTTTTTATTTGTTGAAAATTTAAAAGGCTTCTCAAAACAAACGTTAAATTTTTTTTTTAAACTTTAAAATGGCTTCTTTTAGCAGAGGCTTAAAAACATTAATACTTAAAAATTTCATCTCAGAAAAAGCTAATCTAAACATAGGCTCAATAACTTTAAAAATTTATCTTGAAAAAGCTCATCTAAATAAGGGCTCAATAACTTAAAAAATATCATCTTGGAAAAAGGCTTATTTAAGTAAAGGCTCAACGACTTTAAAAATTTCATCTTGGAAAAGTTCATTTAAGCAGAGGGTTAATGACTTTAAAAATTTCATCTTTGAAAAGTTTCTCTAAGCAAAGGCTCAACGACTTTAAAAATTCATCTTGGAAAAGCTTTCTAATCAGAGGCTTAACAACTTTAAAAATTTCATCCTGAAAATACTCATCTAAGCAGAGGCTCAATGACTTTAAAAATTTCATCTTGGAAAAAGCTTCTTTAAGTAGAGACTCAATGACTTTAAAAATTCATCTTTTTTTGAAACTGATTTTTTAACAAGTAAATTTTTTTCTTTTAAAATCTCTTGTTTGATTATTATCTTTACTTAAAGATCAAAATCTTATTTTTCATTAGGGAAAGTCCTCATCCTTGTTATAATTGCTCATATATGCATGTACTGAGTGTTCTAAATGCAATGCATATAATGTAATCAAAATTATTCATTTTTTATTATGGTAAAAGGCTTTCGAAATCTCTCACTTTTTTGCTTCTTTTATCAAACTTATCAACAATTGCCATAGGACCAATTTGTTCTTAATGTTTGACCATTATATTCTTTCTCAGTAATAATTTTCTTTTACAGAGGTTTGTAACATCAATGTCTTGTCATGCTTTTCTCATCATTTTCATCTGCCTTTATCAACTTTAAAAGTAATGTTGAGATCTTTCATATTATTATTTTCATCATTTTAATTTCAAGACAAATAAAATACAATCACATATTTCTCCTATTTATTCGTAAAGTGAACAAGAATGAATAGGTGTTATTTCCAAAGGAAAGAAAGCATATTTCATTGAATTGATAATAAATGCATGGCATCAAAAGTGTTTAGATAGGAACAAAGATACCCAAGTAATGATTACCAGATAATCATGAACAAAATATTTTTAGATTCTTTTTCTAAAATTGATCAGATGACTTTCTTGATTCTATAAAGCTCGTCAAACTACACTTACCCTTATGTTGTAAAGTTTTCTCTTAATGATGCTTCTCCTTCACGTCTAAGTTATCTTTTGTAGGTTTTTAGCTTAAATATGTCATTTTTTAAACTTTTTTTTTCATTTTTTTCAAGCAAAATATTTTTTTACAATATTTGAATTTATTGGAGTAGGTAAATCACTTCTGTCCATTTCTGCCAAAATCAATGCCCCATCAAAAAATGTTTTTTTCACCATATACGAGCCATTCCAATTTGGTGTCCATTTTTCTTAATTATCATGTTGATTTAGAAGGATCCTTTTTAGCACTAAGTTTTCTTCTCTAAAACGATAAGGGCAAATCTTCTTATCATGTGCTTTTATCATCTTCTTTTAATATAATTGACCATGACAAAGTATTGTAAGTCTTTTCTCTTTAATAAAGTTTAACTGCTCGTAATGATTTCAAACTCATTTTGCTTCTTCTAACTCTACCTCTATCAAGACTCTCAATGAGGGAATTTTCACTTCAATTGGTAGCACAGCTTCCATTTCATAAATCAAAGAAAAAGGGGTAGCCTCATGTAGATGTTTGAACTGATGTCCTATAAGTACGCAAGGCAAAAAGTAAATTTTCATGTCAATCTTTGTAAATATCAGTCATTTTTTCTATGATTCTTTTGATATTCTTGTTTGCAGTCTCCACTGCCCCATTCATTTTTGGACGATATGGTGCCAAATTACAATGATAGATCTTGAATTGAGTGCACACTTCATTCATCATTTTACTGTTCAAGTTTTTG
Source organism: Durio zibethinus (assembly GCF_047325235.1). Lineage (NCBI taxonomy): Eukaryota > Viridiplantae > Streptophyta > Magnoliopsida > Malvales > Malvaceae > Durio > Durio zibethinus. The sequence goes on from NC_143166.1 coordinate 23,842,443, forward strand.
GCATTATTAGAAATAATTGTCTCTAGAAGCCCATATTTGCATATTACTCTTTTTTTTTAACTTGCATACCACGGATTGGGTCATGCTAGCATACAAGACAACTTCTACCTATTTCATGAAATAATCAATTATCACAAAAATAAATCTATGCTCATTCGAAGCTTTTAAAGTGATGAGATCGATGACATCTATGTCCTACATAGAGAATGACCATGGATGAGCCAAGTGTGTAATGCTGATGGAAGAGCATGAATCTTATTAGCATAGATCTGATATTTATGATATTTTTTAGCATAATTAATACAATCACCCTCTATTGTCAACCAATAATAGTCAGCTCTCATGATTTTTCTAGCCATCATATAACCATTTGTATGTGTCTCACAAATCCTATCATGCACTTCTTCAATAATCTTCTTTGCTTCAGTAGTATTCACACATCTTAAGAGTATTTGATCTCGATCTTTTTTATATAGGACATCTCCATCCAGGAAAAAACTTATAACCAACCTTTTGATAGTCTTTTTATCACTTTTTGTTGCAAGTTTTGGGTATTACTGATTTTTTATATATTGCATAATGTCATGATACTATGATTTCCCATCAACTTTTTATTTGACACCTAAACAATGCATCGATACATCTTTCACGTCTAGTTTAATGGGTTGGATCTTAGTATTTGTATCTATTTTAATCATTGCAGCTAGAGTAGTTAATGCATCAATAATTTGGTTCTCCTCTCTAAATAAGTGCTCAAACTAAATTTCTTCAAATTGCTTAACTAATTTCAAGATGTATTTATGGTACTAGATTAACTTGAAATCTCTTGTTTCTCATTTACCTCATAACTGATAAATGACCAGGGTTGAATCTCCAAACACATCCAACACTTTAATCTTTTTTTCGATTGCTACTTGTAAACTCATAACAAGCCTCGTATTTAGCCAAATTATTTATGCAATTGAAATTCAATCTGGCCATGATAGGATAATAGTATTCATTGGGAGATATTAAAATTACCCTAATACCATGACCTAAAGTGTTAGTAGCTCTATTAAAATACATTTTCCAAGACTTTTCAATAGGTTCATTTTTTTCAATGGCTATCACATCTTTATCAAGAAAATTTAGCTTTAGTGGTTCAAAATTTTCAACTACATGATTGGAAAGGAACTCAGCTATTGTACTCCCTTTAATAGCCTTTTGAGTCACATAAATAATATCATATTCTAAAAGCATAACTTATCACTGCACTATTCTTCTTATCAATGAAGGCTTCTCAAAGATATACTTAATAGGATTCAACTTTGCTATGAGTTAAGTAATATGACAAAACATGCATTGTTTGAGCCTTTGAGCTGTCTAGGCCAATGCATAATATATCTTTTCTAATGATGAATACTTTGACTCATAATTAGTGAACTTCTTACTTAAGTATCAAATTGCTCATTCATTCTTGTTGGTTTCATCTCTTTGCCCCAACACACACCCATTGAATTTTTATGCACTATTAAGCATAAAATCAAAGGCTTCCCTAGAACGGGTGGCACCAACACAAGTGGATTTGATAAGTATTTTTTAATTTTGTCAAAAGCTTCTTAGCATTCATTACTCTATTCTCTTGGATCATGTTTTCTAAGAAGCTTGAAAATGGATCACACATATATGTGAGTTAAGAGATGAAGCAAGTAATATAATTCAATATTTCTATAAAGTCTCGCACCTATTTCAAAGTATGAGAAAAGGATAAGTTCTAAATAGCCTATTTTTTATCTGAATCAATTTTGATTCATCTTTCATTGACCACAAAGCTCAATAATTTTTTTAATTTAGCATCAAATGTACACTTGATAGGATTCAACTTCGATTGGAATCTTTCAACCTATCAAATAACTTTCTGAGATTGACTATGATCTTTTCCTTCACGAGTTTTGTAATTATATCATTCATATACACTTATATCTCTTTATACATCATGTTATAAAAGAGAGTCACTATCACTTTTTGATAAGTAGCACCAGCATTTTTTAACCCAAAAGGCATGAATTTGTAACAAAATATCCCTTACATGGTCACATACATTATTTGTTCCATATCCTCTCTAGTCATCTTAATCTGATTGTAGCCTGAAAAGCCATCCATAAAGGAAAATATGGAATGCCTAACAGTGTTATCTACTAGGGTATTAATATGAGGCATAGAAAAATTATCATTGGGACTTATCTTATTCAGATCTCGATAATTGACACACATTCTTACCTTTTTATCCTTCTTGAGAACTGGCACTATGTTGACTACTTATTCAGGATATTTTGTCACCTATAAAAATCCAACATCAAATTACTTTTTCACATTCTTTTTAATTTTTAGTAGCATTTTTGGTTTCATGCGCTTTAATTTTTATTGTACTAGCTTGTATTCTAGTTTCAAAGGCAACTTATGCTATACAATATCAGTACTGAGCCCTGGTATATCCTGGTAAGACCACACGAACACATCCATATATTCTTAGAACAATTCTTCTAGCTTTTACCTTTTAGTTGGTAAAAGAGATATACTAACTTTAACCTCTTTTCTATTTTCATCATCCCTCAAATTTACTAATTCGATAATTTCTTAGTGTGGCTCAATCGGCTTATCTTCATATTTTATTAATTTTAATAAATCAAGAGGCAATGTGTGCAATGTGTAATTATCTTAATCTTCTTTATTATCGAATTTATCAACATGAATTGGGTTTTCAAAATCGAATCCGAGATTATTTGTCATGATTATCTTTATGTTCATTATTTGAGACCCTACAAATGGATGGGATGATGAGAATATTGGCACACAAAAGTGAAAATGGCAAGAAAATGATAAAAGGAAAATGGAAAAAAATAAAAATGAAAATAACAAAAGAAATACATATGCATCTTTTAAGTCTTTTATTAAAATGACAAACTTGAAACATAACAGAAAAGATCTCTTAATGCTTATGGAATAAGCAGTTAAAGTTTCAGAACATATTACTTTTCAAAAGTCAACAAAATAACATGCAACTTTATGACTTTTCAATTATTCAACTTAAAATCTGAAGAACATGGGCACACATACAGTTCTTCATCTTGGCTCTTCTTTTATTTTTCATCCACCATCTAAAAAGCTAGCTAAAAAAAAGCTTTCATCAATTTGGTGTTTGAGGCTTCAAGTGAATCTAGGTAAATATATTCTCTCAAATGGAAAGAATCATAAGGGTATAGAAAGACCATTGACTATGACTCTGGCCATATCATTTGAGATTAGCCATTTTTTTTTTCGTTCACCATTTTCATTTTGTCCACTTTTATTAGCTTATATCCCCAGCCGACTCTATCTTTCTTATCATATAATACTGGTGGCTCTATGATTCCTTGCATGTTCTTCCTCAATCCGATTCCAACTTGCCATCTATTCTAGTAAGCTGCTTAACGACCATTTTAATAATTATATACAAATGCAGTGAATATAATTTAGAACCTTTAGCTACATATATTGCATTAATAATATTAAAAGATCTATAAGAGCATTCCAAGGTTTCATTTACTGCTTCTACATAAAGAGTATTTACTGGTTAGGTTACCAGTAAATCTTTTTCTCCTACCATATATGTACGCTTCCCATCAATAATGAATTTGATTTTTAGTGCAATGAAGATGGAACATCACCTGCCATATAAATCCATGACCTATCAAAAAAAGAACTATATAAGAGAGAGATATTCATAACTTGAAATTTCACATTAAAAGTGTAAGGGCCAATATACAACGGTATTTTTATATCTCTCAGCATTTTTCTTTGGGTCTTATCAAAAGCTTGAACTACCATATGACTAGGTATCTTGTAAGATCCATCAACAAGTAGTTTTACTAAAGTAGTTATAGGCATAACATTGATTAATGAACCGTTATCGATCAAAACTTTAGCCATTATATAATTCTTACATTTTATAGTAATATGAAAAGCCTTAGTACTTCTTCGCCCTTTAGGAGAAATCTTGTCATCATTAAAAGAGATGTAGTTTAAAATTGTTAAATTATCAATAAGCTGTTTCACGTATTCAATAGAGACATTGTGAGACAATATGCTTGATTAAGCACCTTCAGTAAAGCATTATGGTGTTACTCTAAGCTAAGCAATATGACAATAGCAAAATTCTAACTGGTATGTTGTTTAACTGTTCTATCGCCCTATACTTGCTATGTGTATTAGATTTAAAAATTCATAAGCTTCACTCTCAAAGATTGACTTTTGACATTATTTATCTGGGATTACAATAGGATTATTCTGACTTATCTTTTTTTTCTCACTTTTACTTTTTCTTTTATAGCTTTTTTTAAAGCTTCTGGACTATAACACCTCCTATTTCGGGTCATGCCTTCTATATCTGTTATGTTTACAGTATCTGGATTAACTATAATATCACAATCATACTTTTATTGTACTACTTTATCAATCTAGTATGAAAAAAAGACAGAAACCTTAATTGTCACTACAGTTGAGAGATGGGCTTTTTTAACCTTGGGGTCAGCTTCTTATCATAGTAAATATTTAATGGTTTACGCATAAATTTATTCTTTGAATCAATGGTAGACATTTTAATTTTTATCAACTCTTTTCTTTTTTCATAAAACTCTATCCGACCTATATCCATTAACTTCTGCACCTCTTGGTGAAATTGATCGTAACTCTTAATAGAATGTCCTAAGTGCCTTTGTGATAATTACAACTTTCGGTTGAGTTAATCACTTTGGAGTAATTCTAAGGTTCTATTAACTCTAACATATCAGATTTGACCAAGACTTCAAACACCTTAGCCATCAAAGTCTTAATTTCATTTATCTCTCTATTCACGTAGCTTGCTTGTTCATCAATTAAAGCATTTATTAATGGTTTAGTAAAGGGTTTTCATTAACATTTGGAGTTCTTCACTAGTTGGTATCAAAATGTAACCCTTTTTCATTTATTAACCTTTGCACTTTATGCTTTAAAGTAATACAATTTTAGTAGAATGGCTTAGGTTTCCATATTGATAATTATAATGCATATTGGGATCATATAATTTGGGAAATGAAGGTTTCAAAGGTTCAACAATAATAAGGGATAATGAATATTTCTCAACAAGTCAAAGGTACAAATCTATGTATGTCATAGGGATAAGATTGAAAGTGATTTTTTCTTGGGTATTTCTTAGAGCTCTCGGATCATTACTTGGATTGGGCTTCCATTTTGGTCTGGTAGGTGCAGTAGGACGATTGTAGGTGGGTGTCTAAAAAGATGGCTGAAAATTAAGAGGATAGTTGGTTGTGACAGTGGCTGGTATGGCTAATACGGACAAAGAATGGATGTAATATTATTTATAAGAAGGTAATGGGTTTGATACATTGGTGCGAGGTATGGCATAAAGCTTGTGAACTATTACCTTATATAGTTTACTACTTAAGCTTCATCTTTTTTCTTTTTTGGTACAGCACCTCTCTTTACATTGCTTGTTTCTTCAATATTGAGCTTGCGATTCTTTATAGCATTTTCAATAATCTCACTTGATAGCATCATATTTGTAAAATTCTTGGTTGCATTGCCTATCAATCTCTTATAGTAAGGTACTTTTATGATGTTTATAAACAAGACGGTTGTTTTTTTCTCAAAAAGGGGAGGTTGCACTTATGCATTCATATCTCTTCATCTTTGTGCATACTCTTTAAAGCTTTATGTTGTTTTCTTTTCCATATTTTGATAAATAGACGATCTGGAGCTAGATCCATGACATGCTGATATTATGTAAGAAATGCCCTTGTGAGCTTTTGCCAAGAATGAATACAAGTTTTATCTAGTTGAACATACCATCTAACTACAGATCCCATAAGGCTATCCTAAAAGATGTGCATCAATAACTTTTCATCACAAGTATGTGCCATCATCTTACGATAATACATAGTGACATGAATCATTGGACATTTCACACCATTATATTTTTTAAATTCAAAGATTTTAAATTTAGGTAAAATGACCACTTTTGAGATCAAACAAAGCTCAGTTACATCTATGGAGCCATAAGAATTCATTCATTCTATGACCCTAAGTCTTTCTTCCAATAATTTCATCTTCTGTTAGGCACTAGTATCTTCTACTTTCTTAAGTGTTTTTATCCTAGCTTGTCTCTCTCCTTAGGATCATCCAAGTCAGGAACCAAGATTGGCTCATGTGGTTTTTTTATTATAATAGGATTAGTGAAATTTTAGAACTGTCTTGAAGTAAGTGTGGATGTCATTCCTGGATAAAAGTTAAGATATCCTCTGAGAGTAAGAATTTGCATTGTGGTTCCTTGAAAAGGTTGGGTCAGTCGTGGCTCAAACCCTGAAAGGTATATAGGATCCACAATGTTTGGTGATTATTTTTGAAAACTAAGATTTTCTTTCGTCACTTTTTCTTTATCAAGATTCTTAAGCATGTCTATTATTTTATCAATATCCCTTTTTCGTTCATCTTGAGCTTTCTCTATCCTCTCAAATTGACTAGCCTATTCTTATTATATGATTATTGTTTGAGTTCTAGTGTTGTATAAATGGCGAGTAGGTTGAGTCAAAATTTTTGGTGGGTGAGCTATCTTGAACCTTTATTACCATAAATTTTTAAAAATCAAAATGCCATGTGTTAAAAATTTTATTTTTAATTTTTTATGATCTTTTTTAGAAAAATAAAAATGGTTCACATGATGCATGAATGCAAATGGGAGATATTTACTCTTGGACAAATTTCAGCACTAGAAATTTTCATTAATTTTATACAACTTTTGTTACATGAGATTTATCATCCTAGAATTATAGCCATAGAAGTGTTTGACTTATTCATAATGATCCTTGGCTTCATCTAAAAAGTTTACTAGGTGCTGTCCATATTTTCTTATAGATTAACTTTTTGTCTTAACACCTCTACCTTTTTAACCATCTCTCATACTTTATTCATTATCTTGCAAACTTGATTGGTCAAGTACTTTATATGCTATTACCTTTCTAAGCTTTTTACTCTTCATCTTATGTGAGTATATCTTTTTGAATCACATGTGAAGATCTAATCTTTTTCCTTTCTCTATCACTTATTTATTATTGTTGAAATATGGTGCTTATGGTCTTGCAATTGTAGCTCTAACCCTTGGATCACTTGGTGAAGTGATTCTTTTTTATTTAGTATTTCAAGGTACTTTCTTCTCTTTTTTATGAGCATGGCTTTCAACCTTTCTTTTTATTTTTGGTATTTCATTAATTTTGCTGAAGCTATAGAGTATAACCCCTTCCAGTTCTAGCATTTTTTAAAAATTCTAGTGGCCTTCTCTTGCTTTTTTTGAGCTTTGCCTTTCCATTGGTTCATTTATTCTTAGAGCTCATCCATTTTATGTTGTCAACTAAGGTAAGACTTGGTGACTTTTTCAGTCTTGAATTGGACTCATAATCTTTTATTTTCTTGGTGCAAATCTTTCAAATCATTGTTGGCCATATCTCATTCTTTTATAACCTTTTCTAATTTGCTCCATTGTACTTCTGCTTCATATTTCAATTATCCCATCATTTCACGAAGTCTTAAATTTTCTCTTCTTATTTTCTCTTTTTTATCTTCTAATTTTTTTCTAACAAGTTCAACCTTTAATAATTACACTTCTATCATAAGATGAGCTGATTGATGTAAGTTATCATCAAGACGGAGTACCATGTCTCTAAGCCACTTTGTTTGCCAAATCTGGTAATCATAAATGACTTTGTCGAGAAGAGATCCTAATCTCATCCTTCGTGTTTTCTTTCATGCTTGGATTAACAGTTTTGAGGTTTTTGGTGGATTCGATTCCTCGTAATGAATTCTACTTAAACCAGGCCATGAGTGTAGGAAAAAACTATTTTGCACCAAATTGCCTAAGTACCATCAATAGAGCATAACTTACAACACCCCATAGCCCTAACAATGTTAACCACAGCTCGTTCTCTCCATGATACAGCATCGACATATGAGGTATCCATGGCACCATCCATTTTCTTTCATCCCTGTTAAGCCTTCATAAGAAAAGAACTCATTCTTTCTTAGTCTTCAATATTGGTCATTGGCTTTTATAGAATATTTCGACTGGTGCCTTATTTCAAAAATATGGCTTTGAGATGCACTTTTCCTGTACTTGAAATGACTTTTAACCCACATGTATAATAATGGTGTACACCTTATGAACCGTCTTTTTTTCATTTCATTAACAGAAATTTAATGATATGATGTTTCAGCTAAGACTATTAGCGTGAGATTAATTGCTTGGATTTCAATTTGCTCTAAAAAGTTCACTACAGTTATCTTGATATAACCTAAAGTCTTCGAGAAGATCATTATGCCATACAATGTTAAAGCAAAAACAGCCATGCCTTGATCATTATTAAGATGCCCTTGAATAAAATATTGAAGAAAGTCTTAACGGATACCGAGATTTCACTTTAGGCTTTACGAAAGAATCTATGGTTTCTACTTTTTTCCCTATAAGCTTAGCTAACTTTTTACGATAACCTGATTTCAACTTTCGGGTAAATACTTTATCTGGACACTATAGTTTTATCCCAAGCAAAATTGAATACCCTTCAATAGTTGGCACCAAATCCTCCTGATTAAAAGTGAAACATCTATAGGATGGATCTTAAAATTGTATAGCTGTTCTGATCAACTATTCATCAATTACTACTAGAATAAGGGATGTAATTTGTCCATACTTCTTATAAAAACTTTTTTTTTCACTTAACTGACCCTAGATGGCGGTTAAGTCTTCTAAATCATTCTGTGTGAGATCTAAATATAACTTTTTGGGCAACTCTAACACATAGCCAATAGGCAAGCAATCTCTATTTTTTTGCTAAGCTTTCTTCAACCAAACATATACTTCATTATATGGTTCACATAAGACATTGACAGAGGATGAGTAAATCTGTAGTTTTACAAAATCCATGAAGACTTCTTAAAAGAAAGATATCCTAGAGCAAATACCTCGATGTAAGACTATATGATATGATTAATGTAAAAAAAAATAAAACAAAATTGAGTTAGTGTGAAGATATGGTTTGAGATTAAAAAAAGGTTTTTTTATATTTTTTTTGTTTTGTATATACATTTTGGACTTAGGTATTTTCTAAAAAATGGTAGGTGAAGCTTTACCTAAGGTTGGCTTCTTATGGCTTATTATATGCTTGGCTCGGGTTGACATGCATCTAAAGGTTCCTAAATTGTTCCTCACTGTCATCCATGCTGAACTAGTAACGCACCCAAATCCTCACCTATTACAGGCTACAAACGAAAAGGGTTCAATTTGAGTGAAAGTATTTCGCTTGTCATTATGAAGGTTATCACCTCACAAGGGCATAGGTACTCTACTTCCTCCTATAATGGATGAAGCTCGGGTATAGAGTTCATGCATGAGGTGCATCATGTCATTGTGTGTGCAAATGTATCCTAATTTATTGAGAATAATATATACAAAAAAATAAAGCATAAAAGGTATAGTAAAAGAAATGCATGTGAAAATTTTCTTTTTGTTTTCAATTTTTTTATTATTTTTAGGAATCAAAATCTAGGAACTTAAAAATAAATACCAATAAAGATTGTTTAAAGAAAAATTAAGGATAACACGTAGTTAATTTTGGGCTGACTCTTATAAAAATGGCATCCCTAGTGGAGTTGCCAAGCTGTCGTAATGGCTGTATCCGCTTGACAAATTTGAAAACGAAAAGAAAAAAAATGAAAAATGAAGTCACCACCAGTATTTTTTTGGCTAGGTGCGATTGGCCACTTATTAAAACATATCCTTTTAATAAAATCTTAAAATTAATTAAAATTTATTAAAAAGATAATTTTATGATCTGCGAAATAATCTAAGTTTGGGAGTCGATTATATGTGAGGAAGGATTAACATCCCCACAGCACCCGTTTAAAATGGTACCAATTAATAACGTTTTATCCATTGATTTTGATAAAAATAGTCTCATTTTCAGTGTTTGAAAAATAATTTCCTTAATTTTTCTTATTTATTGAATTTTTATTTTTTTAATAGCTTTTATTATTTATTGTTTCATTTTTATTCAAGAAAAATAAATTAGAACATTTTTATTAAAATAATTCTTAAAATGTTACAATATGTTGGTAACATTAGAAGGACTTTTTCTCACCTTGAGATTTCTTAGGCGTCGCTTCTCGGAATACCTTAAAATTTTATCCTCAAAGGCTCGAATTTACTTTTCATAAAAAACTATGTTGTGCATGCAATGCAAATGCTAACATGTTGATGCACACATTTTATTTTACTTTTTTAGAAATTTTATTGATTTTATTATTTTTTTATTTAAAACTTCGAAGAAAAGAGAAATTTTTATTATATTGAAGATTTTCTATAAATATTCCATACACTGGTAATATTTTTAAAAAATATTTTCACCTAAGGATTTCTTAAAGCATTTCTACTTAGAATACTTTTAGAATCCTATCATCGGATAAAATTTTCCTTTTTTTTTCTCATTTTTTATTACTTTATTTTAAATTTTTTAGTTAATTTTTATTTTTATTTTAGCAAAAATTTTTTTTATTATATTGAAAACTCTTTATAAATACTTCAATACGTTGATAGTATTTAAAAAAAGTCTTTTCACCTAGAGATTTCATAGATATCACTGCTCGAAGAACTTTTGAATCTCGTCATCAGATAAAATATTTTTTCTACATTTTTTATTATTCTTTATTCGCACTATTTTGTATTAATTTTTTTATCAATTATTTTATAAGATTTATTTTAAAATTAACAAAATTATCAAAATTTTAACTATATATTTCATTATTTATTTTTATTATTTCAACAAAATTTATTCTAACAAATTTAAACTTTTTAACATGCATAAATACTAATAGTAAAATTTAAAATAATAAAAATAATATTAAAAAATAAAATTTTTTTTTTACCTGAATTGGACTGACCAACAGTCCGGTCAACTTCGATCTAGGCCAGTTTGGTCGATTCAGTGATTTGGAGCCGATCTGATCTAATCTGAGTTGGTTTAGCTAGACTGGTCAGAAGTCAAAGGGAAAACGAGTCACTAGGTCAGATGTGCGAACCTTGGGTAAGGTCATAGGCTAACGCGCAGATCCTTAGGTTTCAAAATGACGTCATTTTGGTTTTTATTGAAACAGCGTCATTTTAGATATTGGCAGCTTATATAAAAGCCCAAAATTCTTTTAGCTAATTCTCCATTCTCTTCTAAAAAGAAATTTATCTCCTTTTTTTTTTTTTTTCAAATAGATCAGAGGGCTAGTGGTTGTTCGTTGTGATGGCCACCGTGTTTCTCATCATCGACAAGTTTCGACCACTGTGTCATTCACCAGAGAACCCTAAAACTCGCAAAAAAAATTCCCTCAACCCTCTAAACATAGATCTGATATTTTTTTACCAAAAAGTTTCCCAAACGACCTAAATCAGCCTTTAAAGTTTCGATTGAACCATTTTTTTCATTTTTTTTTGTTTACTTCTTTTTTTCTTGTGCTTTGTGTTTTGTTTGGTGGCGCTGGGTTCCCTATTCCTAAGGGACTTCGTTGTTTAGGTTTTTTTTTTTATTTTTTTGATAGAAAGCTTTTCTTCATTTTTTTTAATCTAGGTTTTATGATTTTTTTTTTAGGGCTTCCTCCCTTTTTCCCTTTTTTCTTGCAAGAAATAAGCTTTATTTATAGAGTTTTCTAGGATTTAAATTCCAAATTTTCAATCAACTTGAGAGATTTTTGGTAATCGAATGTTGCCAAGTTAAGCAAGGTGTCAGGCGATTGCCAGTGATTGGTAGTGCCTGAGATTGTGGACTTTGAGGAAGGTGCATTTAATGCATCAAGTTTTGTCAAACGGATCAAAAGAGAAAAGAATGAAAGAAGAAAAAAAAGAAAAAATATAATAATAATAATGATGATGATGATGATGATGATGATAATGATGATAATAATGATAATAATGATAATGATAATGATAATGATAATGATAATGATAATGATAATGATTATGATAATGATAATAATAATAATAATAATAATAATAATAATAATAATAATACAAAATGGTGTTTACATGTGGATTCAAGTGATTACTTCTGGGTTGAAGGGATTGGTCAGGTACAAGGTTAGGTTTTCTGGGTATGGGTTTTTAGGTTTCTCAGTAAGTAGCAACTTTTCGGTTTTTTGGGATGGATCCTTGTTTCTAATTTTCACAATTGTTTGCTGTGTTAGAGCTATTTGTTGAGACTATGAGTTTTGCTGACTGTTTTGTTTTTGCTTCTTTGGTTGAGAATTCCTTTCTTTACTTCTTTATTGATTACTTAATTTACTTTTGGGTTTGTCGAATTCCTCTATTCTATTTTATTTTCTCTTTTTTTGTTCGATCTTATTTGACCAAGAATTTTTAGATTTTTTTAATATTTTTTAGAATTTTTAAAATTTTTTTTTAGAATTTTAAATAATTTTAAACAAAATTTTGTTAATGCTAATGTGGTATTAATGATATGACATTGATTGAATTTTTTGATATGTATTAATATTTTATTAAATATTTATATCATTTCAATATTTAAGATTAACAGTATTAACGATCGGGTAAATTAACATATAAAAATATAATTTAAATATCTGATTAAATTTTTTTTTAGTTTAGACAATACATTAAAAATAATATAATAATAATAATTCATGATCAAATAAAACATTATTCTCAAGTAAAATTTACTTATTTAGATACTTATATAAACGTCTTGTCTTAATGACATATAGGACAATACCTAAATTACCTTCTCTTAATATGACATCGATAACTAATTTAGGCTATTATACATGATTGAAATTTCAGATTTTAAAATCTTCCAAATTGAATCTTCCCCAAATTATTTATTGTTAATTTTCTTATGATCTTTCACTCATCTAAAATCAAAGATTAAGTTGTCATAGTTAAAAGTACCCATCTAAAGTCAAGATTGAGTTTCATAAAAAAAATAATAATAATCAAGATTGAGTTGTAATAAAAATCTAACACTTAAAAAATTCATTTTATTTCTAAAATAAAAAACTTTAAAAAAAACCTCCTTTTTTTTTTTTTTTTTTTGCAAAAAATTCATTTTATTTTACAAAGACAGATTTCATTGACTATATCTCTTTTGAAATTCAAAAATCCCAAATATGATTTTTATCTTAATAAATTCTTTTATAATTCTAAATTAAAAAACACAATCATTTATTATATTTTTATAAATTCAAAAGATATTAGTCAAATTGAAAATTATTATCCATGCGTCCGGATTGTTAACATCTAATAAGCTTATAAATGGTACGCTTCAACTTTTTTTTTTTTTTCAATTTGCAATTTTCATTTCAAAGGTATGATTTTTTTTTTGGTAAGATATATTATTTGTTTTTAATTTTTAATCCAAATTAACTAACTTTTTTTTTATTTTATTCAAAAATTGAATAAAAATTGAATATAAATATCCAATAAAATCATAACACATGACAAAAATGTCATGTCAGCGGTAAGTTCATCCCCATGTTTGCATGGAAAGAAAAATTAATTTATTTTAAAAAGTTAAAAAACAAAAAAAAAATTTATAAAAAAATCCAAAAAATTCAAAATATGATTTTATTTGATATTCAAAACTAGTTTACAACTTGTGTAATACTTGAATTAGATGCATCCATCTATGTGTGTAGATGTAAATTAATATTATTTAATCCTTAACATGTCTAAGATATATATAAAATATATATTGAATATATCAATTCATAAGAAATTAACGAAACAAAATTTTGATATAGTGACAGAATTTCTATTCCCTCGAGCGTTCAGAATACTAAATCCAAACCATCATGAGAGATGTCTTTAAAAGATACTGCCATGAAGAATTCTAAATACAGCTCATAAAAAAGGTGATGATAGAAAACGCTTTAATGTTCAAAACATTGTCAATGAAATTCTAAGCATCTTATTAAAACTTTCTATTATCGTGTAAATGATAAAAAAAAAAAAATAAACATATGGGTTGTACACCTAATGTCCATACAGAAACCAAACAATGCAACAACTCTTATCAATCCAATTTGCTCACTAATGGAATTTTCAGCACCAAAAAAAAAAAAAAAAAAGGTGAAAACTGAACCTCTCAATTCTACAATATGTCTAATGAAAAATATTCAACATAATGTCCTGAAAGCTATATCCCACTAACTACTTTAAAAAAGAATATTAATGTGAAAGGCAAGTCAATATTTAGTAGAAAGCATGTGATGGACCCAAAGAACCAAAATCCTGCAACAGCAATCTGGACAATCCATTCTTGTGTACATCAAAGAATTTATCAGTGCCCCAAGTGTGTTACCACACGAGAAAAGAATAAGCAGATTGGAGATTCCATCCTCAGAGATCTTGTTTCTTCTTATAACTTGTCTTACATCTTGCCTTATCTTAATCATCCACTTGAGAGTTGCAAGTCAAAAAGTTACATTCATCCCACTCTCTAGTAGTAAAAAGAAAGTGTTAGGGAGGGAGGTAAAAAAAATTTAAGCACTTTTAGTTGCAACAATTTGAAATGAGCATAAATAACATTCTTTCCCCACCATATTGTACCAAAATCATTATTGTTCAAAGCTTGGCAGAACAGAAGAAGCTTATTATAAGCATTTTTTGAAATGTCTTTACTGTTGAGTTTGGCAAATAAAGCGGTTATTTTCCTTGAATTGTCTCCCATTTCACTCTTTTTAGTTGGGTTTGAATGCAAGCCTCCCAGTGCTTGAGATATCTCATTGAAAAGTCTTGTTTAATGATAATGTTAATCATTTATACGAAGTTAAAAGAGATCTGTGTAATCTTAAAATTATGAATTAAGATATCAATTATTCATGATTATTTTAAAAAATGATATCCATGTGATTTTAAATAGAAATAAAATATTTTTTTTCTTTTATTTTAAATCGCTTGGGCAAAAATTGGTAAATCACAATAACTCAACCACAAATTTTATTTACTTAAATTTAGAGAAATTATCAAATACATTAATGTAGAGTTTTTTTACTTCACAAGTGAGGTTAATAAGATAACACATATCGCTTACTATATATTTAAAAAAATAAAAAAAGTGAGACATATGTCACCATGTTAACCCCACTTTTGGAGTTAACAAACTCTGTTAACAATTTATCAAGTAATTTATCTTAAATATATGAGTATATTGATTTAGAGGGATATGATTTTATAGTTCCTAAGATTTAGCAATTTAACATTGAAAAACTTTATTTGAATTTTAAATTTCATATATATGGGTAAGAGTGAATTATAAGAATTTTTTTTTGTCTAATTTAACTTTAAGATAAAATTTATATAATTTATATTTAATGCACTGTTAGTATATAAATTCCACACACTGTCAATGAATCATGATGCAATTTCATCAATGATCAAACATAAAGTTTTACTAGTTCTTAAGATAAATACACAAAAACTTAATTTTTTTAAAAATATTTCTCATTAATGAGGTGACACATCTGATTCATTAATAGTATATAAAACCTACACATTGCCAGTACATCAAATATAAACTCAAATCTTATATAAAATATTTAAAAGCTAAAGCCACTAACAAAAATGAAATAATCTGATGTGCATAGTCTACATTTTCGATATGTGGACAATCTAATAAATTGGCATATATTCATAATTAATTATTCATTTAAAATTTAAAATTTAGAATTTAGTGGTAAAATAAATTTAATTTCAAATATCTTGTTTCCATTATTATAAAACACATTTAATGTTTCTTATTAATATGTAATAAAAAAATCTTATTTATTTTTTGAATGACAAATCAATTAAGAACCAAATCAAGGTTTAAATTGAGAGTAATTTATACTTGACAATTAGAATAATAAGTATAATGTGTATTCAATGTATTTAGGAGAAATAAAAAAGAGATTTCAAAAATAGTGTAATAATGATAATAAAATTAATTTGATTTGACACACTAAAATTAATTTTAATTGATTTGATCATCTATTAATCATTTTAAAATCAATATATTAAAAATATATATCTTGTCTAAATATATAAAAGCCAAAACTTTTAGTAAAAAAAGAATTTCATAGTTTAATGGATTTGATTTGATATAGTTTTATTTAAAAATAATTTATTATGTGTTGTATATAAATATAATGATGATATGATGAATGTGACAAATTCAATAATTTTTGTAAAAAAATTTTCATTTGTATTGTTTTACTCTTTTTTTTCCTTTTCCTTGACACATTGTTTAAATTGTCATAATGTATATATCCATAGACATATCGTTAGACATAGACTAAAGAAGTTACCTTCTATCTTTTTTTGTTTAGGTACAACTGACCACCTAACTGAATCTGTCACATTTAAAGAGGAGTCCTAAAATTGATTCAAATAGTAGATTCTAGTCTAAAAAATTAAAGTTTAGCTTCAGGAGTACGGTTATGTATGAAGAAGGTTATAATACTCTCATAACACCCATATGAAAGATACTACTAGTTTAATTTCAAGTTATCCAAACCTTAAAACATATTTATAATTTATCAAATAATTTTAATATTGGAAATTCTCCTTAAATTACTCTAATATGTTAGTAATAATTTAAGAATATTTTCTCATCTCAGAAGTAATCAAGGCGATTATTTGTCACGAATTAAAGAGGCTTCATCATCATATTCATTTAATTTTGCTTTTAGAAGTAAATTTATATAAACCTGGTCTATAATTAGAAATATCTTTTAACATGTTGGTAAAATTTTCTGTCAAAAATTATTCTCCAATATATTGATATGATTTTATAAAAAATAGGAAAATTATATTATATTATTTTATTTATTTTCAAACTCAATTTAAAAAAAAATGATATGATTTTCCAATATATTGGTAAAAACCTTATTCTAAAAATAAAATATTAGCCTTCCAATTTGGTAGTAAGACTTTTTTTTTTTTAATTTGAAAATTTTATAAGGTTTTTCAATGTGTTGGTAAAACCTTATTTTTTAAAATGATAGTCTTCCAATTTGTTGGTAAGGCTTTTTTTTTTTAAATATGTTTTTATAAAAGTATGAAAATAAATAAATAAATAGATAAATAAATAAATAAAACAAGTAAATAAAATAAACATATAAAATAAAAGTGAAAACAAAGATACTTGAAATTGGCTTGGCTTGGCTTAGTGATGAGAATCGCAACTCGACTTCAGGCACAATGACTAGTATGACTTGGCATTTGGCTAAGGCATGGCTCAACTCAAAACAAAAATGGATGTGGGTCAAAATCGAGTAGCGTTGTGGGTCAAGCATGAATATGGTAAAACACGCAGATCCTAGGTGGGTCAAAGGTTCTCCAAAATGCTATCGTTTAGCAATAGTATAAAAGGGTTTGTTTCAAAATTCTCTTGTTACTTTTCTCTTTTCCTAAATTTCTTCTATTTCTCCTTTTACAACT
This sequence comes from Durio zibethinus, assembly GCF_047325235.1. Taxonomy (NCBI): domain Eukaryota; kingdom Viridiplantae; phylum Streptophyta; class Magnoliopsida; order Malvales; family Malvaceae; genus Durio; species Durio zibethinus. The sequence continues at coordinate 23,859,979 of NC_143166.1, forward strand.
TCAACTGGCAAAAGCAAACAAACCCAGAACATGGTGACTTTTTCTAAAAGACAATGGAAATCCCAAATTCTAGCTACCAGAATCTTCAAATATCATCAAAAAACTCAAAAGTTTTTAAAAAAAAACCCAAAAAAAAAACTCTAAAATTAGAATCCAATTCCAAAAATTCCCAATATTCCTCAAAAAACCCAGCAAAACAACTAATCAAACTAGAAATTGAATCTCGATTCTAGAAATCCAAAAAAAAATTAAACAAAAAAATCTTAGAACCAAAATAAAACTAATAACCTCTAATTGCTGACAATTTTTCTATATTTTTTGTATAGTTTTTGCATTTTTTTTTGTCTACTTTAGAATGATTTATATAGGGATTTCTAATTAGAAATTATAGGGTTCCATTATTTAAAATCGAATCTGCCATAAACAGATTTGATCTAAATTATGGCTTGATTCTTGGGGTTTTAATCTCGTTTGATTATTGGCAATGGTTTTTTTTTTTTTGGATTTTGTTTCCAATTTCATGCAACCATGATTTCTGGATTGAACTTTAAAAATTTTTCTGATTTTATTTCATTTTTTATTTGATTTTCGTTAACAAAAAAAATCAATAAAGAAAAAATATTGCTAGGTTAGAACCCTAGCCTAAGTGGAAAACTAGCAAAATAACTCGCTAGGCCCAAAGCTCAAAAACTATCTATTAGGCATAAAGCCCAAATACCCATTGAATAGGTCCATTTGAGATCTAATAAATATTTCAATGGTTCAACAATCTGAATAAACCCAAATCTAAACAAGCTAAACATCTAGATTGTTCAATATTAAGCCCCGAGCGGAGTAAGGTATCCATAGTTGCTATTCTTTGTACATTTCTATGAAGTAAGAAGAATGCAAAAACATAAATAACTATTGTGTCCAGTTCAACTTGAACAATTTTAAAAGAATCCTCTAAATAGAGGCATGCAAATTTCAAAAACTTTTAAAGAATTCCTCTAAATAAAGGCATAAAGCTTCAAACAAATCCTTTAAATAGATGCTTTACAAAATGGACTTCTCTCTATAGAGGTAAAACAACTTTAAATTAAGAAATGGGCTTTTTTATATAGAGGCTAAACAACTTTAAATTAAGAAATGGGCTCCTATATATAGAGGCTAAACAACTTTAAATTAGAATCCTCTAACCAGAGTTTCAATGATTTAAAATAGAAAATAGATTCTTCTAACCAGAGATTCAAAGATTTTGAAACTCTTTTTTAGAAGATTAAAAATCTTACCTCAAAAGTTTGTTCTCCATCGAGAATTCAAAATCTTTACATTCACATTCTCCATGTTAGATCTTGTGATGTCCTTGTTCTAGATGGAATGGATATCCCTATATGCAATGTATGTAATGCAAATGCTAATTAATGAGTTTTCAATTGTGGTACATAGATTCTTAAGAATCTTTTTTTTGAATTCCAAACTCTTCAAGTTTCTAGCAATGGGAATAAAATCAACTCCATTCTTCATTGTTCAAAATAGGCGCTCGTCTTCCTCTTTAGGGGAGTTTTCTTTCTTTTCTTTTTGGAATCAATGTTTGTACTAGGCTTTGAAGGTTTCATCTTTTGCCTTTGTATCTTTCTACCTTCCTAAAGTAATATACAATCATCCATGATATTATTCAATTATCAATAATTATCCCAATTTCAAGACATGTAAGATACAAATCATACATTTATTATATTTATTGTAAAGCATTTAAATAGAAAAAAAAAGGCAAGGATTGAAAATAAGATATAGATAATGAAATGAATATATTTATTCCGAAAAGAAGCTAAATTACAAATGATGACTAGCTGAACATGGTAAAGGTAAAAAATAATGGCTATTTGGGATAACAATATCCCTAAATAAACAACAGATAATCATGACAACATATCTCGAATTTTTTTCAAAAACTCAACTTACAATGGCCTCAGCACTTTAGAGCTCTTTAAATATACCAACTTTCATGCTTGTGCACCCCTCAAATGATGCTATACTCTTTTTATCCTAGTTGCCTTTATAGGTTTTCAACTTGGATAAACTCCTCTTTTGGTTCAAACTATCTTTTTAGATTTTCAGTTCGAACTTTCTTTTTTCTTTTTCTTTTTTTTAAGCAAAGTACTTCTTCACAACATCAAAATTTATAGGATTGGAAAGATCATCTTCATCCATCTTTGATAAGATTAATGCTTTGCATGAAAAAGCCCTTTCTATCACATATGGGCCTTCCTAATTTGAAACCCACTTTCTTCTGTTATCATGCTGATTTGGGAGAATTTTTTTTAACATCAACTCTTTTTCTTGAAATTGACGAGATCAGACTTTCTTATCATGAGCTCTCATCATTCTTCTTTGATATAATTGATCATGACATAATGATGCCAACCTTTTCTCTTCAATGAAGTTTATTGCTCGTAGCACTCTTGAATTCATTTAGCTTTTTCTAATCCCACTTCTCTTAAGACTTTTAAAGATAAATTTTTTACTTTTACTGGTAATATAGCCTCCATCCCATAAACCAAAGAAAATAAGATTACCTTAGTAGAGGTGTATACTAACATCTGATAAACATGCAAAGCAAAAGGTAATTTCTTAGGCTAATTTCTATAAGTCTCAATCATTTTTTCAAGAATCCTTTTGATATTTTTATTCATAGCTTTTATTTCTCATTCATTTTTTAGTGGTATGGTGCTGAGTTATGGTGCTTTATTTTAAATTAGATACATATCTCCTTCATCATTTTGCTATTTAAGTTCTTGGTATTATCTAAGATGATTTTCTTTAGAAGTTCTTATCTAGAAATTATTTCTCTCTTTATAAACTTACAAACCATTAATCTTATCACATTTGTATATAAGGTTGTTTCAACCCATTTATTAAGTAATCAATCATCATGAAAATAAATCTATTCCCATTTGATGTTTTTGGAGTAATGGGACTAATAACATCTATGTCCTATATAAAAAATAACCAAGGTGATGTCAAAACATGTAAAGCAGTGGGTGGAGCATAGATCTTATCGGTATAAATTTGACACTTATGACATTTTCAAGCATCATCGATGCAGTCACTTTTCATTGTTAACCAGTACCATTCAACTCTCATAATTTATCTTGTCATCATGTGTCTATTGGCATGTCCTCACATACCCCATCATGCATATCTTGAATAATCTTTTTTGTTGTTAACCAGTAGCATTCAACTCTCATAATCTGTTTTGTCATCATGTGTCCATTGGCATGTGCCTCACATTTCCCATCATGCATATCCTCAATAATCTTTTTTGCTCATATGCATTTGCACATCACAATAACACCTAATCTCTATTTATTTTGTAGAAGACATCACCATCTAGGAAGAAACCTATAACCAATCTCCTTTAGACTCTCTTATCATTCTCTGTTGCTTGATATGGATATTACTAGTTCTTTAAGTGTTATAGGATGTCATAATACCAAGGTTTTTCATCTTCTTCTTCTTTAACATCGGTGCAATATACTAGCATATCTTTGACATCTAACTTAATGGGTTGAATCTCAGTATTGTTAAAACCTAGATCATCATTGCCAGAATAGTCAGGGCATATATAATATGGTTTTCTTTATGGGGAAAATGTTTAAATTTGACTTCTTTAAATTGTTTGCACAGCTCTAAGATATACTTATGATATGGGATAAACTTTAAATCTATTGTCTCATATTCTCTATTCAATTGATAAATAACCAAATTTGAATCCCCGAACACCTTCATTACCTTAATTTTTTATCCAAAGCAACATGTAAACCCATGACAAAAGTCTCGTATTCTACCACATTATTGGTGTAATTGAAGTTCAATCTTGCAGTAATGGGATAATAACATCCTTTAGAAGATATCAAAATTGACCCAATTCCATGCCCTAAGGCATTAACAACCCTATTAAAATATATTTTCTAGAACTTCTCATTATCATTTTCTTTCTATGACTTAGAAATAGCTATTAATTTTTCATCCAAAAAATCAAGTTTCATTGGCTCATAACTTTTAGTAGACAATCTATAAGAAATTTTACTATTACAAATCTTTTGATTACTTTTTGGCTTACATATACAATATCATACTCCGATAGCATTACTTGCCATCTTGCAATCCTTTCAGACAATGACAGCTTCTTGAAGATGTAGTTGATTGAGTCTAATTTAGTTATAAGCCAAATAGTATGGTAGAACATATACTGTTTGAGTCCTTTAGTTGTCCAAGCTAAAGCATAACACATTTTCTCTAATGATGATACTTAGACTCGTATTTTGTGAACTTTTTGCTCAAGTAGTTAATAGCTTTTTCCTTTCTACCAAACTCATTTTGCTGCCCAATACACATCCCATTAACTTCTCATGTACAATCAAATACAAAAGCGGTACTAATACTAAAGGATTTGGCAAGTACTACTTAACCCTATCAAAAGCTTCTTAACACTTTTCATTCCACTTACCAAGGTTTTTCTTTCAAAGGAGTTTAAAGATGAGGTCGCATTTGGAGGTAAGTTAGTGATAATTTTATTTTTTTATAGAATTATCATAGAGTTTTATGTTAAATTTTAACACTTCTATACTTGATTTTTGCTTGAATTAATCTATTTTCTACCTATATGTGTTAATTGTCCCAAATATAGGTCAAATGAGATATTGAAGAAATTAAATTGAAAATAAACTTGAAAGGGTAAATTCAAAGTGAAGTGGCTAAATTAAATATCTAAATATGGAGGCCAAATGGGATGCAAAATGTTAGCCAAAGACTTGAAAAAAACAAAGCATCAACATTGGATGAAATCTACCAACAACCTTGGGAAAGATACTTAAATTAAGAAAAAAGAAAAATAAAAATTGAACAAGCCTTCTCCTAAAATTCTTTCTTTTAAAGCATAAGTAAAGCTCAAAATAAATACATGAAAATAAGCTAAAATGATCCCCTAAAATTCAAAGTAAGGTTAGCAAAGGGTTGCTTGCTAGTGACGTTAAAATAAGAAAATAGAATAAGAAAACCACTACAAGTAATGATAGATTTGGCCCTCTCTTTTGTCTTTTCAAAATGTCCTATTTTTCAACCTTATCCTAGGTCATTTCTCAGCTTATAAATGGTTTCTATACAAACCAATAGCCATGTTTTACTTTTATTTTTCATTGTATTCCCACTTGTTGGCTTGCACTTTGTTCCTTTTGCTCTATCTCCTTCTTTGCCAATTCTTCTTGGTATAAAATAAACATTTAAATGTCATCCAATGTGGCTTAATGTTAGCTTTAATTCAGCTTATTTAATAGCTTTAAGTCTTGCAAGAATCAACCTCAAAAATAGCCTACAAGTGATGCCACTTGATGCTTTGTTTAGCTTGAATTTCCAACAAACTTTTGCACCATGTTTTCTTCTAAATTTAACTAATTAGATCAACCATTTAAACTTGAAATTAACATTTCAAATGCAGCTCTAACTTAGTTCAAAACTAGCCTTGAACTTAAGGTAAATATCGTTGCAAATAGCCTTAAAAATCAGTCTTTAATTTTATCCAATGTTGATGCCAATTGATGCTTTGTTTTCTTCAAATCTTTGGCTAGCATTTTGTATCCCATTTGGCCTCTACATTTAGCTCTTTAATTTAGCCACTTCACCTTAAATTTACCTTTTTAAATGTATTTTCAATTTAATTTGCCCAATCTTTCATTTTATCGACATTTATCTCTTTATCCTTTTAGGCTTCAACACAATAATCCTTTATCTAGGAACATTCTTCAACTTTTCATTCTCACAAGTCAAATCAATGATATTTATTTCTTTGGCCTTCATCTAAATATGTAATCTTTTATGCATTTGATGCATTTCCATAAACTCTTTAAGGGCATTGTCACACTCTCTAATAACTTTTTGGGCTTTACTCCCAGCTTCTAACTTCTTGTGTTATTGATTAAGTTCAGCCAAATTATTAACTATTGCATCATGCTCCTTAAAGATCTTATGGATCTTACTTCTAGCTTTTTTGCTTTATCTTTCCATTGCTCCCCTCTTCTTGAAGCCTTTGAATCTCTTACTTCATTTTGTCTTTCTTAGCTTCAAATTCTTTCCTTGCAAATTCTAACTTTGAAGGTATCTCTTCCAACTCCTGATTCACTAGCTAGTAATGATTTTTGAACAGAAACATAGCTTTTTTGCCCTTCTAGGCTCTCCACACCAAATACTCATGCTTTATCAGTAAATGACCTAAAACTCACCTATTAGGCTTCTTTCAAGCCTTGATCATGTTATCCACCTTTTGTAGCATTTTGACTCACTATATAAAATATATGATTAAGTAAGCTTGTGTGTCATGGGAATGAACTACTCAGCCCTATACTACCTTCGAACCATAAAGAGTGCATATCTTATTGCTCTTCATAAACGTAAAAGTGGGACCCCAGTCTCATCTTCACATTAATATAACATCAATTGACAATTCATCCATAGAACTAGCCATTTCACCTAAGTGCAAGTAAGACCTTGTAGTAGGACCATCCTTTCCTTCTTAGGTTTAGGTTTTGGCATTTATTCACTCTTACAAATCTCTTTAATTAGGGCTCGATTATGGAAGTAAAGTTTAGCAAATGCATTCTTCTTACACTCAAAATGACTTTTCATCTACAAATATAATAATGGCACATATCCAACAAAGTGCCTTTTGCCCTTAGGATGATAATAGTTCAGATATATAATTATTTTAGCTAAGATTACAGGAGAGGGATTTCATCTTTTTTTCACATGCCAGAAAAAATCAATCATTTCTATCTCAATATAACCCAAAATCCTGGGAAAGACTACCATGCCATATATAGCCAAAACAAATATATCAAACCTTTAATCATCATTCAAATGCTTTGTGATAAAATCGTAGAAAAACTCCTAAGGTAGACAAATATGGCCATTTTTTTCTTAAACATATACATTCACTTTTTTTTTAACTCTCATAAGATATACTAGTTTCTTATGAAATGCTGATTTTTACCTCTTCATAAATATTTTATCTGATGATTGAAGATGCAAACCTATTAATGTAGAATACTCCTCTATAGTTGATGTCATGTCAACTTCATTGAAGTTGAAGCATCTATATGAAGGATCTCAGAATTGCACCGCTGCTATGAAAGAAGATGTGTAATATGACCATACTTCTCACAAAAGGCTAATTGTCTAGACTAACTCATATTTTTCCATATGTCTGACAATCATTTTGTTTGAAGAGTAAATAAACTTCTTTAGACAAAGTGGAAATATAACCCAACGGTAAACAATCCACTTTCTTTTGTTGTTTTTTTTATTCTACCTTTACATTATTAGGTGACTCACACGTAAAAAACACAGATGAGGCATAAACTAAACGTTTAGTGGATTCTTTGAAAGCTTTTATTGAAAATATCTTTGGGGTAAGTATGTTAAGCAATCTGTATGAATGTTTTATGAATATGCAAGACAAGGAAACAAAAAAAAAATAGTTAATTATTTCAATATACACAAAATAAATACAACAACAACATGATACTAACTAAGGTTCAACTCTAAAGGGTCAAGGGAACATGGCTCTACCTATGGGTTAAGCTCAAAAGGTTAACTATATGCAGTTTGAGTTATTTCTAAAGGCCCTTAAATTATTCTTTACATCATTTTCCATCACAGACTAGTAAGACATCCTAAACCTCACTTATTATATGCTATAAGCAAAAATGGTTCAATTTGAGTGAGAGTGTTTCACTAGCCTATATGAAGATATGAAATATCACGAAGGCATAAGTATTTTACTCCCTTTTAAAAGGATGAAACTCAGGTGTAGAACTTATGTTATGCATGTGTAAATGAATGATAGATATGAACAAAAAAAAAATAAATGAAATACGAATAAGGAGAAAATTTTTTAAATTTATTAAGTTAAGCTTGGATAACAAGAAATCATTTACTAGCTTGACTCTCGATGTCTCCAACGAAGTTGCCAAACTATCATAATGTATAGATTCATGGACCTATCGCTAGACATAGACTAAAGGAGTCACCACTAATCTTTTTTTTAAATGTGATTAGCCACCTGACTGAATATGTCATATTTAAAAAGGAGTCATAAGATTAACCTAGGTTTCTTTAAATAATATATTCTAGTCCACGAAACCAAAATTTAGGTTTAAGAGTATGGTTATGCATAAAGAAGGTTATAGCACCCTTACAGCGCTTATCTAAAAGATGGTACCAGTTTGATTTCAAGTTATCCAAGCCTTAAAACATATTTATAATTTACCAAATAATTTTAATATTGGAATTCTCCTTAAATTACTCAAATATGTTGGTAATAATTTAAGATTATTTTCTTGCCTCAAGAATATTTAAGGAAACTATTTGTCAAACTTTGAATAGGTTCTATCATCAGATTCATTTAATTTTGCTTGTAGAAGTAAATCTTTATAAACCTAGTTCATAGTAAAAAATATCCTTTAATATGTTAGTAAGATTTTCTATCAAAAATTATCCTCTAATATGTTGATAGGATTTTATAAAAAAATAAAAAAATAAAAAAATATTATATTATGTTATATTTTTTTATTTCTTTTCAAATCGATTTTTTTATAAAAAATTATAAGGCTTTCCAATATGTTGGTAAAAACCTTATTTTGACTATAAAGTATTAGCCCTCCAATCTGTTGCCAAAGCTTTTTTTTAATTTTTAAAATTTATAAAGTTTTTTAGTATATTGGTAAAACCTTAATTTTTAAAATGATAGCCTTTTAATATGTTGGTATGGCTTTTTTTTAATATGTTTTTATAAAAGTATTAAAAATAAATAAATAAATAAAACACGTAAATAAAATAAACATATAAGATAAATGTAAAGATAAAGATACATGAAATTGGCTAGGCTTGGCGGTTGAGAATCGCTGCTCGGATTTAGGCATAGGGATTGGCATAGCTTGGCACTTTGTTTAGGGCATGGCTTGGCTTAAAACATAAGGGATGTAAGTCAGAAATGGGTTGCGCTATAGATCTTAAGTGAATATGGTAAAACACACGGATCTTAAGTAGGTCAAAGGTTCTCCAAAACACTATCATTTAGCAATGGTATAAAAGGGCCAAATTTTGCTTTTTGCTTCATAATTCTCCTATGCCTTCTCTCTTTTCCTAGATTTCTTCTATTTCTCCCTCTACAACTTCAAGCAGCAGAAGCAAACAAACCCAAAACATGGTGACTTTTTCCAAAAGACAGTGAAAGTATTACATTTCAACTGCTAGAATATTCAAATATCACTAAAAAACTCAAACAGTTTTCTAGAAAAACCTAGAAAAAACACCAAAATTAGAATCCAATTCCAAAAATTCCTAGTATTTCCCATAAAACCCAGTAGAACATTCGGTCAAACTAGAAATTAAATCATGATTCTAGAAATCCCAATAGAAGCAAAACAAACCCAAAAATCCTAAAAGCAAAATGAAACAAAAAACCTTTTATTGCTAGATAGTTTTTCTATTTTTTTTGCATAGTTTTGTGTTTTTTTGTTGTATTTTTTTTTGTTTGTCTTAGAATGATTTATATAGGGATTTCTAATAAAAAATTTTAGGGTTCCATTATTTAAGATCAAATCTACTATAAACAGATTCAATCCTAATAGTGGCTTGATTCATGGGGTTTTAATCTTGTTTGATTATGGTCAATGGTTTTTTTCTGATTTTGTTTCCAATTTCATGCAACCATGATTTATGGATTGAGTTCTAAAAAATTTTTTGATCTCATTTCCTTTTTTTATTCTATTTTCTTCAACCAAAATATATATATATCAATAAAGAAAAAATATTGTCGAGTCAGAACCTTAACCCAAGTGAAAAATTAGCAAAATAACTTGTGGGCCTAAAGCCCAAAGACCCATTGAATGGGTCCATTTTAGATCCAATAAATATTTCAACAATCTAATGATCCAAATGAGCCCAAATCCGAACAAGTTAAACATCTAGATTATTCAATAGTAAGCCTTGGACGAAATGGGGTGCCTACATAAATAATGGTCCTTTTTTATATTTTATACCAATTTTTTATATTTTATAATAAGATCTAAAGGGAGGTGTAAGATTTTAACTTTGTAAATATTGTTATTATTATTTGTAAATATATAATTGACATGTGGACGGTCTTGAAAAATAGTCATGTGTCTTGCATTTAGTTTTTAATTAATTTGATTTAAATTAAAAACATTTCTAATAATTAATTATATTTATTTCCTTTTAAAATTTCAATTTAATTGCTTTTCTTTTCACATTTATGCAACCTTTTATAGTTTCCTACGATTAAGATTTTAACTTAAACTAGTTTTGAGCCAATGCAATGCATGGGTAATAATTATATATAAATTTTAATTATAATATAATTAATAAATTTTATATAAAAATAATTTTTTTTTAAATATACATATAAATAGACTTTTTTTTAAATGAAATAAGTATTCTTGACACAATTAGTTTTTTTAAATATATAACCTATCTAAAATACATAAATTCATATGAAATGTTGCATTAAAATATAATTTTTTAAAAATATTCTACAAATTTTCAAATATAGATAGTATTAGGAAAAAACAAATAAATTGACAGACGTTACGTAGAAAGTTAATTCAATTCATATGAGCCAATAAAACATATTTTATAATTATTTAGTGGAAAAAACTAATAAATTGATACAAAATGAAAAAAAAAAAAAAGAAAACAAAATACAAAAAGCAAAATAGTTATGAAAACTTTTAGTTGATCAGGTTAAAATTGTAAAAGTTATGAAAAATATAGTTTGAGTCAATTTCAAAACTCGACATTTTATAATCTAAGTGATGGACAAAATGATAAAGAAATTAAATCATAAAATTTAACGAGATATAATTGGAAAGGAAAAATATTTTGAATTTAATCAAAATTTTAAATTTGGTTTGGAAAGGAGTTAATATTTAAAAAGGTAAGAGTGAAATTTTCAGTAAATTAGAATGATTTTAGGATAAATTGATTTTAACTATACGTTTAATATTTAAAAAAGTATAAAAAAGTAAGATAAATAGATATTTAAAAGGAAATTAATGTAATTAATTCATAAAAAATGAAAGTTTTGACACCAATTTGCATTTGTGGTAGATTTTTGTACAGTTGTATGGATTGAAATATAAAAATTAGAAATATGAAATTATCAAAACTAAAAGAAATAATGATAAAAGGTTTTAATTATATATTTTGAGTTGTAAAATTATGTACTTATTTAAGTTGAAGAAATCCAGAAAAAAAGGAAAATTAAAAGGAAAATTACTTATGAAGGCAATAATAATAGATTGTAAAGAATAATCTCATTACATGACTTATTTTGACATAAAATCAAGTACAATTGTAAATAATTTAAATTTATATTAAAGTTTTTTTGGCAAATATGAAAAGAAAATATTATTATTTTTAGAATTTTAAGGAATAATCGATTGTAGATTTGGGTATGAGCTAATCTGTGGAGTCAGTGTAAGGGTTAAAAAGCCCTGTCTATTTTTTTTTTTTTTTAGCTTGGTCTTTTTTTTTGGCAATCAGATGCTTTAACATGACTTGGACCAGCATTAGTATTATGAAATGCTTTTTGATTATGGCAAAGTGGTTGTTTAATGTACTAACAAATTGGAGTTGGTGAGGACTTTTAAGAATAGGCCGCTTCAAGATTTTTAACCCTTTCCACTAGCTTGGCAAGTTACATTTTCACTTCTCGTAGGTCATGCTCTAATTCCTCTTAGTTGAGTTCCAAGGCTTGAATTTGTGCTTCTAATTCATCACCCATGTCTTTTAAATTGCTAGCCTAGATAAAGTAAAAGATTTCTATATTATGCAATGATATGATGAATAAATGATGATGATCTATGAATAAGTAAAATGCAAGAAATGCAAGAAAATAAATAAACAAATAAATCAATCAATCAACAAATAAATAGCATAATTGAAAACCTATTATTGTGAATATGATTCATGCAAAAAAAAAAAAAAGTAACAAACAAGAATAGAGTTGGCATCCAACATAAAGAAAGTAAAAGACAAAACAAGTTACTATAAAATTCACATATAATAAAAGATATATGACTTAATTTTTGGATCATTTCTACAAAAAGGAAATATATGGCTCTACCTATGGGTTAAGTCCATTACGGCTCACTATATGTGGCTTGGTATTGACTTTATAGGTTCCTAAATTATTCCTTACATCATTATCCATCATAGACTAGTAAGGCATCTTATTTCTTACCTATTATAAGCTACAAATGGAAAGGGTTTAATTTGAATAAAAGTGTTTCATTAGCTCAGGTGGAGACATGAAATCTCACGAAAGTATAGGTATTTTGTTTTCTCCAAAAGGACAGAGCTTGGGTGTAAAGCTCATGTTATGCACATGCAAGTGGATGGCAATATGTAACATGAAAAAGCAAATAAAATTCTAAATTTTATCAAGTTAAGCTTGGATAACATGAGTTTACTGGCCTGATGGTCGGTGAAATCCCTAGCAGATTTGCCAAACTATCATAATGTATAGATCCGTGGACTTATCACTGGACATAGGTTTAAGGAGTCACCATAAATCTTTTTTATTGAGGTGTGATTAATACCTAACTGAATCTATCCTATTTTAGAAAGAAGTTCTAAGCTTGACTTAGGTATCTTTAAAAAAAAAGTTTATGTCTACGAAACCAAAATTGGATTTGAGAGTACGGTTAGGTGTAAGGAAAGTTACAGCACCCCTATAATGCCCATCCAAATTTTGGTGCCAGTTTGACTTCACGTTATTTAAAGACCTTAAAAAATTTATCAAATAATTTAATATTAAAAATTATCCTTCAATTACTCCAATATGTTGGTAATAATTCAAGAACATTCTTTTATCTCAAGAGTATTCAAAGAGACTATTTGTCATGCTTTTAAGAGATTTCGTTATTGGATTCATTTTTTATAATAAAATTGTACTCAATACCAAATGAGACTTAGAATCTTGATATCAAAAGTCCTTTCTAAATTCTCTAATATGTTAGTAAAATTTAGAAAGAATTTATCACCTAGGAATTTACATAAAAATTGCTATTTGCAAAGTTTTTAGTAATTCCATCATCGGATATTCAAAAACTCAATTTTTATAAAAAATAATTTATTTTCAAAAATATCTTCTATTATGTTGGTAAGATTTTCTATCAAAATTATCTTCCAACATGTTGATAAGATTTTATGGAAACTATTTCTTTTTCTTTTTTTTAACACTTAATTTTTATTAAAAATCCTAAAGTTCTTCAATATATTGGTAAAAAATTATTTTTCAAAAAAATAAAACCACAAGCCTTCCAATATATTGATAAAGTTTTTTTTGAAAACTATTTTTTTTGTTTTTCTTGAAATTTAACTTTTATTAAAAATTCATAAGATTTTTCAATATATTGATAAAACCTTATTTAAAAAAAAAAAAGAAAAGATCACAAACCCTCCAATATATTGGGAGGGCTTTTTTATTGAATAATTCATTTTGGAAAATCTAAACCTTCTAATGTATTAGTAAGATTCAATTTTTATTCAAAAATTAATTTTTTAAAAATTTGAACCCTCCAATATGTTGGTAAGGTTCATTTTTATTTGTCTAAAATATTTTTATTTTATTAAAAAAAATCACAAATAAATAAATAAACAAATAAATACAAAAATATAAATACAAAAATAAATAAACAAATAAAAAATATACAACAAATATATATATATACCAAAATTTAGCTCAATTTTGAGGCTCAAAAAAGAGTTCGTCTATAAGCACAACAATTAGCTTAAAACTCGGTGGCTTGATTGACTTGACGGATTGACTTCACAGTTTAATGGTTTAGAAAATGGGTAAGTTGTGATTAGGTCGGACTATCCATGGGTTGGCATGTTGATCCTAGGAGTTGAAATGCCCAAAATTTTGTCATTTGGCTTTTGCTATGTAAAGTCAATTTTTTTTTTTGCTTAGAATTTTTTTGTTCTCTCTCTTTCTCTTTAATATTTAATTTTTCTCTCTAAAAGAAACATCAACCACTGAATTCTGAAATTAGAGCCAAAAAGTTTGTCGACCATTGGGACTGATTAGGATTTGGATTTTGTTTGTCGGAGTATCGTTGTGAGATCGTTGGAATTTGGAAAAAGTTGTCGAAAACTGGGTAGTCATCGAAATCTCATCTGAAAACTTGAACCTTGTCGAAAAATTCAAGTTCTTCAAAATTTCCAAAATTTTCTAAAAGATTGTAGAAAAATTGCAGAAAACCTCTTCTCTTTGCAGAATTCGATCCTTCAATGTTGTTCTAACTTTTGATTCTTCAACAATCTTACGAAAACACTTTAAAACTTGCACTTTGTGTTTTTCTCCAATTGTTGTTTGTTTGCTCTGTCTCTTGCTATTATGTATTTGTTGTTGTTGCTGTTTATTTATAGGGGAGAGTTCAGATGTGATTAGTATTCTAAATTGAATTGAGATTCGACTCTTTTAGAAACACTTCTATCACCAATAAAATTTATCTCAAAAAAATCTTTCACTCAATTTTAATTTTAAAAACATAAATTATTAGTTATCTCATTCCTTTCCCCAATTCCATCATTCGATTATTACTAGCTCCTATTAATTGATCTTTAACCCTTTGATTTTTTTAATTATCTCTTTTTCATTTTTTTTAAATAACCAGATAAAAATGAGATAAATATAAAGAAATATTGAATAAATATAGTTAAAGATAATTGAAATTGAAATTAAAGACAAACCATAGTAAAATTTTAAAACTAGTTAAAGAAAAGACTAAAAATAAATAAATAAATAAGATAAACAAGATATATATATATATATATATACATATAGATAAATAAAATAAACATAAACATAAAAACATGAAAAATAAGAAATGTAAGAAATTAGACAATTAAGATTGGATCAAATTCAGACCTAATTTGTTTGGGCTTCAGACTAAATAGAGTGTCTACATAACTTCATCAAATATCTCTCCATATTTGTTAAAAGATATAGGTTTGTTAAAGATAGAAGAAACCAAATCATGCACCCATTAATAATTTGATGTAAAAAAATGATATTAGACATTAGTGGTTTATTAAAATAACTAATTTATTAATCGATTGATCCATTGATTGGATGAGTAATTAACTAATTAAATATTTAATTAATTAAGTAAATACTCTATTTACTTGAAAGTCAGAAACTATGCATGAAATTGAAAACAAAACTAGATAAAGAGAAGACTAAAAATAAATAAACAAATAAGATAAACAAGATATATATATATATATACATATAGATAAATAAAATAAAAATAAACATAAAAACATGAAAAAGAAGAAAAAGAAGAAATGTAAGAAATTAGACAATTAAGATTGGATCGAATTCAGACCTAATTTGTTTGGGCTTTAGACTAAATAGAGTGTCTACATAACTTAATCAAATATCTCTCCATATCTGTTAAAAGATATATGTTTGTTAAAGATAGAAGAAACCAAATCATGCACCCATTGATAATTTGATGTAAAAAAATGATATTAGACATTAGTGGTTTATTAAAATAACTAATTTATTAATCGATTGATCCATTGATTGGATGAGTGATTAACTAATTAAATATTTAATTAATTAAGTAAATACTCTATTTACTTGAAAGTCATAAACTATGCATGAAATTGAAAACAAAAAGAAAATTTGAAAAAAAAGCTTTTCTTGTTAAGACACTTATATAAACAAGCATATTAAGGATTTAATAAAAAGCAGATCAAGCGCCACAACACAAATAATCAATTATTATAGTATAACAATCACCATTCACTTGTCAGTTATCAAGTATTATAATGAAATTAAAATAAATTCAATAAAAAAGGGTTTCACACTACTAATGTGAATTGAAAAAAAAAAACCTTCAAACAGAATTGGACATGGTAGTATTGATTCATTTCAATTGTAAAAGAAAATAAGATGTTGATTTGTTTGATAATGGCTTAAGAGAGGATAACCCATGAAATAATAATTAAAGAAAAAATGGATGAAAGAAATAGGAATTTTGTTTCATATGTTACCAACCAATAATCGTGCTGTTTAAGGAATTCTTATTTGGGTTTGTAATTTTTAAAAATGTGAAAAAAAATCTGATTATGTTGAAAAGGAAAACAAAGTGAAGTTTCAAATACTTTAAGGGGGCATTTGTTTGCATATTTAGATTCCAAGATGAATGATTTCACAATTAAACTAAGGATTAAGATATGAAAAGTTAAATTTCAAGAGGAAAGGAATCCATGAACTAAATGTCTCTTTGAGAATTTTTTATTCCTAATGAGACACCCCATAAAAGATAAGTATAATTCTTATTTGGGCTTTAAGCACTTTTTTCCAATAGTATCCTTAACAGACCTATCTTTAAACTGATGAGACTGACAAATCTTTTAGCTCATGGATAAATCTATTTTTAACTCATTCACTTTAAACTTATTTAGTTAAATAATAAAAATAAAAAATAAGTGATATGGGAGTTTTTAAAAAGATGAGTAAAAATGATAAAAACATCTATCATATCTATATTATATATAAAAGTTGTCTCTATGTTTTCCAAAAGGAACAGCTACTTAATGCCTTTTACAAGGGATTGAGGGTTATATTTATGAATAAAAACATGTAAAAATAAAAGCAAACCAGGTAGAGATGATGAAGCAAAGAAGTGGGCAGTAGTCCAAATTGCATAGCCTTTTCAACATCACAAAGCTATTCTTTCTTTTTTCCATTTTAGGTTTTTACAGAGCTAAAACCCAAATTCTTTTCGCTAGCAAACTTGCCATGTCAATACGATCAGACCCATCAAGTTCCACTCCATAAAGTTCTTGAAAATGGCTTTTGCAAATCCCAAAACCAAATCCTTTATGACGTTTGTGACGATGATAGCGAGTGTGAATTCTACTTTGTCGAGTTTTATTTTCACTGATTATATGATTATTCTCATTGATTTCATCGATTCCACTAGCTATGATTCCTCTAAGCAAAGGTAAACCCCCAATTTTTATTGCATTATAGATTTAAAGATTCTGTGAAAAAGAGATGAGAAATAATTGCCAGTCCCAAAAGGAAACGAATGATGTGACCTTATCTAGTGAAATGCATGTGCTTGTGGAGTCTGCTGGAACAAGATGGTTTTTGATGAACTCTTATTGGTGGTTTCATGTTCAAAAGAATTTTAATGTAAATGGCCATGCATTTGGGTTTAAAGGAAACCTAAAGGTGAGCATCTAAGCTAACCACCATTGGCTTTACTTATACTAAAAAGAGTGTCAAATTAGCTATGAAAGCCCGAGACAAGTCTTAGGATGCTGTAAGGAGTGTTCTAGTGTTGATTAATATGTTTTTATTTATTAATTTTTTATTTGAAAGTTAGGTAACTATTTAATTTTAGTAAAAAAAAAAGGAAAAGAACTCTCCATCATACATGTTTCAGTACTTTGTCTGCTTCTTACATGATATTTTTCTTTCATTCCTTGGTTGGATTTCTTAATTAATTTTATGATGAATTGTAAGTGATGCAACATTTTTAAGAAAAGAATGACATTAAAGGTGCAATTAGTGCCCTGCGAAAGTAGCTTGATCATTTTATTGGTATTTATGGGAAGATTTCATGTGTGTTGCTTTAGTTTTGATAATATTTTGTTTATTGCTTGAAACGTGTTTGAATAAATGTCAATATGAAAGGATTGTATAAGAATTAACTTTCTTTGCATTAACAATACTTCTTCCATGGTTAAATGGGTTTTTAACGTGGCCTTTTTTTTTTTGGTTTTTCCTATAAAAGCTTTTGGTGATCTTTGTTACTTACTCTGTTCTCTCCTTTTGTGGGAGTTTTTACTTATGGGTCCCTATTGCAGCTCTGTTTTTATGTTTTTGAGACATGAAAATCCTTTTTTTGTGTTGGAATTTGAGCTTCTTGTGCTTGTGTGTATGCTTATATCTAACATGGTGCATGCCCAATAAAAGTTTTCAAGTCCAATTAGTTATTGTAAAGGATTCATAGATTGGTCTATGATATAGTTATCTTGATCATGGTACTTACTAGCTTCATTTTAACTATATCATTGTGTTTTATCTTGTGGTTTATCTCTCCATTCTATTTTTTATTGATTAAGCTAGTTGGCAAGAATGATATATTTGTTAAATAAGTAGCATGTAGTTCCGGTAAGGTGAGATTTTTTTTTTTTGCATTTTCTTAGTAAAATTATTCAATTTATATAGTATAAACTTCCACTATGCGGATATTAAATAATGTATAAATTAATAGTAGATGTTAATGGGAAACAAAGTAATATTATCAAATAAGTTTTTCAAGTCTGGGTCAGAAATGTTTTGATACTCTAGCATTATTCAATTGTTATCATCTGTGGTAAATTGAAGCTTCCCAATATGCCACAATGAGAGTGTATATTGCATTTTACATATCACTTATTAGAAAGAATGGGGAACGATTGTAGTTTAAACTCGCAACAATTAGCTTTTGCCTTTGTATTGTTAGATTTGAGGGTTAGATTGACTTGATACATTGATGTCTTTTATACTTTGGCTTGGAAAACAAATTATTTTTTGGCTTATCTTGAAAATTTGAATTCTATGAGTTATCCCAAAAAAAGTATAGAAAAGATTATTGTACCTCATTAATTTCTTATAAGTTTATCAAGGAGTTTGTTATAATTGTTTTTGTTGTTTGTGTACACCTCATTGTTTGAGGATGGTAAAAAATAATTTGAGGCTGATTATAGTGCCTCATATTATCCTTGCATGGAAGTTCTATATGAGTGTTATGAAGATGTTGCAAGCGGAAGTGAGATTCGTAATGTTGTTTTTGCTAGACGTCGATTTCATGTATGTTTATAACATTATATTCTTGTTTTTTTGTTTTTCAGTTTTGCTCATGATATATCCTTATTTTATAAAACAACTCGATTTAGTTGATTAATTTGTAATTAAGAATGGTAGGAAAATTTATGAAAATGTTTCTTAGACCAATCAATGTGCATGCATCCCATAAAAATATTCAGTTGAAAGTTAAGGAGGAATACAACAACTATGGAGTAACCATCACTTTTTTATAACTTTTTCTTTAAAATTCTTTTCTATTTCTTTGATTGTTTTTATTGGCATTTGGACATAGTCTTCATATATATATATATATATGTATATATATATATACACACACACACACGCACACACACACTCTTGCCAATTAATTTAGTTTATTCCCATAGAAGAAGAATGTGAGGTGTGGTATTGCTTTTTTTTTCTCAATAACTTCCTAATAATTGTGAATTTTTGTTTAGTTGTCTTTCTCAATAAAATTTGAAGTTTTCATCTTTGGTGTAGTCATGTTTAAGATTATTAGCAAAAAAAAAACTTGAGATTTTATCAGGTGGAACATTACCCAAGCCTGATTTGTTATGTAGGTAAGGATGAATATTCTATTCTTTGTTCCTTTATCAACTTTCCTTCTCCATACCAACTAATACTTAAGAGGTAAGAGGTTTTTAAGCATGGTAAACAATTTTATTAACTTTACCTGCTTGTGGATTGAGATGTGTTTTTTTTTTTTTTTTGGTTATTATTTGTAAATGGTTTGTCTAGTATATTTGGTTAAGAATGAAATTGAAAATTTACCAAACAGTTTTTATTTTGACAAGTTTGATAGCTATAGCAGCTATACCTTATTTAGGACTTAATATTAAAAACGTTTGACGAGAAAGCTAAGATTTTGTTGGTGGATGTTTTATTTTGACAAGCACGTGGGATTTTATTGGTGGACGTTTTATTTTGACAAGGTGATTTTTTTTTTCAATTATATATTTATATTGATGTTCAATGGACCATTTATTTCATTCGTTTATAGATTTGTTTCCCATATTCACTAAAGACTATCATTTGAGGGTTTTATTTTTCTTTTCTTTTCTTTTTCCCCCCTTAAATGCTTCTACTCTTTAATTATTCCAACATTTGGTCGATTTCCTGAAGCCATTGTGTTTTAGTCCATGGTTTAGAAATTAGTACCTATAAATTTTGTATCAAATTCATATTTAAGCCATTGTTCACAAGTGATTAAGATCTTTGATGATCCTGCTATGCTTTGCTCATTCAAACATGATAGGAAACTGCTAGGCAAATCAGAAAAGAATAAATAAAAATAAAAATAATAAGAATACAAGGGAAGTAACAATATGAAATGAATGTTTTTATTTGTGGTATTGATATGTAACCTATCAAATCCATGAAAACTGTTTTTAGTTTACATTTTGAATGCTACATTTTTAGGAAGATTTGGGTTGTAAAACCTTTACACGTAAATGTTTATGTTGAATATTAAATGCCTTTTCATACATATTGTTCAAATACCAGGCATATGGTTTTTTTAATGTCGAGTAATAACCATGCAATTGCTGAGGAAAAGGAATTTAGTGAGAATGTATGCTCTATTGATGATTATGTTAAGACATCATCATTTTTTGAAAAGATATCTATTGATTCTGTGATTGAATTTTTTTTTTTCCAAACCTATTTCTTTGGTTCCATCTATTATATGATTATTCACAATATAGGAAATGAGGCTTGCTGACGAATCTGGGTTGAGATTCATCGATGGGATTATTTATAAGTCTAAGGCTCTTAGATTTGAAAAGATGTCATTTCGTGCTACTAGAGGCAGTATGTTTTTTAATTAAGCATCAACTGGTGAAGAAATCATGGATCCTCTATCTACTGAAATGGTTTATTTTCCTACTCATTTCATCAATTTTGTTGCTAAAATCTTAATTATCTTTTCATTTGGAAATTATTAAAATTTTTGGTACATTAGATCACTACAAGAAAATGGAAGATTAGTGGCAGTTTTGTAGCGACGTTTTACTTTCAAACGTCATTAGCTTCCGTATTTGTATAAAACTTAAGGCATTAATTATCAAAACACAACTAAATATTCAAATAGCGACGTTGTTACTTATAAATGCCACCCAAGACTTGACATTAACAACATTTATCGAATAAAATGCCTTGAATAATCCTGTCTTACAAATTTGAGTGAATACTAAAGGCATTTTTGGCGTGAAAGCAACTTGAATAATCCAGTTAAAAAAATTGATAGGTAATTACTTAAGGCATTTTTGGTAGACAACACCTTGAATAATCCTCCCATAAAAAAATGTATGCGATTATTAAAGGTGTTTTCTATAAGAAACGCCTTTAATAATTTGATGAAAAAATTCCACAATATTATTGATGGCATTTTTAACCAATAAATATCCTATCAAAATTTTAGAATCATACAGATGTTAACCATAAAGTGGTAGATTTAATCCCTCTTTTTAGCTTTTTTTGGGTTTTTGTAGGGATTATTTGTAATGAATTATTCTAGGCATTTTTTGGGCAAAAATGCCTTCACCAATAAATTTAAAATTTTTTGGAAAGAATATTGAAGGCGTTTTCGGCAAAAAACGCCTTTAATAATCCATAGGAAAAATATGGAACGGATTCCTGAAGGCATTTTTGGCCGAAAATGCCTTCAATAATCTAATCGAAAATTTTTATGTGGGATTATTGAAGGCGATTTTTGTCAAAAACACCTTCAATAATCGATACAAAAAAGTTGAAATGGATTCTTAAAAGTGTTTTTGGCTCAAAATGCCTTTAATATTTTACACAATAAATTTTTAGGTGGGATTATTGAAGGAAATTTTGATCAAAAATGCCTTCAATAACATTTTATTAGGAATTATTTAAGGCATTTTCTTGCTAAAAATGCCCTTAATAATCCATAAGAAAAATATGGAACGGATTCTTAAACGTGTTTTTGGCTGAAAGTGTATTCAATAATCCAATCAATAAATTTTTAGTTAGGATTATTGAAGCGATTTTTGTCAAAAACGCCTTCAATAATTAATACAAAAAAGTTGGAACAGATTCTTGAAGTCGTTTTTGGCCCAAAACGCCTTTAATATTTCACACAATAAATTTTTAGGTGGGATTATTGAAGTTGATTTTGGTAAAAAATGCCTCCAATAACATTTTGTTAGAGATTATTCAAGGTATTTTCTTGCTAAAATTGCATTCAGTAATCCCATCAAACTTTTTTTTATTGTATATGTGCAGTCAGTTGTAGGTTTATGCCCAAAAAATATTTTGTTTATATATGTGATACTATGAATTATATTTTGGAATTTACATTATGAACATTGTTGTATTACAATAAATTGACCACACATCCGAATTTATGCCATTTTAATTTACTTTTCTTAAATAATCGTATTCAATAATATATTAAGTACACATAGTGTATTCATATAAAAGAAATATATACCAATAATATTAAACCAATACCCCAATCTACAAACTTAAATTATCCATTCAACATGACATGTAAAAATGATTATAACAATTTGTTCCTCATATATTTACATTCAACCAACAATGTCCAACCTTAAAGTTTATCAATAAATGATAATACATACACCATTCTTTCTAGACTTTATCCAATTTCTCTACCGTGAAGCTTTCTTTATGCTCTCACTAAAAAAAAAATCAGAAGTAAATGTTAATAAACAAAAACATAATTTAGCTTTTTATTTTTTTAAAGATATAACGACTTTATCAAATTTATACTAACCTTGAATGGTGTGGTCATAAAATCATATAAAACTATCTCCTACATAAAACAAAGAATATAATATCCATGTTTAGTATTTTCAGGTTGATGAGGTACCTAAAAATTAAATTAAGTGGGTTAAAAAAATATTTATCTACACAAACTCGGCATAAAAGAATAAATTTCAAATTTATCGGTAATGACACTCATTTTTTCTTTGCCTTCTTATCGAATGTAGATATTACCCTAAATTGAAAATAAAAAAATTACTTAATACATAAATAAAATTACTTATGAAGAAATAGAAGATATATAATATAATAACATGTAATACCTCTTTATAAAAGTTTGAATTTTAGGGTTAGGCATCGCCGTTGGATTAGCTGAATTAAGTAAGTATGGCGTTAAAGATTTGGTATCAATCACAATAAGCACCCAATGACGACTGTAAAATAATAAGAATGATATACTCACATTAGGCATCATATCATATTCAAGTAAGGTTGGAATAATTATTTGTATGAATATAACTTACTACGCATTATATGGAAGTAAATAATAATCAGTCAATTTTTGCATGCCATCAATCACATATTTAGCATGAAAAGCGACTGTGCCACTCTGCTTATTAATGAAGTTGGGGGTCAACAAATCTAAATCTGTGGGTTAACTGTCTTGCCTTGACCTCTCTATATAGAAAGTTGCATGATAACAGTCAACAATACTAGTTAGTATTACATCATAATATAGATTAATACATATTGAGTGTGCATATTTGTATTTATAAGCTAACCTCATATAGGCAACAATATCAACAGCTAATATTTGATCCAGCTCACAAAATTCTTTAACCTCATCCACATCATTGTAAGAAAATAATGGTTTATCAAATAACCCTTCCTCAGACTCAATAGTTATGAAGTTTTCTCTGGATAAATGATTGAGCGAATAATTAGATAACTTATCCATGGTAGTTTAAGCAAAGGTCATACTCTGAGTCCCATCATCCTACTACAATATAGAATGAAATATAAATATTAAAACCAAATCAATAAATATAATAAACAAATTAATATTAAACTTATCAACAAAATCATACTTCATGGCAAAAAACGGAGGTTGGGTTCCCTACTTGACTTGTAACAGAAGCTTGTCCTACATGGATGATACTATCCGAGTGGCCTATAGGCATGCTATGTTGCATTGCTACCAACATGGCCTCTAAAGCAGCAAGTTTTTATTATTGCTCATTGAGGTGCTGCTCTTGGTCATAAGTCATTGCTATTGTTGCTCAATGATTGCTTTATATTGTGCATTTGTCGTTCGTGGGGTTTTGGGCTAATTACTTAAAAACTTTGATGGCAACACAAATTTACCAACCTCACGAACTCGACCAGGCCTTTCTGTAGCTCCTAATGCTAAAGACAATGGATCTTCACCATACTAGGTTGCCAATTCACCAGATTTAACTTTAGTAGCATAATCATCTTGAAAGACAATAATAAGGTGGGCTATAACAACAAATCTATATAAGCTAGTATAGACTCATGCATATAAACATAATGCCGATCATACATGATATTAAACAAGCAATTATACACACAATTTTTTCAGCCATTTTTTCTGTTGCTTCATCTACAACGAATTCATCCTTTCGTAGATGTCCTTATCTCCAGACATCCTATCTAAAAACTTCGGTGCCAGAGCTAGCTGATTTTTATTAAATTATCATAATATAAGAATCAAAATGTATGAAATGAATGTTCATAAATATTCATTAATGAGTATAAAATAAGTGTGCGAATACTTACAAGCTCATACTTCACAGTTGCATATTCTTTTCTCGCTGTCCGATGGTGATATTTTTGTTTGGCCCGAATGTTCTGTTGGTTTTCTTTGATTTTCTACAAAAGAAAGAAATTACGTCAATCACACATGAAGATATTGAATATATTGCATACAATCTTATAAATAATTTTTTTGGTAATGGGTTTGTGTACTGAGAAATCTTTTAATAGTCGATCTCAAACAAAATTTCCCAAATCTTCAACACTTATTACATCTGCATACGACGTAAGTGAAATAGCTAATACATCATCTTGATCAGTAAGTAGTAAAACAAATTGGGTTGTCAATATGCTTTTAAAGTCTCTGAATACTTTTTTAGCAGATTACAACATAATCTTTTTACAGTCAATTAGGATGTCAAATCGTTCCTATATAATTTAACACAATTAGTATGAACACGTTGAATTTCAAATAAATGATCATTTAACAAATTTTACAAAATAGTTGAATAAACATACCATAACCGACTGCCATGTACCATCCTTGAGATCATCAGAAACTCGTCACCAATTAGTGTATGTAATTGAAATGCTACTATAGACAACAGCACTAATAAGAGTAGCCAACTTGGTAACTGCTTCAGACACAAGCTATCCACTTTGATTGAAGTCAACATGAATTTTTCTGTCATTCACTTTAATTTGATTATTTCATCTCTTTCTTTTTCTTTTTTGGCTTATAGGTATGTCTTGTGCAAGTTCAGTAGAAGGAGATTTATGTTGTTTGGAGTCTATAATACCTGCGAATTTGATCATAATTATACAAAATAAACCAAAATAATAGTCTAAATTTAACACTGTACATGATTAAATACAACCAATACCATACTACGTACAGAAACACCATTCAGTAAATCAATCAGCAATGTGTTCAAAAACACCATTCAACAAACCATTGAGAAACACCATCTAACAAACCATACAACATACCGTTTAGCAATGTTTTCAGAACCACCATTTAGTAACCCAATCAGCAATGTGTTCAAAAACACCATCCAACAAGCCATTGAGAAATACCATTCAACAAACCATTTAGTGAACCATACAGGAAACCATTCAGCAAACCATGCACCATACAATTTAGCATACCAATATCATAAAATACCATTCAACAAAATAATATCACACATTACCATTCCGCAAACCACAATATTTAAAGAAAACTACACAAAAATGCCTTCACATTCAATGAAAGGTGCTTGGACGACTATGGTTATGGTGAAATGAATAAAAATATGAGAAGCAGATGTAAATAATAGGAAAGCAAAAAAAATAACTTTATCAAATAATATAAATAATACAATAAACAAAAAAAATAAATACATACCAATAATAAAGAGGTACAAACCATTGAGTTGTTGAAGGTCGGTGATGAAGATAGAGATAAAGAAACCTAAAGTCTGATAGAAATGTGTTTATGGGTTTGGTATGGTAGATTAATGCAGCTTTTAATCATTATATGTACTAGTAGTTTGCGATTACGATGTTCAAAACAGGGGAATGAATATAAAAATTATAAGTAAAGGTGTTTTTCTAGAAAAAAAATACTTTTTATAATCCCCTTAAAATTTTAGTACGAGATTATTGAAGGTGTTTTTTACTAAAAGACGCCTTTAATAATCCTAAAAAAAATTTTTAAAAGAAATTATTAAAGGTCTCTTTCCTAAAAAAATGCTTTCGATAGTTTTGAACAAATATTATTGAAGGCGTTTTTAGTAAAGCATTGCCTTCACTGATATTCCTGTGATAATAATGGAAGGAATTATTGAAAGCGTATTATGCAGAAAACACCTTCAATATTTTTTTTTTAAAAAATTAGAGCAAATTAATGAAGGCATTAGCATTCAATAAGCACCTTAAAATTATTGAAGGCGTTTTATACTAAAATACGCCTTTAATAATCCCAAACAACTTTTCATAAACAATTATTGAAGGCGTTTCCCTTAAAAAAATGCCTTCAATAATTCTATTACAATTTGTTAGTGAAGGCGTATGATGAGAAAAATGCCTTCAATAAATACCTTTAAACATTATAACAAATTAGTGTAGGTGTTTTTTTGGAATAAACGCCTTCAATAACCAACTTAAAATTTTAGTAATATAATATTGAAGGCATTTTCTACTAAAAGACACCTTTAATAAAGTTCACAAAATTTTTGAAAGTGTAGAATGCAAAAAATGCCTTCAATAAATTAGTTTAAAAATTAGAACGAATTAGTAAAGGCTTTTTCTTAGAATAAACGCCTTTAATAATCGTCTAAAAATTTAGTGTGGAAGGCGTTTTCTACTAAAATACGCCTTTAATAATCCTAGACAATTTATAAAAAAAAATTATTGAAGTCTTATAATGCAAAAAAACGCCTTCAATAAATTCCTTAAAAAATTCAGACAAATTATTGAAGGTGTTTTTATGGAATAAATGCCTTCAATAACCGTTTAAAAATTTTTGTAGTGGAATATTGATGGCATTTTCTACTAGAAGACACCTTTAATAATCCCAAACAATTTATAAAAGAAAATTATTAAAGGCATTTTTCTCATAAAACAACATTAATAATTCTGAAAAAAAAATTATTAAAGGCATATAATGCAAAAAATGCCTACAATAAATTCCTTAAAAAATTAGAACGAATTAGTGAGGCATTTTTTTGGAATAAACGCCTTCAATAACCATATAAAAATTTTAGTTGTAGAATATTGAAGGTATTTTCTACTAGAAGATGCATTTAATAATCACAAACAATTTATAAAAGCAAATTATTGAAGGCATTTTTTCTCATAAAACGTCATTAATAATTCTGGACAAAAATTATTAAAGGCGTATAATGCAAAAAATACCTTCAATAAATTTTTTCAAAAATTAGAATGAATTAGTGAAGGCATTTTTATAGAATAAATGCCTTCAATAACCATCTAAAAATTTTAAAACCACAATATTGAAGGTATTTTCTACTAGAAGATACATTTAATAATCCCAAACAAATTATAAAAGAAAATTATTGAAGGCGTATAATGCAAAAAATGCCTTCAATAAATTCTTTCTAAAATTTAGACGAATTAGTGAAGGCTTTTTCTAGAATAAACGCCTTTAATAACCGTCTAAAAATTTTAGTAGTGGAATATTGAAGGCATTTTCTACTAGAAAATACCTTTAATAATCCCAAACAATTTATAAAAAGAAATTATTAAAAGTGTTTTGCATCAACAAACACCTTCAATAATTCTCTATAAAAATTATTAAAGGCGAATTATGAAAATAAACGCCTTCAATAAATCCACCATAAAAATTAGAAAAAATTAGTGAAGGCATTTTTCAAGCATAAATGCCTTTAATAATTGCTAAAAATTTTATTGTGACAATATTGAAGAAGCGTATAATATAGCTTCAAAATATTTAAAAGGAAATTATTGAAGGTATTTTTCTAAGTAAATGCCTTCGATAATCCGGCCCAATTAAATTGTTCCCAAACTTAGCGCATCTAATCACCAACTTCAAACTTCATCTTCATTATTGTACTATTTCTCTTTTTAAACCAATTACAATTTACTTTCCTTTCCTTAAGCTTTTAGTATTTGAGCTTTGTCTTTTAGAACCCTATTTTGACTATTCATTAGTTATTTACTTTAGCATTTGTTTCATTTTACTATTCATTCAACTGTTGCTATTCGTAATATTTTTTTTTGTTTAAAAATTTTCTCCAAAACCCACATTTCTAAAATACCCATTTGAAACCCATCATCCACTTTTCTTTCCTTTTCATTTTTTTTTGGGTTTCCTCTAAACCTATTTTACCTTATTTTAACCCCAACTACAAATACTCTAGGGTACTATCTACGTTAGTAACAGCATTTTAAATGCTTAATATCAGCTAGCTGAGAAAATACTTAACAATAAGGAGTTCTACTCTTCTAAAGTGTTGGTCTTGTTATTATCTTTTATTTAAAACATAGTAAACTTAAGTATTTTACATGTTTATTTTCATATAAATTATTTATATACAATTGGTCTGATAATGTAGCAAGTACTAAATGGATAAGAGTTGGATGCAAAAGTAAAGATTAAGTCAAAAGTATAGAGATGGAGTGAAAAATTTTCTTAATTTTGTATTTGAGAATACAAGTCAAATTAATATGATATTATGACCACGTGTGAAGTGTGCTAATATCGATTGACAAACACGTGAAGTTATTTTTGAACATTTAATTTATATTGGATTTGTCTCGAGATATGTTAATTGACATTTTGATGGAGAGTTTATACCATCAAGGTCTTCCATTAGAGTTCTTTCAACTTTAAGGGCTTCTAACACCAACATGATCCTTTTATAGCAGATGACATTAAAGGCATGTTACAAGATGCTTTTAGCATTCATAATGTACATTTTTATAATCCATCTCCTTGAAATGATGGATTTAATAAATCTAATATTGAAATGAATGAATTTTGTGAACTTGGGATAGGTGTAGGTGACCAATAACCTATAGCAGAAGCATCAAAGTTTTATAGATTGCTTGAAGATATGAATGAAGAACTTTATGAGAGATCGAAAAATTCAAGATTATCTTTTTGTGTTCATCTTTTTCACTTGAAATGCTTATGTTGATAGATGAAAAACTTTTTACTTTATTATTAGAGTTTATGAAAGAAATGTTTCCTTTTGCAAAAATTTTTGAATCTTGTAAGAAATCAAAGAAGATGATCAAAGATTTGGATTTTGGATATAAAAAAATTCATAGTTGTTCCAATGATTGCATGTCATATTGGGGTGATAGAAAAAATCAAGAATCTTATCATTTGTGTGGTATTTCTCGTTGGGTGGACAAAAACTCCAATGAAAAGTTGAATGAGGATAGTGATGAGGTCTATGTCAAAAAGAAGCCTATTAAGGTTTTATGCTATTTTTCATTAATACCAAGACTTTAACAACTTTTTATGTCTTCAAAAATTATAGATTCAATGAGGTGGCATTATGAAAAGTGAACAGGTGATGGATTATTGAGGCATCCTGCAGATTCTTAGGTATGGAAATCATTTCATTCTAGGTTTCTAGACTTTGCATCTGATCCTCAAAATGTTATGCTTGGACTAGCATCTGATGGATTTAACTTGTTCAAAATGATGAGTACTTTTTATAATACTTGGCTAGTTATATTGATTCCTTACAATTTGCCACCATGTATTGCTATGAAGCAATAATCATTTATATTGTCTATGATAATTTCATAAGAAAAAGGTTCAGGTAATGATATAGACATCTACTTACAACCTCTTATTACAGAGTTAAAGTAATTATAAAAAGAAGTTGAGACCTATGATGTATAAAAAAAAAAACTTCAATATGTGTGCTGCTTTATTATGGATTATCAACGATTTTCATGCTTATGTGAATTTATCTAGTTAGAGTACAAAATGTCGTTATGCTTGTCAATGTTGTGCTACACAGACATGCTCGAAGTCATTACCTAATAGTAGGAAGTTTTGTTATATGGGATATCGTCGATGGCTAGATGATAATCATCGATTTAGATTCCAAAAACATCTCTTTGATGGAATTGAAGAGTTGAGGAGATTGTCTTTACCAATTAATGGGTTTAATATTTTGTCAAAGTTAAAAGATATTAGTTTCATTTATGAAAAAGTGATTCCATCAAGGAAAAGAATGAGGGACATTTTTGAAAGTGTTTGGCCTCAGATAATGCAAGTTCATGATACTGATACTCAAGTTGGTGATCTTGATATTTAAAGTGATAAAAAAAATGATGAAGAATATGACCCCAATGAGTTTGAGTTATGGAAAAAAAGAAGTATCTTTTTTTAGCTACCTTATTGGGAATATAATTTATTACATCATAACCTTGATTTGATGCACATAGACAAGAATATTTATGAAAATTTTATCAGGACAATTCTTAATATGAATAGAAGATCAAGTGATGACTTAAAGAGTCGGCTTGACCTAGTTGATATGGGGATTCGCCCTGACCTTCATCTAAAGTTGCTTCGTAATGGCAAATATCAATTACTTTCTATCAGTTTTGGGATTTCTAAAGTTGAGAAAGATGTTTTTTGCAAGGTTTTGAAAAATGTCAAACTTTCAGATGGCTAAACGTCAAATATATCAAGATGTGTGAATCTGAAAGAGCAAAAACTTTTTTCATTAAAGTCACATGATTATCACATTTTGATGCAAGACTTACTTCCAATTGCTTTACGCTCATCAATGTCAAAGCAAGTCATTTCTGTGGTAATTGAATTGAGTAACATATTTAAATCTCTATGTGAGAAATGTATGAATGTGAAAAAACTTGACAAACTTTAAAATCGAGCCACAATTATATTATGCCATTTAAAGAATATTTTTTCTCCAAACTTCTTCATTATTATGATGCATTTGGTTATCTAACTTCCATATGAAGAAAAAGTCGATGGGCCAGTTTATTATCGATGGATATATCCTATCGAAAGGTATTATTTGTTAATAGATTGATTAGGTTGTTATTGATAATCATGCCACTCTAGTTAAAAAGATATATGACTAATGTTTTATACGATAGGTTTTTGGGGAGGTTAAAGTCTTATTGTCATAACAAACACTATCTAGAAAGTTCTATTGTTGAAGGATATTTAGCAGAAGAGTGTATGACATTTTGTTCTCATTATTTGAAAGATGTTGAAACAAGATTTAATAGACCATCAAGAAATATTGGTATGCAGCATACTAACTTTGCCTATAGTTATCTTTTTGAAAGTTTTGAACAACCAATAGGCAAAGCTGAAATGGTTGAGTTAGATGATAAATCATGGGCACAAGCACATCGTTATGCTATTTTCTATCATGACTTAATTGAATCATTTCGCACATAAGTTTTTTAACAAGAAAATTATTCATTCCATTAAGCATAATTTATTATATTTTTTTATTGTTAATACTTTATCATGAAGCTTTATGGTGAATATAGAAATAATTTGAGAGCTCCTGGACATTATAAATGATCAAACCCTCAAGAGCTTGATAAGTTGTTCACTGAAAACTTTCATGAATGGTTAGGAGCAACTGTAAGTAATGCCATACTTCTCATTATGAGAAATCTACATAGAATGCTTATAGTATAACTAACATTAATAACATATATATATTTATTCCACCTTTATAGGTTTATAGTGGAAGGCTTGTTATTGAAGAGGCGAAGTATCTTTCATAAAGTCCGAATAGAATTATGAAATGATACAAAGGTTTCATCATCAATGGATTTAGATTTCACACTAAATCCCATGAGAGATTTAGAAGTACACAAAATTTAGGAGTTATTGTTATTTCATCAACTACTAGCTATGCTAGTACTAAGGACACAAACCTTTTAGAGGGAAATATTGACTATTATGATATGATTAATGACTTCATTGAGTTTGATTATTATGGCAAGTAGAAAGTTATCTTATTTTACTGTGATTGGGTTGATGTGAATAGTGCGATAGGTATTAAGAAAGATTAGTATAGATTTACACTTGTGAATTTTTCTTGATTAATTCACACTGGACAATAGCTCATTGATGAACCTTATGTTTGTTCATCTCAAGCCAAACAAGTTTTTTATTCTGAAGATCTTAAAAAATTGGATTGGTTTGTTATTTTTTGAAACACACCTAGAGACTTATTTGATATGGGGTTACATACCAGAAATGATGTTGAACATAGAACTGAATGTCATCATTTTCCTGAACAAAACTTGGATGAAAATATCTTTAGTACCTATGCTCAGTGGGTTCACGAAGATATTACTAAAGACATTTATGAACCATGATAGATCATCTATATTTTGTAATTTATGTGTTTAAGACATATTGTAGTAAATGCTTGTATGTAATTAATGTCGCATTCGTTATTGTATATTTATTGTATTGTAAATCATACATTATCTTTTGATTTAATTAAATCGATATGTTCTTTATATATATTGTAGGTTATGATTTCTTAACTTCTCATTGTCTTTTTATATGAACTATACTAGTTTGTTTTATATATTCGCTCTTATGATGCAGGAACACTACAATGCAAAAAAGTAGATTGAAAGGAATACATATAAGAAATATTAGTTCAGAACCATCTACGTCACCTAT
This sequence comes from Durio zibethinus, assembly GCF_047325235.1. Lineage (NCBI taxonomy): Eukaryota > Viridiplantae > Streptophyta > Magnoliopsida > Malvales > Malvaceae > Durio > Durio zibethinus. Next base: position 23,892,648 of record NC_143166.1, read on the forward strand.
TAATATTGGCTATGGAGTGAATCTTTTAGAAGGGAATGAACATACTATCGAATCTAACTCAGTCACTTTTAACTTTTCAACTGTTATTGGATCTGACAATACAGGAGGTCCGGGTTTAGATAGTATCCCATTAATTGATTATGCTTTAAATTTGAATACAGGTATCATATACCCCATATTTAGAATTCGATTATAATAATTAAAGTATTGGCATTTTACAAATTGATTTTTTATTTTTTTCAGTTGATAACAATGGTCAATGGAGGACCAGAGGTCCGATAACTTTGAAGGAATTATTTGCACTACTTCCGAATGAGTATATTGTAGTGTCTGCAAATTCTGATAGGCAACTAATTGGTGAAGAAGCTAAACTATTGGCTGGATTCCTAGGCATGCTTGCCCATAATGGAATGAAATTGCCTATTCATTATGAAACATGGCATAAAGTTCCAGCAGAAGTTAAGGCCAATGCTTTAAATTTTATTGAGGTATTAGTGTAATTAATTACATATAAAAATATAATTATTATACATTTTGTTTACTTATTCAAACTTTGCTTATTGTATTATTACAGTCAAGATTTGTACTTAAAATACCAACTTCATTTGTGCTTAAGTCATTAGGAAAGAAATGGAAAGAATTTAAGCATAATTTGAAGAATAAGTATTTCAATCAAAATACTACTGTAGAAGTGACGATGAAAAATCTACCACGTAATGTGATTAGGTGACAATATGAATAATTAGTTAGATTTTGGTTCTCAAGAAAATGAGAGGTACTAATTTATAACTTTGTTTAGTAGAATGAAATAATTGAGGTGTTTTATGCTTTAAGTTGGTAATAATTGTTTATCTACCATATACACAATTATTTTTTATGCCAGAAAAGAGAACAGATTGGGATTAGTAGCAAAAAGCAATAGAAATATAGCCACATAAGTGAATCAAAAAGTTTTGCAAAAAAGCAAAAAGAAATAGTAAGTTTATGATTTTAAACTTATTCCATTAAATGAAATTTTTGTGCCATTAAAAGGTAAATATACAAATTAACAGTAATTGTTCTATTTTAATAGTTTTGATAGTTTCAATACATGATATTAAACTTATCGAAATATTGAACTTAGTTGACACGATTGATATGTATGAAAAAGTTATTGTTTACGTCTATTTAGGTAAAAATACAAATTTGTTATTATTGTTCTATTTTAACAATTTGGATAGCTTCAATACTTGATGTTAAACTTGTCCGATTGATTGAACTTGGTTTCTACAATTGATATATGTGAAAAAGTTATTGTTTATGTCTATTTGGGATTCTTTTTGCCTTAACAAGGCAAAAATACAAATTAAACTTTTGGATGGCATTGAACAATTTGGATGGCTTCAATCCATGATATTAAACTTGTCCAAATAATTGAATTTGGTTTCCATGATCGATATGTATGAAAGGCGAAAATGTTTTTATTGTTTGCATCTATTTAAGACTATTGTGTTGTTAAGGGGCCAAAATATAATTTTAATGTTATATTTATATTTTAACAATTTACATAGATTAAATACATGATATTAAAATGATTCAAAATTTTTTAACTTGATTGACAGGCTTGATATGCATGAACAAGTTGCGGTTGATATAGATTTAACAATAACATATGTTTTTGTATAGGAGATTGAGACGGGTGGTAAAATTGGACATGTTGAACTATTTCACTTAACACATAAAAAAAAAAAAACAGATCTTACTTGAATGTCGAAATATAAGAAATTATGGTAATTTGTAACATCTATTTTAACAAAACATAAATATTTACTTTTTTTAACATATTATTAATTAATCATTAAACTTGATAATTATATAAGACTAATTTACAAGAGAAAACGAAAGAGAAAAATGGTTGCTGAGATTGAAGTAGCATCTGATGGTTCTATCAACATGTAAGAATTGAAAAATCGGATATTTATAGAAGTTACTAGGAAAGAAAAGCATGGATGGATTTGAGGTGTTGGATTGGGTCCAACACCATCTACCTACTATAGACGTAGCTCTTAAGAATTTACATTCTCAGGAAGTCGGTCTTCACGAGACATTTCGATATTGAGATCAGGGTTGCAAACTATGCAACAACATTTTCAGCAAATGGAAGTAGAAAGAGAATAGGAGTGTGCCAAAATTGAGGAAGAACATGCTAGAATGAAGCAAGAGCGTGCAAAATTTTAGTAGTTGCATGATCGATTCAATCATCTTATGAATTTTGTGCAACAACAATTTTCAGGAACTAATCTTGATGGTCCACCAACTTAGGTATTATATTTAGTAAATATTTATATTTTATAATTTAAAAAAAGCTTACTATGAAGTGTTAAAAATTATATAGTATTATTCAGTAGGTTCTTGAGCACATTAGTAACCAAGGTGGAAAAGTTCCTTTATCAATTGATAGCCTTCAACATCTATGCAGTCATCAATTTCATACATTGTAATTTTTTGTTGTTAATGTATTAAATTTTTTTTAATGTTATTATACTAATTATTAAACTTTGTGTTAATTAGATGCATATTTGAATGTGAATTAAGTTTTTATTAATTTCAGTTTCTAAATTTAAGTTCATTTTTATTTCATTAACATTTCTTGTTAATGAAAATAATAAATATTAACAGAAATTTTTTATTTAAAAAAAATAAATTTCTTAATTTCGCGATGTTCGTGTTCGAGAATGCCGCTAAATGAATAATTTAGTGGCACTTGTATCATAGAACACCACTAAAAGTAACAATGCTATTATCAAAAAATGCCACCATAATAGCGGTTTTTTTTTTTATAAAAATGCCACTAAATTAACGACGTTTTTTAGATACAAATGCCGATAAAACAACATTTTTCAAATACAAATGCCGCTAATATAACTGTGTTTTATAGGAAACACCATTATTTTTTCCAACACGTATATAGCTGGCACTCTGACTGGCATTTTTCGTAAACGCCGCAAATATTTTAGTGGCATTTATAAACGTAGCTAAACGTTAAAAAAAAATACCACTAAAAACCTAAACTCCTGAAGTGGATCTCTGGTTTGTCTACATCCAAAGATGTTTATGGTTTTGTTTTTTGATAACAAGATTGCTGTAGTATTGAAAGCAACTTTACAATTTTTTTTTTTTTTTTGTTCATCTTCACAGGTTGAGAAAACGATATCTGTAATTCTTTTCTCTGGGGAACAGGCAAGGACAAAGATTTTGAAAATTTGTGAAACATTTGGAGCAATTAAGATTGGGATAGAAAATATGATGTGAGCATGTGAAGTATTTGATTAAATGTATGTGAATTGGTCAATCTCGCATTCAAATTATTTAAATTTGTAGATCATATGTTGGTGATTCCAAAAGTTTGAAATCCTAATCTTTAGATCCGTTATTTTGAGTTTAAAAAATTATCTTAAATCTTTATTGTAATTGCTATAGATTAGCAACTGGATTTTTTTTTCACATTGAATTTTCTATGATTAATATTTTTTCTATTCAGGTGGTAAAGTTTCTACTTAGCTTGAAACCAGCAGAAATCAAGGTAAAAGTTAAACCAAATATTAAACATTGCTTTATTGTGTCATAAATTTTAATTTATAACTAAAAATTGACTTGATTTTTATAATGCATGGTTTCTAGTAAAGTGACAATAATGGATGTTGATTAAAAAAATTCACTTGTTTTTCACAGTTTTATAATGCTTGCAATCAACGCTTAAAAAATCTACCCAGGTGGTGGATCATTCTGGTATGGGATCATGGAGAAAAAAATATCATAACTCATGTAAGCGCCTTGCAAATCTATCTACTCAAAACACACATATTATTAATTTTACTCATTAGTTTTAGCTGCTTTTGAACATTTATGATAGATTTTTTTATGAGAGATTGATATCATCAATTGGTGTTTACGAATTAAGAAAATTGGAAAGTGCATATTTGAGATTGTTCAACAAGAGATATTCCATGTCATTTTCTATTGCGATTGTGTGCGAAAACCTGCTAGATTTGTATTCAATCTAGATTTGTCGCAAACTTTGTGCTGACATGATTAGCATCTCTTGGCTTTTCTGTTATACTTTCTTTGATTGTTTGAAAAAAAAATGCACCCCCAACAAAGTGCGGGCACAATGCTAATCATGTCTTAAATATATTATAATAATAATAATAATAATAATAAATTCTCGAGTGTGACATTTATGAGATTCAGAAGCTAATGGAGTCATGAAGTTTTTGTTGGAGATGGCTGAAATGAAGTTGGTGATATGTTGACTGTGTGATAGTGGTGGCTAACTGGCAGCATATTATACCTGCCATGTGCATGATGAAGTTGAAGTGTAATTTAAGAAAATTGTTTGGTTTTATACCACTTTTATTTTTGGTAAATATGAGGAAGTCTGAGAGGGGGAGAGGGAAGAGGAGATTTGAACCTTGGAAGTTGACTCTCCTAAAAAGGGTTAACAACAATTAGGCCAAGCTTAAGTTGTTGATGCCATTTTTTAATATCATGCGTATTTTAATTCTTCTAAACTTTGTTGCATTCTTATAAATCATTGATGTTTTTCGTGCCAACTTCATGTTCCATGGAGTAGGCTTGATCAGGATCCAGTTTTGGTTTACAGGATCGCATTTTTCTGTTAACTGAACCTGAAACCTTAGTTGAAGGTTGTAGCGAGGATGCTATCAAGGAAGCTAAGAAAAGTCAAGTATGGGTAGGACCAGGTGAGCAATGTGTGTGTGTTGTTGTTAACCATATAAAATGTGTTTGAATATTGAATTTATATAATTATTAATTTAATTTTTGTTGGTGATGATAGGAAATGGAAATGAAGCTGTTGGAGAAGATGCATTAATTGAAACCTAAAATGGTAGTTTAATGAGACTGTCCATATAGTACTTTTGAAATAGTAATTGTCACAGAGTTATATGTTTGCACAATAAAGTTTTTACTTTTTAAACTTTCTTTTGCCATACATAAGCTTTCCCTTTATGATCCTTGATATTTGTGACTCTATGATTTTGATAAGTTATATCTCTATCAGCCTAAAAAATACAGTTTATAAATTGATAATGATAATATGATTGGCCCTCTTAAAAAATACGGCAATGAAATGACCACAGCTTTCCTACACTTATAAATTATAAATGCTTCTCAAAATATACCATAACAACTAATTATGCCTATATATGTTTATTCAATCAATCGTCCTCTTCTTGCAATTTCAAGTAATAGCTATTAATGCTTTGTTATTTTTTTAGGAAATTAAAGTTTGCTATTGCTTTAATTGTTTTGATTTTGTTCCGAGGTAACGTAAGAAAATGGGATGGATAGCTTAATTACCAAAAAACAAAAAAAAAAAAAGGATAAACAACTTCAGGTGAGCACAACAGAATTTGTTAAATGGTTAGGTTCTTTTTGTTTCATATCTTTCGTCAAATCATCTTTATATATTTTGTATTTCCTCATTTATTCTTCCTTTTTTTTTTTTTTTTTTTTTTTTTTTTTTTTTGCTGCAATCAGATTTATAGGAAGTGAGTTTCTACGGAAGGTTTACCATAAACAACAAAACCCAAGCATATTATTGCAAAGCAAATGATGCTTATTAGATTATTCGGTTTAAAGGTACTTCATTCCTTTAAAAATATGTCTTTTTTGAATTATTAGATTAATTTCTCTCATTTGAGTGATAATTTAATAACAAAATGGTAGTAATTTAGAAATTTAAAAAATGTGTTATTATCATACTATTTTTTTTCTTTTAATTTCTTTAATCAATATTTCCTATACTTATTTTGTTAAACAAATTTGATGCTACAATCTACGGTTTAATTGCAGTTAAATCTATTAATAGGCAAATTTCAATTGCAATTTGAAAAAGAAATACTTCAACAAAAATATGGTATAGAGAGGTTACAATTGCCACTATCATTAATTTGAGTTGAGAATTTGAGTATTTATCATTCTATGTTTCTTCTTGTAGATATATTCATTTATTTCTTAACACTATGTTTAGGTCTTTGTTGATTTTTACTAAATATCTATTAATGTTACTATTGAATTAGATTCTGTATCGATTATTATTGAAAATTTATTGATTATAATTTTTATTTTTGATGTTGTGATTTTAATGTTATTATTTTTAGACACTTAATTATTGATTTAAGATTTTACCTTCTCTTTTTGCTGTTTTAGACTTATAATATTTTTAATTTTTATTGATAAAGAGACAATTTCACTTTTAATTCATAAAAAAAAAAAAAGGCTTTCATTAAAAATTATGCATTTAATTATAAATTTAATTGTAGCACCCCACGCGAAGTGGAGGTTGCACACTAATACAATTAAAAGAATCCCCAAAGAAATTAAAAGTAAATACCTGTCCTATATAATAAAATGACCACTTTGTCTCGTATGAACCATGAATGTTTTCTTAGATACCAAGTGTTTTATGGTCTGAATTAATAATTGAATTGTTTTTGTTGATTTTAAAGAAAAGTAAATGGACTGAGATTTTGCTTGTGCTTATTTAAAAAAAAAAAAAAAGTCCCCCTAAAATCTCATATTTCCTATTTCTGCTCTTCTCACCCCTAAAAATTAAGTGGGGCCCAAGCATCTCCAATTAACTAGACAAGCAAATTCAAAATTAAGACCAAACCAAGTAAAAAAAAAAAAAAAAAGAATCTGATAATTTTTATTAAAACATTTTTTATGTTCTTTAATAATTTTTCTATTATTATTGTTATTATTATTATTATGATAATTTATTTAATTATTTATAAAAATTAAAATTGATAAAAATATATTAAATATTTAAAAATCCAAAGAGGAGACTTTGATTAAAAATATAAAATTTTAAATAAATTCTTGAATTAAAGATAATCATTAGTGTCATAAAATTGTTCGAAGACTCTTAAAATTCTTATTTGAATACAATACTCATATAGGAGTATTGATAAATCTATCTATATATAATATATATTTAATATAAATATCAAATGTTGCAAATTTTTACAATTTTTTTCTTTAAATTTTTTCTATCACGAGTTAATTAATTAGTCAATACGACGTTGCAAATATTCAAATGCATGAATATTTCAAATTTCAAAAGAAAAAAAAATGTTAGATTAAGTATGTAATTCTAAAATATTTAGTTATAACTATAAAATAAATAAAAATAATCATTAAAAAATAAAAATTGAATTGTTACAAATATATATTATTATAAAATATATTTTTATTATTTAATATACAAATGTTAAAATAAAAAATAAAAATTTATAAATATATATAAAAAAAAAAAATCTCACGACGAAGTGTTGAGAAGCGTTCTAATATGAATCAATGTGGAAGCCTGGAAGGGTACTTGTTAATACTATAGACAGCGCATCGATACATTTTACGATGGTTGGCAAATGGCACCGCAATTTTCTACGAGAAAAGAAAAATAAAGGACGGTAAAGGAAATGCATTATAAAATGATCAAAGTTGAGGGGGAGGCTTTGGTAGAATAGATGAAAATGTTATTCAAAAAAAAAAAAAGAAAAAAAAAAGAGGATGAAGGAAGAAGCTTTATGACGACAAACCATGGCCTATATGATTCACTTTTTTGACCACTAGCATCTTTTTCTTCTCTCTTCTTTCAATCAAACAAATTAGCTGGTCAAGCTTTCTCCTTTCTTCTTTTCTCACCAAAAAAAAAAAAAAAAATTGAGTATAAGTAATTGTTTTGGTGACATTCCTCGCCTAGTGATGGCAAAGTCGACTGGTTCCTATCCGTCTATTGGCACATGTTTTTATCAAAGAATCAAAGATCGAGACGGAAGCCAGATGAGTTTTACATATTAGCAGTCGGGATGGTAATATTATGTATCACCGAGATATATAAAACTATTATATTTTTAATATTTATTTAAATGTAAAATATTATATTTATTTAATATTATATCAAATAAGTTTTTTATTTAATGTTATTAATTAATAATATTAATCTAATAATTCTTGTACAACACGTCCTCCAAAGCGGCATTCATGGCAATCATCAGTCTTTCTCCTGAGGGCATGCTATGGCCTTTGTTTTTGGTTTTGTTTAACAGATGACGAGTGTCTCTTTTCTCACCCGATGATCTCCCTCTGCTAGAATCCTTATTTCAGGTTGGTTATGCAAAAGGCTCTCTTTTACCCTTTGAATTTTCATCTTTTTAAAAGCCCATGTCCATTTTTCTGAATTTTTATTGGTCTTATTTCAGGCGCAATAAAGGAATTTTTTTTTTCTTATTTCTCGTTTTATTAAGTCAAGGTCGGGTTTGCACTTTGCAACAGTGAAAGGGACAAATATTTTATTTATTTATCGGATTGATGCCATTAAATTGATTCCATGATAAAATTATATGCAACGTACAAAATATCATTTAAAATAATAGTATTCTAATTCCTTTTCATAAACATTAGTTAACAGCGTTTAGGTTCAAAAGTCACGGTTGGGTGGATTCAAGATTACGGTATTCAAAGTGTTACTTTTAATTTACTTCTTAGACAAGTACTTGTCAACTGAATTCGGATTGAATTTAACTCGAACATTGGATCATAAAACTGAGTTTGAAATTTGAACTGTTTCATTCTTATTGATAAAATGGTTCAAAGAAAGACCTAATAGAGCACATATTGTTGCTTTGTGCATTAACATAAAATAATAAATTATTGTCATAAATAATCTTTAAATTATAATAAAATATTTAATATGATACATTAATTAAATTATAATGAAATTTCCAATGAAGCTTTTTATAATAAGGATTTTTTACTTGCACAAATTTTATTGTGGGAGAATTCATCACATTTCCTTTTCGAGACAAGACATGGTTATCGTGGATGTCGATGAATCTCTATGCATGCAAAATTGCAAATGCAATTGCACCCTACATTTCAAGAAAATTTACTGTGGCTGTAGGATCAATTTTACCCTTTTTTTTTTTTTTTTGGTGGTTTACAGGATCACGAGGCACCAGTAAATAAATGTAAATATATATTCCAAACACGTGCAGTGGTATAAGTGCTAACCAGTGCCCTGCAAATGGATCATGGATAGGTGTCTCTAAAAAATTGGTATTAATTCATTATCAAAACAAAAAAGGTAGAAATGAAGAAAACAACAAGAAAGAAAGAAGAGGGACCGACAGACAGACAAAGACAACTCATGTGGAAGGACTTTTTCATCAGTAATCAAAGACCTTGGTTTTAAACTAATGCTTCCATTCCCGCTTAATCAGGGAAAAGTGCGACATGCTTTTTTTTTTGGCACGAGGTGACCAACGCTAGTCTAGGCTGCAAAGGAAGCTCTCAATTTCATCAGCACTGCACCCTCTTTCTTCCTTCCAAGACCAAACATGGACTTCATTTTGACAAAATATTCATCATTTTAATTATATTACACATGTTAAATAGAAAGCATATAAATAAAATTGCAAGCTTCGTTACGAAAATGATTACACTATCGTGCAGTTGATTTATATAAAAATTAAAACAACCCTAAGAATGAGCTAAGTAGCTAGCTTAGTATGTAAACCCAAATTACTTTGCAGCCCAATGATATATGATATATGGTGTGGGTATGTGATTAATTAAAACGTGGGCTTTGGAAATAAAAGTCCAAATTGAAATAACGATATAGGCTTGAGAGCTTTCGGTCTAATGAGGGCTAATAAAGGGGCAATATCAGAGCCCACATATGCCTAAAAATCAGGCCCGATATTGAAGACCAAGGCAAACCAGCTTGATGGAGTTCCATCAGCAGTTAAATAAGTGTTAAACTAATATTTTGTAATATTCTAGTCAAATGTAATATTATGTAATTAGATTAATATCTAAAGTAATAATATGATTACGATGTTATACGATATATTTTTTTTAATTAGTAAGATTAATCTATATATGAATAGAGATTCGATACTCTTGTAATTTAGATTTTTATATCGTGATTAAATCACATATTTTTCATGTTTTTGTTTTTTTGCCTTTTATCTTATACATTTTTATTTATATAAACACTTTTATTTAAAACTTAACATAAGAGCCACTCAATTTAGTTTTTGTCTAAAACCCGGACTTATTTTATCACCCATGAATTTGTTATTTGTCACGAGTTTGTCGCGGCATATTTAAATCTACTTCTTGCCACGTGTTCTGTCATAGCATCTTTGAATCTACTACTTGCCACTTGTGTCCGACAACATCTTTGAATTTGCCAATTACCACTAGTTTTATTACGACATCTTTGAATTTGCTACTTATTCCATCATGGAAAAATTTTTTTGGTCATTTTCAAGACTTAGTTAACAAACTCAATTTAATATTTACAATATCACCTTGAGTTTGCAAAGAGTGTTAAACTAATAGTTTGTAAAATTTTAATCAAATGTGATATTTTAGGTTATAATATTGTAATTAAAATAATTATAGGGTTAGATGCGATTATAATATTATTTGATATTATTTCTTTAATTAGTAAGATTCATCTATATATGAATATGGGTTCAATGTACTACTTTATACAAGTAAGAATATTAACAATGTAATCCTTTGAATCATTCTCTCATAATATAAGCCTTTGCATCATGTCCGAACCACATATTTCTTTGTGTTCTTGTTTTCTTGTCTTTTCTGTTACTTATTTTCATTCACACAAATACTATTATTTAAAACTTATCAATAAATTTGGTACTATTATAGAATTTCCATGTCAAAGCCATTTCAGACTTTTAAATAATCATTTATTTTCTTTAAAAAAATTGAAAATTTAAAGAATTAAAACACCATACACGTAAGGGTTACTTTTTTTAAACTAAACAATAATCTCTTATAAACTCTAAACACTATTCATTCTTTTTAAAGTATTCTATACTTTAATTTACCTTAAATTGAAGAACTCAAAATGTAAGTTATCATTCCTTTTCTATTTTATATTCTTAGTTTAAATTAGAAGAATGATTTCTTATTTTTTTAATCTTTAGAGAAAATTATTCAAACACGACGGCAATACTAATATAGCTTTCTTTGAAAGCAACAAAGATTATCTTTTTTGAATAAGAATTATTGGCTATTTAAAATTTCATCACTTTTTTAACTACAATTTTGTAGACGTGTGCTGTCCTCCTAACTTTAATGTTTTTTTCAGTACTTTATAATCCTTAATAGTCCATATTTTTGTTAGTTCCAAGTTTTACTTCACATGTATAATAATAAACATCTACGTTAGTCTTTTTTCTAATATAAATTATACTATTAATCAAAATTAACCAGTGTTAGTTATGTACCTAATTAGTTAACATTTAATTTAATCAATTATAAAAAAATATATGTTTCCCCAGTTCTAATAACCACAATTTAGTGAAATCGTTTACATGAGGATAGATTTTTAGAAAAATAATGAGGTAAAGTGATCATTCATTTAATCAAGATAAATAGAGTTAATTGCACCTATGATCCCTAAACTTTAACTCAAATTTTATTTTGATTTTTAATTTTTTAAAAGATTCTAACGAAATCCTAAATAGCCCAAAGTTAGAGTGTAAATGAATAGAGATATTGACAAATTATTCTTGAATATATTTGGTTTCTATTCATTTAGTATGCTTAATAATGATTTTGAATAACATTTTTACGTTCATTTATTAAATGAACCGCACATAAACAAATATCTATTTAGTTCATTTATATTCGTGAACAGATTCGTTTAAGATTCATTAAAAACTCGTTCGTTTATTATTCTTTTATAATAACAATAACCAAATTACATTTTTATCTTACTCTAATCCTATTTTAAGGTTTGTTTATGTTTATTTGGATTTGTTTATGTACGTTTAAGGTTTGTTTGTTTAAATTTATTTGGTTATGGTTTGTTTATTATTTATGAACATGTTCATTTATATATGTTTGTGAATTTGTTTATTTAATGTTTACAAATAAGTTTATTTAACTTAATCAAACTAACCCGAACACAAACAATCTACCATTTAAATGAACCAAACTCGAATGAATATAATAATTTTCTTATTGAATACAAACCGAGCCCGAACATATCTAAAAATAGATGAACAAAACACATACATATATTCATTTGGTCATGTTCGATTGTTTATAATCCTACTCAAAATTGTCCAACTTTGATTCTTTCATCTATAAAATCATCTATATTAACGATCACTGCAAGTTGGTGCCACATGGATGACATACGTTAGCACTTCAAGTGGCAAATGGAAGACTAAAATAAAATTTCGTTTAAAATTTAGGGATCAACGGTACTATTAATTTTTTCTTATATATTTTAGATATATTTTATGAAATATTGAATTTAAAATAGTATATTTATATTTTTATTGTAATATAATTATTAGCTAAATATTTTTTTTTGTTTTTAATAAAAAATTAAAATTAAGTTAAAAAATTTAAAATCTTTTTAAAAAAATTTCATATCATTTAAAAATATTAAATAAATTTTCTTTTTTAGTCTAAAAAATTAAATAAAAACACTATATCATTTTTAAATAATAAGTAAAAATTTTCATATCATTTAAAAAAAATCAAATTATTAATCTATTCATTAATATTCGTAAATTTATTTTTATTGAAAAATTTTATTAGGAATCTATTATTTATTAAATTTTATATTTAAAAATAAAAAATAGACAATAAAAATATCCTTGCCACAAACAATTATATAAGGGAATAAATCATGTTATTAAAAACAATATTTTTATTTTATATAAATATAAATTTTTTAATAAAAATAGATTCAAAATAGATTTTTTAGAGAGAAAATAGATTTTTGAATAGATTAAAAAATTTATTTTTTAAAATGGTATGCAAATTTTTACTTAATATTTTAAAATGATAAAGAGTTTTTTATTTAATTTTTTAAACCAATACAAAAAGTTTTGCTTAACTTTTTAAAATGATATGAAATATTTTTAAAAAGGAATTTGAATTTTTAATTTAATTTTAATTCAAAATTTAATTTCAAATAAAAATATGATTTAACTAATGAATCATATCCTAATAAAAAATTGTTTTAAATTGTATCGAAACCGATTTTGAGAATATCCAAGTCGAATAATATAATTTAGGTTAAATATGACCCTGATGTTAATTCTATGTTTAGACATATAACGAGATAAGTCATTATTTACTAATATATTAGAGAGGTCTGTAGTCCTACCCCCTACACATACATACACGAGATTAACCCATTCAGTTTCATAATTTCAATTTAAAATAAGGGTAGAGAGTAGTGTCATAATGGTTTTGAGGGCCATCAAATGAATTTGAAAACAAAATGGAGTTGCCACAAAATTTTTTTGGTTAGGTGTGATTGGTCACCTATTAAAATTTACTTTTTTGATAAAAATTTTGAAATTAATTAAAACTTTATCAAAAAGATAATTTTTAGGTCTGTGAAATAGTTTAGGTTAGAGACTCGGTTATGTGTGGAAAAGAATTAGCACCCCCATAGCACTCATTAAAAATGAAACCAATTAATTATGTGTTATCTTTCAATTTTAACAAAAAAGGTCTTAATTTTGGTATTTAAAATTTAACTTTCTTAATTTTCTTTAAAAACATATTTTTATTTTTAGTATGTTTGAAAAATAAATAAAAACCTTACATATTGAAAAATCTCTAAAAATATTTTAATATTATGACAATATTAAAAAGAACCATCTCACCTAAGGAATATTTAAGAATCATTACTCAGAATTCTCAAAAATCCTATCTTTGGTGGTTTATATTTATTTTCAATATTTATATTTTTAAAAAATATAAAGTATAATATCTATAATTTAAAATCAAATAATATTTTCTAAAAATTTAGTTTTATGTCATTTATAAGCAAATGAGAAATCTTTCTCAATATTTAATCTAAATGCTCCAATACATTGGTAGCATTTTAGATAAAGTTTTTTACCTAGAGATTCCTAAATAATTACTACTCGAATTTTTTTTTAATTTCATCCTCGAAATTTTTTTGTTTGTTTTGATATTTAAAAGTCATGTGATAATATAATTATCCATAAATAAATTTGTAAGAAGAATGCATATTTTCATATTATAAACAACTATTCAAATTAAAGAAAATAATGATAAAATGAAGATTTTTTATATTGCAAAGAAACTTTTAAATATTTCAATACTTTGATAATTTTTAGAAAACTTTTCTCACCTATAGAATTCTCGGGAATCATTATTCGGACTTCCCGGAGTCTTATCATTAGAAATTTCATTTATAGTTAAGATTATGTAATGCAAAATAATAAAGTAAAATATGCATCTGAAAAAATATGTATTACTTATTATATTTTTATGTTACATTTTACGTTATTCATTTTAAATTTGTTTTAATCTCTTTAATTATTTCACAATTATCATTAAATTTTTTTTGAAAGGAACAAAGTAAATAAAATTTTTTATTAAAATTTTTTCTAGATATCCTGATACTTTAGTGGTGTTTTAGAAAATTTTTCTTACCTAGGGATTTTTTAGGAATCTTTACTCGAACTTCCTTAGAATCCCATTATCAAAAATTTCATTTACCTTTATCTTTTCTTATTTAATTTAATTTAATTCAAATCTTAATTTTTAATTTCTATTATTATTTTATTGTTATCTTTATTTATTAATAATAATAATTATAATTATTTATTTATTATTTTTTGAATAAAACAAAAATAGTTAATATAATGTTCATGTATCATTATATTAATTTGATATTAGGAAGAGTGATATTTTCTTTTTATTATTTCCCTTTCCTTATATGTTTTGTTTTTTTATTTATAAAATCATTTAGCTATGAATGAAAATTTTGTGTATTGAATATTTTCTTAAATACTTCACTACTTTGGTAGTATTTTTAAGAAAAATATACTCCTCTAGAGATATTAGAAAATCGCTACTCGAACTTTATTGAAATCTCATCCTTGGAAGTTTCCATTTGTGTTATTATTAGTATTGTTATTGTTATTGTTATGTATGGACTAAGAATGCATGGGAACTAATTTATACTTAAGATCAACTAAAGTATGGAAATTGAATTGCTTAAAAATTAAAGTAATTATTTAACTAGGTTATTAAAAATGCATGGAATTCGAACTTTAATTAAACCTATAATAACTTGCAAGTAATATGAATATTGATATAAAACATGCATGGAAATAAGCTTTATAGTAAACAAACAAATTTTTTCAACATCTTTTCTGACCTTGTAAAGTTGTGAACAATCCAAAAAGGAGAATAAAACATGACTTTGAACTAGGTGGGATAGCCTTATTAACAAATAAAAAAATCTTGTTTTATCACAAATAGCTATCACGCAATAATGACCAGTAAACCAATGAATAACTAAAGATCAATAACTTAGTATAAGATAGCATTAAATAACCAAACTTGGGACCATATTGACTATCATATCCATGGTATCAAGCTAAAAATAGACATAGTGTGTAAAGGAAAGGGAAACAAACTTAATTGACACTGGAAAATTCATATAAAAAAGTGACACTACAAGAAAATGGAAGATTAGTGGTAATTTTGTAGCAACGTTTCACTTAAAAATTTCACTAGCTTCCATGTTTTTATCAAACTTAAGGCATTTTTATCAAAACACCACTAAATATTCAAATAACGGTATTTGTACTTATAAACACCACTAAAGAAAGAAATTAGTGGTGTTTATTGATTAAAGTACATTAAATAATCCCTTCTAAAAAATTGGATTGATTATTGAAGGCTTTGTTGGTAAAAAATACCTTGAATAATCTCCTCATAAACAATGGATAGGGGATTATTGAAAGCATTTTTGGGATTATTGAAGGCATTTTTTGCATATAACGCCTTCAATAATCCCCTCATAAAGAATGGAGGTGATTATTAAAGGCGTTTTTGGTAATAATCCCCTATCCATTTCAATAATCCCCTATCCATTTTTGAAGGGGATTATTAAAGGTGTTTTTCATTAGAAATGCCTTCAATAATCATCTCTTAAATAATACCGTTCAATTTTAAAAACTGGAGTAGCTCAATCAGTTAGAGCATATGGTTGTTAATTATAATATCATAGGTTCGATCCCTCCCTTTAGTGTTTTTTGGGTTTTTCAAAGAATTATTTGTAAGGAATTACTAAAGGCGTTTTTGACTAAAAATACTTTCAATCCAGAAACATCTTTAATAATCCCTCTGAAATAATGGAAGGGGATTATTGAAGGCATTTTTGCTTGAAAATGCCTTGAATAACCTTATTCAATTTTTTGTAAAGGATTATTTAAGGCATTTTCTAGCCAAAAACACCTTGAATAATCCCCCCAAAATAATAGGAGAGGAAGTCAGTTATAGGTTTAAGACCAAAAAACATTTGGTTTACATATATGATACTATGAATTACATTTTGAAATTTACATTACGAACATTATAGTATTTCAATAAATTGACCACACATCCAAATTTAAAATTGATAATGTTACCATATAAATATACTTTTTTCAAATAATCGTACTCAATATATGTGTATTTATTATATAAGCTACAGCCAATTGATATAAAACAAATATAAGCCAATAATACTAAACCAATACATTAATCTACAAACTTAAATTATCCATTCAACATGGCATGTTAAAAACATTATAACAAATGAAATGCATATATTTACACCCAACTAGCAATCTCCAACCTCAAGGTTTAGCAAACGATAATACATTCTCACACCACTCTATACGGACTTTATCAAGTTCCTCTATCGTGAAGCTTTTTTTACTCTCTCACAAAAAAAAATCAAAAGCAAATGTTAATAAACGAGAACATAATTTAGCTTTTTATTTGGAAGATCTAACAATTTTATAAAATTAATACTAACCTTGAATTGTGTGGTCATAAAATTATATAATACTATCTCTCTCATTAAACGAAAGATATAATATCCACATTTAGTATATCCTTGTTAACGAGGTACCTGAAAAATAAAGTTAATGGGTTTAGGAAACATATATATGAACAAACTCAACATAAAAGAATAAATTTTACATTAACTGAATGAGCACGAAAAATAAATATGCCACTCTACTCATTAATGATATTTGGGTCAACGAATCTAAATCTATAAGTCATTTGTCTCGCCTTAATCTCTCTATATAGGAATCTACACAATAATAATCAACAATACTAGTTAGTAATACACCGTAATATAGATTAATACATATTGACTTTGTATATTTAAATTTATAAGCTAATCTTATATAAGCAACAATATCAGTAGTTGATATTTCATCCAGGTTACAAAATTCCTTAACCTCATCCCCACCAATGTAAGAAAGTGATGGTTGATCAAATAACCCATTATCGGATTCAACGGTAATACAGTTTCTTCTGGACAAATGATCAAGTGAATAATTAGATAACTCATCAATGGCAGCCTAAGCAAGGGTCATACTCTAAATCCTAACATCCTGCTACAATATATAATGAAATATAAGTATTAAAATCAAATCAATAAATATAATAAACAAATAAATATTAAGTGAATAAATAAAATCATACTTCATGGCTAGTATTGGAGGTTGGGTTTCCTGCCTGACTTGTAGCGAAAGCTTGTCCTAGGTGGATGATGCTATCTGACTGGCCTACAGGCATGCCAGGCTGTATTACTGCCAACATCATCTTTAAAGCTGCGAGTCGCTGCTATTGTTGATTCAAGCGTTACTCTTGGTCATCAAGTTTTTGATGTTGTTGCTCAATGATTGCTTCATATTGTACATTCATCATTTGAGAGGTTTTAGGTTGATTACTACAAAACTTTGATGGCAGCATAAATTTATCAACCCTATGAACTCAACCATGTCTTTCTTTCACTCCTAATGCTAAAGACAAAGGATCTTCGCCATAATGAGTTGTTAGTTCACCGAATTTGACTTTGGCACATAGTTATCCTGAAAGACAATAATAAGATAGGTTGTAACAACAAATCTATACAAGCTAGTATAGAGTCATCATACAAGCACTAACCCAATCATATGTGATATAATAAGTAGTTATACATATAATCTTTTTAGTCATTTCTTCAGTTGCTTTATCTGTAAATCATCCATCCTTCCATAGATGTCCTTGTTTCTATACATCCTATCTGAAAACTTCGATGCTAAAGCTGACTAATTCTTAATAAATTACCGTAATATAAGAATCAAAATCTATTAAACGAATGTTCATAAATATTCATTTATGAGTATAAAATAAGTGTATGAATACTTATAAGCTCATACTTGACATTTGCATAATTTTTTTTCGATGTCCGATGGTGATATACTTGTTTGGCCCTAATGTTTTTTTATTGTTCTTTGTTTTTCTAGAAAAGAAAGTACGTAAATCACATATTAAGATATCAAATATATTACATAAAATCTTATAAACAATTTTTTGTAATGGGTATACATACTGAGAAATCTTGTAATAGTCGATCTTGAACAAAAGTCATCTAATAGTCTTAACTTATAGCATCTGCATATAATGTAGGTGGAATAGCCAATACATCACCCTGATCAACGAGCGGTAAAATATATTAGGTTGTCAATATGCTTTTAAAGTCTCTGAATGCTTTTCCAGTTGATTGTAACATAAGCTTTTTACACTTAATAGGGATGTTGAACTATTCCTAAAAAATTTAACACAATTAGTATGAACATATTAAATTTCAATTAAATGATCATTTAACAAATTTATGAAATAGTTAAATAAACATACCACAATCGACTCCTATATACGATCCTTTAGATCATCAAGAACTCATCGTTAATTATGGTACATAATTAAAATGCTGCTATGCACTACCACTTCAATATAAGTAGCCAACTTCATAGCTTCATCAAACATAGGCTACCCATTTTGATTGAAGTTTATGTGAATTTTCATGTCAGTCACTCAATTTGTTTATTTCATCCCCTTACTTTTCTTTTTTGGCTTACATGTATGTCTTCTTCATGTTCAATAGTAGGAGTAGTATGTTGCTCAGATTTCATAATACCTATAATTTTGATCATAATTATATGAAATATACCAAACTGTCTATCTAAATTTCATACAGTACGTAATAAAATACAACCAATATCATACTATAGTTACTACACCAATATACGTAAATCATCCTCCAACTCATAATATTTTATGAGTACAAGCCATTCTGTGATTTTAATCTTAAATAAGAGTTCCATGCAAAACAAATGATAAGTAAAAAAATACACACAAATTTCACAATACCATTAAGCAAACCATAATATTTAAACCAAACTACATAGAAACACCATACATGCAATGAAAAGCGCTTGGACGACTAAGGTGATGGTGGAATAAATACAAAATATTTATAGTAAGGAATGAAAAAAATACCTATATTGAATAATATAAATAATACAAAAAACAAATAAAATAAGAACATATCGGTAAACAGAGAGGTGAGCGATATTAAGTTGTTGAAGATCGACAGCAATAAGAGAGATAAAGAAACCAAAAGGCAAACTAAATGGGTTTAGGGTTTTTGGTTTGGTTGCAATGCAATTTTTAATCATTCTCTGTAATAACAGTTTGAGATTCCAAAGTTCAAAATGAGAATGAATATAAAAAATGATCAGTGAAGACGTTTTACTAAAAAGGCACCTTCAATAATCCCCTTAATTTTTGATGAGCAAATTATTAAAGGCATTTTTAGTAAAAAAACACCTTCAATAATCTCCAAAATTTTAAACAAGATTATTGAAGGCATTTTTTTTTATAAAAAATGCCTTCAATAATTTCTTTTAAAAATTTTAAGTGATTATTTAAGGTATTTTTTACTAAAAACATATTTAGTAGTCCCTTCCAAATTTTTTAAAAAAATTATTGAAGGTATTTTTTTACAGAAAACACCTACAATAATCCTCTCCATTTTTATCAGGGGATTAATCAAGACATTTTCTACTAGAAACACCTTCAATATCCCCTAAAAATTTTTAAAAGAGATTATTCAAACCATTTTTTATAAACAAAATACTTTCAATAATTTCTTTTAAAATTTTTCAAGGGATTATTGAAGGCATTTTTGACTAAAAATGTCTTTAATAATCCCCTCTAAATTTTTAAAGAAAATTATTGAAGTCAATAGTACCAAGATTGAGTCAATTTTTTTTTTAATTTTACATTTTAGAATACAAGTGAAGATAATATGATATTATGCCTATGTTTAAAGTGTGGTAATATCGAATGACAAATGCATGAAGTTGTTTTGGAACATTTAATTTGTATTGAAATTATCTCGAGATATGTTAATTGGTATTTTCATGTAGAGTCTGTACCATCAAGGTCTTCGACTAGAGTTTCTTCATCTTCAAGGGCTTCCTAACACCAACATGATCCTATTAGACAAGATGACATTGAAGGCATGTTACGGATGCTTTTAACATTCATAACCAACATTTCCATAATTTGTCTCCCTAAAATGATGGATTTATGAGTCAAATGTTGAAATCAATGAATTTGGTGAACATGGGATAGGTGTAGGTGACCAACAACCTAGTGGATAAGCATTAAAGTTTTATAGGTTGCTTGAGGATATGAATGAAGAAACTTATAAGGGATCTAAGCATTCAAGGTTATCTTTTTATGTGCATCTTTTTCACTTGAAATGCTTATGTGCTTGGATAGGAAACTCTTTGACTTTATTATTGGAGTTTATAAAAAAATTTTTTTTTTTTTACAAAAATTCCTAAATCTTATAAAGATTCAAAGAAGATGATCAAAGATTTGGGTCTCGGATATAAGAAAATTCATAGTTGTCCCAATATTGCATGTTGTATTAGGGTGATAGAAAAAATCAAGAATCTTGTCATTTATGTGGTAATTCTCATTGGGTGGAAAAAAATCTCGATAAAAGGTTTAATGAGGATGATGATAAGGTTAATGTAAAAAAAAAGCCTATAAAGATTTTACGACATTTTTCATTAATATCAAGACTTCAATGACTCTTTATATTTTTTAAAACTACAGATTCCATGAGGTGGTATCATGACAAGTGGATGGATGAAGGATCATTGAGGCATCTTGCAGATTCTTTGGTATGGAAATCATTTTATTCTAGGTTTTCAAACTTTGCTTCTGATCCTCAAAATGTTATGCTTGGACTAGCAACTGATAGATTTAACCCGTTCAAAATGATGAGTACTTCTTACAGTACTTGGCTAGTTGTATTAATTTTGTACAATTTGTCACCATGGATTGCTATGAAGCAATAGTCATTTATCTTGTCTATAATAATTACTAAGGAAAAAAAATCTAGGTAATGATATAAACATCTACTTATAACCTTTTATTAAAGAGTTAAAGTAATTATGGAAGGGAGTTGAAACCCATGATGCATAAAAAAAACTTCAATATGCGTACTGCTTTATGATAGACTATCAAAGATTTTTTTGCTTATGCGAATTTATATGGTTAGAGCACAAAAGGTTGTTATGCTTGTCCTTGTTGTGCTACGTAGACATATTCAAAGTGGTTACATAATGGTAGAAAGTTCAGTTATATGGCACATCATCAATGGTTAGATGATAATCATCGATTTAGATTTCAAAAACATCTATTTGATGGAACTGAAGAGTTGAGGAGATCATCATTACCAATTAGTGGGTCTAATATCTTGTCAAAGTTAAAATATATCAATTTCGCTTATGAAAAAATGACTCAATCAAGAAAAAGAGTGAATGAGATCTTTGAAGGTGTTTGGCCTCCTATTACTCAAGTTAGTGATACTTATACTCAAGTTGGTGATCTTGATGTTCAAAGTGATAAGAAAAAAGATAAAAAAAGATTACCCCAATGAGTCTAAGTTGTGAAAAAAAGAAGCATATTTTTTTAGTTGTCTTATTAGGAATATAATTTATTACGTCATAACCTTAATGTGATGCATATAGAGAAAAATGTTTGAGAAAATTTTATCGAAAAAATTCTCAATGTGAATAAAAGATCAAAGGATGACTTAAAGAGTCAGCTTGACCTATTTGATATGAGGATTCACCATAACCTTAATCCAAAGTTGCTTCCTAATGGAAAATATTGATTGTCTCTTGCCTGTTTTGGGATTTCTAAAGCTAAAAAATATGTGTTTTGTAAGGTTTTAAAAAATGTGAAAGTTTCGGATGGCTATACGTCAAATATATCAAGATGTGTAAATCTGAAAAAGTGAAAACTTTCTTCATTAAAGTCACATGATTATCACATTATGATACAAGACTTGATTCATCTTGCTTTATGTTCATAAATGTCAAAGCAAGTCACTTCAATGGTAATTGAATTGAATAACATATTTAAAGCTCTTTATGGGAAAGTTCTGAATATGAAAGAGATTGACAAACTTTAAGATCGGGCCCTAATTACTTTATGCCATTTAAAGAAGATTTTCCCTTCAAAATTTTTTACTATTATGATGCATTTGTTAATCCATCTTCCATATGAAGCAAGAGTTAGTGGACTAGTTTATTATCGATGAATGTATCACATCGATAGGTATTATTTGTTAATAGCTTGATTAGGTTGTTAGTGTTGATCATGTCACTGTAGTTAAAAAGGTATATGACAAATGTTTTATGTCTTAAGTTTTAGGGGAGGTTAAAGTTTTATTGTTGTAACAAATGTTATCCGAAAGGTTTTATTGTTTAAAGATATTTAGCAGAAGAGTGTATGACATTTTGTTCTCGTTATTTGGAAGATGTTGAAACAAGATTTAATAGACCATCAAAAAATGTTGGTATGTAGCATACTGACTTTGCCTACAGTTATCTTTTTAAAAGTTTTGGATAATCAATAGGCAAAGCTAAAATGGTGGAGTTAGATGATAAATCTTGGGTACAAGCACATCGATATGTTCTTTTCCATCATGACTAAATTGAATCATTTCGCACGCTTACGCAAGGAAATAATTCATTCCATTAAGCATAATTTATTGTATTTTTCTTATTGTTAATACTTTATCATGATGCTTTATAGTGAGTATAGAAATAATTTGAGAGCTCGTGCACATAATTAACGATCAAACCCTCGAGAGCTTGATAAGTTGTTCACCGAAAACTTTCATGAATGGTTAGGAGTAACTGTAAGTAATGCCATACTTCCCATTATGAGAAATCTACATAGAATGTTTAGGGTATAAATAAAATTAATAACATATATATATTTATTCTACCTTTATAGGTTTAGAGTGGAAAGTTTATTAGTGAAGAGGTGAAGTATCTTTCATAAAAGATGAACAGGATTATGAAATGATGCAAAGGTTTCATCATCAATGAATTTAGATTTCACACTAGATCTCATAAAAAATTTAAAAGTACACAAAATTTAGGAATTGTTATTACTTCATCAACTACCAACTATGCTAGTGCTAGGGACACAAACCCTTTAGAGGGAATGTTGACTATTATGGTATGATTAATGACATCATTGAGTTGGATTATTATGGCAAGTGGAAAGTTATCTTATTTTGGTGTGACTAGGCTAATGTGAATAGTGCAAGGAGTATTAAGAAAGATTAGTTTAGATTTACAATTGTGAATTTTTCTCGATTAATTCACACCGGACAACAACACATCGATGAACCTTATGTTTTTTCCTCTCAAGTCAAACGAGTTTTTTTATTATGAAGACCCCAAAGAATTGGGTTAGTTTGTTGTTCTTCAAAACACACCTAGAGACTTATTTGATATGGGATTAGATACCAGAGATGATATTGAACATGGAACTGAATGTTTTCTTTTTGCTAAACAAAACTTGGATGAAAATATCTCTAGTACCTCTGCTTAGTGGATCCGCGAAGATGTTAATAAAGACATTTATGAACCATGATGGATCATCTATATTTTTTAATTCGAGTGTTTAAAATATAATATAATAAATTCTTATATGTAATTTATGTCTCATTCACTTTTCTATATTTATTGTATTGTAAATCATGCATTATCTTTTAATTTTATTAAATCGATATGTTCTTTATATATCATTAGTTATGATTTCTTAACTTCTCAATTCTTTATATATGTTCTTTACATATGTTTTTTATATATTCACTTTTATGATGCAGCTAAGCTACAATACAGAAGAGTAGATTGAAAGGAATAAATATAAGAGATATTAGTTTAGAACCATCTGCAGCACTAGTTGAACCTGGCTATGGACTGAATCTTTTGGATGGAAATGTATGTACTGTCTGTTCTAACTTAGTCACTTTTAACCCTTCAACTAATATTGGATCTAGTAATACAGAAAGTTCAGGTTTAGATAATATCTTGTCAATTGATTCTGCTTTTAATTTGAATGCAGGTATCATAAACCCCATATTTACATTTTGATTATAATGATTAAAGTATTGGTAATTTACAAATTGACTTTTTATTTTTTACAGTTGATAACAATGGTCGATGGAGGATTAGAGGTCGAATAACTTTGAAGGAATTGTTTGCATTACCTTCAAACAAGTGTATTGTAGTGTCTACAAACTCTGATAGGCAACCAATTGGTGAAGAGTCTCAACTATTAGCTGGATTTCTAGCATGATTGCCATAATATAATGAAATTGCCTATTCATTATGAAACATGGCATAAAGTTCAAACAGAAGTTAAGGCTGATGCTTTAAACTTTGTTGAGGTATTATTATAATTAATTACATATAAAAAAATTAATTATTTTAAATTTAGTTTATTGATTAGAACTTTTCTTTTTGTATTATTATAGTCAAGGTTTGTACTTGAAATACCAACTTCATTTGTGCTTAAGTCATTGGGAAAGAAATGGAAAGATTATATGCATAAGTTGAAGAAAAAGTATTTAAATCGAAATACTATTGTAGAGGCCACAATGAAAAATCTACCCGTAATGTGATTAGGTGGTAATATAAACAATTAGTTAGATTTTGGTTCTCAAGAAATAGAGAGGCACTATTTTTTAACTTTTAATATTAGTTTTAATAATAAAGGTGTTTTATGATTTAAATTGGTAATATTTGATTTCTACCATATACGTAATTATTTTTTATGATAGAAAGAGAACAAATTAGGGTTGGTAGCAGAAAGCAACAGAAATATAGCCACACAAGTGAATCAAAAAGTTTTGCAAGAAAACAAAAAGAAATAGTAAGTTTATGATATTAAACTTACTCGAAAGAGTGAACTTGGTTTCCATTGTTGATATATGTGTCATAATTTTCAATTTGTATCTGTTTACAACTTTTTGTGCCATTACGAGGTAAAAATACAAATTTACAGTTATTGTTTTGTTTTAATAGTTTTGATAGTTTTAATACATGATATTAAACTTATCCAAATTATTGAACTTAGTTTTCACAATTGATATGTATGAAAAAGTTATTGTTTACATCTATTTAGGGCTTTTTGTGTCGTTAATAGGTAAAAATACAAATTTGTTGTTGTTGTTCTATTTAACAATTTGGATAGCTCCAATACATGATATTAAACTTGTTCGAATGATTGAACTTGGTTTCAACGATTGATATGTGTGAAAAAGTTATTGTTTACATCTGTTTAAGACTTTTTGTGCTATTAAGAGGTAAATATGCAAATTTGTTGTTATTGTTCTATTTTAACGGTTTGCATAGCTTCAATATATGATATTAAACTTGTCGAAACAACTGAACTTGGTTTTCACAGTTGATATGTATGAAAAAAGTTAACGTTTACGTCTGTTTAGGACTTTTTATGCCATTAAAAGGAAAAATGCAAATGTGATATTATTGTTCAATTTTAACCATTTGGATAGCTTTAATACATGATATTAAACTTGTCCGAATGAATGAACTTGGTTTCTACAGTTGATATGTGTGAAAAACTTGTTGTTTAATCTATTTAGGACCATTTTTGTCATTAAAAGGCAAAAATACAAATGCTATTATTATTCTATTTTAACAATTTGGATTGCTTCAATACATGATATTAAACTTTTTAGAATGATTGAACTTGGTTTCTGCAGTTGATATATGTGAAAAAGTTATTGTTTACCTCAGTTTAGGATTTTTCGGTCTGTTAAAAGGAAAAAATACAAAATTGCTGTTATTGTTTTGTTTTAACAGTTTGGATAGCTTCAATACATAATATTAAACTTTTTTAAATGATTGAACTTGGTTTTCATAGTTGATATATGTGAAAAAGTTGTTATTTGCCTCTGTTTAGGACTTTTTTTTACCGTTAAAAGGCAAAAATACAAAGTTGTTATTATGTTCTATTTTAACAATTTGGATAGCTTCAATACATAATATTAAACTTGTCCAAATAATTAAATTTGGTTTCCATGATTGATATGTATGAAAGACCAAAATGCTTTTATTGTTTACGTTTGTTTAAGACTTTGTGCTATTAAAGAGCAAAAATATAATTTTATAGTTATATTTCTACTTTAACATGATATTAAACTTATTCAAGTTTTGAACTTGATTAATAGGCTTGATATGCATAAATAAGTTGCAGTTGATATGTATTTAACAATAACATGTGTTTTTATATAGGAGATTGAAATGGGTGAAAAAATTGGATGTGTGAAACTTTTTCAATTAACACTCACAAAACAAGATAGATCTTACATGAATGTCGAAACACAAGAAATTGTGGTAATTTGTTACATTTGTTTTATACAGAAAGTAAATATTTACTATTTTAAACATATTATGAATTAATCATTAAACTTGATAGTTTTATTGGATTAATTTACAAGAGAAAGCGAAAGAGAAAATGACTAATAAGATTGAAATAGCATCTGATGGTTCTATCAACATGCAAGAACTAGAAAATCAAATTTTTATAGAAGTTACTGAAAAAGAAAGACATGGATGGGTCTAAGGCCTTGGATTGGGTCCAACACCATCTAGCTACTATTGACGCAGCTCTCAACAATTTATATTGTCAGCAAATCAGTTTTCACAAGACATTTTCATATTGAGAGAGGAGTTACAAACTATGCAATAGCATTTCCAGCAAATGAAAGCAAAAAGAGAACATAAGCGTGCTAAAATTGAAGAAAAACATGCTAGAATGGACCATGAATGTGTAAAATTTCAATAGTTGCATGATCAATTTGATACTCTTATGAATTTTGTGCAATAATAATTTTCAGGAACTAATCT
Source organism: Durio zibethinus (assembly GCF_047325235.1). Classification (NCBI taxonomy): domain Eukaryota; kingdom Viridiplantae; phylum Streptophyta; class Magnoliopsida; order Malvales; family Malvaceae; genus Durio; species Durio zibethinus. Next base: position 23,919,845 of record NC_143166.1, read on the forward strand.
AGGTGGTCCACGAACTCAGATATTATATTTAGTAACTGTTTATTTTTTTAATATAAAAATAGCTTATTATTAAGTGTTAAAACTTGTATGATGTTATTTAGTAGGTTCTTAAGTATGCTAGTGACCAATGTGAAAAAAATTCTTCATCAAATAGCAGTATTCCAAATCTATGCACTCATCAATTTCATACATTTTAAATTTTTTGGTTAATGTACTAAAATAATTTGAATGTTATTGCATGTATTATTAAACTTTGTGTTACATATTTGAATAAATTATGTATTTATAATATTCAATTTATGAATTTAAGTTTGTTTTTATTTTTTTAACATTTTTATTTAATGATAATAATAAATATTAAAAGAAATTTTTTAAAAAAAGTAAATTTCTTAATTTTGAGATGTTTGTGTTCAAAAATGCCGCTAAATTTTAAATTTAGTGACGTTTGTACCATAAAACACCTTTAATTTAGCAATGTTTTTCTATACAAATGCCACTAAATAGAGCGGCATTTAATGATACAAATGCTACTAAATTAGTGCCATTTTCCTGATACAAATGCCACTAAATTGTGCTGATTGTGCTTACAAACACTGCTAAATTAGCGGCATGTTTTATAAAATGCTACTATTTTTCGTAATGTGGGTATAGCTGATGCTTTTAGTGGAGTATTTGGCAAACGTCACAAATCTTTTAGTGGCATTTATAAATGCCGCTAAACGTTAAAAAAATATTACTAAAGACCTAAACCTTTGTGGTGTGAGTTATAAAAACCAAAACACTATAGTAGCCGAAAATGATAAAAGCCAATTAAAGCCATGCCACAGGCAAAAATAGAAGGAAGGTCAAAATTTTCCAAAGCAAAACAAGGCCTCAAGCTTTTGTGAGCAAACCTTTTTACATGGATAGTGATTCTGGTGACAAAAGGAACAAGCTTTAACCATTTGTAAAAAAAAATGATTTGTGAAGTACCAAGATAATGGAGCTTCATGCTTCCGCATATAGATTACATGTAGAAAGAAGAAGGGATGTACATTGTATACATGGTATTTTATAAAGAAACAGTAAGCTCGAAAAGACATTTTGTCCAAAAAATTCCCTCAAACATAAAACAAAGCTGTAATCTTGAAGCCCTAAGGACAACCAAAAGGAAAGCATAACCTAAACAAGCCTCTAGACTCCAAAACTCCTTTTTTTCCCTCTATTTATTGAAAGTTCCTAGACGTTAAAAAAACTTCCACCTTTTAGATGAAACCATATCATCAAAGATGAAAACACAAAAAATTTTAGCAAAACTGGAAAGAGGGATGTAATCTGTGCGTATGGTAGTTTATAAAAAAACAGTAAACTTGCGAAGACACTTTATCTAAAAAATGCCAATAGACATGAAATAAAGCTGCAATCTTGAAGCCCTATGGATAGCCAAAAGAAAAGCATAACCAAGACAAGCCCCTAGACTCCAAAACTCTTTCCTTTCCCTCTATTTATTGGAAGTTCCTATATGCTAAAAAAAACTTCCACCTTTTAGATGAAACCATATCAACAAAGATGAAAACATAAAAAATTTTAGCAAAACTAGGAAGAGGGACATAATTTATGTGCATGGCAGTTATAAAAAAAGTATAAAGTTTACATACAAGAAAGCAAACTAGAAAGGAAACAAGAGAGTTGCCTTCTTTTATTGATTCCTCCCAATGACTATAGTTTTCTTTCTCATATACTTTTCTCATTGCCTAACTTTCATGCCTTTATTTTATTTTTTTCTCTTTCTATGTTTTTGTTTTTTGGCTTTTGAAACTCTTTTTTTTTTTGTTTTTTATCGTCTCTCCAAAGTTTTCTCTCCCCTCCTTTTATACTCAAACCCAGTCGATCCCCAAATAGCAACCAAAAACCCATTGCTCTTCTATCTCTCTATTTTTTCATTGTCATTATGGATTGTCCTTTCCATACATCCACTAACCTTGTCATTTTTTTCCTCTTTTCTGTTACAACTTTAACTTGCTTTAAGCTAATTGTTCCCTTGACACCAGTATGCCCATACACTTACGTGAAGGTAACACAAGCCTTCATCGACTTGTTTAGGGCTTCTTCCTTCAACTCTTTAACCCCATGCAAAAGCTCATATTTCTTTACAAATAACCAATTGGGTTTCTCTATAAAGGCCATATTTAGGTTGGTTAAGGAGTTAGCCAACTTGTGCTTTCTTGTTGGCCATGGAATAGACCATGTTGGGGTTAAATTGGGCTTGAATGTTAGAGTTAGCCAACTTGTGTTTTTTTATGGACCATTGAATGGACAATTTGGGCTTCGTAAAAGACTTGTAAAAATGTTGCATTATATGTTATTCGTTGGGTTTTAAAATAGGTCTTTGTGGCCTATGTAATGGGCCCCATAAGATAGACCAAATATAATGAGCCCAAAATATGGGTCATAGCTCGAGTGTAAAAAAGCGCCCGAATTAACAATTTCAAATTGTTTCGAATAAAATTGGTGTTTACAATTGCCTTTTTTGCATATTTTTTAGAATTAAAAATCAAACAAAGGCATATATGACAATTTTGTCTAAATATTGCTCCCAAAGGAGAAAAAGAGAGAACTCTTATCCTTTTTTTGTGTTTTGTTGTTGTTATTATTTTTTTATTTTTTTTTATTTTATTTTGTGATTTTTTTATTGTTTTTAAAAGTTGAAAAGTTCATAAACTATGAAAAATAATTAAGACTGATACACAAGTTAGCTAATAAGAATGCTCAGGACTAAGCTGCAAACCAAAATAAAAAATGACTAAGATTAAACCGTAAGTTGGGAAATAAAGAATGACTAGGACTAAATCACAAGTTAAGAAATAAAGATGATCGGGATGAAACCTTAAATAAAAAAATATAGATGCCAGGGACAAAGTCGTAAGTCAAGGACAAAAATGACCGGGACAAAACCACAAGTCAAAAAATAATGATAATCGAGATAAAGTCGTAAGTTAGAAATAAAGATGATCGAGATGAAACCGTGAGTCAAGAACAAAAATGACTTGGACAAAAGCACAAGTTAAAAAGAAAGATGATTAAGATGAAGTCGTAAGTTAAAAATAAAGGCGATTGGGATGAAGCCATAAATCAAAAATAAAGATGACTGGGACAAAGTCATAAGTCAAAAATAAAGATGACAAAGACAAAGTTACAATTTAGAAAATAAAAATGACAAGGATTAAGCTGTAAGTCAAAAAATGAAAATGATTATGACGAAGCTGCAAGTTAAAAATAAAAATGATTGAGGTAAAGTTGCAAGTCAAGAACAAAGATGACTGAAACAAAACCATAAGTCAAAAAAGAAGAATGACCAGGATAAAATCGTAATCAGAAATAAAATGACCAAACAAACCACAAGTCAGAAAAGAAGAATGATTGAGATAAAGTCACAAGTCAGAAATAAAGATGACCGAGACAAAGTCGTAAGTCAAAAAATAAAGATGACTGAGATGAAGCCGCAAGTCAAAAAATAAGAATGAAAATGCCTGAACATGGCTTCCCTTAAATAGAAACTTTGGAACTTTTACAATCTTGTCTAGACATAACACATGACATTATGATTCAAGGGTTTCACGAGTTATGCCAGTTTCAAAATCACTTCCCATACCTTGGTCTTTTTCTTAAATGATTTGACCTTAAAAATCCCAAAGTTTAAATTTTTTCTTTGAAAAATATATTGAATGTAATCTATGAATGCATTACATGTAATACATGTGATGCGAGTATTATTAGAAACCAATATGACACATCCAAATTACAGTTACAATGTTTTCTAAGTCAATCCTTTTTAATTTCATTTTACTACTTCCTTGTGAACTATGACAATCATTTGCCAATATCGTTATTCGACACCACTTCCAGCAAGTTTTTACTTTGATTCGATGAGTTTGACTCTTCCCCTTTTTCCTAATCTTTATTTTAGCTTTGTTATCTTCAATCTTTATGAAATAATGTAAGACTTTTTACGAATATTATCAATCATTTATCATATTCCAAATTTCATGACCAGTGTGATGAATTAGCATTTTCTTTATTTATGAGAATGAAGATTATCAGAAAGTAAGATAAATTAAAAAAAAAAGAATATTTAGTATAAAAAGTATAAAGATGTGTCGAGTGAGAAACTTAACACTAGTACAAAATTTAAATAAGGGAATCATATTTAGACAATGAATATTTAGACAATCATGAACAACATTCCAAAATTCTTTCTTTTAAAAACCTATTCCACTGATGCATTTGATATGTCCAAGTTCATTGTACTAAACATTCCCCCTAAACTTGGAAATTGATTTTTTTTGCATCTAAGCCATCTTTTTATGTTTTCAACTTATATTCTTCATTTGACTCAAATTGCTCTTTTTAGGTTTTCAATTGTGAGTCATTCTTTATTTTTCATTCATTTTTTCTTCTTTCTTTTTCCTTTCTTTTTTTTTGTCTCATTCTAAAGAAAATTACTTTTTCATAGCATCTGAGTTTATTGGGTTTTGCAAGTCATCTCCATCCATCTCTACCAAGATCAATGCTCTACCCAAAAAGGCTTCTTTGACTACATATAGAGCCTTCCAATTTGGCATCCAATTTGCTCGATTATCATGCTGATTTGAAAGAATTTTCTTTAAAACCAATTCTTTCTCTCGCAAAACACCTAAATCAAACTTTCTTGTCATGTGCTCCTATCATTCTTTTTTGGTACAATTGACTATAGCAAAAAGTTGTGAGCCTCTTCTTTTCAATGAGGTTTAATTGTTCGTAATAATTCTAGACCCATTCTGCTTTCTCTAAATCTACTTCCATCAAAACTCTTAAAGGAATTTTTACCTCGATTGGCAGCATAACCTCCATACCATATGCAAGCAAAAAAGGAGTTGCCTTAGTGGACATGTGTTTTGATGTCCTATAAGCGTGCAATGCAAAAGGTAACTTTTCATGCCAATCTTTATAGGTATCAGTTAATTTTTTCTATTATCTTCTTATATTTTTATTGGCAACTTCTACCATCCCATTCATTTTTGGGTGATATAGAGCCTAGTTATAGTGCTTCACCTTAAACTAAGCATAAACCTCTACTAACATTTTGTTATTCAAATTGTGAGCATTATCAGATATGATTTTTTCTAAAAGGCCATAACAACATATTATTTCTTTTTTTATAAAAACTTGCATACCACTACCTTTGTCACACTAGCATAAAAGGTTGCTCCGACCTATTTTATGAAGTAGTCAATTATCACAAAGATGAATCAATGCCAATTCAAACCTTTTAGAGTGATAGGTCCAATCACATCCATTCTTCACATGGAAAAGGCAATAGAGGTGCCAAAACATGTAAAAGAATTGATGAATGTGAATCTTATCTGCATAAACTGGCATTTATGACTTTTTTGGCATAATTGATGCAGTTACTCTTCATTGTCAACAAATAATAACCTACTTTTATGATTTGATTAGCTATCATATGGCCATTTGCATATGCTCCACAACTTTCTTCATGTACTTCTTCAAGTATATTCTTTGCTTCAATAGAATTCACATATCTCAATAACATTTGATCTCAACTTCTCTTGTATAAAATTTCCCCATCAAGGAAAAATCCCATAGCCAGTCTTTTGATAATTCATTTATCATTTTGTGATGCATGTTTTGAGTATTGTTGGTGTTTGACATATTGCATGATATCAAAGTACCAAGGCAGGCCATCAATTTTCTCTTCAACATTTGAAAAATATGCTTGTGATCGTTGCATATTCAACCAAATAGGTTAGATTTCCATTTTATCACTCACTTTAAACATTGCAACCAATGTAGCTAGAGCATCAACCATTTAATTATCTTCTCAAGGTACTTGCCAAAATTGGACCTTTTCAAATTGTTTGATCAAATCTACCATATACTTTTGCTATCATACCAACTTTGAATATCTTGTTTCCCATTCACCTCGTAGTTGATAAACTACCAAGGTTGAGTCTACGTATGCTTTTAACACTCAAATGTTTTTTTCAATTGCCATTTGTATTCCTATTATACATACTTCATATTCTACCACATTATTGGTGCAATTAAAATCCAACCTCGCAGTGCTTGGATAGTAATTTCCATTATGGGATATCAAAACTTCTCCAATCCCATGCCTCAAAACATTCGAAGCTTCGTCAAAGAACATTTTCCATGGCTTTTCCATTGGTTCACCTTTTTCAATTTGGGAAAGGTTCATAAATCTTCATCAAGAAAGTCAAACTTTATAGGCTCATATTCATTAGTTGCATGCTTTGCAAGGAATTTAACTATCACACTTCTTTTAATTACCTTTTAGCATAATATATACAATATCATATCTAGGGAGCATGACTTATCATTTTGCTAACCTCCCTGACAATGATGGTTTTTAAAAAAAATACTTGAAAAGATCCAACCTTACTATCAACCAAGTAGTCTGGTATAGGATATACTATTTAAGTTTGTGGGTTGACCATGCCAATACACAGTATATTTTCTCCAATTGGGAATATTTGGACTTATATTCGATGGAGTTTTTACTCAAGTAATAGACAACTTTCTCTTTCTTACATGTTTCATCCTGTTGTCCCAACACACATCCCATAGTATAGTCATCCACAACAAGATACAAAATCAACGGTTTCCCTATACTCTTTAATCTTTTCAAAGGCATGTTGACATTCGTCATCCCATTTGCCAGGATCATGTTTCCAAAACAACTTGAAAATTGGGTCACACTTAAAAGTAAATTGAGAAATAAAGTGAGAAAGATAATTTAACCTTCTTAGAAAATCCCTTACTTCCTTTTGTATGGGTGGAAGAAATAAGTTTTGGATAGCGAGTATCTTATCTAGATCAACTTTAATGCCCCTCTCACTAACCACAAATCCTAATAATTTTTTTAACTTAGAACCAAACATGCATTTAGTTAGGTTTAGCTTAAGTTGGTACTTCCGTAATCTTTCAAACAACTTTCTGAGATTGGTAATATGGTCCTTTCTCTCACGAGATTTTTGCAATCATGTTATCAACATACACATCTATTTTTTTATTCACCATATCATGGAAAAAGGTTACCATTGCTCTTTGATAAGTAGCTCTTACATTTTTTAGTCCAAAAAGCATAACTTTATAACAAAATGTGCCTTACATCATAACAAACATGATTTTTTCCATATCAGAAAGGGCCATTTTAATTTGGTTATATCTTGAAAAACGATCCATGAAATAGATTGTCGAGTGCTTAGTGGTGTTATCCACAAGAGTATTAATATAGGGCAAGAGAAAATTTTTTTTTAGGCTAGTCTTATTCAAATCTCTATAGTCCACTCCTATTTGAACTTTTCCATCCCTCTTGGGAACCAAACTATGTTAGCTACCCATTCTGAGTATTTGGCCACTTCCAAAAAATTTTCATCAAATTACTTTTTCACTTTTTCTTTGAATTTTAACAACATGTCCAACTTCATACACCTTAATTTGTACTACATTGGCTTGCATTTTGGCTTCAACGACAATAGGTGTTCTACAATGTTTGAATTGAGTCCTGGCATATCTTGGTATGACCATACAAACATATCAACAAACTCATGAAGCAATTCCTCTAACTTTCTTCTTTCAGTGGGTGAAAGGGATGTGCCCACGTCAATCTCTTTTTTTTCCTTCTCACCTAAATTGACTACATCTGTAGCTTTCTCATATGGTTCAATTTGTTTCTTTTCATGTTCCATTAGTTTTAATAAATCAAGGGACAAATTGTACTTATTCGAATCCTCTTCATTATCAAATTCATTAATATGAATAGGTTTTTCAAAGTCAAATCCTGGATTATTGTCATGATTATCCTTGTATTCATTTCAACTTGAAAATAGGTGAAATTGAAAGGATGTAGGCATATGTGTAGGAAAGAAAAAGCAAAACACTAGTCATTTTATTGAAATGATAACAAAAAGATAAGCCCGTAAAAAAGTTTTCCAAATGCTCTTGGGCAAAAGTATTGGGAGAAATTAACTTATGAAATTACTTTTTGAAAGATATAAGGATAACTGGCAACTTTTTTGCTTTCTAATTGTTCAACTTTTCATCCAGAGGACATGGATAAAGAAGAGGCTTCTTTTCCTAAAAGGTTGTCGCTGTATCTCCTACCATATAGATATAAAGTTCGAAAAAGTCTTCTTCTATATTTAGCATAGGTTCCTTTTGTATAACCTCAAGTGGATCAAGGTCGATACATTTGCTTGAACGAAATATATCATAAAAATAAGGGATGATTATTCTTTCAAACTTTAGTTTGTATCCCTTAAGCTATGTGAATCCTTTCTCTCTTTTTTCAGCCATGGCTTTCTTTCTTTCTTTCTGCCATAGTGACCTTAAATCCCAGTCTAAACCTTTTTTTTTTGTTTTCAAACACCTTTGATGGCTTTTTGATTGCTTGTAAATTCTTCCCAAAGTCATATCCAACATGCCATCCTTTACCAAGTGTTTGTTTAACAACCATCATAGTTGCACTTGATAAGTACAGAGTGGGCACCTTCAATCCTTCTCTCATAGAAGTTGTATTAATAAATTCAAAGGATCCAAAAGAACATTGCAATTCCTCCTTCGTAGTCTTCACATTTGGGATAGTCATGGGCTTAGTTACCAACAAGTCTTTTTTATCAGAAACACTAATCAATTGATCTTTAACATAAACTTTACTTTCTGATGGAAAGATGATGGGATAGTGCCTGCCATATGAATCCACAATCATCCTAACAAATAGCTATAAGATGGTGAAATGTCCATGACTTAAAATTCTATAGAGAAAGTACATAGCCTTATTTGTATTAGTATCTCGATGTCTCTTAACACACCCGTCAAAAGCCCTCACTACCATATGGCTAGTCTTCATATATGATGCATCAATGGGTAATTTTGTAGGGTGATATAGGCATGGCATTGATGAAAGAGCCATTGTCAGTAAAAACTTTAACTATGATATGGTCTTTACACATATTAGTGATATAAAAGGCCTTAGTACTACCTTAACCTTCCGGTGAAATCTCTTCATCATTAAAAGTTATGAAATTTGAAGCCCTAATACTCTCCATAATATGTTTAACATTCTTAATAGAGATATTACAATTAACCTCACCATGACTTTTAACCATTTCTACCAATTGAATAATCTGTTATTTCATTTCTTGAAACTCATGTCCAAATTCCTTTTGATCCAACTTCAATGCATTGATCCTTACCTCCAATTGATCTCTCATTTTTGCCTTTCTAATATCCACCAAGATAGACATTTTATTTTAGGATTTAGACCAAAAAGTTTATGTTATTAAACTTATTGAATGGATGCCATAAAAATTTTCTAACTTATGAATGTATGACACACAGAGCATGTTTATGAATGTATGAATATGATAGTGGTGTAAAAGAATGTCATGAAATGTAATGATGCCTAAGATAAAAGATTTTCATAGGTACAAGGCCCTAAATGATAAAAATTTTATTACCTATAAATGTGTATGCAAGAACTGTAACGTCCTATTATAGGGGTGGTAAAGTATGTTCATATGAAAAACAATGCATATTTTATAAAACTCTCATGAATCCATATATATGAAATGCAATGACATACTACATGAATAATGAGATGTATAACTATGACTAATGCAACATACTTGTATGGAATGCATTAACATATTATATGCATGAGATTTGTTTGCATGAAAAGTAATGCATGTGTTATACCAACCAAATGAAATTGACACTACCTTAAGATATGCAATGAAATAGAGTGCATGTATTAACTATTAAGATGTGCATGAAATGGAATCTACGTACTATCTATTAAAATGTAGGTGAAATGGAATGCATATACTATATGTACATGAATGGAGTGCATGTATTATCTTATTATTTCCAAACCCTAAAACATAAGGATGTATGTAAAGAAGATTAAATGAAATGTAAGGAATGAAGCAGCATTAACTCTTTTTTTTTTTAGAAGGGGGAAAAAACTCAAGAACATGCATTTTTTTTATTCAACATAGAATGACTTTGATTCAAAGGTTTTTCTTATTTTTTTATTTTTGTTTTTTATTAGCCAACAAAGAATTTAAGAAAAATTTTCTCTCCTTTTTTGATTTTTTTTTGAGAAATTTTGTTTTTTGTTTTTGTTTTTGTATTTGTTTTATTTGATGGTAAAAAGAAATTTTATTTTAAAAATATTTCTTGAAAATGCATGTTTTGAACAAAAATCAAACGAATCAAACAATATGCCAAAAGATTTTTTTTAAAGATTCCTTTTTTTTTTTAAATTTTAGTCTTATTCGTACCATTATTACCCATAAATACAAAGAATGAGTTTTTTTAAAGATTTTTTTTTTAATTTTAGTCTTACTCATACCATTATTACCTCTAAATACAGAGAATGTTCCTTCATGTGACATATTTAGGGTAATTACAAAGGAGGAGTGGGCATGACTCTATCTAAGGCTTGTTCCCTATAGTTCATTATATGCTAGGTTAGGAATTGATGCGTCTAAAGGTTCCCAAATTTTTCCTCCCATCATCGTCCATCACAAACTAGCGTGGCACCCTAATCCTCACCCATTACAAGCTACAAGTGAAAATGGTTCAATTTGAGTTAAAGTATCTCACTAGCCATTACGGTGGTTTACACCTCACAAAAGCATAGCTACTTTACTCCCTCCAAAAAAAGGTTAGAGTTTGGGTGTAGAGTTTATGCATGCAATGTAATGTAAGAGTGTGCAAAGGAATAGAAAAACCTTTCACAATTTCCTAAACTACCTTTATTTTAAATGGCCTATAATTATTAACAATAGAATAAATAGTAACAATTTAAAATAAATGACATGGTTAAAATATGCATGAAATGCAACATAAACTTTTTTTTTTATTTTATGCTTATTGGAAATAAGAAAATTAAAACGAAAACTTTTCTTTTCTTTTCTTTTTTCAATTTTTTCAAATTTTCAAAAAACAAGAAAATTAAAATCAAGGGATTAAGATTAAACACTAATTAGGACCATGAAACCAAAATTTATGATAACATACAATCAATATTTGGCCTGACTTTCTAAAAATATGTCTTTAGTGGAGTCACCAAGCTATCGCAATGTTTTGAAACCTGATGGGCATGGATGAATGGGGAATTGGGGCTTTAAAAAGCAATTGTAATAAAAATCAAAACAAGAAGTCACCACTAATCTTTTTTAGGGCATGATTGATCACCTAAAAGTTTTGTCCTTTTAATAAAACATTTAAAAGATTTGAAAGTTTTATAAAAAGAACAAATTTGTGGTCTATGAAATCAAATTTAAGATTCAGGAGTCAATTACATGTAGGAAAAGATTAGCAGCCCCACAATGCCCATCGAAGATTGTACCACTTGATTACATGCTATCCTTAAATTTTTGTAAACATAGTCATATTATAGTGTTTAAAAAAATAATTCCCTTTTTCATTCCAAAAACTTGAATTTTCTTTTCTTTTTGAAAGCAAATTAATCTTTTGAAAACAAAACATTTTATTTTGAATCAAAGTGAAAATACTTTAATTATCAAGACATTTTTTTCACTCTCTTATATTTATATAGAGCTTTGAAAATATCTCTAATTTAAAGGTTTTCAAATTGCCTTATAAAATAGAGATACACCTTGCATAAATAATAATCACTGGGAGTCCTTCTAAATTAGGCTAGATCTAGATGACTATATTTACTTAAAATGTTATCTTATTTAAAAATATTTTACTTCAAAAACTCCTTCTAAAAATAAATGCATGATATGTATGAACATAATAAAATGAAAGAATGCACGAATAACATAATATGAATGCATGGTGAAAAATGCATGTAAGAAAGTAAAATGTGATGCAAATGCATGAATAGGTTAAGGATTGGTTTTAAGGTTTAGAGTATGTTTAAGGGTTTAGGGTTTAGGTTTTTGGGTTTAGGTTTTATGATTTAGGGTTTCAAAATTGGGATCAGGGTTTTAAATTTGAGGTTTTATGGGAATTTAGGGTTTCATGGTTTAGGGTTTAGGGTTTCATGGAATTTGGGGTATCGTGGAAATTTGGGGTTTCATGAAATTTGAGGTTTCATGAAATTATGTATAAGATGAAAACAAATTACAAAAATGCTATTGAAAAAAATGTAAATGTAAATGCAAATGCATGATGAGATAACAAACTAATTACAAATCCAAGTATTTACAAAACTAAATTACAAACAAGATGTGCATGTGAATACATGAGAAAAATGGATCAAACACTAAAATTTTTCAAATTTTAAAAGGATGTTCCATCATTTTGTTTTTTTGCAAATGCAACCAAACAATTTATTAAACTAACATTTTTTCATTGAAAATTAATCCAACATATTGAAAACTTAGTAAAAATATAAAAGATAACAATTAAACATCTGAAATTAAGTAAAATTTCCTACCAAAAGAATAACAAGGTTCGGCCAAACAAGAAAACCACCATGGCTGAACCTTTATGGCATTTCCCCACCCATATTTTCATTCCAAACATACATCATTTACCTTCCAAATCATCGTGTAAGGGCATTCACATCATAAGAAGAACTTTACCAAGCACAAAACAAACTAAAAATAGCAAAAAAATCATGAACAATTTGGACATCAACCAAACACCACCATGTATCATTAAACAATCACGAATCATACAAAACATCAACAAATTCATCATCTAGCTATCATAAACCACATTTTGAAGCAACCAAACTATCAAGAAAGCCAAAAAAAGGTTCGGTCATGATGGGAGAAGCCTTGGCCAAACCTCTAACTTGTTTCAATGGTGGATTTTATTAATTGTTGTTGCTTGTTTTCTAGTATCAATCCAACTATTGATTAATTGGGTAAAATTTATCCAAGATTTGAGTAAAAAATGAACTATAAAACTTTCAATAAAACAAAGAAAATGTCAAAAAACAAAACAAGAATGCTATGGAAAATGTGATAGGAATGCCAAAATTGCAAAATGAAAAGTAAAGGAATTATACCTTCAAGATTTCTTTAATTTTTTCTCTTATTTTTTATTTTTTTCTTTAGTTTTTCCCCTCCTCTGTTTCATGCACTCTCCAACTCTCTCCCTTCTTATTTTTGTTTTCTTCCCTCATCTAAACTCATCTCAAATGAGCATAAAAATATCCCCTTAATTGAATGCTAGCCCTTAGATTGAAAATACATCTAATGGTCCACATTTCTCTCTTGTTTTCTTTACAATGAGTAAGCTTTCACCCTTGGATTAAGCTTCCCAATGTCATCCTATGGTCTAAAATGCACATTGCCATAGATGAGATTTTTAATGCAATTGGAGCCAAGTGAAAATACTATTTTACTCTTATTACAAAGTTTTTGGTTTATAAGCCATTTTCATAGAAAATAATGCTCCTTTATTCATTTTTGTGATTTTAAAGAATAAAAAACCATGAAAAACTATTAAATTAAGATCTGAAAATTTTTGTAAAAATTTGAGCTCAAAAAGGTCAAATTACAAAATTAGCCTTAATGGGTATTTTGGTAATTTCAGACCTACTAAGGTGCTGCCATTCTTTTCAATGCACTAAAAATAATCAAATATTATAAAAACATGATATGAAAAGTTCTACAAAAAAGAAACCTCAAAAAGATCAAATTACGAAAATATTCCTTAAGGGTATTTTGATAATTTCACATCTTTTGAGGTACATTCAAGGTTTTAAATATTCAAAAAATCATTAAATAATATAAAATTATGACCTAGACTTTTTTGCAAAATTTCAATCTCGGTAAGGTCAATTTATGAAAATAACCTTAAAGGGTATTTTTGTAATTTCACACCTTTTAAAGTGTGATTTAGGTTTTAATGCATTAAAAATCATTAAATATATTTAATTATGATTTAAAAGTTTTCACAAAAAGCTGATTTCAAAAAGGTCAAATTACGAAAATACCTCTAAGGGTATTTTAGTAATTTTACACTTTCAAAGTGCGAAAATTTTTTTAATGCTTTAAAAAAATTACAAATTTCAATTTAAAATCGCATTAAGCCCCATTTGGTTGTGGATTTTGAAAATTGACACAAGTTCTAACCATTTGGATCTTTTTTTTTTTTTCAATTTTAACGAAGTTTGACTTTATTGAACCAAGTTTGACCAAATTTGACTAGATTTAATCTTAAGGCGTTTGGGTTAAATTAGTCCAAATTTTAATTTTAAAAACTTGTCAAAATGGAAAAGGTATTGAATTTGAACCGGATTGGATTTGAAAGGCTTTACAACTAGCCAGAAATTATCCAAACAAAATTAAATGTCTACAATTGTAATGTTGTAACATTGTAACCCTGCACCACGAATAATCTCATATGAAGTAGAATGTTAAATTCTAAGATTTAAGTGATAAAAGATAAAATTTGGATAATCTTGTACATACAAATTTCATGTCGAAAATATGACAAGGAAAATTGGAGACAAATAATAAATTTATTATCAAACTTGTAGAAATTACAATTTTTAGGAATTCTCATTACAAAGAAAATCCTCTAAATCTTTTCCTCGATAAAAATCTGCGTCAAAGGTCAAGCAAACTTTTTCTTGAATGCTTCAAGGGTCATTGAGGATTGTTCTCAAACTTGTAGAAACTACAATTTTTTAGAATTCTTATTACAAAGAAAATCCTCTAATTCTTTTCCTCGATAAAAATCCGCTTCAAAGGTCAAGCAGACTTGTTCTTGAATGCTTTAAAGGTCATTGAGACTTGTTCTCAAATGTTTCAAGGGTCTTGTTGACTTGATCTTGAATAAACAGAATTGATCTCCTTCCTTTAAAAGGAATAAAGTCAAAGAACAATTTCTTGACAATTCTTGGAACCCAAATGCTTTGTTTTTCGAGTTCTTCAAAATTTCTTCAATTCTTCAAAGCTTGCTTCTTGAAACTTTTGAGAGGTTTTGGTCTTCAAAATCTTCTTCTTCTCTTTAGAACTATAGATTATGAATTATAACTAGGGAGGCACTATATTTATAGTGCCACTTGCCAAATAAGAGAGTGAGTTTCAAGGGAACTCAACCTCTTTAATTTTCATCTCTAAACAACTATAGTTTAATTAGAGATAAAAACTAATGACTCATTGGTAAAATCTAATTGGTCAAACCAAATGTTTTATGTTCAATTGACAAGTGACATATTTAATTAATCATAAAATAATTAAGTATATGATTAAATTAGATAATATCATTAATCCACATGATGGTAACTGATTTGTCACTTAAAAATTCTTTAATTAATTAAAACATTTACTAGACATGTGGCACTTCATGATTGGACAAAAATTTTCTCCTTCTACAAATGCCCTTTCAAAATTTGATCATACATGATTTTGCTAGCAACAAATGAGCAAGTCTTGAAATATAATTTGACTTGGCACAAATTTCTTTTCTATGCTTTGCAACTTTCAAATCCAATTAGACTTAATTCTCCCAAACAAGGTTGACTAGAAGAATCATAATTTTAAATCCAATTTGCCTTTTATTTATCCTTGTTAATATTGGGCTATAATTCTAATATCAACCAGTAATTATAGTGCCAAAAGAGTTGTCTTGTAATAGTAATTAACACATGCATTCTCTAACTCAGATTTCAAGAACTATGCTATACATAATTACCATCATGACTTTAGAAAATCTCTTCTGGAAAGTGGTGTATCCTTATTCAAAGAGGAATTGGACTTTGACTTCTAGTACTAAATTGATTCTTTAAGGCAAGTACTCCTAAGCTACTTAGGAATAGGATGGTGCCCTATAAAGGTAAAGCTTCTCTTACTAATTTACCCATCAATCTTGTACCAAAGAAGTCATCAAGAGGGCAAAAATCTCATAGTCATCAGGTAAAACACTTTTTTGCTGTCATTTGTTTTATGTCTTCCATTAATTGCTTCTTTAATCTAAATTCTTTTTATTCTTTAGAATAAAAGAAACAGTATCTTTATGTTTCATGTTCCTCATGTTGGAAGCAAACAAAATTCTTTATGCATAATCCCAACCTTGTAACAAGATAACTATAAGATTTTGTCTTTGAATGGTTCTAAAATTTCTCTATTTTTTTTGTTAAGCAAATTGTGACATATTGCAATTCAATCAGTTTAAGCAAAATTTCTTTCATGACAAAAGCTTTTTACTCACTATTTCTAGGGCACTTTCTTTAAAGAGTTCTTAGCATCCCAGTTTTTTTTTTTTTAACACTTTCTTGCCTAATTTTTTTCTTTCTTATATTGGACTTGTGCACTTTCTTATTTCAAATAGAATCTTAATGTCAAAATAGCAATAGTTTTTGCTCTTTGATCTTTTGTCGGCATTTGCTTAGTGTTGAACTGATTGTACCTTGTCCTTTAATAAGTTATGAAATGAAGTACTTAGATCTTCCTTTAATTATTCTTTTAAAATCTTTATCACTTAAATTCTTGGAGGATTTTGAAGCTTTGATGACAAATCTTCTAGCCAAAATAATAAAGATGATTATTTCTTCATTGATCAATCTCCACATCATACGTATGAGCAATTTCGTCTAGCCTCACTCTGAAGCTATTAGAAGCTCTAATGATGGTCTTTATTTTCCCTTGAAGCATGTATTGCCGTCGAGCTTATCAAATGTGGTCTCATTGAATTGGTTGTTTTTTATTGCTTGCATATGCAAGATTTCCTAAACAACTCATTATACTCTCACCCATAGAAAAGTCATGTTCTCGAACCAAGCAATTAGAATAACTATTAGTTGCATTAGGTTGCCTCTTAGCTTTTTTCTTTTCTTCAAGGCCCTTGATTTTCTAAATCCTTTTGAAGAATTCAAGGCCCTTATGCCTTAATAGAAATTCTTGAAGTCAAATCTCTTAAGCACAATATCAACATTGTTTGTAAATTTGTTATAAATTATTTGCTTTTGCGACAACAATAAATTTGGTTACATACCAAATGAATGGACTTGGAGGCATGGTGTATTACTTTAAGACATTGAAGATCTTTCTCAATTATTACTAAAGCAAAGATGCCATTCAAGCACTTAAGCATTTTATGACCTCATTCCATGTGTTGCTTAAAGGAAGATTTATTACAAGGTATTGATGTCAAGAGAAGCTTTATTTCAAAGTGCTGAGCACATTTATTCATTGTCTTTCACTATTTAAAGAACGAGCAAGATAAAGTTGTTATTAAGGATTGGAGCTTTCAAAATTATTAGGGAATTTGGTTATATACCAAAAAGAGCATTGAGGAATTTGGTTATATATCAAAATATTGGGATTGAAAATTCTTCCAAACAAAGTCACACATTTCACTAGAAAAACCTTCTTGGATTACAATTCTCAAATATGGAATTTGATATTGAAATGAAAGGACAACTTCTACACCGTAAATGAGCGAATATGGAATGGCTTGAGTTGTTGTGTGATATGTAGTTTAATAAACCCATAAAGCTTATCCCATCATTTCATACCAATCTTTCTTTAAACAATTAGCCACTTTGTTTAGAAGATTGCACAAAGTCTTGTTAAAAGCTTTTGTTAACCCATTTGTTAGAGCATGGTACATTAAAGAATAATGCTGTTTGAAGTTAAACTGTGCACATAATTTACTCATATCAAACTATTTTCCATTATCAGTTATGATGTAATGAGGTATCCTATAACAATAAATTATGTTTGTTATAATGAAAATCATAACAATTCTTTCTTTATTTCTTTATAAAATGTAGCTTCAGCCCATTTTGAAAAATAATCCATAGCAACAAATATATATATATATGTCCCAAAGCACTCTTAGGTAATGGTCCCACCAAATCAAGTCCCCATGCATTAAATTGCCAAGATACAACTGTCGAATGTAGTGGCTTAGGAGGTTGATGGATGTAATTAGCATAGAATTGACAAGCTTGACATTTCATGGCATAATCTATACAATCTTTTATTATTGTTGGCCAATAGTATCACATCCTTTTAATTTGAAAATGTAACTTAGCTCTAGATTATTGTACACCACAAATTCCAGAATGAGCTTTTTACAAAGTTGTAGAGGCTTTATCTTCTCCTAAACAATGAAGAAAGACTCCATCAAAAGAAAGTCAATAAAGTGTACCCTTGAAATAGATAAATCAAGGAGCTTGACATCTCACTTCTATTGTATACCTTAGATCATTGGGTAACTTTCCATACTCCAAGTAATCAATCAATGATTGTCTCTAGTCTTTCTTTTCAACTTTCAAGACTAACACAACATTGGTATCATTACTTCATCAAAAGTGATTGGTGGTAAAACCCAATGCTTGCAAAAAAGAATTCTTACTTATGTACTTGATAGCGCAAATGCTGATGCTAGATTAGCTAAAGAATCTACTTGCTTATTCTCTTTTTGGTACATGCTCCAATCTAACATTTTCGAGCCACTCCAAAAGCTTCTTTACTTAGTTGACATATGGTAGAAGTTCAAGCTTCTTTACTTCATAAAATGAAAGGATTTGGTTAATAACTTCGAATCTCCAAACAGTTTTAATTTAATGATCTTCATATCCATTGCCATTTCCAATCCAATGATCAAAGCTTGGTATTTCGCCACATTATTTGAATAATTTTAGTTAGAGTGAACCCATAAGGCAAGATTTCTCCCTCTAGAGTGACAAAGATAACACATGCTCTAGCTCCATCGCAACCTACAACTCCATCAAAGAATAATTTTCATGGTTTAGGAATTTCACTTAAAAGAATATCTTCAAAAAAATATCTTCAAAAAATTTTCAATCATCTACAAGAAAGTTAGCAAGAGCTTGTCCGTTAATGGCCTTTTGGGGAACATAAGCGATGTGTTAACTTTTTAAGTGAGATGGTGATCCAAGAAATTGGTGAATTAAATTTCTTCAAGTTTTTCCCAAACAATGATTTCAAAATAATTGAATGAGAAATTAAAACAATAAGCATTTTTATGAAAATATAATGCAAGCAATAACAATTAATGAACCTAAAATCAAATATAAACAACAATAGATGTAAGAAGATAAAGATAAAAAAATCAAACACAATGATTTATAGAGGTTCGATTTTTTTTCACATGGGACCTACATCCTTTCTTTTTGGTTGTCTACACTAAGGCTTCAATCTACTAATATTGAATTGAAAATACAACCCTATCTTTTTCTCTCTAAAGCTTAAGATATAAACCTTACACTCTTTACTTTTTAGGCTAAGTAGTAACCTCACAATCCCACAAATTCAAAAGGATACCTTACCTTTTGATTACAAAATCACTTAATAAAAATCAAAACTTAAGACACCTTTCAAGGCTAAGTGTTTGCCCGATGAAATACAAAAAAATTTGATAAAGGAACAACAATAATAATTTGGATACAACAAATACAAAGATGTAGACTTTTAAGCTCTAAAAACTCTTGATTCTTTGAGAGAATAAAAATATAGCTTGTTGACTCTTGCCCTCTTGATTCATCCATCTTCTTGGCGCGTTAAAGTGCCTAATTTATAGAGAAATTGAGGAAATAGTGGTTGAGAATGCGTGGGAGAAGAAAATAGCTGTTGAAGGTTGATAAACTAGCCATTGGAATTATTTCAGAGCCTACCCGAACGATCCCTTCCATAAAGGGATCGATTGATTCAAGTTTTGGTACCATTTTTCACTTGAAAAGCATGACCCAATCGATCCCTTCCATGAGGGGATCGATTGGTTCACATTTGGGAAACCAATTCACGTTTGAAAATACAAAACATGATCAATCCCTTTATGTAAGGGATCGATCTTATCAAGGGGTGATTCATCCCCTACATAAGGTGATCCATCCCTTTTTCAACCTAGAGCACAAAGATGCATTCTAGGTAAAAAATTAATCGATCCCTTCCCTGAGGGGATCGATCCTGTCAAAGCTGGATGGTTGCTTTTTATTTTGCACTATACTCACTAATTTGATCATAACTTGAGTTATAGAAATCCAAATTAAAAATTGTTTGAAGATTTAGAAACTAGACTTAGAGGACTTTCTATTCATATAAAATTCATCACCAAATTCATTGTGTCTAAATTATAATGAATTTTCAAATCTACCTCATGTGCAGTTTTTAGACAACCTCAAAGCGTCTAGTAAAAATTCAAAATCATTTCTTAGAAAATTTGGATTTTGATTTTGTTTGATCCATTAGAAAGTAGACTCAAAGAGCTTTCCAACCATATAAAATTTAAATATTAAAGCTTTGTGAATTAATACAAAAAAATAAAACAAGTTCTATATTGAAAAACTTTGTTCTTGTAAAACAACTTTCTTAAGTTAATCTATTTCTCAAAACCAATATTATCAAAATTATATTGAGTCTAAAATGAATAAGTTCACTTTAAAAACAACAATTGGACTTTCATTTAAGCTTGAATAAATAATGTTTAAAGATAGTTTTGATTTGAGAAATAAGAAAACTAAAGAAAAGTTTGTTTAAACTTTGAAAATCATATTATATATTTAGTACCAAAATAATAAAACTTAAGAACATGTACTAAATAAGTTTTTTTCAAAATCTTAATCAAGCTTATTTAGCTTAATATTTTGTCATTTTAAAATAAAGATCAATTCAAGGCTAACATGATGTCTAACTTGTAACAAAAAAGCCCATTTTACTAATCTTCCACCAAGTATAGACTTAGACATCAAATACTTAAGAGGATTGGCTCATGAGATTAAGTGTACAGAATGAGCTTGCAAGTAATGCCTTCATTTTTTAACTATGAACAATAATGCCAAGCATGTCTTAATTTAGCACCATTAAGGGTTCCACTAAGATAGTAGAATGTTATCTCTTTTCTTTTACTATTTTATTATGCCAATAATGTTCCTAAGGATCGATTTTGTGTAGCAATATAAAAGATCAAAAATCATTTTGGTGTAGGGGCCTTCAAAATATGAGGTCTTAACAAGCTTTAATGCTTTTAAAAGCATTACCACAAGTTTTTTCCTAAATAAAAGGAACATCTTTCTTCATTAAACGGTTGAAAGGTCAACATTAGCATGGCAGATGTAATATAAAACATCGGATATAAGCTAATCTTCTTTGCAAACTTTTTGAGCTCATGAGGATTGCATGGTTCTAGCATTTTCATAATGGTTTCTATTTTCGATTGATCAATCTTAATTCTATGATGTCGTACAATGAATCTTAAAAACTTGCCTAAAGATACTCCAAGAGCACATGTTAAAAGATTGATTTTCAATTAGTATCTGTGAAGCCTTTCAAACACTTGACAGAGGTTAGTAAGATGATCAGCTCTCTTTTTTATTTTACAACCTAGTCATCAACATAGCATTCAACATTTTTATGAAGCATGTCATAAAAAATCTTTTACATTGTTCTTTGATAAGTAGCACCTATATTGTTTAGCCCAAAAGGTATAACCTTATAATAGTATATTTCTTTTGGTATTCAAAATACACTGAGCTCCTTATTTTTTGAAGCCATACGAATTTGATTATAGCTAGATGACTCGTACATAAAAGGTAAAGCTTTATGGCCAAGTGTTGCATCAACCATTATTTCTATCAATGGAAGAGAAAAATTATCCATTGGACAAGCATTATTCAAATCTCAAAAGTCCACGCAAACTCGAATTTGTCCATTTTTTTTCTATATGGAATAATATTTGAGATCCAAGTGGGGTGCTTGACTTTTCTAATAAAGCCCATGTCAATAAGCTTATTTACTTCAACTTTAATCTGGGGAATCAATTCAGGATGAAAATGACATTGAGTTTGCTTGATAGGTCGAATGTCTTTTTTAATAGCTAGATGATGCACATCAACTTTTGAATCAATTTCGAGCATTTTTTTGTAAGTTCAAGCAAAGACATCTCGATATTCTATCAAAAGATCAAGGTAAGCTTTCTCCTCTTCAAAGGACATATAAACATTAATGAAAATTGGATGAGGATCTTCATTAGTGCCAATATTGACTTCTTTTAGCTCATCAATTATACCTTGATTTTTTTCTTCAAATGATGAAGAAACTTTTTTCGCATCTTCTGCTTCATATTTTTTATCAATTTCCTCTATGGACATATGATTAAAAATAAGGATTTCCATATCTTCAGGCTCTTCCTTATTTAGAGATGAAATGTACTTGGTTATTACCAATGTGTACTTTTTATCCTTTAATGATTCACCAATAGTTACCAACCATTTGCTTCATCTTTTCATTCAATAAAGAATCTTGCTATGAAAATTCTTAGATTTATCTAAAATGAGAGCTTTACTTTTCAATTTATGGACCATCTTTTTGAAGTTTGGATGTCTAAGTTTTGAACAAATAGGAATATGCTTACTCATAGAAGTTTTAATGTCTTTTTTCCCTATTCACTAACAAACTGACTTGCGAAGTGAATGCATACTCAAACAATTAAATACTGAACCTCATGTTGATGTATACCCAAACAATAAAAAATTGATGATCTCGGTATCTCAACTAAATTTTTTTGCTCATTATAAACTTTCTCCACATTTATGTATCTTGAAACTTCTTTGTGAATCCTCAATTTTAATGGAAAAGGTCCAAACCCAACCTTTAAAATTCTAACATGATCAATCTTTTTTTTGCCAAACTAGTCAATTTTTTATTGAACTTTGAGAAATTTCTTTAGTTGGTTCCTCTATTTCGTGAACCAATTTTGAAATATCTTTTTGTTTGTATCTAGCCTTGACAAGAAGTTTATAGGCATTAGGATCAAAATCTTTAACACGATGTGATGGTAATTTATCATGTTCAATAAAAGGTGGCCTTACAAATTTTTTAAATGAAGGTTTAAAAACCTTTGAGTCTTTCAAACTAGTAAGAGGAAGAGTCAAATTCTTTAAACCTTATGTAATTTCATATTTTCCATAGTTGGTAGAATGACCCACACTTTTTCTTTTTTGTTTTGACTCTTTCAAATTAATATTTTGTTGATATGAAAGTATTTCTTCTATGAAAGCATTTTCAAATAAAACTTAGCATCAGCGAGATGCACCTTCATTGTAGAAAATGGCTTAGAATTTGCAACAACTATTTTTACTTGACCATTTCTACAATACTTCAAACATTGGTGAAGCGTTGAAGAAACTACACCATTTTAATGTATCTATGGTCACCCTAACAACATATTGTATGTTGTCTTAGCATCAATCACATGGAATAATGGATTTGATTCCTTATCACCAATAAAAAGTTAAAGTTTGAGCTTCTTGAAAGCTCTTTACCATTCTTAATTAAATTCTTGAATCATCAAGCGACTTTGTGACAATTCATTTAGAGGGATTCCAAGTTTTATCATTATCTTCAAGGAAAGATGTTAATAGTAGATCCATCATCTATTAGGATATTATTGATCCGTTACTCATAAACATATCTAATAATAAATAGTGGTTGATTGTGAGGAGTAGATCCTAACAATAAATCTTCACTAGAAAAATCAATTTTGTAGCACAACAATTACCATCTTCAAATGCTATCTTGTCAATATTGTTGTTGTCATTTCTTCTTCTTCACCAATATGGTAACAAGTCATGGAAACCAAATTTTCTTTTCTGAATTGAATTGGCATGTATTCATTCAAAATGATTGGCTTTCTTGACTTCTTTGGTTTCAAGTTTTCATGCTTGGATGGAATTGCTTTTACTTGGATCACATTTGGCGTTGGCTTCTTGAATGGTTGCCTGACCATCTTAGCTTTTGTCGTCACTCAAACAAGCTTTTGTAGATTTTTTCTTTCAACATGTAACTAACGTCCAACCATCATTATCTTGATATTCAATTTAAGGATAAGACCCATTCTTTGGAAGACAATTATGCTTAGAGCTAGTATGATAAGGTTAAAAGAACCAAATTTAATGGTTCTACTCGAAAGTAGTAAGATAAGATTAAAAGAACCAAATTTGATGATCTTATCAAAAATTTAGATTGAGAAGCCATATATATTAATGCCAAGTTTGATGTCACAATCATCATAAAGTTGCATGATTTTATCTTTTAAAACAAATCATTTCTCTAATGGATGACTAATCAAATAGTGATACTTACAACAAGGTCATCCACTTATCAACTTCCTCATGTCATTTTATTTTTAGTAACTGTTTCAGCTTTGGACTTCAAAAGTTCATCTAGTATGTTTGAAACATCTAAATCAGGGAAAGGATATTTTTTCTCTTATCTTTCCTTTAATGAGATTCTACTTTTACCTTTGTCTTTCAAAAAAATAGATTTTGCCTCTTGAAATTTTTTTGACTTAGAGGCTATCTTCAAAGACTTAGTATTCATAATCATGGATTGTTTGCTTTCTCCCTTATTCGTAAAAGTTTTACCCCATTTGAAGGCATCTTGCTTTTCTTTGCCTTTCTCTAGCTCTTACATATGAGGTCTTTGGTTTTCAGTAGCTACCATACTTAGCTTTATATCATGTGTATGGGGTTTTTAATTCTTTAAAATTTCTTAGGCCGGTACCTTGAAGAATATAGCATAATCCCAAATTCATTCATTGCATGCACATATTGAGAGTAGAGAATTCAAACAATCTCTTTTGCAATTAAGGCTTAAGTTTCTCCATCTATGAATATAATTAATCATAGGTTCATCTTTCCATTGGCATGAACTTGTAAGCTAGATCATGCTGATTATGCGATGAGTGTTATAGAATCGATTAAGAAATTCATGCTCAAGTTGCTCCTACCTATCAATTGTGTTAGGCTCAAGATCGGTATACCATTCAAAGGCATTGGCTTTTAAAGAGTGAACAAATTGCTCCCTTAGAACATCACCATTAGTGTCAACATTATTGTAAGTTTTCAAAAAGTGGGCAATATGTTGGCATGGGTTTCCTTTGCCATCGAATTATTAAAATTTTGAAAGTTGATAATTCTCCGGCATTCTCAAACGATTGATCTTTTGAAACTATGGCTTAGTATATGTGTATGAAGGTTGAGTGACACTTTTAACTTGATCTTTGATTGTTTCTTTGATAAGATCCTTTAGTTGACTAGCAATGACAACTTCATTAAGTTTTTGTTAAGAATCATTGGCAACTTTTACTTGGAATCCTCATCATCTTCTTGAAAGATTGAATGATGATTGTGGTTTGAAATAGCTGGTCATTTTTTGATGAGATTGCTAATCTTCTCCATCATGGCAGCAATCTGATTATCTTTTTCTCTAATACCTGTTGCAAAAGTTTTCACAGTTTTTGAAAAAAAATGCATCTTCTTATGATGTGGTACTAGTTGTCATGACATTCATTACTCCAAAATCTATTTTTAAAGGAGATGATGAAGTCAAGCTATGGCTTACAATTGATCCATGAGGTGAAGTAGGCTTTTGTTAGAAGATTTTTCTAATCCTTGAAAAAGAATGCCATAGAATGGGTCTTGATTTAGCACTAAAAAAGTTAGAGCATAAATTTTTTCAAAAGCTTTTGTCTTGTTTCAAGTGCCATATGGGTGAGTAGCAATATCAATGTTTGATGATGAGCCAGGGAAAACTACAAGATTTGCTCGAGTAGGCTTTGGAGCTAGCTTGTTGGTGGAATTCCGTTTCATAGCCATTGCAGCTTAAACACTTAAACTTTGAAGAAAAGAAATAAGAGGTAGAGATTGTCCCATCGAGCATGCCAAAAATTTGTACACACTAATTTTGTGTCAAAAATATGACAAGGAAAATTGGAGACAAATAATAAATTATTTATCAGATTTGTGAAAATTACAATTTTTGGGAATTCTTATTACAAAGAAAATCCTTTGATCTTTTCCTTGTCAAAAATCCACTTCTAGGGTTAGACAAACTTGTTTTTGAATGCTTCAAAAGGTGTTAAGACTTGTTCTCGAATGCTTCAAAAGTCTTGTTCACTTGCTCTTGAACAAATGGAATTGATCTCTTTCCTTTAAGGGGAATGAGATTAAAGAGCAATTTTCTGACAATTCTCAAAACCTAAATGTTTTGTTCTTCGAGTTCTTCAAAATTTCTTCAATTATTTAAAGCTTGCTTCTTAAAACTTTAAAAAGACTTTGGATCTTCAAAATCTTCTTCTTTTCTTTAGAACTATGAATTGTGAATTATGATTAAGAGAGGCACTATATTTATAATGCCACTTACCAAAAGAGAAAGTTTTAAAAGAATTCAACTTTTTTTTTATCTCTAAATAACTATAGTTTAATTAAATATAAAAATTGATGACTAGTCATAAAATTCGATTAGTTAAACCAAGTATTTTATCTTTAATTAACAAGTGACATATTTAAGTAATCATAAAATTAATTAATTATATGATTAAATTAAATAATATCATTAATTCATATGACGATAATCAATTTATCATTTAAAATTTTTTTATTTAATTAATTAAAAATTTTATTAAACATATGATGTTCCGTAATTAGAGGAAAATTTTTTCTTTTTACAAATCTCATATAAAATAAAACATAACCAACTAAAGAGATAGGCCGTACATAAATAAATAAATAAAGGCAAGGCAATGTCCAAACTAAGTATCCAACCCAACAGAAGTAGTTGCTTTTGCAAATTAGAATAGTTAACAAACACAAACGACAATAATAACAGCTCTTGTCTGGGGATTTGAGATGACGACGATGAAATTAATTGTACGAATGACTGATAGTAACAGGAAAGAGTCACATCAAATACAAATAGGAACAAAGGAAGACCCTGGACAATCTACCATTGCACCCCACGTGTTCTTCTTCAATCATTCTTTGCGTTTTATTCATTTCTGTACCCCCGCACTCTTTCTTTAATTAATTCCGGCTAACCGTCATGTTTCTTGTAATCTAAACAATGCCTCTCCTCGTCTTGGATCTAGCCCAAGGGGCTTGTTTGGTAAATTCATTCTCGGCTTCGCATCCAAATTCCAAACAGCCTGGCCAATAGGAAAGTGCAGCCCACGCTTCTCATTAGAATTAAGTACAACTGTCTATCCATTTGGTTCTGTCTAGATAAAGAGCGTGAAATGCGTAGATTCTTTTAGATTCACAATTAGAACCTGATCACTTGTGTTTTCAACGTTATATATGTTTGATGAATTTTACAATAAGGTCTCTAAATATATATATATTATTGTTATGCTCATAAATCATTTTAAATTTAATATGATAATTTTGATATTTTATACATAAAGATAATATCTTTATGGACTTCACATATATTTATCAGATATTAATTTGAATGTCAAAACATGAATTAAAGCATCAATTCTAGCGTCCCCCTGCCATTTATCTTGCAAATCTTTCATTGTGAACAATGATAACAAATATGAATATCAACAACTGTAATAATTTTTTAATGTAGATTTGATTTGTAAATGCAACTGTTCTTGTAAAAGATAAAATAATTATCTCCAAACTTTTAATTTAATAATTAAAAACATTTGAGAGGATATTAAGAACTTAATTTTGAATTAATTTTTTTTATTTATATTAAAATTTTATTCTTTTGATGTAATAAAAAATAAAATAATCAGTAGTAAGTAAATTTTCATTTAGCCCATGCATCTTTGCCCTATGTGTCGGTTTCTAACAGGTAACTACTTTTTGTTTAGGATTAGCTAAGCTAGGATGACTTTCACATGGAAATTGAAGTAGGTAGCAAACCAAGAGAGAATAAGCCTCAACTGTGTGTCGCAAGCAATTGGATTTGTCGTTTCATGTGATTGACAGCAATAACTAATTTTTGTAGTTGGAAACTGTTAGTTGAGGTCAATTGGCTGCTTTGTCTGCCAAATGGAAATGATGATGAAAAATACGACCATGTGTTGCTGAACGGCTTCTTCTTCAGCCTAACCATATCCGAACACTGCTCATCTCATCTCATCTCAACTGATTCTTTTTACGTACGTTAAAAAACTTTACATTTACATATATACACGACAACAGCAGCTAATTTATATAACATATATATAACATAATTGAAGCCTCGATCAATAGATGTACGCTAAAGTTTTTTTTTTTTTAAATCATATATATTATAATTATTACTTGAGAAATTAAATAATTGGAATTAAAAATGAAAATAGGTTTACATAAAATTTGTACAAGTATTAAAAGAAGTATTAAGATTTCATTTAGATAGACGATGAGATTAATTGTAGTGAGATTGAAAATAATAATAAAATTACTGTAACTGCAATTGAAGAAAATATTACTATAGTTATGATTGAAAAAAAATTAATAATAAATTTATTCTGAATAAATCTCATCAAAATTAACATTTGAATTCAATTAATGATGTGATAAATTTAAACGCATCGCATCGAAGATATAATTAAATCCAAATGGACACTAAATCACACCTCCATCTACATATGCAAATAGATTTTGCTTTTATTTTCAAATGAAAGAAAATATATCAAATTTTCAATATTGTATTTCTTGTTCCTCAAGTCCATAAAATGTTTGGGGCATGTCTCACTATGTGAGTTTGCGTTCACTTTGATTCTCAAATTAAATACTTTAATCTTACGTTAATTATTAATTAGATAAAATCAAAGTAAATATATATTTCATGGTTCTCTCCTTTGACATCTTTCATATTGTAAGCAAATAAAGTCTTAGTACAAATTTCTTCAAAGTCAATAATAACATTCAATTTTTATCTCTTACTGTGAGTTCCTTTCCTAAATTACCTCATGTAAACATACACTTTTTTGAAGTACATAACCAAAATTCTGGAATCACTTACACCTTAAATCTAAACGATAATATATAATGGTAAAATTAATATCTTCATACAATGTTTAGGACATTAAGAAAAAAAATACATATATGCAAAATGATTTTATAAAATAAGACATAATACTTCTGTTGGGAATAGTGACTCAAATCTCATAACAGATTTATTAGATATTACTTGATGGACAAGAAGACTTATAAGAGAAGAATTCTAAAAGGAAAAAAATTTTTAATAGGTAAGTTTATATGCCTATAAATAAATAAAGTTTTTACAAGATTAGATATGAGAAAAAAATACAATAGAGTTGTAGGATTTTATAAAATAAACACTCCATAAGACTATAAGAGATTAATGTTCTTATTGGTGTGTTTGCTTAAGTGGATTAAAAGAGAATGAGACGGTCCACATAGATATGATAGTGTGAATATTTGTAAGTGAACTAGAAAAAACTAAGAGGGTCCACATAAGTATAGGAGCATGAGTGTATATAGGTATATGTTTATTTAGGTTAAAAATATTTTATAAAACTATGAGAGATTGAGAGAGTCCATAGGTATTGATTGTTGAGTGCTGACTGATATGAGTTATATGTTTGTAATTTTTTACAACTAATGGATCTTTTTCTCATCCATTGACGTAGATTAGTTAAGCCAAATCATGTTAAATTATTATCTCTTATGTGATTGATTAATTATTTTATTATACTTCTACTGGCATGAATATTCAATTGGATTGGGGCTATTTAGCCTAACAATGGTATCAGAGCATGATTTGAGCCATGATAAGAGATAAGTCCAAAAGAGCTTAACTCAAGGAAAAAGTTTGAGTTCGTGTTTTGAAGATTGATTTGAGTAAAGTTTAAACAAACACAAGAGAAGATGATTGCAAGATTTTTATTGTTGATGGAGTCAAGCATATTTAGTATGAAGATTGATAATTGATGAAATTTGTGTCAAAGTAAAGATTGTTAGGAATAGTGACCTAAATCTCATAATAGATTTGTTTGAGATTGGTTAGATATTGCTTGATAGATAAAAAAACTTGTAAGAAAAGAATTCTAAAAGAAAAATAATTCTTGATAGGCAAGTTTGTATGTTTATAAATAGGTAAAGTCTCTACAATATTAGGTATGAGAAAAAGATATAAGAGAGTTGTAAGATTTTATGAGATAAACACCTCATAGGACTATAAGAGATTAACGTCCTTATGGGTATATATGTTTGAGTAGACTAGAAGAGAATGAGATGATCCACATAGGTATAATGATGTAAATGTTTGGAAGTGAACTAGAGAAG
This sequence comes from Durio zibethinus, assembly GCF_047325235.1. Lineage (NCBI taxonomy): Eukaryota > Viridiplantae > Streptophyta > Magnoliopsida > Malvales > Malvaceae > Durio > Durio zibethinus. The sequence continues at coordinate 23,949,900 of NC_143166.1, forward strand.
ATTGAGATGATCTATATAGGTATGGGTGCATGAGTGTGAATGAGTATATCTGTTGTTTAAGTTGAAAATATTTCATACGACTAGAGAAGATTGAGAAGGCCTATGGGTATTGATTGTTTAGTGCTAATTGATATGAGTTATATGTTTGTAATTCTCTACAACTAATAGATCTTTTTTTCATCCATGGACGTAAGTCGGTTGGATCGAATTACGTTAAATTACTGTCTCTTATGTGATTGATTAATCGTTTGATTATACTTTCATTGGCGTGAATATTCAATTAGATTAGTGTTATTTAACATAACAACTTCTTCATTTCCAAATTATTAGTCCTTTTTTTTTAATTTTATGGAAATTAAAAAAATATTAATTTTGATATATTTGATTTGATTTTTTTATTTTTTAAAAAATTAATATTTCATGATTTTTAATATTAAAAAAATAAATAATTTTAAGACATTCAAATAACAAAAAATAAAAAATAAAAATGAATAAAGGAGAAGAATCATTGATGTCGTGAATGGGTTTACATTATGAATAATGCCCATCGGCGTGTCTTCGTAAAAACCTTAAAGCATTTGAAAATTGTTTTATATATTGTATTTGGTTTGATGAAAATTGTTTTATACATACTTTTAGTCATACATTATGTTCTTAAAAATTCTGTTGCTGTATTTTGCTTATCTTTTTTTTTTCTTTTGTTACTAAATTTGATATATTTTGTAAAAATAAGAATATGATTTATTATTACTAGCAATATACTTGCGCATTACTATGGGTCTAAATTTTTTTTATTTGTAGTTAATAATATTCATGATAAATATAATAAATCAATAAGTATAATTTTGTTTATAATTTTTTAATAATAGCAATATTCAATGAAAATTTATTAACTAATTTATGGATAATATATACATTTCATTTGCATAACTTATATAAAAAATCAAATCCATATTTACTCTTTTAAATTTATCTTTACAAATAAATAAACAATATTAAAATAGACCATTAAAATATAAAAAAGTTAAAACTAAAAAAAAAAAAGGTTCAAGAAAAAAAGAATGATGGATAGCCAAATAAGGGTGACACTTAGCAACTCAACTTAAGAATGGCAAGGGTTAGGAATAGGCTTATCCTTATCTTGACTTTGACCTGACATTGGGTTATTACATTTTACACTTAACCCCAACCCAACATATATATGTATAACTAACATCTAACCCAACTTAACAAAAAATTTTCAATAGTATGTATAACATTCATGAAAATATTTTTAATATAAATTATTTCTTACTTATATATAAATTAAGATATTAAATAAAATTTTTTTAGCATAATATATATAAATATAAAATTAAATAAATAATAAAATATATATTCTTATATATACTCAAGGATGGGATAAGACAAAGCACTCTAAACCTACAAAAGCACTCTAAACCTATCTCTATTCCAACCTTGATTTTCAAAAAGGAAAAATCTCCTTGCGCCGACTTGATTTTAATTTTAAAATAGTCATCATGTTGGATTGACTTGTTGAAACTTGTTGAATACCGATTATTTTTGCCAACATAGCTTTTATTGCCCATTTTTAATAAGATTTATCTCATTAAAAAAAAAGAAAAAGGCTAAAAAAGGAAAAAAAAAAAAAGCCAAATGAAGGTGCCATGTTGACATTTCAATTGCCTATTTATCTTTCTAAATATAGATAAAAAAAAACACTAAAACAAATAATTAAAAGAAGTGAAACAAAAAAAAAAGAAAGAAAAGCTTAAGAAAAAAAAAAGCCAAATACAGATGTTATATGGACACTTTCATTTAAGGATAGCAACGAGTTGAGTTCAAGCAGGTTTATACTCATCTCAACTTTGACTAATTATTTTTAATAATTCAATTTGATTCTAATTCTGACCCAACATAGAGTTATTATTTTTTACGGATAATCCCAACCCAACTCATAAAATTATAACATGTATTCAACCATCAAAATCTAAAATTAATAAAATGATTTTAAATTTAGTATAATATTTATTAAAAATTTTAAAAATAAATTACATCTTATTTTTGTATAAGTATAATATCTTTATTAAATTAAGGTATTAAATAATATTTTTATTAATATAATATATATAACTAAAATAAATAATAAAAAAATATTTTTATATATCCGTAGTTGGACAAAACATCTTAAACTTGTTTTTGACCTAACTTTTATTTTTAAAAAGAAAAACTTGACTTGATATTGATCTTGATCTTGAATTTAAAAAAAAAAAAAAAAGCATCCATTGGTTTGGGATGAATTAAAATTTATCAAATATGAATGTTTTGTCATCCTTACTTCTATTGATTTACTTTTTATAAATTTTATCTAATTAAAAAAGTTAAAAAAATGTAAAATAAAAGAAATGGCAAAAAAGGAAAGACAAATGGAATATCATGTGAACACCGTTATTGGCTTTTTTTCCTTACGAAATTTAGCCTATAGATTAAAAAATAAAACTAAAAAAATAAATTCAAATACCAAATAAATATATACTTTCATTAGTATCATTTTCTTATAAAATTATCTAATTTAAAAAATACCAAAAAAATATTTTTAATAAAAAACATTAAATGAACTCAAAAATATATTTTAAAAATTATTAAATATAAAAAAAAGATAAAAGATAAAAACTGATCAAATGTCACATAGCACCAAAATAATTTAAATTTATAGTAAAAATTTAATACTAGATCTAGCAATTTATATATTTGTGTCGTGTAAAATATTAAAATTAATACAAAAATTATAAATCATAATATATTAATAAAAAATAAAAAATATATTTTTAGTTTATTAAATTTATATATAGTTAATATTCAAATTTTAAGTTATATTATTTTTATATTATTTATTTATATCTTATTATAATATTATATTTTAAATTATTAAATTTATTTAATATTGAGTATTTAAAAATAAAGACACAATGAATTATTTTTTAGGTAATGAAAACATATCATTTTTTTTAAATACAATTAAAAAAAATGTTCCCAAGTTTTAATTGCACGAACATAGTTTTTTTTGGCTAATTTTTGGCGTAACATATATGTATATACTGCCAAAAAAAATGTCCGAGGAGCGAGAATTCTGACACCGTCAATCAGCGAATGGAGTTGACGTTTTCGATTTGGCACCACCATGATTGGGTTATAAAATTTCTCCAGGTAATATTTACTACTTAACATCATCATTAAATCTCCTGATTTAACGCGTACGGAAAATAGATATTTACCCAGTGAAATCATGACACCTGGAAAAATCTATAAACTCTGCTTCCGTCAGCCACAATTCTTAAACCGTCTATTAAAATTTTTTTTTTTCTGAAACCGCACTCTGCCGTAGCTACACACAATAATTTCTCACTAATTATATTTAAAAGCCTCACGCATCTCAAAGCCCACCTAAATAAACAAGCGACTTCCAACAAATCTTTCTCGTCTGATTAATACCCAAGTTACCTGAAATGTAATTAGTAAAAGCCCAACTGTTTTAATACCTCTCAAGGGTGTCTTGATCATTTCACAACATTTTTGCCAACGTGGCCTTTTTAGAAAGAGGGAGAGAGAGAATGGTCAAGGGCAAAGGGCGAAGGCTTGAGGAGTCTTAAAGACTGTCCGTTTTGCCTTTTTACTGAGACGACACGACGGCGGATTAGGACTTAGAGGCAGTTTGACAGTTTAAAACGGTACCCTTTTTCCTTTCTCTCGTCCTTGTACGAACCCTTGCCTAGCCAGTATGGTTTTCTCAATCATTTTCTCCCTTTTTTCAAAAGGCCACCGCCAATCTCTCCCTCTCTGTCTCTCCGGTTAGAGCTCGGAATCACGCCGGAGATCCTCCAGCGAATCCGACGGAAGCTAAAGAGAAAGAACGAAAAAGTGTTTGAAAAAAACGAGAGAGAGGGAGAAAACGTGCGATTCTGAGATTAAGAAAAAAATTAAACAAACGAAGTTATAAATTAAAAGAAAAAGAAAAAAGGAAGAAAAGAGGAAGGAGGAGGTGGGGGTGGTTAACGTGCAATGCAGGGAAAAGGAAGGCATGAAAGCAGTGCTTGCAAGGCACAGATGCCAAGATGATCCCTTCTTCATTCAATCTCCCTTGCCTTATGCCGCAATTTATTCGATGTTCTCTCCTCTCTCAAAGTCTTTTCTCCCCCCACCTCCGTTTTTAAATACCTCTCCCTCTCCCTCTCCTGATTTGGAAATTGAAAACACACAAAATATTCTCTTCTCGTTTTCCGAATTTTGATCCCCTAATCGGCTCGTTTTGACTTCCGAGCTCGATCTTGTTGAGAATTTGTCTTCGTTGTTCGCTTGCGCGTTGTATCTTTCATAATCTTCTTTGGCCATGGTTTCTATAATTAATACATACTACAAAATATAAAACCGAAGAATTCCGCGTCCTTTGGCTTTGATTTTTTTGGTAGGTGATGTATAACATTTTCTCCCTCTGTTGCAATCTTAATATTAAATGCATATTTAATTTTCCCCCTCGTTTCTCATAATTGGCATGATGTTAACTCTTGAGTCTATTTATCTTTGTAAATGTTCATAATAATTGCAGGCCATGCCTCTGCCCTTTTTTCATTTAAATACTTCAATTGCTTTCCTTGTTGAGCCAAGTTATTTTTGCCTGCAGAGTTTTGTTTTGTTTTTGTACATAAACGGTTGAGGGGCCTGGAGAGATGGAAATATTTTGAGAAATTTTGAGTTGTTTGAAGAAATTCTTGGTTTCATCTGGCCATATGAGGCAATGGACCTTCAGAGTTTGTCTTTACCATCCTCCTCCTCTGATGATAAACGTTTTCCCAATGAGGTACCTTATTTTCTCGGTATCCTGCAATTTTTTCTTCTTCTGTAAATTGAACAAGTAATTTCAATTTAGTTTCATTTTATTCGCTTCTAGTTGTTTTTGTTCACATTCTAAATTTGAAGTTGCTGGATTGTGACAGAGGCAGGTTGGATTTTGGAAGTCAGACACCGTGCTTGATCAGCGTGGTTAGTATTTCAAGTATTTGTTTAGTTTGTTTCATATTCTAGCTCATTAGCACTTCACGTCGTTCAATTTTATAGTCTATATTTTTATCTTTATACATCTTGGGGGGAAGTAGTTTTAATTGGAAATTGATCTATGTTGATCTTTTCTGTTTAAAGTAGAAGTGGTTTCTTTTCTAAAATTTCATCTCACATGGAACTGAAATCAGACAAAGTATCATCCTATGCATATTAAGTGCACCAAAGTACATTTAAACCTGCAAAGTATCTTCAATCTAGGAAAAGCAGGCTTTATGAATTCTTTTTTTGTTGGATTTTCAAAGTTCTAGATATGGATAAGTTAACAAAAGCTTGGCCCGGTCTAATTTTGAAGCTGTGAGTGAATTGGAAAAATGTGAAATAAGAAAGCATGGGATGATGGGGCTTCATGCAAATTAAATGAGAAATCCGTGCTTTCGAATGAAATGTAAAATTTTTTGCTTCTAGTGCTCGAGAATTGTGATATTGGCCACTCTTTGTTTGTCCATAGCATGGAACTTAATTATTCCCACTTGGAATGTTTGTTAATGTTCTTGTGATGACTTGGTTTAGGTGAACTTTGACATGATACTTAACTTGTTTCTTTACATCTAGATCAAAATTTTTGGCAACTATATTCAAACTGATGAATTTGGAAATTTTGGGGAAGATACAACAAGCTGGCTGGATATTTAAATCATAAGGTAGATTTGTTTCAATAGTTGTTAATGCTGGTCATAAGTAGCTTTTACTAACATAAATGATTGTTGGAGCTAGGGGTGGGGTGTTTACACTATGATCGACTGTTAACTTTGCTTTGAAATTTAAGGTAATCCGATTTCTTCAGAAGGCACTTTTAGACAATAAACAAACAACCTTTTCACACCAGGGGGGTGGGGATTGTGGACCCTGTCTTTGCCTCTTTGAATTATTCTATTTCTATGAATTTTCTTTTGTGTGAAAGAGTATCACTGTTATTACCGAACATGTATAAGTTATAGCATCTGGCCCTAGAGATGCTGAAATCAGGTTGACTTTTTTTATCTATCGCTCCTCAATAAGGTACTTCCTGATCTTCCGGGACGATCTGTATCATATACAGAGACAATGACCAAGACAAGTTTAAGAGTATCATATAGACAATTACAACCAGTTTTATGAATCAAAACCCCGGCCATCTGACTCTAGCTTCTTTATTATATTATCATTTCCAAATCTGTATTCAGAAGTGAAAGCTTACATTTTCCACTCGCAGCACATACGAAGCCAGTTGCTTCATCAACCATTGAGAAAATTATTCCAGTGGAAAGTCAGAGAACAAAATATCTGGAGCATACTGAGACTTTCACCAAGCAAGACCAGAACGTTAATCTATGCATAGATAGCCAGGCAGTGGGAGCAGAGAGAGTGCCCGATCGGTCACTAAATTTGTTGAGACCTATTAAACAAGGTCCAGGAAAAAAATTGAGTTTTAATGGAGACCATGGATTTCATGTTGCAGAAGGAAGCACAGTCAACACCATGACTTCCCATTATGAGAACAGCCTCTTTTCAAGGTCATTTTCAGAGTTATTTACTAGGAAGCGTAAGTCTCTCTCCCTTTCACTTTTGTTTTTTAACATATTGAATGGTATATTAAGCTTTTGATTATGGGTGTCACTGCAAGCTTTGCTCATAGCATCTTTAGGGTTCAGGATGCTGCTTTCTTATCTGATGTTTATATAACTGGCATATTCCTTACAATCATTCTTGTTGCAGTGAGATTATCTTCAAACAATGCTCTACATGGCCATTCAATTGACGCTGTTGCCACAAACTATGACGAAGAGGAACCATTCGAATCTCTTGAAGAACTTGAGGCCCAAACCATTGGAAACCTTCTGCCTAATGATGATGACTTGTTTTCCGGAGTGACAGAAGGACTTGATTTTATTGTCCTGCCAAATGTTTCAGAGGAGGTAGAAGAATTAGATGTTTTTAGCAGTGTTGGAGGGATGGATTTAGGAGATGATGATTTCACTGTTGTGCAAAAGAATTCTGAATTTCCTGGGGAAAATCACCAGGGTTTAAGTAATGGTTTAGTTGCAGGAGAACACCCTTGTGGTGAACACCCTTCTAGAACACTGTTTGTGAGAAACATAAACAGTAATGTTGAAGATTCTGAGCTAAAGGCCCTTTTTGAGGTCAGCAATTGTTGGATAATGATGCGCATTTCTTTTTGGGGTTTGTTTTTGGTGTGAATGCACGGTGTGCTTTACTTGAGCTTGTTTGTCTTATTTGAATGCTTAACCTTGTCGCAATTTCCTACGTGTTGAATGTGCAGCAATATGGTGACATTCGCACTCTTTACACAGCTTGCAAGCATCGTGGTTTTGTTATGATCTCATATTATGATATTAGAGCAGCAAGAAACGCAATGAAAGCACTCCAGAATAGACCATTCAGGCGTAGGAAACTTGACATTCATTACTCAATCCCAAAGGTTAGCTTATTTGTTGCAATATTTCTTAATTCCTGGTTCCGCTTTAGATTGCTATTGTAATAAAAAATATTGCTATCATGTTCAGGTTTGTTTTATGTTGCTATAACATTGATGCTTAAATGCTATAGTCCGACTCTTTTCATTGCTGACAGGACAATCCTTCAGAGAACGATGAAAACCAAAGCACTCTAGTTGTATTTAACCTTGATGCATCTGTTTCAAATATTGAACTTCGTCACATATTTGGTGCCTATGGAGAAATCAAGGAGGTGAATTGGGTGTTAATTTTGCTTCCTTTCTACTTTGTAAAAGTTGAATAGGCCATTGGTTTATTCTTGTTGTTGGAATACAGATCCGTGAAACACCACAAAGAAGTCAACACAAATTCATTGAGTTTTATGATGTTAGAGCTGCTGAGGCTGCTCTTCATTCATTGAACGGGAGTGATATTGCTGGGAAGCGGATTAAGGTTGAGCCTAGCCATCCTGGGTGTTCAAGAACATGGTATTGCCCAAGCTTTTTGATTTTTCTTTTGCACTTTGCATGTTCTTTCTCACTTCGTCAAGTCATGGCTATCAAACTTAGATAGCCCTGACCTGAGAATATTTTTAACCAATTCTTGTGGCAGATAAATGGTTACTGATTTATGTATTTTCAAAGTTCCCTCTTATTTTCTGCTTGCAGTTTGGTGCGACAGCTTCCTTTAGAGGAGCGAGATGAACTCTGCCCTTATGAGCATCTACATAGTCCCTCTAATAAGGCAACCGTGGCATTTCCTGGTATGGTTGTTGTCACTTAGATTTCCCAACAATTATATGTCAATTCAAGGGCAAACTTCATATCTTTCAAACAAAAAATAAAGACCAAACTTCATATCTCTGTTCTCATCCAAGAAATTTCAATGAGTGCAGTCAGGGCAAACTCATCAATTAATATGGCTAATGGGATTAGTTCAGTGGTGAACTCTGCCATACAGGCCCGCTTTTTGGAATCAACAATTCATCATGGAATCTCTTCCGGTGTGTCTAACAGCTTAATGTCAACGGCTAGAGTGGGATCAATTGGCAATCAATCTGTCATTGCTGAGTCAGGCCACTTGCAAGGTCAACTGACATTTGATGCCCAAGGGGCATCAAGTTTTCATTCTCGTTCACTACCAGAGTTTCAGAATGGTTTATGTAGTGGTGTTCTCTCCAATTCTTCTGGCCCCATGGTTGCAAATATTAATTCCAAACCACTTGAAATAATTGATAATAGGCCATTATCCAGAATTAACTCAAATGGGCACTCATTTGAATTCAGCAAAGCTGGTAAGGATGGTAAATTAGTAGGTGCAATTCCATTCATGTTTTTTTTTTCCTTTTTTTTTTTTGGTTTATTTCTTGCATATGGATAATAGGTACTTCTTGAGCTGTAGAAATGAACTTTAGTTGGCTAAGCATATACCGAGTTTTCCAAACTGTCTTTAGCAAGCTTTTTTGGTGCCTTTTTACAAGCTTGAAATCGTAAAGAAAATTTTCTTGTAGTCTGAAATACAAAATGTTGGTTTTGTTTTTTTATTCATTTAAGTTGGTTCTTGCTGATTTTTTCAGGTTTTCCATCTGCTGGAAATGTGAGCCATCTTCTTCCTGGACATCATTATTCATGGAGTAACTCTTATCACCAGCCTCCAAGCATGATGTGGCCTAATTCACCTTCCTTAGTTACTGGAACTTGTGGTGCTCATCCTACAGCACGGCTTCATGGACTTCCTAGGGCGCCATCTCATATTTTGAACGTTGGTGTACCCATAAATAACAGCCATGTTGGGTCAGCACCAACTGTTACTCCTCTCTGGGACAGGCGACATGCCTATGCAGGGGAATCTCCTGAGGCTTCCACTTTTCGTCCAGGTTCTCTTGGCAGCATGAGAGGTGCTAATAATTTGTCACATTCAATGGAGTTCGTTCCTCATAACATCTTTCCTTATGTTGGTGGAAACTGTATGGATGTATCAGTGTCTCAAAAAAATGTAGGACTCCAGTTACTTCACCCAAGGTTCTCAGCGTATACTAGGAGAGGGCAAATCATTCCGATTCTGAATTCAGTTGATTCTCCTCAAGAAGGTACAAGAAGCCAGATGAATGACAGCAGTATTAATCAGGGTGACAAGAAGCAATTCGAACTTGATATTGATCGCATAATACAAGGGGAAGACAAGCGAACAACACTTATGTTAAAGAACATTCCTAACAAGTGCGTACCCCTGACTTTGATTCTGAGATGCTGTGCTCATTATCATAGAGTATCACCATTTCTTTGATATTAATTGATGACCAACTAACTGGGTCCATCTGAAATGCAAATAAAATTTGCCCGACCTGTTAATAGTACAGCCTTGACATCTCAGCAATATTTTGACAGTTGCTCGTTATTTAATAGAACAAACACATAAAGAAAAACTCCATACACACTGTAGAAAGAGGGCTACCCAAACATGCCCAAACACAAGTATGGCTGTTCCTACATCTGGCTTTCCGACGCTCTCAAATTACAATTATCATCAGTAGATTAATTCGTTAAGCATAATTTATATGCTTAAAGAGAATTTAGATCTTTGTTGCAAGTAGAAGAATCCTCCTATTACTTCTTGATTTTCTTCTTGGTTTTGTATGATTCTGACTCTGTCAATTATAACTGCAGGTACACCTCAAAGATGCTTTTGGCTGCAATTGACGAACGCCATCGAGGAAGTTATGATTTCATTTATTTGCCAATTGATTTCAAGGAAAGTTTCTTTTTGTCTGGAATATTCTTTTAGTCTTTTGTGAATGAGAGGAAGCGCTTTAGAAGGAATCGATTTTTATTAATTGAAACATATCATTTATTTTACCCATTTTGTTGCAGAATAAATGCAATGTGGGATATGCATTTATCAACATGATTGATCCTAGCCAAATTATTACATTTTATCAGGTATGTTTTGTTTTCAAAGTTGGAGTTGATGGGGTCTATACCAAAAAGAAAAAAAAAACCTGTTATGCAAATTGCGATATGAGATGCTAAGTTAAAAGAAATAAATTGTGACAGGCATTCAATGGGAAGAAGTGGGAGAAATTCAACAGTGAGAAGGTGGCATCACTTGCTTATGCTCGTATACAAGGAAAGGCAGCCCTTGTTGCACATTTTCAGAACTCAAGCTTGATGAATGAGGATAAGAGATGTCGACCTATACTCTTTAACACTGACGGCCCGAATGCAGGTGATCAGGTACCAAAGTTTCCCGGGAGGATACCGAACTAGTTATTGCAACCTTCACTGATTAGCATGGTGGTAAAAACTAAAGAGGATCATTATTAGGCACCTTTGCTTGGGTTTGAACCCAAGTGACCCCTGTCCTCTTCCACTTCTCTAACTATATTCCCCATGCTCAAAGGAACAGAAGGATTTGTGCATCTCAAGGTCTTCCTAAGCAGGGAAACCTGCTTATATGATGGCTTTTGGCTTGTTGGGAAAAACAAATACTTGTGGATTCATAGTAAAGAATATAAAACTTTGCCAACGGGTTGGTTAAGTTAGTAAAATTCGAATATTTCGTTTATAAGGTCAAGTTTAAGTCTCCGCTGTCAGCAATCTCCTAGATGGATGCTTATAAAGTCTCTTATACTTAAGATCTACCCTAACACAGAAATGGAGAAACCTTCCTTCACTCTAAACCTTTTCGGTAAAAAGAATATATAAAATTCTCACACACCATCCTTTTGCAGGTGCCATTCCCAATGGGGGTTAATGTTCGAACAAGATCTGGAAAAGCTCGTTCCACCGGTCATGAGGGGAATAATCAAGAAAGTCCTTCAAATACGGAAAATGAAGAGAATTTCTTCTAATGGGGAAACTTGTTCTTCAAAGCAATCGGGCTAAGGAAGCCAATTTCATTTTTTGAGCGCTAACCTTCTAGCACTAGTACTGCAAAATCGCATCTACCGAAAATCTGGCTACGGGTATCAAGGATATACATAAAGAAAAAAATAAAAAAGGTGTAAAAGAATCTTTTATGAGAAAGTTTGCTTGGACAAAACTTAATAGTGATTCTAAAATTTTCTTCGGGTTTTCATGAATTCTAGAGCAGTTAGAAAAAGGAGTATTGCTAATGGAGCTTCAAAATTTTGGATACAATATATCCCATCATATGTGTAATATATAGAGGGTCAGGGTCATTGACATTTTCTCTTCTATTTTCGATTTTCAAGGTTTTCTAGAAAATTTATTCTTGGAGTTTCCGTTTCTATACCTGTATAAACGCGTTGCTTCTGGCATGAAAATTGAATCTAGTCTCACTTAAAATTTTTATAAATGTCCTACAATCTGTTTTGAGCCCATCATCTTAACATTTACGCTTGAAGTATTACACTCTGATAAGGAAGGGTAAGGTGGCTTATGTTAGCCAGAAGTGACCTAGCTGGATAGTTTCCCTGCAGCAATTAATTTGATCAAGCGAAGAAGAGCACATTTTATGACATAAGTTTTTGACACTGGTTTCCGTCCACCACCCAATGGCCTTGCCAAGATAACCTATTGCACAGCTTAGATTTAGTGTAGCAATTGATTAGAGTCGTCAAAAGAGAGGCTTATCAATATCACGTTTCCTTCAAGCCAAGCCAAGCCCAGCCCAGCGACTACGAATTTAGAGGGGGAATAAAATAAAATAAAATCAACTTTTACGACAAGCAGAATGAACAGTTATATTTGGACCGATGCAATTTTAACATTCTGGGTGCCATGAACATTCTCAATACAAAGATACCAATTTTCCAAGTCTTGCGGTAACCTTGTGTTTATATATCCCATCAATGTCACACAGTTAAGAAGCACATAAACAGTTTAGAACATTGAGTTACAGCAGAATAATCCAGTGTATGCTTTTGCATTACCCCTGCAAGGTACATTTGCCCACAAGGACAACTGATTGGGACATTGTCAACAATCTACCTGCGAAACAAAACAAACAAACAAAGAAAAGCCTCTTAGGCATTTGTTACTGAATGTTAACAAAAGCTAATGTTGGGGTAGCATAACAAAAATTGCCATTGCTAAAAGATTATGTCAAAAGCTAGAAGCATCGAGCTGCCATTGAAGGAATTAGTGGCTCCTCATAAAGTAGTTCGGGGCAGTGCCGCCCACAAATTGTGGCATAAATTAACGTGTCCTTGTGGCTGAAAAGGTATCCTACTGATACTATAATTGGGGAGGTCCAGCAAAGCACTATATTGATGATCCTTAAAGGACGTATGGAACCACTTACCAGAAAATGCAAGTGCATCATTTTGGATAGAGAATGTCATAGTGACCTGGCCGATATAGTAATGTAATAAAAGGCCTGATTGGCTCACTGCTATCACTTGTAGCATTTGAATGGTCACCCGAAGTAGGAACAAAATCATGATGGTTTACACTGACACCACCTTTGTCACAAGAGCTTCTATCAAGGTACATAACTCGGATTGGCACACCCAACGCATCTGAAAGGGCAGTAATGTGCACATGATCACTCTCTTCACCCATTGGCTCTACTGATGATTTGCAAAACTACAAAACAAATTATGCAATGAGAGAAATTAAAAATCAAAAGGCACCAGGCTATATAAAGTTATGTTTAAAATTTCCAACCAACTGCCAGAATGCATATAGGGGAAATTGGGAATAAATAAAGTATTAAATGTGATCATGTAAATGAATTTTATGTGACTGAAAAAAAAATATAGATGATGTAAACTTTACAACATTGAAAATATGAGCACAATATACAACATGAAGGACCGTCAAGAAGATACAAGGAAACAGTTGCTGTATTACCATAGCATGAACCAGTAATCAAACATGTCCAACCCCTCAAAGACAACAGAAAACTGGCTTTGAATAGCATGCTTATAATATCAGGTTTGCCATTCAAAGCCTTCTTTAACAAAGCATGAAAGGATGTCAAGTGCTTGTGAGCATTCAAAAAAGTTTTATTATATTGAAACAAACCTGTTCCACTGTTGCATTTGTTAATCCCAAAATAAAGGGTTCGAAAAACTCTGAACGCTTTCGTATTTCACCAGAGGTAACAAATCTGAAGAACATTACAACTAACCAACCAAACTTGTTATGACATATACCAAGGAGAAAGACACATAAATATTCAAAAATTTTGAACCCACTCACCATAATCGGATATTGATTGGTCTCGACTCCTTATTATTAACTCATCCTGACTGACAAAGGGGAAAAAACCTTGTTAAGCAGCTCAGACTCATTTAATTTTCAATTGATGGAGGCAAGTAAAAAATTTGCCTCCAAGCCACAGATCAACTGATCATGATTATCAAATAAATGTCTATAGCAACTCAAACACATGAATGTATCAAGGCAAAGTAATATATGTAAACACCTTATGGAATCTTCATTTCCTTGAAGAACACTGTCCAGCTGCTCAAGGAATAACTGAAATTTTCACATGGAAGTGCAGACACAAAGAAAAGGTGTTAGACAAGGGGAAACACAAGTAAGGTGCTTCATGAAGAAAACCATCACTCTGATAACAACATATCCAAAATAATTCAAAGGTAAATAATATACAAGGCATTATTTTTTTCCCCAAAAATTAATCATTGAAATGAAAGAAAACTCTACACCAAAAATCAACATAGGAAAACTAATCCTTCACTCCAGCTACAGGAGGAAAGAAGCATTATTGTTTCTGTTCTCTCCATGGACATTAAAGCTAGAGTTATTAAACAAGAAGAATCTAGGGGTTCCTGTCCTGAAGAAAATATGAAAATTCAGAAGTAACGAAAAACACTCAAGCATCTAATTAGGAATATGTAAAATAACCCCCATAATGTCATGAGGTAATAATGAATTGGAATTGTAAAGAAGACCCCGTGTTTGAAAATAGTAAAAGGGCTTGAAGCACCATGATGGCTAAATATTTCCTGATTTAATCTGTCCCAAACATTTTTAAGACAGAAGAACTGAAGCAACATAATTACGGGGAGCAAACCAGTGCTACCGTATCCAATATAGCCAACAAGATGCACACAATAGGGATATAGGTTCCCACCGCATAAAAGTAACATCTGACGACTTTTTGGTAGCCGGATGTTACGAGGAATGCTTGAAGAAGCACTTCTATTTCCCTTTTTCACCCCTCCCCACCTCTTTTGGCAGGAAGCTTCTAATGGGAGAAAAGTAATAATAACAAATCTGTGAGGAGCTGAATTACATCTTGAAAGAGACACTGACTTTCCAAAAAACAACCTTGCATGAGAAAAAATATTAAAGATGTCTCCTTTAAGCATACACCTTAAAATTTGTTTTAAGGGGGCAATAGGCACAAAAACCAAGACACTTAACTTTGAAATAGATAAAACGGAATAAAATAATCTATTTGAGCTAAGGAAAGAAAAAAGAGAAAATAATAGGTTTACCGCAAAAAAGTCCTCAAATGTAAAATCTGCATAACCTAAGGTCTGAAGTGTCTTTCGACATTCTTCAATGTTGCCTTTGACACGACCAACCTCGGCATGGTCTTGTGATTCCAAAATGTGCTCCTATTCAGCAATTTAAAATTTTAGAACTTACCATTTACAGATAAAAAAATGTCCCTCCAACAAGAAGCTTGGGAATAAATTAGAAGAACAAAAATAAAATACATCTAGAAAATGTACTATGACATACAAGGTATGAAAACATAAAACTCCGGAAAAAGCAGTTTCCATCACCCCGTGTTCGTCTAATGGCAGCATATTGTTGACTGAGCACCTGCATTAAGGATAACCACCAATAGCTCTTGCTTAGAAAAGATAATAAGCTAACAATTGTGGGCTACAAGGGAAAAGAACAAAAGGATGCACACACACTAATGTAAGATACCTTTATTTTCTCTAGCAAGATAGGACTTCCTGATTCATATTCAGCTGCCAACATACAGAGAGGTTCCTGCAGTTCCATCATAAGAAAGTTTCTTGGCCTCACATAACCAATAAATTTAGTAAAAAGAATGAAAGTTGTCCTTGCACCACAATATTCATGCAAAGACAAAATATGAAGCCTGACAAGCAAAAGAGACCAAATTGACTTTCAAATATCATACTAAGTGAATGAAAAACATATTATTTTGGCCTGTAAAATGAAATAATTAAACAGCATCATAATATCAAGACCTGCATCCTAGTTCTCTAAGCTTCCAAAACTGATAACATGTCTGACCCGCATAAAAAAAAGTCCTGACAAGAACATACGTAGAAAATAGTGTACATTCTACATTCACATGGTCGAATAATCATTATTGGATAAGGAAACGAAAATCAAGGACTTGCATCTAAAAATAAAGTGACAGCATAAGCAACTGTGATGCTACAACAATTGAATAGCAACACAAGAGATATTACACATATGCAGAACAGCAAACTGAATATTCAAAACAAAAAATACCCAAAATTTAAGGTGAATCCAACCATGTTTAATAATCTCAAAGAATCATATGTTTCTCTCACCTTGTCGCCTACAAATGGAATTTTCTTGGCTTCCTCAGCATGAATGGCAGATTGTTGCTGCATGATATCATCATCTGCAAAATTTGCCCAGTTGTCAAATTCAGCTATGGGAACAGTAACAGCAGACTCCTTTTCCCCATCAGCTACTGCCCCCTCCTGATTCTGCATCTTTCCTTCAGACAAATATAAGTACTTGCAGGTTTAGTAATATCCTCTACCTAGTGGAGTGAATTATATATCTGCACACTTTCTTACAGAAATATGAATAATCTGTTTCAAAAAAAAAAAAAAAAAAAAACCAATTGCCCTGATCAGAGAAAGGATTAATAGCCTCCAGCTAAAAACAAAGTAAAAATATATTAATATAACAATTATTATTCTATATGCCGGTAATGGAGTAAATTAACTCCACAAGAAGTTTTATATACTTGCTTAATACTGCAGTTTATAGTTATATTAAAAAGTAGTAAAGCGCATAAGCCTGTTTGTATAGTTCTGAAATTCCACCACCAGTGTACATTATAATAGTCCACAACCAGGAAACAAAAATGCTAAAATTTGCTAAATCAATTATGGAATTTAAACCTCCATGCATGATGAATCAAACTTTTTAAATTAACATGAAATTTTTATCATATTTATATTAGCTAACTTTGGGTACCCTTTAAATTTCACATTTTGCACAGCCATTAACACCTTCCCTTGAAAGAAACAATAAGATTTGGCTAAACTAAATCAATCAAGCACCAGTATTCTGAACAAAAACTCGTAATCAAAAGGAACCCTTTTTATTCTTCAAACGGAAAAAAAAAAGTAGAAGAGGGTCAAATTTAGAAGAGTGGAGTGAGTGAAAAGAAAAGTGAGCTTACCAGAATTTGAAGATTTTGGAGTTGTTTTTGCAATTCTCAGATCGATTACAAAGCGTTTCAAAAGGGATCTCCGGGCGACTCTCCCTATCTCTATCTCTCCTTTTTTTTTTTTTTTAAACAAAAGCAAGTAAACGACACGCCTTCGTCGAGTTTGATTTTTACCCCTTTTATGTCTTGTACTTTGGGCCCTTGATCATAGATGCCGCTTTGATATGGTTTTTACCTTTTTTTTGCCACATTATTATTAGATTTTAATTTTTAACACACCAACTACAGTTAGATAGATGAAAAAAAAAGGCAATGACTTATAAATTAAATTAAAAAATATAAAAATTAATTGTTAAATAATATATTTTTATCAAAATGAGATAAATAAAATGCATCTTTTAAAAAATGAAATTAAAACTTTGATTTTAAGAGTTATGTTCTTCTTCTAATCTTTTAAAGGCGATTCCAATCTTATTTTTGTGTTGAAAAAAAAAAAGCAAAATAGCATAGATTTAAATAAAATTAAAAGTAGAATATTGTAGAGAGAAGCGAAGCTATAGTCCGACTTAAAAGAAGCAAAACACATTATTCCATTTTTTATTTGATTGAAAATTTAAAATGTTGTCAATAAAGCTAGAAAGTCAATTTGTGATAAGTTTATAATGATTTTAAAAGATCGTAAATAATAATTAATGGTAAAATAAATACACAAAGAAAAATATAATTTTAATTTTATTTAATATTATCAAAAAAATCATCATTATCGATGAAATTTTTCATCAATAAAAGTCAATTTTTTGTTAGTAATGATATTATCGACAGAATTTTCAGTCAATAAATTTTATCGGTAGTATAAAAATTAGTAATATTTTTTCATCAATAAAACTAAATTTTCGTTAGTAATTATCGACAGAATTTAAAGATGAAAAAATTTTGTTGATGAAAATTTCATCTGTAAATTTTGTCGAAAACAAGTCAGTAAATATTCAGTAATCTGACGAAAAAATTCGTCAGTAATACATTGATAAAATCCTTTGGTAATATATTGATAATCGATCACTAAATGTGATTTTTGTTGGTAATATGTCATAATAATGATATTCTATTAGTAATAGTAAAATTTTGTTGATAAAATCTGTTGGTAAAATTATAAGTTCATCTATAATTTGATCAATTTCATCTATAACTATTTAAGAAACTTGTAAACTAAAATTAAAACATGTGTAATTATTTTAAAAACTTATTATTTTTGTTATTATTAATTAAAATATAAAATCCCTATATCAAATCCGCATAACAACTTATAAAACAACCCAAATTATAAAGTTAACATTCTTAAATTATCTAACATCTACAAAATATAGTACTAAAAAAATCCATAACATTCATAAAATCCATGATACAAGTCCTCAAAGACATGTCATTGTGCTACTGCATCTCCTGATCCAAAATATGTGTTACCGTCGTTAGGTTTAGAAAATTTTGTTAGCGAAAATTATCTAGACCCTATCAACTGCATCATTGATCTAAGAAAAACCTAAGCTCAGTCTTCAACTGATCAATATGTTTTTGTATGTGAAGATGAAAAGGCATAGATGACAAACCACAAAAGAAGTAAAACGTTGCTGCTACAACAATAGACTGACTTGAGTAAAAGAGGCCTTTAGATTTACCTGCAGATCCAAAGCCATATATATAAGTGCACATAGCTTCAATCCATGCCTATGGATCGAAATTTGAATTATTAGAAAAGTTTTCACCAATTTATGAGATAATGTAGCAGTATAGTTTTCTTATAAAAAAATTAAAACAAGTATCATTTCATTTTACTTGTATAGTTCAATAAAATAAATCAACTTCAAACAATTCATAATGTGAAGATTTAATTATTAAATACGAAAAAGTATTCACCTCTGGCAAAGTCATTACATTTCAATATGCATAAAATACTATTTAGTTCACTATTGAATTTCCTACAATTTTTAGGCTGTCAATTACTATAAGGAACTATACATTATAATCACAAAATAAGACCAAAATCACAAAGCAAAATATGCAATAGTTTTCATCTTTCATAATACTCACAAAGCACTATCTAGTTCAATACTAAATTTCATATAATATTTAGGCTTTCAATTACTACATTATCTACTTCATCAACAATCACAATACACAACCAAAATCACTAAGAAAAATACTAAATAGTTTTTACCTTCACAAATTCATTGTATCTCAATAAGCACAAAACACTATATAGTTCAATATTGAATTTCCTACAATATTTAGGCTTTCAATTATTACACTAATAACTTCATCAACAATCACAATACACAACCAGAATCACAAAGCAAAATACCTAATACTTTTCACCTTTACAAATTCATTATATCTCAAAAGCATAAAAATATTATATAGTTTAATACTAAATTTCCTACAATGTTTAGGCTTTCAATTACTATCCTATCTACTTCATCAACAATCACAATACACAACTACAATCACAAATGCAAAATATGCAATAGTTTTCACCTTTCGCAAATGTGATCTCATCTAATATACTATAAAGATAGTTCATCAACAATCACAATACACAATTAGAATCACAAAGCAAATTACATAATAGTTTTCACTTTTCACAAAGTTTTTACATCTTAAAACATAAAACATATTATCTATTTTAATATAGCAAGATATCAATTTGAAAGAATTCACAAAGTCATTGGAAAGTTGCACATATTGACAACTTTGGACTTGTTAACAAAATCACTACATCCTCTTGAACGTCTGTAAGTGCAATTGAAAACTTCTGTAATGTTGGGTTCTCGTGTAACTCAAGTCATTGCATTCGTTTAGAGACATTCAATGAAATATGCAACAATGCAATTTATATAAAATTAACATTTAATAATAAAAAATAACTTGTGAAAAAACATCATATCATTCTCTTTTTTATGAACAGAAAATGCAACTAAGCCATCAGTGTATTTCATAATGCTTCTTTCTTTTTGTATCCAATGATTTTATTTGGGTTTGGCGTAGGTGTTTTGCCATAGAGTGCTCCATACATTCTCAATAAGAGTATCCCAAATTAGAGTTATAGTTCACCTTTGCTCAATCCTTTTGCAGTGTATGATGTTATCAACTCCATGCTCTTTCATTGTCAATTCCCTATCATCGGACAATAAGTCTTTTAATTGATTTTTAGAAATATTGTTCTATGCCTATTGAATAAGAGCATCTAACTCAATCCATTGACTTTTTCCTAACATAATAAATAGAAATACAATAAATGGTTGATAAGAACTTAAACTTTTCATTCAAATCAAATAAAAATATATACAAAAAATAAATATTCAATTACTACCTTAAATTTATCAAACATTAAAGACTTCATTGGCACAAGAACTTTACCCCATGTCTCTCAAAGACCAATAAAATTCACTTGAATTATTCATGAAATTGTTGAGCTAACCGATTATTGTTCAAAATAACTACCACCATCCATTTGTTAGTAAAATTAGTTAAAATGCTTGAATTCTTTCAAAAACAAATAACAATAAGAAAAAATTAATAGTAAAAAGTATATCATATTTTTCTCCTAGCAATGTAATTCACAACTGCTTGTCTGGATTTGTAAGAATTAATGCTTTGTTTGCTCCCTTAGTCCTTTACTTTGTTATCTTACTTTTTTCTTTTCTAAGTGGTGTTTTGTAGATGATTGATGGATTTATGTCATGATCTATTGATAGATCATCCATTATCTATGCGAAAGATGACCCGTATAGTAGATCATGCTGTATCGGTGCTGAAAATGATCGGTATCACAGATCATGCTATATTGGTGTTAAAGATGACCTATATGATGTATCATATTATATCAATGTTGATGATGACCTAATACATGAATCACCTTTCATCGATCCTAACCTAGAATCACCTCAATGAATAGAGCTCTTTGCACAATGTCCCATCATAATTATCACATGGAACAAAAACATTTCATAAGTATTCCAAAAGCACAAACAAAATAAATATATATAATATTACTTTAGTTTACAATATTAGATGAAATGAGCAAAATATATAAAAATAAGCATATCAAAACATTATAATTAAAATAGGCCAAATCAACTATTATATTTAACGTTACATATTTGACAACATCGAATAAACATTATATATAGCATTAAAAGTTATACTTAATACATCAATTGGTACTAGAATAAGCAAACTTATATGTTTCATCATCATCATCATCATTTTCTTCTTTTTCTTCTTCTTCTGTTCGAATTGCTTATTCATAATTTATCTCTTCATAATCACTAGTAACAAAAATTATAGGATTATTAAGTTCTTTTAAGATAGTAATATTTTATGGAATAGAAACTTTAACTTCTTGCTACAAGTCTTAATTTAAATCAGTTGTTTATTCTTGATATCCATCATTACTACTTAGTTTATATGTACTCTTGGTCTTTATTTTAAAAATTGCCCACCAATCATTTTGATCTCTTCTTATAAAAGGATAGCTTGTATAGGAAACTTGATGTACTTGCAAAACTAAGACGAAATGGTTCATTGCTAGTAAGCATTAAAATTGTGTTTAATTTCAACAAAACCATGACAGGGATCTAACTTTACCCCATTTTTCGTGTCAAACTAATAGTATTTAAAAAGTATAATCTTGTTCCCTACTAAAAAATAATCTAACTCAATGATATATTCCAAAATACCATAAAAGTTATGCTCATAATTATTGTAATAACTTCTTTGCACACTACCCCATAATTCATCATCTTTTGAGTTTGATCATAGTTAATTGTATGAAATTTAAAACCATTCATAAAGTAACCTTGGAAACACCTAACTATATGTCCAAGGCGATAAGCTATCTCGACTAGACGACGATCAGTGTTGCTATTTTGCTTTTCAATATATCCAATCGTAAAATATTAAAATTGATCATTGTTTTTAATTATATAAAAATATGATTTCTATTTATATATGCTATTATGCTCTAAGCTTACAAATTATCTTAATTATTGTAAAAATCTTACATCACATGCTTTCTCCAATTTCGCATCACTTATATTCACAAATTCTCTTCTAATTGAGTTATCAAATATCCTATCATGGTAAATTATGAATTAGAAAAATTTTAAAAACTAACTAGAAATAATACATTATAGAGTTGACATAGTACCTATTTAATGTAAGGATTTATCTTTTCATAATTCAATAAAACATATAAGTGTGCCTTGGTATGCAAATCTATTGATAGCCATTAAGACTTATCATATGGATCCAAAACTTGATCAAGATGAGTGAATACCAAAAAATATCTTTTAGATTCTATGACTCCCCCATCATCATTTTATGAAACTCAATTCAATCTTGTTGATACATTTGGATCAAAATATAATAAGCAAAAAGTGGATATCTCTTCAATAACATATGGTTGACATATAGATGCTTCAACAAATGCTTGGTTGATACATTTTTTCTTGAGATGATGAAGAAACCTACTCGTCATCATAGCATAACATAAATGTTATTGATTGAAAATTAAATTAATCAATGTTAATGTTTAACAACTGAAATATATAACCTCTCAAATGGATATATCCATCGATAATGAATAGGTCCACCAAATTTTACCTCGTTAGGCAAGTGAATTGGCAAATGATCTATAAAATAAAATAAAAACCTAGAGAAAAAATCTTTTCTAATTTGGAGATTGTTTCTACAATATTTTTTCTAATACTTCCATATGATGTAACTATAGTTCAATAGAACATAGATTTCTACAAGAATGAGATAGCTTAGTAATTATATCCCAAATAGAGGTAGACACTAAATCACAAAAGTCAATTAAGAGTAATCGTTGCATGAAAACATGACAATCATGACTTTTTTCCCACAAAACTTACAATTAACCATGTTTATGCACCAAGTTATGTTAGATGCAAAACCCTTAGGAAGTCTTAATTATTTAACCCATGCACAAACATCTCTTCCATATTCTTTGCTTTAAGTGTAAAAAGTATTAGGCATAAAAACTTTTCTTCCTTTCAACCAATTTCAACTCAGGTTGCTTACAATGCACCTTAAGATCTAGTCTAGCCTTTATGTTATTTTTTATTTTACCCTTAATATCCATCATTGTGTTAAAGACATTGTCAAAGATACTATGCTTAATATGCATCATATCAAGATTATGCCGAATAAGATTGGTATACCAATAGGACAACTCTCAAAATATACTTTTCTTTACTCAATTATCACTTACCAAAATTAACTAACCTTTAAACACTACATTTCATGCCAAATGCGATATCAAGAAAGCTATCCAACTAAGCTAAAATTTCTTCACCTAATAATAGAATAATAGAGGAGTCACGCTCAACCTTTTTTTGAAATTTATCTCTTTACCTTCTAAAAGAATAATCAAAAGGCAAAAATTAACTATGACAATCGAAAAAGAAAGGCTTCTTACTATGAGTCAATTGAAAAGACTTTCCTTATCTCTTGCAATAAGGACATAATAATATTCCATGAGTACTCCATCTAAACAATATACCATATGTAGAAAAATTTTTAATTATCCATGAAAAAGTTACCCTCAAACAAAAATTTTATTTTTTTATATGTATCATAAGTCGCAACACTATTTGACAATAATATTTTTAACTCATTTGTTAAAAGTTTCAAGAAAACATCAATATTTTGATCCGGACTACTTTTTCCTAAAATGACCATATTCAACAAAATATATTCATGCTTCATCTACAACCATGATGGCAAATTGTATACCACTAATATTACTAGCCAAGAAAAGTATGATTTCGCACTTAGACCAAATGGATAAAAATCATTCGCACATAATCTTAATCTTATATTTTGAACTTTAAGTGTAAATGATTCATGGTTATGATTAAAATGTTTCGAAGCTTCACCATTAATAAGATGTCAAAGTACACCATGACTTTGGTTATAAGCATGACATGTCATATATTCAACAGTTTTAGTTAATAATATAAAGTCTTTGAAGTCTTAGTATCAATGGCATATAACATAAGATTTTATAAGAAATATGTTTTTTTATCTCACCAACAAAAGTTATTCCTTAAATATCGATGATGACTACATATCGAATAATATGTCAAATTTATTGCTTCATTATAAAACATGTAATTATTTTCGCATATATGAATTTTTTTATTACCAAGTCCAGGTTTCATCATCTCTTTTTTTTTTCATTTTATAAAAGTTTTCTGGTAATTTATCATCCACTGGCAACATATCCTTACTATGCTTATCAGACGATCAAAACATAACTCACTTATGTTAAATTTTGATTTATAATTTAAAAGTTGCTACATAGTAGATAGGATTATGCATTTCGTATAGCCTAATGACAATGGTTCATTGTAATCATTCAACAAAAAATAGAAGCTTGTTACGTTTGCACTTGGATATTCCTCTTCAACTCTTGAATCACTAGCATGAAAAGCATCCACCGTAAAATCAGGATAGCCAACATCCATAACCATTTTAGTATATGAATTTTCTATTCTTACTTCATTAATTAGTTTAAAGGTATCCCTACTTATTGATGGTTGTCCTACTTCTAATTTTCCATGTAAGACCCAACTTATGTAACCAAAAGTAAACCCCTTATAGTAAAGGTGCTCACATTTAAAAATAATTTGTTCTCACATTAGGTACAAAAATGCCCAATATTCCATTACTTACAAAGTATAGTTTAGAATAAGCATATTCAATAAATTATTCTACACAATCATAGAAGTTTTAACTAATGTATCATTTACATCTAAATGAGAATACATCCAAGAGCGATATTTGTCCATTTTTTCAACCTTAATTGCATAATCATAAAGGTCCAAAAAATATAACTTTTAGTATATATGTAATAATACTTTGTTTAAAGTTTCAAAATATTCTTTAAGATTTTACTTAGATATTATGCTTTTATTGTAATAACAAAGAAATGCCAATTTCAAGATCAAATAAACAAAAAAAAATTTTATCCGTTTTAGTCCAAAAAAAGTAAACAACAAAAAAAAATTATTTTAACACAAATTCTCCAAACACAAATACATATGTAATAATATCTTATTTAAAGTTACAGATTGAGATTTTACTTTTCAACACAAGTACATAAATTCTCTAACATAAGCATAGAAATATCAATTTCTACTTCAAATAAACAAAAAAAAAATACTCATTTTAAGCCAAAATATGAAATTTCAACACATATTCAATCCAACATCACAAAATTTCAACATAAAATTTCCAACACAAGTACAATTTAAAATTAGATATTGAGATTCCATATTTCAACACAAATACAAAAATTCTTATTTCTAGTTCAACATAATCACATAAATGTTTATTTCTAACTCAAATAAACAAAAAATAAAATACCTATTTCTAATCAAAGAACAACATTTCAACACAAATTCAGTCTAAATAAATAAAATTTTAATGCATATTTACATTTTCCAACTTAGTACTTGGGCAATGAAGTAAGAATGGAATAACCCACAAAGAGAGCAAAATAAAATGCGAGAGAAATAAGGGCAAAGAGGGAGACCAACGGTGGTTCACATGTGGATAGATTCACAGCCAAGTAATACGAGCATATATGATTTTCATTAATTGGTGGTGAAGAGAATAAGGCACCAAGGGTGGCTAAGAAATGGGCACTAAAATGAGAGACGAGAAGAGAAGAGAGAGAAACGTTAGGGATTTCAAAGTCAGGGAAGAAAAGAAAGGGAGAAAATGATTTTTATTTTTATAAGATTTAGTGATAAATTATCAACAAAATTTGGATTACCGATAGAATTTTAGTCAGTAATTCAATTTTTTTTTTAAGTTTTAGCATCAGACTACCAATGAAATCCATTGGTAATTTTGACTTTTAGTGATAGATTACCAACGAAATTAATTGGTAATTAAAAATGTTTTTCCTCCCTATTTAATTTCATAACCAAATTATTTTTAATTTTTTTAACCAAAATTTTTTTACAAAAAAAAATTCATCACTAAAAAGTTTACTAATGGATTTTTTTCATCTATAAATCCCATGCCAATTTCCTATTTTTCGATGTCAACATTACATGTAGAATACCAATGGATTATTTTTCATTGATAAATTTCATTAGTATTCCATCAGTAAAATGATATAATTTTTTTTTATATTTTCATTGGTAAACCATCATAAATGCTTTGGTAATTATCGAAGAAAAAATTTCATCGATAAAAATCCATTGGTATTAATGAGATTTTTGGTAATGTAAATTACAATACATGAAATTTAATTATGAGATTATAAAAAAATTTTAACAATTTTAGTTTTAAGAGTTAATTTAAATTTATTTAATATATGTAAAATATATCATATATATATAAACACAAAATGTTAAAAAAAAACTTCTAAACCAAGTAAAAAAAACATTTTAATTTGTTAATTATATTTTTTAGTTCCCATTTTAAAGTGAAATTCTTATGCGCATGAAGAAAAAGTTCAAACGAATACGTGGGACCATGATAAAAAATTGGATAGTAGTCTAACGTTGGAACCAAATACTCATATGACCTAGCTATTTGGAGATAATACTAAAGGGTCGTCCTATAGGTACATGGTGTCGGAAGGGTTGTAAGCCAAGAGTCAACATAAAGTGATTGGTTCGATATAGGAGAGGATGATGCTATGTAATTTGATGATGGTGTATCTAAATGAAAAGGTTGAAGTTAGTTTTGACCCAAAGATGATTTTTTCTAAATAGAAAAAAGCTTTGATAAGGAAGTCATTACGTAAGGCTTTGATTATTAAATTGTTAAGAAAAGTACTAGGGTTCAACACATTAATGGCCAGAATGAAGAATCTATGCAAACTAATGGAATGGCATAAGGTTGTGGATTTGGGACAAGATTTTTTCTTGTTTAAGTTTGAATCTAAGAAGGATTACAAGCACCCTTTTAAAGGTGGTTTATGGATTGTGAGTAGACACTACTTAACTATGAGACAATGGTCACCAAAATTCAAACCAAACATGGACAATATTCATACGATAATTGCATAGATTTGATTTTCATATTTCTTAATTAAATACTACAACCAAATGGCTCTCTTTCATTTGGTGCTATTGTGGGAATGGTAATTAAAATTGATAGTAATATAGAATAGGCCATTCGTGGTAAGTTTGCATGCCTATGTGCTGAGTTGAATCTTTTGGCCCCTTTAATCTCTAAGATGATGATTGGTAAGCATATTCATCATGTTGAGTATGAAGTCATACATTTAGTTTGCTTTCAATGTGGGAAATAAAGCCACAAAAGAGATACTTGTCCATCAATAGTTATTAATTCACAGTCCAATCAGGAGGTGCAGTTTGATAACACTGAAGTTAAGGTTGGCACAATGGTAAGTGAGGTGTTAGAACAAAATTATGGCTTTTGGATGATTGTTTAGAAGAAGGGAAAAATTGTTTAATGGCAATGTTGTAAAAGGTAAGTCAGTAACATGGAGAGATTCATAAAAAGTCAATGATAACCAATTTGTAAGGCTATGATTATAATAGTGCCAAGAAACAAGGGGGTATGGAGATTCCACCTCATGATTTTCAATATAAAGAAGGCATGAGGTCAGCTAACTTCTCCCTAAAAAGGAAAAAGTCCACTAAAGCTAAAGGGAAAAATAAGATTGTTGTGGTAAGAAAGAAAAAGTTTTTCCTAGAGGGATTAAAAAAGTTATCTTTTAGCATATATGAAACTTTAAGTATGATGAAGCTTCTAATGTGCATAATATGAAGGCAAACTTGGTAAATGGCTTACTTACTGAATATAGGCCAACTTTAAGACCTGAGTGACCTTGTATTAAAATTAAAAAGCCCATGATAACCAAAAACTTTTAGGTAGTTAGTATATAAAATATAAGCCCTTCTTCTTCAAGTACTAACCCATTGACATTACCATAATAAAACCCCTATGGCATTTTTCAACACTTAACAAGCTATATGATGCTATACAAGTAGATGATTATGACAATAATGCTTTGATTATTGTTGAACCTATCATGATTGAGAGACATAAAGATGATAGTAATGATTAATCTGTAGACATGCTTCATGCTTAACTCCACTATTTGGTTGATTTTTTATTTATTTATTTTTCTCATAATGTCGATTATATTCTGAAATTGTCAAGAAACTAGTAATGTTAAGTTTTTTCATCATGCTAAAAAACTAACAGCTTAAAACCATGTAGATATGTTGATTATTGCTGATTACTACTTTTTAATCCTACAAGTGCACAAATTTCTATCAAGTAATAAAGTGATAAAGTAGAGTATTATTTTTACAAGGATTATATTTTGAGTGTAAAACCAAGTACCAAAGAAAATTCTTACTAACTGTAATTTAAACAAATCAAAAGAATGATTGGTTGACAGTAAAAATAGACAATAGAAATTGTAAATGTATAGGTTGAAAGCTAAACTATCCAACTGTCTCTTGGTAGCTTTAGGAATTGGCTAAATATAAAAGAAAACAAAAAAAGTAAGATCAAATTATAATTGGCTTGAAAAGAAAATAATCGAATGCTTTGAAAAGTAAATAAGTACTTGAAAAATAACAATAGTGTGTGTAAAGAAAGAAAGAGAGCTTTGAATAAACTTGTGAACAACTTGTATTAAAGAGAGATTTATAAAACAAAACTATGGTTAGCTTGTCACCCTAGTCGAACAGATTAAAAATAATTATAAAGAGACCAAAACTAGAAAGAAAGAAAATAAAAAAAAAGAATGAAATAGGATGAGATGCAGAATCGGATGGGATGTGTTACAAGTGAGAATGCCTAGCTTATTTATAGTGCTAGGTTCAACCAAGGTGGGGTCAAATCTAAAAAGTCCTACTTTATCTTGAACTCTTAGAGATTACAATGTTATCTTAATCTTGATATAGGTTGCCAAATGTAGGGATATTCAAGGATGAAATGGAACTTGTATTGGTCAAATGGACTTCTTTGATTATTCTTCATGCTTATATGTCTTGCCAAGTCTACATGATCTTGTCATTTTATAAAAGTTTCGACTAAGTTAAATCTTAAGACAAATTTTTTTAACTTGGTTTACTTGAATTCATACTCTCTTGGATTAAATTCAAGAATCCTTGTTGCATAATAACTCTAGTCATTATCTTTTTTTGATGTGTTCTTCTTAGCTTGAAACTTTTTTTAAGATCAATAAAAGTCTTCATATACAAGTTTACATCCAGTAGTTCGTAGCCAATTTTGGGATTATTTGCTTGAATTTGAGGAGTTTGGTAATATACCATAAATGATGTTAGGTGATTTTAACCAAATTATTTTGAATAGTGAGAAGCAATGGATATTTAAGAAAATGTAAGAAGAACAGATAGGTTTCGTGAAGTGATATCTTCTATGAATTTGATAGATTGGGGTGCAGTTGGTAATTTTATCACCTAGTATAATGGCTAGTTAAGAGGAGATTTAATTAAGAAGCGTCTTGATCAAGTATTATGTAGTAGTATTTTAAGGCACAAATTTTTTTGAGGCTTTTGTGAGGAATCTCCTGATGGTGTATGGTGACCATTGCCCAATTCATGTACAACTACATGGTATAATTAAAGTAAATAAATTTTCCAGACCTTTTTATTTTAAAGTAGCTTGGTTAACACATGATACTTTTGTAAGTTTGGTTAGTGATAATTCGAGTGGGAATGATAATTTCAAAGTAAATATTATTTCTTTTACCAACATAGTGAAAGACTAAAACTATAATATTTTTAGGAACATTTTTTGCAAAAAAAAAAGGCTTTTACTAACTAGATTATTAGAAATCCAATGAAGATGATATGATAAGCCGAATCCATTTCTATTTCAACTTAAGGAAGAGTTTACTAGGGAATATAATCATATCTTGATGCAGAAAGAACTTTTTTGGTTTCAAAAATCTAGATCACAATGGATTAATTTTGATGATTGTAATACCAAAATTTTCCATTCATCAACTGTAATCTGATGAAATATAAACCATATTTTATCCTTGAAAGCTAATGATGGGATTTGATGTTTGGACTATAAGAGTCTAAAAAGAATGGTGTTAATGTTTTTCCTAAAACATTATACAGTAGAGCCCAAAGTCACTAGTGCGAAAGATAGTAGTCATAGTGCTAGGATGAGATTTACTATATCTCAAATTGATACTTGCAAATGTGCCACAAGATGATGAAATACGTAAAGCTTTTATTTTTTATGGCTGCTTTCAAAGCATCAAGGTCAGATAGATATTAGGCGAGTTTTTACCAAGCAAACTGGAATGTTGTACAGGGCATAGTATGTAGCTTTGTTAGGGAAGCCTTTTTGACTAGTAGATTTGATGAAGCTTGTAGTAAAGTGCTATTAGTTTTTATTCCTAAAGTTGAGCATCTTGAAGTGGTGTCAAACTTTCAATCTATAAGTTTATGTAATGTTTTTGTGAAATTAATATAAAAAATCATTTTAGGCCGTTGGAGACATTATTTGAAACATATAATTTCTCCTAAGCAATGTAGATTCATTCCTAGACAGAGTAGTACTGACAATATTGTGATTGTTTGAGAAGCAGTGCACTCTTTTAAAGGAAAAAAAGGTAAAACTAGTTATATTATGATGAAAGTGAAACTTAAGAAAGCTTATGATGCATTAGTTGAGAGTTCTTTTGATAGGCTTTAATGGATCTGAAGCTAACGTCATCGTTTATTTCTTTGATTATGTTTCATGTTACATCTATAGAGATGAATATCTTTTGAAATGGTGAGCTCACTACTTTTTCAAATTGACTAGAGGATTGCGTCGAGGTGATCCACTCTTCTCTTTTTGTCTTATGTCTATAGAAGTTGTCAAATATTATTAATGTGGTAATGTGTAACAAAAGTTGGAATCCGCTTACACTATCTAAAGATGGTCCTCAACTCTCACATGTTTTCTTTGTGAATGATTAGGTCTTTTTTGGGAGAGCTTCGACTAAACAAAATACAATTATGGTGGATTGCTTAAATAGATTTTGTGCTTTTTTAGGTCAAACTGTGAATTTTGGGAAATCAAAGTTTTTTACATTGACAAATTTTTCAAAATGATTAATAGTCAGCACTATTCAACTTTTGGAACTTATCTTGTATTTTTTGTACACTCATCACGGATTTTTAAGCAAAATTATAGAGGCTTAGTGGAAAAAATGAAAAATAGATTTAGTTCTTTGAAGGCAAAGTAGTTGTCTTTAGAAGGCAAAGCGATTTTGGTGCTGTTCATCACTAATACTATTACCAATTATACTATGCAAGTGATAAAACTCTCAATATCAGTGGCTAAGGAAATTGATGTGCTAAACAAAAATTCTTGTTGAATGGTTTTGAAGGGGTTAGGAAAGTGGCTTTGATTAAATGAGACAGAATTTGTTGTCATAAAATGGATGGGGCTTAGGGATTTAAAATACCTTGATATGAAAAAAGGCTTTACTTCCTAAGCTTGGCTGAAGTTGGTATAAGCACACAATGGTTTATAGGCCAGGCTATTATGTGCTAAGTACTTAAAAGTTGTACCTTTTTTTCAAACAATGAAAAAACAAAATTCTTCCTATACGTGGAAAAGTATTTTATAGAGTAAAGAGCTGGTGGTTCAAGGCTTTAGGAAACTTGTCTTCAATGGGAATTTAACTTTTTTTTGGTGTGATATGTGGTTAGGTAGTCGATCTTTCAAAACAAGATGTAACTGACTAACGACTAGATTGGATTACTCTTATTATGTTAGTGATTACATGAACCCTAGTGGTGGTTAGGATTGGATTAGAATTGGAGATATTCAAGATGAGGTTAAAGAGTAATTAACTTTGTTTCACTTGTCTCCAAATAATGAAAACCAACTTATTTAGTTAGCTGCTTCGAATGGTTTGTTTTTCGTTTCCTCTGCCTATAAATTATTGCTTGGTGATAATCAAACCAATGTTAATTGGTTGAAGATTTGGGGGTTGGATATGCCACATCGAATCAAGTCCTTTATTTGTTGGTGAAGCATAACAGGATATTTACAAGAAAGGCTTCTATGACTAGAAGAATTTCTAATTCAGCTATATGTCCTAGATGCGAGAATGCAGTTGAATCGGGTTTGTATATGCTAAGGGATTGTAGAGATTTAGGCATGTTGTGGTCTTGTTGGCTTTGAGGTTCTACTTTGGATCACTTTAATTCTTTGACTTTGCTTGGATTAAGTTAAATTTGGCCAAAAAGAATGTTTTAGTTGAAGAGATACCTTAATCTACTATGTTTGTATTTTGTTGTTGGTATATTTGGAAATGAAGAAACAAATGTTGTTTAAAAAGGGATTTTTTTTGCCAAATTGTGCTGCTAATTGTTTGGGGCCAAATCTAGGCTTTCAAATACTAATTATTGAATCTAACTCCTTAACAAGCTATGAATAAAATTAATGGTAATATGTGTGAGGTTGATCCACTATACCATGTTATTTACCAATGTCAATAGTTAATTAATAGAGAGTGGGACTACAGAATTCATCATACTTATAGAGAGAAAATTTTGTGTAGTTTATATGGTTGGTTAGGCTTTTGAAAAACATGAGTCTAACTGTGTGATCGATGTTCCTCTTGTTGGAGTTGACTGACTCATGTAAGAAGACATGTTAAGGGTAACTAAGCTTAAAGATTTAATATTGTAGTGGTACTTTCCACTCATTTATATCATAAAAAATAAATTATTTGATTAAAAAATTTATGCAATTTATAAGTAAAAATTCTAATTCAATGTAATGTTTCATACATGATAATTCTAGCTTCTATTAATATTAAATATCCGCATTGAGTTTGATGTTATGAGTCCACTAAAACCAATTCAATTGAAAAAATTATTTAAATACATATGATAAATTAACTACATAATTAGAGGCATCACCATTTTCTAATAGTGCTCAAAAGTAAAAGTTGGATTTAAATATTTTTAAATTTACTACAAGATCTACTTTTCTCATTTCTAAATAATTACTAGCAAAAACGACCAATGATGCCAAGTTAAAATATTTTATTTTTAAAAATATAAATTAGTTAAGGTTTTTTTAATATAAAGTATATGTATCTAGTTTATTCAACTATTTGAATTTGAAAACTTCTTAATAAAAATATAATCATTAATTAATATTATTTTTTTGCTTTCATATTTTGTTAATAATTTGGAGTCAATATTTAATTAATAAAATTTCTTATTATATTTCTTAATTATTTGAAAAACAACTATGTTATATTTTTATTACTATGGCATTAGGTTATTCAATTTATTGAATTAATAATTTTATTTTCATTATTTTCATTATGATTTTGTTAACATTTTTCAAGCAATTTTAGAAATTTAACTTTACCCTTAAATAGAAATTAAATAAACATAAAAGAATATTAGGCATATACCTCAAGTTGATTAATCTTTTCTTTATAAAATTTAGATTTAAATCTTTAAGCTAGCAATTGGTCAAAAGTGGATCAATCTTCAATCAAACTTGAATTTGGATCAGATTTAAGTTGATATATAACTCTGTTTTTTCTTTTTTTTAAATATCAAAATTATATGTTTTGGAGCCAATCTAAAATTTCCTAAACCTAACCCTAAATACCCTAAATATTAAAATCATATTTTCTCTCATATTCTTTCCTATCCTTCTTCCTAAAAGCTACACCTCACTCTTTTCTCACCTCAATTATCAACAATTACCATGGTTGTTATCGACAGTAGTTGTTTGTCCTTCTTCTTTCTTTCTTTCCTTTCCTCTTTCTTTTCATTTCTCTTGCACTTCTCTTTCTCCTTGTATACACTTAATCTTGTCCAAGCTTGTTTGAGTTGAAATTCAAGGTTTACAAGACATTGGTTTTTTTCAAAGATTCTAAGCCTTACGAGCATTGCAAGTTTTTTGGACAAGTTGTTTGTAGGTTTAATTCTCAAAGAAAGTAATGAAAACCGAGATGAAGTCAAAATTAACCTTAAAAGTTAAACTTGATCAAGCTTAGTCAAAACCTAAATTTTTGAGGTAAACTAAGAGAAACCTTTTTGAACTTGTTTGAAACTCGGACTGTTTTGTTGATTTGCAATTTAAAGCTTTTAAAAATCTTTGGTCAAATTTTTTATCAAATCGGGTCAACTAATTCAAACCTAGGTCACTTTGGTCAATCTTGATCAAACCTAGAGATTTTGAGAAAAATCAATTGAAAATCTTTAAACTTGATCAAAACATGGATTTTTTTTTACTAATAAAACTTTAGATCAACTTGGTCGAACCTAGGTCAATTTGGTTAAACTCAAGTCAAACCTTAAAAATCAAGCCAATATTTTGATTGGAACTAATTAAGACCATATTGTAATAAAATTATGATTTGGATAAAAAAATCAAAGCTTAATTGACACCATAAATTTTTTTAAAAACGGAACTTTAAGGCCACTCCCGTTAAATTGGGTCAAAGTGAGCCAAACTTTATATGCGGACGAAAAATATGATTTAGAGACCTTTATTATTGATAATAAAGATGAGTGAAAGGTAGTTGAACAAAAATTGGATAAACAAATGTGAAAATGATTGATTTTGCTTTAAAAGGGTAAAATTATCATTTCGCATGACATGGTTGGACAACTATACAAATAGGCAAATATTGTGCTAGAAATTAGATTTGGGAGCAATATATCTAAAGGCCCTTATTGTAAGCTTTAGGCTTCAAACATAAAAGAATAAGACAAATAATTATCAATCTTTGGATCAATTTTAAATCTAAGAGCCATAAAAGGAAGATTTTGTGCCTTTAATAGAAGTGGTCTCTAAGTTAAGGGAACTGGTGGCACACATTAGAAAAAGGAAGGAAAGACCAAAAAATAGAAAAAAAAAAGAGTTTCGAAGAGAAAAAAAACATTTTCCCTATGAAGCTTAAAAGGAGACAGCTTTATGTTTCTTTCTTCTTAGTTCTTAGGCACAAAAGTTTAAAAACTTTAGCTTTTTTATTTCTCATATAGGACTTGATGCTAAAAATGAAAGCTTTTGAAAGAAGAAAAATAAGGTTTTCATTAAAAGCTTTTTAGTTTGCAAATATTATTTTTTATAGATTTTTTATCTTTTTTTTTTTTTCACAAAGAAACCTCAAGCTCCATTTTTTATTGGTATTTGCTAGTTTGGAGGTGAAAAAAAAAAGACTTTCTCTTTTGAAGAAAAAAGCTTTTTAAAGAAACAAAATAGAAAAAGGCTTTAAAAGTCTTTAAAGCATCAAAACCGCACCTTTAATGTGATTTTGGTTTAGTTCTTTTTTTCCAGTCCTTGAGTTAAAAGAGTTTAAAAGAGTTTAAAGAGTTTAAAGATGCAATAAGCTTATATTCATTTTAAAAATTTTAGCAATGTCCTTACTTGCTCCCATAGAGGTTTAAAGTTCCCTTATTTGGTTTGTAATTTTCGAAATAAGTGATAAAGAGGACCTCATTTCTTATGAAGACTAAAAACCCTTTTAAAGAATAAAAAGATAAAGGTTTAATGAAGTCTTGAAAGCCAAAACTCTATCTTTTTACTGGCAGCTTTCAATCTTTAGCTATTTATTAGTCTTAAAGGCTTCAAACTTCATCCTCTTGGCCTGTCTTTTTCTAGGTTTAATGTTAGAAAAAGGGTGTTTTTCTTAGGCAAAGTGAAGCTCTATAAAAACAAGAAAAAATGAGTGTTTGAAAGAGTTTTAAAACTCTAAATCTAATTTTAAAATAAAGTTTTAGCTTTTGACTTTTATGGCTATTTATGAAAGCTTTAAGTTGTAATTTTGACACATGTTTGCTAGTTTTGAATGGTAAAAATAGGTTCCGTTTAGATGAAGCATTAAAAAAGAAAATTCTTTTATAGCATGGAAATGAAAAGGATGTTTAAAGAGGTTTAAAGTTGAAAAACAAGAAACTATTCTGAAACCAACCAAACCTTCCTTTAAGCATTTCATCCTTGAATTGCAATAATGATGATAATATGTTATTGGTGATATATTTGTGATAAGCCTTTTGGATTAAAGTTAAGATGCATTTAATTGGCCATGCATTTGTTTTCTTTAATTGTTTTATATGCCATATTTATTTACTTTCTCATACTCTTTGTTATATGTTATGATTTTATTACTTTCCATTAATTTAACCTTATTTACGTCTGTTTCCATTTCACAAGCTATAACATGTTCATCTTTTTATGATATTTGCTTGCATCATTTTACCTTATGAATTATGATAATTGCTTTCATTTACTTGTTTCCCTTATAACATCATTGAAAATTTTAATTGTTCACATTTGTTCAAATTAATCTCTAAATAAAAATAACTTTGGAAATCATGTCTAGATATTGGAGAAAATTCAAATGATTATTTTTATCAATTGAGGTTTTCACAAAAAAAAAAAAATAAAAACTTCTTAGTTAAAGGATCAATTTTCTTAAATTCCATCTAGTTATTGGGGAGTTAAAATTTTTTTTTCAAAACCAAAGATATTATCAACAAATACTTTTTTAAGGGAAAAAAAGCTAAAATTAAAAATTTACAATAGAAATAAAAAAGGTCAATTGTATATTTTAATTTGTATTTGTATCATTTGTTTGTTTCATATTGCATCATATGTATTTTATCATTTTTTAAAAAAAGACATAAATAGCAACCTGTGAATTTTAGAAGTTGTTTTTTTATTGGAAATAAAATAAGATAATATCCTAAATAAAAAATAATTCTTGAGACCCTATTTAGATATTTGAAGGATTCTCAACAATTATTCTTTATAAAAGAATATTATCTTTTGTTTAAGGATTATTATGAAAATGCTCAAGCGTAGAAATATTTTTTGAAATTATGCCTAGATATTAGTGAATTAGAAAATATTTTGAAACCAAAGATTTTCATTTTATTCCCAAATAAAGCAATTCTATAAAAGGATGATAAAAGAAAATATTTTATGATGTAAATGAAATTTAAGAAATTATTTTCAAATATTAAAATTGAGACCAATTTTTATCAATGTAAAAAGATAATACGTGATTAATTAGTATCATTTTTAAAGCAATGCTATAGGGGTACTAATCTTTCCCTAACATATAATCATACTTCTGAACCTAACTTTGTCTTTCATAGATAAAAAACTTTAATAAGTTTTAATTAACTTTATTATTCTATTAAAAAGATAAGTTTTTCTAGGTGATCAATCACACCTAACAAAAAAAAATGGTAACAACTCCCTATTTTGATTTGTTTTCTTAAAATAGTCAAGCGATAATGTTCTTGACTCGCATGTTATGACACTCCTTCATTTTTTTTTTTTAGAAGCTTTTCTTTTCACTTTTTTATATCTATTGTAGGCAATAACCACAAGTTTGACTATTGGTTGCAATTGTGCTTATCTTTCTTATTCATTTTTCTTTTCTTTTTTCTCTTTTCTACCCTTTTTCCACTTTTCTTTCTCTATTCATTCTTTTCTTTCCTCTTCTTTTTTTACACGAAAATTCCTCTTTAGCTTCCATTTTTCCATTTTTTATTTTCAGTGAAAAACATTGTTTATTGTGGTGA
Organism: Durio zibethinus; assembly: GCF_047325235.1. Lineage (NCBI taxonomy): Eukaryota > Viridiplantae > Streptophyta > Magnoliopsida > Malvales > Malvaceae > Durio > Durio zibethinus. The sequence continues at coordinate 23,987,434 of NC_143166.1, forward strand.
TTCTGCCATCATTTTTTGTCATGAAATCTAGTTGGTATTCTTTAGATGAAAATTGTGCTCTTTTGTAGTTTTAGAATGGATTCTTTTTAATTTTTAAATGAAATCTTGATTTTTTTTTGTTTTTAAATTTATTTTCTAATACTTTTTAGTTAGTTTTTTTGGTTTAAAGTGTAAAAAATTAGGATTTTTTTATTTTTTATTTGAATTTTTAGATTTTTTTATCTACATTTAATTAAAATAGTTATTTTATATAATAGGCAGTCGTCAAAAAAAGAATTGTTTTTCTTGAAGGGTAAAATAGTCATTTTATATAATGGATAGGTGTCATAAAGAGAATCATTATGTAATTCTTTTCATATATAGTATAAAGTCTTTTTCCCTTTGATATTTAAATAACTATATATTTTTTAATTTGTTTAACTTTTTCTCAATAATAAATATTTATTATTTCACTTAATAGTAAATATATATAATTATAGTATATACTATACATTATGTTTTTGACTAACTTTGGTGTCACGAGTTAAATGGCATTAACTTAACAACTAAATTTATATAAAAATTAAATATAATAACAATAATAGATATCAAATTAAAGGTATATATTGCATTTTATTTCTTTTATAAATTCGAATTTAAAAAAACTACCCACTTTATGAAAATATATGACATATTTTATTCATGTGACTTCTTTTTTCTCTTTTAAAACATTATTTTCAAGACATCTATGCAACATGTGCCAAATTCTAGGAATATAATGCTTTTTATTGAGTTTGGTCTCACAAGTTAAATGACATTAACTCATTTGGTGAATTTACATAACAATAAACTATAATAATAGTAATAAATATAAAATTAAAGGTAAAGAAATATATGTCATTTTAAACTCCGCTTGTGTGTTACCACACTACCAGTCTCAAGCCCGAACAAAGCGAGAAAGGTTGGGATAAGATGACAACCAATGTAAAATATAGTCAAACTTTAATAAGAGACTAAAAAAAGAATTTTTAGTGGGTCATCGCCTCCTAGTAGTGCACTACATGAGAGCAGAAACATAGGGCTTTAAACTTTGGTATACAGGCAAAAATAAGAGTAAAAATTGAGGAGGGATAATGATAGATAATAAAAGAAAATGAGATAGAATTTTATATGTTAAACTTATATTAGGAGAGGAAACTGTTAATGTCATTAGTGCTTACATCCCACTAATAGGTTTGGATCAAGAGAGTAGCCAAAATTTTGGAAAAGTTTAAACAAGGTAGTGTGAGCTATACCAAATGAAAAAAAGTTATTTATTAATAGAAACATGAATGGTCACATAGGCAAGGATTGTTATGACTTTGAGAGAGTGCATGAAAGATATGGTTTTGGAGAAAGAAATGATACCAGGAATATTATTCTAGAGTTTGCTATTGCATTTGACGTAACCATATTAAACATATGTTTTATGAAAAGAGAATAGTATTTGGTAAATTTTAGGAGTGGGTCCAATGCTAGTCAAATTGATTTCTTTTTTATGAAGAAAGAGGTTATAAGTAGCTGTAAGGATTACAAAGTTATACTGAGTGAAAGTGTGAACACATCATAGACTACTAGTTTCAGATATCTTTCACCTTTGATGGTTAAAGAGGATACGTCAGAGTCATGAACCACATATCAAGCGATGGAACTTGAAGGAGGATAAAATTTTAGCTTTAGGGATTGAAGGGAATAAGTATCAATAATTAGAGTTAAAGTAGTGAAAATTTTAAAATTTTTAATTCTCTAAAGTCAAAATCAATTAACAAGATCATACAAAAAATATAGATACAAAAGCATGCATAGTTTTCAACTATAGGTATTACTTTGAATGTCAAAATTCTTTTGGTTCAAATTGTTGGCCTTTCAAATAGTTTCCCAAGCCAAGAAGCTACAAAATGCTTAGCCTCTAATGATAATCCACACAAACGCTTGTGAAAAAACCTTCTTTAAGGTTTAGTAAAACTCAAAGTCACACTTTAACTATAAATGTTTGCAATACCTCTTGTATTCTCTTAAGTTTTGCTTAGACTCTCTGAGCTTTTTTTTTGCCTTGAGTGAAACTTGCTAATTGCTTACAGGAATTGTAACAAAAGGGGTGGCTGCTTGATATTCCTTTTATAGGGGAAGTATTTGGCCACATTAGGTTTAATGCATGAAATGCATATTTCCATAATTAACCTTATGCTAGTCGAATGCACCAAAACAAGGGAAGACTATTTCTTTAGTTTTATTTCCTCTATATTTGGTCATACCAAAATCAAGTTAAATTTAACTTAATTTGTTCCAATTTTAATTTTTCAGAATTGTCCTATTGTGTGTGACTCATTAGGTTTTTTAACATGTTGACAATAAATACAAGTATTATGAGCCTTGGTTATTCAACTATAAATGAAACAAACTTTTTATCTTCATCACTAATTTTTCAATTAGCCAACTTATGTTTATAGATCATGATCAATACTAGCTTTATTGCTAAGACTTCCAATTGCTAAAAAAAAAAATGACTTGACAACTTATGCTTGAATGGTTTTAGTGTAAAATTAACATCTTTTTATCACATAATATCTTGATTTTTACATTGAGTATGGTTTAGTGTCTACTCAGTCTTGTTCAATCATGTTAAGTCTTGTCATTGACATTAACTACAAATAAGCTTTAGAACAATTCTAAACATTTATTTCACTTTGGCCAAAGATTTTTCAAGTTAAGTTAATCAAGACTAGTTAAGATACTCTCTTGATTACATAAGATAATGAATCCCATTTTGATTACTTCATGTATTTTCATATGCCCATGTTATATCTGACAATACTCAACTGGAGCATTCTTGGTTAGAACCATAAATAGAGTCAAAGTATAATATTCATCATACAAGATCATAAGTAATCTCAAGTCAAATGATCACTTATATAACCATCACATGATAATGTAGTTATAGACAATATGTGAACTAACATATAGCATTCTCATATCGGGTCATGTTCAGTGAATTTATTCTTATAACAGCACCAGCATGTTAGCTCAAGTTTATCCAAAACTTCAACTTATGAGATCAATTGCTTGCTTCATAAGTACAAGCATAACTATGTATTAGTCTTAACAGTTTTTGTCATTGTCATCTTATTGATAAAACATCAACTAGGAACTATTTTGAAATTATAGCTTTTATGTAATGATCTCATAATTACAATCTCATTGTAATTCTCTTGTAAAACTTTATTTATATTTTGAAGACTTTATCACATAAATATGAACATTGAAATATATGTAAACAAGCTCACAGATAAATAATAAGAACTTTATAACATATCAAATATATAATACTATAAAAATGATAATATCTTAGCCAAAATATGATTTGGCTTGAATAGAAAATACCAACAAGGATAGGCACGTAAAAGAAGTTGAATGGAAACTTGATGATAATGTAGAAATAATGTGCAAAAAAATTTTAGTAGATTTTAAAGGGTTACTAAAGAGACACTTGGCAAATCTAGAAGTTGTACACCATTAGGAAAGTAATTTTGGTGGTGGAATGAGGATGTAAAAATGATAATTAAAGTTAAGTGGAAGTGTTATAGGACTTTAAGGAGTAAGTAATAAGGGCAAAACGAGTTATCTAAAATATAAGACAACAAAAAAAGGAAGTCAAAAAGGCTATTCAAGATTTAAAGACTAGGATCTATGAGGATATATATAGAAAACTAGAGATAAAAGATAAAGTGAAAGAGTTGTTCAAAATTGCTAAGATGAATGATAAGAACAGTAAGGATCTTAATGGTATAAGATGCAATAAAGGCAATGATGAAAGAGTTTTAATGAAGGATGAAGAGATTAAAAAGTGATGGAGAGACTATTTTTCATAATTTATTTAATAACAATTTTAAGCATGATATATATGAGTTTAACATACCTTTTAAGGATGTAAATCATGTTTTTAAATTGATATTAATGGTATGAGATCAAATAGGCTTTGAAAATTATGAAAAAAAAGAAAACTATAAGACCAGATGGAATCCCAGTTGAGGTTTGGAAATGCTTTGGTGAAATAGGGATATGATGGTTGATAGATCTTTTTGACAAAATTTAATACACTTAAAAAATGCCAAAAAAATAGAGGAAGAGTACTTTAATGCCTTTATACAAGAATAAAAGTGATACACAAAATTGTTTGAACTATTGAGGAATAAAGCTTATAAGTCATACTATGAACTTTAGGAAAGAGTAATTGAATATAGGTTGCGACATGATGTCACTATTCTCAAAAACCAATTTGGGGTTTATGTCAGGACGTTCCACAACAGAGGCAATTCACCTATTGAGGCTTTTATTAAAAAATTTTCAGGTGAGAAAAAATATCTATATAGTATTTATTAACTTAGAGAAAGTATACGATAGAGTTCCCAAAAGGTGTTTTGATGGATCTTAATGAAAAAAGAGTTCCTTTAAAGTACATTAACATAGTTAAAGATATATATGAATAAGTTGTAATGAATGTGAGGACATCTAGGGCTTGACTGATAGTTTTTCCATTACTTTAGGATTGTGTTAAGGTTCAGCACTAAGTTTATTTCTTTTTGCATTAGTTATGTATGAGCTCACTAGACATATCCAAAATAAAGTGCCATGGTATATGTTATGTATTGATGATATAGTCTTAGTTACTAAAAGTCTTAAGGCTTTAAATTGAGTATATCTAAAATTGAATATATGGAGTGTAAGTTTAGTAGTTATAAGAAAACGAGTACTAATGTGATTAAGTTGGATGGTAAGATAGTACCAAAGAATAGTCATTTTCAATATTTGAGATTAATTGTTTAGAGCGATGTAAAATAGAAATGGATGTAAATCATAGGATTCAAGAAAGATGAGCAAGGTAATGAAGTGCATCAGGGGCATTGTGTGATCATAACATGCCTTTCAAGTTAAAAGCAAAATTATATAAAATAATTATAAGGCCTACAGTTTATATGAAACTGAGTGTTTGGCTGTTAAGAAACAACACAAGAAAAAAATGAACATAGCGAAGATAAAGATGCTTAAATAGATGTGTAGTAAGATTACAAGAGACAAAATCATAAATGAAAAGATTCTAGGAAAATTAAGGGTAATATGATTGAGAAAAAGATGAAACCTAAAAGACATAGATGTAAGTAAGTAATGTAAGTAATAAGATGTAGATAAACCACGAAAGATGTAGATATAAGTAATAAAAGATGATATGAGGGTTAAGAAAATAGGTGAAAATGTTGTTTTTTATATAAATAAATGGTGTAAGAAGATTTAAAACTACAACCTAACATGATTCCTATTTTTGGCTTTTCATATAGCTGATCTTAGAGTTATAGGATATAAACCTGAGTTGTTGTTGTTGTTGTGTATATATATAAATATATTATTTTACATTTAAAAAGAACACATTTCCATTAATTTATTAAAAAACCTATCACATTTTTACTCACATAGCTTCTTATTTTCTTTTAAAACACAAACTTTTTCAAAACACCTGCATAGTCAGTGGTCAAATTATAATATTCAAAAAATAATAAATTAATATAATAAATAAAGATTATGCTTGGTACATAAGATTATGATAGGATAAGATAAGATAATATTATTAATAGGGTTAATTAAGTAATGTCATCTTATTTTATGTTTGATGTATGTAAGAATTAGGAATGATAATTTATTTATTTATCTATCAAAATTATCCTTTTTCGTAGTTTATATAATTTAAATTATTGATATAATTTTTAAGGGTATAATTGGACATATAAGTTTAATCCCATAGATTAAAAATAATCCTCTCTATTTAGGGGTGATTGAATAATCTTATCTTAAAAAGATATTAATCCTCCTTACAATTCTTATCCCTATGAATCAAACATGATATATGATGATTATTATCGTATCATATCAATAATCTTATGTATCAAATATAACCAAAAGGATGTAGACAATACTTTAACAACAAAACAAAGTTAGGATATTTAATTATTTTTTACTTTTTAAATAAAACAATTTTCACAATCATTAAAAAAAGTCCTATTATCGAGTAAATTTTTTTCTAAAACACAATATATTTTAAATTATGGAAAGAATCAAGAAAGTTTATCCTAGTTAATTGAAAATTTGTGTAACCAATTCTACTATCCATCAATTTGAAAGTTATGTTTAAAAGTTTAGTATTTTCAATTCGTTTATAAATTATTTTGTAAGTATTACAAATAAAAAAATCTTATTAAAAGAATATTAATATTGAAAATTTATTATAAAATTTAAATTGATAGATTTATATAATTGAAAGTATTGTTCTTGATCATGTTTTATTGTTGCGCAGTCTAATTTAATTTACAATAGTTGATTCATCATTCATGAGCAGGCAAAAATATTAGACTTTAAAAAAAAAAAAAAAATGAGATACTAATAATTTAGGTTACGTTCGGCAACGTTTGTTTCCAATTTTATGTTTTTGTTTTGAAAATTTTACAAAATAAAATAGAAAACATGTTTGGAAGAGTATTTTTGTTTTCAAATTTATAAAACAAGCAACAATATTTTCAAATGTTTTGGAAATGATTAGAAACAACAATTTGGTATTTCCTACAATTTCTTGAACACTTTCAAAATAGGTTTGGCCAAAAACATAGATGAATAGTACTTTTTAATGAGATTTTGCCTTCGATTCTTGTAAATGACAACTTTCTTTTATTTTCAGACTTTCACTTTCTCCCTTATCAAAGAAACTTATACAGTTTTTCTTACTGCAGTGCCATTGTTACATCTTCTCCTCCACCTTCGTCAAGCTCTCTTCTCAATCTACATTTCCAAATTCTCGTATCTCTTAACCAAACTTTTTGTTGCTAGTCATCCTATCTTTGTTGGAAAACAAGTGGTTTTGAGTAATGAATTGGCAGGTAAAGAGTTGAGAGAGCCATCATGAAGGAATTAAAAAAAAAAGAAAAGAAATGAGAATGGAGGAGTTGAAAAAGCCACTAAACCAAACTTTTTTTTTTATAACCCATTTTTTTTTAGTCAAGCAAATTTTTTTTTAAGCTTTGTTCTTTAGGGGTTTTGTTATCTATCGGGTATGATCCCTTATTTGAATTATCAGTTTACCATTGTAAACAAAAATTTTTAATTTATCAATCCTTTAAAAAGTGTAAAATATCAATAATATATAATTTAAATATATTATATAAAATGTTTCACATTATTAAATTATAAAATAAAAATACTTATTATATTTTAAGTTATTAGACTTGCCAAATATATTTTATGTTTTTAGTTTTTGAAATCTAACAACATCGTAATTTAACCAAACATTTTTTCTGTTTTTAGAATTTTAAAAAGAAATAAAAGAAAATAAAAGTGTAATTTTAAATGATCATTTACAATTAAATATCAAAATTCATCACTAAATATCAAAATTCGTCAATAAAAATAACTTTCCTATATCGTTAATAGAGTTTTAAAATTATATTGACAATGTATTAAATAATTTTTTGTTATATATTAATGCTACGTGCATCTAATATGTGTAAGAAATAAATAATTGTTGAAAAAATTAATCATTTTAAATATAAAAAAGAGAAGAAAGTAAAACTCTATGATATTAAAAATTTTAAAACTTTATTGGTAAATCAATTATTAGTTAAAAAATTTATTTATTTATATTCAATAACTATAAATTAAAGTAGAAAAGGTTTATATACTATACATTTTTTTTTCATATTAGCATTTAAAAAAAATAAAATTCACAATGAAATATTTAAAATTTTAACCTAATATACACTTTAATACTTTGAATTAATGACATTAGTAAAGTTGTTAGCATAGCATTAATACCAAATAAATTTTACACGTGTCAAAAATATTTAATTATTATCACATTATCATTACTGCATAAGTATTAGAAGAAATTTTCAAAAAATATAAAAATTAAAAAAAATCTAAAAATTAAAAATATAGAAAATTAAAAATCTAAAAATTTGAAAAATTAAAAAAGTCCCCAAAATTAAAAAAAATTCCAAAAAAATACAAAAAGGAAAATTTATGAAAATTAAAAATAAAAATAACATAAAAATTTAAAAAAATCTCAAAAAATAAGAAAAGGTTTTAAGATTCCTAAAAAAGGTACAAAACAAAAAAAATTGAAAAATACTATAAAATTTTAAAAAATAAATCGCAAAATTTTCCAAAATTTTGAAAAATAAAAAATTCACAAAATTACAAAAATCTAAATTTTTTAAAAAAAATTCCAAAAGAGAAAAATATATGAAAAATTAAAAAAACTAAAAATATTAAAAAAATATTTGAAACTTAAGAAAAATCTAAAAAAGGAAAATCCTAATAATTTCAAAAAATCTTCTAAAAGTTCCAATAATGAAAAAAATTTTAAAAATATTCCAGAAAAATTGCAATAAAATAAAAAGAAGCTTAAAAATTTAAAATTAAAAAAATCTGAAAAAAACTCTATAGGGCCAAACTTTATTTTTCATTTTTATATTTTGATATATTTTGAAATTTTAAGATTTTAAATTTTGAAAAAAATTTTCAATTTATCCGTTTTTTAAATCTTTTTCAACATTTTAAAAATCTTTTTTAGTTTTTTTTTTGAATTTTTTGTAGTTTTAATATTTCAGACTTTTTAAATTTTTAAAAATTTTCAATTTTTATTTTTCATTTTTTTCTATTTTTTTACAGTTTTCATATATATATTTTTTTAAATTTGGGATTTTTTTATTTCAAATTTGTTTTTCTTTTTTTAGTTTTAGGAATTTTTTTTGAATTTTTACGTTTTTCTTTTTTTTAATTTTCTTGGAATTTTTAAAAAATTTTCATATTTTATTTAATTTTTCAGTTTTTTGAAAATCTTTAGAATTTTTTTAATTTTTCAAATTTTTTTTGAAATATTTAATTTTTAGAAAATTGCTTTGAATTTTGTTTTTGGATTTTTAAAATTTTTAAAATTCTTTTAATTTTATAATTTATTTTAAAATTTTTCTAAATTTTTCTAAATTTATAATTTTTTTAATATTAACGTGACAACTATGTTATAACAATAATTAAACTTTTTTTTTTATAGATATTATGATTTTAAATAGTATTTAAATCATGTCAGTAATTTAATTAACATGTTAATCTAAAAAAAAGATGTATTATAAATGAAAATTTAAGTATTTAATTGTAAAATTTATTTATTTAAATATGAAACTAATAAAAATTATATAATACATAGATTTTTTTTTTATTTGACCCTTTAAAAATATATTAATGACGCATATTTAAAACATATATATAATTTACATGCAAACAAAAGCGTGGATGGGTAAAACTTGTAATTGATGGAAACAAATATCTTTATTATATTCAAATTGATTTTTTTTTTTTGAGAAATCAAAATTGATATTTTGAATACTTTTTATTATAAAAATTAATAATTATTTTAAAAATAAATAAAATAATCATAATAAAAAAGTAATATAAAATTATAGTTGAACGGTTGAATGAAGGGCATAGAGCAAATGAGTGGGGCTAACATCGTCATTTTGGTTTGATCTGCTCTGCTCCACTTCATCTGATCTGAGCCGTTGCTTTCTTCCATATAAAGAAATAAAATACTAACCACTTCCTTGGTGTTTCCGCCTAATTAATCGCAAAATTCGTAAGAGTTTTTCCTTTCAACTTTTCCTCTTCACCAGATTCAGGTATTCTAATCACCTGCCTTCACGGTTTGGAATATTATATTCTTTTAATTCTTTATTATTTTTTTACCTTTTCAGACGATATGAACAACGATTTTGATTTTGTTTTCCCTTTTATAATTAATGCTATTTATTTGATTTTTTATTCTGCAACTTTTTTTTTTTTGGAGTGGCAGAAAGGCAATTTTCTTTTTGAGTTATTAGTAGTAAGTAAGGTCAAATAGATTGAATTCCTTTATGAATTTAAAATTTAGGTTATATATTATTTGTTATGTGAAAAAAGAAATATATATTTCTGGGGCTCTTTGGTTTCTGTGTACACTGAGATGATAAAATGTTGGGATATTCGGCCCCTTGGTGCCCGCCTTGTAAGCAGAGATTTCATGGGAAGTAGTGGGATCAACCAAAACATTGTTGGTTTTGGTATAGGGGTAGCTATTCGATGACGCCAGGCACAAATTTATTGAACTATACAAGGGAGGGAAGAGATATCATTTAACTGAAAGATGGGTGAATGTCAAGTTTATGAACTGATTGGTTCAATTTGTTGTTATTCATAATGGATTTTATGGTTTTTTAAAATAGCACATTAGCATCAGTAGCCTTTGTCGATGATCACCTGCTAGAATTATTAATATAAGGGTGATTTTCATTTGCAAGTTCAAAATTTCTCGAGGAATTCCTTCCTGGGGTTAAAAAAAAAGGTCTGGGAGGTTGGTTTTGGAGGAGTAATGCCCCTCTCTTTATCCTTTTCCGTCAATTAAAATCTTCCCAACAGGATGAACATACTACTCTCTTTCCATTCCCATCCTTTTTACTTTGATCCAACAGTACCAGTGAATGCAGTGTTCATAAATTTCTCTTCATATTTAAACTTAAAAAGCAAGATATTGCAGGTTCGGTTTATTACTGGTGGCCAATGATTGAGAGAAGTAGGAGAGAAGGAGATTAAAAAAAGAGAAAGTAATAAGAAAAAAGATAGAAAAATGAACACAGAAACAATAAAAAAAATGATGCCTTATTCGGTCATCATGGTTGGTTGATATCTGTATCTTTAGTTAAAGCAACGTTTGGTCTATATTTAAGACCTTTATCTTCCATTGAAAAGGAAAATGCATGCTCATGCTTCCTTCAAAAACTTATTTTTGAACCTACTGTTGGGAGGTATGAATAGCATAAAAGTTAAGTCTGGCTGTTTGTTATGCTTTCAATCTGGCTTGGATATGATTGTAAAATTTCTCTGCGTGATGGGTTGTTCGGGTTTTAACAGTTTGTTCATGACAAAGAGAAAAAGCAAGAAGTTTAAAAGTCAAGGGCTACCAAAAGATCACCCTAATTTGAATGTGAAGATAAAGAAGAGATATATAAAGAACAAAAAGAAGAAATGTGGGAAAAAAACAGCTTCTACTTGTAATAGTGGTTCTTCACCTGGGTCCGTACAAGACATTGTTGTTGCTCCAAATGCTGCAATCACAACTTCCTCTGCTTGTGCTCTTCCTACTACTGGCAATCAGGGTGTACCAGAAAAGAGGAAAGTAAAACAAAGTGGAGAAAAAGTTTTTGGATTTATTTTTATGTGTAATATAAAAACAAAGCCTGAATGCTATCAACACCGTGTTTTTGGATTACCTGCTGGAAAATTGGAAGTTGTAAAGAAAATCAAACCTGGAACCAAGCTTTTCTTATTTGACTTTGACTTGAAGCTACTCTATGGAATATATGAGGCAACATCTAAAGGAGAGTTGGACTTGGAACCAACTGCATTCAATGGGAAATTTCCTGCACAGGTACTAAGAATTCTTTTTAAATAAAAAAATAATTTCTTTAAGTTACTATGCATCTTAAAATGGGTGGAATGTAGAATCAACTGGCATTGTTTCTTTGAAAATATAAACTAGCTTCAATGTTTGGATTGAGGAAGAGTCAAGGGAAACAAAGGTAGGGGGTGGGGATGGGGGCTCTACTCTACTTGTTTGGTAGTTTAAATAGAAGAAAGAGAGTTTTGAGTGAGCCAATTCCTTTTAGTGATTTGGATTTCCCCCTGTTGGTCTTCTATTCCTGTCTAATTGGAAGAAATTTTAGAAGATTCCAACTTTGTGATTTGTTTGTAGTTTCTTTTTAGTCGCTCAAAGTATATTCTAATAATGGTTTGAATTTGGGGTATGATGATAACAATATAACTTTCTTACTCTTTCTCTTTTCCGTACACCATAGAAGATGTTTGTCTCCTCTAACCTCTCCTCCATCCTATTTATACTACCATATTATCCTTCAAACTCCAAGCATATTGGAAATGCATGTTTGGTTCATAAGAGCACTTAATCCAAGTTGATCTTATTTTTGTTCGGTAATCTAGCTTTAAAGTTAGATTATTTGAGTTTAGGCCAATCATTGGATTCATGCCTACAATAGTCTTCTTGAGTGTAAATATGCTTGTAGAATTCGTTTGCTTGTTACATGATTTGTTCACAAGTGTGGCTAAAACTGAAAAAAAATTCACATTAGCCATTGACAATGAAGTGTAAGGGTTAAAATTGTAATAATTGAAAGTTGAGGGATCAAATAGGTTTCCTTGGTGGATGATACCACAAAACTATGTGTTGTATTGGCTGTAGACAGTAGTGGCGGCTACAACTAAGGGTGTTTGGTAGCAATATGCGGTGTTGGATGCTAAAGTGGTATCCTGGGTGGTGCATCAATCTGTATTTTGAGTTGAGGGGTTTTCTCAATTTTATTTCCTTTATAATGGAAGTGAGCTTCTATTTGCACCCGATGAAATTACTTAATTAACTTTTGACAAATTACCTTTCAGCCTTTCGTACACCAATTTTTACATTTCTTCAAGTTTTTGGATTTACATTTTCAACTGTCCATAAAATCTTTTGGATTTGATTTTGCATTTTTGGAAGCCTTAAAAAGCTTTTGGGTTTGCATTTCCAGAGGCCTTAAAAGCTTCAAGATTTGCATTTTTGGAAGCTTTTAAAAGCTTCCATATTTGTATTTCAAGAAGCTTTATTTGCATTTCTTAAAAGCTTTTGGATTTTCGATAGATTTTAAAAACTTTTGGATTCATATTTTTGGACACTTTTACAAGTTTTCGGAAATGCAAATCTGGAACCTATGATTTCATGCATAAGATTTAACCAAATTCATGAAATCAAAGCCAATTTAACTAAAATCAAACAAAATCAAAGACAAAATGTAAAAATTGAAGCTTGATTATTTGATTAACTCCAAAACTTGGGCTATGTTAGGATTGAGGAAAGGTGATGGAAAGGAAGGAGAGAAAAGGAAAGTAGGGGAAATAAGGAAACCTTTCCCTTGCTTGGTATAATTTACATTTTAATTAAGGAAAGGAAAGGAAAGGAATTTTAGCATCCCTCCTTTTCTTTCAAAAGCTCTAATTTTAATCCAAATTAAGGTAAACAGCAGAGATTGAAATTGCGGTCATAGTCGCATGTTTGGTTGCATTATGTTTATTGCAGTTACGGGTATAATGGAGATCATTGCGCTCATTGTGGTCGTGAATTTTTAAAAATTTTTCTCAACTTACTATAAAATATAATAATTATAATTATAATAATAAAAACTCTTATTTAGTATCTTTAAAATAATTTATAATATTTCATGTCTTTTATTTACTTGATAAAAAAATTATTTACAATATTTATGAGCGCTCATTGTGGTCGTGAATTTTTAAAATTTTTTCCCAACTTACTATAAAATATAATAATTATAATTATAATAATAAAAACTCTTATTTAGTATCTTTAAAATAATTTATAATATTTCATGTCTTTTATTTACTTGATAAAAAGATTATTTACAATATTTATGAGATTATAATAAAGTAATATAAAGTTAATAATAAAATTTCCTTGATCATAAACACGTTTTGAACATCTAACATGAAATTATAAAAAACAATAATGTTTGTTCAATCACAATTCAAAAATTTCTCCTAAATCAATTGCCTCTAAAACAATAAAAAATTTCAATTCATTTTCCTAAATCAAAATTTCCCACTAAAACAATAAAATCCTAACCCTTTCCCTAGGCCCAACAAGACCTTCACCCAATTCCCAACCCACCTAGTTACCCACAATCTACACACGCACACCACACACCACACACCACACGTTTCACTTTTACTTTTCTCCCTTCTTCCCCTTGTCAATTAGCTCCTCAGTCCATTCTTCCTCTCTTTTTTCTTCTCAACCCTCATTTCGCTTTTCTCTGCATGGTCTCTCTCAAACTCAAATGCATAAACCTCCTACACAAGTAAGAAGTTCTTGTTTTCCTCTCATCTAATCCTCTCTTAATCGATAGTTTAACCATCAAGCTTAGGGACTAGCGGCCAACAAGCCAAGTAGCTTGCCACTCCCTGCTCGTAGTTGCAGAAGCATAGAATATGGATGGCCAGATTAGATACTCAAGAACGGAATGTTCAAGAGAAACAAAATCAGCAAAAAAGATAATTTTATGCACCCTCAAAATTCAAATCAATAAATTGTGTAATGCTGGTTGATGTTGATGATTGAGGTTGAAATTCTAAATTTGACTGTGTGAATTCAGTTATTTATTTATTTATTTTATAGGTTTCTTTGGGGTCAATTTTGAACAAACGAAATAAAAAAGTTTCTTTCCATTTTTGGATGAAAAACGGAGTGGTGAGAATAACAAGAATAGCTGGTTGATATTTTCGTTATTCTTCATTATTCCGTTTTGCAATGGCCAATCGTGGCTGCTATGGGCGAGATTGAAATTCTCTCCCGTTTTTCTTCAATACTGGTGGTGGTAGGTGGCACAACTGCGAAATAGAGGCTGCTATATCGCTATGCCACTGTTATTTAAAACCTTGAGAAATAGAAAGGAAAGAAAAGGATTAAAAAGTTTTAACTATAAAATGACTTTTACGTCCATATTATATTTTATCATTTTTCAAAGAGTACTATTATAATATTCAATCTTAACCATTGGTGCCGCTTTTAAATCCTTTGCAACTCATTCATCTATTATTTTTCTATCAATAACTTTGAATTCTATGTATTTTTTAACTTATGCTTAGGTCTTAATTTTTTTTTTTTTCATTTTGTTATCACTTAAAAAATTCTAAATAATAAATTTAAAGGAACATGATGAAATATGTACAACGGTAGGAAAATACTAATACTTAAACAAATTTATGATTAGTTTAATATTAATAATAATATTTAAGTTTTTAATTTTCTTATTTATGGATTAATTTTGAAAAAAATATTGTATTATAAAAATAATTCCAAATGTACATTTTTATAAATTAATTATTAATAGTATTCTCTTTAATTGAAATTATTTTTATTAACTTTCAAAATTGTTTAAAATAATTAATATTAAGATTATTCACATGGTAGAAAAATATTTTATTTTAAAAAGGTATAATTGGAACAATATAAAATAATATTCCCTTTCCTTTTCTTTTCACAACTTAACCAACCAAAGGTTGTGATCAAATCCATTCCTTTTCTTTACTCATTTTAGCCATCCGAACAAGGGAATGATGTATCATTTCCTTTCCTTTAAAAATCTTTCTTTTTATTTTATTTTCCTTTCCTTTCTTTTTACTAACTTCAATCCAAACGTAAGATTAGTGATTATAGATTGATTTTTGGGGTTTATGGTTTGAGAGATTAGGGTGAATCGGTTTTTGGAGAGGGAAATGGTGTGAGAGGGGGTGTGAGGGTGTTTAGTGGAAAATAAGATTTAGGGATTATTGGTGTAATGAGTAAAAATTAGTTTTTAACTTTTGAATGTGAGGTGTAATTAGTAATGGGTTGTAGAGAGCATTTCTTGGGGTGCCAATAGAAGCTCTCATAATGGAAATGCTGCTTTCCAAAAATCTATAGTGATTATGTTAAACATTTAAATATGGCTTCTGATTATGTGATGTATGTTTTCTGTTTGTATTTTAGGTGAGGTTCAAGATTTTTAAAGATTGTTTACCAATTCATGAGAGTGCTTTCAGAAATGCTATTAAGGACAACTATAAGGGTTATAAGTTTAATCAAGAGCTGAGTAAGGAACAGGTAAGACACCATTAAAGAGTTTTTTGCACCAGCTATTCCAAAAAATGTTGATTTTTTCAATTTACTGAGACATTCTTATTTCTAAGGGAAATGTCTTTTTATGTAGGTGAAAACTTTAATTTCGTTGTTTCCCCCTATTAATGTGCAATCATGTGCTGCTGCTGCACCTACTGTCCCGAATGTGGCACCACCTCACTCATTCTCAGGTCATTCTCAGCGGCCAGAAAACTCATATTTATTAGGTGTTCATCATTTGGAAGCCCCTGTTACTAGATCTGTGCAGGTAAATCCACACTTACTGCATGAACCGTATGAACCAGAAATACCCATGGCACATGTACAGTCCTCAATCAAAACTGTGGGTAACAGTCAGCAGGCCATTCTTCGACATCCTGCTGATCCACATCATTTGACAGAAGCACACAAGGTTTACTTGCCTGATAAACCCCCCTCATCTGCTTATGACCTATATCAAAGGTATACTTTTTCCTTTTCCTTAACCCGTGGTATCTGGTATATGATGTTTCCTTCTCTTGATTCAAATTTAATTGTTTGTGTTTAACCCTTGATGTGTGCATTCTTTTGCACTTCTGTCCTTACTCTTTTGCTTTATCTAATTGTCCATGTAAGTTTTTCTAGTTTAATCTTGTGTTCCAAGATTGGGAAATGTTTGCTCTTCTCTTCACTTTCTCATTTTCTCCCCGTTTGGGTTGATATTTTCAGTACTTTTCTTCATTCCACCTATTTATCCTGATCTTTATAGTTATAATAACCTTGTCATTTCTTCAATCATGTTGAGGGGTGATTTTGGATTTTTTTTCTTCATTCTTTTTGGAAGAAATTACAATTTGTTTCCTACTTAATTATCAGACATTGAGTTCTGTTGGTATTGCATGGGTTCAGATCTTTTTGTACTTGTTTACAATGACCCCTAATTTTAGTCAATTATCAAATGGTTGGAAAAATAAATTTGATGCAAAAAAAAAAGCAGGTATGGAGCTGTGCTGGAGGCAATGCAGAGGGAAGTTTCTGGACATGGAAGCAAGTACTATACATTACAACAGCCAATTGCAAGAGAAATTGCTTCACAACCAGAAAAAGTAGCTAGCCACTACAGTCAAAACCTGCCTCCTGCAACACCATACCAGTCCTCTCAAAAACCTGCTATAATACCATCCTATGCAGTTGAACTGTCTTCTGGTGCGGCTTATTATGCTGTGCCAACCACTGAAGGTATGAGCCAAGTATATGCTGATCCTCTTCAAAGGCTTCTTCCTGGAAGCGCAAGCTTGGTTAAGGCTAACGTTTCAGTCTCTTCCCGTTACTCTTTTATTGGAGCTGCTCCAACTTACCGCTGAGATGGTCTTGAAAGGGGAAATTCTAATGCAGCTGGTATGTAATCCTCTCCTGCTTAACATCATCTTTTGGCTGTCAACAAGCTTTTCTTTTCTACCCTCAGATTCAAGAGCTACTTTAGGCAAGAACTGGAATGTGAAACAATAATTTTATAAAGAGTAACTTTTAAGTGGTTATCTATGTTAGATTTGTGGAAGTGGAACCTGCCTTAGCCATTCGTGCTTCATCTTTTGAATTGGGGGCTTTTGTCGTGGCAACTGTGCGTTAAGAATTAGGGCTTTACTCTGTAAATATAGTTGTCTTTTCAACATTCTATTTGGTCTCTGTGACTGTTTGCCTCTGGCATTTTAAGCCATAAGCACTGAGGTATCTGTAAATATACTCGAGAACCTTTTTCTCATTGTCAAGCTTGAAGTTTAGATTAGGATATCAAGTGTTTCATCTTCTTATCTATTTACCGAAAACTTCTATCAAATGTGAAGTTCAACACACACATTATGCATTACAATTCGTGTATGTGGGAGATCTCTACATAAGAGATACAATACAGAGAAACATGTTGAGATGGATATGGATCATAGTAATAATTTGATAAACCAACTCAAAAATGGTTAGAGAATGACTTTTCTTGAGGATGAGAATTGTTAGCGTTGGCACTGGTTCTTAATGTGAGCAATGCATTTAAAATAAAGATCAAACTTGATTGATCAAATTTTGGCTAAGATTGTGACCGGAGGTGCAAGAGATCTCAGACAATTTGAGATTAAACCTCAACCAGGAGAAATCTGAGGGTTATAGCTTGAACAGATTTCTGAATGTGGTGTTTACTGAAGTTGGGCCCTAAATGTGAAGAAGAGGACTAGGCGCACGTGGGCCTTGGGTTCATGAATTGATCTAATAAAACGAGCCACACCCATTTTTGTCTTTCTAGACTGTAATTTTAAAGGAAAATGTCAGCCATCTAGGACATGTTTCCCTGGTATAATGTATTTTGAGTATTTTACAATTCCGAATGTGATAAAAATCATACTACTTCAATGTCAACAAAATACCAGGAGTGGGGCTGTGGGAGGAAGTTAGTCGTAGAGTGCAGAGCTGAGCTTGTAGTCGTAGAATCTGTAAAACATGTCAAGTTGTCATCTGCAGTGGAGTGGAGTCAGCGACAAAACCCAGTAAGTGCAAGTTTGCTTATCAAATAGTAAAACTGACAGTAAAATGTAATTCTCAGCTAGAAGTTGAAATGCTTATCAAAAAATACATTGGAGGTGGTTTCCAAAGTGAAGCTTCAAGTGCATGGATAGGTAAATATAAAACCATAAAAATTAAAATTTTTATCAATTTTTATTTGTTGTATATAGTTATATAATAATGTGACAGATGAAACATTAAATTTAAAAACAAAATATAAAATATAAAGAAATGAAATTGAATATAGGTGCTCTAATAAGATAATTTAGAAATCTAGATTTCTATTCTTAAAAAAAATATATAAATCTATATTTCTAAAATAATGAACTAGAAAAAGTTACTTTTATGAACTCATGCAGTATTTACATAATTAAAACGTATTACTTAAACGAGATGTGCAAGTTATATTTGTGTTACTTCGATTGAAATGTTTTTTTTTTTTTTTTTTTTGGGTGAAAACATGCCATTCATTTCATTTATGAAAGAATACTCCATGACGTCGGGACATTCATCGATCCATCTTACACGTCCCAATTGGATTTTGTAGTGAATATCAGGCTAATCTGTGTGCAGCTTCATTGGCCGTTCTCTTTGTGTAAACTGTAAAAAATCGAATAAACCCCAGTTTCAGCTGTTTGCATCATGGATCAGCTCTCCTGCCATTGATAGACATTCTTCGTTAGCGTTCAACTGTTTTACTACTTTCATTGCATCCCCTTCTAAAATGACCGATTGGAAACCCAATTCCTGTGTAAACTCAATAGCAGAAATGGCTGCAATTGTTTCTGCAATTATGGGTTCACGAGCATGTTTCGTAGTAGTGATCATGCATGCCCCTGAGACCTTTCCAGCTCCATCCTGTATCATCACCCTTGTACTAGATGTCTCATCTATTTTTAATGCGCCTGTAGACATTTAATTTTAACCGAGTAAAATTCCGGTCATTATGAAACTTTTCAAATTCAACCTGGCTCAAATTTAATATTTTTTCAATTTTAAAAAGTTTCTAAAATAAAAATTAGAGCCAATTTGACCTAATTGTCTTGAGGTCAAAATTGGTCAATTTGGTTAACCTAATTAAATTTAATCAAATTTGGTCAAAATTGATCCAAATAGTCAAAATTGATAAAACTTGGATCAACTTTTAAAATTCACAATTCAATTGGAATCAATGTGGTTTAAAATTAAAATTTGTGATTTTTAAAACATTGAAAAGTTTGATTGTGCTTTGAAAAGTATAAAATTATTAAAATGCCTTTGGGGGTAATTTTGTAATTTGACCTTCTCAAAATTAGATTTTTGTAAAAATTTTTAGATCATGATTAAATATTTTTTTTCATGATTTTTAATGCAATAAAAATCTTGATTGAACCTTGGGATGTGTGAAATTACTAAAATACCCCTTTATGGGGTATTTTTGTAATTTAACTTTCCTAAAGTCGGTTGTTCACAAAACTTTTCAGATCATGCTTTTAAAATATTTGATGATTTTTGGTGCATTCAAAACCATGGTAGCATCTTGAGAGATATGAAATTATGAAAATACCCTTTAAGAGGTAATTTCGTAATTTAACCTTCCAAGGTCAGATTTTCATGAAACTTTTCAAAGTTTAGGTTCACATTATTTCATGATTTTTGGTGCTTTAAAATTTCAAAAATGAACACAGAAGTATTGATTTCTAAGAAAATGATCTAAAGACTAAAAGTTTTTTATAAGGACAAATTGGTCTTTTCACTTAATCTAAGAGTTCTAAAAACTACATCTTTAGCTATAAACAATTTAGACCTTTTGGATCATATTGGGAATCCTGATCCAATGACTAAAGTTGGCTCCTTGAAATAAAAAATAACGGTAAAATATGGACCTTTGGCTGAGTTTGAATCTAAAGGCCAAGATTTAATTGCATGGGAGATATTTTTCTTCATCTTCTTCAAAAGCGGAGATCACATTTCTACAATTTGGGAAGGAAGGAGCTCATGGAAAACAAAAAAAGGAAGAAAAATAGAAAAAAATCGTGAAAAAAAAGAGAGAAAAATCCTTGTGAAGAAAGCTTGAAGCTATACTTTCCTTGTTATCCATTTTGCAGTTTTTGCATTCCCATCACATATTCCATACTATTTTTGTATTGTTTCTTCCCATTTTCTTTGTTTTCTTGAAGCTTTATAGTTCATTTTTGTTTGCTTAAAGCTTGTATCAATTCCATCCAATTAATCAATAGTTAGATAGAAGCTAAAATTCAAGCAACAAAAACCATCAATCTACCATTAAAAAAACCAAGTTAGAGGTTCGGCCAAACCTTCTCCACCATGGTCGAACCTTATTTTGACTCAACTTCAATATTTTTCTTGCTTTTTGTGCATGAATGTTTTGGTTAGTGATTCATTTGTTATTTGCATGGTTTATGATCGATTTTGTGATATATGGATGATGTTTGGCTAATGTTCATATTTTATGATTTGCTTGCTAAGTTAGCTTTTCACATGTTTGATAAATCCTTCTTGAAGTAAAAATGGCTTTGAGTTTTGGTTTTATAAATGTTCAATGCATGTTTAAGTAAAATGGAATGAAAATGTGAGTTAGGTGATGCTTTGAAGGTTTGGCCATGGTGATTTTTTGGGTTAGCCAAACCTTGTTCTCCATTTGATAGGTAATGGTTGCTTTGATTTAGGTATTGGATTATGTTTTTGTGTTGATTGATAAGTTTTCAAGGTATTTTGAACAAATTTTCAGTGACAAATGCTAATTTAGTAAATTATTTTAATGATTTTTTATGTTGTTTGGTTTGGTTTTTAAAGAAAAAAATGGTGGAACATTTAAACAAGTTTCAAAAGCTTTTTCATGTTTGATCCATTTTTCTCTTAATTTTTATGAACAACTTATTTGTAATTTAATTTTGTAAATGCATGGGTTTGCAATTAGTTTGTTTCTTTGTCATGTTTTTATCATACATTCATTAATAACATTTTTGTAATTTAATTTTGTCACATGCATATTTTCATGAAACCCTAAAACCCTAAAACTCCAAATCCTGTAAGACCTTAAACCCTAAAACCTAAGCCTTAACCCTAAACCCTAAATCATTAACCAAACTCCAAATCCTAAACCCTAAGCCAAACTCTAAACCCCAACTAAACCTAAACCCTAGACCCTAAACTGACTATAAACCCTAAACCAAATCCCAAACCCTAACCTAGTCCCCAAACCAACCATACCCTAAACCACTAACTAAACCCTAAAACCCAAACCAACCTTCAAACCCTAAAACCAATCTTGCATTTGCCTTTCATTTTATCTTGTTATCACATGCATTTTTATATTGTCATGCATTCATACTTTGTCATTCATTTTATATTATCATGCATTCATCTTGTTATTGTATTCATGCATTTCATGCATATATTTTCAAAGTAAAAAAGTTGTAAAATAAGATAATATCTTAAGTAAATATAATCATCGAGATTTGAACTAATTATAGGGGGACTCTTGGTGATATTATTTATGAGAAATGTTATCTTGGTTTTGTGGGGCAATTTAAAACCTTTAAATTAAAAATATTTTTGAAGCTCTACATAATTATAAGAGAGTGAAAAAAGTGTTTCAATATTTAAAATGTTTTCATTTTGATCCAAAAAAAATGTTTTGTTTTGTTTTATTTTTTTTTAAATTTGATTTGTTTAAAAAAAAAGGGAATTAATTTTAAACATTAAAAATAGGATTGTTTTAACTAAAATTAATGGATGATATATGCAATCAATTGGTATTGTTTTCGACAGGTGCTATGGGGTGCTAATTTTTTCCTATGTGTAACTGACTTTCGGACCTAAACTCTAATTTTATAGATAGTAAAAATGTTATTTTGTAAAACTTTAAAACTCATTTTTAAATGTTTTATAAAAAGGATAAAATTTTTGGGTGGCCAATCACACCTTAAAAAGATTGATGGCAATTATTTGTTTTGATTTTTATCAAAAATATTTTAAGCCTCCATTTTCTCATTCCCCATTCATCTAGTGGACGGGAACTTCTCGGTCCTGAAACATCATAACAACTTGGCGACTCTGCTGGGGTTACATTTTTTTAGGGAGTCAGACTAAATATTGATTGAATGTTATCTAAATCTTGGTTTAATGGTCCTAATTAGTGTTAATCTTAATTCTTTCATTTTAATTTTCTTGTTTTTCAAAAAAGAAAAAAAGAAAGACAAAAGACAAAATTTTAAAAATGTTTTTGATTTCAATTTTCTTGTTTTCATGTGGTATAAAAAAGATATGAGTGTGTTTTACATTTCATGCATATTTTAATTATATCATTTACTTTAAATTGTTGTTATTTATTTTGCTCGTAATAGTTATAGGGCATTTAGGATAAGGGTAGTTTAGGAATCTATGAAAGGTTTGTTTGTTCCTTCCCACATACTCACATTGCATTGCATGTTTAAGCTCTATACCTTGGCTTTAACCCTATTTAAGAGGAAGTAAAGTAGTTAAGCCCTTGTGAGGTGTAAACCTCTGTAATAGCTAGTAAAACACTCTCACTTAAATTGAACCTTACCCTTTCTATTCACTGCCTGTGATAGGTAAAGATCAAGGTGCCATACTAGCCTATGATGAATAATGATGTGAGGAATAATTTAAGAATCTTTAGATCCATTAGTTCCCCAACCCAGCATATAATGAACCATAAAGAGCAAGCCCTAGGTGGAGCCAGCCTTAAGTAGAGCCATACATATCTCCTTCATAGTAATTACCCTAAACAAGTCACATGAAGGAACACTTTCTACATTTAAGGGTAATGCAAATAAGACTGAAATTTTGAAAAAAAAAAAAAAAAGAAGCATTCTTGTAAAAAATTTTTTTTGCATACTATTTGATTCACTTGATTTTTGTTCAAAATGTGCATTTTTAAGAAATGTTTTTAAAATAAAATTTCATTTTACCATACAACAATACCAAAAAAAAAAAAAAAAAAAGAAATCCAAAAAAAAAAACAAAAAAAAAAACAAAATTTTTCAAAAAAATTCAAAAAAAAAAAGAAAGAGAAAGTTTTGCCTAAATTTTTTGTTGGCCAATAAAAAATAGAAATAGAAAAATTAAAAAAACCTTTGAATCCTAATCATTTTGTGTGGAATAAAAAAAAATGTGTTCTTGAAATTTTTCCCTTCTAGAAAAAGAAAAAAAAAAGAGAGAGAGTCAATGTTGTTTCATTATTTGCATTTCATTTGATCTTATATGCATATGCTCTCATGTTTTTGGAGTTGGAAAAACTAAGATATTACATGCACTTAATTTCATGCACATCTTAATAGTAGTACATGCATTTTATTTCATACACATAGGTAGCTTTTTTAAAGGTAAAAATGATTTATAAGACCTTAGTGTATAATCTTGAAAATCCCAAATACCATCTTATTTAAAGTTTCAAGCCTCAGTTGTGGGGCAACATTTTATTTAAAATTTCAAGAACTTTATTTTTTCAAGGTTAAAGCCTCAGTGAAGAGTACTTTATTTTTCAAAGTTAAAGCCTTAGTGCATGAGTACTTTGTATTTTTCAAAGTTGAAGTTCAGTGGAAGAGTACTTTATTTTTCAAAGTTGAAGCCTTAGTGGAGGAGTCCTTTATTTTCTAAAGTTGAAGCCTTGGTGGAGGAATACTTTATTTTTCAAAAGTTGAAGCTTTGATGAATGAGTATTTTATTTTATTTAAAGTTTCAAGTCTTAGTTGTAAGGTAACAATTTATGTAAAATTTCAAGCCTTAGTTATGAGAGAGCAATTTATTTAAAGTTTCAAGCCACAATTATAGGGGAGCATTTTTATTTTTTGAAAGTTTCGAAGCCTCTATTGAGGACAAGCTTTCGTGATTTTCTATTTTGTGATCTTTTTTTATCCAAACAAAATGACTATCTTTTGATCTTTATACAATTCCTATTTCATAGACAGGTTATAAAGAAAGGCAATTGTAAACACTTCATTTTGTAAAAGGTCTTATCAATATTATTGGGCTTTGAGCTTTAATTTAATATTAGGCTTTCAATTATGCCATTAGATTTTAAAGCCCAAACTAAAATTATTTATTTCTGTTATTTAATGTGGATTTTTTATTTTTTTTAGATTGTGACCTTGTCTTTAAGATTTGAAAATTAATTGTTGAGCTTGGATTTGACAATACTTGGACTCTAATTTTCCAAAAAAGGGAAAGAGAATTATACATTGTTAAAATTGAATCTTGATGCATTTGATTTCACGAAATATTTACTGTGAATTTTTAGACTAAAATTTGTTATAAAAAAAGCATTAGTAGCTCAATTGAAAAGGGCTAGGCAATAGTAAAAGATCAAACAAAAGCGATGAAAAGCAAAGTTTTTGATTCATCAATTAAAAGGAAATCATAAAAGAAAATTCATCAATAGTCTTGCAGCAACAAAGTTAGAGTCAAGGCAAACCTAAAGAAGCATTGAGCAATTAATAGAGACAAAAAGGAATCAAGCAAGAATAATTAACAAGCAGCAAGAAGCCTATAGAAAAATCAAGGAAGCCCAAGCACAAAACATAGAAAGCAAATTAGAATCCACATATAATCGCAAAGCCAAGGAATTCTCGACCAAAAAGGCAAACAAGGGAAGCAATCAAGAGTAAACACAATTGGTAGTAGGCATTCAAGCAATTTAACTACAACTAGTAGCTTCAAAACAAAAATCCAGCCATAAATAAAGCTCATAAAAGCACAACCCAATGTAGAAGAAATTCAGCATAAAAAAAAAGATTGAGAGCAACATAATTCACATAGAAAATAAGAAATTGTAATAAATGAAAATCAAGCAAAGTTCTTCTCTTATTTGGTTCACGGTTTAGGAAAGCTTATAGAGGTTTTGGTTAAATAGTAGTTGGGCAAAAAAGGAACTAGTTCTTGTTAGTTCTAGATTATCAAGATTAGTGGTGGTAGATTTGAACATAAAAGGGTTTTGGGTTCTTGAAAATAAAAAGGAAAAGAAGATTTTTTAGGTATGAAATTGCTTTTTGAGTGGTTTCCTAGGATTTATTTTGGGATATAAAGAGATGTTTTTGATAGAGGGTGGTGGTTGATGGTGGCCAAATGAAGCTCACCAGATTCTAGGGGTCATTGGTTTCTAGCTCTTATTCTTTGGTAAAGGGATAAAGAACACAAGGAAAAGTAGAGAAAGGAGGCTTAAAACAAAAACAAGAAGACGGTTGTTAACTTTTTTTTTTCCTCCATAAAATTGGTGCTGTTTGGGGCTAAAGAAAAAGGCCACACCTATTCAACTTACGTGACAATCCAAACCCGATTCATTCCTTTATTGTAGGTTTGATTTTGATTTTGTTTTGATTTTGTTGTTTTGATTTTTATTTATTTACTTTTTTATTATTTACTATTTTAATTATGTGATTGAATTAAAATGATGAGGAAAAAGAAGAGAAAAACTTTAATATTAAATTTTTTTGCATGATTAATTTATTGTATGAATAATTATAATATATTTTGCATGATATGAAGTTAATTTATTGCATGATTTTTTTCGTGCATGAGTAATAAATATATTTGCATGATTCTATATTTATTGCAAGATTAATTATTGTCACATGATAATTTTGTGTGATACTTTATATTATTGCATGATTATTAAGATAATTGCATGATAATTTTGTATGATATTATTTATTGCATGATTATTGATTTAATTACATGATTTATTATATAATTTTGCATGATTATTTTTGGATGGTTTATTATATTTTTTATTGATTTTGGCATGATTTATTGCATGATGTTTTTTTATATTGCATGATATGTTGGCATGATATTTATTTTGATATTTACATAATTGCATGATAAATTGGCATGATATTTACATGAATGCATGATATTTTTGGAATGATTTTGCATGATTGCTTGATTTAATGTTTTATAGAATTTTTGAATGACAATGTTATGCAAATAAATAAAGGACTGGAATTGATTTATTTATATGATAAAAAACCAACTTTGATAAGGCTTAGGCAAGATAACATATAATTAATTTGGTACCGATTTTGGGCGTAATGGGGTGCTAATATCTTTCTTGAACATAACTAACTCCAAAATTTAGTTTTGTTGATGTAGATCAAAACCTATTCTTTTTAAGAACCTTTAATTTACATTTAAAATAACCTTATAAAAAATACTACAGGGGTTTAGGTCTTTAGTGACCTTTTTTTTAAGGTTTAGTGATGTTTATAAATGCTACTAAAATATTTAAGGTATTTGCCAAAAATGCCACTAAGAGCGTTGGCTATACCCACATCAGGGAAAATAACGGCATTTTATACAAAATATATCTAATTAAACGTTTGTAAGTACAATACCGTTAATTTAGTGACGTTTGTATCAAAAAAATGCTGTTAATTTAGAGGTGGTTGTATCATAAAATGCTGTTAAAGTAGGGGCATTTATATATACAAATGTCGCTAATTTAGCAGCATTTGTATAGAAAAACATCGCTAAATTTAGTGACATTTTACACTACAAGTGCCCCTAAATTTAGTGGCATTTTATGCCACAAACACCACTAAAATTTGAATTTAATGGCGTTTTTGAACACAAATGCCGCAAAATTAATAAATTTACTTTTTTTTAAAATTTTCTTTTAAAATTTATTATTATCATTAAATATAAATGTTAAAAGAAATAAAAAAAAACTTAATTTCATAAACTGAATATTATAAATACATAATTTGTTCAAATATGCATGTAACACAACGTTTAATAATACATGTAATAACATTCAAATTATTTTAGTACATTAATCAAAAAATTTAAAATGTATGAAATTGAAGACTGCATAGATATGAAATACTGCTATTTGATGAATGATTTTTTCTACCTTGGTCACTAGCGTGCTTAAAAACCTACTGAATAATATCATACAAGTTTTAACATTTAAATAATAAGTTATTTTTATATTAAAAAATATAAATTGTTACTAAATATAATACCTGAGTTGGTGGATCACTTAGATTAGTTCCTGAAAATTGTTGTTTTACAAAATTCATAAGAGTATTGAATCGATCATGCAACTGTTAAAATTTTACACGCTCTTGGTCTATTCTAGCATGTTTTTCTTCAATTTTAACACGCTCATGTTCTCTTTCTACTTTCATTTGCTGGAAATGTTGTTGCATAGTTTTCAACTCCTCCTTCAATATGAAAATGTCTTGTAAAGACTGATTTGTTGAGAATGTAAATTGCTGAGAGCTACGTCCATAGTAGCTAGATTATGTTGGGCCCAATCCAAGGCCTCGGACCCAATCTAAGGCCTCGAACCCGTCTATATCTTTCTTTTCCAACAACTTCTGTGAAAATCTAATTTTTCAATTTTTGCATGTTGACAGAACCATTAGATGCTACTTCAATATCAGCACCCATTTTCTCTTTCGCTTTTTCTTGTAAATTAATCAGATAAAACTATCAAATTTAATGATTAATTCATAATATGTTTAAAATAGTAAATATTTACTTTCTATATAAAACATATGTAGCAAATTACTACAATTTCTTGTGTTTCAACATTCACCTAAGATCTGTCTTTTTTGTGTGGGTTAATCGAAAAGTTCTACATGTCCAATTTTTTCACCCTTTTCAATCTCTTATATAAAAACATATGTTATTGTTAAATACATATAAACCACAACTTATTCATGCATATCAAGCCTATCAACCAAGTTAAAAAATTCTCATAAGTTTAATATCATGTATTTAATCTATCTAAATTGTTAAAATAGAAATATAACTATAAAATTATATTTTTGCCTTTTAACAGCAAAAAAGTCTTAAACAAATGTAAACAATAAAAGCATTTGGGCCTTTCACATATATCAATCATGAAAATCAAGTTCGATCATTCGAAAAAGTTGAATATCATGTATTGAAGCCATCCAAACTGTTAAAATAGATTAATAACAGCTAATTTGTATTTTTGCCTTTTAACGATAAAAATAATCCTAAATAGATGTAAATGATAACTTTTTCACACATATCAATTGTAGAAACTAAGTTCAATCATTGGAAAAGTTTAATATAATGTATTGAAGCTATCCAAACTGTTAAAACAGAACCATAATATCAAATTTATATTTTACCTTTTAACGGCATAAAATATCTTAAATAGATGTAAACGTTAGCTTTTTCACACAAATCAACTATAAAAACCAAGTTTAATTATTCTGACAAGTTTAATATCATGTATTGAAGCTATGCAAACTGTTAAAATAGAACAATAACAACAAATTTGCATGTTTGCCTTTTAACAGCACAAAAAATCTTAAACAGACGTAAATGATAACTTTTTCACACATATCAACTATGGAAACCAAGTTCAATCATTCGGATAAGTTTAATATCATGTACTAGAGCTATCCAAACTGTTAAAATAGAACAATTTATCCAAATTTGTATTTTTACCTATTAACGTCACAAAATGTCTTAAATAGATGTAAACAATAACTTTTTCATACATATTAATTGTAGAAACCAAGGTCAGTAATTGGGATAAGTTTAATATCATGAATTGAAACTATCAAAACTATTAAAACAGAACAATAACTGTAATTGCATGATTACCTTGTAGCGGCACAAAAAGTTGTAAACATACATAAATTGCAAATTACAACACATATATCAACAATGGAAAAACCAACTTCATTCATTCGGATAAGTTTAATATCATAAACTTACTATTTCTTTTTGCTTTCTTGCAAAAATTTTTAATCCACTTGTGTGGCTATATTTTGTTGTTTTCTGCTACCAATCCCAATTTGTTCTCTTTTTTGTTATTAAAAATAATTGCATATATGGTAGAAATACAAATATTACTAACTTAAATCATAAAACACCTTTATTATTAAAACTAATATTAAAAGTTATAAATTAGTACCTCTCTTTTTCTTAAGAACCAAAATCTAACTAATTATTCATATTGTCACCTAATCAAATTACAAGGTACATTTTCCATTGTGGCCTCTATAGTAGTATTTCGATCAAAATACTTTTTCTTCAAATTATGCTTATAGTCTTTCCATTTCTTTCTCAATGACTTAAGCACAAATGAAGTTGGTATTTCAAGTACAAATCTTGACTGTAATAATGCAAAATGAAAAGTTTTAATCAATAAACCAAATTTAAAATAATTAATTTTGTTTATATGTAATTAATTATACTAATACCTCAATAAAGTTTAAAGCATCGGCCTTAACTTTAGCTAGAACTTTATGCCATCTTTCATAATGAACAGGCAATTTCATTTTATTACGAGCAATCATGCCTAGAAATCCAGCCAACAATTGAGACTCTTCACCAATTGGTTACCTATCAGAGTTTGCAAACACTACATTATGCTCGTTTGGAGATAGTGCAAACAATTCCTTCAAGTTGTCTAGCCTCTAGTCCTCTGTTGATCATTGTTATTAACTACAAAAAATAAAAAATCAATTTGTAAATTACCAATACTTTAATCATTATAATCAAAATCTAATTATGGGGTTTATAATACCTGTATTCTAATTAAAAGTAGAATTAATTGACATGATACTATCTAAACCTACACTTCCAATATTGTTAGATCCAATATTAGTTGAAGAGTTAAAAGTGACTGAGTTAGAACCAACAGTACATACATTTCCCTCCATAGCCAAGATCAATTAGTGCTGTAGATGGTTATAAACTGATATCTCTTATATGTATTCCTTTCAATCTACTCCTCTGCATTATAGATTAGCTGCATCATAAAAGCGAATATATAAAAAAAATATGTAAAGAACATATATAAAGACATTGAGAAGTTAAGAAATCATAACCAACGATATGTAAAGAATATATCAATTTAATTAAATTAAAATATAATGTATGACTTACAATACAATAATTGAAATAAAAAGCAAATGCGACATAAATTACATACAAGCATTTATTTCATTATGTTTTAAACACTTGAATTACAAAATATGGATGATCCATCATGGTTCATAAATGTCTTCATTAACATCTTCATGGACCCACTGAGCAGAGGTACTAGAGATATTTTTATCCAAGTTTTGTTTAGTAAAAGGAAAACATTCAGTTTCATGTTTAACATCATTTTTGGTATTTGACCCAATATCAAATATGTCTTTAGGTGTGTTTTGAAGAACAACAAACCAACCCAATTCTTTGGGGTCTTTAGAATAAAAAACTTGTTTGACTTAAGAGGAAAAAACATAAAGTTCATGGAAGAGTTGTTGTCTGATGTGAATTAATCGAGAAAAATTCACAATTGTAAATCCAAACTGATCTTTTTTAATACCCCTCGTAATATTCACATCAGACCAATCACACCAAAATAAGGTAACTTTCTACCTGCCATAATAATCCAACTTAATAATGTCATTAGTCATGCCATAATAGTTAACATTTCCCTTTAAAGGGTTTGTGTCTCTAGCTCTAATATAGCTAGTAGTTGATGAAATAATAATAACTCCTAAATTTTGTGTACTTATAAATCTCTCATGGGATTTAGTGTGAAATCTAAATCCATTGATGATGAAACCTTTGTATCACTTCACAATCTTGTTTGGCCTTTGTGAAAGATACTTCACCTCTTTACTAATAAGCCTTCCACTCCAAACCTATAGTAGCAAAATCAATATATATATGTTATTCATTTTATTTATACCCTAAGCATTCTATATACATTTCTCATAATGAAAAGTATGGCATTACTTAGAGTTGCTCCAACCATTCATGAAAATTTTTTGTGAACAACTTATTAAGCTCTTGAGGGTTTGATCATCGATAGCTCTCAAATTATTTCTATACACACTACAAAGCATCATGATAAAGTATTAACAACATGAAAAATACAATAATCTATGCTTAATGGAATAAATAATTTCCTTGCAAAAAAACTTACATGTGAAACGATTCAATTGAGTCATAATGGAAAAGAACATATTGATGTGCTTGTGCCCAAGATTTGTCATCTAACTTCATCATTTTAGCTTTGCCTATTGGTTGTCCAAAACTTTCAAAAAGATAACTGTAGGCAAAGTCAGTATGTTGCATACTAACATTTCTCGATGGTTTATTAAATCTCATTTCATCATCTTCCAAAAAATGATAACAAAATGTCATGCACTTTTTTGCTAAATAACCTTCAACAATAGAACCTTTTAGATAGCATTTGTTGTGACAATAAGACTTTAACCTCCCTAAAACCTAAGGCATAAAACATTTGTCATATACCTTTTTAACTAGAGTGATATGATCAACACTAACAACCTAATCAAGCTATTAACAAATAATACCTTTTCATAGGATACATCCATCGATAATAAACTGATCCACTAATTTTTGCTTTATATGGAAGGTGGATAACCAAATGCATCATAATAGTGAAGAAGTTTGTTAGAAAAATCTTCTCTAAATGACATAAAGTATCACGGCTTGATCTTGAAATTTGTCAAGCTCTTCTACATTTAAAACTTTCCCATAAAGAGTTTGAAATATGTTACTCAATTGAATTACCATTGAAGTGACTTGTTTTGACATTGATGAATGTAAAGCAAAGGGAAGTAAGTCTTGCATCATAATGTGATAATCATGTGACTTTAATAAAGAAAGTTTTCACTCCTTCAAATTTACATATCTCGATATATTTGATGTATAGCTATCCAAAACTTTCACATTTTTCAAAACCTTGCAAAACACATCTTTCTCTACTTTAGAAATCCCAAAATAGATAGGAGGCAATTGATATTTTCCATGAGGAAGCAATTTCGGATGAAGGTCAGGGTGAATCCTTATGTCAACTAGGTCAAGCTAACTTTTCAAGTCATCATTTGATCTTTTATTCACATTGAGAATTATCCCAATAAAATTTTCACAAACATTATTTTTTATGTGCATCACATCAAGGTTATGACATAACAAATTATATTTCCTATAAGGCAACTCAAAAATATACGTTTTTTTCTATAACTCAGACTCATTGGGATCATCTTCTTCATCTTCCTCCTTATCACTTTGAACATCACGATCACCAACTTGAGTATCATTATCACCAACTTGAATAATAAAAGGCTAGATACCTTCAAAGATCTCCTTCACTCTTTTCCTTGATTGAGTTATTTTTTCATATGTGAAATTGATATATTTTAACTTTGACAAGATATTAGACCCACTAATTGGTATAGTCAATCTCCTCAACTCTTCAATTCCATTAAAAAGATGTAATCAATGATTATCATCTAACCATCGATGATGTCCCATATAATTGAACTTCCTACCATTATGTAACCACTTCAAACATATTTGTGCAACACAACATGGACAAGCATAACGACTTTTTATGCTTCAACCAGATAAATTCGCATAAGCAAGAAAATCGTTGATAGTCCATAATAAAGTAGCATGCATAATGAAGTTTTCTTTTTTTGATGCATCATAGGTCTCAACTTCTTCTCATAATTACTTTAACTCTTTAATAAGAGGTTGTAAATAGATGTCTATATCATTACCTGAATTTTTTTCCTAGAAATTATCATAGATAAGATAAATGACTATTGCTTCATGGCAATCCATGGTGGTAAATTGTACATAATCAATTCAATTGGCAAAGTACTATAAAAAGTACTTATCATTTTGACTAGGTTAAATCTATCATATGTTAGTCTAAGCATAACATTTTGAGGATCAGAAACAAAGTTTAAAAGCCTAGAATAAAATGATTTTCATGTCAAAGAATCTGTATGATACCTCAATGATCCATCATCCATCCGCTCGTCATGATGACATCTCATAGAATCTACAATTTTGGAAGACATGAATAGTCATTGAAGTCTTGGTATTAATGAAAAATATTGTAAACCTTTATAAGCTTCTTTTTTACATTGACCTCATCATCATCCTCATTCAACCTTTCATCGGGATTTTTTTTCACCCAACGAAAATTACTACACAAATGACAAGATTTTTGATTTTTTCTATCACCCCAAGACAACATGCAATCATTGGGATAGCCATGAATTTTCTCATATCCAAGATCCAAATCTTTGATTATCTTCTTTGAATCCTTACAAGATTCATGGATTTTTGTGAAAGGAAACATTTCTTTTATAAACTTCAATAATAAAGTCAAAGAGTTTCTCGTCCATCCACATAAGCATTTCAAGTGAAAAAAACGCATAAAGAAAAATAACCTTGAATGCTTAAATCCCTCATAAAGTTCTTCATTTATATCCTTAAGCAACCTGTAAAATTTTGATACTTCTCCACTAGGTTGTTGGTTAACTACACTTATCCCATGTTCACCAAATTCATTCATTTCAACATTTAACTCATTAAATCCATCATTTTAGGGAGACAGATGATGAAAATGTTGGTTATGAATGTTAAAAGCATCTTACAACATGTCTTCAATGTCATTTTGTCTAATAAGATCATATTGGTGTTAGGGAGCCCTTGATGTTGAAAGAACTCTAGGCAGAGACCTTGACGGTACAAATTTTTCATGAAAATACCAATTAACATATCCCTAGACAACTCCAATACAAATTAAAATTTTCAAAACAACTTCATGCAATTGGCATTTGATATTAGCACACTTCAAACATAGGCATAATATTATATTATCTTCACTTGTATTCTCAAATGCAAAATTAAGAAAATTTTTTGCTCCATCTCAGTGCTCTTAATTTTTGCATCCAACTCTTATCCATTTAGTACTTGTCACATCATCAGACCAAAATTATATAAATAAATTATATGAAAACGAACATGTTAAATACTTAATTATACTGTGTATTAAATAAAAAATAATAACAAAACCAGTACATATAGAAGACCAGAACAACAAAGTAGTTATGCACACTATGATAATATCAATCGAAGGATCTCCCTATAATACTTGAGCGATTTCTCAATTTCTTCAACCATAGGTATGAAGCACCATAAGAAGTTATCTCGACAACTTTATTCAGCTTATCCTTAACAATTAGTAACAGATGGGAAATGTCATCATCCTATTTATAAAATTCTAACTCCTTGTTGTCAAGTATTTTCTCAGCTATCTGATATAAAGGGTTCCAAATAAGTATTTGAGGAATATGGGTTTTGGAGAAAAATTTTATATAAAAAATTATAACAAAAATTGCAAACGTTGAAAGAATAGTAAAATAAAGTAAACGCTAAAGTAAATAACAAAGGAATAGTATAAATATGGTTTTAAAAGACAAAGCTCGAATAGTAAAAGCTAAAGAAAAGGAAAAGTAAATTGTAATTGGTATAGAGAGAGAAATAGTAGATTAATGAAGCTGAAGCTTGAAGTTAGGGATTTGATACACTAAGTGTAGGGACAATCTTAGTGGAGTTTGTAAGACAAACGCTCATAAATCTAACAAATAAAGGCATTTTCAACAAACAAATGCCACTAACTTTTAATGTTTTGAGTTGGAGGGAGTTTTAAAAAATTACATTTAACATTATTTAAAATTACAAAATGATTTAGAGGGCATATGATTCCATTTTCTATGAGGAACAAAGCGTTCAATTAATAATCCTCTTCAATTTTTTGAAGGTATTATTGAAGGTGTTTCAGGTAGAAAATGCCTTTAATAATCCCTTT
The DNA here is from genome assembly GCF_047325235.1 of Durio zibethinus. NCBI lineage: Eukaryota > Viridiplantae > Streptophyta > Magnoliopsida > Malvales > Malvaceae > Durio > Durio zibethinus. The sequence goes on from NC_143166.1 coordinate 24,022,416, forward strand.
ACATTTTAACAAGGAGATTATTGAAGGTATTTTTGACTAAAAATGCCTTCAATAATTTCCTCTAATTTTGGATGAGGGATTATTGAAGGAATTTTTTTTTGCAGAAAATGACTTCAATAATCACAATTTTTTATTAGAGGATTATTGAAGGTATTTTTAATCAAAAACACCATTAATAATCCCCTAAAATTTTTTAAAGAAAATTATTGAAGGTGTATTTTGAAGAAAACGCCTTCAATAACCCCCTTATATTTTTGTAAGAAATAATCCAAGGCATTTTTTGCATAAAACGCCTTCAGTAATCCCCTTATAGTTTCATGATGAGATTATTAAAAGCATTTTTGTAGAAAACACTTTCAATAATCCAATCTAAATTTTTATCAGGGGATTATTAAAAGTGCACCTTTAATAATCCCTAAAAAATTTTAGAGAAAATTATTGAAGGTATTTTTTTTGTAGAAAACACCTTTAAGAATCCCTTCCAAGTTTTTATCAGGGATTGTTTAAGGCATTTTTAGTCACAAGCGCCTTTAATAATCCCCTAAAAAGTTTTAAAGGAAATTATTGAAGACGTTTTTTTTGTAAAAAACACCTTCAATAATCCTCTTCAATTTTTATCAAGGGATTATTGAAGGTATTTTAAGTCCATAAAGAGTGGTATGAGTATGTATTATCGTTTGTTAAACCATGAGCTTGGACATTGTTGGTTGGGTGTAAATATATGCATTTCATTTGTTATAATGTTTTTAACATGCCATGTTAAATGGATAATTTAAGTTTGTAGATAGGGGTATTGATTTAATATTATTGGCTTATATTTATTTTATATCAATTGGCTGCAGCTTTTATTAATTCACATATATTGTGTACACATATATTTGAAACAAATATATTTATATAGCAACATTATCAGTTTTAAATTTGGATGTGTGGTCAATTTATTGAAATACTATAATGTTCATAATATAAATTGCAAAATATAATTCATAGTATCACATAAATAAACCAAATGTTTTATAGGCATAAACCTATAACTTGCTTCCCCTCCCATTGTTTTCTAAACAAAAACACATCCCTTACAAAAAAAATTAAATGGGGATATTCAAGACGTTTTTGGCCAAAAATACTTTTAATGTCCTCTCTTATTGTTTTTAGAAGGGATTATTAAAGGTGTTTTTGGCTAGAAAATACTTTGAATAATCTTTTACAAAAAATCGAGTGGCATTATTGAAGGCATTTTTGGCTAGAAATGGCTTCAATAATTGTTTTCATTTTTTATGAGGGGATTATTCAAGGCGTTGTTTGCCAAAAACGCTTTCAATAATCCCTTAAAGGATTGTTTAAGGTATTTTTTTTGTCAAAAACACCTTCAACAATCAATCTAATTTTTTTAGAAGGGATTATTTTAGGTGTTTAGTCTATAAACGCTGTTAATTTATGTCTTTAGTGGCATTTATAAGTACAAATGCTACTATTCAAATATTTAGTAACGTTTTGATCAAAAACACCTTAAGTTTTATAAAAACAAGGAAGCTAACAATATTTTTAAGTGAAACGTCGCTACAAAACTTCGACTAATCTTCCATTTTCTTGTAGTAAAAATAGATTCGCATAGATGACCAATCACACCTAAATAAAAAAGATTGATGGTAACTTCTTGATTTTTGTATTTAATCGATAAATTTTCCCAACCTAACATTATGACTTCTTCAACAGCTATTAAAAGGCTCGAACTGTTCGTGGGTTCCTGAGCCTACGACAGTTCTAAGCTAGGCACTTGCATGGTTGTCGGCGGGACTGGTCTCCAATCTCCACCGCTTGATAATTTTCTTCTCGGGGCATTCCATCTTCGCCCCTCCTCTTACCACCTTTAAAGCCCTTTTTGTTTCATAACCCTCTGCCACATTTTGTTTCCTCTTTCCCAATTCCACCCCGCATGTAGTCCCCGCTCCCCTATCTGACCTTGCCAGCTTCTTCCATTTTGCCTTCCAACTTTAAGTGATGTGTTGCTTAGTAGCTCCCTGCTGCTCCACCTCCTCGTTGTGTTCTTGTATGTAAACCTTCCCTATTTGCTTTTTCTTTTCTGCTAGCTCAACTACTTCCTTCATATGATTACATGCAGCTGTCTCCTTTGCACCCGCCTCATATCTATGCATGTTATGTGTACTCTCCATGTAGTTGAATGGTGTATGATTTTCTCCACATTTCGGGCTATTGCCCACGTAAAAAATATTAAACCCTCTTGATTCTTTCCCTAAACAATCTTTTTCAAAGGGTATATTCTTTTTTTACTTCATAAGTTTGTTCGTGATCAAATCCTTCCATTACGTCCCTATCCCTTTCTTCCCGTTTTCCATCTGCGTTACGATTCTGCATGATTTCCGCCCCTATTTTCTCGCTTTCCAACCCTGGTCGCTCCTCCTCTCTTGCAATCACCACACTTTCTGTTGCTAGCCCCTGGTACATCACAGCACCGCCCATCGAATGGTTCTTTCGACTACCTCCATCGTGGTTTTTACGTAGAAAGGGCTGGCTCCACTACTAAATCCATTCCTCTTTACCGCAGATGCCCTCATCCACTCACCATATTGTTGCACCCTACTCCCTTGTATATGATCCCCTTCTTGACAGTCCACTTCAATATGGCCCAGCCTTCCACATTTATAACAAAATGATGGCAACCTCTCATACTTAAGTTTGCCCCACACCTCCTTCCTTCCATTTCCATCTCCTATTCTTACAACTCTCCTCAAAGTTTGGTTATGTCGATCATCATCCTCAGTCGTAAAAACCTAGCCCAGCCTCCTGTTTCAAGCGACCCATCAATAGCCATCAGTTCGCCTATATTTTTCCCTATGTTTTTTGCAATCTTCTGTGATCTAATCTCTAATGGTAGATCCTAAACCCTAATCCAAAAGGGGATAGAGTTAAAACTGTATTCATCAAGCCATAAGCTCCCATCATATTCTGCCATTACTAGAAGGTGTTTCTCAAAAGTTCATGGTGATCCCTCAATGACTCTTTTCTTGTCGCCCATCGTACTAAATTTGACCAGGAAAATATTCTCCTCTAAGCATACAATTTCCACCATTTTCATTAACCTTCACACGGTTTTAAACATGTTTATCATCGCATCTTTATTAAAAGGCCTTACCGTATGAATCTTACCAACCATCCACTTGTGTTCTTCTCCCGTTTCATATGTGTGGACCCCATCACACACTTCCACCCCTGTTTTCTCTCCCTCTGTGAATGACAAGCTCTGCCACAGTTGGTCGAAATCATCCTCCATGGCGCATCCAATACCCGACTCTGTCTCCATTGTTGCCTAGGAAACAACAAAATAAAAACTCGTAGTATTGCACTAGCTGACCTCTGAAGACCACAGCTCTCCACCAATCCCAAGGGAATAACTTTGAATATGACAAAACTAAAACTCCTCCCACAGAAACGTAGTTCCTGAGGAGACTTTAGTGTTACTTGGATTGACATGTTTAAGACATGAATTTTCATATTCTTTATTAATTTAGTTAAAGACTCTTAAAATAAGTTTGTAAATGTTATTAAGATTCAAATTCTTCAATTCAATGGAACTACATTAAATTTTATTTGTACATTGGTTAAGTTTTTTAGGGATTGAATTAAAAAGGAAACAAAACTTGCTTAACATTAGACTGGACTTGTGTATATTATCATATCTAAATTGAGATCAATACAATTACATTAAATTAAATCAACTTAACTACATATCACATGGGGTGGGGCAGGACACCTTTTTTTTTTTTTTTTTTTTCACGCTAGAACCAAACTCTACTATTTTGTATTTTAAACCCAAACTTGCCCCATTTCGTCGTCAGAATATCAACTTTAACACTCAATTCCAATATGTATAACTTGCATCTACATCTATCTTAAATTTGGTTTATATCATATTATTTTAGTGTAATTTTCATATAAATTTTTATTTTTTAATATAAAATAATTGTTAATCACTTTTAGGTATATTATATTATTAAGTTAATCATTTAACTACTATTAAATAATAAATTTATTAGTAATATAATATAAATATGTTTATAAATATAAAAATAAAACAGAGAATAAAAATATAATATTTTTATATATAACTAGGATTTTTTTATTATAAACCCATCACGCCTAGTCTCGATACCCAATTTTTTTAACATAAACCCCTTTTATTGAGTTCGGGCGACCGAATGCTGCAGTTACTGATTATTTTGCTTACTTTTGATATCGTATCGTGTCCAAAATGGACAAACATATCATATTAGTACTTTAAACAAATAATACTAGTTTTATGAACTAGATCTTTAATTTTATATTTTTATAATTTTTATAATTTATTTTAAGATTTAATCATTCACTTCTCACATCATCATACAAATGTACACAACTAAGTAATCAAATAAAATATCAAGGCAATACTTTGTCTATTTCCATTTTAAGGTTTTTTTTTTTTTTTTTTTTTCTAGCAATATATTGGATCACCACCATTTTCCCTCTCTCTCCTTTTCTTTCTTTTATTTGAAAAAGAAGGAAAATTAAAGTGTCAAATCAGGCTTTCTACTTGCCAATTTCAAAAGCTTTGTTTTCTTTTAATTTTTTTTTTTTTTTACTATTGAGTTTTCTTTTTCATTTACTCTTTACCGTAATTTTTAAAGCATCATTTGGTATCGTTTTTATTTTTATTTATTTTTATTTATTTTAAAACAATAATAACAAACATTTTTGGTAACTTTTTTTTAAAAAGTAATAATGAAAAAAAATTTTTAATTGTTGGAAGCAAAATTTCTTATTTTTATTGTTTTCAAAAACACGTTTTCGTTTCTGATACTGTTCATAAGAAAAGTGAATAGTATTTTATGTTAATATAATATTATATATTTTCACAATAAACATTATAAATATAGTTAATTATTTTTTAAATAAAATAATATTACATTTAATATACATCAATAATAAATTAAAATATTTAATTTAAATTCTAATAATTCAAAAGCAACATATAATACTTAATACAAAAGAACTTATTTTATTAAATAATTTAATTTTTAACTTTTAATTTAAATATTATATAATACTAAATATTATATGAAATTAATAATTTAATAAAATATTAAATATTAAATTATATAACACTAAATATTTGATTAAATAATAAATTATTTTATTATTAAATAATAAATAATAAATTTAATATTAATATTAATTTAATATTAAATATTATAAACATTATACATTAAATATTATAATATTAAATATAAATATTTAAATAAATTTTGAATTATATAATATCAAATATTTAATTAATTTAGTATGAAAAATTAATTATTAATTATGATATTTAATATTGTTTAATTTTAATATTTAATTAATTTAATTTCAAATACTAAATACTTTATAACATTAAATATTAATTTTTTACTTAAATATGATATGTTATTTAATATTATATTAATGCATATTATTAAATATAATTTAGACTTATATTAATTCATAATATTTTGTAACAAAATATAAAATTAAATAATTATATTAATAATTCATATAATTATTAATTTTAGGAAATTAATTAAATTTAATATTTTCTAATTATATTATTTAATTATTATTTAATTATAATATTGTTTAAATGATTTTAATCCAAATATAATTGAAAAATAAAATAATACTTAAATAATAAAATATATTATTTAAATTTTATAATTGTATTTAATTAATATAATATTATTTTTATTAAAAATATATTTTATTTATTAAAGTATTATATTTGAAACAATAGTATTTTTTTCAATGTATAACAATATTATTTTCCAAACATGTTTAATGTTTTCAAAATCTTGAAAACAAAATTTTTGAAAATAGGAAATAATATCAATCTATCCTAAGATTTCAATAATTTGGGTTCATTGCCCTATTTTAAAATTCTTCTCTTAATTTTTGTTTTTAATTTTTGTCCCGGTTACAATATGTTTTATACATCCAACGATCCTTCTAAATCCTGCCAAATCTGACGGTTTAAAATAATGAAGATCTCATTTCCGTGGATCTCATTGTAGTGGCCCCCGTTACCTGTTTCTTTCTTTCTTTCTTTTTTTTTTTTTTTTTAAATATATGTATATTTCTTAAAGTTTAACACTTTAATCAACAGGAAATTAGGTATTTTTTTCACTTTATACTTAATTCTCATTTTTTTCAGACTTCAATTTGAAATTTTAAAAGTCTTAATCGTCGAAGTGTCTTTTATTTATGGTTTTAATCCATTAAGTCTAATCCTTTAAAAAGATAAATATATTTATGTCTTTAACTATTTAATTTAGTGATCAATACAATTTTAAAAAAAATATCGGGATTCGAACTCTAATCTTTTTTGTTCTCCCTTAATGTAGGGTTTTATCTCCTTTGAATGACAAAAAAAAAATAGATATGTTTATTGCTTCTTCTTTTGCTTTCTTCTTCTTGGAGGACCGGCGAAATAAATGGTAATAAAGTAAATCAAATGGATGAAAACCATATACTTATTAGAATTTGAAATTATTTTTAAATAAAGCTTTTGAGTCATATAATTTAAATCTCTTTTCATACTTTATAAATTTTATCGTTCATAACAAGATTTAAAGTCGAGAATTTTTAACAAAAAGTTTTAAACTCTAATTGTCAAGAAATCTATTGGGATAAAATTTTTTGAATTATTAATCTTAATTTCCATTTTTTGAATTTTGAGAAGAATAATTCAGGTTTATGAAATTTTAAAAAAAATCCCTATTTTTGTGTAGTCTATGTCCAATTAACTTTCACGTATCCAATATATTTATTATCTTAAATATTTTCAAATTTTCATTGATGACGCAATTCGCAAACGCCTTTTTTTTTTTTGAGGTTTTTTTTTTGCTAAAGGATATTTTGAGGGTAGTTTTTAAAAGTACTACATTAAGTACTTTATTTTTCAATATTTAAATTGATAACATTAACTTTAAACTATCACATTTAATATAAACTATTATTATAAATAATACTTTAATTTAAATTTGTTCGTGGGTTAAAGTAATTTGCCAACCTCTTGGCCTAGCCTAATTCGATCAGCTTGGATAAAATTTTCAAGCTTGATTGTGATTCAAAAAGTGAATAATATTTTGTCATTTAATTTAATTTAATTCGAATATATATTTAAAAATATTAAAATATTAACCTGAAATTATTTTTAATATATTTAAAATAAACAAACCTAAATGGCTTTTAATTGTTAATTTAAAATAAAAAATCCATGGATACCCTTAATTTTAATTAATCTTAAAAAGTGTCTTAGTAAAATACTCGTTGGTGAAAGTCTATTTTGTTTTAAACAATATATATTCACCTACCATTAGTCTTAATGGATTCCTAACTCACATGCATAATTGGAATATTAACCGAACTGATTATTATAACATGTATCCCACAACATATCACATGAACTGTTTTACTTTTCCGATGCTGCTCTTTGTTTTTAGCTCATTTCTCTTGTCAGCAAATCCAAGCACCGAGATTTTGGAACACTTGGTTCATTGATTGGGGCCAAAACTATTGCTTATTACAGGCATGCCTTCAATTATGGTGAAGGAAGGTTTTGTGTCATCCTCTGCCTCCACCTACTCGTCGTTTAGCTATTGTTAGATGCCAAAGTCGAATAATTCCAATATTAGAGATGGATTTAGCCAATAAAAATAGTCCATATACGATATATATATATATATATATATATAAATATTTAGTTTGATACTTAAAAAAAAGAGAAAATTTTCATTTTGGTATCCAAACTTTCTTTTCGTCAAATACTTTAGTATTTCATACACTATTAATCAACTTATTTACATGACATTAGTAATAGTCAATAAAATCATGACACAACATAAATGTCTAGTCATTATCATATTATCTATTTTCCACTTCAACATTATAATAAAAAATTAAAAATTTTTAAAAAATATATTCTTAATTCAAAATTTAAAAAATTAAAAAAAAAAAAACAAGGTGAAAGAAAACATAAATTTTATGCTTACATAACGATGACTAGACATTTATCACACATGACATGAATATATTGGGTATTCATGCCACTTCAACTAATTAACTGACGATAACAGTACAAAATATCAAAGTGCTTTGTAGACACCCATTTTGTCCAGGTAAAATCGAATTTCTTGATTTTACTCTGATCCAATCTCAAATTTCTTATTGGGCCTAATTAGATTTCAACCCAAATTCAATTTGGATTCTTTTTCTTTTTATTTAACTTTAATTTAACTTTATTATTATTATTATTATTATTATTATTATCATCATCATCATCATCATCATCATCATCATCATCATCATCATCATCATCATCATCTTTTCTTTTCTTTTCTTTTCTTGTTTATTGTCTTTCCCATCTTTTTTCTCTAATTTTGTTTGAGAGTTTTTGGTGCATTAAATGCACTATCAAACTTTGTAGAAAAATGTCAAAGACTGAATTTTAGTAAAGGAACTCACTGGTGGCCATCATATTTTCTTCCTCAAGTACCATTTTTTCTTTTGCAAATCTTATTTTTTCATCTTCAAATCCAAAAATATTTGGGATTTGATCTTTCTATGGCTCTATAAATAAAGCCACACAACAAATAGAAACACAGAGGCAAAAATGAGGAAAACCTAAGAAAAAAAAAAGGAAAAGTTTCTATTTTTGTCAAAAAAAAGTTTGTCAAAAAAATTAAAAAAAAAAAAGCCTACAAAAACATAGCAAAAACAACAACAAGAAAACAAAAACACAATCCCTAGAATGGGAACCATAGTGCCATAAAAAAAAAAAGAGAGGGTGTTTGGCTGAAACCTTAGGCTTTGATCTACACCAATTAAGATTGGTTTTCACAAAACAAAAAAAAGGATTTGTGTTCATATGGTTGAAAAGAGTTTACAAGTTTTTTTGGGACTTTTTAGGTGACCGGTGATAGGGGCCTGCAAGGGTGGACAATGGTTGGCACGGCACTAATCGGTCGACTTCTGGGTTTATTGGGTTTTTTAGTGGGGTTATTTTTATTTTAAAGAGAAAAGCTCTCTCTTTTAGAGAGATAAAGCATAAAGAAAAAAGAAATAAATTTTTTTTTTACCTTTTAAAGTGTTGCAAAAAAAAAAAAATCAAATCAAAACAGCGTCGTTTTAAGAAGGAAGATTCACGTGTGAACTCAAGCTAGACTCGAGGTCTGTGCACCAAACCTGTGATCTAGCTTGCTGCTAACTTTCTCATATTGATTCAACTGAACCGGATTGAATTGTAACAAGCAAACCAAAATCGCTCCAAACAGTGCCAAATCAGGGTGGACCGCTATTGAATTGCCACTTGTCGTTGATCAAGATTATCTCGTCGTTGACTAGCAAAAAATTAGTATTTTTATTTTATTTTATCTCTTTTTTATTATTTATTCCATTTTTCTATTTTTTGTATTTTAATTTACAATTTAGGATATGTTAAAATAAACATAATAATAATAATAATAATAATAATAATAATAATAATAATAATAATAATAAAATAAATAATAAATAATTGATATAAAAATTTTGAATAATCACTACAAGAAAATGGCGTATTAGTGGCAGTTTTGTAGTGGTCATTAATTTACAAACGCCGTTAGCTTTCGTGTTTTTATAAAGTTTAAGGCATTTATTATCAAAATACCACTAAATATTCAAATAGCGGCATTGTTACTTATAAACGTCACTCAAGACTTGATATCAGTCACGTTTCTAGACTAAAATGTCTTGAATAATCCTCCCTTAAAAATTTCAGTGAATACTAAAGGCATATTTTTGGCAGACAATGCCTTCAAGAATAATCTATAGAAAAATTGTATAAGATTATTGAAGGCGTTTTATACAAGAAATGCCTTTAATAATTGGACCAAAAAATTCCACAAGCTTATTGAAGTCGTTTTTATTAAAAAATGCCTTTAATAAATATTATATCAAAATGTTTCGATTGTACGGATATTAACCATAAGGTTGTAGGTTCGATCCCTCCCTTTAGCCTTTTTTGGGTTTTTACAGAGATTATTTGCAATTGATTATTGTAGACGTTTTCTTGGCAAAAACGCCTTCACCAATTGGTTTAAAAAATTTTGCAGAGAATATTGAAGGCATTTTTCATAGAGAAACGCCCTTAATAATCGATAAGAAAAATATGGAGCCAATTCTTGAAAGCGTTTTTGGTCGAACTCGCTTTCTATACTCCAATTAATAAATTTTTATTGTGATTATTAAAGGTAATTTTTGTCAAAAATACCATCAATAATCTATAGCCAAAAGTTTGAACCAATGATTGAAGGTATTTTTAGCTCAAAATGCCTATAATATTCTAGATGAAACTTTTAATGATTGAATTATTGAAAGCAGTTATATCCATAAACGCCTTTAATAAAAAATTATTAGTAATTATTCAAGGCGTTACCCATAGGAAAATGCCTTTGATAATCCATTCAATTATAGTTGGTATTATTGAAGGTGTTTTTTTAAAATGCCTTCAATAATTTATACAAAAAAGACTCGACAGATTCTTGAAGACATTTTTTACCCAAAACGTTTTTAATATTCCACACAATAAATATTTAGTGGGATTATTGAAGGCGATTTTGGTAAAAGGCACCATTAATATTTCAGACGATAAATTTTGATGGTCAGATTATTAAAGACGATTATATCTAGAAACGTCTTCAATAACATTTTGTGAGGGATTATTAAAGGCGTTACCTATAGGAAAATACCCTTCATAATCCATTTGATTAATTTTTAGTTTGTTTTATTAAAGGTGTTTTTTAAAAATGCCTTCAATAATCTATACATAAAAGGCACGACAGATTCTTGAAGGTATTTTTTCCCCAAACGCCTCTAATATTCTATACAATTAATTTTTGGGGTGATTATTGAAGGCGATTTTGGTTAAAAATGCCTTCAAAATTTTTTGTTATGGATTATTCAAGGCGTTTTCTTGCTAAAAATGCTTTCAATAATCCGATAAAAAAAATTTGATATTATATATGTCAAATCAGTTATAGGTTTATGCCTAGAAAACATTTGCTTTCAGTTGTATATTATTGCCCAGAAAAACATTTGGCTTTTATATGTGATTCTACAAATTACATTTTGGAATTTACATAATGAAACATTGTTGTATTTCAATAAAATGATCACACATCCAAAATTAAAACTGATAATGTTGCCATATTAATATACTTTTCTGTAATAATCGTACTCAATAATTTATTAAGTACACATAGTGTATTCATATTAAGTATAACAATAATATTAAACCAATACCTCAATGTACAAAATTAAAGTTTCCATTATGTTCAAAACATTATAACACTTTGTTCCTTATATATTTACATTCAACCAACAATGCTAACTTGAAGGTTTATCAACATTGATAAATGATAATACATAATCACATCATATTTTACAGACTTCATCTACTTCCTCTTTCGTGAAGCTTTCTTTACTCTCCCACTAAAAAAAATCAAAAGTAAATGCTATGAAATGAGAACATAACGTACCTTTTTATTTTTTTGAAGATATAATGAGTTTATGAGATTTATACTAACCTTGAATGGTGTGGTTATAAAACCATGTAACATTATCTCTTGTATAAAATGGAGGACATAATATCCACATTCAATATTATCGGGTTGACGAGGTACCTGAAAATTAAATTGAGTGGGTTTAAGAAATATTTATCTACACAAACTCAGCATAAAAGAATATATTTCATATTTACCGGTTATGACACCCATTTCAATTTTTTTATCTTCTTATCAAATGCAGATATTACCCTAAATTGAAAAGAAAAAAATTACTTAATATATAAATAAAATTACTTATGAAGAAATAGAAGATATATAATATAATAAAGTGTAATACCTCTTTATAAAAGTTTGAATATCAGTGTTAAGCAGTGTCGTTGGATTAATTGAATTAAGTAAGTATGACGTTAAAAATTTGGTGTCAATCACATAAGCACCCAATGATGATTACAAAATAATAACAATGATATATTCAGATTACACATCAGATCAGATTTGGTTAAGGTTGGAGTAATTAAGGTTGGAATATAGCTTACTGCACATTATACGGGAGCAAATAATAATTAGCTGGTGTTTTCATCCATAGGATCACATGATTAGCATGATAAGTGACTATCCCACTCTGCTCACTACTGAAGTTGGGGTCAATGAATCTAAATCTGTTGCTCAATTGTCTCCCCTTGAGCTCTCTATATAGGAAGCTACATGATAATAATCAACACTGCTAGTTAGTATTACAACCTAATATAGATTACTACATATTGAATGTGCATATTTATATTTATAAGCTAATCTCATATAAGCAACGATCTTAGCAACTGATAATTCATTCAGTTCACAAATTTTTTTAACCTCCTCCACACCAATGAAAAAAAATGATGGTTTATCAAATAACCCTTCCTCAGACTCAATGGCTATAAAGTTTCCTCTGAAAAAATATTCCAGCGGATATTTGGATAACTCATCCATGAAAGCCTGAGCAAGGTTCATACTATAAGTTCGAACATCTTGCTACAATATTTAATGAAATATAAGTATTAAAAACAAATCAATCAATATAATAAACAAATTAATATTAAATTTATAAATAATATCATACTTCTTTGGTGGTAGCGGAGGATGAAATTACTTCCTTACTTGCAATGGAAGCTTTTCCTACGGGGACGATGCTGTCAGTTCGATGTATTGGCATGTTAAGCTGCATTGCTGCCAACATGGACTCTAAAGCAGTGAGTCTTTGCTGTTGGTCATTGAGGCGTTACTCTTGGTCATCAATTCGTTGTTGTTGTTGCTCAACGATTGCTTCATATTGTGCATTTCTCATTCACGAGGTTTTTTGTTGATTACCAAAAAACTTTGATGGCAAGACAAATTTACCAATTCCACGAACCCAACCAGGCCTTTTTTTAGTACCTAATGCTAAAGACAAAGGATCTTCACCATACTAGATTGCCAGTTCACTAGATTAGACTTTGATAGTATAATCATCTTGAAGGATAATAATAAGATGGCCTGTAACAACAAATCTATACAAGCTAGTATACACTCATGCATACAACCACAATGTCAATCATACATTATATTAAAAAAGTAATTATACATACAATCTTTTTTACCATTTTCTCAGTTGCTTGATTTGTAAAGGATCCATCATTCCGTAGATGTCCTTATTTTCAAACATCCTATCTGGACACTTTTGTGCTAGAGCTCGTTGATACCTATTAAATTACCGCAATAAAAGAATCAGAATGTATGAAGTGAATGTTCATAAATATTCATTAATGAGTATAAAATAAGTGTACAAATACATACCAGCTCATACTTCACATTTGCATATTCCTTTCTCGTTATCTAATGGTGATATTGTTGTTTAGCCTGAATATCCCATTGCTGTTTTTTGATTTTTTACAAAATCAAAAAATTACATCAATCACATATGAAGATCAAAAGCTATATTGCATAAAGACTTACAAACAGTTTTTTTGGTAATGGGTTTGCGTACTAAAAAATCTTTTGAAAGTCGATTTTGAACAAAATTTGTCCAATCTTCAACACTTATCACATCTGCATATGCTGCAGGTGGAATTGCCAATACATCACCTTCACCAGCTAATGATAAAATATATTGGGTTATCAATCTACTTTTAAAGTCCCTGAACACTTTCCTAGTAGATTGTAACATAATTTTTTTACAGTCAATTGGGATGTCGAACCGTTCCTAAATAAGTTAACTCAATTAATATGAACATATTGAATTTCAATTAAATGATCATTTAACAAATTTTATGAAATAGTTGAATAAACATACCACAATCGACAACTATATCTTATTTTTTAGATCATCAGAAACTCGTCACCAATCGGTGTACGTAATGAAACCCTATGACGGACGACGACTTTAATATAAGTAGCCATCTTGGTAGCTCTTTTAGACACAGACTGCCCACTTTGATTGAATTGAACATGAATTTTTATGTCACTCACTTTAATTTGTTTATTTGGGCTCCTTCCCTTTTTTTTTTAGCCTATAGTAGTGTCTTGTACATGTTTATTAAAAGGAGAATGATGTTGTTTGGAGTCCATAATACCTAAAATGTTGATCATAATTATATGAATTGCACAATATGATCATCTAAATTTAATACTTTACATTATTAAATACAACCAATACCATACTACGTACAGAAACACCATTCAGCACACCAATAAGCAATGTGCTTAGACATACCCTTCAACAAACCACTCAAAAACACCATTTAGTAAACCATTCAGCATATGATTCAGCCCCCCAATATCATACAAAACCATTCAGCAAAACAATATAAGACAACAAGGTTTAGCAAACCATTCAGCATATGATTCATTCCCCCAATATCATGCAATACCATTTGGTAATACAATATCATACAATAAGGTTCAGTAAACCATTCAGCATTCAATTCAGCCCCCTAATATCATACAATACCATTCAGCAAAAAAAATCAGACAACAAGGTTTGCAAACTATAATATTTAAGGTGTATTACATAGAAACAACATACATGCAATGAAAATTGCTTGGATAACTATGCTTAGGGTGAAGTTAATGAAAATATATAAATGCATATGTAAATATTAAGGAACCCAAAAAAAAAATCTTTAACGAATATTATAAATAATATAGTAAAATAAAAAAAAGACTTACCGATAAAAAGAGAGGTGCGCACCATTAATTTGTTGAAGGTTGGTGGTGATGATAGGGATAAAGAAACCAATGGTCTGATAGAAATGTGTTTAAGGGTTTGGTTTGGTTTGGTTGAATAACGTAGCTTTTAATCTTTCTGTCTACTAGCAATTTGTGACACTGAAGTTTAAGGCAAGGAAATAAATATATAAGTTATTATTAAAGGTAATTTTCTCGAAACAACGCCCTCAATAAGCCCCTTAAATTTTTATTAGAGATTATTGAAGGTATTTTTTACGAAAAGACACCTTTAGTAATCCAAAATTTAAATTTCCAATGAAAATATTCAAGGCGTTTATATTCAAAAAACACCTTTGATAATTCTTAAAAATTATTGAAGGCATTTTGATTAGAAAATTACCTTTACTGATATGCCTGTGATAAGGATAAAGGGAATTATTGATGGCGTAGTATGTACAAAACGCTTTCACTAATTATGGACTTTAAAATTTTATAACAAATTATTGAAGGTGTTTAATAATAAAAGACACCTTTAATAAGCACAAAAATTTTTTTAAAGAAAATTATTGAAGGTGGTTGTTAATAGAAAACACTGTCATTAATTATCTACAAAATTAAAAATGAATTATTAAAGGTATTTTCTTTAATATACGCCTTCAATAACCGTATTAAAATTTGTATAGCTTTTTTATTGAAGGCATTTTATAGTAGAAGATACCTTTACTAATCTCAACAAATTTTACAAGAAAATTATTGAAGGCGTTTATAATTAAGAAACGCCTTCAATTTTTATGAAGATAATTTAAAAAGAATTATTGAAGGCGTTTGTCAATAGAAGATGTCTTCAATAATTCCAAAATATTTTTTAGAGGAAAATTATTGAAGGCAGTGTTCTAGTTTAAATGCCTTCACTAACCGTTACAAATTTAAATTCTCGATTATTGAAGGTGTTTTTCACTAGAAGATGCCATTACTAATACCAATAATTTTAATTGAAAATTGTTCAATGTGTTTGTACTTAAAATAAAATAAAAGCATCTAGTAATGGTGTTTTTCTACAATAAACGCCTTCACTATCCGTCTTAAAATTTGAGCAATGGAATATTGAAGGCATTTTGCAGTAGAAGACGCCTTTAATAAATTGATTCAAAAAATAAAATGAATTAGTCAAGGTGTTTTTCTAGAATAAAAGCCTTCAATAAAAGAAAATTATCTAAGGCGTTTAACAATAGAAGACACCTTTACTAATCCCGACAAATTCTACAAGGAAATTATTGAAGGCATTTATTATAAAAAAACACCATCAATTTTTAAAAAGATAATTTCAAAGGAATTATTGAATGCGATTGTTAATGGAAGACGCCTTTATTAATTCCAAACTATCTTTTAAAGGAAAATTATTGAAGGCGTGTGTTATTAACAAACACTTTCAGTAATTAAGTACTTAGTTTAAATGAATTAGTAAAGGTGTTTTTCTAGAATAAACGCCTTCAATATTGATGGTGTTTTTAAATAGAAGACGCCTTTAATAATCCCAAAATTTATAAAAGGTGTTTATTTTTAAAAAAATGCCTTAAATATTTATTTAGATAATTTAAATGGAATTATTGAAGGCCTTTGTCAGTAGAAGACGATTTTTGTAATCCTAAAATTTTCTAGAGGGAAATTATTGAAGGCGGTGTTCTAGAATAACTTCATCACTAACCGTTACAAATTTAAAGTTCTCAATTATTAAAGGCATTTTTCACTATAAGACGCCATTACTAATACCAATAATTTTAATTGGAAAATTATTCTATGCATTTGTACTTAAAATAAAATAAAAGCATCTAGAAATGGCATTTTTCTACAATAAACGCCTTAACTATTTGTCTCAAAATTTGAGTAGTGGAATATTAAAGGTGTTTTGCAGTAGAAGACGCCTTCAATAAAATTGCTTCAAAAAATAAAATAAATTAGTCAAAGTATTTTTCTAGAATAAAAGCTTTCATTTATCGCTTAGAATTTAAATTCGTGTAATAATGACGGTGTTTTTAACAGAAGACATCTTTAATAATCCTAAACAATTCTACTACAACTCTATTAAAGGCACCTATAATATATTCAAAAAATATTTAGGATGGAATTATTGTAGGCATTTTGGTTAGTAAACGCCTTCCATAATTTGGTCCAATTAAAATATTCCCAAACTTAGCGTATCCCATCACCAACTTCAAGCTTCATCTTTATTATTATACTATTTCTCTTTCCAGACCAAGTACAATTTACTTTCCCTTTCTTTTAGCTTTTAGTAATCGAACATTCTCTTTTAGAACCCTATTTTGACTATTCATTACTTATTTAATTTAGCCTTTACTTAAATTGACTATTCCTTCAACTTTTGTGATTCATGATTTTTTTTTTGGTGTAAACAATTTTCTCCAAAAACCACCTTCTTTGACCTTATTTCAACCCCAACTACAAATACTCTTGGGTATTGTCTATGTTAGCAGCAGAGTTTTAACATTCATAGTATCTGGTAGCTGATAAATTACATCACAACAAGGAGTTCTAGTTTTGTGTAAGTATTAGTCTTGTTATTATCTTTTGTTTAAAACATAGTAAACTTAAGTATTGTACATGATCATTTTCATAGAAATTATTTATATACATTTGGTCTGATAATGTAGCAAGTACTAAATGGATAAGAGTTGGATGTAAAAGTCAAGAGTACAGAGATGGAGTGAAAAATTTTCTTAATTTTGTATTTGAGAATACAAGTGAAGATAATATGATATTATGCTAATGTGTGAAGTGTGCTAATATCAAGTGGCAAATACGTTAAGTTATTTTTGAACATTTAATTTGTATTGGATTTCTTTCAGGATATGTTAATTGGTATTTTCATGGAGAGTCTGTACTGTCAAGGTCTTTCACTAGAGTTTTTTCAACTTCAAGGGCTCTCCAGCACCAATATGATCTTTTTATAGCAGATGACATTGAAGGTATGTTGCGAGATGCTTTTAACATTCATAACCAATATTTTCGTAATCTTTCTCTCCAAAATGAAGGATTTAATTAGTCTAATGTTGAAATGAATGAATTTAGTGAACTTGAGATAAGTGTACGTAGCCAACAACCTAGAGGAGAAACATCAAAGCTTTATAAATTGCTTGAAGATATGAATGAAGAGCTTTTTAAGGGATCGAAGCATTCAAGGTTATCTTTCTATGTTTGTCTTTTTCACTTAAAATGATTATGTGGATGGACAGAAAACTCTTTGACTTTATTATTAGAGATTATGAAAGAAATGTTTTTTTTTTTTGTAAAAATCCCTGAATCTTGTAAGGAATCAAAAAAGATGATCAAGGATTTAGGTCTCGAATATGAGAAAATTCATAGTTATCCCAATGATTGCATGTTGTATTAGAGGGATAGAAAAAATAAAAAATCTTGTCATTTGTGTGGTATTTCTCGTTGGGTGGACAAAAACACTGATGAAAGGTTGAATGAGGATGGTGATGAGGTATGTGTAAAAAAAAAGCCTGTTAAGGTTTTACACTATTTTCCATTAATACCAAGACTTCAATGACTCTTCATGTCTTTCAAAACTGTAGATTCAATAAGGTGGCATAAGGAGAAACGGATAGATTATGGATATTGAGGCATCCTGCAGATTTATTGGTATGAAAATCATTTCATTCTAGGTTTCCAGACTTTGCATTTAATCTTTAAATGTTATGCTTGGACTAGCATCTGATGAATTCAACCCATTCAAAATGATGGGTACTTCTTATAGTACTTAGCCAGTTGTATTGATTCCTTACAATTTGTCATCATGGATTGTTATGAAGCAACAATCATTTATATTGTTTATGATAATTCCTAGGGAAAAAGGTCCAGGTAATGATATAAACATCTATTTACAACCTCTTATAAAAGAGTTAAAGTAATTATGAGAAGGAGTTGAGACCTATGATGCATCAAAAGAAGAGAACTTTAATATACGTGCTGCTTTATTATGGACTATCAATGATTTTTCTGCTTATGCAAATTTATTTAGTTAAAGTACAAAATGTCGTTATGCTTGTCCATGTTGTGCTGCACAAACATGTTCGACGTGGTTACCTAATGGTAGGAAGTTCTGTTATATAAGATATCATCGATGATTAGATGATAATTATCAATTTAGATTCCAAAAACATCTCTTTAATGGAACTGAAGAGTTAAGGAGATCGCCTTTACCCATTAGTGGGTCTAATATCTTGTCAAAGTTAAAAGATATTAATTTCACTTATAAAAAAATGACTCCATCAAAAAAAAGAGTGAGGGACATCTTTGAAGGTGTATGGCCTCGTATTATGTAATTTGGTGATACTTATACTCAAGTTGGTGATCTTGATGTTCAAAGTGATGAAGAAAACAATGAAGTAGATGACCTCAATGAGTCTGAGTTATGGAAAAAAAAAGTATATTTTTTGAGTTGCCTTATTGGAAATATAATTTATTATGTCATAACCTTGATTTGATGCACATAGAGAAGAATGTTTACAAAAATTTTATTGGGATAATTCTCAATGTGAATAGAAGATCCAATGATGACTTAAAGAGTCAACTTGACCTAATTGAAATGGGGTTTCGCCTAGACTTTCATCTGAAGTTACTTCCTAATAGCAAATATCGATTGCCTACTGCCTGTTTTAGGATTTCTAAAGTTGAAAAAGATGTGTTTGCAAGGTTTTAAAAAATGTTAAAGTTTCAGATGGCTATGCGTCAAATATATCATGATGTGTGAATTTGAAGGAACGAAAACTTTTTTCATTGAAGTCATATGATTATCACATTTTGATGTAAGACTTACTTCCAATTGCTTGACATTCATCAATGTCAAACTAAGTCATTTCTGTGGTAATTGAATTAAGTAATATATTTAAATCTCTATGTCAGAAATGTATGAATGTGGAAGAGCTTGACAAACTTTAAGATCGAGTAGCGATTACTTTATGCCATTTAAAAAAGATCTTCCCTTCAAACTTTTTCACTATTATGATGCATTTGGTTATCCACCTTCCATATAAAGTAAAAGTCGGTGGCTAGTTTATTATCGATGGATGTATCCTATTGAAAAGTATTATTTGTTAATAGATTGATTACGTTTTTTATTGATGATCAAGCCACTCTACTTAAATAACATATGACTAATGTTTTATGCTATAAGTTTTTTGGCAGGTTAAAGTCTTATTATCACAACAAACACTATCCTAAAGGTTTTATTGTTGAAGGATATTTAGCAGAAGAGTGTATGACATTTTGTTCTCGTTATTTGGAAGATGTTGAAACGAGATTTAATAGACCATCGAGAAATATTAGTATGCAGCATACAGACTCTGCCTACAATTATATTTTTCAAAGTTTTGGACAACCAATAGGCAAACTGAATTGGTAGAGTTAGATGATAAATCTTAGGCACAAGCACATCGATATCATGACTCAATGAATCATTTCGCACGTAATTTTTTTAACACAAAAATTATTCATTTCATTATGCATAATTTATTATTTATTATTTATTTTTTGTTAATACTTTATCATGATGCTTTATAGTGAGTATAGAAATAATTTGAGAGATCTTGTACATTATCGATGATCAAACCCTCGAAAGTTTGATAAGTTGTTCGCTGAAAACTTTCATGAATGGTTAGGAGCAATTATAAGTAATGCCATACTTCCCATTATGAGAAATCTACATAAAATGCTTACAGTATAAATAACATTAATAACATATATATATTTATTCCACTTTTATAGGTTTGGAGTGGAAGGCTTGTTAGTGAAGAGGTGAAGTATTTTTCACACAGTCCAAACCAGATTGTGAAATGATACTAAGGTTTTATCATAAATGGATTTAGATTTCACACTAAATCCCGTAAGAGATTTAAAAGTACACAAAATTCAGGCATTGTTGTGACTTCATCAACTAGTAGCTATGCTAGTGCTAGGGACACAAACCCTTTAGAGGGAAATGTTGATTATTATGACATGATTAATGACATCATTGAGATGAATTATATTGTAAGTGGAAAGTTGTCTTATTTCGGTGTGATTGGGCTAATATGAATAGTGCAAGGGGTATTAAGAAAGATCAGTATGGATTTACACTTGCGAAGTTTTCTCAATTAATTCACACTAGACAATAACTCATCGATGAACCTTATGTTTTTTCATCTCAAGTCAAACGAGTATTTTACTTTGAAGATCCCAAAGAATTGGGTTGGTTTGTTGTTCTTCGAAACACACCTAGAGGCTTATTTGATATGGGGTTAGATAGCAGAGATGAAGTTGAACATGGAATTGAATATTATCTTTTTGCTGAACAAAACTTGGATGAAAATATCTCTAGTACCTAGGCTCGGTGGGTTCATGAAGATGTTACTGAAGACATTTATGAACCATGAAATGGTGCATCTATAACTTGTAATTCGAGTGTTAAGACATAATGTAGTAAATGATTGTATGTAATTAATGTCACATTCGCTATTGTATAATTATTGTATTCTAAATCATACAATATCTTATGATTTAATTAAATCAATATGTTTTTTATATATCGTAGGTTTTGATTTCTTAACTTCTTAATGGCTTTATATATGTTCTAAACTAATATCTTTTCTATATTTGCTTTTATAATGTAGGTAAGCTACAATGCAGAGGAGTAGATTGAAAGGAAAACATATTAGAGATATTAGTTTAGAACCGTCTGCGACACCTGTAGATATTGGCAATGGACTAAATCCTTTGGAAGGAAATGAATGTATTGTCGGATCTAACTCTGTCACTTCTAACTGTTTAACTGATATTAGATCTGGCAATACGGAAGGTCCAGGTTTAGATAGTACCCCATCAATTGATTATGTTTTAAATTTGAATGTAGGTATGATATACTCCAATTTTAGAATTCGAGTATAATGATAAAAGTATTGCGATTTTACAAATTTATTTTTTATTTGTTGCAGTTGATAACAATGGTCAATGAAAAACCAGAGGCTAGACAACTTTGAAGGAATTGTTTGCACTACCTCTTAACGAGCGTATTATAGTATCTACAAACTCTGATAGGCAACCGATTGGTGAAGAGGCTCAACTATTGGCTGGATTTCTAGGCATGCTAGCCTGTAATGGAATGAAATTGCCTATTCATTATGAAATATGGCGTAACATTCCAGAAGAAGTTAAGGTTGATGCTTTAAACTTTATTGAGGTATTAGTATAATTAATTAGAAATAAAATTTTTTTTATTAAACATTTTGTTTACTTATTCTAACTTTTCTTATTGTATTATTACAGTTAAGATTCGTACTTGAAATACCAACTTCATTTGTGCTTAAGTCATTGGGAAATAAATGGAAAAATTATAAGCATAGTTTGAAGAATAAGTATTTCGATTGAAATACTTCTATAGAGACGATGATGGGAAATCTACCCCGTAATGTGATTAGGTGAAAATATGAACAATTAGTTAGATTTTGGTTATCAAGTAAAAGAGAGGTACTAGTTTATAACTTTGTATAGTAAAATGAAATGATGAAAGTGTTTTATGGTTTAAGTTAGTAATATTTGTATTTCTATCATATATGCAATTATTTTTTATGACAGGAAAGAGAACAGATTGGGATTGGTAGTAGAAAGCAACAGAAATATAGCCACACAAGTGGATCAAAAAGTTTTGCAAGAAAGCAAAAAGAAATAGTAAGTTTATGATAATAAATTTTTTCCAATGAATGAACTTTTTCTGTCATTAAAAGGTAAATATGCAAATTAACAGTTATTATTCTATTTTAATAGTTTTGATAGTTTCAATACATGATATTAAACTTATCAAAAGTTTTGAACTTAGTTGACATGGATGACATGTATGAAAAAGCTATTATTTACGTGTATTTAGATAAAAATACAAATTTGTTGTTATTGTTGTAATTTAACAGTTTGGATAACTTCAATACTTGATATTAAACTTATTCGATTGATTGAACTTGGTTTCTATAATTGATATGGGAGAAAAAGTTGTCGTTTATGTTTATTTGGGACTATTTTTGCATATAAAAGGCAAATATACAAAATAAACTTTTGGATGGTGTTCAACATATTGAATGGCTTTAATCCTTAATATTAAACAGGGAGGAAATAATTGAATATGGTTTCCATGATCGATATGTGTGAAAGCCCCAAATGCTTTTATTATTTGCGTATGTTTAAAAGTATTGTATTGTTACAAGGCCAAAATACAAATACATGAGATTAAAATTATTGAAATGTTAATACTTGATTGACAGGCTTGATATGCATGAATAAGTTGCGGTTGATATGTATCCTATCAAATAACATATGTTTTTGTATAGGAGAATGAGATGGGTGATACAATTGGACGTGTGAAACTTTTTCGTATAACACAAAAAAAAGATAAATCTTACATAAATGTCAAAACACAAGAAATTATGATAATTTGTATCATCTATTTTAACAGAAAGTAAATATTTACTCTTTTTAACATATTATCAATTAAGTAGGAAAACTTGATAGTTGTACATGACAAATTCATAGGAGAAAACGAAACAAAAAATGGACATAGCTCTCAGTAATTTACATCCTCAGCAAGTCAGTCTTTGCGAGACATTTCAAGATTGAGTGGGGACTTGCAAACTATGCAACAATGTTTTCAACAAATGGAAGCATAAAGAGAACAAAAGCGTGTCAAAATTGAGGAAGAACGTGCTAGAATGGAGCAAAAAAATTCAAAATTTCAGTAGTTGCATGATCAATTCGATCATCATATAAATTTTGTGCAACAATAATTTTCAGGAAATGATCTTGGTGCTCCACCAACTCAGGTATTATATTTAGTAAATATTTAAAATTTTAAATATAAAAAAACTTACGATTAAGTGTTAAAAATTGTATGGTATTATTCAGTAGGTTCTTGAGCACGCTAGTGACCAAGGTGAAAAATTTTCTTCATCAATTGACAGCCAGCAAAATGTATGTAGTCATCCATTTCATCCATTTTAATTTTTATTTTCTTAATGTATTAAAAATATTTGAATGTTATTATACTAATTATTAAACTTTGTATTAATTAGATGCATATTTAAATGTGAATTAAGTTTATATTAATTTCAATTTCTGAATTTAAGCTCTTTAATGAAATTAAAAGTTATTAACAAAAATTAAAAAAATATACATTTTTACATATCGTAATGATTTTGTGTCTACCTGATGAATTTGGAAACGAAATAAAAAAAATAACGGAGTCGCCACCAATCTTTTTTGGCTAGGTGCGATTAGCCACCTATTAAAAACCTATCTTTTTAAAAAAAATTTTAAAATTAATTAAAATTTATTAAAAAGATAATTTTATGGTCTGCGAAATAGTCTAGGTTTGGGAGTCGGTTACGCGTGGGGAAGGATTAGCACCCCCACAGTGCCCGTTAAAAAATGGTACCAATTAACAACGTGTTATCCTTTGATTTTGATAAAAATAGTCCAATTTTCGATGTTCGAAAAATAATTTCCTTGATTTTTTTATTTATTAGAAAAAACATTTATTCTCGAGAAAAATAAATTAAAACCTTTTTATTGAAATAATTCTTAAAATGTTCCAGTATGTCGATAACATTAGAAGAACTTTTTCTCACATAGAGATTTCTTGGGCATCGCTTCTCAGAATACTTTAGAATCTCATCTTCGGAGGCTCGAATTTATTTTTCGTAAGAAAATGTCACGCATGCAATGCAAAATGTTACCATGTTTATGCACACATTTTATTCTCCTTTGTTAGAAATTTTATTAATTATTTTATTAATATTCTTATTTAAAATTGAAATTTTGAAGAAAAAAGAATTTAATTATATTGAAGATTTTCTATAAATATTTCAATACGCTGGTAATATTTTACAAAAAATCTTCTCACTTAGAGATTTCTTAAAGCATCTCTTCTTGAAATACTTTTAGAATCCCATCATTGGATTAAATTTCTTTTCTTCTCATTTTTATTACTTATATTTTTAATATATTAATCAATTTTTATTTATTGCTAACAAAAAGAAAATTTTATTATATTGAAAAATTTTTATAAATACTCCAATACATTGGTAGTATTTGAAACAAATTCTTCTCACCTAGAGATTTCGTAGGCATCACTAGTTGGAATACCTTTAAATCTCACCATTGGATAAAAATTTCCTTTTCTTTCATTTTTTATTACTTTAGTATTATTATTAAATTTATTTTTATATTATTGTTTTTAAAGTTTATTTTAAAAATTAACATAATTATAAAAAATTTAACCATAATTTCATCATTTAATCTAACAAATATAAATATTTTAATATGCATAAATATTAATAAAATAATATATAAAAAATAAGAAAAATTCAAAAAAAAATCTTTTTTACTTGAACCGAACCGGTCAACGGTCCGATCAACACGCGGTTCGGTTCGGCTTGGTCTGCGTGAATCAACAATTCAGTATCAGTTCGATTCGGTCTCGACGGTTCGATTTCGGTTCAATCAAACCGGTTAGAGGCTGATGAAAGAAACGGGTCGCGGGTCAGGTCGCGGGTTAACGCGCGGATCTTGGGTTCTTAAAACGACGTCGTTTTAGGCCTTTAATGAAACGATGTCATTTTGGTTTTGACGATTTATATAAAAGAGCAAAAAAAAAAATTTTCAGTCATTTTTCGTCCTTTCTGCTAAAAAAACTGCCTTCTTTTTTCTTCAGCCAGACGCCTGCCTACCGACCGTCGTCACTGTTGCCGTCACCGCAGTTCATCGATCACCGACCGCCATCGTCGGTGGTCGAAAAATTCTCAAAAAACACCCAAAAAATATCCTTGTCCCCCTAAAACACAGATCTGGGCTTGGTTTCTCATGAAAGTATCCCAAACGACCTAGATCGACCTTCAAAGTTTCGATAAAAAATATATATTTTTTTGTTTTGTGTGTTTTTCTGGGTTTTTTTTTTATGTTTTTGTAGGTATATTTTGGTGCTGGGTTCCCCGTTCCAGGGGACTGTTTCTGCTTTTTTTTTTTGTTTCTACAGAGTTTTTTTTCGACAAAAAAATTTTTTTTTACCTTTTTTTTTGGTTCTGCCTCCTTTTTGTTTGCAAATAACAAGCTCTATTTATAAAGCTTTTTGAGATTCAAATCCTAGATCTTCTGGGATTCGAATCCCATTTTTTCAACTTAGAATTCATACCTGCCGTTCGTGATTGATGACTTGTTGGTCGGCTGCTGGCAGTTAGCGGTGATTATTTTGGACTTTAGGGATTTTGCATTTAATACACTAGATTTAAATCGGATAAATAATAAGAAGAAGAAGGAAAAAAAAGAAAAAAGAAAGAAAAAAAAAAGAAAAAAAATACAGAAAACGAGAAAAAAAATATTAAATAATAATAATAATAATAATAATAATAATAATAAATGATGTTTACAGTTGCCCCTCTTTGCATATTTCTGTGAATCATGAATAAGGCAAAGACAAACAAAACAACCATTTTGTTTGGAAAGATGAAACAATTAGAAAATAAAAAGAAAATAATTTTTTTTTGTTCGATAGAAAAGGGCTCCTCTCAACAGAAGTTCAATCGATATTTTTGAAAGTTTAAAAGGCTCCTCTTAGCAGAGGCTCAAAAAAAAATTTTTTTTTTGGTTCAACTGAAAAGGGCTCCTCTCAACAGAGGTTCAATTGATATTTTTGAAAGTTTAAAAGGCTCCTCTTAGCAGAGGCTTAAAAAAAATTTGTTTTTTTTAAAGTTCCTCTCAGCAAAGGCTCAACAACTTTAAAATCACATATCATGAAAAGGGCTCCTCTCAGCAGAGGTTCAACAACTTTAAAAATCTCATATCTTGAAGAGGGCTCCTCTCAGCAGAGGTTCAACAACTTTAAAAATTCTTATCTTGGAAAAGCTCCTCTCAGCAGAGGCTCAACAACTTTAAAAATTCTTATATTGGAAAAGCTCCTCTTAGTAGAGGCTCAACAACTTTAAAATCTCATATCATGAAAAAGGCTCCTTTCAGCAGAGGCTCAACAACTTTAAAATTCTTATCTTGGAAAAACTTCTCTCAGCAAAGGCTCAACAACTTTAAAATTCTTATCTGGAAAAACTCCTCTCAGCAGAGGCTCAACAACTTTAAAAATCTCATATATTTTCAAATTTGAGTTCTTATCTTTGAACAAGTAAATTTCTCTCTTTTGAATTGTTTTGTTTGATCATTGTCTTTACCAAAATCTTGTTTTTCATTAAGAAATGGAAAATTTCTATCTTTGTTTCAACTTCTCATGAATGCATGTATTGAGTGCTTTAAATGCAATACATGTAATGCAATCAAAACTATTCATTATAGTAAAAAAGTTCTCAAAATCTCTCGTTTTTGGCTTCTTTTATCAGAATTCTTATATGACCAATCTGTTCTCAACATCTAACCACAATATCTTTCTTCTTCAAAAGTCTGCAACATCAATGTCTTGTCATGCTTTTTTCATCATTTTTCATATACCTTTGTCAACTTTAAAAGTAATACTGAGATCTTTCATGTTTATTTTTCTTTTCATCATTTTAAGTTCAAGACAAATAAAATGCAATCACACATTTCTCTTATTCACTTATACGATGAATAAAAATATCAGACAAGGATAAAGGAAAGGATATGTGTATTTCATTAAGCTGATAACAAGTTCTTGGCAAAGTGTTTGAGTTGAAACAAAGGTGCCCAAATAATGATCACAAGATAATCATGAACAAAATATTCCTAGATTCTTTTTCTAAAACTAAATCAAATGACTTCTTTAATCATTCAGAGTTCGTCAAACTATATTTACCACTATGTTATGGGATCTTCTTCTGATTATGCGTCTGCTTCACATCCAAGTCATCTTTTCAGGTTTTCAGCTTAGATAAGTCATCATTTTTTTTCTTTTTTTTTTTAAGCAAAATATTTCTTCACAAGATCTGAATTTATTGGGGTAGGCAAATCACCTCCATCCATTTTTGTCAAAATCAATGTCCTACCAGAAAAGGCCTTTTTCACCACATATGGGCCTTCCTAATTTGGTGTCCATTTTTCTCGATTATCATGTTAGTTTGGAAAGATTCTTTTTAGCACTAAGTCTCATTCTTTAAAGCAACGGGGATGAATTTTCTTATCATGTGCTCTCATCATCCTCTTTTGATATAATTGACCATGACAAAGTACTGACAATCTTTTTTCTTCAATGAGGTTTAACTGCTCGTAACGATTTCGAACCCATTTTGCTTCCTCTAACTCTACCTCCATCAGGACTCTCAGTGAGGGAATTTTCACTTCGACCGATAGCACAGCTTCCATTCCATATACCAAGGAGAACGGGGTGGCCCCAATAGATGTTTGGATTGATGTTCTATAAGCATGCAAGGCAAAAGGTAACTTTTCATGCCAATCTTTGTAAGTATCAGTCATTTTCTCCAGGATTCTTTTGATATTCTTATTCGCAACCTTCACTGCCTCATTCATTTTCGGACGATATGGTGTCAAATTACGATGACGGATCTTGAACTGAGTGCATACTTGATTCATCATTTTGTTGTTTAAGTTTTTGGTATTATCAAAAATAATTATCTTTAAAAGCCCATATCTGTATATTATCTCTCTTTTTATGAACTTACATTCCACAGATCGGGTCACGTTAACATATGATGCAGTTTTTACCTATTTGGTGAAGTAATCAATCATCACAAAAATGAATCTATGCCCATTTGAAGCTTTTGGAGTGATGAGACCAATGACATCCATGCCCCACATAGTGAATGGCCACGGAAGAGCTAGAACGTGTAATGTTGATGGTGGAGCATGAATCTTGTCAGCATAAATTTGACATTTATGACATCTCCTAGCGTAATCAATACAGTCACCTTCTATTGTCAATCAATAATAGCCAGCCCTTATAATTTGTCTAGCGATCATATAACCATTTACATGTGCCCCACAAACTCCATCATGCATTTCTTCAATAATCTTCTTTGGTTTGACTGCATTTACACATCTTAAGAGCACTTGATCTCGACTTTTTTTGTAAAGGATATCTCCATCAATGAAGAAACTCATAGCCAATCTTCTGATAGTCCTCTTATCATTTTCTGTTGCATGTTCTAGGTATTATTGGCTTTTAATGTATTGCATGATATCATGATACCATGGCCTCCCATTAATTTCTTTTTCAACACTTGAGCAATATGTTGGTACATCTTTTACATTCAGCTTGATGGGTTAGATTTCAGTATTTGCATCTATTTTAATCATTGCAGCTAGAGTAGCCAATGCATCAGCAATTTGGTTTTCCTCTCTGGGTAGATGCTCAAACTGAACTTCTTTAAATTGCTTGACCAACTCAGAGATGTAGTTATGGTATCGAATCAACTTAGAGTCTCTTGTCTCTCATTCACCTCATAACTGATAGATGACTAGAGCTAAATCTCCAAAAACATCTAACACTTTGATCTTCTTTTCAATTGCTACTTGTAGACCCATAACATAGGCCTCATATTCAGCCACATTATTTGTGCAATTAAAATTTAACCTGGCTGTGATGGGGTAATAGTGCCTATTAGGTGATATCAAAACTGCCTCAATACGATGACCCAAAGCATTAGCAGTTCCATCAAAATACATCCTCCATGATTTTTCAATAGGTTCATTTTCTTTAATGGCCATCACATCCTCATCAGAAAAATCTAATTTCATTGGCTCATAATCTTCGATTGCACGATCAGCAAGAAATTCAGCTATTGCACTCCCTTTAATAGCCTTTTAAGTCATGTAAATGATATCATATTCTGAAAGCATAACTTGCCACCGTGCTATTCTTCTTGTCAATGAGGGCTTTTCGAAGATATACTTAATAGGATCCAGCTTTGCTATGAGCCAAGTAGTGTGATAAAGCATGTATTGTCTAAGCCTTCGAGCTGTCCAGGTTAATGCACAACACATCTTCTCTAATGGTGAATACTTTGACTCATAACAGTGAACTTCTTACTCAAATAGTAAATTGCTCATTCTTTCTTATCAGTTTCATCTATTTGCCCCAACACACATCCCATTGAATTTTCATGCATTGTTAAGTACAAAATCAAAGGTTTTCCTGGCATTGGTGGCACCGACACAGGTGGATTTGATAAGTATTCTTTGATCTTATCAAAAGCTTCTTGGCATTCGCCATTCCATTCTCCAAGATCATGTTTTTTGAGAAGCTTGAAAATAGGATCACACTTGAAAATAGTTTTTTTGATTTGGCTCTAAATGTACATTTGGCAGGATTCAACTTCAACTGAAATCTTCTTAACCTATCAAACAGCTTTTTAAGATTGATTATATGATAATCTCCTTCTCGAGATTTTACGATCATATCATCTACATACACTTCTATCTCTTTATGCATCATGTCATGAAAGAGAGTCACCATTGCTCTTTGATAAGTAACACCAGCATTTTTCAACCCAAAAGGCATAACCTTGTAACAAAATGTCCTCCACATGGTCATAAATATGGTTTTTTTCATATCATCTTGGGCCATCTTGATTTGATTATAGCTTGAGAAACCATCCATAAAGGAAAATGTGGAGTGCCTAGCAGTATTATCCACTAAAGTATCGATGTGAGGTAAAGGAAAGTTATCCTTAGGGCTTGCCCTATTCAAGTCTCGATAATCGACACACATTCTCACTTTTCCATCTTTCTTAGAAATTAGCACTATGTTGGCTACTCATTCAGGATATTTTATCATTTCTAAAAATCTAGCATCGAATTGTTTTTTCACTTCCTCTTTAATTTTCAGCAGCATCTCTGGTTTCATGCACCTTAGCTTTTGCTGCATCGACTTACATCCTAGTTTTAAAGTTAACTTGTGCTCTACAATATCAATGCTGAGTTCGGACATATCCTGGTAAGTCCATATGAACACATCTACATATTCTCAGAGCAACTCTTTTAACTTCTATCTTTCAGCTAGTAAAAGAGATATACCAACTTTAACTCACTAATTCGATAATTTTTTGATAGGGTTTAATTGGCTTATCGTCATGTTCTATTAATTTTAACAAATCAAGAGGCAGTGTGTAGTTACTGAATCTTCCTTATTATCAAGTTCATCAACATGAATTAAGTTTTCAAAATCAAATATGAGATTATTGCCATGATTATCTTCATGTTCATTATTTGAGACCCTGCAAAGGGTAAGATGAAGATGAAAATAATAGAAGAAATACATATGAAGAGAATATTGGCACACAAAAATAGAATGGCAAGAAAATGATGGAAAGAAAAGAATGAAAAGTAAAATGAAAATGAAAACAATAGAAGAAATGTGGATGCATCTTCTAAGTCTTTTATTAGAATGACAAACATAAACACACCATAAAAAATCTCCTAATACTCGTAAAAAGTAATTAGGGATTTAAAGTTTCATAGTACATTACTTTTCCAAAGTTTTAAAGACAACAGGCAGCTCTGTAACTTTCCAATTATCCAGCTCAAAATCTGAAGGATAAGGGTACACGAATAGCTCTTCACTTCGACTCTTCTTTTCTTTATCATCCACCATTTGAATGGCCAGCTCTAAAAATTTTTCCACGAATCCTGCACTTGAGGCTCCCGGTAAATCTGGATAAATGTATCCTCCCGAGTGAAAAAAATCATAGAGGTATGAAATGATTATGGGCTCTGACTCCGACTCATATCCCCTAAGATTAGCTATCCTCTTATCTCTTTTTTCATTGACCATTCTTATTCTATCCCCTCTTGTTGGCTTATATCCCAAGCCAAATCTATCTCTCTTTTCATATATGGCCGATGGCTTTGTGATTCCTTACAGGTTCTTCCCATGTCCGACTTTAGGTTGTCATCTTATCTTAGTAAGTTGTTTGACTACCATTTTAGTTGTCGTAGACAAGTGTGGCAAATACAATTTAGATCTTTCAGCTATATATGTTGCATTGGCAATCTCGAAGGATCTATAAGAGCATTTCAGAGCTTCATCTGCTGATTCCACATAAGGAGTATTTATTGGTTGAGTTACCAATAAATCTTCTTCTTCTGCCACACATGTTAGCTTCCTTTCAACAATGAATTTAACTTTCTGATGTAATGAGGATGAGATAGCACCTGCCATATGGATCCACGATTTACCCAATAAACAACTGTATGAAAGAGAGATGTCCATAACTTGAAATTTCACGTTGAAAGTGCATGGGCCAATCTACAATGGCACTTCTATATCTCTTAGCACCTCTCTTTTGGTTTCATCAAAGGCTTTTACTATCGTATGACTAGGTTTTATATAAGATCCATCAACAGAGAGTTTTGCCAGAGTAGTCACAGGCATAACATTGATGAATGAGCCATTATCAATCAAAACCTTAGCCATTACATGACTTTTACATTTCACAGTAATGTGAAGAGCCTTGGTACTTCCTCTACCTTCAGGAGGAATCTCTTTATCATTGAAAGAGATATAGTTTGAAATCATCAAATTGCCAACAAGCTGTTCCACATATTCAACAAAAGCATTGTGAGACACAGATACTTGATTTAGCACATTCAGCAAAGCATTATGGTGTGACTCTGAACTGAGCAATAATGACAATAACGAAATTCTAGCTGGCATCTTATTAAGCTGTTCTACCATGTTATACTCATTATGTTTTATTAACTTTAAAAATTCACCTGCTTCACTCTCAGATACTGGCTTATGGCATTCTTTTTCTGGGGTTACGTCAAGAGCACTATGACTTTCATTTTCTTCTCTTACCTTGGCTTTCACTTTTCTAGCTTTTTTTAGAGCTTCTGGGGTATAGCACCTATCACTTCGAGTTATACCTCTTACACCCATTATGTTGACAGTATCTGGGTTGACTACGACATTATAATCATACTTTTAAGGTACTATTTTATCATTCTAATATGAAAAAAGGCCAGAAACTTTAATTGTCACCACTGATCGAGAAACGAGCTTTTCTAGCTTCGATGTTGGCTTCTCATCATAATAGATAGTTATTGGTCTACGCACAAACTTATTCTTTGAATTAATGGTAGACACTTTAGCTTTCACAAACTCTTTTCTTTCTTGGTAAAACTCTATTCGACCCTCATCCATCAATTTTTGCACCTCTTGATGGAATTGGTGACAATTCTCGATAGAATGTCCCAGAACACCTCCATGATAATTGCAGCTTTCAGTTGAGTTAATCGTTTCAAAGTAATTTTAAGGTTTTATTGGCTTCAACATGTCAGCTTTGACCAATACTTCGAACACCCTAGCCATTGGAGTCTTAACTTCATTTATTTTTTTCTTTATGTGGCTTTTTTACCCATCAATTAAGGCATTTATTGATGGTTTGGTATAATTTGGTAGAGGGTTCCCATTGACATTTAGAGTCCCTTGTTGATTGGTATCAAAATTTAATACTCATTCATTAATTAACCCTTGCACTTTGCGCTTTAAAGTAGTACAATTCTCAGTGGAATGACCTGGATTCCCATAGTGATAATCACAATACGAATTAAGGTTATACCATTTGGTAAACGGAGGTTTCATAGGTTCAACAATAACAGGAGCAAGTAGATGTTTCTCAACAAGTCGAGGATACAAATTTATGTATGTCATAGGAATGGGATCGAAAATGAGTTTTTCTTGAGTATTTCTTGGGGCTCTTGGACCACTATTAGGTTTCCATTCTGGTCTTATAGGTACACTAGGACGATTATAGGAATAGGTGGGTGTTTGAAAAGATAGCTGAAAATGGGATGGATAAGTTGGTGGTTGTAGTGGTTGGTATGGATGAGGGATGAATGTAACATTGTTTATGGAAGGGTAATGGGTTTGGTAGATTGGTATAGGGTAGGGCGTGAAACCTCTGAACTGTTGCCCTACATAGTTTACTACTTGGGCTTCATTTTCTTTCTTTCTGAGAGCTCAACCTTTCTTTACTCCACTTGTCTCTCCTATATCGAACTTGCCATTCTTTATAGCACTTTCGATAATCTCACCCGATATCATCATATCTGCAAAGTTTTTGGTTGCATTATCTATCAATCTCTCATAGTATAGTGCTTTCAGAGTATTCACAAATAAAACAATTATTTTTTTTTCGGTGAGAGGTGGTTGGACTTGTGCAGCCACTTCTCTCCATCTTTGTGCATACTCTTTGAAGTTTTTAGTTGCTTTCTTTTCCATACTTTGTAGAGATAGATGATTTGGAACCATATCCGTGACGTGCCAACATTGTGTAAGGAATGCCTTTGTAAGCTCTTGCCAAGAATAAATACGAGTCGTATCTAATTGAACATATCATTTAGCTGCAGAACCCGTAAGACTATCTTGAAATATGTGTATTAACAACTTCTCATCGCGAGCATGTGCTGCCATCTTTGGACAATACATGGTGATATGGTCATCGGGCATTTTGTGCCATCATATTTTTCAAATTCATGAACCTTGAATTTAGGCGGAATGACTACATTAGGGACTAAACAAAGCTCGGTTGCATCTGTGGAACCATAAAAATTTATTCTTTCCATTGCTCTAAGCCTTTCTTCTAATAACTTCATCTTTTTTTGAGCACTATTATCTTCCACTTTCTCAAATATCTTTATCCCTAGCTTTTCTCTTTCTTTGGGATCATCCAAATCAGGAACTAGGATTGGCTCGAGTGGTTTTTCCATCATGATAGGATTAACCAAAATTTGAAATTATCCCAAAGCAGGTGTGGATATCATTCTTGGATAAGGATTGGGATATCCACTGAGAATAGGAATTTGTACTCTAGTTTTTTGAGAATGTTGAGTCGATTGTGGCTTAAACCCTAAAGGGTAAACAGGATCCACCATATCTGGTGATTGCTCTTAAAAGCTGAGATTTTTTTCCACTGCTTTTCTCTTGTCAAGTTTCCTATGCATATCCATTATTGTACTAAGATCACCTCTTAGTTCTTTTTGAGCTTTCTCGATCCTCTCAAATCGACTGGTTTGTTCTTGCTCCATAATTCTTGTTTGAGTCCTGGTGTTGTATGAATGGCGAGTGGGTTGAGTCAAAATTTTTGAAGGGCGAGCTATCTTGTACCTTTATTATCATAAAATTTTTAGAAAAATTAGAATGCCATGTGTCAAAATTTTTATTTAAATTTTTTTTTTAAAATAGTGCAAATGATGTATGAATGCAAGTGAAAAAATATTTGCTCTTGGAAAAATTTCAATACTAGAAATTTCATTGATTCCATACAACTTTGATTACATGGGATTTATCATCCTAGAATTATATCCATAAAAGCGTTTGACTTGTTCATAATGGTCTTTTGCCTCGTCTAGAAAGTTTACTAGGCGTTGTCCATATTCTCTTACAGGATTGACTTCTTATCTTAATACTTCTACCTTTTCAACCATCTCTCATGCCTTTTTTACTGCCTTACAAACTTGACTGGTTATGTGCTCTATGTACTGTTACCTCTCTAAACTTTATGCTTTCCACATCATGCGAGCATCTCTTTCTGAATTACATGTGAAGATCCAATCTTTTTCTCTTCTATGCGACTCATCTATCATATGGTTCTTGTGATCTTACAGTTGTAGCTCCAACCCTTGGATCACTTGGTGAAGTGATTCTT
Organism: Durio zibethinus; assembly: GCF_047325235.1. Classification (NCBI taxonomy): domain Eukaryota; kingdom Viridiplantae; phylum Streptophyta; class Magnoliopsida; order Malvales; family Malvaceae; genus Durio; species Durio zibethinus. Next base: position 24,057,874 of record NC_143166.1, read on the forward strand.
TTTCATTCAGTACTTCAAAGTGCTTTCTTCTCTCTTTTACGAGCATGACTTTCAACCTTTCCTTTTCATTTTGGCATTCCACCAATCTTATTGAGGTTGTAGAATATAATCCTTTTCAGTTCTGACATTCTTGAGAAATTCTAGTGGTCTCTTCTTGCTTTTCTTGAGCATTACCTTTCCATTGGTTTATTTCTTCTCGAAGCCCATCCATTTCATATTACCGACTAAGGTGAGACTTAGTGACTTTTTTAGTTTTGAATTGGATTCGTAACCTCCTGTTTTCCTAGTGTAGATCTTTCAAATCACTATTAGCCACATCTCGTTCTTTTTATAATTTTTTTCTAATCTGCTCCCTTATAACTTGCTTCATACTTTAGTTGTCCCACCTTCTCACGAAGTCTCAAATTTTTTCTTTTCATTTCTTTTTTTTTCAGTTTCTAATTTTTTTTTCATAAGCTTAACTTCTGATAATTGAACTTCTGTTGAAATATTAACTGATTGGTGTGAGCTATTATCAGGAGAGAGTACTATGTCTCTAGGTCGCCTTGCTTTTCAAATTTAATAATCAAGAGTGACTTTGTCGATGAGAGGCCCTAGCTTCATTCTTCGTGTTCTTTTCCATGCTTGGATCAACTGCTCCGAGGTTCTTGATAGATTTGGTTCCCTATAAATGAATTCTACTTTGACCAGGCCATGAGTAGCATGAATAAACTGCTTTGCACTAAATTGCCTAAGTACCATTAATGGAGCGTAACTTACAATACCCCATAATCCTAATAACGGTATCCACGGCTCATTTCCTTCATGATACAACAAGGGCACACGAGGCATCCAAGGCGCCATCCACTCGATTTCATCCCCAGTAAGCCTTCGCAAGAAAAAGACCCAATCTTCCTTAGTTTTCAATGTTGACCATTGACTCTTATAGAACTCTTCAATTGGTGCTTTGTTTCGTAGATATGGCTTTGAAAATGCACTCTCGCCGCATTTAAAATGACTTCTAACCCACACATATAATAAAGGTGCACATCTTTTGAACCGTCCCTTTCCATTTCGTTGACAGAAATTCAATGATCGAATGGTTTTTGCTAAGACTGCTGGTGCGGGATTAATTGCTTAGGTTTCAATTTGCTTGAAAAAATCTACCATAGTTATCTTAATGTAACCCAAAGTCTTTGGAAAGATTACCATGCCATACAATGATAAAGCAAACACAGCCATGCCTTTGTCATCATTTAAGTGCTCCTGAATGAAGTTTCGGAGAAAGTCCCAATGAATGCCGAGATGTTCACCTTTAGATTTCGTGAAAGAATGAATGGTTTCTACTTTAACCCCCATAAGCTTGGCTAACTTTTTGCAATAACTTGATTTTGGCTTTCGGGTAAATACTTTATCTGGACATTGTAGTTCTATCATGAGCAAAATTGAATATTCCTCGATAGTTGGCACCAAATTTTCCTGATTAAAAGTGAAGCATCTATAGGATGAATCCCAAAACTATATAGCTGCTTTGACCAGCTGTTCATCAATCACTACTGAAATGAAAGATGCAATCTGCCCATACTTTTTGCAAAAACCTTTTTTTTCTTCACTTAACTGACCCTAGACAGCAACTAACTCTTTTAAATCATTCTATGTGAGATCTAAATGCACTTTCTCGAGTAATTCAGACACATAACCGGTAGGCAAACAATCTCCATTCTTTTGTTGAACTTCTTTCGACCAAACATGTACTTCATTATACGATTCACATGGCACACTGACTGAGGATGAGCAAATTTATAATTTTACGGGATCCATGAAAACTTCTTAGGAGAAATATGTCCTAGAACAAATATCTCGATGCAAAACTATATGATATGATTAATGCAAAAAAAAAAATGAAACAAAATTGAGTTAGAGTGGTTTGAAAAAAAAACATTTTTTTGTTTTTTAATGTTTTTGAGATTTTTTTTGTTTTGTTTTGTTTCATATTATACACAACTTTTATTCTTAGGTATTTCCTACAAAAAGATGGACAAGGCTCTACATAAAGCTGGTTTCCTAAGCTTATTATATGCTGGGTTTGGATTGACAGGATCTAAAGGTTCCCAAATTGTTCCTCACTGTCGTCTATGTTGGACTAGTAAGGCACCCCAATCCTCACCCATTACAAGCTACGAATGGAAAGGGTTCAATTCGAGTGGAAGTATTTTGCTTGCCATTACGGAGGTTATCACCTCACGAGAGGATAGGTACTTTACTTCCTCCTATAAAGGACGGAGCCCGGGTATAAAGCTCATGTATGAGATGCATCGTGCCATTGTGTGCAAATATATCTTAATTTATTGAAAGCAATATATACAAAAAAATAAAACATAAGAGGCATAGTAAAGAAATGTGTGTGAATTTTTTTACTTTTATTTTTTATTTGTTTTGTTCTATTTTTTTTTTTACTAAAATGAAGAATAACAATTTAAGAAATTGATTAAGACTATTTAAATCAAAATTTGAGGATAATAAGTAGTTAATTTTGGCCTGACTCTTAAAAACAAATGGTTTTCTCCCCAACGAAGTCGCCAAGCTGTCATAATGGTTTTGTGTCCGCCCGATGAGTTTGGAAACAAAATAAAAAAATAACGGAGTTGCTACCAATCTTTTTTGGCTAGGTGCGATTGGCCACCTACTAAAAACATATCCTTTTAAAAATTTTAAATTAATTAAAATTTATTAAAAAGATAATTTTACGATCTACGAAACAGTCTGGGTTCGGGAGTCGGTTACGCGTGGGGAAGGATTAGTACCCCCATACCGTCCGTTAAAAAATGGTACCAATTAACAACGTGTTATCCTTTGATTTTGATAAAAATAGTCCAATTTTCGGTGTTCGAAAAATAATTTCCTTGATTTTTTTATTTATTAGAAAAAAATTTATTGTCAAGAAAAATAAATTAAAACCTTTTTATTGAAATAATTCTTAAAATGTTTTAGTACATTGGTAACATTAGAAGAGCTTTTTCTCACCTAAAGATTTCTTGGGCATCGCTTCTCAGAAAACTTTAGAATCTCATCTTTAGAGGCTCGAATTTATTTTTCGTAAGAAAATGTCATGTATGCAATGCAAAATGTTATCATGTTTATGTACACATTTTATTCTCCTTTGTTAGAAATTTTATTAATTATTTTATTAATATCTTATTTAAAATTGAAATTTGAAGAAAAAGGAATTTAATTATATTGAAGATTTTCTATAAATATTCCAATACGTTGGTAATATTTTTTACAAAAAATCTTCTCACCTAGAGATTTCTTAAAGCATCTTTACTCGGAATACTTTTAGAATCCCATCATTGGATTAAATTTCTTTTCTTCTCATTTTTATTACTTATATTTTTAATATATTAATCAATTTTTATTTATTACTAACAAAAAGAAAATTTTTATTATATTGAAAATTTTTTATAAATACTCCAATACAATGGTAGTATTTAAAACAAATTCTTCTCTCCTAGAGATTTCGTAGGCATCACTACTCGGAATACCTTTAAATCTCATCATTGGATAAAAATTTCCTTTTCTTTCATTTTTTATTACTTTAGTATTATTATTAAATTTATTTTTATATTATTGTTTTTAAAGTTTATTTTAAAAACTAACATAATTATAAAAAATTTAACCATAATTTCATAATTTAATCTAACAAATATAAATATTTTAATATACATAAATATTAATAAAATAATATATAAAAAATAAAAAAAATTCAAAAAATTTTTTTTTTACCTGAACCGGATCGGTCAGCGGTTCGGTTCGACGGTTCGGCTCGGTCTGGGTGAATCAACGATTCAGTACCTATTTGATTCAGTCTGGGTGGTTCGATTCTAATTCAGTCAGATCGATCAAAGTTTGATGAAGAAAGCAGGTCGCGTGTCGGGTGCGCGGACCCCAGGTCGGGTCGCAGGTTGACACATAGATCATGGGTTCTTAAAACGACGTCGTTTTGGGTCTTTAATGAAACGACGTCGTTTTGGGTCTTTAATGAAACGACGTCGTTTTAGGTCTTTAATGAAACGACGTCATTTTGGGTCTTTAATGAAACGACATCGTTTTGGTTTTGATGATTTATATAAAAGAGCACAAACGACATCGTTTTGGTTTTGGGTCTTCTTCAGTCGGACTCCGACCGGTCGACTGCCTTCATTGTCGCCATCGCCGTCGTTCGTCGGTCACCGATGGCCATCGTCAGTGGTCAAAAAATTCTCAAAAAATAGGCAAAAAATCTTCTCGTCCCCCTAAACACAGATCTGGGCTTGGTTTCTCCTGAAAGTATTCCAAACAACCTAGATCGACCTTCAAAGTTTTGGTAAAAAATATATTTTTTTTGTTTTGTGTGTTTTTTTGGTTTATTTTTCTTTTGTGTTTTTACAGGTATATTTTGGTGTTGGGTTCCCCGTTGTAGGGGACTGTTTCTGTTTTTTTTTTTGTGTTTCTACAAAGTTTTTTTTTTTTACCAAAAAATTTTTTTTTTGCCTTTTTTTTTTGTTTTGCCTCCTTTTCGTTTGCAAATAACAAGCTCTATTTATAGAGCTTTTTGGGATTCAAATCCCAGATCTTTTGAGATTCGAATCCTATTTTTTTAACTGAGAATTCACATCTGTCATTCGTGATTGGTGGCTTGTCGATCGATCGCTGGCAGCTAGCGACAGTGATTTTAGACTTTAATGATTGTGCATTTAATGCACTAGATTTGAATCGGATAAGAAAGAAAAAGAAGGAAAAAAAAAAGAGGAAAGAAAGAAGAAAAGAAAAAAAGAGAAGAAGAAAAAAGCAGAAAATGGGAAAAAATATTAAATAAATAATAATAATAATAATAATAATAATAATAATAATAATAATAATAATAATAATAATAATAATAATGGTGTTTACATTACATATGGCAACGTTTGTGTTTAACAATGTTGCTAAATGAATAATTTAGTGGCATTTGTATCGTAAAACGCCACTAAAAGTAACAACGCTCTTAGCAGCAAATGCCACTAGCAAGTGGCATTTTTTGTACAAATGCAACCAGAGCAGCAGTGTTTTTCTTAAAAAAACTTCACTAAATTAGCGGCATCTCAAAGATACAAACGCCGCTAATATAGAGGTGTTTTCATATACAAATGCCTCTAAAGTAGTAGCGGTTTAAGTTACAAACACTACCAAAGTAACAGTGTTTTTCTTATAAAAATATCACTAAATTAACGACATCTGAAAGATACAAACACTGCTAATATAGAGGCATTTTTAGATACAAATGCCTCTAAAGTAATAGCATTTTCAATTACAAACGCCACCAAAGCAACAATGTTTTTCTCATAAAAATGTAACTAATTTAGCAGTGTTTTAAAGATAGAAACGCCGCTAAAATGGTGGCGTTTTTTTTAAAATGCCATTATTTTTCGTGATGTATGTATAGCCGATGCTCTCAGTGGCATTTTTTGCAAATGCCGCAAATCTTTTAGTGGTGCTTATAAACATCGCTAAACGTAAAAAAAAATCCACTAAAAACCTAAACCCCTATAGTGAATGAATGAATAAAAAATAATAAAAAATTATAATAGAACACTAATAAAATCACTAGTGATGATTTTATTAATAATTTACTTAAAAATTTTTCTAAAATATTCTAAAAGTGTTAGAAATATTTTAAAAATTTTCAAGCATAGAAAAAAAGACATTATTAATAAAAAATAAAGTCACAAGTGGTGATTTTTTAAAAAATATTTACACAAAAAAGTTTTTATAAAATATTCTAAAAGTGTTTGAAATATTTTAGAATTTTTCAAATAAAAAATTATTAATAAAAAATAAAGTCACAAGTGGTGATTTTATAAAGAGATTTTCTCAAAAATTTACCAAAAGTGTTGGAAATATTTCTAATAAAATAAATAAATTCATAAAATAACAATAAAGTCATAAGTAGTGATTTTATTGAAAATATTCGTGCAAAGAAATTTTTTAAAATATTCTAAAAGTGTTAAAAATATTTTAGAAATTTTCAAACATAAAAAATTACTAATGGGATAATGATAGTCACAAGTAGTGATTTTATCAAAATTCTTAAACAAGATTTTCTTGAAATAGTACGAAAATGTTGGAAATATTTGGAAAATTTAAGCAATAAAACTTTTACTTATCTCAATAATAAAATAAACAATAAATAACCGTTTCAAAGTAAATTAAAATTCTTTTCGATAATGAAATTAAGAGGAAGTCACAAATGGTGATTTTTCTCCAAATTTCAGAATCGTACGAAAAGTGTTGGTATAAGAGAATCATGGTTTATTTTGAAAACATAGAATGAATCTGGTGACAAAGCCTCTTCAAAGGAATAAGTGATTTCTTTAAATACTCTTGAGGTGAGAAAATTTTTTAAGTTATACAAAAAATGTTAGAAATAACTTTAAAAAATTTTCAATATTCAAACAATAATAATAATATATAATAAATACAATAAAATTGGTGACCCATCACACCTCAACAAAAAAGATTGGTGGTGACTCCTAACTTTCACGTCTAACAATCGAATCCCTAGGCTAATATATTATGACAACTTGGTGACTCTGCTAGGAACTTAGAGAGTCAAACCAAAAATTAATTTTATATGATCCTAGGTCTTTGTTGAATAGTCTAGTTTTCTTTATTCATTCATTTTATTGATTCAACTACTAATTTCTCCTTAATTTGTTTATTTATTTGTTTGAAAGGTGTTTAAAAATCTGTTGCTTCACACATTGTACGTGCATATCATATCATGAGCTTTAAACTCGAGCTCTATCCTTTTTAAGAAGGGGTAGAGTACTTATACTTTCATGAGGTATTAACATCTACAATGGCTAGCAAAATACTCCCACCTAAATTGAATATTTTCTTTTTGTAGCCTATCATGGGTGAGGATCGGAGAGCCTCACTAGTCCAGCGTGAACAATAGTGAGGAACAATTTGAGAACCTTTAGCTTATTACCCTAACCCAACATATAAATGACCTAAAAAGCCTACTTTAAGATAGAGCCATGACTATTTATAATTTAGAATTGTCCTAAATATATAAGGACACATGAGGGAACAGGCCAAAATTGTTTAAATTTCTTATTTGTCTCATGCATCATCACATTTTCATATAAGGAGTTGTTTGCTACATACCAATTTTGACAAAATGAATATCGGTTATAGCTATGGAAAGCATAAAGTAGATTCAATCTGCATTGATCCAACATGATGCCTTGAAAATTAAATTAGAAGAAACACAAAGTAAAGAATGAAACTGTTTATTGATAGATTATGTGTCTACTTTTCACAAGAAGGTTCATCTTAATTTGAAGCAAAATGACTTTTCCAATTTGGCTTTGATTTGGAAGTAATGGACCAGCACTATGCGAGAAAATTTTCAAGAGAAATATGGAGACTTAGCATTTCTTCTCTTAGTAAAGGTGGATGAACAACTTATTAAAGCCATCACATGGTTTTGGGATCCTTCGTGCAAATGTTTCATGTTCAATAAGGTGGATATGGTGCTCACAATTGAGGAGTATTCTATGTTGTTTCACCTACGCTTTTCATGTCTCAACAAAGTTTATTTATGAAAGAAAAGCATAGGCTATTGTAAAAAGCTTGCTACGATGATGAAAATCAATGTGGAATAGGTGGACAAACATGTTAAAGGAAAAGGTGAGAATGCATATATTCCTTGAGATTTCTTGCATAGTCACCTCATTAAAACTACAGATGACAAATGGTGCATGACTCTGTTTTCTTTAGCTTTATATGGGATGGTGGTATTCTCAAAAGGACTTGGATATATAGATGCAACAGTGGTGGATTTCTTGGAGCAAGCTAAGAAAAATGTCAATTAGACACTAGTTATTTTGGCAAAAACCATTAGATCATTGAGTTTTTATCGACTAGGAGGAAATGCTCATTTTATAGGGTGTATAAAACTATTATATGTGTGGATGAAAAGTCACTTTAAAGCCAAGAAAATTTCACAAACCTTATCTCGCCTATAACATTCCCTTTAAGGAATTTTGTGAGATTAAATGGCCAAAATTGAACTCCAAGAAATAGTGGATATCCTATTTATGAAATTTGACTAGCTAACAAGTAGTGTAGAGGGTGCCCTGCATGCCATATGATTCAATACTTCACAACTATGATGACAAACCTTGGGTTCAATACCCTACTAATGGTGCTGAGATAGTTTGGATATGAACAGTTCATTTCAATGACACATAGACTTAATAAGTTAGGCTTTGCATACAGTGAACCGTATTCCATAAAGATGGCTGGAGAGATTGTCCAAGCTTGGAAGCAAATGAAAAGAATGGATTGAGGTTGATGCACCGACAAGATTAGCCGAAAATATTCTCTATGGCACATTAGGCGGGGTAAAGATGTTATGATTCCAGATAAAGATAGTCCAAACAACCCATCTAGTCCAGTCTCTCCAAAGCTTTGAGATTTGTTGCTAGAAGCAAAAATTGCAAAGAGAAAAAAAAAAGAAAAAGAAAAATTGGAACATGAAAACAAAAGGCTCAAAAAAGAGATTGAGGAAAGTTTGTAGTGACAAGAAAGAAAAATTTAGCAACTCAATCAATATAAAAATGGATGAACGAATTTGTTCACTAATTTAAACAAGACACATTCATCTACCACTCTTAAACTAGCTCGACTCATAAAAGAGAACAAACAATTGAAAGTGAAAATACAAGAAAAAAAAGATGCATTTTCAGAGATGTAAAGGTATAATTTGATGTTTTAGAAAGCTATCAATGAAGTTAAAGCTCAGGTTTTTATTCTAGAAGAATAGTGCCAAGAATACCTTAACAGAGGAGAATAGTGGGAGAATGCAAACATGGTAAAACAAAAACACTTGAAGCACTTGTTTGAACAAATCAGTATGGCTTTGCATAACGCAGTAAAAATAGAAGATAGGGCCAAAGAATTGAAGATAATAGTACAACCAATTAGGACACATAGCTTGAATTTGTTAAACTTCCTTGATAAGGCATAAGATCAATATTAGCAAACAAAGAAGTCCCTTTGATAGGCAGTAGACTTTGAGCTTTTATGGATGTAACTTTGGATCAATAATGAGAATTGTTTGTTATTAATTGATGTGTGGCAAACTCTCTTTAATGCATCATGTTCATTTTTTTTTGTCCATTTTCCATTGATGCATTCATTCATACACTTGTTTGAATAAGACATCAAAATATAAAATCCTAGTTCACAACAATTATGGTAATATAGGTTTAAGAATAGCTTACCCACCAAAAATTCCAATTCATCCCACTCACCATTCATTCAATACTAAGGCTTAAACAAAAATAATGGAAAAAAATAGGTAGTTGATTCGAGAATATTAAAAGGGCACAATAAGAATTAAAAATGGATCTTGACAAAATAATAGACATGCTTAAGAATCTCGATAAAAGAAAAGCAATAGAAAGAAATCCTAGCTTTTAAGAGCAATAATCAAACATGGTGGATCTTGTATAACCCCCAATGTTTGAGCCTTGACAACCCCAAATGTTTTAAAGAGTCGAGGTGTAAATTTCTATTCCCAGAGGATATCTATACACTTATCCAAGAATGACATCCACACTCGTTCTAAGACAATTCCAAAATTTTGCTAATTTATTTGTTGTGGAAAAACCATCTGAGCCAATCCTAATTCTTGATTTGGATGATCTTAAGAAGATAAAAAGCTAAAAATGAAAGCACCTGAGATAGTAGAGCACTTAAGTTCCTAGTTGAAGATTAAATTGCTAAAAAAAAGACTTAGTGCTATAGAAGGAATATATTTTTATGGCTCGATGGATGCTGCTAAGCTTTGTTTGGTTTTAGATGTGGTTATCCCACTTAAATTCAAAGTTTCTGACTTTGAAAAGTAAGATGGCATAAAATGCCCAGTGACTTATGTCACTATATATTGTCGTAAGATAGCTACGCATGCTCGTGACAAAAAGTTGTTGATGTACATATTTCAGAATAGTTTTATAGGTTTTGTATGGTATGTACAAATAGACAAGACTCATATCCACTTTTAGAAAGAGCTTACAAGGGTATTTTTTACTCAATATCAGCATGTCATAGATCTAGCTCTAGATCGTTTATCTCTACAAAGTATGGAAAAAAAGTAATTGAGAGCTCCAAAGAATATGCATAAAGGTGGAGAGATATGACTACACAAGTATAGCCTCCCCTCACCAAAAAAGAAACAACTATTTTGTTTGTTAATACCCTAAAAACACCATATTATGAAAGACTGATAAAAAATGCGACTTAGAATTTTATAGATATGGTGATTTCAGGAGAAATTAATGAGAATGCCATAAAAAATGGCAAGCTTGACACAAGAGAGACGAGTGGAGCAAAGTAAGGTAGAGCTTTCAAAAAGAAAGAAAGTTAAGCACAAAAAGTAAACTATATGAGGCAACATATTAAAGGTTTTACTCTATACTCTACATCAATATACCAAACCTAGTACTCACCCATAAATAATGTGACATCCATCTCTCATCCATATCAGCTATTCAACAATAAGCTTATCCATCCTCTTTTCAATCCCACATAAATGTACAGCCATCCTGTTGCACCTATTAGACCAGAATGGAGACCCAACTAGGTTAGTGGTCTAATAACCCCTAGAAATACAAAAAAAAAAAGCCTCTTTTGACTCTATTCTTATGACATATAATAACTTGTTCCTTTAGCTTATGAAAAATCATTTGCTAGCTCTAGTTCTTCATGAACCATTGAAACCTCCATATGCTAAATGGTATGATCCTAATGCACATTGTGATTATCATTATCGAAATGCAGGCCATTCTATAAAGAACTATACTATTTTGAAGTGTAAGGTGCAAGAGTTAATCAAGAAAAAAATGTTAAACTTTGATACCAACCAACGAGGGGCACCAAATATTAATAAAAATCCTCTACCAAATTATACTAGGCCAACAATAAATGCTTTGATCGATGCCTAGCTATGCTATGTTAAAAGAAGGATAGACGAAGTCAAAAATTTGATGGCTAAAGTTTTTAGAACTTTAGTTAAAGCTGATATGCTTGAACTAATAAAGCCTTACAATTGTCATCAGATGATTAAATTAGCTGAGAGTTGTGATTATCATAAAGGTGTTTTAGGGTATTCTATCGAGAAATATGATCAATTTCATCAAAAGGTATAAAGATTGATATATATGGGTCAGATAGAATTCTATAAAGAGAGAAAAGATTTGATAACTGTTGAAGTGTTTACCATTAATACATCAATAAAATTTATGCGTAGACCTATAACCATTTATTACAATGAAAAGCCAACTCCAATGCTAAAAAGGCATGTTTCCTGACCAGTACTGACTATTAAAGCCTCTAGCCCTTTTCCATACTAGAGTGAAAAGGTTATACCATGAAAGTATGATTACTATGTTATGGTCAACCTAGATAGTGCAAACATAACAAGTGTAGGAGCTATGACTCTAAGTGAGAGATGTTACACTTCAAAAATATTAGAGAAAGTTAGAAAAGAAAAAGCCAAAGTTGGAAAGAAAAAAAAAAGTCAGAGTAACCCTATGGTAATCCCTAATAAGGAACATCAAAAGCTAATCTCTAAAAAATAAAGCTTGTGAATTTTTAAAGCCGATAAAGTATAGTGAGTATAGCGTGGTAAAACAACTGAATAAGATGCCAACTAAAATTTCACTATTATCACTCTTGCTAAATTTAGAATCCCACTACAATGCTTTATTGAAGATGTTGAATCAATCATATGCATCCCATAATGTATTTCCTAAGTATGTGGAATAGCTTATTGGTAATCTGGTGGTCTCCAACTATATTTCTTTTAGTGATGAAAAGATTCCTCCAAAACATTAAGGAAGTACCAAGGCTCTTCACATTATTGTTAAGTGTAAGAGTTATATAGTGGTTAAAGTTTTAATCGGCAATGGATCAATTAATGTCATGCCTATGACTACGTTGGCAAAACTACCTATTGATATATCTTACATGAAGCCTAATCATATGGTTGTTCAAACCTTCGATGGAACCCGACAAGAGGTGTTAAGGGACATAGAAATGCCATTACAAATTGGTCCTTGCACTTTTAATGTGAAATTTCAAGTCATGAATATCTTTCATACAACTACTTATTAGATAGGCCATGGATTCATATGATAAGTGTTGTTCCATCTTCACTGCATCAAAAAATTAAATTCATTATTGATGGAAAGCTAACATGTGCAGCAGAAAAAGAAGATTTATTGATAACTCAACCTATGAATGCTCCTTATGTGAAAACTACAGATGAAGCTTTAGAATGCTATTATAGATCTATTAAGATTGCCAACACTATATATATGGTTGAAAAATCTAAATTATATTCATCAAACTTGTTTTTTACTACTCAGATGATCGTTAAGTAGCTTAGTAGAATATGATGGCAAGCTCAAATCAAACTTGAAAAAAATCTACAAGGAATTATAAAGCCTCCAACAATATATGACAAGAAAGATAGATTTCACTTAGGCTATAAGCCAATAAGAGAGTATAGAGTGAAAATGATGAATGAGAAGAAAGAAAAAAGAATGGCCAATCTTGGAGGATATGAGCTAAAATTAAAGTTGATGTCATTCCTTACCTTTATAATTCTTTTCGATCGAAAGGATGTATCTACCTAAATTCACCTGAAGCTTTAAATGCAAAATTTTTGGAAACTTTTTTTGAGCTAGCCATTCAGATGGTGGATGAGGAAAAAAAGTAAAAGTCAAGATGAAAATTTGTTCATGCACCTTTGTCCTCCGAATTTTGAGCTAAATAATTGAAAAGTTATAGAGTTGCCTATTGTCTTTAAAACTTTTGAAAAGTAATATACTATGAAATTTTAAATCCTTAATTGCTTGTTCCATAAACATTAGGAGATATTTTATGTTATGTTTTAAGTTTGTCATTTTAATAAAAAACTTAGAAGATGCATCTGTATTTCTTTTATTATTTCCATTTCCATTTATTCTCCCATTTTTATTTTTTTATGATGCCAGTGTTATATGCCAATATTCTCTTGATTTCACCCATTTTTAAGTTCTCAACTAATGAATATGAAGATAATTATGACAATAATCTTGGATTTGATTTCAAAAACCAAATTCATGTTGAAAAACTTGATAATGAAAAAGACTCAAATGATTACTTCTGTCTTTTGATTTGTTGAAATTAATAGAGCATGAAGATAAGCCAATTAAGCCCCATGAGAAGTTACTGAATTAGCAAATTTAGGAGATGATGAAAATAAAAAAAAAAAAAGTTAAAGTTGGTACATCCCTTCTATTAGCTAACAAGCAAAGGTTAGAAGAATTGCTTTGAGAATATGCGGATGTGTCTATATGGCCTTACCAAGATATGCCAAGACTCAACACTAATATTGTAGAGCATAAATTACCTATGAAACCAAAATGCAAACTAGTACAAAAAAAAGTAATACACATAAAACCATAAATGTTGCTAAAAATTTAAAAAAAAAGTAAAAAAGCAGCCCGATGCTAGATTTTTAGAGGTGGTAAAATATCTTGAATGGGTAACCAACATAGTACCAGTTCTAAAAAAAGATGAAAAAAAAGAATGTGTGTTGATTATTGAGATATGAATAGGACAAGTCCTCAGGATAATTTTTCTCTACCCTATATCGATAATTTAGTGGATAACATTGCTCGACATTTCACATTTTCCTTTATGGATAGTTTCTTGGGCTAAAATCAAATCAAAATGGCTTGAATTGATATAGAGAAGATAATATTTGTAACCATGTAAGGCACATTCTACTATAAAGTCATGCCTTTTGGATTAAAAAATGTCGGTGCTACTTATCAAAGAGTAATGGTGACTCTTTTTCATGGCATGATGCATAAAGAGATAAAAAGTATATATAGATGATACGATTGTAAAATCTCATGAAAGAAAGGATCCTGTAGTCAATCTCAAAAATTAGTTTGATAGGCTAAGGAAATTTCAGTTGAAATTGAATCTTACCAATTGTGCAGTTGGTGCTAAATCAAGAAAATTGTTGGGATTTATGGTTAGTGAAAGAGGAATCAAAATGAATCCAGATAAGATATATGTCATTCAAAACTTATCCCCTCTTTGTACTCTGAAGGAAATGTAAGACTTTGTAGAAAGATTGAATTATATTGCTCATTTTATCTCTTAACTCACCTATAAGTAAGATCCCATTTACAAGTTTTTTAGAAAATATGATCTAAAAAAATGGAATGATGAATGTTAAAAAGCATTTGATAAAATCAAAGAGTATTTGTCAAATCCAATTATGTTGGTACCACCAGTTTTGGGAAACCCTTAATTCTATGCTTAACAATACATGAGAATTTAATGGGATATGTATTGGCGAAAAAAGATGAAACCAACAAAAATGAACAAGCAATCTATTACTTGAGCAACAAGTTCATTGATTATGAATTCAAGTATTCACCATTGGAGAATATATGTTGTGCATTGGCTTGAACAACTCGATGGTTCAGACAATACATGCTTTAACACACCATTTGACTTATAGCAAAGTTGGATCCCATTAAGTATATCTTCGAGAAGCCTTTATTGACAGGAAGATAGCAAGATGGCAAGTTATGCTTTGAGAATATGATATTGTCTATGTAACTCAAAAGGCAATTAAAAGAAGTGCAATAGCTGAGTTTCTTGCCAATTATGTAATCAAAGATTATGAACCAATAAAGCTAGATTTTTTTTTATGAAGATTTAATAGTTGTTTCTCAAATTGAAAAGAAAAAACATGTTGAAAAATCTTGAAAGATGCATTTTGATAAAGCTGCGAATGCCCTAGGTGATGGTATTAAGACAATTTGAATATCTTTCGATGGATGTTATTATCCCATCACAGCTGATTGAATTTCAATTACACAAATAATATGACTAAATATGAGGCTTGTGTTATAGGGTTGCCAGCAACGATTGAAAAAGTAGATAAAAGTATTAGATATATTTGGAGATTCAGCTTTAGTCATATATCAGTTATGAAAGGAATAGGAAATGAGAGACCCAAAGTTGATTCAGTATCATGTGTACATTTCTAAGCCAGTTAAATAATTTGAAAAAAAATTCAATTTGAGCATCTACCTAGAGAGGAGAATCAAATTGTTGATGCACTGGCTATTTTGACTACAATAATCAAAATAGATGCAAATACTAAGATCCAACCCATTAAGTTGGATGTGAAAGATGAATGAGCAAATTACTCAAAAATTAAAGATGAAGTTTATAGGAAACCATGGTATCATGATATCTTACAATACACCAAAAACCAACAATACCCAGAGCATGTAACAAAAAATGATAAAAGGATTATCAGAAGAATGGCTATTAGTTTCTTCCTTAACAAGGATATCATTTATAAAAAAAGTCAAAATTAGGTGCTTCTAAGATAGGTGAATACAATCGAAACTAAAAGGATTCTTAAAAAGGTACATGACGAGGTTTGTAGGGCACATATGAATGGTCACATGATGGCTAGATAAATTATAAGGGCTGGTTATTATTGGTTGATAATGGAAAATAATTGTATTAATTACGCTAAAAGATGCCATAAGTGTCAGATTTATACTAATAAGATCCATACTCCTCTATCAACTATGCATGTTTTGACACCTTTATGGCTATTCTTATGTGAGGCATGAATGTCATCGATCGCATAACCCCGAAAGCTTTAAATGGGAATAGATTCATCCTTGTGATAATTGATTATTTCATGAAGTGGATAGAAGCTGCATCATATGCTAGCATGACTCAATTAGCGGTTTGCAAGTTCATAAAAAAAGAGATAATATTCAAAGGATTATTTGTGACAATGCCAAAAACTTTAATAGCAAAATGATGAATGAAGTTTGCGCATAGTTCAAGATCCATCATCATAATTCAGCACTATATCATCCAAAGATGAATGAGGCAATAGAAGTTACAAATAAGAATGTCAAAAAGATCCTAAAAACATGATTGATACATACAAAAATTGGCATGAGAAGTTCTCTTTTACCTTGCATGTTTATAGAACATCAGTTAGAACCTTTACTGGGACTACCCCATTTTCATTAGTTTATGGAATGGAAGCTATGTTGCCAGTTGAAATGAAAATTCTCTCTTTAAGAGTTCTAATGGAAGTTAAACTAAAAGAAGCTGAATAGGTTCAGAATCATTACGAGTAGTTAAACCTCATTTAAGAGAAAAGACTTACAACACTTTGCTGTGGTCAACTTTATCAAAAGAGGATGATGAGAGCATGTGATAAAAAAAATTCACCTTCATCACTTTCGAGAAAAAGACTTAGTGCTTGAAAGGATCCTTTTAAATCAACATGATAATAAAAAAAATAGACACTAAACTAGGAAGGTCTGTATATGCTGAATAAAGTTTTTTTTTATGCGGCATTGATTTTGACAAAAATGGAAAAAAAATGATTTGCCTAATCTAATAAACTTAGTTGCTATGAAAAAATACTTTGCTTAAAAAAAGAAAAAAAAGGAAAAGAAAAAAGAGGAAAAAAGGGATATATTTAAGTTGAAAACCTAAAAAGACAGCTTGGATATAAATGAGAGGTAGCACCATGACCTCACAACACAGGGGCAAATATAGTTTGATGAGCTTTAAAGGATCAAGGATGCCATCTGGTTAAGTTTCTAAAAAAGAATACGAGAATAACTTGTTCATGATTATCTTGAAATCAATTTTTTGGTGCTTTTATTCCCACCCAAAAACTTTTATTGCTATGCTTTTCTTATCAATTTGATTAAATTGTGTTCTCTCTTTGAAAAATAAAAATAATACATATCTTTTCCTTTATCTCATTTCTTATCAGTGTCCTTCATACAAATGAGTAGGAGAAATGTGTAATGCATTTTATTTGTTTTGAAATTAAAATGATGAAAAACTAACCAATAACATGGAAGTTCCCAACATTACCTTTTAAAAGTTGACAAATGTAGGTAGAAAATGACAAGAAAAGTATGATAAGACATTGATATTGTAGACTTTTAAAAAGGGGAAAGGATATTGTTGTGAAAAATGCAATGATTAGACATCAAGGACAAGTTAGTTCTATGGCAATTGTTGAGGATTTTAATGATCAAAGTGAAAAGGTGAGAGATTTTTAGAACCTTACACCACAATTGGAAATGAATAATTTGATTGCTTTACATGTATTGCATTTTGAGTATTTGGTACATGCATCCATAAAAGGTTAAGATCATGAGTTGTAGCAACGACAAAGATTTTTCATTCTTCAATGAAAAATAAGATTTTGGCCTTCATGTACAAAATTGTTTAAAGATAAGACTTCAATATTCAAAAGAGACAAATTTGCTTTTTCAAATATGAGATTTCAGTTCCAAGAAAAAAAGAGAATTTTAAAGTTATTAAGCCTTTTCTTAGATGAGCATTTTAAACTTTTAAAGTTATCGAGCCTCTACTTAGAGGAGCTTTTTAGATTTCAAAAGTTGTCAAGCTTCTACTTAGAGGAGTTTTTAAAATTTTTAAAGTTGTTGAACCTCTACTTATAAGAGCTTTTAATTTTTAAAAGTTATCGAGCCTCAGCCTCTGCTTAGAAGAGCCTTTAAATTTCAAAAGTTGTAGAGCCTCTACTTAAAAAAGCCTCTCAAATTTTCAAAAAAAAAAAATTCATGTCCAACATTTAGCTTTTATCTACCCCGACAAAATTATTGTCTTTTGGTATTTGCCTTATTCTTGGTTCTTAGTGATATGTAAAGAAGGGCACTTGTAGACACCTATTTTGTACGGGTAAAATCAAATTTCTCAATTTTACTCCTATCTCATCTCGAATTTCTTATTAAGCCTAATTAGATTTTAATCCAAATTCAATTTTGATTCTTTTTCTTTTTATTTAACTTTAATTTTAGTTTATTATTATTATTATTATTATTATTATTATTATTTCTTGTCTTTTTTTTCTCTTTTCTTGTTGATTGTCTTTCCCATCTTTCTTTTTTGGTTTGTCTTAGAGTCTTTGGTGCATTAAATGCAATGTTAAACTCTACAAAAAAATGTCAAAGGTTGAACTTTGGTGGAGGAACTCACCAGTGGCTACCATAGTTTCTTTCTCAAGTAGCATTTTTTCTTCTGCAAATCCCATTTTTTCATCTTCAAATCCTAGAAAATTTGGGATTTAATCTTCTTATGGGATATAATAGACAAAAACATAGAGGGAAAATGAGGAGAACCTAAGAAAAAGAAAAAAAAATTATATTTCTATTATAAAAAAGAGCCTACAAAAACACAACAAAAATAACAACAAAACAAAAACATAGCCCCTGGAACGAGAATCATAACGCCATAAAAAAGGGTATTAGGCTAAAACTTTAGGCTTTGATCTATGCCAATTAAGATTGCTTTTCACAAAACGGAAGAAGGATTTGTGTTTAGGTGGTCGAAAAGAGTTTATGGGCAATTTTTTGAATTTTTTCAACAACTGATGATTATGACCTACAAGGGTAAACAACAGCCGGCACTACGCTGATCGATCAACTTCTGGGTTCATTGGGTTTTCTAGTGGGGTTATTTTTATTTTAAAAAGAGAAGCTCTATTTTTTAAAGAGAGCCCAGAGAAAAATGAAAAAAATTTGCCTTTTATATTGTTGCCAAAAAAAATAAAATCAAAATGACTTCGTTTTAAAGAGTAAGATCCACACGTGAACCCGACCCAGACCTAAGATCTGCACACCCAACCTACGACCTAGCTTTCAATTGATTTCTTCAGATCGGTTCAATTGAATTGGATTAAACCATAACAAACTAACCAAAACCACTCCAGATCAAGGTGGATTACTACTAAACTGTTGCTTGTTGTTGACCGATGAAAAATTGGTATTTTTATTATTTGTTATTTAATTCATTATTTATTTTTTTATTTTAATTTACAATTTAGGATATGTTAAAATAAATATAATAATAAAAAATAAAAAAATTTGGAATAATGAATGAATAAAAAATAAACAAAATATGATAAAACAATAATAAAATCACAAGTGGTGATTTTATTAAAAATTCACATAAAATTTTTTTTTAAATATTCTAAAAATGTTAGAAATATTTAAAATTTTCCAAGTATATAAAAAACATTATTAATAAAAAAAGTAAAGACACAAGTGATGATTTTATTAAAAATATTTATACAAAAAAAATTTTTTAAAATATTTCAAAAGCGTTAGAAATATTTTTAAAAATTTCAAATAAAAAATTATTAACAAAAAATAAAGTCACAAGTGGTGATTTTATAAAGAGATTTTCTCAAAAATTTACCAAAAGTGTTGAAAATATTTCTAATAAATAAAATAAAATGATAAAATAATAATAAGGTCATAACTAGTGATTTTATTGAAAATATTCATGCAAAGAAATTTCTAAAATATTCTTAAAGTATTAGAAATATTTTAGAAATTTTCAAACATAAAATATTATTAATGGGATAATGATAAAATTACAAGTGGCGATTTTATCGAAATTCTTAGACAAGAGATATTCTCAAAATAGTATGACAATGTTGGAAATATTTTGGGAATGTATCTAATAAAACTTTTAGTTCTCCCAATAACAAAATAAATAATGAATAAACACTTCAAAGTAAATTAAAATTATCATCAATAATGAAATTAAAAGGAAGTCACAAGTGGTAATTTTCTTCCAAATTTTTAAAATCATACCAAAAGTGTTGGTATAAGAAAATTATGATTTACTTTAAAAATATTAGAATGAATCTGATGATAGGAGCCCCTTTAAGGAAATAAGTGATTTCTTTGAATATTCTTGAGGTAAAAAATTTCCTAATCTATATCGAAAGTGTCGAAAATAACTTTAAAATATTTTCAATATTCAAATAATAATAAAAAATATAATAAATACAATAAAATATTAAGTAAAATACTATTTAAATAAGACCATTTTAGGATTTTATAAAATTAATTGGTTCTATCTTTGGACGAGTGCTGTGGGGTTGCTATAACTTTTCCCATGCACAACCATACTCCTAAATCCAACCTCAAATTCGTGGACCAAAAAATAAGATTGTTGATCAATCATACTTTAACAAAAAATATTGGTGGTAGCTTCTAACTTTCACGTTTGACGATTGAGTCCTTAGACCGATACATTATAACATGCTTGATAGAATGAAAGTTGAGTATCAAAATGAGAATTTTATTTCTTTCATTAGGTACCAAACTTATATAAGACGTATAGTACAAAGATATTTTACATATTAACTCTAAAATAATACTATGAAATTTTAAAGGTTTGTTAATTAATTTGGAATTAGGCATTTGAAAATTTCATAACCTCAAGTTAATTTATTGATTTTTTTTAATAATAATTCAGAATAATAAGTTATTTCAATCTTTATATTGATCTTATCAAAGGTTTATGTTTTTAATATAGCCAATGAAAGACCATCAAAGCTCAAATCTAAGCCCTCTCACTATCCATATAAAATAAGTGAATTAATAGATTGAACCAACTTTTGGATGATATTTTGTGATCATTGTTTGTATGATTGATTTTCAATTTAGCATAGTTTCATTGAAGAGTTAAGATAATATTTTAACCTTGTAACTCACTACATATGTGAAAGTTGAGTAAATTGCATGGTACAAATTTTGTATAGGATTATTTCATTTTCATACATGATCTTAAAAATTTAATTCTTTTTCATCTATGATTTTTTTTAAATATATCAATTTTATGAATTGTTATTAAAGTTTAATGAACTATAACATCTTAGAGTCATGTATATCCATGTGAGATCTTCACATAACAAAAAAGGTTCCTTGGTTTTTTTTTATTAAGCAAAAATTTGTGCTATATGATCATGTATGTGTTATTGCCGAGACATATTTCTTTAAAATTTAAAGCTAAACTATTAAAATTAAAAAAAAAATTGTATAAGACATTCAACTGCCTTAATTCAAAATGTGTGTTTTTATAAAGAATAAAAAGTGTTGTCTTTTGGAATGAGTTATAATTATTTAAAAGTAATCTTTTACTTATAAAAAATGAATAATTATGAGTTATAATTATTTAAAAGTAATCTTTTACTTATAAAAAATGAATAATTACATTTATGGTTATTTAAAGGGATGTCTTCTTAATGAAATAACACAATTGTTAAATGAAACAATGCAAATTAAGGGATACAACCCTTGGTTTCTTTCTCTATAAATAGAGATGGAAGAAGACATTTGAAAAAAAAAATGAAACATTTGATAAGTTATTAGACTTCTTTATCTTTCACTCTCAAAATAAGACAAGTCTCTTAGACTTGGTTTATTATTAAAAAAAAAAACTTTGTTCAAAAAAAGGTGTATTTGTGTCACAGAAAAGGTGTTTAATGATTTGAATTTCACTAGTCAAAATGAATTCAAAATAAGTTTCATTGTATGTTATAAACTATTTGAACAACCTCTCTTGCATCTCTAGAACTAGTGGGGGGAGGAAAATAAATCAAAAGAAAAGTGGCCATTAGGTCATGTTTAACTCTGTTTGGTTTTTCGTTTTGGTGCCAATAGTCTACTATCATGCAAGGGATCATCACATTAATAACAAGAGATATCTCAAGGAACAACAAAAATATTATATTTGTGTAATTAAACTCTTAAAGAACTATTTTTATTTAATAAAATACTATTTTTCTTCAATCAAACCCTTATCTAATGGATTTTAATAGTTTTCGTACAAAATAAAAACTAAATAATATTTTAAGGGTTTGATGAATACAATAAAAAAATAACAATTTATTTATAAAATGATAAAGTATAGAGACCTTTTAGTATTTTAGCCACATAAATTTAAATGTTAATTGACAAAATAGATGAATTTAAAACATTTTTAAAAAGTGATTGATGAAAATTTTGTGTTTAAAGGAACATTGATGAAAATGAAAATATTATACAAAATCATGAATGTTTGATGATTTTTATCACAATTTTAATTTTCATGACCAGTGCGATGAATTAACACTTCCTCTATTTATGAGAATGAAAATTATCAAAAAAGAAAGTAAATGAGAGAAAAATGAATATTCATTACAAGAAGGTACAAGGATGTGTTAAGTGAGGAGTTTAGACAAGTGAACACTAGCATAAAATTTAAATCAGGGAATCATATTTAAGCAACAAATATTCAAACAATCATGACAACATTCCAAAATTTTTCTCTTAAAACCTATTCCATCGATGCACTTAATCTTTTCGAGTTCGTTGTATTGGACATTACCCTTGATACTTGGAAATTGATACTTTTTCACA
This sequence comes from Durio zibethinus, assembly GCF_047325235.1. Lineage (NCBI taxonomy): Eukaryota > Viridiplantae > Streptophyta > Magnoliopsida > Malvales > Malvaceae > Durio > Durio zibethinus. The sequence continues at coordinate 24,080,229 of NC_143166.1, forward strand.
TCTAAGCCATCTTTTTGGGTTTTCAACTTAGATCTTTCTTTCGACTCAATCTACCCTTTTTAGGTTTTTAGTTATAAGTTCTTCTTTATTTTTTCATCATTTTTTATTTCCTTTTCATCTTTTTGTTTTTTTCTTATCTTTTTTTTTCTCCTTTCTTCACCCTTCCTTGTCTCTTTCTCAAGTAAAGTACTTTTTCACAGCATCTGAATTTATTGGATTTGACAAGTCATCCCCATCCATTTCTACCACCTAAAAAAACTTTTTTGATTACATATGTACCCTTCCAATTAGGCATCCATTTTTCTTGATTATCATGCTGATTCAAAAGAATGTTTTTTAAAACCAATTCTTCTTCACGAAAATGACAAAATCGAACTTTCTTGTCATGTGCTTACATCATTCTTTTTTGGTACAACTGACCATGGCAAAGAGCTGTGACCCTATTCTCTTCAATGAGGTTCAATTGTTCGTAACGATTCTAGACCCATTTCACTTCCTCTAAATCCACTTCCTTCAAGACTCTTCAAAAAGGAATTTCCCTGTCAATTAGTAGCATAGCCTCCATCCCATATACAAGCAAAAAAAAAGTTACCCCAGTAGATGTGCGTATTGATGTCCTATAAGCAAGCAATGTAAAATGTAACTTTTCATGCCAATCTTTATAGGTATTAGTCATTTTTTCTATTATCCTCTCGATATTTTTATTAGTAACTTCTACTATCCCATTCATCCTTAGGCAATATGAGGCCTAGTTATAGTGCTTTACCTTAAATGAAGCATAAACCTCCACTAACATCTTATTATTCAAATTGCGAGCATTATCAGAGATGATCTTTTCTATAAGGCCATAACGACATTTTGTCTTTCTCTTTATAAACTTGCACACTACTGCCCTTGTCACATTAGCATAAGAAGCTGCTTTGACTCATTTTGTGAAGTAGTCAATCATTACAAAGATAAATCGATGCTCATTTGAAGCTTTTGGAATGATGGTTCCAATCATATCCATCCTCTACATGGAAAGTGGGCATGGAGGTATGAGAACATGTAAAGGAATTGAATGAGAGTGAATCTTATCTGCATAAATCTGACATTTATGATATTTTCTAACATAGTTGATGTAGTCACTTTTCATTGTTAACCAATAATAGCATGTTCTCATGATTTGTCTAACCATCATGTGACTATTTACATGTGCTTTACAACTTCTTTCATGCATTTTTTCAAGTATCTTCTTTACTTCAGCAGCCTTCACACATCTTAATAACATTTGATCTCGACTTCTCTTGTATAAAATTTTTCTATCAAGGAAAAATCTCATAACTAGTCTTGTAATAATGCATTTGTCATTTTATGATGCATTTTCTAGGTATGGCATTTGACATATTGCATGACGTCATAGTACCAAGGCAGGCCATCAATCTCTTATTCAACATTTGAGCAATATATTGATGATCCTTGCACATTCAATCGAATAGGTTGGATTTTCATTTTTATCACTCACTTTAAACATTGCTACCACTGGAGCCAGAGCATCAACCATTTGATTATCTTTTCAAGGAACATGCCAAAATTAGACTTTCTTGAATTGTTTGATCAAATCTACCACACACTTTTGGTATCGCACCAAATTTAAATTTCTTGTTTCCCATTCACCTAATAGTTAATAGATTACCAAAGTCGAGTCTCCATATGTTTCTAACACTCGAATCTTCTTTTTAATTGCCATTTGTAGGCCCATTATACATGCTCCATATTCTGCCACATTTTTGGTGCAATAAAAATCCAACTTCGCAATGCTTGGATAATAATTTCTATTAGGGGATATCAAACCTACTCCAATCCTATGCTTTAAAGCATTTGAAGCCCTATCAAAAAACATTTTTCATAGCTTTTCTATTGGTTTACCTTCTTCATTTTGGGAAATGATCATCAAATCTTTGTCAAGAAAGTTAAACTTCACAGGCTCATATTCATCAGTTGCACGCTCTATAAGGAATTCAGCTATCACACTTCCTTAAATCGCCTTTTGCACAACATATATGATATCATATTCAGAGAGCATGACTTGTCATTTTGCTAACCTTTCTAACAATGATAGTTTTTCAAAGATATACTTAAGATGATACGACCTAGCTATCAACCAAGTAGTATAGTATAGCATATACTGTATGAGCCTATGGGCTGTCTACACCAATATGCAATACATTTTCTCTAGTTAGGAATAGTTAGACTCATATTCGGTAAACTTCTTACTCAAGTAATAAACAACTTGCTCTATCTTTCATGTTTCATCATGTTGCCCCAATACATATCCCATAGAGTGGTCGTGTCTAGTGAGATATAAAATCATCGATTTTCCTATAACAGGCAATACCAACACTACCAAATTGAACAAGTACTCCTTAATCTTTTCAAAGTCATGTTGACATTTTTCATCCCATTTGTCGAGGTCATATTTTCCAAGCAACTTTAAAATTAGGTCATATTTGGAAGTAAGTTAAGAAATAAAGTGCAAAACATAACTCACTTTCTTAAAAAACCTTCTACTTTTTTTTGCTTTTGTAGGGTAGATAAGTTTTAGATAGCAAGTATCTTATTTGGGTCAACTTTAATGCCTCTTTCACTAACCACAAATCCCAATAGTTTTTCTAACTTAGCACCAAACGTACATTTAGTTGGATTTAGCTTAAGTTGGTACTTCTACAATCTTTCAAACAACTTTTTAAGATTGGTAACATGATCCTTTACCTCATAAAATTTTACAATCATGTCATCCACAGACACTTCTATTTCTTTATGCATCATGTCATGGAAAATGGTTACCATTACCCTTTGATATATAGCTCATGCATTCTTCAATCCAAAAGGCATAACCTTATGGTAACAAACATGATTTTTCCATATCAGAAGGGGCCATTTTAATTTGGTTATATCTTGAAAAACCATTCATCAATGAGAATGTGAAATGCCTAGCAATGTTGTCCATAAGAATGTCAATATGAGGCAAAGGAAAATTGTTTTTTGGGCTGGTCTTATTTAGACTTCTATAGTCCATGCAAATCTAAACTTATCTTTTTTGGGAACTAAGACTATGTTCGTTACCCATTCCAAGTATTTGGCTACTTCTAAAAAGCATGTATCAAATTACTTTTTTACTTTTTTTTTAATTTTAACAACATGTCCAACTTCATGCACCTCAATTTTTGTTACACTGGCTTACATTCTGGCTTTAATGGCAATCGATGTTTAACAATATCTTAATTGTGTCTTGGCATATCTTGGTATGACCATGCAAACACATCAACAAACTCACAAAGCAATTCTTCTAATGTCTCTTTTTCTATGGACAAAAGGGATGTGCCCACTTTAACCTCCTTTTTATTTTCCTCATCACCTAAATTGATAGCATCAATGGCTTTCTCATGAGGTTCAATTTGTTTTCTTTCTTATTCCATTAGTTTTAATAAATCAGGAGACAAATTGTACTCATCTGAATCCTCTTCATTATCAAGTTCATCAACATGAATAGGTTTTTTAAAGTCAAATCCTAGATTATCATCATGATTATCCTTGCATTCATTATTTGAAAACCTAAAAATGGGTGAAATAGAAAAGATGTAGATGTGTGTGTAAGAAAAGGAAAGGAAAAGAAATTATAACATTGAATGAATGAAATAATAGAGGAAATGGAAATGCAAAACACTAGTTATTTTATTGAAATGATAAAGAAAAGATAAGCTCATACAAAAATCTTCTAAATGATCTTGGGTAAAAACATTGGGAAAAATTAACTCACTAGATTATTCTTTGAAAGATTTAAGGATAATAACAATTTCATTATTTTTCAATTATTCAATTCCTTGCCTGGGGGACATGGATAGATGAGGGGCTTTTCTTTCTAAGTTGTTATCACTTCATCATCCACCATATAGATATAGAGCTAAAAATAAGTCTCTTCTATATTCAGCTTAGGTTTCCTTTATGTGACCTTTAGTGAATCAGGGTAGATGCATTCGCCTAGACAAAATGTATCATAGAGGTAAGGGATAATCATTCTTTCATACTTTGGCTCATGTATCTTAAGATGAGTGAACCTTTTCTCTCTTATTTAAGCCATATCTCTTTTTTTTTATCATCGTGACGTTGAATCCTAGTCTAAACCTTTCCTTGTTTTCAAACACCCTTGGTGCCTCCTTGATTCTTTGTAAAATTTTTTTGAGGTCGTATCTAGCATGCCATCTTTTACCAACTATTTGTTTGATGACCATCTTGGTTGACTTGATAAGAGCAGAATGGGCATCTTCGATCTTTCTCTCACATAAGTTACGTTAATAAATTCAAAAGATCTAAAAGAACATTCCAATGCCTCTTTTACAACTTCAACATATGAAGTAAACATGGGCTTGATTACCAATAAATCTTCTTCTTCAAAAATGCAAATCTATTGATTTTCACTATGAACTTTACTTTTTAATGTAGAGATGATGGGATAACACCTACCATATGAAATCATGGTCACCCCAACAGATAACTATAAAATAGCGAAATGCCTATGACTTGAAATTCTATGGAGAAAATACACAACCCTATTTGCATTGGTATGATATATTCTAACACCTTTCTTCAAGACCTGTCAAAAGCCATCGCTATTATATGACTGATCTTCATATATGATGCATTAATAGGTAACTTTGTTAAGGTGATCATGGCCATGACATTGATTGAAAAGCCATTATCAATAAGAACTTTACCTAGGATGTAGCCTTTACATATAGTAGTAATATGAAGAGCCTTAGTACTACCTTAACCTTTTGGCAGAATCTCATCATCCTTGAAAGTTATGAAATTTAGAACCATAATACTCCTCATAACATGGTCAACATTCTCAATAAAGATGTTATAGTCCACATGCACTTGATTTAACACTCTTAGTAAGGAATTCTAATGTGGTTCAGAGTTTAACAATAGCGGTAATAGAGAAATTCAAGTGGGCATCTTGTTAACTATTCTACCATGCTATATTCACTGTGTTTAATTATCTTTAAAAACTCACAAGCTTATGTCTTAGTGACAAGTTTTTTATATTGTGCATCTTGAACCACTAAAAGATTAGTTTTTTCTCTTTCTCTAAACACCTCTTTTTTTTTTTTAGCTTTTCCTTTTCAAGCATTTTCTAAGATTTTCAAAGTATAACATCTCTCACTCCATTTCATTCCACCCACTCTGGTTATTTTTGCAGTGCTGGTGGCATTTGGGTCACTTATAGCTCGATAGTCATTTGATCTTTATTCCATGACATTGTAATCATACTTTCACAGCACTACTTTGTCACTCTGATAAGGGAATAGGCTAGAGACTCAAATTGTTATAGGTCTCATAGGAAAAAAAATAGGCTTTCTTTTGGCAAGCTTAGCTTTTCATTGCAGAAAATAGTCACCAGCTTAGGCATAAATTTGGAAAACATATTCCCTAAAGGTCTTCCTTTTGTTATATTCATCATAGACTACTTTTGTGTCTTATTTAATTTTTCATTACAATAAATTACCACTGGCTTAAGCACAAACTTAGAGAACATATTTTCTGAAGATCTTTCTTCTATTGCATTCAACATGTTTTGATAATCTCTTTTATAAAACTTTACCAAGGATGAATCCATCACTGTTTGCAGCACTTGGTGAAACATGCTACAATTCTAGATAGAGTGTCCTACCACATTCATGTGATAAATACAAGTTTGGGTTGAGTCATAATCTTCATGATGAATCTCTTATTTTGAAGGAATTGCATGAAGCATGTCAGTTTTGACTAAGCTTTCAAACCCTTAATCCATTAGGGTTTTCACTTCATCAATGTTTTTCTTAACGTGCCTTGCCATCTACTATCTATTGCATTGATTATTGGTCTAACATGATTTGGTAAAAGATTTTGACATTTGGCTTTTTGCTAGTGTCAAAATTTATGTATCCTTTCTTAATCAAGTGCTACATTTTGTACTTAAAAAATGTGCAATTTTTTGAAGAATGGCTTGCAAAACCATCATGATAATCACAACAAGCATTCAGATCATACCATCTAAGGTATAGAGGTTTTAATGGTTCTATGAGAGGAGGCATAGTGAATGGTTTGCTACTAGCTGAAAGGTTCAATGAAGTTTTCTCTTGAGTGGCTCGTGACCCTCTAGGATTGTTTGTTGAACTATTTGGTTAAATGAAAGTTTGGGCTATAGGTGTGAGGGTATGAGTAGGCTTGCAAGGGTGAAAGCTTTATAGGAACCTTGGTTGTGGCATTAGTTGATATGAGTATGAACTTTAAGAAATGTTATTTATGGTGGGGTAATAAGGCAAATAGGTTGGACAGGGGTGATATGAGATAAAGTTTTTGGGTGGTTGATTCCCATAGGCCACAACATATGCCTTTCCATCTTTCTTCTTAGGTGGCATTGCTTTCTTGGAGCATATCTACAAATGATCTCTATCTTTATGAACTTGTAGACTACAAATTATGTCACACTTCCAAATGAAGCTACTTCCACCCATTTCATGAAATAATCTATCATCATGAAAATGAACCTATGCCCATTAGAAGCCTTTGGGAAAATAAGACAATGACATTCATACCCCACATAGAGAATGGCCAAGTTGGTGCCAAAACATGTAAAGCAGTCAATAAGGCATAGATTTTATCAGCATAGATCTAGCACTTATGATATTTTCAAGCATAATCAATGCAGTCACTTTCCATTGTTAACTAATAATACATTGCTCTCATGATTTATCTTGCCATCATATGCCTATTTGCATGTGGCCCACATATCCCATCATGCACCTCTTTAATACTTTTCTTTGCTTCGGCCTTATTTACACATCTCAACAATATTCTTAAAAAGAAGCTTAAAAATGAGATCACACTTGTAGGTAAGCTAAGAAATGTACCAAAAAATGTAGTTCAGTCTACCCAAAAACCTCAAACTTCTTTTGGTGTACTTTAGGGTGACAAATTTTGAATGGCTCATATTTTGTCAAGATCGACTTCAATCCCTCTTTCATTGACCACAAAGCCTAGCAACTTTTTTAACCTTACCTCGAAGGTACACTTAGCTAGATTCAACTTAAGTTGGAATTTTCTCAACCTCTCAAATAGTTTTCTAAGGTTGGTGACATGATCTTTGTTTTTTTGAAATTTTGCTATCATATCATCCACATACACTTCAATCTCTTTATGCATCATGTCATGAAAGAGAGTCACCTAGGCTTCTTCATATGTTGCCTCGGCATTCATTAAACCAAAGGGCAAGACTTTGTAGCAAAATGTTCCCCACATGGTCACCAAAGTGGTCTTTTCCATGTCATCTGTAGCCATCTTTATATGGTTATACCTTAAGAACCCATCCAGAAAAAAGAACATCAAATGCCTAGTAGTATTGTTACCAATGTGTCAATATGAGGTAAAGGAAAATTATCCTTTGGGCCAGCCTTATTCAAATCACGATAATCTATGCCCATTCACACATTTTCATCTTTCTTGGGGATAGGTACTATGTTGGTGACCTATTCTAGATACTTGGTCAGTTGCAAGAAACTTGCATCAAACTACATTTTCACCTCTTCTTTAATCTTTAACAGCATTTCAAGTTTTATTCACCTTAATTTCTATTGGATTAGTTTACATTCTGGCTTTAAGGATAGTCTATGCTCTACTATTTCTATACTAAGCTCCAGCATATCCTGATAAAACCAAGCAAACACATCTACGAATTCTCGAAGTAGATTTTCCAATCATTGCCTATCTTCTGATGAAAGTGAAGTGCTAATTCTAACATTTTTCTTATCCTCTTCATCTTCTAAATTCACCAATTCAGTTATTTCATGATGATGCTCAATTGGTTTACTTTTTTAATTAATAAATCCCATTGGGTCCAAAGGGATAACATACTCTTCAAAATCATCTTCGTTAACATGTTCATCAATGTTAATTGAATTCTTAAAATTAACCCTTTGATTGTTATCATGATTATCTTTCTGTTCATTTAAAGACTTGAAATTGAATGAAATTGGAATATATTCGTGAAATGTATTGAAAAATGGAAAAATGAAAGCACTAGAAGAAATGAATGAAAATGCATCCTTTCTAATCTTTATTAAAATAATAACAGATAAATGGCCCAAACAAGAAAGACCACCCTAATACCTTAGGCATAAGCTATAGGACGTACAATTAAATTGAATTGGTTTCAAAGGTAAAAGGCATTTTGATGATGCTCCAATTGTTTAGCTCATAATCTGACGAACAATAGTGAACCTACATTTCTTGCTCAGGCCTTTTTTCATCCACAATTGCATGGATGGACAATTCAGTGAATACCTTTTTTATACTTTATTCTAAATCTTCTTTTGTAATTAGGTACATGAACCCTCCGAGCTTAAAGGTCTCATACAAGTGTGGGATGATCATTAGTCTTACTATCTTATTTCCTTGTCCATTTACTTGTCTTCTTTCAATCTCCCATCTTTCTACCTCATAGCCTAGGCCTAACCTCTCACTATTGTCCATTATTATTGGGGGCTCTTTTATCCTTTGTAAATTTTTGCCTAGCCTTACTCTAGGATGCCAGCCCTTATTGATAACCTGACTCACCATTATATTCAAATATTGTTGGCTTTTAAGTCTCTCACCTATAAAAATTAACTAGTTTGAAGGACCAATAAGAGCATTCCATCACTTTTTTAGCAGCTTCCACATATAAAATATTTAATGGTTGGGTTACTAACATGTCTTCCTTCCCAAATACCACTACCAATCTAACTTTTACATTGAATTTGAGTTTTTGATGTAGGGTAGAAGGGATAACACCTACCATATGAATCCATGGCCTTCCCAACAAACAGCTATAAAAAAAAGAGATATTTATCACTTAAAATTTTACATTGAAAGTGCACAGCCCAATTTGCAAGGGCATCTCTATATCTCTCAGGACTTTTCACTTGGTCTTATCAAAAGCTTGGATGACCATTTGGCTATCCTTCATATGTGAATAATTGACAGGTAGCCTTGCCAAAGTTGACATAGGTATGATGTTAATAGTAGAACCGTTGTCAATGAAGACCTTAGCTATAATATGGCTCTTGCACTTGACGGTGATATGCAGAGCCTTGGTGCTTCTCTTTTCTTCTAGAAAAATCTCATCATCACTAAATACAATGTAATTTGGCATGACCAGGTTTCCAACTAAGTGGTTCACATATTTAACAGACACATTATATGCCATATATGCTTGGTTTAGCACTTTCAACAAGGCATGTTAATGTGGTTTCAAATTTAATAGCAAAGATAACAATGAGATCCATGCTGGCATCTTGTTCAACTATTTAACCACTGAGTATTCACTATGTTTTACCAGTTTCAAGAATTCATAAGCCTCTTTTTCTAACACCAGCTTTTGACATTCTTCTTCATATACCACTTACAACTTAATCTATTCTTTTTTTACTTTGGCTTTTTCTTTTTTTACCCTCTTCAAGCTTTTTAGAGTATAACATCTTTTACTTCAGGTAATACCCCTTACACCAGTTATATTAGCGACATCAGACTTAAAGTCATTCTCCTTTTGCCCCTAGACTACTATATCATAGCTATATTTCTAGGGCACAGTTTTATCATCTTTATATTAGAATGAAGCTGGGAATTTAAAAGTTATTAACCTGGGAATGAGCTTGTCTATGATCGACTTTGGCTTATCTCTATAGTGAATTGTTATCAATTTTAGAAATAATTTTGATGGTTTATCGATCATAGATACTTCAGCACTTTTTGAATCCTTCCCTTCTTCATAGAATTCAATCTGGTATGAATCCATAAGCTTTTGTACCTCTTGATAAAACTGCTCACATGTTTCAATAAAGTGACCAGACACCCCATTATGATATTTGCAACTAGTATCTGGTATATATTTCCCATGATAACTACATGGACTCTTTGGTCATATCATGTTAGCCTTTCATAAAGCATCAAATAGCTGACTGAGAGGTTTCTTGATTTTTGCCACTTTTTTTTTAGATGACACTCTTATTCTTCACTTAGAGCATTCACACTATGGTTAGGTAGAAAATTGCTACTAACATTAGGCGAGGCCACCCCTCTTATATCAAAGTTGATCATTTCATCTTTGAGTAATTATTACATTTTGAGCTTCAAGGCAATGCAATTCTCAGTGGAATATCTAGCAATTCCATAGTGATAGTCATAATGGACTGTTAGACCATACCACTTAGGGTAAGGTAGCTTGAATGGCTCTAATTAGCTATAAGTAATCAAGTGATTATCATAAAGCTATCGATATAATTTGGTATATGTCATGAAAATTGGGTCAAATATGTGTTTTTTATGAGTAGTTCATTGCTTTCATAAACCACCTATTGGGCTAGCTGGATGGGTCTGAGGTCTTGAATAAGGTTAAGCATTAGGACTATATATGGTAGTTTGAAGTCTAAAAAGGGGTTGATAGGTCGAAGGGTAGGATGGCTATAGGATTGGTTGGTACTAGTAAAGGGAAGCATTATTCACAATAGGGTAATATAAAAAGTAACCTTATGGTAGGTAGGGTTGATAACCCCTGAACTATTGTCTATCAAAGCTCAAAACTTAAGCTTTAGTCTTTTTTTCTTTAGGGCTCTCTCAGTGGATGCTTTCCCTCTTTCTAATTTGCCATTCTTGATGGCATTTTCAATGATTTTACCAGAGATCACCATATCAACAAATTTTTTTATTGCATTCCCTATCATCTTTTCATAATAGAGAGATTTCAAAATACTGACAAACAACACTGTGGTTTCTTTTTTAGTTAGAGGAGGTTGCACTTGAGAAGCTATATCCCTCCACCTCTAGACGTATTCCTTGAATGACTCATTTGCTTTTCTCTCCATGTTTTGTAAAGATAAAAGTTCAGGGACCAAATCTATGATATATCGATATTGACTAATGAAGTCACGAGTCATATCATTCTAAGAATGGATGTGGATTCTATTCAACTAGACTTACCACCTAGCAGTAGAGCCAGTGAGGCTGTCTTGAAATACATGCATTAACAACTTCTCATTATGAGCATGAGCAACCATCTTTCAATAGTACATGGTAATATGGGTCTTAAGGCACTTCGTACCATCATATTTTTCAAACTCCAATACTTTAAACTTTAAAGGAATAGCAACATCTTGGATTAGACAAAGCCCAACAGCATCTATAGAACCATAAAAGCCAATTTCTTCCATAGCTCGTAACCTTTCTTCTAGCATACTAATCTTTGATTCTTTGAAAGATTTAACCACTTTTTTTCTCTCTCTTTTTTTCTTTTAGATCATCAAGATCGGGAACTTGGATTTGTTTCACTGTCTTTTCATTAAAAACAAGATTCACATAGCTATGGTAATGCCTTGGGTTCGAAGCTGATGGCATTCTAGGATATATAGGTATATGAACTATTGTGGTGGTACCTCTTATGTAGACTGGTCTTAAGGTGGACCAAAACTAAGTGGATATAGAGGGTTAGCCACCCTTTTGTGATGGATGGTCCTGTTGGCCAGTATTCTCTTCTATGCTTTTCTTTTGTTTAACTTGTTTAGAGCATCTAAAATTTTACTCAACTTGTTTTCAAGCTTTTCTTGAGCTTTTTCTATCTTCTTAAGATGGTGAGAGTTTTCTTGCTCCATTTGTCTAGCTCAGGCCCTTATGTTGTATCGATGAGTGGGTTTTTTGTCGAGTGTAGATATCCTTGAACCTTGAGTACCACAATTATGATTATTAGAAATTATATGCTCTATGTTTGATATGTAAATGCATGCATGAAATGTACTAATATTTGCCACATCACCATTATTGATAAAAAGAATCTCAATTTGAAACTTTATTTAATAAAATTTCAAAATTACATCCTAACAAAGCCAAAGTAGTATTCTAAAGTCTTAAGCATTATCCTTTGTTCCTAAACATTATCCTAATGCCTCCTTATAAATTTCCTAGCTTACTGGTAATGATTTATGCCTCATCTAGGAAATCAAGCAATCGGCACCTATGAGCTCCCACTGGTTGCACCACAACCTTCAAATCTTTTACTTTTTCTTTCATTTTTTATGTTTTCTCTGCAATAATACATAGTTGATCGAACAAATGCCTTAGATGCTTTTATTTTTCTATGCACATGTCCTTCCATAACTTTTTTGTTTTGCTTGCCTCATACATTAATTAGACAAGGCTTCTACTTATGCTATATTAGTTCACTATCCCTTGTAGCATCTAACTATGCTTGCATGCCCTAGCAGTGGCCTTTTGTCCCTCTTCCACCTTCGCTTTCAATAATTCATGTTTTTCAAAAGTCGAGCAAGCTCAAGTGTGACTAATGAATGTGTCATGTCTAGATCGTTGAATAAAGCTTTCCACTAATCTTTTTGCTCTGTGATGTTTTGGACTTTCTATTCTTAGAGCCTTGAACTTTCTTCCATTTTTAACTTTAATCATTTATTTTCTTGTTCAGCTCCTTTATCTCAGTTTGGAGTTTTCTTTTAGCTGTTTCTACTTTGAGCAATGGATCTTGAGGAGTCAACTTTAGGGAATGGCTAACTAATTGTTCTTGAGAAAGCACAATATCCTTACCTCTCCTTACATGCCACACAATATATTTTGGGGTGACGTTAACCCCGGTGGTTTGCTTTCATGCCTTTTTTACCTTTCCAATCATTCCATATACCCCTTTCTCAATGAAAGAGAATTTCCACTAGTTAAGTCCATAGGTTTCTAGAATGGATTGCTCATATCTAGATTGTCTTCTTACCAAAGTTGGGGCGTAAGTAACAGCACCCTATAGGCCCAATAGGAACACCTAAGGTTGATTGCCACAACTATACAACATTGTGTCATGACGCATCCAAGGTGTTCTCCAAATTATCCCTTGACTATCAAGGGCCCAAAAATATGAAACACATTCTTCTTTTGACCTTGCTTTAGGCCATGTGTTGCAACAAAACCCCTTGATTGGAACGTTAGAACACAGGCATGGTTTATGAAACTAGCTTTCTTCACACTTAATGTGACTTTTCATCCATACATAAAGCAACTGTAAGCACTCATTAAATTGACCTTTACCATTCCTGCAACAAAAATTCAAAGAACAAATGGTTTATGCTAAAATGGTTAGTGCTGCATTGACTTTATATTCTAATTGATCAACAAAGTTTATCACTGTGACATCAACATATCCAATGACTTTTGAAAAGATTACCAATCCATATAGAGCTATAGCGATTGCCATCATCCCCTGATCATCATCCAAATGCCCTTAGATAAAATCTCATAGGAAACTCCATGGGATAGTCTTACTTTCACCTTTTGTCTTGACACATGCATCAACTTAAAGTAGGCTAAGTCCGAGCATTTGCACTAGCTTTTTATGATAACCCACCTTATTTGACCAGTAAATCTTGTCTGGGTTTAGTAAATCAAAGCAAAGTAAAACCATATATTATTCAATTATGGGCATTATATCTACTTTATTGAAGATAAAACACTTATAAGAAGGATCCCAAAATTGAAGAATGGCTCTGATCAGATTAGTGTCCATATTCACTTGAAGCAGTGAAGCTATATCTCTATATTTATTCTCGAATGCCTCTTACCTTGTTCTACTCATGCATCCCAAGACATTGCTTAAGTCAGCCAGGTCATTTTGGTGGAAATCAAGATGAACTCTCTCAGGTAATGATGAGACAAAACCCTCAGGCAAGCAATTTTCTTGTTTTCTTTAACTTTTTTTTTTACTTGATTTTCAATTGATGGGTAGATTTGTAACAAACTGATGTACACTTTGGTTGCATTTGGCTTTCCATGGATGTAAATGTAAGATCTGATTTATTAATAATTAATATATGGCAAATATTTCCTATGTGAGAATGATGCAAATGACGATGTTAAAACATGAGCATAAAAATGATATATAGAATTAAATGATACGGAAATGATGTAGGTGTACAAAATCAAACAAACCAAATGGTTAGATAATCACAATATGTTCCTTCTTGTGTCCTAATTTCATGGTACATCGATTGACGGGTGGGAATAGCTCTATCTTAAGGCTAGCCTCTTAAATGTAAATTATATATAGGGTTAGGTGACTTTAACCACTAAAGGTTCCTAAATTGTTCTTTGCAGCATTTTCCATCACAAACTAGTAAGGTAGTCTAATCCTCACCCATCACAAGTTACAAACGGAAAGGATTTAATTTGAGTGGGAGTATTTTGTTAGCTATTACGAAGATTATTATCTTTTGAAAGCATAGGTACTTTACGCCCTCTTAAGAGGGATAGATCCTGGGTATAGAGCTCATGTAATGCAAATGTATGTGATAGTGCAAGTGAAGGAACATATAATTGTCAACATTCCCATAAATCAAACAAAAAACAAAAAAGGAAAAACATTAGTAAACAAATAATTACAATTTAGAACCATTAGACCAAAGGATAAGTTTAAAATGTTATGGCCTGACTCTTCATAGTGTCCCTAGTGGAGTCACCAAACTATCATAACATATAGATTTAAACATCTATAGCTAAACACAAACTAAGGGGTCACCACCAATCTTTTTTAATTAGGTGTGATTGGCCACCTAATTAATCTATCTTTTTAAGGAGCCCCTAAGCTTGACTAAGAGTCCCTAAAAGAATAGGTTGGGTTCTACCAATCAGAATAGGGTTCGAAAGTTTGATTACATATAAGGAAGGTTATAGCACTCCCACATGCCCATCCAAAGGATTGTACCATTTTATTTTAAATTTATCCTAAGGTCTCAACTCTAATGGTTTTAATTTTTAAATTGAATATTGAAAATAATTCTTAAGACGCTATCAATATAGTAAAATTCTTAAAAATATTTCCTCACTTCAAAAGTATTCAAGAATTTCATTTGTTTTCTTGAAGAGGCTCCGTCATAAAAAAAAAAGGTTTAATCATTTTTTTATTTTATTTTTTGATGAAAATATATCTAATTATTCCACCATTTGGGCCAAATTAAAAATATCTTCTTTTTTTTAATTTCTAAATTCTTCACTATTTTGGCCTATTTAGAAATTCTTTTATTTAATTTGAAACGAAATATGAAAATTATTTTTATTGAAATTTTATTTAAATTATTCCACCATTTGGGATAAATTTAAGGAAATTTCTCACCTAAAGATTTCTTAAGAATTTATCATTTCAAATTTCTAAGAATCTCATCATTGGATAATTGTCAAAACTTTTAAACCAAATTTTTATATTTGGAAAAGAATACAATTACGTTTATTGAAATTCCCTCTAAATTATTCCACCATTTGAGATAAATTTAGAGAAAATTTTCACCTATAGATTTCTTAAAAAATTTATCATTGAAATTTCTAAGAATCTCATCCTTGGATAATTAGTATTTTCCCAAACTTTTATTAATATTTTTATCTTTTATTTTTATTTTTTTTCTTTTTTCTTTTGAAAAAAATATCAAATATTATTATTAAAATTTTATCTAAATTATTCCACAATTTGGGAAAAATTTAGACAAAATTTCTTAGAAAATTTTATAGAAATTTACCATTTGAAATTTTTAAAAATTCTATCATTGGATAATTAATATTTATTCCCAAAATTTATTTTATATTTTTTCTTAAACTTAATCATGCAAAAATACCCCTAAAAATAAACAAACATATAAATAAAATAAATAAACTTAAAATAAATAAATAATACCAAAAAATGAAATGGCTCGACTGGAGAGGTTGAAATGGCTTGGCTACAGGCATAGAAAATGACTCAAAGACATGGCTTAAAGGCTCGACCCGACTACAAGAATTGATTGGAAGGCGAGTCAATAGAAGCGGGTTGTGCTTGAGTTAGGTCACCTAAATAAAAACACGCAAACCCTAATGGGTTTATTAAAGCTAAAATAGTGTCATTTTGGGGCTAATATAAATGACTGAATTAAGCCTTTTTCACTAGATTTCCCTTATCCGTTATCTCTCTTCTCTCACTTTTCTCTCTTTCTCTCTCTAAACTTCCCAAGAACACCAATTGAATCCTTTATCAGATTCTAAGATTTTCATCGAAATCTCGGTAGGTTCATCGAAATCTTGCTAAAAGTTCATCAATTTCTAAAAGATGGATGCCAAAAACTAGGAACCTCATTGGAAATTGGGGATCTCGTCAGAATCTTGCCAAAAAATTTTAACAGTGTCAAAAAATTTAACAAATTCTGAACTTTTTCCAAAAAATTTTTAGAAAAAAATTATTTTTTTTTAAATTCCTCTAAAATTGTTCACACTTTCTAAATGCCTTTGTGGATGCTTTTTACGAATCTCTTTGCTTTTTGTATGTTTTGTGTTTCTCTGATCTATAGGTATTTATAGGGTATAATCAGAAGAGTTTTTTATTAACCCTGACTCCCTTTTTGGATAGGATTTTCATATTACTAGAAAACGTGAAATTTATCTTTAAACAAATTAAATCCAACTCCAACCTTTCCAACCCCAATTCACGGTAAAATTATCTTTTTTTTAATTTTAACTTTTTTAAAAAATTATTATCATTATCATGATACAAAATTGAAAAATCAGAGATAAACCATAAAACAAATCTAAATAAATAAATAAATCATTAAATAAATAAAACTAAAAAAAATAAAATAAAAGTAAATAAATAAAAAACAATAAATGAAAAATAAAAACTGTAAAACATAAAATGTACTTGGGCTTAAGTATTTGAACCCTATTGAACCAGGCCCAATTAGATTGGACCTGGACCAAATAGGGTGCCTATAAGAATGATTCATGCTCTTTTTACTTTTCACAGTGCTTTCTCTTTTCATCTTTTATTTAGCCCTTTAATCTTGCATTTTTCTTTTGGCATTCTATCAACCTTGCTCAAGCTGTCGAATACAAACCCTCTTAGTTTTGCTATTATCGAGAAATCTTGATGGCTTTTTCTTCACTTTCCTTGGTTTTGTCCTTCCAAAGTTGCATATCTTCTTGACGTTCAATCATCTGCCTATGCAACCTATCACCAAGTTTGGCATTTTTCCCTCTTTTAGTTAAGTTCATATCTTTTTGTTCTCTTAATGCAAATCCTTTAGATCATTTTTGGCTATATCCTGGTCTTGTATTACCTTTTTTAATCTATTTTCTTGGGCTTTTGCTCCATATTTCAATTATCCTATCCCTTCTTGAAGTTTCAAATTCTCTTTTTTCACTTCAAGTTCTTACCTAACAAACTCAACTTCTAACAATGGTTCTTTTGCCCATGGGTCAATTTGTTGAAATGAGAAATCATATGGAGGGAGCATAATATCTCTAGCACGCTTCACCTTCGAAATATAGTAATTAGGAGTGACTTTGCCAAAGATTGGTCCTAATTATAACCACCAAGTCTTTTTCCATACCTGAGCTAACTGTTTTGTTATTCTCGATAAAAACATATCTCTATAAGCAAATTCTACTTTAGTGAGTCCATGTGTTGCAGAAACAAACTGCTTTACACCAAATTGCCTTAACATCATTAATAGAGTGTAACTTACCACTCCCCACAATCCTAAGAGTAGTATCCATAAATCATCTCCACCTCAATATAACATAGGCGTATGAGGCATCCACAGTGCCATTCATTTGACCTGATCATTGGTACGCCTTCGAAAGAATGCTACCCATTTTTCTTTGGATTTCAACGTTGGCCATTGACTTTAGCAAAACTCTTTGATTGGGCCTTTATTTTGAAGATAAGGCTTGGAAAAAGCACTTTTTTTTTTTTTTGCATATGAAATGGCTTTTTATCCAAACAAATAATAGCCGTGTACTCCCTATAAAATGCCTCATGTTTTTGTGACAAAACTTTAATGACTTGATTGTATCGACTAGGATGGCTGAATGAGATTAATCACCTGACTTTCAATTTGTTCAAATAGATCAACTAGTGCCAGTTCAATGTATCCCAAAGTTTTTGAAAAGATCACCAAGCCATAAATTGCCAGGGCAAACACTGCCACACCTTGATCATCTTCAAAGCGTCCTAAAATGAAATCTCAAAAGAAATGCCAAGGTAAACCAGAACCTTTGCCTTTGCCTTTTATTGAAGCATTTACAGTTTCTACCTTTATTCCCATCAGTTTAGCTACCTTCATATGATAATGGTTGATGATTCCAAACCCATTAGAATCAAATATTCCTCAATGGTCGATGTCAAATCCTCTTTATTAAATGTGAATTATCTATATGACGAGTTTTAAAACTGGACAACTGCTCTAATCAAATGCTTCTCAATCGCTACTAAGATATGAGATGCAATCTATTTCTACTTTTCACAAAACTTTTCTTTTCTAGCTTCACTCATCTCATTCCATATGGTAGCTAATTTTTCTAAATTATTTTATGTAAGATTCAAATGCATTTTTTTTGGCAATCCTGACACATAACCGATAGGTAGGCAATCCTTTTCCTTTTTGCTGGATTTTTTTAAACCATTCATGCACCTTATTATATGATTAATACAGGGCATTTACAAAAGAAAAATAGATCTATAACACTGTAGAGTCCATGAAAAGAAACTTTGTTGAATGATGTCTTGGAGCAAACACCTTACTATGTTATTGTAGTATGCCAATGTAATTTATGCAAAAAAAATGCAAAAGGAAAAAAAAAAAGGGGGATAAGTTAGCATATGGGAAAAAAAAAAAGAAATGGAAATAATAATAGTAATAAAAACTTGGAAAATGAAAAGACAAAAGAAAAAGTTTTCTCTTTATATTATTTTTAGAAAAAAAAAAAAGGGAAACAAGCCAAAGATTTTTTTTTTTTTTGAAAAATCAAAACAAATATGAATGCATACATTTATGAATTTCCTTAGAAAAGTATTACAATATAAATTTTCCCTTTTTTTGTCCTAGTTTTTAGGAACGATCTACAAATGGTGGACATGGAGCTACCTAAGGTTGACCCTTATTGCTTACTATATGCTTGGTTCGAATTGATTTACATCTAAAAGGTTCCTAAACTATCCTCACTAGCTTCCACTCTAGACTAGTAAGCACCCCGATCCTCACTCATTATAGACTACAAATGAAAATGATTCAATTTGAGTGAAAGTATTTCACTTACCATTACGGAAGTTATCACCTCACGAGAGCATAGGTACTTTACTCCTTCCAAAAAAGATGGAGCTCGAGTATAGAGCTCATGTATGATATGAATGTGTCGTGTGTGAATGAAAGAGTAGAGTATTATAATCCTTATCCTAAGTACCTCATAACAACAATAATAACATATACGAAGCATAAAATAACTACGCAAATAATAAATGGCATGGTTAGAATGAAATGCAAGTTATTTATTTATTTATTATTATTATTACTATTATTATTATTGTTGTTGTTAATGTTGTTGTTGTTGTTGTTATTGTTGTTGTTGTTGTTGTTATTGTTATTATTATTATTATTATTATTATTTTAAAACTAAAATTAAAATTATTATTGTTATTATTATTATTATTATTTTAAAACTAAAATTAAAATTAAGTTAAGATTAAATACCAATTAAGATCATTAAACCAAAATTAAAGGTAACGCATTATTAATTTTTGGCCTAACTTTCCAAAAAACAATGACATCCCCAATGGAGTCGCCAAGTTGTCATAACAATTTTTGGGGACTGTTCAACGAATTTTAAAAAAACAAAAAAAGTAGTCACCAATCTTTTTTGGTTAAGTGTGATTGACCACCTATTAAAACTTATCCTTTTTAATAAAACTTTAAAATTAATTAAAATTTATTAAAATAATAATTTTTGGGTTTACGAAAATAATTTAAATTCAGGAGTTGATTACGTTCAGGGAAGGATTAGCACCCATTTAAAATGGTACCCATTAATTATGTGTTATCCTTTAATTATGACTAAAATGGTCTTACTTTTGGTATTTAGAATTAATTTTCTTGAATTTCTTTATTGTAGTAAAAACATATTTTTATTTTTATTTGTTTACTTGAAAAATAAAGAAGAACCTTATAATTAAAAAATCCTTAAAAATATTTTAATCTCTATCAATATTAATATGAATTTTCTCACCTAAGGAATCTTTAAGAATCACTACTCGAAATTCTCAAAAATCTTATTCTCGACTGTTTATATTTATCTTCAATATTTATATTTAATAAGCAGATTGTAAAATGTGATATCCATAACTTAAAATCAAATAAAATTTTCTAAAAATCCATTTCTTACACCATTTATAAAAAATGAGAAATCTTTATAAAAAATTATTTTAAATGCTCCAATACATTGATGGCATTTTAGATAAATTTTCTTACATAGAGATTTCTAAAGAATCATTACTCAGATTTCTTTTGGATCTCATCCTCAAAAATTTTTCGTTTGCTTTTTTAATAATGACTAATATTTAAAAGTTATAATAATATAATTATCTATAAATTTATTTCCTAAAAAATGCATACTCTTATAAATAATTTATATATTTTTTATCCTTTTTTTTAAGAAAATTATTCAAATTAAAAAAATGAGAATTTTTGTATTGAAAAGTACTTTTAAATATTCCAATACTTTGGTAATTTCTAAAAGCTTTTCCTCACCTAGGGAATTCTCAGGAATCATTATTTGGACTTCCCGAAATCCCATCATAAAAAATTTCATTTACTTTTATAACTAATAGATGTGAAATATGATGCTCATGAATTAATTTGTAATGCCATTGCATTATATAAAAGTTCATTTTTAGAGGTAAAAAATAAACAAGAATTTTTTATATTGAGAATCATTCTAAATATTCCAATTCTTGATAATATTTTTAAAAAATTCTCTCACCTAGGGAATTCTTGAGAATCACTACTTGGATTTTTCAGAGTCCCATCATCGAAAATTTTCATTATTATCAAGATTATGTAATGCCAATAACATGTGCAACATGCATATGAAAAACATATTATACATATTTAAAAAACATATTACATATCTTCCTTATGTTATGTTTCTTTATTACTCATTCTAATTTTGTCTTAGTCACTTAATTATTCAACGATCATTATTAATAAAATTTTTAAGAGAGCAAAGCAAATAAAATCTTTTTATTCAAAATTTTTCTAGATACCCTAATCCTTTGGTGTTATTTTAAGAAGAACTTTCTCACATAGAGATTTCGTATGAATCTCTATTTAGACTTCTTTAGAATCCCATCCTTAGATATTTCGCTTACTTTTTTCCTTTAATTGCTTAATTTGTATTATAATTCTAATTTTAATTTCTATTATTATTTTTATTTAAAAAAAAGTAGTTAATCATAATTTTAAAGTGTCATTGTATTAATTTCATTATTAAAAAGAGTCATCATATATTACTTTATCAACCTTTAATATAATTTAAGAAAAATAAATGAATGAGAGTCTTTTGTATTGAATATTTTCCTAAACACTCCAATACTTTGATAGTATTTTTTTAGAAAAATATTCATATTTAGAGATTTTAAGGAATCACTACTTGAACTTCCTTAAAATTTCATCCTAAAAAATTTTTATTTTTATTATTAATAGTATTATTTATTTTGCATAAATTTAAAATATATGGAAAATAAAATGTGACAAACATAGATTAAAGTATGAAAGATTAAATTAAAACAAGTATAGGAATCCAACCAATAAGGAAATTGAAAATGTATAAAATTAAAATTGCAATTAAACTTAAACAACTTAAAAATATATACACGCATAGGCATGATTAAGATTAAATATACATGAAAGTACACCTTTAATAGGAACAAACTTTATGCTTTATATTTTAAAATTTCATTTACTATAGAATTTCATCTAAAAGAAATTGTCTGGACCTATCTCATTTTAAAATAAACAAAAAAAGGCAAAGGATCATGGCCCCTACATCTTGTCTTTTGATGTTTATATGATTTATATTATAAAAATGCATTTACTATAGAATTCCTATTAAAAGAAACTGTCTAGACCTATCTCATCTTAAAACAAACAAAATGAAGGCAATGAATCATGGTTCCCACGTCATGGCCTTTGATGTTTATATGATTTTATTATCATGTTTGTGTTTTCACCAAAAAAGGACCACTTTTTGTATTAGTTTACCAATAAATAGGAAAGAGAATTAAAGGTTTAAACTTTCTTGTAAACAAAAGGCATGCAGAAAAAACTAAAACTAAGCAATTGTTGGGACTTTAAACTCTTGCAATCATATCATATGTAGCAAAAAACCATCAAAGGAGAAATGAAGATGAAGCTTCAAGCTTCTATAGACCATTAGCATATAAGAACAATAATTGTAAAAAAATAAAAAATAGCTTTAAGAGGATAAAAACCTAACCAGTCCACTTTCTTATTCAATAGGTGCTCTCTTTTTCTTTTTTTTTTTTTCACTAAAGACCTATGAATATGAAAACCAGCTGCCAAAGAAAACTAAAATCTTCTTGTTTGTGCCTAGCTTTGACATAAAGGTGTTCTTGAAATAATAGAAGACTGGAAGAGAGTGGTTAGATGAAAAGGTAAAAAGTATTCTCTATGTTTGCACTCTAATGCACGAGTTAGAATAGGAAAAGTCAGAAGGAGAGAAAAGTAAAAGGTTAAGACTAGATAGAACTTTCCTTGATGATGCCTAGATGTTTATATTTATAAATGAGAGGTAAGGGACCAATGGGGACAATGATGATGTGGCCGAGCTAATATGGCACAGAGTGTATCAGGCTGACTGACATGTTAAGTCAGCATAAATATTCGAATTACCACTGGCTATATGCCAAAGGCTTCTAATAAGGAAAAAGACCAATATGCTTTTTTAATCACTAAATGCCTCTAACATTTTATCCCCTCACTAAGTAATTTGAGTATCAAACTATTGGGTGTGTAGTTAACACATTTCATATAGGCCAGACAGGTGAAAAGGGGACAACATGAGATTCGATCCCTTGTAACAAATGTCAACATAGAGGTTTACATTAAAAGACAATTGGCCTTGAATTATGGTTCGACATAGTGGGGTCTTACGCATTTACCTTGGGTTGTGTGCATAACTTACTTGAAAGTTCTTAAAGTGTCATTTATTCGAAATGATCTAAGATTAAGATGAAAGTTCATCTGGTTGATGTGAGACTCAGATATTTTCTTCGAAAGTTTGAATTTGGATAACTATTTGGATTATGGTGGTGAACTAGATGCCAATTCATCAAGTTAGTTTGAGCTAAAAGATTTATCTAGTCTGTCCTAGGGAGTCATCTAGTCTAACTTGTGGGGCCATCTAGTCTAACCTATTAGGCCATCCAATCTGGTTGGTCTAATGGCATTAAAGGAGGATAAAGGTAACTTTTTACAAAAAAATCTAGAATAAAGGTAACTTTTTATAAAAAAAATCTAGAATAAGGAAAATGAAAAGACATCTTTCAATTTACCCTTTGACATGTGGCATAATCTAGGCCATTTATCTGATATAAGGTGTAGCTGTATAAAAGGCTATTGGGACTTTCATTTTCCATCCTTTTGCTTTCATTTCTCTCAGTTTAACTTAAATTCTTTTATCTTAAAAGCTTTTTAACCTTACAATTCTTTCTTTTTCATCTATTTTTTTCATTTTCTTATGTACATACTTTCTATTATGTCTTCTAATTTTAGTTCTAGAGAGGTTAGGAGTTTCAGGGTAGAACCTAGGGGAAGGGTGATAATGACCTAGTTCTATTAGTCATTAGGGGTCGAGACTATCAGAAAATGGCCTATTGGCCTAACCCTATGTCCAATGAATGGTAGCAATGAAATGATGATAATGCTTAAGTAAGAGAATAATAGGTCTTAAGCACAAAAGAGCTATGTGCTCAGATAGATTTTAATTTAGACAATCCACCTCTTATCTTTTCCCTATTTTTTAGCTTGATCCATCTTCTATGGCCTAATTTTTTTCATCTTTGACATTCCCCTTTTCAGAGTCCAATCTCGTCAACTTTCTCTTTTTTCTACTCTTCCGCATATAAATGCTCTCGTTGTCACTTTTATTCCTCTTTGATAAACTCTTGTTGAAATCACCTCTCTTTCAGAGGGCTCTCCCCTAGCCCTTCCTCTTTCGAGGTCGTGTTGCTCTCAGCCATTATTCCATTTTAAAATCATATTCCTACTCATGAGTTAGAGTCTTTTAGTGGTGAAGATTTTGATGATAAGGAAGGTTTTGAATAAGAACAAGAGGAAGGGGGTACCTTGGTTAAGGAAAGTGATGGTGATAAGTAAAGTTCTTTGGAGTATTATAAATTGGTCAAGATTCCTATATATACTCCTTGTGACCTTGGTATGATCCCTAAAGATGTGATAAGGAAACTAAACGGTAGGGTTAATCCCAAAGACGAACATAATATGTGTTCAGCTTATCACATATGTGCTTTAATGATGAACTTTCATTTTTCCAAGAAAGGGTATAGTATACTAATGTCAAACTCTTCAAATCAAGTCACAGATAAGCTAAAGTCACATCAACTCTAGGTGTATTGGGATTCATTTGTGGCCAGTCTAAGGTTCCCACTTCATCCATTATTTATTTTAATTTTTAATTCTTATAGTTTAACCATCACTCAACTCACCCCTAACTCTATATGGTATATAGTAGGTTTTATTATTCTTTATCAACACTTAGATATTCTTCCTGATCCTTTTCTATTTAGGGAATTTTTTTCATTAAAATACAACCTAGTGATAGGAGTTGGTACTACATGGCAGCTCAACCCAATAAAAAGTTATTCGTTGATTGCATGAGCTCCATCAAAACTTAAAAGCTGCTCTTCCTTTGCCTTCAAAAACAAAAACCAAATAAAGATGATGAGATTGAGGTCGAGGTCGAGGTCGAGATCGAGGTTAAGGTCAAGGTCAAGGTCAAGCTTTGGGAGATAATAAATAAGCCAGGCAATTTTATAGATGTGCAAGTTACTCTATCTGTCTTGGACCTATCAAATCAGGATAAAATAATAAAGTACACTTATAAGGGAAAGATTGTCATAGATGTTTATGAGCTGACCTCCCTTGAAATAATAAGCGAGTCATAGTACTAGAGTAGGTGTAAAGTAACCTTGTAGAATTTTATTTTAACATGATTTTTATCTATCTCTTAGCTCGATTTTGTAGAGATGTCTTTTAATAAGGATTTCAACTTTTTCCTATTTTGATATGAGCTTATACCTAAAAAGGATTAGAACAAAAAGATCTAGCTTGAAGCCCCTTCTTGTAAGGGGATAAAGTGATCAACCCCACAATTAGTAAACAACCAAGCTCCTCAACTCAACACTCTTTATCTACCAAGAAACAAAAGGCCATGGCTAACCAAGATCCTTCCTTAGCCACTCTTTCACTAGCTAAGAAGCTAAGGACCAATGCCTCTTCTTTTACCCTGAAGAATCTAGAATCTAGGGTATTAAGGCTTAACTTGAAAATGGTTTGTATGAGGCTAGGGTATACCTCAACTGATGACCCATTCGAGCACTCTAAAGTGGTTAAAAGGTTCTGTAAAGTCATGATCCCTCCTAGCAGTAAGTGTTGCTCAACTTCAGCTTGATCAATCATTATACTAATTTTTATTTTTGCTAAATTTGAGTTCATCTTGTGTAGCCTTTTAGAAACTCCTCTTGGACCTGTGGACAACACCACCCAGGCCTTCCATCATGTATATCTAGCCATGGCCTACCTATTCAAGGTTGAGAAAAATATGATCATCCTGAGTGAGGAACATTAAAAAAGATCAAACACCTTAGACAGTGTGAAGTCTAGCCTTAATGCCTCATACAAGAAAGCAATTAAGTAGAGAAAGAGAATTGATGAACTAATAGCCAAGTTAGAGGCCATTCATATTTAGAAAGCCTTAATGTATTCTATAAATGAGTGATAATTCTATTTTTTTTAAATTATCATGTACTTAATTGGTTAAATTTTAACTTACTTCATTTAATTTTGATTGATTATCCACCTGAATTCTTCAATTTCATGTGTAGAAAAAATCAAAACCCCATGCCCGTACCTAGTGTCATCATGCAAGTAATGGTCAAATTTAGTGAGAAATTTACCAAGGCAATTCAAGGGCCCTTAAGAGATAAAGAGAGCTAATTTTCATGAAAAAATGAAGCCATAAAGAAAAAGAAAAAAATGGCAAGCAATGACCATGAAGCCCCAAGCTAGAGCCACCAACAAAGGTTTGTG
The DNA here is from genome assembly GCF_047325235.1 of Durio zibethinus. NCBI lineage: Eukaryota > Viridiplantae > Streptophyta > Magnoliopsida > Malvales > Malvaceae > Durio > Durio zibethinus. The sequence goes on from NC_143166.1 coordinate 24,106,466, forward strand.
GAGCTTTTCTTTCTTGTATAAGATGGCTTGCTTAAGAAGAGCTACTGTACAAGCTAATTTGGAAGAGCTTTAAGCTTAGTTGAGAGCTGAAATGAAATGAAAAGCAAGCTAAAAATTCAAGCAAATCTTACTAAAAAGAATTTGCAAAGAATGAGAAAGCAAAGGGAACAAATTGCAAGTCAAACTACAAATGAGAACATAATGAAAAATAAAAGTCAAGCATGGCTACTGGTTTGCATGGCTCAATAAACCATTTATGAGCTGAGAAAGACCTAAGATAGGGCTTGAAAAATAGGACATTTAAATGGACAAAAAAAAAGAGTCAAACTTGATTACTTGAAACATGATTTTTCTTCTTGCATTTCCTACATCAACGTGACTAACAGGCAACCTTTGCTAATTTTACCATGACTTTTGGGGAGTTATTTCATCTTATTTGCATGTATTTAATAAGGGCTTGACTTATGCTTAGGGAGGATGATTATAGGAGGCTTGTTCAGTTTTTATTTTTCTTCTTAGTTTAGGTATCTTTCTTAAGGCTGTTGGCAGCACACTTGCAAGCCAAATAAATTTTCATTAAGACGCCATCTTTTTCTTATTTCTAGTTTATTTTATAGCACTTTTATTGCCTTTTAAATTCTTTTTTAGTTTGTTTAATTTACATTCTTTGCAAACATTAAAGCTTTCTTGTATTTCTTGTTATATTTCAAGTTCAGTTTACATTTGATGCTAAAAGAACAAAAAAAAAATTTTAGTTTGACTAAATATATCCAAAGTGTCAAAATTGCTACTTACCCGTAGGTTTAGAATTCCCAATCCTTGAGGAAACAATAATCTGAAATACTTTTGATCTTATTATTTTTGCAACCTATACATTTATGGTACTCTTAATGGGTAACAACAAGTTTTTGGTGCCATTGCCAGGGATTGACACATATAGGCTAGGGTTAATATAGATAGAGACATGATAGGGTATAATCTGGTTCATTTTTCTTTTGTAAATATGTATTCTCCCTTTTGTTTTATTTTGTTCATTTTTTTATTTATTTTTATTTACTTATTCTTTTAGTTTTTATGTTTGAATATTACACTGATGAGGCCTGACCTCTTAAAGACTATATAGTATCCTTTATTAATAGATCCTAACCCCAATGGTCATTAGAGAGCTTAAAGCCTAGGAGTACTTCTGTTGAAAGTAATTTAGATATTATTAGAGCCTTATTTTCATAGATAGCCAATCTAACTGATAAGATAGATGCCATTTGAGCCTAATATGATCATAGTCCACCCTCTTCCTTTCAAAGTCCATTCGTTAATGGTAATATTTGTGATGGGGATTATTATAGTGATAGGTGTGTGTATGATCAACATTCAAATTTTTACCCAAACACTTACACTCAATGATGGAAAAATATATCAAAAGTCTCATAGGGTAGTAGTCAGGGATAGCTTTTTTGTTCATCACCTACATACACCTCATCTTACCCTATTAAGTCTCTTTTACTTTACTACCCAGCACAATACCTACTCTTTGATTTTCCACCATCATAGCACATTTTATCATATGACTTACCTCTATACCATCCATTACAATAATACTTTCCATCACCTACTCAATATCACCCATTACCTCTACAAGAAATGAAAACCCCCCATGAGGAATTATTCATCGAATTCATCCAAAACCAAACCAATCTCCTCTAAACCCAAGTAGCTACTTTAAAAAGCCTTAATAGGCTAATACATCCTAGTTGGTTAGATGGAGTGGACAGCACATTTAAGGATGATAAAAAAAATGAGGTACAGAGTATGCTGTTATTGATAATGATGATGATGATAGGCTTATCGCAGTTGAAATGCTTACATTTGTTAAGGTGGTGGATGAAGAGTTTATGAGCGTAGAAAAACATTCTTGTGAAATGAAAGTAGAGGATGATGGATCAACTCTTACTGAAGTTGAGTCTAAGCCTTTTAGTCCACCCCTATCATTTTCTTAGCCTTTTAAAGATCAAATACTAGATGATTTGGAGATGATTAAAATGGAAAAGTCTATTGATGATGGTTGTGAATTTGATGATTTCTTTTCACCTTTAAGAACACCCCTTATCAAGTTTAATAAAGAGGATGAAATAAAGGCATTTTTGAATGAAATGCTAAAAGATTATAATGGAGAAGAGTTGGATGATGAAAAGATTAAGGAATTTTTTAATAGACATTCAGACTTGGAAAATAATGATGATATGGATAAACTTAGTGTTATAGAATTCCCTACTTGTCTAAAAGTTTCCCCAACCTCTGATCCTCAGCTAGAACCCTCAATCATTTCATTTTTTTCATTCATTCATGCTACACCACCTATGGAAGAATCCTTAGCATTAGAGCCTAATCCTATACTCTCCATAACGATACCTTTTTCACTGATACTAAGTCTAATACCCACCATCTTAGCCCATCTAGAAGGATGCTTAATACAGTGCTTAGGGTAGGCCACCTATCCACTTTCAGTACTATCATTGAGCACCATCACTTTGAGTTTATTGTTGAAAATGTGGTGAAAAAAAAAAGATCAAAAAGTGGATAGATATTGGTACCAAGTGTGGAGTGCTTACCTAACCTTAGTGAAAGTTAAGCTGTTGACTATAAATCAACATTTTTTGAGAGGCAACCTAAGTGTTAGATGTCTTATGTTCTTCATTTTATATTTTAATATTTTTCTTTAGTAGTGTTAATGCTTAGTTTGTGTTTTACTTGTAGGAAAAATAAAAGTTGATCATGGGAACTTTAAGGAAATCCTCGGCTAGTCAGGGGAGTATTCTTCACCTCCTGTGCTCATATTTTCCTACACATTGAGGACAATGTGCATTTTAAGTTTGGGGGTGGAAAAATTTGAGCCAAAATTTCAAAAAATATTTGGACTTAGGCTTAATTGACTGTTGTTTTTAGTCTTCAGTATGCTTCCTTTCTTTGATTGTTATTGATCCTATGATAGCAACCATGATTGACCTTGATTATAGCTTTAGGAAAACATGGGTAAAACATGCGATGAATTTTTTAATTTGTTGATCATTGAATTACATGTCATTTAATGATTGTTATGTTAATCATAAAAATTGGAATTCATTTTTTAAGTTGTGCTTATGTTCTAGAATTTATCTGATCACTTTTCAAGATGAAACTCTAGGCTACACTAAATTAGAGACATGATTTAGGCCATCATTGAATCGATTGAGCCTTTCAAGGCCACCTTAATGCTTATATTCATTGTCACCTCTTTTAAGCCTTATATTATCCTTACTTTAGTAAACACCCACATCAATAAACTTAGATCTTATTTTCCATTTTCATCATTGTTTGTCCCTACCCTATGTGCATAAGGATCACACATGATATAATTAGAAAGTTATGCCACATTTGGAAAATGAAAGAAATAAAATTTTGAAAAACAAAATTCAAAAAAAAAAGAAAAAAATGTGCTAAATAAAGAAAGTGAGAAAAGATCAAGTTTAAAGGTATTACTAGTTTTGAATAGCTCTCTAATTGATCCTAAGAGTTTAGTGCATGATTAGGGTACTTAAATTTAAACATTCCTTTCTATCCTACCTCTACCTTAGCCTAACATTGCAAACAAGCAAAGACCTAAGGATCTTAAGTTTAGTGTTGGCCAATAGTAGTGGAGAGAGGTGTAAAAGACAAATTTATGGAATATATGTGCATTTCGATTATGTTATGCTAATTTCATGGTTGGACATTCATAACTAGATGGTATGTGGTGATATGTGATGAATGTTGTACAAAATGAAACTAGCCTGCATTTAAGATTTATCTTAAGCTATAGTCATTATGCATTTTTTGAGAAAACAATTTCTAATTGATCATGGGAAGTGAAATTAACTCATACCATAAGTTGTTTTGCTTGAAGACAAGGAAAAACTCAACTTTGGGGGTGTGATAATTTTAATTTTTTTAGAATTATCATGTACTTAATTGGTTAAATTTTATTTTACTTGATTTAATTTTGATTGATTATCCACCTAAATTCCCCAAATTTCATTTGTAGGAAAAATTGAAACACCATACTTGCACCTAGTGTCATCATGCAAGCAATTGCCAAATTTAGTGAAAATTTTGCCAAAGCAATTCAAGGGCCCTTAGCAGATTAGGAAAGTTGATTCTCATGAAAAAATGAAGCAACGAAGAAGAAGGAAAAAATGCCAAGCAATGACCATAAAGCCCTAAGTTGTAAGCCACCAACAAAGGCATGTAGAGTTTTCCTTTCTTGCATAAGATGGTTTGCTTGAGAGGAGCTGTTCTACAAGCTAATTTGAAGAAGCTTTAACTTGAGTTTAGAGCTAAAATAAGATAAAAAGCAAGCTAAAAAATCAATCAAATTTGACTAAGAAGAATTACAAAGAAGGAGAGAGCAAATCGAATAAATTACAAGTCAAATTATAAGTGGGAACATAATGAAAAATAAAATTCAAGTATGGCTATTGGTGTGCATAGCTTAATAAACCATTTATAGGATGAGAAAGACCTAGATAAGGCTTAGAAAATAGGACATTTTAATGGACAAAAAGGGAGAATCGAACCTAATCGCTTGAAGTATGATTTTTTTTCTTACATTTTCCTACATTAATATGACTAACAGGTAGCCTTTACTAATTTTGCCATGACTTTTGGGGAATGATTTCATCTTGTTTGCATGAATTTACTAAGGGCTTAACTTATGCTTAGGAAAGATGATTGTAGAAGGCTTGTTTGTTTTTTTTTTTTTTCTCAATTTAGGTATCCCTCCCAAGGTTGTTGGCAGCACATTTGTTGGCCAAACAAATCTTCATTGGGACACCATTTTCATTTTATTTCTAATTTACTTTATAGCACTTTTATTGCTTTATAAGTTCTTTAGTTTGTTTAATTTCCATTCCTTGCAAACATTAAAACTTTGCTGTATTTTCTTGTTATATTTCAAGTTTGGTTTACATTTGATGCGAAAAGAAAAAAAAAACAAAATTTTTAGTTTGATCGGATATATCCAAAGTGTCAAAATTAGTACTACCCTTAGGTTTAGAATTTTCAATCCCTGAAGAGATGATAATCTGAAATTCTTTCAATTTTAATTACTTTTTTTACCTGTATATTTGTGATACTCCTAATGGGTAGCAACAGGGAGCAGATTGAGTTAAAACTCAATGACGCTCAAGCTAAGATAATGAAGCCGATGCCTAAGTTGAAAGTTAGGGAGAAGGAGAAAGAAAAACTAAAAAAAAAGGCTATCAAGGACTTTAAGGCCTCTAGTGAATTTCCCAAACTCTAAATGGAGTTCTTCATGGATAATGTGCTTGGTACCTTCGAGCTAGTTAAGGATGAGGTGTAGTTCAATTTTACTGACCTTAACTTTGATCTCTCTGATATTGACATCAACAATATTAGATCAAGACCTCCTTCAAATCAGTCTAAAGAAAAGAAAGAGGAAAAAGAGGGAGAGGATGAAGATGAAGATGAAAATGAATATGAAGATGAAGATGGAACATTGAATATCGAGCTCAAAGCTACTCTAAGGGCTAAGGCTGAAGGGGAAAGGCTAGGGAGGTCTAGGTGGACATTGTTTCTATTGATAATGATTCAGGTCCCACTGCTACTGCTATCGACGTTGCTAATACATAGCTCTTTTTTATTTTTTGTTTTTTCTAATTTTTTTTTTCATAACTACTGATGTGTGATGTTGGTTTTTGTTGTGACCTTTAACAAAAATCATTCAATGACAATTTTTTGTACTGACCTGATCATTTAATGATGAATTGAATATATTTCATTTTAAGTTTTAGTTCGATTTTACTTTTCCTTTACTTATTTAATCTCGATTAACTCAACCAATTTTGGTTTGGTGCAAAATATTTTGTTAAACTTTCAACTCAACCTAAATGAGCTGAAGATTCATCTAACTATCCAGGAATATCTCAAATTAACTTAAGAATCTATCTAAGTATTAGTCAAATTTTATTAGGTTGTTTTAGATCTGAGCCTAGAGTAAAACATTAGTATATTTTAATTATTTTTGGTTAGATGCATTAAGTCAAGGGTACTATTTTAAGGCTAGCCGTAAATGTGAACACTATCAAGTAGACATAATCATTATGATTTCATTGATTTTTGGGATACAAGTATGAACTCAGTAGAGGTGAGCTCAATCAATGCAAGATGTTGTACATGGATAAATCTTTAGCATTTATCGTATTTTTTGACCAGGTTAGTTAGATCCCTTTGGATGGTAGGCCAGTAGTAGCCTTACCTGAGCATTTGGGAAGCTAATAACCAAGGTTTGAGGTGGTTTTTATGGATTTCTTCATAGATTTCTCGTAGAATGTAGTTTACTTCTTCATCTCCTACACATCTCAAATAAAGTAAGCTAAAAGATCTTAAGTACAATTTTTCATTGATCATCGTGTACCAAAGAGCCTTCTTCATCAATGTTTTAGCTCAAATCTTATCCACAAATAGCATTCTCATGGTCAAGTATGTCCTGATTAGGGTCATCCAAGTTTTTTTTCCACAATTTGTCCTATGAGCTTTTCTTTTTTTTTTTTTTGTACCAACTCTTCCACTAAAACTTGATCCGAACTCTCTATCATTATTCATGAGGCCAACTTAGACAGGGACTCTGCTAGTGAGTTTTCAAACCTCGAATCTTTTTTACCTCAACTTTTTCAAAATCAATGACTAGGGTTAGTGCTTTATCTAGATATTTTCAAATCCCTTCTTGTCAAGCTCTAAACTCCCTATTTATTTAATCAACCACTAATTAAGAGTCGTTATACATGATTATATGTTGAACATTTAGCTTCACTACTAATCTCAGCCTGGCTATTAGTGCCTCATATTCTATCTTATTGTAAGATGCCATGAGTTTAAACCTTAAGGCATACTAATAGTACAATCTTTTTGGGTTGATCAAAGAAAGGTTGTCTCTTCCACTATCACTCATGGTCAATTTATCGATAAAAAATTTCCATTTTTCTTTATCTAGAGCTTCCTCACTCTTCTCAAATGGTTTATTAAGTTGAGGTAAGCTCTACAACAAAATCCACTAACACCTAAGATTTCAGGATCGACTTGGGGAGTATATGCAGGTCAAATTCATTGAGCTCTATTACCCACTTAATTAATATTCTTGACAATTTTGGCTTCTGCAAAACCTATCTTAACTATTGATCAATCAATATGTGGATCGTGTGAGCTTGAAAATACAGCTTAAGCTTTCTGGCAAAGGTGATAACCACATAAGCTAATTTTTCTATGCTGTTATAGTTTATCTCCAACCCATCAACATCTTACTTTTGAAGTAGATCAATCTTTGCATCATTTCTTCTTCTCAAACCAAGGCCAAGCTAATGGCCTGGTCTATGGTCGTCAGATATAAATACAAAGTCTCATCAAACTATAGCTTTGAGAGAATAGATGAAGAGGATAAGAACTCTTTAAATTCATAGTAGGCTTTCTGGCACTGAAGGGTCTACCTAAAATCAAAGATGTTTTTGAAAAATTTTAAAAAAGTGGCAAACATTATTTCATCGACCTAAACATGAACTTGTTCAGGGTGGCTATTCTTTTAGTAAGCATCTATACTTTTTTCATTAAGGTCGTTGTTTTCATATTCAGGATTGCCTGAACCTTTTCTAAGTTTACCTTTATCCCTCATCTATTAATCATATAACCAAGGAATTTGCTTGACGTAACTTCAAAGGCATATTTTCTCAATCAAACTCTTACTTTTGATTATCATATCGTGTACATATACTTTTATGTTGTGGCTAATCTAATTTTTAAAGATCTTGTTGACTAACTTTTTATAGGTCACTCTTATATTTTTTAACCTAAAAGGCATCACCTTGTAACAGTAAATGCCCTTCTCTATAATGAAGGCCATTTTTTCCTCATCATCTTTCAATATTTTAATTTGGTTGTAGCCATAATAGACATCTATTAAGTTAAAAAGGTTATGCTCAGCACTATCATCTACTAGTCGATCTATATTAGGTAGGAAAAAGCCATCTTTTGGGCATGCTTTATTTAGGTCAGTAAAGTCAACACACATTCTCCTTTTTTCATTATTATTTTTTACCATGACCACATTGGCTATCCATTCGGGGTAATAAAACTCCCTAATGAATCCTGCTTGCAATAATCTATCGACCTCCTCCTCGATAGCTCTTTATTTTTCTAAGGTAAAGATCATCTTCTTTTATCAAACTGATTCACATCAAGATAGGTATACAGCCTATGGACCATTACCTCAATGTCGATTCTAGGCATATCGGATGGTGTCCAAATGAAAAGGTCGACGTTATTTTTCAAAAGTTGAAATAACTATTGTTTATGCTCAAGTTTAGTTCCAATTTACATATGCTTTTTAGGGATGTTATCCTAAAATGGTATAGCTATGAGTTCTTCCGTTGGTTCAGGTCAATTTTCGTCTGAGTCAAGTCTTTGGTCATTATTTCTTTCTGTTCAATTAGGTCAAGACCATTCCTGTAAAGATAGATCCCATGTGACGAATGGTTTATTACTAATAAATGATCAGAATATATGGTTGAATCAGTAAGTATTTTTCATTTCAAACTTTATTATGGCCAGCGTATTAGCTCAATCCAAATAACATGTAATTATTTGTATAGGCTTAAGAGCTTTGTCATCTTTGAAATCACTTCAAAAATTTTTTAAATGAAATAAAATATGTTTTTCCATTTGGGCTTAAAAGCTCAAAAAAACTCAAAGTGCATTTTCATCTGGTTGGTTTTATTTTATATTTTCTTGCTCTTATTTTCCTACTTTTTCTCAGTTTTATATTGCTTGTCTTTCTTTGACTTTCTTAATTCTAGTTGAGCTGCCAGTCTACTTCCTAATTCTTCTTTTCATTGTTGTGACATAACACTGTTGTGCTGTTAGTTGGTCTCTCATCACCTCTCCAACCCCCTAAGGTGTTAGAAATTTCATTTTCAAATGGAGAGTTGAGTCTATGAACTGTATAATAGATTTGATAGGTCAACCTAATATCATATTGTAGATAGATTGGATATCTATAACCATGAACTCTATGACCGAGGTGACCATACTTGGTTCTGTCCCCAAAGAAATCCATAATTAGTCATTTTTACTAGTATCTTCTTGTTCTAAATCCTACTTAGGTTAAAGTGATCGATTGTAATTGGTCTTCACTAATTCTCGGCTTCTTTGTGATGCTATAATATATGATGTCGATCAAGCTCCTATTATCGAATAAAATTCTCTTGACTACATAATTATATAATATAGTTATAATTATTATAGCATCATCATGTGGGTATTGGATTATTTCCAAATCTTTCAAGCTAAATGAGAATGGTTCGCATTTTTAATCTTTTTCTTTCTTTACTAAAGAACTCATGACTATGATCATCCTTGGGTTGAATTTTCTTATGGTCAAGGTTGAACTCCCTTTAATGTGGTAATGAGGCCCTTCCACATCAAAGCTTCATCCGTACCTTACATTATCATGTTAGTTTTATAAACTTTCAGATGATCAAAAGGGTCAGAAATACCATCATAAGTTTTTAAGGTTGACATTTTAAACCCCTTGTGAGGCATAGCTTTGTAAATCTCTTTGGTAAAAAGTGAGGTCTTTAAAAATTTGAGCTCATCCTCTAAAGCCACTGTTTTTGCCTTCAACTCTTTCTCCATGGCCTGTATCAAAACTTTCATGTCCTTACTTGGTTGGGGTTTGTGATTTGTTTGTTTGGATTTTTAAGTCATGGCATATGTTGAATTATGACTAGGATAATGTTAAGCTAGGGTGTTATGCTCTTCTTTTCTAAAAGTCGATGAGGCTTTCATCTCTTCATAACTTAGTTACCTTTTTGCAGCTTATCGACCAGGGGTGACTAGGTTAAGCACTTTTGAAGCCTATAGTGGGATTATAGTCTACAACATATGTTTAAAGGCTTGTATTTACTCGGTCAAGGCATGGAATTGTTCCATGGTTAGACCAACTTGTTGTGAGGCAAGTCAATCCGAGTGTTGGTTGTTATGTGATTTCGTTCCAACCAGGACGATTCTCTCTCTTTCCTCCAAAGTTTTTTTCCTATACGATATTGTTCTACATTCAGCTGATGAATAAAAAAGAGCCCTTACCTAATGTGCCAAATGTTTGTATCGAGCTCTGACGTAGAGGTGTTCTTGAAAGAATAGAAGATTAAAATAAAGCAGTTAGAAGCAAAGGTAGGGAATGTTTCCTGCATTTACACTGTGACATGCAAGTCAAAATAGGGAAGGTCGAAAGGAGAGAAAAGTAATAGGTTAGGACCAGATGGAACTTGCCTTAATGATGCCTAGATGTTTATATTTATAGATGAGAGATAAAGGCCTAATAAGAGACAATAATGATGTGACCAAGTTGATATGGCATTAAATGTGTCAAGTTAGGTCAGCACAAATGTCTGAATTATCCTTGGCTACGTGCTAAGGGCTCCTAATGAGGAAAAAGACTACTATGTTTTTTTTACCACTAAATGCCCCTAACATTTTTCCCAAAAACCTTTATTATGAATAGTCACTATACCAAAGAAACCATAAACATGCAAAGGCTTAAACCTTTCCCTTTATGTATAAAAACAATGTGGAAGATGTTGTAGGAGACCATAATGCATAAAAACAAAACACATGCAAATAAACAAAAAGAATACAACTGAACTTTAATCCAAAGTCATCTTTTGGGTTTTGAATCCCTATACACAACCTTTTTTTCATTCGAGACCAATACATACAAACTAAAAAAATAACGTAAAATATGAACCGAAAACTTGACTCCTTTTTCAACCTTTTTAGACGATTCTTTCCCTGTATTTTAGAAAAGCTTTAAACATCATAACTGAACCTAGCTTTTGAAATCATATTTAAAGTTTTAAAGCTACTTCAATCATCCCATTTCACCTATCATAAAAATGCTTTATTTTGTTTAAGGAAAACACCTCATTTTAACATCAAAACCAGAAAACATGGACACAAGAGTGCTTGGACTTTTATGACCGTAAAGAAAAGAAATGAAATTGGGTTTGAAATTTTTTTTAGCCTATAAACCTTTCCTTTCTTATGCTTTCAAAAGGCTTTCGATTTTAAAAGAGAAAAAGGAGTTTTTTTTCATTGTATACTTGAAAAACTTGGACCGAAAGAGTGCCTTAAGCTCTATGATCCTTACATGAAAGGCAATTTTTATTCGCTTCAAACCTTTCAAAACTTTTGCTTCTTTCTTTAACTTGGAAAGCTTCCTCTTTTCTAAATAAAATACATTTCTTTATTCATTACAGCTAACAAAAATAGTCTATACACAACTCAAATCTTCCAGTGTAGGAAAAAAAAATTCCAAAACGAAAGCTATATGAGTTTAAAAGAATGGTTTTTTTTATAAACCTTATAAGGGAAATATATTTATATCAATATTCTTTAATTAAATTTATATAAAACTCATTCATATGAGGATGAAGATGCCAAAGTGGTAAAAAAAATTGGAAGAGTTAATAGGTCATTCATATATTTTTTAAGGAAAATTTAATGATTACGATTTTTTCATGAAAGTTTAAGATTAACTGTTATACATGTTTATGTGATACCATATGTAGCGGAAAGGCTAAATTTGTTTGAAAAATACAAAAGGTAAGTAGTTTAATACATTTTATTAAAATCTTTTACCAATAATTTTTTAAATAATTGTTTAAAATTTAAGATTATCACTTACTTAAAACTTAAAACTATTTCATTTCAGTTTTTAGAAAAACATAATTGTGCATTAGATGTCAAATTCAAAACAACTGAAAGGCATAAATATTTGAGAAACCATATAGATGCTAAAGAGAAATTCTTACAAAAAGATATGTACATGAGAGTAAGTTATTACGTATATTATTTAAATATTTAAAATCATTATTTCTCTTAAATACATAAAATTATCTTTAAATTACATAAATTTATAACTGTAAAAAATGACAAGAGAAGATAAAAATAATGTAAACTAAATAAAGTTAATTTGAAATGATAAAACTTTCGGTTTCTATTTTAATATTTGGTTAGTGCATTTAATAATATTATTTATAATATCTTTTGAATATTTTTTCCAATATTATTTATCCTATATTTTAATTTTTATCAAATTTTAATTAATTAAAAACTTTATTTTTATTATAATTTTGATATCTTAATTATATTATTTATATTATATATATTTTAAACATGTAAATAGTTTTAATTTATATTTTTATTTAATTTAAATAAAATAAAAATAATTAATATATCGAACAGCTAGCATGCTAGAGTTAATATATAATAGTCTAGCCAACGTAAGATGTTGCGTGCATGTGAGAAACATGTGCACCGTCGGGTTGCCTTTATTATCCCCCTTTTTTTCTAATTCATTTTTTCAGTTCAAAATGCTCTTTTTGACCAAGTAGTACTAACTCATGAGTGGGGAGCATTTGGGCTAACTAATAGTCTTACAAACTTTGTTTTGTTTTTTTTTTTTTTTTTTTTTTTTTTTTTGAAAAAAAAAATTGAACCAAAAAAGAGAGGTTGAAAACGAAACAAAAGGAGATAAAGTAAAAAACCAAAAAATTTGTCCAATCCAATAAAAACCCTATTTTCAGCTTCTAATTTCCTCTCCTATCCATCCATATATTTTAACCCAAATTACACCCCCAATCCCACACTCTTTGATCCCATCCTGTCTTAATCTCCCCAACATCTCTCCATTCATTTTCATTACCCGTGGCAGCTAGTTATCTAGCAAGGCATTTGATATATCTGCCAAAAACATAGTATTATTAGTATTTGGTTTTCAAATTCCTTCAGTAAAAAACGGTGGATCGAAGGCATGGAAAACGGCCGCTTCCACCCGAAACATCGGAGGAGAAAAGCAAAGGACGCGATGACTTTGGAGCTGCAGCTGCAACTTCTTGGCCTGAATCCGCGGATATGACAGCCATGGTTACAGTTCTCACTCAAGTGATGGGAAGCGATGAGCAGCTTAGTTTCCCACAATCATCTGCCTCATCAGCACACTCTGCGGTGAAACAAGACCCTGACCCTCCTCAACTTGCAGTTCAAGATCAAGGTACATATATTTATACATATCTTTGACTGTGATAATAACTAGGGTTGTTTCTGTAAGCAAACAGTTAAAATTACGTGTTAGTATTTCTTAATTATAGATTGTCAACGTTTTCCTGCCGCTTGTGCTTCCCCTTTCAGTCTTTCTGATATTAACCTTGTTTGGTCGTAGCAGTCGTGATCTATCTCTATCTTAAGTTTTCCTTTCTTTTCTTCTTGTCTTTCAAATTTTCGACTTCAAAGAGGGAGATCTACCTGTCTTGATTCTACCTTTTCCTTTTAAGTCAAGAGACGGAAATGGAAATATGTGGAAGTCTCTAGGGTTAGTCAAGTTCAATGTATCCAGGGCTAAGGCTAAGGCTAAGGTTATGGCTAAGATACCTTTAAAGAAGTCTCTCACTTCTCTCCCATCTGACTATAAAATAAATGATTGTAGTGTACTGTGTTTACACAAGGCATTCCTCCATGCTTTTTCTAAAATTTTCCACATCACAAAAAAAAAAAAAAAAACAAATAATAATAAATTATTTATTGGTTTGTAGTGGTAATCATAATTCCAGTGTTCTGGTCGAATAGCAAAGCTAGATTGCTTATTCTTATCCATCTACTACTGGATAAAGCTATAGGTTTCTGATTAATGTTAAAATTATGGAAACAAAAAGGGCCGGGGTCTATTACGTGGGATACTGTCATTCCTTTTCGTTTTCTCGTTTGACCAAGGAACTTATCTTTACATCTCCATTCTTACATTTTTTGCTTTTAAATTGTGCCCAACATTGAAAATAACTACCGGGATTTCCAGTATTAGACGTTAGTTATTCTACCAAAAGATCTGGTTTTCAAGTTTCCTTACCAATTCCCAGTAATTTCTTCATCATTCCTTGGACTTATGGCATCGACGACGGACACTCTATAACTCCAGTAAAGCTAAAACATTATGCGTAGTAAAGCTTCTTGTGGTGCTATAAAACTACTAACATCTTTTTTGAACTTAAGTTGAATCTATAGCTAGCTTCTAATTGTTGAACTTGTTTAGTTAATTGGAAGAAGAAAAGTAGTGAAATAAAATACATTGAACCCTCATGATTAAATGCATCTTTCCTTCTTTTTCAAAGCATTTGCCAAAGGTATAGCGAGAAACCATTGATCAGAAGTACAATTTCTTCTTTATTAAGTACACAAAAAAAAAACTGTTCTCTCATTATTTTTTTCCGAAGGGTTTTGTTAACTTTAATCCAACATTTCGACAAACTTTGGTCAACAAGTTAGGACATAAAACTGCTTTCATACATATTATGTTATTAATATATATTGTTCTAAATAGAGCACCGCCTAATGCCCCCTCCACTTCTTGCTTCACTTTGTGTCGTGATTGCATGCAAAACCATGCAAATCACTTGTATTTGTATATATAAAAAATACATATAGATTTTTGTGCCTTTATCAAATCGTAACGTGATATCTAGCAGTCCTATTATTTTTCAAATTTGAAAATATTTTTTAATCTATGTACTTAATGCTGAAGGATGATAAGCAACTAGTAAACTACTTGGCATTTATAACTTGGTGGCATGTATATATATGTCATGTCATGTGCTCATGCATTGCCTTTCTGTATGTGAAGAAACTACAAGGAGAAGACATTATAGAGGAGTGAGGCAAAGGCCATGGGGCAAATGGGCAGCTGAAATTCGTGACCCAAAGAAAGCAGCCCGAGTGTGGCTTGGCACTTTTGACACAGCTGAGGATGCAGCCCTTGCATACGATAGAGCTGCTCTCAAGTTCAAAGGAACCAAGGCAAAACTAAATTTTCCTGAACGAGTTCAAGGTAATACGGAGGTAAGCTATTTAACGGGTTCCGGAGATTCAAGCACCGTTCGTTCCGAACAAAATCCTACGCCTGTAGTTCCACCTTCACCTTGGTCTCAGGATTCATATCCCCACTTGTTTCAATATGCACAACTACTTTCAAGTAGTAATGATGCTGATATCTCCTATTACACTTCAAATCTCTTCAATCAAGAACCTTTGTCTCCACAATTTGCTTCAATGTCAGCATCATCCACCATCTCATCACAGCACTACCATCAAGACCTGACAAGATCTTCAACCAAGCATGAGAGCTCTTCAGGTTCTGATTATCCGGAGCAATATGGAAGGAACTTTGATCCAAGTAACAGAAGCGAGTAGACAATATTATAGTAGCTTTACAAGTTCTTAATCAAGAGAGCATTGAAAAATCTACTATATACATGGTAAAATTTAATAACAATGTCGCAAGCGCTTCCATTTCTTACTTCCAAGCCCCTCGCCCCCTCCTTTTTATGCTCTTATAACTTTCCCATCACATGATTTCGACTGGTGGCACTCTTTGCAAAAGAATTATTTACACTGTAATTCTACTAAGTGGGAAGTGCATAATTCATTTTCCCAGCACCTTAATTTTTTAAGTTTTATGATTTTTTTTTTTTTTTTGCTTATATTGTTTTCGAAAGCTAGAGATCTTTACATTGATGAGTTTGATAGAAGGAAGCAACAAGTAGAAAGACATTATATTTACATATATATATATATATGTCTGCTTCCAAATAATTTTTGGCGACTGGGAGCTCTCGTCTAGTTCTGCTTGGCCTTGTTTCCTTCTTTGTTTTCTACCGTAAATGGAAAGCTTGGATAAACAATTGAGCATGTTAGCTGATCTTATTTCGATATTTGGGTTTGCTTTTAATGTCATTTTCAAGTTTTTTTCCAAATCACTTGTAGTTATTATGCTTCTTACTAGAAACAGTGATGATGTCAGTACTGCCCTTTATCACTCTTGTGATTTGATATATATTGTCTAATGCGAATGCAATGAGTTTATCTATGTCTAGAAGTACGCTTAGTCTAATTTTATTCTTTTCTTATTCCAATTTTCAAAAGCTAATTTTTTTCTCCTTGAAATTAAGTAGAACAGTCGAATAAACTAAGTTATAATTATCCAAACCTTTTAAAGCTGACGTGGCCGTCTTCAGTCTTCACATCCAGTATAATATATTATATTTTCTCTAGAGGGTCAAGAGCTTCATATTAAATTCATCCATGACCATAATGAGATGCACAAACAAAGCGGAATTAATTAAGGTTAAAATAATAAAAAAAAAATTTGAATTTTATCGGATAAATTTTTATACTTTTATTATATCTAATAAAATTCTTAAATTTATATATGCACTCGAATAAATTTTTAATTTTTAATTTGTATTAAATAAATTTTTAAATTTTAATTTATATTTAATGTTTGAAATAAAAACATACTTGAATATAAATCAAAGAATAAAAATTTATTTGGATACAATAGAAATATAAAAACTTATTTAAGAAAAATGAAATAGTTTAAAGGCTTTTTTTTATTTTATCTATTAAAAAGTTAATAAATTATTATGATTATCCTTTTTAAATATGCCGGTGCTGCATGCATGATTTTTATTGTTTATTAATTATATTGTAAATGCTAGAATTTAATTTTAAATTTATTAGATATTATTTTTTTTTAAAAATTATTATATAAATTAATTGGGTTAAATTTGGAATTGTATATTATTAATATTGTACATAGTTGGTGTCTCGGTGAAATGTAAAATTCTGTTAAGTCCGATATGTATATTTGACATTTTCCATTGGCTTACTTTTCTCCTTGGCGGCCGCATCTTTGTTTCCTTATTTCTTAAGCAAAGAACACCATGGAGATAATCATATCATATTTTAAATTCAACATTTGATATTTCCGTGAGATATAGAATTAATAAGAGGAAATGTTGAAATGTAACAAATATCTTTACAGCAACAGATAATAATCACAAAGGCACGCGCTGTCTTGATAATGATCAATTGGAATAAAATCTTGGTCGCATATATTGTTTTCCAATCAAAGGGAAATAGGAGTACTCTCAATCAAAACCAAAAGTGGACTCACTTCCAATATACTTCATAAAGATTTATACTATATATGTGGAATATATTTGATGGCGCCTGCATCTTGGCTTTTGTTTTAACAAATTTTAATCCTCATCAAAAGCTATCCACTATAATTTTTTAATTATGTTATTTGTTCTATTGGTTTTTTTTAATGAAAATGGGTTCTGTTAATTTTGTTTTAAATATCTATATTTCTTGATATAATATGTAATTATTGGATAAATTTAACATAAAATAATCAATTAATAAATAAATAAAATATTAAAATCAAATTAATAAATTATTGTCACACAAGATGAAAAAAATAATATTAAAACAATCTATCTCGATGAATAATATTTTTATAACTTTTTGATAAAGACCATATCAATGGTTTTCATTCACAGCCAAAGATTAGCATCATCCTCATGCATTAACTATACAAAGAGAATTTTTTATTTTTTAACTTTTAACTTTTTCATAACACACTTACCTATTTTTCCATGTTATTGCAACCTTAAATATTCCTTTTAAACTCTCTCCCATATGGATGGCGGTAACTTGTTTTTGTCCCGTGTCTCGTTTGTTCCTCTTTACCGAAGTGGGGCAACACGACACTCATTGGCCAAACGTGAACTATAAATACTATTAAACAGGAATAAATATCCTATTCTTAAGAAAACTTAAAGAGGGCTGAATATTAAATAATAATAAAAGTATGTAGCCGCTATCACAGAATTTTGAGTTCTTTGCATGCTTTGGGACATGGGTCCAAACTAAATTCTAACATAGTTTGCTAGGGTTAATATAAACTTTAAATTATAATAAAATATTTAATATAATATTTTTTAAAATTTAAAAATTTTGATGTGAATTTAAATTATAAATTTATTATTGATCTTTAATATAATTAAATTTCAAAAATAATACGTTATAAATAAATAATTTTTTAAATACCATATTAATTAATATATTCATAATTTAAGTATAATATTGAAAGCTTTTAAAATTCATGTGTCACATTAAATATTTTATTATAATTTAAATTCATATTTACCAATTCACATAAAAGTTATGCTTAATTAAAATTATCAATTTGTGTGCACTTGTATCACGTAAATATTAATAATTTTTGTATTCGTATTATATTTTATATATAAATTTATTTTATAATTTGTATCAATATAAAAATATAAAATATATTTTTAATTTTATTTAATTCAAATATTAATTTTGTTAAAATTTTAACAAGTATCATTTTCGATTTTTTAGCATATTATTATTTAATATTATTATATTTTTCGGCTTTTTTTATGTCTTTGCTTGAAATGATATCGTTCTTGACTCATGATGTGGGGGTGAGCTTTAGGCAAAACGCATGCAGAAGCTCCAGTGGGCCTTGGCCAAGTTGCTCCAGAAAGCGAAGTTTGGTGGGCCATCCCCGATCCTCCAAAGCCCAAGAACTAGCAAACCGACAAAACTAAGAGAAGATTCTTTTTTTTTCCAAGCTTTGAAACTCCAAAAAAAGAAGCCAAACGCAACGTAAGCCGCGTGAAATATGACGTGGTCCTCTTCCCAATGCGACGACAAAGACCCTTTAGTAGGGGAGGGGACCATGCATTTTCCCGATCCTGACGTGGCGTACCACGCTTTCGGCTTCCCGACGTCAAATTTTGCGGCTTCGCCACTTTACCCTTTGGCCTTTTGTTCTCCTGCCCAAAAAAAAAAAAGGCACAATTATTATCCATCTTGATTTCTTTGAAATTGAAGATTTTGTTTTTTAAATTTCAGTCTCTGCCCCTGCCCGCATGCACATTAAGGCTTGGCCTATCCCTTCCTACTCCTACAACTGATTTGATGGAAAGCGATCTTAGGTGGGGTTTGGGTTTCCTTTCTCCTTTTTTTTTTCCCCTGCAAAAGTTTTGAGCATGTATGTATATATATTTTTCTGTTCATCGTGCGGTATAGAAAAAAGTATGAAAAAGAAAATCATAGAAAGATGATTGCAAATTAGGACATGCGTAACAACCAAAAAAAAAAAAAAAAAAAAAGGCCAAAAGAGAGAATGAGAAAAATTTGAGAAGATACAGATTGCTAGCATTTAAAGTGGATTAAAGTCATCGGTGGAGGCCTACTTTTTATCTTTTGTTTTTCTAACAGTTTTGAAAGCCTTCTTTCGTTGTTGATTAACGAGGTATATTTAATAGGTTCGATTAATTTTAAATTAAATTATTAAAAATTAAATTAATTAAATTAAATTATAATAGTTCTATTAATTAAATCAAATATATTAATATTAAAAATTAATCAATAAAATTAAATTTGATAGGTTAAATTAATTTTTTATTAATTAAATAATAAATACATTTAAATTAGATTATGTTTTAAACTCTTCATTTTTTTATATATGAAATAAAATAAATAAAATCATCCAAAAAATATTTAAATATCAAAATATTAAGTTAAAAATTTTAATAATTTTAAAATAAAATAATTTATTTCATTTATTTTTAATTTTATAATTAAATTTTATTATAATTTAATTAAAATTTTGATTGATTTGATTTTTGAATCAAATTAATCAAAAATTAAATTTTCTTTAAAATTATATTTTGATAATTGATTAAAATTATTTTAATAATCAATCGATTAATCAAATTAAATTGATTCAACCAATTAATTCAATTAACATTGAATTTTATATACCCCTAATGTAGGCTATTTTTGGAGATATTTACTGAGCTTTCCCGGAACTTCTCAATCCCAATTGAATCCGGGAGAGGAGAAAGTGGATTTCTTTGAAAACTGTTGTTTGACAGCTAGAAGTTAAGAATGGAAATTTGTTTTACTTAATCAAGACCGAAAACAATGACTTATTTTTGTGAACGAGACATTTGAATAAAACAAATCAACATCGAATAAGATGTTGTTAATTATATTTCATCAAACATCTAAATTTATATATATTAAAAAAATTTCTTGACGTTAATGATTGATATTTGTCCATTTTTGTGTGGGTTAAATCGATATTTAGATTAATTTTTATTGATTTTGAGGGATAAGTGAGTTGAATATTTATTTGTTAGATCTAATTTTGGGAGGAAATGAATAGATTTAGAGTAACTTTTTGATGATTTGGGTCAATTTGTTAGATTTAATTCTCCTTTAGTCTTTCCCACATCGAATTAACTTTTTTTTTCATCTGAAAAAAAATTCAAACTTTATTTTTGAATAAAAAAATTATGTGCATTGATCAGTAAATCAAATATTTGAATGTTTTAATTGAATTAACTTAAAAGTATTTGGAGTAAGGGTTAAATTGAGACTTAAAAGTTTCTCAAACAGATCGTAACAAATATTAATTTAAATCTTAAAAGATTTAATGATATTTTTTAAAGATATTATTAGACTGGCTAAAAATACAATAAATAACAATATTCTAGTATATTAATCATAAAAAAATCATTTTTTAAGAATTGAAAAAACTAGAAATCTATAATAGTGGACCAACACAATGAATATGCAACGTTCGTCAGATCTGTACTAGAAATTACTGGTATGTAAAATTGCTAATACAATACCACTAATATCCACGAAACAAAAGGGTTTAATTTTTAATAACAGCAAAACAAAAAATTATTCGATCAAATGGATTATGCATTCGAAAGTAGTAGACTGTAAAATTCATTTGAAATTAATTTTAAGTCCGTGCAATATACGGATATACAATTATATATAAAAAAAATTAATTATAATATAACTATTAATTTTTATATAAAAATAAAATTTTGATGCAAAATAAAATAAAAAAATAAATATTAGAAATTTTTAAGAAGATTTTGTAGTAAAATTACTTATCATATTTACATGGAGATATGTATTAAGTACCATAATTAGTATCAAGTTTATAAAAATAATAAGTCATAATCTCAACTTTATTTAAAATTTTCTTTTGGTAAATATATTCTTTTACCTCTTATATATAATGGATGCATTTTGATCAAAATTTAATAATTTTGATTTTTAAAAAACTGTCAAAACTATAAAAGTTTGAACCATACATGAAAACAATTTTCTGGCTAATTGTATATTTGTATTATTTTAATGAAAAAAAATTAGATCAATAAAAGATAATTAAGCAATAGATCAAGTTTTGGATAATGTCACGTTGAAAATCAATAAAGTAACAATAAATGCAATTCAAGCTAATTAAACCAAGAAAAAAAAAATAGAAACTAAGCTAGAAAAGAAAAGTAGGATATATAATCGTATTATTAATTAAGACAATTTGAACAAAAATGGTACTTAATTTGACAATTTTGATCCCTTTTGTAATCAAAATGAAAATATTTATATTATTAAATGCGATTATTATAGATACTCTAATCTTGGAGTCTACATTTAATTTTTGTTAAAAATAAAAAAATAAGGGTTAAATTTTGGTAAGATTGGGTTGAGGAATTAAAACCTAGAAGTAAAATCCAGAAAGGATTGAAATCTTATTCCGTTTAGGGTTGTCGGATTTGAGATCCTATAAATATAGGGTTGAGTACACAGAAAAAGAACGCATAGGAAGTAGAGAGAAAACAAAAACACCAGAGAGCAGAAATTGGAAAACAAAGAAAAGCAAGAAGTAAAAAAAAATTTTAAGAGTTTTTTTGATAAAAAATTTTTCTGAAAAATTTTTAGATTCCGGTGAAATTTTCCTGCCCTAGTTGAATTTTTCGGTGAGTTTTTCAGCACTGGTTGAATTTTTTGACAAGATTTTCCAGAATCCAGTGAAGATTCCGGTAAACGTTGAATTTTTCGATGACCGTATGATGATCCAACCCAAATTCTGACGATTTTTTCCAGAATCTGGTTGAAGTTCAATTGGAGTTCACCCGATTAGAGAGAGAGAGAGAAGAAAAAGGGGGAAAAGAGAGAAGAGAAAGAGAGATATGAAACATAAAGGTTGAATTTGGGCTATTTATACCCATACCGAAACAGTGTCATTTTGGAGCTTAGTAAACCCCAAGATCCACGCGTTTTACCATTCGGACGACCCGACTCGAGTGTCAACCCACTTTTGACCTGCTTACCAGTCGATCCTTGGAGTCGAGCCGATTTCTACCAAGCCACGCCTTCGAACCGCTTTTTGTGCCTGAAGTCGAGTTGCTTCAATCGCAGAGTTGAGCCGCGTCAAGGTTTTTTATTTATTTATTATTATTATTATTATTTCTGCTTATTTATTTATTAATTAAATTAAAATTATTTATTTATTCAAGTGAGCATTCCTTAATTTTTCAATGATTTTCTTAAAATAAAATTTTTAAAAAATATATTTTTAAGAAAAAGTTGAAAGTATCAATTTTTCTTGAAAATAAAATTTAAAAAATATATATTTTTAAGGAAAAATTAAAAGTATCAATTTTTAAAAAAAAAAATAAAAAAAATATATTTTTAAGTAAAAGTTGAAAGTATCAATTTTTCTTGTATAAAAGTATGAGTTTTTTTCTTAAAAAAAAATAAAAAGGATATCTATATCAAAAATCGAATCATCATTCCTTTTTCTTTTTTTTTTTGTTAAATAATCCAACGATAGAACCTCTGCAAGTGAAATAGTAATTTTCTTGTATACTCTTGAGGTGAAATTTTTTTTTTAATTTTTTGCCAAAAGTATTAGAGTCAATTAAGAATAATTTTCAATAATTAATTACTTGATAAAGTTTTTAAGGCTAATGGATAACATGAAATCGAGTTGATACCATCTTTTGATGGGCGATGTGAGGGTGCTATAACATTTCTCACACGTAACCGTACTCTCAAACCTAGTTCTGATTTTGCAGACATTGAATCTATCTTAGGATTTCTCTTTAAATGGACAAATTCAGTTAGGTGGCAAATCATATATAAACAAAAAGATTGGCGGTAACTCCTTAAGTCAATGTCTAACAATAGGTTCTTGGATCTAGACGTTATGACAGTTTGACGACTTTACTGGGGACTTGCTGAGAGTCAAGCCAACAAATAAATTCGTATTATCCAAAAGCCTGATAAAATTGGATTTTGTAAATATTGTTTTATTCATTCATTCTATTCCTTTACTTTGCTAACTATGTCATTTATAAGCATTTGCATTGCATGAGCTCTATACCCAAGCTCCATTCCTTTAAGGAGGAAGTAAAGTACCTACGACCTTATGAGATGATAATCTCCGTAATGGCTAGCGAAATACTCTCACTCAAATTGAATCCTTTCCGTTAGTAGCCTGTGATAGGTGGAGATTGGAATGCCTTACTAATCTGTAATAGATGATGATGTAAGGAACAATTTGAAACCTTTAGTGGTCAAAATCACCTAACCCTACATATAGTTCATCCTTAAAAGGTCA
The DNA here is from genome assembly GCF_047325235.1 of Durio zibethinus. Taxonomy (NCBI): domain Eukaryota; kingdom Viridiplantae; phylum Streptophyta; class Magnoliopsida; order Malvales; family Malvaceae; genus Durio; species Durio zibethinus. The sequence continues at coordinate 24,129,903 of NC_143166.1, forward strand.
GCCTTAAGATAGAGCCATTCCTACCCATCAATAGATTTAACCCAAAGTTAGGACACAAGAAAGAACAATTTGTGATCTAACTATTTTGTTTGCTTCATTTTCTGCACCTACATCATTTTCATTTCATTCAATGCATCATTTTCATACTCATGTTTTAACATTATCATTTGCATCATTTTCATATAGGAATATTTGCCACATCTCATACCTATATCCATGGAAAGACACATTTCATTTATGCATCAACATATCATGCATAATATTTTTTATCATAATTGTAGTATGAAAGGTTCAAGGATAGCTCCACCAAGCAAGAACCCCACTCACCAATATAATACAAGAGCTCGAGTTAGACAGATGGAACAAAAAAATTCCAATCATCTTAAGAGGATAGAGAAAGCTCAAGAAAAGCTAGAAGTTGAGTTGAATAGGATTTTGGAGGCTTTGAACAAGTTAAACAAGGAAAAGGGTATAAAAGAAAATACTAGCCAACAAGACCATCCCCCACAAGAGGAGGATGACCCACTGTACCCTTTTGGTTTTGGGCCACATCAAGCTTAACCCGTACAAGGTCCACCATCACAGCAGTTCACCTATCCTGTAGGATACATATACCTTAGAATGCCATCGTCTTTAAATCCAAGGTAGTATTAAAGTTATGTAAATCCTGTCTCTATTAAGAAGGCAGTAGAACCAATTTGAGTTTCAGATTTGGATGATTTGAAAGAAAAAAAAAAAGAGAAGGCGAAAGTGGTTGAATCTCATGAAGACTCAAATATTAGTATGCTAGAAAAAAGGCTGTGAACAGTGAAAGGAGTTAGTTTTTATGGTTCAGTGGATGCAGCGGGGCTCTGTTTAGTCTCGAATATGGTTATTCCCTTAAAATTCAAGGTTCTGAAGTTTGAAAAGTATGATGGCATGAAGTGCCCAAGGACCCACATTACTATGTACTATCGAAAGATGGTAGCCTATGCTAATAATGAGAAACGTTTATGCATGTGTTCCAAGACAGCCTTACTGGCTTTGCTACTAGGTGGTATGTCCAATTGGATATGACTCTTATTCATTCTTGGAGTGAAATGACCCATAACTTCATCAGTCAATACGGACATATTATAGACTTAGCCCCTAATCACCTTTTATTGTAAAATATGAAAAAAAAATACGACTAAATCATTCAAAGAATAAGCCTAAAGGTGGAGGGACATGGCTACTCAGGTGCAACCTCTCTTGACTGAGAAAAAAACTATAATACTGTTTGTCAGCACTTTGAAATCTCTCTATTATGAAAATATGATAGGAAATGCAACAAAAAATTTCGTTAATATGGTAATCTTAGGTGAAATCATTGAGAATGCCTTTAAAAATGGTGAGTTTAAAGGAGGAGAAACCAAGAAGGCATCAGAGAAAAAAGAGATTAAAGCTCAAGCAGTGAACTTTGACAGACCATTTAGGGGATATCAACCATATCCACCACATGGTTACTCTCCATACCATCCTGTTATGAACAATACCTCATACCAGCCCATACCATAACCATCTTACTCATCCACATACCAGCCTATTTTTAGTTCCCAAGCTCTCACATTCAACCTTAACATTCAACCTCCTGTAAGACCCTAAATTTGTCTTGTTAGCCAGGCAAGTGGTTCACAAGAGCAACGAATTACTCAAAAAAAACTTGTATTTGATTTAATCCTCATGACTTATACGGAGTTATATCGAGAGCTCTATAATAGTCACTTGATTACCCCCAGTCGTGTAGAGCTGCTCAAGCTACCCTCTCTTAAGTGGTATGATCCTACAGCTCACTGTGACTACCACTATGAAATTGCTGGCCATTCCACTAAAAATTACACTACTCTAAAGCATAAGGTGCAACGGTTGTTCAAAGAAGGAATGGTAAGTTTTGATCAAGGAGGAGCAACAACACCTAATGTTAGTGGCAATCCATTACCTAACCACAATGTCAATGCTCTGAGTGAGAATCAAGAACACATTGATCTGAAAAGGCCTAGAGAGTTGCAATGAATTAGGAAGTAAGATATCAATAAAGATCTTTCACCTGATTGCACATGGACATAATTTTGGAGAATAATGATAAGGCTGATTGGAAGTTTCTTATCGTTTTAAGATTTTTTTAGAGTAATGTTAAGATTTTTTTAAGCAATAGGATTTCATTTGTTATCATTTTAATAAAGGCAAGTTAATGCATTTCATTACATTTTCTCTTTCATTCAACTATTGTTCCATGCTTTGTTCCCTTTTTATAACTTTTCATTCCTATTCTCAAATTTTAAATGATGAATGTTTAAACAATGATAACAATAATTTTAGGATTTAATTTTGAGAACTCATTCACATTGATTTTAAGAGACTATTTGGGCAAAAGAAGCTAGCTACTAGCAGATGTTAAATAGTATATTTTGAAGACATGCAATCTTTTATAAAGATCTATGATCTTATTTTTGTTCAATAGATGATCTTCAAAGAAAGCATTCACATTTGGGATTAAAAATGGCCATCTTTCTTTACTATTTGAAAAACCATTCATTGCTACCCCTTTGGGCCTACTATGATTTCATTTTTAAAGAACCCTGACTAAGGATCACCCTTCACACTGGAAGATAATTTTTTTAAAAAACAAAGGGTAAAAGATCACAAAAGGTCTCAAAAAAGAAAAAAAGTAAGAAAAAAGAAAAGAAAGAGAAAAATAAATGCCACACATAATTTAAGGCAAAGTAATGAGTCTCTTTTTGTGAGGAATGAGATGGAAAAGAAAAAAATAGTGAAATGATGTAGAGTAGGGCAAAATGCCAAGCTACATCAAGTGATGATCCTTTGGTTTTGTACCCATTAAACACATATTTTGAGCCTATTTTATCCATTTCTTTCATGACCCTTCACCGTGGCCTACATTACAACCTTTAAAAGTCCATTTAGATCAAATGTGAATGCTCAAATTAAATGATCATATGTTAGGCTAAGGCATGCTCATAATGGAATGATAGAATCATGCTTGGTTGCACTAAAGATTGATGTGAAAAAGGGGTGAACGAATAAAAAAAAGAAAAAAAATGAATGAAAAAAAATGGAAAAAATGGAAAAGAGAAAAAAAAGGAAAAAAGAGAAAGAAAAAAAAGAAAAATGAAAATGAGAGAAAAGGAAGACTCAAATTGAAAACCCAAAAAGGCGATTTAGGTAGAAAAATTTTTAAGCTGAAAGTTTGATAAACAGTTCACATGGATGAAAGATCAAAGGCATATGAAGATCTTTTGAAACTGGGGCAAAGTTCAATAAGCTCAAAGTCAGTGGAATAAGTTTTTTAAAAGGAATCATTGATTAATGTTCAGAATTGTTTGAATATTCATTGTTTGGATATACCAGGCATCCCAATGACAGACATCCAACTTGTTTCTGTCCCCATTTATTTTTGTGCCAAACTCGTTCCTCATTGATTATCTTTCTCCCAATTCACCTTGTGTTCTCTTACTGCTGCATCCCTAAAATAAATCAAGAAAATGTATGATTGCATTGTATTTGTTACGATCTGAAATGATGATGAATGAATGAATATGTGTTTAAAAGATTCTTGTATTCCTTTGAAAGAAATCTAAGATGATAACAGAAAAATAAAAAGATGGTAGGAACATAAAAAATGATTATTTGAGAAAAGTTGTATGACCAAGTGATGAATATGTGGATGAATTAATCGACATAGCCTGTCAATGGTGATCAAGTGATGAACATAATATGGATCGGGGGATAAAATTTATTTTAAAATGGCTAGTACTAAAAAGCCTGTGAATGGTAGTGAAAATAGTATGGGTTAATGGATGAAAATAGTATAGGTTAATGGATGAAATTTATGCTGAAATTGCTAGTACTGAAGTGCCTGTGAGTTATGATTAAATGACATGGGGCAATGGATGAAACTTGTGTTAGAATTGTTAGTACTGAAAAGCCTATGGATGGTGATCAAGTGACGAAAATAATGATGATTAGTTAATGAAGCTTATTCCAAAGTATTGAGAAATTGAACAAGGAAAAAATGTGAAATGGTAGAGTCTTAAGAACTATGTTACCATATTAGAATTTTATGACATAGACATTCGCATTACATGCATTACGTCTGCATTATTGTTTGGAGAACATTTGAAATTTTGGTTTGGTTGTGCATTTGCATGTAAATCATGGTTAAGAATATGACATTGTAAGAATCTAGATTGTGGCATTTGCATCATTGATCATGACATTCATTGTATGCATAATTTTGAGTCACTGGGAATCTTTTGATGAGAATTTTTGAGTTCTCAAAAGAGAATCTTTGAATTTTAAATGAGAATATTTGAGGTGTGAAACCCAAAATTTGTCAAATGTGAGTTTTCGAACTCAAATGGGAATCTTTAAGGTGTGAAATGAAACCCAAAATTTGTCGAATGTAAATCTTCGAACTCAAATGAGAATCTTTGAGTCTCAAATGAGAAACTTTGAGATGTGAAACTCTAAGATTTATTGAATAAGAACCTTTGAACTTTTGGATGTGGACCTCCAAAATTTGAATGAGAATCTTTAGATGTTGGATGCAAGTCTTGCAAATTTGAATTCTTGTGAAAGTGAAATTTTGATAATCAAATTTCAGAAAATTCTTGCAAAGTTGAAAGGTTCTTGTGAGTTTAAACCTTTTACTTTCAAACTCAAATTGTAGATCTTTGAGTTTTTCATTACAAATTTCATCAAATCTGATCTATGACTCTACTGGACATGATCGTCAAGAAGTATTTTTATTTTCCAAAGTTGTGGTGCCTCTGTTTATAAGAGTAATTTATTTTTCAAAGTTGTGGTTGCCTCTATTTAAAGGAGTAATTTATTTTTCAAAGTTGTGGTTGCCTCTGTTTAAAGGAGCATTTTATTTTCCAAAGTTGTGGTTGCCTTTGTTTAGGGGAGCAATTTATTTTTTCCAAAGTCGTGGTGCCTTTGTTTAGAGGAGCAATTTATTTTTCCAAAGTTGTGTTGCCTCTGTTTAGAGGAGCAATTTATTTTCCAAAGTTGTGGTTGTCTCTATTTAGAGAGCAATTTATTTTTTCAAAATTGTGTTGCCTCTATTTAGAGGAGCAATTTATTTTTCAAAGTTATGGTTGCCTCTATTTAGAGAAGAGCAATTTATTTTCCAAGGTTGTGATGCCTCTGTTTAGAGGAGTAATTTATTTTTCAAAGTTACGGTTGCCTCTATTTAGAGAAGCAATTTATTTTCCAAAGTTATGGTGCCTCTGTTTAGAAAAGCATTTTATTTTCCAAAGTTGTGGTTGCCTCTGTTTAGGAGAGTAATTTATTTTTTTCAAAGTCGTGGTGCCTTTGTTTAGAGGAGAATTTATTTTCCAAAGTTGTGGTTACCTCTATTTAGAGGAGCAATTTATTTTCTAAAATTGTGGTGCCTCTGTTTATATGAGCATTTTTATATTTCAAAAGCTGTGGTGCCTTTATTTAGAGGAGCATTTATTTTTCCAAAGTCGTTAAGCCTTTGTTTAGAGGAGCTTTGTTTATCTTTTTCAAAAAGAAAAAAAACAAAACAAAGACAAAAAGAAAAAAAAAAGGAAAATAGATGTGTTTAGTTGATTGGGGTTGTCTACGTCTTTGCATAATTCTTGTTTCACAAAAAATGTGTAAAGAGGGGCAACTGTAGACACCCCAATCTGTTCGGGGTCTATATTTTATTTTTATTAAAAATAAAAAAATAATAAAAGGAGAAAAAATGGGAAAAATAAAAAAATAGGAGTTGAATTTTGGTAGGACTGGGTTGAAGAATTAAAACCCAAAAGTAAAACCCAAAAAGGATTGAAATCCCATTCTGTTTAGTATTCTCGGATTTGAGACCCTATAAATATAAGCTTGAGTACACAGAAAAAGAACACACAGGAAGTAGAGAGAAAATAAAAACACCAGAGAACATAAATTAGAAAACAAAGAAAAGCATGAAGCAAAAAAAAAATTTTGAGAGTTTTTTTTATAAAAAATTTTTTTTGAAAATTTTTAGACTTTAACGAAAATTTTCGATGCCGATTGAATATTCTAGTGAGATTTTTTATACTAGTTGAATTTTTTGACAAGGTTTTTCAGAATTTGGTGAAGATTTCAGTAAGCATTGAATTTTTCGACGATCGTCTGGTGACCCAACCCAGATTTCGATGATTTTTCTCAGAATTCGATTAAAGTTCAACTGGAGTTCATCTAGTTAGAAAGAGAGGGAGAGAAAAAAAAGGGGGAAAAAGAGAGAAGGGAAAGGGAGGTCTGAAGCAGAAAGGCTAAATTTGGGCTATTTATATCCTTACCGAAACGACGTTGTTTTGGAGCTTAGTAAACCCTAGGATCCATGCGTTTTGCCATTCAAACGACCCGACTTGAGCGCCAAACACTTCTGACCCACTTACCAGCCGATCTTTGGAGTCAAACCGAACCATGCCGAGCTGAGCGGATTTTTCCTAAGCCACGCCTTTGAGTCGCTTTTTGTGCCTGAAGCCAAGTCTCTTCAGTTGCGGAACCGAGCCGAGCCGCATCAAGGTTTTTTTTTTCATTTATTATTATTATTTATGTTTATTTATTTATTGATTAAATTGAAATTATTTATTTATTCAAGTGAGCATTCCTTAATTTTTCAATGATTTTCTTAAAATAAAATTTTTAAAATATATATTTTTAAGAAAAAGTTAAAAGTATCAATTTTTCTTGAAAATAAAATTAAAAAAAAAACATTTTTAAAGAAAAGTTGAAAGTATCAATTTTTCTTGAAAATAAAATTAAAAAATATATATTTTTAAGGAAAAGTTGAAAGTATCAATTTTCCTTGAAAATAAAATTTTCAAAAAAAATATTTTTAAGGAAAAGTTGAAAATATCAATTTTTCTTGAGAATAAAAAATTAAAAAATATATTTTTAAGGAAAAATTGAAAGTATCAATTTTCTTGTATAAAAGCATGAGTTTTTTTTTCTTAAAAAAATAAAAAAAAAGATCTATATCAAAAGACGAATCATCATTCTTTTTTCTTTCTGTCTTTTTTTTTATTAAATGATCCAATGATTGAGCCTCTATGAGTGAACAATAGTTTTCTTGTATATTCTTAAGGTGAGGGAATTTTTTTAATTTACTGCCAAAATATTGGAGTCAATTAAGAATAATTTTCAATAATTAATTACTTTGTAAAGTTTTTAAGGCTTGTTGGTCTTAAATTGATTAAGAGTTTTGATTTGACAAAATAAAAATTTGCCAAACTTGTTTCAATCTTGTCTAAGCTTTAATTGAACATTTTTTCAGCCTTCTATCTTGCCAAAATTCATTTGAGAACCAAAACAACTCAAATTCTCGAAACAAAACATGATTTATGCAAGTTTTGATAGAAGGGATCGATCCCCTCAGGGAAGGGATCGATCTCCTCCATTACCAGATCGATCTCTTAGCAAAAAGGATCGATCTTGTTTTCAACCATAACCAAAAGTTCTCAGGATTTGGAAAAAACTGATCGATCCCTTCCCTGTAGGGATCGATTGGTTAGCAGAACAGATTAATCCCCTCATTTAAGGGATCGATCATTTTTTCATACAGAATGCTTTCCTCGTGTAATTTTCCATAAAAAGAGATCGATCTCTTCACATAGAGGATCGATCACCTAAGGCAAGGGATCGATCCCCTTAGATCGATCCCCTCTTAAAGGGATCGATCAGTTGTTCAAACAGAATGTCCCCCAGTGTAGAAACCCAAAAAAAGGGATCAATCCCCACATATAGTGGATCGATCACCTAAAAGAACAGATCGATCCCCTTAAGCAAATGATCAATTGGGTAAGGCAAAATAGGCATAAAATTAGGCTTTCTTAAACATGAGCCAATCGATCCCCTAAAGGAGGGGATCGATCCCCTAAAGGCTTGAAACTCCCAACGACTATTTTTTGTTTAAAATTTTTACAAGTTTGGAGCATTAAATGCAATCCAACGGCTCTCAACTTCTTCCTAACTATAAATCAAGCATTCCACTGCAGACCAAGAGTAACAAGAGCTAAAGAAACTTATTGCTATTCACCTACTAATTTGTTCAAGCATTCAAAGTTGTAAAGAGAAAAAGTATAAAATTCATATCAGTTTTTCTTTGCTTTCTTATCTATACATTTGTGTACTTCAACTTAGCAAACACCTAGCCTTTGTGAGGTTCTTAAAATTTGCAAACACTTCTGAATTTTTTGTATTGTGAGTGTGTAAGCTTAAGGAGGAGGATAACACTTAAGAGTGTATGTTGTTAAGTTTGTAAAGCTTTGTGAAAGCTTAGTTGTAATCTTCATCAAATAGTGGATTGAACTCCTTAGCAAGAAAGGCTAAGGAAGAGGACGTAGGTGCCTAAAAAAAGATCGAACCTCTATAAATCTTGGTGTTAAAGTCTCTAACCCTATCTCTTGTTTATATTTATCTATTGTGCTTATCTATTTTGATAATTTATGGTTATTGAATATTATCTTTGAAAATTTTATTAAAACCAATTCACCCCCTCTTGGTTTATTCCAAGTCTTTGAGCTAACAATTGATATTAGAGTTAGTACTCTTTTTGTAAGTTTAATAGCCCAAGAGTGATCTTAAAAATGGCTCAAAGAAAAATGGTAATCAATGTGGAAAAAACATCTTCAAGCTACAACAACTATACCTACCAACAAGAGGTGTGTCTCATGGCAAATGAAACAGTTGCAACATCTCTTGAAAGTGAAGGGCATTCAATTGTTAGACTCCCTTTCTTTGTTGGTGACAACTACTCCTATTGGAAGACTAGGATAAGACTGTTCATTCAAGCAAATGATTATGAAGTCTGAGGGTCATTGTAAATGGTCCTCAAATTCCAATGAAAATGGTGGATGGTAAGGAGGTGATAAAGCTAAAGAGTGAATGAGATGTCAATTAAATCAAGATGGCTCAACTCAATGTCAAAACAATGCATACACTCTTTTGTGCATTGAGACCAAGTGAGTATAATAGAGTCTCCTTGTGTGAAAATGTAAAAGAAATTTAGGATAAGCTGGCTGTCACCCATAAAGGTACAAACTAAGTGAATGAGACAAAATAGGCATGCTTACTTATGATTATGAATTGTTCAAGATGAAACCCGATGAAACCATTAGTAAGATGTCAAATCGCTTCACCGACATCATTAATGGTTTAAAGGCTCTTGGGAAGACATATTCAAATGTAGAGATGGTGAAAAAAATTCTTAATAGTCTACCAAAGAGTTGGGAAGCCAAAGTGACAGCCATTGAAAAGTCCAAAGATCCTCATACACTTTTCTTGGATGAACTAATGGGCTCTCTCCTCACTTGTGAAATGAAGATAAAAAAAGGACAAGAACTAGTCAAGAAAGGTGGCATTGCTCTCAAATCTACCTTTTAAGATGATGAAAAAAATTTTGCCTAAGAGAAGGATGATGAAGATAAAGAGATGGCCATGTTTGCAAAGCGATTCAAGAAGTTCATGAGAATGAACAAGTTTCCAAGTAGGAGAAGACCACAAAAGGAGATGACTAAAGAGAAATCAAGTAGAAGAGAAAGGGATCAAATTATTTGCTATGAATGTAATAAATCGGGTCACGTTAAACTTGATTGTCCTTTATGAAAAAAGTAAAACATGACCAAGCCAAAGAAGAAAGCTATGGTAGTAACATGGAGTGATAGCGACTTCTCCGATGATGAATCAAATAAGGGGGAAGTAGTCAACCTATGTCTCATAGCTCTTAATAAGCCCAAGGTAACCTCTAATCCATGTGATTCAAATTCGTACTCATTTGATAAAGTACAAGATGCCTATGATGAATTAGCTATAGAATTTGAGAACATAAGCATGAAATATAAGAAAATGATCAGTAAATTGAAACTAGAAAATGAGTCATTGACTAAAGCAGAAGAAGACTTAGAAAAGGAAGTTAAGCTCTTGAAGGTAAATGTCAATGACTTGACTAAGAAAAATGAAAATTTGCATAATTTATTTTCTAGATTTTATATAGGCCATCAAAAGCTCAATGACATGCTAGAAACACAAAGAGCTTTTTTTGATAAAGATGAATTAGGTTATAATGGTGACAACAAAGAGACTCACTTAAAGAATTTTTTTGTTAAGCCAAATGATTCATCTAGCATGTGTGCACATTATCATAAATTAGGTCATTCCATACAATATTATTCCTTGAAGAAAGTCACTTATAGAGATAAGCTTATTAGGAGAGTGTGGATTCCAAAAGGAGATATCACATCTCAAGATAAGGCTACTAAAATGAAGTGGATTCCAAAAGGCACACCAATTATTAGTACTAACTCTCAAGGACCCAAGAAAATTTGGGTACCCAAAATAAAAATTTAATTATGTTTTTGTAAGTAGATGAGCATTGCTACAAAGCAAATTTCAGAAAGAACAATCAATGGTACCTTAATAGTGGATGCTCAAAACACATGATCGAAGCCAAAACTCTCTTTAAGGAGTTGAAAGCGAAAAGTGGAGGAGATGTTACATTTGGTGACAACTCAAAAGGCCAAATTGAAGGGATTGGCTCCATTGGTAACAATTCGTCTACTTCTATTGAAAATGTTTAACTTGTGAAAGGTCTCAAGCATAATTTACTTAGCATTAGTCAATTATGTGATAAAGGATTTAGGGTTATGTTTGAATCCATGTGCTGTCAAGTAATTGATATCAAAACTAACAAGCTTGTTTTTGTTGGACACCGTTAAGAAAACATTTATGTAGTGCATCTAGATGACCTATCCTCTAAAAACTTTTGTTTTATGGCTCAAAAAGAAAATGAGAGTTGGATTTGACATAGAAGGCTTAGACATGCAAGTATGCATGTAATTTCAAAACTTTCTCAAAATAATTTGGTTGTTGGTTTGCCAAAGGTGAAATATGGAAATGACAAGGTTTGTAATGCATGTGCTCAAGGAAAACATAGAAGAATTTCTTTCAAACCAAAGAATTGCATTTCAACCACTAGACTTTTTCAACTATTACATTTGATCTTTTTGGCCCTACTAGAACAATGAGTCTTGGTGGAAAACAATATGGGTTTGTGATTGTTGATGATTTCACTAGATTCACATGGGTTCTCTTTTTGCATTCAAAGAATGAGGCTTTGGAAAAATTCATCACTTTTAGCAAACAAATACAAAATGAAAAAGGTTATTCAATTACTAGTATTAAAAGTGATCATAGAAAGGAATTTGAAAATCTAGGCTTTAATATATTTTGTAGTGAAAATGGTGTTAGCCATAATTTTTCTACTCTTATAACTCCTCAACAAAATGGGGTAGTAGAAGGGAGAAATAGAACCTTAAAAGAAATGGCTAGAACCATGTTTTGTGAAAACAATCTACCTAGATATTTTTGGGCAGAAGCCATAAATACTTTTTGCTATATTATAAATAGAGCTATGATTAGGCCAATTTTGAAGAAAATCCCCTATGAACTTTTTAAAGGAAAAAGGCCTAACATAAGTTATTTTCATCCATTTAATTGCAAATGTTTTATTTTGAACAATGAAAAATATGATCTTGGAAAATTTGATGTAAAAAGTGATGAAGGTATTTTCCTAAGATATTCTTTGAATTCAAAAGCTTATAAAGTTTTCAATAAAAGAACATTAGTGGTGGAAGAGTCTATATATGTTATTTTTTATGAATCCAACCCACTTCCGAGAAACGTGCTTTTTGATGATGATGATGTAGGTATACCTCAAGAATGGATCAATGATTCACCTCATGATATTGAGGAAAAAAATTAAAAGGAAGAAGATGAGTTTTTAAAGAAGCCATAACACATAGAGAGAGAGAGCCAAATCATTCTAGAGAAAGGAGGTATGTCAAAGATAGTGAAATCATTGGTAATCTAACTCAAAGGGTAAGAACTAGATCTTCTTTTAATATGTGTAACTATGTTGCTTTCTTATCCCATATTGAACCTAAAAATATAGATGAAGCATTAGAAGATGATCATTAGATTTTGGTCATGCAAGAGGAATTGAATGAATTTGAAAGAAGCCATGTATGGAATCTTGTACCTAGGCCTAGTGACGATCCCACCATAAGCACTAAATGGGTCTTTAGGAATAAAATGGATGAGAATAGGAATATCATTAGAAATAAAGCTAGATTGGTAGCTCAAGGGTATAGGCAAAATGAAGGAATAGATTATGATGAAACTTATGCCCCGGTAGTAAGGTTAGAAGCCATAAGGATGTTGCTTGCATTTGTATGTTTTAAAAATTTTAAGCTTTTTCAAATGGAAGTTAAGAGTGCATTTCTTAATGGTTTTATAAATGAAGAAGTGTATGTAGAGCAACCTCCCGGTTTTGAAAATCCAAAATTTTTAAATCATGTTTATAAATTGACAAAAGTATTATATAGTTTAAAACAAGCTTCTAGAGCTTGGTATGAAAGATTGTCAATTTTTTTTTATTGAAAATGGTTTTAATAAAGGGAAGGTTGACACTACACTTTTTATTAAAACAAAAGGTAAGAACATTCTTATAGTGTAAATTTATGTTGATGATATTATATTTGGTGTTACTAATGAAATTCTTCGTCAAGAATTTGCTAAGATTATGCAAGGTGAATTTGAAATGAGTATGATGGGAGAACTCACATTCTTCTTGGGACTACAAGTAAAGCAAACAAAAGATGTTACCTTCATTAATTAAGCCAAATACATTAAGGATTTGCTCATAAGGTTTGAATTAGGAGAATCAAAGCCTTGTTTGACACCAATGAACACCTTAACAAAGCTTGACAAGGATGAATGAGGTAAATGTGTTGACTCTAGACTATATAGGTATATGATTGGTTCATTGCTATATCTTACTACTAGTACACCTGATATTATGTTTTCTCGTATTTTTTTGTAAATATAACTTTGCATTATGGCTTGTAAACTTTGATCTTTATATTAATGCAACTCATATTTTATTCTTTTATAGCTTGTGACATTGTTGTGTTGTTTCATATTTGAAGTGACCTTGGGTGGCCTTGAATTGCTTATTCCCTCATTTTGATTTGCTTAATTTAGTATTTTTGCTATGACAAAAAATGGGAGAAATATTGGTATGAAAATTTGATGATGTATGAAAATCTGATGATGTTTTGATATTGATAATGATGCTTTGATATTGATAGATATATTGATGGTTATGGTGATTTACTCTTGTCTAGTTGCCTTAAATCTTATGCCTAAATTCAGGGGGAATTTGCCTTTCATATGTTCAGAGGGAGCTTCTTTTCAAAAGGAAAAATGTTTTTCATGCAAAATTTTCATTTGGTTGTCATATCAAAAGGGAAGAAATTGTTGGCCTTGAATTGATTAAGAGTTTTGATATGACAAAATAAAAATTTGCCAAACTTGTTTCAATCTTGTCTAAGCTTAAATTGAACATTTTTTCACCCTTCTATCTTGCCAAAATTCATTTGAGAACCAAAACAACTCAAATTCTCGAAACAAAACATGATTTATGCAAGTTTTGATAAAAGGGAGCGATCCCTTCAGGGAAGGGAGCGATCCCTTCAGGGAAGGGATCGATCCCATCCATTACCAGATCGATCCTCTAGCAAAAGGGATCGATCTTATTTTCAACTAGAATCGAAAGTTCTCAAGATTTGGCAAAAATCGATCAATCCCCTCATTGTAGGGATTGATTGGTTAGCAGAACGGATTGATCCCCTCATTTAAGGGATCGATCACCTTTTCATACAGAATGTTTTCCTCGTGCAATTTTTCAGAAAAAAGATCGATCCCCTCACATAGAAGATCGATCCCCTCTTAAAGGGATCGATCGGTTGTTCAAACAGAATGTCCCCTAAGTGTGGAAACCTAAAAAAGGGATCGATCCCCCTATATAGGGGATCGATTACCTAAAAGAACAAATCGATCCCCTCAAGCAAGGGATCGATCAGGTAAGGCAAAATAGGCATAAAATTGGGCTTTCTCAAACATGAACCAATTGATCCCCTAAGGGAGAGGATCAATCCCTAAGGGAGGGGATCGATCCCCTGAAAGCCTGAAACTCCCAACAGCTATTTTCTGTCCAAAATTTCTGCAGGTTTGAAGCATTAAATGCAATCTAATGGCTCTCAACTTTTTCCTAACTATAAATCAAGCATTCCACTGGAGACCAAGAGTAATAAGAGCTAAAGAAACTTATTGCTATTCACCTACCAATATACTCAAGCATTCAAAGTTGTAAAAAAAGAAAAAGAGTAGAATTCATATCAATTTTTCTCTACTTTCTTATCTATACATTTGTGTACTTCAACTTAGCAAACACCTAGCCTTTGTGAGGTTCTTAAAGTTTGCCAAACACTTTTGAATTTTTTGTATTGTGAGTGTGAAGCTTAAAGGGGAGGATAACCTTAAGAGTGTATGTTGTTGAGTTTGTAAAGCTTTGTGAAAGCTTAGTTGTAATCTTCATCAAATAGCGGATTGAACTTCTTAGCAAGAGAGGCTAAGGGAAAGGATGTAGGTGCCTAAGAAAGGATCGAACCTCTATAAATCTTGGTGTTAAATTCTCTAACCCTATCTCTTGTTTATATTCATCTATTGTGCTTATCTATTTTGATAATTTATGGTTATTGAATATTATCTTTGAAAATTTTATTAAAACTAATTCACCTCCCCTTTTGGTTTATTCCAAGTCTTTGAGCTAACAAGGCTAATGGATAACACAAAATTAAGTTGGTACCATCTTTTAATAGACGATATGAGAGTGCTATAACCTTCCTTACACGTAACCGTACTCCCGAATCTAGTTCTGGTTTCACAGACATTGAATCTACCTTTTAAAGATATCTAAGCCAAACTTAAGATTTCTCTTAAAAAAGAGATAGATTCAGTTAGGTGGCCAATCACACTTAAAAAAAAAATTGGTGGTGACTCCTTAAGTCAATGTCTAGCGATAGGTCCTCGGATCTAGACGTTATGAAATTATGATTAATGTGATCATGATTTTAATTCTCTTATAGTGGATAGTGATTCATTAGTAACTATTTATAAAATCATAAATACAGATTATACATATAATGAGATATGGATTTTTGATATGTTGAATTTGATTTCATTTCGTTCAACTTGTTAGTTCATTCATACCAAAAGAATTGTTTATTTTTTAGCACACCACATAACTAAAATTGAGTGTGAGATTAGCAACCAACATACCTGGTTAGGATCATTTCCAAGCCTAATTTCTAGACTCATGCTTCTTGATATTAATGAAAGCTACTTATTTTTCATAAAAAATTTAGTGAATAAAAGAGAAATACTACCAGCTATCAAATGTGATAAAAGGAAAGCATCTATGAACACAAAAGAAAAAAAAAAAACTTGGTGATGAATATTCAACAATATTGTCAATATAATGGATAATAATTGAGAAACTAAAAGAATAATGTAACTTGACGAAAATGCAACAATAAAAAAATCAAAATAAAAATAATTCATTGTCATAAAAAATTAATATAATTGTATGACAAAAATTTACCTAATCACAAATTGATAAATTTGGATTGCAGTTTTCTAACATTCTTAATTGATAATAAGAAATATAAAGCCTCTTATAAATTAATTGAAAGTAATTTATGTAGAGTAATTATAATGGATTATCAGAGAATACATTTTGAAGTAGTAAATTATGTTGGTAAAAATGTGTGATTGTAATTAATACTTATATAGAAAAATATGATTGTGCAATTAGTTAGGCCATTTATTTTAGGTTTGAATTCTTAGCATTATATGACTTATATATTCATTACATAAATTATTTTTTAATTAGATATTAAAATTATGAATATCAAATAGTTAATGCTTTAAAAATATATTTCTTATTTATAGTATTCATATTTAGTGTTTAAAATTAAGAATTGAATTTATTTGAAAGTGATTTAAGATAATTGAATTGTAACGTAATTATAAAAGACAATAATCTTTGATATTTATAAGAAAATAAATATACATAATTTAGTCAGTAAATATATTACAAATTAATAAAATTTATATGAAAAAAATCAAAATAATTAATGCAGGACATATGGCAACTATTCAAGGCTATCCACATGTCAAAAAAATAGATCATCTACATTGGATTGTTTTTTCTTTTTTTATTAAAAGTTTTGGCTTTTATATATTTATATAAGATAAGTGTAAAAGTAATTGGCTTAAATATTTATTTATATCAATTAGAGTTAGGATTAATTTATATTATATATATTTATTATTTTTAATTACACTAACATTTTTAGAAAGTAAAATTACATTTAATTTAATTTTAAATCATTTCAGATAAGAATTTTGGGTTTTTTTGGGTTTAGTTCATTTCAAATTCAAATCTATGCAGGATAGGATTAAGTTGGATTGGATCAATTTGAATTTAAATTAATTTGAATTTGGGTTGGGTAGTTCAAGTTTATGATATTTTCTCAAAATTGGGTTGGTTAAGTTTGTGTTCAAGTGCGTATTTTGAGTTGAGTTAGCATTTTCACATCTACTTTTACCTTACTAGATGACAATAATTTATTGATTTAATAATGTTAAACTCTTAATCTACTAACCCAATTCAGTTAGTCTAAAATATTAAAATAATAATTTATTAATGTGATTGTAATATCACATTTTTTGAATTAAAATTAAATTAACAATCAATCAATAAATTCAAAATCAATATACATACTATATCTATAAGAACAATTACAATTATCCCTAACTTATAACTACGAGCGAGATCATCATTGTCCTAAAAACTGATTAGAGGAGTAATTTAGAAATAAAAATTTATATTTGGCAATTTCATCCAATCTTTCAAAGATCTCCCTTTTCATTGCCAAATGCCAACTTCATCCTATCCAAGTTAGCAATTTCACTATTTATTTTAATGCCAATTCAACAAAATTTTCTCAGTTCAACATGGCAGAGCAATTGCCAATGTTCCATTCTCCTAGGTGGTGACTAGAATGAAAAAAAAAAAAAAAAAAACCCTAAAAAAAATTGCTAAAACCAAAATTTTAAAATATAAAGTTTATAAAGAAAAAACTAAGATAAAAACCTATAAAAACTTAGCCTTTAGTAGTATTTTTGTAATTTGACCTTTTTTAGGTCATTTTTTTGTGAAAAGTTCATATCATGTTTTGATATTATTTTATGATTTTTTATGCATTAAAAACTCTAATCGCATCTCAAAAAGGTTGAAATTATCAAAATACCCTTTAAGGATATTTCATAATTTGACATTCCCAAAATCGATTTTTCACGTAAAGCTACAAATCATGATTAAATATTATTTTATGAATTTTGGTGCATTAAAAATATAAGAATAAAAGTTGGATCATAAATTTTTAAAAAAATCATACAAAAGGGCTAAGAGCACTAATAGGGGCAAAATAATATTTTCCCATCAAGTTAGTTGCAATAGAACCCAAATTTTATGTTGTATTTATTCTGAGCAATTGATTTTTAAAGGTTTTAAATCTTAGGGACAAAAGTGGTTGCTTAATCATTAGGCTTGAAGAAAAAGGGAAAAATTATGCTAGCCATTGGATGAAGGATTGATTAAAGGGCTAAAAGACCTTTGCTTGGCTTTTAAATTCATCATATAAGGCTGAAAATGGGAAAATAGGTAGCAAGGAGAAAAGTGGTATGAAAGGTAGCAAAAAGGGAGAAAAAAATTCAAAGGAGCTTAAAAGTTATAACTTTCTCCTTACTATCCTAACAAATAGGTCTGTGATTCGTTGACCTATCACTAGACATAAATTTAAGAAGTCACCACCAATCTTTTTTGTTTAGGTGTGATTACCCACCTGGTAGAATCTGTTTCATTTTTAAAAAAAATCTCAAAATTGACTTAAGTATCTTTAAATAGTAAATTTTAGTCCATGAAATCAGATTTTAGGTTTGGGAGTGCGGTTATGCGTGGGAAGGTTATAACGCCTTCAAGCGCCCATCCAAAGAATGGTACTAGTTCGATTTTAAAATTTTCAAGCCTTAAAATATTCTTATTATTTTATCAAATCATTTAATTATTGAAAACTAATCCTAAATTTGCTCTAATAGTTAGGTAGCAATTTAAGATAATTTTCTCATTTCAGGAGTATTCATGTAGACTAGTGTCTTACTCTGTTGAAGTTCTGTCTTTGGGTTCATTAATATATTTTTATTCAAGAAAATAATTAGTAAATCTTCCAATAGTTTGGTAAGACTATTGGAAGACTTACTTAGATGCAAATTTTCCAACAGTTTGGTGAGATTTTCTTATAAATTTATTTTTAAAAATGTATTAATCTTCCAATAGTTTGGTAAGACTTAATTTAAGATACAAATCCTCTAATAGTTTATTAGAATTAAAACAAAATATTTTATTAATCATAAATTTTTTATATAAAAAATAATTTATTAAATTCTCCAATAGTTTAGTAGAATTCATAAAAAATTCTTCAATAGTTTAGTAAGATTCATGAATTTATTTTAGAAACATTTTTTGATAAAATAAATAAATAAAATAAAATTCATAAAGATAATTTTAAAAAATAATAAATTGTTCAATTTAAAATAAGTAAAATAATAATAATAGTAATAATAATATTAATAATAGTAATAATAATAATAATAGGTAAAATAAAAGAAAATCTAAAAAATAAAATAAAAAAAACCTACGATATGGTCGGATTTGGAAGTGGGCGAACATGTAGGTCACATACAATTTGAACACGAGTTAAAGGCTTTTCAGAACGACATCATTTTTTACAGGTATAAATGGTAAGGTCCTTTGTTTTTTTTCTCAAACCTGTCTCAGCCCCTCTTTCTCTAACTAGAATTTTCTTTTGCTTTTCTCTAAACATTTAATAGAAAATTCAATTGGCAAAGAACACTGATAAGATTTTTTAGATTTTGGCACTGATAAATTCAACTGAGTGTCAGAATCTTCAAAGTTTTCTAGAAACAATGATGAACCCATAATCGATCATTTTAGTCACCCTTTAGCCACCATGACCTTGGTCGAAAAATTAAAACTTCAACTGTAAAATCCTAAAAAAAACCTAGTAAACCCTAGAAATCCTAGAAATTGCAAACTTAGGAAACAGAAACCTTAAGAATACCCAAACAACCAAGAAATCAACTTATATTTAAGCGTGAACCTTCGTCCAAAAATTCTCAAAGAACCAAACCCTAGAAAAAGAACAGATTCAAAAATGAAAACCTAGAAACCAAATCGAATTCCCAAAAAACAAAATGCAAAGAATCCTTTATCCTTTTTGTATATTCTTTCCAAGTATTCTCCCTAATTTCAGAAACCATAAAAAATTCAATCTTGATTCTAAAAACCCTAAAGAATGAATCCAACCCAAAATTCACCTAACCAGGACCCCGGTTACCTAAGCAACTTTTATTTTTAGTAAAACTTTCCTCAAGAGTTTCTATCCCCCTCGTTGCATATATGTTGGAATGTGATTTATATAACCTTTGACAATAATTTTAGGGATTTGCCTTGAATGGTTGATATTGGATCTATCACCAATAGATCCGATCTTAAATTCCTTTGATTTTTGGATTTTGATTTCATTTGATTGAGGTCAATTTTGTTTCCAATTCAATACCACTTGATTTTTGGAAAAGTTTTCTGATTTCATTTCCTTTCCCTTTTTTTCTTTTTTTACTTTTGATTTTTTTTTAACTTTCTAAAATAGAAATAATAATAATAATAATAATAATCAAATAAAATTAAAATTTTTCTATTGGGTAATTTTTGACCAAAGCCCGTTTTCGTCCTAGAAAAATCTTGGACAAAATGGGGTGTCTACACTTACTTCCATACATTTTCATGCAAATTTCATATTCATCCATATAGGTTTCTTTTAATTTTTTTATTTTTCAAGAGGAAACAACCCTCCCTATAGTTGTTTTCTTCCATATTTCCATCTTTGATTCAATAAATTCAACCAATCAAATCAATGGTATGGTTTGAAGTAAGGAGAATAAAAAATCAACCATAAATCCACCTTGAAGTTTTGACCCATATTTTTCCATAACTTGGTCGAACCTTCCCTTGGTTTTTTCTTGTGTTTTGCTTGCTTGGATTAATGTATTATGTTGTGATTGGAGTTGTGTTGATGGTTATTTTCATGATGGTTTACTACTTTGATGAGCTATATTAGTTGTTTGGCATGTAAGAAAGTTTCTAGCATTTTTTTTAATAGTTTCTTACATGTTTGATGAAAATCCTTTGATAATAAAAGACCTTTACAAGGTAGTTTTTTAAGTGTTTGATGCATGTCTTAACTAAAGGAAATGTTAGAATGATTGTGGATAGGGTATGAAAGGCTCTTGGCCCATCATTCCCATTGCTTAGCTGAGATTTCCAACTTGTTTCATGGCTAAGAAGTTGATATCTCATGCTTGTTTGCTTTTATTTCTAGTAAGATTTTCGTGTTTTCTATGTGTTTAATAAAAATTTCAATGGGTTAAAATGTGGAATAAGTGATTTTTTAAATAAGATTAAACCTTGTTTTGATGTGTTTTCTTTTGAATGTTTATGGTGAATACGTAGTCCCACATGTTTGGCCAACACAAAGAAGGCTCAAATGGCCATAACGTTTTAGTTTGGCCTCATCCATGGCTTAGCCAAATCTTGGTTCTTCCTATGTCCTTGGAATTTGATATTCTTTTAGTAAGGCTTTTGCATGCATAGTTAGTTTATGAAGTGTTTGTGAATTTACCTTAAGTTTTGGTTTTCCTATGTAGTCCCATTTCAAGCATTAAATGTTGCATTTTGCATTAATACCATATTTATTTATTTTGTCATATACATTATTCATGCAAACCCATCAAACCCCAAACTTAAACCCCAAACGCCAAAATCAAACCCTTAAAGCCTAAACTTAAACCATAACCCCAAAACAAACCTTTAAACACTAACCCAAAACCAAACCCTTAAACCCTAAACTTAAACCCTAAACCCTAAAACCAAACCCTTATATCCTAAACTTAAACCCCAAACCCAAACCTTCAAAACCTAAACTTAAACCTAAACCCTAAAACCAAACCAACCCTAAACCAAAACCAACCCCAAAATTGAACCTAAACCTACCCCGAACTGAGCCCACACCTTAAGACACCCCTAAATCGAGCCTGAACCCTAAACTAACCCAAAACCAACCCCTAAACTAACCTCAGACCCTTAACCAAACTCTAGACCAACCCAAAAACCTAAACCAACCCTTAAACCTTAAACTCTTCTTTAAAAAAAAAACCTTGAACCCTAAATCAATCCCTAAGTAGAACACAAACCCTAAACCTAACCAAACCCTGAACCAGACTTAGACCCTAAACCCAAATTGGACTTAAATCCTAAACCAAATCTTCAAACTCAACCCTTAGATCCTAAACTAAACCCAAACTCCCAACCAAACCCCAAATCCTAAACCAAACTTAAACCTTAAATTAAGCTCTTCATATCTCTAAATCGAGACCTCAAACCAATCCCTAAACCAAGATTAAACTTTAAAAACGAACTCTAAACCCATTTTCATTTTAATAAATTATCACATGCATTAACATTCTTGAATTGTCATTGCATTCATGCATTTATATTTGTCATTCTTTTTTTAATTATAATGCATATACATCATGATATTCATGTATATACTACTCACATGTTTCATGAATAAAATGTTTTAAGAAAATGTTTCAAAAGAAAATAAATAAAATAAGCTAATATTTTAAGTAAAAATAACCCTTGAGATTTGGCCTAAATATAAGGGGTTCTCAATGATCATCATTTACGTAAAATATTATTTTGGTTTTGTGGGGCATCTTAAAAACACCTAAAGTTAGGAACATTTTTTAAATTTTGCTTATATATAGGGGAATGTAGAAGTGTTTCGATATTTAAGATTTTTATCTTAATCAAAATAATCGGTTTTTTCTTTTTCAAGATTTCTAAAAATAAATAAAATAATTTGTTTATAAAAGAAAAAATTCAAAGTGATTTGTTTTTAAGAAATAATTTTGGAAGAAATAAATAAAATTTAAGGAATTAATTTGTAAACACTAAAGTTAAGACCATTTTTACAAAAAACTCAAAGATAACATGCAATCAATTGGTACCATTTTTTAATGGGTGTTCTGGGGTACTAATCTTTCTCCATGCATAACCGAATTCCCAAATGCAACTTTGTTTTTGTAGACCAAATCATTTTTTTAATAAATTTTAAACTTATTTTAAAGTTTTAGTAAAAGAATAAATTTTTTAGGTGGCCAATCACATTTTAGAAAAGATTAGTGATGACTCGTCGATTTTATACTTTTAAAAATGCTTTTTATTTTTTCACATTTTATGATTGAGTTCTTGGTCGTTGACTAAACTATCCCTTCTTTCTTTTTACTTTACTTGAATAAACTAAAAAAGAAATCATTAGGATTGGCACCTTTCTTAAGCTAAAACAGGTATTTACTTTTCTTTCATTATAAGACAATAAGAGTCTTTAAACCATTAATAAGGTGCGGAACAGGACCCTGAGAGAGGAATTAGATCATTTAGGCAAGCTGAGGGTATATGAGCTTAAGCCTTTTGATGGCTATCATTTTTTGGGCTATTTGGATGGACTTGGATCTTTCATTTTCATGATTTCATGTAAGGCTTTTGGCGGGCTTTGAATTTGGATAGATTGAGTAGGCCTTCAAGATAGAAATAAAATGACCATAATTTTAGGTATTCACTTAATTTTGCTAGGTATAGGTGTTTTTCTTCTAGTATTCAAGGCTCTTTATTTTAGGGGCGTATATGATACCTGGGCTCTAAAAGGGGGAGATGTAAGAAAAATTACCTACTTGACTCTTAGCCCAAGTGTTATATTTGTTATTTATTAAAATCTCCTTTTGGAAGTGAAGGATGGATTGTTAGTGTAGACAATTTGGAAGATACAATTGGAAGACATGTATGGTTAGGTTCCATTTGTATATTTAGCAAATGAAAGAGAGGTAAAGTTAGATAATGGACTATTGGTGTTGAAATACATTAAGATTTAGCCTAAATTTGATTTCTCACTTTGATCCAATTGATTGGTTTAAAGTCCAAGATTAAAAAAAAAAAACAAAATGATAGTTATAATTAGGATATCTTTTTAAATAATATTAAAATGAATAATATGATATGATAATGATAAAAATTAATGAAGATAATTATTGTAAAATATTGAGTTTATTTTTTTGCAAATGTTGAATTAAATTATTAAATAAATGAATGAATAGCCCATTTGAATACAATTAACTATAATTAACAATAAATTTTAATATTTTTGATAACATAAATTCTCATAACATATACATCCGTGAACTTATCATTACATACAACTTTAGGAGTCACAACCAATCTTTTTGTTTAAGTGCAATTGACCACCTAACTGAATCTGTCCCCTTTTAAAAAGAAGTCTCAAGCTTAGTTCAGATCTATTAAGAGTATATTCTAGTCTATGAAACTAAAATTGGGTTCGAAAGTATAGTTACATGCAAGAAAAGTTTTAACACCCCTATAACACCCATTCAAAAGATGGTATTAGTTAATTTTGTATTATTCAACGCTTTAAAATATTTTTTTAATTTTACCAAATAATTTAATATTGAATATTAATCTTAAAATTACTTTAATGGTTTGGTAGCAAATTGAGAAAATTTTCTCTCCTTAAGAGTATTCACGGAGATTAGCGTATTTCGCTAAAGAAGCTTGATTGTTGAATTCATTAAGATTTTTTTAAAACTTATTATTTTTAAGATCAATAAAATTTTTCAATAGTTTGGTATGATCTTATTTGAGACGTATCCTACAATAGTTAGGCAATATTTAATTTAAGGTTTAAATCTTCCAATAGGTGGGTAGGATTAATTAAACAATAGTTTTATTAAATTTTCATATGAAATTCTTCAATAGTTTGGTAGAATTCATAATTAAAAAAAATTTAACCAATGTAAATTCTTAATAGTTTGGTAGGCTTCATAATCTGAAAAACATTTTTAAACCCACAAAAATCCTTTAGTAATTTGATAAGATTCATAGATTTGTTTTAAAATATTTTTAATGAAAATTAATTTAAATAAAATGAATAAATAAAATTTACATAAAATAAATTAAATAAATAAATAAATAAAAATAAAAATTACCAAAAAAATGATCGATGGCTTGGCTCGGGCTAAACAATGGCTCGACAACAAAAACAAATGTTGGTTTGCCAACTTGATGCATGGATAGGCTTAAGGCCTAAGAGAAACGGGTTGTTGGATCTTGGCACTATACGTCAGGTCCACAATTGGGTTGGGACATGAATCTTGTGGGTTTAGCCACTTTTAAAATGATGTTGTTTTGAATGGATATAAAGGTTGAAAAAAAATTTTTCTTTAAATTCCTCATATCCCTTTCTCTTCTTTTTCTATTTCTCTCTCTAAGTGTTTCTAGGCCATCGGTTTCTATCAAATCTCATTGTAATATTCAATGGTTTTTGGAAAATGCCTACAAAAAAACTTGAATTTCTTTGGAATCCCATTGGAATTTGAAAATAGTCATTGATAATTGGCTAAAATTTGGGAATTATAGTCGAAAACTAGTCAAAGTTTGGGGATATCGTTCAAATCTCATCAGAGTCCAAGATTGGTCATTGAAAACGGAAAATACTTATCGGAATGAAGGAATATCGTTAGAATCTTGCCAAAAATTTTGAATTTTGCCAAAATATTCTACCAAAAACTAAGAAATTTCTAAAAAAAGAAAAAAAATCCCTTTTTAACAATTTTTTATCTCCCAAATTTATTTCTTACTTGATTTCACTCTGATTAAACCAAAACAAACCTCAAATCCTTACAATAACCTATAGAACAAAAATCCCAACAAGAATTAAAACTCTTTCACTACCAAACTTCAACTCACTTATATTACTCTTTGATCCTTGCATAATTCTTATTTGTGTTCCTTGTGTGTTGAAATGTGAAGTAACTTATAGGAGAAAATCCCATGAACTTTAGATTAGCTCAATTTTTTAAATTGAATTATCACCAAAAAACCCAATTCACCTTTAAAGATCCTTATCTCAATTCAACTCTAATAAAGCTAGCCTTATCATCAAGAAATAAACTCCTTAGTGTTTCCAACTTCATAACTAAATCCCTCTCCCAAATTTGATTTTTAGCCATTTTTTAAAATATTTTTAATTATCCAAGAAATAATAATTATAGATAAACATATAGAAATAATAAAAAGTAAAATAAATAAAAAGTAAAGATAAATAAAATGAGATAAAAATAAAAAGGGGATAAAAAAACATAAAAAAATAAGATAAATAAATAAGATAAAGAATAAAGATATATATAAATATATATAAAATAAAGATAAATACAAAAATAAAGATAAAATGAAAATAAAATACAAAATTTGATAATCAAACCTGGTACTACACTGGACCCATTAGATTTGGCTTATTGACTAAATAGGGTTTTTATATGAATTTTTTTTATAACGGATAATTTGAATATAAATAAATGTATGTTAGATATTAATGAAATATAACTATTTAAAAAAGACAAAAAATACATGAATTACTCCTACAAACATCTTCATTATATAAATATGTAATTTATGTATAATTGATTTCAATATATTTAATTTTTAATTTCTATTTTATTCTATTATTAAATTTATCATTATTCATAGAATTATTGTAATTAATTAAATATAATTATATTGATATTCGCTTGGATTATAATTTATAAATTAATATAATATTTTCAAATTTTATTTTTGATGGATATTCTCCGTTTATTAAATGATTAAATCTTTAAACTCATAACATTATCTTTCTTTTGGAACAATTATAAATGCGAATTACAATTTTATTATACTCTTGCAATGAAGCGTAGGCTATTATCTAGTATATTATTGAAGATGAGTCCTCACATACTTTGTAAAATTAAAATGACACATGTAAAATTTAATTTACAATTATTAGTGAAGCGTGGGTGATTATCTAATATATTATTAAAGATGAGTCTTGACATACTTTGTATAATTAAAATGACACATGTAAAGTTAATTTGCAATTACTTGTCATTTGGCAAGCAATTAGGATGCTATTTTTTAGGCTTTTGAAAGCACCTTTCAATGTGAAAAATAAAAAAGAACAAAAGAGAAAGGTATAATCTATAAATAATAGTCAACAACCAAAAAGACAACAATTTCATCAAGCACTTTTTGCAATAAAATGGCAAACACAAAAAAAAAAAAAAAAGCATTAGAATAGAGAATCAAGTAACAACTCGACATAATTTTTATCTGGGCTTTTCAAATTGAAGCAAAAAAGAAGCAAGATTTAGCATTCATGAAACATATAACTAGAAGCAAGCAACAAGACAATTCAATAACCAAAATGAATTTTCAACACTGTATAATACATCAATCAAAGGCAATAGACAACATTACGCACCAACTAGTAGCAATAATCACAAAAAAAAGGTGGAATTGGTAGGAATGGAAAGATGGAAGTTTGTTTAGGTTTTCTAATTCAACACCAACCATGTTAAAAATGCAACAAATTTATTGGAAAGCAACCACATTAAAAAAAAAAATCATATCCTAAAACTTATCCAAAAAGCAACAAAAATCAAGAAAAAAAATGACATTTGGCATTTGATTTTTTTTTAATTTCCAATAATCACATAACTAAATACCACCAATAAATAAAAAATTTAAGTGAAATTCTTTTTAATAAAAACTAAATCCTTAAAAAATACAACTAGTAAATTCTTCTAAAAAATAAACTAAATTTTCAACAATTTCACAATCATAAACTATAATTAAAACTACCAAAAATTAAAACCATCAAACCCAAAATAAAAAAGAATGAGAGGATTTTAGAAATGGCTTATGAGAAAAGCTTTTTTACCAAAAAAAAACTTTTGGTCTCAAAACATTATTTTAAATTTTTTGCAGATTTCACTCAAAAGAGAGATTTGATAGTATAGTGAAGGAATTTTAGTCAAAAGAAAAGAAAAGGTATGAAACAAAGAGGAAAAAGGTTTATGAACAAAAATAAGGGCACAAAAAAGAAAAAAAAAAGGAAAAAAGAATGAACAAAACAATAACAATTAGTGGTAAGAACAATATTGTTGATGAAGGTTGGATTGAATGGTGAGAACCGAGGTTGGTGAGGTGAAAAAAGAATAAAAGGGAGATAGGAGCTGCTAAGGTGAAAAAATTTTGGAGAATATAGGGTTAGGGTTGTTAAGAAACAATATAAGAAAAAAATTAGAGTAACTAAGTGAAGATGCTTAGATGAATGTGTGGCAAGACTAGAAGAGACAAAATAAAAATAAGGAGATTTGAGAAAAAATAGAGGTTGTCTGAATTAAGAAAAAAAATGAGAAAGTACCATTTGAGATGGTTTAGACATGTAAAATGTAGGCCTATCTATGCATTAATTACAAGAAATAAGCTTTTGGATTTGGGAAAAACCAAAACTTCTAGAGGTAGACCTCAAAAGACATGGATGCAAGTAATAAGAAATAATATGATGGTTATGAAAGTAGATAAAGAAGTTGTTTGTGATAGAAATAAGTGGCATAAGTAAATTCAAAATTATAACCTAACATAATTTCTTTTTTGGCCTTACATACAACTGACCTTAGAGTTATGGGATATAAAGCTTAATTGTTATTATTGCATTAATTAATTAAAATTAATTAAATTTGGCCCAAATTCATTTTTATTATCAACATTACTTGGTCCAAACCTAGTGTCAAGAAGTAATTTAAAAAAAGGTAAATTTAAGCTCTTTTATTTTATTATTAATTAATTAAAATTGATGATATTGATAAATAGTAAAGTAAGGAAATCAATAAATAAAAAATTGATTGTTAAAAATTTTTTATGATGAAAATTTCACAAAAAACTTTAATTATCTTTATTTTTTTTACTATTACTATTGTAATGTTGTTTAGTTTATGATATTTAAAAAAAATGTGATCCTATGCTTGAGGCAATTTCTAGTTATATATGATGTCGCGAAATAAGTATATTTAAAATAAAAGTTTATAGGCAAAGTAGCATCACTCATTTATATATTTTTATATGTGTGTGTGTGTGTGTAGTAGCATCACTCATTTATATATTTATATATGTGTGTGTGTGTGTTGTTACTTGATCATGAAATATGAGTTGATCATGTTTGACTTAAAAGATTGTGTTTGAGTTTACAATAAGGGTTTTAATTTGTTTTAGCGTAATCTTATATGAAATGATTTTGTATTTAAGTTATGAACTTATCTATTTCTTTTCACTTATTGATAAATCTATTAAAAAGATTTAGATTCAAACTATTAGATATTAAGTGGCCTATGTGACATTATCTTAAATAATTATCTTTTAGTTTATTTAAAAGATAATTATGGTTTAATAATGATTGTAAGCTAAAAATTTTCTATTAATCAAAACAAAAGTGAGTTTTATTTATAATTATGAAATGAATTACTGATTATTATTAAAACAAAAGAGAATTTTGTTTATAATTCATATGTTTATGAAATGTATGAATTAATGTCATTAAAAATTAAAGAAAAATTGCTTCACTTTCTTTGCCTATAGATTGATGTATTTTATTTATAAAAAATATACGTGAAGGAAAAAGAGTTCAAAATAGAGAAATTAATCTTAATAAAATTTTATTTAAGGAATTTATAATGGATAAAGGTTTATTTCTCTTTAATTAAAAAATTATGAAAATCATTTTGTTTTAAGACCTTGAGCATTAATATGCAAAACTAGGATTCGATTTGCATAATTAATAAAACTATCACCTAGTATCAGAGCCTTAAGTTTAAGAATTTGAGTTTTTCCTTTAAAGATTATACATATATTGTTTTTTATGAGCAATTCTCATGTTGCTATTTGTCATTAACTTCATTTTACATCATGCTAAAAATTTAGAATCTAAATATTCTCTGCAAGTTAATAATGGCATAATAAATGAAATCCCAAAAGTAATTATTAAAAATTTTTTACTTTTTTATGTATATCTTCATTGTTTTATAACTATAGTTATTCAATTACAATGTATCTAAGGGAAACTAGTAACTCATGTCTTTGCATTAATTTAATGTGGTAATAAACCATATTTATAAGATTAATATATTAAAGAAAATGAAAAGTTAAATATTGAAACATATAGTTATTAAATATATTTGTTCGATTAATAAATACATATTAATGAATATATAATATATTGAAAAGGAAAATAACATAAAAAAATAATAACTTTAGCATAATAAATATCATATAAAATAAATTAATCAAATTTAATAGTTTAGGATTGTTTTGATTAAAGTCGGCATTTTTTGGTTTTAACTTTTTTAAAACTCATCATGTTTTGGAAGTTATATTTTGAATGAGTTTCTTTTGTTTTGTAAGTTAAAAAGGTATTTGTGAGATTTGCCTCTTTCTTATTGTTCTGATTAATATTTTCTTAACTTACTAAAAATGTTATTGAATAATGAAGAATTAATACAATTAAATATTACAGATTTTTATAATAGTCATTAAGGTTAGTGTAAATGAATTTTTTATTATTTTATGCATATCTACTTGTTATGATATATATGTTGTATTGCAATGTATATATGGAATAAAATAATTATATAGAATTTATATATGATAGTGTCTTGGTATTTTGTTTACTCATAACATTAACACCTTTTGCATAGGTATATTTTGGGTTATCATTATGTTTATTATTATTGAAATAATTGCAATGATTATTTATTTTGATATCTATAGTATGTATAATTTGTTAGTCACCAAAATAGCCAAATTAAAAAGTTTTCATATATGTCAAATTAAATAAAATTCAATTACTCATGATTATGTGATGCTATAAATGAGAGGCATAATGGTTTATGGATTTATGAGTAAATTGAAATTCATTGATTATAAAATTTAAATATCTTCCAAAGGTAAATTGATTAATTTTATAATCATTACATGATCACGGTTGATTAATATAGTTCATTAGATGTTTTTGTATATCTAAAGATAGCAAGTATGTCTAACTAGAGTATTTATAATTTCAATTATGTGAAATCAAAATTAAACTTCAATTACGTTTACTGTTGTACATTATTGTATCATCTAAAAGAAAACTTCAATCTACATATTTAATGTTTATGTTATTGTTATTTCAAATTGTATTATATGCTTAAGTTACAACTAAAAGCATTGATATATGAGCATTTTATGTATTTGCAACATCTATTCTTGTTTCTCTAAATTCCTAAGTTTCATTTATTATAAAGTTCAATAAGCTTAATTTTCTGAATGGGTTGAACAAGTCCAATATCATCTAAGTGCTTTTTTATTTTGATTTGGCATTCTTGAATGATATGATTGCTGCTATCACTAAACAAAGGTCATTTTCTAAGGCTTTAAAAATATCAAATAGACTGTGCTTAATGTTCATATGGATGATAGTAGTAAACAACATTAAGTCAAGAATTCTTAAAATTGATAATGCTAAGGAATTTTTGAAGCTTGTGGAAGATATATTTCAATTTTGAATCTATTGATAAGTCACTTGCTAAGATAATAATGGGTATATTAACTACCATAAAATTTGATGGTTCTCATATAATGCATGAGCATGTATTTGCAATGTTAAATATAGCAACAAGATTAAGATCTATGGGAATGGAAGCGAGTAAAAGTTTATTTGTGCAATTTATCACAAACTTCTTACGTCCTAAATATGGTCTATTCCAAATAAATTTTAACACTATAAAAAATGAATGGAATGTGATTGAACTACAAAATACACTTATTTAAGATGAAGCAAGGCTTAAAAAGCAATCACATTCACTTAGTTAAAATCATAGGCCATCTAGAGGTAATAAAAAAACCAAAAAAGAGAATGGAAAAGGCAATAAAGGACCACCAAATGAAAATTCTATTTTTATGGGAAATTGACTCAAAGTCTAATTAAAGTCATATTGACACCATTTAGATTTTTTTTAACTCTTTTTGTCCTTCCATTTCTTAAATTTTAGTTTCTTTATCTAAACTTGATATTGTTAGCTTAAGTTTAGATAATAATCTAAAAGGGGGTGAATTGGATTTGTTAGCTTTGAATTAATCTAAGGTTTTGACATAACAAAACATTATGTTAAATTTACCATTTTCAAACTGATTGATATAGTAAATTTTCCTTGACGTTATTTTTGAATCAATTCTTGAAAAATTACTAAATATTATTCAACATCAATTTTCAAGGAAATTTGAGATATTAAGAGTTAACTTTTTTATTTCCTTGTTTCTAACGCCAAATAACAACTTGCACAAATTTGTTTTGTCATTTGAATCTTGTTGGAATAGTTCAAGATAGTTAAAAAATAGCTTAACATGTTATGAGATTTTCAAGGTCATCTTCAAGCAAAAAAGAGCTTTAGGGTGTCCAAAATCAAAATCTTGGATATATTAATCTTTGAATGGCTTATTCTATTTAGTTTGACATAAATGAATTTGCTTAATTGAGTTTGGCACTACAAATATGATTTTTATGGAGTTTATGCCAACTAAACATTATATGATACTAGTTGACTAGTTTGAAGCTTAAAGACTTTACTTGTGGAATTTGCTCATATGAAAATGTTTTGGTGACTTGGACAAATTTGTTGAATATTGAAATATGCTTATATACTTGTCTCATTGTCAATTGAATGAAAGAGAGCATATTTGATCTTTCATGTGTGTTTTTGGTACTATTCATTGAAATAATGATCTTAAACTAGTGAAAATTTAATATATGTGTATTTGAGAGATGTACTTGCTGTAGTCATATTTCTTTGCTATTCATGCATTTGCTTGAAAGTATGACAATGTATAAATGATGTCTAAGCTTGCATAATACATGAAAAAGGCATATTTATTAAAATTCATGAAAAAGTTGCATAAATATGATTTTGATTCAATATTTGTCCTTCCTAGTTCAAAATAATGTTTTAACCTTACCAAAGTCTTAATTTTGATTCAAAACCTCAAAATCCACGTTTTGGAATAAAAATCACAAGTTATTTTAAGGTTTTTTATGATGATACAGTATAGAGGACTGATCCCTATTGAATGATAGATTGATCCCTATTTAAAATTTGTAGAAATCAAAGTGAAACCCAACAGAAGATTGATTCCCCTTTGGCAGTAGCTACAAATCACTCGTTTTAAACTCCAAAACTCATTTTCTTCTTACTCTCGATAGCCTCTATGGCCAAAATGCTAAAAATTGAATTTTTTTTGTTGAAAAATGAGGAATTTTCTTTACTGCTTAAATATCTTACTTTCAAATCTTAAATTTGTTGGTGATTTTCAAATTATCACATGCTTATATATATTTATATGATGCAATACTTATTTTGAATTGCTTATTTCTTGATTTCTTATCAAATAATTTTGAAATATATTTTATCTTTGCTTTTACGTATTTAGTCAAAATTTTATTTCTTTGATTATGATTGAAATAATCTTGAAATATATTTTATGATTGTTCGTAATTGTTAATTTATGATTTATTTCTTCTATTATGCTTGTGGATTAACTTCTGAAGCTTAAAAGAAATATATTGATTCTTAGTTCATCTACAGTCTTAGGTTATATGATCATTAATTCAACTTGACTTTAAGTCTTGTCATTTGAAATGCTAAATTATTTATATATTGATTTTGCAAAATATTTTTGAAATATGCTTATTTTTGTACTCAATTGATTGATTTCTTGGTTTGAGATTTTGAGTTGATGTATGATAAACTACTTGATCTTAAATGAAATATATTATTGGTTCATCTATTGCTTTTGTCAAGTGATATGCTTGTATAATAAATATTATTTAGCTTGACTTAATATTAGAAAAAATTATGCCTAGAGCTCATATGAATTGATTGATTATCTTGTAATATTTATTTTTACCTTAAGTCATAGTAGATGATAAATAATTTGTGTTGACATATTTTTTATTTTGAATTATTCTTGAATATAATTGGATGATAAATATGTCTTTCTTGATTGTACAAATTTTATGGCCTAAAATTGGTATTTACATATTCCTTTATGATTTTTTGAATATACTTGAATATTGAATATGTCTTAACTCATACTTATTATTTCTATATGGCCTAAAAGAATTGATGTTTTACACATTTCTTAAAAACTTTAACTTTAGTGCCACCATTGATTATTTGATATTCAGTATGATATATGGCCTATAGCTTAAGTTAATATTGAATGATGAGTTTTAATGAAATATATCTCTCTTGCAATAGGCAAATTGTGTTTAGTGAATATATTTTCTTTTGCCTATAATGACTTAGAATATGAAAATCATTTTCTAACAATAGATATAATTTTTATAAATTGGTATTCTTCATGCTGCTAATAAATATTTCTTGTCAAGAATTTTTCCAAATCTATACAAGGAGAACTTGAAATAAGCATGAATGGGTCAACATTCTTTTTAGAGTTTCAAGTATAGTAAGCAAAATATTTTCATCAATCAATCCCAAGTACATTAAAGACTTGCTCAAAATATTTGGAATGAAAAACTCAAAGCCAAATGAGCAAATAAATAAAGCTTTATAAGCATGGAGGTAAATGCATTTAATTTAAACTTTATATATATTTTTTGTTCATTGCTTTATCTTATTACAAGTAGACATAAATAATGTTTAGCTTTCATACATGCTTGCTTTAATATGCACTTAATATATATATATATATATATATATACTTTGATTGCTTTGAATACTTTTCTTTAGAAATTATAAGCAAACATATGATTTGTGCTTGAATAGTTTAATACTTCACACAAATTAGTCATCAAGCTACTTGATAAAGATTGGTTAAATGCTTTTAAAAGCTTGGATAAATTAAATGCATTTTGATTAATATTCATGCCTAGTTCATGATTGCTTTGATGATATTAATGATCTTTCATACATGAATATTTATTTAAAATGAATCTTTGAAAATGGATTTGAATTGAATATATTGATTTCATAAACTTTAAGCTTTGGCTCATAGATTATAAACTTATTATTTGATATTTTATACATGTTCATTGATTGAGCTCATAAAGATAGAATGTACCAAGTTATGTCTAAATGTTTGTATCCTTTTTTGTATATTGTTTTATATGATTTGAAATATTTTTGCATATGCTTATATGATTTTTATTGAAATATTCATTTGAATACTTGCATATGTTTATATTGAGTATATTGCTTTAATAATTCAAAATATATTTGAATAATTATGCTTTTATTATTTTTTTGCTATTGCATGTATTCATCATGTTTGAAAAACCATGCTTATATAATTTTGGTTATAACATAATGGTTTGAACCTTGTTGCTCATTAATACCCATGTATTATTAATTATATATGAGCTATGGTTCTTATTTAGAATTTTTTTGGATAAGATATGCTTAATGAGTATTGTTTTTATCATTTTAGATTTATTGACTAAATCTTTCATACGCATGAAATATTTTTGCTTTTTGACAGTTAGTTGACAAAATGGCTAATCAATTTTTTAACTTTCATAGTTGCTTGTGATTACTATTCAATTTGTGCCTATCTTTGATAAAGCTTGTACTTTTCATGCAAAATTGTGTGTGTCTTAAAGTGATCATTTTTTTTTTTGTTCAAATGAGAGAAATCTTAGATTACAATTTGCTTGAATTAAAATGGTTACTTATGTTAAAACATTTTTTTTAACAATTGGTATGGGCTTGAATATATGTGCTTGAATATGTGTTTACATGATGTTAATATTTTAAATTCTAAGCACATTTTATAAAAGTAAGATTTATGAGTAGTGTGCATTTTATTTCACTATCATTTTGCTCATAAGTATCATGTGGTGGATTTATGATTTATACTAAAATGCATAATTGGATACATTGAAATATTTATGCTCTCGAAATTATCCTATCCTTTGAATTGATTTTTATTTCTTTTGCTATGAAAAAAAGGAAAAAAATATTTTAATGGACAAATTTGCTTTATCAAACCTATGATATGTGCTTAGATGAAATTATCTTTGATATATGTGCTTAAATGAAGATATCTTATGTTGGATATATAATGGATTGATTAAATATACTTGTTTTGGAAATGTGGTCAATATTGTGAAAATGGCCTTATTTTTATGTGCTTCAAGAATGAAAATTGTGTCTATATTTAGAGCAAGCTTAAATTAAAAAGTTTTCTTGAAAATAAGGGGTTTTTTCAAATTGAATTCAAAATTCTTAATTGATTAAAGAGGAGTTTTTCAATGAAAATTTATCTTAAGTTTTGTCATATCAAAAAGGAGAAGATTGTTAGCTTTAAATTGATATAAGGTTTTAATATAACAAAACATTAAGTTAAATTTATCATTTCAAACTTATTCAATTAGTAATTTTTCTTTGACATTATTTTTGAATCTATTCTTGAAAAATTACTAAATATTACTAGACCTCAATTTTGCTCAACAATTCATAGTTTTAAATGAATATCATTTGTAAAAATATGTTTGAGAAAAGCAACCATTTTTCCTTAGTAAAAAATGTTAAAATATGCAATTTTGGGAAGACGAGATTGATCCCACCATGTAAAGGATTGATCCCTTCACTCTAGAGGTTCATCCTATGTTTTTTAAGCATGAAGATTGATCCCAAGATCAATCACTTCAAGTTAGAATGCTCTTTCCCTATTTTTCAAGCTAGAGTATCGATCCTCTAATTACTACTTTTTGTAATGCTTGCAAGCGCTCAGATCGTAATCAAGTAACAGTAGTGAGTGAGTAAAGTATCATCCCACGAAGATTATATAATTGAATTGTTAAGTGGAATCAAGTACCAAATGTGATCAAGTACTAGCCTTATATCTAAACTAGTGAAAAAGTTTGATTTGAGATGGCAAAGAAAACAATAAAAGAAAGAAATTGTGTAAACCAGGATCTTAATATCCAACTATCACTTAGGAATCTTGGATGTTGTCGAATGAACTAGATCTAAAATAACAGAAAGCTTTGAGAGAAAAGAAAGATTAGTGTAGGCCAAAAATAAAAGATTGCATAAAAGAAAGAATAGAACTATATTGCAAATAATCAAATACTTAGAAAGAAAGAAAGATTGCTTGAATGAAAACTGTAACTTGAGAATGGAAAATAATGATTGTTGAATACTAAAAGAATATAAAAATACTTTGTAAACAAAAAATAATGTATGAAAGTTTGAAAAGAATGGATCTTGAAAATTAAAAAAAAAAATGCCTTGAATTAAGAAAAGAATTTGGAAAACACTTTGGTAATGGCTAATCTATGACCTTAGCCAAACTACAAAGAAAACTATGTAAACAAAAAATAACATATGAAAGCTTGAAAAGAATGGATCTTGAAAATAAAAAAAATGCCTTAAATTAAGAAAAGAATTTAGAGAACACTTTAATAATGGCTAATCTATCACCTTAGCCAAACTACAAAGAAAACTACAAAAGAACTTAAATAACTGAAACTAAGAACTAAAAGAGAAGAATGGAGTAGGATGAGAAGTGATGTCCATGAGTTACAAGAAAGTTTTCTTATTTATAGATGTGGGTTTGACTGTAATCGGGATTTGGGATTACAAGTCCTAGTTCTATCTAAACTCTAAGTGATAAAATCTATCTTGATTTTCAAAGTGGTTGGTCAATTGTGGAGTCTTCATGCTTGGAAAGTCTTAGTTGAATAGGACTGTCTTGGAGTGATCTTGATTGAACAAGTTTCTTGCATGCTTGATCTTTCATTCTTGAAGATTGATTCGGCTAAGCTTAGTTATCAAGGCCATGTAGTTGCATTCAATTCACACTCTTGAAATAGAATTTACAAGAGTCCTTGTCTTGTAAAATCTCTCTTGGCTAAATACAATGAGGAGTTCTTGTTCAAGTATAAATCTTCAATTCTTCAATTGCATGTAGGATTACTCTTGTGTTTGGAAGAGCCAAATATATGTAGAAGTTCTAGTGCCATTAGGATTCATTTTTTAAAGTTAATTTAGGAGTCTTTAATCCAATGGGATTCGACTTAATCTTCTTCTTGCATGGTCGAACATGACAAGGATTAGGCTTGACTTAATCTTGCATGGATCTTGCATGAAATACACGTCCCATATACATTAAACTTAAAGATCAAGAAAACAAACATTAAATGCCAAATTTAATCAAATTTCAAAATTTTTGAACAAAAAATGACTTGTAAAACACTACATATTTTATTGCTATCACACTTTTCCACTTATATTTTTGCTTGTTCTTAAGCAAGACTATCAAATTAACTACACTAATAATCAAAATAAATGCACACAAAGTCAAAATCTCACAAATCATTATAGACACCTAATTTTATCCAGGATATTTTATCATTTTAAATCAGGCTCAGTTTTGGCAATTTGGCTCTAATCATAATTTTCGCACCAATTACACTATCTATTTTCAAATGCATACAGTGAGACCCATTGTATTGGCCTGAATGAGTGCCCAAAATGACCCAATAAGAAAGCTAAATAAAGCTTATTCTTAGAGCCCATTAATAGTTTGTTGTTGCTTATTAAACAAAAAATAAATAAAATAAAATAGGATCATGAGAAACCACAAAATAAAATAACAAAATAAAAACAAAAAACAAAAAAATTTAAAAAACTTTTAAAATAAAAAATAAAGACTCAAGTAAACTATTAAACTTGGCAAAATAATATGGCCAAAGAAAATCAAAGGGGAAACAAAGGGAATTAGCCCAAGCTAGTCATAAATATTAGGCCAAAGTTAAGGCCGAAACCCATAAAATATTAGATTCTTGTTGAAGGCCCAAGCCATGGTCAAGGAGGCTTATTCAGCCAATTCATGCATGGGTTTGCGTAAGGCTTAAAAGCTTCCTTATGTTTGCTGCATACGTGAAAAAGGAGGTGGTGGCTTCCAAGCAAAGCGAAAAAAAAAAAAGTGAAAAACGGTTGCATGAAAAGCTAATGAAGATGTAAAAGGAGAGGCTAGGGACGTGTAAGGGAGGGCTGCTTAAAAAAGTTTTTGAAATTGCATGGGTTTTGGAGGCCTGGACATGAAGTTGGAAATGTGGATATAGCAGAAACGGAAGAAAACTGAAAAGAAAAGGTTTGAGGCTTTCATGAGAGGGATTTGACGCAAGGGGAGAAGAACCCAAAAAAAGGAAAAACTGGGGGCAGCGAACACCAAAACAAGAGAATGCAGTAGTGAACGAAAAGAAAAAAAAGAGGGGAAAAGGAAAATAGAAACTTGGAACGATAGAAAAGCAAAAAAAAAAAAAAAGCAGGAAGCAAAAGAAATAACATAAGAAACTGAAGCAGAAGCGTGAAGCAGGAGAAAAGCAAGAAAAAAAAATAGCAAGTAGTAAAAGAAGCAGAAAAGTAAAACTGGAAAGGAAGAAGTAACAGAAAGGAAAGGAGAGGCAATAGCGAAATTAGCAGACTTAAAAACAACTGGCAGAAACGAAACTACAAAAAAAAAGGGAAATCAGAAAAGAGGAAGGTTCGGTTGCTATTTGGGGGCGGGAATACAAAACAGGTAACTTTAAATTTCTGTGTTGCGCCTTTCTTTAATTTGCTAGTTCCAGATTTTGTTTTTTTAAAACAAATATAATAACTATACTTCTTCCTTTACTCATTTGCTTTTCACGTAAAGGATGAAAGCCTATGCTCTGTTTTGCAAAAAAAAAAAAAAAAAGAGAAGACGGACTGGTTAAGGAAAGGGTCTATGGTTTGCTACTCATAGAGATCTTAAACTCTTTCTCTTGGCTTCTATAAAACAGGAAGTGCTATATGGTCTAAAAA
Source organism: Durio zibethinus (assembly GCF_047325235.1). Taxonomy (NCBI): domain Eukaryota; kingdom Viridiplantae; phylum Streptophyta; class Magnoliopsida; order Malvales; family Malvaceae; genus Durio; species Durio zibethinus. Next base: position 24,168,831 of record NC_143166.1, read on the forward strand.
AAAAGGGTTTAAGGTTTAGATCTTTTGTCCTTATTTGTGGTTTTTATGTGAGGTTTGTTTACAAAAGTTTAAAGCCTTATCATTTTCATGCCGTTGCTCCATTTTTCTGCATATGATTTGTTGAAGCTCAAAGCTTCAACCTTTCATGGGTTTTAGTTCTTGTTTCTGTATGAAGTATATACGCAGGAGCATAAAGCTCTATCATCTTTGAGGTCTTCTGTTCGTTCACTCTAGCATGAATACATGTGCATGGCCTCTTTACATGATGGTTGCATATGGGTGGGGAAAAGCTTTATGTATTTTTTCATATTTATATGGAGGCCAATTATGGGGTAGAAGTGGAGGTTGTTTATTTATTTATTTTTATTTCTTGGCATGAATTTGTTGAATACGTTCGATTAGGGTTTTAGAAGAAAAAACAAAACGAAAAAAAATAGAAAAATATAACATAATAATAAATAATGATGACAGTAATAATAATGAAGATAATAAGGTAAAAATAAAAAATATAAAGGAAATTTAAAAATAATTGAGTGTAAGTATAAATAGAAGAAATGGTTATAAGTATACATAAAATAAATAAAGTAAAAATAAAGGTAAAGAACGACAATAAAAAAGAATGCAATAGAATAAAAAGATAACAATAATAACAACAACAACAACAACAACAACAACAACAATAATAATAATAATAATAAGAAAAATTTTAAAATCCTTGCCTAGTCAATGTTGGAGGGAATTAAAAATTGTGTCTTAAAAAAATAATAATTCCCCATAGATGTTCGAAAATCATTAAATATTAAAAATAAAATAAAAAATATATTAATAAATAACAATAATAAATTTTTAATAAATAAATAAATAAATAATATAAAATTTTATTTTTTTAGAAAAATTATGAAAAAAAAGCTTACTTCAAAAATCTACCTAAATGTTAGAGATTTTTAGAAAAATTCATAAATTCTTAAAACCCTAAATTGAAACCCTAAAATAAAACCTAAGGTCGAAACCTTAAATGAAACCCTAAGATCGAAACCCTAAAATCAAAATCGTAAGTGAAACCTGAAATCCTAAATCCTAAGTGGAATCTGAATCCCTAGGCCTTAATTGAAATCCTAAATTAAACTTTGCAACCTTAAATCTACCCAAAACTTCAAACTCGTTTTAAATTTTTAAAGATTTGAATGAAAATATTTTATAAAATAATTTATTTCTAAATGCTACCTAGATAATAGGCTATTTAGAAAAGTCTTTTCATTAAGAATTTTCATGTATTTTCGCAACCTTAAAATAGATTTTTTTAATAAAAAATAAAAATAATAAAATGAGATTTAAATGTAAATAGTCGCACTCAAACTCTGTCTAGAGGTTGAAGAGTCTTGGTAGTCTCTTTATATCTAAAAACTCAATTCCTAAATTTGCATTTATTATCATTTGCACATATTTCATTTGTATATTAATGATTGCACTCATTATGCATATATATGTTGATTTTAATTATTGATGTTTAATGTTAATTATATCATTTTTTGTTTTTTTACTGCATAAAAAGCTCTTTAAAAAAATTAGCTTTAAACAAATAAAATTAAAATTGTATTCCATGAAATATAACTGTTGGTACTCTACTTAGATGTTGGAGAATTGCTAATAATTATCATTTATAAAAAATGTTATTTTTATTTTTAAGAAAATGTTGTGATAAATCTTAGATGAAAAGGAATATTTTCGAATGTTGCCTTTGTATCGAAAAATTTTAAGGTATTTTTTTAATTTAAAGATTTTCATAATATTTCTAAATAAATATTTTTTAAAAATAATTTTATTTTTTGAAAAATGAAGGGAATTATAATTAAATTTCATATAAAAATCATTTTTATCTGAAATTACAAATAGCGCATGATTAATAGGTGCAATTTTATAGGTGCTAGGGGGTACTAATCCTTCTTCATGCGCAACCGACTCTTAAACCCAATCCTATTTTTGTTGACCAAAATGATCTTTTTAATAAACTTCAAACCCATTTATTTGTTTTATTAAAAAGATTTTTTTTATGGCCAATCACACCCTAATAGAGATTAGTGGTGACTCATTGTATTTTCATGATTTCTAATTTTTATGTTTAATAATCGAGCCCTAGATCAATATGTTATGACAACTTGGTGACTTCACTAGGGATCTTTTAAGAGTCAAGCAAAAACAATGTTTAAATCATGCATTATAAAAAATTTTAGATTTAATTGGTGTTATTTGATATTTAATTTAATTCCCTTCATTTTAAGTTTTCAAAAAAAATATGAAATAAATAAATATATTGCATGTTAGTTATTATCTTATTTTGATTTTGTATTGTGATTTGTTTATGTTATTTTGATTAGTGTATTGTTTTGCACACTTTTGCATATTCACTTACATGTATAAGCTTTAGTCTTGAGCTCTGTCCTTATTAAGAGGAAGTAAAGTAGCTATGCTCTCGCGAGGTGATAACCTCCGTATTTGCTTACGAAATACTTTCACTCAGATTGAACCCTTTTCATTTATAGCCTATAATGGGTAAGGATTGGTTTGCCTTATTAGTCTGTAATGGATGATGATGTAAGGTTGGTTTGGGAACCTGTATATAAATAAATCTCGACCCAGCATATCGTGAGACATAGGAAGCCTGCCTAAAGTAAAGCCATGCCACCTTTTAGATAATCCTCAAAAGTTAAGATACTATATATATTATGTTATTTTGTTGTATTATATAGTTGCTATATTGTTTTTATTATTTGTTTATTTTGAATTATTGATTCATTTTATTTTTATATTCTTTAATTTTGCTGCATATATCATATAAGCCTTATATTTTAAGAGGGGATATTTGTTTTGGGTCAATCATTAGCAAAAGAAGTTTTCATGAAGTCATCAGTAATGTTAACTTTTTATGGAAATTATTTAGGAAGTTAAAAAAGTTATGCCAATCTCTTTCATGGAAATTGCCCAAATTAGAATATGTGGGACATTTTGATACAATTTGTGTTTAAGGCTAATAATAGTGCAAATAAAGTTAAGATTAAAAAAAAGTCCAAATAAAAAGTAAGAAAAGGTAAAAAAAAAAAAAAAAAAGAGATTTATGATACGAGTTTGTCATCTTTTTGGAATTCAATCATTTCATTTTACATTCATCATTAAGGTGATTTGTATATTTTGGATTGTTTCATTTTTGTATATATCTTTGCATCATTATCATATTCAAGCATTCATAGATATATTTTGTATAGCATGCAAATTAGGAATTGTGTCATTCATTTAACAAGAATAATAGCATAAGCATTTTGGTTTAAACCCTTGAAATAAAACATGTGTTTTAGTGGGTTTAAGAAGCTGAAAATACGGAAGATGAATTGGAGGCCTAAATTAGTGCATTGTATGCAATCAAGAGGAGTTTGGTCATGACATTCGACAGATGGCAAAATAACTCGCGGAGTTGACAAAAACGGTTGATAGGCTCAAGGAATTTATTTGGGTGCCTTCTTAAGGGTTATTACCTGTTTTAGCTTAAGTAAGTCCTATGAATTGATGGAGTCATGATCAACTAATTCCTATTGGGCCCAATATATTTCTAGAGCATACTGAAGCATTTAGTGGTTTGAGCAATAATGAAAGTTTGAAGAAGATCATGAAAAAAATGAGTAATCTAACCGCGCAAGTGTCTGAGCTCCAAAATTTGATTTCTAAGATAGAATTACCAGGTTCCAAAGAGTCTTCATCAATTGCTTCGAACTTAAACTCGCATTCAAACCCTTTTCATGTTTGGTTCTAACCTCCTTTTAAAGCATCTAAGATCAGGCCCTAAAATGTCATGCAATCTCTGAGAAGTTCTCATCTGAACCAAAATCTTCAGCCTCTTATTCCCCAACCATCTATTAAGCCAATTACTCAATTTCGAACCTTTGCACCACTACCAAATTCTTGAACTCCTAGTAAATCTATAAACCAAAACTTACCTAAAAAAAAAATAATTAGATCCTATCCTTACTTCATATGAAAAACTCTCTCCTTATCTATTTGAAAGACACATTATTCTTCATGTCCTTTCAAAGCCTTTTTTGTACCCAAAATATTTCAACCCAAATACAATATGTGAATACCATGCTAGGAATATGAGGCATTCTATTGAGAATTATGAGGGTTTCAAACACAAGATACAATCACTCATAGATGCGAAATGGTTCAATCCAATGACAATAAGGGGTTAAATACTTAGGAATAACGAGAAGGAGATGGCATGATGATGAACATGGATGAGATTTTTTATTAAAGAGGATCTTCAAGTGATAGGTTGTTTGAAAAATAAAATGCTTTATGAATTTTTTCTATTTGAAAAATGTTTCTTTCTATGTTGATATGATGTTGTCTTTTAAACTTAGATATGTGAATTGTGGTTTGACTTTAATTCTTGCTCCTCTCCTAATTTCCATACTTTTTCATTTGTGCATTCACTCATTCACTCATTCACCCATACATGTATCCACTCAATAGAATGCAATACATATGTGGTCTAAAAAGGAATTTCTTCAAGAATAATCCTTACGATTTCTTCAAGGATCAAAAGAATACAAATTTGAGAGGAGAGATGGAGGAGATTATCGAAGGACTTTTTACTCCAAGAAATGAGCAACCTGAAGGACCTAACTTAGGACCCTTAAAGGAGGAATTCTAGAATCTAAATGAACAGAGGAGATATAGTCTTTTGGAAAAAAAGATTTAAGCTATTGAAGGTAAGGATAAATTTTATGATGCAAAAGAATCCCAGCTAGTTCCAGATATGGTTATTCTACCTAAATTCAAGGTTTCGACATTTGAGAAGTCTAATAGAACTGGATGTCTTGTGACACATTTGGCTCAATACTAACACAAAATGGTTGGGCATGCTGATAACGAAAATATGTTTATTCATACATTTCAAGAAAGTTTGACTAGGGTAGCAGCCAATTGGTATTATAGTTTAGAAAGTAGCCAAATTCGTACTTGAAAGCATTTTTCTTAACCTTTCTTGAAGTAATACTAACACATGTTGGAGATGGTTCTAGATTAAATAACCTTTCAAAATATAAGAAAAAGCCCCAATAAGATATACAAAAAATATGTTACTAGATGGAAAGAGGTTGCATCGCAAGTTTAGCCACCTTTAACTAATATGAAGCTAAATTTTTTATTTGTGGATACCCTTTCATCTCATTATTATGATAACTTGATTGGTAATACGTCCTAAGAATTTGTCGATTTGCTATTTGTTGTAGGTAGAATCAAGGATGGTATAAATAAAGGGAAAGGATTATGGATACCAATATAGAAATTCATAATGAAAGGCAACGGAATATTTTCAAGGAATATGCCTATGAGATAATTATTGAAGGGTGAAATGAGAGAAATCTCACCATGATACAAGATTTGATGAATGACTATTCCTAATGGTCACCGTGTTGTTCCTAATTGACATCTCAAGCCAGTAATTTTCCTCAATCACCTCATTTGTATGCTTCAATTCCTTTGCCACAAACATTCACAGAACAAAGGATCAACCCAAGCCATTCACAAAGTCATAAGAGAAAGAGAGTCAAGATGTATCATTCATTCTCAATATCTTATGCTAAGCTTTTCACCTTACTTGTTAAAAATTGTATGATTTTTTATTGTCAATGTAAAACTTAAAAAGCCTCCTTACCCGAACCCGAGTGGTATAATCCCAATGCTAAGTGTGAATTTCATGATAGGGTTGAAAGGCATTCCATAAAAGACTACACTACCTTTAAAGATGTGGTTCAGGCTTTGGTTGATGTAGATCTAGCAAAGTTTAAAAACCTGGTTAAAGGTTTTGATGATTGATAGTGGTAGAGTTACAGGTTAATGATGCTGAGGCTGAAGCACCAAGTGGGGAACTTTTGTTTCTATAAGTTTAACTGTCATCTCAAGAATCCTATTGGGAAAATGAAATTTTTGGGTTAGGCTTAAGTGTTTGCATTGCATGAATAGCTTTTGTGCATCATAAGTGTTTCATGGATTTATATTGTCATTTGATGTTTTCAATTTCTTTTAAATTTTGGACTTGTAGGTTTTCTTTGAAAGAAAATGGTAAAAAGGGGAAAAATGCTAGATTTGAATAAAGCCCCACATAGTTAAGTATCGAGCCAATAGAAAAAGAAATGCCTTAAAGAAAAACGAGAAAAAAATGAAAAAGAAAAAGAGACAAAAAAAAGGAAAAAGAAAAGTTTAGAGTCTCGAAAGAATTGGCGATCACTATTAGGAATTTCTCAAATACTTAAACATTATTTCTCTTAAATCATTCAGTTGATCCCATTTATCAGCCATGACCCTTAAACAGCCTTGAATTTGAATTTGTGAACCTTGCTTTCACCTTATAATGTTATGATATTAAAGAGAGATATTCTTTTCCAAGGTAATAAATAATGAAACAGCTAATTAAAAAAAGAAGACAGAAATTTGGATTCCTAGAAGATTAGGCAAACATGACATTTGTTTTAAGAATTTAGATATGGTAATTTGATGTGTCAATATTACACTATAGATTCAAAAATTTTCAAAATCAAAGCCACTCTAAGTTTCATAAAATAATGTTAGACTTACCAACCTTTTAGTTCTTTACCTCAAAGTTGGTCTATCTAATATTTTGGGAGCATGTTGATAAAAAAAAAAAAAAAAAGACCCTATTACCCTTAAGATAACTTAAGTTATGATTAACCCATTTGTCCTTTTATGGGGTAACTTTGATCATTTGATATTTTAAATGGGTTTATTTCACATGACCTTTGCTAATTCATTCCATATCACCATTTTCTTGTAATAACTTTCATTAAAGATGGTTTGTTAAAATGGGGCATCTTTCATTAATCGTATTACTAGCAAAGTGGATTAAGGTATGAATTATGGTGAGCATGTTAAAAAAAAAACAAAGGGAAAGGAAAAATGGTTCTGATACTATACACTTAAAAAATTCAAATAAATTCAAACAAAAGACTTGACAAATCCAAAAATTTTAGAGAAGAAATAGAGAAAAACACCAAAAGTCTAAAATGGAAAAAGCAAAAAAAAAAAAGTCAAGAAAGCCAATAATTCTAAATAAAAAATAAAAAAAAATTGAAATGAAAACATTTCTTCAAATTCATTTTTCTTAAAAGGAATTGCTTTTCAAATTTAGTGATCATGCTTGAAATGACAAATGGGCATCTTTCATCATCCCTTTACAAATGTAAATTTATCCCTTATTACCCTTTTGAGCCTGATTAAACTTTTTCAAAATAAATCTTAACTATGGATTACCCTTCACACTGGGACAAAAAAGATGCATTTAGGGGTAAACAATGGTGATGTCCAAATAGCATCTTGTATGTTGGGATAAAGGGCCAATATAAAAGTTTTCAAAAGTTTTAGATCCACTTAACGAAAAAGGAAAAGAAGAAGTAAAAGAATGAAAAAGAAAAGTGAAAAAAATGAAAAAAAAAATGAAAGAAAAGAGGGAAAGAAAGATATGAAATGAAATAAATGGCTAGAAAGCATAAAAAATGAAAAAAAATATACCTTAGAGTGTATCTTTCAAATGAAAGAATGATCCTTAGTTTCAATTACCTTTAAGCACTTGTTTTGGGCCTTTCTATCCTTTTATTTAACAACCTTAAACTTTAGTTTATGTTACATCCTATGAAAAGTTCATATTGGATCAAGCATGAATGCTTAAAAATTAAAGAGCTTCTCTTGAAAAATGGTCATGAAACCCATGAATCTTTTGGTCTCTTTTTATTACCTAATTTTTTATTTGGACCATTAACCCCTTTTGGATAAGTTTAAATTCTTAAATGCATGGTGTAATAATCCAAAAAAAAAAGAAACAAGAGAGAAGAGAGAAGAAAATAATAAAAAATAGAAATAATGATGTGGCTCTAGGGTGAAAACCTTACCAAGGGTAGCCTAAAGCAAACCTTGAAAGCCAGCTTTAATACTAAATTAGGTGGATGCCAAACAAAGATAAGTCAAACCTTTTTGAAATATTTGAAATATCAAAGTCCTAGAAGTTTGAGAAGGCTTGATTTCAAAAATCTCAGTCTTTTTCTATTTCCAAATAACCTTTCAAAATCTCAAGCCTTTATAACTAACTTTGACATATATCAAAATGTCATATTTGGAGACTAAAAAAAGTGTTGAACATATTTGGTTTAAGGATTCATATTTTTAAAAGAATTTATGTTTCATTTGTGAGCCTACAAGGAAAAAGTATATCTTTTTTATCCTTTTTAGATGGAGAAACCATTTTGAATGAACAAAACCTCAATCTGCTGAACCATTCAATCTATTTAGAAAGAAAATTTTCACCTCTTCCATTTTTTATAGGGATCATCAGTTCCCAAGAAAAATTTAAGCTTAGTTTACCTGGCATTAACCCAAATTTAAGCCTAGTTTAGCTAGTATCCAAGTTTTAAGCCTAGTATTAACAGGCATCGAAAATCTATAAGCTTAGATTAGTTGGTAGATAAGCCTAGTTTAGCTAGTACATAAGGCTAGTTTAACTGGCATGTAAGCCCATATTAGCTGAAGAAAGTATGCATCCCTTTTATCCCTTTCAGGTAAAAAAAACTATTTTTAAATCAACAGAAATCTCTGGTGTAGAATCATCCAATCTATTGAGAGAGAAAATTTTCACCTCTTTCATTTCTATTAAGGATTGTCAATTCCCTAACAAAATTTATGTCTACTTAAGATTAAGCCTAATTTAGCTAGCACCCACTGATTTTAAGCCTAAATTAGTTGGCACCAAGAAAAATTTAAACTTAGTCTAGCTAGTACCAATAAAGTTTTAAACCCAACTTAGTTAGCACTCAATGAAAATTTAAGCCTTGATTATTTGGCACCTAATGAAAAATTTAAGTCATAATTTAGTTGGCACCCAATGAAAAATTTAAGCTTAGATTATATGGCACTAATGAAAATTAAAGCCTAGTTTAACTAGCACTTAATAAAAATTTAAACCTAGTTTAGTTGGCACTAATGAAAATTTAAACTCAATTTAGTTGACACCTAATGAAAAATTTAAGCCTAGATTATTTGGCACTAATGAAAATTTAAGCTTAGTTTAACTAGCAACTAATGAAAATTTAAGCTCAGATTAGCTAACACCTTATGCAAAGATTTAAGCTCAGTTTAGCTAGCATCTAATGAAATTTAAACCCAATTTAACCGACACCTAAAGATTTAAGCTCAGTATACTTAACACCCTATGAAAAGATTTAAGCCCAGATTATCTGGTACCAATAAAAATTTAAACCAAGTTTAGCTAGCATCTGATGAAAATTTAAGTTTAGATTATCTGGCAATGAAAATTTAAGCCCAATGTAGCTCACATGGAAGCCCAATTTAGCTAATACCTATAAAAATTTAAGCTCAGTTTAGCTAGCACATAAGCCCATAATTTGCTAGCATGAAAGCCCAGATTAGTTGGCATGTAGGCCCAAATTAGTGGTCATTTCATTCGACTTGCAGATCAAGCTCAGTCATTTCGTTCAACTTATAGTTCAATCCTGGTCATCTTTAACTTTCGACTCATGATTTAATCCTATTCATCTTTAAAAAAAGCAAAAAAAAAGAAAACTAAACGAAAACTAAAAACTAAAAAACTAAAAGGAAAAACCTAAACAAAATTTTTTGCCATAAGAAGTAACATCTAGTCAAAATTGTTGCTTATGTCTTTGCATTATTCCTAATTTTTAGAAATATACAAAAAATGACGGCTATAGACACCTAATTTTATTTGAGATATTTTATCACTTTAAATCAGGCTCGATTTTAGTAATTGGGCTTTAACCATAATTTTTCAAGCTTGTTACATTGTCCATTTTCAAATGCTTATAGTTAGGCCCTTTGCATTGGCCTGAATGAGTACCTAAAATGACCTAATAAGAAGACCCGATAAAAAACTTATTCTTAGAACTCATTAATGACCTGCTGTTGGTTATTAAACAATAAATAAATAAATAAAAGCAAAGCTTGGCCCAAAATAAGATCATGAGAAACCATAAAATAAAATAATAAAATAAAAAATTTTAAATAACTTTTAAAATAAAAAATAATGACTTAAGTAAACTATTAAAATTGGCAAAAAAAAAATAAAAGGCCTAAGAAAGAGGAAACAAAGGGAATTAGCCTAAGTTGATCATAAACATTAGGCCTAAGTTAAGGCCAAAGCCTATAAAATATTAGATTCTTGTTAAAGGCCCAAGCCATGGTCAAGAAGGGAGGCTCATTGAACCAAATCATGCATGGGTTTGCATAAGGCTTAAAAGCCTTCTCATGTTTGCTGTATGCGTGAAAAAGAAGGCACTGGCTTGTAAAGCAAAGCAAATAATAATAATAATAATAATAAAAGAAAGTGAAAAACGATTGTATGAAAAGCTAATAAAGATGTAAAAGAAGAGGCTGAGGATATGCAAGGGAGGGCTGCCTAAATAATTTTTTGAAATTGCATGGGTTTCGAAGGCCTAGACATGCAGTTGGTAATGTAGGTATAGCAAAAATGGAAGAAAATTGAAAAAAAAAAGTTTAAGGATTTCGTACGAGGGATTTAAGGCAAAAGGAGAAAAACCAAAAAAAAAAAAAAAACTGGGCCAATGAACCCTAAAAGAAAAGAACGCAACAGTGAACAGAAAAGAAAAAAAAGAGAGGAAAGAAAAACAGAAACTTGGAACAGCTAAAATGTAAAAAAAAAAAAAGAGTAAGAAGTAAAAGAAGCAGAAAAAGAAAATTAGAAAAAGAAAAGTGACAAAAAATTAAAGTGCGAAACAAAAAGGAGAGGAGAGGCAGTAGCGAAATTACCAAACTTATAAACAACTGGCAAAAAAGAAACTATAAAAAAAATTTAAAAAAAAGAAAGGTTCGGCTACTTTTTTTTGTGGAAAATATAAAACAGGTAACTTTAAATTTCTACTTTGCACCTTTGTTTTATTTGCTAGTTTCAGATTTTATTTTTTTTTAAAACAAATATAATAATTATACTTCTTCTTTTGCTCATTTGTTTTTCACGTAAAGGATGAAAGCCCAAGTTCTATTTTGCAAAAAACAAAAAAAGGAACTGGTTAGGGAAACGGTCTATAGTTTGCTACTTATAGAGATCTTATACTCTTTCTCTTGGCTTCTATAAAACAAGGAGTGCTAAATGGTTTAAAAAAAAAAGGTTTAAGGTTTAGATCTTTTGTCCTTACTTGTGGTTTTTATGTGAGGTTTGTTTACAAAGGTTTAAAGCCTTATCATTTTCATGCCTTGGCTTCATTTATCTGCAAATGGTTTGTTGAATCCCAAAGCTTCAACTTTTCATGGTTTTTGGTTCTTATTTCTATATAAAGTATATACGCAAGAGCATAAAGCTCCATCATCTTTGGGGTCTTCTGTTCATTCACTCTAGCATGAATACATGTGCATGGCTTTTTTACATGAAGGCTGCATGTGGGTGGGAAAAGCTTTTCATATTTTTTCATATTTATATGAAGGCCAATTATGGATGAGGGGGAGAAGTGGAGTATGTTTATTTATTTATTTTTGTTTCTTGGCATGAATTTGTTCAATAGGTTTGATTAGGGTTTTAGAAGAAAAAAAAATGAAAAAAAAGTAGAAAAATATAACATAATAATAAATAATGATGATAGTAATAATAATATAGATAATAAGGTAAAAATAAAAAATATAAAGGAAGTTTAAAAATAGTTGAATGTAAGTATTAATAGAAGAAATGGATATAAGTATACATAAAATAAATAAAATAAAAATAAAGGTAAAGAACAACAATAAAGAAGAATGCAATAGAATAAAAAGATAATAATAATAATAATAATAATAAGCTTTTAATAAGAAAAATTTTAAAATCCTTACCTAGATGTTGAAAAAAATTAAAATTTGTGTTTTAAATAATAATAATTCCGTCTAGATGTTAGGAAATTATTAAATATTAAAAATAAAATAATAAAAGATTAATAAATAATAATAATAATAATAAATTTTTGCTCAAAAATAAATATAAAACATAAAAAATTATTTTTTAGAAAACTTATGAAAAAACAAGGTTATTCTAAAAGTCTACCTAGATATTGAAGATTTTTAAAGTGATTTATAAATTCCTAAAACCCTAAATTGAAATCATAAATTTAAAACCCTAAATGAAACCCTAAAGTCAAAACCCTAAGATCGAAAACCTAAATGAAACCTTAAAATCAAAATCCTAAGTAAAACTCGAAACTCTAAAACCTAGGCAGAATCAAAATCCCTAGGCTTTAGTTGAAGCCCTAAATTAAACTTTGCAACCCTAAACCTATCCAAAACTCTAATCTCATTTTAAATTTTTAAGAATTTGCATGAAAATTTTTTATAAAATAATTTGTTTCTGAATGCTACCTAGATAATGGAGTATTTAGAAAAAAAAAATTTTATTAAGAACTTTCATGTATTTCCACAACCTTAAAATAGATTTTTTTAAGAAAAAAATAAAAATAAAAATAATACAATAAAATTTTAAATATAAATAGTTAAACCCAAACTCGGCCTAAAAGCTAAAGAGTCCAGGTGGTCTCTTTATATCTAAAAACATGATTCCTAAATTTGCATTTATCATCATTTGTATATATTTCTTTTGTATATTAATGTTTGCACTCATTATGCATATATATTTTTATTTTAATTATTGATATTTAATGTTAGTTATATCATTCTTTATTTTTTACTACATAAAAAGTTCTTTAAAAAAATTAACTTTAAACAAATAAAATTAAAATAGTATTCTGTGAAATATAATTGTTGGTACTCTACTTAAATGTTGGAGAGTTACCAATGATTATCATTTACAAATAATATTATTTTTGTTTTCAAGGAAATGTTGTTGTAAATCTTAGACGGAAACGAATATTTTCAAATTCTACCTCTATGTCAAAAAATTTTAAGATATTTCTTTAATTTAAAGATTTTTACAGTATTTCTAAATAAAGAATTTTTAAAAATAATTTTATTTTTTCAAAAATGAATGGAATTATAATTAAATTTCATATAAAAACCATTTTTGCCTAAAATTACAAATAATGCATGATTAATTGGTGTCAATTTTATGGGCACTATGGGTTGTTAATTCTTTTCCACATGTAATAGACTGCCAAACCCAATCTTGTTTTCATATATCAAAATTATCTTTTTAATAAACTTTAAACCCGTTTATTTGTTTTATTAAAAAGATAAATTTTTTCTTTGGGTGGCCAATCATATCCTAAAAATGATTAGTGGTGACTCTCCTTGTTTTCATAATTTTTAATTTTTACATCTAGTAATCGAGTCTTAGATCGATATGTTATGACAATCATCAATCATGCACTATAGCATAATATAAAATTAATTATAAACATAGCTAACAAGGTACTTATTCAAAAGTAAGCTTTCTTTTTCATAAAACTCTTATGCATGTAAAGTCAATCCATCTCTAATCTATGCACACAATCTAAGTAAAAAGAATACAAGATATGCCATCAAATATTAATTTAAAGATAGAATTCACTTCATATGGTTACTTTCCTCTTTCCCTTTCCACTAATGTTAGATTTATGTACTTAAATCAAGCTCAAAAGGTATTTTAAGCTTATAATGCAATGCTTGGGTTAAGGTAGGAAAAAAGAAAATTTAGGCTCGTAACCTTTTTTGCTTACTTTCTTGAAATTTTTTAGACTTTTGATTGACTTGAGAACTTTTGAAACTTTTCAAGATTTGAGGCATCTCTTTATTTCAACATTTTATTATTTTTTAATTACCATTTTCGACTGTAGCCATTTTGGCTTTTATTTTCTCTTTTGCCAAGCTTTTGTTTTATTCCTTTTCTTTTTAACTTCCTTGTGCCTCTTATCCTCTCAAATATGATTTTTTTTTGTTTTGTCCATATTGATAAACAATATTAGGTTGGGTAACAACAAAAAGAAAGATAATTCAAAGTAAAGGCTTTGGCTTATTAATGTGGCTAAAAAAACAACAAAGAAAAGGATATATATTAAAGCTAAAAAATAAAGATACTAGGGATGCATTATTAAATATGGACTTGAAAAAGGCTCAAATTATCCAAAGAATGCCTAGATCATCTCTTGAATCAAATATAGTTTAGAATTTTACCTTGAGGGTTGATTAGGTAAGTTCTAAAGTAATACTCATACTTCAAATCATAATACAACTTTATATCTTACATGCTTTCCACAAAAAAATGCATATCAAAGATCAAGACTAAAATTCACAAAGCATAAAAATTATAATCAACCAAAAAACATATTAAAGACATCATTCCATGCTTCATTACCTTCTTGATTAATTCATGCAAAATTAACTAAGTTAGCATCATCATGATTATAGCAAGCTAATTTGGTTTGAAAACAAAGCAAATAGGATTAATCTTTGAAAATTTTTGAAAATAATTTTTAGCTAAAAAAAAAATTATTTTCCCTCTCATTTAATTTTAAACAATATTTCAAATAAAACATTTAAGAACTAGGAAAAAAAAGATACTCCTGAATCTTTGATTTTCTTTTGAGGCCAACTATCATCATTCTTTGGGCATCTCTTTTACATCTATTCATCCTATAAAAACAACCCAAAAACAAAAAAAAAGATAAAAATAATATAAGTCCTAATAAAATAAAGAAAATAAATAAATATAAACTTAAAAGTTAATTTAAAACTTGGGTTGCCTCCCAAATAACGCTAGTTTGGGTCACGCTTGACTATACCTGAGTGATCTAAAATTACCTTATTTTTGTATGAGAGAGTTTTCTTTGTTACTTGTGCCTTTGGTGTATCACATACACAGATTTAACTTTAGGATGTGTATTAACTCTCCTAGTAGGTATCACATAAGCTGGAATTAGGGTTACCATAAGGGTATTTAGTTTATGACTTGGAGGATTGACATTGGGTTTGCAAGAATTAGAGCATTGTGAGCTAGCTAAGTGTGGTTGCAACTTTGGATTTGGGGGTTGGTGGATTTAGTTATACTCCCTAACTTTAGGTTTCTCTTTAACCTTAGACATAACTTGTATATCTTCATGACCTCTAAGGATAACTTGTCTAATTTTGAAGAAAATCCTCTTATTCTTAAATCTTAAAGTGACTTCATAATTGTGTATATCGATCAAGGCTCTAAAGGTCATAAAGAATGGTTTACCTAAAAAGATAGAGGCTTCACAATCTTTTGTGTAATACAACAAAATAAGTAGGAAAAGTGTACCTTTTCACTTTAACAAGTACATTCTCCAACATTCCTTGAGGTTTCTTTGTAAACTTGTTAGCAAATTTAATGGTTTCATTGTACCAGCACCTAATTACATAAAAGTATGTAAAAGCAATAGATTACTTGCACCTAGATCACAAAGATTTTTTTTCAAAATATAAACTACCAATTAAACAAGCTATAGAGAAACTCGCTGGATCATCTTGCTTTTCTAGAAAAACTTGTTGTAGTGCAAAGCTATACTCATCAGTAAATGTAATTGTCTTTATCTCTTTAAGTAGTTCTTTCCATTTCAGCTTTGGTGTTATTTGTAATACTTCAAATGTCTATCTTTGAGTTAACATATTTGGAGTCAATCTTACCCTTTTCACATCTCAAATTTTCTTTTGCACATACTCCTTCTTAGGTTGTATACTCTCAAAAAGTCTCTTCTAACTTCAATTAGCACTTCATCTTCTTTTACAATATTCCCTTCTATGTTAAATTAGCACTTCATCTTTTCTTGCATTATTCTCATTTATGTATTTCTTTTTTTAATCTTCTTCTTGAATGTACTCATCAAGGTCTTTCTTTATCTCATAATTTTCATCCATCTACTTATTTAACTCAATACTTTCAGGAGCTTCTACAGCCATGTGATAAAAATTTTTCAAAATTTTCTTTCAAATTAAAGTAACTTTTTATCCCTAAAAAATGATTTTTCAATGTAATCCACCTCAGTTGGTTTCACAAATCTTGGCAAATTGACTACTATGGGCTTATCCAAATCATCATCATTATTAGAATAATATCTATTTTCCCTCTTATAGGAATACACTACATTGAATGTTTTCTTACCTTGTGTTTTTGGGTTGGATTCCATATTACTTGGCAAGGCTCCTAAAGGTCGATTAGCTATGGCATGAGCTAGTTAACCTATTTGGGTTTCAAGGTTCTTAATTGAAGCAACTTAGCTTTGAATGGTTACATTGTGGAATTGCATCAATTAGGTCAACATCTTTTGAAGGCTTATTTTCTTTTCTTAGGGCGGATTGTACGGTGATGGACAAAAGTTTGGTTTTGGTTGGTGGTTTGATGGTTGGGTTGGTTTCAAGAAAAGTTTAGGTGGTTTCCCTAGCTTGGGTTGTAAGTATTGCCATATGGGTTATAAATAGGGTTGAATTATTATGCATATTAGATCGTTTCTATTCTAAATTGGCATTTATCAGTGGCATGTGGTCTTTCAAAAATTTCACAAGTAATAAAAAGGCTTTAGATAGTATAAACAGGGCTGATTTGGGATAAGATTCCTAAAGCATTTATTTTCTTTATTAAACTAACTAACTATGACGTGATAGATGTGAGAGTGTTAAGCTCATAAGCACTAGTAGATTTTTTGTTTATCTTGTATTCCATACCTCATTGATAATTGTTTACCGCCATCTTTTATATCAACTAATATGCTTTTTTAGCTATTTTACTCATTATGGCTCCTCTAGTAGATGGATCAAGTGTAATTCTCATGGATAGTGTCAATCCATTGTAAAATATTTATATTTGAAACCATTATGGAAAACCATGATGTGAACACTTTCTCAACAACTCTTTGAATCTCTCTCATATATCATATAAATTTTCACCATCAAATTGCCTTGTGATTTTGCTCCTCATCTTAGTCATCTTGATAGGTGAAAAAAATTTTGTGAGGAACTTTTGTACCAACTCATCCTATATGGTGATTGAACTGGATAGTTAAGAAGATAACCAATTTTTTACCTTGTCCCTAAGAGACAAAGGGAAAAGGTCTTAGTCTGATTACATAGTCAGAAACACCATTATATTTAAACATATCACATAATTATAAAAAGTTAAAAAAATTGAAATTTGGATTATTGCTTGGTAACCCTCCAAACTATACAAAAGTTTAGACCTGTTGAATAATCACAAGCTTTATCTTGACGTTATTTGTTTGGATCATTGGCCCTATTATGGATGGTTGAAATCCATGCATATTAGGAACCACATAGTCTTTCAATGTTCTTTGTCCCTCATTGTTCGCATTTGCCATTTGAACTAAAGTTCATGGTGTTGTTTGCTCTCTTCGTAAACATCTAAAGATTCTTTTAATTTTCTTATCAAGTGGAGCTAGGTCAACACTTTAAGATCTATGCATACAAACAAAAAAGATCAAAATAGTTTAAACAAATAAAATAAAAGTGTTTAGATTATAAGGGAATAAAAATCCTTATTGATATTGATATTAAACACTGATATAATCCTCAGTAACAGTGCCAAAAACTTGATTACTACTTTTTGTAATACCTACAAGTGCATAAATTGTAATCAAATAATAGTAGTGAGTAAGTAGAGTATCATCCCATGAAGATTATATAATTGAATTGTTAGATATAATCAAGTACCAAAGAAGATAAACTACTAGCCTTATATCTACAAGTGCATAAATTGTAATCAAATAATAGTAGTGAGTAAGTAGAGTATCATCCCATGAAGATTATATAATTGAATTGTTAGATATAATCAAGTACCAAAGATGATAAACTACTAGCCTTATATCTAAACTAGTGAAAAAAAATTGATTTGAAATTGCAAAGAAAACAATAAAAGAAAGCAATTGTGTAGGCTAAGATTTCAATATCAACTATCACTTAGGAATCTTAGATGTGGCTTAATGAACTAGACCTAAAATAATAGAAAACCTTGAAAAAAAAAAGAAAGATTGGTATAGGCCAAAAGTAAAAGATTGCATAAAAGAAAGAATAAAACTATATTGTAAATAACCAAATAATTAAAAAGAAAGGAAGATTGCTTGAATGAAAATTGAAACTTAAGAATGGAAAAAAAATGATTGCCAAATACTAAAAGAACATAAAAATACTTTGTAAACCAACAAAAAAAGTATGAAACTTAAAAAGAATGGATCTTAAACATAAAAGAATGCTTTGAATTAAGAAAAGAATTTGGAAATGACTTTAGTAATGGTTGTCACCTTATTCAAACTACAAAAAAAAGTTATAAAAAAAAACTTAAATAATCAAAAATAAGAACTAGAGAACAAAATAATAGAATGGAATGAGATGTGATGTGATGTCTTTGAGTTACAAAAGAGCCTATTTATTTATAGATCTAGGTTTTGGCTATAATGGGGATTTGGGATTATAAGTCCTAATTCTATCTAAACTCTAAGTG
The DNA here is from genome assembly GCF_047325235.1 of Durio zibethinus. Classification (NCBI taxonomy): domain Eukaryota; kingdom Viridiplantae; phylum Streptophyta; class Magnoliopsida; order Malvales; family Malvaceae; genus Durio; species Durio zibethinus. The sequence goes on from NC_143166.1 coordinate 24,187,300, forward strand.
ATAAAGTCTATCTTGATTTTCAAAGTGATTGCTCAATTGTGGAGTTTTCATGTTTGGAAAGTCTTGGCCGAACAGGACTGTCTTAGAGTGATTTTGATTGTACAAGTGTCATGCATGCTCAATCTTACATTCTTGAAGATTGATTCAACTAAGCTTAGTTATCATGACAATGTAGTTGCATTCAATTCAAGCTATTGAAATAGAATTTACAAAAGTTCTTGTTTTGTAAAATCTCTCTTGGTTGAATACAAAAAGGAGTCCTTATTAAAGTCTAGATATTCAATTCTTTAATTACATATAGGATTCTTCTTGTATTTGGGAGAGTCGAACATATGTAGAAGTTCTAGTGCCATTAGGATTCCTTTCTCTAAGTGAATTTAAAAGTCTTTCATCCAATAGGATTCAGCTTAAACTTCTTCTTACATGATCGAATATGAAAAGGATTAGGCTTAACCTAATATTGCATGGATCTTACATGAAATACACGTCCCATACACATTAAACTTAAAAATCAACAAAAAAAAAAACATATTGAATGCACCAAATTCAGTCAAATTTCAAAATTTTTGAACCAAAATGACTTGTAAAACATTATATATTTTATTGCTATCATCCCCTCATTTCTAACGATTATATTTTTTAATCTAGAAGGATAAGGATCGATCAATTCTAATGACTTACAATGGCTAGAGATGATATCCCATTATAAAAGGAAGCCACCAACACATTCTAAAAAGGGATGATGAACCAAGAGCTTTAAATCAAGAAATCAAAAGCTTTAGAATCAATAGTGCTTCAATTCCATACTCTTTTTGTAATCCTTGTATCCAATCTTCATTTGTCTCTTTATCTTTGTTTTTAACCTTAGCAAACACTTGCTTATTAGAGATTTTTACTAGTTTGCAAAAGCATTTGTATTCAAAGGGGATTAGTGAACAAGAGGTATGGTATCCTCTTAAGAGCTTTGTAGTGAAATTGGGTAGAATCCTATAAAGGGTAAAAGTTGCTATCTTAAGCCTTGAAAAAATAAAGATTGTATCTTATAAAAACAACTTTCTACTAGTTGATTAGAAACTTAGCTAGGAAAGCTATGAGAGAGAACATAAGTGCCCTTAGAAAAAGATCGAACCTATATATATTATTGTGTTGATCTTTCTACTCTTACTCCTTTATTTTCATTGTTGTTTATTTGTTATTAAATTTGATAATTTTCACATATTTTCAGTTTTCCATTTACATTTACTTGAAAATTTATTTTTAGGGAAGAATTTGGAAACAATCTAGTTCACCCCCTTATAGATTGTTATCTATACTTTAGCTAGCAAGATCATTTTCAAATTCTTTTTGAAATTTGAATTTCAATTAAATGTAAAATAGAAAATAAAAAATATATGAGATATATGAAATTAATGCACAAATAAATAACAATGAGAAATAAAATACTAGAGTAGAGGATCAAACATAAAAATTTATAAAAGTTTGGTCCTTTTCTAAAGATACCTACATCTTTTCTCTTAGCTTCCCAAGGTAAGAATCCAAATTCACAAATTCTTAAAATTTTTTAAAACTACTTTTCAAGGCTAAAGTACAACCTTCTACTCCTTATCTTTCTAAACTAAGATAACAACCTCTAATTCCCAACCTTTCTAAGCTAAGGTAATAACCTCTAACCACTCAAATGAGTTTCTATAAAAACTCTCAAAATCATTCAAAAGAATACCTTATCTCTTGATCAGAATTAAGCTTTAATGTATTGAAAACTAAAAAAACCTTTCAAAGGTTTAGTTTTTACCTAATGAAGCATAAATAAGAGATTAAATGATTTGGATACAACATATACAAAGATATGGAATTTAAGTTCTAAATTATTTTTTGCTCTTGATCTTCTTAGAGAATTTTGAAAATATGGCTTCATGAACTTTCTCCCATCTTTATCTTTTCTTTATAGGTGTTGAAAGACTTTCTTATATATGATAACTATACAAAATAAAGTTATTTTCAGTGTTTAAATGATTTATTTTTGCTTAGTTCTTACCTAAATAATGTTCTTCGTAGAGCAGAGAGATCAAATACAAAGATTTATAAAGGTTCAGTCCCTTTTCAAAGGCATCTACATCCTCTCTCTTAGCTTTCCAAGTTAAGAATCCAAATTCACAAATTCTTAAAATTCTTTAAAACTACTTTTCAAGGCTAAAGTACAACCTTCCACTCCATATCTTTCTAGATTAAGATAGCAACCTCTAATTCCCAACCTTTCTAAGCTAAGGTAACAACCTCTAACCACTCGAATGAGTTTCTATAAAAACTTTCAAAATCATTCAAAAGAATACCTTATCTCTTTATTAAAATTAAGCTCTAATGTTTTGTAAACTAAAACACCTTTCAAAGGTTTAGTTTTTGCCTAATGAAGTACAAATGAGAGACTAAATGATTTGGATACAACATATACGAAGAATATGGAATTTAAGTTCTAAATTATTTGTTGCTCTTAATTTTCATAGAGAATTTTGAAAATATGGCTTTATGAACTTTCCCTCATATTTCTCTTTTCTTCACGGGTGTTGAAAGACTTTTTTATATATGATAACTATATAAAATAAAGTTATTTTCAGTGTTTAAATGATTTATTTTTGCTTAGTTCTTACCTAAATAATGTTATTTTTACTCCTAATAGGTTAGTTTTCTATTTTGTATGAAATCTTAAAGAAAAGATTGAATCTTATTGAATCTAGAAAAATCTTGATAATTCTTGATCAATCTTTAATGATTCTTGATGCATTAGAATGAATCTTGGAATGTTCTTGATATATTCTTGGTGATTTTTAAATTTTTTAGAAATTTTAGAAAGAAAGAATGGAAATGTATTCAAGATTAGGTTTACCGAATTTAAAGGAGTTGAAATTGTTCAATCTTGATGAAAAATTAAGAAAATTCATGCAAGAATCAAGCTAGGCATGTTTAGTCATAATGGAACATAGAATTGTAATTTCAACTGAATGTAAGTCCATGGTAATTAATGTAGGTAAACATGCATCAGATTATTATTGGATGACATGACAACAACTTTTTTCTTATTGGATAAGAAAGATGATTTGGAGGCTTATGTGGCATGATGAGGTGTCAATTTTGGTCACATCGAAAAAGACTAAATAGCCCGTGATTTTTCCTACTTGGATTTAGAATTCCTATTTCTATTTGGAGTAAGATTTGTATGATACAAAAAGAGCATTAAGAAAGTCAACAAAGTAAGTCTTTTGCCTAAAGAAAAACTCTAAAATTTCTCCAAGAAAAAGAGACAAGTTGTGACATGCATAAAAAGGTTCAAGATTATGCAATTTGAAGTTTCTTTCTAAAAGGTTAGTATAGCTTAAACCAAAACCAATTCTATTTTTTTAAAATTAATTTTTTCCTTCTTTTTTTCTATTCTAGAAGTTGCTACGTGTAAAGAAAAGAAGTTGCTAGAAGATATTTATCATCTAGAAGACAAGGTATGGTCTAGAAGAGTTATTGTGAAAAGTTTTATTTTAATTCAACTAAAAAAGCATTCTTTGATTCCAGAATTGTATTCCAACCAAACCTAGAAACTGCTAAAAGATAGTCCAATTTGACTGAACCTATCTTGGAGTCTTTCTTCTATAAATACTTAGTTTTAGGTCTTAGAAAATTTGTATGGTTAGGGTGACAGACTAATGTATACAATTTATAGATTTCTTTTTCTTATGTTCTTTTAAAAGCCTTCTTGATTCTTTAATTTTTTGATCTTTTGAATTCAATTTATGTAAAGTTTTGTTTAGTTTTTTATTTAATAAAGTTCTATTTTGAGTTCTTTTCAATTTGGTTTAATTAATTTTTTATGTAATTGATTTAATTATTAGTTCTTGCATTTCGGTTTGTGATTTTTTATTAGTTCTTATTGCGATCTTACTTAATTTTTGGTTAATTGTTGCAGTTTAACTATTGTTTTCATATTATTCTCTTAATTGCAATTTAAAATTCATCCCAAAGCTTTCAATTATTGTTATTAGCTTTAGAGTTAGTTCCTATTAATTTCTATTTGCATGATTTGCATGTTTATGTTTATATTAGCTTAATCGCATGATTCATTACATGTTAATCTTAATTTGCATGATTCTATCATTCATACAAGTTTCAATTTCAGTTTATAAAGTTTAGTTTGATTTTGATTTACTTTAATTGCATCTTGATCTTATTACATGCTTTTAGATTCGGTTATTGCTAGTATTGATTTATTGCATGAATCTTTGCATCTTTTGCATATTTTTAGGTTAATCTAAGATCATAATACTTTTGGTTCTTTAATTTTGGATTGATCTCAATTGGTTTATTGATTCTTAGATCTATTGTATGTTTTTAGGTAAATTTAAGTTAATAATAGTTTACTTGCTTGCTTTAATAATTGATTAGGGTTAAGTAAGTTTAGTTAAGTTTCGATTTGTTTCAATCACTTGTTGTTAATTCAATTTGGTTTGGCAAGCTTAGTAGTGCCTAAAAGTAGGTTTTATTAGATAAATTTAGATTTGGTTTTTGTTAATTTGATTAGTTTTGCATGTTTAATTAGTTAATTAGTTGTTGCTTAGTTCTATAAGTTATATTTACATGCTGGTTTTCAATTTAATTATTCAATTGCATCCTAATTTTTAATTTCTTATATATTTAGCATTGATTCATGTTTTAAGCATTCTTGCATACTTAAATTTAATTGAACTAGGTTAATTACATGTTGTCAAGTTTTAGTTTGGTTAATTAGATGTTAAGTTTAGTTTGGTTCAATCTTCTTTTTATTCTTTAGTTTCTATCTTGCTTAATCATAGTTAATTTAATCTTGTTTCTTTTATTCTCTTGATGTTTGGATTAGTATAGCTTTAATTTCATATTAATTTATAGTGATTGCATGTTTTAAGTTATTTGCATAATTTAGATTCTATTTTGCATATCTTATTTGAATTGTCCAAGTATAAGCAAGGTTGAGATAATTTTAGTACTTGTTACTCTTATATTTTCAATCTCCATGGGAACGATCTTTATTTACTACTTGTATGATTTTGTGTGCTTGCAAATTCTCAATCAATATAGAGAAAAATGAATTAGAGCATTTGGGATTAACTTACAGAAGAAGTGTTTATCTCTTGAAAAACTAGATGTTAGGAGTTGTCAGGAGCAAGAAAATTGATCCGATCCATTAGGGGATTGATTGGGTCATGAATTGTTTTCAACTTTTTACCATTGCAAGCTAGGGGATTAATCTATTTTCATAGGGGATTGATCCGTTCATGCTGATTTTCAATTCGGGTAATTCTAGATGAATAATGCAATTGGTTGCCTTAAATTAAATCTTGTTTTGCACTCTACTTATTAATTTGATCATATCTTGAGTTATAAAACTCCAAAAAAAAATCTGTTTAAGGCATTTTTATACATGTAAAATTCAATATCTGATTCAATGTATAAAAATTATAATAAATTTTTAAAACTACTTCGTGTGCAATTGTTAGATAGCATAGTTTTTCATAAAAATTCAAAATTTTTTCTTAGAAAATTTTTATTTTTATTTTGTTTGATCCATTAGAAAGTAAATTAAAAAAGATTTCCAACCATGTAAAATTGAAATATGAAAACTTTGTAAATCAATACAGAAAAAAAAGAAAACAAATGAAATTTTGAAAAAACCTTATTCTTACAAAAATCTTTTTCTAGATAATTCATTTCTCAAAATCAATATTATAAAAAATTATATTTAGTCCAAGATGTATAAATTCACTTCAAAAACAACAATTGATCTTTTATTTAAACTCGAATAAATAACCTTTAAAGATAATTTTGGTTAAAAAAATATTTGTTTAAACTTTAAGAAACATTTTATAAATAATTATCAATCTTGAAAATTTATATTTTTGATATAAACATTAAGAGCAACCTTTTAAAATATTTCCCTGAGATATTTTTCAATTTAAATAATAATTTTGAAAGTAATAGAATTTATATAGTACCAACATAATATATATTAGGAACAAGGCATTAAATAAACCTCTTTCAAAATCTAAAACCCTTTTCAAAAATATTCTTCATTTCAAATATTACTTTGAAAAACATATGATTTATTTAGCAGCAAAAATAATGTAATTTAAGAACATGTACTAAATAAGTGTTTTTCAAAGTCTTGATCAAGCTTATTTAGCTTAATGTTTTGTCATTTCAAAATAATGATCAATTTAAAACTAACAGATATAATTAGATACTCATTAAGTTTGGAAATGGATGTTTCTCTCTATTTAAACATAATCATTTTATTGGTTCCAGTGTTTTTTGAGATGATTTATACAAATTAAAACTTGATAACCTTTTTGTGGAAACTATATTGATTTTCCATCATAATGTCAATAGTAAATGTTGTTTAGTGGATGAAAGTTCAACTTACTTATGGCATAAACATTTGCATCATATATCTAAAGAAAGAATACAAAGAATGATAAAGACTGAAATCCTTCATAATTTAGATTTTACAAATTATGGTACTTGTGTGGATTATATTAAGAGAAAACACATAATTAAGAGATTAGCCATAAGAAGCACAAAAATCCTTGAGATTATACATATTGATATGTGTGAATCTTTTAATGTTTCATCTTTTGGTGGGAGAAAAGTATTTTATCACTTTTATTGATGGTTCTTCATGTTATGGCTATGTCCACTTGTTGCATGAAACATTTAACTCGACAAATGTTTTATAGGTATTTGTTAATAAGGTTAAAAGACAATTAGATACTAAAGTGAAAACTATCAGATCTATCTGAATGGTAATATTATGGAAGATATGATGAAAATGGACAATAAATCTATGCTCAATCCATAATGGCAGGTACATCGTAACAAAATAGTATTTCAAATGGCATAACCATACTTTAATGGATATAGTTAGGAGTATGTTAAGTAACTTTTTTTACCTTTATTATTGTGGATGCATGCTTTGAAAATAATCATGTATTTGTTAAACAGAGTTCCTAGCAAGGCAGTTCTAATGATTCCTTTTGAATAGTGGATAGGAAAAAAATCAGTTTAAGGCACCCGCATGTTTAGGGCTATTTGGTAGAAGTAAAAATTTATAATCCACTTAAGAAGAAATTGGATTCAAGAATAACCGATGGTTTCTTCATTGCTTATCCAGAAAAATCTAAAGTGTATAATTTTATTGTCCTAGCCATAGAACAAGAATTATTAAAAACAAAAATCTTTGGTTCATTGAAAATGGTGAAACTAGTGGGAATGTGAAATCATTGGAAGTGAAACTTTAAAAAGTTAGTGTGCAAATTCCTTTACCTATAACTTTTTCTCAAATTGTTGTTCCTACAATTGTTGAATAGCTTAACAACTTATAACAACAACAAATAAATGACCAAACACCCTACACTAATGAACCTCTGTAATGGATAAACCACGTGAAGCAACATTAAAAAGGACTCAAAAGGCTAAAAAGGTATGTTATTTTTTATGAATTTTTTATTTATCTACAAGAGTTAGAATTTGACTTAAGAATTAATGAAAATTCATTTTCATTTTCATTTTCGTAAGCCATGAAAAGTGCTAATTTTACCAAATGGTGTTAAATGCCATGAAAGAAGAGTTGAAATCAACGAATTATAATGATGTTTGGGATCTTGTTGAATTGCTTGAAGGTTGTAAAAGAGTTGGGCATAAATGAGTCTTCAAGATAAAGTGTGAGTTAAATGGCAATGTCAGAGGATACTAGGCTAGACTTGTTGTTAAATGGTTTACTCAAAATGATGGCAATAACCATAAATGACCTTTTTTTCAATTTCTAAAAGGACTCATTTAGAATTATTATGGTCATAGTAGCTCACTATGAGTTAGAGCTACATCAAATGGATGTGAAAACCACTTTTTTAAATGGATATTTAGATGAAAAGTTTATATGGATCAACCTAAAGATTTTTTCCAATTAAAGAAAAGGAACACATGGTGTGTAAATTTACAAAGTCAATGTACAGTCTTACATAAGCTTCTTAACAATGGTATCTTAAGTTTAATGATACTATCACTTCATTTGGATTTATGAAAAACACTATTGATCAGTGTATATATTTAAAAGTCAGTGGGAGCAAGTTTATATTTCTAATCTTGTATGTTGATAATATTTTGCTTGTTACTAATGATTTTAGCTTATTACATGAGACTAAAAAATTTCTGTCAAAGAATTTTGAAATGAAAGATATGGATAAGGCATCCTATGTGATTGGAGTTGAAATATTTTGTGATAGATCACAATGATTGTTAGGGTTGTCTAAAAAAACATATATTAAAAGAATTCTAGAGAGATTTAAAATGGAAAAGTATGAAATAGCTTGTCACTGCTGATCCACTACAAAAGCTGAGTTTGTGACATACTTTGAAGCCATTGTTTATGATTTATAGTTGTGGAATTATATTTCAAGACTTGGAATTGTCGACAGTATTGCTATATCACTAAAAAGTTATTGTGATAATACTACAGCAGTTTTCTTTTCTAAAAATGGCAAGTATTCAAAAGGTGTTAAACATATAAAATTGAAATACTTTGCCATTAAAGAAGTCTAGAAACAAAAAGTGTCAATTGATCATAATACCACCAATCTTATGGTTGCAGATTCGTTAACAAAAAGATTGCTACCAAAGACATTTAATGAAAATGTCGAAAGAATAGGCATTATTGAAAATCATTATTGACTTTATGGTAAAATTTTATGTTTTTTTAAGTATTTGATATTCTGAGCTCTTTTAAATATTGTTTCTAATATATTAATGCAACTTTGTTTCATTATATTAATATATATTCATGATTGGATTATGTGAATATAAACAAGATTTTCTCTAAATAAGACATTATTGTTGAAATGTTATGGTATCTTTTATTACACATTAAGTTAAGTATATAACTAATATTTTGATATATGGAAAGGACTATGTCGAGCTAAAAACACGATATACAATCACTATGATTCTTATTAGATTTTGTTTAATGATAATTTATGATTTCATCAATTTAAGAAATTACTTAACTTTTATTTTACTAATTATGTTTTATTATTAAATAATAAAATTGAATAATTCCATTTAGGCCAAGTAGAAGAATGTTGATTTTAAGTGGCCTATGTGATGTTATATTAAATAATTATATTTTAATTTATTTAAAAGATAATTATAGTTTAATGATGGTTATAAGCTAAAAAAAAACTCTTATTGATCAAAACAAAAAGAGTTTTGCTTATAATTATGAGAAGAATGAATGAATGTAATTAAAATAAAAGAAAATTTTGTTTATAATTCATATGTTGATGAAACGTATGATCGAATATTGTTAAAAATGAAAGAAAAATTGTTTCACTCTTTATGCCTATAAATTTATTTGTTCTATCCATCAAGAATGTATGTAAAGAAAAAAGAAATCAAAAGAGAAAAATTAATCTTAATAAAATTTCATTTAAAAAAATTTATAATGGATTAAGGTATCATTTTTCTCTAATTAAAAAATTGTGAAATCATTTTGTTCTAAGAGTTTGGACATTAATTAGAATTTGATCTAGATAATTAATAAAACTATCACAAAAAATATTTTAATAAATATGAGGTCAATAATATAAAATAGAAAAAGGATAAACTTTAATTCTAGAGGCTAAAATATTATTAAAATTTAATATTTCAGAACCGAAAAAATGATAGTATCATCAAAATAAAATGTTCGGTGGCTAAAAACAAAAACATTCAAATAGATGATTGTTCAGCCAAAAACTGCTCGTGAGTCGGGAGATGGAGCTCGTACATGGGTTAAGTTTGCGGGCCCAAGCTCCTGCATGAAAATGCAGAGGGCATGCCTAACTGGGTTGGGCTCCGGATAAATTTTGTGCAAACCATATTTATTAAAAACAGTGTATATATATATATCAATATTCGGACGCTTACGTGCCGAAAACCAGAATATTCTGAAACCCGTTCGCACTCGCCAGCGTGTATAATATATGGATAATTTTTATCAAAAGCAGACATGTATCTAGCGTTAATAATGCGTTATCCACAATATCGATATTGAAACACCAACCACTTAAACGAGCCGAGTAGGCCCAGCGTGATCTCCAAAACATTAACAGAGCCAGAAAAATTAAAACAGAAGAAAATATAAAAATATAATTAATTAAGAGGGAGAAATGGAGCAATCCGCATAGTTATGGCGTCGTGCGTGCTATCGACCACTTTGGTAACACCTCCCACTACACTTGACAAATCCCGAATTAAGCCCTCAACGAACTCTGAAAAACTGTCTCTCTGCTCATCGTTATCGTTTTTTAAGGTTGGAGTTAGAAAAAGGAAGGTAAAGTGCAAGGCCGTTAGCGAAAGCTCCCAGGGGTCCGTTGATCGATCTGTTTATCAAGGCGCTTTTGGCCCCTGGACCGTTGATCCTAAAGACGTCCGCGAGGTAATGAATTTTAATTTCATGCCCTTTTGCCGTATCTCCTCGGGTTTCAAGAGGAAAATCAATTTGATGAATCCTTCGAAACATGCATATGTATCTTGGCAGGTTGTTTTATACAGATCAGGATTAGTGACTGCTGCTTCATCGTTTGTAATTGCCGCATCAGCTGCATTTTTACCTGACAACTTTGCATTTAAAGAAATTATTGAGCAAAATCTTAATTTGTTTTACTTGATTGCTGCTGGTGGACTGGGCCTATCCTTATATTTGATTCACATCTATGTAACTGAGATTAAACGTACCCTTCAAGCATTATGGGCACTTGGAGTGGTTGGGTCATTGGCAACCTATGTGACCCTTGCTCAACCTGCTGGGGAGAACTTGGTGCAGTATGTTCTCGATAACCCAACGGCTGTCTGGTTTATTGGCCCTCTTTTTGCTTCATTGACAGGACTTGTTTTCAAAGAAGGTAATGTCATTGTCAAGCGGAAGCCCCATTCATTTAACCTTTAGCCTTTAGTATATAAGTTGTACGTTCCAACTTCATACCTCCATTACATTGTCTAATGCCATATAGTTGTGAATTGATATAGTTTTATCCAGTCATTTAATTATGATTAGTTTTAATTTGCTAAACAGGCCTCTGCTATGGGAAGTTGGAAGCTGGTATTCTAACATTCATTATACCCACAGTGCTTCTTGGGCACCTGGTATTTACTTTTGCTTTATTTGTTTGGTCTCGGTGTCATTGTGTTGATTTATACTGATCATCAAACTGTTGAACTTCTTAAGTATTATAGCTTTTGAGCTCTGGTCTATGTATGATGAGCTTTTACTTGAAAAGCAGACTGGTTTGATGGATGATGGAGTGAAACTTACTTTATTGGGTTCCTGGATGGCTCTCTTTGTTATATTTGCTGGAAGGAAGTTTACTCAGCCCATTAAGGTACCTTATTACTTGGATCAGATATTACTGTTCAGACATATCCATGCTGATTAACTTTTGTTGTATGAAGAAACAAATATCATTATTCTGATGCTCTCTTGTTCACTTTCAAGGATGATATCGGTGACAAATCTGTCTTCATGTTCAATTCTCTACCCGAGGATGCAAAGAAAGCTTTGATTGAGAAACTTGAGCAACGGAAAGTACAGTCAGAGAGCCAAGAAGATACACTTCAATAAGAGGTCTGTTAATTAAAATGGGGAAAAATTTTTGAGGTAGTTAATTTTGTTAGTGTGCTCTGAATGTTGTCTGTGATGTTTCTTTAGTTAGCTTAAGACTTAAATATAGCATGAAAACTTTTCAGCCTCCAGATTGTTGGTGTCTTCACTTCATCTTGAGAATAAATGTGTAAAAATATTTGGTTTTTTCTTTTCTGGGTAGATGATAAAAATATTTATTACTGTAAATAATATAACCAAATACATTTACCCTTTAAAGACATCTATAGAGTTGTAGAATTTTAATCTTAGAGGATATGATCTCTTTTATTAATGTAGTTTGACAGTTATTCATCCTTTTTCCATGTGAATAACATGATGTTATGGTCATTGAAGAGGATGTGTAGTTTGACAGTTGCCATCTGCTGATAGTTTGATAATAGTTTCATAATGATTTTGACTAAATAGTTACCTTCCAAACTACAAACAAGAAACAAGAAACCATCTCCCACATATACAAATGAAGAAGAAAACCATTAACTTGTTACGAAAATAGTGAAGCATGCTTGAGATTTTACCCTAATATCTCCTTTTGTTTTGATTTATTTAATTTATTTAATTTTGCTGACTGAAAAATATTGGCATTCAATGGTGTACACTGTTACTTCCAAACAACTCAAGGAAAATTTACACTCTGCTGCATTAGTTTGCAGTCCTTTGTTTTCATCCACTTCAGATTTAACAGAACCACCTTCAATCTTACCTTTTTCAACATCAGACCGCTCAAGCATTGGCCTTGACAAGATGACTTACCGTTATGAGCACTCACTTTCTTAAAATTGTGTGTTTCTGGGGGTTTAGCTTCCATATCAGATTTCAGACTGTAATGTTCGGCTTCCTCCAAAAGTTGACTATTTGCACTAAACATTTCAGCATCTATCATCCGCAGCTACATCTGTTTCTCAATGCCTGCTGTAAACTTCTTTACTGGACTCATCAGACTTTTCCTCTCATACATTTCTGTGTCTTAGTGACTCTATCACAATCATTAGTTCCCTGTTAACCTGCCATGAGACCAGATGTCATCAAGGGAAATTTATGGCTGCAATTTATTATTGGCATTTCATTTTGATCGTAGTGGAACAAAATTAGCATTTTTCAGTGTGTTTTTGTATTGCACTACTCAATTCAATTAGATCCATTCACCACACTTCTTAAATAAATGTTATAAATTTTTAAAATAAAAAAGTTATGAAGATAGCATACTTTCAGCATAGATGAAATTCACTTGTTATGCATGCTGTGGTTTCTAGTATATCAAGAGTACCTGACACAGCCTCTAGTACCTGAGGATTACGAAGAAATTCAGCTATATCATTTGAACGTAAAGGTAGAAATTCAGCTATATCATTTGAACAGAAAGGGCGTTTATGTTAGTATATCCCTTAGAGCCAATAGAATTGGATCAAGGGAACACCATTATTTATGTGTCAAATTTACTTATAAATAAGTTAACAGGGGGTTTCCTTCATCAAAGAGTATTATCAAATACACATTGGATGAAGTCCAAGGAATTATAAAATGTTATAATTATGAGATACTTAGGCCTCGAATATCATTTTTAAATATAGTTCTTGGGCGATACATTGTTGAGATTGGACATCGACAAAATACAAAGTTCAGCACAAATTATGTTTTTAACTTCATGAAATAAGCAAAACTAGTCTCATAGATTGAGAAATGGTGGTATTTGCATGTCGGGTTTTGTTAGATGAACAAGTTTTATGAATAAGGTCAGTTATGAGAATTCCATTTAGTACTTCATTCAAATGTCTATGAAAATTATCTCATGTGTAAGTTTTTTAACTGATTCTCAAAATACACAATTATTTGTAGTATTAGAATATTTGAATAAGCAAGTTGTCATTTTTCAATATATATGAGAAAAAATATACTTAAATAAGTGTAAAATTAAAAACTGTTAGTTTTGAATCGATCTTTATTTTGAAATGACAAAATATTAAGTTAGATAAATTTGATTAAAATCTTGAAAAAGACTTATTTAGTACATGCTCTTAAATTATATTGTTTTTAATACTAAATAAATATTAGTAATATTTGAAATAAAAAATATTTTGGAAAATTGTTTTAAATTTTGAAAAGATTTATTTAGTATATAATTCCTATGATTTATTATTCTTTGTACTAAATAAATATTAGATCTTCCAAAATAGTATTTGATTTTAAAATTGTTTTTTTATAAAGCTTAAAACCTTTCTTCATGTTTTTGTATTCTTCAAACCAAAACTATCTTTATTTGAGTTTAAATAAAAGTTTAATTATTGTCTTTTTAAAGTGAACTTAATTCATCTTGGGCTCAATACAATTTTGATAATATTAGTTTTGAGAAATGAATTAACTTGAGAAAGTTATTATGTAAGAACAAAATTTTCTAATATTAAAATTGTTTTATTTGTATTAATTTATGAAGTTTTAATATTTGAATTTTATATTGATGAGAAACTCTTTAAGTTTACTTTCTAATAGAATAAACAAAATCAAAATTTAAATTTTCTAAAGAAAAAGTTTTGAATTTTTACTAAAGATTATGTAATTGTTTAACAACTACACTAGGCGTAGTTTTAGGAACTCATTATAATTTTATACATTGAATTAGATGATAAATTTTATATGGATAAAAAATTCCTCAAATTTAGTTTATAAATCTTCAAATGTATCTTTATTTAAAGTTGTATAACTTAAGATATAATCAAATTAATGAGTAAAGTACAAAATAAGAGTTAGTTTAAAATGACCAAAGGCAATGTTCATCTAGAACCACCCCGTCTGCAAAACTAGCTTGACCCAATCGATCCTCTATCAAAATGGATTGATTTATTGTCCTATAATTTGAATGAAATTCAAGAACAAATCATTCTCCAATGGGACCTGATCATTTTTATTGCTGCTTAACAGCTTTTTAATGGTTATTATGAAAAGAGAAAAATATGCATTTTCATTTTCTAATCTCTTCAAATGACTACAAACTTATTTCCTCTATAAATTAAACATTCCAATGCATTTGTGAAGCAAGAGAGTAAGCACCAATAAGCATTATATTTATTCTCTTAAGAGTTTAAGAACATTCTAAAGATTAAAACATTAATTTTTTTCATTTTTGTATCCAAATTATATTTATTCTTCATTTATCATTCTTTATACTTAAATTAGGCAAATATTTAACCTTGAAGAGGTATTTCATAGTTTGCAAATTCCTTTTGTCCTATTGAGTGAAATTGATAGGATTCAATAGAATTGTAGAAAGGATAGAGATTGCTTTTCATGACCTTAAAAGATAGAGATTGTATTTTGTAAGAGATTTTTCAATTATTGCATTGCGCATGGCTAAAAGAGTTAAGAAAGAGAACATAAATGTATTTGGAAAAGGACCAAATTTTTATAAATTTTTGTATTTGATTTTTTTATTTTTACTCTTTTATTTTCATTGTTATTTATGTGTTTTAAATTTTTTATTATTGTTAATCTCATCAAATTTTCATAAAAAAATTTTATTATTTTAAATTTTTTATTCAAATTTACTGAAAATCAATTTTAAAAAATTTAAGATAATCCAATTCACCCATTTTTAGATTGTTATCTACACTTGAGTTAACAAAAAATTATATATATATTTTAACTATTGATCTTAATAGATCTAAAAGATGATATAGACAAGTAAAAAAGAGAAATTTTATTTAATTCATCTTTTTAATATATTAAAATCCATAGTTAAAAAAGGTGTAAAACTTTTTTTGTATGATTTGATCTCATTGATTTTAATAAATCCAAGGATAAGAAAAACAAGTACAAATAAGAAAAAAAGTTTAATCTCATTCCTTATATTTTTAAAATTAATGATTAAAAAAATATGTAAAATTAAAAAAAACTTATACGTTGATCTCTGTTTGTGTGGGTATATATATATATATATATGGCCAACGTGCAATTTTTCTATATCAATAAATGATTATTAGATGATATGATGGTAGAATTAGGGGCTATAATTATATACAACTAAAACAAAACATTGTAAAGCTTAAGTTTGATTTAAGTTCAAATTTGATCTGAATTTTTTTTTTGATTCGTGCTCAACTTAAGATAAAAATTAAATTGTTTGAGTTTATTCAATTAAGTTCGTAACTTAATATAAATTTACAAATTTCATTACTATGCTTTACTTGAGCTCAATCTTGAATTGAGAATATTAGAAATTTTTTTCTTAAAATTAAAATGAGAATAAAGCTATAAATAAATAATCAAAATATTATTTATATAATATTAATAATATTATAAAATATTAAAAAGAAACTTGAATAAGCTTAATAAGTACTTGAGTCAAGCAAATTTAAATTTAATTTATTCAATTAGATAATAATTGAGTTAAGTTCAAGTAATTTTCAAATAATTTACGAGTATATAAGTTTATTTGCACACTAACAGGCATGTTTGTGAAACTACACTTGACGAGTACAAAATTATCAAATCTAAAAAATATACTTATTTAAAGATTGACTTATCATCCTGACCCATGTGTTTGGTCCGATTTGATTCTGAACAAAATTTTTGAAGTTGCCCAATCAAAGATAAAATCTAATTAATAAAAATATTTTTTATTTAATTTTTTTAAAGATATTAAATATTAGTATTTTAATATATATTTTAAAAAGTTTTTGACCTGTTAGCCTCAACAAACCGAACCTAATAAATATTAACAAAAATTTTTAAAACTAATTATATATGATTCCACTCAACTCATGGATAAAATTTAATTTGTTTTTTTTTTAAATAATTTTTATATTTTTTTTGTGTTTGTTTAATAAAAAATTTACTCATCATCAGAGAATAACTTATTAATTAACGAAAAATGAAATTATTTTTTTAAAATTGTTTACAATTTCTATAAATAGCTTTCTATGGATAAAATTATTCGTCAAAATGATAAATATAGTTATACTTATAATGATTATAGATATTATTTTTTTAAACTCAAACTTAATTTGACTTGACTTAAAATATTATTATATTAATATAAAATATTTTATTTAATTTTACTGAAAATTTAAAATATTAATATTAAAAGTCTTCTTATATTTTAATTTTAAATATTTTATATTCTCAAGCCAAGTTTTAAATATGATATTTTAAACTTAAATTTAATTTGATCCAACTTAAAATATTATTATATTAATAAAAATATTTTATTTAGTTTTAATTAAAATATTAAAAGTTTTGATATTTTAATTTTAAATATTTCTATTTTGTATATTATTAAATTTAAATATAAATATTTTTAATATTTCAATATGGAATAGTATTATTTAATAAAATGAATATTTGTATTATTTTAATAATATAGTATTAATATTCATAAAATATTAATATTATAATTTTAATAATGTAAATATAATATTAAAAATATAAATAATAGTATTAATATTATATTATATAATTTTGATAACAAATATTCATATAATAAATAATATTTATTATTTTAATAATTAAAAATATTTATTATTAATTAAATAATTTTTTAAAAAATAATTAAATAATAAAATTTTTTTTCCATTGATCCAAAAAAATAAATTTTTACTTTTTCAAAAAAAATTGACTGAAAATACTCTGATAATGAATTTAGAGTCCATCATCAATTTGTTTTGCAAACAGTCCCGACTATAAAACCAATACCCTTTTAAAACCCTAGTGCTTTTTAGTTTGCACGCACTCTTGACTGTCGCCGGATTCGCATGCGCTTTCTCTTCCCTCTCATTTTCTCATCCGTTTCCTCTGGTCACAATTTCTCCCCCTGCTTCACCTCCCGCCTCTTACGCGCCCTCTCAAGCAAACCCCAACCGTCAACCCTGACTACCTTTTTCAATTGGCAACTGCCACCGATGGCCGCACCCGAGGAATCGCTCCGCAAAGCTCTAGCAGAAAAGCAATTGGCTGTGGAAGCGCAGGGCAATGTGGTGAGAGCTCTGAAAGCTGCTAAGGCCTCGAAACCGGAAATCGACGCTGCAATCGAAGCCTTGAACAGCTTGAAGCTGGAGAAATCGTCGATTGAGAAGCAGCTACTGGCTTCTGTTAGTGGTAACGATGGTGATGGCGCGTTTAGCAGGGAAGCCTTCCGTCAAACCGCTGTGAATACTTTAGAACGGCGTTTGTTTTACATCCCGTCTTTTAAGATTTATCGGGGTGTTGCTGGGCTTTATGACTATGGGCCGCCCGGTTGCGCCGTTAAATCCAACGTTCTTGCTTTCTGGCGTCAGGTATGGTATGCTTATTGCTGTTGCAACTATAGAGATTTTTATTTCTTTCGACAGCAATTGTGAAGAATTAGGACAAATGCGGATGCTTGTTGAGTGGTTGATGTAAATTAAACTTGATTCAAATTGGAGCTGTTTCAGTTTCAATTATTTCAAAGCAAATGGAAGCCATTTTGGTAGTAAATACTTGCATAGTTGCATTGATGTAAGTTCATAATGGACAATTATATTCTAAACTCAAAACAGCTCCAATTTAGCTTGTTTGAATTACCTTCTTTTTTTCAGCACTTTGTCCTTGAGGAGAACATGTTGGAGGTTGACTGTCCCTGTGTGACACCTGAGGTTGTCCTAAAGGCATCTGGTCATGTAGATAAATTTACTGACCTTATGGTTAAGGATGAAAAAACTGGGACCTGCTATCGGGCTGATCACTTGCTTAAGGACTTCTGCAATGAGAAGCTTCAAAAAGACCTCAGCATCAGTGCAGAGAAGGCTGCTGAGCTTAAACATGTACTTGCTACGTTGGATGATCTGTCAGCTGAAGAGCTTGGTGCAAAGATCAAAGAGTATGGTATTACTGCTCCAGACACTAAGAATCCTCTCTCTAATCCTTATCCATTCAACTTAATGTTCCAAACATCAATTGGTCCCTCTGGTTTGAACCCTGGGTAAGTGTTTTTAATTTTAATGATGTTGGTGAAATCTGTGGGCTCCGAATGTCAAAACATGTATTTTACTTATTTTGCTGACTTCATGATTTATTTTTGCTTTAATTGTTCAATATAAATGTAGCATTATATCTAAAGAATCATGTGTCATTTGGTGTGCCGCAGGTATATGCGTCCTGAAACTGCACAAGGAATATTTGTAAATTTTAAAGACTTGTACTATTACAATGGGAACAAGCTTCCCTTTGCTGCAGCTCAAATTGGTCAAGCTTTCCGAAATGAGGTCTTAAAATCTGTCTTTGAATCTGAAAAGATGTCAATTTAAGCCCTTGTTGGATTTTTTTGTCTTTTGGAAATTGCTGCAATTGTACAGCTCAGCTCCTGCTATACATTGGTGCTTCTTGGATTATTGCTTTCTTGGCTATTTGTTAGTTGCCCTCATTAGTGCACCTTAAATCATGTAATATTGGACACAGATCAAATCTGATGATACAATTTCTATATGTACAGATATCCCCTCGGCAAGGGCTTTTGAGGGTTCGAGAATTCACACTAGCAGAGATTGAGCACTTTGTTGATCCTGAAGACAAATCTCATCCAAAATACTCTGAAGTTGTAGACTTGGAGTTCCTGATGTTCCCAAGAGAAGAACAAATGTCTGGCCAATCTGCAAAGAAAATACGTCTTGGTGATGCTGTTTCAAAGGTTGGTCTAAGCTTGACTGTTTCACTTTTGCTGTTTGCATCTCTTTTCCTACCCTTTTGTGATGGTGCTGTGCTTCATTGCTATTTAGGGAATTGTCAACAATGAAACCCTTGGCTACTTTATTGGCAGAGTTTACCTCTTCCTAACTCGTCTTGGTATAGACAAGGACCGGTTACGGTTCAGGCAGCATCTTGCAAATGAAATGGCTCATTATGCCGCAGACTGTTGGGATGCTGAGATCGAGTGTTCGTATGGTTGGATTGAATGTGTTGGTATTGCTGATAGGTCTGCATATGACTTGCGTGCTCACTCAGTAAGATCTTGGTCTCTGTCTTCATCTTATCTTTCTTTTCTTTGTTAAGGTGATCATTCTGATCATTCTAAATCTTAATAGCATAATTTATGAGGGTAAGCCTGTCAGCATAGTTGTATTAAGGAGTTTCAGATTAAGAGAGTGAACTATGAGGAATGAGGGGTACGACTGATATTATCAAAACAAATCTGGTGCTTATCCATCTTACCGTTGTGACTTCTTAGCTACGTTTATGAGTAATCTGTTTCCCAGCCATGCTATCAAAAGCTAGATGAAACAAGAAAAGAAAGAGTAATGTTATACTTTCTTTTCTACCAAAATATAGTATACTAAATAGTTATACTAATGCAGCATCATTTTGTTGTTTATGTCAGGAGAAAAGTGGCGTGCCGCTTGTGGCTGCTGAGAAGTTTTCAGAACCCAGAGAAGTGGAGGTATTTTTGCTTTTTACCCCTATCATTGTCATAAATTAGGTTAATGTTAAGATCACATGACTTATATAAGTTTGTAACGCAACAAAAGATCCTTAAAGTGCTACTGGTTGAAGTCATAAATAAATTGACTTGTTCATAATTCAGAAACTGGTTATAGCTCCTGTGAAGAAAGAGCTCGGCCTGGCATTCAAGGGAAACCAAAAGAATGTTGTTGAAGCTTTGGAGGTAAATGATAAAATGGATTTTTGATCATTTAATGTTTCATGCCATGTGCTGGCTGCCCATATCACTTTAATGCATGAATTTCTTTTTTGGTTAGGCAATGAATGAAAAAGAAGCTCTGGAAATGAAGGCTGCTTTGGAATCCAAAGGGGAGGTAGAATTCTATGTCTGCACTCTTGGAAAAAATGTGCCCATGAAAAAGAACATGGTCTCAATTTCAAAGGAGAAAAAGAAAGAATACCAAAGAGTTTTTACGCCATCTGTGATTGAACCATCCTTTGGAATTGGGCGGATAATTTATTGCCTTTTTGAGCACTCTTTCTACACGAGGCCAAGTAAAGCTGGGGATGAGCAGTTGAATGTTTTCCGGTTTCCTGCTCTTGTGGCACCTATTAAATGTACTGTATTTCCACTGGTTCAAAATCAACAATATGAGGATGTTGCTAAAGTTATTTCTAAGTCATTGACAGTTGCTGGAATCTCACATAAGATAGACATAACAGGTATGTGACTAAGATGAATGATTCCTCTTTAATCTTACCTGTGTGGTCCTGCATATGTATGCACATAATTATAAGCACTCAGTTCATTTCTATTTATTTATACGAGTATTTTTCCTTAAACCTCTCAATTTACTTGTTCGGAAAAATTTTCCTGCCAAATAAAAGTTCTGCTTAAAAAGTTTCAGGACTTACTAAAAAATTAAGTCCCCATTGACATATTCGACTTCAACTTATGTAATTGTAGAACCAGGCATTTCCATCCTTTCGGTTCTTTATGAACTTCAACTCATCCCATTTTCCATTCTGATATTTACAGGTACCTCAATAGGTAAAAGGTATGCAAGAACAGATGAACTTGGTGTACCATTTGCCATAACTGTTGATTCAACGAAAGATGTGACAATCCGAGAGAGAGACAGCAAACTTCAAGTCCGTGTAGGTGTGGAAGAGGCAGCCTCTGTTGTTAAGTCTGTTACTGATGGACAGAGAACATGGGAGGATGTGTGGGCGAATTTTCCCCATCACATTTCTGGGTCAGCGGATGATTGAGTCTTTAGAAATTCCAGCATAAGGTTGTTGACATAATAACACAATATACAGTTTGGAGATATTTACAGTTTTTATGACGATTTCAAGGGTGATTATGGTATCGAAAAATCTGAATTTATATTTTGTACCCAATAATCTGTTTGTGTTTCTGAAAGACCGTTGCTTTTTCATATCTGGTACAATACTCAGCTTAATATTTGCACGTTCATCTTCTAGTTGCTGTGTTGTAGGATTTTCCATTTTGGCGAAAATATTTCTTGGTTGATTTGGATATGACAAATATATTTGTGAAAGTGGATTAAAGCTATATACTTGGAATTAGTGTAGCTATCTACGATTGGGATTTAGGAATGAATAAGGCCTCCTTTGAATCTGATAAGTGCAAAACTGTTGTTTACATTCTAATTCAATGTTTGATCAATTTCTTTTATTTAGAACCCACAGCCACAAGACACATCTATAACTATTCTGTAGGATAAGGGGATAGTTTTTCTTTTTCTTTTTTTTTTTTTTTAAGGTTAAAATAATACTTAAAGCTAGTAAGAGGTTTTTTGATTCTCTGGACTGAAGTTTTATTCTTACTGTTCTATCAGCATTGGATTTTTCAGATGAGTTCATTGGGTGAATAGGAAGTTGTATCACTTCACCAAGGTTTTCCATATCCTTGAATGGTGGTTTGGTTGGTTACTTTCATGGAGGAAAGGGAGTGAGGCAAGGGGGTCTTATGATACCTTATCTTTTTGTACTTGCAATGAACGTACTTTCAAAACTATTGGATGCTGGTGTGCAACATAGTCTTTTTGCTTATCAATCTAAATGCCATGGGATCAAATTAACTAATCTCTGCTTTGCGTGTGATTTGTTGATTTTTCCAAAGGCAACCTGGATTCCATTGTTGGCATTCAACGTATTTTGCAGTTCTTCCACTCTACTGGTATAAATAACGAGGGAATAACTTCAAGATATTCATCTGGTTTTTGGATTTATGTTGGGCTCTATTCCAGTCAGATGTTTGGGAGTTCCCATGGTCACAAGGAACTGGCTACCTGAAAAGAACTGTGCTCCTTTGCTAGGGAAAATATCCTAAAATAAAATTGCTGGGCAGCTAAACATCTTTCATATGCTGGCAAAATTCAGTTGATCCAATCAACCTTTGTTTAATATACAAAATTATTGGTGCATACACTTCATTCTGCTTAAGTCTGTTCTTCATAAGATCAATCAACTTTGTTTCAGTTATTTCTGGAAAGGACATGAAGGCTCAGCTAAATGTGCTAAGGTGAATTGAAGCTTCATCTGCCATCCAAAATCAGAGGGGGTTCTCGTCATGAAAGCTGAATTGACTTGGAATCAGGTTTGCATCATCCATCATATTTGGTCTATTAAGGCAGGGTCATTGTGGATTGTCTGGATACAAGCCTATGTGCTCAAAGGACCACTTTGGGAAGCAGCAGGAGTTGGAGGAAGTTCCTGCAGCTCAAAGATTTGACAATGCAATTCGTTAGGCAGTTGAATGGGGGAGCCGTTTAGTTTAAGCTTGAATCAAGTATTTAGTGGCTGCTGTTTGGAAAGAGTTAAAGCCCAAGAGGATCGATTGGTTTGGTTTCCATTTCATATTCCCAAGCATGCAGTTATCTTTTCAATGGCCATCATAAGCGGATTACCTACTGACAGACAGCTTTTGTGGGATCTCGAGATGGATGGAAGTTGTATTTTATGTCACTCAATGCAGGATACCAGGAACCAGAGAGTGAATTTTCTGAAGGGTAAATTACATTAAAAATACACTATGATTTGAGCCACATTGAAGTTGTCCTGTGTTTAAAATCCGACACTTATGTTAATATATTTGGTTATCATAATTTAAATGTCGATTAATTTTTTTAAAATTATAATCATAATTAAATATTATATTTATATTTTTAATCAAATAATCAATGTTATATCATAATTAAATTATAATTATTAAATAATCATTTAATAAATTAAAACATATCTAATCGATCAAATCTACCAACAATAATAACCTTTAAACCTATAATCTCCTGCTCCGAGATGCCATTAACTTTTTAATCACGTGACCATCTGATCCCCTTATCCTTTTATTTTGTTTTGATAAAACAATCTTTATTTCGGACCCGACACCCTTTTGTCTTTGTCTCCATCAAAAACAAATTCCGCAACAACACTCTCAAGAATCTACGCTCCTTCGTCTTCTCCTTCTCTTCCTCCTCCACCAGCCCAGTCAACTCGCCTAAGTCACAACCCCACCCTCTTTGAAATGATGTCAAAGGAACTCCTCTGTTGCTCCAAAACCATCGAAGAATCTCGCTAAAAGACTCAAAGCAGAGTTGCTTGAAGTGAATTTTGGACCAAGCTTGGAAACCATAGAGCTTTTGGGTTTGTGGAGTTTGTTACGAAGCCAGAGGCTCAAGTGCACTTGAAGCACTTACAAGCACCCAGCTTTAACAATGTTGGTTAGCCTGTTACAGGAAGTTCAGGAACTACAACATAACTGCTGTCTGTGACTTTTAGGTGAGAGAAAAAGCAACAGAAGGTGAGAGTTTAGATGAGTTACGGGCCCCAACAGTGCTGAGTTCACTAATGAACAAAATGAGTTTCAAAATCCAACTAGGTTATCCAAGAAGAGGGAGGAAGAACATGGAAATGTTGGATGATTCTGCAAAGTGTCCAAACTCTCTGCAACCCCTTGAAAAAAAATCTTCCAGTCAATATTTTTATTAGTTAGCTTTAACCATAAAAGGTTTTCAAGAGAGATTAACTAATAAATAAGTTTTGAGTATAGAAACGGATGGATCATAATTTTTACCGCTTCTGGCAAGTTGTCTTTCTTAGTATTTTGAGAGACTAGGATTTTGGCCAGCTGGAGGGCGAACCAATGCATCATCCAATCGGTTTTGTTGCCTTTCCCTGCACTTTCCGGTAAATAGACTAAGGATTTCTTTAGGCCTATGCAATCAATTTGAGTTATTTGATTTTACTGGTGTTCATGCAATCAATATAAAAAAAATAATTGCAAAAAGAAGAAAGAAGTAAAGAATCAGGGAAGGAAGGGGCATCCAAGCTCTGATAAAGAAGAATAACACACACGCAGGTTAAGTGTCAGATTTTAAACATCGGCGAGCATTTTTAATCTGTCTCAAATCATACGGTATTTTGTGTAATTTACCTTCTTTTTTTTTTTTGTTTAAATGCATGGTTGAAGAAGTTCTGCAACTACATCAACTGAATAAAGGAATTGCAACTTGGAATGAAGAACTACATTGGGCCGTGACCAAGACTAAAGGGAAGACTGTTCTTTTTTAGGATTGCTTGGAGTGCCTTTATATAACAGATTTGGCGTGGGAGGAATAGCAAACAATTTTCTTAGCTTCAAGCCACAACGATGGTGGTGCTTGGTCACTTAGTGACATTTAATTTTGATAGTCAACTAATAATTATAATATAATTTTTCTTTTTTTGTTGCCCTATTCTATCATACTTATTAATACACAATTAGACATTTTTTTATTGTTAGAGTTGCCATTTAAATTTGATCAAAAATAATAAAAAAAAAAGGTCAAATTCACCGTAATAAAAGATGAGGAACTAAAATGATTTTTTTTCATAGTTCAAGGTAAAAACATCATTATGTCTAAATAAAATCACTTGCATATAAAAAAAAAAAAAAGAAAAATCAAACCAAATATATAATATATTTGGTTTTGAAAAATTCAAATAAAATATCAAATACCCAAAAAAATTCAAGCCAAATTTAGATTCTCTTTTTTCCATTTTGAATCTAATTTTTCAAATTTTAAAAATTATAAAAATTATAAAAATCTAATAATTACGAATAATCATAGAGCATGAAAATTTTAAAAATCATAAAATTTTTTCAAAAATTATAAGACAATTACACATGAAACTAAAGATAAGTAAAAAATATTAAAATATAAATTTATGATTCAAAAAAATTCACAAAATGTTTTTTTTTTTTTTTTTAGTTCGAAGATAAAAAACAATTGGGCTGAGAAATGGGATGATTTTTGGATTAACCCCATTAGGCGATGATAGAGAAATGAAAAGCGAAAGGGAAGGGTAACCTAATCCAAATTTATCTTGACTCTTGAGTCTAGCAAATTTGAGTCAAACTCAATAACAATTTATATATTTTCTAAACTGGTTTTTTTTTTCTTTCTAATTTTATGCATGAATTAAAAGTTTCAAATTACTTAAAAAAAGTAAGAATAACAAATATATATTATTATTAATTGAATAAATTAAATATTATTCTTTTAATTTTTAAAAATCAATATTTTCAATTAATTATTGATTTATTATTACTATTGTTATTTTTAATAAATATTATTTTTTATAATATTATTAAATTTAATAATATTTTTTATAAAAATATCTTTTAAAAAACCCAATGTGTAAGCATAATGGTGGCATCATTATAGGATATATTAAATAAAAAAAAATCTCTTTTAAGATTGTTTGGCTAAGACGTAATGGAGTTATTTACTTATCACGTGACAATTTTTTAAAATTATATTAGATTTTAAAATTTTATAATAATAATAATAATAATAATAATAATAATAATAATAATAATAATAATTATTATTATTATTATTATTATTATTATTATTATAAAAGAGGAGTAATTATCGGTGGTAGTTTTTTGCTCTAAAAAAATTTGTAAATATTTTTTTACATCAATTTTTTTAAAAGAAATCATTTCTTAAGAAATGAAACATAACATATACAAAGTAAAAAGAGCTAACAACAAAAGGAACGAAAATAAATCTTAAAAAAACTTATGGTCATTTTAAAATTCCAAAATTTTCATAGTTAGATTTTTGTAAAAATCATGTCTCAAAAAAAAATAAAAAACCAAAAATATGGAAAATAAGATCTGAACTTTATTTTAAAATTTTAAAAGATAATTTTCAAAAACCTTTAATAACACAAAAAATTCACACCTTTAGGACAAAGAAAATAACGTCATTTCCTAAGGCGGGGAAGCAACATAGACATTAGAGAGAGAAAGAGTTTTGGGGTTTTCTTTCTTTTAAGGATTTATATTTAAGGGTTTTTAAGAGGAGTTTGGAAGATATTAATAATAAAAGTCTACAAAATGGTAGAGAGAGATTTGATGAAAGTTTGGTGTTCAATGGCTGCAACAACCACAACGTGTTAAATTTAATTTTTTAGACTTTATTTTTTTGGGTTTTTAATAATTATTTTATTTTTACGAAATCGAAGTCATAGGTTATAATATAAAAAAAGTTAAAAGAAACATTTGAGTAAATTTTGGAATAATTTCACAAAAGGAGTGGCCATAGCTTTGACAATTGCATGCCCAAATCTAAGAGAAGCTAAAATTTAGAAAAGATATAGGGAGAATTGAAGAAATGAACAAAAAAAACTAATTTTTTTTATAATATGTTGATAGTTTAGAATGTGGTGCATTTTATATTGGATAGAGAAATTTAATTATTGACAAGTAAAGTTAATTTTTGTATTAATTTTATTCATGTATTAAATAATTATGTTTGAATATAAACAATTATCATATGACAAATGGTTATAACTATTTAAATATAAATAGATTGTTACTCATAAAGGTCATGATTATACAAAAAATTATACCCATATAAATAAAAGTTTATGCTTGTTCATTCATTATAAATAAATCTTTCAGTTTAATCATTTTTACTATTTCTGATTGGAGAGTTTGAGATTTTGTTATATTATAAAAGCATAATTGACTTTAAAA
This sequence comes from Durio zibethinus, assembly GCF_047325235.1. NCBI lineage: Eukaryota > Viridiplantae > Streptophyta > Magnoliopsida > Malvales > Malvaceae > Durio > Durio zibethinus. The sequence continues at coordinate 24,214,446 of NC_143166.1, forward strand.
AAGTATTTTTCACGCCTCAAAAGCAAGATTCTTTTCTATTATTTCTCTTCTTTTAATTTTTTTCTAACAATTTAAAGGTAATTATGATAAATTTATATTTCGAATGAGGAAGATACAAAGAAAAGAAATTAGTATGATTTAGAGATCAATATTAAAGGAGGCTAAAAGGTGTCAAAGGATTAATGTTTCCATGGACCAAAATATTAATTTTCATAAAAATCATCATTAGAGGTATGCATTTTATTTTTTTGCATAATTATTGGTGAAAAGATTGACTAAATGAGATAAATATGTTAATAATTAATTTCATTAGTGTATAAAGTCAAAACATAATATGAAAAATATTGATTACATTGCATAAGTTTATGTATATACTGAAATTGGCTCAATAAGTGGGTTTAATAAATTGTATTATATCTATTTGAAAAATTAATGCTTATAAAGACTGAGATGGGAAATAGCATAAAAACATTAAAAAAAAATTATATGAATTGCTCTACGATCAAAAGAATTATCACTTGTTGTCAAGTAACAAAATAAATTGGATTATAATAGAATGATTGATTGTTTAATTGTCATGTCTTGGGTATATATAAAAGAGGCAAATTGTCCCATGGTTTCTATGAAAATAATAAAAAACGGGTAAAGGCATTTACTATAAAAAGTTAGATATAAGTAAAGAATATATGCAAAAAATAAGATTTGGCTGTAAAATTAGTTTTATTTTTAAATCATGGCACCAAAATTGAAATAATAAGTTAAGTCAAATTATTTGTATGGTTCTATCTTTGTTGATCATTTATAAATCAAAGGTTTTTTTTTTTTTAAATTATTATTGGTTCAAATGTTGACTAGTGTTCAATTTTCATGAAAACTAATTAAAGTTAAATTGATGTATGTAAATAATTATTATTAAGATATGATATTTCCTGAATTAATTGGTGGATAATAAATCAAATAATTGCTATTATCAGAAACATGGGCAGTAATAAATCAAATAATTGCTATTATAAAAAACATGGGCAGTATAACATGTATTTTGCTTGTTGAGTGTATTACACTGGATGTGATTTTACAAATAAAATTTTATTACGAACAATCACAAAGTGAAAATCATAAATAGCTGTCAAAGAGTTAATTAACGGTTACACAAAAGTATTGCTGCTTTTCACATATGAGACATTGATTAAAAGGAAAGGCATGTCATTAAAAAAATTATTGAAGCATTTATCAGTTACTAGCATTTTGAAGGATGTTCATCAATGTCTAATCAACCATGTTTATAAATTAGAAAAAAAATGCAAATTCAATGTTCTAAAGGCATCAATGCATGCATTTGTTTAATTCTATTTTGTGATGGCATGGAGAACATTGGTATAGTTTGCCATATATTACGAAAATGAACTAAATGGGATGGAATTTTCTTTCTTATACATATAAGAAATATATGAACTATGGAGATAGAATGTCATTATCCAATTAATACATTATTGGTTAAAGATAATGAAGATACTTTTGCTTTTTATACTAAAAAAATGGCCTTTTATAGGTTATTAAAATGAAAAGTGAACAAATTTTTGAAGTTTTCAATAATTTCATGACAATAGCAAGGATGTGGCTAGTTATACACCAAATTAACACATAGGTTTAGATAATTATATTGGTTGTGAAACCCGTAAGCCTTGAAATTAGTCAATCAATGATTTAACCAATGGAAATTCATCATGAGTTTTGCATGAAATATGAGTAAAACTCATATTACAATTATTATTTATACTATTTTAAGAAAATGATTCTTTGGATTCATGTTTCACAACTGGCATTCATATGGTTATCTAGATACGAATATATTGATCACAAAATAATTCTGAAAGTATTTGAAATTGGAGTTAAATATGCTATGAACTCTTATTGTACATAGGCATATTAGTCCTATGAGTAAAGTTTGAATTTATTATATATCCAAAAATGTTATGACCAATTAAAAGTGATCAATAAAAAAAATATATAGGCTACACAATGGCGGAGAAATAAAATTCCCATAAAATTTTGAAATCAAGTTTAGAGGTTTCAATAGTCATGAACTTGGAATTGGCCATTGGGTATTTAATATATGCATTGGAAACGCATGATAACATTTGAGATAGTTAGTTTTTACTAAAAGCTATCACTATAAATGAGATAACTTCAATAGCCAAATCTACATGATTTGTAGGTATGATATGGATTATTATGGTTGGCTTAGAATAGCCATAAACCAAAATTGATGACACACTCTTGATCATGTTGTGGTAATTTTTTGTTATGTATATGGTCTAATTTATGGATTGTATAAATAATTTATCATCTATGATTTTATATAGTGAAAATTTCAAAGTATATTTACTTTGGAAGTCATGAGTAATTTAAAGATTTTGTGAATATGAAAACTTTTATAATGGCAAAAAGAATGCTATTTGATCCATTTGGGTGATGGGAATGGTTTTGTTCATCGTAATAAAAATTATTAATAGTGTTTATGATGAAATAGATTGATAATAAGTATTTATAAATTGACATAAAAAGTGACTATAAAAGTATGATTATATTTGAAATCTACTCATTGATGTAAACTCTTATATTGAGTTAAAATATAAAAGTTTTGAAACTTTTATAGAAATATTAAGATATTTGCTAGTTATTTTTTACTAAGGGTGGATTTAGAGGGCTCATACTTAAAAAAAAAAAATTACCAAATAATGAAAAGACAAATGAAACGACAATTTCATTATGTATATATGATATCTTGACAATTGAATAAGATATTCTTTAATAAAAGAAAGCATCTTTGCACATTGTGGGGGTGATAAAAATCAAAGAAATAAAAAATTTCCATCATAGCGTTGTAAGATTTCAATATAATTTTATGAGAAAATTATGTAAGCTAATAAGTTTAGACATTTATTAAAGTAAAATCATAAAAAAGGTCCTTACAAATCTTAAAATGACTAAAATGGTTTGATTTATTTATTAAGTTTATCCAATTGTACTAAAGTATAATTGTATTAAAGATGTATAAAAGTATGAAAACAAAATGGTTGAAATTTATGAGTATAAAGTTATGGCCATAACCAAAACCAACTATTTCTTAAAATGATAAGAATGAGGCAACAATATTTGGAGCATATAAGTAATATGCAAAAATAAAAAACTTGGACATATTAGCCCGAAGTGATTATATTAGAGATTCAATATCAAGTAGGGTAATTACCATAAAAAAATTTGAATATCAAGATACTGGTTAATAGTACTACAAGTAGAATGGATTTAAACCTTTACATACACCAATAATAGGAACCCAACTTTGAATTAGTAACTTCTAAATATAAAGTTTAATGGGTAAAAACAAGTTATTGTTATGTGTCTATTAAGCACTAGTAAAATCCATTCAAATATTAGAAACTAGTGTGATCCATTGCATAGGGAAGATGAGTTTTTATATTCTTAATGGAGTTTTAAATATCTAAAGCAATGGAGACATAATGGAAACTCTACCTATAAAAACGTAGAAGTGGTGTTGCTTCAACAAGAAGAATTTGGGTCTCTTTTGCAAATGTTTATGAATAGGATGAGCACATGGCCATAATAGTGCTAAAAGCAGTTATAAACCTCTGACAAAAGAATAAGTAAGTATTATATGTGTTATATCTTCAATTCTAACACTAGAAACTGAGGTTTAATCTATGGATGCCATCAACTTCGATATAATTCTAAGATATATACGCTAATTGAAGGTTTAAATTGAAAGATATCTTTTTATATTCATAGTATTTATTTATGTGAAAGGTTAAAATTAAGCACCAACATTCCAAACTAGTGGGGGATTATTAGTAGTTTAGAATGCAGTGCATCCCAAATTGGATAGAAAGATTTAATTATTGATGAGTAAAGTTAATTTTTATATTAATTTTATTCATATTTTAAATAATTATATTTGAATAGAAAAAATTATCACATAACAAATAGTCATAATTATTTGAATATAAATAGATTGTTATTGGTAAATGTCATAATTATACAGAAGGTCATAACCATGTGAATAGAATTTATGTCTGTTCATTCATTATAAATAAAATTTTCAGTATAACTATTTTTACTACTTCTGATTGGAGTTTGAGATTTTGTTATATCATAAAGGCATAATTGCATTTAAGAAAGTATTCTTTGTTAGCCTTGAATTGATTCTTATTTTGAAATGACAAAACATTAAAGACAAATAAACTTGATCAAAATTTTGAAAAAGATTTATTTAGTACATGTTCTTAAGTTTTATATTTTGGTACTAAATAAATAATATGATTTTCAAAGTTTAAAGATTATTTATTTGAGCTTAAATGAAAGTCCAATTGTTGTTTTTAAAGTGAACTTATTCATTTTGGACTTAATACAATTTTTATAATATTGGTTTTGAGAAATAGATTAACTTAAGAAAGCTGTTTTACAAGAATAAAGTTTTTCAACATTGAAATTATTTTATTTTTTGTGTTAATTCACAAAGTTTTAATATTTGAATTTTATATGGTTGGAAATATCTTTGAGTCTACTTTCTAATGGATGAAACAAAATCAAAATCCAAATTTTCTAAGAAAAGATTTTGAATTTTTACTAGACACTTTTCAATTGTCAGAAAAACTGCACAAGAGGTAAGTTTGAAAATTCACTCTAATTCGTACTTAATGAATTAGGTGATGAATTTTATATGGATAAAAAGCCCTTTAAGTCTAGTTTCTAAATCTTCAAAAGATTTGTGATTTAGATTTATATAACTCAAGATATGATCAAATTAGTGAGTATAGTGCAAAACAAGAGACAACCACCTAGCCATTGACAGGATCGATCCCCTCATAGAAGGGATCGATCGGGTCTAGGCAAATACATCTCCAACGGCTATTTTTTTTATCAACCATCCAATGGCTACTTTCATTTTCTAAGCATTCCGAATGGCTATTTCCTTAATTTCTCTATAAATTGAGCATTTCAACACACCAAGAAAATTGATGAAGTAAGAGAGCAAGTGCTAAAAAGTTATATTTTCATTTTCTCTTAGAATCAAGAGTTTTTAGAGCTTAAATTCAATATCCTTTGTATTTTTTGTATCCAAAATATTATTGTGTTTCATTCATAATTTTCTTTGTACTTCATTAGGCAAACATTCAACCTTGAGAGGAATTTTGGTTTGCAAAAATTATTTTGGTTATCTTGTAAGCAAGAAGTGAGGTATCCTCTTGATATTGTAAGGGTAGAGGTTGCTATCTAAGCCTTGAGAAAAAATAACGATTTAGTACAAGATAGGTTTATATCTTGTAAGAGTTTTTCTTCAATAATGGATTAAAGCCTTAGTGTAGACAACCAAGAAGAGAGGATGTAGGTGCCTTATGGAGAAGAACCGAACCTCTATAAATCATTGTATTTGATTTCTCTATCCCTATCTCCTTACAATTCATTATTGTTTATATTTGATTTTAGGTTCATAAATTATTATTGTTTGCATTATATTTTCATTAAAAGTGCTTATTGTTTGAATTTTTATTCAATTATATTGAAATCAATTGTTTGGGAAGAATTTAGAGAGATCCAATTCACCCCCCTCTTGGATCACTATCTCACCTAAAAAGCTAACATTCTTCATGCCTCAAAGCCAAAATTTTTTTCTATTATTTCTTTTTTTTTAATTATTTTTTTCTAACATATTATGTACTGGTAAAAAATGATCTGTTTTGGGAGATTGAGAAAACATAAAAAAAAAAAAACAAAGAATAGAAATGAATAGATTGAACTCGATTGATGTAGATCTAATTGATGTATTATATAATTTATAAATTATTAATTTTCATAATAAAAATATTAAGTATATTGATAATTTTTATGATTAATTTAGGAGGCATTTGGTTCATGAAATCTTAAATTTTGATAGTGAAAATGATTTCTAGGTAAGTGTGGTTTCCTAGCAATATATGATTTTTTTTATGTTATGAAAATGCTAGATTTCTGTATTTGGTTCAAGGAAAAGTTATATTACGCAACAACGGCTTTTTACTAAATGACTTTCATTACATGTGAATAACATGTGACTAACATTTCAACTATCTATTATTTATTAAAATTAAATATGTGACAACCATTAAAAAACCAAAATAAATAAGGTGATTATTTTTATGATGTTAAAAATAAGCTGGTTTATTACGAAAAAATATATATAAAATAAAATGAAGAATGTAGTCTTATATTGAAAACATTTTTACAAAAACTACATTTTTTAAAGTAAAAGGATATCATTTAATTGAAAAAAATAATTTACAAAGACTATGTCTTTTATTGTAGAAATGTAGTCTCTCACGAAAAAAATTTTACAAAAACTATATTTTTTAAAATGGAAATGTGGTTTTTAATTAAAAATTTTTTTACAAAGACTACTTTTTTTACTGTAGAAATGTAATCTTTGATGAAAAAAATTAGAAAGACTACATTTTTTAAAGTGAAAACGTGGTCTTTAATTGATAAAAATTATTGTACACAAACTATAGTTTTTAAAATGAAAACGTGATTTTTAATTAAAAAAATTATTATACAAAGACTATGTTTTTTAAAGTGGAAATGTGATTTTTAATTGAAAAGAGATTACTATATTTCTCACATAAGAAATGTCGTTAATATAAAAATATATATTTATTTTGTTGTTATTTTAATTAATCTATTACATTTCAAATATAAAAACATAATGCTTTCTAACACAAAAATAAAAGTCAAAAACATAAAATGACATCTATCTACTACGTTTGTTCTTTTAAAAATGTTATTTTTATTATATGTAATATACTATATGTTCAATCGTGTGCTAGGTGTCTAATCATATGGTTAGGATTGTACCTTTAACTAATCATGTGGCTATGAATGCTCATTTTCTTGTTAGAATAGATCTCCATTGATCATGCAATTACGTTAATTTTTAAGGGTAAAAGAGATCGAAAACATTAATTATTAAGGTCAGATGTGGGATAAAATTTATTTTCCTTCTGAAATCTTAAAAAACCTTAGAGAGATTCTAATTCCAGGATATTTAGACATTGTTAGATATCTTATATTCTCCTAAAAAATTTAGATACCATGACCTTAACGTGAGAATCACAGTATGAAAAGCAAAATTCTAAGGGATAATTTTCCTCCCAAATCAAATGCCCACTTAAGGGGACATTTGGTTCACAAAATCTTAAATTTCGAAGGAAAGTATGATCCTAAAAAAAATGCGATACCGAGGTTTTCTTTCATTTTCAAAGTATCCCATATTTCGATTTACTCATTTAGTTAGGGAGAATCCATGTATATTAATTTTTGTATAATTACCATAATCTTCTCAATATATATGATGACAAATTTTCATTTTGTTTTATTAATAATAAATACCCAAATTACAAATGATGTCTTGAGCACCCAAAGAAGACAAATATTTTATTAGATTGTTGTTTTTATTTATAAAATATCATCAATTGAGGCATTTGGCACTTGTTTGAATAACAAAAATTGATAAGAAAAATAGTTAGAAAAAGGATTAATTAATGCATTTGTTACTTTTTTTTTTATATCAAGAAAAATATTTAATTTTTTTTTAATTTATTTATAAAAGGATCATTTAAGGCATTTCTGTACATAATATAAAAGGATTATTTAAGGAGTTTTCTGTATAGAAATGCCTTAAATAATTCTTTTATTTTTTTTATTCTAGATCATTTAATAATTATCTTTTAATTTATAAAATGATTATTTATGGCATTTGTACAAAAAATGTTTTAAATAATCATTTTATAAAAATATTAACCCTAAATCCTAAACCATAAACTTTAAAATATAAATAGATTATTGTTGTATCCTTTTTGTCCAAATTATTATTATATTTTTCTTTTATTATTTGTTATTTATTATTTATTTTATTTTTTTCTTCCTCTCTTCTTCGTTTCTATTCTGATCAGTTTGACAAAAATATGAATGCATTAAATGAACCCTCCTCAAAGTCCAAAATTTTAGCCACCACCAGTTGTCGGCAGCCGTTTGACACCTCGCCTAACTTGGTAGCGTGAATTTTAGCCATCGAAAGTCTACCACACTGGTTCAAAATTTGGGATTTGAATCTAAAAAAATATGATATTTGAATCCCAAAAAGCTCTATAAATAGAGCTCATTCTCTATAAGAAAAGAATGAGGGGGTGATCGAAAAAAAACTTTGCTAAAAAAATAGATTAAAAAAAGAGGTTCTGCCAGATTAAAAAAAATTATGAAACCCGACATAAAAGACCAAGCGAACAAAAAAAAACCACAGTCTCCAAGGTAGGGGAACCTAGAGCTGGTATAAAAAAAACATAAACGAAAAAAATTTGGCTGAACCTTTCAAGCTAGATTTATGTCATTTGGAGCTTTTTTTTTTCATAAAACCAGGCTTAGACCTGGACTTTGGAGGCTAGAAGAAGTATTGGGTGAATTTTGAAAGTTTTTCAATCCTCGACGATGGTAGTCGGCAACTAGTGGCGGCATCGACGATGATAATCGATCAGCCCCTTTAGGTTTTATCTGAAAAAAGAGGGGGGAGTTTTTTTTTTTTTTTAGAAGGAAGGGAGAATAAGCTATAAAAATATGATTTTTATATAGAAGACCAAGCCTCAAAATGACATCATTTTAGTAAACGTCAAAATGACTCCATTTTGAACTGTAAAGGATCCGTGCGTTATCTCTGACCTGATCTGAGGTCAGCGCATCGACCCGATTACCCGCCTTAGTGCCTTGTCCTAGATCGATCCAGATGAACCGTCATTGAACTAGTTCGAGCTAGCCAAAATATCGTGAACATCCACAAACCACTGTAAAACCACTTCGAGCCGATTCGAATCAATCAAATTTGCGTTGATCGGATCGTTGACCCGTTCAGTTTAGGTTTTTTTTATTTTTTAATATTATTTTTATTATTTTAAATTTTATTATTAGTATTTATGTATGTAAAAATGTTTAAATTTTTTAAAATAAATTTTGTTGTATTTTTTTTCAATAATATAATAAAAACAAAAAAATAAATAATGAAATACATTAAAGAATAATGATAAAAAAATTTAAAAAATAGTAATAATAATACAAAAATCATAAAAAATATAAGAAAAGAAAATTTTTATCTGACGATGAGATTCAAAGGTACTTCGAGTAGTGATACCAACAAAATCTCTAGGTAAAAAGATTTTTTTAAACACTACCAGCGTATTGGAGTATTTATAAAAAGTTTTCAATACAAAAAATTTTTTTTTTCTTATAAAATTGATTAAAAATAAAGCGACAAAAAAAAAAAAACGAGAAAAAAGGAAATTTTATTTAAGGATAGGATTCTAAAAGTATTCTGAGTAGTAATGCTTTATGAAATCTCTAGGTGAAAAGATTTTTTTAAATATTAACATTATATTAGAATATTTATAAAAATCTTCAATATGATAAAAATTTCTCTTTTCTTCATTAAAACAATTATAATAATAATTCAATATAAAAATATCAACAAAATTTTTAAAGAATAAATAAAATGTGTGCATCAACATATTATCATTTGCATTGCGTGCATGACATAGTTTTTACGAAAAGTGAATTCAAGCCTCTGAGGATGAGATTCTAAGGTATTCCGAGAAACGATGCCTAAGAAATTTTTAAGTAAGAAACAGTTCTTCTAATGTTACCAATGTATTGGAACATTTTAAGAATTATTTTAATAAAAGGCTTCTAATTTATTTTTCTCGAATAAAGTTTGAATAATAAAAGATATTAAAAAAAGCCAAAATTTTAATAAACAAAAAAATCAAGGAAATTATATTTTTAAACACCGAAAATAAGACTGTTTTTATCAAAATCAATAAATAACATATAATTAACTGGTACCATTTTAAATAGGTGTTGTAGGGGTCTAATCTTTCCCCACGCATAACCCGACTTCCAAACCCAAACTATTTTACAAACCCTAAAATTATCTTTTTAATAGATTTTAATTAATTTTAAGATTTTCATTAAAATAATATATTTTAATAGGTGACCAGTCGCACCTAACCAAAAAAATATTAGTGGTGACTCCATTATTTTTATTTCATTTCCAAATTCGTCGGGCGAACATAACCGTTACGACAGCTTGGCAACTTCACTGGGGATGCCATTTTTCATTAAGAGTTAGGCCAAAATTAATTATGTGTTATCTCAAATTTTGATTTAAATAGTCTTAATCGGTATTTAATTTTAATTTCTTAGATTTTTATTTTTTTAATAAAAAAACAAATAAAAAATAAATAAAAAATGAATAAATATTTTCATACGCATTTTTTTATTGTTTTTTTTGTATGTATTATTATCAATAAATTAGGAAACATATGCACACACAATGACATGATGCATCTTATGTATGAGCTCTATACCCAGGCTCCATCCCTTATAGGAGGAAGTAAAGTACCTATGCCTTCGTGAGGTGATAACTTTCGCAATGGCAAGCAAAATACTTCCACTCAAATTGAACTATTTTCGTTCGTAGCCTATAATGGGTGAAGATTGGGGTGCCTTACTAGTCCAGTGTGGACGATAGTGAGAAACAATTTGGAAACTTTTAGACACATATCAACCCGAACCAAGCATATAATAAGCCGTAAAAAGCCAACCTTAGGTAGAGTTTTACCTACCTTTTTTAAAAACTCCTAAAACGTGTAGGAATAAAAGTTATGTGCAATAAAAAACACAAAAAAAAATGAAAACAAAACAAAATAAATAAACAAAAAATCTCAAAACAAAAAAAAAATTTCAATCTCAAATCACATCCTCACATTGACTCAATTTTGTTTTCCTTTTGCTTTTCACATTAATCATATCATACAGTCTTGCATCGAGGTATTTGCTCTAGGACATCTTTATTCCCAAAAAATTTCATGGATCTTGTAGAACTATAAATTTGCTTATCCTTTGTCAATGTCCCATGTGAGTCATATAATAAAGTATATGTTTGGTAAAAAAAAGCCCAGCAAAAAAATGAAGATTGCTTGCCTACTAGTTATGTGTTAGAGTTATCCGAAAATGTGCATTTGGATCTCACACAGAATGATTTAGAAGACTTAGCCGCTATCTGGCATCAGTTAAGTGAAGAAAGAAAAGAAAGCTTTTATAAAAAGTACAAGTAGATTACATCTTTATTCCAATAGTGATCAATGAACAGCTGGTTATAGCAGTTATATAGTTTTAGGATCCATCCTATAGATATTTCACTTTTAATTAGGAGAATTTAGTGCTAACTATTGAGGAGTATTCGATTTTGCTTGTGATAGAACTACAGTGTCAAATAAAGTGTTTACTCAAAAGCCGAAATCAGGTTATCGTAAAAAGTTAGCCAAGCTTATGGGGGTAAAAGTAGAAACCATAGATTCTTTTGCAAAGCCTAAAGGTGAATATCTTGGTATCCATTAGGATTTTTTTCAAAATTTTATTTCAGGGCATTTTACTGATGATCAAGGCCTGGCTGTGTTTACTTTAGCATTATATGGCATGGTGATTTTCTTAAAGACTTTGGGTTACATTGAGATAATTGTGGTGAACTTTTTTGAGCAAATTGAAACCCAAGCAATTAATCATGCACCAATAATCCTAGCTGAATCTATCAAATCATTGAATTCTTATCAACAGAATGGAAAAAGATTGTTCATAGGGTGTGCACTGCTATTATATGTGTGGGTTAGAAGTCATTTCAAATGTGAAAAGATTGCATTTTCAAAGCTGTATCTTCGAAACAAAGCACCAATCGAAGAGTTCTACAAAAGCCAATGGCTAACATTGAAGACTAAGGAAGAGTGTGTTCATTTTTTGCAAAAGCTTACCAAAGATGAAATTGTGTCTTAGATGCCTTATGTGCCTTTGTTGTATCATGGAAGAAACTAGCTGTGGATACTGCTATTAGGGTTATAGGGTGTTGTGAGTTATGCTCCGTTGATGGTGATTAGGCAATTTGGTGCAAAGCAGTTTGTTCCTACCACTCATGGTTTGATCTAAGTAGAATTCATTTACGATGAACCAAATCCACCAAGAACCTCAGAGTAGTTGATCCAAGCATGAAAAAAATGCAAAGAATAAGATTAGGGCCTTTCGTCGATAAAGTCACCCTTGATTATCATATTTGGAAAGTGAAGTAGCTCAAAGACCTACTTCCTTCTAATAACAGGTTATATCAATCAGCTAACCTTTCAATAGAAATGCAGTTATCAAAAATCGAGCTTGTTAGGAAAAAATTAGAAACTGAAAAAAAAAATAAAAAGAGAAAATTTGAGACTTTACGAGAAAGTGTGACAGTTGAAATATGAAGCAGAGATACAAAAGAGTAGATTGGAGAAAGTCATAAAAGAATGGGATGTGGCCAACAATGATTTGAAAGATCTATACAAAGAAAATAAGAGATTACGAGTTTAATTCAAAACTGAAAAAATCATTAAGTCTTACTTGAGTTGGCAACGTGAAATGGATGAGCTTTGAGAGGAAATGAACCAACGAAAGGGCAAAACTCAAGAAAAGTAAGAGGATGCCACTAGAATTTCTCAAGAATGCCAGAATTAGAAAGGGTTATACTCTACAGCTTTAGCAAGATTGGTGGAATGTAAAAAAGAAAAGGAAAGGTTGAAAGCCATGCTTGCAAAAGAGAGAAGAAAGCATTTTGAAGTACTGAACGAAAAAGAATCACTTCACCAAGTGATCTAAGGGTTAAAGCTACAACTACAAGGCTACAAGAGCCATATTTCAACAACAATAGATGAGTGACATAGAAGGAAAAAAGATTGGATCTTCACATGTGATTTGAAAAGAGATGCTCGTATGAGATAGCAAGTAGAAAGCTGAAGGAGGTAATAGTACATAGAGCACATGACTAATCAAATTTGCAAAGCAATGAAATAAGCATGGGAGATGGTTGAAAAGGTAAAAGCGTTAAGAATATAAGTCAATCCCATAGGAGAATATGGACAATGTCTAGTGAACTTTCTAAACGAGACAAATGACTATTATGAACAAGTCAAATGCTTCTGTGGATATAATTCTATGATGATAAATCCCATGTAATAAAAGTTGTATGGTATCAATGAAAATTTCTAGTGTTAAAATTTGTCCAAAAGCAAATATTTCTTACTTGCATTCATGCATTATCTACACCATTTTTTTTCAAAAAATAAAAAAAATAAAATTTTTGACACATGGCATTCTGATTTTTTTAAAAAATTGAGGATAATAAAGGTTCAAGAATAGCTCGCCCACCAAAAATTTTGACTCAACTTACTCGTCATTTATACAATACCAGGACTCAAACAAGAATTATGAAACAAGAATAGGCCAATCGATTTGAGAGAATCAAGAAAGCTCAAGAAGAACTAAGAGGGGATCTTAGTATAATAATGAATATGCTAAAAAAAACTTGACAAGAAAAAAGTAGTGAAAGAAAATCCTAACTTTCAAGAGCAATCACTAGACACGGTGGATCCTGTTTATCCTTCAGGGTTTGAGCCATGACTGACCCAACTTTCTCGAGAAACCACAGTGCAAATTCTTACTCCCAGTGGATATTCCAATCTTTATCTAGGAATGACATCCACACCTGCTCCAAGATAATTTCAAAATTTTGTTAATCCTGTTATGATGAGAAAACCACCCAAGCCAATCTTGGTTTCTGATTTGGATGATCCCAAAGAGAGAGAAAAGCTAAGGATAAAGACACTTGAGAAAGTAAAAGATACCAATGCTAAACAAAAATGAAATTATTAGAAGAAAGACTTAAAGTTGTAGAGAGAATGAATTTTTATGGCTCTATAGATGCAACCGAGCTTTGTTTGGTCTCAAACGTGATCATTTCACCTAAATTTAATGTATCTGAATTTAAAAAATATAATGGCACAAAATGCTCAATGACCCATATCACATGTATTATTGTAAGATGATAGCACATGCTTGTGATGAGAAGCTATTAATACACGTATTTCAGGATAGCCTTACAGGTTCTATAACCAGATAGTACATTCAACTAAACAAGACTCATATTCATTCTTGGTAAAAGCTTATAAAAAAATTTCTTATATAATATCAGCATGTCATAGATCTAGTTTCAGATCGTCTGTCTCTACAGAGTATGAAAAAAAAGGTAACAAAAAGCTTTAAAGAGTATGCATAAAGATAGAGAGATATGGTCGTGCAAGTACAACTTTTTTTCATTGAGAAAAAATAACTGTCTTATTTGTGAATACCTTAAAAATGTCTTACTATGAAAGGTTGATAGGCAATGCAACCAAAAACTTTATAGATATGGTGATATCGAGTGAGATTATTGAACACGCTATAAAGAATGGCAAGCTCGATGCAAGAAAAACATGTAACGTAAAAAAAGGTGAAGCATCGAAAAAGAAAGAAATAAAAACCAAGCGATGAACTATGTGGGGTAACAAATCAGAGGCTTCACTCTATACCCCACTCTAGTGTACCAAACCCATTACCTTTCCATAAATAATGTTACCTCTACCCTCATTCATATTAGTCATACCAGCCATTACCATAACTAGTTTATCAACCCCACTTTTAGCCATCTTTTTGGACACTTACCTACAACCGTCATGCTACACAGACCAGAATAAAGGCCTAATAATCTAAGTAATGGTTCGAGATCCCCAAGAACTACCCAAGAAAAAACCACTTTCGATCCCATACCCATGAATACATAGATTTGTACCCTCAATTTATTGAGAAACATTTATTAGCCCCTATTATTATAGAAACTTTGAGACCTTCATTTCCTAAATGGTATGATCCCAATGCGTATTGTGATTATCATTATGGAAACCCAGGCCATTTCACTGAAAATTATGTCACTTTGAAACGTAAAGTGCAAGGATTAATCAATGAAAGGGTGTTAAATTTTGAAATCAGCCAATGAGAAAGTCCAAATGTTAATGGAAACCCTCTACCGAACCATACTAGGCAATCGATAAATGTTTTGATTGATGAGCAAACAAACTATGTGAAAAAAGGGATAAAATAAGTCAAAACTCTAATGGCTAAGGTATTTGAAGCCTTAGTCAAAGTTGACATGTTGAAATAAAAAAAACCTTAAAATTGCTCTAAAATGATTAACTTAACCGAAAGCTGTAATTATCACAAAGGTATTTTAGGGCATTCTATCAAGAGTTGTAACCAATTTCGTCAAGAGGTGTAGAAGTTAATAGATATAGGTTGGATAGAGTTTTACGAAGAAAGAGAAGAGTTGATGAAAGCTGAAGTGTCTACCATTGATTCAAAGAATAAGTTTGTGTATAGATTTGTAACTATTTATTATGATAAGAAACTGACATCGAGGTTAGAAAATCCTATCTCTTAACCAATAGTGACACTTAAAGTTTCTGGCCTTTTTTCATTCCAGAATGATAAAGCAATACCGTGAAAGTATGATTGTGATATTATAGTTAATCTAGATACTGCAAACATAATGGGCATATGAGGTATGACTCGAAGTAAAAGATATTATACTCCAAAAGCTTTAGAGAAAGCTAGGAAAAAAAAAACAATGGTGGGAAAAAAAGAGGAAGTCAAAATAATCCTATCATAGTTTCAGATAAAGAATGTCAAAAGTCGATCTCTAAGAGTTAAGCTTGTGAATTTTTAAAGCTAATAAAATATAACGAGTATAGAGTGGTAGAACAGCTGAACAAGATACCAGCTAGAATTTTGCTATTGTCATTATTGTTTAGCTCAGATTCACACCATAATGCTCTACTGAAAATGTTTAATCAAGCATATGTATCTCACAATGTCTCTGTTAAATACATGGAACAACTTATTGATAATTTGACAATCTCAAACTACATTTCTTTTAGTGATAAAAAAATTTCTCTTGAGGGTCAAGCAAGCACTGAGGCTCTCCACATTACTGTAAAGTGCAAAAGTCACATAATGGCTAAAATTTTAAACGATAATGGCTCATCCATTATTGTTATGCCTATAACCACTTTAGTAAAACTGCCTATTGATGGATCTTATATAAAGTCTAGTCATATGATAGTTTAAACCTTCAATGAGACCCGAAAAAATGTGTTAGAAGATATAGAAATACCATTATAGATCAACCCATGTACTTTCAATGTAAAATTTCAAGTTATAGATATCTATCCTTCATACAATTATTTGTTGGATAGGTCGTGGATTCATATGGCAGATGCCATTCCATCATCATTACATTAGAAAGTCAAATTCATTGTTGATGAAAAACTGACATGTGTGATAGGAGAAAAAGATTTATCGATAATTTAATCAATAAATACTCTTTATGTGAAATGAATAAATGAAGCACTAGAATATTCTTATAGATCTTTGAGATTGCCAATGCAATATATGTGGTTGAAAGATCTAAATTATATTCATCGCACTTGTCTACAACTACTAAAATGGTTTTCAAATAGCTTACCAAGATGGGATGACAAGCTGAAATTGAACTTGGAAAGAATCTCCAAGGAATCACGAAGCCATCGACCATATATAAAAAGAAAGATAGATTCAGCTTAGGTTATAAACCGACAAGAGGGGATAGAATAAAAATAGTGAAAGAGAAAAAAATTGCTAATCTTAGAAGATATGAACCAGAGTCAGAGCCCATAGTCATTTTGTACCTTTATAATTCATTTCATTCTGAAGGATGCATTTACCTGGATTCGCTTGAAGCCCTAAGTGCAAAATTTATGGAAGAGTTTTCAGAGCTAGCCATTCAAATGGTGGATGACGGAGAAAAAAAGAGTCAAATTGAAAAGCTATTCATGCACCCTTGTCTTTTAAATTGTAAGCTAGATAATTGAAAAATTATAAAGCTGCCTGTTGTCATTAAAACTTTAAAAAAGTAATATACCGTGAAACTTTAAATCTCTAATTACTCTCTATGAGCATTAAAAGATCTTTTATGATATGTTTACATTTGTCATTTTAATAAAAGGCTTAGAAAATGCGTCTACATTTCTTCTATTTGCTTTCACTTTCATTTACTTGAATTATTTCTCTTTTCATTTTGCCTTAATCATTTTCTTGCCATTCTATTTTTATGTGCCAATGTTCTCTTCATTTTACCTTTTGCAAGGTCTCAAATAATGAACACGAAGATAATCCTGACAATAATCTTAGATTTGATTTTGAAAACCTAATTCATGTTGATGAACTTGATAATTAAGCAGATTCAGATAATTACACATTGTCTCTTGATTTGTTAAAATTAATAGAACATGAAGATAAACCAATTGAGCCCCACCAAAAAATTATTGAATTAGTGAATTTGAGAGATGATAAAAATAGAAAAGAGGTTAAATTCGGTACATCCCTTTTACCAACTGATAGGCAGAAGCTAAAATAATTGTTCTGAGAATATATGGATGTGTTCGCGTAGTTTTATTAAGATATACCAAGACTAAGCACTGATATTATAAAGCACAAGTTGCCTTTGAAATCTGAATGTAAGCCAGTACAACAAAAGCTAAGGCATATGAAGTTGGAGATACTGCTAAAAATTAAAGAGAAAGTGAAAAAGCAATTTGATGCTAGATTTTTAAAAGTGGAAAAATATCTTGAATGGGTAACCAACATAGTGCTAGTTCTCATGAAGGATGAAAAAATGAGAATGTGTGTTGATTATCAAGACCTAAATAGGGTGAGTCATAAGGATAACTTTTCTCTACTCCATATTGATACTCTAGTCGATAATATTGCTAAACATTTCATATTTTCCTTTATAGATGGCTTCTCAAGTTACAATCAAATTAAGATGGCTCGAGATGATATGGAGAAAACAATATTTGTGACCATGTGAGGGATGTTCTGTTACAAAGTCATGCCTTTTGGATTGAAAAATACTGGTGCCACTCATCAAAGAGCAATGGTGACTTTTTTTTATGACATTATGCATAAAGAGATAGAAGTATATATGGATGATATGATTGTAAAATCTTATGAAAGAGAAGATCATGTAGTCAATCTCAAAAAGTTATTGGATAGATTGAGAAGATTTTAGTTAAAGTTGAATCCTGCCAAATATACATTCGGTGCTAAATCAAAAAAATTATTGGGCTTTGTGGTCAGTGAAAGAGGAATCGAAGTTGATCCAAATAAGATACAGGCTATTCATAACTTATCCTCTCATCGTACCCTGAAAAAAGTATAAGGCTTTATAGGAAGATTGAATTATATTGCTCGTTTCATCTCTCAACTCACTTACAAGTGTGATACTATTTTCAAGCTTCTTAGAAAACATGATCCAGGAGAATGGAATGATGAATGCTAAGAAACTTTTGACAAAATTAAAGAATATTTATCAAATCCACCCGTGTTGGTGTCGCCCGTTTCAGGGAAACCTTTGATTTTATACTTAACAGTGCATGAAAATTCAATGGGATGTGTGTTGGGGCAAAGAGACGAAACCAATAAGAAAAAACAATCAATTTACTACTTGAACAAAAAATTCATTAATTATGAGTCCAAGTACTCACTATTAGAAAAGATATGTTTTGCATTGGCCTGGACAGCTCGAAGGCTTAGACAATACATTTTTTATCACACTACTTGGCTTATAGCAAAGTTGGATCCTATTAAGTATATCTTCAAAAAGCCTTCATCGACAGAAAGAATAGCGCAACGGTAAGTTATGCTTTCAAAATATGATATTGTTTTCAAAATATGATATTGTTTATGTGACTCAAAAAGCTATTAAAAGGAGTGTAATAGCTAAGTTCTTTACCGATCGTACAGTTGAAAATTATGAGCCAATGAAACTTGATTTTTTTGATAAAAACGTGATAGTCATTGAAGATAATAAACTTGTTGGGGAGTCTTGGATGATGTATTTTGATAGAGCTACTAATGCTTCAAGTCATGGTATTGGGGTAATTTTGATATCTCATAATAAACACTACTATCCCATCACAACTAGATTGAATTTCAACTGTACAAATAATGTGGCTGAATATAGGCTTGTGTTATGGGTTTGCAAGCAGTAATTGAAAGAAAAATCAAAGTACTGGATGTGTTTATAAAATTAGCATTGGTCATTTATCAATTACGAGATGAATGGGAAACAAAAGATTTCAAGTTGATACAGTATCATAAATACATTTATGAGTTGGTCAAATAGTTTGAAGAAGTTTAATTTGAGCATCTGCTAAGAGAGGAGAACCAAATTACTGATGCACTGGGTACTTTAGCTACAATGATCAAAATAGATACAAATACTAAGATCCAACCTATAAAGTTGGATGTGAAATATGTACCAATGCATTGGTCAGGTGTTGAAGAAGAAGTTAATGAGAAGCCATGGTATCATGACATTATGCAATACATTAAAAATCAACAATACTTGAAACATGCAACAGAAAATGATAAAAGGACTATCAGAAGGTTGGCTATGAGTTTCTTCCTTGATGGAGATGTTCTTTATAAAAAGAGTTAAGATTAAATGCTCTTAAGGTGTGTGAGTGTAGCTAAAGTGAAAAAGATTATTGAAGAAGTGCATGATAGAGTTTGTAGGACATATGCAAATGGTCATATGATGGCTAGAAAAATTATGAGAGCTAACTATTATTGGTTGATAATGGAAAATAACTGTATTGATTATGTCAAAAAGTGTCATAAGTGCCAGATTTATGCTGACAAGATTCACACTCATCCAATAGCTTTGCATGTTTTGGCACCTCCATAGCTATTCTTTATGTAGGGTATGGATGTCATCGATTCCATCACTTTAAAAACTTCAAATAGATATAGATTCATCTTTGTGATGATTGATTACTTCACAAAGTGGGTAAAAGCTATATTGTATGCTAGCATGACCCGATCCGTGGTATGCAAGTTTATAAAAAATGAGATAATATGCAGATATTGGCTTATAGAGACAATCATTTTTTATAACACTAAAAATTTAAATAGCAAAATGATGAATAAAGTGTGCACTGAATTCAAGATTCGTTATCATAATTCTGTATCATATCTTTAAAAGATGAATAGGGCAGTGGAGGCTATAAATAAGAATATTAAAAGAATCATAGAGAAAATTACTGATACTTACAAAGATTGGTATGAAAAAGTTATATTTTACCTTGCATGCTTATAGAACATTAGTCCGAACATCTACAAGGGCCACCCCATTCTCTTTGGTTTATGGAATGAAAGCTATGCTGCCAGTTGAAGTGGAAATCCCTTCACTAAGAGTCTTAATAGAAGTCAAGCTAGAATAAGCAAAATGGGTCCGAAATCACTACGAGCAATTAAACCTCATTGAAGAGAAAAGACTTATAGCACTTTGTCATGGTTAATTGTACCAAAAAAAGATGATAAGAGCACATGATAAGAAAATTCACCCTCATTGATTTCAAGAAGGAGACTTAGTGCTAAAAAGGATCTTTCCAAATCAACATGATAATAGAGAAAAATGGACACTAAATTGAGAGGGCCTGTATGTGGTGAAACAGATCTTTTTCGGTGGGGCATTGATTTTGGCAAAAATGGATGGGAGTGATTTACCTACTCTAATAAATTCAGATATTATAAAAAAATATTTTACTTAAAAAAATGAGAAAAAAAGAAAAAATGACATACCTAAGCTAAAAACCTACAAAATATGACTTAGACAAAAAGAAGAAGCATCATCAAGATAAGACCTTAAACACAAAAGCAAGTGTAGTTTGATGAGCTCTGAAAAATCAAGGAAGTCATTTGATTTGGTTTTGGAAAAAAAATCTGGGAATATTTTGTTCATGATTATCGAGTAATCATTATTTGGGTACCTTTGCTCTTACCTATGCACTTATTATTAGTTTAATGAAATATATTTTCTTTCATTTTGAAATAACATATATCCATTCTTTGATCTCATTCGATATTTTTGTTCACCTTACAAATAGGAGAATGTGTGATTGCATTTTGTTTGTCTTGAACTTAAAATAATGAAAAAAAGCACTGAAGATCTCAGTATTACTTTTTAAAAGTTGACAAAGGTAGATAAAAAAGGATGAGAAAAGTATGTAATAGATTTTTGGAAAAAAAATATTGTTGAAGAAGAATACAATGGTCATACGTTAAGAACAGATTAGTCATATGGCATTTGTTGAGAATTCTAATAAAAGAAGCAAAAAGCGAAAGATTTTGAGAGCCTTTTACCATAATTGGAAATGAATGATTTTGATTGCATTACATACATTGCACTTAGAGCACTCAGTACATGCATCCGTGAGTAATTATAATAAGGACAAGGATTTTTCATTCCCTAATGAAAAAATAAGATTGTGAATCTTCGAGTAAAGATAATAATCAAACAAAAGATTTTAAAAAGAGAAATTTACTTATTTAAAGATGAGAACTTGGTTTCGAGAAAAGATGAAAACTTTAAAGTTATAGAGCCTATGCTTAAAAGAGCTTTTTTCAAATAAGATTTTTAAAGTTGTTGAACCTTTACTTAGAGGAGCTTTTTCAAGTTGAAATTTTTAAAGTTGTTGAGCCTCTATTTAGAGGAAAGTAGATGAGCTTTTTTAAGATAAGATTTTTAAAGGTATTGAGCCTCTTCTTAGAGAAGCTTTTTTAAGATGAGATTTTTAAAGTTATTGAGCCTCTGATTAGAAGAACTTTTTTTTCAAATGAGATTTTTTTTTAAATCGTCGAACTTTTGTTGAAAGGAGCCCTTTTAAACTTTTTAAAAAAATTTGAATCTCTGTTTAGATGAGCCTTTTAAAATTTCAACGAATAAAAAAGATTTTTTTATGCTCAATGTTTCTTTTTTTTTTTAACAAAATGATTGTTTATTTGTCTTTGTCTTATTCTTGATTTTCAGAAATAGCAAAGAGGGGCAGCTGTTGTATCCATTGTGTCTGAAATATTATTATTATTATTATTATTATTATTATTATTATTATTATTATTATTATTATTATTATATTTTTCTTTTATTTTTTATTATTATTTTTTTCTTATTATCTTTTTTTTTCTGTTATGATCAGTTTGACAAAAATATGAATACATTAAATGTACCCTCCTCAAAGTCTAAAATTTCAGCCATCGCTAGCTGCTAGCAGTCGTTTAACACCTCACTTGACTTGGCAGTGTGAATTTCAGCCACAAAAAATCTACCACGCCTATTGAAAATCTAAGATTTGAATCTTAGAAAGTCTGAGATTTGAATCCCAAAAAGCTTTATAAATAGAGCTCGTTCTCTACAAGAAAAGAAGGGAATGGGTGATAAAAAAAAGCTTCGCTAAAAAAAAAAAAAACATATTAAAAAAAAGGGGTTTTGCTAAATTAAAAAAAAATTCTAAAATCTGACATAAAAAACTAAGCAAACAAAAAAAAAAAACCACAGTCCCCAAAGTAGAGGAACCCAGCGCCAACATAAAAAAAAAAACACGAACAAAAAAAATTTGGCCAAACCTTCCAGGCCAGATCTATTTCATTTGGAGCCTTTTTTCACAAAACCAGGCTCGGATATGAACTTTGAAGGTTAAGAAAAATATTGGGTGAATTTTAGAAGTTTTTCGATCTTCGGTGATGGTGGTCGGTGACTAGTGGCAACGACGACAATGACAATTGATTGCGCTATTGGATTTTGTATGAAAAAGGAAATGGGAGAGTTTTTTTTTTTTTTTTTGAAAAATGTGGGAGAATGAGCTAAAAAAAATGTTATTTTTACATAAAAGACCAAGCCTCAAAATGATGCCATTTCAATAAGCGTCAAAACGACATCGTTTTGAATTGAAAAGGATCCGCGCATTTCCTTTGACCTAACCCAAAGTCTGCGCACTCGACCTGGTCACCCGCCTCAACGCCTTGTCCTAGACTGGTCCAGATGAATCGTCAATGAACCGGTTTGAGCCAGCCAGAATCTTGTGAATCGTCGCAAACCGCTAGAAACCTCCTTAAATTGATTCAAATCAATCGAACCTATCCGGTTCAAGTAGTTTTTTTGGATTTTTTGAATTATTTTTTAATATTATTTTTATTATTTTAAATTTTATTATTAGTATTTATATATGTAAAAATGTTTAAATTTGTTAAAATAAATTTTGTTATTTTTTTTTCAATAATATAATAAAAATAAAAAAAATAAATAATTAAAGAATAATGATAAAAAAACTAAAAAATTTAAAAATAGTAATAATAATACAAAAATCATAAAAAATATAAGAAAAAAATATTTTATTCGACGATGAGATTCAAAGGTACTCCGAGTAGTGATACCAACAAAATCTCTGGGTGAGAAGATTTTTTTTAAATACTACCAGCGTATTGGAATATTTATAAAAAATTTTCAATACAATAAAAAATTTTCTTTTCTTTGTTATAAAATTGATTAAAAATAAAGTGACAAAAAAAATGAGAAAAAAAAATTTTATTCGAGGATGAGATTATGAAAGTATTTCAAATAGTGATGCTTTACAAAATCTCTAGGTAAGAAGATTTTTTAAAAATATTATCAGTGTATTAAAATATTTATAAAAATTTTCAATATGATAAAATTTTCTCTTTTCTTCATTAAAACAATTATAATAATAAATCAATATGAAAATATCAATAAAATTTTTAAAAAATAAATAAAATGTGTGAATCAATGTATTATCATTTGCATTGTATGCATGGCATATTTTTTATGAAAAGTGAATTCGAGCCTCCGAATATGAGATTCTAAGGTATTCTGAGAAGCGATGCTTAAGAAATCTTTATGTGAGAAATAGCTTTTTTAATGTTATCAATGTATTGTAACATTTTAAGAATTATTTCAATAAAAAGATTCTAAGTTATTTTTCTCAAATAAATTTTGAATAATAAAAGATATAAAAAAAAACCCAAAATTTCAATAAACAAAAAAAAATCAAGAAAATTATTTTTTTAAACACCGAAAAAAATATTATTTTTATCAAAATCAATGAATAACACGTAATTAATTAGTACCATTTTAAACAAGTGCTATGAAGGTATTAATCATTCCCCACATGTAACCGACTCTTACACTCATACTGTTTCACAGACCCTAAAAATATTTTTTTAATAGATTTTAATTAATTTTAAAATTTTTATTAAAAGGATATATTTTAATAGGTGGCCAATCACACCTAGCTAAAAAAAGATTGATAGCGACTCTATTATTTTTATTTCATTTCCAAATTTGTCGAGCGGACACAAAACCGTTACGATAATTATATAATAAGTTTTCTGTATATAAACACCTTAAATAATCTTTTTATATTTTTATAAAAGGATTTTTTAAGATTTTTTTTATAAAAATACCTTAAATAATCTTTTTATAAAATTAGTAACCCTAAACTCTAAACTATAAAAAAGATTATTTAAGGCTTTTTTTTTTATTGAAACACCTTAAATAATCATTTTATAAAAATATTAACCCTAAACTTTAAAGTAGAAAAGGATTATTTAAGCCGTTTTCTGTACAGAAATACCTTAAATAATCTTTTTATATAAATATAAATAGATTATTTAAGGTATTTTTATATAAAAACGCCTTAAATAATCTATTTATAAAAATATAAAAAGATTTTTCATGCGAAACGCCATAATTACAATATAAAAAAATATTTTTTTCTATACAAAAACCTACAAATGAGTTTCATTTACTTTCAGATATGTTTTTTAAAAAGGTAACGGCTATTTTATTATTTTTTATTCAGGTCAAATTTAAAAATAAGATAAGTTTTTCTCCGAAATCTTAAAATACCACAGGGAGAAGTAGATTTCTTTTGGGTACTGTTGGGAATATAACATCTTCATTTATAATCGGATTATCCTAAATCAAACGTGAGAATCAAATACTTACCATCAAGATTCCGAGAAAAAATTTATGGATTCTCTCGAATCAAATGCCACTTAAAAGTATCCTTAAGTTTTAATTGTATTTAATTTTTTCTCGAATAATTTTAAAGACATTTTTTTACATTAGTTTGGTGTATTAATGATTTTAATTTTGAATTAATATATATATTAAAGCATTAAAAAATTATTTAAATAAATAATTATTATTTAATATAATATATTTAATTTACAATGATTTTATAATATTTGTTCAATTAAAAAAAAAAAAACGCGGGCCACATTCTAGTTCTGGTGGTGATAACATTAAAACTCGCCTAATTATGTGATACACGCGCCTTCGGGGCCGCCACCACTAGACAGTGTTGAATTTTACATTGTCGTTTTGAAGCTGAATAACGAGTTTAAGAAACATATTCAATCACAGTCTCCTAAGACCAGGAGGTGTTAAAATTCAGAGTAGAGAAATAATACTCCGTGAGAATTGCATGGTTTTAAATATTGAAAGACCTAAAACCAGGTTATTTGATTCTATATCTTTCCAAATTTATTTATTATTAAAATCCTCATTATATCTAGCAAATGATTTTAAAGCGAATTAAGTACCACTTTCATTTTGGAACTTTTGGATGATTAGAAGCGTGACGCTGTTTTAATGTTGTACAAATAGATATTTATTTTGAATCAGTTATGCTTGTGTGAAGATGTACCCTTTCATTTATGCTTCGTTAAGTTAAAAATCGAGTTTTATGATTTCTACATTTTGTTTATACTTAATATTCAATACTAGTATTAATAAAAGTGGAAAGTAGAGAAATTTATGCTGCTTTGCTTTGTACAAGTGAGAAGCACCCGCTCACATGCACGCCGACGGAGTCTTTAGAAATTTAGGATCGAGGATTCATGCTTTAGAAGGGAAATGTTTAACATTACATGTTCATTTCATGATGGGACATAATTTTTACATATCAAGTTACTGTTATACTTTATTGTTAATATATTCAGAACATTCATTAATTCAATTACATCACATGCCATTTAGTCAGCAAAGTTCTTAAGAGAAAAACCTTTGCAGCACCTTTATGCAGTGAGTGTTATTACGTTGATATATGTAAAAGTGGCCAACTTTTAGTCAAAGGCCTGAACAGTTGTTTTATCTTCTTCTAGGTTTATCTTCAGAAGCCCTTACTCCTGAGCATCATCATATGGGAATGATCTCAGGTCTTCCTTCTAGTGTGGCAGCTGTGAAGAATCCCACTTCAAAAATCAATCATTGTGAGCATAATCATGAGGGTTTTCCACCTGGCGATCCCAGCAAGCATACATTTGCTTATTTTAGTCTTGACTGGTGGCAGGTTTGTTTATGCCTCCTTAATACGTCTTCCGGTCCTCAAGTTTGTTCTGAGCATGTCAGCCAGCAAAGATGTCCTTGCTTTCGCCTCCCTTGAGGTTGACCTCTCTAGCATTGAGCCAAGGACTACTGTTATTGTCAAGTGGAGATTTTATCAGACGCAGAACGGAGGAGGACATCGAGGTGGCTAACAGCGTTGACATTGCATCCAATCATGATCCCAGGAGGATGCAGTCAGAGTTAAGAATCCAGAATGGCTTATTGTTATTGGTTTCTGCACACATTTGGGGTGCATTCCCCTCCAAATGCTGGTGACTTTGGTGGTTGGTTCTGCTCGTGTCATGGTCCACGTTATGACGTGTCTGATAGGATCCGAAAGGGCCTGCACCATACAATCTAGAGGTACCCACATACAGCTTCTTGGACGAGAACAAGTTGCCAATTAGGTGATAAAGAAATTATTGCTGTGGAGCAGTAGTCTTACTGCAAAATGTCATATAATTTTTCAATACACATGAGGACAGTGAATTTATTATGTTTTCCGGATCCTGTATCTGCTGCCTGTTTTGAGATGGGCCGAGGTTCTGAATAACAAAACAGAATTTGTTGATCATTTTCAGTTTTAATGGCGCCTATGCATTTTTTAATGGCGCTTATGCATTTAGTTTTCCGAATAATCCCATTTAAAAAAAAAATTTAACGCCCCTTTGCTGTTAGAGTATTTATGGATCAATGATTCTGTAATTGTCATGTATGGTATATAAATCTAAATTACAGAAACAGTCTTTCATAGAAGTTTTAAATTAGTAAGTTAAATATTCGAGGAAGAACTCTGACCTCATGTGAGGTGTTCTTCGAACATATCTTAGGTAATGAGAAATTGTGGTCATGAATGAGAACCTCATTTATGATTAGGTGACCACCAGCTTGAATCCAGCTGGAAGTTTGATGAATGCGGGCATTCACGTGCTATTTGTATTCAGCCATACCAAGGTGAAATGGGATCCATCCTCTCGAGCAATGTTTAGGCGAGTAAATCATAAAATCCAGTAGCCGCTACTACCACCACAGATTTTATACATGCACGCATATATATATATATATATATATATATATATATATAGAGAGAGAGAGAGAGAGAGAGAGAGAGATTTATATTTATTTCAAACTGCATAAAGATTCAAGAGTTTACATATCTATAATCTTAATAATGTTTTATAAAAGATTATGCGCCCCTATCTGGATAGGGTGATGATATAGAATATAGATTTGAAATCTCCTTGTTGTCTATTCCTCCACATCCATGCCTATAATAAGCTGCAGTGCAGAAATAAGAAACATTGGTCAAGTTAGCAGTCCTGGATAGCAACCAATGGCAGTTTGCCTCCATATATATCTGGAAGTTGGTTATCATCAATGTCCCCAAGCAAAATGGACTTGAGCTTTTTCTTCTCAACAAAAACTATCTGCAAAGGGATTTGGAAGATGGGGAATCAGAATCATGTTAAAAGTAAAGAAATGAATTTAAGAATTATTGAGCAGAGTGGTTTTAAGTACGCCCTTAATTCACACCTGCATCAACACCAATCTCGTATATTCTGGTCTTATCTATATACACAGTGTCAAACCAAAATGCATGATACCGACAATGTTGGTTCAATAGCTTTAACTGGTCTAATAGTATCTTGATGTGATAAATTTCACCTTGTCAATTCCTCTTTACCTTCCCAATTATTGCATACAAGCCTCGTCAGACAATATTGGTGCTCTATATAAATCCAGCTCTTTATTTTTCCTGAAGTATTTATGTAGGATACATACACACCTAAAAGTGGCTATTGACGGTATTGTTGAGAATATTAACTCAAATCTCATAAGAGATTTGTTTGGAATTTGTTAGAGATTTGTTAGATATTGTTGGATGGACAAAAAGAGTTGCAAGAGAAGAATTCTAAGAGAAAAAGAATTCTTAATAGGCAAGTTTGACTTACAAGAGAAAAATTCTAAGAGGAAAGAGATTCTTAATGGACAAGCTTGTATGTTTATAAATAAGTGAAGTCTCTATAGGGGTAGATATGAGAAAAAGATGTAAGAGAGTTGTATGGTTTTGTGGGATAGAAACCCCATAAGAGTATTAGGGCTCTATGTCTTATGGGTGTGTATGTTTGTTTGTGAGTAGACTAGAGGAGATTGAGAGGGTCCACATAGGTATGATGTATGAGAGCATATGAGTATGTGTGTGATTATGTTGAAAGAGTGCACAAGGATTTGGTTTGTGTTTGTTTAGATTGAGAATACTCTATATGACTAGAAGAGATTGAAAGTGTCTTATGAGTATTGATTATTGAGTGAGGTCGATGATTTGATATATGTTTGTAATTCTTTACAACTAATAGATCTTGTTTCTCATCCGTGGACGTAGGTTGATTTGACTGAACCACGTTAAATTGTTATCTCTTGTGTGTTTGATTTATTGTTTGATTTTACTTCCGCTGATGTGATTGGATTTGAAGCTTTTAGCCCAACAAATGGTATCAGAGCTGTGGTGTCAGAGCTGTGGTGTTCCCCAACAAGTGGTATCAGAACTGAAAGTTTGAAACGTGGGAAGAGTCAAAGGTTCAAGACGTGGGAAGAGCTGAAGGTTTGAGATGTGAGAAGAACATGGTTTGAGACATGGGAAAAGGAAAGCTTAGAGGAGCTCGATTCAAGAGAAAAGTTCGAGTTCAAGTTTTGAGGATTGAAGATCAGTTTGTATGAAGCGTGAAGACACATAAGAGAAGATGATTGTGAGACTTTTATTACAAGTGGAGTCAAGCATGTCTTAAGCATGTCTAACATGAAGACAGATGATTTGATGGAATTAGAGTCAAGGTGGATATTGTTGGAAATATTGACTCAAATCTCATAAGAGATTTATTTAAGATTTGTTAGAGATTTATTAAATATTGCTGGATGGACAAAAAGAGTTCTAAAAGAAAAATTCTAAGAGAATGACGATTCTTAATAGGTAATTTTGACTTGCAAGTGAAGAATTCTAAAAGAAAAAGTATTCTTAATAGGCAAGTTTGTATGGTTATAAATAGGTGAAGTCTCTATAAGATTAGGTATGAAAAAAAGATGTAAAATAGTTACAGGATTTTATGAGATAGATACTCTATAGAAGTATTGGGGCTCTACGTCTTATGAGTATATATGTTTGTTTGTGAGTGGACCAGAGGAGACTTAAAAGGTCCACATAAGTATGATGTATGGGAGCATATAGGTATGTGTTTGATTATATTGAAAGAGTGCACAAGAGTTTGTGTTTGTGTTTGTTTGGATTAAAAATACTCCATAAGACTAGAAGAGATTGAGAGTGTCTTATTAGTATTGATTGTTGAGCGAGATTGATGATTTGATATATGTTTGTAATTCTCTACAACTAGTGGATCTTGTTTCTCATCCGTGGACGTAGGTTGATTGGACTGAACCACGTTAAATTGTTGTCTCTTGTGTGTTTGATTTATTGTTTGATTTTGCTTTCGCTGGTGTGATTGGATTGGAGGCTTTTAGCCCAACAAATGGTATCAGAGCTGTGGTATTCCCCAACAAGTGGTATCAGAACCGAAGGCTTGAAACGTGGGAAGAGTCAAAAGTTCAAGACGTGGAAGAGCTGAAGGTTCAAGATGTGGGAAGAATATGGTTTGAGACATGAGAAGAGACAAGCTTAGAGGAGTTCGATCCAAGAGAAGAGTTCGAGTTCAAGTTTTGAGAATTGAAGATCAGTTTGTATTAAGCGTAAAGACATACAAGAGAAGATAATTATAAGACTTTTATTACAAGTGGAGCCAAACATGTCTTAAGCATGTCTAGCATAAAGACAGATGATTTGATGAAATTTGAGTTAAGGAAAAGATCGTTACGAATATTGACTCAAATCTCATAAAAGATTTGTTTGAGATTTGTTAATATTGCTGAATAGACAAGAAGACCTACAAAGAAAAATTTTAAGAGACTAAGAATTTTTAATAGGTAAGTTTGATTTGAAAGAGAAGAATTCTAAAAGGAAAAAGATTCTTAATAGATAAGTTTGACTTACAGGAAAAAAATTCTAAGAGGAGAATGATTCTTAATGGGCAAGTTTGTATGGTTATAAATAAGTGAAGTCTCTATAGGGTTAGGTATGAAAAAAATATGTAAGAAAATTGTACGATTTTATGGGATAGACATCCCATAGGAGTATTGGAGATCTACGTCTTATGGATGTGTATGTTTATAAGTGGACTAGAAGAGATTGAGAGGATCCACATAAGTATGATGTATGAGAGCATATGGGTATGTATTTAGTTATGTCGAAAAAGTGCACAAGGGTTTGGATTTGTATTTGTTTGGATTGAAAATACTCCAATGACTAGAGAAAATTGAGAGTGTCTTATGAGTATTGATTGTTAAGTGAGGTTGATAATTTGATATATGTTTGTAATTCTCTACAACTAGTGAATCTTGTTTCTCATTCATATACGTAGGTTGATTGGATCGAATCACGTTAAATTGTTGTCTCTTGTGTGTTTGATTTATTGTTTGATTTTACTTCTGCTGGTGTGATTGGATTGAAAGCTTTTAGCCCAACAAAAAATATCAGAGTTGTGGTGTCAGAGCTATGGTGTTCCCTAACAAGTGATATCAGAGCTGAAGATTCGAAACATAGAAATAGTCAAAGGTTAAAGACGTAGAAGAGCTGAAAGTTCAAGATGTGAGAAGAACATGATTTGAGACATGAGAAGAGACAAGCTTAGAGGAGCTCGATTCAAGAGAAGAGTTCGAGTTCAAGTTTTGAGGATTGAAGATCAGTTTGTATGAAGCGTGAAGACACACAAGAGAAGATTGTGAGACTTTTAGTGCAGGTGGAGCCAAGCATGTCTTAAGCACGTCTAGCATGAAGACAGATGATTTGATGAAATTTGAATCAATGTGGAGATTGTTTGAAATATTGACTCAACTCTCATAAGATATTTGTTTGAAATTTGTTAGAGATTTGTTAAATATTGCTGGATGGACAAGAAGACTTGCAAAAAAAAATTTAAGAGAACGAGAATTCTTAATAGGTAAGTTTGACTTACAAGAGAAAAATTATAAAAAGAAAAAAATTCTTAATAAGCAAGTTTAACTTACAGAAGAAAAATTCTAAGATGAAAGGGATTCTTAATGGACAAATTTATATGATTATAAATAAGTGAAGTCTATATAAGATTAGACATAAGAAAAAAATGTAAGAGAATTGTAAGGTTTTGTGAGATGACACACTATAAGAGTATTGAGGCTTTATGTCTTATGGATGTGTATGTTTGTTTGTGAGTAGACTAAAAGAGACTCAGAGTATCCACATAGATATGATGTATGGGAGCATATAGGCATGTGTTTAGTTATGTTGAAAGAGTGCACAAGGGTTTGAGTTTGTGTTTGTTTGGATTGAGAATACTCTATAAGACTAAAATAAATTAAGAGTGTCTTATGAGTATTGATTGTTGAATGAGGTTGATGATTTTATATATGTTTGTAATTCTCTACAACTAGTGGATCTTGTTTCTTATCTGTGGACGTAAGTTGATTGGACCGAACCACGTGAAATTGTTGTCTCTTGTGTGTTTGATTTATTGTTTGATTTTACTTCTGCTGGTGTGATTAGATTGGAGGCTTTTAGTCCAACAAATGATATCAGAGCTGTGGTGTTTCTCAACAAGTTGTATCAGAGCTGAATGTTCGAAACGTGTGAAGAGTCAAAAGTTCAAGACGTGAGAAGAGTTGAAGGTTTGAGACGTAAGAAGAACATGATTTGAGACATGAAAAGATGTAAGCTTAGAGGTGCTCGATTCAAAAGAAGAGTTCGAGTTCAAGTTTTGAGGATTGAAGATCAATTTGTATTAAGCGTGAAGACACAAAAAAAAGTGATTGTGAGACTTTTAGTGCAGGTAGAGTCAAGCATGTTTTAAGCATGTCTAGCATAAAAACAGATGATTTGATGAAATTTGAGTCAAGGTGAAAATTGTTAGGAATATTGACTCAAATCTCATAAGAGATTTGTTTGAAATTTGTTAGAGATTTGTTAAATATTGTTAGATGTATAAGAAAACTTGCAAAAGAAGAATTCTAAGAGAATGAAGATTCTTAATAGATAAGTTTGACTTACAAGAAAAAAATTTTAAAAGAAAAAAAATTCTTAATATGTAAGTTTGACTTACAGAAAAAAAATTCTAAGAGGAGAGAGATTCTTAATGGGTAAATTTGTATGGTTATAAATAAGTGAAGTCTTTATAGGGTTAGGTATGAAAAAAAAATGTAAGAGAATTGTAAAATTTTGTGGGATAGACACACCATAAAAGTATTGGGCTTTATGACTTATGGGTGTATATGTTTGTTTGTGAGTGAACTAAAAAAGACTGAGAAGATCCACATAACTATGATGTATGAAAGCATATAGGTATGTGTTTGATTATGTTAAAAAAGTACACAAGGGTTTGAATTTGTATTTGTTTGGATTGAAAATACTCTATAAGACTAGAAGAGATTGAGAGTGTTTTATGAGTATTGATTGTTGAGTGAGATTGATGATTTGATATATGTTTGTAATTTTTTACAACTAATAAATCTTATTTCTTATCCGTGGACGTAAGTTGATTGAACCGAATTACATTAAATTGTTGTCTCTTGTGTGTTTGATTTATTGTTTAATTTTACTTCTGCTGGTGTGATTGGATTGAAAGCTTTTAACCTAACAAATGGTATCAGAACTGTGATGTCAGAGCTGTGACGTTTTCCAACAAGTGGTATCAAAGTTGAATGTTCGAAACGTGAGAAGAGTCAAAGGTTCAAGTCATGAGAAAAGCTGAAGGTTCGAGATGTAGGAAGAACATGATTTGAGACATGGAAAGAGATAAGCTTAGAGGAGCTCGATTCGAGAGAAGAGTTCGAGTTCAAGTTTTGATGATTGAAGATCGATTTGTATGAAGCGTGAAGACATACAAGAAAAGATGATTGTGAGACTTTTAGTGCAGGTGAAGCCAAGCATGTCTTAAGCATGTCTAGCATGAAGATAAATGATTTGATAAAATTTGAGTCAAGATGAAGATTGTTAGGAATATTGACTCAAATCTCATAAGAGATTTGTTTGAGATTTGTTAGATATTTTTTAAATATTTTTGGATGGATAAAAAGACTTACAAAAAAAATTCTAAGAAAATGAAGATTCTTAATAAGTAAGTTTGACTTGCAAAAAAAAAATTCTAAAAAAAAAAGTATTCTTAATAAGCAAGTTTGACTTACAGAAAAAAAATTTTAAGAGGAGAGAAATTCTTAATGTGCAAGTTTGTATGATTATAAATAAGTAAAGTCTCTGTAAGATTAGGTATGAAAAAAAATTGTAAAAGAATTATAAGATTTTGTGAGATAGAAACACCATAAGAGTATTAGGGTTCTACGTCTTATGGATGTATATATTTGTTTATTAGTGGACTAAAAAAAACTGAGAGGATCTACGTAGGTATGATGTATGGAAGTATATGGGTATGTGTTTGATTATGTTGAAAGAGTGCACAAGGATTTAAGTTTGTATTTGTTTGGATTAAGAATACTCTATAGGACTAGAAGAGATTGAGAGTGTCTTATGAGTATTGATTGTTGAGTGAGGTTGATGATTTGATATATATTTGTAATTCTCTACAACTAGTGGATTTTGTTTCTCCTCCGTAGACGTAGGTTGATTGGATCGAACCTTGTTAAATTATTATCTCTTGTGCGTTTAATTTATTATTTGATTTTACTTTTGCTGGTATTATTGGATTGGAAGCTTTTAGCCCAACAAATGGTATCAGAGCTATGGTGTCAGAGCTGAGGTCTTTCCCAACAAGTAGTATCAAAACTGAAAGTTCGAAACGTGAGAAAAGTCAAAGTTTCAAGATGTGAGAAGAACTGAAAGTTTGAGATGTGAGAAGAATATGGTTTGAGACATGAAAAAAGGTAAACTTAGAGGAGCTCGATTCAAAAAAAGAGTTCGAGTTCAAGTTTTGAAGATTGAAGATCAGTTTGTATGAAGCATGAAGACACACAAGAAAAGATGATTGTAAGACTTTTATTACAGGTGAAGCCAAGCATGTCTTAAGTATGTCGAGCATGAAGATAGATGATTTGATAAAATTTAAGTCAAGGTGAAAATTGTTGAAAATATTGACTTAAATCCTTTAAGAGATTTGTTTGAAATTTGTTAGAGATTTGTTAAATATTACTGGATAGACAAGAAGACTTGCAAAAGAAGAATTCAAAGAGAATGAAGATTCTTAATAGGTAAGTTTGACTTGCAAGAAAAAAATTTTAAAAGAAAAAAAACTCTTAATAGGCAAGTTTGACTTACAAGAAAAAAATTTTAAGAAGAGAGGGATTCTTAATGGACAAGTTTGTATGATTATAAATAGGTGAAATCTCTATAGGGTTAGGTATGAAAAAAAGATGTAAAAAAATTATGGGATAGACATCCCACAGGAGTATTGAGGCTCTACGTCTTATGGGTGTGTATGTTTGTTTGTGAGTGAAATAGAAGAGACTGACAGAGTCCACATAAGTATGATGTATGAGAGCATATGGATATGTGTTTGGTTATGTTGAAAGAGTGCACAAGAGTTTGAGTTTGTGTTTGTTTGGATTGAGAATACTCAGTAGGACTAGAAAAGATTGAGAATGTCTTATGAGTATTGATTGTTGAGTGAGGTTGATGATTTGATATATGTTTGTAATTCTCTACAACTAGTGGATCTTGTTTCTCATCGGTGGACGTAGGTTGATTGGACCGAGTCACATTAAATTGTTGTCTCTTGTGTGTTTGATTTATTGTTTGATTTTGCTTTCGCTGGTGTGATTGGATTGGAGGCTTTTAGCTCAACAAATAATGTCAGAGCTGTGGTGTTCCGCAACAAGTGATATCAGAGCTGAAGGTTCGAAACGTGGGAAGAGCTGAAGGTTCGAGATGTGAGAAGAACATGGTTTGAGACATGGGAAGAGACAAGCTTAAAGGAGCTCAATTCAAGAGAAGAGTTCGAGTTCAAGTTTTGAGGATTGAAGATTAGTTTGTATGAAGCATGAAGACACACAAGAGAAGATGATTGTGAGATTTTTGTTACAAGTGGAGCCAAGCATGTCTTAAGCATGTCTAGCATGAAGACAGATGATTTGATGAAATTTGTGTTAAAGTGAAGATTGTTAGGAATATTGACTCAAATCCCATAAGAGATTTATTTGAGATTTGTTAAAGATTTGTTAAATATTGTTGGATGGACAAGAAGACTTGCAAAAGCATAATTCTAAGAGAATGAAAATTTTTAATAGGTAAGTCTGACTTGCAAGAGAAGAATTTTAAAAGAAAAGAAATTCTTAATAGGCAAGTTTGACTTATAGAGAAAAATTCTAAAACGAGAGGGATTCTTAATGGGCAAGTTTGTATGATTATAATAAGTGAAATCTCTATAAGGTTAGGTATGAGAAAAATATGTAAGAGAGTTGTAAGGTTTTGTGAGATAGACACCCCATAAGAGTATTAGGGCTCTACATGTGATGGGTGTGTATGTTTGTTTGTGAGTAGACTAGAGGAGAGTGAGAGGGTCCACATAGGTATGATGTATGGGAGCATATGGGTATGTGTTTAGTTATGTTGAAAGAATACACAAGAGTTTGGGTTTGTGTTTGTTTGGATTGAAAATATTCAATAGAACTAGAGGAGATTAAGAGTGTCTTATGAGTATTGATTGTTGAGTGAGGTTGATGATTTGATATATATTTGTAATTCTCTACAACTAGTGAATCTTGTTTCTCATCCATGGACGTAGGTTGATTGGACCGAAACACGTTAAATTGTTGTCTCTTGTGTGTTTGATTTATTGTTTGATTTTGCTTCCGCTGGTGTGATTGGATTGAAGGCTTTTAGCCCAACAGGTATAAACCTCCAAATAAAAAGAAACCTCTTAAAAAGAAAAATGAAAGCAACCATGTTTAACATGTATTTATGTCCTACATTCATGCAGGAGCCCAAGCAACATAGCTGGTTTTCCATGGGTCCTTGATCCAAGGTATAATCAACATGCAGGAATAAGCATTTTTTTTTTTTTAAATGGAAAGGCATTGCATGGTTTACCTTCTTCTTGGTTCTGCTGTCGATGAATGGGTAAACAACCTTCCAGACAGTCATGAATATGTAAGGCACATTAACAATAAATAACTTGGCCAGCCTCTCTGGATAGCAATCCTGTAACCAAAACAGTTGAATTACTGCTATAAGTCTTCCTGGAGCAACATATTCCTATATAAGTCATCTGATGTAACATATTCTTATGCCTGTCTAAATGCATTTATAATGCAATTGATAGTTTATGTAATCTTGTAAAATCAATAATTTGATCTCCGATGATGCTAGATGGTTAAAGATCAAACCTGCAAGATTGATAGAGAAGCTACATAAGCACGAATGTCACTATTAGAGTATCCCCATCCTTCAAGATCTCCAATTCCCACAAACTTTTCCTGTCCTTTTGGCATTCTGAAACACCAATGAAAAAGAATCCAAGCATGATTTTTTTTTTTGAGATAAATAAAAAATATGAAAAGGATGGAGATTATCCATTGCTTTTTGGCAAAGATTCAAATTTATTGTCTACATCAAGGTGCTTGTTTGGGAATGGTGGCATATAATGAACTTAACCATATACCTTGATTCAAAGCAATAAAAATCAATATGCAAAGATAATTCTGAACCCTTCTCTCCTAGAAATGAAGAAAAAGAAAAGTTCCATTTGCAAAGGTTATCTACGGGAGATAAGAGGTGCTGGCTAATCACAAACAAGCATTTTGACAGGAAAATTGTAATAATTCAGCTCAGGTCCACTCAATCAAAAGTCCAAACATACCAATACATTCTTCTCCAAAGCTATGATATTTCAGTACTGTAAATTTCGCTACTAAGTTTCTTGATGGGCAGTCAAGTTATTTACCTGGCACATATTTTCTCTAAACCATAGACAACAAAGCCTGCAAAAAAAAAAACAAGCCATTTCAGTAACCAAATATGCAATTCTTTGTTCAATTCTTTTCAAGATAAAATGGCAAGAAACAGAAATAGAACGTGTTATGAAATCCATAAACATACGTTTGAACTCCTCCAGATTTCCTTTGGTGGGTTTGTGTCTACCCCCAAAGGCAACA
The DNA here is from genome assembly GCF_047325235.1 of Durio zibethinus. Lineage (NCBI taxonomy): Eukaryota > Viridiplantae > Streptophyta > Magnoliopsida > Malvales > Malvaceae > Durio > Durio zibethinus. The sequence continues at coordinate 24,251,893 of NC_143166.1, forward strand.
ACAATAGGGCGCCCCTGTTTATCAAGACCTTGCATACAGAGCTTATTATGAGCCAGCTGAGTGGAAATCTCGGATTCAGATATGAACCCCTTTGGTACAAATGTTCTCTTCCAGCTTAGGTACTTGAGGAACATGGTAGATGCTTTCTCTATATCTAAATCACGAGCTCGCAGGAATCTCCGGATCATTAAATCATCAACATCCTTTAAACAGAAAAGAAGCAAAATCACTACATGGGTAGTAAAACAGAAGATATTTTGTAAGCAAAAGAAGAGATTTATTTTTAACATAGTTAAAAGTATTTTATTTGATATTTATGTATAATTAACATGATTCCAAAAAAGGAAGACTAAGAAAAACCAAAGTCAAAGCTGGGAACTTTAAAATTGCTCCATGGCAACTACAAATGCCAAAAAAAGAAAAAGCACCTTGGCAGATGGATCTTCTCTCTCGACAAGAGCTCTCATAATGCCAACTTTGCTTCGCTCTATCTCATCGCTTATCTCTATCTTGTCTTCTTTTTCTTCTTCGTCTTCACAGTCCTTGAATTCCATTTCTTCTTCTTCTTCTTCTTTACTCTCCTTTGCCTTCTGCTTTTCCATTTTCCTTTTCTCCTGGAACTCTCTCTCACCCAAGATTCCGATTAAAACAAAACAGAGAGAAAGAGAGAGAGAGAGAGAGAGCTAGAAAAGGGTATTACATGCGAGCGAACAGGTTCGGTAAGGAAGGAGGATCAAAACGTATGGACTCTAACACTGACAGACACCCGTTTCTGATGGTGTTTGCATTTGGTAAAGTCAAAGCCTCATTTTCTTGTGGCTGATTCTTTACAATGAAACAACGTACTTTTCTTTGTTGTTGAATATTTATTATTTAATTATTGAAAAAAAAAAAAAAAAAAAGAGTAAGATCTCTGTTATTGAGTGTTGACTTAAATCACCAACCCCTTTCTTCACCTTTCTCGCTTGGAAAAATCAGTGTCTTTTCCTTTCTTTATTTATTTATTTTTAAATTTTAAAATTAATTCTGGTCAAAAAGAGCTTTAAAATTAATTATTTTAGACAACAAAAAGGAACAAGAAGGCCAATTGAAGCAAAAAAAAAAAAAGAAAAAAAATCTATGGTTTTGCTAATTAATTTTTTTGGTAATAGATAACAAGCTATTTTCTGGCTTTGTATCAATTAATTTTTTCCATTAATTTGATATATTTAAGATTTTGTTCCCATAAAATTGAACTTGAATTAAAAAAAAGAAAAATTTTTTCTTATCGAACTGAGTTAATTTTTTATGAATTTATTAATTAATAATTTGTGCATAATAAATTAACAGTAAAAGTTAAAAAGGAAGGAGAAATACAAGCAGCTAAAAGCTAATGGTAAGGATGTTATGCCACTTGGACGGATTGTACTAATTTGTTATGTGCAGCTGGGTTGGGCTACCTAATTCAAGTAAAGTCGTTGGAAAGTATAAAACTTCCGCGTATTGGGTCGTTTTCCACATTTTTATTTTCTTATCATTAAAATAAATGATTATCCCATTGTTTTCCAACTGTTTTTTTAAAGTCGTCGTTTCACATTAAATTCTATTTTTTTTGTCAACTGTTGTATGGTTTTTTTAAGTTAGGTCTAATGATTTATGTATTTATATTATTTAAATTATATATTATAATTTATATTAATATAAAAATATAAAATATTTTTTATTTTATTAAATTTATATATAATTATTATTAAACTATTAAATCATATTAATTTTGTATCTTTTTTTGCATTGTATTTATATTAGTGTCATATCATTATAATATATTTTAAATTATCAAATCTAATTAAAGCTTGATTTATTTATCAAATTAATAGAATGCATCCAGTACTTTTTGATCTTTTTTTTATATTTATTAATATTTATTTTTTATTTTAATATATGTAAATTAAATAATTAAAATATATTTTATAAATAAATGTATTTCTAATAATTTATTAAATATTAGTTTAATTTCTATTTTTAATAATTATTTTTTATTTATTTTATCATTATAACTAAATATTCCACAATTACAAACTTAATTATTATATTATTTTGTTCTTTCATTTAAAAATTGAAATATTTGTGCATTTGAATATTTATAAAATTGTATTGATCAATAAACTCATAAAAGAATATTTTAAAAAAATAAAAAATAGATATTTTGCAAATATTTATATTAAGTATATATTGAATATATAACTAGATAGATATCAAAGAAAAATTTTCAAGATTATTTTTTTATTTAGTTTAAGCTTAATCTTGAACTTGCTTATCTAATTGGTTGGATGATACCCAGATTGGGTCAAGTTGAAAATTGCCCGATCATTTTTTTTTTTACTTTTTGTTTTTTTTTCTACCGTAAAAACTCATTTTCCAAGTAAATTTAAACTTAATAACAACTCTTCTTTGTTTTTTCTTTTTCTATCCCAAAATTTGTCTTCAATCTTTAAGCACCTCTCACACCCTCTGTCCTCACATTACTAGTTTCATTGGTGGTAGTGTTATTGTTGGTGTCTTCTTTATTTCTCTTGGATGGTCCCTTTCTTTCCTTTTTTTTTTCTTTTTTTTTCAATCTTACCTCTAAAAACAAAACCCTAAGAAATTCCTTCATTTTTATTTTTAAATAATCTTTCAAATGGATTTTTTGTTGTTAGTGTGGTTACATGACTTATATCTTTGGATTGATTGAAGTTTTTTTTTATAGAGAGAGTTATTGCTTTTTATGATAAGATTTTTTTTATTTTTTATTTTTAAATTCCTTTTTGTTGTCAACAGTGGTGACAATTGTTTTTTAAAAAGGAGAAATTTTTTGAAAATGGATGAAAACAAAAAAAGAAAAAGAAAAAGGTGGAATAAAAGAAAAAACATAACTCCGTGATAGTAAAGGTTAAGAAAAGACTGGATAGTTTTAGAGATGAAAGAGACTTAGGGTTAAGGGGTAAAATGGATATTTTACAAAATTGGATAGATGTCTAGTGGGTCATGATAATATAAATGATGAATAAATGTATAATAGTAATTTAGTAATTGTTAGCTTTATAGATGAGATGGTGATCCAAGAATGAGTGAATTAGATTTCTTCAAATTCTTTCTAAATAAATGATTTCAATATAATTGGATGAAAATTAAAACCAATATCAAAATATGATACAAACGATAATGAATTGATGAACTATAAGTAAATATGAACTATAATAAAAAAAGAGATAGGGATAAAGAAATCAAACACAAGAATTTATAGAGGTTCGGTCCTTCTCCACAAGGCACCTACGTCCTCTTTCTTGATTGTTCACACCAAGGATTCAATCCACTATACTTGAATTGAAATTATAACCCTATCTTTTTCTCACAAAGGCTTAAGATAGAAACCTTATACTATTTACTTTCTAGGTTAAGTAGTAATCTCTCAATTACACAAATTCAAGAAAGTACCTCATCTCTTAATTACAAAATCACTTAATAACAATATAAACTTAAAACACCTCTCAAAAGCTAATTGTTTGCCTAATAAAGTATAAGAAAATGTGATGAATGAAGAACAACAATATTTTGGATACAAGAAATACAAAGGATGTTGAACTTAAGCTCTAAAAACTCTTGATTCTAAGAGAAAATAAAAATATAACTTGTTAGCACTTGCTTTCTTGCTTCATTAACCTTCTTGGTGTGTTGGAATAGCCAATATATAGAGAAAATGAAGAGCTAGCTATTGGAGATGCTTGAAAGAAGATAATAACCGTTGAATGCTTAAGAAACTAGCCATTGGATACATTTTGGGCATGACAAGATCGATCCCTTCCATGAGGGGATCGATTGGTTCAAGTTTTGTACCATTTTTCATTTAAAAAACATGACCCAATCGATCAAGTAAGGGACCTGATTGATTGGTTCAGCTAGAGGATCGAACTTGTAACCTAGGGGATCGATCCAGTCAAGTTATTCTGTTGTATCCTATTTTGCACTTTACTTACTAATTTGATCATATCTTGAGTTATACAAATTCAAATCACAAAACCGTTTCAAGATTTAGAAACTAGACTTAAAGGGTTTTTCTATCCATATAAAATTAATTACCTAATTTATTGTGTACAAATTATAGTGAATTTTAAATCTACCTCTTGTGCAGTTTTTAGATAACTGTAGAGTGTCTAGTTAAAATTTAAAATCTTTTCTTAGAAAATTTGAATTTTGATTTTTGTTTAATCCATTAGAAAGTAGACTCAAAGTGCTTTCCAACCATATAAAATTTAAATATTAAAACTTTGTGAATTAATACAAAAAAATAAAACAAATTCAATGTTGGAAAACTTTGTTATTGTAAAACAACTTAAATTAATCTATTTCTCAAAACTAATATTATCAAAATTGTATTAAGTCCAAAATGAATGAGTTCACTTTAAAAACAACAATTGGACTTTCATTTAAGCTCAAATAAATATTCTTTAAAAAATAGATTTGGTTTGAGAAATATGAAAACAAAGAAAGGTTTGTTTACACTTTGAAAAACATATTATTTATTTAGTGTCAAAATATAAAACTTAAGAATATATACTAAATAAATCTTTTTCAAAATTTTGATCAAGCTTATTTAGCTTAATGTTTTGTTATTGCAAAATAAGGATCAATTCAAGGCTAACAATCTCTCCCTTTTTTATATGATAAAACTTAAAGATAAATTTGCTTGATGAAAATTTTTCTTTGAAACATTTAAGATTTTGAAAGACATTTTGAAAAACTCCCCCTTAAACAATGCATGGCAAAATCTCCCTTAATTTATGCATCATAATCCAACACAACTTAATAAACATATGTTAGTCAAATATGTCAAATAAGCACAATCAAATATATGCATATCAAGCATAAGCAAATTTGTCCATATGATATTTCTCTCCATTTTTATCATAGCAAAAAGGCATGAGCATATTAATGAGTAAATAAACACAAAGAAGTATCATTAACAAATATATTCATAAAACATTTTTTTCCTTTTGTTTATGCTCTTTATACCAATTGTTTAAGCTCTTATATTAATTTCTATAAGCATACAAGAAGAAATATCTCTAAACTCTCTCTCTCTCTTTGTCATTTTAAAAGAAAGAGAGATCAATTTAAGACATAAGACAAAATGCTTAATACCAATAAAATCAAAAGTATTTTGAATGCATGTAATCAAGTGTAATATGCACAATGAAGTTCACATACATGTATTCAAGCACAAAAGTATAAGTGTATCCAATTTTATCATTTTAGCACAAGTCATCAAATTTACTACATGAAAGTTATGAGCAAAGGATAATGAATGATATGCAATCTACTCATAAATCATGTTAAAATAAGATGTTCTTAGAACCTAAAACATCAATAACTATTAGGCATAAATTCAAGTATATGCATATAAGCTCATACCAATTGTTAAAGATATGTTATCACAAAGCATACCAATTATTATCACAAAATAAATCAAGCAAAATTATATTATAAGATTTCTCCTCCTTTTCAAAATAAGAATTAATCAATTTAAGGCACACATAATTTTGCATGAAAGGTATAAGCTATATCAAAGATAGGCACATAAACAAGTGTCTATAAAAGTTTAAAAAAAACTCTTTAGCAATTTTGATACCAATTGTTAGTAATTTTATTCAACAACTTTCATAAAGCACACATACTTCAAGTATATGAAAGATTCATTCCATACATGCATAAGTGATCATAGTAATATTTTATAAGCTATCATATCCAAATAAGAACCAAAAACTCATGTATTTAAAAAGCATGAATATTAAATGAGCAATAAGGTTCAATTATCATCGTGTCATAACAAAATTACTCAAGTATTTTTCAAAGATGATGAACACATAAGCTATAACATAAAAATAATGAAAGCATAATTATTTAAATATATACCTATTTATTTCAATGCATAGCAATGAACTTAATCTAAACATATGCAAGTATCTAAATATATATTTCAATCAAAATCATATAAGCATATGCAAAAATATTTCAAATCATATACACTAATATTCCAAAAAAAAAATCCAAATCTTTAGACACAATTTGGTATATGCTATCTTAATAGACTCAATCAATTAACATGTATATAAAATTTTAAAATTGTAAGTTCATAATCCATGAGTCAATACAATTGAAAGATCAAAAATGAATGTATTCAACTCATATCCATGTCCAAAAATGCAAACAAATATTCATGCAATAAAAACTATTAATCAACGCAATCAAAAACTAGGTATGAATATTAATTGAAGTGAATTAATCAATCCAAGCTTTTAACAAAGTTAATATAAATTCTATCAAATAGCATGGTGATTAATTTGTGCAAAATGTTCACAAATTCAAACACAATATCTCATTTTTGCACATATCAAAACAAGCATTTATGAAATCATGCATTAAACATTATAAATCATAGGCACATAGCTTAGATTCAATACAATTACCTCTATCCTTATCAAGCTATGTTGTTGCGCTCATTATAGCTGAATGATGCTTTGAATCCTCCATTCCACATCATTTGAGCTAGTCTTTTATGTACTTGGGTTTGATTGATGAGGATGACATGGTTTGCTTGCTATACTTAAAATTTGAAAAATGTAAGCTCATTCATGCTCATTTCAACTTCTCCTAGCATAGACTTAGAAAAATTTCTTGGCAGAAGATTTTCATTAGAAGCATTAAGAAAATCAATTGATAAAAATTATAATAATTGTTAGAAAATAATTTCAAATTCTAAGTCATTATAGGCAAAAGAAAATTTATTCACTAAGCACAAGTTACCAATTGCAATGGAGATATATACTTATGCTAGAGATCATATATCAATTTAAACATCAAATGGCACAAAAATGGCATTAAAGCTGAAGTTCTCATGTAATGTGTAAAACATGAATCCTTTCTAGATTATTTAGAAATATTGAACACAAAGGAGACATATTCAATATTCATATATATTCAATAAATCACCAAAGGATATACAAAAATAAATTTTAGGCCATATAAAAATTAAAAACTCAAGGAAGACATATTTATCATAAAAAAATTCAAAAAAATTTAGCACAAAAGCATAAATTTGTCTACACAAATTATAGGCCATAATTAATAATGACTTAAGCTAAAAATAAACATCATTAGAAATTCATTTACTTAAATCATGTTGCAACCATGTCAAGTCCAAAAAAATAACATTTATCATATATACACATACTTGACAAGAACAATAGATGAACCAATAATACATATCATTTACAAGCAAGTAGTTCATCATATTTAAAATCACAAATCAAGAGATATATCAATTGAGTACAAGATTCAAAATATTTTATAAAATTAATAAAACATTTAAGCACAAAAATAAGCATATTTTACAATAGTATTTCACAAATTAAAAAATAGACAATTTAAATATTTTCAAATCACAAGTATATAAGGTCAAGTTGAACCAATCATCGTATGAGCACATTCCTTGATCAAAAACATAAATGAATGAAGAATCAATATATATATATATCACTTAAGCATAAGATGTTCATTAATTCACAAATCAAGAGTTATAATAATTTAAAATATAACAATCAAGTTTAAAAAAAATTTCACACTATCCAAGCACTGAGAACAAATTAAGTAATTTTAATTAACATGATCATATAAGCATGTTCAACAATTACAAATCAATATGCATAAAAATCACAAAAATTATTTTCATCATGCTAAAATCATTCAAACAAGTATATTTATGCAAAATACCATAGGATAAATCATTCAAAGCTTAATAGGTTTAGGATTTTGATTTTTGCACTTTAAAACTCATTTTTGCTTGAAAAATAACTTAATAAATTTCAAAACTAGTCAAGCTCATTTTTAACCAACTTGAACCATTCCAACAAATTTCAAATGACAAAACAAAGTTGTTAAAGTTATCATTTGGCATTAGAAATAAGGAAATAAAAAAGTCAACTTTTAATCACATATTTCTTTGAAAAAAGCAATGAAGATGGGCAAATATGTTTAGACATATATTTAAGCTCTTCAAACTATTTGAAAAAGTTTTATATTACACATTGAAAAAGTTCAAATGGTTTTTTTGTCCATATATGTTCAAAAACAAGATTTGATCTTTTAAGCTCTAAAATCCTTTAAAACTTATATGTAGCACTTATGAAAAATTAAAACCAATGCAAGTTCTCAAGTTTTCTTTGTTTGAGCAAGTTTAAATCATTGAATTTAAGATATTCAAATTCATTTTACAATCAAAAGCTTGCTAAAATAAATTTTCATATTTTAAGGCTTGACTCTAGCAAAAATCATTTTCAAAGCAAACATAAATTCTCAAAATCATTAAACATTGAGTGCTCTCCCTAAGTTTGTGCATAAATATAAAAATAATTTAGCACACAATTAATCACATCAAACACTAATAATAATTTCACAAAACAAGCATGATATCATCAATATCCAACATTCATATACACAATCATTTATAAGCACAAGTTCTCAATAATGTCAATTTCAAAAATAATGTCAAAATATCAAGAACATTTACATGTAATCCTACAAATTCATTAAAGCATTCATGAATTCTTCTAAAAATGTATCTCAAGCAAATAAATATTAAACATAATATTAACAAGCATAAGGAATATATTAAAGTCATACATTCAAGAGAAAAAATAAATGCATACTCAATTCAAGCTCACATATATAAAATAAAATTGGTATATTCAAGATATATCAACAAAGCATATACTAATATCCATTAAGCATTCTATGTCCAACAAAAATAGGCAACCAAATTTTGCATAATCAATCAAGCATTGAAATTTCATCAAAAATAGGTAACCAAATTCAAATCCTCTTTAAATAAAAGTTTAGAGGTTACCTATCTCCATTGGGTGTCTAGAGTATTCAATCTTCAATCTCATATTGTAGCTCCTTACTTTAGCACACCTACAAGAGACAATCTCATTCGATTTTTGGTATCAAATTACTTTGGGTACTTGAAAGTTAGTCACCAAGTCTCTTATTCCTTTTGGAACCCATACTTGCCTAATTCTAAATGGGACTTTTTTTCTAATAAGATAAGTATGTATAGTATAACCATGAAAATTATAAAAATTACATTTAATTATTCTAGTACTTAATGAACTCTTTAAAAGCTTTTGTTTTTCACTCAGTAATTCATCAAATTTCTTTTTCAAATTAAAAAAAAAAAATTCTAAAAATTTACTTCTACTTTGAGTGGTTTTTAAATATATTTTCAACTTTTCATTTTCTTTTTCCAAAACATGTTTTTCATTCATCAAAAGATCATGTTCAACATTCATTTTAAAATCATTTTTTATGTTTCAACTGCATATTTTCAAACTCAATTACTAAATCATTATAAGCATCTTGTAATTCATCAAAAATATAAGAGTTTGAATTACAAGAGTTAGAGGTTACCTTTGGTTCCTCAACAGCCATAAGACATGATGGATGTTGGTTAAAAATTTGTTTTTCATATAGCTCATCCAACTTTCTCCATATTTCATTTGAGGTTAAGCATTTTGAAACCAAGTTAAAGTTGTAATCATTAAAGCTCTATAGAGAATACACTTGGCCTTTGTATCATCTATTATTTGCTTCATATATTTTTGCATATTTGGAAGGAGTATTAAGCATTTTTTCTATCACATTTCATACTCCAAAATCTTGAGCCATAATGAACACCTTTATCCTTATTTTTCATTCACAAAATTCAAATTTATCAACCATAGGAGCTTTAAGGACTTTTTCACCATTTTAGAATCAAAATTGAGCCACAGGATCTTTACTCAAGATGGTTAAACCTATAAAAAGAGATCAAAGCTCAATACCAATTATTAGCTTTATAAGTGAGATAGTGATCCAAGAGGGATGAATTGAATTTCTCTAAAATTTTTTCAAACAAATGATTTCAATATAATTGGATGAAAATTAAATCAATATCAAAATATAATGTAAACAATAATGAATTGATAAACTATAAGCAAATATAAACTATAATCAAAATAAAGAGATAGGGATAGAGAAATCAAACATAAGAATTTATATAGATTTAGTCTTTCTCCGTAAAGCACCTATGTTTTCTCTCTTGGTTGTCCACATGAAAGATTCAATCCACTATACTTGAATTGAAATTACAACCCTATCTTTTTCTTACAAAGGGTTAAGATAGAAACCTTATACTCTTTACTTTTTAGGCTAAGTAGTAACCTCTTAATTCTATAAATTCAATATGGTACCTCATCTCTTGATTGCAAAATCACTTAATAACAATGCAAACTTAAAACACCTCTCAAAGACTAAGTGTTTACCTATTGAAGTACAAGGAAATGTGATGAATGAAGAACAACAATATTTTGGATACAAGAAATATAAAGGATATTGAACTTAAGCTCTAAAAACTTTTTATTCTAAGAGAAAATAAAAATATAACTTTTTAGCATTTGCTCTCTTGTTTCATCAACTTTCTTAGTGTGTTGAAGTGGCCAATATATAGAGACAATGAAGAGCTAGCCATTGGATATGCTTGGAAGAAGAAAATAGCCATTGAATGCTTGAAAAACTAGCTGTTAGCCACATTCTGGGTATGACCTGATTGATCATTTCCATGAGGGGATCAATTAGTTCAAGTTTTGTATCATTTTTCACTTGAAAAACATGACCCAATTGATCAGGTAAGGGATTCGATTGATTGTTTCAGCTAGAAGATCGATCCTGTAATCCAGGGGATCGATCCGGTCAAGCATTCTATTGTATCCTATTTTTCACTCTACTTACTAATTTGACCATATCTTGAGTTATACAAATCCAAATCATAAACCATTTAAAGATTTAGAAACTAAACTTAAAGGGCTTTTTATCCATTGAAAATTCATAACCTAATTCATTGTGTGTGAATTATAGTAAATTTTCAAATCTACCTGTTATGCAATTTTTAGACAACTACAGAGTGTCTAGTAAAAATTCAAAATCTTTTCTTAGAAAATTTGGATTTTGATTTTGTTTAATCAATTAGAAAATAGACTCAAAGAGCTTTCCAACCATAAAAAATTCAAATATTAAAACTTTGTGAATTAATACAAAAAAATAAAACAAGTTCAATGTTGGAAAACTTTGTTATTGTAAAACAACTTTCTTAAGTTAATCTATTTCTCAAAACCAATATTATCAAAATTGTATTAAGTCTAAAATGAATGAGTTCACTTTAAAAACAACAATTGAACTTTCATTTAAGCTCCAATAAATAATCTTTAAAAGATAGATTTGGTTTGAGAAATATGAAAACAAAGAAAGGTTTGTTTACACTTTGAAAAACATATTATTTATTTAGTACCAAAATATAAAACTTAAGAATATGTACTAAATAAATCTTTTTCAAAATTTTGATCAAGCTTATTTAGCTTAATGTTTTGTTATGTCAAAATAAGGATCAATTTAAGGCTAACAGTAATATTAGACGATATGAATGATGAATAAGGGTATAATAATAATTTAATAATATTGGACAACTATCATATTAAGAAACATTAAGGGTTCTTTTAATTTAGTGTGGTATAAGGAAACAATCTTAATGCTATTAATAATATCCATTTGACTATTGATCCTTACTTTTCTAGGTTGCTTTTACATCATCCACTATTTTATGATACGACATGATTTGGAGCTCCAATCACCATCGAAGGCTATTTGGATCTTATGCTATGATGCGGTTGTGTCTTCTCCAATTGTGCTGAACAGTGATGGAGTCAGGATTTTTATTTAAAGGGCCAATTACATATGTGAGCACATAATTGTTTACATAAACATATTATATTTTATATATTCTATATTTAAAATTAAGAAAAAAATATTATGAAAGCAAATATTTAGCTATAAGTCTTTTTTTATCAATTTATTTTATTAGTCATTGTTATTATTATTTTTTGTTATTATCAATTCATAATAACTAGTGAAGTCAAATTTTCTATTAATGCTAAGTTTTTTTTTTTGGTAAATTACAAAAATATATCATGAGGTTTAACACTATTTGAGTTTACCCCTAATGTTTAAAAATTGACACTTAACCATTCTGAGTTGTGTATCTATGACATTTCGTTAGTTTTCATTAATGCCATTAAAATCTAATCAATAAACCCTAGTTCTTTTCCAATTTATTTTGTTTTCTTTTTCTCAAATTCAAACTTTTCAAAGAAAAATTAGTTTGGAAGCATGAATTCTTCATAATATTTAGCAAGTGAGGGATCAAATGTTGGAAATGTATACTATTATGGTGTGTGTTGCCAGTTGATCTTCTCCCTCTTCCTTTTTTTGTCTTTGTTTTAAAAACCCAAAAATTCTAAAAAAATTCAAACCCAAACCCACAAAAAAAAAATCCTTGTTGATGAGTTATTGTGGCTATTATGTGAATTTGTGGGTTTACTGAGTATGAGTAATTCAGGGTGGATTCGAATTTTGTGAGTTTTTTTTGTGGGTGCTTGGTTTGTTTATAGGTTTCTAGGTTTGTTTATGGTTGTCCTTGGATATTGGTGTGGTTGTCAAATGGAATTTGGTTGTTTATTTAATGCTTGATACAATTCATAACAGTAAAAATTTCATTCTCAAAAGGACATAAAACCTAAAATTTGCATACAAACATATAAGCAAAAAAAATGAAAGTCTCAATTAAGAATAATCAACTTAGCCAAAGAACATTACTAACAAGAACATCTAACAGCAAAATCAAAAGTGTGGGTCTTGGTTTGAGATTGCTTTTCTAGGTTTGTGAATAAGAGTTTTGCGGTGGTTTTGGGTTTAGTTGTTTAGAGATAATTTATTTGATTTTAGAGAGAGAAGATGAACAGTAGAGAGAAAAGATGAATTGAAGATAAAAAAAAGAAAAAAGTAATGATTTTGGGTAAAAATACAATAAAACAAATTATAGGGTAGTTAAGTGTCACATTTTAAACCTCAATGGGCAAATTGAAACCATGTTTAAGCACAAGATATATATATATATATGTAATTTACCTTTTTTTTTTCAAGGTAAATTAATTAGGTATAGTTTTGCACCAAACATTGTGAGTTACTAATAAAAATAATGTAAAAGATAAAAAAAATTAAAAATTAAAACTAATAGATTAATAAAACTTATTAATAGATCAGTACTTTGTAGTTTTAAAGTTTTCACAATTTTCTTGTAAATAATATAATTAAAACTTTTACATTATAGTATGAGTATTAGTTTTGATTTTCATTCATAGTATTCGTGTAAATTATTTTTAGTTGTGAATTTTACGAATTTTACTTAAAAATTTATATTTCTTGTTATTTTATTTTTTATTATTAAAGTGTTTAGTTTATTTATACTCAAGTATTTAGCTTAGTGATTGGTGAGTGATTTTTCATTGAGCAAAACTCAAATTCCTCTAGCCCAAATAAAAAATGTTTAGCATATTTATTGATCTTATAAGAAAATGAGTAAATCATTTTATTAAAAATTTAGAAACTATTATTTATATGGATTCTTCATTTTTAGAGAAGACAAAAGTTTAAATGGTTTAAATTTTAAACTTGAGAAAAAATTTGATGCATTTAACTTTGTTTAAGATTCAATGAATTAAAACCATACAAATGAAAAGCGAAGATAATTATAATTTAGGGTGACATTGATCTATTTTGAAACATATATTTTAAAAAAAATCCACATAACAACATATATGTCCTATGTATTATTTTTACTCATGAGTTTCCCTCTTTAGATATATATATATTTTATTCATATTCATCTTCATCCTCATCTTCTTCTTTTCTTTTCTTTTCTTTTTTTTTTCATATTTAATAAATAAATTTTTTAAAAAATTTTGTATGGGGTTTATTTGATATTTTTATTAAAAACCTTTTTCTTTTTTTTTTAATACTTTCCATTCTTTCTTTTTTAAATTAAATAATTTTGTTAAAAAAATAACAATTAGGTGTTAATGTGACATTTGGATTTTTTTTCTTTTCTTCGATCCTTTGTTTTATTTAGTTTTTTTTTAATCTTTATATTAAATTTTGTAAAAAAAAGGCAAATGAGGTGTTCATGTGGCACCTCATTTTATTATTTATTTTTTTGTCATTTTCTTTGTTTTGTTTTTTGTTTTTACTCTTTTCAATTAAATAAAATTTATAAGAAATGAGTTAATGACTGTAAGGATGATAAAATAATTTTTATTCAATAGATTTTAATTTGTTTTAATCTAATTGGGGTATTTTTTAAATTCAAGATTAGGTCGAGTTTTTTCATTTTATTAAAAATAAAAGTAAAGTTGAAGATGGCTTTAGGGTGTTTCTTTCACCTCTGTTATATATAAACTATATTTTTTATTATTTATTTTAAATTTAAATTTATATCGTATATTAATAAAATTATAATTTAATATATTAATATAATAAAAATAATATATTTATACATAATTAATAAATAGTTTATATTAAAATTTTTATGTACATTATACTAAATTTAAACCATTTAATTAATTTTGGATTAAAAATGAATTGGATGTGGGTTATAAATTTATGTGTTGGGTTGGGATTGACTACAAAAAATAACAACTTGATGCTGGGTCAGAATTGAGTCAGGTTGAATTATTAAAAAATGAGTTAAAATTGGGATGAGTATAAATTTGTCTGAACCTGATCCGATGCTATCCTTAAATTGAGGAGTCCTTATGGCATCCCTGTTTGACTTTTTTTTTCTTTGTTGCTTAGGCCTTTTTTTTTAAATTATTTATTTTTGTATTTTTTTATCTATATTTGGAAAGATAAAATAACAACCAAAGTGTCAATGTGACATCTACATTTGGCTTTATTTTCTTTATTTTCTTTTTTTAACAATTTCCTTTTTTTTTTTTGGCCTTTTTCAATGAAACAAAAGTTTGTAAGAAGTGGGGCCAATGAAGGTTGTAATAATAAAATAACTATATTCAATGGGTTTTAACCCATTAGTCTAGAAAAGACGATTTTTTAAAATCCAAATCGGGTTAGTGTAGAGCAGTTTTTCTTTTTTGAAAATTGAGATAATATTAGAGGTAGGTTTAAGATGTTTTACCCTATCCATCCCGAGGTATATATAAAAATATGTGTTTTATTATTTTATTTAATTTTGTACTTATATATTATATTAATAAAATTATTATTTAATATTTTAATTTAATAAAATATTATATTATATATAATCAAGATATAATTTATATTAAAAAAATAATATTTTCATGAATATTATACCATTGAATTTTTTCATCAAATCGAATTGGATACAGATTATATATATAAATATATATATATATATATGATCAAGAACAAATGTAAAAAATAATAATCCAATGTCATGTTAAAGTCGAGACAAGCATAAACCTGTCCTTAATTGACCATTGTTATTCTTAAGTGGAGATGTCTGCTGGCATCCCTATTTAGCTTTTGTTCCTTTTTATTGGGCCTTTCCTTTTTGAACTTTTAACTTTTTTTTTAAATAATCTATTTTTGTAAAGATAAATTTAAAAGAGTAAATATGAATTTAATTTATTATATAAGTTATTAAAATAAAATGCATACATTATTCATAAACTTTTTGATAAATTTTCATTTATCATTGTTTTTATTAAAAACTATAAATAAAATTATATTTACTGATTTATTAAATTTATCATGAAAATTATTAATTATAGATAAAAAATTTAGACTCGCAGCAATGTTGGGACATGTTACTAGTATAGATAAATTAAAAAAATCTTAGAGGCGCCGCCACTGATGTTGAAGTCTCCAATCCTCGTTAGGTCATATCCTTTTCACTGCACTCATTATTCCCCTTATGCCATTTCTTTTTTTTTTTTTTAATCTTTTTTGACCTCAAATATTCAATGTAAGGATGAAAATACCCCTTATCACTTATATTATTCGCCTTTTGATTTTTTTTTGTTATTTTTGTTATTTAAATTTTTTCACGTAAAGTTATTCTAATTAATAATAAATTATTTCTATAATATATAATATACTAAATAAGAAATAAATAGCTAAGAAAAATACATAAACAAATAATCAATTTTGTAATCAAAATCATACCTAATAAATATTGACAAAACAAATGTTTTTATAATGAAGTAGTTAACTAAAGTAGGTAACTAAATAAACAATAAAATAAATTAATACTAATAATTTTATTTTATGTTGTTTTGATGTATTATTATTTTTTTAAAATAAGAATTATTTTTTAAAATTTATTTATTATATTTTATTTCTTATATGTTTAATATTATTTTGTTAAATAATATTTATAATTGTTATAAATATTATTTTTTAAAAATATTAAATATCTCAAATAATTTTTGTAATTTTTAATACTTAAAATTTTAATCATTATTTGTCAATATTTTGATTGAATATATATTTTGAAAATTTTAAATGTTAAATAACATTAAAATATATATAAATAATTTGTTATTATATTTTTAAATTAATGTCCTTAATTGTTATATTCTTTTCTCATTATACTTTATATCATGGCCACTGCTATTTTACATCCAAATACGTATCTCATTATTAATTCTAATTTTACTCGTATAGTAACCAATCTCATCCAAATACACATCCACTACTGTTTTCATTGTCATCAAAATTAATATCACTATTCATCTAAATGAACCCCTAATCACACCTACTAACTTTGAGTAAATTGAACTATAAAATTTGAAGTGTATATTAGTTTGATTATTACCGTTTAAAAAGTATATTTTATATTTTTTTACATCAAATGTTATAATAAAATGATCCTTTTGCTTATTTAAAAAGACCTTATGCTAGTGTTTTTGTTAAATCTCATATGAAGTATCAATAAATTTTTCCCTTATTGGTTGATGGGGTAAATTTTTAAGCTCAGATTTGACCAAAAATTTTTCAAATAAATGGGCTATCATTAACCAGGTCAAATTTGGCCCATTCGGGTTAGATCAATTCGGCTGGAGCAAAAATATGAACAATATCTGATTCAGTGAATAGTTTGAGTCAGCACAATGTCGAATAAGTGAATGATTTCAAAATTAAAAAATTGACTTGTTTCGAGTCATTTGATGTCCATTTTTATGTCATTTATTTTGTTAGTTCCAAAATTTTATGCCTCATTTATTTGTTATTTTTATGGAGTTTTTAAATGGCATAAAATATTTTTTTATATAATATTTTATGCAAATAATAATTATTTTTTATGCACATAAATTATGTTATTTTATAATAAAATATTTTGGCATACAAAAATCTATTGGTGGTATGCACTTTCCATTTATGATATTCAAAATTTATGTACTGTTGACTTAAAATTTACGTGCATAAATTGAATAAACTTAATAAAAATTGTTTTTACTAATTTTGGTTATTCATTTTAAATGCAACATGCATAGTTTGAAAGGCATGCTCAATTTAAACTCCATAAGAATTTGATACCACTAATATCATATTGGTACTTTTATTTGATAATTAGATATTATTAAATAATTAGCTTTTTAAATCTGTACAATGTACAGGATTTTTTATTAAATTTTTCATAATTTTAAATTTATTTTTTAATCATTTATTTAATATATAATCATATATTTATAAAATGTTAAGTTACAATTAAATTATAAATTATACATAATATATTATAAATGATATTGTTCATCTAAAAAAATCTAAACTTTTGTAAATTTTCAAGAATTATAAAAATCTTTTTTTATTAAAAAATATTTTTTTTAATTTATTTGCTAAATACTAAAAATTTTGTTACCGTTTTTTTCTTGTTTGATAAAAAATCAAGAATCAATATTTAAATAGTTAAAATTAATAATTATTTTTATCTTAGTTTTGATTAGGTGGTGTATATATATATATATATTTGATTGAACAACAAATCATAATTATTAATTTTATTATAATCATTTGCTTTTTGTTAGTTCTTATTTTTTACAAAATTATTACAAAAATACATTGGACTAACAATTATTTTTATATATGTCAACAAAATAAAGTTATTTTTTTAGATAAAAGGGAAACAATAATTCTTTATGTTATGCTTAAAAACTATTTTTTGAAATATTTTTTTATTTTTAAATATAATTAGTAGTATTTTTTGTGAGTTAGATATGATAGTGATCATCATTCTTTTCATATAATCCATTGTAAACAAAAAAATTTAATAATAAAAAGTATAGTAAAAGGAAATAAAGAATATAAATTTATATATTAATTTGTCAAGATTAAATACATACAATAATAAAAGCGAAAATGTTAATAAATTAATACAGAATAAAAACATTGAAGAAATAAAAAAAACAAAAAAATATATAATACAAAAAGTTAATTATAATCAATCTAAGCAAAATTAAAAAAAGTTATGAACTAAAGAAAAACAAATAAATTAACCAAATATATAATATAAAAATGTTTGAATTAGAACATAAATAAAACATTATATTTGTTTTCAAAGCAAAAATACACTTTTATCTAACTTATTTTATCAATATTCAAATGTATTATATTTTCATATAAAGATGTAACCTTTTTATTTCTTTAAAAATATATGCTTTCTAATCAATAATTCATTAACTTATATAAAAGTATTAAATTTAAATAATATATTAAATAATTTTTAATTTTTGATAGATTTTGATTTGATTTAAATAATTATCTAAAAATATTAAATTTAAATAATTTATTAAATAAAATTAATTGACAAAAAATAAAATTTTATTAAGTATATATATTTGGAACTGCCATTAAATTTAAAAAGAAAAGATAAATTATGATTTAATTATGTATTTGATAAATTATAAATTATTTAAATTGAATATTTTGGATAAATTAGATAGATATTGATTTCAATTTAAATAATTATCCAACATATTCAATTTAAATAATTTATTAAAACTTTTTATTTGATAAATAAAATAATATAAATATTATCTTATGCGTCATTAAGAGAAATTATTTACCTAAACATCCACATAAACAGTTTTAATAATGTAACCTTATATGTTATAATATAATATATATATATATATTAGATTATTATTTAAAAATAACTGGAGTTAAAATTGTTGCCTCAATTGATTTTTTTCCATGACTGTTTTAGAGTTATATATTATCATTAATTTGTGAATTTTAAATATCGATAAAAAATATATAATATAAAAACTATTTTTATATTTAACCCTTTTATCATTATGTATTTTTTTATGTATTAATTAAAAAAATCGAGTAAAATGTGAAAAATATTTTGAATATAATAATCTAAAGATATCTTTCAAAACAAGCGAAATAAAAACCTCCTTTTGCTTCAGGACTTATATACTCTATAAATAATTCTTTCAAATGAGCAAGAAATTAAAAAAAATTATTTTTGTGTTACATGTATCACTATAAAATGTTTTACCATCATAAAAAATATAAACATAAAATAAAGTTTATTAAATTGTGAAGCCGCTTCATAAAATAAAAAATACATATATATATATATGTATAACTTAAATATAAATTTATAAATCAAAATTAAAAATTAAAAATTTAAAAAATAAATTTAATATTAAATTAATCTTTAATCAAAATAAATCTACATATTTAAATATCAAATACTCTAACTTCAATACCTAATTTTAAATTTTAATAATACTTAAAGTATCCATTTTCTTTAAATTTATTCAAAACAAGCGTATCAACATTCTAAATTAGCTAATGAAACCTTGGTTTAATGGTAAAAAGAAGATTTTAAAATCTTAAAACTTTAAATTTAAATCTCCGGATTAGATTATTTAATTAAAAATTATAATTTATTAATTAATTATTTAATGAGATAATAATTAATTATATGATTGTAATCCTTGATTATGAATTTGATTATGAGTGTAACTTCAAAAAATTTTATAATTAGCTTTCATTTAAAAGATGTTGGTACGATATTTTTTTTTTTTAAAAAACTTTAGTAGAAAGATTTTTTGGATGCATTTTAGTAAAAAGATTTTGCCAATATTAGATTACGAATTAAATATTTATACCAATACTAGTAGTAGATTTTTTTTTATAAAAAAATAATAATTTGAGAAAAAATTATAATAACTTTGATATGTTGGTTAAATTTTAAATTTATTATAATAATTGTTTTACGTGTGAAACATTAGAAAAAGGCTTTTATTTAACAGTTTTAGTGCCCTCGAACGCAAGAAGGAAAATTTGCAAAATTAGAAATTAAAAATATGAAGCTAAAATAGATGAATATTCCTTTTTCTTTGAAACAAAATAGATAAAAATTTGACGTAAGCGTGAAATGGAGTTGGCATTCGAAAAACTAAAATGGGGTTAGGTAAAATAATCATATAGCCGAGATTGCCCCTTCTCCTGCCACTCAATTGTCTTCGCCTACTCGTTGGGTTCAACTGAAAGGTGCCGTACTTCACTGCAATTCCAAATCTCCAACCCCATTCACACACACACACATATATATATGAAAACGCAAAACTACTCGCCACACGATTTTTTTTTTTCTAATGTCCCTTTCTTCAAAGTATCCTTCACCAATCCCCCTCTCTTTTCAATCTCTGATCCTTTGATATATATATATATATATATATGAAAACGCAAAACTACTCGCCACACGATTTTTTTTTTTTCATTGTTTCTATCGTAAAGTTAAAAAACTTTTTTTTTTTTTTCTAATGTCCCTTTCTTCAAAGTATCCTTCACCAATCCCCCTCTCTTTTCAATCTCTGATCCTTTGATCTTTCTCTATGGCTACCATTTCCAAGCTCTCTAACCCCAACCCAGGCTTATCTTTCATCATCTTTCAAACCCAGGTCTTCTTCATCGTTTAAATCCTTCGTTGGGTTCCCTGCTACGGCTGGTTTTAACTCTAAGCTGGTTTCATCTTCTAGCTTGTCCTTGATAAAGAACTTCCCTTTCGAGGGCTCCTTGGTGTAAGTATTTTGCTTTACATCAATGCCCTTTCTCAAATTGATTTTCGATTTTTTTTTTCGTTTTTCTTTGTTGCCTGATGTAAACAGTGCTTGCTTGCTTTGATGTTGATTGGCCTTTTAGGTCTTAAACGTTTTTCTTTCTTTTTTTTTGGAAGTTTTTGTTGAGGCATGTAGATATTTTGATTCCATTTCTTGATTTGATGTGGAAATTATTTGCTTTGATTCATTATTATCATCAACATCCCCTACCTATTGATCTTTTTAGGCTTCTTTAATTCCAACCATGTTTTATTATTGCAGTTTCAGATGTTCTCTTGTTGATGGAAACGGTAGTTCAGTAAAGAGGACTATTTTGCATGATTTCTACGAAAAAGAAGGGCAGAGTCCATGGTATGACAACCTCTGTAGGCCAGTGACCGATTTGTTGCCACTGATTACAAATGGGGTTAGAGGTGTAACTAGTAACCCAGCGGTAAATACATGCTATGTTTTTGTTTTTCTCTGTTGTTTTAGTTTGTGGTAATTGTCTGTTTTGATCCACTGTAACATTTTTGAAAATATGTGATTGCGGATTTTCAAGAAAGCTATATCGTCGTCAAATGCTTACAATGATCAATTTAGGTATTCTTTGGCGACCCATAATTTAAGTGTTATGATGAGTAGCATAAGAATATTAATTCATGCATAGTAGGCAATTACAATGAGGCTTAGCTTTTCATGTCATCATACACCCTAAACACATTACCTCAGCCCAAAAGAAAAATGAAAATAGAAACTAGAGAAAAACCAAGGCATGCTCATCTAACCTGAGTTGGCCAGTTATCATAATCTCTTGGTGTTTGAGAAATGAATTTCTGATCTTTTTAATTCTTGTATCTTTATCTTTAAAAATACTGGAATTTTCAGGGAACTTGTATAGTCAGGAAAAGATATTGAAAGTGCATATTGGGAGTTAGTGGTAAAGGGCATTCAGGATGCTTGCAAACTTTTTGAGCCAATCTATGATCAAACAGATAGACATGATGGTTATATTTCTGTGAAGGTTTTTCCCAAACTTGCTGATGATACTGAAGGGACCATTGAGGCAGCCAAATATCTTCATAAAGTGGTTGATCGTCCCAATGTGTACATTAAGATCCCTGCAACAGCACCATGCATTCCTTCGATCAAGGAAGTTATTGCGAAAGGCATAAGCGTGAATGTCACTGTATGTTATTTCTAGTTTCCTGGCTTAACTTAAGGAGGAATATTTAGTGTTGTGCTACACTCATCTGTTTCACAAATGTTCTCATGAGCATCTCCTATTATACCAATCCTAATAATTAATGCTTTGGATGGGCCATTGGTTATAAGTCAAGAACCATTTTCACCCAATCAACAAAGCTTTCCAATCATGAGATTTCTGGCATTTGACTGTTTAGGCCATTGCAATTATGGGCTTATTTTACTGAAGTTTTAGAATATTGTGTACATATCTTTCATGTACATCTGGATGATACTTGTTTCTTTTATGTTCTAAACTTCATTTTCTTTTCTTATGTGTATGTACAGCTCATATTTTCACTTGCTAGATATGAAGCTATTATTGATGCTTACTTGGATGGCCTTGAGGCTTCTGGGCAGAGTGATCTCTTTAGGGTTACAAGTGTAGCTTCCTTCTTTGTTAGTTGGGTAGACACCCTCATTGACAAAATGCTTGAAAAGATTGGAACACCAGAAGCCCTTGATCTCCGAGGAAAGATAATTAAACTGCAATATACATTTTGGTACATTTTGAATATTAACTGAATTACATGTAAGAATTTGCTTACATCATGGCATGCTTGCTATGTTTTAGGCTGCGGTCGCTCAAGCAGCTCTGGCATATCAGCTTTACCAGAAGAAATTCTTTGGTCCAAGATGGGAGGCTTTAGTGAAGAAGGGTGCCAAGAAACAAAAGGTTGCTGTGGGCCTCAACTAGTGTCAAGAACCCTGCCTACCCTGACACTCTATATGTTGCTCCTCTTATTGGACCTGAAACAATGAGCTATCTTCTTGTTAAATATAGTTTTCAATAAAGACATGATTTTCAACTTGAGTTGATGAATAATACCATTATCTTTTTGGTTATTTGTGCTATTGCAGGTTTCAACCATGCCTGACCAAGCTCTCCGAGTCTTCATAAATCATGGCACAGTTTCAAGGACAATTGACACAAACGTGTCTGAAGCTGAAGGCATTTATAGTGCACTTGAGAAGTTGGGGATTGACTGGGGCTACGTCGCCTCACAGCTCGAAGATGAGGGAGTGGAGGCTTTCAAGAAGAGCTTCGACAGCCTTCTTGATACCCTACAAGAGAAGGCAAACTCTCTTAAATTGTTTAGCTTGTAAAGCCTTTGTGGTATCCCTGTTTTGTTGTCACTGCAACTCAATAAAACAAGCGACTCTTGTCTCCTGCTGTAAAGTTAAATGGTGAGCGTTTTGTGAGACGTTTAATATGTATCGTAAAGGGGTTAGTATTTGTTTAATGAAAATTTCATTCCCTCTGTTGATCATGAAGTAGCAGATGAACTCTTATGGTTGTGGAGACTGGTCCTAGAGCAAGAGGAAATCTTCCAGGATATTTGTGATTATGATCCTTGTCAAAATACTTGTAACATTTCGGTCGACTTTTATAATTGATGGTCAAAAGTTAAATGCTTATTCAGAAAGAAAACCTTGAAGGCCTGCCCTTAGATCTGTGTTGTTTCTTCGTGGCCGGAGCAGATTCTGCTCATTCTAAAATCAGGTTTAAAATATTTTTGAAGGAAAAAAAACTGAATTTTTTGAAAAGAAATCAATGTTGAGGGTAAAATATATCATTCTTTTTTTTTTTATATAAAAAATTGTATAATTGATTACTCAATTATGTTGTACTTTTAAAATAATATTTAATTATTAAAATTTATTATTTAATCATTAAATTTTAAAAAATAATTATTTATCATTCAATTATTAATCTTTTAATTATCATGTGACGATGTTATATCATTTACACATTATATGATATTATAAATTTTGAAAATTAAATTTTACTAACATAAAGTTATCGCATCCTAAAGGTTAAGGATTAAAAAAAAATATATTTAAAATTTAACAATTAAATTAAAAACTTTAATAATCAGTTAAAAAACACGACAATATCACACTAACGGTATAATTTACCCTAACGTAGATGGATTGGTCCAAAGGACAAATACAATGTGGGTCAGGAATAGGAAGAGGCGTAGAACAAAAAAGGTGAGGCCGTTATCTTACCGCGTAGTCGAAGGGACATATTCTCTCTCAAGTAACACCGTCTTTCATCCCTCCGTCACGGAACTAAAAAACTTTAGTTTAATGGCGTCAATTTCTGCAGCTGGATCTCTGCCGCAATCCCTTATCTTATCCGCTGGAAGAGCTTCAACCAGGGTACGCCCTCTCCTCTGCCAATTTCGTCATAGTTTCTATCTAATCTCCATATCGTCAAGTAAAATGTACGTACTACTAGTTGGTTATTTCATTTCAGAGACGGTATGGACCTATGATATCTCTTTCAGTGCAACACCAGCAGCAGCAACAATCTCAGCTGATTGAGCGAAGAAAAGTAATTATAATACCATCGGTTGGGTTAGTAGCTGGAGCTCTCTGGGATTCTTCCCTGGAAGAAATTGGGATGGCAACGGCTGCCTCATCTGGATTCGCCGACAGTAATTTTCTTTTTCAATTAGGAATTCGCAGTTTCAAATCCATTTGAGTTTCACTTTTCTTCTTTTTTACTATATTGAAGTCATAAAATATACTTACTTCATTGCTAAGCTAAACATAAATTGTTGGAATTGGGAAAAACAGTGCCAGCACTTAGGGGCAAGGATTATGGGAAGACCAAAATGCGGTTTCCAGACTACACACAAACAGAATCAGGTCTTCAGTACAAGGTCACTTGTTAGGAAAACAAAATCCACTGTTACCTGTTCAAAATTAAGTTTAATTGGTGTGTGTTCTTATCAAAAATTTCGATGAGAATGTAGGACTTGCGGGTGGGGGATGGCCCTACACCGAAGATGGGAGAGACGGTTGTGGTAAGCAACAATTTTTAAATGTATTTTATATCATGTTAACAATAATTGTTTATGTCAGCAAAATTTTGCGCACAATCAGCATCAAGTTGAAACAATTATCATTTCAGACTGAATAAAATTTGTTGCTTTCGTTTAAAATATGGGCAACTCTTTGTAATTTTAGTTGTTGTTCAGCTAGTTTCATATACTGGGATGAACCTTTGGATAATGTAAAGATGGAAGCTCTGAGAAGCATTGGGCAAAAATAGCATGATATTATGCTAGTAGAACATAAATAGATCCTCACATACAGCCTACATTCCTTTATGCTATTATGTCATAAAGTCTTAAGAGAAGTAATAAAACAATGAAATGGGTTGTCTTCAAAAGTTATTAGGTCTGGAGATAGGCGCATTGAAAGGAACATTTTTTAATAATTTAACATGAAAATAAATTTAATAGCTGCAAATTTAGTGCACAACTATTATTGTTTTTATTATTTTGTCCAAGCTAGTTCAAGCAGTTTATGAGCTACAAACTATATACTGTAGGTTGATTGGGATGGCTACACTATTGGATATTATGGCCGCATATTTGAAGCTCGAAACAAGACCAAAGGCGGTTCCTTTGTGGTACATGATGCTCTCATCTTAATACTAGATTTCATTGTATGTTAGTTGATTATTGATTGTATCTGGTTTAAAATATGCAGGGAGATGACAAAGACTTTTTCAAATTTAGACTTGGATCCCAAGAAGTGAGTAGTTGCTTTTTGCTTAAATAAATTGAATAGTTCTCCTTACAACTTAGTAATGTAAAAGACAGTTCTAATTCACCTTGTTTTAGCTTTTGTTATCTAACACCAAAATTTATAGTTATACAATATTGTCATAACTAATAAATCCGTGAACCTACCGATAGATAGAAACTTTAAGGAGTGGCCACTAATATTTTTTGTTAAGATGTGATTGGCCACCTAACAGAACCTGTCACATTTAAATAGAAGTCCTAAGATTGATTTAGGTATCTCTAAATAGTAGATTTTAGTCTATGAAACCAAAATTTAGGTCTAGGAGTACGGTTATATATGAGAAAGGTTGTAACACTTTCACAACATCCATCTAGAAAATGGTATCAATTTGATTTCAAGTTATCTAAGCCTTAAAATATGTCTAAAATTACCAAATAATTTAATATTGAAAATTTCCCTTAAATTACTATAATATTTTGATAATAATTTAAAAATATTTTTTTACCTCATGAGTATTCAAAAAGACTATTTGTCACGTTTTGAAGATACTCTATCGTCGGATTCATTTAATCTTGCTTCTAGAAATAAATATTTATAAATAGCGTTTATAGTAAAAAATATCCTTCAATTTATTGGTAAGATTTTTTGTTAAAAATTATCCTCTAATCTTTTGGTATAATTTTGTGCAAAAATAAAACAAAAATCTTATTTTATTATTTTATTTTTTTAGAATTTGATTTTTTTTCTGAAAATTAAAAAGCTTTCCAATATGTTGATAAAACCTTATTTTTTAAAAGTATTGGCCCTCCAACCTGTTAGTAAGGCTTTTATTTAATTACTATTTTTTTTAAAACACATAAAATTATAAGGTTCTCTAATATGTTGGTAAAACCATATTTAAAAATTGCCTTTCACTCTATTGGTAAGGCTTTTATTTAAATATTATATTTTTTATAAAAATATATATTTTTAAAATAATGGATGATTAGATAAATAAGGAAAATAATTAAATAAAATAAGAGTATTCAAACTTGGTTAAAGTGGTGGTTGGCACACATGACTCGGCTCCAAGCACGGAAGAAGAATAGTTGCGACGTGGCTCAAGGACTCAGCTTAACAACTCTCTTGGCTCAGGTGAAGTGTAAGTCGACAGGTCATGCGAAGCGGTTCAAGTTGGGTCGGGTCGCAGCAAAACACGTAGATCTTGTTTTTTTCCTTAATTCAAAATGATGCCATTTTATGTAGAAATAAAAACCCCAACATTCCTTTCTTTTCTTTTAGAACACCAAAACCAATCTTTTTCTAAAATTTTTATTTTTTTCCTGTCTCTTTACCCTATGAACACCGAATGGATTTCCACCGACTTTTGGAAAAGTATGTCGAAAATTGGGTAACTCCACTAGAAAGTTCAACAAGATTTGGAAACTCCAGAAAACAGTCCAAAGACACTAAACAAACTCTCCTTTTCCTCTGAAAGCCTTCAAAAACCTTTCTTAAACCTAACTTAAACCTCAAAATCCCAAAATCCGCAAGGAATTCCAAAAAACAAAAGTAACAGAAATCGTATTTGTGAATGAATTTTTTAGCCCCTTTTCCTTTTTTGTTGTGAATTTGTGCTTGATTTATAGGGCATTTTTTAACAAAATTTTAGGGATTTACCGACTCAATTAAGGCTTGAATCCTACAATTTTATTATGGCCTTTCAATTTTGATTCTAGTTTCCCTTTTTTGTTCAAATAAAAAAGAACCAAACCTTGTTTGCCCAATTCATGCATACAAAATTCCAAAAAATTTGATTTGAAATCGCTTGTATGGGAATCCTAGCTAATTTGGTATTGTTTCCATTTTTTATTATTGAAACATCTTTTTGTTTTTGTTTATTAAAAAATCAAACAAAATAAAAAATAAAATAAAAAAGATAACATAATGTTTATTGGGCCAAAAAGCCTAATAATAATTATTTGGCCTAAAGCCCAAACAAAAAAAACCACACTTTGGGCTATGAACTGAAATAAATTTACCCAGGGCCTAAATATTCCAATAAAATTCACAATTGAGCAATTGGTCACATGCCCCGGATGAAAACCAATATCTATAGTTATTGTTTTTTTGCGCATCCTTGTGAAACAATACAAAGACATAGACAACCATTATGTCTAGGCTTGAAAACTGAAGTCAAATTAGAATGTGAAAGTGACTAAACTGAGTCAAAGGCAAAAGTAATCGAGGTGTGCCAAAAAAAAAAATGAAGATGACCGAATATGAGTTGCAAGTTAGAAAATTAAATGATCTGGATTGAAATAAGACTAAGGATGAATGATAAGGATTGGACCGCAAGTAAAAAAAAAAATGATCCAATCCAAGTCAAGGTAAAAAATGAGTGACCAGGACCGAACTGTTGGTCTAAAAAGTAAATGACCTAGACTTAGCCAAGGTCGAAAATGAGCAATCGAGATTAAACCGCAGGTCTGAAAAATAAAATGACCTGGACTTAACCAAAGTCGAACATGATTGATCGAGATCGAACTACAAGTCAAAAAAATAAAATGATTTGGATTGAGCTGAAATAAAAAATGAGTGACCAAGACTGAATCGCAAGTCAAAAAATTAAATGACCTAGATCGAGCTAAGGTAAAAAATAAGAGATCAGGATTGAATCGTAAGTCAAAAAATTAAAATAGCCTAGATCGAGCCAAGGTCGAAAACAAGTGATCGAGATTGAACAGCAAGTCGAAAAACTAAATGACCTAGATTGAGCCAATGTAAAAAATGAGTAATCGAGATTGAATCGTTAGTAAAAAAAGTAAAGTAACTTGGACCAAGCTAAGGTCGAAGACGAAAACATTCCTCGAAGTTCTACAGATCATATTTAGAGGTCTTAAAAAATGCAAAAAATGCTTTCAAAATCACAGGTTCAAAAATTTTTCTCAAAGTCAAAATTTTGTACATAATAGATGATAATACAAATGATGCAAATGTAACAATGTCACTGAGTGTTCAAAAAACAAGCCCTATGCAAATGCCAACTAATACCAATGCATCGATGCCACTAAATGAAATTCTGATTATGGTACTAAGGTTCTCAAGACTTTTTCTTTTGCATTCCAAATGTTTTATATTTCCAGTGAGGGGAACAAAATCAAATCAATTCAAAATACGCACTCACCTTCGTCTTTTAGAGGAACTTTCAAAACCAATGTATTTACCAAACTTTGAAGATTTTATCTTTTGCTTTTGTTTCTTTCAACTCTCCCAAAGTAATATACAATCTCTCATGACATTGTTTAATTATTAATTATTATCCCAATTTCAAAATATAAGATGCAAAGTATGCATTCTTTTTATTCTTGGCAAAGCATTTAAAATGAAAATGCAAGGATTGAAAGTGAGACATGAATAGAATGAAATGAATATCATTTATTTGGAGAAGAAACAGATTACAAATGATGGCAATGGGACAAGATAAAGGCATACAGAGATTGCTATTTGGAATAACAATACTCTAAGATAAACAATCAAATAATCATGACAACATATCTTAGATTTCTTAAAAAACTCAACCACATGATGTGTGCAGCATTTTAGAGCCTTTCAAAATATACCAATTTTGGTTTTCTCAAATGATGCTATATCCCCATTATTCAAGTCGCCTTTATAAGTTTTCAACTTAGATAAACCTTCATTTAGTTCAAATCACCCTCTTGGGTTTTCGGTTTGAACTCTATTTTTTTTCTTTTTTTTTATGTAAAGTACTTCTTCATAACATCAAAATTTATGAGATTGGAGAGATCATCTCCATCCATCTCTGTTAAGATTAATATTTCTTTAAAAAATATCCTTTTTATAAGATACAACCTTTTTCGATTTTGAGTATACTTTTTTCTGTTATCATACTGACTCAAGAGAATTCTTTTCAACACCAACTATTTTTCTTAAAATTGACGAGGTCGAACTTTTTTGTCATAAGCTCTTATAATCTTTTTCTGGTATAGTTGGCCATGACTTAGCACTGCTAGTCTCTTCTTTTCAATGAATTTTAGTTACTTATAGTGCTATTAAATCCATTCAGCTTTTTCTAATCCCATTTCTCTTAAGATTCTCAAAGACAAGATTTTTACTTTCACTGGCAATACAACCTTTATCTTATAAACTATGGGAAATAGAGTTGGCTTGGTAAGGTGCGTACTGATATTCGATGAGCATGCAAAGCAAAAGGCAATTTTTCATGCCAATCTATATATGTCTTAGTAATTTTCTACAAATTGTGTTTTTATTAGGAATTTTTATTGTTCCGTTCATCTTCAGGCGATATGGTCTTGAATTATATTGTTTAATTTTGAATTGAGCATATATTTCTTGCATCATCTGATTATTTAAATTTTTAACATTATCTGAGATGATCTTTTTTTAGAGTTTATATTTTCAGATTTTTTTTCCTGATAAACTTGCAGACCATCGACCGTGTCATATTTGCAGAAGAAGCTGTTTTGACCCATTTAGTGAAGTAATCAATCATTACAAAGATAATTTATTTTCGTTCGATGCTTTTGGGATAATGGGACCAATGACATCTATGTCTTACATAGAAAATGGTTAAGATAATGCCAAAACATGTAAAGTAGTAGGCGAAGCATGGATCTTATCAGCATAAATATGGCATTTGTGATAATTTTTTACCATAATCAATGCAATCACTTTTTATTGTTAACCAATAATATCTAGTTCTCATAATTTGTCTTATCATCATGTGTCTATTTGCATGTGCTCTACATATCCCATCAACATCCTCAATAATCTTCTTTGCCTTAGATGCATTTACATAATGTAATAACATTTGATCTCTGCTTCTCTTATAAATAACATATTCGTTTAAGAAAAAACTCATGACTAATCTTTTCAGAACTCTCTTATCATTTTTTATTGCCTGATCTGGGTATTATTGATTCTTTTAGTATTGCAAGATGTCATAATACCAAGGCTTTCCATATTTTTCTTCCTTCACATTGGTGCAATGTATCAGTATGTCCCTAACCTCTAACTTAATGGGCTAAATCTCAATATTGTTATGAATCCGAATCATTGTGACCAAAGTAACTAAGGCATTTACAATCTAGTTTTCTTTATGAGGCAAATGTTCAAATTGGACTTCCCCAAATTGCTTGCACAATTATGAGATATACTTATGGTATGAGATAAGCTTCGAATCCCGTGTCTCCAATTCTCTTTTTAGTTGATAAATAACCAAAGCCAGATCCTCAAACACCTTAGATAACTTAAATTTTTTTTATCCAAAGTAGCTTGTAAACCTATAAGATAGGCTTTATATTCAGTTACATTATTAGTGTAATTGAAGTTTAATCTTGCTGAAATGGGATAATAGTGCCTTTCAAGAGATATCAAAATTACCCCAATTCAATGCCCTAAGGCATTAGCAACCCCATTGTAGTACATTCTCCATGATTTGTCATCATCATCTTCCTCCTCTACTTTTGAGATTGTCATTAATTCTTCATCTGAAAAATCAAGTTTCATTGGGTCATAGCTTTTAATAGCATGGTTTGCAAGGAATTCTACAATGACACTTCCTTTTATTGCCTTTTAGCTTATGTATACAATATCATATTTCGAGAGCATTACTTGCCGTCTTGCAATCTTATCTGACAATGATGGTTTTTCAAAGATGTACTTGATTGAGTCCAATTTGGCTATAAGCTAAGTGGTATGGTAAAGCATGTATTGCTTGAGTCTTTTAGCTGTCTAAGTTAAAACGTAATATATTTTTTCTAATGATGAATACTTACTCCGTAAATTTCTTGTTTAAGTAGTAAATAGCCCTTTCTTTTTTACCAAATTCATCATGCTGCTCCAGCCCACATGCCATCAACTTCTTATGTACAATCAAATACAAAATTAACGGTCTCCCTTGAATAGGGGATATTAGCATTGGAAGATTTGATAGGTATTGCTTAGTCTTATTAAAAGTTTTTTGGCATTTTTTAATCTGTTCACCCAGATTATTTTTTCGGAAGAGCTTGAAGATGGGATCGCATTTGAAGGTAAGTTGAGAGATGAATCGAGAAATATAGTCCAATCTGCCCAAAAAGCCTTAGACTTTTTTTGGCGTACTTGACGGAGATAGGTTCTGAATGGCTCATATCTTGTTTGGGTCAATTTCAATTTCCCTTTCACTAATCATGAAACCCAATAATTTCCCTAACTTGGCTCCAAATGTGTATTTAGACGGATTTAACTTAAACTGAAATCTTTTCAATCTCTTAAACAATTTTATGAGATTAGCTGCATGGTTTTTTCCTTTTCGAGATTTTTTGATCATGTTATCCACATGCACCTTAATCTCTTTGTAAATCATATCATGAAAAAGTTTCACCATAACTTTTTGATAAGTTGCCTTAGTATTTTCAATCCAAAGAGCATAACTTTATAACAAAAGGTACTTCACATAGTTATAAAGATAATCTTTTTCATGTCATCTCAAGTCATTTTTATCTAATTATAATTGGAGAATCTATCCATAAAAGAAAAAATCGAATGTCAAGCCGTATTATCTACCAATGTATCAATATAGGGCAGAGAAAAATTATCTTTTGGGCTAGCCCTGTTCAGATCATGATAATCCATGCACATTCGTATCTTTTCATCTTTTTTAGAAATATGTACTATGTTAGCCACCTACTCGTGATATTTGACCACTTGTAGAAAGTTTGCATCAAACTAATTTTTTACCTTTTTAAAAATCTTCAATAGCATTTTAGGATTCATTCTTCTTAGGTTTTGTTGAACTAGTCTACATTCACGCTTCAAGGGTAGCCTATGTGTCACTATCTTGGTGCGAAGCCTAGGCATATCTTGATAAGATCAGGCAAATACATCTATAAATTCTCAAAGTAAATCTTCTAACTATTGTCTATTAGCCATTGGAAGTGAGGTGTCGACCTTGACCTCATTTTTGTTCTCGTCATCCCCTAAATTAATCATTTCAGTAATTTCTTGATGAGGGTCAATAGATTTATTCTCCTGTTCAATCAATCTCATTAGATCTAGAGGTAAAGTATATTCTTGAGAGTCCTTTTAGTGTCGAGTTCATTAGCATTAATTGAATTTTCAAAATTAAATCCTCAATTGTTATCATGATTATCTTTATATTCATTTGAAGACCTGAAATTAAATGAAATGAGAAGTATTAGCGAAATGCTTTGATTGGAAGGAAACTGTAGATTGAATAGAAGAAATGAATAAAATGCATACTTTTATTTTTTATTAAGATAATGGATAATAAGAGGCCCATATATAAAAGACCATTCCAATGCTTTTGGGCATAAGCAATTGGGAGTTATAATTATATTGAAAAGATATCAAGGACAATAGGCATATGGATTACACTCTAGTTTTTCAATCAAAGTCTAGTGGAAATGGACGGACCAAAACCTCTTCCTCTTGGGTTTTTTCACCTATCCTTTAGATAGACAGCTCGATGAAAGTTTCATCCATTTTAGTTCCTCTTTGACTTATTCTTTTGTCCATGGATACATATATCCTCCTAGCCTAAATATTTCATGTAGGTGCGGGACAACCATTGGCATGTTTTTCATCATTTTTTTGCCCCTTTTATTGTCTTACGTCCTTTTTATCTCCCATTCTTCAACTTCATACCCTAGGCCTAATTTTTCGCTGTTATTTACTATCATTGGTGGTTTCTTTATCCCCTATAGATTTTTGCCTAGCCTAACTTTAGGTTACCAACCTTTATTAACATCCAATTGACCACGATCTTACAAAAATCTGGTTGGTATAATTTAGACCTCGAGCCTACAGTATTGACAAGCTCGAAGGATCGATAAGAACACTCAAATGATTTTTTTTTTGCTGCTATATATAGAGCATTCATAGGTTGAGTTACTAGCAACTCTTATTTTTCAACCATGATCACCAATTGATCCTCCACATTGAATTTAACTTTTTGATGTAAGAAAGATGGTACAACACCTGCCATGTGGATCTATGGTCTATCTAGCAAACAGTTGTAAGATGAGAAAATGCCTATGACCTAGAATTTTACATTGAAGAAACAAGGTCTGATTTGCATAGGCATTTCAATATCTCTCAATACCTTATGCTTAGTTCCATCAAATGCTCGAACCACCATATGATTGTTTTTTATGTAAGACATATCAATGCGTAGTCTTGCCAAAGTAGACATGGGCATAACATTAATAGTCTAATCGTTGTCAATAAGGACCTTCACTATAGTATGACTCTTACACTTAATGGTGATATGCAAAGCTTTTGTACTTTTTTCTTCCTTGAGTGAAATCTCATCATCACTGAAGGTTATGTAGTGTGGCACCACCAAATTTTTCATCAGATGGTTCACATATTTCACAAATACATTATGTGCCACATAAGCTTGATTTAGCAACCTCAACAAGACATTGTGGGGTGGTTCTGAATTTAATAGCAATGATAACAAAAAAATCTTGATCGGCATCTTGTTCAACTACTAAATCATAAAGTACTCACTATGTTTTACCAACTTTAAGAACTCACAAGCTTCTATTTTAGACATAGGTTTTGGGTTATCTTTTTCTGAAATTAGTTCTAGCTCAACTTGTTTCTCCATCACTATTGTTTTCTTTTTCTTTGCTTTTTCTAGCATCTCTAGAGTATAACATCTTTCGCTTATGGTTATGCCACCTACATTTGATATGTTGATGATGTTTGGCTTAGGCATGGTATCTTCTTGCCCTTAGACCGTCACTTCAATGCTATATCTCCATAGTATAGCCCTCTCATCCTTGTAAGGGAATGGGTTTGGGACTTTTAAAGTTACTGGTCTAGGAATAAGTTTGTCCATGACTGATTTCAACTTTTTACCATAATGTATGGTTATCGGCTTTGGCACCCATTTTGGCTTATTAGTCATAGCCACTTCAGCATTTTTTGAAGCTTTTGCTTTCTCGTACAATTTGATATGGTAAGAATCTATTAGCTTCTGCACCTCATCATAAAATTGTTTGCATGTTTCAATAAAGTGACTTAGAGCCCTACTGTGATACTTGCATTTTTTATTTAGGACACATCTTCTATGATAAGTGCGTAGGTCCACTGGTTGTGCAATCTTTGCCTCGTATAAAGCATCATACAACTGACTGAATGGCATTTTGACCTCATTCACTCTTCTCTTCATGCGTGTTTTATCCTTATTTAGTGCATTTACTCTATGATTGGGCAATGGGTTACCACTGACATTGGGTGTTACTTTTTCACTAATATCGAAATTGATCAACCTTTCTTTGATTAGATTTTGCACCTTGTGTTTCAAAGAGGTACAATTTTCGATGGAATGGCAAACTATTCTATAATGATAGTCGTAGTTGGTAGTGGAATCATATCACTTGGGACAAGAAGGTTCAAGTGGTTTTGTAGGGACGGAGGGAACCAAATGATTTTTGTAAAGTTTTTGGTACAACTCTGTATAGCTCATAGGAATATGATCAAAAGTAGGTTTCTCTTGATTATTTCGTGGTTCTCGTGTATCATTTTTTGGGTTGGCTAGACGAGCAGAAGGTTTTACAGTGGTCAAGGTGTTAGGGTTGTATGGTGGTCTGAATGTTGGTTGATAGGCGAGTGGATAAGAAAGTCATGGAGCTGGTTGGTATAGGAAAACTTAAGCACGGTTTATAGTAGGATAATATACGGGATAGATAGGTTGAGGGTAAAGGGCTTTTGAGTTGCTACCCTCAAAACTCACAACTTGAGTTTCATTTTCTTTTTTATTGGGCATTCTTTTAGTAGTGGAGGGCTCTCCTCCCTCAAGTTTGTCATTCTTGATTGTATTTTCAATGATCTCGTCCAAGATTACCATGTCAGTGAAATTTTTAGTAGCATTTCCTATCATTTTCTCATAATAGGGCGACTTCAAAATGTTTATAAACAAAATCGTTGTTTTCTTTTCAGTCAAGGGTGGCTGGATTTGATCATCTATATCTTGCCATCTCTGAGCGTACTCCTTAAAGGACCCAGTCACCTTTTTCTCCAGACTTTATAATGAAAGGCGATCAGGAGCCATATCGTTAATATTGTGATATTGATTGATAAAGGATCGAGTTAAATTTTTCTAAGATCATGTGCGATTCTTGTCCAATTGGACATACTATCTTGCAGCAAACCCAATTAAATTATCTTGGAACACATGCATGAGTAATTTCTCATTACTAGCATAAGCTGTTATTTTATGATAGTACACTGTAGTGTGTGATGAGGCACTTGGTGTCGTCATACTTTTCAAACTCTGGTACTTTAAACGTTTGGGGTATCACCACATCTGTTACTAGACAAAGTCCAACGACATCCATAAAATCATAAAAATCTATCCCTTCTACGACTTATAGTCTCTCTTCAAGTATATTAATTACATGATTAGTTTTAGGGTCTTTTAAGGACTCAGCCACCTTTAACTTTAATTTTTCCTTTGATTCATCCAAATTGAGGATTTGGATCGGCTCAACTGTCTTTTCAGTGAAAATAGGATTAATGTACCTCTAAACATTTCCTTGGCTGGGTTCATGTGGCATTCTCGAATAATTATAACTTATGCATGTACATCGTTGTGACGGGAAACTTTGAGTGGATTGGTCTTAGTGTAGGCCATAACCTAGAGAATATAGTGGATCTATAACTTCTTGTGACGCATCTTCTTTTATTGATTTTCCCTTATTTAACTTTCTTAAAGCCTTAAGAATTATGCTCAATTCTCATTTAATTTCTTCCTGAGCTCTTTCCAATTTCTCAACGTGGCTTGTATTTTCTTACTCTATTCTTCTAACTCGAGCCCGGGTGTTGTATTGATGTTTAGCTATCCTTCAACCTTGTGTACAACAACTTCAAATTAGTGGTCTTATTATGAACTAACATGTTCAATGATTATGAATGAATGGATGAATACAATGCATGAAAAAAAAATTATTTGCCCCTTTAAGGACATTTAAGCAAAAATAAATTTTCATTTATTTCACTAAAGTCTGTTTTACACTGAGTCTATTATT
The DNA here is from genome assembly GCF_047325235.1 of Durio zibethinus. Lineage (NCBI taxonomy): Eukaryota > Viridiplantae > Streptophyta > Magnoliopsida > Malvales > Malvaceae > Durio > Durio zibethinus. The sequence goes on from NC_143166.1 coordinate 24,288,782, forward strand.
CTCTATTTATAAAAATGCTTAATTTGCTGATATTGATCCTTGGCTTCTTCAATAAAGTTCAACAGGTACTGTCTGTATTTTTCCTGATGGTATAATCATTGTTTTCAATGCCTCAACTTCTTTAACGATCTCTCTTGCTTTGATCACTGTCTTGCTTATTTGAGTTGCAAGATGCTTTATATACCTTTGCTTTCTTAGACCTTTTTTGCCAAACCATACATGGTAAGATCACTCTATATGCTCATTCGTGAGTGCCATGATGTGATCCCCTTGTTCGTTCAACTTTTGTTTCAATGTCTGAGCATATCTTTTAAACATTTGATTTTCTTATTGGGCCTCAACATGATCATCCTAGATTTGGGAACATTCATTTTTCAATTTTTCATTATCACAAGTCAAATCAGTAATGCTTATTTTCTTGGCTTTCACTTGGATGCACAATATTTTATGCTCTTGATATAACTCCATCTACTTCTTAAGGGCTTTGTCACGTTCCCTAACAACCTTGTGGGCTTTGCTTTCAGCTTTTAATTTTTTATGTCGTTGATGAAGTTAAGCCAAATCCTTAACTATCGTATCATGTTCCTGGAGATTTTGTCGACTCAAGCTTCTAGCTTTTCTGCCTTGTCTTTCCATTGCTATTTTTTTTCTTAAAACCTTAGTATCTCTTACTTCATCTTATCTTTTTTAGCTTCAAATTTCAACTTTGAAGGTATCTTATCCAACCCTTGATTCATTGGTTGGCAATGATCTTTGAGTGTAAACATAACCCCTTTGACCCTTTTGGCTCTCCATACCAAATACCCATAAGTGACTTTATCAGTAAATGACCTAAGACTCACTCTTTTGGTCTTTTTCCATACCTTGATTATATTATCCACCTTTTGTAGCATTTTTTGCTCACTATATAAAAAATATGCTTGAGTGAGTTTGTGTGTCACAGGGACGAATTGCTCTACCCTAAACTGCCTTCGAACTATAAGTGATGCGTAACTTGTTGCTCCCCATAAATTTAAAAGTGAAACTCCAGTCTCATCCCTACACTAGTACAACATCAGTTCACGATTCATCCATGGAGCTAACCATTTTCCCTGAATACAAGTAAGGCCTTGTAGCAAGACCATCTATTCCTTCTTAGGTTTGGGCTTTGGCCATTCACTCTCACAAAACTCTTTAATCGAAGCTTGATTATGAAAGTACAATTTGGAAAATGCATTCTTCTTACACTCAAAGTGACTTTTCATCGACGAGTGTAACAATGGTAAACAACCCACGAAATGGGTTTTACCCTTTTGACAACAATGGTTCAAAGATCTAATCGTTTCAGCCAAAATTGCAAGAGAGAGATTACAATTTTTTTCCACATGCAAAAGAAATCAATCACTTTTATTTCAATATGACCCAAGATCTTGGGAAATATCACCATGCCATATATAGCCAAAGCAAACATATCTAGCCCTAATCATAATTTAAATGTTTTGTGATAAAGTCACAGAAAAATTCCTAAGGCAGACAAATATAGTCATTTTTTTCTTGAACTTGTACTTTTATCTCTTTTTTTTTTACTCCTATGACATTTGCTAGTTTCTTACGAAATGTTATTTTTTACCTTCTGACATATATCCTATTTGGTGACTCGAGATGCAAACCTATAAGTGTAGAGTACTCTTCTATAATTGGTGTAACCTTATTGAAGATAAAGCATCTATATGAAGGATCTTGAAATTGCATAGTGACTCTAATGAGGGAATATTTAACTACCACTGAAAGGAGATGTGCAATATGATCATACTTCGTACAAAATGGCGATTCTCTAGACTGACTCATACCTTTCCATATATCAGACAGGTTTTTCAAATCATTTGTTTGAAGAGCAAATGAACTTCTTTAGGCAAAGTAGAAACATAATTTGGTAGTAAGCAATCACCTTTCTTTTTGTTGCTCTTCTCTGATTCCACTTTTACATCATTAGGTGGCTCACACTTGAAGAACATAGAGGAGGCACAAACTAGATGTTCAGTGCATTCCATGAGATTCTTTGTTGAAAATACACTTAGAGCAAGTATGTAATGCAATCTGTATGAATGTTTTATGAATGCGCAAAAAAAAGAAAAACAAAGAAAATAGTTAATCAATATACAAAAACAACATATCAACAAAATAAATACAACATCATGGTACTACTTCAGGTAAACTCTAAAGGGTTAAGGGAATATGGCCCTACTTGTGGTTTAAGCTCGTAAGGTTAACTATATGTAGTTTAAGTTATTTCTAAAGGTTCTTTTATTGTTCCTTACATCACTATCTATGATAGAGTAGTGAGGTACTTCAATCCTCGTCCATTATAGGCTACAAGTGGAAAATGTTCAATTTTTGTAGGAGTTTTTCGCTAGCCCATACAGAGACATGAAATCTCACGAAAGAATAGATACTTTACTCCCCCTTAAGGGATAAAACTCAAGTGTAGAGCTCATGTTTTGCAAATGCAAATGAATGACAAATATATAAAATGAATAAATAAATAAAATACGGGCAAGAAAAAAATCTTAAATTTATTAGGTTAGGCTTGGATAATAAGAAATCATTTACTGGCTTGACTCTCAATCTCTTTTGCGGAGTTGTCAAATTATCATAACGTATAGATCCGTAAACCTACCTCTAAACATAAACTTTAAGAAGTCGTCACCAATATTTTTTGTTAAAATGTGATTGGCCACGTGGCAGAATTTGTCTTATTTAAAAAGAAGTCCCAAGATTGACTTAGGTATCTCTAAATAATATATTTTGATCCACAAAACCAAAATTTAAGTTTAAGAGTACGATTATACGTAAATGAGATTATAGCACCCTTACAGCACCCATCCAGAAGGTGATAGCAATGTCATTTTAAGTTATCCAAGCTTTAAAACATGTCTAAAATTTATCAAATAATTTAATATTAGAAATTTTTCTTAAATTCTTCAAATATGTTGGTAATAATTTAAGAATATTTTCTCATCTCAAAAGTATTCAAGGAGATTATTTGTCTCACTTTGAAAATGTTTCATCATCAGATTCATTTAATTTTGCTTTTAAAATAAATATCTATAAACAAGGTTTATAGAAAAAAAAAGTCCTCCAATTTGTTGGTAAGACTTTTGCTTAAAAATTATTCTCCAATTTATTGATAGGATTTTATAAAAAAATAAAACAAGAAATCTTATTTTATTATTATTTTTTTAATTTTTTTAAAACTTGATTTTTTTCTGAAAATCATAAAGCTTTCCAATATGTTGGTAAAGTCTTATTTTTTAAAAGTATTGGTCTTCCAATTTGTTAGTAAGGCTTTTATTTAAGTATCGTTTTTTTGAAAACACATAAAATTGTAGAGTTCTCCAATATGTGGATAAAATCCTATTTAAAAATTAGCTTTCAATCTATTGATAAGGTTTTTATTTAAATATTATATTTTTTATAAAATATATTTTTTAAAAATAATGGATGAATAGATAAATAAGGAAAATAATTAATAAAATAAAATAAGAGTATCTAGACTCAGCAAAGGTGGTGGTTGGTGCGTACGGCTTGGCTCTAGGCACGGAAGAAGGACCACTGTGATGCGGCTCAAAGACTCGGCTCAACAACTCCATCGGCTTAGGTGAAGCAAGGGTTGATGGGTCATGCGGAGCAGTTAGGGACAAGTTGCGGCAAAACACACGGACCTTGTTTTTTTTTTTTTAGGGTAAAGTGGCGTCGTTTTATGTGGAAATAAAAACTCCAAAATTCCTTTCTTCTCTCTTACAATGGCAAAACCAATCTCTTTTTAAAACTTTTATCTTTTTACTTTCTCTCTACCCTATGAACACTGGATGGATTTGCACCAATTTCTAGAAAAATGCACCAAAAACTAGGTATCTTCACCGAAAACTTCAACAAGATCTGAAAACTTTAGAAAATAGCCCAAAGACGCTAATCAAACTCTCATTTTCCTATGAAAGCCTTCGAAAACCTTCCTTAAACCTAACTCAATCCTCACAATCTCAAAATTCACAAGGAATTCCAGAAAACAAAAGTAACAGAAATCGTATTTGTGAATGAATTTTTTAGCCCCTCCCCTTTTTCTGTTGTGAATTTGTGCTTGATTTATAGGTCATTTTTTAACAAAATTTTAAGGATTTACTGATTCAATTAAAGCTTGAATCCCAGGATTTTGTTATGGCCTTTCAATTTTGATTCAAGTTTCTCATTTTTTGTGCAAATAAAAAAAAAATCAAACATTGTTTGCCCAATTCATGCGTGCGGGATTCAAAAAAATTTGATTTGAAATCACGCATACAAGAATCCCAGCCAATTTGGTCTTCTTTCTATTTTTTATTATTGAAACATTTTTTTTGTTTATTAAAAAATCGAACAAAATAAAAAATAAAATAAAAGAGATAACAGAATGTTTATCAGGCCAAAAAGTCTAATAACAATTATTGGGCCTAAAGCCCAAACAAAAAGAACCACACTTTGGGTCATAAATTGAAATAAATTCATTCGGGGCCCAAAGATTCGAATAAAATTTACAATCTAGCAATTGGTCGCATATCCCGAACGAAAATAGGTGTTTACAAATATTTTTTTAGGTTTTATGCTTGTCTTTGGTCTCTCAAGTAGTTATTTTTTCTCCCTTTCTTTTTTTAATTTATAAGTCACTGTCAAAGATATGTATAATTTTCCTGGCAACTACATATTGAAATTTAGATGGATATTGAGGAAGGTTTTGTATATACATATCAAAATGTTACCTTTGAATGAGTTTTTCTTTTTACCATTTATTCAGGTAATTCCAGCGTTTGAGGAAGCTGTTTCAGGAATGGCTCTAGGTGGCGTTAGAAGGTGCTTGTTCTGCTTTTCTAACGCATATAACCTTTTTTTGCACTATTCACACATTGCATACTCTTCTCCATAATCTCTTTTGGCTACCAACATTAAGTGTGTCAATTAAATCCTCTGATAACCAAGAGAAAAGCATACGGTAAAAGATGGATTCTTGCTCAATGCTTTCAAGTGCATTCAACTTTTTCTACTCAGTCTGAGCTAATAATTTCGTGCAGTCCAAGCTATAAAACTTCAGGAACCTCTTGATGCCAGATGCTCGACACTTTTTCCCTTGATCATAAAAAGAAAACCAGGATTAAACAATTTCTTTTCTGTGACCATACTGTATACAAATTTCACAGTTTACTTCACAGTGATGCAGGATCATAGTTCCACCAGAACTGGGATATCCTGAAAATGATTTCAACAAAAGTGGCCCCAGACCAACAACCTTCTCGGTAAAATTCAAGTCTTTTTGGTGCACCTTGTGTTGTTTCTTTTGTTCAAATGATGCAGTTTTTTTGTGTCTTCCACAGGGTCAACGAGCATTGGATTTTGTGCTCAGGAACCAAGGGCTTATAGATAAGACTCTACTTTTTGATATTGAGCTCCTCAAAATCATTCCAAATTGATTTCTGCTCTAAGGTCATCATGTCTCAACAATTAGAGAGGGAAAATATAGAGGTTGGAAATTGTGTATATTTTATACTATTGAGCTGGTAATAGGTCCATCGTCATGACAATGAATCATGAGTAACCTTTTTGTCCCAGAGAGGTTTTCTTGATACTGTCAACACTGGAAGCTGAAGTCAGCCATAGGTGAAAATATTGGAAAACATTGGGACAGGAATGTGAAGGATATCTTTCATGAAAGCAGGGAGGCCATGAAATAAAGTATAACTCTGCTAATTGGTTTTTGGCATTTCTTTATCTTACCAACTAAATTATGATGGTCTTAAGAAAGATCTGGTTGGCCATTCTGTCCAAATTTTGTTATTCCAAAACCTCATTTCAGTGTCACAAGTTTTGTAACATTCGTGTATATGAAAGTGGGTTTGTATTGTTGCTTTTGCTCATACTCATAAAAGCTCTGGTTTTCTCTACAGACTTCGTAGAAGTTTGTTATTCCTATAATTTGTTTTGTTGCAGAGTCTTAGCTCTCACGTGAAAATATTACTTCATGCCTACAATTATAATCTCCATCATTATAGACGAAAGGGCAAGCTTCTTTGAACTCGTGTCACCCTGTGCAGTACGAAGCAGGCCAAGGATGAAGGCCAATTGACTTGACTCAGTTTGCACCCATGCATTATTGACCCAGATGTCATAATTGTGTTCATTTATGGGTACTCTGCCATTAACATTGGTTTAAAACTTTTCCAGTGCTTGCTTGTATTTCAGTTTCACTGCAATGGTATTTAGTTGATTCAGATAATTTGCTTTAACCGGTATTCAGGTCCTATAACTTGCTGTCTTACCCGCTTTTGTTTTTGAAATCTCAACCACTACAAGGAAGAACTTGAAGAGTTCATATTCTTGACTGGTAAGAAGAGATCCCGCTGAACAAAACCAGCAGTTAAAAGTTGAGACAAGCTTGGGAGATTGGTGGCTATGTAATTATGGGTGCAGTAAGCAATTAAGATAGCCCCCTATGACGGTTATTTGGCCAACTTAAATTTTGATAAGGTTTGTTTTAAATTGTTTGTCTAGAAAGACGTGTAAGGTGGGAATTCGAACCCACTGTCACCATCCCTTGCCCTGTGGACCAAAAATAAATTCTAATAAGGTTCAAAGCACACCAGTCTCAAGTGCATGTAATAGCGATAATGATAGTTTACACAACGTATCCTGCTGATCATGTTGCTATCCTGCCCGACCTAGGATAGTGTCGTTTATTTGGCTGCCTAATCTAGTCAAAATAAAACAGAAGCATTTAGTGCTTTCTGATTGACTTCAAGATAACAACTTCAATGCTTCGGAAAGGAATCCGACGCAAGTACAGAACACCTAAATCAAACTTTGATCGTGAACTAATCATAAATATTATAGCAATAGACGATGGCCATTAGAAAATAGAATCCAGAGATTGCTCTAGTTATCACAAACCAATGTTTCAAAACAGAACAACAAAACCAACAACCAAATATTCAAATAGCGATAAGATAGCAGTGTAGCAGCTGTTATTTTACGATCGCACCACTATCCGTCATTGTTATTAGAGGAAAAATGAAAAAAAATTTGAATTTCATCTATAACAAACGAATCACAGTCGAAAATTATTGTGTAACGGTGAATAGCGGTAATAGCGAGTCGCTATTGCCTGCTATTACCGCTATTCCTATTTTCATTAAAAAAAAAAATCATTTGATTCTATTTAAAAACTTAAAATAAAAACAGCAAGAAAGAAAATAAACATCAAATTTACAAATTCAAAAAAAAAAAAAAACCCACAAAACTTAAAACTTTCAAAAATATCAATTCTTTCAAATTCAACTTTAATCAAAATCAAGTATATGTAGTTTAAGGTAATCAATTAATTCAATACTCAAATTACTCTTTTTTTTTGAATTTTCAAATTTGCCATGATTTTGTATGTTTTGAATTAGATTGGACTATGATACATTGGTAGAAGGAGACAGGAGTTATTGAGACTTGAAATGAAAGACAAAAGATGAGAGTGAGACTTGAGATTGAGGGAAGCAAGCAGATAGCACACACCAAATAAAAAGAGAATTGAGAGATGAGGATGAGGATGAAAGTTTGGAGGAAAAAAATTATTGAATGCAAGGTGAATGGATTATTGTTAAGAAGTAAAGGAAGTAGACTTGAGGTTATTATTGTTGAAAATTGCCCACAACATGGAGGCTACTAAGTTTGATTTACTGTAAGTTTATAAAATGTAATTCTCTTGACTCATAAATAATAATGCTCTTACTTAATTTATGAATGTCTAATCACTTATTATTTATTTATACATAATATAATTTAGTAATAATTTGATAAGTATGGTAATTAAATAATTAAATATATCATTTGTTATGATTATTTATTTTTCACATGTTTATTTATCTCTTGTTATTTTTTAATTATCATATAAATAATTTTTTAAATATGAATATTTTACTATAAAATTTTTTTTTAAATAAATAAAACACAAGATATGATATAAATTACTTTAAAAATCATAAAATAAGAGGTTTTATGATTAATAATTAAAATTATTATATTTTATAGCAAGTTGAGCAAAATTTAAAAAAATTCACTATCCCGATAATCACAATGACCGTGAAGGTTTCTGTTATATTTGTAACCGTGACAGATGTAACACGATAAAAAACGTGACTGCTACCACAATTTAAATCACTGCCAACAACATTACGAAGAAAATAAATTAAAACTTCTACTTACCCACAAAATTATATAGTTAATTAACTGAAAGTTGTAGCCGCTTGTAACGAACCGTCACCTTTCCTTTCACACCAACTACCATAGCATTCCAGTAAATCTCAGGAAAAGTTGACACAAGCTCCAATTCAAAGTTCCTCAACAAATGGCTCCATATACCTTTTATCTGAAGGTAAGCAAACGGTTCGCCAGGGCAACCATGCCTGTCCCCTCCAAAGGAAATATATGAGACAGCCCCTGTTGCCCTGTTGCTTTGTCTTCTTCCCTCCCCGCAGAGAATCTATCAGGATCATAAGAGTCTGGATCCTTGTAAATGTAAGGAAGCCTGTTTGCAAATGCTGGTGATGTTGCAACAATGTGACTTTTTGGGATGTCATACTCTTTCCCATCTCGGGTTTTTACACTAAAATCACTGTGTGAGCAGCGTAGAAGCATAATCAATGGGGGATGAAGTCTCAAGGCTTCCTTAATGCACCGATACAAGGTGTCCATCTCAGATAAGTTATCGTAATCAACCTTGCTTCCATGCTTTTGCATTAGTTGTTTCTGCCCCTTGAGCACAGCAGATAGGAACTCCTTGTGACGAGGGAGATAGGCACCAGTCCAAGTAGAGGTGATGGAACTAGTATGCTGCCCAGCAAAGAGAGCAGCGATGAGCAAGCGGGTTACTTCAGCCTCAGCAGTCGGGCGACCATCTTTGTACTTAGATTCAATGAAACATTGCAACATGTCGTTCTCTGACTTGCCAGCACTTCTACGGTAAGCTATGATATTTCCCAAGATTTATGCAAGCTTCTTTCGAGCTTGGTCACGACGTCGATGAGGAGGGATAGGCAGGTAAGGGAAGATAACACTGATAGGGAGCATGCCATTGTCAAGATCATGGAAGAGTGCAGACACATCATCAAAAAGCTTACCACATACTTCTCTACCCAAAAGACACCTACAAGCAGTCAAGATGATCAGATGCTCCAGCTCGTACTTGATGTCCCCCTCACCGCTATCCCCCTACTTTGAGAAGTAGTCCAATTCCAAAATGATTAGAGAACAGAATCACAACTATGGAGTTACAACATTGTGAAAGTATGCAACACACTAACACTGAACCATACAAGAAACCTTGAATTCAGTACAAAAGTCACAAAACTTTCTCTTCACTAACATGTCATCTGACCTCCCAAACCAAATATACCTAGTGTTTATTATCTTTTATTCATTTTTATTCATCAGTGCAGTCCAAGGAGTAAACTTGAGTGGGTTATTCACAGGCAATCATCAATTAATAAAAAGCCACCAACACACATTCGTTTTCACTTATAAAGGAAAAAGGAAGGTGAACATATATTTTTTGCAGGAACCATAACAACTTGAAATATAATGCTCGAATTGATTTTAAAGAAAGCAACATCAATATCCAGAACAAGTTTGTTAGCGTGTGCAGATTATACTTCAAACTTCGGATACTCTAAAATCTATGATGTCTCCTGACCATCTCAAGTTTACATAATCCAAAATGAAATAAGAAAGTACTTTTATTCAACTGGGTTCATTTATTATCCACCAAACTTCAATTTACGGGAAAACAACGCCATGTTAGTCAAAACTTCATTTTCCCTTTATCAGATACACCAAAACTATCGAATAAGAACATAAACCAAATTTCTAACAGTATCACTCACCGCAGCAACTGTAACCATCTGATCCACAAAAACCTTAAGTTCATTAACTCTAAGGGCCTCCGTAAAGAACCAGAACTGCTCTTGCCTTAGAGAGGTGCGCTGAAACCTCAGGCCCAATCAAGAAAGTTATCTTCTTGTTAAACAAGTTCAACGTGAAAACACTGCCAAGTTTTGGGTACTCCTCCCGGAGCATCATGATGGGCCCTTTCACGATTCAAAGGAGCCCACCAATTACTGGCCAGGTTTTGATTACTGGTGGCACTCGGGATCATTATAACTCTAATATCATTTGTTTGAAAGTTAATACGCACATATAACATTCACACATAAAATAATAAACTTAAAACTAAAATAAGAATACGTAAATATATATATTTTGACTCAACTCAAAATAATTTATTTCAAATGTAATTCACTAACAAATAAATATTTATAAATATGATATTTTTAAAATGAGAAAAATCATCAAAAATTCGTTACTCGAAACTTAATAAAAAATTTAATTACATCATTTTAATACTTTACTTACTTAGCTATTATCTTGATATCTAATTATCTGAGATTATCAAATCAAAACTAAAATATTTTATTTATAAAAATAAAATTTTTTATACCTTTATCAAACCTCCGATATGAGATTTAAATTTTTATAATTTTATTTAACTTTCAATGTAAAATTTTAAAATTCAAAGTAAATCTCAATAACTCACTTCTTAAATTAAATCTAGGAATTATGAGGTAAGAAAGATGTAAGCTTGGCCACTATTAGAGTGGCTACTATGAGAACAATTATGTTTAAAAACTTGTCGTCTATTTCCATGGCTGCTTGATTTGATAAGTTTCTATCAGTTCTCGGCTGAAAATCAAAGAAAAAAAATAAGAACCGTAAAATTTAAGAAGAAAATTAAGGTACGGAGAAGAGTCTTGAATCAATGCTCTCTTAAGACAAAACTTTGACTAACTTGAGTCCAACATTCCACTACTCGAAAAGTAAAAATAAAAGGAAAAAACAAAGGGTCAGAATGGAAAAATAGCGAAAACTGATTCTGCTTTTTTTAAAAAAATTTTGTTATGTAAAATGTTTTTGTAGGAAATCAACAAAAGGAAAATTTTTTTCAAAAAATAAGTTAATAAACCCAAGAAATTAAAGATAAAAAATAAAGAAATTAAAGCTAAAAAAATGAAGATTACATCCAATTTGAGATTCAAAATGTAGGAGACTAGGAAAAAAAAAAAAAAAAAAAACAAATAGAGACAAGGTCACTTGGACTAAAGAGATACGTAGCAAATTGAGAATCACTTTTTTTTTTTTTTTTTAATTTTCTCACTGCAGTAAAAGAAAAAAAAAGAATGCCAAAAAAACTTCCCAAATTAAAAAGCTAAGCAAAGATGAGAAGTCGATAAAATAATTTATATTTAAGAAATTTTAATTTATATTAATTTGATAAAAATAGTTTATTAAATTCAGATTAAAGGTGAGATGTGTATTTTAAAAACAAAGGAGATTGGTTAGAGGTGAGTTTTAAGATATTTTATCTCCATTCATCCCAATAAATATATAAAATATATTTTTTTATTATTTATTTAATTTTATATTTATATATAAATATTAATAAAATTATTATTTAATATATTAATTTAAAAATATTATAATTATATAATTAAAAATTAATTTATATTATAAATAATATTTTATAAATAATATATTAAATTTAAATTATTAAATTATTTTTAAATCGAATGAGAGTTAAATATGAGTTATATATATATATGTTAAATTAAGTTAAATATAAGAATAATAGTCCGATAATAAATTAAATCAAAATCAAATAAAAAATTTTAAATAAAAAAATAAAACTATCCCCACCCAATTCGTTGTTATCAACAGTTGTGACTTGATTTTAAAGAAAGATTAGTAAATCTAAAACTAATCACTGTTTTATAATTGAACCAAACCATGAGACTAGAAGCTAGCTTGGAGTGCTTGCTGGATTTGGTAAAAACCGCGGGTCTCCAAGGAACAGTTTTGCTGTTGATGTGTCATATTGTAATTGGACGAGGGACTTTCATCATAATTTTAGAGTTAAATATAAAAATAATTCATGATATATATATTTTTTCTTAATATGATACTTAAAAATAAAATTATAAATAATTTTTTTTTGAAATTTAAAATTTTATTTTATCAAATATTTTAATATTTTAGTTTAACATCATTAATCAACTTGTTAATATGATATTAATATTCAATAAAATCTGACATGTGACATAAATGTCTAATAATAATCGCATCATTTATTTTTCAATAACATTTAAATAAAAATTCTAAAACTTAAAAAAAAAAATTTATTCAAAATTTAAATGAAAAATAAAAGGAAAAGGAGAGATAAAGAAAGAATCAAGAGAAAGAAAAATATTTTTTATTAACATAACTAATTTTAAATTCATGCTATGTACAGATAAACAAATGATTATAATTTTTGTTATATATAACATTATTAGCATTAAAAAAATTGTACGAGTAAAATATTGAAATATATATATTGGCATAATAAATACATGGTTATATTTAACTTATCTACTTTTTTTTTTTTTACAATGTTGGAAAGTCAAGTTTTAGTTTTTATCGAATATTTAAGAATATTATGTAATTTCAAAATATTAGTGTTAGTAACCACCCATAATGGGCGGGTTACAACCCATTAAACAACTACCCTGGGTAATTTACCTTGAATGAAAAATTGCTATAGGCAATTTATATCACAATAAAAATAATGTCACCTATTTTTGTTAATGTAGATGGTATTCGACTATTAAAAAAAAGGTGAGAAAATTTATTTATTTTAAGAATAATGGTGCACCAAAATATATACAGTTTTTACATGTTAAAATAGTGCTAAAATTTAAAATTTTGGATATTTTTTATGCTTTTCATGCTATTTTCATGGCTTTAGGTGTTTCAAGCACATGATTCAATTGCATGCAAGCCATGTATGTAACTATATAAAACTCACATTCGGCCAACCATATAAGCAGAATATTGCCCACCATTGGTCCAGGTTCAAGTATATGCAAGCCCACTTGGCTCCCAAGCCATTCGGCCAAAGTAGAATTTTGAGACAAGCATTTTTTTTTTTTTTTTGCTTAAAAATGACTTGCACTTGGACTTTATCATATTCGACTATACAAGGAGAAAGAAAAGTTACAAAACCATGGATTTTACAAGCTCAATCCATTTGGCCAAAAGTATTTTATCCAAAGAAGAATCAACATTGATAAATGATAATACATAATCACACTATTCTTTACGCACTTCATTCAGTTCCTTTTCCATGAAGCTTTCTTTACCCTCTCACTAAAAAAAAAAAAAATTAGAAGTAAATGTTAAGAAATGATAACATAATGTACCTTTATATTTTTTTTGAAGATATAACAAGTTTATGAAATTTATACTAACCATGAATGGTGTGGTCATAAAATCATGTAATACTATCTCTTGCATAAAACGAAGGACATAATATCCACATTCAATATTACCGGGTTGACGAGGTACTTGAAAATTAAATTGAGTGGGTTTAAAAAATATTTATCTGCATAAACTCAGCATAAAAAGAATAGATTTTACATTTACCGATAATGACACGTATTTTGATTTTTTTATCTTCTTATTGAATGCAGATATTTTCTTAAATTGAAAAGAAAAAAATTACTTAATACATAAATAAAATTACTTATGAAGAAACAGAAGATATATAATATAATAAAGTGTACCTCTTTATAAAAGTTTGAATATCGGGATTAGGCATCACCGTTGGATTAACTGAATTAAGTAAGTATGGCATTAAAGATTTTGTGTCAATCACAATAAGTACCCAATGACGACTGCAAAATAATAATAATGATATACTCAAATTACGCATCTGATCAAATTTGGGTAAGGTTAGAGTAATTAAAGTTGGAATATAGCATACTGTGCATTATAGGGGAGCAAATAATAATTAGCTGGTCTTTTCATGCATAGGATCACATGATTAGCACGATAAGTAACTGTGCCACTCTACTCACTAATGAAGTTGGGGTCAATGAATCTAAATCTGTTAGTCAACAGTCTCCCCTTGAGCTCTCTATATAGGAAGCTATACAATAACAATCAACACTACTAGTTAGTATTACACCCTAACATAGATTACTACATATTGAATGTGCATATTTGCATTTATAAGCTAACCTCATATAAGCAATGATATCAACAGCTGATAATTCATCCAGTTCACAAAATTCTTTAACCTCCTCCACACCAATGAAAAAAAATGATGGTTTATCAAATAACCATTCCGTTATGAAGTTTCCTCTGGATAAATGTTCCAGCGAATATTTGGATAACTCATCCATGGAAGCCTGAGCAAGGGTTATACTGTGAGTCTGAACATCCTGCTACAATATTTAATGAAATATAAGTATTAAAACCAAATCAATCAATATAATAAACAAATTAATATTCAAATTATAAACAATATCATACTTCTTGGGTGGTAGTGGAGGATGGGATCGCTTCCTTACTTCCAACGAAAGGTTCTCATATGGGAATGAAGCTATCAGGCTGGTCTACTGGCATAACCTGCTACATTGCTGCCAACATGGACTTCAAAGTAGCGAGTGTTTGTTGTTGGTCATTGAAGCGTTGCTTTTGGTCATTAATTTGTTACTGTTGTTGCTCAATTATTGCTTCATATTGTGCATTTCTCATTCATGGGGTTTTTGGTTATTTACTAAAAAACGTTGATGCTAAGAAAAATTTACTAACCCCACGAACTTAACCAGGCCTTTCTTTAATGCTTAATGCTAAAGACAAAGGATATTCACCATACTAGGTTGCCAATTCACCAGATTTGATTTTGCCAGCATAATCATCTTGAAAGACAATAATAAATTAGGTTGTAACAACAAATCTATAAAAGCTAGTATACACTCATGCATACAACGACAATACCAATCATATATTATATAAAAAAAGTAGTTATACATACAATCTTTTTTACTATTTTTTCGGTTGCTTCATTTGCGAAGGATCCATCCTTTCGTAAATGTCCTTGTTTCTAGACATCCCATCTGAAAACTTCTGTGCTAAAGCTCGTTAATTCCTATTAAATTATCGTAATAAAAGAATCAAAATGTATGAAATGAATGTTCATAAATATTCATTAATGAGTATAAAACAAGTGTGGAAATACATACAAGCTCATACTTCACATTTGCATATCCCTTTCTTGCTGTTCGATGGTGATATTGTTGTTTGGCTCGAATGTCCCATTATTGTTCTTTGATTTTCTACAAAATCAAGAAATTACGTCAATCACTTATGAAGATCAAAGGCTATATTGCATAAAAACTTATAAATAATTTTTAATGAAAATGTGTTTGTGTACTAAGAAATCTTCTAAAAGTCGATATTGAATAAAAATTATCCAATCTTCAACACTTATGACATCTGCATATGCTGCAGGTGGAACAGTCAATACATCACCTTCACTAGCCAACGGTAAAATATATTGGATTGTCAATCTACTTTTAAAGTCTTTGAATGCTTTTCCAATAGATTGCAACACAATCTGTTTACAATCAATTAGGAAGACGTCGAACCGTTCCTAAATAAGTTAACACAATTAGTATGAACACATTGAATTTCAATTAAATGATCATTTAACAAATTTTATGAAACAGTTGAATAAATATACCATAATCGACTACCATATATTATCATTTAGATCATCAGGAACTCATCGCCAATTGGTGTATGTAATTGAAATCCTACGACGAACGATGGCTCTAATATGAGTAGCCATATTGGCAACTCCTTCAGACACAGGCTATCCACTTTGATTGAAGTTAACATGAATTTTTGTGTCAGTCATTTTGATTTATATATTTGGGCCCCTTCCCTTTCTTTTTTAGCCTACACGTCTGTCTTGTGCATATTCATTAAAAGGAGAATGATGTTGTTCAGAGTCCATAATACCTGTAATCTTGATATAATTATACGAATTACACAATATGACCATCTAAATTAAATACTGTATGTAATTTAATACAACCACTACCATACAACGTACAGAAACACCAGTCAGCACACCATTCAGCAATGTGTTCAGACACACCCTTCAACAAATCACTTAGAAACATCATTCAGCATATGATTCAGCCCCTCAATTTCATACAAATCCATTCAGCAAAACAATATCAGATAACAAGGTTAAGCAAACCATTCAACATATATATGATTTAGACCCCCAATATCATACAATACCATTCGGCATTACAATATCAGACAACAAGGTTCAGCAAACCATAATGTTTAATGCGTACTACATAGAAATAACATACTTGCAATATGAATAGAATGTTGGATGACTATGCTTATGGTGATGTTAATGAAAATATATAAATGCATATGTCAATATTAAGGAACCAAAAAATAAAAAATCTCTATCGAATATTGTAAATAATACAGTAAACTAAAAAAAAAAAAGACTTATCGATAAAAATAGAGGTGCACAACATTGATTTGTTGAAGGTCGGTGGTGACGATAGGGATAAAGAAACCAATGGTCTGATAGAAATATGTCTAAGGGTTTGGTTGAATAACGCAGCTTTTAATCATTCTGTGTACCAGTAGTCTACGAATTTCAATATTCAAGGCAGGGAAATGAATATAAAATTAATTATTAAAGGCATTTCTATGGAACAACGCCTTCAATAATCTCTTAAAAATTTTATTGGAGATTATTGAAGGCATTTTTTACAAAAAAAACGCATTTAATTTAGAAAAAAAAATGCTTTTTATAATTCATAAAAATTCTAAAAGGCGTTTTGAGTAGAAAATCACCTTTAATGATGATGGATTTCAACGGTTTATAATAAATTATTAAAGGCATGTCATAATAAAAGATGTCTTTAATAATCTCAAATTTTTTTTTTAAAATTATTGAAGGCGTTGTTATATGCAAACACCTTCATTAATTATCTACAAAATCTAA
Source organism: Durio zibethinus (assembly GCF_047325235.1). NCBI lineage: Eukaryota > Viridiplantae > Streptophyta > Magnoliopsida > Malvales > Malvaceae > Durio > Durio zibethinus. The sequence goes on from NC_143166.1 coordinate 24,305,742, forward strand.
TATGAGTTATTAAAGGCATTTTTCTTGAATATATGGCTTTAATAACCGTCTTAAAATTTATATGGCTATATATTAAAGGCATTTTATAATAGAAGACACTTTTAATAATTCTCAAAATTTTTTGACGAAAAATATTGAAGGCGTTTGTTATTAACAAACGCCTTCAGTAATAGATTACTAAGTTTAAAGGTATATGAAAGTGATTTTTCTAATAAAAACCTTCTATAACTATCGTGGTATATTGAAGGTATTTTATAATAAAAGACGCCTTTAATAATCCCAAATTTTTTTTTATGGAAATTATTAAAGGCGTTATTATCTGCAAATGCCTGCACTAATTATCTACAAATCTAATAGGAATTATTAAAGGTATTTTTCTTGAATATCTGCCTTTAATAACCGTGTTAAAATTTGTATGACGGTATATTGAAGGTATTTTATAGTAGAAGACGCTTTTAATAATTCTTAAAATTTTTAAAGGGAAAATATTGAAGGCGTCTGTTATTAACAAATGCCTTCAGTAATGGATTACTAAGTTTAAAGCTATATTGAAGGTGCTTTTTTGAATAAATGCCTTCTATAACCACCGTGGTATATTGAAGGTGTTTTATAATAAAAGACACCTTTAATAACCCAAAAATTTTTTTTAAGAAAATTATTGAAGGCGTTGTTATCTACAAACGCCTTCACTAATTATCTACAAAATCTAATAGGAATTATTAAAGGCATTTTTCTTGAATATACGCTTTCAATAATTGTGTTAAAATTTGTGGCGCAGTATATTGAAGGCATTTTACCGTGAAGACACCTTTAATAATGCCCAAAGTTTTTATAGAGAAAATATTGAAGGTGTCTGTTATTAACAAATGCGTTTCATAATGGATTACTAAGTTTAAAGGTATATTGAAGATACTTTTTTGAATAAACGCCTTCTATAACCATCGTGGTGTATTGAAGGCATTTTATTATAGAAGATGCCATTAATAATTACTAAAAGGGATGCTTAAAGGTGTTTCTCTTGAATATACGCCTTCAATTACCATTTTTCAGTAGAAGACTTAAAATAAAAGCACTTGGAAATTATTCAATGTGTTAGTACCTAAAATAAAATATAAGCATTTAGTAATGGCGTTTTTCTACAATAAACGCATTCACTATTCGTCATAAATTTTGAGCATTGAAATAATGAAGGTGTTTTGCACTGGAACACGCTTTCAGTAAATTGCTTCAAAATATGAAACGAATTAGTCAAGGTATTTTTCTGGAATTTTAACATTTAATAACCCCTATCATAACGATTTTGGAGCCATCCGATGAATTTGAAAATGAAAATAAAAGAATGAAAAATAGAGTCGCCTCCAATCTTTTTTGGCTAGGTGCGATTGGCCACCTATTAAAATTTATCCTTATAATAAGATTTTAAAATTAATTAAAATGTATTAAAAAGATAATTTCACGGTCTGCGAAATAGTCTGAGTTCGGGAGTCGATTACGCATGAAGAAGGATTAGCACCCCTACGACGCCTGTTTAAAAATGGTACCACTTAACTACATGTTATCCTTTGATTTTGATTAAAAATAGTCTCATTCTTGGTGTTTGAAAAAATAATTTTCTTGATTTTTTTTGGAAATTGGTTTGTTTGGTTTTATTTTAAAAAATTTATTATTCAAATTTTATTCGAGAAAAATAAATTAGAACCTTTTTTATTGAAATAATTCTCAAAATACTCCATTACGCTGGTAATATTAGAAGAACTCTTTCTCACCCAGAGCTTAGGCATTGTTTCTCAGATTACCTAAGAATCTCATCCTCGGAAGTTCGAATTTACTTTTCATAAAAATTATATCATGCATGCAATGAAAATAATAACATGATGCATACATTTTTTTTATTTTTAGAAATTTAATTAATTTTTATTATTATTCTTATTTAAAAGAAATAAAGAACAGAGGAATTTTTATTGTATTGAATATTTTTTATAAATATTCCAATACACTGGTAATATTTAAGAAAAAATCTTCTCACCTAAGGATTTCTTAAAGCATCTCTACTCGAAATACTTTTGGAATCTCATCATCGGACAAAATTTCCTTTTTTCTCATTTTTTATTACCAAATTTTAATTTATTAGTTAATTTTATTATTATTATTTTATAAGAAAAAAAGAAAATTTTTATTGTATTGAAAATTTTTTATAAATACTCCAATACACTGTAGTATTTTAAAAAATCTTCTCACCTAGAGATTTCGTAGGTATCACTACTCAGAGTACCTTTGAATCTTATTGTCGGACAAAAATTCTTTATTTTTTCTTATTTTTTATTATTAAGTTTATTTTTTATTTTTAAAGTTCATTTTTAAATTAACAAAATTATAAAAAAATATTTCATCATTTAATCTAACAAATATAAATATTTTAATATGCATAAATATTAATTAAATAATATATAAAAAATTAAAAAAAATTAAAAAAATTTTTTTTTACTTGAACCGGATCGGTCAACAGTTCGATCAACGTGGATCTGATCGGCTTGACAGTTTAGGTGCAGTTCGACGGTTCAGCTTGATCTAGGTGTGGTCTGATTGGTTCAGTGGTTCGATATCGGTTCGGATCGATCTAGGTGGTTCGGTTCTGGTTCAGGCGGATCGATTAGAGACTGATGAAGGAAGCGGGTCACGGGTCAGGTACGTGAACCCCGGATCGTGTCACGGGATTGATGCATGGATCTTTAGGGTTCAAAATGACGTCGTTTTAGGCGTTTATTGAAACGACGTCATTTTGGCTATTGATAGCTTATATAAAAGCAAAAAAAAAATTTTTTTTTCGATCATTCTCCCCTCTCCAAAAAAAAAAAAAAAACTCTATCATTCAACCTTTTTTTTTTTAAGGCTGACATGGGGCCAATGGCCGTCCGTCGCTACGATGGCCATGATCCTCGTCGGCGGTGAGCTTTGACCACCGTCGTCGGTATTGAAAAATTTTAAAAAACACCCACAAACTCTTCTTGACCTCCTGAACATAGATCCGACCTTTTTTTCACCAAAAAGAATCTCTAATTCCCTAGATCTACTCTTGAAGTTTTAGTGAAATGATTTTTTTTTGGTATTCTTGCATTTTTATTTTTCGTTGAAACTGACTGACTTTTTTTTTTCTTTGTGCAGGGGCTCTCGGCACTGGGTTTCTCCTTAGGGGAGGATTGAGTTTTTTTTTGGTAAAATCTAGTTTTTTTCACAAGGTTCCCTCTTTTATTATGTTTTCCTCTTTCTTTGTAGGGTTTGGCTAAAAGCTCTATTTATAGAGCTCTGGCAGTGCCTTATGCCTGAGAGAGTGGCACAGGGCTAGGCATAAGGGTGCAAACACGAGCCCAATGCCTCTTTTATTTTTTTGGCAACATTCGACAGTGGTAGGGCTAGGCAACGGGATAAGTGATCAGAGTATGGGTGGTAGGGTAAGGTGAGGGATGGGTAGTAAGGTATGGTGGCAGTGGTACCGGGGAAGGCACTACTGCCATCCTCTATTTTTTTCTGTTTTGTTTGTTTTTTTTTTTTGGTATCTTGTCTTTTGGTATTTTTTTGTATTTTATATTTAATAATAATAATAATATTATTATTTTTTGCCAGACAATTTTGATGTCCATAGCTGCCTCTCTTTGCACATTATTAAGAATCAAGAATAGGGCAAAGACAAAGATAACAATTTTATCCGAAATCCAAAAAGATATTTTTTTTCTTTTCTTTTCCTCTTCTTTTTTTTTTTTAACATAAACTGCTCAGAAAGTTTTTCTCATCAAATCGAAAATGCTCCTCTCACTGAAGGCTCGACAACTTTTAAAAATTTAAAATCTAAAAAAAAAGCTCTTTTCAGTAGAGGCTCAACAACTTTAAAAATCCATATTGAAAAAGCTCCTCTCAGCAGAGGCTCAACAACTTTAAAATCTCATTTTGGAAAACCTCATCTCAGCAGAGGCTTAACAACTTTAAAAATCTCATCTTGGAAAAGCTCCTCTCAGTAGAGGCTCAATAACTTTAAAAATCCATCTTGAAAAAGCTCATCTCAGTAGAGACTCAACAACTTTAAAATCTTGAAAAAGCTCCTCTCAGCAGAGGGTCAATAACTTTAAAAATCTTATATTGGAAAAGCTTCTCTCAATAAGGGCTCAACAACTTTAAAATCTTTAAAAAGCTTTTCTCAGTAGAGGCTCAGCAACTTTAAAAATCTCATCTTTTCTTAAACTTGAGTTCTAATCTTTGAACAAGTAAATTTCTCTCTTTTGAAATCTTTTTTTTTATTAGGAAATGAAAAGTCTATGTCCTCATTATTCATGGATGCATGTACTTAGTGCTTTAAATGCAATGCATGTAATGCAATCAAAATTAATCATTGCGGTAAAAAGGTTTTCGAAATCTCTCACTTTTGGCTTTTTTTTTTATCAAAATTCTTAACAATTGCCATATGATCAATCTTAACATCTGACCATTGAATTCTTTCCTACAAATACTTTACAACATCAATGTCTTCTCATCCTTTTCTCTTATTTTTTCATTTGCCTTTGTCCACTTTTAAAAAGTAATACTAAGATCTTTCAAGCTTGTTTTTCTTTTCATTATTTTAAGTCCAAGACCAATAAAATGCAATCACACATTTCTCCTATTCATATGGCAGACAAAAAATGAGAATAAAGGAATGGATAAGTGTTATTTTCAAAGAAAAGATAGCATATTTTATTAGATTAGTAACAAGTGCATGGCAAAGTATTTGAGTTGAAACAAAGGTGCCCAAATAATGATTATAAGATGAACAAAATATTCTCAGATTCTTTTTCTAAAACTAAATTAGATGACTTCCTTGATACTTCAGAGTTCATCAAACTACACTTGCCCCTGTTTTGTGGAATGATGCTTTTTCTTCGCATCTAAGCTACATTTTTTAGGTTTTCAGCTTAAATGAGTCATTATTTTTTATTTTTTATTTTTTTTTTCTCTTTTTTCTTTCAAGCAAAATATTTTTTCACAGCATCTGAGTTTATTAGAGTAGGTAAATCACTTCCATCCATCTCTGCCAAAATCAATGCCCTACCAGAAAAGACCTTTTTCACCACATATGGGCCTTTCCAATTTAGTGTCCATTTTTTTCGATTATCATGTTGATTTGGAAGGATCTATTTCAGCATTAAATCTCTTTCCCTAAAGCAACAAGGATGAATTTTCTTGTCATATGCTCTCACCATATTCTTTTGATATAATTGACCATGACAAAGTGTTGTAAGTCTTTTCTCTTCAATGAGGTTCAACTACTCGTAACGATTTTGAACCCATTCTGCTTCCTCTAATTCTACCTTCATCAAGACTCTCAGCGAGGAAATTTTTACTTCGATCGATAGCATAGCTTCCATTCCATATACCAAAGAGAACGGGGTGACCTCAGTAGATGTTCAGACTGATGTTTTATAAGCATGCAAAGAAAAAGGTAACTTCTCATGCCAATCTTTGTAAGTATCAGTCATTTTCTCTGAGATTCTTTTGATATTCTTGTTTGTAACCTTTACTGCCCCTTTCATCTTTGAACGATATGGTGTCGAATTACGGTGACCAATCTTGAACTGAGTGCAAACTTTATTCATCATTTTATAGTTCAAATTTTTAGCATTATCAGAAATAATTATCTTTGGAAGCCCATATCTACATATTATCTCTCTTTTTATGAATTTGCATACCACAGATTAGGTCACACTAGCGTATGATGTAGCTTCTACCCATTTTATGAAGTAATCAATCATCACAAAAATGCATCTATGTCCATTTGAAGCTTTTAGAGTGATGGATCGATGACATCCATACCTCACATAGAGAATGGCCATGGAAGAGCCAAAACATGTAATGCTATTAGAGGAATATGAATCTTGTCAGCATAGATCTGACATTTATGGCATTTTGTAGCATAATCAGTACAGTCTTTCTCCATTATCAACTAATAGTATCCAGCCTTCATAATTTGTCTAGCCATCATAGGACCATTTGTATGTGCCTCACAAACTCCATCATGCACTTCTTCAATAATCTTCTTTGTTTCAGCTGCATTCACACATTTTAAGAGTACTTGATTTTGACCCTTTTTATAGAAAATGTCTCCATCAAGAAAGAAACTCATAGCCAACCTTCTAATAGTTCTCTTATCCTTTTCTGTTATATGTTCTTGGTATTGCTAGCTTTTAATGTATTACATAATGTCATGATACCATGGCTTCCTATCAACTTCTTCTTCAACACCTGAATAATGTGTTGGTTCATCCTTCACATCTAGCTTGATGAGTTGGATTTCAGTATTTGCATCTATTTTAATCATTGCAGCTAAAGTAACTAGTGCATCAGTAATTTGGTTTTCCTCTCTAGGCAAATGCTCAAATTAAACTTTTTTGAATTGTTTGACTAACTGAGAGATGTACTTATGGTACCGTATCAACTTAGAATCTCTGGTTTTCTATTCTCTTCGTAACTGATAGATGACTAGAGCTGAATCTCCAAACACATCTAATACTTTGATTTTCTTTTCAATTGCTGCTTACAGAGCCATAACACAGGCCTCATACTCAGCCATATTATTTGTACAATTAAAATTTAACCTGGCTGTAATGGGATAATAATGCCCATCATGAGATATTAAAATTATCCCAATACCATGACCTAAAGCATTAGCAACTCCATTAAAATACATCCTTCAAGACTCTTCAACAGGTTCATTTTCTTCAATGGCCATCACATCTTCATCAGGGAACTCTGGGTTCATTGGTTCATAATTTTCAGCAGCACGATAGCAAGAAACTCAGCTACGACACTTTCTTTTATAACTTTTTAAGTCACGTAAATGATATCATATTCTGAAAGCATAACTTACCACTGCGTTATTCTTCCTGTCAATGGGGGCTTTTTAAAGATATACTTAATAGGATCCAGCTTTGCTATAAGCCAAGTAGTGTGATAAAGAATGTATTATCTAAGCCTTCGAGTTGTCTAGGCTAATGCACAACATATCTTCTCTAATGGTGAATACTTAGACTCATAATCAATGAATTTTTTACTCAAGTAGTATATTGCTCGTTCTTTCCTGTCAATTTCATCTCTTTGCCCCAGCACACATCTCATAGAATTTTCATGTACCGTTAAGTATAAGATCAAAGGCTTTCTTGGAACAGGTGGTACCAATATGGGCAGATTTGATAAGTATTCTTTGATTTTATCAAAAGCTTCTTGGCATTCATCATTCCATTCTCCTGGGTCATATTTTCTAAGAAGCTTAAAAATAAGATCACACTTGTAGGTGAGTTGATAGATGAAACGAGCAATATAGTTCAGTCTCTCTAGGAAACCTCACACTTTTTTTAAGGTACGAAGAAGAGATAAGTTTTGGATGGCTTGTACCTTATTCGGGTCCACTTCGATTCCTCTTTCACTAACCATAAAGCCCAATAGTTTTCCTGATTTGGCACCAAATATACATTTAGCAAGATTTAACTTCAGCTGAAATCTTCTTAACCTGTCAAATAATTTTTTGAGATTGACTACATGATCTTCTCTTTCACATGATTTCACAATCATATCATCCACATATACCTTTATTTCTTTATGCATCATGTCAAGAAAGAGAGTCACCATTGCTCTTCGATAAGTGACACTAGATTTTTCAACCCAAAAGGCATGACTTTGTAACAAAATGTCCCTCACATGGTCATAAATGTAGTTTTCTCCATATCATCTCAAGCCATCTTAATCTGATTATAGCCTGAGAAGCCATCCATAAAGAAAAATGTAGAATGCCTAGCAGTATTATCCATTAGAGTATCGATGTGAGGTAGAGGAAAGTTATCCTTAGGGCTTGCCCTATTCAGATCTTGATAATCGACATCCATTCTCACTTTTTCATCCTTCTTAGGATCTAGCACTATGTTGGCTACCCATTCAGGATATTTTGCCACCTCCGAAAATCCAGCATCAAATTGCCTTTTTACTTCCTCTTTAATTTTCAATAGCATATTTGGTTTCATGCGCCTTAGCTTTTGCTGCATCGGCTTACATCCTGGTTTTAAAGGCAACTTGTGCTCTACAATATCAGTGCTGAGTCTTGGCATATTCTGGTAAGTCCACACGAACATATCTACATATTTTTGGAGCAGCTCTTCTAGTTTCTATCTTTCAGCTGGTAAAAGAGATATACCAACTTTAACCTCTTTTCTGTTTTCACCATCTCCCAAATTCACTAATTCGATAATTTTTTTGTGGGGTTCAATTGGTTTATCTTCATGTTCTATTAATTTTAACAAATTAAGAGGCAATGTGTAGTTATCTAAATATTCTTTATTATCAATTTCATCAACATGAATTAAGTTTTTTGAAATCAAATCTGAGATTATTGTCATGATTATCTTTGTGTTCATTGTTTGGGACGCTGCAAAGGGTAAGATAAAGAGAATATTGGCACACAAAAATAGAATGGCAAGAAAATGATGGAAAGCAAAATGAAGATGAAAATAATAGAAGAAATACGGATGCATCTTCTAAGTTTTTTATTAAAACGACAAACATAAATACATCACAAAAGATCTTCTAATACTTATAGAAAGTAATTAGGGATTTAAAGTTTCATAGTACATTACTTTTTTAAAGTTTTAAAGATAACATGCACCTTTATAACTTTCCAATTATCTAGCTCAAAATATAGAAGACAAGGGTACATGAACAGCTCTTCACTTCGACTCTTCTTTTCTTCATCATCCACCATTTGAATGGCCAGCTCTGAAAATTTTTCCATGAATCCTGCACTTAAGGCTTTCAGTAAATTTGGATAAATATATCTTTTCGAGTGAAAAGAATCATAGAGGTATAGAATGACTATAGGCTCTGACTCTAGCTCATATCCTTTAAGATTAGCTATCCTCTTATCTCTTTTCTCATTCACTATTTTTATTCTGTCCCTTTTTGTTGACTTATATCTTAAGCTAAATCTTTCTTTCTTTTTATATATGACCGATGGCTTCATGATTCCTTGCAAGTTCTTCTCAAGTCCGACTTCAGGTCACCATCCCATCTTGGTAAGCTGTTTGACTACCATTTTAGTTATCGTAAATAAGTGTGGTGAATACAATTTAGATCTTCCAGCTATATATGTTGCATTGACAATCTCGAAAGATCTATAAAAGCATTCCAGAGCTTTATCTGTTAATTTCACATAAGGAGTATTTATCGGTTGAGTTATCAATAAATCTTATTCTCCTATCACACATGTTAGCTTTCCTTCAACAATGAATTTAACTTTTTGATGTAATGAATATCGAAAAGCACCTGCCATATGGATCTACGACCTACCTAATAAACAACTGTATGAAGAAAAGATGTCCATAACTTGAAATTTCATGTTGAAAGTGCATGGGCCAATCTGTAATGGCATTTTTATGTCCCTTAGCACTTCTCTTCGGGTTTCATCAAAGGCTCTCACTATCATATGACTAGGTTTCATATAAGATCCATCAATAGGGAGTTTTGCCAGAGTAGTCACAAGCATAACATTAATAGATGAGCCATTATCAATCAAAACCTTAGCCATTATATGGCCTTTATATTTCACAGTAATGTGAAGAGCCTTGGTACTTTCTCAACCTTCAGGAGAAATCTCTTCATCACTAAAAGAGATATAATTTGAAATTATCATATTACTAACAAGCTATTTCACATATTTGACAGAAGCATTGTGAGATACATATGCTTAATTTAGCACCTTTAGCAAAGCGTTATGATGTGACTCTGAGCTGAGCAATAATAACAATAGCAAAATTCTAGTTGACATTTTGTTAAGCTGTTCTACCACGCTATACTTGTTATGTTTTATTAACTTTAGAAATTCACACGCTTCACTCTCAGAGACTGGCTTCTGACATTCTTTTTTGGGGCTGCATCAAGACCACTCTGACTTTTTTTTTCTTCTTCTACCTTGGCTTTCTCTTTTCTAGCTTTTTTTAAAGCCTCTGGGGTATAACACCTCTCACTTCGAGTCATGCCTCCTATGCCCATTATGTTCGTAGTATCTGGGTTGACTATAACATCCTAATCGTACTTTCATAGATTGCTTTATCATTTTGATATAAAAAAGAGCTAGAAACTTTAATTATCGCTATTGGTCGGGAGATGGGTTTTTTTGGCCTCGATGTTGACTTTTCATCATAATAAATTGTTATTGGTCTACGTATAAATTTATTCTTTGAATCAATGGTAGACACTTCAGCTTTCATCAACTCTTTTTTTTTCGTAAAACTCTATCCGACCTATATCCATCAACTTTTGCACCTCTTGACGGAATTGGTGACAATTCTTGATAGAATGCCCCAAAGCACCTTTGTGAAAGTTACATCTTTCAATTGATTTAATTGTTTCAGAGTGATTTTGAAGCTCTACTAGTTTTAATATGTCAGCTTTGACCAATGCTTCAAATACTTTAACCATCGAAGTTTTAACTTCTTCTACCTCTTTTTTCACATAACTTGCTTGCCTATCAATCAAAGCATTTATTGATGGTTTAGTGTGATTTGACAGAGGGTTTTCATTAACATTTGGAGTTCTTTGTTGGCTGGTATCAAAGTGTAACACCCTTTCATTGATTAACCCCTACACTTTGCGCTTTAAAGCAGTATAATTCTCAGTAGAATGACCTAGATTCTTATAGTGATAATCACAATATGCATTGGGATCATACCGTTTAGAAAATAGAGGTTTCAAAGGCTCAACAATAATAGGGGCTAATAAATATTTCTCGATAAATTGAAGGTATAGATCTATGTATGTCATGGGTATGGGGTCGAGCATGGTTTTTTCTTAGGTAGTTCTTGGGGCTCTCAAAACATTATTAGGATTAGGTCTCCATTCTAGTCTAGTAAGTGTAGTAGGACGATCGTAGGTAGGTGTCTAAAAGGATGGCTAAAAACAAGGTGGATAAGCTGGGTGTGGTAATGGCTGGTATGACTGGTATGGATAAGAAGTGGATGTAATATTATTTATGGAAGGGTAATGGGCTTGGTAGACTGGTGTAAGATCATGTGTGAAACCTTTGAATTATTACCCTACATAGTTCACTGCTTGAGCTTCATTCTTTTTCTTTTTAGGAGCTACACCTTTTCTTGCTCCACTTATCTTTCATGTATCAAGTTTACCATTTTTTATGGCATTTTTAATGATTTCACCTAATATCACCATATCTATAAAGTTTTTGGTTGCATTACCTATCAATCTCTCATAGTATGGTACTTTCAAGGTGTTCACAAATAAAACAGTTATTTTTTTCTCAGTTAGAGGAGGTTGAACTTATGCAGCCATGTCTCTCCATCTTTGTGCATATTCTTTGAAGCTCACAGTTGCTTTCTTTTCCATACCTTGTAAAGATAGACGATCTTGAGCTAAATCTCTGACATGTTGATATTGTGTAAGAAATACCTTTGTGAGCTCTTGCCAGGAATAAATACAAGTGCTGTCTAGTTGGACATACCATCTAGCTATAGATCCCGTAAGGTTATCTTGAAATATGTGTATCAATAACTTCTCGTCATAAGTATGTGTTGTCATCTTACGTCAATACATGGTGATATGAGTCATTGGACATTTCGTGCCATTATTTTTTTCAAATTTAGGGACTTTAAATTTTGATGGAATGACCACATCTAAAACTAAACAAAAGTCAGCTGTATCTGTGGAGCTATAAAAATTCATTCTCTCTACAGCCCTAAGCCTTTCTTCCAATAACTTCATCTTCTTTCAGGCATTGATATCTTCCACTTTCTCAGGTGTCAGTATCCCTAGCTTTTCTTTTTCCTTAGGATCTTCCAAATCAGGAACTAAGATTGGCTCAAGTGGTTTTTCCATCATAACGGAATTAACAAAATTTTAAAATTATCCTGGAACAAGTGTGGATGTCATTCTTGGATAAGGATTGGGATATCCATCGAGAGTAGAAATTGGCACTCTAGTTCCTTAAGAAGGTTGGGTCGATCGTGATTCAAACCCTAAAGGGTAGACATGATTTACCATATCTGATGATTGCTCTTGAAAGCTAGGATTTTCTTCTAGTGCTTTTCTCTTGTCAAGTTGTTCGAGCATATCCATTATTGTACTGAGATCTCCTCTTAGTTCTTCTTAAACTTTTCTATTCTCTCAAATTGACTGGCATATTCTTGCTTTATAATTCTTGTCTGAGTTCTGGTTTTGTATGAATGATGAGTAGGTTGGATCAAAATTTTTGATGAGTGAGCTATTTTTGAACCTTTATTACATAAATTTTCTTTTATTTTAAAAAAGAAAGAAAAAAATTAGAACGTTATGTGTTGAAAATTTTATTTTTTACTTATTTTATGAAAAATGATGTACATGATGCATGAATGTAAGTGGGAGATATTTACTCTTGGATGAATTTCAACATTAGAAATTTTTATTGATTCCATATAACTTTTATTATATGGGATTTACCATCCTAAAGTTATATCCATAAAAGCATTTGACTTGTTCATAATGGTCATTTACCTCGTCTAGAAAGTTCACTAGGCATTGTCCACATTCTCCTATGGGATTGACTTCTCTTTTTAATGCTTTTACCTTTTCAACCATCTTCCATGCTTTCTTCACTGCCTTGCAAACTTGATTAGTCAAGTGCTTTATGTATTGTTACCTCCCTAAGCTTTCTACCTTCCATCTCATGTGAGCATCCCTTTTTGAATCACATGTGAAGATCCAATCTTTTTCCCTTCTATGCCACTTATCTATTATTGCTAAAATATGGCTCTTATGGTCTTGTAGTTGTATCTCTAACCCTGGATCACTTGGTGAAGTGATTTTTTTTCATTTAGTACTTCGAAGTACTTTCTTCTCTCTTTTGCGAGCATGACTTTCAACCTTTCCTTTTCATTTTGGCATTTTACCAATCTTGCTGAGGTTGTAGAGTATAATCCCTTCCAACATTTTTGAGAAATTCTGGTGGTCTCTTCTTGCTTTTCTTGAGCTTTGCCCTTCCATTAGTTCATTTCCTCTCAGAGCTCATCCATTTCACGTTGTCGACTAAGGTAAGACTTGGTGACTTTTTCAATTTTGAATTAAACTCGTAACCTCTTATTTTCTTGGTGTAGATCTTTCAAATCACTATTGGCCAGATCCCGTCCTTTTATGACTTTTTCTAATCTACTCCTTTATATCTCTGTTTCATATTTCAATTGTCTTACTTTTTCACGAAGTCTCAAATTTTCTCTTCTTATTTCCTTTTTTTTAGCTTCTAATTCTTTCTTGATAAGCTCAACTTATGATAATTGCACCTCTTCCGAAATATTAACCAATTGATATGAGCTATCATCGGGAGAGAGTATCATGTCTCTAGGTTGTCTTGCTTTCCAAATCTGGTAATCAAAAGTGACTTTATCGATGAGAGGCCCTAATCTCCTTCTTCGTGTTTTCTTCCATGCTTGAATCAATTACTTTGAGGTTTTTGGTGGATTCGATTCCTCGTAAATGAATTCTATTTAGGCCAAACCATGAGTGGCAGGAACAAATTGCTTTACACCAAATTACCTAAGTACCATCAATAAAATGTAACTTACAATACCCCATAATCCTAACAACGGTATCCACGGCTCATTTCTTTCACAATACAATAAAGGCACTTGAGGCATCCAAGGTGCCATCCATTCAATTTCATCCCCGGTAAGCCTTCATAAGAAAATGACCCACTCTTCTTTAGTTTTCAATGTTGGCCATTGACTTTTGCAAAACTCTTCAATTGATGCTTTATTTTATAGATATGACTTTGAAAATGCACTCTTCTCGCACTTGAAATGACTTCTAACCCATACATATAATAGAGATGCACATCCTATAAATCGTCATTTTTCATTTCGTCGATAGAAATTCAATGACTTGATGGTTTCAACTAGGACTGCTGGAGTGAGATTAATCGTTTAGGTTTCAATTTGCTCAAAAAAATCTACCATATTTATCTCAATGTAACCCAAAATCTTCAGAGAGATTACCATGCCATACAATGCTAGAGCAAACATAGCCATACCTTGATCATCATTTAAATGCTCTTGAATGAAGTTTCGAAGAAAGTCCCAATGAATGCCGAGATGTTCACCTTTAGACTTCATGAAGGAATCAATGGTTTCTACTTTAACCCCTATAAACTTGGCTAACTTTTTGTGATAACTTGATTTTGGCTTTTGGGTAAGTACTTTATCTGGACATTATAGTTTTATTCCAAGCAAAATTGAATACTCTTCAATAGTTAGCACCAAATCTTTCTGATTAAAAATGAAGCATCTATATGATGGATCCCAAAACTGTATAGTTGCCTTGATCAGCTATTCATCGATCACTACTAAAATGAGGGATGCAATCTATCATACTTTTTATAAAAGCTTTTTTTTTCTTCACTTAACTGACCCCAGACAGCAGCTAACTCTTTTAAATTATTTTGTGTGAGATCTAAATGCACTTTTTCAGGTAATTCAGACACATAACCGGTAGGCAAACAATCTCCATTCTTTTGTTGAACTTCTTTCGACTAAACATGTACTTTATTATATAGCTCACATGGCACACTAACTGAGGATGAGCAAATCTGTAGTTCTATGGGATCCATGAAAACTTCTTGGGAGAAATATATCCTAGAGCAAATATCTTGATGTAGAACTCTATGATATGATTAATGCAAAAAAGAAAAAGAAAAAGAAACAAAATTGAGTGAGTGTGAGGATGTGATTTAAGCAAAAATATTTTTTATTTTTTAGTGTTTTGAGATTTTTTGTTTGTTTTGTTTTGTATTATACATAACTTTTATTCTTAAGTATTTCCTATAAGAAGGTGGATGAGGCTCTATATAAGGCTGGTTTCCTAGGCTTATTATATACTGGGTTTGGATTGACAGTGTTTAAAGGTTCTCAAATTGTTTCTCACTGCCATCCATGTTGGACTAGTAAGGCACCCCTATCTTCACCCATTACAGGCTACGAACAAAAATGGTTCAATTCGAATGGAAGTATTTCGCTTGCCATTGCGAAAGTTATCACCTTACGAGGGTATTGGTACTTTACTTCCTCCTATAAAGAATGGGGTTGGGGTATAGAGCTCATGCATGAGATATATCGTGCCATGTGTGCAAATATATCTTAATTTATTGAGAGTAATATATACAAAAAAATAAAACATAAGAGGCATAGTGAAAGAAATGTATGTGAATTTTTTTGCTTTTTATTTTTTATTTGTTTTTTTTACCTTTTTTATTGAAAATGAAAAATAAAAATCTAAGAAATTGATTAAGACTGTTTAAATCAAAATTTAAGGATAACAAGTAGTTAATTTGGCCTGACTCTTGAAAATAAAAAGCAATCCCCAACGGAGTCGCCAAGTTGTTGTAATAGTTTTGGAGCTGCTTGACGAATTTGGAAACGAAAATAAAAGAACGAAAAATGGAGTCGCCACTAATCTTTTTTGGCTAAGTGCGATTGGCCACTTATTAAAATTTATCCTTCTAATAAGATTTTAAAATTAATTAAAATTTATTAAAAAGATAATTTCACAATCTGCGAAACAGTCTGGGTTCAGGAGTCGGTTATGCGTGGGGAAGGATTAAAACCCCCAAGATGCCCATTTAAAAATGGTACCACTTAACTACGTGTTATCCTTTGATTTTGATTAAAAATAGTCTCATTCTCGGTGTTTGGAAAAATAATTTTCTTGATTTTTTTTGGAAATTGGTTTGTTTGGTTTTATTTTAAAAAAATTATTATTCAAATTTTATTCGAGAAAAATAAATTAGAACCTTTTTTATTGAAATAATTCTCAAAATACTCTAGTATGTTGGTAATATTAGAAGAACTCTTTCTCACCTAGAGATTTTTTAGGCATCGCTTTTCGGAATACCTAAGAATCTCATCCTCGAAGGTTCAAATTTACTTTTCGTAAAAATTATATCATGCATGCAATGCAAATAATAACATGATGCACATATTTTATTTTTTTATTTTATTAATTATTATTATTATTCTTATTTAAAAGAAATGAAGAATAGAGGAATTTTTATTGTATTGAAGATTTTCTATAAATATTTCAATGCACTGATAATATTTAAGAAAAAATCTTCTCACCTAAGGATTTCTTAAAGCATCTCTACTCATAATACTTTTGGAATCCCATCATCAGACAAAATTTCCTTTTTTCTCATTTTTTATTACGTATTTTTAATTTATTAGTTAATTTTATTATTATTATTTTATAAGAAAAAAAGAAAATTTTTTATAAATACTCCAATACACTGGTAATATTTAAAAAAATCTTCTCATATAGAGATTTCGTAAGTATCACTACTCGCAATACCTTTGAATCTCATCGTCGGACAAAAATTTATTTATTTTTTATTTTTTATTATTAAGTTTTTTTAATTTTTAAAGTTCATTTTAAAAATTAACAAAATTATAAAAAAATATTTCATCATTTAATCTAACAAATATAAATATTTTAATATGCATAAATATTAATAAAATAATATATAAAAAATAAAAAATAAATAAAAAATTTTTTTTTACCTGAATTGGATTGGTCAATGGTCCGGTCAATGTGAATTCGATCAGCTCGACGATTTGGGTGTGGTTCGACTCGATCTAGGCATAGTTTGGTTGGTTTAGCAATTCGATATCGATTCGGATCGATCTGGGCGATTCAATTTCGGTTCAGACGGACCGGTCAGAAACTGATGAAAGAAGCGGGTCGCAAGTTGGGTGCGCGAACCCTGGATCGGGTCACAGGTTGACGCGTAGATCCTTAGGGTTCAAAACAATGTCGTTTTTGGTGTTTATTGAAACGGCGTCATTTTGGCTATTGATAGCTTATATAAAAGCAAAAATAATTTTTTTTCGATCATTCTCCCCTCTCCAAAAAAAAAAAAAAACTCTCTTTCAACCCTCTTTTTTTAGGTTGACCTGAGGCCGGTGGCCGTCCGTCGTGACGGCGGCCATGATCTTTGTCGGTGGTGAGCTCCGATCGTCGTCGTGGTGTCAAAAAATTCCATAAAACACCCACAAACTCCTCTCGACCTCTTGAACATAGATCCGACATTCTTTTCATAAAAAAGAATCTTCAATTCCCTAGATCTACTCTTGAACTTTCGGTGAAATGATTTTTTTTAGGTATTTTGGCTTTTTATTTTTTGTTGAAACCGACTTTGTTTTTTTTTCTTTGTGTATGGGCTCTCGGCGCTAGGTTCCTCCCTGGGGGGAGGATTGAGTTTTTTTGTGTGTTTTTTTTGGCAGAATCTAATTTTTTTTTCACAGGGTTCCCTATTTTATTTTGTTTTCCTCATTCCTTCCAAGGTTTGGCTAGGAGCTCTATTTATTGAGCTCCGACAGTGCCCTGTGCTTGAGGGAGTGGCACAGGGCTAGGCATGGGGGTGCAAGCACGAGCCCCATGCCTCTTTTATTTTTTTGGCAACATCCGACAATGGTAAGGCTAGGCAGCGGGATAAGTGATCAGAGAATGGGTGGTAGGTAAGGTGAGGGATGAGTAGTAAGGTATGGCCATCCCTCATTTTTTTTGTTTGTTTTTTTTTTTTATCTTGTATTTTGGTATTTTTTTGTATTTTGTATTTAATAATATTATTTTTTTTTATCGGACAAATTTGATGTCCACAACTTCTTAAAGTATAGGTTGTGTAATATTACAAGCATTTTCAATAGAAGACGCCTTTAATATACCCAAACGGTGAAGGAGTTTTTTTGTAGAAAATCTCCTTCATTGATATGAGAAAGTTATTGAAGGCGTATTATGTAAAAATTGCTTTCCATAAATACACAAAATTTTATATAAAGTATTGACGCATTTTTTATGGTTTAAACGCCTTTAATAGTCCTAAATAATTCTACTACGATGCTGTTGAAGGTGTCTAGAATATATTCAAAAAATATTTATGAGGGAATTATTGTAGGCATTTTTCTTAGTAAATATCTTCCATAATCCTGTCCAATAAAAATCTTCTCAAACTTAGCGCATCTAATCACCAACTTCAAGCTTCATCTTCATTATTATACTATTTCTCTTTTTATACCAAGTACAATTTACTTTCCTTTTCCTTCAGTTTTTAGTATTCGACCATTGTCTTTTAGAACCCTAGTTTGACTATTCATTACTTATTTACTTTAGCTTTTACTTCATTTGACTATTCCTTCAGCTTTTGCAATTCGTGATTTTCTTTTTGGTGTAAACAATTTTCGCCAAAACCCACCTTATTTCACCTTATGTCAACCCCAACTACAAATACTATTGGGTATTATCTATGTTAGTAGTAAAGTTTTAACATTCAAGGGCTCTGGTAGCTGATAAATTACTTTATAATAAGGAGTTCTCATTTTGTGTAAGTACTGATTTTGTTATTATCTTTTGTTTAAAACATGGTAAACGTAAGTGTTGTACATGTTTGTTTTCATATAAATTATTTATATACATTTGGTCTGATAATGTAGCAAGTACTAAATGGATAAGAGTTGGATGCAAAAGTCAAGATTAAGTCAAGAGTACAGAGATGGAGTGAAAAATTTTCTTAATTTTTCATTTGAGAATACAAGTGAAGATAATATGATATTATGCCCATGTGTGAAGTGTGCTAATATTGAGTGGTAAATGCGTCAAGTTGTTTTTGAACATTTAATTTGTATTGGATTTCTATCGGGATATGTTAATTGGTATTTTCATGGAGAGTTTGTACCCTCAAGGTCTTCCACTAGAGTTTATTCAACTTCAAAGGCTTCCAAACAGCAACATGATCCTTTTATAGTAGATGACATTAAAGGCATGTTGTGAGATGCTTTTAACATTTATAACCAACATTTTCGTAATCTTTCTCCCCAAAATGAAGGATTTAATCAGTCCAATGTTGAAATGCATGAATTTGGTGAACCTGGGATAGGTGTATGTGACCAACAACCTAGAGAAAAAGTATCAAAGTTTTATTGGTTGCTTAAGGAGATGAATGAAGAACTTTTTGAGGGATCGAAGCATTCAAGGTTGTCTTTCTGTGTTCATCTTTTTCATTGAAATGCTTATGTGGATGGATGAAAAACTCTCTGACTTTATTATTACAATTTATGAAAGAAATATTTCTTTTTGTAAAAATCTCTGAATCTTGTAAGGAATCAAAGAAGATGATCAAGGATTTAGGTCTCAATGATTGCATGTTGTATTGGGGGGATAAAAAAAATAAAAAATCTTATCATTTGTGTGGTATTCCTCATTGGGTGGACAAAAACCTCGACGAAAGGTTTAATGATGATGATGATGAGGTATGTGTCAAAAAGAAGCCTGTTAAGGTTTTACATTATTTTTCATTAATACCAAGACTTTAACGACTCTTCATGTCTTCTAAAACTATAGATTCAATAAGGTGGTATCATGAGAAGCAGATGGATGATGGATCATTACGACATCCAACAGATTCTTTGGCATGTGAATCATTTCATTTTAGGTTTCCATACTTTGCATCTGATCCTCAAAATGTTATATTTGGACTAGCATCTGATAGATTCAACCCATTCAAAATGATGAGTACTTCTTATAGTACTTAGCTAGTTGAATTAATTCCTTACAATTTACCAACATGGATTGCTATGAAACAACAGTCATTTATATTTTCTATGATGATTTTCAAGGAAAAAAGTCTGGGTAATGATATAGACATCTACTTATAACCTCTTATTAAAGGGTTAAAGCAATTATGAGAAGGAGTTAAGACCTATGATGTTTCAAAAGAAAAAAACTTTAATATATGTGCTGCTTTATTATAGACTATCAACGATTTTCTTGCTTATGCGAATTTATCTGGTTAGAATACAAAAGGTCATTATGCTCATCCATATTGTGCTACACAGACATGTTCGACGTGGTTACCTAGTGGTAGGAAGTTCTATTATATGGGACATCATCGATGGTTAGATGATAATCATGGATTTATATTTTAAAAATATCTCTTTGATGGAACTGAAGAGTTGAGGAGATCACCTTTACCCATTAGTGTGTCTAATATCTTGTCAAAGTTAAAAGATATCAATTTCACTTATGAAAAAATGACTCCATCAAGGAAAAGAGTGAGAGACATCTTTAAAGGTGTTTGCCCTCGTATTATGCAAGTTGGTGATAGTCATACAGAAGTTGGTGATCTTGATATTCAAAGTGATGAAGAGGATGATGAACCAGATGACCCAAATGAGTCTGAGTTATAGAAAAAAAGTATATTTTTTGAGTTGCCTTATTGGGAATATAATTTATTATGCCATAACCTTGATTTGATGCACATAAAGAAGAATGTTTACAAAAATTTTATCGAGACAATTCTCAATATGAATAGAAGATCCAATGATGACTTAAAAAGTCGGCTTGACCTGGTTGATATGGGGATTTGCCTAGACCTTCATCCAACGTTGCTTCCTAATGGCAAATATCAATTGTCTACTGCTTGTTTTGGGATTTCTAAAGCTAAAAGAGATGTGTTTTGTAAGGTTTTAAAAAATATCAAAGTTTCGGATGGCTATGCGTCAAATATATCAAGATGTGTGAATCTGAAGGAGTGAAAACTTTCTTCATTGAAGTCACATGTTATCACATTTTGATGCAAGACTTACTTTCAATTGCTTTAAGTTCATCAATGTCAAAGCAAGTCACTTTTTTGGTAATCGAATTAAGTAACATATTTAAATCTCTATGTAAAAAATGTATGAATATGGAAAAGCTTGACAAACTTCAAGATCGAGCTGCGATTACTTTATGCCATTTAGAGAAGATCTTTTTCCAAACTTCTTCACTATTATGATGCATTTGGTTATCCACCTTCCATATGAAGCAAAAATGAGTGGGCTGATTTTTATCGATGGATGTATCCTATTGAAAGGTATTATTTGTTAATAGATTGATTACATTTTTATTGATGATCAAGCCACTAAACTTAAAATAACATATGACTAATGTTTTATGCTATAGGTTTTTGAGGAGATTAAAGTCTTATTGTCATAACAAATGCTATCCGGAAGGTTTTATTGCTGAATGATATTTAGCAGAAGAGTGTATGACATTTTGTTCTCATTATTTGAAAGATGTTGAAACGAGATTTAATAAACCATCGAGAAATGTTGCTATGCAGTATACAGACTCTACCTATAATTATCTTTTTCAAAGTTTTGGACAACCTATAGGCAAAGCTGAATTGATGGAGTTAGATGATAAATATTGGGCACAAGTACATCGATATGTTCTTTTTCATCATGACTCAATTGAATCGTTTCACACGTAAGTTTTATAGCAAGGAAATTATTCATTACATTAAGCATAATTTATTATCTTTTTTTTTATTGTTAATACTTTATCATGATGCTTTATAGTGAGTATAGAAATAATTTGGGAGATCCTGCACATTATCGACGATTAAACCCTCAGAGCTTGATAAGTTGTTTGCTGAAAACTTTCATGAATGGTTAGGAGCAACTGTAAGTAATGCCATACTTCCCATTATGAGAATCTACATAGAATGCTTATAGTATAAATAACATTAATAACATATATATATTTATTCCACTTTTATAGGTTTAGAGTGGAAGGCTTATTAGTGAAGAGGTGAAGTGTCTTTCACATAGTTCGAACCGGATTGTGAAACGATACAAAGGTTTTATCATCAATGGATTTAGAATTTACATTAAATCCTGTGAGAGATTTAGAAGTACACAAAATTCAAGAGTTGTTGTGACTTCATCAACTACTAGCTATGCTAGTGCTAGGGATACAAATCCTTTAGAGGGAAATGTTCACTATTATGGCATGATTAATGACATCATTGAGTTTGATTATTATGGCAAGTGAAAAGTTATCTTATTTCGGTGTGATTAGGCTGATGTGAATAGTGCGAGAGGTATTAAGAAAGATCAATATGGATTAACACTTATGAATTTTTCTCGATTAATTCACACTGGACAACAACTCATCGATGAACCTTATGTATTTTAATCTCAAGTCAAACAAGTCATTTACTTTGAAGATCCCAAAGAATTGGGTTGGTTTGTTGTTCTTTGAAACACACCTAGAGACTTATTTGATATAGGGTTAGATACCAAAAATGATGTTGAACATGAAACTGAATGTTATCCTTTTGCTAAACAAAACTTAGATGAAAATATCTCTAGTACCTACACTCAATGGGTTTGCCAAGATGTTATTGAAGATATTTACGAACCATGAAATGGTGCATCCATAATTTGTAATTCTAGTGTTTAAGACATAATGTAGTAATGATAGTATGTAAATAATGTGACATTCGCTATTGTATAATTATTGTATTCTAAATCATACATTATCTTTTGATTTAATTAAATCGATATGCTTTTTATCTATCGTAGGTTTTGATTTCTTAAATTGTTGATGTCTTTATATATGTTCTAAACTAATATTTTTTTTATATTCGCTTTTATGATGTAGGTAAGCTACATTGCGAAAGAAGAGGTTGAAAGGAAAACATATTAGAGATATTAGTTCAGAACTATTTGCGGCACCCGTAGATGTTGGCTATGGACTGAATCCTTTAAAGAGAAATGAATGTACTGTCGGATCTAACTCTGTCACTTCTCACCTTTCAACTGATATTAGATCTGGCAATACGAGAGGTCCAAGTTTATATAGTACCCCGTCAATTGATTATGCTTTAAATTTGAATGCAGGTATGATATATTCCAATTTTAGAATTTGAGTATAATGATAAAAGTATTGCAAATTTACAAATATATTTTATATTTGTTGCAGTTGATAACAATGGTCAACGAGGACCAGAGGTCAAACAACTGCAAAGGAATTGTTTGCACTAACTCTTAACCAGCGTATTGTAGTGTTTGCAAACTCTGATAGGCAACCAATTGGTAAAGAGGTTCAAATATTGGCTGGATTTCTAGGCATGCTACCTTGTAATGGAATGAAATTGCCTATTCATTATGAAACATGGCATAAAGTTCTAAGAAGTTAAGGCCAATGCATTAAACTTTATTGAGGTATTAGTATAATTAATTAGATATAATTTTTTTTTTTATTTTACATGTTGTTTACTTATTCTAACTTTTCTTATTGTAATATTACAATTAAGATTTATACTTGAAATACCAACTTTATTTGTACTTAAGTCATTGGGAAATAAATGGAAAGATTATAAGCATAGTTTGAAGAATAAGCATTTCAATCAAAATACTAATGTAGAGGCGATGATGGAAAATCTATCCTGTAATGTGATTATGTGGTAATATGAACAACTAGTTAAATTTTGGTTCTCAAGAATAGGGGAGGTACTAGTTTATAACTTTGTATAGTAGAAATGATGAAAGTGTTTTATGGTTTAAGTTGGTAATATTTGTATTTCTATCATATACGCAATTATTTTTTATGATAGAAAAGAGAACAGATTGGGATTGGTAGCAGAAAGCAACATAAATATAGCCACACGAGTGGATCAAAAAGTTTTGCAAGAAAGTAAAAAAAAATCATAAGTTTATGATAATAACCGTATTCTAATGAATGAACTTTTTCTACTATTAAAAGGTAAATATGCAAATTAACAGTTATTGTTCTATTTTAATAGTTTTGATAGTTTCAATACATGATATTAAACTTATCAAAAGTTTTGAACTTAATTGACTAAGATGATATGTATCAAAAGTTATTATTTACGTACATTTACGCCTTTAATACATATTTGTTGTTATTATTGTATTTTAACAGTTTGGATAGCTTTAATACTTGATATTAAACTTGTCAGATTGATTCAACTTGGTTTCTACAGTTGATATTGTAGAAAAAACTATCGTTTATGTTTGTTTGGGAATATTTTTGCATATAAAAGGCAAATATACAAATTAAACTTTTTGATGGCTTTCAACATATTGAATGGCTTCAATCCTTGATATTAAAACGAGAAAAAATAATTAAATTTAGTTTCCATGATCTATATGTGTGAAAGCCTAAAATGATTTTATTATTTGTGTATGTTTAAAACTATTGTGTTGTTATAGGGCCAAAATATAAATACATGAGATTAAAATTATTCAAAATTTTAATACTTGATTGATAGGCTTGACTTGCATGAACAAGTTACGGTTGATATGTATCATATCAAATAACATATTTTTTTGTATAAGAGAATGAGATAGGATGGGCGGTACAATTGGACGTGTGGAACTTTTTCACATAACACACATAAAAAAAGATGAATCTTACATGAATATTGAAATACAAAAAATTATGGTAATTTGTATCATCTATTTTAACAGAAAGTAGATATTTACTCTTTTTAACATATATCATAACGTCTAGATTTGAGGATTTATCACTAGATATTGACTTAAGGAGTCGCCACCAATCTTTTTTTGTTTAGGTGGGATTGGTCACCTAACTGAATCTGTCCCTTTTAAAGAGGATTCCTAAGTTCGACTTATGTATCTCTAAAAGGTAAATTCAATGTCTACGAAACCATAAATAGGTTCAAAAGTACGATTACATCTGAGAAAGGTTATAGTGTCACGGACCTAAGAAAGAGTCCTGAATCCCACATCGAACATAATAGGAGGGTCACTGAAGTATAAAAGGATTCACACCACCTTTTTCTTGTGAGACGCCTTTTGTAGGATAAAACCGTGAGGCTAGGGGGGCCAGAGCGGATAATACCTCACAAGGGTGTGAACTGTGGCGGTTAGGCTAATCTGGGACATCG
Organism: Durio zibethinus; assembly: GCF_047325235.1. Classification (NCBI taxonomy): domain Eukaryota; kingdom Viridiplantae; phylum Streptophyta; class Magnoliopsida; order Malvales; family Malvaceae; genus Durio; species Durio zibethinus. The sequence continues at coordinate 24,330,532 of NC_143166.1, forward strand.
GATAAGTGGATGCTCAGGTCCCAAAGCCACGTGGGTTTGGAGCTTAAGTCACGACCCGTGACAAGTGGTATCAGAGCCAGCCCTATACCGTTCGATCCACGTCGAGCACCTCTAGGGAGGTAGGCAGGGTGGCCAGCCTCCGTGATGAGAGCGTCACGAGGTAGGGTGAGGGAGAATGTCACAGACCTAAGAAAGAGTCATGAATCTCACATTGAACATAATATGAGGGTCACTGGGGTATAAAAGGGTTCACACCACCTCTTTCTTGTGATGCGCCCTTTGTAGGACAAAACTGTGAGGCTAGGGGGGCCAGAGCGGACAATATCTCACAAATGTGTGAACCATGACAGGAAGGCTGATTTGGGATGCCGGAAGGGTGAATGTCCGAGTCCCGGAGCCGCGCAGGGTCAGAGCTTAAGTCTCGACCCATTACAATAGCACCCTTATAACGCTTATTGAAAGATGGTATCAGCTCGATTTTGTGTTATCCAATAAGCCTTAAAAATTATCAAGTAATTAATTCTTGAAAATTATCCTTAATTAACTCCAATACTTTTGGCAAAAAATTAAGAAAATTTCCTCACCTCAAGAGTATGCAAGAAAACTAATGTTTCTCTTGCAGAGGCTCCAACGTCGGATTATTTAACATTTAAAAATTTTCTAACGAAAGAAAGAAAAAAAATAATGATTTGACTTTTGATATAAATCTTTTTCTTTTTGTTTTATATATATAAAAAAAACTCATTGCTTTTATACAAGGAAAATTGATACTTTCAACTTTTCTTTAAAGCATTTAGAGGTTTTGATTTTAAGGAAAATTAATACTTTCAACTTTTCCTAAAAAAATATTTTTCTTGATAATTTTTATTTTTAAGGAAAATTGGTACTTCTAACTTTTCATCAAAATGCTTTTCTCTGAAATTTTAATTTCAAGGAAAATTGATACTTTCAAATTTTTCTCAAAATGCTTTTGGAAATTTTTATTTTTAAGAAAAATTTATACTTTCAACTTTTTCTCAAAATATATTTTTTAAAAAATTTTATTTTATATTTTATTTTATTTTATTTTAAATTTATTCATACAAAAATACTCTTAAAAATAAACAACACAGGAATAAAATAAATAAAATAAAAAATCCCAAAAAAAAATCAAAACGGCTCGGCTGGGAATTCGACGCAACTCGGCTTTAGGCACAAACAACGACTTGGATGATGTGGCTTGGTAGCTCGGCTCGATGGGAAAGATTGGCTAAGGCACGAGTCAAACTCGGGTCAAAAATGAGTTGCACTGCGGGTCGGGTCACCCAAATGGAAATGCACGGATCTTGGGTTCTTGACTCAAAACGACGTCATTTTTGGACTAGTATAAAAGCTAAAAAATCAGCTTTTTCTTCAAACCGCTTCTTCTCTTCCTTTTTTTACTATTCTACCTCTCTTTCTAGGTGATTTTTGGTGACCATTTTTTGTCGAACGTCGCCAGAAATATCGTTGATTTCTAGGTCACTAAAAACTAGGTTTTTCGTCGGATAGTCACCGAAAAACTTGAATTTTCACTGGAAAATTCATAGATTCTGGAAATTTTTTAAAAATTTTTAGAAAAACAAAGCCAAAAATTTGAAAAAAATTTTCTAAAATTCCTAAGATTGCTAAACACTATTTTTTTACTTCTCTTTTCTCTTCATGTGTCCTTCTGTGTATCTTTCAGCTTTTATTTATAGGGATTGATCAAAAAATTTTTTGATCAACCCTAATTCCTTCTTGTGATTGGTATTCAATCTTTGAATCCAATCAAAACTCTACCAGCCCAGTTTTATGCAAACTCAAACACCTTTTTATGTTTTTTCATTTTTATTATTTTTTTTAATTTTTTAATTATTAGAGTTTATCTTGTAGACCCCAGACAGATTGAGGTGTCTACAGCTGCCCTTCTTTGCACATTTTTTGTGAAACAGGAATTGTGCAAAGACGTAGACAACCTAATCAATTTGACATATTTTTTTTTAAAAAAAAATAACAAAGCTCCTCTAAATATAGGCTCAATGACTTTGAAAAAAATAAAATACTCCTCTAAACAGAGGCACCACAACTTTGGAAAAGTAAAATGCTTCTTTAAACAAAGGCACCACAACTTTGGAAATATAAATAAAGCTCCTTTAAATAGAAGCTCAACAACTTTTGAAAAAAATAAACAAAGCTCCTTGATAATCATATCTAGAGGAGTTATAGATCATGTTTGATGGAATTTGTAATGGGAACTCCAAGATTCACAATTTGAGTTCAAAAGTCAAAGGTTCAGATTTGCAAGAATTTTTTAGCTTCGCAAGGATTCACTGAAATTTGATTCTCAAAATTTCAGTTTCTCAAAAATTTGATTCATAAAATTTCAGATGTGCAAGAATCCAGATCTATAAGATTTCAAAATTCTCATTTGCAACTTGCAAGACTCGCATTCAACATTTAAACATTCTCATTTGAACTTTAGAGATTCACATCTAAAAGTTTAAAGCTTTTCCTTTGAATTCAAAAGGTTCACATTCAAGAAATCTTAGAATTTAACATCTAAGTTCAAAGGTTCTCACTAAAAAATTTAGAAATTCGCATCTAAAAGTTGAGTTCAAAGCTTTTTGTTTGAATTTTGGAGATTCACATCCAAGAAATCTTAGAGTTTCACATCTAAGTTCAAAGGTTCTCACTAAAAAATTTAAAAATTCACATCCAAAAGTTGAGTTCAAAGCTTTTCGTTTGAATTTTAGAGATTTACATCCAAAAGTTCAAAACTTTTCATTAGTTCGAAGATTCATACCCAACAAACTTTAGGGTTTTACATCTCAGAGATTCTCATTTGGAATTCAAAGGTTTTCATTTGAATTCAAAAATTCACATTCGATAAATTTTGGGTTTCACACCTTAAAGATTCTCATTTGAAATTCAAATATTCTCATTTGAAACTAAAAAATGTCTTAAAGATTCTCATTTGAAAATGTCGTAAAGATTTTCATTTGAAACTTAAAGATTCTCATTTGAAAATGTCTTAAATATTCTCATTTAAGACTCAAAAATTCTCATTTGAAACTTAAAGATTTTCATTTGAAACTCAAATATTCTCATTTGAAAATGTCTTAAAGATTCTCACTTAAGACTCAAAGATTCTCATTTGAAAATGTCTTAAAGATTTTCATTTAAGACTCAAAGATTCTCATTTGAAAATGTCTTAAAGATTTTCATTTAAGACTCAAAGATTCTCATTTGAAACTTAAAGATTCTCATTTGAAAATGTCCTAAAGATTCTTATTTAATACTCAAAGATTCTCATTTAAAGATGTCTTAAAGATTCTTATTTAAGATTTAAATATTCTCATTTGAAACTCAAAGATTCTCATTTGAAGATTTCTTAAAGATTCTCATTTTAAAAAATCAGGATTCTTATTAAAAGATTCATAATTTCATCTTTAGATGACTCAAAATTTTATATATCATGATCAAGGATGTAAGTGCAATAATCTGGATTCACATAATAATGTAGATGTCATATCCTAAATCATAATTTCCATGTTTGCTGGATGATACATGTCTAAACAAAACTTTAAATATTCATCGAATCATGTGCATGTACTGTTCAAATGATGATGCAAACATAATGCATGTAATGTAGATAAATGTCATGAAACTCTAATTAATTATGGTAATATGGTTTTCAAGACTCCATCATTTCTCATTTTCCTTTTATAGCTCTTTAGCACTTTAGAACAAGTTTGTCAATTGATATTTGCTCGCAATTCACAAGCCTTTCAGCACTAACCATTCCAAAACAATTTTTCTCCTTCATCATTTAATCACAATTCAGAGGTTTCTAGCATTAGCAATTTCATAACAAGTTTCTGTCCATCAATCCATCTTATTTCCCTCATTTAATCATAGCTAATAGGCTTTTGATCTATATTTTTTCATGACTCAATTCATAGGCTCGTCAGCACTAACAAAATAAATTTCATCCCTTGATCCACATTTGGCCATCCTATGTGTCATTTTCTTAAGTTTTCACCATCTCTTCATCATTTTTTCCTTATCATCATGGATTTTTTTCAAAGGAATGCAAGAATCTTTTATGCACATTATCATTCATTCATCACCATCTCAATTCATGACAAAGATAATGCAATCATACATTTTTTTTATTCATTCTGGAGATGCGAGAATAAAAGATCATTGAATGAATTGAGAGAAAAGCAATAAGTGAAGATGAGTTTGGTATAAAAACAAATGGAGAAAAGAAACAAGTTGGATGCATGTCATTGGGATGAGGGGTAGATCCAAACAATGAATAATCAAACAAGTCTGAACATTAATCCAGGATTCTTTTTCAAAAACTCATTCCATTTACTATCGAAATCATTTTGAGCTTATTAAACTTTACCCTAGCTTTGAGAGATCTTCAGATGTTTTTGACCTTTCATCCATGTGACCTATTTATCCAACTCTCAACTTAGAGATTTCTCTACCCAAATCACCCTTTCGGGTTTTCAATTTGAGTATTTCTTTTTCTTCTTTCATTTTTTTTCTCTTTTTCTTTTCTTTCATTTTTCATCTTTCTTTTTCTTTTTCTTTCTTCTTCTATTTTTTCTCTTTTTTTATCCCCATTTTCCTTTTTTATTTTATTTTTTCTCTTTTTTTTTTCTCTCATCTTTGACCCATTGTTGATATCTTTCACACATTAATCTCTAGAGCAATATAGCCTGATTCCATTATTCCATCACCAGCATGCCTTAACCCAACATATGATTGTTCAATTAGAGCACTTACATTTGATCCAAATGGATTTTTAAAGGTTGTAACGTAAGCCATGGTAAGAGGTCATGAAAGAAATAGATAAAATAGGCTCAAAATATGTGTTTAAAGTGTTTAAAACTAAAGGATCATCACTTGATGCAGCTTGGCATTTTGCCCCACTTTACATCATTTCACTACTTTTTTTTTCCATCTCATTCCTCACAAAAAGATTCTCGTTACTTTGCCCTACTTATTTGTGGCATTCATTTTTTCTCTTTTTGCTTTTTTTTTTTTCTTTTCTTTCTATATTTAAGACCTTTTACGATTCTTTTTTTTACCTTTTTTTTTTCAAAAAGATGCCTCCCAGTGTAAAGGGTGATCCTTGGTCAAGGTTCTTTAGAAAAAGAAATCATAATAGGCTTAAAGGGGTAGCAATGAATAGTTTTTTAAATGGTAAAAGAAAGATGGCCATTTTTCATCTCAAATGTGAATGCTTTCTTTGAAGATCATCTATTAAACAAAAACAAGCTCATGGATTTTCATAAAAGATTGCATCTTTAAGATATATCCATCTCATATCTATCAGTAATTTTTTTTAAATAATCACCTTAAATCAATATGAATGAGTTCTCAAAATTAAATCTCAAAATTATTGTTAGCGCTATTATCTAAACATTCATCGCTTGGAGTTCAAAAATGGGAATAAAAAGTTATGAAAGGTGACAAAGAATGGAACAGTGATTGAATGAAAGAGAAAATGTAATGAAATGCATTATCCTTGCCTTTTATTAAAATGATAACAAATGAAATCATATTGCATAAAAGAAATCCTAACATTACTTTAAAAGAAATCTTAAAATGACACGTAGCTTTCAACCAGCTTTGACATCCTTCTATAAAATCATGCCCTTGAACAATCAGATGGACTTTTATTGACATCTTGCCCCCCTAATTCATCGAAACTCACTAAGCTCTTCTGGATCAAACTTTGCACTTTATGTTTAAAAGTAGGGCAAGTTTCAATAGAATAACCCACATTCCCATTATGATAATTGCACGTCGCATTAGCATCATACCATTTTGGATAAGGTGGCTTTAATGGTTCTAACATAACTGGAGATACCAAATTGTTCTTGACCAGTTCTGGGAATAACTCAATATAAGTCATGAGGATAGGGTTAATATGTGCCCTTTATTAGTTATCATAAGATCTTCTTGAACCACTCGTTTGGTTGTTAAGCTTTGAAACTATTATAGTGATATGACTAGAATCATATGCAGGTACTTGAAAGGCTGATTGATAAGTTGGTAAGTAAGCTAGTTGTGAATATAGTTGGTAATGGTGAGGTAAAATATTATTTACAACAAGATAGAATGGGGCATAACCTTGTGGTGGATAGGGTTGATATTCTCTGAACTGTCTATCAAAGCTCATAGCTTGAGCTTGATCTTTCTTTTCTGACACTTTTTTAGTTTCTCCTCCATTCAACTTGCCATTTTTAATAGCATTCTCAATGATTTCGCCTGAGATTATCATGTCGATAAAATTCTTCATGGCATTCCTTATTATTTTTTCATAATAGAGAGATTTCAAATTACTGACGAACAATACTATAGTCTCTTTCTCAATTAATAGAGGCTACGCTTGAGAGGCTATATCTCTTTATCTCTTGACATATTCTTTGAATGATTCAGCTACTTTCTTCTCTATATTCTGTAAAGAAAGGCGATCAGGGGTTAAGTTTATAATATACCAATACTGACTAATAAAGGCATGGGCCATATCACTCCAAGAATGAATGTGAATCCTATCCAACTAGACATACCATCTAGTAGCAGAGCCTGTAAGGCTATCTTGAAACACATGTATTGATAGCTTCTCATTATTAGTATGGACAATCATTTTTTGACAGTACATGGTAATATAGGTCTTTGGATATTTTGTACCATCATATTTTTCAAACTCTGGCACTTTAAACTTTAGAGGAATAATAATATCCGAGACTAAACAGAGCCCAACTGCATCCACTGAACCATAAAAACTAACTCTTTCTACCACTCGCAGCCTCTCTTCCAGCATACTAATCTTTTGGTCAGCTTTCGAATCCCTCAGTGACTTACCCTCTTTTGATTTTACCTTTTCATTCTCTTTTGGATCATCTAAATCAGGGATCTAAACTGGTTCTACTATCTTTTCTGTAAAGATAGGATTTACATAACTCTGAAACTGTTTGGGATTTGAAGTTGATGGCATTCTAGGGTATGTGTACCTTACAGGATAGGTAAACTACTGTGTGATAGACCTTATGCAGGTTGGGCTTGATGTGGCCCAAAACTAAAAGGGTACAATGGGTCATCCTTTTCTTGTAAGAAATGATCTTGTTGACTAGCATTCTTCTTTACTGTCGTCCCTTTATTTAACTTATTCAAGGCCTCTAGAATTCTGTTTAATTCCCCTTCAAGCTTTTCTTGGGTTTTCTCTATCTTCTTAAGAAAATTGAAATTTTCTTATTCCATCTGTCTGGCTCAAGCCCTTGTATTGTATTGGTGAGTGAGGTTGCTTGGTGGAGCTATACTTGAACCTTAAGCACCACAATTAGGATGAGAAATGCTATGCTATGCTTTATGTATGATATGTTGATGCATGAATGAAATGTATATTTTCATAGATGAAATCTAATATGAAAATTATGCAGATGCACAATGTTACATATAATAATAAAAATGATTCATGATATGATAATGCAAATGCACAAAGTCAAACAATCAAAATGGTTAGATAATCACAACTTGTTCCTTTTTGTGTTCTAGTTTCGAGGTATATCTATCATTAGGTAGGAAGGGCTCTATTTTAGGGTTAGACACTTCTAAGGTTCACTGTATGTGGTTCAAGGCTAAAGTCTAAAGGTTCTCAAATTGCTCCTTACATCATTGTCCATCACAGACTAGTAAGGCACCTCAATCCTTACCCATTACAGGTTATAAGCAAAAAAGATTCAATTTGAGTGGGAGTATTTCGCTAACCACTGTAGAGGCATTAAAGCATAGGTACTTTACTCTCTCCTAAAGGGATAGAGTTCAAGTATAGAACTAATGTCATGCACATGCATATGAATGACATAATTATCAAACGAATAAACAAAATGAATGCATAAAAGTCTTTACAAAAAAAAATTCAATTTTATTAAGCTTTTAGATAACACAAATTTATTTGCTGGCCTGACTCTCGAATTAAAAAGAGTCACCAAACTGTCATAACGTCTAGATCTGGGGATCTATTGCTAGACATTGACTTAAGGAGTCACCACTAATCTTTTTTTGTTTAGGTGCGATTGGCCACCTAAATGAATCTGTCACTTTTAAAGAGGATTCCTAAGTTCGACTTAGGTATCTCTAAAAGGTAAATTCAATGTCTGTGAAACCAGAACTAGGTCCGAAAGTATGGTTACGTGTGAGAAAGATTATAGCACCCTCACAACGCCTATCGGAATATGGTACAGCTCGATTTCGTGTTATCCAATAAACCTTAAAAATTACCCAGTAATTAATTATTGAAAATTATCCTTAATTAACTCCAATACTTTTGATAGAAAATTAAGAAAATTCCCTCACCTTAAAGTATGCAAGAAAACTACTGTTTCCCTTATACATGCTCCATCATCAGATTATTTAACATTTAAAAATTTTTTAAAGAAAGAAAGAAAAAAATAATGATTCGACTTTTGATATAAATATTTTTCTTTTTGCTTTATATAAAAAACAAATCATTGCTTTTATATAGGGAAAATTTATACTTTCAACTTTTCTTTAAAGCATTTAGAGGTTTTTATTTTAAGAAAAATTGATACTTTCAACTTTTCCTAAAAAAATGTTTTTCTTGATAGTTTTTATTTTTAAGGAAAATTGGTACTTCCAACTTTTCCTCAGAATGCTTTTTTATGAAATTTTAACTTAAAAAAAAATTGATACTTTCAAAATTTTCTCAAAATGCTTTTGGAAATTTTTATTTTAAAAATTTTATTTTTAAAGAAAATTGATACTTTCAACTTTTTCTCAAAATATATTTTTTTGAAAATTTTATTTTATATTATAGTTTATTCTTTTTTAAATTTATTCATGCAAAAATACTCTTAAAAATAAAAAAACGCATAAATAAAATAAAAAATACCAAAAAAAAAATCAAAATGGCTCGGTTGGGAATTCAATGCGACTCGACTTCAGGCACAGACAACAGCTTGGATTGGCTAGAAAGATTTGCTGAGGCGCGGGTCAAAAGTGGGTTGCGTTGTGGGTCGGGTCACCCAAATGGAAACACGCAGATCCTGGGTTCTTGGTTCAAAATGACGTCGTTTTTGGACTAGTATAAAAGCTAAAAAAATCAATTTTTTCTTCAGACCGCTTTTTCTTTTCCTCTTTCTACTCTTTTGCCTCTCTCTCTGGACGATTTTTGATCACCATTTTTCGTCGAATGTCACCAAAAATATCGTCAGTTTTTGGGTTTTGTCATCGAAAACCGGGTTTTTCGTCAAACAGTAGCTAGAAAACTTGAATTCTCACCGAAAAATTCATCGGATTCTAAAAGTTTCCAAAAAATTTCTAGAAAAACAGAGCCAAAATTTTGAAAAAAATTTCTAAAATTCCTAAGATTGCTAAACACTATTTTTTTGCTTCTCTTTTCTCTCTGTGTATCCTTCCGTGTGTCTTCCGATGTTTATTTATAGGGATTGATCAGAGGAGTTTCTGATCAATCCCAATTCTTTCTTGTGATTGGGATTCAATTTTTGAATCCAATCCAAACTCTACTAACCCAGTTTTATGCAAACTCAAACACCCTTTTTCATTTTTATTATTTTTTTTAATTTTTTAATTGTCAGAGTTGATCTTGTAGACCCCCAGACAGATTGGGGTGTCTACAACATATAATCAATTAATCATTAAACTTGATAGTTGTATATGACAAATTCACAGGAGAAAGTGAAAGAAAAAATAGCTGCTAAGATTGAAGTAGTTCTCTCAACATGCAAGAAATAAAAAAATTAGATATTCATGGAAGTTGCTGGAAAAGAAAGGCATGAACGGGTCCGAGGCCTTGGATTGGATCCAACACCATCTGCTTACTATGGATATAGCTCTCCACAATTTACATTCTCATCAAGTCAGTCTTCGCAAGATATTTCAATATTGATAGGGGAGTTGCAAACTATGCAACAACGTTTTCAGTAAATGAAAGCAAAAACAGAACATGACTGTGCCAAAATTGAAGAAGAACATGCTAGAATAGAGTAAGAGCGTGCTAAATTTCAGCAGTTGCATGATTGATTCGATCATCTTATGAATTTTGTGCAACAATAATTTTCAGGAAATGATTTTGGTGCTCCACCAACTCAGGTATTATATTTAGTAAATATTTAAATTTTTAAATATATAAAAAACTTACAATGAAGTGTTAAAAATTGTATGGTGTTATTCAGTAGGTTCTTGAGCATAATAGTGACCAAGGTAAAAATTTTTCTTCATCAATTGGCAGCCAGCAAAATATATGCAATCATCCATTTCATCCATTTTAATTTTTTATTTTGTTAATGTATTAAAAATATTTGAATGTTATTATACTAATTGTTAAACTTTATATTAATTAGATGTATATTTAAACGTGAATAAAGTTAATATAAATTTCAGTTTCTGAATTTAAGCTCTTTAATAAAAATAAAATTTATTAAAAAAAAATTAAAAATAATACATTTTTATATAATGGTGGCGTTTGCGTTCGACAATTTCGCTAAATGAATAATTTAGTGGCATTTGTAGCATAAAACTCCACTATAAGTAACAGCGCTCTTACCAGCAAACACCACTAGTTAAGTGATATTTTTTATACAAACGCCACTAAAGCAACAGCATTTTTCTCATTAAAACATCACTGAATTAGCAGCGACTAAAAGATACAAACACCGCTAATATAAAGGTGTTTTTAGATTCAAAACACCTCTAAAATAGTGGTATTTTCAGTTACAAATATCATCAAAGTAATGATATTTTTTCTCATAAAAACATCACTAATTTAGCGGCGTTTCAAAGATAGAAACGCCGCTAAAATGATGACATTTTAGATATAAACGTCGCTAATATTAAGGTATTTTTTTGAAAACGTCGCTATTTACTGTGATGCATATATAGCCGGTACTTTACGTGGCATTTTTCGCAAACATCACAAATTTTTTTGTGGCATTTATAAAACCACTAAACGTTAAAAAAAACGTCACTAAAAATTTAAACCTCTGTAGTGAACCAATTTGATTGTTGTATAAAAAAATTTAAAAATATTAATTAAACAACGATTACAAAAATTGTTACAAAGATGATAAAGATTTCGTAATGATCTTTTTTATAATTATAAATATTGAATAGATTTTGTAACAATTATTTTGATCGTTGCATAAAAAAATTAAAAAACATTTAATTAGACCACTATAAAAAGTCGTTACAAATCTAATAAGATTTTGCAATGGCTTTTTTTGTCATTATAAATATTATATCAATTTTGTAATAACTATTTTGATCATTGTGTAAGATATTAAGAAACATTTAATTAAACAATGACTACTATAAGTCATTGTAAATATGATAAGATTTCACAATGATTGTTTTTTATCATTATGAATATTGCAAAAATATGATAACAACTTTCTTATCATTATATAAAATATCTAAAATGTTAATTAAAGGCAACGAGAATAAAAAGTCATTGCAAATTTAATAGGATTTCTAACGCTTTTTTTATCTTTATCAATTTTATAAAAATTAACAATAATAAAAATTATCGTCGTATAAAATATAAAAATATTCAAATATATAACAACTATAAAAGATCGTTGCTAATGTAATGATTTTTTTTTTTTTTTTGCAATGATATTTTCAATCATTGCAAATTGTAATTGTTTAAACCCTTTTTCTTTTTTTTTGTTTAAGGGAGGGTTATAAAAGAAGAGAAGATCTTGACTCAAATCAGGACATTAACTTTTTTTTTTTTTTGGTACTCATAAAGTCTCCTTAGTCATTAGATCAAGAGATGGAGGACTAAAATCACTTTTTTTAATGGTGCAATTTGAAGTTATTTGTTTTTGTTAATAACTATGAAAAATGGTAATTTTTTATTTTCCTTCTTAATTTTCTTTACTAAAATGCACACTTAAAATTCATTTTCTTTTGACTTTTCACCCCTATACATCTTTTCATTTTTCTACTCTACCGCTAAAGGATTTTTTTTTAACCTTTCATCTCCAAGCCTTTGCTGTTACCTTTTACGAACCAACATGAATAAAACATGACTGGCAAGTGACTAACAATATGAGCAGCAAAAGAACATAAAGTCTACTCCCTCTGATAATGCAAGTACCCCTCTGACATTGACAAGAACCCTAAAAAACGGAGCAAAAAGTTCCATATCTTCATACATTAAGGCCTCCAAAGTGGTCGACATTGATTTGCACCTATATTTCCCACTTTCGTTTTAATCAAATTTAAAGCCACCATTTTTCTATTGGTGCTAACAGTAGCAAGAGAGAGGTAGTTTTAGGCCTTGAAGATATGAAGGCCACCATTTTCCTGTTGGTACTTAAAAACGTAGAGTCGACTTGAATAAAACTTTTCAGCTGTTTTTCATGAATTTTTTTTTATTAAAAATGATCCTACAAAAACATTAATAAAATATTTAAGTTGCATTGTATGTTGAATTATAGTTTAATTTTATATTCGATTTATCTAATTGTGTTCTGATTTATTAGTTAGTTAGTTTGATTATTAAGTGATTTTTTATATATAAATATAATACTTAACTATAATTGTAACTTGTATTTGTAATTTTATTAAATTGATAAATTGGTAGAGTTAAACAGAAATATCAATAATATATAAAAAAAATTATTAAAAGTACCATTTATATTTCAAATTTAGGTAAAAATATGTCAAATTTATAGTAAAAATATTTATCTAAAAAATATATAAAAATATTTTAATTTTTTTTATAAATTTTCACACTTAATTTATATAATAAAACTTTTTAAAATATTTAAAATATTATTTAATCATTTACTTAAAAAACCTTAAAGTGCTTTCCGATTTGCAAATCTTTACATTTGTGACCATTAATGCCGCCTCCCAGCTAACACTATCTATTGGCTACTGTTTTTCTCATTCCATTTATTACTTTTTGCAAGTTTCTAATGTGTCCGCACAATTGGTTGGATCTCCCTTCATTTTTTTGTTCTTTTTTTTTTTCATTTAATAAAAATTTGAATTGATTGCACTCACTAACTGTCCCCAAGAACATGAATTCTCTTCTCTCTCACTTTTAAGCTCCCATAACTCATGCATACTATTGTGATATTAAGGTAGTACCACTTGTTCTTCAATCTTGAGTGATGTGAGAGTATAATAGGTGAAATAGTTACTCTTGAAACTCTGATGTTGAAGTTCTTGAATATAGAGGTATGTAATGTAAACTGTTCTTGTTTCCCTTTTTCAGTCATTTATATCAAAAGAGATCACTGATAGAACTTAGAGATCATGCATTTCACTTCTTTTTTTTTAACATGGTATGCTCAGTAGCAGTCAGATTTTAGTTCTAACTCAATAATTTAACATAAGGTGCTGAAACTTGATGGAACTACAGGGTTTGAAGCAAACTTGAAAAACCATTGAATTTAGAGATATGGGTAGCAGAGAAATCAAGTCGCCTGAAGATCTACGTGAGACATCAACTAGTTTGAATGGAATGTCAGACTCTGTTCACAGAAAGAAACTTGGAGTGTTTTTTATTGAGTCTGATAATAGGCGAACGGCTTTTGGGCGTGGTTATACTGGGGGAACAACGCCCGTTAATATCCATGGGAAGCCTATTGCAGATCTCTCAAAGACAGGTGGATGGATTGCCGCCTTCTTTATTTTTGGTAAAAATGTCTCTCTTTATATAGCATATAGACTATGGTTTATTCATCTGTATATAGGATATAATTACCATCTGTTTGGTTGTTGAGAATCGGAGAGAAAAATAAAAGTAATACTACTGAATGAGTTATGGTCTGCGATTATTTGGTTTGTTAATTTTTACAGTTAAAAGAGTGTTATACTGTTCTATCAGCAGTAAAGTGTGCGTTTTTGTCGAAGTTAAAGCTTTTTGGACAAGAGAATCTTATAGTGAACATTTTTTTGTTTGGTGAACTTGACCCCTTTTTTTAATCCAGGAAATGAGATGGCAGAACGCATGGCTTATTTTGGCCTCTCAGTTAACATGGTGGCCTTTATGTTCTATGTAATGCATAGACCCTTTTCGAGTTCTTCAAATGTGGTTAACAATTTCCTCGGGATATCTCAAGCATCATCTGTTCTAGGTGGTTTTCTAGCCGATGCCTATTTTGGCCGGTATTGGACAATAGCGATTTTCACCACAATTTATCTTGCGGTGAGATATCCCTTAAAAAGCCTTTTGTTAAGAAACTGTTTCCATCGGTTTTTACTCACTTTTCAATCTAATTGTATCCAACAGGGTTTGACAGGGATAACTTTATGCGCAACGATGAAAATTTTTGTGCCAAATCAAGATCAATGCGATCAGCTGTCCCTGGTTTTGGCTAGTTGCGAGCCTGCAAAACCATGGCAGATGCTTTATCTCTATACTGTCCTTTATATAACTGCTTTTGGAGCCGCAGGTATAAGGCCCTGCGTCTCTTCTTTTGGGGCTGATCAGTTTGATGAAGGAAGTAAAGATTACAAGACACTCCTGGATAGATTTTTCAACTTCTTTTACCTCTCCGTTACTATTGGGGCAATTGCGGCATTCACTTTGGTAGTCTACATTCAGATAGAGCGCGGATGGGGAGCGGCCTTCGGCTCATTAGCTATAGCTATGGGCCTATCCAACATGTTATTCTTTGCTGGTACTCCTTTGTACAGGCATAGGTTGCCAGGAGGCAGTCCCCTAACGCGAGTTGCCCAGGTCCTGGTTGCTGCCTTTAGGAAACGAAATGTACCGTTTATTAGAAGCGAGTTAGTAGGACTGTATGAGCTCCCTGGAAGACATTCTGCCATAAATGGTAGTAGAAAGATGCCCCACACTGACGATTTCAGGTATTGGATGCTCTTTCTTATTCATTCTATTTCTATTTCTTAGTTATGTGGATAATTTTCAGATAAAATTGGTTTATGTTTCTCATAATCAATTACTACTACTCATTAATCAGCTTCATTTATGACTTCTGATTTCCAACTTTTGGTGTTGCAGATGCTTGGACAAGGCGGCTCTGCAACTGAAGGAAGACGGAAGCAATCCGAGTCCCTGGAAGCTTTGCACGGTGACTCAAGTAGAGGAAGTCAAGATTCTCATTAAACTTATTCCAATACCAGCTTGCACGATAATGCTTAATGTTGTCTTAACAGAATTTTTAACTCTCTCGGTACAGCAGGCATATACGTTGAATACTCACATTGGTAAACTGAAACTCCCAGTAACATGCATGCCTGTTTTTCCTGGCCTCAGCATCTTTCTTATACTGTGTCTTTATTACTCTGTATTTGTTCCTATATCCCGACGAATCACTGGTCATCCTCATGGTGCTTCTCAGCTTCAGAGAGTGGGCATTGGTTTGTTTATTTCGATCTTATCTGTGGCCTGGGCTGGGGCTTTTGAAAGGTTTCGAAGGTGCTATGCTATAAAACATGGATACGAAGTTAGTTTCCTAACTCCTATGCCTGATCTAAGTGCATACTGGTTGTTGATCCAATACTGCCTGATTGGTATAGCTGAAGTATTTTCCATAGTTGGCCTACTGGAATTCCTCTATGAGGAAGCTCCGGATGCAATGAAGAGCATAGGATCTGCATATGCTGCTCTAGCTGGTGGCTTGGGTTGTTTCCTTGCAAGTATAATAAACAGTATCATCAAATCTACTACAAGGAACCCAGAGAATAGGCAGCAGTCGTGGCTATCTCAGAATATAAACACTGGGAAATTCGATTACTTTTATTGGCTGCTTACAGTTCTTTGCGTAATCAATTTCTTCATTTTCCTGTATTCAGCATATCAGTACAAGTACAGAACAGAGCAGACTTTTGAGGTCAGCGAAACCAAGTATAACATCCCGGCTGAAGAAAGCTAAAAAAAGATGTAGACACCATTTGTGTCGGAAACCAATTAGGCTCATTGACGTCCGGGTCTAATTAGATCAATTAGTGTCCAGACCCAATTAGATCCATTAGTGTCTGAGCTCAACTAAGCTTATTTATGTCTGGGCATTGACGTCCAGGTCTAATTAAATCAATTAGTGTCCAGGTCTAATTAGATCAATTAGTGTCCAGACCCAATTAGATCCATTAGTGTCTGAGCTCAACTAAGCTTATTTATGTCTGGGCCTAATTGGACCGACCTTTTTTTTTATTAATGTCATTATTATTTGATTATTATTATTATTATTATTTTTATTATTATTTTTCTTTCTTTGGTATTTCTATGTATATATTATTATTATTATTATTATTATTATTATTATTATTATTATGTCCGTTTCTCTCTTTCCTTTTCTTTTGTTCCTTCTTTCCTTTTTTGTTCTAATTTGCACGTGGAAGTTCAAAGTATGATCAGAATCCCACCATATGGTCAAACTTTAATGCCAGATCATATCAGTGCACAATTGTTGGAATTTTGGATCAAAAATCACGTTAGACAGAATGCAATCTCAGAATATAAGCCTGATATTGATTCTGTTTGTTTCTTAAAACTAATATTAAGACTGCCTATAAATTGAATCGATTCTAACAGAGGATGGACACAGAAATTTTGAGAGAAAAAGTTTGAAGAAAGAAAAGTTTGGAGAATTTTGACAATACGGATATTCTGAAAATTTTGAGATTTTGAGTTTAATTTGGAGTTTTTAGACTTGATTTTAGGTTGTTGGAGTTGGAATTGGGATTCTGGGAGGTTCTGGGAGTAATCATGGCAAATTTTGGGAGAAATCTAGGGGAAGTTCGAAGAAATCTTGGTTTTTTTTTTGTTTTTCTAGGTTTTTGGGAAGAACATGAGTTTTTCGATGAATTTTTCGATGACCGTTTGAATTTTTTGATCATTTTTCGGTGAAGTTTTCAAAAATCGATGGATTTTCAGTTTTTGATTGAACTTTCTAACGTTGTTCTTCAAGTTCTAGAGAGCAGGGAAAGGATTTTTGGGTTAGAGAAAGAAGGAGCATAAGGGATTCTGAAGCAAAATCGCTGGAAATGGCTTATATAGCAGCTCAGAATGACGTCGTTTTGAACAACCCAAGATCCACGTGTTGACCCAACAACCTGCATGTTGACCCACGTTCTGACTTGACTCGATCGTAGGTTTTTATTTTATTTTATTTTATTTTTATTTTCACCCATTTTACTATTATATTTTTTTTCTTTTTTTAAAAAAATGCTATTTTATTTCTAAAAGTACAAAAAAATGATTTCATAATAAAAAAAGATATTTTTGAAAAAAAAAACCTTTTCAAATAAAGTTTTCAAGAATATTTGTGAAATCTTTTTAATAAAACAAATATAGAAAAAAAAAATTTAAATAAAAATCTAACAAAATAAATTCATAGAATTCTACCAAACTATTGGAGAATTTTTATTGATTTAATTTTTAAATAGAATCCACCAAACTATTAAAAAATTTCATAAATCATTCTAAAAAATAAAAAGTATAAAAATTTTTTGAAAATAAATAATTTTTATCTTTTAAACTATTGGAGGATTGCTTCAAAGTAAGTCCTACCAAACTATTGAAAAATTTACTTTTTTGGAATAAGATACTTTAATGAATCTGATGACGAATCCTCTTCAGAATGGGACACTGGTCTTTATAAATACTCTTGAGGTGAGAAAATTATCTTAAATTGTTACCAAACTATTGGGATAATTTTAAAACTAATTTTTAATATTAAATTATTTGGTAAATCACAAAAATGATCAAGGCTTAGATAATTTGAAATCAAACTGGTGCTATCATTTGGATGGGCGTTGTGGGGGTACTACAACCTTCCCCATACGTAAATACTCCTGAGATGAGAAAATTATCTTAAATTGCTACCAAACTATTGAGCTATTTTTAAAACTAATTTTTAATATTAAATTATTTGGTAAATCACAAAAATGATCAAGGCTTGGATAATTTGAAATCAAAATTATTTGGTAAATCACATCAAAGGATGGGCGTTATGGGGGTGTTACAACCTTCCCCATACGTAACCAACTCCTGAACCTAACATCTATTTTCTTAGACTAGAATATATTTTCAGGTGGCCAATCACACCTAAACAAAAAAAATTAGTGGTGACTCCTTCTAATCCATGTCTAACAGTAGGTCCATGGATCTATACGTTATGACAGCTTGGCGACTCCGTTAGGGACATTGAGAGTCAAGCCAGTAAATGATTTCTTATTATCCAGGCCCCACTTAATAAATTTGAAGTTATTTTATTCCCTTTCATTACTTATATTTGCTTTATTATTTATTTCCCTTTCATTTTGTATACTTGCCTAATTGTTCATTTGTCTGTCTTTTTATTCATTACTTATATTGCTTAACTATCTACTTATTGTATATATCTATAATTCATTTATGTGTGCATAATATAAGCCTACCACCTAGGCTCTACCTTTAGGAGGGAATGAAGTACCTATGCCCTCATGAGATTTCATGTCTCTGCATGGGCCTACGAAACACTTCTACTCAGATTGAATCCTTCTGCTTATAGCCTATGATGGGTGAGAATTAGGGTGCCTTGCTAGTCTATAATGGACCATGATGTCGAGAATAATTTGGGAGCCTTTTAGAATTAACCCAAATCATATATAGTCAACCTTAAAAGCCTAACCATAGATAGAGCCTTATCTTCCCACCCTTTGTAGATAATCCAAAATTCAAGGTTATGTTGTTATCTTACTTGTTATGTGATGTTTACTCTATGTTTTATTAAAGTGACTAACTAATCTCTTTGTCTTCTTTTATTTCTTTTCCTTTTATGCACACTCATAAACGTGTTTATAGATTGCATAGTATTTTTACCCTAAAGTTATTTCAACAAAAGCCCTCATGGATTCCACAGAACCTCAAGTTTATGCCTCATCTATATTGTTCAAATGTGACTCTCCCATAAATGTGAAGATAAAATTAGAAAAGAAGCAATGAGAAGAGGGAAATTGCTTACCACCTAGTCGTGTCCCTAAATTATCAAAAGAAGTCAGCCTACTCATCAAATAAAATGGTCTAAAAAGCTTATAAGATATATGGAATAGTATGACTCCTTCAAGGTATGAGGTTTTTTGTGAGAGTTTGGACATATTGCATATCTCTTGTAAGTGGAGGTTGACCACACACTTAGCAAGGTGATGGTACAATTTTGGGATCCTTCCTATTGATGTTTCATCTTTAATAGGTTGATCTAGTACCAATAATAGAATAGTACTCGACTCTAGTGGGTATGCATCTATTGTATCCAAATAGAATATAAATAAAGAAACACAAATCAAGAAGTTACAAGAAATTAGGCCAGATTCTATGAGTGGGAAAAGAGACTATAAATTCTTAAATTCGAGAGAAAATAAAGCAAAAGGGTATTCCATGGGAATTTTTTTGAGATTTCATTATCAAGCATCCGGATGATGATCAAGGAATGATGCATTTGCTCTAATCATATATAGGTTGATCATTTTTCCTAAGGTCTTAGGCCACATTGAGATAGAAGTGATGGATTTATTTAAGCAGATTGAAAGGAAGTGTAATTTTTCACCAGCTATCTTGGTAGAAACCATCAGATCTTTGAATTTTTGTAGGTAGAATGACAAAGCACATTTCATGGCTATATACCTTTGTTATATATATGGATGAAAAGCCATTTTGAATGCAAGAAAAGTGCTTTCACCAAACTTTATTTCTACACTTGGAGTTTGATTAAGGAGTTTTGTCAAAGCATTTAGCCAAAAGCAAAGACTCAAAAAGAGTGAAAGTGTCTACTACATAGGCTCATAACTGGTCAGGTAAAATGGTTAACTCTATGGATGAACAGGGAACCTATGTTGGATCAATGTGGAGACGAGATAAGGGTTCTACTTTTAGGTCTATGGGGGTCAATGAGTTATGCACCATTGATGGTAAGAAGACAGCATGGAGCCGAATAGTTTACTCTTATAACCTGCAAGCTCAACCAATTTGACTATTCATATGGGGAGCCCAAAACTTTTTAAAAGATTGATAACATGATTAAGGCCTGAAAAAAGCCCAAAGAGTAAGCCCAGGGCCATTCACTGATAGTCATTCAGGGGTACCTAATTTGGAGAAATAAGAGGGGTCAAGAGATTATATTTATGCCTCAGAATCATCACCTGCCAGTGGGTCAAGAGTCAGACAATAAGCTTTCAGAGTTAGAGCATGAAATACAGAAAAAGAAAATCAAGCAAAAAATTTTGAAGATACAAGAAGAAAAGGACCAATGGTAAAATAAAGCAAAAAAAAATTAAAAATTCAAGTCTATAGGATTTCTAAAGAATACAGCAAGGCCCAGAAAGTTGTTAGAGAATATGATGATACCTTTAAGATGTTGAAGGAGCTGTAACAAGAACAGAAGAGGTTACGTATACAAGTGCAGGCCAAAAAAATAAACAACATAGATCTGGCTCGTAAGAATGAATGTTGAAAAAAGAGCATGCCCAAATAGAAGATGACTTTAAGGAGGTTGAGCAGGAGAATCAAATACTTGCAGATTACATTTTGACTCTAACATTAAAGTTAAATGAACAAAAAGATCACGTCAGAACCCTCAAGGAAAGGCACAGAGAGTTATCCTATCAAGTGTGGTGTGGCAAAAGAGAAGGGTTGGGAAGATAAAGATACATAGAGCACCTCACAGCTCAAATAGGCAAGGTCATGATCAAAGCAGGTGAAATGGCAGAAAAGGTTGAGGCACTAAGAACTTCGGTTACACCAATAGAGGAGCATTGACAGAGGCTACTAAACTTTATTGAGAAGGCTAAGGATTAGTATAAGCAAGTTAAGCATTTTTATAAAAGGACAGTATTAGATTCAATGTAAAACAGACTTCTGTGGAATAAATGAAAGTTTTTTTTTGTTGAATTTTTTAAACGGTAAATATTTTCTTTTCTTTTCTCTTTTTTTTTTCTTTTTCTTGCATTTGCATCACACTCGTTCATTATCATAACATCATCATTGAATCCTCAATTATGGTTCTAAGGTGCAAGAATAGCAACACATCTATACAATACCTAGGCTAAAACCAAGAGGATGGAGCAGAACAATCGAATCATCTTAAAAGAATAGAAAAGGCTCAAAAAGTACTTGAAGGGAAACTGAGTAAAATTTTAAAAGCCCTAAAAAAAAAATCGATGAAAGAAGATACTTCACAAGAAGCTACTGAATCAGTATATCCTCTAGGTTTTGGCCCACAATAGAATCAAACTGCATTAGTCTTCCAACCTCAACAGATAACTTTTCCAAAGTATAATTACCCGGGAATGACTTATGCATCTAGTCATGAGAATGTTCAAAGTTATGACAATCTTATTTTTGCTAAAAAGACAGTTGAGCCCATTCCACTCCCTACTGTGAATGAGGCAAAAGAGAAAGAAAAGCTACAAGTAGCTATGCCTTCAAAAAATTCTAAGACTGATTAAGCAATGAACAGGCTCAAAGAAAGATTACAGGCTGTGGAAAGAATTGACTTCTACGGATCTATAGATGCAATGGGACTTTGCCTAGTACCAGACATGATTATGCCACCTAAATTCAAAGTACTGAAGTTTAAAAAGTATGACAGTATTAAGTGCCCCATCACACATATCACCATGTACTGTCATAAAATAATGACATATGCTAGTAATAAAAAGCTACTGATGCATGCATTTCAAGATAGCTTGACTGGGTCTATAGCTAGATGATATGTTCAATTAGACGAGACTCACATAAAGACATAGAAAAATCTGACTAGATCTTTTATTAATCAATATCGCTACATCATCGATATGGCCTTAGACCGTCTTTCCTTACAAGGGATAAAAAAGAAAGCATCCAAATCCTTCAAACAATATGCTCAAAGGTGGCGGGATGTAGCTACTTAGGTATAACCCCCTTAACAGAGAAAAAAACTACCATGCTGTTTGTAAGCACTCTAAAGTGCCATACTATGATTGGAAACGCAACTAAAAACTTTGTTGATGTGGTGATTTTGGGAGAGATCATAAAAAATATCATAAAAAAATGATAAACTTAAAAGAGGTGAGTCTTCCAAAAAAGCACCTAAGAAGAAGAAGAGTGAGACTCAAGCTGTGAGTCTTGAAGGGTAGCAATTCAAAAACTATTCTCGATTTACCTACCCTACGTACCATCACACGGTAAACTATACTTCTGTATCTTCTTATCAATCAACCACTCGATCATCTTATCCATCTTCACCAAGATTTCTTTCTCACCTGGTTGGCACTACAAGTAATGCTAAAAAACCATGAATGAAAGAAAGACCCACTTTTGATCTTATACACATAAGCTTCATAGAGTTATATTAAGAGCTCTATAAAAACCATTTAATTGTTCCTATTCCTATTAAGCAGCTTGAACCTTCTTACCCTAAATAATATGATTCCAATACCCATTATAACTATCATTTTAGAGTAGCAGGACATTCTATTGAAAACTATGTCTCCTTCAAGCATAGGGTACAAAGTTTGATCAAGAAAAGATTGATAAGCTTTGACACTAATGAGAATTCGGCACCCAATGTCAGCGAAAATCCCTTGCCCAGTCATATAATCAATGTTTTGGATGTAGGTGAAAACCATGTGAAAAGAATAGTATAAGAGCTTAAGATGCCATTTAACTAGTTGTATGAAGCCTTATGTAAAGCTGAGATGATACAACTAGTAGCTCCATGCACTTATGTGGAAAGATACATCCCAAATCAAAGATGTAAGTATCATAATAGAACACTAGGACACTCAATTGACATCTGCAAGTAATTCTGTGGTGAAGTTCAAAAGCTGATAGACTTTTACCAAATAAAGTTATATGAAGAGTCAAGAGCCTCGAAATACATTGAGGTGGCTATGATAGATAGATGGGTGCCAAAACCTATCACCATACGTTGTAAGGAGAAAACATAATCAGATGGGAATAAGTTTGTTTTCAAACCAATAGCTTTTAAAGTCCCACGCTCATTTCCCTATAAAGATGAAAAAATGGTGCCTTAAAAATATAAGTGTGAAGTAATGACTCAGAGGCAAGAAAAAGATATGTCGAAAGTTGAAACTGCCTATATAATAAGTGTAAAAGGCATAACTAGAAGT
Source organism: Durio zibethinus (assembly GCF_047325235.1). NCBI lineage: Eukaryota > Viridiplantae > Streptophyta > Magnoliopsida > Malvales > Malvaceae > Durio > Durio zibethinus. The sequence continues at coordinate 24,353,668 of NC_143166.1, forward strand.
GAAAGATGTTACGTTCTGATAACTTTGAAAAAAGGAAATGAAAAGTAGATTGAACCAAAGACTTCAAAAAAAGATACCTCAAAGTCTGTGTATGAAAAAAAAACCTACGAGTTTTTGAAGTTAGTCAAGCATAGTGAATATTCTGTGGTGGAGCAACTGAATAAAATACTAGCCAAAATTTCTCTACTATCACTTTTTTTAACCTCTGTACCATATCGCAATGCCTTGTTAAAGGTATTGAATCAGGCTTATGTGGCCTATAATGTATCCGTAGAGTATGTAAAACACTTGGTAAGGAATCTAGTGGTACCACATCACATCTTTTTTAACGATGATGAAATTTTGCCTAAGGATAGAATGAGCACCAAGGCGTTGCACATCACTGTTAAATGTAAAGGTCACATAGTAGCTAAAGTCCTTATTGATAATGGATCAGCTATTAATGTCATACCTGTGTCCATTTTAGCCAAGCTGCCTTTTGATATGTCTCACATCCAAATCAGTCAGATTGTGGTTTGAGATTTGATGGGACTAGACAAAAGGCCTTAAAGGATGTTGAGTTGCCTATACAAATTAGGCCGTGTGTCTTCAACATAAAATTTTAGATCATGGATATCTTCCCATCATATAGCTACTTATTGGAAAAACCATGGATCCACAAGGCTAGCGCCATCCTTTCCTCATTACATCAAAAGATTAAATTTAATGTAGAAGGACAATTGGTGATCGTGGCTGGAGAAGAAGATTTACTAGTAACCTAACCCATAAATGCTTCATATGTGGAAGCAACAGAGGAATCATTGGAGTGCTCTTATTGATCTTTTGGACCTATTAACGCAGTGGGTGAAAGATTTAAATTTAGCCAAATTATGATCAATCAGATGGTTAACAAGGGTTGGAGTATCGGGTTTGACCTAGGCAAAAGCTTTCAAGGGATAAGGGAGATTCCTAAGATTAAGGATTACAGTTGTAGATCAAAATTAGGTTATGAGATGAAAGAATGGCAAAACAACAGCAGAAAGGTAAAGAAAGAATCGATGATCTTTCTCCATTTAAATGAAACTTTTATTCCTGAAGGATACATGCACCAGAGAGCTGAAGAGGACACAAAATAAGAACTAAAATGGGAGAAAACTTTCACCGAGCTATCCATTCATATTGTGGATAATGAAAGTCAAAATGAGGAAGCTTTGGTTTACCCTACCTCCGGGATATGAATTACAGATTTAGAGGGTCATCCAAATGCCTATTGTTTTCAATTTTGCTTCAATGTAATCACATCTCCTAATTGCTTATGCCCAAAAACATTAGGATGAACTCTTATGTTTGGGCTTTTTATTTTTCATTATGTCAATTAAAGTAGGAGCATGTATTTGGTTCATTTTTTCCATTCCATTCATTACTCCATCAAAGTTTCTTGCTAATATTTCATATTCTATTAACTTTCAAGTCCCCAAATGAATGCGAAGGTAATCATGACAATGATCCAGGGTTTAGCTTTAAAAATTTAATTAATACCAATGAACTTAATACTGAAGAAGATTCTGAGGAATACATTTTGTCTCTGAATTTAATGAGGCTAATTGAACAGAAAGATAAATCCATTAAGCCTCATTAAGAAGTTGTTGAATTGATCAATTTGGGTGATGTCGAAAATAAAAAAGAAGTCAAGATTGGTATTTCACTCTCAGTGATTGACCGACAGTGGTTAGAGGATTTGCTTTAGGAGTTTATAGATGTATTTGCCTGGTCATATCAAGATATGCCTAGACTCAATATTAAAATAGTGGAGCTTAGGCTACCATTGAAGCCAAAATACAAATCAGTGCAACAAAAGCTAAGAAGAATGAAATCGAAGATGCTGTTGAAAATAAAAAAAAAAGTTAAAAAGCAATTTGATGCAGGTTTTTTACAAGTGACCAAATATCCTAAATAGGTGGTTGATATAGTACCTGTCCCCAAAAAGGATGAAAAAGTATGAATATGTGTAGACTATTGAGATCTAAATAGAGCTAGTCTAAAAGATAAATTTTTTTTTGCCTCATATAGATACATTAATAGACAATACAACTCGACATTCAGTATTTTCTTTTATGGATGGATTCTCTAGCTATAATAAGATAAAGATGGCTTAAGATGATATAAAGAAGATCGTATTTATCACTATATAAGAAACTTTCTACTACAAAGCTATGCCTTTTGGACTGAAAAATGCTAGGGTAACCTATCAAAAGGCTAGGGTAACACTTTTTCATGATATGATGCATAAGAAGATTGAAGTGTAAGTGGATGACATGATTACCAAGTCCCGAAAAAAAAAGACCATGTAGTCAATCTCAAAAAATTATTTGAAAGGTTGAGGAAGTTTCAACTCAAATTGAATTTAGCTAAATGCACATTCGGAGCCAAGTCAAAGAAGTTACTGGGATTTATAGTCAGTGAAAGAGGGATAGAAGTTGACCCGGATAAACTTTGGGCCATTCAGAATTTATTCCCTTTAAGCACACAAAAAGAGGTTCGAGGTTTCTTGGGCAGATTGAATTATATCTCCCAGTTTATTTCTCAACTTACCTTCAAATGTGATCCCATTTTCAAACTCCTTCAAAAAAAATAATCCTGGTGAATGGAATGAAGAATGCTAAAAAGCTTTTGATAAGATTAAACAATACTTATCAAACCCTCTAATATTAGTACCCTCTATTTTGGGAAAACCACTGATTCTATACATAGTGGTATATAAGGAATCAATGGGATGTGTGCTGGGCCAACAAAATGAATCTGACAAGAAAAAGAGAGCTATTTATTACCTGAGCAAAAAATTCACATAGTATGAGTCCAAATATTCATCACTAGAGAAAATATGTTGTGCTTTAGCTTAAACAGCTAAAAGACTCAGGCAATACATGTTTTACCATACAACTTGGCTAATAGCTAACTTAGATCCTATCAAATATATCTTAAAGAAACTATTGCTATCAAGAAGAATTGTTAGATGGCAAGTGATGCTTTTAGAATATGATATAGTATATGTGGTCAAAAAATAATCAAAGAAAGTATCATTGCTAAATTCGTGGTAGATAGAGCTACTGATGATTATGAACCTATGAAGCTGGATTTTCCAAATGAAGAATTAATGCCCATTTCAAAGATAGAAAAAGATAATGGCAAAAAAAAGATATGGATACTGTACTTCAATGAGGCCACTAATGCCATGGGACATGGGATTGGAGTAGTTTTAATATCTCCAACAGAACATTACTATCCTGTTACAACAAGATTGAATTTCAACTGCACCAATAATGTAGTCGAATATGAAGCTTGTGTTATGGGGCTACATGCTGCTTTGGATAGGAAAATTGAAACATTAAAGGTGTTTGGGGATTCAGCTCTAATCATTTATCAACTAAAAGGTGAATGGGAAACAAGAGATTCAAAACTTATTCCTTATCATAAATACATCTTAGAGCTATGTAAACAATTCAAAGCAATTTAGTTTAAACAATTGCCTAATGAAGAAAATTAGATTACAGATGCCTTGGCTACCTTGGTCGTAATGGTACAGATTAGTGATACTGTAAAAATTTAGCCTATCAAACTAAATATCAAGGACATGCAGTACATTATGCCAACTTGGAAAAGAGAAGGACGGTAACCCCTGGTATCATGATATTATGCGATATCTAAGAATCTGTAGTATCCAGTTCGAGCAACAGAAAGTGATAAGAGAATCTTACGAAGATTAGCTATGAGATTCTTTTTAGATGGGAAAATTTTGTACAAAAAAAGTAAAAAATAAGTCTTATTACACTGTATAAGTGCCTTTGAGGCTAAAAAGATTATTGAAGAAGTTCACAATGGTGTATATAGAGCATATGTAAATGGGCATATGATAGCAAGAGAGGTTATGCGAGCTGAATATTACTGGTTGATAATGGAAAAATATTTCATTGATTATGCTCGAAAATGCCACAAGTGCCAAATTTATGCTGACAAAATTCTTGCTCCACTTAGTGCTTTACATGTCATAACACCTTCTTAGCCATTTTCTATACGAGGGATGGATGTCATTAGCCCCATTACCCTAAAGGCATCAAATGGGAATAGATTCATTTTTGGGATGATTGATTACTTCACTAAATAGGTTGAAGCTACCTTTTTCACAACTGTGACTAGATCAGTGGTTTACAAATTCCTCAAAAGAAAAATAATCTACAGATATAGACTCCTAGAAAGAATCATCTCAAATAATGCAAAAAATTTGAATAGCAAAATGATGTAAGATGTGTTCAGTTTAAGATCAAACACCACAATTCAACTTCATACTACCTAAAAATGAATGGGGTAGTAGAAACTGCAAATAAAATATCAAAAAAATTTTAGAAAAAATGATTGAAACATATAAGGATTGACACGAGAAATTACCTTTTGGTCTATATGTGTATCGAACTTTCTTACGCACCTCTACTGGGGCAATTCTTTTTTCTTTAGTTTATAGAATAGAAGCTGTACTACCAGTAGAAGTAAAAATCCCATTGCTAAGGGTCTTAAGGAAAATGGGATTAGAAGAAGTTGAATGAATTCAGAAGTGTTATGAGCAATTGAACTTTATTGAGAAGAAGAGATTGATGGCACTTTGCCATGGCCAATTGCACCAAAAGAGAATGATGAGAGCTCATGACAAAAAGGTCAAACCTTATTAGTTTTGAGAATGAGAGTTGGTATTGAAAAGAATTTTTTCAAGTCAGCATGATGATAAAAGGAAATAGACCCTGAATTGAAAAGGATCATATGTTGTAAAAAGAGCCATTTCAGGAGAAGCTTTAATTTGGTTAGAAATGGATGGAGATGAATTTCCTAGTCCTATTAATTCTGATGCAGTGAAGAAGTACTTTGCTTAACCTAAAAAAAAAAAACAAAAAAATGAAAAAAGGAAAAAGTTTAAGTTAAAAACCCAAAAGGGCAACTTGACAAAAAAAAAAAAACAAAAAAAGAGTCTAAGTTGAAAACTTGAAAGGGCAGCTTAGGCCCAAAAAGAAGTTTAAGTTGAAAACCTGAAAGGGCGGCTTGAACCAGAAATAAAAGGGTGACAAACTTTGATGAATAGAATATGGCATCACTTAAAAAGCATACCAGAGACAGTGAATTTCAAAGAACTCTGAGGTATCAAGGCATCATATTTTGGTTAAGTTTTGAAAAGAGATCAAAGATTTGTTGTCATGATTATCTGATTATTTATTTTGGGCATTGCTATTCCCAAACAACTGTCCCTGTACACTTTTCTTTTTACACCATCATTTGTAATTTGTTGCTTATTCGAATAAATGATAATAGTCTTATTATTCTCTCTTATTTGTCCTTTCTCTTCGTATCTTGCCATGAATAGAAAAAGTGCACAATTTACATTTCATATTTTGAAATTGGGATAATGATTAATAATTGAACAAAATCATAAGAAATTGTGTGTTACTTTGAAGAATTAAAGGAAATAAGGACCAAAGATGAATTCCTCTAAGTAAGAGAAAAGCAGCTTCCACAATTTTTCCTTGGAATAAGTATTCAGGCTAACGAAAAAAGGTTTCTTTGCCAAAAATGTATAGAAATGAAAATGCAGAAGCCTTTTACCTTAATTGATGTTTCATTTGCATTCTAAATAAAACATGCACTTACATTATCCACTCATTTGATCTTGGATCAATCCAAATCATTTCTTCTAAATCGTGCTTTCATCTCGGTTATTTATTTTTGACCTCGACTTGGTCTTTTATTTTCGACCTTGACTCGATCTTGGTCGCTACATTTTTTACTAGTGGTTTCGTCTCGGTCACCTGATCTTGGCTTAGTCTAGATCATTTCTTATGATTCGTGATTTCATCCTAATCATTTATTTTTTACCTCGATTCAGTCTTGGTCGTTCATTTTTGACTCGTGGTTTCATCTTGGTCACTTGATCTTGGCACAGTCTAGATCATTTCTTATGATTCATGGTTTCATCCCGATCATTTAGTTTTTACCTTGACTCGGTCCTGGTCACTTTATTTTGATTGTGGTTTCATCCCGGTCACTTGATCTTAGCTCAGTCTAGATCATTTCTTATGATTCATGGTTTCATCTTGATCATTTATTTTCAACCTCGACTTGATCCTGGTAACTTTTATTTTGACTCGTGGTTTCATCTCAGTCACTTGATCTTTGCTCAGTTCAGATCATTTCTTATGATTCGTGGTTTTATCTCGATCATTTATTTTTTACCTCGACTCGATCCTAGTCGTTTTATTTTGACTCGTAATTTCATCCCGGTCATTTGATCTTGGTTCAGCCCAGATCATTTCTTATAATTTATGGTTTCATTTCGATCATTTATTTTTAACCTCAACTCGATCCTAATCACTTCATCTTAGCTCGTGGTTTAGTCCTGATCACCGATTTTGGTCCAGTCCAGGTCATTTTTTATATTCGAATATCGTTTTTGATTCGACTCAAATAGAGTGGCTATCTAGGTCTTTGCAACATCCTTGTCTAACAAAGATATGCAAAGAGGGGCAGCTATAGACATACATTTATGTTCGAACCCAATTAGACCCATTGGTGTCTGAGCCTAATTAGGCCTATTGATGTCCGGGCCCAATTAAACCCATTTTTGTCTGAGCCTAATTGGGTCGACCTTTTTTTTATTAATGTCACTATTATTTGATTATTATTATTATTATTTCTTTCTTTGGTATTTCTGTGTATATATTATTATTATTATTATTATTTCCATTTCTCTCTTTCCTTTTCTTTTGTTCCTTCTTTCTTTTTCTGTTCTAATTTGCACGTGAAAGTTCAAAATATGATCAGAATCCCACCATATGGTCAAACTTTAATGCCAGTTCATATCAGTGCACAATTGTTCGAATTTTGGACCAAAAATTACACTGGATAGAATGCAATCCTAGGATTCAAGCCTGGGATTGATTTTGTCCATTTCCTAAAACTAATCCTATGACTACTTATAAATTGAATAAGTTCTAACAAAGGATGGACACAAATTTTGAGAGAAAAAGTTTGAAGAAAGAAAAGTTTAGAGAATTTTGGTAGTAGGGATATTCTAGAAATTTTGGGACTTTGGGTTCAATTTGGAGTTTCTAGGCTTGATTTTAGGTTGTTGGAGTTGGAATTGGGATTTTGGAAAGTTCTGGGAGTAATCAAGGCAAATTTTAAGAGAAATCTGAGGGAAGTTTGAAGAAATCTGAGTTTTTTTTTTTGTTTTTCTAGGTATTTAGGAAGAACATGAGTTTTTCAATGAATTTTTCGATGATCGTTTAAATTTTTTTATCATTTTCCAATGAAGTTTTCAAAAATCAGTGAAATTTTCAATTTTTGGTTAAACTTTTTCGGCATTGTCCTTCAGGTTTTAGAGAGAATGAAAGGATTTTTGAGTTAGAAGGAAGAGTAAAAGAGATTCTAAAGCAAAAACGCTGGAAGTGGCTTATATAGCAACTCAAAATGACGTCGTTTTGAATAACCCAAGATCCGTATGTTGACCCAACAACCTACGTGCTGACCTGCATTATGATCGACCCGATCGTAGGTTTTCTTTTTTTCATTTCATTTTATTTTTTGATTTTATTTTTTTAACCCATTTTATTATTATATTTTTTTTCTTTTTTTTTTTTAAATGCTATTTTATTTCTGAAAGTAAAAAAATGATTCCATGATAAAAAAAAAGATCTTTTCAAAAAAACAATCTTTTCGAATAAAGTTTTCAAGAATATTTGTGAAATTTTTTCAATAAAAAAATATAGAAAACAATTTTTTAAAATAAAACTCTAATAAAATAAATTCATAAAATTTTATCATACTATTAGAGAATTTTTATGGATTTAATTTTTAAATGGAATCCACCAAACTATTAAGAAATTCCATGAATTATTTTTAAAAATAAAAGTATAAAACTTTTTTGAAAATAAATAATTTTTATCCTTTAAACTATTGAAAAATTGCTTCAAAGTAAATTCTACCAAAAACTATAGAGAGATTTAATTTTTTGAATAAAATATTTTATGAATTCAACGACGAAACCTCTTCAAAATGAGACATTAATCTCTATGAATACTCTTGAGGTAAGAAAATTATATTAAATTACTATCAAAATATTAGGATAATTTTAAGACTAATTTTTAATATTAAATTATTTAGTAAATCACAAAAATAATTAAAGCTTAGATAATTTAAAATCAAACTGATACCATCCTTTGGATGGATATTGTGAAGGTGCTACAACCTTCTCCATGAGTAATCAACTCCCAAACCTAACATCTGTTTTCGCAAACCAAAATATATTTAAGAGGGTCAATTACACTTAAACAAAAAAAATTTGTGACAACTTCTTTTAATCTATATCTAACGGTAGGTTCATAAATTTATACGTTATGACAAAAGATATAGAATTTACGTTGCATACATACATTATTTTCCCTTATATTTCACTATCCTTTAACATTTTCTAGTTCGATGAAAGGGTAATTTTTTTTCTATGCAGCAAATGCTCTATGAGTATAAGCTCCACATAGTTTAAATAACGATGCCCTTATGGACTCTACCATGGCTTTCCACATCTTATGTTCATTCATTAACTGATAAATTCTCCATCCAATATGTTGGGTCCTATGCCATAAAAAGAGCACTGAATGATCTCATCAAGGTGATCGGAGTCACATTCTCCTTCCAAGTTGCTACTAAATTGAAGTCTACAGAGTTCAAATTTCTTGGTAAAAGGAATCTGCTCTTGGCTGTTACACATAAGAAAATTGCTAAAATCTCGAATCCAAATTTGGCACAAGTTGGTGAAAAGGGACCCCTATAATTGCTAGTTAGGCCTATAAATTACGGGTACAGCATTGATAAAAAGCTCAGATAATCAGCAGGGAAATATCAGCTTCGTTAAATTCAATCTCAAATGAGGTCTACGAGTCTTGGAAATTGAAACATTAATCTTGGATATCCTAATCTACTATTTTGTTAAAGAACCATCAAACTTACTAGATAAATCTGTCAAAAAACGAGCACATATATCCATCGATTTATATGCACCAAATCTCTGGAAAGAACAAAAGCATAATGTTCAAACTTCAATGTATTAAAACTATTCTTGCAATTCAGTGAGTTGAAGCACTAAAGAAGACATGGTGCCCATGACATTGACCTCGTCCACCAGCATATACTATTCTTGAATGAAAGGGAAGAGAAGCTTTTGCAATAATGATGTTCGTATAATAATAATCCTAATTGAGACAGGTCTTGTAGCTTGTCTTCAAAGCATAGTGCTTAGACATAGAAGAAATGGTTATGATGAGCTTGTCAACTTATTTATCCTATTAATAAAAGTATCTTGCCTTTAAAAATTAAAAAAAAAAAAGACAAAAAATAGTTACATCTTACATGCTATCCGGCAAACAAGATTTGGCCTAAATGCATGACCGGGACTTACAAAAATCAACCATAGTTTGTTGGCTCGAGATTCACAAACAACATGATGTGAAAGTTGAACATAATGATTTCCATCAGAAGAACCTGAAAGGTTTAAGTTCTTTTATTTTAACCCAGATGTGATCCTCATACTTTTGTACCATCAGCATATTTAGCATAGGTAACAAATTACAGCTGATACTGATTGTTACATATCATCAAGTTGATTCTATTGCAATTATGTTAACAAGCAGTTAATATAACTTGACACAAATTTTTAGTTTTTTTACATAGATAGCAACATCATAAGCATGTTAAGCATGAGTACCAAAGAAATTGCCAGGTGGTACAACTAGTTACAGACAAAGAACCAACGCTTCTATACATGTTATGCCTCTCTAATAAAAGATTAGAGAGATTATATTTACTGATACTACCTGCTGCTCCATATGTATCTGCTCCATTGCATTGAAATAAGATGTAACAGATTTAAGGGCTTTCACAGAACTCCATCTCCTGAACCACAAAAGAAACAACACTTAAAATCAGATGCATCCCAAAAATTCTGGAAAGGGGATATCAGGTCATAAAGTAATTAATCCATCGAGAGAAAGAGGCTAAATAGAGTGTTTGGAAAGTAGGTAGTCAACAAAAATTGCATATGACACTGGTATATTTAAATAAGTTACCTGATTCCTATTATCTCAAGCCAATAGACAAAACCAATCAACAATCTTGGTAGTTAATCTTGTTCACTATATTACAAAATTTACCCTAAAAACCCCATGGGCTAAACTATAATACAGAGACTGCACTTATCTGCAATTTACAATGAGTAATTTGGTAAATACTACATACCTTGCCACATATTGGACAACTTTCACTCCTTTCCAACCATTCATAAATACAACCAAGATGAAAATGGTGCGAACAGCGAGCAGTGATTTTAGGATTTTCTGGGGTATATTCTGCAGGAAATTAATCACTCATGTATAAAAGCATAACTTTAAAATGCTTAAAAAAATTGCATTTTTCAATCTAACCATTACCACCGCTGCTTATTAAAATCTTACCATACGCCTATATTGAAAAATAACAAGCATACCCATAGAACTACAAAACAGAAATCTTTATTCTTTAAAGACATAAATATGCTAAATTACCATCAAGACAAGTGGGACAGACATCTTCATCTTCAGATGAAGACTGCAAATAGTTAGATCCGTATGCCACTTTTAGTGCCAAAGTCCTCTCCGATGACTCAGGATTGACAATCTTAGAGTCTTCTTCTGACTCGACTCCATACCGTTTCCTCCCAATACCCAATGATTCCACACCAGAACTGCTGATACTTCTTCTTAGCGGTTGTGTTTCTTCTTGAAAATGAGTTACAGACTTATCACGCCTAGAGACCAAGCCGTCACGCTGCAAGCGAGAGTACCTTTGTTCAGTATCATAAGGGACCGGTCTGGACATTGTAACATGAGTTTCATTGGCTGAAATATTTGGTGTTGTAGTAACAATTTCCATTGATGACAGAGAAGCTCCTTGGATCTGGGATGATACAGGGCGCCCTTCCAATCTATGAAACAGTGCACCATACTGCAGATCAAAGAAGAAACAGAAAATTAAGAATTTATTTCATCAAACTAAACTTAGGTATAAATTGGGTTATATGACATCATGAAAGCAACAAAACTAATGCACTTGCCTTTCAAGAGAAACACAGTACATACACAATCTTTGTACAGCTAATTTAGTATCAAAAGAATTTCTTCTGAATTTCAGAGAAATTCTGTCTAGGAGTATTTATAAGCTTTATAAAATTCAACCTAAAACAGATTAATTTCATGCAAATTGAGGCTCAGAGCAATTAGCAAAGCAACATTGATATCAGCTTTATACCTTAACTTCACTGTTTACAAATTTAAGGGCATGTATCGGCAGCATAAAAATGAATACATGTTGCTTTTGTGCAGATAAATACAAGATAAGAAGAGACATACCCCAGTGAATAGCTGGTAGAAGAAGAATCTTAGGCAGATGCAGTGCCTATATATTGAATTGCTAGGATAAGCATATTCTTCATAGTCATCACCACATGGACAGCAGCAAAAAGCACCCATTTATGCTCACAATGTATGTACTTCTGATTACTCGATTCTAGAAAGACTTTTAAAGCTTGCAGAGAAATTTATAAACAAAAATTGCTTCAGCTTCCAAATGCAAGAAAAAAGCCTAAGGGATTGAGAGAAAAAAAAAGAAAGAAATTTTACAATGAAAAGCAGATTCTGCCATACTCACGGGAGAAACACAAACCTTGCTAAATCTTTTGTCACAAAAGCCGCTCAGTTCATCAGTGTTGTGCCTGAATTCCGAACTTCAATTCCTCTCGAGAAAAAGAAATCTGATACATAGATAATGAGAAAAAGATTAGGGTAATGCTTAGCAGCAAGAAAAAGACAAGACAAGACACCTCCTTCATAGGAGCCTGATAGATGCCACAACAATTGGGTATTTCATGGTAAGCAGAATCCTAAAAATACTCTATTTTGTTTTGCCACATCCATAGGAGTTCCTTTTCAACAACGAATTTAACTCAAAATAGTAAATTAACATACACATTGAACATTGTTTTCCCTTCAAATGCAAATAAAGAAAGAAAGAAGCAAAACTTCCAGCATATCACGGGCAGTAGAAAATTTTCCATCAAAATGGTGATAAAACAACAACGCAAATAATCAGCATTGACCCTATTTCATTAGAGAAATAAAACGCCACAAAGAAATTACAATATCCTTGAATAAAAATAACTTCAAGATATTTGCAAGTTCAGAGTCAACAACTATACTTACCAACAAGAAAAAGAGGCAATCTACTGTCTTATTTTAAACTAATAAGATGCAAAGCAAAGCTAATTCAGCGCGTAATTTTTTTTCTTTCAACAAAAAAAAAAAAGGCCCAGAAAGTAATGAAACAACACTTACTCATCATCAACTATTAGACCAGCATTTTCACGATCATAAGTAAAAAATAAAATAAAATAAAACAAAATGAAAACCGGAAATTTAGGGTTCCTGCAAGAAGAAACAAAGAAAGCCTAAAAGAGAGAGAACAGGGGACTTTCTATTTTTATAGAGAGGCTAAGAGAATCTAACGTGCGCCATGGGCGGAAGACAAGTATGAAAAGGATTTTTCCTTCTGATGATTTGGGAGATGTTTCGGGAAGAAAAAAAGGAGTAAAAGAGGAGCTTTTATTATTGCAGGGTTGAAGGTACGGAACAAATGCAATGAACCGGAATTATTGAATGTGTATACCAGTTTATCATTACGATAATGTTAATCTGTCCCGTAAATATATTATTTTTTTCGTTTTAATCATTATTAATTATGGATTTACAGTTAGCTACCGACAGCAACATGGTTTGTCAATAGTACCTTCGGTAATAAACTCAACAGCACAATCAATTACGATTAAGGAAAAAAAGAGACCCTTGAATTTTATGCTTCAGTGGGGTCATGTTCCAGACAGAAGGCTTTTGAGTAGTGGAACGGGATATATTATTATTATTATTATTATTATTAGTAGATAATAATAATAATAATAATAATAATAATAATAATATAATAATAATAATAATAGATATTTATGTTAACTCAATTTACTATTTTATTTTAATTTGTTGGAATAAAAGGTAATTTTATCACATGTCGCTATAATCTTATTCATTGAATTTTATCCTTATATTTTCAAATTTGGTGATTTTTCAATCAAAGCTAAGGAAAATTAAATATTCTGTAAAATATTTTATTAATTATTTAAAATAATTTTTTAATTAAATAAGAAAATATGTTGTGGATATTACAAGCGTAGCAAAATGTACATGTGACGTGTCACATCATAGAACTTATTATTTTATTTTTTATGAAATTTTTTTATAGAATAAATAATTTTTAAATATTAATTTAGAAGTTTTTTTTCAAAGAAAAATTAATTCCAATATATGAACAAATAAAAATAAAAAAAGCTATAAGCATAAAAATAAATAAATAAATAAACAAAAATGCAAATGGTGTGCTGGAAACTGAAGAATAACTTTTTGCATCCTATTTTATGTTTTATTGAAAACATTTAAATATATTAACATAATATTGTGTGAGATATTTCTATTTGATACAATAATTATCAAAATCGACAATACAATGAAAAAATTCAATGAAATCAAAATATAGTTGCAAAATTCAACATTTTACCTACAGTATAGTGGTAACTTTACCCTTTTATCTCAATTTTATTCAAGTTAGCTAATATTTTTCAATTTAAATTATGTCAAAGGTTCTTAAATTTTATGAAAATTTAAAATTTAATTTTTGTATGGTAATTTTTATAAATTTAGTTCTCATATTATTTTGATTTGAGATTTTAGTCTAATCACTAATTTTATTATTTTTCATTAAAAATGCTAATATGACCATTAACTTGATGATGTAGGTGTTAACTTTACTATGACATTAACTTGCTGATATGATAATTAGAATAAATGAAATCAATTATTAAATTATACAAATGACCTTTTTACTTATACAAAATTTGAAATCAAATCTTATATTCTTACGAAACTTCAAATTTAGTCTCTACACTCTTATGAAATTTAAAATTTAATCTTTCTAATATAAAATAAATATTTTGAAATTTTAAGAAATTTTTTTTAGTTTTTAAAAAATATGAAAATTTAAAAATTACCACAATATTTTGTTACAATATTCTATCATAATATTGAAAAATCTATCACAATATTTTATCATAGTTTTCATATATTGTCATTAAATCTGTCACAATTTTTATCATCCATGTGAAATATTGTTGTTAATTCCTTCAATATTTCTTGTTACATTCTATCATAAAATATAAAATATGTTACTAATTTTGTCACATTTTTCTATCACAACTATATTATATTGTGGCCATATGAAAAAAACTATTATACAAATCTATTAAAAATTTATTACAAATTTGTCAATATAGGTCTATGATACAAATTTGTCACTATTTAATTTTAATAAAATTATTATTTTTTATTAATTTATGAAATGAATTAGAATTAGAATTTCATCCCAAAAGAGTAAAATTATCCATCAAACAGTGTTTCCATTCCTTTTAAACTAAACTTTATTTAAATGATTTTTTATAATCAAATATAGGTTCAAGATTCTAAATATATTAAACCAATTTACTAAATTCAATGTGCATTGGTTTTAGAATTAACTTTATTATTTAATTTAATATAATTATTTAGATAAATTCTTTTTGCAAAAACCCAAAAAAATTTAAAATTCTTGTTATTATACATGATATTAATGTTTCAGTTTATCAAACAAATCATTTTCTCCTTTCATTATGTTAGGATCAAAGTTTATCTTTTAAATGGATAGGAGCTCATCTTTTAAAAAAATCTTAATTTGAAGCTCTTATTTTGTTTGGTTTGATGAAATTGTCATTCCATTTATAATCCATTTGGGGTTCATAACAAATGTAGTTTTCTTGGAAAGTTTGATTCAATATAAATTTTGTTATATAATATATTTAAAATAATTAAAATAATATTAATTTTGATATATTAATTTAAATTATTAATTTTATAATTAATTAATATAATGATGATAATATTATTAATATGATGTTATTAATAATTAATTATTATAATAAAAAAATATATTTCTAAAAATATTTTTTATAATAAAAGGATTAAATATTTTTAAAATTTAATATTTTTTAAAAAACTAAAAAATTTCTAAAAAATTTAAAATATTTTTTGTATTAGAGGGGGCTAAATTTTAATTTCATGCAAATATAGGGATGAAATTTTAAATTTTGTTTGAGTACAATGACTAAATTTTAAATTTCGTATGAGTAAAGAGATCATTTGCATAATTTAATTTGTGATTTTATGCATTCAAATTGTTACATTAATAAGTCAATGTCATGTTAGTAAAGTCAAAGCTCATGTCATTAAGTCAAAGGCCACATTAGCATTTTTAATGGCAAAAAATAAGCAGAATTAATGAGTAAACTATGATTATTAAATCAAAATAATACGAGGAATAAATTTATATGACCATAGTATAAGAACTAAATTTCAAATTTTGACACAAAATATAGTAACTTTCAACATAATTTGACTTATTTTTCATTTGTTAACTTTTAGACATAAAGTAAAAAATTAAAATATTTTATGAAATATTTTCTCGATGCAAATGGAAAATTTCTCTAATATGCATTCAACTTCGTTGGTTTTTGGATAAAAAATAATGGAATTATATTTCACAAGTATTCTATTAATGCAAATGACAATTTTTCATTAATACTGGCAACATGTCCAGGCGTTACAGCATGTCCAAAATTTCTTTATTTGTATTTAATAATATTTTTTATTAATTTAATAAATCAATAAATATACATTTTTATAATTAAAAAAAAATCAATTAATTGATAGATAATGTATATATTTTATTGTCATAACTTATATACAAATCAAAGTCATATCTACTCTTTCAAATTTATCTTTACAAATATTAGTTAAAAAATATTAAAATAAATAATTAACAAACTAAAAATTAAAACTAAAAAAGAAAAAAGAAAGACCCAATAAAAAGAAAAAAATGCCAAATAAAAGTGTCATGTGAATACTTCCATTTAGGAATGGCATCAAGTTGGGTAGGGGTAGGTTTATACTCACCTAACTTTGATATGACATCGAGTTATTATTTTTTACAATTGACTCTGATCCAACATATATATATATTTATGTATATATATATATATATATATATATATAACCCGCATCTAACTCGACTTGATAAAACATAAATTTAATAGTATAACATTCATAAAACATTATTTTTAATATAAATTACATCTTAATTATATATAAAAATAGTATTTTAATAAATTGAATAATAAATTTATCAATACAATACATATATATAAATATAAATTAAATAAATAATAAAATATATATTTTTATATATAACTTGGGATAGGGATAGGACAAAGCATCCTAAACTCATCACCAATCTTATCCCAATTTTCAAAAAAGAAAAATCACCTCATATTAACCTGATTCTTGTTTTAAAAGAATCACCTTTGTTAGATCAATGGATTGAAACTCATTGGATACAGGTTATTTTGGCATCATAACTTTTATTGACCCCATTTTTTATAACATTTATCTCATTAAAAAGGAAAAAAAGCAAAAAAAACAAAAAAACAAAAACAAAAACAAAGGGATGGCTAAAAAAGGAGAAAGAAAAAGGGAAGAGGAAGCAAAACAAATATGCCACGTTGACATTGTAATTGCACATTTATTTTTCCAAACATAGATAAGAAATAGTAAAATAGACAATTAAAAACAAAAAAAAATGAAATAAAAGAAAGCCAAAACAAATAAAAAAGAGGACCTAAGAAAAAAACCTAAATAGGGATGTCATATAGACACCTTCATTTAAAAATGGCAAAGGTGAGCAAGTTTATACTCATCCTGACACTAAGCCATTTTTAATAATTTAATTTGACTTCGAATATGACTCAACATCGAGTTATTATTTTTTATAATTAATATCAACCAACATATAAATCTATAACCCATATTCAGTCCACATTAATCAAAATTTAATTAAATGATATAAATTTAGCTAATGTTCATAAAAATTCTTTAGTATAAACTATATCTTAATTATGTATCAATATAAAATTTTTATTAAATTAAGGAATTAAATAATATTATTATTAATTAATATATGTATAAATTAAAAAAAGATAAAACAATATATTTTGATGTATATTTGAAGTGGGGCAGGCAAATCACCTTAAATGGCTAAACCCATATCAGACCTGACCTTTATTTTTTAAAAAAGAAAACTTGACTTGATCTTGAATTTTAAAAAAAAAGCATATATTATGTCGGGACAATTGAAAACAGACACGAATTGTGTTATCATCCATACCTATATTGGCTTATTTCTCACAAAATTTATTTAATTAAAAAAAGTCAAAACAAAAAAATGACAAAAAAAAAAAAGGAAAACCAAATGGATGTGCCATGTGGACATTTTCATTGGCCTTATTTTCTTACAAAATTCAATGTATAAATTAAAAAAATAAACTAAAAAAAGCAAAGAGCTAAAAAAAAAAAAGAAAAAAAATTGGATGTCATGTTGGCACTTCCATTTGTATCATTTTTTAATAAAATTATCTAATTTTAAAAAATAAAAATATTTGGAAAAAATTAAATAAAAATTATCAAATGAATCCCATAATTTTTTAAAAATAAAAGTAAAATTATTTAGTAAATATGGAAAAAATAGAAAAAGAAAAAAGAAAAGAAAAAGAATGAATGAAAAGAATGAAAAAAAGGAACATATTGGGTGTATGTGACACCCAAATGAGTGAAATTTAATGCATAGATGAAAGAAAGTTAACCAAAGTGATAGTGTGAGATGTGAGTTTAATAATGAAGTTAGATTTATTAGGTAAGTATACAAAAAAGAAATATGGATGAAAAAAAATAAGAGATAAGTTGATTCGTGAAGAAAAGCAAATCATTTAAAAAGAAAAATTACAAAATGAGATGATGTAATATAAATATTTATTATTTTATATTATAATAAAAAATATTTAATTAAAGAAATTTTTGATGCACAAAATATTTATTACTTTTGTATTATAATAAGAAAAAATTAGTTAATAGAAAATTTTAATACAAAAAATTAATAAAAAATTTACAATTAGTTGACAATTACAAATTAATAAAAGCTTAAAACCTATGTTATTAATCACAAGAGAAGATTATTAAAAATGAACTATCAATCATAACTCTTAAATATACATATTTAACTTAAATTTTAAGGGTTATTGACATATGTATATTATAAGATAATTATACATATTTTTTAATTAAATATACATATAATATATTTTATTTGAATATATTATAATTTTAGATTAAATTTAAAGGGTTAACAAAGTAATTATATTGTATATAAATTGAAAAAATAAAGTTTTTTTCATTAATTCTTCTTTGTCATAATAACAATTGATAAATAATTTTGTTATAACATTTCACTTTCTAATTTTTCTAAAAAAGATCTTCTTATGTCAACAATTCTGTGTTTAGAAAAAAGAAAGAAACAAAAGAATTGAAGAGGTGAAAAAAATTAATATGTTGAACAATTGAGAGGAGGTCAAAGTTAGGTCAAATTTTGCAAAAGAATTTTAATATACAAAATATTTATTATCTTTTATATTACTATAATAAAATATAATTAGTTTAAAAATAAGAAAAATATGCACAATTTGTTGACAATTACAAATTGATAAAAGTTTAGAATTTTATATTTGTTAATAAACATAAGAGAAAAAATATTAAAATAAATGAATTATCAAACATAATTTTTAAATATACATATTTACCTTAATTTCTTAAGGTTTTGGTAATTTTATATTTTTATTAAGCATATATATATAAAATATGTTTTTGGGTACATATTATAATATTATATATTTAGATAAAAAGTAACTATATTTTTCATTAATAAAATATTTACACTTTTAATTAAAATTTTTTGTTATAGCATTAATTAGTAAATAGTTTTACTTTAATATTTATTTTGTAATTTTTGTTAGAAAATATTGTTATCTTTATGTTTTTCTTTTTTTGTCAAAAGAAAAGAATTCATCTTTTATGTTTTAAAAAATTAAAAAAAAATTAAAGAAAAAAAAGAACATGAAAAAGTAATATACTAATGACACTTGGAGAAGCAAGGGAATGGTCAAGTTTTAGTTACAGTTAGTCAAATTAAATATATAGATTTATAGTATATTGAAAATTTTGATTTTAATTCTTAAAAATATGAAGAATAAATTCATTATTTTAATTTAATACATTTTAATACAAGAGGTGAGTTTATATATATATACACACACACGTATTTATAATTATGTAGCTATAAGTGATTGTTGGTTATTTTTTCAGAAAATTCTATGGTTATTCGACTACTCAAGGCAATAAAAAGGTTTTCACCCTTAAAATCTCCAATAAAAGTGGGAATAAGTGTCATAAAAAAACAGTAAAGATAATTTTCCAAGTTAAAATACACTTAAAGCTTAAAAATAAGATAATTGCATTGGAAGGTATGATAAATGCATTAAAAGGTAAATGATAAAGACAATAATGTTAAAAATAGTTGAAATTGCATTGTATTTTGTGGTTTCTTAAACCTGTTTTACCTTTTGAAAACTTATATTTATATTTAAATGAAGGAAAGTAGAAAAAAAAATTTAGAAAGTTCTTAATCTTAACTATTACGAACTAACTTTTTTGTCTTCACGTGCTTGATCATGGGTGATAATGGTCATTTATGCTGTTTTGAATATCCATTTGAACTGCCTTTGAATCTTTTCCTTTAGATCAAATATTTCTTTACATAAACGCTTTTAACTATTCTAGATAAAGGTCGAAATATCCTACTAATGTTGAATATTCTAGATAAAGGTCGAAATATCCTACTAATGTTGAATTTTCTGCAACAATAAATCCCTTTTAGTAACTTTTTATAATATCGGGAGTGATCTGGTCAGGTTGGAACTCATTTGGTTCCTTGATTTTAGCTTTTATTGCCTTATGGGGGATATAATGTAAAATAATGTTGCATTTTCTACAACACTAAATCTCTTTTAGTTACTTCCCATATTAATGGGAGGGATCTTATCATGTTGGAACTCATTTGGTTCTTTGATGTTAGCTTTTACGGCCTTATGAGGGATATAATGTAAAATAAACTTAAACAAGGCTAACGAGTATTTATCTATCCTATTCCTTAGGATTGATTTTCTTAACATATATTTAATCACGTAAGTTTATCAAATTAAATATATTGTTTTAGAAATAATGTAATATTTGAGTTTTGAACAAGCAAAATATAGTGCTAAACAAAGTTTTTCAAAAGAAGAATATCTCTTTTCCATATCATTTACAGCTTTACCCATATGATACATAGCTCTAGCCTTACATTCTTATCATCTTGTATCAATAGGCTACCTAAAGATGCATCCATGATTGCTACATGTAGTTGTAAGCACCATTTTGTATGTTATTATTATTTATTTTCTTTTTTTTTATTTTTTATTTTTTTCCTTCTTTCTTTTTTCTTCTTCTTATTTCCTTATCCGATTCAGTTTGACAAAAGTATAAGTGCATTAAATGCATCATCACTGAAAGTCCAAAATCCCAACCACCGGCAACCACCTGACATCTTGTCTAACTTGACAGAGTGGATTTCGACTTGAAAATTTGAGATTTGAATCTAAAAAAATCTAAGATTTGAATCTAAAAAAGTTCTATAAATAGAGCTTGATTTTGGTACCAGAAATGAGAGATCGATTAAAAAAAACTAGAAGAGACTGCAAAAAAAAAAAAAGTATTTTGTAAAAAAAATAAACATAAAACAAACATCAACAAAAAAAAGAGAGAACTTAGTCCTCAAGATAGGGGAACCCAACGTTAGCATAAAAATAAAAAAACACAAACACAAAAAATTTTGGTCGAAACTTTCAAGCCAGATCTGCATCGTTTGAAGCTTTTTTTTAAAAAAAAAACCAAGCTCAGATATGGACTTAGGAGGCCGTAAGGAATTTTTTTAGAGATTTTTAAATTTTTTGACACTGATGACAACGGTTGGAACTCGCCAACAGTGAGGAACACAGTGGCCGTCAAGGCAGACAGTCACTGGCTCCAGATCGGTCTGAAAAAAAAAAAGGAAAGGGTAGTGTTTTTTTTTTAGATAGGGGGAGAAATGACCAAACTTTTTTTTTTTTTGTTTTTATATAAGCTACCAATAGCCAAAACGACGCCGTTTCAATAAAAGTTAAAACGACTCCGTTTTAGCCCTTGAGGATCCGAGCATCAACCCGTGACCCGTCCATCCCTCAACCTCTGATCGATCTAGCTGAACTGATCAAGGTCGAATCGAACTATCCTTGAACCGCTGATGCCAAACCAAACCGCTGGACCAAATCGCACGTTGATCGGATCTGTTAGGTAAAAAAAAAATTTTTTAGATTTTTTATATATTATTTTTGTTATTTTAATTATTATTCTTAATATTTATGCATGTTAAAATATTTAAATTTATCAGAATAAATTTTTGTTGTTTTATAATAATAATTAATAAAAATAAATGATGAAATATATAATAAAATTTTTTGATAATTTTGAATAAACTTTATAAAATAATTGGTAAAAAAGGTTATAAGTAAATAAAAATAATACAAAATGTAAGGAAAAAAAAATATAATTTTTATCTGATGATGAGATTCAATGGTACTCTAAGTAGTGATACTTACGAAATCTCTACGTAAGAAGATTTTTTTAAAATACTACCAGAGTATTGGGGTATTTATAAAAAGTTTTTGATATAATAAAAATTTTCGTTTTATAAAAACTATAAAGTAAAAATTAACTAATTTATTAAAAAAAATTAAAAATAATAATAATATAAATAAAGAAAATGGAAATTTTATTCAATGATGAGATTCTAAAAGTATTTCGAGTAGTGATACTTTACGAAATCCTTAAGTGAGAAGATTTTTTTAAATATTACTAGTGTATTGGAATATTTATAGAAAAACTTCAATATAATAAAATTTCTTTTTTTCTTCAAAAATTTAAATTAAAAATAAAAAATCAAATAAAACAATTAATAAAATTTTTAAAATAAAATATAAAATGTGTGCATCAACATGTTATTATTTGCATTGCATGCATGACATAATTTTTACGAAAAGTAAATTCGAACCTCCAAGGATGAGATTCTAAGGTATTCCAAGAAGTGATGCTTAAGAAATCTCTAGGTGAAAAAAAATTCTTCTAATGTTACCAACGTACTGAAATATTTTAAGAATTATTTCAATAAAAGGGTTCAAATTTATTTTTCTTGAAATAAACTTGAATAATAAATATGAAATAAAATAAAAAGAAAAACCAAAAATGCAATAAACAAAAAGAAATCAAGGATATTATTTTTTGAACATAAAAAATAAGATTGTTTTTATTAAAATCAATGGATAACACATAGTTAATTGGTACCGTTTTAAACATGTGTTGTGGGGGTGCTAATCCTTGCCTACACGTAACTGACTCCCGAACCCAGATTGTTGCGCAGACCTTAAAATTATCTTTTTAATAAATTTTAATTAATTTTAAGATTTCATTAAAAGGATATGGTTTAATAGGTGGCCAATCGCACCTGACCAAAAAAGATTGGTGGTGACTTCGTTATTATTTATTTCGTTTCCAAATTCGTTGGGTAGATGTAAAACTGTTATGACAGCTTGGCAACTCCACTGGAAACACCTTTTGTTTTCGAGAGTCAGGTCAAAATTAATTATGTGTTATCTTCAAATTTTGATTTAAACAATCCTAATCGATTTTTTAGATTTTTATTTTTCACTTTTAACAAAAAAAAATCAAAAACAAAAAAAAATCAAAAACAAAAACAAAAAGATTCACAAACATTTCTTTTATTATGCCTCTTATGCTTTATTTTTCTGTATATATTACTCTCAATAACTTAGGATATATTTGCACACACAATAACACGATGTATCTCATGCATGAGCTTTATACTCGAGCTCCGTCCTTTATAAGATGAAGTAGAGTACCTATGCTCTCGTGAGGTGATAACTTCCGCAATGACAAGCAAAATACTTTCACTCAAATTGAACCCTTTCTGTTCGTAGCCTTTAATGGGTGAGGATCAGGGTGCTTCACTAGTCCAGCATAGACGATAGTGAGAAACAATTTGGGAACCTTTAAACACATATCAATCTAAACCCTGCATGTAATAAGTCTAAGAAACTAGCCTTAGGTAGAGCCTCGTCCATCTTCTTGTAGGAAATACCTAAGAATAAAAATTGTGTAATACAAAACAAAACAAATAAAAAAAAATCTTAAAACTTAAAAAAATATTTTTTCTCAAACCATATTCTCACATTAATTCAATTTTGTTTCATTTTTTTTGCATTAATCATATTATACAGTTATGCATCGAGATATTTGCTCTTGGACATATTTCTCTCAAGAAGTTTTCATGGATCCTATAAAACTATAGATTTGCTCACCTCAGTCAGTGTCCCATGTAAGTCGTATAATGAAGCGCATGTTTGGTCGAAAAAAGCTTAATAAAAGAATAGAGATTGCTTGCCTATTGGCTGTGTCTGAGTTACCCGAGAAGGTGCATTTAGATCTTACACAAAATGATTTAAAAGACTTAGCCATCATTTAGGGTCAGTTAAATGAAAAAAGAAAAGAAAGCTTTTACAAAAAGTTTAGGCATATTGCATCTTTCATTTTAATAATGATTGATGAACAGCTAGTCAGGGTAGCTATACAGTTTTGGGATCCATCCTATAGATGCTTCACTTTTAATTAAGAAGATTTGGTGCCAACTATTGAAGAGTATTCGGTTTTGCTTTGGATAAAACTACAGTGTCCAGATAAAGTGTTTATCGGAAAATTGAAATCAAGTTATCGTAAAAAGTTAGCCAAGTTATAGGGGTTAAAGTGGAAACCATTGATTCATTCGTAAAGCCTAAAGGTGAACATCTCAGCATCCGTTGAGATTTTATTCGAAACTTCATTCAAGGGCATTTAAATGATGATCAAGGTATGACTATATTTGTTCTAGCATTGTATGGCATGGTAATCTTTTCGAAGACTTTGGGTTACATTGAGATAACTGTAGTAGATTTTTTTGAGCAAATTGAAACCTAAGCAATTAATCCTGCTCCAATAGTCCTAGCTGAAACATCAGACAATTGAATTTCTGTCAATGAAATAGAAAAGGATGGTTCATAAGATGTGCATCGTTATTATATGTGTGGATCAAAAGTCATTTCAAGTGTGAGAAGAGTGTATTTTCAATGTCGTATCTTCGAAACAAAGCACCAATTGAAGAGTTATGCAAAAGTTAATGGCCAACATGAAAGACTAAGGAAGATTGGGTTCATTTCTTATGGAGGCTTACTAGGGATGAAATTGAATATATGGTGCTTTGGATGCCTCATGTGCCTTTGTTGTATTAAGGAGGAAACAAGCCATGGATACCACTATTAGGGCTATGGGGTGTTGTAAGTTATGCTATGTTAATGGTGCTTAGGTAATTTGGTGTAAAGCAATTTGTTCTTACCACTCATGGCCTAGTGCAAGTAGAATTCGTTTATAGGGAACCGAATCCACCAAAAACCTCAGAGCAGTTAATCCAAGCATGAAAGAAAATATGAAGAATGAGATTAGGGCCTTTTATCGACAGAGTCACTCATGATTATTATATTTGGAAAATAAAGTGGCTTAGAAACATAATACTCCTTTCAAATGACAGCCTATAACAATCGACCAATCTTTCAAAAGAAATGCAATTATCAAAAGTTGAGCTTGTGAAGAAAGAATTAGAAGCTGAAAAAAAAGAAATAAGAAAAAAAAATTTAAGACTTCGTGAGAAGGTGGGACAATTAAAATATGAAGTAGAGATACAATGGAGTAGATTGAAAAAAGCTATAAAGAACGAGATGTGGCCAATAATGATTTGAAAGATCTATACCAAGAAAACAAGAGGTTACAAGTCTAATTCAAGACTGGAAAAGTCACTAAGTCTTACCTTTGTTGGCAACGCGAAGTGGATAAGCTCCTAGAAGAAATGAACCAATGGAAAGGCAAAGCTCAAGAAAAGCAAAAGAATGCCACCAAAATTTCTCAAGAATGCCAGAATTGGAAAGGGTTATATAGTACGGCTTCAGCAAGATTGGTAGAATGTCAAAAGAAAAAGGAAAGGTTAAAGGCTACAATTACAAAAGACAGACGAAAGCACTTAGAAGTACTGAATGAGAAAAAATCACTTCATCGAGTGATCCAAGGGTTAGAGTTACAATTGTAAGACCACAAGAACCATATTTCAGCAATAATAGATGAATGACATAAGAGGGAAAAGATTGGATCTCCACATGTGATTCAAAAAGAGATGCTCGCATGAGATGAAAAGTAAAAAGCTTAAGGAGGTAACAATACATAGAGCACTTGACCAATCAAGTTTACAAGGAAGTAAAGAGGCATGTGAGATGGTTAAAAAAGTAAAAGCATTAAGAAGAGAGGTCAATCCCATAGGAAAATATGGATAGCGCCTAGTGAACTTTCTAGACAAGGCAAAAAACCATTATGAACAAGTCAAATGCTTCTATGGATATAATTCTAGGATGATAAATCCCATGTAATTAAAGTTGTATGGAATCAATAAAAATTTCTAGTGTTGAAATTTATCCAAGGGTAAATATTTTCCACTTGTATTCATGCATCATCTGCACCATTTTTATTTTCTTTTAAAAAATAAAAAATAAAATTTTTGACACATGGCATTCTAATTTTTAAAAATTTATGGTAATAAAGGTTCAAGAATAGCTCACCCACTAAAACTTTTGACCCAACCTACTCGTCATTCATATAATATTAGGACTCAAACAAAAATCATGGAACAAGAATAGGTTAGTCCATTTGAGAGAATCGAGAAAGCTCAAGAAGAACTAAGAAGAGATCTTAGTACAATAATGGATATGCTCAAAAAACTTGACAAAAAAAAAGTAATGGAAGGAAATCCTAGCCTTCGAGAGTAATCACCAGACATGACGAATCCTATATACCCTCCAGGATTAGAGCCACGGCCAACCCAACCTTCTCAAGGAACCAGAGTGCAAATTACTACTCCTGATGGATATTTCAATCCTTATCCAAGAATGACATTAGCACCTGTTCCAGGAAAGTTTCAAAAATTTTCTAATCCTGTTATGATGAAAAAACCACCTGAGTTAATCTTGGTTTCTGATTTGGATGATCGTAAAGAGAGAGAAAAGTTAGGGATAAAGATAATTGAGAAAGTAAAAGATACCAATGCCTAGGAGAATATGAAGTTATTAGAAGAAAGGCTTAGGACAGTAGAAAGAATGAATTTTTATGGCTCCACAGATGCAATTGAGCTTTGTTTGGTCCCTGACGTGGTCATTCCACCTAAATTTAAGGTTCTTAAATTTAAAAAATATGATGGCACAAAATACCCAATGACTTATGTCGTCATGTATTGTCGTAAAATGGCGGCATATGCTCGTGATGAGAAGTTATTGATACATATATTTCAAGATAGCCTTATAAGATCTGTAGTTAGATGATATGTCCAACTAGATAGGACTCGTATTCATTGTTGGCAAGAACTCACTAGGGTATTTCTTACACAATATTGGCATGTCACGGATCTAGTTTTAGACCGTCTATCTCTACCAAGTATGAAAAAAAAGGTAACAAAAAGTTTTAAAAAGTATGCACAGAGATGGAGAGATATGGCTGCATAAGATCAACCTCCTCTCACTGAGAAAGAGATAATTATCTTATTTGTGAACACTTTGAAAGCACTATACTATGAGAGATTGATAGGTAATGCAACCAAGAACTTTATAGATATAGTGATATCAGGTGAGATCATTGAAAATGCTATAAAAAATGGCAAGCTCAATGCAGGAAAGACAAATGAAGCAAAGAAAGGTGGACTTCCAAAAAAAAAAGAGAATGAAGCTCAAGCGGTAAACTATGTGGGGTAACAGTTCAGAGGTTTCATGCTCTACCCTACACTAGTCTACCAAACCCATTACCCTTCTGTAAATAATGTTACATCCATCCTTCAGCCTTATTAGCCATATCAACCTCTATAACAATGTTTCAACCATCTTTTCAGACATCAACCTATTCTTACAATCATTTTGCTGCACCTACAAGACCAAAATGGAGACCTAATTCAAATAGTGGTCTGAAAGCTTTAAGAAATACCTAAAAAAAAGCCACTTTTAACCCTATTCCTATGACATACACAGATTTGTGTCTTTGACTTATTGAGAAACATTTACTTGCTCCTGTTATCGTTGAATCCTTGAAACCTCCATTTTTTAAATGGTATGACCCTAATGCACATTGTGATTATCACTATGGGAACTCAAGTTGTTCTACTGAGAATTGTACTACTTTAAAGTGTAAAGTGCATGGGTTAATCAATGAAAGGGTGTTAAACTTTGAGACCAACCAACAAGGGACTCCAAATGTTAATGAGAATCTTTTATCGAACCATATTAGGCCATCAATAAATGCTTTGATTGATGGGCAAGCAAGCTATGTGAAAAGAAAGATAGAAGAGGTTAAAACTCTTATGGCTAAAGTGTTTGAAACCTTAGTCAAAGCTGACATGTTGAAGTCAATAGAACCTCAGAATTACTTTGAAGTGATTAACTCAACTGAGAGTTGTAATTATCATAGAGGTGCTTTGGGGCATTCTATCGAGAGTTGTCACTAATTTCATTAAGAGGTGTAGAAGTTGATGGATGTAGGTCAGATAAAGTTTTACGAAGAAAAAAAAAAGTTGATTAAAGTGAAGTGTCTACCATTGATTCAAAAAATAAGTTTGTGCGTAGACCAGTAACAATTTATTATGATGAGAAGTCGACACTAAGGCTAGAAAAATCCATATCCCGATCAATAGTGATAATTAAAGTTCTTGACTTTTTTTCATACCAGAATGACAAAGCAATACTATGAAAGTATGATTATGATGTCGTAGTCAACCAAGATACTGAGAATATAATAGGTATAAGAGGTATAACTCGAAGTGAAAGATGTTATACTCCAGAAGCTTTAGAGAAAGCCAAAAAAGAAAAAACAAAGATGAGAAAAGAAGAGAGAAGTCAGAATAATCCTGTTGTAGTCTCAAAAAAAGAATGTCAGAAGTCGATCTTTGAGAATGAAGCTTGTAAATTTTTAAAGCTAATAAAATATAACGAGTATAGTGTGGTAGAAAAGCTTAAGGAGATGTCAGCTAGAATTTCGTTATTATCATTATTGCTTAGTTCAAAGTCACAACATAATGTTCTGTTAAATGTGCTAAATTAAACATATGTGTCTCACAATGTCTCTGTTGAATATGTGGAACAGCTTATTGGCAATTTGATAATTTTAAAGTATATCTCTTTTAGTGATGAAGAGATTTCTCCCGAAGGTTGAAAAAGTATCAAGGCTTTCCACATTACTGTAAAGTGCAAGGTCATATAATGGCTAATGTTTTAATCGATAATGGCTCATCCATCAATGTTATGTCTATGACTACTTTGGTAAAATTTCTTGTTGATGAATCTTATATGAAGCCTAGTCATATGATAGTTTGAGCCTTTGATGGGACCCGATTAGAGGTGTTGAAAGACATAAAAATGCCATGACAAATTGACCCGTGCACTTTTAATGTGAAATTTTAAGTTATGGATATCTCTCCCTCGTGCAGTTGCTTATTAGGTAGGCCATGGATTCATATGACGGGTGCTATTCCATCCTCATTGCATCAAAAAGTTAAATTCATTGTTGATGAAAAATTGACATGTGTGGTAAGAGAAAAAGATTTATTGGTCACCCAACTAGTAAATACTCCTTATGTAAAAGCAGCGGATGAAGCCTTGGAGTACTCATATAGATCTTTTGAGACTGTTATCGTAACATATGTGGCTGAAAGATCTAAAGTATATTCACCACACCTATCTACGACTTCTAAAATGGTCGTTAAACAGCTCATTGAAATGGGATGACAACTTGGAACTAGATTAGAGAAGAACCTGCAAGGAATCATAAAGCCACCAGTAGTATATAACAAGAAAGACAGATTTGGCCTAGGATATAAGCCAATAAGAGGGAACATAATGATAATGGTGAATGAGAAAAAAGATAAAAGAATGGCTAATCTTTGAGGATACAAGTTAGAGTCAAAGGCTATGATCATTTCATACCTCTATGATTCTTTTTGTTCAAGAGGATATATTTATCTAGATTTGCTTGAAACTTTAAGTGCAGGATTTATGGAAGAGTTTTTTGAGCTTGCCATTCAAATGGTGGATGACGAAGAAAAGAAAAAGCGAGATGAAGAGCTGTTCGTGCACCATTGTCCTTTAGATTTTGAGCTAAATAACTAGAGAGTCATAGAGCTGCCTGTTGTCTTTAAAACTTCTAAAAAGTAATGTATTATGAAACTTTAAATCTCTAATTGCTTTTTACGGGCATTAAGAGATCTTTTGTGACTTGTTTACATTTGTTGTTTTAATTAAAGACTTAAAATATGCATCCGTATTTCTTGTATTTGTTTTCACTTTCACTCATTCATGTCATTTCCCTTTTCATTCTGTGTTAATCATTTTCTTATCATTTCATTTTTGTGTGCCAATGTTCTTTTCATTCTACCCTTTGCAAGGTCTCAAATAATGAATATAAAGATAATAATGGTAATAATCTCAGATTTGATTTTGAAAACTTAATTCATGTTGATGAACTTGATAATGAGAAAGATTTGGATAATTACACACTACCTCTTGATTTATTAAAAATAATAGAACATGAAGATAAGCCAATTGAACCATACCAGAAAATTATCGAACTAGTGAATTTAAGGAATGATGAAAATAAAAAAGAGGTCAAAGCTGGTACATCTCTTTTACTAGCTAAAAAGAAAAAGCTAAAAGAACTACTTTAAGAATATGTGGATGTGTTCATATGGTCTTACTGGGATATGCTCAAACTTAGCACTGCTATTGTAGAGCACAAGTTACTTTTGAAATCAGAATGCAAGTTGGTGCAGCAAAAGCTAAGGGATATGAAGTCAAAAATGCTACTGAAAATTAAAAAGGAAGTGAAAAAGTAATTTGATGCCAGATTTTTGAAGGTGGTAAAATATCTTGAGTAGGTAGCCAATATAATGCCAGTTCCTAAGAAGGATGAAAAAGTGAATGTGTGTCGATTATAGAGACCTAAATAAGGTGAGTCCCAAGGATAACTTTTTTCTGTCCTATATCGATACTTTAGTGGATAATACTGCTAGGCACTTCACATTTTCCTTTATGGATGGCTTCTCAGGCTCTAATCAAATCAAGATGGCTCAGAACGATATGGAGAAAACCATATTTATGATTATGTAGGGGATATTCTATTATAAAATCATGCCTTTTGGATTGAAAATTACTGGTGCTACTTATCAAAGAGCAAAGCTGACGCCTCCAATATAACTGGTGCAGGAGGCATTACCCGAAGTGGAAGGTGCTACACTTCAAAAATATTAGAGAAGGCTAGAAGAGAGAAAGCCAAAGAAAGAGAAAGATGAAATAACCCTGAAGTAGAACCTGAGAAAAATCACCTGAAATCGATGTAAAAAAAAGAGGCTTGTGAATTTCTGAAATTAGTAAAACATAGTGAGTACTCAGTGGTTGAACAGTTGAACAAAATGTCAGCACGAATCTCATTATTATCACTGTTATTAAATTCAAAGCCACATCGAAATGCCCTGTTGAAAGTATTGAACCAGATATATGTGGCACATAATGTATCTGTTGAATATATGAACCACCTGGCTGGAAATCTAGTCATGTCGAATTATATTTCCTTCAATGATGATGAGATTCGTTCAGAAGAATAGAGAAATGCCAAGGCTTTGCATATCACGATCAAGTGCAAGAGCCATATCATAGCCAAAATCTTTATTGATAATGGCTTTGTCATCAATTTCATGCCTATGTTAACTTTGGCGAGGCTACCCATTGACTACTCTTATATGAAAGACAGTCAGATGATCACAAGAGCTTTTGATGGGACCAGAAGAGAAGTCTTAAGAGATATCGAGATGCCCTTGCAAATTGGGCCATGCACTTTTAATGTGAAGTTTCAAGTGATGGATATCTCTCCCTCCTACAGCTGTCTACTGGGAAGGCCATAGATTCACATGACAGGTGTTGTGCCCTCTATCTTGCACCAAAAGATCAAGTTTAATGTAGAAGGTTAATTGGTAGTGGTAGTTGGGGAGGAAGACATGCTAGTGACCCAACCATTGAATGCTTTATATGTAAAGGCTGTCGAAAAAGTAATAGAATGCTCCTATTGATCTTTTAAATTAGTTAATTCTATAGGTGAAGAACTTAAAAATCAGCCTTTTTCAAGAATAGTGATGAGCCAAGTCATCAATAAGGGCTGATATCTAGGATTAGGGCTGGGCAAGAACTTACAAGGAATAAAAGAACCCCCGACAGTGGTAGACAATAGTGAAAGGCTAGGCCTAGGCTATGAAATAGCAGAATGAGAGATCAAGAGAAGGCCAACAGGTAAAAAAGTAAGACTAATGGTTATTCCACACCTATATGAGACTTTTAGACCCTGAGAATTCATGTACCCAGATATAGGAAAAAGCATAGAAAGTGCTTTTACCCAGTTAACCATTCATGCTATTGAAGATGAAGTGGGGCTTAATCAAGAGAGGTGGGTCCGTCTTTATCCACCAGATTATGAGTTGAGCAATTGGACTGCCATTGAAGTGCCTGTGACTTTTAAAACTAATACAATGTAATTGTAACATCCCAATAGCTATTGCCCAAGGCATTAAGGTGATCTTTCTTGTTTGAGCCATTTATCTTTTATTATTTTAATAAAGATTAGGAAGGATGCATTTTCATTCATTTCTTCTTGTGTCTATTATTGCCATTTTTACAAACACATCTTGCCAACATATCCCATTTCATCCAATTTCAGGTCCTTAAATGAACATGAAGATAATTATGATAACAATCAAGAGGTTAGTTTTGAGAATTCAATTAACATTAATGAATTTGACAATGAAGAGAATTCTGAGGAATCTGTTATGTCTCCGGACCTAATGAGATTGATTGAACAAGAAAATAAGCCAATTGAGCCTTATCAAGAGATAGTTGACTTAGTGAATCTAGGAGATGAAGAGAATAAAAAAGATGTCAGAATTGGCACTTCACTTTCATCAGGAGATAGACAACGTTTGACAGATTTACTTTGAAAATTCATAGATGTGTTTGCTTGGTCTTACCATAATATGCCAGGACTGAGCACAGAGATAGTAGAGCACAGATTGCCCCTAAAGTCAGATTGTAAGCCAGTTCAATAGAAACTGAGATGAATGAAGCCTAAAATGCTACTAAAGATCAAAAAAGAGGTGAAAAAATAGTTTGATGCAAGTTTTCTACAAGTGGCTAAGTATCCATAGTGGATAGCCAATATAGTACCAATTTCTAAGAATGATGGAAAGGTATGAATATGTGTAGACTATCGTGATTTGAATAACGCTAATCCAAAGGATAGCTTTCCTTTACCGGATATCGACACAGTGGTAGATAACACGGCTAGGCATTCAATTTTTTCCTTTATGGATGGGTTCTCAGGGTATAATCAGATAAAAATGGCTACAAATGATATGGAAAAAACCACTTTCGTGACCATGTGGGGAACCTTTTATTACAAAGTCATGCCTTTTGGGTTAAAGAATGCTGGGGCAACATATCAAAAGGCCATGGTAACATTTTTCCATGACATGATGCATAAAGAGATTGAGGTGTATGTAAACGATATGATTGCAAAATCTTGTGAGAATGAAGATTATGTCACCAACCTCAGAAAGTTATTTGAGAGATTAAGAAGGTTCTAGCTCAAGTTAAACCCAGCAAGTGCACCTTTAGGGTAAAGTCAGGGAAGTTACTAGGCTTTGTGGTCAGTGAAAAAGGAATTGAAGTCGATCCAGACAAGATACAGGCCATTCAGAATTTGTCACCTCCGAGTACACCAAAGAAAGTTTGAGGTTTTTTGGGAAGATTGAATTACATTTCTCGGTTTATCTCTCAGCTTACTTACAAATGTGATCCCATATTTAAGCTTCTCCGTAAGAATAATCTTGGAAAATTGAATGAGGTATGTCGAGTGGCTTTTGATAAAATTAAGCAATACTTGTCAAACCCTCTAGTGTTGGTGCCACATGTTCCAGGGAAACCTTTAATTCTATACTTGATAGTGTGTGAAAATTCAATGGGATGTGCGTTGGGGCAATAAGATGAGTCTAGCCGAAAAGAGAAAGCTATTTACTATCTGAGTAAAAAGTTCACAAAATATGAATCCAAATATTCCTCATTGGAGAAAATATATTGTGCATTAGCATGGACTACCAAAAGATTCAGATAATATATGTTCTATCATACCACATGGCTCATAACAAAACTAGATCCAATTAAATACATCTTCGAGAAGCCTTTTTTGTCTGAAAAAATTGCTAAATAGCAAGTAATGCTCTCGAAATATGATATTATATATGTAAGACAAAAGGCAATAAAATGGGGTGTTATAGTGGAGTTCCTTACAGATCGTGCTATTGAAGAATATGAATCAATGAGGTTGGAATTCCCTGATAAAGATTTAATAACCATTTCCCAACTGAAAAAGAGGAAGCATGAAGAAAAATGTTGGAGAATGTATTTTGATGGAGCTGCCAATGCCTTGGGACATTGAATTGGGGCAATTCTAATCTTTCCAGAAGAATAATACTGCCCTGTAATAGTAAGGTTAAATTTTAATTGCACAAATAATATCGTTGAATAAGAGGCATGTGTCATGGGCCTACAAGCTGCTATAGATAGAAGAGTGAAAGCATTACAAGTGTTTGGAGACTCAGCTCTAGTTATATATCAGTTGAAAGGGGAATGAGAGATAAGAGATTCAAAACTCGTTCCATATCATAAGTATATTTTAGAGTTGATAAAGCAATTTAAAGATATCCAGTTTGATCATTTACCTCGAGAAGAGAATCTGATTATCGATGCATTGGCTACTTTGGTTGTAATGATTCGAATTAATGACCATACTAACATTCAACCCATTAGGCTAGATGTTAAGGATATGCTAGCTTATTACTCTAATGTAGAAGAGGAGGAAGATGGAAAGCCCTGGTATTATGATATCTTACAGTATATTAAGGATCAACAATACCCAGTTCAAGCAACAAAAATGATAAAATGGTCATCTGAAGATTGGCTATGAGCTTTTTCCTGGATGGGGATGTTTTGTGCAAAAGAAGCCGTGATCAAGTATTACTAAGATACGTAAGTAAGGCTGAAGCAAGAAAAATCATCGAAGAGGTACATGATAGAATATGTGGGGCACATGACAATAGACATAAGATGGTGAGACAGATCATGAGAGTAGGATACTACTGGTTGACAATAAAGAGTGATTTCATTGACTATGCTCGTAAATGCCAGATATATGCTGATAAGATCTATGCTTTGCCATCTGCTTTACATGTTATAGCACCTCCTTGGCCATTCTCAATGTGGGGCATGGATGTCATTGGTCCTATTACCCCAAAAGCTTCTAACGGGCATAAATTTATTTTTGTGATGATAGATTACTTCACAAAATAGGTGAAGACAGCATCATATGCAAATGTAACACGATCTGTAGTTTGCAAGTTCATAAAAAGAGATTATCTGTAGATATGAACTTTCAGAGAGAATTATTTCAGAGAATGCCAAGAATCTAAATAGTAAGATGATGCAAGAAATATGTGCTCAATACAAGATTAAGCATCAAACTCAGCACCACACCATCCGAAAATGAATGAGGCAGTTGAAGTAGCCAATAAGAACATAAAAAGAATTCTTGAGAAGATGATCGAGACTTATAAAGATTGGCATGAGAAGTTACCATTTGCACTGCATGCATATCGAACGTCAGTGCGCACCTTTACTGGGACAACCCTATTTTTTTTGGTTTATGAGATGGAAGCTATACTACCAGTGAAAGTAGAGATCCCATCCTTGAGGGTTCTAAAATAAATTGAATTGGAAGAAGCTAAATGGATTCAATAATGCTATGAACAGTTAAATTTCATAGAAAAAAAGAGATTGACTGCATTGTGCCATGGTCAGTTATATCAAAAGAGAATGATGAGAGCTCATGACAAAAAGATTCAGCTTCGTTGCTTTCGAGAAGGAGAGTTGGTCAAAGAGAAGCCTCATAATCCAGCATGACAATAGAGAAAAATGGACTCCGAATTGGGAAAGATCGTATATGGTGAAACGGGCTTTCTCGAGTGGAGCATTGATACTGACTAAGATGGATAAAAATGATTTACCCCATCCTATAAATTTTGATGTTGTGAAGAAATACTATGCTTGAAAAAAAATGGAAAGAAACAAGAAACAAGAAACAAGAAACAAGAAAAAAAAAGTGAATGAAAAAGGAAGACTCAAGACGAAAACCCTAAAAGGGCGGTTTAAGTCATAAGGGGTTTATCTAAGTTGAAAACCTGAAAAAGTAGTTTGGATAAAGAGAATACAACATCAAATTTAAAAATCCATTGGCATAGAGGCTAGCAAATTCGGAGAAGCTCTAAGTTGTTAACTGCATCAAATGGTTGGGTTTTCAGAAAAACCTTGAGATGTGTTATCATGATTGTCCAATTGTTCATTTTTGGGCTTTGTCTCCCTATACTTATCCTTGTAATTCTTCCTTGGCCAAAGTTTGCCAACATCTTGCTAATAAAAGACATTTTATTTCATTCTTTGTGTGCCTCTTCTGGTGACTGTTTCTCAACCATTCTCATTCTTTTCTTCTTAATACACTACAATGGAAGAAATATGCAAATGCATTCTTACTTTTTGAGTTTGAAATAATGATTGATAAATAAATAATGGCATGAAAGATTTTTACATTACATTGAAGAAGTCAAGAGTGATAAAGGCAAAATCGAGATGTTCAGTTCTTGATAAGGACATTGAATTTGGAAAGAGATTTCTTATAGGAAGAATGTGAGAATTAAGTGGAAGAGATGATTGAGAGCTACACTGGCTCAATCTTAGAAGAGCAGCTAATTTGGTCTTTGAAGAATCAAGGGTTTGGGGCCTAAGAAAATAGCTTAAGAAACTTGAGTACCATAATTGAATAGGAATCAATTAGCCAACATTTGTATAGCATGCATTGAATTTCACATGCATTGCATAGTATATAATACATTCAAGAAAATATAGTGCATAAATTTAAGAAGCAGGGGTATTCCAACATCTCACATAGAGAAGACATATGTGAAGACATTTTCAAATTTGAAAAAAAGCTTGTCAGGTAAGTTTCTAATCCTTGAAATAGGATATTTCTCGGTATCAGGGTTGATTTGTAATACCTTTGGGCATAATCTCTTGAAATTCCTTCAAACACAATTTTCAACTCCTTTGGATATGATTGTTAATGAGCAATTTATTTTTTGAAGTTGCGATGCCTCTGTTTAGAGGAGCAATCTATTTTTCAAAGTTGTGATGCCTCTGATTAGAGGAGAAATTTACTTTTCAAAAGTCATTGAACCTCTGTTTAGAGGAGCAATTTATTTTTCAAAAGTCGTTGAGCCTTTGACTAGAGGAGCCTTTTATTTTTAAAAGTCATTGAGCCTCTGTTTAGAGAAGCTTTGTTTATTTTTTCTGAAATCGTTGAGCCTCTATTTATAGGAGCTTTGTTTATTGTCCAAAGTCATTGAGCCTCTGCTTAAAGGAGCCTTCGTTTGTTCTTTCAAAGTTGTTGAGTATCTGTCATTGAGCCTCTACTTAGAAGAGCTTTGATAAAAAAAAAAGAAAGAAAAAGATGTCAAGTTGAGTCTTGAATAGGTGTCTAAGTCTTTGCACAATTCTTATTTCACAAAAAATGTACAAAGAGGGGTAGCTGTAGACACCCAATTTGGTCTAGGCCTGGATCAATTGGACCCGGTCCAAATGGGTAAGTCCATTTCATTCTATTTTATTTTATTTTTATTTTATTATTTTATTATTGAATTATTTTTTGTATTTTGTATTTTTATTTTTTGTATCTTATTTATTTATTATTACTATTTATTAATATATATTTATTATTTATCTATTGATATATATACTTTATTATTATTTATCTATTATTGTTATCTTTATCTATTAATATATTATCTTTATTTATTTATTTATTATTATTATTTTTTCTTTTCTTTTATTTTGTTTATGGTTACCCGATTGGGATTAGGCTTACGCTGAGATTCTGGCGTGAATTTAGGGTTGGTAGAGTTGGGATTGGATTCAAAGATTGAATCCAAATCCTAGAGAGAATTGGGATTGATCAGAAACTCTTTTGATCAATCCCTATAAATAGGTGCTGGAATAGAACAGAAGACATTGACTAAGAAAAAGAGCGAAAAGAGAAAGAGAAAGGCATTCAGAATGGCAAAAAGCAATTTTAGGAATTTTTTAAAATTTTGGCAAATTTTTTTTTGGAAAATTCTAGAAAATTTTCAAATTTCGGTTGAATTTTTTGGTCAAGTTTGAATTTTTTCGGTGACTTTTTCGGCACCGATTGAATTTTTCGACCAGCTACCAGTTTTCGACAATTATTTCTAGAAACCGACCAACTTTTCGGTGAACTTTCGATGAAAACTCAGATTTCGATGACATTTTTCAGAATCTGACGAGATTCAACTGGAGTTCTTCGTTTGTTTAGAGAGAGGGAGGAGGAAAAAAAGGGAAGAGAGAGGAAATGGGAGATCTGCTGAAAAATCAAAGATATAGCCTTTTTATATATGTTGAAAATGATGTCTTTTTGGTGTTACTGTTCTTAGAGGATCCACGCGTTTTGAAATTGGGCGACCCGAACCAAGCGCCAACCCGCTTTTGACCAGCATGTGACCCGAGTACCAGCCGTTTTCGGAGTTGAGTCAAGCAGAGCCGCGTACTCTCGAGCCACGTCTCCAAGTCATTTTTCTTCCTCAAGCTGATCCGCAAAGTCGAGCTATTCTCAGGTTTCTTTAAAAAATTATATTTATATTTATTTATTTTTATATTTATTATTATTATTTATTGATTAGATTATGATTATTTAGTACTTTTTATTTTATTTATTTTAATATTATTTTCTTTAAATAAAAATTCAAAAAAAATATTTTTAAGGAAAAGTTGAAAGTATCAATTTTCCTTGAAAATAAGTTTTTATCTAAAAAATATTTTTGAGGAAAAGTTGAAAGTATCAATTTTTTTGTACAAAAAGCAATTAATTTTTGAAGAGCAAAAAGTTTATATCTAAAGCAATCATTTTTTTTCTTTTTTCTTTTTATTTTCTTAAATTTTTTTAATATTAAATAATCCGATGATAGAGCCTCTGCATGTGAAACAATAATTTTCTTGCATACTCTTGAGGTGAGGGAATTTTTTCAAATTTCTGCTAAAAGTATTAGAGTCAATTAAAAATAATTTTCAATAATTAATTACTTGATAAACTTTTAAGGCTTATTGGATAACACAAAATTAAGCTAGTACCATCTTTCGATGGGCGTTATGAGGGTGCTATAACCTTCTTCACATGTAATTGAAATCCCGAACCCTATTCTGGTTAGTAGACTTGAACCTATTCTTTTAAGGACCCTTAAATTTAGGTGTTCCCTGAAAGGATAGATTCCTTGGTGGCTAATCGCACCTAGATAAAAAAGATTGGTGGCGACTCCTTTAAGTCAATGTCTAGCGATGGATCATCGGATCTAGACGTTATGACATGGTCATATGGCAATTGTTGAGAATTTTGAGAAAAAAAGTAAAAAGAGAGAGATTTTGAAAACCTTTTTATTACAATGAATAATTTTGATTGCATTACATGTATTGCATTAGGAGTACTCTGTACATGCGTCTATGAGCAGTTATAATAAGGACAGAGACTTTTCATTTTCTAATGAAAAACAAGATTTTGATATTCAGATGAAGATAATAATCAAACAAAGGATTTCAAAAGAGAGAAATTTACTTGTTCAAAGATGAGAACTCAATTTCGAGAACATATGAGATTTTTAAAGTTGCTGAGCCTTTACTTAGAGGTGCTTTTTCAAGATGAAATTTAAAGTTGTTAAGCCTTTACTTAGAGGTGCTTTTTCAAGATGAAATTTAAAGTTGTTAAGCCTCTGCTTAGAGGAGCTTTTTCAAGATGAAGTTTAAAGTTGTTGAGCCTTTGCTTAAAAGAGCTTTTTCAAGATGAAAATTTTAAAGTTGTTGAGCCTCTGCTTAGAGGAGCTTTTACAAGATGAAGTTTAAAGTTGTTGAGCCTCTACTTAGAGGAGCTTTTTCAAGATGAAGTTTAAAATTGTTGAGCCTCTGCTTAGAGGAGCTTTTTCAAGATGAAGTGCTTTTTCAAGATGAAGTTTAAAGTTGTTGAGCCTCTGCTTAGAGGAGCTTTTTCAAGATGAAGTTTAAAGTTATTGAGCCTCTGCTTAGAGGAGCTTTTCAAGATGAGATTTTTAAAGTTGTTGAGCCTTTGCTTAGAAGAGCATTTTCAGATGAGATTTTTAAAATTGTTGAGCCTCTACTTAGAGGAGCCTTTTTAAATTTTCAAAAGTCGTTGAGCCTTTGCTTAGAGGAGCCTCTTTAAATTTTCAAAAATTATTGAGCCTCTGCTTAGAGGAGCCTTTTAAATTTTCAAAAGTGTCA
This sequence comes from Durio zibethinus, assembly GCF_047325235.1. Lineage (NCBI taxonomy): Eukaryota > Viridiplantae > Streptophyta > Magnoliopsida > Malvales > Malvaceae > Durio > Durio zibethinus. The sequence continues at coordinate 24,393,539 of NC_143166.1, forward strand.
TTGAACCTCTGTTTGGAGGAACCTTTTTAAAAAAAAAAATGATTTTATGCTCAATGTTTCTTTTTTTTGAACAAAATGGTTGTTTGTTTGTCTTTGCCTTATTCTTGATTTTCAAAAATAGACAAAAAGGGGCAGCTGTAAACACCATTTTGTATGTTATTTTATTATTTTATTATTTTTTTCTTCTTTCTTTCTTTTTTTTTTCTTCTTCTTTCCTTATCCAATTCAGTTTGACAAAACTATCAATGCATTAAATGCACCATCACTGAAAGTGCAAAATCCCAACCACCGTCACCATCGACAGCCACCTAACATCCTGCCTAACTTGGCAGAGTGGATTTCGACTTGAAAAGTTTGGATTTGAATCTCAGAAAATCTAGGATTTGAATCCTAGAAAGCTCTATAAATAGAGCTTGATTCTGGCACCAGAAAAGAGAGATCGATTAAAAAAAAACCAAGAGAGACTCTATAAAAAAAAAAGTATTTTGTAAAAAAAAAACACAAAACAAACATCAACAAGAAAAAAGAGAGAACTTAGTCCCCAAGGTAAGGGAACCCAGTGTCAGCATAAAAATAAAAAAACATAAACAAAAAAACTTTTTGTCAAAACTTTCAGGCCAGATCTGCATCGTTTGAAGCTTTTTTTTCGAAACACCAAGCTTAGATTTGGACTTAAGAGGTCGTAAGGAATTTTTTGAGAGATTTTTGAATTTTTTGATACCGACGATGGTGGCTGGAGCTTGCCGACGGTGGGAACGCGGTGGCCGTCAAGGTGGATGGTCATCGGCTCTAGATCAATCTGAAAAAAAAGGGAGAGGATAATTTTTTTTTTTTTGGAGAGGGGGAGAAATGACAAAAAAATTTTTTTGGGCTTTTATATAAGCTGCCAATAGCCAAAACGACATCGTTTTAATAAAGGCAAAAACGATACCGCTTTAGCGCCTAAGGATCCGCACGTCAACCGGTGACCCGACTCGGGGTCCGCGCATCCGTCCTGATAACCCATCCATTCCTAAGCCTCTGATCGATCCAGACCAAACCGAACCATCCCCGAACTACTGATGCCAGACCGAACCGTTGGACCAAACCGCCCGTTGACCAAACCGTTGACTCAACGGTCCGGTTGAGGTAAAAAAATTTTGTTTTGAATTTTGTTTAGATTTTTTATATATTATTTTTGTTATTTTAATTATTATTCTCAATATTTATGCATGTTAAAATGTTTAAATTTATCAAAATAAATTTTTGTTATTTTATAATAATATTTAATAAAAATAAATGATGAAATATGTAATAAAAATTTTTGATAATTTTGAATAAACTTTATAAAATAATTGGTAAAAAAAGATATAATTAAATAAAAATAATAAAAAATGTAAGGAAAAAAAAGAAATATTTTATCCGATAATGAGATTTAAAGGTACTCCGAGTAGCGTTACTTACAAAATCTCTGGGTAAGAAGACTTTTTTAAAATACTACCAGTGTATTGCAGTATTTATAAAATTTTTTCGATACAATAAAAAATTTCTTTTTATAAAAACTATAAAGTAAAAATTAACTAATTTATTAAAAAAAAATTTTAAAAAAATAATAATATAAATAAGGAAAAAAAATTTATTCAATGATGAGATTTTAAAAGTATTATGAGTAGTGGTGCTTTACAAAATCTCTAGTTGAGAAATTTTTTTAAAATATTACCAGTGTATTGGAATATTTATAAGAAAACTTCAATATAATAAAAATTCTGTTTTTCTTCAAAAATTTAAATTAAAAATAAAAAAATCAAATAAAACAGTTAATAAAATTTTTAAAATAAAAAATAAAATGTGTGCATCAACATGTTATTATTTGTATTACATACATGACATAATTTTTAGGAAAAGTAAATTCGGACCTTCGTGGATGAGATTTTAAGGTATTCCAAGAAGCGATGCCTAAGAAATCTTTAGGTGAGAAAAAGTTCTTCTAATGTTACCAACGTACTAGAACATTTTAAGAATTATTTCAATAAAAGGGTTCAAATTTATTTTTCTCGAATTAAACTTGAATAATAAATATGAAATAAAATTAAAGGAAAAACCAAAAATGCAATAAACAAAAAGAAATCAAGGAAATTATTTTTCAAACATCGAAAATAAGACTATTTTTATTAAAATCAATAGATAACACATAGTTAATTGGTACCGTTTTAAACAAACATTATACAGGTACTAATCCTTCTCCACACATAATTGACTCCTGAACCCAGATTGTTAGCAGACCCTAAAATTATCTTTTTAATAAATTTTAATTAATTTTAATATTTCAATAAAAGAATATGTTTTAATAGGTGGCCAATCACACCTAGGCAAAAAAAATTGGTGGCGACTCTGTTATTATTTATTTCGTTTCCAAATTTGTCAGGTGGACATAAAATCATTATGATAGTAGTTTTAAAGGTTTTTTTTACTAGAGCTACCAACATTGATGGATTGACCAAGAATTTCTTTGTCTCCTAAAAGGCTAGTTTTTTAGCTTCATCCCAAAAGAATTCCTCCTTGTTTTTCAATCTTAATAAAGGTGTAAATGCATAAAATTTGCTTGCATAATTAAAGATAAACCCTTTAAGTAATTAACTTGACTTAAAAATCTTTGGATTTTTTTTTTTTGTTTTAAAGAGGTTGGGCTTCTATTATAATATTTACCTTATTTTGGTGAACCTCAATATCCTTTTTGTTAATAAAAAAGCCCAAGAAGCAATTGGTAAAAACTTTGAAGGCACATTTCCAAAGGTTAAGCTTATGCAATTTCATTCTTTTAAATGACTTTTTAAGTTCATCTAAATGTGTGTCAAAACATACAAACTTGACTATAATGTCATCTATGTAAACTTCCATGGTATGAAAAATTACATTCATCTCCTTTTGTTATGTTGCTCCTAAACTTTTTAATTCGAAAGTTTTTATTATCCATTGAAAAGTTCCTAAAGCCTCTAAACAATGAAATGTAGTATTAAGCATATCATTTTCAACTATATATATTTGGTTATAGACTAAGTAACCATTCATAAAGAAAAATACTTCATTACCTAAAATTGCATCAATTAGTAAATGCGAAATTGGTTTAGGATATTCATATTTTGGTGTAACATTATTCAAGTTTCTAAATCAATGCAAATTCTAAGCTTACCATTTTTTTAATAACAAAAACTATATTAGATACCTATTCAACATACTTGGATGTGAATGAAGTTTGCCTTGAGCAACCTCCTGGTCTTTGTGTTAATCTTTAGATAGATGTATAAAGTAGCTCCCCTTGCTACCTACTTGTATGGCTTGACTTCATCTTTCATTGGCAATCAAAGCTCTACTAGTTATCTATCCAAACCTAACATTTCCTCATAATCCTATGTAAAACATTTTTTGTACTCCTTATGCAAAACATTTTTTGTACTCCTTATGCAAAGAAACATAATTTTTTTGATCAACTTTCAAGTAAAAAAGAATTTATAAAGGTAGGCTTGGAATAATCATCTCTTATATTAACCTATAATAATGGATCATGAACCTCTATCTTTCTTTTTCTTGTTTATCTCTCTCTAGAAGCTGAAAATCCTTAACTTCTTTAGTTTATTCCTTTTCTTATTCCATAATACATTCTTCTATGAAAAAAGTTAACATGGTAAGCTTTCTTCTCAATTAGATAGGTCCACATGTTTTCAAGTATAATTGTTATTGCAACTAACTTTTTTTCATTTTTCTTCATTGTAAGCCTTCCATCATCATCATCTTTTAGCTTTTCAATGACCACGGATAATGGCATCACAAATTTCTTTCTAACCAAGGTTGTTACTATTGTTCGTTTGGATCTCAAGTTTCTTTCTAACCTAAAAAAGGTTATACATGTTATTATCCACGACAACTTCAATATCACTATTAGTTTTCCTAAATAAAAGCATTTGATGTAAGGATAATGTAATAACTCCATTGGAATGAATTCAATCTCTACCAAATAAGGCATTATATAAGGTATCTGACTTAATGAAAAAGAAAGTAGTAAGCATATAATTCTTTCTATTCCTAAGTTTACAAGTAGTATACCTTTTGGTTAAGTGGCACTTCCATTCCTAAGATGATAATGTCAAAAGTGATTATGACTTTTTAATCCTACAAGTGCACAAATCATTATTAAGTAATAAAGTGATGAGTGACTATCATTTCCATGATGATTATATGAGAAAAAAAAGAGAAATTTAATTATCAAAATTGTGCCATCTTGATTTATATCTAGATAATGGAAACAAGTGAATAATAAGGACTAAAGAGAATGAAACTACTCTTTATAAACCAAAATGAAACCTTGCTAAGAAATGAAATCAAATGGTGTTTGCAATGAAAAGATATGAAAATTGTAGCATGAATAATAACTCTGAATAATGCAATGGTATGAATAACCTAAATGGACTAATTGATCATAACGACATAGGAAACAATATTCTAATCGAAATTAACTAAATGAGAAAACTAATATTAACTTAAATGCTTTTTAACTATTTAACATACAATGACAAGTGGATTTAATCTAAAAAGTAAGAAACCTAAAAACTTAGAATCTTATGCCAATTAAATCAATTAAACTAAAACATGAAATCAAAGAATAATATTTCTTAGAAACATGCTTGAGATTGAAATCTAGAGAACTTGCATATGGAATGTATGGAAACAACTTAAAACATAAGTAAATCTATTGTAAATTGAAAGAGATTGAAACTTACATTAACAAGGTGAAATTAAGAGTAAAAATCCAAAATACTTAATTGAAAATGGAAAAAACACCACATTAAAACTTGTAACCGACTTTAAAACTTGTGAAAATAAGATTAGATCCGTAACCGAATTAAAAGATTGCTTAAAAGAAATTAAAATACCAAAGAACTATAAAGAAGAAACCCTTAAATTGAATAGCTTTGCAAGATTGAAAGGAACACTTTAACAAATTGAATTTTAACCTAAAAATGAACTAAACAAAACTTAAAATAACTTGGATGGTTTGTCATCCCAATTGGATTACAAAGAAAAAAAAAACTTTGCAAAAGAGAACTTAAAAACACTTGAGAAAATTGGTGTAGAAAATAATAGAATGGAAAGGTCTATTTTATCTTTAATGAGTTGCCCCTATTTATGTGAGAGAGATATGGGAGGGGGGATGAATCGAGATGCTTCTTGAGCTGTCCAATGCTCTTTAAACTCTTAAAAACTTCTTGCTTTGGTTGGCTTCAAATGCTAACAATAGATCCCTTTAACATTAGCTTCTTACTTGGCACTATGTCTTATGGTTTCCTTGTATTTGATTGATTAATTTGTTGCTGATTTGGCTATTATTTCCTAATAATATTTTTTGAATTTACAAGAGATAAATGCAATAAAATCCATTCAGTTTTGAATTTGGTAGTTTTTAATGGTTTGAAATGCTTAGACTTTCATTTTGAAATTTTTCCTTTTATCTTCCTAAAAATAAAAGATAAGAATTCAAAAATTATTTTCTCGATAGTGGCACACATCTTGGACTTCTCATTTGATTTGGATTATGCACCATCTTCTTTGGAAAAGTCTTCATTACATAAGAATCCTACTTGATTAGGGTATTTAAATTTGAATTCCAATTTAGATTTTCATGTGTGCCACTTCAGCCTTTCTTTTACACACACATGCACACCATTTCTTAGGTCATATGTTGAGTCATACATCAACAAGGTGGCTTGCCATGTCACCTAAGATATGATCATCTATGTATTCACCACTTTAGTTACCATAGACTTACAACAATTAAGTGATACAAAATTAACCTTCTCTATTGTCGTCCTTGCATACAACAAGTCCTGCATGGATTTCAATCAATGCCACCCCATCATGGGCTCATTTTCTTGATTATTACTTCAAGTTTCCATGAACATACCAAAATTGTCCAAAGTGCAATAAGAATTTCTATTTTTTTCTTTTTCTACAATTTCCTACAAAATAGAGAATTAAACTTACTAGAGGTAAAAATAATAAAAAAAAAAAACATAATTTTGCTAAGAGCAAGGTAAAACTACTAAATTTAGCTCAAAAATGAAGTATAAATAACTCTATTTTACATAGTTATCACACCCCCCACACTTAACATTTTACAATATTTTACTTATCCTAAACCAAAACAATGCTAACAAATTAATAATGTTAGAAATTAAGATAAGTATCTTAATTCAAATTTTCATAAGTCATAAAAAATTGCACAATGATATAATTCAAGGAAAATTACAAACATAGAGTAAACACAAAATTCATTCAAGAATAAGATTCCTTTCTCTTGTAATTTTTGTGTATGTGTGTGATCAATCTATCTAAAATCCATACATACAATCTAGTGAAAAGTATACAAACATGTAATCACATATCAATTTAAAACATTAGCATACTTCATAGGTTTGTTTTTCTTACTCTCTACACTAATGTCGACTTACATACTTAATTCAAGATCAATATGTCTTTATAAGCTTGTAATGTAAGGCTAGAGCTAAAGGTATGATAAAGGAAATTTATACTTAAGAGGATCTTTCCTTTTCTTGACTTTAGATTAAGAGCTTTCCAAGAACACTGTGCACCCCCACTTGAGTTTTTCTTTTTATTCCTTTTTCTTTTTAAAACAACATCTTCACCAATGATTTTCAAGTAGTAATTAGCTGTTTTCGACATTTTCACCCTTTTTCTTAACAAACTTTATTTTTCATCTCCAGAGCTTTGTTTTTCTTTATATGCAATAAAATTTCAATTTTCCTTTTTCCTCCTAGTTCCTCCCCATTTGCCAAATGTATATAGCTTTCAAATAATGTAATCCATAAGTATATCAAGTTAGGTGAAAAGATGGATAAAGAATAATCAAAAGGCTTGGTTATATAATATAAGTGAAAAACAAAAGAAAGGATAAATATAGATTCAATGAGTGTGATTATTGATAAATACTATAACGGTTGGCTTGAAAGGCTTAAGCTTTCCAAAGATTGCCTAAATAATTTTTTCAATTAAATATAGTTAATGATTTTGCCTCAAGAAATGATTAAGAAATTTCTAAAATATTTTAAAATAAGCTCATACTTCAAACTTTTATGCAACTTCATATTTACATAACCTTTGACAAAGAATTATGCATATCAAAGATTTGTACTAAAATGTTCAAAAGTTATGGAAATTAACAATAAAAAATAAACATACTTAAGAAATCATTCTATACTTTCACTATATTTATGCTTTTCCAAAAATCATAATCAAGGTAATATCATTAAAATATGAAAAACTGACTAAGAAAACACTATGATGACTTAAAACATACCAATTTAATCTCAAGACAAAAGCATTTTCAATGAGAAATCAAAAAAACTTTTTTTGAAAGATTTTTGCATAAAACTTTCCCCACCCTTGCACTTAAATTACACATTCTCCCTAATGTGTATAAAGTAATTAGGGATAAAGGGAAAAGAGAAACTCCCTTATCTATTTTGCCATAGCTGAGTTAAGGCCTTGAAAATTAAACCTTCCATGCTTATCTAGCTTTTTCAAGTTCGCTTTCTTTTTACAAAACAAAATGAAAAAAAAAATTAAGCATACTTGTCTTAATAAAGGCAGAGACTAAAAATAAACTTAAGTTGCAAAAGTAGAATCTTGGACTACACCTAAGTAGTGCTTTAGTTATAGTCTGTAGCTAGAGTATTTTAAAAATTTCAATCACTTCACTCTACCACTCTCATCTTGCACCCATCCACTTAATCTTCATTTTCATTGATTTTTCCCTAAAATGGTTCTTTAGTTCTTTGGTGGTGTTCACAATCACCTTTTTTTTCTCTAGATTTGCTTTTTTTTTTTAGCTGAAATTAGATAAGGGCACTATGTTTGCAAATTCGGGCATTTAAGTTTTTCTTTTTCTAATTACTTTTAAAGTTGATTCCTACATATTGGCATTGACTTTTTTTCTCTTTCCTCCTTTTTCATTTGAGATACTTCTTATACATTAACTATATTCCTAACAATTTCTTAACCTTTAATCTTAAAGATAATTTTCCTATTTGGAAGTCTCATAGTTATCTCATAATTGAAAACATCAATTAGAGGCAAAACCTTGGATTTTTCTAAAAATGGTCTTCCTAAAAAGATAAGAGCCTATTTATTGCCCATATCAAGCACCACAAAATCAATAGGAAAAGCATACTTACTTTTACGAAGACATTCATTAACACTTGCTATGTATGCTTGATTGATTTGTTTGCTAGGTGAATTAAAAAGGTTTCAGCTCACCATTTGCAAGTTGCTTAAAACCACATAAAGGCATTAGATTTATACTTGATTATAAATCACATAATGGTTCTTCAAAGAAAAGAGATCCAATAAATCATGGAATGTTAAAAACTTTCTAGCTTTTTTAGCTTAATGGGCAAAACTCTTTAAAGTGTACTACACTCATCAATAAGTGTAACCTTTTTCAACTCCTTATGTAATTCATTCCACTTAGGCTTTAGTAATCCTAAAACAACTCAAATGATGGTCTATTTAGAGTGGACATTCTTGAGGTTAACCTTAGTTTCTTTATTTTTTTCTCTCTTTATTAAACTTTTACAATTGTAGCTTTAATTTGACTTTTGAGATTCTCACTTGTAACCTTCACATCTCTTTGTTTTTCAGCATCAACCCATTATGTCTTTTTTTTCTTTAACAACCTTTTTTATTTCAACATCTTTTTCTACTTCATTTAAATATTCTTCTTCAATCATTTTTACAAAACTTAGCATCTTTATTGTCATAGGCTTATACATCATATCATTCTTAGAGTTATAAAATTTATCATCCCTAAAAGTAAAAGTATCATTGCATTCTTCCTAACTTTGCTTTTTTAGATTTAACTTTGTGTTACTAGGTAAGGTTTTTAAAGGGATATTGTTAAGGGCATTAACTAACTATCTCATTTAAACCTCAAGGTTTTTTTTTTTTTTTTATAGAGGTTGCTTGGTTTTGAATGGTGGTGGACTGGTTTTGTAAAATTTGGGTGAAAAGTTCTTTCATAAAGGTTTTTTTTTCTTAAGGTGGTTTCTGGTATGGTTGTTGTTAATGGAAACCACGGGGTTGTATGGGATTAGAAGTTGAGGGTTGGTTTTGGTTGTTGTTATTGTAAGAAAAGTTACAATGATTCTTTCACCTTAGATTACAATTGTTATTGTCAAAATTGTATTATTGCTTGGGTGAGGCAACATACTACACTATTTTTGTTCTAGGTGGGCACCTATCACTTGAATGGTTTCCCCCATAAACATCACAGGAAAAGAATAGGATTTGGATGGCTTAGATTGAAGAAATGGTGGATTGAGTACCTAGGGCTTTTACTTTCTTGGGTAAGGCCACCAACAGAGAAGTTAATGTGGTTAAGGCACTAAGCTCATAGATCCCTATAGCCTTTTTTGGAATTTTTCTCTTTATTGACCTCTGGTAATTGTTTATTGCCATTTCTTCAATGAGATCATAGTCATCATTTATGGATTTGCTTGTTAAAGCTCCTTAAGCAACTAAATCTATAGTTATTACTTGCAACAATTTTGGCAAACTGTGTAGAGACTTTTTCTCAAAAGCTCTTTGTAGCTTTCCCAAGTATTACATAACGATACTATATCAAATTGCTAGAATTTGGTGATATCATTCTTCATCATTGCAATTTCAGCTAAAAGGAAGAATTTTCTCAAAAACTTTTGCACAAGGTTCTCCCAAAGTGGTGATGGAGCCTGATGAAAATGAAGCCAACCAGCTTTTAGCTTTATCCCTGAAAGAAAATAGATAAAGTCTTAGTATAATAGCATCATCAAAAGCATTATTATATTTAAAGGTATTACATAATTCAGGAAAACTAGATAAATGCAAATTGGGTAATCACTGGGTAACCCTTAAACTATATAAAAGTTTAGACCATTTGAATTATGGATTTTATCTCAAAATTATTAGCCTAGATAGCTAGCCTCCTATTAGATGGTTGAAAACCATCTAAGTGTAAGATAGCATAGTCCTTAAGTGTTCTTTGCTCTATTTATGTCTGGTTTAGCATTAGACTCATTTTCCTATACCTTCAGCCATATGATTATTAGGAGCACTGGTTATACCTTTCTTAACCTTTTAGAAGTTCTTTCGATTTCTTTGTCTAATGGGATTGAATCAATGCTTATACTTCTAAGCATGCAAAAAAGTGAACAATAACGAATAATGCAATAAAGTACAATTTAACTACAAAAAAGATGGTAAGTATCAAAATTAAATCTTTTACACCGATAATAATCCTTGATAATGGCACTAAAAACTTAATTGCTACATTCTAATGCCTGTAAGTGCACAGATCATTATCAAATAATAAAATGATGAATGAGTATCGTTCTCATAAGGATTATATAAAGAAAGTAGAGAAATTCAATTATCAAAATTATGCCATCTTGATTTATATTGAGACAATGAAAATAAGTGAAGAAATAAGGACTAGAGAAAATGAAAAAACTCTCTATAAACCAAAATGAAGTTAAGTGGTGCTTGAAATGAAAAAATATGAAAACCAAAGCATGAATAATGTTTACATATAATGACAAGTGGATTTAATCTAAAATGCATGAAACCTAATAACAAAGAAACTTATACCAATTAATTAATTAAATTAAAACATGAAACGAATGAATAAGATCTCATAAAAACATTCTTAAGATTGAAATCAAGGGAACTTACACAAGGAATGTACGGAAACAACTTAAAGCATAAGCAAATATGTTCTAAACTGAAAAAGCTTGAAAATTACATTAACAAGGTGAAAGTAAGAGTAAAAATCTAAAATATCGAATTAAGAATGGAAAGAACACCACATTAAAACTTGTAACTAGCTTTGAAATACAAAGATAAGATTGAGATAAGTAGTCGAATTGAAAGACAGCTTCAAAGAAATCAAAATACCAAAAAACTGTAAAAGAAGATTTAAATTGAATAGCCTTGCAAGATTGAAAAAATCATTCTAACAAACTAAATTTTAACTTAAAAATGAATTGAACAGAGCTTAAAAACAACTTGGTTGATCTTTCACCCCAACCAGATTACAAAAAAAATCAAAAGGAAACTTTACAAAAGAAAACTTAAAAATACTTGAGAAAATTGGTGTAGAAAATAGTATAATGGAGATGCTTGCTTTCTTTTTAGCTGCCCGTATATATAATGAAAGAACCATGGGAAGGAAGATGAATCTGGATAGTTCTTGAGCTGTCGAATCCCTCTTAAACTTCCAAAAACTTCTTGCTTTGGTTGGACTCAAATGCTGATGATAGATCTTTTCTAACTTCTGTATCTTACTTGGCATTATTCATGGTGGCTTCCCTTCATTTGATTGGTCAATTCCTTACTGGCTTGGCTTATCTTTCTTAAGTTATAATTTTTTAAATTAATAAGAGATAAAAGCAATAAAATCCATTAGATTTTGAATTTGGTAGTTCTATGTAGTTTGAAACTCTTGGACTCTCCTTTTGAATTTCTTTCTTCTCTTTTATTGAAAATAAAATATACTAATTCAAAAATTACTTCTTAGGTAATGGCATGCATTTTGGACTCTTTATTTGATTTGGATTATGTACCGTTTCTTTGTAAAATTCTTCATTGCATAAGACTTTCACTTGATAAGAGTATTTAAATTTGAATTTAAATTTAGATTTTTATATGTATCACTTCAACCTCTCTTGTACACATATATGCATGCCACTTTGTAGGTCATATGCTGAGTCATACACCAACTAGGTAGCTTGCTATGTCACTTGTAATCTTTTGCATGTGTACTACTTTAGTTACCATGGGCTTACAACAACTAAATGTTACAAAATTAACTTTCCCTACTACTGCTCTTACATGTACCAAGTTTTGCATGGATTTCCATAAATGTTGCCCATATCATTGGCTGACTTTCATGATTATTACATCATGTTTCCATGATCATACCTAAAATTGACCAAAATGCATTAAGAATTTTCAATTTTTTTTTTACAATTTCCTACAAAATAGAGAATTATACTCATTAGAGGTAAAAAGAAGTATAATTTAGCCAAAAGTAAGGTAAAATTGCTCAATTAAGCCTAAAATGAAGTATAAATAACTTTATTTTATAGATTTATCAAAAATGTAAAAGATCTTTATCTTCCACAGCTAATCTCCTAATGGTTCTTAAAGGTAAGACATTTACAATTGTTCCATTATCTACCAACACCCTTCTAATTTGCCTTCCATTCATTTCAACACAAATGTAAAGAGGTCTTAAATGTTAGATAAGCTCTTTGAAGGTTTACAAAATGTCACTCTTCTTAAGCTAATAGTTAAGGTTCCAAATGCATTTGATTATTTGAAGTTGTTACCTATTCAATTTGTTCTAACCTGATTCTCTCAAGTTGTCTATCTACACCTTTTCAGTTTGGTTTTTAATTTTAGATTAAAAGTTTAATTTGATTGTGTTTTCAAACTCCAAAGTAGCATATTCTTCTTGTCTTTTTTGATCTTCCATTTAGTTTACTTCCACTTTATTATCCAAATATTCACCTATCTTAAAAGATAAAAAAAATAGATAATTGACTAACATATTGCAAGGCAAATCAGCAAATCTTTTCTCTTGATGAACTGATTACTCATCCAAGTTTTTATGTTTCTTTCTAACCTGTCTAAAAGTTTCTTTTCTAGCTCATTCTTTTTTTTTTAATTAGCCTTACCTACTAGACTAGGACTGGTTGAACTCCCTTCTGACCTATTTCTATTCTTTTCAAGAAAGCCTTACTTTTCAAGCCTTATTCATTGGATGTTTTAATATCCTTCTACTTGGCTTGTTGGTTAAACTTTTACCATTTTCTTATTTGGCTTCTAGTCATTTCCTTGTATGAAGTTGAACCTAAATTCTCAAGAGATTGGTATATGTTGTTGTACCATTCATCCACTGGTGTATCAATGACCTTAAACATATTTGGTTCCATTTTTAGTTTATCTTCACTTTTTTCAAGTGTTGACCAAATAATAAAAAAAAGTTCTATTGCCTTAAATTTGAACTTAAGAACTACATTTGTTGCACTTACAAAAATAAGTGTTCAGTTAAACTATTAGCTTATTTATCTAATTGTCCTTTCATGACCTACGTTCCATATACTATAAGGTCTATACATAAGTTCATGCTCCCATATTGTAAGACTGATGGAAATAGCTTCATATACCAACTCTTCCTCATTTTTCTCTTTTGCTACCATAAAAGCTACATCTAATTAGCCTTTTTTAGACAAATTACTAATCTAGATCATCAAATTTTTCTTCATTTTCATTAGCCTGCATTAATATTCTACTTTTTGGCTTAAGCTATGAAGTATTCCCAACAAGCTTAACTAATTATTTAAATCCATTATAATATTTGGTCATAGCTTTAAAGGAAGATCTAACCTTAACATGAACTGGTTTAACTATTAGATGTGGCAATTATATTGTGTTAGGTTGATGTTGACTAAGTTTCTCAAACTAGAACCTTACTTTCTAATTTCACTAGTCTTTTCAATACTAGTGAATCCCTTTTTTTACCTTTTTCTTTATTTTGTTCTTTGACAAACAAGGAAAATGAAAAAACTCTATTATTTGACTTTAAAGAAGATGAAGTTTGCATCATACTTAAGCTTTCACCTTGGCTTAGGTTGTCTACTAAACATTTACTCAAAATTTTGATAAACTTATCAATGGTTATCTCAACCTTTTGTTTTGTTGCATAATCAAGTTCTTTATCATCTAACATAATTCTAAACTTTTTGTCAACCACCTTGGACATGTTTAATGACATCATATTGATAGCTACTTTTAGAGAAAATGGATTATAGCCAATTAACATTGTTTCCTAGACTTTCTATAAAAATGCCAACTTTTTAGTTTCAATGGCATCCTGTAAAGCATGTCAAAAGATAATATAATTGTTGGTGTTGTGAGTCAATCAATTATGCCATTTACAATACCCTTTACTTTTTATCTCACACAAAAGTGGTATCACATGACCTTTAGGCAGCTTAATTTTCTTTTCTTTAAGCCAATTATTAAAGATTTAATATGCCTTTTTTAACTCAAAGGTAAACTACTTGTTGATGTATTGATTGTTGTTGTCTATCTTGCTTATGAGTTTCTTTTCACTCTTACTTAGGTTTGGCTTGGTCAAAGCCTAACAAGGGTAAGGTTTCATAATAGCTAATTATGCTAGATTGACCTCTAGCTCCTTTTCATCTTCACTATTGATTTCTTGTAAGTGTATTTCATTAGGCAAGAAATAAAAAGGTATGGCAACTCCTTTCTTTCACTCTTTTTTTTTTTAAATAAGTGCTTTACATAGAGAGACATATTGCATGTTGAAAAAAGTCAACAAATTTTATGTTTTCAAACTTTTTCTAAGCTCAAAGTAAGACTACTCCTAGTCATACTAACATATTCTCTTTTAGGCAATTGGACATTTTTTCTTGCTTTAGCATTTCTAAACATGGCAATAAATTTTTAACCTTTTCTCTAAGCTACTGTCTAATCATGTCTAAGTCTGTTATTATTATCTCAAGTTCAGTTTCATAAAATTATGCATAGAACATGGTCTTTATTTGAGTCCAACTTTGAAGTAAGTTGGGTGGTAAGCCAACATACAAATTAAAGGCTAGTTAAGGAATTCCCAAATAGTTTTAGCTTTATATGATCATTTACATCACTATATCTAATTATGAATTTACTTATGTATTTCAAGATAGACTAATTGTTATCACTTGAAATAGGTTTTAAATTCTAAGATTTTATACCCTATGGCCAAATGATCCTTGCATTTATCCAATCAGGATATGGTTTTCTATATGAAAGTTTAAACATTGGCTTTAATCCTTAGTTACATTGCTTTTTCCATAAACTTTTGAGCATGTTCTCTTAATTTAGGGTTAAGCTAAGTTTGAAAACTTAAAAGTGTTTTGCCTTCACCATGGTAAGCTATTAGAGGTAGCCCTTAGTGTAATTAGGCGGATGATAGTAAGGAGCTTGTTGCATCAATCTTGGTTAGGCTATTGAGAGGTATCGTTAACCTATTCCCATTATTGGTGTAGACATCCCAATTTGTTCTGGGGTTTACTTGTGATTTTTTCTAATAAAAAAAAATAAAAAATAGGTAGTTGAGTTTGTGTGAAATTATTACAATTGGTTTGTAAAGTTGAAGTTGGGTTTAAGGTTAGAATTCAAAGGAAATTTGGATTCCTTTATTTATTTATTTATTATTTGTCAAAAATATATCTAATTATTCCACCATTTGGGCCAAATTAGAAATATTTTCTCTTTTGAATTTTTAAATTTTCCACCAATTTGACCTTTTTAGAAATTCTATTTATTTATTATTTTTTTGTTGGTTTCTAAATTTTTCACCATTTGGGCCTATTTAGAAATTCTTTTTATTTCTCTTTTTTTTTGTTGGAAAGAAAATAATATGACAATTATTTTTATTGAAACATCATCTAAATTATTCCACCATTTGGGACAAATTTAGATAAAATTTATCACCTAGAGATTTATTAGAAATTTACCTTTCAAAATTTTTAAGAATCTCATCCTTAGATAATTATCAAATATTTTCAACCCAAATTTTATATGGAAAAGAATACAATTACTTTTATTAAAACTTTATCTAAATTATTCCACCATTTGGGACAAATTTAGATAAAATTGTTTACTTAGATATTTCTTAAGAATTTATCATTTTAAATTTCTAAGAATCTCATCCTTGGATAATTTGTATTTAATTCCAAAATTATATAAATATTTTTTTTTATTTTTTTATTTTTTTTGGTTTGAAAATAACTATTAATTATTGTTATTGAAATTTTATCTAAATCATTCCACAATTTGGGACAAATTTAGACAAAATTCCTTACCTAAATATTTTATAGAAATTTACCATTTGAAATTTCTATAAATTCCATCATTGGATAAGTAATATTTACTCCAAAAAAATTTTATTTTTTTATTTTTTTTTCTAAATTTAATCATGCAAAAAATACTAAAAACAATAAACACATAAAAAAAATCAAGGAGAGAAGCAGAAATTAGAGAAAACAATCATGAAAACTTTTCAAAGATTTTTTGGGCCCAAATGGTGGAATAAATAGATATATTTTAAACAAAAAAAATAATTTTTCTGATGACGGAGGCTCTTCAAGAAATCAAATGGGATTCTTGAATACTCTTAAGGTGAGAAAATATTTTTAGGAATTATACCAAATTAATGGAAGAGTCTTATGAATTATTTCCAATATTCAACATAAAAAATTGAAACCATTAGTACCAAGATCCTAGGATGAATTTAAAATAATATGGTACCATCCTTTGGATGGGCATGTGGGGGTGCTATAACCTTTCCCACATGTAACTGAACTTTCGAACTCTATTCTGGTTTGTAGACCGAACCTATTCTTTTAGGGATCTTTAGTCAAGCTTAGGAGCTCCCTAAAAGGATAGATTCCTTAGGTAGCCAATCACACCTAGGTAAAAAAGATTGGTGGTGACTTCATCTATTTTGTTAAGTCTAGCTATAGATTTATGGATCTATATGTTATGATAGTTTGGCGACTCTACTGGGGACGCTAGAGAGTCAAGCAATAATTTTTGAATTTATCTTATCCTTTGGTCTAGTGGTTTTAAATTGTAATTATTTGTTTACTAACGTTTTTCCTTTTTTTGTCTTGCACTTTATTTTTGGGGCATGAAACCTATATGTTTCTTCACACACTATCACATGCATTTGCATTACATGAGCTCTATACTCAGGCTCCATCCCTTTTAAGAGGGAGTAAAGTACCTATGCTCTCATGAGATGATAATCTCTACAATGGCTAGCGAAACACTCCCACTCAAATTGAATCTTTTTCGTTAGTAGCCTGTGATGGGTGATGATTGGAATGCCTTATTAGTTTATGATGGACTATGATGTAAGGAACAATTTGAGAACCTTTAGTGGTCAAAATCACCTAACCCTACATATAGTTCACACTTAAGAGGCCAGCCTTAGGATAGAGCCCTTCCTAACCAATTGATAGATGTAACCCGAAGTTAGGATATAAGAAGGAACGGTTTGTGATCTAACCATTTTGTTTATCTGACTTTGTGCATTTGCATTATCATGTCATGCATCTGTATCACTTTCATATTAGATTTCATTCATGAAAATACATATTCTATTTATACATTAACATATCATGCATAAAGCATAGCATCTCATTTTTTATCATAATTATGGTACTTAAGGTTCAAGGATAGCTCCATCAACCAAGAATCTCACATAATCAACTCACCAGTACAACACAAGAGCTCTAGCCAAATAAATGGAACAAAAAAATTTCAATCATCTCGAGAGGATAGAGAAAGCTCAAAAGGCTAGAATGAGAATTAATAAGATTTTAAAGGTTTTGAATAAATTAAACAAGGGAAAAGGTATAACAGAAAGTACTAGCCAACAAGGTGATCCATCACAAGAGGTGGATGACCCACTATATCCTCATGGTTTTAGGCCATATCAAGCCCAACCAGCACAAGGTCCACCACTACAGTCATTCACTTATCCTATAGGGTACACATACCCTAAAATGCCATCAACTTTGAACTTTAAACAATATCAAAGTTATGTAAACCATCTCTTTACAAAAAAAGTAGTAGAACCAGTTCAAGTCCTTATTTTGGATGATCCAAAGGAGAACAAAAAATAAAAATCAAAAGGAGGTAAGTCACTAAGAGACTTGAAAGCTGACCAAAAGATTAGTATGCTAGAAAAGAGGCTGTGAGTGGTGGAAGAAGTTGGTTTTTATAGTTCTGTAGATGCTGTTGGGCTTTGTTTAATCTCAAATGTGGCTATTCTTTCGAAGTTCAAGGTGTCAGAGTTTGAGAAGTATGATGGTACAAAGTGTCCGAAGACCTACATTACCATATACTTTAGAAAAATGGCAGCCCATGCTAATAATGAAAAACGGTTAATGCATGTGTTCCAAGACAACCTCACAGGCTCTGTTGCTAGGTGGTATGTCCAGTTGGACAGGTCTTGCATTCGTTCTTAGAGTGATACGGCCTATGACTTCATTAATTAGTACCGACATATTATAGACTTGGCCCCTGATCGTATTTCTTTACAGATCATGGAAAAGAAAGTGACTAAATTATTCAAGAAATATACCCAGATGTGAAGGGATATTACTTTTCAATTGTAACCTCCTCTAACTGAGAAAGTGATCATAGTGTTGTTTGTCAGCACTTTGAAGTCTCTCTATTATGAAAAGATGATAGGGAATATAATAAAAAACTTCATCGATATGGTGATCTCAAGTGAAATCATTGAAAATGCCATTAAAAATGGCAAGTTGAAAGGAAGGGAAACTAGGAAGACGCTTGAGACGAAAGAGAATAAAGTTCAAGCTGTGAGCTTTGACAGATAATTTAAGGGATATCAACTTTATCTACCACAAGGATACTCTTTATATTATCCTGTTGTGAATAGCATCTCATTCTACCCATACCAACCAGCCTCATTGTCATCTTATCCATCCACATACCAGCTTATTTTTGGCCTCCAAGCTCTCATATATAGCCTTAACATTCAATCTCCTACAAGGTCTTAGATTTGTTCTGCTAACCCAACAAGTGGTTCATGAGAGCAACAACTACTCGAGAAAAACTCGTATTTGATCTAATCCCTATGACTTATATGGAGTTATACCGAGAGCTCTAAAAATACTACTTGATTGCCCCCAGTCATGTGGAGCCACTTAAGCCACCTTATCCCAAGTGGTATGATTTTACAACCCACTGTGACTACCACTATAGAATTGTCGGTCATTCCACAGAGAATTGCACTACCTTAAAGTATAAGGTGCAACGATTAATCAAGGATGAAATGATAAACTTTGATCAATGAGGGGTAACAACACCTAATGTTAGTGGCAATCCATTGCCTAATGTCAATGCTCTGAGTGAGAATCAAGAATATGTTGATCCGAAAAGGCTTAGAGAGTTGTAATGAATCAGGGAGTCAGATATTAAGAAGGATCCTTCACTTGATTGTATGAGGGGTATAATTTTGGAAAGAAAAAGATGTTAAGGCTGGTTGGAGGCTTCTTATCATTTTAGGATTTCTTTTAGAGCAATGTTAGAATTTTTTTTATGCAATAGGATTTCATTTGTTATCATTTTAATAAAATGTAAGTTAATGCATTTCATTGCATTTTCCTTTTGATTCAACCACTATTTCATTTTTTGTCACCTTTCAAACTTTTCATTCCCTTTTTTAAATTTCAAATGATGAATGTTTAGACATTGATAACAATAATCCTGGGATTTAATTTTGAGAACTCATTCACATTGATTTAAAGAGATTATTTGAGCAAAAAAAAGCCAGGCACTAGCAAATGTGAAATATATATGTCTTGAAGATGTGCAAAGATCCATAAGCTTATTTTTGTTCAATAGATGATGTTCAATGGAAGCATTCATATTTGAGATGAAAAATGGCGTTATTTCTTTTGTCATTTGAAAAATCATTCATTGTTACCCTTTTGAGCCTATTATGATTTTTGTTTTTAAAAAAACCCTGACCAAGGATCACCCTTTACACTAGGGAGTAATTTTTGGAAAAGAAAAGTGCCAAAAGATCATAAAATGTCTAAAAAACAAAAGCAAAATAAAGGAAAAAGAGAAAAAAGAAATGAATGCCATACATGATTTGAGGTAAAGTAATGAGAGTCTTTGTATGAGAAATGAGATGAAAAAAAGGATAAAATAGTGAAATGAAGTGGAAATGGGCAAAATGCCAAGTTGTTTCAAATTATGAGAAATTATCCTTTGATTTTAAACCCTTTAAACACATGTTTTGAGCCTATTTTATCCATTTCTTTCATGACCCCTCACCATGACCTATATTACAACCTTTAAAAGTCTATTTGGATCAAATGTGAGTGCTCAAATTGAATGATCATATGTTAAGCTAAAGCATGCTCGAGATGGAATGACAAAATCATGCTTCGTTGCTTTAAAGATTGATGTGGAAGAGATATCAATAATGGGTGAAAGAATGAAAAAAAATGAAAAAATGAAAAAAATGAAAAAATAAAAAAGATGAAAAAAAGAGAAAAAGAAGACTCAGATTGAAAACTTAAAAGGGTAATTTGGGTAAAAAATCTCTAAGTGGAGACACATGGATGGAAAGTCAAAGATATATGAAGATCCCTCAAAGCTAGAGCAAAATTTGATGAGCTCAAAATGATTTTGACAGTTAATGGAATAAGGTTTTGAAAGAGAATCCTAGATTCATGTCTAGAATTGTTTGAATATTCATTATTTGAATATTGTTACTCTATTTGTTCCATTTATACCAATGACATGCATCCGACTTGTTTCTTTCCCTATTTGTTTGTACGAAACTTGTTCTTCATTGATTATTTTTCTTTCAATTCACTTTGTGTTCTCTTATTATTGCATCGTTAGAATGAATCAAGAAAATGTGTGATTGCATTGTGTTTGTCAAGAGTTGAAATGATAATGAATGAATGATAATGTTCATGAAAGAGTCTTGCATTCCTTTGAAAAGAAATCCAAGATGATAAGGGAAAAATGAAGAGATGGTAGAAACTTAAAAAGGATAATTTGAGAAGACACATGGTGTGATCAAATGATGAATATGGTGATGCATTGGTCAACAAATGAAGAGAGTGAAAAAACCTAAAAAGGTGATATGACCAAGTGATGAATATAGGGATGAACTGGTCAACATAACCTGTGAGTTATGGTTAAAAGATGAGAATAATGTGGACCAGTGGGCAAAATTTATTCTAAAATGGTTAGTGCTGAGAAACCTATGGTTGGTGACCAAGTGATAGAGGACATAATTTATTTAATATGGCTAGTACTAAGGGCCCTGTGAGTTGTGATTAAATGATATGGGGCAATGGATGAAATTTATTCTGTAATTGCTAGTGCTGAGAGGTCTATGAATTACAATCAGGTGATGAAAATAATAAGGATTAGTTGATGAAACTTGTTCTAAAGTGTTGAAAAGCTAAACAAGGAAAAAACATGAGATGATGGAGTCTTGAGGATCATATTACCACATTTTGATTAGAATTTCATGACATTGACATTCGTGTTACATGCATTACATTTGCATTATTTTTTTGAGAATGTTTAAAACTTTGGTTTGGATATGCATTTGTATTATGTAGTAAACATTTGAATCATGGTTAAGACTATGACATTGTGAGAATCTAGATTGTTGCATTTGCATAATTGAGAAAGCATTTGCATCATTGATCATGACATTCAGTAAATATAAAATTTTGACTCTGGTGAAAGTTTGAAGCTCATCTGAAAAAGAAATTTTGAATATTTTGATGAAGTCTTGATTTTCAAATGAGAGTCTTTGAATTTCAAATGAGAATCTTTGAGGTGTGAAACCCAAAATTTGTCGAATGTGAATTTTCAAACTCAAATGAGAATCTTTGAGTTTTAAATGAAAATATTTGAAGTGTGAAACTCAAAATTTATCGAATGTGAATCTTTGAACTCACATGAGAATCTTTAAGAAATCTTTAAATGAGAATCTTAGAATTCTTAAATGAGAATCTTCGAACTCAAATGAGAATCTTTGAGTTTCAAATAAGGATCTTTGAGGTGTGTAATCCTAAAGTTCGTCAGATATGAATCTTTGAACTAAAATGAAAAGTTTTGAACTTTTGGATGTGAATCTTCAACATTTGAATGAAAAAGGTTAAACTTTTTGGATCTAAATCCTAAATTTGTCAAGTGTGAACCTTTGAACTTAAATAAGAAGCTCTGAACTGTTGGATGTGAATCTCCAAAATTTGAATGAGACTCTTTGAATGTGGATGCGAGTCTTGCAAATGCAAATATTGAAATCTTACAAATTTGAATTCTTACATATCTACAATTTTGTGAATAAAATCTTTATGAAACTGAAATTTTGAGAATCAAATTTTAGTGAATTCTTATGAAGCTGAAAGGATATTACAAATATGAACCTTTGAATTTTGAACTCAAATTGTGAATCTTTGAGTTTTCATTTTATCAGACCTGATTTATGACTCCTCTAGACATGATTGTCGAAGAGCATTTTACTTTCCAAAATGGTGGTGCCTCTGGTTAGATGAGCAATTTATTTTTCAAAGTTATGGTGCCTCTGTTTAGAGGAGCATTTTATTTTTTAAAAGTTATGGTGCCTCTGTTTAGATGAGCATTTTATTTTTCAAAAGTTGTGATGCCTCTGTTTAGATGAGCTTAATTTATTTTTCAAAGTCGTTTAGCTTCTGTTTAGAGGAGCTTTGTTTACTTTTTCAAAAAAAAAAATACGTGTCGAGTTGATTGGGTTGTCTACGTCTTTGCACAATTCCTGTTTCATAGAAAATGTACAAAGAGAGGTAGCTGTAGACACCCCAATCTATCCGGGGGTCTACTTTTAATTTTGTTAATATTAAATAAAAAAATTAAAAATTAAAAATTAAAAAAGGGTGATTTAGTTTGTGTGAAATTATGTGAAGAGTTTAAGTTTAATTGAGACTTGGAGTTAGAACTCAGAAGGGATTGAAATCTCATCTGGTTTAGGGTTCTTGGATTTGAAATCCTATAAATATAAGCCTTGAACCTAGAGAGAGGGGGAGGGGAAGTTACAACATGGATAAGGTGGTGATTTCGTATAAGCTGAAGGAAGCATCCAATTGGTGGCATGACATTAACAATTCACTGCACTGGTAGGATAGCATTTTTCATATTCTTGTCGCTCTTTATGGCATCGTCGTCGCCATTGCTTTCATTCAATTGATTCGGATACAATTGAGAGTTTTCAAGTATGGTTAGACCACGCAAAAAGGACTTCCATTTTCTAAATTTCATAGTGAATGGGTTCATGTGCTAGTTTTTGTTTTCAGCAAGAATGTGCAGAACTTACATCCGAAAATTGTTCAACATATGTTGCTTGACATGCCAAGTCTAGCTTTCTTCACGTCATATGCACTTTTGGTTTTGTTTTGGTTTATACCATTCAGATTGCAATGTGGCTGATGTATCATTGTTTGTAGCCCATGGGTTTTTACTATATGGTGGAAGGCTTTTCTTAATGTTGTAGCAGTTCCTTGTAGAGTCCAAAAGGTGGCATAAAAAGCTGTAAGAAGTTGGTTATGTTACCACTATATGCTTCTCATGTTTCCTAGTTTAATGCCTTATGATGTGCTTTAATATATTTGACAAAGCTGTTGACCTTGATGTTTTGAATCATCCAGTTTTAAACTTCATATATTACCTGTTTCCTACAAATCAGGAAGCAAGAATGATTGTTTTTTCTGGATTTTGGCGTTCTCACTTACAAGTTTTCTGGGAACCCTTGCTACATATGTTAACTTCCAACTATTTAAAGCCATTGTACATTGCCTTGCTTCATCTAATCGCATTTTGGATTATTCAGAGATCCATCTATGGTGTTAAAGTTTTTTTAATTCTACCTCAATGGAAATTAGCACTAGAAATTGTTGTAATTGAGTCAAATGAATTGCTTTTTGATGATCTAATTATCATCTGTAGCCACTCATATTCCTTGGTTGGCCCTTCAACATATTTTAGTCACTCATTAAAGCTTAGCAAACTTACATTATGAGAAATAGGGGATCCCTTGGAACTTATAGAATGAGCTAGGGAAGAGTCTTAAAAATAGCTTCAGAAGCATGCAATTGATGATGTTATTCTTGAGAACCATAATGGCCATATAGAGGGTCATCTCTTTGAACCTCCGAGCCACGTCTCTGAAGCCAAGCCATGCTATGGTTGCTGAAGCCGAGTCGACCCTATTTGGTATTATTTTATTTATTTATTTATTTTTAAAGTTTTTTTTATGATTAAATTTTAGAAAAAAATAACAATAAAATAAAAATAAAAAGATAAAAAATAAAATAAATTTTAGAAATAAATATTAATTATCCAATGATGAAATTTATAGAAATTTCAAATGGTAAATTTTTTATAAAATTTCCAGGTGAGAAATTTTGTCTAAATTTGTCCCAAATAGTGGAATAGTTTAGATAAAATTTCAATAACAATAATTAGTGTTTATTCTCAAACCAAAAAAAAAAAAACATAAAATAATAAAAAAATAAAGATGTCAATAAAGATCTTTCACCTGATTGCACATAGGCATAATTTTGAAGAAAAGGATGTTTAGGCTAGTTGGAAGTTTCTTGTCATTTTAGGACTTCTTTTAGAGTAATGTTAGGATTTCTTTTATGTAATAGGATTTCATTTGTTATCATTTTAATAAAAGGCAAGGATGATGTATTTCATTACATTTTCTCTCTTATTCAACCATTGTTCCATGCTGTATTTCCTTTCATAATTTTTCATTTTCATTCTCAAATTTCAGATGGTGAATATTTAGACAATGATAATAATAATTTTGGGATTTAATTTTGAGAACTCATTCACATTGATCTATGAAAAAGAAGTAAGCTGATGTGAAATAAATATATTTTGAAGATATATGAAGATCCATGAGTTTTTTTTTGTTCAATAGATGATGTTCAAGGGAAGCATTCACATTTGAGATGAAAAATGGCCATCTTTCTTTTACCATTTGAAAATCCATTCATTGCTACCCTTTGAGCCTATTATGATTTCTTTCAAAAAAGAACCCTGACCAAGGATCACCCTCCACACTGGGAGGCAATTTTTGAAAAGAAAAGAAAAGTGTCAAAAGATCACAAAAAGAAGAAAAAAAGAAAAGCAAAATGAAGGAAAAAAGAGAAAAAGAAATGAATGCCATGCATAATTTAAGGCAAAGTAATGAGAATCCTTTTGTGAGAAATGAGATGAAAAAAAAAGGAAAAAGTAGTAATATGAAGTGGAAATGGACAAAATGCCAAGTTATTTCAAATGATAAGAAATGATCCTTTGGTTTTGAACCCTTTAAACGCATGTTTTAAGCTTATTTTATCCATTTTCTTTCATGACCCCTCACCATGGCCTACATTATAACCTTTAAAAGTCCATTTAGATCAAATGCTCAACTTGGTCTCAAAATGCTCAACTTCAAATGAGATATAAAGAAAGTTGGATGAGCTACATGGAAAACAAATTTTCAACCAACATGCATCATGTCTTATGGCTATTGATGAATCAGAGGTAACCTCTAACTCTTGTGATTCAAATTCATATACATTTGATAAATTGCAAGATGCTTACAATGAGTTGTATAATAAATGTGAATCAATGATGAGGAATTACAAGAAAATGATTTCAAAATTGAATGCTGAAAATGATTTCTTGATAAATAAAAGAATGATTTGGAGAAGGAAAATGATAAATTAAAAATGAAATTTGATGCTTGTCAAAAGAGAAATGAAATGCTAGAAAAAGAGAATTTAGAATTGAGAAAGAAATTTAAAGTTTTGGTGAATGAAAAACAAGAGCTTTTAAACAAGAGTTTAAATACTAAAATGATTAGATGCAATTTTTGTCATTTCATGGTCATACTACACATACTTGTCCTATAAAGAGAAAAGTTTCATTTAGAATTAAGCAAGTATGGGTTCCGAAAGGAACTAGAGACTTGGTTACTAACTATCAAAGACCCAAAGCAATTTGGGCACCAAAAATCAAATGAAAAATGTCTCATGTAGGTGTGCTAGAGTAAAGAGTTACAATGTGATTTTGAAGAATGGAACTATAGTCACATAATGGAGATAGGTAACCTCCAAACTTTTATGAATTTGAAATTGGTTGCCTATTCTTGTCGAATGTTGAATGCTTAATAGTTATTGATATATGTTTTGTTGATATATCTTGAATATGCGAATTTGATATGATATATATAAGCTTGATTGAGTATGCATTTATTTTTGAGTGTATGATTTTGATATAAATATTCCTCATACTTGTTGAAATTATGTTTAATGCCTATTTGCTTGAGATATATTTTTTAGAAAATATTTGCTATGGTTATGAATATATTGGATATGACAATAATAGGGAGAATTCATGAATGCTCTTGTGAATAGGATTGCATGAATGATCTTGATATTGTTGACACTATAGGAGTTTATGTCTTTAGTGGTGATTTTTTTTAAGGTTTAGCAGCATTTATAAACGCCACTAAAATATTTGCAACTTTTGCCAAAAACGCCACTAAGAGCATAGGCTATGCCTGCATCAAGGAAAATAGTAGCATTTTATAAAAAGCATCACTAATTTAGTAGCATTTGTAAGAACAATTACAGTTAATTTAGTAGTGTTTGTATCAAGAAAACATCACTAATTTAAAGGCATTTATAAGCACAATCACTGCTAATTTAGTGGCATTTGTATTAGGAAACTGTCGCTAATTTAGAGGCATTTGTATCATTAAATGTCGTTCATAGAGCGGCATTTATAAGGACAATCACCACTAAATTAGTGGCATTATCAGGAAATATTGAGTAGTGTTTAATGATACAAATGCCTCTAAATTAGTAGTATTTGTATAGAAAAATGTCGCTAATTTAGTGGTGTTTTCCTAATACAAATACCACAAAATTTTGAATTTAGCAGCATTTTTGAACATAAATGCTGCGAATTAAGAAATTTAGTTTTTTTAAAAAGATTATTTTTATATTTATTATTATCATTAAATAAAAATGTTAAAAGAAATAAAAACGAACTTCAATTCATAAGCTGAATATTATAAGTACATAATTTATTTAAATATGCATGTAACACAAAGTTTAATAATACATGCAATAACATTCAAATTAATTTAGTACATTAACCAAAAAAATTAAAATGTATGAAATTGATGACTACATAGATTTGGAATACTACCATTTGATGAAGGACTTTTTCCACTTTGGTCACTAATGTGCTTAAGAACCTACTCAAAAATCTACTGAATAATATCATACAAGTTTTAAAACATAATAATAACCTATTATTTATATTAAAAAATATAAATAGTTACTAACCTGAGTTGGTGGACCACCTAGATTAGTTCTTGAAAATTGTTGTTGCACAAAATTCATAAGAGTATTGAATCAATCATGCAACTGCTGAAACTTGTCATGCTCTTGGTCTATTCTAGCACATTCTTCTTCAATTTTAGCACACTCATGTTCGCTTTCTGCTTTCTTTTGCTAAAAACGTTTGCATAGTTTGTAACTCCTCTCACAAAGTTTGTAACTCCTCTCACAATATGAAAATATCTTACGAAAACTGACTTGCTGAGAATGTAAATTATGAGAGCTACGTCCATAGTAGGTAGATGGTGTTGGACCCAATCCAAGCCCTCGAAACCATCCATGTATTTCTTTCCCAACAACTTATGTGAAAATTTGATTTTTCAATTCTTACATGTTAACAGATGCAACTTCAATCTTAGTAGCTATTTTCTCGTTCACTTTCTCTTGTAAATTAATCTAATAAAACAATCAAGTTTAACGATTAATTCATAATATGTTGAAAATAGTCAATATTTACATTCTGTATATAGCTTATATAACAAATTACCACAATTTCTTATGTTTCGCCATTTAGGTAAGATCATCTTTTTTTGTGTGAGTTAATCAAAAAAGTTTCACACGTCCAATTTTTTCACCCATCTCAATCTCCTATATAAAAACATATGTTATTGTTAAATACATATCAACCGCAATTTATTCATGCATATCGAGCTTGTCAATCAAGTTCAAAAATTTGAATAAGTTTAATATCATGTATTTAATCTATCTAGATTGTTAAAATAAAGATATAACTATAAAATTATATTTTTGCCCTTTAACGGCACAAAAGTCTTAAAAAAACATAAACAATAAAAGCATTTTGGCTTTTCACACATATCATTCATGGAAACCAAATTCAATAATTTGGACAAGTTTAATATAATGTATTGAAGCTATCCAAACTGTTAAAACATGGTGAATAACAGCAACTTTGTATTTTTCCTTTTAGATGCAAAAAAAGTCCTAAACAAAGGTAAACAACAACTTTGTCACATATACCAATTGTGAAAACCAAGTTCAATCATTTGAAAAAGTTTAATAGCATGTATTGAAGCTATCCAAACTGCTAAAACAAAACAATAACAGTAAATTTGTATTTTTGCCTTTTAATGGCTTGAAAAATCCTAAATAGAGGTAAACAACAACTTTTTCACATATACTAACTGCGAAAACCAAGTTCAATCATTCAAAAAAGTTTAATAAAATGTATTGAAGCCATCCAAACTATTAAAATAGAATAATAATGGCAAATTTTTATTTTTGCATTTTAACGACAAAAATAATTCTAAATAGATGTAAACGATAACTTTTTCACATATATCAACTGTGAAAACCAAGTTCAATCATTCGGACAAGTTTAATATCATGTATTGAGCTATCCAAACTGTTAAAATAGAACAATAATAGCAAATTTGTATTATTACCTATTAATGACACAAAAAGTCTTAAATAGATGTAAACAATAACTTTTTCATACATATCAACCGTGGAAATGACACAAAAAGTCCTAAATAGATGTAAACAATAACTTTTTCATACATATCAACCGTGGAAACTAAGTTCAATAATTTGGATAAGTTTAATATCATGTACTGAAACTATCAAAACTATTAAAATAGAACAATAATTGTAAATTTGCATTTTTATCTTGTAATGGCACAAAAAGTTGTAAACAGACATAAATTACAAATTACGACACATATATCAACAATGGAAACCAAGTTTAATCATTCAAAAAATTTTAATATCATAAACTTACTATTTTTTTTTGCTTTCTTGCAAAACTTTTTGATCTACTTCTGTGGCTATATTTTTGTTGCTTTCTGCTACCAATTTCAATTTGTTGTTTTTCCTGTCATAAAAAATAATTGCATATATGATAGAAATACAAATATTACCAACTTAAATCATAAAACACCTAAAAACTAATACTAAAAGTTATAAATTAGTACCTCTCCTTTTCTAGAGAACCAAAATCTAACTAATTGTTCATATTGCCATCTAATCACATTACGAGGTACATTTTCCATTGTGGCCTCTACAGTACTATTTTGATCGAAATATTTTTTCTTTAAATTATGCTTATAGTCTTTCCATTTCTTTCTCAATGACTTAAGCACAAATGAAGTTGGTATTTCAAGTACAAATCTTGACTATAATAATACAAAAAGAAAAGTTTTAATCAATAAACCAAATTTAAAATAATTAATTTTTTATGTAATTAATTATACTAATACCTCAATAAAGTTTAAAGCATCAACCTTAACTTATGATGGAACTTTATGCGATGTTTTATAATGAATAGGCAATTTCATGCCATTACGGGCAATCATGCCTAGAAATTCAGCCAACAGTTGAAACTCTTCACCAATTTGTTGCCTATCAGAGTTTGCAAACACTACAATACGCTCATTTGGAGGTAATGCAAATAATTCCTTCAAAGTTGTCTAGTCTTTGGTCCTTCTTTGACCATTGTTATCAATTACAAAAAATAAAAAATCAATTTGTGAATTACCAATACTTTAATCATTATAATTGAAATATAAATATGGTGTTTATGATACCTACATTCAAATTAAAAGCAAAATCAATTGACAGGATACTATCTAAACCTACACCTCCCGCATTGCCAGATCCAATATCAATTAAAGGATTAGAAGTGACTAAGTTAGAATCGACAATATGCATATTCCCCTTCAAAAGATTCAGTCAATAGCTAAGATCAATTGGTACCGCAGACGGTTCTGAACTAATAACTATGATATGCATTCTTTTCAATCTACTTCTCCGGATTATAGTTTAGCTATATCATAAAAGCGAATATATTAAAAGCATATGTAAAGAACACATATAAAGACATTGAGAAGTTAAGAAATCATAACCAATGATATATAAAGAACATATCAATTTAATTAAATTAAAACATAATGTATGACTTACAATACAATAATTAAAATAAAAGCGAATGCAACATAAATTACATACAAGCATTTATTACATTATGTTTTAAACACTCGAATTAAAATATATGGTTGATCCATCATGGTTCATAAATATCTTCATTAACATCTTTGTGGACCCACTGAGTAGAGGTACTAGAGATATTTTCATCCAAGTTTTGTTTAGCAAAAGGAAAACATTCAATTCCATATTCAACACCATCTTTGGTATCTGATCCCATATCAAATAAGTCTCTAGGTGTGTTTCGAAGAACAACAAACCATCTTAATTTTTTGGGGTCTTGAGAATTAAAAACTTGTTTGACTTGAGAGGAAAAAACATAAGGTTCATCGATAAGTCATTGTCCGATGTGAATTAATTGAGAAAAATTGACAATTGTAAATCCAAATTGATCCTTCTTAATACCCCTTGCACTATTAACATTAGCCAAATCACACCGAAATAAGATAGCTTTCCAGTTGCCATAATAATCTAACTCAATGATGTGATTAATCATGCCATAATAGTCAACATTTCTCTTTAAAGGGTTTGTGTCCTTAGCACAGCATAGCTAGTAGTTGATGAAGTAACAATAACTCCTGAATTTTGTGTACTTTGAAATCTCTCACGGGATTTAATGTGAAATTGAAATCCATTGTAATGAAATCTTTGTATCATTTCACAATTCTGTTCGACCTTTGTGAAAGACCTTCACCTTTTCACTAACAAGCCGTCCACTCTAAACCAATAAAGGTGGAATAAATAGATATGTTATTAATTTTATTTATACCCTAAGCATTCTATGTGCATTTCTCATAATGGAAAGTATGGCATTACTTATAGTTGCTCATAACTATTCATGAAAGTTTTTGGTGAACAACTTATCAAGCTCTCGAGGGTTTGATCATCGATAATGTGGATGAGCTCTCAAATTATTTCTATACTCACTACAAAGCATCATGATAAAGTATTAACAATAAGAAGAGTACAATAATCTGTGCTTAATAGAATGAATAATTTCCTTGCAAGAAAACTTACGTGTGAAATGATTTAATTGAGTCATAATGGAAAAGAATATATCGATGTGCTTGTGCCCAAGATTTATCATCTAACTCCACCATTTCAGCTTTGCCTATTAGTTGTCCAAAACTTTCAAAAAGATAATTGTAGGCAAAGTCAATATGCTGCATACCTACATCTCTCGATGGTCTATTAAATCTCATTTCAACATCTTCCAAATAACGAGAACAAAATGTCATACACTCTTCTGCTAAATATCCTTCAGCAATAGAACTTTCTAAATAGCATTTGTTGCAACAATAAGACTTTAATCTCCCCAAAAACCTAAAGCATAAAACATTTTTCATATACCTTTTTAACTAGAGTGATATGATCAACACTAATAACCTAATCAAGCTATTAACAAATAATACCTTTCGATATGATACATCCATCAATAATAAATAGGTCCACTGACTTTTGCTTCATATGGAAGGTGGATAACCAAATGCATTATAATAGTGAAGAAGTTTGGAGGAAAAATCTTCTCTAAATGGCATAAAGTAATCGTGGCTTGATCTTGAAGTTTGTCAAGCTCTTCCACATTTAGAACTTTCCCACAAAGAGCTCTAAATATGTTATTCAATTTAATTACCACTGAAGTGACTTGCTTTGACATTAATGAATGTAAAGCATGTGGAAGTAAGTCTTACATCATAATGTGATAATCATGTGACTTCAATAAAGAAAGTTTTTGCTCCTTTAGATTCACACATCTAGATATACTTAACACACAGCCATTTGAAACTTTCACATTTTTCAAAACCTTACAAAACACATCTTTCTCAACTTTAGAAATCCCAAAAAAGGCAAAAAGCAATCAATATTTGCCATTGGGAAGCAACTTTGGATAAAGATCAGGGTAAATCCCCATATCAACTAGATTAAGCCAACTCTTTAAGTCATTATTTTATATTTTATTCACATTGAGAATTGTCCTGATAAAATTTTCTTAAACATTCTTCTTTATTAGCATCATATCAAGGTTATGATATAATAAATTATATTCCCAATAAGGTAACTTAAAAAATATACTTCTTTTTTTCCACAACTCAGACTCATTGGGGTCATCTTTGTCATCTTCCTCTTCATCACTTTAAACATCAAGATCACCAACTTGAGTATCATTATCACCAATTTGAGTAATATGAGGCTAGACACCTTCAAAAATCTCCCTCACTTTTTTCCTTGATTGAGTAATTTTTTCATATGTGAAATTGATATCTTTTAACTTTGACAAGATATTAGACCCACTAATTGGTAAAAGTGATCTCTTCAACTTTTCAGTTCCATCAAAAAGATGTTTTTAGAATCTAAATCGATGATTATCATTTAACTATCGACAATGTCTCATATAACTGAACTTTCTACCATTATGTAACCACTTCAAACATGTTTGTGCAGCAAACATGGATAAGCATAATGACCTTTCGCGCTCTAACTAGATAAATTCGCATAAGTAGAAAATCATTGATAGTCAATAATAAAGCAGGACTTGTATTGGAATTTTCTTTTTTTGATGCATCATAGGTCTCAACTCCTTCCCATAGTTACTTTAACTCTTTAATAAGAGGTTGTAAGTAGATGTCTATATCATTACCTGGATATTTCTTCCTAAGAATTATCATAGACAAGATAAATGATTATTGCTTCATGACAATCCATGGTGGCAAATTGTACGAAATCAATACAACTGGCCAAGTACTATAAGAAGTACTTAACATTTTAAATGGGTTGAATCCATTAGATACTAGTCCAAGCATAGCATTTTGAGGATTAGAAGTAAAGTCCAAAAACCTATAATAAAATGATTTCCATGCCAATAAATTTACAAGATGCCTCAATGATCCATCATTTGTTTACTTGTCATGATGTCACCTTATAGAATCTATAATTTTGAAAGACATGAAGAGTAGTTGAAGTCTCGATATTAATGAAAAATATCATAAAACCTTTATAGGTTTCTTTTTTACATTGATCTCATCAGCATTTTCATTCAACCTTTCATTAGGATTTTTTTTCACCCAACGAGAATTACCACACAAATGACAAGATTCTTGATTTTTCCTATCATCCCAATACAACATGCAATCATTGGGACAACTATGAATTTTCTTATATTCAAGACCCAAAATTCTTGATCACCTTCTTTGAATCCTTATAAAATTCAAGATTTTTGCAAAAGGAAACATTTTTTTCATAAACTTCAATAATAAAGTCAAAAAGTTTTTCATCCATCCACATAAGTGTTTCAAGTGAAAAAGACGCACATAGAAATAACCTTGAATGCTTAGATCCCTCATAAAGTTTTTCATTCATATCCTCAAGCAACCTATAAAACTTCGATGCTTCTCCACTAGGTTGTTGGTCACCTACACCTATCTCATGTTCACCAAATTCATTCATTTCAACATTTGACTCATTAAATCCATCATTTTGGGGAGATGGATGATGGAAATGGTGGTTATGAATGTTAAAAGCATATCGCAATATGCCTTCAATGTCATTGTCTAATAGGATCATGTTGGTGTTAAGGAGCCCTTAATGTTGAAGGAACTCTAGGCAAAGACCTTGATGGTACAAACTCTCTATGAAAATACCAATTAACATATCCCAAGACAATTCCAATACAAATTAAATGTTTGAAAACAACTTCACGTATTTGCCATTTGATATTAGCACACTTCAAACATGGGTATAATATTATATTATCTTCACTTGTATTCTTAAATGCAAAATTAAGAAAAATTTTCACTCCATCTCGGTACTCTTAACTTAATCTTGACTTTTACATTAACTATTATCTATTTAGTACTTGCTACATCATTAAACCAAAATCATATAAATAAATTATATGAAAACAAACATGTCAAATAATTAATTATACTATGTATTAAACTAAAATAATAACAAGACTAGTACTTACAGAAGACCAAAACAACAAAGTAACTATGTACACTGTGATAATATCAATCGAATGATTTCTTAGTTTCTTTAACCATAGGTATGAGCACCATAAGAAGTTACCTCGGTAACTTTATTCAGCTTATTCCTAACAATTTATAACATATGGGAAAGGTCACCATCCCATTTATAAATTCCAACTCCTTGTTGTTAAATATTTTCTCAGCTATTTGATACAATGGGTTCTAGATAGGTACTGGAGGAAGATAAGTGTAAATACCATTTTGTTTTATTATTATTATTATTATTATTATTTTATATTTTTTTTTCTTTTTTCTTTCTTATTTATTTATTTATTTCTTTCTTTCTTTTTTCCTTCTTTTTCTTTACTTATCTAGTTCAGTTTGACAGCTATGAGTGCATTAAATGCACCATTACCAAAAGTCCAAAATCACTGTCGACCACCACCGGCAGTCACCTGACACACTGCCTAACTTGGCAGTGTGAATTTTGGGTTGAAAATGTGGGATTCGAATCCCAAAAAATCTGAGATTTGAATCCCAAAAAGCTCTATAAATAGAGCTTGTTACCTGCAAAACAAGTGGAGGATCGATTAAAAAAGAAGAGATAAAAAAAAAACCTCGAAACCTTACCAAAAACGAAAAAAATGGTTTGCCAGATTCAAAAAAAAACTTTTGTAAAAAAAAAATCTAAAACAAACCAAACACATACAAACACAAAAACAATAGCCAATGGAAACAAGGACCGCAGCGCCAGCAAAAAAAAAAAAAAAAACAACATACAAATACAAAAAAAAAATTTATGGCCGAAACTTTTAAGCTAGATCTGCACTGTTTTGGACACTTTCAGGTGAAACAGAGGCTGGATCTGAGTTTAAGGGATTGAGAGGAAGATTTTGATCTGTTTTGGGATTTTTAGATCACCGATGATCGGTGGTGACGATGGCAGTGACGACCACCGACCGACCTCATTGGGTTTTGGTCTAAAAAGGGAGAGGGATGCGGTTTTTTTTTTTTTTTAAAGAGAAGAGAATGATCGAAAAAAATTTTTGGGACCTTTTATATAAACTACCAAAACTAAAACGACATCGTTTTAATAAAGGCCCAAAATGACGCTATTTTAAGCACTCAGGATCCGCGCGTCAACCCGCTGACTAGACTTAAGGTCCGCGCAATCGACCTAATAACCTGACTCATCCTCAAACCTAGACCGATCATTCTGAACCGACCCAAACCAAGCTGAACCATCCTTGAACTGTCAGACAGAACTAGACCGAACTAAGCCGTCAATCCGATCGGACCCGCGTTAACCAAACCGTTAATCGGTTTAGGTAAAAAAAAATTTTAATTTTTTATATATTATTTTATTAATATTTATGTATATTAAAATATTTATATTTGTTAGATTAAATGATGAAATATGTAGTTAAATTTTTTTTTATTTTGTTAATTTTTAAAATAAACTTTAAAAAATAAAAAATAAACTTAATAATAATACAAAAATAATAAAAATGTAAGAAAAGGAAATTTTTTATCTGACAATGAGATTCAAAGGTACTACGAGTAGTGATGCCTATGAAATCTCTAGGTAAGAAGATTTTTTTAAATACTACTGGTGTATTGAAATATTTATAAAAAGTTTTAAATATAATAAAATTTTTCTTTTTGTTAATAACAAAATAAAAATTTATTTATTTATTAAAAAATAATAATAATATAAATAAGGAAAAAGGAAATTTTATCCAATGATGAAATTCTAAAAGTATTCTGAGTAGTGATGCTTTATGAAATCCCTAGGTGAGAAGATTTTTTTAAAATATTACCAGTGTATTGGAATATTTATATAAAAGCTTCAATTTAATAAAAATTCCTTTTTCCTTTAAAAATTTAAATTAAAAAAATCAAATAAAACAATTAATAAAATTTCTAAAAAAGGGAATAAAATATGTGCATCAAACATAATAACATTTTGCATTGCTTGTATGATATAATTTTTTATGAAAAGTAAATTTGAGCCTTCAAGGATGGGACTCTAAGGTATTCCAAGAAGCAATGCTTAAGAAATCTTTAGGTGAGAAAAAGCTCTTTTAATGTTACCAACATACTAGAACATTTTAAGAATTATTTCAATAAAAAGGTTCTAATTTATTTTTCTCGAATAAAAATGAAACAATAAATAAAAAATAAAAAACAATTTCTAATAAATAAAAAAATCAAGAAAATTATTTTTCAAACCTAAAAAATGAGACTGTTTTTTATCAAAATCAAAGGATAACATGTAGTTAATTGTACCATTTTAAATGGGCATTGTAAGGGTAATAATCCTTCCCCACACGTAACCAACTCTCAAACCCAGACTATTGCGCAAACTCTAAAATTATTCTTTTAATAAATTTTAATTAATTTTAAGATTTCATTAAAAGGATATGTTTTAATAGGTGGCCAATCGCACCTAGCCAAAAAAAGATTGGTGGTGACTTTGTTATTTTTTATTTTGTTTTCAAATTTGTTGAGCAGACACAAAACCGTTACAATAGCTGGGCGACTCCGCTGGGGAGTGCCTTTTATTTTTGAGAGTCAGGCCAAAATTAACTACGTGTTATCCTCAAATCTTGATTTAAACAGTCCTAATCAGTTTCTTAGATTTTTATTTTTCACTTTTAATAAAAAAAGCAAAAAAAAAAAACAAATCGAAAACGAAAAGAAAAAATTCACTCACATTTTTTTTACTATGCCTTTTATGCTTTATTTTTCTGCATATATTACTCACAATAAATTAAGATATGTTTGCACATACAATGACATGATACATCTCATGCATGAGCTCTATACCTGGGCTCTGGCCCTTATAGGAAAAAGTAGAGTACCTATGCTCCCGTGAGGTGATAACCTCCGTAACGGCAAGCGAAATACTTTCACTTAGATTGAACCCTTTTCGTTTGTAGCCTGTAATGGGTGAGGATTGGGGTGCCTTATTAGTCCAGCATGGATGATAGTAAGGAACAATTTGGGAACTTTTAGACACATATTAACATGAACCATGCATATAATAAGCCGTAAGAAGCTAACCTTAGGTAGAGTTTCACCCACCTTTTTTTTAGAAACTACCAAAGTATGTAGGATAAAAGTTGTGTAATACAAAACAAAACAAAATCTCAAAACTTAAAAATAAAAATGTTTTTTCTCAAACTGCATCCTTACACTAACTCAATTTTGTTTCATTTTCTTTTTTTTTTTACATTAATCATATCATATAGTTTTGCATCGAAATATTTACTTTAGGACATATTTCTCCTAAGAAGTTTTCATGGATCCCATAGAACTATAGATTTACTCATCCTCAATCAGTGTCCCATGTTAGCCATATAATGAAGTACATGTTTGGTCAAAAGACGCCCAACAAAAAAGTGAAGATTATTTGCCTACTGGTCATGTATTTGAATTACCCGAGAAGGTGCATTTAGATCTCACACATAATGATTTAGAAGACTTAGCTGCTATCTGGGGTCAATTAAGTGAAAAAAAAAGCTTTTGCAAAAAGTACAAGCAAATTACATCCCTCATCCTAATAGTGATCGATGAACAGCTGGTCAGGGCAGCTGTATAGTTTTGGGATCCATCCTATAGATACTTCATTTTTAATTAAGAAGATTTGGTGTCAACTATTTAAGAGTATTTGATTTTGGTTAGAATAAAACTACAATGTCCAGATAAAGTATTTACCAGAATGTCAAAATCAGGTTATCATAAAAAGTTGGCCAAGCTTATAGAGGTTAAAGTAGAAACCATTGATTCTTTTGCAAAGCCTAAAGGTGAACATCTCAACGTTTGTTGGGACTTTCTTCGAAACTTCATTCAGGGGCGTTTAAATGATAATCAAGGTATGGTAATTTTTGCTCTAGCATTATATGGCATGTTAATCTTTCTGAAGACATTGGATTACATTGAGATAATTATGGTAGACTTTTTTGAGCAAATTAAAACCTAAGCAATTAATCCCACTCCAACAGTCCTAGCTGAAACCATCAGGTCATTGAATTTTTATTGATGAAATGGAAGAAAACAATTCATAGGATGTGCACCGCTATTATATGTGTGGATCAAAAGTTATTTCAAGTGTGGGAAGAGTGCTTTCTCAAAGCCATATCTTCAAAATAAGACACCAATCGAAGAGTTTTACAAAAGTTAATGGTCAACATTGAAGACTAAGGAAAAGTGGGTCCTTTTCTTATGAAGGCTTACTGGGGATGAAATTGAATGGATGGTGCCTTGGATGTGTGTCTTTGTTGTATCATGGAGGAAACGAGCCATGGATACCGTTGTTAGGGCTACGGGGTGTTGTGAGTTACGCTCTGTTGATGGTGTTTAGGCAATTTGGTGCAAAGCAATTTGTTCTTGCTACTCATGGCCTGGTTCAGGTAGAATTCATTTACAGGAAACCAAATCCACCAAGAACCTCAGAGCAACTGATCCAAGCATGGAAAAAAATGTGAAGAATGAGATTAAGACCTCTCATTGACAAAGTCACTCCTGATTATCAGATTTAGAAAGCAAAGCGAACTAGAGACATAGTACTTTCTCCTGATGATAGCTCACACCAATTAGCTAATCTTTCGACAGAAGTGCAATTATCAGAAGTTGAACTTATCGAGAAAGAATTAGAAGCTGAAAAAAAAATAAGAAGAGAAAATTTAAGACTTCGTAAGAAGGTTGGACAATTGAAATATGAAGTAGAAATACAAAGAAGCAGATTGATAAAGGTCATAAAAGAACAAGATGTGGCCAATAATGATTTGAAAGATTTGCACCAAGAAAATAAGAGATTATGAGTTCAATTCAAAATCTAAAAAGTCACCAAGTCTTATCTTAGTCAGCAACGTGAAATGGATGAGCTCCGAGAGAAAATGAACTAATAAAAAGGTAAAACTCAAAAAAAGCAAGATGAAACTACCAAAATTTCTCAAGAATGTCAGAATTGGAAGGGGTTATATTCTACAACCTTAGCAAGATTGGTGGAATGCCAAAAAGAAAAGGAAAGGTTGAAAGCCATGCTCACAAAAAAGAAAAGAAAGCACTTTGAAGTTCTGAATGAAAGAGAATCACTTCACAAGGTGATCTAAGGGTTAGAGATGCAACTGTAAAACCACAAGAGCCATATTTCAGCAATAATAGATAAGTGGCATAGAAGGGAAAAAGATTGGATCTTCACATGTGATTCAAGAAGGGATGCTCGCATGAGATGAAAAGTAGAAAGCTTAGGGAGGCAATAGTACATAGAACACCTGACTAATCAAGTTTGCAAGGCAGTGAAGAAAGCATAGGAGATGGTTGAAAAGGTAGAAGTGTTAAGAAGAGAAGTCAATCCCATAGTAGAATATGGACATCACCTAGTGAACTTTCTAGATGAGGTGAAAAACTATTATGAACAAGTCAAATGCTTCTATAGATATAATTCTAGGATGGTAAATCCTATGTAATAAAAGTTGTATGGAATCAATAAAAATTTTTAGTGTTGAAATTTGTCTAAGAGCAAATATCTCCCATTTACATTCATGCATCATGTACATCATTTTCATAAAATAAGAGAAAAAATAAAATTTTTAACACATTGCATTTTAATTTTTTTTCTTTTTCTTTTTCAAAAACAAAAAAACTTTGTGGTAATAAAGGTTCAAGAATAGCTCACCCATCAAAACTTTCGACCCAACCTACTCGCCATTCATATAAAACTAGGACTCAAACAAGAATCACAAAACAAGAACAAGCCAATCGATTTGAGAGAATTGAGAAAGTTCAAGAAGAACTAAGAGGCGATTTCAGTACAATAATAGATATGCTCAGAAAACTTGACAAGAAAAAAATAGTGGAAGAAAATCTTAGCTTTCAAGAGCAATCGTCAGATATGGTAAATCCTGTTTATCCTCTAGGGTTTGAGCCACGACAAACCTAACCTTCTCAAAGAACTAGAGTGCAAATTCCTGCTCCCAGTAAATATTCCAACCCTTATCCAGGAATGACATCCACACCCATTCCAAGATAATTTCAAAATTTTGTTAATCTCATTATGATGGAAAAACCACATGAGCCAATCTTAGTTTCTGATTTGGATGCTCCTAAAGAGAGAAAAAAGCTAGGGATAAAGATACCTAAAAAAGTGAAAGATTCTAGTGCCCGAGAAAATATGAAGTTATTGGAAGAAAGGCTTAGGGCCATAGAGGGAATGAATTTTTACGGCTCTACAGATGTAGTTGACCTTTGTTTAGTCCTAGATGTGGTCATTTCACCAAAATTTAAGGTCCTTAAATTGAAAAAATATGATGGCATGAAATACCCAATAACTCATATCACCATGTATTATTGTAAGATGGTAGCACATACTCATGATAAAAAGTTATTGATGCATATATTTCAAGATAGCCTCACAAGATTTACAGTCAGATAGTATGTTTAACTAGATAAGACTCGTATTCATTCCTGATAAGATCTCATAAAGGTATTTTTTATACAATATCAGCATGTCAGGGATCTAGCTCTAGATCATCTATCTTTATAAGGCATGAAAAAGAAAATAACTGAGAGATTCAAAGAATATACATAAAGATAGAGAGATATGATCACACAACCATCTTGCTGCACCTACCAGACTAAAATGGAGACTTAGTAATGGTC
Source organism: Durio zibethinus (assembly GCF_047325235.1). NCBI lineage: Eukaryota > Viridiplantae > Streptophyta > Magnoliopsida > Malvales > Malvaceae > Durio > Durio zibethinus. Next base: position 24,434,223 of record NC_143166.1, read on the forward strand.
CAAAAGCCCCGAGAACTACCCAAGAAAAAATCACTTTCAATCCCATACCCATGACATATACAGATTTGTACCCTTAACTTGTCGAGAAACATTTACTAGCCCCTATTATTGTTGAGCCTTTGAAACATTTATTTCCTAAATAGTACGACCCTAATGCACATTGTGATTATCACTATGAGAATCCAGGTCATTGCACTGAGAACTATACTGCTTTGAAGCCCAAAGTGCAGGGGTTAATCAATGAAGGAGTGTTAAACTTTAAGACCAACCAACAAGGGACTCTAAATGTTAATGGGAACCTTTTACTGAACCATACCAGACCATCAATAAATGCTTTAATTGATGGAAAAATAAGCCAAGTAAAGGAAAAAATAGATGAAGTTAAAACTCCGATGGCTAAGGTGTTTGAAGTCTTGGTTAAGGCTGATATGTTGAAGTCAACAGAACCTCAGAATTACTCTGAAACGATTAACTCAACCGAGAGCTATAATTATCACAAAGGTGCTTTAGGGCATTCTATCGAGAATTGTCACCAATTTTATAAAGATGTGCAGAAGTTAATGGATATGGGTTGGATAGAGTTTTACGAATAAAAAGAAGAGTTGATGAAAGTTGAAGTGTCTACCATTGATTCAAAGAATAAGTTTGTGCATAGACTAGTAACAATTTATTATGATGAGAAGTGAACATCGAGGTCATAAAAACCCATCTCCTAACCAATAGTGATAATTAAAATTCTTGGCCTTTTTTCATACTAGAATGATAAAACAGTACCATGAAAGTATGATTGTAACGTCATAGTCAATCCAGATACTACGAACATAATAGGCGTAAGAGGTATAACTCGAAGGGGAACATGTTATACTCCAGAAGCTTTAAAGAAAGCTAAGAAAGAGAAAGCAAAGGTAAGAGAAGAAGAAAAAAGTTAGAATAATCTCGTTATAGCCCTAGAAAAAGAATATCGAAAACCAATCTCTGAGAGTGAAACTTGTGAATTTCTAAAGTTAATAAAACATAGCGAGTATAGTGTGGTAGAATAGTTGAACAAGATGCCGGCTAAAATTTTGCTATTGTCATTATTGTTAAGCTCGGAGTCGCACTATAATGCTCTGTTGAAGATACTTAATGAAGCATATGTGTCTCATAATGTCTCTGTTGAATACGTGAAACAGTTTGTTAGCAATCTGATGATTTCAAATTATATCTCTTTCAGTGATGAAGAGATTCCTCCTAAAGGTTGATGAAGCACCAAGGCTCTTCATATTACTGTGAAATGCAAGAGTCATATAATGGCTAAGGTTTTAATTGATAATGGCTTATCCATCAATGTTATGCCTACGACTACTCTGGTAAAACTCCCTGTTGATGGATCTTATATAAAACCTAGTCATATGATAGTTCGAGCCTTTGATGGGACCCAAAGGGGTGTGCTGAGAGACATAAAAATACCATTGCAAATTGGTCCGTGCACTTTCAATGTGAAATTCAAAGTTATTGATATTTCTTCCTCATATAGTTGCTTGTTGGGTAGGCCATGGATTCATATGGCGGGTGCAGTTTCATCTTCATTACATTAAAAATTCAAATTCATTATTGATGAAAAATTGACATATGTGATAGAAGAAGAAGATTTACTAGTTACCTAACTGGTAAATACTCTTTACGTACAAGTAGCGAATGAAACCTTAGAGTGCTCATATAGATATTTTGAGATTGCTAACGTAGTATATGTGGTTGAAGGATCTAAACCATATTTGCCACACCTATCTATAACTACTAAAATGGTCATTAAGTAGCTTACCAAGATGAGATGGCAACCAAGAACTGGACTAGGAAAGAACCTATAAGGAATCATAGAGCCACCAGTAATATATGACAAGAAAGACAGATTTGGCTTAGGATATAAGCCAACAAGAAGGGATAGAATGAAAATGGTGAATGAGAAAAAACATAAGAGAATGGCTAATCTTAGGGGATATGAGCTAGAGTCAGAGCCTATAATCATTTCATACCTCTATGATTTTTTTTGTTCGGGAGGATCTTCCTACAGCCCTAAATGCAGGATTCATGAAAGAGTTTTCAAAGCTGGCCATTCAAATTATGGATGACAAAGAAAAGAAAATGTGAGATGAAGAGCTGTTCGTGCACCATTGTCCTCTAAATTTTGAGCTAAATAACTGGAGAGTCATAAAGCTACCTGTTGTCTTTAAAACTTTTGAAAAGTAATGTATTGTGAAACTTTAAATCCCTAATTGCTTTTATGAGCATTGGGTGATCTTTTATGGTGTCTTTATGTTTGTCATTTTAATAAAAGACTTAGAAAATGCATCTATATTGTTTCTATTATTTTCATCTTCATTTTGCTTTTCATTTTCTCTTTCCATCATTTTCTTGCCATTCTATTTCTGTGTGCTAATATTCTCTTTATCTTACCCTTTGCAGGATCCCAAATAATGAACACGAAGATAATCATGGCAATAATCTCATATTTGATTTTGAAAACTTAATTCATGTTGATGGACTTGATAATGAGAAAGATTTGAATAATTACACACTGCCTCTTGATTTGTTAAAATTAATAGAACATGAAGATAAGCCAATTGAACCCCACAAGAAAATTATCGAATTAGTGAATTTGGGGAATAATGAAAATAGAAAAGAGGTCAAAGTTGGTACATCCCTTTTACCAGTTGAAAGGCAGAAGCTAAAAGAGCTACTCCAAAAATATGTAGATGTGTTCGCGTGGTCTTATTATGATATGCCAAGACTCAGTATTGATATTGTAAAGCACAAGTTACCTTTGAAATAAGAATGCAAGCCAGTACAGCAAAAGCTAAAGCACATAAAGTCAGAGATGTTGCTAAAAATTAAAGAGGAAGTGAAGAAGGCATTTGATGTAGGATTTTTAGAGGTGGTAAAATATCCTGAATGGGTAGCCAATATAGTGTCAGTTTTCAAAAAAGATGAAAGAGTAAGAATGTGTGTCGATTATCAAGACCTGAATAGGGCAAGTCCCAAGGATAACTTTTCTCTACCCCATATCGATACTCTAGTGGATAATACTGCTAGGCACTCCACATTTTCCTTTATGGATGGCTTCCCAGGCTATAATCAGATCAAGATAACTCAGGATGATATGGAAAAAATTATATTTGTGACCATGTAAGGGACATTCTGTTACAAAGTCATGCCTTTTGGGTTGAAAAATTTTGGTGCCACTTATCAAAGAGCAATGGTGACTCTCTTTCATGATATGATGCATAAAGAAATAGAAGTATATATAGATGATATGATCATAAAATCTCATGAAAGAGAGGATTATGTAGTCAATCTGAAAAAGTTATTTGACAAGCTGAAATAATTTCAACTAAAGTTGAATCCTGCTAAATGTACATTCGATGCTAAATATGAGGCCTATGTTATAGTCTACAAGCAGCGATTGAAAAAAAGATCAAAGTGTTGGATGTGTTTGGAGATTCAGCTCTAGTCATCTATCAATTGCTAGAAGAATGGGAAACAAGAGATTCTAAGTTGATACGATACCATAATTACATCTCTAAGTTGGTCAAGCAATTTAAAGAAGTCCAATTTAAGCATTCGCCTTGAGAGGAGAACCAAATTGCTGATGCACTGGCTACTATAGCTGCAATGATTTAAATAGATGCAAATACTGAGATCCAACCTATAAAGCTAGATGTAAAAGATGTACTAGCACATTGCTTAGGCATTGAAAAAGAAGTTGATGGAAAGCCAGGTATCATGACATTATCCAATACATTAAAAGCCTGCAATACCCAGAACATGTAATAGAAAATGATAAAAAGACTATCAGAAGATTGACTATGAGTTTCTTCTTGGATGGAGATGTCCTCTATAAAAAGGGTCGAGATCAAGTGCTCTTAAGATGTGTAAGTGCAACTAAAGCAAAGAGGATTATTAAAGAAGTGCATGATAAAGTTTATGGGGCACATGCAAATGGTCATATAATGGTTAGACAAATTATGAAGGCTGGTTATTATTGGTTGATAATGGAAAGTGACTATATTGATTATGCCAGAAGATGTCATAAGTGTTAGATCTATGCTGACAAGATTCATGCGCCTCCAATAGTATTACATGTTTTGGCTCTTTCGTGGCCATTCGCTATGTGGGGCATGGATGTCATCAGTCCCATCACTCTAAAAGCTTCAAATGGGCATAGATTCATTTTTGTGATGATTGATTACTTACAAAGTAGGTAGAAGCTGCATCATATGCTAGTGTGACCTGATCTGTGGTATGCAAGTTCATAAAAAAAGAGATAATATGCTAGTATGGGCTTTCAAAAACCATTATTTTTGATAATGCCTAAAACTTGAATAGCAAAATGATGAATGAAGTATGCACTCAGTTCAAGATCCATCATCATAATTCGACACCATATCATCTAAAGATGAATGGGGTAGTGAAGGCTGCAAATAAGAATATCAAAAGAATCTTAGAAAAAATGACTTGATACTTACAAAGATTGGCATGAGACGTTGCCTTTTGCTTTGCATGCTTATAGAACATCAGTCTGAACATCTACTAGGGCCACCCCGTTCTCTTTGGTGTATGGAATGGAAGCTGTGCTACCAATCAAAGTGAAAATTCTCTCGCTGAGAGTCCTGATGGAGGTAGAGTTAGACGAAGCAGAATGGGTTCGAAATCACTACGAGTAATTGAATCTCATTAAAGAGAAAAGACTTACGGTACTTTGTCATGGTCAATTATATCAAAAGAGGATGATGAGAGCACATGATAAGAAAATCCATCCTCGTCACTTTAGGGAAGGAGACTTAGTGCTAAAAAGGATCATTCCAAATCAACATGACAATCGAGAAAAATGGACACCAAATTGGAAAGGCTCGTACGTGGTGAAAAAGGCCTTTTCTGGTGGGGCATTAATTTTGACAGAAATGGACAGAAGTGATTTACCTACTCCAATAAATTTAGATACTGTAAAAAAATATTTTGCTTTAAAAAAAAGAGAAAAAAAGAAAAAAAGTCAAAAAAATGAAAAATGAAAAATAATGACTCATTTAATCTGAAAACCTAAAAAGGTGGCGTAGATGTACTTAAAACACAGGGGCAAGTGTAGTTTGACGAACTTTGAAGGATCAAAAAAATCATCTGATTTAGTTTTAGAAAAAGAATCTGAGAATATTTTGTTCGTGATTATCTTATGATCATTATTTTGGGAACCTTTGTTTCAACTCAAACACTTTGCCATGCACTTATTAAGTATGCTATCTTTTCTTTAGAAATAACGCTTGTCCATTCCTATATTCTCATTTGACACTTTTGTTCACAGTACAAATATGAGAAATGTGTGATTGTATTTTGTTTGTCTTGAACTTAAAATGATGAAAAGGAAAACAAACATGAAAGATCTTAGTATTACTTTTTAAAAATTGACAAAGACAAATGAAAAATGATTAGAAAGGCATGACAAGACATTAATGTTGTAGACTTTTTGAAGAAGAAAAGTATTGTTAGGGAAGAATACAATGTTCAGATGTTAAGAACAGATTGGTCATATGGCAATTGTTGAGAATTCTGATAAAAGAAGCAAAAAGTGAGAGATTTTGAAAACCTTTTTACTATAATGAATAATTTGGATTGCATTACATGTATTACATTTAGAGCACTTAGTACATGCATCCATGAGTAGGTATAATAAAGACAGAGACTTTCCATTTTCTAATAAAAAATAAGATTTTGATATTCGAATGAAGATAATGATCAAACAAAAGATTTCAAAAGAGAGAAATTTACTTGTTAAAAGATGAGAACTCAGTTTCGAGAATAGATGGACTTTTAAAGTTGTTGAACCTCTGCTTAGAGGAGCTTTTTTAAGATGAGAATTTATTTAAAGTTGTTGAGCTTATGCTGAGATGAGTTTTTTCAAGATGAGAATTTCTTTAAAGTTGTTGAACCTCTGCTTATAGGAGCTTTTCTAAGATGAGATTTTTAAAGTTGTTGAGCCTTTGTTTAGAGGAGCTTTTCCAGGATGATGAATTTCAAAGTTGTTGAGCCTCTATTGAGAGGAGCTTTTCCAGGATGATGAATTTTAAAATTGTTAAGCCTCTGCTGAGAGGAGCTTTTTCAAGATAAAAATTTCTTTAAAATTGCTAAACCTCTACTTAGAGGAGCTTTTTCGAGATGAGATTTTTAAAGTTGTTAAGCCTCTGCTTAGAAGAGCTTTTCCAGGATAATGAATTTTAAAGTTGTTGAGCCTCTACTTAGATAAGCTTTTTCAAGATAGAATTTAAAGTTGTTGAGCCTCTGCTTAGAGAAGCCTTTTTACATTTTCAAAAGTCGTTGAACTTCTGCTTAGATGAGCTTTTTCAAGATGGATTTTAAAGTTGTTGAGCTTCTGCTTAGATGAGCCTTTTTAAATTTTCAAAAGTTCTTGAGCCTTTGCTCAGAGGAGCTTTGTAAATTTTTAAAAATGTTGTTAAACTTTTAGAGCCCTAAAAAAAAAGAGAGATTTTATGCTCAATGTTTTCTTTTTTCTGAACAAAATGATTGTTTTTTTGTCTTTGCCCTATTCCTGATTCTCATAAATAGGCAAAGAGGGGCAGCTATAAACATCATTTTATTTTATTTTATTATTATTATTTTTTCTTTCTTCTTTCTTTCTTTCTTTCTTTTTCCTTCTTCTTATTTCCTTATCCGATTCAATTTGACAGCTATGAGTGCATTAAATGCACCATTCCCAAAAGTCCAAAATCACGACCGGCCACCACCAGCAACTGCTAATATACTGCCTAACTTGGCAGCATGAATTTTGGGTTGAAAACATGGGATTCAAATCCCAGAAAATCTAGGATTTGAATCCCAAAAAGCTCTATAAATAGAGCTTGTTACCTACAAAATGAGTGAAGGATCGATTAAAAAAGAGGAGATAAAAAAAAAAACCTCGAAACCCTGCCAAAAACAAAAAAAAAGTTTGCCAAATTCAAAAAAAAAAATTTTGTCAAAAAAAATCCAAAACAAACCAAACATATACAAATATAGAAACAATAGCCTCTGGAAATGAGGACTACAGCGTCAACAAAAAAAAAACACACAAACATAAAAAAAAAAAAGTTTATGGCTCAAAAACTTCTAGGCTAGATCTACATTGTTTGGGACACTTTCAGTGAAATGGAGGTTGGATCTGGGTTTAAGGGGTTGAGAGGAACATTTTGGTCTTTTTTGGGATTTTTCGATCACTGATGAAGGCGACCGGTGATTGGCAACCAACGGTGACAACCACCGGCTGGCCCTATTGGGTTTTGGTCTGAAAAGGGAGAGGGGAGAGGTTTTTTTTTCTGAAATAGGAGAAAATGACCAAAAATTTTTTTTTGAGACCTTTTATATAAACTGAAACAATCAAAATGACATCGTTTCAATAAAGGCCCAAAATGATGCCGTTTTAAGCACCTAGGATCCACGCGTCAACCCGCTGACTTAACCCGAGCTTTGCGCAACCGACCCAACAACCCGATTCGTCTTCAGACCCAAACCGATCTATCTAAACCAAGCCAGACCGAGCCAGACCATCCCCGAACCGCTAGATCAGATCATGCCGTTGATCCGACTGGACACACGTTGATCGGACCATTGACCGATCCAGTTTAGGTAAAAAAATTACTTTTTTGAATTTTTTTATTTTTTTATATATTATTTTATTAATATTTATGCATGTTAAAATATTTATATTTTTTAGATTAAATGATGAAATATGTAGTTAAATTTTTTTTTATAATTTTGTTAATTTTTAAAATAAACTTTAAAAATAAAAAATAAACTTAATAATAATACAAAAATAATAAAAATGTAAGAAAAGAAAATTTTTTATTCGATGATGAGATTCAAAGGTATTTCGAATAGTGTGCCTATGAAATCTCTAGGTGAAAAGATTTTTTTAAATACTACCAGTGTGTTGGAGTATTTATAAAAAATTTTCAATACAATAAAATTTTTTTTTTTGTTAATAAAAAATAAAAAATAATTAATTTTATTAAAAAATAATAATAATATAAATAAGAAAAAAGGAAATTTTATCCAATAATGGGATTCTAAAAGTATTCCGAGTGGTGATGCTTTATGAAATCCCTAGGTGAGAAAATTTTTTAAAAATATTACCAATGTATTGGAATATTTATATAAAAACTTCAACATAATAAAAATTCCTTTTTCCTTTAAAAATTTAAATTAAAAAAAATCAAATAAAACAATTAATAAAATTTTAAAAAAAGAGAATAAAATATGTGCATCAAACATGGTAACATTCTGCATTGCATGCACGACATAATTTTTTACGAAAAGTAAATTTGAGCCTCAAGGATGGGACTCTAAGGTATTCCGAAAAGTGATGTCTAAGAAATCTCTAGGTGAGAAAAAGTTCTTCTAATGTTATCAACGTACTAGAACATTTTAAGAATTATTTCAATAAAAAGGTTTTAATTTATTTTTCTCGAATAAAAATGAAACAATAAATAATAAATAGAAAAACAATTTCTAATAAATAAAAAAATCAAGAAACTTATTTTTCAAACCCCGAAAATGGGACTATTTTTTATCAAAATCAAAGGATAACGCGTAGTTAATTGGTACAATTTTAAACGGACATTGTGGGGGTGCTAATCCTTCCTCACATGTAACCAATTCTTGAATCCAGACTGTTGCACAGACCCTAAAATTATCCTTTTAATAAATTTTAATTAATTTTAAGATTTCATTAAGAGGATATATTTTAATATGTGGCCAATCGCACCTAGCCAAAAAAAGATTGGTGGTGACTTTGTTATTTTTTATTTTATTTCTAAATTCGTCAGAAGGACACAAAACCGTTACAATAATAGGTTTTGGAGAAAAATTTTATTTCAAAAATTAGAACGAAAATTGAAAAAGTTGAAAGAATAATAGAATGAAGTAAACGCTAGAGTAAATAATGAAAGAATAGTAGAAATAGAGTTCTACAAGACAAAGCTCGAATAGTAAAAGCTGCAGAAAAGGGAAAGTAAATTGTAGTTGGTATGGACAAAGAAATAGTAGATTAATGAAGCTGAAGTTTGAAGTTAGGGATTTGATACGCTAAGTGTGGGGACAATTTTAGTTGAGTTTGTAAGATAAATGCCTATCAATCTGACAAATAAAGGCATTTTCAACAAACAAACGCAGCTAACTTTTAATGTTTTGAGTTGGAAGGAGTTTTAAAAAATTACATTTAACATTATTGAAGGTGTCTTTTACTAAAAATGCCTTTAATAATCCCCTTCAATTTTTTAAACAATATTATTGAAGGTATTTTTAGTCAAAAATGCCTTCCATAATCCAATTTTAAAGGAAATAATTGAAGTTGCTTTTTGTAAAAAATACTTTCAATAATCCATTCCAATTTTTTATCAAGGGATTATTAAAGTTATTTTTAGTCACAAATGCATTCAATAATCCCCTAAAAAATTTTAAAGGAAATTATTGAATGCATTTTTTTATAAAAAATACCTTCAATAATTCAGTCCAACTTTTTATCAGGGGATTATTTAAGGCATTTTTAGTCAAAAATGCCTTCAGTAATCCCCTAAAAATTTTTGAAAAAAATTATTGAAGGCGTTTTCTATAGAAAATGCCTTCAATAATCCACTCCAATTTTTTATCACGGGATTATTGAAGGCGTTTTTAGTGACAAATGCCATTAATAATCCCTTGAAAAATTTTAAAGAAAATTATTGAAGGTGTTTTTTTTTTTTGTAGAAAATGCCTTCAATAATCTAGTGTAATTTTTTATCGGGGGATTATTGAAAGCATTTTTGGACTAAAAACCCCTTCAATAATCCCTTGAAAAATTTTAAAAGAAATTATTGAAGGCATTTTTTTTTTTCAAAAAACGCCTTCAATAATCTCCTTCAATTTTTATTAGGGGATTATTGAAGGCATTTTTAGTAACAAACGCATTCAATAATTCCCAAAAAATTTCTAAAGAAAATTATTGAAGGCATTTTTTTTTTGTAGAAAATGCCTTTAATAATCAAGTCCAATTTTTGATCAGGGGATTATTGAAGATGTTTTTAGACTAAAAATATCTTCAATAATCCCTTAAAAATTTTGAAGGAAATTATTGAAGGTATTTTTTGTAGAAAACACATTCAATAATCCCCTCTAATTTTTTATCAGGGGATTACTGAAAGCATTTTTTGTAGAAAATACCTTCAATAATCTCCTTTAAAAATTCATAGGGGATTATTGAAGGTGTTGTTAGTGAAAAATGCCTTCAATAATCCAATGATAAAAAATTGTAAGGGATTATTAAAGGTGTTTTTGTAAAAAACAAGTATATCACCATCGGACTTCGAGAACGGGTTATGCAAATATCAAGTATGAGCTTGTAAGTATTTACACACTTATTTTATACTCATAAATAAATATTTATGAACATTCATTTAATAAATTCTAATTCTTACATTATGGTAATTTATTAGAAATCAACTAGCTCTGGCACCAAAGTTTCTAGTTGGGATGTATGAAAACAAGGACATTTGTAGAAGGATGGATCATTTACAGATGAAGCAACCAAAGAAATGGCTAAAAAGATTGTATGTATAACTGCTCATTATATCATGAATGATTGGCTTTGTGCTTGTATGCATGACTATATAGTAACTTGTATAGATTTATTGTTACAACCCATCTTATTAGTGTCTTTCAGGATGATTATGCTACTAAAGTTAAATCTGATGAACTGGTAACCCAATATGGCAAAGATCCCTTATCTTTGGCATTAGGCATGAAAGAGAGACAATGTCGAGTTCATAGGTTTGGTAAATTTGTGTTACCATCAAAGGTTTTCAATAATCAACCCAAAACCCCTCAAATGATGAATGCACAATATGAAGCAATCATTGAGCAACAATAGCAAAGACTTGATGAGTAAGAATAAAGTCTGAATGACCAACAGCAAGGACTCATAGCTTTAGAGGCGATGTTGGCAACAATGCAACCTAGCATGCCTGTAGGCCAATCGAATAGCATCATCCACCTAGGACAAGCTTTTATTGTAATTCAGGCAATAAACCCAACCTTCGATACTAGCCATGAAGTATGATTTTGTTTATTCACTTAATATGTAATTATTTATTATATTTATTAATGTAGTATTAATACATATATTTTGTTATATATTGTAGTAGGATGTTGGGACTCAGAGTATGACCCCTTACTTAGGCTGCCATTACTGAGTTATCTAATTATTCACTTGATCATTTTTTTCAAAGAAAGCTGCATTACAGTTGAGTCTGAGGATGTGTTATTTGATCAACCATCACTTTCTTACATTGGTGAAGATAAGGTTTAGGAATTTTGTAACCTAGATGAAATATCAGTTGCTAATATTATTGCTTATATGAGGTTAGCTTATAAATTTAAATATACAAAGTCAATATTTATTAATCTATATTACGGTGTATTACTAACTAGTATTGTTGATTATTATCATGCAACTTCTTATATAGAGAGATCAAGGCCAGAGAAATGATCCATTAATTTAGATTCATTAACCCTAATATCATTAGTGAGCAGAGTGCCATAGTCATTTTTTGTGCTTGTCATGTGATTAAATGCATGAAAAAATGGGCTAATTATTATTTGCTCCCTTGTAATGTTGCGTAAGTTATATTCATACAAATAATTATTCCAACCTTAACTAAATTTGAGATGATGCCTAATCTGAGTATATCATTCTTATTATTTTGCAGTCGTCATTGGTAGCTTATTGTGATTAATGGCAATTCCTTAACACCATACTTATTTAATTTGTCTTAACCAATGATGATGCCTAATCTTGATATTAAAAATTTTATAAAAAGGTATTACATGTTATTATATTATCTTCTATTTCTTCATAATTACATTTATTTTTATATTAAGTAAATTTTTTCTTTTCAATTTAGGGTATTGTCTATAGTTGGTAAAAAAGAAAAGATAAATTAGGTGTCATTACCAGTAAATGCGAAATTTATTCTTTTATGCTGAGTTTGTTTAGATACATGTTTTTTAAACTCACTAAATTTATTTTTTAGGTACCTCATCAACCGGGATATACTGAATGTAGATATTATGTCCTTTGTTTTATGAGAGATAGTATTATGTGATTTTATGACCACACCATTCAAGGTTAGTATTCATTTCATAAAATTATTATATCTTAAAAAAAAAAAGGCTAAATTATGCTCTTGTTTATTAACATTTACTTCTGATTTTTTTTAGTAGAAGAGTAAAGAAAGCTTCACGACAAATGAACTTGATGAAGTTCATAAAGAATGGTGTGAGTATGTATTATCATTTTCTAAACCTTGAGGTTGGAGATTGTTGGTCGGGTGTAAATATAAGCATTTCATTTATTATAATGTATTTAACATGCCATGTTGAATGAATAATTTAAGTTTCTAGATTAAGGTATTGATTTAATATTATTGGTATATATTTGTTTTATATCAATTGGTAGTTTATATGAATACACATATATTAAGGATGATTATTTGAGAAAAATGTATATATCGACAACATTATCAGTTTTAAATTTGAATGTGTGGTCAATTTATTAAAATACTAAAATATTTGTACTGTAAATTTTAAAATGTAATTCGTAGTAAACATCTATAAACCAAATGTTTTCTGGGCATAAACCTACAACTGAGTACTTCAAATGTTTTTTGAGCATAAACCTACAACCAACTTCACATATATAATTAAACCAAATGTTTTTGGATAGGATTACTGAAAGCATTTTTAGTCAAAAAATGCCTTGAATAATCTGTTACAAAATATTAAATGGAGTTATTAAAGGCGTTTATGGCTAAAAACACCTTCATTAATCCCCTCCAAAATTTTTTGTATGGATATGAAGGCTTTTTTTATCTAAAATGCCTTCAATAATCTGTTTCAATTTTTTTATAGATTATTGAAGGCATTTTTTTACTGAAAATGCATTTAATATTCTCTCTCTAAAATTTTTTGAATGGATTCTTAAAGTCATTTTTGGCTAGAAAATACCTTGAATAATCCCTTACAAATAATCCCTTCAAAAACCCAAAAAATGCTAAAAATGAGGGTCAAACCTACAACCTTATGGTTAACAACCGTATGATCTAACTGACAGAGTTAATCTAGTTTTTTTAACCCACTTTCATTAAATTTTGACAGGATATTTATTAAAAGTGTTTTTGACCAAAAACGCCTTCAATAATCCTCTCTAATTTTTTAGGGAAATTATTGAATGCATTTCTGGCAAAAAACGTATTTAATAATCACCTCCATTTTTTATAAGGGGATTATTCAAGGCATTGTCTACCAAAAATGCCTTTAATAATTCCCTATCCATTTTTATGAAGTGATTATTCAAGGTATTTTCTGCTAAAAACGCTTTCAATAATCACTCCAATTTTTTAGAGAGGATTATTTAAAGCATTTTAGTTGAAAAACACCACTAATGTTTGTCTTTAGTGACATTTGTAAGTACAAATGCTGTTATTTGAATATTTAGTAGCGTTTTGATAAAAAAATGATTTAAGTTTTATAAAAACATGGAAGCTAGCTACATTTTAAAGTGAAATCTCACTACAAAACTGCTACTAATCTTTCATTTTCTTGTAGTGTGATGAAATTGATTTTGTATATTCTTGAGATATGCTTGTTTTTAGAACTTATGTTTAAGCATGAATTTGTTTATGAATACTTGACATTGATGATATCATGCTTTGTGAAATTATTATGGGTGTTTGTTGAGATAAATTGTGTGTGTAATTGTTTTTCTATTTATGCACAAACTTAGGGGGAGCGTACAAAGCTTAATAAATTTAAAATTTTATGTTTTGCTTTGAAAGTGATTTTTCCTAGAGACAAGCCTTAAAATATGAAATTTTTTTAGCAAGTTTTTAATTGTAAAATGAAATTGAATATCTTGAATTCAATGACTTAAACTTGCTAAAACAAAGAAAACTAGATAACTTGCAATGGTTTTAATTTCTCATAAGTGCTACATGCAAGTTTCTAAAGATTTTAGAGCTTAAAATATAAAATCTTGTTTTTGAACATTTATGAGCATAAAAACCATTTGGACTTTTTCAAAGTGCAATATAAAACTTTTCTAAATGGTTTGAAGAGCTTAAATATGAGTTTAAACATACTTGCCCATCTTAATAGCCTTTTTCAAAGAAATATAGGGTTTAAGAATTTACTTTTTATTTTCTTGATTCTAAGGCCAAATGATCACTCGAACAACTTTGTTTTGTCAGTTGAAACTTGTTGGAAAGGTTCAAGATGGTTAAAAATGAGCTTGATTAGTTTTGAAATTTATTAAGGTATTTTTCAAGAAAAAATGAGTTTTAAAGCGCAAAAATCAAAATCCTAAACATATTAAGCTTTGAATGGATTATCCTATTGTATTTTACATAAATATATTTGCTTGAATGATTTTGGCATGATGGAAATGATTTTTGAGATTTTTATGCATATTGATTTGTGATTATTGAACATGCCTACATAACTATGATGTTTGGAATTGCTCCACTTGTTGATAATGCTTGGATCTTGTGAAATATTACTTAAACTTGATTATTTTATTCTCAATTGTTTTAACTTTTGATTTGTGATTTTAGAAATTGATGATCATCTTGTGCTTAAATCATAAATATTGATGTTTGATTGTTCATCTTTTGATTTCTTATGAAATAGTCTTGAAATATGTTTTAATTCTTTATCCTTATTAATTCAAGATTTATTTATTCTCTTGTGTTGGTGAATTGATGAATTTTATGTCCTTAAAAGATATATATTGATTTTTTGTTCATTTATGTTTTTGATCAAGAGATGTGCTCATATGATGATTCGTTCAACTTGACCTTAATACTTGTGATTTAAAAGTGCTTAAATTATTTATTTCTTAACTAGTGAAATACTTTTGTGATATGCATGTTCTTGTGCTTAAATGTTTTATCTCTTAATTTGTGTTTTTAAATTGGTGAACTACTTATTTTTTAAAATGATATGTGTTGTTGGTTCATCTATTATTCTTGTCAAGTGTGTGCTTATATGAATATGATTGAGCTCTACTTGACATGCTTGCATTATGACTTAAGTGAGTGATTTTCTTATAGTACTTATTTTTACCTTATGTCATTGTCCATTTTGGCCTATGATTTGTATTGACATATTTATTCTTTTATGATGAAATTTTCTTAAATTTGTTTGGATGATAAATATATCTTCTTTCAGTTTTCAATTTGTAAATCTCCTAAAATTTGTCTTGACATATTCTTTGTTGATTTATTGAATATACATGAATATTGAATATGTCTTCTTTGTTTTCATTATTTCTAAAAGATCTAGAAAGGATTCATGTTTTGCTCATTCCTTGAGAACTTTTGATTTAGTGCTAATATTGAGTTATTTGATGTTTGATTTGATACATGGCCTTTAGCATAAGCTTATAAAGTATTTTTTATAAAATATATCTCCCTTACAATTGACAACTTGTGCTTAGTGAATAAATTTTCTTTTGCCTATAATGACTTAGAATATGGAATTAGTTTCTAACAATTGGTATAATTTTTATTAATTGATTTTCTTGATGCTTCTAACAAAAATATTTTATCAAGAAATTTTCTAAGTCTATGCTAGGAGAACTTGAAATAAGCATTAATGGGTCAATATTCTTTTTAAAGTTCAAGTATAGCAAGCAAAGCATCTTCATCAATCAAGCCCAAGTACATTAAAGATTTGCTCAAAACATTTGGAATGGAAAACTCAAAACCAAATGAGCACTTCAACATAGCTTGATAATGATAAAGGTAATTGTATTGACTCTATGCTATGTGTCTATAGATGCTTACTTTGATTGTATGCAAAAATGAGATATTATGCTAAAACATATGAACACATTGCACAAATTAATCACCAAGCCACTAGCTGGATATTTTTTAATATTCTTGAAAGCTTGGATTGATTAACTCACATTCATTGATATTCATGCCTACTTCTTAATTGCTTTGATGAGATTGAAAGTTTTAATGCATGAATATTTGGTCAATGCATGAATCCTTGAACATGGATATGAGTTAAATGGATTGATTTCTTTGAACATGTTCATTGATTAAGATTATTGAAATAGCATATACCACATTATGTCTAAATGTTTGTATCTTTTTTGGTATATTGCTATATGTGATTTGAAATGTTTTTGCATATGCCTATATGATTTTGATTGAAATATATATTTAGATACTTGCATATGTTTAGATTAAGTTCATTGTTATGCATTGAAATAAATAGGAATATATTTGAATAATTATGCTTTCATTATTTCTTTGCTATAGCATATGTATTCATCATACTTGAAAAATCATGCTTGTATAATTCTTTGCTATAATATGATGATTGAATATTTGTTTTGGATAGGATATGCTTATGAAAGAATGCTATTATGCATGCATTGATTGAACTTTTCATGTGCTTGAAATATATCATGATCCTTGAAAGTTTGTGAACAAAATAGTTAACAATTGGTAACATTTAGTATCAAAATTGCTAAAGAACTTTTTAACTTTCATGGACACTTGTTTATGTGCCTATCCTTGATATAGTTTGTACCTTTCATGCAAAATTGTATGTGCCTTAAATTGATTAATCCTTATTTTGAAAAAGATGAGAAACCTTATAATACAATTTTACTTGATTTGTTTTGTAATAACAATTAGAATGCTTTGTGATAACATATCTTTAACAATTGGTATGAGCTTGTATGTGCTTGAATTTATGCTTAATTGTTATTGATGTTTTAGGTTATAAGCATATCTTATGCTAACATGATTTATGAGTAGGTTGCATATCATTCATTATCCTTTGCTCATAAATTTCATGTAGTAAATTTGATGACTTGTGCTAAAATGCTAAAATTGGATATATTAGAATACTTTTATTCTTTTGTGTTTGAATACATGCATTTGAACTTGACTGTGAACATCATATGATTACATGCGTTCAAAAATACTCTTCATATTATTGGAATCATGCGTTTTGTCCTATGTCTTAAACTAATCTCTCTTTCTTTTGCTATGACAAAAAGAAGGTGAGTTTAGTTCTTTTTTTTTTCTTGTATGCTTATAGTAATTGATATAAGAGCTTAAACATTTCGTATAAAGAGTTTAAACAAAAAGGGGGAGAAATGTTTTACGTATATATTTGTTAAAACTTTTTTATGTTTATTTGCTTGTACCTTTTTGCTATGACAAAAAGAGGGATAAATATTTAGTGGACAAATTTGCTTGTGTTTGATGTGCTTAGTTGTTATATATGCTCTAACATGAGTTAATTGAGTTGTGTTAGATTAGAATGTATAAATTGAAGGGGAGTTCTACCATGTGCGAGTTTTTCAAAACTTTTTCAAAAATCTTAATGTCTTAAAAAATGTTTTTCATCAAGCAAATTTATCTTTAAGTTTTGTTATATCAAAAAGGGAAAGACTGTTAGTCTTGAATTGATCTTTATTTTGAAATGACAAAACATTAAGCTAAATAAGCTTGATCAAGATTTTGAAAAAGATTTA
This sequence comes from Durio zibethinus, assembly GCF_047325235.1. Taxonomy (NCBI): domain Eukaryota; kingdom Viridiplantae; phylum Streptophyta; class Magnoliopsida; order Malvales; family Malvaceae; genus Durio; species Durio zibethinus. The sequence goes on from NC_143166.1 coordinate 24,451,831, forward strand.
TTTAGTACAAGTTCTTAAGTTTTATTATTTTGGTACTAAATAAATAATATGATTTTCAAAGTTTAAACAAGCCTTTCTTTATGTTTTCTTATTTCTCAAATCTAAAGTATCATTAAACTTTATTTATTTGGGTTTAAATGAAAGTCCAAATGTTGTTTTTAAAGTGAACTTATTCATTTTGGACTCAATGCAATTTTGATAATATTGATTTTGAGAATAGATAAACTTAATAAAGTTGTTTTACAAGAACAAAGTTTTCCAACATTGAACTTGTTTTATTTTTTTTTTTTGTATTAATTCACAAAGTTTTAATATTTGAATTTTATATGGTTGGAAAGCTCCTTAAGTTTACTTTCTAATGGATTAAACAAAATCAAAATCCAAATTTTCTAAGAAAAGATTTTGAATTTTTACTAGACACTTTACAGTTATCTAAAAATTGCATAAAAGGTAGATGTGAAAATTCACTATAATTCATATACAATGAACTAGGTGATGAATTTTATATGGATAGAAAGCCCTTTAAATCTAGTTTGTAAATCTTCAAATAGTTTTCAATTTGAAATTGTATAACTCAAGATATAATCAAATTAGTGAGTGGAGTATAAGGTTTTTTTACACAAAATGAAAAGTTTGTTCCAAGATTTAAGAAGGGATTGATCACCTAGACTATGGGATCGATCACCTAGAAAAGGGATTGATTGGTACTAAATATGGATCAATTGGTTGTACCTTTTCACACATAAAATTGTGTTAGCTTTATAGGTGAGATGGTGATCCAAGAGGGGGTGAATTGGATTTCTCTAAATTCTTCCGAAACAATGATTTCAATATAGTTGAATGGAAATTAAAACAATAAGCAACTTTGATGAAAATATAATGCAAACAATAGCAATTAATGAACCTAAAATCAAATATAAACAATAATAAATTGTAAGGAAATAAGGATAGAGAAATCAAACACAATGATTTATAGAGGTTCGGTTCTTTTCCATAAGGCACCTACGTCCTCTCTCTTGGTTGTCCACACCAAGGCTTCAATCCACTAAATGAAGAAAAATTCTTACAAGATACAAACCTATCTTGTACTAAATCTCTATTTTTTTTCTCAAGGTTTAGATAGCAACCTCTACCCTTACAAGTCAAGAAGATGCATCACCTCTTACTTACAAGATAACCAAATAATTTTTGCAAACTAAAATACCTTTCAAGGTTGAGTGTTTTCCTAATGAAGTACAAAGAAAATGATGAATGGAAACACAACAATATTTTGGATACAAGAAAAATAAAAGATATTGAATTTAAGCTCTAAAAACTCTTGATTCTAAGAGAAAATGAAAATATAGCTTGTTGGTTCTTGCTCTCTTGATTAATCAATCTTCTTGGTGTGTTAGAGTGCCCAATTTATAGAGAAATTGAAGAAGTAGCCATTGGGAAGTGAAATTAGCCATTGAATGCATGAAAAAATAGCCGTTGGTGTGATCCCGCCTAGAACCGATCGATCCCTTCCTTTAGGGGATCGATTCCTTGCCTGGGTGATCGATCTCCTATGTGGGGGGATCGACCCCTTTTCTGAAAATTCAGTCTTGGGAAAATTCTGTTTGAAAAAAGGGATCGATCCTGTCCATGCTAGATGGTAGTTTTTCGTTTTGCACTCTACTTACTAATTTGATTATAGCTTGAGTTATACAATTTAAATCGTAAACTGTTTGAAGATTTAGAAACTAGACTTAAAGGGCTTTCTATCCATATAAAGTTCATCACTAATTCACTGTGTATGAATTATAATGAATTTTCAAATTTACGCATTGTGCAGTTTTTTTGACAACTGCAGAGTGTCTAGTAAAAATTCAAAATCTTTTCTTAAAAAATTTGGATTTTGATTTTGTTTAATCCATTAGAAAGTAAACTCATAGAACATTCCAACTATATAAAATTCAAATATTAAAACTTTGTGAATTAATACAGAAAAATGAAAGAAGTTCAATGTTGGAAAACTTTATTCTTGTAAAACAACTTTCTTAAGTTAATCTATTTCTCAAAACCAATATTATCAAAATTGTATTAAGTCCAAAATAAATAAATTCACTTTAAAAAACAAAAATTGGACTTTATTTAAAGTCAAATAAATAGTCTTTAAAGATAGATTTGGTTTGAGAAATATGAAACCAAGAAAGGTTTGTTTAAACTTTGAAAATCATATTATTTATTTAGTACCAAAATATAAAACTTAAGAACATGTACTAAATAAATCTTTTTCAAAATCTTTATCAAGCTTATTTAGCTTTAATGTTTTGTCATTTCAAAATAAGGATCAATTCAAGGCTAACAAATTGTTTGAATTTTAATTAACCCAATTCATCCCCCCCATAATAGGGGATTGATCCCCTATGCCCAGAAAAGGCTCCAATGGCTAGTTTTTCAAGCTTTAACGGGTGTTTTCAACTATAAACCATCTCCAAATGGCTAGTTCCTCATTTACTCTATATATCGGGCATTCCAACATACCAAGAAGGTTGATGAATCAATAGAGCAAGATTAAACAAGTCATATATTCATTTTTTTCAAAGAAATCAAGAGTTTTTGAGCTTCTAAGTTTATATCTTTGTATTTGTTGTATCTAAATCATTGTTGTTATTCATTCATCAAATTTCTTTGTACTTTATTAGGCAAACATTCAACCTTGAGAGGTATTTTAGTTTGCAAAAATCATTTGGGTTATCTTGTAAGCAAGAGGTGAGGTATCATCTTGATATTATAAAAGTAGATGTTACTATCTAAGCCTTAAGAAAAAGATAAAGATTTAGTACAAGATAGCTTTACATCTTGTAAGAGTTTTTCTTTTCAATTAGTGGATTGAAGCCTTGGTGTGGACAACCAAGAAAAAATAACATAGGTGCCTTGTGGAGAAGGACCAAACTTTTATAAATTATTGTGTTTTGATTTCTCTATCCCTATCTCCTTACATTTGTTGTTGTTTATATTTGATTCTAGGTTCATTAATTGTTATTGATTGCATCATATTTTCATCAAAAGTGCTTATTGATTTAATTCCTCATTCAATTATCTTAAAATTATTGTTTAAGAAAAATTTAGAGAATTTCAATTCACCCATTCTTGGATCACCATTTCACCTAAAAAGCTAACAATGAAGATGTTGATGAAAGAGGAAAAGTAGTCCAAGTTGTAGAAATAAGATTTTGAAAGCTATTGAAGGCATGGACTCTAATGCCATAAAAGATTATGAGCAAATGTAAGAATAGGGTTAAAAACAAAAATGGCTCCTTTACTATACACTTTTTATCAATTTGATATCTAAAGAAATAAAATTCGTAATTAGGTACCTAAACTTTTATTCTATCATACACTTTGGTATTTCATACTAACAACATTAGTCAAGTTATTGATGTAGCATGAATACCCAATAAAATTATTACATGTGACAATAAAATGCCATGTCATTGATGGGCCATCATCACATCAGCTTTAAAAGAAAATTTCATAAAAAATTAAAAAAAATTAAAAAATTAAAAAATCCAAAAAATAGAAAGAAATTGAATTTTTAAAAATTGTTTTAAGTGTGTGAGAAGAAGAGTTAGTGATGAAAAGAGTCGAGTTCAATAAGGATTTACATGTAAAGATGTTCGAGAAATTGAGTAAAGAGAATTCTTTGGAAAGGGTTAACCTCAGTCAATGTTTTGGAGGTTTGGACGTGATTGGGTTTTGATAATTCTATATTTTATAAAATTATCTTAGGCTTTATTGTATAAATTTCATCATTCTAGACTTGATTTAAACTTGTTCTTTAGAAATTTTTTGCAAATCCACCTAAATTTGTTTATTTTGTGATTTGTATAGGTTAATAATCTAAAGGTGATAATCAGTCAGTAAGCACTAATTTGATGAATTAAGGATGCCATGAGACCAAAAATATCAAAGCCAAGCTCAGTGGACCAAGTTAGAGAAAGTTGAAACTCTATGGTGCATCATAGAAAAAGTTGACTTTTGAAGCTTGACTTGGTTAACTTCTAAGTAGGATGAATTAATGATGATCTTATGCTCCTTGAGGAATTATTTTGACCTTAATCAAGTCAAAGTGATAAAGGACGATAAAGTGACAACAAATGGACTACATGGTGGATGCACATGCATTAGATGATAGCTGAAAATGAAGGGGTAATTTTGGTAAAATTTATGCTACTATGATTGTTAGTTTCTAGAAGGAATTTTGGACTGAAACATTCAGAGATGATATGGAATTAAAATGCCTTCTTATTGGCTAAGAGGATAGCACAAGGATCACAAAGAATGGAAAAAGGTTATCTCGTGAAGTAGCTAGAATTTACAAGCTACCATGCTCTCTTAAAATCACGATTTGGAGAGAATTTCAAAAGATTGAGGTGGAGCTGAGCTAGCAGCTAACTTTGTATTCTCTTGGGAGCTAATTGGTACACCTAGGACCAGCCACATAGGTCTCTTGAAGCTTGGAAAGCAACCTCCCTCAGGCGCCCTCCCATTAGGGATTTTATTTTTTTTCTTCAACTCAGTGTCAGCAGCCCCTTGGATGTTCGGTCTTGAGGCTTTAGGAGAAATTTTACCTAGCAAATTTTTTAAAAAAAATGCCATTTTACTGCCTTTTCAAACTTTTATTGTAGTTTAATTTCCTTGTAAATTTTCAGAAGTTAAATTTGTGTTTGTTTTACGCAAAGTTCTTGTTTCTTGCTTATTTCCAGTTTTAAATTTCAGCAGTTATTGTCTATGATTTTCATGCATTTTAAGCTTGTTTTTCTTTAAGTTTTTAACAGCTTCTTCACTCCTTTGATTGTTAACTTTGTAGCTAAAATCCTTATTTAAGTTTTCAAGCTTTAAAACTTTGTTTTCCTTGCAAAAATCCTCCTTTCTATGCAGTTTTTACAATCTGTCCAGATTTTGTTTTTTGCAATTGTGAGTTGTTTTCATGGCTGGTTGGAGCTTGATAGGGATGGTCCAAAATAGCTATTAGGTAGAGAAATCTCTTATGAAGCTCCTTGCACTTTAATCAACTACTTAATATTTTTCTTTCATTTATTTTTATGTTTATACTCTGTTTTCAACTTACTGTTTCGATTATTTGAGCTTGTTTTCCTTGTTCATTTGCTTGATTAATTAACTTTATTTTCATGTCAAGTTATTACATTTTAATGTTCTTACTTGCTTTTAAATATTTCCAGTATTTAATTTCATGTTTTTAGTGGTAGTAGTTATTATTTGTTGCTTTGAATTTCTGTTTTCTAGATTCTGTTTTGATTATGCCTTTTTTTTTTTTTTTTTAGCATTTAGATCATGTAAATTTAAGTTTTCAAATCCTTCAATTTCATGTTAAATTAATGTCATGCATACAGGTTAATTTTCATGTGTAATTGCATTGAGTTTTTTAAGTGTTTGTATATATGCCTTCTAGGATGTAGCATGTTTTCGTGCTGATTTGGCTGTTCAGTTTAGCGTAGTTTTCAACCCTTATTTATCGTAAAATGCACTTTCATTCTATTCCTTTTACTTGCTGTTTGTTTAAGTTTATATGCTACTTTATGCCTTGTTGATTTTGATGCTTAATTACCTTGATTTCTTGTCAATTTGTCTTGTATGTCTTGTTACATTTAGCTTGTTTAAATTTTGTTTCGGTTATCCTTTTAACTAGGATCATGTTACTTTAAATTACTTCCTTGCTTAGTTCAACTTAGGTTAAATATGCATTAGAATAATATTAGATTGATAGCAATTTCATTTAGCATTTAAGTGCCATATATTTTTAAGCCTTTTGTCAATACAGGCAGAGAAGCTTTTAGACCACTTAAGTAAATTTTCATGCATCTTAATATTATTCATACTCATTTAGGTCATTATGCTATTTAGGTAATTCTCGTGTTTAAAATAATTTTCATATTATGCATCTTAATTTGGTTTCTTTAAATTTCATGTTATTAATTTAGAGCTTACCTTAGGTTTTAGATACTTTCATCCATAGGCAAAACCAAAAATATGCAAAAGGAAAGACCAATTAATAATTTTACTAAAACAAAAAGACCGAGTATTATTTTTTATGAGATGAAGTATTCTACTACAATGGTGTAAAAAAAATTTAGGGGGAGGGGTCACAGTCCTTGTTAGCCCCCCCTAGTTACGCCCCTGCTTTCCTCAACTAGTAAAGTGGTTTAGTTTAAATTGTTTACTTTAGTAATTTGTAGTAACTAGGTTTATTTCATGCGGTAAATTTTAGGATTAATTTCGTAATTTTACCTTAAACTCTTTTTTTTATCATAATCGAATATAATTTAAATATCTGATTTTGATAGTTAACTCTAAGGTTAATCATAAGTTCGATTCTTGTGGAGACAACTCTTAATATTTTTTATTTATATTACTTGTGTAATCTTTACACTTACAATATCAGCATCAGATTTTAATCTTGGTTAAGTAAAAAGAAAAATGAAGTGGAAGTGAGCTGGTTCAATGGCTCAAAGTGAATCTTTTTTATTATTTTTTAATTTATTTGAATTTATTTTGAGTTTTCTTCTCATTGTGAATAGTATCTCAAGAAAAAGAGAAAAAAAATCTCAAAATCTTGAATATATTTTGGGGCTTGCTGGTGCACCAAATTTGAAGATTCTATGTAAATATCAAATACTATTTCCTACAAGCAAGGTGGGATGGTGATTGTTGAGGACTAAAATCTCTTTTTTGGAAAATTCTTTTATGAATCGCAGAACTTCAGAACTCCAAAAGAAAGAAGAAAAAAAAAAAAGCTTGAGCTTTTGTATAGGTAGTAGATAATGGATTATTAAGTATATGTTGTGATGGTTGATTTTGTGGTTATTAAGTATAAGAAATTATGATTATCTAAGTTACCCATCTTTATTTAGCACTTGTGGTAATATTCTTGGAAGTTTTAAGAATCCGATTTTTTAATTTGGGAATTTTATGAATATTTTAAAATTCAAGCTTTTTTTTAATTTTTTAATTTTTGGGATTTTTCAATTTTTAGATTTTTTAAAGTTTTTTAATTTTTTAATTTTTCAAATTTTTTTTAATTTTTTAGCTTAATACTGATGTGGTAATGAATTATTATGTGATAATTGGATATTTTTTACATGTGTTAAAATTTTATTGAATTTTCATACTATGTCAGTAACTTAACTACGGAAATAATCCCAAGGGCCAAAGTGCTTGACAGAATACAAGGACAAGTTAAGGTTGTTAAAACTGTACCAATAACGATTCGGTTTTATCTAAAAAAAATTGTATATATCATACCAGTTGCTTAGTTATATTATTTTGAATTTTTTGATTTAATATAAATATATTTATAAATATAAATAAACTTATACATAATAATACTATTAATAATCTATAAAATAAATATGTAATATTTTCAAAAATCAAATAAATAAGTTTAAAAGTATGAGAAACAATATCATTAATTTATAATAATATTTTTAAATACTTAATCTAATCATATATATTTAAATGAGTATTTTTTTCATGTAAATATTAAAATAAAAATAAAGATATGAAAAAATTAACCTTGACTTTATGATTGTTAAACTTTAGTGAGAGAATACAATTACTTTCTTGAAAGAGATTGAAATACTTAAAAATTTGAATTTAAAAATATAAAATATAAAAAAAATAAGTTACAGTGAAAAATAAAGAAATCTAACTTTCAAAAGTTATTTTATTATTTAATTTTATTTTTATTAAGTTAAAAATAGTCAAATAACTAAAGACAAGTTAAAAATATAAAATATGTTTCACATTTATGTATTAATCAAAACAAGCTAATTCATAAAAATTCATCAAAATAAACCAAAACCAATATAAATATCGATATTATTCGATATTAAATTCAATATAAAAATCATCCTCAAATCTAACTTTTTTTTTTTATAATTGGAGTGTAGCCACCGACATAGTCGGTATCTAAATAAAATTAACAATATTGGTTTAAATATCTAATTATAAATTTTTATATTGCAGGTAAAAATTGATAAAAAAAAATATAATATAGGGAGCAAATGAATATTTAACCCTAAGAAATATGAAGAATAAGGCACTCGCTTAAGTTGATATTTTAGGTGAAGTTTTTTTTTTGTTGTAGGAGTTGTACCAAGGTTTGAAAGATTACAAGATAAGATATTTAAAATTGGAAATAAAACTAAACTTAGGATAGTTGTTAATTACCTAAACATTTGGTTCTTTTGATTTGAACTAGCTTGATAGATCTGATATGGAATCAACATTATCCTTTGTCATGCAAGAACTCAGAATCTTTTTTTTTTAATTAAAACAATTGATAAATTAAATTCTTGTTAAAATAATATTTTCTATCGGCTCTTAAATCCTATTTTTACTCTTTGGATTGAGTTGCAGAGTAATTTATGTGCTTTGTTTTTCTTTTCCTATCAAAGATCATTAATTTTAAACTCTGTTAATCTATTAAATTTAATATTTATTCCGTGAGGGCGGTGCAAATGATTTATACAGATTTGTTAAACTTTGGTCAAATGGATTTTTTTTTTTTTATCAATACAAAGAGATTCGTCAAGTATATTTGTTAAAATGACTTCATCGACTCTTTGTCAATATCCCTTTAACCATAAGGTAGTGTTTGGTATTATTTTTAAAATTATTATAATGATTTAATTATTATGATAATAAGATTATCAAAATGATTTAATCATCAGTGATCTTATATTATTATGTTTAATACAATATTATAAATAAATATTATTTTTAAATTACTATATTTGATATTATAAGAAAAAGTAAATCATATAATATAAAAATTCAAAATAACTTTACAAAAAAATAAAATATTTAATACTCATTGAATTAACAATTTATAAAATATATAAACATTATTTTATAGAAAACTACCAAGTATAAATAAATCTTGATAAAACTAATTTATAAAAAATTATTAAATAAATTTATTGTGCTTTTTCTAACCGATATAAATTTATAACTTAAAACTCTTTTAGAATATGTGATTAAAAAATCGGTTTTTTTAAAATTTTTTTAGTGGCTTGTTTCTCGGAATAATATTAATTATATTTTTTATAATGGTAAATTAGTCAAAAAATCATATTAAAAATTACTTTTCTATGGGGATAAAATGTTTTCATTGTTTAGGAATCAAATTACTTTTGATGGCATTGATCTTATCATCCCGATGATTTAAAATTACTGTCACGTAAAATTTTTAAATTATTATCAAATAAAGTGATATAATTATTTAGTGTGAATCATTGTGATTAATGTAAATCACTGTAATTTTTAAATAAATCATCCTATGCCATACACTCTTTAAAGAGAAAATAATAAAATGTGTGGCATATTTTTTGTGTTACCATGATCAAATGTCATGAAATAATAAAATCAAATCACATAAAAAAAAAAAAAAGTATGATAGCACAGCCTTGCCTACCGATAAAATTTCATTTAAAATCACATTGTAATAAAATATTTTGTATTTAACATTGAAATGCCACTAAAAAAAGGAAGAGAGATTGGTAATGAGCCGATCACCTGTGAATAGCTTGCATGACCAGTTTTCATAGAATCTATTACCTATAAAACTTGTGTTGATAGCTAATATGGGCGCATATAAGGAAGAATCTATTACCTATAAAACTTGAAACGGGTATGAAAAAGATGCATTTAGGAAGGAAACAATTAGAGAGAACGTTGGAATTATACTTGAGCAATTAGGCAGCAATAAAATAAAATGCAAATTTATTATCTCAAGGATGAAGGATGGTCATGAAACATTATCATCCCATGAAAATTCAGAGCACAGTAAAACCTCTGAGAACTCTATCGAGCAATCTGCTCGCGAAAATGCTGGTGATGGAAGCAGTTAAAACTGGGTTTTTTTTGTCGAAGCAGTAAATGGGGCCTTGCCACTTAGCATCCTTAAGAGCTGTTCCCACTTCAATGTCATTATATGCACCTCCCTCCTTACAGTTTTAAATTGAATTTTTGTATACATTTATCAATTTACTATCCATCCTCAATCTCAATCCAAATTGATGAATAAATTACGAGGAACAACCAACGGCATTACTTCAATTGAAAAGGGAAATATAACTAAGAATGACAATTAGTAATTACCGGCGTAACAGTCCAATGAATGGGCCTATGGGTGACAACATCTTTATAAAACCAGATAAAATCACACTTTTTCCCACACATCGCACAGGAATCCATCCGCTTGTTGCTGACCCAAGCACTTAGCTCAATCTAGCGAGTTGGGCTGTAAAATCCCAACCTCAAGCTATGAACTACTGCACTCTTTGGAGAAATCGAGGGTATAGAAGAAAGAATTGTGATTATGCCACTCAAGGTCATAAATGAAATACGTTGAAGTTTCTTCCTTTAGGCCCCTCATACCAGAAGGTCAATCACCTGGACAATTCCACCATCGTTCATGATGTTAAGGATCCTTTAAGGGACCAAGTCAAGTTAAACTACTTATAGCACATTAACATGTCAGTTTACTATCTTCTATTTAAAATTTAAACTTTAAAACAATTGTTATTTACTTTCTGTGATACTTGTATAAATATATTGAAAATCATTAAATAAAAATTGAATTGTTAATCATTAAAACATTGTAGCGTCTTCATGGTATCTGAACCTCATGCTTAAAAAGCCATTATATTCATTTTTTCCATGGCTTCTACCACTACATCTAACCTTTCTCACTCGAATCAGGATTCAAATGCTGGTTCTATCTTCGTCAACGCTGCTACTCAATTACCCTTAAACTAAACTTCCTCAATTGTCCAACTTGGCAATTTCAATTCAACTCTCTTCTTGCCGATGATGATCTCTTCGGTTATCTTGATGGCAGCACTCCTTATCTAGCACCCATGATTTCTTACGCCCAGACAAACTACCAATCCTACTTACTCCCTTTTGGCAAAGACAAGATAAGTTTATCATGCATACCATTGTTGCATCAGTCTCTGAAAACATTATTCATCTTGCTGTTATGTTCAAATCCTCTTAAGAAGCCTGGCGAAGACTTTTCAAGATGTTTGCCAGTAAGACTCATCCCAAGTCATGTCACTTAAAACAGAAGTTGACCAATTATACTCAAGAAAGTTGATCAGTGGCAGAATACATTGTCTATGGAGAGTATTACAGATCCTTTAGCATTGGCTCAAGTACGATTCTTAAAAGATGATTTAGTTGTATTCATCCTAAATGGTTTTGGAGTAGATTTCAAAAACCTTTTCACAACCATTAGAGCTCCAGAAACATCTATCTCCTTAGAAGAGCTACATGATAAGCTCATTGATTTTGAAGTTGCTATCCAACAAGATGAACATCTTACTGTTAAAAAATTTAAGAAAACAGAAATAATAAGAAAGAAGAAATATGACTATGAGGCATAAAAAACACTATTTTAAAGATAATTATGCGTATATGATATAATAAAATCTTAAAAAACTCTTCAAATCAAAAGTAATAAAATTAGTAAAATAAAAAGATCTTTCGATAATAAATGAACAGTTACTAATTAAGTCAATTTAAAAAGTCATATCATTCTATATAATCATATTTTCCTATTCAGATATATTTATTTGGATTATCATGTTTTTTTTCTGTTCAAACATATTTATTTAGAATAAAAATAAATTTTAGTAATATTTTGAAATAAAACATAAAAGATTTAAAAATTAAATCTATTTACTAAACAAGCCTTAATGCCTAAGGTTCTTTGACTTTTAAAATTATCTAACCTATTAAAAAAACTCTTAGTAAATTTAAATGACTTAATTCACTCCTGCACTTAAATCAATAATTTAAATAATATAAGTAATCTATTTTAAACTACATATAAATTATTTTTTTACTCAATGTGAGATATATCACAGTTTAAACTACCGACACTTATTCTTCCAAACTATCAAGTAAACTATATGAGGAGAATGAATGGTAACTATTTCTATAGAAGAGGTAATTCTAGAGGTACACTTAACCCTCTAATAAATACAATTCTCATTACCAGAAGAAATGATTTTTCCCCCTGGTTCTGCCTTCAGTATGCTCATTGGGTTGGAAATTTAGGTGATAGAACTTCTACCACTACTACTTACATAACTTATCTTTGTAGCAATCCTATTTGTCGTAACGATTTTATGTCCACCCAACGAATTTGAAAACGAGAAATAAAAAGGAGTCGCCACCAATCTTTTTTGGTTATGTGCGATTAGCCACCTATTAAAATGTATCCTTTTAATGAAATCTTAAAATTAATTAAAATTTATTAAAAAGATAATTTTATAGTCTGCAAAACAGTCTGGGTTCGAGAGTCGGTTACGTGTGAGGAAAGATTAGCACCCCTACAACGCTCGTTTAAGACGGTACCAATTAACTACATGTTATCCTTCGATTTTGATAAAAACAGTCTTATTTTTTGTATTTGAAAAATAATTTTCTTGATTTTTTATTTTTTATTTATTGTTTTTATATTCAAATATTATTTGAGAAAAATAAATTAGAACCTTTTTATTGAAATAATTCTTAAAATGTTCCAGTACATTGGTAACATTAGAATAACTCTTTCTCACCTAAAGATTTCTCAGGTATCACTTCTCGAAATACCTTAGAATCTCATCTTTGGAGGTCCGAATTTACTTTTCGTAAAAAATTATGTCATGTATGCAATGTAAATAATAACATGTTGCATGCACACATTTTATTCTCTTTTTCAAAATTTTTATTAATTGTTTTATTAATTTTTTTATTTTTAATTTTGAAAAAAAAAATTTTTTATTGTATTGAAGATTTTTTTTTAAATATTATCAGCGTATTGAAATATTTATAGAAAATCTTCAATATAATAAATTTTTTTTCAAAATTAAAAATAAAAAAATTAATAAAACAATTAATAAAATTTTTGAAAAAGAGAATAAAATATGTGTATCAACATGTTATTATTTGCATTACATACATGACATAATTTTTTATAAAAAGTAAATTCAGACCTCCAAAGATGAGATTCTAAGGTATTCCGAGAAGTGATGCCTAAGAAATCTCTAGGTGAGAAAGAGTTCTTCTAATGTTATCAATGTATTGAAACATTTTAAGAATTATTTCAATAAAAAAGTTCTAATTTATTTTTCTCAAATAATATTTGAATATAAAAACAATAAATAAAAAATAAAAAAATCAAGAAAATTCATTTTCAAATACCAAAAATAAGACTATTTTTATCAAAATCGAAAGATAACATGTAGTTAATTGGTACCGTCTTAGACGGGCTTTATAGGGGTGCTAATCCTTCCCCACACGTAACCAACTCCCGAACCTAGACTGTTTCACAGATCATAAAATTATCTTTTTAATAAATTTTAATTAATTTTAAGATTTCATTAAAATGATATGTTTTAATAGGTGGCCAATCGCACATAGCCAAAAAAGATTGGTGGCGACTCATTTTTATTTTTCATTTTCAAATTCGTCGGGCGAACATAAAACTGTTACGACAGCTTGACGACTCCACTCGGGATACATTTGTTTTTAAAAGTTAGGCCAAAATTAAGTACATGTTATCCTCAAATTTTGATTTAAACAGTCCTAATTGATTTCTTAGATTTTTATTTTCAACCAAAAAAAAGTAAAAAAAAAACAAATAAAAACAAAAAAGTTCACACATTTCTTTTACTATGCCTTTCTTTTATACTTTATTTTTCTGTATATATTACTTTCAATAAATTAGGATACATTTGCACACACAATGACATGCTGCATCTCATGCATGAGCTCTATACCTGAGCTCTGTCCCTTATAGGAGGAAGTAAAGTACTTATCCCTTCGTGAGGTGATAACCTCCGTAATGACAAGCGAAATAATGGGTGAGGATCGGGGTCCCTTACTAGTCCAGCTTGGATAACAGTGAGAAACAGTTTAGGAGCCTTTAGACATGTGTCAATCCAAACCCAGCATGTAATAAGCCTAGAAAACCAACCTTAAGTACAACATTATCTACCTTCTTGTAGAAAATACCTAAGAATAAAAATTATGTGTAATACAAAACAAAACAAAAAAATTTCAAAAAAATTTATTTTCAAACCACATCCTCACACTAAATCAATTTTGTTTTTCTTTTCTTCTTTTTTTATATAAATTATATCATACAGTTCTGCATCGAGATATTTACTCTAAAACATATTTCTCTCCAAGAATTTTTCATGGATCCCGTAGAACTTCATATTTGCTCATCCTCAGTCAGTGTCTCATGTGAGCCATATAATGAAGTATATATTTGGTCAAAAGAAGCCCATCAAAATAATGAAGATTGCTTGCCTATCGGCTATGTGTCAAAGTTACCCGATAAGGTACATTTCGATATTACACAGAATGATTTAGAAGATTTAGCTACTATCTGAGGATAATTAAATTAAGAAAGAAAAGAAAGCTTTTGCAAGAAGTATGGGCAAATTGCATCCCTCATTTCAGTAGTGATCGATGAGCAATTGATAAGGGCAGCTATACAGTTTTGGGATCCATCCTATAGATGTTTCACTTTTAATCAGAAAGATTTGATGCCAACTATTGAAGAGTATTCGATTTTGCTCAGGATAAAACTATAGTGTCCAGATAAAGTATTCACCCGAAAGCCAAAATCAGATTATCGTAAAATGTTGGCCAAGCTTATGGGGGTTAAAGTGGAAACCATTGATTCCTTCACGAAGCCTAAAGGTGAACATCTCGGCATTCGTTGGGACTTTCTTCGAAACTTCATGCAGGAGCATTTAAATGATGATAAAGGCATGGGTGTGTTTGCTTTATCATTGTATGGCATGGCAATCTTTCCAAAGACTTTGGGTTACATTGAGATAACTGTGGTGGATTTTTTCGAGCAAATTGAAACCCAAGCAATTAATCTCGCACCAGTAGTCTTAGCAGAAACCATTTGATCATTGAATTTCTATCGATGAAATGGAAAGGGACGATTCATAGGATGTACACCTTTATTATATGTGTGGGTTAAAAGTCATTTTAAATGCGAAAGAGTGCATTTTCAAAGTCATATCTACGAAACAAAGCACTAATAGAAGAGTTTTGTAAGAGTCAATGGCCAACATTAACGATTAAGAAAAAGTGGATCCTTTTCTTACGAAAGATTACCGATGATGAAATTGAATGGATGGCACTTTAGATGCCTCGAGTGCCTTTGTTGTATCGTAGAGGAAAAGAGCCGTGGATATCACTGTTAGGGCTATGGGGCATTGTAAGTTATGCTCCATTGATGGTACTTAGGCAATTTGGTGTAAAACAGTTTGTTCCTACCATTCATGGCTTAGTCCAAGTGGAATTCATTTATGGAGAACTAAATTCACCAATAACCTCGGAGCAGTTGATCCAAGCATGGAAAAAAATATGAAGAATGAGATTAAGGCCTCTCATAAACAAAGTCACTCTTGATTACTAGATTTGGAAAGCAAGATGGCCTAGATACATAGTACTCTTTCCTGATGATAGCTCACACAAATCAGCTAATCTTTCAACAAAAGTATAATTATCAGAAGTTGAGCTTATGAAGAAAGAATTAGAAGCTGAAAAAAAAAATAAAAAGAAAAAATTTGAAACTTAGTGAGAATGTGGGACAATTAAGGTATGAAGTAGAGATACAAGAAAGCATATTAGAAAAAACCATAAAAGAATGAGATGTGGCTAATAGTGATTTGAAAGATCTACACCAAGAAAACAAGAGGTTACGAATCCAATTCAAAACTAAAAAAGTCACTAAGTCTTACCTTAGTCGGCAACATGAAGTGGATGAGCTCCAAGAAGAAATAAACCAATGAAAAGACAAAGTTCAAGAAAAGCAAGAAGAGACCACTAGAATTTCTTAAGAAAGCCAGAATTTGAAGGGGTTATACTCTACAACCTCAGCAAGATTGGTGAAATACTAAAAAGAAAAGAAAAAGTTGAAAGTCATGCTTGCAAAAGAGAAAAGAAAGCACTTTGAAGTACTAAATGAGAAAGAATCACTTCATCGGATAATCTGAGGGTTGGAGCTATAATTGTAAAATCACAAGAACCATATTTCAGTAATGATAGATGAGTGGCATAGAAGAGAAAAAGATTGGATCTTCACATGCGATTCAAAAAGAGATGCTCGCAAGATGTGGAAAGTAGAAAGTTTAGAGAGGCAACAGTACATAGAGCATGTAACCAGTCAAGTTTGTAAGGTAGTAAAAAAAGCATGAGAGATGGTTGAAAAGGTAGAAGCACTAAGATAAGAAGTCAATCCTATAGGGAAATATGAACAGTGCCTAATAAACTTTTTAGATGAGGTAAAAGATCATTATGAGCAAGTCAAATGCTTCTATGGATATAATTTTAGGATGATAAATCTCATGTAATCAAAGTTGTATGGAATCAATGAAAATTTCCAGTATTGAAATTTGTCCAAGAGAAAATATTTTTCATCTGCATTTATGCATCATTTGCACCATTTTTATTATTTTTTTTAAATTTAAAAAATAAAATTTTCAACACATGGCATTCTGATTTTTCTAAAAATTTTATGGTAATAAAGATTCAAGAATAGCTCACCTTTCAAAAATTTTGACTCAACCCACTTGTCATTCATACAACACTAGGACTCAAACAAAAATTATGGAACAAGAATAGACCAATCAATTTGAGAGAATCGAGAAAGCTCAAGAAGAACTAAGAGGGGATTTCAGTACAATAATGGATATGCTCAGAAAACTTGACAAGAGAAAAATAACAAAAGAAAATCTCAGCTTTCGAGAGCAATCGCTAGACATGATGGATCCTGTTTACCCTCCAGGGTTTGAGCCACAACCGACTCAACCTTCTCAAGGAATTAGAGTACAAATTCCTATTCTCGGTGGATATCCCAATCCTTATCTAGAAATGACATCTACACCTGCTCTAGGATAATTTCAAAATTTTGTTAATCCTGTTATGATGGAAAAACCACTCGAGCCAATCTTAGTTCCTGATTTGGATGATCCCAAAAAAAGAAAAAAGCTAGGGATAAAGATATCTGAGAAAGTGAAAGATAATAGTGCCCAGGAAAAAATAAAGTTATTAGAAGAAAGGCTTAGAGTAGTGGAAGGAATGAATTTTTATGGTTCCATAAATGCAACAGAGCTTTGTTTAGTTCCTGATGTGGTTATTTCGCCTAAATTCAAGGTCCTTGAATTTGAAAAATATGATGGCACAAAATGCCCGATGACCCATATCACCATGTATTATCAAAATATGACAGCACATGCTCGCGATGAAAAGTTGTTAATGCACATATTTCAAGATAATCTTATAGGTTCTGCAACTAGATAGTATGTTCAATTAGATAGGACTGGTATTCGTTCTTAGCAAGAGCTTACAAAGGCATTCCTTACACAATATCGACATGTCACAGATATGGTTCCAGATCGTCTATCTCTTCAAAGTATGGAAAAAAAAGCAATTGAAAACTTCAAAGAGTATGCACAAAGATGGAGAGACGTGGCTACACAAGTCTAACCTCCTCTCACCGAGAAAGAGATAATTGTTTTATTTTTAAATACTCTAAAAATACCATACTATGAGAGATTGATAGGTAATGCAACCAAGAACTTTACAGATATAGTGATATCGGGTGAGATTATCAAAAGTGCCATAAAAAATGGTAAGCTCGACACAAGAGAGGCAAGTGGAGTAAAAAAAAGTAAAGCTCCTAAAAAGAAAGAGAATGAAGCCCAAGTAGTAAACTATGTGGGGCAACAGTTCAAAGGTTTCACGCCCTACTCTGTACCAATCTACCAAACCCATTACCCTTCCGTAAACAATGTTACATCCATCCCTCATCCATATTAACCATACCAACCTCTACAACCACCAGTTTATCCATCCCATTTTCAGCCATCTTTTCGGACACCTACCTATTCTTATAACTGTCTTACTATATCTATAAGACTAGAATGAAGACCTAATAATGGTCCAAGAGCCCCAAGAAATACCCAAGAAAAACTCACTTTCGATCCCATTCTCATGACTTACAAAGATTTGTATCCCCGACTTGTTGAGAAATATTTACTTGCTCCTGTTATTGTTGAACCTTTGAAACATTTGTTTTCCAAATGGTATGATCCCAATTCGCATTGTGATTATCACTATGGGAATTCAGGTCATTCCATTAAGAATTGTATTGTTTTGAAGAGTAAAGTGCAGGGATTAATCAATGAAGGAGTGTTAAACTTTGATACCAACCAATAAGGGACTCTAAATGTTAATAGGAACCCTCTACCGAATCATACTAGGCCATCAATAAATGCTTTGGTTGATGGGCAAACAAGCTATATGAAAAAAAGAATAAAAGAGGTCAAAACTCCTAAGGTTAAAGTGTTTGAAACCTTGGTCAAAGCTGATATGTTGGAGCCAATAGAACCTCAAAATTGCTCTGAAGTGATTAATTCAACTAAAAGCTATAATTATCACAGAGGTGTTCTCAGGCATTCTATTGAGAATTGTCACTAATTCCATTACGAGGTACAAAAGTTGATAGATATGGGTCAGATAAAGTTTTACCAAGAGAGAGAAAAATTGGCGAAAGCTGAAGTGTCTACCATTGATTCAAAGAATAAGTTTATGTGTAGATCGATAACTATCTATTATGATGAAAAGCTGACATTGAAGCAAGAAAAACTTGTCTCTCGACTAGTGATGACAATTAAAGTTTTTGATCATTTTCTATATCAGAATGATAAAATAGTACCGTGAAAGTATGATTGTGATGTCATAGTCAATCCAGTTACTACGAACATAACGAGTATAGGAAGCATGACCCAAAATGAAAGATGTTATACTCCAGAAGATTTAGAGAAAGCCAAAAAAGAGAAAGCAAAGGTAGAAGAAGAAGAAAAAAGTCAGAATAATCATGTCACAGCCCTAGAAAAAGAATTTTAGAAACCAGTCTCTAAGAGTGAAGCTTATGAATTTTTAAAGCTAATAAAATATAGCAAGTATAGCATGGTAGAACAGTTGAACAAGATGTCAGCTAGAATTTTACTATTGTCGTTATTGTTCAGCTCAGAGTCACATCGTAATGCTCTGTTAAAAGTGCTAAATCAGGCATATGTGTCTCACAATGCTTCTATTGAATATGTGGAACAGCTTGTTGGCAATCTGATAATTACAAACTATATCTCTTTTAGTGATGAAGAGATTCTTCCTGAAGGTCGTAGAAATATCAAAGCTCTCCACATTACTGTTAAATGTAAGAGTCATATAATAGCTAAAATTTTGATTAATAATGGCTCATCCATCAATGTTATGCCTATGACTACTCTAGCAAAACTCCATGTTGATAAATCTTATATGAAACCTAGTCATATGATAGTTCAAGCCTTCGACAAAACCTGAAGAGAGGTATTGAGAGACATAGAAATGCCATTGTAGATTGGCCCGTGCACTTTCAATATGAAATTCTAAGTTATGGATATTTCTCTTTCATACAGTTACTTATTGGGTAGACCATGGATCTATATAGCAGGTGCTATTCCATCCTTATTACATCAGAAAGTCAAATTCATTGTTGATGGGAAATTAATATGTGTAGTAAAAGAAGAAGATTTATTAGTCACCCAACTAATAAATACTCTTTATGTAGAAACAGCAGATGAAGCTCTAAAATGCTTATATAGATCTTTCGAGATTGCTAATGCAGTATATGTGGCTAAGAGAGCTAAACTGTATTCGTCACACTTGTCTATGATAACCAAAATGATTGTTAAACAGCTTACCAAGATGGGATGATGACCCGAAGCTGGATTTGAGAAGAACCTGTAAGAAATCATGAAGCCATCGATCATACATGACAAGAAAGATAGATTTGGCTTAGGGTATAAGCCAACAAAAGGGGATAAAATGAGAATGGTGAATGAAAAGAAAAATAAGATGATGGCTAATCTTAGGGGATATGAGCTAGAGTTAGAGCCCATGGTCATTCCATACCTCTATGATTCTTTTCGTTCGGGAGGATATATTTACCCATATCTACCAATAGTCCTAAATGCAAGATTCATGGAAGAGTTTTCTAAGCTAGCCATTTAAATGATGGATGACAAAAAAAAGAAGAGTCGAGATGAAGAGTTGTTCATGCACCCTTGTCCTACAAATTTTGAGCTAAATAATTGAAAAGTAGTAGGGCTGCTTGTTGTTTCTAAAACTTTTGAAAAGTAATGTGAAACTTTAAACCTCTAATAGCTTTTATGATCATTGAATGATCTTTTATGGTGTCTTTATGTTTGTTGTTTTAATAAAAGGCTTCCGTATTTCTTCTATTGTTTTCATTTTTATTTTGCTTTCTGTTTGCTTTTTCTATCATTTTCTTGTCATTCCATTTTTGTGTGCCAATATTCTCTTCATCTTACCCTTTTGCAAGGTTCCAAATAATGAACATGAAGATAATCATGGCAATAATCTTGGATTTGATTTTGAAAACTTAATTCATGTTGATGAACTAGATAATGAGAAAGATTCAGATAATTACACACTATCTCCTGATTTGTTAAAATTAAGGGAACATAAAGATAAGCCAATTGAACCCCACCAAAAAACTATCGAATCAGTAAAATTGAGAGATGGTGAAAACAAAAGAGAGGTTAAAGTTGGTATATCTCTTTTACCAGCTGAAAGGTAAAAGCTAGAAGAGCTGCTTCGAGAATATGTGGATGTATTCGCATGGTCTTACCAAGATATGCCAAGACTTAGTACTGATATTGTAGAACATAAGTTACCTTTGAAATCAGAATTTAAACCAGTACAGCAAAAGCTAAGGCACATAAAACTAGAGATGCTGTTGAAAATTAAATAGGAGGTAAAAAAGCAATTTGATGTAGGATTTTTGGAGGTGGCAAAATATCCTAAATAGGTAGCCAACATAGTACCAGTTTTCAAGAAGGATGAACAAGTGAGAATGTATGTCAATTATCGAGACCTAAATAAGGTAAGTCCCAAGGATAACTTTCCTCTACCCCATATTAATACTATAGTAGATAATACTACTAGGCACTCCATATTTTTCTTTATGGATAGCTTTTCAGGTTATAATCAGATCAAGATGGCTCGAGATGATATGGAGAAAACTATATTTGTGATCGTGTGGAGGACATTTTGTTACAAAGTCATGCCTTTTAGGTTAAAAAATGCTAGTGCCACTTATCAAAGAGTAATGGTGACTCTCTTCTATGACATGATGCATAAAGAAATAGAGGTATATGTGGATGATATGATTGTGAAATCTCGTGAAGGAGAAGATAATGTAGTCAATCTCAAAAAGCTATTTGACAGGTTATGAAGATTTTAGCTGAAGTTAAATCTTGCTAAATGTACATTTGGTGCCAAGTCAAGAAAACTATTAGGCTTTATGGTCAGTGAAAGAGGAATCGAAGTAGACCCGGATAAGATACAAGCTATCCAAAACTTATCTCATCCTCGTACCCTAAAAGAAGTGTGAGGTTTTCTAGAGAGACTGAACTATATTACTCGTTTCATCTCTTAACTTACCTACAAGTGCGATCCTATTTTAAAACTTCTTAGAAAATATGATCCAGGAGAATGGAATGATGAATGCTAAGAAGCTTTTAACAAAATCAAAGAATACTTATCAAATCCATCCACATTGGTACCACTTGTTCCAAGAAAGCCTTTGATCTTATACTTAATGATACATGAAAATTTCATGGGATGTGTGCTGGGGCAAAGAGATGAAACTGACAAAAAAAATGAGCAATATACTGTTGAACAAAAAATTCACTGATTATGAGTCCAAGTATTCACCATTAGAGAAGCTATATTATGCATTAGCCTGGACAACTCGAAGGCTTGACAATACATGCTTTATCACACTACTTGGCTCATAGCAAAGCTGGATCCTATTAAGTATATCTTTGAAAAGCCTTCATTGACAGGAAAGATAGCATGGTGGCAAGTTATGCTTTCAGAATATGATATCATTTATGTGACTTAAAAAGCTATAAAAAGAAGTGTCGTAACCGAGTTCCTTGCTGATCGTGCTATCAAAAATTATGAACCAATGAACCTGGAGTTCCCTGATGAAGATGTGATGGCTATTGAAGAAAATGAACTTGTTGAAAAGTCTTGGAGGATGTATTTTGATAGAGCTGCTAATGCTTTGGGTCATGGTATCAGGGTAATTTTAATACTTCTGATAGGCATTATTATCCCATTACAACCAGGTTAAGTTTTAATTGCACAAATAATGTAGCTGAGTATAAGGCCTGTGTTATGGGTCTGCAAGTAGCAATTAAAAAGAAAATCAAAGTATTAGATGTGTTTGGAGATTCAGCTCTAGTCATCGATCAATTGCAAGGAGAATGGGAAACCAAAGATTCCAAGTTGATACGGTACCATAAGTACATCTCTCAGTTGGTCAAACAATTCGAAGACTTTTAATTTGAGCATTTGCTTAGAGAGGAAAACCAAATTGTTGATGCACTGGCTACTCTAGCTACAATGATTAAAATAGATGCAAATACTGAAATCCAACCCATCAAGCTAGATGTGAAAGATGAACCAGTACATTGTTCAGGTGTTGAAGAAGAAGTTGAAGGGAAACCATGGTATCATGACAGCATGTAATACATTAAAAGCCAGTAATACCCAAAACATGTAACAGAAAATCATAAGAGAACTATTAGAAGGTTGGCTATGAGTTTCTTTCTCAATAAAGATGTCTTCTATAAAAAAGTCGAGATCAAGTACTCTTAAGGTGTGTGAATATAGCTAAAGCGAAGAGGATTATTAAAGAAGTGCATCATAGAGTTTGTGGGGCACATGCAAATGGTCATATGATGGCTAGACAAATTATGAGGATTGGGTACTATTGGTTGATAATGGAGAGTGACTGTATTGATTATGCCAGAAAATGCCATAAGTGTCAGATCTATACTAACAAGATCTACACTCTTCTAACAGCATTGCATGTTTTGACTTCTAAATGGCCATTCTCTATGTAGGGTATGGATATTATCGGTCCCATCACTCCAAAAGCTTCAAATGGATATAGATTCATTTTTGTGATGATTAATTACTTTACAAAATGGGTAAAAACTACATCATACGCTAGTGTGACCTGATCTATGCTATGCAAATTCATAAAAAAGAGATAATATGCAGATATGGGCTTTCAGAGATAATTATTTCTGATAATGCCAAAAATTTGAATAGCAAGATGATGAATGAAGTTTGCACCCAGTTCAAGATTCGTCAATGTAATTCAGCACCATATCATCCAAAGATGAATGGGGCAGTAGAGGCTGCAAACATGAACATCAAAAAAATCTTGAAGAAAATAACTATACTTATAAAGATTGGCATGAAAAGTTACCTTTTGCTTTGCATGCTTATAGAACATCAGTCCGAATATCTACTGGGGCCACTCCGTTCTCTTTGGTATATAGAATGGAAGCTGTGCTACCAATTGAAGTGAAGATTCTCTCGCTGAGAGTCCTGATGGAGGTAGAATTAGAGGAAGCAGAATGGGTTCGAAATCGCTACGAGTAGTTGAACCTCATTGAAGAGAAAAGACTTACAACACTTTGTCATTATCAATTATATCAAAAGAGAATGATGAGAGCACATGATAAGAAAATCTATCCCCGTTGCTTTAGGGAAGGAGATTTAGTGTTGAAATAGATCCTACCAAATCAATATAATAATCGATGAAAATGGACACCAAATTGGGAAGGCCCGTATGTGGTGAAAAAGGTCTTTTCTGATGGGGCATTGATTTTGGCAGAAATGGACAAAAATGATTTACCTACTCCGATAAATTCAGATGCTGTGAAAAATATTTTGCTTCAAAGAAAAAAAAGTAAATAATGAAAAATAATGACTTATCTAAGCTGAAAACCTGAAAAAGGTGACTTGGATGCGAAGAAGAAGCATCATTCCATAATACAGGGGCAAGTATAGTTTGATAAACTTTGAAGGATCAAGGAAGTCATCTAATTTAGTTTTAGAAAAAGAATTTGGGAATATTTATTCATGATTATCTTATGGTCATTATTTGAGCACCTTTGTTTCAACCTTAATACTTTAACATGCACTTGTTACCAGTCTAATAAAATATGCCATCTTTCTTTTGAAAATAACACCTATCTATTCCTTTATTCTCATTTTTTGTCCACCATACGAATAAAAGAAATGTGTGATTGCATTTTATTGGACTTAGACTTAAAATGATGAAAAGAAAACAAACATGAAAGATCTTAGCATTACTTTTTAAAAGTTGACAAAGGCAAATGAAAAAAGATAAGAAAAGCATGACAAGATATTGATGTTGCAGACTTTTGAAGAAGAAAAATATTATGGTCAGATGTTAAAAACATATTGGTCATATAAAAATTTTGATAAAAGAAGTTAAAAAGCGAGAGATTTCGAAAACCTTTTTACTACAATGAATAATTTTGATTGCATTACATGCATTGTATTTAGAGCACTCAGTACATGCATCCATGAACAGTTTTAATAAGGATAGAGACTTTCTATTTCTTAATGAAAAATAAGATCAAACAAAAGATTTCAAAAGAGAAAAATTTACTTGTTCAAAGATGAGAACTCGATTTGAAGAACATATGAGATTTTAAAGTTGTTAAGCCTCTGTTGAGAGGAGCTTTTCTAAGATAAGAATTTTTTAAATTGTTGAGCCTCTGCTAAGAGGAGCTTTTTCAAGATAAGTTTTTTAAGTTGTAGAGCCTCTGCTAAGAATAGCCCTTTTCAAGATGATTTTTAAAGTTATTGAGCCTTTACTGAAATGAGCTTTTCCAAAATGAAAATTTTAAAAGCTGTTGAGCCACTACTCAGAAGAGCTTTTCCAAAATGAAAATTCTTAAAGTTATTAAGCCTCTGCTGAGATGAGCTTTTTTCAAAATAAAAATTTTAAAAGTTGTTGAGCCTCTACTAAGAAGAGCCTTTTAAATTTTCAAAAATATCGATTGAACCTCTGTTTATAGGAGCCCTTTTCAAAAAAACAAAAAAATAAAAAATTTATGATCAATATTTTTTTCTTTTAGAACAAAATGGTTATTTGTTTGTCTTTGCCTTATTCCTGATTCTCAGAAATAGGCAAAGAAGGGTAACTGTAAACATCATTTTTTAAATTATTATTATTATTATTATTATTTATTTAATTTTTTTTATTTTTGTTTTCTTTTTTTTCTTTCTTATTTCTTTCCTTATTTCTTTTTCCTTTTTCTTCTTTTTTATCTGATTCAAGTTGACTAAGCATAAGTGCATTAAATGCATTCTCCCTAAAATCCAAAACCACCACCGATAGCCACCAACACTAGCCAACGTGTGAATATCAACTTATCACGCCAGTTAAAAAAATAAGACTCGAATCCCTAAAGATCTGAGATTTGAATCCCAACAAACTCTATCATCAGATTCAGAGAGGAGGCCCATTTGATTGCTTGCTTCTGTTCAATTATAATCGGGACGACGCGTGGCAGGCATGGTGATTACTTTATTCATTATTTAGTCAACTTCAAAGCCAAAGTAATTGTTCTTTTAAGGCGTGACCGACCCTTGTACACGTGCCATTTTATATTTTCCCCTTTCTTTTCTGGTGCTTATTCTCATTTCCCGTGTAGTTTCCTTGTACTTTTTATTGCATAAGTTTATGAATTACTGCCACTTATCATCTCGTCATTTTTTTCAAACCTTCATTAATAAAGGTCATTAGTTTGATTTCGAACTTTACCTGAACTTCATTCCTCTTCGATGATTGATCTCTCATCTATGATTTCAAAGACGATCGATTTAATTCATTCAAAATTTTATTATTGAAACACTTTTTGTAAGTACGAAGCCTTTGACAAAAAATTATTCCTATTCTACTAATTGAGCAAACACAATAAGAGAGGTACTACTTCCTTACCAATACATTGATTACATTAACCGAATAAAATCCATTGGGAAATGAAATGGGTTTCATTTGATTTTTTTTTTTTTTTTTCCTTTTTGCGACTAAACAGATTCCCGAGAGCTGATTAGGTACCAGCCTAGAAATTTGGATGCGAGAAGTGCTGAAGACGTAAAGGAAGCGACATATCAGTAGAATAATAGTGCTGATGACTTAAAGGAAGCGACATATGCATGAGAATATAAGCAGATCGTCTTCAAACACTGCATCGCGAATATCTCCGTAAAGACATCTACAAAGTTAAATCAAGAACAAGCAGAATCAATGACCGGTGCGTTACGTTACTTTCATGAAACTCGATATAATTATTTTCAGTAAAAAACTCAAACGCACCCAAACTCGATTCTAGCATTGACGAGCCCAAAGGGAAGACCACCTGAGTGTGAGAGCAAGTGAAAAACAACCTGAACTTTGACGTCTCATTTGAAAATTGCCAAAATATATTGCACAGATCATCCATTTGTCTAAAGTCTAAATATATTTCAATCCGGAGATATAATGCTGTCTAGATATTAAATACTGGCCCAGGGAATAAATAATTCCTAAAAACCCCAAAACCCTAATCTTAGTCAAATCCGTTATTAAGATGGAAGCCAGATTTAGGGGCAATGTTAGCAGTGGTATCGAATCTGTCTGCTTTGAGTAACTCCATACAAACCGGTTGAACAGGATGTGGCTCGGGAAGGTAAGAATCAGGAGGGTTAGATTCTTGACTGCAAAGAACCAACCAGGACCCCCAATTTCAATGTCCCACCCAGCATTTCCATGCCATACTTCTTCCAGTATGCTATATAGTGTGGTCAAAACCAAATAGACTGATATGACCACTATAACAGGGAAATATCTTTGCTTGTCCCCAAATCCAGCAACAAAATCAGAGTCCTGGTTGAGCAGCAGTAATATAGGAGCCAGGAAGAATATTGCCTGATTTGATCCACCAGTGAGATTGACATTGAGGATCAGGCATATGGCAAAGCACATCACAGTAGCAACGTTACCAACCGCGGGCATCCATGCCCCTTCAGCAGCCATCCTTTTAATTGTGAAGGTTGGCACAGCAGAGGCACGGCGTTGTTGCATGAACCTCATTCGTGGTGGTAATGCCGCACAATTGCTTTGAACAGACTGATTGTGTCTAACTGCACCCCTCTCAAGAGTCTTTTCCTGTATAAGTGATGCAAGTTCGTATTTTATTTCCAAAGCTATAAGCATAAAGATTGCTGCATACAGACCAAGAAGAGATGTCCTTGCCCCCTCAACAGCCAATAGAGTTGTAAGCTTCCTGTCTTCCTCACCGTTGCCCCCAAATTCATTATCTCCAAGGAAGCTTTTAATTCTCACTTGACCTTCTAATAGGTAAGTCACAGGAAATAGAGCCACAAGGAGGGCAAACACCCATGGTAGGAGCTTTGTGCTGGAGGCAGATGGAAAATGGGTGAAGATCACAAAAACAGATGCACAAACCATTGTTACAATGATGAGGGCATGAAGGACAGCAGCCTGAAGGAAAAACTCAGCAGATATATAAACACCAAGAGCAATACCCATTGCAATGGAGTAAAATGCTCTCAACTCTACAATGTACTTAATGGGTATGATGGACGTCATAGCAGCTAAAGTGAGAAGAATTGCCAATATAAGGAGCCAAGAGGGCCAACTAGGTTTTGATGCCATGAAGCCATATATGGAAATATCATCAGCAGACTGACGTGCAGCTTTGATTAGGTCGGATCGATAAGTCCATGTTAATGGAATTGGTGGCTGCATTAGGATAAACAGGAGACCTGTTGCCACCACCAATACAATGCATCGCTTTGCAGACTGCATAATCATGACAGGAAAATAATCTAAGTACGATCATTTTTTGTGAAAAAAAAAAAAAACCTTTGTGATACATTACTTAAATACATTTCATTTGAAGCACAAAACAACCATCATTTCTCATTTGAGTTTATGCATCAACTAAGCACTACATCAACTATGATATTCAATTCCACAAGATAAAAGCATGTGTCGAATAGTTTAATTTGCCTGCTCAGTTATTAGTTAGAAGGTGGGTCTTTTAGAGCATCAGGAGTAGAGAAGGTATCAAAAGCATGACTGAGTCGTTAAACACCATTTCTAGTTAAATGAAACAGGATTCTTTCTATGGATAATATCTTAAAAGGATATTTCATGACAAAAAATAACTTAAACAATATAAGGGAAAGCAACAGAAAACGTATCCATACCATGACATGAGAGAAATGTAGAGCAACTATGGCTATACAAGCCAATCCTATCAAAAGAATACAAAAGCCTAGAAGTAAACCATCAGACGGGGGTCTACCATTCCACCATTGTAATGCTTCAAAAATTGTTTCACGGCAAAACCAGACTGATAATGCAACCACTGCAGCATGTGCATAGCCTTGCCAGGCTTTCATCTTTGATGCTGTTCTTGACTTATCCCTTCAAATTTTATAAATTGAACGCAAAGAAAAAACACTGCTTTCATCTCAATGTAACAATTAACGAGAGAGAGAGAGAAAGAGAGAGAGAGAGAGAGTGCCTACCTGTAAAGAAGCAATGGAGGCGAAATAGCCAACAAAAGGACAGCAGATACCCACACAACAGACTTTGATGTAATAAACAACACAGCCAGCTTCGAGGAATACAGACAAGTCAAAATCCAAACAGCCTTGGGTCCAATTCGATGATCCACAAATAGTCTTCGCACAAGTGCAAAGCCAACCAATGTCGTCAGGATGACCATGTAGCTTGGATACATTACATCATCATCCAATCCATAATAGTATATGCTTGAGTAACTGAAAAACCGATTCTCAATGTAGCATAGAAGCAATGCATGGCTGATTAAACCAACTTCAGTCAAAAAATGAAGTTTCGGAGGAAGAAGGGCTAAACCAGGAACAACCATGGCTAGAAGAACATCCAAAACAAGTAGTTTACAAAAGGATTTCAAGGACATGCCTGCCAACCATATATTTAGATCCCAGCAATTATGTAGCACAAACCACATGACCATCAAGCTCCCAAGCACAACAAAGGCAAAATAAGATTGAAGGCTCTTCTTTGTAAAGAAATGAGCCAAGTAAAAGCCAGCAACTGAAGGTAATGGAATAAACTGCAAAACAAGGTACAAATATCACTAAAACTTCTGGACATTTAAATAAGAGTTCCTTTCTTTTCCCATCTGTCTTTTGACAAAAATTCATTATATTAGCAAATATTAAAGAGAGATCTAAATATTAGTCGTAAACTCAACATTCAACACTATATGGCATATTTTTTTATTCTGGAAAAAGTAAAATAGTTTTATTAATAAATGAAGTTGAAATACAAATTTCAACAAAAAGATATCCCAAAGCATAGCCAATATGAACCAACCCAAAAAGGACAACTCCAATTATGGTACATCATACCTAACAAATAATTAAATAATTCAAATCTAATGAGGCTAAAACAATCAGGTAACAAGAAGAGAGCCCATCGTAGGCATTCTGTCAAGCATCCATAGAGCATAAACGACAACTCATTAAAAATGCACACACTATTTGCAGCTATCCCCAAGAAAATAGCCAACTTCACCCTTCGATATCAACTATGTTGCCTCATAGAACCAACCTCCAAGGAGTCGCCATTCTGGAATTAAATCCAAGCTACCAAATTTTCAGTGCAATTCACACCAGCATTTACAAGCCGACCTCATTTATCAAAACACACAGACAAAACAATAAAAAAAAAAGGTGGTTGTTCTCACTTTCACATCAATTAAACATGGTAGATGAACTTATGGTTCAAAAAAGGCCCCAAGGATCTATGAAATATGGACATGGCTCTAACCTTCACGTATTCGTGTCGAATAGGTGTCTGTATCAAACATGTGTATGACAAAGCCAAATACGTACTAGACACTGTCGGATATGCAAGAAAAATAAAAAATATCGTATATAGACGGAAATAGGAGGGCCACCGCAATGAAAGGGTAAAAAACTCTCTGTTATTGGTGGCGAAGATACAAAATAATGTCATTGATTGCTAACCAGAGAAATAGAAGAGAAGAGAGAGAAAATTGAGAACAAAACTATCTTCCTTTTTATGGCCTTAGATGGAGCTGAACTATGTGGGTGAGACTCTATTTAGTGATGAAAAGTTGGAGAGAAGATAATCCATGGAAGAAGTCGAAGGAGATGAGCCATTGTTTTGTTCAATAAGGCAATTCAAATTGCCACAATGTTAGAAAGAAAGAGAATAGTGTCTATAAAATGGATGGAACTTGGGTATAATATGGGGTTGGGTCAAATGGGTTTTTGGTTGGATGGCTTAAAATTTTAGTGTAATAACTTTTGAGTTTATAAGAATATCAGGCCAAGTTTATTTATAATATCCAATGCAATTATAAAATAACATAGAAATTTTATAACAACAAAATATTTTCTAGAAGTAAATTTTAGATATTTTTAAAATAATTTTATTGCACGTTCAAAATTAATAAAATTACATAATATTTATGCATATTTATATATTTATTATATTTTAATTCCCATATAGCTTTTGTGTTTTGTCCTAATTTTTTGGAAATTACCTGTGCCCGTGTCCATGCTTCCTAGCCAAGGACTTGATGAATGATACCAAGTACATTCCATATTTATATATTTATTATATTTTAATTCCCGTTTTGTGTCTTGTCCTAATTTTTTGCAAATTGGCCATGCCCATGTCCGTGTTTGTGTCCATGCTTCCTAGCCAAGGATACTTGATGAATGATACTTCATACATTCCATAGATGTTCTAGGAAGTCAATCATCTGCACTCAATTATATCTTGCTGCCAACAGCCTTTGAAAGTCCTCTTTCGGATTTAGTAACATCTGCTGCACTTCCCCAGAAATTTAACAAGAAAGCCAATTGTGAATATTGTTGAAAGAAGCATGGGATGATCTACAATCTAGTAAGCATGGAAACAGACACAAGAAAAGGGGACCAAACGAGACGATCAAGGCGATACGACAATTTTTAAAAAATTAGGATATGACATGAAAGGATACAACAATTAAAAATAACAAAGTATATATATTATGTAAGTTTATTAATTTAAAATTAATTATAACCAACATGCAGTAAAATTCTTTCAAAATACATAAAATTCACATAAATATTTTGTTATTACAAAATTTTAAGGTAATTTTATAATTGTATTGGATTATTATAAATAAATGTGGTCCAATAATTTTATAAGCTCAAAATGTAATTTCCTAATAAGGTATTAAGCCATCCAATAAAAAAAACATATGACCCAACCCAAAATATATTATTCTCAAGTGCCATCGAATTTATAAACACATTTTGTTTCTTTCTTTTTAAATGATGTGCAGGTTGGTTGCCAGGTTGAACAAAACAACTCATCTCCTGCCACTTCTTTCTTGCATCATCCTCTCACCAACCTCTTCTCACTAATTGTAGTCTCACCCCATTAGATAGACCCCATCTGAGGCCACAAGAAAAGGAAGATTGTTTTTTTTTTCTCAATTTCCCTCCTTACTATTATTTCTTTGCTCAGTAAATAGTGACACAAACCTTTTATATCCTTACCTCCATAAGCAAGAATATTTTCACCCTTCGTTGTCATGTCTACACCACATCCTTCATGTGACCATGCCATGCCTAAAATAACAGCTTTGTTTTCAATTTTTTTGGACATATCCAACAGTATCCAACACATATCCAGCATTTCAAATGCTTGTCTAAACCAGACATATAGTCGAAATGAATACGTGGAGGTCGGAGTTGTGTCAATGCTTCATAGTCTATTATCAAAGAATATCTTACTCAACTACCTAACAGCCCTAGGCATGAAAAGCATTGATACCACTAATTCTATGTGTGGATATTATAAAATTCAAAATCAAACATGGGAACAAGGGGTGCATACAGTTCAATTCCGATTCAGATATTCAAAATTTTTTTAACCAAATCTCACTATTCAGTTTTTTAATTTCACAAACTGAATCTGAACTGCACATTGTAAAAATCAAATGGAGAACCACCAAATATCTAGAAACGATTACAGTTAAACCTGGATTTTTTTTATAAAGAATTTTCTTATGAATTCTTCTTTGAGAAAAAGTAACATACCTTACTCAAATTTTAAAAATTCAATAAGAATGCAAAGCCTAAATTAAAAATATTGAGAATAATATAAAACCAAAGAGATTTGCAAAAAATACAATACACAAGAATATATAGATATTTTTAGATCTCTCACAGCTTCATGAATAGATTTGGATCATTAAATCTAAGTTTTGGAGTTGTGGAGAGACAAATATGAGAATAAACATGAAGAAAATGATAAGAAAAATAAATTAAAAAAAAAAAAAAGAAGAACAAAGAGAGAATGTGATCAGAATAAACTGGATGTGCTCTGTGCAAATGAAATAGAAGAAGGTAAGGAGAGAGAATATGAAACATATATACCAAATTCAAAGACTTTTCATGAAAAACAAAGTGTTAATTTTGACACTATATATATTTTTAGTTAAAAGAGCTACCCATTCTGATGATGATGAGTGAATGACATAACTTTAAAGTCTTCATGCTTTGAAAAATGCAATTCATGTGACCAGAGCAATAAATTACCATTAAATAATAGTTTATTGTAAGCAGCCTTCAGAGTTTTCAAGGGGAGGTTTTTTCTATCAAAGGCATTTTATGAAGATTTCTTTTAAATTATTCATGTAACGTGTGGTTTGATTGGGGTTACTATGGTTTTCATATTGAAATCCAAAATCAAATGCAAACCTTGGTTATTTATTTTAAAAACTGAAACCAAATTTATATAAAAGCCCGATCAGAATTGAACCAAATGACTTCAAATTGATTCAGTTTTCAGTTTATTTGCTCAGCCGTAATGGGAATCAGTTCCTTTTCATTCTATATGACCTAGCTAGTGAATTTGTTACACAAACTTTGCGTATGGCACATTGAATCTTGCCTTTAGCAGCTAGCAACAATGCTAGTAGCTAAGTTTGCTCCGTAACTAACCACATGCAAATCGCTTGTGTAGATTGACAGCCACTATTGATGTTACTGATGGCTAGTGCCAAATTTAGTAGGTTCTTTCCAAAGTTGACCAATACTATAATATTTCCATATATTTTCACAGGAATAACCGGCACATTTATGTGTACAGGGTATATATTTTAAAAAATACCTGTCATACACGAAATTGCTACAAAAAATCCAGTAGAATGAGTAATCACTGAATTTTAACTATATTATCTTCTTATGCCAAGGCAAAGTTCTGCAATAGAGTTTCTACGTTCCACAAGCAAGTTCACACTCAGCATACCGGCTTAAATTTCAAATGCTATACAAATTTTCTGTTACGCTAGTCCAAGAACATATTAGGAGCTAACATACAAAATGAAACATGAGCCAGTAGGCAAAACAAGTAAAGAAAAATAACCTAGCAATGACAAAGTAGCACTTCAATAAAAACAAAAAATAATTACCATATATCATGATCGTGCACAGAACAGTAATCAAGCGAATTCGTTTGAAATAAGGCAAAGAAAGAAACAAAAACATACCAGTATTGGAAATCCAACCACAATGGCCCCAGCAGCACTGACAACAACAGCCAAAGAAGTGAAGGCCAAAACGCTAAATGCATCCGATATCATTCCCAGTGCATAAGAACCAGCTCCAGCAGCCCCTCCAAGCATTGTAGTAGTAACAAGAAGATAATTTATGGGTGGTGGCACCTGAATGTACCTCCCAAACGAACGAAACACAACTCTAATCTCAAGGCAAATCACAACAACAACCAATGTAATTGCACCATTGACTAACTGTATGCTACGCAGCTGGTGAGCATTTTTCGTGACCCACCACAATGCCCCTCTTGTTGAAGCATATAATTGGAATAAGAAAGGAATAAAGAAAAGAAGAAACAAATCACTGACAGAAGCAGCCGACGAGAACATCACCTTGTAATGCGATGCGATATGGAAAATGAGAGGAAAAAACAGTAAATTCAAAGTATGGAGACAACTCTCGAGTGGACCAAGAATCAAATTATCATCAGGAATCTCTCCACCATGATACTTTACTTCTTGTTTAGTTTTAAAAGAAGAAACTCTAGGAATTGCGAAAACCCAATAGAAAACGCAATTGAAAGCCATTAGATAGTAAGAGGCATTGTTCATACCTACAGCGGAGACGGTAGCCCAAGTGAAGATTGAAGAAGCGGCAAAAGGAACGCAGGCGAAGAGGAGCCGCTCCAAATCTAGGACAATCGACGGGTTTTCAATTTGAATCCACTTGAACTGAAGCGAAGCCCACACGCCAATAAGGAAGTTCGTTTCGGCGCAGAGAAAGGCGGCGACGATGGAGAGAGGAGAGGAATTGAAAGAGTAGTAAAGAGACGCGCTGAAGAAGAAAGCGATCTGAGCGGCGAGTAGAGAGAACCAAACGCCAAAGAAAGCGCCGGATTTAAAGTTGAGCGAATCGATGATGTAAGTGATCATAAGTCCTAGGGTTAGGGTTGCAATGACGGGGGCTCCGCCGAGGTCGAAAAGGAATACGGCACAAGGGACGAGAGCGATGGCGAGACGGGCGTTGTGAGCGAAAGAGGAAGGAGAGAACCGGGAGTTCTTGAGAGATCGAGAGGAAGAAGGGGAGGATCGGTCAGAGTTGAAACTGGAGATAGGGTTGGGGTCGGGGTCGGGTTCGGGTTCGGAGGCGGAGTAATGGGAAGAAGCATCGTTGAAGGAAGATAATGAAGGGGCGCTTATTGACGATGAGATGTAGGGTCGGAAGGAGCGGGGTTGGAGCGCCGGCGGCATCATTTTCAAAGGAATATGAGAGGGCAGATCGAGTACGGTCTGATCCAAGTATAAACGTGGCGCTACGTTATGGGCAACCTGAAGAAAATACAGGGGAAAAGAGGAGAGAGATCACTGTTCACACTGCGCAGCGGTTCATTTTTGTGTTTGGACAGGGGAGGAACGGGAACCGTTGGATTGGGAATTAGCAAGTAAAAGTTAAGGTGATAACCTATGCTAACTGGATCCGTGGGCATTCAGTGAGAGTTGACAATTTGTAAATCCGACAGGATTTTACTGTTGTAAATGGAAAAGTCTACATCCAAACTTGCAAGACTATAGATTTCATTGACTTTCGTAGTTGTATTACAGTTATTGTTTATAGCGTTTTGGGTGAAGGTGACTTGGTCGATAAGTTAGAAGACAACTTTGTCGGTGTAAATGAATAGATAATGAATCGTTTTGTAAATATATTTTATTTTTATTTATTTATATTTATTTATTAAGTTTAATAAATAATATTGAATAATATTTTTATATTTATTTGTTAAATAAATTAAATATGAATGGAGATATATTTGATTTATTAATATTTGTAAATAAATTTTTTTAAAATTTTTTTAAAATTTGTTTGTTTATTATTAATTGATTATTTATTTATTTATTATTCGTTTATAATAATATTAATAAAATTATATTTTTATTTTATACTTTAATTTTATTTTAAAATTTATTTATATTCATTTGAATTAATTTATATTCGTTCAAGATTTGTTTATTTAAATTTGTTTAGTTATAGTTTATTTGTTATTTATAAATATGTTTGTTTAATATGTTTATGAACATACTTATTCAGTATTCAACGAATCTCTTTAATTTAATTAAACCGAATGCAAACATTTTACTACTTAAAACAAATCGAACATAAATGAACAAAACAATTTTATTATTGAACATTGATTGAACTTAAACACTTTTAAAAATAAACGAACAAGTCATAAATATATGTATGTTTGTTTATATTTGATTCATTTACAATTTTGAACAAATTGAGATTAATCTTGATATATAGTAAGAAAAACACGAGTAAAAATATCGTAATTTGTTTTTTAGGACAAACTTCGATGCTAAAGTTGACAAAATGTGGGGTATTAGAGTTTTGGAGGAAAAAGATGAGTCATAAAGAGTACTAAGAAAGCTTAAAGATTAAAGATTTAGAACAATGTACTTGAATTTTTTTTTTATCTTATATATGATACGTGAGCGATAACAAGACCAAAATAAATGATAGCTGATGAGAATTTTATGTGAAGCTCAAGAAAAGTTTAGTTGGATAAGCATTGTTGCATTTAATGATTTTAACAAGTTGAATTATTTTAAGGTAATGTATTGACAAAACGTTAGTGGAAGTAGTTAGATAAGCTATCTCTATGGACGAAGAAGTCCTGGTAAGCGACTAATTCAAGGGTGAGCCTATATGGTGGTAAGGTGCTTAGGCGTCGACCTTCCTTAGTAATGGGTGGCAGTTAAGTATGTACTGACTCGGTGAGTGTGAAGGTTGAACTTATTGATTAGATAATTGGCATACCAATTGCCTCCCAGGTCTGATGGGGTTATAAGTGACTGCCCTTAAACCTTTATTTAAATGGGCAATCAAGCTTAGAAAGTGTCGAGCGGCCTTTGGTAGGGCGAACCATTTTAACGACTGTGAGAGAGGTGGTACGGTGAACCATTTTGATGGAGAGCCCATTTTAGCGAGCCTTGGTATTGATGTGTTTAGACGAGCTACAAGGGGCAATAGATGGGGACTAGGAAAAATTTTTGTCTTGTTTACTGTGGAGTGCGCGTGATGCGGGTAAGTCAAGCTCGTCATCAGGCGCGTTACAGGTCACGCAATCGCTTTTCTGATTGATACGGTTGTTTCATACACATGGAGCCAGGGGGTTCGAATGGTAGTGGCGGCATTTATTTCTTTTGAATTTTAAATGTTTGTTTTTTAACGGGAACACAATTAAAAAATTGAAAAATGTGGTTTGAATAAATGTGTTTTATTCAAAAAAGGGCTAACTGAAAGACTGGCTTGGTTTGGTGGATTTAATTGAATCGTTTTAATTGAAACGTTTGGGTTAGTATAAACAGGGGAAAGAAAGGGTTTTGGAGTTACTTCACTGTTTTCTAGCAAGAGAATGCTTTATGTTGTCTGGTTTATTGTGGGTGTCTTCTACAAATCTCAATATGTGGGTAAGTTCAAAAAAGTTTTCTCTTTTCTTGTGTCTAATTTTAGTGTTTAAGGGTGAGAAAAATGGCACCAAAGAAGAAAAATATTGTGGTGGAAGATAGTGATCATGAGGAGAGCATTATGGCACCGATTGCTGGGAGTTGGAATGGCAGTGGGGCTCAAGGGACTTAAAGGGTTAGTAGCTAGGGCCGAGGGAGTGGGTTATGATTTGGGAAGGGGTGCCCCAAGATACGGCGAAAGGGGTGTCTTTAATGGCTATAAGAGGAAAGGGCAGGAAGTTGTAGTAGAGGAGCTGATGATTCTATAAAATATCGTAGGGTTTTTTTATGTAAATTATAACATTTTTATATTTGATTTTTACTTGATTAAATCCATTTTTTACCTAAAAGTGTTAATTATCCTAATTGTAGGCAATGGAAGATTGAGTTGAATTAATTGGAAATGCATTTGAAGGGTTAAATTCAAATTTAAGTGACTGAATTAAAGAGTTAAATTTAGAAGGCAATTGGTGCCAGAAGCTAGCTTAAGACTAGAAGAAAATAAGACATTAGTGGTGTCACCTGTAGGTTATCTTTTGGGTTGATTATTGCAAGATTTGAAGCTATTAAATAGGATGAATTGAAGCTAAACTTAAGCAACATTGGATGGGATTTAAATGTTCATTTTATAGGCTAATATTGGAAGCAAAAACTAAAGCAAGGACCCAAGGTAGTCATG
Organism: Durio zibethinus; assembly: GCF_047325235.1. Taxonomy (NCBI): domain Eukaryota; kingdom Viridiplantae; phylum Streptophyta; class Magnoliopsida; order Malvales; family Malvaceae; genus Durio; species Durio zibethinus. The sequence goes on from NC_143166.1 coordinate 24,489,634, forward strand.
GTTTTATAGGGTTGGGCAGTATGCATTTTGTTTGGTTTCAAGGCTACCTATTTTGATTCTTTTTAAGCTAGATGGGAATGCTTGAGCTGCATGGGGATGCAAAAGATGAATTTCAAACCTTAAAGAAGCCTTGAAGAGGTTGAGAAGCTACCAAGACCATAAGCTAATGCAAAGCCATGTGTTCCTAAACTGTCCAAGCCGAATCTAGGCTTGAGTGAGCTGCCTAAACTGTCCAAGCCGAATCTAGGCTTGAGTGAGCTGCATGGAAATGCATGTTCTACCATGGTTGATTCGTTACAATTTTAAAGGGAACTTTGGAGCTAAATCTTCAAAGCTAACTTGAAATTTTCCTCCTCTCCCATTGGATGGCAAGGGGGCACAAGAATCACCACGACCTCATGTAAAAAAGGAGCCAACTTTGGACTGCCAATTAATATCCAATGCTGCAATATTTCTTCTACTGTTGTATCCTCTTAACTTTTTAGGGTTTTGTAAACGTTTTTTGCTGCAAAAATCAAAGGGGAACTGATAATTCTAATTTTTATAGAATTATTATGAATTTATTTGATTTAATTATGGCAATTACTTGATAATTTTTGCTTGCTTCTTAGCAATTTAATTTAATTATCACCAAATTTTATTTAATTGTCCATCGTATAGGTCACTTAAGTGATTAAAATGACTTAACATGTGAGTGATCAAATTGGTTAAGAGTCCATGGCATAAGAACACAAAAATTAATTGCTGCATATCACGGTTCTTTTTGTTGAATTGGTGCTGTCACAATTAGTTCCTAACTTTGATGTGCACTTGGCTTATGATGAAGATATTAATGGTGAATGATAGACACCTAAATAGTTGTTACATTCATGCAAGAAAGGAGAAGAAGCCAGCCGGACATGCAACAAAAAATTTCTCCAAAGAAATGACGACTCGATGCTGGCAGCTTCTCCAATTCTGCTGCTGCTTCCTTCTTATTGATCACGGTTTGGGGATCTAAGGTTGGTGCTGAATTGGCTAAAGATCAAGGCAACAGCCGGACATCTTTGCATGATCAAGGGAAGACTTTTATGGGTAAGACTCATGCATTTAATGGGGAGAAGCCTTGCAAAAAAAAGGGGAACGGCACCAAGTGTAACGTCATTTTTCCTGCTCTGTTCTTCTCCAAGTAGCAGCAGCAGTTTAGCTATTGTTTTATCATCTTTCTATTAGCTTTTCCTTTGTATTTTGTCCTAATTCCTTCTTCCTTTATTTCCCTTATCTAATATATGATTTAATATGAAAGTTTGATGGTTTAAACACATAAAACAAGCTTGGAAGAGGGCCAAACAGCGCTGCCTATCTTCCCATGGCAGTCACGATTTGAGCCCTTCACGGATTTCATTTCCTTTATTTTTGTTAGCAGCTTTTGTTGATTTGGATTCATGCTTTACCTCTTATTTTGTAACTTATTTCAGTTTTAAATTTAGAGTGTGTTATTCAAGTTCTTATGCAGTCTTTGGTTTACATCATTTCGGTTTGTTTAAATTACTTGCTGGTAGTTATAGTTTCATTTCTTTTTAAGTATTTCCCTTACTATCATCCTGTTATTTTAGTTATCTTTAAGTTAATATGTGCTTGTTCAAATGCCCATTTCCAGTTCACATCCATTTCAATGTTATTTTGTCATCGGTTAGGAGATAGTTGCTTCCACCTTTTACGTTGGCTGTGTTGGTACATTTCTGTTGATACCTGAATGTTGTCTGTTTTGGTTTAATGTAGTAGTTTTATCTTTTGATGCTATTTTACATGTACTTAGTTTGTAAGTGTTGTTTAGATGTTTATTTAAGTTAGTTGCCTTTGATATTGTTAAATGTAAGTGTCATGTAATTTAATTTCTTGCAATTTAAACACCAAGTATTTTAAAGTTTGTCTTTTATTTTTAATTCAATTGTCTCTATTTTCATTTTCCTTATTTAAATTTATTAACTTTAATTTTCTTTGCAATTTACTTTACTCCCACTTTATATTTTCAGGCAATTTAATTTCCATGTAATTTAATTTTAAGTCTTTAAATTTCATGTCCTCATTTACTTTTTATTCTTTTTATTTTTCATGCTCTTTAAATTGATGCCATTTAAATTTTCATGCATTTTAATTATTTGCCATTTAATTTTAATGTTTATTTAAATTTTCAAACTATTTAATTTTTGTAGATTTGAATATACTTAGGTGCCCGATTTTAGTATTTAGCTTTGGAAACAACTGCAATCCTTGAGAGATTATACTAAAAGTTAATACTTCTATTTTATTACTTGTATGACCCATATACTTGTGGTGTGCGCAACAAGTTTTTGGCACTTTTTCCAAGGAATTGTAGGTGTAGTTTAGAGCTAATATTAATACCAAGCATACTTGGGTGTAGTTCAGATCATTTTTTCTTAGCTTTTGTACCTTTAGTTTTTGTTCAATGAATTGGGATACTTGTTCGGTCCTACTAAGCCTATATTTTAGAGTGATAATACTTTATCTCAAATTAATGGATATCAAAACACTATGGTCAACCTTTAAGGCACAATACCTTTAGAGATTTAACTTCCCCTTTTGAGTATGAATTTCAAAACTAATGGTCTTATGAGAGTCCAGTGTCTGGAGTGCTACTAATGAGTCAAATCCTATTACAGCCTTGACCTCTCAGATAGCAACTCTAGCTGATAAAATGATGCCAATGAAGTTGAATATGATCGCAATCTTGTTCATCCATCCCTGAGCCCATTTCCATATTGTGATAGTTATCGTGGAAATCACTTTAGTGATAGGTGTCTGATTACCATTGAACCTGTTCAATTTGTAGGCTACCCAGATAGTTAACAATTTGAATTATGTCTAAACACCAACACTTCAGGGTGGGAAAATCATCCAAGTTCCTCACGAGATATAAGTTAGGAAAAGTCATCAGTTCTTTACCTATGTATTCATCGACTTACTGAATCAAATTTTCTCCACCTCAGTATCCTTTGCCACAATATCTTGATCCAATATAGTATTCTTCACCTTACGATTTGTCTCCTTAATATCCTCAGGATCCATAATAACCATCCCACCATCCATCACCAGATTACTTTTTCATACCATAACAATTACCATCACCACAATTTCTTTCTCTTCAAGATCAGATGCAATCATTGGAAGAGATTCTTAACATGATTGCATCTCAACAGTATACTATGCTTTAAATGAAAGAAACTCTTTTTCAAGAACAAGAAACTTCCATCAAGAATCTAGAGATTCATGTAGGTCAAATTGATAAAACCCTTAGTGCCATCCTTTAGATACTTCACCTAATGATACCGAAACCTTACCTTTAGGAATAAGTAAGGAGTACTATAGGAAGCTTGAACAAGAAATGCCTCGACCTATAGAACCTTTAGAGAAAATTATAGATTAAAGTAAAAATCAAGATGATAAAAGACAGGATGAGAAGTTATGTAATGTTTTTGATTCTAGGAATGATGTAGAATATTGTGGTGATTTTGTGGAACCATGTCCTTTAGAGTCTTTAGAGGATATTAATGTTTGGGGGAGAGATCAGAGTCAAGATGATGGACTAGTTTAAGAATCTGAAATTCTAGTAAGGGATAATATTTGTTCAATTGTTGAAAACATATATGACCCTTTTAGGATATTCATTTCATTGTCGCAGCACTTTTAAGAACAAATGCCTGATTTGTTAGAAATGAATGTGGTGGATAAGTATGTTGATGAGGGGTGCTTAAAGAAAAATCTAGATACACCTTCAACCACATGTCTTTTGGATTCCTTAATAGTGTAGAGGTTTCCTCATTTTTTAACCCTTAGCCTTACACCTTAGACACCTTATTCTCTACACTTCCTTAGTTTGTTCCATCCATGGCGGTACTTGTTATTCCAGAACTAAGTCTAGAGACCATTGTTCCCAATTTCATGGGCGATGCATATAAGATTTGGTCAGATAAAGGGCCAAAACTCTTTATCTAGCACCATCAATTTGAACTTATTATTGAAAATCTAGTGAAAAGAAAAATCAGTAAGTGGATGGATGCTGGAACCAAATATAGGGAGATTATTTAACCCGATGATAGTCAAGCTATTGATTATAAATCAATGCTTCTTGGGAGGCAACCCAAGTGTTTAATTTCTTATGTTATTTCTTATATATTTTCAAGTGTGTTTATGTTTAGTTTGTGTTTCTTGTTTTATAGGTAAAAATAAAAGGCTACCGATCTTGAAGGTGTTAAAATGGTAGTCAACAAGCAATCAGGGGAGTTTCATTCACCTTTTGTACTTAATTAATATATTGCCTACAAATTGAGGATAATGTACACTTTAAGTTTGGGGGTGAAGCAATTTTTGCTAAAATGTTTTCAAAATTTTTAAAATTTTCTTGAAAATTATGCTTGATTTGCCTTGTTATGAGTCAAAAGTATGATTCCATTGATTGATTTTCTATGATCCCATGATTGACTTTGATTATAGGTATAGGAAAAAAATAAATGTTGTGCAAAACATGAGATGAATTTGTGTATTTTTGCTACTTAATTGTTGGATTTCATTTGTGAGTAATTGATTTGATCATTGATTTACATGTTATTTGGTGAATGATTATGTGATTATGCAATTTTTTATATTCATCATTAAAGTTATGTTTGTATTTTAAATTTGTTTAATCGTCTCTTGAGGTAAAATCTTATACTACACTTAACTAAAGAAATGACTTAGGCTATCTTTGGATTGATTAAGCCTTTTAAGCTAACCCTTATATGAATATCCATAGTTACCCCTTTTGAGCCTTACAATATCCTTTTTTTTTTTACCGACATTAATAAAACCAGCTATTGTTTTTATATTTCCTATCTTTTGTCCCTTCCCTATGTGCATATGGATCATGTATGATATGTTAGAGAGCTATGTACATTTGAGAAAATGGTAGAGTAAAAAAAATGCAAAAGAAATAAAATAAAATAAAATAAATAAAAAAAATAAAAATGTGCAAAAATAAAGATTGTGAAAATTCAAGTTTGGGGTAATTATTGTTCTTGAAAAGTTCTCATTCATTGAAAATCAAAATGATCCTAGCTTCAGTAATGCATGATTAGGGTAATTAAGCCAAAAAGTGCCTTTCATCCCATGTTTGCCTTAGCTTAACATTACAAGCTTACTAAAGACCTAAGGATCCTTGGTTATGTGCATGTGTACATTAGTGGAGATAGATGTGAAAGACAAACTTATGAAATTTGTTCATTATTTGATGCTGCTTTGTTTGATTTCTTGGTTGCATAATCACAACCAAATTTCATGTGATGAAGTGTGATGGACATTGCACACATAATGGAACTTCAATTAGCACTTACTTATTTTTGAATAAGTCTTGTGTTAGCTATTGTTTATGATTTTCTTTAAGCTATAATCAATATGCAATCTTTGTGAAAATTATTGTAGACTGATCTTTAGGAAGTTGAATTTGGCTTTAGCATTAATTTTGTTTTGCTTGAGGACAAGTAAAATGTCAGGTTTTGAGGTGTGATAATTCTAATTTTTATAGAATTATTATGAACTTGTTTGATTTAATTATGGTAATTACTTGATAAATTTTGCTTGCTTCTTAGCAATTTAATTTAATTACCACCAAATTTTATTTAATTGTCCATTATGTAGGTCACTTAAGTGATTAAAGTGATTTAACATGCGAGTGACCAAATTAGTTAAGAATCCATGGCACAAGAACACAAAAATTAATTGCGGCATATCACGGTTCTTTTTGTTGAATTGGTGCTGTTACAATTGGTTACTAACTTTTATGTGCACTTGGCTTATGATGAAGATATTATCGGTGAATGATAGATACCTAAATAGTTGTTACATTCATGCAAGAAAGGAGTAGAAGCCAGCTGGACATGCAACCAAAAATTTCTCCAAAGAAATTACGCCAAGATGCTGGCAGCTTCTCCAATTCTGCTGCTGCTTCCTTCTTATTGGTCATGGTTTGGAGATCTAAGGCTGGTGCTAAGTTGGTCAAAGATCAAGGCAACAGTTGGACATCTCTGCATGATCAAGGGATGATTCACAATGGGATAAATAAATGACAGCTGCTACGCATAGGGAATATGGCCTGCACGGGGTGAGCTTGCTTGAGCTGCTCCATCAGATTTTTGTCGCACACTTTTGCTAATAAAAGGGAGGTAACATGGCTGCATTGTAGCTGGAAAATTTCTTACTTAAAGAGCTCAAGGGCGCTGCACAAAGAAAAGAAGACAGCTAGAACATGAATAAAGAAGATTCCACGTGAAGTCTCACTAAATACTATATGCGTTGCGGTCACTGGTTGCAACCAGAAACTTTCTTCAATTAGGCACACAATTGAGCTGAATATGAGTTGGCTGACTATGCATTTAGCAGCATGATGATTGGTCAATGTTGGAGACTTGTGGATTATCTCATGTTCAGCATTATAACGGAAGGGAGTTGGTTGGCTGTCTTTGACAATAGAGTGTGATAATTTTCAAGCATTAGAAAGGGACGAGAAAGGAGAGTCGAACGGGGGATACATTGAATTTTTCTTCTTGCACTTTTCTCGTTGTAACGTGAGGTTGCATTTTTTCTAGTCTTACATTGACTTTGATACATCTTCCTTTGACATTTGGTGAGGAAAAACAACACCAAGGGAAGACTTTTATGGGTAAGACTCATGCATTTAATGGGGAGAAGCCTTGCAAAAAGAGGAGGAACGGCGCCAAGTGTAATGTCATTTTTCCTGCTCTGTTCTTCTCCAAGTAGCAGCAGCAGTTTAGCTATTGTTTTATCATTTTTCTGTTGGCTTTTCTTTGTATTTTGTCCTAATTCCATCTTCCTTTATTTCCCTTATCTAATATATGATTTTATATGAAAGTTTGATGGTTTAAACACATAAAACAAGCTTGGAAGAGGGCCAAACAGCGCTGCCTATCTTCCCATGGCAGTCACGATTTGAGCCCTTCACGGATTTCATTTCCTTTATTTTTGTTAGCAGCTTTTGTTGATTTGGATTCATGCTTTACCTCTTATTTTGTAACTTATTTCAGTTTTAAATTTAGAGTGTGTTATTCAAGTTCTTATGCAGTCTTTGGTTTACATCATTTCGGTTTGTTTAAATTACTTGCTGGTAGTTATAGTTTCATTTCTGTTTAAGTATTTCCCTTACTATCATCCTGTTATTTTAGTTATCTTTAAGTTAATATGTGCTTGTTCAAATGCCCATTCCCAGTTCACATCCATTTCAATGTTATTTTGTCATAGGTTAGGAGATAGTTGCTTCCACCTTTTACGTTAGCTGTGTTGGTACATTTCTGTTGATACCCGAATGTTGTCTGTTTTGGTTTAATGTAGTAGTTTTATCTTGTGATGCTATTTTACATGTACTTAGTTTGTAAGTGTTGTTTAGCTGTTTATTTAAGTTAGTTGCCTTTGATATTGTTAAATGTAAGTGTCATGTAATTTAATTTCTTGCAATTTAAACACTAAGTATCTTAAAGTTTATGTCTTTTATTTTTAATTCAATTGTCTCTATTTTCATTTTCTTTATTTAAATTTATGAACTTTAATTTTCTTTGCAATTTACTTTACTCACACTTTATATTTTCAAGCAATTTTAAATTCATGCAATTTAATTTCCATGTAATTTAATTTCAAGTCTTTAAATTTCATGTCCTCATTTACTTTTTATTCTTTTTGTTTTTCATGCTCTTTAAATTGATGCCATTTAAATTTTCATGCATTTTAATTACTTGCCATTTAGTTTTAATGTTTATTTAAAATTTCAAACCATTTAATTTTTGTAGATTTGAGTATATTTAGGTGCACAACAGAAACATAAGCAAACAAGTGAAGAATAAGCTTGAAAAGAATTGGTGTAGGAAAGGAAGGTGATTTGCATGAAATGATGAGTGAGTTGCATGAGGATTCCCAATGCTGCCAGATTTGAGATAGTCACTAGTTGGGGGGTTAGACGGCTTCAAAAATTGACCTTTGCTGAGCTTAGACACACCTCAAACATGGCTTCTTATCACGCTTTCATTGGACCAGACATTTAAGCTCACATGAAAGATGAAAGACATGGACAAAAGGGCATTAGCAGTTTCAATTTTTCTCATCTTCAGAACGGTCCATATTTGAGTTGGGATTTTTAGTGCAAAGTTGTATTATTGAAGGCCATTGATTGGCTGAGAAAAAACCTAGTTTTTACTTTTAAATAGGACATTATGTGGCTGAAAGAAAGGGGCCTCCCTAGCATTTTGAATTTTTATTTTCTTTCTAGTCCTTAGGTAACATTACGGGTAGCACCATTGCTGACCATGTTCAGCTCCTTTTAGGCTTCATTCAGCGTTGTTTTCTTGTTATTTCTTTACCCATTTTACTTGTTGTTCATTTGCCTTTCTTGTATTAAGCCTCATTTTAAATTTCAAGCACATGTGTTACTCTTTTGTTAATAAAATTTCGATTTCCATTTACTTTATTTCCAGCCTGTTTGCTGTGTTCTTTTTTTGCCTTGTTCAGTTCAGTTTCCATCTGTTTTTGCCATGTTTTCTTTATTTTCTTCTTGTTTTTAGTTTGAGAATGAAAGTCTAAAGTAACCTTGCAAGTGAGACCTGATAAAGGGGGTACAAAAATGGCTTTGACTCCCTCACATTCATTTAAGTTCTAATTTTTTTTGTGCTTGCTTCAACCCAGATTTCACCCATCTATGTTCGATTTTTGAAGATGGTTGTCTTGTGCATTTTTTTGTTTTTTTTTAAGTCTATTTTAAAGATATGTCTTTGGATTTTGTGTATCTTGCATGTCCTTTAATTTATGTTAGCATTTAGGCCTAAAATTCCATGTTCCCATTTTTCATGGTGTATTTTCAACATTATTTTTGTCCCTGTTTTGTTCGATTTTTAGGGGTTAGTTCTTATAGGTCTTTTGTTGCATTTTAAATCTATTTTATGTTCATGTATTCTATTTTGATGTTTGCATGCATTTTCTTTGATTTTCCTTTGCATTTTAGTTTATTGGCCCATTTTAGGGGTTTATTTTCATCTTGTTCATATTAGCTATTTTGGTTCGGTTTTAGGTTATTTCTAAGTTTCAAATATGTATTTTCTGTTTGCATAATGCCATATTGAGGTGGTTTTGATGTCATCTAGCTTAGGTTTCCTGTTTAAGTTGTAAGTCGTGTAGTTCATCAGATGTGTATTGGTGTGTGTTCATGGCTTCTACTTGTTGCTATTTTCGTTTTTCCTTACTGTTTCAGGTTAGTGTTTATTTATGTTTTTAGTGTTAAAATGTTACATCTTTGAGTTTTTATCCATGTTTAAGTTAGGTATTTAGAGTCTTTCATGTTTAGGCTAATGCAAGTGTCCATTTAAGTTGGTCTAGCTAGTGTTTGATAAAGTTTCTGTGTTTATTTTTATTGGTTGCATTTTTCAGTTTTTCTGGTTGTTCCAGGTTCTGTTCCAGCCCCTAAACTTGGTACATTTGATCTTTAATTTATGTCTTTAACTTGCCTTTACAATTATGCTTGCATGTATGTTTGTATATTAGTTAATAAGCTTGATTTACATCTTTAGTTGTTAAAATCTTTAATATAGGTAATTGTTTGTATGATTAATTGTTGTTTTGCATGTTAAGTCATTTTGTTTAGTGCCATTTAGGTTAATGTTAGTTTGGTTTGCATGAATTGCATGAATTAGGCTTAGGCTACATTTAGGGTAAATTGTCATTTAGTTAACCTAGTCTTAATTTTTGTTAATTTTAATTAACATGTTAATTTAGGTTTATAATTTCATGCATTTTTAGTTTTTGCCATTTAGATTAGGCCAAACACCATCTAGTTCATTTTAGGGTAATTTTTATTTTTATTTGTTTTTGTTCATTTTAATTTCATATTGTGCATGTTTAATTATTGCATTTCAATTTTATAAAATTGAATTTTATGTTTTAATTTAAAGCCTTTTAATTCAAGGTTTAGAAACTTTTCATTTTTAGTAACTTTTTATTTTAAATAATTTTCTATTTTTAGTAAGTTTCAGCATTAGTTTAGTAATTTCCATAACTTGTTAGTAATTTAGGTTTAATTACTTGGTAACTTAATTTTAGGATTAATTTAATGTAAATTTAGATAATTACTTTAAATCATTTCAAAATTTACTCTTGAGCCAATTATATCTTAAATGTTCCATTTTAGTAATTTGGCTTAGGCTAGAAATTCAATCCTTGAGGAGACAATGACTTGAAATACTTCCAATTTATATTATTTGTGTGGCCTGTACATTTGTAGTATTTTTGTATGGTTAGCATTAGGAGCTAAGGATCTTCAACAGGGAGATGGCCAACCTATGAATACTATTCCATTGCAACCACATCCATGAAGAACTAGACCATGGACAAGCACTATAGGAGAATAGGTCTTTAGTGGTATTTTCTTTTATATTTAGCGGTGTTTATAAATGCCAACAATACTTGCGTCAGGAAAAATACTGATGTTTAAGGAAAAAACATTGGTAACTTAACGACATTCATGTCCTAAAATGCTACTAAATTTAATGGTGTTTGTAAACCAAAACATCGCTAAATTATAGAAATTAGCAGCATTTTGAGATAAAAACGCCTCTAAATTAGGAAATTTAGTGGCATTTTGGGACACAAATGCCACTAAGTTAGCAAATTTATTTTTTCTTTTATTTCTTTCAATATTTACTATTATAATTAAATAAAAAATAAAAAATATTTTTTTAATTCATAAAAATAAATTTAAATTCATAAACTAAATATTATGAATATTTAAATATCTAAATACATAGTTAGTTTCAATATACATGTAATACAAAGTTTAATACAATAACATTTAAATTGTTTTAGTATATTCACTAGAAATTTAAATTGTATGAAATTGATAAAAGCTTAAATTTGGGACATTGCCATTTGATAAATGATATTTTTCACTACAATCACTAGCATGCTCAAAAACTTACTAAATAAAGTAAAACAAGTTTTTACACTTAATAATAAGTTATTTTTTATATTAAAAAATATAAATATTTACTAAATAAAATGCTTGAGTTAGTGGACCACCTAAATTGGTGTTTGGAAATTTTTGTTGCACAAAATTGATAAGTGTTGAATTGATCATGCAATTGTTGAAATCTTGCTCGTTCTTGATGCATTCTAGCATGCTTTTCTTCAATTCTAGCACACTTTTCTTCTCTTTCTATTTCCATTTGCTAGACATGTTATTGCATAGTTTGCAACTTCTCTCTCAGTATGGAGATGTCTCACAAAGATTGACTGTCGAGAATGTAAATTGCTGAGAGCTATATCCATAGTAGCTAGATGGTATTGGACCCAATCAAAGGCCTCGAATCCATCCATGTCTTTCTTTTCTAGCAATTTCTATAAAAATCTAATCTTCCACTTCTTACATGTTGACAGAACAACCGGATGTTGTTTCAATCTCAACAACTACTTTTTTTTTTGCTTTCTTTATAAATTAATCAAATAAAGTTATCAAGATTAATAATTAATTCATAATATATTTGAAATAATAAATATTTATTTTATGTATAAAACAATCCAAAAAATTACTAAAATTTCTTGTGTTTCAACATTCAAGTAAAATCAATCTTTTTTTGTGTAGGTTATTTGAAAAAGTTTTGCACATGTAATTTTTTCACCCAACTTAATGGGTTATTTGAAAACACATTATTGTGGAATACACATCAACCTGTTTAATTATTTGGACAAGTTTAATATCATGTATTGAAGTTATCTAAACTATTAAATTGGAACAATAACTGCAAACTTGCATTTTTACCATTTAACAACACAACAAGTTCTAAACAAACATAAATCGTAACTTTTTTCACACATATAAACCATGAAAACCATGTTCAATCATTCAGACAAGTTTAATGTCATATATTTAAGCTATCTAATTGTTAAAACATAACAGCAACTACATAATTATAATTTTGCCCCCTTAATGGTATAAAAAGTCTAAAGTAGACATAAAAATCATGTTCAATCATTCAAACAAGTTTAATATCATGTATTTAAGCTATCTAAACTGTTAAAATAGAACAAAAACTACATAATTATAATTTTACCCCTTAATGGTACAAAAAGTCTAAAGTAAACATAAAACCATAACTTGTTCGCACATATCAATCATGAAAACTAAGTTTAATCATTCAGACAAGTTTAATATAATTTATTAAGCTACCTAACTATTAAAATTAAATAATAATTGGAAATTTGCATTTTTACTTTTTAACGGCACAAAAAGTCCTAAATAAACATAAATAGTAGCTTTTTCACACATATCAACTGTGAAAACCAAGTTTAATCATTCAAACAAGTTTAATATAATGTATTGAAGCTATCTAAACTGTTAAAATAGAATAATAATTGTAAACTTGCATTTTTTCCTTTTAACAGTATAAAAAGTCATAAACAGACATAAACGGTAACTTTTTCACACATATCAATCACGAAAACCAAGTTCAATCATTCAAACAAGTTTAATATTATATATTGATACTATCTAAACTGTTAAAATAGAACAATAACTGCAAACTTGCATTTTTACCTTTCAACAGCATAAAAAGTGCTAAACAAACAAAATTGCAACTTTTTTCACACGTATAAACCATAAAAACCATGTTCAATCATTTGGACAAGTTTAATATCATGTATTTAAGCTATCTAAACTGTTAAAATAGAATAATAACTACATAATTACAATTTTACCTTTTAACAACATAAAAAGTCCAAAACAGACATAAACCACAACTTTTTCACACATATCAATTGTGGAAACCAAGTTTAATCATTCAAACAAGTTTAATATAATGCATAAAAGCTATCTAAACTATTAAAACAAAACAATAACTACAAACTTGCATTTTTGCCTTTCAATGGCATAAAAAGTCCTAAACAAATGTAAACCGTAACCTTTTTCACACATGTATAATGAAAACCACGTTCAATCATTCAGACAAGTTTAATATCATGTATTTAAGCTATCTAACTTTCTAAAATAAAACAATAACTACAAATTAGTATTTTTACCTTTTAACAGCACAAAAGTCATAAATAGACATAAAACATAACTTTTTCACACATATCAACCGTAAAAAACTAAGTTCAATCATTCGGGCAAGTTTAATATCATATATTGAACTATCTAAGCTGTTAAAATAGAATAGTAACTATATATTTATATTTTTGCCTTTTAAAGACACAAAAAGTTCATAAACAAACATAAAGTATAAGTTTCTCATTTAGTGCTTAACTTACTTTTTCTTTCTGCTTTCTTGTAAAGCTTTTTGATCCACTCATGTGTTTATATTTCTATTACTTTCTACTAGCAATCCCAATCTTTTCTTTTTCCTATCATAAAAAACAAACGTATAGGAAAAAAATACAAAAATTACCAACTAAAATTAGAAAACATCTTAATTATTAAAACTAGTATTCAAAGTTATAAATTAGTACCTCTATTTTCCTTGAGAATTGAAATTTAACCAATTGTTCATATTGCCACTTAATCACACCACGAGGTAGCTTTTCGATTATGGCCTTTATTGTACTATTTCGATTAAAACACTTTTTCTTTAAATTATGCTTATAGTCTTTTCATTTTTTTTCCTAATGACCTAAGCACAAATAAAGTAAGTACTTCAAGTAAAAATCTTAACTATAACAACACAAAAAGAAAAAGTTACAATCAATAAATCAACTTTAAGATAATTAATATTTTTGATATGTAATTAATTATACTAATACCTCAATAAAGTTTAAAGCATCGTTTTTAACTTTTGTTGGAACTTTATGCCATGTTTCATAATGAATAAGCAATTTCACTCCATTACAGGCAATCATTCTTAGAAATCCAGCTAACAGTTGACACTTTTCACCAATTGGTTGCCTATAAGAGTTTTTAGACACTAAAACACATTTGTTTGAAGGTAGTGCCCATAATTCCTTTAAAGTTGTTTGACCTCTGATCTTCCGTTGACTATTGTTATCAACTGAAAAAAAATAAAAAGTCAACTAGTAAATTACCAATATGTTAATGATTATAATCGAAATCTAAATATGGAGTTTACAATACTTGCATTCAAATTAGAAACAAAATCGATTGGTGGGATACTATCTAAACTTGGACTTCCTATATTGCTAGATTTAGTATCAGTTGAAAGGTTAGAAGTAATTGAGTTAGAACCAATAGTAGGCACATTTCCTTCCAAAAGATTCAGCTATGGCCAAGATCAAAAAGAGTCACAGATGGTTTTGAACTAATATCTCTAATATGTACTCCCCTCAATCTATTCCTCGGCATTGTAACTTAGCTACATCATAAAAAAGAATCAATTAAAAGTTAAACCAATAATACATTGTAAATATAACTATGTATAAAGAACATATCTAAAAAACATATATAAAGACATTGGGAAGTTAAGAAATCATACCAATGATATACAAATAACATATCAATTCACTTAAATTAAAAGATAATGTATGATTTACAACATAATAGATATATAAAAGTGAATGCCACATAAATTACATAAAAGCATTTATTACATTATGTTTTGAACATTTTAATTACAAAATATAGATAATCCATCATGGTTCATAAATATCTTCATCAACATCTTTGTTACCCATTGAGTAGAGGTACTGAAGATATTTTCATCAAAGTTTTGTTTAGCAAAAAGAAAACATTTAGTTTTATGTTCATCATCATTTCTAGTATCTGACCTTATATCAAATAAGTCTCTAGATGTGTTATGAAGAACAACAAACCAACATAATTCTCTAGGGTCTTCAGAATAAAAATAGTTGTTTGACTTGAGAGAAAAAAAAAATATAAGGTTTATTGATGAATTGTTGTCCGGTGTGAATCAGTCAAGAAAAATTAATGATTGTAGATCCAAACTGAGCTATCTTAATACCCCTCACATTAGTCATGTTCACCCAATCACGCCAAAATAAGACAACCTTCCACTTGTCACAATAATCCAACTCAATTATGTCATTAATCTTGTCATAATAGTCAACATTTGCCTTGGTTTGTGTCCCTAGTACTAACATAGCTAATAGTTGAAAAAGTAATAATAACTCTTGAATTTTGTGTTCTTCTAAATCTCTCATGGTATTTTGTGTGAAATCTAGATCCATTGATGATGAAACCTTTGTATTGTTTCACAATCCTATTCGGACCTTACGAAAAACATTTCGCCTTTTCACTAGCAAGCTTTCCACTTCAAACTTATAAAGGTGGAATAAAGCTCTATGTACAATTCTCAAAATGGGAAATATGGCATTCCTTATAGTTTTTCCTAACCATTCATGAAAATTTTCAATGAACAACTTATCAAGCTCTCAAGGATTTGATCATCGATAATGAGCACGAGCTCTTAAATTGCTTCTATACTCACTACATGCATCAAAATAACATATTAACTTAATAGAACGAGTGATTTCTTCACACGAAAACTTATGTGTGAAATGATTCAATTGGGTTATGATGGAAAAGAATATATCAATGTGCTTGTGCCCAACATTTCTCCTCAAACTCCACCACTTTAGCTTTGTTTATTGGTTGTCTAAAACTTTCAAAAACATAAGTGTAGGCAAAGTTAGTATGCTACATACTAAGATTTCATGATGGTCTATTAAATCTCATTTCAACATCTTTCAAATATCGAGAATGAAATGTCATACACTCTTTTGACTAATATCTTTCAACAATACAACTTTTCGGATAACGTTTGTTGTGATAATAAGACTTTAACCTCCTTAAAAATCGAAGGCATAAAACATTTGTCATATATCTTTTTAACTAGAATGGTATCATAAATGCTAACAACATAATCAGACTATTAACAAATAATACCTTTCGATAGGATACATCTATCGATAATAAACGAGTCTACAGACTTTTGCTTCATATAGAAGGTGGATAATCAAATACATCATAATAGTGAAGAAGTTTGGAGGAAACACATTCTCTAGATGGCATAGTAATCACGGCCCGATCTTGAAGTTTGTCAAGCTTTTCCACATTGAAAACTTTCTCACAAAGAGTTTTAAATATGTTACTCAATCAATTACCACTAAAGTGACTTGCTTTGACATTGATGAACGTAAAGCAGTGAGAAGTAAGTCCTACATCAAGATGTGGTAATTATGTGACTTCAATAAAAAAAGTTTTTGCTCATTTAGATTCACTCATCTCAATATATTTGATGCATAGCCATCCAAGACTTTTACATTTTTCAAAACCTTACAAAACACTTCTTACTCACCTTTAGACATCTCAAAACAAATAGAAAACAATCGATTTTTGCCATTAAAGAGCAATTTCGAATCAAGTTTAGGGTGAATCTCGATGTAAACTAGGTCAAGCTGACTTTTTAAGTCATCATTTAATCTTTTATTCATATAAAGTAATTGTCTTGATAAAATTTTTGTAAACATTCTTTTCTATGTGCATTACATCAAGATTATGACGTAATAAATTATATTCCTAATATGACAATTCAATAAAGATACTTTTTTTTCATAACTCAAACACATTGGGGTCATCTTCTTTGTCTTGCTTCCCATAACTTTGAACATCAACATTACCAACTTGAGTATCAACATCACCAATTTGAGGAATAAGAGGCCAGACACCTTCAAAGATCTCTTTCACTATTTTCTTTGGTTGAGTCAATTTTTCATAAGTGAAATTAATATCTTTTAACTTTGAAAAGATATTAGACCTATTAATTGGTAAGAATGCTATCCTCAACTCTTAAGTTCTATCAAAAAGATGTTTTTAGAATCTAAATCGATGATTATCATCTAATCATTGACGATGTGTCATATAACTAAACTTTTACCATTACGTAACCACTTTGAACATGTTTGCATAACACAACATGAAAAGCATAATGACCTTTGGTGCTCCAATTAGATAAATTTGCATAAGCAAAAAAATCATTGATAGTCCATAATAAGGCAGCATGCATATTGAAGTTCTCTCTTTTTAAAGCATCATAAATCTTAACTTTTTCCCAAAACTATTTTAACTTTTCAATCAGAGGTTGCAAATATATGTTTATATCATTTCCTGGACCTTTCTCCCTTAAAATTATCATAGTAAGATAAACGACTATTGTTTCATGGTAATCCATGATGACAAATTATAAGGCATTAATACAACTGGCTAAGTACTATAAAAAGTACTCATCATTTTAAAAGGATTGAATCCGTCAATTACTAGTCCAAGCATAATATTTTGAGGATCACAAGCAAAATCTAAAAATCTAGAGTAAAATGATTTCTATGCTAAAGAATCAGTAAGATACCTCAATGATCCATCATTCGTCTGTTAGTCATGATACCACCTCATAGAATTTGTAGTTGTAAAAGACATGAAGAGTCGGTGAAGTTCGATATTAATGAAAAATATCGTAAAACCTTTACAAGCTTCTTTTTGGTATGGATTTCATCATCATCCTCATTTAACTTTTCTTCGAGATTTGTGTCCACCCAACGAGAATTATCATACAAATGATAAGATTGTTGATTTTTTCTATCACCTTAATACAACATGAAATCATTAGGATAACTATGAAGTTTCTCATATCTAAGACCCGACTCTTTAATAATCTTTTTTAAATCTTTACAAGATTTAGAGATTTTTCCAAAAAGAAAATTTTCTTTCATAAACTTTAATAATAAAGTCAAAGAGTTTTCCATCCATTCATATATGCATTTCAAGTGAAAAAGACGTAAATAGAAAGACAACCTTGAATGCTTAGATCTCTCATAAAGTTCTTCATTCATATCCTCAAGCAACCTATAAAAGTTTGATGCTTTTCTACTAAGTTATTGGTCACCTACACCTATCCCATGTTCACCAAATTCATTCATTTTAATATTTGACTCATTAAATCCATCATTTTGGGAAGATAGATTATGAAAATGTTGGTTATGAATGCTGAAAGCATCTCGCAACATGCCTTCTATGTCATCTTGTCTAACATGGTCATGTTATTATTGAAGAGCTTTTAAAGTTGAAAGAACTCTAGTGATGACCTTGATGGTACAGATTCTCCATGAAAATACCAAATAACAATCTCGAGAGAAATCCAATGCTAACTAAATGTTCCAAAACAACTTCATGAATTTGCCAATTGATATTAGCACATTTTAAACATGGGCATAATATCATATTATCTTCACTTGCATTCTTAAATGCAAAATTAAAAAAAAAATTCAACTCCATCTCGGTACTCTTTACTTAATCTCAACTTTTTCATCCATTTAGTGTTTGCTACTTTATCAAACCAAAGTTATATAGTTAATTATATGAAAATGAACTCTAACATAATTAATTAAACTAATCCTAAAATAAAAAATAATAACAAGTCCATATCACCAAACAAGTTATTAAATTTTTTTGCATATTTTACATGATATTAAGAAATGAGTTAGCATATCTATATCATTGTGTAACATGGCAAAATATGAAATGAAAACAAAAAATTATTCCCAAATCTTTGAAAGAAGGTATATGTTTAAACCGACCAAGTATGGAATTTGGAATTTGAAAAACTGAGCAGATACCTATGAAGAGTATAAAGGTTGCGTAAATTTATGTCTACCTCAAGTGATAAATACTTGCAATTCTCCAAATCTATATCAAGTTGCAAAGGGAACTCATATTGATCACTTATTTGAAACAAAAAGATAATGTTAGTGTGTTAATTAATTAATTAGTATGCAAAGCTCAAAGATAATGTTGTTGTATATATATATATCTCAAATTTCCAGCACTTCAACGACCAAATGAGAAATGTACCCACTCAAAACTTAAAAAAAAAAAATAAAAAAGGCAAATAAAAAAATTAATGAAATTTGTATCTAGATTTTACTTGTTCATCTATGAATTAGCTAAACTTTTATAAAATTTGACAGAAAAATTCCTTATACTTTGAGCTAGATCTAAGATTTAGTAGGAGTTGTTCTGTTTTCCGAGCTGAAATTTCAGATTCTATTTGGTTACAGTTTTGGACAAATTTCAAGGACTAAATGATGTCCAATGCTCTTGAAAATTTATATGCATGTTCACTTATTAGTTAGTTACTTCCACAAAAAGTTTGGAGATAAAATACTATCAAATGAGAGTGGAAATCAAATTTTAATCAGATGCTGTCCAGAACCAATTTCCAGATTTTGATGTTTGCTTTGGGATGCTATTTCTTTGATTTTTCATGGTTGTTTGGGGGTCAAATGGATGGTACCAGATTGCTATTAGGTTCATCATTCACCTTGTTACTTGAATCAAGTGTTTTAAATTTTTGTTTCATTTATTTTGTTGCTACTGTTTTACTACTCCATTAAATTTCAAATTTAGTTTGTTTATTCATTTATCTGAGTTTGGATTCTGTATTAATATTGTTGTTATTTAATTTTCTTGATTCTTCAATTATAATGCCATTTACAGTAAATTAGCTAGCCAAACCAATTCTTAGCTTACCTGTACACAAAAAGAGAACTTCTCGATAAAAGTTTAGTAAACTTAGTTAGTTCTTGACTCTTAGGTCATAGCCAGCTAACAAATTACAATATATTAATAAATAAAGGGGACTATAGCTGAATTCAACTCAATGCACCATTTTTACTTGACTTCTAGTTTTTGACACAAATGCTGATTAACATCACCATTCAATGAATAAAAAAAAACTCAGAATTCTAGATTATCTAAATCAACAGTCCCAATCTGTAAGTTGTTATAAAAGTTATACACCCTAAAAAAACCAATTATGAAGACGCAAATGTTTTGTTATTTCATAATCAAGGCAATTAAGACCATTTTTGGTTTTTGCTTAATGAGAAAGGAAAGATTTCAGAAGAAAAGAAATGTGAATATCTATAACATTAGCCATGGTAATGAAAAATATGAAAATCGACCACATAATTTCATTACAATGTTTTGTTCTACAAAATGAACGATATATTTTCCTTTAAAGGTTGACTTGTCCCTCGCTAACCCAGTCAAAAACCAGGTTCATTGCAATCTAATAATTAAGAAACAATTAAAATTTATTCTAAAAGATTTTTGCAGAGTCAAAATGCTTGAAACAATTTCATTATTGTATTCAAGTTTGAAACAATCAAATTCTTCAGTTTAACTTGTTGTCTTTGCATTTTCCATCATGCGCGTAATAAATAGGTGGAAGCATTTGAACTCATTTTTGCAAAAAAAAAAAAATACCAATAGCAAACCCTATTTAACAGATAATATTCACGTAGTATACCTTATGGAATATGTTATTAAAAGGGTTGCACAAATAAGGCTAATAAGCTTACTTTGGGAAGACGTTGTTGTTCACCATTGAAGAAAACCATGAAAGATGTTTGGGCTAGAAACCATGAAATATGAGCTAGAAATCATAAAGAAGGAAAGACCTAAGTTTTAAACAATGAGAAGCTTTAAGCTTTAAACAATGAAAGAAGGAAATTTGAAAATTTGAAAATGAAAGAGAGAAATCATGAAGTAGTTTATGAGTTGGAAAGTTCTGGAAACAATTTGGAACAATGGGGGAAAAACCAAGAAAATTAAATAGGGAAATCTAGGTACGTGTAGGGGCTAGATGAAATTGGGGTCAAATTTAGTGTTGTTTTCATAAATAAATGTCACTAAATTATTCTCAATAATTTATTTGTGGCGTTTATGTATATAAACACTATTAATTTTTATTGATTACTGGCATTTTGAGTTATGAATATTTAATGTCATTTACAATAAAAGCACCATAAACTTTTAAAAACATAAAATTTAGCAGCGTTTATTAGTAAAATGTCACTAAAAAACTACCACTGTTTAACCATTTTCTTGTAGTAAAGGTTGTATACAACCTTGGGAACCGTTTATTCTTAGTGTCATTGCTTTTTGAGGGTTTCACAATTAGCCAGATAGGGCCTAACAAAAGAATGGCAAGGTTCCATCTCTATAATTTCAAATATGGGTTCCATTTGCTTTTGCACCAATTTTTCTAGTTGGTGCTTGCCATCTTCAACTTGGCCATATTACAACTATCACTAAATTCCCAAGGGATCCTAGTGACGTATTATATCACTTGTGGATAAAGAGGGTGGTTACTTCGATAAACGTGGGGCTGGCACTGTTCATTATGAGGGAGAACAATCAATGATTGTATTATCTTCAAGCATTGGGGCATGTGTGTGTGATTAGGCTGTCTTTAAATAACCACCTTAACTATGACAAACTCATCGTGGCTCGCATGAAAACTCTTGGTGTGTAATTCCCTTTTAAAATAAGATGGTCACATTACCAAAAAAAGTATTACCTATATAAATTTTTGTTGGTAATAATTTTACTAATAGATTTACTTATGAAAAATTTTTATCTATATAAGCATAATCGGTTATACAATTCTATTAATATTTATAAAATTTCACTGGTACTGACAAAATTTTTGGTCTATAAAAATATTTTTCTTCAGTATCAATTTTGCAAAAAAGAAATCAATTGGTAATAATTAAAATTTCATTAGTAATAGTTAAAATTCCATTGGTAATAGTTAATATTTTCGTCGGTAATACTTATTTTCCAATTATATTTTGTTTATAATTTTAGTCTATTTTCAAAATTTATTTTAAAGTAATTGCATGAATATTAAAATATACATAACTAAAAGAAAAGCAAAAAAATCTCTTTCATTTATAAAAAATATAATAATATTATACAAATTATTTATAAATTATAATTACATGAAAGCACCAAAAAATACAAGTATAAGAGCAAATACAATTGATTTTTGCAGCAAGTAGATACAATATAAATAATAAGACATATACATGAGGACAGAATGAGATATAGCCTTATGATGGATTAAAAAGTAGCTGCAATTATAAGTTGTCTTGGCAACAACTCCTAAAACTCCACATTAGGCCAAAGCTTCTTGACAAAGTGCAATGCCATTTTGTTCTCAATCTTAATTTTAAGGTCATCAATGATTGCTTCCTTCCACTCTAGAAGCCTTGGTTTAAACTGATGCTCTTGGTTTTAATATGGTTTTAATAGAGGAACAACAATAATAACAACATCTACTATAAATGTAGTTTCATTTTCCATTATAACCTTCACTCTGCTGTAACACCTAGCTATTTTTGTAAACTTAAGGACAAATTACATTACAAAATAGACATTAACTAGTAAAGTCACATCCATGCTACAGAACATACAAAGTAGTGAACTAATTATTCAAGTGAAATTACCTGTAACTCAAATGGATGTGAAGACTTTTGGCAAAAGTGTTCATAATAGGAAAATAGCCCCTAACCATCAGCCCATGACCACTAAGTAATAGCTTTTCTAGCATATAGAGGAAAAAAATGGTAAGAAGAAGAAATGGCAACTCTATAAGTTAAGTGAAACAAAAGAAAAGTAAAGAAGTTAAAAAATGTAGCTGAGAAGCATCATAATTAAGCAATTTAAAGAAATCTTAGTGTAAATTTTACTAATTTTCTTTGTATGCTAATTCTACCTAAACCATAGAAGACCATTTACTAGGTTATTTCATGATGCCTAATAAGAAACAAAATCAAGAGATCACTTGTAACTTCCCAATATCAATTAGCAAACATAATCACATTAGACTTTTAGTAGTCCAAATGGAACTCTTTGTGTAGTCAAGATAAACAAATAGTTGTTCAATAGTTTATTTCTTAATTATTAATTCAAATGCCAAAGATGTAAGATGGGGGACATATATATGATATAGAACAAGTATGAATTTGCAAAAAAAAAAAAAACATTATATTGGCAAGTTGATAGAAGTAAAACAACCAAGTTGATAAAAAAGAAAACAGCCTCATGTATGATCATCATGGCATTCAATCAACCAAAATATTATTAGTGTATGGTAGTTTTGAAATGACCAAATCCAATCAAGTCATAAAGGTGAAACCTTATATAAAGAAGAGACAATCGAAGGCATTTATTCTCCAAAGGGGCCAACATCATCTATTTATATCCCCTACAATTTAAAAGAGGAGTTTTTTCCTTCCTTGAATACTAAGCAAAATAAAAACATTGTAAGTGCAAAACTAGCAAAGTAGATGACTTAAAGTTCATATATTTTATTAAAAATTGAAAAGCACTTTGACTTTGCTAGACCAAAACAACATCTAAATTATTCAAAGTACTTAGTGACATGCAACATATTTGAAAAGTTTTAGAGGATATGTATCTATGTAATTTATACTCAAGTAAAGTCCACAGTTTTTTCTATTGCATCCCTAAACCTACCACACCAAAAAAGTGATGTAGAATAAACTAGGTATCAAAAGCAAAAAAATAGCAAAATAGATACTTAAAGCATGCATGACGAACTGGTATACAACAAGAAGGTTAAAAGTTGTCCAAATTTCATGATTGCTAGCTAAAAACTCAACATATTTATATTCCCTTAAATCAAAACAAAACATCACTAGAAATCCTTGTCAAGAGCTTTAAAAATGGAAAAATGTTTTGTTATTAAAAATGGACAGCTAGAATTACAAAAATGGTCAGCAAAACAAATTAACAAAAGGCCATTACAAAATCCATGTTCAAACAAAAACATTTCAAATAGCATAAGCCTTTCCATCAAGTAGCCAAAGTTAGCTCAAATGGAAACTAAAGCTAACTAATTTCAATATAAAGTCCTCAAGCAAGGAACTTTAATAAATTGGTTTATGAAAAAACTATTTATCCTACAATAAAATCATACTTACCAAAAAATTTCACTTAAACAAAGTTTTTCCAACTAATTGCAAGCCTTTGCTAATATATTTTCAATAAGGAATAGTATTCAAATATGTCAATTCAATAAGCAATGCTATTCAATTCACAGCCACACATGAATGGCCAAGCTAGCAACTAGCCAGGCATTAGTCATCACCAATATATCAAAAAAATATTAAAATCAATCTCATTTTTAAGCAAAAAGAAAAACCCATCTCAAAATCAAAACCAAAAGAAAAAGTGGGTGTATAACTTATCTACAGGATTTGAACTATAGAAAGAGAGAGATTATGAGGGAGCGAAAATGAGGGGTTGGACAGCACCATTTTATTATTAAAAGGCATTGAGAATAGATGCAACGGAGACAACATAGAGGAACGGGAGTGGTAAAAGTTAAGGTTGAGGTTAGAAGAAAAAAAGTAAGAGAATGAAAATGAGGAAGAGGAGTTATGAATTTTTTATTTAAAGACATTACCAACAAAAATTAATTTTTTTAAAAAATTAAATTTTAAATTTTTTTTAAATTTATTTTTTCACTAAAAATTTATTTTCAATGGAATTATCCATTGGTAAAACTCATACCAACTTCTTATGTTTCCTCTAAATTTTTACTTATGAAATACCAACGAAATATTTTTCATTGATAAATTTTGTCGATAATAAATCGATAATTCATCGTAATTCTTACATTATTTATTTTATTTTATTTCATTAATAACCCATTGATATTTTGTTGGTAATTACAGTTGAAAAAGTTTCATTGGTATTCAATAAATTTCTAATAATGCCATATGCTAGTGCAATAATAAGGGAACCAAAATTAGAGGATAATGAAGCAAAGTAGGTGAACATTATAAAGAATGAGAAGCTATCCTTCTTGAAGTTGGTGATGAAAAAAAACTTACTAGCACTATTTAATTACAAGCAAAGATAAGAACCTGAAAGCTACTGTCTAAGAGGTGTTGGGATATTGGGAGTACCAAAAAAAGTAGCCCTTCCATCCAAAGGAAAAGAAGGCCAATGTAGAGGCGAGAAAGGTAACTTGAATGTTTGCTCATTATGTTTGCTGGCTTGTTACTTTGGTTAGCTTGCTTGTCTTTTTTTGATGTACTAACATTGCTCTATGAATTATAGATTTATGCTTGGTTTTGGTATGGTGAAGATGGTTGTTGCCTTAAGGGCTTTGGTGCTCGTAAAGAGGTTAGTGTGCTAAAGATTGCTAGCATTCAGGGTGGTGTTTAGGAAGGAATAATTATGCCTTAAGTTATTAGTGTGTAAAGGAGTGCACAAGTTGGTGCTAGCATGTAGGAGGTTATGAGAGTGGGAAAGTTTAGTAGTACTAAGTGGTGTGGATGTTAGTAGGTGTGAAGGTAGTGGGAAAGGAGATTAGCATGCTTGATGCTAGGGTAATGGCTTAGGTTAATTTATTTTGACTTGTATTTTTGGGTTGTACAATATTAATTCTAATGTTTTATGTTGTTTTGCAAAGATGGATGGTGTTGCCAAGCTAAAAAAATCATGCAAAAAGGTAAGAAAAAAAGGAAGAGGTCCTTACAAGTCAATCCATCACCAATAAGGAAACAGGTTGTAAGTACTATCAAGGTGCCAACTATAGTGGTAACGACCAGTGGGATTCAAGCGTAACTTCTTTGGTGCTTACGATCTTGGTTCAAGTAGTTATGACGAGCACCACTACTCTTATAAAGGCTGCCATTGCAGGCTATTTTTCTACCATGTCTTTTATTATGCCTTTATCTATACCATTAACTATCATGATCCTTTCGATGGTTATGAGTACCAATATCAGTGTTTTTACAAATGAAGAGATGAAAGCTTCTTTAAAGGCTGACGTGCTAATTGTGAGCTATTTTGGCAAAAAGCTAAATTAGATGTCTATCGTTGACTTTAGGGCCGTTTGTGACAGGCTAATCTATAAAGTGTTTATGGGCTATGATGATCCCAGCTTGTTATGCACTAAAGATAGTGCAACAGTTCCAAATGCTTAGCAATCCATAAAACAAACTACTACTTGAAGTTGAGTTAAGCATAAGTTTTATGTTATTTTTTATGTTTTGAGTTTGTACTGTTCTTTGGCTAACTATGGACATTTTGTGTTTATGCAGTCTTTGGCAAACAAGGTGGGCTTGTATGAGAAAGTTAGGCTACTTGTGCTAGATTTCTAACATAAAAGGGACATATTGAAGGATGAGACTAAAGCTAAGGAAGCATAAGAAACATTATTGCATAAAAAGAATACAAAGATTGAAGGCTTGAAGCTCATGAATGTTGCTCTATAAAAGAATGTTAAGAAGATGAAGACAGAGGTAAATAAGATGGAAGACTTAAAGATCCAATTGAGGAAGGTTGTTGATAAGGCAACAACGATGTAACAAGACCTTAATGCTACCAATGCTTGCATGAAGTAAGTCAAGCATAAAATGTAAAGTTACAGGAGGAGAAAACTATAATTGTTACTCCTGCCAATCAAGTAGAGACAAAAAAAAACCAAAGTATGGCATAGGCCTAGTAACTTGAAGAGGATCTTGCCAAGTTAAAGGCAGAGTTAGAAATTTAATGTATCGAGTCTTTGAGATGGTTGGCAGAGCAAGAGGCTGAGTGGGCTGGCATTTGTCTATCCTCTAGTGAGTAGTACAAGTTCTCAGTCGTGTACCAAGTTCAACTCTAACTTGGGCCACTAATAGAGAAGTATTGACTTCTTTAAGATTAAAGTCCTATCTGAAGATTTTATTGTGGAGTTTTTTTTAAGATATGGCCCAACAAGAGAGACTAAGGATTTTAAAAAGCCTTGTTGGAGCATTTGTGGGACCTAATGCGAATGCTTTGCTAATTCCAACTCTAAATGTTTTAGTGAGTAGCTCTAAAATTAAACCTACTCTGGGTGAAAAGACTGATAGTGCTTCACTTCTTGCATTTAATGGTGCCAATCCCTTTACAACCACAATTGTTGTTTTAAGCTCTACTGCTCCTTAGGCTTATTTTTCTTTGTATTTTAATTTGTATACATTGATAGTTTTGTAATACATTTCATTTTTAATAAGAATTCAAAAGTTTTTATAGCAATTGCTTTTTCCTTTTTATCCACTTGTGTTCCTTATATTGTGCTTAATTTGAACCATGACTTAATGCTCTTTGTGTTTGTTTGTTAACTTAGTGTACAAAGTCTAAGTTAAAAGTCTTTTCAGTAATGGCAAACTTATGTCTACAACCTTATTGTAAATGGATTTTTATGGCAAAAGATAGTGTAATAATGTCTTAATTTATAGGCAAACTCTTTATAATAGTTTTTCTGTGTTATGAAGATTACTTGATGACAAGTCGTAATTACAACCAAGTGATTATTCTTTCGCTAAACCATTTTGCTTTGAGGTTTGATGCTAACCCTTTGTGTCACCATGGCTATCATAATGAGATTTTTATTTTTCTTAGAAAATTTACTAGAGTCTAAGTAATGGTATTCGGAGTAAGTAATAAAGGTAATATCAAGTGATAGCACCTAAGTGTAAGGAAAGCATACTAAGTATAATAGATAAAGTGTACCTTGATGTAGCTTGATGAACAATTACTATTAAGCAGTCAAATCCATTGGTGATGATGTAAAGTCTGGTATGGTGCGTATGACACATTAGGCATGTTGGCATGTAAGCCTTAATGTAAGCATAAGGCATGTTGAGTACATTGAGAATGTTGGTGTGAGGACCTTAACACAAAGTAAATGTAGCATAGGGAGCAAATTGAGCGTATCAACAAGAAGTGGGGTCTTTGTTCATCCATATGCCTTAATGCAAAGTAAATATAGGGCATAAGGGTATATTAGGCAGATCAATAGGAAGTAGGGTCTATGTTTGCCCATATTCCTTAATGCAAGATAAATATAACACACAGAGGTGTATTGAGAATGTTGGCAGAAAGTGGGGTTTATGTTCATTATATGCCTTAACACACATAAGGGTGCATTGAGTGTGTCGACAACAAGTGAGGTTTGTGTTTACTCATATGTCTTAACATGAATTAAATGTGGAGTGTAATGGAGAAAAGGTGGTAGAATGCCATCTTGTCTTTCATTAAGAATTCTTGTACGAGAATCTTGCAAAGGAAGCACATGATGAAGTAACATGATACTTTACAATGATGAAAGACAAGTTAAATAACAACATCAAAATTCAAGTAGATTATCATCAAAGAATGGAGGGACTTGATAGTCTAGTGTAAAATGTGGTAAAAAGTAATGCTTCTTCAAGTGGCTGGCATTCCACATCCTTGGTATAGGATTGCCCCCCAAGTCTTTCAACCTATATGTCCCAAAGCCAATCACAATAACAATTCTATGTGGTCCTTCACAATTTGGTGACAATTTCTTCTTTTCTCCTGCTAGTTTACTAACCTCACAATTTTTTTGTACCAGGTTGTCAACTTGAAACTATCAGTGCTTCACCTTGGCATTATTATACTTAGCAACCTATTAAGCCTAACGGCTATGTGTACTTCAATAAGTCCTTGGCCTTTTATAGTAAGTCCAAGTTATCTCCAAAGACTTTTTCATTCAATCTTAGGCTGAAGTCCATTTGTCTCAAAGTGTTCACCCAATCTTAATTGGTATCATAGCTTTTATCCTGTAAGTCAGGCCTCTTCAACCAAAGTGTCCTTAGCCTTATCAAGTTTCTTCTTCAAGGTAGTAAGGATCTTTTGATTCATAGATTCCACTTGGCTATTCATCTGAGGGTGTGCCATTGAATTATGTAGCAAGGCCACCATGAAGTTTTGACAAAACCGTTTCAATTTATCAACTTGAAATTGGGTATTGTTGTCTGTCACAATGTTGTTTAAGAAACCAAATCTACAAACTATGAACTTCCACGTAAATTTTCAATTGTCTTTACCATGATGGTGGTGACTAGTTCTGCTTTACCCACTTAATGAAATAATCACAAGCCACAATTATGAACTTTTTTCTAGGCAATAGGAATGGGGAAAGAGTCCAGGATATCAATATCCTTTTGTGTGAAAAGATAGGGACTGAAAATCTAATTAAGTGCCTTGACAGGTTGCTGACGCACCTTGGTAACCACTGTCACTTGTTGCACCTTTTCACTAAGTCAACTACATCTTTTTTCATAGTCAACTAATAATAACTTTGTCTCGATGCCTTATATGCCAAGGCACACCTACCTATATGGTGGCTATAATTGCAAATTTATAAGTACATAGATTGTACAAGTAGAAAGTTAAGATCATTCTATAGAAATTGAAAAAAAAGTGATTCAAGTACTGAAATTAGCTCAATTTTGTTATATTTGGAGAAATCAAAATAGAGATGCAATTACTTAATAAATAATCAAAACAAAATCTAAACAATGCAATCAAACTTATAAACATGCAATAACAATGAACTAAGATGAATTTAAACCAAATCTAAAGCAAACAATAAGTAATTAAATGCATTAAAATGCAAACAATTTAAATTAACCCAACCTAAACTTACTAGTAAGTTAAAATTAAAAAAATTAAGCATGCAAAACATGTATCAATTCTAAATAGAACCCTAAATATGTAAAGTATGTGCTTTAACTGAAATCAAGAACTAAAACTTATGAATTAACTATGCAATAACCAAAATAAACAATTAAACATGTAAATATAACAAATAAACAAGAACCGCACAAACAAAGATGAATTAACACAAAATTGAATTTAACTTAAGCTAGGATCGACAATCTTGGTCTTCTAATGTGGTAGACTAGTTGGTTTGATTGAAGAAAACTTCTTGAATGAAAAAGGTTTTCTAGAAGTAAATCTTGGTTAGATTGAAATGAATCTTTTCAAAGAAAAGTATCGAAACCGAATCTTGGCTTAGAAAGTGAATAGTTACCACCTATGCTTTTCTTGACGTGTTTCACTTCTTTAAAAGTAGAAGAGAAGGTGATTAGAACTTCTTAGAGAAGAGAAGAGATGGTTTTGTTTTACCTTGTTGTTTGCCTTCTACAAATTCAGAAGTTAAATTGTCTAGAACTCTTTTTTTTTTTCTCTTGCTTGAATTGAGTTTCTTTCTTCTAGATTTCTTGGAAAGTTATTCTTAAACTAGGACTCTTAAATGTACAAGTTTAAATTCTCTCTTATGTCACCCTTTTCATATACCCTTTATATTTTCGTGCAAATCCTATCTTAAGTAAAAATAAATACAATCCAAATAGAAATAGAAATTACAAGTCAAGGTAAGAAAATCGGAAGCTGTTTGGACTTTTCTAATGTGAACAGAGTTGCCAAGTCATCATGCCACATAAGCCTGTTAGCTCAAGTGTAGATAACAATATAACAGAGGGGGTGAATTAGATTTTTTTTTTGAAATTATTTCCCAAAAATAAATTTCAAATAAATTGAATGAAAAATTGAAATCAATAAATTTTCTTATACAAATTTGATGAGATTAACAATAATAAAGAAAATTGAAGCACATATAAACAACAATGAAAAATAAGAGAGTAAGGATAGAGAAATCAAACTTAAAGATTTATAGAGGTTTAATCCTTCTTTAAAAGTATCTACGTCCTTTCCCTTAGCTCTTCTAGCCAAACTCAATCCACTAGTTGAGAAATCTTTTAGAAGATATGATCTCTATCTTTTCAAAATTAAAATACCAACCACTATTGCTTTGTAGGACTCTACCTAATCCCTTACAAAACTTTCAAGAGGATACCTCATCTCTTTACTTACCAAGTCTTTTTTAATACAAAGGCTTTTGCAAACTATGAAATACCTCTTAAAGGTTGAGTGTTTACCTAATTTAAGTACAAAAAGAGACTAAATGGATACAAATGGATATTGAATACAATGATAAAGAATTTAAGATCTAAAAACTTGATTTTTTTTTAATCGCTTGAAAAAATTGAATCAATGCTTTTTGGGTGTTATCTCTTGGCTTCAATGGTGTTGGAAAAGCCCAATTTATAGAGAAAATATGTTTGGAGTAGTTGGGAATTGTTTTGAGTAGAAAATACACGTTTATCTCTTATAAACTATATGTTAAAGGCTATTTTGGTTGAAGGGATCAATTGGTTTTGATACGGGATTGATTGGTTCTTAAATTTCTCTCAAAATTTGACCATTACAATAGAATGGGTTGATCCCTTTTAATACATGATAGATTAGTTTTGCTGATTTTGCATATAAGGAGATTCTAGATGAATAGTGCTATTGGTTGTCTCCTATTTTGCACTTTACTCACTTGTTTAATAATACCTTGAGTTATACAACTCCAAATCAAGATCTATTCGAAGATTTAGAAATTAAACTTAAGGGGCTTTTTATCCATATAAAATTCATCATCTAATTCAATGTGTAAAAATTATAGTAAATTTTCAAATCTATCCCTTTTGTAGTTGTTGGACAACTACATAGTCTCTTGAAAAAATTCAAAATATTTTCTTAGAAAATTTGGATTTTGATTTTGTTTTATCCATAAGAAAGTAAACTCAAATAGCTTTCCATTCATATAAAATTAAAATATTAAAACTTTGTAAAGTAATATAGAAAAATAAAATGAACTCAATATTGGAAAACCTTATTCTCACAAAATATCTTTCTCTAGTTAATTCATTTCTCAAAACTAATGTTATCAAAATTGTATTAAGTCCAAGATGA
Source organism: Durio zibethinus (assembly GCF_047325235.1). NCBI lineage: Eukaryota > Viridiplantae > Streptophyta > Magnoliopsida > Malvales > Malvaceae > Durio > Durio zibethinus. The sequence goes on from NC_143166.1 coordinate 24,521,132, forward strand.
ATAGGTTCATTTTAAAAACAATAATTGGATTTTCATTTAAGCTCAAATAAATAATCTTTAAAGATAGTTTTAGCTTGAGAAATATAAAAATATAAAGAAATGTTTGCTCGAAATAGAAAAACATTTTAGAAAGAATTGTCCATCTTGAAAATTTATATTCTTTATATAAACATTAAGAGAAATCTTTTAAAATAAATTTTCAAGATATTTTTGAAATCAAATATCACTTTGAAAAATATATTGTTTGTTTAGTACCAAAAATAATAAAATTTAAGAACATATGCTAAATAAATGTTTTTCAAAATCTTAATCAAGTTTATTTAGCTTAATGTTTTGTCACTTCAAAATAAGGATCAACTCAAGGCTAACAATCTCTCCCTTTTTTATATGACAAAACTTAAAGATAAATTTGCTTAATGAAAAATTCTCTTTGAAACATTTAAGATTTTTTAAAACCATTTTGAAAAGCTCACCCTTAAACAATGATGTTTAGTAGCAAAACTCCCCCTTAACTAATACAGTCTTCATTCTAATCCAACACTTATAATCTGACATACATATATGTTAAAGCATATATATCAATTAGGCATATACATATATATATGTATATTAAAGCAAATTTGCCCACAAAATATTTCTCTCCTTTTTTATAGCAAAAAGGGCATCAATTCAAGAGTAAATAATATCATGCATAAGGAATCCATGTATTCATGTGTAATAAACACAATGAAGTTCACATTCTAATACAGTCTTCATTCTAATCCAGCATTTATAATCCAACATACATATATGTTAAAGCATATATATTAATTAAGCATATACATATACATATATATATGTATATTAAAGCAAATTTGCCCACAAAATATTTCTCTCCCTTTTTATCATAGCAAAAAGGGCATCAATTCAAGAGTAAATAATATCATGCATAAGGAATCCATGTATTCATGTGTAATAAGCACAATGAAGTTCACATACATGCATCCAAACACAAAAGTATAAAAGTATTTTAATGCATCCAATTTTAGCACAAGAGTATCAAATTTACTGCATGAAACTTATGAGCAAAAGGATAAAAGAATGATATGCATGCTACTCATAATCATGTCATTATTAAATGTGCTTAGAATTTAAAACATCAATGTCATGTAAGCTTATATTCAAGCTTATATATTCAAGCTCATACCAAATGTTAAAGAAATGTTATCACAAGCAGAATTGTATTCTAATAGTTCTTTTTTTTTTTAAATAAAGAGTTATTAGTTTAAGGTTCACACAATTTTGCATAAAAGGTATAAGCTATATCGAGGATAGGCATAAATTTCATAATGAGCATAAGTATCTATGAAAGTTAAAAAATTAAGTAGCAATTTTATTCACTAACTTTCAAAAAGCAAAAATATTTCAGGCATGTAAAAGATTCACTCAACAAATCTAAAATGATAAAAACAATCTTTCATAAGCATATCCTATCCAAACAAGAACCATCAGCTCATATATATGTTATGAAATATGAATACTAATGAGCAATGAGGTTCAATCATCATGTCATAACCAAAAATTTTATAAGCATGATTTTTCAAGCATGATGAACACATATACTATAGCAAAGAAATAATGAAAGTATAATTATTAAAAAATATTTTGAATGATTTTAATGCATAGTAATATTCCTAATCCAAACATATGCAAGTATTTAAATATATATTTCAATCAAAATCATACAAGCATATACAAATACATTTTAAATCATATATAGCAATATACAAAAAAAGATATAAACATTTAGGCATAATGTGGTACATGCTATCTCAATATTTTCAATCCATGAACATGTAGAAAATTTCAAATCATAAGTTCATAATCTATGAGTCAAAGCAATTAAAGTTCAAGAAATCAATATATTCAACTCATAGCTATGTTCAAAGATTTTATCTAAAGCAAATATTCATACATTAACAATTATTGATCTTATCAAAGTAATTAAGAACTAGGCATAAATATCAATCAAGATGCACTCATCCATCAAAGCTTTTAACAATGTTAAAACAAGTTCTATCAAGTAGCTTGACGACTAATTTGTGCAAAGTGTTAACCCATTCAAGCACAAATCATAATTTTGCACATAATATTTTTAGAAAATCATTCAAAGCAATGCAATCAAAGTGTATCTACTTTTTAAGCATATATCAAAGCAAACATTTATCAAATCATATATTAAACGTTATATACAGTTTATTTATAATAAGATAAAACAAGGAACCAATCGTAGACCTATAAAGTTTAGATTCAACACAATTACCTCTATTCTTTTCAAGTTTTGTTGTTATCTCATTTGGCTTTGAATTCTCCAATCCACTTCATTTAAGCAAAACTAGGCTCAATTAATGAAGATACTTTGCTTGCTCTACTTGAAATCCCAAAAAGAATGTTGATCTATTCATGCTTATTTCAAGTTTTCCTTGTATAGACTTAGAAAAATTCTTGACAAGAAATATTCATTAATAGCATAAAAAATACCAATTGATAAAGATTATACCAATTGTTAGAAAATGAATTTCATATTTTAAGTCATTATAAGCAAAAGAAATTTGTTCACTAAATACAATTTTCCAATTACAAGAGAGATATATTTTATCAAAAGAATATCATTAATTTAAGCTATAAGCCATAAATCACATTAAATGTCAAATAACACAATTGTGGCTCTAAAGCTAAAGTTCTCAATGTAATGTGCACAAACATCAACCTTCTAGGCTATATAGATGATAACTACAAGCAAGATATATTCAATATTCAAATATATATGCTCAAGGGAATTATAGCACAAGAGAAGAAATAAATATTAAATTAACAATTAAGAACAATCATAAAATATTTTTCAAAATTATTTCTATCATGATCAAACAAATAAAATTTTGACTTGTGGAAATAAGGCCTGGGATCAACAACATTTTGAAGCAAATTATGGCATGATTATGAAAATCTTTCAACTAACCCCTTTTGCAACTCATGTATGAAAATATGTTTGGACAATGTTTATGCATTGAAACCACTTCAAACAAGTTTGAAATGATCAAATGGATATGATAAAAGCACAAATCTCAATAAATGCGCACATTTCAATTTTCCAAACATCTAAACCCCATTTATGCAATGAATAGTATAAAATGCCCTTAAAACATTTAAACCTTTATGACTTCCATTCAAAAGACTTTGGAATAAGTTTGTAAACATTTCTCATAAATAAAAAACTTATTAGAGTCATAAAATATGTACAATATGAACAAATTTCTCAAACAAGCTCTTTAGTCCTTTACTATTGAAATATCAATATATACAATAAAAAATGCATTAAGACCATAAAAATCATATTGATCAAACTAAAATTACTCAATTAAATTTATTTATGTAAAACATACTAGGATAAACCATTCACAACTTGATATATTAAAGATTTTGATTTTTGATACTTTAAAACTCATTTTTGATTAAAAAAAGCCTTAATAAATCTCAAAACTAGTTAAGCTTATTTTTAATCTTCTTGAACTATTCCACCAAGTTTAAAATGATAAAACAAATTTGTTCAAGTGGTCATATGGCCTTGAAACGAGGCAATTAAAAAATCTTTTAAACCCCATATTTCCACGAAAGAGGCTTTTAAGATGGGCAAATATATTAAAATACATTTTAAACTCTTTAAACCATTTAGAAAAGTTTCATATCATAATTTGAAATTGTACAAATGGTTTTTGTGCCTATAAATGATAAAAAATAAGAAGATTTGATATTTTAAGCTTCAAAATTCTTTAAGACTTACATGTAACATTATGAAAAATTGAAACCATTGCAAGGTAATCAAATTTTTTTTGTTTGAGCAAGTTTAAATCATTGAACTCAAGATATTCAAATTCATTTACACTTAAAAATTGCTAAAATAAAATTTCACATTTTAAAGATTGACTTTTGCATAAATGATTTTCAAACCAAAACCTAAAATTTCAAAATTATTAAGCTTTGTATGCTTCGCCTAAGTTTGTGCATAAATATAAAAACCACCAAACAAGCACAAAACTCAATCACATCAAGCATGTCAAGCATATATCAAGCATTCAAGTATAATGTCATGCTTATGTTAATGCTCATAAATAAATATATATTCAATATAAAATCAAATTCACTAACCATATCAACATGTAAATATCAATCTTTCAAGAACAATTGCAATACCATACACAAAAGCTCTTTGATTTTAAGCATAAATATATCTCAAGTAGTTAACCAATAAAATCAATTTCAACAAGCATGAGAATGTATTTATGGCAATGTCTTTAACCAAACATATACTCCATTATGCAATTTAAAATATATGAGTTATCAAATCAATTTTGGCAATCAAGGGATGAGGATAAAGCATATATCAATAACAATTAACCATTCAGTATTCAAGAAGATAGACAACCAATTTCAAATTCACTTTAAATAAAAGTTTATAGGTTACCCATCTCTAATGTATGTCTAGAGTATTCATTCTTCAAAAGTACATTGTAACTCATTGCTCTAGCACACCAATAAGAGACATTCTTTATTTGATTTTTGGTACCTAAGTTGCTTTGGGTTCTTGAGAGCTAGTGACTAAATCTCTAGTTACTTTTGAAACCCATACTTACCTAATTCTAAATGGGACTTTTTTTAATAGGACAAGTGAATATGGTATGACCATAAAATTTACAATGATTGCATTTTACAAGTTTGGCATGTGAATTTTTCAAAATATTTTGTTTTTCATTTATCAAATCAACAAACTTCCTTTTCAAATCAAAATTTCCTTTTACTAATATTTCATTTCTCTTTTGGCATGCATCAAAATTCATTTTCAATTTTTCATTTTGGCTTTTCAAATCATTCTTTGTATTCATCAAAAAATCATTTTAAACACTTAATTTTGAAATCATTTTATTGTATTTCAAACTCATTGACTCAAATTCCATATCTAGATCATCAAATATATCTTTTTATTCATAAAAAAATATAAGAGCTAGAATCACAAGGTGAGGAATTTAACTTGGGCTCTCCATGAGCCATGAAGCATGAAACATTTTGGTTTAAGGAGTAGCTTGCACTTGGTTTCTCTTCTTTTCTTGTTTTCCTTTACATCTCTTTAAGCTTATCCTATATCTCTTTTACCATGGAGCAACTTGAAATATTGTTGAAATTCTCATCATTCGTGGCACAATATAACGTGTTCATAGCCTTGTAATTTGCTTGGATAAGCTTCAAGTGCTTTTCATCCAATTCTTTATCATAAGTTGGAGTATCAAGCTCTTTGCTAAGAATCATCCAAACTTCCATGTCATGAACAATAATGAAAACTTTCATTCTTATCCTTTATTGAGTGTAGTGTGAACTTTCAAACATAAGAGGCTTCGGGATGGATTGCTCTTCACCAAACGTTACATAAAAAACTTGAGCCATAAGATAACTCTTTGGTTGTTGACCTATAAAAAAAATAGAGTCCAAGCTTTTATAGAATTGTTAGCTCAAGTGTAGATAACAATTCAATGGGGGTGATTCGAATTTTCTCCAAATTATTTCTCAAAAATAAATTTCAAATAAATTGAATGGAAAAATGAAATCAATAAAATCTTTGATGCAAATTTGATGAGATTAACAATAATAAAGAAAATTGAAGCACATATAAACAACAATGAAAAATATGAGAGTAGGGATAGAGAAATCAAACTCAAATATTTATAGACGTTAGGTCCTTCTTTAAAGGCACCTATATCCTCTCATTTAGCTTTTCTAACCTAGCTCAATCCACTAATTGAGAAATCACTTGCAAGATATAATCCCTATCTTTTCAAGATTAAGATAGCAACATCTACCCTTTTGTAGGATTCTATCCAATCTCTCCCAAAGCTCTCAAGAGGATAACTTTCCTCTTGACTCACCAAGTCCCCTTTGAATACAAAGGCTTTTGTTAACTATGAAATACCATTCAAAGGTTGAGTTTGACTAATTTAAGTACAAGAAGAGACTAAATGGATACAAATGGATATTGAATACAAAGATAAAGAATTTAAGCTTTAAACACTTGATTTTTCTTATATTACTTGAAAAATTGAATCAATGCTATTTGTGTTGTCTCTTAGGTCTAATGGTGTTGGAAAAGCCCAATCTATAGAGAAATTATGTTTGGAGCCATTGGAAATTGTTTTGAGAAGAAAATACATGTTTATCTATTAAGAACTTGTCGTTAAAGGTTGTTTTAGTTGAAGGGATCGATTGGTTTTGATAAGGGATTAATTAGTTCTTGAATTTCCTTCAAAATTTGACCATTACAATAGAATGGATTGAACTCTTTCGTACTTGATTGATTAGTTTTTGTTGATTTTACATACGGGGAGATTCTGGATAAAAGAGTTTCATTGGTTGTCTTTTATTTTGCACTCTACTCACTAATTTGATCATTCTTGAGTTATACATTTCCAAATCAAGATCCATTTAAAGATTTGAAAACTAGACTTAAGGGGTTTTCTATCCAAATAAAATTCATCATCTAATTCAATATATAAAAATTATAGTAAAATTTCAAAACTACCCTTGTGCGGTTTTTAGATAATTACGTAGTCTCTAGTAAAAATTTAAAATCTTTTCTTAGAAAATTTGAATTTGAATTTCATTTAATCTATTAGAAAGTAAACTCAAAGAGCTTTCCATCCATATAAAATTAAAATATTAAAACTTTGTAAATTAATACAAAAAAATAAAACAAATTCAATGTTGGAAAACCTTGTTCTCATAAAACATCTTTCTTTGGTTAATCCATTTCTCAAAACCAATACTATCAAAATTGTATTGAGTTTAAGATGAATAAGTTCACTTTAACAATAACAATTGGTCTTTTATTTAAGCTCAAATAAATAATCTCTAAATATAGTTTTAGTTTGAGAATTACAAAAATATAAAAAAAGTTTGTCTAAAATTGAAAAATATTTTACAAAGAAATATCAATCTTGGAAATTTGTATTTTTGATGTAAACATTAAAAGCAATCTTTTAAAACAAATTTCCAATATATTTTTCAAATCAAATATCACTTTGAAAAGCATATTATTTTTTTAGTACCAAAAGTAAAAAATTTAAGAACATGCATTAAATAAAATTTTTTCAAAATCTTAATCAAGCTTATTTCTCTTAATGTTTTTTCATTTCAAAATATGGATCAATTCAAGTCTAACAATGCCTCTAAGTCATCTGTCTTGATAAATGAGAAAAGACTTACTACCATGTCATCTATTAGTAATCTCATGCATTACACACTACATAAACTACCATGGATTTGCATTCAACTTGAAGTTACAATTTGACCTTCACCATATCTGAATATGCCTTTCTTGATTTTTGTATGAATTTTTTGAATTTTTCATCAAGTGAACAATTCTAGCTCCTTTAAGGTTGGCTAAGCAAATCTTGCATAATTTTTACACTATCACTTCAAATTTTCCAAGAACTCTATGAATTAACAAGAACATATCCAAAACAGTCCAAGATTCATTCCAATGTATCAGAAATCATCCAAGATTGATAAAAAAACTTTCAAGATTCTTTAAGATTCATCAAGATTCAATCTTTCTTTCAAGATTTCCTACAAAATAGCAATTTAAGCACACTAGGAGTAAAAAGATCATTATTTCACCAAGAACTAAGCAAAAGTAACTCATTTAAACACTGAGTAACTATATTTCATAAAGTTATTCCCACATAAATCACCTTTAAGACATAATTTGCCTTGTTGAGTGTTAAGTATCTGAATAATGAGGAGAAAAATGCTTTCTTCTAAAAAGTGTTGCCAAAAGTATAAACCTAGCTACTTTTTTTTGAAGTTTCCTAGTAAAACTAGTTCGAAGAGAGGTATCGTTGCCCTTAAAGAAGGTGATGAAAGAGGTCATCCAATTTTGATTTTCACCTAGGCATAATACTAGTAGGCTATAGTAGTAGGGCATTTGTACATACTCCAATAAGATTTTCCCCATTTTCTTAATCTCAATGGAAGCTGCTAACTTTAACAAGTAGTCCACCTTTGTGTTATTGCTATAAAGGACCTATTATAAAAAGATGGTGTCGAATGATTGACTAAATTGGCAAACGATAACATGATACTTGGCCAATGTTAGGTCTTCTACTTCATACTTATTGTTCATTTGGCAACAAACTAGTCAGTGTAGAATGTTAGGCACTTTACATTTAGACTAACTACTAATTCTAATTCAATGATCAAGGCTTTGTACTCAATGACATTATTAGACATAGATAATCCAAATGATAGTTTGTACCATCATTTCAGTTTATGAGGATTGTGAGTACAATCCTTACCTTTAATTCATCCATGCTAGAGAAACCATCCTCATATAATATTCAAGTGCATGCTAGCAAAGGTCTTATCATCTATTGTGTACACTTAATCATTTGTGGGATAGGTTCTAAAAGGGTGGGGAGCTCAAGCTATTATTCTTTATCTTGCATCTTTTATATTGTCAATTGTGGCTTGTTTGAGTAAATCACTATGACCTTCAAGGTGAAAGAGCACTTATCAATAAAGTCCACCAAGGTGTGGGCTTTAATGACTTCCTTAAGCTTGTACTCGATGTGTAACTTGCTAAGCTCAACACTCTACTTTACCAAACTTCCTATAGTGTTGATCTTATGCAATACTTTCCTAAGGGTTTGTTTGTTAACAAAACGATGGCATGGGCTTGGAAGTACAGCCTCAGATGGTGCATAACCATAATTAAAGTGAATGCAATTTTCTTTGATTGTGTATAGTTAACCTTACCATTTTGCAATGCCTTGCTAGTGTGGTACATTATCACCTACTTTTTATTCTCTTCTTTAATTAAAATTGTTGTAATGGTTTCATTACAGGCATTTAGGTAAATATATAAGGGTTCATTGAATACAAGGTTGATGAGCAAAGATGGTGAGGTGAGGTATTATTTGAGTTTTTTAAAGGCCTTTGGACATTAATTATCTTACTTGAACCTAGAGGTGCTTTAAAATAATTGAAAAATGAAAGGCATTTGTTCATTAGTTTTGAAACAAAATGGTTGAAAGATGCCATTTGCCCTATCTTCTTTTGCATCTCCTTAGTAGTTCTTAAAATTCAATTTCAAGATTGCCCTGACCTTCTCTGAGTTTGCCTTAATACCCCTATTGAACACCATGAATCCTAGGAACTTTTTTGCCTCCATAGCAAAGATACACTTGGTAAGGTTCAATTTCATATTATACTAGCGAAGTATAGAAAAAAGCTTCTTTTAAGTCTTTCACATGTTACTTTAGAGAAAGGTTTTTTACTAATATGTTATCTACATACATTTCTAGAGATCACCTAATATGGTTTTTGAAAATTTTATTAACTAACTATTGGTAGTGGCTCCTACAATTTTTAAGAAAATTGTTGCTTAAAAGGAAATGTAGCTTTTGGAGGCACATATTTAGATCTTTCTAAAGTCCTTATATTTGAATATGGAAAAACCATAGATGATTGGACACAATCCATGTTTATTGTAGTAACCCACTTTAAAGATCAGTGGAATCAAGGAAAATTTTTAAATTATTTTTGTGGAACTTGGCAAGGAGATGTTTTACAGTTTTTAAGAAAATGAGAAAATACGACTTTGGGAAAAACCTAGAAGTCTACAATTTTAGCTCAAGGAAATATTCCTGATTTACTAAAATATCTAGTAAACGTTTTAAAAAATGAATTTTGTGGAACTCTTGAAGATTTAGATGCAAATTTTGAAGCATAGTTTATTTTATCTAAACTTCAACTTTGTAACATCCTAAATCTGGATGATTTTTTAAAAAAATATATGAGTGAATTTCAAAGATTGAATGAAGAACATTCAAAGTTTTGGTTAGAATAATATTTTCATAAGCTTCCCTCACCATGGGATGAATTATGTTTACAAAATTATTCTACATTTTTAGAACTTAGACTAAAAAAGTCTAATGTTGCTAATCGTAGTATCAAATTATATGATTCTTTGGGAAGTATAATAAGTTATATATAACAATAAGTTGTAGAATATTGCCTTAAACAAAAGGTTGCTAAGGAGATAAAGAGTAAACTTAGTCATAAACAATGTACTAAGATACTCAGAAATGAATTTACTTTTGGCTATAACAAATAGACCAAACATTATAAAAACCATTTAAAAAAGAAACGATATTTTATGAAAAAAGGGAATAATTTTAAAAAACCAAACAAAAAATCTAGACAAAAATTTATTGTTAAAAGAAAACCTACTAAAAAACAAAAATGCAAATGTTTTATTTATGCGAAGAAGGTCATATTGCCACTAATTGTCCTAAAAAAGGACAAAGTGCAAAATGAGTCATGAAAACCCTAAAAAAATGAGGTCTTTAAATCTATTTTGCTAAAGAATCATCAGATGAAGAAATTTTGTATGAACCTAATCTTGATTCTTCTAATAGCAAAATAGAATATATTTTTATGAATACTGAATCTAAACAAGATATAGTATCAGAAACCTTTTCTAACGTTGATAATCAATCAACAAAGAAAGAAATGATGTCATTAAGAAATATCATGAGAAAAACTCATCATATTTTTAATGTACAGCTCAAAAAATTACAAATCATAAAAAAAGATGAAGTTTATAAAACAAATTTTTTCAAAACCTTTCAACCTTTTATTAAGCACCATATAGAAAAAGTATACGGTCATACAATTGCCAGTGATTCTAAATAAGGATTAGTAGAAATTTCTTTATTTATAAAAGAAAAAATAAGCCATTTTCTCAAAAAAATTCCAAAAATAAAAGATATTCATATTAGAATTATTATGATTACCATTAAACCACTTTTTATTTCTGGAAAAGACATTCCAATTTTAGTTGTTTTAATGGATAAAAGCTTTTCAGACCCTGAAAATGCTATAATTAGAGGAAGCTAATCCAATTTAGCTTTAGGAGTTGTTTTATTTAAAATAAAACAAAATTATTTTATTTCTATTCTTGACCCTTTAATAGAAAAATGTTTATGTTTCAGGATCAAAATAAAAATTTATGATCTTGATGAAGTGGCTCATGATCTTTCCATTAATTGGATTACTGTTTATGAGTTCACTAATGTTACAACAACCTCTATCAAATAGATAGATCCAAAAATTATTGAAAATTTTGAATCATAACCTTTTAATTCAAAAATCAAACCTCGATTTATGGATCTTAGAGATTTAACTGTCCTAACAAGATGGTTATTAGAAGATATAGATAACGAAAAACCTATAAGCAGCAGAGTAAATTCTCTTGAATATTTTAGTTTAAGAAAAAATTTTATTTTAAAAATCCTGCTAATCCTAATCCTGGATTAGTTCTTCCTCCTTCTAATATTCCATTATCTAATCAAGATAATGATGATATTGAAAGTTTAAGTAGCAATCAATCATTTGCTACTCCTTACAAAAACTTTTTTTCTAGTTTTCAAAGATCTTTTCGTACAAATAGTGCACAAATCCCTATTTTCCTTGGAGATGATCAATTTCAACCTTTGGTTTTTCATATAGTAAATTCTGTTTTAAACTTTGAATCTTTTTCCAAAAAAACTAGAAAGGAACTTAAAAAACTACATATCTCCCAATATAAAATTGGAAATGACGTATAATTAGTTTTTCTAATAAACAACCAAAAAGTTGTATCCTTATCTTAAAGGAGGATTTTGGTTTAAAAAATATAAACCTTATTCTCTTCATATTCTTATTGATATTAGAGTAACAATCTTTAGCTATTGAAAAAAATGCTTTACCATTAAACAAATAGGAGCTTATGAAACATCCTATGGCTATTATGGTATTGATGGTAAAGAAACCATCATTTGTTTTAAAGCAAAAAATAAACCTACATATTTTAATAACACTAAATTTATGATTGCAAAAATTATTTGTTTTCCTGATATGCATGGAGATATCCTTCTAGGAACAAACTTCCTACATAATTACTTTTCTTTGAGTCTTTATAAAAATAATATATTTTTAACAATAAATAACCAATCTATCAAAATACCACTTGTTAAAGATCACAAACATGTTTGTGACAAAATTTTTTATCCAAAACCTTTATCATCATAAATCCAAATAATCAATGAAAAACATTGGTTATACACGGTTTTAAAAGAAAATTTTAGTAAAGAACCACTAAAATTATGGTCGAGAAGCCTTTAGTTTTGTGAGTTAAATATTATAGATCCAAACAGGATTATACGAGTAAAACCTATGATCTATACAAAATAAGATATACACAAATTTGATTTACAAGTTTTTTATCTTCTTTCAAAAGGGTTAATTGAACCAAAACTAGCCCACATTCTAGTCCTGCATTTTTAGTCTGAAAATCATGCAAAACAAAAATGTGGCAAATCTCGCATGGTAATCAACTATAAGAGGCTTAATTAGAATTCAGTTTTCAATGGTTATTTCACACCTAGAAAAGATGTTTTGACAAATCTAGCAAAAAAAGCTACTTATTTAAGTAAATTTAATTGCAAATCTAGTTTTTGGCAAATCATTCATTCAGAAACCTCTAAACCTTTAACTACATTCAGTGCACCAATAGCTCATTATCAATGGACTATTATGCCTTTCAGTTTATGCAATGCGCCTTAAATGTTTCAGAGGTGGATAGACAAAATTTTTTCTAAACATGCAAAATATTATTACGTTTATATTGATGATATTTTAGTATTTTCAAATTCTCTTGATGAGCACAGGAAACACCTGAATTCAATTGCTTAAGAATTTATTACTCGTGGTATTATACTCAGTCCAAAAAAGATTGAGTTAGAAAAATTTGAAATAGAATTTTTAGGATTAAAATTATCTTCATATGGTTTTACTTTACAAGATTATATTATTTCAAAAATCAAAGATTTTATAAAAAAATTGGAAAATAAAAACATTTACAACCATTTCTTGGTCGTCTAAACTACAGAAAATAGTTCATAAAAAATCTCTCTAAAAAAAAAGAAATTTTTACATGAAAAAGTAAAGAAAGATGCTGATTTTACTTGGACATCTTTTAATTCTAATATTATTAAACAAATAAAATAGTATTAAATCAAATTCCCAAAGTATATCTACATAAACAAGGTGATTACTTAATTTTAGAAACTAATGCCTCAGATGAACACTAGGAATGCATTCTTAAAGCAAAAGTTCAAAACAATGAGCTTATATGTGGTTATAATTTTGGCAAGTTCAAACAAAATGAGCTTAAATATATTATATGCAAAAAAGAATTATTAGCTATAAAAAATGTGATTACTTGACTTCATATTTATCTTGCCCTAGAACATTTTACATTCCAAATTGATAATCGATTAGTAAGGGATTTTTTAAAAAATAAAATGATAGAAACTAATCCAAGTAGGATTAGATGGTATAATTTTTTATGTCAATAGAATTTTACTATTGAATTCATTAATGGTGATAAAAATTTTCTTGTAGATTTGCTCAGTAGGTCGATGGACAAGGGCAGAAAACCCTTGAATAATTAGAAAGGATGGAGAAGTATCAACAAGAAGCAAACTAAAAAGGCTTTAACTTTTTCTCCTACATTTTTTCCATCATCACCAAATCCTAACCCAAGAATTTTTATTCATACTCCTCATGGATACCTACCCTATCAAATTCCACAAAGACCTTATCACTAGTTTCCTGCATTACAACAAGTAAGGTAGCCTTCTTTCTCTTCACAATTTGCCTAGGATCTAAATCAATAGACACCTATTTCCTACTCAGAAATCAATAGACACCCATTTCAATTTTCTATGATCTAGGTCTTCTAGTTGACATATACAATATGCTTAACAACATATGAAAATCCTATCTCTCTAAAACAAAGCCCAATTCAAAAAAGGGATGACGAAATTAGCTAAATTTTTAGCTAAACAAGCTAAAGAAAAATAGCTATTTGATCAATTGGTTTTAAAATAACTTCTTTCTACATATCTAATAAAACAACAAGATATTGACTTTTTTGCTATTGAAGAAAACCAATTTTCTGTTCAAGAAATAAATAGCTTTTGGAATCTTTGTGATTATTTTGAAGATAAACAATCTTCTAAATTAATCCAACTGAAAAGAATTTTGTTATTTGAAAAAGCTGCAATATTTCATAAAATAAATCTTTCTATACTTCTTGAAACAAAAAAACTCTTGCAAGAAAATTTTTTTGAACTTTATTTCTCCACCTATTTGCAAACAACAAAATTGGGTGAACAAATACTAAAACTAAAATTCAGACTTGATCATGAATCATTCGATATGAAAAGTATCAAGTTAGGAATTGTTGGTGAAATTGTTGTTTAGAATTTTTCCTTTCACCATTTTACTTATTTTTCCTGCTTTTATCTAGTCCAAATTCTCTGAGTTTCTCAAAAATGACAAACACTTCTTTTACATTCATATTATCATTCATAGTTTCTTGGAATGTTATCAAAGAGAAAAATTCTTTCATCTGTATCAAATATAGGAGATCTCTAAACTTATGATTGGACTATCTTTGGAACCACCAATGGATGTTCTGAAAATTTCAGAAGAACCAAACAAAGCCATTCAAAAGTACATTGTACCAAGATATCAATTCCAAATAGGACTATCTATGTGAATTTGTCAAAGCATCTATTATCTTTAGCAACAACACAATTCTACCCAAGTATATCCACAGTGACAGATAGTAAAAGAATTTTTGTTAAAAAATTTTATGTAGCTGCCAACAATTTTGAAATGGTAGTAGAACCTCAGGTAGTTGATTTACTACAAAAATTATAAAAAATGGAAGATATTGATCACCCATAACATTTTTTATATCAATACTAAGAAGGTTTGCAAATGTAAAATAAATCTAGAACAAAATTCCCACAGTTTTTTAACCTTAAAGACAAAGAGCTGATTAATCTAGATAACATCCAAGAAGGATAAGCTAATCCAAGCTTATCTTCATTACTATAGTAGATAGCTAAAAGACAACTTGGTCTCCAACGAAAATCACTATAACAGATAAGCTGAAAGACAATCGATAGCTACAGTAAAAAGTGTACAAAAAAATGTAGCACACAGTAAATAGATTGGTACGAAAGCCTAACCAAGGTTAACCAACCATAGTTAGATTTTGCTTATAAATAGATATCATTTTGTAAGAAGAAGGCAAACTCTTTTGTAGCCTTTCTTACTACAAACCTTTTCTTTCTACCATCATTTTTTACATTTCGCACCTTTCTCTATAAACTATAAGCTTGTTATTTTCTTTCTTTTCTTTTCATTTCTATGTTTTCTTATCTTCGCTTGTAAATGGTATTTTAAAAATGCATTCTTGAAGCTCAACTTTTAGTGAGCCATAGAGGAGTCCATTAGTTTATCTATAGAGGGTAGGGAAAATTGTCTTTTGGATAAACCTTATTCAAATCCATGAAATCCACACACATTTACCATTTTCTATTGGCTTTCTGCACTATAACTACATTCACTAACTAAAAAAGATACTTAACTTTCTTCATATACTCAATAGCTAATAACTTGTCAACCTTTTGTCTTACTACCTATATACGCTTAAGAGTTAAATACCTCTTTTTATATCTCATTGGTTTAGCTATTGTGTCCACATTAAAGTGGTGTACAATTACCTTCTTATCAATACAAAAAATGTCAACTACCAACCAAGTAAACACATTTGTGTTCTTCTGTAAGAAAAGTTGCAACATTCCCATAGCTTTTTGATTAAGTAGAGAACTTGTTTAAATGACTAGGTGCTAATAGGGTGGGAACAATTGGACCTAAAGTGTTTGCTTAATAGGGTAAGCCTTGTGTTGGTTGGTCTCTTCATGGATGTCTAAACTATAGGTGTTGAGGGTTTGGGCCAAGGCGGGGTTGATAACATGTACTGATGTCGACTATTGGGGTTACCCCTAATCTACCCATTAGTTCTTGTTGTATCTTCTTGAATTGTTTCCTATTCAAATTCTAACCTTTAAGTTAATCATAATGATAATAGTGTTGGTATTTGCCTTATAAGCTAAATCTTTTTTTGGCTAAAGCATTATCATGCTTGTGATATTTTGATATTTGATATCTTATAAAGGTCTTGATTAGTTATCATTTAGTTCATATACATGTATTTTATTGTTGATGCTTATATGATAAAGTCCTCAGAATATAAATGAAACTTTGCATGGAAATTACAATGAGATTGTAATTATGAGATCATCATTGCATGAAAACTATATATTCTAAAATAGTTCCTAGTCGATGCTTTATCAAACAGAAGACATTGATAAAAGTTTTAGAGACTAGCACATGATTATGCTCTTACTTATAAAGCAAGGAACATATCTCATAGGTTGAAGTTTGAGTAAACTTGAGCTAACATGTGAGTGTTTGTTACAAGATCAAGTCCACTGAACATGATCCAAGATGAGAATGCTATATAATAGTTCACATAGTGTCTCTAGCTAAATTCTCATATGATGGTTGTATAAGTGATCTTTTGACTTAAGATTACTTATGATCTTATATGATGAATGTTATACTTTGACTTTACTTTACTTATGGTTGTAACCAAGAATGCTTCAATCAAATGTTATTGGGTATAATATGAGGTATATAAAGATGCATGAAGTAATCAAGATGGGATTCATCACCTTGTATGATTAAAAAAGTATCTCAATTAGTTTTAATTGAATTAACTTGAGAAATATTTGGTCAAAATGAAATAAGAGTTTAGAATTATTCTAGAACTTATTTGTGAGTTAATATTAAGGACAAGATTTAACATTGTTGAACAACGTTAAGTAGACACTAAACCATACTCAATGTTCAAGCCGAGATACTAAATGGGGAAGAATATTAATTATACATTGAGATCATTCATAGATCGGTTGTCAAGCCATATTGACTTTTTTAAGCAATTAGGGGTCATGATAATATAGCTAGCATTGATCATGATCTATAAACATAAGATTGGCTAATTGGAGAATTAGTGACAAAGTAAAAACATTGATCAATCCATAGTTGAATGTAAAGGCTAACAATGCTTATGTTTATTATCAACATGTTAAAAAACCTAATAGGTCACACATAATAGGACAATTGTGAAAGATTAAAATTGGGACAAATTAAATTAAACTTAATTTGGTTTTGGTAAGACCAAAAGATAGAGGAAATAAAACAAGAGAAAGAAACTTTCCTTGTTTAATGTATTCGGCTAACATGGGGATTAATTTGGAATTATACAACTCATGCATTAACCTAGTGTAGTTGAATATCCTTCTATAAAAAAACATGAGTAGTTGCCCTTCTTGTAACACACAAGACATATTAAATGAAAAAATAAGCTAAGAGCAACTCATAGTAAAAACTTAAGAGAAAACAATAGGCTTTAGAAAATATTCACTAACTAGAGTGTAGTTTGTGTTGTTCCCAGTCTTAGAAAAGGTTCTTTCACAAGAGTTCATGTGGATCACCATTAGAAACTGCATGTTTAGGCAGCTTTGTGGCTTGGAAACAACTTTGGAGATCATTCACTTGAAGCAAAACAAATTCAGCATAAAAAGTAAACTATTTTAGCTAAAACCTATGGTATATGTATGTATGGTATGTTTGTATGATTTTGTTGATTGATCTTGGCTTTAGGAAATTAAAAATTTTAAAATTCTTCAACTTTAACATTGTATGATGATGTATAATTTTCTTCAAGTGGTATTAGAGCCTTATCAATATAGATTAGACAACTTGGAACTATGTTTTGTTGTTCATCATATTAAAACTATTTTGGTTGCAATATGTTATTGTGATATAGAAGTTAGAAAATTAATTTTTTTTTTTTAGTGTTTTGATTGGATGCTTTTAGAATATCAAAGCATGATGTCTTAGATTGATTGGGTATGAATATTATGATTATTGGACTCCTTTTGCATGCTATATGAATTTTTTATTTGTAATCTATCCACAAATAGGAAAATTCAATGGTATGATATTGTGAAAATTGTTTCTCACTCTAGGGTTATCATTTGAAACTTTAAAACATGAAAATATACATATTGATTATCATTTTGTAAAATTTTGAGAATTCTTGGAGTTGATTTGGTCATTCAAAAATTGTGAAAGTTTAGCCTAAAATCTGTCAATGGCAGCCCTTAATATGATTATAATAAGTAGTTTTCTTTATACAACTGGTATTCTTAAATGTTAAGAGACTTTAAAAACTTGTTCACTAAAGTTTTAATGAAATCCAACTTGGAAATCAATATTGGGAATCTTAGAAAACTTGTTCACTAAGATTTCAAGATTTGCTTCATTGACCACCAAGTATAGTGCACTAGTTTTGTAAAAGTCAAAGTAATTGTTACTTGCGATTAAAGAATCATGAGAAAAGACATAAGAAATCATGGGAAAGAGTTTAGAACTCTTGCATGATGGCCTAGTAGGGGCAGCATAGCAGCCAAGGCCAAAACTACCAAGTCCATTTATGCAATCCTAGCCACACATTACTTTTCTATATTGAATAGGATATGGCCAAGCCTTAGTTTGACATTGATCCTTGTTAAATTTGGATTCCTAAATGGTTTAGGTTTTGAAATTAGATTTCATATTAAAATCCAAATTGAATTAGAATTTCTAAATTGTTCGGAACTTCTAATTAGTAAGAAATTACTTCATTACAACACCTAGTTGGACTAGGATATTCTCAATGCATGTATTTTAGCTTGATTTTAATCGACTGGCATTCCTAAATGGTTATAGTGATGTTAATCATGTTATATTAAAATCCAAGTAGAAATATAATTCCTTAATTGTTTAGGATATTATGATTGCAAATTACAAATTTCTAAGACATAAGTTAGACATTAAGTTGGATTAATGGTTGATACGTGATATTGATATTGATATTGATTCAAAGAATAGATGTGTAAGATCATGAATTTGAACTAAACATGATATTGTTATAGTACACATGTTAGTTATGAGATAAATACTATGTATGCTATGTTGATTTATTATTATACATCCTAGAATTTATGTATGATAAATGCCATGTATAATTGTGAGATGGATGGTAAAATTACATGTATTCGATATGTGATGAATTTTCATGCATGCTATATGAGACCTATGATGAATAAAAAATCCCTTATGAAAATATTGTTTTGATGCCTTCCATTCACATAAATAATAAAACTTTCTATTAGTAGGGCTTTTTAAGAAATACTCAAGGCACTTATTCTTTGAAATAAGGTTGTGTTACGGTTAGTGGGTGTCTTACTTAACTGACATTTTATTATTCACATGTGAAAAACTTAACTATATAATGTTAGAGGCAATGATTAGGTGAATCACATAAGACATGATTAAATAACAAATTGTCACCCATTTGATTTAGGAGTCATATGAGATGTGATTGATAAGCAAGTTATCTACCTAATTTACTTATCATATCTTGTTGAGACTATTCTCAAGGTTATGGTAAACTAAATAGGATCCTAGCCCATTAGAAAAAATGATTTTTTTAAAAAATTTGTAGTGAGGGCTTTTTATTTGATTAAATGGGAGCAACCAATATATAGATTTGACCTTATCTATATTGGTATTGAATAATATGGTTGATACTTGTTCATATTTTGTAAGTTATAAAAAATGAGTAATAACTTGTCACTTCGTAGCATACTTTAATGCTAACAAGCTTATATGGCCTAACTTCAATGATTAGTACTGTAATTTGAAGCTTGTCTTAAGGTAAGAGAAAAAACTTTATATTTATGATGTGCTGGTTCTATCGGAACCAAATGCTAGTGCTGATGGTACAATGTGGCAGGTTTATGAAACCTATACGAATCATGCTGATAAAGCTGCATGTATCATGTTGGCTAGCATGATCCTTGAGTTGCAAAGGCAACATGAAAAATGGATGCTTTAAGAATGATTCAACACCTTAAAGAATTGTTTGGCAAATAAAGGTAGACTGAGAGGTTTGAGACCTCTAAGGAATTATTTTGAACAGTGATATTTGAGAGCACTTTGGTCAAAGTGCATTCCCTAAAAATAATTAATTGGATTGAAGAACTTGGACAATTAGGATTTGTGATGGAACATAAGTTAAGTGTTAACTTGATTTGTCATCTCTTTCTAGTAGCTTTTTATAATTTGTAATGTATTTCAATAAATATAAGATGGAAGTAACATTACCACAATTGATGAATATGCTAGACATTGCCGAGAAATCTATAAAGAATTAAAAGCTTGAAGCTGGTCTAGTTTCTTCATCTAAGGCCAAAAAGAAGTTGGCTAAGAAGAAATAAAGTAAAAAGAAACAAAGTAAGGAGATGCAAACAAGGCTATCAAGCCTACTAGTAACATTAAGAAGGATAAGGTTGCTTGTCACCATTGTGGTAAGGAAGGTCATTGGAAGAGGAATTGCAAGGTCTTCTTGGCTAGCTTGAAGGGCAAGAAGTCTAAAGAGACTTTTACTTCAAGTATGCTTATGATTGAGATCAATTTATCTCTTTTTGACACATTTTCTTGGGTATTGGATACAAATGTGGTTCTCACTTATGTAGTGATATACAGGGACTAAAGAAGAGTAGATGCTTAAAGAAGGAAAATGTGTCTTTACGAGTTAAAAATGGTGTAATGTTGCCTATGCCATGGGACTTATTATTTACTTTTACCTTCTAGTTTAATTTTAGAACTCAAGAATTGTTACTATGTTCTAGTCATAACTTAAAACATTATTTTAGTTTCTTATTTAAGTATAATGATGGATTTTCATTTAATATTAAAGGCAATTGTTGTTCCTTTTACTTCAATGATGTGTTTTATGGCATGAGAATGTATGATAATGGCTTGTATATTCTTAGATTAAACAATGATGTTTTCAATATAAATGTCAAAAAGGCCAAACTAGATAAATCAAATAAATCTTACTTGTGGCATTATAGGCTCAGTTACATCAATGAAACAAGAATCACAAAGTTACATAAACGAGGATACTTTGATCCTTTTGATTATGAATCTTATGGAAATTATGAATCGTATTTGCTTGGAAGGATGATGAAATCACCTTTTAATGGAAAAAGAGAATGAGCCAATATGGTTCTTGGACTTATACATTCAGATATATGTGATTCAATGAACGCAAATGCTAAAGAAGGACATTCCTATTTCATTACATTTACAGATGATCATACTAGATATGATTTTGTGTATTTAATGAAACACAAGTCTGAATCATTTGAAAAGTTTAAAGAATTTAGAATAGAGGTTGAAAAGAAAATTGGCAAAAGTATCATGAGACTTAGATCTGATTAAAATGAATACCTAAGCTATGAGTTTCAAAATTATCTAAAAGAGAATGGGATTTTCTCACAATGGACTCCATTTAGAACACCAGAACATAATAGAGTTTTTGAGAAGAGAAATAGAATCTTCTTGGTCATGGTTTGATCAATGATGAGCAATTTAGATTTTAGTATATCTTTTTGGGGTTATGCGTTTGAGACAGCTGCTTATCTTCTTATTATAGTTCCATTTAAATCCGTTGACAAAACACCATATGAGCTGTGGAAAGGTAGGAGACCTCACTTGTCACACATAAGGATTTGGGGATGTGATGCTTATTTGAAGCATGCACAAGCTGAAAAGCTTGGAGCTACATCAACTAGGTGTAAATTTGTGGGATATCTAAAAGAAACTATTGGATATTATTTTTACAATTATAAGGAACAAAAAGTGTTTGTCTCTAGACATGATGTCTTTTTAAAAAAAGAGTTTATCTTGAAAAAGAACAATGGGAGTAAAGTAGAACTTGAAGAAATTCAAGAAACACAAATTGACACTAGGATGGAACTTGAGCCAATGGCTAAGGCATCATATGCGCAACCAAAAGCTCAAAGTACATATGAAATTCATAGGTCATGTAGGACTCGCTAAGCTCTTAAGAGATATAGATTTTTCATGGAAAAGGATGAGTTGATCATAGATGCACTAAAGAAATTGCCATATACCAATGTTAAAAAAATCTTTGCTAAAACCTAAAAATTGTCGATTTAGCTAAATAAACCCTATACAAATGGTGAAAATACCTATTCCAACATTTTTTTCACCGTTAATATATCTCTTATCGATATAGACCCATACCGATGGATTTTTAACTATCAAAATAAATAGTATCTCTTGTTGATATAGACCCATACCAATGGATTTTTAACTATCAAAATAGGTAGTAGAGATACACTGATGGTTTGATTATGTCAGTACCGCTATGTTTGGATAAATATTAATAAAGGAAAGGAAAAAAAAGGAATGGAAAAGAAAGTTTTTTAAAGGAAAGGAAATGATACATGTAAACCTTTGTTTAGATAATTAAAATTAATAAAGGGAAGGAAAGAAAAGGAATTCTAACAACCATTGTTTGGATAAAGAGTGAAAAAGAAAGGAAATGATTCATTATAATAACTTTTTGCAATTATAACCTTTCATTACCTGTGATTTTAGAGCACTCATGGACTATGATATGTTTGCTATCTTGTCTGGCTTCACAATTGTTGCTATATCAATAGTTTTTAATCAAGTGAAATAGGAAAATATTTTACAAATATGTATTGATGAATTTTGAACTAGTCCGTCATCTCATAAACCCAAAAAAATATATCTATTCATGTTCAACCATTCATCAAAATCAAATCACCAAAAAATTATAAAAAACTTTTATATTGGAAGAGATGTGAAATTTACTTGAAAAAAGAGATAGTTTTGATAAAATTATAGAATGATTGTGATCTACTTAGGTTTTTTTATTAGGTTTTTAGTATTAATAAAAAGATGGACATAATAGTATTTTTATAAAAAAATATTTTTCAACTTTCCTTTCCCTAGCTTTTCTTCCAAATTGGGGTATGAAAAAAAATTTGAGTTTATAAGAAAAACCAAAGGTTATTTGATTTCCACATCTTTCCCTTTCCTTAAATTAAAAATTTATCCAAACAAGGGAAGGGGGTTTTGTTTCCTTTACATTCCTTTACTTTCCTTTCTTTCCTCTCCCCTCAATCCAAACACATTGTAATTGTATAGCCATTGGTATAACATTTATTGTGTGTTCTGACATTACACCTTTTACCGATAGTTATTGCCCCCCATTTAAGCTTGTATGTTTTGAAATTTTCTATCTGTAATGGTGGTTAATGCCTATTCATATAGCCTTGTATGTTTTAAATTAATTATTAATATTAATTTATTTATAATCTTAATATGATATGATTTTTTAAAAATAAAAATACACATCAAAGTACAAGATATTTAATAACATTTGAAATAAAATTACAAAAAAATTATTTTATAATCCACAAAATAAGAATAAGTCAACAACTAAAGTTATAGCATGGAATCACAAACATAAGGTATAAGGTTCTAAGTTAATAAACCATCACTAGCTTGCAACATCGATGAGTTTGTTATAGCTAATTTAAAATCCTTGCACATCAAGTGGGCAAGCAAGTAAACTCTACTTTTTGGCATCATCAAGGCCATAATGGGCATGGCTTGCCATGCTAGTCCAGCCATCTCAATTGCCTCCTTTAAGTTGCACCTCACGCCACTGAAAACCTTATAGAAAGGAACTTTTAAGTTGATCCACCTACCAAAAGGAAAATAAGAATAAAACATTATTACAAATGGCTATTTTAACAAACATGTCACTACTACTATAAATTTTTGTAAATAAATATGATCTATTAAAGGAAAAAAAAACAATCACATATTAAAAATACTTACCAATTGAAGTAAGGAGGCTTTTAGATCTTTTTGAAATGACACTCAAATTCCAACATTACTTAAAATCCCAATTTGACCATGTCACCATAGCAAAGTTTGTGTTTTTTATGCCCTTTTTCTCAAGCCATTTATCCTCACTCAGAGTAACACCTTTATCTACGTAGAACACATAAAAGCATATTTTAGTATATAGGCTCACAAGTCACAGTGGAAAAATTATTATGAAAAGAGAGCAAGAAACCATAATCAAACATCAGTACAAATAAATCACAATCTGAGTTGTCCCACCACAGGCCAATCTCTAAACTTGAACCATTATCAAACATCAGGCCTAAATAGGAAGACCCCCTAAAATTTTGCATCACCTCTTTTGATTGAATTCCTATCATACCACCCCTAGTAAAATCCAGTTGATGCTATTGCCAAAAAATTCAGTTAATGCTATGCCAAGTCAACAAAAATAACTTCAACATTAACTTCATGCTTCCCAAGTCATAATTTTTCTACTAGTGTGTCTTTAACGAACCAAACATACAGTACAACAGCAATCAAGTAGCAATTTTACATCAAAAGTTTTAAACAATAAAAGGTGTTACCAACAAAACCTAAATGAAAATTATGGGTGGAAAAGGAATAAGAACCTCATGAAAGAATAACCAAAACAAAACTACTTATAATGTTAGTCAATCCTTACATAAGCTCATCAAGATAAGGCAAAATCTCTTGGAAATCAATAATTTCTTTGCTTGCACCCAGAAGAGAATGCTTGCTAATAGGCTTTTATTTGCTCCACATTCTTGTATCATAGGGTGGACCCATAAGAACCTACCAATTAACAGGAGATAGGTGTAAAATAAGTGCATTCATTTACATAGTGAAATTAGAAGCCATTCCGTTGGGTAATGAGAATCAGATGAGTGTGTATTAGCATTAAAGTAATTATGGGGTACTTGAAACAGCAAACTTTGAGCTCAAAATAAGAGAAAAAGAAAGAAAGGAAGGAGAATGAAAATCAAAAGGTGTAAAGCATGCATGTGGCAAAAAAATATAAGTAAAATGTATTTTTCATTATAAATGCATAAATAATTTTAAGGGACATCACAAGTTGGAACAAGTTCTTTTAATAAATAAAGATTAAGGACTTGAATGTGAAAGAGCATGAGGTTTAGAAATATAAAGAGCCTCAAATAACTCCATCATTTGTTTTTAAGATAATCTAGCAACCATATATGTTGCTTCAACAAGATCTCTTTCACCTCAATATGGGGAATTCTATTATTGACTTTGCATAATAGAGTTGAGAGCATAGAAGAAATCTAATAAATGAAGTCCTAATTATACAAATGACATTACATTTAAACAAACATACACCATTTCCACGTTCTAGCCTATAATATGGAATCTATATAAAATGTTGATCATTTACGACATATTATCAAACAAGCATCCTATCAAATGTTATATTGAATAATATGATCGAATTTTGAACAAAAAAGTTTTTTGTTACAAGTTGCAATCATTTCAATTTCAAGCATTACCTTAATTGACAATTCTTAAGTGACTTAGCAATACTCAAATCCTTTAACTAAACCATCTATTCTATAACAACATTGCATACAACATTAAAAGGTTAAAGAATAAGGATCATTCGATAATCCACATGTATATCATAATTCAAAAACACAAAAAGGAAAAAAATCAACTTTGAATCAAGGTTGGAAAAGTAAATCAACAACAGTTTAACAAGAAAAAAAATTGATAGAATCAAGCAACAACCAAGAACAATTGGCAAGAACAAGTAACAATAAAAGCTGTTTTCAACCAACATAGCCTTAATCAAGATCAATTTCTAGAAGCAAGTAGTATCCAACCACAAGTAGAAACAAAGTCAGGAATTTATAGCAATTATCCAAGAAAAATACTTGGCCAACAAGCACAAAAAAATCAGGTAATCAAAGGCTGAGGAAGTAACAAGCAAGTAGGGAAGCAAGTTCAAATAGAGTTTTTGAATCAACTGTAAGCAATAAACAAGCCCAAATTTCTAGCCAGCACACAACAATCAATAGTTAGCAATTAGTAGACAGATACTAACACAGTCTCAGGCAAAGACAAAATTAGCAGTGTAAAAAGGACAGAAGAATCAAACAAAAAGACAAGCAATTCAATTTCTAGCCAATTTGTAAAATCGAAAGCAAAGTAAGAAGCAATCACCATAACCAAGTAAAGAACCCAACAGTTTATCACCAACCCAAAAAAAAACCTAAAACCGGTAGCATATATTTAACCCAAAAAACCAAACCCAAACCTAGAAACAACCATCAATAAAGCAATCATACATATTAGCCTCTAATTCAGAAGCCCTAGTTATAAATCCATACCCAGAATTGGCAAATACTCCATCTATTCTTATAAAAAAAAACCCACAAACAATCTTTAGCAACAATAAACACAAGACAATAAGAGCAATCAAGAACAACAAAGAAAATACTTAAAGTATACAAGATTATAAATTTTTTAGGCTTAAGGTTGTTCTGGTTTTTTTTTTTAGGTTTCTAAGTCTCTAGAAACTAGTGAAAAGAAGAAATGAAGATTTTTTGGTGGTTTCTACTTATGTTCGGCCGATGGAGGTGATAGGTGATGACAGCAATTGACTTTAATCTAGTTCTAGGAATTATAAAGAATGAAAAGACTTAGACAAGAAAAGAAGAACATTGACAAGTGGCCAATGGTTTGAATAAGAGTAGACAAGGCTAATAAAAGTTCTAAAAGAAAAACCTTGATTAGACATACCCTAACTTCTACTTATACCAACAGATTAGAATAAAAAGCTGTCAGAATGAGCTAGAATTGTCTATATCTTTTTTTTGTTTATATTGACAGTTAAATGCAACTGTCGGTATATCTTATGGTTATATTAACAATCAATTTTTTTCGTTGGTATCAATACCATTTACTCATGGATAACTTTTACTAATTGAAACTTATACTGAAAGTTATAATTCAATCTGTCAGTATATAAATACTTATATTGTTAGAAAAAATTAATATAAACCAATGAAATAATATAGTGTTGGTATAGACATTATCTATACTAATAGTAACAAAAATCTATAAGAATAAATCCTTTTTATTTATGTAATTTGACCGCTAGTATAGGCTAGTGCTAGTATATGAAAATTTTTTTATAGTGATGATGATCCTATTACCTATCAAAAAGCAATGCTGGACATTGATTTTAAAAAATAGCATAAGGCCATGAAATCCGAAATAAAATCCATGTATGCAAACCAAGTATGGACTTTGATGGAACCACCTGAAGGGATAAAACCCATATGGTGCAAGTAGGTTTTCAAGAAGAAAACTGACATGGAAGGCAATGTACAAACATACAAAGCTATGCTAGTTTCAAAAGTTATAATAAAAAACAAGGAGTTAATTTTGATGAAACCTTTTCATCAATAGCAATGTTAAAATCCATTAAGATTTTGCTTGCTATTTTCGTATACCATGATTATGAGATATGACAAATGGATGTTAAAACGACATTCTTTAATGGGAATTTGTAAGTGAATGTGTATATAACATAACCTAAGGGTTTTGAGTCCAAGGAAAATGCCAGCACGATGTGTAAACTTTAAAGGTCTATCTATGGACTTAAGCAAGCATTAAGGAGTTGGAGTATACATTTTGATGAAGCAATTAAAGATTTGGATTCATCAAAAGGCAAAAATGAACCTTGTGTATATAAGAAGACAAGTGGGAGTGCAATCATTTTCATAGTGCTAAATGTGGATAACATATTACATATAGGAAACGATGAACCCATACTACAATTTACTAAGATTTGTTTGTCAAAGAAGTTTTCCATGAAAGATTTAGGAGAAACAACTTATGTGCTGGGCATAAAGATAGATTAAGGAGGTTGCTTTGTGAAAGGAATTAAGTATCAATAATTAGAGTTAAAGTAGCAAAATTTTTAAAATTTTTATTTCTTTAAAGCCAAGATCAGTCAACAATATAATAAAAACAATATATATACACAAAAGCATACATAGTTCAACACTAAATGTTATTTTGAATGTCGAAATTCCTTTGGTCCAATTTGGTGACCTTCCAAATAATTTGCCATGCTAAAATGCTTCTTAAATGTTCAATCTCTAATGGTAATCCACATGAACGTTTGTGAAAAAACCTTCTCTAAGGTTTGGTATAACTTAAAGCCACACTATAGTTAGTAAGTGTTTGTAAGACCTGTTGTATTCTCTCAAGTTTTGTTTAGACTCTATTAGCTTGTTTTTGTTTGAAGTGAAACTTGCTAATTGCTTACAAGAATTATACAAGAGGGGTGGTAGCTTGATGTTCCTTTATAGGGGAAGTATTCAAGTCCAATTTAATTTGTCCTAACTTTAATCCATCATAATTATCTTATTGTGTATGACCCATTAGGTTTTTTAGCATATATTGGTAATAAACATAAGCATTATGAGCCTTGGTTATTCAGCTATGAATGAAACAAACTTTTTGTCTTCATCACTAATTCTCTAATTAAGCAATCTTATGTTTATAGATCATGATCAATGCTAGCTTCATTGTCATGACCCCCAATTGCTAAAGAAAAGTCAACATGGCTTGAAACATATTCGTGAATGGTTTTAGTGTATAATTAATATCATTTCATTACATAATATCTTTTTTGAACATTAAGTATGGTTTAGTGTTTACACAATCTTATTTAACCATTTTAAGTTTTGTCCTTCACATTAATTCACAAATAAGCTTTAGAACAATTCTAAACTCTTATTTCACTTTGGCCAAAAATTTCTCGAGTTAATTCAATCAAAACTAGTTGAGATACTCTCATGATCACACAAGATGGTGAATCCTATCTTGATTACTTCATGTATCTTTATATGCCTCATGTTATATATAATAATACTTGACTAGAGCATTCTTGGTTAGAACTATAAGTAAAGTTAAAGTATAACATTCATCATATAAGATCATAAGTAATCTCAAGTCAAATGATCACTTATACAACTATCACATGAGAATGTAGCTATAAACACTATGAGAACTACCATATAGCATTCTCATATTGGGTTATGTTTAGTAAACTTATTCTTGTAAGAAGCACCCATATATTAGCTCAAGTTTATTCAAACTTTAACATATGAGATTGGTTGCTTTCTTCATAACTAAGACCATAACAATATGTTAGTCTTAACAACTTTTGTTAATGTGCTCTTATTGATAAAAGATTAACTAGAAACTATTTTAGAACATATAACTTTTATGCAATGATGATCTCATAATTACAATCTTATTATAATTCCTTTGCAAAGCGTTATTTATATTTCAAAGACTTTATCATATAATTATCAACATTAAAACACATGTAAACAAGCTCAATGATAAACAAATTGACACAAGCTTCATCAAAATGTACATTTGAACTCCTTAATGCTTGCTTAAGTCTATAGATAGACCTTTGAAGCTTACACACCATATTGGCATTTTTTTTGGATTCAAAACCCTCAAGTTGTGTCATGTGCACATCCTGTTGCAAATTCTCATTAAAGAATGTCATTTTGACATCCATTTGTCATATCTCATAGTCATGGTATATGGCAATAGCAAGCAAAATCCTAATAGATTTTAACATAGTCACTGGTGAAAAGGTTTCATTGAAATCAACTTCTTGTTTTTATTATAACCTTTTACAACTAGCTTGAATTTGTACGTTTGTACATTGACATCCGTGTTGGTTTTCTTATTGAAAACCCACTTGCACCTTATGGGTTTTATCCACTCGAATGGTTCCACCAAAGTTCATACTTGGTTTGCATACATAGATTTTATTTTGGATTTTATGTCTTTATTCCATTTCTTAGAATCAATGTCCAACATTGCTTATTAATAGGTAATAGAATCATCATCTATGATCAACTCATCTTTTTCAAATAGAAATCTATATCTCTCAAAAGCTTGGTGAGTTTTGCTTGACCTATGGAGTTGTTGTGTACTTTAAGGTTTTGGTAATGCATCTGATGCCTTAGCCATTGGCTTAATTTCTATCCTTGTGTCAATTTGTGTTTTTTGAACTTCTTTAAGTTTTAATTTACTCCTACTGTTCTTTTGAAAGATAAACTCTTTTTCCAAAAAGGCAGTATGTCTAGAAACAAACAACTTTTGTTCCTTAGAGTTATAGAAATAATATCTAGCAGTTTCCTTTTAATATCCCATAAATTTACACTTAACTATTCTAGCTCCAAGCTTATCGGCTTATGCATACTTCATATAAGCATCACATCCCCAAATCCTTATGTGACTAGCTAGGTCTTTTACTTTTTCATATCTTATATGGTCTCTTGTCAACAGATTTAGATGGAACTATATTAAAAAAATAAGTGGCTATTTCAAACGCATAACCCCAGAAGGATATCAGAAGATTCAAATTGCTCATCATGGATTGAATCATGTCGAACAAGGTTCTCTTTTTCCTTTCAAAAACTCCAATTATGTTATGGTGTTCTAGGTGGAGTTTATTGTAAAAGAATCCCATTATCTTTTGGATAACCTATAAACTTATGGCTTAAGTATTCACCACCTCAATCAAATTTAAGTGCCATGATTCTTTTACCATTTTTCTTTTTAACTTCCATTCTAAATTCTTTAAACTTTTCAAAAGATTCAGACTTATGTTTCATTAAATACACATAGCCATATTTGGTATGATCATTAGTGAATGTAATGAAAGAAGAGTATCCTCTTCTCGCATTTGTGTTCATTGTGCCACATACATCCAAATGTATTAGTCCAAGAACCACACTAATTGTTTTTCCCTTTTCAGCAAACATGATTCACAAGTTTCATATGATTCAAAATAAAAAGGATCAAAGTATCTTTATTTAAGTAACTTTATGATACTTGTTTCATTGATATGACCAAGCCTACAGTGTCACAAGTGAGATTGATTTGGTTTATGTAGTTTAGCCTTCTTGAGAACATCATTGTTTAATCTAAGAACATACAAGTCACTATCATACATTTCTATGCCATAAAACACATTTTTTTAATAAAAGGAACAACAATTACCTTTAATATTAAATGAGTATACATCATTCATATTTAAATAAGAAACTAAAATGATGTTTCGATTTATGATAGAAACATAATAACAATCCTTTAGTTCTAAAACTAAACTAAAAAGTAAAGGCAAATAATAAGTCCCCACAGCATAGGTAATAACACTTTCACCATTTATAATGTGTAAGGACACCTTTCCTTTCTTTATGCATTTGATAAAACCTAATTACATAGTGATTTTACATATTAAAATAGGTGAAAATTTTTAAATTATGGTTGATTTTTGGTGCCTTAATGCTAATTTCGTGATTTTTAAGGGTTTAAGATCTTGGGACGTGATTTCCATGTAAGCCCATAAGTAAAGTTGGTTTTTGGCCATGCATAAGGATATGGCCAAACCCATTTGACATTGCAACACTTAATCCATTTGGCTAAAAGAAAGATTTTGCATGCTCAAAGGACTCTACCACTATTCGACTAAATCACTCCCATCAAGATTGTATGTACATTCAAAGAATTTTAATTGCATAAGTTTTGACTATCACTCTCTTTTCCCATTCAAGTTTTGGTTATACACATGCAATCTTGTTTTCTTTCTTTCATGCAATACAAGTTTTAGCCAACCTTAATTTTTTTTGTTTCCAAATTTTTGTTCTTATTTTCTTTTGATCTAGTTTGGCCACAATCTATTGCTTACCAAGTGATAGTTAGTTGAGTAAGATCTAGGCCTACATTGTTTTCAATATTCCTTTTTCTTTGTTTTGCAAATCAACATAATTTTCTATTTGTTTAGATATAAGAGCCTAGATTGTCACATTTGATAATTGAATCTACCCAACAATCAATTCATAATCCTTGTGGGATAACACTCGTACCCTCATCACTTTATTTCGACACTCATACCCTCATCACTTTATTACTTGACTACGAACAATGCACTTATAAATATTACAAAAATAGGCAATCTATATCTACTCTTCTTTAGTCCTTGTATGTTATAACATAAATAAGAACCATATTCGGTATCCAATACCTAAGAAGATATGTCAAGAAGAGATAGATTGATATCAATCATAAATATACCTAAAGTAGAAGTCTTTTTAAACTTTTTCTTCTTCAAGTTTGCCAAATAAACCTTACAATTCCTTTTTCAATGACCTTCCTTGGTGATATGCACCTTGGTCCTTCTTAGTGTTGCCACTAGGCTTGATAGCCTTATTTGCATCCCTTTTCTTATCAATTTTCTTATTTTTCTTCTTTTTTGCCTTAGTTAGGGAAACTAGATTAGCTTCAGGCTTTTGATTTTTTATGATTTTCTCGATAATGCCTAGCATATTCATCAATTGTGGTAATGTCACTTCCATCTGATGCATATTTAAATTCATTACAAATTATGAGAAGCTACTAAGAAGAGATGACAAGATCAAGTTAATACTTAACTCTTGATCTATCACAAATCCCAATTTTCTAAGTTTTACAATTCAATTGATCATCTTGAGACAATGCACTTTGACCGAAATGCTTTTAGATATCACTATTCAGAATAATTCTTTAAAGGTATTAAAGCTTTAAGTCTGCCCTTATTTATTTAACAATTCTTTTAAGGTACTGAATGATTTTCAGAGCATCTACATTCTCATATTGCTTTTGCAACTTAAAGGTCATGCTAGCCACCATGATACATATGGCTTAATCAGCATGGTCTTTATGATTTTATAAACCTGTCACATTGCATCATCAGCACTAGCATCAGGATCTGATGGAATTGATTTATAAAGAACAAAAAGCATTTTCTCTTGCCTTAGGACAAGCTTTGGATTATGGTATCAATCATTGAAGTTAGGCCTTGTTAGCTTGTTGCATCAAGTGTGCTATAAAGCAACAAGTTATTACTCATCTTTACAACCTATAAAATATGAAAAAGTATCAGTCATATTGTTCAGTACTAATATAGATATAGTCTAAATCAATATACAGGTTGCTGCCACTATTTTAATCAAATCAATAGCCTTTACCTTTAATGAAAAAAATCATATTTTTCTAGTGGAATAGGATCCTATTTAGTTTACCATAACCTTGAGCTTAATCTCGACAAGCATGATAAGTAAAGTAGGTAGATAACTTACTTATCAATCACATCCCTACGTGACTTTTAGATCAATTGGGTGACAACTTCTTGTCTAATCACATCTTATATGATTCACCCAATCATTGCCTCTATCATTATACAATCAAGTTTGATGTATCCAAATAATATAATGATAGTTAAGTAAGACCCATTAACCATAACACAATCTTATTTCTAATAATAAGTATCTTAAGTTTAGTCTCAACTAGCCCATTAGTGGAAAGTTTAGTTTTTTGTGTTAATGGAAGGCATTGAGACTTAATATTTTTCGTGAAGGATTTTTAGTTCATCATTGGTCTCATCAAGCAATCAAAAGAATTCATCATATATCCAATACATGTAATCTTATCATGCATCTCACAACTATACATGGCAAATTCTAGCATGTATAATAACAAATCAAAATAGCATACATGGTATTTATCTCATAACTATCATGCATACTACAACAATCATCATGTTTGGTTCAAAGTCATGATCTTGCACATCTATTCTTTGAATCAACATCAATATCATGTGTCAATCATCAATTTAACTCAATGTAAACATTTTTAGCTAGCTTGGCCGAATATGTCAACTATTCTCTTAGGAATATGTAATTTGCAATCATAATTTTCTAAACAATTAAGGAATCATAATTCTACTTGGATTTTAATGTACATGGTCAACATCACTCTAAACCATTTAAGAATGCCAATAAATTTAAATCAAGGCAAATTACATGCATTGGGAATTTCCTAATCTAACTAGGTGTTGTAGTGAAATAGTTTATTATTAATTAGAAGTTCTAAACAATTTAAAAAGTCCAATTCAATTTGGATTTTATATGAAATTTTATTTCTCAAACCCAAACAGTTTAGGAATCCAAATTCAACAAGAATTAGCACCAATCTAAGACTTGGCCGAAAACCTATCCAAGAACGAATGCAAGTTACGGCTATGGTAGTATTTATGGAAACTGTGTAGTTTTAGCCACTTATTGGTATGTCACCCCTAATATCCATCTTCCAAAAGTTCTTAACTCTTTCCCATGCTTTCTTATGACTTAGGTCATGATTTTTCCATCACAAATAACAATTACTTTAACCTTTACAAAAACAGTCCACTAAACTTGATGATCAAGAAAGCAAATCTCAAAATCTTAGTGAACAAGTCTCCTAATATTTCTAATATTGATTACCAAGTAGATTTTAATTAAAATCTTAGTGAGCAAGTTTTTAAAATCTCTTAACTTTTAAGAATACAAACCAATTAGCATAATCATACTAGGATAATTATGCATCATATGCATACTATACAGCATTCACACATAAAATAGCAAGTTCAAATCAAGAATAAGAACACACAAATATATTTGTTTCGGCCCAACTCAAAATGACCTACTTCAAACCCAATCCACTAAAAATAAATCTTTACAATTGTGAGACTTTTAGAA
Organism: Durio zibethinus; assembly: GCF_047325235.1. NCBI lineage: Eukaryota > Viridiplantae > Streptophyta > Magnoliopsida > Malvales > Malvaceae > Durio > Durio zibethinus. The sequence continues at coordinate 24,555,625 of NC_143166.1, forward strand.
TGAGAAAAGTAACCAAAAACTCCTTACTCAAAACTTAACCAAAAACCCAATTACTCATTTTTAATAGCCTACTCTGTTAGCTATTCTCTTGGTGTCTAACTATCTAAGATTACCAAACTAAAATCAAAACATCGTATTTATAAGGGTGAAACCCCTTATACCTTTACTAAACTCCTGATGTGGGATATAAGACAACCTCAAACTCTTATAACTTCACTTAACTTTTGATGTGGGATTATGAGATTCAAGGCAAATCCCAACAAATCCTCTATTGACTTGAATCTCCAAACACTTCAACAGTATCTATAAAGCTAACACACTTGCCTTTTTTTTTCTTTTTCATCACAGGAATCCCAGCAATTGAGCTTTCATCAAGCATGTACAAGTGGTTTTTGACCTAATTCCCTTGTAAAATCACACTACTATTTTTGTACACTTTCAACGAATCATTACTGCCATAGTATGTGTACCTCTAAAAAGCTAACTCACCCAAAGCAATCAAATTGAAGCTATAACTCAATACATACCTTACATGGCAAAGCATCCTAATAACACCATTGTGAGATTTAAGAAAAAAACTCCTAATGCCTTGAATTTACACCTTTTTGTTGTTGGCAACCATAATATCCCCATACTTTTCATTCTTTTCCAACTCCACAAAGTAATTCCTATCATTACAAACATGGACTGTAGTAGTTGAATCTAAAACTTAACCTTTATCACCTTTTAAAGTCTCAGTCTCATCCATACAAGTTGTCAAAATGATATCATCATCGTTAGACATAACAGTAGCAGTGTCACTTTTTCCTTCATCTAATTTTTTCTTAGCATTTGCCTTTTTGAAAATAGCCATATTCCTTCTCAACTTCTTGCAACGCACTTGTATATGTCTATTTTCACTACAATAATAATATTCTATATCACTGTAATCTCTGTTTCTTGACTTGGATCTCCTTTTTGATCCATCAACCCTTTTTTAGTCCTTCCTCGATCAAAACCCTTTATAGCTAGTGTACCTCCTCCAGGTGATGAGTTCTATGTTCTCATAAACCTTTCATTCTCACACGATCGGGCAGTCACATCATCCAACTTCAAAGTAAATCTACCCACTAACAAAGTCTGAACTAAAGGTCTATAGGACTTGAGCAAAGATGATAGCAAAATTAAAGCATTCTTTTCATCTTCTAACTTATCAACAAAAATCATCAGCAATTAAGAAACCAATTTATTAAACTCATTCAGATGATTATGAAAAATTGTACCTTATTTCATCTTCAAAGAATACAGATTCATCTTCAAATATAATCTATTAGTCAATGACTTACATGCATAATACCCTCAAGCTTATCCCACAAACTATTCAGAGTACTCTTAGTCAATATGTTGTACTTTACCTCTAGGGCTAGCGTCAATCTAATAGTACTAATAGCTTTCTTTTGGTTTCTATTTCAATTATTGTTAGACATTCTCTAAGGCTTACTACTCTCTAATACTTGATCCAACACTTATTGTACTAATAGATATTGAATCTTACTTTGCCATAACATAAAATTACTCTTTCCATCAAATAATGGAATCTCAAACTTAGACATAGGCATATCAGATGTACCTTCATCAGACATCTTGAAATACTTACTTCCTTAAATACTTGCTTCACAATCTCTTGGGCCTACCTCTTCTTCCCACAAACTTCACTCTGATATCACTTGTTAGGAAATCAACATATAAATGTAGCACTCACACATAAAATAGCAAGTTCAAATTAAGAATAAAAAATACAAATATATTTGTTTCGGCCCAACTCAAAATGACCTACTCCAAACCTAATTCACTAACAAATATATCTTTACAACTGTGATACTTTTAGAATGAGAAAAGTCACCAGAAACTCCTTACTCAAAACTTAACTCAAAATTCAATTACACCCTTTAAATAGCTTACTCTTTTAACTATTCTCTTTATGTCTAACTATCTAGGATTATCAAATCAAAACTAAAATATCTTATTTATAAGGGTAAAATCCCTTATACTTTTACTAAACTCTCGATGTAGGATACAAGATAAACTCAAACTCTTATAATTCACTTAACTTTCAATATGGGATTATGATATTCAAAGCAAATCTCAACACAAACATGTTCACCATCTGAAAAATGTTTGATTCTCTATCGTAAACAACTTTTTAATCTTTTGGAAAAGACTTCTATAGATTCCTTATTATATTATTGTATCAAGCTGCTATAATCGATTGCACATTATTCAACAATGGCTTTTTTAATAACAAATATTTTTAATAACTGACAATATAGATGTATGTATAATTTATAAACTTCCTGTCGATCCAAATTCTCATGACATTAGTTAAATTGGTTTTTTTTTTCCATATCGCTAAATTGTTTTGACAGATTGGTTGATTGTAGTAGACGAAATTACCATGCTTTCCAAAATTATATAAAGCTTAGACCGTTCAACTCAAATCTATCATTTGCTTTCTTTGCCTTTAAGAATAAGAGTGCTGGAATTGTATCTTATTTTGTTTTCATATATATATATATATATATATATATATATATATTGCAAAAGTTGGTTTTACTTCTGAATAGTTATGTTCAATCTATATTATCAAAGAACATTTTACCGATTGGGTAATAAACCAGTCTAGCTGTTTGTTTTCACTTGGTATTCCCTCTTTGTACTTTCAGTACTAAGTGACCATGCTCCTTTGAATGTTATAATAAAATAAATTTTCAATAATGCAAAAACAAAAAAATAAAATAAAATCATTTTCAGCCAAAAGATGAATATTTCCTGAACAACAATTTTTTTACCCTTTATTTTAATGTTTCTACCAAAAATTTGTTGGATCAAATTCATAACTTACTATTTTCCCTTACAAATGCTGCAAAATGACCATATTGAATAAAGCCAACAAACCAATTTACATTTAACCCCTTTTAACCAATAACCATCCAAAATGACCCGCTTTGACCTTCATTTAAAAAAATAAAAATAAAAATAAAAATTATTTTTTTTATTTTTTATTTTTATCATTCACATTTATGTGATTTTTTTATAAATATATATTAATATTTTTTAAAGACAAATATATTAGTTTTAATTAATTTAAAATAAAATTTTATGTTATTTAATAAAATATTTATTTCCTAAATATATATAAATATGTATAAGGTACATATATAAGGTAAATGCTATATCACCGTCTCATTCCCATACCTGATAAAAAAATTAAATAATATCCATTCTAATCCTTAAAATTTAATACCTATCACTATTTTCATTAAAGTAAAAAATCAGATTTTCTATAGGTATGGATAAAATAAATACCCTTAAAAATACACAAAACTTTTGAATAAACAAAAAAATAATAAAAATAAACAAAAGCTTCCTATTATTTGAAAATAACATTTTTATTTTTGGGGGACAAAAAAGGTCGTAGTTTGAAAATAAAAAAATATATACTAGTGTTAGGATTTAAATTTTAAACTTGTTGATGTTATATCTTAAAAGTAATTAAATGAACTGATTAAATTAAACTCTAAATTCATATAATTTTCGCATTGACTTTTTTTTTTTTTAAAGTTAAACCCTTCTTTATAACTTAATTAAACTAACTATAAAATTTCTAATAAGAAAAGAAAAAAATTGTAAAAACCCCTAGATTAATCTCCTCTTCCTCTCCCATGAAAAGAACCCAAAACATCTCTTTCTCTATATTGGATACCCAATCCAAGGAAATTTCTATGGTTCATATACTCTTTCAAAATCCAAGTGAACAATTATACCTTAATTAACTCCACTGTTCTGTATTCAAAATACTTAGAGAACCCATAATACTCATTTTATAAATTTTTATAATATTCAACTCAAATTGCCTGCAAATAAAACCAAAAACTTGGGATTAAATATTAAATAATCAAAGTTCAGTGTCATTTATGCATGGATAAAGAAATCAAAGAACGAATGAGAAAAACTTCTCGGGCCAAATTGGAGAGAGAGAGAGAAAGAGAGAGAGAGTTGTGAAAAAGTATTAGGAATAAAAAAATGTCAAAGTGAAGATGGTCCGAAATTTGAACTATTCAAGTCAAAAGAAATTATACATGGTGCGTGGCGGCGTGAGATTTAAGGCATGGATTAAAAAAATTTAGGCTCCTTGATCCTTCATGGAAAAGGAAGATGGGTTTCAGTTTTAATCCAATGAGTTTTTACGTTTTTCTTTTTTTTTTTTATGGGAAATTTTTAATTAATTATAATTAAAGGCACGAAATTAAAAATGTTTTTAAGTAAGCCAAAGAGTAGAATACCACCTATAAAGATATTAATCTTACCTATATCTAATAAGAAAACTTGATTTTTTACTTAAATGAAAATAATGATAAGTATTATATTGTGAAAATAAGAATGAAAATGGATTTAATTTTAAATTTTTACTGAATATGGGATGAGAACAGGTAATTTAATATTTGCTTCATATAAGTTATATATATATATTTAATAAATAGATTTTTTATTAAATAATATACATTCTTATTTTAAATTAATTAAAATTAATATATTTTTATTGAAAAAAATATATTAATATATATTTATAAAAAATTATATAAATATATAATATAAAAATAAAAATTATTTTTATTTTTATTTTTATTTTTTTTTAAAATTATAGATATGAAGATTATCCATATCCATTAAATACTCATAAAATGATATTAAGTTTTGATAAAATTAAAATGTTAACTAACTTTATTAACGGTCAAAAGAAGATCTAAGAAGTGCATTTTTCAAGGAGGCTTCACGTGGCCTAATTATGTTACTAATATTGTTGTGGTTAGACTAAGGGAATTTAAGCATTTTAAGGAATCTAAAGGCTTATCTTCGCTTATATAGGTTTTTCTTTTGTCCGGCAATTTTCACCTATTTCTTATGTTAAATTAATATAGATGGTGTTGCTCTATCTAATCCAGATCAGCTTGCTATACGAGGTATTGTACGAAACTCTAATGGTTATTGGCTTTTTGGCTTTTCTAGAAAACTTGGACAAGATACGATTCTTTAAGCTGAACTGCGCGCTATTCTGATGGGTCTGACGTAAGTTTGGAAACGAGGTGTTCAACATGTGATTATTGAATCAGATTTGTTATTGACAGTGTCAAAAATTAATGGCATTCTGCATGCGAAAGATCCTCTATATCATGTTATTAATCAGTACTGTAAGCAAGTTTTTCATAAACAATAGGATTGTAGGGTTAGACATATTTTTAGAGAATAATTTCTGTGCAGATTATATGGCTAATTTGGCTTCAAGTGAAAGTGGGAATTGTTATGTGATAGAGATTATTATTATTATTATGGTATCTGCAGAAATGGAGCAAGACTGGTATAAGTAAAGCTCTATTATAATAATAATAGTTATTATTATTATAATAATAATAATAATTATTATTATTATTATATTATTATTATAAAGGAGCGTTAAAAAAAATGTATCTGCAGCATTAGGAGAGTGATTGGTGATTAGCTGCTACTGTTTTCTTAGTATTAGCAGCTTTGTTCTACTCCTTTTTCTATGGTAATAAACTTCTTGTTGCTGAGCCTAAAATTTGCAGACTTTAGTGGCCTAATCTGTCCATTCTTCTCTAAAACACCCCCTCCTTAAAAAACCTATTTAACTCCAGGTAACAGTTCCAAATAGAAGTGATAACGGGTTGGTAACGGGTTGGGCGAGTTCAAATCGTTGTCTTTGAATTAAAGTCCACTTCAAGCTTGGATTGTTGAGTTCATATCATTCTTTCATATTTAATCTATTTTAGATTCAGATCATTACATGTTCGAATTATATACCTTAAATTTAAATTATTTTGAATTCAAACCATTTTGAGTTTTATCAAATTCAGGTTTATTCCATTTTAATTTTGAAAATTTTCTATGAACTACAATTTAAGTTTTTCAAGTAAAATTTTAAGATTTTACAAGTTTTGGTTTTGACTGATTATGAATTAGAGTCATTATGAATTTAATTTAATTTAATTTAAATTCAAATTATTTTAAATTTGAATTTTTTTAAGTTTGCGTTACCTTCTGCTCAAAATTTTTTTCTAATGATCTTGATTCTTTTTGTTTATGCATTATACGACGAACATAATATTTTTACGAGGTCAATTCTTCCCCTTTCATTGATTATATTAATCCAATTCTACAAGCAACACTTTTTATCATCCTACAAGCGTGTTTATAGTGTAGAAAATGGGAAAGTAACAACTCAGAAATTATGTCTCTTTACCTGATCGCCCTGATTGATGATAGTGTCATGAACACTCTGTACATGATGGTTGATGTTGACACTTGGCAGTGCTCAGTCACTAAACTGAGATTGGAAAAAATATGAATGATCCACCTCGTAATCCTTTCACTTTCACCCCCATGGCACCAGGGACATGGTCTTATCTCCTTTGACGCAAGGCAAACGAGCCAATCTCATTCTATTTTGCTTTGCTTGCTGTAAAGCAAAAGTAGGGTTCCAGGCCAATTAAAAAGGACACACAACCCTCCATGTTTTGAGTCAAAAACAGATACAGAGCTTGTCTTTTTCCCCCAAATCATCTCCAACGTGAGTCCAACACACGTGTGGCTGCTCTTTATACCCATTTACTAACTGCCAATTGCCAACCACATTCACAGTAATATTTGAGGCTATAAGACACATCCCAATTGATTGCAATTAGGACATTGATTGTACCACCCTGCCTCCTCTCCCCCACCCCCTTCATTAATTTTTGATAAAATTATTAATAGCGTTAAGGTCACGATAGTTTTGATTTCAGTTGTTAAACAAAAAATATTCTTATTAATTAAACATTTAAATCGGTGAAAACAAATTAAATAATCAATCAATCATATAAAAAATAGTAATTTAACATGATTTAACTCAACTGACATATTCATTATTAGGAAAAAATTCATTAGTTATAGAGAATTATAAATACATTAAAACAATCAACACTCATTAAGAATCAATATCCATGGATCCTTTCATTCTCTTATAGTTTTATGAAATATTCTCAACCTAAACAAACCTAAATAAACACATACCCATGTGACTTATCATACCTATTTGGACTTTTTCATTCTCCTCTAGTCCATTCAAACACACACCCATAAGGATATTCTCAATCTCCTTTAATTCTATGGGATGTCTATCTAATAAAACCCTACAACTCTCTTATATCTTTCTCTCATATTTAACCTTATAGAAACTCTCGTTGTTTATAAGTATATAAACTTATCTATTAAGAATCCCTTTATTTTTAGAATTATTCTCTTACAAGTTTTCTTATCTATGAAGTAATATCTAATCAATCTCAAAAAAATCTTAAACAAATCTTTTATGGGATATGAGTCAATTTCAATAATCTCCATCTTGAATTAAATTCCATCAAATCATCATTTTTTATGCTAGACAAACTTTGCTCCACATGCAATGAAAGTCTCGTAATCATATTTTCTTGCGCGCCTTAATTGCTTCACACAATTTGATCTCATAACATAGCAATTCGAACTCCTCCTTTAAATTGAGCTCCTCTAAGCTTGCTTCTTTTTATGTCTCGAAGCTTTATTATGATACTAGTGGTTAAAAATTCCATCACAAGCTTTGAACATGACTTTTACACTAGTTGATAGGATCATGACAGCTCTAATTCCAATTGTTAAGCAAAAAAAAACCCCAATCAATAAACATCTAAGCTAGTGGAAGTAAAATTAAATAATCAATTTACCATACAAAATGTAGTAATTTAACATGGTTCAGTCTAATCGGACTACTCCTACGAATAAAAAAAAAGATCCATTAGTTGTAAATAATTACAAATACATCAAAACAATCAACATTCATTCACAATCAATATCCATGCACCTTCTCATTCTTCTTTTGTCCTATGGAGTAGTTGATGACTATTAAATTTATAACTTTTTATCTATCCATTTAGCTTTAAAATTTTGAAAATTTTTAGGAAATTGGTGCTTTAATGTGTTGAATTCTTGATTTTAGGTTTTGGTCTATATGGATATGAATATCATGCAAACCATGTAAGAAAGTGGCCATGCATGAACCATCCAATGTTGGAGGACAATATTCGGCCATGCACCTAAGGGATATAACCAGCCCAAAGAGCTAATGGATTATCATGATAAGTTTGGCCAATGAAGAACTTTATTTGTATGAGGATTCTTTTTAATTTTAAAAGAGTTTTAAGCCGAGTAAAGCACATCAAGAAGACTAAGGCAAGAGTTATGGTGCAAAAAAGACTTTTATAATAAAAAGTTTTTATTCAAGTAAACCAATTCATGAAGATATGGTCATGGAGTTTTCATTCAGTTGAACAACTTATTTAATTCTTAAGATAATAGGAAAAGGTTCAAGCTACAAATGGAAAGGATTCAATCTGAATAAGAGTATTTTGCTAGCCATTATGGAAGTATTTAATTCATGAAGCGTAGGTATTGTACTTTCTCCTAAAAGGTAAAAGCCTGGGTATAGAGCTCAAACATGCCATGCACATGCGATTGTGTGTGAAAGAACATATCAACACTTTATAACATTACAACCCTCATCCTAAATGCCTAAACATTTATTAAGAACAATATATAAAAAATATGATAGTAAACATAGAATAAATGAAACAATCAAAATATGGATGCAATGCAACACATTTTTTTTAAAAAAATCAAAATTAAAAAAATCAAATTTAAATATTTATTAAAACTATTAAATCAAGATTTAGGATAACATATGATCAATCTTGGCCTCACTCCCAAAAATCATCCTCAATGGAGTCACCAATCTATCATAAAAGTTTTTGGGAATCGCTAAATAAAAATTTTAAGAATTTCAAAATAAGGGGAGCCAACACCAATCATTTTTATAGGTGTGATTGGCCACCTAAAAAGTTTATCTTTTTAATAAAATCTTAAAATTAATTAAAACTTATTGAAAAGACAATTTTTTATCTATGAAAATAGAGCCAGATTCAGGAGTACAATTATACGTGGGGAAGGAATAGTACCCTATAATGTCAATTTTAAAAATGGTACCAACTGATCTATGCTATCATTTTGCTTTGATAAAAATTGCCTTAATTCAAGTATTTAAAATAACTTCCTTAATTTCTTATTTTTTATTTTTTGTAAAAATCTTTCTAAAACTTTTTATTTAGGAATAAGATGAAAATCTTTAATTTTGAAACATTTTCTAAATTCTCCAATATTCAGCTGGAATTTCAAAAAATATTTCTTCACTAGGAATTCTCATAATATCCCTCAAAATCTACATAATATTCCTTTATAAAGAATAATCTTTCAGAAACCCTCTAATATCTAAGTAGGGTCCTAAAATTTATTTTTATTTAAGAATATTAACTTTTATTTTTAAATTTTTTTTGCAACATTTTAGTTTTTCATTCACATTTATTACTAACTATTATGCATGTAATGCCATATATGAAATAAATAACACAAATAAAAATCACACAATGCAATTAATTTAATTTATTTTATTATTTAAACCATTTATTTTTATACTTCTTACCATTATTTTTTTATAAAAATCTTTAGTGGTTGAAAATTTCCTTAATTCCTTAATATCTTTGTGGAACTTAGGAAAATTTATCATTCTTAAAAAATTTATACTAATTTTTAAAATAAAGAAAAAACTTCTTAGCAAAAATAAACATTTGAATTTCTTCCAAGATTTTCAAAGTAATTTTTACTTAAAAATATTATCCTATTATTTTTCTAAAAATGTCTCTCCCATTTTCTTAAAAAAATCTTTTTTTTCGTTTCACTTTTATCAGCAAGATGATACAAATAAAAAATAAAAATATAATGATACAAATATTTAGTTTTATTTCTCATCTTGTAAATTTATTTTTATCATCCTTTTATTTTTCATTTCAAAGAATAATTAATTATGAAAATAAAAATCTTTGGTGTTGAAAATTTCCTTTAATTCCTCAATATCTAAGTGTAATTTAGGAAAATTGACCTTCTATTTGTAAAATTTCAATATGATTTTTTAAAATAAGGAGAATAATGATTTAAGTTTTTTCCAATATCTAGGTAAAGACCCAAAAATTATTTTTATTTAAAGATATTGTCCCCTTTTTTATATAAAATGATTTTCATATTTATCCATATATTAAAAAATATATAAATGCATGTAAACATTATCTACATAGGCCCAAAATTATAAAGCAAGCATATATGTCAAATGGGCTATGAATTGAAACCCAAACAAGAAAGTCAAACAACCTAAATGTAACACGCTTCTAAGTCAATATTTGTGTAGGTCTGATTGGAGCAGGTAGATCAGGTTGAGTTTTTAGGCCGATTTGGGTCAACGGGCTCCAGGCACACTGGCTGGGTTAGGTTAGTTTAACTCGATCAACTTTTTTTTTTGTTTAACTATAAAAATCTAAAATTTTCTTTTATTTCATTCCAACTTCTCCCTTTAAAAAATCATCTCTCTTCAACAATAGAAAATCAGTCCTCCTCCCAAATTCCTGATTTCGGTGTGCTTTGCTGCCAATGTCATTGTCGACTGCTATTTTCTAACATTATTTCTCTACCAAAACACACTTAGACACTCCTCCTCTTTCTATTTTTCAACTTGGTTTTCCAAAAATCTCTCTAGAACATCTTAGATCTATACTGAAAGTTTCAGTTCCAAAGCTCTAAACCACCCACTTCTACCATTCCAAATGGTTCCAATCTTTAATATGTTGTTCTCTTTTTATTACTCTCTCTCTTCTCTTGTCTTCAAACCTAAGAGACCATGTAAAAATCATGAAACCCAAAATAATCTTTCACTATCATGCCTATTTCATCATTTCTGGTGGCTTTCCACTTCTTCTTTTCCATAAGCTTTGAAGCCCTAAATCCATATGAAAACAACCTCAATAAAAACCTTATCCTTCTTTTTATTTTGCATTTTTTTGTTTTGGGTTCCTCAACTATTGGTAGGGACTACAATTGTTGGTTTTTTATTTTTTTTATTTTTTTATGATGTTTATTATGGTTTGGTTGTTATTTTTTTGCTTGATTTTGGGAATGGGTTAGATTTATTTAGCATTGAAAAGAAGTAGTGTTAATGGTGGGAAATAGTTTTGTTTAGTCTTGGGGGTTTCAAAATATGAGGGTGTTTGGTGGTGGTGCAAATGGCTAATGATGAAAATGAGGGGCTATTTGGTGTCTAGTTTTGGTTAATGGTGGATGAACAGTGGTAGTGAAGATTGTTTTAAAGTTTTTTTTCACAGAGTTTCTGTTTCCCTTTTATTTTGATTTTGCTTTAGTTTTTATCATCCTCTAGGTCATCCTACAAACTAGGGAGAAAGGTGGATGTGCTGGGTAGAAAGGTGGCTGACAATTGAAGTAGCTAAAATTGAGCTGCCATAATGACTAACAGGCTGGGCTGGCAAAATGGTGCTGTGCATGGCACCATCACCTCAATTTTTGTATTTTTTTTCCTTAATTTTGCTGATTTTGATTTTTCTAAAATTTTATGTATTACTTATTTAATTAATCGAATTTGAAATTGGACGTTATAATTGATTTTGGACCCACAACTAAGCTTTTATTAGGCTTTTCTACAAAATGATTCGAACAAAATCTAAACAAGCCTAGTTAAAAAAATCCAATTAAAATGATCAAATCAAACTACTCAAATAAAACATAAAAATAAAAAAAACTTGAATCGACTTTAACAAAATTAGGTTCTTTATGACCCAACTACAGAAATTTAAGAAGTTTAAAAAGCTTTGAAGGAGGATAATTTTGAAGAAATGGGAAAGGATTTAGAAATTGAGAACTTTAAAGAAGAAAACGTCCAAAATGAAGATCCATAAGAAAAGTTTGAATGGGAATACATGGAAGAAAATACTAAAATGGATGATAAAGATATGTTACAAGTTGGAAAAGAAACTTTGAAGAGATTTGATCTAACTATAGAAGTGCAAGAGGATGATTGAGAAGTAAAAAGAATGAAATTGACTCCAAGAATGTCAACCCACAAAAAGACATTTGAAGTAGCCCAATTGTCACCTAAGCCCAATTAAAGAGAGCTACTCAAGGAGTTAAAGAAAGTTACACTTAATGATGAATGTAGCCTAACACTTCAACAAATTATTCCAACCAAGCTAGATGATCCAAGGAGGTTTTGCATTCCATGTTCTAATGGTTATTTTTTTTTAATGAAGCATTATGTGATTTGAGGTTTAATATTAATTTAATGCCAATGAATATTTTTGTACAGCTTGCTAATAGATCCATAAATAGGCTGTAAGGAATTTTGGAGAACGTATTCATAAAAATGAGTAAATAAATTTTTCCTATTAATTTTGTTGTTTTAGATGTAAAAGATAATGAAGCTTACATTCTTTTAGGTATATCCTTCTTAATGACCTCAAGAGTTTTAATAGATGTATACAATTTTGAGGTAACCCTAAGATTTAAGGATGAAAAGATAACCTTTAAAACTAGAGGTTAAGGTATTCTTAGGGATAAGAAAGATGTATAAAAAGCATCCAGCATAAAAGATAACAAGAAAGAAAAACTAATCCAAAAAGAGCCTTATCAAATTAAAAAAGGAAAAGATCAACCCACAAGCCCAACCTTAAAGACTCCAAAATCAACCTTCGGGGTCATCGTACTAATCAAAGAGAAAGGGGGATGTGCTAGGTAGAAAGGTGGCTAACAAATGAAGCAACTAAAATTCATGTGCCATAATAGTTGGCAAGATGGTGCTTATATAGCACCACCACCTTAGTCTTTATTTTCTCTCTCTATTTTTTTTTTTAATTTTGCTGATTTTGATTTTTTTTAATTTTTGTGTATTATTTATTTGATTAATCAAAATTTGAAATTGGACTTTAAAATTGATTTTAGGCCTATAATTGAGTTTTTATTGGGTTTTTTCTAGAAAATGATTCAAACGAAATCTAAACAAGCCTAGCTAAATAAATCCAATTAAAGTGATCAAATTAAACTCCTCAAATTAAACATAAAAATAAAACAAACTCAAATCAACTTAAAAAAAATTATGTGTCTACAGTTGTCCTTTTTTGGACATTATTGAGAATCAGAAATAAGGTAAAGACCTAAACAATAATTTTGTTTGAAGTCAATGATTCGAGGATTTTTCAAAAGTTTTTTTTTTTATTTTTTAAACTTTTTTAGATTTTTCTAAACTTTTTTTTTTTTGGAAATTTTTTGAATTCTTGAAAAACTCCTCTCATTAAAAGCTTTACAACTTTTAAAAATAAATCTAAAAGCTCTTCTCATTAAACTCTTCATAACTTTTGAAAACATAATACAATAACTCAGAGATTATGCCTGAAGGTCTTGATGATTATGCCTAAATGTTTTACAAATTGTTCTCATCTTTGCCCGTAGGTATTGAGAATTATGCTTGGAGATCTTCTAAATCCTAATGCTAAAATAGATTTTGCTTGGAAGATTTATGAATCTTGCATAGAGGTCTTTCAGATCTTGACACTAAAATAAATTTAGCTTAGAAGACTTATGAATCTTACCAGAGGATTTAGAGATTATGCTTGAAGGTCTTACAAATCTTGACACCTATGAATGCTCCTCTCTTTAAAAGCTTTACAACTTTAAAAGTTTAAAATATTCTACTTGGAGGATTTACGAATCGTTATTATCTTTGTCTGGAGGTTTTAGGGATATATTTCGCATTTTAATGCTCAGAGGTCTTTAAAATTTGCTTATCTTGAATATCCTAGAAAATTGTTAACACTTTCCCTTCTTAAAAAATTATGAATCTTGCCAAGAGAACTTAGAAATTATGCTCAGAGGTTTCATAAATCTCGACACTAAAACACATTCCGATTAGAAGACTTATGAATCTCGTTCGAAGGACTTGGAGATTATGCTTGAAAGTTTTATAAATCCCAACACTATGAATTCTTTTCTAAATAGAGACTCCATAACTTTAAAAATCTAGTTATTTTTTATTTGCCAAATCATCTCATCATCAAGGTCAAAGCCATTTTTTCAAAATGGTTCCCTTTCAAGTTTAAAACTTTTTCCATTTTAAAATTTTAAACTTATCTTAAATACTCATTACTTTTTATCTCAAGAAATTTTCTTTCAAATTCCAGTCATTTCAATATTTCATCCTTTAAAATTTCATTTTCATTTTTTCTTTACAATCCCTCATTTTAGAAATTTCTCTTTTGCGAACATTTTACATTTGAAGGAGATGTATTTTCTCTTTCATCCTTTTCCTAATGTTTGCAAATTGATAACTATGATGATTAATCACAATAATACACATGCAAATTTACAAATGTCCACTTCAATGATGTAAATGCAAATAACCTTACCAAGATATGAATGCAAACACACCCTAAAAAGATGTACATCTAACCATTAAATTTTATGTAAATGCTCACTAGATGATACAAATAAATGAATCAAAGATGATATAGATGCCCTCTTAATGATGCAAACACAAATATTCTTACTAATGATCAAAATGTTATGCCTCTTGCGAATGTAAATGCAAAATTCCTTACCATGGAAGCATATGCTTAAAAAGATCATTCTTTTTGTTTGCAAAATTCTTTCTTTTTTAATTCTAAATCATTCTTCATTCCCTTTCCAAAGGATTTTCTTGTCCATTCCATCCCATCTTTCTATCTTTTCTCTTTTCATTTTCACTTTTTTCATGTTTTCAAATCTAATCATACAACATATACATGATCAATGCCCATTCTATATCTCATGGCATATTAAACAGAATAAACCACTGTGTTCTTACTACTCCTTGAATGCATCTCAATGGAACATGTCTTCTCATTTTAGAAAGAAATGTTTTCTTTTTCATGTTTCTTTTTGCTCTAATATCTTATGCACTTATTCACCATTTCATTGAAAAATGATCTCATCCATTCATACCAAAGTTGATTTTTACTTTTTTTTTCTTAAAATAACTTCTATTTTTTCTAAAAAACTGGTTTTTCAGGGAAAAACATTTTATTTCATAAATCAAAACTCATTTTGCATTTACAAAATTCTTGCTGAGCATAATTTTTCTTTTATACCAAAATCGATTCCTCTACTCTTTACCAAAAATGCCTAATAAACAACTTAAAATTAACCAAAAAAATTACCCCACGTAGCTAAATTCATGATCAAAGAAAATAAGATACTCCAAAAAATGACTTCAAGTCTGTCAAGAATTGGTGTTTTTATTATGGATGAAAGAGCTGACAATTTCCTTTTCAAACAAATTGAACAATTCATCACATCAAGGTTTTAGCTTATTAGGGAATACCTCACAGCTTAATAAGAAAAACAAATAATCTTTCATCTAGGCTCACAATTGAAACACAAATTTTCTAAATCTTCAATTCCTAAAAAAATCAAAATTTTTGAAATCATTTTGAAATGCTATCAAACTTTAACATTCATTTAGTTTCCAACTGTGGCATTTTTATAAATGTCAAGAGCAGCCATGATAGGCTTAAGATTTTGAAAGATCATTTAGGAATGGAATAAGAAAGCTTAAATTTCCAATATTGATCCTTTTAATGGATTTCAAACTTTCAAAGCATCAATATTCTTAAGTCTTTCAAAAGCCTAGGTTGCTTCATACTAGTTCTCTTACTTTATTAGGCATTAGGATTGGCTTCAAAGCTTTCAAATTTGCTCTAAATTGCCCCTTTTGGAGTTCTCACCTAAAGCTAGATTCTTTTTTTATTTTTCTCATATTTTGGTTGATAATTTCATCATCCACTTAATAATACAAATTTCATCAAAAATGGGTTAATAGTTCAAAAAGGTAATTAAACAGCAAAATATGATAAAAAACTCGTAGGCTATATGGTGATTTCCATAAAGGAAAGCTCTTCATTTTAAGTATCATACTTGATCAAAATGAACTTTTCAGAGCACATAACATAGGCTAAAGTTCAAGGTTTTAAAGAAAGGGATAAATAGGCCTAAAGTGTGTTTAAAGATGATCAAACCAAATATTATTTCCAAGTGTTTATCTTTTTATTTTCCCACTTTTACCATTCCATCATTTTATTACCATTTCTTATTTTTCTTTTCTTTTATTTTTTTACGCTTTTTTTTATTTTTATTTTTCTTTTCTTTGTTTTGTTTTCTTCATTTTTTTTTTTTTTACATATATCCATTTTTAATTAAGTGAGTTCAAAACTTTTTAGGATCTAATTTTGTTAGACATTTGTCTTTTAACACATATGGTTCTTTTTTTATACTTGGAGTCAAATTTCATCATGACTAATTCTTGAATATATCCCTATTTGCCTCTCATTATGGGTGATGATCCTTGGTTAAGGTTCATTTGAAAGAGTTCGTTAAGCTCAAAAAGTTAGCAAGTGGATACTTTCTTACTTGGGAAAAGATAATAATAGATGGCCATTTATCATTTTGAACATGATCACTTAAGTTGAAAAGCGATTCTTTTTAGGAAAATGGGTTAAAAGAAAGGCTTCTCAAATTTTCTTTTTTTTTATAAAAAATTTTAAGTTTTACCTAACTTTTTATTTTATTTTCTCATATTTGGCCTTTTTGTTTATTTAAAGAACTTTTAGATCTATTTTCATATTTTTCAAGTTTTTGTTTAGATTTATTCTAATTTATGAAATGCATGATCTCACAATTTCTTTTTTTTTTCCCTACAACACATAAATTGATCTATTTTGCCAAATGCAATTTGTGGAAAATACATTTATTTTAACATGCCACCCTTAATAAATGTCAATATGCTAGAAAAAGTAATGTGTAATGAACTCGTTCAGTGTGTTAAATTGGCCATGTCAATTCACAAAAAAGATTGGTCACATCTTAAGTTGTCTTAGGGGAAATGAATAATTTTGCTATTTAGGTCAACACACCCCAAGGCATAAAGCAAAGGCAATTTTTGCTAAAGAATTGAAGGATTGATTTGTTTGAGGTCATTTAAAAAGATCTAGGTGGGTGGCTTTAACACTTGAAGATCTAGCATAATCTTGATACTTATCAGATTACCAATGACTAGATCACTAAAAAAATCTCATGTTTGCTTAATTTTCAAGAAGTCCTTAAAAAATTTTAAATTAACTGCTTTATTGTTCATTATCTAGGCAGAGATTAACACATTTTTTGTCACGGCATGATTGAATGAAGGCACATTTTGGGGAATTCAAATGTATACTTCTTGATATATTAAGGATCTTGAGTGATTTTCATTCAAATGGGCTTGGCTATGAAATATTTGAAAGGAAAAATAGGGCTTTCAAGACCTTTTTCTTTATTTTAAAAAAATCCCATTTTTTTGTTTTTTTCCTTTTTTTGTATTTTTTTTCATTTCATTTTTTTACGACTTTGCTATTTTTTGAATTTATCATATATGGTTTTATTCTGAATAATTGCATAAAAATAAATTTTAGAAAGAAACTCCAAAGCATTCATTTTTTCCAAAATAAAATCTAACAATATTAATCCAAATATCTCATAATAACACCATATGCATGGCATGTACAAAATAAAAGTTCAAAGATTTAGAAGAAAATTATCCTATCTTGATCATTCAAAACTTGAAATTCCCTCCCATACCTCAACTCCTCAAATTTCATAATTAGGCAAAGTCAATTTTCATTGCTTAAATTTCAGAGTTAAAATACCGCTCTTGATAAGAACCCTGACCCCTTTTTTTAGTTGCCTGTATTTTTTGGTCAAATGGACAATTGCCTCTAACACTTACTATTAAGATCATAATTCCTTGACGATAGATTTGAAGATGTTTACAAAGGCACAAGGGTGAGGTACATGTCTTCTATTAGCGAAGGCAAAAGATGAGAAATAGGAATTGAGAGTTTTTCTTGGCCATTTCTTGATCTACTTCAACTTCTTGTTAGTTGAGTGGTAGATCTAAATGTAAGGACAGGATCATGAGTGGTCATTTAAGGATAGAGGTTTACTTGAAAGCCTAATTATAAGATTAGTTGACAAAGATATGGACTTTAAGAAATGTTGCCTACAACCAGGTGGTAGGGTTGATGAAAAGGATAAAAATTGCATGGGATGAAGTTCTTGAATAGATGCCCTTAAGTGTGATTGCTTGCACCTCCCTTGCATTCTTTGTCAATGTACTATCCCTTTCAACATCAGTTGTATCTTCAAATTCAATCATGCCACTCTTAATTGCATTTTCTTTCATTTCCCTAGAAATTACTATGTTAGCAAAATTTTTGGGGACATTCCCAATCATTCTTTCATAATAAAGAGTGTTCAGGTTGTTGACAAATAGAACGGTGTTTTCTTTTTCTGTCAAGGGTGGTTATAGTGGAGTAGTTACATCTTTCCACTTTTGGACATACTCTTTAAAGCTTTCATTGGCTCTCTTTTCCATGTTTTGTAAGGATAATCTATCAAGAGCCAAGTCAACCACATGTTTATACTGTCTAATAAAGGCTCACATAAAATCTTTTTATAAATGTATTTGACTTCTATCCAATTAGATGTACCACCTAGCTGTCAATCCTATTAGGTTATTTTGAAAGCAGCAAATGAGTAGTTTGTCACTGTGGGTATTACCCATCATCTTATAGTAAAACATCATAAGATGGGTGAACTGGCATTTAGTTCTACCATGTTTTTCAAAGTGTGGAACTTGAACTTTGTAAGGAGGATTAGGTCGGGGACCAAACTAAGCTCATTTGCATCGATGCTTTCAAAGACATCACTCATTTCTACTATGCAAAGTCTTTTCTCTGACATATCATATTTGTTTCACATTTTGTTGTTCCCACCTAGCTTTGACATACCTATTAATTTTTCTTGTTCCCCAAGGTCATCTAGGTTTGGGGTTAGAATGGGATCAACAAGACTAGGTCCTAAGTTGACATGTATTAGAGTAAGTTGTTGGCTTGCAAATGGGCCCACATTCACATAGGCATAAGGTTAATTTTTTGCTAGTGGAATATGCACATTTGAGAAGTTTGAGAATGTGCCATTGTATGCCTAAATGTTTATAGTAGTTCATCTCTAGTTGTGTTTGCCATGTCTCTTGGTTTAAGGTATCAACAACTCATTTGCTTTTTGATAAATCCATCAGCATTTGTCTTAATTCTACATTTGTCGATCAATACTTTCTTGAGTTTTGCTCACTCTCTCCCCATCTTTTCTTGTATTTTCTCAATCTTTTTTGTTCTATCTCTATGATCTTCTATGTTGTGAACAAAACTACTCTCACAAGATTTAACAAGGAATTAGCACTATTAAACCCTTATTCATTGAAATATGAGAGATCAAATCTACTTTACATGATGGTAAATGTGTATGATATGATTATGAATGCATGAGTGGTACAAAATTTTGTTAAGATGCATATATGCTTGAAAAAAGAGTATTTACATATGTACAATACCTAAATGACAAAAAATTATACCACTTGTAAATGTGTATGCATGGAATGCAATGTTATGTTACAGTAGTGGTAAGATGTGTTTAGAAGAAACACAATTTATACAACACATGTTTGATCAAAATCATATTATTCATGAATCCACATGCGTGAAATACAATGACATACTACATGAGTAATGAGATGGATTTATATAACCGATGAGATATACGAAATGAACTGACATATTATATGAATGGTAAGATATGTTTACATGAAATATAATGCATGTAGTATACCAAATTGATGAAATTGACATTATCACTCAAATATGCATGAAATGATGTCTATGCACAACATTATTATTTCCAAATACGAAAAATGATGAAAATAAATGTAAAAAGGATCAAGTAATATAAAAGGAGTAAAACAACACTCAAAGTAAAAAATTTATTTCCTTTCATCCTTTTCCTAGAAAAAAATTAAAAATTGAAGACTACATTTCCTATGAAAAAACAAGCACATAAAATGACCAGCATTCAAATATTTGTCCCTTTTTTTTTCATGCTTCTACCTTTTCTTTGGGCAATATACAAAGAAATTAAGAAAAACCCTTCTTTTTTTTTGTTTTCTTTGTTGGAAAATACAAAAAGTCCCTTTTTTTGAAAGATAGTTTTTTGAAGACACAAATTTTAGACAAACACCTGATGGATCAAACTGTAAGTGAAAAGAAAATTTATTAAAAGAATTTTTTATTTTTGTCAAAATTTTAGTTTTATCTACATTATCATTATCCTTAAATATAAATTGTACCAAAATGTTCTTCATGTGTCCTAGTTTGGTTAATTTCTACAAAAATATCGACATGGTTCAACGTAAAGCTGGTCTCCTAAGGTTCATAATATGCTGGATTGGAATTTATACGTTTAAAGGTTCCAAAATTACTCCTCACATCATGGTCCATTATAAACTAGTAAGGCATCTTGATCCTTACCTATAATAGGTTATAATGAAAATGGTTCAATCTGAGTAAGAGTATTTCGCTAGCTATTACAAAGGTATTCATTTCATGAGAGCATAGGTATTTTACTCCCTTCCAAAAGGGGTAAGATCTCCAGTATAGAGCTCAAACATACAATACACATATGATTGTGTGCGAAGGAACATGCCAACACTTTATAACATTACAACCCCCATCCTAAGTGGCCTGACATTTATTAAGAACAGTATATAAAAACATGATAGTAAACATAGAATTAATGACACAATCAAAATATGAAAGCAATACATAACATTTTTTTAAGAAAATCAAAATTAAATAAATCAAATTTAAATATTAATTAACACCATTAAATCAAAACTTAGGATAACATGTGATCAATCTTAGCCTAACTTTAAAAAATTGTCCCTAGTGAAGTCGCTAACTAACATAAAACTGCTAGATTAAAATTTTAATTATTTCAAAACAAAGGGAGTCACCACCATTTTTTTATAGGTGTAATTAGCTACCTAAAAAGTTTATCTTTTTAAAAAAATCTTAAAATTACTTAAAATTATTAAAAATATAATTTTTGGTCTATGAAAACATAGCTAGGTTTGGGAGTACAATTATGAATAGGAAAGATTAGTACCTTTACAATGCCCATTTTAAAAATGGTACCAACTGATCATATGTTATCATTTTACTTTCATAAAAATGGCCTTAATTCTAATATTTAAAATAATTCCCTTAATTTCTTAATTTTTTTATTTTTTGTAAAAGTCTTTCTAAAACCTTATATTATGAATAAGATGAAAATCTTTAGTTTTGAAACATTTTCTAAATTCCTCGACATTTAGTCAGAATTTCGAAAAGTATTTCTCCAGTTAGAATTCTCATAATATCTCTCAAAATTTAAATAATATTCCTTTGTAAAGAATAATCAATGAAGAACCCTCTAATATCTAACTAAAGTCCTAAAAATTATTTTTACTTAAGAATATTAGTTTTTATTTCTAAAAATTTTTTTTCAAAATTTTATTTTTTTCATTTCACATTTGTTACTAACTATTCTACATATAATGCCATATATGAAATAAATGACACAAATAAAAATCACATAATACAATTATTTTATTTTATTTTATTTTTTTTATATCTTTTATTTTTACACTTCTTACCATTATTTCTTTGATAAAAATCATTAGTGAGAAATTTCCTTTATTACTTAATATCTACGTGAAATTAGCAAAATTGATCATTCCTAAAAAACTTATAATAATCTTTAAAATAAAGATTACTTTTTTTATTAAAAATAAACATTTGAATTTCTTCCAACTTCCAGACAACATTTTCAAAGTTATTTTTACTTAAAATTATAATCCTTTTTTTTCTAAGAATATCTTTCCCTTTTTCTTTTAAAAAAATCAATATTTTTTGTTTCACTTTTGTAAACACTCAATTTTGTCCGATTTTATCTTAAATATAATTTTTTTATTTTTATTATTATTATTTTTTCTTTTTTTTTTCTTTTTTGCTTCTCTTTTTTGGACTTTTTGGTTTCAAAGTCTTTTGGTGCATTAAATGCACCGAAAGCACCCTTGTACCACCATTTTCTGCAAGACGTTTTGCTTCACCTAACTTGGCAGTGCAGAATCTGACCACCAAAAGTCTACCAATGGCTTTGAAAAACAATAACAAAGTTGAAATTTTAAGATATTAATCCTAGAAAGTCTGTGATTTCAATCTTAAAAGCTTTATAAATAGAGCTACCTTCTTGCAAAAAAAAAAAAATGAAAATACCTTACAAAAATAAAGAAACCCAAAAAACAGAGAACCACAGAAGAAGGGTTTTTGCAAAAAAAAAAAAGTTTGCCAACAAAAAAAAAAAAAACCTTCCTGTCAAAACCCAAAAGTACTAAAACAAAAGCCAAACACACAAACACTAAAAAAATCATAGCCCATGCTATGGGTGATCTCAGCGTCAAAAATAAAAATAAAAAATCAACAAAAAAAGAGTTTTGGCTAGAATTTTGGGCCTTGACCTACACTGATTAAGGCTGTTACTAGCAAAATGAAGGCCATATCTATGTTTAAGGGGAATAAATAAGTCAACAGGATTTTTTGGAAATTTTTTTTGTCCCTAACAACCGTGGATAGCGACTAGCAATGGCAGTCGTCACTATGTTCATGGTCAATTTTTGGGTTTTTTTGGTTTTTCGGTGGATACTCTCTTTTGAAAAGAGAAGCTCTCAGTTTAGAAAGAGAGAGTCTAAAAAAATGAAATAAAAAATATTTTTTGGCCTTTTATAGTGCTACTAAAAAAATGTAAAAAGACACTGTTTAGGACTTAAAGGATCCACGTATGAACCAGGATCTAAGTTAGGGTCCGTGCAACCCGACCCACAATCCCTTTTTCTTTCAACTAGCAATCGGTCCAACTAAACCAGAATACGAATTGAACTAGATCGCTAGAAGAACCAGTTGAATCGTCTTGAACTGTGCCTAGACCATTGACTGACTGTTGACCGATCATTTTTATTTTTTATTTATTTTACTTTTACATTTATTTATGTTTTAAATATTATTTAAATAATATGCATGTTTTAAATTCAAATTTGTTGAAATATAAAATATTTGTAAAATAAAAATATTTAAATTAAAATTTATTTACATAATGATACCCTAAAATTTAATAATTTTTAAGAAAATAATAAAGGAAATAAATAAAATAAAAATAAATATGTAAAAAAATAAATAACAATAATAATAATAATAATAAATTTTCAAATAGTTGTGAATGTGCAACTTATAAAAGAAATTTTTTAGTTTTTATCAAAATGATGATAAATTTTAAAAAAAAATTCTAAAAATATTTTTTATATTAGAAAAAAATATAAAAATAAAAGAAATTATTTAAAATAAATAAACATAAAAACTAACAATAAAAAAATCCAAAAAAATTAAGAACGAGTAATTTTCTATAAAAGATTATTTCTAAATTATACTAGAATGAGAAAATTGAAAAACAAAAAATAAAAAATAAAAAAAACAATAAAAGTCACAAAAAATAATAAATAAGAATAATCGTAGAATCATAAAAAAATTACGAAGAGTGATTTTCTAAAAAATATAATATAATAAAGATATTTCAATCTAAATTATTTTAGAATGATGGATAATTTATTATTTAAACCATTTTATAAATTGGCAAATTTTTTGTGAAATTCTAAAGATTACAAATAATTGATCCTTAAAAGAAATTTTTAAAAAACAAAATAGTTGTAAATTTTACCAAAATGATGAAAAATTTAGAACAAAAATTTTAATAAAATTATAAAAAGGTCATGTAATTATAAAATGTTTTTAAATAACATTATAAAATTTTAATCAATTTGATGAGGAAATGAATGGGTTTTTTGAATACTTTTGAGGTGAGAAAAATTTTCTAAAGAAATTTGACAATAATGATGGAAAAACCTTATTAAAATTTTTTATATTTAAATAATTAATTAATTAAAAAAAACAAAAGACCTTTTAATTAAAGACCAATTTAGTGCAACACAAAGCTATTTGTTATCATCTTCAAACAAGTATTTTCAGGGTGCTAATCCTTCACCATGCGTAATCATACTCCTGAATTTAGCTCTACAACGTAAACCATAACTTATTATTTTTACGAAATCTTAATTGAACTTAGGATTTCTTTAAAAGGGGTAATTTTAACTTGGTGACCAATCGCACCTTAACAAAAAAGATTGGTGGCAACTCTCGATATTTAACATCTAGCGATCAAATCCCCGGACCTATACATTATGACAGCTTGGCAACTCCGCTAGGAATCTTATGCCAAAAAATTCAAGCCAAGGAGTAACTTTGTGTTGCTGTTGGAATTATTTGATGGTCTAATTTGTTTTTATTTTTGCTTTTATTTAATTTTTCAAATTATCTTATTTTACTAT
Organism: Durio zibethinus; assembly: GCF_047325235.1. Lineage (NCBI taxonomy): Eukaryota > Viridiplantae > Streptophyta > Magnoliopsida > Malvales > Malvaceae > Durio > Durio zibethinus. The sequence goes on from NC_143166.1 coordinate 24,580,007, forward strand.
TGTTATTATTTTCTTATTGACTTATAATTGTTGTGGGAAAAATCAAATTTCTAAATTGGCATGTAAAATGATTACATGTTCTTTCACACACATTACACATGTATATGCATGCATAAGCTCTTGACTTAAGCTTAGTCCTTTTTAAAAGGAAATAGAGTACCTATCGGTTCTATGAGGTGATAATCTCCACATAGGCTAGCGAAATACTTCCACTCAGATTGAACCCTTTCTGTTTGTAATCTATAATGAGTGAGGATTGGTTTACCTTTCTAGTCTAACATAGACTACAGTGAGAAACAATTTGTGAGCCTTTTAACTTGTCCAATATCTAAGCCTAGCATATAAAAAACCTAAGAAACTTGCCTTAAGACAGAGCCATGCCAACCTACTGTGTAAAGCTATAACCCAAATTAGGATACATGAAAGAACACCTTTTAATAATAAAATTTGACATTATGATTTGCATTATCCTATTTGATTCATCTCATTTCCATGCATTTGCATTTATTGATCTTCATATAATAAGGTATTTGCTACATAGTAATCATTGATAAGGTATTTCATTTGCATCCATGGAGAGTTTACTACAAGCTAGGACTAAATTCACTTGGTATAAGACTTTTGATAGTTTAAAAATCAGATCCGAGAACACCTAATGCAAAGAAGGAGATTGTTTGCCAAAGGAACATGTGTCCATTCTTTCAGAAAAGATCCGTCTTGATCTTAGACAAAATGATTTCACTGAGTTAACTAGTATTTAGGACTGTTGAAGTGAAACAAGACAAAAGGCTTTCTGTAAGAAGTATAGGGGTTTGGCATACTTCTTTTAGTGGTTATTGATAGTAATTTGGTTCGAGCCATAGTAGAGTTTTGGGATCTCTTATATAGATGCTTCATGTTTAATGAAGTGGATATGGTGCTAACAATTGAAGAGTATTTGATTTTGCTTTGCCTTATTGAGTGTTTGGAAGATGATCGAAGCATGAACATGATAACATTAGCTCTTTATGGAATGGTGATATTTTTTAAATTCTTAACACACATCAACGCTGTGGAGGTAGATTTCTTTGACCAAATAGAGCATCAAATAAATGTGGCACTGTAATTTTAGCTAAAACCATTTGGTCTTTGAATCATTATTGATGAAAAAGTGAAAGGTGCTTCATCAGATGTTTACAATTATTGTATATTTAGATAAGAAGCCACTAGAGTGCAAATAGCTAAATCTCGTAAGCCTTACTGCATACCTATCAAAGAGTTCTGTGAAAGTAAATAGCTGGAGCTAAAGTCAAAAAATGAATGGATCTTAACTTTATGCAAGTTTACAAGTTAAGATGCTGTTTAAAGAACACCATGGATGCCATATAAGTCGATATTATTCAGTTGTTAGAATCAACCTTAGATCCCTCTTTTAAGTTTGTGAAGTGCTATCAGTTATACCCTAATAATGGTGTGAAGGCAATTAATCTATGAATAATTTTATCCTAATGACACATGGGCTCAGTCAATTAGAATCTGCATATACTAACGCAGGCAATCTGAATAAGATTGCCTGCATAGCACCAAAGTTTGGAAGCAAACTGTTTGGGTGCATAAAAAAAGACGTATAGATGATATCATTCCAAAATATTTCATTTGGCACACTAGGTGAGCCAAAGACATCATGCTTTCTCTAGATGAAATTTTTGATGGCCCAGTAAAATCTATGCCACTAGATCCCTTGCTAGATGTGGAAATTATCAAACAAAAACTCCAAGAAGAGAAGGATGAATTGAAAAGTGAGAATAAAAGACTTTGCCAAGAGATGGAAAAATTAAAAGATGATTTCAAGAGACAGAATGGTGAGGTCTAAAAGATTTGATAGGAGCAAGACAAGTGGAAAGAAATGTTAGAAGATTCAAGCCATACATTTTTATACACTACTGCTAAGCTAAGGTACCTTCAAAAAGAAATTAGGTGGCCATAAATCGAGATACAAAAATGGAAAAGGAAATGTCACAAAGTTAGATGAGAGAAAGACTCACTCTAGGCTTCTGTCAATGAATAAGGAGAATAGTTGTATTCGTAATAGATGTCAATGGAAAAATTATTTGATAAATGTAGATAGTTTAAAATATATACTCAGTTTCAGGATAAAGGTGAAAAATGGAGACAAGTGTTCTTGTAAAATAAGAGCATTTGAAGCACCTGTTTGAACAAATTAGTAAAGCTATTTACAAAGTAATAGAAATGGAAGAAAAGGTGAAAGAACTTAAATCAGGAATGTATTTGATAGGAGAATAAGGGTAGCATCTGCTAAACTTTTGGATGAAAAGTAAGACCAATATCAACAGATCAAGGATTTCTTTTGGAAACTATAAATGCTAAAACTCTTCATAGATGTAATTTCAAGTCTTATAAGATAATCATTAATAGAGAATCCTTTTGTTAACATTTGCTATGTGGCCAGTATCTCATTATGCATTCATGTAAACCATCTAGTTTTACAAGCATGTTTTGGTTTCTTTTCAAAACTTCTTTCGAACAATGGAATATTTTTTGCACATAGAACATACATCTAGACATCATTTTTTATGGCACAAAAAAACAAAAAATACAACATCCTAATTTTAGAATTGTGATAACAAAGGTTCAATGATAGCTTGACTTTTGAAAGCTTCAAATCAACTTCTCTACCACTTATACAACACTCTCTCATGAGTTAAAGCCATGAAAGAAGAACAAGTAAGTCGGATGGATAAGATCGAAAAAGCACGAGATGAGATAATAAAGCAGTTTAATATGATGATAAAAATGATGAGAAATATAGATAAAGGAAAGAAAATGGTTAGAGAAAAAATTGCTCAAGAAAGCCACCAATAACAAGATGATGAAGATCCCCATATATATTAGGTTTTACTCTACATTGAGCCCATACCTTTCAAAAGACAACCATAAGCAACACAATTTATTGGAAGGTGCACATATGTTTATCCAGCATACCTATAACAGTTGGACTTACTTAATTTTAGGGGCAAACTATTTCTACCTCAAGAATGAAATGTTCAAATTCAATTCAGATACCAGATCTAAAAGATTCTAAGGAGATAGAAAAGCTAAGAATGAAAGCACCTAAGATAGTAAAAGATTCAAGTTCCCAACAAAAGATGAAATCATCAGAAAAAAGACTTAGATTTATAAAAGAAAGATTTTTATGGCTCTATGAACGTGGTTGAGCTTTATTTAGTTGTAGATGTAGTCGCTCCACTTAATTCAAAGTCCTTGAGTTTAAAAAGTATGATGGGACTAAATGCAGTGACTCATATGACCATGTATGCTAAAAAATGGCTACGCGTGCTCGTGATAAAATGTTACTAATGCACATATTCCAAGATAACCTTATGCGTTATGTAGCTAGATGGTATATTCAATTATATAAAACTTGTATCCACTCTTGAAAAAACCTTACAAAAGCATTCTTTACTTAATACCAACATATCATAAATTTAGCTCCATATCGCTTATCTCTGTAGAGTATGAAAAAAAAAAGCAACCAAGAGCTTCAAAGAATATAAGCAAAGGTAGAAAGATATGGCTACACAAGTATAGTCTCCCTTAATTGAAAAAGAAATAATTATCTTGTTTGTCAATATCCTAAAAGCACCAAATTATGAAAGATTGATTGAAAATACAAAAAGAATTTTATAGACATGCTGATCTCAAGCAAGATTATCAAGAATGCTATAAAGAATGGCAAACTTGATGTAAAAGAGATAAGTGGCCCAAAGAAAGGTGGAGTATCCTAAAAAAAAAAAAGAAAAAAAAGTAAAGCACAAGCAATGAACTATATGGGGTTACAGATTAGAGGATTTACATCATACCTTGTACTAATATACCAAACCCATTATCCTCACATAATAATGTGACATCTATCCCTCATCTGTATTAGCCAATCCAACAATCAACTTATCCACCCCTTTTTAAGCCATCCTTTCAAACACCTACATATATATACAACTACCCTGCACTCATTAGACCAGAATGGAAACCTAATCGGGGTAGTGGTCTAAAAGCCCCTAGAAATACTTAATAAAAAGCTTATTTTGACCCTATTCCCTTAACTTGTAAAGAATCATTTGCTAGCCCCTATCCTTTTGTGAACCATTGAAACCTCTATATCCTAAATGGTATAATCCAAATGTACATTTTGATTATTATTATGGAAATGCAAGCCATTTTATAAAGAACCACATTGTTTTAAAGTGCAAGGTGTAAGAGTTAATTAAGGAATGAGTATTAAACTTTGATACTAGCTAACGAGGGGTTCCAAATGCTAATGAAAATCCTTTATCAAATCATACTAGACTAACAATAAATGCTTTGACTAATGGCCAGAAATGTTACATTAAAAGAAGGATAAATGAAGTTAAAACTTTGATGGCTCAAGTTTTTTAAGCTTTAATTAAGGTTGATATGTTAAAACCAGTAGAGCCTTACAATTGCCATCAGATGATTAAGTCAGTTGAGAGTTGTGACTATCATAAGGGCATTTTGAGCATTTTATCGAGGAGTATAATCAATTTCATCAAAAGATACAAAAATTGATGGATATAGGTAAGATAAAGCTCTAAAAAGAGATAAAAGATTTAAAAAAAAGTGAAAGTATCTACCATTAATGCACCAACTTGTATGTAAATCTACGACCATCTATTATGATGAAAAGCCAACCCCAATACAAGAGAGGCTTGTAACCCAACTATAGTTACTATTAAAGTCTCTAACCCTTTTTCATATCATAATGATAAAGTATACCATAAAAGTATGATTGTGATATTGTAGTCAATCCAGATACTACAAACATAGTAGGAGTAGAAGGTATAACTTAGAGTGGGTGATGTTACATTCCAAAAATGCTGGAGAAAGCTAGAAAAGAAAAAGCCAAAATTGAAAAAAAAAAGAAGTCAGAATAACCCTGTAACAGTCCCTAATAAAGAACACTAAAAGTTAATCTCTTAAAATTAAGCTTGCAAAATTTTAAAATTGATAAAGCGTAGTGAATATAGTGTGGTAGAATAGTTGAATAAGATGTCAGCTAGAATTTCACTATTGTTACTCTTGTTAAGTTCAGAGCCCTACTGTAATGATTTACTAAAGGTGTTGAATCAAGCATATGTATCCATAATATATCTGCTGAGTATGTGGAACTATTTATTATAATCTAGTGGTTTCAAACTACATTTTTTTTAGTGATAAAGAGATTCCTGCAAGGGATGAGGAAGTATTAAGGCCTTTCACATTACTATTAAGAACAAAAGTCATATAGCTGCAAAGATTTTAGTCGACAATGGCTTTTCAATTAATATCATGCCTATGACTTTGTTAGCAAGACTATTTGTGGATGTATCATACATGAAGCCTAGTCATATAGTTGTTCGAGTCTTTAATGGAACCCGATGAGAGGTGCTTAGGGACATAAAAATGCCATTGTAGATTGGTCCTTACATTTTTAATGTGCAATTTCAAGTCATGGATATCTCATTCTCAAACAAGTGCTTATTAGGTAGGCATGGATTCATATGGCAGGTGCTATTCCATATTCGCTACATCAAAAAGTTAAATTTATTGTTGATAGAAAGCTTACATATGTAGTAGAAGAAAAAGATTTATTAATAACCAAGTCTATGAATACCCCTTATGTGAAAGCTATAGACGAAGCTTTGGAACATTCCTATAGATCTTTTAAGATTGTTAATGCTACATATGTGGTTGAAGGGTCTAAATTGTATTTACATCACCTTTTTGTTACTACTCATATGGTTGTCTAGCAACTTACTAAAATGGGATGGCAATGAAGAACTAGACTTGGGAAAAATTTGCAAGGAATCATGGAGCCACCAGGAATATATGATAAAAAAAGACAAATTTGGCATGGAATATAAGCTAACAAGAGGTGATAGAATGAAAATGATGAATGAGAAGAAAAAAAATAGAGTGGCTAATCTCAAAGGATGTGAGCTAGAGTTAGAATTGATGGTTATTCCTTACTTTTATACTTTTTTTTTATCAGGAGAATGTATCTATCCAGATTCACTCGAAGTCCTAAATACAAAATTTTTGAAAGCTTTTTTTGACCTGGCTATTCAGATGATGGGTGAGGAAAAAATAAAAAGTTTGGATGAACATCTATTTGTGTGCCTTTGTCCTCTAAATTTTAAGCTGAATAATTGGAAATCATAAAGCTACCTATTATTTCTTCAACTTTTGAAATGTAATATGTTGTGAAACCTTAAACCCTTAATTGCTTATTCTATAAGCATTAAGAGATCTTTTATGTTTAAATTTTTCATTTTAATAAAAGACTTAAAAGATGAATTTGTATTTCTTCTATCATTTTCTTTTTCATTTTCATTTGTTCTCTCATTTTTATTTTCTTGCCATACCAGTGTTGTGTGCCAATATTCTCTTGATGTTGATGAACTTGATAATGAAGAGGTCTCAGATGATTACACTCTGCCTTTTAATTTGTTAAAACTAATAGAGCATGAAGATAAGCCATTTGAGCCATATCAAGAGGTTATCGAATTAATGAATTTAGGAGATGATGAAAATAGAAGAGAGGCTAATTAAGGTTGGTATATCCTTTCTACTAGCAGACAAGCAAATGTTAAAAGAATTAATCTGAGAATATGTGGATGTATTTGCATGGTCTTACCAAGATATACTAGGACTCAATACTAATATTGTGAGCACAAATTACATTTGAAATCAGAATGCAAGTTAGTATAGCAAAAGTTAAGATGCATGAAACCAAAAATCCTATTAAATATAAAAAAAAATGAAGAAATAGTTCTATGCTGAATTTTTAGAGGTGACTAAATATCCTAAATGGGTAGCCAACATAGTACTAGTTCCTAAGGAAGGCAAAAAGGTGAGAATGTAAGTCGATTATCGGGATTTGAATAGGGTAAGTTTTAAGGATAATTTTTCTTTGCCTTATATTGATACCTCAGTGGATAACATTGGTCGGCATTCCACATTTTCTTTTATAGATGGCTTTTTTTGCTACAATTAGATTAAAATGACTCGAAATGATATAGAGAAGATAACATTTGTAACCATGTGGGGCATATTTTGCTATAAAGTTATACCTTTCAAATTGAAAAAAGCTAGTGCTACTTCTCAAAGAGCAATGGTGACTCTTTTTCATAACATGATGCATAACGAGATAGAAGTATATGTGAATGATATAATTGTAAAGTCTTATGAAGAAGAGGATCATGTATTCAATCTTAGAAAGTTGTTTGATAGGTTGAAAAAATTTTAGCTAAAGTTGAATCCTGTCAAGTGTACATTCGGTGCTAAATCAGGAAAACTATTGGGATTTCTGGTCAGTGAAAGAGGAATCAAAGTGGATCCATAAAAGATACATGCCTTTCAGAACTTGTCACATCTTTGTACTCCAAAAAAAGTGCAAGGATGTTTTGGAAAATTGGTTCAGTGAAAGAGGAATCAAAGTGGATCCATAAAAGATACATGCCTTTCAGAACTTGTCACATCTTTGTACTCCAAAAAAAGTGTAAGGATGTTTTGGAAAATTGAACCATATTACTCTTTTCATCTCTCAACTCACTTACAAGTGTGATCTTATTTTCAAGCTTTTTAAAAAACATGATCCAGGAGAATGGAATGATGAATGCCAAGAAGCTTTGATAAAGTCAAAAAGTACTTGTCAAATCCACATGTGTTTGGACCACCAGTTTTAAGGAAACCTTTAATTTTGTATTTAATAGTATATGAGAATTCAAAAGGATGTGTATTGAGGCAAAAAGATGAAACCAACAAGAAGGAATAAGCAATCTACTACTTGAGTAAAAAGTTCACTGATTATGAGTCTAAGTAGTTGCCATTAGAGAAGATAACTTATGCACTAGCTTAAACTGCTCGAAGGCTCAAATAATACAGACTTTATCACACTACTTGGCTCATAGCAAAGTTAGATCCCATCAAGTATATCTTAAAGAAGCCTTCATTGATAAAGAGGATAACAAGATAGCCAGTTATGCTTTTAAAATATGATATCATCTATGTAACTCAAAAGGCAATCAAAGGAAGTTCAATAGTTGAGTTCTTCACCGGTTGTACGCCAAAAATTAGGAACCAATGAAGTTGGATTTACTTGATGGAGATGTGATAGTTGTTTCTTAAATTAAAGAGAAAGAACCTGTTGAAAAGCCTTAAAAGATGTATTTTGATAGAGCTGCAAATACCTTAGGACATGGTATTGAAGCAATTTTAATATCTCGCAATGGACATTATTACCCCATCATAGCTAGATTGAATTTCAATTGCGCAAATAATGTGGCTAAATATGAGGCTTATGTTATGGGTTTGCAAGTAGCTATTAAAAAGAAGATTAAAATGTTAGATGTATTTAGAGATTTAGTTTTGGCCATATATCAATTACGAGAAGAGTAGGAAATAAAAGACTTGAAGTTGATTAGATATCATGAATATATTTATGAGTTGGTTAAACAATTTGAAGAAATTTAGTTTAAGCATATGCCTAGAGAAGACAACTAGATTGCTGATGCACTAGCTACTTTGGTTGCAATGATCAAAATAAATGCAAATTTGAGATTTAACCCATCAAGTTAAATGCAAAAAAATTGCAATAGTACATCACTCAGAATTGAAAAAAAAATTGATCGAAAGCCATGGTATCATGATATTCTTTAATACATCAAAAGTCAGTAATACTAGGAACATGTAACAAAAAATAATAAAAAGATCATCAAAAGGCTGGCTATAAGTTTCTTCCTTGATGAGGATATCCCATAGAAAAGAAATCGAGATCAGATGTTTCTAAAATATGTGAATGTAGCTGAGGCAAAAAGAATTCTTGAAAAAATACATGATGAGGTCTATGAGGCATATGATGGCTAAATAAATTATGAAGGCTAGCTATTGTTAGTTGATAATGGAAAGTGACTATACTAATTATGCTAAAAGATATCATAAGTGTTAGATTTATGATGATAAGATTCATGCTTCATCATTATCTTTGCCTTTATGTCCATATTCTGTATGAGGCATGGATGTCATTGGTCCTATCACCCCGAAAACTTCAAATGAGAATAGATTTATCTCCATAATAATTGGTTATTTCACAAAATGGGTAGAAACTACATCGTATGCTAGCATAACCCGAACAATAGTATGTAAGTTTATAAAGAATAAGATAATATGCAAATATGGGCTTTCAAAAAAGATTATTTTTGACAATGCTAAAAACTTGAACAACAAAATGATAATGAAGTGTGTAATCAATTTAAGATCTATTATCATAATTTAGCACCATATCATCCAAAGATGAATGGGACAATAGAGGCTACAAACAAAATATTAAGAGGATTTTGGAAAAAATGACTAATACTTACAAAGATCGACATAAGAAGTTGTCTTTTGCCTTGCATGCTTATAGAACATCAGTTAAAACCTCTACTAGGGTCACCCCATTTTCATTTGTCTATGGAATGGAAGCTATGTTGCCAGTTGAAATAAAGATTCTCTCATTGAGAGTTTCAATGGAAGTTAAACTAAAAGAAGCTGAATGGGTTTGAAATTGCTATGAGCAGTTGAACCTCATTGAAGAGAAAAGGCTTACAACACTCTACCATGGCTAACTATATTAGAAGAGGATGATGAGAGCACACAATAAGAAAATCTACCTTTATCGCTTTCAAGAATAAGACTTAGTGCTGACAAAGATTCTTTCAAATCAACATGACAATCAAGGAAAATGGAAACCAAATTAGGATAGTTTTATTGCTATTCTTTTATCATTTGTTTGATGAAATATGTTCCCTTTTCTTTGAAAAAATAAAAATAATATATATCCTTTATCTCATTTGCTATCCTTGTCCATCCGACAAATGAATAGGAAAAATGTGTGATGCATTTTATTTGTCCCAAACTTAAAATGATAAAAAATTAACCAATAACATGGAAGATCCTAGTTTTACTGTTTAAAAGTTGATAAAGGTAGGTAAAAATGACAAGAAAAGCACGACAAGACATTGATATTGCAGAAAAAAGAAAAGAATATTAGTGAGAAAAATGTGATGATCGAATGTCAAGGATCAATTGGTTCTATGAAAATTGTTAGGAATTTTGATGACCAAAGAAGAAAAGGCAAAAATTATAAGAACCTTTTACCACAATTGGATATGAATAATTTGATTGCATAACACACATTGCATTTAGAGCATTTGGTACATGCATCCATGAAAGGTTAGGCATAAGTTGTAGCAAGAACAAAGATTTTTCATTCCTTAATGAAAAATAGATTTTCTGCCTTTTTAAAAGGATAACAATCCAATATAAGACTTTAATCCTCAAAAGAAAAAATTTTTCTTTTTCAAAGATGAGATTTCAGTTTCAAGAATATTTTAAAATTTCAAAAGTCGTGGAACCTCTGCTTAGAGGAGCATTTTAAATTTTTAAAAGTTGTGGAGCCTCTACTTAGATGAACTTTTTAAAGTTGTTGAGTCTTTACTTAGAGGAACATTCATTATCAAGATTCTTGAGATTCATAAATGCTCCAGGTAGAATATTTTTATTTTTTAAATGTTGAGCCTCTACTTTCATTATCAAGATTCACAAGTCCTCCAGGTAGAATATTTTAAAATTTCAAAAATTATGGAGCTTTTACTTAGAGGTGCCTTTTAAAGTTGTTGAGCCTTTACTTAGAGAAGCATGCACTACCAAGATTCGTAAGTCCTCTGAACATAATATTTTAAATTTTTAAAGTTGTCGAGCCTCTATTTAGAGAAGCTTTTTAAAGTTGTTGAGCCTTTGCTTAAAGGTGCATTCACTATCAAGATTCGTAAATCCTCTAAGCATAATATTTTAAATTTTCAAAAGTTGTTGAGTCTCTACTTAGAAGAGCTTTTTAAAGTTGTTAAGCTTAAACTTAGAAGAACATTCATTGTCAAGATTCATAAGTACTCCAGGTAGAATATTTTAAATTTTTAAAAATTGTTGAGCCTCTACTTATAGGAGTTTTTTTAAGTTATTGAGCTTATACTTAGAGGAACATTCACTATCAATATTCTTAAGTCCTCTGAGCAGAATAGTTTAAACTTTTAAAAGTAATTGATCCTTTACTTAAAGGAGTCCTTAAAGTTTTTAAAAGTTGTTAAGCCTTTACTTAGTGGAGCCTTGTAAATTCTTTTAAAAAAAAAAAAAACTTTATGTTCAATGTTTCATCTTTTGTATATGTTTGCCCAAACAAAATGGTTGTCTTTTTGTCTTTGCCTTATTCTTGATTCATAGAAATAGACAAAGAGGGGTAGTTGTAAACAAAATTTTGTCCGGTTTTATCTTAAATATAATTTTTTTATTATTTTTTCTTTTTCCTTCTTTTTTCTTTTTTTTAGACCTTTTGGTCTAAAAGTCTTTAGGTGCATTAAATGCACTAAAAACATCCTTGTACCATCATTGCTTGCAAGTCGTTTTGCTTCTACCTAACTTGGCAGTACAGAATCTGGCCACCAAAAGTCTACCAATGGCTTTGAAAAACAATAACAAAGTTGAAAATTTAAGATCTTAATCTTGAAAAATATGAGATTTTAATCCTAGAAGCTCTATAAATAAAGCTCCCTTCTTATAAAAAAAAAAGGATGAAAAAACCTTACAAAAATAAAGAAACCCAGAAAAGAGAGAACCCACAGAAAAGGGTTTATGCAAAAAAAAAAGGTTCTACCAACATTAAAAGAAAAAGAACTTCTTATCAAAACCCAAGAGTACCAAAACAAAGCCAAACACACAAACACCAAAAAAATCATAACCCCCTGGTAGTAGGGTTCTTAGTGCAAAAAACAAAAACCAAAAAACAACCAAAAACACAAAAAAACAAAGTTTTGGTTAGACTTTGGGCCTCGATTTGCACTGATTAAGGTTGTTTCTCACAAAGCAAGGCCATATATGTGTTTAGGGCAGAAAAAAGAGTCGATAAGATTTTTAGAAATATTTTTTTGTCAGCGGAGACTATAGATAATGATAGGTGATGGCGATCAGCATAATGCTGATGGTCTATTTCTATTTTTTTTTATTTTTTGATGAATAATCTCTTTTAGAGAGACAAGCTATCATTTTAGAGAGAGAAAGTCTAGAAAAAAATGAAATAAAAAAAATAATTTTTCACCTTTTATAGTGCTGCAAAAAAAAATGATGTCGTTTAGAGCCCATACGATCTACGTGTGGACCTGGATTCAATTCGAGGTCCATGCCACCCAACCTACGATTTGCTTCTCCTTTAACTAGTGACCGGTCCAACCAAACTAGATTTAAATTGGACCAGACCTCCAGAAGAATCAGATGAATCATCTTAAATATCCAAAAAATTGATTCAAACTAGTTGAATTGTGCTTGGACAATTGATTAACTATTTTTGGTATTTTTTATTTTTTTATAATTTTTATTTATGTTTTATATATTATTTAAATAATATGCATGTTTAGAATTTGGAGAAATGCTCAATTTGGGATTAAACATTTGGGTAGTTGCTTAATTTAGGACTAAACATTTTAATTTATATAAATAAAGATTAAACGTTATCGACTTATAACAATATAGGAGTTTTTTAAATAGAAAGTTTGCTATGAGAGATACATACAATAACAAAGCTAAAAAGTTTAAAAGCTACCTGATTTGGTATTTTAACGCTAACTGCTATTACATGGCATACAGTTTAATCTTTTGAATAGGAAAAAAGAAAATGAACCCAAAAAAACAACATCTAGTCATTTACCTCTTTCTTGTTCTTGGTGCCTATGATTGCAGATTTCCTACAATAGTAAGCCTTGAAACCTCATACTATTGAACAACCTATTATAGCTACTGTTGTCAATGTAATAGATTAATTTGCTACTGTGATTGTGGCCATTCTTATACATGGCATGGTTGTTGTTAGTTTCCAAATTGGCCAAAAGCAAAAATATGAGGAAAAAATGAAAGTCAAAAGGAAGTTGTTTATTGCTGGTGTTGTCAGTTTTGAGTCTTTTTTTTTTGTTCTAACATGTTTTGAGGTTAGATTTGCAACACCATTCTCTCTTTATCTCTCTTTTCATTTTGATTTCCTAAGAGACAAAAAAAGAACAACTTTGCCTACTGCTCTATATATTTGCAGCAATCAAGCAAGCTATAATTTCTTTTAATAAATACTAATATGATTGCTCTCCATAGAGATTACTTCAGGAAGTTTTACCATTAAACAAAGATTTTTATCTTCATGAATCCATTTCACCATTTCTCTTATTAATTTGGTTTTTCTTTTTATCTTAATCACTTTATCAATGACTTTAAACCTAAACAAAACCCTTTTGGCTTTACCCAAATTGACCCATTATCCATACTATTTTCCACTTCAATTTCCAATCAATTTTATTCCATTTCTTTCTTTTCTTTTTACTCAACTAGACCCCATCCAGATCATTTACAAGGAAAAAAAAAAGAGATTAAAAGCTAGTAGTAAACCAATTCTTGATCAAGCTAAGTTTCAAAAGCTCATTTTGGGTTTGTAGTAAATAAAACCCTAAACCATTTTAGAAAAAGAAACAATAAGAGATTAAAACTTGCCTAGATTCACTAGTGAAGAACCCAAAACAAGAAATGACCAGGCAAGTAGAAAATGTATTAAGGTAGCCCCAAATAGCAACATAATGGCTTTAATTGTGTTCTTGCTAAATAATCCATTTTGCAAACTTACAGACTTGTAGTTCATAAAGAAAACTCTAAGGTCTCTCAATTTTATAAAGAATAAGAGAAATGAAATGAAAAAAAAAAAAAACAAGAGCCTTTCCATGTGTCATTCCACATGGGAACTTAATTTCATTTGTCATTCCACATGAGCTTTTAACAGTGCGTATCATTCACAGCATAGTTTCCATTGAAAGAAATCCTATATTATTATAAGTTAATAACGTTTAATCTTTATTTGTACAAATTAAAATATTTAATCCTGAATTGAGCAACCACCCCTACATTTAATTCTAAATTAAGCATTTAGCCTTAAAATTTAAATTTGATGAAATATAAAATATGTATAAAATTAAAATATTTAAATTAAAATTTATTTACATAAATTTACCCTAAAATTTAACAAACTTTAATAAAATAAGAAAATAATAAAAGGAATAAATACATAAAAAATAACAATAATAACAATAAATTTTCAAACAATTGCGAATGTGTAACTTATAAAAGAAATTTTTTCATTTTTATCAAAATGAAGGTAAATTTAAAATAAAATTCTAAAACAAATTTTAGAAATAGAATAAAAAATATAAAATAACACAAATGATATAAAATAAATAAACATACAAACTAACAAGAAAAAAGTCTAGAAAATTACAAATGAGTAATTTTCTATAAAAAAATTATTTTTGAATTTTTACCAGAATGATAAAAAATTTTAAAAAATAAAAAAATAAAACAATAAAGTTCACATAAAATAATAAATAAGAACAATCATTAGATCACAAAAAAATCATGAACGAGTGATTTTCTATAAAATATAATATAATAAAAATATTTCAATCTAAATTATTCTACAATGACGGATAATTTTAAATTTAAATCACTTTTCAAAATAGCAAAAATTCTTCATGAAAATTTGAAGATTACGAATGAGTGATCCTTAGAAGAAATTTTTAAAGAATAAAATATTTTTAAATTTTACCTGAGTGACAAACAATTTAGAATAAAAATTTTAATAAAATTATAAAAAAAACAAAATAAAAGACCATTTAATTAAAGACCAATTTAGTGCAACACAAAGTTATTTGGCATCATCTTTAGATGGGGGTTGTAGGAGTGCTAATCTTTCCCCACGCATAACCATACTCTTGAACTTAGCTTTACATCGTAGACCATAACTTATCATTTTTACGAATTTTTAATTGAACTTAAAATTTTTTAAAAAATGGAAATTTTAACTTGGTGGTTAATTGCACATCAACAAAAAAGATTGATAGTGATTTTTGATATTTAATGTCTAGCAATCGAGTCCCTAGACTAATAGTTTATGACATCTTTTATTAGCAAGATGATGCAAATAAAAAATAAAAATATAATGGTACAAATAATCAATTTTATTTTTCCTTTTGAAAAATTATTTTTATCATCCTTTTATTTTTCTTTTCAAAGAAAATTTAATTATAAAAATAAAAATCTTTGGTATTGAAAATTTCCTTTAATTCCTTAATATCTAGGTAGAATTTAGTAAAATTAACCTTCTATTTGTAAAATTTCAATATGATTTTTTAGAATAAAGAGAATAATTATTTAAGTTTTTCCAATATCTAGATGAAAACCTAAAAGTTATTTTTATTTAAAGATATTGTCACCCTTTTTTTATATAAAATGATTTTCATATATATCTATATATTAAAAATTATAAATGCATGTAAACATTATCAACATGGACTTGAAATTATAAAACACAAATATACTTTAAATGAGTTTTGAACTAAAGCCCAAACAAGAAAGTCAAATAGCTGAAATGATACAAGCTCCTGAGCCAACTTTGGTGCAAGTCGGGTCAGAGCAGGTAGACCAGGTAGGGTCAAGTCTCTAAGCTACTTTGGGTTAGTAGGTTCCAAACACATAGGCCGAATTGGGTTGGTTTGACCTAATCAATTTTTCATTTTTTTTTGTTTAACTATTAAAACCCACATTTTTTTTTTATTTCATTCCAACTTTTCCCTTAAAAAAAAATCCCCCTCACAAATCCTAAATTTCAGTGGGCTTTACTGTTGTAACCAACTTTGTTGTCTACCACCATTGGCCAACACTATTCCTTTCCCTAAAATACATTAGACTCTCATCTTCTCCTCTTTTTTCTATTTCTCAACTTGGTTTTTTCAAAATCTCTCTAGAACATAATAAATCTACATCAAAAGTTTCAATCCCAAAACTCTAAACCACTCACTTTTGCCATTCCCAATGGATTTGATCTTCAATATGTTTTTCTTTTTTTTCTCCTCTCCCCCTTCACTTGCATTCAAACCTAAGAAAACCATGTAAAAACCATGAAACCCAAAATACTCTTCTATTGATGTGCCTATTCCACTGCCTTTAATGGCTTTCCTTTTATTACTTTTTACAAGATCTGAAACCCTAAATTCCTATAAAAATAACCTTAGCCAAAAGCCTATCCCTATTTTATTTTCACAATCTTTTTTTGGTTCTTCACCTATCGGTGGGGATTATGATTGTTGGCTGTTGATTTTTTCTGTTCTGATGTTTTTCGTTATTTGGTTGTTATTTTTTACTTCATTTCAGAAGTGGGTTAGATTTCTTGGGCATTGAAAACATGTAGTGCTAATGATAGGAAATAGTTTTTGTTTGTCTTGGGGGGTTGAAAATGGAAGGGGTTCAGTTGATTTTGGTGGTGCAAGTGGCTGATGATAACATTTGGGGGCTATATGGTGTCTAGTCTCTAGTTAATAGTGGATGGGAAGTGGTAGTAAAGATTGTTTTAGAAAATATTTTTCTTTATATAGAGTTTCAATTCCTTTTTTGTTTTGATTTTGCTTAAGTTTTATTAGCCTTTGGGGTTATCCTACAAATCAGGGAAAAAAAGGGATATGCTAGGTAGAAAGGCTGCTGTCAGTAGAAGTAGCTGAAATTCAACTACTATAGCGGCTGGCAAGCTGGGTTGGTAAGATGGTGCTGTGCATAGCACCACCACCTCAATCTTTGTTTTCTTTTTTTTTTAATTTTTAAATTTTGATTTTAAAATTTTTGTGTATTGTTTACTTAATTATTCAAAAATTGAAATTAGACCTTAAAATTGATTTTGGGCCCACAATTGAGCTTTTATTAGTCTTTTTTACAAAATGATCTGAACAAAATCTAATGAGCCTAGCTAAATAAATCCAATTAAAGTGATCAAATCGAATTACTCAAATTAAGCATAAAAATTGAATAAACTTAATCAATCAAGGTAAAATTATATGTCTACAAGATCCAACTGTAGAAATTCAAGAAGCTTTGAAGGACAATAATTTTGAAGAAATGGAAAAAGATTTGGAAATTAAGGAGGACTTTGAGGAAGAAGAAATCCAAGATGAAGATCCACAAAAAGAGTTTGAATAGAAATATGTGGAAGAAAAAAATGAAATGGATGATGAAGATTTGTTACAAGTTGGAAAAACAACTTAGAAAAGATTTGATCCAACTATAGAATTACAAAAGATAGATCAAGAAACAAAGAGAATGAAATTGACTCCAAGGATGTTGACCTATAAGAAGACATTTGGAGTAGCCCAATCGACATCTAAGCCCAAAAGAGAGCTATTCAAGAAGTTAAAGAAAGTTACACTTACTGATGAGTGTAGCCCAGCACTTCAATAAATTATTCTAACTAAGTTAGATGATCCAAGGAGTTTTTGTATTCCATGTTCCATTAGTCATTTATGTTTTTAAATAAACATTATTTGGTTTAAGGTCTAGTATTAATCTGATGCCAATGAATATTTTTATGCAGCTTGTAGCTAGTGCATTAAAACTTCTAAATTTCAACATAAATTTGTTGATAGATGCTTAAAAAGGCCATAAGAAATTTTAGAGAACGTATTAGTAAAAGTGGGAAACATGCTTTTCTTGTTGATTTCATTATTTTAGATATGGGCAATAATGAAGCAAATATTTTGTTAGGTATACCCTTCTTAATGACTTTAAGAGTTTTAATAGATGTATACAATTTTGAGGTATGCCTACGATTTAAAGAAAAAAGGATAACCTTTAAAACTAGAGGTCAAGGTATTATTAAAGATGAGCAGAATGTATAAATAGTGTCTAGCCTAGAGGATAAAAAGAATGAAAAACCAATCTAAAAAGAGCTCCATCGAACCCAAAAAGAAAAAAGATCAACCTACAAGCCTAGCTTTAAAAACTCTAAGAACCCATTTGTTAAGCCCATAAAGCCCAATTCTAAGCAATTTAAAGAATCATTCCTTAACTCAACTTCAAAAAGCCCAATGTTGAAACCCAATCTAGTCTATGTTATTCTTGCAAGGAGATCAAGTCCACTTCTTTAGGCTAAGTTGGTTTATATAATTCCAGCCAAATGTAAGCAATAAGGGGAAATCCCTTTAAAAAAGAAAAGGTCATTGTTGATGTTTAGAGAATGGTCCAACTTGACTAAAACTTATGTTACTTGGGAGACAATGAAAATTTTACATTATCAAGTTTTACATTTCTTAATTATTTGTTTAAATTTTTTTATTAAGATAAGTACATTTTGATCTATTATTTGTTTTTGTTTTCTTGGGAATAAAGATGAACCAAAAGATGCCTAAAGGATAATACACCATTCAGCCTCAAAAAGACAATGATATTGGAGTATTCCTTTTCCTTAAATTACTTAAATGTTTCATGTGAAATAATGTGCAATTCAAGTGTGGGGGAAGAAAACCTTTTTTGTGTAAATGTTTGTTTCAAAATTTTTCAATAGCAATCCCTAAAATCTTTGTTTTCAAACCAAGTTAATATGCTTGTAATCATGATAATGTGTTCTTAGTTAATTTTTCATAAATTGTTCATGAATGACTTAAGTATAATCTTAAGACAAGTGTGAATGTAGTGAAACATGAAATAAAGTCTTAAGTATGTTGTTTTGTTGATTTTTTATTTTCATATTATGTGTATTTTAATCTAGATATTTGATATGCATCGATTTTTGTGAAGAGCATTGTGAATATAAGTTATGTAAAGATTCAAGGTATGAATATAACTTTAGAATTTGCCTACTCAACCTTTGAGATAAAATCCTAGATTGTACTTGACTTAAAAAATACTTTAGGCCATTCTTGGATCGTTTGAGCCTTTTCAAGCTCATCAATGAATAAAGCATCCTTAATACCTTAGTTTGAACCTTTATATTCCATTTTCTTTGTTTATTTACCCCTATTAATAAGCTCAAGGCTTTTCTATAAGTTATCCATCCTTTTCTCACCCAACCTCTCACCCAACCCATATTGCTTATGCATGTTAGGGACAAAATAAAGAGAATAAGTCATATTTGGGGGGGTAGAAGGTGCATGGAAGGAAAAAAAGCGAAAGCCAAAAAGCCAAAATGGCCATGAAAAGAAAAAAAAAAAGAAAGAAAAACATGGTTATGAAAAAAAATCCAAATAAAGATGTATCAACCTTCTAAAGTCTTAAAAGTTCTTAAGTCCATGTTCAAAAAGTAAGTAAAAGGGTTTTGAGCCAAAATATCATTTTCCACCTTGACTTAAGCCTTACATTACAAGCTTATAAAGGCATATTGATCTTAAGTCAAGTATGTAAGTTTACATTAGTGGAAAGGGAATGAGAAAAGTAAGCATATAAAGTTTTAAGTTAATATGTGATGGCATATCTTACTTACTTTTTTCTTAGATTGTGTGCACATATTAGGAATAAATTGATTTCACATACATGAAAGTTGCATGAAATTAAGAGCTTACTTTTGAATAAGTTTCTTGTCTAATTATGTTCATAACTATCTTTACATTATAGTATTATGCATGATTAATAACTTGTGAAATTTTGACTTTGAGTGCATCTATTTTGATTGTTAGCATAGTTAATTTAAGGATTTTGCTTGATGATAAGAAAAAAAGTAAGTACCGGGGATGTAATGATGTTAAATTTATAGCTTTTTATAAGTCCAATTAGCTTAATTTAAAATTTTTAGGAAATTGGTGCTTTAATGTGTTTAATTCTTAATTTTTAAGTTTTGGTCTATATGGACGTGAATATCATGCTAACCATGCAACATTGGAGGATAACATTTGACGATGTGCTTAAAGGATATAGCCAACCCAAAAAGCTAATGGATTATCATGATAAGTTCAGCTAAAGAAGAAGATTATTTGCATGAGGATTCTTTTTAATCTTAAAAGAGTTTAAACCACGCAAAACACATTAAGAAGGCTAAGGCAATAGTTATGGTGCAAAAGAGACTCTTATCATAAAGAGTTTTGATTCAAGTAAACCTATTCAAGAAGATATGGTCTTGGAGTTTTCATTAAGTCGAACAACCTTTTTAATTCTCAAGATAATGTTGACTTGGCAAGATATATAAGCATGAAGGACCAATGAAAGAATCCCATTCAGCAACACAAACTCTATCTCATTCTTGAAGTTTCCACATTCGACCAAACTCTCATTAAGTTCAAGATTATAGTTCAATATCTTAAGAGCTTAAGCTAAAGTAGGACTATTTAGATTCAATCCCCTTTGGCCAAACTTGGTGCCATAAATAGGCTAGGCCATCTCATTTATAAAATATTCTTAACATTTCTTGATTCCATTTTTATTCTTGATTCAATTTATATTATTGATTTAGTAAAGAATTCGATTGAGAATAATTTTTTTCATAATTTATTAATCTTTCTTTTTCATCTGAATCCCATTTTGTTAAATCTTTATTTTGTGCCATATATTGATTGACTCTATTTTTCCATTGCTTTGGTACTAATCTAAGCCATCTAATTTGAAATAAATCGTATTGATAACGACTCCTTAACTATTTTTTCCTTTCCTTTTTCTAAAGATTTTTTTGTCTTAACCCATAATGATGATATTCAATCCCTTTTGGCCAAACCTAGTGCTATAAACAGGCTAGGCTATCTCATTTGTAAAGCATTCCTAACATCTTATTCCTCATCCCTAATTCCACTCCTCATTCCTCTTTTCTTTTTTTTCTTTCTAGTTTTGATTTTTCTTAGTTTCTTGTAATTCTCTATTGTTTCAACTAGGGTAACAAGCTAGCCAATATTTCAATATTGTTTTATTTCTCAAGCTATTTTTAATACAAATTTGTTTCCAGTTTTAATCCAAAGATCTCTTTCTTTACTTTATGCACATTTTATTTATTTTCAAGCACATTTTTAACTTTCGGTTTTACTCTTTACATAATTGCAATTGCTATTTACTTTGTTTTTTATATTCGATCAACCCTTATAGCTACCAAGTGACAATTAGTTAGCTTGGCTTTCGGTCCTTACATTTTCAAGTTATTTTCATTTCAATCAATCAACAATTTGACTTATCTAAACAAAAAGATACAAAGAATTTCCTTTGGTACTTGGTTTCACACCCTAAACATAATCTTTGAGGAAATGATACTCTACTCATTTACTATTATTACTTGGATGTAACTTATGCATTTGTAAGCTTAAAAAGCAGCAATCAGCATTCTTAATAAAAACAAACACTTATCTATATGGTTTATCATATCTATTTGGATTCTCTCATTCTCTTCTAGTTCATTTAAACACTCATTTAATCCTATGGGATGTTTACCTAATAAAATCCTATAACTCTCTTGTATCTTTCTTATCTTATATCTAACCTTATAGAGACTTTCATTATTTATAAGCAAATAAACTTATCTATCAAGAATCCTTTTTCTTTTATAATTTTTCTCTTGCTAATCTTCTTGTCCATCGAATAATAATTAGTCAATCTAAAAAAATTTTCAAACGAATCTTTTATGGGATTTGAATCACTCTTAACAATCTTCATCTTGACTCAAATTATATTAAATCATCATTTTCCATGCAAGACATACTCAACTCCACATGGCAATGGAAGTCTTGCAATCATCTTCTCTTTTGTGTCTTCATGGCTTCATGCAAACTAATCTTTTAACACAAACTTGAACTCTTACTTTGAATTGAGCTACTCCAAGTTCTTTTCACATCTTGAACTTTTACTTTGACACCAATTGTTAGAAATCTCATCCACAAGTTTTGAACATTGCTTTAATACCAATTGATAGGATCACAACAGCTCTAATTCCATATGTTAGGCAAAAAAGCCCTCAATCAATTAAACATCTAAGCTAGCGAAGGCAAAATCAAACAATTAATCAATCACACAAAAGAGAGTAATTTAACGTTGTTCAGGTCTACCAACCTTTTTCTACTGGTGAGAAAAAAATAATTAATTATAGAGAATTACAAACACATCAAAACAATCAACATTCATTCACAATCAATATCCATAGGCCTTTTCATTCTCCATTAGTCTTATTAAGTATTCTCAATCCAAACAAACATATTCCAATGTGGCTTATCATACTTATGTTGGCTATCTCATTCTCCTCTAGTCCACTTAAACATACACACTTATAAAAACTTTCTCAAATTCCTCTAATCCTTTGGGATGTCTACCTAATTAAACTTTACAATTCTCTTATATCTTTTTTTCATATCTAACTATATAGAGATTCCCACTATTTGTAAGCATATAAACATATATATCAAGAATTTCTTTCTTTTTAGAATTTTTCTCTTGTAATTTTTTTGTCCATCAAATAATATCTAGTCAATTTCAAATAAATTTCTTATGAAATTTAAGTCAATATCAACAAATAACCACATGTTGATGCTTACAATCAAACCATAAAATTGAAATAGGGCCATTGTAACAAGGAACTTAGGTCATAATAGCTAAATATATAAACTTGTAAATGATAAAATGATAACTATTTTTTTTAATTCGAATATAATTTCCACTTGAGAGTTGAAACGAGTATACTTATTATCTCTTAATGTATGGTGCAAACCATAATCTTTGTTTCTTTAAGAAAATTCATTAAATATGCCTTCTAGTTTTGATTGCTAATAAAAATGCAAATGGAGTCGTGGCTCTTGTGAAAGGGCAACAACAAAATGAAAAAGGAGAGAGAGTGTGTAATGCCCCCAATCCCACATTGAAAGAACGTGTGGATATGGTATAATATATAATTTGAGACTTCATCCCAAACTTGTGGTCACTTTTTGTGGGACAAAATTGGGAGACTTTTGGGTCAAAGTAGACAATACCTCGTAGGTTGGATGTGGGTCTCTACAAATGGTATCAGAGTGGTCACTAGTTGATGGAAACTAAGTGTTACATCGTGAGAGTAACTAAGTGTTACATGGTGAAGAGCCACCTCTAAAATTCCAACGTTTGGTGTGATTTTAGTTTTATGGTTGGACTTGGCTTGACAGGGACATCAAGCTTTAAAGGTAAAGAGATTATAAAGCCCTAAATCCCACATTGAAAGAATATGTGGATCTGGTATAATATATAAGTTGAGACTTAATCCCAAACTTGAGAAGTGTCTTTTATGAGATAAAACCTGAGACCTTCAAGTCAAAACGGATAATAACTTGCAAGTTGAGTGTGGGCCTCCATAGAGAAAGAAAGTATTCAGCCTCATCTGATAGGGTAAAGTTGGTGGTGGTTAAGGCCACATGTTTCCCATAAATGCACCAGACAAACCCCAAGGGCTGGTGCATCCAGACTACTCCCTTTTGCTTGTACAGTTTTTTATGTCTCCCTGGGTTGTTTTCATTGTCCTCTCGCTTTGTCCATCGTTTATCTCGGCCTAACTTTCCTTGTAGTCGTGGCTGCATGTCAGCCTTTGCCTACATTGCTAAAAGATGGTTACATCTTAAAAGATTATAACACCAATACATCGACGCCATTTTTGAGTCATATCTCCGCCGTAAAAATTCTTGCAGCTAGTACCAAATGATCTTGTGGATTTTTTGAGATAATTCACTCATAATTGAATAAGTTTACCAAAGTGTAAGACAAAGGTAACTATGTATCCTTGTGTTTTAGTTGCAAATTAAATTATAATTAAATATATGATAAAAAAAAAAGGGCTCGATTTAATTGAAAATTAAATACTAATTAATTTTGTGATAAAAAGAGATAAAAGGCTTGAAGTCTTTCACTATGATACAACAGTCTGCCTAATTATTAGATAGTCAGAAAAGTAACATGAAAAAATATTACACCTTTTTCAGAGAGAAAGACTCTTTTTCATGGAAAATCCTCTCTTTCCATTGCCAAGGGCAAAGTTTTTGCACCATGAATAGTGTGTATTTTTCTCGATTTCCTAGCAATTTGCCACCGCGGGTTTGATAGGAGATCGAAAAAT
The DNA here is from genome assembly GCF_047325235.1 of Durio zibethinus. Classification (NCBI taxonomy): domain Eukaryota; kingdom Viridiplantae; phylum Streptophyta; class Magnoliopsida; order Malvales; family Malvaceae; genus Durio; species Durio zibethinus. The sequence goes on from NC_143166.1 coordinate 24,603,978, forward strand.
TAGTGAAGCATCCAGACTAGAAGATCCTAGAGTCACATTGTATTAGACTTGCAAAATCAAACAACTAGTAATCATGTTGACAATAGTAAGATTAATTCTGCAATTTACTATTTTAAATTTTATTATCCTACAATTGTATCAAAGCCTACTCGCATGTTTTTGTGCTGTTACGGTCTTTGAAAATAATGGTTGAGCATGCTAGAAGCATTGATTGTGCCTCTTATTTTTAATAATCTCGTTTTTAAGCTTCTATGGCTTGATAATGGTAAATATAAGAAAGCATGAAATTAGAGCTTGTTTTTTCTTGATATGATGCTTACATATGCCTAATAATATCTACAATTTTTGAGCTCTATATGAAGCCTTTCCATAGAAAATAATGTAGCGCTAGTTATTTCACCTGAAACTTTTATTGATTCTTCTCTCTATGTCGAATGAATTTTTGATGGATGATTTGTATAGGATTAGAATCCTTGTATTTTAAAGTTTCCATCCATATATTATTTGCATCATTTCAATTTGTATATTGAGAGAATTTTGCATTTGATAATTAGGGACAAAATTAAAAGAAATGAAAATTGGAGGTTGAAGATGATCTGGGACCAAAGCCTAACGCACTCTCGTTGCTGTGCATAGCATAGATTCTGGCATTCGATTGGCGCATCGACCACTCTACATGCTCCACCTTTGTGTCAGAATTTTTAGCACCGAAGCGTGCCAATATAACCCCAAGAAGGTGTCGCATGGCTTGCACGTGCCACTTCGTCAATTTTTCGAAATTCATAAATTCATTTTTGGTCAAAAAACTGAATCCCACTTGCGCCTAGCGGCATGTGAGTGGCGTTTTTGACGGCGCGATTTTGACACCGTCGTCATTGGAAAATCCACCGTTGAGTTTGATCTTTCTATAAATATTTTGATAAATTTAAAATTACTTAAAAGGGAAAAAAATCAATTTTAGAATCTCACTTTCCGAGGGCGAGTGCTTCATTGTGCCAATGGAAGGTGACCTTAAACTTTTTTGAATGTGTGCCACACAGTGATTGGGGTGTGCACTTTAGAAACTTCCAGAAGCTACCTTTTGTTGTTATTTTTTTTCTCAATTTATGTCTTTAAAAATTCCTTTAATCACGAAAAATGCTTAAATTATATTTGTAATATGTTTATTATGGTAGCACGTATGTTATTTGAATAGCATTCAAATGATATCTAATTAATGTATTCGCATGTTTTAATTATTTGAATAATTAAATTTTTATTAACTACATGTCTCATATGATTGTTTTTGAGTTTCTAAGCATGATAATTTTATGAAACATATGCAAGTTAGTATCATCCCTAGGAATGCTACGTTAATTGGAACATTTTGGTTGAGTAAAATTTAAAATTTGATTTTACTCCTAAGACTAAAATTTGTACATGACTTATTTTAAATAGCTAAAAAGATTATTTGTGTGCAGAGATGATTAGGAACATAGCAAATTTTCAATCTTGCAACTCTTGCATTATTTTTATTATTTGATTTGAATTTATACAACGAAATAATATCTTGTGGTGCAATTAATAATGAATATTCAATGTGCATTTTTATTAAAGTTGAAAATGGCTAATAAGAAGGTAACTGCTTGCTTAAAAGTAGAGAAACTGGATGGTGAAATAATAGTGAAATAATAACACTTTACTCCATAAGATCCAATATCTCCTTAATAAGAAAGAGCCTCAAGGTAAGGATATAATTCAACATTGAAAGATCTTATAGCCTACCAAAATTGGCACAAAAAATTCATCAAAATGCAATATACCTAGTTAAGCAAAATACATAATGGTTTAGTAGGAATGTATTTGTGCTGAGCTCCGACCTAAGGGTATTTCTAAAAGGATAAAAGAAGGAAGAAATTAGTTAGATGCAAAGGTCGAGAGTATTTCCTGCATTTGTATTTTGATTCAAAAGTCAGATATCAAAATGAAAAAGGTCAGAATAAGAAAAGTATTAAAGGTTTTTTATAAGATAAAATTTAGAATGATAATACCTAGATATCTATGTTTATAGCTATGAGAGAAGGGACCAATAGGGGACAACAATAATGTGATTGAGTTAATGTGGCATTGAATATGTCAGGCAGACCTGACATGTCAAGTTAGCTTAAATGTCCGAAATGCACTAGTTTGTTTGTTGGTAGCCTCTGATAGGGAAGAAAAACCACAATGCCCTTTTGACGACTAAATGCCCCAACATTTTGTCCCTATGCTAGGTAGTCTGAGTATCAAACTATTGGGTGTGTGGTTAATTTACTCTGCATATGTTGGTCAACTTAAAGGGGATCACCAGGAATCTAATCTCCTTTAGGTCAAGATTGTAAATCAGTTGGATTGATGTGGAGGCCTACATCAAAGGGTGATATTTGTTGTTTACTTCGATCCAAGCTATCCTAATGTGTGCCAACCTAATATGAGTTTAATCTTGTGTGTGTGCTTTAAGTTAAATGTATGGCTCATTTGAAAGTTGTTGAAATATCTCCTATCTAATGTGATCCAAGGTAAAGATGATAGGTTTAGAAATGGTTGAGGAGTTCATCTGACCGATATGAAACTTAGACATTTTTTAGGAACTTAAATCCTTTTTCAAACTCTAATGGTGGCCTGGCCAATGGTTCATTAGTTTGGTTCGACTTGAGGATCTGTTTGATCTAGAGCTCTGACAAGTTTAGGTGGTTGAGATCATATTAAATGAGGAGAAATGTTGTATGGACAGTAAACTTCAAAGCGGGGAAGATGAAAATATGTTTTCCAACATGTCTTTTGACACATGGCACAATCTGGATTGTTCATCTTATTTGAGGCACAACTATATAAAGAGCTGTTTCGACCTTCATTTTTCACCATTTTGCTTTCTTACTCTCCATTTGACCTAAACTTTTTGACCTCAAAAAGCATTCTAGCCTCTCCCTACCTTATAGTCTTTTTTCTTTCAACTGTTCTCTTTACTTAACCTTGGTACGTATTCTCTCCATCATATCTTCTAGCATTAATTCTGGGGATATGAGGAGCTTCAAAGTAGAGTCAATGGGAGGTCGGTCAGGCATGATGATGATGATCTAGTCCTACCAATAATCGGAGGTTGGGACTATAGTGACATAGCCTACGGGTTCAACCCTATGTCTAAAGAAGGGTAGCAACAAATTGATTAGAATGTTCAGGCAAGAGGAAAGCAGGTCTTGAGTAGCTATTCGCAAATAGATTTTGACATGAAAAATTCACTTCTTTTTTTTGTCTCTCAAGTTGGTCCATCATTTACGATCGACCTTTTTTCTTTTTTTATTGTTCCCTTTTTTGGGGTTCAGCCTGTTCAGCCCCTTTCTTCCTCTGCTCCATGCCCTATAAATACTCATATTATTTTTTTTATTCCTTATCGGTTAAATCTTGTTGATGTCTTTTTTTTTCAAAGAGTCTCTTTATCTTTCCCATTCTTATAAGGTTGTGGTGTTTTTCGTCACTACCCCAACTTGGAATCCTACTCCTACTCAGGGGTCTAAGTCTTCTAATAGTGAAAAGTCTAACATCGATGAGGGTTTTAAGGAGAAAAATACCCTTATTGGGGAAAACAATGGTGAAAAGAGGAGCTCCTCAGAACTAGATAAATTGTAGAGGTTCTCATATATACTACTTATTCTTTAGGTATAATCCCCAATGACGTTATGAAGAACTTAAAAAGCAAGGCTAATCTCGAGGATTGTCCAAACATGTGTTCGGTTTATCACATTAGTACTCTAGGAGTGAACTTTTGCTTATCGAAAGAGAGGTATATTATTGCTAAACTCCTCAGATTGGATCATCGATAAGCTAGAGCTTCATTGGCTTTGGGTTTATTGGGATCATTGGTGGCCAGTCTGAGGTTCCCTCTTTATTCATTATTTGTTTCAATTTTTAATTCTTATAATTTGACAGTCACCTAACTCACTTTTAACCCCATATGGTACATAATAGGATTTATAATTTTTTGTCAACACTGAAATATTCTCTCTGCCCCGACCTCTATCTATTCAAGGAATTTTTTTTCATAAAAAAAAATGACAAAAGGTGATTTTATTTCACAGCTCAGCCTAATAGAAAACTATTTGTGAACTGCTTGAGCTCTATCAAGAACTGGAAGTTGTTTTTCCTCTGTCTCCAAAAGGATAAGAAAAATAAAGACAATGAATTTGAAGTTGAAACCTGCAAGATAATAAATAAGCCCAATAATTTTGCTAATGTGCCTATTACTTTTTTCATTCTAGACCTAATAAATCCGGATAAAATAATGGAATAGACCCGAAGGGGGAGCTTATCATAGATGCCTACAAGCTGACCTCTTTTAAGGTGATAAACAAGAAGTACCGAGGTAGGTGTGAGTTAACCTCAAAGGATATTTATTTTACTTAATTTTTCTCTAACTCTCAATTCGATTTTATAGAGACGTCTTTCAAGAAACAATTTGACTTCTTCTTCTTCCAACAAGAGCCAAGGCCCAAAAAAGGTTAGAATAAGAAAATCCAGCTAGGTGACCCCTCTTAAAAGGGAATAAAGTTGTTAACCCCATAGTAAATAAACATTGAGCTCCTTAACTTATCCTTCTCTTGCCACTAAAAAGCATAAGACAACGATGCACTAGAAGCTCTCCTTAATAGTTCTCCATCCTACAAAGAAATTAAAGATCGAAGTCTCCTCCTCTACCCTAAAAAATCCTGAGTCTAGGGTTTTAAGGCCTAGCTCAGAGAAGGTTTTCGTTAGTTTGGAGTACAATCTTAGTGAGATCCTATTGAAGAGCTTTGATGTGGCAAGGAGGTTCTGTAAGGTAACAGTTCCTTTTAGCAGTAAGTATCATTTTACTTCATCTTGACTATTCTCTTACTATTTATTTTGTTATTTTTCTAAGTCTAAGTTTGTCTTTTATAGTTTACCAAAAACTCTCACATCAACCTTTTGACAACACTAGCTAGGCTTTGCCCCATGACTATCTAGCTATGGCTTATGTGCTCAAGGCAAAAAAAAACTAACTTCCTAGGGTGAAAAACATTAAAAAAGTATAAAAACCTTGGGCAATCTAAGGTCCAACCTTAGAATTTCTAACAAAAAGGAGGCTGAGCAAAGAAAACATATAGACGAGATAATGATGAAGCTAGAAAGCATGCATATAGAAAAGGCATAAGCAAAGTCCATAAAGGATTAGGTCGAGCTTAAGCTTTGTAAAGCTTAGGCTGAAGTAATGAAGTTGAGGTCCCAACTAGAGGTTAAGGTAAAAGAGAAAAAAAAAATTAAACAAAAGGCAAATGAGGCTTATAAGGATGAGATCATCTAAGAGTTTAAAGCCTTGAGAGAATTCACTCAACTTCAAAAAGTTCTCGAGGGAAAATGTCCTTATTGCCTTTGAGCTCATGAATGATGAAGTGCTGTTCAAGTCTGTTGACCTCAATCTCGACCTTTCTAACATTAGCCTAAACAACATCAGGTCAAGGCTTGCTCCACACCATTTCGACAAAGAAGAGGAAGAGGAAAAGGATGATGATGCAACTATGGATGTTGAGCTTGATGCTGCCCTTGCTCTCGAGTTTGAAGAGGGACCTACTATTGTTGCTACTACTATTAAGGCTAACCAGGGTGCTGCTGCTACTGATGCTAAAGGTTTTTTTTTTTGTTGATCATTTGTAAATTTTCGCTTAAGGATGAGGTTGGATTTTTTGTTATGACCTCAGGTTAAATCATTCTGTAAAACTTCTGTTAATTGATAATTTTTTGTACTAACCTACTAATGTCAATGAAAGGTAGAACTTTTTTATTTCAAGTTTTAATTCGATTTTGCTTTCTTTTAGCCTATTTAATTTAAATTTCAAGTTCAAGCTAGGATAACTATTTACAAGATGACGTCGTGACTTAAATTCGGTGAACTTAGCTCGGACTATTCAAAACAACAATCATTAATTTGATTCAAAATAATCCAAAGTTTTAGCTCGGCTTAAGTGGGCTTAAAATTCAACTAAATGTTTAAGAATATTTTAAATTAACTCAAGAATCCATCTTGATATAGGTCTTAGGTTAGACTATAATAGGTCGATTAAAGCCTAAGCTCTAGTGTTAAAACAAACATAATCATTTTTGACTTCGTTAAATGTTTAGGTCAAATTTAGCTAAGGTTATATCAGTTTGGATAAAACATTATTTTAGGACTTATAGTGAACATAATGATTGTAACTTTATTCAATAATTTTTAAATTACAAGTATGAGCTCGATTGAGTCCGAGCTAGTGGTAGTATATTTTCAAATTGTCTATGTTTCATGTCCTTGGGACGATACTACCATTCATGTCTTATAATTTATTAATCGCGTTATGGACAACCTCTTTAACCACATAAAGTCTTTTCCAAGTCGAGGCTAGCTTGCCACCTCAACCATTAACTCTCAAGGCTTCAATCTTTCTAAATATTAGGTCACTCTTCTTAATGTCCTCTAACTCTCTTGTTGTAATTATTGGAAAACCTTTGCTAGTAAGTTGTTATTCAAGTTAATGCCATGTTTTTCTATTCTTCAACTAAATCTATGTGAGCCTTTAGGGCTTTTTCATTTCCTTCATCTAACCTCAATACGACATTCAAGCCCAAGAGGTCAATCTTGATGGGCACCATGGCTTCTGTTTCAAATGCTAGGTGAAAGGGGTTTTTCATATGGGGACCTTTGTGGTTGTCCTCAGAGCTCATAGTACCCTAAAAAGTTCATCAACCTACTTACCTTTAGCCTCATCCAACCTCTTCTTTAGTGCCTCTAATATTGTTTTATTGGCAACTTCCACTTATTCATTGGATTGATAATGGGTGACCAACTTGAATCTTGGATTAATGTGGAAGTTTGAACACCATTCTTTAAACCTTAAATTTTTAAATTGTTTGTTATTCTCCATTATTATGGATCGAGGTAAGCTGAACCTACATACTATGTTTTCCCATACAAAATTTTCAACTTGGTTTCCATTATAGTAGTTAAGGCCTCAGCTTTAAGCCATTTTGTGAAATAGTTTACTGCTACCAAAACAAATCTCCTCTACCTAGTAGCTGGGATGAATGGTTCAAGAACACCTATCCCTCATTTCATAAAGGGCCAAAAGCTAATGATGAAAGTAAGCTTGGTTGATAAAAGATATTGTACATGGGTAAATCTTTGGCATTTATCACATTTTTTCACTAGGTCAGTCGTATCCTTTCTTATAGTGAGCCAATAGTAGCCTTGCCTAAGTACCTTATAAGCAAGTAGCTAAGGTCCAAAGTAATTTTCACATATCCTTTCATGGATTTACCTAAGGATAGCTTGCTTTTTCGTCATTCACACATTTTAGATAAGAAAGGACAAAAGATCATTTGTATAACTTCTCATTGATCATAATGTATGAGGATCCTTCCTCATCAAGGTTTTAGCTAGAATCTTGTCTATAGGCAATTCTCTTATGATCAGGTATGCTTTGATCGGGGTCATCCATTTTTTTCCATAATTTGTCTGGCCAATTTCTCTTTAGTGCTTTTTTTGTGTCAATTCTTCCACTAGGACTTGACTCAAAATTTCATTATCATCCTTGAAGCCAACTTGGACAAAGAATCTAACAATGAGTTTTTTGACCTCAATATTTTTCTTACCATGGCTTTATGAAAAACAACAATGAAGGTTAGTGATTTGTCTAAGTATTTTTGGATTCATTCTTCTTGAGCTCCAAACTTTTTATTTATTTGATCGACCACTAACTGAGAATCACTATATACCATTATATGTTTGACATTTAGCTCAGTTGATAGTCTTAGGTCTAATATCAATGCTTTATATTCAGCCTCATAGCTAGATGTCTTGAATTTGAAATTTAGGGTGTATTAATATCATAGGCCTTTTGAGCTAATCAGGATGAGACCAACCCTACTATTATGATTGGTAGCTGATCCATCAACAAAAAGTTTTCACATCTCATTTCCTTCAACTTCCTTAGTCTTTTTAGGCTATTCATCAGAACGAGTTAAGGTAGCTTTACAATGAATTTCGTTAATATTTTAGATTTCAAGGTCGACTTGAAAAATATATGCATATCAAATTCATTAAGCTCTACTATCCACTTATTCAGTTTACTTGATAGATCTAGCTTCTATAAAACTCACTTAAGTGGTTGGTTAGTTAATACATGAATTGTAAGCTTGGAAATATGGTTTGAATTTTTTGGTTGACGTGATGATCGTGTAGACCAATTTTTCTATCCTGGGATAGTTTACTTTTATCAACACCTTCCTTACAAAGTAGACCAGCCTCTATTTCTTTTTTTTCTCGAATCAAGACTGAGTTGATGGCCTGTTCAGTGGTGGCTAAATACAGATATAATATTTCATCGGACCATGACTTAGAAAGGATTGGTAGAGAGGATAAAAACTTTTTAAGCTCATTAAATGCTTTCTGACATTAAGGGTCCATTTGAAGTCAGAGAGGTTTTTGAAGATCTTGAAAAATGGCAAGCATCGCTATACCAATTTGGACATAAATCTACTTAGAGCAGCTATTCTCTCAGTTAACCTCTGCACTTGCACTTCTTTCACTAATGTCAGTGCTTTCATATTTAGGATTGCTTGAACTTTTTTTAGGTTCACCTTTATTCCCTTTTTATTGATCATGTAGCCAAGAAATTTACCTGATATGAATTTTCTTAGGTTAAGCTTTAAATTAAACTTTCTCAAGGTGTCAAAAGTCTCATTAAGGTCTTTCAAGTGCTCAAATGGGCTCTTTTTTTTTACTATCATGTCGTCTATGTACACCTTCATGTTTTGACCAATCTAATTTTTAAAGACCTTGTTGACCAGTTTTTAAAAGGTTGCCTTACATTTTTTAGGTCAAATAGGATTACCTTGCAACAATTAAAGCCTTTCTTTATAAAGAAAGCCCTTTTTTCCTCATTTTTTTTAACATTTTAATTTGATTATAGTCAGAGTAGGCATCCATAAAACTGATAAGCCATGCTCAATACTATCATCCACTAGTTTACCTATGTTGGGGAAAAGAAACCTATCTTTTAGGGAAGGTTTATTGAGGTCGATAAAGTCAATACAAATCTTTCATTTTTCATTATGTTTCTTAACCATGACCATATTGGCTATCCATTCATGGTAATAGACCTTTATAACAAATCCTATTTGCAGTAGCTCGCCGACCTCCTCTTTAATAGCCTTTTGCTTTTTTAGGGTAAAGGTCCTCTTTTCTTGCCAAATTGGTTTCATGTCTGAGGTTTTATACAACCTATGGACCATTACCTTGGTATCAATAACAAGCATGTCAAACGATGTCTAGATGAAGGTCGACATTATTCCTCAAAAGTTGGATTAACTATTTTTTATGTTCAAGGTTAATCTCAATCTGCATATACTTTTCAGAGGTGTTCTGCTATAATCATATGGATACAAGATCTTTTGCTAGCTCGAGTCATTTCTCATCTACCTCGAGTTTTTTATCAATTATTTTTTCTGTTAAGTTAGGTGGGGACTGCTTTCTATGGAGATAGATCCCAATGTGATAGTTAGTATCAATAAATTATTAAAATATGAAACCAAACAAAATGTATGCATATTTCATTTCAATTTTTCAATTTTTTTTTGGTTGACGTGTTAGCTCAATTCCATTAACATGTAGATGTTTATGCTAACTTAGAAGCTCGATCACTTTTAAGATCTATTCAAAAATTACAAAAAAATTGTTAAATGTATCTTTTGTTGGAGTAGAGCTTAAGAGCTCATAGCAATGTACATTTTTGTCATGTCAATTTTTTATTGTTGTAGGTGCTTACTCATGTTTTCTTGCTTCTTTTTGGTTTTTATTACTTGCTTATCTTTTTAAGCCTGATTGGCCTCAGTCAAATAATTAATCTACTTCATAGTTTTTTCTTTCATTGTTGTAACATAGCATTACCATATTATGGACTAGTTTCCCTTTACTTTTTCAATCTTTTAAGGAATTAGTAATTTTACTTTTAGATAGGGAACTAAGCCTATGAGCCTCATAACAGACTGGCTAGGTTAACCCAATATCATATTATAAGTAAATGGGATGTATACAACTATGAATTCTATAATCAACATGACTGTCTTAGCTATATTCTCAAAGAGATCAATAGTTTGATAGTCCCTTTAATAGGTATATGTTCATTTTTAAATCCAATAAAAGTCATGGTGATCAACTGCAACTATTTTTTTATTTCCATATTATTGTTAGTGGTATGGTACAAGACAAAAGTTGAGCTTTCATTTTCAAATAAGATATTTTGACCACATAATTGTAACCACGATAGTGATCATTATAACATTATCATTGGGGTATTAAATTCTTTCCAAGTCTTTTTGAGTTGAACGAGATCAGTTCAACCTTTTAGTTTTTTTTATTTGTCAAGGAACTAATGGCTATGACCATACCTTGATCAAATTTTCTTTTCACCAAAGTGGAGCTTCCTCTAGTGATCACATTGATTAGCTTGGTAATTGATCTATTATCGATAGTTGAGCCCTTCTTTGGTTTTTGCTTATCTCTCTAAACCTCTTCTCTCATATTTTCCTCTAGTCTACCTTTCTTGTCCCTTATGTGTTTTGTTCGGTCCCTTCTATAGCTTGGCCTATTCTATCATTGTCTTTATCGATCCACAAACCTTCCTAACTTACCTCTTCTAATTAAAGCTTCAATATCTTTTTTAGGTTAATACAATCCTCGGTGTTATGGCTTATATCTTTATGGAAGGTATATCTTTTGGTCGAATCCATCATTGTGTTTTACCTTAATGGCTTTGGCCATCTGAGCTTTAGATTTTTTTTCAATTTGCATTAGGGTTTTTTTTTCGGGAGGTATTCAATATGGTGTAGTTTTTTTCTCCACTGCGGCTTCTGGCCTTATGATATCTTCTTCTTGGGGGATGATTGTAGAAATTTTTTCCTTTTTTATGATTGATGAGGGGGGATGAGCCTCTTTCACCTCAATTATTTCTTATTGTGGCTTCAGCATTTATATGTTTCTTAGCCATAAATAGAACATTGGCTAACATTTTTGGTTGCTTTAAGGACAAGGTTAGCTTGATGTGGTACTTTCTGTCATTGAGTTTACTTGTTAGGATGGTTACAATGGTCATTTGCTTTAGATATTTTACCTGTAGAGCCTCCACGTTAAAATGTGTAAAATAATCTTTCAAAGATTCATTTCTTCATTAATGGACTGAAATCAAGCTTAAAGTCATTTTTTTTATTCTTTGGCTACTTACAAATTAGGATAGAAAAGAGTGGTTGAGCTTTTTAAATGTTGTGATTAATCTTGACTTCAAACTATTATACCAAGATCGTGCTAAACCCTTGAAGGTAGTGGCTAGGCCTAACACCTCAGAGTTTTATTTACACCTTACATCATCATGTTAGTTCTATAAAGCTTCAAGTGGTCAAAGGGGTTAGATATACCATCATAAGTTTCCAATATCAACATTTTGAACACTTTTAGAGGCATAGCTCTATCAACTTCTTTAGTGAAGGGCAAGCTCTCCAAGAACTTGAGCTTGTCCTCGAAAGCAACCCATTTGTCTTTTAGTTCCTTCTCTATGGCTTACATCCTAGTTTCTAGTTTTTTGTTCAGTTAGGGTTCTAAGTTGGTTTGTTTTGATTTTTGGGTTGTGGCATGTGTCGAGTTATGGTTAGGTTAATGGTGAATGGCCAGAACATTATACTCTTCTTCTTTGAAGGCAGAGAAAGATTCTGCCTCTTTATAGCTTGGTTGCCTTTCTACAACTTATTATTTAGAGGTGACTAGGTTAGGCACCTTTAAAGCTTAGGGTGGGGTTGTAGTTTGCAACATGTGCTTGAGGGCTTGTATTTGTTTAGCTAGGGCTTCGAATTGTTCCATGATTGGACTACATTGAGTTGGAGCATACCAATCCGTGTGTTGGCTGTTATGCATTTTTGTTTTGATTGAGATGGTAGTCTTTCTTTCCTCTAAAACTTTCTTCTTATGAGGCATAATTCCAAGCTTGACTGATAAATGAAAGAGTCCCCTAACTGGTGCTCTAAATGTTTGTGTCGAATTCTGACTTGATGGTATTCTTGAAAGGATAAAAGAAAGAAAAGAACGATTAGATGCAAAGGTAGGTATTTGCACTCTAATGCACAAGTTAGAGATTATAATGAAGGAGGTTAGAAAGAGAGAAGTATTAAGGGTTTTTGATAAGATGAAACCTGAAATGATAATATCTGGATATCTATATTTATAGCTGAGAGGTAGGGAACCAATGAAGGATAACAATGAAGTGGCCAACATGTCAGATCAACTCATATATTTGAAATGCCCTTAGTTGTCTATTGGCAGTCTTTAATAAGGTAAAAATATTACAATACCTTTTTGACCACCAAATGTCCCTAATAGAATGCTTGAGCAAATAGAAGGCAATTTATTAATGTGGCAAGCCCATGATAAAAGTTTTTAGGAATTTTACCACTTTGAATTGGTGTATGAGCTTTTCATGTTTGCCAAACCAACAGCATTGTCACAATTTAGTTCACTTTTAACAAGGCATCTAGGCCTAAGGGCAAGAATAGTTAAAAACCTTCTTAGAAAGATTTTGATAAATGATATGTGTTATAAAAAGCCAACATCGCACCGCAATAGAGGGCAAGAGTGGTGGTTAGTTGAATAAAACCAACTTGACATGTTATAACTACAAAAAAATTGAGACACTCCCCTCACAAATACACATTGATTATAACTATGTTATAACTATGTTAGGCTTAGGTTTTAGGTTTGCCTTCAAGAGCAATAGTGTTGTGCCTTTATTTAAGATGGTTTATTGATTTTGGACATTGATTATTCTAGCTACAATAATGTAAGAGATCAATTTCATTAATTACTACCCATGATAATATTTGTAATAATTTAGTAAAATGGCATGCTAGATTAAACCATATTGGGTTGACAAAATGGATGAATTAGCCAAAAAAGACTTATTGGGCACACTCATTTAAGTGTATTCACCAACATGTGAACATTATCTTGCTAGAAAAGCAACTTGAAAACCATTTTTAAAAGCAAAAATAGTATCTTTTCCATTACAAGTAATCCATTCATACGTTTATAGCCTAATCAATGTAAGGGTAATGCATGAATCATTTTGTTTCATCATATTCATAAATGACTTTACGTATTTTGGTCATGTGTATCCAATCTCACATAAGTCATAAGCATTAGAATGCTTTAGACGTTATGTAACCTTGGTTGAGAATCAATTAAACCCATGCATTAAAGCTTAAAGAACTTATAAACTATAAGTATCTATCTAAAAAATTTAAGAATCTCAGACTAAAAAGGGATACTTAAGCAGTTGATGGTTCTAAAAACTCTATAGCAAAATTTTGTAGCAAAAAAAAAAGAACTAAACTCTTTTAAATATGGTTAGGTCAATGATGGTGCTAGAAAATCTTCCCATTTCCTATTGAGGAAATGCACTTTTAATTGTTAGCTACATTCTTAATTGTGTACCATCTAAATCAATATCTTTTTCTCTATATGAGATATAAACTGATGAAAAACTTGACCTTAGTAATTTTTGACTTTAGGGTTCAACTGTTTATGCGAACACAACTTCTCACAAGTATGAGAAATCATGCCTGAGGGAAAAAGTATCTTAAAAAGATACTTTGAACATTGTATAGGAGGTAGATTTCTTAGAAGAAGATTTCCTAAGCAAAGGGATAGTTGAGAAAGTGATAGACCTCCTATGAAATAGTGGATCCAAATATTGACACACCAAGTAACTTGGTTGAGGATGTGGGAGAAATTCCTCAAACTAGCTGCGGTAATAGGAATGACTTGTTATCTTCTTCATTTATGCCTATAAATGAGGATCCTCAAGTTGTGCTATGTAGAAACAAACATGTAATTGTGGAATAATGCAATGAATTATGAAATAATCTTTGAGAACTAATCATATTTGGAACTTAGTTGACCTTCTATCAAAAAGTAAGACTATTGTGAACAATGGGCCCTAAAGGTGAAATTTAAGGTAGATGGTTCCATTGAGAGATACAAGGCATGTCTAGCATTGAAAGGATACTAATAATAAGAAGGTTTGAACTATGAGGAATCCTTTTTCACCGGTAGTGAGGTTTGTCTCAATTTGTTTAATTCTAGCCATAGTTATAAAATTGGATTTGGAACTTTACAAAACAGACATTAGAACAACATTTTTCAATGGAGAATTGGATTAGAAGATCTATATAGATCAACTTGACTGCATTTTGCAAAAGATTAAAAATGCAAAATTTACAAGTTTAAATGATTTATCTATAGCCTAAAGCGATCATCTAAACAGCTATATCTCATATTTTGCCATGGCGTTTTTCATAATGGGTTTATCATAATTGAAGATGACTATTGTTATTATGTTTAATGGTTTAAGGGAAGTTTAATCATTTTGTCATTATATATTGAAGATATACTATTAGCTAAAAATAATAAGGAGATGATTATTTAAAGAATGAAGCAAAGTATGTTCGTAAAGTTAGATACTAAAAGATCGTTTAAAAAGACTTCTTGGCTTGTCTCAGAAGACATACATCATGAAAAGTCTTAAACGATTTCATATATAGAAATGCAAATCTATTAACACTCATATTTCTAAAGGTGCAAGATTGAGTCTTATTATGACTTCTAAAACTCTAGAAAAACAAATATAGATGGCTTATATTCCATATTTTAGTACTATTTATAGCCTCATGCATGTCATGATGTTTACTAGATCAAATATCAACTTTGTAGTTAGAGTGGTTGGTAGATTCCAATCAAACTTTAGACTTGCCCATTAAAAAACAATCAAAAGGATATTGCACTATTTTAAAGGAATTGACGATTACATGCAATGCTATCATAATTTGACCATAAATCTAATTGTCTATAATGATGCTGATTGGAAAGGTAACTTAGATGACAACAAATCAACTTAAGCCTACGCATTGTTCACTTAATGGTGGTACTTTCTCTTAGAGCAGAAAAAAACCAATCTTGCATTACTTTATCCACTATGGAGACAGAATTTATAACTTGTTTAGTGGATGTACAAAAAGTTGTTTGGTTGAAGCAATTCCTTCAAATCTTAAAGTAACTAGGTGTGCCTCAAATTCAATGACCATCCACTATGACAGTATGGTTACAATTGATTTTAAAAAAGATTCTAAATATCTTGGTAGAACTAAACACATATATATGTAATAGCTTTATTAGAAATGGTTACGCAAAAGAAAATGATCATGAAAATTTTTTTCACCTATCAAATGATGACAGATCCATTGACTAAACTTATTCTTAAGGATACCTATGTGACTCATGTTGAGCTTTAAGGAATTTGTAAATGATAATTGTTTTATGTGGTCATTTATTTTGAATTTTTGGTATATTAATAACATTTATGCATTTTTTATTATTGATATATTTATAGTTATTTATTAATAGGCACTTATGGTATAAAAATATGTAAATAGGTTTGAGATTAGCTCACTCACACGAGTAATCTCTTTTGGCATCTACGATCATAAACAAAGATGAGATACAAGCTATTAGCCCTTTCAAGTAAGGAAATAAGTTTCAATTTCTCGCCATGGTTATAACCAAGAAGTGGTCCACAAAATAAATTAATCTAATGGACTGATAATGGATTAGCTCACAATCTACGTAGCTAGTAAAATGTAAGACGTGATACCTAATTTGTTGCCTAAAGTGGTAAAAAAATGGAGAACTCAAGTTAGGCTCTTTAAAAGTGGCTGGACTAAGGTTTGTACAATGTTATGAGTTTGACGTAGCTGTTGAAAAATACTCCACTATAGCATTTATGTCATACTACATGTGCTTAATGACCTATATATATGGCAAAAGAATGGATCATTGCTTCTTCACCATGTAAGTCTTAATAAGGTTAATAAAACCTTCATGGTGCCCTTCGTGACTATTGACCATTTTGTAAAATGAGGAATGGATGTTGACTACTTTGTCTTCTTACCTAACCCAAAGAATTATACAGGACATTATTATGAAATAGTTTGTTTTAAACTAAGTGGCATGAAGTTAGAAAGAAGGCTATTTGATACTACATCAATGAACTTTATTTAATGTCGATCCATTATGTCTTTTTTTTAGAGTTATTGCATAGTTGTTAATATAAGTTGCTATTTAAGAAAAGGCTAAAGTATGGTCTTAAATGGTTTTAAGATATTTTATTTGATGTGATCAAATAAGTGTGAGGCATACGAGATATTTGAATAGTTAATATCTCTATATTGGCTTTAACGAGTTACTAGTATAAAGTTTCAAATTCAACTAAACTTAATGATCACACAGTTCATTACTCTATAAGAACTTGGCATTGGAACAATTTAAAAGACTGGGAGCATGGCTTTCCTATCATGTGTGAGGAAAAATGTTGGACTTTTTGAGATAATTCACCCATGAAAAGTCAGATAATTAACTAAGTCTACCAAAGGATGAGACTAGGTTAATTTTATTTTGGTGATTTAATTGGAGATTATATCTTAATTAATTATATGATAAAAAGTGATAAAAGGATTAAGGTCTTTTTCTAAAATATTGTTAAAATGCATGTGGAGTCAAATCCAAAGCCACAATATTTGATATTAAAAATAATCAATAAAGAGAAAATTGAAGATAAGAGAAAAATGAAGTAATTTTATTGGTAGAAGCAACAAATAGCAAAATATTGTTACATTCTATCACTAAAGCTAAATATGTTATAGTGACAAAGGCTAGCAAAGAGATGATACAATTGCAATCTTTCTTGGAAGAAAATGTCATAAGTATAAGAGAAGTGTGTTGGATTATACCATAAGGATGTCATGCACTTGGATAAATATGTTAGATATCATTTTATAAAACTAACATTGGAAGATTAGGTCTAAATACATGAAAAGATTTAAGAGAATCAAAATCTAACTATGTTAACAAAGACTATAGCAATTGAGAAAATAAAGTTTTGTGCAACTTCAACTAGACTTTTTTGTTGAGGATTGAGAAATCATAATTGTTGCAGGTGGAGAAAATTGATGATGAATTAGTTTCCAAGTGGAAGATTGTTGAAATGTTCATGAAGACAAATTCAAAGCTATAATATTTCACCCATTAAAGCCAACCAATAAGAAAAAAAAAAAACGAATAGAGAAACAAAACAATCCTATTGGTAAAAGCAATAAATTACATTGTAAAAGAAAAAAAAAAAAAGAGAAGTGAAGTGAAGAAGGAATTCAACTAGTCTTGGTTGGCACTAAATGAAAACTTTGCCAAAATGAGATAATGAGGCATAGAAAATGAAAATTTTGCAAAAGGGGAGGAACGGTGCAACAACTTAAAAATAAGCTAAGACATTGGTATAAAGATGTGCAAGTGAAGGAAGAAAAATAAATATGTAAAGCATGAGTGCCAAAGAGAATTGTGAGGTGCCTAAAGGTGTATATATTTAGATAGAAATATTTCTTTGTGATCTCCTTTCATCATAGTAAAATCGATAGTAGCTACAAGTGAATGTAGCTTTCACATTAAGAATAAACCATTATAAATCTTGTGTGTTCTTTATGCTCCATTTTATTTTATTTTTACAATTATTTTTGCTTTATAATGGTTATAAAAGGTTTTTGTTCCTCGATAACTTGTATCAAAGCTTCTTAATCCTAACAATTTGTATAAGAGTCGAAAGTTAAAGTTTTTTCATGCATCATACTATTCACGTGTATGATACTATTTATGTACACCATGATGGTCATTTTATATGGTACTATTCTCATAATTAAAAAGTTAATGGTATGGATAAATATAATCTATGAGTTGTGTTTAAGGAGGTTAGGTTTTAAATGGGGTCATTTGTGACCCATCTAATCTTTCTTGGGGGCTTTATCAAAGTATTATTCACATGATTTTATCTTTCGTATGTGCTACAGTTCATAGTTTTAAGATTTGAAAATGATGACTAGTGAAGAAGATTCACCATATTAAATTAGAAATTCAATAATCCAAAATTTTTCTTTTAGAAGATGCAAATCAAGGATTATTAGTATGGTAAAAGCTACATTTACCTCTTTTGGGCACAAAACCAACAAAAGATGTAAAATGAAGATTTAAGTCTTCTTTACAAACAAGTGTTTGGAGTTATTCAACTAACATTGTAAAATAAATAGCACATAATATGGTGAAGGAGAAGTTGATCATAGAATTGATAAAGGTGCTCTCTAATATATATGAAAAGCCTTATGTAAATAATACAATTCTTCTCATTAAGAAATTGTTTCACATAAAGATGGAAGAAGGTTTTTCGGTGGCAATACATCTTAACAAGTCCAACACAATAGTCAATAAATTGTCGTCTTTTGAAATTGACTTTGATGATGAAATCTAAGACCTAATCCTTTTAACGTCTCTACCTTTTTTCCTTGTTGCCCATTTAGGACTATATTCTCGTAATCTTCTATAGCTATGTTGTCTTAAACTTATTAAGCTTTTTGTTATAAATTTTTTATTAGAAAGTCTTTTAATTGAACCATATCAAACTTTTACACTTCAAAATTTGCAATTTATAAAATGTTGCCAATCTTGTCCTTGTACAAAATATTCTCATTAAAAATTGCTTCCATAATCTTAATAATCTTCCAATTTTGGTCATCAAAAAAATGGTAACCAAATTCAGCATTATCATAGCCAATAAAGTAACATTTTTTAGATTTGGGATTGAGTTTATGTCTAGCAACAACATCAATATGAATGTAAGCAAGACAACTAAATACTTAAGAAAGATAGCTTTTCCTTTTTACCACTCCAAGTCTCAAAAAATATTATGCAGTCTAAAGGTACTAAAAGACCTTTATTAATCAAATAAATTGCAATGTTAACTACATCTGCCTAAAAAACCTTAGGCAGCCCCATGTGAATTACCATACTTCTTGCACACTATTTAAGGTTATGTTCATCTTTTCAACTACGTAGTTTTGTAAAGGTGTTCTGAGAATAGATTTTGTCATCTTGATCCAGTTCTCGTTATAGTAATGTTTGAAGTCATCATTAATGTATTCTTGCCCATTGTCAAACCTTAAACACTTAACTTTTAAGCTTGTTTCATTATCAACCATGGCTTTGCACTTTTTAGAAGTATCAAATACATCAGATTTATTCTTCAAAAAATAAACCCATAACTTCTTAATCGAATCATCAATAAATGTCATATAGTAGCTAGATCTTCCAAAAGAAGTAACAAGTTTACCTTTTGACTTTGGAAAAGCTAACCTTTTTGTGTTTTCCAAAGATGCAGCTTTCACACAATTAGTGCTTAATGGATTTCAATCTCAATAATTTATCATTTAATGCTACTATTTTCATTCCTTTCTCTTTCATATGCCTAAGTTTGTAATGTCATATGTTGGAACACTAGCATCAATTATTGCTATTATATCTCTACAAGTTAAGGGAGAGTTTTGGTTTTGTTTCATCCAGCAACAACAATGATGCGAGCACTACAGGTTTCACCCTTAAAGCTCATCTTAATATTGATATCCATGATTTGATTAGTAGTTGGTTATTGATTTGTTTATATTTTAGGAATCGATACCGATTTCAAGGTAAGAGTATCATTATTACAAAAAAATTTAGTACAGAGATTGTAAACAAAATACTAGAGGAATCAAAGCTCTAAATCCCATATAAGATAAACCCAACCTATACTTTTCCATTTCAAATCATACTCCACTTAGCTTATAGATTGAAAAGCATATCTTTCTATTTATTTACTAAATGGTATGCAATTTTATGTGTAATTTGTATGTCCTATACTATCACACATAGCTTTAAAAGAATTTACAGGTTGGTAGCATTGGATAGTCTATCAGTTATTAATGATTCAAAAACTGTGTTATTAATCAAATGCATTAGATAAAACAATTCATTCTATTAATTATAAAAGCAAGAAAGAGTAACCAAGGAAAAATGTAATATCATGATAGGATGGTAATTAACAAATATACCTTCAAGGTATATTTAATACAACTTATTGTTTACTTAAATTACATGATAGGATTATGCATGGCATGCTAGACATGGATTTACATTGTAAAAGAATCACCACATTTTAATAATATCTAGATTCCAAAAATAATTAAATAGCATACATAAATCATTCTTAAAATTACATTATGTGTGATCATGGACGATATATGTTACATGTTCATTAATTAAAAAGACCTAAAATACTTGAGGGATTAAGAAATATACTTGAGTGGATAGCTTAGCATGAGATCTAAGAGGATCATGAAGACCGAGACAAGATGAAGGTCCCGATTGCATTAATTTGGATGGTAGGCCAATTGATGATAATGGAAAGTAATCAATAATGAGGACAATGCAAAACTGATTGACAGTGACAAACGATGACCGACAGTATGACAATGATGGGCCAATTGATGATGTGGAAGCTAATTGGTAGCAATCAATAGATTTTGGTTTTAGGTTTAGTTTTAGGACAAGTTTAATTATAGGCTTTTAGTTAATTTGGTCATAGAAGTGTGAAGATGTTTTGGGTGATTGAAAGAGAGATCTTAGTATTGAAAATGATCGATAATGATAGGTTATTGATGAGGTTGGTTTCATAGCATGGTGGAAAGACTAAGTTTGTTTGAGGTTTAAGAGTGATTTTATTTGTTTCGTAAGTGGAATAGGTTAAGCTTAAAGATTTTTAGTTGTTTAATGCATCCTAGTGATATGGTTAGGACAAAAGTAGTGTGACTAGAGTTGTGAGGACAAGGTCCATGGCTTGATTAATGGAAGGTGAAACAAGGGTGAGGAGGTATTTTATCAGGTTAAGGCTGATTGATAGTGGGTAACATCGATGTGAATCAATCCTTTAGTGATGAATTGAAAAGCTCTTCTAAAACTATCAAGCCACCACAAAGATTTTTTTCTTTGCTTAACTTTATTTCTTTGACCAACCAAGGTGAGCCAAAGAGTTATGAAGAACCAATACAAGTTGATTATTCATTTAAGTGGGAATTATCCATGAAAGATGATATAGATTCGTTGATGTTAAATCAAACATGGTATTTGGCAAAACTACCAAAGGGAAAAAAGCATTGCAAAATAAATGGGCTTACCAAATAAAAAAAGAACATGATGACAACAAGCATTACAAAAAAATTTTCATATACTGACACAAGGTTATACTGATGGTCAAATTACGTTAGCAAAATAGACTTTACTTATTGATTCTTAATATCGTCAGAATATACCATACCTTTACCAACACTTTATATAATTGTTGGTATATATAAACTTTTTTTTATGGTTTATAACTATCCATTAGTATAAGTATGCTATATATTGACACTTATCTATACTAACGGTCAAATTATGTATGCAAAAAGTATCTATACTAATAAATTTTTGTTACTGTCAGTATAGATAGTGCCTATACCAACACTTTATAAAGCCATCAGTATAGGTAAACTTTTTTCTTGATGGTGTATAAATATCCATCAAGTATAAATATGTTATATACTAACGGTTATAATAATCATCAGTATAAGTTAAAAAAAATTATTCCTAATTTTTTTTAAAATATTAATTCATAATATTTCCCTTTAATAAAAATTTTCAAAAACTATAATTTGATAAAAACTATAATTATTAATAAATAAAATTTGTAACTTAATTAATTATAAATGATAATAAGTTTTAAATAAAATTTGTATGTATTATATTAATTAATTAATTTATAATTAAATATTAGACTAAAAATTTTTTAAATTTCAATTTTATATTAATTTGGTTTCAATTAATATTTCAATTTTAATATAGTTTCATAAAATTTTAAAATCATTCTAGATCATAATTCAAATTATAAATAATCTACATATATAGTAGTATTTGTATTCATATAAATATTTTTCTATGTTATTTGTAAAAATTTTTTTATAAAATAATACTTATCGTTTACTATATTAGCAGTTTGGGATTTCAAAGTTCAAGAAAGCGAAATGAATTTTAAAAATGATCACAGTGCATTTGACCAAAGAAACACCTTCAATTTTTTGTAAAGAAATATTCAAGGCATTTTCTAGGTAAAAACGCCTTGAATATTCCAAAAAAAATGTTAGGATTATTGAAGACATTTTTGATAGAAAATGCTTTGAATAATTGTTGGATTATTGAAGGTGTTTTTGGTCAAAAATGCCTTGAATAATCCATGAATTATTCAAGACATTTTTAGTTAGAAATGCCTTCAAAATCCCCATCATAAAAAATGAAAGGGATTATTTAAGGCGTTTTTGGCCATAAATGCCTTGATTAACCTTATTTAATTTTTTCTAAAGGATTATACAAGGTATTTTCTGGCTAAAAACAACTTAAATAATCCCATCATAAAATCAAAGGGTATTATTTAAGGCCTTTTTTGCCATAACTGCCTTGGCTAACCCCATTCAATTTTTCTTAAAGGATTATGCGAAGTGTTTTCTGACTAAAAATGCCTTGAATAATCCCATCATAATAATTGAAAGGGATTATTCAAGGTATTTTTAGCCATAAACACCTTGATTAACCCTATTCAATTTTTTTAAGGGATTATGCAAGGTATTTTCTAGCTAAAAACGCATGCAATAATCCTATAATAAAAATTAAATGGGATTATTCAAGGCCTTTTTTGTCATAAATGCCTTGAATAATCTATTTAATTTTTCCTAAGGGATTAGTCAAGGTGTTTTCCTACAAAAATGCCTTAAATAATCCTAAAAAAATGAAAAAAAAAATTATTGAAGGAATTTTTTGCCAAAAATGCCTTTAATAATCCACTTATAAAATTTTAAGGGGATTATTCAAGGCATTTCTAGTTAGAAACTCCTTCAATTTAAGACATTTGACCTAACTACAAAATGGGAAAATAGCCATTACCATCTTGAATATCAAAGCATAGACGATTGAATATCACTAGGGCAAATCATGCCTTTAGTTCTTAACTGCAAACTTAGTTAAAAGAACAACATGTGCCTATACATTTAGAAGCTTCACAACATGAGCCTCTGTAAGAATCTTAAGAACCAATTTCTCAATATACAAGTAATAAAGATCAAGATGAACAAGTTGAACATAATTCAGGTATAAAAACACTATATTCTGTTAGTAAAATTCTTTATGTGTTATAATGTTGTGCTTGTTTAAATTTTTAATGAATTTAATTGCTTTCTTTACATGTAATTTTTTTATGTAGGAAATGTTCAACATAAAAAAGCTTGAGGTCCTACGCATATGGCTGATATTTGGGATTTGAAAGAAGGGAAGCATGTTGTTGTTAAGGTTAATGATAATGCTATACCTATCAATGATGAATCTTGCTCTTTAATTTGATTCATTGGTAGCATGATGAAAATGCCTAGCTTTGCACCGATTAATTATACAAATTGGCATGAAATGTCAGATGCTAAGAAGGAATAAATGTGAAAAACATTAGAAGTATCAATACAATAATGTTTTAGTTGCTAGCTAATGCCATGACAATAATCTTTTAGTTTCTAGTTAATAGTAGTAATTAATATAGTATATATTGACATTTTCTTTCCAATTACCTCTTTCAAATTAGAGTCAAAGTTTGAATTTCACAAATTTGATTCTGATAAGCTTGTTAATGAAGAAATATTTCAAAAAATTAAGTCTTGGGTACTAAGAAACATGGGTACTAAGTGGAGGCAATGGAAGAACGAATTGAAGTCTAAATTTTATGATGAACATAAGACACCAAAGGAAATGGCTGCAAAGATTGATGATTCTTGAGTAGATAAAAGTCAATTCTTGTTTTTTGTTGCATATTGGTTGACTAATAAAGTAAAGGTAAATGTTTACAAAATATGCTATTTACTTTGTTTGAACACTATGATAATAATTATAAAGTTATTATAATATATCTTTTCTTATTCATTTGTTTAAAGGAATAAAGTGAGACAAACAAAATAAATCGCTTAAAATTAGATGAAGCTCATTGCACGAGAACAAAATCATTCTCAAGGATCATTTAAACCTTGGTATATATATCAATTTTCCTTGTCGCACTCAGTTAAATGAATATAAAATTTACTTTTTATATGTTCGATTTTGTCATTACAATAATTAATGTTGTACCTTTATAAAAATAATAAGTTAATGGAATTTCACCATTACATGCTGAGGTGGATATGCTTTCTTGTACATGTAAAGATGGAAATGTTGTGAATGACAAGGTAGCTGAAATTGTGGTATTTAATTTAATTATTACTTGCTTTTACTTATGTTTAGTTTCTTTATACTAAAATGTCTTTTTACAATTTTAAGAACTCATGAAACAAAGTTTGAGCAAAACTAGTGCTCAAAATTTTGAAAGGAGTTCATGGAAAGATGATGTTTATTCAAAAGTTAAAGGACCAAAGAGAAAAAAGTGTGTTCATTGCATGGGTACAATATCTACTTCATCTAAGTAATATGGTCTTTCATCTTTTGAATTAGTTCAACATAAGGAAGAGGTACAAGAGTTAAAGGCTGAAATTAAAGACTTGAAAAAAACTTTAAGTGCTGTCTTATTGATACTTAAAAGATAATTTTCTAATGAAAATATGGATATCTTAAATACTGTTACTCACATGGTGAATAGAAAGGTATATATAACATCTATTTTAGTTTATATATATATGTAAATTGTCATCTTGCTCACGAATTTTGAACCTTATTGAAAATTTTTTTGAATTAATTTTAAGCTCCTGATGCTAGTAGTGCTTCAAAAATCCCATATGAAAACTATCATTCTTCAAATTCAAGTATCAACCTCATGAGAATGAAAATGGTAAACTCATCATCACGTGATATATATGTGGAAATGTTTTGCTTGATATTTCTTTCTTAGATAGAATGTCATAATCAATTTTGAATCTAGGTTTTCAATCATATAAATTGTGATCTTGAAACATTACCCATCGTCTTTGACATAATTATTAAATTACACTATGATTTAAAGCCTACTCTTTTTCCCTTGCGAAAGCTTTCTTGCCTTTTTTTTTTCGCTTTGAAAAAGCTTCTTTATGATGTAAGTATGCTTTATAGTTGTAGACTTGAATGTTATAGTGAAAATATTTGTTTAATGATAGTTTTGTTGACTTTCATTAAGTTATTATTTGGAATTAAACTAAAAAAATAAGAAGATTACACATGCAAATTAGGTTATTTCTTATTCATTCATGCATTACACTAATGAATAGGATGTTTACAAAATTATTTTTGTTGGTATATAAATGGATGATTACCTTTTGTATATATGAATGAATAACATGTTTATAAAATTATTTCTACTAGTATATGAATGGATGATTACCTTCTTACCTTCTGTATATATAAGATAATTTACAAGAATTCTAATTGGATTTTTTATGCTATGCAGATGCTTTTTTGTAGAAATCTATGATGGTATCATTTATTTTAAGAAGTTGTTTATTTACTTAAAGCATTATATTTGTAAGGGGATTTGGTTTTGTTTTGGATGTTATACACTATGTTGAAATAAGGCTATTGTATTTTGTGATTCTTGAATGGTATATTGAATACTGTTAGTGAGCTGGGTTCATTGAGCTTGTTAGTTATATGATGTACCTACACTTGTTGACTTTTTCAAGACTCGCAATATTTTGTATGAATTAAAATATTTTGGTTTTGGAAAGGGCTTGTAATAGGTGCGTGCATGTTTTTTCTCATTGAGATGGTTTTGCAATTGTTTGTTCGTTTATAGATTTTTTAATATTATCTTGTTCAAAGTTCTATTGATGTTTTAGATGATCAAAAGGTCTTTAGGTGTTTGGTAGTGCAAACTTATGATTGTGTTTTTTAAGGTGAGGTGGGGTAACTCTTGATCTATATTTTTTTTATTGATATTTGTTTTATCAGACTTGGTACAATGACTTTAGTTTTTCATTTATACTAAGTTTATGGATTATAAATAATTTAATTGTAGTTTAATGTTATTAAATATCGTTTACTTTATTGTGGTTTTTTTTTTTTGTTTATATGAAAACATATTTTATTATGATTATAAATAAATTAATATTAATAATTTAAAATATAATTTAAAAAAAATTTACCAATGTCTTAACATTTATATTGATGCACTTGATCTTTGGAAAATTTCAAGTGATACTAACAATCACCAAAATATAATAAAAAAATTAAAACATATAAGTCTATATTAACAATCTCTAACCATCGGTAGATGTAAGAAAATTAAAGCATACAATTCTATACTAATTGTCTCTAATCATCGGTGTAGGTAAGAAAATTAAAAAAAAAAAAATACAAGTCTATATTGACGGATGCTATATGTCGATATAGGAAAGATAAATTACAAGTCTATATTGGTAGGTGTTAACTGTCGGTAGAGGTCAAAAAAATTAAAACATATAAGTCTATATTGACGGGTGCTAGCTGTCAGTATAGGTGAGAAAATTAAAACATACAAATATATACTAATGGGCTTTAAGCATCAATATAGGTAAAGTCTATACTGACGATCATTAACCATCGGTATAGGTAAAAAAGATTAAAACATACAAGTCTATACTGACAGGTATTAACCGTCACTAAAAGGTATAATGGTGGAACACACAAGAGATGTTATACCAGTAGATATACATTTACTAACAATCTTGAATCGTTAGTATATCTCTGTAAGCTATTTCGACGCCTTAAAAACTGTCAGTGTAGGTCTATACCGATAAGGGATATCCTTACAGATAAAAATTCATCGGAATACACATTTTGACTATCGGTATATGGTTTATGGTGCTATACTGATAGATTTTGGGGTTTTACTGACACTTTGAATGTCACTATATGTTAGATTTCTTTTAGTGGAACAGAAGAAAAAAAATGCTGTTGTCAACAAAAGAAAGACGTTGATTACCATGAGATTTTCTCTCTAGTGGTTAAATTGACTATAAGCATAATGGTGCTTAGGCCAGTGGCAAAAGAATATTTGCATCTACAACAGATGGATGTACAAACTACTTTTTTTCATTGTGACTTGAAAGAAGAAATGTATACACAAAAACCATAGGATTTTAAGATTCATGGAAAAGAAAAAATGGCTGGGAATCTATTAAAAAGTCTATATGATTTGAAGCAAGCTTCTGGTATGAAAAGTTTAATAAGTTCATATGCAATAATGGTTTTTTGAGGTATCAAGATAATCATTACTACTATGTCAAAAAATTTGATGGCTTTTATATAAGCCATTTGCTGTATATTTGATAATATGTTAATTGTCAGAGCCAACATACAAGAGATTTAAAAACAAAGAAAAAAGGTTGTTTAAGGAGTTTGCAATGAACAGGCCTACATGGCTAAGATGCCTTATGCCTTTACCATTGGTAATCTTATGCATGCAATGGTGTGTATCGAACTGGGCATAATAGAGGCAATGAAAGTTGGAAGCATATATATAAGTAATCTGGGGAAACAACATGGAAAGCAATTAAATGATTTCTAAGATATTTGAGAGGTATAACAAATTTAGCTTTGTGCTTAAGAAAATCAAACTCAGGCTTACATGGTTATGTTAAAGTCGACATGGCAGGTGATTTAAATGGCAAGAAGAGCAATATTGGATACGTACTACACATTTGATGGTACAACAGTTAGTTGGATATCAAATTTATAAAATATTGTGGCACTTTCTACCACTAAAGCAGATTATGTTGCAATGATAGAGGCTAGCAAAGAAATGGTATGGCTTCATCTTTGTTGGAAGAACTAGGTCAAGGGTATGAGAGAAGTCTGTTGTATTGTGACAGTCAAAGTGTCATTGACTTGGCAAAAAGTCTTGTCTATCATCCAAGGACAAAGCATATACAAGTTAAGTATCACTTTATAAGATCAACTTTGGAAGATGGAATCAAAGAATATTTAAGAGAATCAAAATCTCATTAGTACGTTAGCGAAGACAGTAACAATTGAGAAACGAAAGTTATGTGCAACGTAAACTTTTCTGCTAAGCATTGAGAAATTGCAACTGTGATAGGTGGTTGATGATGAGTTAGTCTCCAAGTGAGAGATTGTTGAAGTGTAAGTGGAGACAAACTCAAAGCCACAATATTTGACGCATTAAAGCCAATCAATATGAAGGAGAAAAAAAAAGAAAAAAGAGAAAGGAAGCAATCCTATTGGTAGAAGCAACAAATTATAACGAAATAAAAGAAAGTGAAGAAGAAATTTGTCTAGCCTTGGTTGGCACTGAATGTAGACTTTGCCAAAGGAAGATGAAGGACTTTGCCAAAGGAAGATGAAGGACGCCAAAAATGAAGACTTTGCATAGAGGAGCAGTGCAACAACCTATAAATAGAATAAGGTATCGGTGTAGAGATGTGCTAGCAAGGGAAGAAAAATAAGCGTGTAAAGTAAAAGTGCTAAATAGAGTTATGAGGTGCCTAAGAATGTATATCTTTATAGAGAAATATTTCTTTGTAATATCCTTCTATCATAGTGAAATTCGTAGCAATTAGAAGTGAGTGTAATTTTCATATTGAGAGTGAATCGCTATAAATCTTATATGTTTTTTGTGCTCCATTTTTTTTTTCATTTATTATTGCTGTATGAGATTGGAAAAAAGGGTACTGATCCCCAAGAAAACAGTCTGCCTCCATTGCCATGAGCAAGGTCACTACATCGTGAATAGTGTGGATTCTGCTCCATTTTGTAGCAATATCATGCTTAAAAAATCAAAAGCTAGTAATAAGATTTGACCAAAGTAAAATTAATTTCGCATTTTAGTCTTGTTAATTTTTTATTATTCTAACATATTTGTTGTGAGTAATTTGCTTATGTCACGGCGACCAATGGTTGGCCTTGCTGCTAACCATTAATAATAAGGTTAAAATATTAAAAAAATCTAAATTATTTCATTTTTTAAAAATAAATTTTTATAATTTTATTGTATTCAAATAAATTTTTATTATTTTATTTGTATCAAAATAAATATTTATTCCAAAATTTATGTTAAAGGCTAATTATTTAAGTATAAATTTAAGGGTAAGATCTTATTTGGATACATATTAAAATTTAAAAATTTATTTGGATGCAAAATAAAAATTAAATTTTTATTTGAATGTAATAAAAATATAAATGTCTATATAAGAAAATTGATTAAATTTAAAATTTTTTGTTATTTTAGCCTTATAATAAGCTAAAGGTATCTACAGTATTGAATAAGCGCTGCAGATGTCCATAAATTTTTATAATGCTTGTCGCCGGCAGGACACAACTTGGGAAAGCACCTTGATTGATCAGTTCCATGGATTTCCATTAATTTTTCTGTACTTTGTTATATCCGCTCTTTCTCATCTTACAGGTATATATTAGAATGACGGGCTATTGATGTGATCCCTTTTCTTGAGTGTCAGCTACGTAATTTTATTCAATAATAAAAAACATCATGGCCTATTCTTTTACAGGAAGTCGATTTTATACGAAATGAGAAATGGACCTTTTTAGATTTAGCGGAAATAGAGACAAAAATGGAAAATCACATGCGTCAACTACATGAAGTAATGAACTTCAACAAGCCATCCTATGTAATTGTACTTGATTGATTTTCCTATTGCTTAGAACTTGTTTATTTTGCCTTCTGCAATTCTGCTTCCGTTCCTGATCTACATTTCCCTCTGGCCTCAACCATAATAGTTTTCTGCCTTTCATCATCCTCTTGTTCGTGCACAGTAATATCGTAGTATGATTTTCCTTGTAAATTACTAGCAAGAAAATGATAGATTTGATAGCCATTGCAAAATGACAGTTCAAAAAGAACACTGCACTTGAGCCATCTAATTTAGCGGTTGAAAAATGTGATTATTCTCCTGCCACATGATGAATTTGAGATGCCAAGGTTGATCGATAATGTTTACCATTCATTCATTAAGAACCCTTTCGTTTCCAAGTCTTTCCCTTTAATCATTTTCCTCAAATGTGCATGTGTCAAGCTTCTATTATGGCGGAACAGGGAAGCATTTATTATGATTCCATGGTTACTAATCCTTTTAGCATGCAAGCATTAGAAGAGAAATTATCTCTGATTTGGACAAGACAAAGAAGCTTTGCAGTCGTACAGAAAGAGATAGAATTGTCTGATAGTCTAATTTTAATACAGAACAAGCAGGCACTGTGGAAAAAAAAAAAGAAAAGAAAAAACGACTCTACAATACAAATTCTTTTACAGATCCCAAGAAATTAACCTTGGGAAAATGCAACTTCCCGATTCTTTTTTTTTTTTTTTAATTCAGTTCCACCCTATACGGGCTCCCAAGAAGGAGCGTTTCGGCTGAAAAACCTTCCTACCACCCTAGAATCTAATATATTTATGGCCTCCTCAGATTTCATGCACCTTGGTGTCTTATATTGGTTAACAGAAGACCCCTGAGATACACAAAAGTCCATGAGTGCATCAAATGTTCCATGTTTTACCACTCTTATCTCTAATGGTCCAATTGAATGGTCCTTTCTCCTGCATCTTCTATAAACAGAATCAAGTGATTCTTCCACAATGAAGCAGCACTGCTCCATTATCTTAGGATCAAGTATTGGCAGATCATTACTCCCTTTATTTGTGAGCTCCCAGAATAGTACATAATGACCTGGAATGGAGGAAGTGTCAGCATAGCTAGTGTACTCCATCAAGAGGAAGCCAAGTGACTCAACGAGAAGCGTTACCTTTGTCACTGCCTTTAACAGGTCTTCCTCATTGGTTTTGTCTGTGTCAATGCATAAAACCACATTCCGCCGATGCACAAATCGAAATTGAGGAGCATTATTGTGGAATCCAGTTGCCATGAGAATGTCTCCAACTCTATATCTATACAGGCCTGGCAAAATTGAGTGAAGTAAGGGTCAAAAGCGCCATATAAAAAATTTTGATTGAAGAGACATCCAAATTTCCATATGGAATCGGTAGAATTTTCAATTTTGTTTTCATATTAATTAAAACCCAGAAAATTGATAGATGAAAGAAACAAGTGATAAAAACGTAAATCCTGTCGGGAAAAACTAACCTGTAAAAGTTGTGACAAGAAGTTCGTAATATTGCCCAAGCTTTACATCCACGAGATCAACAGTTTCAACATCCTCCTTTTCAGTCTCTTCTTCCATGCAATTTTCTTTGCAAACACCATTCAACTGGACATCTTGAGTTGCATCTTCATGGGTTTTCTTAAGTGGTAAGAACTCAAAGTAGGCCATATTGGGGACAAGGGTGTAAGAGACATCCGACGGCTTGCTCAGTGGTTTGAAATTAATTCCAAAGTAACATTCTGAAGAAGCATACATTGTCGAAACTAAAGGTAGCCCTCCACTGTAGAATTCAAGAGTAGATATATATTGTGCCATGGTACCTGTAACTATGACTTCAATGTATTTCGTTCTAGGCTAGAGTTTCTTAATTATCCCTTCCCATGAGTTAGTGCTGCATTCATGTTCAATCAAGTCGGCTATATGCGAATTACATTTACTTAGAATTAATGACACAACTTTTCTGCAACTGGGGTCAGTGATCCAGTCGCTGAGATGACCCGTTCTAATGTTAGAGCAGAGCTCTTTCCAATAATCTTCCAAGAATTTGATGGCCCGTAAGAAAGCAGAAGCGAAAACTGCACCTACTCTCAAAACCTCTTCTCGTTGTACTAAACCGCAAAGTAATTGGCAGTACATGCTCTGCTTGCTGTCAGAGCACAAGATTGTCTCATCAGGACTGGTATAAACATTGAAGCGGTTCAAAGGTCGATTCTTGAAGTTACTGCTCTTATAGTAGCTTGTTAGGACAGGCCTTGCCATTAGACCAGAGGGAGTTTTAATCTCTGGCTTAACAAACAATAGATACATTGCTTTTCCTTCGTCCAAGCCGTCTACATACCTGCAATTAACAAGTTTTCAAGTTGAACTGTTTAGTGGCCTGAAGTTTACCGTGTACTACATTTTACTGAAAATAGGTAAAAGTTGAAAAGTCCATCATGACCTTTTGTGACAAAAGAAAAAGAACAGAATTGGAGCTAAACTGAAATAAACAATAAAATCAAGTCAAAAAGAGAAGAAAAACAAGAACAGAATTGGAGATAAGCTTTTTACTTGTTCATCACAGGCACAAGCAGATTATAAAAGAATGTCTTTCTGTGCAAGTCTTCAGCAGTTGAAGGCATCATCTTTGGCAGCCCACCAGAAGTGCCAGAGCTGCATCAAAAACAGATAAATTGCTTTCATGAAGAATTAAAGGAAAATTACTGAAGTATACTATACAAATTCAGACACTTTTTTAATCTCACCAAAAAAAAAAGGATAAAAACAACTTGTATACCTTGTGAGCAACTCAGTTATTGGTTCAGCAGAAATGATGTTTGATGAATCCCCATTAGCAATTCGCTCAATATAAGGTTTGATATCTTCGTAATTCACCACAGGAACCTTCTTTTTGAAAAGTTCCTTGTCATACTGTCCATTCAGGAAGCTCTTCAGATATTCTGTATGCGCATTTCGTGTTACTATCTCCACTAATACCCGCTGCTGTATTTGGTGAACATTTTCTGTCAGGTCCTCCAGAATCTTCATGCCAGCTTCATTGTCATTAGGATCGAAATTTGGCAACATCCTTGGCAATATTGGTTGGCAAGGATGACCTCTGGATATTTGATTAACGTCTTTGGTTATTCTAGAACATGTCCTGAACTGCTGTTTAACCTACAAAAAGGAATAAAAAAGTTTCAAGTCTTTGACCACATAAGAGACAAAGACTTTAGAGCTGTGGTCTCTTTTCTTTGAACTGAATTAAAAGCAACCTTATCAGCCTAAGCAAGGACAATGAGAATGCTCAGAGAACACAGGCATAGAACATACGGCTGTACAATTTATGGGGCATGCTCTCATATTTAAAAGCCTAGGCCCTCTCTCTCAGTAAGAATGTGTTCATGGGGAACTGCGGATGAAAGTTGGAGGGGGAAATGAATAAATAACAGATTCTGGAAGGCATTTTGGAAATGACGTATAATAAAAAAATTTCTCCCCCAACCCCCCTCCCAAAAAAAAAGAAAAAAAGGAAGGAAATATAGGGGAAGTAGAGACTACGGAGGTCCTACACACGTGGTCTTGTCTACTTAGCTGTCATTAGATGCGGCTATTGCTGGTCAATACGACCTATAAGCTACAAGTCCCTATTTTTCCCATCAGAAAGTTATAGAATTAGGAAGGTAAAAACATCCGAATTCATCGGTTTCGATCCGATAATTTAGGGTTGGTTTTTATTTTTTAAAAATTGGGTATCAGTTTGGGTCGGAAAAGGTAAAAAATTTTTGGGGTTGGGTTTTAGGTAAATCCGATCTTACTCGACTCGATATATATAAAAAAATTATTTTTTTAATTTTATATTTAATTATATATATTTTTATATATATTTAATTTTATATTTATATTTAAAATAATATTTTATTAATTTCGGATCGGATCGGATCGATTTGATTTTATATAATATCGGATCAGGTATGGATACGAGTATTAAAAATAAAAAAAATTTATCGGATCAAATCTGGGGCGAGCAAAAACCCGTCCCGTCCCGACCCATTGCCACCACTATATAGAATCGATTAAACAAATTCTTGTAGCATTTCAAATCCAATCACGGGCTCTTTATAGTATGTGTTTAAGATAAGCCTTAGTCAGAACTCAGCACATCCATTAAGCTGCCAAGACTCAAATTTTGCGTGGAATACCATAAGATTAGGAAGATGGCATGGGAAGAAAATAGGAATGATTAAGAAAGAAATCTAAGTATGCATGAAAGAATAAGACAACGTTGCAATCGTGAAAGCGCCCCCTTTACAGATCCTGTATAGTGCCATTGCCAAGAGATCCTAAGGGGAAACATATATTTTATAAGTGGGGGGCCTCCTCACATTATTCTACTATATATATAGTTGTTTGCAAATTGTTAGTAGTGATTTTAGGTGGCATTACAAATGGAAATATGCGTCAAAGAAGAGAATGAATAGATTACATCTCTCATCATCGCCATATTAAGCTAGAAATGTGTTTCAAAACGTCTATTTAGCTGACGCTCTGGTTGATTCCAGGCTGCCAAAGAACTGTATGCAGTTTGAATGACATGGAACATTTTAATAACCTCTTTGATGTTATGAAACACATTTCTGGGTTGAGAAATGAAGCCTCTTTGAGATTATCATCATTCTTGATTTGATACCAGGGCTGATATTTTAAACCTCCAAAAGACAAAAAGAACTTTTTTTCCCACTTATGGTATATTTGGGCAAGTGATAAGATTGGTTTAGGTCATACTAAAAATAATAGTTACAGTAAGATTAGTTTATAGTTTGAGATTGGTTATGCTATTATAGTGATAAAATTAAAATTAATAATGAAAATCCATGTTTGAATATAAATGCAGTGATGATGGTGAGATTAAATATAACTGTCGATTATGTCACCAAATGTAAACGACTATCATAATTGAAAAATATCTTATGTATTAATTTTACATTAAAAGCAATCAACTGTCCTAGAGTTTAACGAACCACTTAACTTTTCTCCCTCCAATCAAAAACTAAAGGAGCAGTGAAATTTTTTGCCCTCAAGTGCATAGTCGGAATACTATCTAAATGCATAACACTTATATAGTTAGGAGCAAAAAATAGCTTGGATTCTATCACATCAGAGGTGTAATGGAATCCAAATGACTTGTCAAGCGATTTTCAGAAACTACAGTTGTATGCTGAGATTATATTCAGCTCGTACATGCTGCTAGACACACAAGTTCGCCTCGCAGGCTACTTTTAATTTTACATAACACGTAGCATACAACTTTAGGGGAAAAGGAAAAAATGAAGAAAAAAAGGACTGTTGGTATTGCTTTTTAGAAGAAATTGATGTTTTAATTAGAAATTAAAGACGAATATATGAGATAGATAACATAATGGGACTCAAGAAAAAGTTATTTCTCCATAGAATTTAATGACCAAGAGAACACGATGATTCAATCCACAGAATTTGATTGAAGAATAATTGGATATTTTCAAAGATACCACACAAATTCAATATTGTTAAGCGAGGCTGGCCTGTGCTCTTGCATGACATGTTCACTTGTTCACCACATATCCATCTTATCATGGCTCTGACAAACAAATTCCGTTAGAGATGATTCAATCCCTTCACGCACAAAATATGCAAAAAACATAAATTGAGAATATAGATATAGGTTGTCATGTAAGTGAATCATGTGTCATGTCAGGGGACCCTACCATGGAATCATCAAAACTAGGATTGGAAACCGACCAGTGGAACCAATATTTCATAAGGATCTAAACCAGGAACTCTCCCAGTTAAGCCATGTTGGATAGTTAATTTAGGGACTCCAAATCAAAAAAGTGTTTCCTTGCATCTGACTCACCTGGTAATTGAAGGATCCAAGGACAAAGCCATGCCCCTTTCTTAACGATTCGTCTCTTTCCAGCTTCAACCATCATTCCTGCTAGTCAGAAGAAGCAAAAAAATTAGTGGAAAACCACAAGAGTTTCTCTGGAAAGAGAATCGATTTTTACATTTGGCTAGGAGGCTCCAATGTCTCTTATAACTGCAAAGGCCATGGCATGTTGCACCACATTACAGCACAGGGCAGGCCTGGATGTGAATCTTTCAACTATTTTACTTAATCAGGTAAGCTTAAATATCATGCACAATAACAGGGCTACATAAGTCTTGCTTCCAGACCTCCAACTTAACCTTAGAATTATAGATATTTCGACTTCTCTCAAACCCATCATCAAGTATAAAATGTTCCAACAAATTGACTTCATTATTTTTTTTTTCTTTTTCGATTTGTTGATATTCCTCAAGAATTTCTAAGTACTTGTTTCCACAGACCTGATTTCTGGATATTGAGTATCTAAGCACAAATCCTTATTAATTTGTTAACCGTGGTTCAGTAAG
This sequence comes from Durio zibethinus, assembly GCF_047325235.1. Classification (NCBI taxonomy): domain Eukaryota; kingdom Viridiplantae; phylum Streptophyta; class Magnoliopsida; order Malvales; family Malvaceae; genus Durio; species Durio zibethinus. The sequence continues at coordinate 24,640,045 of NC_143166.1, forward strand.
AACACAGAAGAACAAGAATTATTAATTATTGATAGTATAATTATCAACCCGTTTGTTTAAGACATACATATCGGGATTTGCCAGATATTGTTTCAGAGGTCTTCATGTTCAAAGGTAGAAAACAACTTAGGTGCCCTGCGGGGGGGGACAGCAGACCTTAGAATGGGCAGGGGCAAAGGAGAAGAACAAGGGTGGGCGGGAAGGTTTGGGATCTTTCCCCTCTCTCCCTCTATTTATATCATTGTTGACCAGAGCAATTAAAGTTTAGTTTTGATCTAAGAGATAGGGAGTTGAAGCCAATTGAAATAATTCAACGAAATTATAATATTCTTCAAAGTTGATTTCAGATAAGAACTACTAATAAAGAACAACAATTCACCCCTTCTTGCGGCTAATATACCTGTCGACTACACACGGTAAGCAATTTTTTTTCCACTTTTTTTTTTGTTTTAAATCACAAAACTACAAAACATGTTTGTCCATTTTTTATTTTAGGATTATGTGTAAATATCAATGGACTAATTCAGAATTTTATTTAATTTATTCATATAATCATTGTTAACAGATGTCATTTACTAAGTTAAGAGTTTAAACTCAATAATTGTAATATTTTTTACATTCAGACTGCAATTTCATATATAAAAAAAAATGAAATGAACAAGTAATATAATCCTTGTTTTAGTTATTCTACCATCAAAATGTATTTAAATGTTCTTAGTATAGGAAACCTTGGCATATGCCGAAAGGCAAGAGGCTTTGTTCAAGCACTTAAAAAGTTTTGAGCTTTTAATTTCATTATCTTAAGCCAAAGACATTGACTAAAATCACCAGATCTAAAAGCAAGTAATGTTGAGTATAAAAAAGAAAAGGAAAAGGAAAAGCCATGTTGGGAATCGTAGATTATGAGTTTATAAAGCAAAGGATCACACGAAGTTATCTAGGGCGGGCCATTGCTACTATTAATGGTGAGGCGCTGGCGAAGAGAAACGGATGAAATGGGCTTCTTATGTTTTCTTTGAGAGATCAATTGGCATTCAATGCTACTGGTGCATTTAGACCGCCAAGATAGTCAACTCTATACTTTGGCATTTCATGAATTTTTAAATTTTTGCCATAATTATTGAGGACAATTATATATGGCTTTTTAAAGTTACTTTATTTTTGTAACATGAAACAAAAAATGTTATATTGCATTAGGTGCCTTGAAAATGCATGCGATGTGGGATATCATGGAAAATTATATGTTAATAGTGCTATAAAGTACTATGAGACTAAAATTTTCCCTTGTCCTATATTTTTTGGTGAGATTTTACCTTATAAGATTTATCATAAACCTTATAGTATTTTTCAATTGTTAATAAAATAATGACTATCAAAAGCAATTTTCTTTCCATAGTTATATGAACCCGAGTAAGTATTTCAATCTTGCATTGCATGTGACGTCTCAATCATTTGTTATAAACAAAAGCACAAAATGAGACATTCAGTCATTAGAGCATTCAACAATATATTGACAACATATGTTAGTAATTTTATTAGGGTTCGGTAAGCAATAGAAAAAAGTAGTGCATGTTCTCTTGGTTAAAGGAGAACATGATCAGCTTGAAAATGCAAATTCTATTTTCGAGTAAGAACTAATGCGGAGGTTATGCATATGGAAACTATTGGATCCTAAGCAGAAGCAAGAAATTGTTGGTAGTTTAGAATGTCGTGAATCCCACATTGAGTAGAAAGATCACTTATATATGGTTTAAAAGAAATCATTTATGTTATTTAAGTAATTGAGCTAAGTGTTGGAGTGCGTCAAGTCATTTTGGCTTACTAGAAGTTTTTCTAGTGGGTCAGATAATTTTAAAAGTCAAAGATGGGCACTTGGGCTTGTTTGGCAAATAGATTCAATTTTTTAAATCTTTATTATTATTATTATTTATTTCGTAATAATTACTGATTCTAAATAAATATGTTTGAACAGTGAAAAATATGATGGTACGAATAAACATATCTAAACAAGAAAACATGACTGTTTAAATAAAGTTTATTTAAACAATAAAAACATGACTATACAAAATGTCATGACTTTTTGAATTGGCTTGATTAGTGACAGTTCATTTATTATAAATAGATCTTTCTGCTTGACCAATTTCACTACTTCTGATTTAGAGAGTTTTAAGGTTTTGTTGTATCCTATAGGCATAATTGCCTTTAAGATAGTATTATTCATGCCTCAAAGCCAAATTTTCTTCTTTCTTACTATTTCTATTTTTCTTAATTTTACTAACAATTTAAAGGTAATTATCGATACTAAATCTCCTGTTGTCCCTATTACTATTATGGATTTGGAATCAAGCATAAAGGTTCACTTTAAAAATCAAGATGTAATCAAACTTGATCGTTTTAATGAATTAAACTACACTAGGTGGAAGGACAAAATGATTTTTCTGTTGAATGCATTGAAGATTTTTATGTACTTGATCCAAATTTGGAACCAATTCCAAAACCAACTCCTAAAGATTCTGATGCTATTAAGGCAACAAGAAGCAAATGTGAAGAAAATGAAGTAGTCTATCGAGATTATATTTTGAATTCATTATCTAACCATCTATATGACCTATACAAAAATATGAAAACACCAAAAGAGATATGGATTGCTTTTGAACATAAATACATGAACGAAAAGAAAGGTACAAATAAGTTTTTAGCTTTGAAATACTTTGAATTTTCAATAACTAATGATAAACCAATCATGGACTAAGTGCACAAGTTGCAAATTCTAGTTTCTAAGTTAAGTGAGCTAGAAATTAAGGTTCTTGATTCACTTCAAGTTAGAGCTATTTTGTTAAAACTTCCTCCTTCTTGGAATGGATATAGGAAGAAAGTTTTGCATTCAACAGATACTTTCACTATTGAAGAATTTCAAACTCACATATAGATTGAAGCAGAAAATTGTGCAAGAAATGCACTCTTTCTTGGATGTTTCAATGTGAATTATGTGAGTAGACAAAATTCTGAAAAAACTCACAAGTCTTTTGGTAAATTTCAAAACAATTTTAAAATCAAGAAGAATGGATTTAAGAAATCCAAATTTAACAAGAATAAAATGTGTTTACATTGTGGAAAAAAATGACATTTGATTAAAGATTGCAGATTTAAAAATGTTAGAATTAAGATTGGTTATAGTTCTGAAAGCAAGGCAAATCTGGTTGAGCAAGAAATTAATGAACTTGTTGTAATGGTGAGTGACATGCAAATTGGAATATTCATCGAAGTTCATATGGCTACTACAAATAAGTCATCTAATTAGTGGCTAGATTCTAGTGCAACAATTCATGTTTGCAACAACAAATGGCAGTTCAAGATTTACGAAGAATGCAAGAGAATAGAAAACATCCTTATGGGAAATCTTGTTCTTACCAAAGTGATTGAAAAAGGAACGGTTGAATTGAAATTCACCTCAGGATAAAAACTAACTTTACTTAATGTTTTTCATGTTCATGAGATTAGAAAGAACCTTGTATCTGCAAATCTATTATGTAAGAAAGTCTTTAAGATGTGTAAGAAAGTCTTTAAGATTGTATTAGAGTTTGATAAAGTTATAGTCTCTAAAAATGGTGTATTCATTGGAAAAGGATATTCCAATGATGGTATGTTTAAACTAAGCATTAATGAAATAAATAATCTTTCTGCTTAAATTGTTGAGCATTCTTCTTCTTTATCGCATGCTAGATTAGGACATTTAAATTATCAATATATGAATCATATGACTAAGCATAGTTATATAACATACCAGAAAAATCATGACATTAAATGTGAAATCTATGTCAAAGCAAAAATAACTAAGAAACCTTTTCCTCAAGCTGAAAGAAATACATAATTATTAGAACTCGTACATTCTAATATTTATGAGTTAAATGGTTTATTAACAAGGGGAGAATAAAAGGTATTTTATAATATTTATAGATGATAGTTCTCATTATACTTTTGTATATCTAATGAGAACAAAAGATGAAGCTTTTGATAAATTCAAAGAATATCAATCAGTTGTTGAAAATAAAAAGGACAAGAAAATTAAAATTCTTCGAACTGATAGGGGCAGCGAATATTTTCTAGATTCTTTTCTCTTTTTTTTTTTTTAAGATAATGGAATTATTTATCAAAGATAGCCTTTTATGCACCCTAACAAAATGGTTTAACCAAAAGGAAAAATAAAACCTTGGTTGATATGATAAATAGTATGTTGTTAAATGTTAAATTACCTCTAAATCTTTGGGGATAAGCACTTTTAATAGCATGCCACATACATAATAGAATTCTTTCAAAGAAATTCTTAAAGACACCATATGAACTTTGGAATCATGGCAGAAAACCAAATTTGGATTATTTTAAAGTGTGGGGGTGCATTGCCTTTTATAAAATACCTCATCCTCATAAATCAAAATTAGGACCTAGAGGTATTAAATGTATTTTTGTTGGTTATGCATAGAATTCAAAAGCATATAGACTTCTTGATTTAAATACTAATGTTATTATCGAATCTATTCATGTAGAATTTTTTGAAAATAAGTTTATATGTGATACTAAAATTGATATGGAGAACAAATTGAAATGATTCCTATGATTGGAAATAAAAGAAAAGAAAGTAATGATTCTATTGAAAATAAAAAGAGTAAAAGAACTAGAAAAGAGAATCTTTTAACCTTCTGATTTTGTTTCCCCAGATTCTATAGTATTCCTAGTAGAAGAAAATAGAACCAAAGTGCTTAAGAAAACACCAATTCTACTAAATATAGATGAAGACCCTAAAACATTTAATAAAGCTATGACTTCAAGAGATGTTGCTTTTTGGAAAGAAGCTATTAATGATGAAATGGACTCAATCATATCCAATAATACATAAGTCTTAGTAGATTTACCTCCAGGTTCTAAACCTAAAGGATGTAAATAGGTGTTTAGAAAGAAATATAATACTGATGGTTCTGTACAAACCTTTAAAGTAAGATTAATTGTAAAAAGTTTTAAACAAAAGGAAGGCATAGATTATTTGATACATATGTTCCAGTAGCTAGAATAACATCCATTAGAGTTCTTATAGCTTTGGCTTCCATTTATAAATTACATATGCATCAAATGGATGTTAAGACAGCCTTTTTAAATGGTGACTTAAAGGAAGAAGTATAAATGGAACAACTAGAAGGTTTTATTCTTCCAGATAATGAGAATAAAGTTTGTAAATTAATTAAGTCACTTTATGGGCCAAAGCGAGCTCCTAAACAATGACATGAAAAGTTTGATTCAATCATAGTAGCCAATGGTTTAAACATAATGAAGTAGATAAGTGCATTTACTCAAAATTTACTAAACAATATAGAGTTATAATATGTCTCTATGTGGATGATATGCTAATTTTTAGTACTAATATGATTGGCATAAATAAAACCAAAAGGTATCGGATTTCTAATTTCAAAATGAAAGATTTAAATGAAGTTGATACCATTTTGGGAATTAAAGTTAAGAGATATAATAAGGGTTTCATATTTAATCAAAGTCATTATATTGAAAAACTGCTTAATAAGTTTAAGTATCTCAATATAAAATAAGCCAATACTCCATATGATACAAGTATAAAATTAAAAAAAAAATCAAGGTTATATAATTGCACAACTTGAATATGCTAGTGGAATTAGAAGTATTATGTATGCTATGTATTGTACTAGGCCAGATATAGCTTTTACTATTTGTAAGTTATCAAGATATACGAGTAAGTCTAGTATAAGACATTGAAAAGCATAAAAAGAGTTTTAGGTTATCTTAAAAGAACTATAGATTTTGGCTTATTTTATTTCGAAGATCTAGCTGTTTTGGAAGGATATTCAGATGCAAGTTGGATCACTAGTCTAAGTGATAATAAATCTATTTCAGGATGGATGTTTACCCTTGGAGGTGGTGCAGTTAGTTGGGCATCCAAGAAACAAACTTGCATTTCACATTCAACTATGGAATCTAAATTTATAGCTTTAGCTATAGCAAGCAAGGAAGCTGAATGGCTAAGAAATTTATTAATGGATATAGAGTTGTGGCCATAACCACTGATAGCCATTTCCTTGTACTGTGATAGTGAAGCTACTATGTCTAAAGCTTATAGTAAAATTTATAATGGAAAATCTAGACATATTAGTCTAAGACATGATTATATTAGAGAATTGATAAAAAAAATGGGGTAATTACCATCATATATGTTAAATCTACAAACAACTTAACAGATCTTCTTACCAAAGTGCTACCTAAAAATTTGGTAAGAAGCACCACAAGTGGAATGGGTTTAAAATTTGACACCAATAATGGGAACCTAACTTTGAATTAGTAACCTCTAATTATAAGTTTAATAGGTAACAACCAGTTATTATTATGTCTGTAAACACTAGTCAACCCATTCTAAATATTTGAAATACTAGTGTAAACCATTGCGTAAATAGAGGATGAGATTGAGCTCTTAATGGAGTTTATAATTAAATGTCTATAGCAATGGAGACACAAATAAGAAACTCCACCTATATAAACATAGAAGTGGTGCCGCTTCAACAAGAAAATTGGAATCTTTCTTGTAAATGTTTATGAATAAGATAAGCACATGGCCATAATAGTGCTAAAGTGATTATAAACCTCTAATAGAATATTAAATAAGTATTATGTGTGTTATATCTTTAATTTTAACACTAAGAGTTAAGGTTTAATCTATGGACACCATCAATTTTGTTAGAATTCTAAGGTATATATGCTAATTGAAGGTTTAAATCAAAAGATACCTTATTGTATTCATAATATTTATTTGTGTGAAAGGTTAAAGATTAAGCTCCAACATTCCAAACTAGTGGGTAATTGTTGGTAGTTTAGAATGTGGTGAATCCCACATTGAGTAGAAATATCACTTATGTATAGTTTAAAAGAAATCGTTTATGTTTTTTAAGTAATTGAGCTAAGTGTTAGATTAGGCCATGTCATTTAGGCTTACTAGGAGTTTTCCTAGTAGGTCAAATAATTTTAAAAGTAAAAGATGGGCACTTGGGCTTGTTTGGCAAATAGATTTAATTTTTTAAATCTTTTTTTATTATTTTGTATTTATTTTGAAATAATTACTGATTTTGAATAAATATGTTTGAATAGTGAAAAACATGATGGTACAAATAAACATATCTAAATAGGAAAACATGATTGTTTAAATAAAATTTATTTAAACAATAAAACATGACTATATAAAATGTCATGACTTTTTAAATTGGCTTGATTGGTGACTATTCATTTATTATAAATAGATCTTTCTACCTAACTAATTTCACTATTTCTGATTTAGAGAGTTTTAAGGCTTTGTTGTATCCTATAGGCATAATTACCTTTAAGATATTGTTATTCATACCTCAAAGCCATATTTTCTTCTTTCTTACTATTTTGTTTTTCTTAATTTTACTAACAGAAACAAGCGGCAACTTGAAGCTAAGGCCTTTTCATCAGAGAGGTCACCGCCAAGAAAGTTGATTAGTGGTCCAAAGCTATTAAACACTGGTTTAAATAGCACCCTAAAAATGTTTTCATTTACACCTAAAAATATTTCATTAGAAAACAAACTTCAAGGTAGTTGATCTCAGAAATTTGAATCGACAAGTGATTGGGCAGATTTAACTCTAGAGTTTTGGGCCTACTATGATCTAAAGAAGACCTTAAATCCATTAGCTAAAAAAATTGAAAGCCATGTTTCCATCATCCAATGTTCGAGATCCATGCAGAATTAGAAACCATAATCCAGCAAAACCTTTGAGGTCCTTGTTGCCATGTTATTTTTTAGTTTAGTTTTGTTAGAGAATAAAGGCTATAAGACAAACAAAAGTTATGTATAATTGTAAATGAACTTGAGAACTTATCATAGACATTCTTTTTGTATTTTGGATAGAACAAATAGAACCTTCAATCACGAATGAAAATGATTTCAAGGTGCGATGTAAATATCATTTTCTTTAAGGCTTATTTTACCTCAATCAATTATCGTATGCAAAAGGAATGAATCAAAATGTCTCCAAAATACAATGATGCCTTGTTTGTTCTTACTTTGTTTTAGTAAAATAAACCACTAAATACTCTTTGGTTAGAATGAAAATACCTTGTTTTTAACAATGTTTTCTACGATAAACACTGTTAAAGTAACTTGCTCTTAATGATGAAAGAATGAGAGAGAGAAATAGTATTTTTCTAAATTTCAGAATATTTCAAATATACTCACACTAAGCTCTATTTATAGAGATTAGATCCTAAGATTGTGACTATTTAATTGTATTATATCATTCAAAAATTATTTCTTTTGATCAAAAAGTTTATTTTCTAAATTATTAAAGATGAACTAGTTTATTTAAATAATCAGACTTTCCATACCAAGAGAAACCATTTTTCACATTTTGAAAATTATAATTTTTCATGTAGAGTGGTTGACTCCACGCATAAAGCAGTTGACTACGCCTTTGCTTTTTAAATTTCTAAAGTGTTTTCTAAACCAAGGTAATTGTCTCCTTTGCAATTCTAGAAGGTTTTCACACTATGAGTAGTCGACTCCTCCATTGAGCAATAAACTTCTCTAAATTCTAGAATATGTCTAAATATAGAGCAGTCAATTGTTTGGTCATTTTCATAACATAAAAGGCCTCATTAGTGTTGGTAATATACCCTAAGACCAATCATATTGACTATAAGATACATGTCATATTATGTATTTCTATTATTATCAAGCAACTAATCTCATAGATTGAAGTTTAGGTAAACTTGAGTTAATATGTAGGTGTTTGTTACAAGAACAAGTTTACTGAATATGACCTGAGATAAGAATACTATACGGTAGTTCATACAATGTTTTTAGCTACATTCTCATGTGATGGTTGTATAAGTGATCCTTTGACTTGATATTACTTATGATATTATATGATGAATGCTATACTTTGACTTTATTTATGTTTCTAACCAAGAATGCTCTAGTCGAATATTGTTGGGTATAACTTGAAAAATATGAAGATACATGAAGTAATCAAGATGTGATTGATCACCTTGTGTGATTAAGAGAATATCTCAATTAGTTTTGATTGAATTAACTTAAGAAATATTTGGCTAAAGTAAAATAAAAGTTTAGAAGTATTCTAAAGCTTATTTAGGAGTTAATGTCAAGGACAAGACTTAACATGGTGTTGTAAAGATTTTGGGACTGCTAGACATAAAGAATTTTAAAATCAAAAAAAATGGGGAAGTCGCCACTAATCTTTTTTAGGGTGTGATTGGCCACCCAAAAGTTTTATTTTTTAAATAAACTATAAAAACGAGTTTAAAGTTTATCAAAAGATAAATTTTTGGTCTACAAAAATAGATTTTGATTTCAAGATTCAATTAGTATGGGAAAGGATTAGCACTCCCACAACGCCCATAAATTGGTACCAATAAATTATACACTATTTTTGGTGTTAGATGAAATGGTTTTAATTTAAAATTTAATAATAATCCCTTTCATTTTGAAAAAGAAAAATTTGCTAAAATCTTTATTTAGGAATATTGAGGAAATCTAAAAGTTAAAGAATTATCTTTAAATTCTCGAACATCGAGATATAATTTAAAATAACTCTTTTTACTTAAAATTTAACATGATATTCTTTAAAATGAAATAACACTCTGTATAGAAGATAATTATTGTCATTTTTTTACATCTAAGCAGAGTACCAATAATTATTTTCTTCGAAATGTTAATTTTGTTTTATTTTATAATGTCACAATTTAAAAAAAAAATGTATTACCCTTTTTTTATAAAACATTTTATCATCAAGTAGTAAATAAAAATTAAAGACAGAGAAATGCAAACGATTGCCAACAATAACATGATAATGTATGTATGCCAATGAATGTTATGTAAGATGCTGAAATGCAATTTTAAAGTTGGGTTCTTAAGTATAATGAGATCACCCTGACTTTCTAACATTTAAGCAAAGCTTAGGTGCAAATATTTATATTTAATATCCCATTATATTATTATATATATTTTTTATTAGTTATCAATTCAACATTAAAGAGAATCAAGAACTTGCGAGAAAAACTTAATTGAATAAAGTTTCTTAAATACCCTATCGTCTAGGTGACATTTGGGAGCAAATTACTCCACTTGAGATTTTCACATGTATCCTTAAAGTTTTGTAATGATTTTGAACCTAGGTATGGGTCTAGATTTTAAAGTTTGGTGACTTTTAAGTGATGATTCGGGATTGTGTACCAAATTTTGGGTTTTAGGTTTCGAGGTTTAGGATTTAGGATTTTAAGGTTTTGGATCTTAGGGTTTTGAGGATCTATGGTTTTAAGGTTAAGGTTTTGAGTTTTGGGGTTTTGAAGGTTTTAGGTTTCAAATTTTGGATTTTTAAGGCTTTTTTATTTTTGGATCTTAGGGTTTTGAAATTTAAGGTTTCAAAGGCTTTAGGGTTTGAAGGGTTTTAGGCTTTGATTTTGAGGTTTTGGTTTTAGGATTTTGATTTTAGGTTTAGGATTTATGGTTTTGATTTTAGGGTTTTGAAAGGTTTAGGATTTTAGGGTTTTAATTTTATGGTTTAGGGTTTATTTTTTTAATTTAAAAAAAGGCAAACATCTTTGAAAATCTTTAACATCTAGGTGAATTTTTGAAGCAAGTTCAATTTTATGATTTTAGAAAATTACTTTTTTTCATGTATTTTATTTTTTTATGAAAATTTATTATTATAATTATTAATTATTGTAATTATTAATTATTATTATGAATGAAAAATATTTTTTCTTAAAAAAATTAAAGGTATTAAACATGCATAAGTAACAATAACAAAACTAAAATGATATAAATAATATGTATAAAAAATAAAAAAATAAGTCAATAACAGTTTGATCGGTTTGACAGCTTGGTCTGGTTGAACCGAATGAGGGGCGATTCAATGAACAATTCAGTTGAACTGGTTCAAGGTTTGGCTAAAAGAAGGGTCGTCGATCAAGTGTGCAGACCCTAGGTTAGGTTACATGTCAATGCGCGTATCCTGGGGGTCCCAAAACGATGTTGTTTAGACTACTACGCCTATATATAAACCAAGTTTTTTTTTAGCTTATTTCTCTTCCCTTGAAAAAAAAACTTTATTTTTTTTCTCATAACCAAAAATCTCTAAAGGCTGATCGATTGCCAGAAGTTGATCATTGACAGTTCCATTGGCCATGTTGGCCACCGTGCTTCACCACCAATGCTGAAAAACCTTTAAAAACACCTCAATGCTTCATTTCTTCATCCTCTTTCTAGATTCGTTCTGCCTTTTGCTGGAAACAAAAGGTTTCAGTCTTCTTTTTTTATTTGTTTTTCTATTTTATAAACTATAACCAATGATTTTTTTTTTATTTTTGTAGGTAGCTTAGCGCTAATGGTTCCTTTTTATAGGGAGGACTGCATTTGTTTTTTTCTTTTTGTTGCCAGTTTGGAAGGGGATTGGGTACTAGGTGAGGTAAAAGGGGTCATTGGGTGTGTGGTCTTGGTAAAGCTATGGTCTAGTGGGAATGGGTGCTGGGTCGAGAGGTCTTGTGTATAGGTGTGGTCTCAGGGGTGTTTGTGCACAATTGAAAGGAAAATGATAGTGTTGGGGCTTAAAATGGAAAGGTTTTGAAGGGCTCTGAGTGTTGCAAAGTTAAGTTCTAGAGGCGAGAAAGACTGATGCTTAGCGCTAATGGTTCTTTTTTACAAAGAGGATTGCATTTATTTTTTTTTTTTTGGTTGCCAGTTTGGAAGGGGATTGGGTACTAGGTGAGGTAAAAGGGGTCATTGGGTGTGTGGTCTTGGTAAAGCTGTGGTCTAGTGGGAATGGGTGCTGGGTCGAGAGGCCTTGTGTATAGGTGTGGTCTCAGGGGTGTTTGTGCACAAGTGAAAGGAAAATGATAGTGTTGGGGCTCAAAATGAAAAGGTTTTGAGGGGCTCTGAGTGTTGCAAGGTTAAGTTCTTGAGGCGAGAAAGACTGATGCTTAGCGCTAATGGTTCCTTTTTACAAAAAGGATTGCATTTATTTTTATTTTTTTTGGTTGCCAGTTTGGAAGGGGATTGGGTACTAGGTGAGGTAAAAAGGGTCATTGGGTGTGTTGTCTTAGTGGAGCTGTGGTCTGGTGGGAATGGGTGCAGGGTCGAGAGGTCTTATGTATGGGTGTGGTGTCAGGGGTGTTTGTGTGCGAGTGAAGGGAAAAGGATAGTGTTGGGGCTCAAAATGGGAAGGTTTTGAGGGGCTCTGAGTGTTGCAAGGTTAAGCTTTAGAGGTGAGAAAGACTGGTGCTCCAGAATCCTCTGGCATAGAAAAGGGTATGGGGTTTTCTGGTAATGGCTAGATGTCTGGGCTTGTCCGAAGATTTGGAAGGGAAAGGAGCTAGGTGCTTTAAGGAGCTAAGTGTCTGGGATAGTGGGTAGAATAGGTGGTGGCCATAAAAGGTGACTGCAAGTGTGGCTAGAGGCTGTAAGGGTGGCTGCAGGGGTGGCTGAAAGTATGAGTAAGGTAGGCTATAGGGGGTGGCTGGTATAATGGTTGTAGAGGTGGTTGTTGCTTTGGTAAGAGGACTAGACAAGGAATGGCAGTGGTGCCATACACCTACTAGCACCACCTCCCCTACTTTATGTTTTCTGTTTTTTTTTTTTAGCCATTATTATTATTATTACTATTACTACTACTACTATTATAATTAATTAATAATTTTAATATTAATAAACAGAAACTAAAAATGGGATTTAATCGAATAGACTCAAACAAAATTCGATGTCTACACATGGTTAAACAAAAATTGAGTAGACACTAAACCATACTCAATGTTCAAGTCGATACGGTTAATGATAAAAGGATATTAATTATACATCAAGACCATACATGGATAGGTTATTAAGCCACATTGATGTATTTAAGCAATTAGGGGTCATGACAATGTAACTAGCATTTATCATGATCTATTAACATGAGATTGGCTAATTAGAGAATTAATAATGAAGTCAAAGTTTTAATTCATCTAAGTCAGAATATAAGAAGTACAATGCTTATTAAAATTAGTTACACACAATACGACATGTTGTGAAAGATTAAAATTAGGATAAATTAAGTTGGACATAATTTATTAAGTTAAAATCTAATATAGAGAAATATAGAGAAATATAATATTAAATGAAACATTGTATGGCCAGCCAAATAATCCTATTAAGAATAAGACTTGATTAAGGGTTATTCTATTGAGAATAAAATTAAGCATAAGAAAATCCTAGTACCTTAGGGTTTTAACTTACTCCTTGTCTCTATATAAGGAACCCAAAGCCCACCCCTCTCTTGAGCATTCTAAGAAAATAGACATTTGTGTGTTAAAAAAAATAAAAAGAAAACACAAAGAGGGCAATTGATTAATCTCATTAGCTAGAGTTTTTGGTTTTGAGTTCTTCCCATCCCTTGGAGAAGGTTCTTTCACCTTTTTCATGTGGGTCACCATTAAAGGCTTTGGACAGCTCTAGGCTTGCTAAAACAAATTTAGAGAACTCTTGTTTGGTGTAAAATAAAGTCGACATAAGAGGTAATATACTACTAGACGATTTTTTTGATTGACCTTAGCTTTAAAGAGTAAAAAATTTTTAAAATTACACTACTAATACTTTGTATATTGATACATGATTCCTTTCAAGTGGTATCAAAGCCTTATTAATATAGATTATGCAACTTGGAACCTTGTTTGATTGTTCTTGATATCAAAATTGTTTGATTACAATTTGTCTATTGTGATGAGAAGGCTAGAAAAATGAGTTTTTTTATTTTGTTTGTTTTGAATTTTTTTAGAATATTAAAATATAATATCTTAGGATGATCAGGATTAAATTTCATGATTTATGGATGTGGTTTACTTACCAAGATTAAATTTACTTTGTGATCAATAAACTATTCTGGGTTTTGGTAGTTTATTATGTGCATGAAAAAAATTTTGGTTCTCTATAGCAATCTTTTATTGATTTAAAATTTAAAACAATGATTCTATACTGATAGATCATCTATGGTTTAAAATTTGAGAAATTTTGGATGACATTTACCTAGCCAAATTGGAGTCGGTTTGAAATCTATTCATTTCTTCATGCAAAACCAGTGACATTGGAGAAGAAAAATTATTTCTCTTTGAAGGGTTATCGGTTTGCTACGAAATTTTATCACAAAATAGTAGATATCTTGTGGGTTATTATGTAAAAGTTTTAAAATTTTTTGAGTTGATTTGATCATTCAAACGTTGATGACAAAATCTATCCAGAAAACTATTTCTGGTAGTTACATGTGTCTAAATTGTTTAGATTTATAAAAACCCCAATTTGATTATGGGACTATGTTTTCTAGATGCAGCTAGTATTCATAAATGTTAAGACCCTTTAATACTTATTCACTCAAGTTTTAATGAAAGCTAACTTGGTAATCAAGTTTGGGAATCTAAGGAAACCTTTTCATCAAGATTTCAAGATTTACTTTCTTAATCATCAAGAAAAATGGGCTATTTTAATTAAAACCTAGGTAATTGTTACTTGTGGTTTATCACTTATAATCAGAGGCAAATAAGAGCTTGTCAAGGAGTTTTCAACTTTAGATTGGATACTCAAAAGGTGTAGCATTAGATGCTTAACCCAAAAACCACAAATTCTTCAAAAAGGATGTCCTAGCCATAAGCAAACATTCCTATTTGGAATAAGATTCAATGAAACCCTAGATTGGTTCTATTCCATGTATGATTTGGATTCCTAAAAGGTATAGGATTTAAGAAATTGGATTTCATTAAGACTCCAAATCAAATTAGAGTTCCTAAATAGTTTAGGATTCCTAATTAACCTAGAACTAGGATCCTAGTTGGACTACTACTTCACAAGATTTATAGTTTGATATGGATCTTAATTAACTTGGCAATCATAATTGGGTTAGGATTTGTATGACCAGAATAAATTAAGACTCCAAGTTGAATAATAAATAGTCCTAAATAGTTTAGGATATTAGTTACACAAGGAATTATAAATCTTATTTTGATTACAATGAAACTACTAATCCTAGAATGACTAAGATTTTCCAATATAAGGAGTTTGATTAGGATTAATTGATAATCCTAAATGGTTTAGGATAAATAATTACAAACTACTTATCCTAAATCATGTAGTAGACACATTCCACCATGTTGTCCTAATTTGTCTAAGTTCTAAATAATGACTTATTTGAACCAAGTAAAGCCTTGCATCATAATAGTTGAGTTGATATTTGAATATATGATATTGACATTAATTCAAATAATAGATCTGTAAGATCATGAACTTGAATTAAATATGTTATTTATCACATTTTAGATATGATTGCGTGATTGAATAATTATAGACTTAAGATTTTTTTACATATATGTGTGGACGGTTAAATTATGCTTTATGGTATATCTTTTGAAATAAGGCTTACACGCCTTGCCTCATCTCTTGAATTCTGAACTTGTAATATTCTTTTCTCATCTTACTCCCCTTGAATGTAACTTAAGGTTTCTCTAAATGATGTAATGGTTACATATGTTAGAATTGAGATAGAAATTAAGTTGTAAGTTCAAAATGAAATTTATGGCACCATAAAGGCACTAAGGAGATTTCATAAGATAGTTTTGAAATTCTTATCATTGCAATCCCTATGTTTTTAACCATTTAGCTCCTTATTGTCTCCATGGAAGTTAACATAGATACCTAATTTTGTCTGAGATACTTTTCCTTGTCTCATCTCTTGAATTCTGAACTTGTAATATTCTTTTCTCATCTTACTCCCCTTGAATGTAACTTAAGGTTTCTCTAAATGATGTAATAGTTACATATGTTAGAATTGAGATAGAAATTAAGTTGTAAGTCCAAGAATAGAAATTTATGGCACCATAAAGGCACTAAGGAGATTTGGTAAGATAGTTTTGGAATTCTTATCATTGCAATCCTTAGGTTTTTGACCATTTAGCTCTTTATTATCTCAATAGAAGTTAACATAGACACATAATTTTGTCCGAGATACTTTTTCTCGTAATTCAGGCTTGTTTTTACAATTAGAGTCGATCTTCATTTTTCAAGCCCAATAAATGGTCCATTTTTAAAGGCTCCATATAAGGCCCAAGATGACCTAATAAAAGGCCTAATATTAAAAGACTATTAATGGCCATAATAATAATAATAATAATAATAATAATAATAAGTATATAAATTAAAATTAAATATTAAATATTAAATATTAAAAACTAAAAATTAAAAACTAAAAAAATAAAAATAAAATATATAAAAACTAAAAAACTAAAAATAAAATTATAAAAACAAAAAAAAATACACTAGTAAGTATAAAATAAAAATAATATAAAAGGAATAAAATTTGAACAATAAAAGAAGATTGGTCCAAAATTTAAAAAGCCCAAGATTGGCCTAATTGAATTAAGACTTACTGTAGCTAAGAGAAAACAATTCATTCATGTGTGAAGGAGGGCCCCTTAGTGCATCAGGAGGGGCCCATTTAGTGCATGGCATGAGGTCCCATGCATATGAATAAGAGGAGGCACAACAAAACAGGAAAATGGCTGTAGATTGGGGAACAGCATGGGCAGAAATGGAAAAAGGAAACAAAAGGGTGAAGGGAAAATTGCATGAGGACATGGGGAAGGAGTTTTAGAAAAAACAAAAACCAGGGATTTAAATAGCGGTCGCAGTTATATTTTCGGTCGCGCCGCATTTATGACGTTTTCGAATATAATAGAGATCATTGCAGTTATCATGGTCGTAATTTTTTTTGGCACAATTTATTATAAAATGTAATAATTATAATTATAATTATAAAAACTCTTATTCAATGATTTTAAAAATAGTTTATGACACTTTGTGTTTTTTATTTTTTAAAAAAATTATTCATAATTTTATTTAGATTATAAAAAAGCATTCATATTTGGTTTATCCACAAAGTTTTTCTTGGCCAAGTTTATATTCAATATTAATTCTAGACAAATCAAATATTAACAAAACATAATATGTTAAATACCAAGTATCTATATTTAATAAAATTACAAACTTAAAAATATAATAATTTCAAATTCCATCAACTACAATTATTGATATATATTTCAAATTTTACCATGAGGAGGTTGAAAATTAAGTTGTTTCGGTAATGTCCTTGAGTACTAGCAGATGATTCATTATATTCAAAGTTACTAGAATTTCCTACCTGAAGATGAAGAACCTCTAGAAATATCATAGTGGTGCTTCTTGGCTTTTCCTTTTGATCGAGCTGTACGTATACTTTGACCTTCACTAGATTCAGCAAATGGATTTACTCCATATTTTGCCATATTAATGAAAATTCCACCAGTAGCAGCAAGCCCAAATTCTCTTCCAAGTGGGTTGTAAGGTCGATTTACATTCATATTATCACTAAAATTCACCCCATCACCATCACCATCACCATCATCTGGACTTAAACCACCACCATTATCACTTTGACTTAGTGTTGGACTTGAACTTGAATGAGACACATTCCTTTTTTGAGATTGGCGTGATTGTTCCACATTCATTTCATTATCAGAATTATCTGCGGGCAACCAATTAAAGTTTTTACCATTTAACAAAGGATTTTCTTGCTCTTACAGCCATTCTATTAGTGGATCATCATCTTCAAAAATATGGTCAAGGCTAATAGGATTAAAACTATTATTTATCTCATCAATGCTCATTCTTTTCTAATGGCTCATTCTTGTACGTATACTTTGACCTTCACTAGATTCAGCAAATGGATTTACTCCATATTTTGCCATATTAATGAAAATTCCACCAGTAGCAGCAAGCCCAAATTCTCTTCCAAGTGGGTTGTAAGGTCGATTTACATTCATATTATCACTAAAATTCATCCCATCACCATCACCATCACCATTATCTGGACTTAAACCACCACCATTATCACTTTGACTTAGTGTTGGACTTGAACTTGAATGAGACACATTCCCTTTTTGAGATTGGCGTGATTGTTCCACATTCATTTCATTATCAGAATTATCTACGGGCAACCAATTAAAGTTTTTACCATTTAACAAAGGATTTTCTTGCTCTTACAGCCATTCTATTAGTGGATCATCATCTTCAAAAATATGGTCAAGGCTAATAGGATTAAAACTATTATTTATCTCATCAATGCTCATTCTTTTCTAATGTCTCATCCTCAGCCTCATGTTATAATAGGTATATACAAGTTTTCTGAAGTCTTTTAAACTTCAATCTGTTTCTTGCTTTGGTGTGAATATAGCTAAATGTACTCCAATTACGTTCACAATTTGATGCAGATGTTGTTTGACTAAGCACTTTGATTGCTAGTTTTTGTAATTCAGGAACACAAGTGCCATATATCATCCACCACTCAGCTGTATAAAATTATTTAAATTAAATTTGAATATGCTATATAATTAAATAATATAAATAAATATAATTATTTAATTTACTATTTACCTGGATTCATTTGCTTCCAAGCTCTTTGTGCCTATGGAGTACCAAATGTTTCATGCTTGTCTTGAAATAATAATAACTACATCGATTGAAAATACAATAATAAATGAATAAATAAAAATAATTCAATTAGTAATACATAAAATAAATGTTAAAGTTATAAAAAAGTATTAAATACTAACCTGATTAATCATCCTGATTTGAGTATCTATCAAATGTTCTAATCTTTCAATAACTGCTTTTATACCTTCTAATGTTTCTTTAAATACATTTGTAGAATGTTCCACTCCAAATTGAAAATTATGGATTTAGATAGTAACCTAAACATAATTCATAACAATATTATATTAAAGTAATAAAAATAAATATATAAGCAATTTAAGTATAAAAAATAAACATATTTTTTAAATACCATCTATATTCTTGGTTTACTTACAAGCTGAATGCAAGTTAGAGTGCATGAAACTCCATCTATTATCAATAATATTTTCATATTCAGTAGAATACGACAATTTTGCTGAATTGCTTGTTTAGCTCTATCCATGGCCTGGTAAATAAAGCCCATTGTTGGTTTTTCATCACCATCCACAAGGCGCAACACTTTTACCAAAGGCTCATAAACTTTTTTTATATCACCTGCTTTTTTCCAAAAATCTTTTCCCAAAATATTTTTTTGGCTTCATAAGTAGGTCCTGATTTTTGTTGTCCCCATTTTAAATTTTTAAATTCCTATATATTCACCAATAAGTTTTTTAGAGTAATATATTCTAAATTAATATTTTAAACAATGATATCATAAAAAGATGTTAAATTTAAATAGTTGTACTAATTATTAAGTACTAAACTTTGAATTGAACATCTCTCTCAAATCTTGCTTTTGCCTCATTATTTCTTCGAACTGTATGAAATGAGTAGCAAATCGAGTAAGAGTAGGACAAAGTATTTGCTTCCCTTATGTATATTTTTTCATCAAATTAACAGTCCAAATGTATAAAACAAGTCACTTTCTTTGCATCATCCAAAACCTTTGCCATATTTTTTTTCTTCCCAATATCTTCAAGGCACAAGTACAAACAATGAGCTGAACATGCTGTCCAATACAAATACTTTCTCTTCTCCATTAGTCTTTTTCCTGTGACCTTAAGTGCTACCTCATTATCAGTAACTATTTGAACAATGTATTTTTCTCCAATTTCTTCCACAACTTCATCTAATAATCTATAGTAAAAGTTTGCATCTCTACTATGAAGACATCTACAAATTTCCAAAAAATAGTCCTTTACTACAGTAAATAAGGAAATTAATGATATGCATTTGATTCAAACTATTGGTCCAACCATCACACATCAAAGTGACACCCAATTCATTCCAATGAGCTTTTAATCCATTAACCCATTCATGAACTTGTTGATACTCAGACTCTAAATACACATTTGAGACCTCATAAGGTGTTGGAAGTTTTACATGTTGGCCAACTTCTGCTGCCATAAAAATCAAATTATCCAACCATAGAGAAATTGCTAATTGAAAAGGAAGTCAATCATATATAAAAAATTTTGATACTGATTCACCCTTCTTTCTTTTTAATGTCTTTAAAAATGAATCACTTACTTTTGGTTGCCTTGAACTCTTACTTCTAATCAATTCAAGTATAGCTCCCTTTAATGAAAATTCAAACTTATTTGGAGTTGATTTCCTTGTTCTTTCTTCAAAATATTCAGCAACTGAGCCATGAGAGCTTCATTCCTCTTCATATGTGTTACTCCAACCACTAATTCTTTATCTGAATTCTTGTCTTCTATGCCACTCATGTTGTGATTGGATACTATCTCACAAAGCTTGTCTAGTAGCGATGTCTTCATCAATAAATCCTTCATAATCATCTTTCCCTCTTAACTGTGATAAAAATTCATTTTTTCTCCTTTTGTTGTCAACCTTTTTTTATTTGCTATCTTGAAAGAGTTTCATCACACTTTCTCTTACTATACCTATTAATAATATAGTTAAAAAAAGGAGAAAATTAGTTACACATGTTCATGTAAATTTATAATTTTTATTAAGAAATTAACAAATAATATTTTCAAAGGAATTATAAAAACATAACATACCAGTAATGTTGGGGCATGGTGCAACATTGCCAGTTTTATGAGCAATGTGTTCTTTGAAACGTGGTATTCCTCATTTTACAACTTTATCATAAAGTTTACATGAAACATTTTCCTTGTATTTGGCACAAGTGTTCCAAAATGTTAACCTGTATCATCACTTGGCGTGCTTTCTACTCCTTTACTCGAAAACTCTTCACGTGATGGCATACTTGCTATTTTATATAAAAACAAAATAAACTTATATTTAGAAATATTAATATTACTTGTTACATCATTAAAAATTGACTTTACACTAAATTTTTTAATTTTTAGTTTTTATTCTTAAGAATATTATTAAATAACTGAATATTTTTTATACGTTAATAGATATAAATTTTTTTATCACAAATAACTTTTAATAATTATATAATAAATACAATCTTCAATAATTACACAAAAATAACAAGAATTAATCTAATATCAAAAGAATTGACAACAATATAAATATCAAAGCAACAAAAAAATTTATTAAATTTCATATACAAAATTATAAATTAATATATAACATAATCAAAATATAATATTTAATTTTAATTAATTTTTGTCTAACTTATACAAAAGAATTTATCAAATATTTTCATCTAAAATCTTTATATATATCATATTAAATTATTAATCCCTTAATTTTTTTTAATTATAAATCTTCAATCCCTCTAATTAGATTTTATCTAAAATAATTTCAGAAATTAAATTTTCAAACTTATATTTTAATAAAATTTTCAAACCTATATTTTTTATTTTTTAGTTTTTAATCTTAGTAAGAGTAATAGATCATAAAATGCTAAATTTATTAAATAACTTAATCTTTTTGATACACTAATTAATATAAAATTTTTTATCACAAATAACTTTCAATAATTATATAATAAATACAATCTTCAATAATTACATAAAAATAACAAGAATTAATCTAATATTAAAAGAATTGACAACAATATAAATATCAAAACAACAAAAATAAAATAAAATTCAGATACAAAATTATAAATTAATATATAACACAATCAAAGTATAAAATCTAATTTTAATTATTTTTCATCTAACTTATACAAACACATTTATCAAAATTTTTCATCTAAAATCTCTATATATATTATATTAAATTATTAATCTCTTATTTTTTTAATTATAAATTTTCAAAACCTCTAATTAAATTTTATCTAAAAAAATTTCAAATATTAATTACAAAATTAAATAAAAAATTCAACCCCCACCCTCCCAATACCCAACTACACCCAATCCCTTCCCACCCCCTTCAAACGTCCCACCACACCCTATCCCTCCCCACCCCACCCAATCCCTTCCCACCCCCCCAATGCCCCACCACACCCAATCCCTCCCATCCTACCCAATCCCTCCCCACATGCCTACCCCAATGTCTTTCAATTTGTTTAATTGTAACTGAACCATCTAGAAATGTAGAAATGTAGCTTTCCAGAATTTTCTTCTGTTCATCTTCTCCGCGCGTCCAAAGCTTCACTTTCCAAAATTTTATTTTTCTCTCTTTTTTTTTTCATCTATCATTTTTCTCGCATCTCTTCATCATTATCACTTACCCAATACCTATGGAATACCTCGTTCATCTCTCTCTAACTCTCACAACAGAATAGACATCATTTTACAAAAATTTTGCAAAAAAAAAAAAGGTAATTTAACTTTTTTTCTTATGTTATTTGATCTTGAATATTGATTGAAAACTTGAAGCTAATTTGAATTTGGTTGCTGAAGTGCTGATTGAATGGTTGAAACTTGAAATATTCGTCTGTTTTCTAGCTCATTTTTAGAGTAATTTTGATGCTACAGATCTGAGAGTTTGAGTTTTATTTTTTGCTTTTTCTTTTACTTTTACTTTTGTAGGTTTATTGCTTTATTCTGCAGAGTTGAAAACTTGAAATTTTGGTTTTTTCTCAAACTATTAGGTCTATGAGTAGCAGAATAAAATAGCTGCAATAACGGTCCATTATTGTCGTTATTCTCTGTTACACCATTATTTATGGCCGTTACACTCTGTTTTTGTCGTGAATGAAATTCTCAATTGCATTTTATTCAATAACGGTGGCGGGTGGTGGCGGGTGGTGACGCTATCGTTATTTTACGATCACTATTCCGTTTTTAAATCGCTATTTGAATCTTTAGCAAAAACTGCCATGCATGGGACGTGGAAGAGCGGGGAAGTTGCAGTAAAAAAATTGAAAAGAAGTAAAGCAAGTAGAGGAGGGGTCATGGAAGCAAAAGAGAAAAGAAAAGAAAAAGAGAAGTAGAAAGTTGCAAGTAGGAGGGGAACAGGGCAAAAAAATAGCAAAAAAAAAAGAAACTGAAGGGAAGAGGCGAGAAGAAAGGTCTAATAGCGAAAAGAGGAGGCGGTAAAGGCTGAAAGGTGGATGAAGAAAAAGGAAACTGAAGTAGTGCAGCTAAAACCAAAACAAATGGCGTGAAAAGGAAAAATTGCAAGCTGAAGCACCAGGCACAAGAACAAGACATGAAACTGGCAAGTGACGAAAAGGCAAACCAGAAACAAGATGAGCAAAAGAAAATAAAAAGCAACAAAAAAACTAAAGAAAAACTAAAATGTAGAAGCCCGAAGTAGGAAAAGGAAGAAGAGCAAGCAAAAAAAAAATCACAACAAGCAGCATGTAAAGAAGAAGCAAGCAGGATAAAGGAAAGCATAAAACATGCACCAATGAGCAGAAAAAGAAAGTGACAATAGGAAACAAGAGGTATGCTTCTTCCTTCCTTTTTTTTTCTTCATCATTGTATAAGCTAGTGTTTGTGGAGTTTTGAAGTTCCAAATCTAAGTTAATGTAGTTTCTTGTATATCCTGTTTGTTTGATAGCTTAAAAATTTTATTTTATGGTTGGTTTCCTTTTTCTTTTTCGCATGGAGTCTAGGCGAGGAAGCTTGAAAATTCATCATTTGTATATTTGTTGCTTCCTTCCTTTGCAAGCTGTTATAGGGGGTCCAAAATTTCATCTTCTTGTCATGCCATTTTGTGATTGTTAATCCTGAATGAAAAGAAGAAAATTTGATAATTTAACCCGATCATAAAAGTGTTAAAAAAAGATTAAAAACTTTTGTTCTATATCTTGGGCGTTTGGTATTTTGTTAGGGGTGTGCATATGCAAACAAATAATATATATGAGAAGTTTTTATATAGAATAAGTGAGTCAGCAGTGTTTTTTAATTGGGATTATCTTTCTTTTAAATAATGAATAAAGTTTCTAAAAATATGAGGCCTTGAATTCATTTGCTTTTAATAAAATTTATTTTTATGTATATGTCAAGATATGCACGCCTATGCACATTTCTTTGAGTTCAATTTAAATTTCATGCATGTTTAAATTCTTTATTAGTTTGATTGTTATGCTTATTTTAGCTTTAACATAATTTAATTTACATGTTGTACATTACTTTAAGTGTAATTTATTCTTCATGCATTTTAAATTTATTAATTCCATTATGCTACTTAAAAATAATAATAAAAAGTAATAGTAATGAAATTTTAAATGCTTACCTAGATGTTCGAGGAATTCAAAAATCATGTTTTAAAAATTAATAATTCTATCTAAATGTTGGGAATTATTAAATAGTAAAGAATAAAATATTAAGAAATAATAAGTAAATTTTTAGTGAAAAAGGAAAAATAAATAAAATATAAAAATACATTTCTTTTAGAAAAACTTTATAAAATGAGTTTATATGAAAAATATATAAGAATTAATTTTTGAAAATATCAGAATATGAGCTTGTTCTAAAAGTCTGCCTAATTGTTGGAGATTTTTGGAGAAGTTCATAAAATTTTAAATTAAAACCCTTAAATTAAACTTAAAATTTAAGTCGAAACCCTTAATTGAAACCATAGGATTAAAACCCTAAATTGAAATCCTAAATTGAAACCCTAAATTGAAACTGTAAATTGAAATCCTAAATTAAAACTCTAAATCAAACCCTAAATTGCAACCTTAAAAGTGAGATCTTAAGTAAAACATGAAACCTTAAATCCTAACCTTGGGCCTTAGTTAAATTAAACTTTGTAACCCCGAACCTACACAGAACCCCGAACTCGCTTGTAAATTTTTAAGGATTTGTATGAAGACCTTTTTTGAAATAATTTGTTTTCAAATATTACGTAGATGATAAGGTATTTAGAAAAATTTATTTCATTAAGAATTTTCATACATTTTCGTAACTTTAAATAAGTTGGTTTGGTTAAAATAACAAATAGAAAATGTAAAATAATAAAAACAATAAAACGTGATTTTAAACATAAATTGTCACATCCAAACTCTATCTAAATGTTGAAAAGTCTGGGTGGTCTCTTTATATTTGAAAACCTGATTTTTAAATTCTCATTTTATTATCATTTGCATTTGTTTTGTTATAGATTAATGTGCTCATTTATAATGAATGTATATGTTTGTTCTAATTTTGGATGTTCAATAGTAAGTATATTATTTCTCGGTTTTTACCACATAAAAAGTTCTTAAAAATTAGTTTTAAACAAATAAAATTAAATAGCTTTTCGTGAAATATCATTATTGGCACTCTGCCTAAATGTTAGAGAGTTGCCAATAATTATCATTTACAAAGAATGTTATTTTATTATTTTTAAAACAAATGTTGTGATGAATTTTAGATGAAAAGATTATTTTTGAATTATGCCTTTATTTTGGGGAATTTGAAGATATATCTTTAATCTAAAATTTTCATAATACTTGTACAAAAAGTTTTCTTTAAATTAATCTTATTTCTTAAAAATAAAAGGAAATGTTATTAAATCTTAAAATGAAACCATTTTTATCCAAAACAAATGATAGTGCATAATTAATTGGTATAAATTCTATGGGTGCTGTGGGGGTGTTAATCCTTCCTCATGCATAACTGACTCCCGATCATAGACCAAAACTGTCTTTTTAATAAACTTATTGTTTTATTAAAAAGATTAAATTTTTGGGTGGCCAATCACACTCTAAAAAAAAGATTGGTGGTGACTCCTTGTGATTTTCATGATTTTTCAATTTTTATATCTAATGATCGAGTCTCTGGACCGATATGTTATGACAACTAGCTTAGTGAAAAGTCAATAATCATCTAAAGTAGTATGCATGCTAGATTTATATATATGTTTGATATATAATAAATGTCATGTATGCTATGTTAATATGTAAATATGCATGCTAGAGTTTATATATATATGTTTGATATATGAAAAATGCCATGTATATTTAAATAAGCATGATCATGCTACATATATGTGATATATGATGAATACTTATGCATGTTATACGAGATAAATACCATGTATGCTATGTTGGTTTGTTATTATGCTAGAACTTATGTGTGATAAATGACATGTTAATTGTAAGATGCATGATAAAATTAAATGTATTGGATATATGATGAACTCTTCAGCATGCTATATGAGATCTAAGATAAATTAAAAATCCCTCATGAAAAATATTAAGTCTTGATGCCTTTCATTAACATAAACAACAAAACTTTCTACTAGTAAGGCATGTTGAGACTATACACAAGGTACACATTATTCGAAATAAGGTTATGTTAAGGTTAATGGGTCTTACTTAACTGATATTATATTGTCCAAATGTGCAAATTTTGACCGTATAATGTTAGAGGCAATAATTGGGCAAATCACATAAAATGTGTTTAGACAAGGAGTTATTACCCAATTAATCTAAGAGTCACATGGGATGTAATTGATAAGCAAGTTATCTACCTAATTTACTTATCGTAACTTGTTACGCTAAACTTAATGTTATGATAAACTAAATGAGCTCTTAGCCCATTAGAAAAATATGATTTTTCAAAATTGATAGTGAAAGCTATTGATTTGAACAAAAATAATGCGAGCAACCAATTAAAAGATAAAAGACCATATCTAATTTGGTTTAATGCAATATGACTTTTACTTTTTTATACTTTATACTTGTATGGTTTTTAGAATATAGAATAATAACTTGTCACTTTAACACATATATGATGCCAACTTGGCCAAAACTTTTTGGATTGCTACTAAAACTTAAGAATAGTTCTCAAGCAAGAAAGAAATTTGTTTGTTTGATTCTACCTATCCCTGTTAAGGATATTAAGAGACTAGAAATCTATCAAAATCATAGAGATGATATTGATAAAGCCATATATATGATATTGGCTGTCATGAGTTTTAAATTTTTAAAATAACACTGAAAGGGTACTTTGTTTTTATTTCATCTTCTAAGATTAATAATGGTTCTTTAAGAAGAAGAAAGAAAAGAAAATAAAGTATCATAAGTTACAAAGCTTAAACGTAGAATAAAGAAGGACAAAGACAAAGGCACTTGTCATATGGTGACAAGATAAGCTATTGGAAGATAAAATTAAGAGTTTTAGTTAGTAAAACTTGAAGAAACGTAGTGAAGTTTCTACTTCAAGCATAATTTATGATTGAGAAAACTTTTCATTCATTATTATTAGATACAAAATAAAGTTCTCATTTATATGACAAAATTGAGGAACTAAAGAAAAGAATAAAATAAAAAATCTTAATAAAAATGCCAAGAAAAACTAAGCTAGATAAATCAAATCAATCTTATATGTGGCATTGTAGATTTGGTTATATCAAAGAAACAAGAATAACAAAGTTACATAAATAAGGATATTTTGATCCTTATGATTTTGAATCTTATGAAACTTGTGAATCATATTTGCTTTGAAATGATCAAATCACCTTTTACTTAAAAGGGAGATAGAGCTAGTATGCTTCTTGGACTTATACATTCGAATGTATTTTATCTAATGGATCAAAATGGCAAGAGGAAAATGTTCCTACTTCACTATTATTCATTGAGAACCATTCAAGGTATGGCTATATGAATCTAGTAAAGCATAAATCTAAATCTTTTGAAAGGTTCAAAGAATATAAAAGTGAGATTGAAAATTAGATTGGCAAAGTATCTTAACACCAATATCTAATCAAGGTGGAGAGCTTAAGTTAATAGTTGGATTATCTAAAAAAGAATTAGATTATCTCACAATGGACTCCATTAGGAGCTCTACAACTAAAGATAACAATTCCAAGTGGAGAAATTGAACCCTATTGGACATGTTTGATCCTTGATATATAATCTTCCAACTTCTTTTAGGGATATACCTAAAGCCGACCACTTACCTACTAATTAAAGATTCCTTCTAAATCTATTGACTTGATAACATATGAGATATGGGATGCCATGATGCAACACATCATAATTAAAAGATTTGGAAAATGCAAGACTTACATGAAGTATACATCATTTAGAAGGTTTGCGCTTGGTTGAATAAATGTAAGTTTCTGCATATCCAAAAGGTTGGATATTAATTCTATAATCCCAATGAATAAAGGTGTTTGTTCCATTACATGCCATTTTTTAAAAGGAATTATTCATTATAGAAAAAATCAGTGGGAGTAAAGTTGAACTTGAAAAGTTTAAAAATACAAACTAAGCATTTCAATGGAACATGGGCTAGAGACTCAAGTATTGAGTGTGCAGTCGAATGCTTAAAATACATATAAACTCCAAAAGACAAGTAGGATACATTAATCTCCAAAGAAATATAGATTTCTTATAGACAAATCGGTGTTTCTCATAAACGATGAGACTATAAAAAGAGATGGAACATTTGATTCTATAAGATAATTAAAAGAGTTTGATATCATTAAAGACTAGGATGAACATTATGTGTTCAAGAAGTTAGTGGAGTATAATCATTTTGATATAGCTTTATGTGGATGACATATAGCTCATTAGAAACGAAGTACCTATGCTACAATCTATAGTAGATTTAGCTATCCAAAGAAGATTTCCATATAGATATAAAAGAGACAATGCACATAATGAGATAAAGATCTATAAGGATAGATCCAAAAGGTTGCATAACTCTCTTAGTAGTCAAGTTGCTAAAAGAATTTAGTATAATGAATCTAAGAATAGATCCTTGCTTATGTTACATTGCATACACATAGATAAGATGTTAAAAAAGTTTATCAAAAGGACACTTGTCTAAGTTATATTACATGAATCTCTCCAAAGGCATGTGTCATAAAACGTAAGAAAAGAGAGAAATAACATGAATACAATATGAAAATTTGTATCTATCATATTTGGATGCTATGTGCTATGCCAAATGTTTTAGTCTATGAAAGGTCAAAAACCATATAGATGGTTGCTTCACATTTAGCTATCATTCAACAAGAATAATAGCAAACAACAAAATGATTATGTTTTACTCTATATGATGGCAAAAGTAGTTTGAAAAAGTTTCAGACATAATATGACCATTAATTCTATGAACCCATGTCGAAAACAATTCTTTCTTTGAGATAGCAACAAGGAGAATTTTGGATCAAGAAAGTTCAAAAGTTGAACTTTATGATTACAAGCATTGTTAAGGACAATGAAGCCATTGCATAAGTGACAAGAATCAAATTCTCAAAACAATACAAATATGTATTGAGGCATTACCATTTGATTATAAATATAATTAAGAGAAATGGTACAAAAGTATAAAGAGTTCCTACAAAAGATAAATCTACCATATTCTTTCCATATCACTATCCCATGATTACCACATGAAAATGTTGGATATTAGATACCAAGGTGATTGGTATTAGTGCAAGTGGGAGATTATTGGTAATATGCCCTAAGACCATTCGAATTGGCTATGGAATACATGTCATATTATACATTTTTATTAGTCTTAAAAGCATTCTTTATTCATGAGATTGTATATACATAATTAATATTACTTACTTCTTATTAATAAAGTCCTTGGAATAAATATGCTTTGTAAGGGAATTACAATGAGATTGTAATATGGGATCATCATTGCATTAAAGCATTATTCCTAAATTATTCCTAGTCGATGCTTTGTCAAGAAAAGGCAATGATAAAAGTTGTTGGGACTGGGACATGGCTATGCTCTTGCTTATAAAGCAAACAACCAATCTCATTGGTTGAAGTTTGAGTAAACTTGGGCTAGCAAGTGGGTGCTTGTTACAAAAACAAGTTCACTAAACATGATCTGAGATGAAAATACTATATGGTAGTGTAAACACCTAATTTTATCTGAGGAAAATCTAGCTAGTTGTGAGGCCTTTAAAGTTTGTACCAGTTCGAACCCAACATTTTTTAAATTTTGAAAAGTTTTAAAAATCGAATTTATGATTAATTTGACCCAAATGCTCTAACGTCAAACTTGATCAAACTTGATCAAATAAAGTCAAACTTAGTCAAAATCAGTCAAATAGGCTTGGGTCATTCTTCAAAATTCACAACTAAATAGGATTAATAAGGTTCAAGCTTGAAATTTGTGATCTTAATACATTGAAAACACTGATTGCACTTTGAGAAAGATAAAATTATCAAAATGCCTTTTTGAGGTATTTTTGTAATTTGACTTTTTCCAAGTTAATTTTTTGTGCAAACTTTTAGATCATGATTAAATGTTATTTTGTGATTTTTTATGCATTAAAATATTGTTATTGTACCTTTAGAGGTGTGAAATGTCTAAAATGCCCCTTAGACATATCTTTGTAATTTGACCTTTCGAGGTTTGTTTTTTGCGAAAAGCTCCAAATCATGTTTTTCATACTATTTATAATTTTTGGTGCATTAAAAACCTTGATTGTACTTTGGAAAGTGTGAAATCACTAAAATGCCTTCTAGGAGTATTTTTGTAATTTGACTTTTTTTATATCGTTTTTCGCAAAATGCTCCAAATCATGTTTTGAAATTATTTTATGATTTTTGATGCATTACAAAGTTCGGTTGCACCTCAAAAGGTGTGAAATTTCAAAAATACACTTTAGGGGTATTTTTGTAATTTAAACTTTTTGAGATCGATTTTTCATAAAAACTTCTAGATCATGTTCCCATATCATTTTAAGATTTTTGGTAATTAAAATCACAAAAACAAAAAAGAGATCATAGGTTTCCAATAAGATCACACAAAAAGTCAAAAGTTTACAAGAGGCAAAATAGTCTTTTTACACTGTCATAGTTGCACCGAAGACCACATTTTATGCTAAATTTATCATAAACCATTGATCTTTCAAAGGGTTAGATCTAACGATGAAAAGTGCTTGCATGTTGAATAAACTAGTCGGATTGCTAAGAGCCTTTAGGTGTAAAATTGATCAAAAGCTAGCATGCAAATATTCATCATTTAGTGCTAAAAAAAAAAAAGAGAAGGTAGCCAGGAGAAAATGGTGTGAAAGGGAGGAAAAATATTTAGGAAGTTCTTCGAAGGTATAATCTCTATCTCATTTCTCATGCATTTTTATGCTTATTTCCAAATGTTTGCATACTACCTATTTTTTATTTTTATGGTTTCTTAAGAGAAAACAACTTCGTCTATAGTTATTGGCCTCCATAATTTCAAGCTTTATCCAAAAATTCAACCAAACTAATCAATAGTTTGGGTTTGAAGCAAAAAAGCTCAAGGAAAAGCAAAATCCACCATTAAAATCATTTTTGGGAGGTTCGACCAAACATTTCTCACCATTGCCGAACCTCTCTTGGTTTCTTTTCTATGTTTTACATGCTTTGGTTAATGTATTTTGATGAACTTGATGCTATATTGTATGGTATTCGCATGCTTGTTGATTGTTTTTATAGTTTGCATTATATGTTTGGCTAATATTTATGCTTTTGTGGTTTCTTTGTTTGGTAGTTTAGTATAAGTTTGAAGAAAATCTTTTAGTAATAAAATGCTATCATGTGATAGTTTTCTAAATGTTTGATGTATATTCTAGCTAAATAAATGAGATCATGATTGTGCAAATGCCATGAAGAGCATTTGGCCAAGCATTCCCCATTGCTTGGTCGAAACTTCCATGCTTATTTTCATGGGTAAAAGTCATTTATTTAAGGTTTGGTTGCTTTTGTTCTTGGTTATTTCTCTATGTTTTCTATGTGTATGATGAAATTTTCAACGAACAAAAGCGTTAGGTTAGTAAACTTTTGGTGAATTTTATTTTGTTTGCATGCATTTGACTTAAAACAAAAATGGTGGAGATATTCCTACTTGTTTTGGCCAAACAATGAAGCATGGAATTGGCCTTAAAATTTTCAATCAAGCCCTTGATCATGGCTTGGCCGAACTTTCTTAGTCCATAAACCCTTGTTGTTTAGTCCATTTTTACTATGTTTGTTGCATGTATGTTTAGTTTGTGATATGCTCGTAAATATGCCTAAGTCTAGGTTTCCATATTCATCATATTTCATGTATTAAAGATTACATTTTTATCAATAGCGTTTTGGTTATTTTGTCACTCACTTTTCCCATAAAAACCCTAAACCCTTAACCTTAAACCTAGAACCGAAAATCGAAAACCAAAACCAAAACCCTATCCACAAATCCAAAACCCTAAACTTTAAACTAAAACTAAAATCCTAAACCCAAAATCTTAAATCAAACTGAAACCCTAAACCAAAGCTTTAAACCCTAAACTAAAACCTCAAGCCCTAATCCAAAACCCTAAACCCTAATCCCAAACCCTAACCCTATACCCTAAACTAAATTATAAACCTTAAACCTTAAACTAAATCTAAAATCCTAAACCCTAACCCTAACTTAAACCCCAAACTAAACCTTAAACCTTAACCTAAACCCTAAGCTAACCCTAAATAGTAAACCAACCTAAAACCCAAACCCGAACCTACCTTAAACCCTAAGAACCTAAACCAATCCTTAAACCTTAAAACCAACAATGGATCCCATTCATGCATTTACATCTTATTATACTTTATTGTTACATGCATTCTTGAATTGTCATGCATTCACATTTTATCATTTATCTTCAATTATCATGCATACATTATATATATATATATATTTCTGTTTATGCATACTATTCACACATTTTTACACATATGGCCTTTTAAGAAAATGTTTTAAAACAAATAAGACAAGGTAATACTCCAAGTAAAAATAACCTTCGAGATTTGGCCTTAATGCAGGGAGAATCTCAATGGTTATCATTTACGTAAAGTATTATTTCTATTTTTTGGGGCATTTTGAAAAATCCTAAAGTTAGAGGCATTTATAAAGCTCTGCCTAAATATACGGAGGTAAAAGAAATGCCTTAATATTTAGGATTTTTCATCTTGATCTATAATAAATTGTTTTGGTTTTTTAAAAAAATTTGCTTTAAAAAAAATTAAAAAAATTCAACTTTTGGAATAAATAAGTGAAAGAAAAGAATTAATTTATAAACATTATAATAGGACCATTTTTTACCAAAATTCAAGGAAAACATACAATTAATTGATACCTTTTTAAATGGGTTCTGTAAGGGTGATAGTCTTTTCTCACGTGTAACCGACTCCTAGACCCAATTCTGATTTCGCAAACCACAAATGTTCTTGTAATAAATTTTAAATTTGTTTCCAATGTTTTATTAGAAAGATACAATTTTTGGGTGGCCAATCACACCTTAAAAAAGATTGATGGCAACTCCTCAATTTTGATATTTCTTGAAAATGCTTTTTACTCAACCCACATCCAGCGATTGGGTTCCCAAACCTACATGTTGTGACAACTTGATGACTCCACTGGAGATATATATTTTTAGAGAGTCAAGCCAAAGATTGATTGCATGTTACCCTAAATTTTGGTTTAATGATCTTAATTCCTTAATTTTAATTTTCTTATTTTCTTAAAAAGTGAAAAAAAATTAAAGAAAGTAAAAAAAAAAAAAGATAAAATGTTTTGAGCTCAATTTTCTTATTTCCAAAAAGCATAAAATTTTTTAAAAAAAAAATGTGTGCATGTTTTATATTTAATTCATATTTTAATCATGTCATTTATTTTCAATTCTTATTATTTATATTGTATTAATAATTGTAGGGTATTTAGGATAGGGATATTTTAGTAAAATGTGAAAGGTTTGTACATTTTTTCACACACTTACATTTGCATTACATGCATGAGCTTTATACCCAGGCTTTAACTCTTTTTAGGAGTAAGTAAAGTAGCTAAGTTCTCGTAAGGTGAAAACCTTCACAATAGCTAATGAAAGACTCCCACTCAGATTGAACCCTTTTTGTTTGTGGCCTGTAATCATGAGGATGGAGGTACTTCAATAGTTTGTAATGGATGATGATGTGATGAACAATTTGGCAGCCTTTAGATGCATAAATTCCTAAAACAACATATAGTGAACTTTAGGGAGCTAACCTTAGGTAGCCGTACTGTTGCTACCTATTAAGAGTATCGCAAGTATACTAGTCACAAAAATAATAAAAGGTGGAAGTATTTTGGATTATCATCTTCAAGGGATTTGGGAAGTCTAGACTTAAAGGTAAGTATCGATTTTAACAGTTAAGGTTTATCTAGTCCTATGAAAATTTTGAATTGATCTAATTAACCTAAATAAATCTAATAAAATCATTAGATAATTAAAACCTAAATTGAAGTACAAATTATGGAGGTTAAAGATCTACAAGGAAAATGACTAGAAAAAAGCAATTTCCTAGAATGGCAGGTTACTAGAAATAGATAGCGACAAAATCAAAAATTAAATTAAGCATAATTAAATGCATAAATTAAAATTGAAATTAAAAGGTAGACGGATAAAAACATAACCTAAATTTAGCAATAAAAATTGAAATTGACCTAAGAAAACATAAAAACCAAAATTAGCATTTTAATTTAAAATTAATCTAAGTAAATTTCTAACCTAACCTAAGATGCATGAAAAAAGTAAAACAAAAATTAAATATGAAATTGACATGGAAATACATGGAATGATGTCCTAAGAATAAAAATTAAAAGACTACCCAAAAGCTAAACTAAATCTTAATGTAAAGCCATCAATTTTCATCAAAACATTTTACTGATCACCTAATGAACTACATGCAAACTCTTAAATTAACTTACCTAAATTCTAAGGCACGCAACGAGAATTAAACCTAAGCTAATCTAAATAAAATTGACATGGAAAATGCTAGAAAGACACCTAATTTAGACTAAAAAAAGGAGAAACTCCTAAATTAAACTAAAATGCAGCATATGTAGCTTGACCAAAACAAAATATGACCTAAATGGATGCAAACACTAAATGTACCTTGAGTAAACTAAACTAGACTCAAAACCTATAGGAAGCTAATGCAAAAACTAAATCAAATTAGGCATAAAAGTACAATACAAACCCAAACTTAAAAATGCACACTATCTGCAACCTATGGTTTAAAATGTTATGCATATGTGGCCCTACCTAAGGAATTTATAAAAATTGTTTTAATACCTTGAAATAGACTTAAAAATGAACTAAAAGGATGCATGTGACCTCCCTAAAATAGAACACAAAATGTAAAAACTTAAATGTAAACCTAAATACTAGAATGCATGGACACTGAGACCTATCAACTAAAATGCTCAGTAAATGTAATCCTACCTAAGGAATTTACAAAAACTATTTTAATACCTTAAAATAGACATAAAAAAGAGAAATAAAAGGTGTAGGAAAGCTTTGCCTAACATTGACTAGAAAATGAGCAAAACAGTGTTCAAACTGAAAGCAAAATAAAGGCTAAAATGAAAATCTAATAGGCTAAATGCTACCTAAAATAAGAACATGCGCAAATGTAACATGAAATCAAAGCCTAGAATCTTAATATAGGCATGAAAATGAACAAAAAATATGCAAGGGAACTTTACCAAAACAAAACCGAGAATGGATGCAAAACAGTTTTGAAAACTAATAAAGAGAAATGTGTGGAAACCAAAACTACTTCCTACCCATTTCACCAACCATAAACCAACATCTTTTTTATCATTTTATCAATACAAAAACATCATAAAAAGATGCACCAAAAACCACAAGGTAGAACATAAAACAAAAAAGAAATTAGGTAGAAATTAATACTAAGTGATAAGAGCATGAAATGAAAATAAAAAAGAAATAATCAAGTCTCTTAGGCCCCTATGAGAATTTTCTCAAGCCAAGGCCACCTTAGACTATCATTTTCTTCTAATCTAAAGCATAAATATGAAACAAACTGAGGCAAAAAAGATAAAGAACCAAAGCTAGGAAAAACCTAAAATGAAAGCTGAAAATTCATTGCCAAAAACGTAAAAAGAGCAAGAGCCAACTGTAAAAATCAAAGCTTCCTACTATAATGTCCCTTAAGCATAAGTCAAGCCCTTATTAAATACACAAAAATAATCTAAAATAATCCCCCAAAAATCATGGCAAAATTAGCAAAGGCTACCTTATCAGTGATGTGAAAATTGAAAAAGAATAAAGAAAAAAATCCTGCGAGCAATCAGTTCCCCCTTTTTGTCTCCTCAAAATATCCTATTTTCTAGTCCTATCCTAGCTCTTTTCTCAACCCATAAATGGTTTCTTGAGCCATGCCAAATAGCCATGCTTAACTTTTATTTTTCATTGTGTTCCCACTCATAGCTGGACTTGCAATTTATTCTTTTTTCTCTCCTTCTTTATCGATTCTTCTTGGTCAAATTTTCTTGATTTTTTAGCTTGCTTTTTATCTCATTTCAAACTCAACTTGAAGCTCCTCCAAATTAGCTTGTGCAGCAGCTACTCTCAAGCAAGCCAGTTTATGCAAGAAAAGAAAGCTCCACATGCTTTGGATGGCTCCCAATTTAGGGCTTCATGGTCATGGCTTGACATTTTTTTTCTTTTTCTTCATGGCTCCATTTCTAATGGAAATCAGCTTTCATCATCTCCTAAGGGCCTTTGAATTGCCTTAGCAAATTTCTCACTAGATTCGACCATTACTTGCATGATGACATTAGGTGTGAGCATGGTGTTTTGGTTTTTCCTACACATAATATTTTGAGAAGTTAGTTGGATAATCAAACAAAATTAAATCATGTTAAAATTTAACCAATTAAGTAAATGATAATTCTAAAAAAATAGAATTATCACACCTCAAAACTTGATTTTTGCTTTTCTTCAAGCAAAATCAACTTATGCTGGGAGTCAATTTCACTTGCTATGATCAATTAGAAATTGGTTCCTCAAAAATTGCATAATGATTATAGCTTCAGGTAAATTCTAAACAAGGGCTAGTCTCATTGCATGCAGCATTCATCACATATCATCACATGCCATCTAGCTATGAATGTGTAACCATGAAATTAACATAACATAATTGAAATGCACATACATTCCATAAGTTTTCCTTTTACACCTCTCTCCACTAATGTTGGCCAACACTAAACTCAAGATCCTTAGGTCTTTGCTTGTTTCTAATGTTAGGCTAGGTCAAGTAGGATAGAAAGGAATGTTTAAGTTCAAGTACCTTAATCATGCATTACAATCTTAGGATCAATTATAGAGCTATTTAAGACTAGTAGTACCCTCAAACTTGATCTTTTTCACTTTTTTTTGAAACATTTTTGTTTCTTTATTTCTTTATTTCTTTTTTTTTTGTTTTTTTATTTTTTAATCACAAATATGACATAACTCTCTAATTATAGCACGAGTGATCCTTATACACATAGGGTAGGGACAACAAAAATGAAAATGTAAAATAAGGTTTAGGTTTATTGGTGTGGATGCTTAACAAAGAAAGGGTAATATACAGCTTATAAGGGATGGCTATGAATATATGCATTAAGGTAAGCTTGAAAGGCTCAATTAATCCAAAGATGGCCTAAGTCATGTCTCTAATTTAGTATAGCCTAGAATTTTGTATCGAGAAATAATAAGACAAATTCTAGAACATAAGCATAGCTTTAAAAATGAAATACAATTTATATGATTAATATAAGAATTGTTAAATGACATGCAATTCAATGATCAACAAATTCAAAAATTCATGTCATGCTTTACCCAAGTTTAATCTTTTCCTAAAGCTATAATGAAGGTCAATTATGGTTTATATCATAAGGTTAATAACAATCACCTAAGAAAACAAACTAAAGACTTATAGTAATAGTCAATTAAGGCCAAGTCCAAAAAATTTTTTGAAAATTTTTGAAAATTTGGCTTAAATTTTCCCACCCCCAAACTTAAAATGCACATTGTCCTTAATGTGTAGGCATATATGAATCTAAACACAAGAGATGAAGAATACTTCCCTAACTGGCCGAGGCTTTTCTTGAAGTTCCAATGATCGACTTTTACTTTTCCTACAAACAAAACAAAACAACCAAACAAAACATCAAATGAAGCAAAAAATAAAAACATAATGTAAATTGTAGAAAATTAAAAACCTCTTTCTAATGTTTTGGATGTGATCATGTGAGTCCAAAAGCTACTTTTATTCATGTTTACAAGGCATAAAAAAAAAAGGATTAACGAACATAAACTAAACAAAAATAATCAAGAAATGAAACCAAAGATAGAAAACTTGGGTTACCTCTCAAGAAGTGCTGAATTCAAGTCTACAACTCGACATTCTTTTGAAACTCACAATGAGTTAAAGAGCAAAATTACAAACTTGAGCTAATCAATAGCTCCACCAAAAAAGTGCTTCAACCTCTACCTATTCACTTTAAATAGCTCTTTTGCATTCTTATCCATAATCTTAATGGTCCTATAAGGAAATATACGTGTGAACACTTAAAGTCTTGTCCATCTAGATTTCATTTTAGCTA
The DNA here is from genome assembly GCF_047325235.1 of Durio zibethinus. Lineage (NCBI taxonomy): Eukaryota > Viridiplantae > Streptophyta > Magnoliopsida > Malvales > Malvaceae > Durio > Durio zibethinus. The sequence continues at coordinate 24,678,328 of NC_143166.1, forward strand.
AAGAGAGTTTCAATTAAGAATTAAAAAGTAAAACCTACTAGCTAGACTTGAAGCTTCTTTCTAGGATTTTCTTATCATGCCACTTTTTTGTCTTTTTCTTGTATAGCTTGGAACTTTCATAGGCTTGTAATTTAAATTTGTCAAGCTCACTAAGTTGCAACAACCATTTCTCACCAATTACATTTAGATCCAAGTTCAAATTTTACAGAGCCTAGAAAGCTTTATGCTCTAACTAAATTGGAAGATGATATGTTTTTCTAAATACTAGCTAGTATGGTGACATCCTTATAGGAGTTTTGAAAGTGGTATTGTAAGCTCAAAGTGAATCATCTAATCTCTTAGACTAGTCTTTCTGTGAGGGATTCATCGTTTTCTTAATGATCTTTTTAATTTTCATATTTAATACCTCAACCTGGCCATTAGTTTGTGGGTGGTAGCTATTTGCAACCTTATGGGATACTTTATATTTCTTTAAAAGTCCAGCAAAGTTTTTGTTGCAGAAATGAGTCCTTTCATCACTAATGATAACCCTAGGTGTCCTAAAACAAGTAAACATGTTTTTTCTAAGAAAGTTCATGACCACCTTGGCATCATTAATGGGTAGGGCCAATGCTTTTACCCATTTAGAGACATAATCAATTGCTACCAAGATTTAGAGGTTACCATAATATGAGATAAAAGGTTTTATGAAATCAATACCCCACACATAAAAAATTTCAACTTCAATCATGTTGTTTACAGGCATTTCATACCTTTTTGAGATGTTTCCCACTTATTGAAATCGGTAACACCAGGAGACAAACTAGTGTGCATCCTTAAATAGCATAGGCTAATAGAAACCAAATTCTACCACTTTGTTACGATTCTCTCTCTTCTGAAATGTCTTTTATAATCTGATGTATGACAATGTCTAAGTATGCTTTCTACTTCTTCCATAGGAATGTACCTTTCAAGTATCTAATCTTGAATGTACCTTTCAAGTATCTAATCTTGTATTGTTTAAATAGATAAGGTTCATCCTAAACATAATACTTGACATTATGCAAAAATTTCTTTTTCTGTTGGTAGGATAATTCCGAATGGAAGACCTTACCAACCAAATAATTAACATTGTCCATATAGCAAGGTAAGCTAGAGTGGCCATAAGCAAAGAGCTATTCATCAAAGAATGTCTTATTAATGATGGTCTTACTCACTCCACCATTCTTTAACCGAAAAGATGGTCAATAACTTGATTCTGGAACCCTTTGCTATCCCTAATCTCTAAATCTGACTCTTGAAAGAGAAAGATCCATTGAATAAGTCTAGGCTTGGTATCTTTCTTTGCTATCAAGTACTTAATGGCTAAGTGATCAATGTTGACTATCACCTTTGCACTGATAAGATAGGAGCATAATTTATCAAATGCAAAAACAATAGTTAATAGCTCTTTGTTAGTGGTGGCATAATTAAGCTAAGCATCTGAAAGAGTCATACTTACATAGTAGATGGCATTGATAGTCCATGCACACACACTAACTAGTAATAGTCCTTGTAGAGGTCAACTCATTGTTGTCATTAGATACACTGCTTACTCCACCCTTTTTTGGCATACATTGCACTAGGCTAACCCATGAACTATTAGAAATGGGATAAATGATACCAATGTCAAGCCATTAATGATTTATTTTTTCACTACCTTCTTTATCATAGGATTTAGATGATGTTGGTGCTCTATGGTAACCTGATGGTCATCTTGAAGAAGGATTTTATGCATATACATAATAAGATCGATGCCTTTAATATTGACAATGGACCAACCTATCATTCTTCTATGCTCCCTAAAAACTTACAGTAGTTCACTCTCGTGAGTTGGATGTAAAGTGGAGAAGATAATAACTGGCAAGGTAGAGTTCTTTCCTAAGAATGCATACCTAAGATGATTAGGCAAAGGTTATAGTTCTACAGAATGAGGCTATTCTATGGAAAGTTTCAGAGGGCTGTTAGACAAAGGCACTTCTAATGGCTCAAATTGACCCTAAAGACCATAACCCACTTGAGATTATCATAAGACTCATAATTAAAGGAAAACTCATGAGGTTTACTAGGGTGATCATTTAAAAAAGCATCATGAACTAATCTACTCACTGTATCTACATTAAAATAGTCATATGAGTCTCTAGGATATTTTATTACTTGAAAGACATTAAACTTTACCTCTTTATTTTAGACTAGCATTGTGAGTTCTCCTTTTTGAACATTAATGATAGTCCTATCAGTAGCAAGGAAAAGTCTACTTAGGATGATCGATACTTTTTATCCTCCCCCATAATTAAAACTACAAAATCAATTGGGAAGATAAAAGTCTCAACTTTAACCAATACATCCATTATGATGCCTCTAGGGTATTTTAAAGACCTATCGACTAACTAGAGCGTCACTCTAGTAGGTTTAGCTTCAACTAACCCTAATTTCTTAAAGATAAAAAATGGTCTCAAATTAATACTGGCACCTAAATCATAAAGAGCCCTATCAAATAAAAGGTCACCTATGCTACAAGGTATGGTGAAACCACCAGGGTCTTTAAGTTTAAAAGGAATGCTCCATTGGATAATAGCATTGCACTCCTCAGTAAATGCAATGGTCTCATAGTCTTCCAACATTTTCTTTCTTGAATTATCTTCTTCATAAACTTTGCATAGCTAGGCATATACTCTAACACATCCACAAAAGGGATATTGATATGCAATTTCTTAAAAATCTTTAAAAATTTCACAAATTATTGCTCATTCTTTTGCTTTTGAAATCTTTGAGGAAATGGTATTAAAGGTTGATAGGTGTCTGGTTTATTGGGTGAAAAAACCAACACACCACTCTTCAAAGAAGTCTAAGAACTCATACTATCACCCATTTTGTTCTTTTCCTTAGACTATCCTCATTTGTCTTACCCTTATTCATTAATAAGGATAGGCTGGGTAACTAAACTAGAGGTGGATTTTATGGTTGGGGTAGGATGATCAGTTAAGTGTTTATTGCTTCTAAGGGTAATTTCCATGCAATGTTCTTTCCTTCCTTCCTTAGGTTGATTTCAATGTTAAAGGGCGAATGTTAAAGGCATTAGCAATCTACCCTATCTGCACATTTAAGTTCTTAATGACAGTTGCCTAAGTTTAGAGTGTAGCAGCTTGACATTTGATATGATTAGCTTGATTCATCAATATAACATTTTATTTCTAAAAAATGGAAGAGAACATGTCTTCAAAGGAAGGATAAGGCATGGTGGGCATTGGGAAACTAGGTGCTGAGAAAAGCTAGAAGGGTATTGGAATTAGAGGATTGATCCTGAATATTTGGCCATGAAAGGTTCGGGTGGTTCTTCCAACCAGGGTTATATGTGTTAGAGTACAGATTATTTTGTTGCCTACTAGGCTAAGCGATGGAATGGATGTTCTCAATCATAATAGGACAATGATCCACTAAATGGCCACCTCTACACATCTTGCAGCTTACGAAAGGGCTAATGGACTAAACTGGGTTGATAGCATAGATTGGATTTTGAATATGGTTAGAACATAAATGTCCATTTTCTTAGTAAGAATTGCTATCTGAGCAGTCAAAGAAGTAATGGCATCAATCTCATACATACGAAGGGGTTTTCAAGGATTCTATTTTTTGGATGCCCACTGATAATGGTTTGCAGCCATCTCCTTAATTAGCGCACATACATTTTCAATGGATTTGCTCATTAGAGCTTGATTGGTGGCAACATCTATGATGGATCAATGGTGCCTTGAAAGTCCATTGTAAAAGATCTAAATCCCAAGCATAATGGGAAATTGTGATAAAAAAACCTCCAAAGCCACTCCTTATACCTCTCTCATGCCTTATACAAAGGTTTAGACTCTTGTTGAGAAAATGTAGTAATGGTGTTCCTCATTTTTGTTGTCTTTGTAAAAGGAAAAAATTTTGCCATGAATTTATGTAACAGATCATTCGAAGTGGTGATCGATTCAAGAGGCAAAGAGGTAAGCCAACTCTTAGCGCTATCTTTTAAGGAAAATGGAAACAACCTAAGACGAATGGTTTCATCAAAAACACCATTGTGCTTAAAGATGTTATAGATTTTAAGGAAGTTTTTGAGATGGGCATTTGGGTCCTTATTGGCTAAACCCCCAAATTGGATAGATTTTGGATTATTTAGACAATGGCAGGCTTAATTTCAAAAGAATTTGCTTGGATTGCTGGCCTTCTAATACTAGCTTGAAATCCATTAATGTTGGTTACAGCATAATCTTGCAAAGTTCTATGATCAAGTGGGTTGGCCATGGGTTTGGTAAGGGTAGGGGTACCTAATCTTTCTTTCCTAAGGTTTCTAAGAGTCATTTCTATTTCTAGGTCCAAAGGAAGAAGATCGAGGCTCCTAGACCTATGCATGTACCAACTTTCAAGTTGTAGGACAATAGAGAAAATAAAAGAAAGATAAAAATACTAAACTAAAAATAGACAAATGAAGAATATTTATAGGAACAAAAAGCCAGACTATACCCTATTATGTCTCTATCAATATTAACCCTAGCCTAAATGTGCCAAATCCCTGATAACGACACCAAATACTTATTGTTACTCATCAAAAGTACCACAAGTGTGTGGATCGCAAAAGTAATAAAGATTGGAAGTATTATAGATTATCATCTCCTTATGGATTTTGGAAGTCTAGACTTTAAGGTATGTATCAATTTTAATAGTTCAGGTATATTTGCTCATACAAAATTTTTAAATTGATCTAATTAACCTAAATAAATCTAATAAAATTACCAAATAATTAAAACCTAAATTTAACTACAAATTATGAAGGTTAAAGATCTATAAGGAAAATTACTAAAAAAGGTAATTTCCTAAAATGGCAGGTTACTAGAAATGAAAAATGACAAAATCGAATATTAAATTAAGCATAATTAAATGCATAAATTAAATTTGAAATTAAAGAGTAGAGGGATAAAAACATAACCTATATTTAGCAACAAAAACAAATTGAAATTAACCTAACAAAACATAAAAAGCAAAATTAGCATTTTCAATTTAAAATTAATCTAAGTAAATTCCTAACCCAAACTAAGATGCATGAAAAATGTAAAACCAAAATTAAACATGAAATGGACATGAAATGCATGGAATGATGTCCCAAGAATAAAAATTAAAGACTACCTAAAAGCTAAAATAAAATCTTAATGCAAAGATATCAATTTTTATTGAGGCATTTTACCAAATAGCTAATGTACTACATGCAAACTTCTAAATTAACTTACCTAAATTCTAAAGCATGTAACTAGAATTAAACCTAAGCTAATCTAAAGAAAATTGACATGGAAAATGCTAGAAAGAACACCTAATTCAGACTGAAAATGGGGAAACTTCTAAATTAAACTAAAATGCAACATATGTAGCTTGATTGAAACAAAATATAATCTAAATGGATACAAACACTAAATGTAACTTGAGTAAACTAAAATGGACTGAAAATATAACCAAAACCTCTAGGAAGCTAATGCAAAAGCCAAATCAAATTAGGCAAAAAAAAAAAAAAATACAATACAAAACCAAACTTAAAAATGCACATTACATGCAACCTATGGTCTAAAATGCTATGCAAATGTGACCCTACCTAAGGAATTTGGAAAAAAAACTATCTTAGTACTTTAAAACAGACTTAAAAATGAACAAAAAAATGTATGTGACCCCTCCTTAAAATAGAACACAAAATGCAAAAAATTAAATGCAAACCAAAATTCTAGAATGCATGGACACTAAAACCTATCAATTAAAATGCTTGGCAAATGTAATCCTACCTAAGGAATTTACTAAAACTGTTGTAGTACCTTAAAAAAACATATAAAAACAAGCAAAAAGGATGCAAGAAAGCTTTGCCTAAAATTCATCAAAAAATTAGCAAAACAGTGTTAAAATCAAAAGCAAAATAAATGCCTAAAATGAAAATCTAATAGGCTAATTGCTACTCAAAATAAAAAATGCAAAAATGTGACATGAAATCTAAGCCTAGAATCTTAAAATATACATGAATATTAACAAAACATATGTAAGGGAACTTCACCAAAATAGAACCAAAAATTGATGCAAAACAGTTTTGAAAACTAATAAAAAAATGCATAAAAATGCATGGAAACCAAAACTACTTCCTTACCATTTCACTAACCATAAACAAAATGCAAAAACATCATAAAAAAATACACCAAAAACCATAAGGTTGAACATAAAACAAAAGGAAAATGGGATAGAAACTAATACAAAGTGATAAGAGCATGAAACGAAAATAATAAAAAAAAAATCAAGTCTTTTAGGCCCCCATGAGAATTTTCTCAAGCCAAGGCAAACTTGTACTATCCTTTTATTCCAATCAAAAGCTTAAATATAAAACAAACTAAAGTAGAAAATAAAAATAACCAAAACTGGGAAAAATTGAAAATGAAAGCTAAAAATTCGTTACTAAAAACGTAAAGGGCACAAGGGCAAAATATAAAAATCAAAGTTTCCTACCATAATGTCCCCTAAGCATAAGTGAAGCCCTTATCAAATACATGAAAACAAGATGAAATAATCCCTTAAAAATCATGGCAAAATAAAAATAAACTACTTACCAGAGATGTGAAAACTGAAAGGTAAGAAAAAAATCTTACAAGCAATCATTTTTCTCTTTTTGTCTCCTCAAAATGTCCTATTATCCAGCCTTATCCTAGGTCTTTTCTCAGCCCATAAATGGTTTCTCAAGCCATACAAACCAGTGACCATGCTTGACTTTTTTTTTTTTATTGTGTTTCCACTTGTAGCTTGACTTACAATTTGTTCCCTTTGCTCTCTCCTTTTTTGCCAATTCTTCTTGGTCAAATTTGCTTGAATTTTTAGCTTGTTTTTTTTTTTTTATCTCATTTCAACTTTAAACTCAGCTTGAAGTTCTTCCAAATCAGCTTGTACAATATCTCTTTTGAAACAAGCCATCTTATGTAAGAAAAAGAAGCTACCCATACCTTTGTTAATGGCTAATGGGTTGGGGCTTCATGGTCATGGCTTGGCATTTTTTTTTCTTCTTATTCATGGCTCCATTTTCTCTTGAAAATCAGCTCTTCTTGTCTCCTTAGGGCCCATAAATTGTTTTGGCAAATTTCGCACTAGATTTAGCCATTACTTGCATGATGACACTAGGTGTAGGCATGGTGTATTGGTTTTTCCTACACATGAAATTTAGAGAATTTAGGTGGATAATCAAGCAAAATTAAATCAAGTTAAAATTTAACCAATTAAGTACATGATAATTATAAAAGAATTAAAATTATCACTTGCTAACCCTTTTGTAGAAATTACCCAAATTAGGAAATGTAAGGAATACTCTGATACACTCTGTATTTATGGGGTAATAATGATGCAAATAAAACTAAAATTTTGAAAAAGGAAGAGGAAGAAATAATAAAAGAAAAACATTCTTTAAATAAATTGCTACTGACATGTAGTTGGATTTTTTGGTGTATGTCCAAAATTCACATATTCAAGAAGTTAAAAAAAATATTATTCTTCAACAAGCAAAAAGAAATGAAAAAACAAGATTTTTTTAAAATAAAGGAAAAAAAAAAGAAAAGAAAAGAAAGTTTTTCTTAAATTTTTTGTTTATGGGCTTAATAAAAAACAAACATGAAAAAAAAAGTGAAAAATCTTCGAATCCTAGTCATTATGTGTTTTTTTTTTTTGTGTTCTTGAATTTTTTCTCCTTCCAAAAAAAGGAAAAAGTTCTGAGTTCGAATGTTATTTATCCTTTTTATTTCATTTGATCTTTTTTTTTTACATACATTTTTATCATGTTTTTAAAGTTGAAAATAATAAGATAGGACATCACTTGATCTCATGCATATATTAATAAATAGTACATGCATTCCATCTCCTGTATATGTTAATATATAGTACATCACTCCATGTCAGGCATATTTTAATGGTAGTGTCAATTTCATTGGGTTTGCATAACACATGCATTGTGTTTGATGAAAATATATCTCATGCATGTAGTATGTTAGTATATCTCATATAAGTATGTTGTATCAGTCATAGGTATACATCTCATTACTCATATAGTATGTCATTTTATTTCATGCATGTGGATTCATGAATGATATGATTTTATTAAACATGCAATATGCAAATTGCAGTTCATGTTAATTCAAGAAATTGCATACATATTTGCGAATGATGTAATTTCTATTATTTGGACCTAGTACATATAAAAATCTATTGTCTTAGGCATCTTTGTATTTCATGACATTCTTTAGCATCTTTATCATATTCATGCATTCATAAACATGTTTTGTGTGTCATGCAAGTTGGAAATTATTCTATGGCATTCATTTAGTAAGAGTAATAACATAGACATTTTGGTTAAATCCCTGAAATAAAATATTTGTTTTAGTGGGTATCAGAAGGGCAACAATGGGAAATCCATTGGAGACAAGGATCAGTGCATTAGAATTGAATCAAAAGGAATTTAGGCATGAGCTTCAATAGATGAAATAACAAATTGCTCAATTGGTAGAAATGGTTAAAGGTTATGGTAAGGTTAAATATGTTTCTCCTCAAGGGTCTTTCTCATTTCCAATTCAATAAAATCAAGATCAACTAGTTCTTACTAGGTCTAACATCCTTAAAAGAGATCTTGATGCATACGGTGTCTCGAGTAAAGATCAAAGTTTGAATAAACTAAAAAAAAAAAAAGAATGGATAAATTGACCACACAAATGACTAAACTCAAAATTTTGATTTCCAAGATGGAGTCACCAAGTTTCAAACAATACTCACCAACTATCCCATATCCAAAGTTACACTTAAACTCCCATGTCTACTTTTGACCTCTTTTCCAAACACCTAACATTAGGCCCCTAAACTTTATACAACCTTTGAAAATTGCGCACCTAAACTCATATGCTTCACCTCATATTCCATAACCACCTATTCAGCCTTTTACTCTCTGACCATCTACTCAGCTAATGTCTCAAGTTCTTACTTCTGTACCAATGGATCAATCCCTCAAATAAAAGATATATGAGATAAGACTCAACTTGACTCTAGTCTTATGACAAGTATTGACCTGTATCATTATTTGGTAAAGGCTTACCTTATTACACATGTCTATATAGATATAATGAAATCCATTTATCCTAAGTGGTGTGTTTTTAATTCTCACTGTGATTACCACTATGATAATGTAGGCCACTCCATAATGAATGGCATAACCTTAAAGTACAGGGTGCAAGGTTTGATCAATGTCAACTTGTTCAATTTTGATGCCGAAACAAAGCAAAATGTTTATGAAAGTCCTTTGTTGATCCATGCTAGGATAACAAACAATATTGTAGGCAATAGCAAAATTGATCAAGACAAAAGAAGTAGGGATAGGGTGATTCTGACAAAACATGCATCCAAATGTTTAGTTATGGCTAATATGGCTCTGAATAGTCTAAAACCTTCAAAATATGGGAATCATGTTTGATGAAACTTTCAAGAAATATGCCCAACGTTGGAGAAATTAAACAGCTTATGTTCAACCTCTATTGATTAAGAAAAAAAATGGCTACACTCTTTATCAACGCCTTTCGTGCTTTTTTCTATGATACTTTGATGGGTAATGCTTTGCAAACTTTTATCAAGATAGTGATTTATAGAGACATAATAAAGAAGTCAATAAAGAGTGGCCAGATTAAAGGGAGTGATGTCGATGATGGTGATGGAGGCAATGCATATACGAAAATTAAAGTAGAGGTGTAAATAGGATAAGATTAAAAAGGCCCTTAAACTTTAAAACCAACACTTAATCCCATTCATGCATTTGCACCGCATTTTACTTTATTGTTACATGCATTCTTATATTGTCATGCATTCACATTTTGTCATTCATGTTCAATTATCATGCATACATAATATATATATTTGTGTTCATGTATACCATTCACAATTTTTTAAACATGTGGCCTTTTAGGAAAATGTTTTAAAACAAACAAAACAAGGTAGTACTCCAAGTAAAATTAACCCTTGAAATTTGACCTAAATATAGGGAGACTCTTAACGATTATCATTTATGTGAAGTTTTATTCGATTTTCATGGGGCATTTTAAAAATTTCTAAAATTAGAGGCATTTTTAAAGCTCTACCTAAATATAGGGGGTAAAAAAAGTGTCTTGATACTTAAGATTTTTCATCTTGATCCAAAATAAATTATTTTTGTTTTTTAAAAAAATTAAAATGATTTACCTTCAAAAAAATTTAAAAAAATTTAACTTTCGGAATAAATAAGTGAAAGAAAGGAATTAATTTATGAACATTAGAATAGGAATATTTTTACTAAAATTCAAGGATAGCACGCAATCAATTGGTACTATTTTTAATAGGCACTGTAGGGTTGCTAATCCTTCCTTATGCATAACTGACTCCTATATCCAACTCTAATTTTACAAATTGCAAATATTCTTTTAATAAACTTTAAACTTCTTTTAAATGTTTTATTAAAATGATAAAATTTTTGTGTGGCTAATCACACCTTAAAAAAGATTGGTGACAACTCCTCAGTTTTGATATTTCTTGAAAATGCTTTTTTACTTATATTTCCCTATGTCTAGTGGTTGGGTTCCCAAACCTACACATTGTAACAAGTAGTTCATATAATGTCTATAGCTGCCTTCTCTGTAATGATTGTATAAGTGATCCTATGACTTGAGATTACTTATGATCATATATGATGAATGCTATACTTTGACTTTACTTATGGTTCTAACCAAGAATGCTCAGGTTTAGTATTGTTAGGTATAACATGAGGCATATGAAGATGCATGAAGTAATCAAGATAAGATTAATCACTTTGTGTGATTAAAAGAATATCCCAATTAGTCTTGATTGAATTAACTCAAGAAATCTTTAACGAAATTGAAATAAGAGTTTATAATTGTTCTAAAGCTTATTTGTGAGTTAATGTCAAGGACAAGACTTAATATGATTGAACAAAAATTGAGTAGACACTAATCATACTCAATGGTCAAGCTGAGATGCTTAGTGATGAAAGGATATTAATTATACATCAAGACCATGCACGGATAAGTTGTTAAGTCACATTGACTTTCTTTAAAAATTGGGGCTCATGACAATGTGACTAGCATTGATCATGATCTATAAACATGAGATTGGCTAATTAGAGAATTAGTGATGAAGTCAAAAGGTTTTATTCATTTAAGTTTGAATATATGGATTACAATACTTATGTTTATTGCCAACATACTAAGCAACCTAATGGGTCACACACAATAGGACATGTTGTGAAAGATTAAAATTGGGATAAATTAAGTTGGATTTAATTTATTAGGTAAATTCTAATATAAAGAAATAGACAAAAGTCTGATACTAAATGGGATATTGTATGGCCAGCCAAGTTAGTAATCCTATTAAGAATAGGACTTGGTCAAAGCATAAGGAAACCTAATACCCTAGGGTTTTGACTTATCTCTTGTCTCTATATAAAGAACTTAAGCCACTCCCTCTCTTGTAGCATTGTAAGAGAACAAATGTCTTATGTGTCAAGAACAATAAAGAGAAAACACAAAAAGGGCAATCAACTAATCTCATTAGCTAGAGATTTTGGTTTTGTGTTCTTCCCATCCCTTGGAAAAGGTTTTTTCATCTTGTTTGTGTGGATCACCATTAAAAGCTGAATGCTTGGACAACTCTAGGCTTGCTAAAACAAATTCAATGAACCCTTTCTTGGTGGAAAGTGAAATAGGCACAAAAGGTAATATACTATTAGCTAAAACTAATTGTAGTGTTTGTATGATCTTGTTGATTGGTTTTGGATTTAAAGAGTTGAAAATTTTTAAAATTTTATTGCTAATACTCTGTATATTGATACATGATTCCTTTCAATTATCTATAATAGTCAATTGCCTTTAGATTAAGTAGTCGACTGGTCCATTTCCAGCTCTAGTAATCAATTGCCTTAAAGTTAGGAATCGCATGCTCTTTTGTTAAAATTTTGCCAAGAGCTTTAGCAACTTTCTAGAATAAATTTTAGTCAATTACTTATCTTTGGCAGTTGACTACTCCTCATAGCTATAGTATGGTAGTCGACTGCCGTTGTGTAAAGTCTTTTAACTTAATTATTTAATCTTAGAATCAAAGTTCTTTGACCATGGAGAATGTCTTTAAGCTTCTTTAGAGCTTAATCTAATTCATCTTTTGATTATGTCTTTTACTTAATCATATTTTCATATTTTAAAATATTTTCTAACAAGTTCTGTGCCTCCAATAATAGGCAACACCTTTTTTGCTAGCTCTAAACACTAAACAACAATTACTAAAGTCTGTTGTTACATTTTACGTAAAGAAATACAAAATTCTCATAACCAAATTTACATTCATTTTGTACAACAGATGGATACAAGAACAAATTACAAATAAAACAAACAAATTGAGATTAAAGGCTTATTTAGCATTGTTGTTGGAGTTGAAAAATTTTGGGTTTAAAAAATGCACTTAAAAAGTGTAGTAGGAAAAGTGTAGTTAAAAATTGTAAGTATTTGGTATTACTATGAAAAAGTATTATGAGTAATTGAAATTTTTAAAAAGATATGCATAAAATAATAGAATATTAGAAAATATAGGAATAATATAGTGATTTTCTCTCCTAAACACACTTTTCATCGAAAAAGCACCTTTTGAGAAGCTTTTTAGTTTGTGTTTGCAAATCATATTTTTTAAGCATTAGATCAAAACTAGCTTTTGATTACAAAAATAACTTTCAATAGCAAAGTTAAAGTAGCCCTAAGACTCCAACCACAATAGTAAACTAAAGTTTTTGGTTCAATCTTTGATAGAATTTATTTTCATTTGTTACATCATGTACTTTTATTTAGTTGTCATTTCAATGGCTTATAAGCAAGAAGTTCTTGGCTAAAATACCTTTCAACCACTTAAGAATTGTACAACTTCAAAGCCTACTCAAGATTGATGCATGGGTTGTTTTATATTAGCTAATAGAAGACCTATTCATTATATAAAAGTCCATGAGTGCATCAAATGCTCTTTTATCCAAGGATTGGACTTTGGTAAATTAGTATTCCTTTCATCTTAAGCTCCCAAAATAATATAAAAAGCCCAGGATTGAGGATATATTAACAACACTAGTGTAGTTAATCAAGAACAAGTGAAATCGATCAATGAAGAGCTTTGCATGTATCACCACCTCTAACAATCATCTTCAGGTTTTTTTTTTTATATTAATAATTAGAAATGTATCTTGTTGTTGAATATATTACCAAAGAAAATATTTTTTAAGCTTATTTAAGTAAAAACATTTTTTTTATAAATCATATAGTATGCATAAGTGTTGAAAATGATATTTTTGAAGTATGAAAAACTTATTAGATGAAGAAAAGCAAAAGTAATCTAGTACCTTGGAAAAACATTCAAATGCTTAATTTTTTGAGGATGTAGCTAGGGAATTTGAAGGCTCCTAAGAAGGAATTCGAATGTTCACATATTGTTTAAAGAATGGCTTAGAGTATTCGAATGCCATTTTTGAAAATTTAAAAAATATATTTATTGGACATGTTTCTTCATTCTAAGAGGGATGATTTTTCATCCAAAAGGTGCTAACTAATGAAAAGGTGTTTCTAACATCAATTGGGGCATATAAATACATCCATTAACACTCATATTACAAAAAAAAAATTTATTCTTTCAAGATTAAAAGTCAAATTTTTTTCTTGCACTCTTTGGTTTTTGGTTCAAGCAAGTTCAAGAAAATCTTGAAATGCAATAATTTTCTTCTTCAATTTAGGATTGTATCTTAGGGATAACATCTTCAAAAATCCATTTGCATTGTAGTGGGAAAACTATTACTCTTAAGATAGCTTCCTAAAAATGCCTTGCCTAAGGAATCAATCTTTCTTCTTTTTCATTATTGTATTATTGCGTATTGCCATAAGTAAACCCATATACAAGAATTTAAAGGTAATAGAACTTTTTCAAGGGCTATGTTTGTATTCAAGTATCATGTTCATGAAGTAAAGAAAAAGGCACCAAACAAAGTTAATGGTGTTAAATTGAATCAAAAGTTATTTTGTGAAAAAATTATCTTAGTGACTATAGAAGATTAAAATTGGTTGTTCCCCAATTTTTGTTTTTGGTTTGAGTATGACATGGAGTCATTTGTCCTGATTTGTTTTCTATAAATCTTGAACTCAGCAAGAGTAAGTATGATTGAATGAACAAAGAAGCAAAGTGGTAAATGCTATAATTGAAAAATCTACTTCAATACATCAAGTTAAGCGTTTACTTATTGCACTACTTTATCATATAGTAGAAAAATAAATTTATGTCTAAGTGATTGAATTTTCTAATTGCATGTTTGTGGTTTTAACTTATGTTTTGAAAATCATGCTTTGAAGTTTTTTCAAAGAGTGGATAGATATAGTTTTTGAATTGTCATTGGTTGATATTTCATTTACTATAACTTTATTTTTATCAAATAATTATGTTCAACTGAAATGATAAAGAAAAGGCTTAAAAATAACCTATGGAAATTTGTGTGACAAATCAAAGTTTTATTAGATGTAATGACAATGATTATACACTTTTCTTTGAATAAAACTTACTAAATATGTTTGCTAATAATTAGAGGCATTAGAGTTTACTTGGACATTATAAATATGCATATATTGGTTTTGAAATATGATGATAAATTCCTATGTGAAATATGCATGAGATTAATATTTCATATGATATCATTTTCTTGCATTTCTTGATTGTATAAAGCATGTGATAAATTATCATGTGGCTTGATATAAATTCATAAGCCTTGCATATCTTTGTGTAGTGATTATATATATGAACTTATGAAACTCTTGTTCACATTTTGTTAGTCTCTATGACTTTGAAAATGTTTTAAAATTCATTTTTAAATGGTTATAATTGTTTGATTAGAATATACATGACTCTAAATATGAGTTTTGAAAATATAATATGTTGGTAATTATAGTTTAATCATAATTAGTTGTTACATGATTATATTGAGATGATTATTGATACATAATAAGTTATATTTTGCATGAGTAAAATATATGTTTTTTAGGTTATATAAGAATTGAAAAGAACATTATATGTGACAAATATAATTCGGTGGTTATAATTTAATCATGTTTGTGATATTATTGATACATGATTAAACTTGAGTTGTTTCATGCATAAAAATATATGCTTTATATTATGATGAGTATTTCATCATGAGATTTATCATTACATGATCAAAGCATATGCTATTTTGTGTGAGATTTATGTTACTAACATCTTTGATTTTTGAGAAATCTTGAGTTGATGATTAGTAAGGATTTCAAGAAAAAGGAAGTCCATAATATATTTATTATAACAATGAACATTTAAAAGTGTATCATTTAATTAAAGGCAATTAATTTGAAACAAATTAATGTGGTGACAAATGAGATGATATGATGATAAGATTCATTAAAAATTCACTTTGTGAAAAGGAGCAAAGATGAACTTAAGTAAATAATTAAATTCAATAATAACATGCTATGATAAGCATGCCTTTGAAGAGATATAATGAGATCCTTTAAACTTGTTGAGATTCAAGTGAGTGAATTATCAAACCAAATGATGTTTGATAAATTTAAAGAAAGATAACTTATAACACAATGTTATAAAGCAAAAGGAGGGAGATATGGATTACTGGAAACCTATTTTTTTGTGATTAATTTTTTTTATGAGAGAATTTCTAAGTTACAAGCTTGAAGTTCGTTAAGTGGAAGCATAATTTAATTATACTGTGGATGATGACTTATTTTCATCAAGTGAAAAAGGAAGGTACTCAAGACAAAAAGATAAGGTAAGACAAATGAAGAGACTATAATCAAACTCTTTCTAGTATGAGGTATGTTAATTTTAAAGCAGATAAATTACAAATCTATCATTATGCAACTAAGTTAGAATTTGGATATATTAAGTTTTAAATTCACAAGTGCTTGATTATTTATCTTAAATGATGAAAACACTTTAGATAATGGTGATTAAGTTGTGATACACTACACAAAAATCAAAACTGTGTTATAAGAAACAAACTTGTGTGGCATTATTATTCATAAAATTTAAGCTAAGCAATGTCTCATGCCACTAAATAAGGATTTACTTAGATTTTAAAAGGTTTCTTGGGAAGTACATTTTGTTGAAAGAACCAAAAGATCAATAACTTTGTCTAACAATAGCAAACACATTGCTATGAAAGAAACAATCATGAATTGTAAAGAATGTAAGAAACTTCCTAATAATAAAATATTAGTGGATCCACTAACTAAATGTTAACAAATGATAAGATTGCAAAAGCCATGAGAGATATGGGATTATTACTAGTTACTAGGAGGTAATCTTGATTGATTCCTACTCTTAGTGTTGCCATTTAAGATATTGATCCTTTCAATGTAAAAGGTAATCTCTTCATGGGAAAAACATTATGTATAAGAGTTTAAGGTTTTCAATGTTGAATTATCTAAGGGATTCATATATGATATATATGAAATTCTCAATGCATCACCATCACTCTTGGAATAGTGGAGGTGAATTTATGAAGATATTCCATTATAAAGTTTCATATCTAGATGCATTTCTAGTTCACAACAAGTGGTTGGACATAAGTCCATAATAGATTAATAGCTCATTTGAGTAGAGTGTTAACTAAAAAAAGATGTTGTGGAGCACTTTAGATAAGTGTTATTATACAAGTAGAAAAGTGAAAGGCCTTTTCTTATGGATTTTCAATTAATCCTAGGGTAATTGTTTACATAGGATCAAAGCAAAGGCCCATTAGTGTGCTATTTTTGGTAGAACTCATGAACATTGGTGTGAATATAGTTCTTTGTGTTTCATATTCAAGCTAAAAGTTCAAGTTGTAAACCACCTTTAGACAAACTCTTTACATAAGAACAAAAATTGCAAAATTCTATCGATTTGCATAAGCATTTGCATTCTTTAGTAATAAATGACGGATTATTGTATATATTACCAAAGAAATGCTTTCTTAAGCTTATATAAGTAAAAACATTGTTTTTGAATCATTGCGTATCCATAAATGTTGAAAAATGATGTTTGGAAATGCAATCAAATACTTGATATGGCATACTTGGTCATAAAATTTGCATGGTTGCTAGGGAACATGTCTAAACTAATGATATCACAGCTGCGAATGGTGAAAATGGAGCTTTTGATGTATTTTTAGGTAAAATAATATTATTTCTTCTAAATATTTTGTTTAGAACATACTTCTCTATACAAGTTTAGAATAGATGTATTAAGGTTTCATTAGTAAAGCTTATGTGCTTTCTTCATCGAACATATGGGTGTATTTACTTGTATACTTAAACAATTCAAGTATTTAGATATTTTATAATATTTAATTAAGGGAAATGAATTAAATTTTATGCTTTTATAAAATGTTTCAATGTTAAATGTCATTAATAAATAAATAAAGCCATTTCAAATATTTTTTTCACTATATAAAAAATAATATTCAAATTTTAGTAACGTTTGTAAAATGCAAACGTCATTAAATATCAAATTCTACTGGTGTTTATAAAAGACAAACGCCATTAAATTTTTGACATCTAGCGATGTTTATTCTTATAAACGTCACTAAATTTGCAAAAGTCTCATTTTTTGAATTTCATATCAAGGCATTTAATAAACGTAGCTAATTATAAAAAAGGCCACAAAGTTAATAGCATTTTTGGCATTTTTTTTAAATGCTACTAAATTTCACGATGTTATAATAATTGATATTTTTAATGGTGTTTTTTTGAAAACGTCACCAAATGTCACTAAATGGTGAAAAAAAACATAGCTAAATGCCCTATTTCATGTAATGTTCCCATGTGGTGCATGCTTGTGTGGACAAATGCCTAAGTCCAAATGAAGAGGCAGTCTACTACTTCCAAGTTAGATGCATGCCATGTGAAAATTCATAAAAATGCTTAAAGCAACTAATTCTAATGAGGTAATAGTCAATTGCCATGTAAGGGTAATCGACTACTCTTTTCTTTCCCACGCTCAATTATGCTTCAATTACCTCTAATTATGTAACTTAAAAACATGTGTAGGATGATCCTTATTAACAAAACCATGTCGTCAAGACATGTATACTTCATTTTTCAAATTTTCATGTAAAAAGGCATTATTTACATCATTTTGTTTCAATGGCCAGCCATAGCTTAAACCAATAGATACAACAATTTGAATAGTTGTTGACTTAATTATTAGACTAAATGTTTCCTAAAAGTCCAATCTTGGTCTTTGATGGAAACTTTTTGCTACTAGTCTAGCTTTAAACCTATTAATAGTGCCATATGTTTTTCTTTTGACTTAAAATATCCACTTATTCCTTATAACATTTTGAAAGGAAGGATAAGGGACAAAAGTTTAGGTCTTATTTGCAATCAGAGCATTAAATTTAATAGCCATGGCTTTCACCATTCTACTGTTCGTATGGCTTAAGATGTATTAAAAGGTTCCAATGTTGTAAGAATCTTGTGTTTGTACACAAGGTAGATACATTTTGGTTTAAATATGGTATTTTAAGATCTTATAGTCATAGAATTTGTTTAGTAGGTTGAAAAGGTGCTATTTGTGGTATAGTTTGGTTTAATTGTAATTGTATTGACTTAAGAGGTATTAGACAAGTTTATGAGTTGTATGTTTGTGGAAAGAGTTTAAGAATCATTACTTGATGAAGAAACAACTGCTGATGTGTTGTCGATGATAAATGATGGTACAAAATAGCACTAGAACAAGAGTTTGAGGAAGTAGGAATAATTGTAATTCCTAGTTCTATTAAATTAGTTGTTACTTCTGCAATGTTATAGATATGTGAAAAAAATTGCAATATTATTTAGTTTGGCATATGAAAAATATGTTCAATAAATCTTACATGTCTATACATAAACATTTTAATGGTTGATAGATCCATGCTTTTGTAAACACTTTGATTGGTTATGTAACCGAGAAACACATAAGGTCTGAATTTAGGTTGAAGTTTGCTATCAGAGTATGGTTTGAGCCATGGATAGCAAAGGCAGTCAAAAGATTTTAGTTTTAAATAGCTTGGTGTGTTATGAAATAAAATCTCATAGGGAGATTTGTTTTGCAAATTCAATGTAAGCATTCTATTAATGAGATATAGTGTTGTTTGAAATGCATTTAGCTAGTAGTTGGAAGACATTAAGGCTTGGTGAATGATGATTGTAAAATTTATTGCCTTTTGAAGGTCACTTTAACCTTAAAATTTTGATAATTTCCATGAAATTTGTGTGTTCTTGATTTTCAAGTTTGCATGAAGAAATGAGTCAACTTGGACATAAATGTCAAAATCCATGCAAACATGCAAAAGTGACAAAAGGAAGCCATGCATGAACCATGTACTTCATGCAAGTTTGTGGATAACATTAGGCAAAGCCTTGAGGGAGTCAACTAAAAGCCCATTCAACCTTTTATTGGACAAATCTACAAGTGCACAGGCTTTACAAGTAATAATAGAGACTATAAAAGTTTAGATGTCGATCCCTTGAGGATCAGTTAAAGATATTCCTAAGCTGAGTACCTATTATCCCTATACCCTTTTAAAGTTGGATCGATCAACAAATGGACATGAAAACTAACTACTACAAAAACAAAATTGGACAAAGCATCAATATGTAAAACCGAAAATCAAGAAAGACATTCTAAATCTAAGTAGTAAAAATTTTCAAAAACTTGAACAAAAAGTTGTAAAACAGTGAATTAATTTTATGAAAATAAATTGCAAATGTAAGGCTAGCAAGAAAATTGCAACTAAGCTAAAAGATGCAAGCTGTGACATTGAAGAAAATGCAACCCATAACTTGTAAACTAAAATTAGAATTAAATGGCAACCAATTACATAGAATCAAGCTTAAAGTCAAGAAAATAAGTAAGAACTAAAGTGAAAACAAGGTTAAAGTTTAAATATGTAGTAAAAATTGCAAATCTCAAGTGAAAGTTAAAAACCAAAAGTAACAAACTAAATCCATAAATTGCAAAATGTTGCTAAACTTTTTAAATCTAAATCATGCAAACCTAATTGAACATGAATTAAACATTCATAGAACATTAAATTACATTATGAGAATGCAAATAGCAAAACAAGAACTAAAGAAAAATTGCAAAAATCAATGAAAAAAAAAGCTAAAACCAAAACTGATTATATAGGCTGGAAACTAACAATTTAGGGAAGAAAAATTAGAACTGTAGTTTTCTAGAAAGAATGAACTAAAACTGAGGTAATGTAACCTCTATGAGTTAACTACCTAAATCAACAAGAAAATAATATGAATCAACAAAAAAATCAACTCAATGAACTCAAAGTAAAAAATAGTGTAGAATCTGGAAAAACAGAAACTCATCAAAAATAGCACATAAAAGCATGAAATAAATTGTCCAAAATGAAACATAACAAGGTAACTAATAGAACTAAAGATCTAAATAAGAAAGAAAACCAAACAAATTGCCAAAGTGGAGAGACAATCCACTTCAAAGTTGATCTTCATGTTTAACCTCCACTCATCCTTTTCATCCACGCATGACTTCCAACTTTGATATGGATTAATGTGCAGCAAATTTAAAGTTGAATTTAGACTATGTTGTAATCATATGACTTAGGATACTACTAAAAAAGCTTGAGCAAAAACAAGCAAGATTTGATGAAGTTTTGATCCAAAAACAGTAAGTAGGTCAGTGAAATCAAATTCAAAAATAGAATTAAACATTTATGAAAAATCAATAGATTTGACTAGAAAACAAATAAAAATGGCAATTTTATTGAAAGATTCTAAAAGTGCATTGAAAAACTCTTAAGAAACAGTAAAATTGAAATGAAATCTAAAGGGAAATGTTGGAAAATAATATTTGAAAACTAAGAAAATGTAAAGTGCAGAAAAAAAATACAAAAAAGTAATGAAGAAAAAATTTAAATCCTAAGTTAACTCTCCTTTTATGGTCAGCCCTCTCCCCCTATTTATAGGTAGAGTGGAGAAGCCTCAAGTTTGAAAAAATTTTAGAAAATTCTTCATTTGGTTGGTACTTCTAAAGCCTTATTATTTCTTAGTGTTGTAGTCAGATGCTTGGCTATTTGGCACCTAGCTCCTTCAACATATTTGCAAGCTTTTTCACATGTAAATGCCGATTCAAGAAGTCAACATAAGAACTAATAATAGCTCCCTAAAATGCCACATAAGCTCCTAGCTTTGCTAATCGTAAACCACTTTGTGCGCCTTGCACTTTCATGTTCATTCCATGTACACATGCACCTTTCCACCAATTTTTATTTGCTTCATTCATTTTTTTTCATTTTTTGTACTACAAAATTTTCAGACACTTTATGAATATGTTTATCCTACATTTCACTAAAAAAAATAAAAATAATACTAAAAAAAATAATTCAAGAAAAGTCAAGAGAACTCCCTAAGTGTCAATGTTGCCTATTGACATTAGTTTATACCATTTGCATAAATTGTACCAAAAAATTTTCAAATTTGTATAAAAAATCCAAAATTTCTCAATTTCATAATTTGCACCTACATATGAGACAAATGTGCATTTAGGAGTAATTTTGCCAAAAATCCTAAGGAACAAACCTAAATATATGAAAAGTTACACTAAAAATAAGCATGAAAATACTAAAATTTTAATACAATGAACCATGCATGCAAGAAAGGTTGACTCATGCAAAGGTGGCAACTTTGGTAGCCTATGTATAGTCGAACCAAGAAGCCCAATGCATGCAAATGATATATTCAACCAAAGAAGAATGGTGTGTTTAAAGACTCTTTTAAATTCAAGAGAGTTCTAAGTCAAATGAAAGAATCAAGAGATCTTGGATTTAAATTTAAAACCAATTGAATCTCCCATTCAAAATTCAAAAGACTTTGACTTGTCAATGACACCTAGGAATATGTGGCATAAAAGGACCAATCTAAGAGCTTTATTCAACCACACGAGCTCCATATCAACCTCCATTTAGCCACACAAGCTCTATATCAACTAAGAGGCTTTCCATATTCGGCTAATCTTTTTTAAAATTCAAGATCAAATTTTTAAATTCAAATGTATTTTAGCTAGAATGGAACTATCCAGGTTTATCCCCTCTAGGCCAACCCTTGTACTATAAATAGGCCATGTTATTCATTTGTAATTCATCCCTTATTCCATTATTCACTTTAGTTTTTTTCTTTTCTCTTTAGTGTTTAGATTTTAAAAGCTTTCTTATAGTTTTAATTATTTTTGACTAGGGTGATAGACTAGCCTACATTTCTTGTTTTCTTAAGTTCAGTTTTCAATACAAGTTTAGTTTCCACTTTCATTTCAAAATTTCTTTAATTTATTTTGCATGCATAATCTATATTTCTCAACACCATTGTCTACTTTCAAAAGCTTTTAAATTTTGGTTCCATTCATTTCAATTCACCTTGTTATGTTTGGCCATCATTCATTTCAAAACTGTTTGTTCTTTTATTTTTCAATACATTTTACCTTGCAATCTTACTTTGTTCTTTACTTACTTTTCATGCCAACCCTTATTGCTACCAAGTGATAGTTGGTAAGCTAGGCTTTCAGCCCTTATAGTATTCAAGTTCCTTTAATTTTACTTCAACCAGTAACTTTTTTGGTTTTTCTAAATATAAAGTTAGAAAGAATCCACTTTGGTACTTAGCCTTGCACCTAACATAATCCTCGAGGGAACTATACTCTATTCATTACTTTATTACTTAGTGGCAACCTATGTACTTACAGGTTAAAAAAAGCAACAATCAAGTTCTTGGCACCATTGCTAGGGATTATATTGGTGTTAGAAGACCAATATCAATAAATTTTCCTTTCTACTTTGCAATCTAGATGTCTTTCATTCATACTTGTTTTAATCTATTTTTTATCCTTTCTTTGTTTGTATGCATAGATCGAGAAGTGTTGATTTAACTCTACTAGACAAAAAAATATAAAAAACATTAAGATGACTTAGATGTAGGCAAACAACTACTCTAATGGCAAATGCAGTAAATAAAAGACAAAGAACACTTAGGGACTATGTTGTCCCTAATCCTGAAGGTTTCTAACCATCAATTAAACGGCTAGCAATCCAAGTAAACAATTTCAAGATCAAGCCTTATATAATATAAATGGTCTAAACATTTACGTAGTTTGGAGGATTACCCAATGATGACTTTTTTGGAGTTATGTGACACTTTTAAATATAATGGAGTTTAGGATTGTTAGCTTTTTACGTGAAATAGTGATCCAAAAAGGAGTGAATTGGATCTCTCCAAATTCTTCCCAAACAAATGATTTCAATATAATTGAATAAAAATTAAAACAATAAGCACTTTTGATGAAAATATAATGCAAAAAATAATAATTAATGAACCTAAAATCAAATATAAACAACAATGAATTGCAAGGAGATAGGGATAGAGAAATCAAACACAATGATTTATAGAGGTTCGGTCCTTCTCTATAAGGCACCTACGTCTTCTCATCTTGGTTATCTACACCAAGGCTTCAATCCACTATTGAATAAAAACTCTTACAAGATACAAACCTATCTTGTACTAAATCTCTATCTTTTTCTCAAGGCTTAGATAACAACCTCTACCTTGACAATATCAAGAGGATACCTCACCTCTTGCTTACAAGATAACCAAAATAATTTTTGCAAACTAAAGTACCTCTCAAGATTGAGTGTTTGCCTAATGAAGTACAAAAAAAATGATGAATGAAACACAACAATATTTTGGATACAAGAAATATAAAGGATATTGAATTTAAGCTCTAAAAACTCTTGATTCTAAGAGAAAATGAAAATATAACTTGTTAGCACTTGCTCTCCTGCTTCATCAATCTTCTTAGTGTGTTGGAATGCCCAAATTATAGAGAAATTGAGGAAATAGATGTTGGGAATCCTTAGCAAATGAAAGTAGCCATTGAATGGTTGATAAAATAGCCATTGGAGATGTATTTGCCCAGACCCGATCAATCCCTTCCATGAGGGGACCGATCTTATCAGTGGCTAGATGGTTATCTCCTGTTTTGCACTTTACTCACTAATTTGATCATATCTTGAGTTATATAACTTCAAATCACAAACCGTTTGAAGATTTAGAAACTAGACTTAAAGGAATTTCTATCCATATAAAATGCATTACCTAATTCATTGAGTACGAATTATAATAAATTTTCAAATTTACCTCTTGTGCAGTTTTTCTAGCAACTGTAGAGTGTCTAATAAAAATTTGAAATCTTTTCTTAGAAATTTAGATTTTAATTTTGTTTGATCCGTTAGAAAGTAGACTCAAAGAGCTTTCCAACCATATAAAATTCAAATATTAAAACTTTTGTGAATTAATATAGAAAAATAAAATAAATTCAATGTTGAAAAACTTTATTCTTGTAAAACAACTTTCTTAAGTTAATCTATTTTTCTAAACCAATATTGTCAAAATTGTATTAAGTCCAAAATGAATAAGTTAACTTTAAAAACAATAATTGGACTTTCATTTAAGCTCAAAAAGGTAGATTTGGTTTGAGAAATATGAAAATAAAGAAAGGTTTGTTTAAGCTTTGAAAATTATATTATTTATTTAGTACCAAAATATAAAACTTAAGAACATGTACTAAATAAATCTTTTTCAAAATCTTGATCAAGCTTATTTAGCTTAATGTTTTGTCATTTCAAAATAAGGATCAATTCAAGGTTAACAATCTGCCCCTTTTTGATATGACAAACTTAAAGATAAATTTGCTTGATGAAAAACTTTCTTTGAAACATTTAAGATTTTGAAAGACATTTTGGAAAACTCCCCCTTAATTTATGCATTCTAATCCAACACAACTCAATAAACATATGTTAGTCAAATATATCAAATAAGCATAATCAAACATATGCATGTCAAGCACAAGCAAATTTGTCCATATGATATGTCTCCCTCTTTTTGTCATAGCAAAAAGGTATGAGCTTATTAATGAGCAAATAAACACAAAGAGGCATCATTAACAAATATATTCATAAAACATTTCTCCTCTTTTTTGTTTATGCTTTTTATACCAAATGTTTAAACTTCTATATCAATTGCAATAAGCATACAAGAAGAAATATCCTAAACTCTCTCCCCCTTTTTGTCATTTCAAAAGAAAGAGAGATCAATTCAAGGCATGGGATAAAATGCTTGATACCAATAATATCAAGAGTATTTTGAATACATGTAATCAAGTATAATATGCACAATAAAGTTCACATGCATGTATTCAAGCACAAAAGTATAAATGTATCCAAAATTTAGCATTTTAGCACAAGTCACCAAATGTACTACATGAAATTTATGAGCAAAGGATAATGAATGATATGCAATCTACTCATAAATCATGCTATCATAAGAAGTGCTTAGAACCTAAAAGATCAATAGTACTTAAGCATAAATTCAATCATATGCATACAAGCTCATACCAATTGTTATGGATACTAATTGTTAAAGATATGTTATGATAAAGCATACTAATTTTTATCGCAAAACAAATCAAACAAAATTGTATTCTAAGATTTCTCCTCAATTTCAAAATAAGGATTAATCAATATAAGGCACACATAATTTTGCATGAGAGGTACAAGCTATATCAAGGATAGGCACATAAATAAGCATCTATGAAAAAAAATCTTTAGCAATTTTGATATCAATTATTACCAATTGTTAGCAATTTTATTCAACAACTTTCATAGAGCAAACATACTTTAAGCATATGAAAGATTCATTCAATACATGCATAAATGGTAATCTTTCATAAGCTATCTTATCCAAACAAGAACCAAAAGCTCATATGTATATAATAAATCACAAGTACTAATGAGCAATGAGGTTCAATTATCACCATGTCATAGCAAAAATTATTCAAGCATTTTCCAAACATGATGAGCACATAAGCTATAGCAAAGAAATAATAAAAGTATAATTATTCAAATATATTTCAAATTATTTCAATGCATAGCAAAGTACTTAACTCAAACATATGCAAGTATTCAATCATATATTTCAATCAAAATCACACAAGCATATGCAAAATGCATAAGCAATATACCTAATTAAAAAATTATGCAAGCATTTAGGCATAATTTGGTACATGCCATCTCAATAATCTCAATCAATGAACATGTATATAAATTTCAAATTTATAATTCATAATCTATGAGTCAAATCAATTTAAAGATCAAGAAATAAACATGTCCAACTCATAGGCATGTTCAAAGATTCATCTTAAACAAATATTCATGCAATGAAAACTATTAATCAAAGCAATCAAGAACTAAGCATGAATATTAATAAATCCAAGCATTTAAGAAATTTAAGACACATTCTATCAAGTAGCTTGGTGATTAATTTGTGCAAAGTGTTTAGAAATTCAAACACAATATCTCATTTTTGCATATTTAAAAGCAAGCATTTATCAAATCATGCATTAAACATTACAAATCATAGGCACATAACATAGATTCAATACAATTACCTCCATCCTTATCAAGCTATGTTGTTATGCTCATTGTACTTAAGTAAGGCTTTGAATCCTCCATTCCACATCATTTGAGCTAGTCTTTGCTGTACTTGGGCTTAATTGATGAGGATGACATGCTTTGCTTGCTATACTTGAAATTCTAAAAATGTAGGCTTATTCATGCTCATTTCAAGTTCTCCTAGCATAGGCTTAGAAAATATTCTTGACAAAGGATTTTCATTAGAAGCATCAAGAAAATCAATTGATAAAAATTATACCAATTATTAGAAAACAATTCTATATTCTAAGTCATTATAGGCAAAAGAAAATTTATTCACTAAGCACAACCAATTACAAGGGAGAGATATCCTTAAGCTAGAGGCCATATATCAATTAAAACATCGAATAGCACAAGAATGGCACTAAAACAAAAGTGTCATGTAATATGTAAAAATCAAACTTTTTAGATCAATCATGAACACAAAATAGACATATTCAATATTCATATATATTCAATAAATCCCTAAATAATATGCCAAAATAAATTTTAGGCCATATGAAAACTAAAAACTCAAGGAAAACATATTTATCATAAAAAATATATTCAAGAAAAATTTAGCACAAAAGCATAAATATGTCTACACGAATTATAAGCCATAATCAACAATGACTTAAGCTAAAAATAAGCATCATAAGAAATTCATTTACTTAAGTCATGTAACAATTATGTCAAGTCAAGAAAAATCACGTTTATCATATATACACACACTTGACAAGAATAAGAGATGAACCAATAACATGTATCATTTAAAAGCAAGTAGTTCATCATATTCAAAATCACAAATCAAGAGATATATCAATTAAGCACAAGATCCAAAATATTTCACAAAATTAATAAAATATTTAAGCACAAAAATAAGCTTATTTCACAAAAGTATTTCACAAATTAAAAAAAAAATAGACAATTTAAGCAGCTTCAAATTGCAAGTATTAAGGTCAAATTGAATCAATCATCATATGAGCACATATCTTGACCAAAAGCATAAATGAACAAATAATCAATTTATATATATCACTTAAGCACAATATGTTCATCAATTCACAAATCAAGAGTTATAACAATTTAGAATATAACAATCAAGTTTAAAAATATATATTTCACACCATCCAAGCTTTAAAAACAAATTAAGTAATTTTATTCAATATGGTCATATAAGAATGTTCAACAATTACAAATCAATATGCATAAAAATCACAAAAATCATTTCCATCATGCTAAAATCATTTTAAAAAAGTATATTTATGCAAAATACCATAGGATAAATCATTCAAAGCTTAATATGTCTAGGATATTGATTTTTGCACTTTAAAACTCATTTTTGCTTGAAATATACCTTATAAATCTCAAAACTAGTCAAGCTCATTTGTAACCAACTTGAACCATTCCAACAAGTTTCAAATGACAAAACAAAGTTGGGCAAGTGGTCATTTGGCATTAGAAACAAGGAAATAAAAAAGTCAACTCTTAATCCCTATATTTCCTTAAAAATGGCTATTAAGAAGAGCAAATATGTTTAAACACACATTTAAGCTCTTCAAACCATTTAGAAAAGTTTTATTTAACATCATAAACAATTTCAACGAGCATCTAAGACATATTTAAGAGCAAAATAAATGCATAATCAATTCATGCTCACATATATCAATAAAGCATATACCAATATCCATTAGGCATTCTATGTCTAACAAGAATAGGCAACCAAATTTTGCATAATCATTCAAGCATTCAAATTTCATCAAGAATAGGTAACCAAATTCAAATACTCTTCAAATAAAAATTTAAAGGTTACCGATCTCCATTGTGTGTCTACAGTATTCAATCTCCAATCTCACATTGTAGCTCCTTGCTCCAGCACACCTACAAGAGACAATTTCATTTGATTTTTGGTACCCAAATTGTTTTGGGTCCTTGAGAGTTAGTCACCAAAACTCTTGTTCCTTTTGGAACCCATACTTGCTTAATTCTAAATAGGACTTTTCTTCTAATAGGACAAGTATGTATAGTATGACCATGAAAATTACAAAAATTGCATTTAATCATTTTAGCACTTAAACTCTGATCTAAAAGCTCTTGTTTTTCATTCATCAAAACATCAAATTTCTTTTTCATTCATCAAAACATCAAATTGTCATTTCAAAATAAGGATCAATTTAAGGCTAACAAGGATGTTGCAATTAGAGTAAGGTTGTTTCCATTTTCTCTCAGAGACAAAGCAAAGAGCTAGCTATCTTCACTAACCTTGGGCTTTATTACAATATAGGATGATCAAGTTCAAAAGATCCTTACCAAGTTCTTCCCACCAACTTAGACTGTAAATATAAGAAATAAAATTATCACCTTTCAAGAATATGATGGTGAGATATTATATGATGCTTGGGAGAGTTATAAGGGATGTTGTGCAAATACCCACACCATGGTCTCCCATAATGGTTGCAAATTTAGATATTTTACAATGGGTTAACTCTATCCATAAGAACCACTATTGATTCAGCCATTGGAGGTGCTATCATAAGCAAGTCTGTGAAAGAAACACATAAGTTGATTAAAAAGATGTCAACCAATAATTACCAATGAAAAGCCAAGAGAAAGGTCCATAAGAAAGCAATTAGGGTATTTAAACTAGACACTCTTACTTCCATCACTTCTTAGCTGCCCATTTTGACCAAAAAAATAAAGGCCTTTGAAACCCAATCATCTATTGCCCCTATCCAAACCATCTGAAGACCATTCATGACAAGTGAAATTTACGAAGGTCTGCCTCCTTTGATAGGTGTCAGTTTAGGGTAAAAATTGTTCAAAATGTCCAAACATAAAAACCTTATAACCTTGGTTGGGAAACTACACCCTAAGAGGAAAAATTTATCATTGAAAACATTTTATCATAAGTCATCCATGATTGAGAAACCACCTTAAAAATTTAAGTTATCACCTTTAAGAGCCTAAAACTTCAAATGAGTCATCTAACCAAAGAGCTCTCTATCTTTCTTGAAAAAAATACACCCCAAGAAGAATTGATGGCCTTTATTCTTAAGAGTGGAAAAGTTCTACAAGAAAAGTTGGTCATTCATAAAGTCACCTTCAAAAACCTAATTGAGGAAATTATTATAGAATATGAAATGGATGAAGATAAAGAAAGAGAAAAACACATAGCAAAAGAAGTTCACACTAGAGAATCAGTGAGGTCACAAATAGTCCATTCACCAATCCTTTTTCCACAAAGATTTCAACATCAAAAAGAAAATAAGCAATTTGCATGATTTGCCAAAAACTTTAAAAGCCTACAAGTGACCACTTCTTTCATTGAAGCCAACAAGCATATGCCGAAATATGCCAAATTCATGTAGGAAATCCTTTCCAAGAAAAAGAGATGGGAGGACTTTGGAACAATCGCAATAGTGAAATAATACAGTGCTATCCTACAACAAGGATTGCCACCTAATCTCAAAGATCTAGAGAGTTTCACTATACTTTGCACTATTGGTAGTTAACATTTTGATAAAGCTTTATATGATATTGGTGCTAGCATTAATGTCATGCCATTGTCTATTTTTTTTTTAAAAATCAATGTGGTGGATTTGAAATCAACTTTGGTGACAATCCAACTAACTGATTAGTCCCTAAGAGGCCTTGAAAGTTTGGTGGAGGATCTATTAGTCCAAATGGGAAAACTTCTATTCCTAGTTGACTTCATAGTGTTGGACATTGAAGAAAATGTTAGTGTACCTATCATTTTGGAAAGACCCTTTCTCAAGATAGGAAAGGCCCTGATCAATAAGTAAAAAAGGGAATTCATGATGCAAGGTTCCAAAATCTATTACATAGTTTTGGTTGTCTATTGGAATGGACACTTTAGTAAAGTCTCACTTGGTTCTAGCCAAGTTGACACTTTATAGTTTCTATAAATTTTGGCACTATGGTTAAATTTCTCATACAATTAACAAGTTGGTTTGTTACTATAACTTGCATTGCCATTAAATTGATTGGATCTTCTTTTAGATGAAATGTGATCATTCTGAGATTAAAAATTGTTAGTGATATTACCTCTGAAGTGTTATTAAAATTGTTACCTCTTTGTTGTTGAAACTCATAACCTTTGCCTTTCCTTACCATTTTGGCTGCTAAAACAGGATTTGTTATAGGTATTTTTTTGCTAATTACTTCTTCAATGTCAAACAATTTGTCATGTAATTACTTGAAAGATATAGCACTTTCCCTAGCCTTCTTGTTGTTGAAATTTCTTTGTGTTCAGGTTTATGTCTATTAAGAATAAAGACTATCAAATCATCTTTTGCTATAACTATTAGAGCCAATGCTAGCTCATCTATAGTGCTTCCATTGCTTGTAAGAATTCTACTACTAATTTGTTCCTTTTTATGGATGGTGACAATTTTTTCTTGAGTGACATGATTTTCGGTTAGATTTTGTTGCAAACAAGTTTGTGAGTTTTGTCAATGCCTCATTTAAAGTCTTAGAAGTAGCAATTGAGGTATAATGGTTTTGTGATTAATATTACAATGACAGTAATATTAGTTTGCTTTGCCTAATCCACTTTAAGCATGCAAGATTTGGAGAAGTAGTGTTTTGGATGGTAATGATTGGGGCTAGACAAGGATTAGTTTTATTAACGTAATCTATCAAATCGATACCAGTTAGGAAAGTATCAAATTGTAAATGCTAAGAAAAAAAGTTGCTATTATTGAATTTGAGAGAGAATTAAGGGGCTAAGTTTATTTGAATTACTTCAAGTTGAGAGTCTGTTGTTTTGTTCGAAGCAAAAGTGATTGATACCATTTCATTGAAGGTGCTATTAAGATTAAAGAGTCTCTGATACCATATAAAAATAATACAACATGAATAAGCATCAACCTTAATTCGTTGAAGTATACTGTTGGTACTTGTATACATTTTTAAGTTATCAAAGATAAGATTGATCCTATCCTTAAAGTATGTTACAGTTCTTAATCCTACACTAAGTCTTTTATCTTAATCTGACAAAAAAGGTACATAGTAACATTTGACGTTGTACATCTAGATAATTTTAAACAAAGTCAGCTAAAGATAAGCTTTTGCTATTGTTGGACTATCCTTGAATCTAATGTTGGGATTGATTATATTTGAATGAGGGATTAATCTTGCTTTAATTGGTTCAGTTGAATTTGTTTTTAAGTTTAATTATTTATTCAACTGCTTTGCTAAGCTTTGCGTATGTAGAAGTCATGTTTTGTTGTTACACATGTTTGTTGCAAGGATCGATCTTTTGTTTTGCAACTGATTGAGAATCTACAACTGCATAAAATCAGAACAAGTAATATAAAATGAGTAGAGTATTGTTTCCATGAGATTAAAATATATGAAAGAGAACTAATTATTAAAATTATTCACCCTTAATTATATCTAGAAGATCGAAAATTAGAATGCAAATAACTAAATAACTATTTAAATTAACTAATTGAACCACAATATAACTATGCATGCTAAATAAACTTAATCTGAACTTAATAGCTTAAATTAAACAAAACAGGATGTAAATTTACATAGTAAACTTAAGAACATGTGAATTAAACTTGAACTAATATACAAGATCATCAAATAATCAACTTAAACTTAACTTACAGTGAACAGAATGGAATTAAAGCTAATTAAATCCTAAACCATGCAAGAACTATTAAACTTTGATTTACCAACTTAAACGTAACTAATTAAACTAAATTTAAACTTTAAAACCTCAAACAGAATCTAAAATAAACTTAATTGTATGCAAACAACTTAAACTTAATGGATTAAAGTTCAAACTCCAAATTACGTTAAGAAAAGAAGTTAAAGAGCACAAATTGCATGAATTAAAAAGTAATTAAAAAAATGCAAATTGAATTGAATTGAATTGAAAACATGATAGAAATTTAAGAAAGCTTAAATTGAATTGAAAACAAAATAGAACTCGTATTTAAAAGAAAACTGAAATTAACTTTGCATAAACTTAAACTAACGTGAAAAAAACTTAAAGAAGCTATCTACTACAGGTTGGGCTATCACTACAAACACTATTTCAAATTTTCCCTAAACAAAGGATAGTTATTTATAGAATAAGAATACAAAGAATCCTAAATTTAAGAGGATAAGTAGGTGGCACCTGGGGCTTTCTTTAAGAGAAAAGAATGCTTTGTAATTACTTTCAAACCCTTGGTAGCCTTCTTGAATAAGAACTCAAACTTGGACTAGACTTTAACACTTCTTAGACCTTTCTTGAATTGGGCTAAGTCTTTTTTAATAATAGAATAGATAATTAACTTTTGCTCTTGGCAACTTAGAATCTTGAAGTGTTTTATGCTCTTCTTGGACAACTTCTTCATTGGGCTTGAATCTTGAAATCAATTGGTTTGATGTCAAATTCTTAAATCTTGGACTTATACTTCTAGTTGAAAAGTTCTTAAAGAAGAAGGAAGTAAAATTCTAAGTTGTATTCTCCTCATGTGCTACCTCTTTTTTATAGTGCACTTTTATCTTCATGCAAATCCTACTCTTTGTAGGAATACACATTCAAACTAAGATTTTCTACTCAACTTAGAAAAAAACAACTCTAAATAGGATAACCAAGTGCTTTTCCTAATCAAGGTAGGAATTCCAAATCAAAGTGGGATTTTCTAATCAAAGTAGGAATCTTTATTGAAATAGGAAAACTATGGGCTATTTGGACTTTTCCAAGTTGGATAGAATTTCTAAGTCATCATGCCACATAAACCTTCAAATCATCTATCTTCACTAATGAAAAAAGACTTGCTGTAGTGCCATCCATTAGTAATCCCATACATTGCACACTACAAAGCTACCATGGACTTCCATTTAACTTGAAATTATATATCTATCCCTAATCATAGCCAAACATCCCTTATACAATTCTTGTATGAATTTTCTGAAATTTTCAAAATATTCATCAATTCTAACATCAATAGGTTTGGCAAAGTAAATCTTACAAAAATTTCTCAATCTAACTTCAAGATTTCCAAGAATCAACAAGAACACATCAAGATCAGTCCAAGATTATTCCAAATGTACTAAGAATCATACAAGATTGATAAAAAAAAAAAACTCCAATATTCTTCAAGATTCACCAAGATTCATCTTTCCTTTAAGATTTCCTACAAAACAACAAATTATGCATATTTGGGGTAAAAATAAGCTTATTTTGCCAAAAATGAAGCAAAATTAACTCATTTAAGCACTAAAGACAACTTTAAATAACTCTATTTTATAAAGCTATCAGACCCCCAAACTTGAACTTTTGCTTATCTTCAGGTAAAATAACAGGCAAAATAAAACTAAGCTAGATTAAAATACATATGCTTGAAATCATATAAACTTCTAATGCTCAGATTTAAATAAATTCCTCAAAGTTTGTATGAAGAATATAACTTAGAGAAAATCATAAGCATAAATTAAACACAAGACTAATTCAAGAATAAGCTCTCTTTAAATTGCAAATTTTCCTATATGTGTGAATAATCTATCTCATATCAGTGCAAGACATTCAATTAAAATTATGCAAACATGAAATTTTCACATCACCTCAAAAGCATACACAAATTTCATAAGTTTGCTTTTCATATATCTTTCCACTAGTGTAACCACACTTAACCACAGATTAATAGGTTTTTATTAAGCTTGTAGTGTTAGGCTAGGGTTAAGGAAAGATAAAGGAGTTTAGGCTCACAACCCCTACATATGCTTTACTTAAGATCTTTTTCTTTTATAAGAGAGCTTTTAAGAAAATTGTACACCTCCAAACTCAAAATTTTTTTTCTTTTGTTCTTTTTTTTATTCTCAAATAACAATTTCTTAATGATTTTCATATATACCTTGCTGTTTTCACATTTTTACCATTTTTCTCTTTTTTGCTTTTTTGAATTCTATTTTTTTATCTAAATGTTTTTTTTTTCAATTTTTCTTTTCTTTGTTTGCAAAAAAAATCTTAGCCCATTTTTATCTTTGCAACTCCTAGAACCGTCCTTCTCCCAAACACACATAACTCTCTTATTTTGATTTCATTGATCTCTATGGACAACTTAAAATAGAAAGATAGATAAAATAAATCAATGGCTAGGTTAATATCATGTAGGTGAAAACAAAAAAAAAGATATAAAGAAGCTTAAATGAGGTGACTAAGGATAAACATATAATGATTAGCTTCAAAGGCTAAAACAATCAAAAAATGGACTAAATCAATTCCCTAGTTAAGTGTAGTCTATGTTTCACCTCAAGAGATGCTTAAACAAATTCTAAAATAAGAACATACTTAAAAAGACCAATGCAACTCCATATTCTCACAAGCTTTAACTAAACATGCCTGTATCTCAATGATCAAGACTAAATACTAAAAAATATGAAAATATCACAATTAAAAAGAAACAAACTCAAAAACTCATTTCATGCTTTCACTACATTCATTCTTTTCTAATAAGCTATATTCAAAGTCAATGAAATCAAAATTTCTATCATTAGATTATGAGAAAATAAACAAAGAAAGCATTATAATGAGTCGAAGCATTACAATTTAAGCTAAAAAACTAAACAAATTTTGCATAAATTTTCTCTCATCCCAACTTAAGTCACACATTATCCTCAACTTGTAAAAAAATCAATATAGCATTAAAGGAAAAAGTATACTCCCTTAATTCACCAAGTTTGAATCTATACTTGTTGGATCACCTTGCATCAATAGCTTGCTTTTTGGTTAACTTTTTCCAAGCACTTCAAGTTTCTCTTCCTTCTTAAAAAACCAAAGCATATCCGTTCTTAAAAAGAGAAAACCAAAAATAATGCTTACCAACAATTTAAAAGTGGAACTTAGGTTGCTTCTTAAGCGATGCTTTAGTTATAATTGATTGCTAGACTACTTCTTTCTATGGTTAAGTGATTATCCCACACTTGATACTAGCATCCATCCACTGGATTCTTTTTCTCTTTACCACCTTTCTATTAGTAAGAACTAAGTGGTGATGGTGTTTTGTAGTAGTTAATTTATTCCCCATCTCTATAAATGTTCTAAGTATATCCCCACATATTTTAAGATAGGTTGGCATTGGCTTCAATACTAACGAAAGAGGTATCATTATGGGAAGATAGGCTTGGGCTCTAAAGCTAAAGGCTCTTCCATGGGTGGTATAGTCAAAGTGAGTGCAATGGATGATGTACCATCATCCTTTTCACTGGACATAATAAAGGTTGTTTCTAGAGGTTCAAGCAAGTTTTCAAGTAGACAACCCTCTTCAACATGCTTATCCACCCCATTCAATTCCAATTGATGTATTTAGTCTTCACAAGGATAAGAAATTGACAAGAGTAGATTATAAGGCTCAGAAACTGGTTGACCAGGACTAATGGTAATCGATTCTTCAAATTTTCAAGTCCTTTAATTAATTCATCATCTTTTAAAGTTTTTATAAACCCATACTATTCAAAATCACTACACAGCTTCATACCATACCTAAGATCAATATGCTTCTCACTATGATTACTATTTTTATGTTCATCTTCCTCTGTCAGTCACTTCTTATAGTACTTCTCATTTTCTTATAAAGTGTTAGATTCGATATTTATAGGTTAGGTTTCCTAATGGTTTGTGCTAAGTGCATTTACTAACTATTTAACCTATACTTCAAGGTTCTTAAAAGGGCTTTAGTTTTGAAGAATTAAGGCAATCTGATTTTGAAAGATTTGGTTTAACACCTCATCCATGGAAGGTTTCTTTTATTAAAGTGGGGAAGGATATTAGGATGGTGGTGGGTTATATTATGTAGGATAAAATACTATGGTGAGGGAAGGAATAAAGCTTCGATAGGATAAGTCAGGTTATACATAGGTGTTAAACTAAAGGAGTGCCCCCAATTATTATCCTATAGTAATTAGGATAACCCTCGCAACCTTGATTGTAGGTGTTTGAAAAAAAAATGATTGTTAACTATAAAAACACCCATCACTATTATAGTCCTTACAATAAACATCATATTGATTCTCGAATGAATGGATAGAAGTAGGATCATAGTTAGCACTAATGGTATCAATCTTACTAGCTAGAATAGCTACTTGTGAAGCTATAGCATTAAAGGCATCTATGTTCAACCCACTAGTAGCTCGCTTAGCCTCTAAGCAATTAGATAACCATTGAGCTTGGTAATCCTCTAAAAAATGTGTATTATAGTCCAAATAGTTCCTATCCTTATACGAATAGAACTCTAACATAAAACAAAAAAATAGATTGGTGCAAGAAAATAAATTCTGAATTATAAAAAATTTGTGTTAGTATCAATATTAATTCTTCATCTTTGATCCTTAGCAACTGTGCTAAAACCTTCATTGAAAGTCTGCAATTACACAAAATCGAACAAGTAATATAGAATGAATAGAGTATCATTCCCATAGAGATTGAAATATATGGAAAAGAACTAATATTGAAATTGTTCACCCTTAATTATATCCAAAAGATCAAACATTAGAATGCAACATAACTAAATAACTATTTAAATTAACTAACTAAATTACAACCTAACTAAGCATGCAAAATAAACTCAATCTAAACTTAACAACTTAAATTTACAAAACATAATGTAAATTTACTTAGTAAACTTACAAACATGTAAATTAAACCTAAATTAATATCGAATATCATAAACTAATCAACTTAAACTTAAATCACAATGAAGAAAATTGAATTACAGCCAATTGAATCATAAGACATGCAAGAACTATTAAACTTTTATTTAACAATCTAAACTTAATTAATTAAACTTAATTTTAACTTTAAAACTTTAAACAAAGTCTGAATTCAACTTAAGTGCATGCAAACAACTTAAGCTTAATGAATTAAACTTCAAACCAAAAATTAAATTATGAATAGAACTTAAAAAACACAAATTGCATGAAATAAAAGCACTTAAAAAGAGAAAATGCAAATTGAATTGAATTAAAAGTAAGGAATAATTTTTATTAAAGCTTAAATTGAATTGAAAACAAAATAGAACTTGAATTTTAAAGAAAACTGAAATTGAACTTAACATAAACTTAAAATAACATGAAGGAAACTTAAAACATGAAAAGTAAAGAACAAGAAAACTTAAAGAAGCTAACTATTTCAAGTTGGCCTATGACTCCAAAGCCTATTTCAATTTTTCCCTAAACAAAGGATAGTTATTTATAAAACAAAAATATAAAGAATCCTAAAGTTAGAAAGATAGGTAGATGCTGGCTAGGGCTTTCTTCAAGAGAAAAAATGCTTTTTAATTACTTCTAAACCCTTGGTAGGCTTCTTGAATAGGAACTCCAAGTTGGACTAAGCTTTAGCACTTGTTGGACCTTTCTTAAATTGGGCTAAGTCTTCTTGAATAATAGAATGGACAATTGACCTTTTCTCTTAGCAGCCCATAATCTTGAAATGTTTTGGGCTCTTTTTAGACAACTTATTCCATTAGGCTTCAATCTTGAAATTAGTTGGTCATAGATCAGATTCTTAGATCTTGGACTTATGCTTCGAGTTGAAAAGTTTTTAGAGAAGAGAGAAATAAAATTATAGGTTGTGCTCTCCCAATGTTCTACCCCCTCTTTACAGTGTTCTTTTATCTTCATGCAAATCTTACCCTTGATAAGAATACCTATTCAAACTAGGATTTTATACTCAACATAGAAAAAATAATTCAAAGTAGGATAACCAAGTGCTCTTCTTAGTCAAGGTAGGAATTCCAAGTCAATGTGGGATTTTCTAATCAAAGTAGGAATCCTTTTTGAATTAGGAAAACTAAAGGCTATTTGGACTTTTTAAAGTATGGACATAACTTCAAAGTCATCATGTCACATAGGCCTATAAATAATTTCTCTTGGCCAATGAGAAAAGACTTACTGTTATGTTATCCATATAAGCTACTATGGACTTACATTTAATTGAAATTATATATCTATCCTTAATCATAGCCAAACATCCCTTACATGATTCTTACATCAATTTTATGAAATTTTCAGCAAGATTCATCAATTCTAACTTCAATAGGTTTGGCAAAGCAAATCTTGCAAAAAATTATCAAATCCAACTACAAGATTTCTAAAAATCAACAAGAACACATCAAGATCAGTACAATACTACTCCAAATGTACCCAAAAAATTCAAGATTGATCAAGAAATTTCAAGTGATAGCACCTTAAAATATAGTGTTTTTACATACTAAAATTGGTGCTAAATTTTAAATTTTGGATGATATTTGGAATTTTTCATTTTGTTTTCATGATTTTAGGATTTCAAGCTAGTGGACTTAGTTTTTATGTAAACCATGCATGTATACAATCAAAAGCACATATAGCCATATCTTGGAAACCTATAGCCAAACCTTATTGGCCAATTTCATTCAACCATATGACTAAAAAGGAGTTTTAAATGCATAAAGACACTTTCAACTCTCCTATGGTATTCAGCCAAAGCAAAAATTCGATAAGGTTCCAAGCATTTCAAGTTCACATAGACTTTATGTATTCGGTTAAAGAAGATTTTATCCAAGAATGACCATTTTGTTTAGCCATGAAAAAATTTAAATGAATAAGGACTCCTATCTTTTATCTTTCATTCAACTAAGACACAATCTAAGAAGATTCATGCAACTTCAACCTAACATAAAGACTAGTCACAGGCTTCGACCTAAGACTCAAAATCTGTGTGGCCTTAGGCTTGGAATCACCTCTTTTTTGCCTAAGTTAACTTAAAACACAAGTGTACGGGCATTAGAACAACTGGAAGGACATAATGCACAAGTTTGAGAGAACAAGAGAATTACTGGAATATGTACTATATATTACTAAAGCAAAATGTTTGATGATGTACAAAGAAAGGTGGGGCAACCCTCTATTTATAGTTGAGGTCCCTAGCTCTACTTATGGCTAGCTCCTAAAACTAAGGGATTATAATATCTCTTAGAAATCAAGGATTACACATATTACACATTAATACAAAAAGCTCATCTTAATTTTTAGGGTCAACCAAATCCTGCTAAAGGCTTCTATTGATCCTGGCTGCTTTTAAAAGATCTTGGAGTGCACTTACTCTCTTGGGCCCTCCTAAGTGTGGTGCAAGCATCTTACGGGCTTAGCCCTGACTATACGAGTAGTTTAGACTCTTCTCCAAGGCCTAGTGCTCAAACCCTCACCAGTGTCCTTGGTGCTTGAGTATTAACCTCTGGTGCTCAATCCTATGCACCTGGTTCGTTGGCCCAGGGCATGACATTCTCTCTCACTTGATTGAATGATGCCCTCGTCACGTCCTCTATATGCAACTTTCTGATCTGGTCCTAAAATTGCCATAAATCTTTTGCTAGCTCCCATCTCTTTTCACTAGCCGAAAGTCCTTTTTAGCGCACCAAGTACTCTTATCTTGTCATGGGTCAAGACTCAACCTCTAGGCCCGCATGA
The DNA here is from genome assembly GCF_047325235.1 of Durio zibethinus. Classification (NCBI taxonomy): domain Eukaryota; kingdom Viridiplantae; phylum Streptophyta; class Magnoliopsida; order Malvales; family Malvaceae; genus Durio; species Durio zibethinus. The sequence goes on from NC_143166.1 coordinate 24,718,445, forward strand.
CTTTAGGACCAGGGCATGCACTCATCTAGCATCCCAGATTAGCCTACCTATCATGGTTCACACCTTTGTGAAGTATTGTACTTTTTGGCCCATTTGGCCTCATAGTTTTATCCCACAAAAGGTACCTCACAAGGAAGGGAATTTGTGAACCCTTATATCCCAAGACTAACTCTAGTACGCAACTGATGTGGGATTTATGGCTCTTCTTTAGGACCATGACATCTAAGGATGTTTATGATTTATAGGGACTCTTTTATTTACCTTTTGAAGAATCATAATAAAAAGAGGACTCTTATCATTTGAATTGAAAGAATCTGGATGAAATTCGAACACATTGTCTTGTAATCCAAAAGCTAGACAAACCTATCTAGAAGAATGGCTCAAGATAGAAGCTACAAAGATCAAAAGGCCAAGATTAAATCCCAAGAGATCATTCAACCAATAACACTCCACCATGAAGAGTCCCATTCGACCATGATGTTTTGAAGACCAAGATTGAGCCTTATCATGTAGAATTTGAATTTAAAAACAATTCTAGTAATCCTATCCCCTTATGGTCGAAACTATAAATAAGGAGGCCATTCACCTCATTTCAGCATCCCTCATCTCATTTTTCTCCTATCTTCTTTTTTTTCTTAGTTTTTTTCTTTAGTTTTTAGCTTAGATTAGTTATTGGCTTAAGTGATAGATTTGCTAATAAAAAAAGCTTTGTTCAAATTCTTTTTTTTTAATTCAAAAGTATTTTTCAAAGATCTCTTTTTCATTACTTTTAATTTCAAATATTGTTTTTACTTTGTTATTTTTGGCAATCATATTCTTTTCTAATATTTTGTTCTTAAAATTTTGTTTTATACAAGATTAGTATCGGCCCTTAATTTTCTCTACAAGATTTCATGCAATTTAGTTTTCTTACTCTTTTATGCAATTCTATACTAGTTGACCTTCATCATTTGTTCTTATTTTTTAAGTCGTTTTCTTTAGTTTTTGGCTATATTCTTTTACTTCCTAAATGACAGCTGGTTAAGTGAAATCTAAATCCTACATTGCTTTCCAATCTTCTATTTATTTAGATCTATAGCCAAACTTAAGTTTTCATTTGTTTAGATATAGAATTTTAAGATCTTGCCATTGGTGCTTGAAAAACTACCCAATATTTAAAATCTATAATCTTTTAGGAGATGATACTAGAATATCTTCATTTTATTACTCGATTTGTGCACATGCAGGCTATACAAAAAGTAGTAATCAATTTTTTGACATCTTTGTCAAAGATTATAGTAATGTTCTCAATATCGGTAAGGATTTCTTAAACTTTTATAATCAAACTTTTTTTTTTAGTTGATCTTTTCTTTTTTTTATATTTTCTTATTTGCATGCACAAATCTAAAAGTGTTGATTTAGCTCTAATCGGTCAAGAAATTGAAAGGCCTTTAGAAGAAGAAGCAAATAGCAATCAGCACCACCTACAACACCAATGACCAATACAAATAATGAGGCTCAAAGAACACCTTAAAAGATTATACAGTTTCCAATTCTGATGGTTTTCAACAATCCATTAGAAGGCCAGCTATTCAAGCCCACAACTTTAAGATCAAGCCTTCAATAATACAAAGAGTCCAAACTTCTATGTAGTTTGGAAGACTACCAAGTGATGATCTTAACCTTCAACTTTATAATTTTCTTAAATTATGTGATACTTTTTGCTATAATGGTGTTTCTAGTGAAGCTATTGTGCTAAAAGTTTTTCATTTTTCTCTCTGGGACAAGCTTTCAATAATATAAATAGTCCAAACTTTTGTATAGTTTGGATGACTACCAAGCAATGATCCTAACCTTCAACTTTATAAATTTTCTTGAATTATGTGATACTTTCACTACAATGGTGTTTTTAGTGAAGCTATTATACCAAAACCTTTTCATTTTTCTCTCAGGGACAAGGCAAAAAGTTGGTTGACATCACTACCACCTAGTTCTATCAAAATATGGTATGATTTGGTACAAAAGATTTTGGCAAAGTTTTTCTCATTAGCCAAAATAACCAAATTAAGGGATGAGATCTCCACATTTCTATAAGCATATGGTGAAGCACTATATGATGCATGAGAAATATTCAAAGAGTTGCTAAGGAAGTGCTTACATCATGGTCTACCCCAATGGCTGCAAACCTAAATTTTTCCTATTGGTCTTACACCACCTATGAGAATCACTTTGGACTTCACTATTGAAGGGCAATTATGGGTAAGACTTCTAAGGAAACCAATGAGCTAATTGAAGAGATGGCTACTAATAACTATCGATGGGGCATGGATAGTAAGGTAAGTAGGAAATCAACTAGTTTATTTGAGATAGATGCAATCACCTCCATCAATTCCTCGTTAGCTACCCTAACCAAAAAGATAAAAGCCCTAAGAGGCCAACCTTAAATGTGAAAGCAATCCAAAACCCTTTTATTTCTTGTGATATCTATGAAGAAAACCATTCTAGTGAAAGATGTCAGTTCAAGATAGAACTTGTCCAATACATCTAACAATCTAAGCTTAACCACAATCCCTATAGTAATACCTACAACATTGGATGGTGAAACCACCCTAATGTTTTTTGGAACCAACCAAACCACCAATCCACCAACAACCAAAATAATAACTATCACCCTAATCCACCAACTTACAACCCACCCCAAGAAAAGAAACTTATTTTTAAAGATATATTGACCTAATTGATGCAAGCCAACAATGTTAACATCTAAAACCAAGCTGCATCGATCAAAAACTTTAAAAACCAGATAAGTCAACTAGCTTAAGTTATATCCAACTGCTTTGTAGGTATCTTGCCTAGCAATATTGAATCCAACCCTAAAAGACAAGGTAAGAAAACATGTAATGCTATTTATTCTTTAAAGATTTTATGATGGTGGATTCTGATTAGGAGGATGATTTCATAGATGAACCTATAATGGTAAACCTCTCCAGTTTTATGAAACAACCTAAGGTAAAATTTGTGAGAGAAAAAGAAATACTAGAAAATGAAGAACTTATAAGATATGGAAGAAAAATTTTAGAGGGTTTTAACCTTATGACACTGAAGGCCCTTAAAAACATTAAATCTTATAAGGAAGACCATGAAGAAGAAAATACTAAGATGGAATATGAAGAAGATCCTGAAGAATACATTGAAAGATTTATTGAAGAAGGGCAGATGCTATTGCAAAAAGGGATAGCATTATTAAAAAGCATTTAATCTGAACCTAAGGAGGCAATTCAAGAAATAGTTGAAGAGGGGACAATCCAAGAAGAAGTAAGTCAAGAGGTAGAATTTCATAAGAAAAAAGTGGAAGAGAAAGTGCAAGCAAAGTGAAGGATGACTTCAAAAATGTATAGGTAGTGTTTTAACATAGCACCACCTTCTCCAAGGCCTACTCAAAAAAAGCTACTTGAAGAATTAAAAGAAGCCACATTTTTTAAAGATTGTAACCCTGAACTTCAACAACTTTTACCGAAAAAGAAAAAAACTCTAAGGAGTTTTACTATTCCTTACAAAGTTGAAAATTTAAAATTTGATCTTTATGATCTTGGCTTGAGCATAAGCCTAATACCTTTAAATATTTTTATACAGTTAAGCTGTGGAGAGTTGAAGCCTGTAAAATTCAACCTTAAATTTACTGATCAGTCTACTAAGCTACCATAAAGGATGTTGGAAAATACACTTCTGAAAGTTAGTAAGTATGCATTCTTTATGGATTTCACTATTTTAGACATGAAAGATGATAAAGCTCCATTACCATTAGGAAGACATTTCCTATTGACTACCAAAGCTTTAATAAATGTTTACAACACTATCTTTACCTTTAGATTTAAAAATAAAAAGCTACAGTTTATGACTATAGGGTGTGATGTTCTCAGAGATGAAGATGATGTTAATGTAGTCAAGGTCAAGAAAAACCTTAAGGATTCTAACTTAGTAGATAAACCTCTTGACCCTCTGATACAAACCCATTTGGCAACCCATAGCTCTAGCAATGTCAAACCCATGAGGAAATCAAGCTCTGTTTATGTTATTTCTATTAGGAAAGTTAATAAACCTCCTAAAACCAATTCTATTTATGTCATTCCTCAGAGAATGAGAAAACAAGGTAAACTCCCTCCTAAAGGGATAAGATGATTTTGTTAGATTTAAGATGGTCAAGCTTATCTAAAACTAGTGTTATTAGGGTGGCAACCTAAAGTTTATTTTCCAAGTTTATGTTTTCTTTATTTTTATTAGGACAAGTATGTTTTAATGTTGTGTGTTTAAGTTGTTTTTGTAGAAATAAAGTGAAGCAATAAGGATATCTGATTGTTGCTTTTTGTATAAAGCCTGGAAACCCATAGATCAAGTAATAAAGTGGTATATTCCAAGTATCATCTGTTTAGAGATTATAAAATGTAATGTTAGGTAGTTTAAAAGTACAAGGTAAAAGGCTAAGATCCTATATCTAAACAAATGAATGTTTAGGGTTTTAGGATTACATGGTTTAAATTGATAGGTGTCAAGTTAAGATTAAAGGTGATGTATGGTAGGGTTCCTAAACTTCACCAAATGTCACTTGGGAAGCCAAGATTAATGCCAACAACTAATCCTAAAACCAAAACTTAAAAGATTGCAAAGTAAAGAATTAAAAGATTATAAATAAGAATGTCAGATTGTTTTTTAAGAAAATAAAGGTTGCATGAAAGAAATTAAACAAAAAGAAACATGTAGCTAAATCTTGTAAAAGAAAATAAAGAAAACTTGGATCAATCTTGGAAAAGAATGCTTTAGCCAAAATTAAAGAAAAGAAGAAACAAGATTTTATGAACAAGAAAACAAGAAAAGAGATCTCTGAATGAAAATACTTCTTGATTGAAAAAAGATTTAACGAACAAAAACTTAGTAATTGGTAAATCTATCACCTAAGCCAATAGCTTAAACAAAAGAATTAAAGAACTAAAGAAACTTAAAAACTAAAAGAAAGAAGAGAAGTAAGAAAAAAGATGATGAAACAAGTGAATGGCCTTGCCTATTTATAAGAATGGGTTCAGCTAAATGGGTGGGCTTTACAAGTGATTGAGTTTAATTCAAAAACTAAGAGATAAAGCTCTATCTTAATCCTCAAGGTTGCATCAAAAATCAAACTCTTCATTCTTGAAATGCTTTGGCCGAATGTGATGATCTTGGCCTTTGATCTTCATATGATGCAATCTTGAATAATCCCTCGGTTTGGCTAAGATGAGATTTCAAAAGGAGATAAGCTACATTATATTCAAACTCTTGATCTTCAAAGTGATAAAGTCATTATCTTGTCAAAACTCTTCAAAACAAAGCAAAAGACTCATGATTAGCTTCAAACTCCTCTTGGTCGAATGGATTGAGCTTGGAGTGTCTAAATGCTTGCAAATTTTCTTCCCTCTTACATAGCTAAATGTGATAGTGTCTTTATATAAGTCATTTTTTTTTTCTTCAACTTCTTGGACTTTGAAAAATTAAGAGCTGTTTTTACAAACTTGATTTGTGAGGCATTCATTATTGCTTTGTATTTTTGGCCTTTTCTTAATGATAGCCATTTTTTAGCTTTATTAAGCTTTGCCTTTGCTTTTGTTGATTTTCTTTTTCTTTCCTTGCACCTCTCTTCCTCTTAAATACAAGAATATGTCCATGATACACAAGTAAGTATAGTGGGTTAGGACAACAAAAGAAATGAAAATAATCAAAGAAAATGCTTATTGGGCTTACAATGTGGCTAAATAAACAAAGAAAAGGATTTCGACTCAAGGGTTGAGCAAGTAAATTCTAAAGCACTTATTCAAATCTTAAATTTCATGCAAGTTCATATTTCACAAACCTTCACAAAAATTATAGCATTTCATATAAAGAGAATAGAGATGTATGCATAATAATCATATCTAAAGTAAAGACATGCTTAACAATTCTTTTCAAGTTCTGGTATATCTATAATTAAACTTTATATCATACTTTAGTCATTCAAGAGAGTATATATAATTTCCTACTAAGTGAACATCATAATGAAGTTTAGCAAGCCAATTTGGTTTGAAAAGCAAAAATGAGTTAAAATAAAAAGGTTTTCTTTTTCCCCTACACTTAAATGAAAACATATATCAATAACTCAAAGGAAAAAGAAATACTCCCAAAAATTTTTCAAGGTCGAATATCCATGATGCATCCTCCTTGCTTCTCTTCATCCTTTAAAACAAAAAAAAAAAAACTCATACAAAAACATTAAAACATGCATGTCGTAAAAGTAAAAGAATCATAAAGCATAACCATTAAAGTAGAGTAATGGAAGATGACAATGGAACTTGTCATCTTTCATATCTAAAATAGAAAAATCCATAGAAAAAGCATTTTTCCAATATTCACCAAGACATTTTTTAGCATCCATTGTGGTAACTTAGAAGATTGATTAGTGAAATTAATGTTAAATGTAAGAGGTTTAAGCTCTCGATAACCTAGCTGCATGAAAACATTCATAGGCAATAAATTTATACTTGAACTAATATCACCAAAAGCATAAAAGAATTTCAATTTTTCAATCATGCAGGTATAGTAAAACTCTCTAGATCTTTTAACTTTTCAAATAGGAGTTGCTGAAGCTTTGGGTTGCAACCATTTAAGAATGTGGCTTCTTTTAGTTCATTGAGCAACTCATTGAGAATAGGCCTTGGTGCAAGTGGGTTAACATTAAAACACAACCTATACATTCTGGCAGTCATCTTTGGCCTTTGTTAAACTTTCTCTTGAATATCTTATTTTTTTTCTTTTTTTTTTCTTTAAGATCTTCTACTTAGGGACCTTCTTCTAGCATTACCCCTTTTCTTTGGTTATTTTGGGCAAGCATATCTTGGGCTATTTCTTCAGGTAAAATACTTTCTACTAATGCTCTCCTTACTTGCAACAGCATTTGTTCTTCTTTAAGAGACCCTTTAATGTATTCTTCTAGATCTTCCTTATAGTTCATCTCATTTTTTTCTTTCTTAAGGTTTTTTTCATAAGTTTCAAAAACTTCAAGGGTTTTTAATGCCATGGGGTCAAAACCTTCCAAGATTTCTCTAACAAGTCTTAAAAGCTCTTCATATTTCAGAATACCCTTTTTTCTAATAAAATCCACTTTTGGTTATCTTATAAAGCTGGATAGGTTGACTATAATGGATTTATCATCTTTTTCATTATAATCGTCCATCATAACATCCCCAAAGAATATGCTGCCTTAAATCCCTTATTTTTTTTATCTTTTAAGGCTAGTTTAAGTGTTACTAATCAAGGTACCTACTGGGTGATTTGCCATGGCTTGGGCAAGTTGACCTATTTAATTTTCTAGGTTTTTATGGATGCAACATAGCTTTGAATATTGGCATTGTTAGCTTACATCAACTAGATCAACATGTCTTTAAAGGTAAGTTTCTTTTCTTAGGGTGGGTTATAGTTTGGTGGATTAAGGCAGTAGTTGTTGGTTTAGTTTTTGGTGGCTTGGTGGATTGGGGTGATAACATTTGGTTTGGCTGTTAGTGGATTGGTTCTAAGAAAAGTTAAAGTGGTTTCGATAGTCAAGATTGTAGGTATTGCTATAAGTATTGTTACTTAATTTCATTTATTGGGTGTAATGGACAAGTTCTATGATAAATTGGCATCTTTTTTAAAAATAGGGTCTTTCACATATGCTACAGGATATAAAGAGACTTTATATGGTATTAATAGGGTTGGCTTGTGTTTGATTTCCTAGGGCATCAATCTTTTTTTTAAAGACACCAATTGGGAGTTAATGGAAGTAAACTTCAAATAAACTAGCAAATTTTTTATTGACTTTTCTTTCCATGCCCCATGGTAATTATTGGCAACTATCTCTTCTATTAGCTCATTAGCCTTCTCAGGAGGCTTGTTCATTATAGCCCCTTCAGTAGTCAAATCTAAGGTGGTCCTCATGAGTGGTGTAAAACCATTGTAAAAAAATCTAAATTTAGTAAACCATGATATGGGCATTTTTTAAGCAATTCTTTAAAACTCTCCCATCCATCATACAAAGTTTCACCATCAACTTGCATAAAAGTGGTAATCTCATTCCTTAGTTTTGCAATCTTTGTTGGTGGAAAAATTTTGCCAAAAATTTCTAAACTAGATCATCCCATGTTGTAATTGAGCCTAGTGGTAAAGAAGATAGCCAACTTTTCACTTTGTCCCTAAGAGAAAAAAGAATAATCTTAGTCTAATTGCTTTCTTAGAAACACCATTGTAATAAAAAGTATCACAAAGTTCAATAAAATTAGAAAGATGTAAATTTGGATCATCACTTGGTAGTCCTTAAACTGCACAAAAGTTTGGATCATTTGTATAATTGAAGGCTTTATCTCAAAGTTATTGGCTTGAATAGTTAGCCTTTGAATAGATGGCTGAAAACCATTTACATTGGGAACTGCTTAGTCCCTCAAAGTTTTTTGCCCTTCATTATTTGCATTCGTCATTGGAGCAGGTGCTGGTGGTGTTGATTACTCTTTTCTTTTTCTTCTAAAAGTTCTTTATATCTCTTGATCAATTAGAGCTAAGTCAACACTTTTGGATCTGCACATGCAAACAAGAAAAAGATCAAAGAAAAGTAAAAAGAAAAAGAAAATAAATAAAAAAAGAGTTTAGATTATAAGAGCTTAGGAATTCTTTATTGATATTACAAACACTATTATAATCCTCGGCATCGATGCCAAAAACTTGATTGCTAGTTTTGTATAGAGCCTGCAAGCACACAGATCAGTATGAAAGTAGAGTATTCCAAGTCTAATCTCCTTAAGAATTATAGAATGTAATGTTGGGTAGTTCACAAATACCAAAGGTGAAAGGTTGAAATCCTATATCTAAACAAATGAATATTCAAGGTTTTTGGGATATATGGTTTAAATACACAGGGATCAAGTAAAGATTAAAGGTGATGTACAGTAGGGTTCTTAAACTTCATTGATTGTCACTTAGAAAGCCAAGTTTAAAGCCAACAACTAATCCTAAAATCGAAACTTAAAAATTACAAAGTAAAGAATTAAAAGATTGTAAACAAGAATACCGAATTGCTTTTGAAAAAAATAAAGGTTGGATGAAAGAAATTAAAGAAAAAGAAAGACCATGTAATCGAATCTTGCAAAGAAAATAAAGAAAACTTGGATCAATCTTGGAAAAGAATGCTTTGGCTAAAATTAAAGAAAACAAGAAACAAGATTTTATGAATGAGAAAATAAGAAAATAGATCTTTAAATGAAAATACTTCTTGACTGAAAAAAGATATAAAGAAAAAAAACTTGGTAATTGGAAAATCTATTACCTAAGCCGATACCTTAACTAAAAGAAGTAAAGAACTAAAGAAACTTAGAAACTAAAAGAAAAAAGAGAAGTGAGAAGAGGGATGATGAAACAAGTGAATGGCCATGCCTATTTATAGGCATAGGTTCAACGAAAGGGGTGGGTTTTGCAAGTGATTGAGTTTAATTCAAAAACTAGGAGATAAAGTTGTATCTTAATCCTTAAGGTTGCATAAAAAAAATCAAACTCTTCATTCTTGAAATGCTTTGGCAGAATGTGATAATGTTGGCCCTTAATCTTTATATGATGCAATCTTGATCAATCCCTAGGTTCGGCTAAGATGAGATTTCATAAAGAGATAAGTTGCATTTTATTCAAACTTTTGATCTTCAAAGTGATAAAGTCCTTATCTTGTCAAAACTCTTCAAGACAAAGTAAAAGGCTCATGATTGGCTTCAAACTTCTTTTGGCCAAATGGATTGAGCTTGGAGATTCCAAATGCTTGGAAATTTTCCTTTCTTCTTACATAGTCGAATGTGATAGTGTCCTTATGCAAGTCATTCTTTTCATGGCTTATTAAAGAATCATGATGTTATCTCACAAATTCACCTTTGCTGAATGGAATAGGATTCAATTAGGCTTGTGCATGCTTAAACTTAGACCAATGGTGGGTGGCATAGAGCTTCCATGGTTGGGCCAAATGTGAGTTTTGAATGATTACATACATGGCTTGCATGAAAAAGAGTCTTGAGCTTGAAAAACCTAAAGCTATGAACATAGCATGAAAAGCAAAAAAAATCATCCAAAAATTTAAATTTTAGCACCATTTTAACATGTAAATTCTCTATATATTTTGGTGCATCAATATCTCATGAAGATTCAACCTTGAAGTAAATTTAGGGAGTATTTCTTTTTCCTTTGATTTTTATTTTGATACATTATTCAATTTAAGTGTGAGGGAGAAAAGAATGCTTTATAAACTTAAATGATTTTTGATAATTATGGTTCCATCTTTGCTTTTAAACCAATAATACTAGATCTCATTGATATGCACACTTAGTTGATTTTGCATGGCTTTCTAAGATTGACTTAAGTATGATATGAAGTTTGATTATGAATATGGTGGAACTTGAAATGAATTCTTAAGCATGTTTCTCATTGGATATGATTTTTATACATATGTTTTTATTCTCTTTTAAGGAAATGCTTTGATTCTTACGAAAAGTTTCTGGGATGTGGATTTGCATGACATTTGAAAATATGAATAAGCATTCTAGAATTCACCTACTCAACCTTTGAGGTGAAATCCTAGGCTGTATTTGACTTAAAAGATGATCTAGGTAGTTTTTTGGATCATTGGAGCCTTTTACCAATTGTTTTATTTTGATGCATCCTTGTACCTTTATTTTAGGCCTATTATATTATTCCTTTTTTTTTGTTTATTTAGCCACATAATAAGCTAATAAGCCTTTTTTTTCATTATTATCCCGTTTTTCTTTCATTATTACCCTATCTTTTGTTTTACCTAACCCAATTATGCTTACTTGTGTATTATAGACATATTTTTATATTTGAGAATAAGGGAGGCACAAGGAAAAAAAGAAAAAAAATTACAAAAGCAAAGGCAAATCCTAATAAAGCAAAAAATGGCTAATTTTCCAAAAAAAAAAGAGATATTATGAATAAAGAATAAAGTGATGCCTTAAAAGTAAAAAGTCTCAGAAAGAGCTTTCAATTGTTCAAAGTCTAAAAAAATTCAAAGAAAGTAAGCTTAAGGTTTTGAGCCTAAAATTTTCTTTTTCCTACCTTGACCCAAGCTTTACATTACAAGTCAAAAAGACCTTTTAATCTTGACTCAAGTATATAAGTCTAACATTAGTGGAGAGGAAAGAGGAAAGTGAACATATGAAGTCTATTCTATCTTTGAATTAAAATGTGATGAAATGTTTTGCATTCTTTTTATTTGAGTTATATGCATGAATTAAAGATTGAGTAGATGTATAGGTGTAAAGAATATATGTGTAAAGACCATAAGATATTGGTAGCTTGTTTTTGAAGGAATTTATTATAACTCTATGTTTATATTCAACTTTGTATTATGCTATATTGCATGATAGGAATTTTTGGTAATTCTTCACTTTGAAAGTATGTATAATGATTTATAGTTTTGTTGATTTAAGGATTTTGCTTGAGGACAAGCAAAGATTTAAGTGTGGAGGTATGATAGCACCTTAACATATAATGTTTTTATTTACTAAAATTGGTGCTAAATTTTAAATTTTTGTTATTTTGGTTACCTTTCATGTTGTTTTCATGATTTCAGGGTTTCAAGCTATTAGACTTAGTTTTCATGCAAACCAGGTATGTATACATGTAAAAACACATATGGCCATATTTTGGAAGCCTATAGCTGAAACCTATTGCCCTAAGGGGGCCCAATTTCATACAACCATGTGGCCAAGAAAAAGTTTTAAATGCACATGGACACTTCAAAATCTCTTATGGCATTTGGCCAAAGCAAAAATTCAAAAAAGGTTCCTAGCATTTTCAAGTTCACATGGGCTTTATTTATCTGGCCAAATAAGATTTTATCCAATAATGACTCTTTTTGCTTTGCCATGAAGAAATTTAAATAAATAAGGATTCCTATCTCTTATCTCCTATTCAGTTAAGACACGATCCAAGAGGATTTCATGCAACTTTAACCCAACATGGAGACTAGATACATTCAACTAAGGATGTTTGTGATGGACAAGACTCTTTTGCTTGCTCTTTAAAGAATCACGATAAAAGGAGGACTCTTGCCATTTGAATTGAAAGAGTTTGGATGAAATTCAAATGCATTGTCTTGTAATCCAAGAGCTAGCCAAACCTCTCTAGAAAAATGGATTAAGATGGAAGCTGCAAATATCAAAAGGCCAAGATTAAATCCCAAAAAACCATTCAGCCAAGACCTTTCCTCCATGAAGAGTCTAATTCGACCATGATGCTTTAGAGAATTTAAATTTAAATATAATTTTTGTAATCCTACCCTCTTATGGTTGAATCCCTCACTATAAATAAGGAGCCCATTCACCTCATTTCATCATCCCTCATCTTAATCTTCTCCTCCTTTCTCTCTTCTCTTAGTTCTTTTATTTAGTGTTTAGCTTAGATTAGTTATTGGCTTAGGTGACAGATTTTTCAACAACAAAAGTTTTGTTCAAATTCTTTTCTTTTAATTCAAGAAGTGTTTTTCAAATATCTCATTTCATTACTTTTAATTTCAAACCCTGTTTTTACTTTCTTATTTTCGACAATCATATTCTTTTCTAATCTTTTGCTTTTCAAATTATTTTTTATGCAAGATTAGTTTCAGCCATTGCTTTTCTTAACAAGATTTCATGCAATTTAGTTTTCTTACTCTTTTATGCAATTTTATACCATTCGACCTTTATCATTTGTTCTTATTTTCCTAGTTGTTTTCTTTTGTTTTTAGCTATATTCTTTTACTTCTAAGTGATAGTCAGTTAAGTAAAATTTATAGCCTAGATTGCTTTCCAATCTTCTGTTTATTTAGATCTACAACCAAACCCAAGTTTTCATCTGTTTACATATAAAATTTTAAGATCTCACCATTAATACTTGAAGAACTACCCAACATTTACAATCTATAATCTCTTAGGAAATGATACCGGAATATTTCCATTTTACTACCTAATCTATCCACTTTAAGACTATACAAAAAGCAACAATCACCAAGATTCTTCAAGATTCATTAAGATTCAAGATTTTTCAAGATTTTCTAGAAAACAGCAAATTAAGCACATTAGGAATAAAAAAAATCTTATTTTACCCAAGGCAAACCAAAATTAACTCATTTAAGCACTAAAAACAAGTCTAAATAATTCTATTTTATAAGTTATTAGTGGATATTATGCTAAATGTATTAGTGCTATTTATGATTGGTTTTAATACACTTCACTTTCCCTTTCATACTTAAAGCTTGCATCGGTCTCCACACAGGCTACGAAGCTCATGCATTCATAATCAAACTTGGTTCGCATTCTGACGTTTATATAAACAATGCATTGATCAAATTTTATGGCTAGTTTGGGTTAATGGCAAAGGCACTCAATTGTTTGATAAAATGCCTGAGAAAATTTTGGTTTCTTAGCCTAGTATGATCTTTTTTTTTTTTTACAGTATTAATTTTGGGTACAAAGCTTTTGGTTTGTTTCAAGAAATGCAATTGGTGGAAAATTTTAAACTAGATGAAAGTTACCATTCTTAGTGTAATATTTTTTGTTTTGAAGTTACGGACTTTAGAGTTTGGTAAATGGGTTGATTTGTTTATTTCAAGAAATGCATTGAAACACATCATTTCACTGGGTACTGCATTGATTGATATGATTCAAGATGTGGCTCTATTAATGATTCTGTAAAAATTTTTAAAAGAATGCGTGTGAAAAATGTATTGACTTGGACAGTGTTGATTAATGGGCTGGTTGTTCACAAGGGCAATAAAAAGCATTAGATGTGTTATATGAGATTGAAAAAATTAGCTTCAAGCTTGATCATGTTACTTTTAATGTTATTTTACTAGATTGTAGTCATAGGGGACTTATGGACTATAGATAAGGGGTTTAAGAGTATTAAGATGGATTATGGTGTAAAACCTATGATTGTATGGTTGTATGTTTGATTTTCTTGGTCGTGCAGGGTTGTTTTACAAAGCTTTTGAATTTATGGATAGAAAGCCTACTAGGCCAAATGTTGTTATTTTAAGGCATTTGTTGAAAGCTTGTGTGAAACATAATGAGCTTATATTGGCTAAGAAAATGAATGAGAGGATTTTTTAGCTAGACCCTAATCATGATGGTGATTATGTGCTTTTATCAAATGCATTTGATGGAGTTGGTAGATGGGTTGAGAAAGCAATTGTGAGAAATTTGATAAGGAAGAAGAAAATTAGGAAGAATCCTAGCTATAGTTTGTTTAGTGCAAAGGATATGGTGTATGAAATTGTTTAGGGAGACAATTCACATCTAAATCCAAGAAAATTAAAGAATTCTTGGTTTCAATAATTGATGATCATTAATTTGAAAGTTATACACCCTATACATCCAATGTATTACATAACATTGAGGAGAAGGAGGAAAATGAGGAAAGTCTTAGTTGTCATAAGGAAAAGTTGGTTGTTGCTTTTGCACTTAACATTAAGGATAGAACAACCATAAAAGTCATAAAGAATCTTCAAATTTTTTATAATTCCATTGTTTTATGAAACATGTCTCAAATAAATTTGATAGAGAAATCATTGTCAAAAATTAGAATTGATTCCATCATTTAAGTAAGGGATCTTGTTCTTGCCAATATTACTGGTAATAAATATCCTTTATGGTCGCCTGTTCCATCTTTTGCATGTTTATATTAATAATGGATTCCATATATGTCTTAGGTGTCTTTTAGACATGTAGCTATTCTACTTTATCTTAGAAATTTTCAAAGTAAAGTATGAAAACTAATCCCACATTGGAAAAGGAAAAGATAAAACAATCATTTACATAAAAGGAGTAAAAGCCCAATGTAGTTGGACTTAAGTGGCTAAAGTGCAAAGATGGACCATGGGCTCCAATTTTCAAGCTTGGTTGGTCTTACATTAATTAAATAATTAATATATATTAATATTTAATTAATGGCACTTGGTACTTAGACACTAGCACGTGTAGTGTGGTAAATAAAACATTATTTTATTTAAAATCTAATTTTTAATTAAACAAAAGTTAGTTAAGTATCGGATTAATTAAGTCTACTCAAAACAAATAGCTAACAATATATACTTAAGCTTGTACAAAACAAACAAATAAATCTATTTAAATAGACAATTTTAATTATTAAAAATAGACAGTTTTTGTCTATTCAAAATAGACAGTTATATATACAAAATGAAAATGCACTTAAGTAATTATATAAACTCCTCAGGTTTTATGAAAAAATACATAAACAAGTCGCAAAACTCTCCCTCATTCTTTAAATAATTTTCATATTTCTTTTATAAAATATTTTAGCAAAAATTCTTTCTTGAAGTTTGGTTATCTTGTAATACTCCTATGAATCCTTAGTGGACTGATTTTGTCAATACAAAACGTAATTAGTCACTAGGTTTCATTTTATTCTCAAGGTTTATCGTTAACAATCCTTTTGCGCACCTACTAGTACATAAATGGGTGGAGGAAAATAAACCTTGATAAAAATGGCACCGCTGCACGTTTTGAAGCCTTTCATCAAATTTTCAAATTTACCAGAAATAGTAATTCCATATTACCAAATTTTGATTCTAACAATCTTAAGGTTTTATTTGGTTCAACGATGGATACTAAAGCAATGCTCAAAGAATTGGCTTCAAATTTTGTCAAATTGGATCTATTCAATGGTGGTAATTTTCAAAGAAGAAAATGTATTTTCTATTTACAACCTTGAAGGTTGTATATCTTCTACTATTCCCAAGCCAGAAAAAAATGATATAGAATTTGTTCCTACAAAAAAAAGAGATGCAAAAATGGGATTAGGCAGACTATATGTGTAAAGGCTATATTCCTAATCGTCTGTCTAACAACCTAGTTGATACATACCAAAATGAGGCTATGGCAAAGAAGTTGCAGGACAACTTAGAGACTAGGTATTTGACGAAATGATTGATAATCTACAAATGCATAGAATCATACAAGTAATATAGAATGAATAAAGTATTGTTCCCTCAAATATTGTGTATATGAGATCACAAGAACCAAAATTGTTTCATTCAAACCTGTACTTAGATAAATCAAATCAAGAAAGACTATAAACTAATCAAATTAAACCTAAAACATGCAAAGTTATATAAATCAATATCAAATTAACCTAAGCAATAATCAAATAACTAAAAATAGCTAAAACTAAAACTATAATATGCAATATAATTAAAACCCAAGTCAAATAAACCTAAATAACATAAACCAAATGAAACAAAGCAAGAATAAACCAATTAACATGCAATATTAATCAAAAGAATAAGAACCGAAACTAAATAGATCCAATATGCAATAATCGAAAAAAAAAAAGCTATGCAAATAAACATGCAAAACATGCAAATCCACTAAATTCAAACCCTAAATAGCTTTTAAAACATGTAATGAACTTAAATTAACCAATTAACATGCACTTGAATCAATTTAAATAAAAAAAGAATTTAAATCAACCTAACATGCAAGAACCAAAACTTATAAACCCTAAAACCATGCAAACACACAAACCTTAATTAATAAACCCTAAACCGATTTGAAATAAACCTAAATATGCAATAACTCAATTAAAAGCAATTGAAAAAGCAATAACATAAACTGTTTTAAACAATAAACAAGTAAACTAAATTGAATATGCAAAAACTCATGTAATTAAACTAGATTAAAACGCTAAACATGCAAACTAAACAAGATAAGCATTAACCAAATTAAATCCATTCTTAAAAACAACAATAGAAAGCTTTAAAAATGATTTAAAATTTCAATTGAATGATTGATCATCAAAACAGTAGCTAGCCGAATAGATTAAACAAGATCTAATCAAAATCGCAACTTGTATAATCAAAAATCAAGAAAACCGAATGTAAATATCAATCTTTAAACCAAAGTACATGAAAACTAATGGGAACCAAATAGAAAGACAACTTTGAAACCAAAATTTAATTGAATTAAACTTAAAAAGAATGTGCATAAACCAAAGTAATCAAAACATAAAATTAAAATTGAAAAAAAGCTTAAATTAAAAGTTGAAAGCAAGAAAACTTTAAAGAAAACAAGAAAGCTAATAAGTTGGTCTGTCACCTCAACCTTTGTACAACCTTTTCTAGCCAAGATAAATCTCCAAGTGCAACACATGTGTTTCGGTTAAACTTGGTTTCTGGAATCTAAAAATGCCTCTTGTGGTTGAATTCAACTAGAACTCTTAAAAAAGAAAGCTTATAGACCATTCTTGTATTCTAGATCATATCCATCTCTATTCTTAACATATAGCAACTTAAAAAATACATAAAAGAAAGCTTAAAACTAAATCTTGCTTACCAAAGAAGTGACATTCAACCAAGGTGTATAAACTTTTAAAAATTGCTTCAAATTGCTAGAATCTTGAACTCATCTTGTAGTACACCACTTAGTATTGAATCTTGGACAAAACTAGAGGTTTATTTCACGTAGAATTCTTCCTTAATGCCGCCCATCCTATGCTCCTTTTATAACTTCATGCAAATCCTACTCCAAATAGAATTAGGAATAACAAATCCTAATGTGAATAGGAAATCCAAATCCAAGTAGGAAAAGTAAATA
Organism: Durio zibethinus; assembly: GCF_047325235.1. Lineage (NCBI taxonomy): Eukaryota > Viridiplantae > Streptophyta > Magnoliopsida > Malvales > Malvaceae > Durio > Durio zibethinus. Next base: position 24,736,096 of record NC_143166.1, read on the forward strand.
AAATTGCCACCTCATCATACCACATCATCCTCCATGTCATCTTTTTTAACCAATAAGAAAAGACTCCATGCCATGTCATCCATTAGTAATCGCATGCATGTGCACCTACATAAGCAATCTTAGACCTGTATTCACTTGAAATTATAATTCTGCCCTCACTCATTAACGAAATTACCAACTTGAATCATGTATAAATTTTTTCATTTTTTGTCAAGATTGCATAAACTCAACTCCTTTAAAGTCCACAAAATTAATCGTGGACATCTTTCCCATTCTTTAACTTCAAGATTTCAAAGAAAATCAAAAACTTCCAAGAACATAACAAGAACACTACAAGATTCCATATTATGCATATTAAATCATCAAGATTTACAAAGATTCATTCTTTTGCTCAAGAAAACCTACAAAACAAAAAAATCAAACCATTTAGGAGTAAAAAGAACAATATTTAGATAAGAACTAAGCAAAAGCCAACCAATTAAGGACTAAAAACAACTTAAATAGCTTTATTTTATAAAGTTATCAAACCCCTAAACTTGAACTTTTGCTTATCCTCAAGCAAAATAAAACTAAGCTAAATAAGAAAGTAGCATGGTAGATATCAGAATACATAATTCCCATAATCAAATTCTTATGAATCTTCAAAAATTGCACAATGACTATATCTTAAAAGAAAAGCATAAGCATATATCCAACATAAAACTCATTCAAGAATAAACTTGCATTCCAATCATAAATTTTCACGGGCATGCATATAATCTATCTCAAATCTATGCAAAATATTCAATTTAAGCTAAGCAAACATGAGATCAACAAATCACCTCAAAGCATGCACAAATTTCATAAGTTTGCTTTTCACACACTCTCTCCACTAATGTAGCCATAACTTAACCAAAGATCAATAAGCTTTTTATTAAACTTGTAAAGTCAGGCTAGGGTTAAGGTATGATAAAGGAAAATTTAGGCTCATAAACACCAAGCATGCATTGCATTACGTAGGAGCTACATTTTTAATGAGAAAGCTTTCAAAAGAATATAACACCCCTAAACTTAAAATCTTTTTTATTTTTTTTCTTTTTTTCTTGAAATAGCAACTCAACTTAATTTATAAGGATACTTGCTATTTTCCATGTTTTTACCATTCTCTTTATTCTTTTTTTATTTTTTGCATTTTTTTTCTCTCTTCTAAAGCTATTTTCAGCTTTTGCTTGAAACAAAATTTACACAATCTTTTTACCTCAACTCCACCCTTTCTTCTTAATTAAACATAGCTCTCATAATTCTTTGATTGATCCATATGCACATAGGGTAAGGTAGAAAGATAAAGATAATAAATCAAAAGGTGGCTAATTTATAAAGGTGAAAATAAATAAAGGGAATATACACATATTAGGCTCAAAAGGGGTGACTAGGGATAAACATAAAAAGGTTAGATTGAAAGGTTCAAGCGATCCAAAAATGGCCTAAATCATCTCCATAGTTAAGTGTGGCCTATGACTTCACCTCAAGAGATGCTCAAACAAATTCTAAAATATGTACATACCCTCAAAAATCAAAGCAACTTCACATCTACATAAACTTCAACTAAACATACATGCATCCTAATGATCAAGACTAAGTGCTTAAGAATGCGAAAAAATTGTTGTTGCGACATCTCGGGACATGGAGGTGGGCTGACTCGAAAGCTAGATGAATGAGAAATTTTTCAAAAGTACGGGGATTAAAACTATTTTCAATAAAAATTAAAACAAGGAGTTTCCACCAATCTTTTTTAGGATGTGATTGACCACCTAAAAATTTTTTCTTTTTAATAAAACATTTTAAAACATGTTTAAAAGTTTTAAAAAAAGAACAAATTTATGATATGCTAAATCAACAATAAATCTGGGAGTAAGTTATGTGTAGGAAAGGATTAGCAACCCCGTAGTGCCCATTGAATATTGTACCAATTGATTGCATGTAATCTCATAATTTTGATTAAAATGGTTCTATTTTGCTTAATGTCTAAAATTAATTCCCATTCTTCTTTTCTTTTTTTCTTTTTTTTTTTAAAACAAAAACAAATAAAATTTAAAATAAAACTCAATTTTTTTAATAATTCTGGATCAAAGTGAAAACACTTAAATATCACAACACTTCTTTTACTCTCATGTTACTAGGTAAAGCTTCAAGAATATTCCTAATTTAAAGGTTTACAAATTGTCCCACAAACACCTCTCATAAATAGTAATCATCGAGAGTCTTCCTATAGTTAAACAAGATCTCGATGACTATATTTACTAGAGATATTGTCTTATTTCAAAACATGTTTTTTTTTTTTTTTAACTAGGTTTTACAAAACAAATGCATAAGATGCATGAAGATAATAAGATATGATGAATGCATGACAATATAATATAGATGACAAAGCATAAATGCATGATAATATGAAAATGCATGTGAAGACAAGATAAAATGAAATACAAAAACATGATTGGTTTTAGGGTTGGTTTAAGGTCTAGGTTAGGGTTTAGGGTCGAGGTTTAGAGTTAAGGTTTAGGTTTAGCATTAGCTTTTTAGGTTTAGGGTTTAGGATTTAGGGTTTAGGTTTATGCTATGTTTGGATACTGTAAGCTTTTTAAATGACATGGTCATCCAAAAGGGGGTGAATTAGATTTCTCTAAGTTCTTCCCAAACAATGATTTCAAAATAATTGAATGAAAAATTAAAATCAATATCAAAATATGATGTAAATGACAACAATTGATATATCTAGAAGTATATATAATCAACAATGAAAATAAAGTGATAGGGATAGAGAAATCAAACACAAAGATTTATAAAAGTTTAGTCATTCTCCATAAGGCCCCTACGTCATATCTTTTTAGTTATCCACACCAAGACTTCAATCCACTAATCTTGAATTGAAAATACAACCCTATCTTTTTCTCTCTAAGGCTTAAGATAAAAACCTCTACATTTTGTAGTATTTTATCTAATCTCACTACAATGCTCTCAAGATGATACCTTACCTTTTGTTCTCTTCCACCCTTATATATCAAAGGTAATTTTGTAAACGATAGAATAACCTCTCTAAGGCTAAGTGTTTTCTAAGTTTAAGTACAAGAAAATGATAAATGAACAAAAATAATGAATTTGATACAATAAATACAAAGATATAGACTTTAAAGCTTTGAAACTGTTAATTTCTATGAGGGAATGAATATATGGCTTGTTTGAAATTGCTCTCTTGATTTATCAACCTTCTTGGTGTGTTGGAGCATCTTATATGTAGAGAAATTAAACAACTAGCTGTTGGGGATGGTTTGGAAGAAGAAATTCCTATTGGGAGCTTGAAAAACTAGCTATTATGCACATCTCTAGGCAGACCTAATCGACTGGTTTTGATAGGGGATCTCTCTTGTGCCTTACCCAATCCATCTTTTCATGTAAGAGATCGATCCTTTTGGTGTTTTTCAAATCCATTTTGTTTCTATAAGAAAAATTAATGAATCCATTACAAGATGGGCTCAATTGGTTTAGCTAGGGGATTGATCTTGTAAGCCAAGGGATCAATCCAGTCAAGCTGGGTGGTTGTATCCTATTTTGCACTCTATTCACTAATTTGATCATATCTTGAGTTATACAATTCCAAATCAAAAACCATTTGAAGATTTATACTTACAGGGCTTTCTATCCAAATAAAATTCATCACCTAATTCATTGTAATGAATTATAGTGAATTTTCAAAACTATCCCTTGTTCAGTTTTTAGATAACTATAAAATGTCTAGTAAAAAGTCAAAATCTTTTCTTAAAAAATTTGGATTTTCATTTTGTTTAATTAAATAGAAAGTAGATTCAAAGAGCTTTCCAACCATATAAAACTCAAATATTAAAGCTTTGTGAATTAATACAGAAAAATAAAACAAGTTCAATGTTAGAAAACTTTGTTCTTATAACACAACTTTCTTAAGTTAATCTATTTCTCAAAGCTAATATTATCAAAATTGTATTGAGTCCAACATGAATAAGTTCACTTTAAAAACAACAATTGGAATTTCATTTAAGCTCAAATAAATAGTGTTTAAAGATAATTTTGATTTGAGAAATAAGAAAACATAAAGAAAGGTTTGTTTAAACTTTGAAAATTATATTATTTATTTAGTACCAAAAATAATAAAACTTAAGAAAATGTACTAAATAAATCTTTTTCAAAATCTTAATCAAGCTTATTTAGCTTAATGTTTTGTCATTTCAAAGTAAGGATCAATTCAAGGCTAACAATCTCCCCCTTTTTGATATGATAAAACTTAAAGATAAATTTGCTTGATAAAAAACTTTCTTTAAGACATGTAAGATTTTGAAAAACATTTTGAAAAACTCCCTTTTAATTAATGCATCCTAATCCAACACAACTCAACAAACATATATTAGTCAAATATATGAAATAAGCACAATCAAACATATGCATATCAAGCACAAGCAAATTTGTCCATATGATATTTCTCCCCCTTTTTATCATAACAAAAAGGCATAAGCATATTAATGAGCAAATAAACACAAAAAGGCAACATTAACAAATATATTCATGAAACATTTCTCCTTCTTTTTTTATGCTCTTTATACGAAATGTTTAAGCTCCTATATCAATTGCTAGAAGCGTACAAGACGAAATAGGACAAAACTCACCCTTTTTTTGTCATGGCAAAAGAAAGAGAGATCAATTCAAGGCATGGGACAAAATGCATGATACCAATAATATCAAGAATATTTTTGAATGCATGTAATAAAGTGATGTTCACAATTAAGATCAAATACATGTAGTCAAACACAAAAGCATAAAAGTATTCTAATGTATCCAATTTTAACATTTTAGTACAAGTCATTAAATTTACTACATGAAATTTATAAGCAAAGGATAATGAATGATATGCAACCTACTCATGAATCATGTTAGCATAAGATGTGCTTAGATCCTAAAGCATTAATAGCAATTAAGCATAAATTCAAGCACATGCATACAAGCTCATACCAATTGTTTAGGATACCAATTGTTAAAGATATGTTATCACAAAGCATACCGATTGTTATCACAAAACAAATCAAGCAAAATTGTATTCTAAGATTTCTCCTTTTTTTCAAAATAAGGATTAATCAATTTAAGGCACACATAATTTTACATGAAAGGTACAAGCTATATCAAGGATAGGCATATAAACAAGTGTCCATGAAAGTTAAAAAATTCTTTAGCAATTTTGACACCAATTGCTACCAAATGTTAGCCATTTTGTTCACAAACTTTCAAGGATCACAATATATTTCAAGCATATGAAAAGTTCAACCAATAGCATTCTTTCATAAAGGTATCCTATCTAAAACAAATATTCATTCATCATGTTATAGCGAAGAATTATACAAGCATGATGAACACATATGCTATAGCAAAGAAATAATAAAAGTATAATTATTCAAATATATTTCAAATTATTTCAATGCAAAGCAATATTCTTAATCCAAACATATACAAGTACATAAATATAGTTCAAACATATTTTTCAATCAAAATCATACAAGCATACGGAAAAATATTTTGAATCACATATACCAATATACCAATAACGATACAAATATTTGGACATAATGTGGTACATGTTATCCTAATGATCTCAATCAATGAACATGTTCAAAGAAATCAATCTATTTAACTCATAGCCATGTCCAAAGATTCAAACGAATATTCATGCAATAAAAACTATTAATCAAAGCAATCAAGAACTAGGCATGAATATCAACGAAGGTGAGTTAATCAATCCAAGCTTTCAAGAATATTAAAACAATAACTACCAAATGGCATGGTGATTAATTTGTGCAATGTGTTCATATGTTCTAGTACAATATCTCATTTTTGCACACAATCAAAGTAAGCTTGTATAGACACATAACATAGATTCAATATAATTACCTCTATCATTATCAAGCTATGTTGATGTGCTCATTTGGTTTTGAGTTTTCCATTCCAAAAGTTTTGAGCAAATCTTTGATGTACTTAGGCTTGATTGATAAAGATGCTTTGCTTGCTATACTTGAAACTTCAAAAAGAATATTGACCCATTCATGCTTATTTCAAGTTCTTCTAGCATAGACTTAGAAAATTTGTTGGAAAAGGATTTTTGTTAGAAGCGTCAAGAAAATCAATTGATAAAAATTATACCAATTGTTAGAAACTATTTCCATATTCTAAGTCATTATAGGCAAAAGAAAATTTATTTACTAAGTACAAGTTGCCAATTGCAATGGAGATATATTTCATCAAAAATACATTATAAACTTATGCTAAAGGCTATGTATCAAATCAAATATCAAATAACTCAATATTAGCACTAAAGCAAAAGTTCTTAAGCAATGAGCAAAACATGAATCCTTTCTAAATCATTTAGAAATAATGAACACAAAGAAGAAATATTCAATATTCATGTAAATTCAATAAATCACCAAAGAATATGTCAAGACAAATTTTAGGCCATGTAAAAATTGAAAACTCAAGGAAGATATATTTATCATCCAAACAAATTTAAGAAAATTTCATCATAAAAGAATAAATATGTTAACACAAATCATAGGCCAAAATGGACAATAACTTAAGGTAAAAATAAGCACCATAAGAAAATCACTCACTTAAGTCATATTGCAAGCATGTCAAGTAAAGCTTAATCATATTCATATAAGCACACACTTGACAAGAATAATAGATGAACCAACAACACATATCATTTTAAAAAACAAGTAGTTCATTAATTTAAAAACACAAATTAAGAGATAAAACATTTAAACACAAGAGCAAGCATATCACAAAAAGTATTTCACAAATTAAGAAATAAACAATTTAAGCACTTTCAAATCATAAGTATTAAGGTCAAGTTGAACCAATCATCATATGAGCACATATCTTGACCAAAAATATAGATAAATAAAGAATCAATATATATCCTTTAAGCACATAAAGTTCATTAATTCATCAACACAAGAGAAGAAATAAATCTTGAATTAATAAGGATAAAGAAGTAAAGCATATTTCAAGACTATATTTCATAAGAAATCAAAAGATGAACAATCAAACATCAATATTTATGATTTAAACACAAGATGATCATCAATTTCAAAAATCACAAGTCAAGAGTTACAACAATTGAGAATAAAATAATTAAGCTTAAATAATATTTCCCAAGATCCAAGCATTACCAACAAGTGGAGCAATTTCAAACATCATGGTTATATAAGCATGTTCAACAATCACAAATCAATATGCATAAAAATCACAAAAATCATTTCCATCATGCCAAAATCATTCAAACAAATATATTTATGCAAAATACAATAGGATAATCCATTCAAAGCTTAATATGTCTAAGATTTTGATTTTTGCACTTTAAGCCTCATTTTTACTTGAAAAGTACCTTAATAAATCTCAAAACTAGTCAAGCTCATTTTTAACCATCTTGAACCTTTCTAACAAGTTTCAAATGACAAAACAAAGTTGTTCAAGTTGTCATTTGGCCTTAGAAAAAAAAAAGTCAATTCTTAAACCATATATTTCCTTGAAAAAGGCTATTAAGATGAGTAAATATGTTTAAACTCACATTTAAACTCTTCAAACCATTTAGAAAAGTTTTATATCACACTCTAAAAAAGTCTAAATGGTTTTTATGCCCATAATTGTTCAAAACCAAGATTTGATATTTTAAGCTCTAAAATCCTTCGAAACTTGCATGTAGCACTAATGAGAAATTGAAACCATTGCAAGTTATCTAGTTTTCTTTGTTTGGGAAAGTTTAAATTATTGAAATCAAGATATTCAAATTCATTTTACAATTAACAACTTGCTAAAACAAAATTTCATATTTTAATGCTTAACTCTAGCAAAATTCACTTTCAAAGTAAAACATAAAATTTCAAAGTCATTAAGCATTGTATGCTCCCCCTAAGTTTGTGCATAAATATAAAAATAATTACGCACATAATTTATCTCAACAAGCACTAATAATAATTTCACAAAGCATGATATCATCAATGTTAAGTATTCATAAACAAATTCATGCTTCACCACAAGTTTTAAAAACAAGCATATCTCAAGAATATACAAAATCAATTTCACCAACATTATCAAGAACATTCATGCAATCCTATTCTCAAGAGCATTCATGAATTCTCCATATTATTGTCATATCCAATATATTCATAACCATAACAAATATTCTCCTAAAAATATATGTCAAGCAAATAGGCATTAAACACAATTTCAACAAGTATGAGGAATATTTATATCAAAATCATGCACTCAAAAATAAATGCATACTCAATCAAGCTCATATATATCATAAAAAATTCACATATTCAAGATATATCAATAAAGCATATACCAATGACCATTAAGCATTCAACATTCGGCAAGAATAGATAACCAATTTCAAATTCATAAAAGTTTAAAGGTTACCCACCTCCATTATGTGTCTAGAGTTCCATTATTCAAAATCACATTGTAACTCTTTACTCTAGCACACCTACAAGAGACATTCTTCATTCAATTTTTGGTGCACAAATTACTTTGGATCCTTGAGAGTTAGTAACCAAGTCTCTTGCTCCTTTTGGAACCCATACTTACCTAATTCTAAAAGGAACTTTTCTCTTTATAGGACAAGTATGTGTAGTATGACCATGGAAATGACAAAAATTATATTTAATCATTTTAGTATTTAAACTCTTGTTTAAAAGCTCTTGTTTCTTATTCATCAAAACTCCAAATTTCTTTCTCAATTCTAAATTCTCTTTTTCTAGCATTTCATTTCTCTTTTGACAAGCTTCAAAATTAATTTTCAATTTATCATTTTCCTTTTCCAGATAGTTCTTTGTATTTATCAAGAAATCATTTTCAACATTCAATTTTCAAATCACTTTCTTGTAATTCCTCATGATTGATTTGCATTCATCATACAACTCATTGTAAGCATCTTGCAATTTATCCAATGTATATGAATTTGAATCACAAGAGATAGAGATTACCTCTAATTTTTCAATAGCTATGAGACATGATGCATGCTGGTTTGAAATTTATCTTTCATGTAGCTCATCCAACTTTTTGCATATCTCATTTGAGGCTAAGCATTTTAAGGCCAAGTTCAAGCTATAGGAAGCAAGAGCTCCATAGAGTAAGCACTTTGTCTTGGCATCATTCATCACTTGCCTTATATAATTTGTAACATTTGAAATAATTCTAAGCCCTTTCTTTATCACATTTCAAGCTTTAAAATCATGGGCTATTATGAACATCTTTATTCTCATTCCTTATTCACAAAATTCAAATTTATCAAACATAGGAGCTTTAAGGACTTCCTCACTATCTTGGAACCTAAATTGACCCATAGGATCTTTACTCAAGGTGGTTAAACCAACAAAAAAAGACCAAAGCTCTAATACCAATTGTTAACTTTTTAGGTGAGATAGAGATCCAAGAGGGGATGAATTGGATTTCTCCAAGTTCTTTCCAAATAATGATTTCAAAATAATTGAATGAAAAATTAAAATCAATATCAAAATATGATGCAATTGATAACAATTGGTATATCTAGAAGTATATATAATCAACAATGAAAATAAAGAGATAGGGATAGAAAAATCAAACATAAAGATTAATAGAGGTTCAGTTTTTCTCCACAAGGTAGCTACGTCTTAGCTACGTCTTCTCTTATTGGTTATTGATACGAAGACTTCAATCTACTAATCTTGAATTGAAAATACAACCCTATCTTTTTTTTTCTCTAAGGCTTAAGATAGAAATCTTTACCCTTTGTAGTATTTTACTCAATCTTACTACAAAGTTCTCAAGAGGGTATTCACATCTTATTCTTCTCCACTTTTGATATCAAAGGTAATTTTGCAAACAATAGAACAACCTCTCTAAGGCTAAGTGTTTGCTAAGTTTACGTACAAAAAAATGATGAATGAACAAAAAAAATGATTTGGATACAATAAATACAAAGACATAGACTTTAGAGCTCTAAAACTCTTGATTTCTTTGAGAGAATGAATATATGGCTTGTTTAATCTTGATCTCTTGATTCATCAACCTTCTTGATGTGTTGGAGTGTCCTATATATAGAGAAATTGAACAACTAACTGTTGGGGATGGTTTTGAAGAAGAAATGCCCATTGGAAGCTTGAAAAATTGACCGTTATGCACATCTCTAGGTAGACCTGATCAATTGGTTTTGATAGGGGATCAATCATGTACCTTACCCGATCAATCCCTTCTTACAAAAAATTGATCCCTTTTGGTGTTTTTCAAATCCATTTTGTTATTTTAAGAAAAATCAATTGATCCATTACAAGAGGGAATCGGTTGGTTTAGCTAGGGGATTGATCCTATAAACCAAGGGACCAAGTTGGTCAAGCTAGGTGGTTGTATCCTATTTCTTACTCTACTCATTAATATGATTATATTTTTAGTTATACAATTCCAAATCAAAAACTATTTGAAAATTTAGAAACTAGACTTAAAGGCCTTTCTATCTACATAAAATTCATCACCTAATTCATTGTATACGAATTATAGTGAATTTTTAAAACTACCCTTTCTATAGTTTTTAGACAACTACAAAGTGCCTAGTAAAAAATCAAAATCTTTTCTTAAGAAATTTGGATTTTGATTTTGTTTGATCCATTAGAAAGTAAACTCAAAGAGCTTTCCAACCATTTTGTTAACTAATACAGAAAAATAAAACAAGTTTAATGTTTGAAAACTTTGTTCTTGTAAAACAACTTTATTAAGTTAATCGATTTCTCAAAGCCAATATTATCAAAATTATATTATATTAAGTCCAAATGAATAAGTTTACTGTAAAAACAGCAATTGGACTTTCATTTAAGCTCAAATAAATAATGTTTAAAAATAGTTTTGATTTGAGAAATAAGAAAACAAAAAAAAGGGTTTGTTTAAACATTGAATATCATATTATTTATTTAGTACCAAAAATAATAAAACTTAAGAACATGTAGTAAATAAATCTTTTTCAAAATCATAATCAAGCTTATTTAGCTTAATGTTTTGTCATTTCAAAATAAAGTCAATTCAAGGCTAATAAATACATATAAATAAAGGAAAGAAAAGGAAAAGAAAAGAAAAAAAAGTTTTTTAAAGGAAAATGTGTATGTATCCCTTGTTTGGATAGTTAAAATTAATAAAGGAAATGAAATGAAATGAATTCTAACAATCATTATTTGGATAAATAGTGCAAAGGAAAAGAAATAATTCATTATAATATTTTTGTCCAATTATAACCTTTTTTTTTATAAAATAACATATAATATACAAATATATCTTTATATTACCTAGCTTGTATAAACAAATCTTTCTAAATAAAATTGAGCAAGTTTAATATGGTAAGATGTATTAGCTAGTAATTGATTTACTCTTAATTTTGTGTTTAATTCATCCTTTTTATTTATTCTGACAATAATTTGGCTTGTTTTGTTGTTAAAACTTGAAAAATCATAAAATATTTATAAACTGTGATGTTATATAAAATATTCATAAAAAGAAATTATTTTTGCAAGAAGTGTCAGTTATATAATCAAATCTAATGTCATAATTAAAATATGGATATCATAGTCTTTTTATAAAAATAAAATTTTTTCAAATTTCCTTTCATTAACTTTTTCCCTAAATTAGGATATTAAAAAAATGAGGATTACAAGGGACACCAAAGGTTATTGTGTTTTCACCTCTTTCTTTTTCTTTAAATCAAAAGTTTATCCAAACAAAGGAAGGGTTTTTTTTGTTTCCATCAATTTCTTTTGTTTTCTTTTTCTTTCCTTCCCCTCTCATCAATCCAAACATAGTGTTATGATTTAAGGTAAGGTTTAAGGTTTAGGTTTAGGTTTTGTGTTTATTGTTTAGGGTTTAGGGTTTCGATTTGGGGTTTGGGTTTTGCATTTAAGGTTTAGGGTGTAGGTTTAGATTTTGGTTTAGGGTTTAGATTTAGGATTTCATGGAATTTGAGGGTTTAGGGTTTGATGAAATTTGGGCTTTCAAGTTTTAGGGTTAATATTTTTTTTTTTTTTTTGGTTTTATGGAAATGGATATGAAATAAATGCAAATTACAAAAATACCATTAATGAATGCATGTGCCAAATGCATGACCTAGAAACATAATTACAAACTAATGTATTTTCAAATTTAATATCATAAACATGTAATGCATGAAAATTCAAAACTAAAATGGATCAAATATTGAAAACTTTGAATTTTGGTTTAAATGTTCCACCATCGTTCATCATTAAACACAACCAAATAACTTTTTCAATATTTTTTCTATATTTTTTCAATGAAACTTTTATTCAACCATGTGAGAAACTTGCTAAACATTATAAAACATAATACAAAGCATGAATCAAAAGCAAATGACCAACAAAGCTTAAAGTATGGTTTGGCCAAACACAAAGATACCATGATAGAATCTTCCTAATCTCCTCCCCATCCGTTCCTTCATCCCACTTCATCCAAACAAGCATAAATCACTTGAAAATCACTGGAAACATTTCATCGAACACAAAATGAACTAATATTACTTGAAATCCTTATGAATAAGAGTATCAACCAAACAATAACATATTCCATTTAAAAACACACTAAAACAACCTTTTCCATTAGAAGTTTGATCTAACCACATGAAAACTTGGAAAGTATAACTAAAACCATCATCCATCAACCATAAATCAAGTAACAATTGTTCATCAAACCAAGTATAAGTTTCAACCAAAAGGAAAAACACAATGGCCGAACCTTCCATAATGTTTCCTTAAGCATTCTTTGATTTTATTCAATCCAAATAAGCATCAATTACTTACTCATCCATCATACAAAATATTTGAACCATAAAAGCATTCATTCAACATGAAGGAAGTTGAACAAAAAACTAAAGAAACTATGGAAAACTTGAGCATGAACCAAACACCAACATATCTCATAAAATTTATACAAAAATCAAGCTAACTAGTCATTTATACATCACAAACAAGCTTAAAGAGGAAATGAAAAATGAATAAGCCAAGAGGAGGTTCGGCTGACAAGAAGGACAACATGGCCGAACCTTCAACTTGGTTTTATCAATGGTGGATTTTGTTATTTTTGCTTGGATTTCAACTTCAAACCAACCATTAATTAGTTGGATGAAAATTGATTCAATTTTTGTTTAAGAAAAATAAACAAAAAACTTTTTTAAAAAAATTTAAAACAAGAAATGGATGAAACACAATGAAAATGCAATGAAAAATGAGATGAAGATGCTAGAAACGTAAATGATGAATATTAAGATGGATACCTTCATTCAAAACATCAAAGCTTTTTTTTTGTTTCTTTTTTTCTCTCTATTTGTTTTGTTCACGAGTTGTTATTCTAGTTCTTCTTCATCTAGAACCTCCTCTTTGGATATTGAAAAAAGTGGAAACTATCTTCCCAAGCTTGAATTATAGCAATGGGATCAAAACACCATCCAAGGGCCAAGATTTTTTCCTTATTTTTAAACTAAGGACCAGCGTTAGCCATTGGATCAAGATTCCTCATAAGATCCAATGGCCCATATTTTGCCTAAAACAAACTAAAAACACCATTTTGCCTTTAGCACAAGATTTTTAGTAGGCCATTTCCTTAGAATTTAATGTTCTTATGCTTATTTTTAAGATTTTAAAGAATAAAAAATCATGAAATATTATAAAATTGAGATCTAAAAATTTTGATGAAAATTTGATATCAAAAAGGTCAAATTACGAAAATACCTTTAAAGGGTATTTTGGTAATTTTACACCTCTCAAGGTACTACTGTATTTTGAATGCACAAAAAATCATCAAATATTATAAAATCATGATTCGAAAAGTTTTGTGAAAAATCAACCTTAGGAAGGTCAAATTACAAAAATACCCTTAAGGGGCATTTTGGTAATTTCACACCTCTCAAGGTACAATCAAGCTTTTCAAAATTCTTAAAATCATTAAATATTATAAAATATGATATGAAGCCTTTCACAAAATTCTAACCTTAAGAATGTCAAATTATGAAAATACCTCTAAGGGGCATTTTGATACTTTCATACTTCCTAAAGTATGATTTGGGTTTTCAATCCATCAAAAATCATTAAAAAATATTCAATTATGATCTAAAAGTTTTCTCAAAAATTTACCTTGGAGATAGCCAAATGAAAATATCCCTAAAGGCATTTTGATAATTTTACACTTCTTGAAGTATAATCGAACTTTTTAGTGATTTAAAAATCACCAATTTCAATTTTAAACCACATTTATTTCAATTTAATTGTGAATTTTGAGGATTGGCCTGGGTTCTATCCATTTTAACAAAAGTTTTGTGCAATTTTGATTTTGTTTGATCGATTTTGACTTTGTTGATCAAGTTTGACTAGATTTTATCAAAGTTTTAGGACATTTGGGTCAAATTGGTCTAACTTTCGATTTTAGAATGTTGTTAAAATTAGAGAGATGTTGGATTTGAACCAGGTTGGATTTTAAGCACTTCACAAATGGCCAAAATTTTGTTTGGATAAAATTAGGTGTCTAAAATTACAATTAAAAAAAGAAACAAATTTCAAAACTCATCTCATGTTTTCACTATATTTAATATTTTCTAATAAGCTACACTCAAAGTTAATCGAGGTTGCTATCATTGGATTATAAGAAAATAATCAAAGGAAACAATATAATGATTCTAAGCATGCTAATTTAAGCTCAAAAACAAAAAATTTGAAGAATTTTGAAAAAATTTGGCATAAATTTTTTCTCCCCCTAAACTTAAATAACATATTGTCCCTAATGTGTGCAAATAAAGCATAAAAGCATGAAAGGAAAAATAGATACTCCTTTAAATTCCAAAAGCTAAAACTGCCTTATAAGAAATCCTCCATTGTTGTGCCTTATTCTAGCTTCCTTTCTCTTATTTACTACATAAACAAAGAAAACCACAACATTATCTATTCCTAAAAAAAATCAAAATAAACAAACTAAATCTAAAATACAAAACTAAAATTTGAAAACTTGGGTTGTCTTGCAAATAGCACTAATTATACCCAAGCTTGACTAACTACTAATCACTTTTCCATTCAAGAGGGAGTTTTCCTAGCTACATTCTCTTTTGTGGTATTACATAAATTGAGCTAGATCTAGGAAGTGCACTCACTCTTCTTGCAGGAATAAATAAGCTAAACTTAGATTCATAGTAGGCACCTTCAGTTTTGGACTAGAAGTTTTAGTTTTGGGATTACAAAAGCTAGGACTCATTGGTTTTGCCAAATGAACTTGTGACAATGGTTTAGGAGGTTCAAAAATCAAGTTCAACTCTTTAAGTTTGTCCTTTTTCTTAACTCTTATTATTACTTAAACATCCTCTTCATCTTTAAGGACACCATATCCACCATTTATAAATTGCATTTTCTTTTCTTTAAATCTTAAGTTAAGATCATAATTATATACATTAATCAAGGCTTTGGATGATAAGAGGAAAAGTCTACTTAACAATAATGGGGCTTCATTATCCTCTATTTGTAATACCACAAAATCCACAAGAAATGCATGCTTTCTAAACTTTACCAACACATTTTCCAACATTCCTTGTGGTTTCTTCATAGATCTATTGGCAAACTTAATAGTGAAATTTGGATATTTCAGGACACCATCTCTAGCTACATGAAAACATTCATAGGCATTAGATTTATACTAGATCCAAGATCATAAAGAGTTTCATCAAAATTTAGATGACTAATTTTACAAGAAATAGTGAAACTCCCTAGGATCTTTTTACTTTTTAGGAAAAAGATATTGAAGTGCAAGACTACACTCTTTCATAAAAGTAGTATTCTCCAACTCCTTGAGTAGCACTTTCGGCATGGTTCTTGGTATTGGTGATGCTACTTCAAAAATTTATCTTTGATTCACTTCTTCTTCCTCGGTTCATACTCATCATCTTCATCTTCTTTCTCAATTTCTTCCTTACTAGGATCCTTTTCTATTTCATCATCCAAGGGTTCTCCTAAATAAAGAACTTCTCCTAAAACCCTATTGGTCTCTTCTTCCTTTAGGGTAAAAGTGCTATTAACTTGTTCCTTACCTTATCCTTTTGGGTTTTGCTCAATATTACCAGGTAAGGTTTCTTGAGGGCTATTAAGGGCATTTGCAAGCTAACCTACTTAGAATTCTAAGTTCTTTATAGAGGTTGCTTGGTTTTGTAAGATCTGAGTGAACATATCCTCTAAAGATGTTTTTTTTTTCTTGGGATGGTAAAGATGAATGGTATTGCTATGGTGGTGGTGGTTGGAAACCAAGTAGGTTAATAGGTCTATTATAGGAATTAAAAGTTTGCCACTGATTATTACCCCATGAAAAGTTAGGATGTTGCTTCCATACTGGATTATAGGTCTTAGAGTATTGGTTATTTTATTGCTTAGATTAAGCAACATAATAGAGTGGCTCTATTCTAATGGAACACCTATCTAAAGTATGATTCCCTCCAAAATTATCATAAGAAATAAAAGGACTTTGAATGGCACTAACAAGGCTAGAAGAAAGGTTAGTTCCTAAGTTTTCAATCTTTTTGGCTAAGGCTAACACTTGAGAAGTAAGGGCATTAAGTGCATCAAGTTTGTATACCCTAGCAAGTATCCTAGGTACAAACCTCTCACTAGCCCACTCATAATTATTCACGGCCATTTCTTCAATTAAATCATATGTTTCATCAATAGACTTACTCATTAAAGCCTCACTAGTAACAGGATCTATGGTAGTCCTAGTTTACCCCACTAGCCCATTATAAAAATTTTTAACTTGTAGCCATTTAGGTAGACCATCATGAGGGCACCTCAGTAAAAACTCATTATACCTTTCTTATGCATCAAATAGAGATTTGGCCTCAAATTACTTAAAAGATGTAATGTCATTATGCATCTTGACTATCTTAAATGGAGGAAAGAAAAAGCCAAGAATTTTTTAACTAGGCCATTATAAGTAGTAACCAAAGCAGAAGATAAAGACACAAGCTAACTCATTGCTTTGTCCTTGAGAGAAAAAAGAAATAGTCTTAGCCTAATGGTATCATCACTAACACCATTTTGTTTGAAAGTATCATAATTTCAAGGAAATTAATAAGATGAATATTGGGGTCATCATTAGGTAACCCATAAAACTGAATAGAGCTCTGAATCATATTAATAATTGATGGTTTCAATTCAAAATTGTTAGCCTGAATGGTCATCCTACTAATGCTCAGTTGAAAACCATCTAGCCAATGGCCAGTATAGTCCCTAAGTGTTATCTGATTTTCTTGTAATTGATTAGCAATAGGTGGAGCAAGAGTTGTTTCCCTTTTACCATTTTTTTATCTTTTAAAGTGTTTTCTCAATCTTCTTTTCTAAAGGTACTAAACTAGAACTTTCAATCCTTGGCATACAAAACAAGAATAACCAAATAGAATAAATAAGAAAAATAAAATCTCAGCTACAATTAGAATGATTAGTATTGATATTGCATCTACCCTTTCAACAATCCTTGATAACAGTGTGAAAAACTTGATAGGCAAATCTACAAGTGCACAAAATCATACAAGTAATATAGAATAAGTAGTGTTTCGTTCCTTAGAGATTGTGTATATAAGATCACAAGCACCAAAATTGTTACACTCAAACCTATACTTAGATAAATCAAATCAAGATAGACTATAAACTAATCAAATGAAACCTAAAACATGCAAACTAATATAAATCAATATCAAATTAACCTAAGCAATAATCAAATAACTAAAAATAGGTAAAACCGAAACTATAATATGTAGTATAATTAAAACTGAAATCAAATAAATCAAAATAACATAAACTGAATGAAACAAAGCATGAATAAACCAACTAACATGCAATAGTAATCAAAAGGATAAGAACCGAAACTAAATAAATCTAATATGCAATAACTTAATAAAATGTTATGCAAATAAACATGCAAAACATGCACATACACTAAATTGAAACCCTAAATAGCTTTTAAATTATACAATAAACTTAAATTCACCAATTAACAAGCACTTGAGTCAATTTACATCAAAACAGAATTTAAATCAACTTGACATGCAAGAACCAAAATTTATAAACCGTAAAACCATGCAAACATACAAACCCTAATTAATAAACCCTAAACCAAATTGAAATAAACCTAAATATACAATAACTAAATTAAAATAAATTGAAAAAGCAATAACAGAAACGGTTTTAAACAATAAACAAGCAAACCGAATTGAATATGCAAAAATTAATGCAATTAAACTAGATTAAAACCCTAAACATGCAAACTAAAAAAGATAAGCATTAATCAAATTAAATCTACTCTTAAAAACATCAATCGAAAGCCATAAAGATTATTTAAAATTGCAATTGAATGATTGATCATCAAAATAATAGCTAGCTGAATAGATTAAACAAGATCTAATCAAAATCATAACTTATATAATCAAAAATCAAGAAAATCAAATGAAAATATCAATCTTTTAAACCAAAGTGCATGAAAACTAATGGGAACCAAATAGAAATAAAACTTTGAAACTAGAATTTAATTGAATTAAACTTAAAAAGAATGTACATAAACCAAAGTAGTCAAAACAGAAAATTAAAATTGTAATAAAGCTTAAATCAAAAGTTGAAAGCAAGAAAACTTTAAAGAAAACAAGAAAGTTAATAATTTGGTCAGTCACCCCAACCATTGTACAACCTTTCTCTAAGCCTTAACAAGGTATTTAAAAGGTCAAGAAAACCCTAAAATATTCAGCCAAGATAGATCTCCAATTGCAGCACATGTGTTTCTTTTGAACTTGGTTTCTTGAATCCAAGAATGCTTCTTGTGATTAAATTCAACTAGAACTTTTCGAAAAGAAAGCTTATAGAACATTTTTGTATTCTAGATCATATCTATCTCTTTTTTTAACATATAACAACTCAAAGAATACATAAAAGAAAGCTTAAAATTGAATCATGCTTACCAAAGAAGTGACATTTGGCCAAGGTGTATAAACTTTTAAAAATAGCTTCAAATTGCTTGAATCTTGAACTCTTCTTTGTAGTACACCACTTAGTATTGAATTTTAGAGAAAACTACAGCTTTATTTCATGTTAAATTCTTTCTAAATGCCATTGACCTTATGCTCCTTTTATAACTTCATGCAAATCCTATTCTAAGTAGAATTAGGAATAACAAATCCTAATATGAATAGGAAATCCAAATCCAAGTAAGAAAAGTAAATAGAATTGCCATCTCATCTTGCCATATCATCCTCTATGTCATCTTTTTTAACTAATAAGAAAAGACTCCATGCCATGTCATCTATTAGTAATCCCATACATGTGCACCTACATAAGCTACTATGGACTTATATTCACTTGAAATTACAATTCAGCCCTCATACATTGCTGAAATTACCAACTTAAATCTTGCATAATGTTTTTCATTTTTTTTCAAGATTACATAAATTCAACTCCTTTAAACTTCACAAAACCAATCTTAAACATCTTTTCTATTCTTTACCTCTAAGATTTATAAAAAAACCAAGAACTTCCAAGAACATAACAAGAACATTACAAGATTCCATATTATGAATCAAGAATTATCCAAAATCGGTCAAGAATCATCAAGATTTACTAAGATTCATTCTTTTCTTCAAGACAACCTACAAAACAAAAATTAAACCATCTAGGACTAAAAAAAACGTTATTTAGCTAAAAACTAAGCCAAAATGAACCAAATAAGCACCAAAAACAAGCCTAAATAGCTTTATTTTAGAGAGTTATCATGAAATAGCAACAAGTAAGAAATTTCATGTTAGTTGTTTCATTAATTATCATATGATTGATGGACATACTATGATTAAACAATTGTGTGAAACTGAAATGCTTAATCAATTTAAGTAGTATAATATAAGCAAGGATGAAAAAATTATTGTGTCATCTATAATAGACAAACTTCTTCCATTATACAAGGACTTTAAAAGAAGTTTGAAACATAAAAATGAGAAAATCATTCATGAGGCTTTGGCTAATCATCTTTGAATTAAAAAGGAATACAGAAAGCAAGAATGGAATTTTAGTTATTGTGATGCCAAAGTTCATGTCATGGAGGAAAGACAAACCATTAAGCTTGCTAAAAAGAAGTTTAAGGAGATTGCTAATGGGCCTAAATTTAAGAAGATCCAAAAGAAGACAAAAAGGCATATGTTACCATCGTGGTAAGCCATGACATTTCAAGAAAGAATTTTGATTGCTATAGAAAAAAATGATTCCTCAAATGGAAATCTTCTAAAAAATTTGTTGCCATGTTTTTCAAAATCAATATAATTGAAAATGATGAATCTTGGTGGATTGATTCTAGGGCAACAAAACATGTGTGCAAGGACAAAAGCAAGTTCTCAACATTTAAACCAAATGAATGTAGTAGTGTGCTTTACATGGGGGATTCTTCTACAACAACAATCAAAGGCAAAAGGACTATTGAACTTGACTTCACTTTTGGAAAAATTCTAACTTTAGATGATGTTTATTATGTACTAAAAGTTCGTAAGAACTTAGTGTTTGGAAGTCTATTGAAAAAGCTTGGTTTCAAACTTGTATTTAAGGAAGATAAGTTTATTATGTCTAATAAAGGAATTTTTGTTGAAAAGGAGTATATGTATGAAGGAATGTTTAAACTCAATATTACTAATAAGAATAAGATTAATGTTTCTACTTATATGGTTGAATCTTCATAATTATGGCATCATAGATTAGGTCATTTAAATTATAAAAAATTACATGATATGAGTAAGCTTTTGTTAATTCTTGAATTTAGTAAGACATTAATAAATGCAATACTTACATGTTGACTAAGATTACCAGAAGTTCTTTTTCTAAGGTTAAAAAAATAGAAAGTTACTTGAGTTAATTCATAGTGATGTTTGTGATATGTATAGCACTCCAACATTATCTAGAAAAAAATATTTTGTCACACTCATAGGAGATTGTTTTAGATATTGTTATGTTTATTTGTTACATATTAAAATTGAAGAACTTGACAAGTTTAAAATTTATAAATTTGAAGTTGAACTTCAATGTTAATCTTTTATGAAGAGTTTGAGGTGGAATAGGGGTGGAGAATATTGTCTAAGTTACTTTGAATCCTCTAGAATAATCCACCAAGTTATAGCTCCTTACACACCACAACAGAGTAGCGTAGCTAAACAGAGGAATAAGGTCTTAACAGAATGGTAAATGCAATGTTATCATATTCTAGTCTTGGACAAAGGTCTTAGGGTAAAACTTTATTAACAGCTTGTCATATGCTAAATAGAATTCTTAACAAAAAAACAAAAATAACCTCATATGAGCAATGGAGGAAAAGAAAACCAAATCATTATTATGTAAGGGTTTAGGGATGTAGAGCTATAGTTAAAATTCCAAAACCCAAAAAAAACTAGGTGAAAAAGGAATAAAATGCATGTTTATAGGATATGCACAAAATATTAAAGCACATAGGTTCATGATGATTGAACCGAATGATCCAATTTTAGTTAACACTATTATTGAATCAAGAAATGTAATTTTTTATGAAAATTGATTTAAATCTATTTCAAGACAACTACAGCCACTATAATCAATTCATCCTACAAGTGGAAAACAAATTCCAAATCCATTGGAATAAACTAAAATTACTACTTAACCTTGTTAGGAAATAGGAACAAGTAAAAATGTTAGAATGGCAAAAGATTTTGGATCAGATTTCTTTTTGTTCCTTATGAAAAGGACTAGTGAAAGCATAAACAATAAAATTCCTTATTGTTTTAATACGGAGTCTAATCCTATTACATATAAAAAGGTAATTAAGTCTTAAGATTCTAACTTTTGGAAAAAATGCAATAAATAATGAAATGGACTCAATAATGGCAAATAACACTTGATTTTAGTTAACCTTTCACCAGGTTCCAATCCAATAAGTGGTAAATGGATTTAAAAAAATGAAGGTGGATAGAACCATAGATAAATTTAAAGCAAGGTTGGTAACCAAGGACTTTACACAAAAGTAAGGGATTGACTAATTTGATATTTATGCACCAGTAGCTAAAATTGCTACAATTAGGCTTCTAATTTCAGTTGCCTCTATTTACAGTTTGGTTACACATCAAATGGATTAAAGATAACATTTTTAAATGTTGAATTAGAAGAGGAATTATGTATGGAACAACTAAAAGGATTTATCATTCCAGGTTAAGAGCATAATGTTTGTAAACTTGTAAAATCCTTGTACAAACTTAAGCAGGCACCAAAACAATGGCACTAGAAGTTTGATGAAGCCATTCTCGCTAATGGTTTTAAAATTAATAAGTGTAATAAATACATATATACCAAATTTGAAAATGGCAATGGAGTCATAATTTGCTTATATGTGGATGATATGTTAAATTCGGCTCTAATTTAGAACAAGTTAAGGAAACAAAGAAATTCTTATCAAATAACATTTCAATGAAAGATATGGGTGGAGAGATTGTTATTCTTGGAATTAGAATAATCCAAAATGATTACAATCACATTCATTGAAAAAGTACTTAAAAAATTTTATCTTTTCGATTATTTTCCAATTTCTACACCCATGGATTCTCAAATAAAATTAGTATCTAATACTAGTAGGACAATTAATTAGTTGAATATGAAAAAGTAACTAGTTGCCTAACGTACACAATGATTTGTACAAGGCCAGACCTACATTTTTTGTTAAAAAGTTAAGTTAGGTACACAATTAATCCAAGTAACTTGCATTGGCAAGCAATTAAAAGAGTATTTAGGTACTTGAAGTAAACAATCAATTATGGGTTATGTTGTAGTGGATATTGGTTTACTTCAAATACCTAAGTACTCTTTTAATCGCTGACCAATGCAAGCTACTTCATGTAATCCCACATTGGAAAAGGAAACGATAAGATGGTCATTTAAATTAAAAGAAATAAAATTCCAATGTAGTTGGACTTAAGTGGCTAAAGTGCAAAAATAAACCATAGGCTTGGATTATCAAGCTTGGTTGGTCTTGCATAAATTAAATAATTAATATATATTAATATTTAATTAATGGCACTTGACACTTAGACACATGGCACGTGTAGTGAAGTAAATAAAATATTATTTTATTTAAAATTATTTTTTAATTAAACAAAAGTTAGTTAAGTATTTAAGTAATTAAGTCTATTAAAAAAAATAGATAAGAACATACAATTAAGTTTGTACAAAACATATAGACAAATCTATTTAAATAAGCAGTTTTAATTATTCAAAAACAAATAGTTTCTATCTATTCAAAATAGATAGTTATGTATGTAAAATGAAAAGACACTTAATTAATTATACAAACTTCTTTGGTTTTTAAAAACAAAAATACAAAAATAATTTACTAAACTCTTTCTCCTTCTTTAAATAGTTCTTAGATTTCTTTTATAAAGTTTTGTTTTAAAAATTACTTATAGAAATTTGGTGATCTTGTAATACACCAATAAATGCTCAGTGGACTAATTCCTCGATGCGAAATGTAATCAGTCATTGAGCTTCATTATTTTCTTGAAGTTTATTACTTGTAACCCTTTGGCATACCTACTAGTAAATAATATGGTGAAGTCGAATAAAACCTTAAGAAAAATGGTATTGTTACACACCTTGGAGCCTTTCCTCAAAATTCCAAATTTACCAGAAGTAATAATTCAAAATTGATTCAAAGTGAATGCATTAACATTGCCAAGGAAAATGTCTTTTGGTTATTTTTTAAATAGTTAAATACAAAAATAGCACATTTATTATACATTTTCTATTAGTTTGGTACCTAAAGAAATAAAATTCTCACTTTGGTAATTAAATTTTCATTTGATCAAGCACTGCAGTACTCCAGTCTGACAACATTAGTCAAATTTCTTATATGGCATTAATCCCTAATAAAATTAGGACACATGAAATAAATATCTAGTTAGCATCACATCATCTATTTTCTACATTAGTATTTAAATAAAAAAATTCAAAATTTTATTAAAAATATTTTTTTAATTCAAAACTTGAAAAAAATAAAAATAAAAATAAATTGGAAAGAGAGAATAAATTAATTTTTTTGCTAACATGGTAATAGCTAACATGGTGATGGCAAGATAGTTGTGATATGCAACATGATTTTATTGGTTAGTTATGTCAAGTGAGCCGCTTAACTGACAATAGCAGCCGAAAGTACCAAAATGTTTGAAGGAATGAAAATTATAATATCAAAATAAGAATTTTATTTCTTCAAATATCAAATTAAAAAAAATGTATAGTATAGGGGCATTTTAAATATTAAACCTTTTTGAAGGGAACATTTTACCTACAATCATTGTAGTGTAATTAACCAATTACAATTCAAAATTGTACAGGTTTATAAAAAATTTTTGCGAAGTCTATACTTATAAGTGATGGACCTCTACATAATTCTTGATTACAATTGAATAATTATAATATTGTAATAAAAATATTATAGGTGATATACTCTCCATTAAAAAAAGGCACATCGAATGAAAATGATTATATGAAAACCTTTCAAACTATGTTAACAAGGTATAGTAATTTATTTATTTATTTTAAACAGAAGATTTGGTGACTTCCTTTTTGAATAGATAGAGCTATAAAATTATAAAACACTAATGATGTTTTGAGTTCATATTGTAAAAGGGATGGTTTATTTTTTCCTTGTTCCCTTGTTTGATTAATTTGCACTTTAATTATGTTAGTGATTTTGATTAAGGTTTTGGTCAATTACTGTTATGTTATCTTTTTTTTAAAAAAAAAAAAAAAACTTGGAATTTCATTACTAAATGCAATGTCTATCTATATAAATCAAATCACTCATTTTGGATGGCAAATCTCTACCTAATAAGACTATGCAAAAATCGATTTTAATCGAAAAAATTGATCAAAAATCAATTTATAAGTTAAATCAATTTTGATTTTTTCAATTAAACATATTAAATCAGTTTGGATATCAGTTAAATTGGTTTAGACGATCGATTTTCAGTTCTAAGATTCATGAATCAAACTGACCAAAAAACTCAATTAAATATTATTAAAATATTTTATATTTTTATTAATTTAATTTTTTATATTCTTTTTTATCTTTTACATTTTATAATTTATACAAACGTAAAAGTAAATGTTTAAAACTCTAAAAGTGAAACTATGAAACCTTATTTATTTTGTTACTTTCTCTCATTTACAATGAACGTAAGTACGCAACCTTACCAACTCACCCAGACACCCATTCAATCACTCACCCTTGTAGCCATTTCCTAATCGATCTTGAAGGCTCAAGCTTCAATCGACAACCACTGACCACTGATGAAGCGATGACCATCACAACCTTTAAATGACTCATTTTACCTCTAATAGCTCTTCATCCGCTTGATCTTCTCATTTCTGCAACTCCATTCAACTCAACTCAAGGTAAGACTTTAATCCTTCTTTACCTATGCTTTCCGCTTGATTTTCACGTCATAAGTCAAATTTTGCTCACTTTAATGCTTTATTTCAACTAATTTTCAGAATAATTTTTGAATCCTCAATCAAAATATATTTGATTATTTAAAAAAATTATGGGCATTATTTAGTTCCAAGTGGATTTTGTCTATAAAATTCATAGATATATAGTTGAAATTTGGAACTACTTTAAAGAGCTTCATTGTGGAAGAGAGATCACATCGTCATTGCCATTGTTTATGTTTGGTAGCTTTTGCATTAATCACCCATTACCCTTGTAGGTGGACCAACCACTACAAACGTATCTTGCAATTTAAACCCCCAAACATGTTTTTCTCTCTTGAAAGCATTTCAAGCCCAATGTCCCACCTATTTTTCATTTCTTAAATAATACTAATACCCAAAAATTTATTTATATATAATTTCTCTAAATTTGCTTCTTCACTCATGAAAGTGATAATTCATACTCTAAAATTATGGATATCTGTGTGCCTTTATCACTTTCCAAGCTTTCGTACCCATATTATGTTCTCCATAATCTATATATACCATAACCAAAATATAAAATCAATTTAATGATTATTGCAACATCAGTTTTTTTCATAATGATATGAAATCTCAACAGGGTGACCAAGAATATAAGAATGAAGTTGAGTATGGCTTGGCAATAGTTAACATTTATTCTAATGGTTAATTCATCAATTTCATTGTCTTCATGATTTTAAAATACATTTAGAAAATTGAAGCATACCATCTTTAAACTAACATTTTTCTTTTTGGATACCATTTATGAATTGAATTGAATAAAAAGAATAGGGTTAGAAACTATATATGCAAAAATGTGTTCCTCTATTACATGCTGATGGGTGACAAAACAAAGATATGTGAATTATTTTTTACACAAGAAATATATAAAAAGGAAAGGTATCAACAAAACTAAAGGAAAATAAAGAATGATGCATATTTTCAAATTCATTCATAGTAAAAATTATACCATTTTTGAATGAAATATTGGCAAATGAAACCATAGTTTTTGTGTCATGGTATTTTTTTATACTCTTCTTTGTTGAACTTATATTAGTCTCTTTTTTGACATACAACATGAAACATAGTTCTTTTGTTCTTTCTTATCTTGATAACAACCAAATTCTTAAACCAAATGTTTAATAGGCTCAAGTATTAAGAAAATTGACAGTTGAACTCTGTAAACCTAGGTCCTAAAGGAAACCAAAACTTGCCTGGTCCCTCAGGAAGGCTCAAAGTAAAATTTCTCATAATGTTTGATTTGCTTTTACTCTGTCTGAATCCATTACAGCTAATAGCCAAAAATAACTTTGTCAGGCTTGCTAAATATAGAAGCAAACATCTGTTTTCACATTTCTTAACTACATTTCTCATTATCAAAATTATGAGCTTTTCTATCCTCATTCCATTCCATTTAATTCTGAATCTTGCCATTTGTTAGGTATGTTCCAAAAACAAATTTCATGAGCCAACTACAACATAATAACCTAACACAAATTTTCATTTTTGATGATGACTTCGAAAAGTTTCATGTGTCCATTTTACACAAATTTACTTGATTGAAAATGTGTAATCATTCTACTTTATGAGTATGATGTCAAGGTAAACTAACATATAAAGTGATGGTCATTGTCCAAGTGCTGAAGTGGCTAGAAATGTGGATCAATGATATAAATGATCCAAAAACTTATTATTGGAGAGACATAAAAGATTTCCTTGATTATCAATTCAAGTTTTATGTAAATACAAAAGGTTTGGCCCATTGATTTATCAACTCTTACAAAGATATACAATACCTTTATAAGTTACTAATTTTGGAAAATCTTGAGTGGAGTTTCTTTTTCTTCAAAGAGAAACAAAAGGATTAAGCCAAGAAAATAATACTTACATATAGCTTGGAAATCAGTTTCCTCAATTTTGCATGTTGTAACTTGAATCAATGAGAATTGGCTTCTTTTCTACCTTTGGCTTGTAAGCCTTATTAAGCTCTTTCTATTGAATTTATACGTTGGATAGCAAGCTCTCATTGCAGCCCTTTGAGTAAAAAATTCTTGTATCAGTTTAGCATAAATCTTTTTGGGTTCTAGGTCTAGGAAGAAATATTATATGTTGAATATTGTAACTAGTCAACATTGGAACTTGAGCCTTTAGTTTGTTTTGTCATTTTAAGCTCCTTTTATTTGTGTTCACATACCATTTCTAGTATACTAATTTGATCATATCATCATTGAACCATCATATCAACAATTTTTTTGTTCAATATTTCAAGTTCAGAAGTTAGCAAGCTAGCTTACAAAAATATACTTTCTGATAATGGTGGATATTTGGAATTTAACTTCTGTAATATTGTAATATTCATTATGTTGCCATCAAATTTTCTTGTAAGATTAACTTTATCTAATTACAAAGATTTTTTTTGTTAACATTTATTTTATTATTTGATTGGACATTTATTTTTTGCATCTAATACACATTTGATTAGACATTTATTTTATTAGTTTTTTTAGTTTGTATAAGCTGTGTTTACTCTTAAAACTTACTTACATTTTATTATTCCTTTGTTGAAGATGAGTGATGGAGATACTGCATAAACAGATACTTAATTGCTTCCTCAAGGTGAAGGAGACACACATGGAACAAAAAATGAAGTTTTGAGCACAAAACCAAAAAAGAAATGATGTAACACATGGTCGAAGGTATGGGATCATTTCACTAAATTTACTAGTTACAACGGTGATCTCAAAGCTAGATGCAATTATTGTGATAGAGAATTTTATGTTCACCTTAAAAAAATGGAACCTCTGCATTAAAGAATCACATGGGTGTTTGCACTAAATTTTCTCGTGCTAGTGGTGATCCTTCCCAAACGGAATTAGTTTTAAGCTTAGGAAGAAATGTGTCTTTAGGTACTTAGAAGTTTAATCAAGTTGTCATTAGGAGAGGTGTGGCTAAGATGATTATTATAGACTAATTTCCCTTTAGATTTGTGGAAGTTAAAGGATTTAGGCATTACATGCCTATTGATTGCCCCCGATTTCATATGCCATCATGATGGACTATTGCTAGGGATTGCTATCAAATTAATGTAGATAAAAAAATTTTTTAAAGTAATTCTTGAAATCGTCTACTACGAGAGTATCTCTAACTATGGACACATAGATCTCATTGCTAAGAGTCAATTATATGTGTCTTACTACTTATTTTGTAGACAATGATTGGAAACTTAACAAAAGGATTTTCAACTTTTGTTCTATTTTTAGTCATAAAGGTAAGCTTAATAGTAGAGCAATTGAGAAATGTTTATATGCTTGAGTGGTTGATAAAGGTTTCTCTATAACAGTTGATAATGCTAGTTCAATGATGTTGCAATCTCATACTTAAGGAAAAAATTTAATAATGCAAGAACTAGTATTGTAGGAGGCAAATATCTTCATTTGAGATACATTGCTCATATTGTTAACCTTATTAT
Organism: Durio zibethinus; assembly: GCF_047325235.1. Lineage (NCBI taxonomy): Eukaryota > Viridiplantae > Streptophyta > Magnoliopsida > Malvales > Malvaceae > Durio > Durio zibethinus. The sequence continues at coordinate 24,765,157 of NC_143166.1, forward strand.
GAATGATGGGTTAAGAGAATCAACTATTTAGTTACTCATGTTAAAAGAGTAATTAGATATATGAGACAATCACCCTCTAAGTTAGCAAAGTTTAAAAAGTGTGCTATCAATGAACATATTCAAAGTAAGAGCTTGTTGTGCTTAGATGTTTGCATTAGGTGGAACTCTACTTTCTTGATATTGGAACAAGCTCAAAAATTTGAAAGAGCTTTTGAGATATTTGATAATGTTAATCCTTATTATAAAACTAAACTTTTATTAGGAGAAGGGGTGCCCAATCAAAATGAATGGGCCAATGTTAGAAAATTATGCCTTTTCTTGCAAAAATTTTACAATCTCACAATTAGAGTTTTGAGTTCTACATATGTCACCATTAACAATTTTCTTAAAGATATATGTGGTGTTTATGGTATTTTGCAAGACTGGCAATTGATTGTTGGTATTAAGTTATGTGCAATGGCTAAGAAAATGAAGGATAAGTATGACAAGTATTGGAGGAATATGGAGAAAATGAATATAATACTTTATATTGCTTTTATTCTTGATCCTAAAAAAAAAAAAGTTGCATTTGTAGAGTTTTGTTTTATGAAAATGTATTCTCGTGATCAAACTTTAGTGATGATTAAAAAAGTGCAAGAAGTAATAGTTGAGTTGTTTGATGAATACAAAAATATATTACAACCTCAATCTGAACAAGTTGGTGATAGTAACCATGCGAGTCAACTACCACCATCCACCAATGAATGTGGAACTATGGACTTATATGACTCACAAGCTATTATGGCTAAATTTAAGAGGTTTAGGAAACAATAAGGTAGAGAAGAGAATAAACTAGAGTTGGATAAATATTTGAATGAAGAGCCTGATGCTATTAAAGAGGGGGTGGACTTTGATGTTTTTCTTTGGTGGAAACTTAATAGGCATAGGTTTTCTATCCTTTCATATCTAGCTCATGATGTGTTGATGGTTCCTACATCTACAGTTACTTCTGAATTTGCTTTTAGCACTGGTGGCCATGTGCTAGATACATTTTAGAGTTCTTTAACTCCTAAGCTTGTTCAAGCTCTTATTTTTACTCAAGATTGGTTACGTAAAACTTCATATTTCGATCCAAATGCCTTAGAGGATGAAGTGGAACAACTTCACAAGATTGATTTGGGTAATTATTTTATTTATATCATTATTTTTCAATGCTTATTTCTTAAAATCTTTTAATTAAAGTTGACTTTTTTTTTATGTATTTTTAGATTTATCCAAGATTGAATTAGACCCCGTAATTGATTAGTAAAGTTTATTAATCAATTGAGGTAATATTAGCATTACTTACGTTTAATGTGATCTACACAGTTAAATCTTTCTCTTTTAGATAGTTTTAAATGAAATAATTTTTCATTGAATTATGTTGTGCTTTTATTTATTTATTGTTGGAATTTTAAAGGGTGTTGCTACCGTTGCTTGCTACCTACTACATGCTACTGCCTGCTACCTACTGCTTGTTGCTTCCTGCTACCCACTACCCACTACTGCCTGTTACCTACTAGATATTAATGTTTGAGACTTAGAATTTAAGTATTGTAATTGGTTAAGATGTTGTTGTTGCTTGTTGAATGTTGTTTGAGAATTAGACTTTATGGATTGTAATTGCTATGTATTGTATGTGTTTATGTTGTTTGAGACTTAGACTTGACTTTATAAAGCTTGTATTTAGATTTTATTTGAGTATTGCTCACTAATTTAAAGCTTGTGTATTGCTCACTGATTTAGAGCTTATGTCTTGCTTAGTGACTTAGACTTTATGAAGCTTGTGTGTTGCTCTTTAATGTTATTTGAGACATAGACTCACTCTATGTGTATTGCTCTTTAATGTTATTTGAGACATAGACTTACTCTATATTACGTATTGCTCACTGATTTAGAGCTTGAGACTAAACTTACTATGTCTGAAGCTTGTGTTTATAAAGTTTGTGTTTAGATTTTATAAAGCTTGTGTTTATGAACTATATGAAGTACATTGAAAGTTGAATATAGAAATAAGAAATCAGAATCGATTATACCAAAAAAATCAATCAAAACTAACAAGATTAAATCAATTCAGTTTTCTCGTTTTTATATTTCCTTTCGATCGATTTAGTTTTATCTTTAGGCTAAGTTGGTTAAATCAATTTTTGGATTTTTCCAACCGAATTAACCAAATTGACCAATTACTTAGTCCTACTACCCAATATCTATCTTAACCATCCTCCAAACCCTTTTTTGCTAATGCATGGGAAACATTATTGGCCTCTCGTCTAACATGCTGACATCTCCATATAGTGAAAGAATTCAGGAAGGTCTTCACATCCTCTATGATCGATCCTTCTAATTCTCTTTTTGCAAAATTTGTTTAATAATCGACAAGGAGTCCCCTTCGATTTCAATCACTTGAAAACCCATGGCAATAGCAAAACTCACTGTTTCGGCAGTAGCCATAGCTTCAATCGTGTCTACATGCCTTATCTTTTAATCTGTCTGCACACCACACCTAATACTTCCCCCTTCTAGTCCTTAGCCACCACCCCAATCCATTTTTTTTTATTCCTTACATCCAAAACACCATCAAAATTCAACTTGATAATGTCGTCATCTAGTGCTTTCCAAGTAGCTCGTTGACTCTAGACTAGGGTCATCTGTAGCTCATGTCCTTGTTGGCATCCTTAACATATTCTTGAGCAAAACACGCAACAAATTAGTATGTCCTATGGATATTATTAATGACTTCCTCATTACGAGTATGCCATAATCCTTCCTATTTCTCCTAAAATTGCCCTTACATCAATAGAGGCAACCCATTGTTTTGCATCATTCAATTCCTATCCCTCAACATAAGATGTGAGTTGTGCTTCCCTCCAAACATCTGCTGATTAGGTGCATTGCACAATTGCATGCAATGCCGTTTATTTACCTTTTTTACATCTTGGGCATATACTTGTTTCTATGATCTTTTTTACATTATTTTGGTGTACATAGCTAGAAAACTGTGACACCTTTGCCTTGCAAACACCCTAATTTTGTTTGGTAAGTTTGCCCTCCATATTATCCTCACTAGAGACACCTGTATGTTGTATGTTTAGTGTATTCTTGGGAAGCTAATGAGATCAGCAGTTTATAGCCTTTTCCCACATTGTATGTACCATCCCTACCATAGTGCCAGACTATTTCTTCCTGCCCTCCTAACATATTGCATGGGATTGCCATAATATCCTCTATGGTCTCTTGTGAAAGACAATTGCCAACTTCTCCTCGTCCCACTAGTTGGTTGTCTCCTTGAACAAGTCACTAACCACTGATCTTTGATGTTCAGCCTATTCTTTTATAATGGGGATGAATCTTCCGTTTCTTGGTATCCACGGATCTATCCAAATTTTAATATTTTCCCTTGATCCCACCCGCCACCTTATGCCTTTCCTTAGTACTTCACACCCCACACATATGCTACGCCATATATATGATGGACAATGACCCAGATTAGCTTCAAAGAATGAAGACCTGGGAAAGTACTTTTCTTTTAATACCCGGTAAGCAAGGGATGACATATTTCTCAGTAACCTCCAGCCTTGTTTAGCTAATACAGCTTGCCAGTGGATTCCTCGTCCATCTTTGCCTCGGTTCCACCAATATCTACTCATTATCATGTTTAGCTCATGGCTCAAACCTTTTGGTAACAAAAAACATGACATTACATGTGATGATATGGACTGTAACACTGCTTTAATAAACTCCTCCTTACCTTCAATCAAATATCCACTTTTGGCACCAATTTTGTATCATTTTGTGCATTTTATCTACAATCATCCTAAAGGTCCTCTTTTTACCCTTCCTAAGAATCATTGTTAGCCTTAGGTATTTTTTTTCGGATTGTTTGTATTTTTTTTTTTGTTTTTTTGAGTTTTGGTTGTATTCATAAAATTTGATATAAATCATTAGTGATGTTTTCAGCTGGCTCTGATTCATCAGTCTTACACGGGGCAATGGTCCAAGACCAGTTTTGGCCATTGGTGAACAGCTCATTGGTCCAAAACCATTTATTTGCTGCAAAATGCAACAGCTCTGCCTTTTCCTTGGGTTTATTGACTGTTGAGTTGAGCACGTAAATTGCATAAAAGCATAAAGATGGCATTTCATCAAAACCATCTGCTGGGATATTTCGGCCCTATTGGATGTTAGGTGTGAGAACCCACACTTAACGCATTTGAAAGTTCCTTTTTAATTTTCTAATGACCAAATTGCTATGCCTTGTCTTGATATTACATGGATACCTAATTTTCTATGTTTATATGATGGAAATTCATACAAACTGGCAATTTGTACTTGTGAGCTAATGAATTAAAAGTAGACGTCGTATATTGACGTGTCGATCATGGCATCACCGACTGGACTGGATAAAGGTCACAGGGCATGATGGACCCCAAAGTTTTCACGTGTTAGACATTTGGGCCTATTTCCTGCCAAGTATTTATTATTTTATTTTTAGAGCTGACCTCAGAGTAAACGCTTTTGGCGTGTCTTCTAAGACGGATGTGACTATAATTCCTATTGGATTCGGATAACATACAATGCATCACCTACTTTGACTTTGTTATAACGCTTCTTTTATAATTATCAACATTAAACAATTTTTGAACTGGCTCGTTGACGGAGGTTTTTTTTTTTTTTTTTTTTTTCTTTCCTTCTGTCATTTTCTCTTTTGGTTCTCATTCTCTTCTAAATTGAAATCCTAATGTAAATATATTATTATTATTCCTCGGTTGTTTCTTATTCGCCCAAAACCAAACTTCTTTCCTGCATTTTGGAAGATATGATCTCAAGACTTCATCTGGAAGAGAAAAAAAAAAAAAGTCCCCTACTTCAACCCTAGATTATTGTCTTCTAAATTTTAAGAATTTCCCAATTTCAAGACTTGCATGTAAAATGCATTGCAAACCATTAACAAGCCAATACTGAAGGGGAATTTCTTTCAAAAAACTAAGGACTATTGCACGAGGTTTGCCTAAGTCAATCCCTAGCCCTGAAGGAAAGCAACGATGAGTCCCCTCAACTTAAAATACACGGCCACAAAAAGGCCATGTTACGATGATTCCAAATGATAGAGGATGCCCCTCGCCTTATAAAACAACAGATTTGAAGTAAGCAAAATTGGAAAAGAAGCTCAAAGAAATTGTTTTTACTGTTTCCTTCGTGGCCTTCGAAGAAACGTTCAAGATCATGATTCATGATTCAATCACCACAAGAAAGTCACAGTTTTGAATAACAGCAGTACCAGGGATTTTAATACTACTACTAAACAAAATCCTGGTGAGGGTAGTTCCGTTGATTTGGTCCCAGCCGAAACCTTCTCTCTCTCCTTCTCTGCCAATAGGTAAAACAAGACAATTTCTGTGAAGGAGCAATCCAACACCCTTCTGTTTAAAATTCTTTGGAAAAAGAAAAAAAAAATCTTTGTAAAGGTTCAGTGTTACCGTTGCCGTTATTGACTTGCTTTTTTCCTGTTCTTTCCTATAAAAAACTCAGAGCATAACAACATTTTTGCTCATTCATTATGCTTTCTCATTGCCTTTTTCCTCAACCAAAAAGCTTCTTTGTTGCTTTCACCTAAAGGGTCAGGATTTTCTGCTTTTCTCTCATTGAATGCAGCTTTTGATCACCCAAACAACAATACAGGTACCCACTATTCCTTTGCATTTCTAATATTTTGCTGTAGTTAACTTCATCATCTTTCTTCTTTACAGGCACCCACTATTCCTTTGCATTTCTAATATTTTGCTGTAGTTAACTTCATCATCTTTCTTCTTTACCTTTTTTTTTCTTTTGATTTTTGTGATTTGGGATGCTGCAGTGCAGATAGCTTATGATCATGTCGTTTTTACCCGCACGAAAAGGGAGACACAGACAACGGTACGAGGATCATCTGAGGCTTGTTGCTGGGTAATCTCGAAATTTCATTGCTTTCTAATTTTTATATTCTTTCCTTGTTTCTGCTTCTTGTTCTTGCCTCCTTCATTTTATTTCTAGCCTGTGAAAATTGATAATAACAGTTCTTCTTTTGTTCTTTCCTTGGTTTCTTGTTCTCATGTCAGTTCTGTTAAGCTCAAGTAATGTGGTTGTAATAACATTTTTTTTAGTGTTGATAATAACAACATAATTTCAGGTGAATACGGTGTCTATGTCTTTGAGAATTAGTGGCAAGCATCATTGTTTTTCTGAGACCTGAATGCTTCTTTCAAACAGAAAGGAGAGCAAAATAACAATAAGAAGTGACAAATTACTGTGGTTAAGGTGATCGTGGTTTTGCTTTTATGTCAATTTTCTCTGATAAGCACCAAAACAGAGATGGACCTTTGCCTTGACTTTCTGTGGACCCTGTTATTGTCTTGATAGTTAATTTCTCCACATCCATTTTCTCTACAAGGACATAAACAAAAAAATAAAAATAATAATTATAAGGATACCAGTGGTCATGTTTTTAAACATAAAAGATAAGATTAAAAATGAAGAATGGACACAATAAAGATTGTATTCTTGGAATAAATTAGAGTCATTGATCACTTGAAAATTTCTTTCGAAGTGGGTAATATTGCTCTTGTTGCTTACTTTTCCATATCAACTTTCTTAATTTTTAGTGTTGCTGTTTGGAACCATAGCTGATAACAAGCACCCTTGTTTATAAGTTAGTGCAAAGTATCATGAAGAGATTGACTTATTGGAATCTTAAGAAATGGTGTAATGTCAGCTGTTACTTAACATACTACTTTTTATAGATGCATGAATTCTTACATGAACAGCTACAAACCTGCTTTGTTCTATGCGGTTTTTTCTACTCACGGTTGCTCTTTCTGGTGCAACTAGGTGTATTCCGTACAGACTCGAGAACGATGTTGAGGAGAGAAACGGCAATGCTACGAGCAGGATTACTGTTCTCATGATATCCACGCCTAATCGTGATGATCTTGTGTTCCCTAAGGTATATACTTATCTTCCCACAGCTGATCCATTCCCAAATTAGATGCTAATCTATCTGATGTATTTATATAAAAACCATACGATTGATGGAATCGTTGGCGTTGAGGTTGACACTTTTACATGATTGTCAGGGTGGATGGGAAGATGATGAGACTGTTCATGAAGCAGCATGTCGTGAGGCCCTGGAGGAAGCCGGAGTCAAAGGAATACTTGATGTAGGTTTCAATATCCCTTCTTGGCATAGGCATGACTAATATCTACTGTTGCTTATTAAATTTAATGTTTCATCGGGAACTAGAAGGAAGTATTTAGTACTCATATTATGGATACTGGTGTTATCTAACTTCTTCTCCTTTTAATTCATAGTAATTAAATTGATTTGCATTAGCTTATGCTGTTGACAGTACTGCTACAATTACTAATCTAAAGAATGTACAATTTCTTTCTAAACTGCTATTGGCAGTTGGCTAAGGTAGCAAGGAATGGAAAATATTCAGGCTAGCCTTTAGAGGTCAAGTTACATCCAGCTAAGAAAAAGATTTATTCATTCAAGTGTATTGAGTTCCTATCTTTTTGTTCCTTAATTGTTGGTATGAAGCTAATGCTCTTTGAATGGCTCTGGCTGATCTTGGTTTATTTGATACATTAATCCATCTAAATTTCTTATGTAGCATGTGCCCCTTCTGAGATTTATTCTGTAAAAATATTTGACTGGTTTCAATTATAACCAGTCAGTACTGGCAACTGGAGAGTTTAGAATTTGATGAAAATGGCGATGTACTTATGAATGGATGGAGACATAAGTTTTACTTATCAGGTAGTATATATATGCTCTATGGCGTGATGAAATCATTGATTATGGCCAGGCAGAAAAAATGGAAAGGGATGAAATTGTCTTAGAAAGGAAAATAGGATTCGAGGCAACCATACAGTGTTGGGCTAAAGCTCTTGGTGCAGTCAAAATTGTTATGCTGATGCTGCACATGTTTCCTCTCTTTGCACGTTCCATGAGAATGAGCCTTTGTACTATGTATGCCACCCTTGCTAATATGAATTTTTGTACAACTTCCCTTTCATCTAAAGCACATGGCTCAGCATGCAGTTGGTACGCTAAACAGCTTTCAAAATAGTTCCTACTTTCCATATTTCTAAATGGAACGTGGTTTGCATTGGTCTTGTAATCTTTTACGCATCCACATTTGATGATGCAGAAATTTGTATGAGGTTTAATTTCATATTTACATGCCTGTACTACTCATACTTCACAGCACAAAATCATTTCTAACTGCTTACAGTGACCTTCAAAACAGTTCCTGCTTTCCATATTTCTAAATGGAATATAGTTGCTTTGGTCTTAATCTTTTACGCATATCCACGTTTGATAATGCAGAAATTTGTATTAGTTCTTAATATCGCACTTCAATGCTCAAAATCATTGCTCAGTGCTGGCTGTGACAGATGCATTTGATGTATCATTATGTGATGATGGACCGACATTCCTTGCATAAATCTGTGTTTTCAATATATAATGGAGTCATTTTCCTTTTATTCAGGAGGATCCACTGGGAGTCTGGGAATTTAGAAGCAAGAGCAGACAGAACAGCTGCAACATTGAAGGTGGTTGTAGAGGATATCTGTTTGCCTTGGAGGTGACTGAAGAACTTGACTTATGGGCAGAGCAGACTATTTACCAGAAGAAATGGGTCAGTGAGCAATTAAGGTTTAACAGAACTCTAGGAATCTAACTTGGCAACGAACATCGCACACATTGGTCATATATATATATATATATATATCGCTTTATCTTTTATGATAAATCATCTTGACAATGCCCGAAAGGAACATTTTCCCGGCAGCTAGTTTATTTCTTAACATGTTTGGAGAAATAGTCTACAAGATGAATTTGCCCTTTTGACCACTTGAACGTATTCACTAACCTTTATTTTTGCCAACTTGATGATCATATAGCCATATTTGAACAATATTTATGAGTGAAATATTTGATTTCTTTTGCAGCTTTCCCCAGAAGAAGCGTATAAATTTTGCCGCTATGATTGGATGAGAGATGCTCTTCGAGTACTGTTGACAGCCATCGAGAAAGACAGGAAGAATGGGAGGTCAGAAAAGTTGGTGGAGTTGCCTATGTACCCAGCGTCGGATGCCCTGGCAGAGCATCAGATGTTATCAGCTGGTTGCTCTGGAAAACCATCCAGCGTGCAGCACCTTGAAGAGTCATTTACTAGTAAGTGTATTGTGAAGGGTTAATGAGTTAGCTGTTTGCCATCATTAACTGTTGAATACTGGGTCACACTCAATCTTCTTATCTCTTCTAGCTTTTACAATTTCTGTAAAAATATGGCAAATGTGGAGAAAAGAATAAACTGAACGTCTTTGTTAATATTAATGGATTAATTTTCATTTGTATGTGTATGGAATGGATTTAAATTTTTTACTTTTATTCCAAAGCAAATAAGTCAACAACATTTTATTTTACTGTAAATAAAATCATAAATTTTCAAAGTTGCATAAAAGGGTTCAATTGAATTAAATGAGACTAATGTCCATTTACTAACATCCTATCGTGATGTAATGTGTAAAATGACATACTGATATAGATGCTTACAATAAAATTTTTTCTCTTTTATCTTTCATCTATTTATTTTTTATTTATCTATTTTTTCTTTAGTTATTTACTTTGAATAATTATGAATTGAAAGTTGATTCGAGGCAAGTGTTCGAATCTATTATAGCATATCCCCTTGACCAATCTTTTTAATTTTATAAAATCTTTTTTTGGATTTTACTTACATTGGTGAAAAAATAATTTTTTTGTGCTAACCAATTTATTGTATACCTATCTTAAGTAGAAGTTTCTTTATGAAGTTTTTTTCTCTTGCATAGAACAAACAATATTACTTATCAATTCCTGTTTTATAATTTTGTTTGATCAAATAAAAATTCGGCCCATAACATTTATGTTAGTTTTTCTTTTTAAATGCATTCAAAACAATTGGCTTTTTAGGTGGTCATTTTAGAAAAGTGAAATCAAAATAATTTTTCTAGTTACTTCATTTTTTATTTCTATTTAGAAAAAATTCTTAAAAAAGCATTTTGCTTACACTGAACTAAAATAAGATGTAAATATCTCTTAGTTATCTCAACCTCAAGTAGAGTTTTTATGAACTCTTTTTCCCAAGAAATAAAAGAAAAAAAAAAGCCCAAAATCAAAAATAGGAGATAAAAAAAATTACACACAAAAAAAAAAAATGATCTTAGAAAATAAAACCATTAACCATCTATCACCTACTAGACATCAAACCCCATCCTCGCACACCACTACATCGTGGTCAATACTATTCACCACTGCCACGCCCACTTAAACAAGTAATCAAAGTTGTAAATTTAGTACTAAAAAATGTTTTAATTTTTTTATTTACAATAAGATATATTGGGTCCTTTATTTATTTATTTATTTGTTTATATCCTATTAACTATAAATATATATAGTTTAGTATTAAACTACGTAATAAAGTCAAAAGAAATTTAATTTTCTTTTTTAATTTTGTATTATTTTTTATTTTTCTTTTTTACTTTTTTTTTTATTTATCAAATTGTATATTTTTAACATTTACATTTTTGCCAAAATAATAAAATTTGTCGTAACACCGAAACTCATAAAACCAATTAGTACTATTTATTATTAAGATTGGTACAAAAAATCACCATCAATGTATCAAGTTTTGTCAAAAGCAACAAGTATTGGTTGATACAAGCGATATCAAGATGAGATTAACAATTTTACAAGTTACTCTAATAATTTTGAGATTGTTAGATGATTTACAATAATACAAGAAGATACTATCATTTTTTTTTGTTAGGTATAATTTATCACTTAAAACTTATCCTTTAATAAAATCTTAGAATTAATTAAAACTTATTAAAAATATAATTTTTTTGTCTGTGAAAATAGTTTAAATTTAGGAATACGATTATGCATGAGAAAATATTAATATCCCATAGCGCTTGTTTTAAAAAAATAGTATCAATTAGCCATATATTATCTTTGGATCTTGAAAAAAAAGTCTTAATTAGACATTTGAAATTAATTTCTTTGACTCCCTTGTATTTATCACAATTTTGATTTTTTTATTTCATTTTCTTCACAAAATTTTTTTTTTCTTTTCTTTTTATAAAAATTATTATTCCATTTTTTATTTGAAATATAAAAGTTAGAACCTTATTATTGAAAATTTTTTAAAATGTTTCAGTACATTGATAATAGTGAGAAAAATTTTCTCACCTAAAAATTTTTGAAGAATTATTACTTTAACTTTTTTAAAATCCCATATTCGAAGACTCGTATATTTTTTTTAAAAAAATTCAATTAATAAAGGCAAATAATATTCACACCTTATTTTTAATTTTCTTATATTTTTTAATTAAAAAATAAATGAAAACCTATTTATATTGAATATCTTTCTTAATACTCCGATTCTTATGATAGCATTTTTAAAAATATCCTCATCTAAATATTTTTAAAGAATTGCTACTCAGATTTTCCTAATATCCCATCATCGGATGAAATTTTCATTTTTTATTATTAGATTTTTTTAACACTTGTTTTTTTAAAATATATTTATTTTTAAATTTTAAATTTTAAATATGCATAGATAAACAAATAAATAACTTAACATAAATATATTTAAATAATAAAATAAAAAATTATCCAAACAAGGTTAGTCAACCCTAGTTAATGGTTTAAAGTGGTTCACTAGTGGTTTGGATCGATTCACTTCGGTTTTCTAATGGTTTATAGTAGTTCAATCTAATTTTCTAATGGTTTGGAGTAATTCAATCCAGTTTGGATTGGTTTAGTCAACAGTTCAATTGAATCGATCCTAGGCTACCCAACAAGGGATGGCTCGGGTAAGGTACATGAATCTCGAGTTAAGTTTGGGTCCATGTATGGGTTTTTTGATTTCTTTCTTTTTTCTTATAAAAGCCAAGTTTCTTTTTACTTCATTCCAAACCTTTCACCAAAAAAAAAAAAATCTAAACTCTTTCAAAATCAAAAAAAGACTGGCCATCTCAAACCCAAAAATTGGTTAATGATTGTCGTTGCCATCGTCGTTTGTCAACAACAGTTGTAGACACTTAATTTAATCCGAATCGATTTGAGTCTATTCAATTTTTGTGCTTAATTTAAACATTTTAATTCAGGCCAAATTATGTGTTGCAATTGGATTGAGCTACTTTGGGTTTTTTTCAAATTAATTGTTTTTCAATCATTTTGCATAAACCAAAAATTCAACTCAATTTTATTTGGGTATTCAAAATTCAATCACTTTGGCTTGAAAGCCCAATTAAAGGCCCAAAGCCCAATTGTGAACTCCAAATTAATTTTTAAAGCTCATGTCTATTTTGCTAGATTTTAAATTAATTTAATTTAAATTAAAAAAACAAAAAAATGCAAAGTGAAAATTGTTTAGAGTTTCGGTGGCCAAGTTTTCACTTTCTCTTCAAACCAAGATCACTTAATTTCCATCTCTAGTTATCCACTATTTCTCCTTGATATTTCCCCTGTTTACCTCTAACCCAATTTAATCAAAACTCTTTACTTTTTCTCCCTTCTAAATGCAGCAACAATTGCTACAACATCAAGCCAAAATCTGCTTGTCTACCTTTTCAAAAAATCATTTCATTGCAAGCATTTTACTTTGGGATTCCTAATAAACTGGAAGGCAATTTACGAAGGGATAAGAAGGATACATAATAGATAGGGAGAAATTTATAGAAAGGAGCTAATGAAAAATCTTGACTATCCACCCTAAAATACCCATAGCCAATAACCACCTTATCTCCCATTGGCCAAAACTCACCCTTTTATCGCCACTTACCCAATTTACCACTAAGAGTACATACCCTCTTACCAAACAACCCCACTTTCAATCACCATAACAACTTACCTATAACCTCATAACAACAACTAAATTCCATCTAGCCCTCAATTACTCACACTACCAAGTAACCAAAAAAAAATAAAACATAAAAATCAATTTAACCACATTCTTCTTGGAGGAAGTCACAATATTGAAAGTAAAGAAAAGCTAGCAAGAAATCAAAAATAAAAAAAAAAAGCACAAATTGAGAATATGACTGTGCAAAAATCGATTTTAACCAAAAAAATTGATAAAAAATTTATCTATAAATTAAATCGATTTTGATTTTTTTAGTTAAACATATTAAATCGATTTGAATATCAGTTAAATTGGTTTAGGCGATCTGTTTTTGGTTTTAAGATTCATGAACCAAATCGATCGAAAAACTCGATTAAATATTATTAAAATATTTTATATTTGTATTAATTTAATTTTTTATATTCTTTTTTATCTTTTACATTTTATAATTTATACAAAATTAAAAGTAAAACTCTAAAACTCTAAAAGAGAAATTGTGAAACCCTTTTTTTTGTTACTTTCTCTCACTAGTGACCAACACAAGTATGCAAACCTCACCGACTCACCTAGACACCCACTCAGTCACTCACCCTTGCAGCCATTTTCGAGTTGATCTTGAAGGTGTAAGCTTCAATCAACAATCACTAACCACCAATGAGGCGATGACCACCGCAACCTTCAGTCAACTCCTCTCACCTCTCACAGTTTTTCATCCACTCAATCTTCTCTCTTCTGTAACTCAACTCAAGGTAAGATCTTTATCCTACTTTACCCATGCTTTTTGCTCGATCTTCACATCACAAGTCAAATTTTGCTCACTTTAATGCCCTATTTCAACTAATTCTCATAATAATTTTCTAATCCTCAATCAAAATATATTTGATTATTTAAAAAAATTATGGATATTATTCAGTTCCAAGTGGATTTTGTCTGTAAAATTCGTAGTTATATAGTTTTAAATTAGAACTACTCTACGGAGCTTCACTGTGGAAGAAAGATTACATTGTCATTGCCATTGTTTGCGTTTGATAGCTTTTGCATTAATCACCCATCGCCCTTGTTGGTGAACCAACTACCACAGATGCATCTTGCAATTTGGACCCTTAAACATGTTTTTCTCTCTTAAAGCATTTCAATTCCAGTGTCCCACCTATTTTTCATCCTTTAAATAATACTAATACCCAAAAATTTCTTTATATATAATTTATCTAAATTTGCTTCTTTACTCATGAAAGTGATAATTTAGTCTACAAAATTATGGATATCTATGTGGCTTTATCACCTTCCAAGCTTTGGTACCCATATTATGCTCTCTATAATCTATATATACCATAACCAAAATATAAAATCAACTTAATGATTATTGCAATAGTAGCTTTTTCCATGATGATATGAAATTTCAATAGGGTGACCAAGAATATAAGAATGAAGCTGAGCATGGCTTGGCAATAGTTAACATCTATTCTAATGGTTAATTCATCAATTAGATTGTCTTCATGATTTTAAAGGACATTTAGAAAATTAAAGCACACCATCTTTGAACTAGCATTTTTCTTTTTGGATACCATTTATAAATTGAATTGAATAAAAGAATAGGGTTAGAAACTATATATGTAAAAATGTGTTCCTCCATTACACGATGATGGGTGACAAAACAAAGATATGTGAATCATTTTTTACACTAAAAATATATAAAAAGGAAAGTTATCAACAAAACTAAAGGAAAATAAAAAATGATGCATATTTTCAAATCCATTCCAGCTAAAAATTGTACCACTTTTGAATGAAATGTTGGCAAATGAAACCATAGTTTTTGTGTCATGGTATTCCTTCATGCTCTTCTTTGTTGACCTTCTATTTAGTCTCTCTCCTAACTTGTAACACAAAAAATAGTTCATTTTTGTCTTGTCATGACAACAACCAAATTCTTAAACCAAATGTTTAATAGGCTTATGTATTAAGAAAATTGATAGTTGAGCTCTAGTAAACCTAGCTCTTAAAAGAAACCAAAACTTGTCTAGTCCCTTATGAAGGCTAAAAGGAAATTTTCTCATAATGTTTGATTTGCTTTTACTCTGTCCAAATCCATTGAAGCTAATAGCCAAAAATAACTTTGTTAGGTTTGCTAAATATAAATGCAAACATATATTTTTGTCTTTCTTAACTACCTCTCTCATTATAAGAATTATGAGCTTTTCTATCCTCATTTCCATTCCATTTAATTCTCAATCTTGCCAGTTGTTAGGTCTATTCCAAAATCAAATTTCATGAGCCAATCACAAGATAATAACCTGACACAATTTTTTTTTCTGATGATGACTTGGGAAAGTTTTAGGTGGCCATTTTAAACAAATTTACTTAACTGAAATTATGTAATCATTCTGCTTTATGATTATGATGTCAAGGTAAACCAACATACGAAGTGGTGGTCATGGTCCAAGTGTTGAAGTGGCTAGAAATATGGATCAATGATATGAATGATCCAAAAAATTATTATTAAAGAGACATAAAAAATTTTCTTGGTTATCAGTTCAAGTCGTATGTAAATGCAAAAGGTTTGGCCCATTGATTTATCAACTTTTACAAAGATATACAATGCCTTTATAAGTAACTAATTTTGGAAAATCTTTTACGGATTTTGTTTTTCTTCAAAGAGAAACAAAGGATTAAGGCAAGAAAATAATACTTACATATAGCTAGGAAATCAAAATTTCTCAATTTTGCATGTTGCAACTTTAATCAATGAGAACTGGTTTTTTTTCTACCTTTGGATTGTAGGCCTTATTAAGCCCTTTTTGTTGAATTTATATGATGAACAGCAACCTTTCATTGCAACCCTTTGAGTCAAAAATTATTGTATCAATTTAGCATAAATCTTTCTGGGTTCTGGGTCTAAGAAGAAATATTATACATTGAATATTGTAACTAGTCAGTATTGGAGCTTGAGCCTTTAGTTTGTTTGGTCATTTTATTTGTGTTCACATACCATTTCTAGTCTGCTAATCTAATCATATGGTCATTAAACCATCATATCAATAATTTTCTTGTTTAATATTTCAAGTTCAAAAGTTAGCAAACTAGCTTACAAAAATATACCTTTTTATAAGGGTGGATATTAGGAATTTGACTTCTACAATGCAATCATATTTGTTATGTTGCCAGCAAATTTTTTCTTGTAAAATTGACTTTATCCAATTACAAAGATTTTTTTGTTATTTGATTGGACATTTATTTTATTATTTGATTAGACATTTATTTTTAGCATCTAATACATATTTGATTGACATTTAGTTTATTAGTTTTTTGAGTTTGTATAAGCTGTGTTTACCCTTGAAACTTAATTACATTTTATTATTTTTTTGTTGAAGATGAGTGATAGAGATACTACACAAGCAGATACTCAATCAATCCCTCAAGGTGAAAAAGACACACATGGAATAAAAAGTGAAGTTGTGAGCATAAAATTGAAAGGAAATGACCTAACACATGGTTGGAGGTATGGGATCATTTTACCAAATTTACTAGTGACAATGGTTATCTCAAAGCTAGATGCAATTATTGTGATGAAGAATTATATGCTTACCCTAAACACATGAAACCTCTGCATTAAAGAATCACATGGGTGTTTGTAATATATTTCCCCATACTAGTAGTATTCTTTCCCAAATGGAATTAGTTTTAAGCGCATGAGGAAATGTGTCTTTAGGTACTTGAAAGTTTAATCAAGATGTCATTAGAAGAGGTGTGGCTGAGATGATTATCATAGACAAATTACCCTTTAGATTTGTGGATGCTAAAAGATTTAGGCATTGCATGTCTATTGCTTGCCCTAGATTTGTATGCCATCATGATAGCCTATTACTGGGGATTGCCATCAAATTTATGTAAATGAAAAAAATTCTCTAATAATTCTTGGAATCGCTTCTTACGAGAGTATCTTTGACTACTAACACATGGGTCACATTGCAAAAGAGTCAATTTTATGTGTCTTACTGCTTATTTTATAGACAATAATTAGAAACTTAACAAAAAGATTTTAAACTTTTGTCTCATTTTTAGTCTTAAAGGTGAGGTTATTGGTAGGGCAATTAAGAAATGTTTCTGTGATTGGCAGATTGATAAAGTTTTCATTATTGTAGTTGATAATGCTAGTTCTAATGATGTTGCAATCTCATACTTAAGGAAAAAATTTAATAATGCAAGAACTAGTATTGTAGGAGGTAAATATCTTCATTTGGGATGTGTTGTTCATACCATTAACCTTATTGTGAGTGATGGGTTAAAGGAATTGATTGATTTAATTGCTCATGTTAGAGGGGTAGTTAGATATGTGAGATAATCATCCTCTCGGTTAAACAAAATTAAAGAGTGTGTTTGTCAATGAACATATTCAAAGTAAGAGCTTATTGTGCTTAGATGTTAGCACTAGGTAGAACTCTACTTTCTTGATATTAGAACAAGTTCAAAAATTTGAAAGAGCTTTTGAGGCATTTGATGATGTTGATTGTTATTATAAAATTGAACTCTTACTGGGAGATAGGTTGCGTGATCAAAATGATTGGGCTAGTGTTAGAAAATTATGTTTTTTCTTGTAAAAATTTTATAATTTCACAGTTAGAGTTTCAGGTTTTACATGTGTCACCACTAACAATTTTCTTAAAGATATATGTGGTGTTTATGTTGCAAGATTGACAATTTAATGTTGATGTTGAGTTGAGTGCAATGGCTAAAAGAATGAAGGATAAGTATGATAAATATTACACGAATGTGGAGAAAATGAATATGTTACTTTATATTGCTTATATTCTTAATTCTTGAAAAAAACTTGCATTTGTGGAGTTTTGCTTTATGAAAATGTATTCTCGTGATCAAACTTTAATGATGATTAAGAAAGTGCAATAAGCAATAGTTAAGTTGTTTAATGAATACAAAAACATGTTGCAACCTCAATCTGAACAAGTTGGTGATAATAGCCATGCGAGTCAACCTCCACCATCCACTAATGAATTTGAAACTGAGGACCTATATGACTCACAAGCTGTTATGACTGAGCTTAATAGGTTTAAGAAACAACAAGGTAGAAAAGAGAATAAATCAGAGTTGGATAAAGTTTTGAATGAAGAGCCTAATGTTACTAAAGAGGTGGTGGATTTTGATGTTCTTCTTTAGTGAAAACTTAATAAGTATAGGGTTTTTATCCTTTCCCATCTAGATCGTGATGTGTTGGCGATTCTTATATCCATAGTTATTTCTAAATATGCTTTTAGCACTGGTGGCCGTATGTTGGATACATATAGAAGTTTTTTTAACTTCTAAACTTGTTCAAGTTCTTATTTGTGCTCAAGATTTGTTACATGAAGCTTCAGATTTTGATCTAAATGCCTTAGAGGATGAAATGGAAAAACTTGACAAGATTGATTGAGGTAATTATTTTATTTATATCATTATTTTTCAATGCTTATTTCTTTAAATCTTTTAGTTAAAGCTGACTTTTTTTTATGTATTTTCAAATTTATCCAAGATTGGATTGGACCCTATAATTGATTAGTAAAGTTTATTTTATTAATCAATTGAGGTAATATTGGCATTACTTAGATTTAATATGATCCATACAATTAAATCTTTCTCTTTTAGATAGTTTTAAATGGAATGATTTTTCATTGAATTGTATTTCGCTTTTATTTATTTATTGCTGAAATTTTAAAAGGTGTTGCTGCCCGTTGCTTACTTCTTACTGCATGCTACAACCTGCTGCCTACTATTTGCTACAACCTGCTGCCAATTACCCATTACTGCCTACTACCTGCTGGATATTAATGTTTGAGATTTAAAATTTAAATGCTGTAATTGGTTAAGATGTTTGTTGTTGCTTGTTGAATGTTGTTTGAGAATTAGACTTTATGGATTGTAATTTGCTACGTATTGTATGTGTTTACATTGTTTGAGACTTAGACTTAGACTTTGTGAAGCTTGTATTTATATTTTATTTAAGTATTGTTCACTGATTTAGAGCTTGTGTATTGCTCATTGATTTAAAGCTTATATTGCTCACTGACTTAAACTTTATGAAGCTTGTGTATTGTTCATTGATTTAGAGCTTGAGATTAAACTTACTGTGTATGAAGCTTGTGTTTATGAACTATATGAATTACATTAAAAGTTGATTACAGGAAATAAGAAATTAGAATCGATTATATAAAAAAAAGTGACTGAAATTGACAAGATTAAATCGGTTTGGTTTTCTCTATTTTATATTACTATTCGATCGATTCAGTTTTATCTTTAGGCTAAGTTAATTAAATTAGTTTTTAGATTTTTCCAACTGAATTAATCGAATCGATCGATTATTCTATCCTAACTGAAAGGTAGCACCAGGGGTTTGATTTGGGTACAAATTTTAGGTAGTGTCAAAGAAGAAAAGAATGAAGAAGGATTGAACGAAAAGAGGGAGATCATATTTTGGGCTATAAACAGTTTATAAGGGGAAGGGAGCAACATACTTTTGTCTTGGCCAAAAATTGAATGGTGAAAGAATGATCTCTAGTGGCTTGAATTTTTAAGCTTTCGACTTAGATCTAAAACTATAGGGGTTGATTTTAAGAAATCCAAGCTTGGATCCATGACGAGGTGTTGAGGGGGACATTTGGTGAGAATTATGGAAGGAAAAACCATTGGGCGATGACGATTGATAGTGGCATTGGCGACAGATATGGCAATCAATCACTATTTTTTCAATTCACATTGGGCTATCTGACTTTTTTGAAGATTGAGGAATTTTTTTTAAGAATAAGAAGGAAACAAATGAAAAGAAAAAAAAACCCTTAAGTCTTTTATAGTTATAACAAAAAAAAAAGGAGAATTGAGTCAACATGTCAACTTGACCTGGACCATGACCCGTAACCCGCGCCAACCTATCTTAGGAGGTAATAGGCTTCAAATCCTTGGGCTCCATTGATTTTTAAGCTTGGAATTCAACATTAAAATGCTTTTTGGGTATAATTTCTTTTTCTTAATCCCTTATTACTATTTTACATATGTATGTGGAAAAAAATTAATAAATAAATAATGCATCTTTTAGATACAATAATTATCTATAACAATTTATAAATGCTCGTATAAATGTCATATGCTTGTTTTTAAGAAATTTTTGTTAAAAAATTGTTTTAGAAACTCTGCTTAGATAATGAAAGAAATTCAAGTAATTATTTTACTAAGAAATATTATTTTTGTTTGAAAGAATTAGTATAGGTTTTATTTTTTTAAACAAATGACCAACTTTCTTAAATTCTGCCTAAATATTAGAGAATTAAAAAAATTTTCCAACAAAAAAATTTTTCATTTTGCCAAAGAAATGTTTTTTTCGATATTGATAAAAAATAAATAGATAAAATTAAAATTTTATAACATGGATCAAATTAATCATCTACATCATTTAAATTGTATTTGCATCATTCATTTATTTTATATTACATTACTCTCATTTTATTATTGTAAAAAAAAATATAAATAATAAATGATGATTTCAAAAATTTGTTTTTTTAAATAAAAACTAAAATTCCTAAGTTAAAATAATTTTTAGGACTCTACATATATATTGAAGGACTTGTTAATAATTATTTTTTATAAAAAAATATTTTGCTAGATTTTGGGGATTATTATGATAATCCAAGTGGAGGTATATATTTTGAAATTCTAAATATCAAGAAATTTAGGAAATATTTCATAATTAAAATATTTCATTTTATTCCTATATAAAAGGTTTTTTTAAAAAAAAATTTTACAAAAATAAATGAATTTAAGGGAATTGTTTTAAATATTAAAATTAAGGCCATTTTTTTTTTTATCAATTTTAAAAGATAACACATGATTAGTTGATACTATTTTTTAAACAAGCATTGTGGGGGTGCTAATTCTTTTCTACACGTAACCATACTCTCGAACCTGGTATTATTTTTCATAGACCAAAATTTATCTTTTTAATAGGTTTTATTAAAAACATAAAATCTTTAGGTGGCCAATCACATTTAGCAAAAAGATTAGTGGCAACTCTTTCAATTTTAATTTGATTTCTTAAAATTTGTCTAACAATCCCCAAAACCATTATGACACCTTCGCAACTCCACTGGGGATGCATCATTTTTTTTAGAAAGTTAGGCTAAGATTAATCCTATGTTATCCTAAGTTTTGATTTAAAGGTCTTAACTAATATTTAAATTTGATTTCTTTAATTTTGATTTTCTTAAAAAAATATTTTGCATTGCATCCATATTTTGATTGTGTCATTTATTCTATGTCCTTATTATGTTTTTTATATATTGTTCTTAAAAAATATCGAGGCATTTAGGATAAGGGTTGTAATGTTATAAAGTATTAACATATTTTTTCACACACAATCACATGTGCGCTACATGCATGAGCTCTATACTTGGGCTTTAACCATTCTAGAAGAAAGTGAAATACTTACACTCTCGTGAGGTGAATACCTTTGTAATGGCCAATGACACACTCCAACTCAAATTGAAACTTTTTTGTTTGTAGCCTATCACGAAAGAGGATCAAGGTGCCTTACTAGTCTATAATGGATGATAATGTGAGGAACAATTTAAAAACCTTTAGACCTATAAATCCTAACCCAACA
The DNA here is from genome assembly GCF_047325235.1 of Durio zibethinus. Classification (NCBI taxonomy): domain Eukaryota; kingdom Viridiplantae; phylum Streptophyta; class Magnoliopsida; order Malvales; family Malvaceae; genus Durio; species Durio zibethinus. The sequence continues at coordinate 24,786,748 of NC_143166.1, forward strand.
TATATTAAACCTTAAAAGACTAGCCTTAAGTAGAGCCATACTAACCTTTTTTTGTAAAAATTAGCTAAATTAGGACATGTGAGGAACACTCTGACACAATCTGTATTTAGGAGTAATAGTAATGCAAATAAAACTAAAATTTTAAAAAAATAAAAGAAAAAGAAAAATATTCTTTCAGTAAAATTTTTTTACATTCAGTTCAATTTGTCTAACGTTTATCCAAAATTTGTGTCTTCAAAATATGTTTTTTTTTTAAGGGAATTTTTTTTGTATTTTCTAACAAAAAAATCAAAAACTTTTTTTTAATGTAAATATGTCTTGTTATTTCATGTACATATATGGATAAATAATATGATTCTTATTAAACTTGAATGGTACATACATTAAACTTTATAGAAGTATGCGTCATCTTTATTGCATACACATTCACAAGTTCATCATGGAAATATCAGGTCATTTATGGATTTATTTAACTGTTCTCTCATTACATCCCATCATTTGATGAATAATGAGTACTCTTTATGGGTGAAAACCAAGAAAAAAAATCCTAAAGTCCTTGTGAAAAAAGATCATGACCGTGAGAATATTGATGAAGTCTAATTTGTTTTCCAATTCACTTCATTTTCATCTGAGTTTGGCAAGAACTTCAAGAAGTTGAATACGAGAAAGGATTGGCACTCGAAGTCAATAAGTTTAAGATGAAAAATAATATTTTGGACATCAAAGGCATAGTTGTTGATCACTGATGATTTTTGGTCTATCTAGTGTTGTTCATAACTTTGTTTTGAAAATTCTTGAAAGTGGATTGTTGTTTTTTTAAAAGAAATGGCTTTTTATTTTTAGACTTTGTAAATGATAACATATTGACTAATTAAATCGGATTTGTAAATATTGTCCTTTTTTAAATATTTTCTAACTTTTGTTTGAAAAAAAAATCCAAAAAAGAGAAAATGAAAATTAATTTGCAATTGTTTGAGAATAAAGCCCCATATAAGCTATTTTCAAGATTATAAAGGAAAATTAGGATAAATAGGAAGCAAGATAAAGGAAATTTGAAACAATGGGCCTTTTTAGAAAGAAAGCAAAAATATATATTTTGTATAAAAAGTGACAAGAGTCTCGAATGAATTGACAATTACTATTGAAAATAAACCCATTCAATACCTTCATACATTTCTCCAAACACTCTAATGTTCCAAACCACTCACATGATTTTGCTCATTAGCCATAGCTTTTTAAGGGGCATGAACTTGAAGTTGTGAACCTTACCTTCATTTGATCATACTATAATGTAAATGGGTGATAATATTTTCCTAAATAATAAACAATGTGATAGTCAATTTAAAAAAAAAACAAAAAAGAAAAATACTTTTTTAGATTTTTAGAAGATCATGCAAACACAATACTTTTTTAAAGAATCCAAATGTTGGTAGTTTGATGAATCCAAACTATACTATAGTCTCAAATGTGCCAAAACCAAAATCACCTAATTTCATCAAATGACCTCAAACACATAAAGACCCAGTTCTCACCCTATCTTGGTTCATGTCTTAGGGCACATTGAACCAAAAAGCAAGTTAACTCATTGCCTATACTTGATTAATTTGTGCCATAACCTTACTTTTCTATTGAATGACACAAGCAATTTGATATCCCAATTGAGTCCACCAACATGATCATCACTGTCATATAGGCTTTCACTTGAAGTGGCACGCTAAAATAGGACATCTTCCACGCATTTTGTTTAGTAAAGTGGATTAATATATGACTTATAGGGGCATGTAAAAAAGGGGAAAAAGAAAAAATGAAAAAAAAATGGTTATAACATCATATACTTAAGAAATTCAAATAAACCCAAATAACGACTTAAAAAATTTGAAATAAAGAGCCAAAATTTTGTAAAAGAACCCAAGAAAAGAAAACCAAAAAGCCTAGAATGAAAAAACAAAAACAAAAAAGTTAAGAAAACAAAAAAACCCCTTAAAAAAAGCAAAATTAAAAAAAAAAAATCTTTAAATTCATTTTTCCAAAAAGAAATTACTCTTTAATTTAAATTATTATACTTAAGATGACAAATATTCTCCTTTCATTATCCCTTCACAAACATGAAAATTATTCCTATACTAACCCTTTAAGCCGATGAATATTTTTAAAATTAACCCTAACCAAGTATTACTCTCCATTTTTGGGTCAAAAAAAAGACATATTCAAGAATTATATATGTTGAAGTCCTACTCTATGTATAAAAAAAGAAATCATAGGTTGAAGAGCAAATGTTTAGTAAAAATAGTTTCCAAAAAGTTTTGAATTAACTTAATCAAAAGTGGATATGTGTAAAGAAAAAGAAAAGGCAATGGCAAAGCAAAAAAAACAGCAAAAATAAAATAAAAGAATAAAAAAATAAAGGTAAAATGATATATTCGCAAGTGTGGAAAAATGAAAAGACAAGTGTCCTAAATTGAACCCTTCATATGATATGAAATGATTCTTGATTTTATCACTCTTAAACACATTTTGGGTTTATTTATCCTTTTCTTTAGAACCTCGAACCCTGGCTTGCATTACATGCTCTAAAAATTTCATTTTGATCAAGCATGAATGCTTAAATTAAAGAGTTTTCCTTCATAAAATCACTATACAACATATGAGTCTTTTATCTTCTTTCACTATCTAACTGCCTGTTTGAACCATAAACCTATTTTCGATGAAACATGGATTATTAAATGCATAATTAAACAATAAAAAAAAGTAAGAAATGAAGAAAAAATGTGGCTCTAAGGTGAAAACTATAAAGGGGATAGTTTAGAGAAAATTTGAAAATTTTGAAGTCAATCTTGAGCATAGGAAGTAAGAGAAGTATGAAGCAACCCAAATTTTTTAAAGATCCAAGAATATCAATGCCTTGTAAGTTTTGAAATCCATTAAAGGAATTACTTTTGAAATTTTGAGCCTTCTTCTCTTGTTCTAAAACTACTATCCAAAATCTTGAACCTATCATAACTAACTTTCACATTTATCAACATGCCACATTTGGATACTAGAAAAGAATGTCAAACATGTTTGGTTTTTTAAGAGATTCACACTTTTTAGAAAAATTTATGTTTGAATTGTGAGCCTAGATGAAAAAATATACAACTCTTTTGTTCCTTTTAAATGGTGAAGCCTTTTTAAAAGAACTCAAAATCTTAACATGTTGAACCATTCAATATGTTGTCACCTCTTTCATTTCTAATAAGGAACGCTAATTTTGAAGAGACTTCAAAGTCACATTTGTTTGGATATTTCATTGTCTTTGACCTAAATTTAATTGTGTAAGGCAATTTTATTAGTCATTTTGAAAAATTATGAGTGACTAGTCACACATTTTTGTGAAAAATAAGAAAATTATGTTTGTAATAAAAGAAAATTATTAAATTGTACAAACTTTTAAACTAGTTCATATTTAACAAAGAACAATGTTTTTCATTGAAGAATTAATGTTGTTGAAAAAAAAAAGAAAAGAAAGAAAAAATATTTTTTTAAAAGAATATGATGGTTTGTCTTCTTGATATTGTGATCAAGTTCGAAACGCATGTTGTATGCTTTATGTTAAAAATATAAATAAATAAAAGCATGGTTAAAAGTGAAAGAAAAATCAAGAAAGCTTGTTTGACAAGCAAAAAAAGCAAAAAATAGTAAAGAAACAAGATTAAATTAGGTGAAAGGATAAGAGAAGGGTAAGTTGAGATCCTTTTGAAAAAGAGTTGAAGACTTAATTTGATGGGCAACAGGGAACAAGCAAAATTGAGAGAGAAAAATTTTGAAAAAAGAAAGGTATTTTTAGCTTTTACATCTTTCGATACGCATCTATATCACCATTTTAAATATTAGTGTTTGCATCCATGTTAGGGCATATGCATCATGAAAATTTTTGCATTGGCACAAGCATTGGCACAAGCATTGGCATTTTTTAAATGAAATTATGTAGTTATAGGAAACATTTACATTATTAAAAAAAATAATTGAATTTGCAAATTTGCATCATACTTTTGGGGCATCTATACCATGTACAAACAGTAGCATTTACATTTGTAAAGGGCACTTGCATAATGAAAAGAAATTTGGTTGGTAAAAAAAGAATTTGTGACTACATTGTAGTTGGGTACATTTGCATCATAAATAAAAAAATTTGCATTTGTATCATTGTAGGGGCATTTATATGGACAGAACAGTGCCATCTGCATAGTTGGAATAAGTTTTGCATTCGCATGTTTGTTAGATTCATTTGCATCATGGAAATGATGGATGCATGTTTGTGATTTGCATTCGCATAAAAACATCAACATTTGCACCTTTTAGCATAAATACACTTGTTAGTTTTGAAAACCTTAGGAAAGAAAAAATAGAAAATTCAAGTATTTCCAAGTTGTGAAAAAGCAAGAATAAGAAAAGAACTAAAAAGACTAAAGATAGGTAGAAGGAAAAATGAGGTTTTTGGTGATGACATTGGAATTTCATTAAAACCCACTCAGTGGTGATATCAGAGTATTAAAATCTGAATTTCATTTTCTCAGTGTGAGTTTTCGTTAAACAATTCTTAGTAGTGATATCTGAGTTTTTTTCAAAATCACTCAATGGTGATATCTAAGTATTATAGTCTAAATTTCATTTTTTCGGAGAGAGTTTTCATTAAACAATTTTTAGTGGTGATATTCAAGCCTTTTTCGAAATTACTCAATAATGATATCTGAGTATTAAAGTTTGAATTCATTTACTCTATATGAGTTTTCATTAAACAATTCTTGGTGGTGATATTTGAGCTTTTTTTAAAATCACTCGATGGTGATATGCAAGTATTAAAGTCTAAATTTCATTTTCTCGGTGGTAGTTTTCATTAAACAATTTTTAATGGTGATATCCAAGCCTTTTTCAAAATCACTCGATGATGATATCTGAGTATTAAAGTCTAGATTTCATTTTCTAGGTGGGAGTTTTCATTAAACAATTCTCAGGGGTGATATCCGAGCCTTTTTAAAAATCAATCATTGGTGATATTCGAGTATTAAAGTTTGAATTTTATTTTCTCTGAGGAAATTTTCATTAAACAATTCTTGGTGGTGATATGCAAACCTTTTTCATTAAACATTACTCAGTGGTGATTTTTTATCTTTTCAAAATCACTCGATGGTGATATTTTTGTACTCATGTTTGACCATCATTAAAATTTTCTCAGTGGGAACTTTCATTTAAAATTTATTGGTGGTGATATCAGAGCCTTTTCATTAAAACTTATTCGGTGGTGATATCCAAGCTTTTTCAAAATCACGCAGAGGTGATATCCGAGTATTCATATCATTAAAAGTTTTTCGATGACTCGATAATGATATCCAAGTATTCATGACTGAATATCATTAAAATTTTTTGGTAGGAGCTTTTGCTTAAGTTTTCTTGGTGGTAATATCCAAGTATTTAAGTCTAAATTTCGTTAAATTTTTTCGATTGGAGCTTTTATAAAACTATCTTGTTGATGATATCCTAATCCTCTTCGGTAGTGATATCCGAAGTCATCCACATTCATTTGATAGTGATATCTGAGTTCTCTTCGATGGTGATATCCAAAGTCATCTACATTAACTCAATGGTGACTTATAAGTTCTCTTCATTGGCAATATTTGAGTTTTTTTCGATGGCGATATTTGAAGTCATTGGCAATTCTTACTAGTGATATTCGAGTTTCAAGAAAGCTTAAAAATTGAACATTTCATTTCTTTAGAAAAGAAAATTTTCAAAAAATTATTTGTAAAACCTTTAGGAAAAAATTAAAACGATTTGTAAGTCTTTCAAGCATAATTTCCAAGATCTTTAGGCATCGAGATGAGAAGTTTGTTGCCGAAACCTCCAAACAAAGATAAGAACAACTCATAAATCCTCTGGGCAGAATGTTTTAAATTTAGAGGCACATTCATAGATGTCTAAATTTATAAGACGATTGGGCGTAATCTCTAAGTTTTTTTTGATAAGATTTTCAAGTCTTTTCGAGCTTAATCCATTTTAGTGTCGAGATTTATAAAACATTTAGGCGTGATCTCTAAGTTCTATGGGCAAAATTCATAAGTCTTCCAATCTGAATCTATTTTAATGTCGAGATTTATAAGATCTCTAAGTATAATCTCTAAGTTTTTTGAATAAGATTTGTAAGTTTTAAAGCAAAATTCGTCAGGATTTGTAAGACCTCTCAGCTCAATCCCGACAAAGTTGTCAAAAAAAATAAAAAACTGATGTGCTATTAATTAGAAATGCTTTTTTTAACTGTTGAGACTTTTCTAGGATTTCAAAGATAAAAAAAATTTTAAAGATTTTCTACATAATCTCTAAGTCATTGTGCTTTATTTAAAAAAATTGTGGAACTTATAAAAAGAGAAGCTTTTAGATTTATTTTCAAAAGTTGTAAAGCTTCTAATGAGAAAATGTTTTAGATCTATTTTCAAAAATTATGAACTTTAATAAGAGGAGATTTTCAAGAATTTAAAAAAAAATTCAAAATGTCAAAAAATAAAAAAATTCAAAAAAAAAAAAAGAAAACCAAAATTCAAGGAATTTAAAAAATTATCAAAAAGAGAAAAAAAAAAAAGAAAGATGAAAGAAAAAACTTTTGAAAAAAAAAACTCTCAAATCATAGATTTCGTGCAAAATTATTCTCTATGTCTTTACTTTATTGTTGATTTTTAACAATGTACAAAGAAAGATAAATGCATACATTTTATTTTTTCCAAATCAATTCAAAATTTTCAAATTTTGTACTTGATTTAAAGTTCTTAATGCAAATCAGATTATGCGTTTAAATTGAATGGAGCTACCTTCGGATTGGTTTCGGATGAATCGTTTTTTAATCCTTTTGCATTGGCCAAAAATTCAGCTCAATTTCATTTTGATATTCAAAATTCAATTATATGAGCTTGAAAGCCCAATAAAGCCGAAACATAGTTAAAAGGCTCAAAGCCCTCTTATAAGCCCATGCTGATTTTTAAAGTCATATCTATTTTGTTAGATTTTAAATTAATTTAATTTAAATTAAAAAACCAAAAAAATGCTGATTTTTAAATTGTTTGGGCCCTTTCACTTTCATTTCAAGCCAAGACCTCACAGTTTCCATCTCTAGCCATCCAGTGTTCCTCCCTGATATTTTAACTATTTACCTTTAACCTAATTTGATCAAAACTCTTTATTTTTTCTCCCCCCGAGATGCAAATGCAACAACTGCTGCAACATCAAGCCAAAATTTGCCAGTTTACCTTTAAGAAAAAAGAATCATTTCACAGCAAGCTTTTTCAATTTCGGATGCCTAATAAAATGGAAGGCAATTCACAAGGGTCTAGGGGAATACATAGTGGAGAGGGAGAAATTTACAGGGAGAGAAGCTCATGAAAAATCTTGGCTGTCTATCCCAAAACACCCATGGCAAATAGCCACCATATCTCCCATTGGCCAAAACACACCCCCTCACTGCCACTTACCTAACCTGCCACCGAGACTACACACCCCCTCACCACCTTCCAGTAAGCTGAAACCCATTCCCCACTGAACAGCCCCACGTCCGATCACCACCACCAACCCATCGACAACGTTATAACAGCAACCAAATTCCACCTTACCCTCCATTACCCCCACTGTCAAGTAGCTAAAATAACCAAAACACAAAAATCAAATCAGCCACATTCCTCTTGGAGGAAGCTACAGTGCCGAAACCAAAGAAAAGCCAACAAGAAATCAGAAATCGAAAATTTGAAAAAAAAAAGCACGAACAAGGGGTAGCACCAGGGGTTCAGTTTGGGTAGAAATTTTAGATGGTGTCAAAGGAGAGAAGAATGGAGAAGGATTGAAGGAGGAGAGGGAGATCATTTTTTGGGCTGTAAACAATGGCCAGAGACAGTGGTGAATGGGGGCTAACGGCAATGGCATTGGACCTTGGGGCGATCGGGAATGGTGAAAAAGGAGAATAAGGGTAGGGGAACAACATACTTCGGTCTTGGTCAAATCAAATGATGGAAGAACGATTTTTGGTGGCTGGAAATTTCGGGCTTTCGGCTTAGACCTAAAACTGTGGAGGTTTAGATAAGTCCAAGCTCGGATCCGTGATAAGAGCGTTGAGGAGGAAATTTGGTAAGAATCTGAGAAGGAAAAGTCATCAGGCGGCGGCGACCAACGGTGGCGCCGACTACGGGAGTGGTGGCTAGCAGCCATTTCCTGGGTTCAAAGGGGGCTGTCTGACTTTTTAAAAGAATGAAAAAAATATTTTTTGAGAAGAAGGATATGAGTATAAAACAAAACTTAAAGTCCATTATAGTTATAACCAAAAAAAGAACAGAGATTCGAACCGGGTTAATCCTCCAACTCGACTCGGACCGTGATCCATGACCCACGCGGCCCACTTAGGTGCTAACAGACTATGGGCTTCAAATCCTTGGGCTCGTTGATTTTCAAACTTGGGCTTAGCATTAAAATCCCTCTTGGGTGTATTTCTTTCTTTTATTCCCTTGTTAATATTTTGCAAATGTATGTGGCAAAAAAATAATAAATAAATAATGCATCTTTTAGATACACAAATAATTTATAACAATTTGTAAATGCTTGTGTAAATGTTACATGTTTGTTTTTAAGAAATTTTTTTTGATGGAATAATTACCATTATTGTTTGGAAAATAAAAATATAAGATAGTATTTTTAAGTAAAAATATTATTTTAGAAATTTTACCTAAATAATGAAGAGAATTTAAGTTATTATTTTGCTAAGAAATATTATTTTTGTTTGAAAGAATTAGTATAGGTTTTTTTTTTTTTAAATAAATGGTCAACTTTCTTAATTTTCGCTTAAATTCTAAGGAAGTAAAGAAAATTTTTCAATAAAAATTTTTTTATTTTACCAAAAAAATGTTTTTTTTTATAGTGATAAAAAAAATAAAGAGATAAAATTAAAGATTTATAAGATGGATCAAATTGATCATCACCATCTTTTAATTTGTATTTATATAATTCATTTGCTTTATATTACATCACTTGCATTTTATTATTATAAAAAAAAATAAAGTAATAAATGGTGATTTTGAAAATTTTTTTTTAAATTAAAAACTAATATTCTTAAGTAAAAATAATTTTTGGGACCTTACATAGATAACAGAGGGCTTTTCAATAATTATATTTAATAAAGAAATATTATACTAAAATTTGGGGAATATTATAAGGATCCAAGTGAAAAGATATTTTCTGAAATTTCACCTAAATATTAGAGAATTTAGGAAATATTTTGAAACTGAAGGCTTTCAATTCATTACTAAATAAAAGCTTTTTTTTTTTAGATTTTACAAAATAAATGAAATTAAAGGAATTTTTTAAATATTAAAATTAAGGCCATTTTTTTTATCAATATTAAGGGATAACACATGATTGTTGGTATTTTTTTTAAAACGGACGTTGAAAGGATGCTAATCATTTTTCATGTGTAACTATACTCCTGAATCCAGCTTTATTTGCTTAAACTAAAAATTATCTTTTTAGTAGGTTTTAATAAACTTTAAAATTTTATTAAAAAGATAAACCTTTTAAGTAACCAATTAATTCTAACAAAAATTAGTGGTAATTCCTCCTATTTTGATTTGATTTCTTAAAATTTATCTAGTGGTCCTCAAAATCATTATGACAACAATTTGATCCTAAAATACGTCAAAATCTTCCCTTCAACCTCCTAAACACTTTTACCAGAATAGATTTCCTCAAAACCTACTAGAATTTTCTAGATCTTAGCCAAAATTTTCTATTTTAAAACCTAAAACAGCCTTCGTCGCTACTCCTAAACACTATCATCTCCAAGTATGTTGTTCCCATGGCCCAGACCTACCTCTCTTCAAAAAGGCGTAAAATAACCTAAAGTACCAAAAACATAAAACTTCATTTTTTCCTTATTTTTGTGCTATTTTCATTTTTTTTTATGTTTTTTTGTGTTGTTTTCATGGCTTTTGGCGCTGATGTTCCCATCGGGGATGTGTTGGATTTATTTATTTATTTTTTTTTTGGAAGCTTAAAAAAGGTGTTTGAGGTTTTTAGGTTTGTGGTATTCATATAGGGTTTCAATGGTGGCTCTATAGTGGTTTTTGGTGTTCAACAGTAATGATAAAGACTAGTTTGAATGTTGGCAGAGAAGGGTGGCTCGAGTCCACTGCGAGGACTGTAGTGGGTAACTAGTTTTTTTATTTTTTTTCTAGTGAATGGTCACAATGGTGTTGGGATAAGGGGCTGGTAACATTGTTGGTTGCTAGTAGAGGGTGGGATTGGTGGCTAAGGGTAATGGTAGTAGGTGGAAAATGGTGTGCCGTAATGTTGATAGGTGGCTTGGCAGAGCGATGTGGGGCTAAGTGTTTATTAGTGGCACTTGTATGATTGAGATTGGATGGCTAATGATGGCTTTTGGTAGAGGTAGTGAGAATTTTGGCAAAAACTCTTGCTAGGATCCTTTCAAAAATTGGCCAACCTCCTTTCATTATAAATTCGTTTGATTATAAGAGCAATACAATCTTAGGTTTTCTAGAATTTGACTACTGCTGCTAATGTGAGAAAAAAGAAAAACATGGGGAAATGAAGAATAGCCAAATGGTGACAACTTAGTAGGGTGGCTGACAAACGGTTTGCAAGGTAGCCCATAGTGCCATGCATGGCACTAATTTTCCATTTTCCATTTTTTGCTTAATTTTTAATTTGAAAAGGAAAGAAAAAGATTTTGGATTGGGCATTTTTTCAATTTGGACAATGGGCTTTCAAGCCCAAATGACCTAATCCAAGCCTTTAAGCCTAAATAACTCACATAATAGGCTTGCATAATCAAACCCAGTTATGGCCTAAATGGCTTAATAAACTTAATTGAGGTACTAAAAATGGACTCAAATTAAACATAAATATTGTGATCAATTTTAATTGACCTAGATAAAATTAAGTATTTACAATTACTATTTTTTGTATATTATTGAGAATCAAGAATAGAATAAAGATAAAAACAATAGTTTTATCCAAATAAGTGGTCCAAACATTTTTTTTCATTTTCATCTTTTTGTTTTTTTTTAATTTCTTCATTTTTTTTGTGTTTTTAATAAAAAAACTCTTATCATTAAAGACTTTATAATTTGAAAAAAATTAAACAAAATGGCTTTTCTCTTTAGAGGCTTGACAACTTAGAAAATTAAACTAAATGGCTCCTCTTATTAGAGGCTTGATAACTTAGAAAATTAAATTGAAAGGCTCTTATTTTGTGCCAACTTAATTGGGCTTTATATCCACATGTGTCAACTAGATTGGGCTTCATAATCCTAATTGGTGCCATGGGTTTAAAATCTCAGCGTGTGCCATGGGCTTAAAATCTCAACTTGGGGCAACCTAATTAGGCTTAACCTTTATACCAGCTAGATTGGGTTTAACATACCCATCACGTACCAACTTAACTAAGCTTAAAACTTTGTGCTAGCTATATTAAGCTTAACAATTCTAAATAGTGCTATGAACTAAATTCTCAACTCAAAAATCTAAAAAATTGTGGTATTTTTGATCATTTGAAGAATGGCTAATTTTGTTTCCTTCTAAGAAAACTTTTCTTGCACTTTTTGATTTCTAGATACCATATACCTTTTCCAAATCCCTTAGAAGCCCTTTTTAACAAACTCTTTTCTTTAAAGGCTATTTTTCCCTTTTATTTTTCCTTGACAAACTATTTCCCTTTTTTTCCTTCAATATTTGCAAAATTGACAAACACCAATATAATGCAAACATCTATTTTAAACATGATGATGCAACATAGATTTTATGCAAATACAAATTATCTGTGCAAATGGAAAAATTTTTACCAACAATGTAGATAAAAGTGTCTTTTCCATGATATGAATGTCCCATACAAAAGTCTTTATTCACAAACACATATGCAAATGATTATGCAAATACCTTTCACAAAGATGTAAAAGCAAAGATGTGATGCAGATGCATGAATGCTAAACTTTTTCTTTTGAAAACAATTCCAAAAATTTGCATATGAAACAATGAAAACTCAAAGATTCTCATTTTAAAAAGTTTTAGAAATTCACATCTAGAAATTAAAGATCCACATTTAGAGAGATTCACATCCCAAAAATCAAATATTCACATTTGAAAAATCAAATCAAATATTCACATTTGAAAAATCTTCAAAATCACTTCCAAAAGTCAAAGATTCACATTAAAATTTTTTTCAAAGATTCACATCTAAAAAATCAATGATTCACATTGGAAAAGTTTTAGAGAATCACATCTAAAAATAAAATATTCTCATTTGAAAATGTTTAAAGATACATATAAAAAAATCAAAGGTTTACATATGAAAGTTCAAAGTTCACATCTAAAAGTTAAATATTCACATTTGAAAAAGTATAGAGATTCACATCTAAAAATCAAAGATTGTCATTTGAAAAATTTAGTGATTCATATTTAAAAATAAAATATTTTCATTCAAAAAATTTAGAGATTCACATATAAAAATTATAGATTCACATTTTAAGGGTTCAAAGATTCATATTGAAAAATCAAAGATTCACATTAAAGTTTTGGCATTTTATCCAATAAAAATCTCATCTGTGGTAATTTTCCTCAATCAAGGATTGACTAGTTCAAATTATCTTTTCATGAAAACTTCTCCAACTTTTTACTACATTCAATTGGAAAATCTAAAGTTGAAACTTTTATTTTTCTTGTTTATCGAATGTAAGTAATGCCTATTTCTTTTCCAAGATGCACATGTCCCAAACCAAGATGCAAGTGCAAAATTTGTTACCATTAAACTTCATTTCCAACAAAATTTCTTACCGGTAAACCTTTATTCCAATATACAAATTCCTTTTTGCAAAAATTTCTTATCACTAAATTTTCTTTTCAAGATGCAAGTGCTTCTTTTTAAAGGTTTAAATACATGCCAAAAGATACAAATATTAGAAATCTCTTTCTTTTAAAATTGTTTCTTTTCAATTCATTATTCCTTACTTCCCATCAAATCACTTTTTCGACTTTTTCCAAAAATATCAAATATTTTCTTACTTTCTTTTTATTTTAACTCTCAATCCATCTTTTTTTTTTTTTATTTCTAAATCCAACATGCATATGGTTTCAAGAAGTCTAAAAAGATAGACCATCTTGTTCCCTGATCATTAAATGCACCTTGATAAGACTCAACATGTATTTTTACCCCAAACAATTAGTTTGAATTTAGATTTCCATGTATTTTTCTCTCTTTCCTTTTTATTAAAAGATGTTTTCTTTTACAAAATCTTTAATGGAAAACTTTTTATTTCTTGAATCAAAACTCGTTTCAAAATTCTCACAATTTGTGATGTTTTGCCTTACTAAAATAATTTCTTTATCTTTTACAAAAATGCCCAGCTAGTCATTCAAAAATTTTTAAATTGACCAATAAAATTACTTCACATAATTAAAATTCCATTATCAAACATGTGATTTTCAAGTCTCATAAAACTAGTGATCATAACTTGAAGTATTTATGAATAGGGTGGTTGATAATTTAGCTCTTTTTGACATATTATAATAAAGGTCGCATAGAAGTCATAGTTTATTATGGAAGAATGGTTAATTTTTTTAGCTCACATATGAAACAAGCATATATCCCCTGAAAATCAAGCCTTTCTTCTAGAGGTTCATTTCAAAACACATCAATTCTAACATTCTTTAAGTTTCCTAGCATGGTATTTTGGTACATGTCAAAATTAGGTTTTACTTGTTAACACAAAATTTAAATGATTGGTTTAGGAAAGGGGTTTTGGGTTTCAAATCTTCAATATTTAAGATATGTTAACTCTTCAATTAGCATTGATCTTTGAATTTCTTCCATGTTCATTGGATATTTCACCATAGTCTCTTTTCTTTGTAGCATCAAGCATTGTTATCTTGGCTATAAGTTGCCTTTTCAGGTTTTCACCCTAGAATTTCATGTTTTTTTTTTCTTTTTTTCTTAAATGTTCCATCATACATTTAAGAATTCAAAATTCAGCCAAAGTGACTGATAACTTAAAAAAAGATAATCTAGGCACAAAAAAAAGAAGAAGCAAAGACCACATTGGTTATGATGATTCTTCAAGGATGAGTTCTTCAGTTTAAGTTTCCATGCTTGATCAAAATAGATTTTTTGAGGTACATGATGTAGGCTTAGGTTTGATGTTTTGAAAAAAATGAATGAATAGGTCCAAAATACATGTTTAAGGGTGATCAAACCAATGATCATTTCATATTAAATTGAAGAGATCCTTTGGGACATTTGCCCTTTCATATCTTTGATTTACAACCACATCATCTTATTTCTTGTTTTTTTCTTTTTTTAAGTTTTTTTATTTTTGTTTTTTTTTCTTGTATCATTTTAACTTTTGCTTTTCCTTGCACATATTAACTTTTGATGGAATAGGTCCAAAATTTTTGTACCTAGCATTTTCCCTTCAATATAAGCTTTTCGTCATTTGTCTTCAAACCATGACTCCATGATTTGTCCTTAAACCATGACTTCATCAATGTGATCAATTAGTAAATCCTTCTATGCATTTGCCTTTCAATGTGAATAGTGGTCTTTGATCAAGGTTTATTTAAAAAAGAATTCATTAAGCTCAAAATAATACAAAGTGGATAATTTGTGAAGGATAATTTTGTCATTTTAAACATGGTCACTTGTATTGAAGAGCAATTCCTAGGAATAAATGAGTTCAGAACAATTTGAATCTCTTTTTTTTTTTAGGCTTTCTAGTCTTTTTCTATTTTTGGACTCTTTCTAGTTTTCTAAAATTTTGTTCTTGTTTTTTGTCATTCTGAGCTCTTAGGATTTCTCTTTTTTAATATGTCAAGTGCATTATGCAACCATCAAATTTTCCTATTTCTTTTATTTATTTATTTATTTATTGTGTTTCATGCTTTCTTAACTTACATGTAATTAGTCTTTTCTAATGGTACAACTTAAAGAGATTTGCCTCATCTTAATAAGGCAAAAAGGCTCATGTGATAATGGAAATAATTTTAAAGGTCATTTCTACCAAATGAGATTATCTTACAGTTAATAGGTAATCATGTTTTTTAGTCAATATGCCTTTTAGACATGAAACAATGATGATTTTGTTGAAAAATTAAAGTATTTTTAATCATTTGAAGAATAGGTAATTTTGGCATATTTGAAACTCCAACATTATCTCAACACATCAAATTACCAAAATCCAAATTCTTTAAAAATTATCACATTCGCTTGACTTTCAAGGAATTCAAAAAAGGTTCTTTTTTTTTCCAAATTGACCATTTTAGTGTTATCGACAAAGGTCATCTCCTTTTAAGATTCCTTTGTTTCAAACTAATATCCCTCAAGCATTAAGTCTTTTTTAAGAGATTGGGGGTGCAAATGTTTGAAGGAAAGGTGATTTATGGGGTAAGTTTCATTTCTAATAATGATCACCAAATCTTTCGAGACATTTTTTTATCATTTAGAAACTTTTCTTTATTGTTTTTTTTTTTTAACTTTTCTTTCCTTTTGCCACTATAGACAGAAGCTATATGGAGTTTATTCTCAATCAAACAAAAAAATTTGACCTTTTTATTTTCTCTCTTATTTTTTAAAGAATCCTAAGATCACAAGATTCAAAAGGAAATCAAAAACTTCAAATAACATCATTTACAAGCTCATAATGTAATGCATGATGATAGAACTTAAAACTCTTTCGTTTAAGTGAAACTAGCATCCAGTTTCATAATCTCAAAAATGTTTTCAAAATGCACAAGCTTTAAAAATTTTTTTCCTCTAGTTGGCACATTGCCCTTTAAAACATCAATATTTAGCTTTATCACCCTTGACTACCATAACCACCGACAAACTTTTTGAATTTTGCAAGATCTATGTCAATTAAAAATTAAACTCTATCCTTGTCCTTAAATGCAGTAAAACTCTTAATGGCATGCCCTATAGGTTCCATATGGTAGGTGTACTTCTCATTCAAGTCTAAATCCTTTGAAACTTTTCCATGGATGATTTTTAGAGGTACTTAAATATCCTTTTCCATAAAAAATTCAATGAATTTCAAAAAGGGTCTATTTTGCTTTTGCATTCATTCTTTATTTCCTCATAAAATTCAATTTCTTTTGAATCAATCATGCCTTGCACTTTGCTTCGAAACTCCTCACAATAATGAATGGAGTGCCCTATAATTTTCCCATGAGACTTACAAAAATAGGTTGAACCATTTTCCAATCCTTCGATTTCCACTCTTAAATTCTTCACTCGAACAATTTTTGCCTTGACCATTACATCAAATACTTCACTACAAGAAAATTTTCATATACTGACACATGGTTATACTAACGGTCAAATTGCATCAATAAAAGAGATTTATACTGATGATTTTTTAATACCGTCACAATATACCATACCTTTACCAACACTTTATATAATCGTCAATATAAATAAACTTTTTTTAATGCTATATAATTATCCATCAGTATAAGTATGCTATAAATTGACAATCAAATTATGTAAGTAAAAAGTATCTATATTGATAAATTTTTGTTACTGTCAGTATAGACAGTGCCTATACCAACACTTTGTAAAACCTTCGGTATAGATAAACTTTTGTAATGGTATATAAATATTCATCAGTATAAATATGTTATATAGTGATGGTTATAATAACTGTCAGTATAAGCTCAAAAAAGTATTTATTCTTAATTTTTTAAAAAATATTAATTAATAGTATTTCTTTTAACAAAAATTTTCAAAAACTATAATTTGATCAAAACTATAATTATTAATAAATAAAATTTGTAACTTAATTAATTTTAAATGATAATAAGTTTTAAATAAAATTTGTAAGTATTATATTAATTAATAAATTTATAATTAAATATTACAATAAAAAAATTTTAAAATTAAATATTATATTAATTTGGTGTCAATTAATAATTTAGTTTTAATATGGTTTCATAAAATTTTTAAATCATTCTAGATCGAAAGTTAGATTATAAATAATCCACATATTAGTATTTATATTCATATAATTATTTTTCTATGTTATTTGTAAAAGTTTTTTATAAAATAATATTTATCATTCACTGTATTAGCAGTTTGAGATTCCAAAGTTCAAGAAAGGGGAATGAATTTTAAAAATGATCACAAAGGTGTTTTACTAAAAAAACACCTTCAATTTTTTGTAAGGGAATATTTAAGGTATTTTCTGGGTAAAAAGGCCTTGAATAATCCTTTCTAAATGAATAATTATGGATTATTGAAGGTGCTTTTGGCCAAAAATGCCTTGAATAATCCATGAATTCTTCAAGGATTTTTAGATAGAAATGCCTTCAATAACTCCATTTAATATTTTGTAAAGTATTATTCAAGGTATTTTTTGGCTAAAAACTCCTTTAATAATCCCCTTATAAAAATTGAAAGGGATTATTCAAGGCATTTTTGGCCATAAACGTCTTAACTAACCCTATTCAATTTTTTCTAAGACATTATTCAAAGTGTTTTCCTAAAAACGCCTTGAATAATCCCCAAAAAACACTTATAATAATCCACTCATAAAAATATGAAAGGGATTATTTAAGGTATTTCTGGCTAAAAACCCCTTCAATAATTGCATTCAATTTTTTGTAAGGGATTATTCAAGGTATTTTCCATGTAAAAATGCCTTGAATAATTACCTTATAAAATTGAAAGGGATTATTCAAGGCTTTTTTTGCCAAAAATTGTCTTGAATAATCTTAAAAAAAATTATGGGAGACGATTATTGAAGGCATTTTTTGCCAAAAATGCCTTGAATAATCCTCTAATAAAAATTTAAAGAGGGATTATTCAAGACATTTTTGGCTTGAAACACCTTTAATAACCCTTTCAATTTTTTGTAATGGATTATTAAAGGCATTTTTCTGGGCTAAAACACCTTGAATAATCCCTTAATAAAAAATGGAGGATTATTGAAGGTGTTTTTAGCAAAAACAACTTCAATAATCCCCTATAAATTTTTTTTTGAGGATTATTCAAGGTATTTTTGGTCAAAAACGTCTTCAATGATCTCTTTATTAAAATTAAAGGGGATTATTCAAGGCATTTTGGCCACAAATGCCTTAAATAACCAAATGCCAAGATTTAAAAAAGATTATTCAAGGCTTTTTTTTAGCAAAAAATGCCTTAATAATCCACCTTCCTTACTTTATGCTCCCACGTCTTAGGCATTAAAACCTTTTAAAAAAAATCTAAACTTATTAAAATAAAAGTAGTGAAAATTTTGTTCCCACTATCCTTATTTTGCCTTTCAATCCTTACCTTGTTTGAAGCTTATCTCATCTCACTCTCCCTCATCCTTGATCTTTTTAACTTTGTAGCTAAAATCCTTTTTTAAATTTTCAAGCTTTAAAACTTTGTTTTTCTTGCAAAAATCCCTCATTTCTATAATTTTTACAATCTACCGAAATTTTGTCCTTTTGCAATTGTGAGTTATTTCAAACATTCCTTATTTCCCTAAAACCCAAACCCAAATAACCCTACATTGGTAACCTTATTTTAAATCTATAACTTTCTTGTTTTTGTTTTGAGCTACTTTCTTTCTATCATCTGCCTCTCTTTTGCTTATTCATTCGAAACTGATATTGGTTGTGCTTCTCTTGAAAATACATAAGTTTAATTATAAAAGGTACGTATGAAATATTATTCTTAATGAAAATGTGACATTATGTTTACATAGTCAAAATTTATTTAGTGCTTAAATTAAATGCTATTGTTTTAATTTAAGTTTTTAAATTAATGACATACTATGATCAATCTTTTAAGTTTTAAATGTTGTTTGTTTTTAAATTTGTTATTCATTATTATGAAATTGGTTTTTTAGGTCTACATTGACATAGTTTTTTAAGTTCAAAGTTTGCTTTTCTTTGGAATCTTTTTGGTAAAAGATGATACATTCAATTGTGAATATTTATTATTATTATTATTACATTAACTATTTCCCGTTATTTAGATGCATGGTGTTGTACTTCCTTTCATCCTAGTTTTTTTACTTTATTATGTATTATTATTATTAATAATATTATTATTTTATTATTATTGCTTTTCTTTTAAATCTCTTTGCTTTTATGGTTGCCTTTTCTATTAGGACATAAAGGTGGAATTATAAAACAAATAACTTTGATATTTAGATAACTTTTATTGGTTGTATGTATAAAATAAATTACTTACTAATAATTAAGTTGACCTTTTTAGACAACTTATATTTTTATTATCAAGTTTACTTCAATTTTTGAGTTTTTTAAGAAATGATACATTTTGAGTAATTAAATATAATTTTATTACTAGGGCACATCATCTTACATTTTATGGATAAGGCATGGATAAATCTCACATCAAGAGTCAGTGAATAATACATAAAATGAGTCACTAGTTTTTTAGACTTTGGCTTTGCAATGTCATTTGAAAATGGAAAAATTTAGTGTCTTTATGTTAACTGTGTCAACACATTTCAAGTTTGTAGGAGAGATGCATTCAATCACATAATATGTGATGGTTTTCTCAAAGGATATATTCGATGGGTATTTCACAAGGAGGTCTTAGATGCATGTTTATTTACTAAAACAACTAATGATGAAAAAAGAGGGCTAGGTAAGATTCATTATTTATTACATGATATTATGGCTAAAATAGCTATAAAATATTGATGTGGGTAACATACAAGCTAGAGATACTAGTGGAGAGCAACACCATGGTCATAGAATTGATAGTGACAAGTTTTGTGGTTTAATTGATGGTACAGAGGAGAAACTATATCCAAATTGCAAAAACTTCACAAAGTTTTTCTTTGTAATCTATTTGTTCCACATTAAGTATTTTAATGGCTGGACAAATAAATCTTTCAATACATTGTTAGAGGTTTTAAAACTTGTTAAACTAGAAGGCAATACATTGCCAGGGTCTTATCAAGAATTGAAAAAGATTATTTTTACCTTAAGTTTAGGGTACAAAAAAATCCATGCTTGTCCCAATGATAGCATATTATTTTGGAAGGATAAGGCAAATGAAGAAATATGTTCAAAATGTAGCGTTTCTAGGTGGAAAGAAAGCTTGAATGATACAGAAAATGATCCTCAAGATATAGTGTTGAAAAAAAAAAAACGTTGCAAAGAATTTGCATTAGTTTCTTTTAATTCCAAGACTACAAAGGTTATTCATGTCTTTAAAAACTACTCCCTTCACGACTTGGCATTAATATAAGTGTACTAACGATGGACGTGTAAGACATCCTGTAGATTCTCTAGCTTGAAAAGAATTAGATTCTTGATATCTTGAGTTTTTCTTTGACCCTTGTAATGTTTGCTTAAGATTGGCTTTTGATGGCTTTAACCCATTCAAACTATAAGTGTGACACATAGCACTTGGCCTATTATATTGATACCTTATAACTTGCCTCTATAGATATGCATGAAATAGCCAAACTTTATTCTCTCCTTACTTATTCTTGGTTTAAAAGGTCCTGAAAACAATATAGATATATACCTATAACCTTTGGTAAAAAAATTGCAAGAACTTTGGGAAGTTGGTATTCAGATTTTTGATGCCTCAAAATATCAAAACTTTCAACTACGTGCAGCATTAATTTGGACCATTAATGACTTCTTTGCATATGCCAATTTGTCTGGGTAGAGTACTAGGGGAGAGTATGCATGTCCTTGCTATGGATTTGATACTGCAT